>NW_026535783.1:28665000-33465000 GCF_028551555.1 Melozone crissalis | reverse complement strand
GGGAAAAAAAAAAAAGTAGACATGTAGATTTCTGTACAAAAGCATGCTCCAAATCCTACAGAGATCAAGGCCTTCCTGGAATTCTCTTCATTTTGAATTGCTTCCTTTAGATCTCTTCCTATATTCTTACCTGGCTCTATGTGGAACACACTGAAAAATAAGAAAAGTAAAACTCCATTGCTCACATGATGCTTATGATGAAAATTTGCCCAAGCATACCTGTGCTACTATCTATTTCTCTTTTCATGCCACAGTTTAATCGTTTTGACTCAGAAATTACTGTTTTGGTTGATACTGAAATGTCTCATTTGCCTTCCTGCTCAAATAATACTTGGGAAGAGGCATGTGCCACCTTCTGAATTCAAATAAAATTTTGAAATGGTCAACATTTTAGCTGCAATTGTTCTCAAGGTGATTTAAATAATGGGAAAAGCGGAACTCAAATTTCATAAGATGCATGGTTAAACTAGGTAATCAGCTCTTACAAGGCATATAAAGCCTGCTACTCCTGGAATCAAACATTTTCTAATCTCTAAAGAATATTGTTCCCCTATTAATTTTACATGTCATTGCATGAAAGGGGGAGCTAAATAATACAATTCTTGTAAGATATAAAATAAATCATGTTGCTTGCCAACACGCATAATATGGATACTGAGAACTATGCTGTCATTAGTTTTCTACCACCACTTTAATGCTGCAAAGAACAGCACTGAGCACATTGACAGAAGTCAGGAAGTTCCCACAGAAATGCTTTCTGTTCAAGTTTAGTAATTCTCCATTCCTTCTTGCACATCCATTAAAGTAATTCCTAAATACTTGACTTCTTGCTCTTTTTGAAAAAAATGCATAATTTTTGCTCAGCATGAGAAATTCTAATACAATACACATGTGAAATAACAAGTTCTCCATGGGTACCATATGAAACTCATGAACAACACTTTTATGCATAATGAACCCTAGAAGAGGCAAAATCCTCTTGCTCAGTCACTTATTGATGAAAAGGACTACAATAAAAATTATACAGTTTATATTTATGGCATATTTCATCAGAGCAGGAAAAAAAAAAGAAAGTCCTATTGAAAATTTTAGCAGGAAACTAATTGCAGTTTTATGCCTGGCTTTTGGTAACAACAAGATGGATCATTAGCTGATGATCCATTACTTTCACTATTCATAATAAGCTTTCTTTAAAAGATAAAGGTCTTAACTTAGAGATAAACTTGCCAATTTGGCTAAAAATTCCCCAGGAATTTTTAGTATATACTGTACACACACAGAAATTTAAGTGACTTTTCATCATCTAAATGCTGAGGAGTATTCCCACAGAAGCAGAGAGTCTTGTAGAAAAGTTACAGTCACTGAGCAGGAAACACAGTGGTACTCAGGCAGTAGGCTGGACAAGACAAGACTTCGGGTTTAAAAATAGGCAAAATATTGTAAAATGCTGGTAGCTAAACATATCAAAAATGCCATGTCTCACTTTGCATGTAGGAAGTAAGAAAAATAAACAAACATCTACTAGAGAAACCAATATTTTTACATAGTCTCTGAGGTCTGTGAGGAACAAGAGTGGCAGCAAAATGGAATGAGGTTTTGTCATGTAAAAAGGAGAGATTTCCTCTACCCTTGGTATTTAATTTGTCTGTTAGCACCATATAGGAAAGCCAGGCTCCTTGTGCCCAGTGCCCAACCGGTCTGTCTGCATCCTGTAGGGAAACTCTTCACTGGGCAGTCCTGCTGGATTGGAGGGCAGTTCAACTGAGTTAAAGGCACATACCAAGAGCATAAGGGAGACCCCTCATTGGGGCTTCTCACTTTATGAACACTCAATGGATCTTCCTCTTTATTTGGGTATGCCACCTGCAGCCCGTGAATGCTATGGCGAATGACTCGCACCAACAATTTGCAGAATAATGCTCTTTATAACCAGTATAATTGTGACAGGTTAAGGTTCAAGCAAAAATGTATTCAAAGCAAGATACAGACAAGCTCTAATCCACAGTGAAAGTCCTCAGCACACCCATAATATGATTCCTACCCTGTAAACATGTCTTTGGGAGAGAAAACAGGTTCAGCCTGATCCTGTTAGTTATAGTGGACTCTTTCCTAACTTTCCCCCCATTCTCAACTTCCTTTTATACTGTTCCTTTGTGTTTAAATGGAGCTTGAGTGGTTCTAGTCATGCATACATTTGCTACAGATTGGTTTAAAATTGTCTCTCTTCATTTTTAAAGACACGGTCCAAAAAATGTACAGGGCATGTGCCCAGTGAGGGATGGATATGTCTTGGAAGTGGGTAACTGTGATGGCGTTGGCTCAGCAGCAGGACATCTTGTCCTATCTCCCCATGCTGTGCAGATTCTCAATCACAAAGTGCCATCAAGTTCCTCTCCCTGCAAGGATTACAGCAGAGTCTGTCGGCAGTGTCTCCATTTCACTCAGCCCTCCATTCCACCCACTTTAGCAGGTGCTGTGGTTGCAGATTGTAGTTGCAGGGAATCATCATGGAACAGGTTTCAGGTAAGCCAACCACATTCCACCCAGGGAGTAGCAATTGTACTTCACACTGTAATTTTTAAGGATGTGAATATAATTTCTCAGGTTCCTCTGATTTTACCTCCAGTCATTTTTCTACTAGCATCAAAAAGGAATGACAATTGAAAGATCACAAAGTATATTTTTACACAAAGGAAAAAAAAATTAAAACCAAGACAAATTCTTCTCCTTTATTCTCACCTTAACCTATCATCAATCTTTCCCTGTTTCTCCTCTATCTTCATCAACTTCCCACCATCTCCCTTTGAAGGAGCTTCTCTAATCTTCACTCTGATTTAGATCTAGCTATAAAGCCAGGTTTGCAGCCTATTCATGTACATGTGTATAAAATCTGTTGGGTTTTCTATTCCCCCTGTGGTGAATATTTAATTCACTAAAGAAACATACAACACTAATTTTGCTTTCATTTGTTGTACAATTTTATTTCAAACTCCGTCACAGTACCATGTCATATGGATTCATTTACATTCTTCTAAAAGACTCTCTTGAGGCTTCAATGCCTTTCTGATGTCCTGTGCATTTGCATGTATAACTTTATTCACCTACATGTTTATGTAGTCAGTAATTTACTAATCACATTTTTAAAAATTGACCGCACAGTTGTAAGAGCACTGAAAACATTGTGGGATTGTTTCAATATTTGGAATCTAACCCTGCATATTTCAGATACATAAGTAATTTTATGAGTCTGGTAGAAGTATTTGTGTGTAACAGGTTCAGTAAATCTGAGACCACTTACAATCTCCATGAAGTGTAAGTGGGCTGTTGCTGGCATGAAAGGGCAGAACAGTTGCTTCAGCAGAAATGCCAGGAGTTTATTTTGAAGGCTGCAGTCACCGTTCTCTTTTTGTGCATGTTTGGAGTTGTTTTTTGTTGGGTTTTTTTGACCACGCTTCATTAGAAAATGAAGTGTAATCACCACAGTATCGTTAACAAGACACTTTGTACATGCAAGACAAGAGACTTGAATTGCCACCCTCACAAATGCCAGGGTGGTCACCTGGACTGATTCCATGCTTAGGCAGTCAAGGCTTATGGAGCCAAAAACTGACTGTTTTGAATTTGTAGCTCTGTTTATTCTTACATCTGAAAATCAAAATAAACACCTGGATTCCTTGATCATCTCCTCAAGGATCCCAGTTTGCAGTTCTAGAAGTTGTTTGTCAGCATTAGATGCTGAGATTGGTATCCAATAGATATGATGATACATTTTCAATTTTTTTAATGTACCTTTTCTTCCCACCTTTAATGAATTTATTGTGCGTAGGCTGATCTATACATAAGCATTTCTTGGGGATTGTTATTCTATTCAAAATATAAAAAGGAGTACAAGCATTTAGTCTTCTTTGCATATCTTTTCAAAGTGCATTACACATTAAGAATTACACAGTTATAAAATTTAAAAGTTGAAGACATTGAGAATAAAAACTAGCCCATATTCAAGCAGGTGTACAAAAGCTTTGGTACTTATTTCCTTTCCCAAGCAAAGGAGTCCATCAGCAATATGCAGTGTTACAGTGATACAGGAGGACCAGATTATCTCAGCAAAATCTCACTGCAAAATGCATTAGCTGAAGGATGTAGATTAAGTCAAAGAAAGGCATGAAATCACCTTATTTTCACTCCCACTTGGGACACAAAACAGGCTGCTCTTCCAAAGATTTGGATGAATTACACTGCACTTCTAGTTCCACACACAGTATCACCTCCTTATTTAAAAAGATAATGTGTTTGTCTTACATCATACAATCTTTTACAAGCAGACATTTTTATTCCAAGACTTTAACAGAAAATACTCCATCTTCCTTTAACTTTTTCACCCCTAAAACTCACTTTAGGATGGTTGAACTAACTGCTGTTATCTGTCTTATTTCTCAGTCTTCTCAAAGTCACCCTCAGCTCTACCATTCCAATCAAATTTTCTCAGAAAATTCACACTTCATTTTAAGGACAAGATCACTTAATCAATGTTAAGTACTACAGTTTCCACAGACCAAAGAGAGAGAGAGACCAGACTGACACTCTCAGATCATTTTTACTATGCCTGAAGTCTGGAAAATCAAGTTCCACTGCAAAAGCCAAATTTAGGACGTTTAAGAAAGCACAGCCTGGTCGATTTCAGCAGGTATTTTACTAAGCTTAGGTTTGTAGTGATCAGCTCCTTATTTTTAAGCATCCTATTAAAAAAAAAAAAAGAAAAAAAAAAGAAAAAAAATTCCAGTGAATTATTTGTCTCTTTTGTAACAAATACCTAATTTTAAATCTTGTATAGAATGTAGCACAAAGAAAAAAGAGAAGGACATCTCCCAGTGTGGAATCTTAGGAAAGAGATTGCTAAAATTCAATGAATCAGTTCTTCAGAAAGTATGTTCAGAGTTCTTCCTACATCCAGGGCCCATGTCATCCTGGATCAGAGTTCAAAGTTTCCATAGGTAAAATCTCTGAGTTAGAGTCAGCTGCAGACATGAACTGGGGCAAGCATCTCACTCTGTATTTTTTGAAGGAGTTTGAGGACCCTTTTCTGGTGAATGTAAGAGAACAATGGAATGCTGCCACAGTGATCACAGCAGGACTCTTGACTAAATAGAAAGAAGTTGTTGGGCAGGGGAAGGAGGTATCTGCAACCTTTTCACAGACCTTTTAGGGGAAGTCATTGTAATTGAGACAAGTATCTAGAAATCTCTTCACACAAGCATAAACTGCAACAAATTTTAAAAGATGAGGAGAGGGAGGTGAACAGTTAATGGACTATGCAAGATCTGCTCTCTGTAACATGCAGTTCAACAAGAACATTGCCATATTGAGCCTGATGAATCTGACAGCAGCATTTGTCTTAGCAAACATTCCTCTTAATACCGTGGATCATCCAGCCATGAAAAAGCACACACAGACTATAATTCAAAGAATATTGGCCTAATCTGTGTGGCTCACTAGCTGAGAAAAATTCAGCCTGCCTGTCCTTTCTGAAGCAGAAAAAAAAGTAATAAAAAAATAAAGATAGAGCATCTGTGTCCTGCAATCACAAGATTACTAAGGTAGGGGACCGAGCCCCTGTGCTTTGAACACTGCTCTGCTAGAAGCATGACAATAGCTTGGGAACATGCTCACTACAATAGGCAGTGTGGTCTTTGAAAACAACAACTTCAGGAAATCCGATAAGAAGAGGACTGGTAGGCAGATCTATATTAGGAATACAGAAAAGGGAAACCATCAATAATTTACTGTCACATGAAGAACTATCCTGTGCCTTTCTAAGAACATAATAAGGCTTGTTTACAACTTTCTGGGGAAAAATCCACTGTTAGAGATGCTTTTAAGGAGCAAAAAAACCCCACAGGTATACTTAGACTAGTAAATCAGATCTCCATCAGATCTCTAGCAGTTCATAAATACCATCAGCAGTACTTTGCTCTCCCATGAGGAAAGCAAATAGTTGATTACAATGCCAAGTACAATGATTATGCCAATAATAAAGCCTAAAACTATCTCCAGATCTCTTGTCCTACAATCTCCTGCTAGATCCTAAGTCCCTACAAGTCCCTATTATTGCCAAAGATATTGTCTTTGGAAGTTTTTTTGTTGCCAGAGTCATCTTTTGAAATTATTCCTCTTTTGCCAAAGTAGAAATTTAAAGAAAATAAAAATATGGGAATAAAACAAATACACAAAAAATATATTCTGGACTGTATAAAAAATCCCCAAGTAATAGTGTATTTTTCTTCATTTACACATTATGCTAAGCTTTGGTGGATTAAAGTGTATTCCCACTTAGATCCTGGCAGTGCAGATCTGAATGAAATACCACATTCATTTGGCAAGTAGATGCTAGGAGGATGGTCTCACTACAGTTCATAATTCACTGGATGTCTAAATATTTTGAGTAACAAATGTTTTATTACAGCATAAACCAGTAACTGCTCTTGTGACAAGAGCCTTGACTTAAAATCATATCAGAGGAAGTAGATAAGAAAGCCCTAGGAAAGCTAATCAAGGAAAATTTTTTTAAATTTCTATTTTTTGGTAAGGTAAAGGTTTTGTTTTTTTCATTTTCCTTGTCATGTGTTTCAAATGGAACCAAGGACTTGGAAAGTCAGCTGGAATTTAGACATTCTGCAGTCCCCATATAGTTCTGGCTCCACTTAACAGTTGAACTTCGCACTTTCATCAGTATCAGTGCACTGAATGTGTGTATCTCTGAATAGTATCTCTGAGAACATTCATTAATAATGTGCAAATATATTTTGACAATATGAAAGAACCATTAAGAAGTACATGTGTTGACAGTTATAAACAGGGTCAACTGAACTGCAGCTGTAATATAAATAAATTGATTTGTGGCTGGATTTGACATCCTACAATTTTGAGACACAAAGTTTAGCTAGATCTCGCAGTCTATGACATGTTCCAATAAAGAAGTTAAACACTTTCATTTCATTTACAGTTTCAAATAACCGAACATTTATGTAATGTTCATTATAAGTTTTAAATCTTTAAAACTGCTCCATAATCTCTCCATTGACAACCAGCCATGGCACACTGTTCTGAAACAGGTGACACTAAGAGCAGGCAGGCTTTCCAAACCTCTCCCATTGGTAGGTGCCAAGATCCAGCATTCCCCCTGTTCAGCTCCTGCTGACTTGTTGAGCAGAGTGCAATTCATTTCATATTTGAAATAGACCACAGGGGAAGGACTTTCTGGGCAAAATGATGCAGTCTGAGGCACAGACTAATATGTGGGTCAAAAGGGATGCAGGCTACATGGCTGTTGCTAAAGCCAAACTCTGAGACAAAAAGAGAAGACACACATGTCTGAAACAGGATGATAGATCACTCTGATTTTCAGCTCAGCTCTGATTTCATTACATCACTTTTTATTGATTTAGAAAGGTGTGGCAGCCATTTAAGGTTGATGGGAGCCGAGATATTGATAGAAATGCTTGTATCTGGACAAGTGTCTTTATATAATCCTGTAAATAGCATCTATGCTGCAAAACACCCTTTCCTCACTTTATACACTCACTTCTGTTATATCACTGTGTCAAACACTTCAGTATGCCCCAAAACTCCACAAAAACATTCTATAAAAGGAAAAGGAATCCAACAAAAAACATTCTGCACTCTCTATTTACTACACAGAGAGAGAATGAGACTACCTGGGAAACCAGAAAAGGGAGTGTGAAAAAATACACAGTGTTTAGTGATTTTCTTGAATGATCCCTATAGCAGCCAGCAACACTGCTGAGTACAAATGCCAAGCTCTGCCTTTGTTTGTGTACTTCAAATACCCTGTCACTGTTACATCACAGCATATGATGAATTTTTATTCAAGCAAGCAAGTATTCTATAATTACCTGCAGTGCCAGCAGTCACAGACGTTGCTCTTGCACTAGTTACAAAGCCACAAGAAGGCTGGCCCTGCTCGCCAAAGCCTTTCTTCCTAAGGATCCTGCCCTCTTGCTTCAGGCTCTGCAGGTATCAAGCAGGTAGGCAAACTTCTCTGTTGCAGAACACTAGATCTGGCCACTCACAATTGTGAAAATTTTCCTGAGCATCAAGGGCTATGCATCCAAAACTGAAGAGATGATTGGGATATAATTTCCCAATTTGTGCTCTACAAAGTGGCAGCCACCAGAAATTTGCAATGCCATTGCCCAGCAGGTGAAGTACAAATGAGCAGCACAAGGAGAAAAATACTGAGAGAAGAGGATCTCTTTACTAAACTTTGTTTCATAGTTATCACTCAGCAAATCTGAGCTAGCATCATGTAAAGAAATTACCATAAGACACTCAGCTTGAGCTGCTATTTGCTTCTGTAGCTAATTTGGTGGACATGAAAGAGGATTCTTCTCTCTTCTCTCTACTGTCATTTTTGCATCCAAGAGCAAACTGTGAGGAAGAACAGAGCTCTGTCTTTGGCAAGGAGATGAAGTACGATTTCAGATAAACTAGAATAATAATAAAGAGTGAAGTGTTGTTGCAAAAGGCCATCAAATCTTATTAACACTTTGCCTGAACTTCTTGTTCTGAGGGTGGTTCTTGCTGAGAAACACTAACTCTGAAACACAATCTGCCATTTGTTAATTCCTGCTAGGTAGAATGTAGGGTTGTGATATTAATCATCAAGGCTTCTTTGAAAAAAAATAAAAAGCAAACAACAACACCCAAACAATCAAACAAAAGTCCAGAGCAAGCTAATGGACCAATCTAAAGGGAGATCAAATGGAGTGGACTTTTATGCGTCATGGTGGTCAAAACAATTCTGCTCAATTTCAGCATGTCATTCTAATAATTTGGCTCATTGAACTTAAAGGTATTTTCTAACATAAATTATTTTATGATTTTCTGCAAGTTTAGATGTCTTTAAATGATTGCTACTCATTGGCTCATTTTCTTTACTCTCCAAATTCCTATTTGTTATGATTTTCTAGAAAACCTGTCCACTGTTGATACAGGGAAATGTCTGCCCTTGCTGCAGCTGTAGGGGAACAAAGCACAGGTGATTTCTCAGCATTGAGGCAATATACTGCAGGGAAATTCAACCGCTGCATTATTCCTAAATCAATTTTCCTATTAAACCAAGACCTTTACACTGCATACTCTATTGCACTGGTAAACCTTTAAATTATATTCCATTCTCTGTTTCTTACTGAAAACATGTTAATAGGGGAAGGGACTTCCCTATTAACACAGGTGCCACAGCACCTGTGCCACAGCACAAAGGTGCCACAGCAAAACCACTGATAGGGATTGACAATTGATACCATCTGCACAACACACAGCAGCTGCAGATTTGTCAGCCCACACCATAGCTTGGGCTGGCTACTCACAGTAGTCAGTCCATTAAGGAGCGGCCACATAAACTAGCTGTCATTTTAAAAAATTCTGTTTGAGAATTAAAGCACCTTTTTTTGTTTACTTGTTTGAAGGAAAATTTTTCATGAGGTTCATCGTTAGCAAGCCTCTTAATAGTATCAGCTGGTGGGTACCTATATCTTTTTTTCTTTGAAACACAAGAGTCACTCTTTTGCCTTATGGGATTGGCAGAGGAGGATAGCTCTTCTCCTCGTACCTTTTCATCTAATACCAATTACAGCATTTGGACTGTGTTCAGTCTACAGGTAGTAAAGATATTTTAAAACATCCTGGATCAAAATTCACAGCTCTATGCTTGTAATGAATTGCAGAAACCTGCTTCAAGCAGAGTGTCTTGAAGTGCCCTGTGACAGAATGGATTTCCTTTTGAAAGGTTAATACGATAAAGGTTCAGAGGTCAATGGCCAGCTGGAACATTTTATCCAAACTTTTAATGTTTTGATATTAAAATAATATTTCTTTTAGAGTAAGTTATATCTGATCATGTGGGATTTTTTTAAACAAAAAACCTGAAATACAGAAAGTTCCATTGATCATAAAATATTGAAGACTGACATGAAGAAATTGAAGTGGGTTTTGTTTGTTTGTTTGGTTGCTTTTTTGTTTAGGTTTTTGGGGGGTTTAAAAATGTGTAAGTATACATGATATGTAGTACCTTATTTTTATTCATCATGTTAAGGTTTTCATATGTTCCAAAGTTTGAACTTAAAATGCACTTCACATAGAACCTTAAATAAATCTACCATAAAATTTATAATAGTTTTCTCATATATAGATATAATCCTGTAATCTAGAGGTAAGAAACTTTCTAACAAAGATGAGTTGAAAACCATTTTTGCTAGCCTGTGAACAGTGTTTACCTGCCATTTTAAAGTATGAGCCACTATCATCTGCACAAAATGACACACACCCACTCAGGATTAAAATAGGGCAAAGAATATTTACAAAATATTAGCACATTTCTACACTGAAAGCTATCATCTATACACATAGTGGAAAGATGATCTATACGCATAGCAGTAGTGGAAATTATACCAAGTCCCCATATATTTATTTTCTAGTAACAAAAAGAAAAGGCTGTCCAGTTTGCTTGTAGACACCCTTGAAAAAACTTGTTTACTTCAATGCTTAAAAATATATTGAAGCAGCTTGGAACTGTACAGAACAAAGCATTTTCTTCTTAAAACTCCCAACATTTCTGTTGTGGCTATCAAAACCAACCTGAAAAAAAAAAGTGTTAGGTATTTGTGATTAATTTGGTCTCTTCAGCTTTTGCTTTCAATTTTGTTGTGTTTCAAATTCAAGTATTATAATGTTAAATTCCATGTGTTCCATGGGGTTGGTGGCTGGAGACAGGGATGACACACACACCTCCCAAAGCTCCATGGGACAAACAGCCTGTCCTTCTTACAGAGGGAGTTCAACACTGCCAGGCGTCCACAGCTCATTGGTCTGATCCTCTCACAGCCCAGCTCCTGACCAGGGAGATGCCAGCAGCTCAGGATGGAATGTGATAGGTGAAGATCCCTGTGTAGATTTAAACCCAACCTATCCCTGCCTCATCTGCGGAGCTGGTCACCTCTGGGCTGGCTGAGGCTGAAGGTCTGATTCTGTCTCATTTGGCAACTACAAGCTAGCTGCAAACCATGACAAAGTGTGACTTTGACTCAATGTAATTGAGTAAACTACATTGAAATTTCCTGAAGTAGACTGCATTTATATCCTCTGGACAGAAGTGCTCTAATCCGATACAAAATTTTCATTTTATTTTCCAGTGTTGCATTTCAATATGTTTTCCAATCCAGCTCTGGGAAAAGAAACTAGAAATATTATTTTATCTGCATATCAAAAACAAAAATGATACAAATATATCATTTCCTTTGGAGACAAACAGAATGTTTTGTCAGCAAAACATGACCATCTGTAACACAGTTAAGAAGGCAAAAGAAGTCAGTCTGGCTTCACAGTTCCAAAGTCTTTAAATCATAGATAATTGGCTTTACTTTCCCCATCACGTGTGTGACAATAACATAGTTGCTTTACATAGCTTTGCCATGGCTTCTCTAAAAGCCACAACTCTTCCATTTTCACAAAATATCACTCCTAATATTTATCAATGCCTAGAAGTCATTGACCCCCTTTAAGAAATGATTAAACTAATACCATTCCTTTGGAAAAAATATGTACATGTACATCCAGAGATATATCTATAATGTGTAATGACAGAGTCATTTGGAATTTGAAGAAAATTTCGTTCAAAGCATATACACATCTACATTCAGAGACCTGCCAATTAGGAAAAAAAAATTCTCTTTTTATTCAAAATTAATGCCATGAAAAGGTTGGACTAGCTTTGTTAGCAAGAGAAGAGAAGAGAAGAGAAGAGAAGAGAAGAGAAGAGAAGAGAAGAGAAGAGAAGAGAAGAGAAGAGAAGAGAAAGCCCTTAAGTAATAGGAATATTAAAAGAACATAGTGCTACTGAAAGCCATAGAACTTCCATAAACTATGCTTGCACATATTCACTCCATCATTTAAAAATTTCATATTCGTGTGATGTATTCTTACCTTAACCATAAAAAAAAGGGTATGCAGGTGCTTAAGCAAAACCTTAAATGCATGAACTTTCAGTGAAGTGTCCTCTACCAGTTGGTCAAGACAGGAATACATGCCCATCACCCATTTTTTTGAACCTTCTTTTGAATTTCTTTCTGTAATTTCTTGTACAAAATAAATAAAATATGTTCATATCATAGCATGGTACCTATTACACTTCAACTGGGAAGTCTATTAGTCTAAAATGAAGATTGAGAAGG
The DNA here is from genome assembly GCF_028551555.1 of Melozone crissalis. Lineage (NCBI taxonomy): Eukaryota > Metazoa > Chordata > Aves > Passeriformes > Passerellidae > Melozone > Melozone crissalis. The sequence goes on along the minus strand of NW_026535783.1, from coordinate 33,452,755 downwards.
CCTGGCTTATATGTTATCCATTTAATAATCCTTCAGCTCAAGTGGAAGATCAAAGGAAAAAAAATTATTACCAATAAATGGAGATCCATAGAGTTAAAATTAAAAATGGCTGGAGGCTTAAGGTTAGTATCACTCCTAACCCAAAATCTTTTCTAAAATCAGGTCTTTGATCTCTTGTTGTTATAGCACTGTTTGTTCTAACACACCAGCATTTCCATTCTTTTAGTTCTACATTTCTCCTCATGCAAGGCTTAAAGTCATTATAGTGAAAATATCTTATTCAGTAGAAAACAGACAAGAACACAGAAAGAGAACACATTTAGCAGGACAGTAATATGAGTGGTTGACTGCATTGAACAAAACTCCCTTAATAAAGTACAACTGAGCCATGGTTTACATCAGGTTTCAAAAACAAAGATATCAGTATTAAGCATTAGACAACATCAATGGGCAATAAGAGGTTGGGGGTTGTTTGAAGGGGTTTTTTTGTTGTTCTTGTTGTTTTTTATGGTGAACCTGAGGCTCAGGGGTAGCAATTTGTTTTAGAATTGACTCTTCCTCAGCATGTATTCATATTATAAAGCATGCCAGGCTTGAACCAGAAATCAAAATCAGGGACAGCAGTGCTTAATCATATCAAAACTTGCTGAGGGATTGAGAGATCAGTCCTGGTGTGTTTTCACATGGTAATCACCATGCTACGTTAAACAACACAGCAGGACGTAGCTATTAATTGCACTGATTGTTATGAGCATGGACTTCACATTCAAGGATTATTACTTGAACGGTAGTGCTAATGTGCTTTATTGTAACAGACAAAGGAATATCACATGGATTCGGACATCATAGAATATCTCGTTTCAAATTTGAAGTCCATCGACCATGAAAATCCCCAGGACAAAAGGAATTCATGAATGCAAGTCAAACACCTTCACATCCACCCTATCTAGGTCATTTGCAGGAGGTAGGATCCAGCTGCTACAGACTGGCATCTAATTTTGTGTAAGAACCTTCTACAGAATACTTAGATGGGAAATTAAAAAATTGTTGCCATCACCTAAAATCTTATAGATCTTCATTCTTTGAGGGGAACCCATTTTACCAGCATTGACTTGCCAGAAAGCTCAACATCATCCAATGTACAAAGTTTTCATTTTTCCACAGCTCATTACTATAATGCAGTATCACTAAATATGGAATTTCGACTTCCAGTCATTAGGATACATAATTGTGATCTATTCTCTAAATTCTGTTTCAATTTGTTGAGAAATGTTTCAAGACACTTATATATCTATATGTTACAGATGCCTTACAACAACAGAAGATTTTTTTTTTAATTCTTCAATGGATTTTTTTTTTTTTAGTCTCTAATGTATCTATTTCAAATTAGTTTATATTTTAACATGTCACGTCCTCTCTGATTTTGATCAATGATAGATCTGAGGGTAATTTTTGATAATGTGAACAATACAATATCGACTGAAACAAAACACAAAGATGTTTGAGGAACCAAACTGGTTTTGACCATATCGAGAAGAATCACAGAAGCTTCACAAAAACTATTTTCCTTTAAATTGTCAATCTTTCTTTAAAAGTTTCACATGAGCAATATTTGCAATTTTTTAAAAAAGTCTTTAATAAAAAACCTTGACGTGGAATTAAGAACTTAACTTTGTTTTAATGAAAACCTCAGGGCCCTTCCTTACATACAATACTTCTGTATATTACAAGGTAAATGAACTTAACATTTCTTTTGATTAAACTAAGTGTTTGTTATCACTAGTTTCCCTTTGTTTAAATTTTTATTTTATTGATTTTTAAATAAAAGGACTATACAATTCTTGATGCGTGACAGCATGAAATCCCACAAGAGAACTTTTCAAAAGGAATTCAACAATACACACCACTTATGTCAGAAAAAGTCATCCAGAAAGCAATGCCTGAGGGAAAAGTCCTCTGCCACTGGGTAATAAAGACATCTGTCAAAACTGGTACTATAATCAGGACGGGATGTATGTTCATGCACAGAGCAATAAAAAAAAGCTCATGGACACAGAGGATGAAAGAAGAAAATATAATTTAAACAACTTTCTTAGGAATAAATTATTCCAAGATGACAGCAGCGCTAACAAGCCCAAGAAAAGAGATGCCATCCTACTTGACACAAGCCTGGCTCAGAGATGCATTTTTGTTATTCTCTCTGTAACAGAGAATAAGGAAGGGACAAATCTGAAAAATCCTAGATCATCCTGTCTCATTTCTCATCTAAGCATCATTAATCTCCTTTGCCGTCCTAGATATTTCTTTCCTATTTTCTAGATACAGTTGCAGCTAGTATTTATAGATAGATATATCGATATAATCTAGATTTATATAGTCTAGATATAGATATACCTATAGATAGAGATAGTTAGATATATAAATATCTATAGATATCTATAGATAAGTAACCCTGGGAGGTTAGCTAACTACAGCTTTCACTGAGTCTCCCCATGGTTACCTATGTCTAGAACACAGTTTATCTTCTCCTGATGGTCATCTAGATAACCTATGCTTCTGAAGATAAAGTACATTCATATGAGATCTTTACATCTGACTGCTCCTGTAGCTTTATCACCCTTGACAGTGGGTTTGCTTCTGCAAACCATTTTCCTTTTATCTGTCACAAGTATTGTGTAGGCTATTAAAAGAAAAGATTTGGCAAATTTCCAACTGGATACACACAATATTCTTCAGTTTTCATGAGTGTCTGTTATTTTAGCTCTGACTTCTACTAAACACACCCATGCAAACATGATATTTATTTCAGATACATTAGAATGACTTGTGTTCCTGGTAAGCAAAGCTTTTCCTGTACCTATTCTTTTTCCTAAAGATTCTTCTTTGTGTGAATGAACTGTTTCCCCTCACAGCCATCTCTTCTTATTTTCAACACTTTTTGATGCATGTTCATAATTATACTTTTCTTATGACCAGCTCAGAAAATAACAATTATTTGACAGGCAGCTGAAATTCTTTGTGGCTCGCATAAGGGCATGTGATATATGATTAATATCATGTTTCACCCCACCTGCATGTAAATTACTGAAGGACGTAAAATCAGTCTTAACAGAGTATTAGACACCTGGTGAGTTTTATTTTGCCTGTAACATTTTCAGGAAGTTCATGCTCTTTGCTAAGATATTAATATTCAATTCAGAGTTTTCAGAATTGTTTTGCTCCTCTGTCTTCCTTATTCTGTGCTGCAAGCCTGAGGCTTTTCTAGAAAAAATACTTTTCAGTATTAATAGAGATTATGCATAATCTATGTATAATCATTTTTTCCCAACTGATTTTCACTCCTTACTTATAAATAGACCACTAAACTCTAAACATTGGGCATCTGTTTTCCTCGCCTTCAAGGACCACTAATGCAACCAGAAGACAAAAACAAGTGTATTAACTTGGATATAATCTCCAAATCTACATCTTCATGCCAAAACTAAAGTCATTAAGAAAATTAAAGCCCTAGATTGAACACTATATTTCTGAAAGTCTAACTATTGGAAGTTTAACAATAAATGGATGGCAATTATTTTTCCCTTGAGCTTATAATTTTATTTTAAATTAAATATTATAGTTACAACACCTTCCTAAGGAAAACAATCCAACGTACATCTCCTTAAACTGAATATAAGGTCATGCTAAACGCCCAGTCATAAAGAAAATAAACAACTTTTTTTACTTTATAGCTTCAAAATACATAACAACCATCAAACTAATATGTATGAGACAGCCCTGCTTATGACCTTGGCTAAATTATTATGTTTGATTCTTAGAATTTGGAGATGTAACTCTACTATTTGGGCATCTGAAGAATAATCTTGTTTAGAGATGCTGAGCAATGCAAGAATAATTCAGTTATCTCTGTGTCAGCTCTTGTAGTTTGCCTCAGCTTTGCCTTCCTATTTTTTCCCTTTGTGCTCCATAAAACACATCAAGTCTTAATTCATAGGCTTCATAAATTCAAAACAGGTTTCTTTGATCAGATGGAAAGCCTTAAGGAAACATAACATACTATTTATACTGAACATAGGGCCCTTTCTCTTCCATCATTTCTATGGTTGATCAGGTAGTCATGTGGACGCCAAGATCTGTAAGATTCAGAAAATACATGTGGCATTTTGGCAGACTTCAGAAGCGTCATCCATACCAATCTTGCACTTGCCTCTGACTATTTTACCTGCTCGGGTTGTCCTTTCTCTGAGTTTGCTTCAGGATCCTTAATGGCTCTTCCAGATCACAACTGCTTTGTAATCTTGAAGTGCAAGTTTACACCAGTTGCATTCGGTATTATGTTTCTTTGATATAAATCAGTGTACAAAGTTGTTTGACACATACTGAATGGATGATCTCTTCCCCACATGATGTAATTTTTACTTGTCAAATTATGTTGTCTTTCACACAGCTATCCTTCCTCACTGGCTTTTCTTGGTATGATGGAATGAAACATCATAACATGCAATGTGCATGGAATTTTCTCATGAATATATCACAAAACCTTCAGATATACACCTATATAACTTCAAGTTATTGTACTATTTCTCACCTTTTCTATAACTTTGCCTCTTAACCTACATATGAAAAGAAGACTGTCAAATTGCTAATAAATTTTAAAAGCTAATTAGTCACTGTACACTTTCCAATTTTACTCCACAGAAAAATGGTATTTTCAAGACCGGGCTTTGCCCAGGTGAATTTATTATGTAAAAGAAATTCATAAAGAATTCAATATGAACTATAACGTCATTGACAATTGTGTTACAAAATCTACCATATACACCAAACCTACTGGAAGTGTTTGTATTCTCATCAGTTAGTCAAATATTCCTTTAAAAGACAGAGCAGAGGCCAGGTGGAATGCTTCAGTTCTAGTCTGGAATTTTTAATTGATCAAAATGTTTGCCCATTGTTGATATGGGTTAATTTCTGAGCGACATTTAAAACTTCTGTAAGAAATTTAGGTCTCAGTGAAAGGCCATAGCTGATTGTACTCTAACTGATCTTATCCTGCTCCTTTTGATGTTTTTCAAGGCCTGAGATAAAACAGTCTGCTAAAACAAATGGAGCTTATTTACATTTGATCATCTGCTGTTGAAACTTTGGAAAGAATATCCGAGTGTCAAGTATATTCAATTCATTAGGGAAATGTGAAGAATTCTGTGAGCTTGTCATTCGTTTTTTCCCTCACTTGTTTGTCCTATTTTCTTTCTAAAAGTATAAAACCCTTCCAATTAAAAGATGTTTTTCTTGAGTAAAAATACTCTTTTACAGTATTTTTCCTATAGTTGAAAGAAATATATTTTCCATGCACTGAACACTGCAAGAAATGGAACTGGTGCAAGATGTTTTGAAGCTATAACTGACCCAGGTAGTACCATTCTGAATGATAGCACTTCTTGACATTCCCTTGGCATTGAGCAAAAATTATTGCAGCCAATCTCTAAACACTAATGTTACTTTGACCTGACTTTCTATGTTGCGTATAGAAAGACAAGGTGATAAAGTGATATTTTCCATTAAAAAGGTGCCCTGTGTGTGTTGTTTGGGGTTGTTATCTTCATGAATATACTCTTTTCTGGTATTGCCTATGACAAACTCATTTTGACAGAGCTATAGGACTTTCTTTCACCTAATTTCATTTGGCAGACCAAGGCAGTTTTTAGCATGGTGATTGATCTCTTGGTTATCTGGACATTCTCATTTTAAACTGCTGTTGAAGAGACTTGAATAATTTACACTTCCTGCCAGGAACTTGGCAGCTTTTTTCAATAGCTACTGATTTATTGCATCAAGCAGTGTGACAAGTTTTCTAGTCTGTATAAATGCAACATGCAGTTACAAAGAGTAGTACATGTAGTGGTGGATTACAAACTCCACTCCTGTCATGAAGAGCTTTAAAGGCTTCTCTAAGCAGGCAGAAATTGTCTTAACACTCAGACCATTCTGAATTGGCCCCTAGCCAGTAAATTTAAAAACAAAACAAAACTAAACTAAACTAAACTAAAACAAAAAACCAAACCAAACACAACAAAAAAAAAAAAAAAGGAAAAAAGAAAAAATAAAGAAAAGGAATTTAGCAGTAAAACTAACCTAAACCTAATGTTACAAATAACCCTGAGCAGTCAGCTGTAGTATTTTTCTTCAGGGATGATGTCAATTAATATCTGAAATCATGCATTATACTATGAGAAACCTCAAATATTTAGCTTAGGTTATCCAAGACCTTTCTTGGCAAGAGAAGTATCAGGCACACCAGCTGCTTCAGCTGCTTGCCTAAAGTTTGCAGCCAACAGTCTAAAAAGCATCTAGCAGCAGGATGGAAAGAAGGAAGAAGGGATGAGCAAATCAGCAGAGCTGGATGCAGCTGTTTTACGCTCAGTTGGTAGAATGATGCCAAAGAAACGCTTGGGTGCAGGGCTTTGTTACTGCTCTTTAGCTCCCTGTCTCACTCCATAAATGTCCTTGCAGCAGCTTCCTTTCACTTCTTGATATAATCATGCTTTAGTTTTATGAGTCTACTGCCTATGTCAAAATTATGTCATGGACACTTCATTGCTATTGGTCCCACTGAAGAGTACCATGCAGAACTAATGCCCGTCCTTTTCCACAGGAGAGCTGTTTCCATACATCAAGTTTACTGATTTTCAAAGAACCAATGCTTGTTTGACTATGTACAACCAAGTGAAGGTTTATTGATACTTTTTTTTCTCTCCTTGAAATATTGCAGGAATAAAAAAGAAAATTGTCCCATATCATTATGCTGCTTTGTTTAAATGTCTCTGCTCACAAGGTATTATACAAAATATAAGAATAAAAGGAAGCATTAGGAAGCAAAAAAAAGGTAAATACAGCCAATGTATCTGATTATTGTATATAACACATCTTTGATTTAGTGTACATCATTCCTCCATACATTTTAATCTTGTTTTTTTCAATTAAAGCATATAATACAACAAGCAAAGTATAATAGTATCTGTTCTTCATATGCATACAAATACATCAGTAACTCACTTCAGATTTAAGTGCTCACAAGTTATAACCTCTCAAATTCAGAACACCCATGACAGTGTGAAGCAATGAAGTCTAATTATCCTTGCACAGCAATATCAGGAAAAGAAAAATTATTCACACTCTCTCAGCACAGCTGCTTAGACAGATCAGCATCATCTGCTATATAGCACCACTCAGCCTCTTAAACTTGTGAGACTTTGCCGCACTCAACATGCTCCTTCTTCCCCTTCATTAGGCAACAAATTTTCCAACTTTCTGCTCTTCTTTTCATAGCACCCCATACCTCTGAGAAAAGAAAAAAAGATTCTAGAGTGTGCAGCTCTTGACTCATGAGTAATTAAGCGATAGCCTAATTTTCTCCAGGTGAGTGCTATCTTTCATAGTTCAGACTAACCAGATTATAAAGATAAGTATTATGCTCAGAAGCATTAGGTGATTATAAGGATTTTAAAGATGAAAATTTTGTCTCAACACTAAATGTCAAATTCCTTATGGTATGTTACAAGAAAGAAGAAAACACTAATTTTGTAGAGAATCTCAGTCTCAAAATTCAGACAATATTTCAGAAAGCAGAGTACAATTAGCAAAATTGTATGGAATTGCTGTAAGACTCCTCTGTAGCCATGGGCACATGGTCATAGTCCCTGCTGTTTGACAAAGATCCTCTCCCACATATGAAATACAGCTGTACACTTGGAGTACAACCTTTGCTATACAACCAAATGTGGATATATATTTAAAACTGCACTGGCTCTTCTGCTAAGTGTGGTAATAGTAGGAACCAGAATTTCTTTGTAATAATAGCCTCTCTAATTAATAACTCCTAAGAATTCAGACTGTTTGGGAAGGGTTTCTGTCACATCTTCTAAAACATCTATTTTCTTATATTTCTAGAAATACATTTTAAATCTCAGATTTTAAACCTAGTTAAAAGTGCTCTTTTCTGTAATTCTGTTCCTCAGAAGCTGTCTAGTTTTTTTTATTTTCCCTGACCTCTCGTTGTCCTCAGTTCTCTTTAAAGATCATTCTTTTCTGACCCCTGTGTTCTGTCTGTCATTTATATTTCTTCCTAGCCTTAATTGCTGGCTTCGTTTTCCTAATCAGGTTCTTTCTGTGCAGCTTTGAGACTTCTCCTTTTATGTCACTCTTCACTGTTAGCAACTTCACACTAGTTTTAGAAATACGAAGAAAGCCAACACTAGGGCCTGAATGCTCGTGACCTTCACCTCTTTGCACTGCCTTGCAGATACCAAGAAATTATAAAGCTGGCTGAAAACAATATTTCTTTCTCAGAAATCTACAAGTACTGGATGACTGAAGTCTCTCAAAGTCTGCCAGAGATGCTAAGGTGACCAGAAGTTGTCACAAAGATGTATCTTTCAGGTGTCATGTTTTTCAGTAGAGGCACATGGAAAACAGATTAAAATCTGACATAAAAACATAATGATAGACAGACATAAAACCAACCATCCTTTGTACAAATGACCTAAATACTGGTAATTTTTTTTGCTAAAGCAGTTGGGGTTTTTTTGAGGTTTATTGTTAAAATTTTTTAACCTGGCTGTACTACCCTTACTACTGTACTAAAACAATAAAAAGGCAACTCTAGAATGTATGGCAGACAGGAGTCTTGGGTCAGCAGAAGTCTGCTTATTTTCATTTACTTTGGATTTACTGTGATTTAAGGAGGAATTAGAGGGTGGTAACTCCTAAAATCCTATCATAGATTTTTTCCTAAACATGAGGGATGGCATGGGTTTTGGCAGTGTCTGCAAGAGCACCTGAGAGGCTCAGGCTCTGAAAGTTTACAGACTCAAGAACTGGGCTGGTTAATGCACTTTATGCAGTCCCACTTTTTACTAAGAGTGAATCACAGGCGAGTGGATCACAAAAGGTCCATTCAGGATTCAGGCTTTAAAAACAGAGGAATTTTGTCCAAAGAGAAGACACAAAAAGAAAAGTGTGTGGAATACATTATACAGATAAAGTGATGATGGACTCAGAATTTATTCTTTTCACTTTTTTTTTTTTTGCACATCCACTTATCCACCTACACATACACCTTACATCAACATATAAGCAGTCTCTCCATTTCAACACATTTCTGATGTGTCCAGGAGGAATCAGGTTTCAAATGCATGAAGAATTTCTGGTACTTTTAGTTTAGTCTTGCTGTTTCCAGCATTTCAGCTCTCCTTATGGAGAACTGACTTTTTAATGTGAGAATCTGAGACAGTCCCTACTGATTTGAGTAACTACAGAGTTACAGACTAATGGAAGCTGGGAGAGACATGTGGGTGGTCAACACCTCATCATAACAGGGGCTAACTTTGCAGTTACGACAGGATATTCAGGACTTTCTCCTGAATTTTTAATTTTTAATATCTTTCAGAGCAAACTGAAAAAACCAAAATCGCTGGGAAACCTGTTCCACTGCACAGTCAGACTTATTGTGGAATTTCTCATTTTATCCTGTCCCAGGCAATTGCTGAGAGTCTGTTTTTCTCTTCTATCTTTCTGCCATCTGATATTTGTACACACTGATAAGATAACCAGTAAGTGATCTCACTTCTCTTCTTCAGGCTAAGTAGCCCCAGCTCTTTCTGTCTCCCCTTGAATAGCAGGTGCTCCAATACCTGCAAGCTTAACTGGACTCACTCCACCAAAGCCACAAATCTCTTGTGCTGCAGGACCCAGATCTGGAAGCAGTAGCCAGATGTGGTCTCACAAGTGCTGAGAGTAAGTGTCACTGCTTTTCAACCTGCTGGTGATTTTTCCCAACTCATCTCAGGATGTTTTCTGTCTTTTTCTGACACATTGCTCATGACCAATTGGTTCAGTAGGTTTTCCATGCTGTTTTCTGCCAGTCTGCTTTCCATCTTGCTGTCCCCCAGAAGGTACTGGTGCATGGTTGTCTTGTTCCCATGATCTCTTCTTTACCTTTATGAATTTCATGAGGTTCCTATCTAGTGACTTGTCCAGACTGTCAAAGTCCCTCTGACTAGGAGCACACCCAGCTGGCACGAGAAACATTCTTCCCTGCTTTGTATCATCTATGAACTTGCTGAACGCCCTCTGTACCAGAATCCAGGTCATGAATGAAGATTTTAAACTGTACTGGCCCTGATGCTGAACCCTGGAGTACACCACTAGTAACTAGCTCTCAGTTCATGCCACTGACCACAACTCTTTCAGCTCAGAAACTCAGCTCTTTTTTATTTCAACTCCTGGTGCACTTATAGCCTGTACTCCTCAGTCTGTCTGTGAAGGTATTATGGCAAACAGTGTTGAAAACCTTGTTGAAGTCAGTATAACCAACATCCACTTCTCTCCCCTCATGCATCTTAGATTAGAAATTCATCATTTAGGTTAAACATAAACCCACGATGACTACTTCTAATCAATTTCTTGTCTTTCATGTGTTTTGAAATGGTTTCCAAGAGGGCTTCCACCTTTACCCTCCAAGGGATCAAGATGAGTCTGACTGGTCTGTAGCTCCCTGGATCCCACTTCTGTACGTTCTTAAAGATAGGAGTGACTCTTGTGGGCACACCCTGTCAGGTCCCATGATCTTGTGCATATTTTGTTTATCTAAATATCCCCTAACCTGATCCTCCTGTATTGAGGCTGAGTCTTACATGTTCCATACATTCCTGGAATTCCTAATTGCTGCTTTTGACAGAAGAGAGGTCAAGTAGGCATTAATTTCTTCAGCTTTTCCTGTGTTCTTTTCCATGAGATCTGTCCTATTCACCAGCAGACCAACATTTTCCATAGTCTTCTTTTTGCTGCTGATAAACTTTTGAAAACTTTTCTTGTTTCCCTTCACATCTCTTGGGAGATTTATTTCCAGGTGAGTTTTGCTTTCCTAATCATGTCTCAGTATGTTCAAGCTACTTGTCTATATTCTTTCCCCTTTTCCACCTCTTGTACACTTAGTTTTTCCATCTGAGTTTTGTCACTATCTTCTTGTTTATATTTTTGCTTCATTTTTTCTTCACTGGGTTCAACTCCTCTGGAGTTTGAAAGGTGATTCTTTAAAGTCAACAAATTCTTCCAGAGGTCTCTCCACTCCAGATATATATATTCCCTGTGTTTTTTTGAAAAAGATTCAGGCTGAAGTCTGCTCCCCTGAAGTTCAGGGTTATGGTTCTCCTTTGTTTACTCCTCTCCAGAACACCATAATCTCAGGGTCACTATGGCTAAGGCTTCCCCTGAACATCCCCAAAGACATTTTTCTTAATTTGTCAAAAACAGGTCCAGCACAAAGTCACTGCTCATCAGGTTCTCAGCCACATATCTGGAAGCTTTTTTAAAATGCATTTCAAAACCCTTGGTGATCTGTCATTCTGTGTTGCGCTTCTAGCAGATGTTGTGGTCCTTGAAGTTCTCCATGAGATGCAAGTCCTATGAATGTGAAGCTAACTCTAGTAGCCTGAAAAAGGTCTTATCCACTTGCTCTCCCTGACCAGGAGCAGTCTGTAGCAGACCCATAAAAATTATTCCTGTTGATCAGCCTGCTAATCCTGACTAATAAGCTCTGAGTTAGCTCATCATGAATTCCAAGGCAGAGCTTCAATGCATTCCCACTTCTCTCATATAATGGCAGCTTCCTACCTTCCTACTCTCCTTTCCAGTCTCTGAAGAGCTTGTATACATCTATTGCAGCACTTCAGTTATAAGCTTTCCTTCCCAAAGAGGTCATAGCCCTGCAACAGCACAGAAACCCCTTATTTCTCCTATTCTTCCTCATGCTGCATTCATCAGTGTACAGGCCCTCAGCTATGTCCATCACCTAGTAAAAAATTTGAGAAATTTGCCAAAAATTTTGTCTTGTATGACTGTCATATGCACACAGAATGTGGAATGGCCCCACTACAACATTTTTTGCTGATTACAAATTCTCATATCATCCTATGATATCATCCTCTCATCCTATATATCATCCTATGTATATCATCCTATACACTTTGCACGCTTAACTTAAGACAACCACTTCCCCATTCTGTCTCTCACCATAATTTCTAGCTTAAAGCTCTTCTTATGTGAGATTTCACTATCCTGGATGTCAGGAAAGCAGGTTTTTCAGAGATCTGATTCAAAGACTCCCACAAGATAAAGCCAAGAAAGGCAGAGGGGACCAAGAAAGCCAGTTGAAGCACACAGATCATATCCTTCAAGCTCATGAGTAGTGCATCCAAACAAAGAGGAAGTCAGTCAAAAATGGCAGGTGACATGAGTGAATGAAAAAGGAACTCTTGGACAAACAAACAAACGCACACCAGAAGAACAAGTAGCCTGGCATGAATACAAAGAATATGAGGAATCACATTATGAAAGCTGTTAGAATCAAACTCTCTATTAAGGAGACATCAAGGACAAAAGTCCTGTCACTATATGCCCTTGTAAATAGTCCTTTACATCTTTCCTGGAAGGTCGTAACTAGGTCAGAGAAACCTTCTGCTCTCCAGGCTGAACAATCCCAACTCTTTCATCCTTTCCTCATAGGAGAGGCTCTCCATCCCTCTGATCATCCTGGTCTTGGCCTCCTCTGGACTCACTCCAACAGTTCCATGTCCTCCCTGTGCTGGGAGCCCAGAGCTGGATGCAGGTTCCAGGTGGGCTCTCCCCAGAGCAGAGCAGAGCAGAGGGGCAGAATCCCCTCCCTGCCCTGCTGCCCACGCTGCTCTGGATGCAGCCCAGGACACGTTTGGCTCTCTGGGCTGGGAGTGCCCATGGCTGGGTCATGTCCAGCCTCTCAGCTACCAGCACCCCCAAGCCCTTCTGGGCAGGGCTGCTCTGCATCTGTTCATCCCTAGTCTGTGTTAATGCTGGGGATGGCCCTAACCCAGGTGCAGCAACTGGAGCTTGGTCTTGTTAAACCTCACAAGATTCACCCAGGCTACTCTCCATCTGGTCCAGCTCCCTCTGGATGGCATCCCCTCCTTCAGGTGTGTCAACAGCATCACTCAGCTTCATGCAACTGGCAAATTTTTTAAGGGTGCACTCAATTTCATTGTCCATGGCACTGATGAAGACATGAAAGAGAAGGGACACTCCTGTCACTCATGTCCATTGAGACTCTGAGCCACTGACCACCATCAATATGTGGATATGAATACCACATATTTATATACCAACCAGGCTCTTATCCATCTAACAGTACCACTAAATCATTATCTTTCCAATTTAGAGAAAAGAATGTGGTGGGGAACAGTGTGAAAAGCTTAAAGTCCAGATAATTGCCATCTGTAACCCTTCCTTCTCCACTGATGTAGTCATTAAATAATATTTCAAAACTGTATGTACATTAATTATGTAAGTATCAAGACTTTTTAAATATAAAATATCCTTTTTTCAATAATGTGAATACCTTCATAGGATCTGTGCTCTTCTTTGCACAGATGTCATGCTACTAAGTAGGTGGACTGGTATAAAAATATCCAATAATGTCAGTGATTTTTAAACTCACACCAATAAAAACCAGAGAAAATTCCATTCAACTTAAACAGATCATTTTATGCCCCGATGCATAAGAATTAATCATTCTCATTTTTATTCTACTGAGGGAATTGCAGATGCTATTCTTATTAATATGAATGATGATTTTTTTTTTTCTTTACACTCTCATTTGCTCTATTAATTTGTTCTTTTCAAGCAAATCGTCTTACTGGTATTGCTCCAGAAGTAGAAAGGGTTTTCCTATAAACTTAGTGTTGCTTTTTTTCTAGTGTATCTATCTGTTCTTGTGAAAGTATACAATTTCTCAAAAATCCTAGAAATATTCAAGAGTGAAACAGATTGGATTGTGTATTAAGACAGATAACTAAAAAAGAAAAATAAAAGCCAGTGTAATTAAAGGAAATAACTGGAGAACTTTCAAACGGGATTTTAAAGATGCATTTAATGATGAAAGATCATCAGAAATTCTCCTCTTTCAGCTAAGTACTGAAAGTAGCTGACCCAGGACCTCAATATCTGTGAAACTGTGATGGAAAATATTCTGAACTACAAGGGAAAAAATCTTTGGAATAACTAAAGAAAATGTTACTACAATCTGTAATCCATCAGCACACATCCAAGCTATTAACACCACTCTCTTAACACTGATTGAACTGCACCTAAGCATCAATTCATTTTCAATTCAGATTAAAAAGAAACTATAAAATAATTTTTGCAGAAATAGAAATGAACATGACCTTTTCCTGACTGAGCTGGAAACTAGAAAACATGTCAATTCTTCTTTAATATTTTCAGAAAGGGGAATTATTATATTTGGGAAACTAATTCAAAGAGGGCATGGCACATGATAGAAACAAGAGTCTTATTTTTTTAACATATCTTCCTCTCAATGGAAATAATATAATCCTATTTGTTTATAAAAGGGACAAAAATATAAACTTCAAAAAGCTTTGTTATAAATGATCAGCCAGAAATCCAAATTAAGAAATGCGAAAGATTTTATTTTCGCCACCAAAATATCGTCCTCAAAACCCACAGCCAAAGAGACAGCGTGGAGCCTGGGATCGGTACTGGGTGAACCTGGATCTGACCTCTGTCGCCCCAGATCTCTTTCTGTTCATGAATGTCGTCTCTGATGGGGCTGTTTTGTACATTTTTTTATGTCTGAGGCAGAGGTGCCCCAATTTCTTTTGTAACCCCGCATATGCATGACAGTGTCTTTCACTGCGCAGGGCTGGACAATCGCTGTTTCCTGAGTAGTAGCCAGCAAGGATCGTGTCAGGGGAAGTTGTGTATTCACAATGATCTTGGTGCCTTTGGCTATCTCGATCCATGGTATCTATCAAGTGAGGATCACCCTTGGGCGTTTCTGATGTTCTGGAGGCAGCCGCTGACCATCACGCTGGCCACGTCTATTCCTGGGTAAACGAGGCATAATTCTCCTACTGTCTTCAGGAGGAGCTTCGAATTCAGGAGTGGTTACATGTCCATGAATTAAAAACCATTTTCTATTGCTAATATATTTAGAGAGCAGCAAGCTAAATTCATCTAGTGACTTCTACAGAAACATTTTAAGTGAACATCTAGCCCTTAAATAACTCCATATTACAAACATATACTAAAAAGCAAAATTCAGGCTCTTATTCTTATCTCAGTCATCTTTTTTTTCTTAGTCCTCCACCATCTATCAAATATTTATTTTCTTTAATGCAGAAAGCACATCTTCTTTGTTGATAAACCACAGCTCACTAAGTAGCTCTTTTTTACTACACTTCCCATTTTTAGTCCAGTAATGTAACAGCAGGACTACTTAACCTCTTAGGAATAGCGGCTAGAGAAAAAAAAAATTAAATGGTTGCTTTGAAGAGAACATTTTTGGACTCTCATTCTGTATTGAAGTTTTATATAAGCTGAGTTCCCAAAAAAAATCTAGGACTGATAGAAATAAACAAGTCCACAATTTGTCATTGGGATGTAACAGAAATGCATGACTTCTCAAACAGTATGATGGAAGGAGACAGTTACCTACTTGACATCAATGAGAGCAGTCTGAAACATGTTAATTAGAAGTATTTGAAGCCTAAAAAAAGTCTACTCAGGCGTGGGTGCTAATAAGCATGTAGGGTTAAGAGCCCTCACCATGGCACACTTCATGGAAGTTCACTACTCTGAAAATCTGTTTCAACAGATGTACCCATATGCCAAAAGAGATTCTTAGCAATGTACACCAGTCACATAGTGCTTTGACTGAAATCAACATAGTGACAATGAAATTATAACCATTTGATTTTAAAGGAAAAAATTGCAAATCATGATAGGAGTGATAAGTGCAAAGAACAGATAAAGAACCTGAAGCTATAAGGGTTAAGGATGAGACATAGAAATATACTTGGTGTCTGAAGTAGCTTTTTCACAAATGACCCACAAAATTTGCGCACAGGTACATGGATCTTGCCCAGTCTTGTTGGTGGGGGGAACAATATTAAAAAGTAAAATTGTGAAGTTTTTAAAAAAATCTAACATGCATGAAGAAGCCTACATCATTAGGCCACAATTCCTATGCTGGCAGTAAAAGGAAAAACCCAAGCAAAGCCCTGAAAGACCAGTGAAATAGTAATCAATAAAGAAAATAAATAACAAAAAAGAAAATTAAAAAAACAAAACAAAACAAAACAAAACAAAAAAACCAACCAAACAAACAAACATAACCCACACTGTAAACTCACATTTGAACAGAAAAACACATTTTAGGTCTCTGCCAGAGGGAAAAGAATGCAAACTGTAGCACCAGATAAAAAGGGCTGTGCAAGAAGGAGTGTGTTACATTATTTCTAGCAACCATTGGCATCCATAGATAGACAGAGATTTTTCAGGCTAAACAGAAAACCAAATAGGGTTTATATGTGTATAGGATATGAAAAGCTGCTATACTGCTATATGCTGTATTATTTCCACTCTTTTCTAGCCCCACAGTTTGAGTGATCCCATCAGCAAGATACTTGGATGTTATTCCAGAAGACCAGTCTCTAGATATTCTAAAAAAATCAGTCTAGAAGACTTAGAAGCTGCAATACTGAGTGACACTTTTTTGAGTTTTATAAAACCTCAAATAATCTGTTACATTATCTTGACATACCTGGCTCAAAATTGTCCATGATCAAACATACATGCCTGGAATCCAAGGGCAATTAAAGCTACTTTATAAAGTTATGATGAACTTACACTAATTAATGTTTCTAAGCCTGTAAAGTCAATGGCAATAGAAAAACTAGAGACCTCACAATATCCAGGCCTTAGCATTATTTAGGAAAGAAAATACAACAACACCAGACCAGAATGAGAATGTTTAAATTGTAATCTTAGTGGAAAAAAGAGAAATAAGATTTGACATTTGAAAATAAATTAGTCCAAAAAAAAAAAAATACCCTTGACAAAAACACTCCTGTACGAATGAAAGGAAAAATTACCAGGTTCCATCACTATCACAAGAAAACATTGCAACTTTGTGGGACAGCTATTCAGGCCTATATATTAATCCTACACAAGTCTGTCAAAAAGAAATTTGTGCCAAAATGTTGATACTCACTAAAAAAACTAATTACCAACTTCAGCGTGGAGAATGGCATATTTTATCTACATGCCATAAAGTGTGTGGAAATAGTGCCAGAGAGGAATGGAATAGATTCCTTTTAATTCCTTGAGCATTACTGAAGCAGGAAAAACAGCAGGAGTAAACAAGGACATAGAATGATTCTGCAGTTTCCGTTGTTCACCCATGTTAATTGCTGTGTCCAGGCTGGAGTTAATGCAAATAGTACAATGAAATCATAATTGATTAAGAGCCCATGTTTTAATTCCTATAAGACTTGGGAATCCAGGATTCTCAATACAAAGAATGTTCTCAATATAGAAAGTATGAAAGTATTTATGCATTTTAATGTAATAAAATATTAAGTAGTCACTTGCAAAATAAAAACACATTTAAAGTTCAATTTGAATTCTGTAGAAAACATCTTATATATCTTCAAATTTAGAGTAGACTCCTACTCATATTATGATTGAT
Source organism: Melozone crissalis (assembly GCF_028551555.1). Lineage (NCBI taxonomy): Eukaryota > Metazoa > Chordata > Aves > Passeriformes > Passerellidae > Melozone > Melozone crissalis. The sequence continues at coordinate 33,435,177 of NW_026535783.1, read as the reverse complement.
TGTCAAGGTTGAATCAAACCCAGTTCAGAATTCAATCCCAAAATGTGTTTGCTATGGTAGAACAGTTGCATGGGAAGATACTATATTTAATCTAAGTCCTTCCGATTTAAGAGTCAATTATTAATGTACGTATAAATACACATATATGTATAAATACAAATATACATCAATTTTTAATACACATGCACAATATCAGCCATTTCAAGTCTAAAAAATTAATAATCTCAAGACAGAAATGCATCCATAAAAGAAAACAAGTAGTAATTATATTGATGCCATTTGGGTTTTGCCTTTTTTTTCTTTCACATGTTCCCTATATTTTTCATACGTATGTTTGTAACTCTGTCACCTGTTGTATTAGTAGCTAGTTTTCCAGTAATTTTCCATGGCCTTTCCTTAAGAAGAAGGACAAAACAATTCCAGAGCTCCAAGCCCTGGGAGGTACAAGGCCCTGTGCTACCTATGCTCTTCTGGGAGCCAAGGCTGAGAACAATCCTTGGAGATGCATTCTCCTGGACAAAGCACGGCTGGTGCTGAAGGGGGGCTCCACCTGGGGAGGAATGGCATCACCACTTGTCCTCCTAATTGTGTTTTTTATCAATTATGCTAATTCCCTAAAACCTATAAAAATGGGGCAGTTGGGCTTTTGTGAACATCTTTCCATAACTGCCTCTGAAGGCCTTGAAAGATCCCCTCTTATATTACCCTCTTACTAAAACTATCTCAAGTTTAATTTTCAGGTTTACTCTTCCTCAGGAATGATCCATAGTATTTTAATTTTAAGTTTGAGGTCCCTGGTACAGACATATATATAAGACCTAATTAGTTCTTAAAACCTTTATTAAATCCAAGAGTGAACAGACATTAATATACAAAATAAGTAAATGGTGACTTCCGAACTGAAGTCAGAAAAAATGTGTTTTCTATGTTTTGATACAAAGATATAGGACCAGGTTTGAAAGGTACCAGATTAAAGGTCTTGATCCTTTGAATTGTACCCATATCTAATTCTTGTCCTGCCCTTGGAGAGAAGTATGGCAGTGGAACCAGGTAGTGTCATTAATAGAAGGGATAGGAAATGGTTGCAGTTCTGAAATTTACTTCACCTCATTTATTCTCTAAGCCATCATGAGAGGATCTTCTCTTTTCATCACTGGATGTCATTCTGAGTCCCTCTGGGTTGAAACTCTAAGGCAGACTATCTGTGGGGATCCTGAATACTTGAAAATCTGCAAAATCACTAATGAGTCAAGAAACTGAGGTAAACTTTCCTTTACTCTTCATGTACAAAAAAAAACCAGAAATATTTCCGTAAGCAATACATATCTTGCTTATATTCAAAGAAAGATACACTAAATAAGAGAAAAAACATGAATAATGATTACCTCATCTTCATAGTTTGTCAGTAGAGGCTGAAATTCATCACCAGTATGTTATAATTGGATTGATTCATTTTTAAATCCTACAAAAAAGTCTTTTCAGTGTCTTCAAACAAATTCCCTGCTTACAGTGCAGTTATCTTCTCTTACTTTAAATTTGTGGAGGTGAAACAATAAGATAACTCGTTTAATGCTTTGTGGTGGAAGCAATGGATTACATTCTGAATTATACCCTGGGGATAATACTGAAGCAGGAGATGGGAGAAGGCTATTAGAAAAGAACAATACTGATATTATAATGCAGTCTTGAAATAAATGCCCATGAAAGAAAGATGCAAACTACTTGATGTACACTGTGAGCACGATCTACAGGGAATGGGATGCCCCATAAAGAGTTCTGCAATGTAAAGCCACACAAAAAGCAACTAATAATTAAACCACTTTTATAGATTTTTAGGGTTAAATTCCACTGATGGCATACAAGTCTCCTATTATTTAGAGGTCTGTTTAGTGGTGCTGCAAAATACTTTCTTCTATAAGATGAAATTTATTCAATTACTTTCTTATTTAGTGAGGTCTGAATGCCACTTTAGGCATTAAACCAGTTTGTCTTAAGCATTTTGATAATTCAGGACCATCTCTCTCTCCTGTGCAGTGTGCCATTTGTTTTCAGAATTCTTCTTTATTTTGCAATGTCTTTGGTAGCTCCAAGACCTTTCTCAAGGAACATGTATGTCTAACAAGGACTTCTTTTAAGGAAAATGTGGATAGAGGCATAACACTGAACCATGCTCTTGTCACTACAGCAGTATTCAGACTCCTTCCTAGGCCTCAGAATCTATCAAAATCTATCTGTAATGCTCCAAGTATCACAGGCTGGCACTCAGCTGTAAGCCCAAAGAAAGTACTGACACGATGTCATCATCCTCTCTGCTCAAATCATTTTCTAACTGCAAGTGTCCTATATGTGCAGCAGCTTGCTTCCCCAGCTGTGAATTACAACAGAAACAGTTGCATATTCATTGCTTCAAAGCAAACTGGAAAGTGCTGAGACTATCTACAAATTTTAAAGTACCATTTAAACAAATATTTCTTACTTAGCAACATGTATTTTAAGTATTACTCTAATGTGTTTAAATACAATTTCAAATCTTCCAGATTTTAGGAGATGTCTGGCATGGTTTGTATTGCTAATTCAATGAAATAAAATTCATCAGGCCTCATGTCTACTTAAACCTTACTTTAATTTCATGTAGGATGAGAGAGACAGCATTCCCTACAGAAATATTACACTGTCTGATTTGTTTTATACTAAATATTTTTATTTTTAAGTATTTTAAAAAGTTTAGTAACTAATTTAGTTATAAAAAAGGCCATAGAAAATTTGTGTTAGCTTTCTGATTACTTTAGCATGAATAAATATTAACAGTCAACTGAAAAACACTTCAATAAGCTCACAGTGGAGTTTATTGAAAAGATTCATTCTATGTCTTTAATCCTGTCTGAAATTTTATCAAGTACATAAATTTCAGGGGAATGTTTTAATCTCAGCTCAGTACACTTTTCAGTAGGGCAATGTTTTGGCAGTTCTACAAGTAAAAGAGACTCTTACTTGTCCCCATTTCAGAAAAATAAAACACAGAAAAATATATATTATAGCTTTTAGCTAGGAATTCTAAAAACCAGTCACAGCTCCTTAAGTCATTTGCACAGGCTTTATCTTGGATTAAGGGAAGAAGCTAGCATGACTGCTGCAAACCACAGGTGCTTGGCTTTCATGACTAATGAATTAATCACAGCTTTCTGGTCACCCACTGTTATCTCTTAATTTTTATCTCCTCCAGCATTTTATAATTTTACAAAATCTGTAGAGATTACCTACAGATTTTTAAATTTGTTCCTTTGATTAAATTAGTTGCAATCCAGCCTAATGCCTTCTGTGATATTTTCTCTAAACTTTTCTCTAAATGTTTTTTTTTTCCCACATGCTTCTCATGGTTCTAAAGAGAATTAAAAAAAAATAAAATGTGGAATCCATTATTATCTTTAGCCTGGGCATCTGGGGTCTCAGAATTAATCAGAAATTTTGAACTCTGGCATTTAGATGTAGTGTACTTTTGGTTTTGGCTCTAAAGCACAAATAAATTAAAATCCCTTCATTATTTTGTAGCTAGAAAGGAGTGTGTGTTCTCTGTTGCCCAGTAACTTATTGATAGAAATTGATAAATAGGGTGAGTTATTCTGTCCACATTTATACCCTTTTAAAGTAGACCAATTGTGGAAATTTTTGCTAGGTTTTCTTTGGGTTTTTTTTTCTAATTTATGATGTAGTACTATTCAGACACTTTAGATAAGATATTTTAGAAAATGTGAGTAATACACGCTGTAGAATTCTATTATAATTACAATACGCAGTTCTGCAATGTCCTCATTCCTAGTAAGGACGGTCATTTTAAAGAAATGGAAGTATTTATTTTCCGTTAAAGACAAGATCAGGGTTCCTTTCCTTCTCACCCTTCCCCATCTCAATACAAAAGGTTAAAACTGTGTATGGAAAAGGTAAAACACTCTTGTCTCCAGTTTTGGGTATATGGGATTCCTCTTCACTCTAATTTTCTTTTTAACTTCTAGGGAAAGATTAATGCAATACTGAAAGAGCCCTACAGGCTTCATCATCTAAGTGAACTTCAACTTGGGCTGAACCTAACTTCAAGAATTGACAAATTTTTGGCCAGGTCACTAATTACCACATTAATAGTTTCCATGCACAAAATTCCATAGGAGCAAAATCAAACACTTCCATCTTGAAAGTTAGCATCTGTCAAGCAGGATTTTTCTCACATGGCTATCCACAAATCCATTTTAAGGTACTTGAAATAAAACTTGGATAGATCATTACTTAAATCAGAGGGTTGGCTGCTATTGGTATGGAAGCTTAGTTCCCTGTTCCCTAGCTCTCTGGCTTTATCTTTAAAGGTGTTTCTAATACTCCAAAACATTTGCAACCCGCGAGGTTAATTCCATCAGCCCTATCTGTCTGAAGAAAATATCTTCCATCAGACTCTAGCCCACATTCACAGAATCACAGATCACAGGATCACAGAATCACAGGATGATTTGGGTTGGAAAGGACCTTTAGACCTCTTGTAGTCCAACCCTTCTCCTAAGGCAAGAGGAGGTTGAACAGAATCACATCCTTGTGGATTTTGAACATCTCTAGAGAAGGAAACTCCACAGGCCTTCTGAATAACCTGTTCCAGTGCTCAATCACCCCCAAAGAAATTTCTCCTCATATTGAAATGAAACTTCTTGAGTTTTAGTTTGTGCCCATTGCACCTTGTACTGCCACTGGCCACCATGAAAAAGAGTCTGTCCCTGTCTTCTTGACATCTGCCCTGAAGATATGTGCATGCATATATGCAAATTTGTGTACTTGTATATATTTTTTTCTTCTCACATAAGTCTGAGAAAGGATATTGCCATCAGGAAAAGGAATATCATTAAATAATTAAACAATCATACTTACAATGGGAATGAGTGGAATGGCCCTGTCAGGTGTAAAGATGTTCTGACAGTAACCAACTCGCCATTGTCCTCACTTCAGTAACAGTTTTCATTGACAACTTTGCCAAAATTTGTTGAAAGAAATATAATACAATAGTCTAATATAATAGCCTGGTTTCTTTTACCTCGTGTGCCTACAGACTCAGTCTGAAAGGTCTTTGAAACTGACAGTGTTCTCACAGAAATGTAAAGGAACGATTTCCTCCTCCCAAGAAACAAAAAGAAATATAGATTTGTAATGGCTGGGTTCAAGGGTTAAACCAGAAAAGCAGGACATTCACTCACACTGCAATGAGCAAGCATGAAGTTTTTATGTGGTAAAAGAGATTTTTAAAAAATCTCTTTTAACATGCAAACCTAGAAATCAAGTTGAAGTTCGGATTTAGAGTCGAGATTCAAAGAAATTCAAAGCCCTGATATAGCTGGATAGACTCTGATGGAAAATTCTGTTATTTTGGTCTCTCTCATACTGTCCTGAAACATACTGAATTTGGTTTTCAACACTGAAAAGCTTAAAGTGCAATTTTAGTAATTATCAAACTGAAAGGCAACAGAAGTGACTGTTTGGATGTTCATTCAAAACGTGTCATTTATGTAACACACATTTGGTCCAATTCAAGCATTAGCAAAAAAAAAATTGGAATGTTCTGATGCAGCCTAAAAACTCATTGAAATTTTTTATACTAGTGGATGCACAAAGACAAAATTGCATATGTTCAGCCATAACCTGGGGAGACTGGACAGACACTTATAATATCTTTTTTTTTATTGAGAAATGGCTTTTAATGTGGGGATAATTGCTGCTTCAGAATTCTGACAGGACATTTGTGAACTCCAAGCATCACTTAAAAATGTAATAATATACAGCACTAGAAGTCCATATAGTTCTGTAAGGATATAAAGGACATGGCAGGGCAGAGGTAAAATGCATGACATGGGAAAGAGTGGGAACAGTAACTTCACAGTACTTAATTACATGGCACCAGAAAAGCACAGAGCTTACTCAGTCCAGTGGGCAAGAAGTGATGCTATGGCTTTCCAGTGAGCCCTTATATGTATCCTGTTGTGCTTCTAAGCATGTCTCTTATCCCTACAGAAAATTTTGGACTTGCCATATTCCTTGTACACTGGAAATAATAAAGCAAGGTGTTTTGCATGTCAAGCTAATTGGCAATATACTCCCCTTTACAAGACCACTTTACCCGCCATCCTTTACATATGCTATTGGACAAAACCCAAAACCACAGTTTACCTAAAGCCAAGAAAAACAAAGTCATTTTGCAGTTTGAAAAGGACATGTGGCAAAGTACCTGAAGGTGTGATCCTTGGTTCACAATCATTCTCAGTACAATGGTAAGGAAGGAAAAGGAAAGGGAAAAGAAAGGAAAGGAAAACGAGAGGAGAGGAGAGGAGCGGAGAGGAGAGGAGAGGAGAGGAGAGGAGAGGAGAGGAGAGGAGAGGAGAGGAGAGGAGAGGACTGGTTTCAAAGTTTTATTTCCTTTACAAAAAAAAAAAAGTATTTCCTTTGCTCTTTTCTCAACCTCTCCCTTGTTCCCTCAAAATTCCAGGAACATGTATATGTATATTCTTCCTATTCTTCTGTTAGTGCCCTTGGACCATCTAGTCTAGCCCATCAATTCTTTCAGGGAGTTGAGGTGTGAAATTATCTCTGTAGGAGGAAAAATGAGAGGTGGGATGGGAAAGAGGAAAGTGCACTGAGCAGACACCACTGCAGTCTACACTAAAACATATTTCATATAGCTGGAGATACAAATTCATAATCAGCTTGCAAATTTTAAAACACTTACTGTTTGCGAAACCAGTAATAAAAAAAATTTCTATCAGATCTGTTCCAAAGCAAGAGTACATAAAATTTAGTTTTAGGGTATGAAATTACTTCTGCCTTTTACACACATAATAGGATACACACCATAATTACATGACAACACATTATTTCTCAAATAGCATAAAATGTACTTCTTGACACTATAATCTTAAATAGTCTATATTTTTCTCTAGAGTTTTAATGCACCTATCATGCTGTACTGAATGCTACTATATGCAATCTGGACTTGGAGCCCATTAAAGTAATTTAGACAAAAGGTACACTGTAAATGATTCTTACACAACATAAAGCTGAGTAAAACAGCAAGAGTAGCAGTGGAAATGTTTTGATATACGCACAGTTTTTAGGCTCACTTTAACTGCAAGTTTCTTAACTACCTATTGAACTTAAGAAATATTTTGCTGCCTGGTGACAAGAAATATTTTGCTGAGAGTACACACTAAATTAGTAGATTATATCGAACAGCAAGTTTATCACAGATGGAGACAAATTCTGTCTTTTACTAAGATTCATTTAGCAAAGGAAATGAGAGAGGCAACCAATGACCACCCATGATTCCTAAATTCCCCTTGATCTTTCCTATGCTTATGTTAGACCTGCCTCTCATGTGAAATAAGAGCCTGTGGCTAACCAGAGTTGCTGCACTACTAATCATCTAAAACTTCAGTGTCTAGTCCACATTCATCATCTAGGCTCCAGCCAGTGAAGAAAAAGAGCCCTCTACAGCAGACAATTTATCCAATTTTGAAATGGGGTTCTAAAAGAGATGAGATGAACTACATTCAGAAGGGGTCTAACTTATTACATGAACTGAAGAAGGAGTCGAGTCAAATTCATCTGTTAAATGGCCCCAATTTCAGTCTGATTCAGGTGACACTAATATCAGATTAAATGATCACTGGCACTCGTCTGCCTGTCATAAACCTTCACAGCACCATTGCAACACCACCATCCACCACAGTTTTTCCAACCAGAAAGCTGGCATTGGACTTACATCTCTGCACAGATTAAGCAGCATTACCTGTGAAAAACATCACTCTGCTGTTACAGCAGATAAATTATCTATTCAGATAAAAATTAATTCCACAGGCATATACTGAGTGACATCAGGGCATTAGCAATGGCAGTAAAGCATTCAAACAATGATTATACAAAAGGAGTGCAGTTAAATGCTCCATTAATATGGCTCATGTGATCAAGTCCTCTCACAAGACATGTCCCAGCACAAAACCCCTTCATTCAGTTTTCTAACACTCAGTCTCCACAGAATACATGGATTGAGTATCACACACCTTCTCCACACCTACATCTTTAGTTGTGAAAATACAAAAGAGTGTCTGCTCTCACTCTCTACAGTATGAACTGCTGCAGTCTGAATTGCTGCCAGTAAAGTCCAGGGTAAGGAAGCAAAAAGCGCTTTTGCATAATATCCACAGATGTTTATTTAGCCACCTGGTAAGGTGTTGAGGGTCCCAGGCATACGCACAGGGAGACTCCAGGTTCTCTCTCCTGAGGGACCCTGGAGGTGAACCTGGTCAAGTCCACCTCCATAATGAAAGAACCTTCCAATAAGTCCCACTTCTTCTAATTAAATAATCATACTTACAATGGGGATGAGTGGAATGGCCTTTCCTAATTCCTGTGCCCTCCCTGCCCCCCCTCCCACTGTCCCCTTTTCCTTTCCATTGTCCTATTACCCCTTTTTTATATTCCCACAAATTCCTACCTCCTTATCTCCTTTCCATGGCCTCCCTCCTCCTTTTACCAAGAGTTCCTTTGTAATACAGAAGGAGCATGATTGGGAGGGCAAGAAGGAAAGTTTCCCTAAAGTAACTATCTTTTTCTTAAAAGTTAATTTGGATTAAAAGATTTCTATTTGGAGTTTCCAACAGGCACACCACCCCCTACAGTACCTCGTACAGAGCTAATCACAGACAACAACACTGCCACAGGTGGCAGAGAACCAGCCCCTGCTGAAGGAACCTTCCCCTGACTCAGTTTCCTTAGTATAAACCATACTAAGGAAGCCATGCATCCATCCCGCCAGCTCCAAGAAAATCTATTTGGACACTGGGGACCCAGAGTTGTTTGCATTTTGAAAACTGTCTTATCTGCGCTTTTGATTATTTTTGTCATTTTGTGTTGATTCAGTTGATCCTTCAGAGGAGCATTCTTAATAATATCAAAACAGGGAGTTGTGGGGACACAACAATCTTCCCTGCAGGGCATCCCCCAGGGCTGGGGAGACACAAGAATCTTCCCTCAAAAAGCTGTTAGGCCCCATTGGCTCCTTCCCCTGTTCCTGTGTCTGTTCCTATGTTCCTGAGCCACTCCCTCCCTATTCCCTGTACTGGCCCGAGACCAGGGTCAGCCCAGGGGCCTCAGAGAGAGAAATCTGGACCCTCCATGTACGTGTGCTTTGGATCCTGAACATCTTACCAGGCAGCTGAATAAAACATCTGTGGATACAGGCAAAGGCCCTTCTTTCTTCCTTACCCTGGACTTTACCAGCAGCTGTTGTGGCCGCCACAATGAACTATCTTTCAAGTTGTGACAAAATGCTTTCAAACAGTGGCTCGTCTTCAAAGGTTATCATTTGTCTTACAACTTCTTTTCCCTTTGATGTGTACTATGTTTTCAAGCGTTTTTCTCTTTCATCAGTCCAAAGATTAAAAGGGTCAGACTGAGACCCACATATTGTCGTCATTGCACAGTATCCAGTAACAGCATGAATGGGTAAATCCTGTTTGAAATCTCTCCAAAGTTTGTGTTCACTGTGAAGTATTAATTCAGGTGGGCTAGCTAAGTCTTTTTCCCTTTCCTTTTTGTCTCAATTTTTCATGTAATTTTAAACATGACTAGAGTTTGTCGCCTTCTCATTCTTTTCCTCAGCAGCCAGCCACCACATGTAGTATAAATGTCTTCCCAGGTGTTCCACCTGTAAATTAACAGTGTCCCTACGGTAGCCTTTGCCACTGGCAACTCAAAATTAGCTATTCCAGCAATGCCAGACATGCGACTCTAAGCCACATGCAAGATGTCCACCACAAGATAATCATAGTATTATTTCTTATAATTTATATGTTATCTACCTGTATTTGTTGCAAACTCATGGTTACAACAGCTCTCAAATACAAACTTGCAGTTTGTTCTGCAAGATCTCAACATTATAGAATCATATAATCATAAAAATAACAAATTTTATTGACATTTTAGTGCAAAAGGAAACATAGAGCTTCAAAATTTTACAAAGAAAATGGTTGCAAGATTGTTTATGCAAGAAGACAGTTTAAAAATCATTCAGTTCAAGAATGTCCACATTTTTTAATTTCTCCTAAGTCTTCTCTCAATATTGGTATTGTTCACAGGACTTGTGATCCTGCATGTCAAATATTGATAGTATCCTTTGAAATTAAAATTGTCTCCACCATAGAACCTAAATATTTTTATGCTTCCAGATTTGTACAATCTATAGTGGGATTTGAGGGAAATAGATCCTCAATGGGGAATTGTTTTGGTATTTACTTGAGTTCTGAGCTTACTTTAAGTGCAGACTAACTGCCATTGAGACTTTTACCAGCATGCAGAAGGAAAATGTGATAGAGCCCCCAGACACTTTGGCCATACATGGAAACTCTCTTGTAAGCTACCTATCAACCAATATTTGATCTTAGCTATTAGAGTTTCATATTACAAAAACAAACAAATAAACAAAAAAAACTATTAAAAACTGTTATTTGATAGAATAATTAAACAGGGCTAGATCAGTTCTTGGTTTTGTCTGTTGCATATGGAATCAAAAGAACAGAAGTAATGAATCCCTATGTGTTCTTTACCTTGCTTCAATGACTCAACACCTCAAATTCTGTGAAGAGGGATTTTCTGGCAACAGGTGATGAAAAAGAGACCTTTGGTTGGTATCCTGAGCTGCATCCTTTTCCCACATGCCATTCAGAAAGGAAGTGGTATCTTGCAGCCAGCTCTCTTTGAAAATGCTCTCCTTTGGAGACAAGTGAAGATATTTTTCCTGTCTTGAGCAGATTAGTCCCCTGATACTTCTCAGTTTGATTCCTTGGCACTATAGTAATACATAGATCTTGATAAAGGTGAAGACACAATCCTACTGCTGATTTGCAGTTTTACAGTACAGAGTAAGAATTAAACTGGAAAGCATTGATATCATAGTTTATAAGATTGTCGATTTATAAGATTGTTTATCATGGAAGATGAGCCATGTTACAAACATACTCTTAATTTTGATGACACAAGATAAATCTTTATATTGAAGATTTAAGCAACTACAAACAAGGCAGTGAAGGATCTGTTACTTTGCAGACATCGGATATACTAGTATTTTCTTCTTAACATGTTACTTGCTTTATTGTCTTAATTTACGTCCTTTGACTCCTTGGTATATTTCCTACTTCCTTAAGTTGTTTTTTACAAGTACAATACAAGATAAACACTTGCAACAATTCCCTTTTTATTTCAGGGGAATAAGTTCATTTCTGCAAACCACCTTATGACTCAAATAAATAAACAAATAGATATTTACTTCATAAATAGATATTAACACAAATAAATCCAACCTATTCACTTTGCATTAGTTTTAGGTTGTCCTTGCAGCCGTAGTTTATTATCATGCAATGTGCCCATTTTACAATCAATTAATTAATTCATTAACCTGGAGAAAGAATGAAGCACTTGCAAAGACCACTTTGAGTCCTGCTAAAAGTGGAGAGAATAAAAAAGGTATAATCAAACAAGCAGACAAACAAAAAAAACCCAGACCCAAAAAACCTCCATCAACAGAACGGGCCACTTTTCTCTAAGAATTCTCTTTAGTAACCTGTACAAAACAAACCTGAAAATATTAGCTCAGTTCAAGCCAAAACTTATGCCTACCCATAAGTAGCATTTAGTACTTCAGCTACATCAGAGCCACCAAGTAGAACAAGTTAATCCTATGTGCATACTCCAGAGTCATCATTAGTATTATTTTTCTTTCATTAAATGCTTGTCTGCAGTAAAATGACACTTTGCTCAGAGGAAAGCCAGCTTTTCCTAGGACTTTGTGTTTCAAAATGCCTGTAAGCAAAATCAAGTCAAAGAAGATAGGGAATGATCTTTTGTCTTGTGCCTCCAGCACATGTGCTTGTCACAGACAGTGAGCTAATACAGCAATTCCCTCAGAGATACCTGCTGGATAATACACTCTTATGGGGCAGAATGTCAACAAACCTTTTAATTGTTCTGGAAAGCTCATGGTAATTGTGTACTGCAGACAGAAAATGCCAGTCGGAATCATCTGAGCTGCCCAACTTCAGCCAGTTTGTGTGAGGCCATTTTACATATGCCCATAAGTTTGTCCTGGTTGACAAACAATCTCTTTTTACAGCAAGGTAACCCACCCAGATGCTCAATGGAGGCCAATTGATGTAATCTTTTTTGGGCTTTGGTAAAGCTTTTGGCACTCTCTTAGAATCCTTCTGGACCAAACGTCCAGCACACAGCTGCATAAATACATCTTGTGATGAGTGAGCAGCTGGCTCATGGGTCAGGCACAAAGGATTGTAGTGAATGGGGCGACATAAAACTGGGAACTTGTCACTGGTGGGGTTCCACAGAGTCCCACCCTAGGGCCAGTGTCCTTCAATACTTTCATAAATGACTCAGATGCAGGACTCCAGAAATGGTAAGTTTGCTGATGAGACAAAATTGAGAGTAGCTGTTGACTCCCTCAGAGGCAGACAGTCTCTGCACAAAGCAGAGGGCTGGCAAATCACCAGCTACATGAAGGTTAACAAAGACAAGTGCTGGACTCTGCACCTGGGATGGGTCAGTTCTGGACATGCAGACAGACAGACTGGGGAATGAGATACTGGAAAGTAGTGTGTGGAAGGAAGATGAGGACACTGGTCAATGGAAATACTACAACTTCCTCATGAGGGGAAGTGGAGGAAGAGGCACTGATCTCTTGTCTCTGGCGACCAGTGACAGGACCTGAGGGAATGGCATGAAACTGCGCTGGGGGCATTAGGCTGGGTACCAGGGGAAGGTTTTTCACCCAGAGGGCAGCTGGTCACTGCAACGGGCTCCCCAGGAAACAGTCAAGGCACTAAATCTGCCAGAGTTCAAGAGCAGCTCAGGCAGTGCTCTCAGGCGCATGATGTGATTTTTAGGTTTGTCCTGTACAAGACCAGGAACTCAATGAACTTGATGATTCTTGCAGGTCCCTTGAAATTCAGGACCTTCTTTGATTCTATGACCTTTTTATACTCCTTCAGAATTTAACATGGGAACTTTACTATTGGGAATGAAGTTGAAGCTCCAGAGCCCACTGCTCCCTCCTCCCTGTGGAAGTCAGCCACAAAGGTGGGGCAATACACTCCTGTGAGAACTATCTGAAAAAGGAGACATTAACTCAGAAACAAAAAATGAGGCAATTCAGTGCATTGTCTGAGAGATCTGTGGAGTACCTGATACAGCCTAAAGCCTCTGTTCACTCTGTCTTCCCTTTATGAATTACGAGTCCCATGGGACATACATACTCCCAATAACATATGAGGGGGTAACCTGTACTCTGCACCAACATCAGTGGATCTAGTTTTGTATGAGTTCCTCCACAGAGACTAGTAAATATTTCTTCATACTGCAACTTATTAAAAAACTTTTAAGACATAACCATTGCCCCAAGGAAGTTACACTGTATGGCAAGCAGACTTACAAATTGAGAGGGAAAATTGAACGCCAAATTTGAAATTCTTCTTGAAAATAGTCTTACAATTGCTTTACCAGGATGAGTAACAGATATAAACAATATTTTGACAACCAAGTATGGCATAGAAATTTCCTTAACTAATACTATTTTGCATATCTGAGTAACAGTTTTACAAGCTAAAAGACCAGTTAATTTACTGTAAATTTTTTTGTTGCAAAATTATGACCTTTCCTTGTAAAAAATTACAAAATCCATAATACTGCTGCAGTAAGAGCTGTCAAGTCAGTTTGTTTTCAGGCTCTGTGAAACTTCCCAGGTCTGATTTGCAAATATGTGCAACTATATAAAAATGTGGTTTAGGATTTCTTTATCCCACTATATACATACCTTTACTGGATTAAACACATTGAATTATTGTATCTTGAACTTCCAGTACAGGGAATTACTAGTGGAATGCTTCAGAAAAGAAGAAAATAAATTTTCTGTATTCAGAAAAGGGTGATGTTCTCTGTGTTTCAGTTTCAATGTTTTATATTTCTGACTACCAGAAAAGAGACTAATATAGTTAAAGTAAATTTTATTCTATGGAAAAGTCATAAACTTGAAAAATCTAGAAAAAATTTCTAAAAACTATTACTGTAGTAAAAAAATCTTTATGTGAGTTATACTATTACAACAACAAGTATTAGGAAATGTAGAGCAAGATTTTTGGAATTTTCATGTTATTTTGAGAGATATTGCACTGACTGGATTAAGGTCTATGCTGTCACTGGTTACACTCACTACAAGTGGTATACTTCCAAAATGTCCAGGGCAAGCAGAGCTTAGATGCAAACACATGTTGTTCCATGCATTTCCAGCAAAAACATGGGGAGACAAACTGAGTTCGGACAAACTCCGCTCAAACATCACCTCAGAAACATCCTAACAATGCTGTGGTGCTGTCTCAGAGATGCAGACAGGAAGGAGGTCCATCTGCTTCTAAATTTTGGGCCATGATTTACCACGTCACTTTTTGTGCACAATGAGTCTGCATTCTGGAATTGGAAACATGTTTCTACACAGTAACTGTGACAGCAAGGAAAATATTTTTCAAAAGGAACTTGTGATTATCATAATCAATGCTATTGACAGCACAGTTGTTACTGTACTGTTGTAATATGTGCTATTGTACGTGCTGCTGGCAGAGAGGAGGCTGCAATGGTCTCTGTCTTGGACAGCCACAGGGGCTGCTGGCAGCAATGTGCCTGCTGACAGGTTGTGGATGCAACAGTGCCTGGAGACCTCCCCATGCAGCGCCTCACTGTTCACTGCCTTACTGATTGTATTTCATTTGATTACTGAGGCCCACTTTCTCTTAATTGTCTCCTGCTGTCTAGCCCACTTTACATGCTGGTGTGGGCTGCATACAGCATTTGCCTGGAAGCCTTCAATGCCACGTTAAGGGAGGGGCAAGCTGGTCTAGTGGAAGGTGTCCCTGCCTGTGGCAAGAGGGTTACAAACAGATGGTCTTTAGGTGCCTTCCAACACAAGCCATTCTATGACTGTTGTGATAGAATTCTCACAGCACCCAAATAGCAGAAAGCCCTTTGAGTGTCAAGGGGAAGCCAGGCCAGAGAGGACTCTGAGCAAAAAGCATGGTTCAAGTGCACAGCAAATAAGTGCATAACACAAAAATACCTTATGTAGAGCACAGAGATGCTCGTTGCTGCTGGTTGGCACAGTGGGCTCCACAGTGCATAGGGCCCCATATTGCAGCCTGACAGCAGTCCCTGACAGACAGACAGACCATCCCGCCTAGGACACCACGGCCCAGGCCAAGCTCCCCAGCATGGCCTGACCCAGGGCTGGGGGAGCCCAGCTGCCAGTCCACCCTGTGTCTCATGGGCCGGACCCTGCATGTGCTGCCTGACAGGCCCCTTGGCTGCTCACTGCTTGGACCCACCACCTCCCAGTTCCAGGTACAAGGATACAAACATAAAAAAAACTGCTAATAAACTTAGACTTGTTAGCCCTCCCTAGTTTTTTGTGCACCCATGTGTTTGGAAAGTTTTGTCTGCTATTCATAAAATCGTAATTACACTATACATCAAGCAGCTTTTCCAAAGCATTAACCATTCAGCCTTCTGTATGATAACAATATCACATATAGATGGCAGATTAGGACACCTGCTTATACATTTCTTCAGCTTTGTAGTCTTCCACTGTATGTGTGCCAATATGGTAACTTACCCTCTCAACCTTTTTAGCCAACTCATGCCACGCAGAAAAGAGAATCTGAAATGTCCACTGAAGAGCTGGAAACTGAATGCAGGCAGCAAACAACAACGATGGCAAATTTGTCTTTTTGTTTATAACTTGTAGTATATTGTTGTTTTCAAATACACATTTCAGCACTGAATGTATTAACATTTACGTAAGCAGGAGTCAAGAATGAAAGTCATTAGTACCCTCTACTGGTGTACTTTATAGTAGCAGGCAATCTGTCCGTCCTTGTCTTAGTGGCTTCTGTACAACTCATCTTCTTAATAGGATCTATGGCTAATTAAGAGAGATAATTATTCCTGAATAATTTAAAAAAAGGGAGATGGAATTATAAAAAGAAATTAAAAGTTGGGTACAGTCTGATAGGTGGATTATTCAGAGCAAAGCTCAGCTTGGAGTCTGTTACGAAGTCACGCCAATCCAGCTGGATGTACCATGAGAAAAGCTGCCACAGTCTCTCTGCTGCTTTACAGGAATAATGTTCCAGGAGTTTTAAAACTCCCTGCTTTCTAGCTTTTAATAAAGTGCTTAAACATGATGATCATCATGATTTTTCCATTAACAGCATACGAGTCTTGAGCACATAGAGATAAGGATATCAATGCAAAAGATAGAGATGTGCAGAAAGCAGAGCCTCTAAAGTCACTGCTTGTATTGTAAAAACTATCTGCTTCCCACTCCCACCCAGCCAACCCACACCAAGCCTTCTGGGTGAACCCATCGTCCAGCTCAATCCCTGCTTCACGGCCCTAAATTAAATAGTGGTGGCCTTTATTCTGTGAGCCATGGTACTACATCAAGGTACAGAGATACATCTCTGAATCAGAATGTCACAGTGGGAAATGGAGGACTGAAGAGAGAGGTGCTAAAAGCTAGTGGGGAAGATACACTGAGCATTTTGTGCTATATTTTCACAGTCTGGAACATAAACAATCTCTATTCTCTCCATCACTGACAACAGAGGAAAAGAATTTTCCAACTAACTAAATTATTTCTGGATGGTTTAACATATCTGTGATGATAATCAAAAGGGAAGATTACATAACAGCCATCATTCTGTAACAAGAAATCATAACCTGTTATGATCCACTGAGCTCCTTTGAAATCTCCTGCTTGAGCCTTTTGCTAAGATGTTATTTACTCCTGGGGACCAGCAAGCCAGATCAACAAAAGATTAGGTAATTGAGAAGGAAAACAGAAAACTTTATAACTCCAAACATCCTTCAGCCTTCACAGGTAGTTAGAGTAATTTCCTTCTGTAAGTGCTTAGAAAGAGATGTACAGAGAGGAGAATGAGAATGATGTAGTTTATTTAATATCTTAGCAAAAAGCTAATGTGCAGTACCTGCTGACAAAGTTTAGGGTAACACCACAGGAAATACCAATATGAAACAACATTTTTATCTGGTCAAGGTCCTTCAATTTCTATAGTAATGCAGCAAAACTTTTCAAGTTTATTAGGGCAAAAGGCTCTAGGAGACAAGAACCACAGTACAGTCCAAGCAAGAGGAGGTGCCTTTTGTCTTTCCAGTCTGTGTATTTTATTTTAGAAACAAACCTTAACCCTGAGTAGATCTCAAATGTATTTTTGCTTTAATGTTATGACTGTGTACTATTTGTGTTAATGACAAAAGTACCTAAAGATTCCAAAGGTGATCAGCACACATAATTCTAGATACTGGGTAAGCACATTTCACTTAAGGAAAGCTGAAAAGCCTTAATAATTCATGATGAGTTCATATTTTGATACAAAAATAGTATCAGTGTCCACTGTTTCAGAAATATCAGAGGATGCTTTTAGCAAAACTGTGACCTACACCCTAATCTTGTCCCAAACTGGTCCCTTAGTCAAGAGCTACTGTCCCTCCTCAAATGGAGTTGCATTATCTGAGTACTGGCAGGGTAGACAGATATGAAGATGAAATTCTATATAGGATGTGTGTTTGTCTATTCAGACATCCCCCCACAATCTAAGGAGATCTGAACTGAAAAGCTTTACTTAAGAATATGCATAGAAAAAGAGATCTGAATGTAAACTGAAATAAGGAAAATTTACTTTCTTTGTAATACAGAACACATCTTTCATTAACTTATCCTGACTTAAGACTCTTTTTGAATAAAATTCACATCTTCATATTTACTTTGCTCCTGCGAGTCTGCAGAAGAAAACTGCAGAACTGCAGAGCATCTCACATAATTTTAAAGTCCCTTAAAAACATCAATAAAATAAATTACTTTCTGAATGTCAAGAACTATCGTGACAGCTTCATCACCTCAGAGGCTGTGGTCACTACTTAAGAATGCAAAGTTCTGTCTGTTTTTCACAAGTATTAAAGGAACTATTTTTCACTAGTGCCCATAGCTTCCTTTATCATCTGCTATGGGTCTGATTAAGTGCCTTGCTTGATGGTAAATTACAGAACGTGAAAAAATGAGAGAAAACAGAGATATAAACATGAATGGAGACAGATTTTTAGCTTGTAGCATGAATTACAGAAAGTAATTTTAAGGTGAGAAAGACTATTCCTATTTTAAAGAATCCCAAATTAAAGAAATTCCAGTTTTATATTTTTTTCCAACCTGAGAGACATCTCTCATCTTCAGGAAAACCTTCCAATCATAACAACTTAAAAATGGAATTAGAAGCATGCAAACCAAAATACTCTTCAGCAAGAGAGCTCCACCATTTGCAAGCCTTGCTATGCCCATTGAAGCACATCTACATTGAGTAAAATTTCAGCTTGCCAAAACAAGAGAGTACGCATGATACCATCTACAACCTAATGCCATTGCTCCAACAGGCATCTTAACTCATGATGAACACCAGTAGATGTTCCTCCAAAGTGCTAATTTTGATACAAATGTGGCTTTAGGGTGTGAATCTGAATTAAATTTCCTACAAAAGGCTGTGATTGACAAGAGTTTTTGGAAGGAAGTGCTCTCTGCCACAATCCAATAGGTCAGAGCATGAATCTGATCCAACACTTGGCCTGTTTTGGATCAAGAGGTTGTATAAATTGTCCACACCTCTGGACAATGCCTGAATTGCATGGTAACATGGACTTCCTTTTTTCTCTATTTCCCTATTTTTCCACCTGAGGCTATTTTGTTTCACACAGCTAAAGAGAATTTCCTAGGAAAATTGGTAGGAAGAAGTAGAAGAGATAATACAGTTGTTAGAGCACTCATTGAGCCAGTCTAACCCCCAGCTCTATAAAATATTCATAGAAAATTAAATCATTTCACAGAAGGAAAAACACAAGCCTGGAGTATCTAATAAAAGTGTGGTGTATTAGATCTCTTCTACAAATCAGAAAATAAAGGCACTTTAGAATCTAGCCCATTAAATGCTCTAACCACTAGTTTAAACAAAATACCTTTTGTATTTTGTTTTTTTCTCATTAGACCAGCTTTAGGATAGGGTTTACTGCTGAGCAGCATTAGATGTTTCCTTCTATTTTGGGCTTAACTAGCTAATTATGTGTAGAACAGGAATCACACTTTCATTCCTCTCCTTGGCATTCTGTACTCATTAGGAAAGACAGGCCTTTTCTTATATTGCTGGATCCGCTGAAGCTCTGCTTTGGATTCAAACTTGCCAATCTCTGCTAGAGAAGGCACTTACTGTTCCAACTAAGCCTAATGGTAGAAAAGACACACACAGGCGGCTAGAATAGTTGGCTAGACTGAAGACTTGTCCAGGAACTGGGAATTGTGTCTAAATAACATGTAAAGACTTAATGATCTTAACATCAGTATTGTAACACTTCAAACAAATTTTAATTCCTGAGCAGTTGGAAAATATTTGTATGTCAAATATGCTTCAGTACAATATTTAAGAAGTTGATATGAGATCAAGTCAAGGAAGAATAAATATCACAGCAGACAAAATTTTTTGTAGTTCTGCCCAAATCAAGAAGTCGCATTCTACATTGCTGAAATAGTTGTAATTAGACTTTAATCCAAATTTTAAAAAGATGATAATTTAATTTATATTGCTGTTCATATGCAAAATATTGTGCAACACTAGTGATTGCAAACCCTTTATGATGAGGTGCATATTTGGAATCAGGCTTTTAAGCAAAATCCTGCAGAGAGGTACATTTCAGTTTATATCATAATGAATTTAAGGTAGAACTGAACAAATTCCATGTGAGCCTATCTTCCAAATTGTTTAGTTAAAACTGTAAATTGTGGATTTAGTTATACACCTTCTCGCACACCAGAGTAGGAATTTCACATTCAAAGGCTTTCTCATTTTTTTTCATGATAGGAGTTTAGATTGATCTTGCCTAGAAAAACAGATTTAGAAAGTGTGTGCAAACCTTTTGGTGACAAACTGTATTCTGTTTGAGAAACAAATCAAGGGTTATATACATCAGTGATCCCACTTCACATACCATTTTGAGAGAGCAAACCACCCTATAGACCCAATAGAAAGGATCCACTGCATTACATACATTTAAGATATATGAATATTCTGACTCAAGCTGTTTCTCCTGTGTGCAAAAGGCAAATTGTTTGTGAGAAAAGGACTGGGGACTGTATCATTGCAAGAGAATTTGTCTGCTGGCTGTGGGGATAACAAACCAGGCCTGAGGAGCTGAACTTTCAGGTTCAGAAGCAATGACAGAGAAGGGTGCTTGGCAAGAGGAAATATTTGAGGCAGAAAATGGGAACATGAAGAACCATGCAAACAGCTTAAATGGCTCTGTTCAAATAAGAAGCAGTGCAGCACAAATTCAGCTTTTAAGCCACTACTTTTGCGTAACGTGAAGAATTCTGACAGCAGCTCACTGACACCCTGCCAGCACCAGCTGGGCATAAAAGCAGGAAGAAAATTAGTGATTGCACAACTGCAATCATACTGAAACATAGAGTGCAGCCTCTATGGCTGCCTGGCAGCAAAGTTGCACAAAGACAGGTAAAATTCTGAAAAACTGGTAATTTAGGACCTGAACCTTCAGTAGCTGGCTAGGAAATTAAGAGTTGAAAATAAACAAATACAATAAAAAGTAAAATCTCATAGAACACATTTAATCTGTGTTTTAGGTATTGGAGATAAGGTTGGGAAAACCAGCTACTGAGCTGTATAAAATGCACGTTTCAGCTTTGCATGTTGGAGGAGCTGGTTGGACGTACTGATTTTGGAAAGAGTCATTTCATTCCACTAGGCCCCACAGACACAGTCTAGCTGCATGCGCCGGCATTCATTCCTCTCTAAGCATTACTAATCCAGGGAATTATATTTGCATGCTCAATAAAGGGCTGAACATGTTCCATAAAGAGCATACTGAAGATCTCAGATAGAATGAGTTTTAGTGCAGGTGGCATTACCTACATTGCTTGCAGAGTACAAGTGGCAGTGACAGGTAGGGTACAAAGAAATTGACTTGGTATCCAGGATAAACACCACATCTTTTTACTTGCAAACTGAAAGTGTTAGATATGGAAATTAGGAATAAACAAGAAATTCCAGCTGTGTCTTTTAGGAGTAGATTTGTTCTTCGGTTTGTTTGGGTTTTTTTTCACTATTTTCTTCTCTCATATATCTAGCCTGTCTTAAATCCACAAAAATATCTGCATAATAAAAATCTCCAATAGCAGGTCCTGCTTTGCACCTGATTATTTTTTCTCATGTCTGTAATTTTCATATCACTTTGAGGCATCTTGGCAAGTAAAAGTGAGAACAGCAAAACTTTCTACATTCTATGTAGCATTTAAAATAGAAAGGTTTGGAGTCTTTCTCTGACTAGTTTTCATCTTTCTCTTCTGTTCTGCCTAACACAGATATTCTGCCTAACAGAGGTGTTCTGCCTAGGTTTTACTCAGTCACATTAATTCGGAATCCATTCTCTCTGTATAGGAGACTTTCACACTGCTGATCACATGTTTTTTTTCTCTAGGTCAACAAGCAGAGTTGGAAAGTCAATGTCATCCCTGGCATATACAGTCACTGCACCAGCACATCTGTCAGTGTTGACACCAGCACTTGGATGGGCTTAGCTAATGGTCTGCAAGACCTTTTTGACAAATCATCCCAAGAAAGAGCTGCCATCTTGTCAAGACAATTAGTTGCAATATTTAATAAACCAAGACTTGGCTTTCATAAAATGGAGAAAAGCTAACCAGTTAATCCTCACTCATGGAGATACTCTATGGCTCCTTTCACTACTGTCAGAAACTCAAGACAAAAAGTTTTCCATCTATAGGGTAATGTAAGCATAATGGAATGGGTCGTCAAACATTTTTTTTTCCTTTCTCATACACTAAATTACAATTTTCCTTTCTCATACACTCAATTACAGTCATCAGGCTTGTGAGACCCATGCATGTAAACCTTAACAAGTTGAGCAGGGCCAAGTGTAGGATCCTACACCAGAGTCGGGGCAATTCCCAACACAAACACAGGTTGGATGGAGAAGAGATTGAGAGCAGCCCTGCCCAGAAGGGCTTGGGGGTGCTGGTGGGTGAGAGGCTGGACATGACCCAGCCATGGGCACTCCCAGCCCAGAGAGCCAAACGTGTCCTGGGCTGCATCCAGAGCAGCGTGGGCAGCAGGGCAGGGAGGGGATTCTGCCCCTCTGCTCTGCTCTGCTCTGGGGAGAGCCCACCTGGAACCTGCATCCAGCTCTGGGGTCCCAGCACAGGAAGGACATGGAGCTGTTGGAGTGATATCAGAGGAGCTACCAAGGGGGAGCACCTCTCCCATGAAGGCCTGCTGGGAGAGAGATGGGGTCATTCAGCCTGGAGAAAAGAAGACTCCAGGGGTACCTCAGAGCAGCCTTTCAGTATCTAGAAGGTACCTATAGGAGCTGGATGCTTTACAAGGGCATGGAGCAATACAACAAAGCGTAATGACTTCAAAGTGAAAGAGATTAAATTTAGATTGGTCATTAGGAAGAAAGTCTTTACTGTGAGGGTGGTGAAGCACTAGCACAGATTGTCCATGGAAGGTGTCCCCTGCTCATGGCAGGAGGATTGAACTAGATGGTCTTTTAGGCCCCTTCCAACCCAAAATATTCTATGATTTTATTGTCAGGGACTGAAACAAGGGACAGAGTCAATCTTATATTTTGTCTTCTTTTATACACCCAGACTTCTAACTATAAAAAGACAATACTGCTAGCAGCAGTGTGGTCAGGAGCAGCAAGACCTTGTCAGGCATCCAGCACCCACCCAGTCTCCAGATGATGATTGCAGGCCATTAACTTGGCAGCCTGCACTCTCCTGCCCACCCTCTGGCAGCCATTTCCTCCATGACAGTACTAAACCCAGTTGCTGTCATAATGACAAACTGGTCTTTATTCCCTTTCCGTGTCAGCTAACAAATCACAGAATGAAACTTAGGTAGCTGAAGTCTCCAGACCCAAAGAGTAATTATCATATTTTTCACAGAATGAGCTGTCAGAGCATTACCAACCCAGATGCTACTAGATTCCAAATTGCTTAGTATATAATCTAAACTATATTGTTTCTGGAATATCTGCAATACATTCTGCAGTACCTGTATTGCATATGACAGCACAGCATTCCTTGTGGACTGTAGAACTCCAGGTTTGTTGAGGTGTAAATTTTGTACACATGGTAAGTTCTTTGCCAAAACATAAACATGGTCAAATGTGGAGCTGTTTGGGAATGGTTTTGCTGTTTTTTCTTGAGGAAATACAAATGGACGTTGCAGACCAAAATACCTCTTAGATGCAAGATGAATTGAGTAATCAAAGCAGTAGTTCCTTGGTCCAGAAAAGGCAGCTGGTCAGACCGTCTACCTGGACTTGGCAAGACAGGGTATGAATTCCTGGCCTTGGTCAAGAAGAGCAGGGTAACACCTGGGTTTCTCATATGCCACATTAGTCCTCTCTTTCAGACATCTTTTCTTCCATTTTTCTGCAGAAAAAGAAATCTTGGAAGTCCAAGGCTTTATTTCAGTGTAAATTGTCTATAATCCCAGATTTCAAGATTTTATGGAGCAAAAAAAATCTCTACTGTCTGGGTTTCGTAGAAGATTGTATACTTTCCCTGGGGTAGTATGAAAGTATTTCAGTCTTAGGGCAGAAAAATGGTTTGGAATGTTTTTTAGGATCAGTTTATTGTTTTATACTGGCTAGAGAACTCCCAGATTTATTGGTCTGAATTGCTTTCACACTCATGAGTCAGTCTTTTCAATGCTTCACCTCGAGATTGGAGTTTAGAGAACAATTTGTAGTTCCTTTCAAGGTGGCAAGTGTCCCAAGGAATGACAGTTGAGAGTTCACTGGAAATAAAATAATTTTAATTATTCAAAACAATTCCAGTCAGTTTCAACCACTTCAGATTTTCAAACTTGTTCCATACACATGCTTTTATATGCAGAAAGTAAATACATTATTTGTATGTGCATAACTTTGGCTCAGAGTATAAACCCCAGGGATTGTATGCAGCTCTGAATACATAGGTTACAAAAAAATTTAATTTTTAAGCTTTTAAGGCTGTATTAACTCCATATTACTTTTTTCTGCACTTCTGCCTCTCCAGATGTAGAAGCAGAGGAAACAGTCCAGGAGGAGTTTTGATTAAGTTAACTTAATGATTAACCTGTCATTAAGTGATTTGAGCTGCAGCCACAAACTTCACTCCACAGGTAAAAGTCTGAGGACCTCTGTTTGTGGGTTTTGGGCCCAAGAAAAAATGGGTTTAGCCTAGACAGTGCCAATATATTCTGCAGTATACATTTCTGCTAAGGTTCAGCACAGCACAAGAAATAAAACCCAAGCAAGATAACATGTAGGATGAACACAGTGAGATGTAAGAGATGCAACTGTCAGCTGCTTAATGAGATTGTTCCATGCACAGTGATATGAAGGAATAAAACTCTATCTGAGCAAAACAGGTGGACTCAGTGCATACCAAATACCTGGCTGCATAATCAGTTATCTTGATAGTCTAATGGCCAGAAGGAGTCAAATCCCAAAATGAAATATGAGTAGAACATTTCCAACACTAATGTTCAAGCATTGAATAATGGAAACTGAGAATTGTTTTGAAACTCACTATGCCTGAAGACTGAAGATCGCAGATTCATTCACAAATCATGGAAGAATGGCAGGCTATATCTGCAGCTGTCCTGCAGATATCAACGGGTCTATCTCAATCTAAGTGAAGAAAATTGTTCAAATATTTCAGTTCCCCCAAGAATACTGGTGTTTTTGCTGTATAGTGTGATAAAGGGTTCATTTCTCACACAGGGAATGGACCATTTTTACAAATTCCATACCAAACAAATTTCCAGGAAAACATTTCCCTGATAACAATTCATCTGCTAATTCTGAACTGTGAGATTTGAATTCAAACATTTTTTTTCTCTGTCCTGCAGTGAAATAAACAGACCTTTCTAACTTTTTCTTTTAAAACATCCCACATTCCAGCATCTAGAGCAATCATGTGGCCTTTAAGATATTCCCATTTAAGTTTGGTCATCTTGGTTGGTTTCAGCTAGAGTAAAGTTAATTTTCTGCAGAGTGGCCAATGTGGGGCTGTTTTGGATTTGTGTTGAGCACAGGGTTGATAACACAGAGAGCATTTTGCTATTGCTGAGCAGCACTTACTCAGAGCCAAGGCCTTGTCTGCTTTTCACACTGCCTTGCTGGCAAGGACATTGGGGGTGCAAGGGAGGCTGAGGGGAGACACAGCCAGGACAGGTGACCCCAACTGACCAAGGGGATATTACAGACCATATGGATCATGCTCAGGATGTGAAGTGGGGGAAGAGGGAGGAAGGGAAGGACATTTGGTGTGATGGTGTCTGTCTTCCCAAGTAACCATTACATGTGATGGGGCCCTGCTCTGCTGGAGATGGCTGAATAGCTCCCAGCCTATGGGAAGCAGGGAGTTAATTCCATGGTTTGCTTTGGTTGTGTGCAGAGCTTTTGCTTCCCCTATTTAGGTGTCTTTATCTCAACCCATGAGTTTTCTGCCCTTTACCCCTCTGGTTCTCTCCGCAGCCTTGTTGGTGGGGGAGTTAGTGAGTGGCAGCATGGGCCTGGGTTGCTGGCTCGGGTTAAACCATGGCAACTTCAAATTCTCACACGTACTCTCTATCCTGGAGTGAGTTCCATTTAATATTTTCTTGTTAGAAGCACTTCACTTGCCACAGATAGTTATTGAATTGAGATGGGATTTGAACTTGAGAGCTGTATAAGAAGTAAGTACTGTTACCTCTTTTTTTGTAATTTTAATTCAAGACTACATCCAATGGACTTTCTGAAAGTTCAGCCACACCTGCTAAAGCCCCATTAAAATGCATTTTGTCAAAAATACTCATAACCAATTCACGCTTTCATTAAGGGGTGCCTCACAAAGATGTCTAAGATGCATGATGGGAGCCAGACTTGACATGGAGAGACAATACCAGAGGAAAAAAGGACTCTCAGATATTCAGCAAGGTATTCTCCGATTCCTTTAAAGCAATTCCATCTTTTCTATTTTCCACTTAAAAGATGGGGTCAAAAATGTGGAGACTTTTTTTCCCTTCAGTGCCTTGCAGACATACTTAGGTATTGCTGATTGCTTCTTCTTCAGGAGCTAAAGAAATATGGAAAAGTCCTCTGGGAATGAGTCTCTCTATTCCCTTATGAAAGATAACTATTTGAAACTTTTCACTTAGGGAGAAACTTATATAAGGTATTTCATGGTGATTTTAAAAAGTCATGCTAAGAAATAACAATCCATCTGGTATTAGAGATCCATCGCCCTAGAAAAGAAGTAAAAAGGGATTCCTACAGGTCTTTTCCTGATTAGGGTCAAAAGCTTAGAAACAAATTAATTATCTAAATCTCTTGCACACACTGCTGAAGTGCAGATTATTTCCTTAGAAATAGTCCATGCTCATTCCCTCAAGTCTTCTTCAAGCTCTAAATTTAGAATATTTTGCAACTATAATGCCACTTTTTAATAAAACTGGAAATTCTAAAAAGAAAATTTGAGAGCCAGGAGAGGGAGCATTAGCAGATGTTGAACTCAAAAGCAACATGAAGAACAAATGTGTGATTATACTGGAATTTACACCAAAATATTCCCAAAACAAAACCAAAAAATAAAATTCAAGGGACTTTGAAAGGTGCCATAAAGACCAGTAAAAGTTCTTAATTCCTTAGAGATTACTGCAATTTTGTTTTTTCCAATAAAACTCTGAAGTCCAGTTGACCAATATTTTTGTCAGAAAACATACACAGAAAAATTAGTGCATGGTAAATATTCTCCTATTTTTTTCTTCCTCAGGATTCACATTCCTGCACTTAATTTTTTTTTCCAGTTCTTTTAAGGCTATTTCAAGGCTGATTCTAGAAAGACTATTTTGGCTGAAAGACACCCATCTCCATACCTATGGGTAACTCTGACTGTAAAAAGAAAAGAGACTGAAGTAAGAAAGACATTTCTTTCTTGACTGCACAAGTAAGAAAATGGGGCAAAGAGCTCTGTGTGGATGAACAAGGGACCCCAGTCACTACTCAAGCATTAAGCAGGAAATACACAGGGGATGGAAGCACTCAGGCCACTTGGAATGAATATAGAGAATTTGCAAAGTGGAAAGCAGATGAGGAATGCGGAATTTAATGTAGCCAAGGATGTCAAAGACAACAAGAAAAGCTTCTTCAAACACATCAGCAACAAAAGGAAAACAAAAGATAATGTGGGCTCAGTCCTAAATGGAGGGGGAACCCTGGTAACAGAGGGCACAGGAAAGGCAAAGATACTGAATGCCTTCTTTGCATCAGTCTTCACTGACATGACCAGAAATCAGGAATCTGACAGGGGAGTTGGCAGGGGAGGGTGGGAGGGAGGAACCCAGCCCTGGTGAACTTGATATCCACAAGTCCACGGGCTCTAAAGGGATGCATCCCCAAGTGCTGAGAGGGCTGGTGAACACCGTAGCAAGGCCATGCACAATCACCTTTGAAAGGTCATGGCAACCACAGGAGGTGCCTGGGGACTGGAAGACAGCAAATGGCATCCCAGTCTTCAAAAATGGAAGAAGGAGCCACAGGAACTACCAGCCAGTCAGCCTCACTTCAGTCCCTGGAAGGGAGGCAGAGCATCTCATTCTGGAGGCCATCTCTAGCCACATGCATGACAAGAAGGTGATCAGGAGCAGGCAGCATGGATTCACCAAAGGTAAATCATGCTTGACCAGCCTGATTGCTTCTAAATGAAACAATTACCTATGTGGAGAGCTGTGGATATTCTCTACCTTGACTCCAGCAAGACTTTCAACACTGTCTCCCACAACATCCTCAGAGGTACACTCAGGAAGTGTGGGCTGGATGAGTGGACAGTGAGGTGGACAGAGGATCACAGAGAGCTGTAACTAGTGGCACAGGAGCTAGTTAGGGGTCTGTTATAAGTGGTGTCCCACAAGATGCCACAGTGGGCCCAGCATTGTTTACTTACTCATCAGTGACTTGGATGAAGTGATCAGTAACATCTCAGCAAGTTCCCTGATGACACTGAGCTGGGAGCAGTGGCTGATAATCCAGAGGGATGTGCAGTCCTTCAGAGGGACCTTAACAGGCCGGAGAGCCAGGCAGAGAAGAATTATCTGAAATTCAACAAAGATAAATGTAGGGTCCTGCACTGGGGAGGAACAACCCCAGGCACCAGCAGAGGCTGGGGGTGACCTGCTGGGAAGCAGCTCTGTGGAGAAGGACCTGGGGATCCTGGTGGACAGCAAGCTGTCCGTGAGCCAGCAGTGTGTCCTGGGGACCAAGGCCAATGGCATCCTGGAGGGCATCAGGATGATCTTTGCCAGCAGGTCAAGAGAGGTGATTCTGGCCCTCTGCCGTGCCCTGGTGAGGCACATCTGGAGTGCTGTGTGCAGTTCTGGGCTCCTCAGTACCAGAGAAACAAGGAGGTCCTGGAGGGGGTCCAGTGCAAGGCTAGGAGGATAAATTATTGGACTAGGGAGCATCTCTCTTATGAGGAAAGACTGAGGGAGCTGGGCCTGTTCAGCCTTGAGAAAAGATGACTGAGGGGGGACCTGATCAGTGTCTGTGAGTATCTGAAGGGAGGGTATGAAGAGGATGGAGCTAGGTTCTGCTCTGTGGTGCTGTGCAATGGGATGAGAGGCAATGGGCACAAACAGGTCCACAGGAAGTTCCACCTGGAAACAAGGAAGAGTGTTACTGTGCATGTTAACAAGCACAGGACTGTGTCCAGAGAGGATGTGGAGTCTCCCTCACTGCAGATACTCGAGAACAGTCTGGACACAGTCCTGTTCCATGTGCTCTAGGATGGCCCTGCTTCAGCCAGGGAGATTGGACCGGATGGCCAACTGTGGTGCCTCTCAGCATGTCTCATTCTGTGATTGTTGTAATCTCAACAAAACCCAGTTCCAGGGTACCAGGTTGAAAGCCTTCCACAAAGGTGATGTGTGACCAAACCATGAGAACCAATGGCATTTCCAAATGAAGGGAAGTATTCAACAACAATGTGCCTAAGGAAATTCGCAGTGGGAAAAAAAATGTTAGATGTGTATGTCCTAATAATTAAAGTTAAAAAACTAATTAGAAATCACTCCAATTTTCTTACTAATAGGAAGGAGGGGAGGGAGTAAATTATTATCACTAATGGCGGTATTAAGAATTAAGGCTGACCTCCTGTTTTTTCCTTGATAAGAGATAAAGGCTGACTGCTGCTCTTAAGGTCTTACTTGGTTGCCAGAACTGGAATTCATACACACATTATGGATAAGAAAGCAGGCTCTGCCAACAGCTGCTTGGAGTAGGTGTCTCCAGAGACCCAAGGGATCATGATCTATCCCTAACATGTATCTGGCTGCCATTGTGGCCATAGAAGGCAACAGTGGGATAGATGTTGCTGGAGAAGCTGGCCAGTTACAATACAATCTGTGAGGAAAATCCTTGATCTTGCAGATGCCAATTGCTCCACAGGGAGAAGATAGATCAAGCCCAAAATGCAAGATTTTTCCTGATGACTTCCCAAACCAGCTGCAACTGATTTCCAAACTCATGGGCCTCCAGAAAGAGCACACTAATCAAAATTCACTTTTGGCTGAAATTGTTAGTAAGACAGGATTCTCATATTCTGGAAAATAATATTTTTAAAAAAATCTCCCTCTGGATTTGTATGTGTTCTCTGTATGTGAAAAATAACACTGAGTTTACTCAAAGCAGAAAGGAAAACATCAGTTTTGTTGTTTCTCACAGCTACAGTAAAAGCTTATTCCTCCAGAAATCAGACACAAAATAATCAATACAAAAAACTGCTGCAGTCTGGAAAATACTGTAGGTTGATGGTTTGGTGGGACATTTATTCACAGGTGCATTATTTCTTGTTCAAGTATAAAACAGGCAGAAAAAAAATACAGTTTGAAAAGCTTTCAAATCACTATGTGCAATTACTGGTCTCTTTGGAAGACAGTATGTTTGGGCCTAGAAAAATCTCAAACATCCCACTGTCATTCTTACAGTGAGTCAAATTACCACTCTTTCTATGCAGCCAGCAAGACCTATTTTCTCTGCTTTGTTTAATTGTGTAGTCAAGTTAATGCCATACAAAGAGCACCTTGTAGAGAAAGTCTGCCTTGGAAAACAGATGGAAAAATATTTATGTGCTTTGTATTAATAGTTTATATCAGTGGCTGACTGTTTCATGACTTTATGATAACATACTCCTCTAAAATAAAAACCACAATAATTGTAGGTCTTATCTTAGCACTTCTATTAGCAGTGTGAGAAAATTTCCATTCATTTTTATTATCTTTTCAGTTAACTTGTCTCACATTATTTTAAAGATCCCAGATTGAGTAGAAAAGCACAAAGAATAATTAAGTCTCCTAATCTTTGATGATACTCAGGATGAACAAAGCAGACCTTAATGTAGACAAAAAGAGGTATTTTGCAACTTCTGTCATCCTAGAGATTAACAAAAATATTTCATATATCTTGTAAATACTACCAGAAAAACTACCTTGTATATTATTGAACACAGTTTCTAAATTCAACACAAAAATCTTTTTTCACTAGAGGAAAGAAAAGAATATTTTTCCTATCTAAATGAGAAAACTGCAAGGGAAAAAGGGACAGGTTATTTTTTATATTGTCTTAAAATTCACATCACTGTGATCAAATTCATTCCTGATTTCACTAAGCTCTCAAGAGGGATGAATGTGGCAAATGTGACAGTTATAAAAACTATCTTCCAATAGAAATATTAAAAAAAATTAATCTTCCCTCTAAAAAAAATACGACAAGATCAAAAGCAAAACAATTACTACTTTTGCATTGCAAAAACAGAGAGTTATTCATAGCTATAATAAAACCCAAAATACATCAATACTTACAAATCTATGAAATTTTTTATTCCAAGGTGAATTCTACATTGCTCTCATTTTTCTACATCTCATGCATTAGAAGGAACAATATAAAACATTCATCTGTAACATATAAAGATGTACACTGACCAGCAGGATCCTTAATATATATTCACACCTTTATTCAAGTTAATGACTTTGAGAGTTTAAGAGTTCGATAAAATATTGTTTGCAAGAAATTTATACTTCAATAAATAATTAGGCAAATAGGTGTGACCTCTGATATTCAATGTCAAATGTGAATGCATGCCTGAATTTTTCCAGGCACAGTAGAGAGCCGACCCTCAAAAACAAGCCATGAAGTGTACCAAGTATTTTGTAACCACTAATTTAATATCTTTTCACAATTACAAACTTAATTGGAATTATGAGAAGTATAAAATATCTCCTCACTTGCTCCCAGATAAATCAGTCCCATCGGCACCACTGACTTCCAAAAAACAAATATTAATTTAAAACAAGTGCTTCTGAAAACCTAATTTCCACAATAACCCTTAACTAATTACAGAAAATCCTTGCCAGAGCAATAGTGCAAGAAAAAAAATAAAATTAACAATACCACCACCAAAAACAACATAAAAAACCCATAAAAACAGGAAACCATTTTCAGTCATAAATTAATTTACTTTTGATCATTTCAATGCATTCAGCAAATAAATTTTAAGCAGTAATACAGGTGCAAACAACTAATAAATATGAAAAAAGTGAAGCCCTTCCAGGCCTTCAAAAAATTTTGCTGACAAAGTCCACATTTCTAGAGGAGATAAAGGGGGATTTCCATCCTTATCAATGCATAATTGCATCTTTACCCTAGCTATGTGAAAAAATGTTGAGCCCTCATCCCACCATTTGTTTTTTTCAGAATTACACCTCAGGATGGCCAGGAAGCCCAGGTCCCCAGATGGCTTGTCACAACGGAAAAGCTATGAATAGACTAATGTTTTATTAACTTTGGGGTTGTGTTATGCAAGGCTATCAGCCCCTAAAACAGGATGCCTTTGCCACAGAATCCAGCCCAGGAACCAGACTTAAATCAATGCAAATGATCTTATGAATTCAGCAATTTTCTACCCTTGAGGGAGGCCACAGTAGAAAAAGTCCTCTTAGAAGCTGTTGTCATCTCTCACATAGGACCCATCAGTCAAGCCAAAATGTTGAAAATTCTAAGAGAGAAATTGTTGCCTGGTGTTTCCCCTGCTCTCCACACACTCGGTGGACACAGCTTCAAGAGAAGCTGCTGCTGCACGCTGCAGGCCTGTGCTCATGCCTTCATCATTACTCACATGTGACGACAGCAAAGGTGCTGCAGATCCTGGCCCTTACATTTAATAATAAAGTTGGTTCACCTGGGCTGTGCAGTCCACACTCTCAGTCTGCTGACACAGACTTTATAATTAAGCTGTGCTATAAAGATTGGCAGCTCAGTAAAATACATCCTGTCCGCACACTGCCCAGATGACAGGCTCTCTTCTTTATCCCACATGTTACACTATGTGGAAATGTATGTTTGAAAGTGCAATCAATACTAGTCCTTTCAAATTTAGCTCTAATAGGGAGTGTTATAGCAAAAAAAAAAAAAAAAAAATCAGAAGATAATGACATATTAAATCTTATCTCAGAACTGTAGAGTACTGGTATTATTCATGAGATATTTTAGAGCAGAAGAGCAGAAGGAAATACTGAAAGTTACTGCTGTGTTCCCAGATCCCATACCATGGTACAGGCCATGAACCTAAGGGCTCACTTTAATTAAACAACATCAAAAAAAACTTAAATCCCAAACAAATTGAACAGAAAACACACTGTACCACCTACTATCTTGTTCCACAACTTTATTGCCATTGGTGACAATGGCACCAATGGTCTTCATTTTAAATCTGAATAGATCTAAATTCAACTCCCAGAACTTGGTTCTTCTTTTATAACTTCAATCTCTTCTTCTCATATATTTCTTAGAAGACATCTGTCCTTTCTCAGATATCTGTAAATTACAATTCCTTCTCTTTCTCTTTTACCTGCCATATATTTCCTGGAATCTCTCAATTTACAGCAAACTTGTTCTTTTCTTGACTCTTCACTGAATTTTGTCAGACCTAACAACTCCTATTTTGAATTTTGCACACTGATAAAAGATCCAACATTCTGAAAAAAATTGGTCTAGAGCTAAATACAAAAGTAACCTATCTTCTGGTTTTCTTTTTATATATCTCTGATATACACTGCAGTTTAGTTAAAATAATTAGGGATATACAATCAAAGTTGTCAGTACTAATAAGAGACAGAATCAGGATAAAGTGTACTTCATGGGCAGTATTAAAATGATGATTTACACTCTAGCCAATAACTTGTTAATTTTCAAGCATCACAGATATTGGTGAAAAGATCATGGGCCAAGAAATAAATTTAATATAATCCCAGTATTTTGGACTCCTGGTTTGGCTTTTTTGGGGGGACTGTGTGTGTTTGAAGTTTTTTGGGGTTTTGTGGAATTACTCTTACTAAGGAAAGAGTGAATCAGCTATTCTCAAAAGTTCTCTATTTTTAATATGCTACCACTCACAACCTTTTTAAGACAGTCTGATGCACTGTAATAGTGATGAAGAAAAACCTGCTGTATTGCATCCATGTATGCTCAGCTGCAAGTGAGAAATAAAATAATCCTTAGAAATGCAAAAGCACAGAGAAAGTATTAAGTAATGATAGATTTGAACAGATTATAAAATTAATAAAATGGAAACTGGATAGTCATATCTGAAGACATCATTAAAAATTTCCAATTTTTTTAGCGGGTAAGTTTTCTGGATCAAGCCAAGAAAATTACATTTTCTAATTCTCATATTTGCATGTTCAAAACAGAAAGAACAAGAAGAAAAATCTTATTTCTTTAGCAGGTACAGCAAACAGTTTAATTGCAAAGGAAACTTTTAAAATAAGATTTGATATTGCTAAAATCTACTCAGAAACTGATCAGGTGCAGTGAAGCAGAGTGTGGAAATGATAAGACCATCTGAACCAATTACATTTCATAGAAACGACAACCACTAACGTAATTTTGTGCATTGGAACCAGTTTGCTTACATTACTTATGCCTACTGTTGAGGTCTGTATTTCAATAAAGCAAATGTGCAAATGGCATGATTCCTGTTAGAATAGAGTCCTCCATCAAGCTAAATAGCTGCGCAACACACTAAAATCCAGATAGCTATCATTCAACATCATTCTTGCATCTGTCTAAATTCTTGTTGCAGTAAACAAGATAAAAAGGGGAAGTGATTCAGAAATAAACAACCTTTCTTGTTTTTATTCCATTTGTTGGCCTTTCCAAGACAATGTCTACAATAAACATCATCATTAATCATCATCATCATCCTTACAGTTAAAAAACCCTGACTAACTCCAGAGATATTATAGAAATAGAACTATACTATAATGTGGACTTCTCTAAGAACAGCATGTGTAGACAACACGCTCTTTCTACAATTTTGATAACTTTTTAAATTAAAAGATCCCTTATTGCCACCCTTCCATTCTTCTTTTTTTTTCTCAAGAAAGCCAGATGAACACCCACAAAATAATGGAGAACTACAATTGGTGTCAAAACAGTAACAGACACTTGTTATTGATCAATGCAAGAGCATTCAACATTTAATCACCATAATTCCACCCATTTTGTTGTGCCTGTTGGCCCAGCTCTTTGCCAAAATTGAGCACATCATTTTTGCTAAGATACTTCCAGCAAACTCCTCATTCTTCCAGCAAATTCTCAGAACAAAATCTTTTCATGAACTCTCTGATTAGCTGTCATGCTACCATTTCAGAGAAGGTGCTGCCTTAGGGACCTGGCAGAGGAGAGAAAATAGAAATTCAAAATATTAATTTAGCATTAGTAATCTATTTTGCAGCTGCAGTGATCTCAGGAGAAGTAAACTAGAAGGCATAGGGTATCAAAGGATGACTAGATTTGCCATTTTATGATGATATAAAACTTCTCTAGCCTGTAATAGCAATTTTTGCCCAGCATACTACTTTAAGAATGTAATTTAGCAACATGTTTTTTAGACTTGATCTCTTCTGTGGTCTGTTCCATGGGAGCAGACTGTTTTAACTTCAAAAAACCTGGAGTATGTTTCTCAGTTTTAAGTGCTGCTCCAGTTTGAGATCATTAGCACAGATTTTTTGGACACACTCAGAAAAAAAATATAAACAAATCCCAGCATCTAGAAATTCAGAAGGTTTTTACCTCAGGTGTCCTGGCGTCAGAAAAATCTTTGTAATTACTATAAGTTAAGCCCATTTTGAACATTAGAAAACAGAGTTATGTTATATTATATTAGTAAGAAGGCTTTTCTATGACTTCACTAAAAAGCTTCCCTCCTTTTAATGAATGCTTATGCAGGAAGAAAAGCATACTTTTCATAATTTGAGCTCTAGCTTGTTCCTTTGTTTCTCAGTGAGGACTACCGAAAATTAATCCAGCACAGAAAGATATGTACCGACTTAACATTCTCCTAATTTCCTAATTCCTAAACATTTCATTAACCTTTCTAAAGGGAACAGTTTTTCCTAAGAGAGAAGGCATGTTTCAGATAAAAGATAAAAGGACAGGGGGAGTCCATGATCGAAGAAAGAGTTTTCATATTAAAGACTGGTTGGCAGGTATCAAAATCAGCATGAAAACCCAAGAAATATAGAAGTAATTAAATACCACAACCTCAGTCTTCTTGCTAGCATTCCAATTGTAGCCAAGCTCCACTAGGCAAATCGCTGGGTGGAAGTCACTTTTTATTTTCAGATAAAAGCTTGCTATGTCTAACGTACAGCTGTACTTTTCTCATATCTATTCCCTCTAAAGGTAGCAATTTTCCTAAAGCAGAGGAATATT
The DNA here is from genome assembly GCF_028551555.1 of Melozone crissalis. NCBI lineage: Eukaryota > Metazoa > Chordata > Aves > Passeriformes > Passerellidae > Melozone > Melozone crissalis. The sequence continues at coordinate 33,399,150 of NW_026535783.1, read as the reverse complement.
CATGTGTAGAGGAGTCCTTTAGTAGATGACTTCAGTCACTGAGGCCCAGATTTCCCCCTGTATTAAGAGGGTGCTGGGCCACCCTTTGGACTAGCAAAGAATTGCACTCTATGAAATTATTGGCTCTTTATGCTGAACTTATTCCATGCTGAAGCTGAACTTCAAGACATCCTCCTTCTTCACCTCTGCCTTCTAAATGCCTCTGTTTAAATGACTCTATTATTTTTCCTTTTAACATTTTTTCCTTCACCAGGGCCTTGTTCTTTACTTATTTCTCAAGTTACCAAATGGCAGCAGTGACTACAGTAAGAAAAGGAAATACAAGCCCTGCGCAAGACTATTTTTTAACTGGACAAATGACAAACAATATGTTCCAAAATCTTACAGATATAAAAATCTCAAAACTCTTCACGCAATAAATGTACATGAAATAATTTCTGACACAAGCATGATTTCTCTTCAATAATCCTCTCAGAATTGAAAGCAGGTATTTATGTCACCTTTCTGTTCCCCAGTCTGGCCTTTTGCAGGACAAAATATGTGACTTTACAGTGCAAAATACTAAGACCGTTTTTTGTTTGTTTGTTTGTTTGTTTTTAAATCCATTTGCCTAAGTGCTTCATTTATTTACATTTTCTTTTCATATTGGGAAATAATAGATTCTGACCACTGCATTTCATACATGTGTGAGACCACCTACTTACAAGAAAGAGATCTGGCAGCAATGAAAGAGTAGAGTGAATAAAGGGTGTGTATCTGGTGCATGAGCACAGAAATGCAGCCAGCTTGTCCTGCCATTGGTAGCCATCCTCAGTACACTATTTTGATTGTTTGTCTCCCTTGATTAATAGCCAAAGGAGACATGAAATTATGCCTTAGGAAGCAAAGGATAGTACATAGGCCTTTGAATGTGGAGGAAAGGCACTTGAAATAAGTGCAATGAAGGACACCTACACTGGGGTTTCAAAGAGCTGACAGCACTGTCCAGGCTATTTGCAGATCATTATATAAGCTTCATTTTCAACACCCTGGATGGTCTGAGGTAAGTGAAAGACATTTAAAATCAAAATTAAAACTAAAAACACTGAATCAGAGAAACAAAAGAATTCCTATAAGAAAAGGTTATTACTTTAGAAACTATTTCTGTCCACTGCCCTTCCTATTTTCTTGCTAATCTGCACTGGAGCCTGAGCAGTGAAATATTCAGAAGTGCCCAGCCCCACCGAAATCCAATTTCTTTTTCTATTTTTAAAATTAAAGGTCTTGAGTCAAACCATGATGTATTATGCAATGAATCTGTAACAGGAAGAGCTGTATAACATTGCCAGCTAGTGGTCACTTGACTTCAGAGCACAATAACTCAATTCTAGCACAGTTTAAATATTTTTGAAATGTAATAAAACCTTTTATAGTTGTAGCTTAAGGAAATGACAAATAAATTGCAAACATATTTCAGTACCTTAGCCATCAGAACATAAAATTCTGCATGAAGGTAACATTTAGCTCATGAATATGCTAGTTCTTCATTTAGGTTTAGTTTTCTAGTAGAAAATTACATGAAAATTTTAAGTTCATATCAGCACTGATTCCAATGGTGCAGGAAACTATATGATATTTTCATTAATGTTGTTTAACTTTACTATGTCATCTCTGAGCTGTATCTTCTAACACCTGGATAATAATATGGTCTTGGGTTTTTTACAATTGTTGCTGCTAAAGACTGTTTATTCATTAGAAGTGAACCCTTACAAAAGCACAGACATCAGCAAAACAAACATGTAATGGATACAAAAGAGATTAAGAAAATTCAGGAACCTGCATTTATAACAAGGCATGCATTTATAATAATTATACTTAAAATATTAATGATGCATTTTTCTGAATTCTCTCTGTAATCTAAGGTTTAGATTCAAACAAGCTGTTTTTATGAAGATATAAAGCTACATGAACACCAAGTTATGAATAATACACAGTAAGAGGAGAGAAAGAACGGATCCTAACATGAATGTTATGTCCTGCAAAGACATATACACTTAAATGTTTCTATAGATATCTTCAATAGCTACAGTACATTTGCAAAAATTAAGTCAGTTGGCATTTGTGTGTCAGTATGTAAAGGTCATAGAGCAGAATATACATTCTGGAAGGCAACATCTCCTTCAGATTAACATAAGAAAAAATGGAAATTTTAGGGAATTATAAAAGAAATTAAAGGCATGCCTATGATGGTGCAAACAGTTATAACCAAAGCGTTCTTATTAAGACATTGTTGGTCTTAATATGTTAAAGGTTTTATCTATGTCATCATTTGAAGCCAGTTTTAAAATTGCACTTTTCACACTTGGATCAGAATTGGGAGCAATCATCCCCTTGTGAGAAATCTGTGTTAATTCATCCTGCCCTGCAGACCAGACCTATTGTGTGGATTTCATTCCAGAGCTGGCTGTGGTTATGGGACCCACACAGTTCCAAATGGGGGCACACCATGCTCATACTGTCAGTATGCATCAGCGGGACCAACCTGGTTTTGCCTGTAAAGGACTGGGCAAACCAATCTATTTAAGGTCCTTCTAGCCTCAGGACATCGTTCTGCAAAGATTTACATGCCCATTTAATTGTATTCTGACTTCAGCAGGACTAGCCATGGATAAGTGCAAGCATGGCAGGCGGCTTTGCAAATGACTCTGGGAGCTGGGGTAATTCTGAGGTGTGACCTGAGATACTGAGTTTGAGGGCCAAGTCCTCATAGTCTGAAAAATTGCACTGCCATTGAAATCCATGTGAGGACTATCCCTAGAGGAACAGATCTTTCAAAAAAGGCAGAGAGATACCAAAGAGGCCTTACTCAGAATCCTTTAAAATTATCCGCCACAATGGAAGACCTAATTTAGAACACGTTTTTAAAAAGAAAAAAAGAAAGTGAATTTCACCTTTTAATCTGTAAGAGGGGTTAAAAAAGGCAAAAGAAAATTTGTTCCCTTTAAGCTAAATCCACACCAGCTATTTCAGAGCAGTTTTGAAGCCCTTCCCTTAGCCTGCTCTACTGAAGAGTTTGCTTACACAGGATGGTTTTCCTGTACACTGGACAAATGCCTTGGGCATTGCAATTAGTCCCTCTTTCACAGTAAAGTCTATTCAGCCTTTAAACATTTCATCTTTAGGTATCTCCAAACTGGAACAGTTTCTCCACAAAAGATGTGGATGCCCCATCCTTGGAAGTGTTCAAGGCCCGGTTGGATGAAGCTCTGAGCAATCTGACTCAGTGAAAATGTCCCTGCCCATGGTAGGCAGGTTGGAATTAGATGATCTTTAATGTCCCACTCAAGCCATTCCATGGTTCTACAGTTCTATGACACCTAAGCAGCCTGGTAAGAATCCCTTGGGCTCACCATGTGTGAGAGTCTGTCTGAATTTTCCCTCATCTGCCTCAAGATCATCCTTGGAGTACCACTGAAGAGAAGACCCCACTGTCTAAAATCACTGGCTCAGGAGGAGAAAGTCACATGCCAACAAGGCCCTGAGACCTGAGAGTACTGATAAATTATTGTTTTCACAGGTGTGTTTGCTGTATGCTAAGAAGGGGCACCATGCCCCATTTGCAACAATAGCAGCTTTGGAAGCTGTCCCACCTCTCTGCCTGGCTGACTTCTCCTGAGTTTCAGGTGGTCTCTCCCACAGAAGACCCTCATCTGTTTTACAACCACCGTGACAGACAGACTGAGATGCACGAAGCCTCTCCATCAAGGACTGAGATATGAAACCCCCATATGAAAAGGCCACTCTGCTCCTTCCAAGGACTGGGGCTGAAACCCCCAACCCTGGGAGGTGTGTGTGGGAGAGGCAAGCTGACCAAAGCAAGATGGATGTTGGAGGTGTGAGCATTAAACCACAAAGACAATGGCTCTCACCCACCACTGGGAACACAGACTGTGTGTACCCTTTCCAAATACCATTCCCCCCTTCCCCCATCAAAAAAGAGTATGATTAGAGTCCAGATGGACTACACCTCTGAGATCTCCCTGTCGTAACAGGCGGATCCTCAACTGGACTGGACTAAAGGACTACGTCTCTATGTTTGGCAGCTATATCCCTCCCTTTCTCTCTCTCTCTCTCTTTCTCGATCTTTTTCTCTTCCTTAATCCTGCTATCACATTTTGCTGTGGTCATTTCAATAAAGGTGCATTTGTTTTGATTATTACTGCATATCCCCTGTGCCATGTTGGATTTTTGCACCCTGAGATCAAATCCACGAACTATCACGAAACCCGTTAGTAAGGACGGATCGTGACACCATGGAGCACCAACACTGCTCTCTACACAACTCTCATACATCTTGATTTCTTTTGGATTGACTCCTGCACACTGACTGGGGCATGTGCTAAACATATCCTATTGCTCCACTACTGGAGCAAATGGCCAAGACTTGTGGTTCTTTTCATCTCCTCTAGGAACATTCTGTGGCTCCAGATCTCTCAATTTTCCAGCAGTAATATTGCAAGTTTTCCCTTCTTGCTATCTGTGTTGGCTTTGTACAGCCTGTTTTTTTGGTAGCGGGGGGGCCACAGAGGTGGGTACTTTGACAAGCTGCTGGAATGTCCAACAGAGCCAGTCCCTGGTGGCTCCAAAGTTGGGTGTGAGGTTGGCCAAGGCTGAGCCAGTTATAAATGGCAGTAAGGCCTCTGTGATAACATATTTAAGAAGAAATCAAAACAAGAGTGGTGGCACGCTTTTAATTCCAGCCAAAGAACAGAGTGAGAGGAACAGCCCTGCAGACCCCAAGGTCACTGAAGAAGAGGCAGCAGGTGCTCCAGGCACAGAGCTGGCATTCCCCTGCCACCTGTAGTGCAGCCCATGGTGAAGTGAAGCAGCTGTGCCCCTGCAGCCCATGGCAGTCCATGGGGAGGCTGAGATCCACCCGCAGCCCATGGAGGAGCCCCAGGCTGGAGCAGGTGGATGCTAAAGGAAGCTGTGACCCCGTGAGAGAACCGTGGAGAGAGGGGCCCTGCTCCCCTGCTATAGCAGCCTCTCCTTGAGGGACTGCACCCCGTGGAAGAGTGCCCCAGGCTGCAGCAGTTTTGGGAGGACTGTGTGTCTATGGGAGGGACTCACATGGCAGCAGGTCACAGAGAGCTGCTGCCCTTGAGAGGGACTCACATCAGAGAAGTTCAAGGAGAACTGTCTCCTGTGGAAAGGACCCCCCCCCCCCCCCCCCCGTGCAGCTGGGGAATGACTCCTCCCCCTGAGCAGCAGGATAAACCACGGCTGATGAATTTACCATAATCCCCATTCCCTGTCCTCTGGTACCACTGGGGTAAGGAGGTAAAGCTCGGGAAGGAGGGAGGGGTGGGGGGAAGGTGTTTTCAAGACGTTTTTTTACTTCTCATTATCCGGCTCTGATTGTGTTAGTAATAAATTCACTCTATGTATCTGATTTGAGACTGTTTTGCCCTGATGATATTTGATGAGAGACTTCTCCTGGTCCTTATGTCAATTCATGAACCCTTTGTTACATTTCTCTCCCCTGTCCAGAGGCAGAGAGGAGTGAGCAAGCAACTTTTGTGGGTGCCTGGCATCCAGCCAATGTAGACTCATGACACTGTCATGGAATATGAATGAAAAACTATATACAGCATTCTGCAGCAACTAACACATACCATACCCCTGGCTTGGCTGTTTCTAAGGTTTTAATACATTCTTCTGTTAATGCTTCAGTTACACCATTCTTAATATTTTTGGTATAAACATCTATACATTCTCTAAGTTAATTATCTTTGTATCCATTTGTTTTTCAATAATGGGGCATGTGTTAAATATCTAGCCGTCTAACCTCACAGAGGCATGACTCCTCCTGTGCCTGACTACTTTCAGTTGCAAGTTTATTTAACACAACAGCTGACTCTTGCCAAAGGTATTCTGATATTTACAACATTTAATTATAAAACAGGAGTCTATTCTACTTGCCACCACCTGCTTCAGCAAACACATTTCTACTGCACAGAGGGTGAGTATTTTTGGATATTATTTAATTAAATTCTTTTTCAAGATTGTGCATTAATAGGTGAGGATTTTTATTCTATCCACAGGATGCATTAATGAAACTGATCTCAGATTTCACAATCTTTCAAAGAGACAACAAGGTACTTTCAAAGAGACAACAAAGACTTTTCACTTCCTCAGTATGTCTGTCCTGAGGGTTGTCTTATTTAGCATTAGCACCACAGTTTGCTCCCAGTTGGTAAAGGTTTTTGTGGTCCTTCAAGTTTAATGGTGATGCCAGATATAATTTTATCAGATAGTTCAGTATCTTTTTGATATAATACTGCTGTTCTATCATCTAAAAAAGCTGACAAGGTCTCAGACTAACATCGAAGAAGCATGTATGATGTTTTACCCAAGTATTTGAAGCTCAGTGCCTTAAGGCACTTTCTAACTCAAATACCACTCTGGGGATTGTGGATGGATGTACTACTTCCTCAGCTAAGATTTTCTTCTATGACTAATTTCTCTTAGGAATAAAGTGGTACTATCTTTTTACAATGACACCTGCACCTTACAGTACTCTTGAGACCACGATGTGAAAGCAGACACTGTGAAAACAAAAGCCAAGATTTTCTGGCATTTTTTGCTGCTAACAGTAGGCTTTCTAGACATCTACAACTAGCAGCGACAGACACTTTCACTCCCTCCTGCCAATGGCATTATCACCGCAACCTTAGGCAGTAAAGAAACAATGCAGTCAAGTCTTAAGTGATCAGCACATTCAATGCTCTAAATAGAACTGCTGTGTCAGCCTTCCCTTGGACTTTTAGGTCTTTTTTTATGCAGGACAAAAGCTACACAAGACAGCATCAAACTAACATTCCGTTGATAACAAGCATGTGAACGCTCCAATTAAAGCATGGGTATTTGCTGCTAAACCTGTCATGTGCCAAAAGGTACAAACCTCAAAATTTGCATGGACAGGAAAGAATTGTCATCTAAGGGTGAAAACAATATTGCATCATGAACAAATAAATAAAAGACATTTTTGAAGTACTGTAGTTAAGAAATTGTATCCGACTGGAATTAGTTGCAAAATGGACACTTGAGACTTGTGACATCATCCATCTTAAAGCAGCCTTCCATCTTAAAGAACAAGTTATCTAAAGGTGTAAGTTTTCCTCTGTTTCCTGTAAGTTTGTGGCACACAGTATCAGAGGAAAATGGGTATGTCAGATGGGGATGAATTCCCTTCTTTGAAGGCCATTTCTCAGTTTTCACAGATCAAGTTTGCTGTGCAGATTTTCTTATTAGCTTTTGATTCATAGGTTTAAATTTAAAAATCGAGGTATATTTCAGATATAACCTTCACCAAAATCATTGATCAGTGTCATGTCAAAAATATTTCCATTCAAAGCTAGGTCTGCAAGGAAAACACCTTTTATCAAAATGATATTAACAAAACTTTCTGCAACTAATGTTAATCTTTCGTGGTACTTTATACAGATAAACCTTGCTTACCTCATGAGGTTTTTTATCAGGTTTGAAAATTCAGTTGGTTAGAAAGTCATGCTGTCTTCTTTCCTTCTCTTTCTTCAGTAATACCACGCTTTCTCAAGTGCACTTTTAATACAATTAAGTATCCTATCTGCACTCTGCTCTAGGTAGCTTGGCATTTCTGGTAATCATGCAAGAAATACAATAACATAAGCTAAAACTCTTAGGTTGAGTCTGGAGCCCTTGCAAATAGGGAAAAAATTTAAACAGAATTTTAAAAATTTACCTCTAAAGGTACACATCTTCACTGTTCCATTTTTATTGCTCTTTCTCCAAATATGACTATGTTTAACACTGAATAAAGCCAAATAAATTCAAATATATTTACCAAGGGCTCCTTCCATAAACTTAGAGATGAGCTTTTACTTTTGTGTATTTCATAATAAAGTAAAAGACCTCAACCAACTGCTTGAGGCAACTGTGCAGAACTTTTTAATATGATTGCTACATGGTAGCTTGATGTATTTTTCCCCCTAGAGATGGAAGAAATAGGACAAATGAGTTGTTTTTACTACCTTCAGTTATTACCTGGAGTCATGAGTTGTTTTTCCTTTTGACAGACGCTGTAATGTCAAGGTGGAACCAGCCCACCCTTGGTGAGGCTCTATCCTAGGGAAGTGTTTTGTTCATAATAGGCTGCCTGACAGTCTGACCTTTATCACATTTTTCTTTCCTGTCACCTTCAGGAAGGGCAGCTGTGGTGCTGTTGAGGTATTTCATACACAGACAAATAATTTCAGAATTATTCTAAAACTCTAAAAATTAAGTTCTTCTCTTGATCTTGCAACATCATCTGGTTTTTGCAATTTGTACTAAAAATAAGGAAAAAAATCTGAATTTATTTTTGATTACTTGGTTCCAGGATCATTAAGAGTTTCTAGTGCTCTGTATTTCCCAAGGTGCTTTCCCAAACATGCCTTCATGTCTGAAAAATGAAAGCTAACTCATTGGTAGGGAGAGCTTACTTCTTGAGGAAAAATTGAAATCTATTGTCCAAGAAGATTAAATCCTTAACCACTCAGTTAGAGTCACAAATTATCAGCTCTGCAAACAGCTTTTTCCTCTAAGGACTGCACAGAGGCCTGCAACATCTCTCCGAGGTCAAAATGTGTGCCTGACAAGGATATGCAGAATGCAATTCACTTTAGGTGGCATAATCTAGTGAATATTTATATTTCTTATCTTCCCTTCCAGTTTTATTTTTCTTTCAGTGTTAAAAAAATATATAAAGTATACCTTTTGAATGCATCTTTAAATATTGTACCTAAAATATGCTACTATTCTTCTTAAATACATGTTTTAAACTTTCTGGAACCACTAGATGTACTGAATTAACACAATGCATTTAAGCATGAGCACAAAGCATAACAGGAGTAGGTAGCTGGGCAAGTTTGATGTTTCAGCTACTTATAAGCCAATTACAGATGATGGCAATGATGAAAAAATACATTTTGTTTATTATGTAGGCATAAAGAAGTAAGACAGCAACAAAAAGCTACTTTTGGGCTTAAGCAACATGGAAGAGTGCTTAGACCTGCACGTGTAACTTTTTTCTTCAGTGCTTAACACTTCAGTCTGTAACTAAAATGATTTTTTCATGTTTTGCTTTTTTCCCTTCACTGCTTTTCAGAGGAAATTTGAACCACTACTGAGAAATAGCATTAAGTTACCAAAAATGGCACCTGCATATGATAAAGCAGACTCCCCCATATATGATTAAGTTTCTCTTAAAGAGAACTCATCAGGACTTCCAGAAAAGACTGCAGTAAAAGACTACATTTTGACTTGCTTCGAAGTGTAAAATATGCTTAAAAATACTCTTCATCAAAACTAGGAGGAGAAGGAGGGGAAAAAAATAATTGCCTTTAAAACTTCCTTTCAAACAGATTTTCTGGACAAAACAATACAGCCACTGCAAAGTTTTCAAGATCAACACTTTCCACATGTGTAGAAAAGTACTTTGTCATGAATAATGTCGCCTGCCTGTTATTCACCAACAGCTTTTCTTGCATCATTACCAAATAAGGTCCTGATTTTTGCCTACATTCAGATGATCAGAGCTAGCAGCACAGTTTTCTTTACAGCCTGTTTCTTAACACAATTATATTGACACATAAGCATTAAGGTGTACATCAAATATCAGTCAAGGGACACTTCAGATACAAGCAATTTTCTGAAATCCATAAGCCTAAGCTCTCACTAGGGTATGCAATCAGAAGTGGCCATTTTTTCATGTCAACAGAAAAAAGGACTATAAAAAATATTGACTTCCAAACTGCTAGCACATAATGCAGTCAATCGCACTTAAATCATGCAGCTCTGTACTTCCCAGAGATTCAGCTGGTGATGCAGCATTTATTTTCAAATTAAGGAAGGATTTTAACACATTTGCTTTAAGGTGCCAGTGCTGAAAATGCAATATGTAAAGACACTTTTACAGCAACAGAAAATGGACTGCAAGGGCAGCAGAGTAGCAATGCTAGGCTTGGGACTGTACCCTGAACCATGCCTATCTTCCATTCTCTTACTGCAGTGCTCTTTCAGAAAACAGAGCAAGACTACTCTTTTTAGACAATGGGAGAAGACAAACAGCACCTTCTTCTCTGTACGACTTGTTCAAGAAAAATTGTCTAGGAAATAAACTGATTTAATTTAGTTACACATGCTGGATTCAAGATTTTACTCTTAGATCAATCTCACCACGAAGCTCCTGAAATGGAACCCATGAGACAGCATGCCACTAAACAGAGGACTAGAAGTCATGCTCAGTCTCCTCAATCACATAAAAATAGGCTATTCTGTGGATCTACTCGTCCTGCTTCACCAACTTTTTCAGGTTGACTAGGAAGGGTCTCAGGTTAGCCATCCTCTGAGTGAAAGCTTTTGAACCAGAAGAGAAAAGTATGACCAAAAACTTTAAACAACTTTTAAAATCAAATTCTCTTCTTGTTAGGAGACATAATGATGCTAGTATATATATAACAGATTGCTTAACATGCCTGTTAAAACAATCTAAGCAATAAGTTTGTTTATCACAGGTTTTATTATGATCTTCTAGTATATTATAATCAAAATACAGTAGCATCATATTTTCACAATAAATGCATGTACAGAACAGAGCAAAATCTCTGACCACAGAGGAAAAGGAAAGAAATTTCCCAAGTATAGTTTGCCAGATCTTTGTACTGTTAACTCATAATGTCTTTCCCTGCTTTTTGGTTTGTTTTTGTTTTGGGGGTTTTTTTGTTTTGGTTTTTTGGGGGGGTTTTTTGTTTGTTTGTTTGGGTTTTTTTTTTGGGGGGGGGGGGGCTGTATTTGATTTCTTCTGAAAAAATAAAATTAAAAAAAAGAAAAAAGAAAAAATGAAGAAAGGTAAATTTTATCAGAACAACTAGAACTTTGTTTCTCTGGATCAAAAGCACAGCTCCACACACAGATCAGCAGCTGCCCCAAAGAAGCATGCCCATTACTACACTGAGGAAGTGAAGAACTCTTATTGCATGTTGTTACATTGCAATAAAACATGCTCTGAAGCAATGGTCTCCTACATAGAGGTTAAGCACACCTCAGGGGTACAAGGAGGAAAGCTTTAGTTAAAAGTATTTTATTTACCACCTAAAAGTATTAAGAATTACAACTTTACTAATACATAACATATCTTGACACTACACTGTCATCTGTGTGTATGCCGGACAGTCACACTCAAGGCAGACAGAACACAAGGTACCCTTGGGGAAGACTGGGTGCTTCACAATGCAGAAGGGAGTTGACAGTGATGCCCCCACTCCTTCTTTCATTTTCAGTGTATTGACATTTACATGTGCCCAGTAAAGCACATCGGTAGACTGCATTACCTATCTGCAACTAAACTAACTCTCACAAAATGACCTGGTCTCTCAAAAACGGTCTGGAAAAAAAAACCAATGCAGATTGAAGGTAACACAAATGATACAAGCACAAACAGACAAGTTCCAGAGGTGATACTTCTGCTTCTCATCCAAGTCCTTCATCAACCACTTTGCATGGTAATATCACCGACAATGTAGTTGATTTGAGAAAAAGCTGGTCAAAAATACTGAAAACAGTCAAAGTAAGTAGTTGAAATACAAATTTACTAGTGCTATTTCTAACAATGAACCTCTTTTTAAGTGTGTATTGTACGTTTAGGCATTAGCTAACAATCGTACAGAGCCACAAGGACTAACAGGGCATTTACAAATTAGCCATCCAGGACATGAAGAACAACCTTTAAGTTTTTTCAGCAATGTTTGAAGTCCTGTGATATTCAATCCATTATTTCACAGATTTCACAGAAAACACTCTTAAGTTTGAAGAAGAATGCCAAAGCCTTGAAGAAACAAATATTAGAACAAGTTATGGGTTGTGGGAGACTTGAAAGTAGAAGTGCTCCTATCCTGTCTCAGTTTAAGATACTTGCTAGATTTTTTTACATTATTAAGCACATAAAGAACAACTTTTTAGTCCCTGATAAAAAGATGTAATAGAAATGGCAGCTGCTCAACAGTAAAGTGTTACTTTATTTAAAGTTCTGTTTTGTGAAAAAACTGTACAAGTGTAACCAGTGATGAAGTGGCTGCTTTGAATAGAAACCCTTAGAAAAAAGGGATCTAGCAAGAGTGAAATTTATTCACTGGATCACTCATGTGCAAGCTGGTGTGGCAAATAAACTGGAGACAAAAAGCACACAAAGTCCTACAGTGTCATCAATGTAGTAATTGTATAAAAACAAGACCTTTCAATATTAGAATCTTTACAGTACTTTGGAAATAGATGGGGAGTTACCATGAAAGTCTTTTATGCTACAGGGGTTCACTGGTTATCCCACATGAAACTTACATTTTTCTTCCATGGAAAGAAAAGCAGTTGCTCCACATCTCCTGACCTTTTCTGTGACAAAAAGGGCCTGCCAGTACTATGCCAATATTTTTGAAAAACAAAAACATTCAATGTGTCTCTTCAAGATAAAGGTATTGTTCTAACAATAAGCAAGAAAAATTTCCTTTTAAAATAAAGGTATTTGGAGCATTTTGAAAGCAGAAGTTTGAAAATGTTTCCATCATCATGCAATTTTGCTGCAAAAAGAAGCATGGAAGTCTCAGCCATAAAAACCTCTACTATTTGTACACTTCTATAGGGAAGTAACTTTCTAACCCATTTAAAAAAATCTTCCAGAGGGAAGTTTTTTAATCAATTTGTTAACACAAAAATTCAAGAACTTTCAATTAGTTTGCAAATCCAACTGACTGACATCAGGAAAAATGGAAACTTCCTAGTTGAGCATTAACCTGAATATTAATACACCTTTGCATAAGTAGTGAGCAGGACAGAAAAAAAAAGATCATGATTTCGTAAGCACAGCCTTCAACACACTTTCCATTTGGATAAATATCTTTGTGAGGTATCTATTTCAGTAATGACAGATACTAGAAACAGATATTAAATATATATTGAAGTGTAAAATCAAGATAAATTAACTTAGAACCAAATCTTAAAATCTCTGTACCATCGTGTTGAACAAAAATTCCTAAAAACAATGAGGCATCAGGTATTTCTGAGCATCATTAACTAATTTTCTACTGGGAACAGAAAAATACTTTACACTACTCATAAAAATATTTGAAAATTGTTTATCTCATCTATAACTTACCTTTTTACATTTTTATTGTGTACTTAATTAGCAGAGTAGTACATATAATAATTTATATAGAGTAAGGGTGTGCTTAAAATATTTTTTTTGCATCCAGGCCTGGATTCCCCAGCACAGGAAACCATAGAGCTGTTGGAGTGAAGAGGCCACAAAGATGACTGAAGGACTGGAGCACCTCTCCTGTGAAGACATGCTGAGAGCTGGGGTTGTTTTGGGTTGTTTGGGGTTGTTCAGGCAGCAGAAAAGAAGGCTCTGGGGTGAGCCCTTCAATATACAAAAAAGACTTTTAGGATAGGAGGCAGCTTTTCACCAAGGTATGTAGCAACAGGACAAAGAGTAAGAGTTTTAAAATGAGAAGAGTAAAGTTTAGTTTGAACAAAGGGAAGAAAATCTCTGCAATAAAGGTGGTGAGGCACTGTCACAGGTTGCCCAGAGCAGCTGTGGATAATTAATTCCTAGAAGTCCTGGATATGTTCAAGGTCAGGTTGGATAGGGTGGCTCTGAGCAACCTGCTCTAGTGAAAGATGTCCCTGTCCCACAACCTTTAAAGGTCCCTTCCGACCATTCTGTGATTTTGAGATTCTACTTCAAAAATCCAATCCATTGCAGGGATACTATAAGCAGTAATAAATTTGACAACTGCCACTTTTAACACTAATATATCTGTATTCTATTCCATAGATCAAGTTTAAGACATTCTAAGCTGGGATCATGCAAAACTTACCAACTGCAGTCTGGCCTGCAGCAAAAAAAGATTATCCTGCATAAAAGCCCAGGCTTGAATTACAAGAAATTCAAGAATACAAGAAAAATTGAATTTTCTACGTAAGCATCCCCAGAAAAAGCTATTAATTCTGCAGTAGTGTTCAGATCAGAAATTATTCTCAGTGTTTTTTGTACTTTCATTCTCCACTTCTCCACCCCAGTGGATAACATGTCAGGAACCCATGGAACATCTAAGCAAAGCATGCTTTTCACCACTCTTGATAACACAAACACAACACAACAGAACAGGAATCCAGGTACTGTCATCCAAGACTAGGACAAACCCACTTCTGCTCTGAAGCAGCCAAGGCACAACAGTGAACTTGGAAAAACAGACACGTACTCACAAAACCTAGAAAGCTTGGTATTTATATTTATTATGCATTAGGAAGCTTATTAACTTAAAAACCAACCTGCATAAGTACAAAAGGTTTCTTATCTGTGCTCAACATGGAACAAGTTTCAAAATATATATTTTTAAAATTTGTTCAGTCAATACACAAGCCTTTTAAAAAAACTGTAAAACTGTCTGTACCCTCATTACATTTTTAAATACATGATTTACACAGCACCCCATCTGGAAAAATTAAAACTCCTTACAAATATCTACATATATTGTATACCTATAAAACATTCATAGGAGTACTTCATCAAAGTTGGGTTTAATAGTCCATTTACACTGCAGCAAAATACATATAAATCTCTGTCTTCTTCATAAAATGTCTCTAAAAATTAGCACATTTGTTATAATTCATCACTCCTTTGAAGCATCTTTTAGAAAAAAAAGATATTCATATATCTATGATATTCAGCAGGTAAGACAGTGATATGAAGGCTGAATATGACTAATAACTGAACACTAAGAAGCAGTTAAGGCAGCGGTCAAAGGAATTAATAGGAAAAATTAGTTTATATGGCAGATAAAGTGACAAAATGCAGTACATACATATATGTTTTGATGTAAAGTACTCTGGCACCCACTCAGAATTGTCTATTTCTGACACTGCTCATTTTAATATTAAAATATATTTTTTTATAAGCAAAATATTAATGGGACCTGGCTCTGTGGTGCCAATCTGGATTTGTTTTAACTGCACATAACTGATTATTGCAGAATGTGGCTTTAAGGTTTCTGCATGACCTTCATTTATGGCTAAGTACTATCCTGTGTGATCACACACATTCACAATTCTGCCATCTCATTTACATCACTGCTTTCTGGTAACTACTGGAGTTCTTGCTAGTAAATAATACTTGAGAATTTCATTGATAACCACTATCTCAGGTACCAAAATTATACAGAGATCATTGCCTCCCATGCTATGAAGACTACATGTGGCATAGATGCAGACAAAAATGCGTAAGAAATGTAAAACAACCTATTGTAGTGATGGCTGAAATTGTTCTGACTCAAACCTGTTTATTTTGCATTAATTTGCAATTTTGGGAACTAAACATTCAAACTTTAAAAAAAAAATCTGTCTCTGTATTCAGATTTCTACCCAATATCAGAATTTGACACAGCATTTGCAGTCCAATACTGGGTAGAATCACACCAGCTTGTGACCTGCTGTTCTAAAAAACCACTCCTGCATGCATGACATCAACCTCAGGCAGCACACAGCAAGTGACCTCCTGTCACAGCTGCCTTCTCCTGAAAGGCAGGATACTCTGTACCTCCCATCAAGCTTCCAGAGCCACAATTCAGTGCATGAATTTGTTCCATTGGCCCCTCAGAATTTAGCCTTCATACAGTGCTATCCTGCAGCAATGGTTCAATGTCCTCTTCGTTACTTTGGTCTAGGTTGTTACTCTGACTACTGCTGATGCTGTTGCTGTGTTTTTTGGTACTGCTGGCTTTGTTCTCCGGAATAAATAAGGCAACTAGAAAAGCCAGGAGAACAATGCATGCTCCAATCAGGAAGGCGGGACCAGGAACGATCGCTCTCTACAGGAAAACAAGCATAATAAAGAATTCATGTTTCAGACACTGACTTCTGCATTATGAACTACACCACTAAGGCAGGAGATCATGAGAGACACATTTATGGGGACTATAAAATTTTTGCAAACAGGGTCATATGTGCACTTTAAAGTGAATTTTCTACATCTAAAATCCCCACAAATTCCTCACCTGATCTCCACACTGATTGAAAAATGAAAAACACATAAAATTTTCAATTGAAAGTATGATTGCCTAGATAATGAAACAGATGTTGACTTGATGCTTTTTTGTAATTTATTTTTTTGCTTTAGGCAACATGCTTGTTAAACCAACAAGACTTCTCTGAACATTAATAGAATAAGATTTCAATATCCACAAGTACAAGTCTCAATAACCTTAGCTTCACTTTTCCATGGCTGAGATATCTAGAATCAAGTTAGCCAAATAAACAAGCATCCCCAAAAAAATCAATATATGGGTGAGCAAAATAACAGTGAGACCATTCTCACTGCAGACACGTGTTACTCATGTATGATAACTCAGTATTTGGAGTTATTGTCTCTTGCTTCTAAGCAGTTTATTTTAAAGTTCAAAAACAAAACTTATCCACATTTCATAACCCCAACTAAAAACAAACACCAGAAAGGTTTTAACATAAATTTTAATCAGCCAGGTTTGATGGCAAACCTCTACAAAAGAAAAATGTCAGCAATCCAGCTTTTTTTTAATCTTTAACAACTTTTCTGTATCTGTGTAAACTAAAACTAGATAAAACCAAAAGTGAAGCTTGTCAATCCTGCGTACTTTTATTCTACCAAATTAAATGTAGGAAGTTCTTCTCAAATAAAGTGGGAAAAAATCTGAACATAAGTATACAGTAACCAGGTATTTCCCTTGCCTCAATTCTTGTTACAATCAGAGGCCTAAATTTTCAGCTGATGGTCCACACATATAAACAAATCAAAAATATATTTTGATGATATTAAATTCTTCAAGAGGTGCTACACACACAAATACTCAAAGAAGAAATGAACTTCCACAAATTAATACACCCTCATTTGCAGTGTAACAGCTGATTCATCTGAGCAGCTTTTGAGTATTAACCACATAATTTTGGTTTCATTGAGAGGAGTGAAAATCTTTCAAAAGCTGCCCTTTGTCATTGCATTGCCAAGTGTTATTATTACTCTCCAACACATCTGACAACTCCTCTGTTTGCTGTAATATGTGGAAAATCATAATGATGCAACTTCACTCAAACTTTAGTTCCAGTAAATTTACATCAAAATAAGTTACCTGGCACTGTTACAATACCGAAACCAATGCTGCTGCTACCGTAAATCTAAGTATTTACGATCACATTTAAATCATCTTAATCTGAATTATTTAATAAACCTGAAAAGTGAGAATTAAGAACAAGAACATCTTGTTCTTAAATGACTTAATTCTCACTTTCCAGGTTTATTAAATAACTAAGATTTTAAATCAACCAAAAAGACAGATTTCTGGCACAATGAATTCTACACAGGAAACTCCACATCAAATTTTGAACTAACCTTATTACTGGGATTCTGCTTTGTTTCAGTTTCAGAAGTGTTATCAGGTAGGAATTCATTGAATTCCACATGGAAGACAAAGAAAATAAGGCCATACAGTGCTGGTCCCAGGCCATTGCACAGTCCTCTTACTCCAGTTATTATTCCTTGGACAACACCTAATGAGGAAAAAAAACCAGTAGGATTTTCCTTTTTTAAGCAAAGAAGAAATGCTCACAGCCAAGACCTCTGAGTGTATTCTAATAATTGTTCCAAAATAGAGCATATCATAATTATTTCTACATTCTAAGATGTAAGAAGTTTATTGAAGACAAATCTGTTGGATTCAAATAATCCTCTGCACACCATAGTCCTGTCACTATTACTTGCAGATTACTGGAAGAATTATTATTTTTATTATTGGATAACATTTCGTTATTATGATAAAGAAATTTAGGTGTAGGTTTAATTTTTAATATTAGAGTTCTTCCAGTCTCACCCAAAGCCAGCAACGAAGACAGCGAAGATAGCATTTAAATGTGGTTCCCATTCAATTTATTTTCAAGTGAAATTTAGAGTAATGCACCTAAGTGTTAAGAATTGTGATTGGGAAAATACGCACAAATTGTGACCAGTATTTATTTAAATACCAAGTAACCTATTCAGGGCAGTAAATTAAGTATACAGCAGTAAATTCACAGTACTTGACTGACTGCACTTTTATAATGGATTCTTTTTAAAGCTTGATTAATCAAAGTGCTATAGGTACACTTCTGTTTTGACTTCATTACGTAATCATGGCAACAGTGCAAAAAGTGTTTTGATGATATTAACTTCACATAATAAGAGTCTAAAAATGCTATTTGACAATATTAATAAACTGCTTCATCCTTAAGGCGGTAACTTGTAAATTGGGAGGAAAAGAAAACATGCAAAAAAAGTTTTTACTTCATAGGTTGATGATATGAAAGTTTAAAATCTTCATGCCACTAGGTGGCAAAACCTCAGTCTTGAAAGCCTTAGCTATTAACACCAGTTTCCTCTATGTAAAATCAAAGTTCAATTGCTTCTGTCAGCTTAACTAAACTAGTAATTTCCTGATGTAAACAGAAGTCTTTAAAAATCTTTAAATGTCTCAAAAAAATGGGAGAGAGGGGAATAATTACAAAAACCCATGTAAAATACCATCTTTTGCATCCTAAAACAGAAATCCACCTCCTGGAACAGTATCTCCTTGGTAATTCTCAGATTTCCTGCATTTACCTACTTCATGTTGTACAAAGCTAAAGTATAACTGATACTCAAAATTTATATGTAAGCATTTTTTAAAGAGAATACTAAATTCAAGTTCGAGAACAATACGAAGTCTTTTTACCAGTGTTCTAATTTGTAATGACTTCTCATTTCACTTTAAAGGAGGAGTAATTTCTGACTGTACATTGCTTTTCATATCAAAAATAGTAAATTCTGTGTTTTCTCAGTTTAACTGGTTACGTTGGCATCCTTTTCTATTCCTGGAAAATCTGAAGTATTGTATCAAATAGGGCCAACTTTTCTACAAAAAAAATAAAACTTCTTTCCTACATTTATTTCAATCTGGTAAAATGTGTAATTAAAAAGGTAGTATTGTTACATTAATCCTCACTGTTTACTTAGAGAATACTGCATATAATAAAAGGAAGAAAAAAAAAGAGAATGTTTTTGTTGCCTTCATAGTACTTTTACAGAAAGAAAGACAAGTAGCTAATCAGAAATTATGTCTTTTACAATGTAAATATGATAAATTTGTGCACTTCCTTCCTACCTACATGGACTAGCAGACTTCCACAGGTACTACCAAGTGAAAACACACAAAGATAACTTGAAAAGTACACCTAGGTAACTCTTCTGCTTTCTAGAGAAAAAAGCAGTCTGATGCAAAACCAGCAATTTATCAAATACTCACCTTGTTGATCTGCCTCTGCATTTCGTGAAACCAGAGCACTTATTGCTGGAAATGTAATGCTTGACATCGCTGCTACAGCTCCCGCTGCCCACATCATCCTGTGTTAAATACATAATTTGAATTAAAAATGACACTGCCCTTATAATTACTCCCCACACTCCCACAAGAGCACCCTTATTTAACATTTCATTCCTTTCAAAATATACATACTAAAACACCTAAAGAACTAGAAATTATCTGGTTATCTTCCTGCTCCCTTCCCATACATTATTCTGAACTTGCTGGAAGAGAAGCACATTGGATTTGATTTTATCCTAGCAGAGAAAAAAAACAGGAATGGGAGGGAAGCGGGCTTTCCTCTCCAAACATTGTACAAAGGAACAATTTCCCAGGGTGTCCCAGAAAGACAATTCTCTAGCTTCTATAACTGACTAGGAAGTACTCTTGATAAATGACAAGCACTCCTCCCTCTCAGTAGGACACACTTTGTAAAGAGTAAGATTTTCTAGCTTATGGTTCCAGTTGTCTCTACTTAAAGACAGAAGAAACTCTAGATAGTTTCCAACAGAAGAAACTCTAGATAGTTTCTAAGACCGATGATAGTTGGAGTAAGAAAATATGTTACAAAAACAAGTATAGGTCCAATACCTAATGGGTAAAATAGATCTAGTGGAATTACTAGAGAGAACATGCTACTTATTAGCTTGTGAGTTTAAGAAAAAGTTTTAACCACATTCATAGACTTAATACTCAATGGAACAAAATGTTGCAAAGACTCCCTTTTCAAAAGGGCTGTAAGTACACAAAATTCTATCATTCCAACATATGCAAAATACAGACCAAATTTTGGTAGAGTAATGAAAATGGGAATACTTAATTCACAGAACATTCAAATACCCATGACAACAAAAGTAGAATTTGTCGGGGGAAAAAAAAAACCTTTCAGCTCCTTAACAAGTGTCTACATAGCAAAACGCATGCTTACCAAGGCTGAGATCCAAAACCATACCAAGCCAGTTGAAAGATCTGAAAGCCAAGACCAAGGAGAACTGTGTTTTTGTTCCCTATAGTTTTCATCAAGATACTGAGAAACAAAGTCTGCAAGAGAAATAAGTTCAACCAAAAGTCAGACTTGCTAAAGTAATTTCTCTCATGCAAAGCAATTCAGAGGACCTTTCAATGATGAGAAAATTCGCAACATTTGTCCTTTTCTCCTCCTGTATTAAGCCCATAGAAAATACAGGTAAGTCATTTCAACATTTAATGTACAGATATTCTTAACACTTAAAGGGTTACTACTCTGGGACATCCAGAACCATATGTACTGCCTTCTCTATGTATATTAGATGACAGTGTCTATTTCCAATGCAAACAGGCTTTCATTTTCACCTCTACAAGCCCTACTGTACTACAAAATAGAGCACTCCACAAAATAAAAGCAGTCACCAAGCAAAGACAGTGCAGGCTGGACACAACTTGAATTTACCAGTATTTACAAATACTAGAGAAAAAAAGACTGCTAGCTCAGAAGAAAGTAAACTCCTTAGGTCAGCTGAATTATTTTGCAAATTTACATTTAAACTAAAAAGTAAATCCTGCTGCTTTGTCACCTTCATCACATGCACTGAAATTTGGCCAATTCCTAGGCACCATTAATTACATTTTACTGACTCTTTACATAACTGATATGACCTTTTCATTTGCACATGAAAGTTAATCCTAATCAAAGATCAGTATTTCCATTTTTTAGAAGTGTTACTGCTGAGGGGAAAGGAGATCCCAATTCAGATACAAGACACTCAGGGCAAGAAGCAGACACTTCCTAGTAAAGCAAAGTCCACATGGACAACTTGGTTCAGTTAATGGACCACACACTTTTAACAGGAGAAACTCAGCAATGCTTCAGTAAAAATACAGAGAAAAGGAACCAGGACTGCAGAGCAGAACACACTTCCTCTCTTCTCTTCCTGATTGTCTGTCTGAGATGGAGTTGATTTTCCCACAGCAGCTCTCACTGGTCTGTGGGTAGCTGGAAAGGTGTTGATAACACACCAGTGCTTTGGCTGCTGCTGAGCAGTGCTGGCACAGCATCAGCGCTGTCTCTCAACAATCCCCCCATATCAGCAGACTGGGAATGGGGAAGATCCTGGGAGGGGACAAAACCTGGCCCACTGACCCAAACTGACCAAAGGGATAACTCATCCCATATGGTATCAGCTCAGATACAAAAGCTAGAAAAGGAGGAGGAATGGGGCATTTGTTATTTATGATGTTTACTTTCGAGGGTAACTGCTACGTGTGCAGAAGCACCATTTCCCAGGAAGTGGCTCAACACTGCTAAAATAAACTGCAGAAAATAAACCTTTTTTTCCCCCTGTTTGTGCACCTAAACTTTTGCTTTTGCTTTAATAAGCTACCTTATCTCCTAAGAGTTGTTTTTTACCTTAATTTTTCTTCCCTGTCTGTCTGGAAAGGGGAGTGCTGGAGCAGCTTGGTGGGCATTTGTCATCCAGCCAAGGACAACTGCTCACCCTAGCTTTCTTGTTTCTCATTTCTAGTTTGAATGCTACATAGAAAAAATACGGTAATTCTACCTTCAGTTCTTTCTTACCCAACATGCCAACACAAATCAGTATTTATGAAGCAAAGATTATGTCAATAAGCCTAGATTATTAAGCTGTACTTTTCAAAAAGCTCAAAAATCAAAAGATTTTCCTCATTTTAACACTGAAAATTATAAACCAGAAGGAAAACCATCTTAGAGATTTTTAGAAAAATACTGGTCTGCATAAAGTATGACTGGCAGATGTGAGTGCACACAATAGCCTCAGAAAAAACCACAGCACAAAGATTAAAATAATTTCTTGAATTGCTAAGGAAGGCCACAACAGACACCAGGAAAACTGGTAAACATTGATGAATGTGTTGTTTACATCAAAACAGTAAGACCTTAGTTCAGCTAAGAATGGCAACAAGGGTACAACATACTCTATATGCCATTCCTCCTCTTGTCATCAGAACAGGAAAGATCGCATAATAAAAACCTGGATTTACAAAAGACATAAAGGATTTGTTGAAAAATCAGCTCACTGTTGCCAATTAAGAAATATGACAAGAAGATAACAAGGCTTCACAGCTCCTCAGCCTCCAAGCTGAGCCTAAGTAACCCTGGAAAGACTGCCTGCATGCAAGTTTGATAGCACAAACCAACTGAGCAGGTGCAAGTAGCATGACTTTTATTTAAAATAAGGCACTTCCCCTTCAGAATGCCTTGCATTTAGTAACAAATTTCCTGTATTGTTTTAATAATTTTAAGTCAGAGTTCCAATGAATTTACTGATCCAAGTCTAGCAAATTTTATCTTTCTGATATCCAGATCCAGTATTACTAAGGAAAGCTTATACAAAGTAAGAAATTTACATGGACTGTATCACGAATACAACACTTAGTGAATGCAAGATACACTGACATTAGAGCAGGTAAAAAGTTTTTAGATGAGCTTAAATGAAGCATTAAGAAACAGAGCTTACCTGAGCTATTATGGACAGAATGCCCACCACAGCTATAAATGCCGCAATGCTAACAGATCCAAAGCCTATAACCTGTAGAGAAGCAGAAACTGTGTGAAACAAATGCCAAACACAATCCAGGACAATTACTAGCAGGGAATATCTTTTCAATGAAAACACTCATCCCTGCTTATACTCTAGATTTATACAGGATCCATTCAGGAAGTGTCCACTTTCAAGAATGATCCCTAACTTGACTCTTTGCCAAGAAAAGTATAAAGGGGGGAAAAAAAAAACCTGCCTTAAAAAAAGGAGACAAAAGAAGTCATAGATCCGGAAACTAAAGTTCTCTATCCCTCCCCAAAACACACCAGGTTTTTGACAGGCAAGATCCCACTTCAAGACAGACTCAGAAACTGCTAAGGTAAACACGTGCTTAAAATACTGCAGGGTTTATGCATAAGGAGTGAAGTGTTACTCAGTTTTTGGCTTAGCAAATCACCCTGCTTTTAATTTTAAAGTTTTACTTTGGCAGAAAGCAAGCCTCTAAGCAAAGCCTGTAACAACAAAGAAGTCATAGGGAATACTTATTTAAACATCCTTAGTAAGATGGAAGAGATCAACATTTACCTGTCTCAAGTACAGAAAGAAACTAGAATACTGGCCAGCCTCAGGCAGGTATGAGAATAACACTGTAATGCAGATTGGGAGAACTGTAGGGTCTTTTCTAACCTTTTTCAGAGACTGTAAAACAAAAGAACAAGGCAGGTATTAAAACATTGTACAAAGTCTATGAAAGCATAAAGAAAGAAGGTATATTCCCTTTTTTTGCATGCATATACATCAAAACAATTACACATGGACACTGTTAAGCTGAACATGAAGCCACAAACAGTCTCTTTATATACAGTTTGGGGAACTCAATTCTTCAGTAAAGTTTCCATCGAGATTTTTGAAGCTACTGTTCAGTACCAAGTCAAAACTACTCCCCAAAAACAGCATTACATAATTGTAATAACTAATGTCTTCTAATGGACCTCCACAGTAATTACGTGTTTTGAAAGACACTAGCAAATAATATACATTTCTTACACTTGTTCACCAATTATAATTATAATTAATTACTTTAAGGAACAAATAAATTGCGGAAAACAAATTCTGTAACTGCAGTCTTTCAAGCGTGCCATTCATCTCTCAATATTCACAACCAGTTCCCAGCAGGACAGATCTTGAGAAGAAAAATCACTTCTTCCTTTCTTAAGATATCAAGGTGTAATGAAAACATAAAATAACTGAGTACGTGTGAGTGAGTGAAGTTACTACAAAGACTGCATGGTATGTTTTAGCCCTTCCTATATATGCCTACAAAAAGATCAGGCTTTATAGATCCAATCTCTATTAGAAATAAATCATCCATAACCAAAAGTGGAAATCAAGAGTGCAGAGAGATACTGCCAAAAGTACAGTCATAAAGTGAGTATGTAAAAACTTAAAATATTGGGGCATAAGAATTCAGCATTTCTGTTCGCAATAAAATAGAGCACCTAAGTTAAAAAGTTAAAGGATTGTACCATTGGATTTCACACCAAACATTATTTTCAAATCTAGAATTATTTCATCCACAAAGTTTGGTTTGATTTTGTTTTTTAAATGTAGTTAGATCTTTATGGGCAAGAGCAGAGAATGGAAACTACAGCATACCCAACAGTCAAGCTACCAGTAAGGCTGAAAACTTCTCAAGCTTACAAACTGAAACGAATAATTATTACTTATCAATCACCAAATATTTAGTAACAACTTATTGAAGTGCATCTTACTGCAAAAGGATCTGCCTGTTCCCATGATATAGAAGATCCCCATGAAGCAGGTCTTATTTTTTCCGGCAGAGATTCTGGTACAGCTAGCAGGATGAAAAAGATGTCCACAACAGCCACCAACGTGGCCACCAGCACAACCAGACTATCCCCGTAGCTGGCAGACAGGTATGCTCCAATGGCAGGACTAGTCACCAAACTTGCCGCAAAGGTGGCAGATACCTATGCACAACAGTTTACAAACCCATCAAAGTGGTTATTCTCCCATTACAGAAAAAGGAAGTAACTTGCTCACCACCCCTCCCTAGAAGTGTCATTGAAAAAACACCCCAGTAAAACTTCACGTAAAAAACCCAAACCAAACAAAAAAGTAAATAAACCACATACTAATTACAACA
Organism: Melozone crissalis; assembly: GCF_028551555.1. Lineage (NCBI taxonomy): Eukaryota > Metazoa > Chordata > Aves > Passeriformes > Passerellidae > Melozone > Melozone crissalis. The sequence goes on along the minus strand of NW_026535783.1, from coordinate 33,374,035 downwards.
ATAAGTATGGGCCCCAAATACAGTTTCTACTGCCTTCTTAACAGGACAACATACTAGACAGGATTTGCACTCCAAGATCAGGTTTGGCTCAAAGGAAAATGGCTCTTACTTTCAAATAGACTAAAATATTTATTTTGTTTTCTAATTATGAATTTGAAGTGATTTCACTGAAAAAGTTGTCAGTACATTTAAATGCTGCCTAAAAGAAGTTTAAAAGCTAAGGACATCTATCAATAGACCTCCAAAACGCAAAGCAATATAGATATTAGGAAAGCAAACTAAGCAGGAATTCTATTACCTCTGAATGGACTAGTTTGTACTAACCAAGTTAGCTTCCTCATCTTTTGATCGTGAAGAAGGATCATGTCTAAGTTATTAAAAATACTGTTTTATGCATTTTCATCCTTTCTTACCATTCTAACATTAGAAAAGGCTATTTTATACCAAAAAGAAGTCATATGAACTAGATATGCAACTTAGAGGTGATGGAAAACTATTGCTAAATTATATTACTTGCATTGTCTTTAACATTAAATGTTCTGTTTGCAAAAGTTAAAGACATTCTTTCTTACACATGCCCTGTATGCAAGTTGTCAAATTTTAATTCTGCTTCCATGAGCACGCAGCACTCCGTTCACTGTGTGAACACTAATCCAGTGTTCTGAACTGTGGTACACTTTATTAAACTCTTGAATCAGGAAACAATCTGTACATCAAAACACAACTTCAATATGAAGGTCAAACACAACTTCAATATGAAGGTCATAATCTGACCTTTTGCCCCAAATTGAGCATATCTTACCAGTCCGTAGGCTGTAGTTCTTTTATGCTCTTCTGTTACATCAGCTACATAGGCAAATATTACAGAAAAGGTAACAGAAAATATTCCACATACTGAAATCATAGCGAAGTACCACCTAGTAATTTAAAAGCAACAATTAGAAAATTTGAACTAAGATCTCTTGCTTTTTATCTTACTAATAAGCAAGTTTGTGTTTAAGTCTAGGAGGAGGGTTCCTTGAAAACTAACACAGAACTTTACTGGAGATGAATGAGTGACTGGACAGTCTTACTTAAATATTGGAAAACAGCATTTAAATTATTTTATATTCTTCTGTTTACTATACATCAGCCTAAAAGAAGAAGTGGTCCTTTGAGGACATGGTACCCATAGATTTTTACCCTCTCGAGTTCAAGCTACAAAAAATTAACTATCTTAGAAGTTATTTCATCGGACATATAATACTGTGGAACCTGAACTCTGAATGCATTCAGACTGTAAACAAAATTCTTTTGTAATTCTTCCAAGTTTCACAATTAATGTAAATGCAACTAAAGTCATAACTGAGCAGTACTAACTTGGTTTCAAAGTACTAATCAAACAGGTAAAAGATCTCACTTGCAACAATTATACTTTTCTTTAGCAAATAAATTATAAGGTTCATTTAGCTTTAAAAACAAATTTATTACTGTCAGTCATTAAGGGGAAAAATTAACAGCTGGTCTTAAAATAGAGTTAGATGGGACTGTCAAACCCTTCAAAGAAATGCTTTATACTTGTATGAATATAGTTCATATTCCATTATTTCTACTTTTAGGACACACAGTTTGAATACATCTTGAACAGAAAATCTCCAGAATAATGCTATCATGTCTTGAAAGGAAAGCTGCTTTCTTCTTGTCTTATTGTCCCTTTCCCATTTCCCCAGACATCTCCTCTGAATATCTGCTCTCCTGACAAGACTGCTACTCCAGTTTGTACCACTTACCATGGGCTTATTCGCATTAACGGAATTGGGACACAGGTGAAGAAAACTGTAAGAAGAAGAAAATATTTTCTTCCCCAAGCATCTGAGAGAGCACCTATTAGTGGAGCACTGAGAAATGACAAAAAACCCTGTGACAGAAGAAAAACAATTAGTATGTCTGCAGCTACATTTCCAAGGCTCACTTTACAATATAAGAAAAGAATAAAATAGATAACTGAAAATTGACATTATTTGTTCTACAGTCCAGTTTTCTGTGATTCTGATGTTTTATGTTTCAAATCAAACTTGAGTGAATTTTAAAAATAAAAAAAAGAGCATATGTTTTTTCAAGCACCATTTGATTCAATATAGAAGTAACACAGACTGCAAAATCTTTAACATCTCCAAAATACAGTCTAGTTCCACAAAAGACATTACCTTACCCTCTATCAAGAGACTCAGTGCTAGATTTCAAACCCAAGTTGTCCTCTAATTTGGACTGTCCTAGGAGAGAGCTTTGGGTAACGTAACTGCTCTCTGAACAAATTCAACAGCTTAAATTAAATTAAACACTTACTGCTTTATACTACATATTCATCCTGTACCGTATATCTGTAAATAGCAAGAACTATTAAGATCATTTGAGCAGGCCTGGCAACTTGAGATCATGGGACACCATAATGAGATTCCTGTGGTAAAGGTCAGACTCACATGTACAGTAAAAACAGAAAAAATTAACTAAGCATCAAATACTAGATTTTTCCAGAATTTCATGAAGTCCTAGAATCTAGGCGTCATATCCGTTTTATTACACAGGAGAATTAAAATAGGAAAGGATTTCACAGGTTTGTTAACTGGGGAACAGTTCCTCCTAATTAGTACATTCTTCATTTATCAATCCAATTGCGCCGTAAGTCCAAACATTAGTAAATGCATGGTTCTGTAAGCACCTCAATACCCTGGAAGCCTACTCTGGCTAACTTTAGCTTATCGCTCTTATTCAAATGTAGTCACAGAAGTTTAACATATGCATACAGACTTGCTATACTAAGTAACTGTTCTGTCAAATCCTTACAAACCTGATTTTCAACATTTTCAGTAAGTAGACTGAGAGCAAAAGCTGTAAAGCCAGACTACCAGATCTTTGTACAGTTACATGTCTTACTCAACTGAAATTACATTTTCTGTTCCTTAGAATCAGATTTCAGCGCCACATGAACTAACATGTTTTGCTGTCAAAAACACTTCCAATGTTTCACAAACAAAGTTTTAAAGAAAAAAGACACAGAAGTACAAGATCTCCCTAGCCTTTGATCTCCAGTTTATTAGACCTGTTAGAGCAATCCAAATATTCATTACATTACAGCACTTTTCTACAGGCATGCTCTGCACAAAATCTATGGAGAACCCTCTATTTACTACTTTTAATACATAGTTACATTGCAGTGCAAGAGAAAAACTTGAAACAGGAAGAGGAACATGAGCTTTGTTTGCCTATGAGAACAATGAGAAGATAACTTCCTCTTTCAGTCTGAGACAAACATCCCAAGTGCACTGTGTTCCGCCAGTTCACCATGAAAGACAGCAAGACCAGCAAGTTGATCTTAAGGATGTTATGTTCTTACAGCTAAAAGCAATGCTTTAGATTTGTTACGTGACATAGAGAAAAATAATTTCTGAGCGCTACAAATTATCTTAGTCATAAGTTTGAGCAAGGGCTTTGCAGCCTCTCAGCACAAGGGTTATGAAAGATAAGACTTTACATTAGATATGCTATAAAACTCTTGCAAGCTTTTTTGTGGCCACAATTCAGCATAATCACTGTGGGAATGCAGTGGTCTAAGTAAGCTATAAATTGCCCTGAATATCTTGAATATCACAGAATGTTCAAGAGCTGATTAAAAAAATAGGACCAGGAAATAAACAAACCTGATGAAAATTAGCTCTTATGCAGCCTTTTAAGACAAAATCACAATGATCAAATGCTTCATTTTCTATATCAATGGTATGATCATGATTGCATTCATTTTCCTCTGATATAAATCATTTAACATTAGGAAGCAGACAACAAAAATGCAGCTTTATTTTCAGACAGATCCTTATCAAATTGCAAATAGCTACAAGTGGAACCTATTCAAATGAGAGGAATTTAAATTTCTGAGAAACATTCCACTTGTCTCAAGATACTGCCACTTCCGCAGTAAAACTTGAAATCAGCCCAAGAAACAACCATTACAGTAAAAAAATTATTTAAGAATTAACTACATTCTCAGTGTTTTGTTATGTTCTTATGGAAAAAGTAGTTGAGACAAGTCAAACACACAGAATACTTAGGTCAGAGGTTTAAAAAACATCTTACCTTAACACCTTGAATAAGTCCATTCATTAAAAATGTATGACTGGGAAATGTTTCATGTAAGACCTGAAGGAAGGGAGGAAAAAAAGCACCATTTTAATTATGAGAGACAGGAGAGAGTTGATTCCAAGTTTAAACTTGATTTGTAAAACAGGATAGCTCTATGGGAACTTGTTAGAAAAAAAGGATCCTATCCCAAAAAAAAAAAAAAAAAACCAAAAAACCTGGAACAACAAGAATCTTCTACCTCTTTTTTGTTTTCACAAGAAAATGTAAACAAGATTTAGTATGTATTTATTGACATAAGTTCCTATGCTGGCAAAGACTGTAATGCAGAGATAGTTGGTTTGGGACACTGCTCAAAAAGAGGATCAATGTAAGCAAAAACCATCTCCAGGCAGTACAAATTATAAAATTTTTATGTAGCTGCTTCATTTAAAAGGTTGACTGTCAATATTTAAGAGTGAAAATATTTAAGAGTGAAAATGAGATTCTGCTAAATTACATTGACACAGAAAAAATAGTGCTATATTCACAACTGAACACACAGCAGCTATTAAATAGCCATACAGTTAGAAACACTTCCAATTAGTAAGTAGATGCTTATAAATACCAGCAAGAGTTCTGAGTGTTTAAATACAGCTACGAATTCATGTAAGGTGCTTTATCAGCAGTCCTAATTCAAGGACAAGAATGTTAATCTATGCTAAACAGATTTACCATAAATATGCAAGAGAGTTAAGGGGCCTCACAGGTGCTATCACATTGACTAAAAAAAAATTATTGTGATGTTCAAAACATATATGCACAAAAATTCAGATTCAAACAAAACTCACATTCATTTGCACCTGATATTTATAGCTAAGTGCCACCAATTACAAAAATTACTTATATGTATACTGAGAAAGGGTCACTGAAAAGTATTAGCATCATTTTTATAGGAAGACTCAGATTCTCAAATCATAGGTTTAATTAAAGTGGTGGTTATCTTACTAATTACTGGTCAGATAATTCTCCTTATTTACATCACTCTTCCCTCCTGCCATCAACCTTTGATTTGGTATTTAAAATAATTCCTCACCTGTTAGAACACTGATTTTATGAACTGAGGGAAAAAAAGATCAGAACTAAAATTACAGATCTAAAAGTAGATGCCTTCAAAGTTAAAGAAAAACAAAACAAAACAAACAAAAATAGGAAACTCAGAGTCAAATCTAATTACCTGTGAGCAGTTTTCTAGTATTTTTTCCTGAGAGGCAACCCTTGCTGATACTAAGTTCAAGTTCTTTGATATTAATTTGTTACTTTATAGACAAGAGAAGTTGACAAACTGGTAGATGGAACTGCTTTATTCCAGTTCTACCAATAGATACATATTCAATATATATATATATATATATATTGAAGAGAGAACATGTCATTAAGTAATTAATATTGCTTATGGTAACTTACTAACACTGATTAAAAGTCCCTAAATAAAAAAAAAGTCAATAACCTCTGGGCAGTCTTTGACTAGAATAGCCTTTGTGTGCTTTACAAAGTCTTTAAATCTTTTCTTCTCCAAGTATAGTGTCATGTAACTAACAGTACAGTTTTGCTGACAGATGTCAAAAGAAGTGAAAAAGCAATTTAAAATTTAACTTTAAATAATCTCAGCCATCAAACAATTTATTTTCATAGTATGCAACATTTTAATGAGACTAAAAGTGCACAATGACCTACAGAATCATGAAAAAAACCACAAAAAATTGAATAACCATGAGCTTTGACCAACAGGCCAGACATTATCATTTCTGCCCTTCCTACCTGACAAACCTGCTTGAGCAGAAGCAGGCAGCTGGCAGATCAAAGGCTGAATCTTGCTGATATCACTCTCTACATGATATCTAGTACTGCTAGCTCATAAGCAGGCCAATGTAAGCTACCAGAGGTACATCACAAGACAGGTGCAAAGTATCAAACCAGACTTGAAATTATATAAACCACACAGCAGCCATTCAGTGTTTACAAAGCTGATTACAAATAAAGATGATTACCCTCAACTATGGACCTATTCCAGCTGGAGTGTACTACTGGGCAACTACTGAACACACAGTTCTATTAAAATTTGTGGAGGTTTACAGATCTGTAAGAATCATGATTTGCATATTTATCCTTTTAAATGAGAAGTGCCAAACTTGGACAAGTTGAAATCGAGCACTTTGGTTAAGAAAAAAAAGCAAAGAAAAAGGAAATACAAGAAAGACCACCCAGTAAGCTTCCCTATATTTTGACACCAGCAAGACAGGATGAGAGGACAGTCATTTTGTGAGACAACTGCTTTATGGAAATGCGTCAACTGTTTATGTGAACTTCTTTATTACTAAGTAATGTTACGAAGTTCAGCAACAGTCTTTAGAAAAGTTAGGCAAATACATTCCAAGAGTTATGTACATTATCTTACTTGGAGTTTGGAGAAGGAAAAAAATTAACTCTTTCAATCATACAAAACTTTGCTCGCCATGTTTTCAAAGTGGTCTCAAGTATAAGGCAATGAAAACCTGGACTAGTAGAGGTAGACCTTCTGCAATTGCCCACAGGCAGGCCCCACTAAAATGAACGAGATCCATGCCTCCAAATTAAATGCTTCATATCCTATTACCAAACACTCAAATTATCTGTTCACCTAGCAAATAACCAGAACGTAATAAATACTTATGAAATCCATTTCTTACATGAATGCCTTTGCACTTTTAAAGTTACATGCTGACTAAACAGCCCATGGAAATATACATAGTTAATGAAGGGTTGCATAGTTTATTCAGTTGTTACAAGAGGAAGATTAACTAAACTATGAAGTCTTGAAAAAGCCAGAATTTCCAGAGATACTTTAATCAAGAGACTAAATTGGTGTTAGTCTAAAACACAAATAAGAGTTAAAGAGCAGCACAGCAGAATTAATTTATTTTTCTTTATCTTCTAGTCTTTCAGCAGTCCAGATCTCAGCTGCTTAGACTTCTGGAATTGAGGTAATGACATATGCATTAATATAAAGCAAATTAAATCCAAAATCCCTAGAAATTAGCAAATTAACGTTTGTCAATACCAAGGCAACAGCTGATGAACAATACTTACCGCTAGCATTGGAGTTGTCAAGAGCCCCCAGGCAAAGAATTCCAGGAATATGACCACCACTGCATGGTAAACACTCGGCCGACCAATACCTTGTTGCTAAAAAAAAAAACAAATGCATTGGTTGTACACATCCAGTTCATTACATGTGCAAATATCTCTTACAAACATGTTTTGAGCATAACCACTTTTCAGCATGACCTACTAACCAAGCCCTTGGGAACAACAATAAGCCAAACAAGAGAGGAGAAATTGTTTTGTATTACAAAACAATTAAAGATCTCTAGGGAACTTCAAGTTTGTTCCCCTGAACACCTGCTGACTGAAAAGAATTATTGGCCCTATTCCTGACATTGCCCTGTACTGCTCTCACCTCCAACATGTCTTTAGGCTTTCTCCCACTTGAGCATTATTCACAACCCTTCCATGACAAGGTGACAAGGTGACAAATGGTATACCTCTCCCTGCTTCCTCCACAAGTGACAAGACACATCCACTTCATTAAAATCACAGCACTGCTTCGACAAAACCATGACAATATACATAATCAGAAGAGCAACAATTTTTGTATTTGAAAATGCCAAAGTATGAGACAATAAGGAGCTGCTTATGTCATCTGTACAACTGTTTTCTACTGATTGCTGACCAACTGATTCTATGCTTGTGTCTGCAAATACAGACTTCAGACTGTGGAACTATTCTACTGGTCAACAAGCAACTCCAGAAAGAATTAGCAAACTATGAAAGTACTCATGATTTTGCGAAACTGCTGCCATTCAAGATCAAAGGACTTGATCCCAGATGAGATTAATGAAACCTTTTTATTTAGATTAAATGGGCAGAACCCTTGGGAAAGGTGCATTTAACCAGAACTCTGTTTGCTTGCTTTCTTCCTGAAAGAGATTTAAGCAGATGTGCTGAACAGTTGAGTGGGCTTCACTGCAGTGACAGCAATTGTTGACAAGAGGAGACTGACAGATATCATTTAGCTAGAGTTCTCTGAAAGCCTTCAACACAGCTCCATGCGACACCCTTACCTCCAAATAGGAGACACATGGATTTGAAGTGTGAACCATTTGGTGGATAAGGAACTGGCTGGATGGATGCAGCCAGAGAGCTGCAGCTCTGTGTTCAGGTGGAGGCTGGTGACGAGTGGTGTGCCTCAGGGCTCTAATGTGGGACCAGTGGTCTTCAATACCTTCACTCCTGACACAGACAGTGGGACAGAGTGCAGCTCCAGCAAGACTGGGGATGACACAAAGCTGTGCAGTACAGATGACACAATGGAGGGGCAGGCTGCCATCCACAGAGTGGGAAGAACCTCAGAACTGGGCCCACAAGAATCTCATTAAGTAAAACAGGTCTTGTTGCCAGGCGCTGCACCTGGGTCAGAGCAATCCCAGACATGAACGCAGACTGGGAGAAGAGTGAGAGAGGAGCCCTGAGGTGGACTTGGGGGTTATTGTGGATGAGAAGTTGGACATAAGCCAGCGAAATGCACCCACAGCCTAGAGGGCCAACCACATTCTGGGCTGCATTAAAACAGGAGTAGCCAGCAAGTGAAGGGAGAGGATTTTTGATCTTCTACTCTGCTCTCACGAGACCCCATCTGTAACACTGTGTCCAGCCCTGGAGCCATCAATACAGGAAGGACATGGATCTGTTACAGTGGGTCAGAGGAGGCCCCAAAGTTATCAGAAGGCTGGAGCATCTCTCCTATGAAGACAGGCTGGGAGTGCTGGGGTTGCTCAGCCTCCAAGAAGAGAAGAGAAGGCTCCAGGGAGACCTCTGTGGCCTCTCACTGCTTGAAGGGGTCTTTTGAAAAAGAGTGACTTTTAAAAAAGGAACAGTGACTTTATTGGGGAGACTGTGATAGGAGAAGGGGGATGGTTTAAAAAGAAAAAAGGAGAGATATTTAGATTAGATTGAGGAAGAAATTCTTCACTCAACAAACAGTGAGGCACTGCATCAAGTTCTTGGAAGAGTTAAAAGCTAGCTGGATGGAACCTTGAGCAATTTCCCTAGTGGATGGAATCTTCTCCACTGGTGGAGGGGGTGGAATTAGACGATCCTCAAGGTTCCTTCCAATCAAAAACATTCCATGATGTTTTAATTTCTGACTACTCCTTGGCACAGTAACTGTTTTACATAGTTTTTGTGTTCCAAAATTATTCTTTGCCTTTCTCCTAGCAACTGTCCTGCAAAAGACTGTTTTTCAGTGTTTCCAGCGAATCCAAGGCCATTTCACTCCAACAGAAGAGTGCAATTTAATAATGCAGAATTCAGTTAAAGGGACACTACCCAGTGATAAATATCAAATAAAATCTGATAAATATCTGACTCATTTCAGCAAGTGGACACCAGGGTGAGCATGAAACTCAGGATCTTGCACTGAACACAAAAGAAGTCAAGACAACCTATGATGAAGGTAGAGTACAGACAACTTTGGTGTTTCTCCCCTGCTCAAAAACTTTTGATCTAATTGGTAGAAATCACATGTTTTGAAAATGCTTGCATTACAAGATTCATTTAACCTAACTATAGTAAAAACTGTGAAGAAATTCCTAGTGTTTAAACAGTAAATGCATAGATCTGTAATAATTTTTAGATCCATCAGTTTATCAAAACCTGCAGCAGCAGTGTATTCTAGCTAGTGAGATTCAATGTATTTTCTACATTGCAGCTTGTTTCCAAGCATGACAAATTAAAGAAAACAATTCTCTTTCTCCTGGGAAACAATATCAGAGATCAAAGATTATCTCTGGAAGGCTTTCAAGAGTTATTAATATGCAATTTTTAATTTCTAAATAGCAAAGATTCCAAAGGCTACGGGGGTAAAAAAAAATATCCTCCGCATATAAGAAGTCTTTAAGCACTCCTATATAAGGTAATAGGATAACAATTTCATGAATATTTTTTTTGCCAAGATGTCTGTCTGTCAGACTAGCACTTAACACTACACTGAAGTCTGAAGACCCCTTCCACAGCAGCTTCCTCTGAAAAAAGTAAATTTTACAGCAGAGTAGGTAAGGGATGCCCCTGCCTCCACTTTACTTCCCTCTCAACTTTATACTGCTGCATCATTAATATCTGGTCTGCATTTGGCAAACATTTTTAATGCCATGTAAAATGAAGTTTTGGAGTGTTTGGAGTTTTTTAATAGTGTTTTTATTACACACAAATTTGATCTTATACATTTTAGTAGAAAAATGATGTACATACACACTCAAAGACAAGCATGGAGATTAAAACAGTCTGCAAATCATTTCTGGCAACATCACACAGCTTACAGTTAGCTGCATCAACCTACCAAAAAAAGAGAAAACACCATAGCCTTTTGGATTCAAGCCATGACCTGAAAAACTAAAATTCAGATCTTGAAAGGAACATGTACCTGTTAAAAATAAGATAAGCATTCTAAGTCAAATATACTAGCATTACCAATATATGATTCACTTTAACTATAGTTGATTATTTTATTTCCATTTTCTTTACAGCATCCTAAATATGCAGATTAATTAAAAATCTTGTGCCTGTAGTTGATTATTTTCTTTGAGTTTTCTTTACAGTGTCCTAAATATGTAGATTAATGAAAAATCTTGTGCTAAGGGCTGCATTGGAAAATTAAGATCATGAAACCAGGAAAGTTTACTGACATTATCAAATGGACTGATGAAGACAACTTACTTCTGAATGTTCATCTTTACTGTAGCTCCCAAAAACTCAATCACAGAAGCTTCCAGTTTTTAATTAAGCATCAACTTATTTTTTAAGAAACCAAAATAGTTTATGATTGATCATGTGCACAGCCTGGTCCACACATTTAAAAAAAAAAATCAATGAAAACTCTTTACTCAGTTCAAAATCAAAGAGTTTTCTAAAAACATTTCACACTTGCCTTTTTCATAAAGCTGTATCACAACTAATGGGTGAGGTTCATTTCTGCATTGAGAAAACACCCTGCAACAAAACTTCATTAAATTTACACAAAGAACTTTTGAGTATGTAAAAAACGGTTATAAACCTTGAAGCACAGGACCTTTAGGCTTCTTGAATAAACGGTATTGGAACAACCTACTGAACTCCTTATGATTAAAAAGATTTTTAAAGGATTTGAGAAATAGTGCAGATATGGTCAACATAGAAGTTGCATGCCTCATTCACTGCCCTCAAAACTGGAAGTGTTTTAAGTGTCCTCAGAAAAGCCTTAAAATTGTTAAGGGCTTATTTTTTACTCACATGAGTAGAAAATACTTTTCTACTTAATGTGATGGAACTGTGTGTGGGCTGAGAAACTATGTATGAACATTATAACAGCCTTCAAATGCAGCTGTTTGTCAAGGTTTTACACTTGCACAATCATTAATGAGCAAAACATTACTTCATCTCAAATGCTTAACAATACAAGTTTTAGGCCATCACTGTAAAATCTGAAGCCCTGAAAGTTCTAACAAAACATCTGTTATTTCTCCAGTTTTACATTTTGCTCCTCCAATGCCTCTTTTCACTGCCCAATTCTAAAATATCTTTTTTTTTTTTCTGCCTTTCTTGAGTCAGAGTAAATCTGAAACTTAATTTGAAGGAAGCTGGGATAACTACTGGGAGGCAGTTCAATCTTTTTGCAAAGCTGAACAGCTGTTGAACATTCATAAATCCATGAAAAAATGTCAAAATGATAAATCCAGTTGGTAATAATTGCTCATAGAAAAGAAGGAGGAAAATGCATTCTAATATTAGTAACAATACCTTATCTAAGACATTCTGAAGAACGGCTAATACAATTCACCCTAAAATACTCTGCAGCAAAATGCAAGCTTATAGCCAGTCCTAGATCTGCCGAGCAAACTAAGAACAGGCAGTATTTGTTATTCATACAGTTTTTAGACAACTACTTATCAGTTAATTCAAATCTATAATGTAACAATTAAAATTGTTTGAATGTCTGCAAAAGCATCTTAACATCAATTTCAAGAATGTCTGTTTATTTTTCTGAAGAAATACGTTTTTTTCAGAACAAAATCACTTGTCACTGTTCAAATCCTGAAGTCATCCAGAGCACTTTTTCAAATTTTTTCTATTTTGATGAGGGCCACACAGTCCGGCTAGGCAAATTAAGCAAAAGTTTCAACTGGATAAACAGGCTTTTTTTCCTCCCTTAAGGGTGAAGCAGCAGAGCTGGACATGAAAGGTTTGTTTCAATATACACCTGGAAAAGCCCTGGGCAACCTGCTCAGGTCTCACTGCTGATCCTGTCCTGAAGAGGAAGGTATTTCCCTAAAGTACCTTTCCAGTAACATAATCCTATTATCTTTCAGGCAGATAACAACCAAACTCAAACTGAACTTCTGAACTGCCAACCACAGGAACTTGCTTTTGTCCCCCTACACCACCCCTGGGAAATTCCTTCCCACCAAGCGCTAGGGTCCCTCAGGAGAGCCCGCTAGTTGCTTGTTCTACTTGCAGTACAGACAGACCTTTGCAAAGAGCACTCACTGTCCTACAATATGTAAAACAACATTCAAATTAATTAGTATGAGTTTAATTAATTTTTTTCTAAGTGCCTACAGAAACATTTTCCACTACAGAAATTAAATGATTCAAATAGTCATTTTTCTATACTACCATCTGCACTGCAGTCCACTATGTCAATTCTGGTATCTTCAAGAGGAAAAGAACTTAATTAACAGAATCAGTAAAACACTCCAAGAAACATGCTTTCATGTATCAATCATTTAGATTCTGAAGTTCATGACAAATTATAAAATTCATTCCCTTTACACAGTTATCTTGATTACTATTTCATTAGTTTCCCCCAAAATACAACCATTTCAAATGCAAACTTCTCCTGGTATGTCTCACTACAAGACTATTTAATCATTTTAGCTTATTCTTGAACAAGTATTATGCCACCAATCCATCTCACTTCATGATGGATTCTCCTTCTATCACACGTTACCCAGATAGAGACAAACATGCAATATCCCCAGAAAACTTTCTAGTGACTCTTTTCTTTAATTTTCAAACAGAAGCATTTTGGATCCACCTTAATTCCAACTGTTCACCAGAAATGCTCTACTTGCTGGAATTTTTGCTGGCAAAAATTCAATGCAAAAATACACAAAACACAAATGAAAGTGCTTTCCAATCCTGTACAGCATTTTAGATATATCTTGTGAGCTGCAATATAAATCATAACTAATTCAGATTATACACCGTCCAAACTTGTATTTCAGTTGCAAAACAAACACCATAAGCAGATCTGTATCTGGACTGGAAGAACATAACAGACTTTCTTAACAGAAAGCTAGGCTACATCATATTGCACAGGTCTAGAGTATCAGAACAACAATTCATTCAAAATGGAAAAGCCAGTGAAGATTTTGCAAAGAGAAATTGTGCCTTAAAAAGTTCCTGGAGTTCTCAAAAGCACACGTATAGATAAGGCAGATCAGATCATACCAATAAGCTTTCCAAAAATTCGGTAAACACACTCAAAGATACTCACCAAAGGCTCTTAAAAGCAAGCGAACTTTCCGCGGGAATCAAAAAGAAAAGAAAAGCAAACACACACACATAGGGAAAACAAACAAACAAACAAACAAAAAAAACCCTCCAATCCACAAAAAACTCCAAAACACGCACAAAAAAACCCCAGCACAATTTAAAAAAAAATATAAATAAACCAACTGCAATCTGTTCATACAGCACAGTGACATTACCGGATGACTCCTACTGCTCTGTCCTAGTGCCTACGTTGTTCAACGCATTCAGAAGTGAGCTGTAAAAAAGGATGAGAGTGAAGTGACGAAGTTCACTGACAAAAAGCAATTCACTTTGGAAGAGCAATGAGGAATGAGCACTTTGTAGGGCAATGAGGGCAATGGCAAAGAACAACAAAAGTTTGTGGAATGTATCGAACAAATTAAATGGCAGATGGAAATTAATGTATATTACTTTAAGCAATGCAAACAAGAAGAAACAATTTTAATTCCACATATAAGATGATTACAACATAGGAATGTGATCCTGGAAAAAAAGAATTCAATGAAAGAAATGAGTCTAGCATTCAGAAGTGGCTTACTAACACATGTTCAAAAGAACTTCCTCTGTTAGGAAAAAGATTATCACTATATTACTGCATTAACATGTGACGTGCCTGCCTAGCTAATCCTCCTCTTCTGATGTTCTGACCATTTTTAATAGCTCTATATAAAGATCCTCCTCTTATCCTATGACTGTTTCGTTCAGAAGCTTTAAGCAATATTCATTGTTGAATAATCTATTTTACAGAAGCACAAGAGGCCCACAGAAAGAAAAGGAACACTACCAAAGATATGGTGGAATACTGAAGCAGCTTCCTCCAAACTGCAATAAAAATATTTGCAGAAAGGTTAAATGTGATTCATTGAACTGGGACCGACATGATACAAAGGGTGTTAAAAAAATTTGCCACCATCTCCCTACACTAAAATACAAGAAAATAAGTGGCACTTTACACAATCTATTCTTAAGGTCTAAAATGTCATGCCATACTGTATTTCCTGCTGGGAACACATTCCTGTTTCAGTTTAGACTGGACAAGTTTAGAAGCGGGAATATTTTAAGGCACGTAAAGCATGAAGATCATTTCTGGTTCAGTCTTCACTGCTGAAGCCACTGAGGTAGGAAGATCACCCAAGAAAACAACTGCCATACATCCTGCCACATTCTGAAAGCTCCACTCTAGACAGTGCCTCATTGCTTCATTAAAATACTTCATACAGAAGTAACATATAACTAGCATATTACACTACAGCAAGTTGGAAGCCAATTTATCTGTTTACGTTTTCTTTGTAAAACTTAGAAATATGTACAATACTGAGAAATTCCTCTAAAAAGCCCTGGCTGCTTAGTTAACACACATGCTTCTCCACAGTGCAGATAGTTACTCAAAGTCCTTGTGCAGCAAGCGAGGTTAGGATCTTTATGACTAATTATATAACTATGACTTGATAATTTAAGTTTTTACTGATCTCGCCTACAGTGCTTTTCTTGGAATGCAACAACATCCAAACTGATAGAATCCAGAGCATCATTAACAGTAGACTTGTAACAGCAGAAGCGCCCTCTCAGCAAAAATATAAACCAGAATGATTTGTTTTTAAACAGAACAGCTAAACATTCCTGGTAACAGTTCAGACTTTATGTCAATCTGACAGGATGGGAAGATTCAGAATTACACTGGCAATCTTGAGAATGTAATATCGTTCATCTCTAATCATTCAGATTTAACAGTAAAAAATAACCTGTGTGGGAGAAAACAGTGCTCCACAAAGGACTTAACACACAAACTCACAAATGAACTACTAAAAACTATGTTTTTACCACCAGAAATATAATTTAAATTCTACAAGCAAGAAATTTAAGAAACCAGCTTACTGAGTTCAGACCTGTTTCAGTAAAGTCTCATGATATTAAATCATGATGCCTTAGTTTTACTGTGCTGTATTTTTTATGCAGTATAAAAAAGAAAACTGCTAACACTAAGGGCAAGAATATATAATTATTTGGGCACATATAGTTGTGCTTCACTGTGTAAAGCAATATAAAATTTAAATAATAAAGGCTGGCAAAATTCCGAGATGTACAGTTCAGAATGTTTATGTTATCTTTCCAAAATATATAAAGGTCTTGGGCTTCATAATAGTTGTGACATTTTGCAGTGTCCAAGAACATGAAACTAACATCTGATTAATTCTCAAAGAGGTACAGATGTGTGGCTTTTAATTTCATACTCTATTTAGGATTTCTCCCACAAAAGCACTTTATTTAGACAGTGTGACACTATTTTGCTGAAAAGTTTCCTTAGTGTGACATCTTACCGGCAATAGGTTGCCCAGAAATGAAGTGTGCAGTGCAATTATTCTGAATGCCGTGCTAAGCTTTATACTACCAGCATTCATAATTCATATATAACAAGATTGCACAAGAGATAACAAAATGTCGCATGGCATCATTTACTTAAATTTCTGAGGCTCACTGAAGTCATGGTAATACAGCCAAGAAAAAATATTTAATTCCATTGGAATTTAGTTAAACATACTGTTGTTTAACTATTATTAATTTTTAGGTAGTAACTCAATTCATAAGTCATTTGTTCAGCATCTTTATTTCAGCTCTTCAATTCAGTGAAGCCAATGCACTCAGCAAGGTGAGGTTAGTTACAGCTACATCCAAAACCAGAAGCTTCTTACACCCAAGATGAAGACATAAAAGGAGAAAAACTTGCACAATCTGACAGACTTGGTCATACTCTTCCACTTTGTCTTACTAATCTGATACGAAAAAAGAGTAAAAATAAAACTGCAAAATTAAGACATTCTTCAGAGACCAAAGAAGCAGCTCACAAAAAATTCACTTCTGGATTTATTTCTTCAGCAGCAGTCCAAGCAGCAAGCTTCCTATTCCAAACGCCTGGGATGCACTCCCACTGAAATCAAGCACATCTCTGCACCTACATCTAAAGCCATGACCCAACCCCTCATACTTTACTGTGAATACACTCTTTCAATAAAGTCTAGGCAGAGAGAGTTGTAGCAATATGACAACCATGTGAGAATCACAGGGAGGTGCAGGAACTGCAATTACAAAACAGACTGTTCAGTCAGGAGCAGATGCAGACCCTAACATGATATAACTGCACTACTGAGATAAGGCTAGAGCACCGTGCGGTCTGTCTCAGATGAGATGCTTTACAGGACCACAAATTCCACTTCCAAGGGCACAATTAAGAGGGATGGAACAAAAAACACACTCAGAAAACCAAACCTCAGATCACTTTACAAAATTAAGAATTTATGTCATTTTGAACCTAAATTTTCAAACTTACAGAAGAGCATATATTAAGTACTCAAAAGCATTTTTTAACACTTACTCCAACTTTATCAGATCTATCCATTAATTAAAAAATGGGTTAGTGCCTTCGTCAGTTATAGATTTCATTTCCATTTGAGTTTTACTTTTCAAAATTAGGGGAAAAAAAAATCACTTCTTTCATTTCTTTTTAAATTTCCCTACCTGTACCTTCCATTTTCTAGCCTCTGTTCATACATCAAAAAATTCAACTATTTTTCTTCTATATAGTTAGATCAATCCTCTGTTTCTTTCACCACATCTTCTGAGCTAATAAAACTAAAACTTTCTGTTTCTTAACTAAAACATTAACTTTTCAAAACTCTTACAGAGATAGTTGTGTAGTCTAACTTCAGATTCCATATACACAAGACTTTTTAATGACACAAATCTGAACTGCAATTCTACCATACAGCAGACACCAGCTGCACTTCTTGAAGAGTCCAACCTGCTTTTTGAAGGGCATAATCATTTCTAAAAGACAACTGAAAGACTCAAATACAGAAGTGGTACACCATAAGAAGTGTGAAGCTATCATTTTGGAATTAACTTACATAAAAGAGATTACTTTACTAATGAATTCCACAGAACATTTTTCTACATCTTCATTAATCATCTACTAAAAGCACCTTAAGCACTTCATCAAATACAAGTAAGGCAGAAAGAATGTATGCGTATCAAACAGATGGTTTCAAGATTTTTTTTTAATCATCTTCAGCTGTAACTACAATATCACATTAATGCTACACTGTTAATGTACTAAATATAACAGCTAAAAATACTTCTTCACCTTCACATAAAACAGCCCACTATCTTCTCTCTGACAGCACAGATGCTTATCTGTGGGAGGACAGGTAACACACAAAGGAGATGCTGACTCCCTGACATCCCTGACACAAACCTAACACTGTTTTATAACTTTTGGCATATGCAAAGCTTTCAGCATACCCAACTTTGTAAGCAAACTAATACCTAATTATTCAGATACACATGAACATAAATATACCTCAAGAAAAGTTATTAACAGCTTGCAATTCAGATGCAAAAAAAAAAAAGGTACGTGATTTCAATTTCCTGAAAAAGATTCACCATGGTAAGGCATTGCCTTGTTTTGCACCGGTGCCCTTTTAAAAACTGTTCGCCAGAATCACCTGTTTTATTACTTTGCGCCTTCCCCTGGGTTCTTCTACTCCATTTTGACCGCTGGGTTAACTCCAACGAGACAGGATGAGTTCTATCGCCTCAGCCAGTTCCATCCTGCCTGAAACAAGTCACCTGTCATCTACTGCAGAAAGCTCAAGGGATGTGACCTCTGAGCTGGTTTTAAGGCACCTTGTGAGCACACTGACGTACTTAGAGAAAGGCTTAAGCCTTTTTCTTCAGAAAGCAATTAGGCACGGCTACCACACGTACAAACGCAACTTTGCATCGAGGGCACGGATCACTCACTCCCTCCCAGCTCCTCTCGTCGCACAAGATCTCAGCGCTCAGTGTGAAGAGACGAAACAGAAAGCACAGCCACCTACAGAAACTGCATACGGTAACCCCGTGGGTAAGGTTCAATACGGAGCACCTCCAAGAGCTCTTAAGGAAAACTTAAGCTTTACCTTCCTGGCACCTCGGATTCATACATTTTAAGAGAAAACTTATTTACAGCCATCTCCTCACAGGTGCTGTTACGCAGGTTACTCCGTCCGGGATAAAACTCCTAAAGAATGTAGCGAGGCTCTCAGGGTCGGGCAGGGCCGACTCAAAGAACCCGCCGCACCTCAACTTCCATAAGGCATCCAGAGGCGGGACGCTCCAGGAAACACCTCGGCAGGCAGCTGAAGGGGAGCTGTCCCTCACGGCCGGGCCGGGCGCTGATACCCACGGGCCGCCCGGCCCAGCCCGTAACGCACGGCCGCGCTCAGCGCCGGCAGGAACCGCACGCAGCCGCAGCCGCAGCCCCCGCCACCGCGGCGGAGCCCCAGCTCCCACCGTGCACTCACCGCGCCACCGCCGCCCGCCGTCAGGCCGACCCTCTTGCCCAGCATGATGCAGCCGCCCCACCTGGCGCCGTCGCCGCCCTCCCACGACGGCAGCTGCGACGACGACGCCGGTGGCGGCTCCTCCTCCTTCTTCTTCTTCTTTGCCGCCCGGTCCCGGGCTGGCGGCGGCTCCGGCTCCGGCTCGGGGCTCATGTCGCTCCCACCATGGCCCCTCCCGGAGCGGCCGGGCCGGGCCGGCGGCGGCTGCAGCGGCCGCCTCCGCCGGGCTCACGTGACCGCGCGCCCCGCCCCTCGCGCCGAACCGCCCCCGCCCCTGAGGCGGATTCGAACGGCGGCGCGCGCGGCAGCCAGCTTCCCCCCGGGAATCCGGGTGGGCGGGGCGGGAAGGGGTTCCCGAGGCCATCTGAGGCCGAGCCACGACCGGCCTCCACCCTGCCACCTAGACCATGGCACTGGAGTGCCACATCCAGCCTTCCCTTAAACCCCCTCAGGGTCCGTGATTCCACCACTTCCCTGGGCAGCCCATTCCAAGGTCCAGTCACCCGTTTCTGTGAAGAATTCTTCCTAATGTCCAGCCTAAATGTCCCATAGCTTAAGCCCGTGTCCTCTTGACCTGTCACTGGCTGCTGGGGGAAAGAGGTCAGTCCCCACGTGGCTACACGCTCCTTCCAGGTGGTTATGGAGAGTGATAAGGTCACCCCTGAGCCTCCTTTCCTCCAGGCTAAACACCTCCAGCTCCCTCAGCCAGTGACAGGTAACTGTGAACTAAATGGATGCACGAAATTATTTTTGTTATTATACAGGGATTAGTAAATCAACATATTTTCTTTACATTTCCTTGCCAGCCCAAGCCAACTGTGTGTAGAATTTGATGCTTGCTTTCCACTTTTTTTTTTAGTAGCTTAGAAGCTCTTACAAAACTTTTCATTTCTTCAAAAATAGTCACCATAAAATATAACAATATTTTTGCTCTTTTCAAGACTTAACCATTTTTCTACTGGCTTGAAAGGCAAGGGATTTTTCCCTGTACAGTTTTCAGTGTTGGTTTTTGTTGTTGGTTGGTTTTTGGTTTTTGTATTGAGGCTTCCAAGGGATGAGAACCTTTTAAATTCAGATTCCTCAGTCAGAAAGGTATGAATTTATAAGTTGATGTATCAGGAAGAAACCTGTCTACCATGTAAGGTTCATGTAAAATATATTACTTAAATTCATAATTGTATTTTTAAAATTTTACCATTAAAATATTTACATATATAAGTATTTATTTATTCCACTTTATATACAAACCATTATTAAATTATCAGCTGTAATGACTTTTGATCTGGGCTCAACTGACCCGTCAACTACTTTATGTCCTTATTGCATTCAGAATTTAAAGTTAGAACAGTTTTGTTCACATGCTGAGCTACATATGTAATCCTTATTAGGAGCTGGTTATCCAAATAAGTGGAAACAAGGCAAAGAATAAATACTGAGTTTATGAAGAGATGTTACTAGTACAGTTCCTCCCAGTTCTGTGCTCTATGCTTTTTAGAGTATTCTTAGCAATATTTTAAGGTAACTGGAGGGGTCATTAATAACAAAGACATAGAGGTTATTAGAGAATGCTATTCAGATTAATTAAAACTATAAAGTAGAAATACATTGTAGAAATACAATGAACATGAGTGACTGTTGAAATGTCAGCTGAAAGTGTCGGTAAGTGAAGACAGATCATCCCGGTGAAAAGAATTCTGCGTAGTCATTGGGTTTGTAGACTTCTAAGTCTACTTCTACTTCAAAAAGATACTAGAAACTGCATAGGTAGTTTTCTGAGATAATTCTTCTATCTGGCAGTAGTTAGTTGCTTGCTAAGAGAAAATAAAACATATTCTCTGAAATTTAAAACTGTACTTTATCTCAGCTTAGGCACCTGCAAGTTTTTTGTATTTTAATCAATTTTTTGGAGTTAATGTAGTTAAATTGCCTGTTTTATTGAAGAAAAAATATGAACCAGATCTAATGGGGTTTTTTTACATAGTTTAGTGAGGTTTTGTGAAGCGTGAAACACCTGCAACACTGTTTGAACAAAGTATTTCTAAACCGAAGAATGAAGTCCCAGATTAACAACATTGTCTGAAGGTGAATCATATGTTGATCTCAATAAATCATGGCCAAGAGTATCTCAAGGAGGATGCCCTTGGGATGGCTGGATGCCTGAGATGCTGTCCCTGCATTCATCCATGCCATGCCGCCCTGTGCTGCTCTCTCCTACTGGCACTGCTGGTGCTCGGAGCAGTCATCTCCAGGCTTTGGCACAGAGCTGGCAGCCAGGCACTGCTGCTCTCGTGGACCTTAGGTGCCAACAAACACCCTGCACACAGCCCCGAGTGCCCTCCTGAACAGGGAGCACTGCTGCTGTCATGGCAGCAAGGCCTTAACTCCGAGGGGCTGGATGGCACTGAGGGCTCTGCCCAAGGAGTGGTAGATATGGTGCATAGCCAGCGTTGGAATGCACGGTGCTGCTGGCCTGAGCTGGATGCTGCTCTGTGGGACGGCTGGGCCAGGCCTCCCCTTGCTGGGGCAATGCTCAACTCCTGGATGTGGCTGGGTCATCCTCTGTGTCCTTGTGACCATCCACAGCAGGGATAGGCTCTCAGGGTTGCTACTGCCTCTCTGTGGGAGACAGAACTGAATTGAGGCCACTGGGTAATGACTCAAAACATTCCCCATTTGTGGAAACCTGGGAGCTTTGTTGAAGACCAGCTTGAAGATGGAAAAGTTGAGCTTTTGACTGTGTAGTAGCTAACCTCTGATGGGGTAAGACAGAGAGTGACTGAGAGGTTGTGAGTGAGATAGGAAATAATCCTGCCAGGGATGGGGCCTCTTCTCATGCTAAGTTGTCCTCCCTTGCACAAACCACCATCCCTCTCATGCCCCTTGCCTTTCCCCTTACTTTTCCCTCCCCTCCTTACTCTCTCACCACCCCCACTCACACCTCCCCAAGTACCAGGGACATTCATATGTGGCCTAAGGCTCATATGGCTAATGGGCCATAATTGGCTCAACTGCCCTGGCAAGGACACCCATGTTGTCTTGGGCAACTGTGTTTTCTCTGAAGGGGTCAAGGGCACCCAAAGTGTCCAGTGATCCACAAAATGACATGAAGCTCCCTGCCCCAGAGGCAGGCACCTGGGCACCTGGACATCCCACCTGAACCTGACTATAAACCAAATAGATTTTGTGTTCAGCAGATTTTCCTGGGGATTTTTCCCTACCGGTTTTTTGGTACTTCTCCCAGCATCCAACAGATCAGTTCTGCAACCACCACTTTCACTGAGATTGCTCAGCAACCAAGTCGTGGTGAAGGGCCTATGGGCGGTGAGAGCTTCACACTCTTGTGCTTTCTCTTTCTTTTCCCTTGTGCATGTCCTTGGGTGATGTCACATTTTCATGTTGCAATGCTTCCTTGTTGTTATATTACTACAGGTAATACTAACCAAAACTGCTACGTAGCTGTTTTCCTTTCCTTTCCTTTATAACATAGACCAAATTGCTCTATGTTATAAATGGGTAATGAGATGGTTTGCTCTCACAATTAAGAGATTAATATTATGTGTATGTTAAAAAAAATTGTACAGATGTATAGTAGTGTTATTTGTTTATGTTCTCCCCACAGTCTTCTTTCCCTTCCCACCTTGTGTTGTCACTAATCAGGGCATTTAGGAGAGGGAGAGCTTGTTACTAGGAGGCACAGCATGCCAACACCTGACCTCCAGTCAAGTTGTAAGAAAGTGATCTCCACCAATGGATGGCAGAGAAAGAGTTGACTGACAAGACTTTGGGAGGGACCAAGGGTATTAAAAAGCAGAGGATTAATTTTGTCGATGAGCACATGGCTGCTGATCATGTGGTGTTAGGGTTTAATAAATCTTTGAAATTTTAAAAGTGAATATCGTTTCTCACATTCTGAAATAAACCCTACATGAGTGTATTTACAAACACCAGTTATTCAGTGGCATTTCACCACAAAGAATCTTCTAACAAGAACTGGGGTTGCCCTTGCATTCTGCAGCACTTTTAACTCTCTCCTAAGTCTTCTGTGCCCTCGTCATCTTCATGTTGAAGCACGTCCTGGCCACTGTGGTCTTCCAACACGTCTCAGGACACCTGGCTTTTGCTGTAGTCTTTCCACCTCTTCAAGGGCACTGGACATTCTTGGTTCTCTTCAGACCTCTCATAGGACAGCTCTTTGTCAATATTGCATTCTAAATCCTCCTCCTCAGCCAAGGTCCCTGGCTCACTTAGAGACATGGGCTTCAACCTGCTCCAGCACCTTCTGCATGCTCTGGATGGTCTCTGTCCCCTCCAGGCCCATCAGCTCCAGCTGCCGAAGGTCAAGAAATATATTCACCAGGTGGATGGGAATCAAAAGAGGGAGGAATTCTCCAAGAGTTCTTCCTGATGTTCTTTACATTGAGGCTGGAAGAGCACTTGTAATAGGCTGCCCAGAGAGGTCATAGAGTCTCCCTCTCAGGAGACATTCCAAATCCACCTGTATACATTCCTCCGTAACTTTCTCTAGGTGGCCCTGCCTTTGCAGGGCAGTTGGACTAGTTCACCTCCATAGGTCATTTCCAACTATTTTGTGATTCCATGATTTGTATGGTTTGCCTAGCTCCCGCCAGCAAATGTGTGCTGGGGACCTGGCAGTGGTGGCCTCTGAGACAGGAGATGATGGGACTGCAGCCACAGGGCACTGCAACTGGCCCCAGGAATTGAAAGGCTCATTATCCTTTCCCATCCCATCTTGTCCTTGGCACTCACCTGCCTGGGTCTGTCTTTGAGCTACCAAGACTGTGTCAGGGAGGCAGGCTGTCCTCACCCTCCTGCTGCAGTAGCTCATTCTCCAGACTGTCCTGCTGCCACTGCAGGGTAACTTTGCTCCACTGAGCCCTCTGCCTGGGCCAGGCCCAGCTGCTCCTCTGCAGAGCCTTCATCTGCAGGCTGGGCGATCCTCTGGGAGGCTGGAAACTGGTGTTCTTGTTTCCAAAAGGATCTCCATTATGTCTTTGGCATGCATGGCCACAGACCTGCCAGGGGCATCCAGGAAAGACGCTGTCTGCTGAAGGAACTGCTCTCCCGAGAGGGGACATCCAAGGGCTCTGGGTTCCTTCAATGTGACAAGCCAGGTCAAGGCCCTAGAGCATCACAGTGGTCTCTGGGCATTACAGAGCCCTGGCAGCTGACCCCAGCAGCCACTCCCAGTGCAGGTGTTCAGCGGCACTAAATCCCAGACACAGTGTCTGATAACAGCACCCAATCCATCAAAACCACCAAAGTTCTGTATTTGTCATTTTCACAGTATGAGAGATAATCTCAAATAGGATATCATGCTGCCAGCTACTTTTAGAAGTACAGAGGATCAAGGTGAACATGACCTTTTGCAGTAGAGTGCAGCAGCTGTGCAAATTGGCTGCTGCCATCTTACTTTATGGAGGAGTTTTACCAAACTTATTTGGAGCACCTTTTAAAAAGGTTGGAGTTTTTGTAATGAAATCCTCCATTCTTACATATATTAATCATTAATATCATTAGTTTTAGGCATTGAATGGCTTTGGTTTCAGAAAAAAATTTAACATATATGTAGCCTCCTAAGTGAGAAGACAGGAAATAGAAATCTACAGACCTTGCACTCTTTGAAGAAGGATAGGAAAGCTGATTTACCTGTGATTAATGGAAATTAGAGCCCATGTAAAATAAGCTTTTCTCTCTCAAAGATTTTCATGCTTGTTTGAGGTACACAGTGCAACTGTGGTCATAGCCAAGTTGAAGATGCTGAGTATGGCCTGTAACTAAGCAAGTCCAATTCTTTTGGCATTCATTGAGAGCTATGTGCCTGGCTTCGGCAGACATAAAGTTGCACTGTGATTGGATTCACTGCAGTTGTTTTAGTGAGGTTAAAAGCAGATTCGGATCAAATATTCTCCACTTGAAAGTAGTATTTTTTGGAGGTAGAAATTGGTAACTGTCGTGTAGAGCACAATGCTTTATATGTAAAGAGAAATATGACATATGACTTTTTTATTATTTCAATGGCATGTTTCTAAAACTTTGTTGGTGGTATGTGTAATATTCATGGAAGAGTTTACAGAACTTTAATACCTGTATTTGGACATTTGCTTGTTGTCACACATCTTTCCTCTTATTTTAATACAGAAAAGAGAGAGAAATCTCCCTTATAATTCAGTTTTTACATTTACATAGGAAACTTCTTACAGTATTTTAGTCTTCTGCTTTCAGAGATCTTATGGTGTTACAGGGATCAAAGTAAAGTTGCTGCCTTCAACCTGTGAAATGTCCAAGCAAGAACAGAGAGAATAAAGCAAGGGCAGCACAAGCACCAGGTCAGATTGACCTCTCTCCTCCTGATAAGGATACTAGAACAACATTTTACTCACTCAATAAGAATAGCAGAACAGTACAACCTTTACTCTTATCAAGGATCCCAGAACACAACTGCTTAGCTTTGGAGAAATAAATAAAGGATGTAACTTAGGGAAGCAGAAGTCATGCAAAATGCTAGCAGGATGCCAGCTCAGCTCTGTAAGTCTGACAAAGTAGAAGTTATGCAAAACAAAGAATGTGCTTAAAAGCAGGCGGTAGAGGAACAGCCACCTGAGAAGGACACTGGATGTTGAAGACAGATCCCAGAGAATCATATAAGAACATCCAATAATAGATGTGACTACTATGTCAAATAAAGTCAAGGAGGTGAGGATAGCTAATGAATATGTAATCAGTCTGTGTGGTAAGATCTCTGCTCATCCAACACTTGAATGGAGGAAGGATCCCACAGGTGAGCAACATGCTGCAATAAAAAATTCTTGCTTTCTAGTATTTAAAACTGTATTGAAAAATTTCTATCTGGCTGATTTCAGCGTCACTGGGAAACTCCTTTTGAGTAGGTGAGGCAATGATGGCAGCTGGGTGAGCTGTGCTGCTTCAGAGCTGCTGATTCATCCCATCCCATCCCATCCCATCCTATCCCATCCCATCCCATTCTTTCTATCCCAGGAGGCTGTGCATGGCTCCTACTGCCGTTTGGGGTGTCCTATGTAAGATGAGCTTATAGTCAGCAAGGGCACAGCCAGTGAACTCTTGCAGGCTGGAAGCTGACATGTCTGTGTCTGTGGTTTGCTCTTGGGTTAGATTTTTCAGGTAGGATTTGGTTGCTGTTGTTTTTTTTTAATATTGCAGACTAGTCATAAATATACCAATTTACAGTTGTGTTATTAGGAATCTAAGAACTGCATGGATCACTGAAGGGAAATTGTGTTTGACCAAATCTGATAGTCTTCTATGATGACATGGCAGATGGGTTGACAAAGGGAAAGCAGTGGATGTAGTCTGCCTTGACTTCAGCAAAGCTTTTTACAGTGTCTTCTCTAACATCCTCATAGGTAAGGCCTTAGACAAAAAATCCAAGAAGTGTTACCTCAACATGAGGAAGAAATTCTTGACATTGAAGCTGGCAGAGCACTTGGAACAAGCTGCCTAAAAGATCATAGTCTCCCTCTCTGGAAACATTCCAAATACAAGAAATACTTGGACGTATTCCTCTGTAACCTTCTCTAGGTGACCCTGCCTCAGGGCATTTGGACTAGATACCTCCAAAGGTCACTTCCAATCCTAACAATTCCATGATTCTGTGCTCAAAAGTGTTTGAAAATGAAAATAGACCTTTTTAAAATAATAGGAATTAGCTAGATAAGAAAGAAGTTGAAAATACTACAGTATGTCATGAATCCATGAGGTGTTTATGCTGCTGTATCCCCATCTCAAAAAAGAAGTAATTTTAGTCAGGGAATGTCTTTCATATATGAGAGATAACACAGGGAAAGGAATGATACAACAGCAGTTATAAAATCCTGACTGGCATGGAGAAAGTGCTGTCATTGCTCGATATTCTGTTAGGAAGGAAAAGGAGGCATTAAATGGGATTATCAAGAAACAAGTTTAAAACCAACAGAAGCAAGTGTTTTTCTAGTCAAATTACACAGGATATTTTGGTTAAAAATCTACAAATGGTTTAAAAGATAATTATACAAGTTGATAGAGTAAAACTCTTTTAAGAGCTGTTAACCAGCACAAAGTCTTCCAAGCTGTTGGCTGCAGAAAGGTGGGGGAGTTTGTCAGAGTCCCTTTGCTGTTGATTGTGTTTTCCACTATTTGTGTAAGTATACACTGTCTCTGAACAAGGATAGGTGGAAATTTGATGTAGCTCTACATATCTGCTCTTCAGTTTTAAGTCTCAAGTCTTGACAGTTTTACAGCCTCAGAGCCTTTGAAACAGAAACCACAATTGCACTGTCTGACCAGCTTTCCAAGTATGCAGCGGCTGGTCTGAGTAAAGTATAATTGCCCCATTTGTTTCACTGGATGTTCTCTTTTGAAAATTGGTGAGAAATTGTATGTCAGTGCTGATAACCATAATTACTGATCAAATGAATACCAAAGATTACAGAATCATTTGAATGCAGAAGATGATGTTGTTGGGTCAGCAGAGTTTGTGAAAGCAACCTCTGCAGCTTGCGAGAGTGCTCTGTCTTGGCAGGGTGCTGATGAAGATAGCCTTACTCAGTGAGCTGTCAATAAAACAAGAGGAAGGCTTCTATCAATGGCAAAGTAGAGTGTGCAAGAGTTGGGCCAGCTTATTCTACAGCACAGGCACTTGTCATGGTTTCTGCCCTGAGTCTGAGCTACATGTTACTGTAATGTGATAAACTATAAGTACTAGGGACCAGAAACACCCTCCACACTCTCCGTTCTCTATATGTCATCATTGCCAGGGAGAGAAGAGTTTAGAACCTATGAGCCATCTTACTCCTCAATTTCTTTGTGTCATTAAAGACATGGAACAAAACCAGTAGAGTATGTTCATACTGCAATTTAGCTGTGAACACTGCAAGAATTCATTACTGTTTTGGTTAAATTCATCATATCCTAGTCCCCAGCATTCACTACAGTACCATTATGTTCTTTTATGCTCTTGGGTCCCCTTGTGGTTTATTTATTTCAATGAGGGAAGACAACTTTGAAATTCATGCAGGCAAGGTACTCTGATGACCATTGACCAACACTATTCCTACTTTGTACTTTTCTATTTATAATCAAATATCTCATAAACCATGTTTTTTTCACAGTGTTGCAGTAAATTTTTTTAGAGCTTATCCAAATAATACAGTAGATATCTTCCTTCCTGTGCCAACCCTTTGTAATTGATGAGGTAATCATAAAAGCAGCAAAGACAGAATCCTTTAAGGAGAAATCTTGAGAAGTCAAAACCTGAGAATCTCCCACTTTCATTTGGTAGTCCTTGCTAACACAAAATACTCAGAGTAATGAAAAGATCAAATCCTATCAGCTATTTAAAAGAAGTCCCACTAGATGGGGTTATAGCTTCAGAAGAAGACTATTTTCTCATCTAGTTTGAGGAGGAACAATTTTTTTTGTTTCCTAATTGTTCAAATTGGCAGCATAATCTTGTAAACTTAGAATATATTGTATTTTTGTTTCCAGTTCACTGGTAGATTGTTTTTGACCTTTCTACACTCAGCACAAACTATAGTAGCTTTATATGAGTAAATTATTGATGTGTTTGGGGCAGTGTTGCCACTGTTCATATATTTAAGCGGCTGAAATTTGCTTCTTTCTTTTCTGTCCTTAACACTGCTTCATTGTCATTTTATCTGCTGCTGTACATCAGTTACAGAAGAAAAAAAATAGCACAAATCATCTTAACTTGGCATTAGGAATGTCATTGGTGCCATAACCTATGAAATGTTTGGAACAGAGGTGTGTTTATTTATTAATTTTTGTGAAAGAAAGCTGGTTATCACAGGGATACTGGATATAATTTGGTTTGAATTCTCCTGAAGTCAACACTAAATAATTACACTGAATATAAGTAATAATTATTCTAATAATTGTTCTTACATCCTTTTTACTATTCAGTTTTAAAAGAAGTTTCTCAAATGAGTATTCATCAAATATAGTAATAACCAAAAGAAAAAATGCATGCACAAAAATCCAGTGAAAACGAATTGAGGGTAAAAGACTAAATTAATTTTTGACGTTGTCTGGTTTGTGATTATTTAAAAACTTACATTAATACTCTTGTATCATATATTTGTTGTTGTTATGCTTAGAACACTTTAATTCCTACATCAGTTTAATTAATATTTATAGGAATGCTTTGTATTTTACACTTTAAGAATGATGATAGGAATGTCAAAGGTTATCCTTGTTCTAATGAATTTAATTGAATTCGATTAGTACTACATAATTTCTAGCTACAATTTTTGATACAAAAGATGACAAATTAAATTTATCTTTTAAAACCACTGGAAGTTAAAAAAGAAGGGGGAAATGGGCAAGGACAGAAATGCAGGGAAATTAAGAGTAACCTATTGCTAATATCAAATGTTGAGGATTCCAGTAAGCGGCATTGGAAAATCAAGCATCTTTAAAAATTATCTAAAACTTACCAAAACTCTATTTTTGGAAGTGATGTAACATCTCCCTTCCTTAGCCATAGAATGAGTTTTAATTTAGTTCAAATTCTGAGAATGGAATTTCTGACTTTATATTGAACCCACAGTTAGTCAGTCATTACAACAGGAGTGCGAACAACAGGTGTGACAAATGAGAAAGCTATGGGATGAGTATATAAGAAAAAATAACAGAGCATGGGGCTTTTTACTTCAGTTTTGCCTCAATGACTCTCAATATTTGAACACTCTCTTTTTCTCCAGCAAAAGAGATTTCCAGCTTGGTAGCTGTCAGGAGTACTGTCATTTACTGTATGAAACCAAAAAAAGCATAATGATTATAGAGAGACAATCTGTTTTCTTCTGAGTTCTTTAGGTGAGATAATTGAGTTCATTAATATAATTCTGAATATTCTTGCCAAACTTAAAAATACTTTTTTCCCCAGGATATTCAAAGATGGCAGTAGTAAGTGAAAACTGTATTTTGGGCTATTAGAGATTGTTGAATACTGAGATACATTATGTTAATTTGTATGGTGCTTGCCAGATATCTTCAAATTTCATGTATGCACTGCACCATAATTCAGCTGTGATGAAACTTTCATATGTGTTGCTAATTTATTTAACTCATGAATAAGAAATTCAGCTTTTGCTTATATGTTACATTTTTTTCTTCTCTGTGCTTAATCTTGGAATTAGTTAGAAGTCCCTTTGCAGTTGTTTTGGGGGTTTTTTTTACTACAGTTATGGCACAATTAAGGAGTGTGGTTTGTTTAAAACTTTGTTTTGTATCCAAAAATTTACTTGCTTTTACCATTACTCAATTTCACTTGCATTGTGAAATGTGTATATATACACATCCAGAATAAATGTATAAAGTGTTTGTATGGTAGTTTCTGTCTTTTTTGAATGAAGAATCCCACAGCCGCATACTATTTTACATTATTGGTTGCAGCACAATAGATTTACTAGACTTCAGCAAAACTATGTTCAAGAAAAATAGCTTACTGAGTCAGAAAATTTGTGTTTAAAAACTTTTTTTCACTCTGTGAAAGAAAAAAGAATGTGGGTGCTGGAGAATTGCTTCTGTCCACAGCTCCGGGGAACTTCTAGCTACTTGTAAGACCATGATGCTATCTATCTTAGGATACTAGATGAGATGTTGAGGGGCAGGAGAGGATGCTTCTTTATGTTTAGGTAACTATCTCTGCAGAAAGTTTCAACACTCCTTGGCTGAGTGGCAAACAAAGAAGAGGGCAGAAGATGTGCTCATGTTCCTGTACAGGGCTTCAGCTGTCAGAGCCAGGAGAGCCACTAAATGAAACCAGCACCCTGTGATGCTGCCAGCAGCCCCTGCCGCTGTGCCCACAGCTCTCCCAGCCCCACCCCAAAGCTGTCCATTGCATGCCTCCATGATGACCAAGAGACGCCAATCCTGAGGGAGCTGTGCTGCCTGCCACCAGCACTCACCCACTCTGACACGGCCACTACCTCACTAGAGGTCGTGCCAGCAGCTCAGCCCCAGGCCACCCAGTGAAACAAAGGTACAGAGGTCTCTTTGCCCAAGGATTTAGAGATCTGCAGCTCCCTGTGAGAGCACTACTGGGTAGGAGTTGCTGCCTTCTTATGTGTCTTGTAGATTATTGGCAGCAATGGCAGATGAATGAGAAGACAGGAGTGTGTTCTGGTCTGGTGGCTTCCCCGACTGCAGTCCGAAGCAGCCACCCTCCATTACCACGGGCAGCCCCTGCCCCCTTATGCTTCCTTTCATCATTTCACCTGGCAGTTCATCTGCCAGACTGGACTGGGACAGCCCTTTTCATGCCAATCCTGCACTGCCATTTTCATCAAATGCTACTGCCCATGTTCTGCATACAACAGCATCACCACCACTTCTCCAGGGCTGGTGCCAGAAAAGGGAGGCTGCCTTCTGGGTAACAGCACCAGAGCAGGCACGCTGACTTAGTTCTGCAGCACTATGACATGCCTGTTACCTTCCCCGTGTCCAGGTAGAAGGAACAATTAAATAATTCATATTTCAAGAAATGGTGGTGCTGGATATGGAAAATAATTAGCTGTAGTGGCATTTTGAAGAACAGCACATTCAAAAAAGTTTGAAAGAGACTTAAAAGCATCGGATGCTACTCACTGCATGATATTAAATATTTGTGATACCTGACACTAAGACTTTTCTATTTGAAGTCTAAATTTTGGAAGAAAAAAGCTTTTTGTTTTGGCTAGAGGCAATATTTCACACCCTTGGAATTAAAGACATGTAAAATGACAACCTCTTCATCAATAGTGGTTGACACTACTGATAATTTTTCAGCTGCAGCATATTGGTAATTTCTTACTTTTTGCTCGCAGTTTGGAAACAATTTTCAATTTTATTAGTGTTTACTTTGTATACAGCCATAAGAGTGATACCCATGATATTTAAAAGGTTTGTAATGGGTTTGCTTCAGATTTATCAGTGCAATGATGTTGTGCTCTCCATCATTTCTATCAATATTTTTCAAGTAGATTATATGAAAATATGATAGCCAGTTGTCATTCAAGATCAAGGTTTTATTCTTTGTGAATTGAAAAAGGTGATATGCACTTATTACCCCTTTTTTATAGCAGTTCATCAAGGAGTAGACATTAATTTAGGTTTTCTGCTTTTTCTGCTCTAAGTAGTCTTGGGATGCTTCATCACAAGGTTCTTTATTTTTAAGTATATGAAAATATTTCAGCTAATGTAATCTAATTTAGGTAAATGCCACATGGCTGGGTCCTGTCCAGCCTCTCACCCACCAGCACCCCCAAATCTTACTCCTCAGGGCTGCTCTTGGTCTGTTCATTCCCCAGCCTGTGCTAATACTGAGGGTTGCCCCATCCCAGGTGCAGCACCTTGAACGTGGTCTTGTTAAATCTTGTGAGGTTCTTATGGACCCATTTCCCCAGCTTCTCCAGGTCCCTCTGGATGGCTTCTCATTCCTCAGTAGTGGCAACTGCACCACACCACTCAGTGTCATCTGCAAATTTGCTGAGAATGTACTTGATCCTCCTTTCTCTGTCACTGACAGAGGCATTATCCAATTAAAGCATTAATAATTCCAACCATCCTTTTATTGATTTAATTAAAACAGTAGTTACTTTCTGCAAAGCCACAAATAATTCATTTAATCACAAAATGCAAGGATTAGCTGAATATTTTTATTATTAATGAACTGATCAGATAAATGAACCAGATTGATTCAGATCATAGCCTACAGTCTGCCAATCTGTGGGACAATATTGAAAATTAGCTCATTATAATAGTGTCAGACTAATTAATGAGGAGGATTAAGGGAGCCAGTAAACCTGTTTGTATATCAAAATGGTACATGCTTTCAGTCCGAAGAGGGATGTTGACATCCAGGAGAACGCATACAGCAGCCACGTGGGAAACCTTGCTGGATCACAGCAGTACTTTAAAAAAAAATTGAGCCACTATTTAGAGGTTCAGAAGGTCATTTACCTGATTTCTGATGGGAAATTAGTTAGAAAAAAGTTCTTCTAGGTTCTTGTTTCTCTGCTTAGTCTGCAAGGGAAAAACGCCTTCAGTGATGCTTCAGGCATGCAGTGAGGTTGACACTGATGCCATATTTTAAAGACACATATATCAGTGTGCTAGAGTTTAGATCTTGAGAACACTTGGTAGTCAAAGGACAAGAATTGTAATGAAAATTACATTATTAAAATATGGCTTCATCAAGTGAGATCCAGTTTGCAACAAATATGGAACATTTTTTATTTTCGTTGTTCTTTATTTTAAAAGTACATCTACTAAATACATGCTTCTCTCCTGTGTTGTTTATGACATTTAGTAGTAGAAATAAATTATTAAACAATGCTACCAGATTAAAATGCTGAAGAATCCTTGTCAGCAGAAAATGGCAGGATAGTTATGGTGCCAGTGCTAAAAACTCAAATGCAAGACTTCAGACTTAAACAGAAAAAGGGAGATGGTGTTTTACCTTTATCACCACAGACCCTACTTCATTTAAGCTGAGTCAAATAATTTTAGATTCATTTACTGTGGGGGTTGGAAATCAAAGATCAACCATAACTGTAGTGGATGTTGCTTGCTTGCTTTATATTAAAAGAGTTTAACAGTTTGCAGCATCTTGTACAATATAAAAGATCAACTAAAGAATATAGGACAGTCAATTTGAAGTAAATGAAAAATGCCAAGATGGCAGAACATACTTACTTAGGCGAGACTTTGTTCAAGAAACAGAAATTGTGAATATCAAAATCCCAATGTATACAACTGCATACCAGATATTTCCTCTATTGAAATTTCAGCTGGCATTACTCTTAGCCACTTATTTAGACATTTTGATGACACTGCTGTTCCTCTACTTCTCTGGTGTGAAGCAAAAGTTTCCTCTACTCATATTATGTAGTAGAAAAGCCATTGTTAATGTTTTGACTTGTCTATGTCCCCGACCCTTCATATATATCACTGATTAAAAAGAAGAATTAAGTTCTCACCTTTTATCCTTTTTACTAAAACAATGAAATATTAACTATAACAGGCATTTAATTTCTTTGTAAAGGCCTAGAGGTTGAAGCATTTACAGCATTTCACTTTGAATGTCAGATTCATGTATCCCCAGGCACAGTAGAGCAGTGTTTGGTAGCTTCCAACAAGAGGAATTATCATAGCAGCTACTGCTGCTCACCCCTTCACTCCAATGTCCGATTCAGAAAATAACTGTCTCCAGTTTTCAGTTTCTAGTGCATGATCCTATAAATACGTTGCAATAGCACATCTTCAGCTTTTCAAACTTTTTCAGGAATTTTAATACCATCCTTTAAATTACTGATTATTTTGAAACCACTCTTTCACTTGGAAGAAAATTGCTTTCAAAATACTCACCAGACAAGAATTATCACTAGCAGACAGTGACTAACAAGTAGCATTCTAAAGAATCAATGTAATTAATAAAAATTGATGGGTGAATTCACAGCACACTTAGCAAGTACAGCTATATAAGTTCCAGGTACAGGGAAATTGTAAATTCTAGTGATATAACCTATTATAGCGCTTTCTGAGAAACTCAGTAGTTGAGAATATGTGCCTCCAGTACAGAGAATGTTAAGTTTAGCGGAGTCAGTTATTTCCCTTGCAGCTCTATTTACACCTATATCAGATCTCAGAATTCCCCCTTGTATGAATATTGTTTCTCTTTCACATTCTTTTAAAGTTTTTTGTTATTTTGAATAGTCTTGGGTATTGCCTTCTGAGCTTCAGAAAGGACAAAAACCAAAGCAGTCATAGAACTGCTTAAGTATGTGTATATTTTAGAGTCAGTTCAGAAGCATTTTCATCTCTGCACAGAATTTGAGTCCTCTCTACTTTTGCACAGGTACAATGAAACTGAAAGAAAAAGCAGATATTTTGCTCACGTTCCCCTTTCTCACTCGCAGTTCACAGCGTCATGTAATCAATTATACAGCAGCTCAGGTTTGCTCCATGCTGCTTCTTCTTCAAATAACAAATGAATAATGGTAATTCTTTTTCCCAGGAATAAAACTGCTGTTTCAAGGGTTTGTTTCTAAGTATTCTTTTTCACAGTCCTCCATAGCAAGAAATGCAGGGGAGCAAACAAAACCAGGCATTTGTAACCATTTTCAAGCAGCAAATGAAGAAGCAGTCTACACCCAAAATTATAGCATTTATGACTTATTTCCTTCGAACAACATTACAGAAGCTGCTTTTATAAATAGAGTCAGGGAGTCTGATACCACTTGGCACAAAAAATTACAAAGGATACCCTTTCCACATAGATATTTCAAATGTGTGCTCTCTGTGCTAACGTGGCAGATGTATGCTGTATGTCACAATGTACACTTTTGTCACAGTAGACCTGACTCGCCTCCAAGATCCCTAAGAATCCCAAGAACTGAACCTGGCATTTTGTACAAACTAATATGATTTATAGGCTGCAGCCTCAGGAATTCCCCTGGGGGACACTAATTCTTCATCTTGGTGGAAGCACAAGCCAACATGTCCTGAAAACTATGGAGGCTTAGTGCTGTCATCTGAACAACTCAATGACTGCAGGACATGAGTATGGACCTCCCTTACTCAAACACAATTTGTTTATAATTGTCTCCTGTGCCCCCATCCCTCCAACAGGCTCTCCCCACTCCCACCTGATTCCAGATGCTATTTGTATTTTCTTTCTCTCACGGGAAGCTCATTAGTACATCTACAGTGTTATATATCACATTTCTATAAATCAAAGGCTAATAGTAAGGCAGGAGAAGGTAATCTA
Organism: Melozone crissalis; assembly: GCF_028551555.1. Taxonomy (NCBI): domain Eukaryota; kingdom Metazoa; phylum Chordata; class Aves; order Passeriformes; family Passerellidae; genus Melozone; species Melozone crissalis. Next base: position 33,338,095 of record NW_026535783.1, on the reverse strand, counting down.
TAAAAATATTGCAACCAGAAAAACAACAAGTGCCCTGAAGGAAAGTTGGGAGTTAACAATTGCTGTGGGTATCCCCTTGCATCCCAGACCAACTGCCATCTTTTTGTTTGTTTGTTTGTTTTGTTGTTGTTGTTGTAGTTAAATTGTAAACTTAGTTTCCCTTTACATTGAGATAAAATGCGCTTTAATACAGTAATAACTTCCTGTTTACATGCTACACAAAGCAGTGCTCAGGTCTCTTGCCTGCAGCATAAGAGTAGAGATACACAGCTATGTATGTGTATTTCAGAAAGGTCAGGTGATCTGTCATTAAAAATGTTGAAGAACAATAGTGGAAGGAAATAAAATGTAGATGATGTGGCGTGAGGTTTCAGCTATGAGGAAGTCAGAGAGAGTTGTTCTTGTACAGTCATGTTGATGTATTCCTGAGCAAATTTCTAGTGCAATGTACCGTATAAGGTGAAGAGGAGCATTTGCTGGTGCAACTGTTTCTGAGCTAAACAAAGCTCTGCTCTCAGCATTGGCTTCTCAGGAAACGCACATCAAGAGAGCTGCAAATGTCTGGACGTAGTACACAATCTGTGTGCTAACTGGAAACACACCACAGAAAATGTCTTGCAGCAAATGATCACATTTCTTAACAATTTTGGAATGATTTGTAAAGGTCCATAACATTACCCTTGATTTATGCCATTGTCTTCAGTGCCTCTTGCACAGGCTTTTCCCATATGGAGGCAATTAGTCTGCTGGAGAGTCAGACATTCTTAAAGAAGAAAATTGAAATTTTAATCTTAAAAGAAATAATAACATTTTGTCCGTTCTAAGAATATTAAAACTCTTTAGTGTATCAGGTAACTAAAACTTGCAGTATTCCTATGAAGTTGCTTACTATTACTTGCTTTTAAAAGAGGAGAAGAGTGAGAAACAAAACTTGTTTAGTGTTTTTGAAAGATTATGGTTATATAAGGCCCAGAATCTTTGACCCTTGATTCTCAGAACTCCCTTCTGGACTCTGCATTTATTTGTCATTGTTAATGTGTTTTCTTGTAGAGAGCAGAGTTGTAGTAAAAACATTAAACTCACAACTGTTTTCTGCTTTCAGAAATATTTTATTTTGTTGCTTGGAATTGATTTCAAGTTGTGCAGCCACAAAAAGAAATGAAAAACATGAGAGCCAAACAGTTTCATGGAAGGGAGTCCTTAACCGTGAGAGACATACAAAAGGAGACTGTCAGGAAGAAAACTGTCATCACTCTATTTTGAAAACATGTCTTCCTGAAGCACATGTTTATAATCAAAATAATCACTATACCAGAGAGCCACTTGGCCTGTTGCAATAGTCTTTAAGAATTCCATTCCTTGCAAAGACTTCAAGTTTCTATTGGAGATAGAAAAGACATGTGAGATGACTCTCGTAGATTAAACCTTCTATTCTCAAAAGAAGGAACTACCTGGATTTTTGGTCTTTCTACTAGTGTACTATTGTTTTAAATAATACACTAGTATTATTTAAATACAGGTGCTTTAGTCAGAAAACTGTATCAAATATCATACCTACTCTTTTTCAAATATTAATATTAGTATATTAAAATGGCGTGTGCATTTTTTAAACAATATATCCATGTGGAAGTGTGCAATGTTTAATCATGAAAAAGGTATCCAATGCTTAGATATGTGTAATACATAACACTGAAGAGTAGCATAAACTTCCAAAGTAAGAAAAGCTTGCTGAAAGCCTCCATTAATGTACTTAAATGTATCAATTGCTACAAACCAGCAAATATAAAATCTTGGTGCCAGGAAGATGGTGTCAAACATTCAAATAGATATCCATTCAAAAAAATGAAAAATATTTAAATCAATATAAAAATCAAACTAGAACAAAACCTGGAGAAATGCAGCTAGAATTGAAATCTCCACATTAGTTAAAAAGCAGGGAAAATAACACAATTTCAACAGCAGTGATCAATTGCAGGTAAAGAAGCTTGCATTGATGTACTTTGCTTTCCAGGTTTTCAATCTATACTATTTTTCTTTAAATGCACTAACAGATTTATAGTTTTTTGAGGTAAGAGGCACTGCTTCTACTTTGCTTGATTTAGAAATACTTTTCATTTTATGCAGTGCTTTTTTGGAAAGTTGACAAGACAATGCACTTAGTGTCTTTCATTACAGACACTGTCATGTGTGCACTGGGGATACACATTGCTTAAAGATGGTTCAAAACAACACTTTCTTTTTAGTTAATAATGAGTTGAAATGCATTTTAGTTCTAAAAAATCAAAGTAGATATTTTTCTGTTAAACTTCTGAAGTTTGTAAAATTATTTTAGATCCTTTTAACACAACAAAGAGTAAACTGAAGATTTAGATTCAAGCAATGTTAGTGTTCCAGTTTCCATCAGATTATTATGCCTGAATCCAATACATGTTCTGCATATTTGACTTACTATAAAGAACAGATCTGCAAAGGCGCTGGATTTTATAGATATACTGCTTATTGACTGAGGAACTGCACCATGAATCAGTCATTCAACAGTCTCCCACTCCCCCTACGCAACAGGACAGATGAACACCGTACCAAGAAAAAGACCATGGGTTGACGTAAGGACAGGGAGATCAGTCACCAAATACCAGCATGGCCAAAACTGAAATCAGATTCCAGAAAATTAATTGAATGTATTGCCAATTAAGAATAGAGTAACAAAAAATAAAAACAAGACTACAACCACCTTCCCCCCATGCTCCTCTTCTTTGGGGGCTCATCTCCATTCCTTCATTCCTGGCTCCTCTACTCCTGCACAGGCACACACACAGATGCACAAAAGCCATGTAGAGAATAACAGGGAGAATAATCGTAATGGTCTGCTCATTACGATTTGTCTCTGCCACTTCTTTCTCACCTTGCTCTTTTCTCACTCTTTTCTTGCTTCCATGGAATACAGTCCTTCACAAACCTCTCCAAGGTGGATCAAAGACTGGTGAAAGGGATATTCCACACAACAGAACATCATGCCCAGTACACCAGCCTGGTGGAGCTGGCTGGAGTCATTCAATCCTTATTTTACATTTCAGAGTAGTAGAAGAAAAGTTACATTTATTTGCAGGTTATGCAGTGGAGGATGGTGAGGGTTGTCAGGAATCTACAGTTATGATCCTAGAAAAGAAAAGTTCAAAGTGAACACTATTTAACGAAGGTAATGTCAAATGGAAAGGGTGGGCCTCTTTTTTTTTTTTTTTTACAAAGATATAATTTTGTTCAGTGGTGATTTTTTAATGTAAGCTGGTGATAAAGACTGTCATTTATTCAGCTTGTCCCCTAGAAGAGCTCCTTATATCCTTATCACCTCCACAGTCATCAAAGGTATATTATTAATATTATATTGGTACATCTTAGAATATCCTATATAAAATAAAATATTAAATATTTACAATGCATGTTATACCACACGGCGAAAAAAAGTCTACCAATTTCCTTAGAATATCATTGCTTTACAAATACAAAAAATTTTTAAAAGTGATTTTGGGTTCAGAAAATAATGCCCTTGTGGAAGTTTTTTCCATAAAATGAATGCTTCCAGGCAAGTTTGCTATCAAACTTTAGACAGATCTACAGAGATAATGTGTTTCTTGGTGTTATAATTGGGTGTAGATGGATATCCTAACAGGTTAGCTTTCTTTACAAATGTAGCAGCGTCTTTAATTCTAGAGTTTATTTCTCAAGAAGCAGAGAGACCCACCTGGCATGCATCTTGGGAATGCCTCTTTTACCTACATCCTTACTTCATTCTCTGAAGGCAGCTTGGCTCAGTGGTTGAGGTTCCTTATTGTAAGCTTTATGAATGAGCAACTTATTCTGTCCCAAAGTTAATTCTCAGTGTACAGCATTTTAGGTCCCAGTTCAGACTTCTCAGCTGCACAGAGGAGCTTTGCTTGAAGCAGTGAGCAAAATGCAGGCTCAACACATTTCTTTTAGCAGTGGAAATCATTCTCAGTGGTCATATAAAAACAGGAACTTTAATAAATACACTTTGAAAAGTATTTCCAGACATTGTGTGTAGACGTTAGTAGAAGAAATATGTTAATTTCCAAAGTATTGCCTCAACATCAGGGGAAACAATATATTTTGAAGTTTCCCTTGCCTTCATCAGATCCCCTGAAAAAAACCCCAACAACCTAAGGAGCTAAGAATATGGGACAGGATATTTATTTCCATGGGATATCTTGGAAGAACAAGCATGTGAGCCTAAGTGATCCATAGCTGAGGTACCCATCCACCCACTAGACTATTTATTCACTCTTTCTCTAATTCTCTATGCATAAGTTTAGGACAATTACTGTAAATTGAACAAGTCTGGCAGGAAATATTAAGAGATCTATGCTAGATCTATCCTAGAGATCTGTCTTTCTCTATGAGAAAGGCACATACAAATCAAACACAAAAAACCTGACACTTTTTTGTATTTCCTGATGTAGTGGGAAACAGAAAGGTAAAACTACTCCAACAGGTAAAGTGTCACTGAATCAGATAACTTCTTATCTGAAAAGATGTGTGCGCATCTTGGACTGCTTCATCCATGGAGCAGCTGTGGGTACGCTCCAGCTCCCAGCAATGCTTCAGCAGCCCCCACGGGTCTGGCTTGAGACAGGAAGAGAAAGGTCACTGCAGATGGGTGCTCTGAGTGGCCAGTCACAAGACAGGCAGCAGGATGGTCACCACTGAAGAAACTGAGAAGAAGAAATGGCAAGAGAAGGGCCAGAGGGCAAAATCAGGACTGTTATATAATTGCTTTTGTAAATGAATGGGGTGAAGCATGGGAACTTTGGAACAAATCTAAGGCTAATCCGTAAAAGAACCCTTTTTCTTTTCAACTTTCCTGATTTCTTAAAAGATGAATGACTTATTATTACACATATCAGGATAAGACCTACTAAGTCTAGGTTGCTTCCTGTTACCATGGCTATTACAAACAGTGGATGTTTACTCCCCTGATCATGAGCAGCATTAAAATTTTCCATCTTGTCATGGCGTTTATTTTATATTAGTTGAGCAATATGAGAATGCATTTTTCAGCAAAAGAACAGCATGAATGCTTAGGGTGACAGAGAACCTTTCTTACATTGGCAATTTCATGATTCTGTGAATGCAACTTAAAAGCTTCTGATACTGCAGAAAGGGCTGTGCAAACTTTTTTGCTCACCATGTTTGTGATTTCTAGTGGGATGAACAACCCACAGAGTGTTAGGCCAGCAACTTAATTGGGTCAGCTGGAATTCGCTCCAAATTTTATTTTCTCTAATTATGAGCCAGATTAGAATTGGTGCTTCAGACTGATGAGAGAGAATGTATTGGCTCACTTTGCTTTCTGAGGGAAATAAGGAGGTAGAACACGCATGTAAATTCAGGGGCTTGCATTTTTTTTTCTTACTACTTAAGCTATAACTGCTTTCAGGTTTTTACATCAGTATCTGAGAATAAGAGAAGAATTTCATTGGCTTTGTTCATGCAAGGTGATATTTTGCACATTTTTGGTTATATCCCTTGCTATGTTGTTCTTAATTTTTTAAATTATTTGTTATTCTGAGACCAAGCAACATATGTCAAAACAATCATTTCCAAGGAGGTGACATAAAATTATGAGGTTAAATAAACTTGATGCGTGATATGTCATTCCAGTTGTTTATTAAGATGAAATGCAGGATTAAATTCATATTTCAGTCTCTTTAGGCATATGTTCAAAAATCTGCACTTCTGGAGAAGGAAAGATAGACAGGTTAGTACTCTACAGTCATTTGCTGGGATCCCAAAAATGCCATTCTTATTAAAACACCATGCACTCTGCCTGTCCAGATGAAATACAGACTCATCTTTTTATTTTTAGTTTGTGTCTAATTAAATGTTTATGTCTGATGTTTTGGACTCACTCCAACAGTTCCATGTCCTCCCTGTGCTGGGAGCCCAGAGCTGGATGCAGGTTCCAGGTGGGCTCTCCCCAGAGCAGAGCAGAGCAGAGGGGCAGAATCCCCTCCCTCCCCTGCTGCCCACGCTGCTCTGGATGCAGCCCAGGACACGTTTGGCTCTCTGGGCTGGGAGTGTCCATGGCTGGGTCATGTCCAGCCTCTCACCCACCAGCACCCCCAAGTCCTTCTCACAGGGCTGCTCTGCATCTGCTCATCCCCAGCCTGTGTTGACCACATGACATTCCCATGTCATTCCCAGGTACTTCCCACCTTATTTTCTTTTTTTTTTCCCAACATTCCAGAAGATAAATGCTATAAAAATGCTATTAGCATCACACCTCAGGCACCAAAGACACAACTCAGCTGTGATAGCAAAAAGTATCTCTCTGTATCATGGTCTTAATTATGATGAAAGAGATCACTGATGTGTATGATTTCTGTCAAGTAAAAAAGTAATCCTACACAGTCTCTGTGATAAGGAAATTTGTCTCACAATTGAAAACAATATATATGACCTTCAAAGTTTGTGCAGTTTCAGGGAAAATTATGATTAGAAAGTGGAAAGATCTGTTTGCACATGCAGTATTGCATTGGACAAAAAATGATTAAACATTGCACTTACAAACCTTCATGCATATGCTATATAAACCTGAAATACTCAATGGGTTGCTTAGTGCTTCCTCTGAGATCAGTATAATATAAGACTTAGGGACCTACATTTAACACACCAGCTTTCTGCTCATATACTTTACTAAACCATATAGTTAAGCCCCTAAGAAAATAACCTAGCTCTAAATGTAGTGGACACTCACAGGTTACATTTAGTCAGCTGGAAATATTTTTGTTATCATGACGTATAAAAAGATGAGTTACACAGCTGGATAACTTTAGGCATATTTTTTGGTCTTGGCAAAATACGGGATTATATTGCGTATTGCTTTCTTAAGGCTGATAAGTAATGAATGACAATATATTTTGGGCATTGTAAGATCCTTTCTGTACTGTTATATAGAGTTCTCATTCTTCAGTACAATTTAAAACTCCTTCAGAGGTTATGAGTTATAATCAATTACCTTGGTGTTACTATGACTTCAAGTTTAAAATTCCACACTGTATGTCACAATCTTTTAATTGGACCCCTGCTAAAACCACTAGTTCAGCACATGATAGCAGATTAATGATGAATTTTTGTAAGACTACCATAGTTGGGAATCAAGAATTATTTGATTCAAATGTTTGAAGTAAAGTGAGCTCATTAATAAAGGATTTAGCAACTAATTTCAGCTTCAAGTTGAAATTCAAGCACTGAGTAGCCTGCATATTTCCATTCAATTTTATACTTTATCAAAGTTGTCCCTGGAAAATGTATCTTTTTTAACATGTGAGCACCCAGAAACAATGCATTCTAATTTTTAGACTGAGACACAGTACTGCAAGATGCATAACTGAGAAGCACTTCTTTGGAAACAAGTAGGATACAACTCTGCTATTAAAATGTTTTTCCTTTGAAAACTCAGTTATCTGGCTTGATCATTTTATATTTGGGACAAAAAGATGAAGCAAACTGAGGACAAAACCACAATTTCTTTGAGAGAACTATCACACTGGTGTAGTTCATATATATCATTTTGGAATGCTGCAAAAATTATTATTCTCACAGAATAAGAGACAATATATTAAATATTAACATTCTGCAATGCACATTTTAGCAAAAGAAATATGTAAGTGTCAAATGTGCAGCCAGTGTAACAATCATTAAAAGTGACAGTACAACAAAACACAAAATGACAAATTAAAGGTTACTGTTTATGGCATTTCAAAAGGTAAAAATTTTCATTCATTTCTCAAATAGCATCATTGTTAGTTTACTTTCGGAGTGAGGCTTTTATACAGCTTCAAATTAAAACTAAATGCTGTTAAGCATGTCAAAAATATGTACAATTTAATGCTGCTAACTCTGCAATTCAGTTCATGAAATGCTGGAAAAACTATCTTTTATCACCTACTGCCATGGGAAAATGCTTGAAGAGCAGAGCAAGACTCTTCAAGCTCTAAAGTAAATTTGGTATAACATGGAAATCTTTAGGTTTCGTTAGTGTCTTTTCAAAGCCACAGCATGATCTTTTGAGTTTTTGTTTGAGTCTCTTGGTGTGCCAAGAACTGTAGGAACATATATGACAACAACATTTAAAGTTTCACCAGACATAAGTCTTTTAAGCTTTATTTAATGGAATTTGGAATGTGGAGAATTTTATTAAGAGTTGGTTAGTTGAGAAAGGCCATACTGACATAATGCCACTGGTTAAGCTGAAAGAGGGAGGTCAGCAGTCTCTGATTCAGTGACTGCTGACAGGCAAGAATGCCGGATGACCTTGCTGCAACATGAGGAAAGGGAGGTGAGATTAGTCCTGAATATCTGCAGAATGTAACAGAAGAATAAGCACAAGAATGTAGAAGTAGGTGTAGTTGCTGATATGTAACTAACCAATCCTGAGCTCAACTTTTGCAATATGTATGAAGCTTATTAAGAACTATATTTAACCCGCCGTATTCGATCAATAAATCGGACTTGGATGAACCAACTGGTCTCCTTCCTCCGACATTGGAAATTTGAAAGTATTGTGATTTTTTCATTTTTCTAGTATAGGCAGTATTTGGATATTAGTATAGGTAAGTGTATTCCATTAGTGGTTAAACTCTTGGCAAGCTCCGTCCTTGGCACAATCTGTGAACCTGTGCTAGGAACTTGGCTTGTCCAGAGCAGGGTGTAGTAAAAAGGTGAATAACTGTCGGGAAGGGATGGCCAGCCATGAAAAATAGGAATAACAGAGTGATTGCCTGTAATGAAAGGCAGGTCCTTGGCTGACAAATGCTTGCTATCAATCACTATGGTCTTTTCTCACTTTCCCACCTCAAGGAAGCTGAGCTTTCTGGACACCTCACAGGCACATAAACTGCTCCTTATACTGCTTTCTGTCTTCTACCCTCTTAGACCTCATGACTTGCTTGAAGGTCTTGACCTGTCATTTGAGGATTGTAACTCTACAGAAACAGGTTAAGAATCATTGTGATTATTAAATCCACAGTATCTGAAATGTTTGTTTCTTTCAGTGAACTATACAAGTATTAAAACATTTTCAAACACACACACACACACATACACACACATAGATATTTCAGGCAGATCCAGTAGTATTACATCAATTAACACTTCTCAATATAACGTCTTACAAGCGTGACAAGCAAAAACATTGTAACTAACCTCAGTTTTACTAGTCTTGTGTCTCTCCACTGATGCAGGCTATTTTGTTTTGCCCAAGGTTCAAAATTCTGCAACCTTCTAGCAAACATTTTCTTAGAAAGCTTAGGTTTGGAACATAACTGGAAATTTTGCCACAAGTCCTGCCCTTGGGTGACACCAACCTTATGAAAAACTACAGGCTTGGGATAGACTGCTTGGAAAGGTGCCTGGTGGGAAAGAACCTGCAAGTCCTGGTTGGCATGCTGAACATGAGCCAGCTGTGCCCAGGTGGCCAGGAGGGCCCATGGCATCCTGGCCACTATCAGAAGCAGCATGGTCAACAAGAGCAGGGCAGGGATTGTGCCCTGAACTTGGCACTGGTGAGGCTGCACCAAAGAGCAGCTGCAGTTTAAATCCTGCGTACAGTTGAAGAATGACATTGAGGTGCTGGAAAATGTCCAGAGGAGGGAAATGGGAGCTGGTGAAAGGTCTGGAGCACAAGTCATACGAGGAGCAGCTGAGGGAGGTGAGGTTGTTTAGTCCGGAGAAAAGGAGGCTGAGGGTGACTTTATTGCTCCCTACAACTGCCTGAAAGGAGATTGTAGCCAGGTGGGGGTCAGCCTCCAGTCCCAGGTTACAAGAAACAGCACACGGGGAAATGTCCTCAAAATATGCCAGGGGAGGTTTTGACTGGATAATAGGAAAAATTCTTTGCCATACGGCTTGTAAAACATTGCAACAGGCTCACCAGAGAAGTGGTTGTGTCACCATCCCTAGAGGTATTTAAATGATGTAGATGTGGCACTCAGGCACATGGTTTAAGGGTAGACTTGGCATGCTTAGATTTATAATTGGACTCAATGATCTTAAGGGTCTTTTCCAGCATAGATAATTCTATGATTCAAGTTTTATCTAATTTATCTGTGTTCTTAGTCTCCCCCTTTCTTCTCTGGCATTTTGAGTCATGAAGGAGAAAGGCACCTCAAAGTAAGTGCATTTCTGCAGGTTCATTGTTTACTTGACACTAAAAACCACATCAGTCGCTTCCTTTAGGGCTCGTCCTAACAGGCTGGCAAAATGTCACAGCATTACTGCACTAGTTCCAGCATGAAGGTCTGTTCAGAGAATTTTCTTATTACTTCAGTAGATGACATTACGGCTTTGTGCAATGGTATTTCTGGTTTCCCATTTTTTTCCTGCACCATGAGATATAATGAGTAATGTTTATACTGTGCACTGAAAGAAACAAAAATCTTGAGAAGAAAAAAATAGGCAAACATGAAGTTACAGAATACATCAAAGTATGCGCTCAAGAGTGATAAATTAATCCCATTTATTTTCTGACTTTCCAACTAGGATGGAATGGGAACATATTTACCTTCACCTCAGTTTCTGAAGGCAGTAATAAGCAGATCTACAATGATTTGGGGGACTGGGTGTGGGGATGTTAACAATTTTCTTAAAACTTTTTCCTTTGTGTAGTTTCTCCAAAGATTTAAAATCAAACACATTGAACAATCTATTAGCTGCTCTCAGCCCAAATAAACTTTTATTTTCCTTTTCTTTTCTTTACAATATGTTAGCTTGCAGGAAACTACCAGGATCACATGAGTTGAAATAGAATATCAGACTTTCACTTCTGCTTTCCTGTCTGACGTTCGCAATGGCCACAGTGCGTTTTATAACACAATTGTGGGGAACATATTTGAGGGTTTCTGTTCTTTTCTCAGCAGACAAAAATCACCTTTCTTAACAGTTCTCGTTGCAGAAGCAGAAAACTGTGTGGAAATACTGACTGACCAATTTTCTCATTCAAGCTCGCATTTTCTCGTCACATGTTGAAGATTCTGCTAAGGCCTTTTGGTGTAATAATACATGGCACAGCCACATATGTTCGTGTAACAAAGCTGTCAGAGGAGGGGGCTGGTAGTGTTTACAAGGCTCTGGTTTGCAAATTGCACACTTCTGAGCAATTCAGCATTTAATAAATGCAATGTCATATTTGAGAAGAGCATTTGGGCTTAGCCAGCTTACCAGCAAGCTGCTGCTGCCCCCCGGTGTCCGGCGGACACACGGGCCCGTCCGCAGCCACAGGAGCCGGGCAGGGCTGCGACAGTGACCTGCCACTGAGGCAACTCCACTGTCTGCTCGCATCTCTAGCTCCACATCGTAAAAACCAGCAGGACTTTCCCACTCACTTAACTCATGAATAGGAGGAATAGTCGTGCGTTAACCCGATCCCTCAATTCCTTTTAAAAGCCGTCTGAGTGGATTACCTCTTCCAGTCTTCCCAATTAAAAAGGGATAGCAGCTATAACAGTGTTTTGAAATACAACTGGGATCCAAAATCTCAATTAGGTTTAGCAATGACCCTTAAAGAATTACTTTGTTCCATTGTTTGGATTATTCTGGACTTGCTTGCACAGATGCTAAAATTCTGACTCATTTTTAGTCCCTTTTAATCCATTACTCAGTTCATTTCTTGATATGTAAATTTTGAAAAAAAAAATAATTTCAGAGTTTAAAAGTGCTAAACATCTGGGGAAGATAGGTTGAGTTTCATATATGTGATTGAATCTCAGCTTCATAAAACCTCTGAACACAACTGAGGATTTACCAGCATCTTTGTAATGGATTATGCCCTAAAGAACAAATTTGTTTCTGCATAGCGCCCAACAAGAAAAGACAATTGCTTATAGATCTTATAGGATTTTCAGGAATGTTAAAATGCATCTTCACCCAAAACTGATCCAGTATGTAATATATGGTAGGAATAATTCATGCTATTAATGTATGGTATAAAATATTGTGAAATCCAAAAGCATATCTTTGACCATCCCGGCCGGGAGCAGCTGTCTATTTAGGTTCAACAAGTTCCTGGACACAAGTTAAGATAACAATCGATGCCTTAACTTAAGAATAGAAGCTTCCAGGGTGATGCTCACCGGTTTCCCCGGGGAGCCGCCCTGCCGATTGCATCTACCAAGACAGTCAGCGGTGCCAAACTGATACATCTGAATGCACGGCTTCTCCAGGTGTGCCATTCATTGACACCAATGGCACACCTGGACTCGGCTGTAAGAGAGTCTGTAGGAGTGACGGGGGTCACACACGGACGGGACGGACAGAGACGAGAGATCTCTGCAGCCAAGTCGTGGAACTATCGGTTTATTGCAAAGGGCGTGGGTGCAGGGCCCTGCTGGGAGCTGCCAGCCGCAGCTCGGAGCAGGCCCGAGAGAAGAGAGGCTTAAAGTGTAAGGGAGTTAAAGATTTAAGAGCGGAGAGCATGTAGAAAGGAGGGGGTGAGGAAGTGCAGAGGAGGAGACGAAGAAGTGAGCAAGAAAAGAGAAAGAGAGCGAAGTTCCCGTTATAATACAATAAATCATCTTCAGTGTTGAATATTCAGATTCTCATCAACCAATCTACTACAGCATGCATATCCTATAACATTTCCATACAGCCTATAAGAATCACTACATTACCATATTGTGTTACATTTTAAACCCTAAATCTTACTCTTTGGGCCCTATCTGCCAAGCTGCAGGGTCTGCTCTGACCCTTGGACCTGCCTGCTTGCAGAGGGCATTGTTTCATCAAGAGGGGATTACCTTCGGCTGGCCACACCATTGTTTTCCAGTTGTTCAGTAACTAAGGGATCTCAAAACTTGCTTTCATTTCAATCTCGCTTATAGTTTTTATATTCTCAAAATCTTTTGCCAGGCAATCATATTTATAAGGCTTTCCTGTTCCATCCTTCCCAACACTGGGCCTTGGTCCAGCTCTGCACGTGGAAAGCAACAGTGATGCATGTGAAGAGACACAAAGAAAATTCGGTCATCTTTGCCTCGGGCAGAACAAACTGTATAAAACCCCCGCTGCAAGAGGCAGCATTTGTGAACCGAGGGGGACACTCTGACACTCGGAGGTCGGATCCAGGCTCACCCGGCGCCGATCCTGGACTCGACGCTGTCTCTTTGGCTGTGGCGGTTTCGAAGGCCGAACTTTGGTCTCGCAGACAAATTAATAACTCTTTGCTGAATTTTTGATAATTTTGGCTCACGATTCGATCTTTTATAACGAGTAGGACATGGCTTAAATCATGATGGCTAAAATCTGCAAAATCAAAGTTCCCATCTCTTATTAGAAACAAAAAAAAAAAATAGGAACAAAAATATGGATATAAATAAAATATAATAAATAGTTTGACTTTAAAAATCCTAAAATTTGCCGTAGAAGTAAAATTCACTCTGAGGTGGATAATAAGGTAATCCATCTAGGCAAGCTTTCTAAATGTTTAGACAGCTTGGAAAATACTACAGACAACTACCAGTGTAGTAGTTTCTTACCAAAAATAAATGTTTAAATGTTTCCTAGCATTACAAGTTTAATTTATTGTGTACATCATCATAGTCATAAAAGAAGCAAATGAGGGTACAGGTAAATAAAAGCCCTTCTCTTATTCTCATGCAATAATCTATGACAAGAATTGTATTTGAGAAATAGTCATGTTAGGAATTAAGAGGTCTTTACTCTTTAATGGGAAGGTCTAGACTCTTTGAAAAATAAAGTTCACAGAAACTCCTTGAGGCTGAAAAGGCAAACATCTTTAGTATTCCAAAAAACATCTTGGTTGAGGATATTTTTCAATTGAGTGTTTTCTAGTAAAAGTAAAATGAAATTATGTAAGGTGCACAAAGGTGATACGAAGAGCAGATACCTCTATTTCCTTGCATTTTTGCTTGTAGAATCAAGAGAGTTTAGTAATTAAGTTATTTTCATAATAATCTGTCATCCTCTGTCCTTTGCTTCTGTTTCAAGTTAAATGTTAAATGTTAAGTAAGAGTTGTCAGAATCATAGGTAGAAGGAATTTTAGAAAGATGCAGCCCTGTTAATAGTACACTAAGATTTTTCTTAGCCATCCTCCTTTTACATTTCAGTTTAATTTGTTATCTAATGAATAGGCATGAATGTGTTTATACTATCCTGGTTAATACAAGAAGCAAGCATGATTGTTAAAACCAGGAATAATTACACTTTATTTATAAATAGTAGATAATAGCTTTAGGTCATCTTTACATATGTCAGCAACAAAACAGGCCTTGCAGCTCCCCACTTACATCACGACAGAATTTAAACACTTTGCACTTGCATTACTGAAGGAATTTGAATTCATAAGGAATGCAGAATTTAAGAGCATTGTGACTGGAGTTGTTCACAACCATGATTCCAGCTGTCTAATCAAAACACTAATCAGCTATTCTGGTTTCTGCCGCTTATTGGAGTTGTAATTGTCATGGAAAAATATTTCTCATGCCTCCACCTTCACCATTAAAAGCTTTTCAGCAAAAATCACAAGGTCTGGTTCATGAAAGAACAGGTTGTCCTACAGAGTGCATTCTGACCTTGGCTGCAGATTTACATTTCCATTATGAAGTACTACTCACTGCAAATAAAACACAGCTGGTATGTAGATTTAAACCCTCTCACCTTGATTAAACAGACTTTGAAGAAAGCAGCTATGCAGGTGAGCAGCACCCCACTCTGAAAGTACAGAGAACCAACACCAGAGCTTTCCCAAGGCTGTTGCTGATGTACCAGGACCAGGCAAGTGTGACACCTGGATGTACACATTCACTTACATCAAGTGAGTGGAGTTAGTGAACCTGCTGTGCTACAGACTGCAACACTGAGGGATAAGCATTGTCTTTTCATTCTGTGCTTATGCATTATCCAGCACAACATGGTTTTGGTTTATAAAAAAAGATCTTAAGTGATAACCCACAATACAAAGGAGAAGTAATCATTATGATAGCACCATAATGGATTCTCCCAATTCCATTACGGAGGTGAAAACACATACTTCTGACTAATAGATTTGTTATAAACACGGATATAGGACAGACCTTCAGGTCATTTAATGAATTTTGTTGGAAAATTAGAACCCCAGGTTATTAAAAAAAGGTCCTGCATGGTCCTATTATGTTACTACTTCAGATGTGAAAAGTTCTTTTGAAGTCTTACATATGTTAAATAGATGTTCAAATGGATGAGTGATCTGCCTATTTTATAAAATGTGTTTTCTTCTGGGTTTTTTAATGTTGTGTGGAAATTGATTTCCTTCAATTCAAGATGATTCAGAGGAGTTGTCTTCATACACATACTTCATACAAAGGAGTACACTTCCGTGTTTGATTCAAGGAGGAATCACATGACCTCTTTTAATGCCAAGCAGAGCATGAATCACAGTACTTTGCACCCTCAAAACAATCATTTTGTATATCTGGAGATTTATTCGTCACAGATGCAGAAATGTGGATTAAGGAAACTCCATGATAAGAAGAATCAATACTTCAGTGATAATTGAAAAAACTGAAAATATGAAAATAAGATTCAGAACCTCTTCAGAAAAGGGAAAAAACTCCTATGACAATAGTATAAACAGAATATATTTTCTTGCTGTATTATTTTCAACTGCATCTAAAGCTACTCTGATTTCCTTCAAAGTAATAATGATGTTAATTTAATTAACTCTACAGATATTCTTGGATTCAGCACTTATTTCATTCTTTTCAGATCATGTTTTTACTACAGTGTGACATATTTTGTTTGGGAGCTTTTTGGATGAAAGACATATTCTACTGATGAGTATGCATTGAATTTGGGTGCTTAGGTTAAAGAAGTATTTTTTTGACAACTCCTAATTAAGGAATCATTAAGGCTGGAAAAGACCTCCAAGATAATCCTTTGAGTTCAGCCTTTGACCAAACATCTCCTCAACTAAACCACAGCACTAGGTGCCATGTTCAACAGCTGGGCCCAACCCCTGGCTGTCCTGTGAGTGCTGCCTGATGTCACTCAGGATGATCCATTACAGAAATCTCCCCAGCACTGAGGTCAGGCTGACAGGCCTGTATTCCCTGGATCCTGCTTCCAACCCTTCCTGCAGATGGGCATCACACTGACCACCCTCCAGGTGTCTGGGGCCTCCCTGGTTAACCAGGACAGAAGGTAAATGATGGTGAGAGGCTGGGTGAGCTCCTCCTCCCTTCCCTCAGTGCTTGGAGAATCCCATCCAGTCCCATCCACTGTGAGTGTCCAAGGGGCACAGCAGGCCATTGACTGCTTCCTCCTGGACTGCAGGGGTCTGTTCTGCCCCCCATCCCTGTCTGCCAGCTCAGGGGCCTGGCTGCCCTGAGGATAACTGGGCTTTCTGTTAGTAACTGAGACAAAGAGGGCATCAAGCAACCCGGCCTTTTCCTCATCCTTGGTGGCAATTTGCCCCCTCTTCATCCAATAAATTACTGAGATTTTCCTTGGCTGTCCTTTTGTTGTTAATATATTTATAAAGACACTTTTAACTATCTTTCACAGCACTGGTCAGATTGACATCTAGCTGAGCTTTTGCCTTACTAATATTTTCTCTATATGACCTATTGACATCCTTGCACTTTTCTTGAGTGGCCTGTCCCTTCTTCCAAAGGTGGTAAACTCTCCTTTTTACTTAAGTTCCAGCAAAAACTCCCTGTCCAGTCAGGCTGTGTTTTAGGAAGTAGGAATGGCGTGCTCCTGCATCTTTAAGATTTTCTTCTCAATTGTGTCCAGCCTTCCTGGAGCCCTTTGTTATTAAGGGCTGTGTTGCAAGTGACTGTCTGAACCAGTGTTCTGAACAGGATCAAGTCTGCCCCCAGTATACTCAAGGCAGAGCTTTTACTCACCCTCTTCCTTACTTCACCAAGAACAGAGAAACTCTGTCATTCCATGGCCAGTGTGCCCAAGGTGGCCTCTGACCACCACACATCCCACAGCCCTTCCCTGTTTGTGAGCAGCAGGTCTGGCTGGGCCTGCCCTGGTAGGCTCCCTCATAAGCTGTGTCTGGAATTTACCTTCCACTCACTGCAGGAACCTCCTAGACTGTCTCCTCTCCACTGCTGAGCTTCCAGCAGACATTTGTCAAGTTAAAGTCTCCCACAAGAACAAGGGCCAGTGACCATGAAACATCCACTGAAGGAATATTTCACTTCATCCTGGCTGGGTGGTCTGTGACAGACTCCCAGCAGGATCTCTGCCTTGTGGGCCATCCCTCTGACTGTCACCCACAGGCACTCAGCCTTATCCCTGCTGTCCCTGAGCTCTGTACAGCCAAAACCCTCCCCAGTGCACGGAGCCACCCCACAGCCCCTCCTTCCTCACCTGTCCCTCTGAGGAGCTTGTAGCCATCCCCTGCAGCACTCCAGTGATCCCACCACATTCCCATGGTGATAACCACGCCACAGCTGCCTGCTGCCAATGGCTTCCATTGTTTGTTACCAACGCTGGGCGCATTGGTGCAGATGCACTTCAGCTGGGCTGTCCATGCCACCCCAACACAGTTGTGTCACTCCAGGTTCATCTCTAGTGGGCCTGGTCTTGTCTCTTTCCCTTTTCAAACCTGGCATAAAGCCCTCTCAATCAGCCCTGCTAATTCAGCAACCCCAGAGATGCAGAAGAATTTTGCAAGCAACATTTATCTTATGGTGTGCTATGCTCCGCCTATGAAATATTTGTCCTTTGAGGATTATTACTGAAAATTTTTTTCCCCCCCACTTTTCCTGCTTCTGCCCCAGCTTCCATTTCAACTGGTTTGTCTGGAAATTAGTCATCTTTTCCTGAGATGTTTACATTTTTACAGTGAATCAAGCTTGCTCTGACAAAAAAAATGTCTTTTGCAAAAAAAAAAAAAATTACACTATTGGGTGTTGGTCAAAGGGTCACAGCAGAATCTCAATGTGTTCCTTGCATTTCAGACAGCCTGTCTTAATCTTTCTCAGAAGGCAGGAGTCTAAGAAAGAAGTAGAGGGGGATCATTCTCTATTTTTCATCAATCCCTAGACTAGAGACAGTACCGTTTCTTATTTATGGTTATCTTTCTCTTGATAGCTGCATTTCAAAGAATTGAGATTTGTTGGGGAGGAGGAAGAATTTTAAACAGAGTTGTCAGACAGGGAAGGAAGTAATGGAAATTGCATACTTATTCTAAGCCATTTTCCCTCAGGTGATGAGGCAGCACTGCAAAGTCAAAGGAGAAACCCCCATTGCAAGGACACATCATTACATTCACAGCACACCATGACAAGGTAACGACTGATTTCATCTCTCTGTTCAAAATTATTTTCCTTATGGTGTGTAAAATATTACATTATCAGTCCATTTGCAGAGTCCTAACCAGACAGCATCAATGAGGGTGTCTGTAGAGGCTGCCATTCTCTGGCCTGCTGAACAGCAGTGTACTCGAGCAGCCTGAGTGGGGAAGAGAAAGACACCATGTCCTGCACTCTGATCCTGACTCTGCCATCCCTGCAGGTACATCCCTAGGTGCAACTCCTGGACCTAGATTTCCAAAAGGGCTCTCCAAACTTTGTCATTCACAGAACTTCAAGAAGATGAGGATTGATTAGCATTATTTTTAGTGGCTCTTTGACTTTTAAAAATGATCAGTCAAGTCAGCCATTGTCCACATAAATAAATAACCAGCATTTGGAAGTCCTATCAATATCTTCAAGCAGAATTCTCTGCATTTTAATTAGAATTCTCTGTATTTCTAATCTCTGAGTTTTTAAGCAGAATTCACTGTCTGTCCCTTCTTTTGATCTCTGTTGCAGATGGAACCAGATGGTATCATTCTCACCTTTAACCTCTCTGTTGAATGTAAAAAGATGCTATCAGGTGTATTAAGCAGATGTTGCTCAATGTTTATGGAAAGCTTTTGTATTTTACAACCTGTTTTGCTTTTGTCTTAGAAGATGTGGTGCAGAGTTGCAGATCACATCTTCTTTGGCACTCAACCTGGAGCTCTGTGCACACTGAACTGAATTCTGGTCCAAACTGAATAGGGGGCACCTCCCCAAACCAGAGACCACCACAGACCCACTAAGAAGCCCACACAAGCACAGCCACTCATATTTTATAAAGTGTCATAAGCTAAAAAATTACACAATATGTAGATGTAACTATGTACAAGATAGGTGAGTTTATATAGATTTCAATGCATAAATTCTCCTGCTTTTTACTCCTTGACGTGCGTGCTCTGTGGAAAATGTCCACCTTGTACTCTGCACGGAATAAAAATATTTCCTTTCTAAGACTCTTTCTTTGTATTTAGAGAGTTCCTAAAATCACCAACATAATGAGACAGCCAGAAGACATAACAGAAGAACTTAAGGCTGTTCTCATCCATACAGTGGGACATGTCCAGCACTAAGGTGAGGTCCTGAGCAACACAACATAGACATTTTTTGGATCTTACTGCTTTTCAGGGCTATATAAGGGAGATATTAATTTCCAAGAGTGCAGTGTTGCAAGCACTAAGTTCACATCAGAAGAAAAGAAACCATGATTTGCTCATTTGTTTGCTTTGTGATTTCTTCTTTTGCCACACCTCCAATCACCCTGCAGAGGTGATTCTGAGAGTGCTGACTGGCAGGTGTGTTCCTCTGAAAATATAGACATGCTGTTCTCATCAGGTAATCCATGTGCCAAAATGGATTACTGTTTTTAGCTGCAGTTCCAAATGCTCCTCACTTCCCAAGAGCTAGAGGTTTCTTCTTCTTTCACTAGAACATGAGAAATATGGGAAACATCTAGGATGCCTAAGGACATACTGAAATTGACTTGGGAAATTAGATTGGTGTGTTAGATTGTACCCATGGAGTTCCCTACTAAATGAGATCTACTTAAAGAGTTCATAGTAGATTTCATCATTTACCTTATGTCCATAATAAGAGGCAGTAAATGATGAGTTCTTTCATTATTCCACCCACATTTTTTTCTTTTTTTCTGCATAAGAGAAAGGTGAATTTTTATGATACTACAAGAACTGGTTTCTGTAAGACTTTGTGTAACATGCTGATCTGTGTATGGGGACATGCTTACTTTATATGCTGACTGTTTGGAGGCCTATATAGGTCCAAAGATTCAGTTAAGTACCAGGGAATTATATAAGAAATCTGCATCTAGATGAATAAATTACAATGATGGATTAGTCAGAAAGCATGTTTTTTAATTACTGGATAGAATGACACACCCCTCAGAAGTATCCTAAACATCCACTCAGGCAACAAAACAAGGTTGTACTCCTCTCTGCATCTGTTTGGAACTATATCAAAGAACATGCAAACAGCACTAGCAATTTGTGATCCTTCATTCAGGAGCTAGTTTCAAATCTTAGAGGTAACAATAACCAGGCTTTTGATTTAGTGGCATTATCATCACTTTTGAAATTCTGCTGTCAGGTTGCAAATATTCCATCTTTTACATCTGCCGACAGAAACTGAGCACTTGGAAGGGTCCGCAATATAAAGGCTGTGTTTGATCTTCTCTCCAGATCCCAGCAATGTCTATTTTGAATGCCCATCCAGTGGAAGAGATTTTTAATAATGGTATTCAAGTGTCCATTATCTTTTTCTCTCATCTGTTGGTGCTGTTTTTAGATTACAAAAATATTTTACCAGGGCACTTCTACAGATTTTTCCAGTACTTAATCTTAAGAGGTCTTTTTCTGTACTGTTCTAGTTGCTCTGCTTGCTTGATGCCTTGTACTGCCCAGAGAATGCAAAATCTGCTTTCTTTCCCACAGTGCTACCTGTGAAGTCTGATCACTTTTCCTTAGCTGTTTGGCCATCACTTTCCTTGGAATTGACATCCCTTTTTGGCACTGAGTTGTTACTTTAGTGTTTCACTGCTCCGAACACACCAAGTACTGAAGGTGCTCCTTCACATATGAAACTACTTTTAACCTTCAAGTTGAGTACAAGAACACTGTATGACCAAATGTGACATGAGGTAGAAAGACTTCCACACCTCCATTTACACTTCCTGGACAGGATAGATGTTGTATCAGTTTTAAGAATTCCTCTCTCTGTTCAAAGGCTGAAGCATAAGCGGGACTTGAGTAATTTTCATATGGGTTTCATCCAAAAAACTTTGAAGTGATATTGTATCAGCAGGGTACAATGAATACAGAGATTATCAACAAACTCTAACTCACTTTTTTTTTTTTGTAATTAGGTATTCAACATATGCTGATCTTCTTAGGTACTCTTGACATATGTTCTCACTTTGATTCAATTTCCCACCTTTTAATGTTTGGCAGAGCAACAGGAGAAAGCACAATAACATAATGGATGTAAGTAATGCATCCTTCTGATGGACAGCTAGTGAATTCCCAAATTAAAGCTGAACTAGTTAGTCAAGATCTCTGCATTCTCCTTGCTCTCATCTAAAACTAATTTCCTTCCTCTTTCCTCCAGCATTTCTTTCCCGTTCAGAATTCATTCACTCATTTCCTACCACTTACACTCTGTAGCTGAGTGGGAAAAGACCAACTCAGCCTCTGCCTTAAAGCCAGAAATGGATGTCCTCATATAGAAAGTAAAGAACTCCAGAGCTCATCTTGAGAGAATGTTCTTGAACCCCGTTATAGAAAACCACAACAACCATAAAGAGGAAAAAATAATTCGTTTCAGGAGATAGGACCCAAGGCATTTATACAGATTTCCATGTAAAAGTGCAGAATACTCATAGACTGAGCTGAGTGCTTGAACAAGTCAACATTATTTACTGATGCAAATTACTCGCATGATGATAATAAATTCATTCTTGATTAGAAAAAAATTCTGTAAGTGTCTTCTAATGCTTTCTCATTTAGTACCTTCCAGGAAAAAAGAAAGAAAAAACTGCTGGTTTCAATTTCTTCTCCAGGCAGAAAACTTAGCAATGTTCCAGCTATCTGTAGCAGTGAAAGAACAGCAAATACACCTTTGCCCATTTTTTAGTCTGTACAAATACATTTAAATGCTTGTCTTGCCACAAGATCTGCTGTAGAGGACAACTGATGCCTCGAGTTCTTCCTCCATATAATGTGGGAAATAGTAAAGGTAAAAAGATTTCCAGAAAGCTGTAAAGGCAGGCCTTAGAAATGGAAAGAAGGGAAAAATTAGAACTAGCTGCAGCTGCAAAGTCTAAAAGTAGAAAAAGTTACAATAGTACAGATAGCAAGGACATGAAACAACAGCTTGAATTTTAGGCTTGGCTAAGGTAGACCTTAAGACTGAAGAAAAATATCCTTAGCAAGTTAGTAGAAGGTTTTAAGCTTAATAATGAAGTATTGTGTATTGTTAATAGAGAGCAAACAAGCAAGCATTGTGTGAAGCAGGTGAACGTGTACTTCTAGTAATTGGCTAGAACAATTGTCTGTAAGCTTTAGCAATACTCTATTGGCTAAAAAGTTTCCTAAATGCTCTGTAACAAAGAAATCTTTGGCTGCTGCTGGCAGAATGTGAGCTGTTGCTATCTTTCTATTCTCTCAACCATGCAATGAGACTGATGCTGCAATAAAGCTCAAGGAACATAACAAGCCGTCCCGTCCTGTTTGTGAAAAAACACCCACACAATATTCGACATTTGATTTAAAAGAGCAGAAAAGAATACCACTGAATCTCTCAGTAAAATTTGGCAAGTTCTCCAAACAAAGGTTGTGAAGGAAACCTAGAAAGTGTGGCTTTGCCTTTACATACTCAACTGTAAGTCAAGGGAACCTTAAGAATATCACACATATCCCATACAACAATATTTCTGTGTAGAACACTAAAACTGGCAGTATAACAATATCTAAGTCTAGTGAACAACAGCTTTTGTTCATATTTGCACACAGTCTTCCAGTGAGTGCCTGAAGAAGTTGTAAAGTGAGGAGAAACAGAGGATTACTTTTTAACTGACAAGTATGAGAACTACCACATCAAATGTGTCAGGGTTTCAAACATTCTGTCATCTTTGCAACGTTCCATTCAAGGCTGCAACACTAGTTTTGGGCCCTAACAAGAGCAGATCATCATTACTAATGATACAAACCACCTCAAATTTAAACTAATGGGGGCACTGACCCTGTGTTACAGCAGTAGCACCACAGAAACTCTGGCTGTGCCTGAGGTTCTAAGTCAGCCCGGGACAAATGAGGAATCCTCTACCTACTGCACCCCAGTCAGCAGTGCACAGAAATGTTGGAAAGGTGGAATGCTTTGTCTTCTGGCTGTTGTCTTCTCTTGCTTTAAACAGCCACATCTTTTCAGTGCTCCAGGCAGCCTAAAGCTTACTGACAGGCCTCCTTCCATTTGGCAGGCTTTGTAAACATGTGTTTTGACCCTATTGTATGTGTGTAAGTCTTAAGAACACTGCTAAGTTTAAGTCCAGTGTTTGCATTTGAGAGTGTTCTGCTTAGTTCTGGCCTGCATGACCCATGGCATGTGGTCTTACTGATTGCAGTGATTATTTCTGGGGAGAAGATTCTTCCTGCATACAGAAAATTCATTGTAGTAAAGCAGGATTGATTTCACCTTTTAAAATAGTAGCACAGCAATTTAACAAGACACAATTGTTTTCAACTAGTCAAGTAGTTCCAATAAAGGTAAAATAGCAAAAATTAGTCCTTCTTGTAGTTTTGTGCTGAGAAAAAGCCTGTTTCTCTCCAAATACAGGAAAGATCAAAAAAGGGCTATTAAAATGCCTTTGTACTACTAACTTTTTTAAATCTAGATTTATTTTTTTTAAGCATAAACTTTGGCCACTGGAATCTCTTTGTTTTCAGATCTTCTTCTATTGCTAAGCTCCAAGTCTATACAAGTAGACTTCTACTTCAATTAAAAGTACAGCATTAATAAATCAGTTTCTGCTCACTCCTCAAGACATTGATTGTCCCTGATCCACATGGCACAGTATGTATTTAATGCAAATGTCACCAGCCTTTAAAAACCACTTTCTCTAAATGGAAGTAATGCCCGAGTTGCATACAATATTACTATTTATGTCTGTAAACACACAGAAACACACACATATAATTAATGGCTTTGGCTCACTTGCAATGGTGGAATGATTCTAACTCATTATAAAGACCATTACAATATCTTAGAGGTTAAGTTCTGTGTCTCATCCATACACGGCTGGATGGACCATAAAAGTACATCTCCTATTTTTGTCAATTACAGACCTTAATCACCAACACCTCAGGAATACAGTACATACAGTATCTACTGTACTTCTAACCTGAAACTGCATTTTAAGGAGTAAGCAATTTTCTCAGTTCTAATGGAATGTCATCACATTATGCCCCTCTTTAGATACCAGCACAGAAACATCTCCAGCTGCCCTTGCCCTCTGCTTTTATAGGCCATTTTACTGGCATGCACTCCACAATTCTGCTTTAGACTCAGCAATAACATTAGCAAGCACATCAGCACTGTGTGAGCTGAAACTCTGAGCTCTGGACCACTTATACCTGCTCACCACTTACCTCTGAACAAGCTGCAATTCTGCTTTCCCTTGTCACAAAGCACTGCCACCCATTAGACATGTCCTCTTCTATCCAAAGGCGACAGTTTTCTGGTGATGTGACCAACTCTCCCATTTTGGTGGCAGATCTTTTATCTTGAGGACAAGGACGCCTGCACATGAGTGCATTGTACTGAAGGGTGCTTCTTATTATGGTCTTGTAATTTTTAGAGATGTATAACCCCTAAATTAAGAACCCTGTGACTCACAAGAGGAAGCAGCTAGATGGGTCTTAAGGTAGGCACACCCATTTCCTGGTAGCATCTCTTCAACCCCATGTTGAAGAGATTTTCTCTGCTTTTCATCTACAGTGCATTTTCATACATCTTTCTGAAGTCAGGGATCAAATGCAATCTCACATTTGATGCATTCCAAGAGTCAAAGAGGTGTAAGTCCCATCAAAGTTGTGTTTAGTCCTGCAGCTGGAGAGAAGACCCTTAGCCTTTGATATGGGCAAGTTGTCAAGCTGAAGGAGTGCAGAGAGGGCAGCAACAAAATGTTTGCATCAAAAGTAATTTCATTACTCTCTGTCTTCTTTTTCAAACCAGGTTTTTTGAAAACTGACTGAACTGAGGCACATGGAGCAGATAAACTCAGCTAACCTTCATTAATCCTTCATACAGAAAAGAAGCTTGCTTAAAACCATGAGATGCATTGAGATTTTAAAGAGTAGGGTTTATTATATTATGTCAAGTAACTATGATGCCTTCAAAACAGATGGAAAATAACTAAAAACTAGCACTTATCCAGATCAAGGGAGTAAATATTTTTCTTTGCCACAGAAGTCAATGTGACTGCACAAATGTTTTCTAGAGGTAAAATAGCATTGAAGTAAATAGTAGGATTTTGTTCAATGCAAACAGGAAAATACAAACTATAGGCAGAATGGTGATATAATATGCTACAAAACCACCTTCATTGTGCTTCATTTACACAATGTTCAATTTCCAAATGGAAACTTGGCAAAACACTCTCATATATAAGAACTTAAACTTAGCTGTGCTCTTAGATGTTACACACTTACATGAGGCTAAAACATTTACAACGTTTACAATGTGCATTTTCTCAAAATGTATGAAATTGAAGGACTCTATTTTTTTGCTCAAGAGATCTCTATCTGTAGCAAGATTGCCCTTCAGCTGTTCGAATGTTAAGACAATTTTGATTGTGTATTAAGACAAACCAGCTTTTCAGTGTCTTAATGAGGCAGACAATGAGGGAGCAGCTCATTTATTTGTCCTGTCAGACTTAGATGTAGCCAAATTGGTGACTTTAGTCAAAAACCAACTCAGAGGTCTCAGATGAATTCTATGAACAGGGATCATATAGCAAAGCACTATTCCTCCAGCTGGAATATTAAACCAGGCAAGTGAAAAAAAGATGATGTTCTACTCCTTGGTCCACAGAAATGTTTTTAAGGTGTTATCACATATTTAAAATTTAAACTGACCTGGTCTTTTTCTTCATTTTTAAAGTAGAATTATTGTTTTATTTTAATTATTAATGTATAGATGTATCCAGATACATTAATGCAACCAATTTACATTCCTACATACAAAGTTCTGTAATTTGAGAGCATGGTCAATCTTCAGGGACAGTCAGTTTTCAAATTTCCAAAGTTTTCGGTACTTGGGAACTTAAAATATCTTTAATATTTTTTTCCTGGCTATAGCCCCTTCTGATGCAGTATTAGTGGTTAGGTGAAATGAGGACAGTTTACCCAAAGGTAATATCTACTGGTATTAGTAATTAAGGGCACAATGATGATATAAAATACAAACCAGGCACACTGATAATAATAATTCTGTTGATACGAACAGCTGGGCTTCCATTTACTAAACTAGATTTCCAGATGAAATGAAGGGAAAAATCAGTGTTCATTTGTTCATTTCCTACAGAGAATTTTCTTGTTCTTTGAAATGTGTCCAGTTGCAGAACTTCTGTGTGTGGGTGGGTGGGTGTGTGTGCCTGTGTCTGTGTGTCTGTGTGTGTTTGAGGAGGTTTACTCTATCTAAAATCCCAAAACAAAACCAGAAATTAACAGATTCACCACTGCACACCAGGATGGACACCTCCCTGGAGTACAATAAGCATCTCAATTCCTTATCAGCAAAGCTAGATTCTCATTTCTTTTCTCTTAGCAGATCTATAGGTTTGTTTGATACATTGAGGAAGTGCATGTTTACCTGACAGTAAAGCAGGAAGAGGTGAAGTATTGCATCTGTTTCATTCTCCATGGCATTAACCCTCAGATTTATTGCAAGGAAGAAAGACAGATGTCCTGAATCCACTGGGCATGATTTGTATCTTATGCCTCTGACCAAATGCAAAACGGCTTCTCTACAGATATACTTTCCTACTTGTTTATATTTTCAGAGCTGGGTTTTATTTTTTTGTTTTTAAGTGCATGTTTTATATAGACCTCTCTGCATGAGAGGGAAATAATCACAGGAGAAACACTTCTGCCTCAGAACTTGCATGCCACTCAGAGAGGACAGGAGGGAATGGTGATTCTTCTTTACAATATATTTATTGAGAAGCAGAGTTGTCCTGCAATAGTGGCTGCTCCTTTTCTGCTTCCCTAGCCTCTGGCAATTTGACTTCCAGAGCACTTGAAGTGCTAGTGGCTGATGCCCACCTACACTCTTCAGTAGCAGCTGCAGAGGTGACTCAGAGACAGTTAATATATTTTGTTAAGTTATAAAAATATATTTTTTTAAAGTTCATGTCTTTAACTGTGCTCCCAGACAGAAGATGTCTGCTAGGCAGACCTGAGGCTGGCAAAGCTCTGGGGCCAAGACACCAGCCCACCCACTCCTCTGTTCCCAGACTCTGCACAATGATCCAGACAGAGCTGAATGAGAAGCAGCCTGAAGTCCCACAGATAAGCATCTATGATCAGCAAGGAGGGGTAACGTTGCAAAGGGAAAGAATATTCTTTTTTGTCCCAGTGAGTGCCACACATCAAAACTGGTAATATTAAATATTGAAATGACTCTGTAAACATACCTGGACAGGTGAATGACTTTAGCAAGCTGGAAAAAACTCCAGTGTTGCTTCTCAAAACTCTAGTGTTGCTTCTCCAGACCTACCTCTGAATCTGTGGGCTGGATAGATCTATCAGTACTTGATGAACCAGAACCAATAACAAGACAACGAAGGCCCATTCTGAGACAATAAATGTGCTTAGGCTGAACCCAGCACTGAGCTAAGACTCTGTTTTAGCAAAAATTTGTTTCCAAAGCACGGAATAGACACGTTTTGGTATCCTTTTTAGATGCAGACTTTCCCAATAATGCCAATATATGCTTTTGACTGGGGTAAAACATGAGTAGTCTCCATTCTACATGAAACAAGGGTGACAGGATGACATTTAGATTACTTGTCTTTAAGACGAGTTTCATGTTTTTCTGGTTAAGATTCCAGTTTTACGAAGCATTCACCCAGCTGCAGAAGGGCTTTTTTTACTGGATAGCAAAGGACAGGAAAAATGGAGCACATGGCATTTTTCCATCATTATTGTCAAATACAGGGAAATTTGAGCAACAACTTTCAAATTGTATACTTATAAACTCCTTATTTGGTAAAAAATATTCAGGTCAATACCATATATTTTTATGGTATCTCAAGAAAATTAGAGTTTGCAGGCTAAATGTACCATCTGCATGGGGTCTTCTGGGAATATAATTTCAAAACTTTTGCTACAGTATAATTACTATATAAATTATTTGCCAGATTATCCAATAACAAGAGTAGTGAACAGGTAAACTACCAAGTACTTAATTTACTTAGTAAAATATGTAATAGGCAATCAAGTATTAAACAAAAACATTGCTCAGTAAAGAAATTAATTCATCCTGTATGGCTTGCAATTGCTAAAAAATCCTCCATGAGGTATTAGCAGAATGGGTGCATTATTTTATTGCTATTAACAATTCAAATGAAGAGTGAGGTCCTTTAGGGAAGACTGCAGATGATTCAAGTCTGAACTTGAGCAGAGTTCAACCCTGCCTCCAGGACCAGTAGTAGATGCCTGTTCTACTTGAGACACTGGAATTTAATAACAAAAGCTGTAAAAGGGAATAAACAAGGAAAACTCATGTTACAATAAATCTCTTTTGGGAACAGAGAAAACGAAGTGCATATGCAGTGAGATGGGGTGAAAAAACTTGAAAGTAATTGATTTGAATAAGGTACAGGTTCTGAGGTGAGTGGCTATTGTGGAATAATGACCAACACAGGTGAGTGCAGCAGTCAAACCTGCCTCCACTTGTCACCAAAGGGTAAAAATGGGTTATCTAAACAGTGGATCTTGACAAGAAAATTTGGATTGATATTGACATACCATAGTAGAGACAAAGAGAAGCTCATAATAATTAAATTATTTCTCCTCTTCTGTGGTAGCTCAAGCTGTGTTTACTAATGTTTTTTCTACACAGCCAAAAAAATTTTTTTCTACACAGGCAAATCTGGCCAGTTCTAGTTACAGCTGATGTGACAGAGGTTGAAGAAGTGCTCATAGAATTCCCTTGAAGTCCTGACAAAAGAAGGATTTGGCCTGACTCATCTCAAGGAGCCTTATAGCATGGGGCCAAATCATGTAATTGCTCCTTCAAAAGAAGGCAGGTTCCTCAAGACTGAGGAGCTGAGCTGGGTGTCATGTGCTCTGCCACATCACAACTTTTGTTAAACAGTGCTGGCAACTACGAGTGGAAGAATGTGCTTCATTCTATCCAGAGATGGTTGCCCGGCATCCAAGCATCTTCCTGAAGGTATGGCCTCTCCAGACAACTTAATCCATGGGGGCTATTAAAATTTACTTATCTTTTCTAGCTTGTGATATTTGCTTGATTTGACAGACTTGTCTCTGCATCCAAACTCCAGTATGGGCCATGGTTTTAGAAGTTAATCCTAAAAGTTAATCCTTGGTTGAAGTGGTGTCAGGAGGCTCTGAGATGCCTGGAACCACAGGACAAAAAAACTTCGGAAAGATGTGTTGAGGAATACATCTGGTGCAGATAGTTTGGCTTGCAAACTGCAGACTGATGATGTAGATTGAACTCTAGGTGGGAGCTCAGACAAAAGGCCATGAACTGCTGGCTCTTTGCACAGCAAAGGGCACAAAGTCTGGTGTTGGCCAGCCTGGGGAAAGGGGAGCTGTGAAGTGCCAACATTTGGATGACAAAGGGGAGTCCCCAGGTACCGGTGCTGCTGAATGGACACTGGGAGGCACAGCAGGAGCTGAGGACTCTGGAGCAAGAGTGAGACTTGAGCTCACTTGGACTGTGAGAATATAAAAGCCCAGGGGTTCCTTCGCTCAGGGTCCTCCTCGGAGGCACCAGCTCAGGCTGTTTCTGTGTTGCTGCGCTGTGAATAAACTGTTCTGTGGAATGAGACATCTGAGACTCTGCCCTGGGAAGCCTCCTCTGACAGTGAAAGTGGAGTGAGCAGGGACTCAAGCAAGGTTCCCAGTGTGTCACTAGAGCCACCTACTGTGAAGGGGCTTCAGTCCCAGCAGTGAGTCTCTGGTGGTGGCAGTGTGACTGCCAGAGTTTCATGAATGGTCAGGCTGAGAAGTCTCCTTAATAGGTGTCTGCAAAGCCCCTGAGACATCTGAGTTCCTACATTGCAAAATTCATCTGTATATATCACCTGTAGATACTAATACGCAACTAAACCTATTCTTCTAAATTTGTTAAGAATAAATTCATCAGATGGGGATGTATCATCGTGGTCTCTAATATACATCTTGAACTGCACTTTCACAGCCATCTCAGGCTATGCTGCTTGAGCCTTCTTCGGGTACATGCTTGGTACTATGAAAAGAGTTGCGTTGCTATTGCACCTCTTCTGTACGTGCCCACTTCTTAGAAAGAAAAGAAGTGGGTTATGGTTACTACATTCTCAAAAAATTAGAACGGGCTGTAAGCTGACCATGTTTCATAAGATGTCTTATCCTATTTTGGGTTGCTCCATTCTGCATGTGCACCCACCAGAAACACTGATATCCCACATAAAGTTTCTGAAAATAGGTATCCACTTCAAATGATAGTATGTTTTTTGTCACAGAAATATAAAAACATTAACATCTTTGCATTAGGAATTACAAAACTTCAACAGAAGTAGTATTCTGGTTTTTTATTTCGTAGAACTTTTCGGAAGAAAATTTGAACCATTTCAACCCACCATTAATTTTCACTAGGAAATGAAGCTTGAAGATTACAGGTAGGTTTCCAGGCAAGGCTAATGTAATGAAAATGGTAATGCTCCATATTCACAGACAGCATTTACTCTTTGGCTCATTGCCATGTGGAGGTGAACAGGAATCTCCTGTGGTGTATGAGACTCACATCTACAGTTACACCTCCTAATCATTGACTGAAGAAAACTTTTGGGAAATGAGAATCCTGGAGGTACCATCATATGCCACCATTGAATTGTATGGCCACACATTCCTTCCTCTGCACTTGCCATGCCCCCTGCATGATGGAATGACCTTCCTGGTGTGATTCTGTATATTTATGTGCCTCCAGTGTGTTTTCAGCATTACCTCACAAATTGAAAATGCTGCCTTTAAATAAGGGCTACATGAAGAAAGTTTCTTGGGCAACAGGCATCTAGGTGCAGTTTTTCTCCTCAACCCTGGGATAAAAAAAAAAAGATAGGCAAAGAATTAATAAATTCAGTTGAGTATTAAGTTTACATGAATTGCACTCCTCATTTTCCCAGCTGAAATAAACAAATGAATAAACAAATAAATAAATAAATAAATTGCATATGGATACCATGTAAGTTTTTATTTCAATTAATTACAATGCAATGACAAATTTACAAAATGATTCTTGATCCAGAGTCTTGAGGTGGCATATAAGAATCTGTCATGAGTCTTCAAGAAGAAATAGTCAGTATCCAGGAAGGAATAGGATTAAATCAACTAAAATGATATATATAACTTATCCTGTGCATACCTAAATACCCTTTAATGGAAAATTTTGCATTAGCAAACTCCTTCGAGAACTTTTTCTCAGTTCTATTGTGTTGGAGTTTGTTTTCTCTGATTTTTCCTTAGAACTAGAAGTCCTGCTCTGTGCTGCACCTTTTGTTGAATGGGGTGAAATGATCCCTTGCTCTGCTCTGTAAATATGAATTTACCAGTGCAAAAGACAAGATGGAAAATGGGGCAACACTTCCCCACAGTGTGTTATTTCTAACCCTAACAAACATTGCAATATGTCTCTATACAACTTAACCAGCTGTTATGTCTTTTGGTTACCCAGTTCCAAGGCAACCTGATGTTCTGAAAAATTAAACTTCTGGGTTTCTTTCTGTAATACATAACCTCTTTTCACCAGATTTTTATTCTATGGTAGCAACTTGGAGGTAGCAGACTTGGCTCTCTGTATTTTGTACTGATCTTAAAGGATATACATTTTATTTATATAAACCATTGATTCTGTACCCTTCTAAAAATGCTTTTTCTTTACCCCTACAAGTTTTGGAACTAGGTTTTAAGTGCTATTACACTGTGGGCCTTGAGTAGAAACAACTTTTCTGAAGACTAGGTGGTACTGAAAGAAATCCTGAGAATATTAATTCCATCTTAACAACTGAAGTGTTTAAGAATTTTCTTATCTCTCAAATAAATAGAGATCACTCACTTGCCATTTTCATGCTCTGAAAATTTCATCCTTTCTGGTGCTGTGATAGATAGCAACTGTGCATTTGAATTTGAGTTTCAGCTACATTACTTTCTCAGTTTTCACTCTTCAATTTTTCAGTATATCATAGCAATTTTGTCATCCATGTCCTCTCTGGGGCAACCCTAGGTCAAACAATGAATTATACTGTTTTTTCATTGAGGTACTATAAATAGTTAAGTGTAACCTTCCTTTTGGTAAACCCAGCCTTCTCTATAGTAGTGTTGATTCCTGACATCTTTTGTCTCCTGCAGCAGCTCTTTCATTCAGCATTGAGCTGACTTAAATTTGGGTGTGGGAGCAGGGGAAGGAAAAATCTTTGTGAAGATAACCTTAAATAGCAAGGTTCTTTCTGTATAATTGCCTCCTTCTTTCTGAGCTTCTAGTTGAGCTGCTACTTGCTATTAATATTAAACAAATAACCTGGTCAGCAAAATAATTCTCTCTTTCAAAAAGCTTGCAAATCTTAATGATCTAGATGGCTTTCTTACAGACTGCCTGTGCAATTTATTAAAAATGCTATGGAAGCAACTAACTCTCTGTACACTCCTGTATTTTGAACAAAACTAATGCACCCAGAATTTTATTGTCCCTGATGCTATCTCTTTCTTTTTCCTTCTCTTTCACATTATGTTTTTATTAGTAGCAGTGGCATTGTAATGGTTTTCATGCTGTAATAAAGACACTCAGAGGTGCTTGCAATGAAAGGAGTTATTTTCTTCAACAAGAATATCAGCAACATGTGCTAAGGTTTTGTCATCCTGGGGTATGTTTTCCCTATTCTTTACACCTCTTTGTTTGGGTCTTTTCCCTTCATTGTGCTCTCTTGGAGAACACTTGAAGATGTTGCTTGAGTCTAACCATATAGAATCCTTTTAAATTTCACTTTAACATAAAAAATAGCCTGACAATACTCCTGATCTCAATAGCCTCTTTTCTTTTCACCAGTGTCAGTCAGGATGAATTTTTTTTAACCTGCCTCACCACAGCTGTAAATTTCTCATGCAGTTGTTTGTGGCTCCAAAACCAATGCACAAAGTCCTCACATTATGTTTCAGCAGGTCTTTCTTCTCCTTTCCTTTTTTGGGATCCCCTTTTATTCCTTAAACACAATGGGGTTTTGTCTTTGCTACCATGTTCAATGGCCCATCTATGTTCAAAGCCATCTCAGAACAGCTATTGTGTAATAGCTCTTTTCTACAAGGTATTCACTAGGGTCTTCCCACTCTTATTTCTGTTTTCCTACGTCTAAAGCACTGATAGAAAGACATAGAAGCTAAAAACATCCTAGTTGTCCAATGATTGCTCTAGCTCTTGACTAGAAACTAAATCCCTCCTTAGAGGGAAGAATCTAGGCATCTGTGAAAACCATGGAGCATTGTCTTAAATTGATCGTGATAGTGAGTTAGGTGGGAGTCCAGACTTCATATTGAACAACAGAAACACATTCTTTTTCTGGTTTTGCAACCTCTACTCTGAACATGTGTACACTGGGAAACCTTCAGTAGAGTGACCAGAACAAACTGTTAAAGCTTGAATGGCCACAGTTATTTTGCAATGCCAAGAGAAGGAGTCCTACTCATTCCTCCTACACAAGTGTTTGTGCAGCCATGCAGTGAAGTCCATCATGGAACTAGGTGACAGGAAGAAATGAGTAGAATTGTTATTTTTGATATGCAAAAGTTCCTTATATAGTTCCTTGTAGTTAAGTGAGACAACTGTGCTGGAGCAAGGGAGTGGGTGCCAGTCGTGGGTAACTGCGAGTGGTACCGATTCTTCTGACAGAAAGACTGGCATACATCCGCTTAAAGTATTAACTGAACAGAAACTGAAGTGAATGGACTGATTCAGCCCTTTTTGGAAGATTCTTCAGCTGAATTACAGATAAGTATTTGATAAAAATAATTATGTGAATTGAGCAGGAATACTGAAGAAGTAATCATTGTAAAGGGATCTGACAAAGCACATATTCCTCATGCAAACAGTTCTTGAGTCGGGGCTGAAGAGATTTCCTGTTAAAGGCTGAGTGATATTTAATAAGTGTTGTTCAAATGGGTTGTTGCAGCTCTTGAGAATAGATTATCTGAATTTCCACTGAAAGATTTCTGCTGTTTATGGAAGAAGTTTGAAATTTATTTATTGTCAATATGTCCTCTCCTAATTGCCTTGGTTCCAATAATGTGTTTGCCAGATACATTCAATGTTTTACCACTCCAATGAGATGTTGCATTTCCCAGCACTTATTCTCTTAATTGCTTATTCACGTATTCCAACAATATCTGGAATCAAATAATAGCATTAGAATCAACCAAGCTTTTGTACAGAACATTGTCCACCGACTACAGAAACTTAAAAGCCAGTCCTCTTTCCTTCACTGTTTTGAGCTCAGCTGTTTAACCTCTTTTCTAATGCTCTTGCATGTTTCTTCTCTATTCTTCTTTTAACCACACAAACCACTGCCAAGTAAAGGATGGGCCTTCATACTTTTGCCTGAATGACTCCACCAATAAAGGCCAAATAAGAATGCAGAGTTTGTAAGAAGAAAAAGAAAAAGTTATCTTTCACTAGCTGCAGGCTCACAATAATTATCCAAAGATTTAACTGTATTTGTACATGAATCACAGTCAAATTCAGCTTAGCCCCTCTTAGCTGTATTAAGTCTGTAAAATTTATAAGAATAAGCAGTAGATGACCTGGTTACATGGACAAGCTCAAGGCTCGTTTTCCTACTAGAAGAGGATATCCAATTAGAAATTTAATCTAGTTTTACTGAAGTTCTTTGACTACTTAGGTTTAGTTGATTCTTTCATCTTTTCCTGACCTTTTCAGCTTGGAGGTGTGTCTTAGTGAATGTAGCAAGTTACATACATTTTCTAAGACGCCATTTTATATAACTGCTCAACACACATTTAAGATTCCAAACTGCCTCCCAGTGGCCAGGAAAAAAAATTAGTTTCAAGAACTGCAAGCAAATCCTTGTAGTACTCTATTCATATCTCACTCATTAACAGCTATTTCAGAATAGCAAATTGAGTAAATTCCAGGGTAAATATGGACTTTAGCAAACGATGTAAACAGCTCCAATGCAGAGATTTCAATAAGTATTAAAATTCATATTTTTAAAACTTGGCATATTTAAAGATAGCACAACATCTACAATCATATACTGCAGCGGTTCCGTGGCCAAAAGTCCTGTGCCCTGGCTAGCGGAGAGGGCGGCCAACAGCCCCACTACAGCAGGGGGTGTCAGTCCCGGTGGCAAGGCCCCAGGACTGGCAGCTTCAGGCACCCCTCGGCGGTGAAAGCCTCGGGCTGTGCCTGCAGGACGAGGTCTCGGAGGATAGCTGCGAGGCAGGGCGGAGTAAGCAAGAGCTAGACACTCTCTGGGGTAGAAACTGGTTTAATGTCCCAAGGGACGACCAGCAGGGATGACGAACTGGGGAGGACCAGCAGGGAGTGCCAAAGAAAATGAGCAGAACATGAGATTATAAAGGGAGGTGGTAACTGGGGGTGGACCAATCCGGGGAGGTCAGGGGAAGGGTTTAACACAACAGACCGGTGAAAAGAACCAATGGATACAATGTGAAGGAGGGGCCCCGGGACCTCAGCCAATCACTACTCCCATTGTAGGGAACCTTCTAGAAGACAGGGAGTGGTGGGGAGTGATTGACTGGGCCCAGGGAGGAGAGAAAATGATACATATTTGGACATAGGAGGCGGGGAAGTTACGTAACAGGGGAATAACCATAGCAACCATGTAACTGACAGAAACCAAGGTGGGGAAAACTGGGAGGACAGAACCATCGTAACAAATGGGGGAGAAACGGAACAAGCCAACACATTACAACATCTCCCCGTTTTTTGTTAAATACAATTGAAAAGAACGGAAATGTCTGTATATAAGATTTAAAAGGCTGGATTCTGGGGCTGGTCAGTCCATGAAATCTCTTCTTCTTCATACAGTTCCTGGTGGTATGGAGGTGGTGCAGAGAGCTCCTCTTCTTCTGCGGCTCCATCTGCCTCTGAAGAGTAGTCTCCCACCTCAGGGGACTTTCCTGCCTCCACCTGATTGACACTTGGTGCAGTGACTTTATTGATAAGTCTCTGGACCAGCCCACGAACCAGCAAAAAACAAGTCAAAAGCAAAAGCAAAACTAAAAGAAACTTCAAAACAGACTCTAATATAGAGCTGGCCCAACTGCCCAAGCCCCAGCCCTTAAAAATGTCCCTCAGCCAATCTGATGTTTCTTGTTTTATCTGGTGGACTTTATCTTCCATCCTCAGGATGGTGTGTCTGACGTCCTCGGCTCGTGATGATAAATTCATGCAGCAGAGGCCCTCAAACTCCTCACATCGGTGGTGGTGGAGCAGCAACAGAAAATCTATTGCTGCCCGATTTTGGAGTGTCGCCTTCCTTGTTAATTCCTCGTCTGTAAGGAGGTCGTATATAGCAGCTGAAGTCAAATCGGCTTGCTTAACCACCCAACACTCTAGGCGGCCCAATTCACCTAGAGATTTCGCCACTGATACCCAAGGTAATAGGATGGTAAAAGCGACGGTTTTGGAATGAGACCAATGGGTAATTTCATCATCACAGTCTTCAGGGAGATCTTTAAGATCTCTTTTAGCTCTAGCCAATTCTGCTGTGATGTTTGTTCTTTTCCAATTCACAATTTGGGTCATGTTGGGGGTAAACAGCGTCAGCTTGCCAAATGTGCACGGCCCTCCGACTAGACCAGAGGGGATGCCTGCCCACGCTCGGTCGCCACAAATTAAAAAGACTCCCTTGGGAAGGGCATATGGAGTGCGGCCAGTGGTGGTGGGGCCGCTGATTTTTAAAACTGCCTTGCACCAGTGGTAGGCTTGATACTCAACTTTACTTTGTTGTACTAATTCACTGCCCTGCTCCACAGGGGATATGGTATACTCAAACTGAAAACAAATAGAGGAATTGGCAGAACCGAGTAGATGAAGTTCCGTGGGCTCAGAGGGTAAAGGATCCAGCCTCCCCACTCCGTCTCTCCAGGCGTTGCTAGAATCAAAACTAGGTAGGATAGTGAGGCTCCGGGCCAAAACTGGGGAAAGGGCTGGCTGAAAAGTGGAGGGGAACTCGCCTGGGGAGAAAGGGATCCCCACAAGGCAGGACGACATAGGGTCCTCTGCTGATCCGGCGTCGAGGCATATATGGTCTTGCCCCAACGCTTGAGCCAAGGCACACCAGACGTTCACCCTTGGCTGAGGGACAATCCATGCTGCCCATGGTGGTATGAAAGAGCAGATGATCATGAAGAGCACAAAAACGCTTGAGCGCTGACACGGTTGAGGGCTGAGCTGGGCCATGGTGTTGCGGAGTGGGCCAGGCAAATCGAGGACGAACTGAAAACGTAAAATAAACATTGTTAAAACACAATTTCCTTAAACTGATGGTTCTGTCCCAAACAATAAGTCGAGTTCCGAAGAAGAGTCGGAAGTCGGGGAAGAGGGCCGGGAGTCGAAAACAACACGGAAAGGGGCTCGAAACAAAGGAGGAGAGGAAGGGGACTTTGACGAAGGAAACCTGTTGGGGAAATAAAAGTGAGAGAAAGTGGGGTGTTTCCTCCTCCGCCGCCAACATGCCTCTTGTACTTGTGGTACAGCCTCAGTTGGTTTTGCCTGCTTTGGATGGAAGGGCTTGACCCATTTAGATGGCACCCATTTTGGTCCCGAGGGAGTGGACACGCAAGCGTATCCTCTCCCCCAGGTGATCAGGTCAAATGGCCCCTCCATCCGCCAGGTCTCCGGGTCTCTGATGAGAACCGGGGGCCTGGCTTTCGGCTGCAGCTGTTGGTGACTGCCGAAATGCCGGACAACTGGAGGATTCAGGTTGTCGAAAGAGCAGTTCAGAAAGTTGAGTGTGTATAAAGCTCTCGACAACCGGACGTGGGGGGTCTCCACCTTCACTGCCGCTCGTTGTTTTTCTAGAGTCTTTTTCAGGCTCTGGTGGGCCCTCTCCACCATGGCTTGGCCTGTCGGGGAATAGGGGATGCCGGTCTTGTGCTCTATTCCCCACTGCTGCAGGAAGCTCCGCAGCTCCTTGGAGGTGTACGCTGGGCCGTTGTCAGTTTTTAAGGCCCTAGGGATGCCCAGGACAGCGAACGCCAGAAGCAGGTGCTTCTGGACATCCACAGCCCTCTCACCTGTGTGGGCAGAGGCAAAGATAGCTCCCGAGAAGGTGTCAATGGAGACATGGACGTAACACAACCTCCCAAAAGATGGGATGTGTGTCACGTCCGTCTGCCACACTTCACAGCTCGCCAAGCCCCTGGGGTTCACCCCAGATGCGATGATGGGCATCTGATGGGCTTGGCATTGGGGACATGTGGCCACAATCGCCTTGGCCTGGTCCTGCGTAAGATGAAATTGCCTGACCAGACCTGGCGCATTCTGGTGAAAACGCTGATGGCTGATCTTAGCTTGGCCGAACACATCTGGGAGCGGGCCCATCGTGACAGCAGCCGCGGCCAAAGAGTCAGCCCTACGGTTCATCTACTTGCCCTCAGCGATGAACCCTGGCAGGTCGGTGTGCGATCTTACATGCATCACAAAGAAGGGATGCTCTCGGCGGGAGACCAATTCAACTAATTTTGAGAGCAAGTTAAACAATTTTTGATTAGAGACTTCCTGTAGAACTGCCGATTCTGCTCTAGACACCACACCAGCTACGTATGCAGAATCTGTTACCACATTGAAGGGACCCTGAAACTTCTCAAATGCTCGGACGACTGCGTCTAACTCAGCTATTTGTGGAGACGCCTCCACGATAACAACATCAGCCTCCCACCGCTGAGTTTGAGGATCCTTCCAAGTCATTACTGACTTGTGGGATGCTCCGGACGCGTCAGTAAAAACTGTCAGAGCATCTAGAGGTTTCCTGCTCTGAATCCCTTTAATTGATAATTTAAATTCCGAATTAAAAAGTTTGTGAGCCGGCCGATCGACTGCAACGCGGCCAGTGTAGCTGGCTAACGCAAATTGCAGCATTTCATTAGTCTCAAGCAGTTCATTGAAAGTCTTCAATTTAAGTTGGCCCGAGACCAATTGAATTGGAAGATGGATGCATGCAAAATCACAGCCTGCCAGCTCCCTGATCCGAGATCTCGCTTTTCGGATCAGTTCGGCTATCAGCTCTTGTGGCCTTGTCATCCTTTTGGACCTGTGGTGGCTGAGGAACACCCACTCTATGATTAAGAGGGGGTCGCCCAGACCCTGGTCCTTTAAACTTTTGTCCCATTGGTGGATCAAGCCGTGAAGATGTGGCAGTTTCCCCAAAACAATGAATTTGAAAGGCAGGCCCGGATGGTAGCGGTGGGCCTGCCTGGCCGAAATGATCTTTTGCACCTTCTCTAGGGCTACCTGAGCCTCTGGGGTGAGTTCCCTAGGAGAACTCAGCTCCTCTCCCCCTTTCAATAAATTGAAAAGAGGGGCTAGGTCTTCGGTTGGTATGCCCAGCCAGGGTCTCACCCAATTCAAAGACCCACACAGTTGATGGACATCCGCAAGGGTCTGGACTGAAGTCCTTATAGCCAATTTTTGCGGCACAATGGTCCGCTTGGTGATTTCAAGGCCCAGGTATTTCCAAGGCGGCATCCTTTGAATTTTATCTGCTTGGAGCTCGAACCCTGCAGCAACCAACGCACTGGTTGTCAGGTCAAGCGCATGGGCAAGTAGATCATCGGTTGGGGCGCAGACGAGGATGTCATCCATGTAGTGGTGTAAAAGGACGACATCCCCGAGGGCTGTACGGACAGGAGACAGCAGCGAAGCGACATACCACTGGCAGATGACAGGGCTGTTCTTCATTCCTTGCGGAAGAACACACCAGTGGTAGCGCTTGGCCGGGGACTCACGGTTGATGGAAGGAACCGTGAACGCAAAACGCGGGGCATCATCAGGA
This sequence comes from Melozone crissalis, assembly GCF_028551555.1. Taxonomy (NCBI): domain Eukaryota; kingdom Metazoa; phylum Chordata; class Aves; order Passeriformes; family Passerellidae; genus Melozone; species Melozone crissalis. The sequence continues at coordinate 33,297,906 of NW_026535783.1, read as the reverse complement.
TGTAGGGGAATTTGAAAGAAACAGTCTTTTATATCGATAATAGCCAGATTCCAATTTTTTGGGAGCATTGTAGGGGATGGCATCCCTGGTTGGAGAGGACCCATATCAACTATTTGCTCATTAATTTGGCGGAGGTCGGTCAGGAGCCGCCACTTATCTTTGTTGGGCTTTTTGATTACGAACACTGGGGAGTTCCAAGGTGACATGGTCTCCACCAGGTTGCCCTTGAGTAACTGCTCCTGCACGAGCTCGTTGAGCGCCTTCAATTTTTGCTTGTTAAGTGGCCACTGCACTACCTGTACTGGCTCATCAGATCGCCAATGCAGCTTCCAGGTAGGACGCTCCTCAGTGGCCACTGCCCGAAAAACCTGGGGAGCCTTTGGAAGGTCAATTCTGGCTCCCCACTGGGCTAGCAGGTCCCTTCCCCACAGGGGCTCGGTGTAATCTAAAACGAATGGGCGTACTGAAGCCAATTGCCCATCCGGCCCCATAATTTGTACAACGCTCTTCGATTGTTTCGCCAATTTTAAACCCCCTACACCTTGGATGTGTCCGGCTGCGTTTTGCAAATCCCAATGTGACGGCCAATCCCGAGAGGGAATGATCGTCACATCCGCTCCTGTGTCCAATAACCCCCGCACGATCTTGCGGTCAGCGCCCAGGGACAATTGACAGGTCAACCTGGGCTTTTCTCTCCCCACAACCTGTGCCCAAGCAACCGTTGGAGGCGAGGACTCCCTAGATGGTGGAGAGTCCTGTGCCTCCTCTGGCACCGGGATGGCTTGGGCGATGACCTGGCCCTTGGGGAGAGAAAGCGGGGGCCGGACGCAGTACAGCCCTAAAGCGAATCAGTCCCGGTCGGTTGACACCAGCCCCGGGACTATATGTAAATCAAATGGAGTGTATTTTGTGTCCCCAACAATGATCCACCTGCTGCGTCCAAGTCTCCTCCAGCTGCCGGGATGTAGAACGTCGGCAGTCACTAGGTGGAAGTCTGTGTCTGCTAGATGGATGTTGCGGGTCAGCTGCAGCCTGTAGGGAGAAAACGAGGAAATGGTTGTCAATGCAGGCTGAGGCTGTAGCCAACAAGTACAATACGTCAAGTCCGGTAATACATAGTCACATCTGGTAGAGGCATGTGGCGGGTCTCTGTCTGTTCCCTCCTCCCTGCTTGGTGTTGAATTGCCCGCCTTATTTATGTCATTGCGCAGGGAGGGGCTGCGCTCGTTGTCTAGTTTTTTGAAAGCTTCCCTTCCTGCTTTCCAGCAGGGCACTCTTTCCTCCTATAACTTAAAAACTCTTCCCGCAGGGGGCAGTCAGGCATCCAGTGCCCCGTCTTCCCGCACAGATGACACGGGTGGGTGCCTGGATGTCTCCTGGCTGCTCCCGGGGTCGATGATCCAGCGGCCGCTGTGATGTAATCTTCTTCATCGGTGCTATTAGATGACGCAAATGCGACCGAAGTCCGCTTGTTCTTACTCTGGTGGGCAGGCGCTCCTGGCAGTGGAACTTCCCGCGCCACGACCTCCATCATTTGTTCAACAGTAGGCCGTGGACTACGGGGGAGGGTTCGTATAGCTTTCTTGCACTCTGGATTTGCATTTTTATACGCTATCCGTCGTAGCAAGTTTTCTCTCTCGCCCTCTTCTGACGCTTGCGTTTCCACATACCTGCAAAGCCTCTCTAGGAAAAGTAAATAGGGTTCTTGTGGGCCTTGCTGAGGCTCTTCCTCGTCCTGCTGCGAGAAGACCGAAGGAAGTTTAAAAAAGGCCCTCTCAGCAGCACGGCATGACTCCATAATATGATCAGGAAAGAGCACTCGCGCCTGTATTGCACCAGCCGTCCATGCCCCCGTGCCCACTAGATGATTGGTGGATATCAATTGGCCCTCTGCATCATGTGCGGTCGCAGGGCTCTCCCAGAGGGCTGGGAGAACTCCAGCGACCTCCCTCCCCCACTCCACCGCCCAGGCCCTGAACTCCATTCGGCCTAAAAGGCTGGAAAAGAGAGCCCTCAGGTCAGCAGGGACCAGATCTCCCGGTGCAAGGACCGAACAGAGGAGCCCCCGGAAATACTCCGATTCCCGGGAGTATTCTCTCTGGGCCTTGCACAGATCTTTGATCCGGTCCTGTGCAATTGGTGTCCACTGAGCCTGAGAACTCCCTTCCCCGCTCAGGCGGTAGCTAACCGGGGCGGCTTCAAAAACCGGGGCTCGCCCTGGCTTCCGATCATCCACCCCCCCCCCCCCCGGAACACAAAGCGTGGGAACCGGAAGGGAAGGCATGGGAACCGGAAAGGAGGGAGGCAGAGGCGGGGCCAGATATCTGGGAGGGGCAGGCTGATGGGCGTGGCGGAATGGGAGGTGGCGACTGGATTTTCTCCGCCCCCGAGGTGGAGTCTGGAGACGGAGCGGAGTGAGGAGGCGGGGAGAAGGCAGAACCACTGAGGGGAGGAACGCAGGGGGGAGCAGAGGGTGGGGGCAGAGGAGAAAAGGGAGGAGAAAGGGGTGGATCTGAGGGTAGGAAGGGGTTGGGTTGAGGAACGAAAGGATTGTGGGAAGGAGAAGAGAAACTGGCGGGAAAAGGAACGTGGCCGCCTCCATCTTGGGCTCCATAGGAGCCATCTTGTGGAGGCGGTGGGGCATTGACTGGGGGGACATTAAACCGAACTTGCTTGGGATTTTCAACTGGGAACTGGGAGGGATGGGAAAAGGGGTAGGAAAACCTGCTCCGAGGAGTCTGGCCAGGATCTCCTCGGAGTCCTCCTTTAGGAGGGCCAGGTCGAGCCGATCGAGAGGGGGCAGAGGGAAGATGTAGCCTCTGCTGCTTGTTGGCCTTAAGGACCCCCCTCAAGGGCTCTGACCGAGGGACACGGGGTGAGGTCGACGGGGTAGGGACAGCAGAACTGGGAGAACTGGGGTGAGAACTTGAGGCAGATGGATTTTTTCGCAGTTCCCCCTGCGGACCCAACAAATGCAAAACTTTACCCGCCCAATAGGCGGCCGGGTAAAGTTTGGCTTCTCCAGAGCCGACTTCCTGATCTAATTTGGCCAATACGGCTTTCCAATAACGTGGGTCCTTCAACTGCTCTGGGGTTGTGTTGGGAAACTGTGAAAAAAGCCACCGCACTAACTTCTTTAGATCAGCTTTTGGGGGATCCAACCCTCCCCCTATTAACAAACTCTGAACTTGGTGGAAGGCTCGCTTCCGAGGGGAACTCTGCCGTGCACCCATCACGGAACTTAAAAGGAGAACGGAAGGAAATCAAAGAAAAGAGTCCCCCTCTGATGACAAATTTCACACACACCGGGATAGAAGGCAACTAAAACAAGAATTAACCCTTTGCCAGCTCCCACACTACTGGTGACTTAGGGGATCGGTCCCAGGGCAGGCATGAACCCCCCAGAGGCCAACCAGTATATAAGGATTTTTTGGGGAGAGTGGGTGCTTTTTCCTAGTGGCGGTCCCCGTCGGGCATAACCCCTAGGCTGCCGGTCCCAGGGAGGGCATGAGCACGGCACCCACAGGAAAGTAAAAACAACAAAGGAAGGGATATTTGGAAAAGAGGGGATAGGAGCAGTCCCCAAGGCAGGGCTCAGTTCCTGGGAGGGTTTTAAAAAGGGTGGGAGGGAAGACCCCCAAGGCAGGGGCTTACCAATCAGGCGAAGAGGCAAAAAGAAAACCGGTGCGGGTAGGACTCTGCCCTCGGAGCTCTCCCTGGGTGTGAAGAGTTGCAGCTCCGGATCCACCGGGAGCGCCGCTCCTAGAACGGAGCCTGCTACAACCGGTGGTAGGTCGACGTCCAAGGGTCCGATGACCTCTTCCGCGGGGTCCGAGCGACGACTCCGGCCCTGCGTTGGGCGCCAAACCTGCAGCGGTTCCGTGGCCAAAAGTCCTGTGCCCTGGCTAGCGGAGAGGGCGGCCAACAGCCCCACTACAGCAGGGGGTGTCAGTCCCGGTGGCAAGGCCCCAGGACTGGCAGCTTCAGGCACCCCTCGGCGGTGACAGCCTCGGGCTGTGCCTGCAGGACGAGGTCTCGGAGGATAGCTGCGAGGCAGGGCGGAGTAAGCAAGAGCTAGACACTCTCTGGGGTAGAAACTGGTTTAATGTCCCAAGGGACGACCAGCAGGGATGACGAACTGGGGAGGACCAGCAGGGAGTGCCAAAGAAAATGAGCAGAACATGAGATTATAAAGGGAGGTGGTAACTGGGGGTGGACCAATCCGGGGAGGTCAGGGGAAGGGTTTAACACAACAGACCGGTGAAAAGAACCAATGGATACAATGTGAAGGAGGGGCCCCGGGACCTCAGCCAATCACTACTCCCATTGTAGGGAACCTTCTAGAAGACAGGGAGTGGTGGGGAGTGATTGACTGGGCCCAGGGAGGAGAGAAAATGATACATATTTGGACATAGGAGGCGGGGAAGTTACGTAACAGGGGAATAACCATAGCAACCATGTAACTGACAGAAACCAAGGTGGGGAAAACTGGGAGGACAGAACCATCGTAACAAATGGGGGAGAAACGGAACAAGCCAACACATTACAATAATATACTTGTGATATGATATCATTCACAGATTCTGTCTGTATGGTTCCTTAACTTAACATCAGCCAGTACAATGCTATCATTTCCATGGCCGTATACCCTTCTTGTGGATTTTTTTAGCCCATATATTGCTGTATAATTTCTAACTACTTTTCCCATATCCTAACTTGCTAGTTTGGGGGTTTTTAATTTCTCATTTGCAATTTTTCTATTAATTTGTGAATAACTTCTTTCAAGCAACATTGTTGGGCCATTAGCTATACAATCATCAATGCTGGAGTTCAATTTCCAAACCAACGTTACATGAATAATCCTTATTTGTGCACCTTCAGACTTGCATTGGATCTGTTCTGGGAATCCCCTGTCAATGATCTCATATGTTGTTATGTCTCTTCCTTGGGATATTGAAAAATGTTCAGCACAGCTACAGAAGAAAGAGGTTTTAGATTTCACTCACAAGTTCAACCCTTCAGGTACAAACATTCACTGATTACCGTATATCACGAAAGCAAAACTTAGCCAAATGGATGTGGACTGGCATATTTAGGACCAGACATTCAGATAGTGAATGCCTACACTTTGCAGTGTTTCTTGTTGCCTACTAAACAGAAAAGTAAGTGAAATACAATATAGAGAAAGACATCAACTTGAATGGGAATCTGCTTCCAAGAAATTTTATCATAAAAGTGACATCTCTCAGACACTGGAGTATGCTAAATCATGGACAGACACATTAAACTAAATAGATACTAGGCTGTTTATTCATTTTTACAATCTTTTATTTTTAAAACATGAACTGCAGAGGATCCTCAGAAAGAAAAAAAACCAAAACAAAGCCTGGCTCAAAGCCAAGTTGGAGAATGACAAGAAAACAACAGAGTGAGAGAGATCCATAAACTAAGGGTAAACTTTTTCCAAATGAGGTTGTACAGCTGTGGGTATAACACACATTCCACTGGAATCCTTTTCATATGTGTTTTGAACACAGTTCTTACTGCAAAACAATTTTCTTTTTTTTCTTTCATACGGCATACCAACATGATACACAGCCTCTATTATCTAAATACTCCAGGGAACTGTTAGAACAATTTAACTGCTTGTTCTGAGTAAAAGTTTAAATTCTTTTCAAATATTATACTTGGGTTTTTATTCAACTTCTTAGTTATGTTTTGTGGACATGGAGGAATGGAACAGTTGCATAAATACTAAGCAAATTTTTTCACCACAGCTCTACTTGAGCCCTAATTTATTATTATGAAACTCCCACATTAGGAACTGCACCAAAAAAAGTTTGTTTTGTAGGAAGATAACAAACCCCTTTTTCTTTTATTGCTTTATTAGCCCCACATATTTAAAATATCATAATCAGCCCATGTGAAGCGACGCTTCCTTATCATTACTAAGAACCTTTCTTTTATCACAGTAAAGGCAGGCACTTCAAAGCCTTCTGCAGTTATAATGAGGGGAGGCACTTCAGGATGAGACGTGGCTTTGGCTCTTTTTTCAGACAGAGGCAGAACTTGGGCTGGAGCAGGGGGTTGGCAGCGCCATCACACCTGCTGTCCCTCATCACTCCCTAATGGGTCTCAGATGCTACACCACCCACCTGCAGATTTTTGCAAACCCTTCTTCAGCCTTTTGGGTTTTGGCATGACAGGTATCTGGTGAAAGAAAAAAGCTTCCTGGGAGTCAAGTGCGTTCTGAAGGAGCATCCTCTCTTTGGCAGCGGTTTAGTTTTACACACAGGAACTTAAACTGAGACAGTACTGTTCCCATCACCAGGATGTCATGTTGATCCATTAATAAGTTAGTCTCTTCCTGAGTTTCTTCAGATGTGACTGACTTACTGGACCTGTGATTCAACAGAAAACAAGAACTGACAGCTTAGATGGCAAGGACAGTCACACATTATAAACTCATATTCCAGCATAAACAGAGAGAGTCTTTAGGTCAGCTGTCCTGGATTACAAAAACCGTGTATGGGACCAACAATCACATGCCACTGTCTTGAATTTTTCCTAGCCTCCCTCACAGAGTCTTTCAACACTGGGAAATGAGGACCCTCTCCTAGGAAGCAGTAGTGGAGGAGTAAAGACCTGCTGTGTTTGAGTCGCACGACCTGGCACGGGCCTGTACTTTCTGATTACAGGATTTCTCCCATCCTGTAACCACAGCTGTCCCTTCACGGTGTTCCCTCCTCTACTACTGAGGATGAGGAGGAGCTTTTTCTTGGCAAGGCTGAATGTACCTCTGGGGCTGAGGGGGGCTGGACAGAAGAGGAGCTGTCTGTACGTGTATTGTCCCGTTACGGTATGTGATCTGGAACACTGGGCAGCACTAGTAGGGAAAGAAAAAGATTGTCATCTTCTCAGCTAAGTCCACTCTCAGTCCTGGTGGCCACCCTGAGATAAACATCCTCTGTCTTGCAAAGGCATCACATGATGAAACACTGGACCCCTGCAAAACCGAACTAATTATTCATTCTTTTATGTTTCTTTGCACAGGGCATGCTCAACATTGCAACTCTGCCTCTTGACTGCGTAGGTTTATTTTGTGAAGTTCTGTCTCTGGGTATTTTTGTGGATTTCTCTTTGGGTTTGTTGCAGTGCAGGGGGCACTCTGCATGCACTTCAGCTTACCAGAGCAAGAGCTCTCTAGAATTTGTAATGATAGAGTGGAAGATGACTGGATAGTGAGTTACAAGTAAATCTCCACGTTAATTGCTCTATCTGAATGCTTCATCTAAGGCTTCACAAGGCGTTTCCCTGCAGGAGGAGATTCTCTAGGCTAGAAGAAGAACAGCAGAGTATTCAGCAGCGTGCTCAGCAACTGCTTTCTATTGTGCAAGAGTTTAAAGGAATGTGACCAGTCTGCCGAAATCCTCCTCATGTGACCAAGATCACAGCAACAACCCGGAGCCAAATGAACAACCAAGCTCTTATGTGCCAGCACAAAGACCCAGCTAGAAAAACATGGTGGAACTCCAGTTGCAAATACAATGAATAGCATTTTTATCTCAGCAGGTTGCACGGATGGCTGCTTTTCCACTACAGAGCACTATTTTAATTAAATTTCCACATCACCATATTTAGCGCATTTTCCCTTTTCACTCAGTATTTTTTGTCAGATCCTTGAAAATTCATCTCTTTGTCCTCTGTGAGCTTTAAAAGGCAGAAGGGAAAAAAATTCTTATCTGTCCTGTCAAATCTGTGACTGTTGGTTGTTACTTGTATGTTAGTTCTTTGATTTTGTGTTGCAGGGTTAGGATAGGAATGGGACTCATATCCAACAAAACAGGTGGGTATTTAAGCTGAATCATCATAAAAATAAAAAACACAGCAGTTGCCTGCAATGCAGAGATTTTGGAAAGGCTAAGAAAGTAATTATAGCATCATATAGAAAGGTCCAGATATAAATTATGCTGCAATATTTTGGTAACAAGTGAATAATTTCTGTTTCTTTTGTGGAGAAGAAGTGGTACCCTGTTTCAGGGCCTCTTCATTTTCCACACTCAAATTGATATGGACAAGCATTTCAGTAATCTCTTTCTCTGACATAAGCAATGTCTCCCTTTTGGATATAAAAATATTGCCTTATACCATCAGGTGTCAAGCCAACTCACTACTGTTTAAAATCTGGCCTTGAAAATAAAAGGTGTGTGGTGTACCGCTATTAATTAAAAATGTATTTCAGTAGAGAGGTTCCAGTGTCTGTAATGGGGAAGTTATTTATTATGTTATGTGTTTGCCATCTGTCATGAAGGGGGAAATCCTGTTTATGAATTAAACATTTTGATTGTTCTTTAATGTTTTTAATATGTGTATTTTATGCTAGTATTTTTTTGCACACCAATATAACATAGTATAATATAGTATTTTTATACTTAACTATGGTAGATATGCAAAAATAGAACAAAAATCTTCTGTGTTGGGCATAGTAGAGATTTAAATTACATCTAATAGTCTGAAGATCACAAGGACTTAAGGGGACTATATCTGTACACCCTCTTCTATGAAGTGCATAATTACAACATACCATCTTGCCTTTGAGAATTAAAAGCTTGTTTCTGATACCCCTACCATCTGGTCAGTACAAATAATGAGCAAAAACGGTAAACAGTATCCTTAAATAAGACAGATAAAGTATGTACAAATTGTTAAAGTAAAAAGCACCATTTTCAAGGAAAATGTTCACAAAGTTCTTTACGCTTCACAGTTTGTTGCAACCAAAATGACACTTTTCTCTAAGCCAGGGAAAAAGTCCATCTCACTTTGTTGCAGAAAGGAGTTCCTGAACTTTTTAAGTGATCGATGTCAGCACAGGATAGCAAGGAGTTTCCTGGGCAATGTCAGAACAAGTAAACTGGGGACTGGAAGATCAAATTGCCAGAAGTGTCTTTTGTTACTGGCCGCCTGCCTTTGGAATTCAGATTTTATCTGTTGTTAGACTGTGCTGTGTTCAATAAGGCAGAAACAAAACACAAAAGAGGAGAGGATTACAAATCAAAGAAATCAGAGAATAGATATTTAAATTAAGATTTTAAATGTTATCTTGTTGCAGGGAAAGCCAATTACTTAGTTCCTTTTAGGAAAAGGCTTGTACCTTACTCTGAGATGATAAAACAAGTTTAAGTGTCTTTTCAGCAACTGATCACAAAGCAGTAAAATATAATCCCAACAGGACAGTAACTAACCAGCTATTTAACTGCTTACCATTTTAAACAAATTGCTCTGTAAAAACCGTGTAAGAGGTGAGATAAGACTGTCGAAAACCTTATTACAGGGCTGGGTTTTTTCCAACAAACATGGACTTTTAATAAAATATTGCTCTCTGTGTCCATAAAAGTATAATTTTTTGGACTGACCCGGCCAGAAGGCTGCCCTCCCAGGTATGAGTGGGAGGGCAGCCTTCCTACTTTTAAAATCCCACAGCAATTTTAAAAGTTATCATGGGTTCAAAGAGGAAATTTCAGATAACTGTGATTTTCAGACACTTGTTTATGCCACATACAAAGGTAATTTTAAAGTTTAACTACCCTTTGTAAGGTGGTGTGGTTTTAATTATCATTATTGTTCCCTTGGAAAAAGCATAATGGTAGATGAAAACTGGAGGCTAGCTGATGTGTAGGGCTCCTCTTAAATCTGGCCTGGTGACCACTAAGTTTTGCTTCAGGTCAGTACAATCACATTTAATAATTTCTTCCTTGTGTTATAAATAATAAATGATAAAGCCAAATCAATAATCAATAAAAAAAGGGTTTTATTTGGTGACTGAGATTCAGTCTCCGATAGCCACAATCAAAGCGGCAGCGTCGAGCCCGGGATCGGCGCTGGGTGAACACTGATCTGAACTCCACCACTTTGGATCCCCTCTGTTCACAAATGCTGTCTCTGCCGGGCTGGTTTTATACCATTTTTTCCACCTGGGGCAGAGTTTCTCCCATTCTTCTCCTTGCTTCACATATTCATGTAGTTTCCTTTTTCTCTGTGCTGGGCTGGACAAAACCCTTTCTGGGAAGTGATGAATCTTTCTGGGAAGTGATGAATGCTGATGTTACCGGAACCTGCATTGGGATGCACACCCTTGATGACTCTGGCTATCTTGATCATAGATACTTACCAGTATACATCTCTTGGGTGTCCTGTCCCTGGGAAAAGGCCCATCTCCCATGGAGCCACATCTTTTCGTTTGCTAATTAGGTTTTTTCTCTTCCTTGCTGTCTGTGATTTCACAATTTGTGAAGCAACCTCTTTCTGCGGTTTGTGGTTTTAAATATTTAAGAATTTTTCATACAAGCACAACTTATTTAATGTATATTTTACACATGCATTTATTATTCCATAACATATATCACACTTGTTTTGTGGGTCTGGTCAACCTGATGATTCAGAAATTAACAAACACATGCCCGTGCTTCACCTCCTTTCTCACTGTTTTTTGTAAGCTTTCTGCTTCCAGGGCAGCCATACAAGAAAATTTTAAGCATCTGATCACAGCTATGAAAAAGTAGGTTTTTATATCATAAAAAATAAGTAGGAATGGTGGGGGTGGGGGGGGGGAAGTTTGGTACTTTCAATCTTGTAGCTAAGGGTGTTCTCAGTAGCATGGGAATTAGCAGTATGTCTCTAGCAGGACCTGACCTCAACTAACTACAATAAAGCAGGTAAAACAGCATCTTTTTACTAGAACTGTCTGTTGCAATAGCTACTTTCATGGTAGTGCAAGCTTTTAAAAATCAATTAGCAGCTACAAACTACTTTCTTCTCAGAAAATGAGTGCATTCAAAGCTAGGCTACTTCTGTCTTCTATAGAAAACTTGTATTTCTAATATGCCTAACCTGAAATGTTCTTGGCTTTTTACCATGCTGGAAGCACTGTGGTCCCACTGGTGTTAGTGAGAATAACAGAGCAAGGCTGTGTGAGACAGTGTGAGAGGCTGACCTTGACTGCCAGCCTCCCATCCGTCTCCCACTCCCCCTACTCAACAGGACAGATGAACACTGCACCAAGAAAAAGACCATGGGTTGACATAAGGACAGGGAGATCAGTCACCAAATACCAGCATGGCCAAAACTGAATCAGCTTGCAAATTAATTGAAAGTATTGCCAATTAAGTGTAGGGTAACAAGAAATAAAAACAAGACTACAACCACCTTTCCCCTGCCTTCCTCTGTTTTGGGGGCTCATCTCCATTCCTTCATTCATGCTCCTACACATGCACACACTGACAAAAGCCATGTAGAGAATAACAGGGGCTGTGGTCTGCTCATAATGACTTGTCTCTGCCACTTCTTTCTCATCCTGCTCTTTTCTTGCTACAAGAAGTGGTTCCTTCACAAATTTCTCCAAGGTGGATCAAAGACTGGTGAAAGTTTACTGGTATTCCATACAATAGAACATCATGCCTAGCATACGCTAGAGGTGCTGATTGCTTCTGGGGGACAGTCTGGGCATAATTAGATTTTATTTTCTTTTAATTATTAAACCATTTTTATCTGAACTAATGAGTTTTACTGTTTTCCTGACCATCTCACAGAGAGTGTAGGGGAGGAGAAAGCAAAGAAATAGCTGCATAAGCTGCCAGCAAGGCCAAACCATGACAGATGTCCCAAGGTCTGCAGCATGAATATCTGCTCCAGCATGCTCCTCGGTGAGCTGCAGGGGAAGAACCTGCACCGCCACAGTCCCTCTGCTTGAGGTATCAGCAGAGCCTCACATTTTTCACAATCTTCTCTCTCAGAGCTGCTGTGTGTCATTTTTAACTCTATAAATAACTATAAACTCTGTAATAAGCATGACATCACAGAGGTGCCAGCCAGCAGTGCTGTTGATTGTCTCAGCCTTGGGCAGCTGTGGGCCTGTTTTGGAGCCAGCTGGTGCTTGCTCTGTCCAACACCTGGGCACTTGCTGCTCTTTTCTCACAAAGACCACTCCTAAAATCTCCCTGCTCCCAGCACCTTCCCATGAAAACCCAATACAGATCACCTCTTCTGGCTTCAGCCACTGAAACTACCAGGTGCCACCGAAGTTACTCCAGGAAAGTTCCTGAAAACTATCAGAATGGCTGAGGACTTTAACTCCCTACATAAAAAGTTGTAGCATGTTTCTTAATGTCTCTAGTAATAATAAGAACAATAACCCTTGCAATAGCAATCAGAGGGATGCTGATGACTTCTTAAGGCAAAAATAATAAAAATCAATGTAACTGCACAGCAAGGGAGTTAATCTGATCTTTAAAATCAATATCTTTTACCCAAGTGGTTATCTACAGTCTACAGTCTAAACGGTTGCATACAGCTATGTGATATTCCTCCTGCTTTTAGCTTTCCTTTATATTTTTTTCTTTCTTTCACTAGGGTGTATAGGAGATCAATAAATCAGACAAGTTTTAGTCTTCATAACAAAACTGCAATATACCAACACTAGCTAAAAATACACTTTGCCAATGGCTAGCTTTTCTTTGCTCTCCATCAATACCACTGTATTTTCAAAATTAGTTCTTAATAATCTTGTCTGAAATCAGCTGCAAATGAAGAATTGATGCCATGGTTCCAACAAATCAAGGTTCAGCTGCTCAGGTTTGAAAGCCCTTTGGTGAAGAGAAGCTGAAATCAAAAGGAGACAACATGCTTCAGATTTATTTCAACACCTTTGGTGGTGTTGTGCTCCTTGATCCCTCCAGCACAACAACAATAAAAAGTTGAGGAATCTCATCGTCACCCAGGATTGTTTATCTGATTTCGGGAGCTGGGTCTCACCGGGCAGGTTTCCTCTTTACTCTACAGAATTTTTCTGTTTTCCCTGTGTTTGGTGTCCAGGTGCTCATCTCCCGTGTTTTCTACCTGAACTACTGTTCAGGTGTATTCCTGCATCTTGGCTGTATAGGAAGTCTCTATTGCAAGTCTCTTTGTAGCTTAGTATTGTTTATGAATTGATGCTTTGTGGTTGGTAGCACTTATGCCATTAGCAGTATTACAGTGCTAGAAAATTCTTACATATTGCTATGATTTTCCTTATTTTGATGCACTTATGACAAAGCTCAAGGCATGCAAATACTAATTACATTCTTTTTAGTGTAATTCTACTTTACAGGGAGCAACAGCCTTCTTCTTTTGCTAAAATTCATCTCCTATTAAAGATTTGGCTTTCTTATACTCAAAAATTGCCAAAGGCAAAAGAACTCTTCGCTGATTTCCACATGAATTTAACTCCCAAGGATAATGAATCCTTCAACATACAATTTACCAGAGAAATGCTGTCAGGCAATGCACTCTGTTAATTTGAGATCTTTAACATTAAGATGATCTTCATGATCAAGAGTATAATTTTGCTGTGTTAAAGCCTATTACATTAAAATCCACGTGTTCCATGGGGTCAGCGGCTGGAGACAGGGACCACACACACCTCCCAAAGCTCCATGGGACAAACAGCCTGTCCTTCTTACAGAGGGAGTTCAACACTGCCAGGCCTCCACAGCTCATTGGTCTGATCCTCTCACAGCCCAGCTCCTGACCAGGGAGATGCCAGCAGCTCAGGATGGAATGTGATAGGTGAAGGTCCCTGTCTCTCAACCCAGGGACCCCAATGCCACAAAAGCCCTTGCTCATGGCTGAAAGCCATCCAAAGCTGCAGCATTTGATTTACTGGCTGTTGTTACCATGTTGTTATAGATACATATTATACTCCTGGCTTTTCACAAATACTAAAATGGATTCTATATGTGTGGTGTTAAAGTAACTTTGCTATAAGGATATAGTTTTTATTTCTGTTTTTAACTAAAACTTAGAAATAGCTGATAAAGATATGCTTTTGTTAAAATGCCTGCTTGGATGGGATAATATCCAAGGAATATATGATGAGCACTCTGCTACTGATAGGCTAACTATCAGCACTCACTTTCTGAAGACAGTATGGACCAAGGCCCAAAACTGGAGGTGATTCTAAGAATGAGCTAAAACCACAGCCAAGGAATACAAATGCTCTAAAAAGGCAGACCCAAGGAGAGTCCATGCTAAACAATTCTTGGAACATGTAAACTAGTTTGGGGGAAAAGTTTACTGTGTAATTGTTTATGAATATGTAACAGGCTGATGAAGTGGAAATGGTATATAAAGGGTGTTTCCAAAATAGCAGGTGCGCTCTTGGCTGAATGCCTAGAGGCACCTGGCCGTAAACCTTTGTCTTATTGTCTTTGTCTCCTATTGTTCTTAAAAACTTTGAAATTTTTTACAGGAGAGTGAACCTCTCACAATGGAGTGTAAGGGAATGTAAATAGCAAACCCAAGCAGAATAAAACAGGATAGTGTATCTATCTACACTGCCTTCTCCAGCAACTATTTTTCAATTCCTTTTATTTTAAAATATTATTTGTATTCACTTGGGTTTCCATTATGCATGTTTATTTTAACAGCATTTTGATTATTCTCTGTGATTACCAGGACATTTAAACCCGAAGTATTTTACTGAAAATAGTTTCATACTATCTATCAGTTATGTGATATTCCTTCAGACTTCAGATTTCCTTTAAATTTCCTTTATACTATTAGGATGTATAGAAGACCAACTAACTTCAGAGTTTCTATCATTAGAATTGACCTACTTCCAAACATAAAAGTCTGTCTTTTTTATCTATTCATTTGTATAACCAGCACCTTGTCTCGAAACTCAAAGTTCTTGGCAACTGCTTTGTTGGACATTTCATAGTAGGCAGAGCATGTAATTTTGTACATTTCTTTATCAACTGCATGGGATATGTGGCCTTCTGCATTTTTTAGTGAGACCAAAGAGCCCCTCCTACTAAAGCATTAAGCATTATCAAACAATCACAAAACACACTGACTTGAAGGGGACACACAAGGATCATCAAGTCCAACTCCTGGTCCTGCACAGGACAACCCCAAGAGTCACACCATCACCAAAACAGCAAGGAAAACAGAAACTCTCCAACATCTTCTCAGTTTTAGAGAATTTAGGCATTAGTTTATTCTGGCCAGGATGTTATTCTGGCCATGGTGTGCCACAGAAATTATTTCATCCACACATGCCCAGGTTGTGCAAAAAATTATTGAATTACACATGGCTTTTAACCCGATTTTGCACATATTTATACATACAAAACCCAAAGAAATTCTCATTCATTGTTCCAAATTACACAATTCTTAGTGTCAGATCTCCTACTGGTTATTGATCCGTTCTGCTTCCATGCTAATTTGGTCCTCATTCTTTGGTTCTCTTATCAGTCTTTTCCCAGACCAGGTGACTGCTCCAGGGGCCAATGTTTCCTAATGTTCACTTATCTCCTCTGTATCTTCTGGCTACTCCCAATCTGTTGATTTTAAACTAGTCAGTGATACTAAAATAGGAGGAGCCATGGACTCTCTCCAGGGCAGAGAGGCTGCACAGAGAGATCTGGAGAGTTGGGAAATCGCCAACCATTTGAAACTGAACAGAAGCTAGTGCCAGATTCTCCCCCTGGAGCAGCAAGGTAAGTCTGCTTATACATACAAATTATAGGATGGGACCCTGGAGAACAGCCCTGCAGAAAGAGCTGGGGTGGGGGGACTGGGGCTGATGGCAAATCTAATCTGAGCCAGCAGTGCCCTGGCATCCAGGAGGGCCAACCCTGTCCTGGGGTGCATCAGGCACAGCATCACAGCTGGGCAAGGGAGGGGATTGTCCTGCTCTGCTCTGAGCTGGGCCAGCCTCCCCTCATGTGCTGGAGGCTGGTTTGGTTGCCACAATATGAGAAGGATATTCAGCTATATTCAGGAGTGCAGAGGAGGGTTCCCAAGGAGGTGGGAGGTCTCAAGGGCAAGATTTTACAAGGAGCAGCTGAGGTCACTTGGCTTGATTAGCCTAGAGAACAGAAGACTGAGGGGTGATCCCTCAGCTTCCTTCAGGTGGGCAGTGCAGGGCTGTGCTGATCTCCCCTTTCTGGTGAGCAGGAGTAGAACATGAGGAAATTGAACAAAGCTACATATATATTCTAGTGTTTCATAGTCCTGCAGGCAGTTGGACTTAATAAGGTTTATGGGTCCATTCTATTAAGATTCTTTATGACTCTAGCGTTCTATGAGCTTCTCGTAGGTTGTTCAAACAAACTATGGAAGACTAATGCGGCGAGGGTGTATCTGGCTTGGGATGGTCAGTGTCCGGCTAGCAGAGGGCAGGCGAACACCCTGCTGCAATCCAATGCGAGCACCATTCGGCGTCTGAGGGCCTCGGGCTGTGCTCGCCTGCGGACCGATCTCGCTGCCAACGCGACGGGAATAAGGAGCTGGACTCTCTGGGGTCACATCAGGTTTAATGAGCACTCAATACGACAACCAGGCAGAGACCCTGAAATGGGGGGGGGGGGGGGGTGGTGGTGAAAAGAGGTTATAAAGGGGGTGGTGTACAAAGGAGGGGTTTACACTGAGCCAATAAGGAAGGGTGGAGGGATGAACTTAACATAACTGACATAAAGGGGAAACCAATAAATACAAAGTAAAGGAGGGGCCCCGGGACCACAGCCAACCACAAACCCCAGAGAGAAGAAGGTTCTCGAAAGCTAGGAGGAGTGGGGGGTGATTGACTGGGCCCAGGGAGGAGGAAAAGTTTACTTATAAGGAGATAAGGGGGAGGAGAAATTATATAACTTAGGTAACTGATATTACCAAGGGCAGGGGTAACCATGGTAACATAACGGACAGTAAGGCTATGGCGGGAAAACTGGGGAGGGCAGAACCATTTACATTAAACAGGGGGTAACAATACATAAAATGGGAGAGTAATACAATAAACTTAACAACACACTACAACAGACTAACACTTCTTTCTAAACTCAATGTCAGTTTTGAAAAAACAGGATGTGCCTGAACTCTTACTAATTTAAGCCCTCTTAAATTTGACCTCATGTATATCACTGTTGCAAACAGTGCTGTTTCACAAAATACACTAGTCTGGTAAATCACACTGCCACATTTAAACATGCTTCTATGTTCCTACCTACATATCAAGCAAGAGCTTCTTACAAAAAGTCTGAGAAAGCTGCTCCGGGTGGTAACAGCCACAAAAATGCACGTGACAAATCTTTTGAACTGAGAGGCAAAAATTTTATCAAGTGATCTCCTGGTGTTTCTCTGCTAAAGATCCATTGTTTCTCAAAGAAGACTCCAATGCTAAGAAACAAGTTTGAACACAAACGAAAAATTATAATTTCACAACATTCAAATACTATGCATCAGCTCATTTCTCTTGTCAATTTTGTCCCCACATCAAGTCTGAAGGTTACAGCAAGAGCTGGCCTATCCCTTTTTTCAGAAGAATATTTCTCGAATAAATGAGCATTTTTTCAGCTGATTTTTTTCCACAGGAAAAAAAGAGATCACCTGAGGTGATTTTTTTATGATTACCTATGGAAACAACACTTATCGATTAGTCTCTATGCTTTTTTACAAGCCCATCTGTCTATCTTGTTATCCCAAACAAATTTTGGACCTGCTGGCTTATTCCAATTAAATTACTATTTAAAATATTAAAATTAATTTTTTAAAAACTTTGTGAAAGCTATGATTGAAAACAACAGAAGCAGCAGAAAAAGTTCATTAATACTTCTTGGACTAGATAACACTAACATGATAAAGAAAAAGAATCTCAATGATCACAGCTTTCTTTCTGTTATGACAATGAGAGAAACTTGAGTCAGAGCTCCTGATTTGCTGCAGTTGCAAATAAAATCCACACATCTATTCATCAGATGCAATTCTTCTAAGCAGTAAAAAAAAATGCTGCTTTTTTGGTTTGGTTTTGTTTTGTTTTGTTTTGTGTTTTGTTTTGTGTGGGTTTTTTTAAAGCTGATTTTAATTTTTGGAAGAGAAAAAGGTTAAACCTTTCCCTTTTTAAAAAAAGTAAAGAGAAAAAATTGAAGCACAGGATGTAAAAGGCTATGGGGTTTGTTTCTAATGTTTTTATTTAATAAGTGTTTTGAAGTAGATAGGTTTTTTCCTAATTTCAGAATTGTAACTTGGAAATCTTATTTCTGTATTTCTTATGAACACTGAGACATATAATGAGCTTATGATTCTGTCAGTTAACAAGGGGCTTTAACACAGTCAACATAAAGACTAATTTAGTTCTCACAAGATTAATTAAGCTGATTTGAAGGAGCAGAAAATTTTGTTTTGTTTAACTTAGATTGCTAAAATGATGCTAATAATTTAAATGAGGATTCTCCTCACTCTTTAATTAGTTTATTTTCTTATGAAAGGAAAAAAAGTACAGAAGATGGAAAAATGAAGTTCAGAACTACAGCCTCTTTGTCAAATAGTGAAAAATTTACATGATGAACATACATAAATTCAGCACAGTGAAGTACCACCAGTTATATGTCATTAAGTTAGGCAGTAATTTTGTTTCTGTCACATCACTCCATTCCTCCTGGGTCAGCAGCCTACTGATTTACTTAATTCTGTTTCCATGGGTCAAACATTTTGCTTAAAATAAAAGCACCGACAGAAAACAAAAAATGGAGAACAAAAGGGGAGAACAAAACAAAAGCAAAATACAGCATGGAAGAGGAAGAGATAGAGCAAAGGTTTCTAGAGGTGAGACCAGAAGTCTCACATTTGGATGAAGCGCCTGTTGCCTAGAAGGAACCTATCACTTTGGCTGTTAAGTGGCAGCCAAATAAACTCCACCAATCTTTTGTCCCTAACATTGATAGAGTCCTTCAATATACACCTTTGGCTGCAAACATTGCTTGAAACATCAACACTTTTGATAACTTGAAAACTTCCAAAATGGCGACGGTCTCACAAAGCACAATTCTAGGAAGCTATTTGTAAGAGATTATTTGCTGTTAGAGTAATCTTTCTGCCTGTGTCGAGTCAAATAGGCTCAGCTGATGATCCTCCAGGCCATGGCACTGCTCCTCCCATTGCCACTGCCCTTTCCTGAACGCTGCTCCTTACCCTAACCTGCCTTCGGTACTTTGGTTGATCAGACTGCTGCGGACTCCTCAGACCCACAAACCACTCACAAAGAATATCAAGATGTGGGGGAAAAAAATAAATAAAAGGGGGGGTGGGAAGGGGAAGTTTCTGGGGAGATCAGAAGTAGATTTACTGCTTTTTAAATTTGGTCAGAAAGATTGCAAAGCAAAAACATCCTCCAGATAATATCTGCACTTGCATCTTTGCATTTGTGTAAAGTTATGGTTTAAGTTGAAAATACAAGAGGTCTCAAACAAAGTCTCCAATCCAGAAAACCCAAATCTGTTTCAGAGCTAGAACTGTGTAGACAGCAAGTTTCATTGGTCACAAAATCAGATGAAACACAATCTTGAGGGAAAAAAATCTTACAGAGTGATCTGATCACCCAGTAAGTTTGATAAGCTTTAAAAGAACAACCTCCTCATAGCATTTAATTTCTCATCGTCAGAGAAAGATATTTTAGTTAGCATTTTCAAATAAATAATTTTGTACTAAAGTTACCTTACTGTGTCTTCAGGCTCTGACATAATTTTGTCCAAAACTTGTGAAGACTTGAATATCTGACCAGCTACTTCAGTCAAAATGGATCATAGAGTGGTTAGGAATACTGTACATTTCCAGTTTCTGAGCAAGAACCATTTTCTTCTTTTTCTATTTACACTGACATGCTTTGAAATTAATCACATTCCACGTATTGTCTCTCAAAACTTCAAGGTAAATGTTTACTCATCCTAAACATTTAGGCATGTGTCAGTTTCCAAATTCTTCACCTAGGAACTGCAATATATTTAGAGAAACTTTTGATAAAGGTAGTTGCCACAGGTTTGCCCTCACTTTACAGTCCCAGACAGATGACAATGATCGGACTGATAAATCTCCCCTTGGCTATGGTGGTACAGGACTTGGTACTAGCTGAAAATGTTAGCTCGGTTTAATTTTGTGAATATAAGTGTGGAATTTTGTCATGTATAATTTTGAAATTCTCTTTAATCCTGGAACTGTATGCCAAACTGCTATAATACTCATATATGTATCAGTAGTTGTCAGCTGTGTTTAGCTCTTTTTACTTCTGTTCACACTGATCCTTAAAGTCACATTTCATCCATGAATTAGAAGATAAAGAGAAGGAATGTATGTGCCTTTGCACCAGAGCATACACTGCTATCACTTTTCAGATAACAGTCATGATCTCCCTTTGTTTCACAAATGGAAAAGCAGGAGACCCTTCCCTGGATTGGAGTGTGACTAATCAGAGAAGAATTCTCAGGAATTAAGTGGGATTATGTTGGCCTGTCATCTCTCCCCATCCCCCAGCAGAAAATCATGAAACAAAACATCCTTTCCAGAAATCTTTAACTTTACTTTTCTCAGACATTCCCATCTTAAAATAAAAATCCTCTAGATCCTACTTGATCACTCTTTCTCAGGAGGCATTGTCAGTTTGGGACAGGGATTTAGTACAAAGTGGATCTACGTGGTTTGAAAACTCCACGCTGATATTTTTGGGCTGATGGTAGTAACTTCACTGGAATCTTCTTTCCATTGAAAGCCCAGAATATGATTAAAATTTTCTGTTAAGAGCCAAAATTTCTGTATTTCCTCTAATTTAAATGCATTTGTTTTGGAAACATTTCCAAAGTAGAGTGGCCAGTGTCTTGTCCATGAAAACCTCTTCCTTGGGTCACAGCGACAGAAAGCCATCTCAGGTGTGGTCAGGATGCAAGGCTCAGTATAGCCCATGAATCAACAAACCTCAAAACAAACCAACCAAACCACTGGGGGGTACAGGAATGATGATGCACTGCCTTTGGAATTTCAGCTTCCCTGGTGGTCTTCTCTTGGTTTACAGTTCTCTTTCTGAGGCTCACCAATGTGTGCCAGATAGGCACAGTGCACGCAGACAGGATTCAGCTCCCTGATTTACATATTTTTAGCAAGCATTTTCTGCAGACTTCTCTATGGCTGTGTTTTCTTTCCCAGCTTTTTTGGTTTGTTTTTTGTTGTTGGTTTGTCTTTGTTTTGCTTTTGGTTTTGTTTTTATGTACCAAAGAGCAACAGTACACTCATTTAAAATATCAGAATTAATTGATCAGCAATTAGGCTGACTCGCTGAATAAAGCAAGCTTCACATAGTGAGTCCTGCATCTATTAAAATGAACTATTATGTCTGCAGATGTGTGTTGCTTCATATTTCTTCCAATGTTTAATTCTACGTCTGGTTAAAACAGTGGCTCCTGCATGAACTTTCCTGTATCATCTGACAGCCACTCTATCTCATTACACCTTCACCTCCAAGACGAAAGAGGCACAGCTGCAGGTGTGAGTCATTAAATTTGCACACTGAAGACATGTAGGAAGTGGAGAAATAACTGTTGAGTGGAAGTAACTTTGCTTCTGCCTAATGAGAGTACTTTTCCATTAGAGATTCTCCTCAAGTCTGTTGGGTGCCTGTTGCCATTATATCCACTTGTAACTTTACCTTTCAAGATTGCAATTTTTCCTACTGTTGCTGTAATGAGACGCAGCCTTTACTACTTCTGTGTGGAAAGAGGCTCTTTCACAGAGGTGTGTTGATGACTAACACTACATGCTCACTTTTCCTTGAAGTGTTCTCCTCTAAATGTTTCTGTACCCAGCAACTCAGAACAGCAAATTACAAGAACAACTTTGCCTGTGCCTCTCAGTTCTATTTTGCTTTTGTCCAGCACCCTATTGCAGTATTTGAGCTTTATCAATGTGATAATCTTGTGGCTCACAAAAATCATGTACTTTTCTGATAGTGCAAAGTGGTTGCTGGGCTACTTCCCAAACACTTCTGTTCCTTAACTTGTAAAAGTCAAAGATATTTTGTAAATTAATGAGAAAATATGTAAATTTGAAATTAAAAATTAATAGATCTATGTATTTATTCAAGACACTAATAAAATTTCTGAGTTAAGGATCAGGCTTGTTTAATGCAGGCTTGTTTGTGCAGTTTTTACTTCTCTTTAGGTTTTCACATGTAACTAAAACATGGAACATGTGAAATAATTTTTCAGCTAACAAACAACTACTGCTGCTAAGACCTTATAAATGTAGCCAGAAGACAAAAGAAATATTTAAACAGACTTCTCCTGAGTTTGGACATTTCCTTACATGCTAATGACCTATTACTCATATTTAATGTAATGATTTCTAGAACATGATAACTTTTTAAAAAAATATTCATTTTATATGAGGTCATCAACATGCTGCGTCTGTATGCTCCACTTAGGAAACTCAAGGCTTCCTTTCTTTTTTTTTCCCCAAATATTTTTTTTCTCAAGTATTCTTTTTCGAATTTTTGTTTGTTTTGTTGTTGTTGTTTTGTTTCCACTTGCGCTAGTGCTCAAGGGAGTAAAGATCCAGTCTAAGAATGAAGAATCATTAATCCTGATGGTACTCTCATGGAGGAGACATGCTGGTTGTCCTTCAGCTAGGAGAATTGGTTTAACAGCAAAAGGCCCTACAGGAACCAAGTCACCAGGCAAGGAGTGATGTGGATCAAGTCACCCCAGGCACACAGCTGAGTGCTGCTGTAGATGCCAAGTAGAATGAGGGTAGTCTGCTGATCTCAGGTGTCTTTCCAGAGCACATTCAGAAAGGAGCACGAGTCAGAGCAGGGGACTCTTCAGTTTACTGGATGTCTCACCAGTGATTTATGTTTGTCTGCTCCCAATATTGTAAGTAACATGCAATCCTCATTGTAAAGCTTTGGAAAGCCTACTTCCGGGATGGGGACTATGTGGCATGATCTTGGAAAGAAAAGAGAGAAAATCATACTTAAATTGGAGGAATACTAAGCTGCCATCCATTACTAATCCAGCACCTGAAATGGTGGCTCGATCCAAAAAAGACAAGGTGTGATATGAGAATGCTGTCTAGCTCTGCTGATGGGAAAGCACACTCTATTAGGCTCATGAGTTTCTAACAAGGAGAAAGCAAGTAAGTCACTTGCAACAACACATTCTCCTAGTGTTTCTGCTTGGGGATCTGGGTCACCCTGCTGTACTGCTCAGGAAGCTGGCCAAACTGGAGCTAGCACCTCCCTTTCCTCTTTTACAGGCTGCTCATATGGATACCGTGGTTCCCATCTCTTTAGTCTCCTGTCCTGACAAGGCAGTGGGTGGGGTGTCCTTTTCTTCCTAATACTTCCTAGCTCATTAGGAACTTCTGGGATTGAAGTTGTTCTAGGAAGCTAAATTATTTTCTTTTTCTTTGCCAAAGACGAAGCAACAATTTTTAAGGACAACTGAGTCATCATGAATACAAATAAATCACTCTTTCTCTGAAGTCTTTATATTGAAGGATAACAGTATACTGTCTAAACAATAGCAGACTAAAAAAATAAACTCTTGGAGAAGGAACAGTGTAGCTAGGAAGAATATCAGCGTGTTCTGCTGCTGTAATCATCCTGCAGTTTGTAAACTAGTAGCTATTTGTGAATCATGCACAGGAACTAAGGCACTCCATTCACATTGGAAAAATGTCTTAAAATGGGCAGATGATTTAAAGAAATAATTTTCCAGGGCTTGATAGCATACTTAAGCAAAAATATCCATCCACTTAGACAAAAATTACTCACTATGATATTCTATTCACATATACGCAGGTATTCCTTACCAACGGCATTCTTGAATGCAAAGGGTGATTATCAGAATTCCTGCTACATTTTCTTTCAACATTAATCCTTGCTCAATCTCCAGACTCTCATATCACACTTAGAAAAAACTGCTCCCACAGAAAGTCATCAACCCCACTTCTCCTTGGTTTTACTCCCTAAATACACATATAAAATAGGATAAAATAGACATAAGTCTACAGCTTCATGAAAATGTATTAATTATGTTGATAAATAATAACAGTTATCATTATTCATTAAATCTATAGCCATATGAATTTATATGTGAGCTGAATATGTGTATGAGTTTTCTTTCCCTTTTTTCTTTAAATTTAATCTCATTTTCCTTTCCTTCCTCTTCTATCAGAGAATGCAAGTAGTGAAATTTTTACCTTATTAAAATTTTTGGCAAAATTCCCACGTCTGACATGGAGCCAGGATTTTACTCAGTAAATCTGGTTGACTAAATTCTTCATTTTAATAGTACTACACTGTATCTTTTTTCTGTCTTGTTTTCATGCTATAGACTTTTGTGGAAGCTTGTATTCGAACTAGCTAGCATGCAGCTGTGAGTACCTGCTTATAGAAAAGAAATCTGAATATTATTTTGTCAGGTTTAAAATAGAAGACATGAACTGCAGTTGTCCTTTATGCTCCTCTGATTGATATTCAAAAGCATCAGACATCTCTTTTGATTTCTCACAACAATGTGAATTGTGTATCTATTACTTTCAGCATATTTAATGCAAAATGTCCTCGGCAACTTCCACCTAAATTCTGTACCTTACCTTCATTTATAAGGAATGTTTTCTTGTTAGGTCTTTTCAATTTCTCCACAATCCCTAGACATGCTTTGATCACTCTGGAGTTAGAGACAAGCTACACTCAAACTCTTCTCACATAAAAGAATGGGCAAGGCTGTAACTAAAGATAAAGAGCAGTCATCACAAAAGCATTGATAGAGTCATTCTGCTCAACAGCACATATATACCACACAAGACGCAGAACAGTAGTAGGATCTGTGAAACAAATAGAGATATTTTAAGGTTCTAAACATTCCTAAAAGAGAAAGATGTCATTGGATCAAAGAGCAGGTAATTCAGATCAGCATATACATATATGAATCTGCATGTCCTTATGTCTCTGTGGATTTCCAGATTTAATGACTACACAGTAAGGATAACATTTGAATGCAGGACTGATAGTTTGATCCTTTTGCTGTCTGATTTTTCACAACCAATCTGGCTTCAAGTGGTAAATGCTGCTTCTCTTCCAATTTATTCCTGAAGTTGTATATTGGGGTTCCTTTCTTCTGTTTTCTGGTGTTTGTGTGAAAACAAGGATTTAATTTCTATACTACGCCCTCCTTTTTTTTAAACAGCTACCTGTTTTTCCAGCCTAGGTATATATACAGATATATAAATATAAAAATGCAAATATATATATAATTTTATCTGGCATTCAGGACCACTACTGAATCCATTCTTAATAAGGGTGATTATTTCAGATATGTAAAATAAAGCTTGCTGGAAAAGCTTCACCATGAAGTTCATCAATACTTTTGCTGTCAAGTTATAATACCTGTAGATATTTTTGGTGAATGCAGTCAGAGAGTTAGACAAACTGCAGCCCCCTTGAAAATCCCAGTGACAGGGAGGCTCACAAAAGTTCTCTCCAGTGAGGCCTAGCTTCCAAGGCAATGACAGACATCTGCCTGACAATGGGAAGCAGTGAATAATTCCCATTTTTTGCTTTGTTTCCAGGTGCAACTTTTTCTTTTCTGTTTAAACAGCTTGTATCTCGGACTTTTCCATCTTATTTCCTCCTGCTGTCTTGAGGAGGAGTGAGAGAGCAGCAGAGAGGGCCTCTGAGAGTCATACAAGACAAAGTGCAATGTATTACCACTTGATCCCATCTATCCTTTTCCTGCAGTACTTGGAAAAGATATTGTATTTGTAACTCTTAATACTAATGTTGTGCAAAACAAATTGTACCATGCTGAATACAGCAGAGTGCCATTGGGATAAAGAAGCAAGAGATTTGATACTTTGTTTATCACATCACCAGAACTGGTATTTATTTTCTGGGTCATTAAAGTAATTACACAACAGAAGCAATCCTGACAGGTTTCAATGTAGGATGGTGGTAATTCAATATAATTGAATTTATTTCCAAGTTTTTGAATCATTCACTTTTAGCATTAGTAAGTTTGAGCAGAGTATAAACATGAGTTCTGCATGAAATGAAAATCCTACTAACTTGATAGATTTCTGGTGTGGTTGTAAAATCTGTTCCCAGGTGTGGTAAATAGTCAGAATTGTACAGTGTTGCTTTAAGACAGGCGAAGAATTGAAGAAGCTAGTTGCATAAAAGATGAGCTGGGCCATTTGGTTATCGTGCTTCTGGCTCAAGCAGGGCTTAACAACAGAATATCTGGAGACTCCCACCCGATGTTGTTTCAGTGAGGCACAGAAAAAATACAAACATATGGGTCCTGCTGTACCGTACTGTACTGAAAAAGGTCAGCCAGCCTTTTCTGCAGTCTCAGTATGTGAAGGAGGACCAAAGTGTTTATTCTACCTCTTTTGTCAGCTATAAATCCTGACTAAAAGTAACTGAGACTCTCATTAAGCCCCATTAACAGATTAATTTAAGCATCCTTTGGGATGCAAATGAAGAACACGAGTTGTGCAACAGCATGTATGACCAAAGTCATCACACCCCACCCCAACATGTGATTGTTCCGTCCCCTAGGGCCGGGCCAAAATTTATAGTATAAAACGTGGGCTTCAGGGCAGAAAAGGCTGGATTGGGAAAAACACGTGGAGGGGGGAAAAGCCTCTGGAGGAGGAAAACATCGCTGGAGGGGAAAAATATCTCTATCTGCTCGGCATTGACTGATAGACAGTGTCTCTCCTCTTTCTCCTCTACTGAAGGGATGGCCTTAGGCGAGGTTTACACCTCCAACTGCATTGTAGCACACCTGAGAATATTAATTTTCATATATATATATATATGCACACCACTATTAGAATATCTGTCACAAAACTTTCTGATGTAACACTCTGTATTTTTACGTGCTCTTCTGTTGCTTCTCATTATTGTGAATCTGGATTGTGAACATTGCTTTTTGAGTGCAACCAGACCTATAATGTTGGACTGGTAAACCGCACCTGTGCTTCAAATTCTTCTTTTGAAATTGACTGGACTTGCGGTGCTAAATTGGTTATAATCTGGCCATACTCAGGCCCTCTGACCTCTGAAGGCCACCTGGAACTCGAGGGGTCTAATTTTCTGCTGAATTCCCATACTCTTAAGGTGACACCAGGTAATTTGGCATGTGGAGTCTTAATTTACTGTTTTTGAACTATGTGTATGATGACCTAAGTATAATTTCAAAATTGTAATAGTATTTAGATTATTGTAGACCATGCTAGATTGATGTGGTAGGTAAGTCAAATATCCAAGTAAATAAATATTTTAAAATTGTGTACTTTTCCCTCATATTATGTTTTATCAAGTGCAACAGTTGAAAACATCAAAATCAGATACTTTTGTATTCAGAAATATGTAATTCCTTAGAATCTTGTCTGAAGCAACTATATTTTAGATATACTTTTCGATCTTATTATGTATAACATCGAAAAGCACTAGTGACCTCCACAGTAAGGCTGTCCATTATTTCCAAGATAGATGTAACTGCACCTAAGTGGAGATGACTATGTCTTGGAGCAAATATTTGCAAATCGTGCAAATTACTCTTCACAGCTAGGTTAAATGTCTACCAGCTAATTAAAAATTCTTTACAGATAAACAAGGCTAATCCAATCCAAGAAAAACATATGTCTCATATTTTACCATCTTGATTCATCTCTTAGGCTTCTTACCCTGAGTGGACTGATCATAATTGGGTCAAGTAATTTACATGAATTTTTGCAGCACTATGTGCTGTTATGAATATTTGCTCTGGGATACAAGTATTTTTTCTTTCCTTTAAATTCAGCATACTGTAATAAAGACACATTGGTAAATGCATATTTATTCAAAATATTGTCCAAAAAGATATTTTTTTCCTTCTTCTCTTCATGCAGTTTTGGAGTTAAATGAACCAGATACACAGCTGCTGTCAGAAGGAGCAGTCTAACCATTTATTTTTCTTCTTATCTCCTTCCCACTCTTCCCAGTATGATGATCCAAATAAAAAACTTTGTATTTTGTACCGATATATTTTCAGTGAAAATGCAGCTCCCACACACCACAAAACTTTGCTGTCACTAGATCCAACACAGGCTAATAAGGAGGAGTACACATCAAAAGGCTGAAAAAAGACAGGACCAGCTGGCAACAGCACTGCTTCAACTTCATTTGAACCAGTCCTGAAGCATCTTCTGAGAATGAAAGATGAGAATAGGATATTTCCCTCTCAGTTTTTTTTATTTTCTTTCAAGTTCAGATTAATTTTTGACTGCCTAGCAAAGTGACAGCCTGTAGACTTGTCAGATTTATTGAGGTTACCAACAGTCTGTGGACATCCTGAGTGAGGAAGTTGAGCAATTTCACTGGTCATAAACTTTCGTTGTTGTGCAAGCACTTTTCAGGCCTTTAGGCCCTTCCTGAGAAAATGGAGTATGAGTTAAATCCAAACATCTCTCCAGTCCTTTTCAATGCATATTTACTGAGTAATTTACTGAAAATGTAACCATCCTTTATCATGTTATCATCTAACAACTGTCGAATACGGAAATGGAATCAAGGAGAAGTATTTCAACAAGGACCTTGCTTTTCAAATGAATGAAACTTCTCAGATCTCTCCATACTATAGATAGGCTGTTTCTTACTTGAGTCTTGATGATTAATTTAAGCAATTAAGTCTCCATAATTCAGTAACAGTGCAAGGCTCTACAATTATCTTTACAGTTATTTTACTTTTTTTAAAAAAAGGCATAAAAATTAACTATGAACTGACGCAATTCTTTCTCATTAATACAGTTATAAGGGTAGTTCTCTATTTTAGGGGTAAGAAGATTATTTTCCTGCAACATATGAATTTGTTGGCCAGATTACTCAGCTTGTAGATCGAAAATTATAAATTATTAAAAGACACATTGATATAAAACTTACATTCGTTTGAAAAGGGTGTAGAGGTTTAGTATGTCAGCCACAGAAACAGTCCATCTTCTTACTACTGGGGTAAAAATCCAATACACTTGGCCAGACACTTCTGCATCAATTTGATCTGGGAAACAATGAGGTGATGAGGATGTGTTTGCAGGGAGTACTCTTACACAAGACAAACAATGATGCTCTCTCATGCCAACACCCACTTAAAAATTTTTTTGCAAGATGAAGCTTTGATCTGCTACTAATGGAAGGGATTGGATACTATTGTTAACTGATAAAGTATCCTCTTTACTACATAGTATAGATTACAAATCGTACGTAAATGAAGGTAGGTTTAGGAGACAGACATGTACTTGAAGATTTTGTTTTTAAAGCTGTTACCAAAGATACAATCTCTCATCTATAATTTAGAATCATGGAATCATTTAGGTGGGAAAACATCTTTAAGATCATTTAATTCAACCATGAATGTGACACTAACAGGTCCACCACAAAAACACATCCTTAACGACCACATCTACATGTCTTGTGAATGCCTCTAGAGATGGTGACTCAACCATTTTCCTGGGCAGCCTGTACCGGTGCTTGGTAACTCGTTCAAGCAAGAATTTTTTCCTAATATCCAATCTAAATATGCCCTGGCACAACTTGAGGCCATTTCCTCCTGTTTTGTTATTTGTTATGTGGCAGAAGAGACCCATGCCCATTTAATTACAACCTCCTTTCAGAGAGCAGAAAGATCATCCTTGGGTGTCCTCCAGCAGAAACACCCCCAGCTCCCTCAGCTGCCCTCTGGGACTTGTGCTCCAGACCCTTCACCAGGTCCATTGCCCTTCTCTGGATGCTCTCCAGCACCTCAGTGTTTTTCACGGGTTGAGGGGCTCAGAACTGAATGCAAGATTCAAGGTGTGGCCTCACCAGTGCCAAGACCAGGGGGACAATCACTGCCCTGGTGCCGCTGGCCACAGGCAGGATTCCACTGGCCTTCTTTATAGCCAGGAAGGGCACCTGGACACAGCTGGCTCATGTTCAGCCATTGAACCAGCACCCCAGGTCCTTTTCCACTGAGCTGCTTTCCAGCCACTCTGACCCCAGCCAGTAGCACTGCCTGGAACTGTGACACAAGGGCAGAACCCATCACTCCACGTTGCTGAACCTCTCCTGCTATAACTGTAATTTCTAGAATGCATAAACTACCTACTGAGTCACCTTATTACACAGGTATTAGTATATTAGTTACATACATGTAAATTACATAGCTATGATACAAATATTATATACTCATAAATGCATCAGTTCATGCCATATAATATATCTATTTCCAATGTGCTGAGATGTTCAGCAAAGCTTTATATTGTATAGCCATAATTTGTCTTTTCTAGGCTAACTGGAAGTAAGAGGACCAGAAGACATTGGGAGAGTATCTGAGAAATAAGCTAAGGTTTTCTGAAAGTAGGAGTTAGAAGATAGCTTAAAAGCAAAAAAGAAAAAAAAGTTTGCCTTACACAGATTATTAATTCACTATTAATAATGTCCACATACATATTGAAGGTTAGGAATTTGTATGTAAATAATATGCAGATAAAAGGTATTGGGATGTTTTTTCTCTGTCACTAAACTCTGTTCTTCAGAGGTATTCATCTGCAAGTGGCCCAAGATTTCTCTAGAGTTTATTATTGCAAATTAATATACCCAGTGAAATTACCTCCCCAACAGGCTGACTTACGGTCACAGAATCATAGAATAATTCAGACTGGAAGAGGTAAATTTCCAACTTTAATGGCACAATTTTAAGTATTGAATTTACATATTTATTTCACGTTGTATGCAGTAAGAGACTGTCTACTGCTGTTATATGTGACTTTCATATGTTTTCTTGGCTGTTAATGAATCTTTATTTATCTACTGTTCCTCAGAAGTCCCAGAAAAAACATGTTTCTGGTAAAATCTTGTTTATGTAGAGCAGCTTTCTTAAACTGCTATAGGTCTCATCCTATGTCCAAGAATCAGTAAGAAATTGCTAATTTTTTAAAGTTAGTTTAAGATATTATAAAGAAATAAACATGAATTTCTAATTTTATTTCTGATGCACAAATATGTGATACTCATAACGTGACACTAACTGGCAAATGAACAACCAACGTGTTTCATAGATTAATGGCAGTGAACCCAACTTTGATCATCAGATAATATGAACTTCAATTGGACAGAGACAAGATTTTTGATTTTTTTTTTAACCTGAAATCACTTTAAGAATGATTTAAACCAGTCCATTATCCACACTTTCTTAAAATAAATCTTGAATTAATATTTGCCAAATAACTTCAGCTTCTTACACTATAGACAAATTCACTTACTGCAAGTCACAACATATTTCCTTTTTATTTTCCTAAGAGTAATCTGGTCATAGCAGGGAAAGAAAACAACACACAAATAAACAGAGCTACACCACACCACCCCTCCCCAACACCAACCTATAAATTTAATCAAAATAATGATCTCTAGAAAAGTGCATCCATTCACCAATCACTTGGTTAAAGAAGAGTCAAAGGAAAATTACTTCTGCCTCAGATTTTCAAAATGGGCTGCTTCAGCATTATAGAAGTACCTTAAAAAAATTTAAACCTTTCTGCATTGATGGCAACAGGTACATAACGAAAGTCTGAAATTATTCAGGCCTGCATGAGAATCGTCTGATTTTGAGCATTTAGTAAAACCTGTTTATCAGAGGATTATAATGCTTTTGAAGTCAAGGATTTGAAGAAAATATAATTCCTTATGTGCTGTAAGTGTTAATAATAGGTTCTGGATTAAATTCACAAATAATTACAAACTCTAATTTAGATATTGTATTTTCAATAAGCTTGTGCAGCAACTTAAAATTATATGCTGCCAGTAAAAAAAGAATTACTCAACAAATGAAAATTAACTGAATTAGCACTGTATGTTTAAAAATATCTATATAATTAACTGAATTACTTTTTATTTTCCTCTGCATCTCATGCTCCTTGATCAGATGAGGTGAACCCAAGCCCTTGGTTTCAAGCTACTCAGAGTAGAAGGATGAAACTGGTTCCCACACTCATATTTAAAGAGTTGGTACAAAAGGGAAGTTATCTCTTCTCTTCAACTAATGTGGCTGCCTATAGTTTAATGCTTGCTCTGAGAGTCTGCTGCCGTGAACACTTTCTTAGAAGGATGCAGAAGAAAGGAACAGGTGTCTACAGAGCAAAAGTTACATTTTATTTGAATTTATGGGAGTCCCCAGTTTAACGATCAGAAATATCTCTGAACAATATTTGTTTTCTGGTCTTTTTACACTTTTTTTTTAATATTAGTACAGTTTTGATTTTATTAGAAAATTGTAGGGTGACACTTTCCTGATATTTCTTATTTGTAGGAAAATAATGTTTCTGTGTCAAGCATTCATATAAGCAGTTCTCAGAAGAGGTTTAAGAAAGCTCAGAATTGCCTCCACAGAGAAGGATGCACAGCCCTGGACCAGAATGGAGACATTAAATAACTAGAATTTTCTTAACATGATCATGGAGAAATTCTTAACATGTTCATAGAGAAAATTACGTGGCAGGGAACCTCTGAAGTATTCAAACCAGAGCCAACTTCAGACTTAGACAGAGCTGCTCAGGGACTTGTTGAGTTTTGAAAATCTCTGAAGACGGAAATTCCAGTTTCTGGGCAGCTCATTCCGGGGTCTGATCTCTTTACCAGAAACAAACTGCTGTTTATAATGAGTCAGAATTTTCACTGCTCTAATTAATGACTGCTGTCTCTTGTCCTTTCCCTGTGTATCTCTTAGAAGTGTTTGGATGGTTCAAACTACAACACACTCAAGCACCTTGAAGAAACTGCTTATAAGCACAAGTTTAGGTAACACATAATTAAAACAAAGCACATACATATGGCAAAAAAAGACCCCACTTGCGAAGGAAAACAGGTTCTCAGTAAACTATGTTGAATTTACCTCACCTGCCAAAAGTGACTCCTCAATATGTAATTGTTCTTCCATTTTTCCATTTCCACTATGAACAGCCAAAGCAAATTTTCAAGAAGGTGGCTACATTGCAATAGGTAGACTCTAGCGTAAATAATCTGACAATTTATCACAGGCCTTATCTAAATAAATAGGTATCTTGGAGATAGATTATGGGATCTGTGTCTGTTGAAATGAGGGGCTTTAACCTCAACATCCCTTTTGCGCTCATTCAGCACCCCCATTTTACACAACATCACTGTTGGTTAGACGAGTTTAAATAATTATCTTGCTAGAACATGCATTTGTGTTTCAACTACACTTTCACTGCAATTCAGACTTACTGGAGGAGCCTTAAGGGAGCTGTTTTCCAGTCAAGAGAACTAACAGACATAAGAGGCCTCAGTTTATTTATCTGCAGTCTAATTTCCTCTTATATTCTTTCCTTTTTCAACATTCCCTTTCCTAATGGATCTCTATATTTGAAATAATATTGCAACAAGTGCACTCAAGAAGTGTGTGTCCATGAGCTGTGTCATCTGTCAAGCATCAGGTGCCACTTAGTGTGCTGTGAGGTGTCTTTACAGGATTGAGATGACAGTGCAAAGGGCAAGGTACATAGACTACCAAGCCTCCTTCGCCACAAAAGCCACTGTGTTGCTCATGATCTGTTTATCCACTGGTTTCAGTTGAGTTTTGCATCTGTGTGTCTACTCCTAAATTTCTTTATCTATTTTGCCAGTTACTCTTTAAACTCTCTTCAGCAACTGCAAGGGGAACAGAAAATTTCTGTTCTTTGTATCGTCTGTGTTGTCTGGCAGTGAGCATGAAGACAGAGGTACCAATTGCTTCAGCCCGACTGAAGCAGACACAGATGTGGCTGCAGTCTAAATCCCCAGCTGGCATCCCCACCTCCCAGACAGGATGGATGTTGATGCTGCTATTGGACAATCCATGTTACTTGTTTTCTCTGATTCATAAGTTGTCTACACAAGTAACAAAGATTTAATTTCTCCCTAAGTGAACAAAAATGGTATCTTTTGATTCTCTGGAACCATAGGTAAACAAACTTCATGGATCACCTTCCTCAATCCTGCTACACTACATAAAAATTATGACATAAACCCCAAGATATTCAGATACTATTCTGTTGCAAAGATTGATGATTTCTGCAAGCAGGGAAAACTTCATTGAATTATAAGCTTTTTTGAGACTTAACTCTGAACATCTCCTAACAGCAGGAGCTTATAAATTACTTTTCTTTCTTAATGAAAGGAAATCTACTCTATATTGAAACCAGGAAAACTTTACCTCAGTATTTTTTGAACAATTTTCTTTCTGCAGTATCTTTGCTGGTAGGCCGGCTAGCTTATTTCAGATCCATTTGATTCATTAACACCTCAAGCCGTAACAGTTTGAAGCAACTTTCTTGTATTTTTCAATATTGATTCAATTTCTGTGGTATATTATTTGTTCTTCCCAATGATTGCATGATTTCATATTGTATGTTTTTTATCACTGTGAATGAGAGCTAAAGCAGAACTTAAAAAAAAAAAAAAAAAAAGAGGTGAAAATCTAACTCTGGTTAGACAGGAATATGTTTTCCACAGTGAAATATTTGAATGACAATTCTTTGTGTTTTTTTAAAACATGATGGATTGCTTTGTAACCATCTGTATTATAGATTCTACAGGTTATAGAAAACAGTCGAAAGAGTAAACTAATCAACTCTGCTATCAAGAGACACGTTCCCAGATCACAAATTCATATGTTGGATCTGAAACAACACTGTGAAATCTTGTCAATCATTATTCAGCATATTCCAAAAATGCATATTCATGGAAGGCTGCAAGAAAATGCATTTTAGAGAGATCTACCCACCTGTGAGATGTTCATGTGAATTTTAGTTTTTAATGTATACAGTACCTGGAAATATTCAAGATATTTAAAAGGCACAGGTGAGCCTCAGGAAAAAAAATGTAAGAAACTGTTCTGCAATTATAGGATCACTAAATGCTACCACTGGGGATTTTGGTGATCATTAACTATCTTCTTTCTGGAATTAACCTAGATGTCAAGTTTTGATGGTTTCCTTTTGAGTTAAGAGGGAAGGAAAATGTTTTAAATTAAGGTGCTGAGAATCTCTGTAAGTTAATGAGCTCCCTTAAATCTTCTCAAGATTTACAAAGTGACCTTTGTTCTCCATATTAACTGTGTACTAGAAATACATATAGTCTGACTGCTGCTTGCTGGCTTCAGAAAATGAAAGAGTACTCAGGCTGACTACTCCAGTAATATTATTAAATATAAACAGATTGGAAACAATTAGTTTTAGACTGTAGACTAGAGAATTTCATTATATGAAGAGCCAGTATATGCCATAGTTTGGTTAAATCTGGCAGAAAAAGCACAGGAAAGCCTTAAGAATCTTTATCTAGTCAATTGTGCTCACAAGAATGTACATTCACAGTACCACTAACAGGTACTTATATAAAAATTTCCTTTACTGCATCTACCAGTGCAAGAGGAAGTTGTGGGAGAAATCAAGATTAAGATCAGAAATTAGATAAGGATCTTTGGAGCAACCAAACAAAAACTGCACCTATCATGCTAAGAACATTTACATTAAATTTAACTGAGTTGTACACATTAACAAAAAATAGAAAAAAAACAATGCTCTGTACAAAGCAAACAATAGCAAGTGGTGGAGGAGAGTAAGCGCTAGTAGGGAGTATCTGAAGTGAAATTTTAGATTACATATATACAAAGAAACAAATTAGGAACAATTTCTTCACTAAAAGGGTTGCCAGGCTCTGGAACAGGCTGCACAGGGACGTGGTAAGAGTCACTATCACTGGATGTTTTTAGAGGACATGTAGGTGTGGCACAGAGACATAGTTAATGGTGGACCTGGCTGTGCTAGGCTAGTGGCTAAACTTGATCTTAAAGGTCTTTTCCAACCAAAATAATTCTATGATACTATGTCAAAATCCAATTTTTTAATTAAATTCAGTTAGAAACCTTCAGTCCCCTTGTATAAATGTTTGCTCCCAAGTGTGGTTTAGAAAGTATTTTTTTTTAATCCCCCCAGAGGAAAAATATTAAGGTACAAAGGACAGTTATTTTGTCAAAATACTACTACTACTAAATGGATGTCTCCATCCATTATCAACTGGTTCAAAAGCAGTGTTTGTTCATCAGAACAGCACATTTTTTCCATGAAGACACATGATGGGTGCAAGGGAGTGGATCACATTCCACTAAATACATATATAGAATTATTATATTTTGATGTTTCTGTCCTGGGAGGTACCTATTGAAATAGCTGTGAAGTTCTGTGGGTATGTCTTCTATCCATTGTTCTGGTGTGATTTGGTTCCATTTGCAGTATAGGCTTCAGGAAGCTTGATCCTAACGAGTCTCACAGGGTTGTGCAGAAATTTTAAAGTTTGTGCTTTAAACATATTTTATGAATTCTTATAGAATTTTCAAAACCGAGTGGTATAATATAACTGTATGAGGTATCACTTCATATTGTACTAATTTTACATAGGTTTTCCTTAAATTCTTCTCTCCATGCTGAGCTTTGCAAACTACTTTTTCCTTGTGTTACTCTTTCTTAATTTCTTTTCAGGTTCTGTTGCAAGTGCAGCTGAGTATAAAGTAATTGAGGCTTTTATGCAAGCATATGTTTTAGATGGTTGCAGGTTTTATGAAGGTGGATGTGTTATGTCTGAGTTTAAGTGCATCTAGTAGTCCACAGGTTGCTATTTCTTTTCATGTTCATCATCCTATTCAGAGCTTACTGGATAAGTATCACTATAAAAACAGACTAATTTGTACCCCTAGACCATCACAGCTGAGACCACTAAAATGTTCATCCTACCAAGTTTTGTAGAGACTACATCTTCAGTATCAATACAGAACACAGTAAAGCCCACTTCCCTCTTTATACTAACCATGTGTAAGAACTAGCAAACACATCTGAACTGGAAGTGACATGGCTGTAATTAAAGCCAAAAAAAAAAATTAAGTAATGAAGACAGCACACATAAAAAGTGAATGAACAAAAGAAAATAATAAATATAAAGTACAAGTAAAGTACAAGTTTTCATGGTAAATATTATGAAAAATTGAAACAGAAGGAGATATGCTAATAATGCAACTGGAAAATACCTTTTAAGTCCTAATTAATCCAACACTACTGGGAGGAAAATCACACAATATTATCTACATTGTATTTTCTATCTTGCATAGAAATACATTTACCTTTCTTAAAAGTATTTCATAATTTTTCTTCTCCTTTCAGTACTAAATCTTTGAAATAACAGTCTTCCTATATTCCTTGAAGGCTATTAATAAGTTGAGGTGACATGCCTTTTTTCCCAAGATTGGTCACAGTAGTTTTCTTTCTTTTTCTTCCTGCTGTGTATGTTTTTAATATTACTGTTTGGTTCCCCTGGAAAGCCTTAAGAAAGAACATGGCACAGAGACCACATGAATCTCAAGTGCTTGTGTAACTCCTTTAAAATAAAAATCAGAATGGAAATGGTTGTCATATATTTGCAAAATAAATTGTTAATCAAACTTCTCATGTTTCAAAGCCCATATAATGGAAATCATGAACAAAAAGTGTATTTTGAAGTATCTTCCTTTTCTGTCATAGAGATTAATTTCTTCGACCTATATGGAAATCAGTGGAAAAAAATGCTATACTTTGTTCTGCAAAAGGCTGACAACTACTTATTTTGGATATATGTGTATGAAAGTGAGGAGGGAAGATATAAGAGTGGGAGGAGAAGGGTTTAAATTTCTGCAATAATAGTATGATCCATTTGGCATTCTCTCTTGCTGTGACCAAAGTAAGTCTGTGAAGCAGGATGTCATCTCATATGACAGAAATATTTATCTGTTTTAAAAGAATGTTGGGTTAGTATCTGTGATTCTTCTCTCAAAGCACATTAGACTCCTTCCCCTTCAGTAGTTTATCACTCCTTGACACTTAGTAATAGATCATTCACTTATAAAAGGGATGTAATTACACCAGTAAAAATGAAGGCTTTTGTTAATAGTAAGAAAAATGTAATCATGAATTGGGACTGAGCTATAAGAAAAATACTACAAAACCTTCCTTATCAAACCTCTAAAATTTCAGTTGGTTTTTAGATTTTGCTTCAAACTGAAGTTCTAATTTAGTTTATTCTGAACATAGTTTAGTTTGTTTTTTACTTTTTATATGTTTCAATTCTAAGCAGGTTCACTGTAAGCCTAGAAATTAAACACATTGATCAGAAGTCACTCTGTTAGCACATGATAGATATCTCTGATAGATCCTGAGCATCAGTTCTGTAGTAGTTGGAGAATCTCTTAAGGCTGAGCTTTATTCACCATGTTCTGATGCATACATAGATACATTTTTAAAAAAGACAAGTTATAAATCACCAATATTTGAACCTTATTGTTATTTTACTTAAATTGTTAGAAGACAGGTATTTGGCTCCTGTAGACATGATAATACTAAATGTTGCAACCATGTCATTCAGTAAACACAATAGAAGCCTCTGTTTCCTTTAATTTTAAATAACTTCTATATCAGCTTTATAACAACTAGCTTGGAACAGACAAATTTTCCAGAGAGTCAATTAAAGCTACCCTTTAATACAGCAATTAAGTCCCCTTAGTCCCTTAAATAAAATTAAAACAGGCTGACTAATCACAGTATTCAAGGATGTGGATTAAAAATCAGGCTCGGAGGCAAGGTGGCATTTCCCCTTCAAATTCACAAGCAACTTGGATTCCAAGAGTTCTTGATTCTACTATCAAGTCAATAATCAATTTGTTTCTTCAAGACTGACTGCTGATAATTCCTAGATGAGGAGGATGTTGAAAAAGAAAATGTTTCTGGAACTGGGGGGAACCTGGTTCCTACCAAGATCATCCCAACTGCCTTTAAAGCTTGTGGGAGATTTCAGCCATTCTGTTCCCAGAGAAACTAGGCATCATTTAGAGCATTGAAAATTCCAAGAAGTTTTTGTACAATATTTCGTAAAAAAACAGGATACTAATAACTGAATTAAGCTGCTTTTTGAGTTCACAATGTGATGGTGCCAAATTGAGCTCTTCATGACTCTTAAGGTACTCCTAAGGAAGACAGATGAAGAGTGTTCTACGGGTCTTCAGGAATTAAAGTTTCTTTGTCTTATGTTGTAACAAAAAAGTCACATTATGTCATGCTATACTTGCCAAGCTCTAGTGGAAGGCTTTTCACCCTAACGGAACCAAAATGTTAGGAGCACAAACAACAGTTCACCATGGCCATGTGAAAAGAACTTGCAACCTTGTGCTTTTTTTAGCAGGGAATTTTGAAATGTTCCCCCACATTCTTTTTTGTTTCCCTGGTTCACAGATGGCAAGAAGGAGACAATTTTAAAGGAAGACTTCTGATGGAACTACTCCTCCTGCAGTTGAAGAAATATTGCTGAGTCTCTTCCATAAGGAAGACTATTTAGTACAAAATATAGTACCTGGGTTTGCTTGGTCAGCATCTGAGGGCTTGTATTGCCTAATTAGTTGTCAGGTAGCCACAAAGTCTTGGGCTTCTCTGTACAGACATAACCTCCAACATTTCCTCAGAAAACTTGAATGGACACAAGAGCTCCAAGCTTGTGCCAAGGAATCCACAGTCTGGCTGAAGCAGACAGTCAGATCCAAAGCTGCAAGGGTTACACAGTTCAATTTGCCCTGCCCTGCCCACAGTCAGGCAGGAGCTCTTAGCAATTCAGAAGGAAGAACAAATGGCCTTGATGGGCAGTCAGTTTCTCAAGAGCTTCTCAATCAAGTGATCTCCTATGCCTCAGGGATCATCACACTTCAGATCCTGAAGCAAGGAATGGCTTGATAGCACTGAGGATCCTTTTCTATGAGGGTTTTCCAAAGTAATGGCTCTCCCCCTCTTCCCAAGAGAAGAAAACAACTACAACCCTGACACAGTTCAGGATTAACAGTAGTTATAGTTTTCCTTTTAAACTGCTCCTCCCGCCACCAACTGCATAACAAAACCACAATGTCAGGAGTGTGTGCAGGACTGAATTCAGTTCTTGCTCCTGGGACCACAGGAACTTTGTTGACTTCACACATGGCCTGATGGCATCAGGAACAAGACCTCATTGGACTCAAGTACTATTTCATGCGAAAAGCAGCTACATCCCATTTATGCTCTGTGGCCCATAAACTGAGGAACAAGCCTGTGGTACAATGCGAAGGCTTCTGGGTGAGCATGGTAACTGGAATTATTGGCGATGCTTATTTTGGTCTGGCTTCCTGAGTACAGAAACATCTGAACTGACAAAGTGTAGGAAGACTAGAATTGGTTCTTATACGTTGTGATCTGAATGGAAGCTTCAGACAAAGTTAAACAGAGAGACCCTCCCATTGTGACAGAGGGTTCAGAAAAAACTCCCTTGCCTTCTGAACTCCTTCTCAGAGAGAAGTCTAGGTGTGCTGGATCCAATCCTAGTCACAGACTGAACCAACGATTATGTCTAAAGGACTACATAGGTGTGATCGAAACTTATATGACTTTGTTCTACAAGACTGAGGATGACAAACCAAACACATCCAGATGAAGAA
The DNA here is from genome assembly GCF_028551555.1 of Melozone crissalis. NCBI lineage: Eukaryota > Metazoa > Chordata > Aves > Passeriformes > Passerellidae > Melozone > Melozone crissalis. The sequence continues at coordinate 33,257,506 of NW_026535783.1, read as the reverse complement.
AGTAAATCAGTTACTTTAATTGATGATAGTGATTAGACTAAAAGACTTCAGTCAGGACTGTAACTACTAGCAGAGTGTGCTATTTGTTAAATCAATAATTTTGAAGCTAGCTAAATAATTATTAAATGGAGACTGATGCTACTTATCCAAACCAAAGACCATGGGCAAAGCAACTCTGAGGGACATCAGCACTCAAGGGAGGAATCTCCACATGTACTCCTAGAAGGACTGCGTTGCAAGTTCCTCCTGGAAGAAGAGGGACTGGGTTTTCATAGTACAAGTCATTGACTGTAAATTACATGTTTCTAGGCCAGCTATGTCAGCTCAGCAGCCTTTGGACTCAGCACCTTTAAATTGATTACAGTGTAATCACTTGCTGGTTTCTTAATCAGGATCTTTGTCTGCAGCCTCCTCAGCAATGTCAGTTGCTGTCAGAACACTGGTTTTCACATCCTCAGAATGTTTAGTTTTGGGATAAAAGACTCAGGCTGGCTTCAACAAAAGCAACATGAATCCCTTCTCTATCTACCAGTGATAACTTTTACAAATAGAGGTTAGAGCTATTTACCCCCACTTAGGCAGAGCATCCTGCTACAGTCAATGACAGCTCAAAAGAACAAATCCATCCTGGTACCATTAAATCCTTTCAGAAAAATAGCACCACAGCCACTATGAGAAGCTGTTACTATCCTTCCCTTATTAACTAGCTAGGATATTAAGTAGCTGTTAATATCCTTCCATGATGGAGTATGTCCCACACCATATATTCAGATCTATGTATTCTCGCTGTCTGAACAGTCATGCATGATTTGATGGGTGGACTGTTCAGTAGATGACGAATTGGTAGGATGCTTGCATCCACAGAACAGCGTTCAGAAGCTCATTGTCCGGATGGAGGTAGGTGACAAGTGGTGTCCCTCAAGGGACAAGTCCTGTTTAATGTCTTCATCAAAGTTACAGAGAGTGAGATCAAGTACACCCTCAGTGTTACCTGCAAACACCAAGTTGAGTGATGCAACTCACACAACTAAGGGATAAGATATCATTCTTGTGGAACTCGACAAGCTCAGCAAACATGTGAATTTCATGAGGTTTAACAAGACCAAGTTCCAGGTGCTGCACCTCAGTCAGGGCAACCTGCAGTATCAATCCAGGCTGGGGATGAGCAGATGCAGAGCAGCCCTGCCCAGAAGGGCTTGGGGGTGCTGGTGGGTGAGAGGCTGGACATGACGCAGCCATGGGCACTCCCAGCCCAGAGAGCCAAACGTGTCCTGGGCTGCATCCAGAGCAGCGTGGGCAGCAGGGGAGGGAGGGGATTCTGCCCCTCTGCTCTGCTCTGGGGAGAGCCCACCTGGAACCTGCATCCAGCTCTGGGCTCCCAGCACAGGGAGGACATGGATCTGTTGGAGTCACTCCAGAGGAAGGATACAGAAATGGTCAAAGGGATGAAGCACCTCTGCATAAGGGAAGGCTGAAAGATTTGGGATGGTTCAGCCTGAGGAAGAGAAGGCACTAGGGAGGCCCCACAGTGGCCTTTCAGTACTTAAGCAAAGGTTGTAATAAAGACAGGGAGAGACCTTTTTGCAGTAGCTGTAACAGCTGAACAAGGAGAAATGATTATATACTAAGTGAGTGGGGATTTAGAGATCGTAGGAAGCAATTTTTTACAATGAGGGTGGTGAAACACAGGCACAGGTTGCCCAGCAGATAGATCCCTCAAAACACTCAAGGTCAAACAGATGGGGCTCTGAGCAACCTGAGCTGAAGCAACCTCTAGTTGAAGAAGTCCCTGCTCATTGCAGGGGCATTGGACTACATGACTTTTGAAGGTCCCTTCCTAGCTACACAATTCTATTACTCTATGTCTATTTTAATTTCAGGAAAATTTAGCCAATGATTGCTTATCTAATGATATGCAAAGCTGGTTACAGATTTTACAATCCTACACAGATAGTACAGCATTATTAACTTGTATTCTCATCTTTACCAATCTTTGTCCCCTACTTCATTGTTTCTCACTCTCTTTCTCTTTCTTTCTCAGAAGTTTCTTCCTTTAAATTGCAAATGAATAATCTCTCAGAATCTCAGAATCCTTTTATCACAGGAATTACTGGGGACACAGTTCCTTGGATGAAATTAAGAGATGTGAAAACAACAAAGGAGAAACTAAAAATAACATTCTTCTCCTGTTCTGCCAATAAGAATTTTAAGCAAAGTTATGTGCATCTGTACCTTCACATACCCATATTTTACTTTCTGTCACAGGCACAGACTTCATGAATGATGTGATGTGTGACTTAGTAACTTGGATACTACCCTGTGCATTTGCTACTGTTGAACTAAGAAATCCCAAATGTCCATTCTTTGAACAAAATCTTCCCTTCCCCAAGCTGACTTAATTTCTTGCCAAGCCTTGCTTCAGAAAAAGGTACCAGTATGATTTGTTATGGCAGATCAGCTATCCAACTGCTTCCATTATTAGACAAATTTGTCAGAAGGTAACAATCTTACTGATGTTTCCCATTTCACTGTCAGCATGACAGTATGAATGGATCTTAGAGGTCTGTGCTGTAATGATTTACCAAAATGATGGACTAGGATTTGATGACACTGTATCATATTTTCATCAATATATTTCCAGATTATTTTACTTTTTTTTTTTTCCTCCCCTAATTAGACAGTTTCATCTGAAAATTTCTGGTGTTATAAATGATCAGCAAGAAAGCTAAATTAATAATAATAGCAAAAGGCGACCAAAAATTCGGTTCTCAGAAGCCACAGCCAAAGAGACAGCGTCGAGCCCGGGATCGGCGCTGGGTGAACCTGGATCTGACCTCTATCACATCGGGCCTCCTTCTGTCAAATGCTGTCTCCAGCAGCGCTGTTTTATACAGTTTGTTCTGCCTGAGGCAGAGGCGCCCCCATTCCTTTTGTCACCCCGCATTTGCATGAAGTTTCTTTTCACTGTACAGGGCTGGACAATTGCTGTGTGGTGGCGGGCGCTGATCATGTCAGGAGAAGTCTGTATTCGGATGTATGCTCTTGACAACTTCAGCTGTCTTGATTGATGATGCTTATCAAGTGCTGATCGTCCTTGGGTGTTCCCGGATGGTTCCAGGGGAAGCCCATCTCTGCACCAGCCACATCTTTTATTAGTTAACGAGGCATTCTTTCTTACTGCTACCAAGAGTTTCACAACTTCAGTGTGGTAATCTGTCTCTGGGCTGTCCGTGGTCTGAGGCTCTTTGGAATATTCAATTTATTTTACAATTTTTATTTTATACATTTTCCACACAAGCATGAATTACTTTACATCACATATTACACTGGTATGGCTCACCAAATTTCTTTCTGGTATTCCACTCCATCTACATCATGCATGCTTCATGAATTAGAAAATACTCCCCATAAGGATTAAGAAACATACTAATTTTCTCCTAGATGTCCTGGCATCTAATGCTAAAAGATGGCATCTTCCTACCATCTGTCAATTGCTGAACAAATCTTGATTACTTGCAGGTTTTCCATTACTGCTCCCTCAAGTACTGCTCCCTCAGCCTTCCAGGGGCATGCAGGACAGCCCTTCAAGAGGGGGAAAGAATTTTTAACTACCACTTTTGCTCAGAATGGATTTTTGAAGGCTTCTCCCTTTTTTCACGTCCTTATTGCATGGATCAACATGTTTTCAGGGAAACCTTTAAGTTTTGAAGGAACTACATCTTCTTTCTCCCAGTAACGTTGCCTCTCTTGAAATGAGAAGACAATTTCATACAAAATGCAGTTGTTTGCTTGTATTATTTACAAATACTTACCCTGCTCAGGTTAAGTGCTAGTCTGCCTTTTGGCAGCTGCACCACACTCTTGACCTTCTTCAGCACCAACCCTGGCAGAATTCAAGAAGCGTTTGGACAATGTTCTTAGGCACATCGTGTGATTTGTGTCCCTTGCGGGGCTGAGAGCTGGACTCGATGATCCTTGTGGGTGCCTCCCAGAACAGGACATTCAGAGACGGCTCGGTGGCTCTCTGTGCCGACTGAGGGCAGCAGGGTGACCTGGGGAACGCCGCCAGCCACCCTCGCGCCCGCCGGCCGCGCTGCCGCCCATGGCGGCCCGGGTGGGGCTGACCGCCGCAGTCGGGGCGGCGCAGTGCGCCTGCGCGCCGCCAGGGGGGGCCAGCGCAGGGGAGGAGGGCGGGCCCCGGCCCTGTGTTTTGAACGGCGCGATGCGGGCGGCTCACTATTTGGCAGGAAGGTGAGGAGGCCTCTATCCTGGCGGCGGAGATCGCGTAGGGAGAGGGGGATCCAAATGTGGCAGAGGCGAGCTGGAGGCAGCGGCGGCGGAGGGGGACAAGCGAGACGAGGGGAGCGGCCGTGCCCGCCGCCGCTGCTGGCGCCGCCGCAGAGAAGCTGAGCGGCCCGGCTGGGAGGGGCTGAGCGGCAGCCCTGGCACCCCCGGGCGCCCGCTCCGCCAGCAGGTGAGCGACCGGGGCGAGGGAGGGGACGGGGGGAGCGCAGCCCGTCGCGCCGCCCTTGGCCTGGCCCGGCCCAGTACCGGGTAGAGCCGGAGGGAGTCGCTGTGGGGGGACCGGCGCTCCCAGGCCGGCCGCGCCTCGCCTCCCTCGGGCCTCTCACTTCGTGGATCCCCCGCCCTGTCCGCCCGGAAGCCGCGGGCGGCATCGGGGCCGCGGAGGCTCCGGTCTGGAGGTGTCGTCTCTGTTCTCCCTTTCCCCGCAAGCTCCCTGGCTGCTTGGCAACCCCCCCCGCCCTTCCGGGCTCCGGGGCTCTGCCGCCCTCCCCCGGCACGGCCCCGCGCCGCATCCACCCGTAGGGGAGCGGTGCCCTCCCCCTTTCCCCGCTGCGGAGCTATTGTGTGCGGGCTGGGGCCCGCCGAGGGGCTGCTGGCGGATAGGCCTTTCCCCGGGGAGGTGGAGGCGGGAAAGCGGGACGAGGGGGGCGTGAGGGCGGCGGGGGAGCCGGGGCCGCGGGAGATAGCGCCGGCGCGGTGTGTGCGCGCCCCGCTCGCTCTGCGCTGCTGCGATCCTTTGTCTGCTGTGCCGCTTTCCCCTCCTCCCTCGCTCCTTTCCTCCCTCCTCCCTTCCCTCTCCCTCCCTGCGTTCCCCTCTCTCTCCCAGGCTCCAAGCGCTGCTGCAGCTGCAGGTTTGTAAATACTGGACCAACACACACACACACAACATGGCTGACGCTCTCCCTGCTCCTCCACCAGGGTCTCCGCCTTCTCCCTCAGTCTCCGCTGCTTAGCCGCTCCTCCGTGTAGGCTTTTGTTTCTTACCCCCTCCCCCTTCATCGCCCATCCAAAAAAAAAAAAAAAAAAAAGAGAGAGGAAAAACAATTCACCCTCCTTATTTGCGCGCATGGCGGGATTACAAGGGTAAGGATCCTCGCTTTGGAAGCTTTCTCCTTTCGTTTTGCTGTTTACAACAAAATGAAACCTAAAATCAGAGGTGATTTGGGAACCTGGCAGGGCCTGGGGCGAGGGAGGAAGGGAGGGAAGGAGGGGGAGAACTGGGTGAGCCCTGCTGAGAGAGGCTTGATTGGAATGTGCGTATCTTTTTCTCGTGTTGGGTGGGGGGTGGCTGATGCACCAAAGTGCTGGCAGAGATGAGAATACTGTGTTACACTTGGCAGAATGAACTAGGGCCTTTTCTTTCGTTTCAGGACAATTTGGTATAAGGGGTCAACTCTGGACAATCACATTAAAAAGATCTGAACTAGTTATGTCAGAATAGGCATTGTGTAGTTAATACCCGTAAAATCGGCGTTTTGGCTTTTTTGCATTTCCTGTATCTCCTTGTTAGTGTCTTAAACAGCTTGTGAAACATGGAGCACGTAAACCGAATTTACACTTGTCAGGTCTTCGTGTTGCTAGCTTTCTGTCACAAATTAATTTGCCCTTGTGATGACAATAGTACAAACTCCTTTTTCCTAAAAGGAGTGCTTTCAGATTTTTTTATTTTGGGTTTTTTTGTTGTTGTTATTGCTTGTTTATTTGTTTGGTTTTTTGTAAAAAAGGCATGGGGATGTGAAGTTAAGTGAGCTCCCAAATGAAAACAAGACAGCATGCTTTTGACCTCTTTAGTAGTGCAAGGCAAATGCTTAGTTCAGTACCCTCCACCTCAGTTATTCAGAGCACCCCCTTCTGGCTTTGATAAATATGGCTTATTTTTTTGCTGCTTGTGACGTAAAACCAAAACACTTGAAGGTAGTTCGAGCATATCTAAAGTGGTCTGCCATGAAACAGTTTTATTTCTAGTTTGTAAGTTAAGGGTGAATGCTGAAGGTGTTATGGCATGATGCTTTATATTTGCTTTCTAGTCATGTTACTGTAATTCCAAGTGTTTCATTTTTCAAGGATCATACTTGAAGATACAGTCTTTATTTATACACATGGATAGCCATAGGTTTCTGAGCACTGCTCTTAAGTAACAAATGTCCTAGCTATGTCGTCTTTTGTCTGCTTTGCTTCAGAAGCTTCTAGTGGAGAAGCATTGGAATGGCACAATCTTGCTGCTTTTACTGAGATAGAAATTGCGAATTAAATACTGCATATGAGTACTTCTTTCTGCTGCTTTTTCCATCCCCATTAATAAGCAGTGATTAGCAAGCATTGATTATGGAGAAAATAATATACAGAAGGAGTTTACAACAACATAAAACTTAAAAGAAGTAATCCAAATTACAGTATCATTTTGGAATGTGTATCTACGTCATGGCTTCTGAGGCAACTGTTTTAATTCTAGATGGAAAAGTCAGAGCAAATCTATAGCCTGATACATCAGTAGATTCCTGCAACAGGCAGTTACTTTTTTTTTACATTTTTCAGTCTGAAGGCAATGTTGCCTAAACTAGAATAGTTTTACCAGTTGTAGTTAATTTGTTATTTATTGTGATAACTACTGCATTTTGAAATTATGCTCACCTACTAAAAATGTGAAATGCATTTAAGTATGCAGCTCCTCCCTCCAAACAGGCCTTCAGATGCTTGAGCCAATTCTTAGGCTGAAGAGCAAAATAGAATAAAAATAAGCCATCTGCAACAGAGTTTAACTCTGTTACATTGCAGTTTTGTTGCTAGAGCTAAATTTTTTCTGTAACATTTGTCTGTATTTCATCATCTTTGTGAAGTTTCTTGCCTCTTTTTGTAGCATCTTTACTTCACCTTGCATTGTATTATTTTCTGTGACACTCAGAAGGTTTTTCTTCCTGTCTTGGTTGTGTTGATTTAGTCAAAAATCAGTATTGTGGGGATCAGCCCAAAAGAAGCAGATGTAGTTGAAGAACCTGCCAAATCTCTGCATCTTCACTTCGTGAAGACCCTCCAGTGTTTTTGCCTTTGTGAGTTATGCTAGGCTGTATTCAACCAAATTAAAAACCTGAGACTAGTAAAGCCTTCTTTTCAGAAACTGTATGGTAAATGAGACTGAGGAAAAGGAAGACTGCAGTAAATGCAGTCTCAGTGATCAGCTTGCTGGGAGAAGTTAGAAATTGACTGTTTTTTCAAAGTAGGCATGCTTTTCAGTAGGTCTTTAATCAAGTAAATCATGACTTGCTGTAGTTCTAAATATTTATGAAATTGCCAAGTACCATACAGTCCTAAAGGTAATAAACATTCAGTACATTCTTATTCAGTATTTTATATTTTCTTAGTCCAAGTATTCTTTCACCCTCTTCTTAGCCAGTATCTTTCCTTGCTATCTGTTGCCAGACTGCACTCTTTGACATGTTCAGATCTGTAAACCAATAGCTGATGCAAGAGCTGTGTGTTAATGTAATGCATGATTTGCTTACTATTTGACAAATTAAATATTTTTAGAAGGATTCTATTTACTGAAGCTAAACACAATTTTTTAACCTTTTTTTTCCCCTTTCCAAAGAATGAAGCCTTTTGCTGCATACTTCTCGTCATTCCATTTTGTTTTTCTTGTATCCTTTCTTTTTTTTTTTTTTTTTTTTTACCTGGTAAGAGAAAGTTTGATTTCTTGATGGTGTGGCATGGCAATATGTTTTCATAGGTGACTAAAACCAATTCAACAAACTGGTTTAGAAAACCATCTTCGAAAGCTGTGCATTGAAGCTGAACCAAAAGAGAATGCTCTTACGGAAAGTTGTTTCCTGTTGTGTGGTTAGATAGCTTGTTTCTCATGACAGGCGTGAGAGAATTTTTTGTTTGTTGTTTGTCTTGTGTTCCTTCTCTTACTGCTCTTTAGAGGTTAGTGATTTTATGATGGAAGGCCGAATGCTGATCTTTCTTGACTCTGGTTTTCATAATGAGTATCTCCTGTATATCAAGATGTGTCCCACTTGTCCAGATGTTATCTAGCTGTTATTGTGCCACCTGCCTTAAAAGAATGGAAGCTGAATTTGCTTTATGAATGTGTAGACTTGTTTCCCTCTGATGTGAATATATATTGAGACCCTTAAAACAGTGCATTTAACTGGTTTGTATTTAGCTATGAACAGTTGATTCTAGAGACAAAAGGGCCTCCTCACAGACCCATTTGAAACAATGGGGAAATAATTTGAGCTAACTGCTTTCACCAAGTGGTGGCTGAAGTTAACTTGCTATTATATAGTAAAATGTGAATTTGCTAAAGACGTACAGAATTCAGGAGGTGAATGGCTTTCAGTTTGTGGGGGACGGTTCTACAAATCCAGGTTATATTTTTTCTTATTTATTTTCTGTAACGTATGTCATGAAACTGCTGTAAATCTATGTTAAATGAGGTCTTGAACGATTGACTTGGAAACTTCACTATTGTAATGATTCCACAAAATGAAATATATAGAAATAGTAATGATTACCTGTGGTATCTACTAGCTGTAATTGTTACCTTATTGTATTTTAATTTCTGCAGTTATTGCACCTTGGTTGAGAGGTTCTTGAAATATTTGGATGAATTCATACTCTTTTTGATAAGACTTAAAAATGTCTAAAACTTGATTAGCTCTTTGATTGGGTTCAGTTTGGAGTTTTTTTAGTTGGTTGGTGGTTTTTTGGTGTGATTTTCTAATGTTACTGTGGAATATTTCAGTACACTATTCAAGTTCTGCACCTACAGATACTGGTGAGAGTAGGTGCTTATTTCAAAAGCAGTTCTGTGGATTCCAGTGATATAGTAAATACTTGACTTTCACAGAAGGGGTGCTGAACTCAAGACCATTTGTTCCATATGTCATTTTGAACAACATGGGGCTGTATCAATTAGTTACTACTTTGTAGTATAGTAAGCTATTCTAGCTGGTCTGTGCCATCATGCTGAGGTCTATAAAGTGTCACCAACACAGACTTCAAAAAAACCCATAAACAACAACAGAACAGGCAAAACCCAATTGCCCAACTTCTTTTCCCATGAACTTATTTTAATCCAGTTTAAATGTAAAAGGGAGCTTTGCGAGATTATGATTTCTTAACCTAGGTGTATGAGGACAGAAAGAGTCATTAGATGTCAAACTTTTGGTCTATTTGATTTATTACAATCAAGTAATTATGTGTTTCAGAACTGTTTCAGTTTTACTAATTTAGTGTTTATGTTTCCTAAATGGAAGTCATTGGTAGTTACATTGAATCAAGGCAGCTCAAGACCAGTATATTATCTTGTGATTTTAGTTGAAATTTTTGAATAGAGAAATTTTCACCTTTCTAGATTTAATGGTTTTTTTTGAACTGAGTAGCACAAGAAAAAACATGTTCTAGGTTAGTTCTCCAGCGAAAATTCCGTAAAGTTTTGTTGAATAACTTGTTTGTATACCTTGACAAACATGATGTTTGCTGAAGTCTGGAGCTCTGCTTCTGGTTCTTTTAGTGAGCAAAGGTTAAGTACCTGCCATGGACTGGGAAGTATTCTGCTGCATATCTGTAACTTAGTTCTGGCTTTAATTGTGCACTTAAAAGTATCTGCAGATTAGACTGTCTTTCTTCAATTTTCTAGGAATTATAAAAATTAGTAAAAATAATGCTTCAAATTTGGCGTTTGTGTAATTCCTAAAATTATACTTGGAAAAGAGTTGACTGATTCTGGACAATTGCTTGGCCATCATGTTTAATAACCACGTATGGTCAAGACAATGAGCTAAACATCACAGTGAAGCTAGAAAGGAGGCAAACAAGTTAGAGATCAATGTACTCCTTTTTTCTCAAAGCATTCCAGTTGCAGAGAGCTTTGTTGAATGGATGCAATTACTTTTTTCTTCAGAAATCCCCTTCAGAAGTTCTTTGTCTTGTTGGTGAAAGATGGCCTACAAACTCATTAATTGCTTAGGTGTCAGTGGAACTAAAAATGAGATATTGTGGTGCTGAGATTTTGTGAGATGTGATAGGCCAAAATCTGTACTCTGACAAGTATGCCTTCAAAAGCAGCTTAACAATATATTCTGACTCTCATGTGACTTCACAGAAATCAGTTCTTGAGTGCTTTTAGGGTTAAGGGATGTGCAGGTGTTAAATATACTTGGAAACCCACAGATTGTTGCATATTCTTACGGTTGTTTGATGATAGGCAGAGCAGCTGGCCTCTGGGTCATCACTACCTGCTGCTGAAGGGAGGAGTGAATAAGCACAGAAATCTTCATTTCCATACATACTGTTAGGTGCCAAACAGAAGACCAGAGGGAAAGCAGACTTTCCTATCTGCTCAAGTCAGGGGAAGTTTCACTCCTGCCTTCAGTGTGCCTTCACATACCTATGTGTCTTGGTTTGAAAGACACTGCTAAGGAAGGCAAGAGTGTCCTTTGGAATGCAAAATATTATGCTCTTCCTTCTGAATTATTATAATTTTGAAATTAAGGGCCTTTCAGGCAAAGATACGAGAAACGGAATAGCAGCTCTTTGCCAGTGTGTATAGCAAGGCAGGCCAACAGCAGTGGCAGCGACAGCAAAGCAGAGCGGCGATCCCGTGGGAGTCTCCGCCCACTCTTCAAGCGCTTCCCCATGGGTGCGGTTCCGGTGGCGGCCGGCAGGGGCGCTGCTGGCTCCCGGCAGGCCGGGTGAGGGCAGTGCTTCCCCCGCGCCTGCAGGGGGCGCTGTGCGCGGGTCCGGCTGTGTCTCCCCGCGCTGACAGTGGCGGGCGGAGCCGGCAGGAAGGGAGGGAAAAAGGGGTTTCCTTTAGGAACCCCCAGGGGCAGCCATCCTCCCCTCTGGATAGCAGAAGGAGCTATTGCGGGGATATCGGAGCAGTAAGCTGGGAAGGTAGGGATCAACAAAGTCCCGGAGTGGTGGGTGAGATTTATCAGAAACTTCGCAGCTGCAGCTGGAACCACGGGGCATTCTGGATGTTCGGGGGTGCAGCGCTACAATGTAGCAAAAACTCAGAACAGTGGCAGGAAAAAACCAAAATGGCGGGGGCGGGAAGTGGCAGCCTGGCTCTGAGCAGGGCAGGGAAAAGGCTGCTTGGGAAGGGAAAGCAGTTGGGATCCCGGAGTTTTCTCCTGAGGCACCTCAGCAGATGGTGAAAAGTCCCTTTTTTAGTGAGTTTGGTTGGTAATAAGGTCCTAGTTCAGTGTCTGCTCTCACCAGCAGAGAAGCAGGACTGGGCTGGGCCCCAGCGGCGGCAGCGAATTCCCTCCCCCAAGCTGCAGGTCCAACCATCCTCCTCCAAAGCCAAGTGCAAGAGAGCTAGGAGCTGCCCCAGCCCCTTCTCTTTGCAGCACAATTCTCATGGCATCCCTGCCTTTCCCAGAGAAACCCAGGGAGAGTAGCCAGCTGGACCCCTCCCTTGAGCTGTGGCCACTTCTCTTGTCCCTCATAAGTACCCAGTTGCTACTGTCTCCTAGCAACACATACGGGAGAAAATTCCCCGAGAGAAAGAAACAAAAGGAAGAATCTTAAAGCCCTGCACTCTATTTACAGTGTCTGTACCTGTGGCTTGTATGGAAAGAGATCAAACAGGTTAATGTTACTTCATGGCAGTAGGGAGATGTGGCTGTATTAACAGTAGGTGAAAAGTACTTTTTCCAGTGCTGTAACCTTGGCTAACCAGAAATTAAATAGACATTACATTACAGGCAGTTTTAGACTAGAAGCTTGAAGAACTGAATTTCCATGGATTTGTTTGAGACAGGCTTTTTGTTTTGCTCTTAGGTATAATTTAATTGAAGAAGGAAGAGTGATGGTGTGAATAGGCATCCCAGGTTTTGATTGTACTTAAGCCTCTAATCACATTTTTAGGAGAGTTTGTGTTTGGGTGACAGTGGTGCAATATGCACTGGCATGAGCTAAAAGGACAGAGGTGTGGTTGTGGTAGTGTGTGCTTTGATTATCTCCAGGACAGACTCCTAGAAAGCCTCACCTGATTTCGTGGGGAAGAATATCCTGCGTCCTGAGATCCTGTTTGCTGGAAGATGCCTCACTTTTTCTCTTCAGTTTCTATATTTCCTATTCTCTGCTGCCCAACTGAGTAGACTCAACTTTGTTTCAAGGACCACAGGACAATTTAGTCCTCCCTACAAATAAGCATGTGCATTTTCAAAAGGGAAGATGGATGTGTGTGTTTTTTGGGAGGATTGTTGTTATTACCAATACCTAGGTTAATGCAGAATCTCAGGAAATACACTTAAGTGTTTATTGGTGAATCTAGTTCAGATCAGATCTAAAACTTTTCAAAGAGAAAATGAGATTATAAAGCAAAAAAAGAGACTTCGTTTATCTGTTGCTAGAAGTTCTACCTCCAAGTTCTATAATAATTAATTTACTTTCTCATTTAATTTCTATTTGTGTACAGTATAGTAGTTTCAGAGCAGCAGTTGTTTTGATTACAACTTAACCATCAAACTTGAAGAAAGGAAGGCAGGTTTACTGTGGGTTAGACACAGTACGGTAAACAAGTAATTCCAAGGTGATTGTCATTCTGGAAGCTTTGACTTCCTTCTTGCCATGACTTTAATACCTTTCTGTAACTAGAGAATGAGGACAGCATAGTGTTTTAAGTCAGCTATACTCAAATGCATGCAGATGTTGTCTTAAAGTTCATTTTTTCACAGTCCAGTAAATAACTTCCCACAGTAGCTTGAAAAAGTTTGTCATCTGCTGAAATACTTCACATCTGCTAATTTGTTTCCTGAGTACATAAATACCATCATCAAAAGTAATATTTTGTAGTACCATAAAATCAGAAGTAATATTTTGTGCATTTTTCTTCTGTGCTTTTTAAGAAATACTAGTGGTATGAGGATTGGTGTGTTCCGATGTCCCTGCAGCTTTTAGGGAGAGTCACTGGTTTCACAGCTGAACTTACCTCTCTGTTGCCTTGTTCCTTACCAACACTCACACACACATACACACTTATGCAGGATGTGTTGTGTTTTTTCACCAAAAATGTGAAAGAACAGTACTCAAGCAAAGAGGATACGATGCTACATCACAATCCTGCTGATGGTTCTCATCTTAGAGAAGAATGTATGATTGGTGATTTAATAAGTACCATTGTCTTTGATGATGAATCCAGTTTTGACTGAAGTATTTAAATTAATATTGCAAATATCTGACATAAATTTTCTACAGCTAATTTATCTTCTTTTAGAGTAAGTTTTTGTTCTTTCACTGACCCTCCAGACTTACAGAAACCAGTGTAGTTAGCTGCAATTGGAGCTTATACAATAGAATGCTGAATTGTGTTTTCAGTGACTTGCTGTTATGCAGATTGCAACTTTGACATCTATGGCAGCTATTTACCATTTAAATGTGATAATCTCTTTAGGCCAAGATTTTTAGACGGTGAGTGAATATTCTTCAGTTGATCTGGAAAAAGTGACATCTCATTTTTCATTAGTAGCCATGACAAGAGACTGCCATGTGTAGAGGCAAGTGTTTTCACTTAAGTGGTTTATGAGCCCACTGTAGACTGTTACATGGATGCATTTGAGAACTGGTTTAATATAAGCTAAAATGGCTGAATAGGAAGAAAATAGGTAAGATAAATTTGGTTTAAGACTGGCTGCTCAGTTTTTTCAAACTGTAGATTAAAGCCAAGAGATAATTTTCTCTGAATCCTTTTTTCAGTTTTGTTCTTTTTTTAGTTTTTTTTTCCATTGTCATTGCAAAGGTAGGATGAAAAATGCTATTGATTTGAATTGTCTAACTATGTAAGATTTTTTTAAAATGAGGTGTATAATGAGAAATTTTCCTGTGCTTGGAATATGCATTTAGTGTTCAGTGTGATCATGTTTCAGTTTGCAAAAATGGTGTTGTTTTCTCCTTCATTGCAGTAATTTGTAAAAAATTGTCCATCTTCTTCTGACTAGAAGAGGCCAAAGTTTATCAATACTTTCACTCTAATTCCTCTTCCTGCTGTTGGCTGATTTAAGAAACAGAGCTACATTTTTATTAGAATAGGGGCAATCAGTGTTTGTGTCCAGTGGAAATCCGAGTTAATATCTGATTTATTAAAAACTGTCTGTTATGTTTGTAGCTACTGTGATTGATGTTGGTATGAGAGAAGTTTGCATATATGTTTCTGAAATCTTTGAATAAATGATCTTGTGGCTAATCTTGTCATAGTTTTGGTTGTATAGAAAGCTCTAATGTAGGTAACTGTTTTCTAACCTTATCCCTTTTCAGTATTTTGCAGTCCTGCTCTTTTTATTTTTTAAGTGCGGAATTACTACTTACATGTCAATATTCTCACTGGTTACTTAGGTTGGGGTTCTTAACAATTAAATTTTGACATTCCAGCCAATGCTGTGAATAATATCCTTATAAGAATCTTGAATGTTTATGCACTTTGTTTGCATTAGAAATTAATATGTGGTTGTGTTGCACAAGAATTTTTTTTACAAGTATTTGTATCACAAATTCTTACATTTGTTTTAGGATTTTTCTTTTATTATGCCTAGGTTTAATTTAGTTTTGCAGTGGCATCTTCTCAGGATAGTCAAACACATCAAAGAATAATTTCTTACTTACGATGCACAGACTAAAAGGGCTCCATCTAACGGAGATCATCCCCCCCTGCCCCTAAAAACTATGCTGCTTGTATTTCCTCCATGTTTGCAGGTGTATGTAGCTGTGCTGGTGGCCTGCATTGTGGGGAAGTGGTTGTGATGTACTTAAAATTATGCTTAGAAAGATCAGCCAGCCTTCCCAAGAGTTATAAACACAGGAGTTCGATTTGCCATGGTTGCTAAACCTAACAGACTTACAAGTGCAGTAACTTACCACTCCATTACTTTCTAACAGAAGGGTTGGTATGTTTGCCCTAGGCTTGCTCTTCCAGAATGTTGGAGTGATCCTTTTGGCTTTGGAGCAATCCTCCTCTGACTAGCACAACAGAAATTAAACCTAGTCTTCTGACAAAGGCCAACTGAGGTATACTCCTTGAAGAGACACGAGCAGAGAACAGTGAAGTGCCTTACTTAAATAGATGTTTTTCCTCCATGGTTTTCAGAGACTTGTTGTAAGTGTTTCCAAACCAAATTCAGTACACTTGCTTAGAGCTGTAATAAATTATTTGTGTCACTTCTCTCTATAAGAGCATGACTAAGAAAATAATTGCATTATAAAACTGGAAGTTCACTTGCATTCACCATAGAGTGGTAGCAAGCACAGTGATTGTGCAGTGCTGCTTCATATCCTGGGCAACTGTTACTTTTGTGCATGAGTTTTTGGGTTTTTTAATTGGAGGGAGGGGAGGACAGTTGTCTACCAGGAAAGAAAATTCTAGAACCACAGAGTGGTTTGGTTTGGAATGGATCTTAAAGATCACCTAGTTCCAACTCCTCTGCCGTAGACAGGTACACCTTCCACTAGACCAGGATGCACAAGGGCTTATTGAGGCAGACTTTACACTTCCAGACAAGAGGCATCCACAGCTTTTCTGAGCAGCCTGCTCCAGTGCCCCACCATCTGCACGGTAAAGAATTTCCTCCTGATACCTGATCTAAACCTATTCTCTCTTACTTTGAAGCCTCTCCCTCATGTCCTGTTGCTCCTTGCCTTGATAGTGTCTTTCTCCAGCCTTCCTGTAGCAGCTGAAAGGCTGCCATAAAGTTACCCCAAAGCCTTCTCTTTCCAGGCCGAGCAACCCCACCTCTCAACCTGCTCTTGTAGCGATGTGTTCCAGCCCTGTGATCATCATGAAAAACTATCCCAGTTCGCATTTGCCATGGTGCAAAAGTGTGCTGCTTAGGATCCTTACACAAGCCTGTGACAACTTCTCGTTGTGTCAGCGGTGCAAGTTCTTGCCCTGTGGTTAAATGCAAAGGTATTTGCAGTAGACTGGACAATTAGGAGTGGGTTAAAATTTACCTTTGGATAGAGTGATGTAAGGGAGGTTATCATGACTTTGAATAAGTACTAGATCTCTTCTTTATATTTTTTTAAAAAGCCTTATTTTGTAAGATTAAGCATGGTCCTCCCATGTAAGCATGAAATGATCAGACTGTAGATTAGAACATGCACAAGGTTAAATCAGCAAGTATTTTTGCACTGCCTGTAAGAGTGTGGTTTGAAAAAGAAATTGTCCTTCAGTGTCTTGGTATATTGTGCAAAGTCATAGGAAGAATTGTAGCAGTATAGTAAAAAGAAATAATACCTTTGTATTACTAAATAGATTGTAAACATTGTCACTGTTTTTAAAGCCACTGTTTGGCTAAACTTTGATAGCTGATGATGATTCCATGGTAGAAGGACAGAATAGTACTGAAATTAAACCCTGTGTTCTGTTAGCATAGGCAAATAATTCATTAATAAAAGAGGTTGTGCTTTTTCATGCTGCTTGAGAGAGGAGTAGACAAGAGCTATAAGAAAAGTCCTTTAAAATGTGCTATGTGTATCTTCATTGTTCTTTTTGTTCTTTTACTAAGGTCTGCATAATGTTGCAGTAATGGAAATTTTTTTTTTAAATTAGTTTTGCTCTACCATCTGTACGTATAGGAAAACAGATACATTTGTTCTTAGCCATTAGAAAATGGACCAGAAATTTATTTTAAAACCACTGCATGATTTAGTGTAGAACTTGAAGGTTCATGTTGATAAGCATATTTCATTTGTTGGGTTTTTTTTTTTTTAAGGAAGTTCTTGTAAGCTTATTTGGCATGAATCCGTTCTTTTATCCCTTCATTAGCTTCATTTCTAGTCAGTAGAACTGCCGAAATATGCAGATATATGAAATTTTCTTTTGCAATTTTGTGTTTAATTTTTGGAATTCATTTTTTGAACAAAGAGACAAGTAAGGAGTGCTTCAAAGGGCAAACATATGTCAAAATGTCAATGAGTCCTTAGCCAAATATTTAATCTGATTGTAATATTGTCTATGTGGGGAGCAGATCAAATAAGGAACTATTACAATTTAATCAGTTTAATTTTAGTAAAATGCTCTGCTTTTGCACAGCTTCACTGTTAATACCTTGTAAAAAGCCAGACTAAGCCTACAAGGTTTTCTGAAATTATTTTCTGGAGAACTTTCCTTTGTTTTCTGTGTTATTTATTTATGAATGCTTAAAGTTGTAGTCCTGCAGTTTTCCTTTACCCTGAAAGTTTCTGTGAATCTCAAAAACATATTTAGTGTGAGCATAAACTTAAAAACTGTAGTTAATTGAGCTTGTTTTGTTTTGTTTTAGCATTCTGGATATGTCATGCATATGTTATTTTCTGCTTTCTTTTGCCTCATTAATCTCATTTTTCTTTAATTTATCACTGTTTTTGTCAGTGGGTTGTTTTTGGGTTTTTTTCCCCCTGTGCATGTTGATAACTAGCGGTTCCTTTTCAGGCAAAATCCTATGCCTGTTCCTAATTGCAGTCAGCAGCTGATGTCTGGCTTAGTGACTATGTAATGTTGTCACTGTTTCTTACTTGTAATCAACCCATATGACTTGACTTGGCTTTTAAAAATCAGTGTTTTTTGGATGCAAACCTAATAACCGCTGATGTATGATGCCTTTAGGAATGGCATTTAATAGAGGTTTTCTGCCACTTTTTCTGAAGAATGTTAGGACCATATAGAGCAACATATAAACAAAATTAAGTAAGTTTTGATCGCAGGTTCCCAGACTCTTTCCAATTGATGCAAAGGCCCAGACAATGGAAGAAGCATTGATCTGTGAACTATTGAGCTGTGCCAGCTGAGATGGTAATCTCTTGCAGGTGCAACTATCTGTTCTTTATGGGAAGACTGAGAACTTTTAAAACCTCTGGACAGAGGTGGATTAATTCCTACACAACAATAGGAGGCTGGATGTTTCATTAGTTTCTCTAGTGCCTTTTTTATGGAAAAAATAGAATGAAAAATAGATAAAGCATGATTAAAGTACACCTTTCTTGTGTTGAAAGTGACGTCATTCCCTTTGCCCTTCTTTGTGCATTTTTAAAATTCCAGAGGTAGAAAGACCAGCTGGTCTTCGGTTCATTTATTTGGTAGGAGAGGGGGACAATAACGTGATTATGTACATCTGCATTTTCAGTGCAGTTGAAAAAATCGCTCAGTGTATCATGTCCATGCTGGTGTTAGAGATGCTAAGCAAGTTCCTGAGTTCAGAGAACTATTAAAAACTTTCTGCTTGTGCTCCACGTGAAACTAAGTATAAATGTGGTTTTTATGTTACTTTCACTCTAGTGACTCTATTCCTGATAGTTAAATTAGGGTGCAAGTCTAAAGGTTGTGCAGCTGTGGACAATTAAATAGTCACTTACTGAAGCACAGTATGTCTGATTATTTACAGAATTTTCTACCAAAAGATGATCTTCCCAGCAGAAGTATCTGCCACTAATGGGTTGGAATGATGAAAATTTGTCTATAATTATTTGAAGGGGATTTCTCAGTTTGTGTGAGGCTAATGTAAGCTCTGTATAACTGGTGATCTTTTAGTGCATTTTAGGAAACAGATATAAAAAACTGTAATTAATTGATCCTCATCTTGGATTGTTTTGCTTATTAGAAGTAATGAGGCACTTTTTACTGCTGAATGCCTGAGGGTTCAGAGGTGTCCACTCTATTAAGATTTGTGAAGGCAAAATGGAGAATCGTTGTTGTTGAAGGTCATTACGTTAATTTTTCTGTGTGGATGATGCAGGTGTTGAGGTATACTTATAAAATGTGATGAGTTTATAGATGCATGTGTATACCAGAATGTCTGTCTGGAAATTTGTTCTTACTTCATCATTTATTCATTGCATTTAAAAAAAACAACTTTATTTTTGCTCCATAACCACCTGTAACTGAAGACAAAACCTTATATCTCAGAAGTTTTTTTCTCAAATACAGTGAAGTATTGTGAGAGAGTTGTGTCAGAAAAGATACTGTTTTCATCAGTCAGCTAAACTTCTTCAGATGAAAACTTGTCTTAGTGTAACCTACACTTACGGGAGCAATAAATGTAAGCAATAAATTATAGGTGTGTGCTCAGAGGTAGTTTTTGTTTTGAAGATAAGTTTCTTGAGCTGTAAAAGGTGTTTATAGGTAATGACTTGTTGCACGATCTCCTGAGTCCTGATAAACCATGTTTAGTGTGTCCTTGGGTTAGTTTTCATTAAAGTTCCATTAATAATTTGAAAGAGAAAATGAAAGCATGCTTACAGAGAATAATTTTAGGCAGTGTATTTTAAAAATAAGAATAGAAAGTCTAGCTAAATGGTAAATAGAAAATACAAGACTTGAAAAATTTGCTTTAGCTATATTAAATTTAACCTACCCTCAAAAAAACAACAGAAGAGATGATAATATTGAGGACTTTTAAGGTCTAGTTCTCTAAGATTGTATTTTATTATACGTTTTACAGGCAAGAGGAAAAGTCCTTTGAAGCTTTCACTGTACAGAGTAATACAAGAGTAGTTGGAAAAGCTATAGATTAATAAGGTAGGCATAATTTAAGAAAACTGTTGTTTTGGTTTTATTTAAGTTGGTAACATGTTTTTTAAAAGCTACTAAAAGAAAATGCTGATAAAACTAAACCACAAAATTCTAGAATATGCTGACCTGGAAGGGATCCATCAGGATCATCACATCCAACTTCTGGCTCTCCACAAGACCATTCACAAGAATCACGCCCTGTGCCTGCCTGAGAGAGTTGTCCGAATGTTTCTTGAACTAGACAGATTTGGTGCTGTGACCCCTTCCCTGGGGAGTCTGTTCCAGTGCCCAGTCACCCTCTGAGCGAAAAACCTTTTCCTGATATCCATCCTAAGCCTGCCCTGGCTGAGCTTCTTGCCATTGGCTCAAGGTCTGCCTCTGGTCATGAGAGGGAAAAGGTTGGTACCTTCCACTCCACTTCCCCTCATGCAGAAGTTGTAGACTGCAGTGAAGTCTCCCCTCAGTCTCCTCCAGGCTGAAAAGACCAATCATAAGGCTTCCTCTCCAGACCCTTCACCATCCTTGTGGTTCTCTTTTGGATGCTCTCTTATAGCTTAATGTCTTTTTTTAATATTGTGGCTCCCAAAACTACACACAGCACTCAAGGTGAGGCTGAACCAGTGCAGTACAGAACAGAGTGGGGCAATCCCCTTCCTCTGTTGGCAGTGCTGTGCCTGATGCACCCCTGGCACCTCCTGGCTGCCAGGGCACTGCTGACTTATATTCAAGTTCTTTTGACTAGTGCCCCCAGGTCCCTTTCCACAGTGCTGCTCTCCAGCCTCTTGTTCCTTAGTCTGTACACATATCCAGGGTTGTCCCAGGTGGAGAAGTCAGTACTTGCCCTTGTTAAACTTAATAGGTTTGGTGATCACCCGCCTCTCTAATTGTCAAGATGTCTCTCAGTCCTGATCAACATCTCCTAATTTAGTGCTCCTGTCAAACTTATGTAGTATCCATCTGAGTCATGCATCCAAGTCTTTAATAAAGATGTTGAAGAAAACTGGGCTGAGGGTCCAGTTTAGTTAGTTGATAGGGGGTTTTTTTTGCATAGCAGGTTTTTTATGGTATAAGGCTATAGGGATCTTAAAAATCAGAGAATTTGAAGAGACCCTGAAGATCATCTCGTTCCAGCCCCCCTGCCGTGGGCAGAGACACCTTCCACTCAATCAGGATGCTCAAAGCATCGTACAGCCTGGCCTTGAACACTTCCAAAGACAGAGCATCCACAACTTTTCTGAGCAGCCTGTTCTTGTGCCACACCACCTGCGCAGTAAATTTCTTCCTGATACCTAATCTAAACCTATTCTCTCTTTGAAGCCGCTCCCTCATGTCTTGTCTTGATAAAAAGTCTTTCTCCAGCCTTCTTGTAGGTCCTCTTCAGCTACTGAAAGGCTGCTGTAAAGTTTCCCCAAAGCCTTCTCTTCTCAGGCGGGACAACCCCAACTCTCTCAGCCTGACCTTGCAGCTCAGTGGCCCTCCTTGGGACTTTCTTCCAACAGGTCATGTCTGTGTTTTTGTCTCTGCTGGGGGACAGATCTTGATGCAGTATTCCAGGTGCATACCATGCAGGTGGTATTAGCTCTCTAGTCCACTTGTGAGAGTGGACTAGGTAGATAATACCACCTTCCCAGACTTGCTGGTCATGCTACTTTTGATGCACCCCAGGATGTGATTGGTTCTCTTGACTGCAAACACAAATTACTGAGTCATATTGATCTGCCTCTTATCCACCAACACTCCCAAGTCCTTCTCTCTGTGCCTGCTCTTCAACCGATTGTCTGCCCAGTGTCTGTATTCCTGCTTGGGATTGCTTCAGTCCAAGTACAGCACCTTGCACTTGGCCCTCTTGTGCTGTATGAGTTTCCCACAGACCCATCTCTTAAGCCTGTCCATGTCCCTCTGGATGGAGCACTTCCCTCCAGCATGTGGACTGCCCTGTACAGCTTGGAGTCTTCAGCAATTTTGATGAGGGTGCATTTGGTCCCACTGGCTGTGTTGCTGACAAAGATGATGAGCAATTCAGATCCCAGTACTGACCACTGAGGACACCACTCGTCACTGCTCTCCTCTTGGATATTGAACTGTTGACCACAACCTTTTTGAGTGCAGCCCTCCAGCAAATTTTGTACTCATCAAGTTGTCTAATCTATCAAATCATGTCTTTTGAGATTAGAGACAAGGGTGTTGTGCAGGACAGTGTCTAATACTTCACACAAGTCCAGATAGATGATGTTAGTCACTCTTCCTTCAAGCACCAAAACTGTAGAAGGCCACCAGATTTGTCAGTCATGACTTTGTCCTTGGTTATTGGCTGGTGTTGACGTGAAAATGATCCTCTACTGTTACCCAGAAAATACAGTATAATGTTTTTCTTTGACCATCAGTGAAGATGTTGAAGAGAATTGGATTATGAAGTGATAAATAGAAAATTTATCGGTGTGATAAATTCAACTTGGTTTGAAGGCCAGGATTATTTTCCTGTACTGGGTCACTGAACTACCCGCACGTTAGTAGAACTAAGTGTTAAGGCTTGTGTTATGGTTAAATACAGCTGGCAACCAAATAAATACAACTAAGCTCCATGCAGCCACTTGCTCACTCCCACACCAGCAGGGTCAGGGAGAGAATTGGAAGGGTAAAAGCCAGAAAACTCATGGGTTGAGAGAAAGGCACTTTTATAGGGAAAGCAAAAGCCATCCAAACAAGCAAAGCAAAACAAGGATTTAATTACTGTTTCTGATGGCCAGGTAGGTGTTCAGCATTCCCCAGGAGAGCAGGGTCACGTCGCACATAATGGTTACTTGGGAAGACAAATGACATCACTCCAATGTCCCCCAACCCTTTCTTCTTCCCCCCACCTTTACATCCTGAGCATGATGTCATAGGGTACGGAACATCCTTTTGGTCAGTTTGGGTCACCTGTCCTGGCTGTGTCCCATCCCAACCTCCCATGTACCCCCAGTTTCCTCAACAACATGGCAGTACAAAAAGCATAAAAGGCCTTAGGCCTGTGTAAGTCTGCTCAACAATAATAAAACCATTCCTGATGTTATCAGCCCTGTGTTCAGCAGAAATCCAAAACACAGCCCCATGCCAACCAGAAAATTAACTCTACCCCAGCCAAACCTAGCACAGAATGTAATGGAGGAAATAAAATTCACCATCTTGTCAGGAAGTTATAATTTAATAGCCAGTGTTCTGGGAAATTGGAGGAAGAGAAGTCAGGTTTCTTTTTAACCAAATCTTTCTTTAGAGCAGGGACATCTGCTAAATCTTCAGATCTTAACAATACAGAAAAATAAAAGGAAGATGCTGAGCTGCTGGAAAACTGGGCTAAATGGTCAGGGCATTATTTAAAGCTGGAATATTTGGCCTCTGAAATGATATTGAAAATGCCTGAAGCATTTCTAATATCAGTAGATTTTATTGTCACAGATTACCTGCTTTAGAGAGTAGAAAAAGTCTTGGTTTAACTGTGATAAAAGATACTCTTGGAAGTAAAAAACCTAAGAAAGCCAACTGTTTTGGCTTTTGGCTCTGAGAACTTTAGTAGCAAAAAAACAGTGAAGAACCTCCTGTGAAGTTAGTAATTGTTGTACAGATATGTAACTATATTTCAGTAAAGCGAGTAGTAAGCAAATCAGAAAGAAGAATTTTATATTAATGCTTCCTGTAAAAGGGAAACTATTTCCCTGTGTACATAGGAAAGGAATGGATCTCCTGTAGATCTAAAGCTCATAATCCTCTTTAATTATTCTGCTGGCAAAATAACTTCATGCTCTTTATCTAGAAATATTTGTTACCTTACTTATTCTGAGTAGCTTCAGACTGTCCCTTGCTTAATGTGCAAGTATGGAAAGTGTATACTTTTTGACATGTGATAATTGTGTGCTGGGGTCAGCTATATTAGATAAGTTTCTCTGGGCTTAAGAGTTTTCTGCCTTTTTAAGCCATAAACAGAGAGGTCACTTGAATTAACCCGTGAGCATTTCTTTCTCTTGCTTTCACATGTATGGATGCATGTGGTTGCATTACATTCTGACCAGTGTTAGTTTTAATTAGTTCTATTCCTGATAGATGATGACTGCAAGGAAATTTGAAAAATGCTTTTAACTTCTGTACTGCCTCTTTTGTTCTGAAAGTTGTGAGTTGTAATATAAGATCAAGTGTGTAATCAGTTGAGTTTTATGTACTGTAATGGAAAATACTGTTTTCGTATAAAGTACAAAAGCAATAAAACAGCTTAAGTAGTACTTCAAATAATATTTTAAAAACATTTTCTCTTTTAGATTTCAAGAAATTGCAGTGTATGGGCCTATGTGTGCCCTGCATGTTGCTGTTGACTGGCTAAAACTTTTGAATAAATAAGTGAAAATTATGTATGACATGACTTGTCAGATATCAGTTTTCTGACAAACATGTTTGATTCAGTACTTCTCTATGATGCATGTTTGTGAACTAAGCTACAAATATTTTTGGAGGTATAGTCACAGGCTACCCAGGAAATTGTGAAAGAAGTGACTGGATGTAGCACTTAATGCTACAATCTAGTTGACAAGCAAGATGGTGTTCTGTCAAGGACAGTTAATTTTGGAGGTCTTTTCAGACCTTAATGATTCTGTGAGGTTTTTTCATTATTAGTTGGTGAACTGAATATTTGCTATAGCCCTTCTATCAATTTGTATGGCCTAATTGATTATAAATCAGACATCCTTGGATGAAAGGCAGAAAGGGTTCATTGGTTTTAAGAGTGCATAGTGAAACATCAGTCTACTAACAAAATGGTGAAAAGAGCTGGTCAGAACATGGTGTAAACTGAGGGATTAAAATGGCTTCCTTTTATTGCATTTTGAACTAGTAAGATGAGTGTATTTGGGGAGTGGTTCTAAGCAGGCATTTAAGAATTTTGTGGTACTGCTTATTTGCAGTGCTTGTGGTTGACATTAGTATTTCTTAGCCTGGATATGGCCTCAAAAATTTAAAAGAAAATTCATAATGAAACTTCAATCAAAATTTCTTAAGTCTCTTTATAATGATGTAGTTAGGAAAAACTGATTTTTTTCTTTCAGAAAGATACTGTATTGTTCTTGATTAATATGTCAGACTTTGTATCAAAGGTGTGAAATCAATAAGTATAAAGAATATATCTTTGTTAAGGGCATAGGTTTTTATAAGTGGAAAAAAATTTGTGAACTGCTAATGGATCACTTCAACTCAAAGAAATAAGCATTGAACAATTCTTGTTTATGCATACTTAACCAAAGACCCACTGCACCAGAGCTTGGTAAATCCCCATGTTTTCTATGCAGCATGGTGTGGGCTGGGTAGGATTGCAACTGTAATTTGTAGTGTTACTTGTTGCACTGGTGAAGACAGCCACTGAGAATTTTTTAGTTCATGTTCTGTGATCTGCTTTATGCTTTTTTAATGCTTCTACTGTTGACTGAAATGTAGAATTTTTCAGAGTGATGGCTATGAATTTTATTTGTGACAAGTAGCCCTCAGTGAGAGGCCAGAAGCCACAGAGAACAGTGTACTATTAGCTTTGGTTGGTTTTGCAAACAGCCTAGGATAGAAAAAAATGCTGCAGGAATCCCAAGATTATTGGTATGAGGAACTGTGTAAAAAAAGTTGAGCAACTGATTGGACTGGTTATGGTCAAATGACTGAAGAATTTTTCCTGTGAAGCAATGGTAGAATGACTTAAATGGAAGAAAGACCAAAGGCTGAGGTCGGGGGAGGGGTAAAGAGAGAATGTAAGGCAGTTGTTGAGGAGTAAGGTGTTTTAAAAGAAGTTAGAGAATTCTTGGCTTACTATGGTCCAATATTTCATAGTGGCAGATAGCTTTAGCAACTGTAGAGTGGCTTTGAGAGGTAAAGAGATCTTCCAGTCTGGAAGGGTAGCCATGGATGGTAAATGTGGGCAGCCAGGCAAGCCTACATGCTGCTGGTGGCACAGACTTGTTAACCTGATACCCTCGATAGAAGCATTTGAACGAACTTATGCGGCACCAGTAGCGACTGCTGTTGTGTGCCTGTTTAGGCTTACCTCATCTCTTAGATGGTCATTATGCATGTACTTAAAATGCTGCGAATGTGAGAGGAGCAGAGCTCAAATGAACATGGAAATAATGAACTGTATTTTTATAAAAATGCTGTGCAATTATAATTAAGCAAGTGTAAGGGTTGCTCAACTTTCCCCTTAATAGATGTTGAACTCTTACTAAGTGGCAATGCATCACAGCAAGTTTAAAAGATCCTACTAAGAAAGTGCTAATACTGATTTACATGATTTGGAGAAAAAGAAAAATTTCCTTGAGTTCTATGGAAAAAGTCTTTAAAAATGTAAATGTAATTTAGAAGCCTTCTTTAACTTACCAACTAGGGGTTTGTAGGCAAAAGCTTGAGCTTGCTGTTTTTAGGGATTTGATCTCTGAATTGTATTTTTCTCAAATGTAATCTTTAGATGAGGTTCAGGTATTTTAGATTGTTTTTAGTATTGTACACTGCTGTTTTGTTTTGTGTTTAGTTTTTGTATTCTTTGAGCAATTTTTTGTTATTGCTCTGAAATAAGAAATCTAAAATCAAAACATTGCTATCTTGGAGTTTTAACAGCTTGGGCAACAGCAGTTCCTGTTTGAGATCTGATGTTTGGTCATGGGCTCTGTTTTATTTACAGTGTTCTTAGCACAGAGTGTGCTGAAATAAGATCAGGGAAAACTGTGTCATAGTTTTAACATACATGTTGTGAACCAAGATTCTTTACATGTTTTTTGATGAAAAACATGCTATTGGGTTTCTACTTCCTTTAACAGTCCTTATTTTCTTAAAAGAATACAAAGTCACAACTTAGGTAATTTTTAATGTAAAAAGTGATTCTGATATAACCCAAATGTAAGGACTTTAAGAGCACAGTTGCCTGTCCAGGCCTTAGAGGGAACTTACCATAAGGCAAACTTGCACAGCAGCAACTTTAGATAGCAGAAAACGGAGGAAGTTGCAACAGGAAGATGCTAATTCTAGGCCTGGAGGAGGCAGATCCTTGTTAGCGCATCCTGGTTAATGCATCCAAGGATTCCTACTGTGTGTGTGAAAAGTGTGCGAAAGAAAGCAACTGCTCATAGAGTTATCGTCGGTCAAACACAGGTCTCAAGGGGGTATGCTGCCATGCATACGTGTAACTTTTACATTGGACTTCTGCAGGAGGGCAAACTTTGGCCTGTTTAGGAGACTTATTCAGAGAGTTCCTTGGGAAGTAGCCCTTAAAAACAAAGGAGTCAAGGAAAGGTGGGCATGCTTCAAAACAGAAATCTTGAGGGCATGGGAGCAGACTGTCCCTGTGTTCCAAAAGATGAATCTGTGAGGCAAATGTCCAGCCTGGATGGGCAATGAGGTTTTGAAGGAACTGAAGAAAAAAAGGAGGATGCATCATCTTTGGAAGGAGGGTCAAGGTTCTCAGGAAGTATTTAAGGGGCTTGCTAGGTCATGTAGGAAAAAAATTGAGAAGGCCAAAGCTCAGTTTGAACTTAATTTGGCAACTTTTGTAAAAGATAATAACAAATGTTTTTACGAATATATGAATGGTAAAAGGAAGGGAAAGACTAACCTTTGCTCTCTGTTGGATGCAGAAGGGAACTTAGTAACTTCAGATGAGGAGAAGGCAGAGGCGCTTAACACCTTCTTTGCCTTTGTCTTTAATGGGAAGATGGCTTGTCCTCAGGACTGCTGTCCTCCTGGGTTGGTAGATGGTGTCAGGGAGCAGAATGGTCCCTCCATTATCCAAGGGGAGGCAGTCAGAGAATTGCTGAGCTGCTTGGATGTTCATAAATCCATGGGATCCATCCCAGGGTGATGAGGGAGCTGGCAGATGAGCTTGCAAAGGCTCTCCATCATTTATCAACAGTCCTGGCTCACTGGTGAGGTTCCAGATGGCTGGAAGCTGGCCAGTGTGACACCCATTCACGAAAAGTGTGGGAAGGAGGATCCTGGTAATTTTAGGCCAGGTAGTTTGTACCTTACTCAGTACCTGGCAAGGTAATGGAGCAGTTTGTACTGAGTGTCATCACACAGCCCTTACAGGATGGCCAGGGTATCAGACCCAGCCACCATGTAGGGGTCACGTTTGACTGACCTGGTCTCCTTTTATGACCAGGTGACCCGCCTGGTGGATGCAGGAAAGGCTGAGGGTGTTGTACCTGTTGTGTCCAGCAAGGCCTTTGACACTGTGTCCCAGAGCACACTCCTGGGAAAGCTGGCAGCCCAGGGCTTGGACAGGAGCACTCCTTGCTGGGTTAGGAACTGGCTGCATGGCCGGGCCCAGAGAGTGCTGGTGAATGGTGCTGCATCCAGCTGGGGCCAGTCACCAGGGGTGTCCCTCAGGAGTCTGTGCTGGGGCCAGTTCTGTTCAATATTTTTACTGACTACATGCATGAGGGTGTTGAGTCTTTAATGGTAAATTTTCAAACAACATTAAGCTGAGAGCGTGTGTTGATCTGTTGTGGAGGGTAGGAGGGCTCTGCAGAGAAACCTGGAATGGTTGGATGGATGGGCAGAGTCAAACAGGATGAAGTTTAATAACTGCAAGTGCCAAGTCCTGCATTTTGGCCACAATCATGTTATAGGCCCCTGCAGCATTATAGGCTGGGGATGGTGTGGCTGGACAGGGCCCAGGCAGAAAGGGACCTGGGGGTGCTGGTCCACAGCCGGCTGGACATGAGCCAGCAGTGTGCCCTGGTGCCAAGAAGGGCAATGGCTCCTGGCCTGTGTCAGGAATGGTGTGGCCAGCAGGAGCAGGGAGGTCATTCTGCCCCTGTACTGGCACTGGTGAGGCCGCACCTCGAGTGCTGTGTCCAGCTCTGGGCCCTCAGTTTGGGAAGGACCTTGAGACACTTGAGCGTGTCCAGAGGAGGCAGCGAGGCTGGTGAGGGGCTGGGAACACAAGGCCTGTGAGGAATGGCTGAGGGAGCTGGGGCTGTTTAGCCTGGAGAAAAGGAGACACAGGGGTGACCTTATCACTCTCTACAACTCCCTGAAAGGTGGCTGTGGTCAGGTGGGGGTCAGTCTCTTTCTCCAGGCAGCAGCTGACAGAACCAGAGGACACAGTCTCAAGCTGCACCAAGGGAAATCTAGATTGGATGTTAGGAAAAAGTTTTTTACAGAAAGGATGATAAAGTACTGGAATGGCCTGTCCAGGGGGGTGGTGGAGTCACCATCCCTGGATGTGTTTAAAGAAAGACTGGATGTGGCACTCAGTGCCATGGTCTAGCTGAGCTGTTAGAGCATGGGCTGGACTCAATGATTTTGAAGGTCGCTTCCAACCTTGTGATTTTGTGTGTGAACTTGGACTGTATGGGTGGTACTCCTGGAAGAACGACTTGGGGATGCCCACCACCAAGAAGCCCAGAGTAAGGAAGGATCCCTCTCCCTGTCTTCTTCTGCCCTTCTCCAGAGCTGTACTCTGTCCCCTGGAGAAATAGAGTATGGGCCCAGTGGACTGATGTGTTTGCATGAGAACCTTTTGTATGAGAGCTGGTTTCTGTTTTGTATGAGAACCTTTTATGTTGAAGATACATACCCTCAGTGACTGGATGAGGTATGTGTTCAGAGACCTTAAATTGCAAGTCCAAAAAAGTGTCTAAAAGGGCTTTAGATATGTTATTATTAAGCGAGGAAGGGGTATGTGGAATGTTAAATCTTAATGAAACTGAATGTTGTATCACTGTTCACAATGCAGTGGCATTGACTGAAGAAGCCCAAGGCAGAATTAAGAGAAATTGCTACCAATCACTCAAAGACCAAGACAGTTCTCTAGGAGTTAGCACCAGTTCCTGGATTATGTCAGTACTTTGATCCTTGGGACTCAAGGATAGGGGGAGGGTAGGGGAAGTGGCTAATGAGACTTGGGTTGATGATTGCCATTGGATTTGCGTTTTTAATGATTTGGATAGCTATTGTACATTGTATGACTGTTCATGTTATTGCTTCTGTCTTTTCTTCTTCTGTTGCTTCATATACATCACCCTTGTGGCCGACCTATGAGCTGAGGAAAAGAGTCCCTGGAGCCATGGGGTGTAAGGTGTAAGGACTTAAAGAGCACAGTTTCCTGTGTCAGATTGTCAAGGCCACAGAAGGTACTTGTCTGTAAAATAAAGCATCACAGTGAAAACTTGAGGTCAGGGACAGAAGGAAAGAATTTGCAACATGAAGCTGCTAATTCTGGGCCTGGGAGAGGCGAGATCTGATTAGCACATCCTGGTTAATGCATCAGGACAAAAATTCTCGCTGTACTAAAATGCATGGGAAGCAACTGCTCATATACATACCACCAGTAAAAGAAAGAGCATGCCAGAATCCTCTGTATTCCCCCTCACTCCCTCCCTTGTTAACAGTTAAGGCACATTGAAACTTCTGATCTGTAATCTCCATCCTTATTCTATGATCTTAATTTCACACTTGTCCTAATTTTGGCTAGGACAGAGGTAATTTCATCACAGTTGCCAGGAGGGAGATGCCCACACTGTGTGGGCAGGGCCAGATTATTTTATAGCACCCCCATCATTATCAGAGGGCATGGCTTTAAATTGGAGAGAAAGGGAACATGATGCAGAATGGCCTTTATTTTGTTCTGTTTTTTCAGGAGATCAAAGGAGCCAACAGAGTAGTGTGTGGGCAGTCCAGCGGGGGGATGTATACATTATGGTTTTTGTCTTAGGCGTGAGGAAGGAGCATGGGTGGAGACAGAATCACAGAGTGAACTGGGCTGGAAAAGACCTTTTGAGATGATCAAGTCCAATCTATGACCCGACACCTCTTCATCAGCTAAACATGGGACAGAGCGCTACATCCAGTCTTTTTTAAAACACATCTGGGGATGGTGACTCCACCACTTCCCTGGGCAGACAATTCCAGTGCCCAGTCAGTCTTGTAGCAAAGAATCTTTTTCTAACTTAAACTTCCCCTGGTGCAGCTTAAGACTGTATGCTCTTGTTCTTGTGGGAGAAAAGACCAACCCCTCAGCTGGCTCCAGCCCCCTTTCAGGAGGTTGTAGAAAGTGATAAAGGTCACCCCTGAGCCTCCTTCTCTCCAGGCCAAATACCACTATCAGCTGTTCTTCGTCAGGCTTGTGTACCAAGCTCTTCACCAGCCTTGTTGCCCTCTTCTGGATGCATTCAAGTGCGTCAACGTCCTTCCTAAACTTCCCAAGATGATTTTTGTACCATTGTTTTTCATTGTCTTGGGCTCAGGGAAGAAGATGATGGCTGTGGTAAAGTCTGCAATATTCTCCTTTGTCTGAGGAATCTGTGTGTCACTGGACATGGTAACATTGGGTCAGTTGGACTTCTATAAGCATTTTTTGCATGTGATCACCCTCTTTTATACGCTGTTGTTATTAGTATTGTTGCTACTACTGTTTGTGTTCCTTAGCTCATTGCTGTTTTTCTAGTGAATTGTTGTCTCAATCCATAATCTCTGCCTTTTTATCCCTTTCTCACTGGAGCTGTTGGAGGAAGAGAAGTGGTAGTTTGGAGCTTAATTTCCATCTGTGTTTGAGCTACAAGAGCCCTCAAAAAGAAATCTATTTATGAGAAGAATTTCTGTGCATTGAGCTCACAATTCTGTGAACCTCTAGAGTAGGGTTTCCTTACAATAACTGCATATTAAAGTTTCCTACACATTGATTTTTTCAAGTACGTGGACAGATAATGCAAGTTAACTGTGGAGTTTTTCACAGGTTATGTCGAGATTCTTACCCATGTGCAAGGAACTGATAATTCCAGGTCTCTAATGGATCATGCTTCAACCTCTGGTTTTGTTTGCTAGTATTCTTTAGGCAATTTGTAGTCAGGGGTTTTTTTTTTTCCCATTTCCCTATTATAAAAAAAAAAAAAAAAAAAAAAAAAAAAACAAACCCCAAAAAACAAACAAAAGAAAAAACCCCAAAACCCTAGGCTGGTACAGCCTGGGCCTTTGTAACCCTGAAGCTAAAAAGTAGTTGTTTTGTGGTCATACATACTTGCTATTTTGTTTTGTGTTAAGTATGCTGAAAATGTTACCTTCCACACTAAAGGACCCACAAAGGGAGCAAGCCAGATGATCTTTCTGAGGAGCACCCAAAGGCAGGTGAAAACAATAGCATTCTTGAGGCCAGAATTCCACATTCATGTTCTGCTATATCCTGAGGTGTGGCATAAAATATCAAGCCAGTCACAGGAGAATCAAGATGACATAATCTTAATTTGTAGTTGCCCAGAAAGTCTGAAATAATTCTATTCTTTGTATGCAGTAGGATCTAGACACTTTAGAAAGTAACCCCTTGCTATGTTTAAGAAAAGTAGGCATTGGACTTTAGACACGTGACCTTTCAGGAAAGTGCTTCTTGCTGTTTGGAAAGACCGTGACTCCCTAAAGCTGAACTTCAGTAATCAATTTCAGTGATGTGGCACTAGTTAGGTATATTGACTCTTATATTGGGCTGGAAAACAATGGGGAAGTTCCACATCTCACAGACACTTTTCACCTATGGATTTTACTCATTTTAAACTACAATACAAATTTGTATGTGAACATTTTAAGACAAACCCTGTCCTTCTTTGCATAGTGCTTAGAATTCTGAAATTGATTTTTCTCCCAGGAATCCAGGCCTTTTCAAGGAACATCATCCACTCTTGCCATCAAATGCGATATAATGTGTTCTTCCTGTTATTTTAAGCAGTTCTCCTGCACAGTAGAGTCTAACATGATTACTCTGTGTTTTGGATGTTTGTTTGGTATTTCTCAGTAGACCGTGAAAGGTCCTATTTCCTTGGGGTTTTTGGTTTTTCATGCTATTGATGGATGGGTACTCTAATGCAGATAAGAAGACTTATTTTTAGTACCTTGAATCTCCCACGATGATGAGGGATACTGCAAATGCATGTGCATACAAATATATGTAAGCGTAAGGGTATGCTAAAATACATGTAGATATAGACACTAAAAATTACGTATAAGCTTGGAGAAAACAACAGCTTTTTATCATTCAGCCTAAAGCGCTTTTTTCTTAAATCAGAACAAGCTGCATTCTAACATGGGGACTGAGAATCCTGTGCCTTCCTGACCTCTTCACTGGTGCTTTTATTGCAGTTTAGAAGTGTAGTGAGGGTGTTCTGAAAATTAGTCTTGCAAGGTAATACTCTAATTCTATAAAGTTGTTATTAAGTCTCTGAAATTAAAAAAGATAATGGTAAATAACTTGCCCTTTTGTTTAAAGTACTGTTTTGTAATCCCAGCTCTAATGAAGTTTTTACTGCTGTCTTTGCAAATTAACCCAAATACACACTGTCAGAGTTTATTTAAAGTTACACCCATTGTAATGCTGAACTGGATTAAGTGAGTGAGCTGCTTTAATGATATAACATGAAGGAAATGTAATGGAAGTAAAGCACAAACTGTACTGGGTTCTCTAACTACTACACTTTGCTAATTGAGAAAGTAAAAAGACTGGATAGGAAACAATGGAAATTGCAATTCTGGGATTTCTCTCTGTCTGTTCTTTCCATTCATCTTTATTTTTAGTGTGTGTAAGAACTTTTGAATGCAGTATTCACAGGTTACCATCTGCATGTGATCTTGTAAGACTATACTAATATTTCAAGTTAATGAATTCAGACAAATCCACCTTTCACCTTAATCACTGTTCCTAACTTTAAAAGAGCTATGGTAAGGACATGCACTAAAAGATGATAGGTTTAATGAAACTTGCTCAAACTGCTGCCTGAGATAGTAGCCTTCTGAAAGAATAGTACCCTTTTTAAAGCTACCCATGTAATTCTAAACCTCTGGGATAATTCTTCAACGTAATTACTAGTTCATACTTATTGTTCTACTATAGTGTTGCCAAATTTATTTTAGGATTCCTACGTTATGTCAGCTTTCCTGGTTTTACTCTTATCTTCATAACTGTGGTGTTTTAACACCAGCTGGAAACTATACTCCAAATAAGACATGTCTCTTCTCCCTGCCCTTCTAGTAAGAAAGGAGGGAAAGGCAGATGCTATGGGTTGACATAACAATTACTGAAAGCAAACAGGAGTGGAATAAGAAACATACAGTAATAGTAGCAATGCTGATAACAAAAGTATAGAAAATGAGAAGGCTTTACACACAATAGCAGGTGTTCATCACCATGACTTAGCTTTGCCTGGCCGCCAGGGTAAAGACAGGTTGGTTGCTGTTCTGCACTCAGTACTGTGTGGTTTCCCTGGAGAAAGACAAGATGGCAGATGCTCTTCACAGCCAGCTTTACCTGTCGCCAAGGCCAAGACAACAGAAAACAATGGCAGAAAAACCCCCAAAAGCAAGGCCATCCATGTCACACTGCACCACTGTATCATTCCTGGTGGCTTCTTGAGCCAGTGACACTACTTTTGACGTCTCTACTCAACTCCTCTGGACTCTGCTTTTCTTGGCACCCAGAGCCATAGATTCCTGAGGGAATGTTCTTGTCATTCGTTTCTAGTCATGCTTACTTCAGCTTTCAGAGTCAACTGTTGCGATCCCCCTGTCACCCCAGAAATAGAGATGGATTCTGCCCCTAGATACCTTGATGGCATCAGTGTGTTGGTGCCAGTTAAAGCCGTACGTTCTCATGGGTCTTATGTGCCAGGGCATCAGATCCACATTCCAGTAGATGTGATCATTCCTTTCCCCCTCCTGTTCAGAGGCAGGGCATCTCCTGGTCTGGTCATGGTACTTGATACTTCTTGTAAATGACCTGGAGGCCCCTTCAAGAAGATCAGAAATAACATCAGCCTTTTTAATCTCTCTGAGGTCTTGCCCAAGGAAAACTGGAGCTGCATTTATTATCAAAGAGTTTAATGTGGTGTTTATTATTCATCTCAACAGAAGTGCTGCTAGAGCAGAGGTGCGTTTTCCATCCCATTTCCTCACGTGTTCTCAGTGGTCAGGCATCTAGAACCACAGATTACCTTGTGGTGTGTACCCTCTCTATCTAGCTGGGGAGCACCTGCTCCCTAATAGCAGGAGCTCTGATCTGTACTGGCAGGGTATGGGACATTTCCTCCTTAAATTTTGGGTAGTCTTTTTTAAATTGTTGTTGGTCCTCTTTAATTTTCCCATTACATTGTTGTGAGTCCTTGGACAGTCATTTCACAGATGAGATGCAGTCCTGTATTTGGATGGAGATGGTTTCTTTATATAGCTGGAGTTTGGTAGCCAAATTGTTCCCTTTTTTCTCCTTCCCTCTATGACTTCTCTGCCAGTGAGTTGGCATGTGACACTGACACACTCTGTAGGAACTTCACCACATGTTTTGTGCACATTGGATTCATCTGTATTTATAGGGGACTGCTCATTTTTTGAATCTTACAGATTACCTCCATTATAACTAATTCTCTCAGGTACTGGATACCTTGCCTTGGTGGTGTTCCACTTGGTTGGTGCATTAAAAGGTCATCTGTGCAAAAGTACCTCTCCATCAGACTTGGCAGGAGTTACTTGCAGAGACTGAGAGTTCCTGGTCTTTTCTAAATCCCCTGGTCAATGCCTGCATTCCAGGACAGAGATCCTAATTGCTTGGGCTTCATTGCCATCTAGTGTTGCACCATTTGCCACAATATCCCAACATCAAGCAGCCAGGTGAGTAGGGCTCACCAGGCTGGTGGCTGTAATCTTTTTGTGTATCCCAGAGCTCACCCGTGAATAAGGATCAGGTGATTATGTCCAGCCCTGTCTCTGCCTCTGGTTTTGAGGGTCCTCATCCCTCACCATGTGAATTGATTTGTTCTTGAATTTTTTTCTTCTGAGCAGGGGCAGCTGCTGCTGGCAGGGGTTGTTCCTCTGATTCAGCTGCAGTTTGAGTCACCTTGCTGCCTGTTGCTCTGCTTTCTTCTCCTTCCCCTGGGCATGCTGTCAGACACACAAGCAGTGTCTGACAAGTGTCAGCAAGTTGCATAACTTTACGCCTCTCTGGAGCTGTCACAGCATTTTTCTTTCAAATATTTTGCCACTTTATCAAGGTCCTCTCTTTTTCAGGGGTGAACTTCCAAACCACTGGAGCAGCATGCTCCTTTAAAAGCTGGCTTATTTTCTCCACCATCCCATACTACTCATGACTGTTCAGCTCAGACTACTCACACTGTTCAGGGCAGTTCACTGAACAGCTTCCCTAAATGTGTCTATGCTGACTCAAAACATTGTGTAGACGTAATTTATTCTAAATTTCACTTATACTAGACTGCACTGAAGAAATCTGGCAGATATTGCAATTAGCATATGCTTTCTTTAACATCCAAATGGAATTCAAGATTCTCAAAAACTGTTGTAGGAGGCTCAAAGGAGGAAAAAAGGGTGAAAGGATGAGAAAAATCACTGTTCTCTGGCCCCTCTACAGGCTGGGTGTTATTATTAATGAATCCTCAGAGGTAGCAGCCAAGGCCAGGACCAGTGAACAGCACTGAACACACAGCCCGGATGACCTTTATTGCCATTGATGTTATCATGTCACACTGTACAGCAACAAAGCAATCCTGGTCCTTCTTCCTACTCCGTAAAAATAGCATCATGGGGAGCATGTATACGAACATATGCAGGGTTAAATATCACACCTCCATGAACAAACAGAGCAGCTGTAACTAGTGAATTCTGTACCTAATGAGACAGATTCTTACATCAAAGTTATTTCAACCCTTTTGTGGCTCACAGTAGGCACCAATGAATAGTGATTTGACCCCAGCCACAAATTAAACTCCAAATAAGTCTCTCTCCTTCTTCCTGACAGAGACTCCAAGGGTTAGATCACAATTTAGTGAAAGCAAACAGCAGTGGAATAAGAAATGCACAGTAATAGTAGCAATATTATAACAAAAGTATGCAGGAAGAGAATGTGCATTATAGACAAAAACAGGCATTCACCACCTCCACATAGTTCTCTGTGGCAGCTAGGACAAGGACAAGATGGCAGCTGCTCTCCACAGTTGGCTTTCTCTGTCCTGCAGGTCTGAGACAATGAAAAACAATGACAGACCCCTGAAAGCAAGATCATTCACATTGTGCTATGCCACTGCTTTGTTCCCCATAGCTGATTCCCACCCGAGTGCCTCTGCTTTTGCCCTCTTCAGTCTGCTATGGCTTGGTTCCCTGGGTTTCCACAGGTTCCCAGCAGCACCAGGGCTTTTAACTGTTCCACTGGGCTCAGCTGTGTTTGACACCCAGAGCTGCGCTCTCCTCAGGGACCGGAATGGATCAGCAGTGGCAAGAGAGGGCAGTGTCCACTCAGCTGATTCCAGCAACCTCTCTGAAAAGAGGTAAACAAAGTTGTGTCATTTTTGCAGGGTACTCACCATTTCTTTTCTCCAGGGCTGTGCCCTGCAGTGCTCATGTAGATGCTATAGAATAGCCACACCCATGCAGTTCTGAGCTCCACCCTCTCCCTACAACCCCAAGAATTTAACAGCAAACCTTTTTATATTGTTTTTCATTATGGTAAATAACTTGTCCATTTGTTTATGCTAAATTTTTTTTGCAAATAATTAGAAACTGCAGTGTGCTGTCTCTTGAATTTTAAAGACACCTTTTCAACAAACGACTGTGCACAAATTACAGATTCTTCTAGTCCTCTCCTGAATAATCTGCAGTTCATCACTATGGGATTGCAATGTGGAGTTAACTTTGAATTTTGTGTTTTATATCTGTCATGAGAGTAGTTTGTGTTGGAAGGGGCATTTAAAGAACATCTAGTCTAACTGCCCTGCTAGTGGCAGGGCCTTCTTTCCCTAGACCAGGTCAAAGCCCCATAGGGCAGTACCAGTGCGGTGGTATGGGTGTGTTTGTGTATGTGCACACACAGTTGCACACCAGTGCAGTTGTTTCTGGACAATTGTAGACAGCACTTCCCTGGGTAGAGGTAAAACTGCAGAGGCCATGATAGTGGAGTGGTAGTTGTACTTGATTTGGGGTCTTTCAGTTCATAAACATGTTTCTGAAAAATATTTTTTCCATAGTTGTCAGCTGCAAATCACTTTTATCTTCAGATATCATGTACTGTAACTGTACTTTGTTCTCAGACATCAGATCTTACTACCTACACAAATTCCTAGTATAGAATAAAAGAAGTTCCTAATAACTAATATACTGATTCAGCTGGTGAGATATTTCAAAAATTTGTAATTTGAGTTGCTGAATTCTTGTACCACAGGAAAGCATTTTGGATTTTTTTATTAGGTAATGAAAAAAGAAACCCAACAGTAACAAGCTAAAACCAGCATATTTTTATTGCAATCATTACTTAGGAGAAATCTTAACAGTAAAATTGCCTTTGGGGAGGCAGGTGCAGAAGACATGCAGAGCATGATCCTTTCTGCTCATATGATAAGGATTGGGAGTCTGAATAACAGACTAACATGCTGAATAACATACTTCATCCAGCTTTATTCCAGTGCTGGAATAAACTATACTACTACTTCATCTTAAACATATAGCAGTAGCTCTGAGCTAATTTATGGAAGTCACAATTGCTTACCAAGGAATTTAGTTTATGCATTTCAGTTTAGAATGACTCCTTCCCCAGAACATTTTTGTGAAGCGCTGCTCCTCCCCTGAGCAGCTAGCAGTGGAAGTTCTCAGCGAGTTGTATACAGAAGTGTATTAGATAGCAACGTAAAAATATTAAAGCCCACCAGGTGGTGCCAGAAGGCCTGATCACTGGTGGCTCTGACAGCTGGAACAGAGCTGAGAAAGTGCAAGCCTGCCACTTTTGGCAGAAATTGTATCATCTAAATGCGAGCAATAAATGCAATTACCCTTCCTCTCCTTCCAAACTTCTCTACCCCTAAAGCATTTCCTCAGCAAATACTTTCTTCTGTGTTCATGATGGTAAAATTTAAATATGCTGGTTAGGAGTGAGGCACTTAAAATTGTGATACTTGGTGTCAGCATTAATTATCATTGGTTTTGTCTGCTAGCATCCCTCTTCTGTGGATAGCAGAGCCATGAAGCTTTCACTAAACAGCATTATGCCATG
Source organism: Melozone crissalis (assembly GCF_028551555.1). Classification (NCBI taxonomy): domain Eukaryota; kingdom Metazoa; phylum Chordata; class Aves; order Passeriformes; family Passerellidae; genus Melozone; species Melozone crissalis. The sequence continues at coordinate 33,218,696 of NW_026535783.1, read as the reverse complement.
TGTTGCAGTGAAATGCATGCAATTTTATGGAAATACAGACTTGAATGTTAAGTAAAATTTAAGCTAGAGAATTATTTTAGGTGGTTGTACTTACTTTCATGGAGTTAAAAGTTCATATAACCATTGTAATGTTTGTAAACAATTAAGTTTTTAGAAAGGGGATAAGATATTTCACAGTAAGAAGTCTGTGCATGTTGTTTTTTCCATAATTTCCCTTTATACTGCCAAAAATTTTTTTCATTACTTTTTTTTTTCTGTCCTTATGTCATGTCTTTCTGCCTGTTTTGATAGTATGATTCCACTATTCTCAAATAGAACTGGTATGATTGACAATTTGTAATGCTAGTGTTTTTAATCTAACACTTAATAGCCTCTGAAACACTCTGCAATAATTAGACTACTATCAGACAAAGCAGTCATCAATTTCCACACTTTTTCCTAAAGTGTGCTTTTGTGTAGAAAGGCTTGTAAAAACAGATGAGCAACACACCTGGGCTGGTGAGTAGCAGCTCACAAGTCAAAACAATGTCTGTCTTGTAAGTGAAACCTGCCGCTGCACTGATCATGACCTGTGCTGTTGGGTGTTGGAGGAATGGGTGTCTGACAAGTAGGCAGTGGCTCTTCTCTTCCAGAAGTTACTGGCAGTCTGTAAAGTCGATTTGGATGTGTCACTTTGTATCCAAAAAACCCCTACTTATGTATGTTGGATTTATTTTAGTGTATCTGCCACTATCAACAGAATGACTTTAAAAAGTTGATTGTTTCATAGGTCATCTTACATTTTGCCAAACAAGATGCATCAGAAGTGTGTTTTGGTTTTGTGTTTCCTACGTTTATGTGAAGCACGACATTTCTTGAGACTTGCAGTAAAAGATTTTTCATTTTATGACTTAATTATCTTCTCTTTATGATTTTCCGTATTAGGACATCAAGATATTTGCATGTTGGCATTAAGTCTGATATTTTGTCATTTATCACTTTTAAGAATCCTAAGTTGTACAGGATTTAGTATATTTGTAATTAAAAAAGTAAGACTTAACTTATATATTCTTTAAATTCCAAGTGTTCTTAAAGTGCATCAGTTTGTTTTCAAAAAATGAGGTTTTATGCCTCATTGTTAGTAACTTCACAACTGTCGCTATGCAAGTGAAATGTATTGAATTCAGAATACTAGTGTTAGGAAAGCAGAGTTTCTTCTCCAGTAGGGCTTGAAACTAGTAACAGTTACTGGCTTAGTTTCTGGCAAATCAGTTTAAACAGCTGGATCTGGTTTTAACTTCAGTAGCCTTGTGTCCATCCATTGGTTCAGAGAGCATAGTGAAGCACTTTATTAAGTGCTAGCAAATTAATTGTGACTTTAAAAGGATTATGAATAAATTTTCTGTCTCCAAAGCATGATTTCAAATTTGAGAATATTCTATTAAAAAAAAACTTTACTGGTAGAAAACCATATCTTTTGTTCTGGTTTAATTATTTTTCTATACATAACTGCATAAGCAATGCAATCAAAATATCTAGTACTTTATATTTTCACTGTGAATTGGAAATCCTGTGAGGGGGAAGTATGTAATACTGGTGTTACAAAATACTTCCCTTGAATAACAGTTCAACAGCTTACTGTAAAAGGGTGTATTATTTTCTAAATCTGAAGATTTTTCACATTTTGTGGATTTGTGAAGGTAGTGATGGTTGGTTTGTGTTTTGGAGGGATTGTTCTTTTAGTTTTGTGGGGCTTTTTAGATCAGAAGATATAAGATTACAATTACTTCTCAACTAATAGCTCAACTAATAGCTGGAGGAGAATAGTTATCTTGTATTTTTATGCAGTACCTGTGAGATTGAGTATGGTAGTATATCACAGCAGTGCTATGATTTTAGAGTTGGTTTTTCATAATCTGTGATGGTTCTCTATTAATGTGTTTTGGTCCATAGGAGAATACATCGGAGTTCAGTAGAAAAATAATCCTTATGCTGTATTTGTAGTAAAGTAGTTAAGCAAACTAATTGGTTCCTGTTGGAATATTGTTGAATATTTTTGCCATGGTAGCTTTTAGCATTGTTGGGTATGCACTGTTAGATTTCAGGATGAGATGAAATGTGGAAAACTAGTATGTTTCTGTAAATAATTTTTTAATTTCAGAAGTTCTTATTGACTTCCTCACTGTAAATTGCTTAAGTTAGTTCTTTCTAAAATTTGCAGATGGCTCCCTACCGATTTTTCCAAAGTGTATTGCTCTTTGTTGCTGAACTGTTCCAAGAAGTTAATGGGTACAATTCATGAAAGAATTGTCAAGTGTTAGATGTAAATGCATTTTTCTGTGTAACAGTTTTACCATACCTTGAGATGTGTCACCTTTATGGTCTGTTATTCAGTAAGGTATTAGCTTAAGCTACATTTTTCCCTTGTCTGGATCACTAGTTAGGGACATTCTTCAGGTTTTAACCCCTGTATGAAAATTGACAACAGTTTCCAAAACTGAAGTAAAAGAGGGAAGAGAGTGCTGACTCACAGATTAGACCGGCCCCATCTCTCACAGATTAGCAGTGACATTTCTTAAGGAAGTGATCTGATCTCACTTGCCTCTTTTGTAAGCAACACTGAAGTAGGGAATTCTTATACATAAATGTTTCTGGCCCAGAAATGTTATTCTGAAATAAATTAACCTGTAATGCTTAGATTTTTTTCACATGGTAAAAATTTTCTGGTTTTAAATCCTGGAAAGAGTATTAAAAAATTGTTCTCAGTTACTTCCCTTATCTAGGGGAATGTGATGACTAAGTGCTTTAGGAATTTGATGATCTTAGGTGGAAAGAATTGCCAGAAACTTAAAGAGATCTATGAATCATCAGATCTATGAACTATTGACCTGCTCAACAAATTGCTGGTATAAGCAGTCATTGCAGTGAAATCAGTGCTTTTAAAAGCTTTTGTGTTGCATTTTTTTCACCAGTCTTTTTTAAACTTGTGTGAGGCAAAGTTATTCTGCTATGTGAGTGGGAGCATATTATTTCTAACCAAATAGATTAGTTAGATACTTTGATTGGTACTTTAACCCTGTAGAGATAACACAGTTTCTCTAAGTTAGTAGTCATACCTCCCTGTGTTAAGCTCAATGGTTTTTAAGAAGCTTTCCTTTCTCTTTGTAATTGACATAGTGACCTAGAAATACACTGTGATTAGGGGATAAAAGTAGCAGCGCTTGTATTTGTTTAGCCATATATGTCCTGTGTTGCTGAATGTTTTCAGAATAATAAAATGTGAAGGAATATCCTGTTGCATATGAAAACAAACATTAAAGTGGGGCTTGGTTAAGATGGAATATTTTTTGTTTCAAAATCAAGCTACTTATAAACTTAATCTGTTTTATTTTTCAGAGTACAGTAATTGAGAGAGCATCTTTTACATTTGAAGAAGGACAAGTTGTTGATTGAATGGTGGATTAATAAGTGATTGTCTCATCCTAAGACTAAAAAGAAGATCCTGGAAGTTGGAAAGAACTGGATTTTCACCCTAGTCCAGCAGCTTTGCTGCTCACTTAAACACAGATGAATGAAGACCCCATTTGGAAAATCACCAGGTCAGCGGTCCAGAGCTGATGCAGGTGAGGTGTTCTTTCTGAATGGTTTTCTTTGCTTTTAATGGATGAAAATCATTCTTACTTTACTGACTTCTTACATATGTGAATGATTTTCTGCACATGTTGATAATTTTAGATGTCAGCATTCCTCTTTTAAAAGAAAATTTGCTTTTATTCTAGAAGATCATGGCTTGAAAAGACAAACTAAAAAATTAACTAGTATATTTAAATGTAAATGCAGCATTACAGATCTGACTGTCCTATTTGTGTTGTGTCAAAAGTTATTTATCAGTGACCTGTGTGGAGAAAGCAACATAATTTTTTATCACCAACCATTGTGAATTGTAGCTTTTATGAAACTGTCAAAAAACCAACTGACAAGTGCAATTGGGAAAGCTCAGTTAATTTTTAAAATACCTATGCAACAGATGATTTGGGTGCCGCCAAATACACGTTTGATTCATTGAAACATGGAACTGATGCTGGAGGATTTCTCAGTAACCCTTTGGAGACTTTCAAACTTTTATTTTACCTGAGAATGTGTTAAAATTTGCTGTCACTTGTTTGAAACATGTACTGATTCCAATAGTAATGCAGTTATCTTTCAAGTAAGAGCTAGGGGTTTCAAAGGAGAGATCCAATGCAAAATCTTAAACACTTGGTTCAGTGACCAAATGGAGACAGTGATGACTGGAGCTCCTCGGGTGTTACTATTGGGAGCAGCATTGTTTAACATCTTATTCAGTGGTAGGGATGGTGGGATTGGGTGCACTCTCAGCAGGTTTGCTGATGACACCAAGCTATGTGTTGCAGTCAGCATGCTGGAGGGAAGGAATGCTATCCGGAAGAACCTGGACAGGATTGAGAGGTGGGCCCTGCATGCCTTGGGATGTTCAACAAAGCCGAATGCCAGGGGCTGCCTTTGTGCTGGGGCAATTCCAAGCACAAATATATCATGGACAGAGAATGGACTGAGGACAGCCTTGACAAGAAGGATTTGGGGGTGTTGGCAAATAGGAAGCTCAACATCTCCCATCAGCGTCACAGTCATGCAGACACACTCACAGCCCCAGTGGCCTCTCACATCCTGGGCTGCATCAAAAGCAGCATGACTAGCAGGTTGAGGGATGTGCTACTGCCTTTCTAGTCCACTCCAATGAGACACCACCTGGAGTTCTGCATTCAGCTCTGGGGCTCCTAATGTAAGAATGATGTGGATCAGTTGGATTGAGTCCCGAAGGAGGGCCATGAAGATAATCTGAGGGCTGGAGCACCTGTCCCACAAGGGCAGGTTCCAGGAGCTGTGGTTGTTCAGCTGTGGTTGTTCAGGAGAGAGAAGGCCTCAAGGTGACCTAATTATGGCCCGCTGTTACCTGAAGGAGACTTCAAAGAAAGCTGTAGAGGAGCTATTTACAAGCTCTTGTAATGACAGGACAAGAGAAAATGGCTTCAGACTGAAAGATAGTAGGTCCAAAGGATGGCCATGAGTGACTAAAGCCATGGAGCTCCTCTCATGAGAAAAGGCTGAGAGTTGCAGTTGTTCACCCAGGAAAAGAGGAGGCTCCAGGAAGTGCAACCTTTTAGTTTTTAAATGGTACTTACAAAGAGGACAGAAAAAGGCTATTTGCCAAAGCCTTCGGTGGCAGTATATGGGGTAATTGTTTTAAGCAGAGAGTACAGTTAGGTTTGAGTATACAGAAGAAATTTTTTACAATGAGTATGTGTGGTGAAATACAGGAACAGGTTACCCAAATGTGAGTGACTCCTCGTTGGAAATATTTAAGGTTATGTTCAAAGTGATATTAAGCAACTTGATCTAGTGAAAAGTGCCTTCCCCCATCATAGGGCTGAACTAGGTAAACTTCAGAGAATCTCTGAGATTACCTAGAACAGCTGTAAAAAAAGGAAAAAAGTTCTACTTAAAGAAGTAACTTTTTAATCAGATTTGTTGAGCTTTGCTGCATTATGGATACAAATATCTTATTTACTGCCTTGCATTTTTAATGATGGTTGCTACTTTCCAAGAAACTTTACAAACACACATAAGGTTCCAGAATAGCTACATCTTAGGTAGAAATTAGAATTTTAAGTCTTGCCCATAAAATTTCTGTCATCTGAGATTGAATAATAAAGCAGTAATGTAGTCTTTATCAGGAGGAAAAAAATTAAAATGAGAAGATACAGTGAAAGAGTGGAAATAGCCTATGTATTTTATATTTTAATAATATAAAATATTATGTTAATAATATTTTATTAACATAAAATATTATTAATGCTAATAATTTAAAATAATAAAATTGTTGGATTTTAGGATCATGTATGGGTAGGTAGCAAAAAACAGTTCTGGAGGTTATAGATAAACCGGTGGTAGTGTCACGTTTTCATATAGGGCAAAACTTGATGCAATAACAAAGCATTTTTCGACTGGCTTTGATTTCATCCTTTTGTAGAGACTTGTCAGTCAGTGACACTGCAGGTTGGTAGCATCATTGACAAAGACAATTTTCAGCTGTCCTGTCTGTCTGCTTAAGAAGGAAATGGTTTTATAGATTGTTAACTAGGTGTAAAAGAAGAGCTATTTGTGATTTATAATATCTAGGCTTTTGAAATCTCTCTCTGGGAAACATACTTTGTATGTAGTTCCTTTTTGAGAAGCAAGGGGTAGGATTGAAGGGGGGGAAAGAAGGCAAGGTAGATACTTAATTGTTACATAACAGTAGAGTACATGGCTGCAGACTCTTGGAGTTTGTCGAAGTATAGAATTGCTTTCCATGATGTAGTTTCCGTGAATCAGACTGGGGCTCTTGACCGTGTGCCTCCCTGTCTCTCTAATTAGTGTACTGCTGTCCCAAATATAAGAGAAATACAGCCTTTTAAAAAAAAATTAATGTACTGTATATTTGACTGTAAAGTAAGATGTGATTACTCTGTGTTAACTCAATTGACACTTCTAAATCTAATGATCACCTGTATAATGCTGTATAAGTGAAAGGCATGGTTCTCTGGAGTCTTTCTTAGCTGTGTTCTCCCAGAGATACAGATTCCTGCTGAACTGCATGATGGTCAGGAACAATTGTAAAGCCTTTACTGGATGTTTTGAAAACAAAAAAGTACTCTCTTAGTAAAGAAAACTTTTAACACATGTATGGGCATATGATGATTGTATCATACATGAGCATTTGTAGCTTTTTCACTTGTAAATCAAGTGTAAATAGTTTCAGTATTGTTTTAATTAGCTAAGAAAAGAGATAATGCATGTGAATTGCTTAGAATTGCAGTGAAATCTTTTGTGCAGTTAGAATTTGGCTTATGTCTGTACTTCTGACCTACTTCAATTAAAAGACCTTCCTTCTTCAAACTCTAAGTTGAGGTTGAGCAATACTAGGTGTGAATCAGTGCACTGAAGTGTTTCTTAGGTCCATGAAAGTAATTCTGAAATAGTCTCCAGAGTTCACACTGCTGTTCACACTGATGATTCTGGAACACAACTTTAAAACATCTAGGTTTTGCTGCCTGTTGTAAACATAGGAGATATTCAGAGAAGTAAAATATAGTTGCTGTTTTCTGGAGAGCCTGTCTGATTTTCATGGATTGCATGGAGGGTACCAACTCATGTCACAATAGCAAAACATTACCAGTAGCTTTCTCCTATCCTTCGTCCTATTCTCCTATAGCCCCAGCTGAAATGACATGTGTATTTCCCTTGAAGCCAACATCCTGAACAATTATTTTTTTAGTCTTGTCATACCCTATTTCTTTATCTTTGTCTGGAGTAAAGTTCAGAAACATGATTTCTAGTTTTGCTGTTGAATTTTAAGAGTTTATTATAAGGGGTTGAATCAATGAGCCTTTGAAAACACAAGTATTACAAAACACCATATGACAGTTGAATTCTTAATTCTGTTGCTTTTGTCTGGAAGCTGGAGGTTGTGGTCAATTTCTATTACAAAAAATATGTTTCTGTGCTCATAGTCATAATAAAATAAAACAGTTTTATATGAAAGGGACCTTTTAAAGGTCATCTTGTCCAACTCCTGCAATTAGTGGGAACATCTTCAACTAGATCTCATTTTTTTTTTCATAGAATATCCCCAGTCATTACTATGCCCCAAATTTGAAATCATGCTTCAGAGACAGAAAATTTATTCATAATCCTTTTAAAGTCACAATTAATTTGCTAGCACTTAATAAAGTGCTTCACTATACTCTCTGAACCAATGGATGGACACAAGGCTACTGAAGTTGCAGTGAAGACTTGGACACTTCCAGGAATGGGGCAACCACCAACTGGGCAACCTGTGCTAGTATTTCACCACATTCAATGTACAAATCGGTTTTTAAAATCGTTACCCTGTGTCCTGTTGCAACAGGTCCTGCTAAAAAGTCTGTCCATGTATTTCTAATAGGCCCCCTTCACGTACTGGAAGGCTGCAGTAAGGTCTCTTCAGAGCCTTCTCTTCTCCGGGCCAAACAATCCCAACTATCATGTTTCTTCATGCAGGAGGTGCTCCAGCCCTCCAGTGATATTTGTGGCCTTCCTGTGACCTGATTCCAGCAGGTCTCTTCAGTGCTAGGACCTCTGGATGCAGGGTTCCAGTTGGTGTCTTACCAGAGCAGAGGGGCAGAATCCCCTCCCTGCCCTGCTGCCCACGCTGCTCTGGATGCAGTCCAGGACACGTTTGGCTCTCTGGGCTGGGAGTGCCCATGGCTGGGTCATGTCATCCACCTGCTCCATCCTTGTGGACCAAGATGAATTCAGGAGGCAGGTAGTTCTTATTTTGACCTTCTGACTAGAATATGTTAAACCTAAGGATTCTGTGCTGTCCTCTCCACATGTCCAGAGCTGCTGTAGAGGACAGAGAAACTCTTGTTGCAATTTCTACAATTGTGTAGCTGTTATGAATTAACATAGTTTAGGTTTTAGTTAAGAAAAAAATCCATGAGCTATGGAAGTGATTCTCTGTAAGGACCTTGGCAGCTTCCTTTGGACCTGACAAAACCAATCAGTTGGCTAGTTTGAATATTGACAACCTGTTAAACCACTTAAAAGAGCTGAAAATGCCTCTGTGGAAAACGTGTTTAAAAATGGACAAATCCTGGGAAAAGCTCTCTTGCTTCTAGCCTTTCAGCAGGTAACTGGACGCTAGCCAGGCAACGCCTCACTCTGCTGTGTTGTCTGGCCAGGCCAGTCTGGCCCTGCGCTGCCTCATGGCCCAGCCAGCCCAGCCTGCAGCACAGCTTGGCTGAGATTCTGCTGCCACTGAGTTCCAACCACAGCCAGTGGACCATGCCGGCTCCATTCGGCTTTGGATGGAGCCAAGCCAGGCTCCATTCCAGCCATGAGCCACCAAGCCACTCTGCTGGTTCTGCAGAAAAATCATGTGGCTAAGAACAGAGATGGCTCTGCAGCCCTACACAGAAATCAGCCCCTGCAACTGGAATTTAATGCAGCAGGGACCAGAAAACAGCCATGCAACCAGAGTGGCCACTGCCTGGCAAAGATCATATAGCTGTCCACAGGCCTGGGCAAGATGTTAACATTTTTAGTGTACAGATGGAACTTGCAGACATCAATCCTCTCTCAAGTGAGAGAGAAGGAAAGGGTGAAGACACATAGAGAAAACAATATAGAGACACCAAGGTCCGTAAAGGAGGAGATGGGAGGAGAATGAGGAGATGCCTTAGTCTTGGGCTGAAAGTCTCTTGTATGGCTATGGTGAAGATATAATTGATACATCAGACGCTTTTTCCCCCCCTGTAACTCATGGAATGCGCTGGGGGATGTAGCATTCTAGCCACAGTGAGCAGAGGCATGAGTGTTGAAGCAAGGAGGTGTTGAAGTAGCTTGAACAGAGAGAGATGAGACAGATGAGAAACCTTTCCCCAAAGATGGAAGAAAACCTCTGTTTCCAGAGATAAAAGAAGAGAACTTTTATTTCTATACTAGAACAACTCATCCTTAAAATTGTACCCCAGTAAGCTGAAATGACTCACCTATGGTGATAGTTATGGAAAAAACTACCAAAACTTGGGAGGGACTTAATGATTGCAGATTTCCAGGCAGCTGCTATTTGTGAAGATTAAAACCATGAGGGGACTGTTTCTTGTGGAAAAGTCTCCATGGCATGGCAAGAGAGACTCTTCTCCCTAAGAGAACTGAAGAAAGACTATTTTAGAGGTGGTAAACTGACTGAAAGTCCCAGGCTTTGTCTCTTTACGTTGTCAGTGGAAAAGAGGGTGTGGTGGGAGGTGAAGTATTTTGAAGGTTTGTTCTGATTTCTTTCTATTTTTCTTTTAATTCTGTTAATAAAGTTTTCTTTATATCCTTTAAAGTTTGAGCCTGCTTTGCTCTCCTTCTAATCCTTATCTCACAGCAGAAAATGAGTAAGTAATTCTAGTGGGTGGACTGGCATTTGGCCAGCATTAGACCCACTACGGTAGCCAAGCAATTCAATAGTATAACCCCATATATCCTTAAAAGGAGTTTACATCTCTCTGAGACCTATCTGAATTCAGACTGTGCAAATTAAGAGGGCAAATTGTGGTAAATCAGGTTCTGGTTAGTACAAGAGTGTGTTTAACCTAGGATCTTCAAATACTTGATATATTTATTAAACATCCAAATGCCTTCACTTCATGTATTAAGCTAGGAGCTCTCTTAAGAGACTGACTTAAGATGATGAGTAGTACTTAGTTGTCTGTGTTGCCTTTGGTATAGAGCTCATTACATCAGTGAACAAGTTGAATCTTAGCAAAATTTGAAGATCCCAAGTGAAAACTTAGGAAACAGCAAAATCCCATTCCTGGAGGTCGGCATAACTTCTCTTCTGTACTTACTGCAAATGTTGGAGTAAATCTTCCTTCTGTGTCAATCTAGTGCTTCAGTTCTTGACTTTGAAAGATAAATTCTTCATATCTCCCTTCTCACAGGTTACAGAGTCCTTGAGAGGTGGACATAAGGCAAATTTTTGTGCTGCACCATTCTGTTGTTTTGCTGTGTTTTTACTTGAGCTACTTTAGCCAAAATCTTACTTTTCCCTCATTAGCTGGAAATGTAAAATGTTAAGTACATATGTTCATCTTCTGTTGATGCAGTTTCTCTATTTTGTAAGAACAGTTCTTGGATTTGACGAAATTACTTCTTTTAAAATAAAACATCACCATATTTTTAATAATTTTTTTTAAATTATATTACATATCATAGAATACAGCCTCATATACAGAGAGGTAACGGAAATTATGCTTAGAAAGTTTTTTTACAGGTTGTTATAAAGTCCTAAAGTCTTATGGGTTTCTAATCATACTTTTTGTGATTTTTTTTTTGGTCTTCCCAGCTAAGTTCTTACTCAATTTAATTGTTTGGTTTTGTAACAGTCAGAAATTGCAAGAAGGATCTTTACTGCAGTAATTGAAAGACAAGGTCTAATTTTTAAAAATTACAAACACTTCAGATATCATTACTGTTGGAAATGCAGATTCTTGACTATCTGATGAAAACTTGAATATACTAAACATAAGATTATTTTAATTATAATTAATTATATTAGTTCTGCCATTTCTGTAACTTTGTGTATGCCCTCTTAAATTTTGCCTACAAAAATTAAAATAGTAAAATACTTATGAAGACTTCAAAGACTATTGGTACTGTCACTGCTTGACTCCTGTATGATTCTCTTCAATATGTATGTAGTTATAGATATGCTTGGAACATGAACATAGTGTAAATTTGAAAGAATTGGTTTGTTTAAGCCTATAGAGAAATTAAAGCACTTCTCTGCAAATGTTAATTCAAGCATTCCTAGTTAAAATTCTAGGCATGTTTGTACATAAACACAAGCTGTTAGAGTTATACATGGTTCAATCCAGCACTGTGACCAGATTGTTTTAGATATGGCAACCAAGAAGGAAAAAATCCAAAACAGTCCAAAACAAGGTCCTGTGAAGAAATTTTAACTCCATACTGTTCAGAGGCTGTATAGTGAGGAAGACAAGGAGAATCAGAATCAAGGTCAGTTATCTTCTGGCCATGTGGTCACCATCAGGCATCACTTTAACAGGGGCTGTTTCAGTCAACCCCAGTAAATGATCCCTGTACAGGTGACCTCTGACTGTGATCTGAGCCTGCAGTTTTCATTCCAATAACTAATTTTGATTTTTCTACCTGTACGCATTACCTTTTATGTACAGTGTTCTTTTGAACGTGTTTTTCTGTCATTTTGGTCTTGCGTATTTCCTCTGGTGAATTCTTCATGGCTGCTCTCTTCCAGCAGAAGCCTGATTTCCGCTTTCCTCATTTCATCTTATTAAAAGCTTTCCATTTTTCAGATTCATCCCAAGTTATCGCTGGGTTTAGTGCAGTGCTCTTCTTTTAGTAAAAATTTATTTATTTTTAAGTTTTTTATGTGCTCTGTTAGGCACAGGTAGTGCTGATCTTGCTAACTCAGGATGGTGTATATTGGCATCTCCTTTTACTAACTCAAGGATGGAAGCTTAAAACAGCCTGGTGATTCACTATTGTTGCTGATTGACCATTGCAACTACTGTCTCGGTTGTGTTTAGTTCAACTTCCATTTTAATAGTTGCTGTCACTCGTTAACATTCATCACTGAGCTTCTGTGTTGGGTTCGCATGGCAAGGTGCCAGGGGAGTGCAAGGGTGACTTCTGTGAGAAGTAGGTAGAAGCTTCTCCTGTGTCCAAGAGAGCCAGTGCCAGCCTGCTCCAAGATGGATCTGCCACTGGCCAAAGCTGAGCCTGTCAGTGATGGTGGTAGTGCCACTGGGCATTGTATTGAAGAACAGGGGAAAGATTCTGCCCCATAGCAGTTGCAGGAGAGGAGTGAAACTGTGTAAGCACAGCAGCCCTGCAGACTCCAAGGTCACTGCGGAAGGTGAGGGAGGAGGTGCTTCAGGCCCTGGAGCAGAGGGTCCAGTGCAGACAGTGGTGAAAATCATGGTGAAGCAGCTGTGCCCCTGCATTGCGTGGAGGACCCTGCACTGGGGTGTGTGGATGAAGGAGTCTGAGCCTGCAGGAAGTCTGCACTGGGACAGGTTTCCTGGCTGAACCTGTGGCCCCATCAGAGAAAAGCCCATGCTGAAGCAGGTCTTGTGACCCTGTGGGGGGCTCACTGTAGAGCAGCCTGTTCCAGAAGGATGGCACACTGTGGAAGAGATCCATGCTGGAGCTGTTTGCCAAGAACTGTAGCCCCTGAGATGGATTCACATTGGAGAAGTTTGGAGGACTGTCTCCTGTAGGAGGGGCCCCACACTTCAGTGGGGAAAAAGTAAGATGAGTCCTTCCCCTGAGGAGGGAGAACTAACCCTAACACTGAGGAGAAAGAAAGAAGCAGCAGAGGCAACTTGTGATTAACTGACTGCACCTTTGTTCCCTGTCCACTTGTGCTGCCTGGGAGAAAGGAGGTAGAAAAAAATTGGGAGTGAAGTTAGGCCCAGGAAGAAGGGAGAGCTGCAAGGAAGGTATTTTTAAGATTTAGCTTTATTTCTTATTGTCTTACTCTGACTTGCTTGATAATAAATTGATATTCCCCAAGTCAAGCCTGGTTTGCCTCTGATGGTAAATGTTGAGTGATGCCTCTCTGACCCTCTCTTGACCCAGGAACATTTGGTTGTATTTTCTCTCCCTTGTCCAGCTGAGAGAAGAGATAGAGCAGCTTTGGTGGGTACCAGGCATCCAGCCAAGTTCAGTCCACCCCAGCTTCATGTGCAAATAGCCAATGTCTACCTCTTTAGAGCCTTTTCCTCTCTAGAGCCTTTTCACTGATCAGTCATAACATGAAGTGTTTGGATTCTTTACATTTTGACATTCAATATGATGGCTTTTATGTAAGTTCTTAAATTGTTTTTCAGTAATTCCAACATCTTTTATATTGTAGGTCATGCAGGAGTGTCTGCCAGCATGATGAAGAAAAGAACATCCCACAAGTAAGTTGTTGATATATTTACTAAAGAATAGCTCTCAGTAACTGAAAGTACTGTTCTAGAAATATACCTGATTGTTCCACTCTGTTTTTGAAAACTGTGGAATAATATTCAGTCTGTGTATGTGTGTAGAGTCAGACTTTTAATCCTTTCAGGAGGGTAGTAGGGTAAAGAAAGCCCCACAGATAAAGTTTTAAATGTTGTTTTGACTGTTAATATAATATTTTTTTTTATACAATTTCGAAATTCTTCTGGAATCTGTAGAGAAGGATTTTCAGGCCTAGCTTAGCCATGTCTACTGTAGGATGTTTGTTCTCTGGCACAGAGTTCATGCAGTCACCAGATCAAAAAAACCTGCAAATCATCCTTACTAAGAACCCAGTTGGGAAGGAATCTCAGATATATCTAATCATAGATAGCATTGTAACTATAGTGTTGGAAAAAATTTTTCATTTTTTAAAAATAAAGAATGTACTGAAATACTTCTGTAAGGAAGTTGCTGTTAGTATGTGAAGGAAGGATACCTGCTTTTGCTACCTTTTCATGGCATGTATTTTTCCATCTTCAACATCTTATATAGTGGCAGCTGAACACTGGTGAGTAGCTGTGTGAAAGTAGAGGTAACCTTCTGGATATAATTGGTCTTAGTGTCATGCAGCAAGATACCATATCTGGCTGTATCTGGTGAGAGAAATCTAAGTTGGGTAAGTGGGAAACTTGAAATGTTACCAGCTGTTTGTAAGTGTAAAGTCATGTAGTGTGTATCAATCACAGGCAATTTGTTTGGCAGGTGTATTTTCCACAATTAATCTAGTTAATCACTATTAACAGTGTTAACTGTTTCCCTGAGACAACACTTGATGTTAAACTACTCTGATGCCTTCCACCAGCTCATCATTATCCATTCTTGTCTATCTTCATAGAAGGCAAAGAGAAACATTTTTTTGTCTAGGGGCAGGTAGAGTTGGTTAAACTTTAATTTCTCTTGTTCTCTTTCAACCGCTCAGAGAAAGGAGTGTATGATGGGAAGACTATCAGAGGTGGGTTGCCTTTTGTACTTGAGGGTGGCTAGATTTGTCTTTATTGTTGTGTTAATATACACTTATTTAAATAACTAAATAGGCTGTAAACTTATTAGCGTAAAAGCTTTTGTGGGACGTAAGAAGTTTTGATCTTAAGTGACATAATTTTGAGGTATTTAATTAAGCATCCAGCTCAGTTTTATGTTAATTTAGCCTAGTTCAGTTTTTTATTACTTAGTTAAGGTTTTTTTGTACCAAGCCAAGGTGACTTCTTGCGTGCTGCCTGCAAATGAGGTGTAGTAGTGGAACATTGTTTACAGTTTACCATAAATGAGTAGGATATGAATATGATGTAATACTGTATGCTGACACTACTCTGAGCCAACATGATCAACTGTGAGTTAGTAATATACTTTGTCACTGATTTAGCTATTTATATAGTTATGTCCTCATGTAAGGAAAAAGAAAAAGAAGCCTACTAGTACTCAAAGGCCATTGAGATTTTAAAGGTTTGTTTTAGAAGGTTTGTGGCAGAGGAAGGAGCAAGGCATGACTAAGTAAGTGAGGCTGTGATAGAATGAGCAGTGTGGATGAGCCTTCTGAACTCTTTAAACAGCAGTTAACTATTTGTCAGACAATACCCTTTTCTTTAAAGGAAAGAGGGGCCCACAACCATTGAGTCTTCTGGAGATGATTCCCGTGGTTTTAGGGCAGTTCTTCCAAGCACTCTGTCTTGAGTAGTGGTGATCTCTGCCAATATGAAGCTGACCTCACTGGGATCAGATCAATCAATAAATTCAAAAATGTCATTCTTTCCGCGCTTAGTGTATAAGGATAGTGCAAATCTAGCACAGGTATGAAGCAATCCTTTCTTCATAGGCTCTCCAGATTTCTTGTAGTTAGCAATTCAGAGACTTGGAGGTGTAGGTTATAATTGCAATTTATTACAAGTGGACTTAAACATTTTGAAATTTTGATACCACTTTAATATAACGTGCTCTTGGCTTCTGCAGCATCCAGAGCTGAAATTCACAACTTAATGATTTTTTTTATTTTTGAAGGAGTACAGAATATACTTGAAAACTTCTGTATTAATTAACATACCTCATAGTCTGAATGTTCTAAAAAGTAGTTAATAACAATTCTCAGATCACCATTATGTTATTAGTGATAGACCTTAATTAGATCACAGTTGTATTAAGTTTTTTATCCTGTTTTCAATAACTTTTGTTTTGTACCATACTGACCACTGCTACTGTACTGCTTCTATAATGTTTTATCATTTTCATTCCAGTTTTTCACAGTTGTGTATGTTTTGCATATCTGAGAGATGTCATTTTCTTTCATCCTTCTGGGTTTTTTTTCCTTTTGGTGTTTTTCTGAGATGACATGATAAGGATAAAAAACAATCAACAACAAAACTTAAATGAGTAACTTTGTAGGTTACTGGGCATTGCCATTCCTATTTTTATAAATGCTAGTTTGTGTTTTAAGCACAACTCTCTGGTAATAGCTGATTTTTCTGCTAGCAGTCCTCTGCATTTGTGAAATATGTTGGTTTCCCAGATAGCAGTAGCCAAATTAAAGTTTGTGTAAGGACCATATAAACACAGCTTTAACATCTGGGCAGATTTCCTTCTGACTGTGTAGTCTTTAGAACATTTCCAAAGTATCTGGTTCTGATAATGAAACTTTTTCGCATTAGGTTTTTATTTAACAGCATACAGCCGGCGAGATAAAGAAGAGGATCAGAAACTTTTGGGAGTCGAAGGGCCGTTTACAATGATGATGTGTCTGATGTGTCAAGAACTACTTCCAGGACTTGCTATTATCTGTTTATCCTGGCTTCATTTCTTACATGTCTAATTGTTTTCAAATATTCAAGAGCAAATGTCTGTGGAAATTTTAAATACTGTTTTAGTGAAAGAGAAGGAGAAATTGTGTTGGACCTTCTGGATAGAACATCATAGAAGGTTATCTGAGTAACTATTACAAAAATGGCACACTGTTGAGGGAAGGAGATTTGGTTGCTTGGTTGTCTTACATGGAAGTACATTCATAACTTACTTCCTAATAGTTAGAACCTTTTGCTTGCTTTCTTACCATGTTCAGATACAAGAAGTAGGTTTTCCTTGATAATTTACTAGTTTGAGTATCTAATTTGTTATAGTATTAACCACTTCAAATGAGAAGTGAGCAGCTGTTCAATTATGCAACCTTCAAACAAAAATTTGAACTGCAAGTACATGTAGTGGGTACTTGATTTGTAATTAAATTCCTAAAAATCTTTGCTCTGTGAGGCATTTTAAACCTGTTTGAACTCAGTTATGTTATCTTCTTCATCTTTTTTTAGAGTGAGTGTAAAGTTTTCTACCGTATTGTTCCAAATAAATATTATGCTTTGTAGGCAGAAAGTGAAAGTTGACTGAGGTTGAATATCTATAGCATTATAATTTTTTTGAAAGATGAAATGATGAGCAACATAAACTGCTTAAACTAGACAAAGCAATGTCAGTTTAAACTTTTTTTATTTCTAGTAGTTTTTATTCCCTTCTGAAAGAACCAATGTTCCATTAGCACTAATTAAATGAATCGAATCGAAAACAACCTCAATTTTGTGCTGAGAACCTGATCTCTGAACTTATTCTGTAATAGTAAGCTATTACTGACGCTTGTTACAATTAGAAACACATATATATACCTGAGTAGAGCTAGAATCTGAAAGTACATTCTAGTTTTTGCGTAAAATTAGATCCAGCTTTGTGGGATAGTTTTTCTTTATAGGAACTCAAACCTGTTCCAATTATATGTGCTATCAAGGTTAGGAATGCAAAACTGCAGCCTGATCTTTGGAAACCTCAAATGATAACAAAAGTGAAATTTGAAAATATCCTTGCTAAGATCTTCATGATGAATTAAAATCTGGAGGTGGGACAAGTACAGAAGTTAATTGTGTATCTTCTTTTTAATAGTTATGATTACAGTTATGATACAGTGTTAAACATTCCACAATATCATTTTGTGAGTGTATTATTCTGAAATACTGCTTCCAGGATTTCAGTGGTATGATTGTTATCTGTGTTTTTTGGATCATCTAGGGACTTCTGTGAGAGCATTAATCATATCTGGAGACTTTTTTTCTTTGCTCACTATCTCTAATCTAAGGAACAATATTGCCTTCTGCAACTCATCTTTTAGATGTTACTTTTAAGCTAGTTGTGTGCACATATTACTGCCATTGAAATGATGTGTGCTACAAGTAGTAGCTCAAAAATTTGTTTTACAACTAGTTGATATCCAGGAGAACTTTGTATATTGTCATAATCCCCCTTAGTTTCTTCCATTTGTGTTCAAAATTGTGTTTTTAATAGCTGGATGAAACAAAACTTGTATACCACTGTCAGTGATTTGGAACTGTCAAATAGCTTACATTACAGTTCATCAGAATAGCAGCTGTTACTTACCAGAGGGAATTTTCATGCCAATTCCATGATAATATCAGAAGGACAAAAAAGTTACTTGATCTGTTTTCCACATAAAGGAGTATCCCTTCTCTGGCCATTTACATTACATGCGGTTTTTAATTTTCCATATTAAATATGGAAGTGTTGTTGCTGTCATGTGTCTTTAAAACTACTTGAAATCAAAATTACCTGTAAATGAAGGAGCCAAAATTTTCTTCAGGTGAAAATAGGTCTGTTTTAGGGAAAAACAAACACTTGGAAAGAATTTCAGTCAGCCACATAATGCTTGCACTGACTTCTTCCTTCTGGGAAGGAGTTGTTTACTGTTCTGCAGAGAGTAACAAGGTAGTAAAGTTGTAGTACTGCCAGGTAACCTTGTGTTTTGAGATTTGATCAGGTGAGTTTCACTTTTGACATTCAGTGTAGCAAGGGATAGAATTTGTTATTTTGGCTTAAGCAAACTACATTTAGAATTTACTGCTAGGAAACTGAACTTTGTATAAGAC
This sequence comes from Melozone crissalis, assembly GCF_028551555.1. Taxonomy (NCBI): domain Eukaryota; kingdom Metazoa; phylum Chordata; class Aves; order Passeriformes; family Passerellidae; genus Melozone; species Melozone crissalis. Next base: position 33,200,190 of record NW_026535783.1, on the reverse strand, counting down.
ATGCTGTATGCATGCAAAAATGTGTCTCTACTTCTAAGTATGTTTTTCTTTTTTCCAATTAAATTTTAATAGCTTTATGACCTAATTTGAATAAGGTATGCTAAGCTATAAAATATATTGTCTTGTAAAAGCATACGGTTATTTTCTGAGGCAGATTATGTATGTACCTGTTTAATATTAATGTTTGTATCTGTGTACAGAAAACATAGAAACAATGTGGGACCAAGCAAACCTATTTCTCAGCCACGAAGAAACATTGTAGGCTGCAGGATACAGCACGGATGGAAAGAAGGAAGTGGACCTGTAACACAATGGAAGGGCACAGTTCTTGATCAGGTTCCTGTAAATCCCTCACTCTATCTCATAAAGTATGATGGATTTGATTGTGTGTATGGACTAGAACTTCACAAAGATGAAAGAGTTTCAGCACTTGAAGTTCTTCCAGACAGAGTTGGTAAGTATTTGGGTTTTTTCTCCTAAATAGATATACATATTGGCTGACATTTATCACCAAATGTTTTCCCTGCAGACTTCCCCCAGATAACCCATGACCACTTAAATGTTACTGCTCAATTTCACTTTTGTCTCATGGCAGGTAATCGAAATGCTTTGATTTTTTTTCTATTCCAACAAATTTTGATGATGCTAGTGAGTGCAGTTGCTGTCTTCTGTCTTTAAAGTAGTGTGCAGTACGTTCTGTAGTTTTCAGATTGACATTGATATTTATGTTAAATATTTCAACTCTAAGCCATCTGGACCATGTTGTCTATTTTGTGTGTCTAACAGTAATAAGGTTACATTTTTTCTTGTACAACCACCATGTACTACAATAATGGCTGGAAGACATTTTCTAAGTGAATTAACCTGATGAGTAATAATGCTTTTTGTTTTACAGAATTAGCACTTGGATTGTTAAACTGCAGGTTTTTCAATCCACCAAGTAAACACTAGTTTGTAAATAGAAAAAGCTCTTGCCTCTTCTAACTGCAAAGGAATTGGTTACAATCTGTAGGGTGGCGTTATGAGGAACCATCCCCAAAAGTTGAATTAATACCATCATACAACTGCCCTGAGATAGGCCTTTTGTTTCTGCCTCTCCCTGCCCAGTGTCTAGTTAAAGTACAGAGTCTTTGCTGCTTGATTGATCTCCTGCTAGCTTACATTGTGATTGTTCAATCACAGGGAGTACAATAATTCATAATTATTTTAACAACATTCTGAAGTTCTTAGTTCTGCAGCACTAAACTCTCTGGAATGGACACTATTTGTTTTGTGTATGAATTTACTAACTGCCAATAAGATTTGTGCATTAATCAGCATAAAGATTATTTTTACAAAGACACATTTTGAATGAATTTCTGAAATGCTGTCGTTTCAGCTTCGTCTCGAATTAGTGATGCCCACCTGGCAGACACAATGATTGGTAAAGCCGTGGAACATATGTTTGAGACAGAGGATGGCTCAAAAGATGAATGGAGGGGGATGGTTTTGGCTCGAGCTCCTATTATGAACACATGGTTTTATATTACCTACGAGAAAGATCCCGTCTTGTACATGTACCAGCTCTTAGATGATTATAAAGAAGGTGACCTTCGCATTATGCCTGATTCAAGTAAGTAGGCCACTAATGTTGGGATCCATAAAATTAGAGGGTTTTGAGGAAATGGTAAAAAAGACAGGCCTCATACAGCAGATTTGTGAACATTGCTAATGCAGCAGAAAGTTTTCTAAGCTGTAGCACAGACATGAGAAATAGAACAATAAACCTTTGTGATTTGCCCTTTTAGGTTGCAACAAGTTTATCTAATGTATATCTTTAGAAGGTTAATATGAATGAGTCTCTGTGCTTTGTCTCTCATAAATGAGCCACTGTGTTAGAGAAGAAGTCTCTATTCTGTTAACTACAGTTACGTGTGTTTCATATGATTGGATAAAATTATTGTCAATATGTTGTTGCTCTGTGTGTGATTGGCTGAAACCAGGACTGAGATGGCTTTGTGCTATGCTGTAACGTTACATTTCCTTAGCATTCCATTTGAATCAGCGAGCTGTTCACATCTGTTGTCTCCATTGTCCTAACAATGTACTGAGGCCGATGTTTGAAATAAACAGCTCACGGCACTGATTTTGGGTGTCCCGTCCCTGTTCGTGGTTGTATATAGACTGCCGATGGCAAAAAGTTACTGTTTTCTTTTGACAGCTTTTTGTGTTAAACATTTAGCTGTGGTTTATGTATGGTCAAGACAGCTGACAAACAACCATCATATTTGATATTCCATTTAATTTTTTTCAAAGTATCACAGCTAACAAATGTGGTAGTACAAGAAAGAACATCTGTATTAACTGCTGAAATATTTACCTTTTCATAGCAGTGACATATGCAGGGTAATACCTTTTCATAATTAATCCTAATTCTGCTGAAAATATGTGTGTTCTACCGTGAAAGACTTTACATTTTGGTTTTTTAGTGGAAATTTACAAGCCAGAAATCTTCCACTGCTGTTTTCTTATAGAAGTATCATATTGTGTGGAGTTGGCTCTTATTTGTGTCTCTGAAGCAGTTCTTGTGGGAATGAATATTTGGGGTCAGACTGATATAGTAAGAACAATTTCACTAGCTATGTGTCTTCAGCGTGAAAAACTTCTTGAGTAGTTGCTTGTGGGAAAGAAGTACTTATTTTTTGAAATTGATTTTCTCTCACATATTGTAACGCTAATAAGAAAAGATTTCCCCTTAGTATCTTTCCTGTCATTTTGGATGAAGTAGTCTTATTCAGAACTTCTATTGGTTTAGGAGGCTTTTCACAGAATCAATATTATTCTAGAGAGAGATTAGAAAGAATACTTTGGGTTTACTTCTCCTGTGTAACAAAGCCCTTTCTGACAAAAGCCATCTGGGATTTAAAGAAAATTATTGTAACTAATACATATGCAAAGCACTATGTAGCCAACCACTGCAGTTATCCAATTAGTGATTTGTTGAGTTTGAGATCATCTTCTTTCAGATGCACCACTGGTAATGATCTACTGGCAGAATAAAAAAGTGGCACTTATTTGCATAATCTCTGTGTTAATGATCTGTGTTTAGATTGCCATCTCCTCTGGCCCTAGCAAAAAGCAACATCTCTGATGCTTTAAAGAAGGAACCACAAATGTTAATGGGAAAAAGTGGTCTTCCTCTTCTTAAAGAAATAAAGCAAGCTCTTCCAGATTTGAATGTTAAAATAACTTGTTCTTTGTATTAACCATCAAAACGGACTAGGAATGTATTTTAAGTCTGCTTTGCTTTCTTCCACCTTCGGAGTAGGGAAAGCTTAAATGCTTTCTTTCCATTTGAATCTTAATTGGTTTTAGTGCACTTTACCCTCTGTGCTTGCCAAAAGATTATTGCTTACTGATTTTCTAAACACTTCTAAGTATTTGCTTCCTTTCCTGAATGTGAGTGCTTTCCAGATAGTTTGAATCATGTCCTTGACTCAACAATTGGATGTTAGTATTTTGGAGTAGTATTATTCAAAATCAGATTTTAGAATATCTACAAATACTTCTATAAATTTGGTGGAACTTGCCATAATGTTATAAATAAAATTCCTAGGGTACTGTCCCTTATCAAATATAGGTTCTGCAAATGTGAGGAGACCAAATAATAGGTAATTTGTTTTAAACTTTTTTCTTTTTGTGAGGGGAAAATATAGTGCTGGATCTGATACTAAAACTTGGCCTACACTTCTAAGTGAAAATGTAGGAGTTGAACTTGCATCTTTGCCAAGAAATATAAAACTCATACTAAGAGGGTAATAACTATGCGTGACAATGCATTTATAGAGGAAGTGAAAAACAAAAACCTTCTGTTTGCAAGTCTTTCAAAGTGCAAATGCAAGCCAGTCTATTCATTCCCTGTTGGTTTTTTTTTTCTCCTTTAAGAGTTTTTTCACAGCTCTCAAAACTCAAAATAAAATTGGTAGAATCTGTAAGGGATTCTTAATACAAACTTGTAACTAAATTATTAATTTAAAAGCTTATGATTTCCAGAATAAAAGCCACATCAGATATTGCAACTGCTTTAGAAAGTTTTCCTGTAGAATACAAACTACAAGTTTATCTGAATTAGGAATCAAAGAAGAGGAGTTGAGAAAGAAGATGTGGTTAGCTTTCAGTTCTCCACACAGTACTTTTTACCCTTTATCAAGTTCCGTAATTGGCTTGTATCCAATCACTTGGCATGCTACAAATCACACCTTTCATAATCCAGATTTAGCATAGGGATTGTCCGGTTAGGTTTTGCCACAGAGGAAAATAATACAGTCAGACTTAACCAAAATTACTCAAATAGGGAGTCAAAAGTCCCTTTTAATAAGGAGTTGACACCTACTACCATTTCAGAAGAGATGCTTCTGTTGTAGTTAAATGCACGCATTGAACCTTTGAATAATGTGTGTGGGAAGAGGGAAGTTAAGTTAGGGTACCTTTCTGCTAAGTAGATCCAGTGCCTTTTTCTGCTCATTCAGCAGAAATTCAGCTATCTACAGCCATTTTCTACAACTTGTGCATACACCCTCCTGTCAAAGTTTTACTTCTCTTATCAAAGTGCTATTTTTGTCTTAATAACACTGAAGACAGCATTGCTTGAAGACTTTTTCTGCAACTACTTTCTACAAGCATGGCAATTGTTAAATGCTTGTCTGAATGAAATTAAGTAATCTGTTTACAAATTCTAATTGTTTTGTATGAGTTTTAAAGATGACTGTGCAGTTTTCTTTCATAGTGCAAAATTTTATTAAAATGTCTACTAAAGCATGCTGGGTTTATGTTACAGATGATTCACCTCCTGCAGAACGGGAACCAGGTGAAGTTGTGGACAGCCTGGTAGGCAAACAAGTGGAATATGCCAAAGAAGATGGCTCGAAAAGGACTGGCATGGTCATTCATCAAGTTGAAGCCAAACCATCTGTCTATTTCATCAAGTTTGATGATGATTTCCATATTTATGTCTACGATTTGGTGAAGACATCCTAGACATCATCATGAACTTTTGCCAAATTTGTGGAACTATTAAATGTAAAATTTGTAGACACAAAGACTTGACTGCTTTCCAGTTTAACGAAAGCTTAAATGTCCCTGCGAACCCACAATCTCTGCCAGCAAAACTGTTTTGTTCTGAGTAATACAAACATGACACATTTTGTGTAAAAGAACTCCTTTTCTTGAAGGAAGTCAGTATGTTTGGGCAGGAGGGAGTTAAAAGCAAAGAACAGCTGCAAATTCAAGCTGTGTAAAGTTGATCTAGTGTTGTAATCATTAATCTAAATTTTTTCATAGATTTTGACTTTTTCTTCAATCTTGCACTCACTTGTTCAACTGCCACATGCAAGTGTAGTTTGATATTTTGATACGCCTTCTTTTGTAACATTAAATTTAATTTCTTGGATACTGGCAGTCCTTGTCTTCAGGGTTGGGACAGAGGTGACTTTTCTGAAAGGTTTAAACAGTTGGTGCAGTATCAAGGAGTGCCTAACCCAAGTAACATCAATCTGCTGTGTTTCTACACTTTATTTCAAATTTAGCTTTTTAAGAACTTGCAGTGTGTGGAAATGCTTGTGCATTTTTTACTAGTCACAGGGCAGTAGGATATCAAGTGTTGGATTACGCACCTTTCAGTGAAAAGGCTTTAAGCTATAAAATTACATTTAATCTGTATAACCACTTAATTAGAATATGCAGGTTAATGGCCCATATTTACAAGTTGTAGGAACCAGTAAAATACATGCAACAAGGCTGCCTTCAATCCTAAATGTTGTACTTCTTTCTTTGTTATACACACTTCTTAGCAAAACCCAAGTGCTTGGTGCCACAACTCTAACAGTATATATGCTATTTCAGAAGACTTTAGACTACGCATTGGCATCAGTAGTCTCTCATTTAAAATCAAAACCTAGCAACCTGAATGTTTGTGTGTGGACTTAGAAGCCTAACAGTAGTTAATATTTTACATGATAAATACAATCTTACACCAGGGGAGTGGGAGGGGATGTCCTTTTACAGTGAAGATGCAATTTTAGAGAAGGAGAAGCATTTGTTGCCTTCTGCTCAGTCTGTTGCATTCCTTTGTTTGGTTTGCTTTTAATAATTTTGGTTCAAGAAGGCATCTTCCCGGTTTATTCATTTTCTGGCTTTTCCACTTAAGGAGTGTCTGGAAAAATCTACAATTTAAACCTGTTGTTGCCTTTTGTGGTGTACATTGTACTTGCTTTGAGGTATGCTGTTAACATTAATTTCATTCTATGAACACTAGAGTTCTGCATGCCAGTGGTGTACTATCTAATGGAAGCTATAAGGCAGTCTCAGTGGTTCAGTCATCTGCATTGGATTGTGGATGTAAATAGCAGCCCACAACTGCAAAATTTTTTCATGGTTATAATCTTGCAAGATAGTTGTAAATGAAAATTAGGGTTTCCTTAAGTGTGGCAGCTTTTAAAAATAATGGAATTGGAACAACAGTGCAGCACAGCAACAAGGTTGTCATGTTACATTAAGGCAGAGCTCTGCAAGTTTCAAGAACTGCTTCACAGAAGTACAGAACGTGAAGACAGTTAACACTGTTGATGGAAGGAACAAATACCCTGATATCCAGCTGTGTGCCATTAGTGGAAGAATGCAGGAGCTGTTAATCAGAGGACAGAGGTGCAGATGACCTCTGTTGTGGGTATTCCTGATATTGAAGACTCAGTGGTTTAAGCCCCTTTCTGTCCATTTTTTTGCCTGATTTCATATTTTAGCCTTAAGGCTTGTGCCTCATTATGCTGTTGAATGGTAATAAATACTCTCCGTATAAATATGATACCTTAATTCTTTGTCCATTGCTACTATATTGCATTATGTCCAGTATTTCATCATGGGCAACCAAAAGCAGGCTATTGTCTTTCAGTGAATAGCTTCCGATGCAGTCCTTATGCAGTAAGTACCCGAGTCGTAAATGTTTCTTGTGTTTGAACAAAGTGAGCAGATTTGCAACACAGTGTTTTCATCCTGCAGATCTGTTGTGTTTTCTATTGACTCTTAAGAGTCCTGCATGTAAATCTCAAAGCTGAGCCTGGCTCCGTGAGCCCAAGTCGATATTTGTGGCACAGGAATGAGTGAGTGTATTAATTACACACAAGATACATGGATTACCTAGTACACTGAGCTTGGGGCTATATATCTGAGGAATAAGAGGTTTGTTTTGAAATATCTGAGGTTTAGGTCTACTGGAACACTTCTAGAATTAGGCTTGCATTTGTGGGTTTTCTGCAAGCCTATTGAATACACTATGTATTCTGACAATTAGAGTATAATCTACAAACTGTAAATTTCACTGTCATTTTTGGATGTCCCCGTTTGTCTGTTGTGTGGATATTTTCACTTGGGGTTTTTTTGGGGATATTTTTTTTGTTTTGTTTTTTTGGGTTTGGTTTTTTTCGATAGCTTAAACCACAGTTTTGAGGCTTGAGACTAATTCCACTCCCTGCCCATCTGCTTTGGGCTTTGTTTTAGGCTCATGTTTCAGATCTGCATGCAGTGCTTGCGTTACCCTGGTAACTAAATGTTGGTTCCTTGTTATAGGGGTTCAACATTACTTTCCAAAATCACATAGGGCTTGTGATGGCACAAGCCATGGATCTTTGTATAAAAAGTTATTCACCTTTCACATTTACCTGCTGTAGTATTGTTGTATATTGTGTGTGTGCGTGTGTGTGATGTCAGGCTGCCATGTAAAACTTAAAAGGGAAAAAAAAACAACTTAAATGCAGACCATCCTTTTTTGCATGCTTAGAGGGTTAGAACATTCAATGTAACAAACTAAAGTTGCATGTTAAAATGTTTAGGTTTTTGTTTTGTTCTGTTTTTATTTTGTGTTCAGTTTTTTGTGAATTTGCTTATTGTGCTGTTTTAATGGTTGTTAGTAGGATTAAATGCACCGGTGAGACGAGCATAGTGCCAACGGAAGGTAATTTTCCAGTTGTATGTGTCATACAGCATTTGAAGGGACCATGTATTCTGTTGAAGAAAAAAATAAAATTTCAGTTGAATAGCAGAACACTACATTCTTCTTCTTTCTTTTGAGTGCCAAACCCTAAACTATGTTGGAATAGAGATGGGGAAAACCCTTTTTGTTGGAATAGGTAGAAGCATTCTTTAAATGGATTGTTTAAACATAGGGGCTTTGTCTTCAGAGAGAATTGTCTAGTTGCATCAGGGAAAAGAGTTATGGTAAAAACAGTTTCTGGTTCCTTGAAAATGCTGTGCTTTTTGTATTTTACATCATTAGTGCAATTTGGATGGTTCTTGGTATGTGTATAGTTCAGAGGTCTTCGTGTTCACATTTTTAAATTAGGTAATTAATTCATCTTTAGAGCTTGGTTTCTTTATTTTTATTTTATTTTGAACAATGTAGACAGTTCCCTGTTCTCTGCATTTAGAAGTATAAACACTTTAAATTGTTACTTAATTCTGTAAGTAATTTTTATAATTATGATGTAACTCTATCCTTAAAACATTTAAAATAAACCCTTTATGTGCAACTTATGCCTGTAAACTTTGTTCTCATGAGCAAAACACAGAGATGTGATTTCAGATTTTGAAGAAGCAGTTTCTTCATTTTTCTGATTGAAGGGGATTTATTATTTTAATGTTGAGCCATGTATGCTGGTATAATACTTGCCCTATGAAATATGTTTGCTTGCAAGATGGGACTTGCCTAAGGAAAAGTATACTGTTAAATTGTATTTAACTAAACACAGAAAACTCCCCCCCACGAGGGGCTGTGCAGATCTGTGAAGCAGTCTCTATTTCCAGAGCACACAAAATGTCTTGGCAGTGGGGAACTGCAGAAGCATTTTGCATGTTTCAGTGTTTTGGTGGTACATTAATTTACTTTGAATTAAAGCAGTTTAAAATTTAATAAAGTGTATTGTTCTGGTGATAAAAAACAAAGTTGATGCAAATTGGAGGTGATGAGGAAAGAAGATAACATTACCATGTTGTGGATTTTCTAAAGTCTTCTATGTTGTTTTGAAGACTTTATGTGGTTTAATTACTAAGGCAGGCTTCCCATATTGAACAGATTTTTCTTTATTACTTTTCTGATAATAAAGGGTGCATGGCACTTAAAGGATGTGGTATAGTGGTAAACTTTGTAGTGTTAGGTTAACAGTTGGACTCAATGATCTGAAGGATCTCTTCCAACCTAAATGATTCTGTGATTCTAAACCATGTTTTTGGCACCAAGCTCATTTAGTCATATACTGAAGAACATGGAGAATATGGAGAATCCCAGCATGCATACCCAAGCCTTTTCCCTTAGTTCATCATCCAGTTTATTGTATCCTGTTGCCTCTGACACTGCTCCCAGTGAAGATTTATATTGTGTACATCTGTGATTAAGGAGAGTCTAAGACTTTATTCCAAAAAGTCTTTGCACCTGCGAAAAGTAGGTGTTTATCTCTGTGATCAGTCTGTTAAATTGTAGTTAACAACAGATACTTACACTTTGTGACTAATGCCTGAACCTGTTCTGTATTACCACTAATAAACCACCCTCAGTTTGGTGGCATCTTCCTCTGTATAGAGAAAAAGAGAAGGCTTAGAAAAGCAAAGATATTTTTGTTGTCTATCATTGCAGTAATGAACTCGCTCCTGAGAGCTGGTTGCTTACAAGCTGACTTACAAGCATCTGAAATGTCCCTCAGATTTAAGAGGGTGATAGGGGTCTTACTCAGAGCTATTGTGTTAATGCTGCTGTATTGTATTTTCACATCTGTCAGGTTCCTCCTTGTCAATATGAACAGGTTAAATTTTCATGGGGAAAAAAAAAAGTTATTCGCTCACTGAGTTATTTATTTTGACATAATTTTTTTTTTTTTTATATTCATGCTATAAGCAGTGGAACCATTGATGACTTCAGGGGACTACTGCTTTCTGGAAAGGATAAAGTTCAGTAAGGATATTTTGGAGGAGGTTGGGCTGCTGTAATTTAAGATCATTAGGGGACAAAAGGAGAAGTAAAAATAGGTGAAGGTAATTAGAGGTGTGTTCTTTCATCCTCAAGCACTAGATAATAAAAGATTTTTACTATTTCACAAACTTTGAAGCATTATTTTCAATCTGACTCATTTTTCTTTCAGTAAGTTCCTGCCTCAGCATGTTGCATCATTAACCTCTTTGCCAGTATCAGTAAATTACCATTTTAATTCATTTCAGGATTTACAGCCTGAGGAAGTTATCAAACTACTCAGGATTTTTTTAAGCTCTGCTCTTCCCATTGCCTTGTGAGTTTCCTGATTTCCAAACAGAGTGCAGAGCTCTATATGCACAATGTCCACCTGTGTGTGCATATAACAGGATGCAGCTGAGATCTCAGCAGTGTAAGTGAGGTGGTGTCAACACTTCCCTATTCTACACAGATGTTCATTACAGATCTCTGCACATTTTTCTTCCGAAATCAGTAATGATTTGCTTAACTTCACTTGTATGCAACTTGTGTGAATGGTTCTGCAACCTCACAGTTTAAGTACCTCTATGTTTTGACACTGGTCCCACCCACCCCCATGCAATTAATCCTTAAATTTGTTTATATTCAATGGAGTCTCACTTTTACAGGCCCTTATTTAGTAGTTTGATGCCATTGTTCCTCACGTCTATAGACTGATCTGTTTGAAGCTGACTTAAGTAATGAACATGGACATCTTCACTTTTAATTTGATTTGTCACTTCCTAAGGATGTTCTACCCAGATCTGAGAGATGAGAGGCAATTTTTTTTTTTTAATTAAAAGAAAAAAAAAAAACAAAACACAACTTTACACTACTTTAAACACACATTTTTGTTGATCAAAGTGATTCCTTGTAAACAGCCACTGAGGAGAGAGTGGTCTTATTTTTCTCTTTCTTTTATGGACGATTACTCAGTGTCAGGGCCACACTCATCTGAGTTTTGGGCTGATGCGTTTTGTTCCTGTGGCACTAACTAGCTACACATGATGTATTCAGCTTTGAAATGGGCTGGGGGATGACTGATTAAATTACCTTCATAAAGACCTTTACCACTGGATAAAAGCTGTCACTAATTTGTTTGATTTTGCATACTGTTCACAAACTCCTCACTATTTTTAGCTTACAGAGGCAGATGTCTAACTTGAACTTCCATTGATTTAATGAATTACGAAACATTAGCCTTTTAAGCTGTAAGAACAAAATAAATTGGCACTAACAGCAGAAGCACTAGAGAAGATAAAGTGATTAAAACGTTGTGCTTGAAGTGTTGAAAGACTGATAACAGCAGTTTTTACAAGTAACTTTTCGATAGGATGCCACACATTTCATTATGGAAATTTGGAACTCTGTTTTGCTGGGAATGCTCAATATTCTCCAGCATTTTTCATTTAATTCAGGTTATGCCTTAAAAGGATGTCATTCTGCCTGACACAAAATCCTCTTCCATTATTATTACTGCAGCTCAGTGTATTGTCTACTCAGTAGCTCGTAGACAAAAAATTAAAAGGGAGTTACAGTGCAGTTGCGTGAAAAAGTGAGGCAGAAAACCTAACCACTCTGATTCAGAACTTCTGGTAGGGGGGAAGAAAATCCAAACAATATAAGGAACTGAGAATAAGATTTTATTCTAAAAGAACTGTCAGGAAGATTTAACAGGAAGATGCTCATATTATATGAGAAATGCATTGTGTTAAATTTGACTGAGAAGAAAAGAAAATTAAGATTAACTGCAATAGGTAGTGCTTTTTAATGTTGTAAATCCAAACATTATCCTAGCCTTTAACTAGGCTAGGATAAGATATTACTTAAGATATTGCAAGACTAGCACTGTGTACAGGAGAAGGTTCTTAGCATTTTGGCTTCCACAGATTTGGTTTAACACATGACAATTGTCATATTTAAAATATAATCAAATTATGCAGGTAAATGGCCCAAAATAACACCGTATGTTTTAAAAATTCTGAATATTTAGTTCAACAAATACCACTCTAGCAGATGACAAAACTACAACTACCTAAAATTACTATTAATTGATACTATCTAGTCATACTCCTCCAGATAATACAAAAGCATGAAATGGAGATATGAATTGCTTCAAATTTTTAAAGAATGTACTTGTATGTGGAAAATATCTGAAGAGTGCTAAAAACCTTACTGCAGAAAGCCTGTGCATTTCATGCTTTGTTTTGAGGTGCTCCTCTGTAGATTACATTTTTTGCACTCAATATAGGTTCAAGATTGCAAAGATAAGAATTGCTGACACCTGTGTCCTTTTGAGTCAATTAATAAAAAAATGTATTTACTACGCTGCCAGGGGCAGAAATTTGAATTCTTCAGACATTTGCTTGTCTGTAAATTACCTAATTATATCACTAAAAACATTTTGGAAATAACAAATGCAATTTCAAATTTAATTTTGGTTTTCTTAGCTGGGATTAGTCAGTACTCTTGAGTGGCAGAGTAAAGGTGCAGAGTAAGCATGAGAGAAAATCATGCTATGGAGTGAAAAATTACCTGCAAACTGACTGAAATCCCGAACTGCCTTTGGGATGGCACTGGGGTAGGAGGCTCCTGCAAGGTATGGCAGCAAATGAACCTGCTTATTACTGGCCTTTGGACAAGAGCTGTAAGGGTATAAATACTTAGTTCTGAAGCAGTGATCCTTTCTTCACTGGACCAGATTAAGGTTGGTCCTGACCCATGCTCTAGTGGTCTCCTTGCAATGGGATTAACAACATAAGGAAGGCTCTGTCTTGATGCTCTGGTACTGGGAAAGTCCTGTCTCACTCACCCTGTTACTTCTATTCAAGATCCAGGGCCATCTCACAGGAAGAATTTCTGTCAGAGCCACTTGGAGAGGCAGGATTAAATGTGGTTTTACTGTGAACATGAAAGACTTCTGCTTTGAGGCTTTAATACTTTTAATACTGTTTATGTAGAAAACAGATCCAGCCTTCTAGTGGCAGGTGACATAAACAGCATTGAGGTCTTTGCATCCTGGACTCAACCTTCTGCATCTTCTCCATGTCCTGCTCGCAGTGATCTGTTCTTGTAGCTTAGCCCCAGAAGTATGTCTGGAGCAGCCATTTTTTCATAGTTAGCAGCCTTAACGATTTCTTCAATATGAAGATGACTGTGTTCAAGTAATTCCTCTTCTGAATTGTTTCAACCATAGAAGAAATTTTGGGATGAAGTTACTGGGATGCAAGAATTTAAAATAGGGGTATTAGGTGTACATGCCAAGTGTTGGCAGTAGAGAAGTTGTAGGGTGGCCTTTGTGGGAAAACAGCTGGTGCTGCCCTTGTGTAGGACACAGCCAGCCTGAACAGTCCCACTACAGGACACTGCTGATCACATTAGCCAAGCTATTAGTGCTGCCTCTGGAAAGCATTTTAGAGAAAGGGTACAAAATGCTGCAAGACAGCTGTGAGAGAAAAGTGAGTTTATGTGAGAGCAACAGCACTGCTGACACCAAGGTCAGGGCACAGTAAGGGGAGGAGAGTGCTCCAGTCATTGGAGCAGAAGTTCTCCTGGAGCCCTGTTAAAATCTGGTTTAAACCCAGAAGAGCAAAGGAAATTAAGTCTCTGTGTATAAAATAGACTTTCCATTTTATACATAGAGACTTCAATTTATACACAGAGATTTATTTTATACACAGAGACCTAATTTCCACTTTGAAAATTGGAAATACACCCAAAAGCATGATTAAAAACAAATGAGGTTAGATGTTGGTGCAAAAAAAAATTATTTTATAGTAAAAGGAAAGGAAGTGGTGGGGGGCAAGGGAAGGGAAGGTTCCGGGAAGGTTCCGGGAAGGGAAGGTTCCGGGAAGGGAAGGGAAGGTTCCGAGAAGGGAAGGTTCCGGGAAGGGAAGGGAAGGTTCCGGGAAGGGAAGGTTCCGGGAAGGGAAGGGAAGGGAAGGGAAGGGAAGGGAAGGGAAGGGAAGGGAAGGGAAGGGAAGGGAAAGGGCGTATGTGGGGCGATAGGGAGAGAGTGGCAGGGGTTAGGTGGAAGCATATCACCTTCTAGACAAGCGACATCTCATTGCTCCCCTCATCTGGTGTTCTTGAGGCTCCCCTGCTGCTGCCGTGCCCCCACGGCACACGGGCTGTATGGAATCCCGGGGATGGATGTACCTGTGGGCAGTGGGGATGCCCGGGTGCCTCCCTTGCAGGCCCCGGTCTGATGGCGTCCCTTGCGGCGCTGCGGCTCTGTCGCACCGCGCTGCCATGCCCCGGGCGGGCTCTGGGAGCCCTCGGGGGATCCTGTGGCAGTCCACGGCACCCCCGGGTCCTTGGTGCGGCTGCGGCTTCTCCGGGGCGAAGGGGCCCCTCGGCCGAGCCCTCGGCACAGCCGGCATGGGCGGCTCTCAGCTGCTCTAGCTGACTGGCCTTGTCAGGCACTTTGGACTGGATCATCTCCAGAGGTCTCTTCCAACTCTAACAGTTTTGTGTTTACATGAAGGAGCAGCAGAGATGGAGTATTATGAGCAGACCACTACCCCTATTTTCCGGTTCCTTGCACCAGCTGGGCAGGAGGAGGAGGTAGAAAATTCAGGAGCAAAGTTGAGCTTGGGAAAAAGAGAGGTGGGAGGAAGATATTTTTGGCACAGTCTTTCTTTGTTACCATCCTACTCCTATTTTTTAATTTGCAAAAAATTAATTTTTCCTTGGTTAAATCTGCCCTACCTTCAATGGTACTTAGTAAAGAATGTTTGTTTCTTCATCTCAACTGATGAACTTTCTCAACATTTTTCTCCCCCAGTTCTGTTGAGGAGGGGGACTGAGAGAGCAGCTGAGTGGGCTTCTGACAGTCTTGCAAGGTTAACTCACCACAACAGCATAAGGATTTATTCTACTCAATTCTGATCAACTTATGTATTATTTCTCTTTTCCTTGCCCAAGATGATTTTCTATGTAACTGAAAAGGATAGAATCATAAAATGTCTTGGATTGGAAGAGACTGTAAGATCATCTAGTTCCAAACCCCCACTATGGGCAGGGATTGCCCATGAAAATTACATGAAAGTCAATGTTCATGAGGCACAGAAGCAAGCATGTGGAACCTGAATCTTTGACATCTGTCATTCTCTGCAGTTAATTGTCATTTTAGAGCTCTAAAGTACAGTCATTGTTTTCTTAATTCACGGTCAACCAAAGGAACAGAAAATGCCTTTCTTAGACTACTTTTGGGGGGGGGGAGTTGTAGTGGACACTTCAGCCTATTTAGTGACATCGCTTTCTCAATTATTTCTGTGCTTCTAATGATTCTAAAATCAGAGCACATGGGACTACAGGCTACAGAATGTTACATATTCTGTGTATGTCTGTGTAAGGGGAAGGTCTTTGGGATTTTACAGTGGTTAGATAAAACACATAAATGACAGTGAATGCCAGCCTTAAAAGAACATTCCCTTAATTCAAACAGCAAAACCACAGCTTTCTTATGAAAAGGAGCATGCTAGACAGAAAAGTCTTGGGAAGATATCTACAAACCCATGAGAAAAGTGACTGCAGTGAGGTGAATGTGCTGTGCTGAAACTCTCAATATGAACTCTTGCTACCAGCCGCAGCACAGCTGCATTGGCAGCTTGTTTATTGGCAGAACAGTATTCTAGCTTCAGCACTGCAAAACTTACACTGGCTTCTCTAGACCCAGTCCTTTTTTTGCTAATAAATGATCTCCTGAAACACAAGGTTTAATGAAATCATTCAATCTAGCTAGAAGAGAGTCTGCTGACAAGGTGGGCAGGAGTAGATGCAGGCTGTCCCTTCCACAACTGAAGACTATTCAAGTTGTGCCAGAAGAGGTTGTGCAGATACCAATTACTTTTGTATGCAGGTATCAAATTAATTAAAGCAACTGAAACTGCTATTATACTTATGGAGCCCCTCCTTGTAGCAGAGGGCTTGTGACAATCTGACCTTTTTCTTCAACCAAAACTCTGACAAAAATTAGAATTAAGTGGCGGTTGCTAGCACCTATAGGGCACTGACCTAGATTCTGCATGAAGACTCAAAAGCAGCTTTACACTTCTCATAAGGCACATAAATGCAGGATCTAGTGTTGGCTAACTCTGAACCTGAAAACCTCTAGTCAGAGGTCTCTTCAGACAAAAAAACCGTAAATGTCCTCTTTACTACATTAAACTGCCAAAAGGCTAGAGTGAAGTGAAAAGTGTGACTGAACTCAAATGAACTAGAGCAGAATTTTACCACAGTATTTTTCCATTTCTGCGGGTGAAAATGTTGTTTCTTGTTGCCACACAGCTGCTGCTGTATTAGATGACACTGCATTGTTCCCCTGGTATACCTGTTTGGAAGTCAGAAAAGTTACAGCACTGATATTTAGACTATCTAGCACTTGTTAATTTGCGATACACTGCTCAGGATAAAAAAGATTAAAAGAAAAAATATTCCTTGAAAAATCTCAAATCCAGCTAATTTTTAAACATTTTTAAGAGCGTTCTTTCACCCTTTCCATATGTGTTATTTATTTACATCAACAGTGCTTATTAAACTGAGACTCAGACCTAATGTTGTGAATGTTTACTTAAAATTTGCTATTGTGGAACTAAAGAATAACCTGATTTGTACGGGGCTCACAAGGATCATTGAGTCTATCTCCAGGCCCTGGAGAGGACACCCTGCTCTTGCCTGAGAGCATTGTCCCAATGCTTCATGAACTCTGTCAGGCTGGTGCTGTGACCACTTCCCTGGGGAGCCTGTTCCAGCGCCCAATCAGCCACTGGGATAAGAACCTTATCTTAATATCCAACCTAAACCTCCCCTGACACCATTTCAGGCCATTCCTGCAATGAGATCTCCCCTCAGTCTGCTCCAGGCTGAACAGACCAAGTGACCTCAGCCACTCATCATAAGGCTTCCCCTTAAGGCCCTTCACCATCCTTGTTACCCTCCCTTGGATGCTGTCTGATAGCTTAATGCCTTTTGATGTTGTGGCAGCCAAAACTGCACACAGGACCCAAAGTGAGGCCTCACCAGCACAGTGTTCTCTGATAATTATTGCCTCTTATTGCTAACAATCTGTTGCTTCAAAAAAGGAAAACAAAATAAAAGGAGGTATACCTTACAGTATCTTCTGTACTGAAATGTTTTGGTTAGTTGGTAGCTGCTACAGCTCTCATTCAGTCTTGATGATGGCAGACGTCTTTGTGGTGAGAATACTAAGCTACATCCCAGTATCTCTTAGGAAGGAGAAGTAAGATTCCCTAACACGTAACCCTTGGTATCTGCAGCAATAGGTACCAAAGAGTTGAAATAAAATTAATAAAATAGTAAGTAATTAAAATAAAAAAGTGTTCTGCTTATTTGATTACTTTTCCCACGGGAGAAAAGCTGGTATTATTTCTTTTGTGTTGGGAGGTTATGTAGGGGAAGCAGCTCCAAGAACAATCACGAAGGAGCATTCACTACATATCTGTATCACTGCTGACTATGTCATAAGGTCCTGAACCCAGCTGAGGAAAAGGTGTTCCGAATGTGTCAGCTCTAAGGAACGCTATGAATATGCAATAACTACTTTAGTTGGCAGGTTGTGTACAGTAAAATTTAATTTTTTTGGCTCAGTAATTTTTTGTGCACTGGCTTTTTTCCCCAGCTCCTAGGTTAATGTGTTGGCTTGAGATCAAGAAAGTTGCTATTCCTTTTTTTCACTATATACACTGTGGTGTATATGTACTCAGATTATAACTCTCTCCTGTAAAGCATATTTTTATGTATTATGAAAAGGCATTTTAAAAACCCAGCTATTTAACAAAATTTTATCAATGATTGCTACAAATTTAACTCTTTAATCCACAGATGTGTTTCCTTTATTCTGTGTGTTCTGATTTTCTGTTAGGCTAATAGTCACACATAATGGGATTCACCAAGGCCAGTTGCTAATATGACTTCTTCAGGGATTGCACTACATGTACTACTGCCCAACCAGAGTTTATCTTTATTAGTTTTGTCATTTGCATGTTTTCATCGGGTTATAATTAAGTAGATGGTGCATTAATGATTAATTGTACACAGAACCAATAAGCCCTCAACCAGGTCAGACTCTCCTTTGAGTGAGTTTAGTCAGCTTTTGCCTCATGGCTTCTCACTGGATGGATATACAGCCAGCCAATGTCAACTGTGTAATGATGGTATGCATTTCCTACAGAATGCCTAAGAATTATAAGCAGATTGAAACTTGGTGTTCTATAACTTTTCATTTAAAAATCCAGCATCATGCATATAACATGAGTTTTAAGAGACTCTTTATTGCAAATATTTATTGGGTCAAATTCACTACTCAGACCTGTGCCAGCTATGAAGAAGGTACATGAAGGACAGAGCAATGGGTTTGTTCCTTAAAGACCTAGACAGGCTTTCAGAACCTTCTCACACTTTATCTTGTGTATAGCTTACAGAGACATTAACTCTGCCACCATGGGTGTATGGAATTCTTTTGTTCTGAGCATATATTGTATTTTCTTATATTACTTAGGAGTCAGCAAGTCTGAACATTTTTACTTCCAGTTCATTTCTTCTACAGGTCTTTCTCAGCATGCTACCCTATGTCATTAAAAGCAAGAGTTTATGATTCAGAGTCTTCATATTTTCTTTTTTAAATTCTCAATTGTGTGTCAAAATCTGGATATGTAATTAAGTTCAGTGTTAACTGAAGCACAACTCACAAGGAAAGTAGGATAATCTTTGCAATGTGAGCACAAATAAACTAAAAGTCTTGGGCTTAGATTAGAGACAGGACTAAATACTGTTACCTTAAAAATTGTATAGTAAATTCAATAACAAAAAGCTCTTTTCTAGCAAAATCATAAGCACAGTTTTTTGTGGTAGGAAGTTTTTGTTTAATTTTATCCTGGAATTCCCCAGAGGCTTCCACTGGATGAGCATTGTGTGCAGATTTTCTGACAGTGTCACATCACAGCCAACACACTTGAGACAGGCCCACAGGTTCTGCATAAAGAAGCTCCAATATTTTCAGTCCAAGGGGAGACTGGGGACGGAATAAATCACCACGGTGTTAACTTCTACTTTTGACATCTGGAGGAATTTTGAAGTGGGGAACTGCACAAAACAGCACTCAAAAGTTGGAGAAAGGATTGATAGGAGATGTGACAGATGGGAGGACTACATTGTTTTAGATGTCACTTCTCTACTGGAAGTAGATGAGTACCTGGGCTTGAAAAAACATAGTTTAACCCTCCATGAAAAGTGGAGAAATACAGTATTTGAATAAAAGCTACTTTTTAAACACCTAAGCAATGTTTTTGGTTTTCCAGTAGAATATCAGAATTGAAGTAACATATTAGTCCAGATATACTTGGAAATAAATAAAAAGGTCTACTCTGTAAAGATTAATTCAAAAGAATCTCTTAGAAAATAATGATGAATGAACTATTTTCTTGAAACAAACAGCCTTTTAATTAGCAGTAAATCTTCATAATGAAAGGCAAAAGGGGTAAGAGAAATGGCAGGAATGCAGCTCCCAATTCAAAGTGACCCTACAACCAGTTTTGATGAGCCTACTGAAAAATACCGCAAGACTGCTGTGTTGCTTCTGAGGTTCATCTTTGGGTTTTCTCTCTTTCCTCTCACATCTTCAATTATTTTAAACAAGACCATGTCCTTTTTCACTCAGGACAGAACATAGACAAAGAAAAATTTTTTGTCAGGTCAATGGAAGAAAAGCATGTTTCAAAAAGACCTCAAAAGGAAATAAATGTGGGGGAGAATACTTGTGTTCAGTTTATTCCTATGCAAATTTAAACTGGAATTCTGTCTTGAAGTATCTCTGTTTTCACTGTTCCTACTATATGGTCAGAAGACGGTCAGATGTAGAAACTGCACTTTAATTTCACTATAAACTTGGTTGCAATTTACCCAAGCAAGTACTCTTTATAACTAAGGACCATTCCATAGAGCTAAGTATTTGAATCATAATACATATTTGTCACAATTTTATCTTTTCTGTAAGTAAAATTGACAGATTTTTGAGAGCCTGCAGATTAAAACAGGGGAAAAAACTGAAGAGTAAATTCTAGAATGGACTTGTACACACCATTTTAATGTGAAATATTTTTAAGCTAGCTTCATTAAACACTTGAAGTTTCCATTATAAACACTAGAATTTATATTGCGGGATACCGATAATTTTTTTTTAAAGACAAATTCTCTTTAATTGGGTTTTGCACAGTTCATGGAAAGGAGAAAATGTACCAGGTTTGATTATTATCCCATCATGATCCTTTAATTAAACTGTAATTTAATAGCCCTACCACCAAATCATCTTTCATTTCCGTTTTTGCAGTTTGCTTTAGGCAGGAAAAAACATTTCTTATTTGTAATACAATTTTTATTAATTTCTAACTCAGTTTCAGCTGGAGAAAAAAAAGCATTATTCAACCCAAACACATGATAAACACGCTGGAATAAAATGAGAATTCCTCTTATCTACTGGGACAGAGAATAGACAGCCCCTTTTATATCCAGAATTCAGATAATTTTCCTGTTACCAAAAAAAAAGAAAGTGCAGGACGCCTGATAATAAAAATTTTATTGTCAAAATTACTGAGGCTGGTGACCAGACCTGCAGGAGAGAGGCGGCGAGCTCCACGGTGCGCTGAAGGGGCCGGCGCACGGGGCTGCGGTTTGAATTCACGGCCAGCTCGGCGCCGTGAGCGTGCTCGGTGTGCACCGAGCTGCTGCGCCAGGAGGGGGCGCTCGGGGGAAGGGGCCGCGCTCCGGGGCTGCGCGGGGCGCGGGGCGGGCCCTGTGGCGGCGGGCGCTATAAAGCGGCGGCAGCGGCGCTGCCATGGCACGGTGGCCGAGTGGTGACCGTGTGGTGGCGGCCGTGTCGCGGCGCTGGGGGAAGGAGGGAGGGTCCCCGGGGAGCGCTCGGGCCCGCGGCCGTGCCAGCATGGTGGATGTGTTCAGCGGCCGGCTCCTGGTCAGCAAGGACGGCCGCAGCGTGGACCCCGAAGAAGCCCTGCAGAACAAAGTCGTGGGCTTGTACTTCTCCGCCGGCTGGTGCTCGCCGTGCCGCGACTTCACCCCTGTCCTCTGCGACTTCTACACGGAGCTACTGGAGGAGAGCGAGCCGCCCGCCCCCTTCGAGGTCGTCTTCATCTCCTCCGACCACAGCGCCGAGGAGATGCTGGGCCACATGCGCGCCATGCACGGGGACTGGCTGGCGCTGCCCTTCCACGACCCCTACAAGCAGTGAGTACCGGCGGCCCCCCAGCGGCCCTGCCCTCGGACAGCCCCAGTACCGCAGGTGCCCCGAACCTCCGCCCCTGCCCCGTTATCCCGCGCCTGCCTTCCTGCTGGAGCCCCGGCAGCCGCGGCTGCCACGCTGCTCGCTCGCGGGTTTTAGCCCGTCCCACACGTAAAGAACGCGGGCTTGTGCACCTCCCTTGGAAGCGAAAAGGTCTGTGAACGAGAGTTCAGAGAGTAAAGACCCCGTGTGTTAAAGAGATGAGTGAGGTAAAAACGAATGGCAAGTGAGGATCAAGTGATTGCTTTTCAGCAGGGCGGTAATTGTTACTAAGGTTGGTCTGCATTGTCTAGGTTAGTGCTCGGGGAAAAAGGCAAAGGAAGACGCAGCAAAACTTGTAACTGAACTACTTCGGGCAGAGGAAACTGTGAAGAATTTCGGACAGATACAGTATTAGCTGGAGTTTAGCGGTGGCATACTGCACCTGGTACTGGGGTGTAGAACTCCTGTGCTGCTCCGTTTCCAAAGTGACATTCCTGTAGGCAGCTTGCTCATGAAAACAGCAAAAGGAAAGGGCATGTGTGTAATTAACAGGGTGAAGGATGATACCAAGAAGTGTTTTGATGACCTTAGTCAAGGATGGAGCCTCATTTGGATGACTTTCAGAAATCTGATTTAGCTCCTATAAGTATAGACTGGGATTACAGGAGGACAAGTAAGATGTTCAGGGTTACTGAAATGCCTGTAACTGGAGACTTGAAATACAAGTAAATATTGATAAAGAGATTTTTTTCCCCCTCTCTTTAAATGAGTTGATTGTAGAAATTTTTTTTCCAGGTAGTACCAGTCAAGAAGGTAATATGACTTTTAAATAGAGATTGGGTAATAAAACTTGCAGCCAAATCAATTATTTTAAGAAAGGAATCTTTTCTAGTGCTTCTAGTATCTTCTATCTTTCCTTTTAATTCTAGATCCACCCCAGTATGCTACCTGGTGTGTAACACCCCAGCTACTCACTCAACAGGGAGCATGTTGGCTAATCTTGTTTTTTCAGTGCAGTTTGACAAACTCAAGAGCAAATTACTTAAAGCCAGGAACAATTTCATCCTTTCCTGGCTCATTTCTGGATGCCCACTACCAATTTATGTTAGACCTTTTCTCCACTGACTTAAATATTGTTTTGCATAGTTCTCCAAAATTTTCCCAGGCAGTAATTGTATTTGATATCTACTAAGCATGATAGAATGCAGGCAAATTTCCATCAGGAAATGCAGCCCTTGAAGTCCCACACCCAGCAAGCTGTTCGGCATGGCCCATGGGAATGTGCTTACAGCTTCATCCTCTGTGGATTAGAGGTCTATTTCTGACTGCTCTTGCTCAATGCAGAGTGGAGGCAAAGACATTGTTTAATTGGCTTTTCTATGGCATCCTGTAATGCCCTTCACAGTTCTGGACAAGTTCTGGACACATCATCATGGCTTGTCGTGCCAGATAATGTGAGATCGCAGTGGTTACTGAAGAACAGAATGGAGAGGGATATGAACAAGCAATGTTTTTGGAGTTGTGTTTCTTGTGTGTAGCAATGAAAGACTGTGTGGAGCTGTTCAAGGTGCTTAGACTGGATTAACTGGTAGTTTGGTGTCAGGGGTACTGGTGAATCATCGTAGACTTAGTGCAGATGTGTAGTCACTACTCCAAACTATAATTCTGGCTAGGTACTAGTTCTATTTAAGAATATAATTTTTAAAAAATGGGTAAGATAATTGTATTATTAATATTTTAAATTTCATTATTATTTTTAAGGTTCCATTGCAATTAATTGAGTTGGCTATTGTTTTTGACTGTGTAAAGAAGGCGTTTAATATCTTCAGTGAGGTTAAGATATCCTAGCTGGTTGCTTCAGTGTTTAAGATACATAATTGCAGCATAGACTGATGTCTCTTCTAGACATAAGAGAGCCAATTTTAAGTGTGCCATCCAAAATACTTTTCAAGAACAGAAGCATTGGTGATTAATTTTTCTTAAGAAATAGCCAGCATTCATTCTTGTACTGTGTAGAGCCTAACACTGCAGTGTCAAGCCTACCTTCAGAGAAACAGAATACTGAATTCAAAGCAGGATCTTCAGGCTCTTCCATGCTGTCAGTCCTGGCTATTTCCCAGAGGTGGGACTGCACCTTTACTACCCTGTGTGGTCTGTGGCATGACTAATAGGAAATACTGCTCCTGATCCTTTTATTGTCTGAGGTTGATGTAAATTTTTTTTGTTGCCTGAGGCACAGTATTTTGATTCTTGAAGTGAAGTGTGAAGACAGCCTGGTAGGAAGTGAACGCTTGGAAGAGAAAGGGGGTAGTAGAGAGGAAAAGCAGGTGTTGGACAGAACATCAGCAGCAAAGGGTGTTAAATAGGACTGATGTTTGATAATGGCACACAAAGACATACTGCTGTGTTTGTACTGAGCCTTGTGATGAAAAGCATCAGTTTTTGTGAGAGTGCCTGGTGTGTACAGTAGGTCTTGCAGGCTTCCAGGTAGGCAGGTATTTACTGAGTTGGCCTGTACAGCTCAGTAAAAATTAGAATTATGGAAAATGCCCATAAAAAGAAAATGAAAAGGTTATATGTACATTTTATATTAGGAAGCTTTATGCATGAGGGTAGATTGGCACGGGCAGAAATACTGGGGAGGATGGATTGTTAAAAAACAAAGATAGAATAATGTTAAGTATCTAAGCAGTTAAGAGCAATTGCTTAGTTCTTAGACTTTTTAGACTGCTATTGCAAAATCTCAGCAGACGCTTTAAAACTGAATCCCAAGCATGTGACGTGCATGCTTATGACTTAAGATTTAACAATGCAGAAATTTCACAGCTAAAAGAAAATACTTAGAGCTGTATTACAGGGCATGCTACTAGAAGCAGATGAGCAAGAAGCCCATCCCTTTCACATGACAGCACTTCCAAGTGAAAACTGTTATAATCCAAGTGTTTTCAGATATCGCACTACACATGTGTATAAAATTTACCATTTATGTTCCCAGTATTATATTATATCTGCCCCATGTTGTCTTCATCTCAGGAATGCTCTTTAAGATCTTAAACCCTTACATAAAGATACTTGTGCTGTGGCTCAGCCTGGGTAGGCAGCCAGGCCCAGACGGCTGCTGGGTCACTCCCTGCCCCCACGGGACGGGGAGGGAATGTGGACGGTGAAAGTGAGAACACTTGCGGGTTGAAATAAAAACAGTTTGATAGATAAAGCAAAAGTAAAGATAAGCAGGCGAAGCAAGATACGAAATTCATTCACTAATTCCCATTCACTGACGGATATTTTAACAGCTTCCAGCACAGGATAGCCTCATCCTGTAATGACTGCATGGGACGATAAATCTCCGGGCTCTGAATGTTGATCCCTCCTCTCTTCTTTCTTCAGCTTTTACAGCTAATCATAGTGTTGCATGATATGGAACATCCTTTGATTGTTTGAGATCAGCTGTCCCAGCTCTGCCTCCTCACAGATTCTTGTGCAACACCAGCCTACTCACTGGCATGGTAGCACAAGAAGCAGAAAAGGCCCTGGTGCCCTATTGCTACATATCAGCAATAGCTAAATTACTCTTGTGTTACTCAGTGCTCTTTTGGCACGCACCATGAACGGTGCTGTGAAGAAAATTATCTCCCAGCTAATGTTAGTATTTTCTAGAAATACAAAATCTGTGCTCTCAGAAACTTTCATCCAACCTTCTCTTAAGAATAGAAAGATCTAACAATGGCTATGCCTTCCAGTTTGCCTCAGTCGTAATGTCATGGGTTTTTATTTCTATTTATGGTTTAATGATAGCATGAGTTGCCATTGGAGTTAGTCCCATGGGACATATGTGGCTTGTGGAGGTGAATCATGAGATTTTAGGTCCCTATCAGAGAGAATGATATTAATAACTTTTAAAAAGTCATTTTTGTAAGCACATGTGCCTATGTACACAGTGATTAAGAAGCACTGTCTGCAGAACTCTTTCTAAGCCTTCTTCAGGTCCACCGATCTTGAAAGCTGTGCACAAATGTGAGCAAAATCTGTGCACGCTTCAGTCTGGTGTGATGCAGGCAACCTTCTGCCCTAAGGCTGTCTGAACAAGGTGCCATGCTGAGCTGGATATATGCATTCCCTTAGGAAAGTAATGTGTAAGATTCCAGTTCCATAACAAATTCCATACCTTCAGTCTCCTAGGGCTCTGTCTGTGATTGATACAATTGTGTTTATCGTTCACTGAACCAATAAGTCTTCCACCCATCTTGTCTGTCATTCAGGTGGTATGAGGTTGTGAGAAACAGCTGCTCACTTTGAAAATTTAAAAAGGTTTATTAAACCTTAACAAAAATACAACAAAGGATTGCCTAAGGAAAAAGCTGCAGTGCTGGCTGCACGGTATATGTGCAAACCACATAGCCAGTTAGTCTTCAAGGTGGATGCTCGGTCTTTTATACCCCTGGGCGTTGCATCAGCCAGCCCTGACCCCTCCCAACGTCTGTCAGTCAGCTCCTCTTTGCCATTTATCAGTGGAGATTTTTTTCTTGTAACTTGATTGGAGGTCAGGTGTTGCCATGCTGCAACCCTAAGCACCAAGCTTTTCCATTCCCAACTGCCCCATGCAAGGGGCACATGTGCAGCCTTCTTTTACGTCTCCTAGATGTTATATTTGCCCAGTTATCCCATCATCAAAAAAAACCCCAAACAATATTAAACGTAGCAGCAATTTTAATTGAATAGCTTAGAAGATATAAAATAGGATACACTTGAAATATTGACAATATAATTTGGTTAAAATGGGGGATAATTTGGTTCCAATAATAGCGCATAAGCAAAAAAAAAATAACCATGCGGGATACGGTGTGCAGGGTCCTTGGACCCCTCACGTATGAGCTTGTCGAGCGAAAATTCCCCCTTTTATGCCATGTGCTAATGCCATCTCCTCCCATTTTTGATTCATCACACTTCTACCTCTGCCTTCATCACCACCTTTACGGCACATGCTCCACCACTCATTTAGGTGGTCGCACCATTCTTTGGGGGTCACCTCTGATGAAGGCCTCTCCTCTTCCTCGATGTCCTTTAACTCACCTTTGGGTTACACATGCGCACTGAGCTAGTGTAATGTAAGCCAAAACTAACATAATATTATATTTAAGCATTAAAGCAATAAATCTCATATAATTAGCATTTTCCTGGGACCCAACCAGATTTTCCTTTCTTTCTGTTAATTTTTAGTAAATGGTATCTCTTGCTTTTTCCTGCCTTGTACATCTGCAGGAAAGGGGAGGGGTCGGGCGGGGGGTGGAACCCCTCCTCTCCCGTTCTTTCTTGGCATTACAACTTTTAACTGTTTTGTCATTTCCAAATATTAATTACTGTATCAATATTGATTACTGTTTCAATTTTGTCAGCCCGAATCATACCTATTTACCACGTAGACAGCCCAGGCAGTCTGATGGTCACAATACAGGACGGGGGGAAAGAGAGTTATGGGGAGAACAGAGGACAACTAAACTCTAATAACATAACTATACATCACTAAAACTTTTCTTAATACTCACACAATAGTCATCCCTTATTTGTGAAAGCCAACTGTCTCATTATCTACCTATAACAAGGTGATAGTAGTTTTACATGGCTTCTATGCATACTTGCTTTGGAATGTGTTTTTTTCACCTGTTTTAGCAGATTTTGGGAAGGTCTGTGGGGATTGTTTGTTGATTCCTTGTACATCACAATTCTCTGAGGAAGCAAACCTGGTCCATACACATTATTGCTGCTTCCATAGTATTTTCTGCATTATTGCTCAGCCAACAAAATAGCAGAACAGTTTGCTTCACCTGTTGATTTTTCTTCTCTTAAGGAAAAATAGAGAAGGGAGGGCACGTTTCAGGTATGCCTTATCTGTGTCAGTATTTCACTTAAGTCTTATTTTTCAGTGCTTTTTTTCCTCCCAGGAAATCATTGAGAATGTCTGTGTATTAGTGTCAAGCATTTTTTAGCACTGTCTACATTTTTTTCCTACTCAAATTTCTGTGGTGTTTGAACCTCATACAGCAAATGTTCTTGCTTGTGGTGATGCCGCTCAGGCAGCATATTTCCATTTATCATTTTAAGTATGCTTTGAGAGAGATGTTGTTAGTGTTTTGGAATCTGGCTGTTCTGTTACTGCCTGTTTTGTGTCTGTCCTCTGGTTCTTCTGAAGGTGCAGAGGAGGTGTTGAAATTTTTTTCTCTGGCAACACAGATGGGTGGCTCTTATTCCAAATATTTTGATTGCTCACTTTTCTGTCTGTAGAGGGCTTGTTTCTCTGAGGGAGTTTAAGGAGTATCTTCAGTCTCTTCCATTTACACAAAAAGATGGTGTATCATGCTTTCTTTAATGGTGATTGCAGGAAGTAGCACTATGGGGCACTCAAGTGTATTTGTAGGGGAATGAATATCAAATACTAATCAAAGTGAGATCCTTCTGTGCTGTAAAATGGACCCAGAACTACATCTGCTTTGGGCTAGTAAAAAACAGTTGGAAGAGTATATCAGGCTTTGCTTCTATGGACATCTTTTACATCTCCAAGAGCCTCTGCTCCTGTGGAAACTGCAGGCAGCAGTGATGATCATTTACAGGAAGGATGCTGGAGCTCTCTTATCTTTCAGAGCTACCTTTCACGGTGTAGGCTTCCAGCTACAGCCTTGTTCATCTCCTGACACTGCCCAGTGCTCTGCCTCAAATTCTGGGGAAGCCCAGGCACTCATCACTTCTGCTCTCCCATGTGTCCTGGCCAGAGTAGCCTTTGTGAAGACACTAGGGGTTTTCTTAAAATGCTCCTAATGGTGTGTTTTATTTTTCATTTTTTTCCACAGTGATCTGAAGAAGAGATACAACATAACAGCAATTCCTAAACTTGTGATTGTGAAACAAACTGGCGAAGTCATTACTGACAAGGGAAGAAAGCAGATCAGAGACAAAGGGCTGTCCTGTTTCCGGAACTGGCTTGAGGGTGCAGATATCTTTCAGAATTTTTCTAGCTAAAATGTTGGCAAATAAAAGCAAGAAAAGGCATAGTGGAAAAGTTGGTAGAGCTCTGAAAAGACTCTTGCTTTGTTCAGAATGAGAAGGGTAAGACTTATTTACCTTTGCTTGTAAACAAATTTTGGATTTGACTTGAAAACCAGTTATTCCAGTGTCATAAAATGCAATTATTGTTGTATTGTTCTATCAGTGATATTTAATATGAAGCACAATGTTCCAAATAATACTAAAGAACTTCAGAAGAATCGGCTGTTTAGACGGTAATAATAGAAACCTTTGAAATCTATGCAAACACTTACTTTGCTAAGTCAACACAGTAAAAATAAATGCAAAAAAACTATTTATTGATGACTTTTTTTTTTAGGTGATTAGCACATTTTATTAAGAAAATGAAATTGTTTGCTTTAATAAATAACTGTTTATGAAATATGTCTCATGTACTTCCTTATCTACCTTAACAAGAATAATCAGAAAATGTCATGACTTTTAAATAGAACATATTTGCTTGTCAGTACTGAAGAAATATTATTTTAGTATTCTTTTAAATACATTTTATTTTACTTTTATGGGATTTATTTATATTTATTTATAGTTCTACTCAGTTTTCCTTAACCATGGGTTTTAAAACTTTGGCCTATAAGCTAAGTTCCAATTCCACAGGATTGGAACTAGATGATCTTTAAGGTCCTTTCCAACACAAGCCATTCCATGGTTCTGTTATGTTAGCATCCGAGTTAACATCAGTCAGGTTAAGAAGAAACCATTTTCCATCTTTTCTTTTGCCAAAATATGTAGAAGAAAACGTCAACAATGATACCAGGTCTCTCTGATGAATGTTCATGTTGTATCTAAAGCACAGCTTGATTTGCTGTCTCTTCATGGTTGGCGGCCCAGCCCAGACATTCATGCAATCAATGAGCCAAAAAAACCACTTCCCATGCAGGCTGAGTGTTTGCTGATTGGAACCTAAAGACTTTAACAGAGCTGTTATTTTTTCCATTACAAGCACTTATGCTACTAACACTTGAAGTCTGGCTGACTCAATTTGGAGCAAGAGAGCCTGCATCCACCAATTGTAGCACTCCAGTTGTGTGTAGTGTCCCCACAAATCTTTTTGCAACCCCAGGGGGGTCACAGTCCTCCAGCTGCACCCAGAATTGTGACTGCCTGTCCATCCCCTGGGCTACGTGCATTAGTGTAGAGGCATTCAGTGAGGCACCCGAGAGTGCTGATTCCTCTGCAGACAGTTCTTTGTGTGAAGGGTCACCACTTCAGCCTTAAAACAAAACACTGATTGTGATGTCTCCCATCTGCAGTTATTGCCTTGCTGACTCCACCCACCATTATCTCTATTATTTGTTGAGCTACGTTTGCCTTACCATCAGAAAACTTAACAAAGAGGGTCTGAACTTTAATGTGTGTGAAAAAAAAATTGTCTGAACAGTGGAAATGTAAAAAGTCACATGTACTTCACAGTAGGTAAGAAGCAAGTACACCAGAGAAACTAGTTTTTAAATGGAAAATAATCTCTCTAGAAAGTATTCAGCAGAGCTGTGAGTGCTGTGCTCCTTTTAGCTGTTTCAAAAATTACATCTGGGTATACACAGACAATTTCTAATTTGTGCCATCTCACCATATTAGTATTCATGGTCTTTCCTAATGAATGCTAAGCTCCTTAGGAAATTTTTTGTGCAAGTGAGATGTGAGCTCTCCCTGCTGTTCTGAAACCACCTAATAGCAGATATATTTCAAATATAAGATGAGAAAAACAATTATCAAAGTGTTTCCAAAAGTTTGAAAATAGGTTACCTGAATGTGGAACAATTTTTATAGCAAAAAGATCCACTGCACCCTATTATCAGATTTCAGGCATTACTTCAACCAAGATATCTTGAGTCAAGATGATTGATATCTTGATTCTTGTTTGTCTATATGCACATATATGAAAGAACTCAGTATTTTATAACAGAGATGGACTTAGGCCCTTTGAGTAACACAAGTTCCAAGTAAAATTCAGCTAAAAATTCATAATGATGAAACAAAGATATATACGCTGTAAAAAGCTTGGTGTGACTTCAGTCAAGGACTGTTGGTTTTGCACATCAGTGTTTGGAATATCAGAAAATTGTTTTCCTTGTCAGTGCTAAAATAATCCATATTTGACTTAGATGAAGTACAGAGTAGTGGAAAATATTTTATTAACAATACCTTGTGAAATTAGAGAAGCAAATCCTAGTGGGTCAGCTGTAAGCTTATTATTACTTGGGATGTGTGTTCTTTGGAAATGGAACTTTCAGTGTACTCATCTTAGAATGTATAGAATTGTCCCTTTAACTTTCTTAAATCATTCTTCAGTTCACTGATGACTTTCTACACTCTATATTTAGTCACAGTCACCTTGAATATTAGTGAGTACCAGTACTTTTTCAGTGGAGTGAGGAAAAAAATGCAACAATAGGCAGCAGCATAGTGATACTGGTTGATGCTGCACCTTTTTAAAGGAGTCAACTAAATAAAAAAGTAAAGTTAAGAAGAGGAGCATTCTTCCTAATTCCACTGGACAAGATATTGTCCATTATTAGTAAATAATTTATGGATCGATATATGCTAAAATTGCTAAGAACCAGTGGTGTTGAATTTGTTGTAGGCTTTATGGACAATTACTTTACTATGAAAAATGGCAAAGATTGTAAGTTGATACTTTGTGAATTGATAGATAGCCTGAATCTTGTAGAGACTTGCTGCAGGTGAGTGATGCAGGCTGTCCTGTGACTCTTATTTTAGGAAGAGGCAAAGCAGAAAGGGTGACAAATTCAGACATGAAATATACATCAAAAAGGCAATAATAATCTCTCTCTTTGTTAATCTTTTATTCCTTTTATTCTTTAATCCTTCTCCCAAAAAAAGTTTCCTTCTTCCTCCTCCAGAGCTGCTGTTTTCAAACTTTAATAGTATTATGATGTATTTAAATGTATGTGCTTAAAAATAGGGGGGAAGGGGGTGTTAAATCTCTGTTTATTCACCTGAACTCTTCAATTATGATATTTTGGGCTGAAGAAAAAAACCTAGAGTATGTACTTGAAAATTCCTTGAAATGCTGTCATGATATCTTGATATGCATTTTTAACACTAAATCTTTTACTTTTCTTCTCAGTTGAGAGTACATGCAAAATCTCAGTAGCTCTTCCTGAAGTATGAGTTAAATCTAGACTGCAAACAGCTGTTCTGAAGGACACAAGTAGTAGCTGGTACATACATGACAGGGTTTTATTTTTGCTTTTCATTTCATTTCCACCCTGTGCACAGCCTTGTTTTGCCTTTTGTACAGCTGAGTTTTTTCTTAAAACCAGATAAGAGTTTAACTGTTACGTGTTCTCTCTGCAGGCAATATTCCTAAAAGGGCAACTGTAAATTTTTTTCTGTCAGTTTCTGTGAAGATGGACATATAAATGTCCAATACCAAAAAGAAACACTTTTAAGCCTTTTACCTCCTCAATGTCATTTAAATTTCTCTAGTGGATGAAGTTCAATGATCAGTCTCATGACTTTCTGATATCAATTAATGCTGTCAGTGTCAGGTGAAGAACTTGCTGTGGAAGGTGCTATTTCTATCCAAAACCACTGCATTTAAGCATAGTGGTACAGTCCCAAAGAAATACTTCAAGGAGAAGTTGAAGAAACTTGGCAGAGGGGTGTTCTTATGTAGACTTCTCTCTGGGCAGGAACTGAGATGGGAGCCCTAACAATTCAAACAGACAAACAGAAGCTGTAGGCAGGTTGTAAATAGATATAAGCACTGTCCTGGAAGTGTTTGTCCTGGCTATTCCAGTAACTCTGCCTACTTGGATTTGTAGGACATTGACAAATCAATAGATTCTTAGAACAATAAACAGCCATTTTGTGTAGGCAGTAGCCAAAGCTCCCCAATCCTTCTTGTACAAATAACCTTAAGTGCATGCAGGACATCCAAGGATGTATTTTTCAGCGATTACTGTTTTTCCAAGTATAACGTGAGGGCACATTTGCCATGGAAACATAAAATTTACTAATACTCTTATGCTTGGATCAAAATTGTTTTCAAAGGAAGCTGTTTTATTTGAATAAGTGGGGCTTTGTCCCAGGACAAAGCCATTTACTGAGATTCTCTTCTTTGGCAGTAGCTTCAGTTTGGTTTTGAAAGGCACTCGGGTTTCTAGCAGGACTGTCAAAGCCTTAAGTTCTCTTCAACAGATAGCATGCCTGTTTAAGCATAGAAGAGGATGTTTTTAGTAATTTTTCATTTATGCAGCAATCTCCTGGTTATGTTTATTTCTTACTTGGAAATTAATAGCAATACTGCCAGCCTCAAGTGGTACATTGAGGGTTATAATGTCTATTTCATTGTGCAAGGAACTCTGTCTCTCTGCCACTGGCTTCTCCCAGTATAATACATAATAACCCATTGAATACCATCTCTGAAGGTTGACATGTTTGAAGGGTGCTCTGGAGCTCCAGGTGTGCTGATGCAATGCCAATGCATACACATTTTGTGACCCAGTGCATTCTACATAAATTGGAAGGCAGCTGTATCTTGTTGGTATCACCAAAGCAAAATTCCATGGTCTACATCTAGATATGTCCTCTCTAAAACCTCATAAAGCTGCTGCCACATATAGTTCCTATCTGGTGAAGAGACCAGAGAATGAAGGGCAGGCAAGGGGAATGAGTAGACATCTTGATTGTATCCTGGGGTCCCAGTCCTGGCTTTTTTTATCAACACTGAAAAACACATACTCTGTTCCCTGGATCAATATGACATGCTGCAGCTACTTGTGCTTATGAAGAGTGCTGCTTTTAGTAATACCTTAACTAACACCTATCAGTAGAAGAGTATTCACATTAACAATATCTCCATTTCTATTCAAAGTTGACACATTATCACCTCCTCCAAGAGAAATTCAATACATTGCACATTTAACGCCATGCAAGATTTTGAGTATATTGGGGATTTTACTGTTTGTGGTGCAGAGGGAGAGACCAGCTGCAGAGACCAAGGCAGAAGTGTCCCACATGTGAAAAGAAGAAAGACAGAACTAACTGCTTGATGTTGAAGTAGTTGTAACACCATGAAAGAAGTTTGAAATTGGTTTGAAGTTGGAACTTGGCTGGAACAAGTGTAGGGTTGTGACAGTAAAATTCTACTGTATTTGTTTCAGTCATCCTACATTCAAGATGGTGTGACTTTCTTTAAAAATGAACAAGATTGACCAAAACACCACCCCCCCCCCTCCAAAACCCCTTCAATTAGATGTTAATAAATTTCAAAACTTCAAACCTTTGACTTTTTGCTCAAGTTAAGCATCAACTTTGTCTGAATCTTCTAGCAATGTCCAAACCAAAACTACTTTCTGGCCAGTATGTGGAAGCAGGCCTTGGTGTGGTCAAAAGGACACAGCAGCAACAGAGATGGAGAAGCTGGACAGAGGGCATGTGAGTTCACATGGATGCAGTTTCTGGGTTATCGGGAAGAAATGAGTACATCTGCTGAAACACATTTCCCTTTTTTAAAGATGCTGCTCTGCTCCCCTTCACAGCAGTGTGTATTTGCTGTAAATGTACGTAAACCCTAGTAGAGTTGTGGTATGCCATGGTTTGTATTGATGGAGGACTGAACCTTTCTCCTTTCTGCCCTACAGCTGTTGAAATAACCTCCTGCCTGACAAGAATCTGTAAAGTAGACTGTGTTTGCAGTATGACAGGTATTTTATGTAAGAATGCACAAAAGTTCAACAGCCTCCTGGGCTCTAATAGGCCTCTAGTAGCCTCTAATAGGCCACTTCTTAGTGATTTATGTTCTGTTGTACTTTAAGCTTGGAAATTTCTGACCACTCAACTCTTGAGTCCATGCAGAATGTTTCTTGCTCACAAATTGAGCTGTGGTTTGTAATCTGCTTACCAGATGTGTTTTAAAAAGTCGTGATGCACTTGACCTTTGAAGGAAGACATTAGTTTGAGGTATTTATCTTCAATCTCAACCTAGAACAACTTGTCTAGTGGTCAGATGCCAAAACATAATATGCAGTATAAAAGAGAGGGCTCTTGAAGCTATGTTAGAAAGTATTTGTTTCATCTGTGAGAGCATAAAGAAGAGAACTCAATGGGACCTTCAAGTGCAGTCTGGTTCTGCCACAGTTTATTTTCAGCTGTTTGTTGTTGACAAACTGTAGTTATCGACAAATATTTTGTTACTACAGTCCAGCTGCACTTCATGAAGGTAATCCAATATTGCTGGGCTCCCAGAAGGATTCTTCTGTCTTACATGAGGGTGGTGTAATTATCATGCTGGATAGAGCTCAGGTGATTATTGAAGGGGAACATGGGTGGGTCTCTTCTTCTTAAAATAGTAAGGGAGTGGGTGTTTGAGAGTTATGCAAGCTAGCAAGAGGCACAGCCATCAGCAGCTGCTCCTGACTAGGAGGGAGAGAGGAGAAGGAGACCAGGTATTACCCTGGAGATGCTATTAACCTGGCCTTCAGGCTGCTATCTGCTGCTGTGGACCAAAGGCCAAGAGTAGCTCAAACTACAAGCAGTGGTGAAGAATGGAGGGACCAGACGTACCCCTCTGTTTCTGCATGGAACAGAGAAGCCAAAATCCAGCAACAGAATCCAAGCTTGAATCCTCATCAAATGGCAACAAAGAGACAGGCTTAGTCCTGTTATAGGGAAAGCCAAGGAGCAAAAAGATCGCAAACTGTATTTGTTACCTCCTCCCTCCCCTTGCTCTGTGCTAAGGCCATGTTAGGAAACTCTGCCTCTTCAGGTGCTGTAAGATGCTCAGATTCCTCTCTGAACACCTAACTGCTTTATCTAGAGAAGAGATTGTCAGTTCCTGAGGACTTAGGAAAAAGGCTTTTTTAATCTCACCAGCTCGCTAAACATAGCGTCAGTTAATGCAGGATTTATCCCTGGCCTAGTAGTTTTGTGCTGAAAAACTGCCAGTTTTCAGCATGAAATCTTTATTTTTCCACTTGTTTCTCCAGTTTTTGTCATCCATACTTATCACTTTTCTACTTACCCTTTTATATTGAAGTACACTATCTCCTAAAGTTTTGTGCATAGTAAGAGAAAATCCAGCAGACTTTTATTTGTCTGCTAGATTTATTCTACTTTTATTCACTGGGAGTTACAATGCATGTTAAAAGAAAAAATGGATTCCCTTGTAAAAACTGAACATATAAAGTTAGACCAGTTACAATCTCGAAGTTAGGATAGAAAATTATGTTAAAAATTCAATACCTATGTAAGTATCTGATTTAAATAGGCAGAACTAAGGTTTTTCAGGTTTCTCATCCTTCTAGTTTATCATAGCGGGAAATATGTTTCTGTGTGTAAAACCAAGGCAATGGTAAAGCAGTGCTTCTATTTAAAATTAATTTAACATTTAATATTTTTTATTCACTCCCCTCCTTTCTTTCTAGTTCAGAGGATAACACATTATTAGTTACAGGCATATCTGAAATTGTAGAGAGCACTCCGAAAGTTAGCTCGTCACCACTGTCTCAGGCAGGTGATTGTCTCCAGAGAAAAACTAAATCACATTCATGCGCATCTCTGCAATGCACAGATGTCCAAATGAGACCAGACAGATTCTTGAAGAGAAATTCTCCCTTATGCTTGAACAAGGTCCATTGCCCCATTTAAATTAAATTTAGTTCTAAAAATAGGATTTAAGGGAGATTTAAACAATCGAAGAAAGATTTTCACCACAGCACAGAAATTTTTATTTCTCCCTGGCACTGATCTCACCACAATAATTACATTGATCTCCAGGGACACCATTTTCTCAGCTTATGCCCTCTTTCTCTTTGAGAACATTTCTACAATTTACATAAACATTAACCACAGTTTCAGAAGAAAATACATTTTAAAATAGGTCCTGCAGTGTAGCAAAGAAGCCATTATACCCACGTAAAATGTATGAGCATCAGCATTTTGATCCACATGCTCAGAAATTATGATTCTTTTAATTGGATATTGCAAGTGTGGAACAACAATATTCTTGCATTATTTTGCACCAAGTGGAAATTTTGAGCTGTGTTGCTAGATACAAGAATAACAGAAAAGGCAAATTGATGGAAGTAGCAATGGTAAGAAGCAGAATGCTTTTTCTCTTAGGACTCATAACTGCAAAAATAAATGGAAGGTAATTGCTTTTAGTATGAAACCAGGAAATAGATTCACAAATAGAAACTAGTAGGCACAAGAAAAATAGCAAACTACAGGTGAGATTTTTAAGGTTTATTTTCCAAATAAACAATAGGGTTTGCCCACTAGGAAAAATGATCCAATATGAGAAACAATGAAGCAATAGATGTTTTAATTTAGTCTTGTAAAACAAGCCTTTCCTTCCAAATATTAGAGTCTGAAAAGCTGTAAAATAGGCAGGGAGATGCTTAAAATTTCACAAGCAAAAATGGCTAAAGCATTATGCTTTTTAAAACATTTTGACAGACTATGTCATTTCCCAGCTTCATGGGAGACAAGGCACCAATTAAAGGCAGAATTATTTTCTTCTGCACAACTCTTGTAGGTGGATCTGCTGGTTTTCTGCGACTGTTAGGTAATTTTTTAAAAATACTTAGTTTAATGAAAGATGATGAGCATTCTTTGGTTATTGGCTGTTTTTTAAAATTTCCTAGTCTTCTTTCCTTAAATTCTGCTGAAATCTTACTCTGGAAGGGCTTATTTAATGGCAAAATCTAATAATGGCACTCTGTGACTCTCTGATCACATCCACCCATATTTCACCACTATCACAACTCCAGTCATCCCAACAGTCCTGGGAAGCAGCTGATGTAATCTATATTAATTTAATGACAGAGAAAACAAGACATAATGGAAATGTCTGGAAAAGTTTCCTGCGAATTTTGTAGCAGGAATGCCAGGACCTGAATGCAAATTGTGGTATGATTTGATTCCTAAGCCGGTGGTTACCAAACTACAGCCAGGGACTCATTGCGCAATTGTGGTTAAAAGTCTACAGATAATTCACAAAATCATAGTGGCTTTTCAGTTAGAGAAGTTGTTTGTAAGAGACTGTGAGAAGTTGCACTTTCTTGGTCTGAAATATTTGGATAGAATAGCCAAAAGGCCTGTAGCTTTAATTGCTAAATAAGCTTGAGCCTTTATAAATCTGTATTTTTCTCTTCAGAGAAGTATGAATGAAAAATGGCACCATAACAAGTTGTGTTACATGCTTACACCAACATGTAATCCTAAAAAAGAAAAAGGAGAGAGAATACTTACTACAAGAAAAAATGTGTAGTTGTAGTATAGGAAAAGAACATTTACTGTGAGAAATATGGTGAAGTTCCACAGCACACCTGACACCAGACACAATGTAGGACCTAGGAAGGATGCACACTCACTACAACTACCTTCCAGGCCCATTTAAAGAGACAGGAGTACTGGCTGATTTTCTTAAAGACATACTTGAATCCTCTTGTTCTGTGGCCACTGCGTCCAGTTTTCCAGGACATGTTCTCCTCTCCTGCTCTCAGTGTCCTGTCCAGGCAGATTTCTGGTAAAAGCAGTTCATGCCTGTGGTTTTTAGCCCCTGTGAAAGAAGGAGCCAGGGTATTTGTGTGGGAGGGAGAGCAGCTGTACCTGTGCCAGCTGAGCAGGCACCAACTGGCTTCTGGACAGAGACCTCAGGCTGGGGGGAGAAGGCAAGGGAAGATGCCCAGCTTAGGGTGAGGAATTTAGGGAGACGTGAAAGGAATGGAACCATCCAGAGCAGGAGGAATAGATTTTTTTTTTCTTGCAACCATATAATTCTGAGTTGGGATACACTGGAAGTCTTAGGACAAACTGGGACCACAGCAGGAGTGGAGGCTGCATATTACCTGAGGGTCCAGGAGGGATGGGGTTACACTGGAACAGCTGCTCCACTCCATTGACTCAGACAACTAGGCATTCTAAGGTTTGTGGGACAGAGACGTGACAAAACACATGTTTGCCTTCTTCTCTTTTGTGTTATCCTGAAAGACAAACTGTCCGAATAGTTTCTTTCTGTGTGCACTGGTCAGTTAGAGCATACATCTCACCTTAGAGTGCAATTTCTTATTGCCCATCTCACCTTTACAACAGCCAGTTCCATCTTCAAAGCACTACTTGGTGTATCAACAAGGTATGGCTTGTTCTCTCCTCATGTGTCCTCCATCCCAAACAACTTGAAATTGAGACAGTTTGAACAAAGACTTTGAGGGAGTAAGATTTTACTTAGTCATTGCAGTTGCTACCCGCATTTGTACATGCATGCATACATGTACATGTATGCATATTTGGATATATATGGAAAATAGAAGAAAAACAAGCCCTTCTAAACCCAGAACATATCCAGTTTAATTTATTTCTCTATAGTTTTACTGGGGTTCTTAATAGCTGCTCCCCACAGCAGATGACAAGTGGTGGGAATATTTTTCTTGTGTTGAGAGTAGAATGTTTATTAATGGACAATATTCTGGCAGCCATGCTTACTACAACAATCCTATATATGCTATTAACAGTGACCCACCTGTAGGCCTGGGTGCCTCCATCGTAAAGATTTCCAGAAACTGTCCTGCATTTTTGTCCTTGCAACCATGTAGACATCAGAAACCTACTTGGGCACCAGTAATTTGCTGTTTTCTTTAAGACAAAACCAAGCTGAGTTGTCCTCAGCGTCCTGTCCTCAACCTGTCTCCTCCTTCTTGCTTTTGCTCATTCTTCTTCATCCCAAGTTTACCTGTTGAATAGTTCATCTTTTACAAGATTCTCTGAAGAGATCTGAGCAAAAATCAAAATCAACTTTCTTTATAAAATGTAACTCCTCAGGACTGCACATTTCAAATGTCCACAACTGTCATGGCTGGACAGTAACCCACTCTATAACATGTTTTTCGATACAGTCCACAATAATTTATAAATCCTCTGAAATTAACCAAAAATCACCTCCATCCCAACACTCTGTACAGTATGAGTTATACTTTTAGGAGATATGAACTGAACTGCTTGCAGACAGAACAGAGGGGTAATTTTTAAAGCAAAGTGGTCTTAGCAGGATTTTACTGTCAGTGGCACAGATCTGTGTCATGGGTCTTAGGCTAAAACACTTTTTTTTTTTTTTTTTTTTTTTAAGCTTTTCACTCTGTTCTCTCTGAAAAGAAAATCCTGACCCCAGATATCTGGCTTTCAAGGGGATGCTTCTGAGCCATATCCTCATAGTTATATCCTTAGCCAACACAGTGAACTTTCTGGTAAAGATTTAATCCTGGTCCTGTAGCATGCCACGCATTCTCAACTCCGAATGACCTGAGCATATGCAAGGAAAATGTCAGGAGGTTTAAGCGCCTGCTGTAATGAGACTCGCGGGATTAACAAACCCTGCCGGCACCAGGCGGCTGCGGCGCCGCTGCTTTCCACTTCAGCCTTTTCCCACGAGAGGGCAATGTCATCCCTGTTTTCCATCCTTCAGTACCAGAGCGCTCCAGAGCTCCGCCAGCCTGCGCATTGCCCCCTCTGCTGACCGATCCGCACTCAGTTTGCTGCCTTGCTCTCATATAAATGGACCTATTTAGCATTGTGGCGGTTAATCTTCAATAACGGGTCTACCATTTGCTGGCAGAGACACTGCAAGCTCCAAAATTATCTGTCATTATGTGAGCCCTGAACTCGTGTGCTCCTTTGAAATGTCATAATTTACTTTCTATGTAGATTTGTTTGAGGAAAGCAGCTTCAGACATTAGTGCTGGCAGGCTATCTTTAAACAATACAGTTATCAAGCAGAGGAACAGGAGTCGTGGTCTTGTGTAATTGTTACTGAAGAGGAGCTGTGGAGGGAAAAGTTGTGAGGAAGAAGAGGGTAATTACTGTTCAGTGACTTGGCAAATCATCAGTGCCAAAGTCATCCTGTAAGTCAACCTCATGTTTCAATAAACTGCTGTAAGAGCTCTTCGTATATATCAGGAACAAACTATGAGTTCGTTGTTTTGAGCCCAAGGTGAGTCAGTCATGCCCTACCTCTCCACCCTGTACCTGTCTGTTTAAAAAGTGCAGTTTTTATAGCTGGTTTTTGCTCTTGCCTTTGCAGGCACGCAGGACAAATTAGCAACACTGTCCATTCCAGTGATACCAGTTGTTTTGCCATCTGGCCTGTCAGCAGCGCAAGCACAATATTGCAACATCCAACTCCTCCCCATCATTCTCTCTTCACCACAGCAGCAGGAAAGATAAATGGTGTTCCAGAAGAAACATCTCAGCAGAAATCCATGCCAGTGCTACATCCCTGCGTCTCACAGGAAGCCTTTAATATCTTTTGGGATTGAGACTACGTGAATTACCCAAGTGAGTGTGTGCCACGTCCAGGGCTAGGTATCAGAGCTTCCTGGCTCCAGGCCTTCTGTTTTGACACAGCTCTTTCTAACTGTAGAAACTGGTGAGTTTTCAGAATTGTAACTGATGTAGATTACACAAATACTTTCCCTTACTCAAAACGCGCATGCTGCAAGTTTTAAACCCCTGATACCAAGGGGGGGGGAAACCATTCCAGTTGAAGCATTCTCATTATTCTAATTGAGTTAAACATTTTTTAATAGCCAAATCCACCTGTCCAAAGCAGAGAAAATAATAAAATTGGACTATTTAATTTTTCTCTGAGATACCTTTTTCAATTTGGTATTTCAGGGATCAGAAACTTCAAACTGTTGATGTTTTGAAAGTGTTCCCACAGATGCCTTTTCTGCTTTCCTCCAGCCACTGTAGATCAT
Source organism: Melozone crissalis (assembly GCF_028551555.1). Classification (NCBI taxonomy): domain Eukaryota; kingdom Metazoa; phylum Chordata; class Aves; order Passeriformes; family Passerellidae; genus Melozone; species Melozone crissalis. The sequence continues at coordinate 33,159,092 of NW_026535783.1, read as the reverse complement.
GTTCATTCAGTGCAGTCTTGGCTGGTGTGATTTATTCATGTGCTGCAGTGGAGATGCTCTCTGGAGCATTCAGTGGCTGATGGAGTTGTGTGATGGAGAAGGAACACTGCTGCCTACTGAGAGCAATATGCTGTGGATTCTTTGGGCAGCTTTGTGGTTTCCATTGTCTGAACATCCTTCTAGACTCCTACAGAGCATCTTCTGCTACCTGAATGGTTAAAAGGATTAGAGGAGGGTCATAACATTCACAGAGTTCAATTGCCATTAATCTCCTCTCTTGCTTTATCTAGAGATTATTTGTTAGTTTAGTTCTCCAATATGGTAAAAGACACTGAACACATTTACAGAGCCATTTTTTTCTCCTTTCTCCCCCTTTGTTTAGAGGTTATGTTTGTTGGTATTTGGGGGGTTTTTTTTGGTTGGTTGGTTTTGGTTTTTTTTTGGTGGTGGTTTTTTCTTTGTTGGGGTTTGGTTTATTGGGTTGGTGGGTTTTTTTTGTTTTGTTTTGTTTTTTTTTGTGTGTGTGTGTTACATGTATTAAAAAACATACAAAGGTTATTTTTTGCCACTTAAGTGCAGCTCCTCAGTTGTTTATTAGTTTCATTTTTTGTCTAGGTACAGCCTTAAAAAGGTAGCAGTTAAATGCTACTTGTTTAGCTTAAAAGCTAAACAATCTCTCAGCAGTGACACCTCTGGAATACTGGCAGATTGAGGCAGGCAGGGGCCTGGCAGCTGGGCTGGGTTTAATGCACTGCATGGCACACAGCTGGCAGCAGCAGGGCACAAGTGCCATCCTGTGCCACTCACACTCACACCTTGCTCCTGGAATAACAATGATGGGAGGGAATAAGAGGTACATTTCAAATCTTCCTCTGTTCGCATGAAATAAACCATGTCTCCAACACAACTTAGCTAAATTACTGTCCCTTGCAGTCTTGAAGCTTTAACTGTAAAGTGTGTGTTTGGGGATTAAAGCACACCGTTTCCACAGAGCATGCATTCTAGTTTTTGGGACCCCTGTTCAGATTTGGGATGTGTGATATATTGGGAATAGATTTTGTTTTGCACATGGGGGATTCTGTTTTAATAAATCTAGATTACCTTGCCCATGTCATAAAAATATAGACCATGACATACGTGGTTATGAGAGCCTCTCAGTGAGATTTGGCAAGTCATACTACTGTAAAAATATTTAAACAAGGCAACAGAAAAGTCCAAATAGTGACATTGTGGTTTGGTTGGATGATTTTTAAGCCACTCTAATTTTTCTAGACTACATGGATGTGCTTTGAAACAGAACCTTTTGAAATGAACCTTAAATGCACTTTGGCACTTGGAATCAAGTGATTTTTTTTTAAAAATTGGATCCTGTTATTATTAACCTCTTGGTTGCTGGGAAAGAAATCCAGATAAATGTGTCAGTCACTCTTATTTGCATTTAGATGATGGAAACTGACATGTTTTCATTTTATCTTTCACAGATAAAAGATTTCAGCAGAAGAATTCAAATGTGCACTTTGTTGTTTTCTTTAAGCAGAGAACCTGGGAAATAGCTTGAAAATTATGATTTAAAAGGAGGTGTATATATATCAAAAAGACAAATGCATTTGATAGATCTGCAAATGCTGTACATTGTTATAGTTCTAAGTTTCTGAAGCCTCTGAATTTCATTTTTGTTCCTTTTAATTACATCAGCATTTCTCTAATTTTATTTCTCTAAAGTTTTAATTATATCAGTATTTCTTCTTTTTAAAGAGAAAACCCATGCACAGAATGAAAGAACATGATAGAAGTTTTGTTTCTTCAGCACATTTGAAGTAAAAAGATCTGTACAAGAGATCATTCCTGCAGTGATAAACTGTTGATTATTACCCATGCAATGATCCCTACAAATTGTGCCATTATCCTTCAAAAGGAACATACCAAAATATTACAGCCTTGTGATAAGTGACATAACTCACAGTTTTTCTATCGTGACAAGGGAGACAAGTCTGTTTCTTGCCAAACCTCAGTCCTGCCTGTCTCCTGTTCATCATGTCCACTCCTAAAGCATCACTGGTGGTTCCTTCCCAATTTTGACCCACTACCCACTTCCTCTCCTTACAGCTGGTGTGTTTGGCTGTGCTACAGGACAGGTTTGTGCTGCTCCTTGCCATTCATAACTGGGAAGTGGTTACCTCTGGAGTGATGCAGAAGACATGTCAGTGTCTGGGAGCTGGTTTTGTGTGAGTTAGCATATTCCCTGTCTAGTGGGTATCAGCTGAAGGAGGTGGCAGGTGTGATCCTCAAGATGGTAAGCCACAGCACACCACTGGGCAAAAGTGGGTAGAGCACAAGAGACAGTGCCTTTTAGTTAAAATTAGAAAGCAATTTTCAATTACTTGTTGTATTGACAGTAAACAAGGAGATGCTTTGTCATCAGAGGAATAGCCTTCTGTCACAGGCTGCCAGATGTTTAATTTTGGTGGCTTGGCCCCTATGAGTTTCTACCATTTGCTGGAGCATTACTTGAATCATGAGAATGAGCTGCTTGTGCTCTCTACCTGATGAATTCTTCTTCTGGTGAAAAGTAACAGAGCAATTGCCCTACAGAGGAATCAGAGCCTGAGGAATGAAGAGTGGGAGCTGGCATCAGGTTCCTGGGGAAAAGAAAGACCAGCAACATTAACTATGATAAAGCAGCTCTGGGCTTTAGGGGTTTTTTGATGAGGACATCCATGCAGTAGGGTTAACATCCAGGTGTATACTCCAGAGCCCCTCATCATGCAAGGTGTAGGACAATTCTTTTAAAAAACCAAAGTTTGGGAGAGGACAATTCTTTGTTGTGTTTTTTGTGCACCAAGGATCACTTCTCTGCTTAGAGCTTGCAGAAGTAAATGCAATATGATGAGCCATCCAAATTTCATTGCTAGCTTGTGGAATATGGATCAGATGGATTACACTAAACAGTCAAAATCAACAGTTGATCGTGATTAGTGTGACTAATTAGAGTACCTTAACAAGATAAGTGGCCTGCGAGATGAAGACTCCACATTCTCATGGAGATTTGTTATTTTTGTGATCTGTGCTGTGCAAACACTTAAAAAATACAGTATGAAAGCTGTGTCATGACCCTTACTTACAGCAATAAAGTGTTGTTTTTCTTTCTTGGGGAGTTCTTACAAAAAGCAGTGAGCTCATCATCGTGTATGTTCTGCAGTGTGTATGACACTCTCAGGTTTAAAAGCTAGGGCTGAAGTGGAATGAAAAGAGAAAACTGTTTCCATTATGTATTTTTATAGATAGATAGATAGATAGATAGATAGATAGACAGACAAAGATATTAGATACATTGATAGACATAATAAATATATATAAAATTTTTTTACATGTAGAATCTGTCCTGTGACTGAAGAGGCAGTGAGAGTCATTGTCTCCTAAGGAAAAGCTGCATGCACCAGTGATAAGAGAAAAATAGTCGTACTTGTTTACTTTCTTTCCATTTTCCAAAATTCATTTGCTCTGTGACCTTGAACAAATCTTACAGCTGCTGTTTACTGTGAATTAAACACAGGCAATGTTTTTTTAATTGAAAAATGCTTCGAAATGAGAGGATACCAAAATCCATGGAAACCATTTAAGAAAGGTAACCTGTTGTGCTCAGATGGAGTATGTAGGCCTTATCATTCCCCAGAGTTTAACACCACTAGGACTACAAGAGTGTTGTGAAGAATTTCTTCATTTTATTTCTCAGATTATAACCCGTTTTATCCTTCTCACTCCCCCAGACTTATTTTGAAGCTTCTGGCATTGATGTGGCATACTACCAAAGCTTAAAATTAAAACAAGAGAGCTACAAAAAATCACTCCAGTTTCAAAATGCATGCAATAGTATCTGGACACCATTGCCTTCTCTGTAACTGAAAACTAATGAGGATGAGCCTGGGCAGTTAACATGTCCTTAGAGATGGATTCTCTAGTCAGCCATAGCCAGGCTGTGTGATGCCAACACTTATAAATACAATTTTCTTGCAGCAAAATAGAGAGAGGGCTCAGTGCTCTACCCTTGTTCCTTGGTTCCTTGGAAGTTATCCTCTATGGCAAGGAGAGCTCCTGACTGCTGCTTATGGCAGGAGTGACACTGCCATCACCCCTTCCCTTCTGCTTTCATTGACTCAGAGGTCAGGTGCTTGTGGAAGCCTCCTGGGCTGCCAGCCACAGCCAAAACAGACTTGTCCAGTCAATGATTTATCTGCTCCATGGAAAAGTGACAAGGAATCAGGCCCTCTCCTGCAGCTGATTTGAACATTGACAGCTGCCAGTAAAGATCTACGCTGTGCCCCATGTCAAAAGCTCTCAGATCTCATGATGCCTTAGAGTCTGTCACATCTTACACACACAGAATGAAGAGATGAACTCGCCCCCTACTGTGCAAGCAGGCTTCAGTATCCTGTGAGCATTCACTTCTACTCACCTGACTTCCAAGCCACTTCATTTTGTTCTTCTCTGAATTTCAGCAAAGTGAATACACTCTAAAAGAGAAATCTGTGGCTCAGTGAAGCACAAAGTCTGAAGTAACACACCAGCTACTCCAGTTTTTTCCTTCTACCTGACCAGAGGTTGCAGAGCTTTCTTCCTTTACTGGGAAGTCTGTTGGGAGCAGCTATTTTTCTCCACAGTGGTCTTCCCCTTTCCCTTATCAAGGCTAGTTTTCTACAGCCAGTCCCTTCCTGGTAAGGGCAGCCTGGTCGGTATTGTGGGAGCTGCACATACAGACAATCTTCCCCTAGAAACCCTCAGAGAACTGAGAAGCCAATGTCCTTTATGGAAGGTATGATTTCAGACCATCTCCATGTCTCCACAGGAGCCCAATGCTACTGACATGAAGAAAACAAAGGAATTTTTCTTCCTTGCTCCAGGCTAGGCACCATATGGCATTGTTCTAGGAGAAAAAGTGGGTAAAACATTACTCCTTGCTGTTTTTTAACGGAGAACGAAATAATTATTTCAATTGTGATGCTTGATATTGCAACCATTCTTTTCTTGTAAGTGCATTATCATAATATATTGATAATATCCATGATGGGTTTTCTTTTCCAACCCAATGGCAACATGTGGGCGACACTTTCAAGGAATGTAATCTGACTAAAAGAAATGTGGCATATACATTGAACAACTGACTAAGGGAATGCTCTAGGCTTGTGGCACAATCAGGATTGAGAGATTAGGCATCAGTCTTTTCATTTGCTATGTGCTTTACCTCAGTATCAATTCAAGGATAAGAATGAGCTATTGCAAGGAACACTAGAGCAGTAAATTTTTCCCTTATATTCTGGGTGTGACACAGCACACAAAATGGCAGCTGCTCTTTGAAAGAGTTTGAAGAACTCACGAATCATTTATATCTCCATGACAGTGCCTCTACCATACAGAATAGGATACAATCATTTTCTTCAAACTGTGATTCAAGAGAGAGATGAGTATCAGAAAGGCAAGTGGTGCTGGGCTGGACATGCCTTTGTTGAGTTGCCAGATGATGGTGCTTTCGAAGAGCACCAAGTGTCTAAAGTGTCCATTAAATTGAGATTAAATGGCTGAGAGTCTTAGTCCTTGAAAATTCAGGTAATTCTGAGAAAAAGAAAAGTCATGACTAAACCCATGCAAACTGTAGTGACTTTCAAGAATTGTCGGCAACCCCAAATGTATGGTTTGTGAACTAATAGCCCACTTAATGTTTTGCAAGGCCCACAGTTGGCAAATAACTTATGTCCAGTATTTCTGTGTTGTTTTTAGCATTGTACGAAATGTTCCATGCTTAGACCATTTTTCTGAAAGCAGACATAAATTAACAAGAAAATCACATCATCTCAAGTTGTATCTTTGGGTCTCAGAGTACTCTCGTTATCTGTAAGGCAATAGAGACTCAGGGCTTTGCATAGGTCACACTGCAAATCAGTGATTCAGCTGAGATAAGATGATTGACTTCCCTTTCCCTTTTTTACCCCATTTATTAGATCCCCCTGCCAGTATAAACAGTCTGCATAGCTTGGTAAGGAGGTTAAAATGTCAGGTCGAGTTCATTTTAAATTGCTTGAGCCACTTGTGGAATGTAAACTCTATGATCAAGTTTGTATTTAACCACGAATCTTCAAACAGTTCAGTACTGAGACAAAAACTGATGGCACAGCAAGCCATGGCTGCCTGATAGATACAGGCCAACAGTGTAGGTGGGTCTTATCTTCTGCTGGAACTTCTAAAGTGATTTACTATCTCCATATAACAGATGCGTTTCATTCTCATTAAAAAAGTTAAACCCACCTGGCTACATCAGGATTAGCTAACACCCAGCCCTGCTAAACAGGACTTGCCAGAGTATGTAAAAATAAAACCACTTAATCAGCCATTAGGAACGATGAAGAAACAGTCATGATGTTTCTGCAATTTAGCATAATAACGAAGCAATGTTCTGCAGTAAGACAAAGGGACACAGGGCATGCCCTGCTCTGAGTGGAAGGAATAACTGCACCATGTGCAAGCATTACAAATCAATACAGCTTCACTTCAGAGCAGCTAAGGCAAGGTGGTGACTGAACTCAATGCACATTAACTGCACCAGGCATAATTATCTCCAGATAAGTTTGTTGCAAAAGTAAGAACTCAATGCCTTAATTTCTGCTCCTGTGATTTGCATTGTACTTTATTTCAGCCAGAAAACATGGAAATCTATATTAAGAACCAGTCTCTGCCATCAAGTTCCCAATCTGACAGGCAACAGAGACTTGTAAACAGCTGGAAAAGGAAGTCTACTTGATTCTGTATTAATTCTGAGAATTGCTGTCTTGTCAGGATCAATCCTGCATTCATGCTCCAAGCCCCTTCTATCCTCACTAACTAGCTCCCCACAATGAAGCCCAAAGCAGAACTGCAGCAAAAGGCAAACGTGGTTTAAAGCAGGGCCTCTGCTCGTACAAACTGTGCGGATGCAGCAAACTCAAGCCCTTTGATCACAGGCACAGAAAGCTGCCTGGCCAGCCAAAGCCTGTTAAGCAAGCAAAGGCACCCAGGGTTTCTTGGTCAAATGCAGCACCTGGAGCAGGATTGCTGCTGTTTGTTACCCGCTCACTCCTAGAGATGCCTGCAGTCCTATGGCAGCCACACATCAGAAAAAGACATCCTGCAGACACTGGTGCATCTCGGCAGGCTCGCCTGGACCTGTGCATACCTGCAGGGAGCTGAGCAGGTGGGCAGCCATCTCCTCCTGCAGACAGCCTGGGGACCCTGCTGCGCCCCTCTGCAGGGACCAGCCTGGATGATAGTCCCTGCTCTGTGTCCCTGTGGACAGGAGCAGAGCCTGTCACAGACTGTGGGGTTTGGGTGGTCCCCCACGTTCAGGGGCTACATGGGCATGTGCTGTAAAACACCCGGGGTGTCAACTGCTCTTTTTATTCAAACCTTTTTTTTTCCTGTGAAGCACTAGCAGTAAGGATAGAAACCTGCATTCTCATGCTCAATAAGAGACCTTGAGGCAAAGATACCTCTCTGTCTTGGATATTTTTCCCCTCCCCTGATGTCAGCAATCATAAACAACGTATTATTTTGTTCTTCACAGGAGCTTTAAAAGGGGACTTTGAAACTCTTCTATATGACTGCTGTTTGCTTCCTCAAGTCACTCAGCCTCCCCTGAGTCTCCTCTTCATCGTGACTACATTTCTTATAGGCACTGAGAAATCTTATAACCACACTCCTATCTCAACCTGGATGGCCTATTAAATTTGGAAAGCAGAATGGTAAAAACTCAAAGCAGCTCTTGAAATGAAAGTGAAAAAAGAGAGTCCCATAAAATTTCAATGTAAGCAAAAGGAAGCCAATTTGTTATGTAAAGCAGAACATCAGGTTGCACTCCCACTCCTCTCCCTCTCACTCTCAGGGCACCCTGGGAGACTGGAAGCTATTTTTTTTTCTCTCCTTTCCCTTCCTCTGCATAGGCACATTGTTTTCAATTGCATAGCTGGAATGGCAATCCTCTTCCCTCTGTCATTTTTTCTCTTTCCTTTGGGCCTGGTTCAAAACACAAATTAAGACAGTCTTTTGTGTTTGACATAGTAAGTCTGTGTCAGCAAAATTCAGTCTCCAGCAAGAATTGCAAGAGATGATGTGACATCAGGAGTAAATCACTCCTTTAAACACTTCTGAGAAAAACAGACTTTCGATTTACGACTGGTTTACTGTTAAGGCTTTCATTTGGATATTTCAAAATAATTTTTATTTCTGAAAAAATATTCAATAATATCCAAGCAGCTGGACCTTTTCTTAGTAATACAATTAAAAATAACCACAGCATTTAAGCCCGCAATTAGACCGCAGTAAGACAAAGTAAATAAACTAATGAGGAATTGGAATTTTCCACCAATGCAAGCATCAAGTCACTTTTCTGTCAGACATCTTGTTTCACGTCCAGAACCTAGCCCAAACATTACCAAAAAAGGACAGTTGAGGGAGCAGGATGGTATTAGATGTGAGAGAGCACTTTTGCTTCTACGAGAATTATTCTTTTAATTTTCTATATTGGTGGGAAATAGCCAGAAATTTAGGGTAGTGCGCAACAAGTGAGGAAGAGAGACTGAATTTACTAGTATTTCAGGAAAGTAATAACCTGCTGAGACTGCAATGAGTCATTTGTACAAGATGTTAGGAGATTGTGGCATAAAAAATACATACACTTGCCTCAGTGTGTTGCTGTAGCACACACACTACTTGAAATTTTTTTTAACCTTAATCTAATTAAGAACTAGTCAAGAAGAAATCATTTTAGAGTAATATCAGACCAATAGTGTGTCTACAGAAAGGAAAAAATAGGTTGTTTTTGCATTTGCATCTCTTTTTAAAAGACGTAGCTTTTCACAAAGCCTGAAGTAAAGCAAAAAGGATGAAATGGATGGCAGTGTACAAAATACGCAACCAGATGCATAATTAAGGCCTAGTCAAGGGAGGAAAAGGCAGACTGAATAGTTCTGTGGGTAGAGCAGATCTACCCAGCAGTGTCTGGGAGCAGGACCTGGCCCTCAGCCACAAGCTAGAAAATGATGGTTGTGAGGATAGGACAAGACTGCACAGGATGAAATGCAGCTTAACGTGCTGGGACTTACTGGTTCTAAATTAATCCAGAAGCACCTGTTTAATGTAAATTAACCACGAGGTTACTGCTTTCAGCAGCTATTAGCACAGATCATAGCTTTATTCAGTGGCCAGCAACATCAAGGGACAGGGAATCAGGGATAAAATGGGCTAGTAATTTGCGTGCCTGCTTGGGAGTTAGTCATGTCAGCCTATCTGTGGGCGCATCTGTCTGTGCCTCATAGGATAATATGTTTTTACCTTACCTTAACAAAACACAGAAGGTTTGCTCCCAGACCTGCTCAAATACCTGCGAAAAGGTGCCTAAATAAAGTTTAAGTCACTCTATGAATGGTTTTATGCCACATGGAAAGTCCCAAGGCTGGTATGTATGCTTTGCTGGACCAGAAATATTGTTTTGTCAAGATATATCCATCTTAAAAAATAGCTCTCATCTGTCATCAGCCCAAAGTGCTTGCGGGTGCTCTGCACAGGGCATGAATACGAACACAATCAAAACTGGCCCCACTTTCTCCTCCCTCGCTTGCACAAGCTTGCTCCAGTTTCTGCCTAGTGTTCTGACTGCCCATGCTGCGCATCCCTGGCACTTCTATTCCTTCCCAAATGAGGACTGGTGGCACTTCTTACTTTGCTCACAGCCTGCCTCTCTGTCTCCCTACCTTTCCAGTGTGGTTTGAACCTCTGCCCTTTTAATGGCAGGAGACCTGTGCTGATGTGATGCTTCCTTTTCTCTCTGAGGGCAAGCATTTAATGACATGATGGCTGCAGCCCTCTTCTGTACAGTTCTTGCCCTCAGTGGCACAGTGTGCAAATGATTGTCTTAAACCTCTGTCATGGCATTTCCTAGTGACAAGCATTTCACTTGCTACATTAGGCCCACTGCCAGTAAGGTAATGAAGATATAAATAGTAGCAGTTTCTATTTCATTTCCTTAAGTGCAAAATTACTTTGTAGCTGAAAGCAAAAATCTTCATTTAGCAAGCCAGACTATTAGAGCAGAAGATTATAAAAATACATTCTGAAAGGAGGTAGGGAAAGAACAATATATAAACAATAATAAAAGAGTATGTTCAGTTTTTAATGCTGTCACTGCCTAAAAGTCCATGGTACAGAAGGATGAAGTCAGCCAAGGGCAAGTTAGATATCCCTTGGGCGAGGAGGTCTTCTCAGGGAGCTCACAGTGAGCCTGTGCATGTTGGTGGTTGAGAGGCAGACAGCGCTGCAAAAATATTCCTTGCTTTGCTGTTTGTTTTCATTCCTTCCTCATCAAGATCATGGAGAAATTTCTACCCTTCCAAGGGAGCTATTAGCTCTACCAGTCCATTTCCTCCTCCACATCCTGCAAAGCCCAAGGTCTCAAGGGATGACTAAGCCAACGTTTTTAAGAGGCAAAGAAGTGAAATGGATATAAACTCAGAGTAACCTCCGTCAAAGCATGGGAGGATACAAGTGTGACCATAAGCTGGACTCTGCTGAGACCAGAAAATGTGCTCCAGGCCAGCACTGCTCTTCTTAGATGCCATAGATTTTTAGGAAATAGCAAGGACCGGAGAATGAGCCTGTCCCTTTCAGAGTAGGAAGGTAGGGTTGATCATTTGCCAAGACACTTCTTCAGGGGCAGCTGGCAGGTAAACTGTGAACACACTAACCCCAAGGGCACTGAGCGTGTGGGAGACACCTGTGGGGAGCACTGAGAGGAGAAGCACAAGGCAGCATGCTGCGGATTGATACAGCTTCTGGAATGTCAGGTTTATGGAAATGACACATTTTAAACACTGGCTTTTTGTGTCACATTAAAAACACACATAAGGACAGCACTAAGGCATTTGGTGTTCTGAACAGTTCCTGACTTGGCCTTTAAGAAGGTATTAAATAGGCCTGATTAATCTCTCAGTTATATGGTTGCAGGTGAGGATGATCTCACTGAATTTGGGCCATTAGTTATCTACAGCTGGAAACTGCATGCAATTATGAAATGTAGCATTAACCTGGACACAGAGATTTCTCTCTTTTTCCAACTACAAACTGTTACACAAAGACTTTGAGTTAAAAGCCAGCTAGCTTAGGTCATTAAGAAGGAATTTTTTTTCCATTACAGATTTCCACTATGACACATATCTGATCATTGCTGACTGCAGTAAACATTAAGGAGAACAATCAACGAAATGCTTACAAAACGCTTTTAACAGTGTAAGAGTATTTTTTAAAACCAATTTTTAAGCCCCTTTTCAGAGGGAAGAGAAAGATGTTAATCTTGTCCATCACAGTGCTGAGAAATGTAAAGAAGAAAAACAAGGGGTGGGTACATGGATACAGACCAGCTTGAAAGTAGCACTATTTCCTGATATTGCCATTGGCAGCTGCTCACATGTACAGCATATAATCATCTAACTGCTGAACCGAAAACCTTGTCTTGGGAGTTCTGATAAAGGACACCCAGAAGCCTCTTTCATTGCAACTGGAATGCTGGTTTCAATGGATGGACAGCATAGTTTCATGTCGGGGTGGAAGGGAGAGCAGGTATATTGTTAAAAACATAGATATGTCTACTTTTTGCGTCAGGAGGAGATTTCTTTTATCAGCACGTTGTTAGCTGGAGTCAAATATTTTGAGTCCACATCGAATATTTTGTTACATCAGAGGATTATTGTTTTCATCATTTTATATCAATTTAGATTGTAAATGGTATTTTTGCCACTGTGTTTCCCAGAGCACACAAATTTCATTTTTGATGAAATTAATGATGCAGATTTGCTGGTAATGATCAGTTATCAGTTATTTTGTATTAATACAAAGTGATAATTTATTTTCATTAATATTTTGCAAAAGCTTATTAAGCAAATTAAATACTAAGGGAGGGGAATGAGGAGGGGTGGGGGGAAATGAATATTATAATTTTAGCCCAGTACACTGAAAGATAAGCCAGCAGTAGATAAATATACAACTTTGTGCTTTGACAGGAATGTGCATCTGTTTCTCATTATGTTTGCTTGAGACAAGCAAGGAGTCAAGGTTTCCCGTGATTTAATTTGAAGAGCAATTTGGATTTCCTGTGCCTCAGCTGGAGGTATTATTGGTTTGAGACCAGAAATGCCCCAACTGTCTAAGGAGTTTCATGTTCCACAAAGAATAATACCTACAGAAATTTAAACAGGATGTCAAGAAGTGTTATATGTGGGCTCTCAGTGCTCTCCAGTGTTTCTAATATAAATTCACATGAGTTTCATTCTCTCTTTTTGCCACACAAAGTTACCAACTTGGAAAATATAATAAGCTAACAACTACTGCTCAGCATAACTCACAGTGTAATTCTGTCCATCAGAGGAGCTAAAATTCCACATCAGATTCCCTGGAAGAACGTGACTGACCTAAACAGCCAAGACTGTTTTTCACAGAGAGGGAGCAGAGCCCGGACAGACAGCTGCCAAGCTCTGGTCATGCATGATGTTCAGAAAAGTCTGAACACCTTTCCTCTGACAGCAAGGTTCTTCAATGCTGCTCAGGCTCTGTACACAGAAGTAGAGACACTCTTATGCTTATTTACATCATGGCCTTGGTTCCTGTGATCAGCATGTAACGCTGATGGTATATTTGCATGAATAATTGAACATTATTAAGAAGATAATGACCATCTGTTAGATGCTTTTAATGGATTTATTTACAAACTACACTTCACTGTCTTTTGAACAAGGAAACATGTTATTTTGAGCTAATCAGATTGTCAAGAGATTAATATACCAGCGCTTCTACGGATCTCCTCTTCAAATGAAATCTTAGTCCCAACTGAAGTCAGTTCTGGATTTTGTCATAGGGCTAGATATAGCTGATATTTTCACCTCTCATGCTCCCTGATGACTGAGAGAGCTCTGAAGACTCAAGTATAGGAATTGTGATTTTTTTTAATGCCTCCTCTGGTAAATATTCTTGCATACAGAGAGATTTTTGTCTAAAATACTCATCATTTATGTTTCCTCCTAACCAGAATAATCCACAAGACACAGGGTTTTAACTCAGCTACATCAAAAGGGGTAGTGCTGATTATTATTTGCAGCTTACTTACTTACTTTCAGGAACTTGTAAAAACTATGTTAAAATTCAGGCACAGTCAGTTTTGAGGAAAAAATTGCATTGTTTCTTTGACAGTATAAAGTACTGCATTTTTTCTGGTCATGTTAAACTGCACTGGGTTTTGTAAGATCATACCATCACTGGATATTTAGGAAGCTTCAAATAATTCTGTCATTTAATGATCTAGAAATAGAAATTTACCTGTAAAACCGTTTGACTCATTGTGACTGCAGTACAGAACTCTTCATAATGAATAGAAAACACAAAATGACTTAATTAAGGATAGGAAGATACCAATATTAGTATTTATTTAAAAATCACACATTATTTTTCCTGTGCTTTCATTGTCATTGTTGGGTCTTTTAAATGTTCACTTTATATGCAGACATTTGAATTTTTAGGTGAAAATCAAAAGAGTTTCAGCAGAGCAGTTTACCTCGTGTCTTGTGTTTTGGAGGCACTGTTGATCTCAAAAAGCAAGAAAAACAGGCTACTCTGCTACTCTATGGAACTTCTTTTAGGCTATTCCAGGCTATTCCTGGAAAGTATGCATTTTCTGCTGCTTTCTTCCTACTATTCACATTTTTTAGTGTATGAGATTCTAATTTTCATGTTGAGATTCTCCAGTGTTACTGATCCCACAGCTAAGACACCTCATGATTTACTAGTCTGTGTTTGTAGCTGATGGGTGATGTTTGTCATATTGTTCCACACAAATATTCTCTCAACACTGCAGCAACATTATCTAATAAAAACACGAGGAACAGAACTTCTGTACAGTCTCCATGATTTTTTACTAAAAGTGGAGCCAAATGCTTACAAATTCTAGTCAGGCAGCTGAAAATTTGACTTATGACATTTGCTAATAAGTAATAATTATTCATATAGAGGTGGAATTCTGTTGATACATATGGGATGTAGTGATCTTGAAACAAAACTGATGAGAGCTATAATCAGATATGGAAAAATATGGAAAATTTCACAAAGATATCTATTCACAACAAATAGATATTCTATCAAGTATGACCTTCTGTTAAGAAAATAAGACAAGGTTTGTTATTTTTTTCCTATCAGCTATTGTATCTTGATTTAAAGGCTCTAGAGATCTCTTACAACCAGCATTGCTGCAATGTCATCCCTGACTGGAGCTCAAAACAATTCTGTAACTAACATGAAAAGAACCTCTTTCATGATATGTGACCTGGAGGATGCAACAATACCAAGATGAAATCTGACTTTGGTTCTGTATGAACAACCTTCTCTCACTTCTCCAAATCCAGATCAAGATGCTTAAGTAATTAAATGCTGAAACAGCAGCTAGAAGTGTGACCTAGCCTACTTGAGGACAGTAATCCCTCAAGAGTCTTCAGGTTTGTAAAATTTCTTGCAGTTGGTGATTTCAACCACCTACAGGTGAAATGTACAGAATCTGCAGCAATTTGCTTTGTGGAAATAACATTTGACCACTCAAAACACAGGCTGGTTTGAAACAGAAATTTTTTTTTTTGGCTGGTACTAGCATGTATTTTCCTGATCTCTTCATAGAGCCCTGGCCATGCCATATTCTGAGGCCTTTCCTGGTGACGCAGAACATCTGTTTCTGTCAGTGGAAGCCTTGGCCTGCTGTGCTCTGTGTGACCCAAGAGCCATATGTATGATGTTTATACAGAATCATTTGTAACACTGCTGATAACACAAGTGAGTGCTGCTTTTTCACATGCATTGGTACATTTTTTTTGAGCAGTCAGAGTCGCACATCCCTACCCAAGCCATACTTGGGAGGTGCAGTCTGTATGCGTCTGTCTTCAGTCAAACCTTTTCCTTTCCTGGAAGGTTTCCAAGGCTTCCATATGTTAAAACAGTGCTTTCCCTTACTAAGTAAATAAAAGAGAGTTGATTTAGTTGGTTTTCTCTTGCTAAATCAAGGATTGAAATGAAAATGGCAAATACCCAAATGTACATCCAATGACTAATGTGAGAAAATGCTTTCTTACCTCCCTAATGTATTTCCATAGCTGTGCCAGAATTCTGAAAAATTCTGACGGCTGAGCTCCAGAAATACAACACTTATTCTTTATTTCATGATATCTTTCATTAAGAAAAGAATGATCTCTGACCCAGAGAATTGAATAAACAGCCTTGCATGGGCTTTGGTGAACTGTGGATCAGTCCTGTGGGATTCATCTGTAAAGGCAGTTGCCAGGTTTTGTCCCACCTAATTATAAACATTTTTATACAAACGTCTACCAAGTCACACCAGTCAGGGGAAAGCAGAACAAGACTATCAGTATTACTTTAGTGTCTACTTGAAGATGAGAGGAATCATATTCAGTGAGTTCTTATATTCCTCTATACAAAGGGTAACTCTAATCTTGAGACATTTCCATTTAGTTTAGACAGATGAATACCATTAGAAAATTTAATTTTTGGTGCTTTCCCTGTGAGTTTCCTACCCATTCCTAAAATACCTCTGTCAAAGCTAAGCATTTATCAAATAATGTGAGCTGCAAACATCAACACCGTAGGCGGGGTGATTATTGCAATACATGCTTAATTTGTAAAAGCAACTAGGAATACATTTTGGGTTGAGATTGTTTCAGGGGTAATTGTTATGACTATTTTAACAGCAAAAAACTGACAAAATGTTTCAATTAGCACTTCAAGTTGCACATCTGAAAGAAGTGAAGTTGTTATGATGTGGTATTAACTTTGAAAAAAATCAGATAATTAGTCCTTTTTCTGCACATGTAACTCTCCACTATGATCCTGCCCTTTAGAATCTGGCCTGAAGAACAAAATTAACCAGCATAACCAAGATACAAATCCACTTTGCCGTATGTAAACCATGTGACATTATTTATCACAAAGACAAAGTTAAATCATACCAGTTCAAAAAAACTCAATGCTTTTTAGCACCACAGCTTTAGGATTTAAAGTCTCTGAAGAGTACAGTGAAGTGTTTAGGGAGAAAAGATGACCTGTCTTAAAATTCACAAGCAGATAATAATTTTAAAAACCTGTGTCTCATGTGCACATTTGGAGACCATTGCAAATGTATTTTCCACTAGAAAAAATAAAATAAAAAAATAAAAATAGAATAGCCACAGTGTTCAACATTATCCATAAATGATTACAACTTTGTAAAATATGGAAGAAACACAAAGGTACTTTGTGGGACTTTAAATGGACTTTGAACTGCAACCTTTCATTCACTCCTGTAGTGTCAGGAACACTCACTCAGCATCAGGCAAGCTGGATTGCATGCTCATTTTAGCCCCAGGGATTTTCATTAACCTTTTTCAATTCCTAAGAAAATGAGCGCTATAATTACCAGATTGTATACTAACTGAGCCTAAGGTTGATGATGGAACATTTTGCAGCCAAGAGCACTAGTCCTAGAACTGGAAAAGAGGCAAGAATTTGCAACACAATATTATTACACTTAGTCAGAGTTGTACACAAATCTGCGAACCATCAGATGTTGAGTATGACTGTTGAATCTGTCAGGAGTTGCAATATGTATGAGTTATTTCATTCCTTGCTCTCCATTTCTGAAAGTACATAAAATCTTTTCATTTCTGAAAGTATGTAAAATCCCACACTGAAGTTAATTAAAACACCATATTCTATACAGATATTTATATGCTTTCACAAAATCTAGTCTTCTGTTTCAGGAAAAGAGAAAGCTGAGAGCAAAGATTCTGGGAATCCAAGAGAATTCCAGCAATTCAAATAGATATTTCAAGCACCTTAATGGCAGGTTTAGACAGGAGGGAAAAAAGGATGTGTATAATGTATCTTGGCAACACTTCCTAGGATAACAGAAAACATCCTCACAACACAACCATGACAGTAAAAAAAGTAAGGTCATATTACAGATAACTTAAAGTTTAGCTCATAATACTAATGTAGTAGATAGAGGAAAAATAAAAGAATGTGTAGAAAAATTATGGTTTTTTCCACAGGTGTTTCAAGAAGATGACAGAAACTGCTAGTATGAGCAAGCATAAAAATTGTATTTTTAGTTGCTCTTACGCTGCTTCATAAGCCCTTAATGTGGCCTCTCTTAAATAAACTCTACATTATGAGTGATATTTGTTGCATGGGCATCAGTGGTGTAAAAGCTAAGTAACAAACTTCTCCTCTGTAATGATGGAAAGCCCTTGTCACTCTCCATTGACCACAGAAAAAGCTGAAACTGTCACACAAGTGTTGAAGCTCAAGAATAAGTGAGAAAATATGATTTTTTTCTAGCACAGGGTTCTGAAATGATGACTGCTGAATATTTTTATTTTAGTGAGAGTTTTTAGAATTTTTCCAAACAGATGACTGTAGGGATGCTGAGGAAACTGATTTGTTTCTTTAGAGTAAAACCAAGAAACAGCAGAAAAATGATTTTTGAAAAGACAGAAATAAACTCTATCTATTCAGAAAATACAATCAGGTCTTTTTTAAGTGATTGAGGCAGCTCTATAGTCACCAGGCTATAAAACTATCTGAACGTGGGAGCACAGGTAATTTTTTTCTTGATTTTAGTGTAATTTTCATGAACAATTTCTGCCATTATTTCTAATGGCAGAAATTGTTCATGAACATGATTCATCCACTTGAAATCATTTTAAACCCTACAATTTTTATTAGATGCTTGAGTTCATTGACAAGCAACAGAAAAGTTGCAATCTATGAAAAAAAGTTGTCCCAACTTTTCCTTTCTCTGTATGTGATTAACTGTCCTTTGGAAATGATGATGATGATCAATGCAGCTCTGATTTATAAGAAGTGAGTGACAGAAATGTAAAATAAGGAAGTAAGAAAGAATAGAATAACAGTGACAACACTAGGAGTATTTTCTGGCAGACTTTTCAAAAAAACTAAGAGAGCTCTGGCTTGTCAACCTAGGAGGATATGCCATCATCACAGAAGAAATATCAGCCTCTGTGACTGGTTTAGGTTGGTGTCACTGCATTTAAGAAGACACACAAATTGGAGCCCTTTACATGCTTGGATGTGCTGTCAAGAGAGCCAACAGTGCTGGACTGTCAGGCACAGAAAATCAAACCCCATTGATTTAAAGTTATGCCATCGGACACTTTGTGATGTCCAGCTCTTCCAAAGCAGCTGTCAGACACATTTGCAGTGGAGTGACTAATCTGGCATACAATACAGGATTATCTGGTGATCACTTCCTCGTCTTCACCTGGGGCAATACAAGAAGAAATTCCATACTTAGAACAGATATTTATGAAAAAGTGCAGAAGTGTCAGAAATACTGTGAGGTTTACAGAGGCAATAAAAATACACAGTAGCTGATGGAGCCTGCTATTTTGGAGAACATGGGTAAACAAATTATTTTTGTCTTCAGTTTTTTCCAGGCTGGTGTGTCTTGGCCTACAGATACAATTCCCCTTTGGAATTGAGGAAGTGCAAATGGTTGGTGTTTGGCACTCCAGCTGATTCTTTCCACACAAAGACACATGAAAATATGAATTAAGATGTGTAACTCCAATACCTATTTTGGGAATAATTACACCTTTGTCCTCCATGTATGGTGCATGGCAGCAGAGTAGGTTTCCCACCAGACAGAGTGATGGCTGTTCTCTGGCACACCAGACCTCCAACAAACTCTAGGTGATCTTTTCCTACAGCCACTGTAACTAGACTTTGTCAAGATATTTGTGATTTGTGATTAGGACCTACTGGAATAGATTGTTCTTGCGGGATTTAGCTATGTTATTTTTCAGAGAAGCTCACCTCAACCAATAACTTCAGAACAGTAAATGAAAATAGGGTACTGTGAAACAGCAAGAGCTGTGAGCTGTTCCCTTACACTACTATAAACCCACTAAAATACAGTGATATAAATCCACCACAGAATCAATGACTCACAGCAAAGTACAAAATATAGCAATGCTTCACAGTCAGTAAAATTATCTTTAAGGTTATATAAGTTTACTTAGCGGTGATGAAAAAGTATCATGTTAGCATTAATATGATTTATTTTTTTAAGTATAGAATATTTGTGATAAGTTGCTGTTAAAATTAGAGTGGGGATCAGGTTGTGTTCATCTACTTTCTATCCCATTTATTGTGTGGTAAATAACCCACTTTATTTTCCCTTACGACATTTTAAAATCAGTTCAATGCATCCTTCTTTACAAAGATTGTCATACTTGTCTAAGTATATATTGAACAAGTTCTGGTTGTTTGTTTTAGCTGCAAAACAGGTACCTGTAACAGAACTTGGTTGGCATTAATACTGCCATTCACAGCATCTGCCTTGTCAAACATCACACCAGGTAGTAGGAAAAACAAGCTTCATTAATAAGTTCACAGTATTCGTTCACAGGTCATTGGGTAAAATTTGGCAGCTGTGTTATTAAAAACAGCAGAAAAGATGTTTAACATGTTACCCACTGAGTTTAAAACCTGAATCCTACTGGGTAGCTCATGGATGAGATTGCACTGATAAATAAAATTGCTGAGAAAAATGATACTAAAAAGACAAACGTATCTGGTTTTACCTTGCTTTGGCAGTCAAACTGTAGCAAAGGAACTAACATTTCCATAATTTGGAAACAGAAGGTTGGTGTCTTGTTCTGTATCACGTTGGCAGCAGAGGAAGCAGAACAAAATAATTCCTCTCGTATTTTCTAATTCACTGTTCTCAAAAATCTATCACTCTCCTAAACTTTTAATCATGTCACTCTCTCCCAAACATTTTATCTTTCTGTAACATGCAAAGTGTAGTGGTACATTTCTGGATAGCATAATAAAACATTTGCCTATGTATTTTCAGCACATGTGAGGCAGCAGATCAATTAAAACATCAATTAAAACAAGTAGATCAATTAAAATATTAAATCAATTAAAACATTCAATGGAGCATTTCTGGGAGTCAGTCTGCATGTGTGATAAAAGCTACATCAGGTAATACAGATAGATGCACATGTTATTTGGTTTTTTGAAAAGGGATCTAAAAGACAGCTATCAAAGGATGCCAGTTATATGGCCTCCTTTTGTGATGCTGATTATGCTTAGAAGTATACCTAAACTCAGGGGGTTATCTTTGCTTTCTTACTTAGCACTCTGACCTCTAGCTTTCCCTGTCTGCATATACCAACCTTTTTCTGTAGCTCAATATGAAAAGGACAAATGCAACTTCATAGATTCATAGAACATGCTGAGATGGAAGGGACCTATTAGGATCATTGAAGTCAATCCTTGGGCAAGTGCAGAACAGCCCAAGAATCACACCACATGCCTGGGAGCATTGTCAAAGCACTTCATGAACTCTGTCAGGCTGGTGCTGTGACCACTTCCCTGGGGAGCCTGTTCCAGTGCCCAGCCACCCTCTGAGGGAAGAACCTTTGTCTAATATCCAACCTAAACCCCCCCACACAACCTCAGGCCATTCCTTTGGGTCCTGTCCATGCTCACCAGAGAGAAAAGATCAGCGCCTGCCCCTCCTCTTGCCCTCCCGAGGAAATCACAGACTGCAGTGAGGTCTGTACTCTGTCTGCCCCAGGCTGAACAAACCAAGTGACCTCTGCTGCTCCTCGTAAGGCTTTCCCTCCAGATCCTCTCTTGTCCTTGTTGCCCTTCTTTGGACACTCCCTAATAGCTTAATATCTTTTCTATATTGCACCACCCAAGACTGCCCCCAGTTTTGGGTGACACAATATCTTGCCTGAGGTGAGGCTGCCCCAGCTCAGAGCAGAGCAGCACAATCCCCTCCCTTGCCCGGCTGGTGATGCTGTGCCTGACACACCCCAGGACAGGGTGGCCTTCACACCAGAAAACTTGGGATTTTTAATGAGAGAGAGAATTTTTTAGGCAGTAAGAAGAGCTCCTTCAGACTTTCCTGTCTGTTTCTGCATGAGAGATTTCCTTAGGACTGGAACTAGCACAAGCAAAACTTGCATTATATATTTCATATATAGATATATATGTGTATATATATATATTAACTAGCCCAGTTTGGTTGGGGCCTGGTGCTAGTAACATCAAAGTGGTTGACTCATTTGTCAGGTGGTGGGTTTGATCCTTGTATGGGCCACTCACCTAAGAGTTGGCCTTGATCATTCTTCTGGTTCCCTTCAAACTCAGAATATTCTGTGATACTTTGAACCTTGCAAGACTTAAAAAGATTGAGAAAGCCAAATGTTGTAACTGTCAGTATAAAGCCCATCACTAAGAGTAAAATACAAGTAAGGACACACAATAAGTGTTTCTACCAAGATGTCAAAATATAAGGAGCAGTTAAAAGCCTTACTAGGCCAAATAATTTCAAATGTTAGGAGAAGAAAATTCAGACTGCAGTTGAAAAACAAATGAGTCAGCTGTGAGAAGTGAGACAACTCATTTAAGAATATCTTCCTGGCGTGAAACCAGACCCATCCATACAATGCAAAGTGAAAGGTTTGGGGAATGTACAGATGTCTGTGTACAGGGGTTTAAATTTAGTGTTTGAATTAGGCTACAAAGGCATTAATCTCTTCACTGACTCCAAGGACACTTAGGCAGCTTCATCTCTGAACCTTTTTGTCTGCTAAAGTGACAAGTGTCAGTACATATATCCCACCAACTTCAACATATTCACAAAATCTGATTTCTTAGACTGTTATTTCACTTCTATAACAAAAAATTCCCTTGTTTTTTGGAAAATTTTTCAATATTCTTAAACAGCAAATTATATAAAGATGCAATGGTTGTTATTTATTTAATCATAGAAATGAACAAGTGATTATTCAGGTGTAATTAGCAATTCTGCTATCATTTGAAAAACAGCAATACTGCTGAAGTTTACAATAAGAACTTCAATGCTTATCCATCAGCCAGTGGCAGCCCACATCCAGCCCAGATGAAAGGAGATCTGCAGTATGCATCTGGTTATTAGGAAATTGGTAATTTTTTTGCCTCAGTCAGATTTCTTTACATCACTGATCAGCTAAACACAGGGGGCTAGACCTAACAGTCAGTTTGATATTTCAGACACTCAGTCCCTTCAAGAGTTCTAACATTTTCATGAATTTACTGGAAAATTCAAGTGTTGGAGTAAGTGTAAATGCATTAGACTAGTAAGTCTGCAAGGTACTTACCCTGAATTTACCAAATTGATAAAATCTTAAGAAGTAGAGAACTTCCATTTTCAACAATTCTGAAAAAAACCTGAATTCACTTCAACAAGGAATTATGAAGGGTCCATTTCAGTTTAGAGAAGCTGGTCCTTTAGGAAAGTTAAACAAAGAAAATTGTGTCAGGCAAACTGCGTATTGATAGATAGTACTATATATATATATATATGTATTTAATTGACAGTTTTAAAAAATATGCATTTTCAATATGTGGTCTAGACACATTCAAGAGCAAATCCAGGGAACAAGTTTGGACAATGATCAGAGAAGCAAAGATATAAGGGCTGGTGGTTCATTTTTTTTCTCCTGAATTGAAGACATAAGTGATTGACATTTGTATATGGTCTGGAATCACATCAAAAAAGTTACAGGGTTTCCTGGCACTAGTCCATCTGAAAAGAGGATGTAAACTGCCTTTATTTTTGTCTCTTGTTACCTTAGGTCCCTGATTAAATAAGCTAAAGAGATGAGGAAAGAAGGGCTGTTTCACAATTTTCTTTCTGGTTATATGAAGGACAAGTTCCCTATTGCTCAGACAGCTGCCACAGAGATTCCTGGGTGAGAAATTGCTCTGTTTACTCAGCCTGAAAATGACCTCTCTCCTGTCTACCTCTAGCCCATTGTTAATCAACCACCTCAAACAGGGAAACAAACTGGAGGATCACTTTCCTTCTTCATGCCAACACACATTTTGTACCCACTTAAAACCTGTCTGGGACGCTTGTGTGCTTCTGGCAACAGAAACATGGCACAGTCTTTCACAATCTGGTTATCTGTCAATTAATGGACTTAGATTATAGTCTTTGTTAAAGTGAAGAAAAAAATCAGTGTTTATCAGTGTTTGTTTATTTCACAAATTTCATTAGGTAATTAGATGACCATTTTTATTTCTAGTTAAGAAGTAAAAAAACAGAATTACTGTGACTGAGCTGCTTACAGACTGTTAATTAACTACATTACCGTGACCGAGAGGCTTAGAAAGTATTAATTAGCTGCATTAAGATTTCGATACAAAGTTTCCTAGCTGAACTGACGAGACAGTTCTGGAGGGTTTACAGCCCTTCAAAGTTCTGCAGCCTTATGTGCCACACAAGGAGTTTGCGCTGCCAGTTTGCCTCCGTGGGTGTGAGGAGAGCTGTCAGCATGAGCAAGGGAGAGGTGTCAGCTTTGACCAGCGCCACAAAGAGCTGATCAAGGCAGGCTCCGAGCCTTGACAGCAAACAGGCTTTGCCTGACTTCAGTAAACAAACTGAGGTGAAGCTGGTCTGGTCAACCAGAGCTTCCCGAGGTGTCAGAGGCAGCCGATTAAATCAGGGCAAAAGATGACTTCTTGGCCTTTTTGTATTAGTACAGCCAACACAGCTCATTCTTACCCTACTGAAATCGCCCTTCAAAACAGCTTGCTCATAATGAGATTAGCACAGATAACATGCTCTGAATTTTATTGAGACAGGGAGACCAACTAAGATTTCCATACATCGTAAGTGTGCCAGAAAAATTTGTGTGTAGCCACTATAAATGAAAGAAAGACTAATATTTCGGTCAGCCTTCCTGTTCTGAAAATGAAATACAGAGTAAAATGAAATGCCCACATGGGGGAGTTATTGCAGAATAGTTAGGCCAGCTTCTCTGTTAAAACATGCACTCCCAGTCTTTGTAAAGAACCATCAAACTGACAGTGGTATGAAACAGAACAGTATTATTCCCTGTAAGCAAAGCACTGGGCAGCTCTCATTTGTGTCTTCTTCAGGTTTGTCTAGATCACTCTTTTTTCCGAACAGGTGAATAATAGTGACAAATACACAATGTAGAGTAAAATCTCTGAATGTCCAAATATGACCTGAAAGTGCCTAGGAAAATTGTTTTGCACTTATTGAAAAAGCCATAATTCTTAAAAAAACCCCTGTGTACAGCCATGCTTGGCTATCAGCTTCTGATTGAGCAAGAATTTTGAAAAGAGCCTAGCACCATCTATCATTGTTAAAATTTTAGACAACATAAACTGGAAGTGACATGTAGCTGAAAGGAACTTCACAGAGTTTGCTCTGAACACAATAGAGCTGGCTGTAGCTGTTCAAACAGCTCTCCTCATATCCAAGAGTCAGAAGCATGCAGGCACTCATCTGCCAGGGCCCTTTGAACGCCCCAGGCAAAACAATGATGCAATAGATATTGTATGTCCTCGAATCAAAATCAAAAACATGTCATCTTTGCTGGAGAATTCCAAACAGGAATAAAGGCATGCAGCAAGAAAATGCACAACAGATTTTACTTTTTAAAACATCATTGTGGCAGGAAAGAGAAGCCTCATAACTATGGGGATCTAGAAAAAAAGTAGGCCATAGAACCGTTCTACAACTGGTAGGCATCAGTGAGATATAGACAAATCTCTGGAGAACTGCATACTTAGGCATGAGCAATTTAGGAAAAGAAGAATTTTAGGAACTCAGATCATACATTTTGGGGATTATAAATCAAAATCACTTCAGCATTTATGTGATAGTCCACAGATGAATTAGATTTTTTGGCTCTGCAACGAGATAAATCTACAGTTTTTTAGTGATCTGAAAGAGAGCAAGCAAATGAAGACTGAGACTGGAAAGGCATGCCAATAGTTTTCATGTCTTTGAAAATGAAAGCAAAATTTAGAGTGTGCAATATTTACATTTAATATCAAAATTTACGACAATTATTAAAAAACCAAACCAGCGCTTGCTCTCCAAAGTAACATAATCACCTCTGACAGATGAATCATCAACTTTCCTGATATTCCTAGCAGGGACTGTGTACTTGATACACCTTTGGTGTTTCTGAATGGTTGAAGCTAATGTTTATAAATCATATAAATGTGTAGTGCTACTGGGTAGCAAGATTTGTGATTTCATTCATTTGCTCAAATATTTGAGTTTTTTTGCACTCTGAAAAACTCATGAAGCAATGTGCTGCATTAATCTAATAAAAAGTCAGCTGGTTGCTCATATTTGCCTTAGCTCTTTCTTGAATAAAAGTCAGAAATGTGTATTCAGCAAGAAAAGAGGTGAAAGACTTTAGATGCCTTGAGAGAATTTAGCCATTGTATAAAAAGAGATTATTCAGGTAATGCAACTTTTAGATGAAGATAGTAAACCTTGTTTTGAAATGTTGATCGCAGACACTTCCAAACCACATTTTTAAACAAGCACAAGAAAAAATCATACCACTACAAGGCCTGAGTGCAGAAAATATTTCACTGACACAATAGGAATTTATGGTATATTTATAACATATATATATATATTATCCAACCAGCTTCTTCCTAGGGGAATGAATGCAGGTACATATTTCTGATCCCATTGTTATGAACAGATTTGTTATTCACTCTGGATAGACCAGAGCTTATCTCAGAGTGCTCACTGTTGCAGTGGAATGTTGTGTCATAAGGATCACTGAAAATCCCCCGATTGTATAACTTTGATATGTGCCTACTCTGTGGCAAAACTTCTAAAAATTCTTCCTCCTAACGTGGCATCCAGATGATAGCCCAGTTAGACAGATGGACTATATCTGGTGTCCATTGGTGCATAAACTAAAGTCTCAGGGAAGATGGGTCCAGCCCCGTTATATCACAGAAGCCGTCGAAACAGAGATAAGGTCAGAAGTTAAGGGTGTGTAACAGCACATATGGATAAGTGTTTAATGATGGCCTGATCCAGAGATAGTTAAAGTCCATGAACAGACTCATATGGCATTTGCAGGACATCAGTTGAACTACTATTTTGTTCATATTTTTTCTTCTTCTTAACATAGAGGTGATAGACCTTTCCTATTTTTAACTATTAGTTAAAAGTAACAAAACTCTTAAACTCTTTGCTACTTTTAGCCTAACTTTGAACTATCTGTGTCTGTGAACATTAGTTGTCTGTGAAAATTTCTATTGTTGCAGCTGAGAAATATATGTAAAATTTAGCTCATTTGGTTGCTAATGAAGTGTTAGACTACCACTCTTACTCATATTCTGGCTTAGCTCATATTTATTTTAGTATAAAAAAAGCAAAGGGATTAATGCATTTAAACCAGCCTTATTTGTCCAACAATGTTGTTTTGCTGTGTAAGCAATCATGCTTTTCAGCAAGAAGCTATGTAAAAACAGGAATAATTTAAAAAAAATTTAAAATGAATGCTGGTTCTCTATTTTGGAGTAAGTAAAGTAAGTAAAGGTCTTTCAAATCAAGATCTATCCTGTAACTAGTGATTGGAGGGCAGTGATTGAAGGGCAGAGATTGAACCCATAAGAATAACCAGACTCAAGGAACATGACTGCATGTCTCTGGCATGCAGTGTCCTTCTTTAGAGAACAAAGAGGGGCTCTCTGGAGGACTTCCCAAGGTTTGTCTCCACCAAGGGGACTTCCAAGGGTGTCTCCTTGTGTCTGCTGGTGGACACTTTGTGCTACATGGTGCTCCAAGGCTCACCATGATTTCAGTTTGACTGGCGGTGAGCTTCAGCCAAGGCATTAGAGATTTTTCATGGGCAAAATAATAATAGGAAGCAGTCCTGTGATTCTTAACTAAGATGGCCAGCTGGAAACACACGGTTGTGGTGAAACTGCTATTCTCCCGGAAGTGTAAAGGACAGACTTTTCTCCAGCAGAAATTGAAATCCCTGCTTGTATGGCAGCATGTCTTCTCAGTTAGGTGCTTCAGGGCTAGGCTTTGAAGCCTGTACTACTGATAAATAATCTTCTTTTACAGACAGTAGAAAGAAGTGACGATCTTCAAGAGAGTTCACCTCTTTCTAAGACAGATGGCTAAGACAAGTTTTCTCCTTCAGGAAGAAATTTTCTATTCAGGAAGAAACTCTTTATTTTACTGTGAGGGTGGTAAGGCGCTGGCATGGGTTTCCCTGAGAAATTGTGGATGCCCCATCCCAGAGAGTGTTCAAGGACAGATTGGATGGTGCCCTGAGCAACACCAAATGTGTCTGTCTCCATGGCAGGGGGGTTGGATCTACAGGGTCTTTAAGGTGACTTCCAGTCCAGGCCATTCCATGACTCTGTTCTATGATTCCATGAAGTTATCTTATTTTTCTTATTTGCCTATTAGTGAAGCCAGGGTGAATTTAATCTATAATTTCTTCAGTTGAAAAAGGTGACTCCCATATATACTACAGGAGACAAAAACCATTAGTGTGTTTAGGACGTATAGGGTAGTGGAATGTGAAGGGGTAATGTGGCTGGGGAGATTTTTTCAGATTTAATTTGAGTCTTCAACATTATTAAATAGACTCCTCTGGTTTCCAATGTGAGTGTAAACAGACCGAAGTAAGGAGGACCTCCACCTTTAAACAACCTTGTAAATCAACATTTGGGTTAATGACTGGTAGCACTCATGGGCTGTCACAGTTGCATTTTCTTTCTTATCAGAAAGTGCCTGCAACCCAGTTTGCTGTACATGCACAGATTAGCCCACAGGAATTGCTGATGACTCTCTTCCTCATTTTTTGTGGATATTAAGTAGTGAGCAGCTACAACCAGTTTCTTTCCCAGTATGCCTGTCTAGGCTGAGAGACTTTCTCCTCCTCCTCTTGGAGCCCTTTCTTTGTTTAGGCAGTTTCTTTGTGTGGCTAATCTTCAACATGCTTCACCTACTTCCCATTCTCCTGCCTGCAGCCTAAGGCAATTACCTCAATTCAGCTGGGATAAGGAAAGCAGAGATTCTCCCTTAACCAATGGAACAGCTTAGTAATGATCACATTTCTTCTGAAATGATTGTTTGTATAATATTAACCCTCCAGACATAAATTAAGCCTGGATAGTGCAAAAAAAGGCTCAGTGAAAAAAAAGCAAATTCCCTGTATTCTGTTTAGTAAACAGGGGAACATCCAAATATTTATACAACTCTTATTATGTTGCTTTTAATCTTACTAAAACGACCTTTAAAATGGAGAGTAAGCCTCATTTCAGTAAAATGATCACAAAGAATTAATTAGCGAAGAAATAAACACAGCTCTTCCATGGCCACTGGGAACAAATATATCAAGAGCACTTAAATGCTGGTATATAATCTCTCTCCTAGGCAAGAAGATCTTAGTGTAAGAAGGACTGGAATAAACAAACAAAAAAAGTTCATTTTCTTTATCCTGAAAGATTTGCTAAGACTGGCCAATGATGTCAGAAGGCAACATTCAGTACACCATTACTTTGTCAGTAACTAAATCATTAATCTGTAATTTGTGTCAGAGATAGAAAAGCTTGAAAATGAGCTGTTTAATTGTATAGTAAATTGTTAAAGTAAACGGCAATCAGCTAATCTTCATTCCTTCTGATATTCTTTGCAATTCATACCTTAATATTAGTGCTTGATATCTTTTAATAGGCTTTTCTTCTCATAATTTATTCATATTTAAAAAAAATGTATACAGAGACAGACCTTAAGGTAAATTCTTACAGTATATAAATTAGTTTTAAATGGTCCTTGCTTGCAGCTGGAAGAGAAAGGGCTTGGGCCACAAACTTTTGAAATATGACTCTTTAAGGGAAACCAAACTTCGGACTCGTAAGTTAGATTGATTTTCAGCATTCCAAGTCCTGTCATGTGGAACCAATTTAATGGCCTAGACCTCAGAAGGGGGCCAAAGGCAGAGCACCAGTGGAGGTGACGGCTGTCTCTGGCAGTTAGGTTTAATAAGGGAAAAATCTCATTGTTAAGTTGCATGTTCTGTGTGATTTTCATCTACTACTGGCACAAGTCCAGTGTAATAAAAGCTATGAAATGGCCTGCTTACAGTTAAATGCCTGAGTGCATATTTCTAGAAGACATGTTTTGTTACATTACATCTTAATCTCCACAATCTTCACATTGGAATGGTATCCTCCCCCATCCCCTTTCATATTTAATCCTGAGGACCCTTTCTCAGGATTTCTAAAAGTGGAAACAGAGGAGGAATCACAGCTGGAAGAAACCATACTGCTGCACATGTGAAAAAAGGCATGAAAGATGGAGAAAAAGAGAGTTCACTGTTGAGCAATTTCCATGATTTGTCAGGATAGGGTAGTCACAGCTTGATTTGTCCTTTGAGGTACACAGGGTATTTGATTTTCATTCAGCTGAGGAGGAGAGACTCCTTTCAAAAAAAAGGCCTTGAAATTCAGAAATGCCTGGTCACCTCTACATGAAGTAGCCTCAGATTACATGAACTTCTGATTAGAATATTATGAAATGACTTTTTTCAACTCCAGAAAAAATGAACAGAGCATTTGCTCATCCTCTTAAAATATGGTTTCAAAATGGAGCAAATTGTCAGATGTCAGTTCAATGGCTAGAGGATTTCGTTTGGTGGATTCATGTCTTGGCTGCTTCCAGGAAATTCAAATCCCTGCTGCCCATGAAGATGCCAAAATCATTATTCAAACTCTTTAATGTTGTATCACTGCAACAGCTTCATAAAATAAAATTATTGAGAGGAGTAAATCAGGAATATACCTGAGTGCTCTGGGACACCACACGATGGCACTCAGGAAAGAGTGTTTTCGTGCCCAGAACTGGCTTTGCGTGCAGGAGAGCAGAGGTAGCCTAACGTGTACAAAACCTATACTTAGGAAACATGTTAAAATGACTAAGTAACCAGTAATTTTGTCAGTTTTTTCTGTTCTAAGAAAGTAGAAGGTCTTATTGTGGTGAGACAGGAGCACAGAGAGGTGGCAAATGTGCGGTGAGTGGAAATCTCAGGTTTAAGGAACAGACCTGTCTTTGACAGAACCATTAGAAGGCATCAGTACTGCAAAATCCAGCTTAAAGATCAGATTTGAAGCTAGACAAGCTCATCTAGAAGTGCCTTTTTTTCAGTAGAGTGTTGCTAAAGAAGTTTTTTCATCTTTGCAATCATGGTTAACAGTAACAGTAGTGCATCTATAAAAAATAATGGAAGAATTGTTCTGTTCAAGCAATCTTTTCTTGCCTTTAAATTCCTAACTCTAGAACTACAGGGTGAAAATTTACAGCATTGTGATTTCTGAGGTTCTGCTTAGTGGTAATGGAATGCACAGGTTTAGACACAACAGCAAGTAAATCTTGCTCTAAAAGCCACCTTCTCTTCTCTTTTGATTAACTTGAGCATCTGGAACATTATACTAACAATAGTACTGTGTTACTTAGCACGGTTATTTGCTCTACAGGAGCAAGTAATTCCTGGTATTAAAGTCTCAGGAAAACTCAGTAGGAAGTGGGATGATGGCATTCATGTCATTAAAAAGTCTAGTGGAGAGCCATGAAAATGAAAATTTAATTTCATTTTGAAAAGATCCTTCAAAAGCAGGAGAAATTATCATTTTTGGTTAAAAATCCCTTCATCAGAATACAATTGCTTTGCTAAACATGCAAACCCCTTTGTCTTTATATTCTGGTAGAGGATGACGGATTCATGTTTTAAAGATGTAAGTAGGAATCAATTTTGCTTGAGCTTGAATGGGAGTTTGCTCACTTTTTTGATGATTGCTGAAAACGAACTAGGTTATAACAAACCTGTTTTGGCATCGAGATTACAAGTTTGTAATACATCTGTATGTTGCTTTTCTAATGAGAAAAGTGGAGATAACTTGTAACATCTGGCACCTTTTTAACAAACCTACAAAGATGAAATTTTTTTATCTTTAGCACCAGGTGGAACTCCATGACTTAGAAGATTAAGCAAAATGCTTATAGTAGTCAAACCACTTATCCCCTAAGCATTAGACATAAGCATGTGGCTAATGCTGGTCTTGGAAGGATATGGATAGGGAGTCCTTTGAGGGCACAGAAAGTAACCACATGTTGAAAAACAGCAGAGATGGGCCTGCTGCTCTATTTGTCTTAACATTGGGCAACCTTGAACTATGTTTCCCCCTAATCCAGGGGAAGAAAAGTGCACATCTAAACCAAAAGCTTTGTAATGCTGTAATAAGCATAACTTTGTGTAATTTCAGAGCGCTGTTACTCTCTGCAAATCAGGGTCGTGGTGACACATGGTTGAACCCCTGGTTCTGAGGCTACAATGAGGTGCATTATGGTGGGGAAATTAACATTGGAAAATGAAGCGCTTGGGGATTTTAAAACCTTCTACATTAAATGGGAAAGTTCCATTTCCTCCAAGTTGTAAACACCCTTTGAGCAAAGAGATGTTCCAGCACACAGTTTTCAAAGAAAACCCTGACCTGACTGAAGTCTGTGGGAGGCCTGCCATGAAGGTCACTGCAGATGAGGCTGGGAGTTCTCATTAAAGAAGAGCAGCTTTATTCCTGCCGTCCCTGAAAAACACTCTTTCTTCCTTGTTCTGCAAAAACCCACTCAACACTGATGGCTTATTCAGCTTGGAAATCTGCAAATAGGCAGCAGATATTTGCTCATGATTAAAAATATGATGTCCTCTCTCCTTATGTGTGTATGTCTGTGTGCTTTTGTGATCTGAGAAACAGACTGTCACTGGATCAGAACTCCCACAGACGTGACATGCTGAGGGATGATCCAA
Source organism: Melozone crissalis (assembly GCF_028551555.1). Lineage (NCBI taxonomy): Eukaryota > Metazoa > Chordata > Aves > Passeriformes > Passerellidae > Melozone > Melozone crissalis. The sequence continues at coordinate 33,127,296 of NW_026535783.1, read as the reverse complement.
AGTGTCCCCTTTTCTCCAGATCATGAGCTGCTGGCACATATTGATTGAATTCTGAACAGCAACTGCTTAAAAACACAATTGACAGATAAACATGTCAACAACATATCAAACCTGAACATGTCTAGAGCAGTAGTTCTCAGCCTGTGGACTGTAAAACTGTGAGGGACTGAAGTCTGCTTTTAAAGGGTCAGTGAAATGTGACAAAAGAAAGCAAATCTGTAAATGCTTTATAGCAATCAGTGTTGAAGAAGTTGGTCTATCTTCCCACTGGGAATGTTTGTGGCATTCATATGTTGGAAGGATATTGAAAACTACTGAACTAGAAGACAAAGAGTTAAGAAAGCAAAGATTAATAATGTGTTTCAGAAAAAAATCTAGCAAGTCTTTTACTCCTCAGGCTGTGTGTTAACCTAGGATAGAGAGCATAAAAAATCTAAGTGTCTTTTCATTTGGCAGGACAGTCAAAATTTCTTTAAAGCTATGTCCATGTGTCAGAGCAGAAGTTGCTCTTTTCTAGATTGGCAGGGTTATTATTACGCAGTTTTCTGTGTCCCTCTAAAGAGAACAGCCCAGAAAATGTTTTGTCTCATTTCACATATTTTCACAACTGTAATTATATGCATGGTAGCACTGCAAGTAGTTATGTTTGGTTTTTTCTTTCTACATGAATATACACAGACCTTCCAGAAAGAGAGCCCTGGTTTTATGCAAGAGTGTAATTTCTTTTCTAGGGAATGGAGACGGTTTCTCCCATTTAAGCTACCTGCTTCCTTGCCCTCCTTCTAGCAGACTGTGGCAATTACTGAGTCTTGAGGAAAATCTCTCCAATACAGGCCAAAAACTGCAATTTATCTGATGCCTTGGTCTCCTTTTCAACATATATTTTGGTGATACTGACCTCTTTTTTTTTTTATGGTTTCTCTTAAAATAAATATGCAGGATATTTGCAGTGTTTTGTTTGCCACTAATTTATAGGCTTTCTAGTTGCCTTTTGAATAAACTGCTCCTTGGTGTAGTTCCTTTTCCTAGGTGAGGAAGTACAGAGAGAAGTACCTTGCATGTAAGACAAGCTATTTTCAGCTCCATTTCTTACAAAGTGACCCATGTTTCCTTTCACAGGCAGAGTCACACAGCCAGCGCCTCTTTTCTAAACAGATGCTGTGAAACCTGGCAAAGGACCACATCTGTTTTGACTAGAGAGCTGTATTTTCTGAGGGGCAGTTGCAGAGGCAGTTTTTTGTGTTCACAGGAATGCAAATACAGTTCACTGGGTGTAGAAAATGTATTTTCCTAGAAGCTGGATACTGCTGGCACCAGTGTCACTCCTAGGGATAAGGGAACATGAGCACTGCTTGAGGCTCAGGGTAAAACCATCCACCCAGAGGAACATCTCATTTAAAAGTGCTTGAATGGAGATGACAAGACACACGTTTGTAGTTAGTTCAGATCCAGGACAACTCTGTATATGGGCAACCTTTGGATCTTATCCTTAGACCTATTGAGATGGGTGACAGGTATATTAAAATAATTGCACCGTATATGTGAGGAGCATTAAACACAATGATAACAAACTCTGCAATGTAAACATTAACTGATAGTTATTCAATTTCAGTATTTGTTTTAAATGGCCTGCTGGTTGTCCAGGCAGATCAAGATTGCAGAGCTAAACTGTTTGTCCTCATATCCAAGACAGGTGGGAGTGAGAAGGATCAAGAGTGGCTTCATATAATTATTTTATTCCATTCTGTCTCCTTTCCAGGCACACAGCTCAGCATGCCCTCCCATTTGGGATCAGGACATGCTGTAGACAGCTCACCAAAATTTTTTGCATAAAGAAAAATTTGGATACATGTAATTGTCCCTTCAAAAATTCAGTGAATTACTAATGTATTCCTATTTCTGTCAGGCATAATGTTTGACAAAATCTGTGATCTGTAAAGGATTGAAATTATGAAAAAAGTAATGAAAACAGGATTTGCTTCTTTCTTTTTTTCTGTTCCTTCTCTGAATGTGTTTAGGTACCTCTCTGTATTTGAGGGGTATAAGTAGAGTTTTGGAGAGTTTTCATCAGGTTTTCAAGGCTGAATTACCATCAGCTAAATCCTTAACTGCCAGCCAAGTCCTTTGCTTTCATAACAGGAAGGTGCCTGACTATCAAATAGTTGGCTGAAAACTTCAACAATCTTTCTTTCCAAAGAGTCCTATTATTAGCTGTAGAATCATTGACACACAACATGTGGAGCTCAGCCTGCACTGAAAGAAAAGTGAGAAAATGCAGAGAAATATGCAGAGAAAATCCCTCCTCAGAGTAAAGTCTTATCAAGAGCAATGTATTTCTTGAACTCTAAAGTAACTAAAATGAGAAAGGCAAATTACATCTTCATCTGTTCTTGCTCTCACCAATCACCCTCCATATCCTTGGGAAGACTTTAAGAATGAGTTGGGAATCAGTTTGTTCTCACGCCTTCCCAATGGTGCATTGGATGTATAATTTAGGGATTTTTCCTAGATATCAGTGCTTTGGATGCGAGCTCTGATATGGCCTTGATAATCAATCATCCTTCACAAGGTGAAACTGAGGCAAAATCTTGGGACTACTCACTTGAGTGAGGATAGTGGGACACTTGTTCTTTATATTGAACAAAATGTCTCAGGTGCAGGCAGTCAGATGGAAGTGGCCAGAGCTACAGCCTCTGGGCAGGGTGCCTTTCCTGTGAGCTGCTTTGGAAGAACAGCTGGGTTCACACGAGCTCTGCGCACTCAAAGCAAGGAGGGAATGCCTGAACAAAGACCTTCATAACACTGCTCCATTGTAAGAATTAATTTTTAAATATTGCACTTAATTTCAAAGGAAAACAAAGAAAGGCCTTTAAACCTGAATAAATGGCACTAACAGATTCCTTTTCCAGAAAACTGCAACAGCACCAACACTACCCTTAACATTTTTTCAATGTCAGCCTTCCTCTCTTGAATTCCAGTTTTCAAGGTCCTCCCTCTGCTACATTTGGTCCAAGTTCTGCTACATTTTGGGGTCCCAACACGTTGGTGAAGCTTTAAAACTGTAGCAGAGGATGTTTTGGTTTGTGTGCAGGACTGCAGCAGGGTGCCAAGATGCATTTATTTGTGTTAATACGTGCACACTTGACAAAGCCTGAGGGCAAAAGAACTCTAAACATTCATCAAGGCACTGCTAAAGGGAAATCAAACCCAGGTTCTCTAGTACAAGCATTTAATAAGCCTTTTCAACTGATGTTGGGAGGCAAAAAATGTTTCTCTTGTGTTGGAACTGGTTCTTAACTCCTGGAAAAGCCATTTCACCTAGGAAAAAGGGTGATACCTGAAACCCACTTCTATTGAGAGAATTTTAAAAAATAGACGTAAAAAATATGATCTTAAAAGTGAAGTCTTGTAAGATACAGATGCATGTTCTAATGAAATAGGGACAGGATATCTAAAAGAGAAAAATGAAAGATGTTTTTCAATCTTATCTTCGACTGTATCTGGTTTAGTTTGTGACTTCCTAAAGTTTTATACTCTTATACTTTAAGAAGAAGGAAAATTGCCTGAATTATGCCTGTGTATTTACTATTTCCCTAGTGAATTTACTCGTGCCTTATTTTTGTGACACATGGAGTGGCATTAAAATTATAGTGAAGTCAGAAAGGAGAGAGATAGGTAAAGGAGTTCTATCAATATTTTGCACACTCAGCAGCAAGTCTAATTGTTTCAGAAAGTGACATGGCCATTTCTAGCTCTGAAAGGAGGTGATTTCTCCAAAATTTCCCTGGAGAAATTAGAGGAATTAACATCTTTGTCATTTCACATGTGAGAAGACTCATTGGGCATGGTACACCCCAGCTGGGTGGGTGCAGTGGGGAAGCACTCGTGGCAACACAGCTGCATGTCTGTCTTTCACTCAGCTTGCCTGTCTTTTGGCTGTGTCCTCTGCAGCTTTAGTGAAAAGTAATCCTGATATTTAAGGTGTGAGTTTAGAATAGGCTTCTCCAAACATAACAATATAAACTCCACAAATAAAGAGCTGCAAACTCTTTGCCATAAAAAGTGGTAGGATTAGTAGACACTGCTTTTGAGCCACCATGGTTTCAGCTTCAATAAAACAGGTCTCGGAAAGAAGAAGAAAAAGTATAGAAAGCTGTGGCTGAAGTCTTCTTTTTCATCATGCCAAAGGCTTTTTGATCTTGTATTGGATCATCAGTTTCAAACACTTAAGATTTGTGGTAAAGATCTGTTCAGAAGTGGACACCATTTTCCCCTTTTGTGATTTTGCTTGGTGAAAAGGAAAAAAAAAAGAGTGGTTTAAGTGTCTGGGCTTCACAATCCAGGGAAAAATGAGAACTCCAGGAAAACACAGTTCAAGTTTGGCAGGGGTGGAAAAACAAACAAAAAACCCAGTGGGAATGAGTGAGGCAATAGGCAAAATTCATAGCATGCAGAAGAAAGGCATATTTCAAATTAAAATGCTTACCAGGTGATTGAGGTATTTTGCCTGAAAGTTTCAATAAACATGTCCACTGAAAAGTATCAGCTGTGTCTACAGCGGCTGGTGTGAAACAAAGAAACATCTGTTATGTATATGTTTTGGACACTTTGGAAAGCTTGGAGCCAAGCCTGAGGGTCAAGAATGCTATATACATAGATATATAAAGTGCATTTCTCAAATGTAAGCAGAGCTAATATTCTGGGTCTTTGATAATATCCCCTGCAGTGAAATTGCCACCAAGAGTGAGTTTGGTGTGCCTTCCCTCTGCATACACAAAAGTACAATGTGGTTCTGTGCAAAGCCAACCTAGTTAAAAGAGGACACCCAGCCAGCCAAAAGCTCAAGCATATCTAGCTGAGTAGAAAGTACACGTTTACCTTTAGACTCCACATAGAGTAGAAACTACAAAAGCTCTGTCTTCACCTTCACCCCCACAAAACCTGCAACTGTAACAATCATGATTATTTTCCCTAGAAAATAAACAAAAATCTGTTTCATATACTTAAGATCTCCTTGCTTTGTTTGAAAAAATAAGATGGATGCGTGCTCACATGGACAGGGTTTCATGCTGTTTGTGATATTTCACATTTTGTATACCTTGTTTTCTCTTACCATCCACCCAACTCTATATCCAGTGAATTGAAAGTTGTGAGAAAGATCTGAGGAAGAAAAAATAAAGATTTTACTTTTTTTCTAGTAAGTATTTAGTCTGGACGATGTTCAATCTGGCTTTGTCAGTCAACACACATCAAAATATTTTTAAACCAAGTTATATGGAACAGGTTGATGAACCAAAACAAAAGGCCTTCAGTGAGAGAATGGGATTTTCTTGGCAACATTTGTGTCAAGCTTGTATTAATGGCATAGCAGAGAAGGAGTTTAGGAAAATGAGAACATCAATTGGAAACAGGAAGTCTTAGGGAACTGTAGGATGGCTAGTTAATGAACCACCATATGTGCTTGCACACAGCAAAGCCAGTCTTGTGCTGCAAAGGTGAAAAGGAGAGTGCAGAGCATCTTGTTAAAAGCAGAGATGAACAGAGAAAAGTATGATTCCCTAAACAGTAAACCTGAGATTGTTCCACCCCCTTTTCTTCTGAGGTACCAGAGCAAAAGGTTAATAGCAGAGGACAACATGAGTGCAGAGCACTTGGAGAATCCTCAGTCAGTCTTAATTATTTCCACAGACCTATCTCACCTCAGAAAGCCCAAAACTGCCAATAGACACTGCCTTCAGAAACCATTACCCAAATCTGGCTGGCATCTTCTTACACAGCATGGCTTTCCAACAGTGACATGCTCAGCAATGGTGGAAATAAATGGCAGTGTAGCAAGGGATAATGTCTAAGTGAGGAATTTAATCTGTGAAACACTGAAAAGAGGGGAAATAATCCAAATCTTAGTCTGTGCAATGATTCATGTGAATGACATCTGCTCTGTCTGGCTCTGAGGCCAAGATAATTAATCCATGGAGAAGAGGTTTTGCTGCACATCTTGACAAAAATCTTGGAGTAATAATGTCAACAAATGAAACAAAATGGTCATTCTAGTATAACCTTTTACCTGAAAGGCAGTGGTATCACCAGTGGCTGCTCAGTTACAAGCTAGCTTCTTATCTGTAAAAGGCAGGAATCTGTGTTTCCCATAGGAATCACTTTACTGGGAAGCTCCTCCTCTATTTTCACAAATGTGTTCGCTGCATGCTTGCAGATGTCTTTCAAAATGCATTTTCTCCCTGAGAACCAGAGGGATCAGGAGCATAAGGAAAGAGCATATGGTAAAGTCTTAGCCCCAGGGGGTATGCAGATTGGACTTTGCTCTGCATTTTTCATGATATATGATTCTTCCCATGGAAATAAGTTGGAGTTTGGAGAAAGGTTTTGTAATAAAATTTCAGAACAGAGAATGTTCTGAAAAACGACTACTTTTTCAGGAATTTAATATTGCCTCCCCCAGTACATGTCTGCAAAGACCTTGACTACAGTGCTGAAAAAGGTCTTATTTTTTGGAAACATTGGAGAAAGATCAGAGAATTAGACAAATATATACTCAGGAAACAGAAGTAGTTGGAAGAAGGTTTATCTTTGGAGAAACTCCCTCTGTCTCACAGAAAAGAGAAAATACATCTGTCCCAAATTTTCTACTGTAAAAGCTGATAGAAAATTTTTGGCACTCTCTCATCAAATAGCATTCACCAGTTTTTATAATCAATAAGTCTTTGATTTTTGGCACAATTTGAGCAGGCACTGTGCTCAAATTGTGCCAAATCAACGAGGAAGTCCTTCTGAGCCTCAAAGTCCTTTAGGGAGCTGCTCAGCCCACTGGAATCCACAAGAGACTCAGACATTTGGAAGAGGAGGTCAGCACCTTCAGTCATAACTGCTCAAATCACAGGCTTCAGGCAAGGAGGAGGACAACACCTTTCCATGTACAACTGCTAAATTCAAAGGTTGTTGCAGTGAACATAAACAAACTTATATCCCTTAAGGTTTGTCTCCGGGCAAAGTTCAGATGGATTTTTCCTTGAGGTAGATAGATAGTATGGATATTTTTCATCATTGATGGTTTGCGTTTTCTAACATGGAGGCTATTATTATAAAACCTCTGGACATTTCTCATTTATGCCATTCCATATTTACTCAATCCAGCATCCATGTCAGCCAGATCACAGCAGAGATGCTTTCCAATTTACATGGCTCTTAAATGATCAAGACAGCAATGCTGACCAACAGCAGGAAAATAAAACTTATGTTTCACTTAAAAATGTGCAATAAAAAGCAATACATTGTATATGAACTGGTGAAACACAAACCGGTGATCAAGCATGAGTATATGAATCTCTAAGTTAGATCCTGTATATGCAAAAATAACTTTCTTCCTTTTGGCCCCATTTAAACCTGGAGGAACTGGATTTTACTTTTTTAGAGCAGAGAGAATACAACATCAAACTTGCCAGATAGGCTGATAGTTTGTTTTAATGAAGCAGTGCTAGTGGGTAATTACGGAATCCTCTTTTGGGCAGTGTACACACATCCGTTGGACTAAGGATAAGACGTTTAGTTTGCATTTACAAGTTAAGCCTCAGCTTTAACTTTACATGGCTTTTAAAATGCCATATGCTACCAACTTATAAACAGGCTAAGATTTCACTGCAGAATAGCAGGCATTCTTCCACAACACACTTCACTATAATTTATGGGTATTTAATGTACTTCCAGAGGATAAAATTATGTGTACAAGTTCTCTGAGCATGCACTAGTCATCTCAAGAACCCCAAAGTGGTTAAAACCCTAGATTTATAGTAAAATAGTTTAATATTTTTACTAAACAAAATTGAGAGTTCATGGAAAGGACAAATACAAAACACATGCTTGCAAAAATAGCAGTGCTTGAGACTAACAATATCAAAACATGTCCATAAGATCTTTAATGTTTGCAAGCTGCATCTGAAGGCTAATGAGATTTCAAACTACAGTATGTCAAATTTATGAGGTGTAGAAGGACATGTCCCTTACTCTCATGTAAAATATTGTGCAATAAAGAAGTTTAAAACATTCCTGAGCTGATTTGAAATTTAATGTTATGCCCTGACTGGACTGGACTTTAGAGAAAGTAGATGGTGTTTTTCCTGGCTTCCGAATCTATCGCTCTTAATATTTTCACAGTGCCAGTGTCTGGAGCACCTAATGCCAATGTATCTTCAGCAGCATGAGCTCAAGTGACTTGATATTTACAACACAAATCTCATGTGAGCTTTCAGAATTGTCTACAGGCACAGAATTATAAAATTATGAAAGGAACGGCTTAAAAAATTCTGCAATCCTGATACAGTCTTTATGCCCTAAAAGAGGAAGAACACACTATTTTATACATGTCAAAAATAGTTTTTTTCTTCTTCTATGTTATGCATTTGCTGGGTACACATTGTTGCCCTTTTATTTTACTTAAGAATGGTTTATATTAATGTCTGACCACCAGAACACTCACTTTGTGGATTTGTTTTTCCTTTAAGTCACAAAAAAATATCCATAAATTCATATAGTTAAAGTTACTAAACCTAGAGATTAAGTCCAGAACTTTTTGAGCTGTGTTCAGTTCTTTTTACAATAAATTTAATTTCAGATCTTGACCAAGCCAGCTCCTTTCTTGTCTTTGAAAAGAACTTCTTTGCTGAAAGGTTTCTGATGAAGTTAGTTACACTAAAGATTGTACAGACCTTTTTAACATATGAAGGAAATAGATTTAAAAATAGTTTTAAATGAAAACACAACACTCCTTTTTTTACCGAATGCTCTCTGTATTCAATAACCATGCACATAAGATTTCCATAAAGCAATAACTCACAGAAATTGTGTGAATGTTTATCATAAGGTGTGCAAGTTAGTCCAGACAATTCTTGAGACTCCCAGGGACAGATACTGAAAGAGTAAATAATAACTTCGAAATCCTCTTCTGAGGCACTATAGATTACAGTTGCCAAATGGACCAAGTGTAGTAAACCTAAGAAACTCAAATTTAACTATAACTTCTGGGGTTTTTTCCTATTAAATTATAAACAGGTATACTTGTGCTATTGGAACAGCTTTCATTATGCCTTAGGCGCTATTTCAAGGGCTGGAATGAGTCTGCCTTTAAAATTGTTTAATCTAATTTAGGTCTTGGGAGACCAACATGGCTTAATCTTAACCACATGACAAAAACCATGGAGTATCATTACATATAAAAGTAATTATCTGAATTTTCTGGGCTTGTAATTTTTGCTTTGGAATAATTCTGGAAACATTACATTGTCTGTTTACCTTATGCCGACGACATGTACTCTCAAACTCACTTGTCCCATATTTTGTCTAAGACCGGACTATAAGTTTTGAAAGTAGAAAATGCATAACATTTCACTTGAACTGCTCTCTTATTTCCTCCTCACAGTAAGATCATGCATGCCACATTGTGTTTGAAAATCTCAAGTATCTTTTTGCAACACAAGAAGTCTCACTTCCGTGAAGGCATTCCTGACAGGGACATTTTTTTTCTCCTAGTTTAATACCTAGTTCTCAATTTCATCCTGGTGTAACGTGCTAAGTGTCTGAGTTTCCTCTGTGTTGCTGTGCAGTCAAAGACAGTGTAACTTACATTGATTCCAGCACCTTGAAATCTGTGGTAGGATCTGGAAGCGTTTGGATGTATATGCAAACAAGAAGTGTGCAGCAATTAATAGCACAGACAAACACTGACCCTTTTTTCCTCGGAAGTGGGAATAGGCATGATCCTGATGAAATAGTTTCAGGTCTTGATCTTTGCCTTGCCAAATGAAAGCCTGTGCTCAGAAACCAGCAAGGGGTAATTCAGCTCATCAGGAAAAGAAGGCCATGTGCTGCAACCAGGTGTCATGCCAATATTTCAGCTCCACTTGCCTCCTTATCTTCTAACTCTTTAAAAGTACAGGGAATTGGAATGCATGTGTAAAATCCAGCTGCTGACTGTTGATCTATTGGCTCCCACACTGTCATTCCTGAACACCAGCACAGCCTATAGAAACTGCATTTCATCTTTCCTACACTTATCTCTTTCCTGGAAGCTTCTCCCATTGTGTGTTCTGGGAAACATCTAATGCATTAACAGCAAGCACAGCTGACTTGAGCAGTTCTAAAGCTGAGCATTTGTCAATTTTAGTTTGGAGTGTTATCATAACAAAATCCAGTCACTCTCGGTTAGGAATGCATGTGCTGCACACTCTATTAAATCTAACTCTTTGTTCAATGTACAATACCTTACTGCTTAAGAATGATAACAGGAAAGCGTCAAAACAAAGTCTAAACCTTTTTAGGCCAATATCCAGCATGTTTAAGACCAGGCTTTGGCAGCATGCAGGCAGGGATTGCAGGAAATGAAGCAGTGACAGTGGAGAAAGGGATGCAGCCAGAGCTTTCTGAATGGTGACCTTTGTTTGCAGAAGCTTGAGACTTTTTTCATGCTGATGCCAACACAGCTTTGAATTGTGTTATGGGAAAAGAGAAGCTGCTGAAAGAATGCAGAGATTCACAAAAGATGGTTCAGGTCCATTCCACAGTATGGGAAGAGGGGTGGGTATGTGAGGAGGGATATCTAGAAGTGTATGCATCTGCATATGTGTGTGTGTGTGTATGTGTGTGTGTGTGTGTGTGTGTGTGTGTGACTAAGAGAGGCAGAGGCAAATGCATACTTAGGACGTGAGCAGCATCCTTCCAGATGCACACTGAAACAGAACTGTGCTTTGTTACAGTGCTAAAGCTGCAAACAACAGCTGGAGGCATTCTGAAAAGGGAAGAGTGCTCCAGTAAGGACAGCAGCATTGGTTAAATCTGGCGCAGTGACTGTGGGACTCCTAAAAGGGCTCCTGGACATGCCATGCAGGTGGCGGCCCTGGAGACGCTTCCTCCTGTCATCTGTGGCCTGTGGCAGCAGGAGTGCCTCCTCTGTCCCCACCAGCCAAAGCAGCTGCAAAGGTGCTGCAAGATTCAAAATTTGTTTCCAAGGGATCCTTGAAATAGCAGTGTAAAAACTTTGATGGCAATGGAGTGATCATTCTTTGAGAGATGAATTTTTTCTTTTTTTTTCCTTTTTTTTTTTTTTGTCTAGTGAAAAGGTAACTGTAATGTGATAAATCTCAATGCTGCTGATGAGGTTGTGAGGTTATCTTCATAACGCTTTACTTTGTGTCTAGATGAAAATGTCCCTGTCATTTTACGGCAGGCCTTTGCATTAAATATACTAAGAAGAGATCTGAGTAAATAGGCACATAGCAGAGGAGACAAGAGATCTCTTTGTTTAACATACATTCGAAATTTGAATGAAACACAGTAAAAGTAAATAATTTCAGCCAAAACAGTATTTTGTATTACATAGATCTCTCAAGAGTGATGGTGGAATCAGTGAGAACAGAACCCATCCCAGAAAAGATGGCTGCTGCAGTTTTTGTTATTTGACTAGTCTTTAACAACATATTAGGATGTCATTTTTAAAACTTATTTGGTTTTTTTATGTCCAAAAGGTAATTTTGTATTTTGGTCAGATACAGCATAGGTATCAGCTGAATCAACTTACCAAAAGACATAGTAAATTGTACTCAACAGCAAGCACAACAACAAAGCGAGGTTACTCATGCAAGGACCCAGTAAGAAGACTTAACTTCCACAATGTGACAAACGAAGGACTGAAAACCCATTATGGGTGTGAGGTCAGCAAACGGCCCTGCTGCCACTCCTCCTTTTGTGACAGGACTTCAATCATTACAGAAGCTTTCTCAGCATTTAATGAACAGGACAAATGAGCTTTAGATGGGCTGGTGCTTGAAGGAGCCTCTGAGAATACAATAGTTGCTAACAGACCTTGCTGAACTGCTAAAGAACCCGGGAGTGAAGCCTTGACACACTTTTCATAATGGGGTATCCGGTGAGGAAACAGGCATCCCAGGAGCTGTTTTGTGGGGCTGCTCCAGCTGGCTTTATGTACCTTTCGCGCAAGATGCCGCCAGGTCACCAGCCAAAGAGGTGACAGACACAAGGATCTGTACTGATTTCTGTTTCTTTGTCTTTCAGATCCAGCAGTCTGAGATCTCTTCCCATACAACAGCTTCTCTCAAGCTTTGCAGAGGCATGCATTGCTTACCGCAATTTACAGATGGTAAAGATTTAAAGAAGGCCTAATTTTTTTCAGTATTGAATTTCCTGCTCTGAGGGGGAAATGATGTGCAGACGATGATTTGCAGACGTGGCCTTGCAAGGGCTGCATCCACAAAGCCTCCCAGGCACGATGCAAGGAGGACTACTGAGGCTGTGTGTTAGATGAAGTGGGAATGGTCAGCACTTCTCATAAACTATGCTACAAAAGGAAGTCAACTGTATTGATCTTCAGCTCAAGCACACATTACAAAATGGCCTAGGACCTAAAACAAATCCCTTTTAAATTATAGGAAAAAGAGTAATCATTTGTTTTCTCTTCAGCATGTAGCATGGAATGCTTAGAACAGGGCAAAGAATCAAGTAAGCCAAAACAAAATTAATATTGAAACAAAGTGTCCTGTCCTTTTAAAAAGTAGTGGTTGCAACAGACACGGCTTCTTAGGGGCCTAAACTGGTCACAGGCCTCCGTAGCTGGGCAAGAAAGAAATCAGTGAAACACAGACTCACTGGACAGCCCAGGCTGGAAGGATCTCAAAAGATTGCCTGGTCCAACATTCTATTGGAAATACAGCCTGGATGAGATTACCTGTAACTCTGTCCAGCCACAACTTGAAAACCTCCAGTGATGGGGGCCCCACCACATCCCTGGGCAAGATTGTTTCAATGAATTAATATTCTCACCATTCTCACCAAAACTTTCTTTCCTATGAAACACCCAAAAGAGATCCTATACTCAGGAAGTAAATACAATCAGTACTTTTCTATTGAATTTCAAAACATAGCCCCTTTGCAGTATGTTGTAAATCCACAAGAGTAGAGACAAATTGTTTTTAACTCCACTGCAAAGGTAAGGCCTTGATTTTGCAGCTGTTTCTCAGCATGCACAAGAACCCAAACACACATTCAAAAGGACAGGGGGATATATAATAAATAAAAGTAAAAATCTTGTACAACTGAGGTGTATGAAACATTGCTGTTGTTCTCTTCAGAATACTGTATCAATCAACTGAATTCTTCCATTTTTCCACTAGTTAAACACTCCCCAAAGCTGTGAGGTTGTGGGACCTTACTGGCCTGTCAGTTGTCATCTGCAGAAGCAGAGGAGTAAAAGAGGCTTCTGTTTGCTTCTCCTCCTGTCTTCTCCTCATCACACTTTCCCATAACACTTCTGCAAAATTTTCTAACAAATGCTGCTGCCTGCAACTAAATCAGCCAAGATGTGTCTCTTGCTCCATCTCATGAGCTGCCACCCACATGTGCCATCCTTTTGGATAACTGAGGTCATGTTTTTTCTGACAAGGATATAAACTGGAAAAAGGACGTAGGTTTATTGTCAAGCCCCAATATGACTTGAAGCTAAAAACCTCAATCTTTGGTCCGCAAACTGAGCTAATCTGTCATGGAAACATTCAAACACACATAAATTTTACTTCAGAATATTATTTCCATTAATTTGTTTAACAGTGCTTTTAAATGCTTTAAAGTATTTCCTCTTTCTGTGTTACAAGTGCTGCACGTAGCTTCCTGCTTTGCTGTGGTTTAGATGCCTCCGGAGACATGCAAGTGAGGAGCCTGGAGCAGACCTGACTGAGCTTGCTGTGATCATCACCACGAGATTCGGCCCTCCCTCTGGCTCCAGCTGCACCTTTCCACCAATGGTTCCCCTCTCCTGGGAGATCCGCTCTACGGGCCCCAGTCTTCCACCACTGTGCCTAAATGTACCTTGCTTATTACCTGTGTGAAGCAGTAAGTGCCCTCTGCAAACTCTCCAAGTGTCTGGAAGGTAGAGTGAAGCAATCAAATATCTTGCAGGACTTTTCTGCAGCATAGTGCCAGAGGCAAAGCCTTCAAGTTTCCGCAGCAGCAGTAGCAGAGGGGCTGGGTGAGGACTGGCATGCTGCACCTTCTACAGCCTGAGGGAAACAGAGCTTGGGAGGAGAACAGACAGCCAGGCTTCAAAATACATTAAAGGTAAAGCCTGTGCAAGTGAGAGAACCCCTAAAGGAACAGCTGCAAGTTGGGAAAAATATGAGCCCAGTCTCATCAAATGAAATATTCTGTTATTCGGTATTCCCAGGCCGCTTACAGATATACCAGATACATTATATATTTATGATTTATGATTTATTTGAACACTGAGGGTTTTTCTCTCGATGTTAAGACTGCTGGTGGTCATTTTTAAGGAAGACAATGTCAATTTTCCCAAAGTATCTTAGACATATACTGTCTATAACACTGCTGCATTATAAACCGTCCAATACTTCAAGGTAGAGTTCATGTTAAAATCAACAATATTTAGGTTAAAAACATGCACAGAGGAGTGTGTTTACTGGCCAGTCTGAGAACTACTGCAGGAATAACAGCTGAGGACCACAGGAATTTTTTAATTTGCAGTGATGGAATGGTTTGGGTTTATAAAATTTTATGAGTTCACTCATTTTCTTCAGAAGATATTTCAGTAGTCTGACAGAATACAACAGAAACAGCTTTAACCACCATGGGTTTTAAAGCTTACATTCCCTAGAAAAAGATGAAACATGGCATAATACTGGTGCATTTTAGAGGATGTTTTCTCTTGAAATGGGAGAACTTTGCAAGAACAAGGAGGGACAGGCTTGCTCAGGAGATTGTAATCTTACAAAATCTAAGTAGAATGGACAATACATGCAGATCACATTAGTTGGAAAACATTGTCTTGTTAATGAGGAGCTGCTCTAGGAAGTGAAGCAAATCTTCCCATGTCTGTCCTTCTATATTAAACTCTGGAGATTGAAGTCAGAGGACGCCACATGCAGGGTGGTGAATGGGCTGCAGCGAAGATAAAATGCCAGTGCAAGCAGCCTCAAGCATCCTGCACCAGCAGAAGACCTCAGGATCCCCAGGAGCACTGGGGAATGGGTATCTTAAGAACTACCCAACTCTCCCAGATTTGCTACCCGGAAAAGTTTAATTCCTAATTCTGCTGTCAGATCTCCATCTGGGCCCAGACACTAAGGCTCACCTCTGAAACAAAACCAGTGAAAGTCAAAGATCTTTTCCTGTCCCTTGGAGTCTTTTGGTCAGCTTGTAACCACAAATTTCTTTTCTGGCTCCAGTGATAGTCCAACTAGAAAATCATTTTCTTTTTGGCTAATACCTGACAACTGTTGGACCATTGAGTATGAGTAATGTGGCCATAATCCACATACTAAAAATCAGTTCATGGACACTACCGAAAAATATGTGTTAGGAAGGGACAAGCTGTCTTCTGGATCAAGCAGACGAGCATTGCTTTCGGATGCAGTGTTTGTTATGGTAGAGCAAAGGCCCTTTCAGCTTTATCCTCAAACTGCCTTTTGGATCTTTCATCTGTGAATAACCTTTTTCTGCTACCTTGTATGCAACATCAATGGTTTGATCTCATGAGAGCAACAAAATATCTGGGGGGAGAAAAAGGTTTTTGTAAGGTCAACTATTACACTTGATAGTGTGGTGTCACTGATCTATCTGATGGGTGGTTTAGCCCATTGTGATAATTTAAATAGAAAAAGACTCCCTAACCATATAAAGCCTTGCCTCTGTAAGCATGTTTTCTTTTTATATTGTGGCTACCTTTAAAATTGCACATTCTAATATATTGTACAGACATTCTGCAATCAAAAATGGCTTTGCACAAAACAAATTATTTTTATCTTGTTAGGCAAGATAAAAGCTAACTTTCTATGCCTTTGCGTTTGTTTTTCAAATCAGAAAATCATCAGCCAAATCAAGACTGTCTACTTTACTTTGTAGTCTTTTTGATCTATTGACAAAAACTACAAGGTGACTTTTTATTCAGGATAATTTCTCCCTTCTTTTCTCTGCAGATTATCCAGGTGCTGCAAAGTTGCAAGTTACTCCAGACCAGCAAACCTCACAGTGTTTGATACAGCAAACTAGACTGGAGAACAAAAATAAAATTCTCTCTTTCTGTTTCTAAGATGCTTCTTTCTTCAATTCTCAGAAAGCTTAAGCTGCCCATGTTGAAGATATCCTCACTGGAAGATGTGTTCCAGCTCTTCAACAGTGATGAATTGGGAATAGGTAATGTTATTTCCTTGTTTCAGTTCATGAAGGATGTAGACATTTCTGTTCAATTCCGAGTTTTATGGATATTTACTCCATGACCATACAAAAAAAAAATGTATAGAGAGGTAAATTTAGAAGACTAGAGGAAGAGTAGATATCCATATGTAAAGATGTTTTCTAAGAGAACAAGATGCAAACTGACTGGATGGTTAAATTACTAGGTGGTATTTGCCCAGAGAAATGGTGCATGTCACCTCCCTGGGGGTTTCAGAGCCAGACTGGATGGGGGTCTGGTCTAGTGTGAGGTGTCCCTACCCAAAGCCAGGGTGTTGGAACTAGATGAACTTTCAGGTACCATCCAACTCAGGCCACTCTATGATTCACTGTTTCTGTGATTCTATAATTCAATTTTTCTTTGATAGGACTAAGAAGAAAATACAGAAAATTCCCTACACACAATATTGATGAATGTACCTATTGGGTTTTTCTTTAATTGTCTCTTACATTAATTTCAAAATATTTCAGTAGAAAAAGACACCTATTTTTAATCTGTAGTCTATAGCTATGGCAATTAAAATCTCCCCTTGATGATGTTTAATTTTTTCCTTAAGGGGTATTACATTTCATTTCTAAGGGGATCTGCCTCTGCTTCTTTATACATATATGCTGTCTCCTAGTTAGAGACACCCGTTCAAAAGGTAACCACATTTCAGTCATTGAATTGGTGGTGAGGAAAACAGGTCTCACACTGTTAACATCTCTGTGAATACTAAATGATATACAGCTGCTCTGCCATTTCTATATTAACTTGCATTCATTATATGAAATATAATAATATTTTATAGAACTTAACTGAAAGTTACGCTAGTGGATGTTAGCTTACTGCAAAGTGACTAGTTGTTCTAGTTACCCCTCACCAGCCAACACTTAAAAACTGATTTCTGGGAAGCACAGTTTGAAAATATCCATACACTGTTCCACATTCCCTTGACAGAAGGGAGGTCTGTTCAAATCTAGCAGTCCCCACAGACTTCTGACAAACCCACTTGTGCTTTCATTTCTGTGTTTGTGGCTCTACACGTGTTACTCAGCCTTCCTTCTGCACTGAATTTGTCAGTGGTCAGGGGCAGCTGTGTGGATCGAGACACTGTCAGTTCTTCCATTCAACAGCTGCTCTCAGCCATGCTGTTTAACACAGAAAATAGCAGGGAGTGCAAGACCAGCCTTGTTCAAAGTCACTTCTACTTCCACAAGTTTAGGAACATCAGGTGGATGCATTGCAAAGCTAAGGAAATCTGACATACAGTGCCAACACAGCCCCTGCCTTCCAGTATCAGCCTCTTTGCAGACACTGCAGTGAGGCCAGAGAGGAAAAATTTGTTTGCAGAGAAATTTTCTGTGTTGAAAGTGACTGAGACCGCATATATTTGAGGTGCAAGTCTCAGACTGATGGTTGTATGAACAGGCTTTGAAGGTGCTCTCCTTGGCTTTGGGAAAGATATATTTTTCCTTCATATCTCTCTTGCCTTCAGTCGAACTGGTTTCTGATGAATTGCTGCTAGCCAGTTTGTGGGTATCCATTTCATTCAGTTTTAAGGAATTTAGCTATCCAAATGGATACCTAGATCTCAGCATAACTGATGCCACCTTGAGTAGCAGTAGCAGTCATGTTTATTGAAGAAGAGTAGCTGTTATCTGTTCCCCAGAAGAATGGATTGTGCAATACGGATCCAAGGCAGCAGCTGGCAGCTGATGATATGTATCAAAGGACACACAGATTTTTCACTAACTTTTGAACTTCACTTCAAACTTGGAAATGAAAGTTACAAACAAGAACATTACTCTTAATATTTAGGTTGTAACCATGCTTAGGTACTCTGTAGTCTCAGATGTTCTAGGCTGGGTTATCACTTCCATCAGGAGAGTTTCTGTCTCTTTAAAAACTGCTGTTATTTTTTTAACACGCTGTGACTGTCTAATTGAAGCTTTTTATCCTGCTAAGCTCTTTGTTTCAGTATAACTTTTCAAAGTGCTATGCGTGGATTCAATTTGTCTTGTGAGCATTAAACCCTTTTTAATGATTTTTCAGTTTGTCCAATTATCTTTATAAAGTAACTACCCTGCCCACATTGATATTACAAGAAAACATGATGAGAACTTCTTTCTGTGTCTTCATTAAGCCCGTCATTACTTCCTGTACTTGTATCTCTTTTCTCCTTCCCTAGCATTCCTCAAAAGCTGTTTTGTTTTGTCTCAACTGATTTCATGAGAAACTGTGAGATTCTCATGGTGCTCTTTGGAAATGTATATTGTAGAAGCACATTTAAGTGATTTATGCAATTAGGAAAATGCACAAGCAATGGCTCCAGGTCATACTTTTAATGAAATCCAAATGCAGGTAATGAAGTTGTATTTGAAAATAAAAATTTTGCATAGCTCAGCTGCCATCAACACAAACTGAAGCAATTCCAAACTTGCTTGGGAAAAAGTGATGTTAAAATTAAATGCAGAGGAAATGCCAGAGCGATGCAGCTGCCTGTGCAGTTCCACAGACCTGTAACAGTTGTGTCTAATCTGTCTCACCTGTCTCCATGGAGTGTTGTGTCACAGGCTTAGATCACCTACAGCCTGAGTTATTCCAGAACTGCCAGAGTAATTTGATGAGGCAGAAAGCAGAGTGTGTGTATGTGTGTGTGTGTGTGTGTGTGTGTGTGTGTGCGTTTTTGAAAATCCCAGCTGGATAACTCTTACCAAAAAGTTTCTACTCAAACACAAAAACACAGATTATTTTCCCACAAAACGAGATAAAAGCATTCTGAGAAGCGTCCAATCAGAGTTTACTCAGGAGTTTATAAAAGCTGGGTCTTTCTCACACTGAGACAAAGACAGATTATTGAAAGATGAATGAAAACTAATCCCTGTTGAATTGTTTCTTCATTCAGGACTCAGCTCTGCTCTCTACACATGTGGTTTAGACCTGGGCAGTTGTCTGGATTTTTTTCAAATGCAATTCTTCCAATGGACTGAATATGTGGGTTCAGATTAAACATTCCTGAACTGAACCAGAAAATTTTACTGTCATTGGCAAAGTATTGCTGTCAGAAAAGAAAGATTTGCAGAAAGATTTGTAATACTGCCAATTTAAAAAGAAGATAAAAGCTTGAGCAAAGGCTTTGGCTCTAAGAACCTTACACATAGATGAATGCTGAAAGAACAACAAAATGAACATCAGTGTAACACCATGTCCAAATTCAGTAAGATAATAGAGAAAAGTGTGGAGTATAAGGAGTAAAAGAGAAAAAAAAGAAATATTGCCATTGACAGGTTCTCAGAGAGAATCTCCATTATAAAATGCTGTAGCCTGTAGAGGCTGCTGAGTCAGACATGCACTACTGACAGCAAAGATAGCTGAAACAGACTTGATAGTTTAAGAATAGTTTAAGAAAACTAGCATCTTTCTATATTGTGCTCCATTACCAGGCCATCAAGAATCATTGGGCTCCTACTCTTTTTATCACAAGCTGTGATATTTCATCCATTCATAAATTCAATTTGCATTCAATTAAATCTTGTATTTTGAATTAACTTTTGACTATGAATTTTCAGAAATTAAGAATCCATCACATTGCACAGTGTTTTGTTCTCATTATTTATCAGCTTCTTTTCAAAAAGATCTCTTACTTAAAATTTTGACATGCATGGCTGTAATGCAATTTGTCCCAACTCCTTTCTAACTGGTAAAAGATGAGTTTCAAAAGAATTATTTTGTCAGTGCTGAAAACAGATCTTATGTTGGTTATTTTGGTTGTTGGGTTTCAGTTTTTCTGAATGAGAGTGTTATGTATTAAAAAAAAAAAATTAGATGCACATCTCACCAATGCCTAAAAGTATTTGAGCTAATTTTCTATTGTTAGCATTTTGTCATAATTTTATCGACAAACTGTAGGAAGACACAAGAATACATTAAAGACTTGAAAGCTACCACCCAGGAAAAGATTCAGAAGGGTCCATATTGATACGGCATAACATCTAAGCACTAGGATGCTGAAGAGTCCTTAACAGAGAATCACCCCTAAGCAAGATCAGCAGAATGTGTCTCCCAGTCTATAAAGCTGCTGAATGACTGATGATGGTAATCCCCTGAGGGAACTTAGCATAAGCAGAGAAAAGACCCGTCTCTGCAGAACTAACACCTAGGATGGTGCTCAATCCACCTCAAAACGTTTACTGTTTCACACAGGATTTTTCTATGAGAGAGATTAGGTTCAAGGATGGTTTAGACACCACTACTTACAAGCAAGGAAATTGCTCTGCTTCATTCCAGCTCTGACCTTTTTAATTGACAGCAGACACCTATCATTTGCATATTATTCATCACATAATCAAATCATTGTCTCTATCCTCTACATTGTCTTCTATTAGAATCAATTTATCCCATTGACAGTGTCCATATGTCCTTTCTGTTTTCCTGTAATCTGTATGTCAGGAAAGCATAAAGTTTTTGGAAGACAAGACAAGGCAGAAGAAGGAGTTTTTCATGAGTGCTTCACTGTCTGTTAACCTAAGTACAGCCATGGCCTTTGCCTTACGTGGCTGGTCGGCTGTCCCGTGGTGCTTCAGGAGCAGAGAGGCTGCAGACTGCAGCCAGGAACTATAGCAAGGCAAAAACAATCTCAAAAGCAACCAGGTCAGTGTCCCTGATACTTCCCTTCACAGCCCAGAGTCCAAATGCAGTTCTAATCTTCATCTCAGCTGTATAACATTGGCTTCACAACCTGCCCCTGCCCCAATAGATCTCATAATGACAGTAAGTCAGCAGAGTCCAGCCATTAAACTTCTCCAGGGTTGACTGAGGAGCACAGTCATTTTGCTACATGGCATTTGGAAGACAGCAGGTTGTTTCTTTTTTAGACATCCCCAGCTGAAGAATCATTTCCTGTTTAAAATACAGGATTTATTACTGACTTGTTCATTTCTTGAGGGCTGTGGTAGTGATGGGGTTGTAGAGCAGATGACAACTGATAAGTGACTCATCCATTTCTCCGGGAACAGATGGCTAACAATTCCAGAAGATTTAATAGCTGGAATGTCCCCATTTTTCCCAGTTTCTGTTTTCCTGACACTTTGCAGAAACAGAGTTCCTAGAAATTTGCAGCTTTTGTAAATCAATCTACTTGACACTCTTTGGTTTTAATGCTGCATCTTTTTACGGTCAGTGATTCAGTTGTAATTAACCCATGTACTTCCTTGATTATCTGGCAGCTACAGCTGCCAAGAGGTGCTGCACAGAGACTCTTCACATGTCACACTCCTATCAGTTCCAGATTTCAGCATATCAGCTCCCTGATCGCTCTCTAAAACCATCCAAGAGGATGTTGTAGGGAGGTGGAAGCTGGTCTTTTCCTCAGGTAGCAAGAGAGAGGACAAGGAGAAATTACTTCAAGAAAGTGGCAACAGATATCGAAAAGACAGAGGTACTAAATTCTTTGCCTCAGTACTCACTGGAAATCGGGCTTCCTATGTCCCTCAAGACCCTGATCCTTTGGGTGGGTGCAGGAGCAATGAAGTCCCTCCCACTGTAAAAGCAGGTTCAGGACCACTGGATGAAGCTGAATAGCTCCAAGTCCCTGGCACCTGATGACACATATTCTCCAGTCCTGAGGGATCTGATTGATGCTGTTGCCAAGACATCATCATATTTGCCAAGGCAAAGTCAGTGATGGCTGGAAAAAAGGAAACATCACTCCCATTTGTAAAAAGAGGAGGAAGGAAGACCTGAGAAACCACAGATCAGGGAGCCTCACCTCTGTGGCTGGGAAGATCATGGAGCAGATTCTTCTAGGAGCCATTTTATGGCACATAAAAGACAAGGACTTGGGGCAGCCAGCACAGCAGCATGCCTTACTAAGTGCAAATTATGCTTGACCAACCTGGTGCCCTTCTAGGACAGGGTGACAGCAATGATGACAGAAGACCAACAGACATCATCCATCTAGATTTCTTCAAGACTTTTGGTTCTGGTCCCATATGATTTGGTGGCTGGGCTATTCAGTGAATGAGGAATTGGCTGGATGGATGCAGTCACAGAGTTGTGGTAAATGGGTCTTTGTCCACAGAACTCAGACCTGTCTTAGGACTAGTGCTCTTCAACATCTTTTTCGATGACACAAACAGTGGGATCGAGTGCAGCCTCAGCAAGGCTGGAGATGACATGAAGCTGAGTGATGAAGTTAACATAACAGACAGAGAGGGTACCTTCCAGAGGAACCTGGATAAGCTTGAGAAGTGGGCCCAGGAGAACCTAATTTAATTTAACAAGTCCAAGTCAAGGACTGCACCTCAGTCAAGGCAATCTTGGACATGAACACCAACTGGAAGAACTCATTGAGAACATCCCTGCTGAAGAGGACTTGGGGGTTCTTGCCACTGAAAAACTGCACACAAGTCAGCAATGTGAGCTCTCAGCCCAGCAGGCCAGTTGTGTCCTGGGTTACATCCAAAGCAGCACAGCCAACAGAGAAGGTGATTCTGCTCCTCTACTCTGTCCTTGAGAGCCCACCTGGAGTACTGCATCCAGCCCTGGGGTTCTTAGCACGACAAAAGCATGGACCTGCTACAATGGGTCCAGAGGAGGGCATGAAGAGGATCAGAGGGATGGAACATTTCTCTTAGGAAGACAGGCTGGGAGAGCTAGAGTTGTTCAGCCTGGAGAAGGCATCAGGGAGACCAAAGTGTGATCTTCCAGTACCTTAAGGAGATTTACAAAAAGGAGGGAGAGGAAATTTTTGTGTGGGTAGATAGTAACAGGACAAAGGGCAATAGTTTTAAACTGAAAGAGAAAAAAAATAGACTAGAAAAATGAAAGAAATTTTTGCTCAGAGGATGATGAAGCGCTGGAACAGGTTGCCCAGATATGTTGTGAATGCCCTACCCTGGAAGTGTTGAAAGACATGTTGGATGGGGCCCTGAGACACATGATCTAGTGAATTATATTCCTGTTCATGGCAGGGACATTGGAACTACCTGATCATCAAGGTCCCTCCCAATCACAATTGCTCCATAATTCTGTAACTCTAAGTTTCACCAAGGAGATTTATACTGGCTGATTGGAAAATCCTTCACCAAATGGATTTTCAAGCTCTGGAAAAGGCTTCCCAGTAAGGTGGCTGAGTCACCATTGCTGGAGATATTTAACAGATGTTTAGTTGTGGCTTTTAGGGACATGGTTTTATAGTGGACATGTCTGTGCTCTGTTAGTGGCTGGATTCAATGATATTTAGGTCCTTTCCAACCTAAACAATTCCATAATTCTGCAATTTTTCTCCTTGGAAAAAAACCTGCCCCTGTGCAGTTTTCAGCTGTCTGCTCTGTGCCAGCTTTGGGCATGACTGAAAGATTTCTCTCAAGGCAAATGGCATTTCCTGATTTTTCCATGGCTGGGGTGATCAACAGGCCTGAGTGAATTAAGATTTCCTTAGACTTCAGTATGGGGCTCATCCTGGCCCTGCAGTAGCAATGAGCCTGCTTCTGCAAAATGCAGTTCCCTTGAGTTCGTGGAAAAAGCTGATGGCAGTCAATGTCTTGTTGGGCTGTTCTTCTTCTGAGAACTGAAATTTATGGACTTGAATACATCATGGACTTGAATGCATCAGCCTTTACAAAAAGGGAGGAAGAGGGGAAAGTAATGGTGGTGACAGTGGCCCAAAAATTCCACTAGTGATTTTTTGGATAATCAAGAGAAAAGTTCAAAAATGACAAACATGTAGCCTGTAAACTTTCAGAGAGATTTGCAGCTTTTTTTTTTTCATCCCTGCCCTTTGAAATTACAGTTTCAGGAAGCACACACTTGATATGCAGCCTAAATGGCTGACGTTTAAAAAAACAAACCAAACAATCTCCCCCAAAACTGACACCCTTGCAGTCCTTTTGAGCTACAAATGCATTTAAAATGAAATTTTTGTATTGCTATTATCTTCTAAGAAATTCTAAGTTCTTTAGACACTAGGGAACCTGAAAAAATAACAAAAATATAAATAATGAGACCCAGTCCCTCCTTCTGCCTTTTCCATTTGGGTTTGAAATTGCAATACCATATTTGTCTTTGTATTCATTCAGAGGAAGGGAATTTTTTTTCTTCAAACCCTGAGAACAGTGGACTAGTATATAAGTAAAAATTTCAATTTCAGCTCTGGAAGAGATGAAAAGGGAAAACCTCTACAGTTTACTACATTTTTATTTCATTCCTCAGAATGACCTTCAAAACTGCCTTCTGTATAACAGGTTAGTATGTACATGTACAGTGAAAGACTTTAAATATCTGGAAAGCAGAAAAAAAAATCATTTTGACACTGCTGAATTTAAAAAAAAAGTGAAAATAATTTTTTGTTTGGGAAAGTAATATTTTGCTGTACAAGCTGTTAGAACAGCCTGTGTCAATCAACCAATATATTGCTTTTTTCTTTCATCCCCCCCCGCCATGTTTTACTTCCATCTCTTTTGTCCTTAAATGAAACAACCTCTTTTTTCTTTTTTTCCCAATGAATTTAATTTCAGAATTATTTTTATGCTAAAATTAAATTCTGGGTAATTTTTCAGACAACTTTATGACCTATAAACAAGGCTACATGCTAAGTTTAAATACGAGAACAGTCAGTCCATTTCATGCAGTTGTTACCAAAACCATGAACAGTCTGGGAATGTAGGAGTTTAGTTTCTCAGCAACCTACTGCAACACAGAAATAACCCTGTGCTCATCAGGGAAATATTAGTGGGCAATCGGCTTGTGGGCTATTAGTCCGTAAAATAAGCAAACCATTAATCATTAATTTCCTTTGCTCTAGTGCTGAATCAGCTGAAAGGTTCAAACAAACTACAGTCCTGCATGGAAATATTTAAAAATTATTTACCAGGCTTGAGGCCTTTAGTTACTGCTGCTGCAAAGTAACAGCTGTTGGATAAGGGTCTGGACAACTTTCTATAGACAAATGTCTCTAATAATATGTGTGTATATATAAAAAAAATGACAGATTCAGCCAGGCTAGACAATGATCTTAGAGAGTATGTCCCAAAGTCTCCTGGCTTTAGTGAGAACATCTACAGTGTTATTTTCTCATATTTCTTCTTTCACAGCTAAGTGAGCCTGCTAGAGGGCCAACTTGTCACTTGTATTCATTTGCTCAACACTCAGAGGGCAAAGAGCCTAGATGACTGCAGGGAAATGCCATATCAATATGCAAGACCTAGGGAGAAAGGAAAGAAGAAGGAAAATGGAATTTCAGGGAAATTCCAATGAGTAAAGAAGGCAGCTGAATGTTTCTGTGGAGTATAGAAGGCAAAGAGAGTATCCACAGTCCCGTTCACAGGGCAAGAGGGGATCCAGCAGCCCCTGGTACACACTGCAGGCTTAAGCACCCTCTCAGTGACTGTTCTTGCCTAGAAACCTCTGTCTGATGATCATCAAAATGCATGTCCCCACATAAAAAATCCACAGTGTGTGCAATGGGCTTGTATCCCTTTGTGGTAACTTGATTTTCCTGTATAGAAAAGAATCATTATGGTTTAACCAAAAAAAGCTATGAATTCATGATCACATCTTTCTGTGATTGAATCTATAGATCATCAATAATCAACAAAGAACCAGCTTTACATGACCATCAGGAAAAGCAAAATTCTTCTCATTCCTAGTAGGTCCTGAGGGACTTCTGCAGAATTCAGTGTACTTTACAAACTGGAGTGTAAAGAAAAATAGGTAAGTCTTTTGCTGAACATTATTATTGTCTCCAAGAATCAGAACTTGCATGTACACAAAGAAATCAAAATAAGAACTCTTGTGTCAGGATTTTCTGCCTGGAGAGCAGATAGTCACAGGAATAAAAATGCAGTTTTACTTTAGTATAACTCTGCTTATTAAGTGGGCTGCTATATAATACTAAACTGGACTTTTTTACATTCTACATGTGTACACACAGATGAAAGTAACAGGAAATTCTTTCCCCCACAACATTTTGTGGTGTATTAAGATCTTGGACATAAGGACTGAGTAATATGTCCCTAGGGGTTTTTTCTAAGTCTGCACATAAGCTGAGATTTTTCTCTTTTTTTTTCTTTTTTTTTTTAAAGGTGCATTCGTCTCATTGCTTTTTACAATTAAGATGGTGCTTTAAGTTACTTAGAAGTGGTCCAGAATTAGGCTTCATAGATGGACATGCAAAGTTCTCATCTTCAATGGCACTTCTCAGGGAGAATTTTGCTCAATCTGGTATTGCATTTGGGAGAGAATGTTTGTACTCAATGAACTCTGAGCTACCAGTTATTTAATTCCCCAGAGCTGTCATGAAGGTTTAAGTCTCTAAGTCTGGTGTCAGAAGTCAGTGAAGTATGTCACTAGCTTGAGTCCTAGAAAGAAGTGAAGGATGATATTTGCTGCTTGCCAGTGGTAATTATTCCCTGTGAAAACTCGCAGTCTGGTAAAAATCCTGAAACTAATTGTCTTAGTACTTTCTTGGATAGGTTGGATTTAATTGGGACTTTTTGTAACTCGTAGTGCATAAGTCATATTAGAGACTCTTTGAAAGATTTATGCATTGTAGTGCATTGTCAGCCACTTTTTCTACACTTCTTGGACTAAATTTTCTATTAGTTTATATGGTCATGGAAACTTTACATTGTAAATGAAGATGCCTTATTTTATATCAGCTAGAATCTGAAGACTGACACACTCACCAGCAGTGTTTCCTAATGCAGAAGTACCTAAGAAGCCACAATGAAAAAGATGTTACCAATGTGTTAAAATCCAAAACAATCCCAAAATTTAGGAATATATCTTTCATTAGGTTGTTCTAAGCATTTTTGGTCCATGCATTTGCTTAAAAATCACTGTGTACCTTGCAGCTTCTGACCAGGAAGGCCACAGGCAGCTGCGCATCTGCCAGCCCTCAGACTCCACAACCAGGAGGGGTTGGGGATTGTGGTGTGCAGAGCCAGGGTTTTGACTCCATGATCCTGCTGGGTCTCTTCCAGCTTAGCTGTGATTCTATGGCCTCTCCGTGGGCTGTGAGCCTGTGGCTGGGTATCTGTCACGCCACAAAGGGTAGAGAGTAGCCGCACAGCAACTGGATGCACAGCCCAGAGAATCCTCGGCTTTGCTCGGACACAGTTCATATGTAGAAGTGTCATCTTCCAAACTGCAGCAATGGCATTAGTGCTATCTGCAAACTTATGCTTTGAGCTTGTGTAGCTCGATCACCAGCCTATGTGTGACCCAAAAAATTGTTACTTGCATTTTTTCCTGTGTTTATTTCTATTTACTGATCATTTATACTCCCTTCAGCTGCTGAAGGTGTCTCTCTAAATCTAACTATTTTGAAGTACAGTTGAGAAAGAGGTACAAAGCTGCAGATCATGCTGATCTCAGTTCCCCATTTCTGTGTTTTCAGATCATATATAAAGAGCCACATGGAAATAGTCATTGCTATAGAGCAGAACAACTGAAGCAAATCAAAATTCACTTCCTAAGGACCCACAGACTTATGGCCTCACACGGGTTAACCCTGTGCTTTATTTAATTTTGTTACTTAGAAATTCAGATGCTAAACAGATGTACTCATAAAAACCCAAACCAAAACAAACACACACAACAAACCCCAGCAATTTCCTATGAGAGCTGAGAAACTCACACAACAAACATGATCTTCCTGAAGAATAACTACAAGACTATTTTTGTACTATGTCCTATACTTGTCTCCCCATGACACATACTGTGACCTATGTCATGGAAACAGAGGCAGACTGCTGTCAGATGTCCATGAGAACAATGAAAAGGAGGTGAACGTACTAAGACAAACCCAACCTCACTGAAAGTTTTTAAGGAGAAGGTTGCATTAGTCTTTAGCTTAGTACATGCAGTGCCACCGTGGGAACAAAATGACTGTCCCTAGACTTTGGTATCCATTGTAAGTCTGCGAGACAGATCATCCCTCTAACCACTCCTCAGCTTCACGTGCTCATCTGTCTCTGCACTCCCCACCAGCTCCTGTGGGAAAACACAGGGAAAGGATCTGCAGTACCAGCTCTTCCCACCACTCCACCCATTATGCCCTTGCGGATGAGAAAATAGCCACGTGGTTTTGTAGTGAGGCTCTACTCCACAAGTGCTCACCCACAGACACCTCTGAGGGAATATTTGGTCACTCATGGCAGTCTGTGTTTGCCCACCCTGTCAAGTCCTCACGCAAGTGCACAACCTGAACAAGCACTGCTGAATACTTACTGCGCACTTTGGGATTTCAGTAGTTTGGTATCCAGTTCTTTGGCAAAGACAGGGATCTCCCATCTTCAATTTGAGTACTTTACTCTGCAAGTACTCTGCAAGTTTGTCCACACAGGAGGTGGGAATGCAAGCACCATAATTTTGCAAAAGGAAACAATATGTAAAAAAATGGTTGGTGATAGCAGTCGTGGCTTCACTGAGGGAAAATTATGTCTGGCAAATTTGGTAGCCTTCCACAACAGGATTACAGCCCTGGAGGACGAGAGAAAGCTAATTGATACCATCTACCTGAATTTGTGCAAATCATTTGCACAAATCATCCCACACAACAGCCTGGTCTTTAAACTGGAAAGCCTTGGGTTTAATGAGCATTTGGTGGATAAGAAGAATGTCTGGATGAACACATTCAAAGAGAAGAACTCAGCGGCTCGATGTCGAAGTGGAGACCATTGATGACTGATGTTTCCTGGGGTCAGTCTTGGGACCAGTGCTCTTCAATGTCTTTGTTGGTGATGGGGACAAACTTCTGCAATGAAGTCAGGCCAAGAGAACTGGGGTTGCTCAGCTTGGAAAAGAGAAGTCTCCAAGAAGTCCTGGCAGTGCCATTCCAGTACCTAAAGGAAAGCTGGAGAGAAACTTTTTACGCAGGCATGGAGTGATAGGAGAAGGTGTAACCCAAAAGACAGTGGGTTAAATTAGATAATAGGAAGAAGTCCTCCACTGTGCAGCAGGTGAGGCACTGGAGCAGTTTTCTTGGAGCAGTTGTGAATGCCTCATCCCTAGAAGTGTTTAAGGCCCAGGCTGGATGGGTTTTTAAGCAACTGATCTAGTGGAAGGTGTCCATGGTGGGAGGTGTGGACTATCTTCCAGCTTTAACCAATCTCTGGTTTGATTCTATGATGAAAAGTACTTCATATTGATGGATAAATATCTTATATCATCTAGAAATCCAGTCCTGGTCACTTAATTAGGCTCCATGTTTAGCACTGTGTCCCAAGAGCCTGAGATTACAAAATCAAGCCACTACTTTTGAAATTTCACAGTCCTAAGCACAGTGAGGCCAAGCTGAGAAAGATGCTGCTGTCATCAATTTCACATGGTAATCTTGTACCATATAATTGGACTAAAAGTCAAAATCAATTTTCAGAAGTGTCGATGGGGACATTTGTTGCCAGCCAAATATTTGGTTATCTAAATATTTAAATTTAAAATCCTAATTTATTAGTTGGAAAACTACATAATTTCCCTATTTTATTGTGTCATTATAAGCCTATAGAATTATGTCAATCAAATAGCAGTTCATCATACTCAGATGTGTGATATACTAGGAGAAGGTGACCACGCTCATGCATTCCACCATCCTCATACATTTTTTTGATCCAAGGCATATATTTGATGCCACTTCTTGACCCAAAGCAAATGAAACTGCATGTGTGAATAACAGAATTATTGAGATCTAAGGTGTCACTGGTTGCTCTGGTTTGAATGATGATAGATGTGTTATCTGAAGAAGCCAACTCTATCTACAGCTGTACATGCCAGAGTGGTGTGGTGTGGCTGAAGAAGAGACAGACATGTTCCTCTTTGAACCCAGCCACCTTCAGATAACCTTTCTTTGACAAGAGGTTTTGCATTTTGTGTTGCTGCTGCTGCTGATAGTGAGTTAAGCCCCTGAATAGATCTTGTCTAAACCTCTACATCCTTTGTCTGGTAAGATTCTTTTCTGGTGCCGCTTTACACAAAACAGTACTCTCTGAAGAGGCACAGCATCAGTTTTCAAGAAAGAGTAAGAGAGAACCAAGAAATATTCAGAGCTATAAAAATGTCTCTTTTTAATAGAAATCAAGTTCCCAAAGAAAGAAAACCCATTGCATTTATTTGGAAGATTATGCAGTATAGTTATATTTCCAAACTAAATAAATTACATTTACAGCATGATAAAATACATTTAGAAAAAACTGTGTCAAGTACCACATAGCTCTGATCTCAGAGGGTTTCCCAGCAGGAGCTCTCAGCCACATTGAATTAATGCCAAATTGCAGCATTACTCTTCTGCCTCCATCTGATAGAGAGAGATCAGGCTTTTTGTCCTAGACCTCAACTTCCTGCAGCCACCCTCTACCCCTCCCATCCCTGCCTTCTGTCAGCATTTTCAGAGACAGCCCAACAAATTCCTGTGACGTTTCTGGACCAGCAAACAAAAATCACAAGTTCCAGTAGGCTATTGATGGCATTTAAGAGGAAGGTCTTTAGAAATACAAGGGGGAAAACTGGAGGAGCAGCAAAATGCTATCTTTTTCCAATAAATTTGTAAACACTTTTTTTGTTTGGAAAATCTTGGAGAGTGGCTGTTTGGTGCAACTCTTTTCTACAGCAAGTTTGGAACATCTTGTTCTCCAAATACACTCCAAGGGTCAAATCCACAGAAGGCAATTATAAAACACTCACTTGTTTCAACAGTAACCAACTGTTTTACAGAACAAAATGGAAATTGTAAGAACAGTCTAAACTTTTAAAATGTGAAACAGGGGAGTTACTGTCCCTCTGAATGTGCACAGAGCTTCTGTTCTGGGCAGAGAGATGAGCCAGGAACCTTGTCTCTCTAGAAGTGCTGGGAAAAAAATCTGCCTGTTTCTTGACTCTTGCATCCAGAATTCTAGACAGTAATGCTTCTGCTGAAGGTAGATATTACAGAAAATATTTAGAGTTCTCCTAAAGAGTCCACACTGTAATAACCCAGAATGATAACCTCAGTCTCTTCACAGCCTCATATGTACAGATGCAACTCTGTTAAAAAAACACAAAAAAACAACTTCAAGAAGGTAATGAAACAAGTTTTGTAGGATTTTAATATTTTTATCTGAAGGTTGCTAAAGAAGGCAGTGAAATGTATGTTTGAGAGAGTAAACTTTAGATTTCTGTCCTGTGTGCATTTCAACACATATATTTCTGATCTAATGGAGTAGCAAAATACTTCATTTTAAATACTTGCAATTTTTTGCTATATTACACAAATTAGGTCCTCCTTTTTTCCTTTTTTTTCTCACACATTTTGTACATTCATTTTTAATTTTTCCCCTCCCTTCATTTTCTCCCATACTTTGTTTCTCACAAATCATTCTTCCATTCCTCTCTTGCAGCTATAGATTTCTCTCAACAATTTTCTCTATATTATATAGTAATGTGAAGTCAAAAGTAATACTTTTTATCAGTTTTATTACTTTTATTATGGTTTTGCTTCTTGATTTTCACCTTTGTTAGCCACAATTTCTTTTGCTCTTCTTTTTCTTCTCTCTCCATAGCCTCATTGTCTCCCCTCTCTATTTTCCTGTAATCAGAAGGTGAAAGATAAGCATTACAGACTGACATTTAGGACCATAGGTCACGGCACTTTAGATCAAACTTTTATTTTACATTCCTAAACTTCTACCACTGTCATTGCCAAAAGACTTGAGTTGTGAAGTATTGCTGTAATTAGTACAATAGTTTTAATGGATGCAACCAGCTTAATTGGTGTTACAACATTTGCCAGAACTTTTGGGAAGTCTGAAAGGCTGGTCTGGAAAATTGGTCTTGACCTGCAGAAAGATGAGGAGAAATAATGCTGCTTTTTCTCACAGAGAATTCTGGAAAATGTTTGCTTTTATGTTAGTCTGTCTTGGTGAGAGATTGATACAATTGTCCTTGTATATGTGGGGCTGTTCTGTCTGATCAGACACCTATTGTGTTTGATGGCAGGTTGCCTTGCTTCAGTCCTGTCCAGCTTCATTCCCTGCTTATCAAATATTGCTCAAGCCTTGCTTTCGCCAAGTCCTCAGTCAGAGGCACACACATATGTGCCTGATCTAAGAGGATGGCCATCCTTCCTACCAGAGACCAGACCTGGGAGGCAGGCAGGCACAAAAGTCAGATCAGAGGAAGGTAGTCAGAGAGAGATTTTGGTGCACATGCAGGACAGGTGCTTAAACACGTGTTAATAGATATTTAGTAGACAGTAGATGGTGCTCCAGTATTAACTGCCACTGTTACTGCATTTTTTTAGTTGCAGCTTTTCTGGACCACTACCTTCTCTCATCTCTCAGTCCAGGCCTTACACAAGTCTCTGAAAAAATAAAAGGTGCAGTGAAACTCTTCGGAGGCTGGGAGAGGATGGAAATTTAGGTTTGGCTTGGAGACATAACCACAGCTGCCAGAGTCAGGGTCGCTGGGGACCCTTTTCTCTGGTCATTGCTCTTGCACATGGGAGAGACAATTGATGCCCGGTACTCCTTTCCCCAGCAGTAGATTCTTAGGTCTCCTTAGTCCTAGCTGCCTCAGTTCAACAGATGATTATGAGGCTGGAGCTCAGGGACATCTCTGTGTGTTGTGGGACCAATTGGTGCTTCTGTAATTTACTTTATTGTGATGAATTAGCACGTTATCAGATTCATTTTTTCCTAGTTGTGCTCTATGTACTAATAGCATAAAGGTGACATCTCAGGGAGAATGTTCCATCATGATGCAATTAGAGCACATACTAACCCTTCAGACCAGCAGCCAGCTGTGACTCATTAGTATCTTGGCTGAAGGCTGCATTGCATTTATGTTCAACCCTCCATGGCTAATCAGCTCATCCTTGTGAAAATAAACACCAGTGGCATGTTCAGGTGGGACACATGGGGCTCCTGGACCAGCCAGGAACAACAGCCAAATGTCCTGGTGCACAGTCCCTGATATCTGTGATGAGAGTCATGCCCTGAAACAGAAGCTTTCCACTGATGCTCCTGTGAGGGTCACTGGGCTGTCTCTCCCACAGTAATTTTGTTGTGAGGAGGAGAGCACTGACCCTTTTGTCCTGATGTTTTTTCCGTGCCAGTGGCGTTCTGGTGGAGCTGGAAGAACCTATGTCCTGCTCTCTGCTCTCTGGCAAGTGTGACCTCCAAGCTATGGAGAGACAAAGTGAAGTTTGCAATGATCCCCTGCAGCCATCAAGACCCCAGAGGAGACCAAGGCAGGGGCAAACCCCCTGGCTTTCTTAGTGCCTGCTTACTCTCTGAGAGGCTGTGTGACCTTAAACCCTGCCCTAAATCCTCCGATGATCAGCCACAGGCACAACCACTGGCAGCCCTCAGAGCTGGGGCAATGGCTTTCCTAGGCAAGGGTAGGCAAAAAAGTTCATCATCCCAAAACCACTCTGACTGTTGGGTGCCAGGTGCTTTCAGTGGGATCTGCATGCAGGGGGATTTCCTGCACAGTTGTGGGTCTCTAACTGCACTCTGAAGGTTTAAAAGGATTTGATTTTTTGCTGGAATTTCTCCAGCCGAGTTCAGTAATTGAGATATTCCTTTGGCTGCAGTGGGCCACACTATAAAGTATCATTAGGTTTATTCTTGAGCTGGAAATCTAGGAAATTGAGTTATTTAGGCAAACAGCCAGTGTAAACAAATATCAGCATATGCAGCAGATAAAGCCAGACAATCAAATTACTACCTTCCAGGGAATAGAAGAAATACGTAGGAAACTACTCCTATCCCTTTAATAGACTTTTAAAAATTATTCCCTCAAGCTGCATATGGACAACTTTGAATCCATTGTTAACCTCTTTAGAGTGTGCTTGGTTTCCTGGTACAGGAAGTAATAACCGTAAAGCAAACAAATGCTTTAATTAAACCAGCACATGAGAAGAGGCAAGGATGATGTCATAATATTGCATTCAAAGGCACTAGAAATATTAATGAAGCAATAGTCACAAACAAATAGGTTTAACAAGTGGCATCAACATACATGTAATCAGCCACTGTTTCTACTAAAAAAAGAAAACACATTAAAAGATAACACAGCAAAGTTCCCCAGGGTAAACAGGGTGCCAGATGTCTTAGTTGAATAGTGTTGTAGTTGAGGGACAAGGATATAAAAGGGACATGAAAGAAATTCCTGCTCTGCATGAGAAAGTGTAAAAGAAAAGGCATGAGGTATTTCCGGAGAAGTGAATTCCTGACTGCTGCACATAGCTGTGCTGTGCTACTCCCTGTCCATAGGAGCATGAACAGGAACCAGAGGATAACATATTTATTTGTGTATATGTCATACCTTAATGCACACTGCATGTATGGTTTGACACACACAGGTCCTCGGACCTCTGCCCAAGGTAAGTGAGAAAGAAATATGTCCTTCTGACTCAACACATCCCCACTTGGAGGCCTCCCATCAGTTCATGGCCACAGCTAAGGAGCAGTCTGGAAAAAATCAAGAAAAATGGGAAGAAAAACAGGGTTATGGAAGGAAGAGTCTGCCATGTCCTACATGACATTTGCTCAGGCCATGATCTTTGGCAGAGCATCTGGGTCCCGTGCTGGTTATGTTTTACAGGCTGACTGCAGCTGATGGACCTGTTTCTATGCAATGACTGAAACAACTTAAGACAACATTTCTTTTCCTGACACAATGTAGAGATAAAGTACCTACTATGGTTTTTTCATAGCTAATTGTGAGATGGCTAGGAAAATACTGATTTGTTGGAGCATAAGCTAGATATTCCTCAGCAGCATTCGACCTTGCCTGGAGGCATCACAGTGACTTTCCCTCCCTCCCGGCATGTCCTTTCCCTCCTTTCACATGTTGGGGGACAGGAAGCATCACTTCCTTGGGCAGTGACAGCCATGTTTTCCTTACAGGCACCCTCCACCTTTCCCTACCGGGTCTCAAAGGTTTCAAATCTGCATTGGACTGAAAACATCACAGGTAAAACCTGAATTTTTATTGGCTATGGTGCTTGCTTCATTGTGCAATGCAGCAGAAGTGTTTTGGTGAATTTAAACTCTTCCTTTGGCATAAAGGAAAGTAGAAAGTAGTGCAAAAAAGCGCATTTTTTAATGGAATAATGAATCTCTCTGTGGGTTTTGAATCAATAAGAAGCGTAAAAATACTGTTGAAGGAAAAGCTAGAGCTCACTCTATTTCTACATCTTTTGGATACTGTTTTCTATGGCGACTAAGCTTCATACGTGAAAATGAAAGGATATTTATTCTTATAGGTTTTTCCTTTAGTGTAAACTGGGCCTGGAGAACCAAGTCAGTAAATCAAAAGTGTATCACACTATATTTACAGATACAGTCTGTGTTTCTACCATGGCAATCTGAAAAGTCCACCAGTTTTTTTTTTGTTCTTGTCCATGCCTGTTGGAAGATCAAAAATAACTGATAAAATGCATATGCAAGCAATTTCTTTTCAATTCAGGCCACATGAGCCACTAGCAGACAGAGGTAACTATTTGGAAATGTATGATTTGTAAGCAACTTTAGAGACAACATATACCAGACTGTAGTACATGACCGGCCATTTTCTTCTTGCTAAATGATACAGTTCTGAACTCATCCTCTCCACTTAAACTGGGAATTACAGTGTGTACTTGAACTGTCTCAGTGGCTGATATTGTGTTGGAGGAAAAAGACCAGATCATTTGAGTTACCCATTTAATTCTCTGTGTTCAACAGAGGTTTGCTATAATCTTTTGTCACTTGATTTGCTTTAAAATAGTTTAGTTTTTACATAATATATTACTTCTAAAAAGATAGTTGCAAATATTGAAGAAAAAAAAAAGAAATCAGATTATGCAGGAAGTCTTATTTCAAAATATGAAGTAAAAGCTTCAGGATTTGCACACACTTTTTCGAAGTGTTCCTATCATAGAAGTATCATCATCAAGAAAATCACAATTCTGAGAAATGGCATGACTGTTTCCACTTTGATTCTTTTCCTAATAGATCAGTCAGCACTTTGATAACATTACTTTTTCACCTTGAAAGCAAACCTAGGTCAAATTTTCAGAAGCAGCATAGATCTTTTCAAACCCATATAAAAGTCAGAAGTACCATCACAGGAATTTACACCCTGCATATGTGTGTCCTTGTGCATATGTGAATTTCTGCAAGATGCGTTGTACAGCTTATCTTTGGCTTCAGGGCTGTAATGCAAGGCTTTAATTTCTTCTGTGCTGAATAAATTGACTATCAAGCAGTGCTCCACTGGACTAAATTGGAGCCAGTTACTGCTCCAAAGCAGTGCTAGATCACTTCAAGCAGAGAAAATGCTGCTGAGTATCTTTTGTGTTTCTGCATGGAGATGATACAGAAATGCAAAAATAATAACAACTGCTAGAATACAATTTGGGGGAAAAAAAGATGAAAAACAAATATCATGTCACAAGTAAGTGTTAGGAGTTTTATTTTGACCAGCAGTCCAAGAGCTTCCCAGAGATGTCATATGACAGAAAAAAAAACTGAAAGGGGAAATTCCTGGTCACATTTATACGATCCCAGACCTACTTTGACATCCATTAAAAAAAAAAAGATGTGTGTCTCTGCATAGATATGCAAGGCAAAAATATGCCTGTTACAGCACTTTCTAGAGTGTAAGGTTTTTTATGTCATTGTAGAGGAAGAAATCAAAGCTCTTAAATATGAAGGTCCCTGAGAGTGGTTCCACATTCTCACCTCAAAATGTAATTAAAGAGAATTTAAAGTAATTTTCAGAAAAGAAGAAACTGCCAAAATGGCTAAAGATTACCATACTGTGATGTTACAAACCAGGTAACCACTTAGGACGCTGGATATTAAGGTTGTTCTCCATCTCACTTCTCTGTGTGCCCAACCCACATGATGTAGAAACCTTGAGCTAGTGTGATATGTCTTTACAATGCAGTACAAGGTCTCACAGGAATGTACACACAGCATCACAGGATATGCCACAATCATTTGGATAGCTGGCATTCCTGTGAGGAATCAGAAAATAGAGTCTTGTGAAGAGCACAGCAAAACTGAGACTGCTGGACTGACTGGTATAACACATGAGGACCTGCTCTGCATCCTTTCTGTCCCCAAACCAAGACTGTTAGTCTCCTTCCTGGGAATATTGTGTCACTACCCAGCCTTCATCTATGTGCTCAAATCCAATCCATATCTATGCCTGAAGATTTGCACTGAAGTTGCTATACTACAAAGGTCTGTCTGAGCTTTCTGTGCTAGGGGGAGGCATGAAGCGGGTGCTTGGGGTGCAACATCAGGCACTGCCATTATTTCAACAGAAGCTTTGCTTTAATTTTTACTGACAACAAGGTTTGCCATAGAACAAATGAGCATTTCTTTAGAGTTCCAGCACAGCAGTGCTGAGTGTGTTGGCTGGTGGGAAGCCTTGAGCAGCAGGACAAGTTGGGCTTTCTCTCAGGGCTGGTGTGTGTGCTCCCCCATGGCACCCCCTCCACCTCGGATCACCCTTTCAGGAAGGCTGTGTGAACTCCATGAACACAGGATGGTGGCTGCCAAAAAAAAGCCATGAACTTCTCACTTTGGGACAGAAACGGCATCTGCTGAGTATTTTCTTCATTCTGAACACTGCAAGGTCTGCAATTTTTCAGCAACTGTTTTAGTAGAGGAGGGAAAAAGTCTTCAAATCTTTTGGGAAATCTCCGGACAGCAATTTTCATTAATATTTTTTGAGGAAGTCTTGAACTCCTCATTGACTAGGATAACATTCCCATAGTGTGTTCCAACTTCTGCAAAAGCCATTAACATAGACTTTGAGCAGCACAGCTCTATCTGCTAGAATAACACATTTGCCATGCAGAGTATCTAATTGGCTCCATATAAGTAGAATGTGTCACAGAAGAGTTGGAAGGGCACAGAAGTCTTTTACCATATTTCACTTTGCATTTAAATATGAGATAAATGTGGGATTTTCTTAAGTATAAAATGCCGGGGTTTTATCTCACCTTTCAGCAAGTACTTCAAATGTTGTACTTTGATGAAATGCTGTACAACTTTGAGCAAACAAAACTAAAACTCAGGAGAATGTGTTGCATGTTCTGTATTCCCTACAGCAAAATAGCAAAAGGAAAACAGGTAATCAAAGCTTTGTCACAGGGCAGTAGGTGAGATTTCAAGTATTGCAGCCAGGTATTCCAGAAAGAGCTGTAATTTGATGGGGAGGATTCTCAAAGTATCAGATACCTACAATGTAGGCATTGAGGTATCCAAAATGAAAGGCTACTTTTGGAAAATCTGAATGCCCTTGCTTTATTTTTTGTTATAAAATTTTCTGAAGTGAAAAATGAAAGGGCTAACAGAGACCCTCTGATCACCTTCACACTGTCACGTATTAGTAAGGCAGAAAAGGCAGTAGAATGATATGAAGGGGAGCTTTAGCCACCCACTATTTTGATGGGGCCTGACAGAGGGAAATGAATAAAAAATATACATATCTGTATTTATGGACATGGTATAGATGCTTCAATTGTTAATAACTTTCCCTTCTGATGACAAATCACAGCCTTTGTTAATATTTTGTGTTACCTTCAGTAACATCAGTTATAAAACTTCAAAATTAACCAATTTTCCTGAAATTTAGTACAGATTTATTGGATTCCTCAAAGCCCCTAACAAGAAGTAAGCCTCATATAAACCCACCAAGGAGTATTACAAGTATCTGTGCTCTGAAGCTTGTTTATGGCAGTGTCCTTAACCTGTGATTCACTGTAGAGATCCTAATGCTGCAATACACATTTTCAAGGTTCACAGTGGCAGTTCACCAAAAGACATCACTTAGCTGACCCCACTACTCACTATACCTTAGCTATTGAATCTGCTATAGAGAGGCAGCATATCCTCAGTTTCCAGATGATGGAGGCTGCTCAGTACCTCATAAGTACTTTTTAGTGCTTTCAACACTTTTCTCACACGTGTTCTTAAACTCAGCAAACTGGTGCTTGATGTTCTGTGGTATGCATGCAGCCAACCTATGTTACTTCATTCCTTTCCCTTGTGTACACCTATAATTGCGTATGTTCTACTTAAATCAGTTTCATGAATCTAACTAAAAATAAATCAGACTATTGTCTTCTTCCTTGCTTACTGTTATAATACAAATATAATAAGAGACAAATTCAAATCAGATAGTTTTGAAAGAGGATTACAAGCAAGATTTAATAGCAAAAGAAAATAAAAGTATAAACAATAATGGCATAAATAGCATTAATTTCCCTTTTTTCTTTATTATAAGACCAGATTCAATGTGGGTTTCACATGTTCAAATCCAGAGAAGTTTTATTAAAGTCAAAATACCAGAAGTTTTTTAAAGTTTTTCTCACAAAAGTTACACTTTGGATTTGAGCTGTTTTGTTTATATACAAGGTAGCTTTCACATTAGCAGTAAGAGCTTTGGTAAAGGAATTAGGATAATATCTAGAGGTTCTCTTGAAGGCCACACCCATCTCTTGGAGAAATTAATTTAGTTTATTAATGTCAGTGTGTTGAAATCCATGAAACAGTGAACAGTACATTTTGTATTCTCCAGCAGCCTGCAAAGAGATGCACTCCCATTAAGGTATTGTATGTGGCAATCAAACCTTTCACAAGTTGTGCTTTCAGAAGAAGCAATTTTTCGATTTCAGAGTAATGTAATATGTGATCAGCGCAGTATTCTCTTCAGACAGCCTGGCTGTTTCCTATTGCCTGTCTCTGGTTAGCTTCCAGACAGGACTGCTGACAGTGTAATGACACATTACGTGCCCCCCTACATTACCATTATGCTTGTGAAATCTCTTCGGCTCTCTGGGGACAGGGAGGTGCAAGCAGCAAACCACGAACTCTTCCAGCACTGCTTCATGGAACATTCCTCTGAAAGGCCGTAAATCCAGAAATCTGCCAGTCTCTGTGAAGAGTATGAGTCTGTTCAAACACAGGCTGATTAGTCAGACACAATTTTAATTAAATCCTTCTGTCTCTTCTTTGAACTGTTCCTTCCATAGGTGTTTTGTAAACTTCTACAAATGAGCTTTGTGGGTCTTGCCATGCCCACCAGTGGTAGCACAACACCAGTGGATGTAAGACCCCCTGAGTATACGAGCAAATTGCAAAGAAGGAAGCAGGTAGGAGGTGGAACTGCAGCTCTGTTCCCCCAAGAATACAGTCAAGAACAGTGATTTGTCCTGTTAGCCATCAATGATGAGTTCTAAGCTAGGTTTTGTAAGCTGTTCGCACTGCTACTGTCCCTGCCCTTTCTCTCTTTTCCTATTTTAAGAAGAGCAAAATACAGGATTTCAACACCTAAGTCCTCTTTGCCTTTCGGAGCAACCTTACATTCCAGGATCTGATATAAATGAAGGCATAGGCAGAAAAAAATACTCATAATGTTTGCTGCAATGATAATTTTGTTGCTGCACTTACAGAGGAAACAAATTAGAAGTAAGAGATGAAAGAATATGGAATGATAGTGCTCTGGTTAAGACTTACAGGTCTACTGTCTAAAAGGCAAGATCAGACCTTTAAAAATAAATATGGACAATAACAGTTTAGATATGAGTGATCAGGGAAATAAAATGACCCACATGTCCAGCAGTATGAATATTACTTTAATATCAAATCTCAGAGTTCATGGGAGGAAGCAAAACCTCAGGAAAATATCAGTTTTATCCAAGCCATGCGAAATACAATCCGATACTTGTGCATCATGTCAGATAGAGACACCGAGTGCAGGAATGATATCAAGGGCTATGAATTTAGGAAAAAGAGAGTAATTTGGAATCACTTGTGATTAGTACTCACTAATTAATTATAAAAGTGGACCAACCAATTCAAAGAAAGAAAGAAAGAAAGTTAAAAGCATGGGTGTTAATGAGGAAAATATACAAGGACAGTCTAGTATATAGAAGCAGGGATCCCTTATATTTAATTTACAGCAGAACTGAGAAGAGCCAGAAGATGTGTGCTTTGAGTGAAAAAACCGTGCTGAAAGTTCTCCCATCACACTGGACAGATCAAATTATACGTTCTACAAAAAACCCACATATCTTCCTGCCTCATTTCTCTTATAGTTTCCCCTCCAAAATAATGCAAGTTTTGTTTACTGGTACCCTTATAGTGTTTGGCAGAAGTAGATATTTTCAACATAATGTCTGGTAACTGAAAACTCTCAGGATTTGTTTTCATCTATGTAAAAATTCTTCTCGATGGAGTGGGGGCAGACCTATCAATATGGAAGGGGGCTGTAAGTCCCATGCCATGCATGCCAGTCTCATTAGCAGAGAAACACCAAACTGAATTACTGAATTTTTAAAATTTATCTGGCATGAAGAATGCAAAACAATAAAACCCTACTCTTAGCTTGACTAAGAGAATCATAAAGTTTCTTGGTGGGAGGTTTTCTGTGATAAAAGATACATTTCTATGGCTGGTGGTCTCTGTCTGCTAACATATATCCATGGTCTCAAAGAGAATCATTCAAAGCCTGTGGAAATCAAGATGAGTCTTTTTACTGTCTCAAGCTCTGGCCTTGTTTTCGCTGATAGAAATGCAGCATCTGGAAGGCATTTGCAAACTGCTGTAAATTGTCAAAATTTGCAAGCCAAGTCAGAAAACCGGTGATTCATATTTTATATTTAAATACCCTGAGATGGCTGGTAAACACAAATCAATCAAAGCTGCATAGATGCCATTGCTTACCAGGGAAACAATTAAAAACAGGTTCTAGCATTTGCTGGACTCTGTTACCAAAGGGTTTGTGCTTCAGCACATCCTGCATTCATGGGAAGAAGTTATTCAAAACAGGAAAGTATTCTTTCTCACTTAATTATGGTGACAGTGAAGTGTATTTGTTTAGTTTCCTTCTGAAAGTTCTACATATTTCAATATCAATATTCTAAATATTGCCATTTCTTCCAGTCTTTCATAAGGCGTTAGTAAAGCATGCATTCCTAAATTGTAAGTCATGCATATCAACTGATACCTAAATCTTGACAAATTCATTTTCAGCTCAAGTCATACAAGAAACTGTATGTCCCAGTTCTCACCAACACAGAAATAAGCTGTGTGGTTATTAGAGGACAAAAAAGTCCTCTGCCTCTTAGGCAATTCTCTTCATCATAATGGTGAGCTCTCCAGTGCATTGCCTTCTGGGAAAATTGTTATTTCTCACACTATATATATATATATACATATAACTTGTACTTACAGTGGCATCTGACTGAAAATTAAATATTGCCTCAATGGATCTGCAGGACTTCAAACATTGTGCTTTTGTTATGTTGATCCTTGTTTCAGTGATGATGCATTTCTCATAGAAGATTAAGGCCTTTATTGGGTTTTAAAGGCCTTGGATGCACACAATCTCTGGAGAAGCAAGATAATGAGAAGTGAGCAGCCTTCATAACCTACAAGCACAATACCAACCAGCATCAGGTAGGTCCTGGTGGTTTGCACTGGATGTGTATTTTTGTGCTGAAATACCCTGCAACACTAGCAAGAACTATTGTCCTGAGACGCTCTTACCAAGCAGTGTCATTGTAGAGGCTGTTATCAAAGAGTGGAGTTTTCTTCACCTCAACTTAGCTGAAATATGTCTGAAACATCTGTGAACTGGCTGGTCCTTACCCCAGCTCTTCCTGGTCCTTAAGCCAACTGTCCTCTGACATTCTCCAGACTTCCAGATGCTTTCTCTAAGTCTTCCTTAAGCCACCATATCAAGTTCTTAGTGCTCATTCCTTTTCCTGGACCTTTACACTGAAAACCTTTTCACATAGCCCTTCCCTGCCAAGCCCCTTCCTTCCTTTCATTATCCAAACCATTTCAGAACGCCTTTATGTTCTGGCACCTGTAAGGATAATTTGTCAGAAAAGAAAATTCTCATTTCATTTTAAGCTGATTCCTCCAAAAGAATTAGTAAAGCAAAGTCCAAAAATGAGTTAAATGTTGATTTTTGATTAACAGACTCTCAATGGTGAGATACTGAATGATCAGAGCTGTAAAAGTAAAACTGAATCTTAAATTGTAGGATATTAATAATTTCCAAAATATTTAGACAAGGTGAGTTCAGTCCTTTTGAGAGCTGACAACTGATGACTGAAAAAAAGTAAATCTTTTTATTGGAAAGTCGGACACTGAGACTCTTTATGTCTAAGTGTTAGATAATTATATCTCACCTAAAATACAATTATATCTTATAATGAGCTTGTTTAAAACAAGACAAGCATTTAATGAAATAGAAGACAGGAACCCAAGCCCGTGGTTTTTCTTTTTCAGAATCTTGTATTAATGCTGATTACCTGGAAGTTATCTGTTCAAATGTTTTGAAGAAGGTACACACGTTACAGAAGATCAAGGCCAGTTGTCAGATTTCCATACTCCCAATTAATAACTAGGCTAGCTTTCTTCTAAACACTTAAAAATATGTTTCCAGTGATTGCAAAAATCTTTCAAGAATAAGATCAATTTTTTGGACTCTAAAATCAGTCAAAATTTATATTTATGTTTATATAATGTAGCACAAAAGTATATTTATGTAGGGAATCTGATAAATAATTAGCAACAGTTCTTGAATTTTATAATACATTTATATTCTTCAATCTCATATATCCTCTTAACAGCTAGCATTACAGAATCTTCTGTTCAAAATGCAATCTGCTAATCACTGGATGTCAAATATCCCTT
The DNA here is from genome assembly GCF_028551555.1 of Melozone crissalis. Taxonomy (NCBI): domain Eukaryota; kingdom Metazoa; phylum Chordata; class Aves; order Passeriformes; family Passerellidae; genus Melozone; species Melozone crissalis. The sequence continues at coordinate 33,083,367 of NW_026535783.1, read as the reverse complement.
CTGACAGTTTACAGTGCCTTTCAAACTCTGCTTGACATCAGAGAGTTATTCATTAGCTTCAGCTTTAAGTCTTGCAAAGATGTCCTAAAGAGTTTGATTCTGTCCTCAATGAAGGTAGCAAAAATGCCACAAACACAAAAAACCCCAGAAGCAACAGCTGGCCTTGCTTTAAAAGACTGCTTAGCTAGGAGGGATGCCATCTTACATCAAAACATTTGAGGCATAGCAATGTGATTTATTTAGAAAAAATTCAGCTGGAAAAAATAGGGAGATAAGTCCTATGATAGAGCAGATTGCCATCCCAACTCCTGTCAAGCTCAAAAATTATTTTGTAGTTGCCCATTCATCCATCTTTACTGGTTTTGAAAACGCAAAATTATATTGCAAATTATTTTTATTGCATTTCCTTAAATTTCAGAAAAATGTGAAAATCCTTCTAGTCGTTCTAATTAATAGGTGATGTGTGGGGCTTGTGATACAAGTATGATTTTCTACAAAACCTCAAGGTGTGAAGTGAAGATGAGGCATAGGCAGTTATTCAGAAAAATAAAAGTCCTCCCTACACCCACAAATGTGTAGGGAGTCACTTCTTTGGCCAGTGGGCTGTGGGGGGAAAACCTCTCCTGGCAGCACACCTCCTGCAGTATTTGTGAATGGTGCCTTGCAATGCAGAGGTGTTCTGGCTGCCGTGGCTGCCTCTGGCCCCCGGCTCTGTGGAGGAAGGCTGGGGAGCAGCGGTTCTGGCCGTGCTGAGGCTGCTCCGCTGTAGTCAGTGCAAACCCCCTCAGCTAGGAGTCACCCCTGGGAAGCTGCCAGCCTCATTGGACAGGGAAACGCTGCACCAAACACCTCCCATCATCAGGAGCCCCTACAGGAAGAGGGGAAATCAACTCCACTGTAAGGAAAACTCGACTGTTGCTCAAGTGCTCTGGATAGGCCATCGCCCACCCCCTCAGGGGGCCCAGTAGCCACGGCCTTGCAGTTCTCCTCACACATGCACACCATCAGTTTTCCAATGAATCTACAGCAGCTGTGGCAATAAGTTTGCAGTGCTCCAGAATTCATTGTGCCAGGTTTTCATCCCAAAATCTCTCTCTTTGCAGGCTGCACAGCTTTTCTGCTTATGCTTGCCTGTTTGGTTTCCTCGAGTTTTCTCTCCATCTTGGGGAAATACTGAACTATTTTTACCAAATACCTCACACACAGTTTCCAGCTTCTGTCCTGATTTGAAAATCTGTAAATCTCTTATTTTTCAGGCAAAAAGAAAGAGTAAGGGGTGGTTGCTGTTAAATAAAAGCTCTTAATTTTCCAGTTATATTAAACACCGTGTTTGTATTTTCAATTTTATATATATATATATATATATATATATATATATATATATATATATATATATATATATATATATATATATATATATATATGTTTGTATATTATATAAAAGCAAAGAAAAAAATGCAGTCAGCTAGGCTTCTGGAAAGAACATTTTCTTTTGGTTGATGCAATCAGATGTCTTTTAAAGTTAGGCTGTGATTAGAGGTTATGCATGGACAAGTACAGAAGGAATCCCAGCTGCCCAGTGCAGCACAAGCTACTCAGATTGTGGACCTACATGCATGTAAGTAATCAGGTCTAACCATTGGCTTTATTCCTGCTTCTTGCGTAGATGCATAGAGAACAAACAGGGAACAAGAGCTATGTTTTTCTAAAGGTTTACAGGTTTAAAAAGCACAAGAACAAGAAGAAAAAGTGGCAAATATTCTTTTTAGACACTACTCCTGCCATTGAAGCATACCTTCAGTGCACTCTCCAAGAGGTGTGCAAGTATGCATACAATGTGGAAAATGGTACTCTGAAAAAGAAAAAAAAAATCCTTTCCCTATCTTTTCAGGAGTTTCTCTTAGAGAAGTCATGCTTCTTTAAGGTGAAAAAGAAGTTTATTTCACCTTTTTCACAGGAGGAATATTTCCAGTTGTAAAGAGAAATCAGAGAAAAGATACAGAAACACAGACATTCTAAAAATTGCAGATAGACTTTTAAAAAGGGATGTTAAAATTGTGCCAGAATCAATTCTGTTGTGTAATTTTTACAAACTTCACAGAGATGAATATTTTTCTGAAAATTTGGTGACAGTCATCATAGGAGGTTATACTAATTAAGGATGACTACCAGCTATCAACAGCAGCTGTTATTAAGGTTGGTTAAATTCAGTGCTCATTTGGGCATTTATCAACATGATGTTGTGTATTTATAAATCCTTGTAAATTTTTGTTCTGAAATTATGCTTACATAGTGTACTTTACAATAGGTGCCTGGATCTGAGATCTTGTGATTAATTTGTGAGACACAATTGTGTTAGATATACAAATTCAATAGTCCAGAAATGATTGAATAGTTTCACCTTTACCAGGTGGAAAAAAAGCCTTAGGAAGCTGGGCTCTTTTAGTAAATTTTAGTACCTCATCTCACCACTGTCCTACTAGTCAGCAATCATTGATTGCTGTTATGATGGTAACCATATGTCCCTTGCTTTAAACAAGCACTTAAGGAAAGCTTCAGGAATCTTTACTGAAGAAGCTGTCTCTTTAGGCAGGTGATTTTTTTTTTCTAAATAACATGATAAGACTGATAAAAACCTCACTGTAAGAAGTTGTAGAGCTTTTAAATAGCAGATGGTCCAACATGATTTGTTATTGACTAAATGCACCCATGAATTCTAAAATACATATAAAAGCACATCACCCTTTGGTTAAAGTACAAATATAACCCATGAACTTATCTCACTGCTCAAGCAGCATTTAATGTCTGCTAAACAACAGATGTTGAAACATATGGAGACATGGCTAAAGGCCATAAAAATATAAATAATCCTCAAACTTTTCTGTTATTCTTTAACTATATTGGTTCCATCTGACTCCCTGAAAATGTCTGCTTGGGCACCATAGGGAAACCTGACTCCCTATTAAATGTCAGCTGTGTGAAGAGATCACAGTACAAGTTGTGAGCACCAGGAAGACATAAAGTAAGGACTTAGAAGAGAAAAGAGAATATGAATCACTTAGTTGGGAAGAAAAGACATGCCTTGGGTCTTGAGAGCAATGAATAAGAAACAGACTGAATGGGAAAAGTGATGTAAAAAGGATCAGTGAGAACACAGATTTAAAGACTGGGCACCGTCCTTTGAGCACCACGTTTGCAAGGAGAAATCTAGAGCAAAACATTTGTTCTGTGTGTCTCTGCTTCCAGCTATATTTGTTTATTTGCTGCTGTTGCTGGGGAGTGAAAAAGGGAATAGGGCTTTGTTGCTGCAGGCATTTCAGTTTAACTTGGTTCAATTTTACTTATTTTTTTTTGGTTTGGAGTCCTCTCTTTGTAGATGCCCTTTCTCTTTGCCCAGTGAGCAGGAGAGATCTTGTTTCTCAAGTATCACACTTCTCCTCATTGCCTTTTGCTGGCTGTGCTTTGTTCCTTACAAAGACAGAAAGGATTACTTAGCCCAGGCCTGCACATGTGAGCGAGTGCTCGGTAAGTGCTGCACCATCGCAGTTAGTGGTTGCCTTCAGGGAACTGTGTTCCTCAAAATATTTGGCTGCTTTTGACTCCCTGAAGGAAGACTAAGATGTGAAGTAGGATCCCACCACTATCTGCATATGTGAAATTACCTCATTTACATTAAATAGCGGGAGCTGAGACAAGTCCAGAAAGGTCTGGGCACCATCTGACTGCCGCTTTTGATGTTTCAGCCTTGCCCGTACAAGTTCTTGCTGGTTAATGTTTCTCACAGCACGAGTATTCTTTAAGGGCCACAGACACAAAAATTAAAAGCTAACTTTTTTCTTGCATTGAATTTTGGTGCCATATGCTGCACTAGTCCACAGAGTGAACTTATTCAGAGCAGTGACAGCTAAAAACACGACTGAATTTGGACTGGTGAGCAGCATTAAGATGACTAAAATTAGATCACCAAAAAACATTACCCATGGTCAATTAAAAAAAATAGGGCCTCATTTTAAAATAAAGTGAATAACTACTCATAATTCAGGAAAATTTTACAGAATTTAATAAATGCTTTTCTCCCCTTTGCGGCTGCACAGAAAGGTGGGAAAGTAATGTGCGGCACATGGGTCACCCTTCTGTCTGTCTGCATATCTAAAGCATATTCAGAGCCTTGGTCCATTTAAATCAACAGCATGGCTATGTGGAACAGAAGACAAAAATAACATTAAAAAATTTGATTTGAAAAAATCCATGGCTGGATTTTTTTCAGGGATTTTCTAGCTAGCATTTGTTCTCAGAAGGGTTTTTTTAGGAGGGATAATGCAACAGCATCTATTTTTATTGAGCTCCATAGTTTTCTGCTCCATCTGAGTACTATGAACACCCACACACATTTTTCATTCACGGAAACTGTGTGAAACAGCTTCCTGCTTCTCATTATCCTATCCCTGTGTCTTCATTACCACTAGTATTAAATCTATGTGTATTCATCAATTAAGAACTAGAAAAATCACAGATGCACAGGGAGTAGAAGTTTCTCACAGAGATCTAATGGTTGAGATGTAAATCTGTCTACTGCTCAGATGTAAATTCAAACCTAAATGCAGCCAGTTCCCTGGAAGGCATTTGAAGTCAAAGTCACTGCTGCTAATCTTACCTTTCCTCCCCTTTGCTGGGCTGGCAGTGTCAGCACTTCAACTCTGCCAAACACTGGAAGGAATAACTGAGTTTTTCTGTATGTCTTCAGGTTCAAAGTTTGGAACGAACATGCATTGAGGAGGAAAGACCAGATATAGGTATATCTCAAATCTATTATGGGACTCAGTATAGATAAAGATCCAGTATTTATCGTATGAGAATAAAAGGAGATAACTGAATTAGAGGCTATGGTGTGAAAAACAGGAGATATTATTTAGCTTGAGTTACTGAATCATTATAGAATATATTCAATGTTGAAGGCAAGCTGGAGAAAGTCCAGTCAAAACAGTGGAAGTGATAAGAAATGAAGAAAGATATCCTGCAAGGAAATGTTGAGGGGAAAAAACCATTTATTTCATGTAGAAGACACAGGGACATGATAACAGTTTCTGGTACATAAAGCTTTGTTGTTGAGAATATGGTGACCTACTGCTCTTTTCTGACCATAGGGGAAGGCAAGAAGTAAGTTTGAATAGTTACAGTAGAGATTTATAATAGATGTTACATTTCTTTTTGGTGTCAGGAAAACAGAATGAGCTAACTAGTTCAGCAGAGAAACATGGGGATGTCTGGAGCATAATTCACTTAATATGGGTTTGGATAACTTCAGAATAAGGCAAATCACGCCCTTGGAAGTACCCATTTCTCCGTGTGGACTCCACAGCAGGCCTGGGGTGACTAACTCTGATGTAGTCATCCTCATTCCATCAATTGAATCCCCACACCAGATGTCCAGCTTGGCTTGATTGTCCCAGAGCACAGGGGCCATCTTGGCACTGTGACAAAAAATAAGGATGTTATTTTTTTCCTGAAGTTTTGTCAGGATACCAGATTTTCCCTGTCTCTTCCTGTCAAGCTGCAACCCTGAGAACAAATCCATTCCCAGCACCATAGCAAAAGAGATGTCAGGACCTCTCCCGTCCTTGTTCTTGACCCCATCACACAGGCCAGCACAAGATGGGGGGTTCCCACCTACCTTACCCCCCTTAAAAAAAAAAAGAAACAGCACTTAGTATTGTTCAGAGATTATCACAGAAGCATTAGTTGGTATGATTCATCCTACTTCTGTGCTGTGACTACCACTAAGCTTATCAACTGAAATCCCGCTTTTTTTGCTGTCATAGTTAGTAAGATGAATTTAATGGAAAAGACAACAGAATACTGAGTTTCAAAATCACAAAAAGGTTACCAATGGTAAGATCTGGTCAGACTGGAGTAGAAAATGATCCCATGGATCAAGGAGAAACATCAACAAAATTGATTGAGATCATAATGGAAGAAATACTGCGAGTAATAATCTCAGGAGGACCTTGAGAGCCTGGACCAGAAGTAATCTTTCTGATGGTTAGCATCAACAAGTTTTAGATTATATTGACATAATATATTTCACTGATAATTTTATTAGGAAAATATATTTTGCTCACAGATCAGTGAAATTAAAACCACCCCTTTAAAACAATAGTTTTCAGCTGAGTAAAATTCCTGTTCATAAGACAGTGTTACTGTCTATTTGGTAAAAAATTCTCATTGTCTGACTTGCTGTAATGTTACAGAACACTGTGACCCACTTGCGAATAGAGTCCCCAGAGGTACAAGCTTTTTACTTAAAGCATTTTTCCTCAGCATTTTAAAAGCTGTTTTCCAAGACACACCTTTTTTTCTTCCTTCCAGTTTTTCAGAGCTTCAGGTCAAAATGAAATTGCTGTTGTTCTACAGCCTTCCAGAATATGGCGAAGCACTTGCTGACTAAATCATTGCAAGTCAAGGTGGGCTCTGGTCATTTTCCTGGGTTTCCACTCTTCCTTCTGCCTCATTTGTTGCCCAATCTCCGGAGACTGTTGCTTACATGAAAATGCTTAGGTGCAGCTGCTTCCCAAACTAATTTTGATAAATGGTCCTTGTCAGCACAGGTGCTCTACGAACAAACAGAGCCACGAGTGGTTACTGGGGCATTGGAGATGGCAGCTTTTTCATGCTGCTCAGGCAAAGCCAGGACATCATTAATTCAGCATAACAAAACGCACTTTTGTTAACCAAGCATGGAGGAAATGGGACTGAGCAGAAACATGAGGAGTATGACAGTACCCTTTCCCTCCTTATGGCAGAGTCCTTGCTACAGCTACCAAGAGCTTGCTCCTCCTGAGCTTGCCACTCCATGTGGAGAAAGCTTCCCTCAGTCCCATGGCAGTTTTCCTTGAATGAGTGTTTTGGAATGAGGTACACTACAGACAGTGATGCTTGTTAACGGGGCTTTTTCTCCGAGGCAGAGCCCAGGGCAGCTGATTCAAGGAGCAATGATTGTCCTTTCTGGAAACCATGGTTTTGAGGGTAGGGTGTATTTGGAACCATTTACACCGACACCAGCAGCTTCCACTCAGTAATGAACATTTAATTCCTCCCCATTCCTAACTCTTTGGGATGCTGGGCTGCCCTGGAACAGCTCCCTAAAATCCTGCTGGCTTCAGCATGAACTAGTGAGATAAGTTCTTCAGTACTGAATATTGAAGTAACAAGATGGAATATTACTTCTAATTATTTTTCCAGAACTGGTCCCGTGTTCTTCTCTTGAGGGTTTCAGGACTGGTGGTTCCAAAGAGCAATGCTCCCTTGTTATTCAGAAATCTCAGTGGAAAGATTCACATGTCCCAGGATGAGCATGAGCTTAAGTGGTTTGGTGGATGAAAGCCAGTTTGCTCAGCAGCATCCCTGTTGGATAAGGTGCCCACAAAATAGACAGAGAAGGTAGATTAAAAATCCATCCATCACATACAGCACATTTTACCTATCCAGGATCCTGCTCAGATGCATTAAGGGTATATTTTAATTTCTCAGATGCAAAGTCATTCTGCTCTTAGTAATTTCCAACTCACAGAGGAAGTTATGCTTTCAGGGAAACTCTTAGCGAGCATAAGATAACTATCAGTGCTCACAAAGGTATACATCAGGAAGAGATATAGATGTATTAAGCACATTGGGCTTGAGTTGAAACTCACCAAAGGGTTATAAAGAGGCATAAAGGTTTGGTCCTGACTCACAGAAATGAATGCTAGATGAGAACTGCAGTGTTTATATTTGGAATATAAACACTTCAATAAAAAGGCAGCTAATGCAGTCATGACAACAAGAAGAAAAGGCCACAGAGGAAACAGTAGCAGCACTTTGTACTAAGATGGATGCACTCCTACTCATCACTGAACTCCTGGGTTAAACTTTGCATTTGTTTTCCTTTGGGTTGACCTTGAATTTTTAATCACTTTTCTGCGACCTTTCTCAGATGTCCAGTTACTGTTGTGTTCACATAAGGGTTTTTTTTTTTTGCAAAGAGGCATTCATTATCAGGATTTTCACAGCATTTCCATGCAACAGGAAAAGCATAGGTCGTATAGAAAAATTATTTCATTGGGCTTCTGCCTCCATAGTTGCATTCTCATTTCAACAGTCATTTGAGTAACTTCATTAAAAAGTCAATCTTTCAATATGTGATGCTTCTACCGAGTCTGATATCCAGAGATATTTGGAAATATTTCACAAATATTCATTAATTAAGAGTCATGTAAGTTATGTAAGCTAGATAAACATAACCGTGGTGCTTTTGGAGCAGGCTTTTTGCAACAGGAGAATGTGCAATACAGAAACAAAGCGGTTCTGGAGTAATTTAATTTAAATAACACCAATTGCACATCACCAAATTGAACCAAGGTTAATTTCTTTCATTTAAGTAAGACAACTGAACTGAAAATCTGGGAAACTGCATACCATTCTTTAAACACTGAATAAAATCCTCAACACCTTTTTTAACTGGGATATTTTTGTTAAAGCTAGTCTATAGAAACTATAGACCCTGCGTGGAAATGGGAATTGCTAGTCTCTGAAAGTTTTGCAAAAACCTGAAAAAGTAGTAGCAAGTACCTAAAGCCTAGGAAAAAAAAAAAAGAACAAGATAAAAATAATTCGATTTTTAATTTCAGCTTAATAGGGGGCAATGAAAAGATTGAGTGGAGAGGGTACTAGCCAAGAGGCACTGTTTCCCACTTTCATAGTAGTGGACCTGAGAAAAGGGCAGAGCAGGGGGCTGTGATCTCCCTAATACAAAGCTCACACAGGAGAATAATTTGATAAGACACTTGGTATCAGAGCGTGCAGCAACAACAGTATATTACTCCCTTGTCCTATTTCTTGTGTATCACTTTGGGCTGGAGGAGGTGCTGGGATGGGTAAGTAACTGAGAAAGCAAGAAGTCATAAAACAGTGTTTCCATGGATGGATAGGAATATTTGGAGGTTCCCCCTTGCCTCAAGAGGGACACTAATTTTTTATTCTATTTACTTTCTTTTATAAATGAAGCAATCAATCCTGAACCCATGAAAAAAAGTCTGGATCCCAGACTTTCGCAGCATCTACATTTTAACAAACAGCTGCACAGACAGAGACCAGATAAAGAGGACAGTGCAGTTGTAACAGTTTACAGCCTCCCTACAGCAGGTGATCATCCTTGATGTCAGCTAAGGACTTAATCTTCTTAAGCAATCTGAACTGTACCAATTCCAGATTTCTAGGAATCTATTCCTAAATTTTCTAGGACTGCTAAATAGGAACTGTGAACTGGCATCAGATCACCACCCCTTTAAGCTAGCCCCAGATCGTGTGGGGCTGTATTTCTTCTACGTACATCAAATTTGAGGGAAAGGTTGGCCTTGGAATATCTATGCACATACGGATTTTTATCCCAGCTTCCTAAAAATAGAAAACCATTGTCCTTACTTCCTCTGGAGCAATATGAACTGTGATGTTGGATGGTATAAATCAAATACCAACCTTCACTATGTGAATATTTCACAGCCCATAAGTGGGGCCTTATCAAGAAATTAATGTTGCTATACATCTCCCTTTTCAGCCTTGCAGCAACGGTGACGCTCATGGGAAACGTAATTTATAGATACTACAAATTTCAGTGTCTGCACATTGAAGTGCTAACTTATACATGCTGTAAAAACAGTTACTGCTCTTTTATGGAATGATAAGATTCAGAACCCCCTGAGTCCAACAAAGAAAAGCCTCATAAAGCTAAACTATGAAAGGAGTATAGGGAAAACCTAAGTTCCTCATTAACAGACAGATATTTTTTTTTTTTTATCAGCTATAAGAAGACAAAAATTCTTTGCAAAAGCAGCTGTGACCACTTAAAGCCACTCAGGACATGGGGTGGCTCTGGCCATGCAATGGCCACTGGGGGAAGGGAATACCACCTCCAGCTACACCTGCATCTGATGATCTGCAAGCCTCAGCCCATGGTTGGTCCTCACATGGGTGGAAGCCACAAAACAGCTATTGGACCAGTCACTTATTTTGCATCATGTCAAGAATCTAAAACATGGGATAGAAAACAGAGAGACGCTGGAAGTGATGGGAGAGAAGAGTACTGGACTGCAGATGATAAGGTCAATGTGGGGCGAATTCTTCTTGGAAGGAAAAGTAGAACACAAGAATACAGAATGAAGAATTATCATCCACATCTACCCATAAAGGAGCCCCAAGAATACCTCTCTGCAGGAGACCAGAGCAAAGCTTGTGTTGTTAACAGCTAAAATCATTATGTGTTTATTGACTGAGACAAAGGCAGTGTATTTTCAGGCACTGAAGCTCTGCATCAAAGCATTGTGTCCACAGCTTCAGCTGTCTCTAAATCGACCAGATCAGGAGGAGAAGCAAAGAACTGCATCCCCACTATTTAGAGTAAGGGAAAAAAAAAAGCAGAGGTGGAATTAACTTTCTTTAAGTATCAAGGAAGAATGATAGAAATGCTTTCATCAGCTTAGCAGAGGTTACAAGTATGCCAGTTACAAGTATGCCAGTTCCACAGAAGGAGTTAGAGGCCTTTGAGTAGATAAATAATGTCTTTGAAAAAAAGGAGAATAAGATGGTAAGAAAATGAGGAATCTGCCAAATTGTTTTTTAAAGCAAAATTCTCTAGTAAGGTTAAATTTAACGAGATATTAAGGGTCATCATCCCTCATTAGCCACAAAGACAGTGATGAATATTAAAATAATTATACAGAACATTTCACACATCTCAAAATAATGCTCCCACTCCATGTATTTTCAAGCCTGTAGATGCTTGTGTCTCCAGTGCTACTCTGTTATTGGACAAAATATTGAAGAATGCCCTTTTCCTTTTAATTTCAAAAGTTTTGTTTATGTTTACCACTTGAACAAGTAATTTTGTGCAGAATTTACTTATGGGTTTTATAGAAATTTTCTGAGCAGTAGCTGGTAAAAACTTGCAGTCATTAGTTTATATCAAGTACTTCTCTGTAGCATTCACTTCTTTAAATGGTATTGATGATTCCAAGGGTTTTTTGCATCTGAACTTTTAAGTCTTGAGTAAAATTGACTTTTATTTAAGTAAAATTCCCATTTTATATTGGAAATTCATCTCACATAGCTTTGTCATCCTTAAAAACACAAGCTTTTCTCATGTTTAGCAAGTAAATGAAAATAAACTTAGCTTCATCACACAATACTTTTTCTACATCACATCCCTGTAAACATAAACCAGAGGAAAAGTATAAAGCCCAGAGAACATGCTTCTGAAGACTGTCTCTTCCTCCTCGACTGGGGAAATATATTCATTTATCTGTCAGAGGTTTTTGCTTTCTGGTAATACTCTGGGATGCAAAAATGTCTTTAGGTATTCATATTGCAACAAAGATCAGAGTGAGTGGGTTTTAATCTCCGTCAGACTGGGAAACTTTGACAGCTTCACATGACCCATGTCTCAGTTTGAGACTGCATTACTGCTCTACAACCTGAATTAGCCTAGTCATGAAATCAGTTAGGAAACCACAGCTTGCATACAATACAAAAATCTGGTGGGTTTGTTTGTTTGTTTGTTTGTTTTTTGGGGTTGTTTTGTTTTGTTTTTTTCTTTTAATGGGACTCATCAATCTATTGTGGGTTAGCTCTCTTCTTATAAGAGCAACAAAACAGTCACAGATTTGGCTTCATGTTTATCTGAAGAATAGAAAATCCATTCTGGACACTTTGTGAATCCCCAAAGGTGTATAACAATTTGGATCTGATATTTGTTGCAGATTTAATGCAATAGAGCTCCTTTAACTGTGATGTTAAAATATTGATTTACATTATACACTGCAGCTGGTTCAGAAACATACTCCCTGAGGCCAATTAGACCGACTGACCCAAACATCAGCAACAAACCAGACCTTTATTGTTTGGCAAAGTCTCACCCAGTCTTCTTTTTCTTGTTCCTCTGTCTGCTTTCAAAAAGCGGTCTTATACTTAGCACTACAGCTTTCTGGGTTTTCCAGAGACATCTGCTAATGAGATGACGTTTCCTGCAAGGAGACACTCAGTCCTTGGTTCAAGAGGAATCATTTTCCTAAACCCTGCAAACATTTCTTTGGTCACAGTAATTTGTCAGAGAGAAGACAGAGCTAGCAGAAGTCTTTGCTAAAATTCCACTAAACGCTTATCATCAAAGAGCTGCAATATGTCAGGAACACAGAGAGACAAAGTCTACAGCTACAGCTCCTCATCCTACAGTATATCCAAGGCATCAATCTTGGGGAAATCCTGGGACAGCCATGCTCTGCTCTTCCTCATATAGGATTCATTAGGAAAGCATGAGAAACCACATTGTGTAGCCTAGCAAACAAGGTGCTTTCCCTGATTAGAGAGGTCCTGGTTTTTTTGTGAATAAATACAATTACTGACCATAAAATTATTGGGTTTTAGAACATTCTCAGCTCTTCCCCCTCTTATACACAAAAGAAACATTACTTTCTAGGGCTGACAATAGGCAGGTATTCTAGGAGCTCCCTGAAACACAAGCTCTTGTCTTAGGGGAGGGAAATGAAGAGAGAGGAGTGTCAAAGAAAAATGCAGAAGGTTTCTGAGGCTCTCAACCACCTCCCTTCCACCGTTGTGATGCTGATCACCATATGTGGCACAGCCGACAGGCTTTGTGACTAAGGCTGATTTAATCTTGCAACTACTTGATGTAGTTGGCAGCAGCCATATTACAAGTATATGCTATCACAAGTATGTGAGCCACCAGCAGCAGTGCCTGTGTGGCACACAGACATCTGAAAGCAAGTAGTGGGAAAAACCAACAAATCCAACCAACAATAATTTCTGTTTACACTCCTCTCTTCACATGAACAGTAGACAACAGCATTTTCTGCAACTGTTTAGCAGTGGTTTTCCACCTGGAGAGTCACATTGGGGTGTTCTCAGGTGTCAGGGAATCTACAATAGCCATAGCAGAGAGTATTTAATAGCTCTGTTTCTGACACAGAGCCTATTGCAATATTGCCACCTTCCTTCTGCTTTGAGACAAGGCAGGGGCACAGTTAGCACCTACATGGTGGCAAGAAGGCATGACAAAAGCTGCCTTCTAATAAGCCAAGCCCAGTAAAAGCCAGATTCAAATACCTAGCAGAGGCATGAATTTGTACCTTGGAGTATGCTTTGTGAAGCTCTGACCTACTGAATTTAGTCTTACCTAGAAGCAGAATTTTATTTACATGACAGGGATCCAGTTCAAGACGTTTGTTTTGTTTTGGTTTTTGTTTATTATTATTACTACAAGATTAAGTGTTTACTATAGGTCCATCATTTTCATCTGGCAAGCTGGCTCCTGAGCAGGGAAACAAGCACCTCAAAAATTCTAAACCAGATCATCAGAGCAAAGCAGCCACTCAACATAAGGGAATCTAATGCAAGACCCTATTTTATGGAGAATTGATGTTGCAGTAAAACTCTTTGATCCCTTACTTCCACAGCACGTGAGCTGCAGTGGACTAAGCAGACAGCAGATGTACTTACTAATTACTACTAATTGCTGCTGTCTAGACACCATGTGAAGACTAAACTACCAGCCTTGTTTACAAACCGGCAAATACCTGTGTACTCCTCTGATATTATTCTGGATCACTGCATGCTAAGTTCACCAGTGCTGAGCTTGCATACATCAAGGCCAGTAAGAACAACGGTACATAATTTTTGCAGCAGTCTGGACAACTGCATAAAGTGAAGAGAACTGGACAGTCGAGCCCTCTGTTGTGAACAGCATTCATTTTCCTTTGTAAAATCCTTACTGTGTTTTTATTAGTGTGTAGGAGGAAGCAATTTTCTGCGTTAAACTCTCACTCCAAGATCCAAGAATGAGAAATTCTCACAACGGCTTCCAACAGGCAAAAACCTCACACAGATCTTGTGGCTATGCCTTTCTGAAAATGGTTTGCAATTGTTTTAAAGTAATGAGACATTTTATCCCACCATTCCCCATCCTTCCTCCAGAGACCAATACACAGGCTCAAGCACTAAGGATCAGCACTATCAAACACTTTATATATCTTATCTCTGCCATGAGTTAGCACATCTACCATTGCTCTGCCTCGTGATATTTTCTCCCTTCTTAGATGTCATGAAAACTAAATGCAGCATTTCGTGTCTCAGATGGACATTTTAAAATATACATTAATGGAACCTGCACAAGAATCCTGCCTGCATCACACCGGTCTTGCACAAGAAAGTTAAAGTGAGTAAAGGAAATAGCAAATGAAATAGAATAATGTAGAAGTACATGGATACGAAGAAAGTAGAATAGAGTTTTAGGAAAAAAAGTGTATCCAGAGGAGCCAAGTTAACGCATTCCTCTTTATGTGGAACTGGAGACTCACAAATTTTCACTTGCCTAAATGAGAGAAGATCTGCCATGAAGAAATTGTACCAGATGCTAAAGTGAACCTGAATTTAAAATGGAATTATTAAAATCAAGGTCTTTCCTAAAGTGCTAGGCTGCTGAGGCTAACAGGGAGACAGTAAGGTCTGGAAAAAGGTATGAACCATTTGAACATGGTTATGAACTGATTTCCCTGACCCAAGGCTGGAATTATCCAAGTCAGCAACAACTGACCAAACCATTGCCAGCAGCCAGCCAGGCACGCACGGATAAACCCTGCCTTGGGAAATGGTGCAATTTGAGCAGTAACGTAAGTAGGGAAATTTGGTTTCCAAATTTCCCAGGAGAACAGAGAGAAGTAGCAAACTGGTGTAACCAGTGACTGCCTCCTCTGTCAGCACCCCTCAGCCAAAATATCCTCATTGCACAGCATGTCTGTTTTAGTTAACTTCACCTTGTCACAGCAAAACTGGCAGCCTGGACTCAGGTCATGGTTGTGGCAGGATCTGCACACTACATTGGCACAGGACATCAGCATCCGAAGATGCAGAGAGGGAGAGGAGGTGTTCAACATGCTACACATGCTTTTTTTCCCTACTGTCACACATTCAATAATTCTAGGGGGTTTTTTCCCCTCTTAAATGCAGTATGATAACTGTGAAACATCAATGTTACTTTCCTTGACTTTTCTGACTAGTTCAGCATTTGGAGGTTTAGAGCTTATTTCAATAATAAAGAATATTCAGTGAAAGGACACAGGATTTTTCAGGCACTAAAAAATCACTCTCTTTACATGAATAAACAAGGTCATGTTTTCCAGGACACACAGGGGACCCAACAACCAGGAACAGCTTTCCAGTGGATGGCTTTCTGCCTCCTTCAGAGAAATATGACCCGAAAGCCCTCTGTTATGTAGTGCCAAACTTGTGCTTTTCCAGAAACCTTGAAAATTTTTTCCTGTCTTTGAAACTTTGTACATCTTTCACTCCTCTCTTCAAAGTGCCCTGTCCAATCCTTTCTGCCCAGACCATCTGAATTTATAAACAGCTTTTTATTCAACTTTCGTCTTGCTTGGAATTGCATATTTTGTTCTTTCTAATAGCTCCCTGAAATACAGTAAACAAAAAAAACCTCAGCACTTCATAATACATTCAACCTACTCAGTTATTCTCAAGACCCTTCTATTTCAGAACAAAGTGCATCTTCTGTTGTATTTTGAAGCCTCAGCCCCTATTTCCTTAAAACCATCTGAAGAAAGAAAAAATAAAATAAGAACGTGGGTTGATGTTCAAGTTCACACAGTCCCTCTGCCTGCAATTGGCCTCTCTCCAGCTCCCACAAGTCCCTAGACACATCTTACTTTTATTCTTGATGTTTCCACTGAGCCAGGTGGCTGATCTCTATGTCTTCTTGGGACAACTGGGCTTTGCAATGCACAATTACGTGCCTCCAAAGCAAAAGCTTTCCTCAGCAGGAATCACAAGGAACATTAGAGGAAAAAAACCCCACCAAGTAATACCCTGTACTCAGGGTCAGAAATTAAAGCATAATTCTTTATGAAGGACAGAAAAATGAATGCTGAGAGACTTGTATAAAATAAATAAAACATGCCTAGTTAATGCCTGTGTTAGACAATAACCTCTTTGGAGGAGAAAATACTGGATGCTGAAGACACTGGGGCTCTGCCACCAACTGCTTTGTTGAACCTACCTAGGGGCTGCTGTTGTAGGCATGAGGGAACCCACTCTCTCCTTACTCAGCCTAGATCCAAAGGGTGAGAGCTCTTCATATCTCTTCCTGATCTCAATACACACTAGAGGTCTTCAGAGCTCTCTGCCTCTTTCCATTGCCTGTCTTGTGAAATTACACCTTTATTTCTGGAACCCCCACCAAAGTATCCCCAAAGCACATGACTATCTGTTAAGGTATGCAATCATCAAGAGAAATTGTTTCCTTTAATAATTAGATAGACTTGAACCTAGCCTTTCAATACATTATTGACACACCTACATTGTAGCTTGACTCCCTCTGAAAACACAGTTTGCAGTCCTGAGACATTTTCTTCTCCAGTCCCAGAAAAGCAGACATCTTGCCCTGCTGTGGCTCCTACACGTGAGTCTGATGTCGCCCAAAGATCCAGGAGCTGCCTCTGCTTTTATCATTGTTACACAGCCCAGGCCATGCCCACTGCATGTGTTCGCAGCCACCTCGAGCAGCAGCCAAGGCAGGCTGCTGCGTGAAACATGGCACAGAGCATGCAGCTTTATTTCTGCCTTGCTTTTTCTTGGCATATCAGGCATTTCAACGGAAGACGCCATCCTCAGCACAGTGTGGGACAGCATGGTGTGCTCCTCACACCCAGCTGCCATGGGACACTTATCCCTCTGCTCTTGGGACTGGGGGCAGTATCTGCTCTGTGGATGGATCTGACGCCTGGGGTCAGCAGATGCTAGTGTTTATAAAGGAGCTTCTTTTGTTTTCCAGAAACAAGCTTCCAGGAGACTATAGCTGATGTTTAGGTAGTGACATTTTACCCAGGGGAAACTGAAATGCTTTGCACTCTACATAAGACAAGAACAGACTAGCACCACAATGGTGTGCAGGCAGGATGAAGTTAGTGCCTGATTCCCATCTTCAGCTGCCTTCCAGGTGCAACTGCCCCAGAAGGAGTGCCTGCGTTTTTACAGACATGTTGGCTTCTGAAGTGTCAGCCAAGTTTACTTGCCACATGAACTACTGTGGTGGGGAGGAGAAAGCCACCAGAGAGCTCTTGCCCCAGGGAAGATACTGAGCCTGGGTCAGCAGCAGGGAATACTGACAGGCAAGGAAATAAGAGTCTCCCTGATGCCATGGAGATTTTGAAAAAATGGCCCCTGGGCTGCACAAGTGCAACCAGGTGCACACAAATCCATTCTATCCCAGATGCTCACTGCAAGACAATGCATTAATGGGAAATACCATAGTCCTTATTTTTATTTTGGCCCTTGTGAAGTGCTCTACATGTCCATGCAAAATGCTGAGCTCATAGAGTCTAGGGAGGACACTAAGGAGCACAGACCCACAAAATTATACAGTCGTGGGTACTCTTCACACCATGATGTTAGCCAGATGGCCCAGATGTATCCCAGTGTACATACACAGATTAGAGAAAGCAGTAAATAAAGATGAGCTATAGCTAATCAGACATACAGAAATCATGAGTCAGGCCCAGAATAACTGTGGGGTTCGAAAAGCATTTGCAAAGCATTTGTGATGTTGTACTGCTTCTCTTTTCCTGACATTTTTTAACATTTCACGTGGAGTTTGATTGAATTCCAAGTAACCATACGGGTTAAAACTGTGACATTACTGATTGGGCTGAGACTTTTACCAAAACCAAGCAGTATTAGCAGGGGAAAATTCAGTACAATTGCACAGGCTGGTAGCATTAAAATGCCCCCAGGCTCACATTTAACGGAGACAACGACAGTAACAGCCTCACTGACTTGAAGTCAGAGTAAATATCCATGGAGAAGTCACTATGTTACAGTTACCTCCCTGCAGCACAGCATCATCCAACATGTCAGCATCTTGAAAAGAACCTTTCTCCTCCAGGCAGCCTTTACCCCTTTATCTTGAAATAGGGCTGGATGTTCCTGTGTCTCTGGCTTTTTAAGAAACACCAGCCTGGACTTTTTAACCTCTCTGTCCCAATTCTCTTGATAGTTTCAGTGACATAAATAAATCACATGCTTTTAACGCATGGCTCCACTGCTTGAGTCTGGGTTTTTTTGTGTGTCAATTCTATAGCTAAGCTATTGCTAAGAAAGTTGAAACTTAAGTAAATACCTATATATTCACTGTATTCCCTATTGCTGCTCCACTGATGAAATCTGAATATAAGGAAAAGTTGGACAGCCCTTGAACTGCTGTGGCCACTACACTTAGCATAGATACAGTAAAATTAGATACAGCAACTGATTTGCCTCAGGCAGACATAAAATAAATGGCATCTCAGCCATTTCTGGTCTGGCATAATGGGGCTCCAACCAAAGAAACCCCTTTTTTAAATTTCACATGTTTTTAAACAAAATCCAACTCTCCCAGGCTCTCTTAAAAGTAGCAATCCTGGAGGTCCTCATTGTCTGTTTTCTTTTAAAAGTTGAGACCTACCCCTGTATTTCCACCCTACCACCTCTGCTTTTCTTGCACTTAGCTTTGCAGCGCTGCTTCGTCAGTTGGTCCCAGGGAAACTTCCTCTGCTAATGCTCCCGGGAATAGAAGAGATTTGTAGCCAAACTGGTAGTAAGGCTGTGGTTGCATGCGTGTTTGCAAAGTTTGTTTTGTAAAGATTTAATCTGAGCCAAAGCGACTGGATGTAAGCTTCTGCTACTCCAGGCTGTGCACGGATGCTTTGTCTGAAGTCTCCTTATCTGTGCCTGAAAATCCCGGCTCATGTGACTTTGCATTCTGAACTTACATGATATGCATACATTGCTTAATCAAAAGAAGAGGAAATGTTCAAAAAATTTTAAAACTTTTAAAATATTTCAGACTCTGTAAACCTCTGTAAATATGCAGCCAAAAAAAAAATATACCTACATGGGGCTAAAAGAGAAAAGAGCTCATTCTCTCACGCCCTCCTCCTCTCCCCACCAGCTTGCCCTAGGAGAGGCCCTCTGTCCACATCTGGCAGAGAGAAAGACACAGCTGAAAGGAACCAACAGCCAGACCCAAAGCTTGTTTATTTCCCAGGAGCTGCTGAGCTGGATCAGGATGCACTTCTGAGAAAGCAAAAGCATGGAGGTACATCAGGAGCAGTGGGAAGTTTACAGCAGCCATGTTTAGAAACCTGGGCCACCAGCAGATGTGCACATGTGCCCCGCATTAGTGGTTCTCTGTCTGGGGAAAAGCTCCTTGCCTTGAGGCCTGAAAAGAAAAAGAAAACCAACCAAACAAAAATAAAATACATTTAGAAGTCCTCAGAGGACTTAATAGAGAAAGGGATTTGGTGCTATAGGAAGTTTTTAGAAGGAAATTAAATAGTTGGAGAAAAACGACTCTGCTAAAGTAACTAAGTGAGGCCTTTGTAAATGGGGAAAATTAGTTACCTAGGCAGCAAGTAGTTAAGTTTAGTTTTCTTAAACCTCTGGGCAAGAGTTTGTGCTAACATTTTAGTAGTAATACCTCAAATTTGATCCTCAGACTTTCAAATCTGGCATCTGAGTCACGACACAGGATTATTATATCTGTGAAGGTGCAGCTAGTGTGCATGAACTGCAAATAGAGTTTCCACCTGAGCACTGCTTTGTTCTCTAGCATTTTGTTCTCTATCTTTACACATTTTGATATGTAATGATGCAACACTCCACTCTTTTAATAAACTTTGGATTAATTTTTTTTACACTCAAATCTCTTCCTTGCTTATTTCAGTAAGCCTTCCACTGCCAGCTTGCAATATCTGTTACAGGGAATCCTGCTTCTTTCCAATGTGCTGCAAGCTAAAGGAAGATATCAACTTCATGTTTAGGTCAGGGTCCACTCAGAAAACCACTCCCTCTCATCTTTGATGCATTATGATGGTGCTTTTAATTGCTGTAACTGCAAGGCTGTTTTAACCGCTCATGCAGCAGCACTGGTTACATGAAAACATCCATTTGTATGCTTCCCCAGAACTGTGATGGCAAGGCATGTAATCAATTAAAGAGAGACTAAGATCATGGTGAATTTCAGACACATAGCTCATCTTTCTCTTTCTCATTTCTATAGTACTCCATTTCTAGAGATTTCTTCCTTTGCCTGTGAACCACATCCTGCTGTTCTGCAAGAGCATAATTCCTTTGACCTCAGCCTTATTGTAAAATAGAGTCCAATTTCATATTTCATAGTTTTCATGGAAAAAACCTAAACAATAACATGCATTTAACTACCTCTCTTGGTTTATCTCTTCTCCTAGGTATGTGCTCATTATATGCTTATTACAATGTCTGGCCATGTATATTGGCAGTAGATCTTTAGGAAGTCCTAGTTATACTTGTATGCTGGCCTTCCTTGCCTGCCCCATGGCTGAGGCACAATGCGCCTTTGTCTAGAAACAGTCTGCTGAGCTCCCAAAAAAAGCTTTTTATATGATGGAAAAAAGCAAACAAAAACTGGTTCACCAATCTTTCAGGCCAAAGGTTCGGTCCTTGTTATTTCCTATTGCAGTGCCATCTTCAGTTTGCATGGAGGGTGTGGGCATTACTGCAACATAAATATCAAGTGATAATGAGGACACAATGGGAGAATAGAAAATCAATCACACATAGTAAGTTTGTCCCTCCACAACAAATATTCTTGAAACACCATGAGAAAGACATTTTCCTACTGAAAGATTCCACAGGAAATAAGAAAAACCATCAGCAGTTTGACGTGAGGGTCTGACTGAGCTCTTTTCTTTTTGTATGGGAGTTCAATGAGTATTTAAACAATTTGGTTTGTTACTCTGCAACAGACGACACCAAGGACTTTTGTGACCAGCCCTCAGAGCAAATACTTGCAAATATTAAGGTAGCACAAGTGGTGTTACTTAAAAGAAGGCACTCTAAATAATCTCTTAAACCACCCAACATTCCAAACCCACAGTCCAGGGATTACCTTGAATTCATTACAAATGTTTTTCTTTTCTTCTTTGCAGATTTCTGTGAACATTAAGAGATCTTATATCCATTCCCTCTAACTCCAGACTCTGGCCATGCGTGCACTGGCAATCAGACACAATATTGCAAATTTGCTCTCAGTCAATGAAATCTCAGGAGAGCAGACAGAGAAAGTAGAGTTTTATTTTCAGAATTGTGGAGCCCTTAGGCTTTAGCCACACTGCCCAGTGTCTTGTTGTAGTCATGGTAATTCCAGATAACAGTAGTTACCCCAAAATTCTTGCAGCACAGGCATCTATCCATTGACAGCTTCTGTGCGGCTAATGAAGGAATGCTGTAATTGGTTTTAGGGAAAAATAAAAAAATAGGTGCAGCAGAAAGAAGACAGGTAGCCCCAGCACATTGACACCAGCATTACCATAGATAAAGTGAAAAATATATAGTCAAGATACAGACAACAGTTACAAAAGTGTTAAAGATCAGTAAGAAACAATTAAAAGCATAATTATATGTATCTATTGTTCACATCAGCTTCAAAAGACTTCAACTCTCTGCCTATGAAGCACTTACCTGAATTTAAAACTTACTGATTGCACACTTTTATTCTCCATATCTTTGAAGAGCCTAATCAGTTACAGGAAACATTTAACATTTGCACCAGTTATGCAAACTGGTGCTGGATTCTTCTTTGAATCTGTCCTTCCTATCAGTGGATGATCCATATTTCAGTAAAGATATTAATTTTAACTCTTTGCTTCTGGCTAAAAACCTTTCTTTATCCATGACCTCTATTCAAAAAACCTTGGGCACATCTGGGGAAAGCCACTTCCCACCCAAATGATGGCCTTCTGATTCAGAGGGAAACTGTGAAGCAGAAAGGTCTCTGGGCACTGTCTCTGGAAAACATTTGCATTTAAAATAACTCTTTGCCACCTTCTTTTTCTACTCAGTTGATTTCCACTGTGGTGTTAATGCCCGCAGTCACCCAAACATTAATTGGGATCTGCTTAATACAGCCCTGCAGCCTGGAGAAAAGAGCACAGGTGTGGCCTCTTGTTGCAAATAATCGAAACAGCGCTGCTCAAAGGATCAAGCTTTGCAAATCATTTTTGCTCTTGTCAGAGAGTGCTCCAACACTCTGAGTGAGTTTTCTTTGTGTCCCCTGCCCCTGGCAATGAGGGCAGTGGGACATTGGGCTTCTCCCCAGCAGAGACCTCAATGCCATGGTGGTGTGCATGAAGCCCAGTCCTGCAGTGAACTGCAGAAAGGCCTCATGCAGAGGTCTCTGTGTGGCCTCTTATGTGGGCATAGTATGATGTGTTAGCATTTATTCATCAAAGTATCAATACTCAAGGCAAGATATTGATAGAAATAGCTTTGGTTAAAGGTAGAGGATGTCTTTAGCAAAGCTATTTATCATTTTAGAGTCCCACTGCTTTGTCAATAAGATTTTATTAACAAAACAAACCTTCAGCACTTACTGAAGACAAAAGCCAGTTCACATCCAAGTACCACAGCCAAATGTGCCACCAGCAGTACAGTCACAAGTTCCTACATATGTATCATAATTTATGGCTATGTACAAAATACTTAACAAGAAAAGTGTTATATTGAAAGCAAGAGATGGATAGATGTAAGGAAGGATGAAAGTGTGGAGCCAGCATTTAGTTGGGCTGTTCCCTGACTCTTCTCATGCAGCAGAATATTCATACTTACACCATAATGGTAGGAGTAGCATTGCCTTGGCTTGGATACACACAGATTTTTGTGGCTGACTTACTTCACTGTCACCCAGTTACAACTTCAGTAAAGCATTAAAGACAACGAACTGCATTTTGAAAATAAGCACAAACAATGTCGCAAACTAAAACCTCAGAAAACACTGCCAGAAAGGATGTGGTAAACATCTGTCAGCCTGCATCCTTTTAAAAAAATACCCAGGGGAATTACATTTCATTACTGACTATGCATAATTACCACAAGCTTAACCTTTTCATTGAATAATTGAGTATCCTTCATATTCTGAACTAGATGAATGGTTTGTGAGAGCTGTTAGGGAGATTAGACTGCTTGTAAATAATCCTGGCATCCATCTATTCTCTTCTCCTCTCTAGAAAAAAGAACTCCATCAATGAAGGAGGATCACTCCAGAGGGACCAGTTTCAGAGCAGTGGTTTATGTAGTCACAGTTGTTCTGGGGATATTGAATCACTCAAGAAAAAAAATTAGTTGCTAATAAGTAAGAGTTATGCCTTATATTTATTTCAGAATATTTTGGATCAACCTTGCCTTTTCTCTCTTCCAATATGACTCACTGCACTTTTTCTTTTTTAATAAGAAAAAGCCATTAAAATCAGTAACTAAGCATTATTTTATGGACACTATTAAGTATACCTTACTTAATAAGAAAGAATTAAAGTTGTTTGGATTTCTATTAAACTTTATATGAGCTGAAAACTTCCTGTCTATACAAAGCATTACTATTTGAACTGCAATGTTCCCATAATATACTTTACCTAAAATTATATACACATATTCTCTCCTTCTTGAGAGATGAGAGAACTTTAACTTTGTCTTTGAAAACTGAATGAGGCTATATGCCAAGAGGACAGAGGTACATAAATCTACATGTTTGCAAATCTCAGAAGGGTAGCTGTGTCCTGGCAACATGTATTTGCTTTGCAACCAGCCCATTTCTAAAAATCTCCTGCTCTACTGCCAGATGAAGGGGTCTTCAGTGAGAAGCAGGAGAGGAAGCCACTGCCAAGCAGCACAACTAGAGCTTGTATTTTGTGTGATTTAGGTTAGGATTTTCAATACCTCAGAGAAATATATTTTGCACATTTTTAGACCAAGGGAAAAAAGAAGTGGTATTTTGACCCAGCTAATGCTTTACAATTAACTGGGGTACCTAACGTAGATGCATCTTCATCTGTCCTGCTGTGGCTGATAGAGAGAGAAGCCCTACAGGGAAGCTTGTTGACCAGGTCTTGGGACAGGACTGTGAACATACATCTGTCTGTGTGCCTGTGTCCCTCCAAAAGGCTGTCCTCCCAGAACAAACACCTTAGCTAAGTGCCTACTGTGCTGGGGTACAAATTCAGCAATGAGTTATCAGAGTCTTTTCTGACACAACAGGGCTAAGAATTATGTGAAGAGAAGTACTGGATTTATATTTATGTACTTGGCAGCTCCTAAGAATCTGCAGAAGGATGCAGATGTAGTTTACAGATCTATATTTATTCCTCCACAAGATGAAAATGCTGGGACCTCTTCTCATACAAGATGACCTTTACAGTCCTGCCATATGGTTGTAAATTGCATGAGCTCAAAGAGCCTTGAGATGAAAATTTGCCCAAATGACTCGATGAGTATTGCAAGTAGCCAAAGAGTTTTACTTCAGTCTTGCTCTTAGAAACAGCATCATGATGAAAGATGAGCCTTGTTTTCTCTAGTCGGACATTCTGGCCTAACCTATCTGGAGTTTCTTTGAAATCATGGCCAAAAGTACAAGATTTGATTCTTCAGAAAATCAGCAATCAAAATCTAATCATTAGTTTGCATCTGTCTGTGCTATTCCCCATAAACATTTGACTAACACATGATTGCTCAAGGAGAATTAGAAGTGGCTTGATGCTGTGCCCAATCAGTTAGACAAAATACTACAACTAGAAGTAGGAACTAGATTAGATATGGCAGAAAGTTTCTATTGCTTTGCTTTTCCAAGATACTGCCAGAATGTGCTAGATAGCTCCACTTTATCAAGTGATATACTATCTCCATGTCAAGTAACCAAGAATAGTTATGCCACAGGACAATTGCTGTTTTATTACCTATTCATTATATTTTCATAAAACCTCCTTGTACTTTCTACAAAATAGGTAGGAGGATAATAGTTGTCCCATGCTAACAATTTAATTACGGTGTTTGGGGGTTTTGTTTGGTTGTTTGGCTTAGCTTGGTTTGGTTTCTGTTCTGCAAGAGCAATATGCCTCAATCTTTCTAAGTCTCAAAAGCTTCCCTTCTTCTTGAAAAACTGTCCACTGGACATGGCAGAAACTTTCCTGGATAAAAACCCATCTGTTTTTCCCTGCAATTCCTGTGCCTGTGCACCTAGGATCAAGGTAGGTGGTCCATCCTACTTCCTCATATCCTCTTCATGGTCCCAAAGGTAAAGCCACAGGGCACCCTGTGGTGTGTCCTTCTTTGTTCTCTCTCTTGTACAACAGAACACCTTCTGTCAGTTGTTGAAATATGGGCCTGTACATGTGGGGAGCAGGACATATTCTCTCTGAATTGCTGAAACCCATGAGCCAGTTTATTGGTCAGTTTATCTATCAGTTTCCCCACAGCCACAATGATGGAGAAAGAAATATTCTCTTCATATTCCCAGAATTGCCAGATCAAGTCACTGACTGCTGGTGGTGAATCACCTTTCCAAAAAATTGTTGCCAAGGGGTCGGCATGTACTGCTGGCTCACTCAGTACAAATTTCCTCCACAAAGTTCATTGACAGAAAATGTCATCTGGATCCATGGGGAGCTGCACATTTTCTGGGTCAAAATTTCATTTCTTCCCCCTATTTAATTTCACTCAGTTATTGAATACCTGTCTTTATTGTAGTCCATTTGCCTGAGTTACATGGAACATCATCTTTATAGGAATACCTTTCCCTCACACTTGATAAGAGTCTCCTTCAGCAACTAAGGGCTTGTGCCTTTTTTCCCTATTTTTTTGTCAATGCCTGATTCCTTAGCAAGTGATCCCAGCTGCCTGGCTTCCTTACCCTCTAGCTCGCCATTACTGTCTCCATTGTCCCAGCACTGGAGTAGCCAGGCAGTAAAATGCTCACATGGGTGATGGCTGAAATCTTTTCTTGGCTCCTGTAGCTCGCTCAGAGATAGAGGCTGAGATGTGGGTGCCTCTTCTGTCTCCTCTTCCAGCTCCAGTGATAGCCTTGATGATGGCCCTGAAAATCTCCCTTGTGATGGTTTCGCTTCTTCCTCCTCTTTGCTCTCCCTGTCATCCTTGACTGTTTTTGCTAAAGCTTTTTTACCAGGTGACTTTCGTGTATTTTCTGTGTCTCTGCAGGCCCTGCTGCCAGCAGCACCGGTTGGTTCAGTTTCAGCGGTTTTGGTGCCAGCTCCTGTCCAGTGTCTGTCACCGTGGTGGGACAAGCGGCAGGCCCTGCTGTCATCCCATTGTCAGGTTCAGAGACCCTCCTGAGGCCACTGAGCAGGGTTGAACGTGGCTCAATAAGGCTGGCCAGGCCCCAACACTTTGCAGTGATTTGGGTCCTCTCTGGAATGCCAGCACTCTTTTTAAAGAAACACTTTACTACTTTTTCTGGATTCTGAATTTGTTCAAGGGTAAGGTACAAACACATTGGAAGTGTCCACTGCCCCAAGTACTTGCTCAAACAATCCCACACTCCTTGCCGCTTCAAACTATACAACCTTTGCGCAAATCTCTGGGTAATATTCTGAATTACTTGTCTCACTTTAAACAAGACCTGAACCATATGCAATAACATGCTGGCTCCTAACAAAAGGACCAGGTTGGTTTCAAGGGTAGTCAAAGGATATTCAACATCTTTAAAATTCTCAACTACTGTAATCAGCCTAGAGGACAAGGAAAGAAAAAGGTTTTTCCTCTGAGAAGAAAAAACCAAATATGTGGTTATTAATCACTCTCACTAGACGACTCCCAAAATATAGAGCTGTCTGCAATACTGAATACAGACACCAGACTGGTGTTTGAGGAGAGACATTGTCACAGAATAAGCCCTGTGAAATACCACAGAGAACACAAACTCCAAGTAAGGTATTAGCAGTATAATAGAGACTAAATAATATGAGAGGAAATATGTCTGCATTGTAACTAACATCTACTAAACCAATACAATGGATGTTTGTAACAATTTTCTTTTAACATGCTCTGGTCAGATCTGTTATTACCTCAACACTTTGTGTTCAACACTGTGCATCCCAAAGGATGGTTGTGGTTTAATCCCAAATGGAAAAGAAAGCACCATGCAGCCGCTCACTCAAACACCCTCTCTACTCACCCCCCTATGTGGTGGAAGGGAAGGAGAAAGTAAAACTTACATAGTAATATAAGAACAGTTTAATGATGAAAAATAAAGTAAAATTAAATACAAATGGTAAATGATGATATTAGTGACAATAAAAAAGAAACAAGTGGTGCAAAATGCAATTGCTCACCACCAGCTGACCAATGCCAATTCCCCTGTCACCCTGAATTCAGACAGACCCTTCCCTTCCCTTCCCTGTAAGTCTCCCCATTTTATATATTGCCAGGATGTTCTGTGATGTGGAACATCCCTTTGGTCAGTTCAGGTCACCTGTCCCAGCCATGCTCCCTCAAAGGCTTTTGCATCCCACCTCACTGGCACAGCATGAGAGAAGAAAAAAGTCCTTGACTCAGGATAAACACAACTTGGCAAAACCCAAAACATCAGAGTGTTATCAACATGGTTCTTGTTCTGAATACAAAACACAGCACTGTAACAGCTGCTGAGCAGAAATTAACTCTATCCTAGCTGAAAACAGGACAATGAGATAAGTGTGGCCACATGCTAGTGCAAACACATTCTAGAGATGTGCCCAGACATCACAGCTTCACTGCACTCCCAGGGCTGGAAGGCTTCACTTGCATGTGTAGCTGCTTTAGATCACACTAATTGCAATTTTTCCCAGTGGAAATCCCAAAACAGAAGAAAGGAAACCTCCTGGGGGCTTCATTTATGTGTCAGCCAGGCCAGCTTACAAGACTATGAAAGGAAATTCTTTCTCGCCATGACTCCATGAAAAGAGCTATTGGGGTTTCCCGTTAAATATTTGCTTTCTAGCCACAAAGCACACTCCATGCAGTATTTATGCAATATTAGGAATTTTTACTCCTTCTCAATACGCCTTCCACTATCCTCTGTCACTTGAAGACCTTTTGAGAGCTACTCCAAGATGTCTGTGACAGGAGTTGACTACACTACAGGACAATGGGTGAGCCTGCAACAACTGTGGTTCATGCTGAAATCAAATTCCTTAAATATTCATTTCAGACAGATTACTAGCAATCAAGAGACTCAGTTTTAATTGCATTCTGCCTGAAATTTATTACCAGCTGGCACCTCAGATTGTCTTTTTAAAGTCTGGCTCCAAAATAATCATACTCTGCACAACCATTGCAAGGGCAAAATTTATTTCTCAAAAATATAACTAAGATATTTCACAACCTGAAAACTTGCATGTAAAAGAAATTGAAAAAATATGTTGCACTTTCTCCTCACAACCTCATGACTGCTGATTTTTATCTTCTTTTATGCTTTAAGCTGTTTAAAATTGGTGATCAAACAGCTCCCAATAAAGAAAAATGAGCATACATTCTTTTTCAGACAAGACTTCTTCCTGTGCCAAGGATCACAGCAATGAGCAACATAGTAAAATTGCATGTCCACACAGGCTCCTCTCACAGGCTGCCTCTGTTCCAGCTGTAGGCAGAATTAAAGAGATATTGGTACAAAGCAGGGAACCTGAAAGTGAGCTTTAACACAGATTTGCTTGGCTGATTGCCTTTTGCCTATCACACCCTTTATGTGGGGTTATGCTGTCAGATTTGATACCTGTTGGACTGTGAAGATGTCTCTGGCTCTCCCAGTGCAATGAGGCATGGAGGGCTGGGCTGGCAGCCCCTTCAGTCCTGACTGTAGCCTCCCAAGGTGACCAAGAAAGGTGCCCTAGCAACGTTGCTGGCATGTTATTCCACCCCAAAAATCTCAGGGTTATCCTTCAGCACTTCCCCTCCACAATCCCAACAGGATGCAATGAACCCAAGAAGCAAAAATCTTCCCAGTGGCATACAGTGCTCCCTGCAAGGGCACTGTGCCAAGCCACCAATTGTGCTGCTCTTAATCATAGTTATTTTTGCAGCATTTCTTGTAATTGTCAAAGATGCATTAGATGTTTAACCTTGATTGTGGTAGTTTGATGTTATTTGTTCAAAAGCTGCACTATGAGAGCTGAGGTAAATCAATTTTTTGCATCACATTGTAATGAAAACTTCTGCCATAGCCCCTCAGACACCTTGCATACTAACACACTGGCAATATTTTAAATAAAACTAAAAAGACCCAGTGGAACTGCCTGTGCTTTTATTTTAGACACAATAGCAACCTAACCCTCATGTAGGAAATCACAAAGAGAAAATAAAATATGTCACAAATACAAACACTTTGTCACCTTTCCACTGTTCAACACAATTTACAAAACACCTTGAGTGAATAAAGCATTAGTTTGTAAAACATCAGCTAATTTTGTTCTCAGATTAACAAACAGGAACCACTTCTGATTCACAGTAGACAAGCAACAATTTAAACAAACTTTATAGCTAAGGCTTATTTGGACTTTGTTGCCTAGTCAGTCTGAGGTGTTCTGCATAAAAATATGTTTTGCAAACTATGGCAAGCAGCAGTCTCAGTAGGCAGATATTTCTGAACAGCACAAAGACAAGCAGGGACACCTGTCGATCTTGCAAAATCACATTTATTTCTGCACTATTCAGGTGGGAATTACTAGGTCCTTTTCCTCACCTGAGTGCTCAGTAAAATGACTCATAAGCTGCAGAAATTAAATACAAGTACACTGCCCTAGAAGGAATGAAAGAATTTCAATGCCATAGATGTTTCTGGGCACAAATCTTCCACTTGCAAACAAAAAAGCAGTTCAGATATTTCAAAGTTCCTGGTGTCATAACACCATTTAGGACGTCCTAACACTAGGACATAAACATAACACAAACATAAACAAAACATAAATATTAGGACATTTTTCAAGGCAATCAAACACACTGGAAAATAGGAAGAAGTAATAATTTTTTTTCGGTATATAAAGAAGCGTTTCCCAGCAAAGAGTACCCATATGTTTTGTATCAATATCCTAGGATGCACTACTCAGCAATTCCCACTGTAAAAATCTCTTAGGGCCCTGGAGTGAAAGAATAGAACTCTTACACAGAAAAGGAGCAATACACACCCCGAGCTGCACAGAACCATGGTGCTGACTACTCACAGTGAACAGGTTCATAACTAATTTTAACCAGAGATGGTGCATTTCTGAACAATGAGTGCACCTTACTTCACAGGCAGCTGGGCTCCTGTGAAGCTGTATGTCATGGCAACGCTGGAAGTCTTGCACATCACCAGTAACATGGCCTTTGACGCCCAGAAATCTACCTGTTCCTGTTCACTGAAACCTCTTTGTCAGGTCTTTGGCTTCATTCTGCCACAGATGCTTCTTCTTTTCAACCAAACACAGAAGCATTTCTTCAGAATGTGCAACAACGCTGGGAAAAGCCTGGGAGAACTTTCTCTTTGGTTTCAACCTCCTTTGTCAGGCCACTCA
This sequence comes from Melozone crissalis, assembly GCF_028551555.1. NCBI lineage: Eukaryota > Metazoa > Chordata > Aves > Passeriformes > Passerellidae > Melozone > Melozone crissalis. The sequence goes on along the minus strand of NW_026535783.1, from coordinate 33,052,930 downwards.
TATCAGACTAATACTGAAGGAGCCGAAATAATTCATTTGCCTTTGTGCTGCTTTCTTAATTGAAGACAGAAAAGATTAATGAATGACTGTGATAAAGAAGATAATCCACAGATAGTGGAAAAGGTAAGCAACACAAAAGTCAAGAAAAAGCAGAACACAAGAGTTAAGAATATATGCTATAGAAAAGGGAGCAAAAGCCCCAACACCCTTGAAGAGGCATTTTCTACCAATAAGTCCTTCTGAGTTTATTTCTGAGACAATATGCTCATGAAAACCCCTGTTGCTTTGTCCCACACACATCCCCCTCCTGCAATTCTCCACAGTTCATCCCTTAAAGTAGCCACTCTCACTCAAGTCATCCACCCCCTGTATATTTATAGCACTTCTGCTATTAATTCACTCCTTTTGTGGGTGATCTCTTGAGATATGCTTTCCCTTGCATCCTGTGATTATTCATGACAGCTAAAAATAGTCAGCTGAGTGGGTCGGCACATCCCTTCCCCCTCTCTGAAGCTGATTTAATCTACACAAATACGCTGGTCCTCATTTGCTGTGGGGGGACGTCTTCACTGCTGCAAGAAGGCACTTGAAGAGGATACTGCGCTGGCTACAGTATTTGATGAAATAAAATTAGTGAGGTACTTCTCCAGCTCTCCTGGGGAAGAGGAAGAGAAGGAATAGAGTCTCGTATAAAGTACAGGCAGATGCTTTACCTTTGCAGCCTCATGTGACCCAGAGCATAACATTTGTGAGGAAAGCTTCTCAACTCTCTTATCTCTAACTAGTGGCCATGTGGCTATACCTGGAATCATGTCACATTCCACAACAACTATTAAGACACTGCGTCATTTCTTTTCTTTCTGTGCTAGGGAATCATGCCAAATTCTCCAATCTTGTAACAGGAAGAATCCATATCAAACAACTATTTTAAGCCACACTAGTTTAAGCTGGCCATATATTAGGGAGCCTTAACTGATAGGACAATAACCAAGGTTCAACAGAAAACTCACCAAACAAGCCTGGAAAAATATCAGCCACTGTCAGTATGACCATTAGTTAGTGCAGGACAGCAAATACAGATCACAGAAATTCTCAAAAATTAAATCATGGGTGTCTTCAGAGCTTATAATGGTAGGTAGCAGTCTCACCTCATACACCTCTGGTATCTGTTATTACAATCCACATTCTTATCATATGCATATTTCTTGAGGACTGCAAAAATATGCTCAAAACTGCTCAAAATCTTCTTAAAGCAAGAGACACAAGGTCTGTCAGATTCAATTCCAAAACAAACAACATATTTTTTTCATTTCTTCTATTTAAATGGCTGAGGAAAACAATATCAGGAAAAACCCCAACATAAATAATTTTAAAATGAAAAAATTTATACAAAGATCTAGTTCTGTTCAGAACCCTAAAAGAAGAATTACAAATTGCTCACATAGAAAACTTCTGCTTATGGACATCTCATGAAACTACTCCAAGGGAACACACAACTACTTTCTAGTGACACAGCAGATGGTGTTTTCAGATTCATCTGAAGGCAACCCACTGACTAAACACATTGAAAGAGAGGAATGCAAACACACCAAGAGAGGAATGCAAAAGGTATGAGATGTACATACAGAAATTCAGTAACATAGCTATTTTCACTGAGGCTACAAAATCAATGCTTGTAATTACATAAATACAAAGCAGATTTTGAAATCACCAAACAGTACTGAAAATAATGCAAATTTTGTTTCCAAAGCTCATCCATAAATTGTTGTATACATTATGTATGAGATTTCTCAGGACAAAATACCCTTTCAATGGTGTTTCTACTTTCCCAGAGTTCTTGGAAATCTGGTATGTGTCAAAGGAAGGTATCACAAAAGTGTCAGACCTTTTTCAGTCTTTACATCTTTCACTGCACCTCAAAATCCTGATTCATAGGTCATCCAGGTAACACCACTAGCAACATATAATTTCTGCATAAGTAGGTTTCAAAGCATTAGGTGCTGAAGTCAGATAGTGTGGGGCCCAGTCAACAGGAAAATATTTATCAGTTTCAGTGTTTTCAGGCTGGAGTTTTGACCAGAAATTCAGAGCTGGAATGCATAATTTCTGGATCACAATCAAATTAATAGGTGATATTCAGAACATTGCATCTGCTGTTTCATAAAGTGACTGTGGAAATTAACTGAAAATTGTACATTGATTTAAAAGTGCAAACCCCACAGAATTAATTCCTTATACAAATCTCCAAAGTCTGAAGATAAACAGGAATGCTGCAAATTATTTTGCTCCACAGCCACTGTCCTGTGTTACTTCTTTGTCTTGCAGCACAAAGGCAGCTCTGTCTGGAGGCAGCATGAGACAATGACCTATAAGAAAAGAAATTGATAAAAACCAGCATTTACAAATAAAAGGTGATTGAAACAGACACAAGGATTACCCACAGCCCAAATGACAACTGTGTGTGTTGACATCCACTCCTAGACATACTGGTCTATGACTACAAATTTGTGCTGGTCCAGGTCCCACAGGCCTTGGGAGTACTGTAACATCAAACCCCTCGATTTTTTTGCAATGACAGTTTATTCATTAGCTATTGAAAATGAATACTCAAATATCAAGATAGACAGAAAATTGATATAGTAGTACTAATTGGATGCAGAAACTGATTTTTGTCAATTGAATAGTAAAAGAAGAGATTCTTATAAGTGTATATCTGTATTTCTAAAAAAAATAAATACCACAAACATCAAACAGTGCTCAGAATGAGACGTAAACAGCTTCTTACATATTTATCTCATTATGTAAAATTTTCTCCTATGTACAACTTACTCTATTTTCTTTAGAAGACTATTCTCTGTACAAAGTGAAAGCATCATATTTACAGGCCTTTACACAATTCCAAGGAAAACAGAAAGAGCATTGAAGAAAATACAGAGAAACATGACAGATTTTGAATTTAATTTCATGTTGAACTACGGATTCTGCTATCTGGTCTTCCCTGCCTAACCTGAGCTCCTCAGGCTTTCAGCTGCTTGGGGCTGAGGTATAAATGTGTAAGCAGTCCTCCACCTTGGGGTCATTCTGTTTCCTATGCTGTTCCACTTCCTATGGTGCCTATCCCAGTGGGGTAGGTGGAGAATTTGTCTAAAATTTTTCTAAAAAGCTACAGCAACTCACAGCAATGATGGTCCTGCTTCAGTGAGGGTATTTAGCTCCCTTTTCATTGACCTCCCCAGTGCATGCACAGCTAGCCAGTAACAACTGGAAGGATGCCACTGGTAGCCATTCTGTGTCCATACATGCTACATGACCATCCGCACAGATGCAAATGAAGGATTTGTGTTCCAGAACCAGAGAGCTCTGTATTTAAGCTAAATAAGGCTTTGATTATGCCTTTTCTTCCCAGGCTTGCCAATGGGTGGGGCATAAATAACACTATTCCAAAAACATCCCAAAAAATAACATGCCCGGGAGACACACATTCCTACTCGTCTCTGGAGGTGGGAAAAATTATTATCAGCAATGTTTCTCATCAGGCAAGAGATCCACCACCTCAGATATCAGGTGCCCCATGAACTGCATCTAGTTCCACACCTATTTATATTCAGCTCTGCCACAAACTTCAGAGACAAGGTTTGAAAGACACCATCACCCTTAAGCAAGCTGTTCTTGCTCCAGCAGACATGCTTCTGGGGACATGTGAGCTGTAGCACTAAACCAACAAGAAACTAATTTTTGTTATGACTGATGTCTTAAATATTGCTGTCCTTAGAAGACTTTTAAAAGAGTAGCAATGAGCAGAAAAGACATACGAAAGAAGCAGGCAGAAGGCATGGAGGGTTTGAATATTGGCAAAAGAAGATTCGTGTCAGAGCTTTCAAGCCTAGGAGAAGAAATTAGAGTTATAGAAATATGTAGGAATATAAGAAAACTTAGTATGGGAAATTGAATAGTGAAAAAAAATTCAGTAGCTGGAGAACCTGACATTCTGAAAAAGGTAAGGCATATAAAAAGGTAAAGTGTAAGACAACACAAATGAGAAGATATTAATAAAGAGGAACCTTAAGAAATAGGAGGACATTTAATATCAGTAGGGATCTTTGTGTTGTGTTGGCATAAAAAGGCCAATATTTCATCTTATTTCTGCACTGCCATGCAGGAAATGGCTCAGTGTATAAGAAGTTAATAAAATAAGCAACCTAAGTGTATAGCATGCAGTAAGGGCATGAGCCTGAGTTACAACCCTGAGAATCCCACAGACAGTACTAAGTAGTTGGTATGGTACTAGTATTAAGTACTACGAGGCAGTAGGGGGTCACCAAGAATGTCACCAAGAATATGCATTACTTGTAAGACCCAGTGACAGAGCAGTGTCCCACGCCAGAGGAGCAGTAAGGCTGCCAGTGTCCGGGTAGCAGTGTGGGTGATGTTACCACACAGCACTGCCTCACACCACACAGACACTCTCAAGAGGAACAAATTCTGAACTTTAAAACAACTTGCCACTATTTTATGTGCAGGTATGGACGGCATCATGTGGATATGTGTGAAATCATCTGGCAGGCTCATTCATTTTCAGGTCTTCTTCCACCAGCAATCCTCCCACTCCGTTCAGTGACACAACCCTCAGCCTGGCCTGCAGGCCATATTGCCATCTGGGCACTATTTACACAGACCCTTACTGTGACACTTCAGCCATCGTGTTCCATGAAACAGCAACAAACACGCCATCCATTAGCTGCTAAAAGCTCTTAAAGACTGATTGACAGCAGTGGCATGCAGTGCTTCTGGGGAACTTCTTGTTTCAGCAAGTAATAACACTTCTTAAGGAATGCTATGTGGTATGGGAGGAATTTATCTCCTGTGTAAAGGGAAACAGATGTCAAAGAGAGCAAGACATAAGAACATTAAGGGGCTGCTGTGACTGGTCTAGGGCTCTTTTCTGAACAGTGCTTGTTTTCTACTTGTATAATAATGTTGAGTCATTATTGTAAAGTCAATACATATGCCAGATTTTTAACATTTCTGAGCACTCTCAGACCATCTTAGCTCCAGTAATTTCTAAGAATTTCTCAGTGGCTTTCAAAATCAGGTCTATTTTCTCTTTTAAAATGTTAATTCTTTTCCTACCCACCTCCACTTCTCATTTCTTTCCAGCATGTAAATTTCCCATGGCAGAGACAACTAGAATTCCAGTTCCTAGAATGAAATGCCTTTACACTCAGAGTAGATAGACAAGAAGACCAGATTTTAGCCTAGTATGCTACTAATACAAACAGTGTCTTCTGTTTAAAGTGCTCTTCCTCTGTGGCTATGTCACATGGTCCCTGTGGAATAGATAAACTGGCTTATGAGGGAGTTTCTGGTCTTCCCAAGCAAGTTTTAGGGGTGGTGTGAGTAGTCTTAACCCAGGCTGCCTGCAGACAGATATGCTACAATGCTCTGCAGACATAGAGGCACCTAAAGGCCTCCTTCTTTCCATCACTGAATTACCTGGACAACATAGGCCTAGTCTAGATATGTATTTATTTCCACTGCTAAGGGAATACACGTTATGTTTCCACAGCTTACTTCCATATGTCCCACTGTGAGTCTCCTCCTTGGTTCCTGATGTGTCTTGTCAGCAGTGACTTGTCCAAGCTGGTGGTAGTGAAGATGTAATTTGCCATACAGCCCCTGCACACTGTGAATGAGCCTCAAACACAACTTGAATTGCATTTTCCAGAATAGGCTTTGAGGGAATTTGGAGACATTGAAACGAAAGGTAACTCATTAACTGAATAAACTTGGTATGGCACAGCCACACCATTTTAAAGCATGGAATACCTCAGAATTCTAACTCACAAAGCCTCATAGGTTCAGCAGAAGTGATTCATTGTCAGGGGCCTGGGGGCACTGCTCACTGGAAGGGCATATCTCAGCCCCATCTACTGCTATTTCCCTGTCTGTACCAAGGGTGGCCATGACCCCACGACCAGCCCTTCCACTGCCCCCTTCTCACAGCCATAGATGAGGGCTTGGCCATGCGAGGTAGCCCTTTCTCCAGGCTCCCAGACACAAAAGATCTTATAATCAGAGCCTACCATACCTGTCTGGGGTATGGCATGCCCTTCAGAGGAGACAGCAAGGCTGATGTGAAACCCACTTGAACCCACAGCGCTTTGCAGGCCCGAGTGCAACACGGCGGCCTGTGGTTTAAAGAAACAAGACCAAGCTATAGAGTGTCTCTCTTATAGACAGCAATAAGTTTCAACTTATCCCAGCAGGGCAAGAAACTCATGCCTCACTATTACAAGAGTTAAATACATCACATCAAGCATCACAGTGAAATGAAGTACAATCTTCCAGCATTACAAAAGCATTGTATCCGTACAAACTCAGGGGAAAACCTTCCTGCTTTGTGCCTTTTTGCTGTCCCAAAAGAGGTCAATTTTCAGCAAGATGTCCCAAGAATCCAGCTGTTGTTTTTTTCCTAGCCTTTTTCTTTTTTTTGGCCTGTCCCAGGCCTTCAAGATTCCAAAACAGTTGCATCCTTCCAAGAAGGACTTAAGTGTGTAGGTGAAAAAGAAGCTCAATATTCCTCAGCACTGCATGCTTGCAGCCCTGGAAGCCAATTGTATCCTGGGCTGCATCCAGAGCAGCGTGGGCAGCAGGGCCAGGGAGGGGATTCTGCCCCTCTGCTCTGCTCTGCTCTGGGGACAGCCCGCCTGGAACCTGCATCCAGCTCTGGGGTCCCCAAGGAAAGAAAGATGTGGACCTGTTGGAGAGAATCCAGGGGAAGGCCATGAAGAGGATCTGAGGCCAGGATCAGGCCCTCTCCTACAAGGACAGACTGCAGGACTTGGGATTGTTCAACCTGGAGAAGACTTCAGGGTGACCCAACTGCAGCCTTCCATTATGTGACTACATTACATCAACAAGAAAGCTAGAGAGGGGCTTTTTACGAGGGCATGAAGTGATAGGACAAGGGGGAATGACTTTAAACTGAAAGACTGTGCATATCAGGAAAAAACTCTTTACTTGGAGGTGAGAGACTGGCAAAAGTTTCCCAGAGAAATTGTGAATGCCCCATCTCCAGAAGTGTTCAAGGCCAGGCTGGATGCGCCTGTCTCCTTTCTATTAACTAAAATTTGGTACTTTACTGCAAATTCTATTCAAAACCCTCAAATTTATTCTGATTTTTAGTCATACTGCAGTCCTTGGCTAGCTTAGAGGAGTTCAATTGGATGATCTACAGTTCATTATTTTTCTCTTCACATCTTTTTGCCACTTTTGCTGAGAGTTGAGGTTTTCCATTCTTTCAGCCCACCCTTTTGGTTTCACTTCAAAAAAGGATGAAAAAGAAGAGTCAGTGTGCTCCAAAGGACATGCACACATTCCCACCATACGATGCTGTGTTAGGGAAGTGCAGCACTCCTCCAGGAACAGTGTGTGTACAGCTAGGCCCATGGATTTGGCAGGGGGCACCATGCCTCAGCCACGCTCTGCCAGCCCTTCACAGGGGGCAGGAATGCCCAGCACCAGGACTGGGTCTCATGGAGGAGCTCTGCAGGACCTGTGTGTGATGAGTGATGCTGCAGCAGTGGCATTCACATGAGCTGGACCAGGTCACCCTGGACATCTCCTTCTGGCACCCTGAGGCTCTCTGTACAGGAGGATATGGCAACAGCTGGGGAAGGACAGGAATAACGTGCAGAAAAGAAAGGAGAGACAAGCCTTCAGTGAAGTAGGCATCTTCATGTCTTCAGGTCTAGAGTGTTGAGCTGCAGAATGCAGATGGGGAAACCCAAGGAGCTGTTCGACTGAACTAATTTCTCCTTTTTTTTCGGTATTTCACTTTTTACATCATGTCTGGCTGGAAGTGCTATGATAACAGCTATCTTTCCTTTAACATGTGCTGTCTGCACAGTGATGTACGTGGAGCTGAGTCAGTCTGAACATTAACAATACCAATAAATATCTGGCCATGCTCTGAGCATCTGCCCCTTTATCCCTAGAGAAAGGTGTCAGTTGCAGAGGCAGAGTTCATCTTAGCTAAGCACATGATCCCTGTAGTTAACATAAAACTTGCAACTGAAATATGTCCTATAAGAATATATTTACTTACACATATGCCATGGTAGTGCACGAGAATGTGAGAAAATTCTTAGTTTTTTGAAGTTTCCAAAATATCCTCTGCTTATATTTTAGAATTATTGACAGATTTCTTCTTGGATGTAATATCCAAGTGTTTTTAAATCCCTGCAGATTATGCTTTAAAAGCACTCCAAATAAATGTTCTGCCATTTTGGTTTTATTTTCTATATTCAATTGAAATATTAATTAATCACACTTATCTTTCAATGATTTCTAATTTAAACAGTCCTACATTTAATACTGGCTTTCCACAGTTAGAGTCACAGAAATAAGAAGAAAAATGGTGTTACAAAAATATGTTGCACCATTTCATCTTCTAGATGGAATAATGCATAATACATCTGTTAATATAAAGGTGATAGTTCAGCAGCTGTAGAAAAGTAGAGAGCTAAAATAGGCTATCATAGAATCAGATGAATATCATACTGCTTTGATTTGTAATTTTAAAATGCCTTGCTACTCTTTAGCTTTCATACCAAAACATTCAAAATAAGTTATTGATTTTCCAAATGACGAAGCACTACTTCAAGAACTCCAGGCAAGTAAATCAATGACAGACCTGTAAAGCATTGGATGAATGTCAGTATGAAGAAATTATAGCTAGCACATTAATAAAATTTTGCATTATCTTGACAAACAGATGTTACAAAGATTTTATCATGCACTAAACAGTTAACAGAAAAAAGATTCTTCAAGGACTTAACAGTAACTACTACATGAGAAGGTCAATATTAATCTTGAAACTTTATCTGTTTTGTCTGTAGAGAAACCGCAATATCTTTCATCTGAGAGTAACTTGAGATTTTATTGCATGTTTATGTATTTTATCTATCTGTAAGTAGAAGTGACTTTAACCACTTTTCTGACTTTAAAGCATGTATTGAAAAGCCATCCATATCAATGGCACTCATCATGCACTATATTCACTGGACCAAGTAATGCATTTGGAAAAAAATTACCCTTTCTTTAACCAGTTATTCTCCACGTAAAAACCATGACAGAAAAGCAAATCCACTGGCTGTCACAGGGTGATGAGAGGCCCAGAATCACTCAGATAACTTCACTAGGACATTTGCTGAACCCATGGCACTCACTGAGCCTTCTTTCTCTGAGTCCCTCTGCTGACTCTTTCTCTGCCGTGTTACAGAAACACCTCCTTCATTCAATACCCACTAAAATGGGCAACAGGCATGCTTTTAAATGTGCCATGACTTGCCCCTTAGTCAAGATCACACTTAATTGCAACACAGAAGAAAAGAGCACAGACAGGATTCGGCTCATGGCAACTTTGGAGCTAGAATTGTGCAGGACAAATAGTGCCCTGCTTGTGACTCCAAACTACTGTGCCCCGCACCGCCTTCTCATTGTACTTAACAGCTATTAGCAGCCCTTTACTCCAAGTGGTTTCATCAGATTGTTTAACCACTTTTTCTCTCATGTTCATTGGTTTCCACGACTCAACAGTACATTGATAGAAATTTGTGTCCTTGTGTTTTAAAGTATCCCATCTTGCATTTTTCCATCTTTTTTTTTTGACCATTGATTAACTAGAGTTAATTTTCCCTGCAGATAACTTTTCTAAATATTCCATTGCCTTTTTTGCCTTTTTGTTTTACAGAACAAGAGATGAAGTAACCATAGACACTCATGGTACTCGAGGTGTCAAGCTCACAGAAGGGCTCAACCATGTTTTCCAATTTGTTCTTCTTTCCTTTCTTATTCATTCTTAGAATTCAGCTTCCCTTTGATAGTTAATGAATGTCAGTTGCTTTTTAAGGACAATCTACAAAGACCTCTCTTCTGAGTATAAACATTCCACAAGAATTTGTACATCTATTACTAGAGTTGGTTTTCTATGTTTCACTTAGCAGCATGGAAATGAATACTGCATTTTATCAGTAGGTCACTCAGGACCTCCAGGTTACGGAAATATCTCGTTCTCAGTTTTAGTTTCACTGTCAAATACTCCCAATAAGATCAGTAAATAGTACTTTCCCATTATTCATCCTGTTTGCCCAATCACTCAGGAATTTACAGGGAAGAAAGGATTTCTCATCCTCAGAAAACTGAGCTGTTAACCTCCTGTTGCTACGAAAATTCATCACTGCTCCTGGCCTTCTCTTTCTATGTCTTTCTTAGTCATTAATCTCTCTACCCCACAAAAAGTAATTTGTTTTAAGGTTGAGATCGTCGTGGAAAGCTCTCCATGGGTGCCTCACTGGCTGTTGCATGACATTTGGAATTGAACCAGTGGGTTGTATCAGCTATTGCCAAAGAGGCTGAGCTCTCAGAAGGTTTTTGCCAACATTTGCTTTGGCCTGAGATGTCACACCAGGCAAATCCCCTGCAGCCTCTGAACAGGGACTCTTTACCGCCCTTGGTTCCTGGTTAGCTCCTCCAGCTTGCCCTTCAGTATCCTGCCACCTACCTCCTTCACTGACATCAGCAGCCACTGCAAACACAGGGGTCAAGAGGCACCTGCAAGATGCCTGCTGATGAACCACACATCCCTGCAGCACAGCTGTGTTTAGTCAGTTTTCCGTGACAGATAGGAAACATGGGGCATGAGGTTGCTGCTCTCACTTGGTGGGACTGCGCTGCTCACCGTGCTTTGCTGCCAAGGTGGTTTCAGGCAGCACCACATCAGACACCATCAGAAGTCTCAGTCAGAAATAACATCACACACCACTTCCCTTGTACTGTAGTAGGGCCTTGCTGCTAGCCACGTCTGTTGGAGGTGGTAAGCCCAACTGAAGGCAATTTAAAACCACTACAGCAGGACAGCTCAGGGCACAGTTTGCCACCTCCTGGAACTATTGCTAAAAAATATTTGTGATCGCAGTAGCTTGTCCCCTCATCCAAGACAGCTTGGAAAGAGTGAGTATTTCTTCTGGCTCCCCTCTCTAAGTGACCAAAAGGTAGTAAAGGAAAAATAAGGACAGAGGGGACAATAACAAGGAATAACAGCAGAACACAGAGCCAGGATAGGGGCTACTTACATCCACTGTATATGAAGAGATCTTGCTGGTGTGTAGCAAGTGGCTGCCAAGAGGACTACAGAGCTTCCTAGGGTGGTTTTTAGGGAATCTGTAGAACAAGGCTTTGCGGAGCAATGAGAGAGTAGTAATTCACAGGCCTGAGCTCCACTTTGACAAAAAGTGATGTGTACCTTTACGGGACATGGAAAGAGTTTTCCACTCCTGTTCTGCAGAAGAGAGCAGCTTTCACACAGCACATAAAACAGGAGGACAGGAGATAAGGATACGACCACTACAGATTACACTATAGTCCTATCCATAGCTAAGTGGGGCCATATCCATTAGGTCCATCAGCCTGGAAGCAATTTTACCACCATTTTGCTCAGTCTAGTTCTTATTTCCTACCAAAGTCCTAAACCAGAAAAGTTCTATTACTCCTCTTCAGAAGATAAAAGGCAGTCACAGGAGCAACCATTTGCTCTATCAGTTTGAACTTCTGGCTATAAAAAGCTTAGTTCTGCTTTCCTAGAGGAAAAGTCCTCCAGGACTTTTCCTCCCTGCAGTACAGCAGTGCAGGCAACCCAACAGCCGGGCCCATGGCATGACTCCAAGTATGATGATGCTCAGGTCCAGACAGGAGGCTCCCAAGAAAAACACTGACTGCTGTGAGACGATAGGCAGCCCGACACGTCTGCCCCTGCTTAGCAAGGTTGCTGTAGTGCCTCTGTTTGCCAGCTTATCATACACACTTCTGACAGAAAGATTTGCTGTACCCACAAGCATCTTACGAGTACATTTAAATAAGACACTTGTGGGATCCAGGTTCCAACTTCTTTTTCAAAGTGCTGCTCCTGTCACTGGCATAATCCACGTGCCTATCGCTGTCCTTGGGCTGCTATTATTCAGTCAATAACTCTGTCAAGAGGTACCTTTCCAGGAGCATGCTGTAATCGGCAGTTCTGGGTCAAACCCGAAGAAGTACTTTTACCGAGAATTTCTGAATGTTTTACCCTGTGCCTCTCGACTCAAGCTCTCTGAAGGTCGCATTACTGGACACAGCGAAACAGAGAAGAGGTGGAACACGTACAACCTCACTCGAACATTCTAGCCGCCAGACCCGAGTAACCCTCCATCTCGTATTCTTCTGGGCGTTATAAATACTCGGCGGTGGGCTCTGCCTCCCCGCATTTTCCCGCCGGCTGCCCAAAACGCCGTTAAGGCATTAACCGCGCTGGTACCCCCGCGGCCGTGCCCCGCCGGCAGCACCCAGCCCCGGGGCGCTGCTGCCCCGGGCACGGCGAGCGGCCAAGGGGCGGGGTGAGGCGTGGTGGGACGGGACGGGACGGGACGGGACGGGCGGACGGGGGCAGGCAGGGGCCACCGGAGCGGGGAGCGGAGCGTGTCCGGCGGCGCCGGCGGCGCGGGAGCAGCGTGCCAGAGGCAGGGGCCAGGACAGGCGGACGCGGGGACCGGGAAGAGTCCGGACGGGCGGTCGGGAGGTCGGGCGGTCGGGAGGTCGGGGGTGCCCGGGCGAGGCGGCGGCGGGGAGCGCGGAGCCGCGGGGATTGGCGGCGGCGGCGGCGGGGCAGGGCCGGGGCCATCCCAGCCCCGCCCGGCCCGGCCCGGTCCTGCCAGCGCAGCCCCGGGGCCCGAGCGGCGCCGCGCAGGCGGCGAGGTTGGATGCGGCGGCCTTGGAGCGCCGAGGGACGCGGGGAAGCAGCAGGTACCGGAGCTCCGCGCCCTGCCCGCCCCGGCCCCTCTGCCCCGGGCGGGATGCGCCCCCGCCGCCGGCCCGGCCGAGGTGCGGTGCGGCTGTCGGAGCGGGAAGCCGCCGCTCGGGGTGTGCGGCTGGCACGGAGCGGCATCGAGCCGCCTGGGAACGCCGGGTCTAGCGAGCCTCACGCCCCGTGGGTAGAGCGAAGTGAGAGAGCTGTGTGAGACCGTCGCGGGGCGGACACGTCGGGTAACCTAAACAAGACGTTTGTCAGCCCAGAAGGCTCAGGCCGCAGCGCTAATGGAAATTTGAGAACTGTTACTGAAGTTTGGAGTGGGGGAATGGGTCGGGAGCGTTGGGGGACGGAGGAGGAGGTTAAAATGCCTTCCCTTTAAACGACCACGAATTAATCCATCCGGGAGCTCCCCTCTGAGGTGTACATGTGTGCTACTCGGTGTTACAAAATTCAAACTGCTGTCTAAAAGCCAGAACGAAGAAAAGTAACTATTTGTTTTCCTGAGGCTGTAAACTGCCAGCACATTTACTTAAGAAAAAATCTTCTGCAAGTTTGTTTGAGTTCTCTAAGACATTTTTCTGTAGCAGATGTTTATTGTCTAAACTTCATCTGCATCTAGCACGGCTTAATTTCAGTGGAAATGTGTATTGAAATGAACTGCTCTTTCTGTTAATGAGACTACCACGGTAAGGGTGCCTGATAAACTACATGTGTTCACTTTTCATTTGGAAAAGCTTTACAGATACATAAAATATAAAAGGGTTTCACTTCAGATGTGCATTTTTGTATTTCCCTTTGCTGTTTTTAAAATTCTCTCTTTTGGCCAAAATGTGGTGTTGTACATGGAAGCAGAGGGAGAACTGCAGTGCGGGTGGTGGCGGTGGTGGTAAAAGGGCATCAGGTTTCTTTGGTCAAGTCTGTTCGTGGCTGTTTGGAAAACAGGAAAATATGATTCCAAATTACAAGTCTACTGAATGCGTGGTATCATATGTTCTTCTGCAGGCAAAAGTATGTAGCAGAAGGTCAAGTTCTGTGCTCACTTTATTCTCATTTGTTGCTTTGACTTCAGGACAATTGAGAGCAGTTTGGTTCACCTTTTGAATACAGAAATTTCTTATTTCTTCTAGATATAAAGTGCCCAGTGACTTGTGGGAGGGCAAAAGCCCTTAGCTCCCTGTAGGACTCGTGCCCTAAGAGCCCACTGGAAAGGGAGAGTTGAGATGTATGGGAGGGAGCTGGTTGCTGAAGGACTAACACAGGTTCCCTGTTGCCTTCTGGCACTGGGAATTACGTGTTCCCAGAGAAGAGTTGCAGGCCAGGGGAGCCAGTGAGAGCTATGATCCTGCTTTTCTGCATGCACCACTTTGGGGTTCAGTTGGAGAAGATAGAGGAGCCGTGTCTTGCCATAGAGCAAGTCAAGAGGTTGTGGCCTTCCACACAGCATTCTTTCTTTCTTGGGGTGTTGGGCAGAGGGACCCTATCCACCAGTGATGTGATCCATGGTGAAGAGCCCTGCTCTAATTGGAAAGGGTGCTTGATCCTGCCAGGATCCTTGACCTCTGCAGGAGTTCGCACTAACCTCCCTCCAGTGGTTAAACTCCAAAGTGTGCCAGTGGGTGAGGAGATTGCACAGAAGGGGGGATATCTTGGTGCTCACAGCTTGGACCCCAGCTGCTCTCTCCATCCTCAGAGCTGGGACAACAAAGGTCAGCCTGGAGAAGGCAACTGAATTGTCCTGAGCATGACCGTGGTTCTTGACGTTGTACTACTGCCTTACTTCGGTAATTTAGCGATCACTGGTTTAGCCAGCACATCCATGAGGAAGTACAGCCAGATTGCCCCTGCACTGCAAAGAGGTTTAACCTTCTAGTGGTACCTGCTGGTGTAGAAATAGGGGTTCTCTGGTTTGCTTCAGAGGAAATAAAACTCATTTCCAGTGGTTTCAAGAGTCTGGGATGCTGAGGTACCTAACCATGGCAGTGCTGGGCAAGAGACATGCCACAGACAGGTTCTTCAAGTTGTTTTTTAAATATTTTGAGCTGAGGTCCATACTTTGCAGCTAGTATGTGACTGGGGCAAACTTGTTTTGAGGAGTAAATCGTTGAGCTGTCACAAAGCAGTGACACATGTTATCCTGAACCTGCCTTGTAACTTTCTTGTTATTATAATGCATACCCAGCATTAATTTTTCTAATTGTTAAAGAAAGACTGTTCTTTCTGAATTACTGGCTACAACGCAGGAGGTAAACAAAAGAAGATATGGTTGAATGATATTACTTGGAAATAAGTTCTAATTTATTACCTTATTTATATTAATTTTCAAATGTCTTGTGTGTGGTACTCTGTGAGCGTCAGTGAGAGTCCTGGTAAATAATAATGTTACAACTTTCCTCGTCTTCTTACTGGCTTGTCAAAGATTTAATTTTGTGATAGTAAGTTTGCTATAGCAATTTTAAGAGAAGTAATTACTAACAGTGGCCGAGGCTGTACAATTTCTGCTGATTGAGTGCATCATCCTTGCTTTCAGCCAGGGGAACTGGTATAGTGCCATTACCTTTAGTACAGTCATGACACTTTACATCTGCTGAATTGTGGCTGATAAACTCCTATGTCTGGCATATAATTTTCTTCACAGAAAGAAATGTATTTGCACTTTGATAGACGAGTGTGACAAGTCACTTGAAAATGTCTTAAAGAAATATTTATTTTGTTGCATGTGGTGCTCTTAAATGATAGGAATATTATTCTCTCAGGCAGTCATCAGCCAGTCTGGTGAGTATTGCTGGTGGTAGTATTACTAACAAATACTTTTCTAGTCAAATGTAATTGTTTATTTTACAGTGGAAAGCACTTGCAATTCATATGGACACAGTGGGATTTTGTTATAAGCCAATACAATGAAAGACTGTGACAGTTAATATGTTAACAGTGCACAGATTGTAACTGAATTACAATTACACTGAACCTTAGCTGAGGTGAAGTTTTTCTGTTGAGAAAAGCTGTTGAGAATAACTGTTACCATGCTTCAGAAAAGAATTTAACAGCTCAAGGACCCAGTTCAGCTCCTGGGAAAGAAATAAGGTGATTGCTGTCATCTTCAGAGTAAAAAAGGACAAAGACACCAAGCAGCAACTCTGTTTCTTGGATGTCTTTTCCTGTGGGCCTCTTCAACTGTAGTAATTTGGATCTGTGAACTAAAATGGGGAAATAACAGTGGGAAAACACCAAATTATTTTCTCAGAAAGTAATTTTAGAACATCCTGAATACACTAAAGAATTCAAGTCAGTTCACTGTAGGCTTTTATCAGATAACTTTTTTCCTGAAGGAGGGAATCAAGGAAAAGGAAGGGTGGGAAAATAGGGTGTGGGTCACCATTTAAATATCTTTACTTTCATCTGGGATGTGGTTTGCTCCTCCCCTGATCCTCAGAAGGCACTTGAAAATGCATCTCTGACTTCTCAAGTGCCCAGAACAGTGTGTTGGGTCATCAGTGGCTCAAAGTGTTTCTGATCTTAAGAAATCCACATACAGAATCATAAAATATGAGAATGGATTGGGTTGGAAGAGACCTTAAAGACAATATTTTTCCATCCCTCCTTACCTTCATACCTGTCCTTTGAAAGTGTCTTTAATGTGTTTGGAAAATGTTCATGACCCTTGAGTAAATAAATGCTATGGTCAGGAGCTCCAGCTCTTAAAAAGTTCCCTAAATTAAGTTATTTAATTTTGGGCCCATGAGAAGTGTCCTCCCATCCAGTACAATTATTTTCTTACCTTTCCAAAAAAAAAAAAAAGATGCAAATTCGGTTCACATGAAACAAGTTCTGTCCTCACCTCCATACTTGTTTTCTTAGAAAGGTGAAAAATTGGCCATTTGCTCATCCTCAGTGCATATATTTGGGGCATGAGCACTGATTGTGAACCAAGAAAATCAGAATTTCTGGGAAAGTCAAATTTGGTGTAACTATTTTTTACTTTTTAAAAAAAACAAGAATATTAAATATATGTCCTGCATATCTACACAAAGGGAAAAAACCAGTAAAGTTAACTATAAAGAAAAACAACATTTATAAAAATATGACTTGCCATGTTTATTTTTAAAAAGGTAGCACAAATCCAGCTAATTTGAGTGGGAGGTTGGCTTTAGGATGACTGGCTTTCAGTGCATCTTCTCAATTGTATATAGCAGAAATTTATACCATTAACTGGGGGAAGTTATTTTAAGCACTGGCAACATGCACACTGGCATCAAGACTTGACACCACTTTCTCAGTATGTTTCCTACCTTGGGTCTACATGGCAAACAAGGACAAGGTTTAAAAGCATAGAGTTTGCCCTGCTGATGTGAAGGCAGTGATGTTTGGGTTGTCTTTTGGTAGTGCAGTGTACACTTAGGTCTTTTTGAGAGGCAGTGAGCGCTTACTGTCCACACTATGGCTTGCTGGGTCTGTTTGCTCATGGCTCTTCTGTGTGTTTTTCAGCATGGAAATTTAGCATGGGGAAAACACCTTTGAACCGTTATGACGTTGTAGTGGCATTGCCCTTGTATTTCTGCGCCCAGGCTGTGTCTGCGCCTACCTGCAGCTGCTGAGAGAGGCACGCAGCAGTGCTGGATCTTAGTGCCCCGTCAGTCACAGACCCTCACCCCTGGCTCCTGGGTGTATGCTGCAGCTTAAGCACCGGCTGACATGGGAAGGCAGTGATACTTACATTGCATTTGTTGATTTTATTTTCAGAGCCTGGTTTGAGAGCCACTCTCCCGAGTTAATATGCGAGGTGTGCTGGAGGTGAGGATACACAACGCCTGCCCAGAGGAGCACTGGGAGGAACGTGGCTTGATCTCCCTCTTGTGGAAAATTATTGGAACTATATTCTTGTGATACTCAAGAAAAAAAATCCAGCATCCATCAGGAAATAAATTATGGCAGCAGTTACCATGCCACCTGATGCTCTTGTCAGCCCTCAAGGAAATGAAGAGGTGGACTCTCTTATTGTACTGCATTATAATTACACAGGAAAGCTTATTTTAAGGGAAAAGGCAACTGATAAAATAGACCTGCCCACTATTTCATTTCTGATCCTATGTAGTTTCATAGTCCTGGAAAACTTGATGGTTTTGATTGCCATATGGAAAAACAATAAATTTCACAACCGCATGTACTTTTTTATTGGCAATCTAGCTCTCTGTGATCTTTTAGCTGGGATTGTTTACAAAGTAAACATTCTTATGTCTGGGAAGAAAACTCTGAGCTTGTCCTCTACAATCTGGTTCATTAGGGAAGGTAGCATGTTTGTTGCCCTGGGAGCTTCCACTTTCAGCTTGCTAGCGATAGCTATTGAGCGGCACTTGACCATGATTAAAATGAGGCCTTACGATGCAAATAAAAAATACAGGGTGTTCCTTCTCATTGGTACGTGCTGGCTTATTTCAATTTCCTTGGGTGCCCTCCCCATCCTCGGCTGGAACTGTATAAACAATTTACCAGATTGCTCAACAATTTTGCCTCTGTACTCCAAAAATTATGTTGTGTTCTGCATTAGTATCTTCATAGCCATTTTGGTCGCCATTGTCATCCTCTATGCCCGCATCTACATACTGGTAAAGTCCAGCAGTCGTAATGTCACCAACCACAATAACTCGGAGCGGTCCATGGCACTTCTTAGGACTGTTGTGATCGTCGTTAGTGTCTTCATTGCGTGCTGGTCTCCACTGTTCATCCTGTTCCTCATCGATGTGGCCTGCAGAGTCAAGGAGTGCTCCATCTTGTACAAAGCCCACTGGTTTATTGCTCTGGCAGTCATCAATTCTGCAATGAACCCCATCATCTACACCCTGGCCAGTAAGGAGATGCGTCGGGCTTTCTTTCGCCTTGTGTGTGGCTGCCTGGTGAAATCCAAGGTGGCCAGATCTTTGCCTATTCAACCCACTCCAGATCACAGTCGAAGTAAATCCAGCAGCAGCAATACCCAGAAGCCAAAAGAAGATTTCCCACCGATAAATATTCCCTCATGTATTGCTGAGAAAAATGAATCTTCATTTCACAATGGAAACTTCTGTAAGTAAGGGACTACTCAAGACAAGTACTTTTCTGTGTTTTTAGGTTTAAACTACAGGTGTAGTTTAAATATTCATGCACTTCAGTCACAGGGGAAAACACTAACCATTTATTTAACTTTGAGAACTTATTTATCAACAATCATTTGCTTTGGGTGTTCATTCAGTAACACACCTGATTCAGAAAAAGCCTTTCATGCTACCCAGAGGTCAGGACAGAGTCCATGCCCAGCTAAGATCATCAAGTGCCACAATGGCATTGCATGCTTCATTTGGCACCTCGTGGTCTTGCAAGACATCATTAAAACCTGTTAGAAACTTCAGCATTCAACTGAAGACTGCTGACAATTGTAACATGAGCCCAGTTATTGCCAGCTGGGAGAAGAATTCATTGCATAAGTTGGTGATTATAGTTCTCTGTATGTATCTTGCTGTTGTGTTAATGGCCTTATAAGTATGTGGTATAAATAGCTGTATATTTGTACAATTTCTTATTAAAAAGTCATTGATTGGTAAAAGTTTACAACATGCTAAACATTGTATTGCAGTATACAGTGTGACTAATAGTACAAATAGATGCGTTTCAATGGGGATATTTAAAATGAAGTAGTAGCTTTTAACTGTCAGAAACTTTAACAAGTCATATCAATGCAGTATTTTTATTTTTTCCGTTGTTATTCAAACTTTTTGTGTTTAGTGAAGGACAACATGGCAGTTGTCACTGTGGCATTTCACAACATATTTTAAGTAAGCAGTAGTAAACCGTTGAGAGAGGATATATATTTGCTATTTAAAGTAGATAAAATGTGACCCTTCAATACATGTGTAACAAGTGTATGTGCTGTTTCAATGAATATATTTTTGCTTACTATTTTCAATATATTTAAAAATGTATGTCCAACCTATATAAACCTGTGTACATTGTGAATGCACTACCTAAGCTGAGATCCTTCAGTTCTGAAAGAGAGACGTATCATTTCAGAAAGCAGTGAACTACAGTGGGTTCCTGTGGAGTTCCTTCTTTCCTTTCTAGGCCCTACCACAGTGTGGGGTTGTGTTAGAAATTCTCCCTGGGAAGTCCTGCGAGTGGGACAATGTCCCATTTTCTGTCAGTGGGATCCTACGCTTCTACCATTTCTGGACACTTCTGCAGATGCAAGAGGGAAGATGCGGTACAGCAGGGTCATGCTGATGGGCATATCTCCATTTATACCCGACCCTGCCTTGGATCTGGAAAGAAGGCTTTTTAAGTCTGGAAGACCTGGAGCCTCAGCCCCTTTTGAGAGCCCATTTCAGAGAGACCTTACAACAGCTTTATAGATCATCACTGCCTTACCAGCCTGAGGACAGGTTGATGTTGAGTGTCAAAGCAGTTTCCTGAGTCCTGGAGCGGTAAAGACTTCACAGACATCTGGTTTCAGGTCCCCATGGAAGTGGCCTTTGGTACTTCCATCAATTCTACTTTATGGCTGGAGGCTTCAGTGGAGTTTGATGGGAAATTCTGGGACAAGTTCCCATTGTCTCAGTAAGAATGTATACATCTAACTTCATTGGGCTCTTTCAAAGATTTGTGTTTAGTGTCTCAAAATACACTTTGCCTTATGCACAATCAGAAGTAGTTGAGGCTTTTTTAATACACAGCCTGAAAGAGCTCATCCTTAACTTTACTCTGGTCTTAATCATTTAAAGCAGCAGCATTAGACTCTTCTCAAATATGTATTGTGTATAAGTTGTGTATTGTATGTAGCAAAAACCTTTAAAATGTAGAGGTTTGCATTGTGATTATCTTTTACAAATTAATAGTCTGTAAATGTAGAAAAGTGTATAAGAACAAAGAATTGTATTTGAATGAAATAACTGTGAAAGAGAGTAGTAAATATGAAATAATTTCTACCAAAAAATGTTGAGAAGCAGTGCACTTAGAGAAGAAGAAAAAGCTAAACCAAGGTAAGCATGATTGTAGATACAGGCTGCAGGCTCTGTAGCTTTATCAAATAGAGTTGGTGACATTGCATTGCCATGGCTTGATTAGGTTTTTAGATTTTACATTGCTATTGGGCTGTATTGTGGAAGTTCTCCCCTGAAGCTGTGGCTTTTAAAACTGTAAGCTCAAATATTTGTGTACTTGTGTTAGTTGCCAGAGTGGTGGCACATGGCAGCTTCCTTGCTATTGTAGAGCAGATAGGCCTTAGGAGCACACTGCTTTGAGAAAGCATGGTTGCTGAACCCACACCAACCCTCATGTCAAGGATGATACATGATTCTTATTATATAGATGAAAAATAAAAATTTTTGATGGCCTAAGTCCAAGAAGATGTAAATGAAAGTGATATTTAATATCTGCATTCTGGCCTTAGCTATTGTCAGTATTGATGCAAGGTACAAGTAATGCAAAGAACTCTACCATTAAAGGCCATGTGATTGCTTGTTAGTACGAAACCCTTTCATTCTACTTTGATTTCCTTCCCTTATTTTGGAGCTGCGGGGATATTTTGTTAGTTCACTAGCCTGCTGTACTTGAAGCAGGTTTCTAAGATTCTAAGATTTGTGGCTTCATTTGTAACATTGCTAATACCATTTACAAAGTACTTATGATTGGAGAAAAAAGCTATTGTCAATACAATCTTCAGTGAGTCCATCCCATTGGGAAGTACTAGGTAAGGCATAGATTGTGGAAGATTTCAGAGCAGAATTTAAATTAGGACAAGTCAAGAGTTTAACAGCTGTGGACCTTAAACAGCCAGGAAGATCACATACCTTTGAAGCTGAAAAAAGATGGAGAATATCTTCTTTCACCCTAAAATATTAGAAAATTCCTCCAAACACATCCCAGAATCTAACCTTTTATCATCCAAGGCTGATTTGAGCATAGAGAAAACCAGATTTGGTTTTCTTTTCCAATTGGTTTTACATGGAGCAAAGGCTACAAAGCCTTTAATTCATATTATTTAATGAATTGGCATATTTGTTTTGATTATGGATTATTAAATAAATGCAAATCCAGGCACCCATGGAGAAAATAAAGGTTTTTACAATCTGCTTTCCAAGAGTCTTTTATTGCCAACAGTCTTAGAGAATGTTTTCAAATCACTAGGTACCAGAAACATTTCGAAAACTTCTAGGAAAAAAAACCTCGAACCTTTTTAACTAAAGGTGTCAAGTAACAGTAATTTTTCAGAGAATTTTGGAAAGGTTTTGTCCTTCTATGGAAAACATTCATTTCAACTCTAGGTGTTGTGGCTGAAGGCAGTACTCCAGAGGCAGAAGGCTGGTGTGGTTGAACAGAGATCTTCTCTTGGAAATGGGACTAAAATGGAAGGTGTGTGCCCAGTGGAAGCAAGGTCAGGTGACTTGGGAGTAATACTGAGATGCTGTTTGCCAGTGTAGGGAGAAAATTCGTGATGTCAAATCTCAGTTGGAGATGAAGCTGCCGGAAATGTAGGGAACAATAAAAAGAGGTACTTCAATATCAGCGAGAAAAGGCATCTTAGAAATAAAATCAGCCCATTATGGGTGAGGATGGTCATGTCACAAATGGGCATGGACAAGGCAGAGGCATTTAATGCATTCTTTGCTTCTGTCTTCAACACGGATAACAGACCAAGGGAGGCTCTGTGCGCTGAGCTTCCAGGACCATGACTGCAAGAATTATTAACTCCCAGTTTACCCTGAAGTTGTGTGGGACTAGGTGCTCCAGCTGGATCCCTGCAGATCTATGGGACCTGACTGGGATTTATTCAAGAATCCTCAAACATCTATTGTCATTGTAAAATCTCTCTCAATTATATTCTTGGGGTTTTGGGAATCCAGAGAGGTCTCACCTGACTAAAAGGTGGAGAATGTTGTCTCAAGTTTCAAAAGTGGTAGGAAGAAGGACCCTGAAAACTACAGGCCTGTCAGTTTTGTTTCAGTGCTCAGTAAAATCATGGTCAAGATTATTCTGAGAGGTATTGAGAACCTGGAAGACAATGCATTCATCAGTCACAGCCTGCACAGCTTCATGAGAGGGAAGAGTCCTGCTTGTCAAACATGATTTTGTTCTATGACAAGATAGCCCACTTTGTTGATCAAGGGAAGCCAGCTGATGTAATCTTCTGGGGTTACAGCAAAGCTTTTCATAATATCTCTTTCAGAATCCTGGACAAAATGTACACAGCTGGATAAACACATCATGTGGTGGGTGAGCAGCTGGCTCACGGGTCAGGCACAAAGGGCTGCAGTGAATGGGGTGACATCAGACTGGGGACCTGTCACTGGTGGGGTTCCACAGGGTCTCATCTTCAACCCTCTGCTCTTCAACATCTCCAGAAATGACTTAGATTAACTTCTTAATGGAATACTAAGCAAGTTAGCTGATGATACCACACTGGGGGAAGCTGCCATCTCCCTCAAGGGCAGAGAGGCCCTGCAGAGAGACCTCAATAAATTTGAGGGCAATCACCAACTGCAAGAACTTTAATAAGGGCAAGTGTTGGGTTCTGCACCTGTGATGGTTGAGCCCTGATTGTGTGTGTAGAGTGGGGAATGGGAAGCTGGAGAATAAGGCACTGGAGAGCAACAGTGAGGAAACAGACTTGAGGATCCTGCTTGATGGCAAGTTGAACAGCACAGGACAGTGCCCTGTCCTGTGGGGCATCAGGCACAGCATGGCCAGCCGGGCAAGGGAGGGCATTTTCCTGATCTGCTCTGCACTGGGACAGCCTCACTTTATGTGCAGGGGGCTGGATTGGGCACTACAATATAAAAAAGATGCTAAGCTATTGGAGAGTGTCCCCTAGGAGGCCATGTGGATGTGGAGGGGAAGTTGTGTGAGGAGCAGTTGAGTCTTATCTTTTCAGCTTGGAGGAGACTGAGAGTAGACCTCACTGTGATCTACAACATGCTCATGACGGGAGGGGACCTCTTCACTATCATGACCAGTGACAGACCTTGAGGAAGCAGCATGAAGCTGAGTCAGGGGAAGTTTCGGTTTGATATTATGGAAAGGCTTTTCACTCAGAGTGTGGCTGGGCACTGGACCAGGCTCCCCAGGGAAGGGGGCACAGCACCAAGCCTGACTGAGTTGAAGGAATATTTGGACTCTCAGGCACAAGGTGTGATTCCTGGGGTGTATCGTGCAGCACCAGGAGTTGGATGTTATGATCCTGATGGATCCCCTCCAGCTCAGGATATTCCATGATTCTGTGAATGCTATGGAGCTGAGGGTGGCAGGCTCTGCATCTGCCATCCCCAGAGCTGGAGGAAGTCTTTGTCCTTGCTTTCTGGGAGTAGGGTCAGTCCATTGGCCTATCTGCTTGGAGGGCAGTCTGCTCCAGTTATGCCAGGCATGGCTGCTCCCTGGAAAGAGACATTTTGCAAGAAGTGACTGTAGTGAAGCTTTGTTCTGCCTTCAAGGCTTGTTTCCAACTGCTCTAGTAAAGAAATGGAAAACACACCTGTGCATAAAGTGCCAGGCACCAAAAAGCTTGGGTCCTAAAAGTGGGCAGTCAGCTCCATCTGAGCAGAGATGTATTGGTGTTCACCTGCAGGTGCCATTTCACCTGCCAGCACAAGTAAGGACACTTCCAGCTGGAGCTGGGAACCTGGGCCACCCTAGGCCTGGAGAAACTCCCTTCTCGTGGCCAGACTCATGGGGGCCAGGAACAGCAGCAATGATTGGGGGTTTCTACAGTTGTCCTGTGGCCCCCCAGGACCTGAAGAAGGCTGGAGGCACCGTGCAGAGGCATGCAGTGTTTGCAGGTGCCCCTGGTGCATTCAGAGCTGCATTTCTTTTCCCCAAGAGCAGTGTTGTTGCAGTGTGAGCCTATTTCCTGTTTTACTTCCCAGTCCCTTCCCAGGTGTGGCAATACCCCTCTCCCTTCCCCCTTGCCCCCTTGCTGAGTGAGTTCTGTCAATCAGGTTTAGCATTCCAGCAAGGCCATCGTGTGGTTGGTCAAGTTCAAAGGATGCCCTTCAGGCCTGGGGTCATTGGCCTGTCTGGGTGTCATTGTCCCCTGAGACCCTCCTCCTCCCACCTGGTTGGTGTTCACTGTCCCTTCCCCTCCCCCTGTCCCTGGGCTTAAATTCAGCCAGGACCATGTGCTCGGCATTCTGTTGGAGCTGTTACCAAGATTCAGATGTCTGTGACCATGGAATAAACTCTGGATATAAACCCTCCAACAGAATCCGTCTCCTTTTCCTCTTCACCCTCGCCTGAAGCCCTTCCACCCAAGGTAAACTGAGTTTCTACAAGCCTGGGTTTGTTTCAGTGCCCAGCTGCAACATCCAGCCAGCCAAAAGTGTCTCTGAGGTGAAATACCACAGTTGCCGCCTTTGGCCCAGCAGCAAGGGTCAGATGAGCCCAGGCACAATCTACCTGGTAATATTGGGATCTTATTCCAATACAGTGTGACTTTCTAGGGCATGCTTAGGCTCAGCTTTTGTCCAAGTGGTTAAAAGAGAAGGAAGGGCTTTTGCAAGAAGACGTGGTCAGTGGAGGAAGAGGACTGGGGTTAGAGCTCAGCAGAGCTAAGCTTCCTGCTGACATGGAGACAACATTGTCCTCTCCACAGCCCACAAAGGGGCTGCTCTTGTCCTTGCAGCCAGTCTCCGTGGACACATCATGGAGTGGACTATTTTCTATTCTCACCTCTTCAGTGAGCCAAGCAGGAAAGCTACCTTTACAGGACAGGGCAACATCTGGCTCAGAAGGAGGGCCTGTGTACACTTGTGTGTTTTTGCAAAAGTAGTATTTGTTGAAAACAAATGTGTGTTGTCTCTGTCAAAGAACGTGTAGCTCCTGTAGTGGTGTAAGGTCACTGTAGCTGAGGTCCAGGTCCTCATGTGCCATTTGGCCCTCTGAAATTTTTTATCCCTGATTCTACTGGGTTGAGCAATTGATTGACTTGCTAATATTCAGTATCCAGGTGAACCTTTTGAAATGGCACATATTGTGCCCCAAAATGTGCCTCCCTTCAGGCTGGGAGGCACAAGACAAAGATTGGGCTCCCAAGCCCAATCCCAAACCCAGCAAATAAACTTCATTAAGGAACCTGAGCATAAGAGAATAGACTGAAGCCCACTTTACATGCATTTCAAGCTAGTAATAGTGCTCACTGTTTTATTACTTTGGTTAAACATATACAAACTAAATAATCAGGAAACAGTTGCATGACACTTATATTCCAAACTACATTGCTCAAGGACTTCCTCAGAGGCAAAATTTGTCTCTATAGCTAAAATATCACAGTCAGCAGAGAGGCAAAGACTTGAGATTCACAAAAGTGGTTAGGAATATAAATTATCACAATATTTCCACATACATTATTTTTCCTGCAATTTTCAGTTAAAAATGTTTCTAAAAGTAATAAATATTATTAAATAACAATTGTACAATAAAACTTCTTTGTACAGCAAAATAGTCACTTTTTAGTTTTGTTGTTGCTGCCCACACAATGCAAAGAAAAACATTTACCTCAAAAGAAGAAACCTAGCTTCTTTCAAGTTTTAACTCTGCAGGACTTTACTAAGAAGCAGTTATCACAGCAATCCAGACAAAAAGGACACAAATATGTACTAATTATAATCTTCACATTCTTCACTTAATAGAAAATTTCATGTAATTTTGAATTAATGTATGCCTGGGTGTGTTTGATGTCTTGTTCCTCATGGAAGAACCAGGAGGACTGCTGGAAAAAGCTTCCATTTGACCTGGACTTTATTTGATCTTCATGATAGCTACATAAAGTGTAACTCTGCATCTTAATCTCAAATTCTGAGGCTACCTTTGTTTTCTGAGTCATCTGCACTCTCTCTTACACAGTAGGGTAGCAGAATGAGTCACCTAGTTCTAGCTTCTTTCTTCTTTTGGTTTCCATGACCTGTTGTGTTGTCAATCAAGGTTGAAACACTCTCTCTTTGTATGTTGCTTTTGCTAGAAATGTGTAGCTCTGAAATATTATCCCCATTACTGAGACAAAAAAAAAAAAAAAAGCCCTGCATTTTCTCCCTGGAAGCCTTAGGAGATGTTTACTTTGGAGTGTGCAGAGGAACAGATCAGGGCTTGTGAACATAAATGTCTCAATAAGAGATGAGCAGTAGGCTTTGTATCCCCAGAGGTTCTGCTTTAACTCTATCAACCAATTAGCATGCTTATAATTTGGCAACAACTCTCCATTCTCATTAGTGGCGTAAATGCCTACTGGCTCATGTTTCCAGGCTTCACATTTCTTATCCCTGAAGTTTTCTCTCCCAAGACAGCTTTTCATTCTCTATCCAAGCCTCTGCTTAACTGCAGGCAAATTGTATGTCCATGTTATCTTTTCCATGGGCATGCCCTCATTGCAGCTGCATCCAATGCAGATATGACCAAGGTCCACAGACACTGTATGTGAGTGAGTAGGATAAGTCCAGCTGATCACAGAGCACTAACTGGAAATTCACCAACTATTTTGACAGCTTTGAACACACATGAATGTGTGAAGAGTAAAAACCTCAGCTTGAGCAAAAGAGACCATGTAAGTCAAAGTGGTTTTGACAGCACACTAAGGTATGTCTGAATTTAGACTTTATGCAGACATATTTTGAAACTGTAGGCAGATAAAAAGGGAAGTATGTCTCTTACTTCATCTTAGACTTCATTTATGCAAATATGGATTATGGTTTACTTAATATAAATTCTTGGTTCTACTTACTTTGGATAAACTTTGGAAGCCAAGAACGAAGTCTTGAAAGTGGAATTTGTAATCTTTTTTCAGAGTATTCACAAATTCCAAATATCCCTCTGATAACTGCAAATTTTCTAGAAGGTGGAAAACTTTGCTGGTTATCAAATGTCTAAATATGCATCAATTTGGTTATTAATGCATTATATCTGGTATCTGGTATTGATGTGCCAGCAGCAATCACACTACTACAGTATAATTTTTTTTTTTTTTAATTCTCCTCATCTTACTGCATATGATGCCTGGGGACCATGGTGATAAGAAATGTGAGTATATTATTCCACAGTGTGGAAAAAATATGAATATAGGCTATAGAAAACTTAGTTCTGGCAGGTGACATTTACCAGACTCTTAAACATTTTGTTCCATTTGCCCATTTTGCACTGAAGTCTTGGTCCCAGGACTATGTCCTTTGTTCAAGCTTTTATTGAATATCTGGCAGACAGGTTTTGGCAGAACCAGTGTTACCTACCATTGTGAACCCTGTAGGAAATGAAGTGGAGTGAAACAACTGTATAACTGGGCAAAAAGGCAGGCATTAAGCCATGGAAATTGCATCTTCTCATATGGTGACCAGCCAGATATGGTTAGTTTGAACATTCTCTTCTTGCATTAAGGAAAGGGAAGCTGCAATTTTTCACTCTGAGCAAACTCCCATTTGTCAGAAGGTAATGCAGTTTTCAGGCTATATTTTCAGGTTTCAATGCTTCTGAAGCATATGAAATAATGAATAGTTTGGGAACATGAGTGTACCTAGATGTACAGCCTATCACGGCCAGCCAGCAATATTGGATGAATTCTATTAGCTTAATAATTAGTCTAGATCCACAATAAAAAGTAATCAAAATCATCGGGTTAACATATGTGTTCTTTGTTTAGTCATTGTCACTCATTCCTATAGTTGCAACACGACTGAAATCAAAACTGTTAATCAGATAGGACTCAAAACTAATGTAGACAGTCTTGCAGGATATTTAGAGTTCCAGTTCTGACTTCTCACCTATTCA
Source organism: Melozone crissalis (assembly GCF_028551555.1). Classification (NCBI taxonomy): domain Eukaryota; kingdom Metazoa; phylum Chordata; class Aves; order Passeriformes; family Passerellidae; genus Melozone; species Melozone crissalis. Next base: position 33,024,321 of record NW_026535783.1, on the reverse strand, counting down.
CTGGAAAAACATCAAAAGATACTATAATATCACCTAATCTCAGTGATTTCTATTGAGTCTAGAAATGTTTTTCATTCAGTAAAACCCCACTTCTTGAAGTCAAGTACTGAATTACCACAAGCAAATATCTAGTCCTTGAGATTGCATAAAAAATAATAAAAAAGGTGAGGTATTCCAAACCAAAGGTGAACATTTTTATACTGTCAGTTGTCATGTTTTCAGCTAACTTTTCAGCATTTAAATCTATCTTACTACCTTTACTTCTCTTAAATTGGTGGCAGTGTTGGCTCCTCACAGAAGTGAGCCCCGCCACTCTAGCAGGTTCAATTAGTTCTTGGTGAAACCAGTTGGTCTAATGACAACTGGTTTGGAGCTGCTATCCAAACAGCTTTACACTTTATTTGCCCTTTTCATAAAGGGGAAAGCCAAATCTACCAGAGCAACAGAGACAAAAACATGGCTGGATCCACAAACGGATCTCTTTCTCTTCCTTTCTGGACAGTTGTGAGCCTGTGTGGCTCCCAGTGATGTAGGAAAGCCTCTGTGTGCTCCTGTGTGGCCGGGCAGGATGTGCTGAGCCCACCGCGTGGGCAGGCACTGTCGCAGTGCAGCCACAGAGCATCTAGGCACGATGCGCGCACCCTTTGCATCACCAGAGGATGTGCTGAGCTGGGCAAACTGGCTGTGCTGACAGAGCAGCTCAAAATAGCCACATTCCCCTGGAGGCACCGTTTGTGAAATATAGTCTGGGAAATTCAGTATTTCTGTCAAGCAGTTTCATTTTGTGTCTCCTGTGCATCAGCTTTAATTTCTAAAACATGCAGCTAAGTGGCCTCTAAGTTATTAAAGCTACAGTTAGGACAGTAGTAAAAAAAATTAAGATATCTATTTTGGTGTATATTTAGTGCCTTAAATTCATACATCCAAATCTTGTCACATTTTTGCAGGCTATTTAGGAATCCAAAATGGACATAGGAAGCTGGTGGACTTCTTGAAGACACCTAAGAGGGTTATGCAACAGACTTTTACTGAAATGATATGCAATATTCAAAGATAAAAAGACACCTTCTCTTATAGGTAGTGATATCACAGTGAAAACTTTCCAGGTCATGGCTACAGGAAGGTTAGAGCATGGAATAACAAGCATTATATATGAAAAGAAGAAGTGGCAGCTGAGAAAATGTAAACTGGAATATGGTGAGACATGGGTAAGTCATTTTGTGAGACTCTCAAAGTCATTTTGGTGGATACTACTTTGGCATATAAGATGTGTTCCTATTTCCTTGCCACTCCCAGCTAATAAAACAAAATTTTAAGAATTCCACTAAACTCAGTGATATAGCCATAGTGATCTGGGTTGAATTCAGCATTTAATTGCTCTCCTTAGCTCTCAGCTACCATTCAGACCTAGAAATATTAAATAATAACTACCTTTAGTAAAATTAATCACAAGCATTTGGTTCACTAATGTCTTTGTTTGGCTTCTGGATGTCCTAGTTACAGAATCAAGTGTATTTTGACATAAGTGCATGATTATTCTTAGGTGTCTCAATAATTTTCAGTTTTCAGATTACTCAAAATCAAACTTTCAAGTTGCAACTTCACCATATTTAAAAGCAGAAGATACAAGAAAGTTATTTCAGAATTTTAACATGATAGTCCTGCTGAATAGATTCTAAGTTAATTCTTCAGTCAGTTTGATTATGGTGTGACAAATTTTTAAATGCAGCAAATTCTTAGAACCAAATGTAACTTTAAGTATACTGTGGGGTAGGCAGGTACTTAACCTAGACTTACCCTGCTGAGTTTTTATGAATCAAGTCTGAAGATTTGATTTGAGAGACTGGTGCTAGAGAAGACCTTGGATTGCTGAAGGCTAAATCTTGACTCTGGCACAAGCATTGCATTTACAGGAACTGAGTCTATTGAATTTGACTCATAATAAGATTCATAGAATGGGAAAATAACTTTATATAATGTTTAAATGTGAGCAGTACGAACATCCCTTAAAGCATTTCCCAGTACCAAAAGTCAAAGGCATTGCTGCCAGAAATGTGTCTTTATTGTATGTGTATTTTTTAAACTTGATATTTAGAGAAAAACAGTATATTTCCGATGCCTATCACTGGCTGAAGGCCAAAATGAAGTTATGCTTTGGCAAGTAAATGCAAGTGACATCATTTGCAAAACTGATCACTGAGTTCAGATAGTTTTCACTGCTTACAAGAAGAAAAGATTTTTCAGATATGTCTTTGAACAGTCATGTACATCTTATATTAAGCCTATTAAACACAAGTTATTTGAACTTGTCTAATCAGTATGCAACATCTCGTTTGAGACTGTTAATTCAAGGACACCTAGATCTTCACCATAAGCAGAGAACTACTCATAAATAATATTAGCACTGAAATTAAAAAATTGAAGTTACAGTATACTGTTACAATATCATTAGAAAAATCTAAGCACACACCTTGTACACATAGAGATCACACCAAATCGTTGTTAAAGTAAGATACAAATGGTTTGAATAGCATCATATAAGAATTCAAACTTGACGTCAGAAAGATAAAATCCTTTTGATATCAGTGACAGTGAATAATGGTTTTAAAAAACATTTTATGCTAAATTTCTGAGTTGGAATACTAGTTACTGAATTCAGATTCCTTCCATGGTTAACTAGCATAATCCATCTGTAATCCCCATAGTTGTGCTTCTTAGGTAAAATCAGAAATAAGATTTGTAATATTAAATTTCTCAAGAAATTGAGACTGCTGAAATTATTTTTTTATCTGAACAATCACACTTGTTATTTTTCTTTTGGTAAAAACACATGGCACAGAAGATAGTTTTATACTGTCAACAGACTGACTGGAAAAATATAAATATATACTGTATTTTTATATATAATGTGTATATACACTATCAACATTCACATTAGAGAATCTGAACAATTTTGTTGAAATTACTTTTAAGAAAGGCTTCTGATGTGATTTCCTGTTTCATAAAGCATTGAAAATGTTCAAGTGGACCATATGAAATGGGGCCTCTTAAACTTAAATAAAACATACCTGTGAAATGTATGTGAATATGTGGGGGTTTTTTAATGTACATTTTCCTTTCAAATCTGCAATTTCTACCAGTTATAGCTTGCAGGTTGCAATAACTAAAAGAGTTATCTGGAGTCAGTGTTTTCTTTCAGCAGGCTGTTGCAGGCAGAGTTCACTCACTGAAGAAACTATAGGTAAATTATTCTCAAGGTGATAGTTGATGAGATGACTTATGCTGTCAAAGACACGATCTTTTGTACGAACCTTCAAAAAAAGATGCAAGAAGACAGATTAAAGAGTAAGGTACTTTCCCCTTAGCTTAACACTAAAATTATCAAAGAATAAAATGACAAAATCATATTTTAGAAACTGGTCTCTCTTCCATCAGAATTGGTGGAAATTTGGCGCTTATGCAGTGTGGCTTCTGTTTTCTCTCTCACTCCCCCTATTTTCACCAGATAGATATTTTGCATGCAGTTCCATGGACCATCCTACTCTTATCACTCTTTCTAAATAGGACTGCTTGAAAACATCTCTTCATGATTTTGTTTCACTGTAAGTCCAATTTTTCTTCTTTAAAGGACTACCTACTTCTTTGAGATGTTTGTACCTTTTTAATTAGAAAGAACTATCCTGCCAGACATGTCAGAAAACAGCTTCTTCGTACACTTCAGCATTTTTGTGCTTTTCTTCTTCCACTACTCAAAAATTCCCTTCCTAGAAAGTGATCCATCCACCATATGTGCTTAGCTTGGGTTTGTCCTATGCTGCACATACATCCCCATGCCTTCAGAATTGAAACACTTCAGGGCAGGAAAAATCATTTTTCCAACCCACATGCCAGCCCTCTGTAGCAGCATCCTGCTGGTATGCAATATTCCACCCATGACAGGAGGAAACTGATATTGCAGGATAAAACAGTCAAAATTATCTGAACCCAAAACCAAATCTATATTACAAAGCAATCTCTAATCATTTAGTCACATGTCCACAAAACATTTCCTTCCTATTCTGCAAATGAGTTAGGCATACAACTGCTACAGGCAGAGCACAGGTACACCTCAAGCAAGCATGTTGCACTAAAACTTTGCGTAGGACTGGCTCTACACTGCCTCAATCAAACACCTGTGAGCACTGCTCTGACTATGAAATGTTGTCTATTTTCCTTGATCTATTCTCAGGAAGAGAGAAAAACTTATGTTAAAACTTTCAAAAGTCATCTTCTGCTGTGGTGGACACCTCTCCTAAAATAATTCAGTTTCAACATTAAGTTCTGTAAAAATTGCTAGAAGTTTAACACAGTATGTCACAGGATTAAAAAAAAAGAAAAAGAAAACAAATAACTTTGATGGTATATGATGCTTTCTGGTCAGTCTACACATAGTTATATCACTGAAGGAAACCAAAAGGCTCTCCCAATTTCTGAAGCATTCTGCTTTGAAATGTCACTGTCTCTAAAATTAAACTATAATTTTAAAATGAAAAGATATCTTTTAAAAAGCACTAACTTTACTTATCTGTATTCTGAGATGTTCTTACCGTAAGTTAGACACTCTACCATCACCAGAGGTCTAATTATAAATGTAGAAAAATCCTGCAACCCTCCATTTTAAACATCCGTTGTCTGAATGAGGGATCTCTTTTTCCTAGTTTTACTCTTCTGTTAGCTGGATGAGAGCAGAAGCAACTGGACAGTTAACTCTGCTCTGAGAAACACCCTTAAGACCCGTTACGTGTCACTGGGTACTGTGTGTGAAATAATTTTCAGGCAGCCTTTGTGTGAATCAGTCTTCAAGAACAATCCTGCTGAGACCATGCAGATGAAACGCTGTGGCGGCTGGCCGCAGACTGGCATGTTATTGATGATTCTCCACTTTGACAAGTTGCAAATAGGGCTGCTCAGAAGCTGTGTCAAGATCCCGCAAATCGTACAGACAGCACAGCTGTCTGTAAGCAACCACAGTTGCATAAAATCAGTGTTCTGGAACAGTGCCTCCTGAGCCAGGCATCTCAGAGCCATTTGGGCCATGACGATACAAGCAGGCTGTGGGAAGGATAGGTGCAGACAACAAGCAGGTCCCTAACCAAGGAGGTCAGCAAATTAGAGATGCACTAGAGGTAGAGCAGCAAAGATGGGGGAGCCCCTCCAACCTGCACAGGAAAAAAATGCCCTGGAAGCCATCACAGGACCTGAGTATTCCAAGCCAGTCAGCACTGCAGCAGAGCTCCCGGTGGGAGACAGCATTCCTGCACTTGCCAGGTCACACAGCAGTGTTTCCCATGCAGTAGCCTGTAACAGCTCTTTGTGGGTTCATGAGGAAAAGAGAATTAGTCTGCCTTCTTGCACGAGTCACAAAACTGTTGGCAAATTTTAGCAAAGGAGGCTGCTCCTCAAGAGGCATTAAGCCACTCCCCTGGGCTGGTGTACCCATCAAACCCAGGACTAGGCAACTGGCACCTCAAAAGTGCAAAATCATTCTTTGACTGGCCTCATGTGGCAAACGTAACTAATTGCAACAAGTACCATGGACGCTCCTCACCACTGCAGGACTGTGTGATCCTGCCACAGCTTTCTCAGCTCAGATGCCAACAGGCCAACTCCTTTATGGGAGTTTCTCACTCACCTTGGGGCTGGTTACCTAAAGCTGTCCTTTAGGTAACCAGGAAGAGAAGTTGCCTATTTGCAGCTACCAGGAGCCAGGAATAAAGCTCATGACAGTGATTTCAATCTCTCTGAAGAGTTTATGCCTCTGCAGAAGCAGGACAGGCTAGCTACAGAAAACTAGAGCTCCCTTGCCCCCTCCATCCTGCTGTGGGGACGGTCCCTTCACCAGCTGAGGGAGTCTATTTGCAGCAAAGAAATGGAACATGTTTATCCCAATTCTCTCCTGGGCATACATGCAGAGAAACACAGAGGGCCTGGTCCGTATCCCAGGTAACAGAGAAGCCAAGGAGGCTAGCCAAACCTCCTTCCTTTAGCAAGAACACTGAAGAGGCTTAGCTGCACTTTTGACCAAGACCGCAACAGTGGTCAAAGTGTTAACTTGCTTGGGAATCAGGTCCCTAAGGCTCCCTGCAATGTGCAGAAATCATGTGCTAGGTCTTCTGGTAGGCATCAGGGAGAGAATTAGAGATGTGATGGCACATCAGAGATATGAGGTGGTGCTTACGGTAAGGTGTGAATATGCTGTAAAGAAGTTTAAAGGCATTTAGAGAAAATGAGTAGAATCGGAAACCTCATCTGTTAGTGAGAAGTCAGTGCTTACAGTTCCTTCTGGGTCCACCAAAAGAAGATGCTTGGCTTGTCCTTTGTGCATGCCTGTCAGCACATAGGAGCCAGGATTCGTGGTACTCTTCCTCACAAGGAAATCTCCACATTTCTTTAATAGCTGTTCTGCTTCTTTCCTGCTCATCTCTCCTTGATACCATGGCTCTGTACTCAGCTCCTCAGCTTCAGTCCGGACAGCTACTCTGGATAAAGGAGGGCTGGTGCATCCCGTGGAGGTGGATTTCTTCAACATAGCCTCAGATGCTTGATTCTTAAGAGCATCTTCAAATGGTCCTTGTTATGAAAATAGTAACAAGAGCAGGATCATTAAGATGTAAATCACGTAGCAAAATAGTTACTTTCTGGTCATTTTAAACTGGATTTGTTTTGCATTACAACCACTTCTGTTTATGAAAAAAATAAGGGAAGATACACTAATAGACTTACTGATTTATATAATATATTAAGACTGAGGAGTGTAATGTGTTTAAAATATATATTATGCACAGAATGATACTGATAAAAATCAGGCTGAACCTTGGCAGGATTTTTTGAAAGGTACTGGTTTATTTCACTAGTGGCTATTGTCAACAGCTGTATTTATACAATCTGGTAGCAGGCAAATCTTTCCTTCAGTCTTTCTAGGTATTTCAGACAGTTTAATTTCAAATAAATTACATAATAGGGGTACCAAACGTAATTATACTCATATCTGGTCTCTGTTCAAACAAGTCATTCATTTAAAAATTATCCATTACTGAGTCTCCAGCCCAAGGCTATGTCTAGTAGGGAACATTCACCCTCACCACTCAGCCTACTCCTAGCCTCCATTCAGGAAGAGAACTCCACAAAACAGACACAGGTTAACACATTTAACACCATTTGCCTAGTTAAAACCAGCCTTGAGGAAGCATATTTTAAACCTCAGCTAAGTCCTGAACTCAGTGCAACTCTAGAGTTGAGTAGAAAAAGTGTCATTATGGATCCCAACAATCTTACAGAAATAGCAAAGAGGGTGCATAGGGTGCTTTGTTACATGTTGTACTGACCTCTTGGAAGCTATTTGCTATTGCAAGACCTTCATCTGGCCCACCAGTACATATCAAAAAGAAATGTTGTTCTGTGCCCCTAGGCTTACAAAAGGACATCTGGAGAGCAGCACAGTGAAGTGATACACCAGCTCTGAACAGATTGTTCAGATGCAAGGAGTACAAAGCCCTGTTTGCATGGGGCCACAGAGGCTAGTTTAGCTCAAAGAAAAAGGAAAAATATTGTGCTGTCACCGTTTATCGATATCTCAGCCAGCTATTAACAGTAGTTACAAATGTCTGCACTATACCACAGTCTGCACGGAGTCCAACATATGTTTATCTCAACAAACCACCATCTTAGGGCTAATTGGCACATTTTCTAATACTACTTTTCTCTGATATTCCAATGGCTGATAACAGCTAATGTCCCTGATTTCAAACAGCAGATTTTTCTCCTTTCTGATCTATATTCACAGATAGATACTCTCTCCACTTTCTTCCTTCCTCCTTTCTTTCAATTGAATACCTCACTGAGCTGTGGAAATAGAGCCATATCTCAGCAAAAACATGCCAGGAAAATAGTTTTTTCCTACACTAAGATAACAGAAATGTAGATACTTTATTTTACAAATAATTTTTTAGGCACCAACTGCTTTGTCTCACTGCCTTTTAATTATGTGAACTGAACTAAATAAAGCATGGATAAGCAATTTATTTGAAGTAGGAAGAGCAAAAAACCCAAGAAATTTTTCTGTGCATCAAATGCTTTTACAATTTCTTCACCTTATGTATCTTCTCAAGGCTGAAAACAATGTTTATTAGTAGCACCACTACCAAACTATGTCTGACACTTCAGCTGTGCTTTTGCAGCTGTGGTGATGATTCTGATCTAGGAAAAGCTGCCTTCAAAGTTGGAACAGATAGGACAGTAGGCCTATCCAGAGTAAGAGGTAAGTCAGTACTTTAATTTCCATGCTACATTTCTTGTAGCACAAAGCTTTTCCTATATGCATTGACTTCCTCACAACATACTCACAGGACAGGCTGAAGACAATTTTCCACCCATCCATACTTTACTTCACATCACCCTCCTTTACCTTCTCATATGGCAAGCTTCCTGATTAATTTTCTTCTGACATAATTGCCTGTGATGTCGAAGACAACATGGACTGCAACTAACCTTAACTCAGATGTTATACAGACTAGCTCTAAGTCTTCAGCCACTCTTATTTTAGTTCAGTCCAATATGAAACCACAATGGATATTAAAATTCACCATAATTACAACAGGAACAGTAAATTTTGAAAACTTCTTTTTTTTTTTTTTTTTTTTTTTAAATACAGAACTGATGCATAAACATATTTGGTCACTTATTAGAAATGAAGTAAATAGGAAGGGAACTCACTCATGTCAAACAGATCCTTTCCTGGGCTGCTTGCTAGAGCATCCTCTGCTGTTCCACAGAAGGCACTTTCAGCATCTGCCTGAAGTGCCAATAGATCTTCTCTATTTATATTCTGGGTGTTTACATATATTGGCAGCTCTCCAGTTCGTGCTACTTCTGATTTCTCTTCTGACATACTACAAATATCCAGAGATCCTAGAAAAGTCAAGAGACTTTTTTTGTGTAATCGACAGAACAGTGTTGACCAATTATCATCACACCACATCACCACAGGTTTAAAATTTCCTGGATCGGGAGATATAAAGTCAATAATTGCTGGATCTAGTAGAAAAGTGTTAATTAATGGATTCAGAACTGTGTTTCAATGAGGGTATGGTGGGGCTATTTCCCAGGAGGAAAGGAAATCTTTGAAAATAAAGATGGTAAATTTCAAAGATTATATTCTGTTGGAGAGTCATGAGAGAGGGAGAAGGTATAAAATCCTCAAATGTGTACATATTAACAATAGGGAATATATTCTGGCCTTTGAACAAAAGTGTCCCTAGAAACACAATAAAGTTATTAGATAAAGCTGGATGGGGTGAAATCTTTATATGTGTTTTGAAATTACTTGAAATTGAAAGACAACAAAACAAACATTATACACTATTTGCTATTTGTTGAGTAGAGAAAACTGCTTCACATTTTGAACCAAACTTTTCATTTAGGCTTTTCATTTAAAAATTCTACTTTGCATACCCTAGTGGGTCACATTTTCAGAACAGATCAGGCAGGAGACATGGGTTTTAAGATATAGAAAGTTAGAAAGCTGAAAGTGTGGGTAATTCTATTCATTAACTGCTCTACAGAAGAAAATATTTCATGAATATCTGCATTTAATAATTTATCCAGAGGTAATTATCAAATGCTTTTCACTGGTATCAACACTAAAACTCAGACAAAGGGAACATATCAACCAAGTTTTGTTCATTGCCTTAAGGCTTTGAGGCACTAGACTTTCACATGCTTCAAGACCACCTGCAGTATTACAGCTAAAAGTAGCAAAACTCACCTTGTTTAACAGGCCCGTGATGCCATTCTTCACTGAATTTTTCTCCTAGGTGATGGCTCTGATAATAAATTTGCTCTCCTCCCATTCCTGATGCAGACTAGAATGGACACATGTGCAAGGAATTTTTAAATTGCCTTTAAAATGCAATTATTGTAATATAATTGTATTTTAAAATTTAAATTTTAAATAGTAATAATAATAAAAAATAATAATAAAAAAACTGTAATGCACACATTACAAGTGGCTCTGCCAATTTCTTTGGACGTATTTTGTGTACCCTCACTCTTCCTTTCCAATTCATCATAATTTCAGAATATATATATATCCCAAATGCATTTGTTTAAGAGTAAGATATTACCAGTGACCTACAGGTGTTCTTCCCTGGTTTCTGCTTTTAGTGACTCCCTATGATACCAAATGATGCATAATTTCTTTAGTTTGTACTCAGGTAGTGAGTCAACCTGTTACTGGGAGAAGTGTTCCGCACAAACACATGTGGGACCAGAGAGAGCCCCAACACCACAAGCTGAAAGATTCACATTGGTACCAGGGGACGAGGGGACTTGGGGACTGAGGGGAGCATGTTGGCTACAGACAGGACCCCTCTGGATTTAAGCAAAGTTATGCTGGATCTGAAAACACCTCTTAGGGGTCTACATTGATACTGCAGTCAAATTTTCAACAGGAGTGCTGGTAGAAATATTCACGCTGACCTTAGTTCAACATGAGGTGGAAAACCTACCTAGGAACTTGGCTGAATACTGATCACTCCCAAGTCATTAACATAATGAACTGTTAGTAATGGCTGCACTAGATTGTTTAAATGATTCTGCATTAAATCATTCCCACTTAAAGTGCACTATCTGATACTCTCTGAAGCAGATATGGTTTCTGCAAATGTAGTAGCCCCCAGTGGATTTCTGTTCCTTGAACCTAGTTAATCTTTTAATACCATGAGGATTTCACCTCCTTTAATTTGTTCTGAACCTGCCTAATGTGTTGCCCCCCTCAATCTGCAATGGCCATTCAGATGGAAACTGGCCACACAGGAAGGGCTGTGAATTACAGACAATCCCAAGGTATCCACTATAAAACACGTGTCTTTTAAAAATTTTGGATCAATCAGCAGGAGGGTAGAAATGAAATTATACTGACCTGAGCTGCGTCTGTAGCCGTGAGAAGCCTTGTTTTGAGCCTGGCATCAAGGAATCCGCCAGGGGGAGGTATTTTATTTGGGATGTTGTTGTAATACGGATGCTCTGCTGCCTCGTTATCTTCCTCTGTCCATGGGTCCTCAAAACTCTGCATCCTAAAAGAAAGAGAGTGCTTTCTTTTGCCTCTTACTTGTAAAGCACTTACAGCACTTTCAGCGGGTTAAGATTGCCTGTCAGGGGATCACTACTGCATATGGTAGGGACTCTTCAGCTACCACTCTAAGTCAGGAAGCAACGATGGATCATGTGTCAAATCTTCTCTGATTAGACAAACTGACATAAACCTCCTTTGCAACGTACCAAATTCTTTATGCTGAGAAGAGTATGTTTGAACTTGGTTTTAAAGACCATTATAAACTGCATTAACAAACAACTTTATCTAATCTTAAAATAGCACTTGTAATACTATGACTTGATTGACTGACTGGGCTCTAAATCTTTAGTTATGACTGCTCTATTACCAATGTAATTCTGCAAGAACCTCACAAAGTCAAGAGATGTGAATAAAATGCATGCTTCCAGATTAGGATAGTAGCACTGTATATTCCCTATATAACCAGTTTTGCACTGATATAACAGATTACAGAGGACAAAAGTTCACTAGGGTTTCTAGTAATGTTAGTAAGCACATAGCAATCCATGTCTCTAAAGAAAACAAAATGCTATATCCCAGTCTTTTGAACACACACAAGGAGAGTTTGTATCCTCCAGATATCAATGCAGTCAAACCTCCCTGCAATACATCACATTCCTAGAAACATCACCCTAATATGAGAAATACTGGAACATCATTAGTCATTTTGGAATCCCAGCAGTCTGACCTACACAATCTAAACTGACACAGCTGCTGTGACAGTAATGAGGAAATGGCACAAATAACAACCATTCCTGGCCATCCATCTCTGCCTACTAACTACAGCACAAAACACATGATCATTTCAACATCATTGTGAAATCCATATTTAGCCCATCTTAAACTGATTGTACTTCTTCCATGTTCATTAGGTAAACACTGTAACACTGTTTCGCTAATACAGCAGAAATAATTTTTAAATATTCAGGTCCTGTCTGTGCCCAGCAACATTGTCCACATTTTAGCGAATAAATTGAAAGCTAAAGAAGGTCCTTTACCTGTCTTCTGTGATCGCACTCACCTATCAGATAAAGTAGGTGTCTTAGAGGGGCACTGCAAGTACTGCTTAAATCGAAGCTCAAATGCTTGCCCTATGGTGCTGATGACATCCTGGGCCAGGCCATCACAGCATTCCAGTATATGACAAGCTAAATGAAAAAGATTGACACATGCAAATCACTGTTTATGTCATGCTGGGATGCAATGACCTATGACAAAACACCTACACTGTCAAGGTTAGTTGCTCTATTAGTGATGTGCACATTTCAATAAACCCCAATTCTGATACAGTGAATTTCAGGCAATCACAACTTTTTAAAGGTTACATAAAATTGGACTGATGTGTAACTGCAAGAGACAAGGTCCCTAATCTGTTCTGCTATTTTAACAAGCCCACGAAGAGAAAAAAGACTCATAAAATTTCACTTGTTATTACCTGAATGCAATAGATTATGTAAGAATTCTAAGCTTTAAATTGAAATTACACAAATATTAATAGATGGTAATAACAATAAAAGCTTTTTTTTTGTTTTCCTCAGTTTAATTACTTGACTTTTATGTCTAATCACTGTGAGTTCACAAGCTGCTCTCTTTTTCCAAATTACAGTCTGAGGGAGGAGCAGTGTCCGCAGATACTTCCTAGATAATGAGCCCTGATCTTATTCCAGGAATACAGAGGTTAGAGCCTTTTCCTGTTTGTTTGCATGGAGACACTCCCAGCAAACTGCAGGGCTGCTGAGGAGTGCAGAGCCAGCAACCTGATTAGCTCCAGCACTTCCCCATGTGCAACATCTCTGAACCCACTGTGGCAGTAAAGGGGGAGGAGAGCAACACAAACTCTCTTCCTATAAAGACTGAGAAGCCTTTATCAGCTGTCTGAGCAGATATATCTGTCCTGGTTTTAAATCAGAGAATGGCTTGGAGGTCTCATCATATGTGAAAACATAAAGAGGTGAACTTGTGGAGTTCCCACAATTCAACACTGCGAGAACACAGGTGGGTGTTAAGAGGTGGAACCTAAATATCTCAATGAACAACATCTCAGTGATATCCAAAGAAGCCAAGGTGAGTTAATTTTCCATACCCAGAATTGGACAAGCATATTGTCTACTGGCTAGAGCCTGGACTGCATTTCAAACTGGTTCTTTTCCAAGTCCTGCCACAGGAAAGTGCGTTCTTGCTCAAAGATACCAATTTGTTCATCCCTGACTGCTTTAATAACCTGAATATAAGCTCCTCAGCTGAAAAACTGCATTTTAGTACACGCCCAGTGTCCAGCTCACTGGAACCAAGAGCATTGGATGCCACTGTCCTACAAATAAGGGTTGGTCGTGACATTTAGCTGAAATAATACAGGGAGACAAAGTAGGTGTAGATATTAGTTTTTCAGAGGCTGAAATATTGGATAGACTTCTGGAGAGGCCAGAAAAAGGGCCAAGAAACCTGCAGTTGCTAGTATGGAATGTCTGCTGTCTCTTCCTCAGCAGCAGCAACAGCAGCACCACCTCATTCAGCATGAGATGGCACCAGTGACAGTGCCAAGCAGATACAGTGGTGTTCTCTTCTCACCTTAGAGCTTCTGCTGTGCCAGTCATCAAGCTGAAATGCCTCGCCCAGGGAAAATGCCCCTAGCTACATGCTGAAAGTGGATTCAGCAGACAAAAACAGGACCTCCATGTGTCCAAAGACAGAGGCAGACATCCCTGACTAGCACTGAGACATTTGTTTTTTTATGACCTCTGCAACACTGCTATTGGCATCGAACAATCAGCCCCCAGGGAAGGTGCACATTTATCTCTGGAAACGTGGTCCAAAAGTAGTTAGGCCAAACAAAGCTAAAATGCTTTCACTCCATAACTAGAGTGCAAATTTAAGGAGGCGATATTGCTCACTGCTAAACTTTTCTGGAGCTGAAATGAAGCATGAGTCATTAAGTAGTTTCAGTAGGTGACATAATGAGTAACCTGTTTCCTTGGATACGTGAATGGACTTTCAGCAGGTAGGAGATATGCTTCTTGTAAAAGGATGAGAAGGTTTGGCTCATGCAGAGATGATTTCTTGTGAATGTTACAGCAGAAAATAGACAGCCTTGAGCTTGCTAGATCCAGAATGCAAAGCACGAAGATAGCTTTTCCATCCTTATGAAGAAATGAGTCTAATATGCAAGCTATACTACAGCATTGGTGATAGGGTAGTAACATCAGTAACAGCAGCAGTAACATTTTCACCAAATACAGAGGTAAAGACAAATCCCCTTTTAAAGTAATTTGCAGACAACACAAAAAATGACAGAATGGCAAGTGGTGGTAAAAGAGGGCAATTCAGGTCCCTTGGAAAATTAGACCCTTTTAAAGAATGTGTTTTAATACAGGTGACATACAAAGTCACTGATCTGCAAAGCACTGCTGTATACAGACGAGTGGGGAAAAGCACCCATAGGAAAGCCATAATGCTGAAGGCTTAAAGATCACAGCATGAAAGAATTTCACGAGAGATAACAGTGCTTCACTGCAGCAAAAATGGCTTAGAAGGAACCACCTGACGAAGAGGACAAAAGGAAGAAAAAATAGGAAGGTGCATTCTGTGCTATAGTGACAGCCCCTGTTATGCAGATACCATATACCTTTTTAAAAGAGCAGCACGAAAATGAAGGAAGGAGGTACAGAAATTATCTGAAGGATGGAGGATGTGCACTGAGCCTGGAATGCTACACAGTCAATCTTTTTATAAAGAAAACTAAGAAATTACTTGACCTGAATAAACAAAAGGAGGACAACAATATCAGGTGCTCAGATGATGTCTCAGTTTAGGATAGCCTAGCTCAACAAGGAACAGTCACAGGAAGCTAAGGATGTAAGACAGAAGGAACATAGTACAGGAAGAGCATAGTGCAGAAGGAACATGACAGAAGACAGAGCACAGGGCTCCTCCAAACCCTACAGAGAAAATATTTGGTCTACAGTGCTAGTCCCTACACTGACTGAGATCTCTCAGAACAGCTAAATCAGGCTTGGATTTAGAGGAAAGCTACTGCTAAAGCAGGTGGGCTGGAGAGCAGCTCTGCACCATGCATTCCATAGTCTGACACTGGAGCCTCTCCAACAGGATATTGTAATGGAACAAGCATTCCAAAGAACTGGACTACTCCCTACCTCCCATTCCCTGTAAGTTCTCTAGGTATTTCACTTATGTTCAGCATATTCGTATGCTTGGTGCAGGTACTATTTATGAGCCAATACCCTCAAGTCTGGACATCTCTGCACATGGGCACAGCAGATTCTACAGGTATCATTAAAGATGATTCCATATGGGAGCTACTGGGTAGTTGTGCTGATGGTAAGGTGGACAGTTGAGGATTTGCAGGATTAGCATTTTGGAGTTTTGGAGTTAAAGTGTCTGAATTCTCCAGAAAGAAGTACTTCCAATAGGAAGTGCTTAACGTCTTTTCTCTTTTTTTGGAGAGAGTCTGTTCTTCTCTCTCTATGATCTATGAATAGTAAATAGTAAACAGATTCTCAGGTACATTACAAAATGCTTTGTATGTTGCATTAAGACCCAGTGAACACAATCAACAAGCAAGGCCCAGTCCATGACTGATTGCTACTAAAGCAATACAACCTTGAACAAAACTTTACTGAGAAAGAGAATTACAGCAAGCTGGCTGTAAAGCTAGTTATTTGATAAAGAATCTGATTCTGCCAGGAAGACTTAGGCATGTACTGGGAAGACCTAACAGATACAGCTGCCTCATCAGATGACTTAATCAGAAGACTGCCTAGCTCTTGCACAGTGATTGGGTGTAGGTAAGACTTGGCTGTTGCCTAGAAGCTTACACAGCCAAGTAAGGCAAGTGTTTGATTTGGGAGATGAAGAGAGTCAAAGTGTTATTTGGGTATGAACTAGAGGCAAGACCTATTTATTCCAAGCTTGAGAAACAAACTGCTGCTTCTTATTGCTACACAATCTTTCCATGGCTCTGTCAAAGGCCATTCTTTGATTGGGCTACATTCCACATTCATGTTTTTCGGGGTGGAGGGGGGGTTATCTGACTTAAACCATGAATAACTAGTGTTTCTCAAAGGAAATACAGACACCAAATAGATATTTATAACTTACCTCTACGATTAACAGGATCCTTAGCTACATATGCAATATAGTCTGAAGTATCCTGTCAAAAAATTAAGATATCTACAATGAATGAAAAAGCATATTTGCACTGATTACAGCAAAAGATCACAGTCCAGAGTATGTACAGTCCTTTGGGCAGAGCCACAAATGAATATTTTGCTCTACAGATGCATATTACTTAAATCAAATATAAAAGTTTATGGGTTTTGGTACTCATTTCCTTTTACCACTTTCTTTTTTACAGAATGTGATCCAATCCAGCAGAATTTTAAAATCTCTTCTATCAATCAAACAAACTCAGTAGGATTTTACCCAGGCCTCATTTAGGAGGGAATAGAATTACAAATCCTTATCTTCAAACTACCCAGAGATTTTGGGTCATAACATGAATAATCATCTGGTTCTGTGGCAGTAACAGCGCTACTCCTCAGAAATACTGAGCAATGGCATTAATTCGTGTGTGACAAGCAGGTGTTTCCTTTACTGACTACAGTGCCATATGGCACAGAGGCGCTCAGCCACTGCTTGGCTCTGACAGGCAGGATCCCTGCACGCCCTCCCCAGCCCTTGGGCTGCTCCCTGCCACCCCTGTTGCCTGGTGGATTTTCTGGCAAGAGCACACAGACATCTTCTTGTGGGAATTTTTTTCTTCCTCTCCGGCCACTCCTATGCCCTTGTGCACAAATGGTGCAGACTTCTATTCTTATGCAGATTAAACAGAAAGGCCTGGGTTTCCGGGAAACACTTAGGCCTGCTGATATATCTGAAAAATGCCATGTTGCCTTGATGCAATCAGGAAGTCCTGGTTAGATCTGGTATTCCCTGACTATGCCTGGCGAGTCAGGTAGGCTAAACCCAAGGGAAATACAGGATACATTACAGCTGACTGCGTACCCAAAGCCTTTTCAGGTGACTGATCCAAAATCATTGCCAATTATGACAAGATCTAACATCATAACAAATATCAATCTTCAGTTAAAAGATAGACTTCTTCAGCACAGCTTTTTCTAGTGCAAGCACACAACCACCACCAGCCACCCAAAACAAATCACTGTACTGAATGTCTACATAATTTCCTTCCTAAGGAGGGAGCAAGGGAAAGAATGCAGCACAGTCATGGGCTCTGGTGACAGATGTGTGACCATGTCAATTAATGCATTGTTGGAAGACACTCAGACACAGCAGCAGGGAGGCTGGTCTGTTGAAAAAGCACAGCTCTACCATTTTGTCTCGTAATTTCTTACACATCCTGTGGCACAGTGTCTGGGCAGTGACCACAGTGGAAATAAGGATGCATATCAACAAGTAAGGGGAAAACAAAGGTGACTATGTCCATAGTAGCAAATAATACAGAGCCCATGTCTCACTGTACTAGTTTCTCACAGCATGCCCTGAAACTCTCTGAGGGACCAGCACATGCTTGGCATCAATCCCAAGAGACCACTATGAGGGGAGAGAGTGAATGTGTGGGTGCAAATTGCACTGTGTTATTTATTTCAGGGCCAGAAAGACTAGAAAATGAGCCACAGATCAATTCATTTACTACTTCAGGCATAGCTAATGGATACATTTATGCCTGACTAAATCATAGATCTATCTCATAGCTAGCGTGGGTGTGACAGTCTGAAAACACCTACTCCTTATTTCATTTAAAGCTCTGAGATTCAAGCTGACTATGACAAACCATTAAGGACCTAAGGTAGGCACATTTCAGTGTGGCTAAGTTAGAAGACCCTCATCCAAAAAACTATACAGGACTTGGCTGATGCAGGAAAGTGATCCTTGACATTCAAGTACTGAAAACAGGTATGAATGAGCTATAATTTTCAGCCTGAAGACATTACATTGCAGTGTTAAAATTTGGAGGTATTGCTGAAACTGAAAAACTACTGCCTTCAGGGACCTCTGAGAGACCTGCCTTATTAGACTTTATGGCATCCTCCACTCCAAAATTTCAGCAGATATCTCCAAAAAACAGATGTCTTCTCTGGCAGCCTGGAAACAGCCACCTGACTTTACTATGGAGAAAAATTGTTTAGAGTATCATAGGAGGGGCTGAATAGAGCTAAAGTAGATTGAGAGCACAGCCTTGGAAGTGAAATAAAATGGTTCTGAATTGGCACATAAAAGGATTTGGTACAGAGGTTTTTAAGCTCCCATATTCTGACACAGCCAGAAACTGACTCATTGCAAAGGGAAATATTGCAGAAGTATATATTCAAGCCATTCTCCAGGACTGTGGAACACTTCTCCAGGGGTTATATTTTGAATAATATAATTAATGGTAAGGGAGTGGGAGGAAGGTGGTAAAGCTAACTGCTATGACAAATGGGAGGCAGATGTTCAGAGCAGAAACGTTGACAGGGTAGAGAAGCGATAGTCTCACCTCCTAGTAAACCAAACACCAAAATAACTTCAAAATAAGGGAATAACTTCTTGAAGAAACATGGGCACATATCTAGTTTCCTAGGTCACCATGGCCTTTCTCCAACCTGTTTAAAAGCCATATAAGGAGATACATTGATGGTCTGGAGGCCAGCTATGGTTGGGAGATGTAGTTTGGTGGTGGCAGTCCACTACCAAATAGAAATCATTAAGGGCTGATGAAAGTTATGTCTAAATAGCTCTCTGATGAGTAAATAAATCTGAGAGCTAAATCACAGACTTGCATTTTGTCATCTTCGACATGCACCCAGGACAAAGGAACTAGCTGCTTTTTGCACAAACTTTTGAGTTAAAGTTGTTCCTTACTAGACCAGAGATAAGCTTGTAGAAAAACATTAGATACTCATACCTATTTTCTTCATCCCAATACCAGAATGAATTCATGCAGTAGTCTTATTGGGAACACAAATTCATAATTTCACTGTACCTTGTAGGCTCCCTTGCACCATGCAATTTTATTTCTCTGGTAGCTCACTGACTCAGTAGTGAGATTTTTATCTCTTTAAAACATTTGGAAGAGCTTGTTTACTCCAAATCCAGAACTCTACTGCTGTTCCTCTCCTCTTTCCTGTTAAATCATTTCATCAGTGGGCAGTGTGAAATGGTGTTTCCAGGACCTAGCATTTGGGATGGCAGATGGGTAGCAAAGAATCTTCTTATGGAGGCAGGGAACTGTGCTAATCACTCCTCTGCCCACTTCAGGAATTGTTCATTTACAGCATCCATTGCAATCTGTTGTGTTTCCAAGCTGCTGTTGATCCATTTTTTGTTCCCCAAATTATTGTGATATTGTGTCCTTTTCCCTTCTACAATTGTACTGAGCTCAGTGAAGCTACACTAAGACTAGAATTTGTCTTTATGCTTTCTGGCAAAAACACAATGAACAGAGAAAGCACCAAGCATCTTCACCTTAGCAGAGTTAACTGAGAGAATTAACTCACGAAGCAGGCTAGAAATTGCCTTACTTGTAGTACATGACTGATATATGACAGATAATCACATGATGGAGAAAAAGGTACCCATTCAATTAATCTAAGTTTAAAAGCTTTCAAACCTCTTAGGTAAGAGCTCTGTCACTAATTTAGATTTCCCCCATTGCTTCCTGAATGACAAATACTTTTGAAGTCCATTTATTAATATACCTTTGGATGAACGGGTTATAAAAATAAGGAAAAGCACAATAAGCGGGAATCTGCCCTTTGATCTAAATTAATAAAATTTGTAGGTGTATCTAAAAGCTTTGCAAAACAGAAGAGAAAGATCTGTGCTTTTCCTGAAAGTCTGCCTTCAACCTGCATGACTGTAGCAAATATACCTGCAGGCAGAATTTAGCACAGTCTTCTCAATTCACACTTGCATTTGAGAAGAAAAAAAAAAAGGAAGAGAAGCACGCGTTACTACAAATACTATAAATATAGCTGCGACATATTCTACTACTGTAAAAAGTGCAAGATAAATAACAGGATAAAAATCCATACAATGCCCATATAACTATTCTACATTCCTCTGAAAAACAAAGCCCTGCTTATCAGTTACTATATGAATGCTTACAGCCCCTTCATAGTTTTTGTTACAGTCATCTAAACGGGAGGATCCATGAACACTTGTCAGCCATTCCCCTCAAACAGAACTTGATGGCAACAATCAGGAAAAATTTATGAAAGAAGAAACAGGAGCTGAGTTGTGGTTGTATTTTTCTTTTAGTAAGATGTGCTTTAAATTTTATCACACGGCCCTCGTAAAGCAGTTTCTGTGTGGGAGAAGGCTTTACAGAAATGCTTACCGGATCACCTCCAGACGCAAAGGAGATGGATTGCATATGGTGATTTGCTATGATCTGTATGGATCAGAAAGAATAAGTGTGAGTCAGATGGGTTTCTTACAGTTTGCTATTCTGATTTCGGTTTTTTGCTTGTATGCTGGTGAAAATCCAAAATCAAGATCAAAATTACCTACAGGGACTTCAAAGAGCAGCATGATAATATAAACAAACTTAAGGATAAATGTTTCTGTTCCGGTGTTCTTTAAAATGTATCAGGATACTGCAAGATTGCTAAATGTACTCAGAACTCTAGTAAATCATACAGACCTGTCGGAAAGTGTCTTTGGAGAAATTTTAATCTGCTAAAACTCACTTTCTTTATTACAGATAATGATGAATGAAACAAAAGGTCCGATTCATCAAACCATTTTTCTGCTGATGCCACTCTGGTGAAATCAATGAAACCATGCCAACCTCTACACCAGCTAAGATTCCTAACATTGCATCCAATACCTAATCTGTCATTTTATGTTTCAAACATCAACATGTTTACAATATGCAAACAGAATTTTGAATCTAGATGCAGTGTAGTATTGTGGACAAATTCACAGGCACACTCCAGGGCATTTGAAATTCAAATTGCTTATGTACAATTTGAACTAATATGATATTTCTCTGGGAAAAGACAATTTGTCCTGAACCTCTAATAAAAACAGAACATCTCTGCTATTCTGAGAATCAATGTACAAAATCTTTTAATAATGAAATAATGTAACAACCAAGAAAGAAAAGGTCATTTGAAAGAAATTTTCACTTGATATTTGAGTCACAGAAGCCATGCCAAGGGATTCATCTGGGATGGGACAGGCCGCTGTTAAGTGCCTCAGAGCATCTGACAATAAGAATTAAGATCTTGGTTCTTCGCTTTGGCAAGGGAGCCACATACAACAAACCATTCTGGAAAAAATAAAATAGGCTAGAAAACTATTCTCTGTGCTGTTTTCCCTAATCTGCTTCTTAAAGACATGAACTATCAACTTGGAAAGAAAAAAATCTGACAGAACTTTCTCTGAATCATGCTGCTTCACTAAGTCAGAGAGAGGTGACTACTATTTGTAGTGTTTCTTTCATGTAAAGAGCACTTCATTTTCAATAGCCCTGCTTGTCCCACAACATCCTCCAAAGATGTGGTTAGTTTTTAAGAGTACACTTGTAAATTAGTGCTCTGCTACTCAGCAGTGAGGATTTCCTTCTCTTAAAGAAGTAAAAATTGAATATGTAGTACATAGAATACATAGAGAATATAGATTATCCCAACAATAGAACTAAATTAGTGAAGTTCCTTTACACAATTTCATATTATCACTATCTTGATGTGTGCAAATAACCTAATCTTCTATTTTAGCATGTAAAAGAAAAATTATTTCAGACTGTCACTAAACTATTTTTTTCCAAATTTTAAGGAAGCTGAAAAGTGCTCGAAACCATTACTTGAAGTCAGGCGGTTTTTTTTAATTCCACAGCTAATTTAGTTTTAAGTTGGGGTATTCCCCATCTAATCTCTACCAATATGAAAATACTGAAAAGAGATACAGCAAATCATCAACGCCTTGCATTGCTTAAAATAAAGCAATTCACTAATGTTGGCATACAGCTCAGAAACCTTTTAATCTAATCCAACCTTCATTTTAAAGAAATAAGCAAAACAAAATCATGTTCCCCTCATCCCTGCTCAATATGTTCACTTTGTGAACTGTTGTGCAGGGGTACATGCAGTTGCTTTCCTTCTACCACAAGGGCCAACAACCCTGGCTTGTCTTTTCTTTCCTCTCAGATCTGCCGGGAAAAAGACACTATTACAGAAGCTGCAGCCATCCTCCGGTGTGGGGCCTCAAAGGGCAAAGCTGCTGGGCCATGCTTATCTGCAAATCAAATCCTTGGCATAAACAAGAAAAAGAGGAGGCCACAGCCTGACCAGGGATCTCTGAGAAACCAGACATTTCCCAGGCCTGCAGCACCCAGAAGAGTCTACTATTCCTCAAAAAGAATGATATAACAGGAAGATGAACAGTTTTGTCAATTCAGAGAAAAGGCAAAACATGCAGGGGATGACTCTTTGAAATAAATGAGTTTAACTACATTTCTGCCCTAGCATTGGCTGATGACAAGCTGACTTTCAGGGTTTGGCACTTCCTTGGTAGAGCTAATTAACATCACGTTCTTATGCTTCTGATGGGGAGTAATTGTCCTTAGGAAAAGCACTGCTGTTCATATTCCATAGTAAGGCTACAGACTACTGCAGCCAGTCACGGCCCTGCTCCCCCAGTCTCAGTGCTCACTGCAGAGGATTGTGATGCTTTCTAAATAAGGATAAGAATGAAGGTATACGAATGAAAACATAGTAACGAACAGCAAGCTTTTTAATAAATGGCATATATATTCTTTCTTACTTTCTAACCCTGAGGCCCCGAAGGCATCAGTAGGAATTTTACTTCTTTACTCTCTGTATCTGGGCAGAAAGTTGCATGCCCTAATGCAATATGTGGCTCACAGCAAATCGCACAGAAGTGGCTACGCATGTCTGTCTGCTTCCTTTTTATATATACCCTGAGCAAGGATTTTTCTCATCTCATACATCATTCACAAACCACTGCAGTGATTCCCCAAAGTCTGTCTGTACCTTCAGCACAGTGAAGAAGAAGAAATGAGCTACTTTTAAAAGGCTGCTTTGTCTCTCTAAAAGACTGGCCTTTCACTGCACTGCAAAATCCCTGAGGCTGTATTTTTGGCAGCACCTCAGGAACAGTTTGCCCTTTAAGACTCTAAATGGGAAGAAAACAACAAACTTGGGGACACACATTCAGTATTTTAGTTATTGCTCCAAGCACACCCTTTTTATGACTCTGAAAGTTTGTAATTTTATTCAATAAGAACTCCCACAACCATATAATGGTATTTCACATCACAGGTCTTTTAAGAGCAAAACCAATCTGCCTGAAACATGGCAAGAAGAAAATAATTTATCAAAGCTGTGTTGAATAGTGAAATAAACTGACTTCCACTATGATTATATTTTGAGTTCATTCATTTTATGACATTATTGAGGAATAATTTTGAGCAACATAGTACTTGGTAGACAGCAAATAATTGTGCAGCAGGCTGTTCATCAAAAGCCTCACAAGTTAATACAGAAGTTACACTCACCTGTTTTGTATCTGGATTCATTAGATTTAAGCTGCTGGTGGAGATATTCAACATTATGCTCATTCCTGCAAACTGAAGATTGCTCTTTCCCAAGATGCTAGAAAGGACTTTGCTTGGTGGCTGTGAGGAGGGGGGGAAAAAGCAGATTTTTGTTCTCTGATTTTTTTTTTTTTTGAATGACCTTCATTGTATGCAGGGTTAGTGGTGATCTTAAAAGCTTCTAAAAAGTTTATGACTTTTCAAAGATCATTAATTTGCAACAGCTGTTTTCCTCTGGAAATTATTTCTCATTTATACTACTACTACTTCTACTACAACTACTACTACTACTACTAATAATAATAATAATAAGTAATAATAATAATGATAGTAGCCAAACAGTTCTTCATATACTCTTCACCAAAAAGAAAAAAATAGGGGTTTTGTGAGACAGCACCAGTGTCATCATCACCAAGGGATCAAGTAAGCAGATTAAGAAGAATGCCTTCAGTCAGTCTCTTAAAACAAAAATGTGCTTGTTCTATAAAAATAGCTTCAACTCTTGAAATTTACTGTTTGCTCTACATCTACTGACTGTTCTACCCCCTTGCCACATGGAAAGTGGGACTCCAGTGATATCGATGGAAGGCTCACAAAATGGGATACAGAGAATTATGGACTGGATTACCTCTAAAGGTCCCTTCTAACCCCTAACCATGCTATGACTTTGCTTGTAGACTTAAAAGTAGGTTAAAGCCAGATATAGACAAATAAAACCTCTTTATGCTGGGGTAAAATATGCATCTAAACATTATCAGAGAATAAGTATATGAATGTAATACAGGGGATGTAATAGTATTGATAACTTTTATAGGCATTTCACCAGCTCTTAGGAGGTTTTGCAGCAATAGAAATTATGCTGTCAAAGCAAAATTCATAAACTTCTCACCTTTGAGAGCTATGGGGAACCACATAGCTGCGTGAGAGCAGCCACATTCAAGTAACCACAGCCTGTAAAAAACAAGGCTGCCCAGCAGTCACAGACCAAGCCCTTTAACTTGCTCTACTTGCATTGGTGAATATTTCTGCTGGTCATTAGTATAAAAACACAAAATGACTGGAGACAGTGCTCTTCTGCCACTATTTTTGCACTTGTCCTAAGCTGCCTGCAAGCTTAGATGGTTTTGTTCCTAGCAGTCTGGACACATTTGAGCTTCTGCAATCCTGAGAGTTTACATATATTTAATTTAATCTTCTTTCCCTTCTGTTTAACTGATTTAAAAATACACTACGTACATACTGCTCCTATGTAACGTGCTGCACTATTTCAACCCTGTCATGTTACAGAGCTAGAACTTAATTAAATTCTCTTTTGAACAAACTCTTTTGAGTATCTCTGTATCTCCTCTTTCCTTAATCCTTCATGATTCCTGAGTCATGCCTAAGGATTACCAACCCTGAGTTGGTGCAGGTAAAGTGTGAAAATTTGGCTTCAGGAAGTACATGTCACCTTAACCAAATTGAAATGCCACTAGTGGGAGAAACATGATGAATGTGCAGACGCACAAAAGACACATGTCTTTGATATTTATCTGAAATTCTGTTGCTCTTTTCAACAACTTATAAGCAACATTACTTTTACATCTATAATACAGCAAGGTGTCTCACTAGTTGCTTGGAACTCTGTTTAACTTATTTTTTCAACTGCATTTTGTGTCGTTATGCTTTCCAAGAAGAAAGATACTTTTGTCTGTACTTTCAAATTTAAAATGAAACACCAGAGAACCATGAAATGCCAATGAGATAAATTTGGTGGAGGTGAAACTATAGCCTAATTTCTGACACAATTTCCAATCACACTGTGAGACATGTCACATATGACTGATTTTACCAGGGTATGATTATCTATTGCAAACAAGTGGCATTTCATGGTATTCCTTTCTGCTGAGATTCTGCCTAGGTGGTGGAGCAGCTGGGGAAGCAGGCAGACCTTTTCCTTCACCTGCACATTCTCCTCCCCTGCCCAAGAACACCTACAAGGGCTATAATTAACTAATTTCTATGCTTCTTCCCTTGGAGATAGCACCACATCCCAGCTTTGCTCGCAGGTCTCCGGAAGAGACTGTTGAGAGCCATCAGTGCAGGAGCTGAGCCAAGGCTTCCTTCTCTCCCTGTATGAAGACTCTAACTCCCAGCACACAAATAAAAATAGAAGCAAGGTAGTAATGATGTCAGGTACACGCTGGACTCACCATCAGCACGGGACACTGAGCATCAGCCACAGGTGTTTACGGAAAAAGCAGAGGGAACAAAGGATCACCTCATATGCTCTTTCCATTTCCAGAAATCAGTGATAACCAAACTCTAAATGTCATCAGTATATCTATCTTTCAAGAA
Source organism: Melozone crissalis (assembly GCF_028551555.1). NCBI lineage: Eukaryota > Metazoa > Chordata > Aves > Passeriformes > Passerellidae > Melozone > Melozone crissalis. The sequence continues at coordinate 32,998,258 of NW_026535783.1, read as the reverse complement.
CAAATCTAGTCACTTTCAAAACTATGTATCTTTTGGGCTTCTCCTGTATCTTCCAGCACCTATTTCCATAATTTACTCATGCATTTTATGGAAAGGCATCCCATTTGTTGGTTTTAACTCTTCCACCTGCAATCTACAAAAGAAAGAAAGTAAAAGGAGGAGGTTTCTATGGAAGGAACATAAAGGCACAATCTTCATCCTAAATGTACTTATATTTCCAGATGCGTACAAAAGCAGATCCTGACCAAAAGGGCAAGTGACAACATACAGTGAGTAAAAACAGCCAATACTCTAAATGATTAATCAACTGCAATTCTCAAAGCTGCCTTAAAGTCACCTGCCTGCTGTGCCTGGTCTCCACTGTGCTGTACAGAGAAAATACAGTCAACTGCACTACAAGAGAAAAAAATACCTTTCGTTTCTTGAAGGCTCTTTTGGCACCAGGCATGGCTTCACAAACACGACTGATTGCTTCCCTGAAGAGACAGAAAAAAGCTTTATGGCAAAAGAATGTGTGGGTTTCTTCATTACGCTTGAAATGCACTGGAGAGAACAGTTTCAACTGTATTTCTGTGCACAAGTGAAGATAGTTAGCAGGTCAGTTAGCTTTCCTTTAAAAAAGAGAATGTTTCCTCACACTACTAAAAAGACCTTTTCTCACTGTAAATTAGAATATTGCTCATAATACCATCCTTCCAGTCTCACTTTTGTACATTTGTTAACACCTTCTTTAAAAAAAATGTTTCTTTTAGTGTGAGAGTTAGAAAGCATAATTTTTCTTACTACTATATTATGCACTTTTCCAGTCAGAGCAAAACCACCAGGATTTAGACAGTACCAGAACCCTTGGTAATATGGACATTCTATACAGTACATGGGATGTACATTTTAATTTATACTATTTCAGTACAGTCTGAGTAGTTTATTAGTGGCCTTACATTTATATTACAGGGAATATCATTGCCTGAAACAATATTTTATTTCAGTTTTTTAACATTGCTTCATTCTTCCCATCACACTCATGTTGACTGAAAGAAATGTAGGTCCAACATGGATTTGAATCTTTACCCTTTCATAGAAGAGTAACTCTACATCACAAAAGCTCTTGAAATCATACTGCTCCAAACAAATCTTACAGTTCCTTCCAGTATTTAGCAATTTATAATCTGAATGGTTCATCTGGTCAGTGTTTTGAATTTGCTCCTGTACACACACAGGCCTTCCCTCTGACCACTAGGTACAAGACTTTAATAGGCTCATCCCACTGCAAGACAGAATCGTTTCACAGAAGCGAGCAAAGGTGATTGCCAACCTTGTTTAACTATTTCTTATATGTATTGAGACTAACAGCAGATTATATTTAGAGCCAAAACCATGCAAATAACAAATATTTTAAGCAAAACCCCCCAAAACTCAAAAGCAAACCAACCAACCAACCAAACCAGAAAACAAAAGAATGGGAAACAATGAACTACAAGATAAAGAACAGCCAAAATAACCAAAACCTTGAAACATCATCTAGATAAAGGCATAATTGATATTGACTTTATGCCATGTGCTGTCTATACCAACTCTGCACAGGATCAACAAGTGAGTCAGGAGAACAATGCCATACACATATATCAGCGTTCAACTTGTAATGGCTTAGCAAACGTGACAGATTATATCAGGTGGCAATCAGTAACTGATCTATAGTGATGCTTTGTGCGCTTTTAGCTGGACCCAGTTCAAAGTTGGAATCATCTGGAAGAATCACATTTTATTGGTTTGGGGAGATGGGTGGTTGGGGGAATGGAACACACCTTAAAGCAGGTTTACAGTCCTGCCATTCTGAAGAAGTGTGAGATTTATAGTGAGAGATGGTTAAAAAATCTTTCAAGCACACTATCTTTTCTTTAGGTCTAGAGGAGAGGTGGTTTATTCAGTAACTTGTTCTATGCCTTTTTTTCCTCCACCTACATCTGTTTATCTAATAAAATTGCCTCTCACTACAAACCTTGCCTTGCATATGTACTCAGACCATTATAGCTACAATACACCATTTCATGGTTCAGCACCTGTATTTAGCTCCCACCTTCATTACATTTTTTACTCCAAACAAGTGTTTTAGTTAAAGTAATTACTAGATTTTCTTACAGGGCAAGTAAAAAGCAGTTGGTTTAAAAGAACATGTCTGATGCATCTTGGAAACAAAGCACAGCAAGCATCAGACAGTGATCACCATAATACTGAGACAAGGATAACTCCTGAAAATGTAACCAGGGAAAAGTAAATATACACCTCTCAAAAGAAAAATTCACTAAAAATGCTTTTCTTTTGCTCATGAAAAACAAGCAGACATCATCTTTTGCAGAGTCAGCCTCACTGGCTACTGAGCTAAAACTTGTGGTTTCCCACCTCTCTCTTTTGCTGAAGCAAATCCTTTGGAGATAATAGAATGGGAAGTTCAGGCCAGTGGCAGTCTCCAGCCCACTTCAGCCTTTCAGACCTGTGCCTCTTGCTTCACCAGGTGTGTCTTAGTTTCCCAGGCATTTTGACTGCAAGCTGCTCTCACAGAGACATCACCAACACTTGTCACCTCTTTGTCTATTCCAGTGGTTCAGCTGGTACATTGAGATACCTTGTAGGTTTTGCCTCTCACAGAAAGGACTTGGATTTCTGAGATATGTGCTTGAGGGATTAGTTATTAAATTAGTCTATCATTTCCTTTCTCTTCCTATTTGTCCACATCATCTTCTCTTTGTAGTGGCAGCAGAGAACTTAAGAGAAAGACAAGGGGATTTTTCAGGCCACTGCACCCAACAAAAAAATGTGTGCAATCTTGTTTTTCTTCTAGGACAGGGTTGGGTATTGTAGCAGTACTTCTGCCAGCTCCTGGTAACCAGACATTAATTGTGTTACTCAATAGATTCATCTGATTCAAGGACCTTGTTCATCAAGACTGCCACTTGAGATAGGAATGGAAATAACTAGGTGAAAAAGCTGAAACCCAGGGCAAGGCTTCACAAGGCAGCCTTGACTACTCCTTGCATGCCCTATCTTGGCAGAGCAGAGAAGACTTTAAAAAAACCCCTAATAAACAAAGAAAACCAACCAACCAACCAACCAAAAAAAAACCCCAACCCAATGAAAAACCCCCCCATAAACAAAAAAAACCCAACCGGGCTACACATCCTCTCACTCCATAAAAAAAGCACAATTCAGTTTCCTGCTATCTGCCTTCCTTTTGGTAAAATATCTTGGTTTTATAGAACTCAGTGTTCCCAAAGGCTATGGGAAGACTGGGAGCCTTTGGGTTTTGAACCTCTGTGAATACTAAATCTATTCAAGCAACTGCAGGGTTCAAGTTAACAACACTTTTAGTGAAAATGCTGGGAACTTCAGAAAACATATTCATAGAGCAATTCTGTGTAATCAAGGTCAGAGTGTCCTGGCAGCAACTCTTTGCATGCCTGCAACAGAAGGCACAGTACTTTTCCTGTGTGGGAGTAAAGGAGTCTAAAAGCAGTATTTGAAGAAAATAGGAAGAATAAGGACGACTAAACATCTGTCACTGCACTAAATATGCATTTTATCCAAGGGTCACCAATACACTTAGAGGAATGCAGCACCTTTTCTATGATAAGAGGCTGAGAGAATTGGGATTCCTCAGCCTTGAGAAGTGAAGGCTTTAGGGTGAACTAACAGCTGTCTTCCAGCAGCTGAAGGGAGCCTACAAGCAAGGTGAAAAGAGACTTTCTACAAGAGCATTTAGTGACAAGACGATGGGAATGGCTTCAAACTGAAAAGGTAGGTTGAGACAAGATATTAGGAGGAAATTCTCCACTGTGAAGGATGGGATGCACTGGAACAGGTTTTCCAGAGAAACTGTGGGTGCTCCAGCCCTGGAAGTGTTTAGGACCAGGTTGCATGGGGCTGCGAGCAACCTGGTCCAGTGACAGGTATCCCTGCCTATGCCAGGGGATTGGAACTGAATGGTCTTTACAGTCCCCTCCAACCCAAACCATTCTATGATTCTGTGAGAGTTCCCCAACCAGGTAGCCAGACTGCCTAGTGGTGTTGGAAGGATGGCCTGAAGACTTCTTTTCAGCTTGTACTGCTAGGAAGGACGGGGTAGATGTAACCACATTTTTTAAGCAAATCAAATTTGGAAATGCCTCGGCAGCACAAACACCTGATATACAAATCAAGCCCAGGAACAGGTATTGCCACCAGGCTGAGCATGCCATCACCTGACTTGTGCATGGAAACCCTTGCCTAAGGAAGGCAAAACCAAAAGTTCTGTATAAATCTGCATATATATCTGGCTAGATATTGCACAATTTGGGAAAGCTGGATGTGATTACATTTGTTTCCTTTCTAATAGGAAAATTATTTGACATAAACAGATATCACACCTTTCTAAGCCACATCCTGCTTCATTAGCTAGGCTCAGATAAAAATCAGTGTAGAGTAATGCTGATCTCTTGTAAATTAGTTATTGTGCTGTCTGCAGTAAGGACCACATGCTGAGTTCCAAATCTGCCCAAGAGTATTTTCTGCTTTGCAGATGGTCATACTGTGGAGTCATTTTCTTGGCACAAAACATGTTGTGTATTTTGAATATAATTTCAGCATTCAAGTGCATTCAGTAAAAAATCACCGATATTCATTTTCTGAGATTGACCTATACTGCTTTAAAGTGGCTTGACATCTGAAAAAGAGGACATTTTACATTGCCATTTAGTTCCATTAATAAGGCTAATGCCCTGGTATCGTTCATAGCTTTAGTGATATTTTATTCTGTTATACAAAGTAGTCCACTCAGGAAGTTCAAATGTGTTCCTCTATGAAACATCATCACATGAAAATACTCTCCATTTTTTGTTTGTGCTGTTCCTGTTCTTAATTAATGTTATTTAATTGATTAAACCCCAGAATTCTGGAACTCAAATTTCGAGGAAATTACATACACATAGAAAAAACACAGATTTTCTCAGCGTATTTGAAAAAGGTAAAACCATCTCAAATAACGAGATGAGAAAATGTGACTACATTTTAGTATGAGATGTTTTGTTTCAAAATATTTAAAACCTACTAATACTCTATTTTAAAGATATTCTAGTGCCCTGTAATTCCCAAGTTTACTTCTCCCCACCTCAAAAGTTTAGGACTTCATAGGTTGAAAAACAGACAGCAAAAGACTGACTTTTTAAATGGAAGAACTATTCAGAAGGTTCACAGTTATTTCTTAACAGTACTAAGTTCCTGTCAATTTTAATCATTACCAAATACTGTACCAGTATTTGCTGAGGACAAAGTCTGTAGTAAATTTTAACTTGCTTCTGAAAAATAATAATAATAAAAAAAGAAACAGAGACCAAAAATACATTTTTAGAAGTCTGTTTAATAATTGAAATACTTTTTGTTCATTTGCAAAACAGGCAAAATGAGCATGCGCTGTCTGAAGTAGCACAGGGGACATTGACAACCTCCAAAGACTAAACCAGTGTTTGACAGCAGATTGACCATGTCTGGAGGATGCAAGGCTGACGAAGTAGCTAAGGAGAATGAATCAACAGCATGGAAAGAAAGGGGAGGCTAACTGTGGTGAAGACGCCCCTACTGCCACGCATCCAGAGTACCATGCAGCAGCACCCCTGAGGGGAAATCCCCACAGAAACTGGAGCAGAGACCAAACGATGCCATTTGTTACCATCCTGACCAAAGTGAAGCCTGTCTTCATGGAAAACCTGTAAGAAAACTTTTGTGGAATAAGGTAACATCAAGCAGATGTATTGTGCAAGCTGGTGCCACTTGTAGAGCATGGAGACGACTCTTCTTTTTCTTTTTGTCAGCTACCCATTCTGTTTCTTCACATGGAGTTTTCTCACATGTAGAAAATCTAAAAGCAGAAAATGAAAGGAAGCTGGCCAACTTAATTGTTGCTTTACTGAATAAATTTATACACTCAGGTGGTTGGCTTTGAATACCACATGTCATTAGATACGTAGTATGCAATCTATCTAATGATAGTTACTCTTATACTCCTGCATCTTTAGTGTGAGACTTCCATTAATCTCCTAAGAGAAACCAATGCAGTTTGAAGGACTCTTTTGATTTCACTGGCAAATAAACTCTTTATCTATTGGTATGCTCAGTGCTCTGTTCTCAGTATTTACAGATGATCTAACTTTTTAAGGAATATTTGACACAACTTCTTTAAAATTTATACCTTCTTCCATAACATGCAAGTAAGTTTCAGAAAACCCAGTCTCATTCATCAGGAACATAGAAATCTACCTGATCTTGATGATTTCTTTTAACACAACAGTTCTGAACAATGGTCTTATTTAAGAAATGTAGAGTGAGACTTGTTTATCCTACTGGCACACCTTAACTATATCTCTTAACTCTGCATGCCTACAGAGCTTTGATGAACATAAAGTAAGGGTACATGAAACCTTGGTTTTGAATGTACAGCTACAAAACCTTCCTTATAGACAGCCCTCTAACTATCAAGAATATAGTCAATGACACCAAAAGCATCTAAAAATAAGGTACTTTAAGGTACTTAAAGGTACTCAATCCCTTAGCATCTTTTATGGCCTTCAGGCTTTTTTCCACTCAGCCTGGTCTCTAGCTACTTATCATAGTCCTGGTCAGAGAAATAGAGAGAGAAATTAAAATTGTTTTCTGTTGCTTAATCAGGATCATAGTAATCTCCAAACTGGGCTGAGCCTCAGTTCATTTACTAAAGTTTTTTCTCTCAAAGAGTAGATATTAGCAGGTATTTCAAAGGCGGACACAGGAAACTTCACAGAAGTAGAGTGAAAAAATTTAGTCTAACAATATTTTTCTCTAATGCCTGACTTCATGTCCAAAGCAGGACTTTGGAGAGGTATCTTACAAAAGCTCTGTGTAAGACAGATGACACTTTATAAATATCTGGGCTGTGTTTAGCAAAAAGGACTGTTCAGTGTTGATGAACTGTCTGGTGTGACTGGACATATCATGTGAACAACACACAAATTCCTCATGCCATCAATTATTTGTGTAATCAAGCTGCCAGGTGCTGTTAGCAGAACTTGAGAGTGTTTTGGTTTCCAGATTTCTGTCAGTTGTCAACTTTGTACTGTAATTTGCATTTAAAATGTGTTAAGACCACTCTGCTTCAGGTCATGCTTCTGCAGACCCATGTGGAGTCACCATCTTTCTGAAAATTCAGGATACAGTGATATCTGTAACTGCTTCCCTGAGTATTTGGATTCCAACTTTCTACCTTCCCCATCCTCCAAGAGGCTCTTTGTTTTCTTAAAAAGGCACATGGACTGGGGGAGCTCAGTTAATTGCTCTCATTCTGGCTTTGCATTACCATGTATTAGTAAAATTATTCCAAATATTAGGTAACAATTTCCAAATAATACCACATTGAAAAGGAAAGATTCCAGTCTTAGGCATACAAAAACATATTCTACCACATGTCTGTGCTAATAACAACTTAACTAACAACTGTAAATTATTCTCAATCTATCAGGCACTAGAGCTGTCATTGTCCCACTCAGAGGTATGCTGTATGAATTATAAGGATGTCTCCATCCACTTTTGAGACTCCTGCTTCCTGGTGAACCAAGCAGCAGCCAGCACCTCATGCTTCCCACAGCTTTGACTCCCAAGTAGCTCTGCCCACCTCTTTCTGTAACTGCAAACGGTCTGTGTGTTCTGCCATCTCCTAACACCACCCCACAGACAGAGCTCTCGTGGAAGAAGGCAGAGATAAAACACACTCACCTTTAAGCATGACAGCATGTTAAGGAGGACACTGAATGCAGAATTCACTGCAGATAACAGATTACCTATCAGCCTTCAAGAATCACAGGAGACACATTCTTGCTTTTCAATGTCTTCCACCCTTTCTTTCAGTGATGCTTGCTGGCAATTTCTGCAAACAACACAGATACAGGTGAAACACTACATCAACTAAACTGTTTCATATTGTTTAGCATTGGACTCAAATACAACTCTAACATTTGGATTTCTACCATCTCTTCTCCAGGGATATTGGCATAAATGGATTTGGTTTAATAATTTTATTAATAAAGTTCAAGCCTCAAATTTGGAGAGGAATATTTTTCAAGCTGTTCATCCCAACAGAGTTAATGTAGTTACTGAGATCAGAGTTTGATTTGGGTCCACTGCTGATGTGAGGTATTTCCATCCTCTGGCCTACTGATATTAGAGCAACATGCAACGTAACATTTTACTCAGCATGGGGAGGTGTGACTTCATGATGCTGCATGCCATAAATGGATTTTGTTTAATTAAATGCCAGTGAACATGCATCCTTGTAGTTCAGACTTAGATGTACAACAAACAGTGCATGCAACATCTAATTCAAATCAGTGCGTAAGTCACTCATGCACACAACACAAAAGTGAGGACACATTATTTCTACTATAGCTTTAACAATAAGCAAACAAACATATTACATGAACTGCAAACACTGCACATATTGCAAAAGAATTTTACCTGATTGTTAAGATTTTTTTTTTACAAAAAGCCTGAAGGCATAAAGAGCCTGGCCATAGAAGCTTAAGAGTGGCCCCTTTCTATGACGATGATGGTAGGTTTCAGATGAACTTTAACCACTTGCCACCCGTGGTTAGCTCAAGTAGTCTTGTCTGCTGCTCCTCCACTACGTTGAAAATTAAATGCTTTTGTCTTGCTGCCCAAGAAAGTCATCTTGACTTCACATGTGTTACAAGAATTATCACTGGGTAATCAAAGATGCAACACGTGAATTCAGCTGGCTTTCATTTATCATTATGTGTAATGACTGACCGTTGTCTGGTGCATCCTCTTATTTGCTCAAAGATTCACATGACATTACATTCATTAAAGGAAATAATAAATACAATACAACTGATTAATACTACTCTAGTTCTTCTATTTCTCCTGTAAAGAATGAATCTTGAGACTTGAGAATATATGTAATGACAAAGGCAAAAAGTTGTTAGAAATTTTACATAACTGCTCATTTTTCCTTCAACTCAAAATTAGGGCAGTAAGGTGCCACCAAAGTTATTAAGATCTGATGAATAGTATGCCAAGTGAAGAGTTTGCTCACTGCTCTCACACAAAGATAAATGTATTGCTGCAAGTTTTAACATTATATTGTACAATGAAAAGGCAAAACTAATACTAGTTACAGGATAGGATAGGTAAGACAGCATTAGATGGCACAAGTCAATATTTTATAGGACTGTAATAAGGAAGGAAAGGCTGCTGACCAAAGTATTTACTCTGGGGCTTTGATGCAGTTCGTGAAATTGAAGCCAAAGTTCTTCATTTGTGAGATACGTCCATGCATGCACACTGATGTATATACTTTCCTAATGCATTATAACAGCTGTGATTTCAAAGCCATTCCAATTATCTACACAACCTTTTCACATGAATTTCTTACCTCTAATTCACCAGATAAGTGGAAATCTCAGTCCAATTTTTAAGTAATTTCTAAGTGCTCACTCAACAATTTAAGTGCCATTTACAAGCACTAATTCATTTAATCACAGAGTTGTCTGTGACTGGGACTAACAGTTTGTCTCAAATAACACCAGGAGTTTTCAAGGAGAGCAGGAGACTACATGTCTTACCCTTCCATTACTGGGCCCCACAATTTTTTTCTTCTAGGAACTGATGCTGCTTATTTAACTTTTGGGGTTTTACTCATCCTCAAAGCTGACAGAGACATAAAGTGACAAATGCAATAACTTGAAGGCAGAAAACAGGCAAATTTAGGATTCCTAATAACTGACTTCCTGTGTTTAAGCTCTGCAACATGGAGAAAAACTAAGGTTAACAAAGGAGGCAGGGACAGGCATGTGATGCAGTGCTAGAAAGGGAGTAAGTGCTTTCTATGTGTCAAACGTGATGCCTACTTATTAGGAAGAAATGCATCCAGGCTTTCACAATGAATCAAGTAACTTGATTAATTTTTTCTAGTTTTTTTAATACTGCATAATGCCAGAAGTCATATCAGTCCAAGACACATCACTTTCTTCTATAACTGGTTTTGAAAGGTCTCGAAAAAATAACAGATCCAACAGGTGTGATACATGCAGTAGGATCAATTTATAAAGTTGTGGGTCAGAAAGGGACCGCAGCTGCTGTGACATCTGTTTCTCTGGAGAGAGGAAATAGCACAGAGGGGTTTACACAGAGAAGCTTTTACTTCAGCTGTGGACCCTGGCTCCTTGGCTGATGCAGTCACAGCTAACACTACAGACCTAAGCTTTGGCCACACCACATCAGGAGCCCTCAGGCTACCAGGACAGGCTTTTTTCACTGACGGCAAGCTGCAGAGAAATCAGCAATGGACATACCTAAAAATATATGTATGATGTAGTAGACATAAATGTAACTTTCAGGTGCTTTTATTTTATTTGCAATCAAAGGGCTGCACAGACGATTTGGTACCAGGTGCCTTCTTAAGAGGGAATTGGTGCCTGTAATATCAGAACATCAGTCTTATTAATTCAGTACATACCTTGAAGCCTATGTTATGTTTCTTAAAACACACCAGAAAATTAACTAGCATGTGTGAATTCTGGCAATTCCTTAATATTTTTTTTAATAAAAAAGAGGCTTTTATGTGAAATGCTACATAGCAAAGCATGTGAGCACTGAAAACACAGGACATGACGAGGGGATTTCTAGAGCCAGATGAATTAAAGAAATGCAGATTAAAATCCTAGGTCCCCACTCGAAAGCCTAAAAATTTTAGATCAGGAACTACATTACAAAAATGATGGGATTTCATTGTTTAATGATAAATAGAAAACCATAAATGCAAAATAAAAAGTGAGCCAGAAAGATATGGCTTCCTGCTTGAAAAAAAAATATTCTAGATATAATTAGAGGAAGGTGAAATAACAAAATGATTTAATGTAGTGGTATATGCTATAACTTCAACAGAAAAAAAAAAATTCCAAGTTTGTTTCACAGTAGAAGCCAATAAACTTTTTTATTGGAGGAACTACAAGGCAAAGATATTTTGTTTACATAGACCATATTGCTTCAGATCACCAAATATGCTTATGTATTCATGTCAGAGTAGTGCCTTTAAGCTAGAAAGTAAGAAAAGTACAACACTATTACAATGAAGGCATACAGTGAAGGAAACTACAGAAAAATTAAGATGAATTCACTTCCAGACATAGAAAACAAGCCAAATAATTATCACAACTGTTTCACAAGCCAGTATCACTGAATTTCCAAGTGGTAAACACAAATGTACCACCTGCATTAGAACTACAAGTCTGCTTAGATATGAAATAATTTTCAAAGGTCACTGCTGAAATACATCAGAAACATACATGATACATTTTTAAAAGTACAGTAGTAAAATTTCATTGTTTGAAAAACAGGATTCTGTCATTTACCTGTCCTTTGGCTTCTATGCCTCTCATCAGTGCAGTATCTTGACAAATTAATGGTTAACTTTTTGTGAGGACTTACATGACCCAATTCAAAGCTGCTGTATGCAGGTGTAACTCAAAGTCAATGCATATAGACCATATGATTAGCATCCAAGCCTAAAAACAAGTTATTTTTCTCATTTAATAAAAGAAATATTTAGCTGTTTATGGTATGATATATAACAGATTTATTTATTGTCAACTGTAAGATGCCTCAAAGGGTGGAAATACAAGCACTGTATCCAGCCATATCACTTTATATGTGTTTCTTTGAAAAGGATTTATTTTATAATTTCAATTCCAGAACTTGAAAAAGTGGTCTCCAGTTACTAGAAGTCATCAATGCTACATTCCTCTGAAAGCAATGACTCAGCTTTTCAAGTGAAAATGCCTGCAAAACACCATTCCTGTAGTTCTCACAAAATATTCTTCATAGGAAAAAAAAAAAATCATGGGCATTTTTACTTCTATAATCTTGTCCTTATATACTGCTCTTACAAAAATACCATGACACATTTAGAGAAACTGTCATAAGAACCTAATACAAGCTTATTGTTTCTTACATGCAGTCTGAAAAAGAAATAATTCTTTTTATTTTTGTCTCCGGTATTATTGTGGTGATATATTTTCCTTTATATTCTGTGTGCAGATAGTTTATAATCTGAAAACTTTTCATAACAAATTACTATAAAACCCATAAACATGGGCTCCAAAGCAGCTCCCTAGATTAATCTTGAGATCATAGATTTTAAGCATATTCTAATTCTCACTGGCGTAAATGCCATTAAATTGGTACCCAGATAAGTGCCTTACTTGGAATAATGAACAGGCAAAAATTTTCTAAAGTACCTCCTGGCATATCAAAAATCCATAGAGAAAATAGCTTTTAAGTCCTGCTGAAACTGTATTAATACCTTATAAGGGATTTACATGTAAAAGCAAAATTTAAAAGTGGACTTATGGTATCCAAAAATCCTTTACCATGTGTTTTGCCATCTTTCTGACCTTTTCACTCTGGGGACACAATTCAGAAGTTACTTTAAAAAACATAGTTGTACGAAATCTTACCTTGCAACCTGCATTCTAGTATTGAAGTCAAGGGATCTCATTGACCGTAAGACTTCTATACAGCCCAAGTACTGTAAGGAAAAAGAAACAGTTGGAAAATGTATTATAATTAGGCTTGAGTTCTGGGAAAAAGTGCAACTCACCATTAAAAGGCAATGTGCAATTTTTATTTTTCCATTTGATTTATCCTATGCCTAAAGTAGGTTGTTGTGATTATGCTGTTCTATGTCACAGATTTGTTCCATAAACATTTTGTTTTATTTAAGTGTCACATTTCATTCAACATGTAGTTTTGTGTTTAACATGGTAACTGTAATACACTCAATTTATTATGTGTTGTTGTGCTTTTTTTTTTGTCTTCTTCTATCTTAATCGGTCCGCTTTAGGTACAATCAAAGTAAAAAATAATGTTATTGAGAAAGGAAGTGTGGTAAAGGACCTTTATCTGGTATTGGTTAATAGGACAAAGTTATTTAAAAGGGAGAGAACTAAGTCTCATTAGAACAAAAAAGGCAACTTATAACAGGGAAAGCTGAAAAGAACACCAGCAACCAAATTTCTTAATAAACACTTCAGGGATAGATGTGATTTAGTATTTTCATTTATTATAGTAGTAAAAAGGTGGAAAATGCTAATACAATATACTAATAACCCATGCTGGGAAATGGCTTTAACAGGGTCATTCAAGAAAGGAATGACATGAAGGTCAGCTAATATTAAGACAACATCAGACTTTTGACCAAGATTTCTGCCCTGCATCTCTGTGGAAAAAAGGGAGTACCGTTATGAAAGATGTAAAAATTCAACAGCATCTATCACTAGGAGTGAGAAAAAACTTGGGTGAATCTTCTAGATTTGCTTCCAAAAGTGGGCATAACTTGCATATGCTAAAGCTCTTGCCAGATACTTGGATGGTGCCTTTGCAGAAACTGCCTCATGACTGGCATAACCCATCTATCTTTGCATGTAGGTTAAGTACTTAGCCATACACTGGACTTTTGAAAGTCTGGGGAATTGTGGAGGAGTCTTTACATCATGAGCCTGATAAGGATGATCATGATGCTATTGTAGCATTGTGTTTTTATATCAGCTCTTATATCAGTTTTTCTATCTTCACAGCATAATACAATCTATTTGGGATGAAACTGGTGCAAAAATCAAGTGAGGCCACAATTTTTCCTGTTTGGGAATTTTATTTTTTCAGAATAGATAATCTTTTAAATAGAGAATGACAGGATCAGTAACTGTAATATGTAGAATTTCAGTTAAGATTTTCCATACAAACATGTATGTCATAAAATGTTTACAGGCTGAAGGAATACCTAGTTTGTTTTCACATATCCACTATTACTTAATTTACTTCTATCAAATCCTATGAAATCATCACAACATTGAATAAAATTAGCTAGAACATCAACTGGCTCTTATACATTAAACTGCTTCAACTTGCATTATTATAGCACACAGTTTCTGAGAAGGGTTATCTCAAGATCCATTTCCTAGAATATTTTAGAAATCTGCAAATCTATGTTTTTTGAAAAATTGTTTCATCTAAAGAGATCCTGGAACATGGAGCTTTCAAGCTTAAGATCATACTCTCAAATGGTCATCCATCAGTGAAAAATTAGACAATCCTTGTATCTTACTACAAATAAATGACTTTTTTAACATATACTTCTGCCTGAGTACTTAAAATATATACAACTACATTTTCATGCTCTGATGAAGGAAGTTAAGCCATTAAGTCTATTTTTAATTATCTCAGAGGGTGATTTCATTTTCTTGGAAATTAAATTCTTTAGCAGTACTTGAGATAATCAGCTGGAATAATTTAACTTATGCCAATAAACAGCAATGATCAATATTTTCCTGTTTTCTTTCTGTGACATTTTGTTTCAGTCCAGGATGCTTTAATAGATTAATTTTGCCCCATTATTTATTTCATATGAGATGCTTTTGTAGTTAAATATGCTATAAATGGTATGACTATTCAAAGGTATCACTGCGATGTTTTGTTAAAGAAAGTTCATTATTTCATCAACCTGGTAGTTTAGACCCCTCAATAATAAAACACTCTTGGATTGCGCTTGTTCCTTCACTTACCTATATTTGCCTCAAGTCTTTTAAAACAAAGTAATTGCACGAGTTTGAGAACCAGGTCCAGCATTTTGGAAGCAAACTCTGGAAGGTATTTTGACAAGTACATGCAGGCGTGCAAATAAATACACAAAAACATGTGCACACAAGCCACTGTCAAAATAAACAGACGAATAAGTAGACAAAAACCCATAAACATACTTAGAAGACGTGCATTCAGACCCCTTTGATTCACACTACCTGATCTGCATTAACAAAAATAGAGACAAGATCAGACTGAAGGAAGGTCAGATGGAAAAATTACCCTGTACTTGTTTTATGTATATCACAAAGACAGCTGAACACAACATAGTAAGGCTTGCAGTATTCCTGACTGATCAATGCAAAGATGGCAACTGATTTGCTGGGATAAAAGATGCGAACACTTAATCACCATGGCATGTTTTCAAGTAACGAAATTACTATAAAAACTGACATTCAAAAGGTCCAAAGGCCAACTACAGGGACATATAACTCACCTACTGCTATGCTTCAATTATTCCCCAAGACCAACACTGCTGTCTAAAAATATCCATTTGAAGTACAACCTGACAAGGATCCACAGAAAGAAGACATACAACCAAGATAGCAAGGAAATAAATTATTCATTTATTTCAACAAATAAATACCCTGATTAAAAAGAAACACTATCTTTTGCTTTAGGCATTCCATGAAACATTTAAAATATAGTTATAAAACAGTCTACTTCTAAAAAAAGCTCCTCTTCACCCAGCACTTAATGTATATTCTAACCAATCAGCTACTGTGCACTGTGAAATTTATGATCTCCTGCTATCATCCTCCTTCTCATTGCTCAGGAACCAAATATATCGAGAAGTAGCCCACCTTGAAGTAGGAGGATTTGGGACTACCAGTTCCAAGCTTTCTCAGAAAACATTCTGCTTTCTGTTGGCTTTCTAATATTTGAATGAGTTTCCAGCTTGTGTACACTGAAAGGTACTATGTCCCAAGGAAAAAAATATTTCATATGAATGAATACCTTCCCATTCAGAAGTTTTAGATTCATAACTTGCACTTTGCATGCTAAACAGTACCTTGCAGGAAGCAGAGTGCCACATACCGGTGGTACCATGTAGCTCTCATTGCATGTGGTTCCAATATCCTTATTTGTTACAATTTTGGCAGGTTAGTGTAAGAGAAGGCTATATGTCTCAGATTTCTGCTTTGTCCCATGTGCAAAGACTTGTTCTGTACTCCCTGAAGTACCTGTCTTCTTCAGAAAATTCCTGTATGGCAACTAAAATTTTTAACTGAAGCCTGTGTAAAAGAAGATATTGAGATCTCTCAACACTTCTCAGAAACAGACACGAATGCTGGCTGAGTGCATCTGTGTACTTGGAGCCAAGAGAAAAAAAAAAAAAAAGAAAATAAGAGAAAAAAAAGAAAGAAAAGAGAGTAGTCACTGTCAGAGAAACCCCTTGCTCCAGAAATATGAACAACCTTGTTTGGTGCTTCCTAACAAGCTCTTCAAAATACAAGAAATTCTCCATTGTTGGACTGAGAAGCTGGCAGTAACAACAGCAAGAAATACTTTTATAAAAATGTAGCAAGACTTATTTTATCATTCCATCAGGAAGTAGCTCCATACAGCACTGAAGCAGTCCAACCTACATACATGTCTAGCAGATGAGTGTCTGCCTTGTGCATAGCATATTTACCCTCTCAAATAAAATAAGAATTCCTACTCTCAAAATAAGAATCACCTACTCTCAAATAAAATAAGAATTCCTAACCTCTGAATCCAAACTACCTGAGTACCATTAGCTCATCAAAACTGCATAAGTATTCTTACTAAATTGAGATTTACTGATTTTAATCTGTGTAACCAGACGACCACCATCAGGTTTGAGTGGTTGACTACCTTGCAGCTTGTACCTACCTTGTACAAGTCACGTAAGAGATAACAGGGTTACATCAGCAAACAGACATACAATTGTATTACAAGACAAAAATTAGCCTGTGCCTTCAAATATTGACGTATCCAAAGTATGCTCTAACATTGCACAGCTGCAGATAATAGCCTGGGGGCTCAAAAATTAGATTCTGATTCCCGAGGTTCTGGGCGTTGTATGGAGATCTAAGTTTCAAAAATAGAAATAAAATAAGCTGGGCAATTCGCTGCAATTTTCTCACCCACGGGCTTAGGCTCTGCTTTAACTTGGCATGTGCAAAAGGGAAAAAGTGAGTATCTTTTTACTTGCCACATCTGGTTCTCATGTGTATCTCAAGTCATACGCCTACATTTTCTTTCTTTTCATTTCTAAAAGGATGGGGGAATTGGTTTGCTTGGTTTTGAGGGTTTTATTGTTTTACATTTTATTCTCATTCACCAAAGAGCTAGTCCAGAATTACATTATGCCATGGAAGTAAACAAGTAGTTAGTATGAATTGACTAGTTAACTATGGTTGAGTATTTATTTAAAAATAATAGCTTTTATTTCAGGTTCCATTGCTACTAGTGCAATACGCATTTATTTATGCATCAAAATGATAGCTCCCTCGAATTTCAGGTATCACAACTAACAGCTAAAGGAGCTTGTGAAATGTGCACTGGGAGTTCCTCAATGTACCACAAAACTGAAAAATTACTTTCAGGTTTGCTATCTACCCTAAATCATATTAAGATTCAAATCCAGATGCCCACTAACAAACAGGCCATAGAACAAAAATAGTAACAGCCTAGGACTTGATTTCTAGCTAGTAAGTTTGTCCACATGTAACTGTGGATACAGACAGGATTTTTATAAACAATACTGATGTGTGAAAAGGAGAAGAGGGAAAAAAAATAAAAGAAAAAAAAACCCACAAAAGCAGCCCAAGCAAAAAGCAGCCCAAGCTATAGCCAGAGACTGCAAGATTGATAAGTATTTTACAAAATGAATTTTTCTCTTCAGGAAATTAATATGAAAATCTATCCTCCAATCCCTTTGATATCATATTAGATTAAATTCCTAGCTTAACTGAATTTACAATACCCACTTTCTAAATCACTGAAGCAGAGAAAAAAAATACACAAAATTTTTTTAAAAAAATTTCTTAGAAACTAGAAAAAAATACAAGTCTAAGCTGTAATCAAAAAGTGCTCCCTTTAAAAAAATAAACTAAGGGAAAAATAGACAATGCTTTCTAGTTTTTTAATTGTGCTTTACAAGAAATTTATTACCCTCAATACCTTACTAGTTTGACTGAAACATGCACCACAAAATTACTTAATTTTGCTAATCAGCAAGGCATGGGCACAAAAAGGGAAGATGGCTTATCAAAACACACATTTGCTTCTTTACTTCATAGGGAAACCATTATGTAGTTGTGTGTTATTTATACGATTTACTTGAGCTAGCACTTGAAATCTTTTAAATATAGAGGCACTGCATCCATACTGAAAAAATGTACATGTAAAGGCACCTCATAATATCATACTCATCATTAACCCACGGATGTGGCTCAGCTTCCCAAGTGGGACATAGATCTGGCAATGTGGAAAATCCTTCTGGACTGAACGATTAGCAGGAACTGCACTCCAATGCGCAAAAACCTTTTTTCTCTGTGTTTGTGGGCTTTTTTGTTTGTTTCTTGTTTTGTGGGGCTTCACTTCTTTATTTTGTGAGGGTTTGTTTCTTTGTTCATTTTCTTTTTTACCTTAAGAGCTGCCCATTGCTAAGAGGGTGTAGTCAAACGTCAGGGAAACCCTTTCCTGGTAGGTGGAGAACCATTGTCCTGCCATTATCATGGCAAACATTTCCCCCAAGCTCTGGCATCACAGAAGTCTGCAGGACACCCTCTCACTTCAGGTGTTGTTGAAAATACAAAGCGTTTGATGAGCAGAAGAGGCAGCCTTTGAAAATGCTGGTTACCATCAGCTGAACACAGAGCAGTGTGGTTAAAAGGTGGTCCTGCATGCACAAAACCATTCACATTTATGCTAGTTTACCTAGGCACTTTCAGTAGAAGAATAGAATGGAAAATTTGTTCTGTGACATTTCTAATGTAGAGTAAGTTATAATATTAGAAAAAGCTGTGGGCAGAACCAAGGCTAGATATTCAGAGAGAAGTAAATTTTCATAAGCACTAGTCACAGAGTTTTAAGTAAGCTGCTAGAGATTTCAGTTTCTCTGAAAACTCTGAATAGTTTGGAATATAAATACATTTGCCTTTAAATCATCTGCTTAAGTATCATGTAGCACCATATTAAAATCTTAGCTAACATGGGTGCTTAGCTAATATGCTCTCCCAGCCATGCCACAGCCTCCTGTCCTTCCCTCCCCTTGGGGCAAGACATACCTCCAGACATAAAAGTAGGTCTCTGGGTGCACCTGGTGACTGTGCTCTAGCAGGATATGCCAAAGCCCCCAGTCTGTACCTCTGCCCTGTGCCTTCCTGCTATGTGTAGAACCGCAAACCTGGCTGTGGAAGCAGCAATCCTGCATGAAAGAAGATCTGGCAGCCTTGTTCTGAATGAGGAAAAGGCCCTATATTTAGACACTATCAGAATCCGGCACCAAAAATGTGTCATAAACATATGCTGCCATGAAAAACAGAAAGGCTCTCTTCCGTGCTTTCATACTTTTGCAGTTGGTAATTTTTATATTGGTAAGTAATCATGTACAGAGCTTTGCAGTGAATCAATATTTCCCCCAAAGGTTTTTTCCTCCTTAAAGAATGCATGTTCCAATCCAGATGGAAAACTCTAGGTAAGGATTGATTGAGTGCAAACGGAAAAGAAAATCTTCTTTGGGGTTCAACTAAAGATAAGCCTCAACCACTCAGTGTAAATTTATCATAATCAAATCCTCCATGAGGCAAGTAAACCAAGGGAGCTTTCATACTAGTAGAAGTGATGATGGATATGACTGCCAATTGCATTCCTCTTGAAAACAGGTGGTCTGCTTCTACAACAATGGACGAGAACACAGTTCTCCCAAGAATACCTCCAACTCTGGCCAACACCCTCCTATTTCCTCTTGTACATTAACTTGTTTCTGTAGCAAAAATAGATTATCTGTGTCTATATACTCAGACTAACAATTCTTAAGTGGCAAATGATAGCCAACCCTTTCTATGAATTGTCTTACCCTGTGAAAGCATTCTGGCAGCATCTCACAATCAACTCAACAGTAACGACTCAGATTCTCTTAAAAAAGGCAAAAGATTTA
The DNA here is from genome assembly GCF_028551555.1 of Melozone crissalis. NCBI lineage: Eukaryota > Metazoa > Chordata > Aves > Passeriformes > Passerellidae > Melozone > Melozone crissalis. Next base: position 32,978,421 of record NW_026535783.1, on the reverse strand, counting down.
GCTAGGAAAAGAAGAAGATATTTTATCTTATCTCAAAAAGCAATTTCTTAAGTCAACTCTGAGGTCTCATTTCTTGCTTGAGAGGGGAAAGATATAAGCGAGAAACAAATTTCCCTTCTGACAATTTTCTCATCTCCATCTCAAATGGGGTTGAAAACAAAACACCTTCAAATAAAATACTTTTTTCTTATTTCTTACTTGCAGATGGATGAAATAAGATTGCTAACATCATGCCCAAAAATATTTATGCAGTAGAGATGCTAAATGAACAGAGCCTTCACAAGATTTCAGAAAAATCCTGTATCGGTTGCTTTGCATGAACAATATTTCTTATTTTCTTACCTTACAGATAAATGCTTTTGCATGCAAAACCTCAGCAATGTTAGAATCAGAAGCTCACACTGGACAGTGATTTATTCTATTATTTTAAATGTAAACACATTCTATATTAAGGCTCAATTTTTTGTATGGGACAAAAATTTCCCTTAGAAAAAGCTACATTTGAGGAAAAAACTAAACCACAAGGTTTAGTTCTACGCTTTTTACATTTAATTTTAAAAGTACATAATAACAGTGAATGCAATTATTGCAGTGTGAACCACTTAGAGTATGCACTGCAGTAGCACAGATGAATTGCTTCATTTTCACAGCTGCATACTTTAATTCAGTGAACACTTTCCAGACTGTTTTGCTACTACCTTGAATATCCACTAAGATATACTTCCCTTCAAAGCACCATGCAGATTAGTTCCAGCAGCTTACGTTCTGCATCAGAATTCCTTTAACACAAACACACAAAAACTTCTGCAGCCAAAACAATATGCTTCAATAGCTGCAAATCATAATTAGACATTTGAAACTGTAAATATGGACGCTGTAAATATATTTAGCTATTAAAGAACTTGTTCTTCCTCAGTCATTAGAGAGTAAGAGGATCATTAGCAAGTTGAACTTCTTGATGAGGAGTATCATTAAAGCACAGATTCAGAAGACAAAAGATCTAACAGGTGCTTTTCCAGTATGCCAAACATAAACCCATGTTAAGTATCTGAAATGCATATACTGTTCTTCTTTCTAAACTGTGCATTTGGAGGTGTGATGTAGGAAGGATATGTCACTGTTAAAATTGAAAATCCAAAACATGCACGGAGGGAGAGGGAGTTCCTTTTTATGTGAGTGCCATATGTACCTCTGCTCTTCATCAAAAGAGTTCAGCAATTAAACCAGATCTTTTTTCTGAGTCTTTATCAATATTTAACTCTCCTATGCTGAAGCTATAGTTTTCTGTTTTCTCAGAAAAAGTGCCCTAAAGATAACTCCCACTGTGCAGAAAATAGGGATAAGGGGAGAAATTTTCAAGGCTGGATTTAAATAGTGACAATCTCTGGAAGGTTTCCTTGCAGCATAAAGGCAGTGAAGAGGCAGAGCAGCTCTGGGAGGCCAGGGGCACCACCAGGTCCCCAGTGGCCCCAAGCAGGGGCTTGAGACCCCTTTTTACCACCACTCCTGAAACTCCCATGGCCAGGTCAGCTCAGAATTGGCACCTGCAGCTCCCAGTAGGTGCCCAATACCAAGCAGCCCTGCCTTTCCATGTTTTCCATCTTTTCTTTCCTTGGCAGAAGTAAATACATTGTAAGAGAGAGTTCATATAATGTTTCCAGTTAGCGCTTGCTGCTTAGCTTTTCCACACAATTAACCTATCACGAATGTTAGCAGAAGAGTAGCATCTGCGTTCAACATGTGGTCACAAAACATGGCCCCTACATTCAGTGACAAAGGCAGCGTTTCTGAAACATTCCAACTCTTTGGGAAGTTACAGGTATTTCTAAAATGTCTTGGGGTTCATGAAAGCAACTCATCCATAAAAAAGAGACAATCCTGTTTCTTATTATGCTTCTTAATCACTTTATCACAAGTAAGAAGTGTCAAATGTCAGCCAGGAAAGATGTTGCTGTCCCATGAGACATTCTCTTCCTAGTACAATTCCTAAATTAGTAAGAGCCAAAAATGTAAATAAAGGTATCTTAGTACAACAATTATATACAAAGGATGGAAATGGTGCTGACCAAGCTTAAACAACATCTTAAGATAAAATCTCTCTCTTTTGGTCATGTCCCTGCTAATTAAGGTATTTGTTCAACTTATGTCTCTAATTTCAGGATCTATTCTGAGGTAAATAAAAAAACTAAATTAAAAAAAATACCTGTAGCAGTAAATCCAATGTGATGGTGCTGTAGGAGGGAAAAAAGTCTAGACATCTTTTTCTCTCTTCCTCACATTTTTCTTTGTGTCACCCTATACCCTGTCTATTTTTTATTTTTTTTTATGGCTTTGTCTGCCATTTCTGTCTAATTTCAGACATAGTTTTTTTCCAGTCTTTGAACTTTTAGCTGTGACTTGGATTGTCTGGTTCAGCCTTTTGAGACTGAAATCTCAGCTGGCCCTATGAAAACTTGTTTGAAAACCAGGGAGAATATCTAACTTAATAAATAAACATTCCAGATTATCCTGACTGAATTGTGCCTAATCCCTCCAGAAAAACAAGGGATGACTGGAAATGTGCTTGCACCGAGTCCCATCATTATTCCCATCACAACTCAAATGGACAGGCTCTGCCTCAGACCTGCCTGCAGCTGACAAAGGTAGAGCTGCATTACATCTTGTCATAAACATATAGGCTCAAATGAAATTAGTATTACACGACTATTCAGAATTGCAGAGAAGCAATACTGAACCCCTCTTCCTCTATGAAATTTGTTTCATAACAAATGAAACATGGGGGAGTAAATCACCTTGAAAAAGCATAAGTAGCTGGGAAGGCTGGTTGTCTCTGACACTACACCAAAGCAGATCCAAGCTTTTTCTCACTGTAAACAAGAAAATTTAATATTGATACTTTGTGCATTCTTGAACTTGAACTTTCAGCTGTAAAATGAAGCCAGGCTGCAGCACAAGTATAGCTGTTGGGTTACTGGAGACAAGATTTCTCTTTGGCTAGGGGAGAAAAACACCCTGTCACTGGGACAAAGGAATGCCTTGTCTCCAGCAGCACAGAAGGGCATGAGTTTTCACTGAAGATCTTGATTCATCTGTGTTTTCTCTTTGTGTTTGTAATGGCAGATATTTACATTGGGCACATGATATTCTTACTATAAACATTGTTGGAAGACAAATAAAGAAACAAACAGTCCAATTTCCAAGGAAAAACAGAGAAGGAATTCTGCCTGAATGCAATTTTACCTCCTACACTGACCAGCTAAATTCATCTAGGGATTTTAAAACTGTAGGACATACATAACTAGCAGGATAAATAACTAGTAAGAGTATAATTTTTGTTTTAATCAAAAATACTCCATGCAAACAGTCCGAATGTACTGGAGAACAGACATTCATGTTGACAGCTGAATCCTTCAACTCTGAAATCAATACATGCTTTGCCTTCTGCAGAAAGGAAAAGGGGGTGCAAATGTACAGTAATAGTACTTGATTCATGTAATTAGAATAATATTATAATTAAAGACTCTCTGATTTCTGCTCATAGAATCTGATGTAATTTCTGTGAGAAATGCTCTTTTCCTATTATTGGGCTGTACAACAGACCCACAGTAGTTCAGGCCCATGAAGATCAAAAGAAAGGTTTTCAGCAGAGCAACAGGCATCAACATCCTTCTTTCATAGTTGGAATAACAGTGAAGGAAAATGGAAAGGATACTAACTGATCTCTCAGGAATATGGTAAAACAGGAAGGATTAATTACTTAAACCAACGCTGTATTTGTCACTTACTTCTCTCTCCCCTAATCTGCATGCATGCAGCTTTAAAACCCACAGTGATAAGCCAGTTTCATTAGTCTTTGTTAGCACTGTTTGTGTACCCGGGTTGAGGCTAGCAGACTCTGAAGTAAAAAGTCAGTGTTCTATCCTATTATTACCATATGGTTGAAACACACAACACATTTCTTAAACATGTAAACCTTATTACAAACAGGATGCTCTAGGACTGTGGTTTGCGGTTTTTAGTCAGGCCATGACAAATGATCAGTGATTAACCAACAGCATCACCTCAATTTGATTGACAAAAGTTGAAATTAAGTTAAAGGAAACAAACAAACTTGCAATTTTTTTTTCTATAAAGAAGATAATTTTAACCAAAAAGAGAAATGAAAAAGCTTTGCTGTAATGTTTTTTGGGTTTTTTTTAGTGAGAGCAAATCAATTCTGGCTACAACAGAAAGGGAAAAAAAATAAAAAGAGAAACATTTTTCCAAAGAGCCCTGAAGTATTCTAGGGGAAGGCGACATATGATGCAGTTTCCACTCTGTTAGCTCCATTTAAGGCTGTGCTTTGCAGTCTGGGTTAGCCACTAAAGAGACTCAGCAATTCAGTTCATCCCTGAGCACACTTAACTTCCAGTGTAGAAAGGTACCCTCAATTATTTCAATGAGAATGCTCCCGTAAACAGTGTCATGCAGGAATGCTTGCAGAACTGTAGCCTTTACTTGGTGGTGTGTTTCAGCTTCACAATGATGTCTGTTTTCCACATCAGATATAAACTGTTGTTATTTCCTCACAAAGAATGAAAAGTGTTAGAATATGTAAGAAATAATATCAGTTAGGATTATATTCTTTGAATACTTTGCTATAATAAGAATAATGTCCTTTATATTGAAATATAATAATAATTTAATGTCCTTTTTATTGAAATATTATTTGCCTAACTTGCAGTGATTCTTTTGGATGAAATAGTTCTTCCTTCCTCTCTCTTAGATACTATATTTCTATCTGGTTTTTAACACTAGATTTACTCAGGTCTGTTCTATACTACTGTGTTGGCTTTAAGTCTTACTGGCTTTTTTAGATACACTTCATATAGATATATAAAATTTTACAGTATTTTGGGTTTATTTGGTTTTGAACTGTTGAACAACAGTATTTTAAACTCATTGACACTTGTTACAAAATCCAGCCACAAGTTACCTGAAGACAAAAATGCATTTGCCTCTTGACTTTTGTGCTCAAATTTAAATAAAACAAACTCCAAAATGTCTATAATATTAGCCAGTGATACTCATAAGTAGACATTTATCATTTGAAACAACAGAATACACTGAAACATTTAACTGTTGTTGCATTACTCAGGTTTTTTTACACTGTTTTTATTCTATGCCTTTGTTTTTCTGACAACATGAAGACATATAATCTCTTCCTGCAGTAATCAGTCCCACTATAGGGAAAGCACTGGGCTCTTTAAAGACTTCCAGCACAGCAAACTACTGCCTTCTTTTTTTTTCATTAATTCATTATTTGTTAAACAGTCCAGCAGTAGTATTAAGTATGATATCAGTACCTGACTACTTTATATCCCCAGTATGGTTATGGTCATTGTCTAATTTGTTGCTAAAATGCTTTTTGAGGTTGCTTTTGTGAAACATTTTATGTTATAACATATAAAAATGCAACAGGAAATTCACAGGGAGTAAAAGATTGAGAAAGCATCAGCACTTTTATGGTTGAAAACAATTCCATTGCAGCAGACCACGGAGATCAGAATATAGCTACAGTTTACCACAAACCTGCACCCTTTTTAAGCATTAGAGTTACACTGCCTATTTTTAAAATGAGTAATATGCAAAAATGTGGGAACAGCAGTGAAATTTCAGATTTTTCATATATTGCACATAAGAATTTTGCGTCTCTTGCTTCAGAAGATTCCAATGTGAGCTATCAAACTGCCCAGTAGTTACAACTAATTCCGTCCCATGACAAATTTTCTCTTTTAAATGTGGATTAATGAGAAAATTGTAACCCAGTGCACATTTGCCCAAAAAAAAAAAGGCTTTGCTGGTTAACAACAAATCAAATTTTTGTCTCATTTAACAAATGGCATATGGAATTTTCTGAAAGGCATATGGTACTAATTAAACATGGTACGAGTCCCCCAGACAGTCAGTATAGCCATGAGGTATCCAAGGAATGTTTCCCCTCAGTATACATTATCTGTGTATTGATTTGATGGTCTGATTGGATAAAAGCCTTGGTAGCAAACAATGTCTAAGGATTTGGGAACTGCACTTCTATTCTTATCCATATGAATGCTGCAGTTGCCAAGGAAAACTGAGATAGTTAATAAGCAGGCAAATTAGGAACTAATCAGGACCAGTTTACTTTCATTCATTCATTCATTAACCACTTATTTTGGTATCTATTTTCAATCTTTGTTTTTACATTTAGAGGACTGTTCTGTGATTCTTATGCCAGAAACCATAAAGTTAAAGTAATCATCCTATTTTTTTAACAGAAAGAATAAACTAAATTTCATATATTTTGATGACTAATAGACTACTAACAAACACCTAAAAGTAAGTTGTTTGATTGATTTTGAAAATTCTGATATACACAGTGTGTATAAATACACTTTCATGTACCAAACATCAATTGCACTAATTAATATTCATTCTATTATCTCAGTTAGGTATGGGTAAATTACTAACTGTAAATATTAGTCTACTTCTGTATAACTTAATTCTCTTTTCAATTCAAAGATATCAGCTTCCTCTAGCATATAGTAGGTAAACTGCTGAATGGATTAAGAAATTCAATGCTGTGCGTGTTCTTTTTCATAATGATCACTTCAGGTAAAACTAACAGCAGTAGTGTATACACACAGTTATTATTTGGCTTGTACTATCCATGCAAAATAAAAACTAAAATGTTTGAGTTGCCTGAGCTAATGTGAAAATGGTAAATGACCTTTTGTTAACCAGAGTATTTCTGTGCAGAAGGACATCAGAGTCTCAAGACCACTATGTCTAGCATCAGTGGGGTTTTTTTTACTGAGACATTTCTTGAAGAGTAACACAACAGCAGTTTGTGGCTTGAAAGGTAGCACTGACTCCTTTGTAGAACCAGTAAATTTCAGAGTGGTAAAAAAGACAGTACAATTTCAATAGTGCTCTGAATTGGCCAACTTACTCAATCTACCACCACCTGCTAAATCTATTATCACCACTAACACAAAGAAATGAAAACTGCTTCCTAGTCTCCCAACAGCTAAAAATGCACTCTGCTTTTGATAATAAGACTTGAGAAAAAGCAGTGAGAGTTAAGTAACAAGGCTGTCACTCAGTTTTAAAGCATCCTGAAATAAAGTCACCTGTGACTCTTACACCTAAAAAAAGATGACACTAAAAATAGACCTGTAATATTAATAGCCTGCTGCAAAACAGTTTAACACTTAAGATACAAAAGCCTCTTGGCAAATGAAATATGGCAACTGAAGAATGAATTCTGGACAATAATGTCATTTTTATACTTTCTGCACACTATGCTGAAAGGTGTTACCAGACTCTTGCCTAACTACAAAAAGCATTGCACATACACTTATCTTGATGGCTCTACTTTAACAGGTGGTTTCAAAATATTTTCAAAGCATATAGAAACATTAAGTTTACCCTATAAACTTAAGATCCTCTGCTCTTGACATGCTGTATCAATGAACTGAAAAGAGCAATAACACTTAAAGTGGCTGAATGCTCATTATGTAAAACAAGCTGCATTTTCCTGCTCTGCCCACAACAAATTGTGAAACAGAATAAGAATGTGCTCCCTGCCTTACTGCTCTAAGATTTCAAATATCATTTCACTTTAAAAAAACACTTGCCCTTAGAGGTGCTTAAAACTGAAAAATTCATGCATGATTAACAGCTCTCCTCACATCAAGGAGTCTGTCTTTCCTCCTGTATATTGCACCAGACATATTGAAAGCCTACGTATCCAAGATATATACAGTATGCTAGATAACAGTGAAAACCTAAATTCAGAAGAAGGCTAAAAAACCCAGATCAAATCAGCTTTTATCTTAAGAACAAGATTTTTATACAGCTGTAGAACAATATTTGCAGGTTTGCTTTAATGTAACAAATTAACACAGCTTCCCAACCCTTCCTTCCTGCATTTACATTTAATGTATTATGCACCAAAAAAAAAAAAAAAAGTACAAATAGAGATCCTTTCAGCCTGACTATCCTGTCAGCAAAACCAACAGAGAATTTTTCATTGATAAAAACAGAGAATGGAAGAAAACAGACCAACCTTCACAATGTACGTCACACCAGGTCCCAGGATCTTCTCACTCGAGTGCAGCCATCCTCGAGAGGATTTATTGACAAAACTGCTAGTTTGATTCCAATCTTCACTTCCCAGGTGCATTTCCTCTGACCGTGCTTTTTTCCCCATACTCATCTTGCTCACGTCCTGCTGAGAACACGAAGTGGCAGAGAGAAGGTTACATGTGTTGTCTGAAGCCCCTGCTGCTGAACTAGAAGCACTCGAGCTTCCCTGCAATTTGGAGACAGCAAGCTCCTTTACTGCAGAGGAGAGGTTTTTGATACCCAAAAGGCTGCCCGTGCTAGAGAGTTTCAAGTGGGACACTTTATGGATGAGGGTACACAGGGTGCTGGGTCCATCTTCTTGGTCCTTGCGGAGAACCTCTGGCGAGACCAGGTATGAAGGTGAAGCTGAAGTTGTAGCAACTGCTGAGACCTTGCTGTTCATGGGCAAATTGTGAATAAGATCATCAACAGATGTCACAGAATCATTCCTGAAGCGGTTATACTTGGTACGTTGAAGCATGCCCTTCTATCTGCTTTCCTGCATATGTTCTGGCAAATCTGATGCCAATGCAGGAGATGCCTGCACTAACATAGCAAGCAATTCATAACGGCACGGAGGGTTAACAAGAGTTTAGGGTAAAAAAGAAAAAGAGTACAAGGAAAAATGAAAAACTGTATATATTTAAGAAATTTCTTTTGGTTCCTTGTTAAGGTTGGGTGAAGTAACAGTTTTCTGTGACTGAGATCTCAGTCCTGCTTAGAGCTGCCAACTCGCTCACAGCAAAAGCATGACTCACACAAATGAGAAGGACCCTTTTCAACAAAAGGCTGTGAACACTGCAAATCACTTCCTGTAGCCAAAAAAAAAGGAGAGAGAAGAAAAAAAAAACCACATCCACCCACTTACAGCACACTAGCACCAATCAATTCTCAAATTCCCTTTTCCTATCTTCTCAAACAGATACTTCCTCCCAACCTTTAATTCCTATCCCCTCCCACCACCCTTTTAGTACCAAAGGCAATTACCTTTAAAACTGAATTAATAGCCTTCATGAAACACCACACTTTATTCATCTGTTAAAATGTTCTTCCACCTCACATATTTGTGAATCTTTAAAGAAATCACGATTAGACAGCAAATATCTGGATAATATTTGCATACATATAATCCCCCTCTCCTGCCCCTGCAGCAGAACACAGACACCTTAAAGGTTTTCAAAACAGATGAACAGAACTGAAGAATATATACATTTTTTCCACAAAAGCAGCCTAACAGTGCCTTTTTGTCAATGCTGTCCCTCACAGAAACTGTTGTATTCAAATTTTAACAGAGAAATAAATCCTTCTTCCCTGTTACTTCACAAGAGCATTCTATTTTAATGCAGGAATTATGTAAGTACCTATGTGTGAAGAAAAGTATTTTTCTGATGTCCAAAAACAGGCTTAATAGACGTTTTTTCTTTCACAACTGATTTTCAGTCTGGAGAAAGACATGAAGAGGGTCTTCAATTCACTGGAATGTTTGGTTCAATTCTGAAAAACTGAAAAAACCCTGAAAGAATATTAAAAAGTCCAGGTAGCAGCAAACTGACACCCTGCAGTGAGGAAAAAAAAAAAAGCCTTTATTAAGAATGAATGTCAGTCACAAACACTTGATCTGGAGAAGTAGCAAAACATGCAGAAAACAGGTATTTCATTCCTCCTGCAATTTCTTTAGAAATCCAAATGTGTACAGCATTGTGATATACAGTGCCCATCACAAGTCATATGGCTTTTTCCTATAAATTAATCTGCTTTGCGAACATTTTTTTAATGTAGGACAACACACTGCATTACAAACAAATTCAGACCAGAGAAGTTGCATAGTGCAAATTTTTAAAATAAATTACTAACTGCAGCACATCTTAAAGGAAAAAAAGTCTATGGAATTCCTTCCTTCTCCCACGACTAAAGGCTGCAGTGTACAAACTGCAAACATAGTGGAACAGCCGGCTTAAATACAGGTATTTAATTAGTATATTCATGACATACTGAATTAAGTCAGCACCTCTTATCCCAGCAGTGATGAATAATGGCAATGTCCTAGTCAATGTAAAGCAGTTTTCTACTGATCTGCAGAAGAGCCTTTCATCACCACGCTGCAAACCTGCTACAGCATCCTCACAGCATTCATTCCTCTCGTCATCCTCCTAGCACAGCAACAGCAAATATACACACGATAGCCTATTTTTACGTGTCTCTACTGCCCAGAAAACCCTACTGCTCCCGAACGGCTCTCTTCATTAGAAGCGGCCAGCAGGACTGCAAAATGTGAATGAGATGCCGCGCGAGTGAATGAAAGGGCTGGCTAGCATCCCCACATTTCTGTGAATGAAGCGAGGCCTCGCAGCCGCTGCCAGGCAATCCCTTGGGTGCTCACCAGCCCAGCCAATACCAGCCGGCTTTGATGACTCATTCAGCAAAGCCTTGCTAAATAGTGGAAGATCCCATTTCCAGCACAGGCGGCACCTTTTTTGCTGCAACGCCAGAAAATGAAGCCGGCGTGTCAGCAGATGGGAATGGGTCGTGAAGCCCCTGCGGAAGACAGGGTGTTGCCAGAGAAATGCCTGGGGTGTCCACAGGAGTAGCAGGTGAGGAAAACACCGGAGCCAGATCTCTGTTTCTCCCCGACTGCGTTCATTCAGCCAATTCATTTACATCCAGCATAGGAACATGAATGTGCACATTTCGTTTGATATTCGATTGCTCTCTGTGCACCCGCAGATTCACAGATTTTACAGGTTTGTCTTCAGAGACCTCTGACAAAAACAAAACAAAACAAAGAAACAAAAAACCCCACAACAAACAAACAAACAAAATCCAAACAAAAAACCCACCCAATCAACAAACCCTCCCATAAAACTAACCACAAAAACAAACCCAAAGCTCTCCTTGAAAAAAAATTGCATATACTTATTTCTCCCTTATTTACCCTGTTAGCACAGTAGATATTTAAAGACAGTATGATCATCACTCCAGGGAATGGTAGGCAAAGGGAAAGCTAGAGGATGAAAGCTTCCTAGACCACCAGCAAAAGGTCTAATTTTGAAACTTTCAGTGGATAGAGAAATGCTTGCAAGGCATCCATTGGACGCAGAGCTCTACTCTAAATCTGACATTAGACACTGCAGAGGAGTAGAAGCCACTGAGTTACCCAGCGCTTGAAATCCAGTGCCTATTTCAGTGTCTGATCAGGAAACTGTCTCCCTTACAAGTCCAGTCCTAGGGTAGGAGACCTGAACATTTCAAAACCGTGCCTTTTATAGTTCCAGGGACTAGAAACAGTACATAATTTTGCCCTGCAGGCAGCAGGTTCAAATCCAGCTGCAGGAAATAATGAGTGAAATTAGGAGACTGTGTAATAGGCATAAACTGCAATATAAATTAGGATCTAGCTCATTCTAGCTATTGCCAGAGCATTTATAATGTCTTCTGTATTTCCAGCACTGTGTCTGGAGTTTGCACACTGACTTTACCATGCCTGCCTTAAACAAGCTTGTTGCTACTATTATCTTGCAAGACAGCAAGACATTCAGAGCACTGGTTTTTTCTTACTTCTATTGAGCAACCTGTGCTAAGTCAGCACGTTGAATTTCAACCAGGTTGAAAATGAGCCTTTTTTTTCTTTTTTCTTTTTGCAGGCCTGTGAGCCAGACACCACAAAATGATTAATAAATGGCCATGGAACAATTACTCCTTTGTCGACGCAGTAGTAAAATGGCAGGTGGAAATTCAATGTCAGAAAATGAAAAATAGTATGCAACCCTAGAAATACATACACACTGATGGGGTGTACACTGCCTCTGACAAAATGCAGCATTTCTTTCAAAGTACTGGCAATTTTGACTCTTAGACCCTTCTTTCTTTTTTGATCTTTTTTCCTGTTGTTTTTTTCAGCTTTAATTCAGTTCTTGTTTCATGTCCTTTTCTTTCACCAAGTCGCTCTTAGGGGCTTATTCTTAGCTGCCACCTTGTTACTTCTATATCCAAGCTACCTCTGCAGCCTGTATGTCAGAAGATACTAATTTTTATCAACAACAAAGGGTAAGAAAAGAAATTATGTGGGGGCATGATTAGAGAACGTACATTTTGCCGAGGTTTAAATGGTTTTAAATTGCTGCAAATGTAGGAGATATTGCCAATACACAAACCAAACCACACAGGATGATGTGACCACCATAGAGAGGAAACACAGGAAATACCACCACTATGTTCCCCAACCTATAGTAAGAAACTTTACAGAATGCAAAGGTTTGATTTTCAGTGATCATATTCAGAGAAATATTAAACATATGATCAGAGTTGGCAAAAATACCTCATTCCAGTAACACACTGTGGTTAAGTATGTACTCTACAACAAATAAGTGCTAGAAACTGTTGAAATTCTGCTAAAATATTGCGTTTTCAGAGTTGTCGCCCGGTAGCAGTAAAATTGTTTGCAGGCTAAACTGAATTTGGGACAAATGAGAAAGACCTTAACTTTGGACCAAAAACACCCTCCAAATGGAATTTAGGTTAGCAAAGTTATAAGAAACACTGACTGTCAGACAAGCATAAATATAGATGTTGCTAAGAGTTTTAATACTTCACAAAACATAGCCATAGAGCATCATAGTTAACATTCCTCCTTATGACAAGTCCTAAACAATTAGTATTGGTGTGATGTAACATTAAGCCATCAGCAAACAGGATGCTATTCCTTACATTGTAATATGATGGACACAAGTGTTAATGATCTGCTTTAGTAAATGTTCCTGGTGAATCTTCAATATTAAAAAATGGTCAATTCCTCAAATAAAAATTTGGCATTTCTATAATACAATGATTTCTAATATCCTGTGGGGACATTTCTTCGTTGGATAATTAAGAAAATATCAGCATTCTTTGCACAACACAAGATAGACTTATATCAGAAATCTCTTACCCATGTATTTATTAATCAGCCTAATTCAGCCTTCTTTATGTGCGGCAAGCTTAGATGGTGTAGTTAAAAGAAAAGCAAGATAACATCAGGATAAGCTAAAAGGCATTATGATCTAACCTTCTTAAGAATCAAGAATTTTAATTTTAAAAACTAAATTGCCAAATAATTCTATATGTTCTGTTTGTACATACTTAACATATCATATTCTGTATTCCTCTGTTTCTCTGATCTACCTGCACACAGAGCCCAGTTACATCCTACTGTGTTTTCAAGGGGGGCAAGAATTATTGAAAGGCACTGTACTTCCTGTTCAGTGGCAGGACTATATACCTCTACTTCATAACATTTTTCAGGAATTAAAGCATGGACTGGGCTCACATCACTTAGGGTTTTTTTCCATAATGAGTTCAACCTCAGCTTACTGTCCTATGCAAAAAAACCTGAAGGCATGTAGGTAAAGGGTGCCATCTTCCCATCACAGAAAAACCAACCAACCAACCCAAAATCAAGGAAAACACCCCCTTTCCCAAAAATAACACAACCTGAAACCAAAACTATTCTAACAAATTCTAGTTAATTTATTAAAAAAAACCCCAAAAACCCCAAAAAACTATAAATTGCCCCCATCTCCCTTTCATCCTCACTCCTGTTCTTTCACTGGATCAGAGTTTTGCTGTTTCCGTGGCAACATTATTGCTAAGGGCGGGCTGCACCAGGAAATGGGAGCATTATCTGGTTTTGCAAATTATTTCTCTGGAAAATCATACTGTTGAAAATATTACTATTCAAGATCAGTGATTATTAATCATTAATGAGCAACTTCCACCTAAAATTACATCAGTGAAGTATAAAATCAAGGTCTCAAATGTGCCTACAAATTTTTGAGCAGATGCTTATATTTTTAACCAGAAGCAGACTCTAAACAATGTTCATGAGGCTGTTTTTTCTGTTAGTTGGGAATACTGAAACAATTTTATTGCAAGACATGTTCACCCATTGAAATATGACATAAAATATTTGGAAGAAAATTAAACTTGCAATTTCTTCTGCTCCATTTGTAGTGCCTGAGCCGACTCTTAAAAGTCAACACACTACAAAAGTTCACAGAAAAGACAGATCTGAGATAATACCCACATCTGAACAGGACACTGAGCTTTTGTGAGGATCAGACAGTGATATGTATTAAAATCTACAAACACTAAATCAACCCTTACAATTTTAATTATTTTAATTATTTCTTTAATTTTAATTATTTCTTTCTTTCAGCCAGACACTGAAACTAGACAATTAGCAGCAGTGTAACAGAACTGTATATCCTAAAAACCAGACAATCTAAAGCTTTGCCATGCCTGTTTGGCTGCCTGCACCTTCTGCAGACCTTTTCATTTAACAGGTCTTTTCCAACCTAAATGATCCTGTTTCTATGGTTTTTTCCTCTTTCTCTCTGTCCCAAACTTCCATCCTCTGCATCAGGCATCTCAGTCTAGCTGGAGCCTCACCTAGAGAGGGTCTCTGTGCTAAGAAATACATCCCAGTCACATTTTCTTTTTTGTCCACAAACTGTGGCATGGTGTACAAAATGTACTGCATTGTGAATAATGTAATGAGAGGCCCATAACATGGTTCCATGATCCATTCATACTGATGGAAATGATGCTTCTTCTGGGCATATAGGCATCACCTTTTTGATGCCTACATCAAAAAGGTGATGAATGAACCATCAATACATTAATGAAATGTGTTTAATAATTCAATAGTTTTCTTTTCTACATTGCAACAAGGTGTCTGTTTTTTAAGTTTTGACAGGTTTTTTGACTATTTTATTTTTATTTTGTTCATATCTTATTTTCCTAGGAGTAGTTTGCAAAGTTGATTTTTAAAACCCCCCGTATATAAAATCTGACTTCACAAATTTCCTATTGATTCCAAGAGGAGTTAAATTTCATTCTCAATTTCCAAATCCAAATGGAAGCCAGAATTTTAACTGTGTGTGACTTTTTGTACAAGATTTCTTAGGTTGTTTGCCACTCATAAAGTATGTTTACTTTTATGAAAATGCAAATTATGGCTTTATTTATATTTTGCTTTTAAAAAACATAAAATAATTATTAATTACTTATACAGTATATATATATATATAAATATGTTCCTTACCACCACAAGAAAATGATGCTCTAGGATCTACTGATTTGTTAGGATGGCTAAATACTGGCAAGAAGAGCAGCAATGAAAAGGATATGTGAAAAAAAGCATAGTGCACTTTGTTGCAACTCTTGGCATCAGGGAGGGCTAACTAGACCTCGTCTGAGCAGACAGCAGTCTATAAACAAAACACAGATTTTCCCAAACACATTAGTTTCCCCTCCCCTAATTAAAAGGTTATCATCAAAACTGTAAGAACCAAACACCAACAGAGAGTATAAGTTACCATCTTTGTCTGAAGTCACACATCAGACCAAAATTCTGGCAGCATGTGTAGAGATCTAGGGACAGCAGTGCTGCTCAGACTGCATCACCTTTGCCACATTGCCACAAAGTGCACACTGTGTGTAGCACCTGGCAGAAAAATAACACAGAAAAAACTGTTGGAGAGTTTTGGGGGTTTCTTTCAGCTAGATCAGTTCTAGACTCCAAATCACTTCAGCGATGAACAGTGAAGAGGGGGAGGAAATGAATTGCACAGGGCGGTACAAGTGTCTAATACCCACTCGCATCCACTTCACCCCGAAACAGAACCCATCAACTTGTGTCACCAAACAATACAGATGCTCTTGGCAAACATGGAGCCACTCACAGAGCTGCTATTGATCAGCTTCAGTACTAAAAAATTGTGGCAGTTCTGCAGTAGTGGATAGCAGCACCAGTGGAGGGTTATTCACAGCAGCACTCACAGCACTCATTCCCAGTGAATTAAAAATAAGGACTACTTCTGCATATCATAGATGATATGAACCACCATACCTGTTTATGCCCATGCTACTTGTTATCTGACCTGAAGTAATGGTTCACTTCTTTCTGGGCACAGTCAAATGAAAGAGGCATCTGCAGACAAGTGTGTATGTGCAGGTATGCCCACATGCCTGCATGTGTTAAGGATGCATTCTTTTCTTAATCGGGTTGCTTTTCTTCTTTGCATTTGAGTTGGCCTACCTTAGATACAACAATACATATGGAAAGCAGGATGGCAAATCTGTGAAAGACATGATAATGAGGCAGGGCTGGATAGAGGAATTTACATTTGTTTACATGTTCACTTAAATGTATTGAAGTTTACAAATTACATTGCTAGTAATGTAAGGAAAGGCACTAAGTAAAATGGCTGCAGATGTAAAGCCTGAGAAATTCTGTTTTAAGCTCCATGAACTGAAGCAGAACAGTAGGGAGGCAAGCATCCTGAACTCTAAAAGGGTCTCTAAGATTAAAAAAATGTTTAGAATGGCAGAGAAATGGAGATAAACATGTGTTTAGCACCCTACTGTCATACACAGCAGCCTGTATATTTCTTTGTTGTAGCAAAAGTATATTTTTGTTGTAGCAAAAGGAACTTCCTCTAGGTACCCTCAGAAAATGTGTTTTGTTTGCTCAAGCAGGGCAAGCCCCTGACAAGCTTCAGTACAATTAAGGCTGAGGTGGCATGAGAACTGTTGGTATTCCACGGGTCAGCAGTTCTCCAAAGGACTTTGGGCATATGCACTAAGACCAGATTCCAGTAACAGTAAATACATGTAGCAAGGACGTACAGCAGAAAGGCTGGAGCATAAACATGGTAAGTGCTTGCACAGACAAGCAGAAACCAAAGCCACTGGCCAAGCAAAAGGCAATTGATGGGTATCCAAGTCAGAGGAGATATTGGAATGGGGAAAAATAGTCAGCTATGAGGGTCTGTGGAGAAATCTTACATCAACAGCCCAATCTCAGAACTGCCCAGGGCTCACTTTGAACTGGGTTTCAATGAAACCCTGGTGCCAGGATGAAGAGGTAGATGAGAAATGCCACTGGCAGAGACAAACACAGCTCACAGCTCCAGAACAGAGAGAGGAAAAAGGGATGCTGAAGCCACCAGGCAGCCTGAGGTATGCTGTAACAATAAGTAAAGCAGAAGGAAAAATCCTACCAAGTGCACTGAGAACAGCCTTACTACCCAGTGGCAACAGTAGTGCTGTTGTTGCCAGTTAGCTCAAGCTTAAGCAGCAGCACATCTGAGACTGACTGCACTCTGCCATCACAGTCAACTTTGGCATGGCATAGATGTTGATTGTCTGCTGTTATTATTCACTTTGACTAGGATATGGAAGAGTAAGGATCCATACTGTTATGAAATCATCATGTGCCACTGAAGCAACATGTTACACATCTATTTTAACAGTTATTACCGACCACAATGAACTGCAATTATCCTTAAACTAAGACTTTATTTTGAAAACTAGCATCACTTTATCTGTCTAGGACTACCAAGACATTGTCATAGCAATGCTTTGTCCTGCTAAAACTGCTCCTCTAACCAAGTGCAAGAAACTTTACCAGTAAAAACACAGCTTTGCGCCCAACAGTGTGCAAATACTAAGCCTGCTTTTGAACAGCACCTTACCAACATATGCTTGATTGGATTATCTAAACCAGAAGAAATCTGTTGTTTAGCTAAAAGCATGAGGACTTCATGAAGCAAAAAAATCTTTAACTGCAATTAAATTGAAAACTCAACAATTAAGGCAAAAGTAAGGCTGCTACATAAATTTTTGTACCAGAATACATATGTATTCTGTAATGGAATACACATACAGACCACCATGATGAGAGTCAAGTGACCAAACAGGAGGATATTGGGAGGTTCCAATATAGTGATGCAAAAATGGTAATGTTCCTGGACTGGTACTCTTTCTTACCTTGCCAACACCATTTTAATTTTGTGTTTACCTTTTTTTGGCCAAAACAATAGTTGGGTTTTTTTAAGAAAAAGCAAAATAATATTCTGCTAAAAAAACACTTCCTATATACACAAAAAAAGGCATAATATCTATTTAATTGCTCTATACTACATCTTCCTAACCCTTTCTAGTATGCAGATGGAAATGTGCACACACAACCATTCCACACGAGCTTTCAGTCACACAAAACTAACACCTGCCCTCTGCTGTCCAAGATGCAAACAAAGCTGGAAGGAACTCTTGCTTTCTACAGAGCACATTAATTCTCTCCAGAGCAATAGCATCTCCAGGTAGCTACACAACCTCCCAGCGCATCACACTCACAAATGGAATAAGCAGCATGAAAAACTTTAAAAAGTTTCTGCAAGGTCACATGTGCTGGTTTTGGCTGGGGTAGAGTTAATTTTCACCACAATGCCTAGTATGGGGCTGTGTTTTGGAGTTGTGCTGAACACAGGGTTGATAATGGAGAGATGTTTTTGTTACTGCTGAGCAGGGCTCACACAGAGCCAAGGCCTTTTCTGCTTTTCCTATGGCCATGCTGCTGAGGAGACTGGGGAGGGGCTGGGAGGAGACACAGCCAGGACAGGCGACCAAAGGGATATTCCAGACCACGTGGCATCATGTTCAGGATATAAAGTGGAACAGAAGGGAAAAGGGGGGGATGCTTGGAGTGATGGTGTCTGTCTTCCCAAGTAACCATTAAATTTAATGGGGCCCTGCTCTTCTGGAAATGGCTGAACACCTGCCTGCCCATGGGAAGCACTGAATTAATTGCTTGTTTTGCTTTGCTTGTGTGCACAGTTTTTGCCTTCCCTATTTAAGAGTCTTTATCCCAATCCACAAGTTTCCTACCTTTTGCCTTACCAGTTCTCCCTGATCCCACTTCTGGGGGAGCAAGCAAGCAGTGCTTGGTAGCTGCTGGGGCTAAACCACAACACCATGTTACACCAGCAAGAAGTGAGTGTGGTATCTCACCAAAAAGTAAGACCACAGTTTAAAAGGGCAGAAATGTCCTGCCTGTCTCATCTGTTCAGAAACCCAGAGTAATGACCAGCAACACAATTTCTATTGCTGCTTCAGCTTTTTGGGCTCATGAAAGAAAGCAGTTTATAAAATTTCATCAGTTGATAAACCATCTTCACTCACCTTTGGGGTGGCCCTTTGCAGCAGAAATTATCTCTCCATCACTTAAGGAAAAGAAGCAATATATACTGCCAGGAAAGGTGATGCACATGAAATATCAGCAGTGTGGGGAGGATCATATGGGTGGTCTTTCTGTAATTATGCCTAAAAAACCATTTTGTAGTCAGAAAACTGCAAATAGATCAAAAGGATGACTGAAAAACCTCTCAGGTAAATTCCTGTAGCATAGATAAGCAAAAATAAAGAGGCTGTTTCAGGTTTTCCTTTTTATCATTAAATTTTTACTTCAAGATTTAAAAAACCTGAAACTTCTCAGTACCGTAGATGCCCATAATCCTACTGATACATAAGCACTGGGTTAAACCAGCAGAATATTCACCTGGCATCACTAGAGATGTAACTGAACTTCACCAAATGAAAATACTTTTTAACAGCTGTTAAGTGTTTTTTTGGGAAAGATATTTATTTTCTAAACTATCATTAATTTGTTCATTTTGAATAGAACTTTGGCCAAAGAATATTAAAATTAGTTCCTACCATAAAAAACATCTACCATAAAAGCCTCCTTTACGTATACACCATGACTAAGAGATTCATGACCCTTTAGCCTCTTTTCCATTCCTTGGTTACCTCTGCAGCTGCTCAGTATCCTCTATCTAGATACCATTGTTAGATTGACAGCCAATGAAACCACTGACCAAATTCAGCCAAAAACTACAAAGAAGGGGAGGTTTGGAAGATGGTTAGTAACAATGCACTCATGGGATAAGCAGGACGAGGAAAAGGTAAAATTATACTGATGTCTCCAGACAGGAAGGCATCATAGTATTAGCCTGTATTTCTTAAAGTCTAATGTTTTTAATAAACATGCTTTACATATTATCTGAGGTATTACCAGTATCACAAAACTTCACAGATAAATGTCAAGACACTGGCAGTATAACCCACATGGTCAGCAGGAGTTGTTTTGCTGTCATTTAACTGGAGGAAAAAGATTTTGTATATGCCACAGAGCAGTGTTTACATTTGTGATTAAGAATCATAAACTCAATAATGATTTTATAATAAAAGTTTGAAATTTTACACATTTTCCTTTCTCTGAAATCCTAAGATTGTTCATAATGCCCTTAATCTACCTCGCAAAGTATTTGAAGCTGCCTGTCACCCATATCTTCATGCAGTCTGGGATAAACCTATTACAAGTTCTTAAAAGAGGCACTTGAGAGTACCTCGGCACATCACCATACTTCAGCACACTTGCTTTTATTATGGTTATCTCATCTAGTAACTCTCAAGCTAACACTCAAAAACTAAATCTGAGTTTGCCAAGTTCCACATACAAAAGCAATTAGAACGAATTCAGTTAATCCTTCAGACATTCATCTCACCATGATCATGATTATTGTTCCTAGACAGAATACACATCACATGATTTCTCACTAGTTAGGCAAACCTCAACCACTGGTCCAGATGTTCAGCTGCACATTCAATTCAATAGAATAAATATGATACTGTGCAATTTGCAGTTTACCAACTGGCTTGAAGTAAGCTTAACAGTTAACAATTCCTAGAACAAAAGGTAAAAAGGAGCTGCTGTTAGTGTCTCCTCTCTTCTTTTGTTTAACACAAGGAACATGTTTTCTGCGAGTGAATTCTTCATTAAACTAGTCAGTTACTTTCAAGGAAAATAGCTGGTGTTTATTAAAACTTCAGAGAGGCTGTCACAACTCTGGGCGAATTGCTGCTGTAATCAGTCACCCAGTTGCTTACTGTTTGTAACAAAAGAAAACCACTGCACATTACACATTTGAGTCTGTTCCTAGCATGGGAGATAAGGTCAGTATTAGGTATAGTTCTTCTGGGTAATTCTTAAGGCTGAAATCAATCATTAGTAGCTACCAGTGCTCAGCATACTCCTACATTATGCAGTCTGATGATGCAGACAGATTTGCTCCCACCTGCTGTGATTCATGCAGTCCAGTCAGATAATACAGTAGCGTTATTCAACAAGCTGCAGCAAGGTGGTCTAATATTGGCCTTTCTGGAATTGCTTTCTAAAATACAGCCACATCATATTTTTAGCATTAAAAAAAGTCACAGGAAAAATAATCTTACTGTTTCTTTGGTGATCTTCTTGCACTCAAAGCAAGGAGACAACTATGTTTATAGATTTAATTATATATATATATATATATATATATATATACACATACACACACACAGATGCACACATATGCTTTTCTCCGTTTCTCTGTCTCTAGCTAGTATAAAAAAGTTACAGTCTATTTCCTAAAAGGCTGTTTCTCCTTTTAGTGTACATAGCTATACTGACTCCTACTATGCCTGTAGTTTTGCTTTAATTTTGAACAGATTTGGTAAAGATTAAGTAGCAAATGCTGCAGGTATCTTATGTAATTCATTTTTTCCTCATCACCATGCAATACTGCATGAAGGGAAACCATGCACATATTTTGGCTTATTAATTAATGTTGCTTCCCCCAATTCTCTCCTGAAAATATACTTCCATTGCAGAATGCCTGTGTCAGTATTTAGAGCATATCACACACTTCAGAACACCTCTTGAAATTAGCAAGAATATTAAACCAACTTTAATTTAATTAAAGGCAATGTTAGATTAAAAAATATGCAGCAGTTAGGGATGCCAATTTTTTCCCTCTTAATTTGGAGTCACATCACTTCAAAATCAACATTTGATTCCATGAGACATTCAAGTGTACTTGACATAGAGATTGGTTCTGGTGTTTGTATGGTTAATCTGCTGAGTCGTGACTACTTGTAACTGTCAAATTCTCTCCAAGGATAAATAATTAAAGCTTCTGGAAGAATAAGCACACAGGAAGCAGTGGAGATTGGATATACGTAGGTGTTGAGGGCATTAATTTTTATCCAATCGCTGAATAAAAAGCACATTATTCATGCAACCTTGTTCATTCACTGCTACGTGACCTGCACCACAATAGAAGACTGCAGCATCCAGTGCTGAATTCAAGGCATTCAAGGCAATGAGGAAAGGACTCCAACAGTACCAGCACAGAAGAGCAAAATGCTACACTGTAGGTGTAGCATGCAGCCTTTGGTTAATGCTTTAGCTCTTATGACTAATGCTAGAGTGACACAAAAATACTTTTTCTCATAGAATATTTTTCTTTGGGTGCAGTAAAAGTAGCAAATATTAGCCTTTAGGTAGAAAGACCTTTTCACTTTCTTTTCAGCATGTATCTCCCACATGTTGATGACAACTACCAGATTAAAAATCTAAACTCATAGTAGCCAACAAACAAAAGAATTCATTAATTGGTGAAGCAAAACAAATGCAATGCCTTGTAGTATCTGTGGTACAAAACTTTTGACACAAAGTATCTCAATAAAGTGAGTACTGAAAGGTGTAAAATCTACAAAGCAATTTTAGCTGGGAAGCTCAAAAAAGCCTGTTATAAGTTCCTGAAGGTTTTTAAAGCACAAGAACAACTCCCTGTTCCAAAATAGATTCCTCCACCTTCGCATTGCTATTCCTGTACCATGTTAACTCACTACAAATTCTATCTTTGGCTTGATGCCTCATATGCCTGTTAACTAACTACTTTCACATGTAATTGTTTATTTCCTTGAATATTTGTATACCACATACAAAGGTGAAACACAAACAAGATTCTAGTGAAAAAAAACAACCCATAAATGCTAAAAATTCGAGTATCTATAAACATTCATTAAGGTCCATGGTTACTGGAAAGCAAGGCACCTGCTAAAAGTGTTCATATCATCTCCCACAACTACCTACTCACTCTGGCATTTTTAAATACCAGATCAGTTACATCATTCTTAGTAGCAGATGCAACAGCTTCAAATCTTATATCCAAGCATAGGCACAAAAGATTTTAACTCTCATTTATACTGAAAAATAATGGTCTTTCAGAAAGGCTTGAAAGCTGCAGAATTCTCTAATGACAAATTTGGGGGTTTGAAATGTTATCAGAATAACATTTTATTTTTACACAAAAACAGAACTCTCCACAGATTTCAACCATACAGGAATGAGGGAAATTAATTAGTTTCTTATCACAAACCAAAAAAGAAACTGAAAAATAACCAAAAGGGATTTAAAAACTAAAACCCCTATAATTTAAATATATAAATAATGTAATTTTAAAAAATATATATTTTATATATAAAATTCTTCAGAAAGAAATCTGCAGAGAAAAATGGATGCATGTGAGAAAAAGAATTAAGGTCCTCCCAGTACGAAAAGAGAAAATTGTCATGAAGGCAGTCATGAAGAAGAAGAAAATGAAAACAGAAATTTGTACATATATATTAATGGTTGTAATAGGACAAATTTAATTCAGAAATAATCAGTAAATTTGAAAATAGCTAAGTCCTCAAGAAAAGACATAAAGCATTTCGTTGAAAAACATGAAGTGTTTTATCCTACTGCCAGACTTAGAGAGGTTGGATAAGCTCTCAGAGTTGAGAAAAGTCTTTTCAAAAGCACTGCTATCAGACACACTCAGGAAACAGCATGGAAGTTTGGATAGCAGGTCACTCCTCCTCTCCTCCACCTTCATTAAAGCTAAGGAGAGCACTGCAGAGCACATGAAGTAGGAAATTGAAAATGGCAAAGATTGTTCTTTGTGCTCTTCATTGGTCACCCTCTTCACTGAAACTCCAGTACAAAAATATATTGCTACAGGACAGGACAGGACAACATGAGATGTAATTAATCAAAAGAGCATAAAATTGTCCTGTGTCCCAATGATGTAGTACTAATGGTTACCATTGTTGTAAAACATTTGCCTTACATTTTGAAGGAAATTAATCAACATTGCAATAAATCATATTATATAATTAAACACTATTAATGCTAGGAACCAAGATTACTGAGCTCCTAGGTAACGTCACATTTGTATGATGTTAAGGGCTGTGTGACATTACTCAGGAGAAAATAGCTTTCCTAATGTCAATAAAGAATGTAATATAATCTCCCTCTGCCGTTTCAAAATTGGAAAATGATTAACTGAATAGAAGAGTAACATAGGACTAATTCTCCATTTATCATGGCCAGGTCATAAAATGCTGGTCATATCCATGATAGGTTCGTTTCAGGGCTTAGCTCAGGAAAGGTTAGTTACTTGGGAAAAGGGCATTGCTGATACTGCTGTGAGACAGATTTTTTACTGCATATTTTCTGGAAAAGAGAATATTCTCTCAACGTTCATGGCATAGATTAAAAAAAAAAAGAAATATAAATATTTCAATTTTAAAAAACTGGTTAAGATCATATGGCTTTTATAATTCACTATTGTCATTTGTAGTATTTGTGAAAATTCAGTTCCTAGATATCTAGAGGTAGACCAACATAAGCTTTTTCTCGGCAACAAATAAAGGTGATGAATGAAATCTATGAATGTTTGCTTGTAAAGTTCAGACATGCCAATGAGAATTCAATGTGTTTAAAACAGCCACAGAAAGCTATCTCAAGTATTATTATGGAATCTCAGCAGAAATGCAACGTGTCCATAAACAGTACAACTGTTTTTATCCCGCCCATATATAGCACATGTTTCTGACACGTTAATATGCAGATTGCAGGTGGGAGTTTCCAGGTTCAAAGCTAATTTTTCCACTGAGTGGCATGTTCCCAAAATTCATTTTCAACCCACCTAATTTTAGACACTTAGTGGAGGGGCTAAAGTTAGAAACCAAGTCATCCTAAACTCTCTCTACAGGCTATGGAAAGATAGTGATAAAGGGCTGGTAAGATTTTACTGCAGCTGAATTACATCTAGTGAATGCCTGTTCAGTATTCAGACTGAAGCTATCTGCTTAACAGATCAAATGTTTGAATATTGTTCAGAACAAACAAATCCCATCTAATCATTAAATAAGCTGTACACTTTCTCCCCTTACTCAATCTCCTCAATAGCTACTTCTGTGCACAGCAACTTGCTGGCCTTTTGATCATCATTCTTTCTCTGTTTATTATCTTTCTAAACAGATAATTCCTCCTCCTTTCTTCTCTTGTTTCCTTAGGTAGCAAATAAGTAAAAACTACTCTAAAAGAGTAGCACAACAGTGTTGGGTTATTTTTATAACTACAGGTGAATGAGCAACTTGTCCACCTAATGGCTTAGATTACTTTATTACTCGTAAAATTACCCGTAGCTCCCAAATACTTTGATCAGTGTTCAATAATTTTCTATTCTCACAGCCAAAACCTCTGCTGGAAGTCTGGGAAGGTATCATTATTTATCAATTTTACTCCAAAAAGCAAAATCTATGCCAAAGAACATGTTGACAGTCACAGTTAAACAATTTTACAGGATGAAACAGTAAGTATTGGAAAATGGTAATAGGAAAAGTAAGGGCTTTTATTGCCTTTTGCATTTCAACAACTTAAAAACATGAACATAGGAAACCATACAGTCAGTGTACATAATGTAACGATACATTTTCCAAGCCAAATATAGTTAACTAAATCAAGGCAGAAACATGGGCTGCAACTGCAAAAATAGAACACAGGAAATGTGGGGGAAAAAAACTCAACAAACTCAAACCGACTTGAATTTTAAATGTCTTTATATATAATTATCTTCTGATTACTAAGTTTCAATACATACTTATTAAAACATTTGTTTCAGAAAATTTTTTAAACACCCAAAAGGACATACATCCTGAGATTTAAAAAAATTGCTCCTACAGTTTCAGTTCTACTTGCCATCATAGCCACTCAGAAACCTATCGGTAGAGCCTTTCTTGTTACCAATTTTGATATTCTAGGAAGCCCATACATAAGATAATCCAGGTATTTGCCTTGCATATTAAAGTATTTGTCATACATGCAACACACTGCTTTCATTTGGGGAAAAAAAAATAATGAAACTTCTCCTTCTTTATTGTATCCTATGAGAATCTGAGAGGGACCTCCACAATCAGTTTTTCAGCAGACCTTGTTTTTAACCTGTGCAGGGGCCCACCACATTTACCAGAACTAACTGTGGATGTATACAGATACCATAATCACTATTACAAATACTGCAGAAGAGGTACTATATTTTCTTACTTATATTGTGAGAAGAAAGCAAAGCTTTTGGACATGAAGTAATACATAAATGAATAAACTGATTTATAAAAATACATTTAATACAATTATAAAATGGAATATTTCAGTTCTCTTAGGAAACTTGTACTTTCACTATTCCCTAGGATAGGATATGCTTTGTAGAATTATCTAAGACAAAGATGAGAACCAAGTAAATGCATACTTCTCTAATTTACAATGTTTTTAAGGAGTAAGTTAAGTTCAGTGAAGCCCATTAATTAATAATATGGAAATAGAGCAAGATTACAGGACTTTTTGTCACCTGCTTTTAAATTCAGCAAAGTAAAATGTCTAGATTCATTTAAAACCAAACTAAAATCCTATTACCATTATCTTCCTTCTAATTCTATCATCCTCATTTTCTTATTTCAGTGACATATGCCATGCACAATAATAACAGTGTAAAAGACACAGCATGAAAACAGAAAGAAAAAAAGGAAACACCCACACACACAAAACCGAAAAAAAACCATACAAAAAAAAAACCACCATAGAAACTTTGCCCTCAAAGAAAATCCCATGCAGCTAAAACCTCTTGAAAGGATACCTGGAATGTACAGAAAGCAATGAGGAAGTAAATGCACATTTTGACCTATAGGCTAAAAAACAAACATATTCTTATTCAGCCTTATGATGTGTACATACTCTTTAGCATACCATTGAGAGAAATTCACTGACATCTAAGAATGGAAGGAATTTATGCATATAAACTGTCTCAAATCATGAATCTTCTTTCCACACTAGGAAAAGTATGCTAATATTTATACAGGCACCAAAGCTGGGACTTAATACTCTACTCAGTACTGTGTATAACAGGAGAACAGAGAGTATCTGCAGGAACAGAATTAAAGCTGTGTTTTTCCTGATATTAAAAGGCAGAGGAAAATTTCATTCAAAAAGCCTTTTCTCTCCCTGGCAATTATTTGCACTGGGAAAGTACTAGAGAGTTGCCTTTCCAACTAATAGGTCCTGAGAATATGGTTGCATGTGTGATTGCACTGGAGCACTCCTGATTGAATGACTAAAGAGAACTTGACCTCCTCCCCACTCATATTTTCAAGCTGCAGAAAGAGGCATCCTCCAATTATAAACAGGGCAGATTGAGATGCAACAATTGAATGGTAAGGAACAATCAGCCATAGATCTCACTCAGAGTGCCACAAATATGACATTCAACCATCTCAAAGAAACTGTGTTCATGCTTACCAGATGCTAACACATCCATTTCATTTAGTTTTGCCTTCTGCACAGTGAAAAATATTGTAATTTTGTAGTAATTACTGTCAAACTCACAGCTCTAATTATATTCTGCCATTTTAAAGTGCTTGCATATGCATTTAATGCTTCCAAAGATGTCACCCTAAATACTGACATTTTCTGTTCATTCACAGAAGATATACAGCACTAATAGCCAATGCAACAGCACTTCCATGTAAAACAAATCACCAGGGAAAGTAGGGTTCAGGCAAACATTTTTGCATTTTAAAATCTGAGGTACACTTACATATTTATATTTGCATTGTTGCAAAATACCCAGCTTCTTCCTTTGAATCTGCTTCATGCAGCAGGAAGAACTCTGACGGCACCAAAATGCATGTTGAAGAACTGCTGAGTTTATGTTAAGCTTCAGGCTCTTCCCTTCTATATTTTGGTCACCATAAAAGTGAACACAAGGCAAACATAAGGGCAAAAATAATTTGATCCTCTTACTGTCTAAATTCTCTTCTGCTTTGAATTGCCATAGTAGAGTAGGTTTAACATTTGGTTGCTGGATTGCACAATCCGTACTGCAATTTATATTCTCTTTAAAAACTTCATCTTGAACAACAGTTGGAGCAAAACACATCCTTATCCTGTAACAAGCTGAAACTGGAATATACAAAACATTCCCTACTGATAAAACCATATGTCTTCAACTAACATGTTGTATTTATAAAAGCTCAATCACACGATTGACTGTATTTTAAAAAAGCAACATATTTAAACATATTTAAAGCCTTACCACCTAACTTATCTCCTGGAAGCTTCACAAAACTCACATTTTGTAAGGTACTCGGAAGGAGGGCAAAGTACTATATTTTGGCAGTCACAAGAAATACATGCTTCCGAAAATATGGGTGAACTATGGATTTTTAAACAACTCTTTCAGTCTTCAACTGATTTGTGAGGAGCCTTGCTACTACTTAATACCATTCGGGAAAACCTTTTCGCTCTTGCATCCCACCACATCCTCAGGAAGGAGCTGACTGCATTGGCAAACTAGTTCTATGGCAATGTTAAAACTGCCACATTCCTAATTCCTACATTCAGTCCAGCGTCTCCATTTTAGTTGTACCGTCTGAGAAAGTACAATATTGAACACCCTGAAGGTTAATTTTTTCCACTTTTCCAGATATTGGATCAAGGCTTAAATAAGGGGATATAGCTTCAAGTTAATTAAAGACTGTCATTTGTTGTTGCTAATTTGTAGTAATTGGCTTTGGTTATGTACTGATTAGATAAATGAGAGCACATGTTTAACTAACAGATGATACATTACAGGACTGTTTCCTTTAATTTATCGTCAATCATATGGAGCATTTTTTATAACAGGTTTATTTTAGCATTATGCCATTCCAAAATTCTTCTCTCAAGTCTTTTTTCTCCCCTTGCGGCTCCATATGCTGATTGAAAAAATGTTAAAAGGTACCATGGTAACGCTTGCTATGCTTTAAGACATATTGAAGAAAGTTTTCAGACTCCTCAGGCATAACTAAGACATTAAAAAATGCACAATAATGTCAGAAAAATACTCCAGAGATACTGTGCTAGTATCCAGAGATACTATTTTCAGATTTCATACACTTGTTAATTATATATATATTTCACATTAAGAAATTATAATACACAGAGAGTGGGAAAAGTGTCCCTTCTGAAAAGAAATTTGGTATTTCACAGATGAAACATATTTTGTGGTTTAAAATACAATTCAAGCGCTCTCAAAGTATGAATGGGCAATCCTGAAGTCTAAGCTTCCCTACATAGCATCCAACTACTGACATCAATGATCAATGTCATCAAAAAACAAATGATACACATACAGATTAATTTTGAGGGACAACAGGTTGAAAATTCAAAAGCACCTAGTGTTTTTGTCTTTATGAAAGTCCACCTCTGTCACCAAAAACCTGGATGACCAGCTACACTATTTAGATTCCTGTTGTACCCTTAAAAATCAAACCAACACTTATCTTCACTGGGGGCTCCCTTGCAGCAGCACAGGTTAGTAGCTGATATCAAGCAGCAGAAAACAGCATGATCAAGCCACAGCACTAATCCCACAGGCAGCCTTTCATCTCACAAGAAAAAGCACACATCTAAATTCAAACTGTGCTTGCACACTTCTGTGAGATGGAGCCCACGGAGAAAGAACTCCATATCCTGCGTTCAGGAAGGATAATGAGTCTTACACACATTATTTAATTTTCTTTCAATTGCAAACCCACCCCACACATAATAGTAATATATAACAGTAACAACACAACATTTTTCCCATGGGGCTAATTTCAGATTTGTTTTATGCATATGTAAAAAATGGTAGACCTCACAACACAAGGTCTCTGAGATCCACTTCTTGCTAAATTAAATGAAATGTCTCCTATCTATCACAACCCAAACTCCAAACACAACACTATCTACCCAAAGCAGAATAATTTTTGTAAGCACACTGTGTAACACTGAGCCAAAATAATAAAGTGACTTCATCTTAAGCAACAATTAGTTCACTCAGTGTCCTGAAACACACCCCCCCTTATTCACATTTTTATTTCTTGCATCTTCCCAAAACAGATTTTTAAGTCCAAAACCAAAGTACATTCTCAAAGCTGTATACATTTTATGGCTTCTTTAAAGAGTACTGTTCCAGAATTATAGCCTTACCCTACTGCAGTTGAAAACCAAGAGCAGTCACAAAACCTAGCCCAGTTCTTTCTGCGTACAGCTGCACGATTTGATAGTGAACTTATACTCTACTGGAAGGCTACATATACCAAAGACTTAGCAATAATCTTAATATATCGATTTATAAGGTAATTTATTTACCTTATGTGAGGTAAATAAATAAGATAATTTATGAAGAGCGCAAAAGTGGAAGCTCTGACCAGATTTTTATGAGTATGGCAACTGTTGCAAATCACAGTTCAGTAAAAATGTGCCTGCCATTTCCACACCCACTGTCATTTCCAAGAAGAAAAATTTATGACACATTTTGGCCAGTCCTTGGTCTGCGCCATACCGGAATGGAGAGCCCAGGATGCATTCTGGCAGGCACATCCCACGGGCATAGATGTACACACAGCTCCACAGTGCAGATTCAGTTGAAAATATGAATCAAGTTTACACATCTCCACCCCTCCGCCTGTCAAACGCTTGCACTGCAGTGGTTATGTTACTAAGTACCTCATTCCAGAAGGCATGTAAAGAGACAAATTAACAGTGGTTTTTTGTGTCTTCACAAAGAATCAAGCTATTGTTTCCCACTGCCTTTAATGTTTCATCTAAAATTAAAATCAACATGCCCAACAGCAACTAAAGGGGTTCTTTTTGGGGGGGGGGGGGGGGGTTTGTTTGTTTTGTTTTGTTTTTTAATAGAGAATTCATGAAATGTGAACTACCAGCAGCATTTTGAGAATCAGTGCATCATATAACCCCTGTCCTGAGCCTGAAGCAAGAGTCATGAGGGTCCTAGCTCTGTGCTCTACAGATGGTAGAATGAGTGGGACCAGTGGGTGAAAAGTGGCATTGCTGTGCCAGAAATGCAGGTGATTCCAGCATCACAAAAGGGAGGTTGAGTTGGAAAATAGGCTGGGGGAGAAGGGAAACTGAAATGCCTCTAGCTCCCTCTGTAAGCTGGTAGAAAGTTCTTGCAGGGTTTGAGTTTCTAGTAAAACACAAAAAAAGAGAGCTATTACAGACATGACAGTTCCAAGATACAGCTGAAAAAGGTTAGGGAAAAGCACCTGAAAAAGGCCAGGGAAAAGCAAGGAGCAGCAGCTCCCTATGGGAAGGAGTGCTGGGAGTGCAGTGTGGTGACACAGACAGCAGGTTTAGGGTCCTGGGCCAGGCACAAGCATGCCTGCGACACGGAGGGAACTGCAGCTCAGGCCAGACCACGCTTAAAGCAGCTCCTGCAGGCTAGGCTTGACCCATTCTTCCCATGGTGCTCCCTGGGATGGGGGCCTCTTCCCACCCCTGTCACCAGCGGGAAGGGATCACCAGCAGCTGCACTGACTCAGCCACCACAGCCAAGTCCACCCTAAGGGAGGCACATACCCGTGACTCACAGACCACAATAAAAACACCAGAAAACACCACTGTCTACAGGAATGGTTTCCAAATATGCGCTCAGTCCCTACTTTGAACCTCTGATTACAAGATAATGCCCGAAAACAAAAGTTTTAAAAAATTATTTTCAAAAACACGGTAACCCTAAAGCCTAATATTTTGAGCCTGCATGCCTCTCTTAAAGTGATGACAGGTTCCTGGGAGGAACACCAAGGTGCAGGAGCAGCACTACCAGACTAAGCCAGCAGAAGCTTGCAGTTTGGGGTGCCCTAGCATGAGGGAAGGCACACAACATGCATCTAATTTTCAACAATGAAATGAGATGTAAAAATAATTGAAAAATATTATGAAATAAAACCTGTGCTGACATTCCATTGTTCCCTTACATCTTAGTCCAAGATCTGCTGAGATGGCTAAAGACTTTTCACTGATTTCAAGCAAGTTCATATGAATAGTTAAGAGGTGGGAAGTGAAAATCCCATTTTTAGCACATCTGCAAGATGGCAAAACAGGATATCCATGACAACACCACTAATAATCCACTAAAAACACAAAAAGGCATTAAGTTTTAATACCCGTAAAGCAAGATGAATCAGTTTGCCTGTTTCTCTTCTGTGAATTGGCTGATTTTTTTCCTTTTTTTTAAAGGTAAGCCTGCAAATGCATGGATGTAATGACTAATATTCAAGCACAGCCGAGGAAAACTTCAGTCAAGGATAGTCTTAGGAAAACTAATAGTTTAGAGCAGAGGCAATCCATTCATTACATAAAGGGATATGTCTGTAAAAACAGGAAAATGTTTCAAACTAAGCATATTTCCAATATATGCCATGCTTAGAGGTGAAGTTATCTGAAAAAGGCTTGTTTCGTATCAAATTTTTTAGATGGCCCCATGTACATGTGTCCTGATTGAATGCAGAAGTGAATTTGACAAATGGTTTTACTCTGAGAAGAAGGAAAGACAGATTCGGACAAAATGTATTTCCAGGCAGGATCTTCTTCTCATCTATGTTATAACTGGTAAATTATTTTCTGTACAGCTACTGCATGATAATGTATAATGGAAGAGTTTAATTGATGGACGTTTTTATTTACATGAATAATTAAAAGGATGATGGAAGGTGGAAGGAAGATGTGTTAAGAACTAAGAAACCAAAAATACCCAATATTTACTAAACTGTGAATTATAAAAGAGGTTTACCTGCCAGAACAAAATAAAAATTTTGTGTATCCCCTGCAATAGATTACTTTTTAGTATCTAAAATAAAGGAAGAGGGGAGTCATGAGGAACACTCAAATTGGACACATATAAGCAGGGAAAAATAAAATAAATACAGAATTAGTTTGCAAAATGCAGGATCCAAAATCATGGGAAAGAATTCCAACAGCTACTCAGTTCAAGGCAAATATTTTGAAATAGGTTGCAAATGATCACTGGAAAACAACAAATTAGATGAGTTTCCTTAAATTAAAGCAACACACTGAGTGAAATTCTGGTATAATATATTCCCACAGGAACAGACAGAATAAGATAACCACAAATTACTAGCAAAATCACTTCAGGAGCAGTGCATTTCATAGAGCACATGTATATCCCACAGAAAAGTGGTGAGTACTGCTGTGAACTTAAGGAAGCTGTTCATAATACATATAAATCATTTAGCTCCATTCATTTTGTCAGTGATAGGACAACACAGTGCATGTCCAAGAAGGATACTTAAAACCCAAAGAGACAAAGGAAAGATTCAGGCTGGGAAAAATACCAAAATATTATTGTATGTAAGCAGAACTAACTGTTCCCAAAGTTTCTGAAAACTAAGTTCTGCTTAACTCCAATTAAATAAAGGCTTGATTAAAAATGTCAGGAGAAACTGGCACCAATTAAATGTGTTGCATTTCATCCCAGTTCTACCAGTGGTCCAAAAAGACCACTGCCCTAGGCCTGACTCATCACTGAAGCTTAGGTGCCACACATAATGGAGAAGCAAAGGGAAAATCTGTCATGCATGTAGGTGGCTCCTCAAAATGGGGAAACCCTGCTGTTTGACAGGAAGAAATGTTACATTTTTTATGGTAAGAGAGTGGGAACTCTGGTCCTTTATGTTCATTTTCAGGCATCTAGATCCTCCTGCCTTACAAACTTTGTAAATGTTCCCACAGTGTGACACAGGTAATAAGCACAAGAATTGTTATTCTTTGAGATGAAAATGTAGATGATCCCTGTGCATTATCTTCAAAAATTCTGTTATCATCCAGTCTTCTTCAAACAAGAGCACACCTATAATACTGCCTTAACCAAAACTCACAAGTACTGTCTTTGAAAGAAAAACTTGTCATTTACCATAAGATCAGTGAGCCCTCCAGTGGCTATTTTAAACCTTAAATTGTAACAATAACCACAAGAAAAAATATTTGTATGTATATGGTTTACTCAGATTACACTTGATTTCATTTGTATTTTGTCATCTTTTACCACTTCAACTAAACAACACTTAAGGTGACCTTTATAATACTTGCAAACAGATGTATTTTCAGTTCACATACACTCTCTTTTACTCCTGTGTATCTACAAAATTTATAAGTGATATATTTTAAACATTTGAGTAATGTCACAGAAGTCGATGAGCTATATTTATGTAAGGGAGGTGGGGAAATATCAATACAAAATCAAAATCCCAGCCTATAATCCTGTAGGATATATACCCTATCTCTTGGAACTACAAACATCTGGGACAATGAATAAATATTCACAGGCTTTTTCAATGTAAAACCTAGCATGTGGCAGATTTAACATAAATAAAAAAATACCTCTTCTCATAAAGGAACTTGTTTTTCAGCCATGGAACCCCTTGCAACAAGATACTGTGGAGAGAACACATTTGGCCCAAAGACGACCTAAACATTCATGAAGCAAGAATCCATATGGGCAAAGAAATCCCTCAAGAATCTAGACTAAACTAGGAATGCATCATCACAATACTCTTCCAACTCTTACACTGTGCCATTACAAAAGGTAACCACTTGAGAAAGCTGCAAAGATAAGTTCGGCTGAAAGTATATTTTTTCAGGTCTAGCACTGACATATTCCAGTTTAAATAAAACCTTACTTAAAGTATTTAAACACTGTATGAAAAATATCCAGTAACTGAAGAACTCTCCACTACAGATTCTTTACCCTAGATCCACCCCAAGACACTGTCATGGTGCCCTCCATGCAACCTCCATGAAAAATCTGAGCAGGACTGTGCCTCATCCTCATCTGACAGAATCTTCTTCTGCTTGATTCTCCAGTTATTATACAGTATCATCCTGAATGTGTTTTATGAGCATTGGTTGCTATGGAAATCATCTGCTAAATTCTGCATTATTGATTTTGTTTAACAGGGGAATTGAATCATAGAACCATTAAGGCTGGAAAAGACTTTCAAGATCATTGAATCTGACCTTTGACAGAAGCCAATGTTGTCAACTAAACCACAGAACGAAGCACCATGTCCAGTTCCTTCTCAAACAGCTCCAGGGTTGCTGACTTCATGACCTCCCTGAATTATGATTTTTAAAATTTAAGATTTTAGCTGAGGGTTAGAACCAATTCATACTGAAGTTAGATACACCAATGATAAGTTAATGATTATTAGATGCTTAAGTTGAAACTAATTGTTATATTATGAGCCTATTTATAGAAGGAAGCGGAGCATCCTTCTATAGGAACGTATATAGAAACCAGCAGAACAATGCCCAGCACCTGGACTCTGTGTTAATCCATCACAAAGCAAAGGGCCTTTGATTGGGCCAGAGGGTTACGGAGACCTGACAAAGACATTCCTGACTTCATCCCCAGTCCCACTGGGTGGGACTGAATCTGGGACCAAATCCGAGACCACCGACCCAATTCAAGAGAAGAACTGCACATGCACAAAGGACTAATAACCTCATTCTAACACAAAGCGGGGATGGGAGGTGCTGGGGTTATGAATATGTATTATTTTGGGAAATAAATAGTAGGCAAAAATCTTTGTGTGGCGGGGTCCCGCCTTTTGGGAACAAGCCCACCTCTCCCCCGCCCATGTCGCCCACTGTCACAATAAACATACCACTTTCTAACTTTAACTAGTTAGAGAGTCTTTGTCCGTGATTTTTGCTGTCAACAATTCACTCCTGGGCAGAGCATTCCAATGGCTTAATAGCCCTTTTCATGAAGAAATTCTTACTGATGTCCAACATGAATCTCCCTGGGCACACTTGGAGCCTATGTGCTCTTGTCCTGTGACTGGTTGCCTGGGAGGAGAGGCTGACCCTGAGCTAGCTACACCCTCCTGTCAGGCAGTTCCAGAGAAGGATAAGGCCTTCCCTGAACCTCCAGGTTAAACACCCGCAGTTCCCTCAGCTGCTCCTCACTTGTGCTTCAGTCCCTTTATCAGCTCCACTGTCCTTCCCTGAACATCCTCCAGCACCTCAATATCCTTCTTGCCGTGAGGGGCCTAGGAATGAACATACAGTTCAAGGTGCAGCCTCACCAGTGCTGAGTACAGGGGACAATCACCACCCTGGTCCTGCTGGTCACACTACTGCTGATACAGGCCAGGATGCCATTGGCCTTCTTGACAGCCTGGGCACAGCTGGCTCATGTTCAGCCACTGTCAACCAGTACCCCCACATCCTTTTCCAGCGAGCTGCTTTGCACTCTGACCCCAGCCAATAGCACTGCCTCGAGCTGTGACACAAGGACCCATCACTTCACCTCACTGAACCTCATGGAATTGGCCTCTGCCTATCAATCCAGCCTATCCAGATCTCTCTGCAGAGCCTTCCTACCCTCCAGAAGATCAACTTACCTGCCCACCTTGGTGTCATCAAAAACTTACCAAGGGTGCATTCAATCTCCCCATCCAGATCATTGATAAAGATGTTAAAATGGAGATGCACCAATACTGAGAACTGGAGAACCCCACTAAGTGACAGGCCACCAGCTGGGTGTTACTCCATTCACCACCATTCTCTGGGTTCAGTCTTTGCTTTAACTCAGCAAACAGAGCCCTTGTCCAAGCTGTGGCTGCCAGGTTCTCCTGGAGAATGTTCTGGGAGACAGTATCAAAGGCTTTGCTGAAGCCCGGTAGACAACATCCACAGCTTTCCCTTATCCACTGGGCAGGTCACCTGGTCATAAAAGGAGATGAGGTTGGTCAAACAGGACTTACCTTTCATAAACCTACCCTGGGTGGGCCCGATCCCCTAGCTCTCCTCTATGTGCTGTGTGATGGCACTCAAGATAATCTGTTTCATAACCTTCCCTGGCCTGTATTCCCTGGATCCTACTTCCAACCCTTCCTGCAGATGGGCATCACACTGACCACCCTCCAGGTGTCTGGGGCCTCCCTGGTTAACCAGGACAGAAGGTAAATGATGGTGAGAGGCTGGGTGAGCTCCTCCTCCCTTCCCTCAGTGCTTGGAGAATCCCATCCAGTCCCATCCACTGTGAGTGTCCAAGGGGCACAGCAGGCCATTGACTGCTTCCTCCTGGACTGCAGGGGTCTGTTCTGCCCCCCATCCCTGTCTGCCAGGGCTGAGCAGGTTCTTATCACTACTTCTGCAATGAGATCCATAAAAGCAGAGTGAGAGAATTAAATCTCAATGAAATGACACAGATCAACAATAGCCTCCAACCTCTGCAATGATCTGAATGGACCACAGACATTCTGTATTTCTATATTTATCCTGCAAGCTGGGCACTTCTATGACTTGGGAATAATTTATTCAATAATCTATTCAAGAAGACCTTCAAAATGCAATTCTTGAACCAGCATAGGAACAGCATGGAGCATGCATCAAAATTGGCTCTATTTTTCAAGGGAGTTTATCCTCTCTCAGAGGACAACCCTCAGCAATTCAACTGGATTATTTTCAACATTTACATTGTTTTATTCACAGTCAACAAGAGAAGGATAAGGCCTCCCCTGAACCTCCAGGCTAAACACCCCCAGCTCCCTCAGCTGCTCCTCACAGGACTTGTGCTTCAGTCCCTTCATCAGCTCCACTGTCCTTCCCTGAACATGCTCCAGCACATCAATATCCTTCTTGCTCAGAGCTGAACACACAATTCAAGGTGTGGCCTCACCAGGGCTGAGTACCAAAATCAAACAATACTATCATCAAACCATAGCATCATTCTTTAGTCTCTCCACAATTTTGTGCAGATCAAAACAAAAATAATTCATCTTCTGCATCTACTAAGGGAATGTTAATTAGCACACAACTAAACACTTTATGATAAAGTCCTTCAAATTAAGTAAGGCAGTAAATCCAAATTTAACTATCTAAATTGAGATAAATTCTGCAGATCAAACCTTCAGAGACAAATATTGTTAAAACTACACATATAATCAGCCTGAGAGTGCTTTGGGGACAACTGGTGTTGCTGAATACTAGACAAACATCATATAAAGCCATCAAATAAAAGCAAAAATAGAAAGTTACCTTACTGAGTATAAGAATTAAGTGAGATTTGTTTTCTATGGACTCATGGTTTGTGGCTCTGCAGTCTCAGAAGGCATGTACACCAAACGCAAAAAGATATTTACCCTGGAAGCATTTATGCAAAGCTTTTTGTCCCGTCTCTACTAGATTCTCTGTCTAGTAAGGTGCAGTTTTATTTGTAACATCATGCCCCACCAGAGTTCTTCCGCTCAATTTGCCTGCCTGTTGTCATGAAATCTGCAATAATTTATCAGCATTTGTCTTAAGTTTGAGCCAATAGGTTCAAAAGCTAGTTGAGGATCAAAACTAATGAGAATTACAACTGTGTACACCTTGCTTCCATAAGAAACATTGAAAATATAAAACCATACATAATAGTTCATCTATATGTGCTATGAATGTGATTCACATTCAAATTACTCCCAAGTTATTAGCTGTGTATATGATTATGACTCATGAAGAGAGTACAAAAGGTTCCTTCACTCTGATCTTGCTATTCTATTCAGAAAAATACTTTCAAGCATCTGACATTAGTGTTTTATAAGGACATGTTTGAAAACTGAAGCACAGTAAAAGTGCATAAAACTTTTCTTTTTTAAAATATCTCACAGAACTAAACAGGAAAAGCTGCAGAGACTTTTAATTAGAGACTGCTATGCACAACACAGATAGGAATGTTTTTATCTCCCCCTTCTGACAAAAAGTACAGAAAATATTTCCATATACCATAACTTACATCCTGAACTTTCCATATGCAATAGTTAAGGTGCCCGTCATGTAACATGAAGGCCTTACATGGGCCCTTCATTGCAACACTACCCACCGATCTCTGTGGATGGCCTTAGTAACAAGCAAACAGGTTACACAGAGGATTTAAACCTGTTCCTCTCTAGATACACAAAATCACCCCCCACAAAAAAGTTCATAGTCCATCTTTAGCTCTGAAGAGCCTCTATGCTACAGTCATGCTGCTCACATACAGGAGGGAGGGATGCTCAAGAATATTCTCTTTGTGTTCTGCCACTTTATCTTGTGTTTCAACAGCAATGTAATCACAGCTGCTGCCCTAATCAGACAGGTCTCTGAGCAGGAGCTTACATTCCAGTTGCACAGCTCGCTCACGTTTATCCTAACAAACCTATAACCCAAGGCTATGTGGGATACTTTTTAATCTGTGCTATGGCAAACTTCTTTCATAAATGCTTTAATACACGCCTTCAACATGCTGAGGCAAAAGTATATGATAAAGCTTCTGAGCAGCTTTTTGCTTTAATAAATATGGGTATTTGTGGTCTCACTCACTTCCGACCTGGTTCAGAATCTTTGGAGTGAGGATTCAAGTCACCACTTGATAATCTTAATTCCAGAAACTAACTTCTTCAAATATGAAAACATATAACAATTAAAATTAAAAGGTCATTCTAAAGCACAGGAGAGAAAAAAATTACTTTTGTTGTACACTCTGTATTTGCAAAAGTTGCAGTGGGAAAGCATAACTGACACAAACATAGAAAGCAGGCCTCAAAGAAAGAGACAGGATGAGTTTGACCTAAAACATTACTGCAGAAAGCATTTTTTTTCTGGAAATGTTCTAAGACATTAAAATTATGTACTGGTAAGAAATGCTTCCTCAGGTGTAGACAAAGCTGCCTTGACAAAGTTCAAGCACTTTTGTTCTCTCCAAACTGTAGAGAACAGTTTATTTCCTTCTTTGCAATGTGACTGACACAGCCTTTGTGAGTAACAGTAACGTGAAGACAGTGATGAAGCGCCTGTTTCACGCAGTACCACACAGCGTGGCTGAGGCCGGACCTCTGGAGGCCATGGGGTCTGACATCCCTGCTCAAGCAGGGCCACTTACAGCCCATTGTTCAGAATCATGTCCAGATGGCTTTGGAAGGTCTCCAAAGCTGGAGACTCCAGCAGCTCTGTGCCAGTGTCCCATCTGCCTGACAGTAAAAAAGCCTTCCTGATGTTCATAAGGAACATCCCATGTTTCAGTTTGTGCACACTGCCTCTGGGCCTGCCAGTGGGCACCACCTGG
Source organism: Melozone crissalis (assembly GCF_028551555.1). NCBI lineage: Eukaryota > Metazoa > Chordata > Aves > Passeriformes > Passerellidae > Melozone > Melozone crissalis. The sequence goes on along the minus strand of NW_026535783.1, from coordinate 32,938,321 downwards.
TTCTGGTCTTCTTTGCTTCCTGCCTTCAGGTTTTCACACACAGGTTTTCATCTTTGTAGCCCTTCATTGAACTCTCTCCAGCAGCTCCTTTTCGCTTGCGGTCAGGAGCACAAAGCTGGGCACCAGCAGAGGCCTCACTTGTGCTCTATGGAGGGGCAGGATGACCTCCCACAACCTGCTGGCAACACTTGGCCTTACTGCAGCCCAGGGCACTGCCAGCTATACTTACTGGAAGGACACCGTGCTGGGTCACATTCAGATCAGGGCTCATCAGAATTCCCTGGTTCCTTTTCTGAAAAACACATCTCCAGCTGGGGAGTTCCCACCGTGTACTGGTGCCTAATGTCTATGGTTGTTCCTCCACAGGTGCGGGACTTCGCTCTTCACCTTGTTCCACCTGTTCCCCTCAACTTCATGAAGGTCCTCTCAGCCTATTTCTGCAGTTCCTTGACTGGGCAGCACAACCCTGTGGTTTCTCAGTTACCCATCCCAGTTAGGTGTCACCTGCAAACTTGTCAAGAGTACACTCTGCCCTACCGTGCAGTCATTAATGAAGACGTTAAAAACTGGGCTCAGGCCCAGTTTTGAGCCCTGGGACACTTCCTGGTCTCCAAATAGACTTGTGTCATGTGTCACCATCCTCTGGGCCTGGCCATTCACCTGAGGTCACCGTCTGCACACCCAGGCCACACATTAACTGCTTCTCTTTCAAGGTAGAGCCTGGAGCCAAAAGCCTTGCTGAAGTTCTGCAAAAACTGCTCTCTCCCTCGCTCTCTATCAGGTTGGTCAAGAGCATGATATCCCCTTTCACTTCTGAACAAACTCAAAGGAGAAAGGCTTACACACAGCCTTACATAAAGACCAATTTTCTCTCACGTTCAGTGTGCATGAGATAAGCAGAACGCTTATAAAAGAAGACACAGAGAGGAAATGTCCTTCATCCACCATCATGGTGGTTTGGTCTTTTTTCCTCATCATTACACAGTGATATTCCTAACAGAAATCATTGTGTACATTCTGCCTCAAGTATATAAAAATAACAGTTGTGCTGCCTGAAATTACACTAAAAAACTCCAAACCTGTCTATTTTGAATAACCTAACCAAAACTTCAGAAAACTTGCAGGTGGTTTGTACTTTTACAATTATACTGAAATATAAATTCCTTTGTTATGTAGATTTCACACATTCAGCTATACCAGTTCAAAAACAGAGACTTCATTTTTCCTGTAAATGACCTGTGCCTAACAAGCTCTAATATGCAGTCAAATTAAGAGAAAAATATTACTGCTAGATTATGAGAAGCACTTCTTTTAATCGTTGCACGGTGTGAGACTGGCTTAAACTTTTTTTGTTTAAGGCAAGCTGGAGTGCCAGTAGAAACAATGCTACTAAAAAAATCATACCTATTACCCACGCATGTGTATCAGCAGTCATGCATCACATGGATTTGCTTGGTTTTTTTCCTACATCAGAACTGTTTTCAGACAGATGCATTACATAACCACGGGCAGTACCCACGTTTCTGGCAGCACCAAGGAAGCAAAAACTTTTTTAAAGACTTAGCTCCTTTTTTCTGCAGAGGCCCGGCAAGGAAAGGAGAAAGGAAAGGAGAAAGGAAAAAGGAAAGGAAAGGAAAGGAAAGGAAAGGAAAGGAAAGGAAAGGAAAGGAAAGGAAAGGAAAGGAAAGGAAAGGAAAGGAAAGGAAAGGAAAGGAAAGGAAAGGAAAGGAAACCACGGGCAGGGGGCATGGAGAGTGGGAGGAATTTAGACATTAATAAACTCTTTACTGCAAGGGCGTTAAGCCCTGAAGAGATTGCCCAGGCCAGCCGCGGGTGCCCCATCCCGGGGGTGTTCACAGCCAGGTATTCAACCTGAGCAACCTGACCTGGAGAAAGGTGTACCTATGTATCCACGGTTTGTGCCTGGAACGACGTGATCCTTCAGGCCCCTTCCAACCACTCCATGGTTCCATAATTCTATGAAAGCGACCGCGGGATCGCTCTTTCTGGCTTATCTCTCCCACCGTGCTTATCTCATCCCACAGGGCAGAAGTAGCACGGCTTATCTGAGGAGCCACAGCACCTCCCAGCAAACCCTGGCAGCCTGCTACGCGCGCATTCCCAGGGAAGCATTCCATGGTTTGTTTCTCTGGTTAAGGATGCTTGTAACATCCTTAATGCTGAAACTGCTGGAACTGAAATGCTGCCCGCAGTTCTGGGCACACCTGCACCCCGCGTTTTATCTGGGTCACGCTGACCAAATAGGACTGACGGTGCAGCCATTCCCGACAGCTGCGCCCCAGGACACCACGGGCTTACTGCAGCTACCCGGCAGCGAGGGGACAGCACCATTTTAAAGTGAACACGACGCTCAGCTGAAAGGACGAAAGCATGACTTTTTCACTACTCTGAAATAAGCGGGCTCTCTGTACACCGGGGACTAGACCGAGCCGAGTCGAGCCCGGCCAAGTCGGGAAGGGAAGGGCACGGCAAGGCACGGCAAGGGAAGGCTGAGCCGAGCCGGGCCGGGCCGAGTGCAGCAGCGCAAAGCAATGGCGCAGAGCGGCGGGTCGAGCTGCGCATGTGCGACGTGGGCGCAGCGGCCCCACCCCGGCCGCCCCGCCGTAGGCTGAAAGGGCTCGCGCCTGCTCCGGCCGCCGCTGGCCAATCAGCCGCGCCCACCCCGGCCGCCGCTGGCCAATCATCAGCCGCAGCTGCCCCGACCACCGCCGGCCAACCATCAACCACGCCCCTTCCCCCGCTAGCCCCGCCTCCCCGCTTCCGGCCGGCGCCGCCGTCAGCCCGACCGCTACCGCCTGTTACGTAACGCTCCCCCGCCCGCCGCAACCGCCGGGGATTGGTTGGGAGCGGTGAGCGCGCGAGTCACGCGGCGGCGGGCTCGGGTGGGGCGCGCCAGCGCGGCACGCGATTGGCCGGCTCCGGCGAGAGCCAATGGGAGTTGAGCCGCTCGATTCAAACGGTGCGGGGCGCGGAAGGGGGCAGTTAGTGCGCGAGGCGTCCGTGAGGGAGTAATCTGAGGCCGCTGCTCGTCCCGCTGCTCCAGCCTGCGCTGCCGCCCGCCATGGCCCACAAGCAGATCTACTATTCCGATAAGTACTCTGATGAGCAGTACGAGTACCGGTAAGAAGCTGTAGGAGGGTGCGTGAGGGCCAGCTGGAGCGGTTAGGAGGAGCTGGTCCGTAGGCCGGCAGCCCGGGCAGGCGCCTCGGTTGAGGTGTGCGGGCTGCTCTCAGGGAATGACGCGGCTCCGCCGGCAGAATAGAGCCTGAGAGGGCGCAAGGCCAGCGGGAAGGGGCTGTGCCGAACCCCTCCGTGGCGGCTTTCCGGGTGGCTTTGGACTGGTTGGACGAAGGGGACGAGTGACCGAATGCTGTTACCGGTTGGCGCAGACCGCTCGGTGAGCGGCCCCCACAAGCCCTGGCCACAGGGTGAGGGCGGAGGGGCGATACCCGCTGCGCCAACTCCAGGGAAGGGGTTGTGGCAGAGCCTGGGATGGGGCAGCGTCGTCCCCTGCCGACGGGGAACTGTTGAAGTTTAACTCTTCTAGACTTGAAATCGGTATTACAAATACTTTAGAAGTCAAAAGTTCTTATTTTTCAAGTAGCTGATATATCGGCCTGTTGCCAGAAGCGCATGTTTCTCTGAGTATATAGTCATTGGAGTCTGAAGGGGTCTAAATCTCATCTAGAAGACAGTTTGGCTCCCAGTTTGCAGTTGCTTTACAGATGTAACGTTTAATAGTCGTAAGTGATTTTAAACTGGGTTCTGGGACGGCTTTCATAATCAAATTCATGCCAAAATTCAGTACTCTTCGTTTTTTTATAGGCCAAGTGAGTGTTCATAACGTGGTAACTGTCAGTGCAGGTCTCTTCCAATTTTCTTGTGTATAGTATTTTGTGTATGCGTTTAATAATTAAACCTCTACAGACATGTGATGCTGCCACGAGAACTTTCAAAACAAGTGCCAAAATCTCATCTGATGTCTGAAGAAGAGTGGAGACGACTTGGTGTTCAGCAGAGTCTTGGCTGGGTTCACTATATGATCCATGAGCCAGGTGAGCACATCTGAACAGAATTAGGCAAACGAAAAAGTCAAATATCAGACTGGAGATGTTCCTGCCTCTGCCCATAGAAACAGGCTTTTTGTGAGCTCTTAAATAACATGAGTATGCAGTGACTGAACCAAATTTAATAGAGCAGCATATCTTTAAGTCATAAAACTGACTTTATGACACCTACTTTTTTGTACAACAACTTAATAGATGCTCGTGTAGACAAGGTCCTGTATTAATCCTCTGAAAATTCTAGAGGATAGTTTTAACTCTAGTTGTAGAGCCTCCTGAAAAATCAGTATTTCAGTTAATGGGGTGTGAAAGCCTAAGACCCTTACTAACTAGGATGTTGGTATTATGGGATCAGCCCTTCCAGGCTTGTGCCATTGATTAGCTTGACTAAAAAGTAACAGGTTGATTGATAAACTGCAGCAGCATGAAGTTCCAAGTTTCTGAAGAATCAGGTGATAAAATGAGCATTGCCTTCCAGTGTTTCCCTTATTTGGATACCTTTGATATTTTAGACTTTTTTGGAGGCATTTGAAATTAAGAAGACTGATTATAAGGTGAGCAGGCTGTATTAGCCAAGGTGGATTTTGTTGGTGTTTGATATGTGCCCAACAGACAGTATCAGCAGTTTGTCAAAGTTACAGTAACAGTGTTTATTAAGTAGTCCAATGTGAGGAGACATTATAAAATACTCTGGATTTTCCTATCATTTCCCTCCTGTAAGGCTCTTAAACTTATGATATTGCCAGCATTGGGTATAAAAATAAAAATTTGACTGTTGTAAAAGTACTGCGTACTTGGTCTGTTAATATTACACGTGGGGCTCTACTTAGACTTTCTAATTATTTATTTGAAACTAAGCCTCAACTATTGTTCAGGATTACAGAAATCGCTTTAATCAAGATTTGTACAAACTCACACTTTGTTCAATTTTCTTTCCGCAGAACCACATATTCTGCTCTTCAGAAGACCGCTTCCAAAGGATGAGCAGAAATAAGCCATGGGCTTTTGAATCTTCTGGAACTATGTATATGAGTGTATATATGTTGGTAGTATTCAGTGAATACTTTAAATTTACAAAACATACATCCAAACCTGTGCATGAGCTGTATTATTCACAGCAACAAAGCTCAGTCAAATGCAATTCCAAGCAGGCTGCTATGATGTTCAAAGAGTGATGAGTTTATCTTTTAATGTTAATGTAAGTGCCTCTCTGACTTAAATTTTGTTTGTGCTGCATGTTCTTAGCTCATTGCTTGTTAGTGTTCTGTAACTTTTGCACTCAAATTTTCTGCTGTAGTCTAGTAGGTTCAAATCCAGTAGTTCAACTGTTTAGTAGTCAGTAGGCTTAAGAAATAAACTTTTTAAATGTTTTATGAAACCTCAGTGTCTGGAGTTGTGATTTAATGTTTTTAAGACTGCCTGCTTCAAAAAACAAAACTCATTTGATGAACCCTAAGTATAAACTTAGGGTTGAGTAGTACTCAGTATTTTGAAGAGCTTCTAAGGCTCCTTTGTTCACCTTTGCCAATGCCAATTATTGTTTACTCTGGGGTTGTAGCCTGCTCTTCCTGTCTTGCATCCACATTATCACTGAGCCTTTGTGGGAGGTGGTTCTGTATACTGAGTAACTCTCAAGAGAAACGGGTTTATTTCACAGGCTAATTGTATTATGGTTGTGCACAATTTGGAAGGCCAACAGAAGCTGTAAGAGGGTGTGGGAGGGCCAGCACACAGGGTGAAGTGTGTGCTCTGCCTCTGTAATGTGAGCTCTAGTGGAGCAGACGAAGTAATATGGAAAGTTTGGTGAGGAAAAGAACCAGAGATGTCCGCCTCAAGTGCTGGTCTGGACCAGGCTGGTTAGAGCAGGTCTGTCCAAGTCTGAACCAAGCGCCTTCACTAATCATCTGCTTAAGTCGTGTTTTTCCCTGGAATGTCACCACCGAGGCCTGGGTGCCTGTCACGGGTGAGTGCGTGCCTGTGTTACGTGCCGTCCTTTCTCCTATGGCACAGGAGGGGCCGTGCCTGACGCAGGGCGGTTCGGCCGAGCCCCGGGCGCTGCCGGCGCCGCTCCCGCACGGGGCCCGCTGTGCGGCGTCGGGAGCGGCCGCGCGCACGGCAGCGGGGGCGGGGCCGCGGCGTCATCGCGGCGCGCCCTGCGCCGGGCCGGGAGCGGGGCCGCGCCCCCCGCGCCATGTCAGCCGAGAGGCGGCCGCGCTCGGGCCGCGGCGGCGAGGTAAGGGCGGCGGCGGCACCTGCAGTCCCCTGCCCCTTCTTTGGCTCTTCCCAGCACGGAGTCGCTCTCCAGGAGCCGCCTGGGGGCGGGTCCCTTCGGGCCGCACCTCCGTGCCGTTCCCCGCCCCGGGGGCCCCTTGCCAGCCTGGGCCCAGCGCTCCGGCTGCCCATATGCTTCTCCGGGCAGGGTAACTCCCACCGCTCCTTGGATCAGGCTTTGGTTCAGAACTGGGCAAAGGGTTCTTCTGGAAGGTCAAAACCGGGGGGCAGGGGTCGCTCAGGTTGGAGCACAACGAGTCGTTTCCCACCGTTTGGGATGGGCAACTCCAGACATTAACTTCCAGCGAGCTTAAGTGTGGAAACCTTTTCTCACTGAGGGTCTGTTGCAAGGACAAGTGTGCATCCCAGACACTGTAAGGCTGGGTGACCAGATTCTAGCCACTGGTAGTAGTGCTACGCACATGGACCTATGACCTAGTCAGGTTCGGGAGTTTTAGCGATGAGGCTACAGTCGCCGTTGCTTCCTGCCATGTGTTTTGATGGCATGGCAGTAAATACTCCGAGTTTCATTTCATAGTCCTTCCATATATACATACCCAGTTTAAGTCGATGGTAATTCAGAACAAATGGAAAGCTTGTCTTAATAAATTTGTTTTGTGCTAGAATCAAGAAGGCTATAAAATTATCATTTCAGCCTTCAAATACAGATGTGCACAAAGTCATTATTGTTACATACATACATGTTATGGAGCTTGATTAACAGTACTGTTAGTGTATTTATGAATTTTAGTTTTTACTGTTCAAATAGGAAGTAAGAATTCATATATTTGCATTTACTGCATTTTGTTCTAAGCAGGCTTCTGTCCTTTACATAACTGACTGTTTGTGACTGTTTCATGATGAATGAGGGTATTAAGTGACTTTACAGAGCAGCCAGATGTTTCTTTGAATATGTTAGTTTTATTTTCACTTTGTTTTTCCATTTCCTTTTGATGAGCTTTGTTGTTTTGCATGTTTTGATAGAAGAGAGCAAACTAACACTTTCCAATGAGAGTTAAGCTCACGAAACTGAGTGTTTTTCACATAATAGCATTAATCTCCAAATGCATGTAGCCAAAAAACGTTTTGTTTCTCAGGGCATCAAGTTGTCAGCAGAGGTCAAACCATTTGTTCCAAAGCATGCGGCGGTAACTGTGGCATGGTCAGAACCCTCAGAAGCATGTGTCTTTCCTAGGTACTTAACTACATGCTACCCATTTGTTCAGGAACCATCTTTGGATAAGTATGTATATTTTCTGAATCTTATTTATTGGGGGATTTTAACCATCTGGATTTGGATGTTGAGTACTCTTAAAAAGTCGCGGTTCCAATATATTGCTAGTCCAACTGTAGAAATGCTTCTGCATTATCTTAATGATTTAGTTTTTTACATTTATGTTCTCTGGGTGTATACCAGGTACCTGGTCTTTGTCCACAAGGGCCTGTATTGTTACAGAGTGTTAAGGAGAATGTGGTGTTCTGTAATGATTGGTCTGTTTTTCATGTGTTTTGGAAGGAGCTGAATTCAGTCCTTGAATGAAAGAATGGTTGTGTTGCGACCAGGCTGAGGTAGATGTAGTTCTACACAAGAAAAATGATTCTTCAAGAAGATTTCTCCTCCTGTGAAATATTTAGTATATGGGGCCTCTTCTAGATCTCCTCTCCACAACCTGTGCATCTCCAGAAAGGCAGTTTTACTAGAAATGCTACAGGTTTCTGAAAGTTTTGGGGTTTTTCTATTAAAGTCCAGGAATGGTATTTGTGGTAGACTTATAAAAGTATTTTATAAGGAGCAAACTAGAAAAAAAACTACGTAGCAGAATAGGAAAAAATTGAGTCTTGTAAGAGTCTGATATTTTACATAGTTCTCTCATTGCTTCTTAGGGCCTTAAGCATTGGATCGATTGTACAGTTTCTGCAAAGTTAATGGTGTTTCTTTAAAAATTCAGAGCATTAGTGAACACAATCATCGTAGGCCATTGTTTTGTCCTACAAGAAATCTTAGTATTTTCAAACTATTTTCATTCTACTAGAAATTTCACTTTGAGGTGAGTATGGCCTGTTCTATGCATTAGAGAAAGCTCACAGCATTAGCATTGAATCAATTACTGTAAAAAAACCCACAACCCAGACAAGAGTAGCCTTCTAATGAGTGTTCTGCCTTGTTGGGACTGAGACATGGTTATATTTGAGTCTCACTTGGTATATTTCTTCTTGGTCTGTGAACTGATTGTAAGCATTGTTTTGACAACATTCTGCCAGAATTGCAACAGGTAGTATGAAATGTGTTGCCTGAGGTCTTTTGTACCAATGGGAAGGTTTCTCTGTCCTTATCTACAAAAAATTCTGAGGCTGGCAGCTTCATGAAGAGCAGCTTTAAAAACTGAGTGCAGCTTTCTGAAACTGAGAAATTTGTATTCTCTCTAATCAAATCTGGACTCTTGTGTATTTTCTGGACAAAGTATAGAAGGAAATTGAAAGGGAGTTTTTGAGCATACATTGAAAGAAAGAGGCATGCCCCAGACATGCTGTGTTTTCATAAATTGTGATGGTTACATGCAGATCAGTTAATTATTGTTTTATAGTTCTACATTGTATTTCATACATGTTTTATGCTCCATAAAATGTTATACTTCCACTTCGTTATTGTCATTTTAGGACAGGTTTTAATGTTTGGGTTTTTTTTTGCAGTCAAGTAGGTGATGCATGTCATGTCCTTACACTGTGTTTTTGGTTTGTTTCACAAGAAAAAGCCTACTGAAAATAAGCATGAAGAATATCAGTAACCTTAAACAGGCATGAGAACTGTAACTGCAAAGCAGACTAGCTTTGAAACTTGGAAATGGATAACGTGTGTGTTTTAAGATACTTGCTTAACTACATGTTTTCCCAAAACAAAATTAATTGCTTTTAAAGAAGTCTGTAGCAGTAAGTAAATGCTTAATTGAAATAGCATGGAGTAGTTTCCTTTTGAAATAGAGCTTTCTTGTTAAACAAATTCTTTAGACAAGGAATATGTTTGTCGAGGCAACAAGTAGGTGCTGAAGACTTGCCCTAGGATGACTTTAATTTCTTTCTCAATATCCATCACATAGTGTTCTGGGAGATGCTGCCTTCCGTGAATACTCCACCTGCTCTCACTCACCTGATGTTGTTGCAAATGTGTATCCAGTAGCTGGCTCACAGTATCAGTCTAACAACTCAACACACTATAATGGTTCAGGAGTAGTCAGTGAATCTGCTGAACAAGCATATCCAGTCAGACAAGAAAGTAAGAGTCTTTCAAAGGTGAGCAAAATCATGTTTTCTTAAAAATTAATATTAAATTCTTACTTTAAATCAATCTTTATAAATGTTTGGTTCATATTTTTAATGTGAGTCATCACTCTTTCTTGTGATCCTCAATGACCTTGGAAAAGGATAGTAGTGCAATGTGCCCAGCTTCAGAATACTGAAAAGTTTGCAGAATTGTACACTTCAGATTAATACAATTTTTCAAGCAGCATTTTTGGAACATGAGGGGAAAGAATGGTCCAAAGTTGGGGGGAGGAGGTGGGGAACACCCTTCATTTGTGAGCTGTGCATTCATTTTTTACTCTTTGGGCTTGCCGGGAGGGGAGAAGGGCTCTTTTTTTTCAGCCCTGTGGCAGCTTCCATTAACTTGACTTAAGACAAACCTGGTATCTGTAGTCATCTGTTTGACTGACAAGTCAAAGACCACATCTCTTTGGTCATCTGAAATAATTTCCAAGACTTGCGCAGGTTGAAGACAATCCACAAGAAAGGGGGAACTTGTGCTGCTGGGGAGAGGGAAGAGAGTGTCGTGTTAGAAATGTAGTCTTTTTCAGTCAGAAATATATTGAGGTTCTGTAAACAGTGTAAAGAGTCATTTTTGTCTCTGTCTGTTTGGGATAAATTTCCTGAAACTTGTGAAATATTTGCAAACAAAAAATAGACAATCCTCTCAAAATATAAAAGGAAAAAAACCTCAGTGTATTATAATCTCATTTCTCTTGGGGATTAGACATTGTGTTTCTTAGATTTGTACAACTGCTTTTGTTTCCGGCAGTTTCATATTATATGTTCTGCAGTCACATCTTTTTGCTGCACCTTACTCCCTAGATAGAGACCTAAGTAACTTCACTGTGATCAAGCCTTTCTAGAGGAGTTGTAAGGTCTAGGTCCTAAGCATCCTTTATTACACATAAGGTACAAAGTCTAGACACCTAAAATTATTCATTTTCTTGCTGAGAGGAGGATTATGGGCTGAAGGTGTCTGAGGAGAGGATGACCTCAGCATTAGCACAAGTGATGTAATATGAAAAAACTTAGTTAAGCTTCTGGGAGGAGTTCTGTGATCTTTGTAGGGGCCTTGTACTGTTTATTATAGTCTTTTTGTCATTTTTCCCTGTCATATATTTTGTGAACTTCAGAGAAGTGATTTATATTTGCAGCCTTGAATTAATTTGATCGTGTGTCCTAACACTTTAATAATTTGCCTTTGGAGATCAAGAAATACCTTGTCCTCCCACCCAAGCAAACACTTTTGTTTCCAGATGTACTCTGAATTTAGTCCAGCGTCCTGTGATTAGAGTTAAGCCATTTATCTAGGCTGGTATAGTACAGTTTGCATAGATGCAAACCTGGTGCTTGTTCCTTGCTTGCTGATTTCTAAGCCCAGCTCTGCCAAACTGTATTTTGTGGAAGAATTGTAAGATTTTGATGACTCTGTAGAATGGGTGAGTCTGTGTCCTTTACAGGGATCACGTAGGTGTGTCTTCTCTAGCTACTTTACTCCAAGTTTTTTGGATGTTCTGACATCAGTCTTGAACAGTTTGCCTATGATACGTAGTTTAGTCAAAAAATGGCATGCTGTCAAGATTTTAGCCCTGTTTCAGAAGAAACTTTGGTTTAGAGACTCAGACTGGATGATTTAATACCAAACAATTTTAAACCATTGAAAATGCTCTGATTAATGAGATCACAAAAATGCAGTTGCCTAGAGGCATATGTATATATCCGTCTTACTTGGGCTATTAATGTATGCTAAAAATGGCACAGGGAACAATGTAGATGAAATTAAATGCCATATGTCTAAATGGCTGTTCCTATTTTTATTGGTTACTTGTGGTAATGATATACTAACTGTTTGTTTTCTATTAACTTGATGGTCAAACTCCAGGTGCAGAGGTGGTTAACTGTAACTCACAGCAATCTTGCTATCTTTATGAAGTTTCAGTAAAACTTACTGAATGTGTCACAAATACTTGCAGCAGAGAAGATCAAAAGAAGGTGAGAAAAAACTGGACAAGAAAAGACATGATGGAGGTGAAGCTTCTGTCAGAATTGGGAACAGGACTTCATTCCAGCGTTCTACATGCAGCAGAGATTCCGTCAAGCCAGGTACAAACATGTTGTTCGGTTATAAGTACATGGAATAGCTATGGAATGGGTGTCTGTGCAATAAGCTGCAGTTTGTGACTATGTTTCTAAATCTAGAATATTTAAGGAAAAAGATACCCTTTTCTGTGTGACTCTCTTAAGAAGGAATGGTGACCTGTCCTTTCCTGATTGAACAAATTCATGCAGACTGATATAAAAAAATTCTAAAAGAGCATCTGAATTTATACTTGTTTATTCAGTCAGCGCTCTGTTTGCATGTTGATTATAATTGCTAGGTTTTTTATTTAATATGAGCTGTGCAGAGCAACAGTCCTGGTTGCTATGCACAGCTCATATTGGTCCTGGTGACGATTGCTGTAGTTATGTTAACTAGTGTATAAAACATACTTAGAAATGATCACAAGCAAGCTTAATTACTTAGGCTTTGCATGCTTTATTTAGACAGGTTCAGTAAAGCTACAAACAAGAAGCCAACTGAAACTCCAAAAGCAGAATCTCATCCTGTACCCACATTTGAAGCTAGCATTCTGGATTTCCACGAGTCACAGAGTTTGGGAAGCAGTGAGATACTGAATGTACACCATAAAAATACACCAGTAAGTTTGGTGGAAAGTAACACTATGTCCCTAGTCAACTTCACATGTCTCTTCTACTGGACACCAAGGATAGCCCATGCTAACCCATGTTGCAGAACTTGTAAAAATAAAACTTGTCAAAAGTACAAGCATTATTAATTCAAGTGCTTTGCATTCAGTATGGCACTTTAAGATCTATTTAAATACCTTGTGAGCAAGGGAGTTCACAGCTAGAGGTTTTAGGGCACTTCTTCTATGTGGTGGTGTCAGTGCTTGCGCTTACTCTTTCTTAATGTTCTTTACTTGTCTGTGCTGCCCATAGATAGAGGAAAGCCAGGTACCACCAGAAATAAATGTAATATGTACTGGTATGGTCTAGATTGCTCGTAGGGACCACGTATATTGCTGTACTTAGCAGCTTACTGTTTTCTCTTTCACCTGGAAATAATAATAAGCAGTCACTTATCCAACAGTTTCCGCACATTTAAAAAAAAAGTCTGCGTTGTTGTACTTAATTGCTTTCTGCTAAAGGTTAAAAATAAGCAACTGAATTCCAGAAGGAGAATAAATATTGTTGAATCTTATTCTTTATTTCTTTGGCTCAATGTTTGTTAGTAAATAAAATACTGAAGTATTCAGCAGTGTATCACATATATTGAATCAAAGTTTTCAGTAGTGATTAATGATTAATAGTTCTGAAGGATCCAAACAGAATATTTCTGATGCTTTTGAGTAGAAAACTGTCTGCAATGAAAAAAGACCTTTCTGCTAACCCTTGAGTGTCATTTTTCATTATTTGTTTTAGTTTGATGATAGATTTTGTTTTTAGCATACATGAATATAAAAATATCTTTTTGTTCATTGTTAGATCATTATTTTGATGCTTTTGTAAAATACAAGAAGGAATAATCTTGCTTCTATACCTGTGAAGAGACACCTGCTCAAATTTTGTAATACCTTAGGGCTGAAATGATGGTTCCACAAGGTCAAGTGGCAAAAAGGCCAGAAAGGTCCTTATGCTCTTATCTGTAGGTGGGTTGAGAATTTTTAGTTTATGGTGGTTTATTGTGTTTAGCTGTGTTTAGGTCAGTGATTTTAATCCTTTTATGCTACCTTACTGTCTATTTTGCAGGAAGATACTTCTGCAAAAAGCAAATTTTCACCAAAAGCTTCAGATGAAGCAGGAGCCAATTTAATTCCATCTTCTCTTGATGGTAGGGGTAAGTTCTTTAAACAAAAATTATTTGCCTGCATTTCTAACTGCTTGTATCTCAGCAGTTTGGAATACTAAAGTGTGCTGAGGAGCTGTTGATGTGTAAACTATAAAAAAAATTTAGGAGCAAGCTCATAATAAAAGAAGAAAACCCAGAAATAACACTGTATCACATTCTTTCAAATGAGATGACCACTTATCACTCATTCTTGCTCATATTTTATCAGCTGAGATTTTAGAATTGAAGAATGATTTAGTTTGAAAGAAATCATAACTAACACTGCCAAGTCCACCACTAAACCATGTCTTTAAGTGCCAAGTCTCCACATGTTTTAAATACCTCCTGGAACAATGCATCAATTACTACACTGGGCTGCCCATCCAGTGCCTGATAATGCTTTTGGTAAAGAAATTTTTCCAAATGTCCAATCTGAAACCACCTTGATACAACTTCAGGCCATTTCCTCTTATCCTGTCTCTTATTACCTGGGAGAAGAGGCCAACCCCCACCTGGCTAAACGCTCCTTTCAGATGGTTGTGGAGAGTGATAAGGTCTCCTCTGAGCCTTTTCTCCCAGCTAAACACCCCCAGCTCCCTCAGCTGCTCCTCACAGGCCTTGTGCTCCAGACCCTTCACCAGCTCCATTGCCTTTCTCTGGACTTGCTCCAGCTCCTCCATGTCCGGAGCCCAGAACTGGACACACTCGAGGTGTGGCCTCACCAGTGCCCACTACCAGTGCCCTGCTCCTGCTGGCCACACTATTGATGCTACAGGCCAGGATGCCATTGGCCTTCTTGGCTCCTGGGTGCACTCTGGCTCATGTTCAGTTGCTGTTCACCAGCATTCCCAGGTTCTTTTCCTCTGGGCAGCTTTCCTGCTGCTCTTCCCTAAGTTATAGAACTGGATGAGATTGTTGTGACAATTTGAAGGACAGAACCTCTCATTTCAGCTTGATGAACCTCACGCAGTTGGCCTCTGTCCATCAATACCGTCTGTCCAGATCCCTCTGCAGAGCCTTCCTACCTTCCTAACAGATAACACTCCTATTTGGTTTGGTGTCATCTGTGAACTTGTTGACTTGATCCTGGTCATTGATACATTACACAGGACTGGCCCCAACACTGAGCACAGGGGAAAGTGAAGAACACTGGCTCCAATGTTGAGTCCCATTTTGTTGTGTCATTGATGCTCAAGGGAAGATATTTCTGTAGTTGACTCATGTTGTGTCAGGTGAGAAAAGGAATATGTTTGGTTATTGGAAGTCTGTTTGGTCATTTGCAGGTTTTTTCCAAGAATAAATGGTACAAGCTATCACATGGCTAGTTTCATGTGAAAAGAGTTCTGCTTATCAGCATTGTCTTGGAGGCATCACATACATTAAGACTGAATTTTCTGAGTGCCTCTCACTGGATTTCTGTGCGTACACAGACATGCACCAGTTTGAACAGTTTGGTTCTTATTGGCCCGTAACTTCAGTAAGGATTCAGAGAGGACAGATTTATCTGCTGAAATGCCTTGAAGAGCCTTCTAAAGATAAAGTCATCTGATAATGGGAGTTTTTGGTTAAATACTATAGTCAATTCCTATCCCTGAGAAAAAAATAGCAGTGGGTGGGTTGACCATAGCAGGCAGTTAGACTTCCACACAATTGTTCTCTGACTCTCCCTCTTCAGCAGCACAGGAGAAGAAAATAAGATAAAAACATTTGTGAACCAATAAAAGGACGGGCATTTTGCTTGCCAGGCAAAACAGACTCAGTTTGATGAAGATTGACAATTTATTGACAATTAAAATAGAGTCAGATGGTGAGAAGCAAAAACAAAAATAAAGCCACTTTCCTCCAACCCTCTCTTCTTCCTAATATCTCCTCCCTGCTCTGAGTGACACAGAGAAACAAGGGCCACTCTGCCACTTCTTTCCTAGTAGGGTTGCAGGGGCACAGCTGCCTCACCATGGTCTGCACTGGGGACTGTAGGGGAATCTCTGTTCCAGTGCCTGAGCACCTCCTGCCCCTCCTTCTGCACTGACCTTGCTGTTTGCTGGGCTGCTGCATTCACAGTTTTTCTTACCATCCCGCCTTCCAACTCCTGCACATGTTTTTCACTCTTTATAACATAGGCACCATCAGCACGGCTGATGAGCCCAGCTGAGGCTGGCCATGGGTCTGTGTTGGAGCTGTCTGGGGCTGGCTGTGTCCATCTCATCACAGCAGCTACTGCAAACACCCTGCTACCAAAATTTAGCCATTTAAACCCATTATGCTATTTTATTGTCAAGGGAAGTTTTTCTCATTCTTAAGAAAAATCTAGATTGTTCTATCTTTGCTTCATGTTAGCAATATTTACAAAATTAATTATATTTTTCAAAATGTCTTTCAAAACACTGATACATCTTAGTGGTAGGGAGTGACATTCTTGTACACTGAGGCACACTAGTAAGTATTTCAGCTGCTTTGTATGTCTGTAACACCAGGAAGTTTTCAAAAAGTGAAAAGTACCAGTGTGGTCTTGTGCATGTAAGCTACATGACAGCTAGGAGGAATATTAAAGGAGTTTTGTATATAAACATAGCCAAATTTTCAGTATTTTGAAGATGAGCATGGGAGTGTGGAGTCAGTATGATACAGTATAGATTTGCAAATACCACTTAATTTTGTTTGTGTATATAGTGTTGGACAGTATATGGAGTAGTTAAAGCTCAGGAAAGCTTGCTGGAGAAATAAAATGTGTGTTTTATTCAAATCCTTTCTCAGAAAGAATATGGCTCTGCTTTATTTGCTAAGCCTGGACTAATTAATTACCGATTCTTTTTCTTTTGAGTGTTTAAGGCCGAATTTTAAGACATCTTTGTGTTTACATTTTTCCTAATGTCATTTCCTGAAGCCCCTGCAGATGGCTCTGCTCAGCCACACGTGTCTTGGGCCTCGGTACTTTTGCAGCCCCCAAAGAAAATTGTTTCATCACCAGCATCTGAAGGTCTTTCCAGAGGCAAAGAGAAGCAGGAGAGTGAACCAAAGGTACTTGAGAATTCTCTGCTCTCAACTAATGCCTGTCAGTGTGTTGTGTCTCGTGATTGCAAAGTTCTCCCTGGGCTCTCTGCAGTGTCCACTTTTCAAAGGAGATTATATGAAGTCAGCTTGTTCTTATTAGAGTTTTTCTTGTCATGGGAAAGAATCACAGGACATCAAAAAGATAGTGCTAGCCTAGGAATAAGAACTTTCAGCTTTGAGGCTGGTTTTTTTTTTCAGATTCCTGATCCTCAGAATAAGACATGAAACACAGAGCTCTTGCCTTATTTGGCGTAATATTTCCTAATTAAATCCCAGTAGTCCCAATACATTCTGCTAACAATGCAGTATGCTGCAACTGAAGAATTCTTGTTGTAGCTGTGAATTTTTAAGAGATACTGAATTTTCCGTGTCCCCTTAATGTCCCAGCCTGGATTGATTAAAATATCCTTTAGTAGTGTAAGGCTAGTCATTGTATATAATTTGGTAGGTGATACTGAAAAATATTTTAAAGGCTGTGCTTCATGGTCTTTTGCAGCAGTCAGAAACAAAAAATATTGCAAGTGAAACTGAGCCTGAAGAAGGATCAGAAAAGAAGAAAAAAAAGAAGAAAAAGAAGAAAAAACTAAAGTTACCTACTGATGTAGAAAGACCTCAAAGTGAATCTAACACAGTACAGGAACCACCAAAGATTGAGGTAAACTGAATAAGGTTTTGTTGCTGTTCTTTTAAGTGTTATGAATGTACTAGAAGACAAAGTTTTAACACAGCTTTGTACAAACTTAAGTTCAAATCCTAATTATAGAGGATGTTAGTACAGTTTTTTTTTTTTTCAATTGAGATGTTTGTCTGAGATTACTGGTAGGAAACTGTTGTAGTTTTTAAATTACCACATGTTTGGTGAGCACAATTGCCTAAATTAGAAATATTCTGTAGCAACTGTTGCTTGGGCTATGGGGAACATATGCTGGGTGCTACAGTGTACCACGGTTTTAATGATTGTGGTACAGTATTACAGTTCTAGTTGTCTCACAGCTGGAAGCAATTTCTGTGTAACACAGTTGACAGTGTTTACATTTCTGATTTTTAATTTCAGTTTCCTTCCAAATTCATGTAACTGTAATAAGCATGTTGGTGTTTTGATACTTTTGTGTATCAGTGTTTCCAAGGCATGAGTCTCTCCCACGTTAGAGGAGTGTTGCTGGTATGTGGTTGAACAGTGCTTCATTGTAGGCCTAATATTGTACAGCATGTGCATGTGTTGATTTACATGTTTGATCTGGTGTACCTAAAACTCAGAGTAATTTCAATACCCTGAAATGACAGCATAAAGAGGCTTTCCTGGCTGGCTTCTGTTCTGTACCTTTCAATGTGGAGCATGAAGCAGAACTGTGTCTATGTGATTTCATTATGTGGTTCCTTGTCCAGGAATGGCACAAGAAATGAGTATTAACAGACCTCTTTGTTAGAGGATTATGGGTAAAACCAAAGATCTGCTAGTTCTTTTCTTCAGGAGAGTATCCCCATTTTGCTATATGCTACCATAAATGCTATATGCTATGAATGGGCATTCTAAACTGAAAGAGAATGGCAGAAGTCATGGAAAATAGCAGAATGGTACTGGGGCTGTTGGAAGTCAAAATTTGAAAAAAATTGCATAGAACCATGGAACAAGACATACACATTGTACTAAAATCTGTGATGTGGATGCAGTGTCTGTTGTGGCAGTGGGGGAAAGCTTTCTGACCCTCCTGGTTTGCTGGGAATGCTTGTGTCCTCATCAGTTTGAAAAATGGATGAGATGCTTGTATGATGCTCTTGAAATAATAAACCATGAAGAGATGACACACCTGGAGCTTCTGGGCACCCAGGAGATTTAAGAAGGTGCTGTTTATGTGCCGCAGCTCAGCAGAGCCATATATTGGATTGCTCTCTGGTGTTATGTAGGTCAGTCATTTTTAGATGTGGCTAATAGATGTAAATGGATACATCTGGAGAAAACCAATCTGTCATTTCATACACATTGGTAGGTCCTGACCTCAATATCTTCCTTGAGTTAATATTGAAGATGCTATTGATAATCAGGTCAGTGCTAGTAGTACTGGTCAGACATGTAAATGGTGCTGGGAATTACTAGGAAAGAAAAACAGAAAATGGGTTATGACAATACAGAATTTCAGGGCATATCTGATCTAAATATAGTATGGATTTTGTTTTCATTTGTTCCCCGCATTACTTAAAAAGTACACGTATTTGAACTAAAAAAGATAGACAAAAGTCTCCAAAAACAATCAAAGGTATGAAGCAATTTCTGTGGGAGGCAAGACTGAACAAAATTAGGACTCCTCAGTATGCACAAGAGATGGCAATATAGCAGTGGCAAGAAAAAAACATCAAACACTTTCTCCTAGTGTTTGATGTTCTTACAGGTGGTAAGAACAAATTCAGAGAGGTGTAGCCTCTCATTGAGTGCTACGTTTTAATTATTCAGTTTGCTACAGGATGTTGCAAATGTCAGAAATCTGTTTGCATTTCAGAAGCAATTGGGCAGACTTATTTAAATCTTCTAAGCTGAAAAGAATGTATTTGTGAAATATTTTATCACTTCCTTGCAGTTGCTTTTTGGCTTACTTGCAAGCTTCTTGAAAATTATTTAATTGGTTGAAGTGTGTCACTCCTTGTGCTAGAGCTTCCTAGCTTGGGGTGTTTAAATAAAGCCTTTCAGGCTGGAAAAAGTCTTGGTGTGTTCAGTGGTGCTGTGTCACAGCTAAAAAGGCCTCTCAGAAGGTAGGAGGAGAAGCAAAAACCTGGCTGATGGATTGGGATCATTGTGATGGAAGGAATGGGTATAGGGTGGCAAGTATAGGCCAAGCTTCAGCCTGTCTACACTTGATAATCCAGGTTCTGCACAATGGGTCCTCTGCCAATAAAACTTCCTCTTGTGTGTAAGCCATAATCATTTGAGTAATTTCTGTGTTTATTTCTGTACTCTGGTACATGCTGCCTGTTCTGTTCTTCACCACTCACATGTTTAAGACAGAGTTGCACAGCTGGAGACTGAGTGGAAGAAGAGGGAAGTTGTTTGCAAGGCTTTGAAATGAGTTGAAAACCACTCCTTTAGGAGCTGTTTACCTCTAATGATTACTATCAGCTGACAACCATAACGAGCTGCTTTTGGAAGCGTTTCTGTTACAAGCTGTTTCAGCCCTGAATTAACTGCTGCATAGAAGATTTAACCATTGTTGTACTTGTCACAGTTGGTGGCACTACCCTTGGCTTCTGAATTTTTGTACAGTGAAATTATGATAAATGTTTGATAAGCAGGGAGAAAATTGTTGGAGTGCAGGAAGAGGTTTTGAAACACGGACTTGATTGTTCTTATGAAATCATAATCTGATTTATTTGTTTAGGATGTTGAGGAGTTTCCTCATCTGGCAGCTGCTTCTGATAGGAGAAACAGGGTAGGACCTCAGAAACCATCCTTTACATCTGCAGTCAGAAAGCAGTCTGAAGTAAGTAATCTTGCAACATTATGTGAATCAAATGTCAATTATGAATCCAAGTTGTTTGGATTTTTTGAGGTTTTTTTAACATGAGTAAAATAAATCTCAAGAATTAATTTGGAACTGCATTCAGGATGCGGATGAACCCTAAGCATAAATGACAAGGATTGAAAATGTGATTGTTCTTTCAAAGCAAGTACCGTAAATAATAATAATACCGTAAATAAAATTCTAGGTTTCGGTTGCTTTGAAATTAGTTTTGCTTCTAAAAATTTTGGTCCTTGGCTTTATTTCTCTGTGAATTTTAGTGGTTTAAAAAACACCAAAACACAAGAAAACAAAACCATTGTTTGCTTTGTTTGAGGCAGTAAATAGCTTTGACAAGGAGGAGTGAGTAGCAAAAGGCACAGCAGTTGCTTAAAAAAGATTTATTACACAAAAGGGTGCTGTATACACATGCAACTCAGATGAAAGCAGCCCTTGGCTTTGTAGATGTAAGTGGGATATAACCCCTCAAAGCTTACATAAACTCTAGAGACGTGATCATTAGGCCGTTCATATGCCTGTAACAAATATTTGAAATTGAGGCTGCCATGCTGGTTTTTTCTTCAAAATCTGAAAAACCCCATGAATGTGATTAAGTGGTATGGCAGCCTATAAATGGTCATTCTTCTAGAAGGCCACATATGGTCTTCCCAGAGCCTTCTCTTTTCCAGGCTGAACAACCTCACCTCCAGCTTTTATCGTAAGAGAGGTGTTCCAGCCCTTTGGTCATTTCTGTGGCCCTCCTCTGGCCCTGCTGTAACATGTCCATGTATTTCTTGTGCTGGGTCTCCCAAAACTGGACACAGTACTCCAGGTGGGGGCACAAAAGAGGGAGAGAATTCCTCCTCTCAGTTCATGGGCCATGCTTCTTTATATACAGCCCAGGACATGTTTGGCTCTCTGGGCTGGGAGTGCCCATGGCTGGGTCATGTCCAGCCTCTCACCCACCAGCACCCCCAAGCCCTTCTGGGCAGGGCTGCTCTGCATCTGCTCATCCCCAGCCTGTGCCAGTACTGGGGGTTGCCCTGACCCAGTACAGCACCTTGCACTTGACCTTGCTGAACTTCATGAGTTTCACACAGGCACACTCCTCAAGCCTGTAAAGAATACCATCCATCATTCTGGATGGCATCTCTTCCTTGAAGGAATTCCCTAAAGCCAACTCGGCTTGGTGTCATTCACAGACGTGCTGAAGGTGCACTTGATTTGAATTTATTATCATCTTCACCCTTTTCCATGTGTCTCGTTTTTATATATCTTTTCTTCCCCCCTGTCACCTTTTGTCTTAAAGATCCATCTCTCCGAAGAGCCTTGTGATAGTCAGTCTCCCTCTCTGGATGAAACTCCCAAGGTGGATGGACTGTCAGGGAAACAAGCTTCATCTTCTGTATTAGAAAGAAAGAAAACTCAGGTAAGTGAATTCATGTTGAAGAGAAGTTCACAACTCAAAGGAGACAAAGGAAATGAGCCTATTTAAATGTAAGACTTGTGACCCACGCTCATCTGGGATTCTGCCTTCATACTTTGAGATAAGTGACATGGTCACTCTTCTAATCTCTAATTAGAAGTAACCACTGGTAGTAATTGCCAGCCTCCAGGGTTTGATACAGTGTTTAAGGAAAAATAAAAACTTTTCATTATTATCTGTGGGTTTCAGATATCAGGAATTTTTCTTTCACCTGTTTTACTTGATCATGGCATAAATCCAGTCCAAACTGATTGTCATAAGGAACTGGGAACCTTCTTAAAGTGGTTCTGACACTTTAAGGCAAGGAGATCCCGTTATCTTGGGGAAAGGAGGAGAAACATGGAGAAACAAGTGAGGTCAGGAAGTAGTTTTGTGTTGGTGAGTAGTTCTGGCACAGCTCTGTTGCAAGGTGAGATCTCAATTAAAGACTGAGGAGGTCTTTAAACATGTTCTGTAAATGTGTTGTAACAGAAATGACAATGAATTGATTCCCCCAGATAAGACTTCTAAAAGTTCCAAATCTGGTGGTCATTTCCTTTGCATGTTTTGCTGTGGTAGTTTGTTCATAGTCTTCACCACACTATTCATTTTTATTCTTTTTATTTTATGCTGTATTAAATATGTAGCATGGCTTTTGCCTTCTGTTCAAAGCAGAGAGAAAGGTGAGTGCTTATGAGGAGCTGGTGCAAAGATGATGACCTTTCTTTTTAGTGAGATATTGGAGATAATGATTTGTGTGTTGCAGTGACATACTCTGAAAGAATCACAGTAGTTTTTCTGTACTTTTAAGAAAACTTTAAATTCTGATATGACTTTTATCTCTTTCAAAGATAGATGACAGACTGACCAAAGTGGGACCCTGACATAAAGGCCTTCCTTAATTGAAGACGTTATTCTTTCATGCTTTGTTGCAGTAGCATTTCTAAAAGTTACCTGAATTTCTTAAAGTTTCTGATTTTTAATATTTTTTGACATTAAAGTTGATGTTTATTTGAAGGTCACTGAGTGGCATTAAAGATGAGAAGTATTGTGGATAAGGATGTTAAAAGAGTGTATTATACCATAAAAAATGAGGTTCTTTACAGTCTGAAGTGGAGGGCTGTCTAATTGTTGCTGAACTTTTTCAGGAAACATCCAGGAGCAGTGGTAAGAAGAGTCAAATTCCAGTGCAGTTGGATTTGGGTGGCATGCTTGCAGTCTTGGAGCAGAAGCAGCAAACAGAGAAGGCAAAACAGTCTCCTAAACCTGTGGTATTTTCAGGTATTGGTTACTATGAAATTTCCTTTGTTTCACCTTAGACTGTTTTTAAGTATTCAGACATTAAATGTAGCCTGATTTCTGATCTGTGATGATCTCTATGCAGGCAAGAGCACAGTTCACCAGATAAAAGAGAAAATGAAGGTTCTTTAAAAAGAAATTTAAAAAGCATGGCAGTCTGAATTGTTTGATGGAAGACTTATGGAAAGAAATATCTTAAGGACACTGATTTGTGAAAGAGTGCGTTGTATAAATAAGACGTGTGATTGAAATGTTGCTTTGACAGAAATACCAATGTTTGTGGAGGTTTTTGCTGTCCCTTATGTAAGTGTGTTATTGTTCTGATCTGAACAGGCAGGAAGGGGCTACACAGTAACAAAGGTTTTCTTACATCTCCTCTCATGCTAGAAATCATGCAGCTGAGGCTTGATTGAAAAAGCCCCTTTGCAAGCACAGAGGTTATATGAGAGTCAGGCAGACCAAGCCAAAGGATGAGTTCTGATATACCGCTTAATTGTGAAATAATTGATGTTTACAAAATGCTAGGTTTTCTAATGGAAAAGATCTTTCAGTCCTTTATGATGTATAACGAGGAAGCAGAAAAAGGCAGCTCATTGCCTTTTCATTGTTACAGGTCAAAATTTAATCTTACTTATGCTGGTGTAGTATATTTTGCAGAAGGAACCACAATGTTTGGTAGCATTCAGTGACAGTAAAATTCCTCTTATTTCAGCAAAGATTTTTTTTAGTAATTATTTCATAAAGAGATCTAATCACAAGAGATTTCATCTCACAGTACTTCATGTGATAGCTGAGATTTTAAATCCGAAGCTCAAGATGGTAAGCATTGGTGAGATTTTCCTTCACTAAGCTGAAGGAAGTTATAAGATGCCTTTTCAAAGTATTTTTTTCAGTTGATCTCCTTTTTTTTTTCATTTGGGTCAGTCCGACTTAATGCTGCAGAGGTACTCATAACCAGTTTTGTTTCTGTAAAACTATACAGTGCATGGATTGATGTAGATGGTGGGCCACAAAGGTATGGCCCAAAATACCTGTTTTCTAATACTAAGTTTCCTGTGCCTGAATCTGCTGCAGAAGAGAAATTGTTGTGTCATGTTTGTATCCTGGAAGCACAAGGCAGATGTTACTTTAACTTTATATTGTTTTAATGTTTTAAGAATGGAGAGGAGTGTGACCACAGACAGTTGTTTTTAGTCCAGTTACTACTTCACATTATAGGCAATACTCGTAGTGTCATCAAATTTAGGAACATGAAAATGGTGAACTTGAAATAGTGATGTACACATTAAGGGAATATGTATCTGCAGGGTATATACTTATTTATTACTGTAAATCCAGCTTCAATTTTTGTAGCCACCTATGCTGCACATTTTTGGCAGTGTTCTCAGTTTGCCTTTGACACACAGAGATGAAAAAGAAACATCAGTGTAGCAGTTTTATGATGTAAACTGTTTATGGTAAGAGTACTGCATGTGATGTGGGAGGATCTGCATATAAATACTGTGGAAGCAGTAAATGAAGATGGCCTAAGAGAGCTGCCAGAATATTTTCATGTGCTTAGAGAAGAGAGGTTGCCTTTGCCTGAGTCACAGAGGGAAGTGTCAGGCTGGTTCCACTGATACTTACTTAGTCATCCTCTCCATTGACTTGCTAATGTGAACTGCTTTATATTGCAGATAACTGAAGTTTGACAAAGTCCTCTACAGGATGCAGTAGTTCCTACTGATAGGGAGGAAGAGTAGTTTATTTGGTGTGAGGTCATGGTGTGGAAGATCCGGGTTTAGTAATTTGTCCAGTCATTTAAAGCTCCTATGCTCTAAACCCTCTGAAAAAATGCAAGTAATGTGGACATCTTCAGCGAGCTTTGCAGGTTAAGCAAAAGAGACTTAGCTGTAGCTTTGCATTACTCATGACCCATTTGCAAGTGCATTTCATCTGGCTTCCTTAAGGTGTAACGAAAGGTAGGCGTAAATGCTTATGTTTATTTACAGCAAGTAAATCTAAAATCTGTAATACTGTAACTCAGTATTTATCTTAACTCAGTACGGAATCTGTGGTGGAGGAAGTGCCACCACCATGAAACACAGAAATTCCTGAAGGTTTACCAGGCTGGCATGGCATGGTGTTGAAGGTGGCTTGGACTGCAGTGTTTGATCAAATTCTGCTTTTGAGGTTGTGATTCCAGAGGCTGTGATTCCAGAGGTATAACAGAAGTAGGGGGACACAGCAGTCTTTCAGTCTTTTGTAAGGAGTATCTTTTAAAAATAACATTGTTCAATGATACAGGATTGCCTGTAAATATTCTTAATAGCAACACAACACGATTTTAATATGTGCATACCAGTCTTAAACTTGAAATTGGATTCTAGTTCAGGTATTCATTTTAGTTGTCTGATGCAAATTTCTTCTTTATTCTCAGTTGGTGGTGCCGTACCATTGCTATCTAAAGACCCTGCCACCGCCACAAGAAGTCACCGTTTAAACCAAGGAAAGATGCCTCATAATCCCTTGGATTCCAGTGCTCCTTTGGTAAAGAAAGGGAAACAGAGAGAAGTACCTAAAGCAAAGAGACCAACACCCCTTAAAAAGGTCCTCTTTTTCTTTTTTTTACCTTAAATAGTAAAACTATAGGATAATATATTACTCTAGGAGTCTGTTAAGCCCTCTCATATGGAGATCTGCATCTCAGTGTCCACTTGCCTGAATTCAGTTTAATTTTTGCTTGGTTTCAAAGAGGGTTGGGTAGA
Source organism: Melozone crissalis (assembly GCF_028551555.1). Lineage (NCBI taxonomy): Eukaryota > Metazoa > Chordata > Aves > Passeriformes > Passerellidae > Melozone > Melozone crissalis. The sequence continues at coordinate 32,912,726 of NW_026535783.1, read as the reverse complement.
AGAGGGTAATCTTGCCAAATGGCGTATACAAATTCCCAAAAAATACACTTTCTCCATTGAATCAATTGAGAATGTGCAATTGAGAATGCACTTTATCAAAAGTGCCACTGCAAAAGTGTCCACACTTGGTTTGGTAAAGATGACCTTATTTGCAGGACTGAGGAAAATTAATCAAACAGAGGTCGTATTTAATGTTTCTATGCTCTTCCAAGCCAGAACTCCAGCTGATTCTGCAGCAACAGGTGTTGGGCCCAGCTGGTGATGTCTGTTGTGTCTTCCCTCTTTGCCCATTCATTTTGCTTCCTGTCACATCTTCTTTACAGAGGACTTTTTTAACTTTAGTTCTGTCCTTGTAGTTTATCCCTGGTAAATATTTTCTCCACCCACATACTGGTAATCAAGGTAAAAGTCCTTTCCTATGTAAATTCAAGAATTGTCTTTCCTTCTTTTTATGTGCAAATAGAAAGTAAGGGTTGTAAACTTATAGGGTTTAAGGGTTGTAAAATATACCAAAACAGGTTGTAGTGCTGAACCTCTTTATAAACGGTTTTTGTGTAAATATGTGGTAAGAATAATGTTTGTTATCTGCATGACATCAAATTAGTTTGGTTTTTATACATATTTTTAGATTATTCTGAAAGAAAGAGAACAAAGAAAACTGCAGCACCTGTTAGAACAGAAAGCAGCACCAAAAGATGAAGATAACATTTGTCAGACAGAAGGAAATGTTACTGAAAATGCAACACTTCTGCAGGATAATCAAGCAGGTATCTTTTGAGGGAACCTGTAATACAGTATGTAGCAGGAAATTTGAGCACATTTAGTACTTCAGAAAACAAGTACTACAAACTGCCAAATGAAGGCTGCAGCCTCTGAAGGCTCAGAGTTTTCTGGGATTCACCTCAGGCTTATCTTGACTGTAACGTGGGCTAAAGCTGGAAGTCAGTAATAGGGATCTGATTACTGTTCCACACTTCTCTGCCTGGTGGTTTTATGGTGTCTTGTAAGGAAAGTTCCCACCTACCTCTGGCAATTAATGAGAAACAACAAAATGAGAAAAAACCCTATGAGATTAAAAAAAAAAGTTATACCTGTTTCCCTACTACCACAGACTGTTCTAGTACTAAAGTAGTGACTTCCATACATGCTTGACAGATTAATTTCTTCACAAGGCTTTTTGGGCTGTTTTTTCAATGAAAATATCTTGATTTACATGATAGCTCTTCCAGAAACTCAAGTTGCTGAAGGGTTTCCGGAGCACACGGGGATCAAGGAATCTAAAGAAGGTTCTGTGACTACAAAGCAGCTAACTGCCACTCTTCCAAAAATCCACAGCAGGAATTTTAGAGAGTAAGTATTGATTGTGTTCATTAATGGCTCATTTTGCACAGTACCACCAATATGGCATTTTTCAAACAAGGTAATCCAGTTGCATTCTCTGCAAAACTAACTGGAGTTTAGACTGAAGGCTCTAAATTTTTTTCTTTTAGTCTTTCTGTAAGCTGACACATAAAGAAATTACAAACTTAGTGTGTTTTGTGATTCTCACTTGAAAATGTTTATTCCTTGAAGGAAAAAAACCCCACGTTCACTAGAAGCTAAGGAAAGAAAACAAGCTGGTGTTAAAATATAAGTACTTTATATTAAATAATGAGGTAACAGCTCAAATAAAGTGTGCTGCTTTATTTCTTAAATAGTATTTTTAGTTGTAGTTTGGTTTTCTACTGCCATACCAAACAGCAAAAATGTAAAGAAACTAGATGACATTTTATGTCGAGGCTGGGCGAAGAAATAAAAGTAATATTAATGAGGTATTGTGTGCAGTTTGAGCTAAATATTTAAGATGATGTGTATACACATTTCTTTATAAAAAAGAAATAGTGATTACAATATGTGAAGAGGTCAGAGATCCAGTCATGAGAGCTGGAAACAGTTTCTTGAGGAAAGCAGTGTCTTAATTTTTAGTTCCCCTCCCATAAAGCAAATCCACCACTGGCAGTTTTTTTGCATTTAATGTCATAGTAATGGTTAATAGTGATACAAACATTCCTGCTGTGTTAATTCTTAATTTAACTTCTAATTGAAATAACAAATAACAATTAGCCTAATTTGTGCTAATGTAACAGTGTTTTACTGAGAGCACAGTTTGGGCTGAATATGTGAAGGACAACTCAGTTTACAGGATGGAGAGCATTCAGCAAACCTGATCTTTAGATCAGGTTTTTTAGTGTTTCAGTAGATCTGTCTTCAAGACTTAGGGAAACAAATAGGAAACAGTAAGTAAAAATTCTTGAAACCTAAATAAAATTCAGAAATAATTGTATCTCGAAGATACAGGATAGATGCTGTGATCTTGTCTCTTTATCTTATGCAAATTTGCCCCTGGCAAATCTTTCTGTTGACAATGCAGCTGATCTTTAGTTTTTCTTTTTGATACTGTTCTTCACTGGAAAATTCTTTGTGTAAAAGTGGGGTGGGGTGAAATAATTTTTAATCCTGATCTTCCCCAGAGTGTTAGGAGAGTGAATTACATTGTTTTGTGTCCTTTCCTTATGAACACTGCAAAGCCATAGTCAGATAAGTGAAAAAGGATGACAGACATGAATGTAGGGAGCAGGAATGTGATCCAGTTTCCATGGATCACATTCCAAGGTTGGTACACATAGCCTTGAACTTACAGAAATAAGCCAGAATTTTGTACTTTGGTTGCTGTACTTTATTTATGTATGTCAAAATAAATGCCCTCAGAAAAATGTTTCACTAGAAAAATATATGTGCATACCTATTTCTTGGAATAATATATATCTATATATAGATACAGATGGATAGGTTTATTGTACATGTATATATGTATTTTTAATATAGTTTGATTAGGAAGCCAGGTAACACCAGGAACAAAACTTCTTCCTCTCAAGTTTTCAGACACCAAAAAGAAGTAAATTTTTGGTTTTGTGTATATATCAAGTGTGTTTGGAGCAGAAACAGAAAAAAATACAGAGACATAGAATAGAATTTTAAATGTATATTTAATGTATTACAGATTTAAGTGTTACATATTGGCAATTCTGGTGAATGTAACCGTTTTAATGCTCCTTTCTTCCAGTTACTGCAGCCAGGTACTTAGTAAAGAAGTTGACAGTTGTGTGACAGATCTCTTGAAAGAACTGGTTCGTTTCCAAGATCGCTTGTATCAGAAAGACCCAGTGAAGGCCAAGATAAAACGCAGGCTTGTTATGGGTCTTAGAGAAGTCCTGAAACATCTGAAGCTGAAAAAACTGAAGTGTGTAATCATCTCTCCTAACTGTGAAAAGATTCAGTCAAAGGGTAAGTAAGTTCTTAACCAAAAAAATCTGTTTAATAAAAGAAATGCAAAAAATAAGGTTCAGTATATTGACAGCAATATTATTATTATTGGAGGAATTTATTTGAATGTCCTTTGAAAGCCAGCCATATAAAGTTGCCCTCCTTGCTCAGATTGTTTACTGCTGTGCAGCTGAACTGTGAGCTGAATCAAGACTATCTGGGGTGGGAGAAGTTACCTGAGATTAGGGTCTTTAGTTACTGATTTGCTGTGCTGCTACACAAAAAATTGCACTGCACAGCTGAGACAGTCCAAAGGCTGCTGATGCCAGCTGTGCCATCAAAGGAGTCCACTGTATCAATCTCTTTTAGAACGTGGACTGACAGTAAATCACTAGTGATAGTTTCCTAAAAGTTACCATTATTGGCATTAAGTTATTGTAATTTTTGTAATTTATGTCATTTAAAGAATTCTTTAGCAGCTGGGTCTTTTTTGATACTAGATTAGAGTGTACTACATATATAGTAAAATGTGGAATAGAAGCAGTCTAAAATTAATGCTAACTAGGAATTAAGGAAAAAATGTCAAGTTGTCCTTTAAAAATAGATATTCAACTTTACTGTTGTGATCTCTGTTTTTTCTATAAGGTGTAGTTTCAAAATGCACCCATAATCTTGGGATGTTTTTTGCCATGTGTTAACAGTATGGTTCTTTAGCTCCAGTCCGCCTGATTGTGTTGTCTGGTGCAGGTGGGCTGGACGAGACCCTACACAACATTATTGACTGTGCCTGTGAGCAGAACATCCCCTTTGTTTTTGCCCTAAATCGCAAGGCCCTGGGCCGCTGTGTGAACAAAGCAGTGCCTGTGAGCGTGGTGGGAATTTTCAGTTATGATGGGGCTCAGGTAAGCTGACATAAGTCACTTCATGTGTTTGTTCAAAAAGCTTCACTTTTTACTTGGAAGAGGAGATGAAAATACTGTGATTTTTAAGGGGTTTTTTGTTTGTTTTGCTTTTGCAGACTTAGACTCTTCATCACAGGTCATATACATAGCTTATATGAAAATACTGATTTTAGAAGTACAGGCAGTCAGCACTGTTAAAAAATAAAAAAGTACTCTTGCTGTCTTTTCCTGACATCCTCTTCCTCTTTATCTCCCTTGATGATTTTTTTCAAGAGAACTGTTGTTTTTATAAATCCTGATAAATGCTGTGTCTTTCACGTCTTCATACGTAGTAAGCTGCTCAACTTTTATACATGAACCTACACATTCTGAAAGAGGAATACTCATTAGATTTCCAAGGAGATGTTGAAACTTGCTGCATTATTTAAGTTCTTGTATTTTATATTTCCATAGGACCATTTTCACAGAATGGTACAGCTGACAACAGAGGCTAGGAAGGCCTACAAAGATATGATAGCAGCTTTAGAGGAAGAAGCTAAAGCAGGACTAAGAGAAACCCAACCTAGCATCTTAACTCCTGAGTCTGAAAAAAATGGCTTGTTAGAAACTAGTAAAACATCTTCCAAGGACTCAGATGAGGATGTACCGAGTTACAGTAAGTATTTACTGACTTGCATTTAGTTCCATTTTCATTCACAGTGTTCATCAGTTCTGTGGTTTTCACTGAAGCAAATGACATCTACTGTAGTAAGGAGGGAAGATGGGGTGAATTCTTGGATTTTTTGTAAATCTGAAGTTTTTACTGAGAAAGTATTAAAGAAATTTCCTCCCTGAAATCCACAAATGGCAGGCAGTACACATTGCTTTGCTCAAGGAAGCTTAGCAGAGCTCCTACTTACATTTCTATTTGTTTAAAAAATCCTTTTAAGATTAATTGTGGATGTCCATACTCTATGACTATGGTAGACTAACTTTTGTATTTAAGCCTATTTGTGATGCATCTTCCTGTCCATAAGCACTCCTTTGTAGAAATATTTTCCTCCAGGTTTTTAAAACTTACTGGTTTTTTTAAAGTTGGAACCACCTTCAGGGTTAGCCTTACTTGAGTAGAGTGTTGGACACAAGGAGATCAGTGGACCCCATCACTCTTATGTTATTCTTTTGTGTGTTATCTGATGTTGTATAAGGCAAATGTCAGCTGATCTCAGCACTTATTTTGAAGGGGAAGTAAAAAATCAGGGTTGACTTTTCATTTTAAGTTTTTCCTCAAGTATTATATGGTAACATGTTGGTTGTTGTTTTTCTTTATTTTTTTCCCAATATTCCCTAGTTAAAGTCTGGAAGAGAAAACTTGAAGAAGAATATAACCCATACGCACTAGAATTGGAAAAGAGTGCAGCTGCTGACATGGGGATACTGAATTTGGAAGACCATCAGTAAATCCAGATCCAGCTCTATTGGGCTTTTATTTTTTTCTGTTAGATCCCTAGGAAGAAGGTAGCAAAAATAACAATCTAAAGAAATATCTGAAGTTAGCTAAGCAAACTGTTCTGAATCCCTTAAAGCAAAATGTACACTGGAGCACATGAGGCACTGGTTAATGTTTTTATGTTGTGTGTGTTTCTCTGATTACTATAGCAGATGACAACACCAAATTGTTGTAAGCCCAAACCACTTGAACTGGCTTAGCATACTTTAATGATTATATGGACTAGCATTGATTTCTTGGGGTAGAATATACCAAAAGAATCTGATAGAAAAATAAGTTTCTTCTGGAAGAGATTCCTTGAGCCAGGGGAGTTGCCCTTAATTTTTAACTCCGGCATAAAAAACTTCAGCTGTTGTTTGATTGTGGGTTTGTTCTTAGTTTTTCTTCTAAATAAGTCTGCTCAGAAGGGCAGGCTGCTATCAATGTCACTTTATTCTAGTCAGCAACAAATTAATTTGAGGCAGGTAGCTTGATGTAAACTAATTAAGGAAGGACATGATGACAGAGTTCCTTGTTGGCTCTTCTGTGTTGTTCTTTGGGGATCATACATCAGGTGTTGAAGGAGATAGCACAGACTACAAGGGTCTGAAATTCCTTAAGTGAATGTGCTCTGTTTAGACTTTTTATAAATTTGATGTTTCTCTTGCTAGTGAGAGTACTTTATCATACATCCTGCTTTGAAGTTAAAGGATATTGCAGGGCAGCAAATGTGCTAGCCTGCTTATCTGTACTTTCTCCTTGCTAAGACTCCTCATTCCTTCAGTTTGGGGTTGTATTGGTACATACATCTATGAGTTTTTGAGCAATCCCGGTTTGTATCCAAATAGAAAAAAATTTATATCTTATAAGAAATGAAGTTTGTATCCTAGAGAAAATAAAATTTTAAAAACAAAATGTGCTTATAGTAGTGGTGGAGCACCTTAGTGGGAATGGCCTATGTACACACTGGTTTTTGAGGACAGGCCTAAAGAAGGTAATTGAAGGGATGCACATATAACTTGTGTCAGCTTTTCTGAAAGGTGATACAGATACCATATGCTGCTCAGCATCTCTGAGGTGTTTCTGCAAGCGCTTCACCATACTGAACATTTGTAGTGCAATACTTTGGAAAGTAGCTGCCTTGTGATGATAGAAGTGATATAAAAAACTTCAAATAATTTTGAAATGCAAAGAGTTTTGTAGACTGTAAATTGTATAAAATCTGTTACAATATATTGATTCTATAAAGAATGAGTGTGACTTAAGTAAGCTCGTCTTATGGGAATTTAGTGATACCTGAAATGTTCTACCTGAAACTTTTGGGAAAGAATGTTGACAAGGGGAGCTGGCCTTATCTTGAAATGCACTAGTTATGATGATGATCTTTTTTGTATTAGTTCCTCCTAATCTTACATGGAAATTGGGGGTTAAAGGCCCCAGTGACAAAACATGCTTTTGGCCAGCATATACCCTTGATGCAAAGGTAAGTTGTGATTTATTCATTTGTACCTGTGCCACTTGGATACACATTTAAAATTCTGGAACTGATAAACCCAGCCATTGCATGGAATGAGGATCAGTTGGTAAAGAAGTTTGGGTTTTGACCATGCTTTCTATTTTGTTTTACTCTAGAAGAGCATAAAACTTCAGAAACATTACATGTTCACAATCTTAGGGACTTATTTCTAGTACTTATAGGGTATAAAAAAATTTACTGTAAGGTGTCAGGCATGGTTACTAATGCTGATAGACAGATTTTTCTCTTTTTTTCTTTTTTTTTCTTTTTTTTTCTTTTTTTTTCTTTTTTATCCTCCCCATAAAATTGAACTAAACAAAAAATTTCGCAACTTTTTACTACTTGCAGTAATTTCCTGCAGAAACAAAGCAAAGCTTAGCTACATCATCCATAACCCTGACCCCTGTCTTACTTTGTATTCCCACTCACTCCAGAGAACTAAACTGTGGAGCAGAGAACTATGGCACGTAAGCTCCAAATCGGTTCAACAAATGGAGGAGAAACAATTCAAGAAAAGTCTATTTATAGTTGTCCTGAGAGCAAAAAACTTATGAGAACAAATGAGAAAAAAATTAACTCTGGTGGCACTGGAAGTCTGCATCAGCATTAATGAAATGCCTGTGTGAAAAACAGGGAAAATGGTTAAGAAAAGTAGGGAAAAAATGAGTTTTCAGCCTGCATGTGTGACAAGGTGGTCTGATACTGAAAAAAAAAAAAAGGATCATTCAAGTCTTAGCATGAACAGACTGCTTTCTTCAATGTCAGAAACACTCTGATTTAAATCTTACTAGTTAGGAGAGAACTTAGGGATGTGTATGAAGCTTTCTGATACCACTCGAAGCAGCTCTCTGCCTGAGCTTACTGATTATTAGGGAGCATCTTACTTGCTTCCAGATTGCTGATTGAGCAGATAATAGAGAAAATTTATTATATACATCGGACTTTTGTTTCTTAGGTGCAGAAGGACAAAACTCTGAGCAGTAATGCAGTAGAACACTTCTACTGTGGATAGTGTGTAGGTCCTCACATTTTCAGTCTGACCATCACGCTTGATCATCATAAGGAATGGTCTTTGAATTCATTCAGCATAGAATTTTTAAGCTACATTATCTCAAATATAGAAGAAGAATTTGCAAAAACTAAAGAGTCTTCTTGCATACTTTGTAATCTATCTGCATTTTAAGCATTAGTCAGAACTTCTTTATTTGGTATAGAAACTTTATTACTATGGTTTAAGCCCAGCGAGCACCACCCAGCCTCTCACAGTGGGAGAAAACCGGAAGGGTAAAAGCCAGAAAACCATGGGTTGACATGATGACAACTGAATAGAAAAAGCAAAAACCATGCACACAGGCAAAGCAAAACAATTCATTCAGTGCTTCCCATGGGCAGGCAGGTGTTCATCCATTCCAGGACAGCAGGGCCCATCACACATAATGGTTACTTGGGAATACAAATTACATCATTCCAAATGTGCCCCCCTGCCTTTATGTACTGAGCATGATGCCACATGGTCTGGAATATCCCCTTGGTCACTTTGGGTCACCTGTCCTGGCTGTGTCTCCTCCCAACCTCCCATGCACCCCCAACGTCTTTGCCACTGTGGCAGTGCAAAAAGCAGAAAAGGCCTTGGCTCTGTGTGAGCCCTGCTCAGCAATAGCAAAAACATCTCTCCATTATCAACCTTGTGTTCAGCACAAATCCAGAACATCAAGTCTCACACCAACCACTTTGAAGAAAATTAACTAAAACCCAGCACAATTACCAAAGGAAATATCTTTGAACAAATGAGCTTGCTGACTCTAGAAAGGAATGCTCTTCAAAACCCTGGCACCATAAGGGTAAACATAGTAAAAGAAAAATAAGTGTACAAGTTGAAATGCCTTTAAATAAATGTGATCCACGTCCTAATTTCTAAATCTTATGCCAAGATCCTCAAGCCCAGAATTATCTGGTTGGCTTAATGAACTCAAAACAGAAAACATCGTATCACATTCTTTGAACAGCACAAATCTTGCTGAGACTACTTTTGTTCTTTATTAAGCTAAAATAGCTGACAAAAGAAAACCAGAGATGGGATGGGTGGCTTCTCTTGTACCATGTAACTTAGCTTTGGTGCAGTAAGAATATCCCCTTCCACTTCATGCTTGAGGTGATTCTCCTGAATATCGGTTTTAATGTCAGCACTAACACTTGAAAAGACATCTCCAAATGCTATAATACTAAGAGTAACAAGTACTCTTAACTTGCATATGTTTCTCCTTCTAGCCTGTTAATTCCTTTGTCCATTAGAGGCTGTTTCTCTTGTTGCAGGTCTCCTGAAGAAAAAATTTGAGAATGATGTGTTAATACCACTCTAAAAAGGAAAATGGGGCTTAAGGTTGCCTATACTAACTGTTCCACAGGCAGCAAGCAAATAATATCTAAGGTTTTCAAAAGTGATCTTCTAGCTGTTGGAAAAAAATATTAAGAGATGGGTATGGACTTCTTTTAAAAATAAAAAAGGTCAGCTTTTATGGACAGTACCATTTATAAAGTCCAGTAGTCTCTGCAATCCAGTTAGTCTACAGATGTGATGAAATTTATCTACTCCATTCACTATACGCAGAGTTACTGTGTTGGGCAGGAACAGAACTACTGACTGATGAGCACTTGGTTAGTGGACTGAAGGAATAAGCTGACACAACTGCAATAAATGTCATACACAGACTTTACTGCTGAGTGGGTCAGGAATGATGATGTGTACTGGAACACTGATCATTTTGTTATATCAGTACTTGCAGTTGCAGAAGTGCAAGAGGCAGTCTATAAAAGTCTTACCCACATTTTCCTCCAGTTTTGCATCATCTTGTCATGTTCACTGATGGCACTTCTCCAGGTATCAAATTCTTTGGTCCATGCATCCTGACCAGTACTATCTGAGAACGGAAATGGGATGATTCCGTAACTATATAATGGCAGAAGTCAGTACCTGATCAGATCCAGGACTGCCTGTCCTGCAGGAATGGGGCTAGAAGGACCCCCCATCTGTCATTTTGCTCTACATCCTTTCATGTTATTTGGCAGTAAGTTTTGTTTAAATGCTTATGTCTCTTACACTGTGCCTCCAGAGCAAAGGGGTTTAGTGCCATTATCTGTGATTCAAGATCTAAAAGCTAGCATGTACAAATTAATTGTTCAAACCCGTCTAACAAGCACAGGAATGCTCCAGGCAGATCATAAGCCTGGGCAGAAGAGTGACATGTTGGAGAGGACCAGTTAACATGATGGACATGTCCAGTTAGTATTTCCCATTTGTCAGTAATCACAGGACCTCAGAATCAATTAGGAAAAAACCTCTGAGATCATCAGATCTAACCTATGATCCAACCTTGTAAAATCCTTGTCAATGATCAAATCCTCGTCAACCAGACCATGGCACCCAGTGCCACATCCAGTCTTCCCTTAAACACCTCCAGGGACAGTGACTCCACCACTTCCCTGAGCAGCCTACTCCTATGTTTAATTATCCTCTCTGTGAAGAAATTCCACCTAATGTCCAACCTAAACCTCCTCTGGGACAGCTGAGCCTGTATCCTCTTGACCTGGGAGAAGAGACTGGCCTCCCACCTGGCTACATCTTCCTTCCAGGTGGTTCTGAGTGATGAGGTCTCCTCTGAGCCTCCTTTTCTTCCAGGCTAAACAGCCCCAGCACCCTCAGCCACAGGACTTGTGCTCCAGACCCTTCACCAACCTTGATGCCCTTCTCTGGACATATTCCAAGCATCTCAACCTCACTCTCCATCATCTTCCCAAACTGAGGGGCCCAGAACCAGACACAGAACCCAAGGTGAGGCCTCACCAGTGCCGAGTACCAGGTACCATCACTGCCCTGCTCCTGCTGGCCACACTGCTGCTGATACAGGCCAGGAGCCATTGGCCTTCTTGGCCACCTGGACACAGCTGGCTCACGTCCAGCTGCTGTCACCAGCACTCCCAAGTCCCTTTCTGCCCGGCCACTGCCCAGCCACTCTGATCCTAGTCTGCAGCACACAAGGGGTTATTGTGTCCAAAGTGTGGCCACAACACTTGGACTTGGTCCAAGGCCCAGAACTTGGTCTTGTTGAGCCTCATATTGCTAGATTTGGCCCATCAATCCAGCCTGTCCATATCCCTCTGCAGAGCCCTTCTATTGTATTGATTAACACTCCCCCCTAACTTGGTATCTTCCTAAGTTTGTTAATGAAAGATTCAAACCCTCATGCATGTAAGTCTGTAAAAATGAACAGAACTGGCCCCAGCACAGACTCCTGAGGGACACCCCTGGTGACTGGCCCCAGCTGGATGCAGCACCATTCACCAGCACTCTCTGGGCCCGGCCATGCAGCCAGTTCCTAACCCAGCAAGGAGTGCTCCTGTCCAAGCCCTGGGCTGCCAGCTTTCCCAGGAGTGTGCTCTGGGACACAGTGTCAAAGGCCTTGCTGAACACAACAGGTACAACACCCTCAGCCTTTCCTGCATCCACCAGGCGGGTCACCTGGTCATAAAAGGAGACCAGGCTGGTCAGTCAGGCAGGACCTCCCCCTCCTAAACCCACTCTGGTTGGGTCTGATCTTTTGACCGCCTGTAGATGTCATGTCATTTCACTCAAGAGATCCTTATACTTCCTTACACTGGTAATTTTAAAAGGGCTATGTGGCTGCATCTTGGTCTATTTGCCAGCTTTTTTTGCAGAATGTAAGACTGATGGTGACATATTTTCTATTTATCTCTTGGGACAGTAGCAACAGTCATATGTTTTTAGAGCACAATGAGAGCCCCTCTGTCTGTTTTACATTTACAGGGGTTTGGTTGAGATGCTCTTAATTCTGCTTCTGAGACAGACTTCAAAGTAACTGGAGTGATTGCATGGCTTTTCTCTGTCATTGAAAAAAGAAGCATTGAACCTTCCTTGACAGACTCACATTTGGTATTAACCAGCTTCTTAATTTTTCCTTCATCTTGCAAATAAAATTCCTGCTGTTTTTTTAAAGACTATTCAGACCTTCTCTACACCTGTGTAAGGTCTCAAGCACTAATTGCAGCAGGCAGTCTTGATGCCACAAAATCCTGCAGCTGCTGAAGTTACTTAACTGCCCTCCTGCCTAGTTAGTGTCCAAATGGAGCAGATGGAATGACCTTGCTCAATCCAAACCATAAGTGGTTTACAAATCATGCAATTTTAAAAATCCAGCATAGTGGGGGCTTATCTTTACCATATGACTTCCTTAAGTCCTTATAAATTAAAGAATTTCTCTACATTACCCTGTAGAATTGTATCAGAGTACTTATTGGTAGCTCTCCATTACTCATCTGATCTTCAGGTTTTTTGAATTAGTTTATCAGGTTTTGGTTCAATTTCTAGATCATAACTGCTATTTTACATTAGTCCTTTGAGGGGGGGTATAGAGGAAGGAGTTTTTATGCTGCTAAATCCTTTCCATAAATGAAGTGCACACTAATAGAGAAGGCAAAAGTTACCATCTTCAGGTATGCACATTTTCTGGGTATTACAGAGCTTTACTCATATCAGGGTCGGGCCAAACATGGCATGCTCTCGAAACAAGCCTACCTTTATCTTCCACTGTGACCAGCACTTCTGATGTTGTGTTCCCAACTTTTGAGATGAATGAACATCTGTATTCTGTGTTTTCTGATACTGAATCTTTCACCCAGCTGAGAACATGTACTCTGCCATCAAGCAGCATGTGAGATTGCTCCGTGATGCATGCCTTCATCGTTTGTCCATTCTTCCTCCAGACAAAGTAGGAGTTATCTGGACCTGTGAAAATGTCAGGTTATTCTGTAAGAAAATAGAAGATGAGTCTTTGTAAAAGAAAACAAACCCCATCACGTCGAGATTAGGCTTAAAAACATAAATGGTTGATAGAAACGTTTCTTAGGTTTCTTCAGCTGAAATTCTGGGTACCAAAAACCTGGGATTGAGAGGAGCTAGCACAGGAAATTTAGGTTCAAGCCAAAGTTGAGGGTTTGTATTGAGGAATTCTGTGTGGATCTCACAACAGGGAACTTAGCACACACAGTAAGAGCCAGTGATGAACACTAGCACCATCTGCCTGTGCCAACTCCTGTAGCACCAGGACACACTGCTACTGCTGCCCAACCCAGGTTCTGGTTCAAAGCTGAAACCACCTGAGACATGCCTCGCAGGATCTGAAAAAAAGGCCAGGAGGGGAAAAGTTCAAGAACTCAGTGTGTCAAAGATACTGGAACTAGTAATGAAAGAGGAAGAACTGGAAAAAGCACAGAAACAGTAGGCACAGCAGGCACTTAAGCAGGACAGAACTTGAAGGAACCTTGGATCAACAACAAAGAGCAATCTAATTTTTTAGCTTTGTTACTATTATTTGTCTTAACCTGCAAGGGCAACATTTGAATAAATCAGAGATTGACAGTAGCCTGGAGGACAGAACAGCTGTTCCCAGAAAACTAGCTAGCAAGGTAGCTTGAAGTGCACTTGGCAGCATCAGAAGCTTTCCATTTTACAATACAGACATCTGGGCCAAGCTAAGAACTTGGTAATTCTTATGTTTAAAACATGACTATTTCTCCCTCTGGGCCTAGCATCCAGACTAGCCTTAGCAAGAGAAGATGTGAAGAGAAATTTGGGGTAAAAAGAAAATTAACTATGGCTGCAAATATCTTGAACAGAGTCTACTACAGCTTTTACTGTGAGCACTTCATATTGCAAGTTGATGTGGCATTTTTTCCCTAGAAAAATACAATTCTGTCATTAAGTTTTAGATAATCATGCAGGGAAAAAACCCAAATAGTTTTTACATTTGTGTACATATTACGTATTTGTAGATAGTAGACATTTTTACATTGTGTAAAAAGGAGATCATGGCAAATTCTTAATTCCTAAGTTTTATTTCCAAATCTCCCACAAATATGGACACATAAATTAGCAGTAAGGGTAAGTGTGAATGATAGAGGACATGATCTAGTTAAAGCATTGTAGAGTTCTCTGAGGGAAGTGGCACAGTCTGAAGGGCTGTCAGCAGCTCTAACAAAGCAGAAAGAGCAAGCACACACTGGACTGAAAACAGCTGGTCTAGCACATACCCGTTCTTTCCAAACGTGTTTTATGGATGTTTGCACTCATTCTACAGTTAACCGCAGATAGGTTACATATCACTACGTTCATGGGAAGTCTGGAACCAGGGACAAATTATTCAGTAACCTAAATCTGAAGTTGGAATTTGGACAAATGGGAGGAATGGTAAGTGCAAGCACAGCAAAAAAATCAAAATCTCTAAGTGCCATTTTAGAGACATGCAAGGCAGGAGCATGTTTAGTGCAGGACACTTCCCAAAACTTATTTCAAATGTACTATTCACACCAGAGAACCTGCTCTATTTTCTAGTGCTGAAGATCCCAATTGTGCTGGAAAATTGCCAGAATTTCAGCTTACATCCACATTTCACCAAGAGATTAAAATGCAGCAATTTCCTTATACATGAAATTTTGCAAGCTGTGTTGGTTCAGATTAGCCCCTTATGAAGTGCAGGTAGGCAATTTTACCCTTCCATTGTTTTTCTGTGCAGTCAGAAGCACTGGAAATCCCCAGAGATACACACTCATCCCCACTTACACTGGTTGACAGCAAAATTTAGATGCAAGCAGTACTCAGGGTTTTCCTGATCCTGTTTCAGTGCAGCTTGTTTCCAACTTTCAGGCAATTACCTTCTCTACTTTCATTTTCAGGATGGATCAATACAAAAAAAAAATACACTGTGACACAGTTTCATCTGCAAAAATTTTGAATCACATTTGTTAAATGCAAATTTTCTACAACTCTATGGTGAGAAATTCAGACTCCAATGTAATGGTTAGGGAAATAATTTTTGAAGCTAAAGGAAAATAATAAAAACATATACTCTGCTTTTTCTTAACTGTCATTATAATACAAATGTTTTTACATGTCTAGTGCAACCTTTAAAATACAAGTTTCTGACCTGATCTACTTACTTTGCCATCCATGTTAGGAATGCTTGAAAGATTTTAAGAAAGTCATTTTATTAAAACATAATATTCAAGCAGAGAATTAAACAGCACACCAGGACAGGTACATAAGTAACTATGTCTAAGCAGCCATGAAATACATTTCAAACAGTTAACTTCAAAAACATTGCTTCAATAAACTACACTAGTTACACATGATTAAATAAAATCAACTTCACCACCTTGATGATTTTAGAAGGGGAATTTAACAGTTATCAAACAAAAATACAAGAAACTTTGCATCATTATCTGAATTACCCTTTTCTTTGCATAAGGCCTTCAA
This sequence comes from Melozone crissalis, assembly GCF_028551555.1. NCBI lineage: Eukaryota > Metazoa > Chordata > Aves > Passeriformes > Passerellidae > Melozone > Melozone crissalis. The sequence continues at coordinate 32,897,211 of NW_026535783.1, read as the reverse complement.
AATTTCCAGTGTCTGTGGAAGCATTTGCTTCTTTCCCACACAGATTTAATTTTCTCTGTTTTCAGTAGTTTGAATGAAATGATAATGCCCAGGTAGTAATGGCCAGAGTTGCAATGGCCCTTGTAGTTTCTGCCAGCACAATGGGTTCTCTGATAAATGTCAAGTCAGGCTGGGTTACAAAAACCACATATTTAATATAAAGATGAGTATTTCTCAATATTTTCCATGAGACAAAAAATTCAACCACCATTGTTAGCACAGAACCACTGAAACTGCTTGTTATCTTCTACCCACAGTCTGAATGCATTCACTGGGTTATTGGTGTAAATGTGACCTAAGGTTAAAAGAATTAAGTAAATAAAACCAGACTGAAAGAACTGAAGTATACAGCTACAGATTCAGAGCAGCATGGGGATGTGCCCTGCTAAGCTGGACCAAATTAAGAATTTGCCATATACGCATCACATCCTAATAGACATGTGGTTTTCAAGACAGCTTGGAAACACTAATTTAAAAGAAGTAGATTATGGATCAAGCAGAGCTCAGTGACATAAGGCAGGGGGAGCAAGAGTGAGCACTGGCCATGCACTGCCATGTGCAGAGAGTGTGGAGACATTTCAAAAGCAGCCCAGTGAAGCTACCTTATAAAACCTGAGCTGTGCTACCACTGGTGGTGGTTCAGCACAAGGCCTCCCTCATTTCTAGAGGGTAGCATTTGAAGCTAGAAGGGTAGCATTTGAACAAGACTTCCCTACATTCATGAAAACACTTCCAAGACAGGAGAGTTAGTACACAAGCAGGAGCCATCAGAAAACCTACACTCCAGCTAATAATTTCTGCAAGTTGACAGCAAACTGAAATCCAGTGAAGATAATTGACAGGTATCCCAGAGAGAAATTCTACCAGGGTAACAAAAAGTCTTTTACACAAATTCCTATAATCTAGACAAAGAATTGCTATCAGAGGCTATCACAGGGATGGGAAGTTCAGGTTTACATAAAACCTCCTTTGTATAACCCAATACACATCAAAACCTCTTTCAAAGCTCACCACGTGCATCAGATTAAGAACGGCATCTGGATTTAATGCTTGTTATCAAGCTTGCGGCTTTGCAGAATTCTACTGAAGCAAACATCCCAGATTTCTGAAAACCAAGGTCATACAGGAAGCTTTCATCTGGAGCAGGGATTAAGTTTTAAAAAGGCACTACAATCTGGATGCAGGAAGGTTTTCTTTTAAATAGACATCAAAGTTAGGCCAGGAAGAGGTTAGCCAATCATTAATATGAAACATTACCACCAGCACTACTCAGTATGCAAATGAAAGATTTAGGGCTGGTCACAGTTTCTTGAGTTGTACCAGAATGAGTCACTGCTGCTGATAAGACACTGAATAATAAATCAGTATGAAGTGAAGCCATCAGAGGGAAGTTGATTGGAAAAGTGGGCAGAAAAAAATATTTAAATTGAGACAAGCATTTTAGCAGTTTTCTGAAAACAGAGTGCAAGTTACATAGCCTGTACCCCCTATAAACAGAGGTGCATTTTTTTGTACCTTCATTGGTTGGTGTTTGATTGTTACATCAGGGCAATTCATTCTAGAAGACAAGCTTGACAGCAATGGAAAAAAAGCCAGTAAGAAGCCAAGAAAACAGATCTCTCTGAAATGCCAGAGAATATTACTTCCAATATCAAGTGTTTCACACTGAAGAATGCATAAGGTCCTTCAGACACCTAGTGCTTCATTACATTACCCATCCCTTTGTGTAACATCAACACCACAAGCTGATGCAGCCTAATTATGGCAGATGAGAAGCAGGAAGTGCTTCCTATGGAACGTGAACCACATAAGAGCTGGAAGCAGCAACCAGTCACTAGAGGTGGGACAGAGCACCTACACTAGTGACTCTAGAGTAGGTGCAAGCAGGACACAGCATCCATCTTCTCAGAGTGGAATTTAAAAGCAGGTGGGGAACACAGCTGACTGCCCCATTGGAGAAAAATGCAATTTGTAATTGTTCATGCATTTATCTGCATGCTCACTGAGGAGTGTCCATATAAAGGTTTTGCAATTGGAACCTGGATAATAGTGGAAAAAAAAATCTGGTGAAGCACTAGTAAGCTAGAACCAGGGACTGTCACCAAAAACAAACAAACAAACAAAAAAAAAGGTTCTGCTTTCACAGTATGACAGAATTAACTAGGTTGGGAAAGCCCTTAGAGATCCTCAAGTCCCACCTATAACCTAACACCCCCCTTATCAACTAGAGCACAGCACTAAGTGCCACATCCAGTCTTTCCTTAAACATTTCCAAGGATGATGATGTATCTACCACCTCCCTGGGCAGCCTATTCCAATGCCAAATCACTCTTTCTCTGAATAACTTTTTCCTGATGTCCAGCCTAAACTTCCCCTGGCACTTTGTGTTTGCCTAAATATTTTTTGCCATCCTATCAGTTAACAAGGCCACTACAATAAGCTTTAAAATAAAGTGAGGAAAATTGGAGAAAATATTTTAGGGAGTAACATGCTCTCCAAAAATCACTTCTGTTCTCCAGAGAACACAAACTACTGCTTTTGCTTTGTCTGACAGGTAAATCTAGCAGGAAGATAACTGAAGAGATGGAAATGAGATTTTCATCTCCACTGTGGGGACAATGCACACAATATGCTGAGACAGTTCTGGCAGCAGTTTCTGCTGAAATAGTTTTAAAAAGATGACCACTTTGGTCTAAATTAGTACTCGGTTTATCACATCAATGGATTGTTAATTACAAGTCTATAGGCTGTAGCTCTCACGGGGAAGAAAAACAAGTGTATGTGGTAGTTAGGCTGCAATCCTGGCTGGCAGGGGGTAAAAAGATATTCTGAGGAAAACAGCATAAAATTGTGGTTATGGTCCAGATTCAAACCCATCACATCTCACTAGGCAGGGCTGGGAAATGCAGGTGCTCAATCATGGCCAGCGTGTAGCAGTCATTACCAGGGTACTGCTTCAAGCTGAGACATTACTGAATCAAGAGTTCCACATAGGCAGGGAGAAAAAGCTGAAATATTTATGCTGAACTGCAAAAAAAGAAAGGCTAAACTGGGAGGTCAGGTAAACTTCTGCAAACAAATGGTACAGAGAAGGAAATACACACCTAAGTGAATCCCTCTCCCTCCTGAGAGAAGACATCCCAAAAGGCATTTTGGTCTCAAAGCCCCCAGTGTGAAGCAAGCTTCTCCTTTTATTCAAACCTAAAAGGAGAAGCTTGTACCTTCATACAAAAGCTGGTGCAGATTCTGCTCCCTTGCAGTCTCCCAGAACTGTGTACATCAAATTCAAATGGAGAATACTGCCATTTTGTGACCCAGGCAGTTCATCTCTGCTGACAGTCTATGCAGCACCCAATCCCCAAGCAAGCTGAAAAGCTGAACTACACAACTGAACGAAGGTGCTTCTTCAGAGGTACTCCTGCACAGAGGCGCCAGCTCTTTGCCTTGGCCTCAACAGAATTCTTAACAAGCTGCTCTCTCAAAAGGGTGGCTTATTCAAACCGTCTGAGGGTAAAAACTGGTGAAAACCTGGGTTTTTTACCAGCGGAAAGCTCTGAAAACCATGCAAGGGCTTTGTTTCCCCAAGCCCTGTGCTGACACAAGATGCAGCAGCAAGCGTGCGTGGTGAGCGTACAGAACACCAAGGGGTGTGCACGGGACACGCTGCAGCAGGCGTGCGGCCACAAGTGTTCCACACACATTGCAACAGCTGGGACCACTGCCCGCTGCAGCTGCTAGTCCCAAGGGCACTGAATCTCCCAAGGTACTTCAGGGTCTTTCTTTATGTTTTGATCATTTGTAAACTATGAAAAGCCACACAACATGTTTCCCAACTGCACCTTATTACCCATTCTGCAGGAAAAACCTGTACGAGTGCAATCAGCTGCACACTGTGAAATGTAGGAAAACAATAAATTAATGAAATCTTCTGAGGAAAAAATCACAAGATGCTTTTGGTTCCACTTCGTTTTTTTCTTGCTCTCCTCTTTTTAAATTTGATGCCTGATACTTTTTAATTTGCCTTATGCTTAAATTATTTTCACATTGAACTTCTTCTAGTCTTTACTGGAAAACTAATATAAAGTTAAAACAAAACAAAACAACCAACCAAACAACAACAAAAAATCATCCCAAAAGCAACAACAATCAAAAAGGAAAAAAAAAACCAAAAAAACCAAAACTCGAAACAAAAAGGCCTTCTTGTTGCACACCTTTCCAGGTATTTCATACTGTGACCACAGTCTTTCTACATTAAACTGCACAACAAAGAAAAATTTTTACAAAAATGTTTCAAAATCTGATGCTGGTGCCAGAATTCAAGAATGCATCATCCTTGTCACTAATAAAAATTAATTTTCAATTTTATTACAGGAATCACTATAAAGCTCACATCAGAGCTCAGGTAACCGCAGCACTTACAAAGGTGTTTAATGCTGTTGGTTTTGCATGCAGACTTAGCTAGGAGGGTATCAGCAGGCCCCATGTCTGAAAAATGCCAGCATTGTAGTAAGAAAATTACATCCTAAGATAACACAATCTAAAGTACCAAAGGTATGTTTAATGTCTGTGAGTTTTATGCAAAATGGATCTGCAATATTTATTGAATTTTATAAAACTTCCAAGTCCTTTTCTGTCATATATTAAAGGAACAATCTTAATTTTTCAATTGGTTTTCTAAATGCATCCTAAATAATAATAAACATGTGGCATGTCAGAGATCTGCACACAGGAAAGGTTTGATAGTGCCATGGTGTTGTTAAGCAATGTATAATCAGTGCAAAAATAACTGAAAAAAAGAGGTAAAACCCACAAAATGACAAATTAATGGCTAAGAAATAACTAGCCAAATACAGTGAAATCAAATCAAATAGCACGTGATAAAAGGTCTGTTGAGGTGACAATTAATAAAGTGGGATATGAAATTGTTTAACAAGGTGCAAACTTGCCCACAGGAAGATTAAGCATACAGATTAAAGTCATGGTATTGCTTCATGAAAGCATCACTGCTCAAATCTCAAAATATACTGCATAAAAATTTGAAAATCTTCTAAAGTGTTGAAATATTTTTTCAGTGGATTGGTTTGTCCTAGAAGATTCAGAGCTTTTCCTTTCAAGGCTACCAATTAAACCATTCTCACATTTCAAAAACTAATATCGTATCTCTCCAAAGCTGTAAGGAAGAGCCACTTACCAACTTCAACTGGTTATAAAACACAAGTGTATGAAAAAGTGCTATTTGATATTGGTGTTCTTGTAAGAACAGAGAAGTAACAACCCAAGTAAAGTCAATTGTAAGATAGTGATATGCTGTAATGTAAATGCTGTCACATCACTCTGGACAGACACTCTTCCCAGCACAAAGAACATTCCTAGGCAGGCTCATTCTGCTCTGGCTGCTGCACACCTCCATGCCTCTCCTGACTGAGCTCTACACCACACCAGACCACCCCAGGGCACCACGGCTGATGCAATCATGCAAATGATGCAAAAAATCCTCTCCCAAGAATGAATTACTCATTTCCATGGGTAAGCCAGGCTCTGACAGGTGACCTCCTCCTCCTGAGGAAAAAAAAAATTCCCCACCCTTCTGCATGTCTTTCCTCTTCAGGCTCCACCGAAGAGGAATCTCTAGTGATCTACTTGCAATTATGGTTCTTGCAAGTTATGGATCTTTTCTTCCACAGATGTGGGAAACTTTCTTGTACTCCCAAAATAGCATAACCACAGGGAACAGGCATTGTACATGTTATCAGATACCCATCTCAGTATCTCCATGAAATAGTAACTCCTTGAAAGTGTATTTCCAAGTTCACAGAACTTTTATGTCGAAACTAGTGTTGGTTTTTTTTTTTTTTTTTTGCCAAGAAAGAAAACAATCCAAAATGTAAAATCTCCAGCTACAGATGAATCAAGGGAGGGTATCATCTTGACACCATGTACACACAGAGGCTTGATATGCAGGCGAAGTACAGGATTCTTCAGTGTTTGATTACAAAAGCATTTAAACTACTGCACAGCACACTCACCATATTTTAGTTTTGTCTGTGAAATTATGGACATGGAGATACTACTCTAAAGCTGGGGGAGGAGGTGCCAGTAAAGCATCTTCCAGCAAAACCAAAACTCTGGAAAAAAACCTGTTCCTACTATACCTAATTCCAGCAGAGCACACCAGAGAAATTATACAGCAGGTGCGTACACCACCGACTCACTGCCTCTCCCTGAACCAGACGGTGCAGTATTTTGTTCAATTTATCTGAAACTCACCTGAACTGCCTCTAAAAGTTTTTAAAATTCTGTAATGGGAGAGAAAACTTATATTAGAGAAAGTACACAGGAAACCTAATGTTTGCCCATTCACATACGGCAGACAGGTCTCTGGAGAAATGTGAGAATCTCTGAGGGAGCAGAGACAAACTGGGAGCAAATTTGCCAAGGGAGATTTATTCCTCCCTTTTCCAGAAGAGCAGGAGTATTCCATGCTTTTAAAAACTTATTTCTCAGAAAAAATATAGCAGTTTGCCACTAGTGCTGTTCGTGCTGTATCCACTTAACTTTACCTTATGGAAATGAGCCAGTTACAAGGTTGTAAAGACTTATCCCCAGACAAGCTTTCAGGTTAAAACATGTGGGATGAGTAAGAGATGAACAAAATAACTCACCAACTCCTGCTGAGTTTCCAGACAGCTTGAAACAGATATTTACAATTAAAAAAGGGAAGAGATTCAGCAATTCTGATAAAATAACAATTAAGTTAGAAACTTAATTAAAAATAGGCTTTGAGGTTTTACTGGATGATGTGGCAATCTATGTATTTGCATCATACAATTACTGATGCCATATCCTTTCTTGCAGACAACCAGGCACAACGTTTAACTCTCTGCCAGTCTTACTTAACCCTTTTGCTCCTTGCAAACACATTTTACCTTATATTCATAGCCGAGAGAAATCATGTTCCACTAAAGCTATGTTGGTATAAAGAAATATCAACTGACATTGGACAAATTTGAACAAATCCAAAGAGAGACCTTCCTTGCAAAAGCAATTGTTTAGCCACCCCCACTCAAGATGAATTCATACATCCTCATGTGCAGGACCCAGAAAGATGCAAATATTTGCACCAGTTCTGTGTGCTGGTCTGCATTTGGTGGTTTGCTTTTTAAATCAAGAGACTGAAATCGTTAATTCTGGGTAAGAGAAGAGTGTGATGTGTCAGCCAATTGCCTTGCTTCCCAAAGGGAGCAAAAACTCTATCCATAATACAAAGTTCAGTCCTTCCCTGCTTTGACAGGCATTAGAAGCACTTCCATAGCTGGGTCACCTTGGCCCCACCCTGTGCCATTTCTGTATCCTTTGGATTTCAGGGGGTTGTTTAGAGTTTCTTCCAGTATTCACCCCCTACACCTCCTGAGGAATGAAGCCCACATGCTGACTTTAGGACACTGTACCTTCCTTCCTAAATTGATTACTAGGGCAAACACAATTACTGACAACTTTTAAGAGCAGCATCAGCATCACGTTAAGATGGGCACTGCTGAATGAAAAAAAGTAATTCTAAAATGAAGTCTAGGTCTGTAGCACAATTATCAAACTGTTTAAATCTTCTGTGCTATTGTAACTTTTTTTTTCATAGTGGACTACCAAGTTTCCGAATTGCCTATTGCAAAAGTGAACAAATTACTGCTGAAAAGTGCTTTCCAATCTGAATGATTCTAGTCTGTGAAAGAGCCTTCATCCCACTGTTGTTCCTTTTAGCCATGGAAATACAAATAGTGCCTTTGTTAAGATCTATGCTAATAAAGACTTAAGCATTTTGATCTGCTTCCATATAACACTAACGGAGATGCCAATACGGAACAACACTACTTTTTATATTCAATCTATACACTTTCTTCTTTTAAAGAAGAAGATTACATACAAGACCTGTTTTGATCCATTAAATCATACTTAGTTTAAACCAACAATTACAAATTGTAATTTGTAACAATCCAAACAAAAACTGGGGAAAAAAGCTGAATTGCAGTGAAAAAAAAAACTTTGTCCTCCTGCACACCTCAGATAATATATCTGCTATAAAATGGAAGTTATTACTGTATGTACTTCACCACTTGAAATAAGATGGAAAAAGAAATGACTGACCTAGTCCACAAAACATGCCAAGTTCAAATTCAGTAGAAGTGCATTTCTTAAACTGCATACACTCTGACAACGAAAATATCTGGCTGCTAAACATCCATATGCAATCCTGATTCACTGGATTCCTTCAGCATGCAAGTGAGCCAAATAAAATCAACTGCTGATCAACACACTGAAGTGATTGCTGAAACCAGAGCCTCTGTGATACAGCATGGTACTCGCAGTGACTTATTCTTGGTAGGAGCACATTAGCACCCTGATGCATGTTGGCATCCTGATACCGCCTCTCTTTGTTCTTGTTTTCCCCCCACCCCCAAACATCACAAAAGTTAAGATTCATACATGGTGACATAGCTAAACCTTTAATGCAGAAAGTGCTGGCTTATACAGGGGTCCTCCAACTTACCTGTGGCTTGGCAGAAGAGGTGGAAGGGTCCCCGGACACTAACATGCTGTGCCTGGTCACTTAGGAAAGGTGGCAACAACATGACCTTTACAGGGTCTTTGCTAGACCAAACATCAGGCTGGGTACTGGTGGGTGAAGGAGGTGAATCACTTCCCACACAGGACAAAAAGGAGGTACCAGTAGGAGGGAAAGGTATAGGAGATGAGGCTGTGTGACAGAAGAGGACAGAAAAGAAAGTAAAAGGGTACTAAGGAAAGAAGTTGTAAGAAATACATCACACAATGAAGAAATAATGCAAAAAAACAAATGAGTTTTAGAAAGGTAAGAGGAAGTGTCCCTAGGCCTCAGGAGAAGAGCACTTTCCTCCTTCTCCCATGCTGTTTTTCTCCTGTCCTTCCCACCTCCCCACCCTGGGTTATAAAACCCATTTAGTTGAAGCTGAGAGGCTGCTTCAAATTAATTACAAAGTTTTTACATTCCCCCCAAGGAAATCACAAGGAACATTAGTGCTTGCCAAATGGAAAGCACTGTGTCACTGTGTCACATTTCAGAAAAGCCAAGATGTAATACAATTTATTTTAATATTTATTCTGTTATATGTACATAATTAAAAATAGAAAAATAAAACCAAACTGAATCTTATAAAATATAAACTGTTTACACTAAGATGGTCTAAATTATGTTTGCATGAAGGTTCAACACAGAAAAGCAGCCCAGGCATACTGCTATTTACTGTTAAAATGTATTCTACTTCTAGCAATATTTACAGAACAAAGCAGTGAGAGGAACAATTCTTCAGGACTGTACTGCACACATAAAATGCTTTTACAGACAAACAGTGCTGCTGTGAACCAGGCTGAGAACAAATGCACACTTTCACGTTAGCAGGAATGATTCACATAAACAGTTCAAAGGACTGATTGTTTAAGCAGCTCCAGTTTCAGTCTCCAGTTGCACAGGAGAGTGAAGGTATCATCCAGAAAGGGTGACGCTGCAAGAATTTGTCACAAAAAGAAGCTGAGTTATTTCTGAATCTGAAAAGAAGAAAAAAAATCAGCAACGTTTTCTCATCAGGCTGTGTCCTAACAGTCCATTCCAGTGAGTCACCAGCTGAATTGTTGGGAGTTAATTCTTCTTGATTCCTGTTTTGCTTCCACAATGCAAGAAACCTCTTTCCTTGTCACTGCTAATTGACAGTTGCTTGCCTGTACTGTTCTATAAACTAAAGAAAAAAAAAAAATCCAGTTTTGTATAGAAAATAAAATGTGACTATGTCCAGCTGGCTGGCTGGTGGGGGGGAGGAAAAAAAAACTAAATAAAAAGAGAAAAAAAAAAAAAAAGAAAAGCATTTGTTTCCTCCTTCCCCATTCCCCACTTACTCCATGTTTTGTACTGATATTGTTGTACCTACATTTCTAGAAAGCAGCAAAGAAAAGAGCCTTTAAACAAGATTATCCCTGAGTCTTACACAAATCAAGGCAATGCTATCCCCATTATACCTTAAAATCTAAGATACTTGTAGAGCAGTTAAAAAAATTAACTTTAACCAACTAAAGATACCTAGTGTGCCAAAACAAAGCATAAAACTAAAAACAATCACTAGAAGCAAAGAAAAAAAATGTCCCAATCTGGACAAAAGTCTATAATTTACCAATCTGATAAACTAAACTCAATTTCCAATTTGGAATTAAATGAAACTAGATCTTTTTTTAATGGCAACTAAAAATATGTGAAGACTGAATTACTTTTTAAAGCCAACTGAATTATGAAGTTACTTTTCCTCTATCGAAGTATATGGCCAAAGAACAAGCAAGTAGCTTCACTAGAGCAAAGTGCTCAGTGGGGGGGAAAACTGGGAATAAACAAGTGGTGATCTGAAACTGGCCATTTGAAAAAAAACAGAAAAAAAGACAGTACAACACAAGATGCTATGGTCTCCAGACAAGTACATCACTTCTCTAATCTGCTGAGATCTGAACGAAAATTGGCTTGCTGTACAGCTTAAGCATGTGACCCCTGCCATGGCTTAGCTGTCACACCCAGGCTCTCCGTGCTCAAATAGCCAGCCACAGGAGCACAGCTCACTTCCGCCGCCGAGAGGGACCCGGGCTCCCTCAGTCCCCCTCCACGTCCGAGTCGGCGTACTTGAGCTCGCACTTGACGTCGAAGGGCTTGTCCTTGGCCCCCTCGCGGGAGGCCTGCGAGTCCCCAGCCTGCAGCTGGCTGTTCCCACAATCGGGCTCTGTCTCGTAGCCGGTGTCGTGCGCAGGCTTGGGCTGCTCCCCGCTCTGGTGGCTGACGCTGCCCTGCTCCACCAGCGTCTCTTTCACACTTTGCTCGCAATCAGAAAAATCTGACTTCGTTTTCTTCTTACCAAGCAGCATCACAGAGCGGAATTTCAAGCACTGCCCTGGCAAGTAGCCTTTGTAACAGTTGTAGGAGAGCAGGCACAAAAAGAGAATGAAAAAGAAGAGGAAGAGAAACATCAACAGGAAGTTATCATTTGACTTGAGGAACATTGTCTTTTCCGGGACTGCATCAGGAATTGAATTGAAGAGCTCGGTGTTGGAGGCTACACTTGTTAGGACAGGGCCAATGGGCTTTGTTAATATCCTTACTGTGGTTACTGGTACCATGTGAGTGGTTGAGATGTGAGCAGTGGACCCCTCAGTTGACACAGCTGACACTTTTGGCACATCACTATTACCTTCTGTTGGTGCAGCTGTTGCAGTGGGGCCCACCGTGGTATGCTGCATTTTTTTCAGTTCCAAAACATGCTTAGCCAGCACTTGGGAAAATTTTTTATTTTTCACTTTTTCTTCTGACAAACATTGGTAAACACCACTGTCTCCTTCTGATAAATTGAAGATGAGCAGTGCCTTCTCCAGCAGACGGTACTTGGGACTCTCCACTCTCAGCACATCATCTTTGAACTTCCAAACTACCTGTGCCAGATTGGACTTTTGAGAACACTTGAGTTCTGCTGTGCTCCCATGCTTGAATGTATGCTGTAGGGGATTCTCTCTTACTTTATCTGGAACATCAAAATAAATGTGCAGAGTATCAGCAATGATTCCAGTTTGCTCTAATCTGTACAGCTTCACCAGACTGTTTTACAGTCTTACTGGAAGCATGAAGATTATGGCATTCACCTCACAAGACCAGGTGGACAGCATGCAAGAATCCCAGTAGAATACCAAGCTGCACGTGGAACATCAAGACAAACTAAGAGACAGGACACCTCAACTCTAAGACAGCCTCACTTCTAGATAAAGGTGAGACCTCACTGATCCACAATTGAGCGTGCACCTGAGAAGTCACTATTTGGGAAAGATACTGTACTTGGTCTCACCTTATATCTAATCAGTGCATTTTAAGTAAAGTAGCAACTACAAAGTATCCAAGAGGAAACTGAACTAGGAACTCTCTTCTGAAAAAAAGGATATTTGCATTTATGGCACACCTGCAACTTATGGCATCCCATAAGTTAATTAAAAGAATAAAAAGCAAAGCTCTCATGGCGGTCCACACTTTGCTTGGATTATAAATAAAAAGTGAGTAGACATCAGACTCTTAAGAGCTTTTTCAACTTGCAGCTATAATCTCCTGTAACTCTACTCCACTTTATGATCTCCTTCATCTGGTGGCCGCAGCACACAGGACAAAGAAAGGACCTGTGGCTACTTGCTTTAAAGCACTATGAAAGGTACTTCACGCTGCTCTATATCATGTTCTAAGTTCCCCCTCCCTTTTCACCATAAAACCAGCTTTTTTTTCAGAACAATTTAATCTGATCTAGCAGCAATAACCAAGCACTTGTCAAAGCTCACAGTAGAATGTCAAATGCTGCATCAAAGAGACAGAGGCCTCTGCATTAGAAGTACTTCTGGTATTGCTTTCATTCACAAGTCACTGTTGAGGTGCCCCCATTCATTTCAGGGGGTTGTGCACTGCACACTGAAATGCATACAAACACAGACAGTTTTTAAGACAACATGCAGGTTGTACAGATGCTCAAATATTCAAAGCAGAATCCCATACCTATTACAATGTAAATGAATGTCCAGGTAATCACAAAAACAAAACTCTCTCACCACTCCACCTAGACATATGAAGGAGCTCTTTGAAGACTGACTCACCAGAACAAGAAGATGCATCTCCACCTATGTTTTGAATCCAGTTCCTGTAAAAGGAAGTTCAACCATTACAACTTCAAATCTTGTTTTCTAAAGTCTGCCCATCGCCTTGTATTAATAAGGATCATCTAAACAGCAACAGCAGACATAAATGGATAGGAAAAAGTCTGTATTTGAAAACATTCAATTTCTAAAATTCCAATTAGAAATTGGAAATTAGAAAATTCCAAGACTGATTACATATTGATTGCAACTGTAAGGTCATCAAAGAATACTCTTACCTTTCCATTTCACCTTCTTTAAAAATATCAATGCAGGAAGCTTCAAGTGGTTTCCAAGCACAGTAAGGATCCCTCGCTAAAACACAGTCAACACAAGTGGTATACTTGTCACAAAATGCCAATGGAGACTGCACCACACCAGAATTTGAACCAGCAAAGAGGTATCTTCTGCCCTAAAGAAAACAAAGCACAACAAAAAAACATCACAGCCAATCACTTGTTCAAACCCAAACAACCCAATTCATGGACCAATTTAAGTGTTATTGAAGAGCAGCATACATACAGCCTTTTTTGTAAAAAGTGGTGCCTCAGTAGAGTAAGCATTTGATTAGCTTTTGTCTCTACAAAGTTGTCTTGGAAATATTGCAGCAATGCTGAAAAGTGCAAAAAGACAACAAAAAACTGGAACAGGTATGCGGAAAGTAACCATGTCTAACTACGACTTTATCCATTTTCCCAGAAATATTAATGCAATAATCCTTCTGTGAGGTAAGGCAAGGCTGCCACGCTGGCACATGCAATACAGGGCAGGCAGTAGGGCTGATGTGATAACCCAAAGCAGCCCTACTGCCTTCAGCACTTTAGCCAGCCAATCTCTGCAGCCACATCAGCATCATCCTTGTGAGAGTCAAACACTTAAGAAAGAACACTGGTGGTACTCAAAGGAAACAGCACTGGCAAGACACAGAAGACAGGGGAAAAAATCACAGTGGCTATTGGAACCACTGCTCCCAGGGATCCCAAAGCAGTCTGACTCTGAGCACAGCAGGAAGAGACCACGCTCATCCTTATTATAAAAGGTAAGCAGCTGCTGTATCTCACTCGTCTGCTCTAGAGCTCAAGGAAAATGATAGCTAAAGGTACACTGTGACTTTACATACTGTCAGGCAAAGCTCAAAAAAGGGATGTGCTGCAGTGCTCAGAGAAGGAAGTCTACAGTGTTGGAGACTTACAACTTCCTAGGAAAAGCTTCCCATTCTGCTCAAAGATTCCCACTGTGCACCAAGCACTGCTCACACTCTCGTGCTCTGCTGGATTACACTGCAACAGTGCAACACTGCTCATGGGTTATAGTGTCTTGGCATGCTTCCCAGCTCATACATCCAAGATTCCAGGGAACATGCAGCAAGCTGAGCAAACCATTTTTAAAAAAATCCAGACACACCTTTCAGTTAAGCAGGAGTTAAGGGGATCTGCTGTAGGCTCATCTGACTGCCCACCCTCCACACACTATGGGAAGAACCTACAGACTACTGAAAAATGCTTTCAGAAAGGACTGTGATTCCAGAGTCCTTTCTGAGTATAAAGCCCACCATTAGGGTAATTATTACCCTTCTGTGATTAGTCCAGTACTGTGGGATGCCATGAAATGTAACACGATACCAGCTCTGCAATGGACATCAGTAGCCACTGACTGTGGAGGCAGAAACTTGTGTTTTCAGGCTGGGAAGCAGCAGGAATCCCTGCCGGGGTGGTACTATGACTATACAGTTACCATGACTTTGGCAGCTGACCCAAACTCCCATTCCCCATCACTGAAAAGGACCTCTGGTTTTATGGGAATGTACTGGGCAGCTGAGTGTCAATGAGTATGTGGCACCTGGACCCAGAGTGAATAAATTTCAATGCTGTTATTCCTACAGCAGCCTTCCAAGTGTGTGCTGAAATTGCTACATGATGTGTATTTGTATCAGGCTTAATGCCCATCTCTTTCTCAGCACTGCCCTCAAATAGGCAAATCATAATTAAGCCAGTGTAGGAATGATTCCACAATTAAAAGAACAGGTATTAGCATATATATTGGAAGAGCTATCAATTACTATCTTCTGTGACAGGGCAAATGCCAAAACTCCCTGACAAAGCAAGTAGCTTGAACCATTTTTGCAGATAAAGCAAGTATTTTGTGTGTGCACACGCGCGTATGTGTGTGTGTGTGTGTGTGTGTGTATATATATGCACACACACACACAAATAATACATATCTGCAGAGATGTATACGTGAGTTGTCAGTGTGATATATCATACAAAAATAATACAATTATACTTACAGAAAACTAAGCACAGGCATTTTAATCCTGCTTTCCATTTGTCTAGCAAAAACATACTCTGTCCTTTCTTTTTATTATAAGCATGAAAGGATAAATAAGCATGCAGAACGAGCTTGTAAAAATTATGACATAAAGCTGAGCTGATCGTGTTGACATTCAAAATTTTATTAAATCACACAAAAATAAAAGTTGTTTCAAAGTATTCCTAAGTCCCTAAGCTGCAGAGCACTTATGTATGGATCACTAGGTAGCTACTGAATACTGGTATTGCTACTAGATACTTCAAAAGAGGCATTCAATCTTTATGAAACCCAGAAAACCTCACTGATACTGATGCTACAAGTGACTTTAGGCATAGACAGATATATTCATGGATGTGAAGGTCTGAGCAAGTAGGGGCAGAAACCTAACTCATTAACAAATTACACGCAGTGACCATTCTACTATCCAAAAGCACCCTAGGATTAAACCAAACAACTGATAAACAGTGCAGGACATCTGCCAGGTTTGGAGTGTGCAGCAGCTCTTGTGCCATGCAGCTGGAGCTGCAGCTGGCATCCCAGTGGGCAAACAGGACCTCACCAGAGGTCCTCACCCACAGCTGCAGCAACGGGACTGCTCTCATGACACCATCAGCATGCAGGAGCCCGCAAGATTTGGGACAGCAGAAGTCAATTAACTACACAATTATGAGTTCCTATGCTTGAAGACTGTTCTCTATTCTTAGGTCTATTTCCTCAGAACCACACACCACTCCTCTGCCAACCTCAATCCCTGGGATTTTTCTACACAAATCTGCAGTGGCCACAAGGGGTCGGGTTTTTTACATCCCTGCAGAACTGAAATTAGTTTCTTAAAAACACCTTACAGTTTCCTGCTTCTGCACACAGAAACAAGTGAAGACCTGCATACCCGTGCTCCTCAAGCCATTCTCTATGTCTAAATAACTCCAGAAGCTTACCACCTACCAAACATATTGAAATGCAGCAGGCAATATGTGAGTGCTGCAGCATGATAAATTACAAATGCAGCCTTTGGCTGGCTCTATGCACAGCATGGTCTCTTGTCACAAGGTCACAAAGTGGTGCAAAAGAAGTTTTATGAAAGAACAAAAGGAGATAAATGCTATGACGCTTATACCACTCACTGTTTTGGACGAAAGCAAGAGAGTTTGGACTGGTTCAAAATTTGGAAAAAGCTGTGTTTCTTCAATAATATGCATTCCATTTTCATAGCTGATAGCTTTGTGCAGGGCTCCTCGATCTGAAACAAAAGAGCAATGTGTTTAAGTAAGATCTTTGAAATTAAAAAAAGCATGAAAAAGTCCTTCACAACTGCTGTAAGTTGTCTCAATAATCTGCTTGTTGTTTAGCAAACAACTCTGTGTCAAAGGCAATCATTAAACTTGCCATCAGGACTTCTGAGCAGGAAATAACATTTTAGGGCACAGAATGACCAGCTGGTGATTATAATTGTGTAGTTTTGCTGAATTCACTGAAGCTCGGCAGTTTTTTTCCTGCAATACTTTTTCAAAGCATCCAAGATTGTCCCGTTACTGTGACACCTTACTTTTTTTCTTACACCAGCTGCTGTAAAAGCCCTGTAAATATGGAAATCTCAAGAGTTTTTCTAAGAAAACTTAAGAATCAGTGCATCACCAAAAACAGGTGTTCTGCAGAACTCACCTGTACCGATGAACATAACATCATAGATGGTGCCATTGAGTGCTCTGACTCTGTCAACTACAATCTGTGTATACTTCACATCTCGCTTTACTAGGCGAGGTCTGTCTCCCATTGGGGTCACTGAGTCATCCATTAGAGGATGATCTTTAACAAACTGCAATGTTTTGTCTGGTAAATTCAGAGAACTCATGTAGTTTGATGCTCTGGCTTCATTGTTTATACACTAGAAGAGGGGACAGGGAGAGGGTGAAAAAGAAAAAAGAGAACTAAATTGCATCATTTACTTGTACAAAATAAAGACAATTAACTGCAGCTGCACACATTTTCTTCTGCACATTATTTTGGCCAGTAACCACACCTGTACACAATACTCATTGCACCAAGGAAGGTCCTCAGACCTCATAGCACTTTGATGTGCTAATCCCTGGGCTTTGGACTAAATTTTTGTTTGGATCCAAAATGTATTTTAGGACAATATTCCTTCTATGCTCTCATGCACCTTCAGTACTTTTAACCATCACCTCTTTCAGCATTAGCAACAGTATGCCTATAAGGAACATAAAGAAGTAAAAAAAGTCTGACCCACTTTTTTAGGAAAATTTGAGTGTGCAGAGCAGTGCACCAGATAAACAGGCTGATTTTACTGAGACAATGCAATAGTTGCTACACTTCCTTCCATCTGAACAAAAAGTGTATGATGTTGCTAGTGTAAACTGCAACACACTATTTCACAATGAGAAAATTATTAACAAAATAGTGAAATACAAAACTAGCAAACAACTCCAAATTAAAAAAACCCAAAACCCAAAGACTTTGATTCCCAGATAAAAAATTCAGAACATATCACTTGAGTGATATGTTAATATCCCATTAAGTTTTTACAAGAAGTAACCAGGTGAGGGCAAACATTAGTAGGTTACTAGTATTCCCTAGTCTGTTTCCTGCTGAGCATTGAAAAAGTCGTGAGATCCAAGACTACAGAAACTTACCGCACCAGGTCGAGGATTCGGAATTTCCCCATTGTATCGCACCCACTTTGTATGGGACTGTTCCACTGTAGCACTCTGCATGTATTTTCCTTTTGAGAAAACCTCTTCTACAGTAGACAGATTGTATGCACACACTGCTGACAACCCCACATTATTCCTATTAATTCAGGAAGAAATTAGGAAAAAAACAAAACCCAAAAAAACACAGGAGTAATTATCATTTTCTTGTAGTAACCAATTGAGATGAAAGGTACTTATCCAGGAAAAGGCTATAACACACTTACAGCTGTGGGGTGAAGACTCCATATATCACTGGTTCCTTCAAAGTCGGAGATTTGAGAATAAAAACATCATTGATAACATTGAAAATTAAATTCTTATCAGGGATGGTACAAATCAGTCTGGCCTTGAGAAACGAAGTCCATTTCTTTTGCAAGGTCCTTAATCCTCCTTGGTCCCTCTTATGGTATTAAAAAAATAAAAAGGTGTTTGTGAGGAGAGCTAGCAGCATTTTTGCACTTAAGAACCACTGCTATATAGCATGCAATTACTAAGCCCTGGTGCTTTACAATACTTCATCTACAACCATATCAATAAATGTAAACACATTCACATACAAAACAGTATCAAAGCCACAGGAAAATTGGTTCAACAAAAATATTGAAAAATTATTTCTATCACACATACAGGGAAGATGAAATATGAGAGAATATGAGAGTTAATGGAGAACTATACTTCAGCATCACTCAGAAAAATTGAGATGGACAATGCATCAATAGGAAAAAAGTAAAACAAGCATGGAAGTACTATACTGTCCTTTAAGAGAAATGCATAATACTGCATTTGTTTGGTGACATCAAAACTGATTTAAATTCTAATGCTGCAATATGCCTTAAGACTTGACTGACACTGATCATTTCATTAGAAGAAATCCAGCTATGGTTTAATCCTGCTAGAAGTTACCACCTTTATTAAGGATTTGCAGGTACCAAGGCTTAAGTTGAGATATATTGACTAGAAATGTATTTCAAAATATTTGATAATTGAGCTGTAGAACTGATATTTGCCTTATAAAAAGTCATACTGAAACAGTATCAATATTTCCATTCATTATCCAATTGTGTAAGCAATGTATTAAAGGCAATCTGCAAAATTTATTAAGTATACATGCTTACAATGAAGTATAAATGCTTATAGACTTGCAATCCGTCACTGATTTCTATTTCAAACAACAATCTGAAATATATAACAATATAATAAATGAAGCTCTCATATTCCACAATATTCCTCTTTTAAAGTGTGCACACTGTCAGGGGGCAGAATGCCATAATAGCAAGCCCCATCTAAACCTGCCTCCAAGCTCCTTGTTTAATGTAAATCTCAAGGGCATGAACTTGTTATTGATGTTTTGACTTCCCTGTTTAAATACAAACAGTAAAGTCAAAATAAAACTTTCAACCTCATGAAAATGAAACAGCCAAATAAATTTCCTGTTGGAAAAAAAGGAAATTGATACATTCCACTGAAAAAGTTTTTGTTAAATAAACATTTTCTACTGAAAAAACTTCCATCAGCAAGACTTTTAACCAGTACTCCTGAGAATGCATTTGAATCAGCTTAACACACTGAGGTTTAAGCACAGCAAGTGTGACAGAATCAGGCTGCTGGTGACCATCTCCCTTCAGGCTCTGGCAGCTGTAGCAGCTTCACAGAAGTCCCATCTGCTACACCACAGTCAAGAACTATTTTGCTGTGGACATGGCTACAGTTGTGTTTGGATACAGCTACTTCAAAGTCACTTGACACACATCCTATCTGCTCAGCTCCAACCAAAGTCACCTCTTCACAGAGGGATGTACTTGTTTAAAAAAATTAACAATGAAAACTGAAGCAACACTTCTTCTGTTTCTGGGTTTTGTCATGGTTGCTTTGTTTTCCCCCAGAGAAGACCAGAACCCCCAGATGTACTGAAATTTCACAACTGTGCAAAATCAAATCAAGTATTTATTTACAAAGCAGCTGTTAGGCCTTCTCAGTTCCAATGAACTGACTGGAACAGCATATTTATTAAGGTTTGCTAAATTCAAACACCTCCATTTACCTGGCAGTAAGTCCAGAATAATGAATGCTTTTTAACATGCACATGCAAGATTCTATGAGATACAGTAAAAGTAAACAGAACTATCTCCCACCTTGCATACTCTAGCTATTCTTGGAATCATCAATTTTCCAACAAATTCATACTCCACAGACACCTCAGTGAAAAAGAAGTATATCTTGTCATCTTCTCCATCTGTGCTGTTTGGATCTGCTCTTATCACATCAGCAAAAACAAAGTTGGGCTCTACAGATACAAACAGAAGAATTTTCTATTATATATGTGACTACTAACTTGATTCCCTCAAAGACCCTCAGAAGTTGTCTTTCACCCAAACTCCACACTGCATTTACTTCCTCTCCACTCACTGACCTACTTACACAGTTTGCTGTACATCATATGAACACGATTTCTAAAAAAAACCCAAACCACAAAAACCAACCAGAAATGGAAAAAAACTCAGAACACCATGAAACCTATGTGAAAGCACTAAGATACTGAGAGATCTCCATGATCTGACAGCTCATTACTTCAGCATTCTTCAGTCCACAGTCAAATGTGATTTCAGATTCTAATGGGCCTGGAGAGGTAACCCTCCCCTGCCTGTCTCCCCTCTATTTTAGCTATTAGCTGAAGCACTGAAATGACAGCGCCATTACAACATGTATTACAAAACTCAGAATCCTGTACTTCTTGGACAATGGTCATTATTTTGGTCTCTTTTGGCACAAAGCCTCAAACCTCCGAAAATTCACAAAATTCAGTGACTTTTCAAATTAAGGAACTTGAAGTGTCAAGAACCATGATCAGCTCAATTTAAGAACCAACTCAAGACCAAAAAACATTCAATTCCTTACCATATCATAATTAAGCTGCATTATTGCAAGGATGAACAAGCAGATGAGAAATAAACCATTAATGTCAAGTTGAAACATGCATATTCTGAAGCTGCTTTTGTCATCAGTGCTGATAAAAATCCTTAAATTTCAAAATAAAATCTCTTGGTGGCATGCAGGAGGGCACACACTCAGTGTATGCCAGTATAACCAAATCTGTCTCTTTGAGACAACTGCTCCTTACTCAGGCAGGACACTCAAACTCTGTACATGTGATATTGGAAAAGAAGAACTTGTTTGGACTACTTCTTATGCTCACTTACCATTAAGCCAAGGTATTGCATACTCTGTTCTCAGAGGGCTCTGATGAGAGTGACGTGAAATAATAGGTTCACTTCCCAAGAAATTGTATGAAGTCCCAGAATAAAGCTCCTCATCTTCAACACAAAACCAAATATATTAGAACTTATGGACTGGATACCAAAAAGGGTACACAAATATTTTCTGAGTCTATCTAAGTTTTAACTTCCCACAAGAAAAGGTAAACATGGATTTCCTCTGAATTGCCCTAGACACATATTTTATGTTTACATTTCTGTCGATCATTCTCAAGCTAACACTTCCACACTTGAGTTTATTATTATTATTGCTCCAACACAAGAACTGACAAAAGTCAACGTTGTTTTTGTGGCATTTTAACGTTTAACATGAAAACCTACAATTTATCTTAAAACAAGCTAATTTACTTAAATGCACCAGAGTTCTGGAATTGTCTTCCCCTCTTTCTATGCTTCCATTATTCAAACTTGATTTGTACAGATTTAGGCACAATGCAGGGAGCATATTTTTTTATTCTCATTTCCTGTTTCATATGATGTTGAACCTCTCTTTTATGATCTTGGTACATGCAGGTAAAAGCCACAAATTCTGGCTTTCACAGATTAAGATCTGGTGGCGTGCTTCCATGCAGTAAGTATACTTGCATTAACATCTCACTTCCCATTCTGCAGCATGTCTTCAGGACACCTTACAATACTGCTTTTCTATTTACTAAAATTACAGTAATTGATACTACAAGGGCAGTCTAAGTACATTTAGATTATCTGGATTAAATATGTTTGACATCTAGAAATACAGTTTGAAAATTGGTATTTTAGAAATTGCTTCCAAAACAACCTAGTTTGAAGTTCTCCTTTTAAGAAACATGCTTAGGTTGACTACCTAAGTATTTTAACATCTATACAGATACACAATAAAAAAATATGGATGCAAGCCACAATTTTGATAATGACAGACTGGAGGGTGACAGTGGAAAAGATAGAACATTTTTAAACATAAGAATGAGGAATGTGAAGTCTGAACTTACCAACCATAACAGATGTGTAGCTTTGAGCAGGATCAAATGGACATCTGCCCTTACCGTCTTCATTTTTACCTCCAAGTTCAAATGAAATTAAATTCTGTTGAAAACCACAAAACAGCTAGTAGAACTTTTTTCTTTCGGCCACTCAACTTGTGCAAAGCTAGCTAAAAACTGAACACTAAATAATGGGCTATGTCATCAACTTCCAGCATCAAAGGCATTCTGAGTAAAATTACAGAAGGCATATGTGTTTTCATAAAAACTTATTGAGCCCCAAATACAGAGAAAAAATGTGATCCTATAATTTGTGAGGGTGGAAGCAGAAAAGAGCAAAAGATGGAAAGTTAAATCCAGACAGACTTCAAGAACAAGCACTCAAAAAAGCCAGACAGCAGGAAAGGCAGAAAAGTTAACTGATACATAGAAAGAACAAGCAATTACTCAATTAGACTGAAAAAAATGGAGACTCAGAAATCAAAAAGGCTTTCTGAGGTGGATTAAGCAATTTTTGAGATGATGGGAAATTTCTGAGATAGGGCAAAATCCAATTAGGCTTTAAAAAGCAACAGAGTACTTTTGCTGCTACTTTATAAATCCCTTACAAACCAAAGAATGAGGACCAGAAAGCTTAAAGGTAGCCACAGTACTTGGGAAGTAATCAGTATGAAATGAAATGTATGTATGTAATGAATGTACTATGCAATGAAATCACTGGAAGCTAAAAGCACAAAGAATTACAAGATTTCTCAATTTTCGAATTGCTAAGAGCTGTAGTAAGGACATGATACAAGAGTCAGTGGCGAGAAAAGGGAGTTTTAATTTTGTGCCAAGACTTCACTTTGAGGGATTCAGCACTACACATCTTTGGCACAGCCAGGAGCAGAGACAAGCAGAGACAAGAATCTGAGAAATTTCAGGGAGATTCAGTAATGAGTGGCAGTTGCAACCACTGTAGTTTCAGTTTTAGTAACTAGCTTCATGTTAACACCCAATACATGAAGAAGTATAAAAGCTAAGAAAAAGGAGATCTGCAGTTAGACGAGATAAATCAATAATTCATTAAGTGCTATGAAAAAGGAACAGTATACTCTGCCCCTGCGATGTGACAGTGCAACAAGTACTCCTAACCTTACAGCCAACAGTGAACAACTGTTTTGGGAAAAGAGAGTAACTCATTGTCGACCTGAGCTGCTTTTAAGTTACAGCTGTTGCTGGTCAAAACATACGGACATTTCTTACCAGGTAATCACATGTTGGCTGAAATGCATTAGTTCCACACACGTAGAGGAAAGTATCATTCAGCTGTTGCAAGACACGCACATAATTACGACATTCTGTCTGTAATAGAGGATGAGGAAAGGACTAGTCTGATAAACCATAACTGCCACATTCCAACATACACAAACAACACTGTCCATTGCTGCTGCTTATGCCACATCACACTGGCAAGCCCAGGTGACACATGGGTGACACTGGGACACCATCTCCCTAGAATCTTCAGGAGCTCTAATCAATCCTGCAAGCAGCTGGTTTCCCACAGCCAGTAGTATGCAGATGCCTCAGTGTCCTCTAGCAGGACAGCATGTTCAGCAGGGTCCATCCCAAGCTGTTTTATTGGAAGGACACGCTCCAAACACACCTCCAGTTCATGGGAACAACTAGTTAAACACGCAGCGAGTTTTAGACTTTGTCACCCCTTGTATATCTAGATGACACAATGACAGCCAAGGTTGCTTGTTAGGCGCAAAGCCTCAAATACCCTTAAATTAGCCACAAAGCTTTGTCGCATATAGCAATATCTTTTCCTTTTTTTCCAGTCCTTGAAACTGTCCAAGGATGCTCCACAATATCTTTAGCTCTGAAACAGAATGTGGAGCTTGACCGAAATCCTTAATAAAGGATACAATAAAAATTCAGAATAATAATGAAGTAAAACAACTCTAAACGACCACTTAAAGAGAGAGAAAAAAAACCAGTGTCAATAACACCCCCTAATTCTTCCTGGTATACTGCCATATCCCTCCACTAACTGCTGTTCCATGAACTTCTTAAGTAAGTTTAAGTACTGACCCTACTATTCCTTCTTATGAGACAAATTAGGTATTTCTGTGACTGTATAGGAGAAAAAAGCAGGGGGAAGAGTGTAAAATCAATTTTCTGCCAGATAAGGCCCTTGAACAGCTGTATGAATGTCTTCTGCTGGCATTGTACAGTACAGTGCTGATGGGAGGGGGAGAGAACTGCCCACTTAAGTTTAAGAAATAGCAGTAGTGGCTTAATATCTTCACCCTTTTGAAACTACTACACTGTGCAAAGCACCACAGCTACCCCATAAACAGGACTAGAAGAAGGTTAAAAGTGAGGAAAAAGCATGGCTAGCTGCTAAAGTATGAGCTGCTAAACTGGGAGCAGGAGAAAATAAAATATATTCAGAGCTCTGTCAAAGTACATATTTATGGGGTCTATTATATCCACCAATAATTTTTGAGAGGACTTCTGGAGATTCACACACATGTCTGCTAAACATATGCTCATGGACGAGACAAACTTATATCCCATATTCATTATGGCTGAGTATCAGTATTATTAATATCAACCACAACTGATCCGTAAAATAAAAGTATTCTCTGATCCTATTCTGCAGAGGTAGACAAGGAGGAAACCCACCTTAAATATCTGTCATACCTCATGTTCAAATAATGTACTGAGGGTCATCAGTGGTCAGTCAAGGAAAAGAAGCAGCTAGTCAAAGGGAGACAGCTCACTGCCATCCCAATGAACCACACGAACACACAATAACTATCAGCCCTGGATGCAGCACTTGGGGGCTTTTAAGAGCATCAACTAAACAGGCTGCACGTTCAAGGATCACATCCCTCCATGTGCAGAATAGATCTGCTTTTTGTATTCAGAGGACTTGCAGACTTCTACTTTTAAACCTGTGTTAAAGGCCTGACCATCAGTCTTTCCCAGCAAATCTTTGCTTTACTGCATCATTAAATGAAGTGGTGTTACACAAACAGAATGGTACATCCACACACAGTCAACTACCCCAAGCAAACAGGCAAGACGAGCAGTCCAGCCTGTGCCCTGACAGTCATAAGGAATCAGTGGTTCCCAGAAGCACCAGGGGATCCTGCCAAGCTGACAGGTGGTCTGGCTGCTCGGGTGCCCTCTGAGCTGTCTGAGTCACACCACAAGTGGAACACCTGCCAAGCAACACAAAATACACATAGACAAAGCTAGCAAAGAAATAAACTGGCCTAATAAAAAACCCCCATGCCCTAAAGCAAAGCACACAAAATTAATCATTCACTCAATAAAATCAAATGCTGTGAAGGAATTATTGCAATAACAAAACACAACAGTTGCTACCAATTACTTCAGTGACAGTAATACTGTTTTATCATCTTAATGAAAAAACATTAACATTAAGCACACATTAGGGTGTGTTCAGATTTTCAAACATTCAAATAATATTCAACAAGAAAAGTAATGAACTAAAAAAAAGACTAAGCATGCTGCAATTTCTAACACTCAAGTTAATTTAAAAAATTTAGGTGATTGTTTTGAAATTTTAATTTCAAACAGTTGCAGACTTTCTTCTTTCAATGTCATTCCTCTTGAAGTGAAATGTGCAAGATCTTTCTCCAAGTTCAATAAAAGTACATACCTGTTCTGATTTGCCCTTAACTGCACATTTAGTCCTTTTATCTTCTGTGACCTTCCAGTGCAACTAAGTCAAAAAACATGCAACAAAAAAGCACATTGTACTTTAAGTCAATGCAAGGTCTGAAAATCTTGCAGTAACACACAAGGAAAGGCAACCCCATCTAGAGGAAATGCAAGACATTTTGCAAGTAGCATTCAAAGGTTCAAAACCATTTTTTCCCAAGGAGGTGACATTTTCAAATGCATGTGCCTTAATCAGAACTAAACTACCATCTTTCAGGTTCATAATGATGATTCCCCACAAATAGCTAATGAACTTTTCATTAACATATGCATTAGGGAAATGCAACTGTAACTGCCTTAAGTATTTTTTCAATTTGAAGTACTTCTCTATTTCATTAACCCTGGAATAAAAAACACTTGGGGGAAAGGAATCAAAGAAAATTTACTGGACTAATTTGCATTATACTGAGTACAACTTTACAATTATGTTGTATATGCTGGTGAAAGTTCATAGGTGCCCACCACCTATGAACATGTTTTTCGGATTAAAAATCATATAAGCAACTTCTAAAGCACCCTAGGTGATAGTCCATGCTGCACCTCCACATGTGAGCCTGTGTTGCTGATGGGATGAAAAGCAGGAGCCTGGGAAGGACCTGGAAGCAATATAACAGTAGCAGACTTCTGCCTGGCCTAATTTACTTTGAGACACCAGCCCAAACATATTCAAAATACTTCTCTGAGTGAGCTGATCAACCTGTCTGCACCACCACTTGCTGGGCAGACACACCTAAACACCAAACAGAAGATGAGACTGAAAGAACAGGGCCTTCTTTTGCAGCACATTTTGCAGCCTCCTCTGAGCAAGCCCCAGATTTGCCTCTGTTTCAGGTTACTTTTTGACTCAGATTAACAGAAAATGGCCCATTCCTGACACTAAGAAAACATGTAAGAACTACGACTGCGGGTGATACCCACAGTTCCTCTCATCCATCCTTCTCCCAAGAAGAAAATACCCAAGGAGACCTCCAATTACTTGTTGATATCCAGCTTCTATTTTCTTATTCTTTTTTAGTCTGTAAAATCTTCCAGAAATAATACTGGAGTAGACCATATAGAGCAACTTCTCTTTTAGGTACTTATTTGTCTAAAATGCAATGCTACAGATATCAGGAAATTAAGTCAAATTTGGAGTACCATTTTTACCTGGACAGTAATGTATTAAAAGGCATACCTCATGCTGCTTCTCAGCAATATTCACCGCGTTTAAGGCAAAGATCACTTCCCGGGCTCCTACATACAGAACGTTTTTGTCTTCACTTAACAGCAAGGTTGAATAGTTTGACACTTTTGTGTCATTAAAATGTATTAGCTGGACCTCTGTTGAAATGGAAAAAAAAATAGCACCTCATGAAGAAACAATCACCTAGGGTCAAGCTCCTGAGTAATTTTTTCTAAGTTGTCTAAACAGCTGTTGGAAAACTTGAAAACAACAAAGGTTAATTCAGACAACCCATGTAAAAGACAAGGGACCCCTCAGAAGCTTGAAACAGCAGAAACAGCAGCTTCCACCAATATAAAATCATTCATCCCGACTTTCTCATTCAATTTCAAATGCTCAAGTATTTCCTTTTGTGGTGATCCCTGTAACTCACTTCTTCATTTTTTTTCCTACTTGCTTTTTCTAAACTTGTATTTTCCACATCCACTGTCAGATTGTTCCTCACCTTTTCTTTCCATATACCAATCTACTGTGGAAAATCAGGCCAGTCACCACATCCCTTTGCAACCATCCTGAACAAATCCTACAAAATATCCGGCACCTTAAGACAACTCTTCAGCATACTGACGTAACAGAAAGAAGACACAGAAGCAAATAACAAACTATTTGCAGTTGACTGTAAAGTGAAAACAGAGATTAAATACACAACATACACACAAAATAACAGCATGAGGGAAAAATCAAGATTAATAGAAATAAGATAAGAAAAAGAGGGAAATAGGGGAGAAAAGGCAGTGGAATGAGGAAGTGTGTAGAATGGACCAAAATGGCTTGAAGAAAGATGACACAAACTGACTAATACAAAAGGGTTTTTTTTCTGACTGTACAACTGTAATGTAAAAATGACTGAAAGCTTTGTACATGAAGACACAAGATTAATTAAGCATGGCTTTTAATGATACAGATGAAAACAATGTACTATTACTTCCAATTGTAAAACTCCAGAAACATTAATTTTAAACTAGATTCTCAAGCACTTAATTTTGAAATCTTTTACTTGGCAGGAAAATTTTCCCAAAATGGATAAACTGGTT
Source organism: Melozone crissalis (assembly GCF_028551555.1). Lineage (NCBI taxonomy): Eukaryota > Metazoa > Chordata > Aves > Passeriformes > Passerellidae > Melozone > Melozone crissalis. The sequence goes on along the minus strand of NW_026535783.1, from coordinate 32,869,203 downwards.
AATGCAACTCCACTGAACTAAGTTCCCTCTCCTATTCAAAGTAGGTTTCCAACATTTAAATGCAACAATCTTCAGCAGACAGAGAAATAAATAGCAGGAATTCAAATAAACTCCTTTATTTTGACTAATTTGGATGTGACTTGGCAGTATCTTACTACGCCATTAAATAGCAACTTGCCAAAAATACAAGATAGAAGCATCGAGGAGTCTAAGTAGGAACTGCAAGCCTTGTGTAGGCCATCCTTTCTGAAAGGTTGTGTCAGCAACTCACTAATTGCTATACTAACCACCAAGCAAAACAGTCATCCCATGATCTGCTTATTCCTACTACATTCTTAATCTCCATCTATCTCTTCCTACAGAATGTCTGCTCAGAATTTAACATCCTTATTTAAGACTGCTTCAATATACAGCCAATGTATGTGAGTTTGTTAAGTTATTGTACACTCGGTAAAGTAATCAGTTGCTGCTTACTTACATTAAAGCAGGACCAAAAGACAAATTCTCTTAAAGCATCCATGCCACATGGGTAATGGGGGATTAGAAGAAGAAAAAGGGGGAAAATGCATATATTCACAAATAACTACTCTACAGACTTTGCTCTCAAGTTCTTTTCAGACCTAGGCTAAATTATTAAACCAAAAGCTAGGGATCCCCTGATTTCTATTACTTCTCTTTGCACTTATATTTGCAGACTTCTTATTATTATATTGGGAGATTATGAATACATGCTGCAATTTCAAATGCAAGGAAAAGCACTGTTCTGTGAAAGACTTTCATATCGAGACACCATAAAATGCTGTTGAAAGAGGGCCCAATGCTGATTTTTTCCTTTGTCTGTTCATTTATTTAATGCTCAAGACAGCTTGGTGTCAAAACAGATTATTAGCCAGAGAAGTGCATTTTGCTAATGTATTCAGACTCCAAATAAAAATAATTTGTTTAAACTAAAATACACCTACTGGGGTTTTCCCTTGAAACAAGTTTCAATTGCAATATCCTTCATCTGAGAAAGCCAAATTTGGAATTCCTCCTCTGTTTCAAAAACTGTTTTCAAAGCTGCTTGAAGGAACCAAAATCAGTTAACCCAGTGCCTGAATGACTTTTGAATATTCTGGTCCTACAAATTTCATAAGGTGAGCAAAGTAGCAACACCTGACCAATTCACAGCAAGTTGGCTGAACGAACCTAAAGCCTCAGGGAGCTTCAAATCCCACAGAAACCCTGAGGATGTGGCAATGTCCCATGTTACAATACTTAAATTTCTGCTCTTACCTTTGTGTTCCCAAGTGATCCTTGGCACTGGGCCAAATGCTATTGCCACTTCTAGCAACAAACCCCAAACAGCATAAAAAGCACACAGAGCCATCTTCAGTGTCCCTGCTCTTCGGGGTTCACAGGGTAACTGCAGCAGGTAGTGTTTCTTTGGCAGATGAAATGGAGACCCCAGGGAGTATTAGAGACCAGGCATTTCTGCTCTTGAGAGCAGCACAACAAGGGAGGCTGGAACAACTGTACAAGTACGTGCTTTTCAGCAGATCACTTCAAGAGAACGCACATTTTCCAGGATGCTGCATACACAGACTGCCCACACGCTCCACAGGCTGCAGAGCTGCTGAGAAGTGTGACTGAGTGCATTCTTCTGTTTCACCAGAGAAATAAATGATGCTGTGGAGAGAGGAGGGAAGCAAGAAATAGAAGAGAAAGCAAACTAAATACTGCCAAAAATAGCACTGATGTTGCAGTATTTCTACAGCTGTCTGCATATCTTACTTTGGACACAAAATATATTAATTGGTGAAAACCATATTCTTAAAAACAAGACACACATTACATGACAAATGGGCAATAACTGAAAGCAATCATTTCAACCTAGAATTCAAAGTGTAAATACTTTGAATTGTCAATTACACTTAATGCACAAAACTTGATTCTAGTCTATTCTTTCAAGTGTGTCAAAGAAACTCCCACCTCTCTTAACAAACAATAAACAAAGATAACAAAAACCATTAGTATCACAGAGCAAAGAACATGAGAAGTGCAGCATTAATAGTAAGAATGGTTACACAATCTGCTGTACCTCCCATACTTGGAATCTTACAGAAGTCTTTTTTTTTAGTGAAGTTTCCTATAATGCCACTAACTGTGGTGTGCAAGGGGTAAAAACACAGCTACAGAAACGAAGAGCCAATGCACTCCACACAAAAATTAAGAGAGAAAACGCTTCAACAGTGAAACTGCTAGTACCATGAAAGTACCATGGAAGTCACTGCACCTTCAAGTCAACTATTACTCTCAGACCATGAAAGGCCTGTCCTAATAAACAAAACTGTCCAATGCTTTCTACACCATCTTCTAGAAGACTCCACTCCTTCTGTCTACCTACAACCATTCCTAGGTGAAGACCCCAGAAGCAGTGAGCGCATTCATAAATTACTTGATCATAAACAGGTTTTGAGGCCTGTACACTTGGGGTACAGGCCTCAAAGAAAAAAGAAAAAAAATATGTTGTCCTTTGCAGCACAGCACAAGATGCTAGATTTTCAACATGCCACCACTGCCTGAGACACTGAGGTGACTCTAGTAAAAGACACTACAATACAAGATGACTGTAATACCTAGAGGTTATCCAGCAGGAGGGCAAGTGAAGGTGTATTGATTTTGCATGGCCTGGTTTTGGTAGCAGGTGGGCTTCACAAGTGGCTCATGGAAGAATCTGCTAGAAGCTTCCACCACATCCAGTAGAGCCAACCTGTAGCAGCTCCAAAGAAAGAAGGCCAAGGCTGGCCCAATTACAAATGGTGGTAAGGCCTCTGTGATAACATACTTAAGAAGAAATCAAAACACAGTTGGTGGAACAGTTTTAGTTGTGAGCAGAAAAAAGCAGAGTGAGAACATGGGAGAGGAACAGCCCTGCAGACCCCAAGGTCACTGAAGAAGAGGCAGCAGGTGCTCCAGGCACAGAGCTGGCATTCCCCTGCCACCTGTAGTGCAGCCCATGGTGAAGTGAAGCAGCTGTGCCCCTGCAGCCCATGGCAGTCCATGGGGAGGCTGAGATCCACCCGCAGCCCATGGAGGAGCCCCAGGCTGGAGCAGGTGGATGCTAAAGGAAGCTGTGACCCCGTGAGAGAACCGTGGAGAGAGGGGCCCTGCTCCCCTGCTATAGCAGCCTCTCCTTGAGGGACTGCACCCCGTGGAAGAGTGCCCCAGGCTGCAGCAGTTTTGGGAGGACTGTGTGTCTATGGGAGGGACTCACATGGCAGCAGGTCACAGAGAGCTGCTGCCCTTGAGAGGGACTCACATCAGAGAAGTTCAAGGAGAACTGTCTCCTGTGGAAAGGACCCCCCCCCCCCCCCCCCCCCGGTGCAGCTGGGGAATGACTCCTCCCCCTGAGCAGCAGGATAAACCACGGCTGATGAATTTACCATAATCCCCATTCCCTGTCCTCTGGTACCACTGGGGTAAGGAGGTAGAGCTTGGGAAGGAGGGAGGGAAGTTGTTTTTAAGGGCATTTTTTAGTTCTCATTCTACTCCTGTTCTAATTGTGTCAGTAATGTTTTCAATACATATCTCTAATTAGAGCCCGCTTTGCCCATGATGACACTTCTTCTCAGAGGAGAAATCTCTACCAGTCCTTATCTCTATCCATGAACCCCTAAATTTTCTCTCCCCTGCTCAGCTGCTCAGCAGAGTGAGTGAGCAGCAGAGTGGGAGCCAGGCATCCAGCCACCATCAGCCCACTTAGTAACACTGAAAAGGAAGGGACCAGGACCTGAAAGACACAGAGATAAAAAGACTAGGGGAAAGCTGAGCAAGAGCATCTCTAAGGACAAGCAAGATTCCCCTGGGAGGACGTGGTTTTAAGCAGGAAAAGGCAAGGAATCTCTTGTAAGTGCAGCCAGTGGATCTTAAGTAAAGTGGCCAAGTAGAAGACCGGCAACTACATTTTAAGTGTTTACACCTGCTTTAATAAATGACCACAGGCAAGATTAAAATATTTAGAAATCTCATTTACTTTTATAAATATCTTTCCTACTAAGAAAAAAATCCACACAAGACTGTAACTTGCTCAAGCTGAACCTGTAACTTCCTATTTTTTTATGGTTTTTTTTGCTCTTGGTGAGCACTTTGGATCAAATCCAACTGTTTGTAGCAGGTCGTATTAATCGTTTTGGGTTTTAATAATGTTTTCAGTTACTAGGCTTTTTGTGTGTCCTTTATCCTTCCTGTTTATCATCATATACAAGCAATTCCAGGTTTTACTCTCCAATACATTAAAAAGTGCCCACTCATCTGAGTTACAAGGCATGACATATTCTGAGGCAAGCAAACAGCTTTACAGGTGAGTGTTTAAAAAGGGAACAATAGTTCAATTGAGTTCCACGCAGTTTAGCTACTCTATTTTAAGAGAAATGTAAGGAGGAAAACAGCAGTTTGGACACAGATAATCCTTTGCTTAATGCTACCTTTTGTTACTGAAAAGACTGCATGTAAAAATCAATTCCCCATTAACTCTTCATTTTATTTTGTAATTTTTAAATTTATTTTTAATTTATTTTTAAAGATACAGCCAGGACATCTTAATGCTATCAGTTATGTACAATACCATACAGCAGAGACAACTCCAGAGAAGACTTCTGAAGTCCTGTAAATTTTTTCGACTTTCAAATAGAATTAGCAAATATAAGCCCTAGTAAAGGAAAATCCTGAGTTTTCTATAGTCACATAACATTCCTAGTCCAGCTCGCCTACCTCAGTAAATGCAAAATGACAGTGAAACTTGAAACATATTACATTATCTTTCGAAGGAAACAAAGGGTCTGGCTGGATCCTTTAATGCCTGCTTTGCTGTGTGGACTGAGAATTGCTTCGGCTATACAAAATGGAAATCTGTGATTTCATTCCTATTGTACAAGATTGCAAGAAAGGTCCTTTTTCACATTAATAAATTTGACTTGTCAGACATTACTTGATCTAGGGCAAAATTTTGCATGTTACAAAATGACTACGGTGAGCACTACACACCCAATTGTGCAAGACCCACTTTGTTCTTATTTCTATAACTTAAATAGAGATGAAAATGCACTCAGAACCTTGTCCTTTAATTTAGCCTTCAATTTAGTTACTCTCCCCTGCCCCTCCCTTCCCTGTGCTGAAAATTATCTGGATTAAATCCTTCACTGACATCCAGTGAGAGGCCATTCATAATCTAATATGAACCTCTTTTTACATAACACAAGTCATACAAGAAAGAAAAGTAAAACAAAAATAAAATTAAAAGGCCTAGACAATGGCCTCATTTCCAGATTAACTCGGTTCCATCAGCGCTCACTAGCTTTGATTAGATCTGAGTGCTTTGAATTTCTGAAAAGTTAAGTCTCCTAATACTTTGAGCATTAGTCCCAAAAAAATAAGCCACAATTTGCTTGGAAACAAGTACACTGAAGAAGTAAAGGAGAAAGAAACCTGAAATATTTGGCTACATAAATAAATTCTGATTAAAATGACTACAGATCTACTTTTCTGTAGAACTGTTAAAACTTTTCTGAGGTAAATGATCAATAATCCATAATTTAGGGACTCTGATGTTAATTTTGCATCAGCGATGTAATGTGTAATGATGAAATGGAGCAAAATGAGTTTTCTGTGATGCTTGTACTTATGGTGACTAAAAACAGGGCAACTGCAGAAGCAATCAACGCGGCTTCTGTCAGTTTGGCAGATCACAGCTGGAAGCTCAAAGCTGTGAACGTTCGCCTTGACATGTAAAATTGTAATGCATGGAAAGAGAAATAGGTAGAAACAACCTTCTGCTCTCTTGAAGTATAGAAATTCAACGCTGTTAGAAAAATTTCAGACTGCATAACTGCTAGTAAGGAATAGTAGCACAAGTTTTGATACCAGAGAGTTGCAATGGCATTTACTGTTATGAAGATCAGAAACTATCTGTCTCTCACATCACCTGTGTCACTGGGCATCAAAGAAGCAGCACTTAAGTCCACCTTCTGGAAAAACGCAAAATGCTAGTCATGCAGTGCGAGAAGCTGGAAAACCAGTCATGGGAAGGAGACTGTCATCCTTCTCATCCTCCAAGACACACAGGCAAAGTACACACAAAGCAGTACTTGTGAACACAAAATTTCATCTTTCAGAGATGTCAATTCCACAACCCTTGCCGGTATCCAGTTTTGTTTTTTTTTTGTAAGTAATGCAACCCAGAGGCAAGTGTCTCCTTCCCCGGTCAGCATGGTACAGCTGGATCCAAATGTGTATGTTATATGAGCAAATACCACACAAGCTAGCCAGATTCTGGAATTTCAAAGCTAGGAAATGGCCAATTTTGCAACGCTTGTTTCAAAATATTTTTTCTTCCGATAAACACTTAGTTGCATTGTGCAACTTCTCAGTTTGGCTCAGTATTACAGAAACTGCTAAGTGGATCTAGTTTTATTTTGTATATGAAGGTTAAAACCCGGAGAATTTATTAACACACCAGAAACAGTCAGCATCATAGCTGGGACTCCTGTGATTGACCGTTGATTGATCATTACCATCACAGAGGATCCAAACTCTCCCTTGAAGAAAGCCAAAGGTGCACTAGCCGTTCTGGCCTAATTTCATCACTCTCTTCATGATTCCCCAACCATACTAAGTGCCTCTATGATTTTCATCCCTTTTTGTATTGCACTTTATTCTCCTCCACAGGGTTCTCTCTCCCTGCAATCCCTCATCCACTCTGTACTTAGTCTCCCATGCCATCACCCACTTTTCTTCCCCAACACAAGCAATGCACAGCTCCATGACCACAGGTGATGTCAGCCCCCCACAGTGAGGCTGCCAGACAAAAGACCTTCCTTAAAGGAAGGCCCTTCAAAGTACATACTTCCCTACCTCTCTATAAAATCACTGTCACATCACTCATTGTCCAGGGACAGCAGAATGAGGATCTCAGAGTAAAGAACAACTAATTGCAAGACACCCTTCCTTCCCACTGCCAGGAGTGAAACAACCATGCCATGGCAGGTTTGCCAGGCAGCCTATCCCACTACTTTCAGATGATTAAAAAAAAAGAAGAAAACAAACAACAAAAAAACCGAAAACATTTGCAAAAGTTGCAAGGAGTAACTTGTACGTTACTATGATGAGGGATATGAAGCTCAATATGTGGAGACAGGCAAATTTATGGAGTGAATTGCTTCCGCCAGCAGAAAAGGGTGAGTTAAAGTATTCAGCTGTCAGACAGCATAAATTCCAAGTTCTCCCTACATAACTTTCTTTTGAAGCTTTAACAGAATACAAGCCTGCTTTAACATTTATTGATGCCTATTTTAGAACAGACTCTAAGGCTCCGTGCTTGAAAATAAAACCAGAGAAATCCAACGAGATTTTGCTTAAACCTGTTTTTTTCTTTTTCAATTTTGTTTCCAAAACTGAAAAGTTAGCAATATTTGTATTTTAAGTAATTTTGATTAGACAGTGAGTCTTGGGACTCTAGCTGGTCAGAGTGACCCCAAGATACACTAGAAAGTCTTTTTTCCCAGCCTGGCTGTCAAAGGAGAAGTCAGAGCTCCTCACCGCTCATTCTCAAGGTTGTTTATTGTATCTTATCTATAAAATTTTTTTCTCCTGTCCTGCCGAGGTCCACTCAGCAAGACAGTCAGAGGCACTCTGCCTGCCCCCTCAGAGGTGGTGTTCTCTTTTTATAGTAAAAACTACATGTACAATATTTACAATTACTTTGCAATACTTATCATCTATGTCAGACAGCGAGCTTCTACTCTAAAAGCGCCAAAATCGCAGCAGAAGATGGAGGCCAAGAAGAAGAAGAAATGCTGGACACACCCAGATTCCTCCATCTTGCCCCCTGAATCCCCAGGCTAAAAACCCCCAAAACTCTATTTTTCCACCCAGTGATAAATTCACTATCATTCTACTTAAACTTTTGTGGCTTGTAATTCTTCATATAAGGTTGGTAATTGTTTTTCCAAGGGCTAAATCAAAGGCACAGGGGTCTTGGGCTCTGTGCCAAGGTCTCTGAGCCCCCTGGGCAGGGGCTTAAGTCCTCCAGGGCAGCCAGAGGAATTTCCTGGGTTCCAACAAGTAAGAAGTGCACAAATTACTTTTGACATCTGAGTTTTATTTACACAGTTTGTGAATTTCAGACCATAGTTTTTGAAGAAAGGGTGCTTTAGTTCTCATCCTTTTACAAACCTCAAGCACAGTGCCATTTTCATACAGTCTCATGAAAAACATCGTTATTTACAATCTTTTTATTATAAAATACATATGGATTCATCTTCTCCTGAGGTAAGGTACAGCCTCAAACTAGCAGACCAGTAGCCCTTTATGATTAACATACATGTAGAGCATGCGATTATTTGCCTTTTGAACTGTAACCAAAATACTTTGTAGTTGCTAGATGATTACAAATTAGATGAATATTCCTAAAACAATTTGGTGTGGTCTTTATCTGTGCCACAAAGCCTGCTGGAGGATGTGCACTAGTAGTAAAATATAAATGCTGAGGAAACAAATTCCCAGTTTTAGGCCAGAAATCAGTATTTTCTGTTTCTGCATGATAAATATGTCATCAAGCAGTCCTCAGGAAATTAAGGCTTGTGCTTAAAGAAGAGAATTTATCTCCAGAGGGACACTGCTAGAGATCCATTACATTTTTTAAACTCACATGCCTGTTCTTTTACTACTACGTTCTTTTTCTGTGGGCAAAGATTACACGAAGATAAAGTATTACATGAAAAAAAAAATGACAAGACAGATTAAAATCCTTTTTTTTAAGGTTATTGTGGGTAGATCTCTAGGAATAGGATTCAACTTCAAAGAGCAACAAGAAAGAGCTAACTCGGATGCTGAGTTATCCCAAACACAGAATTCAAGAGCTGCCCTGGGCATGTTCTAAGACTCTTTTCTGCCTGACTGGGTACTCCCAAATATTAAACCTGGGTTGTGACAGTGACAGTGTTGCAGTTAAAACCAAGCAAGAAATAAAGTTCCTGAAGTTCATCTTCTCCTACTACTTAAACATACTGTCACAATCAAAAAAATATTGCTCAGTTTCTTTCTCATTTTTTCTTGGGCTCATAGGAGTGAATGAGTCATTTGAAGTTATTTGAAGATGCCTCTTGGCAACTAATGGCACATGTGAAAGTACCTGCATGTTTAAATTAACAGGTATGTGTGCCTTAAAAAAAAACTATGCTAGGTGTCCAACAACACTTTCAGAGTCAAACACCTCCAAAAGCAAGCCCAGTACCCCTTTATACATACAAAACACATCACACAGGAAGGTGCAACCATGAAAATGACCTTTCAGTGGTAACTAAAGAACAGGTAAATACAGAGTATGTTCCTGAGTGAAAGAAGTCCTTTCCTGAGAAATTTCGTAAGTATTTTGGTCTTGAATCAAAAGAATGTAATAAATCAAACTTATAATCCAATCCTGATTTATATTTCTCAGTATGCACTAAGTCCCCAGTATTCTTAAAGCACATTTATTTGCTTTGCTAACAAGGACACCTGCAAAAGAGTCACCATGAATCCAACACAGCCCCCCTTGCTGTGGGGAGGTACCTCTGGTTTCAATGTACATACCTGCCACCCTTCGGAGCCTCCTGCACACCCCAGAGCTGGGAAGCCGTCAGAAAAACGTCCTTTCTGAAAAGAGGTAAGAAACAGGCTTTGACATCAGTACCACATAATCCTGAAGGGCAAGTTCTGATACGGGAGTCATAATAAATCCTCCCTCAAAAGTTTGGCTTTTATTTTCCTGATTTCCAGGGTAGAGCATTCCTGACAAAAAACAGAACTGCTACATTTGCATCCAATGAGCCAAGATCCTGATGTTGCACTTAACATGAAAAAAATATTAAGCAGACCTGACAAAAAGCAGACACATCAGCCCTTTTAAAACTCAATTTGTTTGTCCTATCCCAAGCTGGCTGATATCTACCCAGCACAAAATTATTCAGTACTTGCACTGCAGTAGCAATTACTGATATTGGTAAGAGTCTGGGACTCCTCACATGATGATACAGGATATACTAGAGAGAGGTTAGACACCAGCCAGCCCCACAAACAACTACCTTTACTAAATTCATATAAAGCAGTTCCAACACTTTCCTCCATTATTAAAGAACTGCATTATGCACCAGCTTAGGAAAGTGGCACTGGATATTGACAATGAAACCCAGCACGCTCATATTTATTTTGCTGTAATCACAGGTCACAGTGATAACCACAGTGGGCCACTCTGAAGCAATCACAACTGAACACAACAAAGCATTTATCCCAAAACTCTTCTACATTACATGCTTCCAATATGCAGGCTCATCATACTGTTACATCAGATTGTATTTAGCATATGTATTTCCAAATGTTCATCAAAGCACTTTTAGAAGGCTGAGCCATGTGAAGGCATAGTGTTTTTTAAATGCAAGTCACCTGACAGTCTGGAGCAGATTTCCCTATAGTCAATAGTAAAGGGGTTCCTAAAGATGCAAGTGCTAAGATGGTACACCTGACATAAAATCTCCACTGCACTTCTGAAGGCTTCATTCTTGTCCCAGAAGAAGATAATGACTCAGAAAACGGAAGCCTCAAAAGAAACAGGCTAGCGACAATTACAAGAAGCAGCTCAATATGGCAGGTCTGTCTGTAAGGGTGAACCTACACAAGGTCTTTTCCAGAGACCTTCAATAGCACATGTTTTGTGGCTACCAGTATAGCAAAAGGCATCAGCTACATCAAGCACATTTTTGCTTACAAAACAGTATTTTCAGTATCTTTTGGACTATATAAAGAGGGCAAGGTAGTCTAATTCTCCCCACAATCATTTTTGAACAAGATACACCACGAAAATCCATTACACCCATCCATGTTATTACCAATGGGCTACTTTTCACAAACAGTAGCAGAATGTAATTGACTTACTTTTGATGTGAAAAAACCCCATCCACCTTTCACTCTGTTGAAAACAAACTAGAGCAGGCAAGCTGTAAACCATCTGATCAGTTATGAAGCTCTCCACAAATCAACTTACACCAGATCACCTCTATGGCTTTAGCTACTCAGTATTGAAGTGAATAGGTAAAATTTACAAAAAATTCCTGCTTGCCACAAGAGGCTATCAATCAACACAGCCACTATCGCTACGGGAGTTTTCAGATCTAAGTACGGCTCCCTACAGCTTATGCTCCCACAGCAAACTAAAATCATCTATTTTAGCTTCACGTACCTTAAGGGGAAAAAAAAATTCTCTTTTGCCGCTCTTGAGAAAGACCTTCCAGCAGCCTATACAAGCACTTTCACCGTAACAAAGCAGTTGCATCTAAATGAATAGCTACAGGAAGTGTGAAACTCCTTTGAAAAGCCTAGCAGCAAATCAGCTGACCTGTATACTTTCCTAGCTTACTTTAAACAGCCTGACATGGAGGTTTTCAATCTCGGCATATAGCTCCCGGTTTCTGACTATGATCTGAGGTCACTGGGGACAGGAGGCAGGTGGTTGGAGGTCAGGCCACCTCTCAAACAGCCTCCGGATCCCCACGGAGATGGAAAGAGGCAGATGAGCTGCTAGGACTTCCAAGCAGTGCCACCTCAGCTCAGGAACTCTGCTCCAAACACAGTCCATCCCTCCTCAGTGTGGTCCTTGGGAAGGGGCCAGCAACCACCAGTGTTTCCAGCAGAGAAGCCCACAGGCATGGGGCTGGGTGTGAGGGTGGCTGGGCTGAGGTGAAGGGTGGTTTGCAAGCAGGGGCTCATTCTCACATTCTCCTTTGGTCACAGCACCATTGCCTGCCTGTCAAGACACCACCTGTAGCCATGCTACACACAAGAAACTACTCCCAGCTTGCCAGAAGCTATGACATAATTAAGCCCTTTAATCCAACTAGGACTTGAGCATGAAATTAAACCTCTATGTGAGCACTGCAGGCTGGCAGACATCCTTCAGGTGCTCTTGCTTGACCCAAACCTCACAGGTGATCCTTTACAGCAGGTACTGCACAAGATCCTTAAAACTTACACCCTGTCAGGTTTTAAGAGTACTTAAGTCTAAACTTATGGGAAAAACACCCTTCTAAACTGTTTCTTCTGGCAATGATTACTTAAGCTTGGGGAGAAAAATTACACCACGAATAGCTCATTATTTTGACAACTGTGACTAAGTCTTCAAAGATTAAAGAAAACACCTACTGGATTACAAATGAAAGACAGCCTGGAATACATTATGTAGAATAAAGAGATAGTCACCTTAACAAAATTTTTCATAAAAGATCCACAATCCTTCATATATGTGTGTTTGCATACACTTTATTTATTTGAAGAGCTCCTAATCTGTCAAATTCCAAACCACATTAATGTATTACAAGGTACTTCTAGCTGTCGCATCCTACTTGTTTTTAAAAAAAAAATTTAAAAATCTGAAGAACAACTATGATGTACTACTTTTCCCCTGCACATCAATTATGATCCAGATCAGGAGCATTTCTTTCATTTTCTATTCAAGCACATGCCTGCTGTAACCAGGTCCTTGTGATTCTAAATTAAGAGAAGAAAAAAGAAAACTCACTTATGAACAAATTTTCTTTACTTGGAAGTCTCTTTGGGAGGCCATAGGGGCAAATTTTAAGTTTGGTAACATTTCTTGTGCTACAGCACTATACACTGACCTTACTGAAATATCATTTCCAGATAAATACCCTGATAATCTAGAGCTATATTTGCTACCTCTATTTCAAGTCAGCCACAACCTATACATACTGGCTTTCTTAGAAAAACTAATTTTAAAAGCTTATGTGGAAGCCACAATAAAGCCAATATACAGCTATGAGTAAGACTGCCCAGACAGCTGCTCACAGACTGTGTCTGTGACTAAGAACTTTTCCTGTTAATGCCATGTGTGGTTTTACAGCTTTGAATTACATGAAAAGGTAGGCTAGACTACAAACTTCAAGAACAGTGCATATTACCATCACTATATTTAAATAATTGATCTGAAACACTAAAATAACTGCTGCTGACACAGCCCCCATCCCATTCTGGATGGGGCTGGTGATTATATCTGCACCACCTGTGCAAGACACTGGGGGTGAAAAACCAAGTAACAAATGTGCTACAATATTTAGAGAGAAAAGCTCAATTTTTTTTTCCCCTTTCCTGTCTGCAAAGTTTACTTTTCATAAAAAGTATCTTAATTTCACAGACCCATTTACTTGCCTATCAACACCAGTCTTCTTTTACTAAACATTATAGGAAAAATAAGTACATGAGCTTTAACCTGAAGCAGAGGCCCATGCTAAACCTTGTTCTGAAACAATGAAGTGAAAAAAGTCCTGTTAGATCTCGAAAAGACATCCTCATCTCACCCAAATTCTGCTGGGATCCTCAGTTTTAATTCCTGTCACCTCAGAACTCCTCAGATCTCATAAGCATCTTCAAAAAAGCCAAGAAAAATATAGAGACTAAACTGGTGGCAGAGAGCTACAAATGCCTTCTGTATCCCAATGACAAAATAAGAATATCAAGGCTGGGCCAGCTACTGCCATGATGAGAGTTTCTCCATTTTTAAGGATATTGAGAGAATCTGTTGTTAAGCAACTTAACTTCCATAAAACTGAATAGGAGCTTTCATGATAGTATCTATGCATCTCAACCCTTGTTCAGAAAAGGGTTTCTCAATTTCAGCTTTCTTCCAGTTACAATACCATACAAGTATAAATACAAGAATATTTTAATAAAAAAACATGGTAGCAGTTTAATAAAAAACACAGTAATGGTTCTGAACCAAATTCCAATAAAGGTAGAGAATACCAACACAACTGTGTGAGTCCAACAGCCACAACGCAGGAGAGAAGAAACAAGGAGGCACAAACGCATAAAGAAAGGAACAAGTACCAGCACTTTTGCTTGAGACTATTCTTTTTAAGGCACCACTTCAGGGATATGTAAAATCTCTATGAATCCACACAGCCTTTGCTTAGGAAAGAAAAAAATTCAGAAGGAACACTACAATATTCTGGTCAATACAAAAACAGTCTTTGGAGAGCAGAGATCACTGTGACCACCTCCACAATCAACATTTTTTCTGCTTTGAAAAGATCAATATAAAGGAGACAATTACTACTCCTCTTGTCATAAAATCCCACGTAATCTATGTCTCCTTCTTCTTCTATCAGAGAAGGAGCAATCCTGGAAATTATTTGCTCGTTAAAAAACCTAAACAAAAGTCTAAGTTCTGCCTGCATTTTCCATTATTGCTCTTTCATCAGATGCTCTCTAAGGTCCCTAAAGGAAAAACAAGAGCTAAGAAAATCCCAAAGACCCACAAAAACACGTGTCTTACCCAAAAGACTATCAGTTGCCAATTATGGGGAAACATCTTCTAATATTAATAAGAGAAGTTACTTATTTCTATATTCATTCTGACAACATGCCAACCCAGGAAAGCTAAAACTAAGATCAACATGCAGCATATTATACCACTTGCTTTCTTAAGAGCTTAGATCAAATAAGCAATTAAGTTTTGTCACTTTCAGAGAACTTTTGTTTCTGTTAAACTATGTAATACTACAGTATTTCCTGGTTTTACTTTTCTGGATTGTTTACATAAACTGCATTAGCCATGTTGACAGGTGATAGTCTGAATATGTTTAAGAGTTATCCAAACATAGATTAAGAAACACCTACATTTGACAGTGTTTCATATTTAGTGTTTTTCAATGCTGTCTTGGTATTTTTCTCTCTTGACTTGAGAAATACCTGGCCCCCTCCCCCCAAAAAAAACAAAAACAACAAACCACCCAAAAAACATTCCCCCCTCCAAAACCAAAAAAAAACAACAAGAAAAAGACATGAAGAATCTTTCACGTTCTTTAGAAATTACTATTTTACTATCTTGATAGTGCAGAAAAACCCAGTTCAGTATCAAGATTCTAGTTTTTCAGGCTTTCAAGCCAGTTTTTAACAAAATATGCCAGATACTGACAGGTTCCAGATTCTGAAGTTTCTTGACTCTCAGAGGAGGCAAATACAACAAATACCTTTTCCACACAGCAGCAGTTTTCACTACCAAAACACCTCTGGGCTAGTTTGCCCACTGAGAACAATCAACTTGTTTGGCTGCACATATTCCTACACACTGTCAACACCCTGCACTGCTCAGGGACAGTATGCAAAACGAGCCTTAAACTACCTTTAAAAGTACATTCAAAACACTGCCTTCCTTTTTCTTTTTTTTTTTAATTCCCAAAAGTTATTTGGCATTCTTGCATGTGCAACAGAAGGAAAGAGAGGAGCAATTTTCACCTCAACACATAAAATTACAAACCAGAACTTCTTCAACTGCACAGCAAAAGATTCTGCACCCTAAAGAGAAGCCTTGGAAGAGGTTACCTGCTGTCCGTCCTGAGAAAGAGCTTCTGTGCTGGAAGAAAAAGGCAACTTCAGTTCAAGGAACCAGAGTCAGCTTCCTGGTTTTGTAAGACCTAGCACAGCCTCCCTGAGGGAGTTGCACAAGGTTGCTGAAGTAGGGAATTTGAACCAAGTTATTCAAAACAGTGGAGAAGTAATGAAAACAGAACTTAACTGTCTTTGGCCATATAAAAATCAGAAATTGAACCTTGCAGCGGTATCTACTCTTAAAAAGAATCCCAATTAAAATTCACAGGTGGAATACACCTGTTCGTGTCCACAAAAACCCCTAAAAAGCTATAAAAGGGGATTTCCTCAAGTATTCCAAATTATGCAAGGACACCTCTGACTTGTGAACAGGTAACATTTTTTCTAGTTCTGAGTATCTTTATCTCACTATAATGCACCTCACCTGCTTTATCACACATACCACTTTGAAACTGTCTTCCTCTCACGCTCAATTGTACAAATCATAATGAGAATCACTAGAACTGGTTAGGACAACACTTCACAGCATGACAAAAACATGCCCATTCAATACAGCAAGGCAACCAGAATGGACCACAAGAAATTCATACATTCTTGAATCCACCTGTACCACATTCCCAGTTACATTTGGGATGAAGAACTACAACAACAAAATGCCAAACAGGTCTGTGATAATAATTCTGAGTTCTCAGTTTTGGATGCAGTGAGGGCACAGGAGCATCACCACTGCCAAGCGCTTTACCTGTCCCTCCACAGAGCTGCTTCTACTGCCAACCACAAAAATCCAGCTTTGTATTTGACATGAATCATGCTGCCTGAACAGTAAAATCCATGCAATTTTTCCTCCATCTGGCATTACACACCTTGAAGGTGGTGCAGTAAAGCCGTCTTTTACTTTTTTCCGCAATTAATTGTATTTCTGTGGCTGTTACCTGAAGAGTCACCATCAAATGCTGTCAATTCTCTTTCCAATGCTCCAAGCTGAAGCCAGTGCCTCTATGCATGTGCTGTTTGTTTGGGAAGCTGCTTTTTCACCAGCAAGTTTCACCACTTGGGTTTCTGTAAGGCCTACACAGAACTTGAATTCCTTTTTTCATGTCACCCATTCATGCAATAAAGTCATATAGGCCATCTTCTCAAAGCAAATGCAGTTTTGGCTTATAAATTTATTTCCACTGAAAATCTGATACAAAAATAAATAATTAACAACAACAATATACTATAAAACTGTAATTTCCCTCAGGTCTGCTTACCCTTGCATTAATGAAAACAAACAGAAACATCTTATTTTTGCTTTCCATACCCATTCTTTGATACCCGACTTTCAGACAACAAATGTGAAGCTCTATTTTCAGATACCACTGCAACAGCATAAAGAAGAAATGCCGTTTTTCAAGTTTCATTGCACTGACACAAGTAGAGTCTGACATTCTCAGCCCTCACACCTGGTCTACCACCAGGTAACAATTTTTTTTCCTCTTTCTCCTGCAGTATTCCACTTGCAGGATGAGATAATTCACTCTTTTAAAACAGCACATTTAGGTCCTGGATACCAGTTGATAAATTACATGAATGTCGGAGACACTCATCATAAATTTAGCAATGTGCCATGGTGAATGGCTTAAAACAATCATCCCCTGGGTCCCCAAAAATGGGGCTGGGAAAAACAAGCAAGATAACTGCTCTTCTTCCTTACAGCTGCAAGGCATCCAAGCCTACCTACTTAAGCCATCCCTGCCTCTGGCTGCTTCTGCGTCCTCTGCTCTCCATCCATAACTCCCCATCCAGACCTACACCAGTGTGCAACTGATCAGGGAGGCCAAATGATCAACTTCCACAAGCTAAAAATCTGCTTTGGGGAGGGGCTGGATCATGGGAGTTTAAATCCAAGCATAGCGTCCCTTTCAGCAGCCACGCTAGCTTGTGGCAGACTGAAATACAAGTGCAACACTATGGGAGACATAAGTCTGTGTCTTCCTTGGGCAAGGAGGAAAAAATGGGAGTGCCAAGTGCTCATTCCAAGTCCTCCTTGCCTCATCTCAGGACCAAAATAAGAAAAAGTGAGGAAGAGATGAGAGATCTTGGTCCATGAAAGAAAACCCTGAAGGTCTGAGGGCTGTGTATGACTAGGCCTGTGACAGACATAATGCAGCTCTCCCCTCTAATGCTGTATAGCACCCACCAGGTACGGAGCTTCCTGCAAGACTGCCTGCTGAAAAAGATGTTGAAAAGAACAGAACTTCACCCAAGGGTAACACCACTTCCCCAAGAGTAAACACTGCTCTTCTGCTGCAACATCATTATGAAAACAACTTGCTTTATTCTGACAGTGATAAGCAGCTACAATTCCTTCTCATCACTTTAAACCCTTGCCACAAGTGTGTTACCATTACATTTGCTAGCATATTCAAGAAATTCCACTGTCCCTAAGGACTGCCAAAGATCACATCCCATGGCACAACCACATATCCCAGCCAACCTCACTCAAAACATGACACATGAGGTCTAGGGTCAAAATTCAGAATTCACCACACACTCCAAGGGTCATTTAAAATAGCTGAGATCATCTCCAACAGCAAAATGCAACTCATGTTTTCTTACCAAGCAAGAAATACAGTAAAGCAGCCTTGAAATTTAAGAAATCATCATCTCACTCTAACAGATATAGCTAACACAAACAGCTTCAGTGGCAAGCATTTTAAAGGGTTTGGGATTTTGCTATGTTTAAGATTTGGCTAGGTCAGAAATGAACTATCCTTTTTTACTGTGTTAAAAACTCTACATCAACCCCCTCAATTTTTATGCTGAAAAGTAACAGAACCATACTTCTGAAATACACTGCAAGTGCTTTCCACCGACAGAACAGACATGGATTTTACAAATCATCCTTAGATTATTTTACCATTACTCACAAATAACCTTTGCTGTTTTTTAAACTATGTACAGCCAGAGAGTCTACACTCTTCTGTAAGATATACAAAGAAATTATAGATACCAGGAAATATAAAAATGTTTGCACAGAACAGAACTTGTTAAAACATAAGCAGAACTCAGTCAGCAACACCTCAGCAATGACTGACTCAGGAGTTTGAAAAAAAAAAAAAAACCCAAAACTCTGACACAAGTGCAGTGATTAATCATTTGCTGTTGCATCAATTCTGTGGGGTTATACAGCATTGATCATAACTGTTCCTGCCTCAATACAACCCTTGTGCTGATATTAATAATGCAAAGGTCATTTTGACCTTTACCTAGTAACAGGGTATCAGTTTGTGCCCATATTACTGCTTTTTGTACAACCAAAAACGCAGGTGCAGATCTTTCAGTGCAAGTGCTTCAGGTTTCACATCAAATTATGTGGGAGCATGTCAGGAACAGGATTAATAGAAGCTTTGCTCACAGAACATTCTCATGAGCATTACTGGGATTTTAACTCCTGCAAAGCCTAAAATGAGCTTTTTCTTATGCCAAATGAAATGCCGCAGAGAGAGTCATTGTAACACTCGATGACTAACTTCAAAAACCTTGTTTGCACTATCACAGATGTTTTAAGAGGAAAGATAGGAGACATGCACACAACAGAGGTTCTGCCTCAAACTTTGTTGATAAAACAGATAATCACTACAAGTTTCTAGCCGTTGAAAGCTAAATTTGAGGGTTTTTAATATTACAGAAAAGCAGAACTGGAAAATTACACAAAGGCATTAGAGGCAAGATGAGATTTATGTGCTTCCTACAAGGTTTAGGGCTCAACAAAGAAACAAAGCTTTCCTTGGCAATGCTGACCTCCAAATGCCACAGCAACCACCATTCATGTCTTATCGCAAACCAGAGATTCCCACCCCAGAACACTTACAGCTTTCACATTTCAAATGTCAGAGTTGAAAAATTAGGTTAAGCTGAGCCAAATGCAAAAGTTAATCCCAAACAAGAGAGATATGTCGGAGAATTCACTGGCAATTAATGTCACTTGTGAAGCAGATTCTGCAGAGGTGTTCAAGACATTAGCTGCTTCCCTGTACCCCTTCAGAAGTTTCTGTGGCTGTCAGACACTGGCGACATGTTACCAGAAAACATGCAAAGAAGAACATCCTTAAGACTGCTATATCCCCTTTCCTTGGTGCACAACCCAGAACAAGTGGAGACAGGACTCAGGAGGACACCTTCACTGTCTATATTCCAAATGTCATTCTATGCCACAAAACACCCTTCTCTTTTAAAGTGTGCTCAATAAAGCAAAAAACTAACAAAAGCCCCCATATACCCTATAAAATAAATAGGCCCTTTCTACAAAGGAAAACAAACATCATCCTTCTATATTAATTAAAATTAATTAAACTTTAAAGGTTAAAGTTCTTTGTGGATGTATTAATTTTCGATTGCAATTGAGCTTATTTGCTAAAAATCTGGTCATTTGTTTTGGTTTTAATTTTTGTTTCATAAAGGCAGACTTAATACAGTAAACAAATGAATGACTCTTACTAAAGCAATTGAAATATTAAACTATTGCAAGAATTTATAATTAAAAAAACCCCAAAACAATGTCCCATTATTTAAATGTGAACCCAGAAATGTTGCTTATTTGTGGAGCAACTTCTGATACACAGTTTTCTTTCTGGAAAATTATTATCTAGACTTCTTTGAATCCAGAAATTTTATAATTATTTTTTTTTTTTTAGAAATTGAAAACCACTAATCTTCAAGTTTCCTATAGGATGTGTAGACTTGCACTGAGAATTTAAATCTACTAACAATCAGCTTGCTTTTCTTAAGTAGCTTTTGCAGATCTATTAGAAGTCATCCAAGGTAACCATGAGTGTACACACTACAAACTGAAATCAGTACTCCAGATTAACATCCTTGTATTAGCTGCTTTGCTACCGCTCCTCTACAATTTAAGACAGAATGACAAATCTCATTAATTTTGTTGCTAAGAATCCTGTCTCCTGCTGGACTGTTTGCTAGCAAGCTTCATTTAAGCTTCCTTATTCTTACAGGCTGCAGACATATTTCTGCTTGGCAAAACAGTCTTTAACAACAGATTTGTTGTTCAGTGACACATGAGAAACTGCACTACAGTTTGCATGCAATGGTCTAAGTTGCTCACGAGCAAGGTCAGCCAACTGCACACCTTAAGGCACAACACAAGCTGCTCCTTATTGATTACAAAACCTCCCTGATTGCTCTCTGAGAAAGTCTAAAACTAGTAGTCACTCTGCAGAAAAAATATAGGTACCACAGTATCTATGCTCAATCAGTTTCTCTATCTTTCTAACACAATGGGCATTAAGCACTTTATCATTAGGTCTTTTGAGCCATGGCACTTCAGAAGTATCTGAGAAAGTTAAAGTTTTTGAAATCTAACATGCTCTGAAAGGCTGGTGGCATATCCAATGCTTTAGTGACAGAAAATGCTGATGCAATTTCACAACAGTTGACCTCTCCCTCAAGAATGCAAGCAAAACACTTGCCATGCTGAGTTGCCTTAGATGATGTAAATGGCATTACTCCTCAGCAGGTGTTAGCATTTGAAAGTACTCAAATTTGAAAGGGCTCAAAATGAACCCTCACCAAGACAATGACAAATTTATGACAAGCTAAAGAATTAGGTCTATTTCATATATGTTTCCGCAGTGATATAAAAGTTTCATCTTGCTGACATTTACCTAAGTTCTCCAAATTACTCATGATACACAGGGAACCAAAGATGCATCTCCCACTGCTTCTCAGACTATGAAAACTGGTTGCTTCATTCTACTATAGGATTTTTTGCAAGATTTCCTACAGGAGTCCTTCCTGTTTAACAAGAGAGGCTTCACAGGACACTTCCAGAGAATACATGTCCTGAAAACAATCTGGTCAGGTCCTGACCAAGATGAGCTGCTGACTAGCAATTGCTCAGACCAGTCCATGGGCGATGAGTCTTTTTTCATCCAAGGCTCGGAACTTGTCAACAGCGTCTATCTTCCCTTGAGTACTGTGATACATCTTCCATGCATTATGCTCAAGCTTCTCTTGATACATGATAGTGCAGCTGCCAGTTCTATGTCTGAGAAAGAGTGCAAGAGCCTGGGATCAATTCCTTCACTTCCAAAGGACAAGGTAACTGCAAAAACAGAAGGTGACCATGCCTGGGAAAACAGCTACTGAGCAGAGCACTCCACCAGCTGCTGTCGCACACAGAGGCTGCTGGTGAAAGCCTTGCTCAGGAAGCCTACTGCAATGTCACACTGGACACAATGAAAGCCTCTTCTTGGTAGGGCACTTGAACAACAACTTAAAAAAGCAAAATTTTACTAATCAGTAAGACTTGAAGACTTCAGCAACTCCCAAAGAAAGAAGGTGAGAAGCCTGCCTAGTGAGGATTTTCAAGTGGCTTATGAAAGTTACAACTTCAGCAATTCAGTGAAAGTCTGCACTACTTTCAGCTTACACATCTCAATGCTTATGTCACTTGCCAAATAGTTCTCTCCTACTAAGCCACTTCATAAGGCTTCAGGGGAAAAACAGATAATAAACAAATAATGTTTAATAAACATTATTTATCTGTCCTTTTAATAGTCTGAGGAGCTGGTAGCATAGCTTGCTTGTGAGCACCTCCCATCACTTTCCATTCTCCTCTGTGAAGAGCTCCCAGCCACTCACCACACACCTTCACAGCTACCTTGACACCTACCAGAGCTACCTCATTCTAGCAGCCACTGCTTTGCCACCACAGGACTCTTCCAACTGCACAGAACGGTCCACACTGGCCACAGAAGTAGTACAACCACACTTTCAGTATTTATACACAAGGTTAGAAAACAACCATTAGCTGAGACAATCTCATGGATATGAATGCAGACAGATATGAAAAAGTGCCTACTCTCTCAGGAGCACTCTAACTGGGCTTCTTGCAGCCATACCCTGTGCCCTAAATAAACCCCTCTCCATGAGCTGGTGCTAAGCGAGAGGTGCGAGTGCAAGCAAAGACCCCATGCCAGACCCTCTACTCTCTTCCATGCTGCCAGAAGAGGCACGGGTTAGGTGGACTCCTCTCTCACACTGCTATGCAGGGTCCTGTTTCATAGTTTTGACTCCAGGATGACTGATAAACTTTCAGACCAACAAGCATCAAGAAGCACTCTCTCAGACAGCAAAGCACATAGCCTGTTCTTGGGATGTCAACAGCAGAGATGCATGATTTCAAGAAATAAATGTGCCATCATTTGGATTGCCTCACTGAGACTTAACCTAGAGCTGAATGGCATTTTTCAGGTGAAATGTTCATCCAATAAAGTCTGTAGTCCTCCAATCCTTGTCTTCTCATCTTGAAATTGAGACAAATAAGATTACAAGACCTTAAAGTGATCTGTTAAAGCAGATAAAGCAAACACCTCAGTGTGTTACTGCGGCACACTGGAAGACTTAACAAAAGCAAAAACTGTTTCTCAAACGAAGAGGTCTTCATAGCAGCAAAGCTATGGAGGAACATGGAGTTATTTCTGCTGCTTGCTTGCCAAATTGAAACAGGAAACAGCAAATAAAGTGCTTAAAGACTATAAAATATTATCAAATCCCATTTCAATGTCAATTGCTCGTAGTCCTAAAGATTAAACTCTATTGGATTAGAAAGGATAACAAGTCACCTTCAGAAGCCTGTCTGTGACAATTATATCCATAAGACTGCAGAAGGCTGATCAGCAGCAGAAGAAGGATAAGGCAAGTCTACAGACCTGAAAGTCAACTTACTAGTCCACTTTGCAAATAATATTATAGGCAGGCCAGGGCTTACACAGCATTCACTATTAAATCTACACAGTGGATGCTGCCCATCAAGAGGACTTGAGGAAGCCAGTGTAACAAGGACTCAGTTTTTTGTACCTGAAAGAGAAACAACCACCGATTAGCAGGATTTGCATTAAGCACTAAAGAGAACAACACAAGAACAGAACAGGCACAGCTTGTTTGGGCAAGTAACATGCCACATAGTACAGCGGAGATAAAAAGTAAAAACAAAAATAAAATTCAAAAATCAGCTGTTCAGAAGAAAGCTATCTCAGGAGAATAAGACAAAGAATAAGTTTTAAACCAGGACACTCTACAGTCCCATCATCATAAAGATCTCACTCAAGAGAAGCAGCACCAGCAGCACAAGAGGTTACGGAAGGGAGCAAAATGACATGGAAGAGGCAACTGCAGTTACTCAATTAAGTACAACCTGAAGCCATGACTTAAGGCTGTATCCTTGGAGTACTGCCCTTCCTCCCACCCTCCTCCTGGGCCACTTTCTGCAGCACTTCAGAGCAGTGGGAAGCTACCTGTGAGCTATAGCACTGATAACCAGGTAAAAAGTTGCAGGAGTGAATATGGGAAGACCAGATCAATTTTCCTTTGCTGCATATTAGGAAAAATCTGGAAATAAAGCAGATTCCAACTAAGAACTATTTGCACTCCAGTCTTAGCAGACATTTTATCGTCTTAAAATATGGATCATTATTACATCTCCAGTTTCAAGGAAGCTGAAAATCCTCTCCACCAGTAGAGAAAAGCACTATCAAACTAGAAAAAATGTTTTCAGATGTTGTGTATTATTTGGTTCAAACCAAGGCTGACCAGACACAAGAGGCATCTGATCTGCAAAATGTCTGCAGACATTTTCTTTTGCTTCTGCTTATAAAGTGTCTGTGGTTGACAGAAGCTAAACAAAGCAAGAGCAAAGGCAGAGAATTTCCATGGGTCAAAAGATTAAACCTAGACTGCCAAGTGGCAATCATTTCTGCCTTTATGAGGAAAAGGCCATAGTTAGAACAAGCTGAGTGAATGTAGTTAAATCATAACCACATTAAGCCATTCATCTCTGTGCAGAACATCCCAGGCTTTGCAGCTAACATTTCACTACGTGAATGAGTAGAAACATTTGCTCACATAAGCTGGTTAAATGTGATTCAGCCCAGATGTCTGAATGGCTTAGCAGTCTTTGTTTGCAAAACATCAATAACGAATGACAGACACAAACACAGGACTGAGTTTCTGTCCAGAGGACGTGCAAGGACTGGCATTTAATAAGACTACTTTTCATAGCATATATTGCTAACACTCAGTGATATACCAGAACTATGGTTATAAAAGTTCAGTTCTTGTTCAAATGAAAGGTGAAAATGGGTGCAATCTAGAATCTAAAACACCTGTCCATTAGGGTCTCCAGAACCTTATGAAGCAGTGCTGCATCTGTCAGCAACAAAGAGGGAGAGAGGAAAGAAGAAGTAAGAAAAATGCTGCCAATCTTGGCGAATACCTGATACAACATGGGGTGGGGTGAACTGCTCCACTTACAGCCATGACTGTTTTCATAAACATGTACCAGGGTAAGTCCAAAAGCTTTGTTTTACGGACAGTGGCAGGCATGACATAGCTAGGGTCAGAATTGCATTTACAGTGGACGTGCTCAGATACTTCTATCACAATAGTGGCACTGTCCAGCTCTCTCAGTACCACATACAGTTCTGGGAAACACACAGATAAAAGACAGCATTTTAAAAGAAAGTATCATAGGCATACAAAGCTTAGCAGGAGAATCCAGGGTGCAAATAACACAGGAAAAACTTCAAACAAGGCCAGTAACACGCTAGTAATTCATCCTCCCAAATTCAAGGTCATTTTCTACTCTCGTGGTGGAATGTATTGATTCTAATTAAGCACAAAATTTCCTCCAGCAATATGATGTCTGGCTCAGCCAGTTTCCACAATGCATGCGTACATTACAAATTTACCCTTTAAAAAGCAACCTGGCTAAAAACTATGGTCTTGATCTATTTTTCAAATATGTGTAAACATTCACAACAAACTTCCACACAACTACTACGCTGAGTTATTTGGTTCAGTATGATGAAACAAATCAGTACACAAATACCTTGATAAATAAAGGCATTCCTCTGACTCAATCATAAACAACAAATTAATCCCAACACTACTGTCCTAGATTATCTGCTAGAGGCATTTTAACAGAGCTGAAACCAACAAAGAAGCTTGTTTAGAGCCCTTGTTTTATACTCCCCAGAATATACTGTATACCAACAGACAAGCCTTAACACGCAAGTTCAGATCTGCCAGACGCACCAGTCCTCCTCCATTACTTAAAACAACCTAATATCAAATTTGTAAAAAGGAGGCATTTCACAGGCAAAAGAATACCAATCAATACCAATAGTTAGCATTACAGCAGGACACTGTCTTCCCAGATATCAGGTTTATTGCCTTCAAATTTAATTTTGAAGACAACAAATTAAAGGAAACATTCAACTCTGAAAGGACCTAACAGGCCTTCAAATTCTCCTCCTTAAAGGTATCTTTGAAGCTCTACAGACATTCTGCTTGAAGAAGGGTACTCAGATATTGTGACTTGAGAGTATTTGCCTTGACTCAAACTTTACAAGCTCTTTTTTAACACTGGGGCTAGAAGGACTGGGAGAAAACTGAGCATCAAGTACCTAACTGCAGCTTAGGTGCAAGCAAAGCAAAAATTTTCTCACTGCACACACAAAACTTTAATCAACACAAGAACACCGAAATCCTGAGCAACCATGCTCTTGGTACACTTCTGCCAGGAGTTTTTTATATTCTAAAAGAAGAAAATTACCTTTCAGGTTATCACTCTCCTTCAAAAGCCATTTATAACTCCATTCTGTTACATTTAGTTATAAATGCAGTTTTTCCACTGTGCTCTCCAGAAAGGAAGCAAAAAAAGAGTAAAACAAAGGATTTTGTGGCAAAGAACAGAATTCTGGGGTCAAGGAGCAAAAAATCAACTCTCAGAGAAACATGCACAGAAAGTTTATTGATGAAACATTCAGTCTTTTGTTCTAATTCATATCTATCATTTCACAGAACAAAGGTACCACCCTCCTGCATCTATATTTTGAAGGCACATGGACCAGTTGTTTTACATGGATTTGTACAAATATTCTACCTGCCACACACTTAGGATGGCAATGTACAAGCAGTTGCTCTAGCCAATTTTGTTCCAAAAGCAGCAACTGCTTTCCTTGTCTAAAAAGAATTTAATGAAGCCATCTGCTTACAGTTCAGTCTATTCTAAAAACATCCTGCATTCTTTATGCTCTCTTTTACAGTTCAAAGTCTGGCTAGCATCCCAAGGCTACAACCTTTGCAAAAAGCATACAAAAATGCCTGAAAATATTTTGTTCATATTTACATTAAAATACTACAGTATCTGCATATATCATATGCAGATAGCACATCACTGACAACATTTTTGGCAATACTTGTATTTTGAAGAAAGGCAATAGACTAGTAAACTGGAATGCAAATTAAATCTTGGACTGCTTGTTTTTAAATATTTGAATGGATTATTTGGTAATGTAAACAACGTCCAATGAGGAAGCTAACTGATCGACAATTTAAAAATACCTCAGTGTTACAGCCTCATATAAGCACAGCCAAGAAATTAAGAACGCACGTTCCTTTAAACTCTATTCAATGCATCTGTAAAATAGCTATCAGGAAATGCAGATTTAAAACAACTGCTGTAGGCCCACAGGAAAGTGCCATGTTTAACTGCCACACACCTGTGACAGCTGCTTTCAGCTGTCAGGATGTTGCCACCCATGTGGGATGTACAGGACAAGAGTACTGGAAGCAGCATAACCAGGCAAGAATGAACCTGAGGTCAGTCTTCTATGTGAAGATACTTCCAACTTCTACTTCTTTTGACCTTCTACTGCTTTTACACATAGTAAAGATAGAGAACATATACAAACTTTTAACACCATAAACTTAGAGGCACATTCCTCCAATTTGTCATCTGTTAGCATCTCTCTGGCAGCAAATTAAAACATGATATTCCAAGGAGATATACTGCAGCAAAAGATTAACTTCTGCGGCATCTGGCAATACAAATAAGAGTAAGCGTGGTTTTCCAACTGAAAAATACTCCCTTTACCCACAAGCTCAAAACCTGTTTCATTGTGCATCAAAGAGAACTCTGAAATCAACAGTGCTGTAAATCCATTAGGAAACAGAAAATACATGCATCATGGTACCAAACACAGTGGGAGCTTCAATTTTGCCTGGCTCTTCTAGGTCACTTAAAAACGCAGTTAATGGTTATGCTAAATTACCAGCCTAACAACATGAGCCAGAAACCAAAAAACAAACAAAACAAACAAACAAACAAAACTCCCAACAAAAAAAACAACCAAAAACCTGTAAATGGCACAATAATCACACTTTACTTTGTTTGCAGGGAAGTAGCCTGAATATACATGTTTTGGGGTTCATTGCTTCCACAGTGAGACTTTCTAGAAGACTGGCAACAAGAAGGGGAGATAGCTTTCAAATATTTTTATGACCTTTTCCAAAAAGCATGGTTTCTCTGCGGGACTCACACTTAATGTACTAAGACACACTGCATATCCAAAATTTCAGTAATCACCTGGTGCCTAGGAAAGTTATGACAATAGCACAGGACAGGCAAAAATCAGATCAAAGCTGCTATTTAAAAAAAAAAGAAATTTTAAAAAATCCTAAAACCAGCAAAATTCCACACCAAAACATGTGTGAACATTTGTTCTGTTCTCACAGCACTGAGTGTCAAAATTTCATGCTCACAGTTCAGAACATATTGTGAATTAGCTGCTTCTTCAGACAGCCAAGCCTGTTGTAGCATGAAGAGAGGGGAAACAAATCTCAATTTACATTTTTTCTCCCAGATTTCTCTGTAATAAAACCAGAATTGCACCTTCCAAACTTGGCCTTTTCAAACAGCATAGAGCAAGGAAACCAAGGCTGTCATTTTGGGGTTTTACACATGAAAAAGAAGTAGAACTGCAGTACACTGTAATGATTAAGCAGTATATTTTTTTCAAAAATTCTTCAAAAGCAATCACATGTCTAGGGTCACAGCCATAGGTAACTCATCTAAAATAACATGTGGCTGACAAGAGATGGCTTCCAAACTCGGCCAATGCTACCAAAGGGCCTCCATAAGGCCAAAATTAAACTTCTCATAGAAGCCAATTCTCCTGCTGCTAACGGTGGCATTTCCTCATTCTACGTGCGTTAAGTGACTAAAGCGTAAGATTCATGAAAATCACATCAGAAAGCACTAGGACAGTGCCACAACTGTTGAAAACACAGACACTGTTCTAAAAAGCAAAACCAGTTCATAATTCAAAGGAAAATTATGTAAGTAGGGTGTTTGCTACACTCACTGATTTAAAACACACAAGTATACTTCTCCTCTGCTCTGGCCTGAGAATTTGTGCCATGGCAGCAAAATCTTCACTAAATGAATTCCATCAGCATTACCCTCTGTGCCATACTGAAGGCACATCTACAGAGGAATGGCAAGATGGGCCTTATTGTGAACAGACCTCCAGAACGCTGTGCCTTCCATCCCTACATACCCCTGGTCTCAGGCCAGAAGACAGGCACCCAACAACACACCTCATCACTGTGCAAAGGGCAAGCAAAAGGGCAAGTGGGAGTCTGCACTTGGCTGTCAGTGGCTACTCTGGAAATTACTGCTCAAACAGCACCATCATCCAGCTCTTTCTCACATTCAATTAAAATACCCAGCACCATCCCCCACTGCATACTGAACCTACCTAGGCCATACAGAGACAAGATTGGCATTCTCTACAAACATGGCAAAAAGAGAAAAGGCACTCCCTCGAACACCACTTTCTCAACCAGGGATGCTAGCTGAAAGAACTAAGGCGGGGATCCACATTGCTGCTTGTTTCAGCACTTCTCAGGCCTGCCATGGTCTGGAGAATATACTTCTGGGATATAAAAAATATACTTCTAGGATGTACAAAAAAAAAGTTAAGCAAAAATATATTTTCCAGGTTATTGATGGAGTCACATCTGCACATCAACATACCTTTTTCCCCCCTTGTTGTCTGGCGTCCGATCAGCGTTACTTACCAAGGATTAAAGAGAATGTAAATTACCAAGTGTTTTTTGCTCCATTGGAAAAGCCCCCAAATGTTTGAAGAGTATCAGCCACAAGATGGAAGGTAATTTGAATAAATATTAGTAGTGTTTTAATGGAGATGTAGAAATTTGCCAGCAACCAACACAATCTTCTCTCCACCTCCACCAACCAGGAAAAGAATGTCATCACCCAGGGGACAAGAACAACAGGATCAGACACACAAGCAGAAAAATCCAGGCTTTATACAACCACCAGACAGAGACTGCTTAAAATTACACTTTAACAGCAGTATATATGTAACATATGCATTAGAGTGAGAGATGCAGAAAGCTACACATGGAGAGTTTTCTTCCCCTTGTTCTTACAGACAAATGAAAACACTTGATTTGAAGTTTCAAAAAACTTACTCAGCAGGAAAACTAGGCTATTTGCTTTTATGTGGAGAAATGGAGGTGTGACACCACTTTTCAGCCAGATCAGTTTCTAAATACAGCTCAATATAGAGCCAGACAAGTTTTAGTACTAAAGCAAGAGAACAAGCAAAAGCTCATTTAATTGCAGCCTTTTCAGGAAGAATATGCTTGCTCTCTTCCGCAGTGCAGAACTACAGCTTTGGAAAGTGTTACAGTTTTCACTGAAATTCTGCCAACCAGAGAAAACACACTGGAAGCTACCAGACCAGTTGCTGCCATGGAACAAAGCATCTTGAATGTGCTCTTCACAAGTTCGGGTTTCCACAGATCCACTTGTCTCTTCAATTTCTAATTGCAGGAGTGTAACTTTTTAATCTCTTTTATGTAATTTTCCTTCTAGCAGCTCCACTTCATGAACTGTAATGCATGCCTCTTCAGTTCCCAGCACACACAGGGTTAACACTCTTGCTAATCGAGTGAGAAAACACTGCAGAATACCAACCTATTTTATTTGAAGTCTGTGTTAACTTGTATTTGAGCTACAGTGAAGGTGAGAAGCATACAGAGAGGCAGGACCTGTGAGGCTCTGAAAACTCTGTGCTGATACCAAAGGACTGAATAAGCATAAGTGCAAGTGCACAAGACGCTTCTGTCACACACACAGGAGAGCGCTTTAAAAACACCAACATGAGCATCAGTGAAACACACAGCCACAGACAGGATTCTGATCTACAATAGTACCAACAATGGGTCAAAGCTTGTCATGCAGGTGCACTAAAGGGTGGAAGATGTCGAGTTCAGAGTACCAGGACTCAGTGCAGATCCCACTGCCTTTGCTCTCTTCCCATCCTAGACCTCATTTCAGTCCCTTAAGCAGACAGACAATGTGGGCTTCAGCTGCCTCCAAAGCCTCTCTCTACAGCAGGGTCTGGGGGATGCCAATACTCCATTCTCACTGCCAGCCAAAATGTGAGCTGCTCCCAGAACATAAATAAATAAATAAGTCACTGAATTGCAGTGATCCCACAGTCCTCTTCTGTTCCCATGCTGATGAAAACTAGCAGACTGTTGCAGGGACGTAATGATTTTGCATTATGAGAATATAATGATGCATCACAAATGGTCAGCAGCAGGACCCAAAAATGAACACTGAGGAAGAACAGAAAGGGACAGGTTGCCTATGCTGAAGCCTGTTTATTTACTTTTGTCTTCCAACTTCACTGACCGCAGAACACCAAAAGCCATTTTGAGCGCTGTGAGATAGAGCAGATAAATGCCTGATGACAAGTTCAGCTAAGTATAATTTGTACCACAAGCTGATTTCACTACTTGGATAGGACAAAAAAAGTATGAACAAGCACTGTTAGCACGTTTAAAATGTACTTGCTATATGTTGAAGACTGAAAATGTACCATAAAGACCATTTAGAAAATCAAGGCAGTGGGTATGGTAAATATAAACCAACTGCATTTACATTTTTAACATAAACTCTCAGAGGCCTCAGCCTGATGCAACTTCAGACGAGAAAGGCAGCGAAAACAAAAAAATCAACCTGAAAGACACAGTGCTGTGTAGAAACCATACGAAGTAAACTAATTTGAAATACACTGATGTTTAACCAAATTCTGCCCTCTCACCCTATCAAAGTTAGAGTAGCACTCTCATCAGAAGATTCTAAAAGCGCTTCTAGAGAAGCAGGTAGTGGAGTGAGTAATTAATGACTACCCCCCTCCAGATCAATGAACAGTGACAGACTGATCATGACACACAGTATAGTCACAACAGCTGCAGCAGACAGAAAACGCTTTGTACAAAAGCTGCAATCAGGATAGTTTAGAGCTGCCAAAGAAAAAGTTAACATACAACTAAGACTTCCACACACAGGCACTCCATTAACCTTTGCTTTTCATGCTATGCACCCCTGAGTAACAAGTATGTGAAACTTTGTTTTAGAAGGCTTGTCTACCTTACTGTAAATGTAAAGGGCTCCCAAAGACAGCACAGCAGTTACTAAAATGTTTAGGTGAGTACTGCCATCTTGAAAAACACAACCAGGTCTGTGATTAAAGCCCTAAGCATAATGGCATCCACTTGCTTCCCTGTCAGAAGAACTGGATACTAAGCCTGTCACTCTCAGAAGCAGAGCTTCAAAACAGATAAATCATAATTCACAGCTACTGGCACAAATCTAACTTTTCTGCCAATCAATGTGTTTTAGATGCTGCAACTCATACACCAGTCTGAAAGGTTTCCAAGGCAGACAACTAAATACCCCTGTAGGTTAGTGTATCACTGAGCAATGGGCCTCCTAGCATAGTTTAAACAAACAAACTGTACTAACAGACTGTCCATTAATTAAAGCTGACGCTTCCTTGCCCATCAGGCAACAGCATTCAGGAGCCATCACATAACGAAACCATTGTTAGTCAGTCTCTTACATATTCAACTGGAGAACAAAAGGTGACTGTTGTACAGTCAACAAGGACTTGAACTACTGCAGGTAGCTCCACTTCTCATCTCTCAACAAACACAACAGTGAAAAAAAAGATTATGAACTGAAAGAAGAGGCAAAAACTCTTAGTAAAAATAAAACAAGTTTCCCCAAAGTTTCCTCTTACAGTTTTTCACTAAACAGCACCTTTTCATAACAGCCAGCAGATTTTAAGTACATCATACAACTTAGCTACTGCTATTAGCTAAAAAAGATAGCACAAAACCCCTCCCCAGGAAGGACAGTTTATCCCTTCCTTCCATTCTCCTTGGTCACCACGTTGAGCGCTCCTTTGAAACTTTTCAAATCTATGAAAAAAATACAACATTTTGACACTTGAGTATGAGACAAACATCTAAAAAAAAATCAGATATTCACTTCTTCCAAAACATTTGTGATATGACAGTTATTCCTCAGTAAAACTACAGAAACATAAAAAATTGCAAAACACTGTAAGGAAATGGTAATGAGAAAATTCCTTTCATAAAGGAAGGTGAGAAGGATTTTGAGCTTCTGGTGCTGTTCCATTAATATGTATAACACATTTAAAAACAGAAATAAATTGTCTCAATGTTGTTTCTAAATTGTGATGTTTGATCACACTAACTACAAGCAGCAATCACAGGTGATGCAATGTGAGGACCAACTGAAAACAGCAGAATAAATACTTTCATCCCAATTTTCATGAGAAGAGAAAAATTATGAAAGAGCATATAAAGCTTCAGAAACAGCTAAAGAAAGAAATTCCACAATAAAATGAAACAGCAGGCTGAGACAAGTAAAGGGCCTCTAATGGTAGTGATTTATTCTATCACAACCTGTTAGTGTCAGGTTATGTAACGAACCCACATGATTTAGAAATTCGCACAGAGAGATAATGTTTTTCAATTAGCAAAATGGATCTGAGTTGGCTGATGTCAAGTGCCTGTAAGTGATAATCTCATGGAAATGACAGATGAACACCTTAAACAAAGTCTCAAAATCCACTACTTTTTATGACTTTAAGTTTAAGAAGACATGCCTTAATGCCATCTTCAAAATCAACCAAAAGAAACTAGATACTAGATATAAGCTGTAATTCTCCCAGTTACCAACACTTCTCATGTTTTTAAATACCTCTGCTTCTGCACTAGGATGAAACAATGCATGAAGTCGAGGCACAAAGTCAGTAACACAGTGCTGTGAATTAGACCAGGTGAAGCCTGTAAGAAATGAAACAAACTCATAATAAATAACACATGACAAGCATTCACAGAAGGGAATATATGGATAGGAAAACAACCACGGAGCTTGTAGAGCCAAAGCTGCCACTGAAAACTGGTTTGCCCTTCCGCGTAACGAAGGCTGCTAAACCTATCCACAAGTCAGCTGAAGTTAAAATCTGAAAAATTTAAATCTTTCTCCTAGAAAAGCATTTCGCAATACACAGCCTCCTGCAGTTCCCAACATACAGCAGGGGTAGAATCCACTGCTACTTTTCTTTTATGGAAGTGTGCTTTATTACTGCTCTGAAATATCCGCTTTCAGTTTCCAAACACTGTGGTCTTACATAATTTACTCTAAGGAGTCAGCTAAATTTTTCTTCCTCATAATTTGTATTTATCCATTTATGCCCATTACATTTTCTTTGACAAGTCACACAGGCAGTGTTTCTTGAATTTATCTCACTGCAAACATTTTCTAGTACTTATCAACCCTGCACAACTCAGATAATATCCTGTACTCCCTCACAGGCAAAACAGATAATGGAAGATAACCAAGCTTTATGAGTTCCACTAAACTGATATGCATTACAAGCAGCACATATTAAAAACATATATGGAATCTGCTCACAATCCCTAAGACATTACAATAAATCTCCAAACTTACAAATGAATCCTTCCAAGTGTCTTTTAAAACTCTTTTTTGAGACATTCAGACAATGTCTGTCCAAAACCCCCCGGTTTTCAAAGCAACCAGGTTGAGAGCCAAAAGTCAGGATGGAGACCAGCAGCCTCTGGGGGCTGTCAGCACTGGAATCCTCAGATGTCAATTTAGGTAGCTTGAGACTTACTGAAAAGAGAAGCCCACAGCAAGCATTTACTGTCCAGAATCTATAAAACACAGATATTCTTTACAACATAAAGGGCACAGGTAAAGCCATTTCTTGGGGCTTGTTTTGGGGGGTTTTTTGCTGCTTTCTTTCTTCTTATAACAGTTACTTTTCAGTACACCAAGGTCTTTCATTAAGTTGCACAATTCAGTCAGCTCAGCACAGTTCCTAAGATTAACAAACAAAGTTCTGCACTCCTTTTCCACTGCAGCTACATCACTTCATGGGGGTAGAGGAGGTATGTCAGGTAGAAATCCTTCTAACCAAGAAATGAGCAGACATAAGTTACTAGAGCACAACAGATCTGTCTCGTGATACAACTTTGGCCATGCCATGAACACATGTACTTCTCTTCAATCCCAGTCCAATTCTTAAATTGCTAGAAGACACAAAAATACCCTCCATCCTCTTATACTCATCAACTAAGACCTACACAAAAATTTGCAAGAGGAAAGGAAACATGAGATTATAAAAACAAATATTTTGACTTACTTCCTTCTTCCCCCTTCATTCACTACAAGCCAACAAACCACTTGCCTACACCTTTTAGCAGAAATCACTCAGCTTAATCTGAATTTATCTTCTTCAGGCAATGAGAATCCCAATATCTTCCTCTCAAATGAGCTTAAACTTAGATGAAAGAAAGGAATTTCAGGCTGGGTATAAAGAAGCAGCAAGGGGAGGGCCACCCAGCTACAACACCAGGGAAGACAAGAGTTCCCTCACACTATAATGCTCAGCGCTGCACATGTCCCACAACACAGCTTTGCTTCCCCATGTCCTGCAGCCAGTCTGGCCACCACTGCATCTGGCCCCCGTCCTCTCAGACGTGAGTGCCCTGCTCAACCACACGGAGGAAAACAATGGGGAAAAGCAAGGCCAGATAAAGGATCCCATGTTTTCCACCAGCTGACTTTCTGGTGTAGGGGCCCTTTTTTTTTTTTCCAGAATTTGACTTATATGGGAAGCAACTGATGTCATCTTAGTTCTAGGGCACCAGAAGAGCACTGACCATGGGAATTGTAAGGTAGTGGCTACCTCATCTGCTCCAAAAAGCTTCTCAACAGGCAAAAATACTTTAAAAATTGATACCTACAGAATTGAGAAGATTACAGAGAAGAGTTCAGCAACACCAAAACAAGAAAAGAAGAAAAAAACCCCAAACAATCCAATACTGTGTTTTAGTGAGCCCTGGAAATTGTAGAAACCTGGTGATCCAGATTGTATCAGTTAGCACTCAGACAAAACAGATGAGTTTAGACAAAGAATAGTCCCAGATTACACATTAGAAAACCTTACTAACAGCATCACTACCCAGAAGAGACACAGGCCAACCCTCACAATAGGCCCTGTTGTCATCATCAAACACAAATACCCTAGAAAGGCATCTTACCTGTTAAACCTGCCATTTTTGCTGAATCCAATTTCTACAGATACAAAGAGGTGATTCACAGTTCTTTACCAACATTAAATGGGACATGGAGCCGGTGTGGCAGGCCCAGTTCCACCTCCCGGGGCCAGCAAAGCAAGCCATGTGCCAGAGGGCTTTGGTTTGCTCTCCCTCTGGTGCTGGATCAGAAGCCAGTGTGGAGCCATATGCTCACAAACCACCATTTCAACTGTCTGCAATGTAAACCAAACCATGCTGCACAGCACTATTCCCCAAAAACCACAGGGAAGGTAAGAGATGGAGGATGCACATTCCAGAGTCCCAGAGCCTGCGCTCTCTGGCAGGCACAGGGGGCAGGGAGGGAGAAGACAGGGACGCAGCTGGGCAAGAAGCTGACAGAGGCAGTGATCACCATGGAATACAGCAAGTGTAAAAACCTGGTGAGAGGCATAAATTACTAGAGACAGGCCATTTTTGTACTGCTGCTGAAAGGAGCTGTGGCATTGCAACTTTCTCAACCACTAACTGAGGGCAAAGCAAAACAAAGTGCTTCCCACTCATCCTTCAGAACGGGTTTCTCTTGGCCCATTCAGCTCCAGCAGCCCTTCCCAAAGTCTGGTGCTAGAAAGGGATGGCTCTCCTGTCACACTACCTGAAAGCAAGGAAGGGCATGGCAGCTGCTCATCCTTGTCCCCTAGCCTTGCTCCATGCCTTCAAGAAGGGCATAAAGGCCTCAGAGGACAGCCCTGCTGACACCAGGGCTGATCTTGCTAGGCCAGACTCCACATACTTACAACAAAGGAGTAACAAAAAAGTTAACATCAAGATATTCAAAATAAGAGTTGCTGTCAAACACAAGAAAGGCAAACTCCACATCTAATTTAGAAAGAAAATTAACTCTGCACTCCTAACAATCTTCAGATGCCATAAACTTGAAGAGCCTACCACCCCAGCAGTAAGTATCCCCCCCTTAATGGATGCCCAGTGGTGTTTCTGTTTGGTGAAGAGTTTGGCTCAGAGCCTTCCTGGATCCCTACCACATCTCACATTCCACATCAGCCTTTGGCTGCCCCAGAAGACTCTGGTCACACCAAGCCAGCAGCTGCTGGCCAACACTGCTGCTACAGCCAGAGGGCCCCCATACAACAGACACTGAAATACCTTGCAGAAAAAGGAAGGAAGTCTACAGCTATCATCTACCATTAAGATTCTAAGACACAATATCAGACAGGTTTATTATTTTTAAAAAAGCCTTTGTTCAATGTTAAACCACACAACTGATTTATCAGACCTTTAAAAGGCATCTTATCCATGCTGAAAAACATCAGCTGATCAGTTTGTTTCACATTATGGATTAACCTTCTTTTCCTAAGGCAAAGACAACTTTCATCAGTTCACATGTTATACCCTGAAACTCTTATCCAAGTTTTTCACCAAGAACTTGTCAAATGATCTGTATTTTAACTAGACGTTTAAAAAAATCCCCAACACTAAACTCAACCAAACTTCCACCTATTTCTTGCTTTGAAGAAACTCTGCTGACATGCAGTTTTCCAACCCATGAGCACCATACCAGCCTCGTAAAAGGAGGAAATACCTTTTCCATGCCTAAACCCTATTCCATAGTCAAATGTGTTATTTGAAAGAAATGCAGTTGAAACAACAAGGAAAATTAGAAAAGTTTAAAGTTCTAGATAAACACACAGAGCATAACTAAGTACATTTTTTTTCTCCAGGCACTCCTCAGCAAACAGACTGAAGATTCATCATGTCTATAGCAACCATTCTTTCAGGAAGATGATTAAAAAGAAGCTGCACACCATAATGTCCCAATGATGTAAGTTTTGATACAGAAATATTTTTGCATACTTAGAAATTTAAACATCAAATCAAGGAGCAAATTAAGAGCTGTCATTAAACAGCTGTGTTTTCCAACACACTTTTCTTAGAATTTTTCCACCATTCAAAAGCAAATACTACCATAAAAGATTAACCACACGCTATGTTTATGTACTGTGTGATTCGCTGCAAAGTGAATCAAACTACAGAAAGTCAGTTTCTAAATTAAACAAAAACTGCCGGTTTCAGCCTTCTCACCTATTAAGCAGTCTGCTGTTAAGACAACTGGACCAGCAAACTTCAGGGCAACTGTCATATATGAGTGAGTTCAAGTGAACCAGTTTTGTAGGAAAACATTGTCTACAGCCTGAGAAGCCATTATTTAAAAAAGACTCCACATTAAAATCAGCAACTTGCTCAACATA
Source organism: Melozone crissalis (assembly GCF_028551555.1). Classification (NCBI taxonomy): domain Eukaryota; kingdom Metazoa; phylum Chordata; class Aves; order Passeriformes; family Passerellidae; genus Melozone; species Melozone crissalis. Next base: position 32,831,200 of record NW_026535783.1, on the reverse strand, counting down.
ATTAAAAATGTAATTTGGAAGCAGTGTATTATATCTTATGGAAACTACTTAAGCAGAATGCAAACTGTGAAAAAGCACCAACCACTGACAATAACAAAAATGCAGAAAACATCTCCCCATTCATTAGCAGCCAAGTAATTAATCACAGTGAGCTGGTCAGTGCTGGAAAGTGTTCCCAAAAGCCTGCAAAGCCAGATTACACCAGCCTTCCATACTTTAAAGAAAGCCCTCCCTCTACATTGAAGGTCCGGGTTTAAACTAAGCCCACAAAACAAGATGTCACCTATTGGGAGTGAACCACATGGTGAAAATTTGTGCCTGCACAAACAAGATCAACTACTAACCCAAATTAAAATCAAAGAGAAAAAAAATGCAGCGGCTCTAAGAAACTGTCAGCTGGTAACATTAGAATGCCAAATGGTCTTATTAAACTGACCCATAGCAGAAATCAAGGCGCAGAGAGCACTGAGACATGAGGAAAAGACATCAGCATCAGAAGAAGAGGACATTGTGCAAAAGGTCACCAACACTCCATCTTCTGCAATTCCATCCTAAAACTTGGGGGGAGAGACAGCCTGACAACCCATCATCACAGAGATCATAATCTCTTGCTTCTGGAAGAGGCGTGGAATTAAAATAATTCCCTCCTTTGGGGGCTCCCAATGAACATGACATACAACTCCACACTAAATAATAAATGAAAGCCAACACTTATGAAATATTTTTGTCAGCTGAAAGAAACTGTCACTTCAGTCAAGTCAGATGCACCCTTAATTTGCTGATGCCCCTTTTCATGCTCCACCTCAACAAAGCACCACGGTTTCACCAATACTCCTCTTACTGGCAAAACCAGCTGAGGCAGCTCCTGGCCCCGCAGCAGCGCTGCTTTGTCACTGGTGGGGACACACCATCAGCAAGCAGCACGCATGTGCTGCAGCATCAGGCCTCTAAACAGCAGCACGACCACTTCTGAGGAACCTGCATGGGAGCAAGGAGAGAGAGTGGGAACTGGCAGAAGTAGCTCCAACTGGCTTTTCTTGCATATGCAATGGTAGTGGTGCACCAGCACGGAGAGGCACAAGTTTCCATGGATGCCATGACCATGGGAAACACATAAAGCACTATTAATGCTACTATATTTGAGTTGATCTTAATGAGCAAGTGGCGACATTAGATATTTGCATATGTATTCATAATAAAGAGTTTTACTGTGCAATTTTCAGGCTACATTAAAACAATAAATATAATCATGGAGGAGAAAGAGGCAACTTTGGTTTTGCCCATAGCAAAGACGAACCCACAGGCAAGCCTATGTTGGGAACAACCACACTGTCCTGCCCATAAGAGGCTGCATTCGTGCTTCACGTATCTCAAATCACAGACCCCTCTTTCAGGCAGGAGGAGGGCAGCATGGACACTGCCACATGCCCAACAACATGGACAGGCAACCACACCAGTCCATACTCTATGCCCTGGCAGCACCACTGTACCTCCGCAGCTAACCAAACCCAGGTGAGCTTCTCACAAGGTTTTTCCTGTAAAGGTGCAGCACTGGAAAGCCTCAAGAGCTACTGCCGTACACAAGCCACAGGCAGCTCAAAACTCAGGGTCCTTTGCAACATGAGAGCCCACCCATGCCAAGGTGCAGGCATTCCTATACAACCAAACACACTACCGTTCTCAGCAAGGCCTTTCTGCCTGTAGTACACTACAGGTATCAATTACCAACACAGGGATACCATGTAAAAACCTGCAGTCTCCTTTCTTGTGGGCTTCCATGCATATGTAACCGGTATGCACAAATAACTATCCCAAGGCAAGGGGTCCAGTTCTTGCTATAGTTAAGGTAAAACTTCTTAGTTGAGAAACTACCACCACTAGTTGAGAAACTACTGCAATACCTGAGTAATCTCTGCAAACAAAACAAGCCTCTTCAATGCAGACTGTCTGGTTAGGCACTGCTAATGAAGATGAAGGACAAACAAAGGTCACAAAGCTAACAATTTTCAATACCTGCTTTGGAGGCAAACCTCAGCAAAACACACAGGTTTAAAAAAGAAACCCAACCAAACATATTCTTTATTTGCAAAGTACCATGAAATCTTCTGAGGTTCTATACCTTTACCTCCATTTTTAATTAGGACTCTCTCAGTAACATGTGCATGGGATTATGGATTTCCTTCCCTCTCCCATCCCCCAATCAAGTTTCAAGTTTGTGGACCACATCCAAGGAGCCAGTTTCTATGCATTCCTGAGGGAGAAAAGGCTATAGAAAAGTCTTTTATTTCTGCATGTATTTCCCAGAAGGCCCAACTAATGCAAAAGGAAATGTATCAGACTTCTTCAATGGGGGGAGGGCAGGAGGGGATTAACATGTTTCATGGGCAGAGTGTGCGCAAGCCAGGAGGGTTGAGCACTTCAGCCCGAGCAATTAGATGCAACTCTTTTGTAAACCTTACGGTACAATATCTGAAATACCCTTTTCAACAGAAAAACCCACTCAAGTAAATGTCAAAGTAAATTGTGCTGAAAACCAGACTACGTCACAAAAGGCTACTGTAAAGGGACACGCTTGAGACTGAATACGTATACCTCATGAGAATCACCACTGAAGCACATCAGCATCGTGAAGTTAAGGGCATAAATTCAGGAGCACACGTTTTCATTGCAAGACAGCATCATCTGCATGAACAGTTTCATGTAACTTGTAGTAACCATTTCCTCCTCCTAAAATGATTTTGTACATACTTCTCTACAAAGTTTTTCAAGAACTTACCAAGTTTGGGTCCAGCTTCAGACAGATGCATCAAGATTTAAAAAAAAAAAAAAAAGAAAAAAAAAAGGCTACTGGGAACTGAGCAACTGCTCCCTATACTAAAATATTACAGGAAAGCTAAATAAAAGGTTATTTCTCCAGGATTGTGACTCCGCCTGCTGAGTCTATTTTACTGGCAAAGCATATCTATAGGCAATGTACAAAGCAGCTTTTGCCCCATCTCACACCTCCAAGGGACTCCAACCACCATGTACACTGTCTACTGCAGCATTCCCCAGGCCTCTGCTGTTCGCCTCAGGGCTGTTTTTTCTTTAAAACACCCCCCCTTCCACTTACCCACAAAGGTGGATTTAAAAAAGGATTTAAGGCAGACATAGCCTAAATTTGCTGAAGGTGGATACTGCTTTCATTTTTACAGAGCATACAGGCAGCAGGCCATGCCACGCAAGTTAACAGACAAACACACAATTAACTGAACAAGAAGCTCAATTCAAGTTTTACTGCATTTGCCGGTCCAAACATTCCTACTCCACCTGTATTTAAAAACTGTTTGCAGTTTAATATAGCATGCAATTATATTATAGCTGTCTACTCAAAGTGAAAACAGATTCATTCTCAGAGTTATTCAGCATTATTAGTTACAGCGTAAACAGCCTAAGATATTTAACTAGCACATTCAATAACATAATCACTCATCCTCCTCTTCAACCCTCACATGGAAAAGTAAAAGCAGCCAAATTATTTACTTACTTAAAACCCAACAATCAGGTTGATTGCTCCAGGACTATTCTTTTAGATGGTGAACTATCCAGTACTGCATTTACAACATTCAGTAAATCCATGGGGAAAAAACCCAACAAGATTCCGTACTGATTTTGGTTCAGTGCTGAGATGGCCCTCAAGCAGCCATCTTCTTTTCTATTATCTCATTATTATCTCAAAGTAACATTTTTTTCTATTATCTCATTTTACAGTATTTGAAGGGTTCCACTTTTGCAGAACAATATTCTGGAATTTTAACACTACAAATGATTGACTTTCTGTCCACAAACATCAAGGCTTCCAACAGTAACCAATTTGCCTATGAAACACCTACTACAGTCTAAGCAATATGTAAGCAATTTAGGATTTTATCATGTTGATAGGAGAAGGTGATATTGGAATAACATGATCATTCATTTAATAAGGTATGAAAAGATCTAGCAGCCAGAAACTGATGATCAACAACAAAATGTGCAGGCTCTCACAGAGGAGAGTAATTAATGCCTGGAAATAAGATGACATGGAGGATTTGCAATCATTATAATCAAAATAAGGAGAAATCGATTTTCTACATGGGGAAGATGAGAGTAGTGGGCAAGTCTCATTACAAAATTTCACTCAGCCATTCCAGAGGTTTTTGTTACTCAGGGACTAAGGTAACACCTTTAATTTGCTTTTCTTCAGGGAAGCAGTTGCTCACTGTTTTCATCAGGTTATGTTTTCACTTTTAGCTGAAGCTCACCACCCTACCTCTTCTCCCCTCCCCCACCATCTCAAGCAAGAGAGTGGGTATTGAAAGATAGGCAGGACACCAGCTGCTGTAATTCTGGGGCGCTACAAGCAAACCAATTTTGCGGCCCTATCAAGAATTTTACTATCTTTTACGTTTTTTGCATAGTTCTGTAACATAGCCATGCCACAAAATTGCAGAAGCAATGAAGGCTAGAGCACAGCTGCAGCAGTAGCATGCACAGCTCTGTAGCACAGCCCCCTCTCAGAGCAAAACCGACTCAGCAGTCTGCTGCTACGCACGCAGCTGCCGTACCATTCCATGCAGAGCTCAGAAAGACTTCATATGTGTACCTCTGAGAGAGACAACAAAGACCAAGGCAGCAATCAGGCTGTTTTAAATACATTTCTCTATTCTTTCACCCAAAACAAAACAACCCAAAAAAGGCACACCACACCAAAAAACAGTAATTCATCATTACAGCACAGATTTTTTTCCATTATGAATCTGCCCAACCCACTGTCAAGTTGGAAGCGAAACCCTACCATCAGTACATATGTGCTTCGGAAACAACGTCTAGTGATTACAGAGCAAAGCTCTACTCAGTGATCTATAGGAAAATTATTGCGAAAAAACCTTCCTCGTTTCTCTTTGGCTGTACACATAGCTTTGAAAAATCCCACCTAGGTTTTTAAAAATTTTCTGTAACAAAGCCACACTTCTCTAAGTCTGTTCCTATTTGCCATGAATCATTGCAATACAAGTTTTCCATATTAACTCCTTCAACCTTACATGGCATAATTACAAATGTTCTCGCTGCATATTTTTACATATTTAACTGAGAGATTTCATGCCATGCAAAATAAGTGTCTCAGTACACATTTATTTCACGTTAAACTTACACAGTGCTACACCATTTACTGCACTATTTCTAGATAAACTTGAGCATAGTGCAGCTCATAAACAGCAATTATAACACAAGATAAAATGCAATGTAACAATGCAAATGGAACTCCCCAAACTGCACAGGATAATTAAGAGCTTTCATGGGATATCCCATGTGAAGAAAAATTTCACTGTAGAACTGTAAATTGACAGACTATAAAATCGCATAAATGGGAAAGTTTCAGCCTCCAGACACTGCGCATTCCACATACATGCTAGCCATCAGAAAACCCTCTCTGAAAACCAGACATTGGATCTGAAGCTCTCTGGGAGAGTCTGGAGCAAAAGAAGAGCGGCATTATGTCATGTTTTGCCATGGTTTGGAGGAACTTTCTCATCCCTCAGTATCACACATCTTGTCCAAACTATTATTTGACCAGACCAGTTGTGCTTACACTGTTTCTACCCTGAAGAAGGCATTATGGGTTACCAAAGGGTTTAGCAGAACACCTTACCCTGCGTATCATACGCCAAAGTGAAGTCAACAGCAAGTGCCAGCACAACTGAGGATCTTTCCTGCTACACCAGTCTTTTCCTTCACAAGACTACAAATTCTTAAGCAGAGGAGGATCACTGATCTAGTGCCTGGTGTTGAAGTGCTACTCTTGACACAGAGATAAACACAGTCCCTTTCCCAGAGGCCCTGTATGTCTGGAGCCTCTGAAGGCACGGGTGGTCCCCTCAGGAAGTAATGAATCCCGATCAATCAGAAAGATGGACAAAACATAGACAGTTGACACTGAGCTCAAGCAGCCTCTTCTCCATTCTTGACTACTTCCTGAAATATTTCATCTGTTTCTTTCATCCACAAATCCAAATCCAGAAGGCAGACACTGTAACAAGATCAGTAAACACTCCTAAGCTTGTGACTAGTAGCTTCTCTAATCAAAGAAACACGTATAACTTGTTTTTTCTTCCCGAAGTTTCCTCATCCATCCTCAGAATAACATTAACTTCAAGCAAACAGGGCCCTTCAGGATCCTGACGTGCACCAGATTTCCAGACAAGAAAATTTGTATTTACATGATTAATAATGTAATTACTATAATTACTTATAATAATATATTAGTATATATTATATGTTAGGTACTACAATACATATTAATACAGTGATATAATTACTTATATTTATTAGAAAAATGTTGAAAAGTACAGGCTTCTTTGATTGACTGATGCCTTTAAAGTTTAAAGCAACATTTAATATAAAAGGAAAAAACAGTCATGAAAACTGGGCTATGCACTCATTTTATTTAGGTCTTTCAAGCAAATGTAAGCGCCTTACTTTACTGAGCTTTTTGAAATCCTCCCAGCTGTAAAATTCTAACAGCAAATTTATATTGCCTACTCAAACTAATTTCAAGATCATGATGCTATCACCTAAAGTCACTTAAAACTTTTTAGAACAAACTACTTTTTAAAACTGACTTCTTTGTTCAGTTACCATTCATACAGTGACTTTTCCAGAGGCCAAATAAAGCATGGCAACTCAATCACTGCAACTCTTCCCAAATAACTTGACTGTTTGCATCTCTGGTAGCTCAAGCAATGGGGTGACTTTGTCAGCACTATTTCTGCAAACCATTTTAACTGCAAAAGCCAGTATGCACCACTGGCTTCTGCTCTGGCATGCTGTTCTGCCTACCCCCAGTCTGGTCCCTGGTCACGCTGCTGAAGCGCCTGCACTAATCTCAAACATCTGTGATTTTTTTCAAAAGAGATCATTAGTTTCACACCAGTTTTTGTGGACCTTATTTTAGACTGGTGAAGGCTAATAGCAACAACCAGAACAGTCACAGCTAGTTTGTTCACACAGAAAACAATGTGAGACTGCCAGCATCATTCTGAATTGCCAAAATTGCTAAGTTTTATTGCACTATGTTAAATAGCTACAAAGCAAAGTCACAAAACTGATGGTTGATCATTTCCCTCTCCCATTCACACTCCCTCACAGCAGATGCCAACTACCCAGCTACAGTTCATTAATAAGAAAAACACGTAGTCAGCTGATACAAACATGGTAACCGGAAACCTCTCATTGTTTTAACCATTTCATTCTTGACAGAATAATGAGAAAGAAAACCTGAACACTGTCCACTTCTAATCTGCAACTACACTTCTTCAGCTGAAGTCTACAGCGCAATTCCTTTACTAAAAAGCAGTAATGCACAGCATATAAATAAAAACAGCATTATGAAAATTATCTGGCAAATTCATGGTTTTGTAGGCTAAAAAGGAAAAGAAAAAATGGTAAAATGTGATTTGTGTAAAATGAAAGAAGCAGTGGAGAGGGACACAACTTTCACGGGAGAAACACTCTCAGTTCCACTTGCTACCGCTGGCTGCGGTTTATGCCCTCACACCTTGGGCTGCCCAGAGGCTCCATCTGAGGTTCCCTAACAGCCAGTTCCCATGCTCTTATTCCTGGAGATGGCTGCCCATGGCCTGCAGTGGAGGCCATGGCCAACAGGCAGGCTGGAGCCTCAGTGAGGCTCCCACAGCAGCAGGCACCGCTGCCAGGTGAGCAGAGGACCTCCCGAGGTGCCCAAGAGCACCGGCACCTCTGCTCCTGTCTGCCAGCACCTGCAGAGCTCAGGGGAAAACTAACTACCACATTAGTGACAGGAACAAAAGCAAAGACAAAATAATAGTCTGTACTCAAGTGCATCAATAAATAAAGCTGTAGAGACTTATGCAAGACAGCAGTCATGTGACATTAGCTTAAAATAAAAAAAGAGAAAGGAATAGGAAAAAGCAGACACAGCTACATACCCAGACAGAAAATGGAGAGAGCAAAACACCAATGATAGCTACTGCAGACCAGAAGTATCAGCTTACCGCTCCCCAATGAAAGTTACGCCATGTGCCAGGTTTCAGCCATTCACGAGAAAAGCAGGTCTGTATCACACACATCTCCCACAGATAGATGGGACCACCCTCTCAAATCCCTCCGACTGCAAAGAAAAACCACCTGCACCCACAAAAACAATCCTCATCTCCCAGCAGCCTCCAAAACCAAACCAAAACAAAAAAAAAGCCTGCTGTGGCTAACTCTTCCTGAAGTACCTACCACCATCAGACCAAACTCTACTCCGCTGCCTGCAGCCATTCTGTGCTCCCTGCACACTGATCTATGCACACCATCCACTCAGCTACATTCTTCAGGAGATTTTCCCCCCCCCAACAAAGACAGACTTCCTCAAGAGAGGTATCCAATTTTTTCTGTTTGCCATCATCTCATTTGTTACAAAATCCTTCCCCATTTTGCACACTACATCATCATCTCTAGTCTGCTGTCTGCTGATCTCCCTGGAAATAAACATAAATATACACACCTTTTTGTCATAGTAGGAGAGAAAAAGAAATTTTATGACATCGAACTTCAGACAGCACTGCACATGCAACTGCCAATAAACAACTCAATGACAAACATTCATTTCTCTGAATCTGCTTTTCTGTCATTGCTCCAGTTTTAGTCTTCTTTTTCTGACCAAATTATCTAAAAACTCACTGGGAATTCAAAGGTTCAGTGAGACCTTGACTAAAGGTCAAATTAAAACATATTAAAGAATAATTAACATATTGAAAAAATACTGAAGAAAATATACACGATAAGTGACTACCAGGTAAATTTCTTCTTAAATTCTTAGCTTCTCAAAGTGCACACAGATTCACCTCCACATTCTTTTTATTAGACAAAGCATCAATGTAATTAAAATGTAACAGTATCCTTTCAGTATAATAAGACTCTTGCGATTAAAGAAAAGAGATCTTTTACAAGCATAAAAGATTGTTCTGATGCCTTCTAAAAGGCAGATTTTATTCTTGGTTTGCCCTTTTGTTTTGCACACATTTCCAAACACCCTACTGATATTGCATTTATGCAGAGTGCATTCTATTTACTTATTCAAGTGAGCTTCAGTGATGCTGATAATCAAGGTACAGGTAAATTTTTAAAAATCACAAAACCAGAAGAAGCAAGGGCTAGTTATGCAATACATACCACAAGTTTCAATAAAAGCAAAAGCGCTGGCACGATTCAAAAGCAATAACCAGAAAATGCAATAGTACATTCTAGAGCACAAGCACAACTGAGGTCTGTGCCTGTCATCCCAACCCCCATTTATTCATCTAACTTTATGTCTTTGGGCAAAAAATAGTGATATGCAGCTGCCATCCACTTTTCTAAACACAGATTATTCTGTATACATTTCTAAAAATCACACCAAAGACTGACATCTTCAAAATAAATCTCAAGATTCAAGTTACAGTTTTGCACACTTACAGTGCAAACAAAGCAGCCAATTGTTCAGCTACAATTTACTCAAAACAGGTATCAGTGTTTTTCACGATTTCTTCACATTTAGGCTGTATGGCAATAGAAAACATACAGTATGTATAAACAATGTACCAACAACAACAACAAAGAAAACAGCTTCCCAGTAGGTCCTAGTAGACAACACTGAGGCCCTTACTGAGGGATTGCTGTTCTTGGGGACTAAAACTGTATGTCTCCAAATGAACCAAGGCTATTACAGAAATGATGAAAACTAGTCACAGAAAGATATCCTGATGTAGATGTACACATAAGAACACTTACAATTAATCTCTACATAGGCAACATGACTCAAGAGTCAGTTTAGGAAACTTCAATCTGCTAAGCAATTTAAACAGCTTCATTGTTAGTTATGATATCATGAAATTGATCAGTCAACAGTGACTACAACATGTAAACCTCTCCCATTTGGAGCCTAGATTACACCATTTTACAAGTTAAATTCTTTTCCACTGCCACTAAATTATTCCCTATTGTGACACCTCATTTACTAGAAGAATCTCTAAATGAACTTTTAATTTACTCTGCCTAACAAAATATCTAAAAAATTAATTTCTTACCTGCAACTCAAGCTTCATGGCTGTTCTGAGAGCTCTATTACAAGGACAGTAGCAAATGGTTGCCTTGAGCAGTTGGCAATGCCCTGAATTTTGTCATCAAGTAATGAGTCTGCCACAAAAATAATGACCACATGGCAGCAGCCTGCTGGATATAAATCCCTTTGCTGCTTAAAAAACTAGCTTTTAGATCAGTATTGAAACAAAAACAAAACAACCCCCAAAATACTATCTGAAATGAGTAGAAAGAAAAAAGAGCAGTGCTGGTCTCACTAACAGGATGCAAATTAGCACTAGGTTTTTTTACATTTGAGCAAATGTAAAGATAAAGAATATGAAACAGGGAACACTTAGCTCTTCACACAGGTTTTCCATTTACATGGTGAAGCATTTAGCACTTGTGAGCTGACTTTCTCAAGAGACACTAATACTAAAAAGCAGCAAAATAAATGTTTTGGGAATAGCCTCCCCTCTCTCCAGCCCTGCTTATCCTTTGTTCCCATAAGGCTTCAGTTCTTGGTTAACATCTCTCTGTCTGAAAATAATTGCCTGCCTCCTAAAGGCATCTCGGACAGTGTCACTCCTTAATCAGCAGGAGGACAGCTGAGTGATGTGAGGCATTTCCATCTTCTCCCTGGAGCAATCGCACCATCCCTACACGGCACTACTGCAACATCAAGAACTAAAATGACTTTAGATGTGGTAGTGCCCCATAATGAGAGCCATACGCCAATAAGGCTCCCCTCTAAAAACCCAGTTCTATTACCAGCTGCCTATTAGGACTTAGCTTATTGATACAACTATGCCAAGGATCAATCAGTGCAGCCTGAATACAAACCTTAGGGAAAATTCATCTGTAGAAATGAATTTCCAGCATATTTGGTATACGTAGATGCAAAAACACAAGCAATAATCAACTGCATTATCTTTAAATTTTTATCATAGTGTGAATATAGTAATCAGCATCAGTACGTTTGCAAGTTCTAATGCTCTGGCACAGGAAGGGTATCAGTAAAATTCCACTAGATTTACAAAATGCAATGAATTTACTTCTCTGCACAAATACCTTAGAAAATAAAACTAGTTACCTTTTTCTCAGCAAATTGGAGGCCAGGAGAAGAAAAACGTGATCATGGGCTCTGCTGATATACTTGCAGTGGGTATACCAAGAAGGTAATGTGTGAATCAGAATAATACGTATTTCACCTTTCATCAGATCAGTAATACACACTATAATTTCACTCCACAATGAAACATCAGCATCTAGAAATTGCATGGAAGCATTTTCTCACAGCAAGTCATCTTCTCTTTCCACATGACACATTCACTTGAAAATCTAGACATTACCCTTTCTGTAAGAAAATGTAAATCCCACACATCTTTCTTTTTATACAGCTCTCCATCCTTCCCAACTCCACGCCCTTCCTAACTCTTGATGTCTGTGCCACACAGCTCAAACACGTGGCTGATGCTTATATCCCCTGCCCCATACCTTTTTAATTTTGCTGTATATACCATAAACTAACAGCTACTGCGACCTTTCCCTCCTCCAAGCATTTGGGATTCACTTCCACAGAAAGACTTACCTAGAAAGCATTTTCAGATATAACAGCCAAAGGCAAAGTTGAGTGACGCAAAGGAGCAAGACCACTCAAATTATCTTCAAAATTCTGCATCTCCTCCTTCCATAAGGCTCACTTTCTTCTTTCAAACTACTTCATGCGGCAATGACCATGCTTCCCACTGGCATTTAGGTACCACAAACTCTTAACACATCTGCCTGTTTGGGGCCCTCGAATGCCACCAGAATATGACAGCACTGGTAGAACCATAAGGCCACCAATACGACATGAGCCTAAAGTCTTTAGATTTTTGCTGAAAATGGAACTCATTAATTGTGAAAGCAACAAACATCATCCTTTCACAACCTCCAAGTCCCTCTTTTCCTCATAAAGGGAACTACCTAATTTGGCTTTATCAGGCACAGTGTGACTGCTGAAAGAGAGCTTAAAAAGCCTTTACAACTACTTCCCCAAACTCTCATATATTTCTTCTTATATTTCTTCTCTGCTTCTTGAATGTTATTTAAAGCTCACATTTTCATCAACTACAAAAGATTAAACTACCATTGCTTTAAGTCACATCGCAGTAATACAGGAATACTTTCAACCTTTTCACACAAACTCTGAAAAACAAATACAATTAGGAATTAAAATTAAATCACAGTTCTGAAAATGGAGAAAGAACCTCTCAAACTGTACTTTGGGAGATACAAAAGTAAGAAGTGCTTTATATCCTGAAAATGATCAAGGCATCCTGAGAAACTTGAAGAAACATGGCAGCAATGTAAGCAGATAAAGAAACCTTGGGTTCAAGAAAGTTTTGCCAGATTGTCATGGCCATTAAGCAGGCTGGAGCCTCAGTGAGGCTCCCACAGCAACAGTCATCACTGCTGCCACTTAATGCTGTGAATGAAGGCATTTAATTCCAGAGTAAAACTCCTGTATTTCACCAAACAGAGAGGCTGGACAGGAAATGGGAAGTGCTAATAAAAAGCTCAGGTTTCTAAGTGTTTCCTGTTCTCACTAGAAACACTTTCTTGATTAATCAATGTATGCCTCTGTGATGCATGCCTACATGACCGCCCATTACAAAACGAACAGCAAACCTCACTAAAACGTTTTCAACTCTGCAGATGGCCACAAGAAGCATTAAGCTTCATTACTGATCCTCCTTGCTATCACAGTTTCTCCCCCTTCAGCAGTTTCAGAGCTAGGCTGTTTCACACGCCTCTCAGAGACCTCAGGCTTTAAAACCAGATCACACTGTCCTCCTGCCAAAGAGCTGAGCAGTGAGTTACAGCCAAAGTCCAGACACATGCCACCATCACCACAGCACACACTCAGCTGTTTAGGTGAACTCCTGATTTCCACCTGCCACAAAGTTCAACCCCAAAACAAGCACAAGTACTTTACTCCGATGGGTAACTTGCTGGCTAACAGCTGGGCCACGACAGAGCCTCTGATGAATTCTTCATATGGCTGTGCATGAACAGTTAACAGCTTTTACCTTCCCACTCCCTGCCTCTGCCACAAACACAGGCACTCAAAGTACTAATACAAATACAAGATTTTGAACAATCGCTACACAGACTGATCTGCGTACAGATTTGTGATACAAATCACAGCAGAGCCCCAGAAAACACCATCGTCACACTGCTAGTGCTGCCCTGGATACTGCACGCCTTCCCTCTTATTCCAAACACTCAACCCTTTGGCACAAATGCCACTACTGGTTCGGCATGAGTCTGGAAAATCTCTGCCAATGTGCAAAGAGAACAAACAGCTATGTGTGTAATTTGATGTACGTGATAGTATTAGGAATTTAAGGCGACTGAAAAACAAGCTTTATATACAATACATCTTTGTCCTAGGTACTAGAAACACCTACATATGTAACTTGATTTATATAACAACATACACTTATCAGTCACTAAAAACACACTACACCAACTGTATCTTTGCAGTTTTAATTTAAAAATTATTTTATTATTATTTTATTTATTTGTTATTTTTAATAATTCTTATTATTAAATAAATATTAATATTAAATAATAAATATTATTTATTATTTTATTATATTAAAAATTCACATTAAAACAATTACTGAGAAGCTTGATATTAAAATTTAGACTAAAGTGATTTTAATTTTAATGAAGCCTGACTTCTAAGTCACATGGAATACACTTGTCTTCAAAAGCAAGGTATCAACTATGTTTTTATGAACTCCTTTGGAGTAAAGGAAATGAAACATAAGAATTTAAACTAAGCTGAATTTTAGCTACAACTTTTCTCTTTCAGTGAAAAGCAATAATCATCCGTTTTTATTACAGTTTTGTCCTTCACATTCCTCTACTCAGGATGATTCAGGAAACACTAAAGTTGCTTGTTCCAGTACATGCAGTATCCACCTGACATTGTTCTGGCTCACGACAGTACAAACAGTTCCATCAATGCATTTGAAAAAGAATGACTTGCCAAAACAAACAGTGGCTCAAAACTGTACTTTCCCTCTTTGAATGCTAGAATTGATATGCATCCTTATTTTCAGTATCTCAGCAAATAAAATTTCATTTTCTCTTGCCTCCCACGAGAATCTTAATATATGCCACCTTCTGATAGTATGGCCTATAAAAATGCTTTTGGCTTTACTGTCAATATTTGATTAATTTTAACCCTAACCAAAGGGTTCATCTATCTGAACAGAGGGCACGCTCAGGGGTGGCAATGTATAAAGAAAAAAAATAATAGCACGTTACCTAAGTAACCAAATACAGAATCTGAGCTACATGTACAATTTTTGACTCTATAAAGTCTTACATCTCAGGGCTTTAACATCTTGAACTCATGCAACCACAAAGGATTTCAACACCTCAGGAAAGGTCTCAAAAGAGCCTGCTGAAGTCATTTGATCACATCTGAAGAAGTTTTGAAGTCACGGCAGCAATCCTGGTGTTACTGGCTGTAATGTAAGTACTACATTAAAAATCCACACTGCTCTTCCTAGTGAGATCATTGAAACATTTTACAGAAGCCAAACATTTTTCATTTTCTCTGCAAAACCCGAACAAAGGCTACAGTATTATCTTACAGATGCATATCTATTCCAGCTGAGCTTTATCCAGGCAGACATTTCAGGATCAGGGCAAAATGTTCAAAGACTACCCAAACATCATGGTCTGAACATTCAAGCTCAGAGCTGCCACAGCACCTCTCCAACCAGAAGCACATGTTCAGATCATCAGAGTCTGTTCTGCATTTTACGTACCCATCTACAAACTCGAACACACACTTTCAGTATCCTTTAGACCACTTAATTCCCACCTCTAGACATCTCTATCTCCCTTTTAGGCAGTTTCAATTAAAGTTATTTATCTGGATCTTGCTTGGTTTTATTCTCTATTATTCTCTATTATCCTCTACACAGGACATAAATCCTCATAAAGTTTGCAAACAAGTTTTCAGGACCCTAAAACAGTGGTTAGAATCTTAGCTGTAACTGAGAGAGAAGCTAGCTAACAAATAATGCTTTCTACTCTCAAGCATTATTCCAATCCATTCCTAGCACTAAAACTGCTATGGGAATGTCCTTCTGCCACATTGCAGAAGCTGAAAAAAACAGCACAACTTCCTTCTCCAGTGGTAATCACCAGAACAAAACCCCAGAGAGGGGGGTTGTGACTGGTGTTTTACTGACAGCACTCTTCTCTCAGAAGACATGATCATGGTCTTCCTGGACGTTACTATATCCACCTGCATGACATCTTGCATTCAGGCACTAAGGCAACTTGACCCAAAAGCTACTTTGGCTTTAAAATGCATCTGTTTAACTCTGCTTAAAACAAAAAATTGTCAAAACAATGCCTCATCCTCTGCCTACTTTAAAAAAAAAAAACCAAACACCCATACTGACCTTTCTAATTCGAGAAAATGGATGGAAATGCTGTAACTATGCTGCGATGTCCATTTGATATGTGGTCCGGATGTCACAAAGACCTGTTTTCTGCTTTTACTTAGATCCCTAGCAGACAACACATATCTCGTATTTCAAAGTGAGCAGAAATACTTATTAATATCAAAAGTCACTGTAAACCATTCCAAACACATGGGAATTAATAAAAAATTACACAGATTAGTAACAGGATCATTATCCTTTGCAGCCTAAATAAAAAAAGGGAGTTTGCAATACTTTATAATTTCTCCTCCAAGTATTCTTTTCCCGATCTCATCTATAATGGAGACTATCCTTCCATCCTTCTGGGATATCTTCCAGCATCATGAACTTTCCAGTCCTGTTTGCATAGTCACTATGAACTTTCCACGGTAACCAACTGGGTCGTTCAGTACCAAAAACTCTCTCAAGGAACATCAGGGATCTGTATAAGTGCAGCATGAAGGGTGCTTTGCTTCATGGTCAAGGCAGAAGCAGTACTTGAGGCTCGTAGTAACCACAGTCTGCTCAGCCTTAGCAATTCAGATGGAACAATACATCTGCAGCACTAAAATTTCCTGTTTTGACAACCCTAGGCAACTCTGTCCATTTAAACTATCAATCACCAACCACTAAGCTTAGTAGCATCTGTACACCTCTTCCTTCTGAAAGAAATGATGGCAAAATGCTGGAGTGATTCTGCATGCAGTCATGACAAGATATCTGTCATTTTCCCTCACCAAGACAGCAACGGCCTCACCTAGAGTCACCACTGATCAGTCCAAAGCAAAAAGACAGCCTAGTTGTCCAAAGTAAAGGCACAGAAGAGAGTTTTATTTCATCCTTCTGCAAAGGTCCCATTGCATTAGTTCCAGTATTACAGCTCAACTTCTTCTAGCATAAACGTGAAACGCAAAAGTAATTCGCTATTTCTTCACAAGGATGATCCAAGAAAAGTGGTGGGTGGCAAAGTTCTAGTGCTTTTTGGTAACAAAAATTCCCGGGAAGTGCAACATGGTGTACCTGAGAATTACAAATAAGAACAGCTAACCTGGGCAGAGAACACTCCTTTTGCAATCCTGATACCCAGCCACCACTGCATGAAGCAAAATACTGTCAAGAACACAGAGATGGGGAAAGGAGGCAGAGATTTGAAGATGCAGCAAGCACAAATACGTCTTCCACATAGCCTGCAAGACAAGAGAAAGCCTAAGTTTCTGCAGGAACAGTTTGTTGTCCCCTCCAGTGTAAGGTTTTTGCACATCAGCTACTATACTGCTCAAGAAACTACAGTTTAGGCTATCTCATGTTCCTCCGCTTTCAAAATAAGTTTTATTCAACAGAGAATTAGCAGTTTGTTTCCACAAATGTTGGAATCTGAAATGCAGGGAATTCTCAAAACTTTGGGCTTGTAAGACAAAGCTTAGAACTAAACATAGGATTTGATCTGAGACTTCGGAAAAGTCTTCTAAATTTAGGTGTTGGAAGTGAGAATGTGGATTTATAGTTTAAAGTAGAAACACATTAAACTAAGTAGAGGAAAGTTTAGAGTTTTAGGGTATAGTATTGTAGGTTTGTGTGTTATGATTAGTTAAGAAAGCTTACTCTGTAGCATGAGTCTTTATGATAAAATATTTAAAGATTAAGTTAAAGTATAAATAGCTTTATTAGTAGTGTTTTATTAGTTAATAAATTTTGAAAAGATTTTTTAACTAGAAGTCTTGTTACTTTCTAAGCCATGTGGTGAGGATGTGCGCTAAACTCACCTTTCCTGCTTATGTAAAAGATAAAAAAAATAGATCACACCATCTAAAACAATTTAGTAGTTTTGTCTCTAACTTATTTAAAATTCTTGCACAAATTCTCACAAACACTTTTATCAGAGTAACAAACCCCTTGCATAATAAACTTTGAGTAGAATTTTGGTACAAAATACACTAATGTGAACAAACAGCAACTAAGCTGGTGGAGTGATGTTGGTGCAGCTACAATCAATGTCAGATATTCATCTCCAGAACATCACTGATGCCCCCAAATGCCATCTCAGAGTCTGTCAAATGGGAAAAGGACAGCTCTGTTCCTTATAAATATCTCCACACTCCAAGGACTGTAAATAAGGGATATTGTTGAAATGAAAGATCAAGTTAAAGCTATACATTTGTAACTTTAAAAACATCTCCCCCTCCCTTCTGTATCTTTAATCAAAGGTTTTAAACGCGTACAGGATGGCTGTTGCCATGGAAATATGCAGGCCAACATCTCTCTGTGGAAACCTCAAAGCTCCCTTCCCTGCCAGACACCTTGTAATGACAGGGCCACATTAGCACCTTTGACTCTCAGAGGCCATTTACCACATAGAAATTAGCACAGCTGACTCCATTTACCGTCCACAGACAAACAGTAACTACTCCTGCTCAAGTGACTTTCTGCTGCACTTGCCCATTCCCCCCGGACACGCTCCCAAATCCACTTCAGCATCATCCCTCCCTCACACTACAGCTAATTCATCTTCAAAGTATACTGCCTTCTCAGCAAACACTAATCAGAAACCAGATGTTGCACAGGCCATCAGATGCTCCACCTGATCAAGAGCATCATTTCATAATCTGCTGAGAAATTCCTTTTTCCAAAACAATTGACATACAATAACTCTCCATCCTATTCCAGAAGATGGAAGGCAGAGCTATGATGAAAAACAGAGGCAGACATGCAGCAACAGGAACTGAACTCTCATAAAAGCCAACAATTAAATTAGAGAACACAAGACAGCGTCTGAATAATCCTCTGATGGTTGTCAGTGCTAAAGAGGGAAAAAGAAGTTCTTAAAAAATCTCAGTGGAATTCCTGGATATCGGCATGTACCATTTGATCCACAATTTATGACCATAGGCAGCCCATTTCAAGGCAATTGCAAAACAGATGCCTTTTTAAAATATTATTTTAAATTAATTCCAAAGAGGCAAATTCAACCATCTAAAAATGCGTTCTTATCAACATCTTAATACACACATGAGCCAATATACACATTTATACAGTCACATGTTTGTATGAAGTCGATTTGTGCCACATACCCTCTGACATTGGAGTAATAAATCCTTTAGACACATAAAAGGTAAGATTTAACATACATTTAGAATAAATTTATCTACATATCTTAAGAAAGAAACTATTTCAGTAGTATTGACTCTCATTAAAAATAGCTAGTCAAGTACATTAAACAGCTAATATACTGTGAATGTATACCTATGGGTTGGTTCTTTTATTTTTTAACTCTTCAGAGAGAGGAAATTGTAGAGATAAAAGCTCTTAAGCCTATGGAAAGGTCTCACATATTCATCACGCAATCCTTCACAACTGATTCCAGTACCAAAGAAATGAAACTACATTCTATGTCTCACTTACCTAGAAGATAATCAAGATGACCTTTCAAGGCAGTTTATCAGTATCACTGATGCTGAGTAAAACCTAAGTAAGATATAACTAAGCAGTAAATTTATTTCCATAGGGCCAAACATCTAAACATTTAGATTTTCAACAATCCCAACAATTTAATCAAGAAAAAGGCAGTCACTCTCACATCTAAATAAGACTAGATTTTAACAGGAAAGAAAACATTAATTACTACCACTGTGCAAAATACAGACACTTTTTAATGGCTTTGCAGAGTTTTTTGTAGCTTTGCTTTCTTGGCAGAGACACTAATTCCATCAAAGGCACTTATTTTCTTTACACCTACAGGTCTGATCAATCAATAATTTTCTGACAAATAGACACTTTGGGTGGGGTACAACTAGCCATACACAGATGGGGATCTGTGTGCGCATACATATTCACCTACAGCAAATCCTTAGTAATTATATTCAATTGCTGAGTGGAAAAAAGAATGCCTGAATTTCTTGCCTCTGGCCATTTTAGGGCACTTTTAGTGAACAGAAACAACAGCTATATGGGAGAAAAAAAAACCTTTAAGCATAGCACTGGTTCAGCAGACTCCTAAAGTCTGCAGACAGCTAAAGCTTGCTACTGGGGTTTTTGTTTTAGGGGGGGTTGTGTGCGTGTTTTTGGCCGGTTTGGATCGTTTTGTTGTTGCTGTCATGGCGGGGGGGGGGGGGGGGGGGGGGTTGTTTCGTTTGGATTTTTGTCGTTATTTTGAGAGGTCAAGAGAGTGCATTTGTGCAGGTCCCTGTACTAGAGGGCAACCTCAGCAGGCATACGCCCAGCCTCAGCTACGTTCCACCCACACAAAAAAAAAAAAAAGATGAGGGCCTGATTATTAACTTCTGTGCGCAGACCACTCTTCTCTTCTTAAATGCTTTGCAGAGAGTTCTTACAGTACTCAAACTAAGTACAGATTTAGACACAGCAATACCTCATGGCCCACAGTGCAATGTCTGGCATGAATTACAGTCTACTGAGAACATCCAAGATGGGGCTCAGAAAGAAGGGCAATAAATATTTTATAAGATTAGGTCGAGAGAATATTGATTGTCCCAAAGCCTGTCATTGTATCAGCTGGTCCAATGATCCCCCCATTCCACAAACTGTCTTCCTTACATCCTCAGACAAACAAAAAGAGTCTCATCTGATTTTACTGAACAGTTAAGTGTTCTGCTTGCAACAACTGGGATTTTATTTCTTAAATGTGACTTAATAAATATCTTCTAAATAAATTCAAGCATTACTAGATGAGGTGAAAGCACAGAGAAGAGTATATGTAAAATACTGCATTGACATGCATTCTTACAAGTTACTGTAATTCTAGTAAACAAACCAGTATTGTCCATGCCCATATGACAGTCCCAAACACCACACAGTATTGCCAGTTTAGTCTTTCCTACTGTCACAAGAAATGATCTGCAAACCAGAAAGGTAAACTAATGAATGCATTTTATGGAGCTAAATTATGGAATTAAATGTGTCCTCACACAAACTTTGACCAGTCCATATCATGCTCAGCAAAACCAACAACAGCTCCTTCTGAAGTGTTCCAGAATTATGAGTTCAATTACAACAAACCTAACCAATGTCAAGCACAACTTCAATGACCTGATTTAAGACGTCAATTCAATGTGCATTTTGTTTTTTAAAAAGTCTATATTGCTCCATTCTCCCCAGAATATCTAAAATCTACACAGAGAGAGAATTCACATATAAATCCAAGAGCTTCCACATCTCTAGGTCTCTTCCCCACATCCTGCATTATTTTTCCAGTAACACACAATTGTAACTCATTATCTCTTTCAGTGGAAATGAGAACAAAGACATTCTACAAAAACAAAAAGCCTTCACATTTCTATTCATCTCTTTGTATATTCAATGGCAAAGTTCATACAGTATCATTTGTTTATTAAAAAAAAGCACAACTGAGCATATACTTATAAATCAACGATTTGGGGCAAGAAGAATGCCTTCTTTATATTGAGAGAAGGAAAAAAACTCAGAAATACTGTTAAAGGCTGGCTGTGAAAACCACTCTTCAACAAAGCAAGAACTATAATCACGTTTCATGCATTCTTCCCCCTACTCCTTGGCTCTGCCATTTGCAATGTATGCAAATCTGTATGGACCTGGAGGTTTTACTCAGGCACAGGGAACTCCAGCCTCCCCATTGTCTCGCCTTGCTGCAGTTCAGTCAGACCTGCTTTAGGTTCCAGGCAACCTTTGGTCTCTCTGTTGTACACCAGCAAAGAGCTAACCAAGTCTGTAAAAGTTTCTCCTCTCCTCCCTGCTTTCCCAGTAGAACTAGCCATCTCCATAAACCCTGCCCTGCTTTGCATATTCATTTCTGTCTCCCAGCTACGTAATCAGATGCACGAACGACATCACAATTTCCCAGTCTGCTAACTCCATATATTCCCAAGTCACTTCCATACCAGTGCTTTTATCAATAACATATATGCTCAGCCTGCACAACCCTGCAGTGGAACACACAACCAGGCTCCATACAAGAAACAGGGAACCTGCCTGTCCTTCCCATGAGGCCAACAGGTACTAATTTTGCAGCAGTGTTCAATCCTCTTTAGCCTGCTTCATATATAGGCTAATACTAATTTTTTAAGAGGATCAATGCAGAAAATGCCTAGTGGATTATGAGTTCACTGCTGTACATGAACAGAGACAAAAAGAAATAGGTGGAAGAGCAGAGAAAAATAAAAATGTGTCCACTATTTCTTGTACCAACAAACTTGGTTCTAAACTTTAAACATGATCTTCAATTAACAATGTGTAGTCTTTATCCTAAGTTCCTTATCTGCTTACATCTACAGATTTTTATTATTATTTTCATCTGTTTACAGTTCTTTATTATTCTGGCACCTGTTTTGTCCCCTCACCCAGGCCGCAAGAACTGGCTCCCTCAGTACAGAACAACATACTCTTGAAGTAAAAGCTGCTATTTAGTGCTTTAAAAGACTGATGTGTCAAAAGTCTCAGAGTTACAGTACTGAAAAAAACACTCATGACCTTTCATTCAATACAAGTCTTCTTTCCCGCCTCCATCCCATAATCAAAAAAGAGAAAGCACTACACCTAGTAGAAGTAAGCTCTGGTACATTTATTAATTTTGTTTTCAGAAAGACAGACATACCCAGAAGCTCAGTGCACCACAACTTGGTGTTACAGGGAGCAGGAGGAAACACAGCAGCTCTTGGACACCCTTGGCTAGAAGAGGAGCTCGACATACTTGTTACTGCAGGCAGTATCCTCCCTCACGGCGAATGAAAGCAGGCTAAAGTAGCACATCCAGAAGCTAAACAGGCCTTCGTGTTCCTGGAACTTTACAGGCAGATAAAAGAACATTAAAGCTGTTTGGCCAGAATACAATTAAATGTAAGACCTCATTAATCCCATTCTGGACAGCAGGGTCTGTAACTTCCCAATCCAGGATGACAGCATACATTAGTTTGAAATAGGAAGTTCTACTTTTTCTCTTTGTAGCTGTAGAGCTATGGGAACAGAAAAAGTAATTCTTGGTTCCTTTCATCAGTCCATCCAAGAACAAGGACAAAACCTTCGTATCAGAAGGAAAACAATTAAAACAGCTTCCACATCTAGCCTGCACAGCTATATCAATACACAGGCAAGTTAACTGCAAATGGAAGCTTTGGCAGTGCCTTTTGGCATTCCCAAGTTCCTTCTGGTACTCAACCAGTTGTATGCTCCACTGAAAAGCAGCTCTTTAGGCACTTCAACTTCCCAAGCTCAAGACATAAGTAAAGTTAAGTGGTACTTTCTTCATTCTTTTCAATACACTTCTTTTACCTATCTACCTAAACACTCAGGCACAGGACTACGATGCAAAGCCAGATGAAGAAGGCCTTATAAAACATTGCTTTATCATCAGAGAAATTACTAGTCAGAAAAAAGGAGGCAGAAAACTTCAGAGAAAAAGCAACGAAACAAAAAGCCAAAAGCACTTCCAGCTCCTTGTATATTATGCAAGTTTCCAAATGAGCATACCTTTCTTCAGTTAATTAACATGGCATACAGCAACTGAGTATAGGGCACAACAGAGAACACTCCCCCACCAAACTGTTTAATATCACCACAATGAAAGTTTCCTATCTGCTTTACTTGTTTTTGTTGTCATCTTTAAATCTCAAACCTTATTCTCACATGCTTTAAAACCCAGAATTTAAAACACTGTGAAAAATTGTCTCAGTCATGTCTACAAGTATTTGATTTTTAGTTTAGTAAGACTCGTCATCAATCACCACCCACTCATGAATAATGCTTTAATGGTCATATACCTTCAGAAGCTACTTTTCAACTCATTCAAATCACAAAATATTAATTCAATGAGATCCAACACTTGGAAGCACTGGAGGCTTACAAGACATGTTAGTCAACTTTGGCAATTATTTCATTACCTCTGCACGGCAAAACCTGGGTTAAATAACTTCAGCTCTGAACATTCAGGAGAAATACTTTATATTCTTGTTATCTACAAAATCCCTGTTGCAACAACTAGCTTGAGATTCCCTTTTTCCTGGAGAAAACCAAAACTAAAACAATCAATCAGTGGAGTTCCAAGATAACATAACCATGATAGAAATGCTCCAAGATTTTATTTCTGTTGATTTAGACTCCCACTTAGAAAAGCCATCCTTAACAATCAGATTATGGCACAACCACCTAGCTACTTATCCAACACCTTTTGCAAACTAGGTGACATATGCAAGTATTACATCTAATGCTAGCAGCCCAGAACAATAATTGATTTCGACATGACTGAAAGAGACCTCCCACTTGCTTCCCTGCAAGAAAACAGCTAAGAAAATGTATTCTAAAACGAAAATATTCACTTGGCACACACCCCCTAAGACAGGTGGGAGAGAGGACAAGAGTGCGCTGCAGAGCAAGCACAGTGCAGCTTTCAACTCCACCCCAGTGGCCTTCAGCAGACGACAGATCCTCTCGAGTTCGCCAGCTCCTCCCCAGCAAAAGGCTGCACGGAGCAGGGAACTCTGAGGCTCAGCTGCTCAGGAGGCAGGCCAGCATGGGATGTGCCAAGGCATCTAGAACATCTCTTCTTTTTGCAGGACCTCTTAATGGTATGAATCCACGCATTTTGGAAGAAAACGTTATCAAGTGTTCAATGTAATAGCTGTTTATGCAGGGACTGGGATGGTGGGGGGAGGAAAGGAGACTGAATCATAGTACCAGCAAAGAGATGGCAACGCATCATATTAAATTAAATCTGTGGGCACACCTGTATGTGTCCAGAAAAACCTATGAATCAGTGTTAGAGTTTTGAAACAGAACCGTTCACATCAAACACTTAATTTGTTGTGGAAGTAGCTACCACCCTCCCCACTAGCTACAATGGCTTTTGTTTCTTAAAAAAAAAAACACGAGAGAAATTTAAAAACCAGCTATAGACCTATTCTGGTAGGTATGAATGCAAGCAGCTTTTGTCAGCAGACTCTGTAGCAATCCTGGACCATCGAAAAAGCTATATAAAGTAATTGCTTCAGAGGAGGGGGGAGAGATGGTTAAATACTTCCTCTACAAGCCAAGAGATGATAGTAAAGACAGACTTCATCTGTCAATCCAGCTTCCCATTTACAAAGCCTCCCCTTTTTTTTTTCCCCTCTAAGCATATAAACGCAGTAACACATTCTCATGCCACACGTTTGCTTCCAGTGGAAAACGTCACCTATAATTCATCTCTGCTATCAGAAAGAACGAGTGGCCATCCATCCACAGCCTGCTCGTCCCAGGCAGCACACGGTACAAACCCTCTTCCCTGCACAGCAGGGAACATGGTACGTACAGTGTTTCACCCAACACGAGCCACTCGGCTCTCTCTTACAATGCCCCTTTCTAACTCAGTTTGTAAACGATACTCCCACTCCGGCTCGGCCTCCACATTCGCCATCCATGCAGCCAGCACAGCTTCCTTTAGGCGCACTTGCGTAACTGCCTGAGCTCGCACTCTTTCTAATAAAAGAAGTCATTAAATAGTTCTCTAACAAAACCTCCATACAGGTATCCAAAAGGGAGTATGAGATCAGTAGCTATTTCTGAGCCTGATGGGCACAAAGCACTCAACAGACATGTGCTAATTACTGAGAGAATTTCAATTTTCTTTTAAAAAGAGGCTTTATTACTACACTGACTTCCAGAGCTACTAGAAATACCTGGGTGCTATAAACTTAAAGACGATGTTTCACATTTTTCAGCCGAAGTAACTCCCCGTAAGAGGTACAGGACAATAACGCCATGAAGGCAGGAAAACGTTTCAGCATTAAACTAAAAAGCAGACTTGAAAAATCCCTTCAACCTACAGATCCATCAGGTTCCCTCCTACACTACACCAGGTCAGGATCAAGCTCCTGTTCCCCTCCCTGCTAAAGGCAGTCACGTAATAGAAAGGAGCTGCAACAATGAAGTTACCACGGCTGCATTCATCCACTCAATCCCTCTCCCTTAAACGCCCATGATGCGTAGTTTTGTATACGCGGAAAATACCATGCAACAACCCACACCTCCGGGAAGCAGTGAGGACATCCCCTCAGAATTAGCTGAGGGGCAAATGGGGACAGAAAACCCTTTCTTCACCAGTACCTTGCAAACTCAGCACCTCTGTGGAAACCTGATTTAAACTCTCGTGACAGCTAAAAAATAAAGCAACACATAACAGCTCTTCAGAACACATGCAGCCGGTTACCCCACGGCAAGCACCCAGTGCCGCGTACTGCTCTTCGCTCAACGAGGGACGGCGGCTCCCAGCAGACAGCGGCCTCCCCGAAACGCCCGGACACACTCCTGGCAACCTGAGCTGCTGGCCCTTGGAAACCGACCACTTCTCAGCCAGGCGAAAACGCCTCGCATCCGTCCTCATCACCATCGGGCGCGCCCCCGGACCCCGTCTCCGCGGCAGGTGCGGCAAGCGCGGGCGGCGGGGGCCCGACCGCCACCCCGGGCACGCACCTGGCGGGGCCGCAGCCAGCGGTCGCTGCCGCCGGACTCAGCGGGGCTCGGGGGCGGTGGGAGGAAAAGCAGATTTATAAACCTGGCAGCCCTCGCTCATTTGCTGCAGCCGGAGGCTCCTCCTCTCCTTCTCGGTCCGGCCGCGTCGCAGGCGGGGGCTGCCAGCGCCCGAGCCCCCCGCCCGAGCCCAGCGGCGGCCCGGGCCCTGTCAGGCGGCAGGACGGACTGCGTTCCTTAGGAGCAGCCGCGCCACTCCCCCCCCCCACGCTCGGGTCCCCCAGCCCCGCACCCACCTCGGCGGGAGAAGGCGCGGCGGACACGGACGGTCGCTGCCCCAGCGCCGACCGCTCCCTCGCCGCTGCCTCCTGCTCTCTACGCCCGCCCCCCGCGGCGGTCTCCTCCTCCCCGGCCGGCGCACAGCCCGCCCCGCCGGGCGCTCCTACCTGCGGGGGGCTGCAGCGCTCCGCTCGCACGGCGCCTGCCTGCCTCGGCGCCTTCCCCGCGGCTGGGGCTGGGCCGGCGCAGCCCCCTCCTCCCCTCGCCGGCGGGGGCAGGGCGGCGGCGGCGGGAGGGGCAGGAGGAGGAGGAGGAGTTGGTGCCCGTGTGTAACAAGTTTGGGTTGCCCCGCAGTATGGCGGCCGAGCGGTGCTGGGGGCGGGCCCGGGGCTCGGGCAGGGGCCTGAGCCGCCCTCTCCTTGGTGCTGCTCGTGCCTTCCCCCCGCGTCCGGCGCGGCCCCGTTAACGGCAGCGGCCTCGCGGCGCGGCCGGAGCGGCAACGGCGCCGGGTGACATTACCCCGGCCAGGGCTCCTCCCGCGCCACCTGGGGCTGCGCCGCTTGGCAAGGCACCGAGGCGCCTCTGCCGAAAGCAGGTGCGGTGTCCCGCAGTTCAGCCGGGCCGAGCGAGAGCCGCCGCAGCTCCTCGCACCTAGTGCCACTTGTCGCATTCCACTGCTCCTCCTCCGCCTTTTCGTCGCGGCCAGGATGGATCCGCTCGCCGCAGACCACAGGGAAAACCGCCCCTGGGATCCAGCCTCTCGGTACCATGGGAATGAAATAACTCGTATCGAAAGCGAATGTTACTGGAATTATTGCACCTTAAAAGCATAGGTTCGCTTAGGTGACTGCTTGGCGGTACATAAAAGGAGGACAGAAAATAGGTCAGTAAATGCACAGATCTCACCTGCGATCCTTCTGCTGAGTCACTGATGAGTTATTGATTACCATCATGTTCGTGCACGCCTGGTGTGACTGTTCAGATGAATGACATGGACCAACACATGAGTGTTTGGTTTTAGATTGGGGTTTGGTTTGGGTTTTTTATTGCTGTGGAACTGGTGATACCAGTGTCATGAGATTGCCATAGCTTGGTTAGCAGTAGTCATTGAAGCAAGACTGAACAAAATATTTAGTTTGTCAGATATCAGCACTGGCTGACCTTTAAATTCCAGCATTACACAATATTATATTTTTACAATAACATGCTAGTCAATCTCTAATAATTCACATTCGCTAGGTGAGGTAAGAAATAATGTCAAGAACAAATCATTGAGGAAATCGAGCATCTTTCTGTTGTGTGGTAAACAGTGGGAAATGAGTTTTCCTGCGCTACATTTTCAGAATGGTGATGTAACTTAGACCAGCTTAACACTGGATAACCAGTGTTCATCACACCATTGACATCAAATAGGGCCATAATGCTATCAAAGCATTGAATATGAAGCATGGAGAAGAAAGTAGTCATACCCAGCTCTGGGGGACAGCAGCAACAGGGAGCAGGAGAGGCTGAGAAGGAGAAGCCACAGTCTGCAAGAAAGGGGGAGAACCACTTCTGATGAGTCTTACAGGAGCATAAATGAAAGGGTCAAATGAACCCATGCCAGAAAATCCTTGCTGAAAATAAAGTAGCATGATAAAAAAGTCCTTGCCATTTTGTATTTGGGAAATTGCTGTAGTTTATACCATCAGAAGATGAACCTGATCTCCACTGGGACTGACTGCTGGTATTGATATGCTAGCAAAACCCTATAGTGTAGGCAAGACTTTAAGCATGTCCTGAGGGATACAACTATGAAATGATATTCCAAGGGAAGAAACAAAGATGCTTTTTTAATCTCTCATTTTACAAAATCTAGGCTTGGGCAGTTCTTAGCTCTGAGTAGGAAAATCACAGGGATTTTGTCTGGTTTCCCCTTGAAGCCTGCAGTCTGTACAAATTTCCAAAAACTGGGAGTGGCACAAGAACTGGAGCAAAGGCTAGCACCAAGGCAAAATTTCCATTATTTCTCACTCTATCGAGGTTGTATGTCATTACCTTTTAAGAGTTACATTGTTAGTTTTTATAAAGTAGCTTTCAATCTCCATTCTCAGCAAAACCTGGAGAGTCTTACAGACTTGAAGATTGGACGTGAAACAAGGAATTCACACTTGTACCTTGTCAAATGGCAGATTCTCAATCACATTTAGAACCTTCTTTCAAGTATTTATTACCAAATGGGATTTGATGAGAAAAAGAAAGCACTAGTAATAACAGTGTTAGGAATTTACAGCTGGTACCATGAATTGCACCACTGAAAATTCCTTCTGGTTACAATTATAAGTAATTTTTTTCACAGGACTAAAACCAAATGACCTCTGACACAAAATTGAGAGGTTTTCTAGAGGCCTGTAATATTAATCTGGGTTGTATGTGAGCTAGTGGTGTAGGGCTAAAGATTCTGGTCCTCATGGTAATTACAACTGATTTTGTTTTCCTAAAAGAGATAATAATCTTCCAAATACTGCATGCTGTGGCAATGAGATCATATAATGAACAATTATTAATACATGTCCACATCAATTCCATCACGGATATTGGAGGAAACATGCTTTTAAAAACCTCTACTATAAGCATAATAAAGTCTAATCTTCAAAAGGACACATAATCCTTTCTGCAAAGTAATAGTATATAAAGACTGCCACAGTCCTAACACACTTACTTCAGACAATGTGTTGAGGTTGAATATGCACATGAGTATTTTAAGTCTAGGCAAGCTGTATCAAATCTGTGCCAGGAAAAATAAATAAGCAATTAAGAAAGAAAAAGGGGTTAAAGAAAGCTGTAACAACTGATGGTGCTCTTAAACCTGCAGTCCTTAATTAAAGTCACAAACAAATAAGCTACAGGGTAGAAGATACAGGAGCAGAGTAGGGTCTGAGAGGAGACCAAAAGCGTCTCAGCAGCCAGGTCTGAGACTGAGGGCAGATCTGTCCAAGAGTGAGTGAGTGAACAGGTGGTAGGTTATTAGTAAGTCAGTGAAAAGGGCATTGAACATGCCCAGAGGTTTGCAAACTGATACATAATGCAGGGAATAGCAGGGTGCATAAGAGAATGAATGGATGAGGGAATAAAAGAATAAATAGTTGCGTTGAATGAATGCAACTGTGAACAATTCTGAATTAAGTCAAAGTTTCAAGCTATACCTTTATACTGCTGTGATGGCATGACTTTTCAGATCACTTGTCATTGATGTAAGCCAGCATTAGAGGAAAACAGCACACATTGCTGAAAGAAAATCCCTTTTCGCTACCAATTGTGGGAAAATGAAATAGTAAAAATAAGGATTTAAAATACATTTTGCAGTCATGACAATAAAAACTGTTTTGGAAACGTTAGTACAGAAAAATAGGCACACAAAAGGCATTTAAAAGAATTGTCCAATAAATTAATGTTGATTAACATTATTAAGCTACTAGAATTAGCATAGACCTAAAATTATTTGCAGAGCAAGAAGAGGCCATTAACTATCCTAGTTAGGAACCTGATACACAACAGCTCAAAGTGATTTGTGGAAGATTATACACTAAGTCAGTGACAGAACCACAGATGGATAAAGCCTTGATCTTTTACTTTTGTATCCTCCCCATCAGGCAGAGAAAATGCATTGACTTCACTTTTGCAATTACAGAGTCAGTGAAACTAAATTATAATAGTCAGGGGGTTTTATCTCCTAACCTTGGGGTTTTTTGGGTTTCTTTGGACTGAACACTTCCTATATCATTATGGATAAACATGGCAATTATACACTCAGAGACTTTAAAAGTGTCCCTGTATTTACCATGTTTGTATGCCTAAAACAGGAGAAGAGGGAGCTAAGTAAATGTTACTCATTACCATCTGCATTTAGATGAAGTAGAGTAGGGGAAGTGCATGTCTGGATGACGTGGCAGAGGAAGGTCTTTTTCTCTGCCTTTGGTACATCTGTGTGGCTAAGAACACTGTAAAGGTCACAGAGAATATTTTTTGTTTCCTTTTTGTTTCCTAATCTGGAATAACAGATTTAGGGGAGCTACACTGTAGGTTGATGTCTAACCATAAAGTTATCTGTAGTCTAGTCTATTAAATCTCACAGCACAGCCTGTTACAAAGTTTGCTAAAGGGATAAGGGACACGGTGACTTTAGGGAAGGTTGGCAAAAGTGGTAGGAATTCCCATCATTGGGTTGCTGGGTCAGCATTTGTATTTTAAAATAAAATATTACTAGCAAATTACATTAATAACATACTTTGTTCCTAGGCAAAACAGCAATAAAAATTTTCTGTTTTCACTTATCAGTGTCCAAATACAGAGCCTGTAATTCTTACACAAACAGCTAAGTTATGTGCATGGTTACAAAATTAAAAAACCAACCACTCCACTGGTTTTTCCATAGGAAGATGACATGGAAAGACTTAGAATCAACAGTCAATGAATAATAAATGAATGATAAAAGATGCTTTATCCACTCTACATGGTGGAAGAAATACATGGGCTAGTGAAGAAGGCACATGTTTATTAATGAGAAAAATAATAAAAAAGGTGTCAGCAGTGCTTACCTCAGGGGACAAGGTCAATGAGGCAACATCAATAATGCAGTACAATAAAAATAATGAAGAAACTAAAATTCAATCTATTTTTTTATGTTTTTTGAAAATGCAATTACATTTCCAAAAAGATCAAATTAATGAAAGTTGTTTAATGGAGTCATTACCAATCTCAGGAATTATTTCTGAATACATGTTTTTAATATGTATAATACCAATATCAAACTATTGGTGTGGGGTAACATGTGCTAGTCAAATGAATAAATATGAAACCAGAGAGGTAACAAAGGTCTTCTGTTGTTAATACAGGAAAAGCAAATGTAGGGTTTGACAGTACTGGATTGAGACATTTGTAAACTTTATACTAAGCTTGCATTCTTCCTATATGAACCCTACGTTTTTATTGCCTGCATTATTACAATATTTTATGATGTTTTCTTACTTTTCTTACTTCTTTTTATAGACTAATAACCTAATATAATGCTTTACAAAAACAAATTAAGAAAAGGAATTATAAGAGATTTTTCTGGTGACGAACTTGATTGTAAAAGATAGTAACCACAGACCTGTGTCTTTTATGTATGCATGTCTCAGATCATTGTGTGGTCTGAGAAGGGGGGAATGCATCACCACAGTAGTGAGTGAAGAGTCTGCCTTTTTATCAATCAGAATAGCATTTTAATTCAGTTGCTTTCCATACACACAGTTTACTTGGAGAGGGCCACAAGACTAGTGGGATTTTTTGACTTGTACCAATGTCTGTAACTATCTTTGACTGTAACTTCTACTGTGTTACCCAGCTAAAACCTGTAGACTCCCAGCTTTGAACCTTGATAGAAAAACAATATTAATGTTAAAGCGTGTATCTCATAGTTGCTTCTGTTCTTGTACAGGGCATCTATCTCAAGTACAATTGATTCCTGTCAACACTCAGACAACCATGAATCTGCAAAATGAGAAGTCAGCAGTGGAAATATACTGTGAATAAAAGGATAAAAGGTGAAAGCAGACTGCTTTCCTCTCCTTGTGTGACTTTTTTTTTTTTTTTTTGCTGGCATCCCTTGTCCTTCTCACTCCCAAAGAATGCAAAAACCTGATGTAACTTGCTTCTTGAACTAAGTTGCCCTAATAACCACCTCTTTGGCTGAAGCTAAACCAGGTCATGATTTCCCGCTGTACTGTCTGTCACAGGGACATTTTTTTCCTGCCCTAGAGTAAGGTTTTCTTTTCCACCAGTTGCTCCTATTAGGTTTCTGTTACTTTATATAGAGAACAAAGCAAAGGATCCAATTGCCTCACTATTAGAAATTAAAGGACATACAGTACAGGAGAGGATGGGTTTTTCTAAGCTGATATGAGCGATTTGCTACTATTAAAACCCTCTTGGGAACACAGAGCTCTGTTCCAGGGAGTAACAAAAAGACAAATAAAAGATAGGTTGGAAGGGACCAAGGCTAGTCTTTTTCAAGAGACTCACAAAGATAATTTTAAAAGGTCATTTTAAGCATCTCCACCTTGCCATCCTCCCTGAAAGGGAAAGAAAAATACAAAGACTGATGATTACTGCCTTCAAAGTGTATCAAAAGGTTTAGCTATTAGGAAAAGAGGTCTTTTTTCTGACTAAAACATTCCCCTCTTTAAAAGTTCTTTATTCATGTTTCTGCTGAACTGCCAGACCATACAGGAAAATTTTTAAAAAATCGTTTGGGAAGAAGAGGAAGCAAAAGTTTCATAGCAGAGCAAGTTGAGATTATTTTTATATAATCCTGAAAATTCTCCATGACCTAACAAAAACTACTTACAACAAAAGAGATTCAGTTCCTGTAACTAAACACTGATTTTGTAACTAAATTTATCAAGTTGATCAAAATTTTTATCCATTAGCCAAAAGTTTTTATCCTGAAGGTCTTCTCATTTTGAAAATTAATGTTTGTTAATTAACACTAAAAAATACGTATAATGAAACATTTTGATTGAAACAATGGTGAAATAATTTGATTAACCATTTCTCTGGGAACAATTTACTGATTTTCTGGTGTAAATCTGCAATGCTTTAACATCAAGGGAAATTCTAAGGTGAGAAAGGAGGAGTCCAAAATTCTTGGTAGTCTTCAGGGTAATGGAGCATGATAGGAAATAATGACAGTAGAGGTCTGTTGTTCCCTCAGGTTTACATCTCAGAGATGTCAGAGATGTGGGCTACTGCCGCTCCAGAAGGGCCCTGGCAAAACTGTAAAGTAAAACCTATTAGCTCAGATTTTGGTTCTGCATTCTTTTATGTGACACTAAAGTGATTTGTTACCCAAACAGCTGTCTCTCTTCCCTCTGCCACAGCATGGTCACTGGCATAAAGGGGAGGCAGGAGGGAGCACAGGAGGGGCTGTACTGCACATTTGGGCTCATGTCCTGGACAAAAGTGGAACCTCTTCCTTATACCTCATTGCTGAGGAGCCCTGACTCTTGCTACATTCAACCAGGTATGGCTGATATAGCTAGAGCTACTAACCTTAGGAGTAAACTTGAAGAACTGGGAGGACATAATATTTACCCTTTGTTTTTCTTTGATTAAGGCTTAACATTTCTATTTTAGGTTAAGAAAGGCAAGAAGAAGGCTAAGAAAAATGTCAACAAAGGAATTATGAAGGACCTTAGCTGATAGCCATTGTTCTTTGTTTTGGCTTTGGGAATGAAAATAGAGAATGGAGAGTCAAGTAGAAAGCAAGCATTTTTAGTAAGAGGAATCCAAGAAAAAGAAAAAAAAAGAGGTAGAGAAAACAAGATCAGGAGAAAAATATCAGGAAAATGTAATGACTTAGCTGGGCCTGTTATTTATATGTTTCTCACGTTTAAAATATGTTTTTCCACTGAGATAAGGAGAAAGATAAGAAATATTCTGTAATTAGGAGCAATAAAGAAAGTTCACTCCCAGACATCC
Source organism: Melozone crissalis (assembly GCF_028551555.1). NCBI lineage: Eukaryota > Metazoa > Chordata > Aves > Passeriformes > Passerellidae > Melozone > Melozone crissalis. Next base: position 32,797,397 of record NW_026535783.1, on the reverse strand, counting down.
TAGGGTTTTGAAGTTGCTTTCAAGGCCTGTTGTTTCTGGTTATTATATGTCTTCACTGCTAGGGTAGGTCTGAAGTTTCCAGCTTCTGGGATACGTTGAGTGATATGCCTAGGGGCAGACATTTTTAAGCAGTGCTTTTGAGAGTCACTGGAAGTCTGCTTGCATTGTGTATTCAGTCTAAATCTATTGCGTACACTCCTTTATTGGAAAAAAAAAATACCCTACAACAAAAAAGGACCCTACAACAAAGGATAAGGAAAAGGTATCTACTCCTTTCTGTGCCCACTTTTCCTTTGACCTTGCAGCTGCACAAATAGCTCAATCACAGACTGTCTGAATAGATTTCAGGGATCAGAATCATATCAGCATCTTCTGCTCACTGTCACACTTCATACAGATGCTCCTGCCTTCTTTCTGCATGAAGTCCCATCATTTTAAGGCAAAGACAAACACAGTGCCAGACTCCCTGGCTGGTGCTCCCTTACCTGGTCCAGAGCCCAACCTCATTTGTTTGTCTGCAAGTTAGTCACTTGGAAATCATTTCGTGCATAACAGCCAAGGAAATCTGGTAGTATGAAATTAATAGATAGTATGTAATGATGAAAAAGCCAATGGCATCAAAAGAGTCGCTCATGAGTCTCTGCGTGAAGCAAAGAAAGAAGCCAAACTGAAACCCAGACATGTTAAGCTGCCTGCTATTTTTGCAAAATAACAGATACTTTCACCAACGCTAAGTGATACATCTTCCAAAATCTAAATACAGATTCAAAATGCAGGCTGGGATTGCCCGTTTGCGCAGGAAATTACCAGTGGTAGGAGCTGGGGAAAACAATGCCAGTGGTACAGTAGGCCAAGTTGAGAAGTCAAATTATCTCCAATCTCAGTGCAGTGGACTGGTGGCACAACGTGCACTTGCACCATGTATTGTTAAAGTTTCATGCAATGTACTTATTTAACACATTTAAAAATGGGATAAGCAAATGCTGTTCTGAGGGATTTTAAGCCTATTAGTACCATGTCCTAGTTGTGAGGCATTATTGTCTTGTGTCTTTGTTGAATCTTGCCAATTACTTTGTTCTCAATTAAATGGAAAAGGCAAATAGAATTTACACAAGGTCCCTTTCTAGGCCTTTTAATGGCACTTGCTCATCTTTTCAGAAGTTAAAGACCATCCTCTTCATGGTCTTCAAACATTGCTCTGGACAAAAATTTCTGTGGGATGGTCTCAACTGTTCCCATCTCCCTGATCATCAACTGAATTTGATCAGAGGGTGGTGCAAGACAACTTGCCTCTGCCATGCTGCATTTTGTGGGCACAAGGGAGACTCAGCTGCTCCTTGGTGTCATTACCTCTCTCCCCTTTTCCCAACTGTCAGCAGTGTGCTGTCAGCTCAGCTTGGCACCAGAGCAACTTGTGCAAAATCCTGACCTGATATGGAGGAAGAAAGTTTCAGGGCAAATTGCTTCATCTTTAGCAAAAAGTACAGATGAGAGGACAACATGTTCCTCCCAGGTAACACCTTCCTTCTCAGCAGGATTTGTGAAAATGCTTGCAAACACAGCCCTCTTCACGGAGCTTTCCCATAGTAGGAAATGACACAAGAAAATGCCATTATTTAGAATGTTCACAGTTTTTTCCTTAATTTTGCCAATTCCACCTGTATCATATTCTGGGTTTTACTGGTAATTCTTGGCCAGTCACTTTATCATAAACAGAAGCAGAAACTGTTCTTCCAGTGGCTAGCTGTACATATACTTAGGGAAAAATGCTAATGGTGACTTAAAAACATGCCTTTAAGTCCTGATAAATCAGAGTAGGATTTTTGTCCACATAGTTAACACTCCTTTTTGATGTTTCAGACCAAGGAAATTAAATCACACAAGATTTTTTTCCTGTGTTCTGGCTGACTGACTTACAGCAACAAGCATGTGAAGACTTCAGGGTGGTTTTGGAGTGCTGATTAATGATAATTTGAAACTGACTGAGCGCAGGTATATGCCTTGAGTTAAAAAAAAAAGCGAACACATTGCTGTCAGTGGTGTGTGGAGTAGCAGGTTTTATGGGGGTGCAAAAGAGCCTGTCCACAGCTCCTGTCACTTGACAGCCCTTGTGCAGCGTGTGGGCCTCTACACTTACACCTTCCTTCCTCCTGTCCTCAGGTATCCAAGTGACCTTTATGGTGACACATTTCTCAAATGACCAAATGCAGATACCCAGTCAATAGGCATGTTTGTTGTGCTTGTTTCATAATGTGAATGGAGGTAAGGACATGCTCTCAGACTCACAAAACACCGAAATGTATCCACCAACCAGAACTAATTCACAGTATGAATCAATTAACAAGAAGGAAAAGCTCAAAAAGGGGAAAACTGATCATTTTCACCCTTTATTGTGTATTGCTCCTCCCTGTTCTAAGAACAGCTCAGAAAGAGTTCCAGGAACTGTGATTTGCATTGCTAGGTCGTGTTTATACATGTTGCTAAACCACTCTCCATGCTCATTTAGTTACACCCAATACCGACACCAGTGGTAAATGCAGGATTTTATGAGGCAGTTTACAAAGCTCAGATCCTTATATACCAGGGATTCTGCCACAGATAACAGAACAGCACATATCGGAGGGAGCTGTGCACTTCCCTCTTTCTGTTGTTAGGTTTTAAGGATTAAAGATGATTGATCATTCAGTCCTACCCCGTGTATCACAGAGGTCAGTGAATTCAGCCAGGGTTTTCTGCAGCTAGTGCAAATGATAAACATCATGGGTTTTTTTCCTGGAACACAGTGCAGTAATCTTATTTGAAGGCAGAGTAAAGATGGCAGGATGCAACTCCTCCAGGTTCAAAATTAAATATGGTGTTTTATGGTGTGGGAAGCTTGTCCAGCTGGTATTCAAAGTGTATGTAATGGCTTCTCACAGTTCTGCTTTGAAGGAGAGACTGTCAAGTTTTCGTGATTATCTGCCCAGCACAATTCACAGACATGAAAGTCACATATAAATGTTTACAGAGAGATATACATACCCACCATGCAAGATTGTTATTCATCCTACTCTCTTACTTTCAAAGAGCCAGGAAGAAGAAATGCTGTACTGGTATATACAGCCTCATGAAGAACAAAGGATTGCAGAGTAAAATAATGCAGCACAAATCTCAAGGGAATTAATGATGGTTTGGTTGTTGGTTTTCCCCCTACCCCACCATGGAGCCTGTAAGTCTGAAAACCAAACACATGTGGGAATCAAACAGATTTCCTGTATGCGTGGTAATTCTTCAAGAGCAAGTCTGTATCAGCAATACTGCCTAACCAGTGTGTTTTCAGAACACAGTAGCGTGTGATCTGTTTAAACCAAGAGGTGATCAGCTAATGACCAACTGGACACTTTTTAGGCACTTGGGAAAACTGTAGCAACCCTCAAGCCTTTTACATCCCTCAAGCCTTTTACATCCCTCCACTGTGGCTGCAAGCCAGCGTGCTCCCTTGCTGAAGGCAGCAATAAGCTTAGGCAGCTTAGCCTAGCCAAAGTAATGAAATTACATGTCACAGTTCAGTTCACTGTGGTCAGTGCCCTCAGCCTCCATTTGGAGAATAATTTTCCTGATAGCAACTGTTCTCAAAGCTTGGTAATACCAGCTCTTGCCTCCTGTTAGTCTTTGCAGGAATAAAATCTCTTCTTTTTGTTTTTGATTAAATAAAGTATCTTGCAAAGCCAAAAGGACAAAGCTGTAATGGTATTAGGAAGAAAAAACAATAAATTTGTCTCTAACCTCAGAGACAAAAACACCAATCAGACTTGATAGTGCAGAACCAAAAGGAAGGAGCACTGATTGATAACTCTCTAGGCATAAAGCCAGCCTAGCTGAACCCAGATGCAAACACATCTTCCCTAATGGAAATATTACCACATTTACTAGCAATTTTATTGCTGGCCATGGCTGTCTCCTGGCATACAAAAAACAGTGAGTTCCTCCTGGAGCAGAAATGTCCCTGAACATTCATATGTTTAAGGCTACCAAGTGTTCGGAGATGATCCAAGCCTGAGGCAGCCCTGCTTCTGGGTCTCCCTGCTGAAATCAGCTTTCATTCCTGATGTCTCCTCTGTGCACAAATAGATCTGTCTCAGGTATGATGTTTGTTTGCAGGTTTCATTTTTTTTTTTAAGCTGGGGCATTTCCTCAAGCAGCTTGCAACAAAGCTGCTGTAGTGGTCTCCCCACCAGAAGCAAGCAGTGGGCAGGCAAGGGGAACAGGAACACCTTCAAGTAGACCTGCCACCAAATGCTCCATATCATAAAACAGCAGCCCGAGTAATTACACTTTTGTCAGCACTTCTCTTGATTTCAGGGATTAGTACAAGGAAGACAGGCCATGCTAGAAAGATCAAGGGCTGTGATGACTAAGGAGTTAATTAGGGAGGTCAGAAGCTCTCAGTACCTTCCTGGCTCTCGCCAGACCTACTACTGCTGTAGTGATGTGAGTAGGGCCATCTAGAGAAGGCCAGAAGGTGAAGCTGTTTGTGAAATCAGTGCCATGCTGATGTGGCTTTCAGGGCTCAGGGAAGCTGTTCCTTGAGGAGTGTCTCCTAGGAAAGTCAAAGTGTTGCTCTGACAGCCCTCCTGCTTTACCCTGCCGACTCAGCCATCCTGTTTATGCATTCCTCCTGGATGCCTTTATCCTGCTCTGCAAGGCTTTGGGTGGCTTCTTATCAAATTAATTTCTCATCTTTCAGAAGTCGTTATTCATTAGTAATGCAGAAAAGTTTCCCATGCACTAGAGCCTTGTAAATGGAATTGGCACTGAGAGCAGTAAGTGCCTTGTGATGTTCCCTTGCCAGGAAGGTGATGTGTCGCCCCACTGCCAGTCTTCAGAAACATTTTAATTTCTCAAGTGAAATGTAATAGTAGGAAGATGCAGTCTGAGCTCAGAAATCAATATCTGCTGCTAACAAAACTGCTCCTTTGGGAACTTGTTGGTATGAACCAGCATGATAAATTGGGAGAAATTGTGCGATCGGGTTTTGTAGAAAGCAGTTGCATTATGATATTATTTACCATTTGTGCAGCACCATAAAATGGTAAGAATTACTTGTTCCCACACAAAGTATTTTGGTGTAATTTAATTTTCCTCAGCATGCATACAGTTACTGCTTAAACCAGAATTAATATTACAGAAATCTCTTGTTTATTTCTAGCCTGTTATGGTGGAGTCTAAAGTATTTGCACTCAATGGTTTATTCATAAACATTCTTGATCCTTTTTGCTCAAATGGGATAAAGTCCTTACTTAAAATAAGTATTCTGCAGTACTCCATCTTTGTTTACTTTATACAATGTCAGGCTTCCATCCTTGATGTAGACTGGAAACATACTGCTATTCCCAGCCTGACTCCTCAGTCCCTGCTGGGTTAACTACGCAAATTGATAGTAAGTGGTAAGCAGCCAAAAAGCACTTTAACCCTTTCAGAGGAAGTCCATAACTGCGTTTATTATGAATGAAGATGGTTATTCATTAATAAATATAATTTTAATTAATTGCATCCTTAGTGAGTCCGGAGTCAGTTACAGAAGGAGAAAACAGTTTTTTCATGAAGCTTAGATTATGAAACAAGGAGGCACTGCAGCATGCAGAACATACTGCTCTTGGTTTTGCCACGTTCCTGATGGAAGGATGTGGCAAAAAGTAGTTTTTCCTATCATTTTAAGAATATAACATTTTGGTTTGGGGAGTTTTCTCTTTGAGACAACAGTTAGACATAAAAACTTTGAATTTCTTCCGAGATGTGCTGTAAGCCTGGTAAAGTGACCTTTCATTTGTGAATCATGTTTCCTTGGGAGCCAAAATGAGAAGGAAAGATCTCCAAGGCAGATGTGCACTACGTTGTGCAGTTGTTGGCTGGCTGCCCTGCAGAGGTGTATGTAGTCTCTGGAGAAAGATAGGGAGATTTTTTTCCCCTTTTCAAAAATTTAATTTATGTAAGAGGTCAAGCTGCAGGGATAAATTAGGTCCATGGCACCTCCAGTTTGTGGACTGCCCAGAAGGCCGCTCGGAACCACTTTTGGGGCATCTGAATGTTGGCACTTCTGCTCCACATTACCCACCCCCCACCCCCCCAAATCTTTTGTTATATTTGTTGTTTTCTGAATTTTGCTGCTTCTCATGCTTCTTGGCCACTTTCCAAAAAGGCAGCGCGGAAACTATCGCATGTGACAGGGATTGCCACCTGCCCGGGCCTTGTCAGACCTCCTGCGGACCGCTGCTGGAATAATCAGGTAGGAGTGGAAGTCTGAATTTTAATGAAGCTTTTGCACTAGACAACAGTGCTACCATGGATCCGATGGAAAAAGAATCTTCCGCTGTGGCTAGCCTTTGTGTAAGCATCAGGGCTTAACCTTCAGCTATGAAAAAGAATAGGAGAGGCTGATAACAGCGACATTGTCCTCCCTTCAGGAGGGCATTGGCGTGTCCCCGGAGCTTGTTTACCTGCATGAGAACAGGCAATTTACCCTGGCACTTTAGGTTAATGGCTATGCACATTCTGCACCGAATACTTTCCTTTGAGATTAGCAATTCCCAGCTACGGCCTGAATTGCCAGAGCCCGTAGCAGAGCAGGGCCTGCTGTGCCCGTCCATGCCCGCAGGGCCCGGGCGGGCCGGGGGCGGCTCCCGTCTGCCCCCGCCGCTGGGTGCTCCGTGCCCGGCCCGCCGGGAGCCGCCGCCGGGCCGGGAGGGCGGCCGGGGCACAGCGGCGGGGACAGGCCGCTTCTCTGTTTAAGCCGTGCTTGCCTCTAATTTATTTTTGCAGAGTAGCTCGCAGCCTGCCGCTGTTGTGCAGCCAGATAGACCGCACCGACGAAACGCTGGCAGAAGTGTGGACCTCGCTCCTATTCGTTTGGGAAGAATTAACTGAACACCATCCCTGAGTATATAAACGCCATGTTGGGGAGGAGGGGTGGTGAAGGACGGTATTACAAGAAGTATCGGCTCAATATCAGTTGTGTTTTGACTAAAATTAAAAAAAGAAAATATGACCTGACAGATAATCAGATGTGAATCCACAAGAATTACCGGAGATAGTTTTGCTTAACGGGTTATGGTGTTAATGGTGTTAACGGGTCATGGTGAAGCCCAGAGCCCCAAGTTCATCACACCTGGCTAACACACGAGTTATTCTATTGGAAGAGCTGTAATAAGAATGAGACTGTCAACGTGTGAGAAAAAAACATATACATACATCTATATATACATACACATCTTACATCCTTAACACTTCATTCTCCTTAAAAGAATTCAGAAGCAGATTTTTTCTCAAGGTAAGCCTGTCGCAGGTGTAGGTCACATACAAGCTGGAAGCCTTTTGATCTCAGAGGTTCCTTTTGTTTCCCAGCTGGCCTTTTGAGTGTTATGGAGCATAGCCATGAGAACATATCAAAAGCAAAGAAGGGTTTGAACTGCCAACACAACCATCAAAAAAACTAACTCTGTACAAAACCTGGGAAAATCCAGAGAGATTTCCTAAAACGAATTGCACAAACCAAACACCTTGCGGCTGAGGAAGTTTCTGCTGTACCAATGCCTTATGAATCCACAAATATCACGGCCAAGATGGTGTATTAACTGCTGCTAATGAGTGCAAACATGAGTATAAACACTGGGAAATACAGTTGGTGTTTAAAAACAAACAAAAACCAGAGTGAAAGAGAAAAACTCTCCCCTCCCTTTGCAGGACCTGTCTGGACAGGCTGCCAAATCCCTGCCTGCAGCAGGTCCCCATGGGAGCCTGATCCCAGCCTCTTTTCCCCATCCCTGTCCAAGGTGGGAGCTCAGACACCCTGCCTGTCGTCGCTGGTTCCCTCTCTGCCACCACGTGAGACAGACGAAAGTGAGTGCCAGAGGGAAGATTGCGGAATCCTTGTTCTTTCCCTGGTGTCTGCTGCCTGGGTGATTTAGTACCTCCACTTTTTTTTGGTCCTTGCTGGATGTTAGACCTGCTGTTCTCTATAGGATAGTATTCATTTCTACTTGCAAATGTTATTTTCCTCCTCCTTTATTACAATTATCCACTGGGTTAGATGAAAAGCTGTTTTCTTTTTGTACACTGAGGAAACATCCCTTTCCCAACAGTTTAATTGCTACCCCTACAACTGACTGAGGTTTGCTTTTGTGGATTTGAGTTGTCCTTTCTCCCCAGATTCATCCTGTGGATGCTTGCATTGTCTCTTAAGGGCATTGTGACTTGCCTTTTTTCTTTTTTTTTTCTTTTTTCCTCCTCATTGTCCCCATGATAGGGCAATAAGTTTAAGGGACACTGTTTTTTTCCCTTCTACTTCTGCCATAATGACTCATACAGCTCCTAAGTCTATAGATGGTGCATTTTTCATCCCCTAAGTAGGACATTCCTGACACTCTTCTCCTTCTGATAGCAGACCACTGTGCTAAGCAGCAATCTGTCATCTGCTGCTTTGGGCAGCCATCCTGAAGAAGTGCTCTTGCACACGCTGGGAGCAAGGACAGTGATGTGCAGCTGTTGAGATGTATCCTACATGGGGTTTGTCACTCGTGTTTCTGAGCACCCTTGGATGTGCTGGCCTTGCTGGGGTGATGCAGCTGCTCAGGTTTGGAGAATGCTGGACTGCCCTCAGACTTGGATGCACCTGTCAGGGAGATTCAATTGATAAGGACAGGGATAAGCCCATGAGTCAGGTGGTGCTGGGAAGTCTGCAACAGGCACTGGAAAGGAGCCTTGGCCCTGAGCAGTGCACTAATGGCTTAAACCACTGCCTGAGAAAAAATCAGATGTGACCTCACCTGAAAACATGTAAGGTACCAAGAACTCATTTCTGGTCACCCTTTAGACTCTATTGCCTCTAGTAGGCCTCTGGTCCAAAATCTGTGCTCTGTTTCTTTCTGAAAACCCTACAGCTGCCCAATTACATGATGGGCCACCTATGGACATGCCTGTTTTCATGCACTTCTAGGTCTTTGCAGGCCAAAATTCTCTCTATCACTTTCTTACCATAAAGTTGTTGCACAGTTTTGGTAGATTAAAACCATCAATCTAATGAGATCTAATTGCAAAAGGAAATAATTTTAATATGTGTTGAATGAAATCCCTCTCCCCTATGTAATACATTTCTAGATCTACTGAACCCAGTTTTCAAGTTTCTCTGGTTTATTTCTTTACTGTTTTACTATTTGACAATTTAGCTGAGAACACAATGTACTTCAGACTGCCTACCCTTATTAAAAATCAGTAGATTTTTCACCCACGCTTTTCTTCCCCTGCTTATCTGCAGAGCATATGCATGCTATTTGCTTAAATCAAGGCTTGCAATTCCCCAGAACATCAAAAGAGCAGCCCCTATCACTTTGGTTGCTTTCATTATTGCAGCTTGTCTCCATGATCTCCACTGCATTCTTACTGCAAAAGGAGGTCTCTTTATCACTTCCCTTCCTTTCCTTCTGCTCTTAGTGGAATCTGCCTTAGCAATCAGAATAATAATGATTTATCTCCAAGGGAATGTGAATGCAAGCCAAGTTCCCTTGGTATAGGGAAATCAGTTTGGTATTGTTTACTCATCCCCTGTGGATTCACCAGATGGCATAAGACAGCATAATTTGGATTCTGTGCTCAAAAGAGAGAGAAGGCTGGAGCTGCAGGAATTGGTAATGTGAAATTACCAGGAACAGTTCTGATCTTTTTTTTTTTGAGAATGTGGCATCTCTTTCATCTTTGTCATAGAAGATGCAAGGAACCAAAATTTATTGTAACACACTGGACCCCTAAGATGTTAAGTAAACCATTTTAGCATGGTCATTTATGAGTTATTTTGGCTGCTCTTCTAATAACTGCTTCCTCTGGAGAGGATGCTTTTCCTGGGCTGGGTTGAAGGTCCTGAGCAGGTCAGCAGAGAAGAGGCAGTGGGAAGTGAGACATTGCAGCTGTTTCCTTCTAGGCCAGCACTGCTTCAATTCAGTAAATAGAGGATTTAGGTTTCTGTTCTTTAAATATCCCAAGCATAAATTATTCACTCAAAATACATTTGTAAAAGAAGAAGCACTAGGAATACAGAAGTGGAAAGCCTTAGCAGAACCTGAACCAGCTACAGCTTTACTGACCACAGCACAAAGCACTCAGTGTAGCTGATGTCCCAGCCCTGAGGGATGGAGGCGATGATCTAATCATTCTTGTCCATCTTGTTGCTGCAGTTTTATTATTTGAATTCTTTTCAGGCCAGATACTAAACAGACATAAGCTTTTCTGTACTGAATCCTGCTGCACTGATTTATAGCTGCTGAGTGTCTGGCCTTTGAGGACTGTTTTAACCTCTGGAATATTGATTTCTCCTTTTATTTTCCCTGGTGCTGCAAGTAAGCCCCTTGGTCAGGACCCTGGTTGTGCCATATGCAGAAGTGTGATGGTGCCATGATTTGTAAAAATGAGTGACCAAAAGGGTGAAAAGTTCAGCAATCTTAGCTGCAGCACTGCATAATCACTGTAAAAGGGGTCACGGCCTCCAAAAATCACTGGACAGCAGTGTTTGCCGGGTGGGACCCATTCTGCTGCAGATGAAGGACTGACCAGAGCCAGAGGTGAGGAGCACGCACAGGGAACCCAGAGGAGTGGGTCAGAGGATGCAGAGCAGGCTCGGGGCATTGATGGGAAGGACTTGAGGACTTTTTTGGTAGCTGCCCACACAGGAGAGCAGCTTTTTGGAGCTGCCCACTCCCTCACAGGTCTATTGCCTCTGACCCTTCGTTTCCACAACCATTGCGCACCGCATCCATGCTTCTCCCTGCTGCTGTCCTCCTTTCAGGGCAGGTCTTCAGCTCATCCCCAGCTGTCAAGACTCCAAGGTCCCCTGGGAAGTGTCTGTGGAAGACAGTAGTTGAAAAGATTGCTCATGGCAGAGGACGGTCTACGAAGGTAGAAGGAATTGTGACGATCGGGAGCATAAAAAGAATTTGCAAAGCACCAGTGGTGCTGATCTGCCAGCCAGATCACTTCCCAGAAGGCTTCCAGGAGGATGGTAGATGCTGCCCCCCCAAAGGTGAATTTTGGTTCTTTGATTCTTTGTGGTTCTCGGAGGGACAGTGCCAAGCTGCATCTTCACTCCTGAGATACCCAGGAAGAGCCATTGAAGGGAAAGCAGTAGGTAAGGGGCAGACCACTCACTGCGCCTTCATGCCAGCAGCTACAAGAAGGTGTTGAAAACTTTTGGAGACCCAAATCACATATGGGCTTACCATGTGACAGAGCCATCAGTATCAAAGAATCTGGACCAAGAGCCCCAGTCAGACCCCAGTCCTTCTTGTGACCTCAAAGATGACAGGCCCAGCCAAAGGGGCGTCTGTCAGGATAAAATATGCTCTCAGTTTTAGCTAGGCCTGATGCAGATCTGCCTTTCTTGAAGAGGCTAATTAAAGTGATAGAGTATCTATCATCTTTACCCACACACACACTCTGTCACAAGTGGTTTGCTTCCTAAAAGGAATATACACCTGCCTATGATCCAGCATTCTGGAGGAGACTGTTGCAGGAGCAAGTTTACCTTGGGCTGTGCCTCCTATGGTTATCTGTGTTAATAACAGTGGAATTCAGAGCTAGGAGTCTACCTGCTGTCTGTACCCTTCTGTGTCCTCATTTTGTAACTGATGAATAAAAAAGTGAGCTTTTGCTTGATTTCGGTGCTGAATTTTTGTTCATAACTTATAAAGGAGGAAAAAACCCTGGAAGATCTTATGCATTCCAACCAGTTTTTGACATTTCATTAGGCATACAGTGACATACATATTTATATGTGAGCACAGTACATATTTGGGTATTTAGCTGCCAGGGAAAGGGTGTGATTTTGTTCACATGCAATGGTTGTCCCGCATGTTAATATCCAGATTTAAGTAATGGAATATCATGATGACTTTGAAAGACATACATGGTATCTGCAGCTTGGTTAACCATCACAGAAAACCTGCTCTTCTCCCTCTGGGGAGAGCGTGCCAATGGTGCAGGGCTCACAACCTTCAGACATCTTTTGCACTATGGTTTTCCCAGCTCCTTCTGACCTGGTGATCTTGCAGGAGTGGGGTTTGCTGTGCTAAAGCTGATGCAGTGGCACATCTGCGTCTGCTTTAGTTGTTTCCACAGTCTGGATCTGGTTCCTGCTGCAGATGGGCAAAAAGAGGGTGGTGGGGCAGCAGGTCCTTCCCCAGTGCTGTGCTGACTCGCAGTCCATGGCAGTGGGGCTTTCCGTGGCCAGCAGGCTGGTGTGGCGTTCCTGCTTTTGCAGGGCACAGGGTGGTGAGGCTGCCGGGCAGCACTGCAGCTGCAGCAGGCTGGGGCTTGGTGGTCTGAGTCAGCGCCTCCCAGCCAGCCTAGCAGTGGGAGCCTGGGAGGGCAGCCTGCCTCCAGCCTGGGATGCAGGTACCTGCATGCAGGCAGTCTTCCATCCTCTACTGCTTTCCAGGTCTTGGTGCTTTCACCAGCGTTTCCTGTCCCCTCACTGGGGCCTCCAGTGTCTGGATGCACTCAGCTACATCTTTTTTATGGCCTTTCATCTGCAGCAGAGAGCAATGCCCTGCTCATTCTGGCTCACTTGTGCTCTTGACGTTTAAGTGCGCGAGTAATGAGGCAAGTGAGCCACTGCATCGGGGTGAGCTCTGACTGAACCGTGGCAGTGCAGGTCTGACCCCTAACTGCAGGGAAGCCAGTCCTTACCACCTGGAGCTCTTCCCAGCACGATGGGTTCCAGTTGGTAAAGGGCTCTCTGGTTTAGCGGTAATCCAGGGAAGGCTGTGAAATAATCACTCTTTGGCACTTTCCTTTTTGAAATTCCCAATTCTCACAGAAGCCTGTTGTCTATAATGAAATGCAGCTGGGAATCTGGAAATACCTCCTCTAATCTCCTCCCCTGTTCTAATGTGCCCCCTAGCAGAAGAAAGTCCAGAGAGGCAGGTAGCACAGAGCGTTGTGCCAGTTATACACTCCCAAAAAATTCCCCACTGCTTCTTGTATGGCAGCCTTCCAAGCTACTACTACCATGAGACTAACGCAAAGTGATCCTCCTTCCTGTCTGTTTTGAAGTTAGGGGTGGATTGGTTGTTTTTATGGGTTGATTTTTTTGGGGGAGTGGTGGGGGAGTGGGTTTATTCTGAACTGTTTTGTTTTTCATATTTGTCTGTATATTAACCTGCAACAAATCTCACTTTAATTTATCCAGATTGGATATGGATAAAAAAAGAACCCCAACCACTTCTTCCCACCCTCTGTTACTCTTGATACCTATAGTAGTGTCCTGTTGGCATCAGCTGCAGCTTGCTGAATGTACTGTTTACTCCCAGGAACTGCAGAATGTCCGACAAGAGGAGAGAAAGGTATTTGCCAGCTATTTGTTCAGTTTAATTGTTACCACCAAACCAGTGCATGAAAATCATGTAACATAGTACAAAATATTATGCAATTAATATTTCTTTTACTCCCCAATAAATTGTCTTTCTACCAAAGCACTTATCAGTAGACTTGTTTTTTTCCTGGCTTGGTGTTAGCTGATGTCCTCTCAAGAGAGCTGTTATCCTCAAAATGTGCCGAGACCTATTGGTTTCTGTTGCAGGTACATTATTATACCACCATTTCCATGCAGCCAAAATGAAATAAGCAAATGCATTGGGAAAGACAGCTTGATGTGACTACTATCTTATAGGTACATTTTATTCTGTAAGTATGTCCACAGGTTTCAAACATTTTAGACTAGAGAATGAATGCAAACACAGCTAGAAGTGGATAGCACTCAGAATTGCATTATTATAGGACCTCTTTCCTATAATTAAACCTTTTCTATAACATTACCTATAAGAAAAAAATACTATATGCTTATTCCATTTATGTCTGGAATGCAAAGATTTATGGCAGCTGTGACAACCTTAAATTATGTCTTCCAAAGTATAACTGATTTGTATACCCAGAACTGTGGAAAATCTCACTAACATAGTCAATAATCTGATCAGCAAAAGGTTCATACCCAAGCCTAAAAGCAGGAGGAGGAAATCTGCTCATCAACTTGTGTTGGTGGTTTCAAGATTGCCTTAATTATTTTAAGTTCAATCCTAAAAAAGGCTGAGAATTTTCAGCTTGCATTAAAATCTGAGAAGTCAGTGCTCAAGGCTGTGCAAGAGCAGGCCTGAGAAAAGAACAATTACAAGTGTTGAATGCCAAATCCCTCACTGCAATAGCTGATCTGGGATTGAACCTGCTTGCACCACACATCGGTTTGGCTACAAACACAGTAAAGCAAAAGAGCTTGTCAAGACAAATGTGCAGCAATATGCCATGTGAGAGAGGCCAAAGTACGTGTTAAAACACATCTTTCTGGCTGCCAGGAGCACAGCATAATTGAGAGTGCTGTAAAAAGTCTCGCTAAACAGGTCTCTCTGATTTTACCCTTAAATACGGTGAGTCCCATGACTGGGCTGTTTGCTACTTTGTAAAATGCAGGGTCTGTTAGTGAAATCCGATTTCTCCTCTCCTTCTTGCATCCAGACCATATCTTTTACATGTTCGAAAGCAAACATACGTAGCTCATTCTGTACTACTTGTAATTCCTGAATGCTCCGCTTGTATGAAATCAGCTCCTCCAATTCCAGTCCTGTGTTCAGCTGCCATCCTGGCTGCTTTATGAGACATGTCAGCAGACAGGGCTACCTGGCTCTCTGAGGCATCCCTTTTGTCTGCACAGCAGCAGTTGCATGCACCTGGAGAACAGTGTTCATCCTCAGAGCCAAGAGCAGGTTGCAGCTCCTCCCCTAGGCATGTCCATGTCAGCCACAGGTCTAGTTTCTCACAGGGAGTGGTTTTCCCCCACACTTTGCCCAAAGTTTTGGTTCTTGTAAGGAATTGACTTGACTGGGATAAAAAAGTGATTTTCTTTACTAAAAGTCCTTTGACATTAATATCTAATCCAGAACAAGAATGAAGAGGGGGGACATAACACAGGCCTACCTGTAAGAGAACCAGGCAGCTCCATATCCTTGTCTTGTGATTAACATCTCCTGTACCATACACAAGAACATCCTCTGGAGTGAGGTCTGCAACTCAAGTCTCCCAGATTTTATTACTAAACTCAGGTCTTGCATTTCTTTCTGTACTGTAACTAGTCTCAATATTGCACCAAGAGGCACTAAGTTGAACTGTTTTTCAGAATAGAATTGAGGATGGTGGATTCTGGCAGCCCTTACCCAGATGTAGCCTCTGGAGTGACATTTCACACGTATTCAGTGCTCAGTGCTTGCTTCTGTGCCTGTATGAAGAGGGTGTTTTGCACTGGCAGTCTGAGGCACCAAGGACTCTGTTTCAGCAGCTGCAGGACATAACATAAAACTATTGATCTTTTTTCAAGCGTAGAGTATTTAAAAATCATTGAAGCACTTCAGTTCTGCATTCTTTGCTGCATCTAGCCCACAGCCTTGTCTTTGCAAACTTACAGTTTTCACAGAATGATTTAATTTGCTAGGTAAATTATTAAGTAAAACAATTAATTATTTGTACAGTCACAGTCATTCGGTAAACAACTCTGAGTTCAAATGTGCTTGGGAAAACTCTTATGTTTCTGTAGGTGCTTGTTTTCTAGTTTTCATAAGATTAGGTAACCACAAAACACATCGAGTAGGTGTATTATGGGCAGTTCAGCTCTGCTGGGGTGCAGGGCTGTGCATCCATGCCACAGGGAAAAGAATATAGCCCATTCAGATGTTTTCAACCAAAACATGTGTTTATAAATTCTGATGTGTAATTCTTAATAGTCGACTAAGTTTTCTTACAGTTACATCACTGAAGCATGAACTGATACCAAGAACATCATTTTCACTTTACATCAAATGGAGAATTTGCCCTCAAAGCAACATATTCATTGCCTAAAGTGTTTGTAGTTCTGTGTCCTGCTTAAATGTCTTTGCCATTTAGAGGAAACGTTTATTTCCCATTACCTAATTTCTGGTGTTTCCTAGCTAAGCCTGGCCTCTATGTAGAATTGAAAGGTTGCCTTAACTCATGGTTTTGGAATGAGAAGGCCGATTTCTGATTTCTGCTCAACTCACTAACAGTTTCACACCTGGAGGTTTAGTTTCGTTTCCTGCTACCATTCTTAGGGACTGCAGAAATATGCAGAAATAAGCAGAACTGGAGTACTCCATCTGCTTTGTGAGAAGAGGCGTAGCGATGCTGATGGACATGCCACCATCAGGAGTGCCATCAACAAGCACCCTTTCCTAATCAGCTCTTGTGCCCTAAGGACAATGTGCAATCTTCAAATTGCTCTGTGGAAACGAATGCATTTTACCACCATCAGCGCCTCCTACTGCGTGTTAGAAATCTTCTGTCGTACTCTTGACAGAGCCAGCCTGCTACAGCATTGAAAATGTGTGTCAGCAGGCCTTAAGTTAGTGTAACTAACAGTAAAAGCTTATCTCTCTTTCACAAGGAAGCTGAATTAAATGGATAGTCAGGCGCTATTGGAAAATACATAGATCTCTGTGGGGTTCTTTGATGGCTGCTTGAATCCTCTCTGTTGGACTGACTTCAGAAACACAGATCTCACAGACCTCTGCAGAGAGAGAAGGACAGAAATAGACCGCATGTAAAAATAAAGCAGTAATTTCCACTGTCTGTTGGTTACCCATTCGTGTGGTCATGACCTATTTCACAGGCACAAATTTCTGTAAATAACCTACTTCTGTAGGCAGGTTACTGACCAAAAGGTCTGACTGGAAGTCAAATGACTATCTACCTCCATCAGTGGCCAAATGAGTGACCAATAGTCTCTTGGCCTTTCTGTAGGGTATTTCATCCCTTTGTAACACAGGAATAATAATAATGATAAAGATGATGATAATAATAATACTTGTTTCCTTTGTAGAAGCCCTTTTAGATCCAGTGATGAAAAACAGTATCCAAAGTTAGAGATAGTTGTTTCTTATGGTCTGAAAACAATAATAATTCTTCATATCTTTGAAGAATCAGAATATTTGTAGCTTTAGGGAATTACTTTCAAGTAGAAATCCCCTTATTTATGACACTGTTTTTCAAAATGTATCCATGTCTTAGTGACAGAAGCCAGGATGTATTTGAGGGCATAGCTAGTTTAATCCAGTGTCTAATCCAAGTGCACTTTTAAAAAAAAATGTTGGTTTGAGGCATTAGTCATTTAGGAGAAGCAGAGACCTCAGACATGCAAGAAAGAAGGAGGAAGTATTGAATACACCTTCAGACTGTTTATAAAGACCATAAACATATCCCCTATATGCCATGTGATTTTGACCTTCCCCTTTCTGGCAGTGTCCTGGTGTTGTGCTTTGCTGTTCTCAGATCCGAGGTACCTGCAGCAAGGTGAGATTAGATGAGTTCCTTGGGACTGCTCCTCTTGTTGGTGGAGGACCATGGCAATGATGCCGCTCAAACAAACCCAGCTGGGATCCACCGCGCTCCTCTGCAGCTGGGTCGTTATGCCCCTCCTAATCCAGGGCTTAGTGCAATGCTTCCTGAATCTACAAGTGGACTACAGGGGGAGATGGCAAGGAAATTGGGCAAATCCCAGCCAAGGGTGAAAGTCAGTGAGGGCGTTGGTTTGCTCCCTTGTGGTAACAGCAAAGGCAGGGCTTATTTCCATGCAGCTGCATAGAGGGATGCATGCATCTCTCCTTGGATAACAAGGAAGCCCTGGAGCAAGATAGGGGATACAGGAAACAGTACAGGAAACCATGAAATAAGTCAGTTTGGAGCTTAAGGGCTCCCCTTTTACAGGATTTCAAGGTGTCAGTTCAGCATGGCCCCAGACCTGCCTTCATGCTGCCTCAGGCACCTGGCTGTGATGGGGAGGGCCACAAGAAAGGCAAGGGATTTGAAATGGCTTCTCCATGGAAGAGACATTTTAGTCTTTGATGGATGTATGAAAGGTATGAGGATACGGTGATGATTACCTTCTGCTCCATTAGTGAGTGACTAGGGAGGATATTAAATGGCAGATATTAAGCTTAAACATTTAAATGTCTGCAGGATTGGATAACTTCCAGGAATTGGCCAAAGAGCTTTCTGAACCATTAGTGTCGACACAATGAAAAATAAAAAATGGAACACTGAAGACATTGAAAAGGATTGGAAAAAAGCCAATCTTTTAAATGAGTAAATGGAATGAGTGGGGCAGTAAATGCTCCTGAACCTACATCCATCACTGGACGGAATGGAGTGGCTGGTGCAGGATGCAATTGACAAAGTGAAGGGTCCTAGCCTCCGTCACAGGTTGATTATAAACCAATAGTAATTGCTACTATACAAAATGGTGGCAGCCCCCCCCACTGAATGAATTAACTGGGGAACTGTGGAGTGCAAAGGCAACCATACATGGGAAACTGTTCAACACACCTTCAACACAGCGTTTCTCTGAAAGAAAACCCTGAAATTGTCACAAGTCAAGTGTGGGATTGAGTTTTTTGCTTGGTGTAACACTAAGCAGTGATATGAACAGGTTAGCTAAATATGTTGAGCTAGGCTGTTTATCTGTCACTGAAATGTACTTTTCAAAGCCACCAACTGGCAGATCTTGAAATAAAGAATATAAGCCACAAAGGAGGCTGTGGAGTGTTGTGGTTCCTAAAAGAAAAGAAGAGATCTATGAATATACCTAACTGAACATAGGCCCCCAGTGCCATGCTTTGCTGGGGATATCAAATATGTTCTCAGAGACTGAAGGCAATATACTTAAATGTTCAAGTCTGTCTGGTCTCACGCATAAAGAAGGAAACTAGTGCAGTCGAGTTCTGCCTCCCACTGCTCCATATGTAAGTGTGTGTCATGCATTTTTAGAAATAGATAGCTGCTACTATGTGTAAAATACTACTCTACAGATGGCATGAAACAGCCAAAACTGTTTTAAATTGGGTTAAGACAGTAATTTGTTTATTCCTATGATACTATTCCTGCTGTAGATTCAAGACCTACAGCAAATCAAAAATCAAAGCTGAACAGCCCTTCCTGTTATGCCATGGACAAAGTACAACTGAGTCTGCTAGTGGCTTACTTTTTATTTGCCTTTTGCTATTGCATAAAAAGATGAACACTCCTTTCAAGGGATAGCCCTGAGTTTGGGATCCAGGTGGTCTGGTTACATGTCTTCCTCATAAGCTTTCTTTGTTTGAACTGGTCCAAACAGCTACAAAATAGTTAAGTCAGACTCTTGCAAATTATTTAGTGTATGTCCTTGGGCTGTCTGCAATTCTCATTTAACAAAATTATCTGAATTCATTATAAGAAGATGAGTTCTAATGTTGCGTGAAGGCTGTTACGTCTGAGAGACTGTGAGCAGTGCACCTTGTTAAGTAACACAAGGGACTTGACTTCCAGGCTCAGGTTGCCTAAAATAAACTCAACATCTCATACATTCCCCCCTAACGCTCCCCCCGCCTCTGTCCCTAGACAAAGTCAGTCTGTGTTCATGCGGTGCCCATTTGTGCACTCCAGCAGCAGACCTGACGGTGGATGGGTGGTGAGGAATTGGCTCTTGCTCCTTGTTTGCCAGCAGTGGACTCTGCAGTACTTGCAGAGCAGGGCCCTGGTGGCCCAGGTGTCAGTGTCACAGAGACGTGGAGTAGGGCATGGCCACCTGGTCTTCTCCCCCAACATCTTTCTTGTGGCCAGCATTGACTGGGACTGTGGCTGAAGGAGTGAATTCAGATTAACTCCTTCTTGCAGCTTGGCAACACAATGGGCATTTTGAGGTCACAAATATTCTTGAAAACCACCCAAGTAATTGTGAGGGGGTGTAAAAGCACTAGAAGTGGGGTGTAAAAGCAATACAGTTTTTGGTGTGGCAGCAAATGTGATCTGAAGAATCAATGCAGGTTTCTCAACGCTTTCTGAAAGTTTCTTTGTGAAACAATGGTGTGACGTTTGGAAGCATATTAGTGCCATTAGTGCATATTAGTGGTATTATTTTTTGGTCATAAGCCATATGCCAGAGATCTTCCATAGGACCAGCATGCAGCCAGCAGGGCTGTGTGTGGACTCTGGGGTACACTGTACATTAAAATATATGACAGGACCCAGACCACGTTCTATCATGAGGAACATGCTGTCAAAGGGTGGCCTCAAATTTGCAAAAAGAGAGCCCAAAATATTTTGTTTCTGCTTTGCTGCTTGAGAGCCCTGAATGAGAAAGCAGAAGTCTTTACATTATTCACTTCAAGTGTGATTTCCACCCCACTCCTCCCGCCCCCTCTTTTTTTTCTTTTGGTCCAGCCGCAAACTTCATTCTCAATTTCCTGAATACTGATGCAAGGTCTGTGCCTCGCAAATGGTGCATTTACAGTGTGTCAGCCAGCTGTGCAGGCAGCCGTAGGGACGTGCAGCTGATGGGCTTACCACGGAAATTAGGGGGAAGGGAATTAGAGTGTTTCTCTGGGGAGTGGAGAGGCTCCAGTGAGAGCGTAATGACCCCTGGAAGAGGCTGGTGCCAGGAGAATTGGTGCGAGCAGAGGCGGAAGGAAGAGTAGGCGACCCGAGGGACTGTGTGTCTTGCTGGGGGGAGGGTGCACAAGTGTGAAACTTGTTTTTGCTGCCTTCAAGTGTTGCAGATGTTCCTTTCCTGGGATTAGATGCTGGGAAAAGAGCAATGTGTAAAACCTTCAGTTTTATTAGTTATTATCATCACAATCATCTAACTGTTGTGTAAAATTGCAAATATTTATTCAGCTTTTACTCTAGTATATTTCAACCAGACTTGTGGGTTTGCAAATTAGTGAAATCATAGGATCCATCAGACATTTTACAAGCACAAATGCGATGATAACATCTAATTGCAGGGATCTGAGACTGTCTGACTGCAGATGGGATGCTATTAACCTCTTTCTGTCTGTACAGATGTGTCAGAAAATTGTCAGGACACTGTTAAAGACATTCCAAATCTGTGTGGTGTAGCAAACCATTAGGTCCTGACTCGGCAAGGATTTAGTCTGTGCTTAGGCCGATGCATTTGCAAACAGTCCTGTTGCAAGAGTGCTTTCAAGTCACTTCTGTGTACAATCTAACTCCGGCACAGAAATTGCTGAAGGAGCAGCATCCTGAAAAGTAAAAATTATCTTAATATACCTCATCACAATACTTGGAAGGTGCTGGAATACTAGCCATATTTGATTCTAAATTGTGACGGTAGGATACTGTGTCAGTCAGACTGACATTGTTGGATGGCTGATTCGCTTCCATAGCAGTTGTTTGTTCTTTAATTTCCGGTAATGATCACTTTCATGCTTCCAAAGTCCTGGCTGCTTTCAGCTTTCAATGGTAATACCTCCTGTAGGTGCCTGCCAGAGGAACCCTCAGCATAAGCTTTGCTCTCTGAAAGTCAGGGGCTTTATAGGTGAAATGGGGAACCTTTTTCCTTATTTCCTATTGGTCCTGCAAAGCATTGTTTAGGCTCAGGTATGCAAAATCTATTCTATTTTGACCACTTTTTATGCAGACGGTAAATTAATAAAAGAGAAAGCGATGTAATTAATTCAGAAAAGTGATGTCAGTGGAGACCTTTTAGGTGTGCTTGGTGTAGCAGTGACCAGTCAGCACACGTTCAGTCTGGTTTCACCGTGAGACACAGATGACCTGCGCACCCGTGGCTGTAAGGGAAAACCCGGCGCTGATGGAAGCCTTTCCGCAGCTCTGCGCAGCCGCTTGGGGAGCTGCGCCCGGCAGATCTGCAGGAGCGAAACCCGTGGGTGACACCTTGTGAGCAAAGCCGGGGAAGCCTCGGCTGCCAAGCTCCTTCCTCACCCGGAGCTGCAGGCGCCGACCTTGCGGGAGCAGGGCTGCCTCTTTTTGTTATTTGTATTTATCCAACCTTGCGGGAGCAGGGCTGCCTCTTTTTGTTATTTGTATTTATCCTGCCTCGGCCGGGAGGGCGGGAAGGGCAGCCCTGGTGGAAATGAAGGTGTGGAAATGACGGCTACCGTGACACCAGTGGGAGCCAGCGGTGGGGAGAGCCCGCAACGGCACTCTGCCTGGCTGTGGCACCCACTGAGGAAAAACCAAGAGCCCGTCTGTGGTTAGTCATCCTTTTCTGATGAGTTGCCTGGCAGTTTAGGGTTATAACAGTTTTTTCAGAGTGGTCTTGCCTAGCTGGTAATGATATTCGTCATCCTTCCTACACAAGGTTGAAAACTGCCAGTGGCAATGACTGTTATGTGCTCTGTTTTACCAAATACCAAGGCCCACACACACACAAAAAAATAAGTTTGGCTTAAAGATGATTTATTTATTTCAAAATTTTAAAATTTTACTGTTGGTCTATATATTTCTTTCACTTCCAGCTTTTTTTCCCTTAAGCCATGAGGGTCAAAAAGCCTTAATTCAAAATACAAAAAGCTTCTCTCTACTAGTATGAATCCCGGAACTGGAAGATTTAAAATTGCAGAAAACATGCAGGATTTCAGCCAGTCTGCTAATCCTGTTTTGCACATGTGGAACTAGGCCAGGCACAAACAGCTTTACCATTTTGTCCAGGGTTACATATAATTTCAAACAGAGTTAGATGTGCTGATGTCCAGATTACTAAACAAGCCTTCCTCTTCTGAAAAACAGAGATGGCAAAATTCTTACAGCACATTCCTCATTTCAAACCACAATATGAGGTTACTTGGCCACCACTCTCTTTAATCCTTACTAGCAAACACCAAGATATATGTATGATTTCTGGGCTTTTCTTCAGTAATTGTCTTATTTTTTTACAGTTGCTTCTATGTTCTGAACAACAACTGCTTGTCACACAGTGCTGTGCAATGGGAAAGATCTCTGCAACAAATTCGGTCTTATTATTGTTTTATAAATGTCATTGTCAATGTCCCCAGACTTTCTTAAGCAGCTGGGAGTGGGCCACTTCTCCAGATGCATGTATCTTAAACACTGAATAGAAACAGAGTTAAGTTGAATAAGTGGTAAGTGAGGTTCACATCTTCCTCCTGTTGTATCCACACAGACCGGAGCTAAGGGAAACTATATTTCTAAAAATGTGATGCCATTCTTAGATTTTGAAATACACATTCAGGATCCGTCCCAGAAAGGTGGGAGGCACCTCGTGGCGTGCTGAGGGTTTGAAGACATACCTATGTTAACCACTAGAGGTCCGTTTCACACAAGTCCTTTTCAGAATAGAGAGAGTATTCCGTATTAGTACCAAAATTTTAAACCCTTGCATGCTAGAACAAATATTTCAACAGATATTTAAACTATTTTAAGTGACTGGTAGGAGAATGCCACCTGAAAAGATAACATATATTTTTTTGTTTCTGGTATTTCTTGCAATAACAGGTCGATCTTTTTTTCTTCTTTTAAACACTCATCAATTCAGCAGATTACTAAAGAGTACTAAACAAGAAGATACACTACTGTGTATCTGCTGGTAATTTGATTACTTATTTCTCACTGCTAGTAATTTGATTACTGATTTCTCACTCCTAAATATGGAGGATGAAGTCACTGCAAGATAAGTGACGAAAGCCCACTCTGGCATCCTTATCTTTTTCTCAGAATGTTTGGTGGCACAAGTCAAAGGAGTTTGCTAATGGCCCCTCTTTTCTATATTAGACAAATTACAGAGACAGAGCCCCATACTGAGAAAAGAAACACTGTGCCCTAAAATGAATTATCAAATGAAGAGCTGTGAGGAGAGGACAAACTATGCAGTAAGTTTGTCTGTGACTTTGAAGAAGCCTTTCCAGTCAAAGATGTTGTGCATGGCTTTGGGTACACAGCTACAGAAAGAGTCTGAAGGGTAGGGCTTGGTGGGTGCAAGTTGAAGGGCCAAGATCTTATTCCTCCAGTATGTTGGTATTTGTCCCTCAGCTTCCACTAGGCCTGTACCCCAAACTGAATGGTCGCCAGTGTGAGTGTCTAGAGAAATCTCAGACTTTCAATGCTGCTTTTCTAAAGCTCAGCCCAGTTTGCCTGCTATAACTAAGCCTTGAGAGTCCAGAGTGAACATTCTGCATCTGTAAAACTGAACTGAGCACCAAATGCAGTGCACTGTTCTGCCTGGGCAAACCCAGGACCGGAGGCTCCTGCCTTCTGCTGCTTTTGCCCCTGTTTATTCAGCTGGCAGAAAAATCTTTGCTTAGTGTTGTTCTACGTCCCAGTTTCCATTCCCTGTCAGGGCTGTCAGAAGATCTCCCTGGGCATATCTTTGGTTGGAAATACAGGCCATGCTTGACACCGTCTCTCTTCAGGCATTACCGGCAGGGAGCTCCACTCCTCACCAAACCCCAGTATGTGTTGCACTTGAGAAAGTCCTGCTCAGACACTCCGCTTCTCCTGCTTATGGCAGGTCCCTGGGACTGGGGAAGCTGCATTCTGGTTCCATGGGGAGCAGCCCTGCATCTTTCACTTAAGGCTTGTTGATGGCGAACAACATCAGATGTCAGGGGCTCGGCATAAGTCACTGCTGACAGAGCTTATGCTGTTGGTGTAGATACTGAATTTTTAACTGTCAGTAAGAGCGTCTGCCTGATGTCCAGGGTTATATACAAACTGACCGGAAGCAGAGAAGTTCTAGGTGTTCACACTTTCTGAAAACAGTGTCATACCCATGCCCCAGACAGTAACTGATTACAACACATGCCTCAAGAGGAGGCTACCTGCTACCCCACTTCTTATGTACACCATCTGTGCCCTTGCCTACCACACTTTTGCCACACCAGATGAACAACTAATGTCTATGTGGAAACCCATGATTTAGGTTTGAACTAAAATCTCATACTCAGTAACTGAGGTATCAGGCTATATGGGGAAATGGCAAGGAATTAAACATGGCAATATAAGAAAATAAAAACCAACAGAGCAACAGTGACAGCTTAGCCAGGTGGCACACACATAATTTAATTAAATTAGTTAAAGCAATCTCAGTGAATTTCAAGATGGACAATTAACTAGTAAAACGTGATAGCAAGGAATAAAAGTCCTGCAGTTCCTTCATACTTAATAGCTTTCCACTGGCCTTTTGTCCTATACAGTGTGAAACTGCATCTGAATGTTATGTTGTATTTCTGTACATTCATCAAGTGTCACCACTTGCTTTTTGTAACCTTATCCATCAAAGAGTGCAACTGGATTTCACTTTATGGGCTCACTTCATGGCTCACTTCTCACTATGATATTTGGAGCATTTGATTAACAAGATCTGGAAGTCTGAACTTTTAGATACCATTACATAGTAGTTTAATTAATGCGCTTCTTTATATCTAAAGAAAATACCTCTGCTCATTTTTGTGGGTGAAAAGGAAAGAGAAGAATTGTCCATTTTCTAATTTTAAGCTTTTCTAATTTTTACTGTCACAAAGATTGTTGGATACAAACAATCTTTGATGTTGCTTGTGAGCAAGGAAAATTAGCAGTGAAGAGATGTCTCAGCAAGTAACTTAGGTCAGTAAAATTTTTTTATATTCTTAACTTTCATTTGTTTTAAAGAAAAGGGTGAAGGGAAGGTAACCCTGTCCTCATCAGATCTCATTTCTTACCTGTTTAGATATAAGCCAGTTTCATAGATTTTCTTTCTAAAGGCAAGAAAAGGCATATGTCGGATTTTGGGCTGTTTAGATGGTCTGGAAAAGCCCAAAGATGGCCTTGGGTCGCCCGCGCTCCAAAGGACGAGAAGGGACTTCTGATATTTTCTCGGTCTCGGTGTTTATTAATTGCTTATCTAAAAGATTTTCTCTTGGCCTGATAGAGTTCTGCTCAGCAGTCAGCCATGGGCACACACTGAGAGCCCCTGGGGCGGTCACCTATCTTTATACCCGGAGTTACGTATACAATATTTATCATTTTTCTCCAATACCCTCTACTCTTATTAACCAGTGTTCTTTTAGTAATGCCCAATCCCGGAGTGCCAACATCACCACAGAAGATGGAGGCTTAGAGGAAGAAGAAGAAGGAGAAGGGCACGCCCCAATTCCTCCATCTTACTTCTCTAGACCCCCCTGTACAGAAATCTTAAACCCTTTGTCTCACACTCCAATTAACTTATCCCTTCACCGTTCACCCCGGTGAAATCCTCCCATCCTCATACTGATGTCATCTCCCATGTGGGATCAAAGTCCAGCCACCAGACATTTCTGGCAACATTCCAGGACTCCCGAGCCCCCCAGGGGTGGTCTTGTTCACTCTGCCCCCCAGTTCTGAGAGGCTGAGATCCCACAGGCATATGGAAAAATTCAGAGTTGCACATTTAAGGCTCTAGGCTGACCATCTGAATTTTCATTCTCCAGTTGCCCATTCTGTTAGACCTACAACAGAAGACATCAAAGGATTAACAAAGGGTCAGAGTATTTGCTCAGATTGGCACATCTCTGCTGGGATATGAGAGGCTCTTGACATAGGGCAACATATCTGTAAGTTACAGAATCACAGAATCACAGAATTGATCAGGCTGGAAAAGATGTCCAAGACCATCGAATCTAACCTTTGACTGATCACCACCCTGTCAACTAGACCACTGCACTGGGTGCTATATCTAGTAATTTCTTGAACATCTCCACAGTGATTCCACCATCTCCCTGGGCAGCCAATTTCAACGTTTATCAACTATTTCTACCCTGAGTTTAGCTCAGCTATTAGCATGGCACTAATAACACCAAGATTGTGGGTTCAATCCCAATATGGGCCATTCACTTAAGAGTTGGAACTGATGATCCTTGAGGGTGCCTTCCAACTCAGAATATTCTGTGAAGAAATTTCTCCTGGTGTCCAACCTGAACTTTCCTTGATGCATCTTGAGGCTGTTTCTTCTTATGGTTGCTTCGTAAAGAGGCTGATCCCCACCTTGCTGCCCTCTCCTGTCAGGCAGTTGTAGAGAGTGATAATGTCTCTCATGAGCCTCCTTTTCTGCAGACTAAAGTCACCCTAAAGGTTGGGCAGAGAAGGAATGGAGAGCAGCACTAGGGAGAAGGATTTGGGGGTGCTGGTAGCTGAGAGGCTGGACATGACCCAGCCATGGGCACTCCCAGCCCAGAGAGCCAAACGTGTCCTGGGCTGCATCCAGAGCAGCGTGGGCAGCAGGGCAGGGAGGGGATTCTGCCCCTCTGCTCTGCTCTGCTCTGCTCTGGGGAGAGCCCACCTGGAACCTGCGTCCAGCTCTGGGCTCCCAGCACAGGGAGGACATGGAGCTGTTGGAAAGAGTCCAAGGGAGGGCCACTAAGTTGATCAGAGGACAGAAGAACCTCCCCTATGAAGACAGGATGAGAAAGTTGGGACTGTTCATCATGGAGAAGAGAAGGTTGTATGGAGAGCCCACAGGAACCTTCCAGTATATGAAAGGGAGTACTGGAGAAGGGATCCTTTGCCAGGATAGGACAGAGAGTAATGAGTTCAGACTGAAAGAGGGGAAAATTAGGTTAGATTTATAGAAGAAGCTATTGATTGTGAGGGTGGTGGCACTATTTACTGTGGGGCACTGGAATAGGTTGCCCGATTCAAGGCCAGGTTGGATGGAGCTTTCAAACTGATCTGATGGAAGGTGTCTCTGCCCATGACAGGAGCAATGGAACTAGATGGTCTCAAATTCCGTTCCTAAGCAAACCATTCCATGATTCTGTGACCTGCCTTCTTTGTGAATTACATTTCTTCATGCTGCAGAATTACCTGTGAAATGAATAATTCTGACACCACCTGGGCTTAGATTTTGCTCTTTTTTCCATTTAACAAACAGACAGCTCTTCAGTGATCTTCTTAAGCACTTGATTTTAACATTTCTGGGCATCTCTACAAAATATCAGTACACAACAAAAAATTTTGCTGATTAAGTTATGTAAAGCTGTTTAAAAATTCACTTTGGCATTGTGTGGAGCCATTTACTGGGAAAACTAACATCATCATTCAAATTTCTCTTTAATGTCATCTGGTTGGACTGGAGAGATAGCAAAGAAAGGCTGTTTTTCAGCAGTTTTATTCTGCTGGAGGAGAGGGTCCCATATGCAGGCATTAGCAGACATGGCAGAAAAAAAAAAGGAACTAAGGTAAGTAGGGATTAAAAACAGCTATATTATAAAAACCTCCCATTTTTATTTGTAACTGAGCCTTACTTGAGATTCATTTTGACATCATCTGAAAGACTGTGAATTGGCAGCATCTGGAAGACAGCGCTGAGTGAATGGAGAGATAGAATCTGGGATTTTTTATTTGCCCCCCTTTCTTCTGGCTTGAATTAGTAACAAATATAATTTTTTGTGTCACTTATGTAATTTTCCAACCTTCCATCTAAAGCTACCCTATTAAGTAAGATTTCCAGGCATTCCTGGACAAGGTGTGTGCTCAGGAATAGTAAATCTGACGCTGCAGACTTCCTGGCACACAGGCTTCAATTGAACATGCATGCACAATCTGTCCCGTTTGGCCAGAAAACATAGGATGTACTGAGCAGGGTGTTACGCAGCCGTGGTGCATATGGGCTGTGAATGTGTCTAGGATTACCAGTCACACAGCAGCCAGTCAGAGCTGCTGTGAATGCACAATAAGCTTTCAGTTGCTGGACTTACAGACACACAGAAATCCCAGGAGAGAATCCTGAAAAATCCTGCCCTGATAAAATTCTGATCTGATGGAAAGAAAGCATTGCCAAGAAAACCTGGCTTTCAGCAGTTCTTAATGAAAAACAAAAAGAGGAAAAAAAAAAAAAAAAAAGATTGTCATGCCTCCCAGTATTTCTGAGACTCGTGAGCTGGGGTGTTGCAGAAGGTTCCCTGATGTGTAATCAGCTATCCTCCGCAAACTGATTTACTGCTTTGGACTGCCCTTCTCAGCTCCAGTAGGATGTGAATTATGCAGATTTTAGCACAGGGCTGGGGAGGAAGCTGCTGCAGACACTTGCAGCTCACCATAGTCTGAGTGTTTGGCTTTTTTTTTTTTCCTTTTTAATGCAGACTAGAGTGGGTTTCTCAGGAGTGTAACAGTGGAGATAAGCATGAAAAGAAAAACATCTCCTGTCTGTAACTCCATTAGTCAGTCCTGGTGGAGATGGTCTTGTTTAGAATACAAAACCCAGATATGCAGTGCTACTGCAAGAATGACATTGAGGAGCTGGAGTGTACCAGGGAAGGGCAATGGAGCTGGTGAAAGGTCTGGAGAAGAAGTCCTGTGAGGAGCAGATGAGGGAGCTGGGGGTGCTCAGCCTGGAGAAAAGGAGGCTCAGTGGAGAACTTATCAGTGTACAACTGCCTAAAAGGAGAGTGTAGCCAGGTGTGGGTCTGTCTCTTCTTCCCGGTAACAAGTGATAGGACAAGAAGAAACAGACTCAAGTTGTGCCAAAGGAGGTTTAGATTGGATATTAGGAGAAATTTGTTCGCCAGAAGAGTTGTCAAGCACTGGAATTGGTTGCCCAAGGAAGTGGTCAGGTCACCATCCCTGGAAGTATTTAAAAGATGTGCAGATGTGGCCCTTAGGGACATGGTTCAGTAATGAACATGACAATTATGGGCAAAGGGTTCAACTTGATGATCCTAAAGGTCTTCTCCAACCTAAATGATTCTATGGTGATCTACATGTGACTATTCATCACATGGCTACATGAATGCTGTATCTAAACAGCGAATAGATCATTACTGTAGAGGAAAAAAGGCTTGAAATTGCTAACTATTTCCATTTAAGTATTGCAGTGAAAGCAAACCTGCTGGGGAAAATACTCAAAATTAGTGCAAGAAGTGCTTTTGCCCTTTTTTAGTGCAAAGCCTGAAAAGATGACAGAAATAAGGGCTCTGTGCTCATCTGCACAACATTCTGTAATAATCGGGCCTGTGCAAACAATTAAGTGCTCTCCATTCTATAGCCTTGCACTTATATTTGTGAGAATCCTCAAAAATTTTTAACTATATAGTGGAACTCGTAATTGAGAAGACTGCTGCTTCTAGTACCACAGCTTTTTTTATTAAGCAAGGCTTGTGATATGCATGGTTGTTTCTTTTTTGTTTTGTTTTGTTTTGGTTTTTTTTTTGGTTGGTTGGCTTGGTTTTGGTTTTGTTTTGTTTGGATGGGGTTTGTTTTGTTTTGTTTTTTTTAAGAAGAAGCTATGAAAAGCCTTACTTCACTGCTTTCCCAGTAAATTAAACATCCTTGTTGCCTACAGATTGCCGATGTTTGATCTTGGCTGGTGTCACTTCTGTGGCAAAAGTTTGACAGAATAAAGTTTATGTACAGAGGAAGCTACCTGGTTTACGAGGTGTGGGGATCAGCAGTATCTGTTTCAGGTTCAGTAGAAAGAAATTATATGAGGATTAGGTAGGTGACCTGTTGATCTGCTAGAAATTCAAAATCAGCTTGAATTTAACCAGACAATTTGTAGAGCCTCCTAAAACTTGTGTTCAGTAGAAAAGTTTTTGATTTTGTTTTTGTTTTGTGAGATGCCACACCTGGAGAAAGCAGCTTGCTGGGTGATTATAATAGGTCTGGAAGAGAGGAGAAATGGATGGAGGACTGGAATGGGAAAGGGAGATGGAAATGGAAAGGGAGATGGATTTGGAAAGACGCTGAGGAGGGAGTACTCCATCTGACTGAAAGGACTGGTCTGCCTTGGTAAAGAGAGTCTTTCTGATGCAAAGTCTGGGGAGCACTAGGCAGGTGAGCGCAGTGTAAGAGCCCCATGGCTGGGGTGTCTATTACCATGGCTTGCAAGCCTTCTCTGATGTGGAAGGTTTGAGTCCAAGAGGTAATGTCTGTGAGTGCTGCACTTCAGCTGGAGACACGCTGCTATTTCCTCTGCAAAATGACAAAGCGTATGTTTATTATCAGCTAGACAGCTGCAATGCTTTTGCACTTTTATCTGTTAAATTCTGCCGGGTTCCTTGCCTTCCTTGGGATTGAATATATTATCTCCCCCTTACTCTGTCTCTCACCTTTTATACGGGGGGGCTGGTTTAGAACCATACAATCATCAAGGTCGGAAGGGGCCTCTAAGATCATCCAGTACAACAACCAACCCAGCACTACTACTGTAGCTCTAAACCACTAAACCACATTACCCAGAATCAGATCCAGGTGCCTCCTAAGAATCTCCCAGGATGGTGACTCCACCACCTCCCTGGGCAACTTATTCCAATGCCTAGGCACCCTAACAGTGACTTTTTTTTTCCTAATATCTAATCTGATTCTCCTGTCTCAGCTGAAGGCCATTTCCTCTGGTCCTATCGCTGCAGGGACAGTAGAAGTGACAACTCCCACCTCACCACAGCCTCCTTTCAGGGAGTTGCAGAGAATGACACAGTTCCCCCCGTGACTAAACAAACCCACCTACCTCAGCCATTCCTCATAAGACACGTTTGACAGTCCCTCCATGAGCCTTGTTGACTTTAACTGGACAAGCTCCAGCACCTCAATGTCCTGGAGGTGTCAGAGGGGCCAAAACTGGACTCGAGGTGCAGCCTCAGCCACACCAAGTACCGGAGGATGATCATGTCCATTGTCCTGCTGGCCACACTGCTCTGGTTCAGGCCAAGATGCCACTGCCTTCTTGGCCACCTGGGCACACGGTGGCTCACACTGAGCTGGCTCTCAACAAGCACCCCCAGGTTTGCCCAGCAGCTCTTAAGCCAATTCTCCCCCAGCCTGCAGCGCAGCAGGGGTTTGCTGAGACTAAAGGGCAGCTCCTTATGGAGCCTCAGGGAGTGGTCCTTGACCCACTGACTGAGTCTGCCCAGGTCTCTGTAGAGCCCTCCTACCCTCAAGCATGTCTGTGGATCAGGTAACACACTTTAGGGGATTTCTTTATGTAGGATGCATTAAAGTCTACTTTGTTGTTTGGTTGGTTGGTTGGCTGTTGTTTGCGCTTACTTATTTTCATTGTTGTTATTTTAGGTTTGGGGTTATCTGTTTGGTTTTTGGGTTTTTGTTTTGTTTTTGTTTTTGTTGTGGGTTTTTGTTTTGTTTTTTTGTTGTTTTTTTTTGTTGTGGGTTTTTGTTTTTGGTTTTTTTTGTTTTGGTTTGGTTTTTGGTATTTTGGGGGGTTTTTTGTTTGTCTGTTTGTTTGTTTGTTTTTTCTCTTCCTGTGTCTCCGTTGTAAGCGTTCCGGGCCCGGGAGCAGGAGGGGAGCCGTGTCTCGGAGCCGCGGGAGCCAGCAGCGATCCGGCCACGAGAGGTCAGCGCAGGCTTTGCTCAGCTCTCCTTCCCACACCTCCTCTTCTGTGCCAGAGGCCTGGTGTCGATACTGCGGCTTGAAATAAGCTGGATCAAGTACCTAGTAATGAATGCTTCACGGCCTTCAGCACCATCTGTGCTAGGAGACCCGGGAATAATGGGGCAAATTGAAAAGTGTGATGTCAAGAAGCCCTAATTCCAGGGTGCAGCATTAAGCTGAAACTGAAAACTTGCATGCCAAAGGATTAATGTGTTAATAAGGTTCCATATATCACTTTATTATCTAAACAATTATATATATTTTACTATTGCATATACATATACACTGTTCTCCACTCCGAGTTACTTTGGCTTACTAATTCAGATCCATGTCAAGTAACTTTCACTTTTACTGTAGTGAGAAAGTCATCAAAGTCGTAGCTGATACCAGCATCTTTCAAAGCTGTGAGTCAGTTCTGGATTTTCCACCTATTTCATCAGAAATAGGCCCTTGAATATTTCTAAGAGACATACCACTTAATGTGTCTTACCATTCAAGCTATTCTCCTGCATTCATCCCCATTTATATGCTTAGAGAGAAAAAAAAAACCAGGAAAAAGAAAGAGGCAGATATATGAAGGGTTTTTATCTTTTGAGAATGAACGGTACATGCTATGTACACTATGCTAATTCCAGCAATGGAGACAATTGCACTCGCCTGAGTACAGGCCAGGAGATAGTTTTCTGGAAACTTCTCACATCTTTTTTAGGGAAAGCAAACTCAGAATTTATGCCCTTCTTAAGCAAATTCAGACTGACAGGTCCCTGGTTTGGTTTCCAAGTCTTTGCATGTTAGTAGGGTAAAAAAGAATTGTGAGGCTTGAGAATTGGTGTTTACAATGAAGAGTTTTCTCCCCAGTACTGACAGCTCTGTAGACAGCAGAGAAATGTTCCTAGAGAGGCTGGATGTATCTGGCAGATTATGCCTATGCTGTCACTAGTCTAAAATGGAAACTCAGTAAGTGATTACTGCCAGGTCGAATGCTGTCACCTGTAGTGTCACCAGGGCACTAGTGTCACCAGGGCTAGAAACAACTGGAAGTAGAAACACAGTAGGCAGCTCATTAAAGTGGCTCAGTTTGAGAGGCATTTTGGAAACTGTATTGCTCAAAGAGACTGAAACTGAGCGGAGTATAGCATATACAGTCACAGATAAGACGTGCTTCATCCAGGACTCCCAGTGAAGTACTGGAAAGGACATCCCCGGGTTTCAACACACTTGGATGGGGACGATGCGGCTGCAGGCTAGTGAACAGCAAGGGTGACAAGTTAGAGAGGTCTGCGTGTGCAGCCCGCTGGAGTCGGTCCGGACAGGTCGCAGTAGCGCAGGTTACCCCAAGGTGGCTCTCCACTACCTCTGTGAAGCCGCTTGGGGCTGCTCTGAAGCGGTGACTCGCTGGAGACAAGTGCTAACCGTGAGCTTCAGCCCAAGCCACGCTGAAGGGACGTGAAAAGTGATTTGCCTTTTAACATTTAGTCTGTGGTCATTCGCAGCGGGAAAATGTGGGTTTTTTTCCTTGCTTGGTTTGTTGACAAACAGGTTCAAATCTGAGTTCAGCAATCACACTCATTTCCCTCTGAATTAATTATGAACACTGCCCAAATTTTTAATAAAGGTCGACTGAAAAAAAAAAAATCTGTTTTCTCACACCACTCCCCCTCCCCAGGATCATAGGCCAGTACAGCCTGCAGAAGGATTACCAGTGACCTCAGAGCAGGTCTGCACCGGGGCAATCCTGCAAGGATGAAATAAATTTACACAGCCTCCCTGGACAGGGAGCCTGCTGCGCTGCTTGACTGTTCTCTGGGAGAAAGGATTTTTCTTACATTCCATCTGAGCCTCTTGATGTACACTCGGCTCATTGTCTCCTGTCTCTCCACTAGGCATTGCTGTGGAGACCCTCGCATTATCTTCCAAATGATCGCTCCCACAGGTTTTGGGCGCTGCAGTTTGCCTTCCCCAGGCTGAGCAGGCCCTGGTCCCTGAGCCTGCAGAGCCCTGGACCCCTCGGTGACCCCCCTGCCCTTGCTGCAGTGTCTCGGCTGTTTCCCGGCTGGGGGTGCCCGAACCGGACAGACGGCATTGCTGCTGTCCCGTGAGCGCCGGGCACAGGGGGATTGTCACCTGCCTCACCGGCTGGCCCTGCTCCTGGGCACGCACACGCACGGGGGGATCTGCTGCAGCCGGGCCACCGCCCAACATCACCAGGTGACTGCCCAGTGCAGCCCCGAGCCCTTCTCTGGAGAGCTGCCCTCAGCCCTGGTTGCAGGACTATCCCTTCGCGGCGTTCACATTTGCAGAAACCATATTAACCGAACTTTGCGTTTATTTAATTTTTTAAATTTTTTTTTCTCCCGCACTGTACAGATTTCCCGTTCCAAGTCTTGGACGCAAATCGCTCTACTAGCTCCGGTACCGCCGGTATCGGATACCCGTCAGCTCGGGCCCGGCACCGCCGACTGGGCCCGGCACCGCCGGCTCGGGCTCGGCGCGTGCCTGCGCGCCCCCCGCCCGCCCCACGTGGCCTCCCGGCACGAGCCTCTCTTTCCCGCCCCCCCGCCCCGAGCTTCCTCTCCGGCGCGCGCCGATTAGCATAATAAAGACGCCCCTTTCTCCCCCGCCGGCCAATGGGAGGCCGGCAGGCGCCCGCGAGGGCTATAAGTAGCGCACGCCGGCGGGCTGTCGCTTCAGAGCGCTCACGGCGTGCGCGGAGCGAGAGCTGAGGGAGCCGCGGGACTGTGCGGACTAACTGCTATGACTCTGGAGGAGATCCACGGACAGCAGCCCATGCCTGCGGGCCACGACTGGTACGTGCGGGTGGGCAATGGGGATCCGAGGAAAACGGGTAGCGGATGGTTTCGGGGCGGCGGTGGTTGTGTTGGCGGCACCGCGCTGACCCTGTGTCCTTTCCCGGCCCGCAGGATGCAGGGCGCCGGCACGGCCCTCCACGAGCTGCTGGTGTCAGCGCAGCGCCGAGGCTGCCTCACCGCCGGCGTCTACGAGTCGGCCAAGCTGATGAATGTGTAAGTACGGTGGCGGGGCCGGGGGGAGTGTGTAAGTCAGCCCGGCGGGGCTGCGGGGCGGCCGGCGCCGACCGCGAGACTCATCAGGCTGCTCCCCTCTTGCAGCGACCCCGACAACGTCGCGTTCTGTGTGCTGGCCGCAGATCAGGAGGACGAGGGGGACATCGCCTTGCAGATCCACTTCACTCTGATCCAAGCCTTTTGCTGCGAGAACGACATCGACATCGTGCGGGTGAACGACGTGGCCAAGCTGGCGGCCATCGTGGGGCCCAGCGAGGACTCAGGGGAGCCGCGCGATCTGCACTGCATCCTCATCACGGTGGGTGTCCCGGGCGGCCGGCGGGCCCTGCTCCGCTGAGGGTGGGCGAGTCCTCTGCCGGGCACAGACAGAGCGCTTGGCACGCAGCGAGTCAGCTGAGTAGTAGTTGTAGGAGGAGGAGGCAGAACTTCTCGTAACTGGATTTCCTCTGCTGTCCACAAGGGCAGCATCTCTGCTTCCTGTCTTGTCTGTGTCAGGACAGAAACTGTCTGGAAGTGCTTCCAGTCCTAAGCTAATGCTTCTGTAAATATTATGATGACCTCAGCTGGCACGCAGCACTCATGGTGTGCAACTTTTTTCTTTTTTGCAGAACCCGAATGAAGAAGGCTGGAAGGACCCAGCTCTGGAGAAGCTGAACTTGTTTTGTGAAGAGAGCAGAAATGTCAATGACTGGGTGCCAACTATCACCCTACCTGAGTGACGGTCACCTGGTGCACTGGGGAGGCTGAAACTTTTGTTGCATTCTCAACGTGCTGTGCGTTCACCAAAATGTGCAACAAGCTGCTGATTCCATGGATTAGCCTGGTCAAGAGACTGGATTAAAGTCCCTCAGACTGGCATGCAGTGGGCTCTTACAGAGGAGAAAGAGGAAAACAGCTCACCTCACCAGTGAGCCTCAGCAGGCTGCAACCGTGGAGAGGCTGACATACCATGGAACTGAAAGAAGTATTGCAAGTTTGGCTATGTGGAGCTGTTTCAGAAGGGAGAGGGAAAGTTGAGGGAAGTGGGCCAAAACTTTCCAGAAGGACTGATTAGAGTACTGTAACTAGGAACTGTTGGTGCTGTCTGCAAAACACAGGAGAAAGTATCAATATTTATGGAGTATTGGGGATTGGTTATTAAAACAAATGCAGATATTCCAAAGCAGACAGACTTCAACAGGCCTCTTGGGTCACTCTGCAGATCTGTTTTAATACTGCAATAACTTTTATTGAAATATTTGCTGCTATTGAAGCTTTCATAATAAATTTTTGACAATTAATCTCTGGGAGTGTCTTGCTTGCTGGGTGTGGGGAAGCATGTCACTGAAATATCGCTGATGTTTTGCTTGTGTGCTGTAGTCAAAGCTCTAACTCCAGTAATGGAGTTATTGCTCAAATACTTTCCTGGGCTGGCTGAATGAAGTGCTGTGCTGTCCAAGTTGATAATTCAACCTTTTACCCTCTTGCAACAGCTGCTTATCGCAACAGCTTGCAAGATGAGGGAGTCGCATGCCTAATGAGCTCACTTATTGTAATAGGAGGTCTTTGTAGTCTGCTGGAGGAACACAATGCATGTTAGAAACATGGATTTTTGGAATACAGACCTCCAGTAAATTGCATCATTGATTCTTAAATATGACTTAGATGCATTCAGAGCTGACGTGTTTCCACTTGACAGAAGCGACTTAAACATGATGGGGGGGCTGCAAAACTCCTTAGATGTCAAACACATCTAACATTTGCTTTGATTAGAATGACATCATTAAATCTAAAACTAGCAAATGCTGAATAAACATCACATCTGCCACAAGCTGCTCTCTGATTGCCATATGCTGTAACAATAGAAGCTGTCAGTCCAGAAGCCAATTTTGCAAAACCTAATTGCATGACAACACCAAATTAAGTCCAAAACGATTTAAGGATGGCGTGGCCTTTTTTAGAGATTCTGCCATGAAAAGTTAATATGGGCGGGTTGATTTGGCCCTATGTTAAAAGGGAAAACATCACCCCATTTTTGTGCACAAACTATGCATGTGCTCCAGGACCTGACATTAAAATGGCACAGTAATAATCTCCTCTCCGCAGAGCAAGAAAGCTAAACTACTTACTTCCTTTATAGGCACTAAAACCACTCAGTTATCACAATTGCATTTCCTCTGGGCTGGCTTGCAGTGATTGACAGTAGCACTTGCTGAAAAGTGGTCATTTCCACTTGAGCAAGGAAGCTGCTTGCTCTCAGTTTCATTGTTCCTGATAAGGGAAGTTCAAATTCAGCTGCAGCATTCCTGGAATATGCTTCCTTGTACAGGCGGTATCTAGCAGAGTTTGGCCTTTGTTACTGCGTCATGAGAGGCTGTGGGCTGGCAGCATAACCAGAGCTTAGACCGAAGTAAGCACTATGGGGGCCTCAGACCTCTGCAAGCATTCATTTTTGCACTTAAGATACAGGAGTTTCTGCACAGCCTGTTTTTCTGCTTAACCCACACTCAGCAACTGGTGTCTGTCTAGGACTTTGAGAAAAGTCACATGGAGAAGCAAGAGAATAAACAACTCTGGCAGCTGTGATAACAGAAACTGCCTTTAAGGCAGTGGCCTTGATGCACAGAACATATCAAGTGTGGGTGCTTTATTAGACATTTGTATATATTTCTCTTAGCAAATGCGGATTTCTTCATTTTACAGCCAAGAAACATATTTCTGCTCTTTGCTTGGGGCCTAATCAGTACTCAGAGCCAAGAACAGATTAAAGTGGACTGTCCTGAATTCAACTTTCATGTGAAGTGTAAGCAGTACTTTACAGCCTTGAGTGGTTTAAACGAGCCTGAGAAGACTAAAGGAAGTTCTCACGCATGTATACAATTCCATAAATCATTAAATGATAGCAGAGAGTAGGTGTAACTGGTCTGTTGACTGACACAGGAAGCATTGATAGTGGTAACAGGTACCAGCTTTTATGGAAGGAGTGTACTGTGCAGCAAACAATGAAATTAGTGGAGCAACACCAAAATACTCTTGTGAGGATGTTTCCTCTAGTCTTATAAAAGATGGGACGGCGACCTTCTCCTTCAGCTTTGTGAAACTATAATCTGTGCCCCATGAGAGGTACACGATTTCTTATTTTACTGACCTCTACAATTCTCCTGAAATCCCTTATTGATCACTGCAAATAATGTAATGCATTACTGTAATGCAAATTGTGCAAAATCGAGTTAGCCTGCAAGAGTTATTAATACAGTGCTGCAACCAAAGGCAGCTCTGACGTGCAAGTTATGTGCTGCTGCAAGTATCTGTAATGATCAACACTACTTAATGTAGCAAAAATTCAGCAGCTGGTATCTCCATCTCTACATGCTCAGATATATAACTGCACAAAGAGCACTATACAATTGTTAAAGATGGAGAGTAGGCTTGGGTACTATGGGCTGTAGTGGGGACAGCTGGTTGGGAGGTGGTTGGCTCATCACATGTGCAGGATATTTTGTCAAGTACCTGGGAGATCTGGAGGTTGCAACACTGGTCTCTTGTGTCTGAGCAATATGCCCTGAGTACTTTGCCTTCCCAGAAAACAGAAGTACGCAGGAGAGAGGCACTGTGGGTTTCCAGAACCACTGGGAGCTCTGCCAAGGTGCCCCCCTCTCAGCTGTGTTGCATAGTCTGCACAGGCTGGCTTGTGCTCTGCCATGGTGGCCCTGCCAGGGGGCTCTGGGGAGGAGACTGATGTTATTAGATGTTAATAATAAAGGTGGTTCTTCAGGACACAGTCAGCTGAGGGACGTGGCAAAGGTACAGGGCGTGGAGCGGAGTTACAGATTGATGGTGCTTCTGGCTTTACTTTAGGATCTTCACTTGTGTTCTACTAGGTGATAAACTGTGTATTTCAATATTGTCATCATAGCTTTGATGTTGTGCTAACCACATTTCTAGGTCCAGTTTTTAATGAAGTGATGCATAAAGTTTAATTTCAATTTTTCTGAGCAATAACTTTGCATTTTTTCTGTGTATCTATTTCTAATTGTAACGACTGACAGGAATTTCCCTTCATATGTGGTTTCCTTCTCTTAATGGTGTTTTCTTCCTGTTGCACTTCTGTGCATCTCTTTACCTTTCTCTCATTGTGGTTATAGATAGTTATCTCTTCAGATGCCTGACAGTTTTACTTTGTGCTATATTAACTGCATTATCATCTTATCAAGATATATGTATGAATACTGGCATGCAGTTGTTGCAAACAATGCTTCCTCTTTTCCTGTGGAGTAGAAAATGCAAAGAGGAAGATAATAAAGGGAATATTATGAAGAGGAAGGCAAACTACTTAATGAAATAAAGTTTGCATGAAGTCTGTCCATATGCTGGATGATATAAACAGTGTTCACAGCTGTGGATGCTCAGGGAAGCAGTTTAGATTTCTGCACACTGGTGAAGTTTTAGTTATATGTGGAGGCTGTTTGAATTAATGTGTGTTCTGTAAGGAGAAGGTCTTTGCAAAATTGCTAGTGCCAGGAAATGCCGTAGCACTGCTGTCTGGCACACAAGGGGGACCTGGCTCCTCTCAACAAATGTATTAATGCCAGCTCTCAGATCCCCTGACATCAGGAGGAGAGAGCAGTGTGTGCCCGTGGTAAAACAAAGCAAGTGTGCAGGCAGTACCTCACAAGTGGAAGCAAATGCCATCACACGTGTGTGCAAGAGAGATGTGTGGAGAAGGCTGTGTGACCATTGTATTCCTTGTAGGGCACACATTGTGGACAGCTGGGCTCATGACTATGGTCCACAAGCCTTCATTCCCTGCACAGCGGCAGTGGCAGAGCCCAGGGCTGGCAGAGGGATGGAGCTGTACAAGCAGGACATACACCCCACCAGAGCTATTCTTTCCACAGGTTTTATGAAGACTGCTTTTCATTCCTGCTTATTCCTTATCCGTTTCATCATGGCAGCTGTGATTTACTCACTTAGTAAAGTCCAAAAATGCAACAATAGGATATTGAAAAAGCTGCGTTACTACTTCTTGTAAAATTATTTCATACTGAATGAGTGAATACTTGTATTATTCTGCGTTGTTCTGCAATAAGATAGCATTATACACAACCTTCTGACTATTGGAATGTATGTGAAATATTGATTTGAATGTATCAGTATCTTTAGAAGTATGATCAGATCCCATACATCATAGGTACAGTGGTTATAGTATCTCCTCCAGTCTTCCATTGCACTGGCATATGATCATTTTGCCATGCTTATTTTCTTTTCATGCCTGAAAATAATACAAAGTTATTTCCTTCTGTTATTTCCTTCTCTGTGTCAGCTCTCTGTAGAGCTGACTTTACTTTGAAATCATGACTTTGCAATATTAGTATCAATACACACTGCTAATTCAAAATTAATTTGTTCAACTGGTTTTTTGTGTTGGTTTTTTGGGGTTTGGTTTGGTTGGTCGGTCGGTTGCTTTTCTCCCTGGGATTGGAGAGATAGCTATAGAAAATAACATGAAGTTTAGTTTCTGTTTTTATATTGCCTCTGAGCTACTACTGGCAAGAAAAAAAGCTACCTTTTTTGAATATTATTTTGACAAAAGCTGTTATAACCCTTGTAGGAATTCTCATGTATTATAATCCATTGCAGAATTGACAAAATTTAACAAAGAACATATAATATGGATTGTAATATCACAAGGGGTTTCTGTCCCATTCGGCCTTGAATTAAAGTATTCTCAGAGTGGGGAATTTGAGTTTTGCTTCCTATTCCCATTTTGAGGGTATCTAATCTGGAGCAACATAGCTTTCACATCCTATTGAAGCCAGCATGAAGCAATGGTGCTTAGTGACTTCTGTTTAAATGCATACATACTTAAGGCCCAAAGTTTCAAATTTGTATTTCAGAAACAAGACATGTACTAAGTGCATTTAGATATCAATATGCTCAACTGTAAACCTAGAGCCAAAACTCTCCAGTTTACAGCTAAACTTATTTAGCTGTATACCCATAAACTTGCCTTGACTGAGGCTTTGCTCCTCTGCTTAGGAATGTGTACTGTAAGGGCACAGCCGCATTAAATGTTTTAGCTTGGATCAGTCAAGGTTGGAATGAATCTGTGGATCTTCTCCTGCTAGCCTGCTTTGGTTCTCACAGCAGAACAGAGTGGGACCATGCAATCAGGACTTCTTGTGGAAGAAACCAAGCCAGGAGACATACTCTAAGGGACCACCTAATGCTTTCCAGCTGCCATTGCGCATTCAGTTCACGGGACCACACTTGAGGTACATACAGCACAATTATTTGCTGATTAAAAGTAAATAGGCAAGTCTTGGCAGTCAAAGAAGAGAAGTACGTTGGCCTACTTTTCACAAAAGAAGTGATTTTAGTGTAGTACACATACCAATTTGTTTTAAACAATTGCATGCTCTGAATTAACAGGGTTAAAAATCTGCTTTGGCAGCAGCTTGCTGAATTTAATTGTTTCTGAGGCAAGAACGATGAATGGGACTATTTCTAGAAGTGGTTGCCAAAGGTAGTTTTTGTAATAGGCCAGCACTGCCCAACTGGCAGCGTCAGGACAGCTTTGCCTGGCCTGGTGCCTTTGTGCCTGAGGAGCAGGTGGCTTTGTGAGCCACGCGTGGAGCTCCCGCCCGCTGCTGCGCCGCCCCACAGGACAGGCAGCACTGCCCCAACCCTGTGCTGGCCAGAGCTGGGCTGTCCCCGTGTGCCGCCCCACAGGACAGGCAGCACTGCCCCAACCCTGTGCTGGCCAGAGCTGGGCTGTCCCCTGTGGAACCTGGCCGCTCCAGCTGCCGCTCATGCAGCTGGAATTTCTG
The DNA here is from genome assembly GCF_028551555.1 of Melozone crissalis. Lineage (NCBI taxonomy): Eukaryota > Metazoa > Chordata > Aves > Passeriformes > Passerellidae > Melozone > Melozone crissalis. The sequence goes on along the minus strand of NW_026535783.1, from coordinate 32,755,377 downwards.
CACAGGTGCAATGGAACAAAATAGCTGCTGATGACATAAGGATGAATACCCCAAGAGAAAACCTTGCATTAAGATCCAAATCCCCCAATTAAGTTGTAGCAATGTCACAAACAATTTTTAAAATATAGTAAGTGCAAGGTGATGCATCTCATTGCATAGTAGGAGAGGCTATGGAATCTTACACCAGTGCCACAATTGGTCTTGTCCTTGATCTTGTATAACACTTCTGTGCTCTATGTTTGCCTATGTTTAAAGCAACCTGCTTACTCTAAGCTATTTTTCCAGATAAAGGAGTTAATGCAACAAAAAATTGCATAATGTCAGTAGGTGCCTCTGTGCTGCTGAAGGCGTGTTTATGGTATGTGAGGAGTGAAGCTGTGTGTGATTAAAAATGGAAGGATGGTAAAGCACTTCCCTTTTTCTGAAGTATGAGTTGCATTTTTTGCTAATGCTCTCTGTCTCACGTTCTGCTGTGTTTCTGTAGTACTATAAAAACAAATATTTTATAGTTCTTCAAACAATTTGAGGATGAAGAAAGCAATAACAAGCACTGCATGGTTTGTATTAAATTACCATATTTTCTGGAGCTACCCCTGCTGCAGAGGAATGATACAAAGGCTGTACACAGCCTGTCTTGTTGGGGATTGGAATCACTCACTCAAACTGATACCAAGCTCAGCCTTGCATAGGTCACTGCCTCACAAAGTCAGACCATATTGTACAAGTGTAAAACCAGGTGCTTTTGATTGTGATATGGGGCCACAGGTAATAGAAGCATGCTTTCTGCCTATTAAATGGGATGACAGAAATTGTTCCAGGTCTCTCCAACCATCTGGCTATCAAGTCTAATTTACAGCAAAGGTAGATTGCATGGCTCTCTGGAAAGAGACATTTTCCATTTCTGAATCTGGTTTCTTGATTTAAGTAACTTTTTAAAAATGATGCTTGTTTGCTTTTATAACATATAAATCAGCTTTCAGGCATATAGCTATTCTCCATGGCCTGTAACACATGTGAAAATAGTGTTTAATTGGGAAATACGTTGTGTTTTTACCCCCATGCTAAGGTACATCTTGAATTTAATAATAATTTTCTTCTCTTCAAGATATGTATAATATGTAAAATAATTCCCAGTTTAGAGCTAAGCCCTGAAAAGCACTGGAGGAGCTGGGTGGCTAAATTTAAAAAAATAGATAAATAACACTAGCGCTGAATTATGGTAGTTGTACTTGTAAAATAATTTGGACATATTTCCAGAAGAGAAACAGTGCATTTGACTAAACATAGTATACATATCCTTGTAGGGTGTATGCAAATCCCTTCTCACCCATAAGCATTGGCTCATACACACGTAGGAAGAAGATGTAGAATGATTCAAATCTGACACTATATAAATCAGTTGGTGTTTTGTCTCTGTGTGCTCTGCTCCAACTCTTTCAGAAGAAAATTTACCACTAGAATGGAGTTCCCTGGTTTTCCTCTCTCAGCCAACCTTCCTGTTCCAATGGAAGAAACAAACCAACAGATTTGATACTGTGCTATGAAGGTCTGCCTGTGTTGCACAGTTCCCATGGGGCAGGTCACTTAATGGGAAAACAATAGCAATTCTCAGAAAACTATGCAAAGGATTTGTGTCTTGTGTTGTGAGTTCAACAGTTGTCAGTTCACTTGGTGTCTAGGGTTCATGGTTTGGCATCTGACATGCAGGAGCCAACAAGGTAGCACTGAATTTATTCCAGCAAGAAAGGAAGGAGCTGTGCTTACCAAGAGTAGCTTACCAAGCAGGTGAAAGTAACACAGCATGGAGCTTTTCAGTGGTATAATGAAGTTTTGGTGCTCCTAATTATTCTATATCTAACCACCAAGAAATACATGTAGCTCTGTATCTGGTTTGCCAGAAGAGCTTAGTGGTGTTCTACCTAGCCTGAATGCAGAAGTAGTAAAATTCCCTTTTAGGGAAGGGCAGCTATCGATAGATGGCTAAGTGGGAGGCATCAGGTATGGAAATGGTCACTGAGTTTGGTGGCAAAAAGACACATCTTCTGCCTATGATTGCAGAACAAAATACTTTATATGAGGCTCCACAATGAATACTTGAACCAGCTGGACCAGAGCTCTTGAAAATAACCAAGTCCTACAAGATCTATAAAAGATGCTGTCCAGATAGATAGCAACAGCTCATTGTTCTGTCTAGTGCCAAACCTGCTGCATGTGCCCATAACTTATTACATATTCCAGAAAATCATCTTTGAAGGAAGTATTTCTGAATGATTCAGCTTCAGAAACAGAATTGTGCAGCATGCACAATCAGACTTTAAGGCAGGCATCCAGGAGAGAACAGGCACAGAGCTCGTGGATGTTATAACAGCCCTACTGCATCATGCAAGTTACATGTGAGCATCCACATGGACCTGCAGAATAACATGATGCTTTGTTTACGTGGTAAATATTTGACTGGCCTTTCTGTACCTTCACCTGAATTACTAATAACTTACTGTGGTGTGTCATTGAAGCAAATTGCAGCGTAATTATGATAATAAACCCATGCAGACCAGATCCAGGAGGACCCTGTGGAGAAGATGCTGGAGCATGCTCTGCTGCCAAAAGTGCTGACATTACTGCGCAAGCCTTGGCTGGCTGAGGACATTTTGCAAGAACTGGTTCCCCACCTCCCAAACCTGCATTTCTCCCCCTTAGGCCCACATCCTGTATTGCTGCTTCTGCAGAGCCCACAGCTGCAGACACATCCGTGCAGATTCCCTGTCCAGAAGCAAGTTACTCCAGTCTCTCTAGGGGCCTGCCTGTAAGATTTGGGTCCTCTTGAGGTTTCTGCAGTGCCTCTTTGGCAGGGGCTGAAGTTAAAGCAGGCTGGGGTAGGAAATATGTCACTGCTGTCACTCTCTGAGAAGCCAAAGGTGTAGTGGCCTCGGAGGTGTTTTGGACCCAGGGATCCCGATGTGGCCAAACCACCCAGTCCACCCACCCTCCTGCCCCATGGGAAGGGAATGGGCTTCTTCTCGGCCCAGCCTCCCAGACCTCCCCATTGCCCAGATGATTTATCTACGCTGAGACAATTGCTTGTCTGCTAAAAGTGTAGCATGGACAAGTTCCCCATTACTCCCTGAAGCCATGAAGAATATCAGAAGACTAATGGGAAACTTCAGAAGCAACAGTTCCTTCCACAAGCTGGAGATAAAATTTCCATTAGTGATAAGTGCAGAAGAAAGCAGACACCTGATTCAGCTTCTGCAGTAACATTCTAATCTTCCACAGGCATATGGTTTACTGAAATGAAAACTGAATGTAAGCCACAATTGAGCTTACCAAACATACTTACATAAAGCCTTTCACAGCAGCAGCGTATCAGCTGGTAGGGGCTGTTTCTAGAAACTAAGGTTTCTTTGTTTCTTAGCAGCAGATGATTTCCTCTCCTGGGGCAATTATGTAGCCTAATTGCCTGTAATAATCATCCCTGCTAGAAGTGCCTTAATACCAGCCCTTTTCCTTTTTTGCACTTCTTACTGACTTTCTGCTTCCAAGTAGCAGAGATTGACTTTACACAGTTAGAAAGCACAGGCAATATTTAAGAATATATGTTTTTTTCTTATCTAATGCCCCTCTTTGATGCAGTTATTGGTGCCTAAACCATTATTGCAAAAATCATTAAAACAAAGGAGAAAAATTATAATGTTAATTTTGAGACCTATTCCTGAAAGATAAATTGTACTTCCAGTTGCTTACAGTTGTTTGGGGTGTATTTTTATTTCAACACTTCGTTGTACTTATTCTTTTTGTAAGATGCCAATTAGATGTGATGTACCAATGATGGGCTCTGCTATGCCGCATTACAACAAGTTTTAAAAGTAAACTAGAAAAATCCACTAAAAAAATCATAGGGTATGCTGGACATTGGCAGGATGGATTAGGGAATATATATTTGTCACTACTGACTTTCCTGGTTTCATTTAGATGTTACCAGGGCTTTCCTTCTTACAGATAATGTTGTAGCAACACCTGATCGTTCATAAGTACCTTTTCCAGCATTTACATTCATTCCGAACAGCGAGAAATATAGCTTGATTTTTGGACAAAGTTCAGCAAAATACATAACCATAGAGGTTCAAAATTAAGGTCTATCCTGCTGTCTAATATTTTTTTTTCTCTTGCTGACAAAGAGCAGATGTCTAGAGAAGGGCATCAGGAAAGGGCAAGCCCACAGGGATCCTTCCCAAATGTGAAGCTCCTAAGAAACTTTCAGCCCAGGGAGCTTCTGTGTCTAGCACAGTAGTAAAAAGATATGTTTTCAACATAAATGATTTTAAAATTCAGGTACTGGAGATAGATACGTAGTAAGTGTGTTGTCAAAATCATAGTAAAAGTGTTCTGGAAATACAGAAAAATAGAATTCTCGGGTGAAGAGTAGAAACATATCTGACAAGGAGATTTCTCTGCTCTCTGCAATCTCTTTTATAGATCCTTTCTTCCCCATTAGAGTGGAAGATGCATTTTCTGTTTGTTTAAGGGCAGAGCTATCACTGGAAGAGTCCAATAGTAGTGTCAATGAGTATGACTTTTCCAAAAGAGGACTGCAGCCTTCACTATTAACTTAGTCTAGAAGAAAGGCCTTTTATTCTCTTTGAGTTATACTTTAGAATTCAGTCAGGGCTATACTGCCTACTAAGGAAGAAATTATTGCTGTTCAATGTATGCTTTTGATAGTCGTGTTTTGATAATTATTTAGTGCCTCCTGTTGCCACTCATGAAAGAAAAAGTGCAGCCATAACCACCTTATTAATGCCGAAGTTGAGTAATAAGGTTAAGTGGTAATTTATTAATTAATTAATGCAGCAACACTTAAACTGCAGGAAGAGAGACAAACCTTATTTGGAGAAATGAAAGAAAAAAAAAATATAACCAGAAATCTCTTAGAAACATGGCAAGTGGAGTCCTATGTGTGTGTCAGAAAAAGGTTGCTTTTGGTTTGATTGGGCAGGGACTGCTCTCTGTGGGATGCTGGATGCTTGGATGCATCCAAGATGAGGATATGGGTGTGTTCAAAGAAGAGGCTTAAATATCTTGCAACTTAGAAGTTAAAAAGAAGTACAAATGTCAATTCTTGAGATCCAAGTTCTAGTCCAGGTGTTTCCCAGTCTCACCGAATTTCACCAGCTAGAGGGTTGTATTACCTTACACAAGCTGAAGAGAGCCCAGGGGTGCAGGCTTTACACTACCTAAAAGCCACTTTGGCGAGGTGATCAAGCGGCTCTCAGCCTCTTTGCCTACTGATGCATCTCAACATAAAGAGCTGTCTCCACACAGGCTCTCGTTTCTCTGGTAGTGGTGGGACAGAGGTCAGAGGAGGATTTAAAGGCAAAGGCTGCAACTTTTTTCCTGAATTCTGAGCTCAACCTGTGACCTGAGCAAAAAAGCACAAGACAGATGTTGTCTGAAACCAAAATTTTACCTGCAGCAAAATGCCCTCTCTCTTAGTTTTCAAGAACACTTTCATCTTTAGGTGTTTGGCTAGGACAGTACTATTTCATAGATCCTTGATGTTGTAGCAAGCAGGGAACCCTGAACATTCAGGAATTCCAAGCTACAGAACAGCTGACAAAATTCTGTTGAAGAAAGCTGAGTAACCGGAAGGGATTTTTCCTCCAACCCAAATCATACGACAGAAGTAATGTTGGTTTGGGCCCCATCACTTTACATGTACAGGAGCACTGGTCGTATTAGTCATTGCTGTGTGGCTTGAAGAGAGACGTGAATGAAACTGCACAAGAATTAACTCTAAGTTGGCCCTTTTGTGGGGAGTATCATTCTGTTGCTGTCACAAATTCCCCCAAAGAGAAAAACTCTTGCCCTTTCTCTGGGAACATTTCATTGCTTGACCGGACATAAACAGAACAGGTCTGGACATTTGAAACTGCTGAATTTTGCATCCCCCCCAAGAGAACCAGAAAACCCAGCATGGATTAGGAGAACCTCTCCTCTGCACACAGTGTTATTGCATCAGGAACATGCAATAACACTGGAGAAATAGTAAATTTTTTAGAAGCTTAAGGAACCTCGAGGCCTATTTGAATGTATTTATATAGTAGGATATTGTTAGAAAGTCGGAGAGGAAGAGAAGCCTCTGAAATTGCCACCCTTATATAATTCACAGAGGTGCTGCTGCTGCTTGAAAGGAGGGATATTGTGCTTACCTTTAACAGGAAAGTATAAGCATTGGACCAAACTGCTGTGGTGGTAGCTCTGTCCAATTCAATGTGGTGAGATGAGAACTAAATTTGTCACTTTGTGACTGTCTCCCTTGGGAGGCTGCTCGAATGCTTTGGAGTCCTTTGGGATTTATCCCACCCTTGACTTTCCCTGGTATTTGCATGGTAATGAGAACCGTGACTTCGAGACTTTAAAAGCATCATGCCAGTGCAGCTCATGCTGCTGAAGGATCTGAAACACACCTATACCAAAGGATACCCTTGGGAAGCTGGGGGCATGGTGTAGCCAAGATACATCCCTCTTTGCTGGGTAGGATGAAAACCCCTCACTTGTGGTTTAACTGTCTTCAGCTTTGCTTAGCTTCTGTTCCTCTGGGAAAGTGTTTCTATGTTTACTTTTGGTATGTACTTTTAATTAGGGGCACAGCCTAGGTCTTCATGTTGAAATATTGGATTCCTTTATGGAGGCACTGTGTCCTTCAAAAACAAAGCACTACAAGAAAGCCCACCTTCAAAGGCACCTACTGATTTTTCTACAGTGTGTGAAAGAGGAAGTAGGGAAGTGAGTTTCAGATTCTACAGCCAAATCTGAACACATCTTTTTGTAGGAAAGGGAATACTGCTCTTCCAAGACTTATGGTCTACCTTTTCTACCTCAATGATAATTGTAATACAGTTTTAGTTTTTTGAGTGTACGTGGGGGACTGAAACTCAGCATGGCATCAGTGCTGGGTACTCTGCATTCCTGCACAGTTACCTCAGCTGCTGTTCTCTCCCTCTCTCTCTCTGTGTCCCCAGCCAGGATGATTAGCCAACGAGTCTATCTATCTTGTAAGCATGTGGGCTGTCGCTCCAGCTATGCACACTCACCCACACTCACAGTCATGCAGGCTGAAAAAGACAAAGGCATGTTTTCCTGGCATGGCAGTAATGCAGTCAAAATTAAAAATGAAACAGGGGGGAAACATAAAACTGAAATGTAGCCTTTGTGCATCTGACTGTGATTCACAGTTTTCTTCAAAGAGCCTGCAAGGCCTTTGACAGATGTAGCCCCCTTCAAGAAAATACAATAATGATGTTTGAGAAGCCATTTACTTATAAATTTAGGGACTGTTTACCCTTTATAAAAGAAAAGTGTAGGGCAGACATGCTCCATGTGCTGCATGCAATAAGACATCCAAGAGCTGAAGATGAGCAGAGGCTGTGAGTTGGTAAGTAAGTAGGGAACCCTGAATATTCAGGAATGCCGCCTAGAGGAGCCAAGAGCTGATAAAATTATGTCAAATAAACATGATGGGTTTTTTCCCTTCCTGCCCAAATCATAGAAAAGCGTCAATGCTATTTTGGTAATCTTATAATTTTACATGTACAGGAGCACTCATCTAGAAGTAGTCCAGTCTAGAATTGCAATGGGTGCCAGGGGTGATCAGTGGAGACCAGCAGCCAGGGTAAACCTCTTTGCTGTAAGGTGGTGCTCCTTTGTTTAAAGGAGCACGGTCAAAAGTTTAGCAGAGCTGGTTGTTGTTGTTGTTATTTTTATTATTATTATATCCCTGCCCAGAATCTTACCTTTGTGTTGCTTACTAGTTGTTTATAGAGGGATATTTTACCCACAATGGAAGGGCTTTTTTCCCCAAAGGTTTTGGGGGACTTAGCAAGGGCACAATGTCCTGGCAAGTCTTGACAAAACATAAATAATTTTAATTCCACCCTTGTGCTTTCCCCCCTCTGAACTATTGGATATAACTTTCTCCAGTGTCTCAGAAGAGAAGTATTGGATAACACTTGTATATAGCTTGCCCTAAGAACATGCATGCTGTGAAGAGAAATGTGCTCAGGCTGACTTGACTTTTTGAGAATCCTAAACAAAATCCTGGGTCACTGCAATCTTTCTGCAGAAAAAGACTTCTGTGAGCCAAAACCACCAGTCACATTGTCTTTAGGGTAAGCTGAAGGCAAAGACAAAATGACCTTTCTTAAAAAATCAACTGCTCAGTGGATGATGCCTGCAGGTCAAGGTCTGGAGCTCATGATAATTTTTTCATCTCTGTTTTGGAAGCCTTCAAGCAGCAAAACTGGAGACAGCATTTCAGAGCAGAAGCATACTTGCAGATTCTGATATCCTTCTGTAACCATACTCTGTGTAAAGGAATTAAACTTTTGACCTAAAGAAGAGAGTAGTGGTCCACAGCTATTTTTACTATGGGCCAGGTTCATTATCTCATCTTAAGAAAGGAGAAATAAGGAAAGTTTGTGTTCTGTCTTTTGACACAGTGAGATGCATGTCATCTTAAGTTTTTAAACTAGTTTGTGAGGGGGAAATATCTCTACTGGTTATGTTTAGAAATTAATTTTGTATGTATTATTTGACCTTAGAAAGAAAGACAAATTGACATCCAGAACACTTTTCTCAAATATCACAGGCCTACAGTTTCTATAATTTTTCTTTAAAGTTTCCTTGTAGAAACGTATTGAAACTATGAGGGCACTGCTAAAGTGAAACTAATTGCTAAAAAACCAAAAAAAGATAAATGATAGATCTAACTGTGCAATACTGAAGGAAATCAACCAGCAGAAAACAACTTATGCTCTAGGGATGCTGTTCTTCAAAGGAAAGAAGAGCAATGGACAACTAATATGCATTTTACTAAGAAGGAGTTTTTGAAAAAGATGGTTTTAACAAAAATCCTCAGGGAGCATGAAGGCAATTTCTAAAACTGATGACAAATATTAGGTAGGAATTTTTTACTTGTAAGAATACATAAATTTAAAAAAAGTACTTACAATGACAGTTGAAAGAATTGTGAACCTACCGGTAATGGGTCAGCGAATGTTCACCTGGAACATGTCTGTGCTCCCCCACTTCTCTCTTCCCTTCCATCCTGCTTGGAAAAAGGCTCCATCGAGCATTATTGTAAGAAAAGTAGCATTATTGTGCAAAAAAACTCCCCTGTCCTTTTCCTTGGGAGGAGGGGCTGGCCTGCAGTTACTATGTGTTGAAGGGACATATGGAGCCAATGGGAAAAGTGTGGTGGATCTCATTTCCACCATCCAAAGCTTTGGACATTTGTCCCAGTCTTGGCATGCAGGGATGAGAACAGCCTGAGTCTGAGGGTCAGCTCTGCCATGCAGGGTCACACCAACAAGCTGGAGCTCATGGCAGCCCCAGCTGATGGCAATGAATATAAAACCTGTCCCTGAGGATGGAGTGACCCCCCTATGCAACATTGTGAGCTGGGGGCTGACAGTCCAGAGCAGTTTCTGTGCAGAACGGGTGGTGAGGGTGCTGCTGGCAGGCACATTGAGCAGGCCATCCAGCAAGAAAATTGCACCCTGGCCTGCTTGGGGGGAATGTGGTTTTTTCCTCTCTTCTCAGCACTGGTGGGGCTGCAGCTGGAGTCCTGCGTCCTGCACATGAAAGATACCGATAACTTGGAGCAAGTCCAGGCGGTGAGGAGACTGGAGTGCTTGATCAATTGCTGCTGTCAACTCCCTAATGGGTAGCTGTAGAGAAGATGGGAACCAAGCCCTGCTGGGCCCTGCACAGGAGGAGGAGAGGCAAACTGCCACAAATTTCAGCAATGGGAGATTGGAGCAACCTGTAAAGAAAAACAGTTTTTTTCCTGGTAGGTGTTTGGCACTGGGCAGGCTTCCCATCCCAGGAGACATTCAGAGCTTGACAAAAAACGGTCCTGGTCTCACTTCAGAGTTTACAAGCCCTGCTTTGAGGAGGATGGTGGACTGGATGCCTTCCAGTAGACTTTTCAAATCTAAATTTTACCCCATCTTTTTACCCATAAACTACCCATTAGCTTTCTCATTCTGCAGGTGTTCTCAGGACATACTTCTTTCTGGACCTTGATACTCAAGGGAAATTCAGCTGCTAGATCACTACTCAAAATGGACAGAGGAAGAAAGCCTTGTTAGATCACATTCTCCTTTGCCAGCCTCCTGGATCTGCCACAAGTTAATTCACCCTTTCATCTTAGCTCCCAAATGGCTTGCAAAGACAGATTTAAGGCCAGAGAAACACAGATCAGGTCTCAGAGTCACTGAGGATCAGGTAACAGAGCCTGCTAAGAGAAGGAGCTGGTCAAGCATTTGAAAATTTATTTCAGGTGCGTAGCCACATAGGATACACTTCTCTTGGCTTATGCTGCTCCCACCCACTGGGTGACTGGAGAGTGTTTTTGGTGAAGAGCAGTGACTGCTCTGCAGATGTTCAGAGAACATCCCACACTGTGCTTGTCTCCCGCTGCAGACAGTGTGTGGGTCTGCATGTGCAAAAACCATTAAAAGTCTTTTGTGCCCTAAGCATTCCCGCCTGGATAAAGCTGTCTTGGTCCCACATGAAACCCATATGCACTCTACTCTGTTTTGTTCAGTGCTTGCTCCTCCCTTCCTTGCCATTGTCCCCTGATGCTGGCTCCTGCCAATGCTTGTCTGGCTCCAGGATCTACTTCCCTTGGCAGAGCCCCTGCAGATGCAGACATGGAGCTTTTGCAAAGCCCACACCCCATTCTTCTTTCTCTTTCTCCTCTTGCATGCCTTACTCTTAAATCATTTCACGTTTCCATGGATGCTGTCAGTCCCAGACAGTGCAATGATATTACATGTTATAGTCTGGGGTTCCCAAAATGTGCTCAAAAAGCTGCTCTGTGTGCTGTCTTCTGCAGGAAAACACACTTGCCTTTCTTGAGTCATACTGGTCCATTACACCAGTTTTTATTTGGCTCATTACAATTCTAGACACAGTTGCGCTGATCTGCACTTATTTATAGGTAGCAAATTAGCTCAGATTGTTGAATTTTTCAGCACAAAGCATGCCCAGGACAAATCACAAAAAGGTTTTTTTTTTTGTGAATAAACTCACAAACTCAGTATTTTGATATAGTTCAAAAAAATCTCAGTAGTTCTCAAATGTCAGCCAGAGGCAGAAGTTTTTCATAGTGTTCTCCCTGAGCCAGTGATTCCTTGGTCAGGTGCTGGATCACTCTATGGCTGTGTTCCTCCTCTTTAAAAACTGGAAATCATGCAATCACAGAACAAAGCCCACATGTCTAAGGTGAGTTTTTGCTATAGTAAATTGTTGATGTAAATAATCTGAGTCACTTAAAGGCCAGGGCTTTGTCATGTGAGCCTATTATCATATTCTTGTGAATTACCAAGGTGTAGCCAGAAGATAAGTTCAATTCATAAGTAGGACACACTTGCAATATGTTTTACTGAGGGTAAAATGCCAGCTCAGTGAAGAAGATATCTGTAGGGGAGAAAAAAAACACAGCAAAATCACGGATTTAATGTTTTTCCTATGTGGCAGGTCACTGAATTTTGCTCACTGCTACTGTGTATCTATAGATTCATTTGCCTTTTCCCTTGCAATAAGTGATAGAAGTTCAGGGTGTGCCCTCCTGTAATCCATCTTTCCCACATTTCCAAATATGACCCCATTTCCTTGTTATCAACAATCTTTCAGGTTTCTGGAGTAGCATGTAATTCTGGAAACTCTGCATCTTTGATCTTCAGTTCTATAGCACTGTTTGGGGTCTTTTTATCTGTCCCTGCTCATAGACCTATGACAGACACACAGAGAAGTACAATGTGACAGTGCTTGCATGCTACCAGCATGTGAGAAATTTCCTACTGGCAGGAGATGTCTTTGCAGTTCTGGCCTGTGCTGTCTGTGTCCTACTTACACAGCTTGAACCTATGCAGGAACATCAGTAATGTTGTGCTACTGAAGATGGGAGGCTTATAACTTAGTAAAATCTCATCTTAAAAGTGAGATTCACTCTGTTCAGGTTGCCTGTAGAAACCTATTTGTGGTATGCATTCCGCTCAAACACTTAAAAAGTTTGCTAATTGCCATTAGAGTGGTGCACAGACATAAAGCTGATCCTCTGAACTGTGTATGTATGAAGTTAAGGGGAGGGGCAAAGGAAAGACTTCTGGTGTAATGTTGAACGGGCTTTCCTGTCTCCCTGCTATGTCATTGCTGGCCCATCTTTGGGTCAGAGGTGAAAAAAATGTGAGATGTGGAAAGTGATACCCTGAAGCAGGCTCCCTCCATTTTCCTGCTGGGATTTTCTGTGGGGCAAGAGGTGCATGTTTCCACATTCAGGCTGGCTTCTCTGAGCATGCAGGCTGCTGGGGAGTGCAGACCTGCTCCGTTGCCCAAGGGGAGCTGCCCCAAAGGCAGGCCACCACGGCCCCCTCTCCTTGCAGCAGCAGCCTCTTGCACAGGCAGGCCTGCATCTCAGCAGCAGCCAGCTCAGCGAGAGCACAGTGGTTCAGGAGTAAAAAGGCAGGTTCCAGCCAGTCACATGAACAAAACAATGCATGAACAAGGCCTGCAATTACTTAGTTGACTCCCTTCCCCAAAGATGAGCATAAATACATATTAGAGCAAAGCCGGACTGGTAGCTCGGTTATTTTTTCCATCCTTTGGCCAAAGAGTCTGTGGCAGCTCCATTTGGATCATGTGTCCTCAGCATTCCTGTGATCAGTCATCAGGACAACATCTTGAAACAAGTGGTAAGCTGAAGCAAGCTTTATGGAGAGCTGCCAGTTTTTCTTCCTTGATGTTGTTATTTCAGCTCTGGCTACTTTTCCTGAGGAACTTTCCCTTCAAATGAGTGTCTGAGATGTGATGGCTAAATGTATCAACTGTAAGGCACATATACATGTGCAGTATTTGAATCAGAGATGTGGAGTAATTGTTTCACAACCATTTTGGGCTTGTATTAGAATTGTCAGGACATAACTTTTCTCATCTCATTGATAAATTTGCTTTCATGAAGGTAACTATATGTCCCATCTGTTTGATCTTGCTTTGTGATTTCCTTGGCCTTGTCTGTAAGCAACACCTCCCATAGTTTACATTTCAAAAATTTACATTTCAAAAAGCATCCACCAGATACCAGAGTGTAACCTTGAATTTCCAGAAGAGATACCCTTGCCTAGATTTCCCTGAGATCATCTTATTTAGCAAAATGAAAGTTGTTTTTTTTAATGTCCCAAATCCTTTTCTCTCCCTTTTGAAATTTATCCACAGCGCTGTGTCACCCTGTGAGCACTGCAGTCAGGCTCGTGGCTGTGAAACATTGCTGATTGGGACAGTGGGACTAACAGATTTTGGAAGCATTGTGCAGGCAGATGGCAATTCTGGGAATGGGCTGGCCCGGTGACCCAGGCACGCTGGTGTACCAGCTGGGCCAAAGGCTGTGGGTGACACGGAGCCGAGCCATAGCCAGCTGCGTGAGTCCCTGTAAGGAGAGCTGGCTGCCCCACACCACTGGCCCTGCCACCAAGGCTTGCCCAGGGCCCCTGGCTACTGCCAGCCACCTCAAGGCTCTCAGGCTTGGCACTGCACACTCCCTTAAAGAAGCCCAGGTTTGCTTGTTTTTAAGAACGTTCATTCATCAGATTTTGGAAAAAGACGGCAAAAGGTGAAAACACAAAACAAGACAAGCAAAGGCTCAGTGTGATTGGAGTACTGCGCTGTTTGCAGAAGGTCCCAGGTCCCTGTGCAGCTGCTGGTGTCACAGCACGCCCAGTGTCCTCTGCTCTGTCCCTGAGCCATGGCTGCACCAGCGTGAGGTTGTCAGGACACCACAGCTGTGTAGGAGGCAGTGCCAGGCAAGCTTCAGAGCCTTTCATGTATTTTGCTTTTCTACTGTCAGCCCCTCACGCTGTCACTATCTCCAGGTGCTCAGTGCTATCCTTTCCAGCATGTGCAAGGGCACAGCTTCTCCACTCTGCAAAGGGTGTCATGGTGCTACAAAAGTATCTCAAGGATGAGGCCAATGGAATGTCCACCAAGGACTTTACCCACAGGCACACTATTGCTGTTCTTTAGAGTATGCCTGCTGGGGCACAGACTATCCTGTTTCATTGTAAGTGTGCCTTCTGCTAAATTCAAGTTCGTGCTCATATCCCAAACATTAATTAGTACCTTTATTTGCAACCACAGAGCATGACACACCTGACCTCTTTCCAGCTCTTCATAGGCCCAGCACAGTGGCTGGGGCACACTGCTGGAGGAGGGGGCAACGCTGTCCTTCCCACCAGCCAGCCAGCCCTGCTGCTGCCTGCTCCTGCAGGACTGCTGCTTGCCTGGTGATCTTGTGGAGAAGGCAGAACCATCACCTCTGCACTGCTGGCACACCAGCAGGCCCAGGGCACACAGACAGAACCTCCAGAAACACTCCTGCCTTGAGGAGGTCTGGTGAGGTGTGAGGAGGAGCCTGGCAGTGCGTGCTGCCCGTCTCTGGGTTTTCACCTCCTGAGTCAATGGAAGCTTGCCCACCAGCTAGCTTTGGAGGCTGTGGACCCATCTAGATTCACTAGTGGTGGCTTACTGAGGTGGATTAATGAGGATTGCGTGACAATTGTCTTAAAGCATAATTTGCTTAGAAGCCAACTAGGAAAAGCTCCTGATGACTCGTAGCAGGCATTGAGTCATACCTGTAAGTCATCTCCTTTTCCAGACATCCTGACCGTGCTGAAAGCCTGCTGAAGGGAACCTTCATAATCTGTTTAAATGGCCTGCAAAACCAAATACCAGGGACAAAACCCTAGCTAACCAATGGAGCTAGGAGTGTGTTAGTAGTCCAGGCTTCCTTTGCTGCATTTTGTCTGCGGGCAGAGCAGGGAGTGGGTACAACTCCAGCAGTGTGCAAATCAGTCCCTACAGATGGTCCATTTACAGAAAGTCAGCTCGGCCATGAGGAGGGAAAGGTGGTCTTTGGAAGTCAGGTTTTGGTAGAAGTAAATACAAGAGAGGCAGGGGGCAGGGGGAAAGAAAAGGGTGGATACAATGGTCCTTATTTTCATCACAGTATGAAGAATAAGCACAGTGGTGAGACAGTTCATAAGTCAATATGATACCTACAAAGCTATTCAGATTTTATTTTGCAAAAGCTTAACTGTTTGTACCCTGGACTTGAGACTTTGGTGGGAACAGCAAGCATCCCAATTTTACATATTCTGTGGGAACATAAAAAGAAGATGAATCACATATTTTATGGGAACATAATGGCATTTAAGTAGACATTCAGTAAGCTTTCTTGGAGCAGTTATATTTATCACTTATCTTCTCTTTGCTGGAGACCAGTAGTACTCTAATAGAAGGTTATGTCTGAACATTTGATTTTTTAATTTGGTTATAAAACTGTAAGAGAAATTCAAGACTGATCCAAAGTGAAATTTTATTTTATTTTCCTTGCAGAAATTATAATCCAAGAAATGTCTCTTCTAGGTATGCAAAAAGCAATTTCTGACACAGGATATATGTGTCATCCCCACTTGGGGAATTTCTAATGAGACCACACAAATGAATGTCTAGAAATTATTTAGAAAAGGGCATGGACTTATATTTCTCATGTCCCCAGTGAATACTGTATTCAGTGTTATTATTATTCACTGTTCTTTATCAGGTGTCTCAGTCTTGTAAAACTCAATTTCTCTTGCATGCAGCTCTTCCATGTGTGTTCTGCTTGCTAGACATTCAAAGCCTTACTTGCTAAGGTACAGTGTGTTTCATGGTCGCAATATAGGGCTGGTTAAAAATCAGCAGTCTCCACATGCTGTATGCTTTTGGTTATCCATTTCATCCAGTGATTGAAAGGTTTTATGAAGACAGTATAATGAAAGATTACATTATTACAGCCACTTGCAAATGCACAGGTTGGTCTGCAAAGCTGAGAAACGTGTGAGGTGCAGGTACCCAAAAATTTTGTAAGTACCCAAATTTTGCAGGTACTCAAATTTTCAGTAAATGAGCTCAATCAGCACAACGAAAAGTCTGTCAGCCGCTATATGTGATCAGCCTCAAGAGCTCTATCTTTCCCTGGAATGCAGCAAAAGCTTGCATATTTTTACGTGTCTCTTCAGCTTAGTGAGCATGAGGAGTGCCACTGGTTTCACCATGTTTTCACGTGGCAGATAAGGACTTTAAACAGCAGTCCTAGTACAGTACAAGTCTGTCTCAGGCAGCATCACAAGCCCCAGTGGCTCTCACTGCTCAAAGTGAGAGACGTTAAATGTCCACTCACTTATTTGACAGGTCAAAGCCTTTCTTTGTAAACTGTTTGAGGTGAGAGGTATGTCTCATTCTGCAGTTCATAAAGAGCTGATCTCTTTTGGAACATTGTTAGCTAGCAGTGTTGTCTGGTTTTGATTGGGATAATGCGGTCACCTCTTTCTATCAAGAGAGCTCCTGTAACTTACAATTTGGGATTCGGTCTAAATGGTTATCTTTACAGTCTCTGAATGTGTGTTTTGCTAATATGCACTTCAAAAATGCACAGATTCTGAGAATGTCCAAAATGCCTTCTCAGCCAAGTAGTTTACTGGCATGGTCTTGAAAAACAAGGTGCAAAGAAGAGGAAATTCATTCCCTTCCTTGAATGGGTGGTGTGGGAACTGTTGGGAGTTGCTGCCCAATTTCTGCCACAAACTGGTATCAGCATCCCAGTTCATGATTTCCAGCCAAAACAAGGGCTGGAAAATCATTAAATATTTTGCATTCTGGCCTTGCTGCAAGGTTTGTTTGCTCACTACATGCTACCACATCTTGACACCCTCCAGCTCACCTGATATGTAAAGGGAGGGTGTTTTATCTCAGCCACTCTGGGCTCCTCCTTTAACTGCCAGCTGGAGCGAAACACATTTCCTCAGTGCATGTCAGCTCTTAGTTCAATACTTGTCACAAACTGCCTAACATTTTCTGTTCCCTTTAGAGATAGATGAGTATGTTAGGGCAATTATCTGTTGCCTAAGACTGGACCATAGCTTCATTTTGGCAGTTAACTATGATATTTTAAATTTTACCTAGTTCCAGCACAAAAGGATCCCTGCAGGTCAGCCAGATTATGCATATTAATTAATTTCTTCATAAATGGCTTTGATTAAAATCTCAGAGCCTTCTTTCCTCTTTCATCTTAGCCACCAGAACCAGGCAACGCTTTCAGTGAGTATACAGCCTTTATCACAACATATATGGGAGTTAGGCCAGTTATTCTGAGACACTCACAGAGCAGCACACATCCCATTTGATAAAGTTCACTACCATAAAAGGGCATTTCTGAAAATCTATTTCATTGAGAAGAACATCCAAATAGGTGGAAGTTGTGCTCCACTATAAACACTCTTTTGTGAATCTGTTTAAATACAGTAATGTGGTAGCTCTAATTTTATTCTGTAGTGACAATGCCTGTACAAGTCTAACATGGAGTTGTTTCATTTGTACCTGTCTGACAATTGTCTGATTATTCAGACTGGGTATAATTTATTAGCTTTATTTTTCTTTCCTTCTTAGCACTGTAATCACTGCTTTTGCAATTTTATATTCTGAAGCAAAGGGTGGTAAAGGCTTACTAAAATAGTTATGAGTTCTAAAGAAAGCATCTCACAACTATCTTAGTATCTAGTATCACTGGAAATTCACAGCATGTTTCAGCAGGAGTCTCTCAGTCCTGAAGAAGCCATGGTACTGCAATGACCATGCTGACCTTAAGTTTGTTTGACTGTGTTTTGGGGCAACTGTTGATGTTCCTAAATATCATGGCTAGCCAAAAATCTTGTAGAAAATACAGTACAAGCTGAACATTTTCTGTATATATGTGAGGGAAGCCATGTTTTATGTAGAAACAATGTCTGTTTCCCAGATTGCATCTTCAGGATTTCTGGTTATCTTACACAGTGTTGCAGGTGGAGGGTTGAACTCTGTTGACTTGGTGACTTTGCCATGTGTTATTTTGGGTGAATTATGCTAAAAGCAGCCTGGCCAACTGACTCCGAATTAGCATCCTGATAGTGAGACAAAGATTTGGCAGATAATCTGCTAGGATGATTTAAAGACATATGAGTGGGAGTCATATCACTTTACACCATAGAAGTCTAGTCCACTTTTGTGCAGTTAAGTTCTTCTAATGTATTCCTTCTTGGAGTGTGTTTATGAAGTTTCCTCCCTTGGGTAAGGGGATGCCCACCAAAGATAGTCCTCAAGGCTAGGAGAAAGAGATTTGCCCACAAGTGTTGATATAGGTTAGTTACATCCATCTCTATTTAATGATTGTTTCTTTTTGCCGGCTTTAATATATTTACTTTAATACAACTACATTAATATAGGCCACTATCCTATCCTATCCTATCCTATCCTATCCTATCCTATCCTATCCTATCCATCTTTCTAGCAGTTTTAGCTTCTATACTGTGTGTAGTAAATAATTCTGATTAAGGTCTTTTGTCTAATCATTAATAATTTGTATTATATAAATACATCTGATTTGCCGTCTTTAAATCCTGCTGGACAAAGTTTCTGAAGCTGTGACAAAGTCTAGGGGTAAGGCTGGGTCTAACTGCACCCAGGCTCCTCTCTGAGCAGGAGTTTGGAGTGCAAGGGGGTCCTTGTAGCTCAGCAGCACGGCTTCTCTAATAAACTTTGTGTGAAGCTCCCACTCCACCTGTGACACCTTGACAATGTTATGCAAGCTTTGAGCAAAGCCTGTAAAAGCACTTGGAAGAGAAAGTGAAGGGCCTTTGAAAAGGGACTTTCCAACTGCCATGGGAGGTAGTGATTTTCCTTAAATTCCATTACTGCACAAGAAAAAAAGCAACTGCTGGAGCAAGGAGAATGTCAAGGCACTGGAACCTCGTGCATGATTTTCTGGTGTAGGCTGAGTGGCAATATTTGCAGGGTAGGCAACAAGACACACTGCTGTCTCATTCAAGCCAGCCTCCATCTCATATTGAACTGCTTCCAAGGGCAACTCTTCTTTTAACCTGTATGTATAAGCCCTTTAATCAGCCTGAGAGAAAAATACCAATGCATTTTTCTGTCACCTACTGTGACCCTTCTGTCACCTACTCTCGGTTTCTAACTACTACCTCAAATATCTGCCTTTACAAACAACCTAGGGCAGAGATTGTAACAAAGTCTTTGCC
The DNA here is from genome assembly GCF_028551555.1 of Melozone crissalis. NCBI lineage: Eukaryota > Metazoa > Chordata > Aves > Passeriformes > Passerellidae > Melozone > Melozone crissalis. The sequence goes on along the minus strand of NW_026535783.1, from coordinate 32,736,208 downwards.
ACATATCCAGCTACACAGATGCCTTACCCATCTTGTCTGCATATGAATTCCATGGGTACATGCCCAAACTGAACTATAAAGTTCTGAACTATAAAGTTCCCCTCAAGGCTTGGGACAAAGGCTCGTTTCTCCCTTATTCAAGTGTTCATGTGGTCTCCATGGCTGTCACCTGACTATTTATGGAGGCAATACTGCATTTGTTATGTGTACAACTTGTTCTTTGGTAAGTCTGCTAAATAGCAATATGCTGACTTTTGCTGTATTTTGTATCTTTTTAAAGGCCTTTTTGATTGTTGCTGATGAATAGATGATTATTATGACTTACATCTTGTACACTTAAGGCATGTTTTTAAGGGACAGAATAGTAAGCCAGTTCACCTGCTCTCTGGGCCAAGAAAGACTCACTTAGCCATGCACATCTGAAGAGGTGCAAGAAGATTTTCCACTAACACAAAAGTCTTCTTAGAGGTTGTGAAAACCTTGGTGGGTAGCAAAGTCAGATTGATTGATATTTCCTTGCAAGGAAGACCACAAATCTGGTGGCATTTATAGAAAGAAAAGTCTCACTGACTGTTCCAGCCTGTCTACCATCTCTGAGTGCTGGATTTCTCCCTGATATGTTGCTTATGGGGTGCAAATCTTGGACTTTATGAGGAGATGACTGTGGCTGTGGTGTCTAACTCACTTCCAAGGACTGTCAGCTTGCAAGGAAGCATTAGTGTTCCTGTGCATGCTGTTGCCATGGCAAGCTCAACAATCACACCTCCACCAGTAGGAGAAGTGGTGATAGCATGGGTGTGCTCAGATGGCCCACCACACACGCTACGCCAGTGATGTTAGGATGTTAGAGAGCAGCATGAATGCAGTTGTTGATAGGAAAGGGAGACAAAGCTGTCATGGCTGTTTTGAGAGGGGGAGATAGCTGCATGCTACAGTAGCATGGTAGGAAGCATAAAGAGAGAGATGCTGTGGACTGAAGAGGGTGAGAGAAGGAAGGCAAAAATGAAAATGAGAGCTCAGTAGTAATTCCTCACAGGATATTGTTGTCTCTTCTCATAGGAATGGAGAAGAAGAAAGTAACGAGCAGGCTACTCACTAAAGGGCCCCTGAGATTTTTTTAAGACATCCCTGTGTTAGTTTACAGGACAGGCAGCCAGCATAAAAAGTGGATGTGGTTTCAGTGAGGAGAGCTAATCCAAGTGAGAAAAGAACAATGTTTATTCAAATGCCATGAGTGCATGACTACGCAAGTTCACAGGATGAATTTCCCAATGTCTTGAGAGCAGTACTGAAAAAAAGCACCACTGCTTTGGTGTGACCCCAGAGAGAGCCCTTTCTCCTGCCACAGCATTAAAAAGTACTGATTCAAGCATTGCACTGCTGGCCTGCAGGGAAGTGTGAAACTAGTGCTGGCAAGAATCCCAAGATCCTCGTGTTCCTTGTGAGGCTGCCCGGGGTGTCACGGGCCGCAGGAGTACAGCTGAGAAGTGCTTTGCACACTGGCAGCCCAGTGGTGCTGGGCCTCTCCTGCCAGGCACTGCCCACCTTTCCCACTTCTCTGCCCTCCTTGTCCTACAGGCCATAGACTCATGCAAGAGGTGTAGTGATATTTTTCACTTGTCCTTGACCTCTGGGAGCAAAGAGCTAGCCACAAACTGGTCAGACTCTTGAGAGACATAGTTTAAAAATTAAAAGCCCAGACTCGGCACTGACTGCTATGCTTCCACTCCTGCTTTAACTGATTTAAATCAGAAGCAACTTTACAGAGGAGAAGGATGCTACACTTTCTGGGAAATCAGAGGCTGCTCATTTGGTTACTGGTCTCTTTAGGCTATATCCAGTTTCTCATCCTTTTGGCCAATGTACTTTTACTAGAGATTGGAAGCTGGGGAAGAAATTAAGACATAAAAGAAGGAAAGGGATTATGATATCAGATCTATGTGACAGGATTAGTAATGAGGAGATAAAGAACCAGTGCCCATTTTGCTGAAGGGCTATTTCTGTGCAGCAGTTGAGCCTTCACCTCTTGCTATACTGATTCATGCATGGTCCAGCCCCTTCAGAGTGATCACAGAATCAGCCCTTCGTGAAAGGTTGTGCTCTTAATTTATTTTTCCCCATCAGCAAAGCATAAAGGGCAAGGCTTGCATATTTTTTTTCTTTCCCACTAGTTTCCTGCTCTCCCAGCATTGCATTCTGTGCTGTTGCTGGCAGCACACCATGTTATTGCTACAGCAGACCAAATGCAAACTCGCCAGCATTGTTGTTTATTATTTAATCATATTGAGTACATTCAGCATTTGTGAAGAGCTCTGAGAAATCATATTCATATTTATTAGTTTCCACTAATTTGGAAAATACTTGAAGCTGACTTTACTTGTTGGCGTGAGAGAATGATACCATTTCCTTCTACTCTTGTACTCTGGTGAAATCTTAGTCTCTCCCTGGGTCAATGACAAAACTTTATCCAGGCAAAATGCCGTGCCCAAGAGATGAGAGTGGTGTGCTGGTAGGAGGGGCATAGTGGGGGGAAAAGGGTGGGAAGGGGGATGGAGGATGGGACTAAGTTAAGGCAGTATCCTGATAGCTAGAAAACAGTAATGGTTCTTTCCATGGGCAGCTTCTTATTCCCGGATACAAAGTGCTGATAAATAAACCCCCAACTGCAGCAATGCTTGCAGAGAGAAAACAGCTTCCTGCCTCCCACAGTAACTGATGATTAGGACAGCATCTAGTTACGATATTCAGCTTGGCTTTTGCTCATCTAACACTGCACAGTCCTGTTTATGTACAAATTGTCCTGCCTTGTTGCTTTCTCTTTAGAGCAAAAGAGGTTTCGGGCAGCTGAGGGAAATGACAGAAGTAAGACTGTGAAAATTGCACAATTTACATCGTTGTTTGTCCCTTTCCTTGAGAGCCCTGTGAAAACAACGGCTGCTTATGATCATGAGAGGAAGAAAACAAACCTTGGTTGCCTTTTCTGGGAGCACAAGGAAGCTGGCACTTGATTAGCAACATGCCGCAAAATAACCCTCTGCAATTACAGAAGGTACTGGCCACAGACCATGTGCTGCTCAGGGTGCTGGGGCAGCAGGACCATCATCATTCACATCCCAATAACTGTTTCCAGTGCTGACTTTTCAGGCACAGAATACACTGCAAGAGCTGGAATCCAAAATACAAAGGACTCTCCTTGTTTTCCTCATTGCAGCCTTCTCAGTGTGGCACCCTGGCATTGGGCAGTAGGTGCTGAACTATCTGTGTAAGCTGCATGATTACCATGTGTTTGGAAGCAGTTTGTAAATGTAAATTTGGAGGTCAGTCTCTCAGTAGCTACACTAACACCCTTTGAAATTCTGCAGCATTAACTGTGAAAGCTGCCACTCTTCCCACTGTCCTCATGCCCACTCAAGGGTTATCAAATGGAGAGAGGAGGCATCCATAGCTCTCACCCCTGCTTGGGGACAGCAGCCAGGGAGGAGAGCAAAATTGTTTTCAAGGAGCTTTGGTCAGGCAAAAATCTCATCCACTTGAGTATACTCATACAGACCTTGAATTAACCAAATATACTCAGAAAAGATAGAGATGTGAACGGTAAATTGACACACAGTTTAAACAGTGTTGTCTAAAAGATAACAACATGTGACCAGTCACTTCTCAGAGCCTTGCCAGTATGAATTTTTCACCTTCATGATATGGGTTCTGCAAGGAATCTTCATTAGCTTTGCCCTGACCTTCACTAGAGTGCAGGTGCATGAGCTGATTTTATGGACATACAGATGCACATATTTACAGACGTAGATTATTGAAAGATCACCTGCAGGTATGTGCACATTTTGTGAAAAAGCACAGGTACATGCAGTGATTTCTTTAAAACGGTGTGTGGGATCCTTTTTCACAAATGTACTGTTACATGCAAATTGCACTAGCGTTATGGGTAAATCTGTTCTCAGAGTGGAATAGAAGAAAAACGCACAGTACTTCTTGTTGAGATCCACAGATTGTCCTGCAGACCAAGCACAAGTGGAATTACAGAACTATTGTCTAGAATTATACAACCAACACTGAATGGTTTGGGTTGGAAGGCACCTTAAAAATCATCTAGCTCCAATCTCCCTGCCATGGACAGGGATACTCATCACTAGACCAGGTTCCTCAGAGCCTAACTCAACCTGGACTTAAACACTTCCAGGGATGGGGCATCTACAATTCTTCTGGGCAGCTGCTCTTGTTCTTCACTACCGTCTGAGTAAAGAACTAACAGCTAATATAAACCTGCTCTTCTTTAGTTTAAAACTATTGGCTCTTTCCTTGTCACTGTCTGGCCTTATAAAAAGTCCTTCCTTTTCCTTTTTATAAGCACCCTTTAGGTACTGGAAGGCCATAATTAGGTCTCCTTGAAGCCCTCTCTTTCTTCAGACTGAACAGCTCCATTTCCTTCAGCTTGTCTTAGTAGGAGAGCTGTTGCACCCCTCTGATCATCTTTGTGGTGTCCTTTGGATTCACCCTAACAAGTCCAATTCATTCTTGTGCTGAGATGGATGCAGGTTCCAGGTGGGCTCTCCCCAGAGCAGAGCAGAGCAGAGGGGCAGAATCCCCTCCCTCCCCTGCTGCCCACGCTGCTCTGGATGCAGCCCAGGACACGTTTGGCTCTCTGGGCCATGACCTCACAGTGCTGGCTCATGTTTAGCTTTCATCCTTGATAAACCCCAAGTCCTGCTCTGCAGGGCTGCTATCTATGGGCTGTTCTCCCAGTCTGTGTTCATACTTAAGATTGTCCTCACCCAGGTGCAGCACCTTGTACCTGGACTAGTTGAACTTTGGGAGGTTCTTGTGCACCCACTTCTCATTTTTGTCCAGATATAAATTTTGTAAATAGATATCCTCTGGAAAATGGCTTTATTTCTGCAAACTGTGATTCTCAGGAAATTATGCTCTTGAAGATGAGTAGTCTACTCATACTGGAAGTGGATCGAAGGCACTTAAGAATTTTGCTCCAAAAAAATGATAGGAGCACAGTTTGACATTTGGAGACTAGAGCCAGAATAAATGTATCTCCTTTGGTCTTATGTAATTAGCTGAAACACAAGAACATGGCAAACACTCTCTCAAACGTGGTTTTACATAATAAGATTGTTTTTCTGGCTTTAGAGTCTACTTACCACAGGTGGAAATTAATTGCACCTTATTTCACCCCGCGTAGCTTCATGAAAAAGCATTGCAGGGCAGACAGTTATGTTGACCTTATTGCCTTGTTAGAGGACACTTTGGGTCAAGGTAACCTTTATTGACAAAACACATTTTAAAGTCCTTGGCAGTGACCGATCTCCTTCAGTCCACTGACCTAGGACTGTATTTTAAAAGAGTGAACACCATGTCCCATAAACAAGAGCACATGTGAAAAGCATGCCTTTGTTTGCAGTCACTGCTTCCAGAGCTAAAAGTGCAAACCATTCTCGTGCACAAAGGCTGCAAACAGGGATTTGTCTAGAAACACTTAGGACTGTGGCTACTTTTGTTAGAAATTCTTTGTATATCTTAGTTTCGGTGAATCAAACCTTGTAAATGCTTGATTTAAGCTTTTCAGATTGTAAGAACAACAGAATGACCTCAACAGATTTCTGGGTTTTTAAGGTGGGCTGTGTGCATCTTTGAACAAACACATCCACAAGCAGTTCTTGACCTTCCTCCACATTTTTAAAGAGACTGCAGAGTTGTGAGATGTGGCTCATCTCCTGTGTCTTCAGCATTTTTGCCCTTTGCTCTCCAGAGGGGTGCTGCACAGTGTGTACGAGCAGTCACAGCATTGCCCCCTGGCAGCTAGCACTTCTGTCAGAGCTCACAGGCTAAAATACACCAGCAAAAGAGCAGCAAAATGCTATGGCCTGTGCCTCCTCCTCAGAAAGAAGCTCTCTATTGACACTGCTAGTGTGTGTGTTGACTTTGCCTTGCCTCTTGTGTTTGCTGGCATTTGGGAATCTGCTGCTGGGTCAGAGAGCAAAGCTGCTGTCGTTGGAGGCATGAACTCACCCACAGTGACGGACAGAGAGCCCTGTGCTGGGAACACTGTGTCAGAGACAGATGGCCATTTTTCACTATTCCCCATATCCCATGAGTTTCCAGTGGCAATCAAAGTGTTTGCTCTTCAGACCCTACATTCTCACTATTCAGAGAATTAAATTGACATGAAATTATAAGATAGGGGGATGTAGGTAAAAGGCTGTTTAAGCAGCCTACAGCTCCTGGCAGTGATGGTTTGAATCCCTGAGTTATTATGATCAGCAATAAATATCCCAGTTTCATAACAGAAAAATAGAAAGACCTTCAGGGGCCTGTGTAAAACATGCTTGAAACCAAGAAAGTGGATTGCTGCACATTTGCAGTTAAAAAGTCGTCTGTGAAAAGATTGCAATAAGTACTGGTTCTCCACTTGTTAAATTAGCCAGCTTTCTGTAGCAGGTTTAACACCATTTGGTAGCTAGATTTTTCCTTGCACAAACTTTGTCTTTATGCAGAAAACGGTAGTCCATGTGACTAGAGCATCAGCTGGTTGCAGAGCAAGACTTCTTACAGGTCCACCTATTTTTCTCTCAATTTTCTGACAAGCTTTGAAAATTATAAGCAGTACATTTGAAAACTAAGATGGGCAAATCACACTGATCTTGGCACAGGACAAAGCCTCTGCAGATGCACATATGAAAGCTTATCTTTCCCACTTTGCATCTGTTTCTGGAACTAAATCTTCCTGTTTGTTCAATTGTTTACTGTTTTTTTAAATTACTGATACTTGAGGATGGGTTGTATAATCATCTGCTTCTGCATAAATAACTAGAAAAGATTTTTTGTCTTTCCTTTGAGAAGGTACCATGGCTGTCAACAAATTCATGCAGAACAGGTGACTCAGCTCTCAGGAGGTTATATTTGAGCATTAGGTCCTTCCCCTGTCTGCTTTTGTAGGCATACAGTAGTTGTGTTTGCAACTGAAAAGTTAGAGCTAACCATCTCTCTGCCTGTACAAATGAATCTGGCTCAGAAATGCGCTTCATTTGTGCTGGGTCTGAGCTCAGACTCAGGACAGTGTTGGTGACTTACCCTGTCAGTGAGCCTCACTCAGCTGTGGTCTCTTCAATGGCAGAACCAGTGTAAGCAGATGCCAGTCCCTGCCCTCTGTTTTTGCCACTAAACACCTTATGCCACACTTAGAAGCCCCTTACAGCAGCTGCAGCTACACAGGAGTGAACACAGTGCTGCATGAGTGGATTAGTCTTCATTGGATGCATAAGAAATCAAGATAAAGACCATAGCACAGCAGTGGTAAAAATAAAACAAATCAAATTAACTTACATAATCTTTTCTGATTCATCCTTTTTCCATGAAAAGAGAATTGCACCCTGGATAATCTAAAGGCCATATAGTGTGAAATGAATAAAAAACTCAGGTAAGATGGAAGAAGCTAAGGTGAGTATTCTTTGGTACAGAGAAGGAAAAGATTATTGTAGAAGACCTAAACAGCATTGCTTTGAATATTGCGGGCTTCTACTGCATGCTGCATTGCAGATGTCCCCTTTAATAACCTTACTGCTGTCAAAGAGCATTCTGTGTTGTGTGAGTGGTCCAAAGAGGGCCTGCACAAAGTGACTTACTAGCAGGATGCTGGCTCCTTCTCCTTGTTTCTACCTCTGTAACTAAAAATACTCTCCACAGTTCCCTAAAATTATTTTTCCATGGAAAAGATTGCAGCTGCTCTTTCATCAACAATTACATGCATGTAATCAACAATTACATACATGAATTGGAAGGGAACACAGGCCATAAAGACCAGGGGACATCAGTTTGTTAAAGGCCTGGTCTGTGTGTCCTGCACTCACCTGGAACCATGCCAGGCTGCTCAGCCACAAGCTCAGCTCAGCCTGTGGGAGTTTCTCCTCTGTAGAGGGAAGAACTTAGAACTGCACAAAAGCATTGTAAACAAGTTTGAGAGAGACCCAAACATAACCCAACAGATGCTTATAAAATAACTTTTGTTGTGCTGCTCAGCAGCCTCTTTTGGATGACCTTCCCCAGAGTGTCAGGCGACTGTCAAATTCAAACAGGTTTCTTCATACACTCGTCCCTGGGCCACATCTGGGAGAGGGGAGAGTGTTGTTGCCTCACTTGGTAGCTGTCAGGCCCCTAGTCAGGAGCCCTGATTGCCAGAATCATAACTTCACAAGCTCTGGGGATTGTAGTATGGCAAAACTGAGGGGAAAAAAGGTTGTGTTTGGTGTTTTTTTGTTGTTGTTGTTGCTGTTGCTGGTTTTTTTGGTTTGGTTTTTTTTTCCCCCCACAAACTTAGGAAAAAGAATGCACTGCCTCTGTGATGCTTTCTAGGGCTTCTTTCTAGCAGGACTTTTGTCCTTGCTCCCCAGCTGGAGAGAGAGCTGTGTGGGCTTGGTGGCAGGGGCTGTCAGGGAGCTGCAGAGGTGGCTTTGCTGGGGCTTGGCACATGCCACAGCACCTGGCAGCCTGCAAGGCTGGGCTTCCACCAGCGTCCCACCCACTCCTCTCAGGTATGACATGCTTATGAGTACGAGCGCATGAAGGAAAAGAAAAACCTTGGCTAGCAAGAGGTAGGGAATTTCCTCGGAAGCCAGTAAAGCCAATGAGCACTTTTAAAAATCCAGCGAGGGGTTAGGTGAATCAGCTGGTGCCTGACTGTGTCTAATGACCTGAATGCACAACACCAATTCATGCACAGCCGCCAGGTTTCTGCTGTCATAAGGCTGAGAAGGAAGCAATGCCTGCGTAGTCTGGCACGACCACGAAGAGGACAGGAGAGTGTGCTTTCCATGACATCCTGACGTCTGCTTTCCGCACCATCCTGATGTCTGTTCGGCAGAGTTCGGGAATGTCGGAGCAAAGGCAGCAAGCAGGAAGAGGCAGAAGCGAAGAAAGGGAAGCCCTTCTGTTTTTTCAAATGTTGTGATGTGGTGGCGAGGGCGCCGGCCCCCACGCACCTGTTGTGGCGCGGCGGGGCGCGCAGGGATGCGCTGCAGCGCGGGGGAGCCGCCGCCAGCTGCCAGCCCCGACTCTGCCCAGCAACCCGGCCACGCTCCATCTGCCGCTCCGTAATGAGGCGAGCCGGCCTCTGGCACAAGCCAGCCCTCGCTCCCCTATTCACCCGCATCCCCCTTTCAGCGTCCTATTGTTCTTCCCTAATGGCCTTACAATAGCCCTGCCTGTTGCCTTTACAGCCGCAGTGAGGCCAACCGGGGAAAGTCTTAATCTCTGCTTCAAATTAAAGGGACTCCTCTGAATTAATAATGTTGCCAGGAATGCACTGCCTGATATGAGGGGATGTATAGCACTCTTCAGCCCTCAGCAGCTGTGATTAGCTGGGGCTTGAAGTGTCCTGTCACAATATTTCATCCTGCTCCCCCGCTGCCCCCTCCCCGCCGGCAGGGTTGCCACATGGCCTATCTTGTGCTGCCTTTTCAAGCCCTGTGCCAATCATGCAGCAAAGATGCCCCAGATAGGGTGACAGATGGAGCCGGGGTAGTTCGAGGCTAGACTGGAGCCTGGAGCACTCACTTATGGCTCAATTCACCACAGATTTACCATACGGAGCAGCAAGGCAGGAATAGGATCTCCCAGCTGGGCTCCCTGCGCCGGGCAGGGCAGCCCACCTGTATCCCAGCCCCACGCAGGCACGGGCACATCCCGGAGGAATCTGCTTGGTGGCCTGACAGTGAGCCTCAGGGGTGCTGTGAATGAAGAAAGAGCCTGTCCTGTGAGAGTGAGGCTCTCGTCTGCTGTGAGGGGTAGGTTTGCAGATATGTAAGGAAAAACATATGCCTGTTAGACGGCCGTCGGCATCCCCACGCCTACGCAGGCCTAAGATTCTTCTAGCCTTGAACATAAAGGCAGTTCCAGCCTGGCAACCTCTTCCCAGCCAGAGAATTTTTATTCCAGTAACAGGAGAGAGAGCTACAAATGAAAGAAGATAATAGCTCTATTTTTTGTTTGATAACATTCCAATGTGAAGACAGAAAGATTACAGCCGAATTTATTTCAAATAGATTAATCAAGGCATATTGTTGCAAGGCAGCACAGTGTAAAATGGAAATCTAAACTAGGCAATTCCAAAGTCTGTGCTAGAGAATTCCTAGAAAAGAGAAACCCTTCAATGTCCCCACTGACGTGCATGGCATTGCAGCTAGCACTAGCTCTGCACAAGGTCCAGTTTTGCCCTTGGTGCAAGACTGAGCTCCCCTATAGCCTGCCAGCCACTGCTGAGGACACTGCCAGGGCATTGCCACCCTGTCTTCAACAAATGTCCCCTTGATGGTCACATGCATGATAAATTTTTCTCCCTGAGCAGCATAGGAGAGACAAATCCTTTTGGCTGCTCCAATCTTTGTGTTTGTCCAGCTGCCCAGTGTTAGAAACTGCAACTCCCACATGGACAAATAAGGTGTCTTCTGCCTTTGCTGGATACCTGGACTGCTTTGACAAAGGCTGCTGCTGCTTCTGTGAGATCTTGCTATGCAAATTACCTAGTGCAAATTACATCTCCTGATACTTCTACATGCTATTCCTGCTCTATAAATCTCACAGAAATTTGCACTAAAAATACAGAGGCTTAATGGACTGGTTTGCATATAGAAAAAGTGAGTCATGGGCCAGCAGAATCAGCAACGAATGAATGATTGGATCTTGCAGGCCATTCTTCAGGCTCATGCTTGTGAAACCCTTATAAGCATTAAAGTTTCATGCATTCTCTTTCTACTTGATGCCTACTATTTTTATTTTGAGACATCTGTTTTTGACTGCATGTTGCTTCCTGCCCTTATTGGTACTACAAGGGGGTAAGTCAGGATGGCACTTGTATTTGCCCAAGTGATATCAAAACACATCTCTTTGTGCTTTCTCTGAGTACTTTAGGAAAATCCTGACTGCATGCCAATGATTAATGCTGACATTCCCCACTCAAAGCACATTTGCATTTGTTGAAGATCCCTGTTCACCAGGGCAAGGCTATTAGGATCCCCGAGGTGTCTGTATGTGGGTAGGTCTCCACGATGTGGTGCTTCCTTTGTTGGTTAAGCCCATTGCTTTCTACAGATTTGCTAATCTTGGAAGAACTGTCAGGATACTGTGTCAGATCACCGTGGCCTCCGTCCAGCATGCAAATGCATGGATATGTTTTTGCCCTCTGGCCAGGAGTGCTGCATCAAGCAGCCTGTGACGCTCACAGTGTGCTCAGCAGGTGCCAAGCGTGAGTCAGGTGTACCATATGCCATATGGTCTGCTTACAGCAGTGTATCTTTAAAGTTCTTTAAATTGTAGGCCAGGTAAGATAAAGTGAGTAAAAACGCGTGTACAGAGCAGGCTGGGGAATATGCACCAGTAACACAGAACTTATTCCTTATCATGGGAAATGACTGACAGTGGTGAAGTAAACTCAGGACTGTCCACTTGACTCCAAAAAGGTTATGGTCGCGAAAGGTTTGGGAGTGAGGCTTGTTTGTTCCTTTGCTTGGAGAGGAAACTATGCAAGAGATCTGTGCAAAAGCAACAGATGAGACAGTTCCTTTTTAAATGCTTAGCCTTTGGGAGCCACTGCATGTAGAAATCAATCAAATTCCCATTTAATGATTAGCCAGAAGGCTGGTGAGAGGAATATATGCATACTTTAAAGCAATCTACATGGATTGAAAAGGAAATGAAACAGTTTTAAGTGTTTGAGGTTTTTATACATCCTCTCCACAACACATACGTTTGCAAAATGAATTTCCTTAAGAGACTCTGTGTTTTGTCAGGAGCTAATGTGAAGTACAGAGATATGATTTTTGTAAAGTTACATGCACCGTGGTACATGGGAAGAGGCAAACATATCTACAGGACCAATGGGGATTTGTAACTACTATGTTTGTGAGCTCACTTGTGGCAACTGCACTGGCAAAAGGCTGCATGTGCAATTTATCATTTGTGTGCATATTTGCTGTCATTGCAGGCAGAAATTTGGCATGCAGCTGTGCTTGTGTTTGTGCAGACACAATTATGCCTTGCCTTTCTATGGTACTAAAAGACCACTCTTTTCTTCATCTTGATCTGAAGTGACTGTCCCATGCACATTAAGGTAGCGAGATCACTGGTCCAGCCACGTACACCTTAGGACACTTTATACACATACATGTATAAAGTCCCTGCTTTACTTAGAAATGCAGGCCTTCCTCGCCACACAGGGAAAAAGGTAAAATCGTGATGTATTGGTTTTTTCTGCCCCTCCAGATTGTTTACGCTGCTCTCTCTCCAGGACAAAACTCTCAAACGACTGGTGTGTAAAAGAGGAGAATGGGCGAACCACGTGCCAGGCTACTGGAGGCCTGTCCTTTTCATACCCTGTAATTTCGCAGGGGATTGTTTCAGCAGCGAAGGTATAATGCAGCCATCCGGGGAGTCCTGCCCTTTGAAGTCGGGTGTTTTGTTCTGAAATCAGCCAAAGTTCAAGCTCATACGTGTGCGGAGCAGCGGCGGGGGAGGCAGGGGTGGCTTTCCTGACAATGCCGCATTTCAGAGCACGTGCTGCCAACTGTTGCCAAAGGCACATATATGTAGATATTACTGCTCCTCGGCCCCGGCGCTGCCTTCCTCATTGTTCAGCGCAGGCAGGCGGCAGGCCCCAGCTGACAGCTGTGCATTGCGTGTATCGCTAACAGCTGCCTTTTCCTGGGGGGAAATTAAAAGATTAGGGGGATGTGGGCACGTGCTGGCTTCTGGAGATGGAGACAATGCTTGATTTAGGGTGGAACTTGTCTGCAACGGCCGACAAAGGAGGGAGGCTGGAGGGAGGCGAAGGGTCAGAGGGGCTCTTGCTTTGCGGGAGACAAAAGGAGGGAGGAAGGAGAGGAGGAGGAGGAGGAGAAGTGAAAAGCGGCTGCGGCGGGGCTCTGAAAAGGCTGCCTTGGTCCAGCAACAGCTGCTCGCACACAAGAAATTTGAGACGGTCCTTTCACAAACACAACGGCTGGCAGAAGAATAGGGAGGCCACACTTTACCAAAAATGAATCGTTTGCAATTGAAAAGGGGGACTGAGAGCTCCTAGTGTTTTTAAAGGTCTGCATCTAGAGGACTAAGAAATGATTAGTCAAAGTACACCACAGAACAGCAGAAAAGTGTGCCACAGACCAGAAGGGGAAGTAAATCCCTGCCCTGCTATTAAAAGTTTATGCAACAGCTATGTTCCACAATAAGCATTATGAAGGAAAGCATCCGCGTACGTATTCGGCTATGTATATATCAACCGTGGCATTTTGCCAGGCTGCTGGCCTTGAGCTGGAACCTAGTTTGTTGGTACGGTTGGAGCAGTTTGTTTGAAATCGCTGTGACCTGCACCTGCTTGAGAAATGACAGGACCACTCGCATCAGGAGACAGCAGAGCTGCACTGAGCGTGGGGCTGATTTGCCTCCCTGTCCGATCACTGACCCAGATACTGCTTGCAAAAATTCCTGCCAGGAGGGACTTCTCATAACTTTATTAATAGTTCTGTGTTGGCTAAGAAAACAAAACTAGCCCTCGCACAGGGAGTGGAAATAAGTTCACACACGAAAGGCCTCTCAGAGCACCATCCTTATTGCTTCCCAAGGTCAGGGTATGCCCTCTCTGTGCTAGATATTAGCTTTAATTAATGACAAATAAATATTAGTGTAGTCCTTTTCCAGATGGTTTCAGCTAGTCGGTAAAGTTGGCAGGTGCTCTTTTTACTTTACCATTGCCCTCCTTCCCCATGTGGCTTTTTGGCAGTGTGGTGCTTGAATATCACTATGAAATCTGTGAGTATGTGCTTACTAAATTTATGGGGATGGTGGTGCAGATTTTTAAGGTCAGCCTATGCAGCAGCACTCAAGTTTTCTGCAATAGAGTCAGCAGCCTTTGCACAATTCAGTGGCAAGTTGTTATGTGGTTGACTTTGTGATGGCTCATGTTATGGTCAAAGAAGGAAGTAACTGAAAGAGATAATGCTGTACATTAGAGATGGTAATTTGAAGAATATGGACCAGGCAGCAAAAGAAACAAAATAGTAGGGAATTTGTGAGTGCTTTATACTTAAAAGATTACTTTGCAATTGACGAAAGCAAAAGAAAAAAAGCTGGCTGCTGATAGCCCTGTAGTCATTAACACACCTCCAGGTAGCTAAGGTAATTTACTTGAAATCTGTGGCGCTTTGAATACAGAAGAGTGACTGAAATCGAGTGGCATGCCAGTTTGTGGTGTATTGTTCATGGTCTGGTTGCTGACAGAGACAGCTCCTTGGTTCTGTTCTGTTCCATTGCACAGAGAAAAGTGTGGTTCACTGGACAGCCCACTCTTCCCCAAAACTAATTTTCTGTCTTTTTTTTGGGAGGGAGTGGGGAGGTTGGGGGGGTAAGTCTGGGAAAGATATAGACTGGTTTAAACTGGTTGGATCACACTGATCTAAAATGCCCCTTTTAACAGCAGATGTTGGATTGTCGCTGGTGTGATATAGTGTGACACCTTCAGGGCAGACATTTTTGTAGTCAACGCGTAGAACAGGATTACACTCCTGCCTGGAAGGTGTAGAAAGTACTGGCATAAGTGTAAGAATTCTGTATATCATGTTGACACATCCAACATATCAGGAAAAAAAATATTTTTGTTTCATGAGATTACCTTTTTGTTATCAAATAGAAGCAATTGTTTTATTTACAGCACATATTCAAGCCCTCCTGTTGCACTTCAGACTTTTCCCAGTTTTCTGTAAAAAGATTCAATATAGGTTAACCCAGGAAAAACACATACATTTTTTTCATTCGGATTATGCCTTTTTTTTTTCTCCCCTGAGCAATTTTCCACTTTTTCAAAGTTTAAAAAGTGGGATTGATGCTAAAATATCAGAGAAACCATATTCAACCTAATTATTATATTCTTCTTCCCAGAAAAGAAGGACAGAAATTTAGATGATAAAACAACACAGGACCATGTCTGAAAAAATGGAATATAAAGTACAGGAAAATGTGCAAAGGATGGAAAAATAATGCACAGAGAAACTCTGTAAGGAGTTCATTTTGATCTTGTTTGAACTAGAAATGCAAGAATGTCTTTGATAATTATATAGCACAGGCTTCTCTTTAGCCAAAAAATTACAGCTGGTGAGACAGCAGTGATGGCAGTGGAAACAACCCAATGTAAAACAGGTGTAAGATGATAGTTTGGGCCATAGTCACTGTGTAGTAAAACTTGAATCACTCTCGGGCATACAGCACAGGTGTCAAGCTAATCCTTGGCAGCTTGCCAGAAGTAGAGCTATGTCAGATTTTTGTCATAGGGGATATAATCTATCATTTCAAACAAGCAAAGAAAATAGTTCAAGAATTAAGAGGTTAATCTTCATGAAGTTAAACTGGGGAAATACTAGTTGTGCTAGTGTCCTGCCCAGCTATCAAGGGCTGAGGCTGTGCTTTGCCGTCCTTGGTGCTTGCACACTGTTCTTGTGCTGTCCTGCTCAAAGAACACACAGGCAACTTCTCAAAAGTTAAAGCAGGGGCCAATCTTCTGCAAAACATTAGAAGGAGAAAAAAAAACTGCTTAAATAACACAAGCTGCAGAAAGGACAGGGTGAAAATTATCTGATTTAGTGGTAAGTGTAAAAAATGCAGTTGGCCAAATGCCTTGCTCTTACCTAGCAAGGAACTCCTGTCTGGGACCTTGTGTGGCAGTCACATCTCCTTGTTTGCTTACAACAATAATCACTCACACCCCACACCACCCCACAAGGAAAACCCCCCAAAAACCCAACCCGAAAACAACCTAAAAGAAGAATTCACAGAGAAAAATA
The DNA here is from genome assembly GCF_028551555.1 of Melozone crissalis. Taxonomy (NCBI): domain Eukaryota; kingdom Metazoa; phylum Chordata; class Aves; order Passeriformes; family Passerellidae; genus Melozone; species Melozone crissalis. The sequence continues at coordinate 32,720,369 of NW_026535783.1, read as the reverse complement.
TGGAGAACAAAAAAACATTGCTGGCATTTATGAGGACTCTCTTTTGCCATTTAGAGGAAAAAAAAAAGGATAATACAACTGTTTCTGTACAAAAGTAAGTGGTAATGCCGGTTCACAAGGCAGCATCTTTTATTTGGTTGCTTACTGGATTTTATGACAGTGTGTTGTTCACAAAGCACAACTTGAACAACTGCTCACATTGTACTGTTCACCTTGTACAATGTGAAGGGGCATGAAATGCAAGCCCAAAGCTGCAGCCTTTGGAACAATTAGTTTTTGAAAAAGGAATGAGGAATCTCACTGTGCTTACTGCTGTCTCTATACAGCAGATCAAGTTAAACCCTCAGTACCAGCAGTCCATGTTCAGCCAGAAAAGGTGAGAAGTGAAAAATGGTAACAATTTCATTAATACTTTAAAATTACTATTAGATGTTCTTTTTAGAAGAACTGTGTCAGGATGAGAGTGCTCAGGTTGTGGACTGGAACTGATGTATACATTGTACACAGCTATGTTTTGTGTCTTGTCTCCAGAAGTGCTTTCAGCTACTTAACTCTCTTTGAAGTACGAGTCTCAAGTCCCCAGGTCACTTCTTTGCTTTGTTCCCAGGGCTGCCCATTAATCTATGATGATCTGCAACAGCAGCTCTGCTCTGATGTATTCAAACATACTGTACATCTGTACTTTTACTTTCCCCTTTCTAATGATACTCACACACCACACATACTAGCCTCAGATTTAAGGAGCCTGAGGTACAAACTGCAATCACCATGCAATATTTCCTCCATATGCTACTACATGAAAAATGTAGAGAAGCCTTTTTTAAACGTGAAGTTAATTTTCCTATGGACTAGGTTAACTCCTTAGTAGATGACATTACTGCATTACTGCCTCAAAAGCAGTCCTGGTAATTAGGAGCAGACAGTTCTTTACAATGTGCTGCAGAGACAGCAGCAATTTATCAGAGACATTTGCAAATTGTGGCACTGTGTGCTCTTTGCACAAAAGGCACAGCTGCCTGCAGATAACATCAGTTCAGCAGCGATGGGCTCCCATTTGTTTTTCTCTCTGTCTCTTGCTGTCTCGTTTGGGGTGAATATCAGCTGGCTCAATCTGCTCAATCTCCAGCCTGGTCTTCTGGGAGGCACAATTCACTGAGCTGAGGAGCAGCGCACTTGTTTTTCTTGCTGATTTGGGCAAGCATTGCCTGAAGGGAATTCACCTACATCTTAGCTACAGGCTCTGGAGAGCTGTGAAAAACAGTTGCACACCCGTGCACAGAACCTTTCAGGGATGCCTCAGTGTCTCACATTACTCATGCTTGCAGGTATTTGCAGCCATGGATTGAGCATTTTTTACAGCCAGGGCCATAGACACTATGAACCTTCAGTGGTGGCTGCCAAGGCAGTGAGAATTGCTTAATGTGTGGTCTTTCCTGGCTTTTTTGCTCTCAATATATGTCACATAAAGTGACAGAGTGCATCGTTATGTGGACTTTGCCTGGTGCTGTGTGGGTAGTTACAATGGCCACATTTGTGAAGCTCCATGCACGCTACCTTTGTTCTTTTCAGCTTGAGGAGAACACGAAAAGTCAGAAAGGAGGAAAGCAAGTTGAAACGTGTGTGGTTTTGGCAGTGCGAATTATTCTGTTTTCCAGCTGGATTTGTGCATGTTTGGGATAGTATGTTGTACAGCAGTGGTTGTCCTCAGGACAGCAGAGTAATGAACATTCAAAACAGAAAATACCAACTTTACAGCAAATCTAGCCTGATGCTACATTTCCCAGCACAGACGACAGAAGCGAGTGCAGATTCCTTCCCATTCTTCTATTCTTCTGTGGAAAGGTGAGTGGGGACTCTGGGACCAGGCAAGCACATTCCACTCATGCTGAGTCTCCTGGATGCTGAGAATATGTGTTATCTGACATCAAATATCATTGCGCATGTTCACACTGGTAGCTTCTTTCTTTAAATGTCCAAAAGCCAGAATTTGGTCTGTGACCAAAACAAACCAGCCTGGAGGGCACGATGCTGCTCACCGGGACTTGGTATCGCAGGGCATCCCAGACTGGATATCCCAGACTGAGGTCTGGCCCAGGACAGACCCGGTTCTGTGCCTGCCCACCCACTGCCACGCTGCTGCAGTGTGAACTGCACACTCACTCAAGTGCTTCTGGTTGTGTAGTACCCTGATCTGTGCTTTGAACACCCACTGTCCGTAATACTTTTTCAGTGAGTCTGGAGGAACTCTGATGACTCAGTTTCAGCGGAAACTAACTAACTGTTGTAACTATGATAAGCATCTTTATGAGTATGGTACCTGCTTGAACTTGCTACAGGTACAACTACGCACCTCTACTCAATCCTGGATAAGGAAGAAAGATCCCTCAGAGAGAAAACCCAGTACTCATCCTGCAAAAACCAGATGCCAGTTATAACATATGCAGAGCTACTGTGCACGGAAGTGATAAATCATGTCTGGTGAGGCAAGCTTTGGGGTTTCCGTGAGTTTCCCCACAAGAAACCCCACAGTTGCTATATGACTATGGGGAGAGGGGGGGAAACCAACCCATATTCAATACTAAGGTCTAAAGAATTGAATTTTCTACTTCTGGATCATATAACACCAGTTTATATGTTTTGTGGCAATGTGACAATAGGATCTGTCATCCTGTATCTACTGCACAGCAGTATCGTGTCCTCAGCTTACTCCATTTCAGCAAGGTGATGGGGTGGCTCAATGATCTGATTTAAAAGACTTTTTTTCGTGACAGAATTCTAGTTGTGACTCAAATAACAAGTTAACCCCCAGATGTATTTGCCAGAACTTTGTGTTGACTTTTACATATCTAAAACATTGCATGTGAGACATACCAGTGGGCTGTGCTGCTAAATTTTTGAATAAGAAAGGAAGAAAAGAGCAGGTGAGAAAAAAACCCAAGTTTATAGTTGTGACAAGGAAAAAAATGTGTAATCCCCAGCTCTCAAATATGGACCAAATGTACTGGGAAACACCAAACTGGTTTTCACCCTCTCCTGCTGGGAAAAGGAGATGGGGTGGCTGGCATTCTCTGCATCCTCTGAAAGGCATTGAGATCCTTGTGACTCTTGTGAGTCTGAAGAAGATGAGGCCTCAAGTGAACTGTGTGTGCTGTGTCATGCAGCTCAGTTAGCTCCATGTACAGCTGCTGGAAAATCCTTCCTCTATCCTGACTTAAATATGACTCCTTGGATGAGCCTGAACACTTGACATGGGCTCAAAGGACTTTGTGTGGGAAGACAAAACCCCCTGCCTGGGTACTACCAGGCTAGAGACTTGCCCAGGATTTTCTGACTTCATTTTCCATGAGTGCATGACCTAATAAATGAATGTATTTATTAGGTCATGCAGACATGTGCATATCCTGATCTCTTCCCTCAATCCCTGCCCCAGGTCAATTTCAACACTTTCTGAAAGGAAATATTGACAATGTCTTTGTAAGCATAAAAAATTGTTTTCTTTCTGAAATTTTGCTCTTGTCTTTCCAGAATCCAGGGTTAAAAAAAAAGTACAGAACTCTCTCAACTTATGCAATGCTTGGAATAAAATTTCTCTCCTCTCTGGTTTTGTCAGAAGAAAAAACTTTTGTGTCCATTGTCCCAAACCTACTGCAATGTTTTGTTTTTTTCCCTGCAGAAGCTTAAACACAGCTGTGAGAAACTGTTAATTACTGGATGAGCTGGGGGTTAAGTGAAGGAGAGGAAAAGTGAAGATGAGGAATGTGCAGAAGAAAAGGCACAAACTCTGTCTTGGACAATTTGGACTTGCCCTGGTCATCCTGCTGTTTGCAGCAGGCCTGGTGACCAAGTGTGTTGGCTGCATTTCAGTTTGTGGGCCAGCAGCAGTTTTGTCCCTTCCCTCTTCCCATGTGTCACCCTGGTGCGGTGTGGCAGTGTGACTATCCATGCTGGCTTTTGTGTCCCCAGTGTGTGTGTGCGTGTGCAGGTGGAGTGTGTGCGCATGCAGTGAGGTGGTGCCTGCAACTGAGCAGAGGAAAGGTGGATGAAAGTGGTTATGGGCACTCCTCTGACCCTCCAGAATCCTGCTGTGCTGCTGCACTGCCTCCATGGCTTGGATCCAGCAGAGCTGTCCTGAGTGCCCTTTGCCTCCAGTGTGTGGTGGCTTGCACCTCTGCTCTGCAGGAATGCCTCAGCCTGCAGCCCCGGGGCTCTGCTGGCAGGCAAAGCTGGAGCGCAGGAGGAAGGAAGGCTAGCACAAGGTGTTGGGAGGAGAGGGGAAAGCATACTCTGAGGTGCTGTCATGATGGCTGTGTACACCCTGGAAAAGTGGAAGAAGAAAAAGTGGAAAAACTGGTGACGGGGAAGGGAGCTTGCACACTCCCATATGCAAACATATGTTTGGTAAAGCTCAGGGAATGTCAAGAACAGAGATTGCAACATTATCTGAATACAGCCACATACATATAACAGTATGCCCTAAAAGAACATGAGCAATGACTTATCATTAATTACCATTGCAGACCAGGAATGAATGACTCTACATATCTGGGAATTCCCTTTTTTCTCCAGAGTCGTCCCTACATTTCCTTCCACAGCTCAGCGTGTCCTTCCTTCACTTGCCCTAAGTACTTTTCCATGAACTTGAAAGTCCTGCTCAGTAATTGCTCTGTCTGGTTGGGCAAGGCAGCTCTGCAGAGCCCCAGGCCTGTGAGTGGTGGAGGTTTGTGGGGTGGTGCTCTGCAGCAGGGGTTGCATTAGCCGTGTTTGTAGCACGCCGCACCCTGTCTAATCCAGCGGGGACAGGCAAAGCTTGGGGCCCCTGGACAGCAGCCTCTGACCCTGCAGCACTTTCTGTGTTACTGGGGTAGTAAACAAAGTCACACTAACATCAATTTCTGCACATCAGAAATTGATGTCTCTGCTCCTGCTAGGCTGTGGGTTCAAGCCTGTTCGTTGCTGGCAGTCAGCAAACTGATGTTTTTCTTCCCACTTTTTTTACACAACTGAAAGATCTGCTACTTTTTAGCTCAGGTGCAGCCCTCTTTCAATCCTCACCAGAACACAAATCCTCACCAGGCCACAACACAAATCCTCGCCAGACCGCGACACAAATCCTTGCCAGGCCGCGCTGAGGTTTCCAGATTAGCGTTAATGCTTTCTGTAGGAGTGCCCTGTTCCGGGGTGGGTAGGGGAAGACCTGTTAGTGCACTGTTTTTCTTAGTCACTTTCAGAAGACACGACTGAAACTAGGTAAAGGTTCACGCTTGGACCAAGCCCTTGAGGCTGGAGCTCCTCTCTGACGGTGTCAATGCCTGTGAGTCACCCTTGAAGCAGTGCAATCCTTGTTGTCAGGGTGTCACAGGATCTTGCCTGCACTTAGATTTACTGACAAATGGACCTGAATCCTGCCCCAGGTAGGGAAAAGAACTTTTAGCCACGCTTCTGGTTCACTGTAGGGAAGGACCGATTGCAGTGAAACTGGGATGCCATCGATTTTTTTTCTGGCCAAAGGCTGAGCTCTGACATTAGTGAATATCTGCCCCAGGTGGAGGGCATGGCAGCTTGAGCCTCCTTTTTTGCAAGTGCTGTGAGTGAGGGCAGCAGGACCTAAAAGGAAATGGTCTGATCTGGCTTTGCATTTGTTTCTGCCCAGAGCTGTGAGTCAGAAACTAAAAGCTTGGTCTGGTTGTAAAACAGAATATGTTCTGTGTAAAGATGCAGCTCCCAAACACATTGTGTTTAGCCATAGAGAACTGCCTGACCAGAAAACTGAAGAGAGGTTTTGGAATAGGAACTACAAGAGGAAGTATTAGTGAGACATGGTGGGTTTACCCATGTCAGGGCCGTGGCAAAGGCAGGGACATTGGCTGAAAAGCAAATGCATGTAGTACTAGTGCAGCAATAGTGGACATACACAAACAAGGAGTCCTTTCCATGTATGATTCGAGCAATGTAGATGATGCCTTTTCCCTGGTCTTAACAAATTGAGAGCCAGCCATGGTTAGGGGATAAGGGTTTTTACCTCAGTATTTAATAAGGATCCTTATTGGTGCACCGTGTCGCCAAGGTGGGATGCACTGCAATGGACACACACAATACCTCGTGTACACAATTTATAGACCTCACAAATTAGCATATCTAACAGGGATGCCTGCCTGGATGAATGGTGTGATATTCCCCTCTCCATGGAATTCCCCACTGGATGCACCATATCTCTCTCTGGTTTACAGGTTATGTTCTAGAGAGGACCTTGGTTTCCCAAGATAATGTAGGGGTTTCCAGCCTCCTACTATGAGGCCTCTAGGATGTTTGGTCTCCTGGCCTAACAAAATACTAGGGCTATGCTAAGTTATCAGACTTAAGGAGTTGCAAAAATATGCATGCTAAGAATACTGAGGATACATAAAATTTATATAAAAGGTATATAATAGAAATGGTAAAAAAATAATCTTGGCATCATGGAGATCTTCCTTCTTTTGCTGACCTGTTTAATACTCCTGAGCCTTCCCTCTCTGCAGTGAACTCAAAACCAGTGTGTGGGTGATGTCCAGTACTGTCCCCATGAAAGGGTTCACAGAAGAGATGGAGAAGGGGCAGAGATATCCTCAGTCTCCAGGAAAACAGCTACAGAATTTGAGCTTTCTTAGTAGTAAAGTGGAGGTCATGGAAGGATAAAGGGAGCTGCATATAATAGAAGAGTGCCATGATGTTATGTGGTAGTTAAGAAAAATGATCACAGCATCTGTCTTCTTCAATAGAGTGGAGCATAGGGGATACGGAAATCAAGAGTAGCCAGAGAGGCCTATGATGTAGACAGAAAGAAAAGGGGTCTGAGTGACAGGCTTAGCAGCAGAGCATTGGACAGGTCCTTGCATTTACCTCTTAATGTTAGAGCAATGGCCAGACCCCTCAGAGAAGACATTTGGACAGGAGAGGTGAGGCAGGTCAGTGAAATATCACTGCAGCATGGTAGATGACAGCAGAACTTTCCTAGTCCCACACAGGCAGCATTTGACATTAATGTGGCATTTCCCCTCCTGGAAGGGGCTACCGCACTGCCTGGGGAGTGAGTGCCAGGACGTCTCTCGACTTTCCCTCCTGGAGAATGCCCCTGATGATCTGTCTGTCCCCACAGCACCCCATGCTTACTTCCAGAGTGTGAAGAGGTTGAATATGCAGGGGAGGTGCAAGTACTGGGGAGAGAGGGGCTGGGGCCCAGGAAGAAAGTTCTATGCCCTCCCAACCTCTGCCCTGTACTCTGCGTATGTTAGCATTTCTTTCTTTTCTTTTCTTTCTTTCTCTCTTTCTTTCTTTCTTTCTTTCCTTCTTTCTTTCTTTCTTTCTTTGATTGTTATTTTTCGTTTTGGTCCTTCGTTTGTTGTTGTTGGTTTTTGTGGAGTGTGGGGTTTATTTTGATGGTTTTTTTGGTTTTGGTTTGGTTTGGATTTTTTTTTTTTTGGTTTTTTTTTTGTTTGGTTGGTTTTTGGTTTTTTGTTTTTTTGTTTTTTTTTTTTTGTTTGTTTGTTTGTTTTTTGTTATAATTCTATTAGGCAACTCATTGCCACGTGTTGTAGTTTCCAGTTCATCCTTTGGAGAGAGAACTGCTTTGCACCAGTGAGGCTGTTTGATAACCTCAAGGTGTTCTCTGTGCCAGCCTCCAGCTCTGCAAACCCCTGTGAAAATAAAACAGTGAGAGGAAGGTTGTGTGTGGGATAAGGTAATAGAGTATTTTCAGAGTTGCTGAAACCAGCTTCCCCAGCAGCAGAAACTTTGTGAAGTTTTCTGTAGCTGATGGTTCTTCACGAGGTAATGCAATGGTGTATTTATTTGTAAAAGCAGATAAGGACAAACATTTTAAATCTCTTGTATATTAATTGTTTTGCCGAATGTCATGTGCTTCAAAGCAGAAGAGTGACTAAAGTGTCAGGTGCAGCCCTTATTAGTTGGCATATTAATTATAAATTATCCTCAAGAAGGAGAGTGTATTTGGCAAGGAGTGGCCTCAGTTTGGTCACATCCTCATCTAATGAATTCACCAGCAGTGGTATGAGCTGAGGAGAACATTAATAAAGCAGGAAGCCTCTTCTGCTTTGAGCCCCAGAATGTACTTCAAGGACATTTTTAAATCAAAATGCCAGTATGAGTCATATTTTCATCAGCCAGGCATTCATCACCAGGGTTTACCCTGAAGTACTATTAGTTATAGTTGGAAACACTACCAATTTAATAATAAATTACAGTCCTTGTGATCAAATTCTAAAAAGCACAGTAATTTTCTTCAGAATACTTGGATGAAATATTATTTTCCATCAATAGGTTCCTACCTTTTTCAGAGTTAGTATGTCTTCATCCTCCTTGTTTCCGTATAATAGAGCTGTAAAAATAGACAAATGCTGCTTGGTACGCCCGACTGCAGCCAATGTTTTACAAAGTCAGTACAGGCTTAGAATGACACATAAACTTCTACTGTTATGCAAGAGATGTTCTGATGAAACATTTAAGAGTGAACTGAATGTTCAGGGCTAAGAAATGTCCACCAAAGAACTGACTTTAGAACACAGTTTCTTATATAATTACTTTAATAAGAGGGAACTATGGTTTCCAGCTGAAGTCTAAGCTTTTAGCCACACTAGGTATTGTGGCTGGGATGTTGTCCTCAGTAGTAAAGGGTGCTTGGTTCAGGGATACAAAATATTGCAGATGTGCTAAACATCATTTTGGGCTGCTTTGTTCAAGATTCAGACTCACCTTAAAATATACCCTAATAACTTAAGGGGCTTAACTAAAACTCAGAGCAAAGCCAATAAAAATTCCTAGGATGCCAGCTGAGTAAGAATTTGAAGAAGTTGATTAATATTTCTTTAGAAGGACACATTTTTTTTCCCACGCAGTGGTAGAGCAGCAGCCTATCAATGTAAAATCATGGATGCCATTATCCTTTGGAAACTACAGTTGTCACCCATTAAAAAAAGAGAAAGATTCTATGTGGTAGTACAGAGATTGAATTTGTAATAAATGATATACATATTTGTTTGAAGTGATCTCAGAAACTACCAAACATATCCTGGCATGATGTATTAAATTCTGCATTTCAGAGAAAGTTGAAACATACCAGAAAGAGGTTTTCCATTTCCTTTCTTTTATCACCTGCTAATGGTTTGAGATAAGAACTTATTGAGGTGAATCATAGGAGAACACATCTCTCAAGTTGTTTTAAGGTTGTTTACAGACCTAGCACTAATTGTGGTATTGATTTGCTCCCTCTTCTTTCCTTAATGCTGTCTGTATAGTCTAGAGACTGAAGAAGCAGCTTTATTTAAGTTAAAGCTTAGCTTTTAAGTGGAATATGTTGTTTATCAGAAGATCATCACCATGTTTTTTCAGTGAATGTGCTTACTGCAGGCCTTAGGAATGTGCAGATACATGGAAGCAAAATCCATGGAAACAAAATCCATGTGTGCCTTTGTTTTGGCCAACAAAGGCATTTTCAGCCTCTCTTCTGCAAAAATATTCTGAAATCTGTATCACGGGAGTAAAAGGCAGAGGTGCTAACCACGTTTATTTTGTTGTTGGAGATGAAGGGAGAATCGACCATAGTTATGCATCGAAACTCAACTTTATTGATCAATCAATCACCTTATATAACAATACTAACGAACTTCATGAATATTCTGTAATCCAACTCCATGATAGGCTAACAGAGAAAACTGTAACCACACCTTTTGTTTTAGAATACCTACAATTGTTTATCATAAGCAGAAACCAAAACAGAAACCCGAAACTACAACAGAAACTAGTGTTCCCAAAACCTCTGCATCTATTCCCAGGATAACAGGCCTTCCCAAGGACGGTGTTCTGCTTGCCATGGGAAGACAAGCTGAGAACTCCATTGTTTATAGAATGATGCCTGAGAGAGTCTAATTGTTTACACAAATCAGAAGGCTGAGAGCTGTTAGAAACTGCTTTTACTTTTACCTCTTACTTTTCTCTCAATTGTATGTTTCATGGCCTTTTTCTTTAAGCCATTCTTGAACTAACCTCTCCACATTTTGTGGGTTTTTTGGTTTTGTTTTTATGTTTTTGTTTTTGGTTTTGTTTGGTTTTGTTTGGTTTTTAAAAATCTCTTGTAATGTATGGATCTTTGAGTAAGTATGTTATTATTACTAAAGCACTTGCAAAAATTCCTGATCTAGGTCAGGCTAAAAGCAGAGTGGCACTTGAAAGCTTTTTATTCTCTTTTGCACTCACATATTTCTCCATGCAACTCTCCCCCCCGCCTTTTTTTTTTTTTTAATAGCCTTTGTACAATGGTAACTGTGCTACTTTCCATCTGAGGTGGGCTATGCCATATTTGGCCTTGTTCTACTCTGTTTGAATGCCTCAATAATGTGGTACAAGAATATTACTAGGAGTTGCCTGGGAAGCAGTTCTGCGACTCTTTTCCCATCTTGTTCACAAATATGTCACAAATACCCCAAATGATTACATAATTGTTTTCATGTAGATGCACAATTATAGTTCTAACACAATCATTAGATTACAATAGTTTTTTATCAAGGTGTTAGTTTATAAAGCAAATATACCAGGCTTTGAGATTAAACTCCACCTTTGCACAGATTTGGACTGTAACACTGACAGGTTAAATGCTCAGAGACCTTCTGAAAGGTGATTTGGTACCTAATGGTACAAATGAAGACTTACCTAACTTTGCCATCGGGAGTTTAACTGCTGTTATATCAGCAGCAGTGCTCTTGATCTCACATCTACTTGTGGACAGAGGCATAGTTTCTCACCACCCCTGCTGTGGAGTTGTGTCAGAGGCAGCGTATTTTACTGGCAGGACTCCAGGTGAACTCTGCTGGTTAACAGGAACTGCTTCTGGAGCGGGGCACTAGCAGCATTCTGAACCTTTTTGTGCTCCTCTCAATGCTCAGGCAAAATCCTCCGTTGCACATAACATGTGATTCTCTCACACACAGTTATGTAAATGTTGTTTTTCCAAGCTTGACATGTCACGCTGCTGAGGAGAGGCAAGGGGACAAAATATGTTAGCCACTTAGCATCCCTATAAAATCTCGTTTTATCTGTGAGGAATTGTCTGCTCTTTCCTGTTGGTTCATCTGTATTGCTCCAGAGTGAGGGTGATCAGCAGAGAGACTGCTGTGCTCCAGCACTGCTCGCTCTTTATAGATTTCCACTTCCTTTGCATTGTTTTTCCCTTGGAGCTTAAAGTGTACGGCTTTTTTTTTTTTTTTTTTTTTTTTTTTTCTTTCTTAGTTACTTGCAGCCTATTTCTACATTGATTTCAAGAAATAGGGAAAAATGCTAAATAATCACCAGAAAGAAAAGTCCTTGGTGATTTTTTCTTCATGCAATGAAATTTAAATTGCATGCAATATGTTGCTGCATAGCTTAATTTTTATATGTATTAAGCACAAAATAGATGAGTCATTTTTTTAGGACCCTCAGAATGCCAGAAGCATGCTTGTGTCCCTCACACAGTCTCCCTGGCTAAGCATAGGACGTGTTGCAGTGGTGGGCCTCATCATCCTTGGAATGATCAGGTGCTGGGATGCTTTGCTATGACTCTCAGTCTCCTGGGCAGGCAGTGGAGAAGATGATGTGAAAAGCAGCAGTGCACTGTTGGCAGCCAGGGTACCTGCAAAACAGAAGACCTGTAAAAGGAGTATCTTCCCAAGGACTTTTTTTATTCTTGCTTGTTGCAAGAGTCCCTGCCTGCTTGGAAAACCAGCTTCTGGTGTACAGAGCTGGAAATGTTTGCCCTGGGATGAGATCTGCAGGGCTTGGAACATAGAACCTTGCTTAACACATTAATTTTTTCTTTCATGTCATATGAAGAACAGAAACACCTGTGATTGCTGGTAACTGCTGAGGGTTCCTGTTAATTTCAGTCTACAAGTCATACTATGAGAGAACCTGATAACATCTGCCATTCCTTAAGTGTAGTATTATCAAAGGTCAAAAGGATAACAGTTTTAGCTTGGACTTCACCAAAGGGAAATATTACAAGACCTTATATGAAGAGCAAAAGTTTCCAATCATTAAAGGGAAGAAAGAAGAGAACAATTTTAAAATAGTGTCTACAAGTTTAGGGAAGAAAAAGAAAATCAACTCTTTACTTGATGTTCATTAGAAATGATAAGTAACTCTAATGGGAAAATAGGAGGTTCATCATCTAGCTCCATCAAGTAGAGAGTTTGGTCATGCCTATTTCCTCTCCTTGAGTGGTCCATCTGTGACTAGTTTACTTGCTGGTGATTGAACTTAAATAGGAGAAGTGAGTGATCTTGTGGAAGTGAACATGCTCAGCTCCTCCCCTAGGGCATGCTGAATTGTAGTATATTTCATTTTGGTAAGAAAGAGAGCCAAAGAAATAACATCAACAAATCCACACTGTACCCCACTTCAGCATTAAGACCTGCAGTGGTGGGGACAGATGTCCTCGTCCTTCGCTTTGCTGTTGTAAGAAGATTTAAAGGTTAGTCTGGGATGGAGCACCGAGGCGTCTGAACTCACTGTGGGCAGAGGCTGCAGCAGAGCAGGGATGCTGATGACAGCCTACCCCTTCCTGGAGGCATTGGAAGGACCAGGACAGGGGTGGCCCTCCAGGACCTGTCCCCTGGAAGGGACTTCCAGCAGCGATTGCTACATGCAAGAGCCTCTTGAAGATTTTGGCAGTCTCCTGCTGTAGGAGGCCTGGGTGAGATTTGTTTCAACAGCTGATGTACATAACCCTTAGCAGAGACACAGGCCCAAGTGACTTCTGTTTCTGTCCTTGCCAAAGTTCCTGCTTGCTTAACCCAGCAAGTGACTTTTCCTCCATGCCTTCCTTGATTGGGCTTTACTGCTGAGACATTTTGCCAGCCAATTGCCAAACTTCAACTTCTTTCTCTAATCTTTCAAATTCCTCTGTAATCAGCCTTTGAGATCTGCTCATAAGCAACTTTGGATTTTTTGTATCACAAAAAGGAGACTCCAACCCTCAATACAATTCCCTTCATTCAGATAACTTCAGTTGTTTGATGTTAGCTGAAGAGGTTGCTTAGCATTTTCTTCCCAAACAAGTTGCTTTTCTCTCCCTCTCTGCTTATTTTTCATAATAAAAAATGGGCAAATGTTACTGACAAAAGACTGAGGGTAAAAATAGTGCTGGGACTGAATTGTAAAATGAGTGAGGCATACACTGGTATCTGAAGTTGCAGGTTGCCTTGGGTATCTCTTCCTGGAAAGAAGAATTTAAGTTTCCCCACTTCTGAACTTTGCTCTTATGTAAGCACTGATTTCCCACAAAAAAGGAAATTCATGAAATGAGAAAACCTCAGATGTGTCGGCTGTGAAGAGCCGGAAGCACTGTTACTAGAAATCTGATGAGTGATAACAGCACAAGGGTCGAGTGCTTGGGGTAGGAGTGCTCAGTGTTACGCTGGTTTTATAATTTCTCTGAGTGGAACTGGGGCATTAATGCTGCTCTCATCTCTGTAGTGTCTGTATGCTTCAATTTGCTCTTTCTGTGGGTCTGGGAGAGCTCCTCTGTGAAGAGGACAGTTGTGCTATGTTTATTAGCATTGCCTGAGTGTGAAAGAAGTGTGTGAAATCTCTCAGGGGCTGCTTGCTGGGTCTGGGAGCTGGTGCAAACTCAGTAGTACTACTCCAATGAATAATGCTGTGCACTGGAACTGCTTCCATGCTGGGAATAATTTATACAGATCAGGTAGAAAGTTGTGTTTTGTGTTAGTTACTGACTTCTGAAGTGCATTTGGCCAGGGGATTTTCTTTTTTTTTTTCCCCAAGCTGAAAATAGTTGTGGTTATATTAGGGCTGTGTAAACTTTCTCAGATTTCTCTGATCCGTAAAAATTAATTCTGTTGGCTTGTGTGTCCACAGCTGTTAGGCAGGCCCTCTTTGGCATGGATTTAGTGGTTTGCTTTCCAGCAAGGCAGGAAACAGGCATTCAAAGCGGTGGTTTACTGACAGTGAATGCTGTGGAGGGGGAAGAAGAGAGGAGTAAAGATGCAAGCTTTCCAGAAGAGGCTTTCCTACTCAGACCTATCATCCCCTGAGAGCAGGACTGTAGTCTGTAGTTTTGGGCTGACTGTCTTGCAGTATGGGCTTTACTAACAGGCAGTTTATAAAGCTCTGGCATGGAGCATTGCACAGTCTCTGAATACAGCTCATTGGGAATAGATTTTATGTTTGTTTGTTTGCTTCTTCTTTTTTTAGTAACCCTGCCATTCACCTAGACTTGCTCCATAAAAATCAGTCCCATCCATAGCAAAAAACTTCAAGTATGTTTTTTGGGACTCAGAAACTTAAATCTGAACCAGACGTGATCTTCTATACAAAATTTCTGCAGGTCTTAAATTATTCAGTTTAGATTGATAGTATCTGTTTGTGTCATATGTGAGGTTTAGCTCAACTAAATAGAACAAGCCCAACAATTTTAGACAAACACAGTGCTAAATGAGCATCTTGTCCATTCCATTTCTTTTTCTTTTATTGTTTGTTATTCCAGACACAAGCACTGCAGTGAAGGTTACAAAATCACTCAGGACATGCCAAACATTTATAGTCTAATCATAGTAGAATAGCTGGGCAGTGGTGTTCATCAGTTAAACAAATGAAACAGCATTTTCACTTACACGTTCAAGTAAAAATTTGTTATAGACACTGAGATCTTGTTTGAAGGGCAGAAAAAACAGGTGTCTTTTTTTTTCCATACAAATGAACAAAACAAGACTAAATTCCTCTGAAAAATTTAAAGATTGCAGAAACAAACACACAAATCATTTTAGTACACTCTGTTCTTTTTTATTTTCTTCATTACACACATAGTATCATGCTTGTCTTTACTCATAACTATTGGGCATCTACATTTGTTTTTCTCAAATAGGTTTCCTTTCAATGTAACCTGCTACACTGTGTAGATTTTTTTTCCTCAGATTGTCTCTTGCACCTTTTCTAGTTTGAGGCAAAAATTTACATAACTCTTTGATTCTGGAAAGAAGTAGTTTTTGCAAAATTACTAATGATCCCTGATAGAATATAATTCAAGTAATACTTGGAGTGGGTCTTCTGCAAGGATGTAGCTGTTACTTTAATGACATCTTCAAAACATAAATGATGTGAGAGCCCTGCCTACTGTAAAGACTGTCTCCTTTCAGGATATACAGTGTCTTTGGCATTCATTAATATGCACTGGCACTTGCAGATGAAATGTTTAAATGTTTGATGGTAGACCTCTGTATATTTAGAGTAGGTTTTGTGGATGCATATTTAGCATGCAACTGAATTGTTGATTATTGTACTTTAAAAAATGTATTTGGATAGTGCTTTTCTCACCAGTTAAAATATTAACTTTGTATTGGTATGAGAACATTTTCTAATACCTTTTTTGTGCTGCATCTTAAATCACCTTCTCTTTCCCCCATCACAGCTACATTTGATAGACATCACACTGTGTAGAGTACTTGGAGAGAGGTTTTGAGGGAACTGAGTTAATAAATGGTGTCCAGGGAGGACAAATTCCCCCAGCAGAACCTTGTGGAAGAGGCTGTTTTGTGTCCACAGCCCAGGAATCTAATGGGGAGGAAAAGCCCCAGAGATTCCACAGGAGGAAGGGCTCCAAACCCAGCCCAGGGTGCTCTGAGGAGCAAAGACCCACCCTGTGCTGGGAAGGCAGCTGAAGATTTAGCCAGAGCTTGGACCTGGTGGTCCATGAGCAGCTTCATGATGAGGAGAAGCCCCACAAGTGCTTGGAGTGTGGGAAGAGCTTCAGCCAGAGCAACAACCTGATCTGCCACCATCACATCCACACTGGAGAGAGGCCCTGTGAGTGTGGGCAGTGTGTGAAAGGCTGCAGAGACAGCTCTGACCTGATTGTCCACCAGATGATCCACACTGGACACAAGCCCTATGAGTGTCCTAAGAGTGGGAAGAGGTTTCGGAGCAGCTCCAATCTCCTCCTGCAGAAGTGGATTCACGTAGAGGAGAGGCCCTTCTGCTGCCCCAGCTGTGGGAAGGTTTTCCAGCAAAACTCCAAACTTGTCACCCACCAGCACATCCAGAGCTGAGTGGACCTCCCCCAGCCCACGGAGTTTCTGACCCTCTGAGACCCATGGGACTGCAGGGCTGTGCTGGGCCAAAGGGGAATTTTGGCCCCAGTGGGCTGTTGGTGCTGGAACAAATAAAGGGCTGAAGCTGACCCAAAAGCTGGATGGGAGGGGGGAACTGTGCTGGGCTGGGACCCTCCCCAAGGGCACAGCTGGGTCCTGGCAGGTTAATTAATGCTGACAAGCAGAGCTGGCATGGAGGGGGATGTCCTACTGTTTATTTGCCATGGAGATGGCAAAAGCACTGGGATGGCACCGGACACATGGCCCACCACCACTGGGATCCCCTGAGTGATACTGAGTCCTGTCAGTGACACCGAGTCCTGTTGGTGACAGGAGGTTTGGTTGGTGACCATGTGTCCCATCAATGACACAAGACATGCTTGGTGACACTGGGTCCTGTCAGTGGCTCAGGATTTGAGTGGAGTGACACTGAGTCCCATTGGTGGCATGAGGTTTGGCTGCTGACACAAGGTCCCTTCAGCGACACTAGGTCTTGTCAGTGACACTGGATCCCTTCTGGGGATACCTGGGTCTGGTTGGTGACCCTGGGTCTGGTCAGTGCTGCCATCTCCTCACATCCCTTCCCACGAGGAGCAGACCCAGTCCCCACCAGTGCCACTGGTGCCACAATGTCCCCGACGTGTCCTTGGTGCAATGTTCCCACTACATCGCCTTAGCCAGGGCAAAGGATGCCAGTGATGGTGCAGCTCAGGATCAGCGTGTGGATGTCACAGGTGCCTGCAGGGATCACCACACCTCAGCCTGTACCCCAGAACCCCCCATGAACCCCCAGGGAACCTCCAGTCCCCCTCCCTGCTGTGGCCTTGTAGGTGCTGATGGCCTCGAGGTTCATGAAGTGCAGATCCTGTTGCCCCCCAGCAGGTTCCGCACGTCCCTTGCCATGCCCAGCGCATTCCTGCATGAGTTCTGCTTCAGCATTGACATGATCTTGGAGGCAGCCTGTCACAGACATCTTTTCATTAAAATCCTTTCATTAGGATTTTTCCTGCTGAAGCTGAGAAGTTTCAGCAACAAATGTAAACAATGGTTATCTGTTGCTGCGGAATGCAACAGGTGTGTCCGTGATTGGTCTCCTGTGGATGTTTGGATTTACTGACCACTCACGGCAGAGCTGGGTCTCGCACTCTGTCTGAGACACAGATCTTTCTTATTCATTCTTTTCTATTCTTAGCTTAGCTAGCCTTCTGAGAACTTTTCTTTCTATTTCTTTTTAATATAGTCATAATGTAATATATATATCATAAAACAATAAATCAAGACTTCTGATCATAGAATTCATATTCTCGTCTCTCTCTCATCCTGAAAACCCTTGTGACCGCGGTCACAGCAGCCCTATGGGGACACAGACAGGGACACACTGACCCTCCCCAGACCCCCCAGTAACCCTGGGGACAGTGCCACCCACCTGCCCTTGTTCTTGATGCAGCCGAGGTGCAGGCAGGCGTGCAGCCCCAGCGTGATCTCCATCACCATGTCTGCCAGCTTCCTCTGCACCAGCTGGTTCTGGGCCAGCGCACCCCCAAACTGCTTCCTGCAGGCCTGGGCAGGGGGGCAGTGAGGTTTGGGGTCTGAGGGGTGGTGGCACTGCTCAAAGCACCCCCAGACCCCTGTTATCTGTCGAGCACGTATTGCTGCACTGTCTCCAGAGTCCAGGGAGGGACACCCTTAATCGGGAGGGACACCACACTGAGGTGTTGTCTTCCTGTGTGGATGGGTACTGTGGCCTCTTCACCTTATCAGTGGGATGATCAGGGGCCAGGTGGCACTGCCAGCAGTGTGTCTGGCAGCACACACAGCTCCCTCCTGTCCTGGTGCTGTGCCAGCTGATTGCCCTGCTCGTGAGGAGCCTGGCATCCCGCCCTGCAGAGCTGTGGGGCAAAGTCCCTGGGACTGGAAAGCAAGACCTACTGCTGTGACACAACTTGAATGCTGCTGTTTTCTGTGATAGCTTCTTTCCTAGGGGCATTTCTAAGGTGCTGTCTCAATTTTAATTGATTTCCTTAACTCTCCTAAAGTTTTATAAACTGTGATTAGCAAATCCTCTCATCCTGGCAGGCAGTGATATTGCAGCAGAAGAAACTGTGATGGTGAAGGAAGTGATTTGCCCAGGGTTACAATGCCAGTGTCAGAATTTGTGCGTGAATTTGGACTCTGCAAACCACCTCCTCCCAGTGAGGATGGCCAAGCAGAGATGGCATCTGTGTCTTAGGAGCAACATTACTTTCCCAGTAGCAGGGCTGGGATCTGGACTAAGTATATCCCAAGTGATGCACTTTGCTTCAGGCCCATTTTGCCAGAGGATGAGTCTGCTTCTTAATGTGACCACCTCTGTTCTGCTTGACATGTCTTTTAAATCAGAAGAGGGAAGTAGAATGAGATTTCTCTTTTGGCACAAAGATGTGAGTTTCAGAACTTGTCAGAAAATATCTTGTGCCCCAAACTCTAAAGATACATCATTTTGCAGCTGTTTCAAGAGATTAGAGCAAATGTTTTGTGGGAATAAATGTCCACTTAGATGTGGTATTTCAAATGAAACCTAGAACGTACTCTTTGACAATTTTAGCTTTTGTCTTCCCATCTGGAAAATACAATTTCTCAGTGGTATTAACTGCAGTTGCACGAAAGTCACTGGACTGGTGTTGACTTACATTTAGTGAAGATGTCTGGATTAATATTCAAGGAGTAGCTGAAATTGTGGCTTTTTTTATTTTGTTGTGGTGTACATTGGTAATATTTGTCTGGTTAGCTGTATTTGCAGACTTGTTTCTGTATATCTTTAAAGATGCATTACTTTTATAACTTAAATGGGGAAAAACTCAAAGAGTGGAGTTTTCTGGTGTATCAAACTGTATAATAAACCAGGTGTTTTCCTGTTGCATGGTTATCACCACAAGTTGCTCCCCTTGCTGACACAGTGGCACTGGCAAAAGTTTTGATGTGCAGCCTTTTTTGCACCCAGCCTTTTTTTCCCTTGCCTGCTCTCTGTGTGAAGCAGCAGATCAGCTCATATCACATTGAAGACAGTCAGACTCCAGCTCGGGCAGCTGTCAGATGTCTACTGGTTTTACTGGATCCAGCTATCAGATAAAGGCAATTAATTATTCTTAAGTGGTTAAATGACAACTGTAGTCCCTTGTCCCACCTGCTGTATGAAGCTTTCTGTTTAGGAAAAATTATTTAATTAATTTGTTCTGTACAGCATAGAGAAATCTGGGGTGTAAGTACTGCTGTGCTGTGTAATTCACTCAGCACAGATAATGCAATGTTCTTAGAGAATCCTTACTGGTGAGGTCATGACATGGAAGAAAGTTAAATGGGAATGCCTCACCTCTGTTCCTGGGAAGACCATGGAAGAAATCCTCTATAGCTGGGCTGAGGCACATGGAGGACAGGGAGGTGATTCAAGGCTGCCAGCACGGCTTCACCAAGGGCACGTCCTGCCTGACCAACTCCGTGGCCTCCTGTGATGGAATGGCTCCATCAGTGGACAAGTGAAAGGGCCACAGATGTCATTTATCTGGACTTCTGTAAAGACTTTGACACATTCCCCCTTAACATCCTTCTCTCTAAACTGGAGAAGTGGAGAGAGATGGATTTGATGGGTGGACTGTTTGGTGGATGAGAAATTAATTGGGCAGTCACATCCAGGGGGTAGTGGTCAATGCCTCAGGGTTCTAATGGAGATTAGTGACAAGTGGTGTCCTTAAGGAGTCTGTATGGGGACCAGTGCTATTTTATCTCTTCATCAATGATATGGACAGAGGGATCGAGTGCACCCTCAGCAAATTTTTAGATTACACCAAGCTGAATGGTGCAGCTGAAGGATGGCACAGCTGAAGGATGGGATGCTGTCCAGAGGGTCCTGGAGAAGCTGGAGAAGTGGGCCCATGGGAATCTCATGAGGTTTAACAAGACCAAGTACAAGGTGCTGTACCTGAGCTATGGAGACCCCCAGTATCAACACAGGCTGCGACAGATGGAGAGCAGCCCTGGGGAGGAGGACTTGGGGGTGCTGGTGTGTGAGAGGCTGGACATGACCCAGCCATGGACACTCCCAGCCCAGAGAGCCAAACGTGTCCTGGGCTGCATCCAGAGCAGCGTGGGCAGCAGGGGAGGAAGGCATTATGCCCCCCTGCTCCCCTGTGCCCCTACCTAGAATGCTGTGTGCAGCTCTGGGGCCCCCAACATTAGAAGGATATGGATGTGTTGCAGGAAAGGCCACAGAAATGATCAGAAGCCTGAAGCACTTTCACTGTGAGGAAAGGGTGAGAGACTTGGCATTGTTCAGCCTGGAGAAGAGAAGGCTCTGGGGAGACCTTGTTGTGGGCTTTCAGTATTTTAAGGAGGCTTATATGAAAAATGGGGTGAAGCTTTTCAACAGGACTTGTAGCAAGTGGTAATGGTTTTAAACTAAAAGAAGGTAGATTTGTATAAGTTGTAAGGAAGAAATTATAACTATGAGAGTGGTAAAACACTGGAACAGGTGGTCCAGAGTGGTGGGAGATGTCACATCCCCTGGCAACATTTCAGGTCAGATTGGATGGGGCTCTGAGCAAGCTGAAGGTGTCCCTTCTCATTCCAGGGGGGTTGATGGCCTTAAAAGATCCCTTCCAACGGAAAGAATTGTATGATGCTATGATTCTGTGTTTTGCTATTTTTCAATATAAACATTGAATACCACGTCTGAAACCTGCCTTGAATATGAAAAGTTTAATTTTCTCAGAAAATGTCTGGGAACTGGATGTCCCAGCCCACTGCTGCATCAGAGATAGCAAAGCTAAGATAATTCACACACATACAGGTAGTTTCCTGAAAAATGGTGGAGAGAGGTTTTCTGTTGTGTGCTGCATCTAGCTGAACACTTGCAGATTGATTAGAATCTTCCCCTTGGAGATGACACTGCATATGAGACTCCCTGTCTGCTTCTGCTTTGAAGGTAACTGAGGTAAAGGTAAAATGAGAATTTCCTCTGGGCAACATTAGAATGTAAGTGTTTTTTCTAACTCCTGAAATGCAATCCATTTGCTTCTAGCCATCAGATGGATCCTGCTGCTCGCTGGGTAGAGGTGATGAACTTAAATGTAGGAAATGAATGTCCTGGTACCAGACCACTTCTAGTCCTGGCATTTTTTCAAAAAATACCTATTCCAAGTAGTTTCCTGCTGTCTCCTTTGTTTTCTGAACCCTGACACAGAGTTCACTATAAGATATATTCGCTAATAAGAGGTTGATTAAAGTCTCTCTCTCTGCAGGAACGAAGACAAATAGTTTATTTTCCTGTGGACCACTTCTGTCCTGTCTGTCAGTATTTGATAGCTTTCATGCCTGGGAGCTGTGCTGCTTTGGAGGAGGGTAGCTGCAAGCTGGTTTTGACTCTGGGGGATTTTCTCCACACTTCCCTGCAGAAGGAGGGAAGGGGGTCTGTGCTCCTTGCTGGAGCTTCCCAAACTGTGCAGGAAATGATTCCTCTCCCCCTTGAATGCAGCTCTCTGATGTGGGTAGGGGGCTCTTGTTTTCCTAGTGCTAATTGGTTGCTAAGACATCTTGATAAGAGGGAAGGAGAGGGGAAGCTTCAGAAAGAACACCACCACAGCAACAACCAACAAAACCAACAATAATAGTAATTATAAAAAATCTTCCCAAGCCTTCTAATTTTTCTCTTTTAATATAACAAAAAGTCTCATGGTAGTTGTTTGTCTCCTGCTTTTTCAGGTTTGTATACTTGTGATTCTTTATACTTGTGGCTCTTTGTACATGCCACTGTATGGTTTCTAGTGTTCTTTATGGTATACAATCTATTATTTATCATGATCACATTTCCAGTCTTTATTCTTTTCTTTTTACACCAATTCATCAAGATACCTATACTTCCTGTATGTTCTGTTTCAAGCCTCTTCCAGAAATACCTGCATACTCTTCAATACATAGGCTAGATTATGTCCTGATGATACTGAAGTAAAAACTGAGTTGTTTACACTTCCCACTTGAGCAGAACAGCAGGTGACCTGTGGTCATACTGCTCTCCAGTTCTGTATTAGGGAAAAAATATAGTTATTAGCATTTGGGCAGGCAGTTTAAAATCAAATGTGTGTAATTAAGGTCAGCACTGAGTCAGCCTTGAAGGCTGTGATTCATCTGTGATGCCCTGTGCCTTGCAGAGTGCAGCCCCATGTCCCAGCCATCCCTCTCTGTGGCTGCCAAGCTGAGCCCCTGTGGGGGTGAGGGCAGGGCACAGCTATGTCTGCATTTGTAAGCTATACAAGGAATATATGTAAGGAATGCTCCCAGGCCCTGGAACCTGGCAATCTCTTAAGTTGCTAAAACACTTGGAGTTTCAACCCCTGTCAGAGAGAACTCTCCGAGAAAATTGCCAGGCACTTAACTTGAAATTTCAAATTTGGCACTTTGTACCAAAGGTTGGCCATTCACATGCTTGATTTAATCAAGTAGCTGCAGCTACTGTCTTTTGCCTTTTGCTGGTAAACAGGCAGGCCCAATACTGGTAGCAAAGTGTCAGGAGATCTGAGGTGCCCTCCAATAGTACGTTCTTTGTCAGAAATGCACACACCACAGCTCACTAACTAGTTAGGGAGATTAGGGAAAGGCAGTTTGACTTCCTCATGAAATCCAAAATAAAAATCGGGCAGGGATAGGGAAGTGTCTGTTGCCTTTTGGACACAAGAGCCACTGCCACAGGGCATGGTGGGACACAGCAGACCCAGGCAGACACAGGGCAGTGCCCTGCCGAGGGTGAGCCCCATGGCCCTCTGTGCAGGGTGGGCTGGGACCTGGCCAAGGGGACGCTGTGGGGCCCTTCAGGAGCACAGGCAGTGCACAGGCACAGGGGTAAGGCAGGTGGGATCAATGCCTTGGGGCAGATTTTGGCTGCGCTGGACATCCAGCAGGGGGAATCCAGCAGGGACACTCCATCAGGGAGTTTTAATGATGCTGCTGCCATCAGCAGCATTTCCTGTGAGCGTGCTACCTGACTCCCTGCATCTGGGCTAACCAGCTGTCTGTCCTCCTCCTTTCCAGGGCTGTTTGGTTGACAGTGATCTCTGGTGAGTGTGGTACACTATGAGGCTACAGTCAGTCCATCTGCTTTAATGAAGACCATCTTCCTTTGTCCTCTTCTGAGCATGTTTATCAACCTCTTTCCCATGGTGAAATGGCTTTCTTTTGGGTTTTCTCTTGCTCACCGGGGGAGGGAAGATCTATGCATGCATCAGAATTTTTCTCAGTTCCAAGTGAAATACGACCACTGGTGGAAGTCTTTTGCCTTATAGAAGTTCATTGTATGTGTACAATGTACCTGTACAATAAATACAGGATGAATACATAAAAGTGCTGGAGAACTACAGCCCAAATAAATAAGGTCCATCCAAACAAATGGTCTTTGGTTTGGATGGGCTTTATATGTGCCCTGTCCATGATGGAGAGCATTCTTGGTGTAATAATGAAAAGAGCAACATCAAGAGTAATGTGGCAGTGAATGGTATGCCTTGTGGTTAGAATTCAATTTACAGTGTTTGTATTTTGTTTGAGAGGCATGAAAAAAAGAAACAGAAGGCTGCTTTGGGTATTCCAGTACAACTTGGAAAGTAAGCAGGCTACACTTCTTACCCAAAACAAACAAACAAAAATACCTGCAAAAATAAAGAGGTTTTCTATGAGATGCCACAGAAAACCAGTCTAACTTTTTGGAAGCTGAGCTATTTAAATCAAATTACTTTTGGCAATGTCATAGCTATGTATGAAACTGCCAATAAATGACAGAAAAAACCCACCCTGAGTTAATTTTGCTTTTATAAAGTTTATAAATATGAGTAATGGTTTAAGTTGCAAAGCTCTTGCTGTTGTCAGCTGTTTGTTCCCCAGTGCATAAATCTTACTATAATTAGAAGTGCATATTTAACACATGAATTTTTATCTCATTACACTTCAACATAAGTGTAAAATCTTGGTTTTCTGTAATGTTTTGTTCCTGGAACATGTAGTTCTTTCAACACTTTCATTATAATATAATTGGTTACTTACTGTTGCAATAGAATTTCATAGTGCTTAGAAATGGGGTAAATCAATAACTTTTGAGAGAACCTGATTTAAAAACTATCTGTTAAAAAACTTTACTAAATACGTTAATAGGCTTTCCCTAGTGGATGACTGGTTTTTTTATGTTTTGTCACACTTACCTGAATTTTTCTAGCTACAGAAACACTCAATCTCCTGCAAGTTAGAGAACATTATAAATACTATCTTCTAGAAAAATAGCCTGTGAACAGATTCTGTCATGGAATGGACAGGAATATGAATCTTCTGCTGTATGGATTGAAAGAGGCTATGTTATTACAGTCCGACTTTTCATAAGAGGATTTCTTGGATGTAACCTATTGTTTTTATTCTCTTTTCCTCTCCCTTTACTCTTTTCCAACCTTCAGGCAATATTGAATGAAAAAACCTTTTCTCTCATGTGTGTTTTTGCCAGCACAGGCACTGAACTCTAGTTTTCAATGGTTGTCTTGCAGCTATAACTGGTATAGAGACGACCGAAGGTGATATTTTGGTGATTTGTTTGTTTGTTTTGTAGTTTTGGTTTGTTTTGTTTGGGTTTTTTCCCCACTTGGTTCATTTGCAGTGTCTTGAGTCCCCAGTATCAAGCAATGGCCTCCCTAAATGTGGGAAACCCTTCATTGATATTATACATGCTGCAGAAACACTGACAAAAACATCACCCAAGCACTGATTCAGGGTGTACCCACTTACTGTTTAGTCTTTGTAGCATTGAGAGCATTGAGCTTTTGAGATGATGCAGTGCAGCTAGACCTATCTGTCTGTGGTACCTATAGGGACCTATCTGTCCCTTTTGGGAATCCAGATACAGTACTGTGTACCTTCACTGGCCATCAAAATACTATAATCAAGGATAGGGGTAAGCAGAAAGCTCACTGATGGTGCTCTGTTACAAAAAAAAAAAAAAAAAAAAAAGAAAAAAAAAAAGAAAAAAGCTTTTGTTCTGTTTAATTTTTTTTTCTTAAAATAAACATGCTTTTATTTGCTTGTTGACTGGTACATCCCAAGCAAAACAGAAGGCTTTTGAAAAATAAGGTAAATATATTAGACTGCTCTTCAGGAGGGTATTTATTAATAAATTGCTAAAAGCTTTTAGGGAGAAACTGTACTGAGCTACTAATGACTTTTCAGAATTCTCTTGTGACATTTTTCTTGGTAATAGTTTTCCCTCTCTCTTTCTTTCCTCTCCACAGTGCAGCAGTTTGTTTGAGAGCTCCCCTTGACCTTATGCCTTTACCATATTTGAGAGCCCACCACACAGAGTCTGGGGGGAAGCACTGCTAGGGGAGGCCACTCAAAGGCACAGTCCCTCTTGCTGTGTTTCGAGCATTGCAACGCGCAGACTGCTGTCCCAGTTTGGGGTGCTCCATGCAGATGGGGAAGGGGAACTGTGAGGTTGAGTTTTTGTCTTACCAATTTCCAGTCTAGACAGGAGAGCAGAGGGTAGTGCTCTAAGGATTAGTGCACTTACCCTTGAGCAGAAGAAGAAGAGCACAGTCCCTCTTGCTGTGCTTCGAGCATTGCAACGCGCAGACTGCTGTCCCAGTTTGGGGTGCTCCATGCAGATGGGGAAGGGGAACTGTGAGGTTGAGTTTTTGTCTTACCAATTTCCAGTCTAGACAGGAGAGCAGAGGGTAGTGCTCTAAGGATTAGTGCACTTACCCTTGAGCAGAAGAAGAGGAAAGATGGTGAAAGAGAGCATTTTATCTCAGAGTGCAGGTTTGGAACTATTTGGAACTATAAATATCCACTACTTTAGGAGTGGATAAGCAAGAGGGAATGATAAGACCCTAAAAAACTCTGCTCCAGGTGCCGTGATAATAAGACTCCAAACAGGATATGTGGCAACTACAGGGAAAAAACCCCTCCAAACCAACAAACCACAGACTGGAGACTAAAAAGTAAGTTTCAGTGGCAACAGTTCCTGCCAGAAGAGATAGCAACACACATGACACATGTAGATAGCAGGTTTTATGGACTAGAAAAGGATTTGAAGGAAACACTAAAAAAAATAAAAGGGAGGAGGGGGGATAAATAGAGAGGAAAAAAGACCTTATTTGATTTCTAAGTTCCTTAAGCAGTAACCACATCCTCTCTCTCTCTCCCAGCTGCTTTTCTTTAACCACCCAGCCAGTGCTGCTCATATAGGCAGCGCTCGCATTGAGAGTGAGAACTTGTCACTTGGCCATGATGAGGAAACACTTCCTCCTGACCTTTCCCTTTGTGTGTTTTCATAATTTATGGCTGCAAAGTTTGTTCAGCTGTTGGACTGGGGTCAGTGTACCACCTTCTAGTTCAGTTATGTCTTAAATCTGGCAGACCAAAGACAGACCTGATGTATGCAAGAAGCCAGGGCAGGAAACATTGCCCTCCTCATCCACCCACACAAGTGGTTTTGGGCACAAGATGAAGAAAAAGAGTCCTTAGAGCTGAGTTGTGTGCTGGCCTTTCCAGGTACAGGGAGGGCCTATGAAAAGCTTTCTAATTGCCAAAATTGTTAAAGTCAATACGCCACAACATCCCCTCTGCTCCCTTAGAAGTGTCTGCTGGAAGAAAGGACTACAACAAGACCACAGGTGCAGGTGTTGTGAGTGAAGGCAAACACTTTGAAGATGAGGGCCTGCTCCTGGGAAGGGAGGGTCTGCTGGCAGCAGCATCCTCTGGGCAGCCTCTGCTCACCCTGCAAGATTAGCATCCTCCCTGGGAGAAGCACTGCTGGTGCTGGGGTTTGTTTTTTGGAGACTATCAGAGGTTTTATCCCAGGTATGAGAGAGAGACAGCAGCTGTAGATCTTGCACAGAAAATCCCATAAGGATAGGACCCTGCTTCCCTGGATTGAAACTAGGGATTGCTCTAATTAGTAGAAGAAGACAGTGCCAATTTGTCACCTTGAATGGGTCTTCAGCAAGTGGTGCTATTTTGCAGCTGAATTGGTTAAAGTTCCTTCCTTTGCTCTGCTGAGAGCTGAGAACTGAGTTGGCTACCCACTGCAGTTAACTTTTTAAGGGATTTGCACAAATGCCTAGTAATGCAACCAGAAAAATTGTCTGAAAGGTGACAAAATTAGAGGACATATTTGTTTGCAGAAATGTATGGGAACTTAGAGCATCTTTTAGGGAAAAATATATAACATCCTCCCCTGCCTTTTGTTGTTTCTACTCAGCTTATTTTACTTTCTTGCAAATGCTTCTTTACCTCTTAGTAATTTTCCCTTTACCTTTCTCTGTTACAATATTTGGTCTGATTGTCTTCTTGAATAATAGTTTTAAAACACAACTAAGTAAAGGATATTTTCTGAATTGTCAAGGAGTGGACAAGACTGAGATAAAATTATTCAGGAATCATATGAAAAAAGCTAGATATTTTCCAAGGTTGCCCCCTTGCAAGTCCGTTTTTAAGTGTTAGTTTCAGGATCTGCTGTGTACTGACTGCATATGGGGAGGGGAGGACTGCTGTTGTTCAAAGGGCATCTATTGGGTAATACACGTGGAAAACCCACCACAACACATCTTTTTTCCTACCAAGATGAGAAGGAGGGTGTTACAGCAAATATCACAGAAGAATCTTGCTGCTTGTATGAGACAAAAGAGAACCAGCTGGGATGTTGAAGCTTGGAGAATGTGAGTGGCAAATCTAATTGATGTGGCATGGCAAAAAGCAAATGCCTACATGAACAATGGCTTGTGCCTTGGTTGATGTCAGAAAGTTTGCATCAGTGTCAGCACCAGTGGGAAATATGTAGCTAATTTCTTTTGTCAGGATGGAATCAAGGCCTACAGAAATCTGGGTTTGGAATCCAGAGAAAATGCTGTTATTTTTAGGGGAGTGGGATACAACAGACAGTGTGAAAGCTTAGCAGTGTCCTCACAGGTTATCCAAGCACCTAATAGAAAAGTGGCTGTCATGCCCTCTGTACAGGGTAACCTTTGTCTCAGATGTGCTTTTGTTAAAAAGTAATTGTGGATGAAAAAAAACCAAACCTCTGCATTCTTCTCTCTCTATCTATTGGTTCTGTTATATGCCCAAGCAGGTAAAACAGTGCTTAGCAAGCTGGCTGCACTTTGATTTTGCTGCACTTACCCAGCATCTGAGAAAACACATGACAGTTTTGACTACAAGGGTCAGTTGCATTTTTCTGGGAGTACTGCTTTGGTTTTAAAATGCAGCCTTTCCAAGTGGGTCAAGCAAAAATATCTTTGAGGGAGCAAATCATTCCCAGATACATTTGTGACTGGAATTTATTCACTGCAATTTAAAGTTTTGAATAAGTTGTGTGGGATACTAGTGAAATACTAGTTAAAAAAAAAAAAAAGTGATCAAGCTTCACAAATTAATAACATCCTGAAAACTTTTGCTTCTAACTCCCTTTTTTTTTTTAAAGTAACAAGTTCCTCTCTGATATTTGTAATAAAACCCACAAAACGCCGTTAATATTTAGCCCTGCTGTATAATCTTCCCACATAAGAGGGGATTTTCTCTTGTGGTTTTTTCAATAGATTCTCAGTCTGTTTTGTTTAAACACCTCTGCAAGTTTTTCTTTTAAGTCTGAAGATTTTTCATGAGCTTGCAGGTGGTTTAGAAAAGACAGTGCTCTGCTTTTAGGTTTTTTCCTGTTTCTAACATGAAAAAGTCTCTAGGATATTCTTTAACTAGTTTTCTTGTAACTAAGAAAATGTTTGTGTGAGAAATAAAGAACATCAAAAGCAAGCAGAGCAGGACAATCCCATCCCTTGCCCAGCTGTGATGCTGTGCCTGATGCACCCCAGGACAGAGTTGGCCCTCCTGGCTGCCAGGGCACTGCTGACTTGTGTTCAGCTTGCCATTGATCAGGACCCCAGGTCCCTTTCCACTCCACTGCTCTCCAGTCTCTCATTCCCCAGTCTGTCCATACAACCAGGGTTGCCCTGTTCCAGGTGCAGAATCCAGTTCTTGTTTTTGTCAAACTTCACATGGGTGGCGATTGCCCAGCTCTCTGCAGGGCCTCTCTGTCTTCAAGTATCATTGTCAAATTTACTGTACTTTTGAGTGCTATGTCCAAATAATTTATGAAGATGTTGAAAAGCACAGGACTAAGGATGGAGCCCTGTGGAACCCCACCAGTGACAGGTCACCCCAGTCTGATGTCACCCCATTCACTGCAGCCCTTTGTGCCTGACCATGAGCCAGCTGCTCACCCACCACATGATGTGTTTATCCAGCTGTGGGCTGGACATTTTCTCCAGAAGGGTCCTGAGAGAGACAGCATTGAAAGCTTTACTGAAATCCAAAAATACTTCATCAACTGGCTTCCCTTTATCAACCAGGTGGGCTACATTGTCAAAGAAACCAAACTGAGTTGTCAAGTAGGACTTCCCTCTCTTGGAGCCATGCTGGCTGTGACTGATGACTGCATTGTCTTTCAGGTGTTTTTCCATAACTACCAGAATCATTTTCTCTTTAATTTTACCAGCCACTGAAATGATATTGCCCTCCTTATGTTGAAGCTTTTCTGATAGTTTCACTCCTGTCACCAGGGATTTTTAAACTAGTCTTTTTGGTGAGCAGTGTGATTAAGAGAGTCAGCAATTACCACTTCACTCATGAGACCTTCTATATCAACAGCAAGCAAATCAAAGAGGGCAGCTTTCCTGGTTGTCTCCCGTAGCACTTGTACCATTAAGTTATCATGTGTTTTAGAAACGTTACCATGCGTTTTAGAAATCTTCTGGTCCTGTTTGTGCCAGCTGTGTGGTGCCAGCTGCCTTAACATATGAGAAGTTGAAGTCTTTCATAAGGACAAGGGTCATTGATTTAGAGGCAACCTTCAGTTTCTTAAAGACTAATTCATGGGCATTGCTGTCATGCCTGAGTGGCCTATAGTAAACTCCCAGTTTACTGTCCTGATTGGTGTCTGTGGATGTGCACTCACATTTTTGTGCAACCTGGAGATTTAACTCACTTTCAGTAACACTTAAGATATGCTTCTCAGTACAAAAAATATTATTTATACAGTTATTCAAAGGAAAAGTTCCTGGCAAAAGTACACAGACTTTGATCAATCTGTGAATTGCTGCATGTTTTTGGAAGGGGTCATATGAAATAATGTTTACAGAGTGGTCAGTGTTTCTGTATGTTCTTTAGTTTATGCTGTAGAGGCTTTGTGGAGCAATTGATCTTTTTTCTTTATTTTTTTTATTTTTAGTTTTCTGATAGAATGAATTAGTTTCCTTTGTGAAACAATGGTGACAGGAAGAAGAGTCATCCTTATAACCTGCATCCCAGGTCCTTAACCCTCTCAGAAACTACAAAACTGAGCAGTAAGGGTCTGTTATGCCTCAGCTCTCGAAGTCCTCAGATGCCCTTCCTGTAGCTTCATTCCTATGGCAAACTAAAGTGAGCTGTTCATACAGCAGGCTACGGTCTTCAAAGCATGATTGTGTAAGAATGTAGTTTAGACTTTTCCCAAGACCTCTGCCATCCCCCCAGCACTTAGAAGGGGACCAGATTTCAGGGTGACATCACTTTGATGCCTCCCATGTGAAGGAGTAGGGGAAGAGAAGTTAGGGGATTTCTGTGCTCACTGATCTGTGCAAGTATCTTGTCCTGCTTGGCTGGTCTTCCTATCCTACCCTCCTCTGCAGTTTTATTTAAATGCTATTCCTTCTTTAGTGAGAAAGTGCCATCCAGCTGGAGCAGATCATATGGACATACACCACTTGCCCAGCACTGCGGTCAACTCCTGCATTCTGCTACATGATTTTGGTTTGTTACAAGATGAGGGCTGCTCTGGTTCCTTTGCAGATATCTTCATGCCACAGCCATTTGCAGAGCTGTGAGCTAGCAATTTCACAGAAACAGCAGGAAGATGTTGCAGGGTTAAACAAAATCAATAGTACATGCTGCATAAAGACACAGTGACATCTGCACAGCCTGACTGAGTTCAAGCAATGTATCCACATTTCTGTAAACACTGGGCTCAGTCAAGTGGGTTTTTCTTTGCTGAACTGTGCTTGCATATAGCACTTCTCCTTGTGTTCCTCCCTCCCAAGTGCCATTCAGGACTGGAGTGTTGGCAGCTTGCTCCAGGATTGTATTAGCTGTGCCTAGCTATGGCAGGTGCCCATGACCAGCTCGCTCCCTGTCTGATCAATATGACTCCAGGCACAAATAAGAGATGTCTGTTAAAGAAAGCAGCTGCATTAAGAAATTTACACGTATCTTTCAAGGTTTAGAATAATGTCAGAGATTAAGCACTTGTCCTTTTTATAAATTAGCTGAAAAAGTATTTTCTGCTTAGGTTCTGATTGCAGTATTTTGCTTCATAGTCTGTAGGGTTGTGAAATGCTAGCTGGCATTTTGCCACAATCATGAAATGTAACTTGTCCTTATTAATTTGGTGTTCAAGGACAAGAAAGTAGGATTTCTTGGATTCACAGATCACCGGAAGAAAAAGGTACTTTGCTCTGAAAATTGAAAGGAGTCTTGGTCTTCTGGGAGCTGCCTTTAGGGTGTTGTATATTTGCAGATGTACATGTAAAGCTAGGAGGAATTTCCCTTCTCTGTAGTTAGTAGGATAGTAAATTTTTCAGTGACCTGTATTAATAAACCCTCAAAGGTGTTTGTTACTAAAAAAAGTTCCATTGATCAGCATCTTCAAAGACAAGAAATTCAAAGATTATGACAGACTCTGTTCTTGAATGAATCATTTGCTGAAAGTTTGAAGTATAATGCAATTCCATCTACCATATTGTAATACTTAATTCCAGGGGCTAAATCACTACCTTTAATCAGACAGAGTCAAATCTTGCTCTTTCAAGAAGTGCATTTATGTTGCTAGATCCTTGGCTTGCACACATCAAAGAACACCTGTAGCAGAGGGGAAAGGACCTAGTCTGCTTTTTTTGCCTTCGGAAGAAGACAGTAAAAGGTGAACAAATCTAAGCCATTAAGTGTGCCTGGCATTTCTGAGGACTGAGCCCCAAGCATTTATTCTTATGGGTGCATTCTACCACTGTAATATTTTTTCATTACTAATTAAGTAATGCAGTATTAGTAAATATGTGGTTAATAACATCCAAGTCTTTCAATTGTAAAGCCTGCACAGTTTGTTATAGACTTTTTCTTAAAGGGTTTGACTGATTCCTCCTCCTTACACTTAAAGGCAAAATTGGTGCTGTCAAACTTCAAGTATAATACAGTCCTGGAGCAAGTCAGAAGTTAGGTTACATCCACATGTCTTTCACAGCACCTGAACTTTTTATTTGGGTGGTTTGGTTTTTTTTTTTTGGTTTTTTTCAGGCTGTATGGAGGCTTTCTGCAGACCCATATTAAATGCATACACCAGAGGTTACACGTACTAAGAAAGGATTGAGTGCAAGAGGAAGCCACGGTTTTTAGAGTAGGGAGAGAAAACCTACCCCATGTTAAAGTGAATACTTCAAAAGGCTGAAGTGCTATCCAAATGAAGAAAATGAAAAAGATCATAAGCCCTGGCAGGTTCAATGTCTAAATACAATTATCTGTCAAAAAAAGAGTTTGAGAAAGTTAACAGACATAATAAATCTCTCTTCAAATGCATCAAGAACAGGAACCATGCCAGAGAGTTCGTAGGGCCAAATAGATGATACAGGTATCAAAGGAAGAGTTAGGTAAGAAAAAGCTGTTGCAGAACAAGTAAACAAAACCTTCAGAGAAGAAAAAGCCAGGGAGATTCCCATCTTGGAGCTTTTCTTTGCGACAGGCTAATCAGATGACCATCCCAAAATTAAAATTATGGAGCAGTAAATGAACTGTAACATAATACTAGAAGCAGATGGTATTGACTTAAGAGTTTTAGAGGTATTCAGAGGTGAAACATCTCAATGATTTTCACTGGTGTGTGAAACAGTACAACTTGCTTTGCACTGTTTTCATAGCTGGTAAATGTGATGCCAGACTAAAATTTTCCAGCATTTCAGCTGAGGTCTCAGGGAGGTAGGGGCATGTAAAAATAAAGTGCATAGTAGAAAAACTGGTAGAAATGGTAAGAAAGGAATGGGAAGAGTGAACGCAGACAAACAGGATGTGTTTGCAAAGAGTTAGTATTAACTTGTGCAGAGGGAAGTCCTACCTCAACAACCTATGTGCTCTTTGAAGTGATTTGCCAAAACATGTTAGCTATGAGAGACCCTTTGATACAAACTACCCAGATTTCTGAAAGGCTTTTGGCAAAATTCCTTCAGCAAGGTCTTTGAAATGCACTAGATGAACAGTGTATATGTACAAGGGAAAGCACAGATGAAAAATAAGCTGAAGGGTAGTAACCACGCTGGGGAGGCAGAGAATGAATGGTGAGCTCTCCTGCTGGGGCAGGGACAGTAGTGGAACTCCATGATCAGTTAGTGCTAGGATCTGGGATGTCCATGTTCCATGGTACTGTCCTTAATAAAATAATGACCACAAATGGGAAGAGGATATTCTGCTACATAAAATTCTGACCGAACATTGTACTGATACTTCTGTGTTAAGGTAGGCTCTTCTCCATTGCTTTTCAACCGGGTCGTAGCTGCTGAGAGAGGTACCTAATTAGAGGTCTATAAGACAAATGTTATGAACTTCCACTAAGATTCTCAATATATGCTTTTGAATGTTGGGTGCCTTAGAGGTGAACAGTGGGCATTCACGAGTCCTATAAAGGCTCCTTGACTCTCTGTGTAAATGTTTCCTTAGAATGAGCGGCGCAACTATCCCTTAATCCATGGATCTGTAACAGATTTAGCAAAAGAGACACTCTCTCTACAGGTTCCTGTTCACGCCATTTAGTCAGAAGTCAGGTGGAATAATTTTAGGCTACTCTATATGACATATTCATAGTTTTACATTAATTGATAATGAAGAATTTTATGAAGCTCTGAGCTTCATAAAATTCTTTATATTTTAGAATTAATATCTTTAATATTGAGGTCTGACACATGAGGACATGCTACCAATCAGAGTGTTTTTTGGTGGGGACTTTGGTAGCTAAAGTTCTGGTTTTGTGCCAAGGAATCTGCTTGAGTCATTTCATGTGTCTGCAGTGTCAATTTCTCTTGCTCTTTGTTTGATTCAGTTTTTTGTTCTACTCTTAATCTTTGCTGGTGGGACATTTGTTCTCCAGATCCCTCCATCATGCTGCAAAAAATGCTCTACTGGACTGTGATGTATTTTTTTGTTATTTTGGACAGAGAGCTGTGACAACTGTGTTTGAGCTTACAGACACTGCACCCCCAAGAGACCTGGGCAAGCAGAAGTACCCTAGCAGGTCCAAGACAAGGGCAGCAATGGCTGAAGTCAGTCCATACTCAGTTTATACTCAGTTAAAATATGAGTATAAACTTGCAATGCCCTGGCCTTCAGTGAGTGCTTTGCATTTCTTCAGGATGTTTCACTCCAGAGGTGAGGTTAATTTTGTACATGCCCTCTTACCTGGAATAACTGTTCATGGTTGCATTATCAAAATACAGTTCTGGTGCTTTTTGGTGACATTATTGATCCTCGCAGTATTTTGATGGGAGGTTCATTATCATGCTAAATTTTCAAACCAAGATGAATCTATGTCTGATGAACTTACACAGAATATGCAAGGGATGACACTGTAACAAGTTTCTTTTTGTTTTCTGACTTAATGTTAGCGGATATCAGCATGGAAAATCATAAAGCTGAACAACATTAGAAATTTAAAATTGAGTTGGGAAAGACCTGAAGACTGTAGGCTACTCTAATGCAACAACAACAGTATCAGTGGAATTGAAACCGTAAACTCCACTGTTGATTTTGTTTGTGTGTAGATATTAAATTACACAAAATTGCATAACAGTAGCAGTGTTATTTACAAAATTGTAGCTGCATTTGGAAGAGATTTTGCATTTGAAGTAAATTGTTTAACAGAACAAATTGTCCCTGCAAAGCCACAAGTATTAATATTGTAATGATGTTCTTATTGGACAAGCTATTGCATGTAGGTGACACACAGCCACTGCAACAGATACTCTCTGGCTTTCTGTCAGTAACACATGGAAGGAAGAAGCTGAATAGCAGTCATAAATTTTCCTACAGAAGCTTTCTTTCTATAAAAAACAGTCTACAACTTGATAAAACTCTGAGATTATTTGTAATTGAATATTACAAATATTCCACAGTTAGGGGCCTCTTCAAACTCAAGGTTCAGTTTATATTTCTGTCACAGACTATTTCATAAGACCATATCTGACTTTTGAAAAAGTTACTCTAATTGAGGAGCTACTGGAACAAAAGTTTGGAACTTCTGCCATCACATTGCTGAATGTTTAAATCAGTACTGTCCACTTTTTAATATCTAACCTGTACTATCTGTGCATTACTTCTTTATTTGAAAAGCTAATTGGAATATCTACCTTCCTCTACTCCAGATTTCTGTCTGTCCATCTGTCTCTGTCTGTCTCTCCCTCCTTTCCCCTCCTACAGAGTTCAGGAGATTTTAAAAGGCCTGTAAAAGTCTAAGTTCTCCCAAAGTTTCCACATTCTTCCACTGAGATTGTGTAAAACTGAGTATCTAATACCCATGAGGATCTAGCTGAACACGGCAGGGCTAGGGACAGTATTTACGGTGTGGTGTGTCACAAAGGCTCTTCAGTGGCACTGCAAGACTGCTGCATGGATCTTTAAAAATAACTACAACAGTCAAGGAAAAGTTCTTTGAATTCTCTTCTCAAGTGGTTGCTACTTGCTGCTGTACAAATAACTGAAAATGATCTTTGATACTCACTTTACATTAATTTCATTACTAGAGGAACAGTAACTCATGTATGAGAGAAATAAATATTGGGATACTTAAGTAATGGAGAGGATGTCTTCTGATTCACATTTCCAAAAATTCTTACCAGGTTTGATAGGAAGAACTTAATTACTTTGAGGCATGATGTGACAATGAGTCACTAAGCAGCAGCACCCCACGAAAACATGGGGAAGAATGATTTGGTAGTGACATAATTATAGAAACTACATGGCAGAGAGAGTTGTTTGTACCAGTGGTAAAAGTGCAAATCTGAAGAAAGGAGGAAGGCAAAAAGACATGAAACAAATAGCAAAAAATTATCAGTCCTTTAAAATAACTTTTACCAATGGACCAAGGTTTGCTGTATCATTGGTGGTTATTTTACATTCAGCTTTTCTCCTGTGACATTGCTATTTATTTCACCTGGGATTTCAAATGTAGTTTTTTCCCATGTCAGATCAGACCAGCATGTGAGCACATGTATGGAAGAAATGGAAAGATCACCTTAATTGACACCCTGATAAAGACCTCAGCAGTGTAATTGGAACAATGTTATGCAACATAATGTGTATCATATTTTTGACTCTCGTTAGTGAGATCAGAGGATATTTACTTTGTTTACTACTCAGATTGGTCTTGCCTGCCTATGTAAAAATTCTGAATAGACATTTGCAAGCATATTTTCTTCTTTGTGGCTATGTGGTTGTTAAATTAATCAAACCTGTTTAAACAAACTTTTTATTTTAAGCAAAAGTTTTCAAACCAGATGGCCTTAGATGAGGTGCTTAAATGTTGTGGACTATTCTGCAGCTGTCTCTGCTGTTTTTAAGGTGGAGAAGCCTGAGAAGGTCTACCTAGAAGTATTCAGAAGCAGCTACTCCCAGCTGCTTTCCACACCTTTTCAAGTATTGTTCACCACCTCTTCTGCAGTGGCAGCAGAAAAACTATACTCTGCTCAGCAAGAGTACAGTAACTGCACAACCCACCTCGATCAACAGCTTAAATGAACATGATGCAAACTGGAGTGGTGAAAATATGAGCAAAAATCCCAGCTTTTCTACTCTTCCTATGGGAATAGTAGCAAAATCACTTTAGCCTAGTGTAGTGTATCAGTGCAGTTAGATGCAGAGGTTTATTTAGAACAGTCCTCTTCTACTGCCAGTTCCCCTCTATTCACCCAGGCAATTTTAATATAGAAAATGAAGTGGTTAATGGAACATTTGGAAGAATGTTTCCCTATTTACACAGCTACAACTGCAACAGAACGGTCTCCATGAGATGTAATTGGTGGAGGAGGCCAGCCTGGAAATGTGTGCTGCTGTTTATAGTGATTCCAGCAGCTGGAAAGTGCCTGTGGAGCCTCCAGAGTGTGCAGTGCCAGACCAGCATACTGATCCTTTTGTCTGTGTGTCCCTGGGCTGGTGGTGTGGCCTGAGATACTGCTTCTCTCCTTGTCTAGAAGCTAAGGACTTCATGAAGCTGGCATGAGACCAGGGGGAGACTGAGCCATCATTATATCTATTAATGTTCTGAGAGAATAAATGAATTCAAACTTGTGCAGGACAGTGAGGTCAGGGAAGGTATCTTTCACCAGACATGTTGAGTGTGGAGGTGTTACCCACATTGATACGGCTCTTTTTGAGCTGCTGAACGTACTGTGGACATCAATGTTCACAGAATTAGAAAAAGAAACGTCTTATTGGCCAGTTAACAAGTTCCTGTCCTGTATGGCTTCTGCCTCTAGAAAGTACCACAGAAGTGAGAGAATGTACAAGGAACACCATATGGTATTAATATCATGTGATAGATATTAAAATGATGTTGGGGGGGGAAAAAGGTATTTTCTGACAGCTTGTCCTTTATATATTCCTTTGTGTTTGATTTTCATTAATTGAGAAATTTCATATAAAAAACCAGCTCTGTGGAACCTAAGAAAATAAAAAGCAATAATATATAGACCTGTGCTCTTGCCAAGTCTCTGCCCTCTGCTTCTTGGTGATAATGCTATTTTCCAAACACCTGCCTGAGCTGTACCTGTTTTCAATTTCTGAGAAAAAAAAAATTGGTGAAACAAGTACTGTAATAAAACATGTTTGTTTCTTAAAAGTACATTACTGATCAAATCTTATTGAGACAAAGGGTAGCCTGAGTTCTATACTTCTATAAAGAACTTCCAGGAAAAGATACCAGGTCCTATTTGTTTACAGAGAGCTCCAGTCTGTAGTTTCAGCTACAGGTTAGGGTTACACTGAAGCAGTTTTTGCTGCCCTCTCATCTATGTTTGAAAACCAGTACAGCACCAGAGCAGATGAGGTCAAATACGTGTACCAGCTATATCCAACCCAGTCAAATTTCCTCATTCTTTTGTCTGTGAGTTTGAGTGAAGCTTTCTCTGGAAAGACTTTTTTCTTGCTCCCTGGCTAAGTTCTCCGTCAAATAAATAGTGATGTCCGGGATGTGCAGAAAAGCAAAATTTTCATGTGCCTTTGCCAACTTTTGATAATTTACCACATCTGAATCCATCTCACACAAAGCAGTTCTGAATCTAAACAGCAATGCTAGGAGCCTTTTTTCAACTACTATAGCATTGCCATGAATTTGCTTGTTTTAATAAAACCTGTGAGCTAATAACTATTACATCCAATGCAAATGACTCAATCAGACAGCAACATTTTCTCTGCTAGTGTTTCATCAGATTCCTAATGAGCTGGGTGTTTAAATGATGATTTTCTGTAACACCTTTCTGAAGAAGGCAAAGAGGAACTGAATTTCAGATGCAGTGATTAACCACAGCAGGGTACACCAAAACACTATACCCTGCCAAACAATGACTCAGGATTTGCATGAATTTGCAGCTTGTATAAGAGTCAGAACCCGATTGTAGGAAATTTGGTAGCTGCAATCTGAGAAGGGGATTAGGAAGCTGGCTTGTTATTGTAAACCTATCTAATGGCTATCTGTCTTTTCTCCCTTCTCCTGTGCCCTCCTGCATGTACACACACACACACACACACCAGACATGTGACAGTATGATCAAATAGCAGTTTGTGGACTAGCCTGCTGTGCTGTGCTGGTCACCACATTCCTGCCCTGGTGCCTTACAGACTTACTGAAAATCCTGAAAGCCTTTCCAGCCCTGTTAGCCAACAGGTGAAATGACTAACATGTCTGGCCCATCTATGCTCTGTGCAGCTCAGTGTGCCCAGCCTGGGCAAAACTTAGGCAAAAATGCCTTCTCAGATGCCTAAGGGGGAAGCAGAAGGAACTCTCCTTGGAGCAAAAGTGCTCCAAGGAGCAGCACTGGTTGAGGGTCACATTTTCTTTGCAGCATGGAGGATATTTCATGTTCTGTGCTGGGGCTGCACCCTGAATGGCACGACCATTCTGCTGAAACCTGCTGCATTTAATTCCTCTTGGGGCTATATGACATCACCATCCTAATTTTGTCAAAACCATTGCTGAGGACAAAGTCAGGAACTGGAATCATAGTAGATCGGACTTCAGTGTTAAACTATTTAAGTTATACCCAAAGATTTGTAAACTTGGGCGCTCACTTTAACTCTCTCTAAGGCTGGTTTTAACACACTTCTGTGAGTGATCTTAATTCAGCATATAGTCCCTCTGGGCGAGAGGTTGTTTCAGAAAGTTTACTGGACATGGTTTTACAGATTATTTATGGTGTAAAGGTTCATCCCCATCAAGGCGTTTATGGGAATCACAGCAGGCTAGCTGCCCACAACAATGAAATGAGAACCTCAGTACATCCTGTTGCTTGATCTTAAAGGGAGCTGAGAAATAAGGGCGCATTAGACAGGACCATGGCTTTGAGTCTGAGGATGTCTGTCTGCTGCTCAGCAGGCTAGATCTGAGTGTGCATGTTTATTGTGTTGGATAATGAACAGGAGTCTATTTTTGTGTCTGTAGTACAGCCATGCTCTGGACCAGTTTTAGGGAATCCAGATCCTTAATGCTGAAATACTGACAGCAGTAACAAGGTTTCTCTAGAGCCCCTCAGTAATAATGTTGGCAGTTAAAATTTTCACTGAGGGACATTCACCCATCACGTGGTTCACAGTCTCTATTTTCTAGAAGGGCTAAATATGCTTCCATGTCATATCGCAGACACATGGAGAAGAAAAGAGATGCTTTTTAAATGCTCGGTTTTTCTAGCCATTTTGAGCAGTTATGTCTTGGGCCTTGGCTATGCTGGCACTTCATTCCTTGATACTTTAATGCAATAAAATACATGTTACACTTTCGGCTGGCCTGTTACTGTACAGAGAGCAGGGATGAGTTATCTTGCTAGCTGCCAGTCTGGAGGCTTCAGAGGGAGAAGGTTTCCTGATTTGCTCTTAGGGATTTAAACATGATACATCTTCAAAGTTTAAACAGTAAGTGTTTATAACAAGACAATTTAATGGATTTGAGCTTTACTCTGAGTTGAGTAACAGGTAAAATTAAAGTTCAGGGCTTATCTAGAGGTTTGGCTCTGAAAGAGATTAATTAGAAAAGCTTGTTTACATAATTGTGGCATCCAGGACTAACTTCCCCTGTAAATACAGCGTGATCAGAAAGCTCTCCAGCTCAGGAATGGCTGCTTTCCAATCCCACTCCACAATGTGGAGTGCCAGTAGTCTGTCCTTCAGCTCTGGCTTAATGCACCGGGGGCATCAGAGGTCAATAAGAGAAAAGGCCAGTTGTGGGAGAGCTGGATTTTGGCGGGTGGACATGGGAGGCTGGGATTTCATTCCCTCCACGCAGTCATCCTGCGCTATCTGACATGCTAATGAGCCTTGTCTGGGGGCCTCCCAGTTGCTCCCAGAAGGGCACAGAGGTCTTGCACCATCTGTCAGCCTATTCAGACATCTCAGAGAACCCCCCAAAGCCTAAAAAATTATTAGGTAACCATGTTTCTGTAACAAGACCCAGAGTATGTAAGGTGCCTTCTGGAGTTTGAAAGTCTAACATGTCCGTGTTTACACAGAGCCACAAAAAAATAGCAACTTATGCACTTGAACTTAGGTAATGTCTGTACTGTATTTTTTTCTTATGCACAAATGCTGCACATACACATGCTTACATTTCCCTTTAAGGTTAGCACATAATGAATGCTTGTCGCAGGTGCAATAATTTTTGACACTTAAAACCAATTTGCAATGATAAAATATATCCAAAACCAACAAAATACTTCCAGTACATAACACTTCTAATGAAATACTTCATAACTGTAAATACTTGATAACTTTCAAATACAAATGAACACAGCATTTTACCTCCACCACTGAGAAAATGTTGACCTTTGAAATCTAGCTGTTCTTTTTTCCCTCGCTCCCTCTCTCTCTTTTCTTCTACGATAATGTAATTTTGCAAAGTGTGTTTCTTAGCAGTATAAAAACCAATTCTTCTTTTTGAGGCAAACAGAATGAGGGGACTCTTCGTTGCAGAGTGGCTCTATCTTGATGGTAGAAATGGAGTTATGAAAGACCTTACAACCCACAATTACCTGTAAAATCACTTTCATTCTTCTCAGATGTGTTGTATCAAATCTGAATGTCATAAAATGCAAAATATTTATTTTGGGAAAAATGATGTCAGAAAACAGCTGGCAGCAGTGATTTCTGCTGTAATTTAACAAAGGCACAAAGTCCTCTGAAATTTCATGAGGGTATGTGAAACATTATTACGTTAAAATGGGTAGTAATAAAAAAATCTGCAAGGTACTTTTCCCAGTGATGAATTACTATCCAGGTACTGTGCATGAACAATTAATGGTTAGCTTGAAAGCAGAGCTGAGAAACCTTCTCTGTGAGACTTTACATTTTCCTTCTACGGCCTGCATCACTCCTCACCAATGCTCTTCTTCTTACCTTTTAATTCT
Organism: Melozone crissalis; assembly: GCF_028551555.1. Lineage (NCBI taxonomy): Eukaryota > Metazoa > Chordata > Aves > Passeriformes > Passerellidae > Melozone > Melozone crissalis. Next base: position 32,678,521 of record NW_026535783.1, on the reverse strand, counting down.
GACAAAAGAAAAGCTGATAGAATGACAACATGGTAAATGTAGCACGATGCATACAGTTATTTTCCTCTCAGTACATGACATATCTGACAGGGATAGTAAAACCCACCTGCTTTTAGAGTGTATCTCTCCAGAGGCCATTGCCAGGACAAGAATGCTGTAGTTATGCTGTGCTGGTGATGTGGCTGGTGTGCACTAACAGGAGAAGCATAAAAACTACAGATTGCAAAATTGTGTGAAACAATTTAAGATGTTAACTGCTAAATGTACATTAGCAGGGTAATCTCAATAAAAATAAGCCTTTTTGCACACCTTAGAGGTCCTGTGTTCCTCAGCAAATACAGGGGATAATGCTTTAATTATGTGTCCTACCCAAAGTGCATGCAGCATGGTTTCTTGCATTTTATGTGTCTGCTTATGGCAACCTTTACCTTCTTCCAGTTTTTCTGTCACTTTGTCACAAGAAAATATCTGTTCCCTCCATTCCTGAGGGCATACACAGATTGAAAGAGCTGCAAAATCATCCTGCTTTAGTTCAGATTTGCTGTCTAGTGGCTAGAAATAGGATAGTTGACAACAATTTATGATTAAGAGATTCCTGAAGAAAATGACCGTCTTGCCCTATAGAACTTGGTGCTGATTATGAATTTGAAAAGTGTTTTGTTCAAAAGTACATTGTTTTTTATGAGGAAGGGTATTCAGATTCCTTACACTTCTGATACTTTTTTCTGTTAGTTGCATCAAATTACAGAATTTGCTAGAGTTAGCCAGTGTCATGTGTCATGCCTTTTTATTTCACCATGTTTTTAGATGGGTAAGTGGGGTTTGTTCAGCTGATTTAAACTGCTGAACTTCTCATTTTGCACATGAGGAGGCAGGGGCCTAAGGTTTGTGGAAGATCTGCAGTCTGTGACCCATCCTCAAACATATTTGCTCCCTCTTATATTCTGACAAAACTATATGTTAACAGCAGGAAAAAGTCACTGCATGAAGCTTGGGTATAGAATTATAAGGACCATTTAATTAGCAGTAGAGTGCTTGGCTTTCTAAGGGACCAAAATCTTTCATTTCAGTGAAGGACACAAAGTCTGAAGTGACTAGCCTTTGAAAATTATGCCCTTTGCTCCATTTTCAAATACAGTTAGTATTCTTCCATGCTAATGGCATTTCTTCTTTAGCCACCTGTTAGTAGAGCCCGGAATACACATAGCATTTTCATTTGCTGCAACCTCTATCAACGGGCCCCATTGTTCCAAAATTGGATGATTTCTGCTTTATCAGCTACCCTGCACATAAACACTGAGAAGTGGTGCAGAGGTACAACTGGGAAACTATTTCTTTGGTACATCCAAAATTAACACTTAAATAGTTGTTTTCTTCTTCTCTAAACTGTCTTGGTTTTATGACCTAGCATTTTGCATTTTCTTTTAAAACAGGTGAAAATAGGGCAGTCAGAAAAACTAATCACCATGAATTTTTAACTCAGCAAAGCATTATGCATGACTGATGTGAAAGTGACAGCTTAAAGGATATTTTTTTTTTTAAAGACAAGAGTGGGTATCAAAGTAAAGAATGTTTCCAAAGAGGTTTCAGCTCTTTTGTCCCTAGGAAGAAATAATTGTACTCTCAGTGGCAGCCCAGCTTTCTGAAAGGAGGGTGTCTGCAACAATCCAGTGCCAGAGAAATTATGAAGTGCCTCAGTCACTTGCAGGGTGCTTTATTAAGATAATCACACTGGTAAAGAAGGGAAGAAATTTTGACTGGAGGAGAGGCAAAAAGAAGCAGGGTTCACTGCTTCAGTGCTTCAGCATCTGAGTTACCGCATGGATTTCCACTGACTTTACTTGGTGCCTTGGCATGGGGATTACCTTTGGCCCCATGGTTCTATAATGCTTAAAGAGTTTTTAATCCCTAAATTAAATGTTGAAGGAATATTTAGTTTTCTTCCTCCTAGCATAGGAGTGAATAAGTTGATATTATTGGTTCGCAGTTGTAGGTAGAAACTGTAGATATTATATATCATAATCTTTTATTCTTTTCAAGCAACTGAACAATAGAGGTGACAAAAGGTTGGCTCAAAAGGAAGATATTCATACCTTTGGTACATACTAGTTAGGGAAACACAAGAGGATGTGTAGGGCCTAGTGCTATGGGGTTTTTTTGGCATAAAAGGCATATTGCTGCTAGGAGAAGGAGGAAGTATAGGGAATTAGAAGGCAGCATGTAACATGCACCTATTTGAGAGCTCACTGGCTTTTGATTCCTCCCATTTATATTTTGCTTCTAGATCACAACACTTGTAAAACATCCCAGAAAAGCCACATACATTTTATCATTTCCACAACCCCCCAAATTTGGGAATGCCAGAGAAACAGGTGGCAGGGAGACATGTCAGGATGGCTGCCATGACGGCCACATTTACCTGGCTGAAGTCAAGAGAAGCAGTTCTTCTCATGTGCCAAGGACTGAGGCATGGCCATTGAATCCAGTGTGCCAGGGCATCACTGCAGGGCTTGAGCAAGAAGGAGCTTTGCTAACTCCACCCTGCATGGGGCAGGAGCTGCGGCAGAAGGGGCGCTCTGTCTGCAGTGGCCAGCTTAAATCCCCGCTGCAAAATCCAGGGGCTGCCCAGGAGCCGATGGGATCTTCTCCTCCGGCCTTGGAATTTGCAAGGTGCATTGGGTTGCCCTGTGATAAGACTAAGGGGACATGATGCTCCCTATTAGTGCTGCTGTGCTTTAATTAGGCTCACTGGTGACTTCTGTGGGGACTTGCTGCCTTTTGAACACCCCATGGCTGGTTCATGTCGGTGTTTGATTTGGGAACTTATTACTGCTTATTAATCTGCAAAGTAAATCACATCCTGGTGTATGGTTACACTCACTATATTATGAAATATTCTATTTTATGAGATTCAAAACATACATAATTTTCATTAAGGTACCTGTTACATTAGATAAAAAACTATTTTGTTTCAATGGGATACACCTGGTACTTCATACTTATTTAGAGCTTTTTTCCAGTATAAGATGAGCTGCAGATATACAGTGCCTCCTGAGACTCTTTAAAAAACATTAAAAACACAAAAATAACAGCTCCTAGGGGCAGGCAGAGGCATACTGCATTCAGCCCTCCCCTCAATTTTCTTTTAAGGGGTCTTCACTGTTAATAAGATTTTTCTCTGATGAACTATCAGGGCTAGACTCTGCTTGTCTATGCAGATAACTAAATGAGGAGCAGATTTTAATAATTTTGATGGATATGGAAATACATTTATTCCTTCTCATCTATTTGGTCTCAGTTGTCAAAGTGACAGCAAATATTTCTGAAAGGATTTTACTGGGTTTCACCTGAATGACAAGTGATACCTCAGCCCAGACCATTTATGTTTGCAAGAAGGGAGTGGTTCACATCAGACAGAAATGTGGATATGAGTAAGGCAGATACAGAGCTTTGCCAAGCCAGGACAAGAACAGTGGTGAGTGCCACATGCCAGCCTTATGTGCTGTTTCACCATCTTAGGTGCTGCCAGCTGTCTCCCTGCTCATGGCATGATGGGAGCAGCAATAGTTTGTTGGCTGTCACTCAATGAGACTGTGCTTTTATCACCAGCCAGGCCATAAGGTTGGAAATAACTTCAAAAATACCTCGTAGAGTGCTGTCAGTGCTCATTCATTTTAGTGGTGCCACATCACAGGCAGTATAAACCTAATGGGCTCACAGCATTCTCCTTCTGCCCTGAATGAAGAGAAGCCTCTTGCCTTGCTAGCTGTGTAGCTCCTACAGGAAATGACAAGAAAGGCATGGAAAACGTCATTTGCACAGTCACATTTTGCATATGGAGTGCAGGCACCATCTCTGTTGGTATGACCATGCTCTGCTGCACACTGTTTCCTCTGTTTCCAGTGAGCCAGCTTTTGGAATCACCTGCACTAGGTCAACAGCTCTCCAGGGCTTCTATAAACATGGGCATTTGGGCACATTGCCATTCCTGTTTGGCCTCTCTTGCAAAGCTTCCTGACTTTGCAGGACACAGGGAGTCAGATTGCTATGAGTGCTTGTGCAACTCAGGGAAAGCACCTGAATTAGACCCACAGGCTGTCGTAACTGCTTTGAAATCAGCTGACGTCTTCCTCCAGACTCTTTGCACACAACTTTTTTCTCTAATAGGCAGTGATGTTAAGAAAGGAAAACAAGTGGTTACAGACCAGACTAAGAGATGAACTCCAGATGAGCCTGGAATTGTTTCTACTTAAGTTCCCAGCCCTAGTGATTGCACTGATTTCCCTGGGAGCACTCAGAGCATTTAGATCTGACCAGCAGAAGGGAAAAATTGCTAGTGTCATCTTAATTTACTTTTGGCCTTGACCCTTTAAGCCTAAAAAACAAACAAACAGGCAAAGAAACAGGCAAACGAACAATTCCCCAAACCCCCACACCAGGAAAAAAGGTAGTAGAAATATTCAGACTCCAAGCATAAATGCAAACTTTTCTTTGCATGCTGGTGAAAAGGAATTCTCTTCAGGGACATAGAGCCAGAAAACATTCAAAGGATGTCATCAAAGAGAGTGGCTTGAGGAAACTCACCTGCCGTGTTTGATGTTTCTTGTCAAACACAGAGTAGCCCCGTTTGAAGCATCAGGAAACAGGGAAAAGTGTGATGTGCTGTGATGTGCTGTGATGGACAGGCCCTGCACCCTCATGCCTGCAGACCTGCAGGTACAGGGGCCAGCAGCTGCCGGCTCTACCCTCCCCTACTCCGGCTTCCCATCTGGTCACAAATTGCCACCCAAGTCTTCCCATAAAAGGCTGCTCTGGAATTCACGGCTGGAAGTGGGAATCCTAGAGAGGTGTTGTTTCTGATTCAAAGCACCAGGGGGTGCTGAAAAAATTTCTGTGTAGGGCTGAGGGAAAGAAAGGGTGTAGGAGAAATCTCTGATCTGACAATCCACTGCCTATGACTGCGTGTGCATTCAGGGAATGCAAAACACCAAACTATTCAGTTTCCATGTTATCTGCAAGGACTTCTGCCAACCAGGTGTCAGAAAAGGCCCCTCTAGTGTAAATGTGACAGACCTACCAGCTGACATCTGCTGCAGTAAATGAGGGTTGTGTTCCAACACAAGTGGGCATGCACTAATTTGAAATCAAATCTTTGAAGCTTGGAGCCTACACACCTGTGATGGGTTTAACTCTAGGTCATGAAGTTTAGGGTACAGGATTTCTTTTCCTAATGCCATGCCTAAAATCACTGCTGATGTATTGTGCAGAGGAGTATGAATGAGATCTGAAGGCTCTGAGTCTTCATTTTTATGTTTGCAAGGTACTTGAATGAGATTATATAATATGGCATATGTGGCTGTCTGCTTTACACTAGGAACTTCAGGTAATTTATGGTCATGAAAATATTTCTTAACAAATCCTTGCAAAGGGAAGCAGTGGTATTTCTAGTTTTTTAAAAAACATGTAAGGCCTACTTTTTTTTCCCCATTTTTAATGTTCATGAGTACTTGCTTAATCCATGTAGAAGGTGTCTTTCAAGTTTCTTTTTTTGCCCCTTGTCTTCATTTACATTTACTTTGAATGGGGATTTCCATGTTCCTGCAATTATGTACTGTTTCTAAAACATTCTAAATAAAGATTTCTAAAACAACTCCTGAGAATAAAAGCTATAGGGTTATGAGGGGCAAATTTGGAAGGAGGAGAAAAAGATATATTTACTCACACTTATGAGGTTGAAAGTCAGACTAAGAATAAGATTTTTAAAAGTGTTCAAAGATCTAACCAATCTAAAAGTTTGGGAAGAGCAGCTTTAACAAAATGCTTGATCATCTCTGAACTGACTAATCTTTGGACTTGGACATTCTTGGAACTATTGCTTCCAATAAATATTAATTACAAAAAGATTTCTATATCTGATTTATTTTATAAAGATGAAAAATAGCTGATGGCTTAGCACTTAAAAATTTCAGAATGAGCTGCTAAGGGACTATTTGCACAGTAATTGAAAATAATTATGAGTGTGTGCTTGCATTGCTTATTATTGCTTTTATGGTAAGGAGTAGTATTAACATGTTTCTTATTATTAAACTAGAGAGCTGGCCCCACAATTAATGCACTTCCACTGCCTGAGACCTCTGTGGCCACCTGCTGTAAGCCAATGTATGAGTTCAGGAATTATTACAGGACTCAGAGTATTAGCCTTGGGCTAAGAAGCCTGTCAGAGCATGATTAAATGTTCCTTTAATTTTCTGTCTTTTAACAAAAGGCGTGTTTCTGTGCAATCCATCTGTAAGAGCAGGGCTTGTGCCTTTGACATCTGTGAAATCTGCAGCTGTCAGAATCTTTCTTTCTTGTGGATTTCCAGGTTGGAGAAAAAGAATAATGTTGGATTTTCTGTCAAAAGATTGGGTATTTTGCTGTGAAATGTAGGCCTGAGTAGTATTTTATTAGCTTACAGCATTTTAAAAAAAGCCTATGTATGCATTCTCTTTTGCCTGCACAAGATGTCTGTGTCCTGTGGCACTGATTTCATGATGATTCCCTTGCCCTGATGGCAAGTGATCATAGAGACCCACAGGAACATCTTAGATATGTGCCTCTAAATCAACACTCCCCATAATTGTTAGTGGTTTATCATGCTGGAAACCTGGGAATGTCTGCCCTGGTTCCTCTGAATGCCCTGCATCTGGATCCCCACTGAGACAGGGAAAGCACTGAGTTCACAATATCACTCCTGGGATGCCCAGTTGCAAGCTGAGCTTTTGGCATGGAAATGTAATCCTGTTTCTCTGCATACACTTTGTGCCTTCCCCTCATGTGATGATCACAGGCTTGTGATGAACAGCAGCTCCATGGAGTAAACTGCACTGACTGCAACTTAATGCTTATTCAAACTGGGACTATGCCATAGTAAAAGTAAATTTTCTTCTCTGCAGGGAGACAGATGATTTTAGAAATATACTATTATTTTTATTTTCATGTGGAAGGTTAATTCAAAGAAAGTAAACAATTTTAATAACTTGAAATATAAATACTCTATTTTCAGACATAAAACCCCCTGTACTATAATTGGCAGACCATAGACTTCACTTTGTAATTAGGTGATAGTTGTCCAAAAGGTTTTCCCTTCACTAAGCACTGTGATCTGCATCCAAACACCTTCATTTCTTATATTGCAACATTTTCAGGAGCTTGGTGTTTTCACCTGGAGTTCAAATGACAATCCTCTGTGCCACATATTCACAGGCACATTGCTGGCACTCCATGAGTAGGAGGCCTGAAGGAATAGGGTGGCAGTGGAACAGGGTGGCAGCATGCCCTTCAGAGGGGAGTGTGCTGGCAGATGGTCCAGACCAGCTGGAGAGCACTCTCTGTACTCCTCCTGGCATTCGGTTTCAGGAGCTTAGAGATAAACAAGATCAAATAAAAATCAGTTTTTATTTATTTCTGCAACCTGCAGTGATGTTTCATTCTCTAAACCTGTTTTTATTTCTGTTTTTGTTTCTTTTCCTGAGTCAAGAAGCATTTGCCATGGCCATGTGTTGTTGAGGAGAAAGAAGGTAGATTTCCTCTCTCTTGGCACTGTATGTGCCAAGGTGTGTGCATGGCAGAGCAGTTTGAAATGGGAGTTTGAAAAAACAGTATTGTCGTACTTCTCTGTGCAGTCAGTAAAAAAAGTCAGACAGAACGACAGAATAGTTTGGATTGAAAGAGACTTTAATGACCATCTAGTCCAACCCCACTGCCATAGGAAGGAGCACCTTCCACTGGACCAGGTTGCTCAGAGCCCTGTCTAACCTGGCCTTGAACATCTCCAGGGATGGGACATCCACAACTTCTGTGTGTGCCAGTGCCTCTCCAACACAACATTAGAGAGTTTGTTCTGAAAGTTTTATCTAATCTAATCTAACCTAACCTAAGGTGAAATCACCTTCTTTCACCATAATAGGTTTTGTTGAATGCAATCTCTAAAGCTAATTATTTGTAATAAACAAATAGCAGAATTACAGAAATTCCAACAAGCTTCAAATGTAAAATCAGACTGACACTGTCAAGAAGTAACAGCTCTCTAAACTGACATGCACATAATTAATTGTGATTGTTGTATTAAGAGAAGACAATGCATTCAGTTTTACTTGTAAAATCTTGAAGAATGTGTAGTCAATGTAAGTACAGCAGAGTATGTTACTACCATTTTCAAAGACAAAAGTGATGCTGCTATTGATTTGATGGAGTGCTTTTCAGGATTATTGAAAGGGGGTCCATTTATCCAGCAACAAAATGCAGTACTTCCTAGGACAAAAGGTGACTGCTAAGGGGAACATGATTTGGCTGCTTCAGGAAACCAGCCCTTGAGGGAACTCAGCACCTGTACCACACTTTCTTTACCTCATTACTCCCAGGTGCAATATCAGCACCTGAATAGACAGAAATCTTTCTAGAATCAGGGTCTAGACCACAAAGTGAAGAAGTTTTCTGCACGCAGTTGACTGTGCAGGAAAAAAAAACAAGTCAGATGACAGGATAGTTTCTAAACTGGCACATGGCCAGGTTGCTGGAGTTAATAAACTTACTTTGGCTAGGGAAGAAAAAAGCACTACAGGAACCCTTAAAGGAAGTATTCATTCATCAATTGCCTGAATTGCCCTGTTGCTGCGTGGTGGCAGATGGCAGTGCAGGGGACAAGCCTGCCACGTGTTACCCGTGCGGCACGGCCAGCCTGGCTGGTGCCTTCCCAAGAGGAGCGCCCCTTCACCCTGCTTCTCAGGCAGCTGTCAAAGCTAAGTGCTTCAGTTCACCAGCAGAGTTTCTGAGGTATGGACAGGTATTTTCCAATCAGTTTCCACGGACGCAGGACCACCTGCTTCCCAGCAATAGAAAGGTTCTGTACCTGGCACTTTTAGAGATGTGATTTTCGACCTTGGTGAGGGGACACTGGCAAAACATTACTTTGATATCCGGATAAAAGCTATTTAGGCAAATTAATGATTGCAGGGCCTTGGTATTTTGCTCAGTCTGCTTATTTTTCTATAGTCCAAAGAGGAATGACTAGAAATCAAGCCTATAAAAAATATTATTCAGGAAATGGGTGCATATAAATTAAATACAACAAACACAAGGACATGAAAGTAGTTATCTAATAAAACCCAATTTTTGGTGTGAGCAAGTAATAAATAGGCCCTCTTGCAAATCTGAAGAAGGTGACAAGAAATAAATTTTTTTTTCATTTATAATAAGTGCATAAAGTTCACTGTTCCTGACAACTACACTGATTTTTCTTGTGTGGAACACTGTGGTATTTTATTTAGGTGGTAATTTTAGCACATGTGCAGACAAGTACTATTGAAAAACAGAAATGGCAGACTGTATTTTTTTTTTTGTTAGTATGAGAGTACATAAACAGGAAAAAAAAGTTAAATATTCCCCTTATTAGCAAAAAACCCACTCCTTTCTATACTGAAGAAAAATGACATGTATATATTCCTTGAAGTCTTACCACAGCAGATGAATTTGCAATTTCTAGTCTTGAAACTTTTAATTCCCCATTTGCAGGGAGCCGGAAGATATCAATTTGCTTCTTTTCAGAAGTGCACCAGAGCTGTTCTCAGGCTGTGTTTGATGTCTGTTTATCTACCAGTCTCCTAAAAAAGCACAATCCACTTCAGCTTGACTGAGGTTTGCAAATGAGCACTCACTTTGGAGCATCAGGCCTGTTTTCAATTGACTTACGCTTTAGAGACACAGTCAGTCAGAAGGCACAGCTTTAAAGTCCCTAACCACATCAGAAGGAGATGAAATACATGTACACAGTCTTAGCACTTTTGTGAGATGCACAGACTTTTGATAGTGTCAGACAGCTTCCCTTTTACACTCTGGCTCACCAGCCCAATTTGGAACAGTAGGTATGTATGATGAACAAAAATGCCACAAGGCTAGTTTGGCTATCTTGGACTAGTATGGTTTTGAAGTTGATGGGAAGATTTTTGCACGGTGAGATGCTGTCATGTCTTTTGTGTGATGCAGGGCAAGGAGGGGCTGATGTGGGAGGGAGAAGAACCAATTGACCAAAGTATATTGGGGTAGAAGTTAACTATATTTTATGTCTGAGGACTACTTGATGTGAAAGATGGGAAAAGTACCCAAGGAGACAGGTGCTTTTCACATGGAATTTCAGTTGAGAGGGAGAAACTATCAAAGAACAGCAACATGCTAATATTTGTGGTGAGAATGTTTGGTACAAGACTGACTTATGGGGGAGGTAGGAAAATAATGCAAAGCCAGCAGGCTTTTGGACAGCCAGACAATAATGTGCTTGGAAAATACACAAGAAATGATCACATAGAAAATTTGTTTAAAGGTGAAAATAAAAACGCTAGTGAGAGTTAATAATCCCATATGACAAATATAATGCTGATTCAACCTGAGGCAGTTTGGGAGGCTGGAAGTTGTAGCAAGTAAATAAATCTAAATATTTACTATGAAATTGGAGATAGGAGAGATGCAAATGTTCAGGCTACTAAGAATAAGTATGAGGGAAAAGCATGAAGAGTTAGGGATGAATTGAAGATGGTCAAGCGTAGACTGAAATAAGAGTACTGAGCAGACTTCTGTAAGGGCAGTGTTAGTAACAGGCAGAGTGAGAGAAGTTGTAACCCATCACTGGATGGAAAGGGAAAGCTAGATGGTGCTGACCAGGCAAAAATGTCTGATGCTTGTTATGGTTTACTTTTTACCAGAAAGGCCAGCTGACTCAGCAGTAGAGAAGTAAGAGTTGAGGACAGACTAAAACAGAAAATATTTAGCTAAAGCAGAGATTTCCAGTTTGTCTGGACCTGACTTGAACCTGGAGGACTGGCTGTGCCCAGCCTTGAGCCACACCTTCAGGAGTGTCTGTCCTTGTTGCAGAAGGCAGGGGGCTCTAACAGGTAATGAAAGTCCACAGCTTTAAAAAAAACACAAATGAAGAGGAGACTGACGTTATCGGCTCTGACTACAATTTCAATTCCTAGAAAAGTGCTGGAACAAATACTCAGACTGAAATACCAAGAAGATAAATACAGGATGAACAACAGGCAAAATGAGTGTTCTCAGGACAAACGATTTCAAATCTGTCTAATTTTCTGCCCTGGCAGCATGTCAGGTTCTGTGCACAGCAGTCAGTTTTCTTGATCTCTCAGTAGGACTGAGAGGTGACAAGCAGATGACATCCTGATAGACAAGTTGAAGGGACAGAATCTGTAAAAATTACTCTAAAGGGAGTGCTCAGCTAGGAAGCCAAGTTCTAAGTGTATTGATTGCATTGTGTCAAGCCAGAAGGGTGTGATATTGTTGCAGCCCACCCTTCTTTGCATTCTCTCAGTGCTTTTCCAAATCACTTGTAAAGTCAAGTCAAGAGCATGTTGGACAGGTTCAATTAATATTCCAGTGAGAAGAGTCAGAATTCCATCTAGGAATGTGGTTAGAGCTTGCTATGATTGTGGCAAACTGGATATAGCTTCAAAAAATAACATGCAGTTTATTAAGGGAACTGCAGCAGAAAACCTTTGGAAGGCGTCATATGGAATAAATCTAGTATTTATATCACATGAGCAAAACCAGTTACGAAAAATTCTTTGGAACAGTCCTATCTTTTATAGCAGATCACACACTGAAGACGAGTCAACAATGTCACCCTGTTGTATAAAAGGTAAACATCCCATGGAGATATCTGACCACATCTGTTTGTTTTAAGATGCATTGTGTTCAACCCACAGCTGTCCTAAATTAGACACTGGACTTCCAGAAATAGATAACTATCTAAATAAAATCCAAAGTAAAGAAATTAGAAATAACACATGTGAGGCCAAATTTATGGTACTGGAAACTGTAAAGGGAAAAAAGACTGAAGGAAGACTAGGCAATGATCCTCAAGCCCAGAGTGTATGTATCTTCATAAAAGAGGATATTTTTTCTTTAGGTCTACTTGTGCTAGAAAACGAGTTAAAATTGTAGTAGACAATTGACAGGAGCAACTGCTAGCAAAGTCTTACTGCCAGTATGAGAGAGGAGTTGCATGGGGTATTAAAGAATGTCACAAATCTCTTTGTGCCTGGAAGAAGAGAGGAGATGGTCTACAAGATCCTTGGACATTGAATTAATACCTTTGAAACAAATGAAACAAATTTGTGAACTCAAACTGTGGATTGACAGATAAATACACACAGTTTCTTCATTATTAGAAGACAGAAGATAGCCCCCTGCACTAGAAACTTCTTTTTGATATCACTTGCAGCCTTTTTCTCTATGTTAAGAATTTTCCAACCATATGACTCTTAAGAAAAGTAAAACAGATAGAGGTTTTTCAAAGGTTTTTCACTTACCTGTTTAATCATCCTTCTTTCTGTGTTTGGGACTATATGGACACCACATGAGTATGAGAATTTGTACTCTGCAATCTCATTGTTGTTTTCCGGAGGTTCCCTGCTGACTGCAGGGTATAGTAAAATGGTTTACTGGTTTATGTATTCTTACAGAAAGACATAAATGAGATAATATGTATAACTGGCTGTGTGCTCAGAGCTATAAATAGCAGATTTGCTGACTAATAAGTTTTCAGCTACTCTTGTCTTGATGAACCAGAATGAACCAGATTAACCCAGAAATTTTGCTATACCTCTAGATACAGCTATTAATATTTACATTGCCACATTATCACTAAGTTTCAACGAAAAACACATATAGAAAAAGTATGAAATGTGGGCTTAACATATGAGAAGTTGATGTGCTGTATCCCCAGGTCATCAAAACACTATAGGATTTGCAGGTCTAGTGATTAAAAGTGTTCGATAAAGGCAGAGGTCAATCTTTCATAGGCTTTCAGAGCATCACTTCTGAAACTAGACTGGTTGGTTATCTCATCTGATTTTTACAGATTTGGTTATGCTACTCATGAAAGTTTGCACTAGGTTAAAACAGATGTACAGATTATTTTTATTTTCTTTATTAGAGAACAAAATGTTGAGACAGACTTAGCCTGCTTTTCCAAGACATTCCCCACCTGAAACAGCTCCCCTTCTGGCTCTTGCTGAGGAATTGGGAGATCAGAGTGAGCAGGGTCATGTTTATTTATGCTGAATTTAAACCTCAGATAGCTTCTGTGTGCAAAATCATCAAGTTCCTGTCCATTCCAAGTCTGATGGGTTTTTCCCTACATCTCTCTTTTTTCTTAGGAGAGGTATATATAAAATAGCAAGGAACTTCAAGTGTTCTCTCCCTGACTCTTACCCTCAGCAGAGATTCTCTTTCCTTGTGAGAAACTACAAGGATTCTTCTGAATTGCATAATGTGTTTCCTAGGCCTTGGTTCAGCTGATAACTAGGGTAAGGTCACTGGAAGGCTCCTAGAAGGCTTGCTTAGAGGAAGTCCTTGCTGCGCTAATGCTGTTCCAAGCAGCTGCAGATTTAATTAGAAAATTTGCAAGGGAGCTGTTATTTCTAGTGGAAATAGTTAATTAGCCCTATGAAGACAATTGTCAAGTAAAGCTGTCCTGAAGATGTGTTTCCTGTCAACTCAATAAGCATGTTTAAAGTCTTGGAGACAGCTACAGTTTTATTTACAAGCTATTGCATCCCTTGCAGTCAAAGGGATGGTGTGGTAGGTGTGGTCTAGTCCATATGAAAAGTTTCTGTCTTTACCTCAGGTGAAGTAATGAAATATGTATATTAAATAAGCAAGATAATTTATCTTAGGGGTGGTTGCAGCATGAGATATAGCAAACAGGAAGAGTTTGGACTCAGCTCTCATACATTGAACAACCTCTCTCATCAAAGCCTATGAATTTTATTGATGCAATTAATTGCTTTGAAATACATGGCCTTGCTGTTATGAGTAAAATGAGGTCAATATTTCATCTAGGACACCTAGATCTTGTATTTTCGAGATGGGTTTAAAACATGTAGCAAGTTTGCCCTTTCTGATTTGACTTGTGTTTAAGCTCAGTTCAAAGTCCAGTAATGTAAAGAGGCTCATTTATGTTACTGTTCTGTGACTGACAACCAAAAACTAAAAAAAAGACTATGCAGACAGGAATACGCACATTCTTAAAAAGAATTTATCTATGCTGCGAGGAGTTTTCATAAGAACTTTGCCTTTGTTATCTAGGGAGAGCCCTGATCTACTTCCCATGGCAGATCATAACAGTTTAGTTCTGCTGCAGCACAGGGGCTTAATCCTAAACCACTAATCGCTCTAACCTCCCGTCAGATAAATTTAAATTGAAAACCAAAGAACACGGGCCAAAATGCATGTGAGTAGGGAGTGGAGGTTAATAGCTGGGTACTTATGATTGCAAAGCAATCATATAGACTGGCTTGCACAAGAGAGATGTCCTAGTAAATTTTAAGTTAGCCTCAAAAGTTTCTTAGGGGTGACTAAACATGGAGATCTGATTTTTTTCATTTTAGCTCTACTTACTGTTATCTTCGGTCACTTTGCTGAACTGTTACATGGTGTGGGTGATGCAACTGGAATTGCATCAGGATCACATGAGGCAGGAGATGCACCAGCAGCACACACTGTAGGAAAAGAGGGTTGGACTGAGTCATGCTGTGTAATATCTTCTGCATGGGAATGGCAGGGCTGAGCACCAGCCCCAGGCCTGGCCCTCCTGCAGCTCCAACTGATCTTCCCTAAAGACAACCAAGTTCACACATACCCCTCCCAGCAGTCTGTCAGGGCTGAGAAATCTGAAGCGTCTCATGAATCATCAGCACCCAATCCACTCAAACTTAACGTCCCCTGACAGCTTTAGGACTCTGAAAGACAAAATAGCATGGTTAGCACTCCATGCTGCCATGGTTAATGCCCTCTTTTTCTATCAATATTCATATGCATCATAGTTCTTGTAGGATTTTGGTGAAGTGCAGGTAGATAATTGAGAACTTGGAGGACTTAAATCTATGGAATGAATGGGCTGGCTGCAGGCTGAAAGGAGCTATAGGAAACATATTTCCTGAAATATACATTTAAAGGGGGAAAAAAGGAAATGTGAATTCTTGAGATGGAAAGGAAACCACAATTCCACAATAAGTTTGGAAGTTATCCAGTGGAATATAACAATAAAGTTCAAAGAATATCAAAAAGTCCATTATATTTGTTATTAACTGTAGGAAAATTATTTTGCTATTTTATAGCTCTGAGGGGAAGCATCAGCACTTTACACACAACACCAGCCAGACACTTACTAAAGGCTGTGAAAGGAGTGGACCATGTCCTCATTAACACTGGCAGGTGGGTGAGGAGGTGGTGGCCATGGCAAGCCCAGGCAGCTCCTTCACTGAGGCTGGGTTAATCCCAAGGAGGAAGGCTCAGCAAAGAGCTTCCAACCAACATTGCAGCCGCAGCAACTGCAGGCAAATTATAAAGCTGGGATGCAGGACAGAAGTTTTAACAGAAGAGGCATCATCCATCTGGGCAAGGTTAAGCCATAGTGGCTTGGAATGTCCTAAAAGGACAGATAAAATGATAGCTGTAACATTTGTAAAGAGGAAACGCTAAGTGTTTCTGAAACCATTAACATCTTGCCAAGATGAAGAAGGAAGAGCCAAGTTTGGTAAACATGAAAGAGAAATTATCTTTTTTTTTCTTTACTAGAGAGGGCCTTTTTTGGAAAATGAAATTGCTTTCAAGGACAGATTTGTTAAGATCTGTGTGTTTAAAATGGGGTTTTGGAGTTGTTGTTTTTTGATGGATTTCTTTTTGGCTTTGTTATTTTGTGGGTGGATTTTTGTTTAAAAGCCTTTTAAAGCATATGGCTTTTACACTATATAGATTATCTGTTTTGAAAATTTTCTTAAGACTTAATCAGAAGTCCAAATGTCAAAAATTAAACATGTTTTGTGAAGTAAAAAAAAAAGTACGATTTTACTTGTAATTTTTACTTGCTCTAGTTTGGTATTTTCCACACTAGATTTTCATGAATTTTTCAAGATTTTAATTTTCTGCTTTCATTTCTGGCCAGGGCACTTGATGGCTCAAAATCTTGTTGTCTCAAAAGAGCTCTAGGCACGCACTTGTGCTACTAGAAAATTTTGTTGCCTTTAACAACAGCATGAAATACTGTTACAGTGTGAAATTTTGTAACAGGGAACAGGAGAATTACACTATGCAAAATTTTAGATTTCTGCAAGGGGAAAGGAGACAAAGTGACAACCTGTAGTTTTAAAGATGAGGGAAAAAAATATATTTTATCTGTTTAGTTTTGGATAGATTGGAGAGAAAGTTTGAGTGAGAATGGGAAAACACATACACAGACATGACTTGTCTGTGGAAAATAAACTCTGTAAGGTGCTTGATGCTGAAAAGTTTTGCTATAAGGAATGTGCTATCAGACTACAGATTGTGAAGAATTCTTGCACACCTTGTGAAGCTGCTGCTGCTGCTAGGTGCCACCAAAAGGAGAAGCTGGAATAGACTCTTCTTCTCTGTCAGGCTGAGCGTGGCCTGTAACAAATATCATAAAGGTCAGTTTCACTGTGGACACTGCTTTTTAAATGGACTAATTACTTCAACAGCCCAAGGAACAAACATAAGATGGTAATTCAGCCCTTCAGTCTGGGACAAACATTTGATGGTAACTCAGCCCTTCAGTCTGGGCCTCCTGCAACAGCAGCAGTCCTCCCTATGTCTTTGTGTGGTCTCTGGCTCTCTCCTGCCAGACCACATTGACTTTTTGTGATCAATCCATTAATCACTGCATATGTTGTACAATATTCTTATCAGCTTGAGAAGCAGCACAGCTTTTTCCAGGAAGCGCTTTGGAGGGGCCTCACATTCCATGTGAAGTCTCCTAGTACCAATATGCTCTGGTATGGAATGACATCAAACAAACTAGTGATTTCCTTGGAATGTGTCCTGGAAACTTGAGTTCTTGATGGCATCTGACATCCCATTTGCCTTGAAGTTAAAATTTTGATGATATCTAGCCTGGCTCTACCTTTATATAATTATAAGCCGTGGATTTTAAGCTGTCTAAAAGAGATTAAACTGTTTTCCAACCAGCTGCTGCAGTCTGATGCTTGGCATATGGGTAATGGATAGAGTTACCAATTTGGAAATATGTGTAAAATTAGTAAACACCTTCTTAGAAAAAAGGGTAGAGAGATCAGTAAATTTTTCAGAAAACTAGGAGACAAATGCTGTTTTCTAGTAGCCGTAATAATTTTAAAGAGGAACATTTACTTCTTGCTTTCAATATAAATTTCCATTGCATATAGCACCAGCATTGAGCAGGGACAGAAAAAAAGCTGCTACAGGGGTATAAGGCCATGCCTACACCTTGCATAACTTGTAAAGCATCTCTCAAATCTGTGGAAGGCTCACATGAAATGAAGTTCTGTCACACAGCCATGAGATTTTCCTGCTCTTGCAAGGGTTTCATGGTCGTTGTGTGTATGCTGGTTATTTAAAATACAGGTATGACTCTCCCTTAGTTGATACCACAGCATCTCCAGCACTCAATTCTGAAAGCCATTCTTGGTGCAACATTCATATCTGTAGAATCTGGAAGCACTTTCTATCAAATATTTTGTGCTTCTGCTTTCTGGGGGTGGGAGGGGTGGGCTCTGCATGCTTGGAAAGCAGCATTGCCTTCCCAGGGTGAGTTTCTGCCACAGCTGGTGAAATGCAGCTGCTGGGTGGGCTGGCACCAAAGCCAGGCATGTCAGGTGGGATACTGCCTGGTGCTCTGGCACAGCTGTCTCGCAGTTTCTGTTGATGTCTTCAGAAGGACTCATATTGCTAGCTCAGAACACTCAGCATAGCTTGGAAAAGTGCTGTTCTACTCCAGAACTAGGTCACTGGGGAAAATGAGAGCAAACGGAAAAGATCAGTTTCTCAGAGGGGTGATTTCTGTTAAGACAGTACGTGGTCTGTTTTGAAATGGCTTAGGAGAATTATTTATGCCTGTTGAGCACTACAAGCAGGTCATCATTTGCAACACATTTAGGCTTTACAAGAGACTGATAGATCGTGCTGTGACCCAGTTAGGAAAAACATAATCTCCGGTACCTGATGGTAGTTTAAATAGTTCAACACTTCAATATGAGCAATATCTTTCTTTCCTTATTAAAATATGAGTTGACACTCACAGCTTTTCTGAGGTTCCCCGTCCCACTCTATTTCCAAAGTATTGTTTGAATGTAGTTGTCGACAAAATGTCTGGAGAAGTTAAAATATTTTATTATCTTATTCGAGAAAGACAGGAACGAGATAAAAATGTTTTGAATGCCTGCTGGAGAGGCACCTAAACAAGGAGTTTCTTCCTGTGCACCACCCCAAGAGGTATCCTGTGTTATGACCATGATATTTTCACTTCATGCTTTGTGACCTTGTCATTTGAAGATGGGTCTGAGTCAAGGACCTGCCTTCAAATGGAGTTTAATTTGTCTGACTAAGAGGTAATCCAAATCTAGTCAGCTTGAATGAAACCATAAACTAGTTGAAGCAATACTCCCAGTCTGTTCATTGTCCTTCCCAAAGACACTGAAAACCAAAAAAACCCCTGCACAAACTAAAAGAAAACCATCTCATTGGAGGAAAATAAGTGAAGGGATGTGAGGAGCTATTTAACCGCTACAGACCTGCATTGATGGTGATGTCTTGCATGTTCTGAAAATTCAGGTTGCAGTTCACAGTCTGCAGGCGACCCTATGATGCTCATCCCTGCTGCAGGCAGAGCACCTGGACTCTCCGCCCATCCAGGTGTGCAGGCCACATCTGCACCTCAGTGCTGAGGCTTATGTGTGATGAGGTGAGAGCTGACAGTCCCAGACCCCAAACCCATGTCCATGCATCTGATGGTTCACAGAAATGGAAAGCTGCCCACAGCAAGATAGATATTTTAGAAACATAGGAATTGCTGCAACAGTTACCAAAGTGGTATCTAAGAAGCTGACTAAAAATTTTGTGTAGGTTGAAATAATGGCACTATGTCGTACTGAATGGAAGGACAGAGGGAAGAGGTAATTTTATTTATTTCCAGCAGACATTGTTGAAAAGGTCCCATGAATAGAGATGGTGTTTTCTTTATAGCACTTACAGCTAAATTGAAGTAAACTTAGATAATGAGTGTATTTCTTCTCTATTGGGGGTGTAAAAAAATGTCTATTTAACATTTAAAAGTAAAAAATGGCATCAAAGCACTAATTTGTGAATTATGCTACTCTGGAATTGTGCCATTTACTTCAGTGGGAAATTAAACGTGATGTTAGAATAAGTACTTAATAAAAAATCTGAATGTTAACAGTTAACAGTCATAAATATCCTATTGTCAAGAGAGCTGCAGAAAAGTTCAGTGGTTTGTCTAAGGGATTCAATAAAGAGATCTGAAGTACAACAAATGAATAAAAGAAAAGTAAGAGTCTGTAGACACAGGGGCACTCTGAAATTTACCTCCAAAGATGCAGAGACACATAACTGAAATTATTTCTATCACCTCCAGTGTCTGAGAAGTTTATCATTAAAATAAGTTTTTTTGCAAAGTCTGTATACCAGGGTGTGGTATTGCTGGTTCTGATCCTCATTTCAACTGTCATTTAAGAGTAATTCTAGTCAGCTTCTTGTAAAATATATGCAAAAGTGAAATGAGACTTGCAGTTTCTGCTGTTGTAAAATTTCCTTGACTTTTACTAACTCTTTTGCCAAGGCCTTTCAGTCATTAGTACCTGAATTAATGGGAAAATGTTACATATACTGTTTGAATAGTGTTTAAGGAGTCTGTTTAGACCTTTTCCCTATAGAAAATCTTTCCTGTACATCAGTGTGATTGTCAAGCTCCTACTGGTTTGCAC
The DNA here is from genome assembly GCF_028551555.1 of Melozone crissalis. Lineage (NCBI taxonomy): Eukaryota > Metazoa > Chordata > Aves > Passeriformes > Passerellidae > Melozone > Melozone crissalis. The sequence goes on along the minus strand of NW_026535783.1, from coordinate 32,658,695 downwards.
AAGAGCTGTTTGATAAGACTGTGAAATATGGTAGAAACACAGTGTTTTGGATTTTTCTTCTGTTGAAGTGACCAGAAGCTGGAAAACCAGCTTTTTTCTCTGTAGGTGCTGACTGAGCTCTGGAGAAGAAAGTTGCTACAGAAAGATGCTTGTCTTGCAGGTACCCCTGCCCATGGCTTCAACCATGGGAGCACATGGGCGCCTCAATTTTCATCCACATCAAGTTCTGCTGAATGCAATTCACGACAGTAACTTCTGTTAGGGCCACAAGAAAGAAGCGAATCTGCACTGTGCAGGAACTCGTGCCCCTCTCCTAAGTGTGTCAGTCTTGGCAGCCCAGATGTCATTCAGAGGGAGATACACCAGTGGCAGCTGTGTGAACTGGTCCTTGGCGACTGAAGGGCTGCACACCTGAACTAGTGGCAGACTGTCATATTGTAAGCTAGGTTTTCAGTCTCTCCTTTAAAGATTATGATCATTGACATCATTCAGTTGTGTACATGCTAAACAATACATAAAGAAAATTGGGGAAGATTAATTTACCTTTTTAGGAGTGATTCTGCATGGATTCATTGACTTCACTGGAATTTTTGTTCCTCTGCAACAAGCTGAGGGAAATAACATGGTTGTATGAATCAGCTGCAGCTGGACTAAAAATGAAAAATAAATCTCTGCTGTATCACAGGTTCCAGGCTGCAAGAGCCAACAAACATTTTCAGTGTAGCTCATCCTCGTTCTTCTGGCACCAAACAACTCCTAAAAATCCAGATGCTGCAACTCAATCCAGCCTGCTTCTGGAATGAAGCCAAAACTCTCTTTTCAGATTGACAAGTTCTTGTTAATTTTGAAGGCTATCCCATACACATTGTAGACCACCAGAAGAAGTAAGTCTTGCCTGTAGAAATCCATAGGATCACTAGGTTCTCAACTGATGCTGACTTTTCCACAAAAAGTCACTGATCTTGGAGGGTCACTAAATCCTAGAGTCATTAAGGTTGGAAAAGATCTTTAAGATCATCTAGTCCAATTATTGACCTAGCATGACCACCATGTTCCCCATTAAACCACATCCTCATGTTCCGTATCCATGTGTTTTTTGAACACTTCCATGGATGGTGACCCCACCATAGGCTCTGAGCAGCCTATTCTAATAATTGAGAATCCTTTCTATGGAAAAAACTTTTCCAATATTTGATGTAAAACCACCCCAGTTTAAGTATGGTGTTCTATCCATAGGTCCCTTTCTTGGCTGTGGACCCAAGGAGAAATCAGATATTTCTGTCTGTCAAAGAGGTGTCAGGGGTATGACAGCTGAGGGGCAGAACTGACAACATGGATACTGACAACACAATTTTAATGGCCTTTTTGCACTCAGGTTGAAGAACTCAAATTTGTGGTTGACTGTTTTGCTTTGTGCCTGAGTGGACATACTAGGGATTGAGGAGGGACACCCTGAGTATGCCAAGGAGGGACTGGTGTGGGTCTGCCAAAAAGAATCTGATGTACACTGGTGCACATTTCCATATGGAACTCCCTTCTCCTCTGTCAAAGTACAGGATACCTTCTCACCACCACTGTTCAGGGGAAAGCAACTTCTGCTACATGACTAGCTTTTTTTTGTCTTTTCAGCTATATCACATTTCCTTCACTTGCAACACGCTCTTTAATCTTCTGTGAGGCTTCTGTAAATTTCACATTAAAAATATATTTAATTTCCCTTCCATATATGAAACAGCTGAAAAAATTATTTTAGCTTCTATTATTTGCACTTGCTAATGAAAATTTTCCCCCTAAGTTCCCAGTAAGTGTGATAATTCTTGATGGTAATGCTTGCCCACAAAGGTTTTGAGAATAGGATATTGCTGTCTGGTGAGTGAAGAGGAGCTCCTGAAGAGATACTGCAGACTCAATGGTCAATGCCTGCAAACATTTCCTTGGCTTAATAATTTTTTAACCAATTTATTTCCTGGGTGTGGCTGCTTTTTCAGTTGGGTATGCAAAACAAGAACAACAAGAATGTGTTATTTAAGTACTTGAACAGTGCTACCCATAGGCTTTCTGCACCTATTAATGGGAACAGATGTATTGCAAATGAAGTTTGAGAAAAGCTGTATGAGCTATGAAACAGAGAAATCTTTAATTAATTGTAAATTTTTCTTAGTTGTGTTTAGATAATAGTTTTTTGTAGGGTCTCATTAACTCAAGTAAATTGAGATAAAAATGCTTGACTGCACTTCTACACGTACAAAATGTTGTATTTGTAGTGACTGCAAACACCTCTCCTAGGTTTTTTCTTATTTGCCTTTGAGAAGAACCAAGTTTTTAATGCTGTGGCATGGTTCACAAGAAGAGCATTAGCTTCAAGCTCGTGACATAATTCACTTGCCTAAGGTCATAATATTTCTTGCCAAATGAAAACGTTCAATCCTCTACAATTTTATAAGAGATGAAGATTACAAATTTTTCATTTTTCAGTATTAAGAAGGAGATATTGCTCATGCAGGGAACACATAAATTTTAAAGAAATAAGCCATGATAACATTAACCTAGTCATTCATTGCTACTGCTGAACTGAAGACCTAGACCAAAACTCAGTATTTGGTCCTTTCATACTACTTTTGCAGGGATAGCTGCTCATTCAGTGAGGTTTCAAAGTAAAAAAACAAGTGAGTTAGGATCTTCTGAAGCAGTATAGGAGCTTGCATAAAGGCATGTAAGCTACTGCATCTGTCTATTGCCAAAGAAGAAGGGAGTAGGTATTGTGGAGACCTATTGTCTCTTGCTAACTTTCAGTCAAATTTTATATTATGTTCTGATTGAAAGAAACATTCTGCCTTCTTAACTCAGGTTCATGAGTTTGTGCAAAACTTTGTTTCATTCTGAAAGCTTTGACAAAAAGAAAACATGAAAGATTATTCCAGGGGTTAATGAATTTATGGTGCTAGAAACTCAGATTCTCCCTGCGATCGAGATGAGAGCCAGGTACACATTGGTGTGCAAATACAGCCCTGTAATTGCAGGACCTGAGTGTGCTGTCTGCAGAGTATTGGAAAATGCCCAAGAAGTAGTCTAGACACACAGATGTTTGTTCTAAAACATCTTTCTGAGTCTGGACTCCTCTAAGTATGTGACACATGAACATTTAGGGTCTAAATAATGAAAATGCTGAAATCGCAGGTATTGTAGAAGGATTACATCTTTTGCCAGATATTTTCTCACCTAGAGCAATCTTCTGAGCTCTTCCTGCACCAAAAGTACTCATGGGCACCCAGGAATAGCCTGGGAAGGGGGTCTCTGCTTGTTCTACCATCAGTTTATTCTGTGGGTTGTGGAGCTCCTCCCAACACCCTTGTGGCTGTGAATACTTTGAAATACTGTGCCTGGCATGACAAAGGTTCACCTTCTTGTTTCATCCAAGTTACTCAGTGAGTGTTACATGGCTGTCCTTGTCCTGCTGGATGAGGGAGCACTTCTGGGAGCGTCATGCGCCAGAGCAGAGCAGAGCAGTGGAAGTTAGCTCATGGCAGCAGAGACAATGAAGTGCAGAAAGACTTGTTTCATGATCCCTTTGTACCAGTTAGTGAGAGCAATGCATGCAATCGTCTCTTATCTCAACCTCTTCTGGTTATTACAAAACACCTTTTCTGAGAGCTCTGAGGAAGCTGGAGTCTGCAGTGTTAATTTTATTAAGCCTTTCCTTAGGAGCTAATTGAACTGAGAAAGGCTGATACTTTGTTGAGCACTCTGCCCCAAAATGCAGAGACTGTTGAGCAGAGACCACACAGTGATGTGGCTTGGTGAGTCAAGAGTCAGTGTGCAAGTGACTAGTGGAAGTGTTGTCTGAGGGTTTTTTAAATCAGAATTTGTGAAATGAATACAGCCAGGTAACATAAAGGTAATATCTATGCTGAGATGGGTGAATTTGCACAGCTTCAGCCCAGTCTACCTAAACCCCCCTGTAAAATGCTTGAAAACTTCTCTCCCAAGCCGACTGCAAGATTTTTAAAAGTTTGTGGATCCAAGTTGCTTGTCAGACTGAAAGTTCCAGGAAGTGAGAACACACATATAGTAAAATGAGATAAATCTGTAATATATGAGCTTACAAAAAATTAAGACCAAAAAGCTACATTTGTGAAGGAAATTATTTTGAGATATCTCTGTAATCTGGAGTTTGAGGAATGAAATAAAAGAGGTGGAAATTAATCCAACCTTTAATGCAGTCTCTGGTCATAACCTCTTTTTAGCTAAAGCAAATGAAAACATACCATTGTATAGTGAGCCAGGGAGCTCCAGGACACAGAGGCATTTCAGGTATGTTTCAGGACCTTCAACATTATAGAATTTTGTGCTAAAGGTAACATCTGAAGATTACCTTTTGTTTTATGAGTTTGTGTGAGTTCTCAAGCTCTTCTGAAGAGCTGACTTTGTCCTTCCCTTTAGAAAACCACAGACCCAGGAACTATTGCATCCATCTACAGGTGAATTTATTTTGTTTTGTCATTAATGCAAAGTCTCTTTGCACTTAAAAGTTCTATGTCACTTTTAGCCCTTTAGAACAAACTCACTCCTATGGGAAATGAAAACCTTTTTAACTCAGTTCCCCACAAATTCCCACTTAGCTTTCTTTTACCTCACCTCTACTTCATTCCTGCACCAAATGGGTGATGAGTGAGTCTTGCTCTTTTCCAGCATGATCCAAGTTGTGCACAATATAAAATTCTTGACCCAGAAATGTTAAGTGTGCACCCACATTGCCATGTGCCATGTCAGTTTTGCCAAAGCTGTATAGACCTTTTGGGATGTAGCTATTGCAACACTCTACTGAAAAAAAAGAATATTTGATGTAATGTGTAATGTTACCTGGGCCATCGAGTTTTTATAGTAAAATGTGATTCCATCAATTAAAGACAGGATCTAAAGGAAGATGTGTTAGTACTTCTATTTGAATACAGACTGTTCCTTGCTGTTTTCCTGTAATGACTTCAAATATGCCTTCCATTTCCAAGGTCTCTATCTATAGGCTGTCATTAACAAGAGTTGAGAAAATAAATATTGACGGATCAGGATGAGCAAGCTTTGAAGTCCAGGGCCTGGTGACTAAGTACTTAAAACAACAACAACATCCACAGCTTCCTGATTTGTGAAGTATCTCAAAGCACAAAGACACAAAAACAGGGAAAAGGAGCTCTTTGTACCTCCTTTTGTTTACTCATCCACGATGGTCTCTGCTGGCTAGGTTTGTATGCACAGGAGTACCTGTGTACTTATCACACACACAGAGTCTAAATATTCTTAACACTTTTTTTTAGGCTCCGGTGTGAATGAGCAAGCTTTCTCTCTCCTCACTGATAACAGAGGCTTACTGGCTGCTGTCCAGGACTTTTGGAGGAAGTGGTTTTATGAGACACCTGGTTTCCTGCCCAACACTCTGGCAGGACTCCAGTCCCTGCAACTGAATCTCCAAGAAGTATTTGGAAAGAAAATTCTCACTTTTATTCTAGCACTGCATTTGCTTTGATTTCTGCTTGTCATTAGGTTTGCTACATGTGGTGGAAATTTGTCAAACACTTAATGTAATTTCCTTCAGTGCTGGCTTATACCTCTCCGTGATTTTAGCCTCCACCACTAGTATTGCAGCTGGACATCAAGGGCTTCTTCTTTGGTTTTCTTGTCTTAATTAATTTTAAACTCTATCTTGCTTGCTATTTTTGCTCTGTTGAAATCTTTTTAGCATTTCCAGAATAATGCTGAGTAGCAGAAATTTCCTAGTAAAGTAGAGGCCTTGTTGGTGAAATATAGATATTGCTGGCTACACCATTTTTTATAGGTTTCATTACTAGAAATAACACTAAAAAGCAGCAGAAGAATGCAGCCCAGGTTTGTCTCAGAGCAAAGGCTGCTCTGGGGCTGCTTTGCACCTCCCAGCCTGCTTGCAGATGATGATGGAAACCAGGACTCGTTAGGGAAGGGTGGTGGCTGGCGCTGCTTGGAGAGCACTGGCGTGTGCATGCTCCCTGCAGAGGGGACAGGCTTCCCCATGGTGATATCTCAGTGCATTTGAATTTTGCTGGGGATCTGATGAATCCCCAGCAGCTCTCCCACTGCTTGGTGTCATGCTGGGAAGATATGTGCAGTGATAACCACCAGTGTGATTTCTTTCCATTTGCAGGGGTCAGTAAGATTTGCCTTCTCTGGACATTTTAATAATAATTTGATCTTTTCCACGGTGTGGGGCTTTTTCCCCTCTACACTAAATTAAAGTGGTACAGTCAAGTTGTATTTTAAGCATTGTTTCTTTATTTGATCATCTCCTATCATTTTGTTGTTTTTCAGTTTCTTAGTTGCAGCACAAGATTTAACGTTAGACAAATAAAAGAAGTGTAAGGGTAAAATTTACCATTACTGAATAATGTTTTTTTGAATTGCAATTCTGTGAAACTCAGTGAGTTAAAATGTTTGTTTCTCTAACCAAATAACATGCTAGGCTTTCTACTGAAAGGACCAGTAACAATTGCATTTCCATGAAAAGAATTATTTAATATAAATGCATCCTTGTAGTGAGAGGCTCTTCAGTGCTTTACATTTCATTACCAAAAGAAAAGACATTTCAGGAAAGATACATTGTATTAGCACATGATAAACAGAAATAATGTCATACTGTTCCTAAGGTAAGACTGAATTTAGGAGTAAAGTTAATTTGAAAATACACAAACTCCAGAACAAATGATGTTTTACAGAGTTTTCCCTAGATAATGCAGGAAATAGCAAGTTGGAAATCTTATGCATCTCCACGGTAGCAGGCAGTTGCTCATCTTTATGAGTTTCAACATCTCTGACACAAGCACTTTTCCAGGAAAAATTGATGTGCCTGAAATGTGTATTGACCTCACATTAATTAAGTGCTCTGACAAGCTCCATGAACTCATGACGCCAATGACAGTGCCAAAACTTAAGGATGTTTAGGGATTAAATCTATGGATTGCATAAAACCAAAAAATGTTAGGCTAGAAAATTTGGACTAGGTTGAGTGCTGAGCTTAAAAATTCTTGATGTGGCCATTCACTGCCTTCCTCATACCTTCAGCACAATCTTTACACCATCTTTAATGTCTGTATAGGTAACAGAAGTAAGTAACTATGGCATTTATTAATATATTTTAATTGAATCACACGACAACTTAAGCTCAAAATCCTTGGAAAATATGTATTATTATTAATTTCAAGTAGTAATAATAAAATAGTTTATATTTATGCCTTTGTAAATGTGCTCATCTCCGTGCAGGGTACAGTGGTTTCCAGATGGGGAAAGTTTTTAGAAAATTTGAGATTTCCTTATTTTGTACCGTCTATCTAGAAATGTTATGTTGTAAAGCTTAGGAAACATCCCCAAAATAAGTTTGTTTGCTTCAACTTAAAACCTTCTTTCTTCCCAAACCCCTGAACTTGGAAAACAAAACAAAACATGGGTCCAGTGATCAAAGATATCACGAGTCTACAGATTTTCTGTTCTTTCCACACATATCTTCCCCTTTGATTACTATGTTTTTTTCCACTTGAACAGGACCAATATTAACTTAATTTATAGGGTCAGGTAACTTGTGGAGTCTATAGCTCTCTGCCCTTTAAGAAAAGTTTTACAATGGAAAATGATCACTACATGGTGATTTTCTCAGTTTTGTCCTGAATAACATCAGCCAGTCCAAGTTTCCCTTCAGCTGTTTTGTTTCTCTGTTGTCATGGGCTGTACCACTCCCCAGGACTGCCCTTAGGAGTCAGAAAAACAGCTTAATCTTTCTAAGCTAATGAACATGTTGTTACCAGTACATCATGTAATAGCTCCAACTCTCCACGCTGAGATTGTTTATAAGCATTTACTGATATGAGGTGCTGCTTTCTGGTCTCTTTCTTCTAGTAAAAAACCAAAGAAACCAGCTGTGGAAATTATACTTGAATGTGATTTGGGAGATAAAGGTCTGATGAGGAAAGTTGCTCTGGAGAATATCTACTGTGGGATGCATTCCCCTTGGGAAAAGAAATAAATATCTACTGTGGGATGAGTGGAAGGCCTCCCTGACATGGAAACAGTTCAGAAGAGTTGATTTTAGCCCAGGAAGAACAGTCAGCAGGGGACTTATCCTTCTGAAGAAGGTAAATTATCTAAGATGGAGGTTTGACTCTGAACAAAACACTGGCCTGGATCTTCCTGCATCGAGCCTCCATGAAGCAGATACCCATTTCTTCAGCCCTAATAATAGAACCAGCGGATTTTCCTATGGTCTAGCTTTTTATTATTAAACTATTATACTGTGCAAAGACCTACGAGATCAGTGGCAGAAGCAAAAATAACCTACATCTAATTTATTATACATGACTCTGGCACAGGCCACAAGACTGGCTTAGTCTTGAGCAGCACTTCAAACCCTTAAAGCCTAAAATCTTCAGCTGGAAGTTGCACAAGCCCCTCAAATAGAGAATTGGGGCTTTCAGACTCACACTGTGTTGGCATAGGATGAGACAGCGTATAGTAAGGAAGAGTAGGAACATTGTTACAACAAGCCAGGCCACCTGGTCCTTTGGACAGAATTGTACCCTGTGGGATGTTTTTCCCATGGATTCAGCTCTCTTGCAGACTCAATCAGGTGGCAAGTTGGGTGGGTCCATGGAGAAAACAGGTCATACCTCTATTCTGAGTTAAAACTGAAAGAGCTAAAAAGAGCAATGTTTCTGGATACAATTGCTTCACTTACTCACAGTAACTAATGTTAGTGCTGCCTATTCATGGCAAAAAAACCCAAAAAAACCCAAACAAAAAAACAACAAAAGAAAAAGCAGATTGTGGTAACAGTGGACACAGTGGACAAGAATCAGTTAACCTATTTTCCTTTGCTGCAAGGTAGAGAATTTGACAGATTATTTCAAAAGCAGAGGCAGTGCTGCATACAGCACTGGAAAGTAAAGGGTTCTTTCCTTTAATATCTTTACCAGTTGCAGATTAACTTTATGTTTTTCCACCTTGCAATGGTGATGGCTTAAATCTATGGTAGAAGGGGTGAAGGACTTATGTGTTATAAAATGTTAGTAGCTTTTTAAATAAACTCATTTTTCTTTTTCTTCTTGTACTTGTTTTGCAAACATGGAACACCTGTGAATTCATCTTTCTTCAAAAATGAACCTGGTGCAAAAAGTTGGTGGTTATGCATTATCTACAAGTGATCCATCACTACAAAATTAGAGGGAAAGTAACTGCTTTATCCTTTATCAGAAACCATTTTTCAGTGTTGAAATATAATGCAGTTTCCACCAGGTTTTTAGAAGAGGTCTGAACAGAGCACAAAATAGGTTCACATTTTCAAGTAGTCAGTTCACATTAAGAAGTTAAGAGGTGAATCAGAACTTCCTGTAATGATTAATGGATAACAGAGAGCTCTGGTTCTCAATTAGATTGCTCTTTTATGCCCCTTTTCTTCTCCCTCTGATTAATTACAGTTTCCTGAAAACATTACTCTCTTCTTGGAAATTCAAGAGATGACTGGTCAGCAACATCATATGAGATTGTTGTCATCATGCTTCAATTCACGAAGAAATGGAAGCATCGAGTGTTTATGTTCATTTTTTTGTGGTGAATATTTTCTGACCCAAATTATCTGCTGTCTGTATTATCCTACATCTCCTTGAATACCATGAACGTGTTCACACCCTTAGGTTTGTGCCTGGTCCATTATGCCCACTGTGCCCAACTATCTACTTGTAGTTTCCTCATCCCAGCCATCATAAACAGTGATACCTTTTCAGAGGAGTCTGAAGAGAAAAAAGCATCAGGAAACGTCCACTGCCATACCAGTGTGGAATAGTGTAATGGCCAGGACTTTTCCAAAAGTAATGAACTTTATTTTTTAGCTTTTACTTGTTGGAATTAATTTCCCCTTGCATTTGTCCTTCCCTTCTTCTTCTGTGGAATACTGAAATTCCAATGAGTAAGCTCAGAGCTGTGTCCCTGTGGTATGCTGCCGTGCTGTGTTACTACATTGTGCTGCTCAGAGGAGGGAGGAGGTCAGTGTCTGCTGTCTTATTATTATTACATATATGTTGAGGTCTATCTGATAATTTCTGAAACAGACAGAAGTCTGTCACTGGCAAAAACTTTTATGACTCTTTATTTAGGCCTAAAACAATGAAGAGTCTGTCTAAAGAGAGATTGGTTAAGTGGTTCACAGCTATTAGAGAGAAGTCACGTCTATGAGTTAGATCCATGTTACCCTTTTATTCCTGGCAGCATGAGTGCTTCCAGAATATGTCATCCCTCATACCCCTGTGAAGCATTGCAGTTGGTGCTGTAACCAAGGAGGGTCCTCAAGGAAGAGAGAGTGAACATTCCATGGTGAGTGATGGGCAGTGGGAAGAGACTGCCCTGCCTCTCAGCACTCTGATGGCTCCGTGTGCCCATGGGAAGAGCCTGGGGACCTCCAGTATCCAGGCCATGCTGCCAAGGGCTCTCCTACAAACCTTCTCTGAAAGCAAAACCAGTATGCAACATACTGGTGAGGACAGGGATGCAGCATTATATGCCTCAGAATGAACCATGTGGATTTGCACCACAACTAGGCGGTAACACTTCCTTTTGGAAATAAATATTCTGCTCCAGGAAATGCTAGGTTTCCATAGAAGAAGAAAAATAAATTGTGCATGTAAGGCAGGACAAGAGGAAAGAATTTGGCAGTCTAATTGTTTCAAAAAATTGTTTCAAAAAATTTTGTTTCGTTCATGAGAATGCTGTTCATATGATGAGGAAAAAGTCTAGAAATAAAAATCAATATTTTAAATTCTGTATCAGAGCTGTGATTCCTTGACCTGTCAGAGTTCAGAGTGTGGCAGTTACTCCTTGCCAGCTGCTCCTGTATGTGTTCCTACAACATGGTAATTGCTCAGGAATGAACAGCTCAGAGGAATGGGTGAAGCACCTTGCATTTCGTGAACAGTGTTGCCAGGCAGAAGCATGAACCAAGGTCATGCTTTGGGCTAGTGAAGCCACTGAGAGCTGCTATCACAGCTGATATTACAGGATCTTGTTCAGTTACTTTTAAGTCTTGATTTCCTAATGGATCCCTTTCATTTTTAGTAATGTTCTCCTTCCTTCTTAGACCAGGTCTCATTAACATACAGGAAGTAGAGGATCACGCTGTAATAGTTGCAGGGACTTCAGTTTCCAAATAGGGGAAAATGAAATTCCCTTGCATGCTAAAGACAGAAGCCACAGGGTTCTGCACCACAATCTCTTAGGCTCACTTGTGAACCATTGGTTTTGTCAAGGCATGCCCTTCAAATTGCAGCTCACACAAATAAATTTCCCTAGCTGGAAGGACTCAAATCTGAAACATAAAAATGCAAGGCTAGGAAAAAACCCTCCAGAGATCATGCAAGTTGATGTGTAACCTGACAGGTAATCAACTTTTTCAAAGAACACTATTCACTAGAGGAATCTTTGAGGTTCACTACCATTTTTAAATAAAGTTTTTAAAAACCCATTTTTAAAGTTGTCACAGTGGACACCCATATCAGATGATTACCAACAGTTACATGATTCTAAGACATGAACTGAGATGGCTACTTGTAGTAGAAAAATAAGAAATGTAGTATTTAAAAATATCATGTTTAATTTCAAACCTCCATAACTCCAGATCCTTTATCATTACACTGATGACCAACCATTTATACATGTTTCAAGCTTGTGCATTTCATTTCTTTAACTGCAGGCCCTTGCAGTTCTCTTTGCTGAGTTTTTTCACATTGGTTTCGAATGACCTCACCTGTTTCTTGGGATCATTTTGAGCTCTGCTCCTGTCTTTGAGAAAGCTTACAGTCCTCCTGTGCTCATTTTTTTTTGGAAACCATGACAAACACTGAGTAGGACTGCATCACACAAGCTGTTAATGAAAGCTGCCATGACAAGATGCAGGAGCAGCCACTATCAGACTTGCCCATCTCTATGCCTGTGCCATACAGATTTTTGCAACCTGAACTTTTCAGAGTCAAGCAATGTGAAGACACTAAATAAAACAACTTTGTAGACTGAAAGAACTTGCTTTTTAAGTAGAAAAAAAAGGCAACACATTGATGAAGCAAAGTACAAGGGTAGCACAATATGAAATTTTCAGCTTGTAAAATGGTTTCCAAATAATTGCATGCTTTATAGGGAGAGTGCTGCTTAATGAGGAGATTTGAAATTATGTGGCTGTTCCACTTGGGAAATGGCAGTGAGAGGAGAAAGACATTTTCATATGGAAGAAGTTTTCTATCCATTTCTGGCATGGTGCAAAACAAAATATTCCCACTTGGCAAGTAGAAGAATTATATTCTCCTTGGGAAAAGAAATAAATCAGGATTGGGTGTGTCAGCTATGGTCTTTGCTACATGAAAAAGAACAGAAATTTCTCTGCTGCTTTTTAATAGAAAACTTGATGAAATATTATACATTCATTGCTGGAACTTGTTAGATTTTAGAGAAGGAAAATAAATGATAAATAGTAAAGATGGTTAGTATCATTTTAGTTCTGGAGTTTGTTTTGGGTATCTAGTTCAATAGGGGGAAAAATAGCCATGGGTCTGACAAACAACTTCTCATGCCAAAATATACCTGCATCCTTTTTCTGTAGGTTTGGGAAATGTAATTTGTTGAGTTCTAGCAAAAATGCATAGCATGGAATTATTAACTTTTGCAGTATTGCAATATAAAATAAAATCCTGTCCCTGCATTAAATATGAGGGAGGGCACAAAGTCCCAGAATTCAACAAAAGCTGAGTGGCCCGCTCATCCATACTATGGTTATATATGGCCCTGGACTTAAAAACGAAAGAGCATTTGGGATAGGTATGTATGTATATAATAAATAACACTTGCTACTACCATACTGCTGAGATCCACTAGTCCAATATAATATTAGATTTGGGGATGTTGCCCAAATGAATCAGGAGAATTACTCAGTTTGAACAAGAGTGAAGCCCAGATCATGACTGGGGAAAAAGCTACTGGTTATAGTAGTTATTATTTTGCTGGAATGAGCCACGTGAAGAGGGAATGACAGTATTATTGAAAATGATGCATAGGCTGTGTTGGATTAAATGTTCTGCTTGAGAATTACTTGTTTTCCTGACTGAAGTTCTTCATATTTCCTGGATGATGCAGCACATTGCATGAGGCATTCTGTCTTATGCAACTTCATGTCACATTACACAGCTGATGCAGCCTTCTGTAATTATGCTGGCATATGCTGAAAGTAAAACAAGAGGAAACACGTGTTTCTAAATATTGTAGTAGAAATAATCTTCCTTTTTTCCTGCAGTTGTGTTGGTTGGCAGAGAACAAAGATCTAGACTTTTTGATGACAAAGCTGTAAGATGTGGGAAGTGATGACATTGGGCTGACTGGGCAATTATGCATTCATGGCCAGACTGAAGCAGGGGAATGCTTTACCCAGCAGTGTTGAGAGATCAGTACCACTGAGACTGCTGTTGTCTTTCCAAGTCTCATAATAGGGGAAAAATTCCTACTTGCTAGGCAGGACCTCAAACACAGGATCTGTGTTTAACCCAGGGCCCTATTTTAAGACCATGCATTATAAAAACTTTGTTGATTACCAATTTTGTTACATTTCTGTAGAAGACACTCTGCATGTGTCTAAGTATTTCTATACTACTCAGTATGTTTTCTGCCACCATTTGTTCCCTTGACTGTCTTTCATTCCTGACCACTTACTGGCTCTCTCTGGAACACCTGACAATGGGTGCTTCTGCCTTTGTTCTCTTTCGTACATGAAAAAAATATGATGAAGTTAGAAGACAAGCAATCTTCTTGCAGCAGCAACAAACTGTTCTGTAATCTTTTCCCCTTCATGTCCACCCCCCTCCTTATCACTCTTAGATATGGATGCTCTTCCAGGAGAAAAGAAGGAAGCTATGTGACTTGTTCATTCAGGAGGCTAAGTGAAATGCAGGACATCGATCAAGAAATTAATCTGAATGATTACTGGAGAAGGTATTCAGTCACACATCATGCGAGGTATTGTTTTTCACAGTTTGTAATATCAGTGACCCCAGGAACTTCATAAAAGTACTGATGAAATCCCTGTGTCTTTTCTTGAAAATTCTATTTTGAGATTCACTTACCCAGCTGGGGAAGGACATATGAAACTAAATTATAATATAAAGGCTAAATTAGTGTTGTGCTGTGTAGCTTCAGGAGTGGCAGGGTTGCATACCTTTCTTTGAAAGGGTACATTATTGCCTGACATTTTTAGTCAGTTGGGTTTGTGGAGTTTTCAAACACACTACATACAAGGAAACAGCACGTTACATAACTAAATCTCAAGAGTCAGTGGTATATAATACACAGGCATCCCACAAAGATCCCTTTCAGGGCCAGATATTTCAGGGTCAGACTGGTACATATGGCTGCCGAGATTCAGCTCAGGCAGGGAGTCATAGGACTTCCATGCCATGCAAAGTTCAGGCAGACTGTATTTAGGCCAGACTCTGATAGAATAGTGCGAGAATTACCATTGTTTGTAAACTTGCTTCAAACAGGTGTAAACATATGTATTAGGAATATATTATGTATGTTACTTTCCCCTTTCAGCATAACAATGCCTGCTTGCAAGTTCTTATTCATCTTGCTCTCTTAAAATTCTCTGCCGTATCTACAGCCCTAAATGATACCTTGATACCTATCTATCCCAAGTACGCTTTCTACTTCTCCCCCAGCTGCTCATCTTGCAAAACATTTAACTCCTCAGTGCTTCTTATGACAGCAGCCTTGAGACAGGGAGTATCCCAGGGTGTGGGAGGACTGTGGCCCCTTCTCCCACTGTGCTGCCTGGAATGCAGCTGCCAGCTTTCCTCTCCCACTAAACCAAAGATAAATATTTAGTAGCTCAAATCTCATTGAAAAAATGCCTAACAATAATGCCAAAATCTAAATGTTTCTTTAAGAGGGCACTCTTCCTGGATAAGGGAGCCCTGCTACACCCCTGCATTCCAATGCTTAAATCCTTAGTCCTCTCTTAGTGCTACTCTTTCCTTTCTCCTGGAATACCCATATAAGTCATACTACTAGACTCCCCTCTAAGGGCACTGTTAACAAATTGGGACATAAAGCCTGCATAAAGCATAGTCAAAATTAAAATTTCTGTCTTGTATGAAGCAGGGTTGAATTTCCATACAAAACAAAGTGGATTAAGTGCATCCTCAGCAAATCTGCAGCTGCACGTGAGTGGTGCAGTCACACCTGAAGGATGGGATGCAATCCAGAGGGACCTGGAAAGGCTTGGGAGGTGGGCCTAAGTGAATCTCATGAAGAAGACTCAGTGAATCTCATTAAGTTTAAGAACAATAAGTGCAAGGTGCTGCATCTGATTTGGGGCAAAACCTGCTATCAGCACAGGCTGGGGATGAGCAGATGCAGAGCAGCCCTGCCCAGAAGGGCTTGGGGGTGCTGGTGGGTGAGAGGCTGGACATGACCCAGCCATGGACACTCCCAGCCCAGAGAGCCAAACGTGTCCTGGGCTGCATCCAGAGCAGCGTGGGCAGCAGGGCAGGGAGGGGATTCTGCCCCTCTGCTCTGCTCTGCTCTGGGGAGAGCCCACCTGGAACCTGCATCCAGCTCTGGGCTCCCAGCACAGGGAGGACATGGAGCTGTTGGAGTGAGTCCAGAGGAGGCCACCAAGGTGACTGGAGGACTGGAGCACCTTTCCTGTGGGGAAAGACTGAGAGAGTTGGGATTGTTCAGCCTGGAAGAAAGAAGTTAGGGTGATGTAATTGTGGCCTTCCAATTTCTGAAGGGAGCCTAAAGAAACATAGAGAGGGACTTTATCACCCTTTTTAAAGAGGATATAGTGACAAGATAAGGGGGAATAGCCTTAAGTTGAAGTAGGGTAGCTTTCAATTAGGTATTAGGAAAAAGTTCTTTTCTGTGCGGGCGGTGAGGTGCTGGAACAGTTTGCCTAGAGAAGCTGCGGATGGCCCATCCCTGGAGGCGTTCAAGGCCAGATTGGATGGTGTCCTGAGTGACAAGTCACCTTTCACCTGGTCCTGTGAAAGGTGTCCCTAACCTCAGTAGGGCAATTAGAAATAGATGACTTTTAAGGTCCGTTTCAACCCAGACGGTTCTATGATTCTATGAAAAAGTGGAAAAAAAATGTTACTGTGGAGCAAAAAGTTCTGAATGAGTGATTCATAATTAAAATGCTTCACCTACATCTGTTGAAAGTGTAACAACCCATTTTGAGTAATTTCAAAAATTAAACTACACTTCCTAAGAGATTTCTTTTCTCTCAGCAGTTGCTGTTCACATGTCTTGTGTCCTAATTTCTCCCATGAGCTGGACTGTAAAGCTGCATTTCCCCAGGTTCCAAGAGGCCTCTCCCACTGTGGTTGATGTTTATGAATGTTTTTGATTTTCTCAAAATGGCATTTTCTCTTGAAAATAGAATTCCTGTTTGTGTCTACCAGTCATCCTCTCAGGCACTTTCAGAGTCTTTACCCAAAGCCTTTTTCACCCTTCTGTCTCACTGCCTCTTAGTCTTGTGCACAGTTTTGTTTGAGGATGTATCTTGCTAAAACCAACAGTCATGTATCTACTATCCTGAAGGAGGAAATCACATCTCCCTTCTATTGATGTTACTGGGTGCTGCATTCAGTGTACTTAGAGCATCAATTCACACAGTTCAACTGCATCTTACAGCAGCACTGTAAGATTCAGTGTACCACAAGCTTTCACCTGCCTCTCTTAATTCAGAAAAAAAGTGCAATGGGTGTCTTTCAGGACTGAAGGTGCATATATTAGCAATAACAAAATTTGGGTCTCCCATTCCCTTCAATCTTTCCACTCCAGCTTGATCCCCCCCCCCCCCCCCCCCCCCCCCCCCCCCATTTACATCTGGTTTCCACTTTAGGGGACTGTAAAAAGAGGCTGGGTGTGTACCCAAGCACACACCCAGTTCTCCGGTAGCCTCCCACAGCCTGACAACCCACAAGGCCAGATCAGCTTTCTATTCATTTAGCTATATAGGCATGCCCCTGTGCAATCTGGGGTAGGCAGGGACTATTATGGGCAGCCCAAAATCAGGTTTGTCTGCAGATGGCAAAAAGGTTTGTGCTCTTTGGCTCTGTATGTCACCTGCCAGCTAGCAAATCTGCACTGCATGGTATTAATTTCACTGCTTAGGTTAGGATGTAGGATTTTTTCCCTCCTGGTGTGCTGGCTTTGCTTGCAACCAGGGACTATACCACCCAAAGGGATCCCACTGTAGTTTGCAGGTGATGCCTGGGTCACCCAACACAACAGAGAACTGGATTGGAAAACTCCATTTGATGGCATTCTCTGCAATCACATCTGTTTGTGACAGGTTGCTAAACTGACTGTTTCTGCTTCTGTTACTTATTTGACATGTTTAGAACTGACAGATTTCTTGTTTCATCGCCTTTTTCAGCTCTCAGAAGTACATGGAAACCATTTCACTATCTGGCTCTGAAATTCCCACAGTTGCTTCTAATTACTCATTGTTTTCCTAAAAGTTATTTTTCAGATTGTGGGGTTTTTTTCATCATATGATATTCACACCAAATTCAAAATTAATTAAAACTTCCACCCTCAAATAATTTGAAATAGATTCCATTCTAGGTTTAGTTGCACCAACATTGTATGTCTAGTCTCCTGCAAAACCTAGTATAAATTCCAAGACGTGTTCATCCTGACATTAACTGGAAATATTTCTATGTCCTATGTATAAAATGAACATTTTCATTGGATCACACAGGATTTAGTAAACCAACCGCTACAGGTCACAGGTGGGAAAAATGACCCAATTTTTCTCCTCTATTTACTTTGCATTACACAGAAACCTGTAAATAAAATAAACAAAACCTGTAGCAGACAGTTGTGTTTTCACCTCTGTCTCTCTAGGCTGATTCCTCTTTCACTCTGTTAATTAATGTAATTCATTATAATTAGAGTAGTTTTCAAATTCTACATCAAATAGTGCATCTGCCAGAATTCTTGAATCTCCAATGGCCTTGACTTTACTTTGCTGACACCAAAAGCTGCTGTGCAGGCCATGTAGTAGGTACCATTGGGTGTGTGTAGTTCCTTAGAACACCTTAGCAACATCTGGATTCAATATCAGGTGGTGTGGGAGCTCCTGGCAGGCTTCTCCACACAAGCCCTTGGAGAACCGGGTGGCCATATGAATATGTCATGGTGTGGTCTTTTTGTTTGAAATTTAAGTTCATTTGATATACAGTGTGTTTTGCAGAACTGGGTGATTTTCTTTCCTCTTGCAGCTGTTACTCACTTATCCACCAGTGTTAGCTGCATTTCCACCAGCATTAGCTGCATCCTTGGGCCCCCAGGAGAGTTCTGTCATCTCTGGGGGTATTTCTCAAGACAGTACTCAGGGCTGCTGCTTTTCTGGACACTAGCTTTCCCCATTTCTGGACACATGCTCCTGGTCATCTTCTGCTTCACTCCAATTTCTCTTCTAGTTACATAGCATTTAATTGAAGAAAAGGATATGGAATGAGGATGGTCAAGAAAGTTCAGAGCGAAAATATGAATAGCCTGATTCGGAAAGGATCCAAGAAAATCACTGAGTTGGGATCCCATGCTCTTGCTTAGCCATTGTTCAATTCAAACACATTTTGCAAGCTGTTTGGCCAAATAATATTTATTTAGGAGGAGAAAAGAGAAATACTCAGTGAACAGTTTCACAGCTTCAGCAAGCTCTGAGCAAATGCTGAGTAGCAAAAGTCTGTCTTCCTTCAGAAAAAAATGAATCTGATTCCTTCAGATCCTCTTCAAATCAGATGTAGACAGTCTGTAGCTAAAACTGTTTTTAATAGTGAAAGAAAGAAAAAAACTAATTGCAGAAGCAGGCCAATATTTCAAGAGTTCATATTCTGCCTCAATCTGCAGGAATGGGTACAGATCTGTCTGTAAGCTCCATGTTTGTCTGACAGTGGCACATGCAATGAACAGATGTTATCTTCTATTGAGGACATATACTTTAAGGGGCAGATTTTAAACAATGGTCTCTTTTTTTCAGCTGCAAATGTGGGTAGCAGGAATTACAGAAGTTTGACAAGCACAAGACATTTAAGTATGTGATTGTCCCTGCAGGCAAAGTACTCAGACACTTAAATTATAGGAATTACTTCATAGTTATTTGTGGATGCAGAAGTGGATAGGTAATGCCTGATTAAAACCAAGATTCTGAGGCTTTATTTTGACTTAATTTGATCATGGAAGGTTCTGTCTTATTTTTACTGATCCCATGTTATCCACTAGTAGCTAGAGTTCTGGCAAACATATTGAAAAATAAGCATTATGTATGCCCTGGCATCAAACAACTAACAAACTTGAACCTACACCGTTGCCTTTGTTTTGCAGGAAAACTCAATTATTCTTAATGGCCAGTAAGCTGTATTTGTCTCTCAAGAAAGATACCCACAGAGGGAGAAGGGGAATGCACCATGTGCATTAACAAAACTACATGTAGCTCAGATATGGTACCTGCATGGAATTCCATCCCATTCTCCTGGGATGATTAAAGGATATCGCTTCAGCAGTTTTCTGCTTCCTCATATTTATAAATTGGCTACAGCTAAAACCACCTTAAATTCATGTGTTCAAAACCACAGTTGTATTCAGGTCTGTGTTTATTGATGGTCCTTACTGTATGGTACACCGACTTGGCTGTCTTCCTTCACTGCTTTCCTGGTACCTTATCACTGTTAAGTACAAAATGTCCACTAAAGCTGGTGACTGCCCTGGTAACACTACACAGAACTGTGTGAAATCCATACCAGAAAAAAACCCCCAAAGCAGTTGATTTATTCCAGA
The DNA here is from genome assembly GCF_028551555.1 of Melozone crissalis. Taxonomy (NCBI): domain Eukaryota; kingdom Metazoa; phylum Chordata; class Aves; order Passeriformes; family Passerellidae; genus Melozone; species Melozone crissalis. The sequence goes on along the minus strand of NW_026535783.1, from coordinate 32,638,808 downwards.
GAGGAATCACAGAATCATAGAATTGTCTGGAAGGGACCACCCCATTTCAATTCCCCTGCCACTGCCAAGGGCACCTTCCACGACACCAGGTTAGACAAAGCCCCATTCAACTTGGTCTTGGGCTCTTCCAGGGATGGGACATCCACTACTTCTCTGCATAATCTGTTCCAGTGCTTCCCCCTCACAGTGAAGAATTTCATCCTAAATGAGAAGCAAAGTGATGTCACTGGCCACTCGTCCTACAACACAGCAAGGTGCTACATGGCATTTGCAACACAGGTGTACGGACACTTGCTGAAAGTGTCATGGTACTGTTCTTTATATGAATACCAAGAGAAACCAAGTCGCTCTGTCCTCTGTGAGTTTGCTTGTCTCTGAGGCATTGGTGGATGCACTGTGTTCAGTAACTATTGCTGGTTCCTTGGCAGGTGGTCCTTTTAAGAACAGGGTTGATATCTTTTGCTAGCAAATGGGATTCATCCTCCAGATGAATGATGGCATGTTGCCCTCACAGACCTCAACACATAACCCTGAAGGTGATCAAAGGGTGTTGAATAACATGTGTGCTCTATGTACTCTCAGATTTATCATTCAATTTCAAAAGAGAAAGCAGGGGGGCTGTGAAAGAGTCCTCTCTGTTCTCCATGCCTCACCTCTGACTGAATCCTCTTTGAACTCCATCTTATTTTTTGTCACCAACTAGTTCTTCCTAAGGATTTGCAGAAGATGTATTCTCCATTGACTAGGATAGTTTGACAGGGTTGGAAAAAACCTCTGGGGGTTTGTTAGTGCAGTAAGTTCAATCAGTGCTAGCAAGAGCAGCAGGAGGAAAGAATAAACTCAAGGGAGGTAATGTTTTGGGTAGGTGTTAAAATAGTCTGATCACTAGTGACTCATGGGTAGTGATGTGAAAATTTCCTACTCCTGAAGGTAGAAATAAACATTAAAACAGCTTTTTATGAGTGCAATGGTTTGTGATCTCAGGGCACATAGCTCAGTGGATACTGACACACTATAACGTAAAATAATAAATCTGAAGAATTCATAACAGGTGAAGTAAGATTGCACTGAGAGGCTACAGCTGTTTTAAGAAGAAGAGTAATGACCCACAAGATGCAGCTTAGTTTTCTCATTGCTAAATGTGGCCAGTGCTTTGTTTTGTGAGGACTGTGCTGCTGCCCAGCTTTAACCTCCTTTAATGCTAAACAGAAGCATGAACACCACGGACAGTCAGAAACAGTATGAAGATGTCAGAAATCAGTCTTGGCATCCATTTGCTTGCCAGCCTACCTCTTGACTAGGATGTTTTATGTACAGAGAGCAGTGAGCTGTGCAACACACATTGTGTGGCACCCTGGCAGTTGCAGCAATGTGGTCAGGGCTGGAAGCAATAGGAAGGCAGCTGCAGGGATGACAGGGGTTTTGCAGCAATTCAGCATCCCTCCTGTCCTGAAGAAGATATGCAACATGCATGGGAATAAGGAGTATTCAGTGGAGGGTCTACATCCTATTTTTCTTGACCTTCTTAGGAAATCTGTCAGTGTTAAGGTTTTTTTCTTTTGGTTTTCCTAACCATTTTGCACTGTATTCACAGAACAAAGGCAGTGTCACAGAATGAGAATAGTAACAAACTAAAGTTAGAAGTTATATAGAAGTAATAATTTTTCTTCAAAGAAAGCTGATTTTGATTCTTCACTTGACATGTTTCAGGTAGTGTTACTGTTGCTCAGGTTACAGAACTTGTGTTGCTTTGTTATTCAAGCCAAATAATACCTCATCTTTTTTTTTCCTGTTAAATGTTTTGAGAAGAAATACATAGATTTATAAGGAAGGTGAAGCTTAACTGACAGTCAGTAGCATTAACAGTGCAATATATCTGGGCATAAAGCGCTGCTTCAATTTAACCAGTTGCTGTAACAAAGTTTTGTTAATAGAAAGAAATTCTGTATAACTATGCAATTACATTCAGGAACTTGTCTGGATTTGGAGTTACATTATGGGTCAGGCAAGGGTCTTAATGATGTTCAAAATAAGAATAACTCAAAGCCTATAAAAAAGCTGTCTAGGAGCCTTTTTGATTTCCAATAGGTATTTGCTGTGGCAGCTCTCTGGAAACTGCTCTTATCTTGTGTCTAACAGCTTCTACCACCTGATTGCACCAAGACAGCATGCACAAGTGTATGGACACATACACCAATAGTGTACGGAACAGCAGGAGGAAGCAGAGGTGCCACAATAAATCTTAAGCTGCAAATGAGACTGCTTTATGATAAACACACTTTACATATAAAACAGCAAAACCAGAACCTTTTTCCAGAGGACAGTGTAATTAATAAATAATGAGTAGAAGAAAACTTAGATGAATGTGTGTGCCTGCACTATGTACCTTTGTCACCTACCTGTGTACACATCTGTGTTGACTGCAAAATAAGCCCAGCTGATGTGTCAAGCAGGACAGGGCTGTCTCCATCCCCTCCTTGCTGCACTGTAGCATACCTTGCATAGATGTGCCTGTCTTACCTTCTCATACTCCATCCCACCCCATTTCTCACACATCTCCATGGCACATCATAGAGCTTATCCTGGTTCTGAACTTAGGTGAAAGGAAAACCAAGGTACTTCCTGAAATAAAAGACTGCAGCAATTGAAGATGGTAAAGGATGTAGAGAGGAAGCCTTATGAGGAGCAGCTGAGATCACTTGACTTCTTTAGCCTGGAAAGAGGAGATGGAGGGGAGACCTCACTGCAGTCTACAAATTCATCACAATGGGAAGCAGAGGGGCAAGCACTGATCTCTTTCCTCTGGTCACCAGTGACAGGACTTGAGGAAATGGCATGAAGCCGAGTCAGGAGAGCTTGGGGCTGGATATTAGAAAAAGGTTCTTTCCCCAGGGGGTGGTTGGGCACTGGAACAGGCTCTCCAGGGAAGTGGTCACAGCACCAGCCTGACAGAGTTCAGTAAGTACTTAGACAATGCTCTCAAGCACATTCCTGGGGTGTCCTATGCAGGGCCAGCAGTTGGACTTTGCAGATTACAGAACATTCTAAACTGAAAGGGACTCACAAGGATCATCAGGTTCATATGAAATGAGTGGTCCACAGAGAGATCAAACCCACAATTCTGATGTCATTAGCACCATGCTCTAATCTCAGGGTCATTTCAATGTTCCTTGTCAGTCCCTTCCAGCTCAGGATACACTAATGGTCCTGCATGCAGATTGTGAGGAGGCTGAGGAAAGAAGTCATCTGGGCCCCTGCAAGGTTTTGGGCAGGAACAGATACATTTGGAACATTAGAGGAATCTTATGTGCAGTCAGGTGTACATGTCTGTGTGTGTTTGGTTATGCCTGAGAGACTGAGGCACAGTCAAAAGAGACACAACAAAAGTGCACACAGAAAGAGAAGGCAGTGAGTAAAAGCTGAAAGCTTTGGGTGTGATACCAGACAGAAGAACACTTGAGACCCTCAAAGAACATTTGTCCTCTGGACAAGGAAACTACTGTCTATTTTTGAATTTCTAGTGCCCTGAAAAAATTTTGCATTGCCTAGTTTCTTTTAAAATAAATAAGATTGCAACCATATCAAATGTATCATCCAGTTGTCCTGGTGGAATGAGTTTGCAAGACCTTGAATATCAGGAGCTTGAGTCAGGCATTCCGATACTGATGAGAGAGTATATCTGTTGATACTACAGATTAATTTTATTGAGAAAGTTGACTGCAAATCTCATGGGACAAGGTTTTCATTCAATTTCCTATATATAATTACAGCTTTTTATAAGGACTTCCCAGGCAACTTTTGTATTTTGAAACTTCCTATCTTTTAATATAATGGAGTTAATAAAATTACATAAGGCAGCATTCTCTGTTTGCCTCTCTGATCCTATCCTCCTTCACCATGAAAAAGCTTCATTATGCTTTGAGGGTCTTGAAAGTTCTATTTCCTTATAATTACTTTGCTCAGTCTTGCTTCATACAAATCAAGCCTTCTATTGTTCTCAGGGATGCAGATAGCATATTCCAATTTAGTGTTTGGTTTTGCAGGCACCAGAGATATTTTTAAAAGAGACAGCAACATTTCAATAGGTGTATTTTTCAGGGCATGCTGTTAAATGCCACCAGACTACTCTGAGCTCTGTATTCCTACTAGCAGAAATTAAAAATAACACAGCATATTCCATCTGACTGTGTGTTACCATCTGGACATTTAATGATGCTCCCACAAGTTTGGTTCCTGCGCCCCTATTTTACAAGAAGATTACTATAGAGATCATGAAATTTGTCCAGATATCCACTTGGGTTTCTGCTCTCATATTTCAGATGCTTCACCACAGAGAGCTAAAGCATGATCTTTTAAAATAATAGAGAATCTGGAACTTGAAAGAAACTTTTATTGTATTTAAAGTCATTTGTATCCAAAGGCCCAAGTTTCTTTAACTCATTACCTGACTTCATTTTATGTTATGATTATAACCCAGATTTTAAGTCCAGCATGCTCCCAGCTACCTTTCCTCTGTGTTCTTAGCCAGGAGGAAAATGCTTCAGTTCTTTTTCAATTATTATAATTGTCAGATCCTATATTATTATTGGTTCTTGCTTAGGTAGAACTATTATGTTCTGTGCCTTCATAAAATGTTTCAGGCTAATCAAATAATAATGTGGAAAAATAATTTCAAAATAAATCTAAGACAAATATTAACATATAAATCTGCCTTTAAAATCACTCTCCATTTCTTAAGATTCTGTTTTTACTTCTTTGTAAGCTTTTGTGTACTAGACTGATTACCTCAAAAAGTGGTATTTCATATTCAAGAATGTGCTTGTAACATCAAGTTAAAAAGCACAAATCAATCAGGAGAAGAATTAAACCAAATTGACAGTATATACCTAGATTGTATGAGACCAGTGCCAATGATTTAAATACAATGGCATTTTCCAGCCTGAAAGCCAAATGAATACTTTGGAAGGCATGTATACAGAGCTTGTGTTTACAGTCTACAAAAGGTTAATGTTCCCTGATGACTGTGACTGCTGAGTGAAGGCTGGCAGAACCTACACTCCAAAAGGCAGTCCCAGCATGGACAAAACAAAATGTTCCCATGGTCTGAAGTGAACTTTCTTCTCATGTTGGTGAGCAGCTGGGCAGAGAGCTTTATTAAGAGTTTGCTGCACACCAAAAGTGTACCCTGCAAGTGCACAGTTATCTCATAGGGGCACGCGTTAGCATCTTGAGCCAACTGTGATATCAGTGCCATAAGTCCTCACCTCAGCTTTAGGAAATGCTGTGGTAACAGCAGCACATGCTTTTACATGAAATATGCTGTAGCCCTAGTGAATGAACAATCTCTCAAGCCAATGGGATCTGCAAACAATGTGAAGTTGAAGCAGAATCTTTCTTGTATTGCCTGCAAGGGAACTTTCCATTTATTTTATGTTGTAAATAGCTTCTCCTTAAATTGTCTACAACCTCTGTTGGAAAAGCTGGTAAGGAGCTCCTGGACCTCAAGACTTGTTAATATTCTTAATGCGGATAATTCCTGCTAATACATAAGAAGATAAAAAAGGAGTCATAGTGACCTGACTTTTCACACAGAAATAACTGATGATAAGTTTGACTTCTTAATTTAAGCCTGACTGTGAACATCACTGTTTTGTAAAATGTCCATCAGCCCTTGTGGTAATACTGGCCTACCATTTTATTTATAGGCTCAGTGTACAATGATGCAAAAGCAGAGCAGAGTAAAACAAAGGAGATTTATTCCTCCAGGTCAATGTGATGGGTCTGTTTAATATGTAGAAAGAAGCTAATATGGAGAATATCCAAATATAGGAAATATCAAGTATGGAATACCAAAATTTTGTATACACATTTTATATGTATATGCGTATGTATATATGAGTATAAAGCAAACTAAAGAAATAAATTAAACTCCTGCTGACTTAGAATGAGAAAATATTTGTGAAAGTAGTGTGAAGAACTGCAGTGGTGATTAAGTAGCAATTTCCTGTGGCGGGATTTCACATGGGGCTCAAACTCCTTGAATGGTTCAAAATTTCCTCATGTTCATTTGCATGTGGCTGCTTAGCCATTTTCAAAGTCTGAGACAAGAACTGTGCCAAGCTTCTCAGCAATTTATGCAAAATGAGCAATGAAGTGGTAGTAGGATGGTGGCTCAGTGGGTTAGTAGGAGCTGAGAGTGGTGTGAAGGGTTCTGAGGGCAGCAAAATGGGAATTTACAGTGATCTCGGTAAACCATTTAGCTTTTCTGGGCTGGATATTGTATCATATTATCTTCTTACAAAGCCTGATTCAGATATATTTGCTTTTTTCACTGGTCAAATTTGGCAGAAGTATTGCCAGTATTGGAACGGCTTCTAAAATATTTTTGTGTAGATTTGCAAAACTATCTTTCATTGATATTAATATTGCTAGGAATGTGTCTACCTCACTGTTTAAGAGACATATCCCAAGCAGTTGTATTTTGCTACTTTGATGGCATATGAAAGATAGCATGGAGTTGCCTGCTTTGGCAGCAATTACAGGCACAGATGTTGTTACCTCTCACTATTTTTAGCATGAATCTAACAATATGTGTTGTTTTCTTCAGACCTTTAAAATCTTGAAGATTTCTGGAACTTTGTTTTTCAACATATGTGCAATGAGAAGCTAAAAGAAGGTTTGCATGGACCTGAAATGCTTAGCACTTCCATGTATTTTTCAAATTGTTTAGAAGTTAGGGCCCTTACAGGAAGGTTGATAAAGTCAAAGCTGTCAGTAATGTGCATTATTTTACTCTGCTGCTCTCTTTTCCCCCCATTGTCGGGGGATGGGTAGATATAAGTCCAATTGTGTCAGGAACCCACGTCTTAAAAAAGGAACCCACTAGGCCGCGGCAAAATATCCAAATATGGATAACATTGTAAACAGACCAGTGAAGAGATTTTTGATTTTATTTCCAGCACATCAGTCTCATAATACAAAAAGGAGACATGACAGCTCACTGATCCACCCCAAAAAAATGTCTCTCCCAGGAGGGCTCATACAGCAATACATAAAATCATCTCAATCTAGAGTTCAGCCAATCACACACAGAAAACACATATTGACAAGCATTCTATCCAATCTCACAAGGTATACGTAATCGTAGCTAAAACAAAGACTGGTTCATAAGAGACAATGAACAGAGCTCTATTCATGCTAACCTTCTAAAGATATACATTAAATAACCTTGTTGCCATCCTAAAACCAATTCTACAGAGACCTATTGTTATTTGTCACGTCTACTGCTTGGGAAACTTTTCTGCTTGTATGGGAAACTTTTCTGCTTGCATTTGCAATGCTAACAGAACTTCAGTCTGAGGCCTATACTTTTTTAACCATTTCCTAAAAACCCTCTAACCTTATGGATTCCAACATTTCCCCCTCTCTGTTTGACACAGAAACTTTCATTTTCTTGTCGCTTACTACTTGCGTTTCATAGCTCTATTGCAAAATTTCTGCTTATTATCTGTTGAAGACCTATTTTCACTAAACTGAAGTATGGCTATATTACGGCACAGCAACTTAATGCTGTGAAAACCTAATTCTTGAAAGAGGTATGATTCACGTTCGGCAACAGTCACAAGTTATCGTTCGAAAAACTCTGGTCGATTCCAAGGCCTTAATTCAAAACCTTCGTTCATGTCAATACCTTCATCTACTACTTTCGTAAGATTTCGTACACTCTCCGTGCTTCTACTTCCTAATTCTCCTGCTTGAATGACAAAAACTTCTCGGACTGTTTTGTTCATCATTCGCCGAACACAACAGAGTATACAAGGCACCACTATCAATATCAGTATTAGAACACCTAATACGTAAAGACCTATCTCGCAAAGTTGCCTTAGCCAAGGTGCAAAATTCCAATTTTGAAACAAATCATCCAACCAAGAACCTCCATCTTCTTTAATTTGGGCTGTCAGATCCTTTAATTTTTGAATGCTTTTGTGAATGGATTCAGAATGATCAGACAAATTCATACAACACAATCCTTCAAATTCCTCACAACCATGTCCTTGTGCCAGTAAAAGAAAATCAATGGCTGCTCTGTTTTGAAGAGTAGCATGTCTAATACTATCAACATCGGTCAACATATCACTGATTGCGGAGGATGTGGCATTAGCTTGTTTGCTCAGCCAACATCCAACTCGATCTAATTGTCTCAATGCCACTGCTGAAGCCAATTGTGGTAAAAATATACCTGCTGAAACCCTTCTGGCGGCATTCCAAGGCATAAAATCACTCTGACAGTTCTCATCATAATGAGGAACAGCTCTCGTTCTCCTTTGTTTCTTTTTCATCACTGCTTTTGCAGTGGGGGCAATTATGGTGAGCATGCCAATGCTACAAGGGCCACCTTCAAGGTGAGCTGGAATGCCTTGCCAAGCTCTGTCTCCGCAGATGAACCAATACCCTTTCGGCAATTGCTGTGGATATTGATCCGTCTCCGGAAACACATCCCAACTATTCGAAACATTACACCAAAAACTCAAATTTTTATATGCAAAATAATGAGGAGTAACACTGAACTTTGGGGGATCACCTTTTCGCCAGGCATGAGTCATGAAAGTAAAACAAAAATCCATGGTCAAAGAACCAAGGATTTCCAATTCTTGAGATTCAGATGCTGCCCTAAGGAGTTTTTTGGACCAAATGTTCCAATTGAAGGAAGCACTGTTTCAATTGTCAATTCCACTTGGTTTACCATTAGATTGTTTTTTGATCAAAGGCAACTCTTTCACTGGCACACCAACCAGACAGGTTGAAAAAGGCTTTTCTGGTTCTGAATTAGACAGACATATAGTATCCGATCCAGCAGCCTTGGCTAAGGTCACCCAAACATTCGTTTTCGGTTGATCCACAGGCAGATCTGCACGACAAAAAACAATTAAAATCAAGCAAAACAAGTATACCATTTGATTTTTCCCCATCTCTTTCAAGAACTAAGTTTTGGCAAAATTCTTTCTACACAAAAACGACAACCTAAGTTTTCAGCCAAATATTAATTTTGTAAAGCAAACATTCAGCATTCAATTAGTATACTCATGAATAACATTGGCACAAAATCAGAGTTCATGGGTTCCACCGATGCACAAAGAACGTCAGGCACAAGAGGCGTCAGGCGAGACCCGGAACCGCAATTTCCCGAGTGGAAGCAGCCACTTCAGCCTCCACCCCAGGCCCAACAGAATCCCATTCAGGTTTCAGTGTCCCTGTGCAAACAATTTTAGGAAGTACAATCACTTTTTCGTTCTCATCTTTTACACACTTTGTCCCATCCCCCTTACAAGAGCCACATATTTTTTCATTAACAGAACAACGCGAAGAAAAGTCCGAAAGAGTCTCACTTTTTCCCAGTGAAAGAGAAGAAAGATTTTGTTCAACAGAGTTCAAAGCATTAGTGTCAACATTTGAAACAACACTTGTTACATTCTCCGATACACACGAAGTCTCCGGTTTACTGGCATTTAAAGAGATAGAGCCAGAAGCTTTGTTTTCTGAGTCCAAGTTGATCTTATTATTATCAGTTTGTTTAAAACACTCCAACAGAGCTCTACAAATCGGCATAAGTTCTCTTAAGCTTTCATCTTTTTTGAGAGAAACTAGATTATAGATTCTCCAGTTTATCTGATCCCAAAAATGAAAAGTAAAAGCAGAATGCAAGTTCAAATCTTGAGTATTCGCTTTAAGCCAGATAAGTAAGTTTTTAAGCTCAGGTTTTGAGACTGCAGAACGAGCTTTCTCTTGTAACATTGTCTTTTTATACAGTCTCTCATAACATCCAACTTTTGATAACTTTGTTCCCATTTTCGTTTTCTCTTTACCCAAGCCTCTCCCGAGAAAAATTACTTACAAATTCCTTGGCTTCGGCGGGAGAGATGTTACTGTCCTGTTGATCAACACTTGAGTCAACCAGAAAAGCCTTTTTCAACCCCCCATCATTCCTGGCCATTATTTTACCTTTCCTTTTGGGTACTTTAGGATATTTCCAGTCTAGATTAGATCTATGGCCTGGCGATCTTGTATGAAATTTTAACAGGTTGTGAGGTCTTGGAAAGGCCTGGTGAGCACTGAAAAAGTTTTGAGCTACTGTATGTTTATCCCATTTGAATGGTCAAAAATTTAAATTTTTCCGAGGGTATGATAATTCATGTCATAGCTGGCAGATACATACCTGCTGAAAAGATACCTCTCAGTGGGAGCAATTGTTGAATTTCAGCACTGTGAAAATGAATGTTTTGTTAAAAAAATACCAGATCAGATCTGGGCTCTTGGCTATAGTTAGTTATAATAAGGCATTATAAAGGCATTATATAGTTAGTTAAAATGCCTTTCAAAAAAGAAACCCAAACACTTTTGACCCCAATTAAAATTTCATATCCATATATATAGCTTGATACTGAATGTGTGACAGATATCAGAGTAGCAATTCAGTAGAGCACTGTAGTTGACTCATATTTGCAACATAGCCTTCAAGCACTCAAAGGTACTGCCACTGCATGTTCCTCTTATGACATTTATAAAACAAGATTTTGTGCTAATGTTCTGTGTGCACACTCTTCAAAATGTGCCTATAACATGCTTCTCCCTGTATATATGGCTACATAAAATTTATGACTACAGAACCCATAAATTTTTCCTCAGGCTGGAAACTATGGTGCAGCATATGCTCAGAAACAGCAGATCTTATCAGGTAGGATTAGCAGACAGGAGGATGAAAAGCAGTTCTGAGCAAGCTTACATCTGCTTTACTCACTTCCTGCATAATGCAGATTGCTGCAGGTCAGGAGCAATGACTTGTTATCAGCCAAGGCAGCAGGCACTCTGAGTTGAGTGAAAGAGTTGGGGAAAAATTTATAAATTATATGTTCTCAGAGGACACTTGTAGGGGATCAAATAAACTTGGACAAAAAAGTATTAAAAAGAAATTCCTTCTTTTAATTATGGTGACAGCTGCTGCAGGTAACCAATTAGCTTTACCATAGCATCTGTGAACCTTGGAATGGTGCATTAACTTCTCACAGTCTGTGCTGCACAAACACAAAATAAAATGAAGGCTGCTGTGGCAGGCAGAGTGAACTGCACTGTAGCTCAGCTAGGAGTATCACCTGGCACAGGGTAAAGGTGCATCGTGGGAAGTGCCCACTGTTGCTCAGCTGAAAGCACCTTTTAAACCTCTTCTACTTGCTTATTCAGATGGGAAACACTGTTCTTTTCTCAAAGGAATGAAATCTGACAGGCATATTAAAAATATTTAATACGCAGAGTTAAAATAAGCAGGCTTTATATAGACGACGTAATGGTAAAATAATCATAAAAAATATATAAATAATATTGTATGACCAAGAGATGCACTGAACAAAAGTAATCAGATTCAGTCAATTAAATTGCTCCAAATTACAACAGATGTAGTCACAGAGGCATGGTGAGAAAGGAATACTGTTCCTTATGTCCATTCCAGACAGGATAGTGAAGTAACACTTGCTTGTGAGGTTGCTGTATCCATCTTGGCATCTCCCAAAATCTTAAAGAGCACCGTGGAGCTCTTTTCTAACAGATTTTGGGTTTTATGACTTTAGAAGTATGGAAAGTTTTCTGTACTTTGTTAGCTAAAATGAAGTAACATGACTAACATTTCATCAGGGGCAATATCAAGAAATTCACCAGTGCTGGAATAACACATAGGAAATCGCTACTGCTCATCCACTGCCCTCTGGATTGATTTCATAATGAGATATCACATGAGAAAGACCAAACCTCTATCAAGTAGCTTGACTTCAGTTTAGAGTAAACACAATTATTGCGTATGTTGAAATAACATGGATACTTGTAAAAATGGCCTTGCTAGCAGTATGTGTAAAGAGGTTTTTATTATTAAATCAAATTAAATTAAATTAAGCTTGGAGCAGAAAAATGGATTGCTTCTTCTCTGACTCCTCAGCATATAGCACTTTGCATCTCACAGGGCTTTGAAATAATTTATCACATACACTTTGCAAAGCTGACAACACTGTATGCAGGATTTTAAAGGCAATGGGGTTTGTTCTCTTAAAAAGAAAGTTGCAAAATCTAGTAGTGCAATAATGTCCAGTCAAGTGGCCCATGGAGGAGAAGGAGATGGTTTCAGACAGCCCACACAGCTTCACAGGGGAAGGTCCTGTCTGACCAAGCCAGTAGCCTTTTATAGTAGAGTAACTATGTCAGTGTATAAGGGAAGAGCTACAAATGTCATTTAGATGGATCTCTGTAAGGCCTTTGGCATGATCCCCTCCTTCTTTCTAAATTGAAGAGTGATGGATTCAACAGGCAGACTCTTAGGAGGATTAGGAACCGGTTGTGTGGTCACATCCAGTAGCTAGTGGTCAATGGCTCAGAATCCCAATGTGCATCTGTGATGAGTGGTGCTCCTCAAGGATCCACACTGGGACCAGTATTATTTCATCTCTCCATCAATAACATAGATAGAGGGATCATGTGCACCCTCAACAAGTTTGCAACTGACATCAAGTGGAGTGGTGGCACTCATTCACCTGAAGGACAGTATTTCTTCTAGAGGAATTTGAACAAGCTGGAGAAGTGGGCCCATGGGAATATCAGGAGATTTAAAAAGTCCAAGTGCAAGGTGCTGCATCTGATTTGGGGCAAAACCTGCTATCAGCACAGGCTGGGGATGAGCAGATGCAGAGCAGCCCTGCCCAGAAGGACTTGGGGGTGCTGGTGGGTGAGAGGCTGGACATGACCCAGCCATGGGCACTCCCAGCCCAGAGAGCCAAACGTGTCCTGGGCTGCATCCAGAGCAGCGTGGGCAGCAGGGGAGGGAGGGAATTCTGCCCCTCTGCTCTGCTCTGCTCTGGGGAGAGCCCACCTGGAACCTGCATCCAACTCTGGGGTCCCAGCACAGGGAGGACATGGAGGTGTTGGGAGAAAAATCCAGAGAAGGCCACCAAGGTGATTGGAGGGCTGGAGCACCTCTCCTGTGAAGAAAGGCTGAGAGAACTGGTTTTTTTTTAGCTAGGAGAAGAGAAGGCTAATTTTGACCTTTCAGTTCCTGAAGGGAACTTATGTGAAAGATGGGAAAAGACTACTTGAAAGAGCAGGTAGTGAAAGCAAAAGGGAAATAGGTTCAAATTGAAAAAGTGTAGGCTTAGATTAGATATAAGGAAAAAGTTTTTTACTGTGTGGGTGGTGAATCAGTCAAACAAGTTGCCCAGGGAAGCTGTGGATGCTCTATCAAAGGTGATTAGCCAGGTTGGATGGGGCTCTGAGCCACCTCATCTAGTGGAAGGGTTGGAAGTAAATGATCTTCAAGGTGTCCTACCACCCCACACCATTCTGTGATTCTGTGATCTCCTTTCTCTGCGCTGCTACCTCTGGGTTAGGTTATTTCTGCCTAGATGCTTTATATGTATTCAAACTGGAGCTCATATGGCCTCACTTTTGTAGTTTTGTTAAGTCTTTACAGAGTTCTTTGCCAATGGCATGGTGTTTCCCTACTACAAATAGTTAAGTTGCTTGTTTAGAAACCACCCTTTTTAGAAACCATTCTTCTAAGTCTTTACCAAAGGTGTTGAATAATCTGGTCCTTGATATTTTCCAGCTCCAGGGCAAAATAGCATTAAGTCCTGCCCTTTGCTGCTTACTGTTTTATTTGGCCCAAAAGACCACTTCGTCCAAACCCTCAGCAGTTTTGTCTCTTAATAACTTTTACTTTAATCCTATAGAAATTATCTTACCATTTGAGAAGTTTTGACCAACAAGTGTTGTTATACTTATCCATTTACATAGGCATATGTGCTCTTTTTTGTGTTCTCATTGATGTGGTTTCCCAGGGGATGTGAGTCATCCAAATATAGAACAAACCAGGGCAGAACTTTCTAACCTGGCTGCTGCTGGCATGAGTGTACTGTTGTCTCTCCTCCGCAACTTCTTGGTAGTGTGTCTGCAAATGCTCACAACATTTAACAGTGACAGCTTATAAGTCTGAAAACATCTCAGGGTTCAACACTGCTAGAGCAGAAAGGACTGGGGTTTTTATATTCTTCATGATTACCTAAACAAAAGTAAGTGGAGCAAACTTGGGTGCCTTCTGACATACAAAAATTGCCTTGTTCCATCTAAAATTCTTTCCATTTTTCTCTTTTGTTACCTGCTTTTAAGAATGAAGGAGCTGGACAGTTGAATCTTGACTCTTCAATGTCCTGTCAAACTGTATATGGTATCAAGTGATTGTTTTGTGGTTTAAATGGTAACTAGTCTACCTATCCTTTCGGAACATTGTTCAGTTCGTGATGCTACAGTCTGGGAGCTTCCACTCATAACCTAAAAGGTTCAAGCAATGTCTATCTTTCTTTGTATCTGTATTATCCATTGGCTGGTAAACATATTTTACCTTCTATTCTTCCTTCTATTCTTCCTTCTATATGTTCCTTCTAGGGAACATATTCTTCCTTCTATTTTGCTTTGCAGATATTTCAATGGAAAGTGATAAAAGTTCTAGTTCTTAGAAAGCAAAAAACCTGCATTTTAGGAATAGAAAAGCATCAATTTCTGCCTAATAACTTACAAAAATTAAGTTAGGTACAAAGAACATGGAAGGCAAACTTCAATTCTGAATTTAAGCTTCAATGTGTATGCTTTGGGTTAAAAATTGACAAAAACAAGGGGACATTCTTGACCATAGCCACTGTGAACACTGTGCACTTACACACTGGAAAAAGATCCACTTTGACTGTAAGCAAAAATGTTAATAGATTTTTAACCTCAGTGTGTGTTCTTCATGCAGATTCTAAGGCTGTAGTAAATGCAATTAGATCTTAAGCATTACTTCTGCAATATGGACTCCGGCAGCTGAAGGATTATTTGTGCATGACCCTTCTCCATCTATTTTGTGTAGTAATTTTGTGTCTGGTTATGAAACTGTGAGTGGTATGGGGTCGTGGCAGTGAAGCAGGGAAGGAGTGTCTTTCAAGGGATCAATGTTCATCCAATTTAATCACTGTCTGAGGTTTTAATTCCTGTTTCAAACAAATGAATGCGATACTTGGAGTATTTCAATACAGACACTGTGACCTAGTCATTTCAAATCACTTAAGAGACCTTTTGTGAAACAGTAGAAAAATTACCCACCTTTTCACTCTTGCTGTTACTGGGCAATTTCCACCCTGCAGAAAGGAAATGAATTACAATTACCAGGGCTGGAAGTCATTCAGTAGGACAGAATGCATAAGCCCAAACTCAATTTAATTTATATAGTGCATGTTTTTCTCCTTCTATATCTCTGTATCCTACTTTTCTGCTCTTCTGTAAGTGTGTGACAGTGGGGTACAGAGTTCTAAACCTGCCCTGCTTTATTTTTTTCTTTCCATGTCTGGGTTGTTTGTCCCATACACACTTAAAAACAAAACAAAAACCCCCAAATAAATACCATACAAGAATCAATATCTAGTCCAAGCCCTAATGTTGTCCTGTTAATAGCTAATTAAGCCAAAGTAGTAAAAGAAAGTATTAGGAGGGCAAGAACATGCTTCAGAAAGATTTAAAGCTAACTGTAGTTAAGGCAAAACAGCACTTTGAATATGCAGCAGAGCTGAAAATATGACAATAAACAAGAACAGAGACTGGATTCTGTCATGAGAAGATCTGTTTCCATATGCTAGTATTTCATGTGGTAATGAACTGTACAGAAAGTATTGATTTCAGAAGGTCTTTCGTACTTGACTGAGTCCTTCAAGAAAAAATATTTGACATAGTATTTCTGAAAGAATATATCAGAGATTTTAACTAAAAATTTAAAGAAAATACAGACTGGGATTGTTCATCTACACTCACACACAGAGAATTTGGCCTGAACTGGTACTTGGACTGCCTGCAATACAGGTGGGAAAGAAAGGACAGGCCTAGTGAGCTGTGCTATAGAAAGGTCTATACCCTGAAGGCTGTCCTTTGCTTTGGCAGTTCTACTGCAGTTTCACTTTTAAAAGGCTCCCACTGGTGATCATCAGTTTCTGCTTAGAAAGCTTAATGCTCTGTCTCTCAAGACATATGCCCTTGGGAAATTTAGGTGTTATGCTTCTTTGAAGGTCTTGTGGTATCACTAGGATAGTGTGATTCCATATTTGTTTTCCATTGACAAATTTAACAGTCAGCACCTATTCAAATTTCTGGGATTGAACAAATCTAATGAACCTGTATACAGGTTAATAAAACAAAATTAAATAACTAAGAAAAAGTAAGCAACCCTACTGTAATTTTTCTTGTCTTTTTTTATCTGCAGTTCTTAAAGACTTTGCTATTTACCAAACCAAAGATGTTACATTTGAAAAGACACTTGCAAGCTGAGTTCAATGGCCTTTTGTCAGATCAACTCTCCTACTGTCTAACGAGGAATCTTTTTTTGATGCCACAGGTAGCACTCAGCATCATTTCCCAAGGTGGGAAGCTATTCTTTCTGCCCTCAGAAGGGATTCTGTGTTCTTCTAGGATGGCAAGATTACCTGACAGACAGCCATGCAGAAACAGAACACACCGTATTATAAACTGAGCTACTTGGTGATAAATTGTTAGGGACTGACTTTCTGCAGCACACAAAACAGACTTTGTCTAATCTTGGCACACATAGGAGGAAATTGTAACCTTGGGTTGCAAATACTTGTTGCTTTTCTTCATTGGTGATATTAGTCTAAGAAATATACTCAACAGAGGAGACATGGTTTGGGGTGTATGTTGGTGGGACACCATTATTACTACACCATTCTCTGACAAATCTAGGATCCTGGACATACAGCAGATAATACATCAGAGGGGCAGAATGAAGGAGGACATGTCCAACTTTTGCCCCACTAAGAGCTGCTTACCTCTGGATCAGCCCAGTGCACAGGCTTGCAGACACAAGGATTCAGTTGGCTCCTGATGACATCAATTTTGTTACTTTACTTTGTCATCATCCTCTATCAGGATTAGACCTTTCTATGTGGAGTAAGCTCCATGAATTTGCAACCAACAAAATATGTTACAGCATGAAATGGGAAATGGCTTCAGATGAAAAGCGCATTGTCACCCTAAGCCTACTGAAACTATCTGTATTATGTACTGAAGAAAGCACTCCACCAACATCCATCAATGTCTTTTAATCACAGAATCACAGAATGGTCTGGGTTGGAAGGAACCTTACAGATCCTCTTGTTCCAGCTCCACTGCCACAGACAAGGAACACCTTCCACTAAACCAGGTTGCTCAGAGCCTTGTCCAAACTAGTCTTGAACTCTTCCAGGGATGGGGCATCTATGACTTCCCTGGACAGCCTGTTCCAGGGATTCACCACCCTTATGGTATGAAATTTCTTCCTGATATCTAATCTAAACTAACCATCATTCAATTTAAGATCATTCCCTCTTGTCCTATCACTAATGGAATAATATCTAATTTCACATCACTTTGAAGATCCAATCAAAATAACAAGTGTGCAATTGAGATATTTCAAGCTTAGATCTACTTGGTGAAACATGGTTTCAGATGAAAAGTGCATTGTCGCCCAAAGAGGAAAGAGCTGCTTCAAAATTCTAATTTGGCTTTAAAACATAGACAGTTAGAGAAAAAGCATATGTCTGAGAGTATTTTTCCAAACTAATGATTCAGCTTCTAGTTGACATCTAGAAAAACCTGGTCCAAAAATAATAGGAGAGGATGCCTGTATAGAGTTCTACTGAAAATTGTCTAGAACAAATTAAATCTTCCAATTATCTCTAGCTATAAGTGTTTTGGTAGAATGTGGTATATCTTTTAGGATATGTCAGGAATAGTCTAAAAGGATGTTATAGAAAAGCTAGAGGCAATGTAACACATCTGTTATGAAACAATAACCTCTTGCTGTCTCCTGGAAACACAACTCTCCAACTGAGTTTTGTCCCACTTTATAAAAGGCCTTTAAGAAAGCGTAATGATAAAAATGTGACAATGTGTGACAGCACTTGAGAAAACAAGGAGGAAGGGACACTGGCACTTAGATTTTAGTCATGTAAATATGTTATTCTTGCAAATATTTAACAGATTGTGTCTCTGCAAAAAGCTGGAAATGAAAAGGTAGGGGAGTGAACACAACAGTGTGTGCAGAGTAATGAAACAGGATAAAACATGCTCTCTATCTCAGTCAAATATGTAAGAATATTGAATTAAATCTGCAAGATGCTATGGGAAAGGAAGCAGGCTGTAAATGGCTGTTAATTGTAGGCTGCTGTTAATTAACAGAAGCATCTCTTTATTCTTGATTTTCATTGCTCAGGCAGACAACTATTTTTGCTTATATATACATTATATTAGACAAATGTAAAGAACACAGAACAAATGTCTTTGAGAATAAGTGGGGCAAACTGTATCAGTTTTCTCTGATTGCCTATTTCTGAAAGTTCTGTGTTGTAACAAACCACATTTCTCTTGTAACAAGACTTTCAGATGAAGAGCCCTTATAGAAGTTGACTAAAGAAAAAAGACCCTCTGTTTTCTTTCAGGTATTGCAGATGCTAACAATGTGATGACAATGTGAGAAATAGTTCCACCCCAATTCTGACTATGGACAAAGGCACCCAAAAGAAAACTGTGACATCCCAAAGTCTACCCCAGTTGTCTTAATATGTCCGTGAGGGCCAGTGGATCAAGTAGACATCCCTGGAGCAGGTCTACTACTGGGAATACAATTGTTTTCCTATTGTTGCAGTATGTCTGTACACTGAAGAAGGATCATAAACCTGGCAAACTGGCAAGGGGGACTGGTGACTCTGTCAGCAAAAGAGAACAAACAAAATGAACTCACAGGAACTTCAGAACTCCAGAGAAACTTAAAATAAGATTCAGAGGCAGTGTGTGGAAGCCGCAGATGTATAACTGATATGGTTATGCTGTGTGGGCTCAGGTTACAGTTTGAATTCAACAAGTTTTGCTGATGATCAAGATTTTTTTCTGAAAATAGTTTAGTCATTTTGAATGTATGTTCAAAATAGTTCATGCGATAGGTAAAAGCAAACACTGACTCAATTAATTCTTTGCTATTCTTTGTACTGTTCTGTCTTGGTGTGAAGATAGAATCATCTTCACACCAAGACAGAACAGTACAGGGTTTTAATTTTCCTCATATTATTGACAGCACTGTGATAAAGCAAAACAATCTGTTACGGTGAATGCTTATAAATGGTGACGAGAATTGAAGTTAAAGACTAGGAATGAACTCTTTACAGACTCTAATTCTAGAGACATTGTCACAGACAAGGTCTCTTTAATATATTTCAAAGAGTATTTTATTGCTATTTCCTGCCTGTTTGTATCAGTTGAGCTATTTGTGTAGCTCACTTTGATATTAAATTCCGACTGAGTGGCAACCAAGTTCACAACAGCTGGACAGCCATAGCTGAATAGATCATGTATCACCAGAAATGCTGATGAAATTACTTCACTTTTTTAACAACAGGGCAGCCTGTTTGTAAGCAGGAAGATAATGGGAAATATGAATCGAAGGCTGAAGAAAGTGATAATAACTTACCTAAACATTGTGCTCTTAGGACTTAATTTCTTGTCAGGTACAAAAAGTTGGGTTGGGATGCCACAAGATGGAGGAGCAATACAGTGAGTGGCTCTGGGAGAGGGCGTCCTAGTAATGTAGGCACAGCCAAATTTGCTTCTTGGGAAACTCAATCTGATACCTTCAGCAGAGCAGCAAAGGTAGCTTTGTCCCATCACAAGGGAGGAAGCTGACAGGATCAGTACAGGCTGAAGAGCCCATACTGCACGTAAGAGAGTGCAAATCCTCACGGGATTTCTCCACCAGACCACACGGTCACCCTTCCCAAACCCACTGGAAATTACTCTTCTCCTACACCTGCTTACCACCTTGCTCCTCCCACAGGTGTTCTATGACCTCCTGACACCCTGAACCTCCCTGGCAGCTACGGTGAATATCGGCTGGGAGGAAGCTGATATCCCTGTTTGTACTGGGGAAGGAAATAAAGTACTGGGCTGGTATGGGACATGGCACCCATGCTACAGGGACCAGAGAAACAAAAAAACCAAGACAATCACTGGGCTGTATGTGTGTCCTGCCATCTTTTGCCTTGCCAATGGGGTAGAGAACTTGAAATTATGGGAGCAAACATCAGGGCTGGGTTGCCCAGTGCTGTGCACACAAACACACTGCTTGGGTGGCACTCCCCCTCTCCAGCCTGGGAGGGCAAAAAAGGCAGTCCAAGGTGTCTGCCTCCTCCAGCCTGCATTTCATCTCACGCAGCTGAGGCGCTCTCTAAGAAGCAACCTCAAAGAGAGAAGGTATTTAGGAAATGGAACATCAGTTTGAAAATCCAGGATTGATGGGGAAACCAATGGCAACTGAAATACTGAGGGAGTAAATAGCAGTTTGGGAGGACAGGCACGAGAGAAACATGCTGCAGGGTCATCCTCAAACGGTGCAAAAAGGCAGCAAGTTCTTGCAATCATTTTGATCTACATATAGAAGTTTCTTAGATAAATGGCCTCTATGGTGATCATTATTATTTTGTTTTTCATGAAAAACATCTTGTTTCTGAATACGCAGTTCTCTCTTGAAGAACTGAACATACCAGACTTCTTTGTAGAGAACATAAAAGTGATTTATTATTCCGCTTAAATGTAATTTTTTGCAGGCTGGACCATGTTTTTCTCAGGACATTTTTTCAGACAAACTCGACCCAAACTATGCTGCCAACTGTTACAGTAAATCCTAGACTACGTTTGACTGAGGAAAAGTCTGAAATTAAAGAGAAGACCTCAGGTGGTGTGGCTAATGACCTGTGCCAGCCCTTGATCACATCACTTCTATCAAGGGAACTGCGTGCTTGGTTTTGTGTCCTGCTTAGTATGTGAGAGCATGTCTTCTCTGGGGCACAACCCCAGCGGCAATACTTATACCCTGCCAACATGCTGAGCTGGGAACAAGAGGAAGTTTCAGGGGAGACTGAACCTATTTTACTTGTCTCTTAGACTGACTAATTTGACAAACTTTATCAATAATCAGAGAAAAAGCCTTTTGCAGTTTTGCCTAAATGATATCATGATGTTCTTTTAAAATGATATGTCAATGGATAACAGGTCTCATAATAATTTTAGGAAATACAGTTAAGCCAAAAGACCTTTTCAACAGAAGTACTGTGGGTTTGGAATGGACAGTCGATTACATATAAAGTACCTTCTCAGAGATTAACACCATGTTAAAAAAAAAGTATGAGTTTTAGAATATAGTGTAATTGCTGCTAGTAATCCTTTACTGTAGTCTATTGTCCTAAAAGGAAATTAGGAGCTAATAGCTTTGAAACACTATAAAGCCAGTAGGATACAAGTGCAGGAACTGTAAAGTATAAAGAACAACTTTTAGAGGATAATAAATTGTTCTTGCTGCATCCGTATAATGCTATTTATTTATAGACAGTAAAATTAAAATTTGTTGCAATCAAATTAAAATATAGCTGGTAAAAGTTTCCCTTCCCCATTGTTCTCTCTCTGTCTCTCTCTTTCTCTCTTTTTAAATCTTTAAAATTTAATCAAGAGACACAGGCATATGTTACATACAATTGTCATTATTGTCTGTCAATATCAAAATGTGTTGGGTTTGTGTGGCCAGATTTTGATAGCGAGGAGTTACAGGACTGGATTTTGTGAGAAGTCGCCAGAAGCTTCCTTCATGTCTGGCATGGCCAGTGCCAGCTGGCTCCAGATGTCCTGCTGGATGAGGCTGAGGCAATCAAACTTGATGGTAATGCTTTGGGGATAACACATTTAAGGAAAAGTTACTGCACAGATGTAATTGCAGACAGACACGAGTGAAGAGAGAGAGGATCAAGAGCCCTGCAGACCCCAAGGTCAGGGCAGCAGGAGGGGCAGGAGGTGCTCCAGGCACAGAGCTGGCATTCCCCTGCAGCCCCTGGTGCAGCCCATGGTGAGGCAGCTGTGCCCCTGCAGCCCATGCAGGTCCATGGGGATGCTGAGATCCACCCACAGCCCACAGAGGAGCCCCAGGCTGGAGCAGGTGGATGCCTGAGAGGGCTGTGAGCCCTTGGGAGGCCTGTGCTGGACCAGGCTCCTGACAGGGGCCTGAAGGCCATGGACAGAGCCCAGGCTGGAACAGATCTCCTGGCAGGAATTGTGACCCTGTGGGGGACCCATGCTGGAGCAGGCTGTGGAACAGTGACCCAGGTTGGAGCAGTTTGTGGAGAACTGTTTCCATGGGATGAACTCACATTGGAGAAATTAATGAAGAATTGTCTCCTGTGGGAGAGATTCCATGCTGGAGTGGGGGAAAGACTCTTCTTCCTAAACAGAGGTGATGAACTGACTGACATGTGGTGAACTGACTGTACTCCCCATTCCCTGTCTCCCTGCATCACTTGAGGGGAGGAGGTAGAGCTTGGGTAGGAGGGAGGGAGGGGGCGGGAAAGGGTTTGTAAAATTTATTTTGCTTTTCATTATCTTGCTCTGATTTTTT
The DNA here is from genome assembly GCF_028551555.1 of Melozone crissalis. NCBI lineage: Eukaryota > Metazoa > Chordata > Aves > Passeriformes > Passerellidae > Melozone > Melozone crissalis. Next base: position 32,616,274 of record NW_026535783.1, on the reverse strand, counting down.
AGTAATTATTTCAATTGATATCCACAGTTCAAATCCATTTTGCCCTTGACAGTATTTGACGAGTGACCTCTCTCTGCCCTTATCTCAACTCATGGGCCTTCATTATAGTTCCTCTGCCCTGTCCAGCTGCAGAGGGGAGTTACAGAGCAGCTTTGATGGGTGCCTGGAATCCAGCCAGGGTCAACCCACTATGGCCTTTTTGGTGCACCAGCTGGGAATTTAACCCAGGTTGCAAGAATGGGAATCTTACATTATACCATTACCATGCAAACTCATTATTACCACAGAATGCTTGGGGTTGGAAGGGATGTCTGCAGATCACCTAGTCCACCGCCTCTGTTAAAGCACGTTTCCCTACAGCAGGTTGCTTTGGCTATCTTCAGATAAATTAGACTTTGTATTCTCTCTGGGCAGCCTGTTCCAAAACTTTATCCCCCTCAAAGTGAAGAAGATTTTCCTCTATTCAGATAGAGGATATTCCTTCCTTCAGTTTGTGCCTGTTGTCCCTTATCCCCTGCCTCAAAAAATTCTCACTGTCACCATGGTTGGTAATATTTAAGTATAGTGCTTTTCTCTCTCCTAGATTCTGTGCATAATCTAAATGCTGACTTTTCACTCCTATTTCTACCTTTTTGTCCTGTGGATTCCCCTAACTCTATTTCCAAAGGTCAATTGGTGACTTATGTTTTTTCAAAACCACTAAAGCATCACTGCTATTTATTCAGGTTTTTTAACAGAGAAGGTTTCAATGTAAAATTCTGCATGCCCTAGCAGAATTTCAGAAAAACCTGCTGTGACTAGAGCAAATTTTTAAAGTTGTTATTTATTTAAAATAGGAACAGGAAAAATATGTCCTCCAATCTTAAGGAACTGGAAGAATCCTTACTGCATTTTTCAAGTTTGTGTATCTTTCAGAGTGTTTTATTATCAGATTAGACTCATATTTTAACAGCTGTAGTAGGAGACTGCTGCTGAGAAACTCTATCCTAGTAGAGCATGGTCACTGGGCATATGATCTCTGAAATCTCATTTTCTTTCCTCTGAGGGAACTACAGAAAGTGTCTGTTGCCAACTATGCTTAAGGTAAACTGACACTGGCAGTTCCACTACAGCTTTCCAAGCCTGCTGGCAAAGTATTGGGAGGGTGAGGGAGCAAAATTTTTTCCAAGCAATGGTACATTTGTGCCCTAGTTATTGCAAGAGTGAGCTAGGGGATGACAGTGAGGGATGTTTTCACTGGAGTTGGAGGCTATCTGGAATGGCAAAATTGTTTAAATGCCAATTATTTGCTTCATGAAGACCTTTGTGCTTAATTATGACTACACAGGGGCAGTCAGCTGGGAAGAATGGGCACAACATATAAAACCTAATTGGAAATTTGTTGTGTTTCTCTTTTTCATACTCTCTATCCTTCTCCTATAGGCACAATATGCTTATCAGATGCCATTTCTGGAAGAATTTATGCTAGTTTTTATCATTTACACTATTAAGAATTTGACCATACACATTTTGTGAAAAATTTCAATTCATTTCACAATACTGATCCTACTACTCCACTCAAAGCTTACTGTTCTCAATGCTCAGTTTTGATGAAGATGTTGTCCGGCTGGAGATTAAACACCAGACAGAGAGTCTCAACCCCACCTTCTGAGAAGAGATTAACTCCACGCTATCTGAAGTAAGGATACATGATCAGAGTGTTATTGCAAATTATGACACTCTTTGGTTCATGTAAGTCTTTGATCAACTTTTTTCGTAATGTGCAGGTGATCCCTCTCCTCTGCTCAGCACTGCTAAGGCCACAGTTGAAGCACAATTCCTAGTTCTGGGCTCCCCGCTACTAGAGAGAGACAGGGCTATTGGAGAGAGTGCAGACAAAGGCTGCATTTAGATAACAAAAGAACTGGAGTGTCTTCTGTAAGACAAAGGTGAAGAGAGCTCAGACTCTTCTGCCTGTGGAAGAGGAGGCTATGGATAGATGTCCTCAAGATGTACAGATATCTGAAGGGATAGTGTGAAGGCAAGGGGAAAAGGCTGTTTCCAGTGGCACTCAGTGACAGGACTAAGGGAACTGGGCACAAACTGAAACATCTAGGGGAGGTTCCTCCTCAACATCAGGAAATACTTCTGTACTATGAAGGTGATCACGTACTGGCACAGGTTTCCCAGAAAGCTGCTGTACTCTACATTCTTGGAGATATTCAAAGCTGTCTGGAGGTGGTCCTGGATAACATCCTCTACATGAGTCTCCTCGAGCATGAATGTTTGACAAGTGACCTTGGCAGGTCCCTTCCAACTTGAACCACTCTGTCACCTCATGGGCTTTCCCTCCAGCAATGATGGGTGCCTTCTACTCCTTTGAAGGCCCTTGCCAGAACTACGTCAAGATGCCCTGTTGGCACTGAGGAGGTGTCCAGAACTTCCCCTTTATATTGCAAGACTGCCTCTTGCCAGGCCTTTCTGCTGGGCACCAGCTTTCCAGCAGAGGACCCCATCTTAAAACAGCCCCTGATCTTGCTGCTTTTCAGCAGCCACAGCCTCTGTGCATGGACTCCAGTGGGCACAAATGCAAGGCATGCAGGCTCCAGAGGGACCTTCAGCTTGCTCTAGCAGCTCTGGCATGGGGGAGGGCAGCAGGTCTGGGCACTGAGCAAAGGCAGCACCTTAAGTGCCCCTCCATCCTCTGCCTGGCTCCATGGAGGAAGTGCTGATCTCTCTCACTGGCATCCAGTGACAGGCCACATAAGGATGGTACAAAGCTGCACCAGGGGAAGCCTGAACTTGACATTAAGCATCCTTGCTGCTTCCATTCAGTGCCAAGTTCCACTCACCCAGCTCATGCCCAGACTCCAGCTGAGCATTTGGTGAGATTTGGAATGCTGAGTGAGGCCAGTGGTACTGGCACTGAGTGTTTGTAGCAGCTCTCCATGCCCAGTCCCAGAGCTGCTGGGGGATTTTCCCCCTCCCTGCCAGGTTCAAGCATCCAGGACACCCAGGAGGTACAGTCACAGCAGCAGAGGTGAGTTGGAAGGGGACATCTCATTCTGGGAAGCTGTGAGGCTTTTCTTCCTCAAGGACCTGGGCATTTTCATCACCCCTCTCCAGGTCACTAATGGCTATGGTGCCTCTTCCTTTGCTAGTGTGACACCCACTACTGCAGTGGCAGTGAGGCAGTGAGAGGGAACCACTCATCACCAGCTCCCTGCAGGCCACTGCAGCGAATGGACAGCATGGCCATGGAGCTGGACAACTACTGTCCCATCTTCCTGGACAGCTGGGAGGAGGCCAACTATGTGATGCATTGACTCTACCTGTTCTGCCACCTCTGCATCCTGCGTGGGCAGAGAACAAGCCCATGTGCCCCTTCTGCCAGACACGTTCCAGCAGTCTGCATGTCTCTCTTGTCAGGGCAAAGCACTGCGTGTCAAGGAAGCTGTGGGCAAAGGTGACTGCTGTAAAGGATGACAGCCTGAGCCAGCCACCCCAGGTAGGGTCAGAAAAGGCAGCAGTAGACTCCCAGTGCCCTGTCTGCCTGGGAGATAACTAAAAGGCAGTCAATGTGGCCTGCTGCACGCACAATTTCTGCTTTGCCTTTATCTGGTGATGGGCTGGGGGAGAGACACCTGCAAGCAGTCTCTGGGGAAGCTGCCATACTCAGTGGGAGGGGACAGCCATTATGAGGAGTATGTAGCTGGCTTTTCTGCCCTTCTGCACAGCAGGATTGCCATGGAGAGGGCCTGCTGCTAATCCTTACAGCTGCACTACAACTTGCACAGGTGGACCACCAAAAACCACTCCTCAGCTGACAAAAGGAGGCTTGTGGGGACTGACAGCACACAGAGGCAGTGCACAGAGGCAGGCAGAGCTCCCCTTCCAGCAGGCTCTCACACCAGACACTTCTCTGGGGATAACCATGCCACGTGTGAGAAGCACTAGGTCAGACCTGCAGCTGCTCCAGACCCAAACGACAGCAGGGTGTAGCTGCAGCCCCTCAGCATCCCCCTCTGTTGCCTCCAATAAAGACCATGGTGTGTATGGGTTTCACAAAGCTGTTGATTCTTCAAGAAACATCTGGCATACTTTTTAAGGTATTTATGGGCTATCAGAAAACAGTGGCATAACTTCTACTGATTGTGCATGATCTATCTCTGTTTTTATGCTTTTCCTCCTCTCTGTGAATAGGTTGCACTACCCTGCACTTTCATGCCTTTCAGATAGACAGTATGTGCTGTCAACACTTAAAACCCTGGTCTTCCTCTCATGCTGTAAGCTTCTGGGTGTAGTGTTTTCCTTCTTCACAGTATGCCTAAAGTACTGCTTTCCTACTTAAATTTCTCTCAGAACAACTGGAGAACTTGGACTAGTTTCAGTAATGCACTACCTGGTACAAAATGTTGTCATGTTAGCAGTAGCAGTACAGGTCACTCACAAGAAGTGCTTGTTCTGGCTCTGTTGCCATTTGCTTTGCCCTCTTATACTCTAGCTTATCAAAAGCCCTTGAAAATGGCAACGTTTTCTTTTATGAGATTGGAAGCCAGGTTATGATTACTGACAGGTACCTGAGTACATAAGTAAGCACTTCCGAAAAGAACTTAGTAGGAGGCAGCTAGGAGGGAAGAAAACACAGATGCTGGGTTCCAGTAAGCCTTCATATTAAAGGATCACATTCCCTGTAATGGTACTTAACAAGCGTGATTAAAGCCTACATGCAGAACATTCTTTTACAACACAGCATCCCAGCAGAGGATAACTTTGCAAGTGGGCACTTGTACCCTTTTTTGTAAGCTGGGGACACTGCATGGGAACAGAGGATTGGAAAAAATTCTCCCTGTCATCGTAAATGTGACCCTCTCCTGAATAGATCTGGCTCCTTCTTCTAAGTAAACTTATCACTGCTTTTGCTTCCTACACCTCAGGCTGCAACTCCTATTGCGCTTAGCCAGCTTCTTTGAGCTCATGACCTCCATTTTATTGCATGATACTTTGTACTCCTCTTTTCTTTCTCCCTATTAGTTTCTTCCTTTCATTTAAATACTTTGTGTTTATCTTTGTCAGGAAAGGGTGGTCAGGCATGGAAAGAGGCTGCCCAGGGATGTAATGGAATCATGGTTCCCGAAGTTTTTGATCACTTTTTGATGCAGACATGGTCCTTAGGGACACGGTTAAGTGCTGAAACTGGCAGTGGTCAATGGTGGGACCAATCTTGTTGATCTAAGAGGTCTTTCCCAGTCTTAACTATTCTATTAATCTGTGTATGTGTAGCGCAGCAATGACCCACTGCCCTTTCTGCCTCACAAAATAGTTCTTGCCTACAATGACACCAGGCTGAGCTCATTTTCCTGCTGCATGAAATAATTCACTTTTATGATATTTTAGAGCATTGTAATGAAAGGTTCCTTAAGTAAAGGGCAATAAAAAGATTTGGTGACCAGGGACTTAAACAATAGTAACATTGGGCTTGAATACTCTTGTCTCTTGGTTCCCTCCTTTTCTGGTAGAATGCAAATTGTCCTTCTCTCTCCTCATGCAGCCTGCTCAGTAAGTTAAAGTTAGGAGTAAGGGAATGTCTCACCTTCCTTGGGCTCTATGGGCTAGCATAGCCAGTAACAATCCACCTTCAAATTAGAGGAAGGCAAACTGAGGAGGTGCCTCAGCACCCTCACAGAGAAGAACTTCCTTCTGCTATGTAAGCTGAACCCACCTTCTTTAAGACTGACTCCTTTAACTCTTACCCTGCTGCAGTCCATCGGCAGCTCTCCTGCAGGCTGCCTTCAGGCCCTGGCAGGCCGCCATGTGGCTCCCTCTCAGCGCTCCGCTCACCTCCCGCCGCCATGGGGCTGCCCCTCAGTGCTCTGCCCACCTCTCGCCGCCATGGGGCTTCCCCTCAGTGCTCTCCCCACCTCCCGCCGCCATGGGGCTCCCCCTCAGTGCTCTCCCCACCTCCCGCCGCCGTGGCGCTCCCCCTCAGTGCTCTCCCCACCTCCCGCCGCCATGGGGCTTCCCCTCAGCGCTCTACTCACCTCCCGCCGCCATGGGGCTCTGGGCCCGGCCCTGTTCTCCTCATAGCAGTGTACTTCTAGAGGGACAAGGGGCACTTGCAGGGCTGAGATTTCTCATTTAAAGCATGTGGAGACTAATGATAGGCTGTTCTATGGGAATATTAGAGACTCTGGCTGTGATTAGAGACTAACTCTCTTCAGCATATGAAGCCTCTCCCTTGTGTTTTTCAGTGAAGCTGGATGTAACATATGAATAAAGTGGTGTCAGCTTGTGTTACATTACCTGATTGCATAGTTATTATCATGCTTCATGCTTATGCGAATGAAAGTATGATTGATTGCATGTTCAAGTAATCTCTTGACTCTGTGTTAAGAAGTGTTGCACCAAACATGATCTTCACTTAATTGAACATGCTCATTCCTACCTACATCTTAAATGTGAAGGAAAGATCAAACATGAAATCTGGAGAATTTTTTTTACACTAATGTTTCAACTTAATTTCTAATCAAAGTTTAAACTGCTCACTGACTCACAGATTTCATCTAAAATGTCACTTTTGTTGTTTTCTTGAAGATCTATTTGACAATAGTGTTAGAGTTCTTTGTGCCTAAGATACTTGGCTTCCCTTATCATAAAGCACTCTGCTACTGTTATTGTGCTTTTATGCAGCTTAGCTCTTTGCCCTGCCGTGTGTTGTAGATTAATTCCCAGGAATGAAAGTATATTGCAAAACAAATGAAGAAAAACATTCTCAAGGCTTTATCTTGACCTGAATGTTCATGCTCACTTATATGATGCAAGTTTTGAGTAATTAATGTACCTCTGACAAAGCGAACACTAGGGTCAAAAAAAGAATGCAATGTAAATGTTGTGATCGTCATGCAGTGGCTGCCTCTGGTTAATGTAGCTTCATATTTCATTGTGTCAGGAAGGTTGAAAATATTTTTTTCTCAGAAGGTCAGAGAAAGAGGTGCAGTTTTTTAAAAAAAAAAAGTAAACAGCTCCCTGGGAAACTAGTAAGAGAAGGCATATGGAGCCTTAACCTTCAGATGAGCCTCAGACAAGGTTTTCCCAGACTGGAAATTCCTCATGAGAGCATTCCTTCTGCAGCTGTAACATCCTTTGGCTGCCTTGTCTCAGTCAAAATGTGGCCAAGGATTTTTGTTTTCTCTTGTGTTGACTGAGGTGTGAGGGTTAGGGAGACAGACACAAGTCACAACAGGGAGACAAAATTCTGATCAAATGTTGAGGGTTTTTTCTCCCCATGAGATGATCAAACAATGACAAATGTTGCCCAGAGAGTTTGTGGACTCTCCATCCTTGAGAGTACTCAGAATTCAACTGAATGTGATGGCCTGAGCAGATATGTGGTCGGGTGACCTCCAGAAATCCTTCCCACCCTGAGTTATTCTCTGAATCTCTATCTTCTAAAGGTGACATGCCATTTTCCTGACACAGAGGGACTTAAATGAACAAAGGGCATAAAGAAAGTAAACAACTTCTCATAAGAGATCTGGGAAAACTCCAAAGGGAAAGTCAGGAAAAATCAATTTGTGTGAGATACAAGATCACAAATAGAGACTTGTCTCTCCCACCAACCATATCCCAATATTCTCATTCTTTTGGTTGATCAGGACTGTGGGGGAAAAAAAAGTTTATTAAAGCTCCATTAAACTTTAATGCATGGGATCCGCAGTTTTTAACTCACACAATTATTACTTTCTCCACTCTGCCAGAAAATGTGAAATAGCAGAATAATTTAAATTACAATAAAACTCTTTTCTCCTCATCCCTATCTTCCTGTACAATGTCCCAGACAAAGAAGGCTGAAAATAGCTTTGTTCAGTAAATCTATTTCTCTAACTAAAGTGTATTGTTGTCTGGGACAAGGAGAGTTTCTCTGAGCTAATGAAAATCTCTCTGTGGTTGGCCTTAGCATCCATGTGTTCATTTCCTGCAGGGAAAACACTCAGAACCAAACATAAACTGGCATAACTCCACTCTTTGAAAGATCCTCTGTCATCTTCAGTGTCAAAACTGGGTTGTGTTGACAATGTTTCAGTGAATTTTTTGCCCATTTAGTAATCAAAAGTCTGATCATATTTGTGCATGTGTCTATAGACAAAGGGACATTAATTATTTTCTTACAGCCGTCCAGTTTTCTTGAGCTACGCTAAATTGGCAAATTATGTTGAGGAAACAAAGAGGGGGGAATTACAAAAATTAAGATGAACATGTGCCAGAAGAATGTGCTGTCACTCTGCTATGGCAGATTAGCAGCTGTTTTGCCTCCTCCTCCCCCTCAGCCCTTGGGGGATGTACATTACATCTCCAATATTGGCCTCTTCGCCCATCAGGGAGGTCACTGACCTGACCCAGCTTTCACCAGTGTATGCTCACAACATTAAACATTTAACAAGGTGATAAGAGCTCAGGGGATTAGCATTTGGGGGAAAAGGGCATGACCTCTGAAACTAGCTCTTAATTAATAAAAATGGACATAAGCAATCTGTTTCAAAATCTCTATTTGGAAGGAACAGGATATAAAGCAGTTTCTGTTTGTTTTTGCAGGAGGGAGAGGAGAGCATGGATGGGACTTGCAGTGGTCTTCTCTCCCTCCTGCAAAATGAAAGTCTTAGATCTCTTGGGGGCCAGTGTTAAGTGTTAATGTGAGAAGCAATGAACATTTTTTATTGACTGGGAACTAGTTAGCTACAGATTAATTTAACTACCTGCCTCTTCCCACAGTTGCAGAAAGCTTAATAGCAGGCCTCTCCTAACAGGTATTATTTTCCATACCATTTGTCAGAGACAGGTTTCCTGCATATGTGAATCTACCTAAAGAAGAGTTTCCTGCTCTTAGAATGAATTTCACAGTGTATGTGTCTCCTTTCTAAAAAAATGAGATCAGGGGATTTTATTGAGACCCATTATGTAAAGCAACTTTCTTGTGGTTCATTGTGATTTTTTTGTACTATTTTAGTAAAATTTTGGGTCAGTATGATCTAAACAATGTTTGAAAGAACCATGAATACTTTTTTGCACACAAACACCATAATTGCAAAATAGAAATAAAAACATGTAACAAGTAAATTATTTGAACAGTGCTTAATATGTACTTGGTCTTTAATATTATGGTGTTTTGATGGTTCATTATTTATAATTCCAGTTTTCAAGTCTGAAAAAAAGACTCCATTGTTATGTTTCTGTTAACGTTTACATAATTGTTGATCAAAATTAAGCAATGCATTAGCTAAATGTTTTCAAAAGAGAATAATTGTGTGCAATTCAATTACCACTGGAAATAAGGTAACTTTTTTTTGACTATATGGGTGTAACTATGTTCTGTGACAGTTTTTTGAGACTTGTTTATACACTGGTTGCTACTGCCATTCCCCCCTGATTTCTCTGCTGAGACACCTGGGCTTATGAACTGAGAGGAAGGTGCAGGACATCCTGACATGCCCCTGGTCTGACTGATGGTGTGAGCAAGGGCATGCTGCAGCACTGCTCTGCAGAAATAACAGCAAACAGCCTTTGTGATCCTCGGAAGCTTTTTTGCCCCTACTCCAGTTTCCTGAGTACTTGGAATGTCCCCTGAAATGACTCGTATGCAGCTGTCAGAGATCAAAATTCAACATTTTTCCTTCCCTTTATGAAATAAAATGAGTGAATAGTGGGCATTAATAGGGCACAGGCACAAACAGAGGATCTGATATTTGTAATGAAAAGCATTCATTAATCATGCAAAAATTAGTTCCCAGTATTTGTTTATTGATACTTAGAAAAGGTGAAAGCATGTTTTCATGGCTGTGTGCTTGTTTTTTTAAACACACTGATTATTCTACCTGGAAATTTTAATTTACTTTATGCTGTCATTTTCTGCAAGGTTTTATTTCAACTCCCAGCCAGATTCTGTATTACTCTGTTACTAATTTCCTTTTATGACCTGTCCTAAGGAAATAAAATCTTGGTTTTATTTATGTCTGTGTTCAGTTTCCCCATGGAGTAATTTAATAATATGTCACAAAAAACCCAGGACAGTAGTGGGCACAAGTGAAAAATGCATATATATATTTTGCTTTTTGTCCGTTTTTTTGCCAGGGATAATTACTAGATTCTGCTTTTGCTGATTTTATTTTGAAAGAACTCAATGGTTTTGTGTTAGTGGAAATTAACTTAAAATGCAACTAGTATCGTTTGAGAACAGCAAAATTGCCTAATGTACACATCATTAATGTGAATTTACAGAGAAACTCTGCTTCACAGAAAAGATGAACATTTCAGGGAAATAGCCATCCAGGAATAAACAGCTGGAAACAACCATAAGATGACACACTCCTAGAATTGTGGTTTGGGATTGAGGGGTGTGGTGGTAAGCTGGGGCTTCTGAGACTAGTCAGTGGTTTTTACCATGTGCCAGGAACAAGAGTGGCTTTTACTTCTGTGAGATTTTCACTAATGAATCATCTCTAAGGGTGGTGGTGGCAGGTGAAAGGTAAAACCCAATAATGCATAAAAATAGTAGTAATGGACAAAACACTTAAGAGAGAAAGAAAATTATGTCTCCCAGCAATATGCACCATCAAGTGGCATGAATTTTCTTTCTGCTGGGAGCTGCATTCTAAGCAGGTGACACTGAGGCTGGCAGAAATGACTGCCAGAACCTGTCTTGGATGTCAGAAGTCAGGTCAACATGTGGCAGTGTTATGACTGAAGAATGAGACCTGAAGCAAGGCCGGCAGACAACTGGACACTGCAGGAGTTTGAATCACAAACATCTCATTAGTCCATTTTTGAGCAGCATAGCAATTAACAGGCATAGGTCTGTCTAGCATTTTGCTGTCATGGTAGCCCCTGACAGCTCACCTTTTAGTCAGCTGTGGAGGTGACTCCTCCCTAGCATTTGACTGCCAACAAGAAGTCTGTGCTGCCTTACACAATTAGCCCAAATGTCTTAACTCTTCCCATCACTAGAGAAGAGTGAGGGTCATCCCAGCAACTTATCCAGCCAAGATACTGTGGGGAGACAAGAACAAAAGGATGGGCCAGGGGCTGTGACCACACACTGGCCTGGCAGTACTGTGCCTGGTGTTTTAGGCCTGAGATAAGGAATGCTTTTGTGAAGCCATGGGAAAGGCATTTGAATGTCTTAAATCTAATCTAGTTTGGGAAAAGCAAGATTAGCAGCAGGGCATGTCTTTAACTTAGAAGCATTAAAGCTCAAAACTGACAGACCCTTTTGACTCACCCAGTTGGGCATACTACTGCCAGCAACTATGTAAAAACGCAGCTTGTGATCAGCTCGGAGTTATGCCCATCTGTTGGGATAATAGTGGCATTAACCAACTTTCCGTGTGTTTGGATATCACCCAAACACGTTGTGCTCCTCCCTGCAGGGGGCAAACACCAGGCCAAGAGGTGCCTTTTATGGGCAGCCAGGGTAGTTCTGCATGAGACATCTGTTCTCCAGGAGGTCCTGTGTGTCTAGTGTAGGGCACTGTTCATTTTGGCCACTGCATTGGGTGGGGGGAAGTTGAGAACGTAAGTCTGGCTGCCAACAACAGTGATTGTTTTAAGAGCATCTCAGTGTGCCAGAATAGAGGCTGTAGGCAAATACTGTCCGCCAGTCTTGCAGTGAGAGAGCCATGCAGCTTACGAACAAAATGAGTCACAGAAAGAGACATGCGGCTGAAAACCACGAAAGGTTTTTGTGACTGGTCAGCCAAGAATTCACATAAACCTGAAAAGTAATTTGTGCCTACTAGTATAGAGCAAAATGGAAAATAAATACTTGAGTCTTGGGGGTGAAAGAAGCATACGTATTGTACAGGGTGTGTCAGAAGTGTTCCCTTTCTGCTTGTGAGATTGATTGCTGTGCTAGCAGAGGGATTGCAAATGGGTCACAATACCCTTAGAGCCCAGGTTTAGTGCAGCCAAGCAAACATGAGTGTCCTAGCATGACCATGTATCCTTAACACACCTGTACACGTGGGACTACAAACTGAGGTGTGAGATGTAGCAGGAAATATGAGGCCTTGTGACATAAATCAGTTAGTTTTCCTGCAGTAATTGATATAGTTCAGCTGTAAATTTGCTTATTGGGTAGTCTGTAAATTTGCTTTGCCTGTATGCTGCTTCTTCTGCCTGCTAAATTGCTGGATGACTTCATGGTTCTGTTATCAGCTTATAGCTGAGATGTGTATTAATCTAAAGAAAACAGACAATATAGTCAAATTCTTACTAGATAATGTAAGCAGTGTTTGTCAAGTATAGCTACTATTTTTCTATAATAATTCTTCAAACCTTTAAACGCTTTAAGAAGAAACAGCTTGTGTTTTTTATTACTTTGACTAGGAAAACACAATGTATTTGTGCTGGAGCCATCAGTTTCCTAGATTTATCTTGTCGTTCTAAGAAAAAATAAAATACAAGAACTTTTACTCCTTGACATTTGAAAAGTGAGATTCAACACACTGATGAGAATGCAGACCTGATTTTCAGGCACTTGTTTCTTAAAATTTCAGTCTGAATGTTTGTACTGTTTTATGTCACTCATTGGCTTGTAGTCAGCAAAGCTTAAAAAAGAGAAAAAGAGGAACAAATTTCATAACTGAAGGAACAGCTGCATTGGTTCTCTGCTATGGCAAAACTAAGCAAAATACCAGAAAGCACCAGGTAATTTAATAAGGCAATTGCATATGAGGCTTAAGCTAAACGTACCAGAGAGATATGAATGATGCTATTGTGTTATGCTGCTGGTTTGCTAGGAAAGCAAAGCATATTTTAAAAGACTATGTAATTCTAAGGTTTAATTTGATAGAAAAAAGATTTTAAACCCCCAACACATGAAAATGACTTTGAATTGATTTATAGGATTTAGTATATATTTTTCTAGAGCAGATCAGCTAACGTGTAAGGGTGTATTTCATTCTCCTTTACTTTGGCACATCCAGTGATATTTCACAAATAGGGATAATATTTTCAGTTTGAAGGCTTCTTCCAGGAGAAGGTAAAGGATAGTAACATCTCTCTTAAACAAATATCTCTTCTGATAGTCCGTCTACAGTGATAACCTCATAGACTGTGGCATGTGTTTAACTTGCAGAATTTTGTGTCCATACTAAGCATCAGAGTAAATTCCCTAAAGTGAATTCTGGTTTAAGACCTGTGTTTATTTGTACAAACCATGTCAATGAAATGGTAAATGTATAGCTGACTCTGAAGGGATGGAAACTTTCAGCTGAGTTTTACTTGAGTTCTGTTATTAGAGGAAGAAGTTTAGAAAAATGCAAGAAAAAGTCAAAGGTGATGGCTTTTGTATACAGAAATACAGACCAACATGTCAAACCAATTATAATACTTTGGTTGAGGTCTATATATTTTATCTATAGCTAATCCCCTAGACCACTGTAGACTAAAGGAAGCAAATAGAACCCCAAAGGCAAGAAACGTCTGTAAAAGTAAATAGCTTTCAGATGAAGAGAGCAACAGAAGTGCTTTCATTTTTAGACTTTGTGAAACAATTTCCACCACTTACACACTTGAGTTTTATTAAGTCTGTACTAGATTTCCAGAGCTTAAAGTATAATGAAGGTATGAGCAGTTTTGTTTGGTCCAGAGTTAGGAGACTGGACTGCTGTGCCTTGACATGAGCATATCATCACTCCAGACATGAAGAGCAGGGCTCCCTAGGGTTTTTAAAATATGTGAATGTACTTCACTTACTATATAACACTTTAGTGTATGTTGTATGGTAGGTATCCTTACTGAAAGGGTGCTGGACAGCTTCTTGGAACAGAGATCCACTGAAGATTACTAAATACACTGAGAACATTTTTATTTCAACAAATGGTCGAGGCACATGGTGTTAGGGTCTGGGAGATCATGTGGGGCAAATTCTGTGCATGCTTTTTCTATGCTTCTTTTTCTGACTGTTGTCAATACCAATTGCTGCCTGTGATCACCTCTAGCTTCACATGCTGTGACACAATTGCAACTCTACATTAACAGAAACTTTGACTTTCTTCCTCACTGATTAGTCAGATCTATAGGTCTAGTGGAGGTATATAAGAAAATGTGAAGGAATTTGTATCTGAAGTAGGTCATGCATGGACAAAGCTGGATACTTCAGAAGGAGAATCTCAAAGTCCATCAAGCTCATTAGGTATTTACTAATGCTAATGAAGAATCGGTAGCCTGAATCTTTCTGAGAGTAGTTCATGTCTGTCATCTTGGGATCTACAAACCTGAGCTTCCTACCATAGGTAGTCACCTTTATCTGTTATTTTAATCATCTGAGCAGGGGGTCACTGTTTCTTTGTAGAAAAAAAACGGGAGAGCATTACTTAATATTTCTAGAATAGCCTTATAATAAAAAAAAACTTGGTTTGGGAGTGGAAGGCCAGGGTTAATTTCATCTTTGCAATCAAAGCATTCAAAAACCACACTGATCTTCTCTCCAGAGTAATGGTTAAACCATAAGCTGATGGGATATTTTTGTTTGGAGGGATCCTTCCTGCTGACATAGTGTCCTTCTGCAGGAAGAACAAAAGAGTAAATAGCATAACAAATGGAAAGCATTATTATTTATCCCAGTGGTTAGCCTGTTCAGCTGAGGCAAGGGAATTTGGCAAATAATCTTAATTATAAGACCAGAACCACATAATCTTTATTACTTTCAGTAAAATCTCAGTCATTTTCATTTGAAGAGTCAAGGTTGGTGTGTAGGTGGGAGGTGTGCTAAACGCTTATCTGGAAGTCTGAAAAAATGGCTTCCCATGGGTTTGGTTCTTCATTGTAGTTGAACAGGAAATAGACAAAAAGCTTCTTGGAATACGTTTTTCTCAGATGCATTCAGTGCCTGGGGAATTTTGAGTCAAACAGATAAACACAACCAACATTGGGAATAGAACAGGCTAGGTTTTCAGGAACAAATTTTTGTCCCTTGTGACATACTTTCCTCCCTGTTTGCATTAGGGTATCAGTATGGAAAAAACAAACACTCTGCAGCTGGTTTTGCATGCAGATCTGAATCCTTCTATGATATCAGAGTCCTGGTGGGATGAAAAAATCCTTGTGCTTGTACAAAGCTATCTCTGATCTGGAACCAGCATTACTGTGTTCACACAGTCCTCTCTGCAGAGTCTGGTGATGTTTGCACAACATCTAAGTGCAGTTGGACATGTGCTAGTCTATTTACTAATACAAAGTATCTACATTAGATGGGTGGGGGGGTGGAATATCAGAACATAAAGACAATGTATTAGCTTTAATTCTTATGAAAAGGTATTGTTGCAATTCTTTTGAAGTGCATTGCAGCAAATGTTGAATAATGTCACTTGCTACTTGACAGTTACATTACTCACGGTAAAGAAATTGCGGTGTATGTGTACAAACCTTCAATTAGTAGTTCACAAGAAGAAATTTTTGATTTGTTCTTTGTTCTACTGAAGGTATGAAAGTCAAAGGAAAGGACATACAATTCACTTTCTTCAAAGAATACATCACAACTTAAAGGTAAAAAAGTTTCTGGGGAAGTTAATTGGAATGTAAGTGCTGCAATCTGCAGGAGAAGTAAAATTTTGATAGCCTCAAAATTATCTTCTTAATGTTCCAGTTGGGAGAGTTTCCCCCCTGCACAATCAGAGTGTGGTACAAGGCTACTGAGTGTATGAAAGGAAAATGGTGATGGAACTTGATTCTGAAATAAGTCACGCATGGGCGAAGCTGGATACTGCAGAAAGGAATTCTCAAAGTACAGCAAGCTCATTAGGGGTTTGCTAAAACAAATATAGGAAGTCTTGAGGCTCCTTCAGTATGGTTCATATGTCATAACCCTTTGTACCACACCAT
Source organism: Melozone crissalis (assembly GCF_028551555.1). Taxonomy (NCBI): domain Eukaryota; kingdom Metazoa; phylum Chordata; class Aves; order Passeriformes; family Passerellidae; genus Melozone; species Melozone crissalis. The sequence goes on along the minus strand of NW_026535783.1, from coordinate 32,600,419 downwards.
ACAGAACAGCAGAACTACATGTTTGAGGAAGAGGCTGCCTCACAGAAAAGATGCTGGGGATGCTTGGTCAACAGAGGCAGAACTGGAGCCAGCCATGCCCAGATAGCCAAGAAGGCCAATGGTATCCTGGCCTGTATCAGCAATAGTGTGGCCAGCAGGACAGGGCAGAGACTGCCCCCTTGTACTCAGCATTGGTGAGGTTGCACCTCAAATCCCATTTCCAGTTCTGAGTGCCTCCCTACAAGAAAGATATTGAAGTACTGGAGCATGTCCAGAGAAGGGCAATGGAGCTCATGAAGGGTCTGGAACACAGGTCCTGTGAGGAGCAGCTGGGGGAACTGAGGTTGTTTAGCCTGGAGAAAAGGAGGCTCAGGGGGAAACCTTATCACTCTCTACAGCTACCTTATCACCTCTACCTGAAAGAAGACAGTAATAAGGTGTGAGTCAGTCCCTTCTGCCAAGCAGGAAAGGATAGGAAGAGAGAGGAAATGGCTTCAAGTTGCACCAGAAGATGTTTAGATTGGACACAAGGAAAAATTTCTTCACTGGAAGAAGGATTATTAAGTGCTGGAAAGGATTATTAAGCAGTGGAACAGGCTGCCCAGGAATGTGGTTGTATCACCATCCCTGCAGATATATAAAAGACATTTAGGTGTGCTGCCTGAGGATGTGGTTTGGTGGTGGACTTGATAGTGCTAGGCTATCAGTTGGACACTATGATCTTGAAGTCTTTTCCATGATTTCATGATTCTATGAAATAACCTGTACTTCTGAAATAGACCTTTGAATTTGAGGTCACAGATGTCATCAGCGTACTGTGCAGCAGTACAGCAGCATCTTAAAATGGCATTGTGCTCTGTAGTGTGAAGGATGCTGCTCTTTCTTCTTTGACTAAGGCATCCAGAATGAATGCTGAAAAAAATAATTCATTCAGACATTTTCTCAGGAAAAACTGCTGCTTTACATAGCTAGGCATGGCTTCCAGAATAGTCAAAATTTGGGACTGACCTTGGCTTTCTACTTGAACAAAGAAAGATGCTTTTCATTATTCTGCAATCATTATTCTGCCTTTGCTACTGCATCACCTCTTTACACTCAGACACTGTAAATGTAAATTGACTGTTTTCCATTGGTAGTATTTGAAAATGTGGTTCATTATTGTAAGATTTTTCTTCTATTTTCTTTGCTTTTGCACATAATTTTCTGAGTTCTTTTTTATTTTTTAAACTTATATCAATTCTTTCAGTATTTGTGTAGTGCATTAAAAACACATGGTTTAATTTAAAAAGGGAAGGTGCAGATGCAAAACATTTCTCCATAACTTTCTAATAGTGCTGCTGTAAAGAAAATTTACTTTGCCCACAGCCTTTGATAGAAAATTTATTTTTTCCTACTCTGTTGGGAGATTTGGGCAGTGCTTGTTGGAGTATTTTAATATGCATGGTAGCAATCTCACCCTGTACTGACAGTCATGGAACGTTTATGTTCTTTGAGTTTTTCAGTCTATGCATGCAGTATAGGTAGGGTCCCACACTGGTTTTTGGTCCTCCACCAGCTTGTTTTCTTCATGTGCCTGACACTAAAACAACAATTATACAAATCTCAGTAAATGCAGGGCCAGTTCTGGCAAATACAACAATGTGGACTCACTTATTCCTTTGTTCTGAAATTTTGATGCTGCTTCATTTTCTGCTGCATGATGCTGACATAATGGTAGTTTTGTTTGACTATTGTCAGAGCTGAGTCACAGGGGAGTTAAGCTAAATGAGGTTTAATTAAACTTGGAAACAGTAACACTGAAATATAAAATTCTTTTATGTTTCACTTGCAGTGAGAAGGCCTTTTATGCCAACCAACACCCAATCTCAAGCTTCAAAGGCATATTTGGAACAATTATGCACACTAAAAATGGAGAACATAGTCAGCTGTCTTTTATTCAAACATTTCTTCCTTCTGCCACTAGCAGTGCTTGTCATTCAACTTAAATGCATCTTTCTTTTATATTTGATACTAGCTCACACTGTAAAAGCAAATATTCTGCCAGGCAAATTATTTAATGGATAAGAATATTTTCAGTCAATAAGATAAAAGGATGCTCTACTATTTCCCCATATTCAGTTAATGTTTTAAGTAAAATATTAGTAGCATGACAATAGTATTCATAGATGATAGTATTACCAATCTGCTGCTTAAATGCTATGATACAAAGGCAAGTGCCCACACGTCACAGTTGAAACAATGCAGCTATTTTTTCACTCGCTAGTTTTTGTTAGTTTTTACTTTTTTGTTGAATGGGCTGGTTTATTTTGAAATGCAAGGTGAGAGACCAGATAGGAAGTGCTTGCTCGTCTTGATCTCTTTGCCTATCTGACCAGACTTTAAAAAAATTATGTACAGAATTTACATACAGAATGTAGGTATTTAGCACTGTCCCTTCCACTGCAGGCACTTTAATGGGTTTGATGCTATGACTTTATCAAATGGGATTTGCCAGCCTAATTCCGAATGGGATCAGGATCCCCATTACATTAGCAAGAGATACTGAATTGGTAGTAGATCTTCTCCCAAGAGTGTGTAACACAGCAGGTTTTGAGAAAGGAATTGCAGAGGGAAAATTAGGGAAATCTCATACTGGTTGCTCAAGATACCTTTTATTCACCTGGCTGGAATGACAGATTTTCCTGGGCTAAATGACATTTAAACAGAGAGCTACTCCTAATTATCACCTACTTGTTTCTAGCTTTACCTGTTGTGTAATGTCATGGGGGAAAGAAATAAAGTTATAGTTTGGCTTGATTAGGCCCCAGTTCAGCTGTGGTTTGGCCTCCATGAATATTTCACAGAGTTGTAAAACACTGTGCTGTGCACTAGCCCTTATAATATGAACACAGAGTGTGATGTACTCTGTGTTTAGTTTGTCCCCATGATCCCCACACTGACTGAAGCTACAATCACCCTTGGGAAGACTTCAGTACAAAGGACATCTCCACTTCAGATGCATGTAACTTTAGCCAAAAATCTTCACTGACTGTAGCTTAAAATATGTCTGTGGTAGTACATTTTTTTGGCACCACTGCTTTTAAGAAGATTTTTCTTCTTCATGCATAGCCCAATTTGTCTCTAGAGAAACATTGCTCCAGAAGGGAAATAATTTTCAACAGATAAGCAATTCCAAAGGTATTTATTAGCTGTCAACTCAGATAAACTTACATGTAAAGGACGATGAAATCCCACTTTCTACCCTGCCCCTTTTTTTTTGTTTACGGGTTCCCAGGCATATTAATTATACTTCATTTGGCTGTGCCCCAGACACTTCTGAACAGCAGGGCAGAGGCCACTCAGTTCAATTGCTGTGGCTTATATTTTGTTCCCCTGAGAATATTTTTAATTATCATGATGCTTATTCTCAAGCAAACATGTCAACTTCTCCATCTCACAAACATTTATGAGTGGCACTGCCCCACATGTACCACTGACAGAGATACTTTTTGTTGGCTTTATGGAAAACTCTTGCAGTTGTGAGAAGTTAGATGTGCTACTTGAGGGCTTGAATATAAAGCACTGGCACCATTGTGAGCTGCTAAATGTGACCCAGTTCATCTTCTTTTATCTGTTTGCAAAGCCAAGCCCCTCAAGAGAGATTTTTGTGAATGGTGTAGTGAGGGGAGCTGTAGAAAGTCGTGAGGCTTGCCTAAGAAGAGTTTAAAATTATTTTTGAGAGTTTTACATTAGTTGTGCTTCCAATTTTTGACTAAACAGTTCAATCACATGCTTTCTTCCTTTCTCCTTCTCTGTGGAAATAACATCCTGGTAGAAAAGCATTTCATTGATAATCAGAGTTGATACAAACATTTACAAAGTGCCATCTCTTTAAGTATATTTGGGTAAAATATATATGAGTGCCTGAGAAAGAAGTGAAAAAAGTAGGTTTTCCAGGGAGCTTTTAGGAGATAATTTTAGAAAAAATTGTTACAGAATTCCCTAACATGGACACCTTTAACAGCTTGGAGCAAGCTTCAGTTGAGTCCTGCTCTCTGGAAAGCTTTTACAGATTAGCTCTTTTTTAGGCCAAGGGTCCAAAAACTCTAAAATTATATTCTTCTCAGTGCGTTGTGGTTGATATCTAGTCTGATTTGTAAGTGGCAACTGTATAAACAACACTGATGGCAATACTTACATTTCTGTGATATTTGTCTTGAAAGCTAAATGCTCCAAGATTTCCTTGCTCATATTTTAAATCCAGAGGGCTTTTCTTTTTTTTTTAGTGAAATGTTGAGGTAAAAATAAAAATTTGCCTTTCAGGTCTTTTCTCACTTTTCTCACAGAAGAGATAGAAAATTGGACTGGAAAAAGCTCCAGACCAGCAATAAAGCAAAAATTATCTGTAATGTGTTGTATAAATGATACAACACTTTGTGAGGCTAAGACCTCACAAAAAAAATTAGAGTGTATAAAAAATATAGGCAGCATCATCTTCCTTAGGCAGTTAGAAGTAAGGTAGCAGGTAAGGCAGCTTAGAGTAGGAATTCTGGTAATCACTGTTCCTCGAAATTTTTCAAAATGCATCTTCTATTATCTGATTGACTGTTTTATCTATTTTAACATACATTATCTATTATCTGATTGACTTTAATTTTTCTCTTTTATTTCTTAGATAGTAACTACTCTTTGCATACTTTCTGCTTAGGTTTCTGCTTTGTTTGTACAAATGAATGGCACAGTAAAGGGTATGAAGTGGTTATATATTAGTGGTAGCCCTGCAACCCAACATGGCCCATGGACTGGATCCACCCATCCAAACAGCATCTTCCTGTTCACCAGTGAAAACAGAATGTCTATGCAAGCAATGGCCACTAACTAAAACTTCTCCTCATAAACCACCAAGAAATGCCCAAGGGATTCAGTGCGCAGCTGGTGTGCCTGTGCCACCCCACCGTTGAACCTGTGGTAAACAATCTCTGTGAACATTTTGACAGAGAACAATGTTTGTTGCTATGTAGTTAGGAAGATAGAAAGCCTCTGGGTAAGAGAGACCCCAGTATTGATGGAGCTGCTAGGTTGTTCCAAAAACCAGGGGGTCTGAAGGTTTATAAAATGCTCCCCATTTCAGGTATATTCCTCCTGACCTATTTGCATAGTCCAGTGTAGAGAACCACCTCCAATTTCTGTTTCACTAACATGCAAAGCCAATCTTTTCTCAGGTCAGATGATAACAGAATCCTAATTTCCATCATTATTCCATTTCACATTTCAGTCCCTCTGAGCATGAATGATTCAGATATGCACTGTACCACAGTTAAGGAATTGTAAATTTAAATTGTAATTGTAAAAGGCATGACCTTCCCTATTTCTGGTGGAAGTACTACATCTACCACACCCTGGTGCCACCTTCAATTTGTCTGTGGCTGTGGCTGTGTTATGCCTGTGATGCCCAGCAAACCTCCCATGGGCTGAGAGGTACTTACATCCTTCTTTTTCTGAATCGCTTTCAGCAAAAGATCTTTTCCGTGTATCAGAATACTGTGATTAATCACTTGTGCATTGTTGTATTGCACTAAATAGTTTATTTAATTGTTGTTTTGCACCGGGTGGTTGGAAATTTATACTGAGTGTGTTATATCACGCAGATTGTTATTTCCCTTCTTCCATCATATGGTCTTTCCCTCATGCACCCTCTGCTGTACCCCCTGGTGGTCTGGCCCCTGGTTACCCTCCCCTCGCCCCTCCTCAATGGTATCCCACTGGCTGTGGTCCTCTTCCCCCGCCCCCATTCCTCGGATATGAAAGTCCACTGTAAGAAGGTCACACGCTTTTTCTGACCAGGGTGGTCGCTGGAGCCAGAAGTGTCCCTTCCCAGGCCAATAAACATGACACTCGTCCCCACGTAGAGAAGAGTTTCTCCTCTTTTGTTTTGTCCATGTAAGACGGTGTGGGCCAGGGTCCTAGCTAGCTGTAGTGGTCTCATACAACAGCCCAAGATACGTGGATTCTTGCAGTGCATGACATCCTATTTTCAGCTATTGAATTTTATCCTGTTTTTATCATTTTTTTCCCTCACAGTCCTTTCTGTATGATATCCCAGTTTTCACCTGCCTTGGCAATTCCTTCCAGCTCTGTCATCATAACAGCGTACCTTATTGCATTGACATCATGCCCAGGTTTCCTTCCTAAAGTCTTAAATGATGATTATTGAAAATTTAAAATAAAAGTGATGCCAAGATCCTTGAGGAATTCCAGCACTGTTATTCTTCAACCTTCTCCATTGCCATGCTCTTTAAAATCAAATTTATATTAATTTTTAAAATTTTCATGATCTCCAGTTTCAATTATTTACTACACAAATTTAGCTGGGGGCTGTTGATGTCTAGAACATTTTTCTTAAATTAATAATTTAATATTGTCTAATAATTTATTAAAATACATGTAAGGTCTGTCATATTTTGTCACTGTAAACATTTATTATATGTACAAAGCTGCTCTGTTGAGGGATAGTACTTTACCTTGGAGACCTGGCTGAGTCACACCACAAGTGCAAATAAACATGACTTCTGCTTCTTCCACACTGCCTCATTACAGGTTAGCACAACATGTCTTGGCAGAAACAATACGTGTGGATCTAGAAAATCCTCTCAGAACAGAATAAAAAGGTTTTAATTAACATGGCAAAGAATTTCTGTGATTATTTTATCACATAAAAATAGACTTGTTTTGGTTGTGTTTGCCTTCCTTTTATGTAATCCCACTGGAGTATTCTAATAAAAGATGTTTGCTGGCAGCAGTGCAACAGAAAGAATGCATTCTAAACAAATTTGAGAATATTCATATGTAACACGTTTTGAATGTGCAAACGTGTATTTTTGCCATGACTCTGAATCTAGTCTTGTTTTAGCAACATGCCTGTGCACAACTTCTGAAATAATATCTTTTATGTTCACTGGGACATGAAAACAATATCATGGCTGTGCACTGAAAATGAAGAACCTTTGTATTAAAAATATGGATTATAAAACATTGAAGCCACAGCACATGTGGTGATTGCTGCTCTTGTTTGCCAAGAATTACTTAAGAAGAGTCATGCCTCTGCTCCAAAAGAGTTCTGGAAAAAGAATTAATATATAAAATCAGAAATGGAGTAACTTGCAGGAAAAAATGCTAACTATAATAAATTACTCTCCCTGCTGTAATTCTCAGTTAGGATTTATATGTTCAGTACAGGGAAATTTCTTTGGAAGAGCATTCAGTAAGGCAACATTATTTCTCCCTTTGTGACAAAATGAGTCCACAACACACGAATGAAATATAGTTTGTTGCAATTTCAGTTGTTTGGTTTCTGAAAGGAATTTCCTTTATAGGCCCACCAAACCATCATTGCAGCTACCAGCTCTCCTATCAGAATGTATCACACACAGTGATACTCTTTGGGAGTACTTTTTAACAAAATGAACTATGGAGCCCATGGCATCCCACCAGAAATGCTGTGCTGTGGGCTAGAACTCAGAATGGAAAGCTTAGAATGTTGCTTTGTGTAAATCATATGTGATTCATCTTGTCTGTGGGTGCCAGTTCCGTTTCTTCAGATAAAGATAAAACAAAGTATAGATACTTATTTAGATTTTATTAAGACAATTGAAACAGTTCTATTATTATATTTGAATTTAAACTGCATTGATTTTTCTGGTGTGTCAAAATAATGATCACTACATTTTTACTAGTAGGTTCCGCAAGTTGTCTGCTAAAAAGGAAGGCAAAAATGCCTTTTTAAAATATCTGAAATAGGTTGGTAAGTATTTGCTAAATGAAAACAGATACAGGAGTTGAAATTCTTTTACCATCATTGTTTTGAAAAGTTTTGTCCCTGCTCAGTGGGGCATGTAAGAGGCTGAGGGGGAAGGGACATTTTTTCACAAATAATTAGGCTGGATTCCCTCTTTTTGTGGTTTGCTGTATTGCTTGTTCAGATGAATGGATTGATATTTTTACCAGCATTGGTGTAACTCTGTTAAGAAAGCAAGAATAAAAGCAACAATAGGCCAGTTTTCCCCTCTACTATACAGTATATTAATTCCTGTGGTTAGTCTAAGTCCAGTGTTGGCTACAATTTGAAGTCTAATAAGCTATTCTTGTGGCATGATCCCTCCAGAGTAATAGGCCATGTCCAGTGCCTGCCCAGATGCTCTTAGTCAGGCACTGGCAAGTGTTTCTGCCTTCCACGTCCTGATGCTCTGCTGGGAGACATGCAAGTGTGTGCAGGCTGTATAGGCACTCTGCCCTTCTGCACAGAGAACAGAACAGGGCAGTTTTGTGGTCACAGGGTGTACACCCAAGTGTATGCTGATAACTCTGTGTTAGTGAAGTGCACACAACCACAGAAATGCAGATGTTGAAGGCAGATAAACTATTTAGCTTGAATCGTGGTATATTTTAGCAGTACTTCAAAAAGCAGAAAACAAGCATAAAATTAAAGTAACTTAAACCCAGAAAAATTGACTGAAAGCAAGTGTTTACCATCCTAATTCCAGTTTGGAAATATTGTCATCACACATTGCTTCACAAAATATTCACTTGCTTGGAAATCACATCTGGCTTTGTTCTTCTCATATTTCTTCACAGACTTGCAAGACTGGAGGAGGTACTTATGACCTTGCCATTGCTTTGTTCCTAAGCATGTGTCACAGACATGGTGTTCCCTATCCTTGCAGCTTTGTCATGGTGACCCTAAGTGCATTAGGGCATCCACAGTCTGCATTGCAGCTGGCAGCATCAAGATCCTCCTGAACGGCACAGACACCTCTGAAGTATGGGAATCCTTAACTTCCTCTGCCTCCAGCTCCAATGTCAGGAAATGCATCCTGGCAATGTTTTAAATATTGAACCCTTCCCTTTGTGAGTACTCTTTCGAGGATGGTAGTCTAAAGGTAGACTGTCCTCATCACCAAATCTCCCTTATGCATCAGGGACTTAGTTCTGCCTTCCTGCCACTTCACTTTCTGCAAGTGAAAGTGGTTCTCTCTTCGGCGACAGTCTGTCCCAGATCCCCAGTGCACGGCTCCCTCTGATGGAGGTAGGACTTGCACACCTCAGCTGTGTCCCACTGACAATTTTCTCTCTCCATTGCCAGTTCTTTTAGTGCTGCTATAGACTGGGTTGCTCCAGAGCATGAAGATTTTGCAATTCAGCTATTTGAGGATTTCCCTCCAGGGCTGCTTTCTCCTCCTGGCTACCAGTTCTTCTCCTGACTCAGACCTATGATAATACATTTCATGCATTTCTCTCTGAATTTCTGAGAGAAAAATCAACCGGCCTGTGCACTTCTGCCTTAGTGGGTGCTTCCCCCACTGCAAGGCACCCAACATCAGCCTTCACGTTTCCTTTTTTCACCCTCACAGGCACTGCTCCTCCTTCCTGCCTTCCTCACCTAACTCCATCCCAAATTTGTCAAAGGTGGTGGTGGGTGGCTGCTACCTTTGGAGACAGCCTCTGCACAGAAACCTCTGTTCCCATCGGCTCCTCCTGCAGGGTCTCCTTGCAGTAAAGGCATCCTGGGAATCTTGTGGCAGAAGGCTTCCTGTCAGCAGGCAGCTGCCACCATGCTGTGTCCCGGGCACTGGCAAAGGTAGGCTCCTGGTGGGTAAAGCCAGGAGAGTCCTGCAGGAAGGAGGCACCTGTCTTGTCTATCACACCTACCCTCTGAAGTGGAAGTTCTTAAATTGCTAAGGCATTGTAGCACTTTCAAACCTGGATAGTTAGTATTCATTCTTTGCTGGAGATATTTTCTGTTATCACAGGGTGATTATCTTAACAATTTTGCTTGCAATGTTCTGTTCCACTCTATTTTTCCTGCCCTTAAATGACAAACAAACTGGATTTCTTTTGTGCTGCTAGTAGTGACTGCACATTCTTACATACTGTTTATACCACTTATGCACCACTACAAAACCCTACCTTTTGATGTGCTATTGATGTTTTAAACCAATTTAAAGTAGAGAAGAACTAGGCTGCTTTCTCTGTCTCCACCAATCTCCAGATAATTACCAGTACTAGTACAATATTGCCTTGTACTGATGTAACTTATTAGTATAATAATAATTTTGAAAGAACATTTTAAATGACAACATTGCTCTGTTGGTCAAGATGTCCTGCAAAGATAGATTACTGTGTTCCTGCACATCTATTAAAAATGTACTCTTCAGCCAAACTAAAGGCCATTGGAAACAAGTCACATACAAATCTGATTTCAAGCCTGCATAAACCATTCAATTCCCACTTGCCTAAAATTACATTTTTTTTTCTGGGAGCTGACATTGATGGCACATCAGAGTGATCCTGAAACTTATAACTAATTGGAGAATTGGATTTTCTGTAACAAACTAACACAATAAATATGTATGAATTTTATATTTCCTGCCCCCACCCTTTTGTTCTTACTTCTCCTTACACATGCCTGGCTTACAGATTTTTCAGGGAAGAGGAATGTCATTGCAATTATATGTAATGACATCATACATTTTCACTACCTTTGTGACAAGATTCAAGTATTCCTCACTTGTATGTTTTAGGCTTACCTGCTCACTCCAGAAGGATAGTTCCTTAAGGAGGTTTATAATGTATTCACTAGATTTATTCTTAGTTCATTCTGCTGAAGTGATCAAGAGTCTTTGAATGCATATCTTGTCAATGTTAGCTGCATTTATGTAGATTTATTCCATATATGGTCAAACTGAGGTGGTGGTTTTCATGCTGCTCCACAGAGTGAAATATTCTCTCCTGAACTAGTTCTTCAAACAACATTTAAAGAACCATCAACTGGCAACATTGAAATTGAAACTCAGTCTAGAGACAGTAATATACATCCCAGAACATGCCAGTAAAAAACAATCTAGAAAGAGGAGCAGGCATTTTTCTGCATGTGTATGGATAGCTAGCCTTGGTGTAAACTGCAAACTGTCCTACATATAATTCAGCTTGCAGCTCTCCTTTCTCCCCATAATGGACAGATGATACCATAGCAAAAAAGACAGTTAGACCAGATCTGGTCAAATATCTGCCTGTTGAAAATCTTAGCTCTATCTAATCCAACATATAAGGGAAGGTGAAGTCTTAGGTTTTGCACTTCACAATAATCAGAAAATGGCAAAAGCAGCAACTGATTGTATGATTCTTGAAAAGAATCTGATTGATGATCAAGAATCATAGAATATCCTCAACTGGAGAAGACACACAGGGAAGTCCAATTCCCAGCCCTGTGAAGGATGCTCCAATAATCACACTGTGTGCCTCAGAACATTGTTCAAATGCTTCTTCAACTAGAAATGTTTGGTTCTGGTACCACTTTCCTGGGAAGACTGTTCTATTACTCAACCATCCTCTGGGTGAAGAACATTTTCTAAATATCCAGCCCAAGCCTCCCCTGACATAGCTTTGTGCTATTCCCTTGGGCCCTGCCACCGGGCACCACAGAGAAGAGATCAGTGCCTGCTTGCTCCAGCTCTTCCCCTCCTGAGGAAGTCGTACCTGCAAAGAGGTCTGTCCTCCGTCTCCTCCGGGCTGAACAGACCAAGTGTCCTCAGTTGCTCCTTGTAAGTGTTCTACTCCAAACCCTTTCTTGTACTCATGGTCCTCCTCTGGATGCTCTCTAAGAGCTTAGTGTTTGTTTTTTATATTGTAGCACCCAAAACTGCCCCCAGAACTTGAGATGAAGCTGCCCCAGTGCAGACTAGAGCAGGACAATCCCTCCCTTGCCCAGCTGGCGATGCTGTGCCTGATGCACCCCAGGACAGGGCTGGGTCTCCTGGCTGTCAGAGCGCTGCTGACCCATGTTCAACTTGCCTTCAACGAAGATTCCCAGGCACCTTTCCGTGAGATGTCTCTCCATTATCTCCTTCCCCAGCCTGTCTGTACATCCAGAGTTGTTCTGTCCCAGGTGCAAAATCCAGTAGTTTTCTTTGTCAAAATTCATAAAGTGAATGGGATGGTGAATGTAAGCAGAGAAAAGTGCCATCTCTGGTCAGCTTTGAGCTGCTTGGGTGGTCATTAGGGAGAAGACAGCAACTGTCCTCCTGGGATGGTGGTAGATGGCATCAGGGAGCAGAATGTTCCCCCTGTTATCCAAGAGGAGGCAGTCAGAGAATTGCTGAGCTGCCTGGATGTTCATAAATCCATAGGACCAGATGGGATCCATCCCAGGGTGATGAGGGAGCTGGCAGATGAGCTTGCAAAGGCTCTCCATCATTTACCAACAGTCCTGGCTCACTGGTGAGGTTCCAGATGGCTGGAAGCTGGCCAGTGTGACGCCCAATCACAAAAAGTGTGGGAAGGAGGATCCTTGTAATTTTAGGCCAGGTAGTTTGTACCTTACTCAGTACCTGGCAAGGTAATGGAGCAGTTTGTACTGAGTGTCATCACACAGCCCTTACAGGATGGCCAGGGTATCAGACCCAGCCACATGGAGGGGTCATGTTTGACTGACCTGGTCTCCTTTTATGACCAGGTGACCCGCCTGGTGGATGCAGGAAAGGCTGAGGGTGTTGTACCTGTTGTGTTCAGCAAGGCCTTTGACACTGTGTCCCAGAGCACGCTCCTGGGAAAGCTGGCAGCCCAGGGCTTGGACAGGAGCACTCCTTGCTGGGTTAGGAACTGGCTGCATGGCCGGGCCCAGAGAGTGCTGGTGAATGGTGCTGCATCCAGCTGGGGCCAGTCACCAGGGGTGTCCCTCAGGAGTCTGTGCTGGGGCCAGTTCTGTTCAATATTTTTACTGACTACATGCATGAGGGTGTTGAGTCTTTAATGGTAAATTTGCAGACAGCATTAAGCTGGGAGTGTGTGTTGATCTGTTGTGGAGGGTAGGAGGGCTCTGCAGAGAAACCTGGAATGGTTGGATGGATGGGCACAGTCAAACAGGATGAAGTTTAATAACTGCAAGTGCCAAGTCCTGCATTTTGGCCACAATCATGTTATAGGCCCCTGCAGCATTATAGGCTGGGGATGGTGTGGCTGGACAGGGCCCAGGCAGAAAGGGACCTGGGGGTGCTGGTCCACAGCCGGCTGGACATGAGCCAGCAGTGTGCCCTGGTGCCAAGAAGGGCAATGGCTCCTGGCCTGTGTCAGGATCAGTGTGGCCAGCAGGAGCAGGGAGGTCATTCTGCCCCTGTACTGGCACTGGTGAGGCCACACCTCGAGTGCTGTGTCCAGCTCTGGGCCCTCAGTTTGGGAAGGACCTTGAGACACTTGAGCGTGTCCAGAGGAAGCAATGAGGCTGGTGAGGGGCTGGGAACACAAGGCCTGTGAGGAATGGCTGAGGGAGCTGGGGGTGTTTAGCCTGGAGAAAAGGAGACACAGGGGTGACCTTATCACTCTCTACAACTCCCTGAAAGGTGGCTGTGGTCAGGTGGGGGTCAGTCTCTTTCTCCAGGCAGCAGCTGACAGAACCAGAGGACACAGTCTCAAGCTGCACCAAGGGAAATATATGTTGGATGTTAGGAAAATTTTTTTTTAGAAAGAGTGATAAAGTTCAGAATGGTCTGCCAGGGGAGGTGGTGGAGTCACCATGTTTAAAAAAATTGGATGTGGCACTCAGTGCCATGGTTTAGTTGAGGTGTTAGGACATGGGTTGGATGAGATGATCTTAAAGGTCTCTTGCAACCTAGTCATTCTGTGATTCTGTGAAAAATGCACAGAAATTAGTTTTTGGGGTTTGGGTTTTTTTTTTTTTTAATTCTAGTGAATATGGGGAAAGTGAGCAAGGAAACAGCTATTTGTTTCTAGGCTCTAATTTCTTAAGGGACATGCTGACCTGGTTTATGCTGTTTTCTATGGCAATTCAGACACCTGGTTGATCACTTAGGCCACCACATATGCCGTGCAATTCAGAGTAAATGACTGTCCAAATGAATTTTTAAATTATCTGAAGATCTTGTGCACATGTAATAGATACACATGGAAAGCCTGTGAGTGCTGAAAACAGAATTCTGCAGAATAACATGCTTCTCTTCTGGCTTTTGAAATAAGTGTCATTATAACCTAGTATTTAGCTATATGGGAGGCTGTCCATGCTCCTTTCATGAAACCTTTGTTCCCCATGGTTTTGCCAAGCCCAGGAGTGAAATTTTAGGATCTGCACAACTCCTGTCTGAAATAAGTGAATTTTGAAAAGCAGACAGCTTGCAGAGTCTGGATTTCTTTTCAGATAATTTCCAACTGTAAATATTGTTGCTGTTCCCAAGAACAGGAAGAGGAAATTTTATTTTTCCACATAAAATTAGAATCAAAATTTATCAGTGTAGACATGAGCATGCCTTGGAGGAGAGATTTATGCAGAAGCAAGAGATCCCTTCTTGTCAGGGATGCATCTCATGAAGTCTCATTGGATTTTCTTTTCCAAATTAGCCACATGAGGAAGATTAGTTTGGTTGATGAATTTGAGAGAATTGCAACATCCAGGCTGTGTTCTGAAACTTCCAGGTATGACCCCTTCCTACAGCTAGAAGGCATGGCTGGAGCACTGAGGTCTTGTCTCTCAGCATCTCAAACGCTCCCTCTGGTGGTGCTGCCTTTGAGGAAGACATCATCTGATGGGGTGCAGGGGTATGAGTCCTGCAAAGGAGGAAAGCAGGAGATAGCAGAAGGAGGGCTGATTTGTGGAATATGATGCTCATAATGGAAGAGAAGCAGGACTCGTTGCAGGACAAGCTGAGGTTTCATGCACAGCTGCACAACAACAGGTCCATACCTCACAGCAGGGGCCAGAAACTCAAGAGATGAGTCTTGATACGACTGCCAAAAAATTTCCCATTAATAATACTTTACCTGAAGATGCAGTTTTGGACAGCTACATATGTGAAAGTTATAAACCTTCTTGATGTTTTTAAAAAACATCATCTGAAAAGTGAATAGTGGAGATTTTTTGTTTGTTAGCTTGGTGGCTTTTTTGCTTGTTTGCTTCTGTAGTTTTCACTTTCCGAGGTAAAAAAGAAGAATTTTCATAAACTATTTGCTTTGTCATGCCGCAGAATGGATGGAGCCTTGAATCTGCTTGTGTGCTTGACCTTAAAAACAATTCTGCTATGGTCTATATTTGACACACAAACCCACTTTTTCCCTAAAATGTTTTAAGATAATCCAATTTCACCTTTCACTCTTCATTAGGACAGACTGCACATGAAAGGCTGACCTCTCAACTGTCCATCTTTCCCTATTTCTGTCTCAAATTCTTGGTTCTCTAACACCCTGCTTAAAGGTGTCTGGGCATGGTGGTGCTCTTTCCATATTCCAGCAGCATCATGAGTTGTCTGCCCAAGAGATGGTCCACATTTTATGCAGGTTTTTGAGAGGGAGAATGGCTGTTATCTCAAGACTCTCATTACTGATTGCTTAAGATAAAAGAAAATGCATCAACATATATGGATGGGTGTCTAAAACGAAGCTGTATTTCTTTTGGGCCTGCTGTGGGTGATGACAATACCTTTGGAATCCTCTCTGTCAACATCTGGAAGGCTCCACACACAGTGCTGCTCCTGTCTGAATGTGCATGTTTGAGAGAACAGGGTGGGTGTGAGCAAATAGGTGAATGAAATGTGCAAGTTCTGAGCCCTTACATTCGTGGAGCACGTCAAGCTAAAAGAAGATACAGGAGTGTTTGAAAATAAACAGAACATGAGCCAGCAATCAATAACTGCCTGAAATATTAGCTCAGTCAGAATCAGGGTTCTTGGCTAATCTAGGACATGTAACTGGTCTTGAAATGCGTAAAAGATTGCTGTAAAACCAAAGGAACAGTATGTTTTGCCTGTCCTGGACAGTGCAATACTGGAATGACTTGTCTGTGAGATGGTGATGCCTTCATCCCTAGATGTTTTACAGAACAAGTTGGACAAACAGCAGTAAGGAATAGTTTGCATGAATTTGGGACAGCCTTGGACACAGGGAGGAGAAGAACAGCATATGACCTCATGAGAACATTTGCCCCATTGTTTTTCTCTGATACTGTGGAATTATTACTTTGCTCATATTTTTGTTTGTCCTTCTGTTGCTACTCTTCCAGATGCTCTCAGATGTGCCTTTGTGCAAGGATATTTCTGCTGAATAAGACCTTTGCACTTTGCTGCTATATTGTGAGTAACATTTATGTAGGTATCTTCTAAACACCAAAACCTTCCTCAAAAGTCAGTGACACGTTTTCAATATTTTCTCAAGTATACGGCATGTGTTGTATGATTTGTTCCTAGTTAGAGTAATTCTGCTTTAAGCTAGCCAGCAGGGAAATCTTGAAGGGCCCATTCATTGTCATTCTGATCTCCTCTGGACCTGGATGGTTGGAGGAAAGCCAATGCAGTATAGAGATGTATGTACATGTGTTTGAAATGTCAGTCCAGTGCAGTGAGATATCAGAGATAGCAGCTGCCATATCTACCTGACTAGGAAGTAAGATGGTTTTGTGTTGCATGCAGACCCTTCATTTCTGATTTAAGATATATTATCAGCATAGATAAGATACATTATCAGCGTATAGGACACTGCAGTGTTACACCTATATCAGGGGCTGCAGAATGAGTCCACAAAACTCTCCAGGCTCACTAAGCAACCTCATTGCAACCTCATTTATTGGAATCCTTGAGACTATGCACATGCTCATAGTTAGGCATATGCCCAAGTGTTTTGCTGGAGGTAGGAGGGGTAAAAATAATTTTCCAATATTTCCAACTTGACAACAACTCATAAGCATCAGTTTATTTAACAAAAATTAGGTGTGGAGCAAAGAGCTTTGGTAGCATATACCACAGCAGTACTTATGTTGCAATTCTGCTATTGCAACAGATGTTCCAGTTTGTTAAGACCAAGGGATCGATAACTAAATTTACAAAAAAAAGCCAGCTGCTTAGTGATTGGATGTTGTTTTAATGTGCCAAATACTACTGCTTTGGCCAAAACTGATCCTCTGAAACAGTATCTTCCAAAGCATACCAATAGCAGCCTTCTTTTAGTCTCTGACTAGAAGATAAAATAAACCTGCAAAGAATGTTCTTATAATATTGATCTCACTTAGACATCTCTATTTCCGGAAGAATAGTAAGTATTTAAGTCTTGTGTGAAAGTTATTCAGTCAATGCACGCATGAAAAATCAGCAATTGTCTAGGATGTTCTCTATTCCATTTTTAACTTCCCTACAATTTAAGCCAAATGGCATATACAATGCATGTACAACTTCTTTGAATGTGGTTGTGGACCTTGCTGAGAATAGCCTGGTGTTATAATTTGTCCTGTACTGCTGGTCCAAAGCATAGAACAAAATAATTATAATGGGTTCAAAATTCTTCAGGTATATTTATGGTATTGTTGGGGTTGTGTTTATGTAGTTAAGTACAGATGTATTTGTGCCTATATTTAAAGAAAATCATGCTGCACATTACCTATATTTTGGTAATTTTAAATGCATTAATATCTTTGTGAAATCATATGACAGCAGTAAGATGAACAGTTGGTAAAAGTTATCCAGGAATTATATTTGGAAAAGAAGCAGGATCCAATACACACCAGTGAAAAAAATCCTTGTAATTTGAACAAATAAAAGTGTATCTCTGTTCTATTGTATAGGTATTGCATAGTCCATCCCCAATGTATGTTTTCCAGTCTGCTGCTATGTAGCTCCACCAGACAGCTAGAGAGGCAGCAAATCTCATTCCTTGCTGCCCTTTTCCTGAATAGCCAAGCTCACTGGTCTTTGCCAAGTTTGGGTGTCCAGTGCTCACACAAAGGCCCATCAGCTCCTCAGGACAGAGGTGCTGTAGCATGTGAACCTCATGATATACCCAAGGGATACCAAAGGAGGAAGGACTTCTTCTTGACTGGGCTGTTCTTATGGTGACCACTCAACTGCCAGAATCAGATGCAGTGCCCATTAACAACAATGGAAAGACTTTGCTTGACTTTACGTCTAGGGTTGATCTAGGAAACAGCTTGATGCATATAAAAGTGAAGAAAGGTAGAATTGATGGAAAATGGATTAATTTTAAAATTTCTTCAAATAAAAGTAATAAATTGCCATAAACTAGCAAGTGTCAGACTCAGTCTTTAATTTAGGGCACAGTTGGGTTGTTAATTGGGTTAGCAGTGTGGACAGCCAAATGAAGTGTGACCCATATCTAGTACAGTAGAGTTCAGATTTTGAAAAATTTGCAGTTTTGCCTGACAAATTCCTTCATAGGTATTTAAAGGAGAGAACTAAACTCTAAATTTTAAACTTTAAATTAAACTCTAAGTTCTAAACTTTAAATTGAGAACTGAACTCCCACTATGATAGAAGAAAAAAAAACACATTGAAAGAGAGGGTTCTGTCTGAAATAACTTCTCTTTTTTCCTTTGTAAAGTTCAGCTATGTCATGCTGTTGGTCTGCAGTTACACAGAGTTGCCTCAGTGGTAAAATTAGATAACACCTTTACTTTCTCCCTTCTCCATGACATTTTGCACTCAATAAAACAGTCACCATCTTGATGTGTGAGTCAGTTTGTGGTAAGAAATTAATTTAATTTTTTTACAAAAATAAATAGATCTGTTTTATTTGAAAAGTAGATTTTTTTTTCCCCCATATGTAGTATGGTAGAAACATTTCCATGTGATTTATTCATTTCACCCAGAGGATAGTTAAGCTATCCACTGTTTGGCCACATTTCACCAAATGTTAGATTATGAGAGATGTTTTTACAGCAGTAACTTAGAGTCTGAATGCAATTTCTGCAAAAAAAAATATGTTTTGATTCTTATATTTCCATCACAAGGCTCAGGTGTTTGTGCAAACTGGAGCCTTCTAAATACATTTGTGTTCTTGACAGTCAGTTTCTAAGTTCAGGGTTATTATTTTCCATTACAGTGTCTGATGTCAAACATGAACTAAACCCAGGTACACAACCCTGAACTCTTTTTCCTTTTGTCAAATGAGCAGAATATTGCCAGAAGGTGTAATGAAGAAAGAAAAGCACAACCTAAACATGGGCAAGCCATCAAGACAAAGTGAAAAAGAATAAAAATATTAGAGGGGATCTCAGGCAGTTTAAACAGTCTACGGAGGTCACTCAGTACCACACTTTGTGTCTTCCAAAGATGTAATAGACAAAATAAAGGAAAAAAAAGGTGTTTCACCTCTCCTACTTGATGGTTCTCCCTTTAATTACTTCCCCCTTGAGACTTTTCCAGCTCCCAAGGCAGTGCAACTGTGCACCTTCTACTCAGACCAGCTGCTCTTGAGAACATGGGTCCATGTGAGAGCCACACAGGGAGTCACAACTTCATGTAATTCACCTTTCTTCTCCCTAAAACCCATGACCAACCTTGTATTTTTCAATATTCATGTGCTGCCAGGCTTCTTTTAATACATCTGCAAGACTTGTTTAATATCCTGGAGCCAGGATAGAAAACATCATGTTCTTCATGACAACTGGTTCAGCTTTTAAGAGGTTCCAGGGTTTTTTTCCCTTGGCGTGCTCCTTCAGCAGGCAAGATGATTCCTGCTCCTCCTGACAAGCTCTGTCTCTGTGGTGAGGATGCCCTCTTCATGAGCAGCATCCCCCCTTGCTTTCTGCTCACTCAGCTGAGGGACCAAGCAATAATTAACCTGAAAGACCTTTTCTCCATGTCCTATGTTTCCTATGGCTTTTAAAAGATCTTGTGCTGTGGTTTTTGTCCACTGAATATATTCCTTTAATATCACTTTGGAGTGCTAATTAGAGAAGATTCCTTGATTAGCCTGTATGAATAGGAAGTCATGACCAGCTACAATAGATGTCAGGCAACACTTTTTAAAGAGGGATTTTCCCTTCCCTCTGTTGACTGGAAGATGAAATGACAAGTGTTGTAAAGAACTGAGAGCCATCTCCATGGGGTGGCAGACTCAAGACATGCTCTGGCAGGAGAACGAGTACCAGTGGGAATATGATGATTGAAATTCCTGATGGACATTCCTGCACAATGGCATCCTTTTCCTTTAGAGTATGGTGAGGCAAAACCAACCCTGCTCAAATACAAGTGCTCTGCTCTAAATCAAAACACAAACTGAAAAGCTGAATGCCAGGCAAGGGTATGTAAGATGACTCACTGTGAGAGGGTGTACCCTTAATCTAGATGAATCAGCCCTTGGAGTGCTGGAAGACCTAGGACTTGTTTCTTCCAGAAAACTGTGGAGCAGTAGTCACAATGGTGAAGATACACTGATGACATCTGCCAGTTCAGAAGTGTAGCTTTTGCAGAGATGCCTGGCTGACAGACAAGACTTGCACTCTTCTAGGTAAGAGCTGGTGTGCCTTTTTTTCTTGCCTTCATGCTGGCTCCTCCCTAAAATTATCCTGCTTACACATCTTCCTGTACAAAATGACTTATGTTCTTGTCTCCTGTTTCAGACAAGCCAAGTCTAAGCAGTAGACAGCCTGTGAAAAGTTGTTGTAATCCATGCCAGGGCCATCAAGGACATTTCTGGACATCTTTGTGAACTCTTTTCTGGATTTTATGACCAGCTGTTTGTCAGGAATGACGAGGCTGTGCACTTGGAAACACCAGTCCCCTGTAAAGGAACGTAGTGTCCCATCTTGCATTCCTGCTGGTGAAAATGCCAGGTCTGAGCAGGGCTTGCAGACCGCCTCAGCAGTCCTTGGCAGATGAGGGACATCCGCAGTGCCGAAATGCTTATCCTGGGCTACAGCTGTGTCATCACAAAGCTGGAATGTACAGTATACGCTTTCCATGGGCATAGCTCTGAGCACAGAAATGTGTATACCATCAACGGCACCTGCCCCTCTATGGAGCAGTTCAGCTGTTGTGATAGCTGATGAGCTAAATTTAAAGTCTGCACATGCTTGATTCAATTTAATACCTTCCAAGGGGAGCTTACAGGGGGAAAAAAAATCCAGCTTGGGGAATCTACATTTATGCAGAGTTTTAAAATATTTTTCCTCATTTAAGTTTATGCTTAGCTGGATCTGAAGTTGCACTGTGATTTTATAGTAAAAATCCTGGTATATTATTTATGATTCCCTTTATTACTACATATAATATGTGTGAAAATAAAGCTGCAAGTTTTGCATTATACTATTAATAGTATTTTGCTTATAATTTCTTGCCTTATTCTCAGATATATTATCAAAACTATATTTTTCAAGACATCCAAAATTGCCAGGGAGCACATTTGATCTTTCTGTAAGCTGAGGAATCCAGTTTTCACTAGATTTAATTTCTTTATCATTTCCTAAGAGTATAAAAAATAATGTCATGACCACATCTTTGGAAAGATATTCAAAGCATTAGAAGCATATGCTAAATATGGTTTGTTAATCATTCAGGGAATTGCAATACTGCATAAAAGAAACACTTTTATCTTGAATCTGTGCCAAAAAGCCTTTTTAAAATTATTCTCCTGCTCTGGTAAAGCATAGCAAATCATTCCACCAGAGACATTTCAGGAGTGTTTGAGTACTGGCAGCAAAAAAAGGACTTGAAGAAACCTTAAAGTTGCAGTACCAATATTATTTCATAAATTACAATCTCCTTAGTCAAATATGTGACTGCATGTGATGTAACTCTTTGTCAGCAATAAAAACCTGAGCATTACTAATGCAATAAAGTCATCTTTGGGACTAAAATTAAACCTGAAGTCATGTTGCCACATTTTCATGCATCCCTCTGTATAGTGTTATCAGAAGTGAGATTACCCTCCATGTATCCAAGAGTGAGTTCATTCAGGTCAGCTTAAATATTCTGGGAGGCTTTTCATGCAGAGATAAACTTTGAACAATCACCTATCTTTAAGTATTATGATAGGCAAAGTCCGAAAAAACAGAACTGCAACGTCTAAATTTGAAACATCAAGCAAGAAAACCATGCATGAATTGAATTTCCAGGAGCTAAAGAAGGGAAAAATACAGAAAGGTATACATATCTGTGTGATGTTTTATGAAAACAAATGTTTGCAACCACTAAACACAGCCCTGGGGTTATAGTAAACAAGCAATGATAAGGATGGTGCCATGCTGACTAGCTAGTGTACCGTAGGAGGTATTGTATATCAACAGCCTGGCAGTGTCAAAGCCAAGTTAGAGGAGCAGGAATTTAGCACTTCACAAACTCGTGACCCCAAAAAGGCCATGGTGTGTGTCACGATGGATTCTAAGCAAGGAGGGCGAGGGTGGCACCCTCCCCTGTGCCTGGAGACCATTCTCTGCTTGGTGTGAGAGACATCATTTGTGTTGTGATAGAATCTGACTGGTTCATTGGCATTTTCTTTTTTTGAGCTGAGTAGCTATGTGTCTTCTCTTTCACTTGGTTTAGAAAGACTTAACATGAATTGCTATTTCCCTGCTTAGCAAATCTGGTGTACATATTTAACTATAGAGAACAACCTTTGATTAGCTGCAAGTAAAGACTTGCCTTCTTTCCTACAAATTGACTGCCCTTCTAACATAATTGCTCAGTGAACTGTGGAGTAATTTACTCTTTAGCACAAGTTATATGATAAGTCCTAATAGTATTCCTGTTAACACACAGACGAATTCCTGTTGAACCTGGCATGAGTGCAACTGAGATGTTATCAAATTCATTAATATAGCTGTGGGCACTGCACATCATACTCTGGATTTCTGAAAGTGTGGCTTTGGTATGACATTTCAAATTACCTGCTCTGATGTTTAGGTTCTTTGAATAACTTAGAAGTATTGCAATTGCAGTTGAGAGTTTACATACATTTGATGTCTAGTGGGTAGTTGACAACAAGATATCCTGTATCACAGCCCAGTGTGAGGTTTCCAAAGGACTGTTTTCAGTCAAGTATTATACTTTTGTAGCCATCATAGGGGAATGATTTAAGGCAGTCAAGTTGAATGGCACAGGAGCTGTGTGCCAGCTATTATCACTTGCACAAATCCCATACTTCTTATTCCTACGAACCCTCTTTGTTTTTTAAAATCTTACTTGCAGTCACAAGTTTCATGCATTTGCTTTTGCTAATATTGCACAGGATCTAAAAGTAGGTTAAATAAGATATTGACAAGTTTCTCAGCTCAGTCCTATCATGTTTACTGTTGAGATAATATGAAAGTATTGTGTTTGTCTTTGACAGCTAAAAATAATGGTCATTTAAGATGCTAGCTATCAACTAGAATTCAGCACTTGAGGTCGGGTAAATACTAATGGCAACGCTTTCCATCTATTTCCCTTTTTGCTCCCTCTCTTTCCTGGGGTATGGTGTGCTGGGGAAGGACAACCTTCCCTTTTCTCTTTCACAGTATTTAGAATTGTACTGCATGTAACAAACATTTCAGACATGGAAAACCAAAGTGTTAATCAGTCACATTAATCCATGCAATTTCATGCATCTGTCATATGAGAAGGTAAAAAGATCCCAGGACACAACTAAGAACTATCCCAAAAGAGCAGCATTGAAAATGCAAAGAAAGAAAAACAAGACTATGCCTCTAAAATGTTGTCTGCAGCATAACCTCTTGTTTGGTTCTGTGGTGTGTTCTGGTCCAGCAAGGAAGGGAGCACATTTAGTACTCTTCTTGTGAAAGAGGATCTCAGTTCCTGGCAGGGGAGGAAGCCCAATGATCTCCGCTGAGTCTCCTGTGGCATTTCTGAGAAATGCCTGCAAGCATAGCCTATGCCCTGAGGGCAAACACTGCCTCCAGGGCAGGACTCCTCCTGCAGCCTGCAAAAAGACCTGACAGCCAGAGAACAATCATTCTATCTTATAGATAAGCATTCAGGGAGAGCAGGACAGAGAAGAGCATGGCCAAAACAATCAGTGTCTAAAGAAGCCCAATGCAAATTAACTACTGAGAATACGTCAGGGCTCAGGATTTCCTGGAGTGTTTACAATTCTGGCTCCGTAGAAGCAGTGATTTGTACCATGCAGCTTCATTATTGTATTGCTATGCTGCATAGCAATATACTGTAGAATAATACAATATAGTAATAGAATAATAGTAATATAGTAATAGAATGGAGAAAGAAAGAAGAAGATGGAAAAAAGCAAGCGAATATACTGTAAAGACTCTAGGAGACTTAAATCAAAGAATCTCATTGGGATCAATGCAAATCTCTTCTCATCTATGGAAGTTGGTAAATGGCAGAGAGCAGTGAAGTAAGAAGTTATTTCCTCCAGTGAAATTTAACCAAATCAAATCAGTCCTGCACTCTTCCTTTTAATCTTTAAAAGGCAACTTTTCATGTTGTCATGGCAGGCCTTGAATTCCTAATGCATTTTTATTTAATGCTATTGAGATTGGAATTTTTTTGCCCCAAAGTGTGGCGTGTGTGGGACAGTGGTGTTTGGTCAGAGCAACGTTAACTCAGTCTTGTAAAAAACAGTTTTGTGAATTTTCAAGTTTAGTGCCGCACTTGGGATGTGGGCCTTGACTAAGCAAACCATTCACCTCATATGACCTAGACAGGATATGGATCATCCTTAGGTTGTCACCTTTTTAGAGATTTTTTTGGTAGAAGCAGGCCAAAAACCATATTTACCTGCTGTAGGTTCTCTGAGTATTTTGCTGTTCTCTGTGAAAAAAAGCTCAACTATTTATTCTAGTAACATCTCTGAGGTTAATTCATATCCATGATGTCTTTCTTTGCTTGGCAAAGTAAATTTGGCTTAAAATAAACAGAATTATAACCATGAAAAAAAACCCCAAAAAGCTTCATATACAATCTAGTTCTAAAAAAGCTTTCTAACCAAGAGAAGACTATAATGGTACCTGTAACTATGAAAGTAAACTTGGTTGGTGTCAGAAAAAAAAAAATCCAGTTTCTGCAATACAAATAAAAATAACAAGACTGATTTGAAGAAATTAATCCTTAGCAAGCCTTATGGGCACTCCTTTTTGTTGAAGAGTGTAAGGCTGCTGAAATCAGGATTTGCTATTAGTTTTCCATAAACGTTTCCCGTGAGTTTTTCATAAATTTAAATTTATTGCAGGTTTTGCATATTGAATATTTCTAAATGTAAGAGGGAGTTTGAATGCATTTTTCAAAAACTGAGTAGACTTCCAGAGAAGTTTTGTTAGTTTTTTTGTTTTGTTTTGTTGTTTTGTTTTTTACTGAAAAGCAGTGGAATGAATGATAGTGCATAACAAAGTCATAAAGTAATAGGCAGCATGAAAGTTTCAAAATTAAGGCTTTCAACCTTGGTTGTGCACTTGTGGGAACCAATAGCAATGACTGGCCTAAAGTGCTGTCTCACACAATATCCCAAAAGTACACTAGATAGTCTGTTCAGAGTTGCAGGTAAGTGCAGAATTACTTGGGCAATTGTAATAGAAATGGAGTTTCTGGGAGAGAAAATAGTTGCTAAATGAAAGTCAAGTGAAATTTCAGAGATTTGTGTTAGCTTTGCTATTGTTAACACTTTCATCTATGATTTTAATGCTGGAATGAGGCATTAATTAATTAATTAATTAATTAATTCATTTATTCATTCATTCACATTTCGTGACTGCAATTTGGGACGTTCTGACAAGCATCTTCTGTAGTTTTGTAGGCTGTTCTAAAAAATGCATGGACTTATACAGGAACCTAACAGAGAGAATCCTGGATCATCAAAAAAATCTTGGAAACCAGATAATGAATTACACATTTTGATTAGTTTAATCTGGAGACGAGATTGATATCAAGCTTAAAAAGCACAAGGGATATTTAGGTTAGAAGAAAAACTTATTAGTGAAACATTACAATATGAAAACTGTATTCCTGTAGGTCTTTCAGGAACACATCAGATAAACACCAGTTAGAAATTTATCTAGTATATCTGGTGCTGCTCTAAGTATAAGGCTTCTGATGCTCCTTTATTATTATTATTCTTTTTTAACAACAGAGGGTTTTTGATGAAGGGCAACTTGGGGAAGAAAACATTTATTTTATTTTTATGCTGTAAGCAAATTTCCTTTTTTATTCTAAGAACTGGAATTGGAGTCTGAAAAATAAATGTCTTCATAAATAGTATGACTAATGTGTGAAGGACTTGAACAAAAGCATCGCTTCCATTGCATAGGGGTCCATCCTTATACCATCAGGTCCAAAAAGCTGGTGCACTCATGTCTCATGCAATGGTGCTATGGCTGTGACTTTAATTTTTATGGCCCTTCTGAAAACTGCAGCTGAGACATAGGACCTAACTAGGTATCAATCCTGCCGGGCCGACAGCCAAGCCTGGCATGTTTGTGCAAGACAAACAATGCAGTTAGGATGCCACAGCCAGCTAGAAGAGATTAGAGAGCACATGAGCTCCCGTGTGTGTGTCAGTTCTCCTAGGACAACACATACTCTGCATGTATATGAGCAGAACTCTCCTTATCTGTTTTATGTTCAGTTTTGAAAGTGAGAACTTTGGAGATCCAGGTGAAACAAGAATTACTAGAAAGCATTCCATTCTCCTTTTCATAAAATGTACTGTAAATTGAGAGAAAACTGGTCAGCAACCTTTTTGTTCTCACTTTTTTTTCTCTCAGTCCTTGTTGTAACGTCCTCAGCTTAATGGTTTGGAAAGTGATAAAACCACAGAATGTCAACACTCAGTCAAAATAAAAGAACAGAAAACTTACTGTATCCGTTTGACCATATGGTTCTGATTGCAGGGTCTGAGCAACTCTTGGCCTTGCTAAAGTATTTTATGAATCTCTCTTTAATGAGGCTGAGAATTTGCCCCTCTTAAGCACAACTGCTTAAATATTTTATAAAGCAGTTTCAGTTGAGGACTAACACAGACTGTCACCTTGGAGCAACTGAACTAAAACTTCCTACTGCATATGCTGTAAGTGCAAATATTTTTAAATAAAGACAAGCTACATTACTGACAAAAGCATCAGTCAACATGCATGATCCCTGAATGAAACAAACTCTTGTGAATCTATTGATATTTAAGCTTTTGGCATCTTGTTACTCCACCCATGCAAATATGCTTATCACTGTGTTGGTGGAAAAGGAATTGTTCATGTCACAAGTTCAGGTTAAGTGGTCTTAAGAGATTCATAAAACTCCTTTCAGAAGGCAACAATACCTGTAACTGATGACTCATACTTTCTGTATGTATGTATATATGTATCTATATATGTCTATAAAAATCTGTGGACTCATCAGCCTGTGCTTCAGAACCCAGGGTTCTGAAGTCTCTGACCACATCTCTTCATGCAAATAATTTTGGAATAGTGTTCTAAATATCACCTTATTCTCCTTTTAAATGTACTATGGGCACCAAGAAAAATATGATTTAAAAAAAATATACCATTATTCATTGTCTTTATACACTTTAAAATAAGGAGCAAGGTGTAACTCTGCAGAAATACTTTACAGCTTGAAAAGTTTTTTTGGTTTTTAGAGTCATCTACGTTTCAATTAAGAATTCATGAGAGGTGACATTGAGCCTCTGTGTTGTCCATGATGGCCAGCATATCTTGACTCAATTTGCTTCCTATCCTTTAAGAAGATTTTTTCTATTCACCAGTGAAACATAACCTTGAGGTTGTTAAGTACATGACAAGTTTCATTTTTAATTTCTCAGAGTATGGCTGACACATCAGATAACCATATTTCCTTTAAAATGCATAAAACCCTAAGCAAACATAGATACAAAGACACTGCATAAAAATTACATTTTATTTCTACCATTAAACAAGGTGTTAACATAAAAAATACACTGATGTTTAAAAGACATGTGGAAAGCAATATTTGACTAACAAGAGTAGTTGAAAAGCATAAAGAGAACACAAACTTAGTTTCACCTTTTCTCCTGTGCTTATTTTTCACGGCGGCTGCAGGGCACAGAAGCCACGTGCGTGGCATCTGCACGGGGGATGGCTCTGCCTTGCCCCACGACACATGCAGAAGAGAAGCACTGTCTGACTGGCACTATCTACACTTGGCCAAGGATACTCACCCAGGGAATAAACAAAAAGTGTCTTCGAGGCCAAGGGGAGAAGTCCCCAGCTGGCTTTCAGGCCTGAGCAGATACCACGTAGTGCTGTCAAGTGCCCTCACAAAGCAGTGCTCCTCTTTTTCTTCCCAAATCTCTGCCATCCTTTATCCTGTCCCAGATGTCCTTTCACAACTGCCCAGTCCCACCTGATTCATGTTTGTAATACTCTCAATTAAAAAATTAGTAATTAAAATGAAGCCCTCTTTTCCCATATTACTCCCAGCCATTACACTGCTCCATCTGGCCATTCCCAGACCCCTTCTTTTTTTTAAAAGGCTCATTAGCATGTGAACTTGTCTCTGCCAGGATACCCTAGTGCCATCTGCTCCCTTCCTGGATGATCAGTCTCACCCTGAGATCGCTGTTTACTGCAGTTAAAAATCTGACACGTTTTCTAAGCACTGGTCCTGGAGGATGCTGTTATATTTCTCCACCAAAGTCAATGGACATCAGTCTCTTGCCACATTGACCCTGATCCTTAGATGGCCCGATGCATTCCCAGAACTGTGGGGTTTTTTTAATAACAGCAGATCTGTGTCCCTCAGGCTATATGACCACATGCTGTGCTATGATTAGGTTAAGGCATTTAACTTCTCCTGCAATGACCAAAGACTAAAGTAGCACCTCCCCATACTCAGCATCCTCTTTGTGGGAACAAGTGGTGTCCATCTTAATTCCTGCAGCATAAAAATACTAAGTTCATGCTGTATTGCTTCAAAGAGTTTTCAAAACAAGGTTTTTCATGCATTTTACCTTTTGGTCCTCATGGTTATTTTCATGCATGTATATAAATAGAAGGAGTAAGCAGTATAATGCTGAAAAATTCTTTTGGGAAAACAGCAATAGTGTTTACCTCTGTTATCTGAGAAATGTATTGTGGGAAAAAACTATTCTAGCATCCTTACAGACATTTGAGCCCAGGACAAATGGGTGATCAACAGTACTTCACTATAGGCCTATTCCCTTGAGTGAAATGGGATCTGCTGTAGTTTTTCCATGCCCACCTACCTTCCCAGGAATGATCTGGGTGCTTTCTTCAGTAACTTGGACTTCAAAAAATGCATGGGCACTAATTAAGATCCAGGAGTTTCATGTTCAGATATCTTAATAGCACAGCAGCGTGTTAATGTCCTCCCATAGAGCCCACTACAAATTCCACATTTTACAGGGGACTGACCCTACTTTAGATAGCAATTGGACCAGAAAAATCCAGGAGCACTGTAAGCCTCTTTCTCTAGGTTTATGCAGACATACCCCTAACACAGGGAAGTAACTTCCAGTACTAATTATCATGGAGTTGGCCTCTTTTACGATCCGACTTTGCATTACTGGGAGAAGGGCTTGCTCCAAATCACATAAAATAGGCAACCAAATTTGAGATCAATGAGTACAAACACCTACAAAGACTTAGAAAACCATAAACAACTAAGTTTCCCTTACATTTTAGATAGATCATTGCTGGTTCTGAAATCCACCACTGCAAACATGATGGGTTGTTAAACCTGAAAATATGCTCATTCCCTTTAGCGGAGGTTGCCCATGATGGAATCTGAGAGCAAGGCAAACTTGTTTCCTATGATTTGTACACACACAGATTATTACTGGGTAAATATTTTCAGCAATTATGTAAACTGAAAAACCAGATTTTTAACTTGATAACTGAGTCTGATGATGAGTCTGATGAGTCTGCACTGATGTCTTCAGTGCAGCAGTGTTTTGACAATACGCATAAAGTTGCTGATGCTAGCTGCGAAGAGCTGCAACTGCTTTAATCACAAATGAAAGCTAGGACCTGAGCTATGCCCCCTCCTCTTCCCGCGCTGGACATTATATACATATTTCTTAGAAGTACTTTTTGAACCTTCTTTCATATTGGTATGTTTTGATTCCTGTCCTTACGCTCCAATGTAATTGATTGATTTAAAAAACAAAAGCGTATGAAAATGAAAATCTCTATTATGCTTTCAGAGAAAGAATTTATAGTCATACTCCCCCATACAAACCAAACTCTCACGCTTTTTCTCTAGCACTGTATTTTATAAAATTATTAGTAAGACTATGGCTTCAATGGAATCATATCTGAGGGACTTGGCACAGGAACACCTTCCCTTGCTTTCCTCTAGACTGCAAAAATAAGAGAGAAACCATAATTGGTGATGAAGGTCTAACCTGCCTTTAAAATTATTCCCACATTTAAAATCACTTTTGCAAAAGTCTGGAAAATACTGTAAGACTGACAATGGCTTGTGGTGACCTAGACCTTGTGGGAACCCACTTTGTCAAAATTTCACTTTGGACAGTGATAATGAGTCTAGCTTCCTTTGTACCCTTAGCAAAGCTTAGGCCATAAATTATTCGTGTAGTGACCCTGTCTGCTTTTAAAGCCTCCTAGCATTCTATTCCTTGTTCCTGCTGCCAGATGTGATCCTGTGATTCAAACAAACAAGATCCCTTTAGGGGATAACATCACTTTAGGTAGGGTATGCCTTCTTTTCCAAACAGAACTTCCCACCTAGTTGTCTAACAAAGAGAGAAAGCTGACACTTCTACTTTACTGAGAATGCTCCCTGAGACACTTATATTGCAAATATAAGTTACATATATATATATATTTATATATATAAATATTTTTATAGCTAAGCAAGAATTACTGTAACATTAAGAAGGACCTAAACTTTCCCTGATTAACTAGAAACTTTAACAAATTTCAATCAACAGAGGAAAAAAACCCCATTAAATGAACCTGAAACATTTCAGTGTTATGCGTGCAATTTTCACCCTAAATGAGACTGCAATTTTAGTACGATAACAGTATAAAATCAGATACAAAAGAGCCCATCCTCATTGCATAGTCCCTCTAATGTACTTTGAACACGCCCATTACATAAATAATCAGGTTACAGGCACATTAAATATGGACACATATTACAAAAAATTATGTGATTCCAGATTTTAAATTGAATATAAACTCAAGAGAAGTGGTTTCTCCACATAGACAATCAGTACTGAAGAAAAAAACTGGGATAAAAATGTGAGTCTTAGTGATCACATATATCTGGACACTGATATGAACTTGGCTCAACAATTAACTTTGGTTCACTGAGGCTTTGTTTTATTAACTTTTCATTTAATACTGATCATGAGATACTTGCTGCAGAACTGTGTTTTCTGTAAAAGCAAGTTTTACTTTTCAATTAATAACTTCTGGTATTTTGCCTCCAAAACATACCTTTAGAGTTACGGGCATGATGTCACCCAATTCAGTATCTTGCCATAACAATTTCTTTTTCTCAGCCACTATTCCCTGTCACAGAAGGTTTCACATCTGTAAATGGTCACTGTGCTGTATTTTCTGTTTTTCTGTTTTCTCCCCCCACTTTAATTGGTAGCTTAGCTGCATAAGTGAAAAGTTTATATAGGAAGACCTGTGGTTGAACCCAAATCAATGGTCACTGTCTTCTGGTCATCAACACTGAGCTGTGCTGTGCTGCTTATACTTATACTTTTCTGCAGTATGATTGGATTTATTAGTATGTTTCCATGAATGAGTTTGGACTTTACGTGTGAATTTCCTCCTCTAGACCAGCTAGTTATCATCATCATCATCATCACCATCTTCATCATTAAGATTTTCACCCTATGAGGCAATTGCTATAGTCTTAGATTTGACCACAGTAGCAGGTGTAAGCTGAGTCACATTTATTCTGGAGTGCTGCCATCTGCTATGGTTTATGAAGTGTTCTAGAAACTTAGGTTGGTGCTTGCATCCTAGTATGTCACTTTGAAAAGTGCTACTATCCAGAATTGTTACTGGACAGAAGTATGGGGTAGGCTGGAGTAAAAGCAAGGAAAGATGATGCAGGAATTGCTTGTATATGAAGCAGTTTCTCACAAATGACAGCTCTGTGACTTGACTTGACTACTTCTTATTTAGGTTAAATGACACTTTGACTTTAAAAAAATAAAATTATTAAGAATGTGAGAGTTGCCCTTTCCTCTCAGACTTAATATTTTCATGACTGTTTTGCAAAGATTTATAGGGAATGATGCTGCATAACAACATCTTTTGAAGAAACACCAATCTACACAACATAACAGCATGGTTAATTACAAACCCTTCCTGTCATAATGTTGGGCCTATGTAATCAATGCTAAATAAACACTATCAGTGCAAAGTAGTTTCATCAGAGTGAAAAAAAGAGGAAGTGATAGAAGTAATTAAAAAAAAATGAATTCTCTTGAAAAGACAGTGAGCTAACATTCAGAGGATACGATGTACAATGAAAGAGAGATAGTAAATGCATAACATCCTCTTATTGCCAGTTCCCCTCTGTGGTGACTAAAATGATTTACTGTGCAGCCTTCAACATGAAGGAGAAATTGAATTCATCACCTTCCTGGTACTGTCATAGTAATTCTTAGGTGTTTCAAAGCAAGGGAGGAATGTGATTCATTGGGATGCTGTTCAGTATGCCAAGGGAATACATAAATACCTCCCTTAACCACAGAGGCAGTATTAACAAAATATATAAAAACATCAATAATACAGATGTACTCATAAAAAAGGAAAAATACATTTGGGGAACAGGGAGACTTTGGCATATGCAGTGGATGCTTGAAGAGCAAACTGCCAACATGTAAGTGTATGCAGACAAAGTGTGTGTTAGTGTACAGTATATTCTATGAAAAAGATCTCCTTAATTCTTCATAAGGGACTTATGAGTATTCCAACAGATTCAGGTGGTTCTTCAGCAAAAACACCATTGTATATATGTGCCAAGGGGAACATTGCTGCACAGAGCCATGAGCAGATTATACCCCTAAATGTGGGCATTCTAAATGTAGAAATGAGAAGGATGATTTCTTGTTTTCTGAAGCTGTCTCACAAATCTGCAGTGGGGTTGCAGATAAGGGTTAGCTCAGAGATAAAGGTTACGTGTTCAAAAGGCAGAACCTTTTGTCTTCAATTTGTGTTGATCTTGGTGAGCAAAAACAGGAGAGGTAAAGCAGTTATTGCATGGGGTTTTTTGTGGTTTTTCAGTGGAAGTCCACAATGCCAAGCACAGGGTTCCTCTGGAGTAGCTACCTACCTGTCTGCCTGCTCATCCTCATTTGTGGGAAACTAATTTGTCTGGCTGTACTCTCAGAATTAAAAACTTTTTTTTTTCAGAGAATGAGTGTTATTACCCTATAAAAATAGGGAAATGGATATGAATTTATGGAATAAATATTCCCATTCCTTAGCCTGAAGGTATGACTGGATAAAAAGGCAGTCCAAATGCATTTGGGAAAGATAGGGTCAGCACAAAGTTAAATAAGGAGAGAAAAACTCCAAAGAGGTAGAAGGAAGATGGTTGAAGCCTACATATAGCTTTAAGTTCAGGTCATTTTCTTGAAAAATGATAATATTGCATCCTTTCCAAGCTACACTGTTCTGCACTACCTGGTTCCATGCCTGTGTAAGGCTCATGATGTTCCAATGCAGTTATGTGTACATTAGTGACAGACCAATCTTGAACAAGAGATCTGAAGTTTCTGGGAGAGTTGGATACAAATGTGCATTATTAAAATTCAACACTTCAGTGACTTCTGCATTATGTGGGATGAACAGAGGGAGATACTGTATAAATTAAATAGCAGTCTCGTCATTCTTATCTACCATCAAAATCTAAGAATAATAACATGACTGAAGGAGAGGTCTGAATACATGTGCATTATATGATTTGGTCATAAAGCAAGAAAAGAATGATTTATTACATGCATCTCATTGAGATACTATGTATGGTGTCTTTTTCTTCAGATTTTTCAGATGCCTCTGACATTTACCTACCCTGCTTTCCGAATAACAGACTGCCACTAATTTAGTGTATGAACCTTTTCTTAAGTGAAGCAATGTATGTATACCAGACTGTGACCTGTTTTAGTTGTTCTCTTCTGACACCAGAGATACTATTAAGGCACTGTAAACGTGCCTTTGTGCAAATTATTTCTCTTTGAAAGTTTCAGGCACTGTAGACACGACATGTATGCGAGAGGGAAGCAGCACAGGTCAACCAAGCAGCACACTGTGAACTCACTCCTGTCTCACTGCTGCCCTGCGTGGTCTCTGAGCACAGGGTGCAGGCAATAAATACAACCAAGTGTCTGTAGCTTACTCACTTGCTGCTTGTTGCCATCATCATTTGATTCACAGCAGCTGTGAATCAAAACATTTCCACCTTGATTTTAAAGAGGGAGATTGAAGCAATTGTATTGTACCCGATCTGCTCAATTATCAAAATCATCAGCTAAACTACACTTGGTTACGCACCCACAACTTGACATACATATTCATCATTTGTTACTTGGGAAAGTTGACTCCTGAGTGCCTCCTGTACCAGGATTTTTTAGCTGCCATTCTCCAGGTTGCTGTAGATTGGTCTGTGTTTGCTCATCCTGACTATGATGAGTAAAAACAAATGGCACAGAGCTAAACCTCGAGAGACCTGACCTCACAGCATTTTCCATTGCTACAACAATGCTGGGTATGCATGTGATCCTAACAAGGGCAGTAAATGATCAAGTAAGAATTAAAAATTTAGCTAAATCAGCAATTTAGTTGAACTAGAGTGAGTCTAGCCTTAAATGCTCATCCAAAAAAGTCAAAATGCCTAAAGCGTTTTGTACCCCAGATCTTATCACAAACCTGACCACAAGCACAATCTTTGAACTAAGAAAGAAAATGTCTGGTTGGGGAAAGTGATATTCTGAATTTCTTCAAAGACTTGGCAACAGTCATGTCATAAACTCACTGATTTTCAATACGATACACAGTGTTCTCAGTACACACAGCATTGAAATACAGAAATATGCTATTTTATTTACACTTATTTAGGTTTCTCAGCCTCAGTCAAGCACTAGTTAAAAACAAACAGACAACCTGAAAATTTCAGGCCATTGGCTTTCCCAAGAAGAACAGAGGTGAAATATTAACACTAGTTTGACCAGCTGACTGTCTAAGAGGGTCACTCAGGACAAAAAAATACTAGCAAAACACTCCTAGAAATTATCTGCCCCCTGCTTTTGCCTCATATATGGTGGGAAATGAAAGGAACATAGAGATGAAAGGATGTTTATTTAATTATTTATTTTAAAGTAGAAAGACTTTGTCATCAGATGCCCTATGCAGTTTTTGTGTTAACCTTTGTCTTCCTTGGCTGGAAATTGCTTATAATTATATGGAGGAAAAGTCAATTTTCCTGCTTTCCTATTTTAATAAAGAATCTGTAAAGAACTTTCCCACAGAGACACAGGAATCAGAAGTATTATAAAAACATTGAAACAAGAGTACTTGCTTAGGAAACCACAGCATTTGAAGAATCATAATCAGGTTCACATTCATTAAATAAAAGTTTATTACTTTGACCAATTCAAACCTGACAATGACTCTTTGTCTGTTGTGGTGAGGTGTTCTTTTCCAGAGTTCAGAAGTCATTATCTGATGATGTGTGAAATCATGGCTGCCTCTGCCCTCCCATGCCAACTGTAAAGCCTTTCATTAGAAGCAGTAGTACACAGATAAGTTTTCCAGTAGGTAAAAAGAGTCAAAAAGCAGCAAGTTTCCTGGAAAACCAGAAAGCGTAAAGCCCTGCCTGAGATAAATTGTTGTTTTCGTGGCTTTTCTGGTCCAGCATAAAGCAGGTAGAAACAGGAGCACACAAAAAAATGTGCAAAGCTACTTTGTTTCCAGTAATCTCAAGAAAATTGGAGAGTGTTCAAAGAATCACCAGAAACCTCAGATTTTTATCTCTATGGCAGCTTGAACATTTTTAAAAATCATCCAGCAGAATGCTTCCTGTGTAATGCAGAGTAGCTACTGAAAGGACAATTCTATAGATATCTGAGGGTCTCCATTCCCAATGACAATGCAATTAAAGAACTTTGTGCCAAGCTAAAATTTAATTACCTGAAAAAGGAACCTCAGTGCTATAGCATCATTTCCATTTGCATTCCAGATATATATTGGTTATGATTTTTGTATTAACACCTCCAAATCACTTTTCAAGTGATCAAAATAGCTGATTTCCTATTTAAATGTACAAAATTTGGAAAACTCCGGGATATTATCAAGCCTCCCTGAAACTTGTGAGAACTGTGGGTTGACAGGCTGCAGAAACAAAAAGAAGAAGGATTTTTCTTTTCTAACAGTGTGCACATCAGGCATGCACAGTGAATCTACTTGTGATATGCCAGTGAGAAACCAAGCTTCAGGAACAATGTAATAGCATCTCTAAAGGGGTGCTATTTACTTACAAAATAAGACTGCAGTTCAGCAAGCAGTGGAATGATTACTCTGCTGCACAAGATGGAGCTATGTGATTGCACAGTATTAGAATTGTGCTTATTGTGTTTTTTTAATGAGGATCCAAATGCAATTCTTAAAGAGTGAAATTTTAGCATAAACAGGAAATCAGCAATTCTTAAAATAGGTTTGAAATAAGCATTACTCCACTTTCTAATCTTGACATTTATTATATCATTCACAGGGATAAGGTAAGGACTTTGGCTTTCCCACTTGGACTTTTGTTACAGAAATTAAATCGGATGACCGATTAATTTGCAGTACTAAAAATAACAAATTCAGAGTTTTAGGAATTAGGACAAGTAGTCAAGCCCCAGAAACACTGTGAGGGGAAAGTACATTGTTCTTAAAAAT
Organism: Melozone crissalis; assembly: GCF_028551555.1. Classification (NCBI taxonomy): domain Eukaryota; kingdom Metazoa; phylum Chordata; class Aves; order Passeriformes; family Passerellidae; genus Melozone; species Melozone crissalis. The sequence continues at coordinate 32,563,785 of NW_026535783.1, read as the reverse complement.
CCCCAAGACTTTCAAGAAAGCTGTAAGTTCTTGAAAACCGTCTTCTGCCAATGTCACTGGGAAGTGACATTGCCCACGCCGATTGTGCAGAGTGAAGACTGCAGCAGGGGCACTCCTGTGTGGTTGCTGGAGAACAAGCTGTCTGTCTGTGAAGGGGAATGGAGTGCTGGCACAGGGATCCAGCATCAGACAGGAGCTGCAGGGCCATTACGCTGGGCAGCTCTCTCAGTAGTCAGAGGTCAGGAGCTCCAGCACGCGATAGCCTCGCTCAGTGCCCAAGCTCAGTCATTCAGGAAATGTGCAACTTGGGTTGACATCTTGCAAGAGTGGCAGGTGCCTTAAGAAGGAGCCTGGCCAAAGGGCAGCTCCTTGTCTCTTCCTTCTCCCATTGAGGAAAATAAGGCTTGCAACAAATTCACATGGGGTAACTGAAATTTCCCGCACTGCTGTGTAAGTTTGTTGCAGCGGCGTGTATTTAGCCTTCTAGAGCAGAGAAGGTCAGAGTCCAGCTAGCTGAGGTTAAGGCCGACACCCAGCTGCAATCCTGCCAGCACCCCTCGGCGTCATAAGGCCTCGGGCTGTGCTGGTTGCGGACTGGATCGCTGCTAAACGATGAGAAGGAAGGAGCTGGACACTTGCCGGGGGGGCTAAACTTGGTTTATTGGAAAGCCCACAATGTCCCAGCGAATGACCAAGAACAAAGGGTGCTTAAGAGTTTTAAAGGGAAGGAGTGGACCCGGGAGGGGTTTTCAGAAGACCAATGGGGGGAGAAGAGGGGATGAGCTTAACACAAATGACATAGTGGAGAGCCCAGTAGGTATCAGGTATGGGAGGGGCCCCGGGACCACAGCCAACCACAACCCCCAAAGAGGAGAAGCTTCTGGAATGCTAGGTGGAGTGGGGGGGGTGATTGACTTGGCCCAGGGAGGAGAAAAAGCATACATATAAGGGACAAAGGGGAGGAGGAATTATATAACCTAACAGATTGACAACAGAACTGGCAGGGCTGTGGCGGGAAAACTGAGGAGGGCAGAACCATTTTACACAAAATGGGGGGGAGCAGAAACATAAAATGGGGGAAGAATTAAATGAACTTAATGAACACACTACAACAGTTTGTGACATTGTCTTCATGGCTGTCTTTTAGAATTAGGTGTTTCCTTTTTAGACATGTGGTAACAGGGCATCCAGGATTTCAAGTTAGCATGTGCTTCTTGCCTCTGTCAGGCAGTTGGCCCAGTGCCCGTAACCCTCCTGCCAAGGAAAACATACAGCTTGGGAAATTATCTATAAAAATCACATTGTTCTATCTTGCAAATAAAAAAGCCCACAAAACACTCTTTGAAAAAAAGCAAAGAGTAAGGCAAAGTGGTTTGGTGTCAAACAGCAAGACCCACTGGCCAGAAATTGTACTTCATGAGTTCACAGCACTGGGACTCAAGCTGTAGAGCTTGAATGGTAGAAATAATAAGCTGCCAGCTCAGCTTGTATCTGTATGGAGCAGAGTGGCCAATTCATTGCGAGGAATGAGTACATACTCAATAAATATATAGATGCCACCACTGACACACCTGAAGGATGGGATGCCATCCAGAAGGACCTGGACAAGCTGGAGAACTGGGCCCATGGGAATCTCATGAGGTTTAACAAGACCAAGTGCAAGGTGCTGCACCTGGGTCAGAGTAACCCCTGCTACCAACACAGGCTGGGGATGAGCAGATGCAGAGCAGCCCTGTGAGAAGGACTTGGGGGTGCTGGTGTGTGAGAGGCTGGACATGACCCAGCCATGGGCACTCCCGGCCCAGAGAGCCAAACGTGTCCTGGGCTGCATCCAGAGCAGCGTGGGCAGCAGGGCAGGGAGGGGATTCTGCCCCTCTGCTCTGCTCTGCTCTGGGGAGAGCCCACCTGGAACCTGCATCCAACTCTGGGGTCCCAGCACAGGGAGGACATGGACCTGCTGGATTAGGTCTAGGGAAGAACCACAAATAGGGTATAAGTGCTGGAGCACCTCATCTGTGGGGACAGGGTGACTTGTATTTGTTCACCCTGGAGAGAAGAGAAGGCTCTGGGGTGATCTAATTGTGACCTTTCAGTACCTGAAGAGAGCCTACATGAAGTCTGAAGAACGACTTTTCACATGGACATGTAGTGATTGGACATGAAAGAAGGGCTTTAAAGTGAAAGGAGATATAGATTAGAAATTTGGAAGCAACTCTTTATCTTTTAAAGAAAATTTTATTTAATCTGTGAGGATGATGAGGCACTGAAAGCAATTCTTTATCTTTTAAAGAAAATTTTATTTAATCTGTGAGGATGATGAGGCACTGAACTTCCCATCCCTAACAGTTTTCTGGCCCAGGTTGCGAGGGGCTTTAAGCTACCTGATCTAGTAGAAGATGTCCTTCTTCACGGAAGGGGGGTTGGAACTAGATGATCTTTGATGTCTCTTCCAACCTGAACCATTCTGTGATGCCATGAAATAAAGCAGCTTTCCTGAAACTGAGTGGGTAGGTCTGTGACCTGGACCTGTTTCTGTGCAAGTGAACTCTCACGGACAGGCAAGCAGCTTCCTTTGAAACAACCACATATAACAATGGTTCCTCCCCTGCTGTCACTTAACCATTCTGTTACTCTGATGAGTTGTACGACATTTTCAAAAGCATGAACACCATCAGCAGCATTTATTACAGCTGAGTTTTGCAGGGTTTTTTTTGTTCTGGGTTTTTTTTCTTCCCAAATAGGTCAGTCTCCAGCTAACTTTCTTCTGATGAAATGAGCACTGATGCATACAGAAGAAATACAGATCTGATTAAGCAGATACCAGCCTTTCTGTTTCAATTAATATATTGATGTGCTGGTCATAATTGAACTACTAATTAAAATCAATGATAGCTTCCTGCCTTCTTGTCTGTTTGTTTGCTGCAAATGAGAAGCAGTGTCTGTCGAGAAAATACTCCATTTGATTTGCTACTGCTCTTTTAGTTATGTTCTGATGAGTCATGATGACTTACACTGGGCCTCTGTAAGTGCTTTCTCACTCTCATTTCTGTTCCTTAGCTCTTTTCTGCTTAAACTCTCAGCAAATGTCATTAGTGCATTATTCTGCCTCCTTCTTAGCTCATTAGGTAAGTGTGGGTCCTCCGGGAAGTGGAAAGGCTGGAACAGATAATTATCTTGAATGTACGTGGAGGGGAGATCTGGGAACACCTAGTTTGCTCATAAAATTACAGGTTGCAAGTCCAAGGTGGAAAAGAAAGATGAGAACAAGAGCTAGCAAGCAGCATCACTTTGATGTTCTCCCCCAGAGCCCTGTAGACATGCTGCACTGCAGCAATGTTGAGACAGAAATGTCAGGAGGCATCCCTCATTCCACTCCTCTTCTTGTCCTCCCCTGTGAAAAAAATTAACCACACTCTGCTCTTACTGACTTCAGCTATAGGCCTGAGCATCCCTGCCTTTTTAATCAGTGGAAAAGGACAAAGATGCAATGAAAATTGATAGATCTGGTATATGTGTATCTACTGTAATCTGTGCAGGAATCATAAAACCAGGGAGAAAAGCATCTTCAGTTTTGCTCAGTTACATTTGTTTTCACATGGTGGGGTGGGGGCAGCAAATTTGCTGTGAGACTTGTTGGCTAGCTTAATTGTGGAAAGCTTCTGGGCATCGTTTCTGCTAAGTTTAGATTAGATGTTTTTATTTGTATATTACTGTTTAACTGCACTGGATTAGTGTAACAGTGCTTGAGGATTTCAGCAGTATATCCTTCTGTTTATTTTGGCATACATGGAGATGGAATGATAAAGTTATGTTTTGGTGTATATGCTTTTGTTGATTTTAGCTCGAAGCTGAACCTATGATGGGAAGCACACATTACTACAAAGCTGACCTCACACCAATGCAAGACATTCTTCCTTACAGTATTGGCTTTTCCCTATGTGACACAGGAGCAGGGTGTTTTTGAGTTTCAGGGTTTTGGAATCAACGCAGAAATTCAGTAAAGATACACATGCAACATGTTTCAGTAGCTCCTTCATTTAAAATGCAGAGACATTGCTTTCCCCCCAGCTTTTTACTGTTCTTTCTGAAACAATCCACTTCCTTCTTTTTAATGTTTAGAGTCCATTAATGAAGCAACCCTCCCTCCCTCCCTTCCATTCTTCAGTTCTTCTGAGTTGCTTCACATAACTCAACCTGATGGCTTACATGATGAACACTACCTTATTTTATTGTGAAATGTTCTATTGTTAGATAGCATTTTTTCCATTTTGACTAACCTATGCAGTTTCTAATTCTGTGTTGTAAATTTACTATACAAATAATTAATATATGAGAGTAATATTACTATATTGGTATTATTACCACATTATAACTACAATATCATCAAGTTCAAATTTAGTACCAAAAAATGGTTTTTCACTGCTCTCAGTATGAAGAGAAACTATTGTAAAAATGAGATTGCAGGTGGAAAATAAGACAATTACCCTAACTCCTTTTTACTTACGAGTAACTAGAATAACCCTCACAACCCTGACACTGTGAAGTAATTGTGCAGACAGAGTACTTTATCCCAGGAGGCAAAGTTCACAGGGGCAGGATTATTCTCAAAATTCTGAGAATGCTCTTAAATTTCCATTAGTCACAAAACCAGAGGTATTGTCCAGGTCCAGCCCAAAGTTCAGATGGGTCAAACTCTAATCTCTGAGAGTTGTGAAAGGTGTTATGTGTGTGTGTATGCACACGTGTGTTTGTGTGTGTAAGTGCTCACACGTAAAATAGTTTGCTTTCTCAAACTCTGTCCATAAGAGGATGTGCCCTTGTCACAAGGCTGGCTTCATTGCAGCACGGTGTTTCCTGTCTGCTTTGAAATGTTTCATTTCCCTTTGTGAAGCACCCAGACACCACTACTTTTTTTTTCCAAATTCACAGAGGTAGCAAGGGAAGGACAGGGGTTTTTGTGCTGAGAAAGAAGGGACCTGTGGATCCAGTCTTTTTTGTGGCACTTCCCTTTTTCCTAGGGCCTTGGGAGTAGGAGAAGAGAGTGCTATTTGGAAATATTGCTCATGATTGAAGGTGTGGCTCAGGCATCCCTGCTCATGCATGTTAGTATTGAAAAAAACAAAATTATCAAAATATGTTCTTAATTTCTTGTTTTTCTTGGTGTGTATGCATTGAGCAGTGTAGCAGTCTCTCTTCTGTACCATATACAAATGATGGAACGCATTCTGCAAAGCTTGGGGAAAAAAAAGATACTAACTTTTGTGTACCTTGGGTTTAAACAGGATCTCTTGCTCTTATTTGAGTAACTGCACAATAAACTCTCTTGCTAAACTAACTGATTAAAAAAATTATTTTCATTGTTTGTCTTTTTCTACTTTGTAGAAAGGCATGCAGACTCAGAAAATCAATTGACTTCAAAAAAAATACTGCTCTGTAGTGCCATCTGCTTTCTTAATTTTTTCATCACTCTAACTAAACATAAAGGTAGATTTTCACTATATACATATATATGTTGAAAAATACAAATAATTATTAAGTAAAAAATTTAACACGAAACATCTCAATGCAAACACATTGGTCCTATCTGTGAATTCCCAGCCTTGCACTATGTCCTTAACATCTGCTAGACTCCATTTAAGTTATTATTGTCCATATGGTACGGCCGTGGAAGAATGACAGATCAGTGATGTAACTGCCTGCAATAGCTGCTGATGCTTGCAAACTGTTCACTCAGTGAAAGCAAGAGATAGATGATTATTCAGAATCGTGTTACCAAGAACAAATCTCCTCACTGAGCACTAGGCTAATTAATTTTATAGTGAATTAATTATGTAGCTTTGCCTGTGGTGCTCTGCTGCAACTCAGTGCAACCTCTCTCGCTGGAGTAGTAGGCAAGAAGAACTGAGCAGGGGGAGAAGCTAATTCTATATGAGTGCAAAATCTGCTTTTTGACATGGGCAGATGCTACAAACTTCTGATGCCAAACTGCTGAGTAAGGTTGTGCTAGGACTGCAGCTCTTGACTACATGAAAGCAGAGATGCAATATTAATTTCTGATATGCTGGAACCTGTATAAGACATGTCAGTATAGACACCATTTTTCCACTTCCCCCTTGGTCTTGAAAGTATTTAGAGAATTTCCTTGGTTAATGATTTGCTATGGAAATGAAGTATTTTTCTCTAAGAATATTCCTTTCTAATTCTATGAGGTATTTTTTTTCTCTCTTTATTAGATATGGTCAGGAATTTTTTGAAGCAAAAATCATGGCACTCAACATCACTCTTCCAAAACCCTTTACTACTTTTGGAAATGGACCCAGAAATTTTAGCAAAACAAGTCTATCAAGAGAAATTTCCAGCCTAAACCAAAGAGAATGAATGTTCTCAATTCCTTAGTGTTTTTAGACTGCAGGAAAAGAGTACTTTCCCAGAGCCTATGGCTTCAGATAGACAAAGTGGCCCTCTGTACATTGGTTTTCTCCATCCCATACCTACCCATGAAATGATTGGATATTTCCAGCTTGGTTACTTTTGCTTTACAGAAGGTTTTAACTCCATCCCAATGAAGAACCACAATATCAAAAAACCAAAAAAAAAAAAACCCAAAAAACCCCCAACCCAACTCTAAGACCTTTTTTTTTTTTTTTAGCAAAGCAAGTAAACAGCTTAAGTTCCACATCTACCTAGGAATGCAGATATTAAAAAAATATGTGAACATTTGTCAACTATATGCCTTTGATATCACCTCCAGTTATTCTCTTTTCCCAGCTGAACCATTCTGAAACACGTCAGCCTCTTTTTGTAACTTTGAAACTTTTGTTCCTGTTGCATGTCTAGTGGACAGAACAAAATTAGTTCAGGCAAACTTTTGGGGCACTAATTAAATATATGGAATCTGTAATCCACTTTCTTATTTTTTTTTAATTAAAAAAAAAATTACCATCTATTTAGCAATTTCTATGTTGTGCTGTCCACACAAAGGGAAGATTTTTTTTCCTGCATCATTATCATTAGCTTAGGACTCAGTACTCTGAGCAAAACATTTCCTCCAAAGTACACGATTCATCAGTGGCAAATGTCATCTGTCATTATGCTGTCTCTATATTTAGCTTTGAAGCAACCTTCTGAGGTTCTGGCTAATTATCTGTAGTCCTGCTTACACAAAATAACTTCTACATCTGTAAGTTCTGACACTTTTCACTGCTTTTCCTAGCTACTGATGGATCCCTGAATAGGACTATCTTAGCACTACCCTGATGCAGTTTTACCACCCTGCCACTAGTATATGTGTTCCTCTGCTTGCCTCTCCTAAGGGGTATTTGGGAAATGAGCTTTTGGACAGTCTACTGTCCTAATCTGGATATTAAACATAAAATATCACTTTGATCACTGTCATACATAGATTATACTGTGGGTGTTCATGCCACTCTCATAATTTCTTTAGAAAAGTGTTTTTAAGCCCTTCTCTAAGGCCATTTACAAATTTATGTCAAGAAGCAGGGGTTGCTCATCAGGGAAGTAACCATGTGTGCAGTCCTGTTCACAAGTCCCAGTGACAGGCTGGAAGGATTACCAGCCTGTCCAGTTACACCTGTGCATGTCATGAGATTCTCCTAGATCCCATGGGTGCAAAGAGGCTCTGAGCCTTGGGAACAGAGGAGCTGCAAAGAGGGGTCTGCCAGATGATGAGAGTAGAAAAGCAGACCTGGAAGGATGGTAGGTTCCTGGGTTCGCCTCTGTCTGCCCTCCACATTTCTGTGTCCCAGAAACCTCCATTTCTGCAGCAGTAGGATTTGTCTTTCCAGAGGACCAGAGGAAGCCCTGTGTGTGCAGTAGCAGCCCACCTGGAGGGTTTGGTCCAGCTGGTTTGGGTCAATCTCGTGTGGCAGCTGATTGTTTTGGTGATGCCAGGACACAGGCGAAGGTGGGTTTTCAACATCCTCTATTTCATCCTATTTATTGTCCTTATTCTCCTGCCAAAATTCCTCCAAGTGTTTGGTGCTAAGAGAGTACAAGCAGCATGTGACCTAGGCTGACACGGCCATGGGGAATGAAATGAGATGGGTCATCCTGACTGCTGAAATTGTCTTTGGCTCATGACACCTTTGCTGGCATTGGTAGCACCTCCCTTCTTCTCTCCACCAGCAGCAGCTGCCATCTCCAGCATCTCTGCCTGTGTTGTGCCACAAGCCCTGAGACTTTGACCTGGGTGTCACGGCATCATCAGAACTGGTTTTGTTTGCCTAGGCCAAAGTGCTCCTTCTCCAGTAATCTCCACAGCTGTGGGCCTGGCAATGTTGCTGTACCCATTAGAGGACCCATCAAAAGCAATCATAGAAGTTAACTTAGATGTATACAAGACAAGTAAAAAAATTCAAACCAGCCTCCAGATTTTTCTTCACAAGTGCATATAAAATATAGCAGTATGTCTAGTAATCTGTTAATAGGACATATTTTCAAAAGTAAGGGGAACAAAGCCTAAAATCTACCCCCTTGAACTCACCAGGACACACTGGTTTATTCTGGTGACAATCAACTGAACGGGGTGTGCAAGATGTTGGAATGAAGTGATTCAAAAGCACTGGATAATAAAAATTGAAAAGATTTAACTCACTTACAAATCCAAAACCTAGAAGCATTTCCACCTAGAAGCTAGCTTTTCATTGCAGCAAAATAAATTGGTCTGTTCTACAGGTAACAAGTTAATTTAAATACAGGATATGGGCTCTTTGAAAAATTGCTCATTTCCCCCCTCTTACAATTCAATCCTGCTCAAAATAATAGATTCATTTATTATAGGTTTTCATCTCTTGTTACTGATCGCTACCTGTTAAATATTTTATTAAATAAACATCGGTGCTAAAAAGAAATCCCTGCACATGATTAGATAAGAGATGTAGACACATCTCTTAGTCTAATAGCATTAATCGTTTATCATCCTTGATATTCCAAATGCTTTTTATAAATTGCAATAACCAATCTCCAAAATTTAAACTGAGGTGTTACTTATTTTGGATAAAAGGAAATTGAGAGATGAATGCTTCCAGATTAGGTTTTTTTTGGTTGTTTTTTTTTTCTTCCACAGACTCGTGTAGTTGGGTTTTGGCAAGATCACATCATGCCCCACTTGAACGTGTTTGTCTTGAATCAGGTACTCAAGCATGCATGGAAAGCCTGTATTTCACCCAGTGATCACTTGCACAGTGGTCTGTGGTAATTTAGCAAGCACTTAGGAAAGGCCTTAATTATTTCAGCATTCTGGTTATTCTTTGGGACAGTAGCCAGTAAGCAGCATAAGGTGGTGAACAAAGAACAGTGTTGTTGCTCTTGGGGAGCATGAATTCAAGGCTAATAGACACAGAAAGTAGAGCAATGCCTCCAAAAGCAAAACAGTTTGCAGGACACTGAACAGAGTACATTCCTTTCAAAGCTAGTTACAGTCTGTGTAGCTGCTCCTGCAGGGTGCTGGCCTGTAGAGCTGACGAGAAATGGTACTTCCATCCCACAGGAATGTTGGCAGCTTTAAACCCAGTTATTTCAAATCCAATTGTTTTGAGATAAAAAAAGCAACAACAAAGCCAAACCAAGCCAAATCAAAACCCAAAAAGGTTGGGAAGTATAGCTCTTTTATTTTTTCAACTTTAAAGCTCCTAGCCCTTTTTTTTCATATCCTGAAATGACCATCAATATGCAGTAGTTGCCTTCTATTTCCTAATTTTGGATGATACAGATAATAACAAATTTCTAGTCATGAGAACCTTCATGCCACTCGAATGGGAACGAAAGAGATTGTAATGCAGCTAGGCAGGAAGATACTAATCCTGGCCCAGCTGGTCACAGTTCAAGAGGCCAAAGCAGTGCCTATGGCTTAAGAGCTGAGCGCCTGCTTTGGATTAAGAAAATGGAGTGGAGCTGTGAGTGGAGTGGAGCCAAGGAGAGGCAGAAAGGAACAGTCTGGCATGAAGGAAGGAGTGGTGATGAGGACAGTGAGCATCTAGAATAAATTAGAAGTGATGTTTGGCCATTCCAGGTGTCTACTTTCATACTTAATCACAAACACTGTAAATATTCTCAAATGCAGAAGGGTTTTTGAGTGAGAAATGTCACAGTCCGTGATGCTAGAAAGTAGTTTTCCCTGCAAAACAAAGAACAAGGCAAATATATGCATCTTTTTCCTACCTCACAAAATATGTCTGTTTTCCTAGTGGGGCCCCAGGAAGCACAAACAGTGCAGAGCTGCCAATCACTACCTTCTGCAGAGCAATCTCAGCAAGAACTATCGACAGGCCTGCTTTGCTCTGCATCTCTCTGTCAACCACCTGCCTGCAAAGTCATTCTTTCCTAAAAACTCTTATAGATTTGTAACTGAAAGGAGGAAAAAGTTTGAAGCTGTCATTCCACTGGGAATTTCAAGTAAGAATCCCTGTGTCTGCACCACCAGCCCTGGATTCCTGCATGTACTGTGTGGAGTAACATGTGTCAAGTGATAGTAAGGCTCAGAGCAGGGTATGGCTAGCACTTGGGGGAGATTTAATTTATTGTTCAGTGGAACGAATGCTATTGTGCAGCGACAGCTGGTGCACTGAATGACACGCAGTGACTGCCTGACTGGCTCGCAACAATAATACCCAGAGAGGCTTGTACATCAGGTTATCTTGGGGGAATGCAGAGAGGAGGCATCTGAGAAGAGTAGGCTCTGCTATGTTTGCTAGTTCAGGCCTGGCTTATGAACCCCTTGTTCCAATGCTGAACCACCAGGTACATTGTGAAAAAGTGAAATATTCATTTGCTTGAGTGGTGTAGCCTGTAGCTTTACTTCTGTATTCTTCCAGCAGGTGTTTCTCTCCTCTCACTGATCAAACTACAAAACCAGCAAATATGAACACACAAAAGGAGTGCATGCTTCAGGCTGCAAGATGGTTGACATGTTTGTGCTTGAAATCCCTTTCCACAGTGATATTTTTGCTACCTAAGTGCTGGTATCTGGAATAATTTGGTGTCATGTCAGAAAGCTGCTATTATTCTTTACACAATTTGTAAAAGGCTTAATCCTGGATACATATTTTCCTTATACATAACTGGCTTTTATACAAGGCCATGGTGAGATAAACCTGACATTTGCATAGACTCAGATAAATTTGCTTCTCAGTGGTGATAGCTATGTAATTAAAAACCCCTGAGTCTGGGCTGCAAGTTGCACACCTTTTCTTCGGTGGGGATGTAGATAGAGTACATACAGTATGTTTCAAAGCAAAATTGATAAAACAATTCCCATGCCCTTATTTTGCACAAATTGACTTTATTTCTGGGCAGGTAAACATGTATATGTCTGATTTAGAAGTAATGCAAAGTGCTGGGATAATGAACTTAGTATTGCTCAGATGCTGTCAAATAACCAGCGCCTTAAAAGTCCATGTGACAGATGAGGGGAGTCAGGACCTATAGCCACACCACTGGAATGGCTGGAACACCATTTCCACCTTCCCACCATATGGGGCAAAAGAAGTTTTATTTATTTGTTCTGATCTGCCATGAAGCTCATGTAGAAAGATAAAAGCCGGGGCTGTTTCCTCTCCAGCCAGAGCACCGAAGGCCCACGAGTGTGGCACTCCTGCCTCTCTTACGTCTGTGGAACAGGGGTGCCATCTCACCTCCTGTACTGAATAAAAATAAGGCGCAGAATGGTTGGGAAAAGGCAGCAGCCAGGAAGTTCAACAGTTGAACCTTTGCAAGCTTTATTTTGATCACCAAGTAACTGGGAACTGGGAACTGTACTGGGAGAAGAGGGAATGCAGAGCTCTTACAGGAAGAGCATCACATATTTGGTGGAAGTATTTGTTTGCAAATAATGCTAGGTGCTTTTGTGGAATTAATGTGAACACCAACCGCTTAGATGCCTTTTGGGGTTACTGTGAGTTATCTCACTGTAACCTCACTATTACCTCACTCTGCTTTAGCTTTAATAAAAGTTTGGTCTTTCTAAAAAGCAGCAGAATTTCCACTGTTCGGTGTGGGAAGAAAATTGATGGGTTTTTTTTCAACTAGTGGAAGACAGTGATTCTTTGCAGGAATGGCACATTGCTGCTTGCATACGCCCAGAAACGTTGTTACATTGTTTTAAGTAGCCAAGGAAACCATCCTCAAAACAAACAGGAATAATTCAGAGCTCCTCCCCAATGTCTGCCAGCTGCACTTGCCTTGTCTACAGATAATTCTTCCCTATTTCCTCTGTTTTTGACTTTTATTTTGCAAAATACACAGGCTTTGTATATGCCTAAGTTACAGACTTAACAGAATTGATTGAATTTGCAGTTATTTGGTTTATTCTGAAATCAACTGTGCTAAAAAACAGTAAAAAAGAGTCATCATAAGCGCATCACCCTGACAAATTTGGCATAACTTCCAAAGTGATTTTACCTTGATTCTTACTGCTATAATATGCAGAAAAAGTTTTCCTAATGTGAAAAGAAAGTTATTCTTTTGTCTTCTGCATAGTTTTTTAATTCTGCAAACAAGTGATGTCAATTTTTTTATTAGGAACTCTGAGCATTTCACATATGCACATATTTCTCTTGATGAACTGTAAATTTTGGTAACATAATTTCTATATATATCCACTTGTTACATATCCCTCATTGCTCAGGTGTTTTTAAGTAAGTATTGAAATTCCTTCAGGAGAGGTATATTTTCTGTCCAGCTAAATCCACACTGATCAGCATCATGCAAATATGTCAGAAAAATGCTTTTAATGGGCTTGGCTTTCCATCTGACGTGCTGTCTTCTTCTACACCTTCTTTTGTCATATGTCTTCATTCAGCTACAACATGTAACTGAGAAAGAATACCACACTAGAAAAAGGTAAACAAATGTAGATGAAAATTCAGAAGAAAATATTTCCAAGGATAGTGTACAGTGTACTATGATTAGTATTGCTGATAGTTTGACAGATTATGTAAATACACACACGTAAGGGTAGCTATCAGTAAAAAAAAATTAGAAAATCAATTTCCCTTTCCTCTTCATGCACACCAGAAGTAAGTAGAATCTTTTGAGATTTGTTATGTTACTTACTAAATAGAATAATTTTGGGAATAGTTTTTAGATAATGTGGCCTTTTTAGCAGAGATAAGAGTGTATTCCAGGACTCCAGTTTCCTTTTCAAAACCTCCTCTGAGTTGTTTACTTAGAAGAGAGAGCAAGAACTGGTGATGGCAATGCCTGAAGGCAATCTGCTGGCTGTAAAAGAGAGGATCAATGTTTAATGTGCATGCAGCAGCAAAAGGCATTGCCTGTTCCTTATGCCATTAAGCTCTACCAGCTGCTTTCCAGCTCATGCAGGATGGCACTGCAGCTGAGCTTTGTGCTGGTGGATGCAGCGTGGCTGCACTGGCCTGTCTGTGTTTTTACCCCTCTGCCAGCCCTGGCTGGCTAACACAGCTGCAGTAAAGGGGTTGGTACTTGCAGCACCTTTCTTTGGTGCGTTTGTTTGCTTCCCATTTCTCTTTCCAGCTATTGGATGTTGTCAGCCTATGGTGGTAGAGTTCCTCATTAGCACTCCTCTCACACCACCTTGAGATTCCCCACTGCTTCTGCATTGCATTAGTATTACTACAGATGATTTGTGAGCCAAAGTGAAAGGAATATTAAATCTGGTATAAATAAAATATATTGCTGCAGAAAAAATGTTTTACCCAAATCCTTTTTAAAATCTTCAGAGAGAAGGAGTTTTGCACTGTTTTTTACCCTCTAGAATTAATGCAAGCAGATATGTCCACATTACTGACTGGTGACTCAGGCATGCTTTGTGTTTAGAGTGAAAGGAGAAGTCTTGAGACAGGCTCTTTTTTATTTATGTTTACCCATCTCTAGGTTCATTTGCAAGTTATATGTTGAACGGTCATGCACAGTTGAACTTCATGTGAATTTTTAAATTTTCATAGTGATTTAGTCATGAGAAGTATGATGGAAATGATTCTCTGAACATTTTCACAAACTGTGAGATGATAAAAAATATAGACCAAACTGAGAATTCTGAATAATTTTCTTGGCTCTGTTCTGTACTGATTGTTGATCAAGCATATTTTTATGATTTTTACTTGTTCCCTAAATTCTGAATATTTTCAATGTATGGACCTGTGCACCTGTGTGTGTGTGTCTTCCCTTATTTCTCATCCCAGACTGAAGAACAGTGCTGTGCCTGGCCAAAGCCCTGCCTTCCTGCCCATATTTGCTTCTAGGGCAGCAGGATGACCCAGAATGACCCTGGTCCTCAGGCTGGAGCTGGGACTGATGGCAGTGGTGGGGCGATCCTGGGCACAAGTAAGGGACTGCACTTTCTGCATTCTCTCATGAAGTGCCCCACAAACTCCTAAGAGTGCCATGCTCTGTGAAACTTGTTATTCAATGAAAGGGCAGCATTTTGGAAAGGACACATAAGGTGCACTGCCAGACACAGAGTGTTGTATCTCCTATGAACATTTGTTAATGTTTAGATTTTTCTGTTAGAAATATTTCACAAAATAAAAATTATGTTTCTTGGAGCCCTCTGTGGCTGCAATGTTTTGGTCTTAGGTGCCCTAGGATTGCTGGTTTGTGAATGCCACATCTCTCCATCATTTACCTCTCATCATTTACCAATACCCTAGGGGGAAGGCTTTCCAGAATTTATTTACACAGGACAGTCAGTTCTCCATGGCTTTTATAATCAGTTTCGCACTGTGTTCCTAGACTCTAAGTTTGTTTATTGCAATACAGACTATAAGCAGCTGGCCTGCTTTGGGTTTTGCTGAAGGCTTTTGTATCCTGTGCAGAAGCTTGTAGATAGCTGAGGAAAAACGAGTTGTGAACATCAATGGCAGTGGGTTTCACTGCTATCAAAAAGCAACAGGGTTATCTGACAAACCCTGAGCCAGGCACTCTGTGAAAAGTAGGATTCTTCATTTGGAAAGTTTAGTAGTACAATACCTACACCATAAGATTAATTTTGGAGAATTGAGTGACAATATGTGCACTAAATGGAGAGATAAAATCTTTGGGTATTTATGGATGTAGACATAGATATTACCTGAGGGGAACTCATTGATAACCTACTTTCTGATTCACATTTTATACTTACATCAGCTGATCTGTGAAATTACTTTGGGTTTCTTTCAGCTGTCCGAGTCTATGCCGCTGACAAGCACTGCTACAGAAATTTTAAAAAATCACTACAAATGAATACTCTTCACTCATGCGTATGAACTGAAAGCAAACAATATAAGAGAAATCAGCAGCCACTGAGTATGCACACAGGGAAAAGAACATTTCATTTTATTAACAGAATTTTCTGCCTGTTCTGCGTCACGGAAAAGCTTTGTGTCAAAAAGCATTGTGTCACAAAGCAGTGTGTCACAAAACGTATGTTAATATTGGAGCTTTGCTGCCTTCTAGTGGCAGAAGGTTTGTTATGGAGCTATTGATAGGGTTGTAGTACTGGGCTTTGGTTCTGGGATTAAGATAAATTCCTTCTGTGGAGATCTTTGCGATTATAGTGTATGCCAGCACTGATTTTATTTAGATATTTGATTTAAAGAGAAAAATGATGTAAACATGACATTTCTTCACCAAATTTCCCCAGTCTACATGCAATTACTTGGTTGTTGTTGTTGTTGTTGCTGTTTTGTGGTTTTTTTTTTCCTGAGAAACTAAAGTGTAGACAAGGAGGGCTCACCACTCTGATCAAGAGAAGGGAGGTGAGGTAAGAGAGGTGTCAGGTCTCTGAGATACTGAGCACCTGTGAGTACTCCTGGACTGGTAGTCCTCAGCACTTCTCAGATAGCCTTTGTGTTTACTCAACCTTTTCAAGCATCTCACTCAATATTTGGGATGTTACTTTTCAAAAACTGATAACTGGAAACTCTAGGGACTATACCTACAGGTGTGTCTGAAAACCCAGGCATGATAAATACCAAGAGACACAGCCAAATGAGTAGGAACCCCTGAACACAGGATACTATTAATTATTTAAAAACTGTTTAACTGTGAACCTGGACTATTTTCTCTAGCATTCTCACAAATTTGAGAATGTAGTGCGTCAAAGAAAAACACCTGTCCTGTGCCATTTTGATCTTGTATGCTTCTCCTGGTACAGTCATAATATACATAATGTTTTGCAGATTAAGAGGGACATTCCATTGTGTCCTAATAGCTTTATTCCACAGAAGTTTAAAAATATCAGTAAGAAACTGGAAAGTGAAATCTACACACAACCTTTACCAATGGAGGCAAAGAAAGGTAATTCTTCAGGGAGATGTGTCATTTGCTGGTGTCCAGTAAAGCAGGAACTTGCAAAGCAGAAGAAGCATCACTGAACTTTTTTTTAACCATGTTTACTGAATACTTAACTATTTTGCTGTGAGAACCTTACAGATAGAAAAAATCAGGGCCTGGATAAAGATTTTTATGTTAGAGAGTGTGTTGTTCTTCATAAAGAAGGAATTTTCTGTTATTGCTCTCTGAGGGAAGAAATTATGCTAATGTATTTAATGCTAATATTTGCTGACTCCTAAGAAAAGTAATTTATTGACAGATTTCAAGATGGCCTCTTACCATCGCATGACCACTTCTCATTCCTTTTCCCAATCACATCTTAAGGAATTCAAGCCTCTTCTGAGCAATCTTACTATGCATGATGGCTGGGTCAACATCTTTATAGTTTAAACCCTAGTACTGTTCCATGTTTCTGGTTACCTGGTTTGAGACAAATACTTTCCAAGGTCACAAACCAAGGTGTTTATGTTGAGGAATGACAAATGATGAGGAAAAGTGAGTGGGTAGAAGGAAAACAAGTATCTTGCCCTGAAACTGATAAGCTTGCAGCATTTTGGAGATTTTTGTACATGTACTTTCATTTCCCATTGTTCTGAGGTATAAATATCTGAGGGAATTTAATTTGAGTTCTGAGGGAAAAAAACCCCAACAACCTTGATGTTAAGTATGCAGAAAAGATGAGACCCATACTAAGGTGTTTGTGTGCTGAAAAAACTGTTGAGGTGTAATGGACATTTGTCTCATATAGAAACCTGGTGCTGTATGTTTTAGGCCACCTTGTGCTAGGGTTTCCTATATTTAGGAAATAAGCTGCAGTGAAGTCATTCATAATGTCACATAGACATTTAAGGAACCCAGAGAAAACACTTTTTTTGACAGGCTGGATAAAATTGAGGCAGTGCTTTGGAGGGAGGGTCTCATCACCAATGATGAATCCCTTAGAATATTCACTTCTTTCTACCAAAATCAAAACATAGCCATTTTGTTGATTAGAACTTTACTAATCTGAATACACTGCTGTTTACAGAAGATATTTCCTAGTAATTACCATGCTAAAAGCTCAGATGGCTTGCAGAAAACATCCATTTTCTTTCTCTTTTTCCAAAAGCTGTACTAACTTCATCAATGCTGTAGGAGGATCACTACTTCTCACTAGTAATTTTTCTCAAGCTAGTCTTTGAAATATTGCTGAATGAATACTGTGTGATTCAGATTCCCAGAAAAAAAAAAAAAAAGTGACTTCCCAGCAATAATTACATTTCTAGGTACTAAAAGGCACTGCAAAAGTGTTGTGAGAACATGAGATCAGGAAACGCAGTCTGCTCAGTACTGTATTTCCCAGCCACAGTGCTTTCTAGTCTCTGTTCTCAGCCTCCACTATAGCTCAGCAATTTGACATTTCTGTCTGTACTTCCAGACATGTCTTTTTAATGCCTTCAAAATCTCAGTGTTTTGATTGACTCAAAATATCTATATTGCGTTTCAATGTTGAACATCTACTTGACTTTTTTTTTCCTTTTGGTCTTGTCCACCCTCCTTCTTACAGTAGCTTTTAATTGTTTTTCCAGTCCTTATTGTACTACGGAAGTGATTTTTTTTTCTAGCTAAAAGGGTTTTAAATAGTTTTCCAATCCTAAGGGACAGAGACCCTACTGTAAGAGTACCTTCCATAGAAATAGTGGTTACCTTTATGCATTGTTTGGTTTTGATGCAACACTGAAACAATTCTTAGTCAGTCACCTGACAACTTACTGGCACAGTAAAGCTCTTTGGTAGGCACAGGCAGAGCAAGACATCAAAGGCTCTCTTTTTCTAACTACCCTGTATTTTTTAATCAACACATCTCAAGATTTAGGCTATTTTATCAGACACCCTGGCTGTGCAGGAGGGATCCAGAAGTAATACAGAGTTTCTGTGTAAAAATGTCAGGAAAGGAAAATATTAATGGCCATCAAGACTGGTGATGCCCAAAGAGAACAGTCTGTGAAATCAGGAAAAGAAGAACTCGGCAGTCATTTACAAGTTTCAGCTTGTACAGGAGATAACCTGAAGTCCTAAGAAATTAATTATAACTTCTTCAAAAACTTTACTGTTCACTTTTTCTGACAGAAAATGGAAATGGATATTTCTGAATAAGTTACTAATGGGAATATTTATGTAGGAGCAAAATAATTAAAAATAACATTTCAGGAATTTTGGTTTTCACTAAGATTTTCATACTTTCTTTAAAATCAAAAAAATTAAAACAACAAACAACCAAACAAAAAAACTAAACAACTCCTCAACCCAACCAACCAACAAAACCCATTACACAAACACAGAAAAAACACCAAAAAGCCCAAAAAACACAAACCAAAAAATATACAAATCCTGAAAACATTACATTTCTGACATGGAGAAAAGACAGAAAATTACTAGCAGTGCTGTATATCACCCTTCAAGCCACAGCCACAGCCGGAAACTACAAAAGCTGAGACATGGTGGGTTGGTTCTCCTTCCTATATCTTGGGTGGCTTCATCTGTGGGTGACCCTATCTAAGAGGATTCACAAAGTATGAAAACAGATTTATAATTTGATTAAATATCAGAGACTAATTTAGAAACAATCCCTCTGAATAGGCTCTTTTTTGCTACAGGTATTGTTTCAGAGAGTGAATCAAGGAAGTCTGTTGTCATCTTAGGTAGTCTAAACCTGTTCAGTTTTCTTTTTCCTTCTGGAATTGTGCACAGAACTACGAATGTAAAACTATATTTCCTGTGTAAATACAGAGAAGATGTAGACTTGCCATCATCTTTCCTTTCCACTGCTTTAGTATTACTTTTGATGAATTATGCTAATTTTTGACTACAACTTTGGCACTAAAAAAATCTGTGAGTTATTTTATTATTTACCTGTGTTCTAACTGTTCTAAGATAATTCCAATATATTAATTATCATGTTTTCTTAACATTTAATTTATCAATTAAAAGAATAGGTGGTGAGCTGTACCTTCCCATGGCCCAAGCAAGGTTCTTGGCAGAACTGATGTTGCAGGTATCATGCTGCTGCAGCTTGGGCACTAATCTTGACAGATTCTGAGGCTCCAGATTGTTTGTGAGCTCATCCTGTCTCAAGTTCGCTTGTTAAGCCTTCCACAGAGTCTGCTTTCTTGCTTTCTTAGTAGTTCCCTCTTTTTGCACAGCTTTTCTTATTCTGCATGTTAATTCTGTGAGATGGTAGGACTGTGTTGAGAGGCACTGGTGCATTCATACAGTGACATGGAGAAGGTGAGGAGCATAGAGCAGAAGTTTTGACTAGTGTAGGTTTTCTGCCTGCAGAATGAAGGGAAAGCACTAAAGCCCTGATTGTATACTCTGACACTTTTACTGTACTCACCTCTGATTTGTACTTTGTTGTTGCTTGATAGAGCCTTGTTGTTACCCTCAGTACAATTAATGCAACCCAGAGAATACCTAAGAGTCAGATGTTTAGTGTGCTAATTATTCAGGGCTTTCTCTGTGATACAGAAGAAGTATCCCAGCCAAATAATTCTTGAAGGTAGGAAATCAAATGTCTGGCATATTTTTTAATTTCAATGAGCTGGCCTATGAGGTGACTCCCATTTCTTGCCTTCCTCTTGAAGAATATAGAGAAAAATGGATACTTCTTGCCAATAGAACTTTTTTTCTGTATTAAGTTGTTTTAGCTTATAAAGATTTGTCTCTACTGGAGTTGATACCAAGAAAGGAGTAGGGTGAGTATGTTGCTTAGCATAAGAATATTCAAATCTGGCACTACTTTTCATGAAATTTCCATATCAAGCATGCTCTTGTATGGCAGAGAAGCTAACAAGTGTCAGTACTTACTAGGTCAGCCCTGGTTTTGTGACTCCCCTGGAATGCCCAAGATTTCTGATTTTCTGTAGAGATCAAGTTCGTCCACTGTCATCCAGATCAGAAATGTCTTTCACTTCTTTATTCCTTTGAACCAAATTTCACAGTGGGCTTTGGATGAAAGGAAAAATGAGCTGAAGGTCAGACTCACAAGAGTGTATAGGAACTGAACTAGCATTGATTTCAGCAGGCTGGAGATGCCTAAGTACTCCTGTTACTACAGTTTAAAATAACAGGTGGGTGCTTTCTTTCTGGGGGGATGAATGCTGGTCACAAATAACAATTTTACACCAGAAGGGCTAAATATGTTGCACTAAAAGTAATGGAAAATTATGAGAAGCTTGTGTTGATATACTGGGCTGTGCTTATTTGCTTTACAAAAGTCTGCTCTGAACTCCAGAGCTTCTGGCATTCCAATGGCAGTTGAAATTCTAGTTTTATGTTTATATTGTTTGAATGCTTGCATGAGAAATTGTGTAAAGATTTGAGAATTCATGTTTGTATCACTTGTAATGCTTTCTTAAAAAGAGGTGTTTGGCCATCAGACTTTGAATTTCCTTAATCTCTTCTGAATAATTGTTCCATACCTGAGATACCTAGACAGAACCTGTTCCTTTATTTGATGCCTTCAAAATTGCTGCAGATGACAAAGCTGCTATGAGATTGCCTATGAGATGGCAAATGAAAAACCTGTGGTATTGCAAGAGGGTGAATAAAAATGTAGGAACCTATTGCCTCAGGCATGTATTACACCAGACATTGCCCCTGACTTGCAGAATGTTTATTCACTTTGCTTCTTAAAAAAGAAGTACCAGTTTGTGGTTAGCAGAGCTTCCAGACCTAATGTTGTCCAAGGCAAGACCCACATTGCCAGGTTGTGGGTGTGGATTTAGAGAAGAGGCTCCATAAGCACAGTACAAAAAGTTGCTGAGTGGTAACATGATGGTCACATGTAGTGGTTGAATCTGCTGCCTCTATAGAGATACAAAGTGAGACAGCAAGCATTTTCAACTTTGCTTGGTTCACCTCCTCTCCCAGATCCAGCTAGGTTTGAACATTGCTGAAGGAAAAACTTCATGTAACAGTTCTGAAGGTCTTTTGAAGTCAAGTATTTATTTAAAGAATTATGGGGGAAAAAAACCCCACACCAAACAACAAAAAGCCCCAGAACTAGTATAAAATTCTAGCTTATTGCTAACAGCAGACTCAGAGTTTGCAGCAGTACCTACAAGCATGACCCTGGATTGTGAACAGTCTTCATTTCCACTTATCTCGCTAATATGGTTTTGATGATTGGATACAGAAAGATTGATTTGCTGGTTCTACTATAAGAGAAATAGTTTGGAAGCTAATGGGGTTTCCCCATTCACTTCAAAATTGGTCAGTAAAGGTGAGATATATAAATGACATAAATAGCTGCTTTTCACATGGGTCCTTGTTCTTAAAGACTTTTCTTTTAACTGGCTAGGTATTTGCCCAGTCTAGCCTTCTTCATTGACACAAAACTGCTAACATTTATGTTTGCCTCTGCACGGGACAGTTTATACATAGGTTCTAAATCCATGATTTCTGTGTTGCCAGCTCTCTATAGAGATAACATCAGTGCAGATGATGGGCTTGGTAACAAACCTCTTGGTGGTATATGTCCATGTCATAATTCCCTAACTTGATATGGGGTTTTGTGCTGTAACAAGCCAGGCATTATTTGGATTCAGTTAGAGGCAATTATTAAAATTTTGAACTGAAATACAATAATAAATATTACTTTGCTACTTACGTTGATGCTTTTTTCAGTGATTAAAATTTTTATTGCACTAAAATTTCACTTCAGATAAACTTCAGACTTACCAGTCTTTATTCTGTGTTCAGAAGAGAAACTGAACTAGAATTTAGTTTATTATTTTTTTCAGAATAGTACAGCACAAACTTTCTTTTAATTTTGGGTTGGTCAGTATTCAGTAGCATCTCAAATAGTCAGATATTAGGACTTAGTCCTTCCAGTGTAGGATTCTTTGGCCCAGGACATTATTTATCTTATTATCCCTTGCCATTCATTCTGCTTTGTATTATGCTGAGAACGGTGAATTCACGTCATTAAGGGTATGAGAACATATGTTGGGCTTTGTATGAATCTAACATCTCCCTGAGTCCCATTGGAGGAAATACAGAAAAATCATGCATTTTCAACTTACTGTCATTAACTTCTTGGAAAGCTCACATTACAGAATAAGTTGACAGTTACCTTAAGTCTGTATGTCCACACTTCTGTCTGCAGCATCTCTGTTGCTGGGTGGGCAAGGACTGCATTTGCAACAACTGCCCTATGTGCATGACTCGGGTAGATCCCCACACAGGGAATCTGCTAGGGTGGTGTGCTAGTGGGCAAGTGTGACGTGTTGTGTTGAGTCGAGAGCCTGTGTTGGGTCCCTGTGTGGGACCTGGGGTTACCCACAAGTGCCAAAGGCTCTACCCCCTGCTCTACCCCTGGGCAAGAGCCCAGTCACACTGGGTGCCCGGCAGGACACGCCTTTGCCAGGCTACAAGAACTCTCCAGTCCCAAGGCCATGGGGTTTCTGTCAGAGGCTGGAGGTGGTGCCTTGAGAGGCTGGCCTAGGACAGAGGCTAGCCAGAGTCAAAGGAACGAAGTAAGGATTTATCAAAAGGCCTTAAAAGGATACACTTTGGGCAGCATGAGAGCCTGGCCAGGGCTCTGCCCAAAATGGACGCAAGATGGACAACTGGTCAAGAGTTTTCACGCTTTTATAAGTTTTGGTCCATTTACATGTTTGGTCCATTGGTGTTAATTGTCCAACGACAGCTTCAAGTTATGAAGTCCCATCTTCCTGGTTTGCTCTCTTCAATTCACCATTGTTTATGCTTTTTGGGCCTGAAGCTGCAATGGTGTCCTTGGTTCCCAGGCTCAAAAAGGATTGTTTTGTCTAACTAAACTGTGAAGAGAACTAACGCTTAATATGAAGTTCAGAGTCACACACTGAGGCAGTACATACAGAATGAGAAAAATAGGAAAGCTAAAACTAAAGGCATTGGAGGCATGTGGGGGCAGTGCGGCGCTGCGGCTGGGCTCTGTGCTGGGCCGGCCCGGGCGGGGGCAGCCAGGGGCGCTGCAGCGGGACCGAGCCGGGCCCTGGGCGGGTGTCCGTCACTGCCTGCCGAGCCTTGCTGGCGTTTTGTGCAGAGCCACCGGGTGTCAGCAGCACCCGGCCGTGTGGAGCCGTACACCGTGCCCGGGATGGAGGTGCCGGCTCCCGCAGGGAGTTTTGCGTGTTCCGTAGTGAAATGCTGCTGAGGCCGCTTGACTGCAAGGCCGCGGCCTGTTAGAAGGATAGCCACAGACAGACTGCTGCTTCTGCTCTGGGCGAATTGCCAATTTAGCATCAATTGCTGATTGATTATTAATTTATGTACATTATTTTTAAATTTTCTGTAGAGCATCAGTTCTCGATAAAAATGGTCAGGATCCTACCAGCAAGGATATTTTTCTTCCCATGAGTTATCCTGTTGCTCCTTCCCTTCTTTTCCTGTTGACTTCGATTCACACATGGCATCCAGCCAGGGTCAATCCACCACACCTGAAAATGTGACAGTGCAGGTGAGCCAGACTGCATAATGTACCTTGGGAAAATATTTTTACAATTAACTAGAATTATTATAAAAGTTCTTATTCTGAAGCTGCTGCTTTTTTTTCCCCTTAGGCTTTTCTAACTTGAAAAGGCAGAATGGGACAGCAGGTGTCACTATAGTAGCAGCAAAAGCAGGAAGAGTAAAATCTTTCTTACCACTTGTTATTTTGGCTTTATACAGCTGTTCGTCAGAGAAGAGGATCAAGGACAGCTTGGTGCTTACCCTGGTCTCCTGACTGTAGATTTATCAAAAATGAGGCCAGCTTATGTCAGTATTTAGGAGCATGAACTGGGTTTGGGAGACTTTAACACTGAGAGATAAAGGATACAATTATTTTCCTTGAGGACTAGCAAAGAGACAGGAAGAGGTATTACCTTTTGGAAATACCATTTTGTATTTTCTTATTTTTATTCAAACCTAGAAATTTTCAGTAAAATTAAACAGAAAATACAGAGGACTGATTATAAATTTTAAGTTTTGTATTTTGAAAAGAGTTCCTAAGGCTACTCTTTTAATGAGACATGTAAATCTATGTGATACTCAATCTTAGTGGGCTCACTGGAGCTGTCCTGCCATTAATACCTTGCCAGTGAGTCTCACTTTTAGGCTTAACCATTCCACTTTTAGTATTCATTAGGAGAAAAATCTGTGTGCTGTATGACTCCTGCAGGGTACTGAGTGCCACAGACTGCAGCTGAAGAGAGTATCCACCTATAAAGGGAATCTTGAAGTGGACTGAAACACAGATTAACCAGCAAACATAGAATACAACAGATGAAACTTTGGATTTCACATATCTGTAGCTTAAGGAGTGTGTAAAAAGTTGCAAAAATGGATAACAGTGAATAATCCCCTATTCTTTAATTTAGGTTAAAGGATAGGTCTGACCATCCTTGAGTTTCAGTACATTCTCAGTAATGTTGTGCTGAGGAAAACCTTCAGGAATGTGCCTCTTTTTCTGAAGTTCAGGCAGTGGGATAGCATGTCACCTGTCATACAAGTGTATTTGTTGTTTTATCAAAATACTGGTCTGTCCTCACTGCTCCTGAGTATCAGTCTGTCTCAGCGTGGCATGTCTCATGCTCTGAAGGCTTCTTTGGGGGACTTGTTTGCATTCCTACTAATCCACATTTCCAGTGGGCTTTTTCTCCAGCCATCTTGGAGGAACAGGTGAAAAAATTTTCAAGAATTGTATCACTGTGAAGAAAATATCGAAAAAACTGTCAGCCTGGGCCCTAAAGCCCCATAATCTTCACATTTCAAAGGACACAACATGGTCTTACAACTCGTTACTGTGCTAGGAAATAAAACGCTTCCCAGTGAATAGTGAACAATATCAATGAACCTAGCATAGAAATTTTGAAATCACAGTCAGCCTTTCCTAATGTCCCTAAGTTCCCCTTTAATAATATATATTCTTTATACAAATTAGCTGCTGAGAATTGCAGGGAAAATACAGTTTTATAATCAGAGCTGTATGAAATGGAGGACAATGAAACCAGATAAAAAGAACTAGATAAACATGACAAGCAAAATTCATGTGAGATCTGAATTGACATAAATAAACCTGAGGTTAAGAGCTGAGTTACGCCTTTTTCATGCTGTGTTTTCATGCTGCTAGCCAAGACACAGCCTAAACCCTTGTGGGAGCAAATGCTTTCATTGGCTTTGAGTATCTCTGAGAGCATTTATTACCTGCTGTGTTACAGGGGATTTGGTTCACAATTTAAATAGTTAAGATGCATCCAGGTGCAGATAGATATGGGTCAGTGACAAATACCAGTTTTAAAAGTGGTCTGAACAGCCACAGTTATTAAGTGTAGATTTCAGGTTACAATTTCAGTTCATTCTGATGCTGCAAAGAGCCTCTGCTACAAAGGAACAGACCTAGCTCTTCATCTGGGTCCATATAATTTGTCTATACCATTGCTGATCATAGGGGCAGGATTGGATGGAAAAGATTACACTGCTGAAAGTAATTTTTAAAAGTATTTTAAAACTAGTAATTAGATTGAAACTGTTGGTGACAAACACTGAGAAAAATTTATGTGTGTGATATTTAATGTTCATATAGGATCAAGAACAGAAAATAACACACTACTGTGTTTCTCTCAGATTTTAACTTTCTGTGTACTAGTTTTTAACTTTCGGTGGTTTTATATCCTTAAAACATAACCTTCCTTCTAATGGAGTTACCAGCTTGGGATTTAGCTATTACTTGTCACTTGTTTCAGAAGAACTTGGTTGTGATCCAGACACACGATCCAGTCACACCTTTTGTAGTCAGGCAAATTATCATAAGCTATTGCCTGCATGTTCTTGCTGAAGAGGTACTGTGTGGGCAATATCTGTTGTGTGCTTCAACAGACAGCCTAACACTACCTGGAATAAAACCTGTCAGGGAAAAAATGTGTTTTTCTAACAGCAATAAGGAAATATGGGTTAGAATAAATAAATCTGTTGTGCTGTTCTAAAGAAAGTGAATGTTTTGCTGAAAATGAACACATTGAGGGGGAAGAAGTTGAGAGATCATGTCATTTCCACATTTTTAAAATAATGACAAAGACTTGGTGTTTTTTCCTTTTTATTGGCGCAAAGTGTACAGAAAGCATACTAGTTGCAACTAGCAAATACTTAATGAGTTTATGAGCTGAGTCTAGATCATGGGTGGCTTATCTTAAACTGAGGTTCATGTTGAGGGGCAGGACCCCAGAAGAGGCTTTTTTGTGAGCTAGGCTTGTTAAGGATGGCCCTGAGATGGAGCAGCTTTATATAAAACAAGCATATTTAGATCTTATTTCTGTGGCAGAGCAGACAAGGAACTGTGATGGGCCAGCATTGCATGAAGCTATGGAAATTTCCAGGCTGAAACCCTGCAAGTAGTGACCTGAGTCACAGCAAACACTCAGCTGCAGAGTGAGAACCAGTGAAAAGAAGCAACAAGTGTCTGCCTAGTTTCCCAGGATTTCTGGAATGTGAAGAGGAACACAGATATGCATGAATTTTCACCATACTTTTTTGAAGAGAAGTATTTTGTTCCTCCCTGATTGCTCCAAAATCTCTCATCATGCAGTTCTAACAGGTGAAGTTTCTGCAAATACATGTTTTGTCATCTTACTTAATGTCCTCTGTTAAGCAGGAATTTGCTGAAGCTGTGGTTTCAGACAGCACTGTCCGTGAGAAAATACTTCAAAAAATTTGAGTATAATGAAAGCAAAGGTCTTTCTCTTGCTGTAGAAAGCATTAAGCATGGGGAGTTGTGTGAGTGTAAGAGAAACAAATGTCTGTCAGTGTAAGAGAAAAATGTCTGTCATTCCAAGGTTGCTTCAGTATCAACAACTGTGTAAGCATGGCATATCCTGTGGCAGCATAACATCAAGCCAAGGCTGCTTCTTGTTGTACAGGAAAACGTTTATTTCTGAGTGATCAATTGATAAGGACATCTTCAGAATACAGTCTCTTTGGCTCAGTGTCCTTACACTTTTGAGTATCTCCAAAGAAATGTTGTATTTTTTTCCTCTCCATTAACACATTCATTGTGTATGTCATAGTCTCCATGGATAGTAATGCATTTTCATGGTTTGCCATGGTTTATCTTTGCTTCCCTACTTTTTCCTGCTGTAAATTCTGTGTAAGATCATTGTGAAACCTAGTAAATCCACTAAAGCAACAAAAACCTACAGACTTTGAAGACCAATCCATTAGTACATGGTAATGTCAAGGAAAATGTAGCCTTCCAGAAGATTGCACTAACTTCACAGTTCAGTAAACAAATCTGTAATGGTAATAGGTGAGAAATGTATGCAGAGATCTGTGGAAGAAGCAGAAGAGAACCATAGTGGATGCTTGAATATGGATAATTAAGTGAAACTCTCTAGTGTGAAATAGTTTGTGCAAATTACTATGTGTAACATACTTGTTCTCAATATACGTGTAAACATGAGTCCTTTCTGCTTCAGCAAAAAATCATTGATTGAAGCTCTGCAAAAATCTGCTAAAATCTACCAAAATATGCAAAAATGGAGAAGGAACTCTGGGGACCTAATAGTTCTGAGGTCTGTGCAAAAGTCTTCACTTTGATCTGCATCAAAGCCGCTGCTTCAAAGTTATTTCTAAAGGACAGAGACTGAAATTGGAAAAAGGGAAAGTAGTGCATGAGCCTAATGTATTAAAGAGTATCTGTTTTTCTGACTGCCTGGTTTCTGGTTTCTGTGCTGCAATGAATGCAAGATGAGAAACGGGGAGTAAATGAGCTGTAATTAAGTAGCAATGCATTTGATTTGGCTGTTTGTATTGCTAATCTGTTAGATTGTTGGCCACAGAATCTACCCAGAGGAATATTCCCTTTAAGGAGGAGAAAAGAAAGAGAAATGGAGGGAAAAGGGGAATAGTCAAGGAGGAAATGTCAAAAATCAAAACAGGAATCTATAATAAACATCAGTGTTAGAATGTTTTTAATGTGATAGGACATCTGGTGTTTATTTAATGTATGAACGCCTATAAAGACACAGTTCTTAGCAGAAAGACTTCATAATATTAACATAATTTTATTCAGTGGGCTTAGTTGTTAGGATTTAAATATTCTGTGTTCAGCTACGTATATTTATGTATATGTAAACAAGATGCTGCTTCAGTCAGGTTTGACCTAATTATAAGTACTTCTTAGGTTTCCTAAATAATTTGTAGACCTGTTGCCTAGGAAAAGAAGTACAAGAGAAGTGACATTAAGCTGATTCTCCACCTACCTGACTTGCTTGGCAAGCTTTGGTGATTACTGCACCTGAGATGAAGGCCATCTGGAGAGTGCTTCTGTCTTCTTTTACAAAACTTAAAAGAAAAATAAAAAGAAGGTCTGCTGAAGTGTTCAGGCAGGAAGCATTACTCCCATTTCCTATGTGAATATCTCAGTCCTGTGTAGAGCAGTTCTGTGTCAAAATTTGCAATAAAAATTACAATATGAATAGAGAATAAATTTGAAAATTTTCTCAGCTACAAAGAAAAAAAAATGTAGAAGCTGATTTAAAGAATCAGTAATATTTTGAAATTATATTGTCCAACCTCATCATCCTTCTAAAATTTGAAGTGCAGAAGTCTGTAAACAGAAAATGGCTGTCTTAAAAACACAGATTATTCTGTGAGATGAATTCTATAATTTTTGAAGCAATTCAGGCAGTTCAATATCCTTTCTCATGTTTTGGGCATGCAAAAAATTGGTACAAGCTCACTTGTGAAGAAAAACAAGAGACATCCAGTTTACCTTTAGAAGCCATCACTTTACTAACTTAGTGAAAAATATATAGAAATTAATAAAGGTAAGGAATAAAAATACAGGAAGTATTGTTTCCATATATATTTTACAAACTTTATTCTTCCAGAAAATTGAAGTGTTGAATTTAGAAAATGTTTGTATTGATTTTTCTATCATTAATCTTTTCATGTCCAGCATAAATGGAAGAAAATAATTACAGGCTTTGTTGCCAAGAATGAACTTCTGCAGAATCTAGGATCAAAAAAGGAACCTAACTTTGTATCTATCCAAATATATATTTAAATATAGATTCAAAGGTAAATCTCCCAGTTGTTTTTAGTGGCTCTTTGTAATGAAGAATAAGAATTAGCCTTTGTACTAATAAAATGAGCTTTACATTTGATTTCAGGTTACTGAAGAGAGCAGTAGATAAGCACAGAGTTCTCATTAGTCAAGGAACCATCATATCAGATTAGTAGTGCACTCAGCTTTGTATTTTATAAAGAATGAGTATAAAAGGGAATCAGGTTTGTGGTTTATAAATGAGATAACTTTGTGATAGATGTTTGCTTTTGTCTTTGTAAAAATAGATTCATCTTTATGGAAACATTTTTGAAATATGAAACATAAGTAAATAAACAAGTTAGTTATAAGCATCATCCTTTGGGGATCTTTTTCTTGTAATGCATGATTTTCATCAAGAAAATCTGCAGTTGTCTAGATGTTTGGATCAAGCTATGTATAAGTTGAGTAAAGAATTGAGATGAAAAAGAGCTGTACTCTTTGAAGACTGCTTTCAGATCTTCCTAGGGCCTCTAGGGTGAAGCTTTTTTTCATGAGTGATAAGTCCCTTTTCCAGCTGCATGTATGTGGTTTGCCCACATACGGATATGAGATGGCTGTAATTGGGGGGATAAATTTGTCATTCAACCTGAGTCAAATAATTCATTGTGATAGTCATTTTTGCCTAACCTAAAATAATGGCCAGGAAGTCTACAATTCTCTATCTGAATTTGGGACTTCATTTTTTTCCTGGCCTACAGTAGGTGTATGTTTTTCTTGATTTGCAATGTGCTGTAACAGTGTTATTGAATGAGTCTTCTGGTAAAAAGTGTCTGTACACTGTATCTTTTTCACTAGCCAAAATAAAAACATTAATTTTGGGAATTCATGAAAAAACTTGATATTTTAAAGACAGAGAAAATTCAGCAATGACCTATTTCACTTTTTTTTTTATCCTTTCCTTGCTTAGAATTCTAGTGATTGTTGACTGATGGCCTGAATTGAGCAGGTCATTTATCCATGAGTTTCTTCCTTATCTTGCCCTCTATGATTTGGTGCTGTCATGGGTGAAGTGGTAGTTGGTGACTTGCTGGGCCACAGCAACAATGTAGTGTTGAATTTCAAAACTCTGGTGCCTTGCCTGCCCCTGCCTTGCTCCCAGGATGGGCCAGGCACAGGCAAGAAAGGTTAGAAAATCAGCATGTTTTATTAATGTGTCCACAGCAAAGCTGTTTTCCCAAAATGGGTTCTTTCACCCCACGCCCAAGAAGCCACCCCACATGCAAGAAGCCTCACACAGAGTTGAGGTATTTGCTTTATTTACAATTCTCCACAGAAAGGGGTGCTATGTGCTAACCCATTAAGCCAGCCCAATGACTTTATCAACTTTTCATTGTTGTTATAAACTTTAGCAAAGACAGAAATGTTCATTGGCTACAAGTTGTATGATTCTCTTATTAATTACTGTCCTATATTCTATTGGCTAAAAGATTACCTCGCTTTTACTTATTAATCTGCATGCTCAGGTGTGGTTTTCTTGGGTCAATGGGCCATGAGTAAGTGGCTGTGACTCCTCCTGCTAGATTTACCTTCCACCCAGACAGGTAATTCAGCATGGTTTCTGAATTTGCTTCACCTGCAGGCTGTGGAGGACTCCGTGCCAGAGCAGGTGGATGCATCAAGAGGGATGTGACCATCTGGCCCCATGGAGAGAAGAGCCTAGGCTGGAGCAGCTCTGCTGGCAGGACTTGTGACCCCATGGGGGTCCTGCACTAGGACAGTCTCTTCCTGAAGGATGGCACTCCATGGAGTGGATCCACACTGGAGCAGTTTGTGAAAAACTTCAGCACATGGGAAGGATTTACATTGGAGGCGTTCATGGAAGGCTGTCTCCTGTAGGAGGAATCCCCCACAGGAGCAGGAGAAGAGGAAGAGAAAGAAGGAGCAGCAGAGACTACATGAACTGACCACAAGCCACATTCCTGTCCTCCTCTGCTGAGAAAAAGAGGAGGTAGAGAACTGGAACTGAGGTTGAGCCAGGGAAGAAGGGAGGGCTGGGACAAAGGTGTTTAAAATTTTGTTTTTATTTCTCATTGTCCTTCTCTGATTGAATTTGCTTCTGATGGTAATTGGTGAGTGACCCATCCCTGTTTTTATCTCAACACCCAAGCCTCTCCTTATGTTTTTACTTTCCTGTGCAGCTAAGGAGGGGAGTGACAGAGCATCTTTGGTGGGCACTTGGTGTCCAACCAGGGCCAACACACTACACTATCCTTAGTTTTGATGTATAAATTTCATGCAGTAGCATCATTAATGAAAAAAATAAATAACCATTTTTTCTGTTTCACACTTCATCCTAAAGGTAAATCTCTCCCTTTAGGATATAATTTTTGCTTATGGTTGTGTCTCTGTTCTTTCACAGAGCTGCAGTTCTCAAGTGAAAACCTTCAATAGAAACAGAAAGCTCAGTCATACAGAGCTGCCCCCTTCTCTTAGCTCATTTTAAGATCAGAATATTAACTTAATGGGTAGTTCAAGTGCTGTTAGTGAGTTAGTGTCTATCTGCATATTTGTTCAACTTTTGACTAAACCTAGCGACACGACATTGCTAACAATGCAGTATCTCCATTGAAATATTAGAACAATAGCAAGAATTTATAATTCATATAATTGAATTTGACTGTGTCTTGGAATGATTATTCTAAGTAGTATCTTTATATTCTGCAAAATATGTTTTTCAAATGTGAATATTTGTTAGAACTACCCAGTGTAGCACTGTAGGTACTGCTTTCTTGTTTCTATTCTTTAATTAGACATTTTGGGGCAGCTTGGGTACCTCAGAATATTGGTGTATCTGCTAAGAGTAGCCAAAAGAGTGGGTAAGAAAGATGTTGACATGAGTGTTACTGTCCTCTGATACAATTGTGAACAGGATCCTTTGTACAAAGTGTGATGGATTTCCTTCTGCCATATCACCCTTTATCAATAAAGACAAGTGCTCTGAATTTCAAAGATAACATCTGATTTCCCATCCTACTTGAAAACCAAGAGACTGGTCCTCATTCTAGATATCTTTCTGTTGTTATCCTTACTATTCTCAGCAACACACATACCAAAGTTTATCCCACAGATAAATGAACTGGGGCTCAGAGATGGATTTTATCCAGTCAGATTGTAATCTATTTATAGAGATGGCTAAAGAGAGAAAGGATACAACCTGTTATTGGTAGTAATTTTTGGGTTAGCAAATCAGTGATTATTTTATGTTATTCCTTCCATTATGTTACAGTTCCAAGGCAACAATCTCTGAAAAAGTGAGTTAGCTTTTTTCCTGTTTCCAATAGTAGTAATCTTATCTGGAGCACTGGAGAGGGCTAGAGTCTTCCTTAGAGAAAATAAAATCTGACTTGTGTGATTTAATATTCCCTGATGTGTGCAGGCATTTGAATTTTCATACTAGTGAGACATTGTGCCATAAACCATGGCTGCCTTTAGAAAAAAATAAGAAAATTCAGTTCACTGATTGAGGCAATTTTCATAGGTGAAGGTGCAGTTCCTTAAAGTCTGGTGTCCCAGGACAGTTGATAAATGTCATACTGCAAGGTCAGCTGTTACTGATGCAATGCAGATTTGATTCACTTTCATTATGAAGAGTTCTTTTTCACAAGCATATTTCATTTGGGGTTTTTAACCTATAAATTACTGGAGTGTGGGGGCTTTGGTGTTTTGTTTTGGTTTTTTTTTTTTTTAACCCCTCTTCTTCTGGAGAAATAAGGGGGAAATGGAGTGTTCAATATGAAGAGAAGAAGTGGTCTTTGCTGCAGTAAGCATGGTTTATAGGAAATAGCTTTGGGCAGGCAGGTTCAGGAGTCAGATCCTCCTGCTAATCATTCTTGTTCTCATTGTACGGTGACTCAGATGGAGCTGATATGTCCACAGTAAGCCAGAGCTTCTGAGCTGGTGTACTGCTGCAGTGTGGTCAAATTCAATTCCTGAGCAGTAATTTGGGTGAGGCTATACCATAGGCGTCCTGCACTGACACTGCTGACGAAGGTCTCAGAGGGTAGAAAGGAAGACATGGATGAAAACAGTAGGGTCTCTTTCATTCCTGATAGCATTTGAAGATACTTCCAGTCCTCAGCATCTTTCAGCCCTTTGGGATAATCATCCAGTGAGGATTTATTCAATGTTTTTAATTGTATTTTCCTCACAATAAATGTCCCTGTATTTACTACCAAGGCAGTGAGATCCTTTGGACTGTAGGGACTCCTTGCCATCAAGGAGTAAATGTAAATGTTTGTAATTTGAGTAGTGGTGGGAAAGGTTGTTGTTGCTGGGATGGGATGTGGGGTGGTGCAATCCTGAATACATAGATCCTTTCACACAGATTTCACTTCCTTGAGATGAGCATTATGAAACTGGACCTATTTGATGGTGATATTTTCCTCCTGCAAAAGCTGTGAGAATATATGTTCTGGTTAATAGTGAAGAAAAAGAATCAATGAAGAATTATGAGAAAGTTCCAAAAAACATATCACATAGGAGACCATGTCCCTTTTTTTTTCTCTTTTGTTTTTACCATCAAAAAACTCCTTTTTAAGAGAGGCTGAATAAATGGGCAATGAGTTGTGTCCATAACCATGGGCATACCCCACAGGATTGGTGGAAAAGGCCATCGGGGTGCTGGTCAACAGTGGCTGAACATGAGCCAGCTATGTCTAGAGGCCAAGAAGGCCAATGGCATCCTGGCCTCTATCAGCAATAGTGTGGTCAGCAGGAGCAGGGCAGTGATTGTCCCCTCTGTACTCAGCACTGGTGAGGCCACACCTCAAATCCCTTGTCCAGTTCTGGGCCCCTGAGTTCAAGGACTACTTTGAGATGCTGGAGCATGTGCAAATAAGAGCAACAGAGCTGGTGAAGGGTCCAGAAAAACCTATGTGGTGCTTAGGAGAATGATTAATGATGGTCCTGGAAGTGCTGGGTTAATGACTGGACTTGATCTTAGAGGTAGTAATCTAAGTTACCCTTTCCTTATGATTCTACATAAGGAAGGTAGGTTTGATTCCCTTGTCTGCAAAGGTAGATATTCTTCTAGAAAGTAACTCCCAATGATATCCTAATTATGGTGTTCTGCATCAATTTCAGGGACATCGTTGCTTCTCCCAACAAATACCGCATATACATTCTCATGTCACCATGTGTGCACCGGTATGTTACAGCCCATCTCTGAGTCAGGGCAACTGAGGTTCTCATTAATAAATCTCTTTGAGTGGTTGCAGGGATATGACAAGATGTATATTTGAAACAGGTTTATTTTTAAATAAATCTGGTTGCAACAGAAGGGAGTAATATAGCCGTCTTGATCCTTTCCATAAAAAAAATATTGAAAAAAATATACAAAGAAAAGGAAGAAAGAAGTGGAAAGAACAAGAGGAGAGGAAAGGTATCACCACCAGTAGATCCAGCAACAGTGCCTGATAGTTGTGATTTCAATGTCCAGTGATGGTTGGAGTGATTGTCGAAGTCTCAGTCTGCTGTGGGTGAAGGCAGCACAACAAAGAGTTTGGTGGATTATGTACATCCACACCTACTGGGAACACCCTGATTCACCCTGATTCCACTGGGGCTGGGGGGAATCGGATGCAGTTGTACCAATCAGAAGGGAGGAATGCCTTCCGGCTTACCTGTCAGTCCGGACACCTCCCCTAGGGCAGGGGGGAGTTTTACACTGCCAGCCCTATCGGCAGGGAGGAAGCTGGCAGGATGAAAAGCATTACCCACCTCTCTGCAGGATCTGCTTCTTACCAGCTTTTCCTCTCATCTGGCATGAAAATCCTTTCTTTAAGACATTAGTCCTGGGTCATCACAGAAACAACAGACTGCAGGACTCACCCAGCCCATCAAAGCAATATTAAGCAGATCATACACCAAACTGACAAATTTCACTCATAATAATTACTTGAAGTGAAACTGGCTAAGAATTACACCACAGTTCATGGACATATAGGATCAGTAAAATAAAAATTTAAAAAAACCCAAAAACCAACAGACTCCCCAAAAAAATCACTCTAAACACAATACAGAAAAGCAAATTACATACTTAATATTTTTATTTGTCTTCTCAGAGGAAAATGGTTGAGTATGTAAGTAAAATAGGGCCAACAATCTTCAATCCTGCAGTGTTATCTCTGTGGGATGGCAGAATTTTCCTGTCCTGATGCATTTAATGTAACTTTTCCAGGAAAATGTTTTCATGCACTGATCAAAGAGAGAAGTTATGTGTGCTACAGATGCCAACTCCCTTCTTTTTAATAATTTTAAACGTAAAAAGTACAAACTGCAGCCTGTTTAGAATGTTGCTGGTTTTCACTGTTATGTTTTTACTGTCAGATGTCTGTAGTGTCTCATATATGACAGTACATTGGATGAAGGAAAAAGTAAGGCTGTTTTCCCCTGCTGCATTTAACCAAGCCAAAACAGGAGAGCAACTGAGTTCTCTCAGGCACTCTCAAAAATCTGTTGGAAGTTTTTCAGCCATAAACTGAGGCCAGGGCATCTGATAGCAGAAGATTGACTGAAATTTCAGAAGTTTTTTAGAACTTTTCTCCAGTACGCATAGAAAATCTTTCAGTTTGGTGGGGGTGGAGTAAAGGGAAGGGAAAGCTGTAGAATTCTAGCACAGTTTTAATACTGAGAAAAAGCTAAGGTAGTCTGTGTGATGTGTAGACCTCTTTCAGTTTCCTTAAAGTCAGAGATACTTAAAACTCGTTTTTAAGAGCTTTTCTCACTTGTATATCCATTTTTCTAGAGCTCTGCTTCTTTCCCTGTTTTACTCTGCTTTTAATGTAGGCTGTTTTCAGGCAAAACACACTTATCAGTGATTCACAAGACAATGATTCTCTCACCTCTGTGTAAATGCAGTCCAGACCTTAAGTTACAGCAAAAAATTGCTTCAGTAGCCTTCCTAATAGTACACCAGAAACTATAGTGGCAATCCATCCTCTGCTGCATGATGAGAGTTAAGAACCTGATTTCAGTATACATCATATTTTTAATGTGATGCCAATTTTAAAAAGCTACCAGTAGCTTCCTATAACTCCAACTATGCTTAAAGCTAGTGTCAGAGAGGAGTATTTTCGTGTACAGCAGCAGCAGTGTCTCTAGCTGAAGATCTTTTACCATCTGGGTCATCCTAGATGACTTTACCTTGGAGGTTTTTCATGCACATACTTCTTTTCATCTGCTTTGGCAACCATCCTGCATTAATTGCAGAGTGGTTAGAAGGCAAGGAACATTTGTGCTCTTCAGCTTTCAGAAGGTCTTCTATTCTTTAGGCAAAACCTAACAGTTCTTGACTGCATGCAAGAGAAATTAATACTACAGCTGAAACTTCGTAACTTTTCTAAATCAGGAGAGTGGGACCCTAATGTGCATTTAATGGCTGAATTTCTGTGTTTATGATTCCTGTGCAATTATAAAATATACCATGGTAATGAAATCATTTTATGTTCTTAACAAAGCAGCAGGGCTGGATCTTTTTTTCAGTGACAGTTTTGATAAAGGGCTGTTCTGACTCTAATTTGGGTTGGAAGAATACGACAGCTGTCTGTCACAGACATATTTTTTGAAACATCTTTTTTGCTAAGATTTTCCTCCTGAGAAGCTGAGAGGCCTCAGGAACCAAACTTAAACAATAATTATATGTTGCTGTGGAATGTGACAAGTGCATCTTTGATTAGTCTCATGTGGTTGTTGTTAATTAATGACCAATCACAGGTTCAGCTGTGTCGGAACTCTGAGCAGTCACAAGATTTTATTATTCATTCCTTTCTTTGCCAGCCTTCTGATGTCTCCTTTCTCTTTCTTTTGGTGTAGTTTTAATATATCATAATTAATAATATAATATAATATAATATAATATAATATAATATAATATAATATAATATAATAATATTCAGCCTTCTGAATCATGGAGTCAAGATTCTTATCTCTTCCCTTGTCCTAAAGACCCGCAAACACCACCACAGCTATCCATGCAACACTGTTGCATGGACAAGAGTTTTTTACATGGACAAGAGTTGACACTGAGCCAAAGGGTGCAAAGCAATTGATGAAAAAACTTAAACCCACTTTTGTTTTCTTTCCCGATTACTCTCTGCCTGGAGAGAGTATTCAGAGGCTGATCTTGGCCTTAACTCATTTAGTAATGTTAAAAGAACAGTGAGGCAGAGAGGTAAATTTTCCAAATGCATGCATTGATTTTTTCATATGCTGTGTGCTGATTAACAGCACTAGAATACACATAGTTTTGCCACTTCTTTTATCAAGAAGTGATTATTTTACCATTTTTATGTGAAGAATCCAATTAAATTTTCTAGCACCTACTTCAAAACGAGCTTTTTTTGCTAAGATCAGCTCAGCAAAAGATCTTTGCAGCTTTGCTAAGATCCTACAGTGGCTGGCAGTTCCCAGCTGGTGAGAATTCAGTTATCTAGTTGGTGTGTTTTTCAGCCAAGTGAAGACTCTGTGTCTATCTTGAACTCCCTGTACTGAAGCTTGGTACACCATAGGTTTTCTGTAGCCAGTTCTGAATAGGTCTGCTGGTGCTACTGAGTGGTTTGCAATGGGTTCAAAACTAATGTTTCAAAATAGGGAATGTGATGGTGACAATGTCACTGCCCCAGAGAGTGCTTTTTGTTCTTGGCACTGTGTGCTGATGCTAGACTAGTTCAATTACTTGCATGTTCCTTGTGAACCATTAGGATTCTGACATAGAATTCTGTTTTGCTTGCTATATTGGATGGGCATGAAATCAAAGGAAAACAATATATCACTGT
The DNA here is from genome assembly GCF_028551555.1 of Melozone crissalis. Classification (NCBI taxonomy): domain Eukaryota; kingdom Metazoa; phylum Chordata; class Aves; order Passeriformes; family Passerellidae; genus Melozone; species Melozone crissalis. The sequence goes on along the minus strand of NW_026535783.1, from coordinate 32,525,595 downwards.
TTATCCAGTTTCTTGTTTGTATTTTAGCCTCTTTTATGTGCATAAACTAAAACACTGAAGGAAAGAAGTGTCTAGTGTTTCTATATATACTCACAGTGTGGATATAAAAGGTATTGTCTTCCAATTTATATCCCTGATTTTTTAATGAGAATCTCATAACTGATCATACAAAAGACAAATTGAATTTTCTTCTCTCTCCCAATTTATTTAGAAGTGTATGAAATATGTCCAAGTGAAACAAAATAGGCAAAGGTCACATGTCAATCTAAAATGAGTTGCTATGTTTCCATTAAGAAAAAGAGAAAACTTTCATCTCCTGTTTTATATATTAATGAAAAGTTGTATGTATTAATGAAAAGAATCTTCAGTTCTTTTTGCCTCCAAAACTTCTGTTGAGAATAGTATTCAAATATCTGTCTCTGTACAGAAGAGATTATTCCATGTAGTAAATGAAGAAGCATAGACTCCATGACCCAGAAATGCTGCCAGTTTTGTCTGAGATTAATGGGAATTTTGTTGCAGACTTGCAGAGTCTTCACAGCACCTACATTTGGCAAACCAGCAAGAGCAGAACAGGTAGGAATGTGAGACTCTCAGACACTATGGTGTATTTAAATCATAAATTTAAAACACTCAGGGAATGTTGCCTCTGAAACAATGAAAAACTGGTCAGGGTAGAGAGAGTGACTGGTGGCTGGATTAAATAGCATTTACGGAATTAAAGAGATCCCTGAATAAAAAAAAAATAGAATCAGCCTAAAGAGAGGCCTAGGAGCAGCCCGAGAGCTGCAGAGGCGGGAGGGACGGTGCTGCAGGAGCCGATGCCATCAGAGCTGTGTGACACCACACAAGGCAGCCCGGGTGTCCTGGCCTCTGCCCTCCCGGGGTGCTGTGAGCAACCTCTCCTGCCCTCCTGCCCGCTGCTCCCGGGGCTGGCCATGGACAAGGAGCCGGGCCGGGCGGGCTGGGAGCTCTGCCGGCAGCTCCGCCCCGAGGGTTTGCGGCCTGGGCCCTCAGGAGGGGCGAGCCGAGCCTCCATCCCCAGAGGGGCTGCGGGGATTGCACTGCCGGGATTGGTGACACAGGGATTGCACTCCCGGGATTGGTGACAGAGGGATTGCACTCCCGGGATTGGTGACAGAGGGATTGCACTGCCGGGATTGGCGACACAGGGATTGCACTCCCAGGATTGGTGACAGAGGGATTGGACTGCCGGGATTGGTGACACAGGGATTGCACTCCCGGGATTGGTGACAGAGGGATTGCACTGCCGGGATTGGTGACACAGGGATTGCACTGCCGGGATTGGTGACAGAGGGATTGCACTCCCAGGATTGGTGACACAGGGATTGCACTGCCGGGATTGGTGACACAGGGATTGCACTGCCGGGATTGGTGACAAAGGGATTGCACTGCCGGGATTGGTGACACAGGGATTGCACTCCTGGGATTGGTGACAGAGGGATTGCACTGCCGGGATTGGTGACAGAGGGGGGCTCAGAGGCTGGGGATGTTTATCAGCGTTTTCTGAAGGGGTCCCAGTGTATGGTTTATGAGTTACATCACTGACACTGATCTCTGTACAGCTCATTGATTGCCAGTTAATTACATGACATTAATAAATCAGTAAACCACTTTGATCCTGGTTTGCTTTAACACCGTGAACATTTTTTCACCCTGCAACACAGGGTTTATTCAAGTAACTGAACAGAACAGCGGCAGACACAAAAAGCCAGGAAGGTTTTTTGAAATTGTGTGTACAAACACTATACATAACCATAAACGAGTTTAATCATTATAAGTGCAGAAATTATCTCTCTTTGGACATCAAAGATTGTATGCCAGCAATTTTCTTCTATATGCATGTCTGAAAGGCTGAATTTCAAGAACTGAATCCTTTCAAGTGGAGATGCCTGATATCTGCAAAATGTACTTTGTTATTCTGATGGCCTACAGCACTTTCGTAAATCTAACAAAACATAACAGACAGTTGAATGGATTTGGCTGACAAAGCTGGTGACATGCAATATGCAAAAAAGAAAAAAAAAGAGGTCAATTAGAAATCCCTTCCCTTCCCTCCACTCCCCTCGTCTCCGGCCACTCCCCTCTTTTTTGCATTAGGTCTCTGTGCACTGGTCTACTCTGGGCATGCTGTTGAAGGAAGAAAGATATGGTGGGTTTTGCTCAAGGCATAAAATATGTATGACAAAGTTTTTCTTGCAGAAGAAGCCTGAGGGGTCTTCTCAGCTGTTTCTCATGCAGTGAGAAACTAACTTTGAGATGTCTGGGTCAGGCTTCTAGCTATTGCAGTACTGGCAAAGATAAAGAATCAATGTTTAATTTTCTTTTGTCCCTGATCATTCATCCTTCTGGCATGTTCTGTGGATTTTTATTTTGCTTATTTTCTGCCTGCCTTTATACTCATACATTCTTGTACTGTACATTTTTGTACTGTATATCTTTAAACTTGCCCAACAAAATTTAATGAAAGTGATGATGATGGTAACATTAACCATGAAGCATACCAAATTCTTTCTTGTCTTGTTCTTGGCTGCATCCTCATCCTGGTTTTTATTCTTTGTGGCACCTATTACTTGTGGTGGATTGATGCTGGCTGGACACCAGCTGCCTGCCAAAGCTCCTCTATCACTCCTCTCCTCACCTGGACATGGTACAGCAAATATAATGAAGGACTCATGGATCAAGACAGGGACAGGGACAGGGACAGGGAGGAATCACTCACCAATTACCATCAAGGGCAAAACAGGCTTAAATTTGGGAAATTTAAACTTGGGAAGTTTTGTTTATTGTCAACCAAATCAAAGTAGGATAATGAGAAACAAAGCCAAATATTAAAATACCTTTGTGACCAAATCACTGAAAACTGGAATTAGACTCCTATCATGCTTATTGATTTCTAAAATTGTGTTGCTAATATGCAGTCAATACATGCATATTATAATTTGCTTATTACCATAAAGCTTCTCCCCATGTTCCCCAGGTTCCAAAACTCAGACCTTGTTTTGACTGTAGCTGCATTCCTAAGCCAGATGTTCCTACATCCTTGCTTGGAGAACAATTTCTCCATACCTTGCTTCTCTGCTAAATGTCCACAGACAGAGTGTCTTCTCTTCTAGAAGTTTCCAGTCACAGTGTCTTTCTACTAAAAGCTCATAGTTACAGTAGAAATTGGATGGACATATTTGGTATCACCTTCCTCCCCCTGCTCCCTTCTTCCCAGGCTTCTCTTTATTCCTGATTCTCCAACTCCTCTCCTCCATCAGCACAGGAGGTTGGGAATGGGGGCGGCAGTCAATCACACATTGTCTCTGCTCCTCTTCCTCCTCTGGGGGAGGACTCCTCATACTCTTCCCCTGTTTCACTGTGGGGTCCCTTTCACAGGAGACAGTCCTCCATGAATTTCTCCAGTGCCGTCATGTGTCATGGTTTACACATCATTACCAGGATTAAGGAGCCAATTGCTGTCTCTAGTTATCTCTTAATTGTGCATGTCTAACCAAAACCTGTGGATTAAACTGGAGTGTTTTATTTTTCTTATGCTTCTACTGTTTGGTTTATTTATAATATTTTATAGAAATATGATTATTTTTGAACAAGAAAACCGGCACTGTTGACAATGTAGCAATAAGCTAATGACACTATGTTACTGTAAAGGGGAAAATTTCTGAGTCTTTAAATTAAAGGAAAGGCAGTGAACAAAAGACCTAAAACAAACCAAGGGAAAATATTAATACACTGAGGAAGTATTTCTGATTGCAATAAAACCGATTATATTGTCCTTTTTTGTTAAGTGTTTATTCAAATACTGATGTGTCTTTTAGTTACCACTGAAGATACTTCCTTCCTTAGTGTTCAACTGTGAAAAGTATTTTACATATTAGACTAAAATAGTTCACATCTAATACCAAATGCAATTCTTAAAATGGAAATTTGGTGCTCTCTTATCATGCAAAGTGAGGCTTCTTTGTTTTAGCCAGTGACTTCTTTGCTGATCTATTTCAGAATGACTTAGCAATGGCATTGTTATAAACAGGTGGTGGAAACTTGGCTTACTGATGGTAATGCTGGTCACATGGGTGGAAATAAGAGGAAACACAGGCTTGCACAGGAAACACGTCTGGTATTTTCTTTGATACTGCAGATAGAAAGTGTCAGGGAAAAGAGGTATTGATATTGCCTTGCTACAGTGCCATGAGTAATGACTACTAAAATTACAGTTGACAACAAGGCCTCTGACTGTAGTCATGCTTCTGAAAATAGATGGAAATGTAATGGTTTTCCTTTATCATGTATTTCTCTTCTCAGTGAGATGCTGCCTCCCAGAAATATTGTTTGGACAAGTCACTGAAAGGATTTAAGAAATGCTAATGTGCTATAATGATGCAACACACCAAGCAACACATCAATAGATGGTAATTAATTGTCTTTCATCCATCAGGTTTTATTTCAGTGTTCTATGCTGAGTAGTCTTAGTTTCACTTCTCTTGCTAGCCTCTGCTAGCAAACCCCTCTGCTATAGGATTTGAATTTTATTTTTGTCTTAGACACCAAAATAATGTCTCAGCCCAAGACTAAACAAGTCCTAATTACTGATTTCAGTACTGCTGAAGATAGTCAGAGATAGGACATTCTTGGGGTATATATCAAATATCTGACTTTGGAACTCTGAGAAACATCATCAATATTAACGGAGACAATAGAATAAAATACAATTCTATTTAGATTTTTTGAACCTTGCCAGAATGGTGTCACATTTTATAACAGAAAATAGAAGTATAACTTGTGTACATATGTAAGTAGATTCTGTTGTAATCAATTTTTTTTTTTTTTATCCTGCAGATTTCTATAGAATCCTTTCAAAGAGAGATTTAGATCCTTTATGGTAAACCGACTTCTGACTTCTGTTGTTTTATGTCTTTTTATACTGAAACTGTTCTCAGTGAAAAGCCCTCTATAGATGAATTTCCCTTCTAACAGCAGATTTATTATGATATAATGTATTACTTAAAAAAATGCCAGACAAGTGAAAGACATTCCATCTGTTTTGAAATATAGCAACAAAGATCCCATTTTTAAACTGTATGCTTTTGCTATTTCATAATCTCTTTCTATACTTCCCGTATATTAAGAATATTTCTTTACTTTTCTGATCTTTTCCTACAGACATCACCGGCTACTGATTCAGTAAAAGACCTATACCTGGTTTATTTAATTGTTACCCTCTTTTTTTATTTTTTCCTCCCTCCTAATATCAAGCTTTATATTCAGCTGTATGAAATTAAATATTGAAGTAATTTTGCATTAAAAAAACCTGTGGTCTACTAAAAAATAATTTTAAATTAAAGGTTATTTTTTAAAAATTACTGTAAATATTGAAGCCTATTACAAGTTGTTTCCCATAGCAATTGCGACCCTAACAATCTCCCTGAATTCCTGTCTTATCCGATGTTTTTTCTTCATGGTGATCCACCGTAGAACAAGCAAATGTCAAAACATGAAGCATTCTTGTATGGCACCTGAGTGTTGCACTATCCCGTTTCCTTTGTTGTTTTGTTGGGTTTTTTTCTCAGTTCTCCAGTGGTAAGGAATAGGGAAAGTTGACAAGTTAGCATTGAATGTTCTTAGTGATTTGATTTATGGCTCATAAACTGTTAAGGAACTGATTACTGCATCTGACAGCTAATCAAGTGACTGAGTGATACTTTCATAACCTTGGAAAGGATTGTGCAACTGTTTCAGCAGAGATTTAATATGCTAGACATGCCTCTGAAAGCACATAGACTGTTACTGTCTGTTCAAATGAAATGCTACCTTCCTCACTTGGCTTCAATGGTAAAACAACACCTTGCTTAGCCGAGTGACTAAGCACAGCAGTTCTGCAGAGAACCTGCAGATCCATGCAGGTTATTTAAAAGACTTACCATAGATACATGGTTTGTGTTTCTGCAGTTTAAATGCACCAACAAGAAATCAAGAACTTGACTTGATCTTTAGCCATTGCTTTGGAGGAAATTTGACTGTTACGGTAATAAATTTTTAATTACCCTTTTGGCACTATAATATCAAAGTAATTAGTATTTGTGACAGAAACCTGAAAGACAATTATGTAACATGAATTATTCATAAAAGTGATGTTACTGCCTGGCAAACAAGTAATAGATCCAGGATTTTCTCACCTGAAGGAACCTCCTAGCTAGTACATCCTGTGAACTTCTCTGGTACAGCTGTTCAAAGCAAATTTATCTAAACATTTGCAGTGTTTTGAAAATTTAAGTGTCTCTGTCTTAGCTTTTCTGATTTGTACCAAAAAAAAAAAAAAAACAGGGCTATTTATACTATCTAGAAAATGATGTATTAAATAATGAGGAAAGAATCCTAAAACTTGGTAAAGTTTTTGTCATGATTTATATTCCAGTTCTATGCTAAAAAGTTTGGCTAAGTCAGTCCTTTCTTGACCTTTTTCTCCACAGTAAGGCAAAACTGTGATTTTTGTTTTTTAGTGAGATGTTTGTTGACAAAGGAGGTGCCTTGTAAGAGTTGTTTGATTCAATTTGTTTTATGCTACCTTTACTTCATATGTGCTCTTGCAGTCACAACCACCCTCACTGGTGCTTTATGTAATTTGTACAAAAAATGATTGATCTTTTTCTAAGAAAAGTTTGATTTTGTATTTGCCTGTATCAGTAACAGCATAAGGGATTTTGTCTAGTTTAATTATGAGTCATAATAGAAGCAACTACTTATGAACAGAACAGCCACTAACTTGAAATTTTCATTAATACCTACTTTTCTTGGGTATAGGTTTCAGTAAAGGAAGGTGCTATGGACATAAGCATTTTGAATTGAAAAGAACTCATCCTAACTATGCTGTGAAGGAAGTGTTGTGCACGTAACATGTACAGGGATGCAAGCAAGGAAATTGTGCTTTCTATCTAACTTTCTCTAGAAGGTTTTGGAGTCAGGACAGATTACTGTGTGTCAGAAAATGAAACATAGAAATGATATCTCTTGAAGTATTTGCTGTGCATGGTCATACTTCAGCTGTATCATAGCAAAGGAAATTTCATGGGACCACTGTTTTATTTTTTATAAATTTCCTGTTTGCCCCAGTGGAAAAGATAATACTTGTTTCTCAAATGTGTTAGTTTCTCTAATTCAAGAAGTATTGGATAATGCAACATTCAAGCTAATTTTAAACCTTACTTTTTCCTTCAGATGTTTTGGATTTAATAGTCAGCATGTATGAAAATGCATGCAGGGATGTGGAAGCTTTACCTGAGTCCTGATAGAGTACTGCTTCATGCTGATGGTAGAACAGCAATAGCTGGGAGAGACATATTCGAATACTCTTTACTCTGATAAGATCAACAGTTTGACAGAGATCTGAAATGGAGAAAGACCTAAGACTCAATACCTGAGCTGGTCTTTTTCAAATTTTGGATGTACAGATGAGTTCTGGCTCCATTTTTTCAGTTATATATGTTGCAGCCACATGATTCCTAATTTATATATTGTTTATCTTACAGACTGGGTCCCCACTCAGCAGTAGTTCAGTTTGTGTCCTTGGATTAGGTTCTTTAAAACAACTTCCTTTCCACTGAGCTTGTCTAAAAATACATTGAAGGATATTCGTGCTGCTCCGCTTGCTGTAACATTTAGTGCAAGAAGACTGTATGTCCTCTGAAAAAAGTAATGAAGGTACAGAAAGTCTTACAACAAAAAATTCTGGGAAGAATTTCTGGGAAAAATGTAGGTGACTAACACATGGTGTATGACAGATTTTTCATGTACACCTTGCAAAAAGAATTAGTTGTAAAGAATCATATCAAAACAAATTTTGACTTAGTTTTAAACTCGACAGCTGTTAAATATTCTAGATTCCTGATATACAGCTAGAGTTCATTAGCAGTCTTGATAAAGTGCAGCAGACTTTCCAATCCATTAAATAAATGTGAGACACAAATTTTACACAGTTATTACATTGCAAAATCAGTGATCAATCTTATTCTCAAACTGTTTCCTAAATATGAAAGCATTGGGATGTCACAGGTAATTTAGGGTTCTGCAGACTGACTTGCTGATTTTAAGTGCTATTGGAAGAAAAAGATTAACTTTGCTTTGTCAAAAATAGCTGAACTCCTTACTTGAATGTGTGATTTATCTGTGTTCCTTTTTGAAATAATACAGTGTAACATGAAAACTGTCTAGAATCAGGCTGGATGTTGAAACCAGATGATTTGTGATGCATGAAGTGAGATGCTCACAAGGGATTTAAAAATATAAATATATAGAGAGTATATGAGCACAAAGCTCTACATAAAAATAGCGGGATGAAAATGTAAATTAAAATTTGGCCTGATTGACAGCAATCTCAGAGATTTCTGAGACTATTGAACAGCCTCCTAAGGAAACCATCTGGCATTGGCAAAGAGATTGGCACAGTGTTTGGCAGAGTGGCATTCATCTCTCCTGAATCTAATGACTTAATTTTGTTTCTTCTGTTTTACTAATAGCATCATGTTCTCCTGCAAATGTGAATGATTTCTGGTCTCATTTACTGCCTTATGGTGAAATGAAAGTGTACACAAGAGACTCTGGGCATTTGATAAACATCAGAAATCATGGTTGATGTGAGGCTTCATTGTACAGGAGTATCTAAAAAACTGATTTTTAATATGAAGTTGTCACCAGTGAAATTATAATTTTTTTCCTAATGAGATAGAAAACTTTTGCCATTCCAGCTCTGTGTGATGCCAGCACTGGGTGGTAGACTCCACAGCCCAAACTTACCAGTTCAATTGAATGGAGAAAAATTATCTCAATCGCAAGCATGTATCTAACTAACTTCTGAATTCCATGCTTTTAACGGCAATATGTAAGTTCTACAGGCAGTAGTTAAGCAAAGATATATCTGTTTTATTATAAATCTCTTCCTTTGAGGACAAATAATGTAAAATACAAACTAAAATTTACCGGATTGCATAAGCCAACAAATTTTGTGAGTCTTCTAATTTTTTTAAAAAAGACAATGCCTTTACATTGATAAGGTTGAGCCATCTCAGCAGTTTGACTGTTGTTTTTTTTAGTTTGATAAGGTGCCAGTTTACTGATGTTAAAAAATACTATTTTCTTCTCTTTTACCATTTTTTGACTTTTACATGAAGTCCCCTCACACAGCAACTTAAATTGTCACTGTGGTGTTCTGCATTGATGTGATACTACTTGAGAGCCCAGAAATCCAAGGAATTATTTTATTAGACCTGAGGTATGTCTTACTGATCCAGTGTGTGCCATGCTCACTGTTTCTCCAAACCAGCATGCAACAACTGGAGTCCACTCAGTGTTGCAGTGTCTTTATATTTTTAGTGTCCTGTACTCTTCTCCACTAATATGCAGAGCTGTGGCGCTGATCCTTAATTCTCAGACACTCATTTCATAACCAATCTGAATGTCATGGAGACACTGTTACATTTGTCCTACCTGTCAAATCTAATTTTGTTTTCAGCAGCCACCCTATATAAGAGTGGCATAAGCGCTCTTAAACTCCAAGGATATAAAGCAGAATTCAAGGTCCTCAGAGGTCATTGCCTTGCTGGAATGACTGACCACTGCTATTGCTATTTTTGTAATTTCAGATCTTTAAATTGATCCATGAGGAATACAGATGAATATTAAATAAATGAGTAGATTTTTTGCCTTTGTGTTTGTCCCATCAGTTCTCAAACATTAAATCACATACATTTGTCATTCAAGCTACACCAATAGTATCTGCAGAGCATGGTTTATCTGAAGTTCAGTTTGTGTGAGTTTATTTTTTACTGTCTTTGCTACCTGGCAGATAATAATTCTTGTAAATAAACTGGCTGTTTCTTGGCTGAGGATAAAGAACACACCTGAAGTGATGAAGTTTCAATGTGTGAATCTTTTACTACTTGACCTGAAATACACTCATTTTGATAGACTTAGATGTTCACTTCTCTAAGACACACAGAACGCCTTTTAAATAAGGTCGTGAATTATGCATATTTTAAACTGATTGCATTCCTATAAGATATCAGAAAAAAATAGCAGTCTGAATTCTCAAGCAGAAATACACAGTTTTTTTTCCCACCTAACTCAGTGTTTGGACAAATATCCTGTTCTTATATAAATTTATACAATGTCCAGTTCAGTTGTTGCCTCTAGGCCTGGCTGCAATTTAAGTAGCATACTCACCGATGAAACCTTTTTCAGCTTGATTTTTCTCATGATAGAGAAAGTTACCTCCTATTCACCAACAGTGGCTTTTCAAGGATCAGGTATAAAATCTTACCCAATTTCAGTGTGAAATTTCTTCAACTAAGTTTTAGTAAATGCAATTGGTTAAAATGTTTTTATATAAACAATGAATTAATTGTTTCTTTGGCATTTCACAGCAGTTCTGAAAATTTTCCAGAAGAAGGAAGGAAAAAAGTCTACAGTCATGATTTATATGTTCATGTCAGTAGCATGTTATGGCTAAATATCTCGACAAATAATTCTGTATATGGATGGCTGCAGTGTTTTTTTTGGCAGTTAGTATTTCCTACATGAAACTCTTTTATTGTCTCTGTTAGGTGAGCAGATTGTGAACAACATAAGCGATTACATAGTTGGGTCTAAGTGGCAGGATGAGGAGCTCTGCTGTGTTCCTTTTTCATCCTGTTTGAACTGTCTGTTTAACAGCTGAATATCTATTTAGAGTGCTTTCTCTCTCAAAGGTGGTGCCAGGTCTTTTCCTCTAACATCTTTCAAAGTACTCTACTTTGATTAGTTTCCATGCTTTCTCTGCCCTACATCATGCAACTTTCATTAAAGAAAAGCCATTTTTGGCATAGAAAGAAAACTCCTGCTGTTAACAGGAAATATCTTGGAAAAGCTCTTTAATGCTCAGTTACATATGTTGAAATTTGGCTTGAAATAAAACCTTCCTATTCCTGTTATGCAGCCTGTATTCTAAAACTGGAAGACACTGGCCACCCAGCCACTCTACCTGATACAAAATGAGCTTTCCTGTTTTTGCAGAGTTTTTGTAAAATCAGACTGCTTAGGAGGAAGTCAGAACTGGACTAAAGATCCACAAAATTCTGATGGCCACTTTAATACTACTGGAATGTTACATACTTCACATATTACACAGAACTTTCACACAAAGGTCAGTTGTTTTAAGTTCCAGTTGTGGTCATCTGAGATTCTCTAGAAACACTTAAATTGTTGTGATACAGGCTTTTGTTGCAGGGATTGCCTTAGCAGAGCAATACACAATACCTGTGTAGCATAAAGTTTAAAAGTATTTTTCTTTTTTTCTGGGATTTGGTTAAAAGAAGACATAATTAAATGTCATATTATAGAAAGATACAGTAGTTTGTAGGATTTCAGTATGCCTAAAAGTGATAAAGGATTGTACACACTTTTCTTCTGGCCATTTAATGACCTTTCCCTGATCACCCCAGAAACCACTGAAAGGTTTTATGTCAAAAGTGAGATATCTGCTGGAAAACATGGTAATTATTAGCAGTAGGACCAAAGCAGACTAGGAAAAGAACAGGTCACCAAAACATAGTTTATATTCTAGGCAATGGAATAGGTATGCAGTTATGCTCAATAAATAGAAAAACAGTACTTACATAATAATACTGTCCCTCATATTTCCCTAAATAAGTATTTTCTTATCTTTCTCTTCCTGATCCAGAATAGTATCACACTATAACAATATAGTGTTATAATATTTATAAAATGGTATGGCACTTCATTAGAAACTATATGGCAATGTTTTAGCAGAAAACTAGCAATGACCTGTGGAGGATGAGGTGGACAAAATGCTTGGAATTTCTATGTGAACTGTGTAGCTTGAGAATCTAGTGGAAAATATGATTGCTAATTTTGATTTGGTGGAGGAACACTAAAACTTTTAGGTATTGTCATAGAAGTCAAAACCTGATAATGGTTAAAAAAAAGCTGATCAGGTTTATCAGCTTTGTACTTCAGAAAGTATTTAATTTTAAACAGTGGTTTAAAATTGTACAGAAGTATTAATGATTAGAAGAAAGAAAACCAAAGAGTTCAAACACAAAGGAAATTTAAAGCCAAACAAGTGAATAGCTCTTGAAAGAAGATGAAAGAAGATGTGGGATGAGAAGTACTCAATGTCAAAATGCAGAAGGAAAATTTTAAATAACATGAAAAACCTTGAAAAGGTAAGGAGAAAATGGAGAACAGATTGAAAGGTAAGAACAGCCTAAATATGTTTTAATCAAAAGGTGAGATTCAGGGACATACTTGGTAAAGACGGTTTTGTAAGAAAACAGCAGACCCAGATGCTGTAACAAAAAAGCATCAATGTCAATTGCAGATAACAGAACATCAACAATTTGCTGAAAATGTACAAGAAATGCAAGCTGTTAGAACCAGCAGTCCAACTGAGTGGGTAATCTCCGTTTTAAATCTCAGGAATTTAGATCTGCTCATTATTTTAATGTGGTTTTTTGCCTTTAACTGAATTTGCTGCTTCATCATGCATGTTTTTGTTTTGAAGGTCTTAGATAATTAAAGAACAGTAGTGGCATTGATAAGGACACATACTTTGGTTTCAATGTGTGAGAAAACAGAGACTGTTGGATTGACAGTGCGTGTCACTTCACATGGCCCTCTCTTGACTGTAAAAATCTTCAGCAACTGTGTTATAGCAAATTATGAGGATTTTTGCTCCCTAAGCCTTTGTGTAGATAAGCATGCAGGCAGACTAGCTTCATGGATGAGTTTTGGGGGCTTTTTTTACCAACAGGTGGAAGCAGAGAACACTTTAATTTTCCTGGTCTGAGAGGACAGTTTAAAGTTATTTCCCCATCCTCATTTTGACGGCTTTTAACCTAGTACTAGCTTCTACTCTTGACAATTATGCATTAAAGTGATTGAAAATGCAAAAGAGGAGTACATTATTTGCAATAGCAGAGTAAATTCCCACTGACAAAGTGCTCACAGTTAAATCCCAGATTAATTCAGTTCTTAAAAGTTCTGTCATGACCTAAATAAATACAAAGAAAAACACTCATCTGGCCAAATCATCTGTAATGGATAATTTTCTCTAATGTTTCATAACCAGCCTTTGTGTTAGCACAGGATCAAGGTTTGTGTTTTGATCAGACTGCTGGGGATTTGCAATTGTCTACAAAATGAATGTCAGACCTACAAGATTGAAGTCTGGTCTTGCTGTTTTTCAATTCTGTATCAGATGAAAAAATTATCACTTGGTGTCAAACTTTTTCCCATTTGTTTAAGACCGGCACTTTCTTATAGGATTTAGGAAGTTGATGTTTGTTGTCTTGAGGTTTTTCTACATCTTTTTTATGCATGCAGTGGTAGTTGTGTAAGATTTTCTGTAATAATCCACAATAAATGTGTTCTGTTTGTTGACAATATTTATTGTAGATCTTCCACCGGTATTACTTTTATCTTCCAGAAGTTGAACATGTTATCATTTTCAGGTTCTAGAATACCCTTATATCTTCTCACAGGGGTCATATTCCAGATGCTTATCTCTTCAAACAATGTAAATTATGACTAAATTCAAACCTGATAAAAAGGAATGGTTTTTTTTCTCTCTCTTACCTACCTTATAATGGAGGCATGAACTGTCCATGATATTTCAGTCTATTGATATGTATGGATTTACCAGATAAACACAGTTATCCACATTCACAAAGAGGCTCCTGCACAAAGAGGAAAACTGTAGTCAAAGCTATTGAACACAAAGACACAATTTATAGCTTACAGCATCCCTGGGCTGGAGATCACTGGCAAATACATGTGAGTATATTCAAGGGCAGTGTCAGCATTTGCTTGCTGGTCACCATCTGCCCTTGCCCTGTGTTGGAGACCACACTGGCAGGGCGGACTTTGGTCTGAGGTGCTGTGGGTCCTTCTGCCCAGAATTTCACAATTGTGAAATTGAGAATAGGAATGGCAGATAGATAAATATGCCTGCCCTTTATCTCTAGTGCATATGGACAGGCAAATAAGTTCTTCAATGCCTTTTGTCAACTGATATTGAAAAGTTTATTTGACAGTGAATATTTCTTGTAGATTAAAAAAAGAAAATATGTACTCTCAGCCAAACTTGCCAACTAAATATTTACTGTTCCATTAAGTTTTTTGATCCAGGTACACTAGAAATTTTGCCTTTGTGATGTCTTTAGCCTATTATATATCTATCTGAATATTTTAAAAAATGCTGTTAGTATTAAAGTATGTGCTTGTCTCCACTGCTTCTTTTTACTCAGGAAAGTTGTGTACTAAATTCCTGAAAGATCTGGAAGACTGGATCACAGATAAAAGACATATGATGAAAATTTCACATCCACTAGAGAATAAATGAACCTTGTCCTTATGCTTTTCTACAGATATCGAATTCTTTTTGCTGTTAGGTAAGAGTTACAAAGTGGTTTTTTTGTTTGTGTTTTATTTTCGTAATGTGATCTTTTAATATTAAGTTATGCAAAAATATATCCTAAAACATGATGAACTGATAAAGTACAAGAAAGAAACTTGTGTGTCAAGGCTTATAAATGAATTCAAGAAAACAGTGCTATTCTCCTTAAGTATATAATGGATGCAACACGAACGAAAAGTGAAGCCGATTAAACATAAAATGAATTTCAGATATTTTTGCATTTCTAAATACAGAATGATGTGTAATTTTCCAAAGTTCCATCTTGCTGAGATTTGAATGCTTTATTTTATTTTTTCTGCTATTATTCTTTTCACAGATGACCATGTTATTCAATGATGAGAACAAAATCAGAAATGCTTAAAAAATCTGTGAAGCAACTGTATTCAGCTCAGCTGTAATTGGAAAACTGAGAACCTCAGTTCTCTGCTTTTGCAGCTAATGTATTCCTGTTTTGCATTTTCAATTACTGTAATGCACAGTTATCAAGAGTGGAGGCTAGTATCAGGTTAAAAGCCATCAAAATGAGGATGAAGAATCTTGATTTGTTATGAAAGAGGAAAGGAGAAGACAGCTTTCCATGATCAACAAGATTTAAAAATAAACCACACTGAACGTCCAGAAAAAAATGCATGGTTCAGAAGTCTGAACTGCATAAAAGCTTGATGTTAGCACTGCTGAAAGCATCCTGCCCTCTGTAAGTATCGTTCTAATGTGGTTTTGTTTACCTCCAGTTCTGGGAAATAGGACAGAATGGGATTACATGCATCATGGTGGAAGAAGAGAATTGTAGCTTTGTTAGAGCAGCACGTCAAAACCTGTTATTTCCAGATCATGAACCTCCTTAATATTCTGACCTTTTAATCCAGAGCTTACCAGCAAGCGGAAATGTTTCAATTTGTGAAAATATCATAGAGGTAGATTCCAGAGTATTGAAACAATTTGGATCAGTTCAGCATGTATCTTTAATGAAAAGGAAATGCACTTGACCAAGGTTTACCCCATGGGCATGTCCTGCTCGCCCTCCAGTCAGACAAAATCTGTCACATCACACGCGGTGCTTTGCCCCAGAGAAGGTCTCTGTGGCAGGCTTGTGGAACAAAAGCCAGCACTTGAGATTTAGTAGTTAAGCAGGTGGCATCATCAGCACGGAGATGTGTTTTCCTCCTGGTGGAATTGCTATTCAGTGGAAATGGTTCTTTAGCAGTGCAGGCTATACTGTAATTAACCATGATGACTGCATTTAAAAGGAAGCCCTCCCTTTCCCTTTGTTGTCAGGATTGAGTTTGGGGCCTTTCAGAGAAGCCACCATTAAATTTTATTAACCTGTGGAGTAATGGCACTTTAGAAACACACTTTATGTATTAAGCAAGAAACAAATGTGCACTAACAGTTGCTGATTGAAACGAGTGAATAAGAGACAAGCTACCCCAGTTTTACAAGAGGGAGTGAAAAGCAGTCTTGCCTAAAGCTATACACTGATTCTGTGGTAGAGACAGCTCTTCCACTCAAGTGCATTAATTACAGAACCAAATCTTCACTTTACCAAATGTAGGCTCACCTGAATGTCTTAGCAAACAAGCAAGGAGTTGATAGAAACATTCAGATGCATCACATTTCTGATACTACCTTTATCAGGTAGTGGTATAGTCTCTGAAAAGCATATTTTCAGTTTTTTAAATATACGTTTGGACAGATTTTACCTTTTCCCTGATACATAAATAAAAAATTTTAAACCAATAACATTTTTATCTCACCAAAAATAAATGTTCTGAGATTTTTATTTTGCTTAGGCCAGTATTTAAGTTAAGGTATCACCAATTTCAGTGTGTAATTGAGAGAAGCTGCCATTGGTCTCATAAGAATATAACTTTGTTATGTAGTCAGGTTTTTCACACAGTATAAACATTATAAAATGTTAGTAACTCCTTTTCTAGTCTTTTATAGAAAGACTAGACTAATGTTTTTCTCTATGACCAATGTATTTCTCTATGATTGGGGATTTCTTTATGGATTTGTCTTACACCTAAGTATCTTAAATGAAAGTTGCTTGAAACAATATTCAGCTGTGGCAGTTCTTTTGTATGGTATTCTGAGGACATTTTATAGCTGGGAGAGTTGAACTCTTTGGACACTGAACTCCCAATATTTGTCTTCAAACATTAGTGCTTCAGGGATGAATCAGCTTACATAGCATTTTGTGAAGATGCTCAGAAGCACAAGTTCAGTCAGTCATCAGTTTGTTTCTAGGAGAATATCATAGTTTTTGGAAGAGTTTTCCATGCACTGAATACTGGATTGGATAACTCCATGCTTAATTAAAATTCCTAAACCAAGTGAAAAGAGAGTATATCCAGAGGAAATACTACTATCTTGCAATTAAAGTATGCTTAGCTGGACAAACTAACATAATTTACTGAAGACTTGGAAAATGAGATTAAATAATATCAACTGGGAACATTAATGGAGGAAACGGTTCCATAAAGCAGCTGGCATAATTCAGTGTGTATCACTATGATCATCCTTGAAGCACAGGTAAAGACAGGGACTGTCTGTATTCCTCAGATTTACACAAAATTTTCATTTGACTCTTCCTTAAATAGTCAGTGTTAGGTCTGCATTCTTGTCTGGAGAAGACCTTGTAGTTGATCACAGTATTATAATTGTGAATTTACCAAGGCTGTTTACAAACTGAGGTTTTCTCTTTGCACACCACTGCCATACTGCAGAATGTCCTTGGAGACATTAGATTGTCTGTATTTATTAATACATACATAACAATTGTGATACAATAAGTTGGTGGGGTTTTCTGGGGGTTTTTTTTTGTGTATTACTGTGTGGTTTAATGCTGTGTTAATAGTAGGAAAGCCCCAACACTGAAATGTTGAAACATCTAGTAAAGGACATTTTTCTTTCCTTTAAATACATGTCATACCTCTGAGCACTACTATTGTGGTTTAAGAACAGATCTCAGGTGAGAGAGACAGAAGGCTAAGATCCTGAGGTGAGATTTTTTCCTGCTTTTGAAGGAGTGGCTGTCACATTGTGCCTCTTACCTGCATAACTGCCTGACATTCCAGCTTTCCCTTCAGTCACTTCCAGTATTCATTATCACTTCACCTATAATGAAGCTACTTAATTATTATTTCCGCTTCTGTGCAGTCCTCTTTCTTCTCCGCCATGCCAGATTGTACCAGACAGAAAATGTATGCTGCTTATGCATAATGTGTTTCATTCCAATAAATACACTGGAAGTAAATTCCAGTTTGGTCCTTGGTGTTAGGGGAAAGCCACAAGTCTTGCAGAGAGGAGTTTACTACTAGAATGCAGTTTCTGGAGCCAGCTGGTCAGAGCAGAGGCAAGCGACTCCATCAAACAGGAGCGTGTGGTTCTGTTGTAAAGCTGACTGCAGGATAAGCTCAGGTGTGAGGGACCTGAACTTACATTTATCTAGGTGCCTTCAGGCATTTGGTTGAGCAAGATTCAGCTGAGTACAGCACAAAATTTTTACTGTTACAAGCTAACTAAAAAGGAGTGGATGGATATGGTGACTGCTCTGTCAGCTGAGGTTTTGCCTGAGCTCCTCTTTCATTGCATCTGTCCAAATTTAAACAGCTATGACATAGCAAGCTATGCCAAGAGTGCAGGAAGTGCAACTAGATACTATTGCTCTAGTCTTGAAATTGAAAAAATTATGTCATCAAGAGGTTTCCTTTCTCTCCTAGAACTGTCCATAGTAAAAGACACAGTGCCTGTTATCGCAAGACAGGCAAAACCCTTGAAGCTTAATCTGCGTTAGTTGGCTTCATCATGGAATTTCAGTATACCTGTTTATTATTCACTTTGGTAAACTCCACCCTATATTAATTTTCCCATCATTTGAATGAGTTTTATTTACTGGTAATGCTGGAGAATGTAAATTGTATTTAAGAAATTTAAGTTGGGCCCGCCATGAAGATGACTCAGTGCTTGGAGTGGCTGGACTTGTGTTGCCTTTCATGTGCTCCCCTGCTGACCTGGGATTCCTATAACAAATAGATCACAGTCAGCTCTGTGATCTCTAGACGAATGCTTAAAAAAAAAGTCAAAAGTATTTCTTTATTTTCAGAAGGATCCTTCATACCTTTGCCATTGACATAAGAAATTAAATCAGATTGTGCTTTCTTGACTGTATGAGGCTAGACGAGAAATGAAAGACAAGAAATAAATTCTTCTGCATATTAAGCTAGATACATTTTTAGATAATTTTTTGTATAATGCAAAACAGCAGTTTTATTTATTCATTCATTTATTTATTCAATAATATATTTTACTTATTTTTGTAGTGCTGCTATTTGGCTAACAAGGAAGAACCAAAAAAATCCACTGCTAAATGGAATGTTCCTGAGAAAGCTTAACATGTTTCAGGAGACAGTATTGCTTAAGCTGACTGATGTACCATAACACCATTCAGGTGAATGTTCTTTAGTACTTCTGATGTAAACCTCTAATTTGAATTTACATTGATATAAATTATTAAGAGTGACAGGTATTTAAGAGTACCTTTCTTCGATGCATGAAAGAAGACATCAGTCATTTCATTCATGTACTGATCAGCTGCCTACCTAGTTCTGAATAGCTGAGGTCTCTAGAGTTTCTTCAGATGGTTCCTGTAAGTGATTTGAATTATTTTGAGGACAGATACTCAAACATCTCATAGAGGGTTTTTCTTTTTAATCTACTCTAATTTCAGTAGAATCTACAAAACTGATGCTCTGACCTTTGTTATTTCCATTTGCAGTTCTCTTCTGCTTCTATGCCACACTGGGTCAAAATTTCCTTGTGCTTTGCAATGAGAAAAGATTTATTTGTTTTGATTGATAAAATCAAACAGAGGTTTCACACCGGCTGTGTTCCAAAGGTTTTCTTGAATTCAAGTATAAGTTTATGGATTTTGTCCAGGAGTTTACATGCAGGCCAGCGGCATCCTGGCTTGTACCAGCAGTAGTGTGGATCAGGGCAGTGGTTGTTCCCCGGAACTCAGCACTGGTCAGGCTCTACCTTGGGTTCTGTGTTCAGTTCTGGGCCCCTCAGTTCAAGGAGGACATTGAGGTGCTGGAGCAAGTCCAGAGAAGGGCAATAGAGCTGGGGAAGACTCTGGAGCACAAGTCCTGTGAGGAGAGACAGAGTGAGCTGAGTTTGTTAAGCCTGGAGAAAAGAAGGCTCAGAGAGGACCTGATCACACTCTACAACCACCTGGAAGGAGGGTGCAGCCAGGTGGGGCCGGACTCTTTCCCAGGCAACCAGAGACAGGATAAGGGCACTGCCCTCAAACTGCGCCAGAGGAGATTTGAGTTGAACATCTGGAAGAATTTCTTCATTTAAAGGCTGGTTAAACATTGGAATTGTTTTCCCAGGGAAGTTTTGGAGTCACACCTCTGGAAGTGCTCAAAAGACATGTGGTTGTGACACTCAGAGTTATGATTTTAGAGGGGAAGTAGTGTTGGGTTAATGGTTGGACTCAATGACCTTAGAGGTCTTTTCCAACCTTAATGATTCTATGAATCTCTCTGCAAAAAAAAAAAAGATATTGTTTAAATTCTACATTTACAATGACTGTAGAGAGGAACAAGAAAAAATGTTTTCTGTCTGTTTTTACTATGAAGTGACCAGCTTATCCCTCAGTGCAAGGGAGCCTTGACATAAAAATGCTTGTACCACAAATGAATGCTATAAAATCTAAGATGGAGCATGGGAATTATTTTCAGTATTAAAGCTGTAAAGCCTTAATATCTTCACATAGATCATAGTTTTTTCTCCTCCATGTAATATTTTTGAGGACTCAAAATTTTCCAAGAAGACAAGAAATCTTGAAAGCAAAATGCAAGATTGAGGACAGAAAATAGATTTTTTTCTTAAAATTAACTCTTCTACTTATCAAGAAGGAAATATTCTGATGCCTCTTCTGGGTGATGTATTTCAAAGTTTTTCTTTTATTACTACTCTTTAAATGCAACAAGGAAGTTCAGTAACACGAGAGTTTTCATATCTGCCTAGTGGTTTGTAAATGTCCCAGGACATATGTAATATGTGTTTAACTTTCAGAGAGCTTGATAAAGAGTGCAGTGCATTTAGATGCTGAAGAGAAGAGTGAAATTCAAGATTCTTACACCCCCAAATTAGTTCTGTCTTATGACATCCCTGCAGTAGCTGATATGGAAGGACTGTAACCTACTTTAACTGCAAATTGCTCTTGTAGCTCAAAGCTTGTGAAGATGGTGACTTGAATAATATGAGACACAGTGCAATCATATCTATCTGTCTGTCTGTCTGTCTGTCTACCTATCTATCTATCTATCTATCTATCTATCTATCATCTATCTCTCCAGTCCTCAAAATTAATTATGTAGATATATTAATAAAATAAAAACTTAGGACAACCTTCTGAAACTGTCATCCCCCATCTACAGTAAGTGCCAGTGCATGCATCAAATTTTTATAAGGGCCTATTCCAGTCCTTTTCAGGGTGTGTCTGAAAACTTTGCTGGAGCTAATAATGAATTAATTGAAACTTCCTTGGAAAATTGTTTAGTATTTTATATTAGCAGCACAATTTTTTTTTTAATGAAAGCTTTTCATTCAACAGCTGGGCGGAGACAAGATCATATTGATCAGGCAAACTGTCCATGAAGTGGAGGGTCTGTTTCCAGCTCAGGATTTCAGACACTGTTTCCAGAAAGACAGATCTGAATCTAGCATATCTCAAGAAATAAATTCCTTATATATCCCTTTACCTTTCAGGTGCTTGCCTGGATATAGTCCGGATCAGGACTGTTAGATGTTTTCTTCTATAAGACTTTCTAGAAGAATGGTTATAAGTAGCTTCAAATTGTTCAAATTCTTACAGGCACACCTTGCAGCATCCTACAGCAAAAAGCAGAACATGCATTCTTTGTAGGATCTGAATGAGTAAGTTCTCATACATTATGGTTGAAGTGTATAATGCATGTGGGAGAACAGATCTCTTCCTATTGAAAAGATACCTTCCTGCTGATCCCTATAAGGATGGTGATAGCAAGCTTAGAAATATATTTTAATAGTAGTAAGTCTAGAAATATATTTTAATAGCTTCTCAAAGTTAGAGCTTTGAATATATATGCATATGGCAATTACAACATTTAACAGTTTTGTGATGTTTAATTTATATATTCATGTGATATATAGATGTGTTGTATGTATATGTGGGCAGAATTCTAACCTTGAAAAACTGTTTTATATGTATGTTTAAAGATACCATATAGATATATATTTGTGTGTTATGTGTATCTATTTTAGATTGTCATACTATTAGTCATTTCTCCTCTTTATGTGATTCAAGAACCAAGATGATGATATGAACAACTTCAAAATTTACCAAGATTTTTCTGTAGCTTTTTTATAGCTGAAACTATTCAGAAGAACCTAGTTACTTTCAGCTGCTTTGAAACAGAAGCTTTTGTAGGCTATATGACTCATAGAAGCCTTTTTCCCCAGCTTCTCATGCAAAAGCAGATACCACTTTTGCATAGACTACATCAATGACTTCGGTTCCATAGTTTCTTTATATTAATACAAATTTTTATCTTTAGGACATTAAAATATTCTTTCATGTATTTCAGAACTAGAACCAGGAAGACATATAAATTTAATTTATTGCAAATCTTTTCCAAAAAGCTTGATAATTTCTTTTACAGCAAAATATATTTAATATACCTTACTAGCTAGGAGGTTGGATGTTCATAACAGATATCTAATTTTAATTGTTTTGACTCATCTACTATCTACAAAACTACAGTTCTTAATCCTGCAATTTCAGCGGAAATATGAGAGTAATTCAAAACCTGAATGTAGGAGGATACTGACTGGTCTAATTCTATACCGTCTTTAAAGCTTAGCCGCAGCTATTTGCTGTACATCTGCAAAGAAAGCATTTGAAATTACAACAAATCTGAATGGATGTAAAGTGGGTTGACCCTGAAAATCTCTCTTTAATCTTTTCTTGGCTTTCATCAACAGATCAGTTCCCGTTACGCAATAAGCCTGCAGAGTTATCAACTGGGATTTCATCTGGTGACTGCAGACGTGCCATATGGGAAGAAAAAAAGTATTTAGTGTACAGTTTTTAGGCTGTACTATATATGTCATGCTTATGGTTTTCTTTTGTTACATTGTACTGACATACTGTGTACGTAGTTCTGAGTCTCTGCTTTTTACAACTATACTTTTTAAAATCTGTCTTTTTTGTGTGTGTCCATCCATCAGCTTTTCTTTATTTCCCTTCTGTAGCACTTCCCTTGCATACTTTTATATTTGCTTTCATTTTCTATCTCCAGAGCAGCCTCACAGCAGGGAAAAAAGCAAACCCAACAAAAAACTACAAAGTAATGCTTGAAGAAGACAAGAAATATCCTTTAAATTAAAAAAAAAATCATGGACTTGTGCTTTCATCAGGTTGTATAGTAATTATATAAAATATCCTCTAAAATATTTTTTAAAAAACAACCTATTTTTTAGATGGAAAGTTTGAAGCTATTTTCCTGCTTAATAGAATTGATATTTTTCCTTCTTCAAGGAAATATCTGCTTATTTACATTTTGATAATTCTGCACTAGACGGTCTGTGTAAAACAGCAGTTCTTAAATAAATTTGGGATTTTATTGATAGGCTTGTGAATTTAGATTACAGAAATCTATCACTAATGATTTTTGGGGAAAGTGTTCCCTGTTATCAAGATGCTGTCTATTATATAAATGCCTAGAGATAGCTGTATTTTTAAATAGAAATACAACAAGCAAGGAAAGGCTAACCCAACCAAAACCATTATGCAACATTGTTTTAGAAAAATAATTCTTACTGGATACTCACAGAAAGGGAGGAATTTCACAACAGAATTTCAGAAGGAATCGTTTTGCCAAGATATTTTTATCACATTCAATAGTCACCTTGACCACCTACCTAAACTCTGACCCTCCTTGTAAAATTTCTAGACTGGGAAAATGGCAATTTGTTTACTGGTGTAGCAGAGATAGTCTGTTGTGTACAGTTATCAACAGAAGAGCAACATCTGCGTGGGTAGCTTTGCAGCTATATCCTTCTACTGTTGGAATGCTGGGATCTTTCCAGCTGATAAACTTCAAACCTTTGTAGACCAAAAAAAAATCATTTTTTCAACCTTTGTTAATAGTAGATTATATAGGAAAAAATTAAGCAAGGTCAATGATAAGCATATTTAAGATTAACCTAGGAAGTAATTTTATTTTTTAGATGGAGACTCTAGTTTGAAACAATGGGATTAAATGTATTATAATTGGCCACCAAGTTGTCACAGTGCTTGACTGACATCCTGCAGTGAGCATGGTGTGCATGCTGAGATTTGACCTTTTCTCCTTCATGAGGTGGTGTGTATAATGCTCTGCCCTCAGCTGCTAGTTAGAGCTTTTTGCATTTTGAATACCCTAGACAACAAGAGCTAGTCACTTATATGTCTACTCTGGCCATTGATGTGTCTAGAGAAATGTGTCTGTTTACCGCTGTTTGAAGGCTATGGAATATATTTCCTGAATATCTCTCATGTTGGTTTATGTAATACATATTTATGAAGTAGTGTGGGAAAAATATTTTTGGTTTGAAATTAGTAAAGAATTCAAAGATGAGAATGTCCATGGATTTCTTGAAAATAACATTTATTTAACCCTACTTAACTTTCCCTTTACTGTAAGTTTCCAGAAGCCTCTCCTGCATATAGTCTCTTCTTCCTACTTGAAGTGTCAGCTACAACAGCGCAAATAACTCGTTGCCAGTCTGATGTTAATACATCTTTCACTATGTACTGAGAAAGACTTAAAGTGGGAGATTTTTTTGCAATGGCCAGTCTATCAGCTGTCATTTAAAAATTTAAGTTCTAGGCATAAATGGCTGGCAGAAAAGTTGAAAATATGAACTAGACTCAGATGAGCAATCAGAAAAACTTAAACCTAGTAGTTAAAACAAAACCTGTGATACAAATGCGTAAATTATTGACACGCTGGAGGGAAGGAATGCCATCCAGAGGGACCTCAAAAGGCCTGGGAGGTAGGCCTGTGAGAAACTCATGAAATTCAATAATGGTGCTGCACCTGGATCAGGGCAATCCCAAACACAACACAGGCTGGGCAGAGAGTGGGTTGGCAGCTGCTCTGAGAGAAGGACTTGAGAATGTTGGTGGATGAGAAGCTCAACATCTCCTGCCAACATGCACTTGTAGCCCAGAATCATATCCATATTCTGGGTGGTGCCGCAGGATTTGTGATCAGCAGGTCAAGGGAGGAGATTCTCACCTGCTATTCTGCTCTGGTATTCTATTCTCTCCACCTGCAGGGCTCTGTCCAGGCCTGGGGCCCACGCCATAAGAAGTACATGGAACTGTTGCCATGAGCTCAGAGGAGGGCCGTGAAGCTGATCAAGGGATGAAGAACCTCTCCTGTGAGGAAAGGTGGAGAGACGTGGGGCTGTCCAGCCACTTCTGCTGGGGACACCTTATAGCAGTCTTCCAGTCTACCTGAAGGACACCTGCAGGAAAGTTAGAGAGGGGCTTTTTCAAAGGCAGGTAGTGATGGGACAAGGCAAATGGCATTAACTAAAACATTATAAGATTAGGATGTTAAGAATAGATAAAAGAATAAATGCTTTAGTGAGGCACTGGAACAGTTTCCTCAGAAAAGTTGTGGATGTCCTGTTCCTGAAAGTATTCAAGGGTAAATTGGATAGGACAACCAGTTCCAATGGAAGGTGTCCCTGTCCACAGCTGGAACTCAATGACTTGTCTCTTCCAACCCAGGCAATTCTATGATTTTATAATATCATCATGTGTGAATGCAAGCAAATCACCTTATTCTTTTCTCCTCTATACTGATTTTGCACAGCTGATTTAAATAAAGCCAAAGTATCTTTATTAAGGGTTTCCCTGGCAGAATATGTATGTGTCACTACAATACAGCTGTATCTTGTAGTATCTGTGTATGTGTATCACTTTGATCAATCTGTCATCTATATTGTATAAACTGTAACTTTTTATTTCTTTTCAAGCCTACAAAGACTTGCATTATTTTTCAGTTAACCACAAATTCTCTTACAATAGCAGTAGAACAGCCCATAATTTAATGTCGAGGGATTTAATCACAAAATGAAAGTAATCCTGAATGAATCTTGAGAGATTAACTGACAGCTTGAATGAGGAAGGATGGCATTTGCAGTCTACAAAAGCTTAGGATGAAAAAATGTAGTATGATAGCATTTCAGAATACAAAAATGTTGCTATGGCAACTGTACATTCTTCATTGGCTCATCTTTCTAAGAAATACTGAATGTGGGTGCGTGCTACAAAATTCTGTGTATGGTATAGACAACAGAGAAGAATGTTAATCATGATTCACATAATCAGGAAAATCTGCTGCAAAAACCAATCTTTTGTACAAAAATGTGGGTGATTTTGAATGATTGCTTCAGCTTCTGATGAAGCAGATGTCAGAAAAGATTTATCCATTAGCTATTCAAGTACCAGTTTAACTGTGATTTTCTTTTGTTCAATAATACTTTTCTTGGAAGTATTAAAAATAACTCCTTTATCATAGTTCCACAGGGGACTACAACTGGCAGTAAATAATCTAGGAGGAGACTTGTTTTTTTCTGAATATTAGAGTAGAATACGAGTTGATAGGAACTGTGAGACAAGAAAAAACTCTGCTCCAAAAAGGCATCTTTAAAGTTTGCTTTCCACATCACCTTGCAGTATAAGGAGGAAAGAGTGGGACACGTGACTGGTGGAAGCATGTGGTGACGCGGAGAGAAGCAGCACTAAGCTCAACAGCCCGAGGCAGCACAGACCCACGCCAGCATTTCTGGGTCACTGTGGGTACACATCTGTTTGCAAACATGACAACTTAACAGTATGCCAGGAATTCAGAATCCTGTAAAAACATAATCAAATGGCAGAGATGCTCACAAAAGAAGTAAATAAATTCTATCAAAAGAAATAAAAGAAAACCTAGCACTTTGCCCTGACTGTCTTTTTATTTTTTAATTTTTATTTTAGGTTTATTTTAAGTCCTACAGAATTCCCTAACTTGCTTCATTGATTAACTCATTACCAAATTTTAGAAATTTTAATTGTATTTTTCTACTTCTACATAACATTAACACATGTCTAGCCACACAGCATCACATCTGTTCTGTATTCTCCTCCAAACAGATGCCAGTTCTAGATAGTCTAGGAGGGAGGTGCAAAATTCCATATTTAGATGTGAGAGAATCTGCATGTTTATTCAAGCTCGTGTCACCAATTCATCTTTCTTACTTACATAATGCATTATGAATCATGTGGTTTGATTTTGTTTCAAACATTTTCCCCGAGCCTGCATAGTGTTTCCAGTAGTGGTAGTGTTCTGTCCCTCTTTAAACCTTCCAGGGCTCTTGATCTCTACCTCTCCCTGTGATGTACAGAAATTTACAAGCAGAAAAAGGAAGAACTAAGACATCAGGGGACACAGTGATCCATTTTGGCATGTCCTTTGATAACAATTAGGCGATTAATTCAAGAGGCACTACTGGCCTGAGACCAGACTGCTTGTGTGTTGTCTGATTGGACTTTGTTCCCTCACAGACTTTGGGTCAAGGAGGATGGACCAAGCTCTGGCTGAGCACCACAACAAGTATCGTGTGGTATCTAACACTTTGCAGCATGTGAACTCTGAAGTACATGAAAAGGATAAGAAATAATGTTGCCACATGTATGGGTGTGTGACTCTATGCGTGTATGCATATATGTGCGCACACGCACACACACGCACACACACACACACACACATATAAATTTTTTTTTTCTTTTTTTCTCTTTTGCTCAGACAGGTATGGTAGGTTATATGATAAAACACCCCTGAATGCCCACAAGTCACTGTGAGCAGCCTCCAGATCACATTTCAGAGTGAGGGGTGTGTTGCTGCCCAGGAGTGGGGATGCGTTGTGGATGCAGGGGGAATGCATTTTGGGATAAAATAGGATTTACTATGGGATTTTAGAATGAGAGGGGAGCAGGATGAAGCCCTCAGTACACTGTGTGTCCATGTGAGTGCTCTGGGTGTCTGTTTGATTCATGTGGCTGAGTGTGTGTATTCGTAGGGATGTGGCGTGTACACGTGCTCCGTGTACATCTGCCTGCTGGGAATGTGTCTCCTCACTGCTGGTTGGACCCAGGGATGTGGAACTGAGCAGCTGTGCCTCTCCCAGGCTCTCAGATACATTTTTTTCTCTAACTGTATTTATGGAATTTGTAAATACCCACATACATGCAGGGTACAAGGATGCATTAAAGCTAATTGCTGTGCAGGCAGCAGGTAGTGCTGTTACACAGTGTGAATTTCCTTGCTCCACAGAGGCTGGGTTGATATACCTGATCATCCTGTGTCTCCAAGATGTACATTTCACTAGTAACACATATATTATTTCAGTATGTATGTGCAAAATGCTAGATCATGATACGATTTCTTAGGAAATTCACAGACACATCCTTGAGAATGAGAAAAATACTACGAGACCAGCAAACTGCTCACAACATACCAGGTGAGGGAAAGGCAGGCACTGGGATTCTGCCTACATGGATTAGAGGTATTGATGACAGAGTTGTCCAACTCCCATGATTTTTTTTAATTTGGAAACATCAGTCGTTTGAAAAAAGTAAGCATCACTGTTTTATGCATACCTTTATTTTATTTATTTTGTGCTTCTCTTTCAATTTTGTTGTCAATTGAAAATAGATTTTTTTCATGCATAGGGTTTCATTTTTTTGAAGATGAAATGGCAATAAAGCAAGATGTGTAAGGTAGTAATATATCATTTGCTCCAAAAATCTGTGGTTGGAATAAGGTTCTTTCTTCCAAAGAGGGGAGAGGAATCAGAGAAGGGAAAATGGAGGAACAAGAGAGGAAATTAACATACCTGAGAAAATAAGGACAGAAGTACCATGACCAGTCAGCCGTGAAGCATCCTTCAAGAAAAAGACAAAAAGTCTCTGTGGAAGAATGGAGGAAAGGTGCCCTGCATGCATGGCTTGTCCAGATGGACAACCACAAGTATGGAAGATTCGGACCAAAAACTGTTATGGAATGAAATAGTGGGATCTGTAGATCAGGGTCTCTTTTAAAAAATGAATATAAGCAGCCAGAACACTGCAGGCAAGTTGTCGGTCACAAGATGGGGGAGGCAAAGTAAGACCCCCAAGTCACCAGCAGACAAAGCACAGCACCAACCTTGTTAGTTTTCACCAAACTGCTCCTTCATGTCCAGCTCCTGCCCTCCAAGGAGACAGTGGGGTGCAGGCAGTATGTGAGGATGGGACACTAGGCTTAGCAGGGGCTGCAAAATGTAGGCAACTCTTGTTTTCCACGTTTCAAACAGATGCAGGGAACTGTGCAATTCAAATAAGCTGCAAAGAAAAAAAAAATCCACACTCTTAATGCTGAAAGTAGGTTGTTTAGACATGTTTCATCTCGGATTTTGTTTTCAACTTTAGAAAATCTTTAAATAAATGTACTTGTGCTGTCTATGAGCAAATTAACACAATAATACAGCAGACAAGAAAATGGCATGTCACTATAACCCTTTGTATGTCAAAAAGGTTTAAGATGCACTGAAATAGAAGTTA
Source organism: Melozone crissalis (assembly GCF_028551555.1). Classification (NCBI taxonomy): domain Eukaryota; kingdom Metazoa; phylum Chordata; class Aves; order Passeriformes; family Passerellidae; genus Melozone; species Melozone crissalis. The sequence goes on along the minus strand of NW_026535783.1, from coordinate 32,496,418 downwards.
TATATATATATATATAAAAGTATTTGGGCAGTTGCAAAGAATGAATAGAAAGGTATACTTTTATATTTAACTGCACAAGTACTGATTGGTTTTCATGATGCTAGGTATGGTGGTGTGGCAATAGTGGGAATTATATTTCAGTAAATATCTCAAACACAATTAGCCCACAGGGATAAAAGTGTTCTGGAATGCAGTTAAGAATAAATATTTACCCCAGAGCTTGCCTTTTATCTTTTGCATCAATTCAGTTTCTGTAACAAATGTCTCCAAAATGTAGTCAGTTATTAACCTTGTTCTATGTTAACATAAATTGTGTAGTTTATAGTCTTTATTTCCACTGAAAATTTGTCTCTGTGAAGCTAGCTTTATTTAGGTCCAGCATAAAAGCAGAGTTACAAAAATGGATTGTAAAACTCTTTAGCCCATGCACTCAAAAAATACATAATTTGTTCGTGGAACTTCTATTGTAACATAAAATTAATGGCAAGAACTACCACAAGCAGTAGTAACAAAATGACTTTTAATTTGTGATACCTGTTTTTTGGTTCAGACTGTCCATTAGCAGATATACTGCAATTGCAAAACAACAGCTTTTTTAAAAAAGCCGTGTGATTTGTCTTGCAATGATTTGGATTGTAAATCAGGTATCTTTTTGTATGCTTTCTCTTGCCCACTGTTGACTATGTTTGAGTTCTATTTTTGCTTGAGTGGTACTCTTGTCTCATAGTCAAAACTGGCTTCTGACTTGTTCAGATGTGAATGTTTTCCTATCTGAGTTTGGTTTAAAATTGGGTACTGAAATAAAATTGAGATCAAAGTAGGATTTCAGAACCTATTTACTTTTTATCTTCAATGTCTATAAAGTCCATGTTGAAATGCACTTACAGGCCTTCTTGAATAGGGTCTATTGGGGAAAAAGATGTGTTATCAGGCTTCAGATTTGTGACTGGCTGAAGCCAAGTATGAAAGAGGTGCCTCTCCATGCAGAAGTGTATGGTGCATAGAACCCATATACACATTTAGTCTGGGTTCTGCTTCCAGAATGATTTTCTTCTCCAAAAATTTTAGCAGGGGAACTGGATCAATTATGAATTTGAAAATAGTCAAAGGCAAGATTTTCTAAAGTTCACATCAGTTTGCTGAAAAATAATGCTGATTTATAATGGTCTTGTTGCTATTCATTCAAAACACCTTCATACTCTGTGAAAATAATCAGAATTTCAATGCTTTTCTACTTTAGTTGAAAACTGATGTCTCTTAGAAAGATGTGTTGCATAGATGATCTTTCAAGTTTCCTAGAAAATAAAAAAATGTCTTCAAAATTCTTCTGGGAATGTCTGCTGAATTACTTGGAAAATGACAAAAAAACAAAATCCCATGTGGAGGAAGGAATCCACAGAAAATTCTCTGGGGCTTGCTGCTTCACTCCATTACACTGGGTTGGACCACAGCCACCAGCAGAGAGGATATAATGGAGACAGACTTGAGTTATTTCTGTAGGCTTGGAAGAACAGCATGGACTAGAACAATAAATCCGGAGCTAAAATTTCTCTGATGGGAACAAATGGCAGGAAAGTAGCTGTGGGAGAACAGTAATAAGTGAAGACCTAAATGAGAGATAAATCATATCTCTGTAAATGGTTGGATATGTATTTTCCAGATAAGGCCTAGTCTGAACTATCAGGGGGTGTTTCAGAAGATAAAAGAAGCTGGCAAATTGAAAGCCATAACTGATTTTCTGAAAATTCCATTACATCTTCCATATAGGCTCATGAATGCAATGAGAATCAGGGCACATGAATATATAAAGTTAAAGAATAACTTTACACAGAATCAGTCTCATATGTTAGAGCATATCAGAGATGACAGCTCAACAGCCAGGTAGCTTGTTTGGGATCTATGCCCAGGGTCAGCATCATGGAAACAAGCCAGGGTCAGTCCTGATCCATGGCTGAAAGCAACCAGTGTGGCTTAGACTACAGACTTGAGTAACAGACCTGTGGATTACCATCATGAAAAGTTACATCAGAAGTAAAAATCATAAGTCAAGCAGGAGTTATTTCAGCACCATATTCAAAGTAGTGCCCTTGAGCACTTCTTTTCAGAATCACACAGGGCAATTGCACCATGCAGCTGCAGGAACCCTGGATAAAGAGATTGTTATTGATAGCACAGTGTAAAGCATATGTCAAACTTGATATTTGGACGGATGGATTTGTTGAAATTATTTGATTTATATAATTTAATCAAATACTTTTAAAATCTCAAAATAGGCTGGTCACACTGTCACACTGATCATACTGGCTTTTTAAACCAGCTTCCTAAAATGTGTGTGAAAACAAAAATCCTTATAAACTTGTTATTGATTCCACTTTGTTTTAACTTGGAATTGCTGATCGGGGACGTGACTGTGAAGAGATCCATGGACCAGACATGCCAATATGCTCTGCCATAAATTAAGCTCATAAGACAAACTATATTTATAGGACAAGTGTTGACAGAAGTGTACCTGTTGGAATAGCTGGAAGACACTGCCATTTGCAGAAAGATTGTTACATTTTTTCAAGCCCATGGACCTTATACTAGGACCTCTGCAGCACTGTTTAGTCTGTTTAGGTAACTTGGGATGTGCTGTGCATTCTCAGCTCCCTGTACCTGCACTTGAATTATTGCTCTTAGGGTACAGTGAGAGAGGGGGCAGTCAGACAAAGGCATGAAAACCAATTATTATGCCCATCTGTAAAGGTTATGTGGATTTACTCCTTCATAACAGTTAATGCGGTGAAAGATAATATTCTGGGAAGATGAACTTGTCCAGTTGTCCATGTAGGATGAGTCTCTTATATGGTTAACACTTTCAGAACCCACTAGCTCTGGCTGGCCCACTTTATAGCTTTTATTTTTATACATTCGTGCAATCTATGACAGATAAATGCTATCTATCCTGAGAGCTCAGAGTAATACCTCAGATCTACATCACCCTTTAAAACATTAAAGACTACAGTCCATAAAGGCCTTTGACTAGCTTACTTCAGGACATGTGCAAGTTTCTTGTACCTCTCTGTGGAGAACCAAGGTGAGAAAGCAAGAGAAGAAGAACCTGCACACATTTACTCTGTGGTTTGCAGCTCCCTGCAGGAAAAAGGAAAAAAATCCTTGCTTCCTGGATTAATCTCCCTTCCTACTCAGTGTAGAGACCATCATTGTAGCACAGCTGCACTGTGCAGCACTGCATTTTTCTCCCAAGCTACAGACACTAAGCTTTTCTTGCAATTTCAGCATAAGGAAGGCAAGAACAAAAATGGAAGAGAACCAAGAGAAATGCACCTTTGGTGTTAATTATTCCATAAAAATACTTGCTTACAACATTACAGACAAATTTTCAGGTGTTAGCTGTAAGTTACTGACATAATTATTCTGACTCTTGTTAACAAAAGACACTGCATTCTGCTGGCTTCCCATGTAACAGCTAACTCCTTGGCATGAAGTGTTTTTTGTGTCTCCGTACCAAAAGACTAAGGTCTGGGGGGTGAGGGGAGCGGTTTCTACTTTTCAAGATGTAAAATCAACTAATCCTACTCTTCTGACTTACTGACCTGTGTAGGATTTCTTCAGTTCTATGATTGCCTTGCTTATGTGCTCCAGCTCACCTCATGGGATTTTGTTTGTTCAACACAGTCTGATGGTAAATTGAAGGGTTATTATGGGTCTTTATGAGGTGATTCTTTAATTACTTTAATTGAAAAGGTTTGATTAAGGCACACTATGCTTATGACCTCAAAATAACTCCCAAGAAAGCAAAACCACTGAAGAACAAGTTGTGCCAGCTAGTATGCTGACAAAAGTAATTTTAATGTTTAATTATATGAAATACTGAGGGATAATGTCTATCTGTTATCTGATGGGAAAGCACTATTTTAAAGTAGTGTATTCATTCTTGTTTGGGCATTAAGGAGGAAGACTGAAAGAACAAAAGCCTCTGAAATAGAAAATATTTTGGAACATGTTAGATAATTGTTGGACAAATATTAGTAGGGGAACTGAACCGTTAGTTTGGTTTATTCTATTAACATAACTTATTGCAAATGCCAAGGGACAATGGGACTGAGTTATATCAGGTCCTTTTGAAAGCACATCAGAAGATAAATACTGCTAATGTGGTGTTTTATGAACACCATATCTTATTATCCTGAGGGATGTTTGAGATAGCTGTGTTTAATTTATCTTGGGATTGGTGCTCAGTGAGTAACCCTAGCTCAGCCAAACGTAAAATGAGTTCCCATTGACTCATTTTTATGACTCAGCCCACAACCACATGCTTATTTCTACCTCCACTAGCTAGAGCACTTGTTTACAGTGAGCAGCATTTAACCAGAGAAGACCTTAAAATGAACAGACTCTTAGTATTTCCTGATCAATACAAAATCTGGAAGTATTCTCCTATTTTTTAGCCTTTTCTAAAATCAGATAATTCAAGTTACTCATGGATTGTCTGAATCTGCAGATGACTTAGTCCTCACATAGCTCTAAAAACGCCTTTCCCAGAACACTTTCTCTCTCTATAGTCTAATATTTAAATTTTAATTGAAAAGGATCTTCTGATTAATTACATTCTTTTTTTTTTAAAGTTTAGACTTTTTTGCAATTACAGCTCTTACAGAGATTCATTGAACTTCTCTTTTTCCTAACCTCTTGTAATTCCTCTGTACAAAAGTCACTGTCTGTGGGGATTACGGAGACAAAATGGATTTTATAGGTGGGGTTTTTAAAGGAGTGTGTATGACTAGACCATGAACACTCTCAGTAGGGGCACTTGCACTTGGAGTGGTGCACAGAAGGAAGGACACATTCACACCATCTTTCCCAGCAATGATGTTCGTGTTTTCTGATCCTAAACATGTGCTGTGGATGTGCAGAGCACTAAGTGCACATCCACGCTGCATCTCTAGCCTTCTCATTGATGTCTTATGTGGAAAGCTCCAGCCTGCAAAGCAGAACTTCTTGAGACTCACCCCTGGAATACTCCAGAGCATCCCGCCTAAAAATAAATCACACCAAAAATAACAGCCTACCCACGTGCTGACTTGCTAATACAGATTGACCAAGCTGGGTAGCTAGGACAAGAGTCACAGAAGGATTTAGGTACCTAAACAAATTTTTTATTTTAGGAGCTATTTTCATACTTAATTAAGACATAGAAGCTGTACCCTACCACTGACTAAGAGTGGTTGAAGGCTGGGAGAGTACACAGAGAAGCAGCATCTGCGCTGGCTCAGCTCCTCTGCGCTTCCCTGCACCTCCCTGGGCATTGGCATTTGGCTGGTGCTGGGAACTGGATCTTGCCAATCACATCCATCAACATTTCAGCTATCTGTTTTGATAGAGACTTTAATCTGTATTCAGAAGTGCAGGTTCTTGTGGGAGAGGTAAGTTAACAGTGAAAGTTTTATGTCACCTAGACTTAAATAGATCTACTCTTCCTGTGTACTTATTGCAAATTTTGTATGATCCTGAAAACAGAAATCAAAACTGAGATCTCTTCTTTCCCAGCTGATTGCCTCAAATGAAAGAGTCCAGTAATTTTCCTTAATTTTTTTGGCCTCATGAATTTTAACTTCTGTCTTTTCGTATGCCACAAATGTAAGAAGAAGGAGTGGGTTTTGATTATCCCAAACCCTGAAAAAGACAGTGTTATAGAGATGGTATGTAGAATTAAATCCCTTCAAAGGGAAGAGACCAAGAACAATTTCTGTCTCCTAGCTGATTGCTTTTACAATTTTTAGGGTTTTTTTGGAATAAAGCATGTGTTAACACCACTGAATTTTTCAAAGGTCTGAGCTTAATTCTGTCTTTCAAAAGATTTATTTTCTTTCATTAGAAAATATATATATGTACTCCCCCACACACTTCAGAGACTTTGTTAGTCCTAAATGATTGATCTCTGGTATCTTCTCTCTGGAGAAGATAGATTCAGGCATCTAAGCTGTGGAAAATATTAGTAGTTCAGATCTAAATGATAATTTTATTGTTTCAGTGAAAACAAGCATGCCAAGGTTCTGTGGGCTACAGCTGAATAAATATGGTTGGGATTTCAGTTCTCTATATTAGTCACAGATCTATACAACTTGGAACCTGGATGGAAGGCAACCTTCTATTTTCTTGGACAGCTTCTATTTGCTGTTTTGCAAAAGCAATCTTAGACTACTCCTTAGTCTAAGCACCTGTCTCAGAAGCAAAAAATAAGCAAACAGATACTGATGTTAAATAGTGGTACTCCTTTCCAGTACCATGATTTTTTATTTAAAACATGCATTATTCTGTAGAAGGATGGGGTGGGTGGATTACTGAGGAGCTGTAATGGCAATTTTGGAAGAGATATTGGTACAAACATCTGATTTGGGAGAATAGCAATTACGATTGAAACTGCCATTGATTTGCCTACAACACAGCAGAAAGGCATACACCTTTTAAAGTGATTAATCTAAAATTGCTTCAGGGTGGGTTTTTTTTTAACATTTTGCCGTGCTGCCCATTAAGTTAGCAGGAGGTATGTCACTAATTTACCATCTACAGCTCTAATAACTCACATCTAGAAATCTGACTCTATTTTGCTTTCCAGACAGAATAACCTCAATTACATTGGAAAGTGTGTTGTAATAAACTCTGAGCTCTGCAAGCATTTCCTGCATTTGTTTAGTCTATTTTATATCTATATATCTGTATCTATAGAAATATATCTATATATCCATATTTATAGAGATATAGACATATGTGTTATATATAACAGGAAACCCCACTTAATCAACCTATGTGTTAAAGCCATTGCCAGAATTCTGTCTTTTTTGACCATAGGGCAGTCAGGCCTGCTGGACACAGATGGGATACACCTGCCTAAAAGGGACAAAAAGAATTTTAGCCCATCAGTTGGCAGTGCTGAGAGGGCTTTATGCCAGGTTTGAAAAGGGAAAGAGACAAGGCCAGACCCACTAGAGATGAACCTGGAGTGACACAACTGTGTTGGGGTGGCATGGACAGCCCAGCTGAAGTGCATCTGCACCAATGCGCCCAGCGTTGGTAACAAACAATGGAAGCCATTGGCAGCAGGCAGCTGTGGCGTGGTTATCACCATGCGAATGTGGTGGGATCACTGGAGTGCTGCAGGGGATGGCTACAAGCTCCTCAGAGGGACAGGTGAGGAAGGAGGGGCTGTGGGGTGGCTCCGTGCACTGGGGAGGGTTTTGGCTGTACAGAGCTCAGGGACAGCGGGGATAAGGCTGAGTGCCTGTAAACAGTCAGAGGGATGGCCCACAAGGCAGAGATCCTGCTGGGAGTCTGTCACAGACCACCCAGCCAGGATGAAGTGAAATATTCCTTCAGTGGATGTTTCATGGTCACTGGCCCTTGTTCTTGTGGGAGACTTTAACTTGACAAATGTCTGCTGGAAGCTCAGCAGTGGAGAGGAGACAGTCTAGGAGGTTCCTGCAGTGAGTGGAAGGTAAATTCCAGACACAGCTTATGAGGGAGCCTACCAGGGCAGGCCCAGCCAGACCTGCTGCTCACAAACAGGGAAGGGCTGTGGGATGTGTGGTGGTCAGAGGCCACCTTGGGCACACTGGCCATGGAATCAATCAATTTTTGATTCTTGGAGAAGTGAGCAAGAGGGTCAGAAAAAGGCTTGGACCTTGGACTACCAGAGGTTGGATCTTGACCTGTTCAGGGCACTGCTTCAGAGAGTCCCCTGGGAAAGAGCATTTAATAACAAAAGGCTTCAGGAAGGTTGGACATACTTAGGAAGGAAATCTTAAAGGTGCAAGAGCAGGCCATCCCTATTTGCTAATAGATATGTCAGTGAGGAAGATCCTGGCTGAACAGGAAGCTTTCAATGTAATTCAGGGGGAAAAAAAGAGTTTTTATGACGTCTGGAAGATGGGGCAAGCAACTCAGAGTGAGTATAAGGATATTGCTAGGTCATGTAGAGAGAAAATTAGAAAGGTGAAAGCTTAGCTAGAACTCAGTCTGACTTCTGCTGTGAAAGATAATAAAAGTGTGTTTAAAAATACATTAACAAAGAGAGAGGTACAAGGAAAATCATCATTTATTGGACATAGGGGTGCAGGAGGATTATTGTCAATAAGAATGAAGAAAAGGCCGGGTTGCTTAATGCCCTCTTTGTCTCAGTTACTAACAGAAAGCCCAGTTATCCTCAGGGCAGCCAGGCCCCTGAGCTGGCAGACAGGGATGGGGGGCAGAACAGACCCCTGCAGTCCAGGAGGAAGCAGTCAATGGCCTGCTGTGCCCCTTGGACACTCACAGTGGATGGGACTGGATGGGATTCTCCAAGCACTGAGGGAAGGGAGGAGGAGCTCACCCAGCCTCTCACCATCATTTACCTTCTGTCCTGGTTAACCAGGGAAGCCCCAGACACCTGGAGGGTGGTCAGTGTGATGCCCATCTGCAGGAAGGGTTGGAAGCAGGATCCAGGGAATACAGACCTGTCAGCCTGACCTCAGTGCTGGGGAGATTTCTGTAATGGATCATCCTGAGTGACATCAGGCAGCACTCACAGGACAGCCAGGGGGTCAGGACAAACGCTGGCCCAGCCAGTGTGGGCTTGGGAGAGGCAGGTCCCACTTGGACCTCCTGACCTCCTCCTGTGACCAGCTAAGGGGCTGAGGCTGTCGGTCTAAGGCATGGCCCATAGGTTGCTGAGAGCTTTTCTGCAGGCACACCCACGAGCAGCAGCTGTCTGTGATGTGATGTGATGTGATGTGATGTGATGTGATGTGCTCTGACCTGACCTCACCTGGGCACTGCGGAGGGCAGTGGTGGCTCTTTGTTGAGTACTCATTGTGCTGCAATGAGTGCTTGCAAACAAAAACAGTTTCTCACCATGCGCTGGCTCCTCCACTACCTTCTAAATAATCCTGGGGCTTCCCAAAATATCTGTGGCTGTTGGTTTTGGTGCATAGGTCTGCATCTGAACAGGGAGGTACCTGGTGTATGATGCTTGCAATGCATGCATGGATTTTCTTTATTGAAAAGTAAATAACTTGTGAGCTAATCCTGCTTTGTTTGGCTCTAGGAGCCAAAAGCAACGGTAAGTGTGAGCTTTGAATATCTCAGAGGTCTCATTTTGATTTGGCAATTATCACTGTATCATTCGATTTGGCAATTATTACTGTAAGAGTTGCTATTTGTTTTTGTTGTTTACTCACAAGTTTGACTATATTGATCTGCCAAAAAGCAAAGGAAAAAAGTTGTCTGATTAGGGCTGTTATACTGTAAAGCACTGAAGAAGTATTTTGTGTTGCTTTAGATTTTGTTAAGTTCTGTAGAATGAGGTTAATGAATTGCATGGAAGATAGGGAAGCCCAAGAAAAAATGTTTATTTTCTCCTGCTTTCTTCACATTTCTTACTGTTAAAAAAGACTATAGAAATTATCATTAACCTTTTAATTAGAAAGGACTTAAACTAGAAATGTATTACAAGTTTAATTAGGCTTCTACCAAGAATGAAACCTAAAAACATGCCAGTTATAAATTATTAAGATAAATAGTTCATTAGCAACTCCAGATTTAAAATTTCTATTTTCAAAATGGCTTGTTTAAATGCATGTAAAAATAACAATTGTGCTTCTTAGACACATGATTGACTTCATTTTTTTATTGGCTAGTCACATGAAGATAAGCAATCTATGTGTAATACTTGTTTTCATTTTCTTTGTTGTCTTATGTTATTAAAATAATAACATAAGAGGAGATAATTAACCTTCTCAAAAACTAATCCATCTCACTGATTCAACAATTAAACAAACTGAACCTGTTCAAAGGCATGTAGTTGAACTGAACTCTAAATAAATATACAGTGCCTTCTTAATATATTCCTCACACAGAAGATATGGACTGAACTGTGCTAGTGAAGGGGACAGTGCTGCTGTGTAATGCATGTCTACTATTCTCAACATGCAAAAAAGGTGACCAAGGTTATCCTACAGGTTTACATAAAGTCTAAGTTTGAATACATTTTTACTACCCAAAATGTAATCTTTCTAGAAAACATGACTGATTTGTTTTCATTGATTAGTCACTGTGTATCTCCTCTGAATTTACCGTGTTCCTGCTAAGGTGGGGTGGGCTGAGGGGCTGGAAGGGGAGGGCAGAGCTCTTGCCCCAGCTACTGTGACAGCTCTTTTTAAGTGAGTATCTGACATTATTCAGAATTTATTTTTGTCCTCAGTCTGTTACCAGATAATCTGAAGAGCCAAGTTGTTGTAGTTGATCCCTTCCACACGTGAACCTTTGCCTGCAAGGGGGCTTGACTGGTTTGGATGAGATGAGCCTTCCTGAAATTAGGGACAATTCCACTACAGGTCACCAAGTGACACCCTTTTGAATATTCACCCAAGTGAATTTTTCTTTCTCCTGCACATTGAGAAGCCTCTTAGCAAAATCTTGGGTAGGCCGATGTTACAAACGTACAGAAACAACCACTGAACCACTGAACCTCCACATCTGACTGAGGGTAAGGTTTATTTGCACTGGGACGTGTGACTGCAGCTTCAAGGCAGCCAGCTCAGATGCCCCATAAGCACATAGCTGGCATCACAAGCAGTGTGGGGCAGGCTGTCCATTTGGAAAAATTTCTGACCACGTCCCTACCACCTTCAATGAACTTGGTACCACTGCTGAAGTTAGCCAGCATATAATCACACTAAAGGAATCATTCTCTTATCTGCATCTACATGGCAACAGAATGAAAGTGCTACTTTTCTTTATTCCTATCTTCTTTGACACCTCAAGTAATCAAGTCTTGAAGTCTCACAAAGTACCTGCAGCTTGACAATTCTCAAGCAGCAGAAAGATAAAAGGCCACCTGAGTTGGCATTTCTCATATCAAGTGAGAATTCTCTAGAAGCGGTTTACTCATGGGAATACTTGGGGTAATTTAGCACTACAGTAAAAAAGAGTGACAATCATAACACTGTTGTCAGCATCTTCATAAAGTGTCTAGACTTCATCTTCTACCAGTCACAGAGCACTAAATCTTTTTTCCTCTGGTTCCTTGTCTTACCTAACAGCTGTGTAACATTTTCAGGGTTGTTTTCCACTAGAAAACAGACATTCTTCGAAACTAATCTTTACACTGTGTCCTTTTTGTTTTGTTTTATTTTGTTTTTTAACATAGCATAGCACTAATCCCTGCCTGAGGTATTTTTCATTGCAACAGTGAAAGACTAATGTAGAACTTTGTGATGTTAAGTAAGGTCTGATGAGTTCCTGACTCATATTTTGAAAACAATACTGTGAATTTTAATATCGTCATTAGTTATGAATTTTCATAGTACAGGACTGATGTAGGATGATGAGTCCTATAAGTTATTACAAAACATTTGCAAGGAGAGTTACTAACTTACGTTAAGCCAATGAAACACTTGGACAAAGAAAAACAAACAAGTTCTGAGACTTATAAATCTTTATCCAATTCTACAAAAACATTGCTTGTTGTAAACTTTATTGGTAGAATGTGCAATATTCTGCTATAGTTCTGAAGATTGCTTGTGGTTTTATATATTTAATTATTTCTTTTTTCTTTTTATTTAGTTTGTTTTATTCAGACTGATTCTAACTTATTAGGTGGCTTGAAATAGAGAGGATAACTAAAAAGGGGAAATACCGCTTTTAAAGCGTTATGGAATAATTTTTTCCTGATATATTCATTTCACACATTGCATATAAAATATGATTTATTTTTATAGAGTTTTTCTCAAATTTTTACATTAGTGTATTCTTCTCTAAGTGTCTTTTATATATTTGTTGCATCTCATAATGTGTCTTCCCTCAACAGATGGTGTTGTTGAATGCATAGCCAAGTTTTTTTAGCACCTGTGAGAGTGGGCAAAAACATACTGTCCCAAGATATCCATAACTGCCACACAAAACCCAGTATATTAAATGAAATGGATACAGATACAGCTTTGGTTTTAAATCAAGAATTCATTCTATGAGATTTTGAACCAAGTTATTGCTTATGAAAAGTCCATGACTGAGTCTGTGAAACAATCCTGCCAGACACTGATGATGGGTTAGGTTAATGAAGGAAATGATATGTGAGCAAACACGCTCATTTCTTTCTTGCAGAGAGGTAGGGACATAGACATGGTGATCTGTTTTGGCTTGGTTGACAAGCAATGTGTCATTAAGCCATGGTAACTTAGTTACTTTCAATTATTTGCCCATAAAGTTCATGCAGAAACAGCTTACTTTAGGGGAAAACAGGACTTAATCAACCCAGTGTCCACAGGAGGTTCCCCTTATATAGATAAAACCCAATGAAATCACTGTTTACACTGTCAAATTTTGTAGAATTGTAACCAGAAAAAAGCCCTGAAATATTTACAATGCATCTAGTTTTGTGCTAAATTTTCACTCTCTCAAGCCTAAAAAGAAACAATAAAGCCAGCTAATAGGCTAGTTAAGCTGGTTGTTATTATTGTTCTCTATTATCAAGACAGTGAAGATCATTTGTTGTACAAGCAGTTTTGTCTCAGCCATTCTGTGTTCACTGTTATTAAAATTTTCAATGCATATATGCAAAACCAGAAAACTATTTTTTATAAAACTATTTTAGTACAGACACAGGAATAAGCAACCTTGAATTTTGAGTTTGCTTTTTGAAGAGTGTGAAAGCAGCCCATAACATCTGCATTTGCAGAATCCATGCAGAATTAAAACATTGATCCTTTTAGGTACTTATTTATTACAGGCAGTCCAGAATGTGTAGGTAGTACTAGAATAACTATGTCGCACATGTAATCACATGATTTTTCTCTTTTTGAGGCAATGCATGAGTTTACAGCAATCCCATCAAGCTTTTAAAGAGGCCAAATTCCACTGTCTGAACCCCTCAAATATATTCAGCTCTTTTCTTTTAAGGTCATCTTGGTAAACCATTTACATGTAAAGTGATTAGTGCCAGTTTTGCTTTTACTAATTGCTGTGTAATTTTTAATCAAGGTTTCATTGTTGTATGAAACTAACAATCTGATTTGAATATCTTCTCATTGTACTTCATAGAATTCATTGTGGTTTATTGCTAGAAGGGAAACTGAGATTAAGAGTTTAGGCAGATTTTTCAGTGAAGAACACTGAATATTTTTCCCATTTTGAGCAGAAGTACAATGTTTACTGCTTAGATGCACAGCCACCAGGTTGGTGGTGGTGCTATAAAAATCTGGGTGAAAGAAGCACACCCTGATGTCACTGACTCAAAAGCAGTGACTCGTATTTATAGGATTATATAACATTGATGTAAACACTATGTACCAGAAGAACACAGAATCTTATTTTAAAGTGCCTTCCCTCAGCAGCTTTCAAAAGCCAAAATCTGTGTGTGGTAAATAGAATCACAGAATTACAGAAATTGCTGAATTGGAAGGAACCTCCAAGGATCATCCAATCCAACTCCAGCCCCTGCACAGTGCCGTCACTAAGAGCACATGTGCCCAAGAGCATTATTCAAAAGTTTCTTGAACTCTGAAGGGCTGGTGCTGTGACTACTTCCATGGAGAGCCTATCCCAGTGCCTCATGTTTTTTGTGATAACTTCTGTAGTGGACTGACCCTGGGTGTGTGCCTGGCACTCTCCAAAACTGCTCTGTCATTCCTCTGTGCAAGTGGACAGGGAAGACAAAACTTAACAAAGGTTCAGGAGTTGAGATGAGGTCTAGGAGAGATCACTCACCAAACACCATCCTGGGCAGAAGGGACTCCACTTGGGGTATTAATTGAATTTAATTCTAAAAAAATCAGAGCAAGATAATGAGAAGTAAAATAAATCTTTAAAATGCCCTTCCCCCACCCCTTCCTTCTTCCAGGATTCTACTTCGTGTCAGCAGAATAGAGAAAGGGGAAATGAGGGCTACACTCAATGCATCTCATATTCCTGACGCTGTTCAGGGAGAGGAGCTCTTTCACTATTCTGCACTACTCTGGAGTCTCTCATGGTGGACTGCTGTCCATAAACTTCTCCAGCAAGATTCCATCCCATGGAAACTGTTCTCCATTAACTGCTCCAACCTGGGTCACTGTTCCACAGGGTGCAGTCCTTCAGGCACAGCCTGCTCCAGCATGGGTCCCCCACAGGGTCACAATTCCTGCCAGGAGATCTGTTCCAGCCTGGGCTCTGTCCATGGCCTTCAGGCCCCTGTCAGGAGCCTGGTCCAGCACAGGCCTCCCAAGGGCTCACAGCCCTCTCAGGCATCCACCTGCTCCAGCCTGGGGCTCCTCTGTGGGCTGTGGGTGGATCTCAGCATCCCCATGGACCTGCATGGGCTGCAGGGGCACAGCTGCCTCACCATGGGCTGCACCAGGGGCTGCAGGAGAATGCCAGCTCTGTGCCTGGAGCACCTCCTGCCCCTCCTGCTGCCCTGACCTTGGGGTCTGCAGGGCTGTTCCTCTCATATACTCTCACTTCACCCTTCTCTGGCAACAACCACAACTGTACTATAGCCTTTCCTTAAATCACAGAGGTATTAGCACAATTTCTGATTGCCTTGGCCTTGGCCAGCAGAACATCCATCCTGGAGCCAGCTGGCAATGGCTTTGCAAGACACGGAGGAAGCTTCTGGCAACCTCTCACACAAACCACTGGTGCTACCAGCCCTGGCCACACTAACCCAATAGAGCAGGGATTCAGTCAGACATCAGAATAGTTTTCAAGTATTTTCTTAGTCTATCTGAAGTTAGTGGTTTCATACTTGAAAAAATTCAGTGTTCCAAGATAATGTCATTTATTTACATATGCAACTTACCGCAATATAATCAATGTTTAATAGCACTACACATCTGAAGCCCTTTCTGCTTCTAACAAGGGTTGAGAGAGCAAATGCATAACAAACTGACACTGATTACTGGTTCTGCCTGAGTTGGCCAGCTAGCTCAGCAATTTTTTTATGGACCACTAATTATGGAATACTTCCCCACAAAATTTCACACTGCTTTCTGCAGTTAGACACTTGCAAAGTTGTAATGTCCGTTACCTTAGGGAAATTTAGCTTCTCAAGTGCAAATAGTTACATCTAGTTTCTAAGTATAATCTTAGACTTTCATGCTATTTATTCATAGAACATGTGTTGAACTAATATGGAAGAGAAATTAACTCTACACTTTCAAAGATGGGTAGGCTGGTCCATAATGGGATTTACCATTGGTATTAATTTTAAAAATGTTGTGAATTAAAAAATACAAATGTTCAATAAAATAAAATTAAATCTTTTTAAAATCTTCTGAATATTATTTTTGCATCTTGTAATAAAATTTGCATATGTGTTTAAAGGAGATGGCAATATTTATTGATTTTAGATGTAGTTGAATCTGATTTGTTGTGGAGGCAGTGGGGATAATAGCTCCTCAGCAAGCAGCTTGTACTTCTTGGCTCTCTGGAAATACCTTTCAGAAGACTTCCACCTCCCCACCCCACAACAGCACAATCAGAATTATTCCTCTAGCTGGCATATCTTTTACACCCATGAAACATCACCTCTTCTCCCATCCTAGAAGAGCTCAGCAAAAGCAACCATCATGGGTTCTCCACAGTCGAAATAAGGACCATGAAGACAATAATACTACCTGGCAAGAGCTCATCCATTGCTTTTCTCTCCTTCATCTATTGAAACTCCAAAATGAGGTCCTATTTTTAAAATTCATCTCAGGATGGAAGAGGTTCAGCATCAAGAAAATTTAAAATATCTGAGAAATGTATCTAGCTTAACTTTTCTGGAGTAAATTGAGGAATTCTGATTTACAGAATATGTAAAAATAAAATTACCGTTTCTGTAATAAGATTTTATGCCCCCAAATATATGAGAAGCATTCCTTCTGCATGAAGACAGTTTATCTTAATAAATGGATTTGAAGATATGTCAATAAATAGATCGTAAATCAGAAATTAGAATGCAAGGCAATGGGATTAATGCAATGATAATATCAGAATCCTGTTATTGCACAAAGTAATGGAGTGCAATCTAAATTTTCCAATATAACCATAAAGGGCCTAATCAGTCTGTGAAGATAATGTTGTTAAACACTTTTATACCATCTGACTATTTCTTGAACATACTGATCACCATATCTAAGTTTTTTGTGTACCTGATAGTACTTCTATGTTTTTATACCACAATCCCCTCAGACATTTTCAAGAAAGAAAAGTGCAAATTAGTGTGGAATCAGCTTTAACATATCCATTACAGTTTGGCAGAAGTTCCTGTTAATATTAGTTGCAACACTATGCTTGGAGTTTAAATTATGCTTTTTTCATACTATCTAGAGTATTTTAATAGCTTGTTTAGCAAGGAACTGTTAGAAAACCGTATTGAAACTTTTTCTTTTCCCTGAAAATATTTTACTAGTTTTCCAGTTGCAGCTCACGATTGTAAGTAAAACTTGGAAACATTTTCATAAGGCTCAGTACACTCTGGCTCATGCTAGGTTCGGAGCTGTATCTGTGAGCATTGTTGGGCTGTGATTTAGGCTAGTAGGGACAGCAAACACTTTGCCATGTTTAAGGCTAAACAAATGGAGCCTCTGAGAAGTGCTTGTGTTCATCCTGATGAGCAATGCCCTTACCACTGTGAGGAGGAAGCTTCATTGGCACATCCTTTGGAAGACCCACAGCACAATCATGCTGGAAGTGCCAGAATGTTTACCTGCTTTCTGTGCCCCAGACTGCAAGGGTTGTAGGATCCGAATAAAACTGAGGTAGCACTGTAGCCACATTTGTCACTGGCTAATACAGACTCGTGAACTGGTTTTGCAGCTTGTCTCTAATATAATAAGCAAATGAGGTTTTGGGGCTAAAACAAGCATAATTTAATTTTCATAGTGGTGCAGGTTAATAGATCACAGCCCCGAGGAGTCAAGTTTAGGTCAAAATCCAGAAAGGTTCACTGCCACTTATCTTTAACAATCATTGCATAGATATCTTGTTCCTTTGAGCTCAATCACCACACATAGACTTTTTAAGTATCTCTTAATTTCTGTGTTGTACATGCTATGTTTGTGGAAGGTCTACTTCTGAAGACTTATTCTGGTGAAGACCTTATATGATTAAGTCTGGATTTTCATTTTCACACCAGAGAATACCCTAAAATTGTTATTATAACAATACAGACCACCTCAAATTGACTGCCTTTCCCCTCAGATTTTTCCCCAAAATGCCAATTACTAGCAAAGGAAGTTTTCTCCTTTATGATATCCACAACCAGGGCCATGAATTGGGTGCAAAATAGTTTTCTAACCAGAACACTGAAGATTGGCAATCTCTGCACCTGGTAACATATGGTGTTCATGTTTCCTTTGTGACAAGGCAAGGGTATTCATTGCCCACATTTAGCCAGTAAAAGAGCAGTTCCTTTTTTACTGTTGATAACAGAGATTGCATCTAAAAGATGCGCAACAGAGCTGTATTATATTCAGCTAGACAAGCTGAATACACTGCTACAAAAAAAGAAGTCATTGCAGCATCACATTCTCTATTTCTAAAAGCTTCTTGAAAATAATTAACTGAATACAAATGTAGCATTTCTTCCTGTTTCTTGCTCCATGCATTAGATTATTTTTGTATGTTTTACTAGGAGACATCAATGCTTCTAGCATTACTTGTCAGTGAGATGCAAGCTGATAACGGCACTGCTTTCCATCAGTGGAAGGAAAGCAATTTTAATTGTCAGCATGTTTTGGAAGTAGGCACTGTGTTTTTAGGCTCTGCTTGTGGTTAAACGAGGAGACCAGCGCTATAAGCAGTAGGAACAGAGATTTAACAGAGATCTGAAGATTTAACAGAGCTTGTCACAAAGTGTCCTGGTGGAAGAATTAGTCGTGTAGGTTATGTTGTCTGAAGGACCCAAGAAGGTAGGTGAGGGATGTGTAGATGAAAAAATAATTTCTTCCCTGAACTGTCAGTTCTGTAACTCACTCAAATTATTACTGGTTTGGGTTTATTTCAGTTACTTTTTTACATAGAAAATATGATTTAAGTTCCAGGACCCCAGTATTCAGAGCTGACCTTACTATGCTGGAAAGCCAGAATTTAAGATGCGGACTGGACCTTTAAAAGAGGTAGAGGTCTTCACACGTGGAAGCAGAATAGTGTAACACACTTCAGTGATGAGGGTTAGGCTGCCTGTGGAGACATAAATCATTTCACTCGAGTCTAATTTCCAGTTTCTCTCTCTAACTCTACAATAACATGTGTTTAATTCTATGTTTTGACTGGAATTATTTACAAATATAAAGTTTACCAGAAATCTTTGGCTTGATCTGTAGAAATTTCTGTATCTTATATTAACATAAGAATTTATCTATATTTATGATACCATTTTTCCTCTTTGTGGACCTAATGACCCTGTATGATTTCCAGGGATAAAATTAATTACAGTTATCCAGGGATGAAATTAATTACAGTTAATTTATTATTCTCAGAAAATAGTTACTATTTCAAATACCAATTTGTGCACTTGCTTAGCTTTAAAAATAGAAGTAGTAATATGGATGAGAACAAGCTAAATACTGTGTATGTTGACTATAATGACAAGGACATTTTTATACCATTTTGACAGACATGAATAACAACAAAATCCTCAAAAATAAAATTATTCAAATCAGATTTTCAGGGCTTAATTGTGCTGCTCTTATTCATTTTATTTTGACTGATTGGAGGGAGCTATATTACTCATTGTGAACAAATGGCTAAAAGTGTGGCTAAAAATAAGAGCTGACTTTGAGGATATTTTAGTCAGCTTTTAAAACTATTAATCTTTTTCCCATGAAATCAAATGTTAAATTAAAACAACCTCCCTGAAAATGTATTTTACTGTGTTATATTCCAAGTGGAATGAAAATGAACTTTAGTACTTAACACTATTTAAGAAAATTTAGCATGAATTTTGATATGACAGAAAAAAATTACGCATGCCAGCATGCACATATTATGTGCTGATATATGTGTGCGATTTAGATGTGTATTTGAAGCCAGAAATACCCAGAGAGGTCCATTAGGTTTTTAAATTTTAAAATTTTAAATTAATTTCAGCCACCAAAATTCTGTCTGTCTGTCTGTCTGTCTGTCTATCTATCTATCTATCTATCTATCTATCTATCCATTTGTCTACCTGTCCAACTTGGAATTATAAATCTACAAAGTAATTGCTGAAAAAGCTAATGTAGTGGCTTCATATTTAAAAACTACATAAATCCTCCTCATTATGACTATATTAATGCCTTGTAGGCACATCAATCTTCTCTTCACCCTGCTTGTAGGCTTGCAAAAGGCATTTACTGTTACAAAGCCAGGACCTGTTGAGAAAGGAAATTTTTGCATTGGTCCTTGAACTGAAAAGGATTTATATTCAGGGATATTAGGAAGGATACAACTACTCTGTCTGTTTTGACCTGAGAGGTTATGTGGAGGAAGGCCTATGGCTGTCACTCCAAGCTCTACATTAACCACTCCAGCTGCTGAATGAGGCAGAGCTACTGAAATGCACTGTTGAACTTACAATTAGGAAGCCCAGTAAAAAGGCTCTCTGCACAGCATTTCCAGTAACTCCATGAAGTTACTCTACAAACCTTGTGTATCCCACAGAACTCCAGAAAGTAAACTAGAAACTCTGCCCAAAGGTTTTGTTGAAGAAATTTCCTGTCTCTCAGCATCTTCTGAATTTCTCTTCACACTGCTAATCAATATTTTGATACCTCATTGCAGAGAAATGTTATGAATAACATCCAATATCCAGCAAAAACTCATGGCTTACGATCCATTATAATTCCATTTTACTTCTAACATTTTTTAGATAACACTAGAACCCACTCAATAAAAGCAGTTGGAAAATGCTCTGTTCAAATGACCACACGGTCTACCTATGAATTTTTGAGGGATTTTTAAAGTTCTCAGCTTTCAAACTCAATTCTTTGAAACAAATATTTGTGAGAAGGATGCACCTTCATTTGGTGGCTGTAGCTAACAGATACTGGGACTAGGAATCAAACCTGCAGAAATTCATTGTTCTTTGACCCTTTTTTCCCAAAGTCTTCATTGGTATTCCCACAGAAAAGGAGAGCTTTCCGGGGTTTACGGCATGTGGGGATGCTGGAGACTTTACCCAACTTCAGGTACACTGAGTGACTGTAATACAGATATCTCTGACTACTTAGGAAGATGACAGAATTTTGTCCAAAGAAAGCATGTTTGCCACTTATGTACTGGGGAGTTCATGGGCTGTAACTTCCACAAAAAAATCTACAGATATAAACAAGGTGTCCTTTCTTTGTATATTATTCTCTGTATTTTTCATATCTAAGTGGTTTGAATTTTCAAGACTCATTTGTTTTGTTATAAATTTATTAAAATATGAAAGCATCAGTAGTAATATGTACATGCACTCCAGGACAGAGCTGGCCCTCCTGGCTGCCAGGGCACTGCTGACTCATGTTCAACTTGCCATATGTAGGTATGGATAATATATGCATATATGTATACATATAAGTGTAGGTAGGTATAAACAGCATTGTCCCATCCCAGGTGGAGAATTTGCTTTTCTTATGTTTCATATAGCTGGTGATTGCCGAGCTTCCTGTTCTTAGTCTATCCAGATCTCTCTGCCAGGCGTCTCCACTCTTGAGAGAGTCCACCCTTGAGAATCCTCCTAATTTAGTATCATCCACAAATTTACTTAATGTATTTTGTTGGTTTTTCATGGGCTGGTTCTTGATAGCAGGGCAGCCACAGAGGTGGCTTCTGTGAGAAGCTGCTGGAAGCTTCCCCCATGTTCAGCAGAGCCAATCCCCGATGGCTCTGAAGGTGGAGGCGCCTCTGGCCAAGCCTGGGCCAAGGAGAGATGGTGGTAACACCTCTGTGATAACATATTTAAGAGGAAAATCCAACCAAAGGGAGGCACAGTTTTTTTGTTCTAGCCAGAGTAGAGAAGGAGGTGAGAACACGTGAGGGAAACAAAGGAGACACCAAGGTCAGTGGAGAAGGCGGCCAAGGAGCTACTCCAGGACCAGAGATGTGGTGAGACCACGGTGAAGCAGCTGTGCCCCTGCAGCCCATGGGGAGCCATGGGGGATCCAGAGATCCACCTGCAGCCCATGGGGATCCACAGGGAATGCAGAGATCCACCTGCAGCCCATGGGCATCCATGGGGGATGCAGAGATCCACCCGCAGCCCATGGGGATCCACGGGGGATGCAGAGATCCACCCACAGCCCATGGGGATCCACAGGGAATGCCGAGATCCACCCGCAGCCCATGGGGATCCACAGGGAATGCAGAGATCCACCCACAGCCCATGGGGATCCACAGGGAATGCTGAGATCCACCCACAGCCCATGGGGATCAACAGGGAATGCAGAGATCCACCCACAGCCCGTGGGGATCCACAGGGAATGCAGAGATCCACCCACAGCCCATGGGCATCCATGGGGGATGCAGAGATCCACCCACAGCCCATGGGGATCCACGGGGGATGCTGAGATCCACCCGCAGCCCATGGGGATCCACAGGGAATGCAGAGATCCACCCACAGCCCATGGGGATCCACGGGGGATGCAGAGATCCACCCACAGCCCATGGGGATCCACAGGGAATGCCGAGATCCACCCGCAGCCCATGGGGATCCACAGGGAATGCAGAGATCCACCCACAGCCCATGGGGATCCACAGGGAATGCTGAGATCCACCCACAGCCCATGGGGATCAACAGGGAATGCAGAGATCCACCCACAGCCCGTGGGGATCCACAGGGAATTCAGAGATCCACCCACAGCCCATGGGCATCCATGGGGGATGCAGAGATCCACCTGCAGCCCATAGGGATCCACAGGGAATGCAGAGATCCACCCGCAGCCCGTGGGGATCCACGGGGAATGCAGAGATCCACCCACAGCCCATGGGGAATGTGCCAATGCCAGAGCAGGTGGGTGCCTGGAGGAGGCTGTGATCCTGTGGGGGACCCAGTGGAGAGAGAGATCCTGCTTCCAGGCTGGAGCAGCCTGTCCTTGGAGTACTGCACCCCATGGAATAGTGACCCACGCACAGCAGTTCTGGGAGGACTGTGTGCCTGTAGGAGGGACTCAGGTTGCAGCAGTTTTGGGAGGACTGCTGCTCAGAGGTTTGGAGCCATGCTGCAGAAGTTCACGGAGAACTGTCTCCCGTGGGAAGGGACCCCATGGTCTCACAGGGGAAGGATTCCTCTCCCTGTGCAGCAGAAGAAAACCTCGGGTGATGAACAGACCAAACCCCCTGTGCTCTGTCTCCCTACTCCGTGGATGGGAAGGAGGGAGAGGCTGGAAGAAGAAAAGGTGTTTTTAAGGGCTTATTTTACTTCTCATTATCCTTCTCTGACTTTGTTTAATAAATTAACTTTGTATCTCTATAACTCACGCAATCTTCATTGATATTCATTCTATCTTCTGCCCAGCGGTGGCAGGGGAGGGTGCATGAGCAGCTTTGTGGGTGCCTGGTGTTTGGCCAGTGTCAAACCATGACAGGTATATTCAATTTCTGTATCTGTGTGATTAATAAAAAACATTTTAAACCGTTGTGCCTAAAACAGAGCCCTGGGGAACCTCAGTGGTGACAGGTTTGATGCATCTAGTTTGATGCAAGCCCATTTATTGTAGTCCTTTGAGCCCAGCCCCTCAGCCAGCAGTTCATCCATCATGTTATGGACTTGTCTACATGAGTGCTGGACATTTTTTAGAGAAGGATACAGAAGGATTTGAGACAGAATCAAAGGCTTTGCTAAACTCTAAGAAGCCCACATCTTCTGGGTTTCCTTAGTCAACAGGTGTCTGTTGCCTTCTGTGATTGTGGTGTTAAGTGGGAATTCAATACCATTTCACTCAACTAAGTAGGGTACTTACCATGTGGCAAATAGTCTGGAATTGTCACAATGTGACTATTTGATTCTTCTGTATACTATATGAAAAACAAGCCTTAGGATAATCTGAAAGTGGCACTTTTGCGCTGCTCAGAATGGCAGATGGATAGCCTCACATGACAGCTTTTATGTGACAGATGCCTGTTTTTTTATGGCAGAGTTTTAGAGCAACAAGGTGAAATTAGAAAGGTATTGAAGACCAAGGGACAAGAATAGATGAAAATCAAGTTAGAATTGAAGGTGTGTACATTCACTACAGGTGTCCTGCTGTTTAACATTGTTTATTAGTCCTACAACAGTGGACTGACTACTTATCCCCAAAAGAAATCTTGGCATAAAATGTGAAGTGAAAGAATTCAAAAATTAAATTACAGGTTAGAACAAATATGAACAGTCTCCTTTTTTTTTTTTTCTTTTTTCCTTTTGATTTTTGCAAAGATGACAAAAGAAAACCATATCCCACTCTAAATTTTGTGAATCTAGGATAATCTAGCAAAACTCTTGTCTACTGGGACAGACAGTCTAATGACAGAGCAGCACATTGAAATTCCTCTTGAATCTTCCTCAGATTCATTATCATCAGAATCTGTTAATACAGCTACGTTCTAGCTAACCTTGTATGCCCAATGGGATGCTAATTAATTTCAATGAAAATTCTCAGTTAATTACTATGAAGTGCAATTACATCTGTTATGTCATCTAGGTTTCTGTTCTCCTCAAAAAACATTTAATGATGATCATTTTCAGTTTCCTCCTTAAATAAATGTTATGCAGGTAATTTTTTAAATGTGCTGAAAAGCAAATTTTACATTCCCTGAAATTTTATGGATGAAACCGTTTTTTTCCCTAATTATGAATATATTAGAACTCAGAATATGATACTTGAAATATCAGTTCAGAGGCTGTTTATTTTACAATATGGGGGGTTAAATTATTCCTCTTTTTTCTTTTTTTTTTTTTTTTTCTCTTCTTATAGAGAACTTTATCTCTCTTGACTGTATCATTCAATCCAGAGATGTGGCTGCATCTACAGATTGGAATGAAAATGGTGAGTGAAGACATCTGCATCCTGATATCCAGTTTCTGATTTGCTTAGGCTTTGTATCAGGTCCATCTACACTTCTACTTTTCAGTTCTCTTGCAGAAATATCAGCTGATTCTACTTTTGTGCACAGCACATTGGAGCATTCATATCCACTGGGAACTTTAAAAGAAAAATATGAGACTAATACTCATTAAACTGAATTAGACTGACTGTTAGCATTATATGAATTGTGAATATTATCCAAAATGTTTGAACTTAGCATTACTGTTCTGCAGGACTGTGACCATCTTGTGGGAAGCCCTGGAACTGAGGGCAGACTGAGCGGCTGGCTTCTGTGGTCAACTCTGACAGCTGTGGCAGACAGTGACTGGTAGAAATTTTTGTTTAAATGCTAATAATATAATTTTATTAAAATATCACCTGTTTATTCTGTCTTTTTGTTTAGTGGAGAACACCTTCCTGTCGTATCAAGAGAAACAGGAACATGATATGGCAGTCAGATTACTGAGGAAATATGGAGTTTGAAGCATTGCAGCTGAAGCTAGCTGGATTTAATTGAGATGTTTCAAGGCTGATTTTTTAAAATTAGTTTGGTTTTAGTTGTTTTTTCACAATTTGAATGTTAAAATGGGGGAGTGGGAGTGGTGTTTTTGTTTCGTTTTGTTTGTTTTTTTAATTTTCATAACATTTCTACATGGGTGGAATTTGGGAAGAAGATCAGATGAGGGAGACTATGTGCCTGGCATTGTTTTTCAAGAAATGTACAGGCTGGAAAACAGGAGGTAGTCTCACACCTAGTAGGGGTATCTGAAATGGAGCTAATTTCAGGGGTTTGTTGTAGCTTTTCTAACAAACAACTAAATTTGCTCCATGGATTAAAATTTAAAATTTAAGTAGATAAAAAGGAAGTTTAGCAAGAATTTATGCTGTGGCAAGAAACAATGAGAAATTTCTGCCTCAATTTTACCAAATTCCTCCTGTAATATCTTCTGTCTTACCTCATATTCCCTGGGTTGTCAGTGTGTCCTTTTCGTGGCACACGGCATCCCGTGCAAGTTGCACAGCACCAGGATAGCAGTTTTCAGAGACAGGCTGCACTCTGGGAGTGGAAGCAATAACTCTCATCATCATGGTCAGGCACAGCATCTAAGGACTAAAGATACCTAATGCCACCAATTCTGAACTTAACCATCAATTTTGATTCAGTCACAAATGATTTCGCTTAAAACGCGATGCACACTTCCCAGGAAAATGTGTGAAATGCCAATTACAAGCTATCTGCAGAACTGTGGCATGTGGCAAGTCTTACTGTTAGACTCCCAAAGGTCCTAAATAGAAAAAACACTTGGTTGCAACTGCAGCAACGTGGCTGTTCTCCCCTCCCTGAAAGTCCAGTGGTGAAGCTCCACCAGAAGAAAGTATAGGACATTCTAATGCAGAATCAGTAATTTATAATAACAGCTGCTAATTCTGCCCAGGGGAAATAGACTAGAAAGAGCATCTCCAAAGAGCAGTGCCAAAGTAATTATTAATGTTGGGACAGCTGTTACAGTGGATAATTTAAAGAAAAATGCTAATTTCATCCAAATCCCACTTCCAGGAAACCTCAAACCTCTTCCTGTTACTTGTTCATGTAATATCAGGATATGGTATTGCCATGAAGTTTTCCTCTCTTCCTCATTATTACTAGGAATTAAATTGCTTCTATAAGCATGTGCCACATGCTGCTCATCTACATGGCCATTCAAGCTTATTTAATAAACCAATCCAGTGAAGTATGTGCCCAAAATCTTAAAAACAGAAGTGAAAAATTAATTTTAGAAGGTCTATTTTTTAAAGATTTATATGTATAATGGTAAATAATTCCATATGCCTGGAAGATGAATCATCTCTAGATGATTAAATATTTGAGGCTTTGATATTCATTACTCCTAAGAAAAAATATATTGCTTTTAGATTTGAGAGGCTTTTTAAATTCTGCAAAGAAATCACAAGTTATCTGAGGTTTATTTATGTCACTTTGTCTTCTTTTCTCTCTTTGAAACTGAAATATAAAGCTTTTCTAAGGTCAAGCTGTGTTGGCAATTATCACAAAATGAGAAGCACTCTTAGCTCTTGTTTAGGCACGAGGCAGGAACACATAACGCTTTTTGTGGAATATTAATATTCCAGCGGCGCTGTCAGGATAGCAGTTATGACCAGTGGGGTCAGGCAGGGCCCTCTTTAGAGGCCACAGAAAGCAAAGAGTGTGTTTGCACAAATTCTCTCTGCTTTCTACACTACAGTAACGTCCATCTACTCCATGGCATAAAGCCTGAAAGTCAGGACTGGGTGTGTGATGGCAAAGGAAACGAGGTGACCAGAAACTGGGGATGGTCAAGAGTGACTACCCTCTGTGAAGCACGGACTCAGCACCCTTGCCCACTTTGCTGCATGCTGTTATGCAGTGGGAAAGCTTCCAAGCAAAAACATTTGAAATTGTTTTGTTAACAGATTTTGCCCATCACATTTTTTTCCTGTTTGGATCTATCCCTCATGCTCCCCAGCAAAGAGGGAAGTTTCAGACCATCACAGACTGTATTTTTTGTTATTTTTCACATGCAGTGTTGATTGAGCACACAGCATTTGGCAAGTGTGAAAGCTGTAAGCAAAAAAGGCAGTGCTACATTTGAGCTTTTTCTTTTCCTTCCTTTTTTCTTCCAGAAAAACAATTTTAGCACTTCAAAAGACAGTCTTTAGAGCAAATATTTTGCCTAATGGTA
The DNA here is from genome assembly GCF_028551555.1 of Melozone crissalis. Taxonomy (NCBI): domain Eukaryota; kingdom Metazoa; phylum Chordata; class Aves; order Passeriformes; family Passerellidae; genus Melozone; species Melozone crissalis. The sequence continues at coordinate 32,469,675 of NW_026535783.1, read as the reverse complement.
CTAAGTGGTGTTGAGAGGACATTTTCAACTGCAATATTTACAAAGCTCTTATTGTGTACCCTTAATTACCGGTTAAGTGCATATTTAGTTCCTAAGATGGGTACTAAATATAATGCAATCAAAGTGCTCTTTGCAGTGGTTCTTTTCCATTAGCAAAAAATTGCTACATTTCCATTAATTATGAATAGAAATAATAACATACAGGCCAAATAGTACATGCCATCTAGAAAGCTCTTTTAGGTAAGGGAAAGGCCTTTTTTCTGTTGTTGCTTTAATGTAGAATGTCTCTGGCACAGATGTGAGTAATGCAGTTTTCTGTAAATCTGAAGATTGTATTTTTGAGTGCTTTACTGCTTGGTGAAAGCAGTGAGTACTTCTGTACTCACTAACATACATCATGCTGCTGGTTGTATCAGAAGTCTGTGGGAATGCTGGTACCTCGCTGTAAATCAGGGTAGATGAGTGATTGCTTTGCTTTATGCTGAGAGAGAGATTCACCCCCTCCAGAAGGTGTGATGCTCTCCATGGTACTCACAGAAGGTGTGGCCTGGATCCCACTGTGGCCAACAATCCCTCATGTCTTTTCCTTGCTGGCATCAATTCATCCTTGTCTCAAACACCTGCAGCTGGTCAGAGGTTTTGAGGCAGCTCTGGGCTATGGTGTCCCAGCCATGGGGTAGCAACAGAAGAAATGCCATCTCCCCATGGATCATGCAGGAAGGCTGCACCCCATGGCTCCTCAGTGCCTGAAGACCTCTTCCAATTTCTTCTTGCAGTCCCTTCTGGGGACTCACAGCACATCCTTCTGCCCCCTTCCAACATGCATCCCAACTCAGCAAGCTCTTACACATGAACAAGAGGAGCAGCTTTTTACTTCCTAGCACAAAGGTTTTCTACCCAGGCAGCCCCTGTCAGGAACAACTCTCTGCTTCACCACAGTCTGGCTGGCTTCACCACAAGTGGGACAGTGTAAAAGGCCACAGAGGATTTCCCCAGGTTAAAACATACACATCAGAGCTAGTGAGCTCTCAGGTTTGTGATATGCAGGGGACCGACGCCAGACTTTCCCAATGGAGCCTGGGCTGATACTCCTACTCCTTAAAGCTCAACCCTTCACCCCCTGAGAAAGTGCAGATTAATCTGATGTGAGCACTTCACTGAATCTGAGAGGAATTTTTACAGGTCTGTACCTCTTACATACTCCTTTTGGCCTCTGGATGTGTGAGGTTGAATGTGCTACAGCAACTAAATGTACTATGAATATTGCTCTCCCAGGTTCTTAAGTACTTCAGTACTACTGGTAAGTTTGGCCTTAAGTGAGTTACTGTTGTGTTATAGTAAATTTCATAGAATATTTTGTTAAATTACTTAAATTAGACTATCAATTTAGTGTTGCTAAATTGAAGTCTATTTAAAACCTTTAGGCCTAAACCCTCGGTTAAGTCTGGGGCTATGTTTGGCAAGGCATGCCTAACTCTGAAACTTGCGATTCAATCGAAAGGTCTTCCTAATGCCTTTTTATCCTTTCTCACCTTATCTTTTTTCCATCCCCAGCCTTTCCAGAGATCATTTGAAGTTGATTTTGGGTTTGGATTGATTGATTTTAGATTTTTCTCTGCACACTTTAACTGTCTAGTTAGCAGTAGAGTGGACCTTGGCAATGAACTCACTGCTCTCACAACTATATTACAACTGCTTTTGCCAACACCTTTGCTGGTGATTCTTTGAGTGACATAAAACACTCATTCACAACATTGCTACTCCAGTTTTATGGCTGACATGATATTTCCTTTGTCTAAGAATGAACTTGTCATCCTTTGTCTAAGGATGAACTCGTCATTGGTGGCTTCTAGCCTGGCAAATTTCTTCTGCTAGTTTTTTGTTTCCTCTGTAGTCAGAAGCTCTTTTCTTTCTACAGCCACTTAACCCCTGGAAGAAAGAGGACCAATATACTTTGGCTTGCAGAATAGTCATCTATATGTATACACAGTCTTCCCTTTTTAAAGGTTTCATCAGTATTTTCATTAACTAATACACTTTGCAGAAGTGGAATTGCAGCAGAAAACACTTCCAAAAAAAGTGCCACTAAAAAATTACCTTAATTAAAAAAAATTGTTTGTTTTCTTTTAAAAAAGCAGTGATCTTAACAAGGAAAAGGGATTGATGAATAGCTGAAAATTGGATGTGACAAATAAGCACAGGAAAGTGCTTGGTGAGGAAGAGTTGCAGCCCACTTTGTGCTACAAAGGCTCTCTTGCAGAAACCACTCTGGAGATATTCTGGCAGCAGTAAGCTGTGGGAAGGGGCTAGGTAGGGTGAACAGTCTCTTATGGTAGCTTCCAGAAACAAGTTTTCCTTACATCATTCTTGTTACTTGTAGTAGATTTTCCCATCAGCAAATACTGATTCAGAGACCAAAGAGGTCTAGGTTAGGGTGCAAGCAAATTACTAGAGAGGATCCAAAAAAGGAAAGGGAACCTTCCTGGGCCCAGTAGAGCACCACAGTCAGCCTTGCCAATGTAGTTGCTCCTTTCTAATTTTCAAGTGTTTGGAATTAGGTGAGCAAAAATTTGGTACACTGTAGGGTGACTGCTGATATTTCATTTCCACTTTTCTTTTACACAGTCTGAGTATCTAGAGGGGAAATGGGGTCTCTAAATGAAGGTTGTGACATGGTTAGTACCAGTTCCAAAAGAACTTCTCAACCTAATACCTTAAATTTCGCTGTGTCCTTGACTGGAGGTTTTTTTTCAGTCAAAAGAAAGCAAATGCAATTATAGAATAAATTAATCAAAAAATTGCTTACTGTGTTTTCTACTTTCATCATGTTTGCCCTAATGATGGTTTCTTCTTGGTTAGAAATCTTTGTCCAGGGGAAAAATAGCAAGGAAATTGCAGGTCATGAGTTACCTAGAAAAAGGCAGTCTGGTACGGAAAATATCCATAGCCTCTTTTAAAGCAGTTCTGAATGCATTGGCTGTATTCATGCTCATATATTATCAGCTCTCTCTCATATCACTACTGAAAAAAAATTCAAAATATATATCTGGCCCTCAGAGAGATGCCATTAAAAAAAAATTCTATTTTTAACAAAAGCATGTCTTTGGAATTTTCATCGTCTTAGGAAAACCTTAATCTGTTCCATGAATATCACTTATCAAAAGCATTTTGGCTTTTATAGAATTTCAAACAGATTCTGAGGAAATAAGAAGGAAGCCTGTTGTAAACAAAATCTTATGGTAGATGTTTAGAAAGACTATTTTATAACACATCCTTGAAAGCTTCATCTTTGTAAGAGGCTTATCTTTCACTTCTCTTTCTTCTATGATGTATTGGTAATTTTCCAAGTCCTTTTTATTTTCATTTCTCTTTGAATGTTTTCACTAAAACATTCAAAGGGCAGAAGATACTAAAAAAATTATTCTGCAATTTATCACTTGTGTTCATGCTGGACTCTGAGGACCTAAATAAAATAAAGAACTAAAGTCATATTTTTGCACCCTACCTTTTTTTAAAAAATTAAGTTAATTTTGCAGTCCTCAGAAGTTACTGCTGGTATAAATAACTAATAGGCTAAAAGAGGCTTCTGTCTAATACAGGAGCCAGAGATGTTGCCTTTCCTTTTATTGTAGATACCAGGGTGTGATTTAGGGTGGGTGGATGCTGTTGCCTACCTGTCTGTCTTCTTCCTTTCTGACTTTGGCAGGTCATCTAGTTTCTTTTACTTTTCTTGAGTGAGATTGTATTAGGTGAAGCTCTCTGCTGTTTGTAGAGGATACATTCTTAAGCTCTGCCTGGAGAGATTTAAGTTGGACATTAGGAAGAATTCCTTCACAGGAAGGGTGACTGGGCATTGGCAAGGGCTGCCCAGGGAAGTGGTGGGCTTGCTGTGCCTGGAGGTGTTTAAGGGAAGGCTGGAGGTGGCACTGGGTGCTGTGCTGCAGCTGACAAGGCAGTGTTGGGTCACAAGCTGGACTTGAGGACCTCAAAGGTCTTTTCTGGCCTAGCTGATTCTGTGATTGTGTAATGTACTCTCATGTTTTATACTTAAATCTAAGTCAGACATGTTGACACTGAAGGTCTGCAAGTAATTTCAGAGACAGCAATCCTTTTACCCCTGTGGCAAATATAGCCTTTGCCTTTCTGCCTCTTACACCTGTTAGGATTGGTAGAATGGATCATCTAAACACTGAGATCAGATGCTACTCACCACATTTAAAAATGAAATTTCCATTTAAAAATGAAATTTCATTATTTTGGCACTCATCTATCCTGTAAGAAAACTGTTGATATTTCTGTTACCAACACCAGCTTTAGCTTTGACATCTCAAAAAAAGAGAAAACTAATACTTTCCTTTTAGTTGTTTCAAATAAGAAACTTTTAGGATGACATTTTCCATGCTTTACAGATCGCTATTGGGACCAAAACTCTCCTATTTTCTCAGATGTTTTCAATTTACATAATTATTATTTCACTCAGTTTGATTATAGGTTTCTCTGTCAGCCAGCAAGTTGTCAGTTACTTCAGTAAAAATGTTTGATCTCGCAAGCCCATGAACATTAGAACAGCTGCCACAGAACATGACACCCTTGAGGATAGATTTCACATTATCTTGTCTTGCTGAGTTGCAAGGGAAGCAGAACACTTCCTCAGCATTTGTTCACAGTGCTGTCTTGACACAGACAGCACAGATCATGCAGAAAACACCTTCTCTTCCCCCAGCATCACAAGGTACCAAAGGTTTTGCTGAAGATGATTTCTGTATGCATATAGAATTACTGTTTTTGACAGCAAATCTTGATTTTCATTAGTTAAATGTGCACAACATTTTTCTGCATGGAATTGTCTTATTTGACAGGTTATCTGTGGAAATAGAGCAAACCTGGTAGTTTTCTGAGAGATTCTATGTGCTGCCACTATCTCATGTAAATAGCTACCTGGCCTTTGTGTATTAAGTCTTTCTGATGGTGGAATGTTCCAGGATAAGCATGTTTACTTGTTTTCCTTTCATTCTCATTCAGTATTAATCTACATTTAGTATTTTTCTTCTTTTACAATTGTCTCTGTGAAGTTCAATGAATTCAGCTTTTGGCTATATATAAAATGCTATTTAACATAAGGGACTACTTTCTGAATTCCCAGGTAAGATTGTTGTGAAGACGTATCCTCTTCTTAATGGGATCAACCTACTTTCATCTTTGGATAAGTTACACTTGGATTTTCTGGTTCTAAAGATAGTGGCAAAAATAGTGACAGAGGCATGTAGATGACTGATTGTTTTTGGCTCTTGGGCAAAATGCTCACTAAATACTGGTAACTGCTTTGTTTTCTGTGTTCTGCAATAGATTAGCTACAATAATAGAGTAAAAATATCTGCAGCTTATCTAAATATTTTAAATATGCTTACTTTCTTCCTGATTATAAAGTAGACATGGAAAAAATCCTATTGGGAATTATACTTTTAGGGATTATAAATAATCCTGAAATTGATTTGAAATGTAGTTTCTAGTGCCTTGCGGCAAAATTTAAATAAACCTAACATCCATGCAGTGCTGCATGATTCTTCTCCGGAGATATATAAGCAAGGTTTGAAACAGTTGACACAGATCCTGTTTTGTTGCTGTCTGGGGAATGATAGTGAGCAATTAGGTCCTCAAGTAATTGCAATCTTCAACATAAAAAATGGAAAGCACAATAGAGCTTTTTGCATTTTAATTCTGGCAACTTCTGAGCTTTTTTTCAATCCCTGTGACTTGTTCAAAATAGGCAGATGCATATCAGGAAATGAGTCCCCCTTTCTTGATTTTAGTTCTTGAACTTTACTGAACCTCAATTGTAGTTGTAGTTGTCCACCACTCTCTTTTTTATCTCATGTCCAACTTAAATTTTGACCTTTATGAGAAAAAACTCCTGGATTGCTACCCTTCTCAGTTTATTTACCATGTATATCCAGGGATTTCAGATAGTCCTGAAAGTATTTGAAGTAATTTCATGGAGTCAGTGATGTCATCATGTTTATAGCATAGAAGGACATCATTTTCAGTCACCCTTTGCAAAATTTAGATAATTTTTGGAGGAAGAATTTGCACAGCATTAAAAAATAAATAATTTTTTTCTTTTCTACGTTGAGATCAAAGTCTAGACTGCGGTTTTCATTGGTTGTGGAATCACTACAGTTAAACTAAACCTAAAAAACTGTTCATTTGTATCATAGCTATCTTTTATAATGTGCTACCATTGTAGCAGCACTTTCACATGGGTTCCCTAGCACTTGCTGAAGCTGTAATCTCATACTTTAAATTAAAAAGACAATCTCTTACGTTCATCTTCTACTTCTCCAAAGTTCATCCTGAGTCCAACTTTTTCTTAAAACAATTGCCAGAGAGGAAAGGCCTTTGAATATTTTCTAAAAAGACTTAATTCTGAACACAAAAGGCTCAAGTGTTTGCAAGCACTCAGTTCTTGTCTGTAATACATAAATAGCTTTTAAACACATGCATTTCAAATTAATTACAAAAAGGTGCTAAAATCAGTGCTCAATGTGTGTTTGGGTTTTGTCTTCAGGGGTTAGTATGTCCAAATAATTTGTCTTGAAAATGCATCTTGTCTATTCAGCTCCACAATAATTATTTTAACAGTAGCAGCCTGTTATGTTGTTAGATTTTTAGCTTTCAAAATTAAGGCAATTGTCTAGGCCTATGAATCATCACTGGGGTATTCATGGATGTCTGTCTGGCTGCTACAGTTTTGAATGCATGCTGAAAAACAAGCTTTGAGAAGATGTTCTGTACAGCAGCTTCTTACTTGTTTTGCATGTGAGCATGTAGAAGTCAAGACTGGTAAAATACACACAGGCGTATTAAAATGTCTATAATGGAGCAGTTCTACTGTGCATTTGGAGTCAGCTTCTCACATCTGGTTAACAGCTATAAAGCTCATTTAACTTTTCACTAAAAAAACCCAAAGAAAATCAACATCTGCTCTTTTGTTTCGTTTTGTTTTGTTTTCCCAGCTAATAAAACCAGAGCTTTACCTTAGTTGGAAAGAAAATAATATTTACTCTGAGTTTCTAAAAATTACATAATCTACTTATTTCTAGAAACAGATTTAGTCCAGATCCACTGCAGCAACTTTTAACCATGTTGGTGTAAGGATGTAGATTATCTAAAAATATGCCCCTGAAATCAATACTGCCTTGCTGTATTCATGGCAGATAAATCCTGCTAACTCAGCTTCCCAGCTAACCTCCTGCCTTCCTGGTAGGCAATGTAATTAATACATGCAATTCAGAGAGCCCTGAGCATGCAGCACAGCATAAAGAGACTCCTACGGAGCCAGCAAATTATGAGCAGGCTTTCTATGAGTGCAAAGTATCCACTGGCTTTTTATTTCAGTAAATGCAACTCCTATAGTAGTCTGGAAGAGACATAAAGCAGCAATTTCGATGCACCATGAGTAGCTGGTGTTTGCTGCACCATTACAGTTTTCATAGTAAGCATTTCTGGTATAATATGCAGTATTTTTAGCCACATACTGTTCAGTGGTGTGGTCTTAGAAACTGACCACAGCAAACAGTCCTATTTATTTGTAAGGGAAAGTATACTTGCCTGTGCTTTGTCTTATAGTGCTGGAAGTAATTTTTGCACAAGCAAACAGGAAAATGAAATATTCATAGATGCTGTATTTCTACAGTATGAGGTATTGTTGGGAAGCAGAAACAGTTCAGGTACAGGGGGGCTCTAGATCCATGCTGGAATAAGAAATGACGCCCCACTGCTCCTCAGGCCATGGGCAACCATGCAGAGAACCTCCAGCACTTTCCAGCCACACCAGTGATGTACCTATGTGCACGTGCACTGTCCTCTGGCGCTGTGAAATTAGACCACTGACCTTTTTGTGTCAGAAATTGGTGAATCCTAAACAGAAGCTCACTGGTGCCCTCAAGTACAAATGTGCAAAAACATAATCTGGACCGCTGTTTCAGGATTTGTAGCTGCTGTTTCACTTTATATCACATTCAAAATCAACAGCCATTCCACAGCCTTTCATTACAAAATTACAGTATTACTCCCTTGGTAGGACAAGCTCCTAGTAAACAACTTCAAATCTTCACCAAGGCCAAGATATGATGGAGAATCCCTATCCCCTTTTCCTTTTTTCTCTATTTTGCTTTGATCAGAGCTAGTTACTATTCCCTGCATCCTTTTCCCCAAATGGTGCCTTGCAATCCTCGCTGTAGACTCTGTAATGCAATCTATGCTTTCTGATGTAATGAATAGTCCCCTAAGGTTGTCACCAACCTTTTTTATTCTGTACTAACACAGTATCAGCAAGAAATTAATGAGCAATCCTTGATGTTTTGGCATCATGAGTTACATTCCATAACGAAAAGTTAAAGAACACATGGTGGGAAAGAAACACCCAAACCCCTGCACAATTTTTGGTTAGTATATCACAAAGAATTAAGGGGCCAAGACCAGGATTTCACTTTCATTTGTTGTTATCTAAAGTAGTCACATAGAACTGAGAAAAGGTACTTAGTAAGAAACCAACAATGCACCTGCAGGAGTAAAAAGAGCAAAAAAATGAATATGATAGAGAAGAAGATGTAAGGAACAGAGAACAGATATTTGATATTTACTTGCTAGGTATAATACCAGTCTAATTTATCTAATATTGGTATATCTAATTTTGGTAAGTAGTGGGTGCCTATCTTGGAGCTTTTTTATTAATAATTCTATGAAATAGTTTCTATTCATCTGAAATACTGTATTGGATACTCTTCTCTGAGTAGCATGAAATAATTTAAGGATATTTTGTGTGACATCTGATGTAGAAATACTTAGCAAAGGGAAGTTACCTTAGCTGAAATAATCCAGAGCAGTGATACAATCCCAGAGCACCATGATATTTCCACCACCCACTTACTCCTATGAGTTTAGTACGAAGAGGAGGAGGAGATAGATATGGGAATGTCTTGGATGCTTCTCTTGAGTTTGGGGTTTCTAAATTATATTCCACTTTCATTCCCTATGATGTTTACAGCTTCTGGTTGAATATTCCTCAGACATTCCTACACATTTTTGCAGTGTCAGACAGTAAGCCCCTTTAACCTGCCAGGGCTGATCTTGAAGAACTGAGGCCTTTCAACCAAACAGACTTCATTTTACTCTGATTCCCTGTAGTCCATGTCCTGTAAGAATGTAAAAACCCCACCAAACTAACCAAAACCAAGCAAAAATAAACAAGATTCAAACACACAAACACCTAAACAAAAATCACCAGAACAAATAAACAGAACTAACAAAAAACCCCAAACTCAACAACCAACCCAAACCACCAGGTTAGGACTCCTGGTTTTATTTTCCTCTGTCTTTTAGATATTTAATGCAAAATAGAATTATATTTAAGTTTCTTACCATTGCTTTCAGTGTCTAAATCCAGGAATATAATTAGTTATTCTCAATGTGGGTCTTGACAATAATTTTACTATACATCATCCATGTGATGTGGGCCCTTTTCACAAAATTCCTTTTTGCATATATAGCAAAAGTTTCACACAAACAGAGGAAACACAGTTGGCTTTAACAACTGCTTAGGCAGTTCTTCTTTCTGTTAGAAACAAGTCCAAATGCACTCAACAACTGCCACAAAACAATGGTCCCAGTTTTCATTGTTAGCATCAATCTATTTGTGTTTTCTTCAGAGATCCGTACACATTTTCTCTAACCTTTGTGAGATATAATAATGTCCAAAATCATGTCCTCAGCTAGAGTTACAACTGAAATGAAAGCTATTACATCTTTTCTTTCTTTTGGCTAGCCAGGTATTAACTTTTTCTACCCCATTTTTCCTCATCCCCCAGTTTTCATCTATGTTTATAATTTTATAACAATCTTGTCTTGATATTTTATTTACACATATTGCTTGTGTCTTACTTGCATCTACTCTACTGCCTTTTTACATTCCTCACCAGAAGGGAGCATGCCTCTGCAAGAGCAGAAGTCCACTACCTGCAAATCAATCTCCACAGATTATGTCTTCAACAACACTTCATTAAAATTTGCTTTCCTATTTTCTAAAATATTAATCATGTCTAAATTTTCAGTGCAAAAATTATAACAACATCAACATTAACCAGTGGGGAAAGTTTCTAGTATCCAAAGACTTAGTGGGTGGTATAGAAACAGGTCTAACTACAGAACTCAACAAACCTAAACTTATATCACAACTAGGTAGCTGACCTGTTGTAAGCATATTTCTGGACTCTCAGGTTGAGCAGTGATCTTGCTTATGGTGGTAAATTTTTGAAGTGACACCTGTGCTTTTGGGTTGTGCCCTCTGAAATTCTCAAAAACTGCCACGAGTGGTTCAAGAATCAGCAGTGGGAAAAGGTCATGCTATTTGCATGCTGGTATTAGCGAGGAGCAAAATCAGTCTTTGAGAAGGGAGTCAAAGTGGAATGTTAGCAGAAGCCAATGCACTTCCAGTTTAGATCCAGTATAGGGAGACAGCAAGTGAGCAAAGCTGCAGACTTAGCATCATGTGAATGAAGTGGCACTGTTAAGTAAACCAAGAACCTTAATTCTATTGTCCACACATATCAAACATTGCATATCCATCTACGTGGTACCTCATTATTTTTTTAATGAAACAACTAATTATTTTCTAGGAAACACATACATATTTAAAACCCACTGTGATTTAGCTAATTAGTCCCTCAACACATCCCGGGGAGCAAACAAATTAACCAGCAGCTTCCTCAGTTGAAACCTGCAATTTTTCTCTGTTTCTTTGATCATTATAATTACCAAAGGAATTAATGGTATTGGTGATGTTATTTGACTGCCTTAAAACACCCACATGTGGAGTACAGGGCTATTATAGTTATATACTAGATGTGTAATTAATAAACTTATTGGGCTAGCTCAGAAAACACTTTTTTTTTTTTTCATGGATCCAGGGAGAGGGAAGTGGCAAGCAGTCACAGAGGTGAGAATTTTCTTTCCACAAATTGGTTTTTTGTTCTTGCAGACGAGACCTTGTTCCCATTTGTTTGCATGTACGTTTCTGGAACCTTTGAATGGACAAGTTTCCTACCCAAAGACCAGTATAACCGCCCGTACTACTGCCTGTTGTGGTGACACAATGCCCAAAAGTGTCACTTTTGTCCCATGGTCCTCTAAATAGCAGCTGCAAACCTACAGTACTTGAATAGATGTAGTGATATGAAATAATTTTAAAGTATTGTTATGCAGCATTCTCTTACACAGGCTGAACGCAGCAGAAGTGTGCTTCTTCTTTAAATACTAACTAACTGGGATTCTTTTTCCTCTTCTTTTCCTTTTATATTCCTGGATGCAATTTGTATGACTTCACTTTATATCACATTATCTGTGACACTTCACTTTTCCTCCAATTTTACTGACCCATTACTTCAGCTATCACCATTACATCACAGTCTTATCATCCTCCCTGAAACACTGAAAAATAGCAACCCAATGTTGAAATTAGGAATGGCCAGAACTCTGATTCCACTCAGATAAGATCTAAGAGAGCCTTTTAATCAAGATTTTATCTACAGTAATAGACAATCTGGGAAACTGGTAGCCGCAGAAGAGCAATATGTTTTAGCTGCCCATATGACCCTCACTGTGCTGGCCCTGCCACAGCACGCTGAGGGTCATATGGGCAGGTCAGTGAGTATACCACTTTATGGATATTTCATCTCTCCAAATACTCCTAATAAAAATCAGAATATTTGTAGAAAACTTTAAAAAAATGCTCAGTAGCCAGTAAGTTGAATTGCAGACAGCAATTCAGAAAAGGTCCAGCAGAGGTAATATAAAAAACTCAGTATCTTTTGCTAAATTAGAAATTTAGGATAGAGAGTTCTTTTTCGCAGGAGTAGGTTTTTCTGAGAAACAATTGAGGAAATAGTGTGATCTTCCTTATTACTTTTGAGTGTTTCCTTACTTTCCTGTTTTGTTTGATACCATTGCTTGGAAAGAAACAAATGTTGAAGCTGTTTCAAGATGTTTCTGTGATGAGCAGATGTCTGTATACACCATCTTCTGAGGTAACATTTTTAGTCTTTTTATATAACTTTCTAAGGATCTATGTTTCTGAGCAGGCATTTTTTCTGTACAAGAGCTATATGGAAGGTTTCACCATGTGCTTGTTACCCAGGACAAAGAGAGAGGAATACTTTTCCCCAGAGAGACTTCAGGAGTAGCAATGGATGCTCCCATTTCCTCCCTGCATAAGCATGCAGAAGGTCACTAAAATGATCCGTAGCCTACATGCTGTAATAGATGTGAGTGCCTGTGCTTGGGTCAAATCCAATCCACGTCATTTTTAGTGGAGTATGATCTCCTTATCTGCAGCACTGGGATAATGGGCATGTAGGTTGACAATTTATCTCAAAACCAGAGATATTTACAAGCGTTGTTAAGACTTAGGTGGCCTCATTTTAACACTTGGAACTGAAAATAATGATTACATGGATGCAGTCTAAGACGTATATTGGTCCTCAATCTAGAAACTGGAGTTTCTAACATGTCATCAGAGTCTCAAGGGCTCTGGCCAGAGGACTGTATAATTCACCTATTGGTTCCTGATACATTTGTATACAATGGAGGAAAAATTGTGTAAATTTCTATACGTTTATAGGCTTGGACGGATGGCTGTGGTCTTTGTTTATTTTTAAAGGTATCTTTCAACAGGGTTGTTAGGGTAAAACATATCTGGATGATGCATGATGGATCAGAAAGAATGCAAGGGGAAAACTGGATTTCAGTCTTTCATGAAACTGTTGACAACAGAGAAGACCTGGACACCACTTTTTCTTATTATTGGCTCAGGTTTTCTCCCACTGTTGGCTAGATGGCACATTTCAGAGCTGCTCATTTTTCTGAAATGGATTTTTTTCAGGCCATAATACTTTTATGCTTACTTTAGTGTTCTGAATCCATTTTATAAAGAATTTGTGCATGCTTAATGATAATAAAAATTCTTTACAGAAGGTTTGTTTGTAAAAACATTAATCTTTATGCATATTTCATGCATGCAGCTCATTTAAAAATTAGGTCAGCTATTTAAATGTCAAACTGCACCCTTGTTGACTGAGTCTTAAATTTTGACTTAAACTACTGGATCCATACTAGCTTTCTACTTGTACTGAATGTGTGCATGAACTTTACCAGAAGATGATCATTATAAGTTGTATAGAAAAAGTAAATTTGCCTTTTTCTAACAGATTTAAGCAAAAGTTCTTATGAGATAAATAAAGGCATGATTTTAATACATTTCTCTTTTTTGTACAAACACCTATTCTGCATCATTCATAAATGAAAATGTGGTTCTTGTTGTTGGGTTCTGGTTTTTGTTTTCTTCCCAACAGCCTTAAAAAAAAAGAAAAATTACTTTAGGAAAGATGATAAATAATATACAATATACTATTCCATTTTATGTGGAGTGCTTTCTGAAAAAATTATAGTACTCGAAATGATGTAAAAATCTCTGGTATTTATAGATAATATTCCCTTGACATTTGAAGGACCCCCAGTACATTGTTCATAAAGTAAATTCTTCAGTCATGTTTTGGAGTTCAAACCACTTCAACTTTTCTTCAGGTACCATGAATTTAGTCTTGCAATTTTCTACAGAAATCTGTTCTGCAATTCATCCGTGAAGTATCCTAGGAGAGTCTGAGCGAAAAACAACCCTGTTCTAATAGACTGTGTATCAAGCATCTGAAGAGAAGCAGTTTTAACAAGGGTTCAATTTTTTAGGGCATTCTGTACTATCAATTTGATAATAGAAGTAAATGCTATTATTTGTCCTTTCCCCCTTCCCAATATAAAGGTAAAGGAAATAAGTATACGCTTTTGACATCTTCTTGTATTGCAATGGTAGCTGAAGATTTGTAGAAAATTAGGCACATAATTCCTATCTACTTCTCACTCTAGAGTGGACATTTACAATAAGTAAGCATCCAATTTGGATAATCTGAATCCCTCTCTTGAGAATTCACTTACTATACAAGGACCTTGATACAAGACCATGAAAACTATAGGCCTTAAAAAGAAAGGCTGTCATTGTCCTCTTCCTTAGGTGCCTCAGCTACGACTGTTGTATTCTTCCTTGCACTAAAATTGCTGCAGAATAAGGGATATGGAAAGCCATGTGGTATGATTCTGAGCACAGTTAGAACTGCACACTCCTAGGAGTTTAAGCATCTCGCTCTAATATTTACCATGGAGGTCTGTTTCTGAGAGTGCACTGAGCATGCCAATCCCAATACTGCCAAATGTCCAAGCATCTGTCTTGGTGTTTGGTGTTTTAATGATATCAAACCAAAAGTTATTTTTCTGGAACAATAGAGAAGCAGACACAAACCAAGTGCAATATTTCCATGTCTGGTTTCCTTTTTTTTCAAAAATTCAATAACTGGAAGGTTTACCTGGGGTATGGGAGTCCTGTGGCCAGCTAACCCTTCAGTCTGAGGCACTTAAGCCTTGCCTTCTTCTTGTGAGGTGAGAATGTGTATAGATAAGTTAGATGTTGCTCTTGTGTTCATTCCCCTTCCATTTTGCACATGACTGCCAAATAGCCTATAGTCAGAAAACAAAAACAGGGGTGGACATAATTTTCTTGCCTAATTATCTTGTGGCAGAAGCATCTTCTGTTTGAAAACAGCAGAACATAAACATAGTGTGTGGATGCGAGAGGTAGATTGCCCTTGCCATTTAGTGCTTCTGCAGATGTAACCTTGTTTGTGCCCTATTCCAACAAAGGGACTTTTCTTGTTGCAATTACTTGTTGTAATTACTGTGTATTATTTATAAGATAATTTTTGTAGGACTTCATTTTTTTGATACTTTACCAAAGCTCTTCTTGTGCTTTCAAAAAATTTAGGACATGTGAATGACTCTTAACCAATGTGATTTCATATTATATAATTAACGAAAAATATTTCTATTAGTGATACACAAACATAAGACTCATCTTTTCTTGTTTTCTCTGTAAGCATGAATTTCAGAATGTAACCTTTTAAAAACATATTCATACTTTCTAGTAGTGCAGTCTCATATCTATAAAGGGATGAGGAATAAAAGAAAAAGATGAAATTTTGAAAAGATCAGCACACTGCCAGGTAAAAGCAAGCTGATTGTGCTGTATTGTTAAGCTGAGATAAAAGTCATGTGAGTATATATTTGTTTGGGTGGAGGTTTTTTCCAGTCAAATTCATGCTTTTCACTCTGGTTTCTGTTACCTAATCAGTACATTTCAGTGCTTTGGCTGTTTTTATGGTTTTGTGTGCTGAAAGTTAGGCCGATGATAAAGAGCTCACAGAGGTTCACTTCCTTGCTCTGAGTTCTCAGTGATCCCAGAAAATTTGCTAGCCCCTAGCCCAAATGCAATATTTCTTGCTTACTCTCTACAGGAATAAGGAATATACAGAAAATAAAGGCCATACTCCTTATTTACTAATTTATTAATGTAAGGACCATAGGGGTTGATGCAGTATCAAGAGCAATTTTTCTAAGCAGTGTATGCATGAAGATTTTAAAATTTCTTAAATCTGAACTTATCCTGCTTTTTTGTGGCACTTGGGTTAACAAAATTATATCTTATAATTATATCAAGATTATATCTTGTTTTGTTAACAAATTCCTTACATTTTTCTTAGTTTTATTTTCTACTGCTGATAATATCCTTGCCTATTTTACAAAGAAGCACTTCCTCTTTTTAACTTAATGACAAATAGAATGAATTCCCTGTATAATCCAATTACTTAAAATTCACTCAGAGGAGCTCAGCCAATGGAGGGAGCTTAAACTGACTTGCATGTGAAACCTGTGCGCTGTGCAAAGTGCTGACCAGTAGATAATGCAAATGATGCCAAAAAGGCCTTTCCTTTTTCAAATAAAAGACTGTACCTTTTAGAAAGTGGCAGCTACATTTTGCAAAGAAGAGCTTGCATTCCTGCTTCCTGTGTCATAGTGCACAAGATTTTAGTGATGTCTTCAGGGAGACAAATAGTAGGTGAAGGTACTTCTTAAAAGTTATTTTCTACTCAGAGGCTATATTCAGCTAGTTGGTTCAGCTTCTGTGCTAGAAATTTAGCTCCACTAAAGGGCTTCACCTTTGTTACTGGCTATTTAAATGCTTTTCTGATGGGCCAGGTTAGAAAGCCTGGACTTCTGCTTATGCTCACAAAAGAAAAGAATGTTTTTCAAAAGTTTGCTTTCAGGTGCTGCATAGTCCACCCCAAATAGCAGCTCCAGAGACAGAAGCCTAACCTTGGGACTGAGCCATTCAGTCCCACGAGGTCTCTGGAAGCCATTACTTTCTGTGTATAAACAGAAGGAACTGTAAAGAATGCAGTGTCATCTGACCAGTGTCTCACATGTAAGTTGATGCTTTAGTTACAACATTTTACTAAACGCCACTTCCATCTTTGTGTCTGGTAGTCTCTAAGATGTTCTGCTTCAGCGGCCGTTGGTAAAGGATATTCCTCTTATTTTCACCTCTTTCAGTTGTTAACTAACTGGATTTCACTACAAATACATGGCAACTGCTAGGTTTCTAAACAAATCTCATCACGGACAAACAACAAAACAGGTCTACATGGAGGGCTTGGGGGCCAGCATGCCACACAGGTTGGGAGGGATGACTG
This sequence comes from Melozone crissalis, assembly GCF_028551555.1. Classification (NCBI taxonomy): domain Eukaryota; kingdom Metazoa; phylum Chordata; class Aves; order Passeriformes; family Passerellidae; genus Melozone; species Melozone crissalis. The sequence continues at coordinate 32,452,990 of NW_026535783.1, read as the reverse complement.
AAATGCAAAAATGGACTACAGCCCTACATCAGACCTAGTTGGGCTTTCAAATGTTCCTTTCGGACTAAGAGTGGAAATTAGAGATTCAAGAGAAGAATTAACCCCTTCTTTTTTCTAAATAAATATGTTCTGAAAATGAGAAGTGTCAAACTCTGTTTCTGAGGGACCTAACTGTTGAAACAGCTTGCATGTGAATGTGTAGTGAACATGAAATCACCTAAACCAAAATTTTGCTTTAATACTATAGATATTTCAATCTATGCTCATCAGTTTCTATTAAATGTGTGCTTCTTAACCTATACCTGTAATATATTTTAAATAAATTTATCATGGTCTTTATACCATCTCTGTAAAAGTTTCTTAAATTTAATACAAAAAACCAAACCTTAAAAACCTAAAAATGGAGCATTCAATGTCTCTAATGCACTTTTTACTGTAAAATTTTAAATGTTTATTCGTTTTAATTAAGATATGTTCATTCAATTATATTAGAATTGAATTAAAATTTAATTTTTAAAATACAGAACACTTTTTGCATCTTTTATGATTTTAATCCCTTTTCATCGTTAATGGAGATGTTTAATGCTCCCTCAAGATTGGAAAAGATCCATCTTTTCCAATCGATCCACAAAGGATAGGTACATCTGACATAAAAATAATATAAGTGCAAATAATGCTATTTCAGTACTGACTTAGTTAAAAAAAAATAAATAAATTAAAAGACACATATTTGATTACAGAACATGTCCTTGCTGCTAACTGAACTTATGACTGTAACAGAGAGGTGTACTTTTTAAAAGAGTTTAACTAATTTGGGTGGCATAGACTTCATGGCTCTGGAATCACCGTGGCTGAGCAACCCTGAAAACCATTTGGATAAGAATATGGTTGGCTAGTTTGTGTTAAGATCAAGGCATCATGTCATCTCTGCTATTGTTTGACCAAAGCACACATGTTAAAAAACCATGGGAAAACACCTGGGTGTTCTCCTTATACTTCCAGAGTTTTGATGTAACTTAATCTTGTGCTTGAGAAGTCCTTTCAAAATGAGATGACGTGGACATCTTCTTTTGGAAAACTTATTTTAAACTTAAAACTCTGCATGTTCCTTTTCCCACTTATGGGAGTTCCTTCCTCTGCACAGCATTCACACTTGCTATGACAAAGTTTTTTCTACAGCTCTGCTGGAATCAGTCATCCACTCCTATTTATTTTCATAAGTTTAATGCTATGGAGTCCATGCTACTTTCAATATCTCCTGTGAAACAATATTCATTCCAATGGGTAAGAGAAGAACTGAATCCGTAGACAGAAAAATATTGGAGCTCAGACTAAGAAGCTTCAGTGGATTTATCTTCCAACCAAGTTCTGACAATATGTAAAGGCCTTGCGAAAGAATAATTCTTCAGTGTTACCATAATAGTACTTAAGGTGGAGTAATCCCAACAGTGTGAAGCACTGTCAATTCAAATTTTATCAGAATGTTTTAGTTGACACAGTTACTTTTTTGCAGACTTTTCCCTGTGAATAATTTTGAAATGCCTGTTTCTATTCCAAATAAAATCAGGCTTGAATAGAAATGTGGTAAAATGTAAACAGTATCACAAAGAAGAAAACCTGTCAGTTCTCTAGACAAATCTGGAAAGCACTAAGGAACAAAAGTTTCTGTTGCCATGTCTTACCACAACATTTCTTACTGAAGGGTAAAGTCCTTATCAAATAGAGACATTATTCAAGGAGTTGCTACGTGGGACAGAACAATTTCCATCTACCCAATGCTCAAGATGAGAACCATAAGTTCAGATACAGATTTCCAGACTCTCTTCCACACATTTTTCTCAGTTAAAAATGTGCCTCAGAATAAAGGAGCCTTGCTCTCTGAGATCATACAGGAATTGACTGGATGCTGTGAAAGACTGTGTCATGCTAAAGCATATATGGTGTCATATCAGCAGATATATTTTTACAAAATTTCCTGAATTATTGGTAATTATGTGTTGAAGTACAGTTTTTTTTTCTTTTAAGACAGAGATACATATACAGGAGTGTGATTTAGCATTGCAAGTTGAAGGGTTTAATGGAATGCAATGGAAATCAGGGAACAAAAGGAGAGGGCTGGAGGAGCTTTTTCTTCCTTCACAGTTTTGTGTGGCTTTTAAAAAGTGAAGTTATTTAATTAATTGAATTTAATTTTCAATTTTAATTTTTTTATATGATTTAATTAACTTGCTTATTTCACAAAAGGAAATGTGGTGCTAAGAAATAAAAAGAACATAAGAAAATATGAGGTGTCTGCAGGATTTTTATTTTCTTGTACTTTACCCCGTACACAGTGTTTCAAGAGTAGCGAGTGTTCCCTTTCTCTGACAGTCCAGGCTTCTCCTGCAAAGACAAATGAGATATTTGCCAAGATAATGTGCCATGCTTGATGTCAAGTGAGCCAGTCAGAACAAATCACTTCATCAGTAGTAAGTTATTTATAGTATTCATACATATGTCATTTCTGTTTGCTTTGCTTTCTGTCCTGCTGGAAATCCAGTTCAGTTCTAACCACCGTGATAGTTAGCATGTGTGATGTAACCTTTGTTTTCCACTCATTTTGTATCCTTAATATGTGGAAATGGTTTGGGCATGGCTACCCATTCTTTCAGATACAGTTTGGCTTCAGAGAGGAGCAGGAGGAGCAGTGACCATGATTGGACAGAAGTGTCCCCTGCTTTCCTTAAAACTCTTTCTGCTGTCAAAACTGAGGCGTACAGGTGAGCAATAATTGGAAAGGAAGGACAGCAAAGGTGTTTACATTGAATTATTCCTTATTGCACTGCTTTAGTGTATTGATAGTGTGCCAGACTTCTCTCAGGGACTGGCTCAGCTCTTCCCTCCTGGTTACTTATGCTGAAAATTCTTTCTCCACTTAACTCCTTTCTCTGCGTTCCATGCTACCTCTTTTTGCTTTCATTTTTCCTTTCCTTCATTTTCACAGTGTCTGAACAGCATCTACCAGAAAAGAGGCAAAGCTGAAGTGGAAGAAAGAGTGGCTCAGAGGGCTGCTTAGGGATGTGGAAATGCTCATGGTATTTATGCATTTCCCTTTAGTCCTGTATATAACAGCTATTTATCAGTAGCTACTATGCTGAAAGACATTTTTCTATAAAGCCAAAATTAAAATTATACTTTATATTGTCATTTGGCATTCTTCTTTTGTATTATTTTAATTAAATCCAAAGATCATAAAGAACTTGATGTTGAATTATTTACTTAAGAATCACATAGCTTTACTTAATTAATCTCTTAGGTAAGTAGATGTATTTAATGCAATGATTATGAAAGGCCTAAATGTGATATTTGTGAACATACAGTTAGAATTATCTTGAGTGCAAGTGCAATTAAGGTTACATCATGTGCTAACCTAATTTTTATGCAAATATGTTTTCATCAACAGCCTTAAAAATGTGGGCATTACATATTCCCCTCAGAACTGGGCTTCTCTATACCATACATATTTTAATAAAGTATTCCTGTCCTGAGAAAGTATAATAGGCAAAATTTATACTGAAGAGTGTGCATTCAAGTTCCAAATGAAGAGTGGAAGCTCCTATATTTCCACATTTATTTTGTATATGATTAATTATGCATGAACACAAAACCCCTAATTGGAAATGAGTCCATTTACTCATCTCATTAAAAGTGTGACTTTTATTAAAGGCAGGTCCTGTGCTTCTGATAGGAGTTTAGCAAGAGTAGCACCAATGAGTGAAACTCAGTGAATACTGACAAGCGTTGAGCTCAGACAAGAATACAATTGTTATATAGCATACCAGGAGTAAATGACAGAGGAAATGATGGTGTACTGCTGCAGGTCATGCATACTGAGACTCTTGGAGCTCCACAAGTCATAACTGCACCCACATTTCTCTCCTAAAGTAGGCAATTGAGCATTTGGCAACATTCGAAGATAACCGTGAGATAATACATTCAGGACTCAGGTGATTTACTAGTTTTACTGCTGTCTAAATTAAACAGGTTTTCACAGAAAAAAAAAAAAACAAAAAAAGGTTGCTATTCCTTTTTCCTTTAAAGGGAAACATGCCTTTCTATATATCTACACTCAGCTGTCTGGCCCATTCTTCCATTTCTTTTAGGGAAAAAGGTGCAACTTTGTCCTTGAAGTTTTTGTAAGGATCTTTCCCATAGAAAAGAGAATTTGGAAGGTACTCTGTCATGCTGTTTTTTCTAAAGTTTGAGTCATTTTTTTCTGTGGTTTTGTTTTCTCTTATACAGAACACAAAATTTATAGAAAGGTCAAAGACACAAATATGCCTTCATGCATTTCACTAATCACTTACTCCTGAGGCACTAGATGTTTAATCAGAAGTATCTATGTGTGGGGATTTTAAACAGGGAATTAAACAGGAGTGTTGCAGCAGAGGCTTTCAGTAAAGCACCCAGTTTCACTTTCTTCTTTCATCTGGCAGTACTTGTTGTCAGGTTACAGAGCTGAAGGTTGATAGTAGCAGATTTAAGGCCATACCAGATGTGATGGAGTTGATATGTGGGACTAGTTAATTAAAAAAGACGTGGTCTTCTTAAAACAGCTCACTATTATTTGAGCTCTGTTTCCAGTGCGAAATCTGAAGCATGGTGAGAGGTAGATGACTCTTCCAGGGGAGAATTTAGCAATAGGTTTGGTTCAATTTGTCTGACCCATAGTGTCTCTGTAAGAGTATTTAATGGCAGCATCACAAATAGAAGCTGTGAGGTATACCTTCTACTAAGAACTTTTGTTGTCATTATACATGTTTGGTCTTATGATTTTTGTCACTATTTGATCCTTTTAGTGACTGTTTTAATGAGTCACCAAACTTTCAGCAGTTGCAACATCTTGGTTTGCTTTTAGGGGTTGCTAAATTACAATTATTAATTCAGCAAAAAGTAAGACAAACAGGATTAAAAAATAAAGTCTGTAATTTAAGTGGTGAGAATGAACAAAGTGATGTATGGTTGATGATTTTAAACAGGTTGTATCTCAAGCAGATCAGAATTGGCACCTGCCCTTGTGTCAGGGAGGGGGGGAGCACTTAGCGCAGTGTGGGCATGGCCACGTTGTTATTCCATTATTCCATATCTGGCACACCATCGCTGGGGAGAATGGTTTCAGGGAGAAAAGTGAGTGCCCCACCAAAAGTGCATAATTTTGCCTCCTCCTCTCCAGCAGAAAGGTCTTGACACAGAACACTTCAACAACTGGTTCCCACTGCTGGTGCCCCCCCCTTCCCCTGGCTATTTTCTCCAGAGCACAGCTGCAAGACATGTTGCTGAAAGGAGAGCAGAAGAAATGAAAATTCCCTCTAGTGCTGATCTGACAGCACTGGCACGGAGCCTGCCACAGGAAAAGGAGTGCAGAGCGGGAACCCCAGCCCAGGTAGGATGGTTGAACCATGTGGAAGGAAGCCCAGATGAGCCCAGAAAATCCAAGCCAAAAGGGATGCATCAGAATGTCTGGAAAAAGGGACACCCACCTATGGGATTGCCCTCCAGTGCAGCACAGTAACAAAAATGGTGATGCAGGCACCTGCATGGAACTGAGCTCAACAGAGTCCTGGTGCGACTGGGATGACATCCTGACTGGGATGACTTGGTTCTGGAGGAGCTGGTTTGCCATTGTTTGTCATTGTTTCAGGCTGGGGGGTGGGAAGCTGTGGGAGCCCCCTCCCCATCTTGCCCTAGGTCCTGATGGCCACGTGGGTGGCACGTGGGGACAGTCACCATAATACCTCTGTGTGGGGAAGCCACACGGACCTGACCTTCAGGGGTGTGTACCATCTTGGCTTTGTGTACCCAGCAGTAAACACTCTTTGGTGCATAAAGCACCTTCTCTTTATGTATATTTTTTGCTATTAATACTGCTGTTTTTGTGTGGATCTGATTCCATTGCTTTGTGTTTTCAGTAAATTGTTATCTCAACCCATACTCTTTGCTTTTGTCCTTCCCTTACTGGAAGGGGTGGATGAAGGGGAGTGGCTATTTCAAGTCTATTTTCTGGCTGGTATTGAAACTAGGATAATGGTAAAATTGGCTCTCATTTCAGAGCATTATTTTATTAAAAAAACTGCGAAAGAAAAGTCTATCTGATATTATAGAAATATAATTACATCCTTTATGTTAAAAAAATAGCGAAAGAATATGTGATGTCTTTCTCCATGGAGCATGAAGAGAAGCAGTTTGAATTATGCATACATATTTCAAAAGACTATACTTATTTTTTTTCGAGACAGCTTCATTGTTTTTAAATATATGAATGAGAAATACTTTGCAGTAGGTCTGATAAATTAATTCTGCTTCTTTAACCTTATGCAAAAATGAAGTTGTGAGGATAGTCTCTTAGAAGGGAGAAAGATCTTTGGAAAATAGTTTTGTGAGGAGTCAGATGATCTCCTCCTCAAGTGTTACTGACATTTCCTGATGCCTGAAAATAATGTCTGTATTTTTTGCAAATATGAATATCTATACACATTCTGTCATTACTGATTGTAGTGGTTTGACCTCGGCTGAGCGCCAGGTGCCATGTGCTCCATCACTCCCTTTCTCAGTAGGACAGGGAAGACAGAGAAGGAAAACAACTAGTAGGTTGAGATAAGGCAGTTTTCTAAAGCAAAAACCAGGAAAAGCAAAAGTTTGTGCTCACATAAGCAGAAGGAAAATTCAATCTTTACTTCTCATCAGTGAGTGATGTTCAGACCCTTCCTGGGAAGCAGGGCTGCAGCACACACAGCAGCTGTTCTGGAAGGAGAATACTGTGGAACAAAACAACAAAGGCCTGCCCATCCCTCCTCCCTCCCTTACCTTTTCTGTCTGAGCTGGTGAGATACGGAATATCCCTTTGGCTCATTTGGGTCAGCTGCCCTGGCTGTGTCCCCTCCCAGACCTTCGAGGTGGGGGAATGTCAGAGGCACATTCCTGCTGCTCGGCAGCAGCCAAAGCAGGGTGTGCTGTCAGCACCCTGCCACAGCCAGTGCAAATCACAGCGCTGTGAGGGCTGGGAGCTTTACCTCAGTCAGACCCAATACACTTACAAAACGTGCTCAGCTAGAAGTTAGACAAAGCAGCATAATACAGGAATGATACAACAGGCTAATGGTACAATCTTATAAATTAAGTCTAATTTATCATAATTTAGCAACATTGTTGCTGGCATTAAAAATACTGTTGATTGGTAAAATAGACATACTTCAAAGAAATTCTTGGGTTTCTTAAACATTTTGTGACTATAAGGGAAAGGACTAGCGTACAGAGAAGACTATGTGTACATAAATGAGTATAACTGTAAACAGAACTTCATTTAGTAATTCCTCTTCAGTGAAATGGTAGTAGTATCACAGCTCATTATAGGAATAACAGAATTCTCCATTTCCTCTTTTTCAGAGATTTAAAAACCTTATTGCCACTGATGTTTTATGACATTTGGCAAAGCTTTCATTTTTTCCTCTCTTGTTAATGTGTAGTAGAAGTTAATATTTGTCAAGTCTACATTTTCAGAGTTTTTGTGCACCAGAAGCATGCTGACTTAGCATTAGTTTTGCGTACAATTCATTTGTTTTAGCAGATACTAATGCCACAACCTAACAAGTACTGCAGGTTTGTTCTCTGCAACGGGACCAAATCTAGGTTCATTGACTTTGGAAAGATTCCCACCGACTGAACATAAGCCATGTTCAAGCTGCTGCTGGCTGTACTTTCAAGAGATGCCAAAATCTTACACCACTGACAAAATCTGTCAAACCACCATCTTGTAAGAGACATCCAGGCAGCTAGAGCTCAAGTTGTCTGCGTGCTTTTATTGAAATACAGAGTATGTTGCAGAGCCTCCATCCTGCTATGATTTCAGGAGTCCTTATTACTTTCCAACAAGACACCCCAAGGTCTTTGAAAGCACTGATGTGACCTGTCTTTCAAACAATGAACAGAAAAGAAGCTTCAGCCATTAATTGCAATTAGTTTTGACCACAAGCTGTACAGGTGATCTCAGGCTTGAGTTTCAAAGAAGGAATCAAGGACATTTGTGCTGACTTTTACCTAAGCTGATTATAAAGCAGCAGCTCTCAGAGCTGGGATAGGGCACTTCTCCTATCCTTTGAAGAGCTCACAGAATTAGCTGAGGTACACAGATCTGTAAAAGCTGACTCTCATCTAAGAAAAAAGCATTTTAATTGGGTTTTTGTTGAGCACTTTATTGGTTTTAAGTTGGGTTGTTTGGGTTTCTTTTCTGTCTAGTTGTTTACTGTGGAGATGTTTAGAGAAGAGCTTATTGAGATACTCGGGCACTTCCCTACTGGACCTGGCCAAATTCTGGAATTGGGGGTGCTAAAAAATGAAAATGAATAGGAAATAAAAGTTAACCACACTTTTTCAGATGTTAGATATGACCAGTCTTGAATCTGAGTCATAGGGTAGGGAGATGATCTCAAGATAGCCTAAGCTTTAATAAACAAGCCAAGATTTATAGAGCTATACCTTGTAACAGTGCAATAATATTTTAATATTTTTATTCTCTTATTTGCCTTCTTTATCTCATTCTCTAATAGAATAGTAGCTCATCATCTGCAGGTCTCTTATGAACTATAAAAACCAAGTCCAGAATTTTCACTCCACTGTATAAATTATGGCTACATAGATGTGACTCCGGCTGACTTCAGTGACATTGACTTCAATTTAAAACTTGGGTGAGGAGGAACAGTCAGATCTTTTTGTGTGTGCTGAAGAGAAATCTTCACTTCCTTTTACACAGCAAAAAGTTCATGCTGTCTATTTTTTTTATTCCCAAAGTCCTTCTTATAATCAGACTTCTATAAGATATTGTCTTAGCCACAGATAAGTTTCATTCAGAGGGGAAAAATCATGAATTTGATCTGTACAGAAAACAGAATTAAGTAGAACTGAACTAGTCTTTCAGTAATGACTTTGCTGTATGATGCTGCTGTCATGATTTAAATTAATTATTCCTGCTTGAATTTGTAGCTGATGTGTGACTTTATATGATTTTGTATTTTCTGAAATGGCTTTTTCAGATTTTATGTTTTAGTTTTTCTCTCATTATGTTTTTGGAACTTAACTGTTCAGGGGGACAGACTATCATTGTTTAACTCAGAGAGTCTAAGTAACTGAGCCAGCTCAAATACAGAAGTTATGACTTGTTAGATGTATTAGGTGACAAGGGCATACACATTATCAATAAATATAAATTCCTGAGGAACAGTAATTAATTGAGGAACTTAAATTAAGAAATTCAACTTAAAATACATACACAAATAAAATTTTTCTGATATATACAGGTGCCATTTTTAGGCTTCCTCTACCATGAAAAATAGATGTAGAGTTGAAGAATATATACTGAAGTGTACTAGACGGTGGTGATTAATAACTGTCTCAGAGTTGCTTGTTATCAAATTATTCACTCTTGAAATGCAAACAGGCTGTAAGCAATTTTTTTTTCTATTTCTTTTTCCTCATTGATGCAAAATAGTCCCAGCTTAGCCCTATTCCAAATCTAAATAAAATAGATATTCCAGGAAGAGATGTAATGGTTTTAATTTTCTCAGAGTCATAAAGAAATTGAAGTAAAATGTAAATATATTATAAAATTAAAATGCTCTAATTCAGCTCTAATTCAACTGTATCTAGTACCTCATAAGCAAATACTTCTTTAATCATAGTATTTTATTACTTTCATAAGGTAGTTTATACCGATATGTATTGCTACTAACAGTTGGTGAATATATCTCATAATTAAACAAGAAATTCCATTTTTAGGAAAATTATAACCACAAAGCTTATAGTTCATTTCTTATAGTCATGAGGCATCAGTGCTGCTCAAATTGAAGTGAATATTTGCATGAAAGAACCTCAAGTCCTGTTCCTCAAAGCTGGTACTTCTGTGAGGATGCCATATGCCTACACTCTGTTCTTTCTAGAGCAAACAACTAATCATTAAGATTTATGAAGTCTGTTAGTCTTACAATACAAGGAATGAAAATATTTAAAAGCTTCAGCTAGAGTGATCCATTCACTTGTGAAACTTCTAAAGAAAAAAAGATGAAAAATAATTATGCTGGGTGATTACTTTTCCTAATTTTGCTCTAAAATATTTGAATCTGATCGCCAGCAAATAATTTATTAATTTTTAATTATTTTTCTTAGGCATTTATCTCCTAACATTCAATATTTAATAGTTCTTTTATAGAAGAGTGTACAAATTTGCTACATGTTATGAGTTTGCTCATATTTGTAAAAGATAGCTGTTTGTGACATATGACTCTGAAAGATGGTATCAGAGTGTTTGAGAGCAGAGGGAAAGAAAGTATTATTTTTTTTTAATTTTAGGTAATTTAATTGGCTTATACATATTTTTTTTAAATTTCCATCTAAAATTATATAATAGTTCCTTTCTATTTATGGATATTTTAGTTATTTTATTTTATTACAACATTATATATATTATATATTATTATATAGAGAGAGTTATATTATAATATTATATATATTTAGTTATTTTAATTTATTAATATTCTTCAACTTTGTTCTTTTCCCATTTTGCCTCCGTGTTCTTTTTAGTTTTTTTCTTTCAGCCAAGGAAGAAGATGAATACTTCTTTCCAATTTAATTATTAAATAGCACTCAGAAAAGACAGTTATCTTTTCCGTATTTTCTGAAGCACAGAGCACCATGGCCTTAAGTATTGCAAGGAGGCACAGGGACATTTTTGAAACTTAGGGCCTGTGGGGTCACGCCTGCTCTACAAAACGGGAAGGGGAATATTAGGGAAGGGGCAGGAAGACAAAAGAAGAGAGAGGTCAGTAGCTATGTGTAGGAGGAGATCTTGCAGCAGATCCAGCAATTCCCAGTGTGGTGGGAAGCTTGGGTGGCACCAGCCAGGTCATTACCCCATGATCTGATGGAGTCTTGCAATAAGAGTTGGTGTCTCCTTAGGAGCACTGAACTTTTAATTTCAGTGCTATTCATTAATTTCAGAATTATGCAGTTGTCCTTGCTTCTTTGTCAAAGTTCATTAGGTAGAAGCCAAGCTTCAAAACCCTTCAGTTACATGATGTGATGGAAGACATGAAAAAAAAAGCCATTTTGCAAATGAAAATTATGCCAAAACATGCAGATTTAGCCTTATGGTCCCGTTTTATAACATGTATCTTTATAAAACTTAATCTAAATTACTCTTTTAGAGAATGGACACAGCAGCCTAATTCTGACCTAATAATGAAGAGAAACTCTAAAAATAGAACTGATCTCCTCAAGCTGGCACCTGCTTTGGTAGAAATCCAGAATATTTTTTAAAAAATCATATTTCAGACAATTATTTAGTCTGACTAAGAATTAGTCAAAAGGTTCTTTTGTCTTTCATAGGAACTGTTTAGTATGACAAGATTTCCCAAACAATCTCCAGCTGAGCTGCTTAAAGTGTATCAAAGAAACTATTACATAAAATATCTCTTCTTCACAACCTTAATACCACATAAAAGCAAAGAATAAAGCAGTGGTACCTAAAAAAAAGAGCAATTTTTATGCTGTTTCACCAGCCATTTTTCTCCTTCCACAATGGAGTAAAGGGGTTTTGATCAGAAATGTAGCCTAGTGCATAAGAACAGGATGTTACTTATTCCAGCTGAAATGAAGCCCTCTGACAGATTTCTAATGTATGGAAAGGGAAAAAAAAAAAGAAGTATTCTCATTATTCTCATTATTATCAAACATGATGGTTGCATTTAGTTTGGAAAAGAATGTAAAATCAACAGCAAAAAAAAGTTTAACCTAAGGTAAAGGATATAACATGGGAGAAAATAGGATTGAGTATTTGTTTCTGCTAGTTTTTATTATACCTGAAGAATTTTGTCAATAGAATGTGCTTATTTTTCCACCAGTAATTTATTCATTATTTGTCACTTTCAGGAATTTTTTGTTTTTATGGCAGCAAAAAATTCAGTGTTCCTAACAGAGAGAAGGCATTTCAAGGGTAAAATGTGACATTTTGTTGTAGATGAGGATAGTGATGTTTTCTCTATAGTGAAGTAGGGCTGTGTTGTGCTCCTACACAATCTTAGCTAGAGCTATTTGCCTTTTTTCAGGTTTACAGTGGATGACATTTAATGACGCATTGTCAGGTTACATCACATTATTGTCAAAATTAGAGCTTTTATGCTCCCTGCCTCAGGAGGAATATCTCCATGGCATTTCAGAAGTCTTCGACAGAATGAGCAACAATGGGCAGAAAAGAGCAGGGCAGGTTCTCAGTCACATTAAAATAGGGAAATGCTCAAGAGCTGAGGCCATGCTACAGAGACAAAATATAATGACATTAGATGTCAAAGCGCCCTGTTTATTTCTGCTGCCACAAGCTTGAAGTTCAAAAGCCTGAAGGGGACTTGAGTTCATGAAGTATACCAGCAAAAGAACACCTGATAACTTCCACAACAGATTGAGAATAGTTTTTTGGTTTCTTGTCTCATATAATGCATAAATGTTCTGTTGAGGAACAGGTTCACTTCAGCCACAAATTGATGTTCAGATCACAATCTTAAATTATGATATTTAATAACACAGTACTATTATACAGATAGGCCTGCTTAAAGCTAATGAAGGATTTTCCCTGAGAAGTTATGCCTTTCATTTGCTTTTGAATGGTAGAATTATTTTAAAATTTAAAAGATTTAGTGCGTAAAATGTATTTCTTCAATTTGAAGTCAGACCTGAAAGCAGGTTTTTTGGTTGGCACGACCATAAGGTTTTCTGATTCCTCCCCCCACCCCCATTCTGGATTGGATGAATAATAAATTTAAAATCTTCTGTTTCTTCTAGAAAGGCTGTTACTTGTGAAAAAAGCAGGTCAAAGTCCTGGAATTGATACTATGCTCTTTTATCTTTTTTCTTTTTTCTCGCTCCTGAAACCTTATGGCTTCTATAAAAGAAAAAGAAAAAAAAGAAAAAAAAAGTAAAATGTTGTAAAATAATAAGGGGAGCTTTATTTAGAAATTATATTATTTCATCTATCATATCATTCTTTCGCTGCCCACTGCTGCAAGGGGGCTGTACAAGATGTGTGGTAAAATAGGCATGCAGTAGGGAAGGGACACAATCCAGAGGGACACCAAAAGGCCTGTGAGTCGGGTCTCTGAGAAGATTCTTTCATGAAGCTTAAGAAAGCCAAGTGCAAGGTCCTGTACCATAATCAGGACAACTGCAAACATAATACAGGCTGGGCAAAGCAGCCCTGATGAGAAGTATATGAGCCAGCCCAGAGAGCCAAACGTGTCCTGGGCTGCACCCAGAGCAGCGTGGGCAGCAGGGCAGGGAGGGGATTCTGCCCTTCTGCTCTGCCTTCACACCTGGAGTACTGCGTGTAGCTCTGGGTTCCTCAGAATGAAAAGGACATGGACCTATTCAAGTTTGTCCAGAGGAGGGCTGTGAAGATGATCTGAGGGTCGAGCACCTCTTCTGTGAAGAAAAGATGCCAAGACCTGGAATTGTTCAGCCAGAGAAAAGAAGGGCTCAGGAGGACCTTACAGCAGCCTCCCAGTACCTGAAGGGGACCTATAACAAAGCCAAAGAGGGAAGGCCCTGGAAGTGCTCAGGGGCCACGTCTGATGGGGCTTTGGGCAACTTGATCTATTGGCAGAGTGGTTTAAAGCAGATGACCTTTAAAGGTCTCTCCTAACTCAAACTATTTTATTATTCCATATAGTTCTGATATATTCCAATCTTACATTCACCTCTTTATTATTTCTTTGGTTTTCTTAAATGGAGATTTACAGCGCTTTTCTCACACTTTGGTATGCTAACTGCTTCCCGCATGGAATGAAAATATCTCTCTGCATTTCAGTACACAACTTCATTTTAAAAATTAAATACTTAAAATTAATGTGCCTTTGCTTTGTGGCGGGAGACTTCAACAGTAATTTGGCAGAAAAATCTCTTATTATGGTATTTGCCTACACACATTTCCTTCTCTGCTTTAGCCCATTCCTGCTCTAGAGCTGGCTGGTTTAGACAACTCATTTGTGGAATGCACGGTGCATATGTCAAAGCTCATACTGTTGTTCATGGAGCTGCTGCGTTCCCCCTAATTTTGCTGCCCCAGTAAAATCAGTGTTGTCTTTCTGGGTCATGTCTAGAGTACAAATTTTTTTTGTGGATGTAGACAACTTTGTGTTAAAGTGAACATTGATGTATAATTTTCAGGGTTATTGATGGAGATCCTAAGATGAAGACTAAATATTTAGATTCCTCTATTTAGTAGAAGATAAAATTAATTTTGGTTATTGGTTGGGGTTTTTTTGAGTCACTATTTCATGACAACTATCATTTCCAAAAAGCAGTTTAAGAATACCTAGACTCCTCAAATTCCTTCTTGGGTTTCAGGATTTTGGCTCCTGAAAATACAGTGGACTCTCTGGAAGTCCTGGGTGACCTAGATCCTTCTTGAAGAACCAGAAGACCTCAAGTTCCTGTGACAGAGCTTCCTAATCCTTACTAGGGTGTATATATAAACTGTATTCTATGAAACACACACACACACACACACACAGAGAGAGAGAGAGAAAAAGAAAATCTTCTGATAAATTGGATCAAAATTGCAAAATACTGAAATAAGTTCCTTGCAAACTAGAAACACCACATTTCATCTAAGGCTGTCCTTGAAGACTACTTTAACGGATGCATAATCCCCTGCTAGATGAAATTAAATTTCTTTTTTTCTAGTGAGCTGTTACAAATTGCAGTTGGGGAAAAAGAATGTTCTTTTTAACAATGTTTAATATTTACCCTGTAAAACATTCTAACCTAATTATTCTAACAAAATGTGAAATGTATATGCCAGCAGCACAGACTAACTGTGCAAAAGTAACCCATGCAAGTAATTTTGTAATTTAACTGAGGGCAGTGATAGTCCAGGTTTAAAATTATGTAGTATTAGGGCAAGATACCCCTTTCAGAACAAATATGGGAGCACGAGCATTATTTGAAGAGAAAGAAAAAACTGTGTGGAACCTAATCTTGAAATCTTTTTCTAGCACTATTTTTTTTTTTTTTTAGTCATCAGGCTGGGCTCCAAGTGCAATTCAAGCAAGTAAAAAAATTATTATAAGCTTTGTAAATTTTGTTCTCATCTATATAGTATGTCTTGCTCCAAATTCTGGGCTGAAAATACACCATCCATCAGTCAGTATGTTAAAAATGCAACATGTACAGGATGTGAGATCATTCTCCTTACGAAATCGCCACATGGTCATGTAAAATTATGCACTCTTTGAGGTAATCGGAATGTTGCAAGATATAGAGAATCAAAGTAACTATTTATGCATTTTAATGAAGTGCAAGACAGCAGCATTTAAAAGAGGGGTTTCAAATCCAAAACCCAAAGAAGCACTTCTATGATTTATGGCCTAAATCCAGTTTGCATGAGCCAAGCCAAGTAATTTGGAAGAGTGCTTCTACCTAAACTGAAAGAAGTACTTCTTGGTCATACATAGCTGTATTAACCAGTGTGGTCCAACTTGGCCCAGAGGAGGAACTCTCACTTCCCTGCAGGCATCTTTGAGGGCATTTTATTTACCGGCTCCTTGATGCACCTAGCTATTGGGGCACACTCAAAGCACACAGATTAGCTGCTGTGTTCGAAGGAAATATAAGGATACCTGGGTTTTAATTACATGCTCCACCGCATGACAGAATCTCTACCCACAGAGAATACATATTCAAAAATAAGAAGGCTGGAATAGTCAGCCTAGATTTATAAAGGGCATCATGTGTATGACCAGCCTCACTGCCATTGCTTGGTGCATTTGCTGACAGGTGGAGAGCAGCAGCTATTTTTTATCTTCACTGTAGCTTTTCAGAAGGGTCCCTCTCATGCTCATAACCAGGGAGAGGTGCAGACTGAATAAGACTGAATAAATGGACTGCTAGGGGGTCAGAAGGTGGCAGGTTCATTATGCTCAAAGGCTAGTGCCAACAGGTGGAAGGTTGGCTACAAATGCTGTCAGGCATTTGATGGGCTGATCCTGAAGACAGCACTGTTTAATGTCTTTAGCAACTCACATGATGGGATGTATTTCCTTGGCAAGTTTGCAAATGAGACTCACCTGTGTGGAGCAATTGATAAATTAGAGAGCAGTGCTGTTTAAAGGGACCAGCTAAGGTCAAAGGGAACTCAAGACTATTATCTGAAGACAGAATTGAAAAATGCAACAACACTTGCAGTCATGTCCATCTGATGAACAAATTCAATATACCCAGATGACAGCTGGAAAGGGACTTTGAAGAAGAAGTTTTGAGGGTCCTAGTGGACAACAAGATTGAAGATGGTTCAGCAGGCTGTCTTTGCAGTAATGAAGGCCAACTGCAAACTAGGTTGCACTGTCTGAATGTAGGAAGCAGGTTTAAGGAAATGGCTGCTTGCCTCTATCCAGTATTATATAAACTTCAACTGTATCTTTATTCTGAGGTCTGTGCCTCCCCATTCAAACAGGATATTGGAAAATTTTAAGATGCCCACCCAAGATAACTGGGAACTGGAGCACATTTAGCTGGAAAGACTGAGAGCGCTGGGTTGGCTGAACATGTATAGTGAGGCAGGCATGCCAGGAGGCAGAAGTAAGCAGGAACAGGATGAAAGGTAGCAGGCTGAAGTTACAGCAAGGGAAAAAGAAAAAATTTCCACTGTAGCACGTCTAACCTAGAAGATGTGGAGATTTGACTGAGAAAATGGTATGATTACACAATACACCATTGATTTTTTGCTTTTAGCAGGAGATGGGACTGGGCGACCACCAGAAGTGCCTTCCAACCAATGCTTTCTGTGATTATGCACTGCAGCACCCTCAACCCGCACTCCTGGTGCTACAGCCAGTGGCTGTCTGGATGAACCAAAATTTTGCTCATATCAGCATTTCCCTATCTCCATCTGCTATATCCATCTCACAGACTACCATAGGTCATGTGCTACTACTACTTGCATGCTGCAACTCTCTTCAGCATTGCAACTGCTCCTACCAGCCAAGAAGAAGGTTTTCATAGACGGACGGGACCATAAATTATGTAATTTCATCCTTTGTCAATCTCTATACACAAATGAACCCATTACCTGCGCAGCATATAATAATTCCACTTGGGATATTAATTTCTGAGCAGATACTTGTACAACAATGTTGTACAGAACTTCCAGACATAAAAGCAAAAAGCTCTGAAAAGAAAATCCTTCATTTACCTGCAAATTGTACCTTGAATTCCAGTTGCAGTAATTTGCACTTCTCTCTTAGCCTTGACTACTTTTTCTCACCTTCTATCTTTGCTTGAGTGTCAACACTTAGAAAAGACTAGGTTTCACATGATTAGCGCCGACAGCTTTCACAGGAGTAACATGTTTTAAGGGTGAAGGCTAATTAAATCTGTAGATGTACCTCAGAAACAAAGCTCAAAGCATCCACCTTTGGAAGTCATCTTTTTTGGGAGATAAGACAGTTGTGGTACCATATTCCACCCTGAGCTGGACAGTGGCTGTAATTTTCTTTTATTTTTTTCTTTACTCTAGTGAAATCAAGTGCAATGTGCAAGCCACTAGCACAGTAGCCACATCATGTGAATGAAAGTCCTGCCTTTGTTTCAGTTTGTTTGTGTCAGCTGGTCCTCTGCCCAGAGGACAATAACTCTTTGTGAGGAAGTGTAATGGGGCTTCTCTACCCTGATTACATTCAGTAGGAAGGGCTGTCAGAGAGATACTGTAGTAGCATTGTATATATCTCCAGTACCTATGCACTTCCTGGTTTTGCTAATAGATGCTTAATAAATTGTCTGTATGAGGATGTCAAGTGCTTTTTTAGACTTTATTTTCTTCCCCCCAAACTGAATTAAAAAAACCTATTTTTTCCCGACAGCTAAATTCTCTGACTTGTGTTCCAGACATCTAAATAATAAGATGATATAGAACATGAAAGAATAAACAGAAAGGTGGGGGGAAAAAAATCTCAGACACATACATGCTAAGCTACAAGAGTTTTAATCTAAAAAGCACTATGTTTCTAAGATGTTTTTTGATCTTGTTAGACTGAATTTTTCTTCAGTTGATCAGTCTAGCATAAAATTTATGGCATTGCGATGGTTCAGCACTAAAAGTCTGCTGGCAATATTCATTACATACTTCTTAATTCTATATCAAAATCCTTATCTAAATTTTTGTAGTGTTATGGCTGTCCCTGGACAATCAACAATATGAACAAACTGTTGTGTCACATATGCTGACATATTTTAATCTCAAAGACATTTAAGAGGAAAAAAATTAATCTGAAAAATATTAAAGGATGTGATTTTCCTGAATAATGTAGCTGAATTATTTGTTTTCAAAAAAGAAACCTTATCATCTGTATTAAGTATATAGAAATATATTATTCTGAAATATGGTAAAAATCTAAACTAAGCTGATTATCATGTGATTTGTCACTGTGGGTTTTATGGTATTTTTTTAAAAGCAATCTGTAAGGTAAGGCAGTGTCACCCATTTCAAATGTAAGAGAAAATTATTTTCTGGACTTGAAGAAGTGGTAAAGGCAAAGACTGTCAAATTAAAATCTTTAAAATTTATTTGCCATAGCAACTTTTAAACATACATATTGGTGCACACAGTATAGGAGTATTAATTTAAAAAATGTTATGCTGCTTTTTTCTTCATTTTACTTAAAATCCTGCAGTCTTTAATCATCAATAATCTGGGATTATACCTATGTTAGATTATCCAAGAAGCTTTTTGGGCATGGAAATTAATTTTTGCTATTACATTCTTATGTCTCATTTAAAATGATGCTGTTAGGAAGACCACACAAATTAGTTAGCATCACTGTGAAAATGGAAATTACATTTGCATTTTATTTAGCTATTGTTCATGTTTAAGGATTGAAAACTTTTAGTCTAAATCTTTAAGCACAGTAGTAATACTGTACATCTAAGTGAACGCCTCATTTTCAGATTTATATAAAAATATGTCTGATTTTGCTACATCAATTAAACCCTAGGATGTCCTTATTCATTCTAATAATCTGAATTATATAGTAATTTATTTACTATGAAATGAACACTCGCAAGTACTATATAAAATAATATTTTAATCTGCATTTCTTGACCTTGTTAATTTGCTTTTAAATTTAAAGTTGTCAGTTTAAAAAAAACCAACCTTATCATCAAGACATTAACATAAAAGCAAATGGAAACAAACAAAAACTCCTCCCTATCCCCATCATCCAGCCAGGTACCACTTCAGAATAGGTGTGAGGCCCTTCATCTCAGAGAGAGCCAGCCAGATGATTTAGAAGAAAATTCTCTGCCCAGTGAACCCCCCAATTATGACTCATCTGTAAGATGGATCACTACCTCTAACATCAAGAAGAAAAGGAGGGTAATCGGAGTAGGCGATTCCCTTCTGAAGGGAACTGAGGGCCCCATTTGTTGATGGGACCCATCCCACAAGGAGGTCTGCTGCCTCCCTGGGGCCCGGGTACAAAATATCACTGAGATGATATTCCTGGGCTGATTGAGCCCCCTGATTATTACCCACTGCTGATACTCAGTCTGGCAGTGATGAGGTTGCAAAAAGAAGTGTCAGGGCAATTAAAAAGGACTTCAGGGTACTGGGTCAGGTAGTTGACAGGGCAGGAGCACAGGCAGTGTTCTGCTCAGTGTCTTTGGTGGCGGAAGAAACTGATGAAAGAAACAGGAGAATCCGCATCATCAACAATCGGCTCAAGGGTTGGTGTCATCGGCAAAATTTTGGATTCTTTGATCATGGGGAAACTTTTACAGCATCTGCTCTGCTAGAACCAGATGGGAATAATGTCTCTGTTAAGGGCAAAAGGTTTTTAGCTCATGAACTGGCAGACCTCATTGAGAGGGCTTTAAACTAGGTCTGAAGGGGGAAGGGGAAGCAGCTGAGCTATCTGGAAGCAGGCCCAAGAATTGCAAGGCTAAGTTAAGGGTGAAGTCAGTAGCCCAGCTGAGGTGCGTGTATACCAATGCGTGCAGCATGGGCAACAAACAGGAAGAGCTGGAGGCCATGGTGCAACAGCAGAGTTATGATGCAGTTGCCATCACAGAAACATGGTGGGATGACTCACATAGCAGGAATACTGCACTGGATGGACACAAGCTCCTCAGAAGAGACAGGAAAGGAAGAATAGGAGGAGGGGTGGCCCTTTATATTAAGCAGACTTTCAATGCCGTAGAAATTGAAACTAAGGAAGATGGAGTTGAATGTCTATGAGTAAGAATTAAGGGGAAGGCCAACAAGGCTGACACCATACTGGGAGTCTGTTAATGTCTACCCAACCAGGAAGAGGAGGTAGATGACTTATTCTATAAGCAGCTAGGTAATGTTTCAGGATCACCAGCCCTTGTTCTTGTGGGTGACTTCAACCTACCAGACATCTGCTGGAAACTTCATACAGCAGAAAAGAGGCAGTCCAGGATATTCTTAGAATGTATAGAGGACAACTTTTTGTCGCAGCTGGTGGGGGAACCCACCAGGGGAGGGACTATGTAAGACCTGCTGTTTGCAAACAGAGATGGGCTGGTGGGAGATGTGGTGGTTGGAGGTCACTTGGGGCAGAGTGATCATGAATAATAGAGTTCTCAATATTTGGTGAAGTCAGGAAGAGCACCAATAAGACTCTTACATTGGACTTCCAGAAGGCAGACTTTGGCCTACTTAGGAGATTTATTCAGAGCATCCCTTGGGAAGCAGCCCTTAAAAACAAAAGAGTTCAGGAAAGGTGGGCATGCCTCAAAACAGAGATCTTGAGGGCACAGGAACAGACTGTCCCTATGTGCTGAAAGATCAGTCAACGGGGTAAACATCCAGCCTGGCTGGGCAGGGAGGTTTTGGAGGAACTCAGGAATAAAAAGAGCATGTATCAGCATTGGAAGGAGGGTCAGGTCTCTAAAGAAATATTCAAGAAGGCTGCTGGAGCATGCAGAAAAAAAATTAGGGAGGCCAAAGCTCATTTTGAACTTAGAATGGTAACTTCTGTAAAGGATAATAAAATATGTTTTTACAAATACATTAATGCTAGAAGGAAGGGTAAGACCAGCCTTTGTTCTTCATTGGACAAGGGAGGGAACTTAGTATCTGTAGATGAAGAGAAGGCAGAAGTGCTTAATGCCTACTTTGCCTCAGTTTTTAGTGGGAAGATGACTTGCCCTCAAGACACCTGCCTGCCTGGGCTGGTTGGTGGTGTCAGGGAGCAGAATGTTCCCCCCCTTTATCCAAGAGGAGGCAGTCAAAGAACTACTGAAGTACTTGGATGTTCATAGATCTATGGGACCAGACAGGATCCACTCCAGGGTGATGACAGAGCTGGCAAATGAGCTTGCAAAGCCTCTCTCCATCATTTACCAACGGTCCTGGGTCAGTGGTGAGGTTCTGGATGACTGGAAACTGGCCAGTGTGACGCCCATTCACAAAAAGGGTGCAAAGGAGGATCCTGGTAATTATAGACCAGTCAGCCTGACCTCAGTACCTGGCAAAACAATGGAACAGTTTATATTAAGTGCCATCACACAGAATTTACAGGATGGCCAGGGTATCAGACCCAGCCAGCATGGGTTTAGGAGGGGTAGGTCGTGTTTAACCAACCTGGTCTCCTTTTATGACCAGGTAACCCGCTTAGTGAATGCAGGGAAGGCTGTGGATGTTGTCTATTTGAACTTCAGCAAGGCCTTTGACACTGTGTCCCAGAGCACACTCCTGGGAAAGCTGGCAGCCCAGGGCTTGGACAGGAGCACTCCTTGCTGGGTTAGGAACTGGCTGCATGGCCGGGCTCAGAGAGTGCTGGTGAATGGTGCTGCATCCAGCTGGGGCCAGTCACCAGGGGTGTCCCTCAGGGATCTGTGCCAGTTCTGTTTAATATTTTTATTGATGACATGGATGAGGGCTTAGAGTCTTTCATTAGGAAATCTGCAGATGACACTAAGCTGGAAGCGTGTGTTGATCTGTTAGAGGGACGGAGGGCTTTGCAGAGGGTCTTGGAACAGTTGGATGGATGGGCAGAATCTAATGGGATGAAGTTCAATAAGTCCAAGTGCCGAGTCCTGCTCTTTGGCCACAATCATGTTATAGGCCCCTGCAGCATTACAGGCTGGGGACGGTGTGGCTGGACAGGGCCCAGGCAGAAAGGGACCTGGGGGTGCTGGTCCACAGCCGGCTGGACATGAGCCAGCAGTGTGCCCTGGGGGCCAAGAAGGGCAATGGCTCCTGGCCTGTGTCAGGAATAGTGTGGCCAGCAGGAGCAGGGAGGTCATTCTGCCCCTGTACTGGCACTGGTGAGGCCACACCTCGAGTGCTGTGTCCAGCTCTGGGCCCTCAGTTTGGGAAGGACCTTGAGACACCTGAGCCTGTCCAGAGGAGGCAATGAGGCTGGTGAGGGGCTGGGAACACAAGGCCTGTGAGGAATGGCTGAGGGGGCTGGGGCTGTTTAGCCTGGAGAAAAGGAGACTCAGGGTGACCTTACCACTCTCTACAACTCCCTGAAAGGTGGCTGTGGTCAGGTGGGGGTCGGTCTCTTTCTCCAGGCAGCAGCTGACAGAACCAGAGGACACAGTCTCAAGCTGTGCCAAGGGAGATACAGGCTAGAATTAAGGAGGAAGTTTTTCACAGAAAGAGTGGTCAGATACTGGAATCATCTACCCAGGGAGGTGGTGGAGTCACCATCCCTCGATGTGTTTAAAAAAAGACTGGATGTGGCACTTGGTGCCATGATCTAGTTGAGGTGTTAGAACATGGGTTGGACTCGATGATTTTCTAGGCCTCTTCCAACCCAGAAATTCTGTGATTCTGTGAATTTTTCAGGGCCAGACATTTTCTAACTTCTCAGATAAAGTGATAAAAATCTAGAACAAATCACAATAAGAACTAAACGTACTAATCTGGTCCCCTCTCATCAAAGAATTTATACATACTAACAACAAGTACTTCCAATATTTGTGTTCAATATTTGATTTTAATATTAGTGCTGAGATTTGTACATAAAATTTCAGAGTAAAGTTATTCTGCAATAGTCACACTTTATCCTTCCAACAACTTGAGTGTGCAAGTCCGTTGACTGTGTATCAAGAACTATAGCCATAGTATTATTTGAAGAGCAGTGAAGCTGAGTAAGGGTCTAGAAACCAGCTGCAGGAGCTGGGAATCTTTTTCCTGGAGAAAAGAAGGCTGGGAAGGGACCTTATTGCTCTCTCCAACCACCTGAAATGAGGGTTTTGCCAGGTGGAAGTCAGTCTCTTCTCCCAGGCAGTGAGTGACAGGACAAGAGGAAATGAACTCATGATGCAAAGAAAAGGTTATATTAGATATTAGAAAAGGATTCCTCACTGAACCAGTGGACCAGCATTGGAACAAGCTTCCCAGAGAAGTGGTGGAACTGCCTTCCCTAGGAGAGTTTTAAAAGTGTGTAGGCTGGGGCACTTTGGGACGTGTTATGACTGCAATGAATGATAGTCAGGTCTTTGTGTGTGTATCCCTACACACACCTTCTGCCAGGGTGGGAGGGAGCTGTGATGGTTGGCATTGATGTTGGTAAACATCAGCCTGCAGGAGGGTGTAAAATGTTGCTGGATACTGGGCAAAACTGGATCAATTGCCTCCAGATGTTGCAGGCATCTTCTGTGTGGATTCTGCCCCTGTCAGAGCAAGCCCAGGCTGCCTTTTAAGAGCTGCAGACAACACAATTTTGTCTTGATATCAGCAATAATTATGTTATCTCACATCACCTCAACCAACTAAAAATAGTTGGGTTAAAGTAAGTCTATTAAAACATATTTAGTTGGGTGATAACGTTCACACTGTGTCTTTCCCAAAGATTTTGGAATAGATGACTGAATGTCCTTGAGTGTTAATACTACTTTTCTGTTTGATACAACAGATTTCAGATTTATTGTATCTTTTTCCTGACATTTAGCATTATGCTTTGCTGGCCACAACCTTCTACATGTCAGATATTGTCAGCTCTCCACTTGATTTGATGCCATGTAATTGAATAGGACATTATTTCAAGTGGTAGTATTTTTCAGACAAACTTTTTATAATTGTATTTATTCATCTGTCAGTAAATGGGCTCTTAGAAAATAATTAGTTATAAAGTTTTCACATCTTGCATATACCTAAAGTTTAATTTCTGGCACAGCTGCTGCTCTATTTCTCTCCTTCCCTGAAGAAGTCCCCATTCACAACTCAGGATGTGGGATGGTTTCCTAGAAGAAAACTCCATAAAGTTCCTTGAACCTAAGATGTAGTTACTTCCCTATGCCAGCCAGGAGCTTGCTGTCCTGGTGATTACTGCAAGTGTCCCTCAGCTCTTCACCTTTGGCTGTGATGGCAAGATCAACAGTATCCCATCAAGGACATCTGGACAGCAACTGGCTCATGAACTTGCTGGTTCTCTTCAATTTGGAAGCACATTTTTCCTTTATGAGGAGAAACTTTTGAGTGAAACCTGTCACCCATGGTGCAACACTTTGGCTTCCTATTCATTACATCCTCTGCAAAGAAGTTTAGGCAGGAACCCCACAAAAGGAAAACTGGCTTATCTCAGATTGTGAAGGAAACCTGTCAATGAACTAACAAAAAAGTAGCATCACCAACCAGTGAAAACAGAGTGCTAAACAACACAAATTCTTGCTTTCTTCTTGACGAGGCTGGGCTGGTGCGATACTGTATTCCTAACATGAAACTGGGATTTCTCTGTGATCCTCTTTTAAAACTCAAATTTAAAGGATTGCAAAAGAGCATTCTTCCAAGAGCATGACAGTTGTTAGAAGTGCACATTCTGTCACTGACAGTAATCCCAGGAGAATATATTGCTGACTGGATTTGTTCCCACCACATACGAGTGATATGCTTCTCTGTGTGGTGGGACATGTCGACCACATCTCATGCTGTCCAGAAATGTGAATCTAAATTTAGGAAGACAACTCATCTAGTCAGATTGAATTACCTCATCTAGAATTTGGACCTAACTAACCTGTGCAAAAATCTCAATTTTCTCTAAATGGCATAGAGTTTGGCTTTTTTATTTTTCCCCTGCTTTTGTGAAAGGTTTTTTTTTGTTGTTGTTGTTTCATTGTTTCTTTGTTTTGGTTTGGTTTTTGGGGTTTTTTGTTTGGTTGGGGGTTTTTTGTTGTTTGTTTTGCGTGTTTGTGGGGTTTTATTGGTTTGGTTTTGGTTTGGGGTTTTTTTTGTTTGTTTGAGTCTTTTTGTTTTTTGGGAAGCTAGGAAGTTTGTTTTGTTTTGTGGTTTTTTGGGTTTTCTGAGGGTTTTTTGTGTTTTATCTTGAAAAAAAATTCTGATAGTAATACTGTGTGGCATCAAACCAAAACAGCAAGCTGATATTTATCTAGATGAAATATTGCTACCTACATTATCGGTATATTTCTTCATTATCAGTTAGTGACTTTTGAAAAAATATTTGTGAGATAACTCCTCAGTTAATTTTGAAATTTTCTATGGCTATTCTCACCCTAAATCCTCAAAAAGTTGTGCTTTTAGAAGAGTTGAATCTGAATGTTACATTATTTTGCAGTCTGAACAACTGACTAGAAATCCTGAATTAAATAACATGTTTGATTTGTACTTGAAGGTGACATTTTAAGCAGTAGTTATTTCAGCAAGCCCTGATATTACCAAACATGGAAAAAGCAATTGCCTTTCTCTCAGACACTCAAGTAGCAGTGAATAAGGAAGCAGGAACCTTTGAACCTGAAGATCTTGAACATTTATCTTCCTGGTTCTGAGTTAAATGAATCGTCTCATCTTTGTAGTTACATACACATTTATAAAATGACCTGACCATCTATTCTTCAGATAAGCAGAAGAGTATTGTGAGTGCTGGAAATCATCATACGTCTTCTGAAAACAAAGCACAGGAAAATGAAAAAACACCTGGATATTAATAATTTTCTGTCTCTTTAGGTATCAATAATACTTCATGTAATATACACAGAAGCATTTCATGTATGTTGGGGAATGAACGTGGTACAGCTTTTATTTTTTTCTGAAGTTTTAGATAGTGCATTTAAATCTGTACATTAAAAAAAATTGTCATTCTACATTACTTTTCCATGGCAAACTGACTTTCAAAATTACTATATAATTATATTTAATAACCTACTGTAACTAAATATAGGTAACAGAAAATGAGTTTTAGTAGGAACGAATAAGAAATTAATGTACTCTAGCTTTTATTGCTCTCCATTAAAAAATTTTTCAACTGTTCATAAAATGGAAAATCTTTAATCTGCAATCCTGTAAACTGCATTGGTTAGCATTGTCTTGAGTAGAGTAGTGTATACATCAAAGTATCAGATTATGTGTTTGAGTGCGCAGGCTCATTAAAACAAAGAAGACACATATAGTGCTGAAACAAGACTTGCCCTTTTCAAGTCCATGAAGAATTCTTATTTACAAAAGACAAAACAAGAACCATTGCAACCAATGCAGTAAATCAAAACTTTTATTTTCTCAGTCACTGAAATAAAGCAGAATGTAAAAAAATTGAAATTATCATCTTCATATTCTATGAGATCTTCCATATCCCTTCCAGGCATTATCCCTTCCAAGAATGCTTGAGGATGTTAAGAAAAAAAAGAATAGTTTTACAAAAATTATCAACACTTTTGAGAGGCATTCAACTTTCTAGATCAGTTATTTTGTTGTTTTTACAGGTTTAGCTTTTTTTTTTTTCAATGAATATCTCATTATTAATCTCCCTTTGAGATTGCTTGCTATACTAATCATATTGTCCATATGGCATTAAAGTAATTTATAGACTACTAAGATTCTTATTCATCCATGCTTCAGATTTTTCATAAAATAAATGTGCCATCATTTTTCATGGAAAACACATCTGTGATTCATAAATGACTAAATCCAGTCTATTTTCCCCCATATCTGGAAATATAAAAGCTAACAAAAAAAAAAAAATCAAGAAAGTAATCATCTGGCAGATACTCTCCTTCTCTGTGCAAGATGAAATAAAAGATAAAAAAATGCAGTGAAGCAAGATTTTCCTGCCACACTGCTGCCAACTTGGCAACCTCTGTTGCCAGGTGGGGATTTTTCTATTTTATCACAGTATGTCCAAATGCCAGAAAAAGTCCAGTAACATGGAAATTGTAATTCCTGAAGAAAGAAACCTTGCATGTATTATTTCTCCAAAGTTTAGCTGTAGGGATGGGTGAAGAGAGATGAAAATAATTATGAACTGTTACTAGGATTTCCCAGGATCTTCTCTTTAATTGAGGTATGTCCCGGTTTAGGGCAAATTTGTTAAAGAATCTGCAAAGGAGGGCCCCTCCAGAAAGCAAAACCCACACGGCCCCTCCCCCCAACCGGTTCGGGAAAAAATTCCTTGGAGAGAGGTGGAAAGAACCTGTTTATTTCAGGCATAACACCCCCCAGCACACAAAATGAACAATACCAGCTGACACCGCTCTGAGAAAGATGACAAAATCAGAAAGTCTCTTTCGGGGGTGGTTGCTCTGTTCTCAGTCCCTCCGGCGCTGGGCCAGCTGCTGCAGCCAAACCTTCGGTGTTCCCAGATCCCAGTCCAGAGCAGGTTGTTCAAGATGGTCACAGGAACAGGAGAGGAGAAATAGTCCAGGAAGGGATGTGGACTGTTTAGCTAGAACTAGCTAATAAGCAGAGGCCAAAGCAGAGCAGAAGCGAGAGCAGAAAAGAGAGCAAGCAAAGCAGCAAGCTGAAAGCAAGAAGTGAAAAACAGCCCTATGTACTGCTCGTCTCTGTGTCTCTGATAAGAGAAACCCAAACAAAACTTCCACACTTCAGAGTCGGTCTTAAAGGCACAGAACAGATGAATGGGGATACAAGCATCATAACGTCACCCCAGGACACGGTAGAAGCAAAAGAGCAAAAGTCTAAGCAACATAACATAACATAAGTTTAAAAGAAAAAACAGCATCAAAAATACAGTCTCAGAGTTGCCTTTCTCTTTTTTTCTGTTTTTATTTTTAACAAAGTCTAAACTCTATTTCCCCTGGCATTTCAGCTGAGAATTTTGGAATTAGGGAAAGAAATCCCCTCTCAGTTTTCGCTTCTCAGGACTGAATAGGCCCAGTATCCTCAGCCTGTCCTCACAGTGATGCTCCAGTCCTTAATCATCTTCCTTGCTCTTCATTGGACCTGCTCTAGGAGCTCCAAGTCTCTTTGGTACTTTGGAGATCAGAACTGGACACAGCGCTCCAGCTGTTGCCTCCATTGGAGAGAAAGTATTACACTGAGAGAGAAAAGCTGAATTACATCTGAACATTCACTAGTTTGTAATCCAAGACCAAGTGTTTGTGTGATATTATCCCTGGGTGTTAAATAATAAAAAATTTCTTGTTAGTATGTTGTTGTAGAAAGTCTTATAAAAGTATTTATGCTATTCATATCTCATTCAACTACAGCAACAGAAATTGTTTATGTCTGATACTCTTATTATTCAAAAGGAAAAAACTGAAAGGAAGACATTTGATATGTAATTTTCACTGAAGGTCATTGCCCAGTGTTGTTTCCAGAAAGAACACCCATTCAGGTTCCTTCATTTGTCTGTCTTTGAAAGCCAGCTCTATGGATGCGCCAAAAAACACCAAAACCTTTCCCAGCTTTCAGTGCATCTGGGAAGTTGTACTTTTGCTAGTTGGAAATATGACATTCCAAGAATAAGGAAAGCTGACCTGTTCCCACTAATTTGGGGGTTTTCTATTTATAATCCTGTACAAAGTCATAGGATAAGAGAAGAGGAGTGGTACCCATGAATTTATTTTTTTTTAAATAGGCACTTCATCAAAGGTGAAGTGAACTATTGGTAAGTGCCCATGTCCAGTCAATGAGTAAATCTAAGCTAAAGGCTACTTAACTTCTCTCTACTTATATACTCTCAAATATTGAACATTTACAATTTACAAATTGCATTACAATTCTAATGGGAATATGGCCTCTTTTCCCACGGACAATGAATTAAAACCAAAGTCTGTAGACACCATCATCTTGTGCAGGGGATTTTTACCATTCAGTTGCTTTCTGACTTTCTCACATCATGGTGCAATTAAGACATATTTTCATTTCAGTTTTACTTCCCATATGCAAAGCCAATCATGCCAATGAAAGCAGAAGTCAATAGGTTTCTGTTGTTGTTCCTTTTGAGACTGAAATGAGAACTCTTTTTTTTTTCTTTTCTCAGCAAAGCTATCTTCAAATGAATGCTCAAGAAAGCTTTCATCAAACAAGGCATTTCATGTCTTTTTAAAATTTTATTTTTATGGAAACCTTCTCCAAAGAATACATAAATAACGCCATATTTTAGAAACTAAACACATCTTGAGCATGAGAACCATGGGAGTACGCACCGATGTATCCAAAGGAAAGAGATTTTCACCCTGTGCTGAAAGTTTGGAAGACATGATAGACTTTGAAAAATTGACACCTATTTCATAAAACAGTATTAAAGCACATAGAGAAACACAGTTTTCACTTTATATGCTTTGTACATTTCTTGCAACCTCAAGAACAAAAAAAAGTTGCTACAGTTGTATACTAGAGGAATTTGGATACATGGGTATTAGTTATTTTGCTATAGTTCAAATACAGTTTGAACTAGAGAACAGAAAAGAAAAACATTTCCTAGGAGTCTCCTATTGTAACTTACAGGTTTATCTGCCTCTTGCATTGTGACCACACAAAATACAGTGTTATTGAAAACAAACAGGAAAACTTCAGGACAAATTTATTACAAACTAAAGCTAGAACAAGTTTCGTCCCTAGCATTTGGAAAAATGTGAACTTGCACATACTTCCATATATTTGAAATTAAAAAACAAGCTAAACTTGCCCCTATTCAAACTTACTGGTTGAACTTCTGATGCCCTAACGTACTTGTTTTAGTGATATTTCAAACCATAAGCCATATTTGTGGGAGAAAAGGATGACTAATACTGTCTCTACAAATAACGGTTAAAAATTTCTGTTGAATTACAAACTCTAATAGGCATGGAATGTAATTTAAAGATCTCTTGCTGAAAATTATGTTGATATGAAAGTTTGTTTTCCTAACCTAACTCATATTAGGACCCAGTAGAAGAGCACTAATTTCAAGCTTCTAAGGAAACACAACTTACATGTTAAAACAAATCACAACAGTAAATAGAATACAGTTTTAACTACTAGCTGGCATTTAACAATACATTATCTCCTACATTTACATAGTGCAGAACAATATGTTTTCTTGATTACAACTGATTCTTTAAAATTAGACCATTTGGCTTTCATAAATAGTTAAAAGTGGTGCTGTGTAACCAAATGGACCCAATAATGTTTAGACATGGTAACTTCTGAGAGATGAAGAACTATGTCTTAATACACAGGCATTGAAGGCCATGCCATAACTGTGAAGTTTAATATAACTTTTGACTCACATAATTTTTGAATCGACTCACATATCACCATACTTGCCATCATTATACTAGCATCAGTTATTTATGCCACAAATGGTGCTCTTTTGACTTTTCTCTCTGCTCTATAAATATTTTCTAGCAGAAAAGTGGGTGCTTTGGCTGTGGCAAAGGCAGTGTGGCTGACTGACTTTTCTGGCTTTTCCCAGGACATGGAGAGGCAGGGAAAACAGATAGGCAGATGCACATCCCTGTCCAAGCCCCACCCTCCCTCCAGCCTGCCAGCCCCCTGTCCCACCATAATGAAATTCTGAATTTGTATCCATCTGGCTTTCATGGTATTTTCCAGATCCACAATGTGGGCATGCTTTATGTGTGGTTATATAACTGATAGGATTTTTTTTTGTTTCATGGAAAGGATTTAACAGAGTGGTTGCCTACTGACCACTCTTATTACTACATTATTAATACATTATTTTGAACTGTTTTCTAGTAAATAATAAACAAATTTAAATTGCTCTCTACCACGGTGGGGTAACTTGGTGCTTTTGCAAAATGGTATTCAGATTTTTTCACTAGGCAAACAAAAAGATGATGAAACAATTAGGTGAAGGACAAATTTACAGAATTAAGCAGTCTTCAATTCAGATTTGAGTTTCAAAAGAAACAGGAGAGCAACCATGGACAAATATGGCTATGGCAGTAAAAAGAAAGGACAGAATTTAAGACTGTTTCTTTTACCCCAATCTTTTTCTAAGGTTCATATTGACTGCTACTTGCTCTGAATGATTCACCTGTGACCTAATAAATTTTATCATTAGGATAATTCCAAGGATATGTTACTGGTTTTGTCCTCGTTTTTTACAGCATTCTGAAATATTACCACTGTAAATAAACACATTCACCTTTTCTCTGCATGCAGCATCCCCAGAAAAGCCATTGTCTGTAATTCAGCCTCTGTATGCTAACAAAATATTTTACCATTTGTTGGAACATGAACATGCACTTCCTAAAGCTACATATAAAGATAGTATTATTTGGTCACTTACAGACGTGTTTCCATAGGACTATCTTGCTTTGCCTTGGTGCTGTATTGGACTTTGTTGCTCCAGTTGGGTTTTAATTTCATTTTAAAAGGCAAGCCTTGATTCAGTGCGAGGTTTGCAGAAGAAAAGGGCGTGGTGCTCATGGTTGTACAGGTCACTCCTTTCATTGTGGAGGACATCTGGTCTCTCTCCGTGTAGTGGGAAAGAGGACTGCCTGGACTAAATAGGTATTGTGGCTTATCCCCAGCAGGCAAGAAAGTACCACAGCAGCTGCTTCCTCACGCCTGCAACCAATGGGACTGGGCAGAGAATTGTGAAAGTTCAAATGAAAACAATCATGGGATGAAATGGGCATTAATGGGTTGGTAGGTAAAGTGGAAGCTGTGCATGCAGGCAAAGCCTCTCAAGGAATGAATTCTGTTCCTTCCATAGCAGGCAGGTCTTCTGCTATCTCCAGGAGAGTAGTGATAGTGACATGATAGTGTCATGATAGTGACATGATAGTGACTTGGGAAGACAAGCATCATCGCCCCCAATGTCCCTGGCTTTCCTCCCCTGTCACACAGCTCTCTACATATTGAGCGTGATGCCGTATGGCCTGGAGGGCCTGTTGGGATCCACTGTTTGCTCCCAGCTCGTCGTGCCTCTCGTGCTTCTTGTGTTTCTTGTGCACTCCTACCCTCCTCACCAGCATGCAGTACGAGGAGCAAGAAAGGCCTTGACTGTGTGTAAGCCCTGCTCCGCAATAACAAAACCATCTCTATACTATCAGCAGCACACTGTTCAACACTGTCAGGACCCAGGACATCCCTCTGGCTGTCCTGAGCAGCCAAGACCCCTGCCAGGGGGCTCAGAGACCCTGGCACAGAGCCCAAGATGCCTGTGGTTTTGATTTTGTCCCATGGAGCAAGTTACCAACCTTAGATGAAGATCTACAAGCCACGACAAATTAAGTAGAATGATAGTGAATTTATCACAAGGTGAAAAAGTAGATTTTGGGGGTTTTAGAATGGGGATTCAGGGAGGCAAGATGAAGGGATCTGAGCATGCCCTGCCTTTCTCCTTCTTCTTCTTGGCCTCCATCCTCTGCTGTGATGTTGGCACTTTTAGATTGGTTTAGAGTAGAAGCTCACTGTCCAACATAGGTATTGCAAAGTAATTGTAAATATTGTGCATGTAGTTTTTAGTATAAAGATATAACACTACCCCGGGGGAGGCAGAGTGCCTCTGACTGTCTTGCTGAGTGGCAGGACAGGAGAAAGAATTTTATAGATAAGATACAAAAAACAACCTTGAGACTGAGAAATGAAGAACTCTGACTCCTTCTTCAAGTGCTCAGCTGAGAAAAGAGACTTTCTAGTGTATCTCGAGGTCACTCTGACCAGCTAGAGATCCCTACACAGCACAAATCCAAAACACACACCCATACCAGCCACTGTGAAAGAAAATTAATTCTACCTCAGCCAAAACTAGTCCAAGAGGAAGAAAAAGAGAGCTGAAACCCTGAGGCTAAAGAGTGTGTTCTATACAGGCATGTAAGTCATCTACCCAAGATAAAGTTGCTTTTATCAGGAGTTAAAGATTTGATGAGATCACTGAGGGAGAAGCTATTGCTCTCTTTGTGGAACCTACTGTTGTGATGGTCCAAAGAGCCATGTTCATTAGTATAGCTCAACACAACCACTCTAAATTGCCTTTTCTTTTGAAAATACTTTTAGGAGTCCTTGCTGATGTCAAATATTCTGGGAAACAGTAAGTTCTGTAACATGTTAAATTTTCTAGTATTCCGATTTTCTTTGGGTCTACCTCACCTCCGAAATGATAATCCTCCTACTTCTACTTTATTAGAATGAGCCCACTGCACAGGAGACATCTAGCCTACAGGGAAAATCTGGAATCAAATTCACGTGCCTAAGGATACAGAATTATTTTATTGCAATTAAAAAGTAACAAATAGGCCAAGAATAATTTTTTAGGACCATCCTGGTCAGCAGCAAGGTCTGAGCCTGTAAAGAAGGAAGGCAAATTCCAAAGACAAAGTATCTTTTCAATTACACTGAACAGAAGTTGCAGCAAAGCAGATGTACATTGGGATGAATGGCCCCTCAATGGTCATCCCATCTCTCTTTGAAAGATAATGTAGAACATTCTTTCTCCTCTTATATATTAAAAAAAAAAAATTGCTGTACATGCCTAATGAAAGAACACCAATTCTGCTTATTTGTTGCTTTCTCTACTGAAATTAATACAAATACGGTGGTAATTTCCATGTGACAGACACCGTCATCCACAGCTTTTAGAGCACCAGGTGTGGAGGCTGAGAACCTGATTTTAGTTTTGGGGTGGATTTTGGTGCTGCATCCCTGCCCTGCCCCTTCCCCTTGCCAGCTGCAACATGATCTGAGAACCTGAGAATAGAGATGCTCTTGTGGGATCCATTGCGGGCCACTTGCTGTCATCTGAGTATGAAATAAATATATCAGACTGAGTAACAGCTCCTCCTTCGAACTTCAGTTTCTTTATGATTTCATAACCCCTATGACCCGCTATGAAATAGTGTACTCAACCAAGATAAATCATAGGAAACAGAAGAGTTTTAATGCTTTGTTTAAACTGCAAATACATCTGGTTAATTTACAGAAGAGTCTGCATCCTTCACAAGGAACACCCACCATGTATTTTCAAAGCTTCACTCTCCCTCTTTGCAGTTTTAGCGGAGTTAAACTTTAGACACACTTGATGACGTGAAAGAAATTTGTGCATTACTTACAAAATGTGCTTCAAAGATGGGTGAAACATGTCAGTTAAATTACTAGTTAAATAAGTGTGGCAGGTATTCACAAATTTGAATGGGTGTATGAGCAAAAAATTAAAATATTTTCCATTGGGAAACAGGACTAGTAACCAATGGGAAAAATATTAAAAGCAAGGGAATTTTGTAATGTTTCTGGTATTTCTGTGGAATATGATAACATCTATAAAGTAATTTGTGACTGTATTGTGTAAATCCCCAGACAATGAATTGGCACATCCACTGTTTTGCCAAAGACTGTGTCAGAATCAGGACCAAGACCAGTAACTGACAGCATACTGAAAGAAGAAGAAAAGAAAATAATAAGAATTCATAAGAGCTCTTTACTAAAAATAAAAAGCTTTGTGTGCTGACAAATGTAATTACTTCACAGTAATATTAAATTTACATTCAGTGCTCAATATTTCATCACTGGTTCAAGTGCTTATCATTGTGTCTATTTACTCCAGATTGTTTGTGGAACCTTTCCTCTGTTGAATATTAATTATTGCTTGCATATGAAAATAATTATTTAACTGAACAACTTTGGCTGCATCTTCTGAATTGCAAGAAGTGGTAAACTATTATTTTTGTCATTTTTTCAACAGGTAGTAATACAGAATGCAATAGTGGGAAGTTTTGCAAGATCAGGAGTTTTTTAGAAATGAGCAGGAATAGCAGGATCCATACATTAACTATTAATTTTTCACAACCATATAGTTCTATCTGCCATTATTTTAAAGCAAATAATAAAATAAAGACTAGAATTATTTTGCTTCCAGAATTATTTTGCTTTTTGTTGGCCAAAAGGAGCATCCACTGATAAGCTGTTTTGGTTTGGTTTTTTTGGCTTAGTTGTTTTTTTTTTTTTTTTAATGGAGGTAAAATTCTTTGCGTGTTTGCCAGAGTATAACAGAAGAAGTATTAGTTAAGTAATACTGCTCTAGTTCTCTCAGCACTGATTTGTATAGCTGAAGATTTTGGGACACTGCCTAGCATGTTAGAGTCTGCTTTGATTTAGAGAATTACCTTTGCAATTTCAAAATATATATAATATGAATCAAACAAATGCAGGCAACAACAAGACTTCTTCCAAACTTGTGTTAAGATTTAAAACTTTATTTTGAATGTTTAGATCACCACAAACATGGAAACTAGTAGACACAAATGACTTCTTATTCAGTTTTGAAACAAAATGTTTGCTAAAGAAATTGCAACAACACATTTTCATGACAAGAACATACCTTAATATTTCATATCTACATATAAAAGTCATGCATTTTAAAGACCTCTTTTGGCTAGATTGTGTTTTCTGGGTGCTAAAATTCACTGTAGAACTTACATGTTTTAAATATTTTGCATAAACATTTTGAACAGGCTATTATAGTCATACCACATTCCCAAATAAAACACAAAATGTAATAAAGCTTTACATTTTCTTGTTCTACCTTATTTTTTCCATATTAAAAAAAATAATTCTATTTGTAATAGCAAAACAAACATTTTAAACCAGCTCACACGTATGCAAGATATGTAAAATCTAATAGTAGAAACAAGGATGGCAATGCAAGGGTACAAAATATGCTGTCTTTTGAGTCTGTGGTCCTTGAGTAATATTGCTTCTGTTCTGGCCTTGCTTTGATACATGCAAGTCCATGAAATACTTCATGGCTTATTACATAGCAGGTGAGGAGTCAGCTGGGAACTAAAGGAATATGGTCCTCAAGCCTAAACATTGGCAGGTACTTGGTTTATTTCCATCTTTGCTATACAATTATTCTATTCTTGCTATGAGGCACATTCAAAAAAAAAAGTCCAGGGCTAAATTTCAGCCTGTAATATCTTTGCAGTCAGTACATTTTAAGTAATTTAGATCCCCTATATTGTACTTCTGCAAGATATTTTACTACATAAATAATTCCTCCAGTTCAAGCAATAATGTTAAAAGGTTCTATATATAGCTTTTATTTTTCTCTTTGAGATTCTGTCATAATACTATGCTGGCTGCTAAGGCATGTGCCACACATGATGACCTTTGGCACCGGTGTGTTAGCATCTGAGGGCTTTTGACCTCTGTATGTGACCCATTATGCCTTAACATTGATAATTTTTCTGATTTTCCAGCTTCATCCATGGAATCCATTGCTGTGATGTTGAGCATCATCAGCAAAGATTTTTACAAAGAGTAAATGTATAAATATTTATAAAAGTCTTAATAAACATAGTGCTTTTAAGTGTTTTGCATCCCTGATGTGGAAATATTTTTTGATCTATTGACAAACTATCAAGAAAGATGCACTTGGCCGTATAGGTCAAACCAGGCTTCTTTATGTGTTTCAGGAACTATTTAAGAATGCGAAGAGACAAAACAGAGAATGAGCACTGGACTGTGACAGAGGAGATCTGCTTTTGTTCCTGGGTCTGTCACTGTCCTGCTGGGCGATCTGTGTGCAGTTGTTTCCTCTCTCTGTGCCTCACTTTCACCACCTGAGAAGTTAAGGAAATGATGTCGTCATTTTTGCTGAGTGCTCTGAGATTTATGAAGAAAGAGTGTTGTGTAAGAGCCTGGAATTTACTGTTAATGAAGAGCATTAATTTTTCCATGGTCTTTCCAGTTTTCTCTTCTTAATGCAATAAAATAAAGAGAAAAAAAAATCTGTCTCTTTGAAATCAGTAGGAGTTTCACATTCAATTCTACAGGTGCCAGCACTTCTTCTGACTGCATGACAGAAGTTGTGCTCCTCTAGACAGCACTAGTAGCCATTCTTTTGTATGCTATTACTCTACCTCTGAAATATCTGCACATTTGCTAGAAATGTGGAAGATAAGCAAGCAATAACTTCGAAAGGAACAAGGTAGCAAACTTTAATGCAAACACTGCATTTGAACATCCCCTGGAAAATATTTATAATGCACTAGCATGCAGGCTAATAATATTAGTACTCGACTTCATTTTCCCATGTTTCTTAACATAAACATTTATTAAAAATATGGTAGGCTCTTTTTATTGGTTCAAAGCAGTTCCTAAGGTACAAATTGAGACTTACACAATTTTAATGTGTCGTCTAAAAATTGTATGTGCTTATTTTATTATAGATGGCCTTTTTCATCACTAGGATATGTACTTCAGTCATTCATATTAGTTTTTTAAAAAGCTTTGGACAGACATCCAGGAAAGCTCACAATTTTTTTTCCCTTTCAAAGGTTTTGAGAAGAGCATTTTTCCCTGACAGGATGTTTAAACAATGTGTTTTCTATTCTGAACTTTGTATTGCATTGTAACACTGTTCTGACTGCAGAACATTCCAGATCCTGTAGCGCTTATCCCAAAAAAACCCCATTTTAGAGACTCTTGTGGTCACTAACTTCAGATATATATTTGGTTCTATAGTCACAGCAGTTCAAATCATTAGTTTAAATGGCAAATATAAAATACTTCAGACAATATAAAGGCAATAGATCTCGTAGGGTATGAGCATAAACCCTTCTAACAGGAATATAGTAATGTAAAGAAGTATCAGTCAGCTAATATGGTAATTTGTATATTATGCCAACCCCACTCCAAGGGTACTGCCAGTTCAAAAGACATTGCATTCATCCACTAACCACACCATGTGTTCACCTAACTGGCAGCAGCACTAGAACTGAGTCTCTCCCACAGAGCCTTTCGTAGGCAATGACCCAGTCAGTTCTCCCTGGGGAAGCTTTCTGGTTTTATCCGTGCACCATTCCATCTGGCACTCTCCACAAATAAATGTTTGTTCTTCTGAAATATATTTGGGCTGAAAACTCAGGTAGTCCTTGAAACAATGAGCCCAGAAAATATGATCTCCAACTTACAGGACTTGGCTTTTTCACGATCTTCAGTTAAAATACTGCATCATACTAGAAAGAAGTATCATGCTGGGGGCATAGAGACAATATCTGTCCTTTTCCGCTGCTATCCCCACACTTCCTTTTACTGTGCAACAGTTAATTTATTCAGGTGATCCAAGACTGTCTTATGCACACTCTCCCACCAGTCAGTAATTAAAATGACACAGAATTTTTCATCCACAGCATTCTTTAAGGAAATGGTTAACACCACCAGCATGTATTTGTATGTTCTAGGTTTCTTTACTACCACTTTGTTTTTCTTCTGATATTACACATTGTTTTCTCTTGAAATTATATGCAAATGCAGGTAATATTAAGTTGTTTTTCCAATCTTTCATATTATGTGAATGATGACAATTCTTTTTTGTAAATTACAAAATAAGGTATTCCAGGAAATCTTTTGTTTTCTTCCTGATATGCTTTAATTGATTTTGAGACTACACATATTTTTATTTTTCCATTTTTTCAAAGAAATTACAGTACCTTATTTCTTCAATTTCCAAGTATTTCTTTTAAAACAGATACTAATAAATAGGATCTTGCATGGTTGTTTGCTGTCTATGGGTTTACATGCGTA
Organism: Melozone crissalis; assembly: GCF_028551555.1. Taxonomy (NCBI): domain Eukaryota; kingdom Metazoa; phylum Chordata; class Aves; order Passeriformes; family Passerellidae; genus Melozone; species Melozone crissalis. Next base: position 32,414,217 of record NW_026535783.1, on the reverse strand, counting down.
TTGTCAGATGAGACTTCACAGCTGATTCCTGACAGTGCAATTTCACATCACCACACATTTTCCTTTCAGCTTCTCCTTCCTTTTCTGTTGCTTGCTTTTTTTGCCATCAATTTGCAAACTCACAGTCCTGCGTTTCTCCAGGTTTAGCAATTCTTGGAATAACTCTTTCACATTGTGGTTTGTCTTGGCAGAGGTCTCCATGAAGGCACATTTCCACTTCTTAGCCATGGCTTCTCCTTCACTGCTTTCTACCTCTCGATTTTGGTTCTCATCATTTTTGTTCCCCACCAGCATGATTGGAATGCTTTCTATGTCTCCTTTAATCTGACATATTTGCTCGTAGATTGGCTTGAGTTCCTCCAAGGACTGTCGGCTGGTGATAGAGTAAACCAAAATAAAAGCATGTCCTTTAGAAATAGAGAGACGTTGCATGGCTGGAAATTGATGGCTCCCTGTAGTGTCAGTTATCTGCAAAGTGCATATGCTCTTATCACAGCTGATCACCTGCCGATAGGTGTCTTCAATGGTAGGGATGTAGCTCTCTCTGAAAGTGCCCTTCACAAATCTCAAGACCAAAGAACTTTTTCCCACTCCTCCAGCTCCAAACACAACTACCCTATAATCGTTGCTTTGCTCAGGCATGTTTCTCTGTGTGTCACTTGCTCAGCTAGGGGGGAAAACCTAGGAGAGAAAACAACAAAAACAAGGAGAGAGACATTACTACAGGTACAAGTGTGAAGTGCATGCTGTGATATCCTTCCCACTAAGAGAAATAAATATAATGTGAGTGATGGCAGTTGCACTAATTTAGTAAGTCTTGCAGGGGGTTACAGATTTATTTATTTCAGTTGTAAATTAGTGTTTGCAATCCAGTCTGGACATCTCTGTTGTTTCATGGTTGATTTTTAATTAACATGATGTGTTTCAGTATTCTTCCTACTGGACTAATATTAACATAACTAAAAAGTTGCATCTGTGAATTTCTAGAGGACCTTGGCTTGAACAAATTGTAGAAAGGGAATTATCCTTCTATATCTTAATGAGATCTAAAATAACAGTCAAAACTGATCACTGTACAACAGTCAATTACTCTGAATTTTACACCTTTTCAACAGTTAAGGAATTTATTCCTACTATGACTAGACTACTGTTCTAAATGACAACTAAGATGTATTTGTGGATTATTCAGCAATAGCACTTATTGACCTTTGTTTTTAACTTCATGGGAGCACGTGTCCCACTTCAGTGTGTTTTGCCACTGGCATTTCAGGTCAAAGAGTACATTTTGATAAACTCAGATTGCTCACATTCAGTCTGCCTTTTTATTCCAATATTTATCTTGCAGTAGATGATATTTGACACCAGACTAGCTATACTTATCAGAGAGGCTCTGCAGACATATTCATAACATTTTTAGTGGCTTGTATTGCTAAGGTTGGCAAGGGCATATGTCAAAGGTCACAAAATTCCGTGATTCCTGCAGTCAGCTGCCCTTGACAAAATCCATCTGTGTATAGTCGAACCACAAATATGGAAATAATTTTTAAGTAAGAGAAATGGTAAAATATTCACATTTTTACAATCTGTAGATGTTTTAGATTTCATTTAAACAAAGTGAAGATTAATTTGTCCTCCCATCAGTAGCAGCTCAATGGGTACACAGCACATCAGTACATACAGTCTTTTTATATTTAATGACAATAAACACTTTAAAAATGAACCCTAAAAATTGAAGAAAGCATAGGGTACTGTGACTCTTCAAACTGGTGTATATAAGGGGTACATGTGGAAAAAAATGCAAAATTTGCTGCATCTGTATTTGTTCTGAAGAAAATGGGCAGGCTTTATAGGGAATTTTGCCCAAGTGCCTTAATGGCACCAAGTGAATAAATTTGCCTGTTGTAATTTTGCTTGGGCAGCAATAAATCTAGAAGAACCCAAAGAATTTCTTCCCTTTTGAAAGCAAGCCTTCAAGCCGTTTCTTCAATGCAGCGGAAGCAGTCACTGCATTGCAGGGGGTGATTTCAAGTCACCTTTTACCTGTCTAGCAGCAAGACAATACTGATGGTTTAGAGGTGTGGATCTTAGTGGACTTCCCATGCCCTTATTCTTGTTGCAAGCTCATGCCAAATTTTCTGTTTCTGCATTTTGATGCAGTTGCTCATTATGCCAGTTAGGCTTTAAGCTATGGCAATGCATGCTGCACTAATGTCTTCAATTTGTTGTTCAAGCACATCCTGATGTAGTTATCTTTCTTTTACAGGGTATCCTATAGTGTCCTTATTTTGATGTCTGAGTAAGCTGAAAACATCTGTCCTTACATAATTTGTTGGATGAAGGAGTTGTACTTCCTCATCTGCCATACCACAGGCAGAATAACCAGTGCAACTGGGGATGCTGATCCCGAGGCAAAGTGCAGAGCTGCCACAGCTCTGTCTACCCAGCCTGGCTTCAGGCAGAAGGCAGCTTCACCCCTTCAATCTCTCCTGTGCTACATTCACTGTCACTCTGAGAGGTTTGTTTAAATATAGGAAAGGTTGATAAATAAGAGTGTTCATCCTCAGGCACTGAAGCAAAATTGTTTTTCTGACAGCAGAATTGAAGGAATGGAAAGAAAAGGTAGCCTCAGAAAAAATGCTCATGTATGTGTTTATAGAAGATGCAAAACCCTCTGAGGAACAAAGAAAATGAGTGAGCAGCTCATTATGTTAAAAAGAAAGGAAAAAACATAGCTGGAAAAAAAATGACGGGAAGAAGCTAGCGTAATGCTGCTAGCTTCTGAGAATAAATCTGTATGTAAGAACTGCAGGCATGCAAATTTGGAAGAGTCTCATACAGTTGTGGATGACTGCACAGAATGAGTTACGATAAGAATTACAGTTTAATAATTTCTTGTAAGTAAAAAGGCAAGAGGGCAATATCTGCAAACTCCACTTCAGAAGCAGCTTAAGCATTGCACAGTCATATTATATGTATCCTAGGAACTACAGCACTAGGAGAAAAAATGCACTATGAAAACTTTTACTAAGAAAATCAGTGAAATGTGGACTAGAAAAATACAATTTTAAAAGCTAGCTGACTGTACTCCTGCTGTATTACACTGTATACTCTAAAAATACTCAGAAATCTCCAAGAAAACTGACACATATGGTAGCCCAAAAAATAGAACAAATTTAAATGGGGCACTTAATGGTCTGAAGTATTAAGCATACAGAAAAGTTCTAAGGGGTCCTGAAACAGCATGGTAACAATCTTCAAAAGATAGCAAGTTGTTTCAAAGACCGAGAGTGTAGTGAAAAAAAAAGGTTATACGCTTGCATTGTAGAACAAATTCACATTAGACAATAGGAAAACTTCACTCTGGTAAGAATAGCAGGTCTAATGTGTAGGGAGATTTTGTAGATATTCTTCAGAGATTGCCATAGTATCAAAGGATAATTCCAACTGGCATTGACCTGAGTAGTTTCTGGTCCAGACTGCTTATCGCAGCTGGGTCAGGCATGACACCAGAGAAGGTTGTCTATTCTGTACAGATGTGAAAATCCCCCATCTTTCCCACAGTCTCTCTGGGAAATAAACTCCAATGCAAAATTACCGTCAGGATGATTTTTTTCCCCTCCTATACCTAATCTAAGGTAGTCTCTCAACCCATACCTGTTGTCTCTCCTCCCAGCATCTACTGTTGTGAAGAGCGCAATGCCACCTTTTTGATGGCTTTCCTGCAGGTGTTGAGGGCTGTGCTTTGCTGTCCCTTGAACTCTGCCTTCCCCAGGCTGAGCAGGCCCTGGTCCCTGAGCCTGCAGAGCCCTGGACCCCTTGGTGCCCCCCCTGCCCTTGCTGCAGTGTCTCGGCTGTTTCCCGGCTGGGGGTGCCCGAACCGGACAGACGGCATTGCTGCTGTCCCGTGAGCGCCGGGCACAGGGGGATTGTCACCTGCCTCACCGGCTGGCCCTGCTCCTGGGCACGCACACGCACGGGGGGATCTGCTGCAGCCGGGCCACCGCCCAACATCACCATGACCATCACCATGATCGTGACCAGGAGCACCAGGACCTTCTCTACAGAGCTGCTCCTCCCCAGCCTGGGTGACTGCAAAGGAGCAGTAACCTCAGTCAAATATTTGGTCTGTGAGTCCTGAAGATCCTCAGTTTTGCCAAAATAAAAATTACAGATTTTTCTACATTTTTCGTGCTCAGGAACTAAAAAAAACCAAAAAAAACTTCCCCTCCCCGCCCCCCCCAAAAAAAGCTCACACAAGTCTTTATGATCACACACAGAAAGAATCCCCAAATGTTATCATTTTTTTGTGTTCTCTACGTGGATCTGCCCACAGAGTCTCCTCCAGGGACAATCTCTCTATATGAATGTTGGACTTGCACACAAGTGTTCATTTATTAATGCTTTTCATACCACCCTCTTACCTTACTGATGTTTCTTTGTCTTAAAATGTGTTAACTGAAACACACAGGGGGAAAAAATAAAGTATGGCATTATTTAATCAGCTTGTGGCATTATGGCCAGTGAGGGTATGGAAAAATTAACTTTAAAGCCTGAATTTTCCATACAAGATAATTTCTGATTCGGAAAACCAGTCTTTCATAATCTGCACAGAAAAAATTAGCTGCTTTTTTCATGTTAGAATGGACTTATTCTGTAATGAAGCCTCATTTGCTGCCTTTTCTGCTTTCACAAACTACAACAGTGAAAACATGATCTCTAAAGTGTCAGTTTATCAACACTACACTTATTTGAAAAGCCAAAGCAAATCTTCATAACATACATTCATATCCTTCATTTTGAATTGTCTGACCACGAAGGTCAGCAATGAGTCTCACAAAACACTGAGTCGGTAACTCTGCCGACTTAGCTATGTTTCCTGCAGATACTTTGCTAGCACAAGGCTGGAGCTGCTCTAGTTCAGCCGCTGCAGGTGAGCTTGATAGGCTATTCACTGGGGCAACATATTTAACCACTGCCTCCAGTTCCAACTTAGCTGCAGGCCTTTATGTCAGTCTGCATGCTTTCCCTAGATATTTCTGATATGCCAGGTGAAAGCATTGAAATGTTTTTCTGACAGAAGGAAACAGTTCAAGGTCTGAGTAACTGTGACATAAAATGACTTATTTAATTATATAGTGCATTTTATTATTAAATATATGTATTTTAAATGTCTAAATAAAGTAACTCATGTTACAGATTATGCTCTTCATAGTTTAAACTCCTAACATTCATTGGCTGTTTAATTAATTACATATGAGTATGCTACCATTTAAGAAATCATTTATACTGATCCTTTACTTAGCCACTCCACCTCCACAGTTCTCTCTTATCTTTAATTGGGTTTTTTATAGTCTAACTTTTTTGTCAAATGTATTTATGACTTGCCTGCAATGTGGGTATTTAGGCTATAGACAGTATATGCAATAGCAGCCAAAAGCTATAGGAAGCCTGAAAAATAACTTCTGAAACTAATCTACTTGAGTACTCTTAGAGCAATCTGAGATTAGAATCTCACAGCTGGTGAACTCTTTCAGTTTATGCTTGGAAATAAGTACAGAAAAGAAATCAACCTATCTCCAATGTTTCCAGTCTTGGGTTTTGTTGCAAAAGATTTTCACCATGTTTGCATTGTTAGACTACCATGAAATGTCACAAATTGTAAGTTCAGTTGATATTTTTTTTACTAGATTATATCTTTTAGTGTCATATTCATTTTAAAAAACAATGCGATGTTGCCTTTGCTTTCTGGAGTCAGAGGCTTTGATTACATCTTAACTGATCCAGTTTCTTGAGGTCTTATGACGTCCTACTGAGATGTCAGTCTGATATGAAATTCAGCAGTTGTCAGATCCTGTGTATTAATTTCCTGAATTTTTTTTTCCTCAGGTAAAACTATTTCATGTCAGCCATGGATTGTTTTTTTCTTTTTTTTTTAAGCTCTAAGGCAATGTCTCTGTTTATATTGTCATTGTTATTGTGAAAAACCAATAAAGTACAGGCAATACATTTAGTTCAAAATCTTGCCTCAGTTTAAATTAACAGTCCATAAGGCTATCCAGTGATGACACCACGACACAAAGATATGAGGTGCAAGGTGAAGAATGTAGCTATAGATAAGATGGATTACAGCAGGACTGTAAGATCAATGTCCATTTCCCAATATCAAAGGTGAAAAACGTCACACTATTTATATGAAAGAGGAAAAGAGCTCTGCAAGGATCTTTTTCTTGTTGTGCATATAAAGAGGCATTTCTCAGGGAGTATTTTCACAATGTCTGCTAATGAATATGCACTTTAAGAATGGAGACTTTGCTACTTCCAGTGCCTTCATCTTTTAATAAAAGACTTGCTTTTTCATTCTATTCCTTTGCTTGTATTATTTGGTCTTCTCAAGCCAAGGGAAAGTTGAACACATTTGGAGACCAAATGATAACTGTTAAAACAACTTTTTCCTACAACATGAGGTTCTAATGCACAAGGAAAGAACTTTTTTATTCTTATGTGAAACAAAATGTTCTTTGAAAGTCTGCTTCTTGATGATCAGCTAGTCTAAATCATGATGGGTTTTTTTTTCACTGCATAAATGCAGTAGCACTTTTTATTTATGTTGTTCTCAACAACAGTTGGAGAGAAAAGCATTTATAGCTTTTCTTTCCAGCTATAGAAAGATGACCAGAGAGATTTCCTTAGAAAAATGCCATCTTCTTCCCAAAAAGTACTGTCATAAACCTGCTGATTTTATGACACATTGTCCTTATTGTGAAATTTGCTTGATTATCTGAAAGTAAGGTATAAAATCAGACATTTTTATTATTCATTGTATTCATAGAAAGCAAAAATTCAAACTAAAAATCCAATTTGTTTAAACCAAAACAGATTTCATTTTAGAGATAGGTTCTCTACAATGTTGAAAACGTTTCCATTTGCATGGAAAATTAATAATTTAGAATCTTTAAACTGGAATTAACATCACAAAGTCTTTTAGAGAGTTCCCTAAGAGGTTTTGTGGGTTTCCTTCAAGACCCTGGCCCAACACAGAAGAGAAATAGAAAGGACAGGAGGCTTTCAGATAAATTTGTTGCAATTTTTTCCTCTGTATTTACAGGAGAATATTGTCTTAAGAGCAGCTGTATGTAAAGGAGGTAGAAGCCAGCCTCTGTGCTGTCCTGTAGTCATCACACTTATGCCGAAAATCTCATTCCCAAAACAATGCCTTTTCAAAATTGCTTGGTAAAAGAAATAAATTATGAAACCCTTGGTAAAAGAAAGAAATCCCCCATGCATAGTTGTGACTGTATGAAAATCTTTACTTGTTCTTTGGCTAACATACGGCTAGCAGATGTTGTGGCAGAAATAGTTTTTCTAGGCAGGAAAGAACTGGAAAAAAGAAAGGGCAGAGACAAATAGACAATGTTTCCTGTAGGAACAACAGATAGCATAGATTTTGGAATTAGGCTTAGCTAAAGTGGCATTGCTTGTTGAAGACAGCAGGAGTGGCGGCAGAAGAATGAATGACGCAGTAGGATCTGTTGATTCCCTTCCCTGATGAGGGGTCATGTGCAGAAAATGAAGAAGGTGGTGGACCTGATCCAACAAAGAGCTTTACACATAGGGACACACTGAAATTGTTTGCTCTGTTGTTGCCTGAGAGCTCTGTTGCCCCAGAACTAACTCTTTTGTAACAGATAATGTACTAGTGAACCATTATTGTAAAACAAGATTCAGCTTCATTGAACACAGTTACTGTGTGAAAAAAAAAAAAAGAAAAACCAAAACAAACACCCCCCCGCCGCCCCCAAAAAAACCCCACAAAAACAAAAAAAACCCTTACTTTCAGTTAGCATCAGAAATATTATGCTAAATTTATCCAGGATGGACCGGTGAATACATTTACCACATTAAAAAAAGCCTCACTTTGTGCAGAACCAGAAATATTATTCTAAGATTATCCAGGGTGCATAGGTGTCCTATTGGTTGTTACTTCCTATTTAGCGGCTTGGTTAATCTTAAAATTTAAAAGGGAGAATTTCATGAGAGTTCCTGTCTAAATTCAGGCTTTGCTTTAGGCATGTCAGATACTTTCTTGCTTTACCTACTTGAGTATTTTGTTAGACCAGTGTCTTAATCTCTAAGTGCTTATAATCAAAACTCAGAAAGAAATCACTCAGAAGAGTTTCCAGATGTGTAGTTAGGTAGTCATTAATTAACACATAGAAACAAAAATGTAAAAAAACCAGAATTCTACTTAGCTCCCTTTGGAACTGCCTTTTTTTAAGTTTTTTTCCCAAATGAATTAACCAAATACCATAGTTCTCCTCAGTTTTCAACTGATTTAACTTAACCAAGGAAAGATGGAAAGATCAACTAAAACATCATATGTGTGCCTTTCAACAAGTAAGACATAATGCCATTGGACAGACCAGTATGATTAGAAACCAGAATTTGTCACACCTGCAAATGCAGGATCAAGAGACTCAGTGTGAATTTTCAGCCCCTCTGGTTTCTAATAGTAGAATCATTTTTGGTATTGAGCAAAGGCTTTACATGTTTCATGAACTTCTGCTTCTCCAGCTGTACACTCGAAAAAAATAGGCTCTGACTTATGGATCTCAGTATTGTGAGATGAAAATCCCAGCATAGACAAAAAGCTATTTCCGTATAAATATTTACACAGAAGAATTGTACACTCATGGAAGACTGTTTTCCATGCATCAGAGGAAACACTGAAGACTGGTGGCCATTTCTGCCTTTCACTGTAGTTCTCAATTCCATAATAATGTTAATGTAATTTGAGACTACTTATGTAAATCTTCTGTAGAAGCAAAATTATTAAAGGTTAAGTATCTTTTTATGACATAACTCCTGTCATTAATTTTCCTTGCCTGGCTTGGAAGGATAGCTAGATTGCTATCCTGACCGCTGGAATATTTCTGATGCTCCTTCACAGCCCAAATAATATTCCATTCAAAGCAATGGCTTAAACAGAACATTTTGCGACTAGCTTGTTGGCCAATAACTTGGGAACAGTTAATGCAGTGGGATCAGGACCCAAAATGATCCCTGATAATTAATTAAGCAATGTAATGCAGTTATTGATATGTTTCCAGACACTACTAAGAAGCCTGTTCTTCTACTGAAATTTTTCTGCAAATCCAAGTATTTTGAAAACCAGCAATAAATTATAATTGTGGACTACAATATAGTAATAGCACCTTTCTGATTGTTTATAAATGTTCAGTACTCCAACTTCCACTACTTTCAATTCTGAAGTAAGACAAGTAGGTTTAGCCTTAAGAGAATTTTTTTCTAGATGCATGTTTCTTTTCATTGTAGTATTAAAAAAAATTCATAAAAATTATATTTTGAAGATAAAAACATACTGAGTAACACACTGTAAGCTTTGTGTGGACAGACTGGGAAAGCGGTAATGTTATTTATTTGGGTTAACTGCAATATTTTAGTTACTGATAGTAGTTAATATTTGATTATTTAAATAATTAACTCTTTCAGAAGAGATAAAATTTGTCAGCTAAATATTCAGGGAAGAATATAAAAAACAAACAAGTAAAAATAAAAGAAGGGAAAGTGTTCTTTTCTTAGCTTCAGATTAGTTATAAGAACTACTGGGCATTTTGGGAAGGAAACAACAAAATCCAGTCTAGGAATGGATTTGCCCTTTTCATATGGCTTCTTTAATATATACATATTTTGAATGAGGAAACTGAAAGGCTGACATAGCTTCTGTTTTGAGAGACCTTTTCAGATTCAGCTGAAACCAATTTCATTATCTGCAGTCAGGCTGATGCTGACTGGGTTTTCCTGCCACAGCATACTGCAGACCTGCACAGCCAGAGCCACTAATTTTGATCTCAGATAGAGAAAATCAACATTCAACTTAAAGTCATTTTGTCAAGAGGAGGCGTTCCTGACCTCAGTGTGAGTCAAAAGTGCATTTGTCACAGACTGGACACACACCTTTTCACATTTTATCTTTACTTGATACCCATCTCAAGAATTACTCTTTTATCAATACTTTGTGATTGAAAACTAATCAATATTTCTTTTCTCAACAAGGTAAATTAGAACATTTTCTGCTTCAATTAGTATGTACATCTGCATAGACACTCAGGTGGTCTTTACCACTGCTCTTCCAGCAGTAAGGTAAAATAATTTAATGCATGTTTTAATTTTAATGTGACAATAAAAATGCAGTGAAAAGTATCTGTGTGATACTTTGAAACTTCTGTATTTAACATTAAAATCCCAAATGGAAAAAAAATTTTTAGAAATATTTTCTCCTGGTACATTTTTGAATATTGGTAATTTAAAAAGGAAATTAATATTACTAATATCCATGTTTTACAAAATTGCCATTTTTCTTCCTCTACTTAATATTGATTATTGCTCAATTAGTCATAGTAATACAAAATATTAAGGGAAAATTAATAAAAATTTGGAATCACTCTAGACACCAAACAAAATGTCCCACAGTGAATACTGTTTCAGCTGACATGTAAAAATGTCCTGATGCTCGCACTAAGTGTGGGAGAGGGCACATTCAAATGCAGCTCATTATGTATGACAGAAGAATTACTGAGGAACACTGTGAATTGAATGCAATCAGTGTAGAAAATAAAACGATTTAAAAAAAAGAAAAAATATAAGTTTATAAACATAAATAATGAGAGAAAAGGGGAATATGAAATTGGATGCAGTCTTTCTATAGGAGCATCTTTGAACCAGAATATTGTTTATTGCACATTTATTTAAAAATCTAGCTTTGGGAAAAATAGCACATACTCTGTCACAATGAAAGTCCAAGTCTGATTTTTCATACATGATGCAGGGATCTCTACATGGGTAGCTATGTTGGTTAGCACAAAAGAAATCCAGAAAACAAAGTTATCAGGTTATCCTCAAAGAAAACTAGAAACAGTGTTAGTAATGACTTCAGGACAGCAGTATGAGTTCATATACCGCCCGCTATTTTTATTGGCACTACAGAGACTGCAATGCTGGTGTAATATAATCATGACCACTTGGCCAGAAGGAGCCTCTGAACTCCAATCAACTTCCTAAGAGCCCTGGTCTGCACTGTGAGAAAGTGATATTACCCAGCCTGAGGTTCATCAGCGCTTGTGAGTCTGCTGCTGTAAACAATAGTGCAGCGCAGAGCAGAAATATGTTTTCATCTGACTGATGTCACATACCAGGAAAACTGTATTTCCGAGTATCTTCACTTGTTTGTAAAGGGACTCCTTAGTGCAGGCAACTTCCAGAGAAAAGTAAAAATGGTATTCAGTACTGGAAGAGACTTTCTGGATTATCAGATTCATTGCTTTGGCTTTGCAGGCAACCATTTCACATAATCCCTTCCATCAAGTTACAACTAAAAGGTATTTAAAAGGTTTTCTATATATTACTTCAACTAGAATGTAATTTAAGAACCTTGCTGCTCTAATGGTTTGAAATCTTCCAGCCTAAGTGTATTCACAGCTCATTTATCCCAGTTCATTCTCCTCTCTTACCAGGAATAAGGATAAATAGCTGCACATCACACTCATTCCCCAGACCCATGGGACCATTGATTTGTAGCTGTGTGACTGAACATGTTCCATGTTTGTACAGTTCTTCATGCAAGAGTCTCAGATATGCTGTGTGTGGTGTGAGAGAGAGCATAAAGCCTGGAGGAATATCACATTTCATAGCTCCAGAACAATGGCACAGAACCCATTCTGCATTAATTGGGTACTACTGCATTTATTGAGGACAGACGGCCCCAGAGAGCAGCTCCTGAGCATAACTGAAGTCCATTAGTGAGAAAAGTCAAAAAGGGAATGGGAGGGGGGCAAGCCAAGATAGCCCTCTAAAAGCCAGAGTTAAATATGTTGAGACCTGCAAACATTCTAGATTATGGTAAACTGTAAAGCTTGGCAAAGATACAACAGCAGTCAGTTTCATCAGCCGTGTCTGCCCTGAAAGGAGATGGGTGTACATAGCTGTACACAGCCTACACAGCTGTATGTGTGTGCATTTATAAACAGGCATATATGAGTCCTCTCTCCAGGGTCTCACTCATGAGAACAGGACATTCAGAAAATTCTTCAAAATTAAAATGCATCCAATTTTGTTGCTCCATTCTGCGTTCACTCTTCTGTGTCCAAGTGGTGCAGCATACAGAGCATCCCACATTTCATGGGGAAGACAGAAAGGGATAAAGTGTTATCAAATCTGATTCAGCAGCTCTCAGGCACTTGAGAATGGTCTTTCATGATTTATTTTCTTTCATTCAGTTGGGAGAGGGACAGTCTACGGGGAAAAAAATCCTGCCTGTCAGTGGGATGCTGCAAAGTTGCATCTGTTTTGAAGAAACACCTTGTGTTATTTTATTCAGACGACACATTTTTATATTCTTCTATCGGTTAAGTTAAAATGTAGCCTTCATTTAAAAGAAATGAAAAATCAATCTCTCCTTAAGCCACTGCAGTGGCAGTTCTATAAACTAGGGCAAAATTCAGCACATTGAGTTTTAATGAAAGGCAGCTTGGAAAAAAAGGTCATTACTAGCATCCCAGCGCAGAGAAAAATGATAGTTAACTGGCCAGTGTGTCTATGACCAGCATCTGACTTCCTTGCTAGCCCCAGTTTACAGCATGCCATGTTCTCTACAAAAGATACTAGCTTAGAGCATATCTTGCAGTTGTAACTCAGGCAAAACTCTACCGACTTCAGAGGAAATTCCGCCCGAGCGAGCATTGAGGATTTTGGCTGAAGAAAAGGAAGACCTCGAAATTCCATGCAGAGCTATGCCCATTGCGCAAGGTAGTGTAGAAAAACAACGGAAAGAAATTTACCTGTGAAAGCTTCAAACGCTCTCCAGTTTCTGCCTGTCATTGCGCCAGCTCCGCTCCCTCTCTGCCCTGGGCTCCCTCCGGCAGCGAGGGGCACCGGGGGCCGCGCTCCGCCGCCCGCAGCCTCCCTGCCCCGCTGCCCGGGCCGGCTGTGCCCGCTGCCCGCCCTCCGTCCCGCCTGCCCGTACCTGGGTCCGGGGCACCGCTCCTGCTCCTGGATCGCAGCTCCGTCCTCCTGCTCCCGCGGGCGCGCTGACTCCAGCCGCTGCCGGTGCTGCTGCCTAAATGGCGACTGCAAAGCTCGTCCAGGCTTTCAGCTGCCACCTACTGAATAGTTGTGGGATATATGTATGTGTGGGCATATGTACACACAGGCTGTAATGTTCTGGTTCTCTCAACCAATGTAGTAGATTTTTACAATTAGTCTCTAAAGCCTCGACACACGCTCTAGTTTATCATTTAAAGCTGTAGATTACGCTAAGCTGAGCTCACAATTCTCCATTTCTTTCAGGTCTGAAACAGAACAAGCCTGTCTCTTTAAGTTAAAAAAACTTACAAAGCCTTTGTTGAGGCTAATCCCCCGGGCAAAAAACAGCATAGGCCTATTCAGATCAATGGAGCTGTGCTGATTTTTATTACTTGGAAATTTAATCCGTAGGTCTCATATTTATTCACAAAAAACCCAAACCTCCCCCCCCCCAAAAAACCCGAAAGCCAAAAAACCAAACCAGCAGAAAGAAAAACGTGCCTTTAAAAATAGCTTTTGTCCAACATAGCACCTCAGAATTTAAGTCATCTGAAACAAATCAGATTTTTTTATTTCCTGACAGCACTGTCAGGATAAAACAGGATTGTTGAGATTTATAGACAAAGATAAATTAAGAGGTTTTCTCCACTTTTAATGGTGTGGACATATTTTTGTGGATTTTTTGTTTGTTTGTTTGTTTGCTTGGGGCTTTTTTGTTAGTTTGGTTTTGGTATTTTGCGTTTTGGGGTGTTTTGATGGGGTTTTTTTTTGATTGCTTTGTTTTTTTGGTTGGTCTTTTTTTTTTTTTTTTTTTGGGTGGAAAAATCCAAATGCAAAATCCAGTGTCTCCTTCAGCTGTTTATTTTTAAAGCAGCTTCTAACACTTTTCTTTCTAGGCTAAAAGTGAGGTCCACTGAAGGTCTTTGAACTGTCACTGCAGAAAGGAAGCATTGGTGCAGGGTCGCTCTATGAATCTGGGTGAATCCCCAGGGAAGGTGTGTGGACCCCTCGGTCTGCTCAGCTGTTTAGAGTATGGTGCCTTAAACACCAGGACTGTGGGTTCAATCCCACAAGAAGAATGCTAGGAGTTGGACTTGGGGATCCTTGTGGATCAGAATACCGTGTGATCTGTGAGACGCTACCTTTATAAGCAAATAGCAGGGACTATGGCTGTTCTAAGCCAGCTGCCAACATGTAGCTGAGTTGTGACATAAAAGGGCTCTGTGCCCATCTTGAGGAGCACTGCCCTGTGGAGGGCTGGTGGCACCCAGAACCTGTCGCAGCAGCAAGGAAAGGATTCAGTTTTTATGCTTGCTGTGACTGACCAATTGAGCAGCTAGCTTCTTACAGCTTAAATGGCACCTTCAGTGGCATTTAAAATATATTTTGTTTGCTTTTTAAAAATGGATTTGTTTTGATTGCTTTTATGAAAGGTTCATTTATTGTGTTAACGCTTTAGTTGAACGGAGAAATGAAGATGTTTCTCCTCTATGTGTGTTAGGATACATGATGACCTGCAAAATATGGCCGGAGGAAATAATTTGCATTAATGTGCAGTTCTGCTACAGATTAATCCTGAGCCCTGTTTCCACAGGCTCCCAGGCAGGCAGCAAGCTGTGGAACAAACCATGTGCTACAGGCCTGCTCCCAGAGCCTGGCAGCAAAGCCCTGCCTTTGGCCTTGTCACAGCTTCTCAGCAATATCTTAATCCTGTGTGCATGGAGACTTAGCTGATTGATATCTCAAAAAGAAAAAATTGTACAGTAAACTAAAAATTGTTGTCTAATTATATAATTACTTCAACACAGCAACGGTCAAGCTATAAAATTTATAATATTGCTCAGGGATTTTGCCTGTGATTTTTCCTGATTCTGCCCATGGCAGCATGGATTCAGAATCCAGACCCATTTATTTAATAAGTCAAAGTGCTCTTGTATTTACGAAGAATATGGCTTCTCAATAATTTTCAAAGGTTAACAGATTTCAGTCCTCAGTGAGTGCATCCTTATTGTGAAGACATCTTTCAATTTTCCTTAAAAGCAGTGCAAGCATCTGTAGAATTTTAGAGTCTTGACTTGCCACAGCTTTCAATCACTCAGTTCATACTACAAGTCTAGGAAAATCTAGTTCTTGCACCCTATTCTAACAGGATGGATGTTCAAACTTTGAAAACATACTTTTTAAAAATGCTGATTCTTTCCAAAACTGAATTTATTTCAAATAAAAGTATAGGTATAGACTGTCTTCATTCTTTCCTTACCTGTCCAAGAAACTGAAACTTTTCATGTACCGGTTGCAGATATGTACCTCACTGAGAAACAAAACGTCCAACAATTTCTACATCTTCCATCAAGGCTCTATTCCACCAAAACCACCACAATATTTTTCTGATTAGAAGCACAGTACTGAATTGCCATGCTATAATTCACTGTAAAAGAGTTTTGTGGGGGATTTCCCTGAATATCTCTGCTAAAAACTAACATGGCAGTTACCCCCATCACTGAGCATTTTGTAAAATTTCTGCTCTAAATGGCATTGTTCAGGTGTGCCAGGCAAGACAGACTTCCAAAATCTTAGCCGTGTCTCACCTAATAATATTACTCGCATGGGATCCCAGCAGAGAATCCCAGATAACTACACCCAGGTCCATTCCACACAGGCCAGCAGAGGCACAGCTGGGTAAGTATTTTCCTGCCCTAAGCTGCAGGGAGGTTGCATTTCTCTGGACGCTGGTGCACATGAATGTGGGTCAGAATGGACAGCGTCTGTTTGCAGTGAAGGTCTTCCCTTCTCCCAGGGGCACCAGAGAGCTCCACTCTATCAAACACAGACTGTGCATCATCTGTTACTGCATAGAAGTGAAAGTGCAGAAGGCAAGGGCACAAAGCTCTACCAGAGCATTTCTGTAACAAGCTTCCCTCATGAAGAAAAGTCTTAGGCAAGCTACGTAATTGTCAGGTTTCTGTGCTGCATCCGAGCTAGAGAGGGCATTTAAGGAACAAGAGATCTGCTTAGTTAGCAAAATATGAGCTGCCTAAAGCTTGAATGCACATTTAGCACAAACCTGCATGAGTACTGAAAGTACAGCTTTTGAGTCAAAATTCAATCCATGGCCTATATACTGCACAGGAAAATGAGAAAGTCTTCTGTTTTCCTGGAAAAGATTAAGATGTAAAACAGTGGCTCACATGTAAAGATTTTCTCTCTGCAAGGCAGAACAAAATCTTGGAGAAGGCAGCAGAGAGCAAGGACTAAGCTCAATTTTTTCTGTTCTGGGATGGTTTTCCTCCTGTTATCCTGTTTCCCTGGAATGATTTCACTAAACCACAAACTGGCTAAAATATATCCCTTTTCTTCTGCATGTTTGGGAAGGTACTGTCTTAGTTATGCAAGGTCATAAAGAAATTTAGTTCCTCTTTCCAACCATCCTTCAAAATGG
Organism: Melozone crissalis; assembly: GCF_028551555.1. Classification (NCBI taxonomy): domain Eukaryota; kingdom Metazoa; phylum Chordata; class Aves; order Passeriformes; family Passerellidae; genus Melozone; species Melozone crissalis. Next base: position 32,397,680 of record NW_026535783.1, on the reverse strand, counting down.
CAAATAGTTATGTAAATTTAAATCATACTTTGGTATCTTCCTATGCTGTATTTAGTTGTACTAAAAAATTAGCTAATCTACATCATCAGTATGGGAACATTGCAAAAGATTCTAGCATCAGAAATATTTACTGGAATTTTGTCCAACAGGGAAAAATTAGTCTTCAGAAAAAAATTGTTATTAGGAGTGATTCTCCAGGACAGCTGAGTGTCAGCAGTGGATCTTTTTATGCCCTGTATTTGCTGCAGTAATTAGAGTCCTGCTCTTGCCATGGTATGGCAGTAGGCACAAGACTGTATTTTGTATTTGTGCACTACATCTGAATACTAGGCAACTTCCACCATTTTGTAAATGAAGCATAAAACTTCCATGGTATTTTTAGTGCCTGCATACTGCTTAGAACCTGTAAAACTCAGAAAAAAACCAACCAGTTGTCAACTAACTAATGCATATAATTAAAAAAATATAATAATCAAATTATTTACTGTACTTTTCCTGTTCATCTAAGTGCATCACAGACAATTTACAATGCACCAGAGGTGTAGGTGACTACCTCTGGTAGAATTACATCTTATGTATAAATCAAATGTGATGAAAATATATGTAATGTGTCAGGCTGTACATGGTCTACACCCAAACCACAAGATGGGACCAAATTCCTCCTGGGTGTAATCAAGGTTCTCATTTATGTTGAAGAAACTCCAGACTTCCTCTTGATTTGATTGGATTCAAAAGGTGGGCCTTATCCAGTATGTTTAAATGGCAAAGTTTCACCTGACAACCAGTGTTGGTCTATGTTTTAGAGAAAGCAATTCTTCTGGACAGGGGCATTTCATACTGTATTATTTTCAGGCCCTGTTGGCAGATAGATGGAACACTGCTTTTGCTAGGTGTGGACTTTCAGGACTTTTGTTTGTTTGTTTTGGTTTTGGTTTTTCTTTTGAGGGTTTGTTTTTGTTTTGGGTTTTTTTGCAAGGAAACTTTGTGTTGCACACAAAAGTTACACATAAATTTCGAAATTATTGTTGCAATAAAATCCTGTCTAGCCCTTAGCTTGCAATAAAAGTAAGCAGCTAGTCCTGGAAAATTGCAAGACATCATTCTTTACAGACTATAGATGAAATTGGTAGTTTGGAGAAAATATTGTCAGATTTCAGAGTGCCATTTTCTTCTCTGCTAGTTTTCAGTGGCTTTCAGCCAGTCTTTCTCACTCACACCTCAAGAGGATGAATACAGTTGCCATTAGACACCTCTCTGACTTGCATTATTGACTGTTCTGCTCTGAACCAAAATTGTCCAAGTTTTAGCCTGATTCCTGATGAAGGGAATGGAGCAAGAAGACATTTTTGCCTTATTGTCTGTATGAGGGTCACAACTCTAGAACTTCCTTCTGAGCACTTGACAGCAAGAGATTTGCTGCTGATTTACAGGGAAAGCAGCACAAGTTATAAACCTCATTGGTTTCTGGGATGTCAAATGTCATAAAGGTGATTGAAGGAGATAGTCCATTGAGTGCATTCTCCAATATCTTTCTGGGCTATGCAGGGAAGAGTGTAATTGTCACTGAAAATTGATAGCTAACTGCTTTTAACCTGATTTTCTGTGAAAGGGTAAGAGAGTGTAGCACTGTTCGGTATTTAACATGATTGTTTTAAAAAAATATGGATGGCATTTACAATAACCAGAGGAACAGAAAATTTCTTTGTTCTAAGCATAAAAAGGGTCACTTTCAACTTATTTGAGGAGAAAACAGTAACCAAGCTTTGCTAGAAATCCTTAAACCACGTTTCCTGTTATTAGGAAGGTTATTGGAAATTGCTGAAATCTCTAAATTCAGATTAAGAACCCTTTATAGAAAAGCAGAGTATTTCTGTCTTTATTGGTATGCATAAGCACCCATGGCACAATACACTGGATATAAATTTGTTTGTTAAGAACAGTCCGTCCATTTACTGATCACTACTCACACTAAACCCCACAGTGTGCTTGACCCATAATCAGTCAGGCATCCTGAAGGAAAATTCATTGAAGGAGGAAGGTTAAGAAACTTTTGACTTAGTTAACATAGATGAATGACATTAACTACATGTCATTCATTGATATTAACTCTGTTGCTCATGGCTTCCAGTAAATTAACAGAGGTGTTACTCATCTCTTTCTTGAGGATATTCACAGTGGGAAGTAGAGTCATTATCTGCCAGTGGCATCTGCTAAGTTGAGCCCTGTGGTCTTTCAGTGCTTGATCGTCAAGTGGATTGCTCTCCTCACTGTGTCATGAAATATCAAATACTACAGCAGTGTTTGACACAGTGAACAAACCTTTTGAAATCAATATCAATCAGAAACTAGACCCTGAGTAAGACATCTGGCATGAAGCAAGTTTAAGAACATATCTATTTCTTTTTCACTGTCATGTAATAAAATGATAGACTGATGTGCTTCACTTTCCCTGTCCCACTGTGTCAGCCCTCTACACCATTGAATCAACAGTCTCACCAGCATTGCTGTTGTTGCAGAGATCGTGTGTGTCTCTAGAAACGTTTTAACAAGACGTGTTCCATCAGCTTGCCAAGAATAGCTGATGATTTTACAGGTTACCCCCACTCAGCTAGAAGAAACACTGCCCTTTACCTGTTCCAGTGAAATTGATTTTTACCTGTCAAGGCTGAAAGAGAGATATTGAACACTACAGGCACCTGTCGGTGTTCCAGCATGATGGCCAAGTTCTGCGACAATCTCCCGGGAAGCTAGAACATGCAGGCTAGGACAGCAGCTCTGACAATCTGTGCAGGGTGTATCTTGTGTTCCCCACTGCTTCTGCAGGGCAGCTTGCTCAGCTAACACTTGTCAGAGTGAAAGCTGAGCTGGCTACTCCTCCTCCTGGCATTGATCAGGAAGGTTTGTATTAGCAATGGCAGGAACCTCGTGCCACCTCGTGTTACAGGGATCCAACCCTTCCCCTCTAAGATTCCTTACTTGCCAACCAAAGTCAAGGAAAAGGTTGTATTTGTTTTCAGTGATGAAAACTGTGTAAATAATGGGAATTAAAAACCCTGTTAATATTACTATCAGATTCCCCCTTGTCACCTTATTGCTAAATTTTCTGTGGGGTTTCACATAAACAATGGAAATATTTCTATCTGTCCTTTACTTTTTGCTGACTTCTCAGTTTTCTCCATGGTCCTTACTACATATTTCTCTGTGCAATGTATTAGCATTTTTACAGCCTTTGCAGGCATCTATCTGTACATTTATGCATTACGTGTAGAGCCATATAAAATGTCGTGGCATCAATGACACCTGATCCTTCTCACCAGTTGCCATTGTTCCGTGTTCATCTCATCACTGTGGGCTCCCTGCAGAAGCCAGCAGTTCAGGGCCATTTATCCTCCTGGCAAACACAGTCTCTCTTCTGTGAACGGCTCCGCATGTTTTTAGTTTTTAGTATTACACAATCTTGAGTAAATTTGTTAGCCACACAGAAACATGGAATTGCCACAGTGGAAAATCACAATAGACTTAAGTATATTGATCAAGCAATATTAAATAGCATGATGAAGTAAAAAAACAATTAAAATATTTACTATTTTTTTCCTCATTTTTTATGAATTGTCTTAGAGAATGCAAAGTGAAGGTTGCTTAGTGAATATTACAAAATTCAAATTCAGTTTTGTAACAATATATGCCAAAACATCAGGAAAAAAAACATTTCCAAGGACAGTTTTGGGTAGGCAAAATTTCTTTGCAGAGATTCTATTCATTTGGAGTGAATTCCATTCATTGACAGAAGTTACTTACCCTTCTAATAAGTATGCCAAGTGCCAAGTAACTGAACCTATAGACCTTTAATTTTTAGAGTACTGCTCAAGTTTGAATAGATCATAGGCAGTGTTTGCATGTTCTTCACTTACCCTGAAACATGAACAATAAGAGGGGCATTAAAACTTTCCTAATTACATATCAGATCATAACCCAAGGATAAGTATATGTCACTGCACTTCAGTGGGTAGAGTAGAGGTGAATTCACATGTCCAAGCTCACCTTCTCCACTGGTAGCAGTGCTAAGAATAGACTTTGCTGAGTCCTTGAGAACTTTCTGGGTCACTAGTCCTTCCCAGAAGCTATGGATAGATAGCTCTCTTGAACACGTGTGTGCTGCATATCAGTTGACAGTAAAAACAAAACCTAAACCCCATGGAAAGATTTAAAAAATGCCTAGACAATTCCACTGCCCTGTGTTTAGTGCATTAAAATGTGTGCATTTTTATGAATCACAAGGTGAGTTTGTTTTCTTTTTTAGGTGATAAAGATCTTGCAAGCTATCATTTGAACACTGTGAAATTTGTAGTCTTTTATCTCACTTCTTTGGGTGGGAGGTCTTTACAAAAGAATTTCCATGGTTGTGAGAGCCCCACTAATGAACTGCAGTTCATTATAATGAACTACACCTTCTGTAGTCTTGAAATGGAAAGAGACAGTGAGGATGAGGAAGGAGGGAGTTAACAAGGTGAGAAAGCAGACATAGATTAAACATGTGGGTGTAGGTCTACCATCTGCTTGAGTCTTTGCATATTTACAGGAAAAAGGGCAGGTCTTTTTCCCGAGAGAGAAGCAGCAAAGGCTGCATCAAGGTCCAAAGCATGATGAAAGGTCAAACACTAATAGAAAATATTGAGCTGCCACCTCCCTTCACTGCTGTGTTAATACTTTTGGAAAGCCCCATTACACAAATCCCTGCTCGTTGGGATGAATAATGCCATTGGTAGCTGTCTGCTCTGAATGAAACTGTGAATCACTGATTGTGTGTGATGAGGCTTCCTGCATGCAATTCATGGTACAGTTACTGAGTATAAAATAGAGCTTTCTCTCAGTACAAAATATCCCAGCATCAAAAAGCAGAAGTACCTGTATTTGTAAACTGTTCACGGTTATTTCGAGATGCCTATTTATTCCAGCTAGTTGCCTGTTGGTCTGATATCAATAGAGAAGAAAAAATGTATATGCATCCTGTGGGATGTCAAGAATGTGACTGTAATAAAAATGTTCCCTGCTTGAAATATAACAGCCCTTTTAGAGTAATTTGAAGGCCTGCTGTTCATTCAAATTACCTACTGTGTGGGCTGTGTGCCATTATACCACACAACATGTAGGAATAGACAGAGTTTGCTTTTCCTGAAAGAAATAAGAAATGTTATCTTGCAACATTTTCAGAGTAACCTAATAATATTTATTTAAGAAAATTGGTCCTTTAAAAATAAAGAAAAAATTAAAGAATTATACCACATATGCAAGTTGATTCTGCGCTTTTCTGTGCCACTTTTATTGTAATACTTGTTCTTGTAAATATACAAAAATATGGCTTTTCTTGGAGCTTTAAAAGCCTCAAAAGACCTGGACTGTAACTGTGGTCATGAGAGTCTTTGTGCAGACACCCAGCTGGGCACCTACTAAATCAAAACTTGAGTTGTTTGAACATTTCTGTTGAAGGAAAGTGGTAGAATTGGACGGTGAGTGTATGACTACTGTTTTTAGGCTCTGCGTCATTTAGAGTTTGTCTCATGAACAAATTTAGAGTATGTCTCAAGTGTGGAGGGTACAGAGACACTTGACCCTCTGCTAGATAAGCTAGCTCCAAAGTCAAAACCAGTACAACTTCCTTGGCTCACCCGTTCTCTCAAAGTAATTCAATCTGCCGAAAAGTGCAGTGCAACACCTTCAGTGACATTGTGCTTGCACACCTGAGACCTCTGCTAGTGCCCAGAAAAGCCCACAGCTACAATGACCAAAAAATTCAAGGTTTGCCCCCCTATATGTAAGAGGTTAACTTACTCTGTAGCCATGCAACCACTGACACTACTGCATTCATTCTGAGAGTCATTCAGGTATATAAATGAACCTAAGAAAATAATTTTTCTGAAAAGCCCACTTAACTACTAGACAGATCTTGTCTAGAAGCCCTTTTTTTTCTGTAATAGAACTTGCTGAAAAATTGAATTTCTCAGAATAAATTGAAATTGTTTTGTAAGAGGTAAAGCAGACTTAAGCCCCACTTAGTGGGTGATAGCCTGTCTTCATCAAAATTGGATTTCAAGATGTACTAATTAGCACAGCTGAGACTTTGAACCTTTCTGAGTAAGATTGTTCCAAATAAATGAGCCCTCTCTATCCTGTAACACTGCTGCAGTGCTGGCACGAGGATGAATGCAGGTATATTCTTCCCAAATAATTTGTACTGGCATAGACAGAGAGAATACACTTGCATTAACTGCTGCCACTTCATCATTCTGAGAGTAAAACAATCTTACTAAATCTAGCAAATGCTTTTCCCTTGCTAAATTTGCTGATACCTCACAGATAAACTCTAATTCATTGCTGTGTAGACATTAAATATTTCATTTTGTAAAATACTCCTTATATAATTTCAGAAAGAATTGTGTGCATGAATACAAATTGGAATCAGGCAAACATTTTATTAAATCAAATTTTGTCTGGAAACACTATGCATAGAAATTATTTGCTTAGAGAGGGATTCTTAATCTGTTTTAGTTAAACATAAAGGTTTCTCCCTAAGGAGGAGAGCTACCAGAGAAAGCAAGAAAGAAGAATAGCTTAAAAGATTTCATTGCAGTTCTTTATGTACCTTTAGCAAAAGAGAGAAACTGCTCCTTGTAAGTCTGCATTTGTTATTTCAATTAAAGCAAAATTTTAAATATGCATGCCTGTTTGGTTTGGGGAGTCTGACTAAATGCAATATGCCAGCTTCCTTTCTGTTCTTTTGGGTGTATATCATTACTTTACAAACCTTCACCATGACCTTCTGATCATCAATCACCACAAAATAACCCCAAACTCACAAAATTTCTATTGGCAAAAGATTATCTGGATATTTTCACAGTTATGAATCCAGTAATCTCACTATTGTTTGTTTGAGTTTTTAAAATAAATATTAGCCCAACAGTGTCAGATCTGGGGACCTTGTCATAGTATTAAAAGTCAGGAGGTAGTGGCATTGCTATTGTTCCACACAGTAAAATCTAGAACTCAGTTCAGGAGTTTGGGCAAGTCTGGATTCTTGTCAGCAAGAACTTCCAGTCTCATCTTCATGAGGTAATAACATTGGAAAACATTGGCACAAGTAGTCTGGTCTAAAGACACCTTTTTTTTACATAACATTTCATAAAGTATCAAAAAACTTCCCCCCCCAACAAAAACAAAACAAACAAAAATATGAAAAATCAAAACCAACAACAAAAACAAAAAAAAACCCCAAACAAACAAACAAACAAAAAAAAACCACCAAAAACCAAACCAAACCAAACCAAAACAAAATTGTTGCTAACTACCTTTAAGTCTTTAATGAGTCAGCATCTTTTACCAAGGCATTATGTGTGGTCATGTTGTGGCTTCACGTTATTAGTGCTAGGGTTATTCTGTGCTCGCTAGCCTTGCCTTCTTTGCTTGCTTTTGTACAGATCTGTGTATTTTACACCAGTCCCCTGGCCTTGTCAACATTCAAAAGTCTGCAAAAGTCATGCAAATCGGGTGTACATTTCCCAAAAGTACTGCACCTATCAGTACTTCAGTAAAGCCTTTATATGACCTAAAGTTCTGATGAGGTCCTTACTATTGCTCCACTACAAATGAAATAAACTTCACCCCAAATGGCCTGAGCTCTTCACAGCACACTTTTAGGAGCTGAAAACAAAAATTTGTAACACAGCTTCTACAATGAAGTACACCAAACTTCATGTAGCATCCGTACAAGAGTAGCGTAAGATTTACAGACTGAAAGCTTCCCTGCCCAGCCTGTTGGTCTTCTTTCAGGATGACATGAATTTAAATATGAACGCCTTGTGTGATCCCTCATGCTATGAAAAAATGACATAACTCTTTCACAACAGGGAAAAGGTGGCCCCAGCATCAGAGTGCAGTCCTGTTCTGTTCAGGAGAGCTGGCTTCAGCACAGTATTATGGCCACCTTCATTTGCACTGTAGTCTTTTTATGTAGCTTTTGATAGACATGGTTCAGCACAAGTTGCTCTAACGTTTCTGTTAAAGGAATTTCCAAAACCCCAGCATCCAGGCATTTATCTCATGAATCAGGAATAGGAAGCCTCTCAATAAGATTACCAACATCGTTTATTCAAATGCACTTTTGATGTTCCTCTGTCTGTCAGAAATTCAGCACATAAAGCTGTACTGAGAGAGGCTACAGTCACCAGAACTGATCCCCCTCTTATCAATCCCTTAAGAAAGCTGTGAAGGGAAGTTTATAACGTGTATTAGATGACACCTTATTAGAGTTCACAGAGGGAACCTTCTCTGTCCGTTCCATTTTCAGCAGTTCATCAGTGCTTGCCTAGCCAATAATGACAACCTTGGGTGTCCCCTGGTGCTGCAGTGGTAAAAAAAAAAATCTATTTGAAACTATCTCACCCTGAACAAGAGTAAGCCTAAGGGAGATTTTTTTTTTTTAAATGCCAAGTTATATTTGGGAATATAATAATTGGGAATTATTATAAAGTAATATTTGGGAATATAATAAAATATAATAATTTTGGTTTTACCTCTCTAAGAAAGGATTAAAAGGACAATGTTTTAAACAGTTAAATTGCAGCTTTGTTGAAACCAATGCTTTTAAAATTATTTATTGCAGCAACAAATTCATCCTATAGCACATATAACAGAAATATATGTTTTATAAAAAATATAAAACATTACCCAAAAGTGTAATTCTTATTACAAGACAAATGGATCTTTATAGAATCTATCTTTTTATCAAACCTTCTGTATAATTAAGACTAAATCTAATTTCTAGTAGCTTAAAAAAGTTTGTGGTTTGTTTTTTGTTTAAATTTCCACTTTTTATACTCAAGAACAAAAGTACTGACACTGTCTTAGAAATCTATGAGATGAATGATTCACCAGGAGCACAATGAAGAAAAATACTTCTAATCAGAAAAATACACAAAAATATTGCTAAAATTTACATAAATTTGATAACTTCTTGCACTATGCTATATGACATTATGGTGTACTACACAGTTATACCAGAAATATTTCTCCACTGCTTCTTGAAAACCTTGAAGTGTCTGGTAGTTTCATAGAAAATCCAGTACTCTGAAAACTCATAGGAGTAACATAGTACAGTGGTATGCTGGTGAATATTTGTGAAAGTTACAGAAAAGGAATTTGAGTGGCTAGCAGAAATGATAAAATAAAAATGTTCTAATTAAAATAAGTACAGGATGCTTCAAAAGTGTATTTGCAAGGGAGATTAAATGAGATCTACAAAAAAACTTACGGGCATATCACTGTCCACCTTTCCTGAAGAAGGTATTTTTTGACACCAGGTCACCACACTATCACCAGGATTTGTGCTATGTTAATATGCTTAGATTTTTCCAGTAAATAATTATTTTGTTCCATCTTTTAATAATTGTGTAAATTAACTAGAAACATTCTACAGTAATAATATTATGATTAATCATAAAGCTAAGAAAGTGAAGACACAGGTCCATGTGCAACAAATCACTAGCACTCTGCTCTGGCTCAGAGTTTCTTGGCATATAGGTGCGGATTTCCACACTGCAGTACTTCCTTCAAACCATATTTCACAAATCCTCCTTTCAAGTCAACACAGCAAATCAAAATCTGATTCTTCAGACTCTGCTTTCAGGAATTTTTTGTTTGACTGCATAGCCTGAGTAAAAAGCAGAAGTATATAATATCCCACAATAGGTCTAACATATATATGGACAATGTGGGAGTGAAAAGATGTCCTCCATCTGGTTTTGGTCTCACACTTTGTAAGGTGGGACTCAAAAACAGCTAGAATACATTTCATGGCATCTGTCAGTGCCAGGTTTATGTCAAGTGGACTCTCTGACAGCAGCTGGCTGTGGCTCTGCAAGAGACACAGGAGTGTCATGACTGTATTTGGAAGCCTTGCAGACTGCTAAGTTCCCAAAAAAAATGCCTGGCTGGTGCCTGACCTCATAATAGACAAGGCCAGGGTGACCTGTGCTGATGTTACGCCTCGTTTCTAACTTACCCTTCTGAGCGGCAGGGGTGACTGGATCATTTGTGCATCTAATTTTCCTGCTTTAGGCCTTTTATGATGCCTGTGCTGGATCTTTTCGGCTTTAAATGGGACACTGGTGACTTTGCTGTTCAGCTTTTAACCATCACCAAGATGTTTTATCACCAGGCCTATGAGAGACCAAGTTAGTACTGCAGGTTTGTCTTCTCACCACACAGTAATACAAGATGTGAACTGAGGCCAAATATATGACTCTAGGACTCCAGTGATATTTTTAGTAGTATTTTTTAAATATTATTATACAGGATGCTTTTTTCTTTTTGACTTTTTAAGTGTGGTCTATGTAAATACAGAAGTCTGTGTGAAATCCAATACATGTGGCTAAAGACAGCATAACATTTGTTGCCTAAAATTTAGGCATCACTAGAAACTTAAACTGAATTAACTGATATTCAGTGCTCTGATCTGCATTGCCTTGGGTGGTGCAGAACAGAAACAGGGAAAAGAAAATTATTCAAAAGCTCATTTATGGCATATACTACTTGATGAAGTAAAAACAGCTGATGCAAAAATTCAGATTATGAAACTGAGTACATGTTTTACAACAACAAAGACTGTCAGCACCACCACTGATTTCTGGTCTTTAAGAGGTGTTGCCTACATTAATGCAGTAGGTTTGGTTTCAGTTATGGGGTTTTTGTTGTTTTGTTTTTTTCTTTTTTTTTCCACTTTGTCTTCTGCATCCTATTTAGAAAATAGTAAATTTTAGCTAATGCTGTACTCATTTGGTCTTCCAGGGATCCTTTCATTTATTGTCCTGCTGCAACAATTCTGGCATTGCAAACCAGGAATGAATAAAGCCAAGAAAATGAATCAGGTTTGTAATTTATCAGAGTGCTTTTTTCATTTTAGCTATGTCTAAATTGCCTTTTCACATAACAAAGTACCTTAGAGTGGAGCAAGTTAAACCAGCAATCTTATAAGGGCTCTTTTCATTGACAGAATACCACAAGAGTTTTCTGTAAGTATGCACCACCTCTAATACTGCAAATGATGGATAAAGCTTAATCAAAAAAAGGCCAAATTAGTCACAAAAATTATTTTTTATATCTAGTTTTTTTTATCCACTTTGTTAGTGTGTGTAACAATTTAAGCGTATATGAACAGAATTAGTCAGAAGCTATTAAATGCAACAACTTTCTGCACAATGAGAAAAGGAAGAGGGGCAGCTGGACAGTCTAAATTGCTTCAAACAGGGTAAAATTTCAGGACCCGGCTCCCAGAAAGACCAGTTTAATGCACTGAACAGGAGGACATGTGATAAAGGGCATTCAGAAAATGGAATAGAAATGGGAAATGAAAACCATCGTATCTGTAGCCCTTTGAGGGAAAAGAGTGCAGGAACAAAGTTAAAATAGCATCTTTGACTTGAATGATGTGGCAAAGGTCATTCTGCCTCTAACAGAATGTATGGAAAGTGAATTAAGTCAGAGGCTACCACAATTTTAACAGATGATAAAGAAATACTTTGAAAAGACCCTGGTATAGAAGCTGCCTTTTTTGATTACACTGCAGTGAAATCTGCAGGCCAGAATAGGGAGCATTTGTTTTACTATAGCTAGAATTTCTCCATAATTGTCTGAATTACAGTTTTAGGTGAACATAACATGTCACAAGCAGATTTGTACTCTATGTTCCACTGATTTGCTTGTTTTTCAGAACAGACTTATTTTTCACATTCATGTATTGTAATGGTTAGACATCTCAAGTGCAGTAACAATAATTTCTTCATATCTATGTGATTTTGCCATTCAATTATACTGCATTTTAAAATTATGCATTTATTTCTCTGTGAATATGTACATGTCTGTATGTAGCTATATGTAAATATATAAAATAAATTTATTTTCTTTAGATGTACATTTAAAGCTTGAAAACAGATTTTTTATTTTGGATAACAGTACATATAACAGAAATTAATATATCAGCCAGATAATTATTCTTTGTATCTAGCAATGAATACCACAGTGTCACTGGTACTACAGTACAGGCAGTAAATAGAACATACTATGCTCAAAATACTGTATAAGAAACCCCACTTACTTGTATTCATGGCTACTTTGCCAGCTCCCTGCTCCATTTCAAAATTCAGGACAGACAGAGACATTGAAATAAAAGGATCTGGACAAATTCCCAGTGTCTTGCTTATTCATTAAACACATGTGGCTGCCTGATATTTTGGAGAATCCCAGCTGCAACGATCATTGAATCTATGTAGATTACTGGCCACATCACACTGACTGTATTTATTGGAGGGATTGGGTACTGTGCAGTTATATATTCAATTTCCACTGCCCAACCAATGCAAAAGTCCAACATTTTGAAAGGATAGTTAATGCAATTTTTAAAATTTGTCCAGCAAATGCAATTAGTACAGATCTTGCAGTCTTTTCATCATCTGAGAGGACGGTACAAAATAAGAAAATGCAGTGCTAATTCTTTTTCTGCTTCAAGCACTGCAACATGGCTGATGTAATTGAATTGGAAGCCAGTGGGCTGCTGCCAACCATGTGCTTCTGAAAGTGATCACATGTGAACACTTTTAGGAAGTGAAACCCACATAAGCTAACATTTCCTAAGGGTTTGGAAATTTGCCCAGTAAATACAACCAAAATAAAAAACATAAAAAACAAAGCAAAATCACCGTAACAAGTAAATAAACAAAAAAATCAAACAAAAACAACCCTAAAACCAACCCTGCAGAGGAGATGGCTAAAATACATCAAGAAACAGATTTGAGTATTTTTAGGACAGATGGTACCAAAACCCACCACCATGATCTTGTCATACCAAGTCTACTTATGACTGTGGAACATCAGAAACCGTAGGAGAAGGACAGGATTTCAGAAATGATGATGATGATGATGATGATGATGATGATGATGATGATGATGATGAAACATTCAACTAATTGCTTTACATGGGATATTTTCATTTAAAACAGCTGCCACTTGTGTGTCAGAACTCACTAACGTACTGCATTCTCTATTTAAGCTATATTTATATGAACAAATACTAAATCCCTAAATGTATTACTCTGACTTTCAGTGTTATTTGCATATTTTGGCAGAAAACATTTAGACTTCTTCAGTAAGTCTTGGAAAGTCAGATGGGAGTTTGAAGCACAAATTGTGCTTTTTGGTTTTCATCTCATCATCTGAGGTTACTGAAGGTGAATACTCTTTCTGAGCTGGAAACTTAACATAGTCTTAAAGTGCATTAGGGCAGTTCCTCCAATTAATTGTGAACATTCTGAGAAACTCTGCTCTTCGCCCACCTACAACTCCAATTTCTGGACAGTTCTCAGGCTCCTACATGGCATTTAATGGTACCTGCCCCCTTTCAGGTGTAGTCTGTGGCCACAACAAAATGTACCTGTCCCACTGCTACAGGGAAATCTTAACCAAACACCTGCAACAGGCATGCTTCAGATTGAGTCAGTTGTTTTGCACATCTCTTTTTATAGCTATTCCCATTATGTGTCTGAGTTGGAGTAAGCATTAGAAATGGTTAGAGAAAGAACCAAAGAATCTTTGAATTCTCCAAAGTATTGATTATAAAGATCAAATTGCTCAAGTGGCATGATAGTTGGGATATATTTCTCACCCCATATCGGTGAGCTCAGTTATGTCATGCTCAGTATAATTAAGCCAGACAAATAAGTGCTGCTGGTATTCTCCAGAACCAGAAAGGATTATGTCCACGGAAAATGGAAAATTATTAACTCTAACAAAATAAAATGAAGAAATTATTTTATGGATTGATTTACTGTGTATTTCAAAACAGTTTTATAATTTTCTAATGAATAGTAATTCATAATGATTTGTGATGGAATCTGTAAGCTGGTGGAAGAAAGAAAATGACATTTGCTCCCCAAATTAAAGAACATACAAACAAGCAAAAAATAAAAAAATCCAGACCAAAAGAAAAAGAAAATTTATCTCTGAAACAGCTCTCTTTAAGCAAGACAACAAGTTGCCAAAGTGCTAATTAGAAATCAGTGATATTTTGGAAAACATCTTTGTTTTAATGAAACGGGTCAACTATAAATCAAGATGTAAAAGAAAAAAAGTCTCTTCATTCTCAAGAAAATATTAAAGAGAATATAAATATAAATATACAACGGAACAAATCCATTCTTGTCTCACATGTTACTGAGTCAGTGCTAAAGACAAAAGCCAGCCAAAGAGAAACACAGCAAAGTAACATTTTACTAACCCAAAAAAGGGAAGAGAGTTTAAGTGGCATGAAACCAAGATAGATGAATAGAAAGTCAACTGCATCCTAGGCTGCATCAAAAGCAGCACAACCAGGAGTTCAGGGGAGGTTCCACTGGGAGTACTGCATCCAGCCCCGAGATCCCCAGCACAGGAAGGACATGGACCAGTTGAAGTGAGCCCAGAGGAGGCCACCAAGATGACGAGAGGGATGGAGCACTTTTTCTATGAGGAAGACTGGCAGAATTGCAGATGTTGAACCCAGAAAAGAGAAGTCTTCAGGGTGACCCAATTGCAGCCTTTCAGCACCTGAGGGAACTTACAGGAAGAGAGCAAATTGTCACAAAAGGCTTGGCATGAGTATCTAGCTGTTTGCAAGAGCACATCCTGATAGGAGAAGAGGGAATGGCTTCAAACTGGGCATGTTTAGATTATTTTTTAAGGAGAAATTCTTTACTGTGAGCATGGTGAGGCACAGGAACAAGTTGCACAGGGAAGCTGCAGTTGCCCAACCCTGGAAGTGTTCAAGGTCAGATTGGACAGGACTCTGAGCAATCTGGACAAGTAGGAGGTGTCCCTGCCCATGTCAGTGGGTTGGATAATGGATAATCTTTAAGGTCCCTTGCAACTCAAGCCATTCTATGATTCTATGATGTTTGTGTTCACATATGACTTTGGTTTTGACTTAAAGAATCACAAAGGTGACTTCCTTCAGCATTCATACAACTATGTTCTTGAGTTATATATTGCTGAATTTTAGCAAGCCATACGTTTATGTTCTAAGCTGTTCTAGGCAAGCAGCTCTTCTACAAGCTAGTCACTGTCAGCCTCGTGACATCATATGAGCTAAATCCAGTTCTGGCTCTAGCATCCTTCACCTTTAGCATTTGATTAAACCATCCTGTTAACTCTTGGAGTAACCATCTGGACATTGATTCTTCAGCAGATGTATTTCTTCCTTCACACGGGAGCAAATGATTGTAAAATACTTTGAGAGATTTTCATGGTCACTGATGACAAAATACTTCCAGGAATTTTTATGCCTCTTTTCCTCATCCCACATTGTCCTGGTTCCAGCTAGGACAAAGCTAATTTTTGCAGTAGCCAGGAGGACCCAGGGATTATCCTATAGAATCTCACAGCACTTTTTGGGAACAAGTAAAGAGATCCCTTCTGGGTCATACAGTGCAGTAGAGGGAGCAAATGGGTATTCCGTATTGTCAGGTGTTCCACAGTGAGCAACCAGGTGTGAACTGTTCACCTTTTTTTGTATGCCCTGTCATTAGTGTTGATGTTGTTGTTCATTGTCTCATTTCATTGCTGTTTCCAGTAAATCTTGCTAATCCCAGCCCATGACCTTTACCTTTTGTGCCTCCAATTCTCCTTTCTATTCCACCGCAGGGGCATGCAGGGAGTGGGGAGTGATGGAACTGTGCATGGTTTGGAGCAATTCAGTGGAGACACTAAATTGTGTCCCCATTCCTAAATCAGAGCACTGAAAATAGCAGCATCTTTGCTTTCATACTTTGTTTTAAAATTATATTTCTCTTTACATTATATGCCTTGAACAATAATTTTTTTTTTGCACTCAGTTCTACAAAATTCTACAAATGCTAAAATGATAGATTTGGATTCCAAAACCTCCCTTTTGCTTAATCAAAATATCCATGGAAACAGATATTCACAAATCTCTTTGAAGGTTTCTGTAATATCTCAATACTGGATAAATCTCTTTCTAGAATTTCTACCATTTCATTTTTTCATTTTCTTCTTTTTATTTTTTTTTCTTCTTGTTCAACCTGAAAGAAAAAACCCAACAAAATAGGAACAATTCTGCAGATAAGTAAAAATTATGAATTCTTTATAGTTATACTAATTATAAAATTAATTATAAACTCACTGGAATATTATGTTACTGTATTGTGGAATGGAATATTTCAGTCATTTTTCTTCAGAGGTTTCTGTTGTAATATTTCAAGAAGTCAAGGAAATTTGCATTAATGAAGCAGAGAGTTTGGACAGCAGATTTGGCCTTTGACAAGCATGTCTTTTCTAACAGATGGTTGCACAGAGTAAGGTTTCAAAGAACGCTAATAAAGTTAGTACTTGATATGTGCATGCAATTCTCCTTTAAAATCAAAGGAGAAGCAAAGAGCAGCTGCCCTGAAAGGGCAGGGATGCTGCACAGATGGGAGAATGAGAGCAGAACAGGCAGTGGCCTCCCTGGCCACTGGGAGAGCAGGATGGGGTAGTGATGGAAATCAGGATCAGCTGAGAGCCTGAGAGGCCGGTGGGCAAGTCACAGGCTGGTGACACATCCATTCAGATGGGCATGCACAAAAGAAGATTTGTATGCGGTAAGTCTGCCAGTTTGATGTTTGAAAATGTATCTAAATTGTTTTCAATGATGAATACTAATATCTATCATTTTATAATATAGAAATATGAGAGGAATCCTTCATTCACTCATCTTGAACCATATTGAGTTCTTTCACATTCATGTTTTTTACCAGATCATTAAAGCTATGATGCGTCATTTCCTCTATAGCTTGAAAGTAATTCTTCTGGCTTATTTGAGAACCAACAGTTTGACATTGGTGTCAAATAAATTAAAAATCAGCTTAATGGTGGCAAACAACGCATCAGTACAAACAATAACATTTGAACCAGTGTATAGAGAAAAGTAAAAGAAAGAAGATTAAAACATCAGCACAATGTGGGTAAGGATCCTTTCACTTCTTTATAATACATTATTTAATGGCTTTATATGCTATGATTTCTAAGTATGTAATGCTGCATATCTGTTCCTGAATCTGCATACTCAACCCACCCTGCCATAAAAAAATGCTTTTGAAGAGTAATCTAGTCTAGAACCTAGACTACATTAGAACATTCTAGTCTGAAAACTACTTCTAACAGCCTCATAGACTGAAAGTAGGATGTGAACACAATTGAACACTTCAGGTGCAATAAAAGAGGAGAAAATAGTGATTTTAAACTGGAATTGTCAGGGAAAAATAAGTAATTCTTTGTTTCATAACATACAGACTCTGAAAAAATTATATGAGTATCAAGAGAAGATATGATATAGAGACTCCCCAATCAAATTACAGTGGATAAAAAAACCAATAAAAGCAGTGAAAAACCAGAGTTTCTAAAGAATGCTGGCAGGGGAAAAGTCTGTCTAAATTCTAAAACAATCATAAAATTTATTGATAGATTTCCTTCTTTAAAACATCCATATTTCATATTGTCTTTCAGTGTTATAACTCAGATAAACATTTTCTTTTTTTTGTCTGCTAGGTGTTAAATAAGACTTTGGAGATCAGGAAAATGAGATACTAAAAATATTGTTTTCAGCTGAAGACTCTAAAGTGATGTACAAAAACACCTACCTACTCCAGCAACTTCTTAAAGCAACACATAACCCTTTCAGTATTCAGATTTTGAAATTTCTGTGCTAAAAATCCATCATGGTGTATTTTAGAGGAGAAAAACTCACAAAAAAACCCAGAACAAAATCAAAAACCAAAACTGAAACAAAAAAAAAAAAAAAATATCCTAGGAAAAAACAAGCAGGTACCTTTTAATTTATGAACTTTGAAGAATTAGGAATTTGATTTTTCACAGTGTGTTTGAGTATACTCTATCACATAAAATCTGTCCATCATTTTGTTTTCAAACCCCTTTTCAATGCATCAAAATTTTCAGTTTCAAAACTTTACATGATGAGTTTCCTTCTCTCCTTATTGTTACTTTATCTTGCATGAGTTCCCCCTGAAAAGGAGCTGTTCACAAAAAAAAAAAAAAAAAGGAAGAAAAGGACCCACAGAATCTTGCTTGAGTCTTACTGATGTACTTTCTTTGCAAATTTTCCTCCTGTTCCTATGTTCTCCTTTATGCATAGTTAACATGATACAAAGGCTCACAATGAAATTACAGTGAATGAAAAAGACATTTAAAATAGCCTTAAAATAAAGAAAAAATCGCAGCTTTTCCTGTTATTACTACCATCCCATGAAAGTCTGTGTGCAAGATATTGCAGAGGCAAACTCATGTCTCTGATCTAGGGGAGCCTCTGGATGAAGCCTTCTTGCTCAGCCTACAGGAGGCATTACACTTGCTGGCTCCTGTCCTGCTGGGGCACTTCAACCACCCTGACAGCGGCTGGGAAAGTGGCACAGCAAGCTGCAGGCAATCCAGGAGACTCCTGGAATGCATGGAGGAAAACTTCTTGAGCCAGGTAATAGCGCTGCTAGAGAGGATGTGATCCTGGAGCTGATGGCCACCAAGAGAAGGGAGTGAACCAGGGGCATGCAGACTGGAGGCAGCCTGGGCTGCAGTGACCATGCACTGGTGGAGTTTGCAGCCCTGAGGGATATGGGTCAGGTAAGCAGTGAAGTTAGGAAAGCACACTTCCAGCTGTTCAAGTCAGTGGGATGCCCTGGGAGACTGCCCAGAGGATCAAGGGAACAGAGCAGAGCTGGTAGATATTTAAGGACACCTTCCACAGAGCACAAGAGCTGGCAATTCCCAGATGGAAGAAACTGTGCAAGGAAGGCAAGAGACCAGCATGGCTGAGTAGGGAGCTGCTGGTCAACCTACAGGGAATGAATCAAGTGCAGAGATAGCTGAGGGTAGGACTGTGAAGAGTATAGAGATGAACTTCAGCTGTGTAGGGATAGGGTAAGGAACACCAAGGTCCAGTTGGGACTGAGCCCAGCATGGCACACAAAGAATCTGTAACTTATACAGGTACACTAACCAGAAAAGGAAGGTCAAAGAAGGTGAACACGCCTGATAAACTGTTGGAAATCTGGTAACCAGGGATAAGGACTAGGCTGAGGTATTCAACAACTTTTTTGACTCAGTCCTCAATGTCAGCCTCTCCTCCCACAGCTCTCAAGATGGACAGCAGGATGGGGAACAAGGGAGCAAAGTCTCCCCCACTCTAAGTAAAGATCTGGCAAATGACTACTTGAGGAACCTAAATGCGCA
Source organism: Melozone crissalis (assembly GCF_028551555.1). Taxonomy (NCBI): domain Eukaryota; kingdom Metazoa; phylum Chordata; class Aves; order Passeriformes; family Passerellidae; genus Melozone; species Melozone crissalis. Next base: position 32,378,363 of record NW_026535783.1, on the reverse strand, counting down.
GGAGACTGTGGGACCAAATGAAATACACCCTAGAGTTCTGAGAAAATTTCCTGATGTAGTTGCCAAGCCACTCACCATGGTATTTGAAAAGTCTTGTCAGTCAGGAAAAGTCCCAGGTAACTGGAAAAGGGACAACAATTGTTTTAAAGGGTAGGAAGGATAACCTTGGACACTACCAAAGTATCAACCTCATCGCAGTGCCGGGGAATACCATGGATAGATTCTTCTAGAATCTGGGTCAAGGCACATGGAGGACAGGGAGTTGATTCAGGACAGCCAGCATGGCTTCACCAAGGGCAAGTCCTGTCTGACAAACCCAGTGACCTTCTGTGATGGCATGACTCCATCAGTGGTCAAGGGAATGGCTACAGATGCCATTTATCTGCACTTCTACAGAGACTTGGACACAATCCTCTATCTCTGAATTGGAGGCAGATGGATTTGATGAATGGACTGTTAGATGGATTAGAAAATGGCTGGAAGTGACATCCAGAGAGTAGTGGTTAACAGAGCACCAATGGGCATCAATGACAAATGGTGTTTCTCAGGAATTCATTTGGACCAGTGTTATTTAATAAATTCATCAATTACCTAGACAAAGGCATCAAGTACACCCTCAGAAAACTTTTGGATGACACCAAGCTGAGCGATGCTGTTGACATGCCTGAAGGTCCGATTCCATCCAGAGGGATGAAGCTCATTTAGCCATGAGAACCTTAGGAGATTTAACAAGGCCAAGTTCAAGGCACTGCACCTGGGTCAAGGCAAGCCCTGCTATCAGCACAGGCTGGGGATAAACAGAAGAAGAGCAGCCCTGTGAGAAGGATTTGGGGGTGCTGGTGGGTGAGAGGCTGGACATGACCCAGCCATGGGCACTCCCAGCCCAGAAAGCCAAACGTGTCCTGGGCTGCATCCAGAGCAGCGTGGGCAGCAGGGCAGGGAGGGGATTCTGCCCCTCTCCTCTAATGAGATCCCACTTGGAGTGCTGCATCCAGCTCTGGCTTTTATTTAAAAGCCATATTTCTGTTCTGTTTTTCAAGTATCTCAGGCTGTATATCTTCACTTAAAAGCTCCCTTATCATTCACAAGTTCTGTTCCTAGAAGAAAATGATTCAGAGACTTTCAGGTTTCCCTCTGTTGTTAAAAATATTTCAGATTGCAGTTTATATTTTTTAAAAAGAAGAATGTACAAGAGCACACATGCACGAGTTTAAAATCTTGATTACAACAATGTCTAAACACAAATGACAAGAAAAGAGCCTTATAAAAAGGGCAAACTTGATGAAAGTTTCTTTATGAAAGTTTCTTTACTGTCAGCTACTTGAGTCTTGGGGATGTCCTGATTCAGACATCATATCTTCAAATAGAAAGCTTTTTGTATTAAAAATGCTTCAGAGAATTCTCTTCTGTAGCATCGCCATTTACCTCTTAATCTAGCACCAACTTTTTGAAGTCTACAGCAATATGTATCAGAGCCTCCTGCATCTCCAACGTTTGTGAAGAAGACTGTGTGAAGAACAATGCCTTTGTTTTGAGCATGCCCTCTCAACTTCAACTGCTGCTCTTACTCACTCTATGCAACTCTATCTTTTATAGATCTCTATGAAATCTTTCCTCTCAGACTGTTTGCTAGGTTGAAGAGACTTAGTGATTTTCCCTCTATCTTAGTTACTGCTTTCAAGATAGAAGCCCTCCCTGTAGCAGCTCTCATTGTGGTTATAGGTGCATTTAGAGTACAAAATCAATAGAAAATAAGGACCCAGCATAAAACAGTTAAGTGGCAATATAGAAGGTTTTTCTAAAATCATTCAAGACTATTCATAGCCAAAGTTTTTTTCCCCTCAAGTGATACAGAAATGGATAAACACAATCATAAGATCTGTGCTTGCCCATCTACCTGACCTACCTAACCATGAGAGAGAAAATGTCATTAAAAATTTGCCTCAAAATGTACTTTTCGTATTTCTTTCTACTTTATCTTCTGATTTTCCAACCAGAGAGCCACCTGAACTCCTGCTGTGGAATATAGCAAATAGGATTTTTCTTCTAATTTTTGCATGATTCCATCACACCTTGGCAGCTGATTTAGGATGTAACCACACCCACAAAACATGCACACACACCACACTCACCCAAACATACATGCACACATTGTGGAAGTGCACAGACATTCTAGACGACTTGTACAAAATAACTATTTTTTGTCAGCGAGTCTCTGGTTGGTAAATAATTTTCTCCAAAAAACCCTCTTGATGTAGAACATGAATTTCCTTTCTGGTATGAACTAACCAAAATTTAAAAAAAACATGTTTCATCTTGCAAATGAAAATCAGGAAATGTTATTAAAAAGTAGATCATACATAAACATCTATGTGCAAATTTACCTTACATAATTTTGATGATATAAATATATGCAGTACCATGAGTCTAATAATTTTACAGAAAAGCCAAGTAAAAATGAGAATTAATGTGAAACAAAAATATAAGACACAGCTTCCTCTACTGACCTTACAAAATTATATTATAGATCCAATGTGGAACATAAATTTTATAACGCAATATATAGAAATCATGGAAAAAAAACTTTTCTATAATGAGCACATAAGAGCGGAGAAAAGCCTTCTTTCCTTTTTCAAAGAAAAAAAAAAGTGTGTCAGTTTGTAAAATTGAAAAAAAAATTATTCCATTTAAAATTAATTTTGATTATTCAATGTATACATCAATGTTCAGTATGAAACTGCAGTTCTCCACTGTGTACACTTCACAATAGTACACTGTGGTGTACTATTTACAGGGACTATCATTCAGGCTTTTGGAAAACCTAATTTTCTCCTCCATGTTAACATTCAGATCAGACTATATTCTATACCATTGATCTAAATAATGGTTGAGAGAGACTTTGCATTTTTAGATATGTAGCTGAAGAAGAGAAGCCAAAAAACCAAGCAGGAACCGAATCCTAAGGGACTCTGCTGATACATGAACTGCAGGCTAATGTGAGTGATTAAATTTTTACAGATTGTTTATCAGCCTAGTTTACCAAGCATGACTTCTGCTGCTGTGCATACAAGAAGACGGCTAGACTTGTTAGCAGAATAGTGGTGCTCTGGGACAATTTATAGAACCCAAGATAATCTCACTGCACAGTTGTGAAGAGCCAATTTCGTTTTGATTTGTCTCAACCCAGGTTGTCAGAGGCGTGTGGAGGAGAGGTGCACATGTACCATGTGCAGGAAGCAACTGGAAGAAGCCTGGTCTCTGGGAAGACTTTGCCTGGCAGCTGTTTCATATCCCACATGGCACAAGCAGACAGCAGGAGACCACCAAGGACACCAAGAACACCAAGCACCCTCTGGAAAGGCTCTGCAATCAGATGGCAAATTTCCAAGTTTCCACTGCAGTCCATTGGTGGAGACTTGGATTGGGCCAATCGTCTCTCATCAGCAGGCAGACCTTGGGAGGGGCAAGGGGGTATAAAAGGAACTGCACCACAAGCTCTGGCATTTTGAGACTTGCTTTTTGGCTTTGTGCTTCTTGCTTTTGAGGCTTGGTGATTGGGGTGTTCTGAGAGTTGTCTTTTACGGCTTTTGGAGACTTGTCTTTTGGCCTTGGCCCCAGCCTGGCTTTCAGCTCTCCTGCCCTTGCTGGCTCTTGTCTTCACCTCCATTCCTTCCCATTTCCTTTCCTTCCTTCTTTTTTTTTTTTTTTTGGTTTTTTTTTTTTTTTTTTTTTAGCCCACTTTGTTTTGGGCAACTCTTTTTTGTTTTTCATTACCAATAAATGGTTCTTAGATACAATGTTTGTCTTGTTTGACCTAATTTTGTTCTAGAAATTTTAAAAGAACTCACAGTTCCTCACAGTGGAACATGACCACAGTGCACCAGGAAGCAGGATTTCAGGAGCATAAGAGATGAACCCTGGGCACACTTGCACATAATCAGGTCAAGCTGAGCTTTTTCAGTTTGTATGTCATCAGCACCAGAGTCAAAATCAAGAGGTATGAGAAGAGTATGTCAGAAGCCTTGTAGTTGAGAAGAAAAGGGAGAAATATGAACTTTCAAAAAGCTATTAAGTCCTACAGCCTCAGGAACAATGGAAGCAGTGAGGCCTGGAGCACTGGAAGTTTCCTCTGTTGAGGCTTACAGTGAGATTGCAAGCTACCTCTCATTTGGTATTGTATTTATCTAACTCTGAGTGAGGAACTGAGCTCCAGCATCACTAAACAGAACATGTTGCAATAGCCATGTGAGCTCTCTCTCAGTGCACCACATGGCACGGTGAATGGAGGTAAGGCACTATGTAATCTGCTACCTAACACTCATGCCACAGCAATGCATTCCAACAGCACATTGCTGAGACACTGACAATCCCCCTGCAGCACCAGAGGAAAATGTTGTTCCTGCAAGACATCAAATGCAGTAACAGATCCTATAGCCACTCTGATAATCAAAGGATTTCACATGACTTAAATTATATCAAATGGACATTGGAAACCCAGTGAAAAGAATCTGTCTCTGTGATGTTGCTAAGAAAAGTGCAGACATATGGAGCAGGGAAAGGACAGGAGGTCTTGCAATGGACTCCTGTGCCTTTTAAGGTGAATGGGAAGTTCCTTATTGATATCTAATCTGATATCCTACTCCTGCTAAACCTTACTAAGGGTTCATCGTTGTGAGTTTTGCTCAGCATTGAGACATAATTTGCTAAGAAGCACTTCTTATTTTAAAAGGCTTACTTCTGCTTTTCTGGACATTAGAACCTAAATTACCATGCTCTGAATAGATCTTCTTTACCCAATTCCATTCTATGGATAATATATGCAAGTATTTCTTATTAATTCACTAAGATATTACACTCCATAATACTGCCTTAGACCTTACACTTTACCTGGAACTTCAAATTACTTTGGCTATCATGTTGTGTATTAAAATATTCTGAATATGAAATCTTTCCCTGTAAACCAGAAACAGCAGCTAAGCCCATGCTCATCTGCTCAGTCACTCCCCCCAGAAGAGATGGGGGAAGAAAATCAAAAGGGTAATAGTGAGAAAACCAGTGAGTTATGATAAAAACAGTTTAATAATGAACATAAAACAATAATAGAAATAATGCAAATACTAAAGCTAATATGAATAATGTTTTAGTGAAAAGGGAAATAACAAATAGAGAATGATAAAAGCCAAACAAGATAAGTGATACAGCTGAAAATAATTATTCAGCACCAACCAACCAAAGGCTGGCCAGCCCCTGAGCAGCAGCCCTTATGACAACCTGCTCCCTAGTCTGCTGAGCATGGCAATACATGGTGTGGGATACCCATTTGTTCAATTGATACCAGCTGTCCTGGCTGAGTGATCTTCCTATTCATGTTAAAAAATAAACATCAAGAGAAAAAAAGGTAGAGAGAGAAAAAGAGCTGGTCAAGTTAATTCTTGCAGAGTCTTCTGAATCTCTATTTTTTGTTGACACAGCTCCCAGCTAAGATATCCAAGAAAGCAGATGCAGTATCAAAATAAACTCTGTAAACCCATCTGAGTTTTCATATAACTACACTAACCTGCTTTCAGATTTCAAAAATTGTAGCCCAATTTTTGGGCGACAGAATACTAAGTATTTTATTTTTAGACAATGCAAATCAGCTCAGGCATTGAAGAAATTATTATGTTCCTTTGTTTAAAGAGGTGGTTGCACTCTTGTCTTCACAACTGCCAATATTAAGAAAAATTTGTCATACAATATTTAATATCAATGCTTACTTTATAGATAAATTGATGCCTTTAAATAAATATTTAAATGCTTGTAGTCACTTACAGGAATGTACATAGCTGACAGAACATGCAAACTCAATTATTGGGAATGGTCCCACACTTCACTGAAAGAGATTAACTCATTAACTCAAGCAAGCTGCAGTTTTGTCATCTTGATCAAGTCCCTATCTAAATACAATTAATTTATTCCTCTTTTTTTGGTCTCTTTCATCAACTGCTTATATAAAGTATGTAAGTAAATTAGGAATTTTAGAAGCCTATGCATAAGAGAAACCCATGTGTCAGAATGTATGTCCAATAATTTTAGTAGGGTATTCTTCCAACAGTGTGATCTACCTTCCTAAATGCTGTGACTGAGATGGCTCCACAGGTAAACCTGTAGTTAGACTTTCATTCATCCAGTTGCAATGAAGAAGAAATCACTGCTTACATAATTTCAGCCTTTTAGAAGAAGTTAGACATTGAGCGTAAATTATTTCCAGTTTTCAAAGAGAGAAAATAAAGTACACAGAAGATGAGTTTTTACAGTTAAGGAATTGGTCATCTTTAAGCACAGCATTTCTTCTTTGTTGGGTTCTAGATGACTTGTCTTTCCAAGATACACATACCATTTAGATAATGAAAGATGTCTGGAATGAGATGAGATGACTCTCACCCTTTCTGTGTGCTGTGGATTAACACAGTGTCTTCATGCAGAATATGAACTGTATGAATTTGCATCACAACACGCGACAAATTATTCTGCTCAAGCAGGCTACCTCCAAGCACAACACACTCATTCTGTCTCTCAGAATTTTGTCCCAACAGGTTCATATTTTCACCCAGGCATGAGATTCCAAAAGATGGAGCAGTGCATTATTCCACTAGTATTGCTGGAAGATATGATGGTAATAGAAGAAATCTGCAAAAAGTGATGTTATCATTGTACATGTACAAGGTTCGCTGGAACACTTTCCAGTTTATTTTATGCAACTTGTAACTTCTAGATACCAAAATATCACCTTGAGAGTATTTTTTAGGTTATGTCTCCTTGGCAAAAAAGACCAAAAACTTCATGTGCAATCAGGAAACAACTAAGGATTATGAACATTTGCCTCTAGCTGGGGCTAGGAGTGCTATAAGCTGCCTGCTGCTAACAAAAAGAAATCTATCATGGATCTCTATTAATCTCAAATTCACTGTAGAAGTTAAACTTAATACTAGGAAATGAAACATGGAGGGAAGAGCGAGAAGTCTTCCATGTCAGGCCTTTGTTCCAGAGGAGGATTGGATGAGGTATGTGCCAGAGAATTGTTCTGTAAACTTAAGGAGACAGTAATTCCATAACCTGCCCACATTATGTACTGCAGTTACTCACTGACCTCCTTATTAGAATGTTTTTCCTCATTTCTATCCTGCACATTTTTGACTGTAGCTTAAGCATTTTATTTCTCATCCTAGCTATTTTTCAGACAGACTGAATACATTATTTCTTTTCCTTTTCCATACTCCTTCTGTTACAAGGCCATTGTCTTTAGTTCAATCTTTTGTTCATGCTAATAGCCACACAGGCCATGGCTCCTGGATTTCTTGCAAATTCTGTGGACTGGACTGGACTACCCCTAAATCACTTTGCTCTAGCCAGTGTCTTTGCATATTTCTGGAAATACATGTGCTCACAAAGGAAAATTGCACTCCAGCCACAGTTGTAGTAATGCTGTTTAGAGTAGGAGTATTCCAGATGCCTTGATGATTGTTCTCCTAAATTCCAGTACAATGTGTTTAGTAGTATCATGATGTTTTCAACTCATGCTGAGGCTGTTATAAAATGTAACATGTATTGATCACTTTCAGAGCAACACATCTTTAGCTGACTCTTCCTCATTTGTGTCATTGATACTCATTCCTACATGTAGTTTCTGGTATTTCTTTTTGTCAAAAATTGAGTTCGTTTTCCTAAAAAGTCCTCCAATCTGTTATCTGTTTTGAAATGCAATACTGTTTTCCAGCCTTTCCAGCCTTCCAGTTGCACTTCACCCACATTTTTTTCATAAACAAATATTCAGTTTATTCACATAAACTTCATATTGAGGCATAACTGGATAAATACTGTGCAGAAAAATGACAATGCCAAGAGCTCTACTGTCATGTGAGCAAAAGCCCGAAGCTCTGTGTAACTATGTACTCAACCACACCTCTCTAGGTATATGAGATCAGGACTGCAGGAGCTGTCACTGCTGTTAGGGAAGCTCGAACCACCCTATGGATTTTTGTATTTTTTTTTGTCCCAACTACTTCTTTATCTCAGGTGCCATGTTTTGTAGATAAAACAGCAGCACACAGAGATTCATTGTGATGTATTGCGCTGCTGTGTCAGACAGCTCTGTGCCTCACTTGCATTTTCAAGGTGACCCTTTTGTCACACTGGAGTTTAGTTAAGGAATGCATGCACAGTGACAAGGCGTTGTTGTCTCTTTCTGTCACTGAGTAAGGCTTATGGTGAGGTCAAGATGACATTAGGGGAGTCCTCCTCACCACACCAGCTGACTTTTCTTCATTGATATTTGCTTTTTCTAAATTAACAAATATTTGCATAACTAAATATTATATGCAGCCATCTCATATTGACTGAAGTGTGCATCCCAGAAATAGTTTTAGATCCCAAGGTCTATTTCATCCAATTTTTTGGCATTCAACATCCAAATACCTATTAAGTGATCAAGCACTGCCATGCATTAAGAAAACAAATCAAAAGGAGAGCAACTGTGGACAGACATAGCAGTAACTACTAGTACTAGACTAACAGTATGGGATAAAGATGCTTAACTGATTCACAGAACAGGCATAATTTCAGCTTATATTCAGCAAGTATCCAGCATATTATGTTTGAATATTCAGCATATTCAAAAAATGTGCCTCTGGTAAAACTCAGCTCAACTGCTGTCCAGTATATGCAGATCCCTCTATCCATCATTCTCTATTTTCTTCAAAACTAACACATGGGGTATCAGTTAAATACTTTTTGTGAAGGTAATGATTTCTGCAGACACTGTACTTTTTTCAAGTAGACAAGGAATTCTATATAAACCACCAGTCATCACCCATTCATTTCATGTTACTTATATTTACCTGGTGTATAAATTGCCTCTCTTCAGTTTGAACTCCTGGGAAGACACAGTTCAACTGATCACATGGTTCACGAATTTTCTTGTAGGCCCTTAAATTTACAAGGAGACCTTTCAACAACATTTGTAAAACATAAACACATGAAAAAAAGGAAGTAATAATAAAGACTTAGGCTTTCAATCCACCAACTTACTTAGTTTGTCCTCCTTCTCATATTCAAGTCCTGAAATAATCTCCAAATATTTTTACCCCCTGGGGAAAAAGAACATAAACAAAACATAGAAAAAAAGGCGAATGCTGTAGATGGAGTTGCAGCACTATATAGCACTGAGGTTCATGACCTTTCCAGAAAGCCCTGATGTCAGTTGTTTATAACTTCATCAGACCATGACCTTTAACAATGATTTTTTCCATGCTTCATTGTGTGCATAAAACTGTATTTTTCATCATTTCATTTAAACTCTATCAGAGGCAGTTTTTATGGGTTTTCCCCCCTCAGAATGCTAGAATAAAGGGGTTTTTTTGCTATTCAGCTATTCAATGATGAATTGTAGTATTTTGTACAGTGAAATAAGGATCCTATAAACATTATGGGATATTTTGTGAGAAATTTAATGGTTTTCTCATATTAGTCTGGCTAAGTTATGCATTCCAGTTACAAAGCTAGGATCCCATAAGATAATATTTGAGACTAAAGTCACATGTAACCCACTATAAATCCACTATGTGCATGCTGCATAGTACACGACCCCTAGTTGTATAAACACAATTTTTTTGCAAGACCCCTGTTTCATTCCCTTGATGAGGGCATTTGCAGCTCTTCTGTAAGCCAGTACCTAGGGTTTTTTATTAATGCTCATTTACCATCAGAATGTGCAGCGCAGTAGGCTGTAATCCAGGCTGACAGGACATCAGCTGTCCTCGTAACCCCCTTGTGCAGGCAGTCACTGACAGCCCCCAGCACAGGGAGGGAGGAGGAGAAGCAGATGGGAGGAAGGGCCTTCCTCTCTGAAAGAGTAGCAAACTAGCATGCAGAAAGACAATTTCAGCTGTAGTGAAGAGCAGCCACAGAGAAGGCTCAGTGCAGAATTACGGTCCTTTAAAAGTCTATGTGTGTGTAATGTTTAGCATTACACACAGGCAAAATCCTCATTCACCAAATAATGTCCAGTCCAGCTAAGAAAACCACATGAGTTTCATCAGCAAAATTCATGTCCATACAATATGATTCACCACCAGAGCAAGTCTACCCTATCTATGCTATGGGTCAGGATTCCTGGAAAAGACAGCTTATGGGCCATGCAATTTCAGAAGACAGACGCAGTCAAGCAGAATGACTTAAAACACTGCATTGGATCTTCAATTCCACATTTCTTACCTTCAAATAATTTAATTTTGTGACCTCAATGGCCTTTTATTGTATTATTTCTATATGCATGTCAATGCATATTGTTCCTTAGGCAAAATATCTTGCCTTTTTTCTTTTTATTTTTTATTTTTGTATTGTTCCTGTCTATACACATTTATATTTGTCATGTTTGTTTCTACATCCACAGGGCTGGAGATGTGCCTTATAAATCCCTGAATTGTCATGTACTTCCATGATGTCATATCAATAATAATAAATGGAAAAAGAAATCAGAAACTTACTTTGTGGAGGCCCCCTATGAAGTATTGCTGAACTTCTGAATTAGATGCTGTTGGAAAAAAAAAGGTCTTCAAAGCAAAAGAATGGTGAGGAGGATGGTAAATTATGTTAAGTAACCTTGCAGATGGGAATGCCAAAGCCTGGAAAATAATAGTGTGGGAAATGCCATATTTTATGCCTCCTACTGTTTGTATTTTGTCTGTTTTGAGAAGTAGAATTTCTGTGTAGCAATAACACTGGTGTTTGGAGAGATTTGGAGGCACCCTTATTGACATGCTTGAGCTGCCTGTCTTGGGAAAGAGAAGATCAAAACTCAGAGATCACAAAAATGTACCAGGGAGTTCACAGCACGGTGGTTTACCACGACAGGTGAATGAGTCCTTTATAAAGGGGCACAAGCAAGGTCATTAGGGTGAGCAGAGCCTGACGGTGCCTCAGTTCCTGCTTGAGTGCCTCTCAACACCTCCTGGTGCTGCTGCAGGATCCTCCCACTAGTGAGGTAATGAAATAAACTTACTCTTTGCATTTCAGCCATGGTTTTGTACTGCCTGCCTGTGTTGACTCTCACCGATATTTGTTGACTTGGTACAATTAAAAATAAATGCTTTGACATAATATTTTTCTGTAATTTATTGTATTCAATACAAAATTATATTGCCTTAGTTGGTGTAATGCAGCACACAGTGCTACTAAGGAGCTGGAAATTCAATGACTGTAATGCTTGCAGTCTGTATTTATATATGGCCAAATTGTTCAAAACCTACTGCCCTTCCACTGACAATTACTCTACTGAAAAAAAATTGTTCATCTTACAAGAGCACAAACGTGACAAAAGAAGAATATATGTTGTGGAGAGACAGGAAGAGAGAAAGAAAGAGAAAAGAATGCTGGCCAGTTGAAACCTCAACACGTGCATGAATGGATGCACGGAATCACAGAGAGTAAATGTTCTCTCCTTATGGTCATGGATCTACCCTGCCTTATAGCAATATATATGCTCACAGCTGAGATCCTAGTAAGTTCAAAACAATGCTCATCACAGATTTCTAAGCATTGAAACACAAATAAGACAAGATATATTAAACATAGAAAATGAAAATTGTAACAATATAAATGTTGTAAACTAAGGCAATAGCAGCTTTAAAAAATATGAACACAGGGCTGGCCTCAAAGTTGAATAAAATCTCTCATAAAAAATGCTTATTCCATGAAATCAAAATCACCTCAATTGTTTACTGTTTCTCTTAACTCATTTGATGAAGAAACCGGGGGGTAATTTCAGGATGCCCTGAATTCCCTGAAGTACTCAACTAATGGAATTGACAACCTATGTGGCTCCTGAGAGCCACAAGACATGATCCAAAAGCCAACTAGGGCCACGTGTCTCAGTTTCCATTGATGCATTTGTTCAAGCTATAAAAAGTGTATGAATAAGTTGGGAAAGCAATTACTCTTTGGCTGTAAGTATGACAGCCCACAAAGAGAAGCAAATAATTAATTCTGATGATGTGGTATTTTATAAGAATAATTGAGGGGGGAAAGTAACCAGAACGTTCTTCTAGATAGATTTTGGAAGGCCTAAAAGTGAGGTGTGAAAAAGTGTACAGTCCCCAGCAAGAATACAGTACATCTCACAAATGCAATGGAAATGCCTCTTCAAGCTAGAGTCCAAGAAAAGTTGTCACAGTATAAATATTTCTCTCATCTTGCAATCATAATCTCCTTCACCCATCAGCATCTTTTTATAAACTTTTTCTTGTATCACTGGTGAGATTGATAAAAAGTGCAACCACTGTGGAGCTTCCTTTAAATTATTTGAAAGACTGCAAGATGGAAGAATAACTGAATTCAATCTAGGGCACTGGTATCCATTTGCAGTGTCTTTCTAAAATCTTGGTGAAATTCAATTATTTCTGTTTTCCATAGTGCATGTTTTCCATCCTTGCACATGCACCATGTAGGGGTCAGATACACAGTTTGCTTTAGCACTCTGGGTTCTACACTGTTGTATGACTTGTAGGAGATTAATCAGGCTAGATAGGGACTAGGAAACAAGCATCGGCTTTCCAGGTATTTCAGTGAGACTCCAACACTCCAGACCAGATCTGAGTGTTATTTGGGTGTCTGGAGCCATCTGGAGTCTTTTTAACACATCTGCCTCCAAACTTTTCCCATAGTGTACCTATTTTCAAACACAAAGTCTGATTTTCCCCATTATATCATGGCAATATGTACAGCATTCACATGTAGACCTTCAGGATCTGCACTTGAAAAATGTTGTATACAGAAAAGAGATTTTTTTGCTCAACAAAAAACTCCCGACAAAACCACCCCATCTTGCTCCACAGATGGAGAGAGGCAAAGGAAACCTATTGTTTTAAATAACTCCTAATTTCAAAATGTTTTATTTGAATTGTTTATGCCTGCTGCATCACGCATTTAGAAATACATTACAAAAAAAAAAGAAAATAAATTTTAAAAAAAGCTTTTGATGCTTCACATATAGCATGTCTTATTTCTTTACCCCTCACTTGCTGTTAGAGGTGCTGTGGTTGTGACTCTATTGGAAAGACAATATTCATATGTGATTAATGTTGAAAGACATATTTTAGTGCCTCTACTTCCACCCCAATGAGGGACACCTGCAGTACAGTATCTGACTAAACACCCCAAGTGCTGTTTTTTTAACTATAGTTTTTTTCTCTATGTCACAAGCACATGTCTACATTAGAAAAATAATCCAGAAAAAATGTCCCTTTTTCATATAAGGTTTGTCCATTCCATTTCTCTGTGCAGCTTCTTAAGAGTTTTGTTTAACTATGAAAATATCTGGAAACAACATAAAATATTGGCATAAAGGAAATTTTGACAGCATTAAGAAATCTACCAGACATAGAGAAGTCACTGTTGTATAACATCAATGTAAATGAGATTAAAATCAAGGTAACTTCTGCTTTCTGTTTCAAAACTATGAGATCTCAAATGGTTTCAGTTCACAAGGAGCTACAAACACTTTTGTGTGTGCACTTGGGTGAACTTCGACGGAAATTTGGTTAAGATTATTTTTCCCATGTTCTTATTTGGGAAAGATAAAAGAGATCTTTCAGCTTCCTATATTCATGATTCACTCTAAGTATTTTTTAAGCCTCAGTTTTATTTAAAATGGATATTGCACCTGTCTTGTACCCTAGAGCTCAAAAGCTTTTGTATGGCCATGTGATGCTTCCATTCTTGCACAGAGCACCTATCCCAATGAAAAAAAGAAAATACTTATTACATTGATTTAATTCCTTATGATGGCTCTGCATAATTCTATAAGCAAGTGTGTTTTTAAAGTAATGTTTAAGTTTAAATTGATTTAGTCCAAGACAGGACAATAATGACTGTTTAAAGACATTTTAAAATGTGTGTGTGTGTGTGTGTGTGTTTGTACACCTGTAGGGAAAAACATGTTATTAGACAAGTGGTATTTCTTTCTTATCATCTGGACTAAAGAAAAACTAGAAAACTAGCCTAAAATTTCAGGATTATCAGTCCCTGATTGTAAAACCCTTCTGCTTTTTGGCAGAAAATCTGTCTTCTTGATGACATGCATTACTATAGCTGTTAGAAGTATAGTTTCTTTCTGGTAAAATTCTTTTGTATGCACAAAATTAGGTAACAAGTAGCAGTATAAATGGCATATTCATTTAAATAGCAAAACATTCATTTAAATAGCAAAACTTCTGCTCCTCCTGTACATTGAAAACAATGTTAACATTCTTGCAATCCAAGGATTCCCAAATCAATTTGATCATGGATAAGATAGCGGTTCTCAAAGGCTTTAGGAAGAGTTCAGATTTTTTTTTAACTCACTTTAGTGTAGTTTTTATTCAGACACAGGCTGTGGAAGAGTTACATCACTGCTAAATCAAGTCTCAGAAAATAAAATATGATGGAAGACTGAAAAGTGCCATTTGTGCAACTTCAAGGCATTACTTAGACTACATCATCTTGGATATATTGCTTCAGCGCGAAGACCTAAGATACCTTGCAGCAGCAAACAAGTTAAAACTAAATTATTCATGACACTCTGATATTGACTAAATATTTATTACTGTAAAGGCAGGAATTTAGGTCATGTTAACGGATAGCTAACATTTTGGGTTATAATTTTATCGTATTTTATAGCCTGATTCATTTGACAGTGAATCCTGGACTGGAGGTGCCCACGCTATTCAGCTGGAAGATATTTATGACTGGGATGCAAGGTCAGCTCAGATCTGGCAGGACTCATTAGTTCAGGTGCAGTGATGTGGAAATGCTTCATAGCTCTTCCAGAGTTGGCACAATCCAGAAATAGTACATCTGCCTTTTGTGCATCAATCAGATACTGAGACAATTATAAACTGGCTTCACAGAAAGACATATTGTGTCTCTCCACAAAGAGGACTATTTCTTTCTATTTTGTATTCTCTTTCTACTTCTTCAGAAAGCAGTGTGGGTCCATCTCAGATTACTAGTTCGGAGCACTATGGGTGACAGCTTATTCAATTTCTATAAGTGTTTAATAGACTAAAGCATAAATGCACAGATGCAGCCTCTGCCAGCTCTGCATTTAAGGAAATACAAGACCCTTGACCACAGTGCAAAGACTGAGTGACTGGCTCTGTAGGAAACAGTTGACAAGTGTAACACAGACAATAAAACTACAGCTGCAACCACGCTGATTCTTGCAGTGCCTCTCTGCCTCATGTCCCGTCACTGCTCCTTGAGATTAGAGAGGGGATCATTTACAAAGGCATAACAAGAAAATTTAGGAGAAATAGTATAGAAAAGTCCCATAAGTGGGTTTATACTGAATTGGCTTCTTGTAGGCTTACAATGGGAATATTTTTTACTATTTTCATTTCTGCATCTCTTAAGGACATGGAAATTTCACCTATTTGTCTCTACTTACTTATGTCCTAGATTCAGTATCAATGTAGCTACTTTTATTATACATATGAATGTATAATAGCCTTAGAATGAAACTGGAGATGCTTAAATGCCAATGCATATGACCAGGAGGTGTGACAGATAACAATACCACACATCTCACCCAGTGCAGTCCCCCCTCTCAGCATGTTTCCATCCAGCACTGCTCTGCTTTTGCATTTCTAAGATGGCAGCAGAGGAATGCCGACCTAGGTGTTAATCATCACAGTACACAAGAGGAGGAAAGGTGGATTACCCTGTCCATTAGCTGATGCTGCAACCAGGAGGGATCACAAAGGAACAGCATGAAGAAAATGTGCTCTCCATGCTCTCTGTACACAACCAATGATGGAAAATAAAAGGCTTCTGTTGATTGTGTAACTACGTGTCAATGCAATCATCAGCTGTAACGCAAGGGCTGCCAACACTGTTCTTTTTGCCAACTGTGACAGTCCAAGATGGTTGTCAGAGGCTATGGGCATATCCAGCATTTCACAAACTGAAGTGCCCCAGAAATGGGGCTGAAACAGAATCCCACCATAGTTACTCAGTCTTCTGACAGTTAAAAGGTGATTATGTATCTATCTTCCCTCTTTTCTTTTTTTTTCACCTTCATGGTGGTTTTCATTCAAAGCAGAGATTGCTAATGCTAATAAATTCTTCTTAAGAATTTTGCTCAAATCTTCTTAAAAATAGGTTTATCATCTCCTTGTTGCCCATAGTTATTTTTTGTGCTACAATTAGGCAATTATTTTACAGAAAGATTTACTTTTTAAAAACCCGTTTTTTGTCCAATCATAACTTGTTATTGTATATGCTTTTCCTTCTTTCAGCCAGTGTTTTCATGCAATGCACCATTCTTTAATATTCATTTAAACAGACACATCATTTCTATAAAAACAAAAGCTAGAAGCAGTAACTAGTCATGGGCAAGCAGTGGAGGAAATAATAAAGACCACACTGGCCTAAATCTTCATTTCCATGTAAGTATGTCTTTCGTAAAGCCATCTAGGCTCATAACACATCTTTTCTCAACTAATCTTAGCTGGCATTGCCCCACATAAAACTTAAATTTAGACATCATGCCTCCTCGCTCTTTAATGTGTAAAAGTATATCCTACAACTACTCTTAATCACTGGTAAGCAAAACTATCAACACTTTGAAGTGTGACACATTTCTTGTTTTGAGGTAAAAACAGAGGGGTAAGGCGATAAATGTGGCTATTGCATGAAAAAATATAGTATTAAAACAGTTATATTTATATAAATATAAAATAACACAGATATAATTATAATTACTATGAACTGATAAAGAAAATACCTTCACAGCTCTGAATTTTCTTATTACTCTTCATTTCATATAGCAAAGAGTATTGCTACTGACATTTCTGGTCAAAGCAGTAAATTAGTATGTAAGCAAAACAGTCATAATTTTTATAGATTCTTACAATGAACAAGCAATTCAATAATTTGTTGGACATCTCCAGTTTACTTCTGTTTAAGTGTACTGAATTTCCCCTGGGGATTGCCACTAGTGTTTTCCACTTAAATTGATCTATAAGTGAATGAAAACTCTATGGAAGATGTATACCTTGTATTTAAAATCTGTGAAATATTTCAGGCCTATTTCTTACATAAAATAGGGATCGTTCAACTCCTTGGGTAACAGAAGGAGGCCAAAATATTTGAGATTACAGTCCTTACTTTTTGAAGCTTCTGATAAAGTTCAGTTTTTCTGACTCTAATACAGGACATCTGTAGTAAAAGGTGCCTCTGCCTGTGGCAGAGGGTTGAAATCTTGATCTTTAAGGTTATTTCCAATCCAAACCATTCTGTGATTCTATGATTCTATGACATTTGCTTTTATGTCACAACACTGCTTTCAGGCTATTGACTTGATCTTCTCTAAATGTTGTTCACTGCTATTGTGCTAACATGGAATCACCGCTTCCATCAAAATTAAAATGAAGCAGATAATAAAGAACTCCCAAATAGAACATATTTTTGCTCAAACCATGACTGAATTCAATGATCTGTGCAGAAATTTTGTACATCTTAAACAAAATGCATCACTTCTGCATTCTTTTTGTGGAGATGTATAGTCCCATCTTACTGACACCAACTTCTTCTATCACAGAGACCCTTTACTTTTAGCTGTAGATATGGTCACATGTTGAGAAACTGAACCTCAAATAAAATCGTCTTGTCAGTGGCATTGCATCTCTGGTTGCTACGCGTTTTAGGCAATTTCACATTTAATCAGACAACAAAGCATGAGTTTAACTTCAGCATTCCCTACTATAGAAATGGAGATGGCACTGCAGAAAACGCCCACCTTCAGCCTGTACTTACCTAAACTGTAAACCACAGTACTACCCCTTGTGCTCGAGCAGAATTTGAGCAGGGCAAACAAACAGCATCTGCAAAAGTTGCCTACACTTGTACGACAGAAACAACAGCTTTGCTGAAGAAAGTCTTATTTCAACATACCTACCTGTATTTTCTCCAAACAACCCAGTCCCTGCAGCAATGAAGACAGAAGGAAGGCAACAGAAGTAATAGGAAAGCAAAAGAATAGACACTTTATTCAAATTTGCAAATTTTGGAGAGGGTCAATTTTAATCTTATAAATTTTATAAATTTAAATTTTATCTTATAATTTCTACTGATCCTAAAATCAGTATTGTAAAGAAATGAGGTTTGAGAATATTCTAATAAATTATTAAAGCAATCATGACTGCTGAAAGCAGAGATCTTTCAAAATATATTGCCATAGTGAAAGCATCGAAACTGTCTCAGAAACTCCTAAAATACAGAGTATTACAAAGTTAAATGTTGCAGTTATTACACTGCACAACTATTTGGGCACCATGTAAAATTTATTAATTTCTACTGTATATATTCATGTTGGGTAGGAAAATCCACACATTTACTGAATCCTTCCAGAAAATCCAGATTTACACTTATTAAATGTTTCCAGAAAAAAAAGGATGAAATATTTTACTTTATTGGTTGCTGGCCTTAAATTGAGCTGGCCACACATCACAGGAAAGCTTCAGAATGATAATATGGATATGCTAATATACAACATTACATGTAACACATGAAACAAGACACCACACTGTTGTGAGCACCTTACCAAAAATCAGTATTGCAGAACTCAGCTATTTGTAAAATAGCTTGTATGAAATGAAAGAAAAAGTAAACTGTGGACAGCCTAAAAACTCTTTGCTTCACTTTCTGGGTTTCCCCTCCACTGGTGCCATAAGCTGACCTGGGCCAGCGGCCAAGCACCCACACAGCCAAATGCTCAGCTCCCCCTGCCCAGTGGGACTGACGGCAGAGAAGGGAGATCAAAAAAAGCCATGTGTCAAGATAAACATAATTTAATAGGTGAAGGGGAAAGCAGCAAGATCACAACCACACCAAATGATGCAGAGCTGGTCAGCCACTGCCTCCCACGAGCACAGTGACAAGCAGCAAATATCACATTAGTGGCTGCCTTGGAAGAAGCCCACATCCTTCCACCCTCCTTCATCTATACCCAGTTTTGAGTGCTAATCATGGTAAGGGCTATCCCTTTGTTCACTTGCAGGCAACTGTCCCAGCTCTGTCCCGTCCCAACTTCTTGTGCACCTCCGGCTTACACGCTGGGGACAGGGGCAAAGTGAAAAGTGGAGAAAGCCTTGACATTGTGCAACTAGTGTACAGGAACAGACAAATTATTAGTGTAGTATTAACACTCTAGCCAGAATCAAAGATTACAGCACCATATTGGCTGCTGTAATGAAAGCTATGCCTTCCCAGCAAGGGAAGGAATAGCTTATTCAGTAGTGTCATTCAGTAGTGTGAATATTGCTTATTCAGTAGTGGTGATTTTTTTCACCAATTTAAGGTTAGATGCTTAAAAAACAGCTTGTAGTCCAAGAATGACTTTCCAAAAGCTTTTCCTGCAGATCTGCTCACACTTGGATGTTGACAAGAAAAGAACAATACCACAAAAACAGGTCTAAGAATTAGGTTTTCTAAGTTATTCTCATTTTTCTAACATGCAGACAGTGCCAATAAGAAATGCACTGCCATTACAGCAATTGCCAAAAGTCTCACTGAAACAAATCAAGAGCAGAGACCTTTTTAAATGGCATGAAATATGCGAGATTTGTACTTTGGCAGCTCGACTGACTATCAGGTGTACAGTCCATTTTGCAGTAAGGAAAGGGAGACAGTGTTTTGACTGAAAATAATGCCTGTATCCCACAATAGTGCAAACACCAATTTATTATGGGGAAGAAGGAAGTGGATTTTTCCTGTCGCAAGGACTGCCCATCACGGGACACCGCACTGTGTCATGCAGCACAGTCACCGCTGAGGGAGACATGCCCACCCCGGCCTCACCCAAGGCCCCTCATGCCACCCAGTCCTGTATGACCGGCATTAGGAGTGGTTTGTGCCTGGGCAGTCACGGTAGCAGCACTTTTTGGCTGTGTGGTCTCAGCTTCCACGGGAATTAATTCCGTCACACAGGATGCTAAAGACGCCTTGGGACTTTCCTTCCAGCTAAGTGCCTGGAGAGACTAGAGTCTCCTTCACACCTGGAGTTGCTACAAATGCTTGATCAAAATATCGGAGAAATTTTTGCGTGACATACAGCAGGAAGGGTAATACTGTGCTGTGGCAGGCCCCTTTGCTGCTCCAAAAGGAACCCTCTGGGAGTCCTTTTCTCGGCGAAGTACACACAAAGCACCAAAGAACTTAAGTATTCCAGAATTTACCAATTCACAGTTGGCATGTGCACCAATATGCACACACTCGTTTTTTCCCTTTCCACAAGCCACAGCTGGCACACTCCGATCCTCTGTCTCCAGCGTGGTGCTGAGCGACGACACGTCCATCTTCCAAAGGCAGATGCCCGTGAGGCGACACCGGCGCTACAAGGAGCCCAGGCCGGGGTGCCAAGGCGAGCCGGCACGGCGGGGTCCCGGGGACAGCCCCGTCAGGAGGCACCAAGGGACGCACGTCACGGGTCCCGGGCAGCCCGTGCCGCGGGGTCCGCAGGAGACGGACGCTCCCTGCCCCGCGGGAGAAGCGACTAGCAACAAGCGACGCCGGCGCCGCCGGGGGCTGCAGCGGTGCCCGGCCCTCTCTCCGGGGCCGCCGCCCGAAAGAGGGGTCCGGGGGCACGGCGGCCGCGCCCGCTGGAGAGGAGGGAGCGCTCGCCCACACCGCGCTGAGGAAGTGGCCGCGGCTGCGAGCGAAAACGAGGAAGCGGCGGATCCGGCGGCGCTAGGAGAGGGTCCGGCCCCGGTCCGGCCGCAGCCCGGCACGGTTCGGCCCGCCAGAGCCGGCCGCCCGAGGGCTGCCTGCCGGAAAGAGGCGGCGGCGCGGAGCTGAGGGACCCCGAGAAGCGGTGAGCAGCGGCCCCGGCCTCCAGCACGGGGAGCCGTAGGGCGACCGCCCCGGCGCCACCGCCCCTTCCCCGCCGGGGCCGCGGCCGGGAATGGGAACGAGGCCGAAGCCGGGAATGGGAACGGGGATGGGGCCGGGGCCGGGGCTGGGGACGCGGCCGAAGCCACAGGAGCGGGCGGCGCTGCCGCTCCCGGTGCGGGGTTGCGGTGTCGCGGACACCGGCGGAAAGGAGAGCCGGAGCCCTCAGCAGCGGGTGGGGGGGAGGCTGGAACACCTGGGACGCAGCAGAGTCCTAAGGAGCGGCGGCGGAGAGGAGCACTCCTGTCAGGGTGGGAGCGGGCGGGGAAAGGCATCGCCAGCCTGAAACCTTGTTGTATTGCGGTGCTTCGAAAAACAAATACCACTAGCCCTGCGTCTCAGGAATTTAAATCTAAAACTTAGGTGCAAAAGAAAATTGATTTTGCTTTGCTACGAGACGTTACTGTGGTGGCAGGTTCTAAACAGCCAAGTGTGCACAAAAGTAGGGCTTCTGTTTGAATGGTGCATAGCCTGTGAAAGATTTATGACTGAAAAAAAAAAATCTTTCAAAAAGGGGGTTCTCTTACCAAACTTCCCTGTTTTGATTCCAAGAAAACAACTGTGGTTATTGTATTGGTTGTAGTCGATTCTACAAGGCTGGTGCCAGAGAAATTTCTCTTAGTTTTGTGTTCTGCCAGTATTATTCAGTTATCTTTGTTAGCACTGTATTTGCATGCACTTTATGTTGTAGCTGTCTAGATTAGTTTGAAGTGATGTGATGTTTTCTTGGACAAAGTAAAACAAGACTTTTGTTAGATTGAACAATCCTTTAGAAGAGTGGCAAGTAGAGTCCTAGTCTGACCAAGTTACATGATATATTGTAGAACAATTATTTCAGGTAAATTTAAAACGAAATTATTCTTCTTTAGGGCATTAACAGTTAATAGGATTTTTAAGTGTTCTTTTCCATTAGGTTTCTTTCTTGCTCTTTTTATCCACAGAAGCATAGCTCTCCTGAGTCCTTGGGTTGAATCCATGGAGTAATCCATAGACACAGCCATGGAGTACAGATGTGTGTAGATTCAGCATGCAGAGTTCTATATTTTTACAGGCTTGGAGGCCATACAGTGTAGCAGCGTAGATTGAGGCAGTTCCGTTAGAGGAACTGTGACTTCTTTTTTTTTTTTTTATTTTATCCCTCTGTTGAGCATTAAGAGATAAATAAGGAAGTTTGAATGTTCTTTTTATTGTGACAGTTATCTTGTGAGGGAGAAAGATTATAGTCATAGATATGTACATTTAAAGAGTTTGAAATCAGATGTGATTCTTTTGAAAAATGGCTGAAATATATTAAAGTACATAATTCTTTTGGTTTTCACAATCACCTAAAATCACAACAAAATACCATGATACCAAATACTGTTGACATGTTCAGTGTTTTTTTCAGTTAAAAAATATTAGCACTCTGTCAAAGTAAGGGTGAACAGTGCAGCTTTCCCTTTTGCACATTGTTGCAATTTGACAGAAGAGCAGAATTAGATCCAAAACCACAGGAAGACAAAAAACCTCCTTAGTTTTAGAATTAGCTAGCGGTTTATCTTGAGCACAAAATAACAGTTTAGAAGACTGATGGTGAAATTATAAGCTTGTCTTAAGCGCCTTTGAAGATACCAATGACCAAAAAAAAAATCTACAGTAATTTCCATAGTCTCCCATCTTTTCTTCTGGACCTGTTAGGATTGAAGTATTGGAAGTGTGAAAAATCACTTGTGAAATATATGTTAAGTTCAGAAGTCATGATCTCCCAATGATAATTTAGTCCTTTTCTGCAAATTACACATCTTTTTTCTTCCTAGTCCTTTTTCAAAATGCAATATTTAGCAGAAAACAATGAGTCCAATGCCATTGCTGATTTGAATCCTATAAGTGTAAGAAATCTGTTTGCATTGGAATCTACTGAAAATTCTAGGTAGTTATTCATTTTCCAGCTTTATAGACTTTTGGGTCAGTTCCCCAAGATCAGTTGTGTACACATTACACAGACTGTGCCAGAATCTGCCTTCAGTGACATGTTTTTAGCTCCAGAATAGCACAGCTGAAAAGGGGAACTTGTCAGGGTTTATATGATAATTACAAGGAATACAAGAGTTATCTATGAATGTGAGTAATAGTCACAGAAAAATCATTCCAAATGAGTATTCTCTTTTATGCTGTGCTCGAAATAAACCTGTAGCTGCTTCTAAAAACTACCTCTTTTTTTGCTTGAATGTAAACATGTGCTTTAGTAAATTGCTCCACTGGGGCAAGAGTGGTTGTACCATTCAAGGTATCTGTTACGAAGCTGAAGATGGACTTTGCAGGTGTTTCTGGGTTTCAGTAGAAGGGTTCAGTCTTAAGAATGAAAACTTCTCATCTTGCAAGGATTTACAGTATCATCTTCTTAATTTCTAATTTAAGAAAAAGTAAAATACCAACTCATTGTAGGGAATCAATTTTGTAGTTCAGTTTGGCAGAAGTTTTCCTTGCATTTGACAAAAGAAAAGAATCTTGGTGGAGGAGGAGAGAGCAGCTCACTAGATGTCTCAGCTGGCATTTCTAGAAATGCTTTTACAAAAAAGGGTTCTTAATATCTGTACTACTTTTACAGAAAAACATTAATTTCTGCTGTTGGATTTCAACCACTCTCATAAGAAAAAGAAACTTTGGGCTTTACAGTATCCTTCCCTAATCTTTTGTATGATATAGGATAGTAGAATACACACATATTAATATTTATTTGAAGCACGGTAAAATCATTTGATCACAAAGCTTTTGCTTGGTATTTGGATTGTATTTTAAGGTTCCAGCAGCAAGGGTACATAGCTGACGCTGTTTACCTTTTAATTTCATGACATAGGGTAATGTGAAGGCATACAGTTAAGCAGAAGTTAAGTGGAAGAAAACATTTCCTACTGACTTCTTCATTGCATGTTGGGTTGATTGGAAAACATCAGCATTGCAAATGTGAGAAGTGTGAAGGAGAACCAAAAGAAAAAATGCCAGGATTTGCTGTAGCAAATGATAATTAATAGATAAATATTGTGTTTGACACAGAAATACTGCCTGCCTCAAAGAAATGAAATACAGTTTTGTAGTTTGTGTATGCATTTCAAATTTGAAATTAGGCATAGCTTCCTGTGCCTTTGCATACAATGATTAATGATACTTCTTAGGAGTGGCTTTTCTAAAAATGAAAGAAAAGGTAAAAATGCTTTGGAGACTCACAGGGATCCTAATGTTATAAAGTGACTTCAGAATATCTATATTGGGACCAGTGTTATTTATTATCTTCATTAATGACAGACAAAGGGATCAAGTGCATGCTCAATAAATTTTTAGATAACACCAAGCAGAAAGGTGCAGTTGACACACCTGAAAGATGGGATACTATTCAGAGGGACCTGGATAAGCTCAAGAAATGAGGCCATGGGAACCTGAGAAGATTTAACAAGACCAGATTCAGGGTGCTGCACCTGGGTTGAGGCAAACCCCAGTACCAACAGAGGCTGGGGATGAACACAAGGAGAGCAGCCCTGCCCAGAAGGGCTTGGGGGTGCTGGTGGGTGAGAGGCTGGACATGACCCAGCCATGGGCACTCCCAGCCCAGAGAGCCAAACGTGTCCTGGGCTGCATCCAGAGCAGCGTGGGCAGCAGGGGAGGGAGGGGATTCTGCCCCTCTGCTCTGCTCTGCTCTGGGGAGAGCCCACCTGGAACCTGCATCCAGCTCTGGGCTCCCAGCACAGGGAGGACATGGAACTGTGGGAGTGAGTCCAGAGGAGGCCACCAAGGTGACTGGAGGGATGGAGCACCTTTCCTGTCAGGAAAGGCTGAGAGAGTTGGGATTGTTCAGCCTGGAAAAGAAAAACGTTCCAGATTACCTAATTGCAGCCTTGCAGTACCTGAGGGAAACCAACAAGATAGACATAAGAGCATGTAGTGACAAGACAAGGTAGAATGACTTAAAACTGAGTTGGTTTACATATTAGTGGATTGATTATTACATGGATTACATATTAGGAAGAAATTCTTTACTGTGAGGGTGGTGAGGCACTGGACAGTTTGCCTGGGAAGTGGTGGGTGTACCA
This sequence comes from Melozone crissalis, assembly GCF_028551555.1. Classification (NCBI taxonomy): domain Eukaryota; kingdom Metazoa; phylum Chordata; class Aves; order Passeriformes; family Passerellidae; genus Melozone; species Melozone crissalis. The sequence continues at coordinate 32,353,338 of NW_026535783.1, read as the reverse complement.
TCCCTGTAAGTGTTCAAGGCCGGGCTGGGACTGGCCCCTCAGGATGGGGCTCTGAGAAAATGTGGTCCAGTGAGAGGTGTTTTTGCCCATAGCAGGGGGCTTGAATCTAGATGAACTTTAAGGTCCCTCCAACCCAAGCTACCCTGTGATTGTATGATATGCAAAATGCTGCAAGCCTTCCCTTGGTACCAGGTACCAGAGCAAATAATTTAAATTTTGCATGTATTAGAACCTAAATAACCAGCATACAGAGTATGATTACAGCTAGTTTGTCCAGTTTCACTATCGCTCAGTGTGTAGTAAACAGATGTTAGAGTATGTTGGTTAACCAGCTAGGACTACTCAGTAATTTCTCCAGTTTTGCCCTTATTTGCTTTGAGATAGCATTCCTCCAAACAGATATGGATTTGCAGGTGCTGGAGTAGAAAAAATGTCCAGTAAAAATTCCAACTTTGCCTTCTTTAAAAATGAAAAGAGGCAGCAGAAGGAGTTTTTCAGCACTGACACTGAGCAGAAGTAAGACTAAAAGCTTTGATAAAGAAGCAGGACTTCTGGCATGGTAGTGTGTAAATCCAGCCATGTAAATCCCTGAGACAGGATCTAGGCTAGGGGTGGAATTGAAATTGACAGGAAACACAATTGTGATAGGAGGCAACTACAGAAAATACATTCAGGAAGTGTTAGAGTGGGATATGTACCAAGGAGTCGGGCACAAGTTCAAATATTTTAATGTCATAAATCCTTATCTTAAACAACACATTAGTAAAATGAGTAAGGTATCACCATTTCATGCATCAGCCACAGCCCATCCCTACCCTCTTGGAGACATTCTCTTGTTTCCCCCCACCCTGTTTGTATAAAACAGCAAAGTAAATGAGTGGGGGGAAAAAAGAGGAAGAAACCATAAAACTTCTAAGACCAAAGAAGAAATAGAATCCAGAATATATAAAGACAGTTTGTGTCTTAGCCAAAGCCCATGTGACTGAAAACGTGTGGTATGCTATATGTAAATGCTAAAATGTGTGTTGCTGCTGACCACTGAGTGTGTAGTTCTGCTTTTAAAAGTTCTAGTATCAATTTCAAAATTGGCTCAGTTTAAAACAATGTCTAAATGTATCTTACAAAACTGATTTTTTGATTTTTTTATAGGGTTACCAGAAAAGTGGATTTTTTAAATCTAGATTCAAAACCTGAGGTTAGAAATTTGCTGTAAAGACAGTCCTTCCCCCTCTAAAATTCTTGTAAAGTGCATTAAAGAAAAGCTTCAACTAAAAAAAAAAAATTAGTTATTTTGTTTGTAGAAAACATAGAAAAGGAAGCTGGTATGTGTGTAAAAAGCGGTTGCTTATGGGTAAGTTCCTACTCTGGGAAAGAGACCAAATTTGATAACTTGAATCAAATAGATCAATCTGTGCAAAAAACCACAACCCTAAAATTTTGTCAAGGTGGTAATCTTTGATGTCATAGAATCACAGAAAGGTTTGGATTTGAAGGGACCTTAAATATCGTTTATCTCCAACTGTACTACCATGGGCAGGGACACTCTGAAATATGTGGAACGTTGAACGAAGGAAGCAGCACTAGTATTGTCAATTTAGGCATAAAGTTATAAATGTCACTGCTGCATTTCATAGAATTCATGTGAATTCCACAGTGTTTTGCTCAAGAGTTGGTAAAGCAAGCAGGATGTTTAACTAAAGATTATTTTTACAAGTTGGATAATGGGATTAGCTATCTTTTGGATCAGTGAGCATCTTGGTGCTGTGAAGTGAAAATGATCACTTCCTTAAGATAAGTATCAAGTTGGAGAGCACTGCTCTGAACAGTTCTGATGCCCCAGAATTGAGGTGGTCGTTAAGGGAGGCTTTGAGTAACTTTTCCATCCTCAGTTATCAGGTGCAGTTGGCAAGAAATCTCCTGCTGCCTCAAGTGCAGGGAATAACTGTGTGACAGTCATGATCCAATAAATGCCTCAAAGATCTGCTCTAGGTACTTCTGTGCACAAAAGTGCAGGGGCAGCCCCCCGATATGGGATGAATGAACTCAAACCCACTGGAACATGCTTTGTGAAAAAGATGCAGAGCTGTGTTCACTTGGAAGCAGCGGTGTGTTGAGGCCATGATGTTGCAAGTGTGAAATCCAGTTGCCTCCAACTCTGAAGAGACAAGTTTCATCAAATGGAGGTGGCTTTTTGTTATCCTGACATAGCAACTATCGACAGCGACAATTACCAATGGACCATTTAGAGATGTTGATGCTGTGTGGAGGACAGCACACCATGAAAAAAGAGGCCTGACTATGCAGCCTGGCAGTTTGTCATGCAAGAGATAGGGAAATATTGCCTATTGGCCCAGAACACGCTGAGGCCAGGTGCATCCTCTTTCTGCCCAGAGTGATAAATTGGCCCTGTCAAGAGTATTTAATTGGTCCAGGGGTTGCTAATGGGCTTACTTTGCAGGATGGGAAGAGAGGGCTTATATCTCTCTCTGTGTAGTGTTTCTGGAATGCTGTATGTTTTTATGTGAGAGGAGAGGTTAGGTTTCAGTTTGTTTGCTGGCTAAAATAAGTTCCTGCCTGTCAAGAGACTGTTCTGTCTTTAGACCAATGAGAAGTAAGTTTTATCTGTGCTGCTTGTTCTGATGATAAAGGTTGGTATGGGGAGAGATACAGACTTAATCTTTTCAGGATGGCTGATGCAGTAATTGTTATGAAGAGCCTCTTTTGTGAAGCAGTCTGCCTGTTATGATGTCTGTGTTCTCCTCATAAAACATAGTCAGGAGGAGTTCGCACAATTGTTGGACGATAGTATTTTTTTAAGAGAAGCTTTCCTTTCCTAACAAAAATGCTGTTAAAAAAGGCTTTACTGGGTGAATGTTGAGGCACTTGAACTGGTTGCCGAGAGAACTTGTAAATGCCCCATCCCTGGTAGTGTTCAAGGCCGTATTGGATGGGGTTCTGAGCAACTTGGTCTGGTGAAAGGTGTTTCTGCCCATAACAGGGGGTTTGGAAGTAAGTGACCTTTAAGGTGCCTTCTAACCTGAACAATTCTGTGCGTCTATATTTCTAATTATAGATAGATTTTAGGAAAGATATCCTTAATGCTGTCAACCTGACTGTGTGAGCTAGTGTCACATTGTCCTTTCAAAAAACCAGAAATGCTTGGCCTTTTTTTCCATACTTCTGTGGCTGTCATTCTTCTTGAGTGTAATTTCCGCTAAGAGATAGTGCTTACAGTGTGTCTGTAGCAGAACATTTACCTGGTCTGTGCTCCTAGCAGAAGGTTTTCAAAAAATCAGGTAACATGGCATGGTTTTTATAGACTCTAGTGGCATTGAGAAGACTTGGCCAGTTTTATAGAAGCTTGCCTATTCTGGGAGTATGAAAGGCAAGTTGTTTTTGTTCCTGCAATAATTTCTGTGCTTTATATATAAAGCAGGATACTGCAAACTGTTTCAGATGACAAAATAACCTTGGTCTGAAAGAGGAAGCTGTCTAATTTTGCCTCTCTGACTCATGGGGCCAGTCCATTGAGGCGTCTGTTCATCAAAGGTTTTAGCAATTCTATAGATAGACCAATACATTTCAGATAAGGAATGAAGTATAATGGGGTCCAAGTGTTCTTGCTTAACAGTAAGTGAAGGCTAATATTCCTGGTTGAGAAACTGAGATAATTTATCTGTAGCCTCTAGACTTGGAACTAAGTAGAGACAGACCTGCACAAAGAAGGAGAGTTCATACCTGCATAGTAGCTTTGGAAATGCCAGCCTGCAACAATTACTGATTTTAAAAAAGTTAAATATAGACACTTACTGGAATGTAAAATAAACCTGTCTTGTGGGTCTGCTGACTAGTAAGACCACAGTGGTCTTTATTGAAACTTTGATAAAAGAAATTCATTCAAATTACGTTTGAATGAAGTGTGGCATTTTGTCTTAGTCCTGTAAAGCTACAAAACTTTGAGACTGCTGTAATAATGTTGAATTTCTCATGGGTTGTTTATTTTAATGGATGAAGCTTTTAATTCGCCTTCTGTTTGATTGTAGTAACTTCCTTCTAGAATTCATGGTTCTTTAGTTCTGACATGTCTTGCTTTCCAGAAAATTTGCTAAAAATATCACAAGGAAGGAAAAACAAAGTTATGGCTTGTGGATCCATCCACACTTGGACCCTGATCTTCCTGGATGACTCCAGCCTTTCTCTGAAAATTTAAAGTATCGTCAACTCTCTGCCCAAGGCACTTTTTGTGTGTGTTTGGAAATTGGACAGATATTCCAGGTTTTGACTTCCTGGAAAAAGAGGAATGTTTTGAATCAATGTTTTTGGTCTAACACTCTGGTAGATCTTTGTCTGGCAACTTCTTTCTGGGTTGTGACAAGCAATAGACTGCAGTCAACCTTGAAAGAAGATTTTGGAGTAATTTGGGGCTGGGGGGAAATTTAGTGATAGTTAGAGGTGTCTTTGTTTTACTTTGGTGTAAAAGAGGTGGTTTTTTTTTTTAACTTTGTTTACTTTGCAATCACTATCTTGTCCATAACAGTTTTGTTATTGCTGTCTCTGTAAAAACTCTTCTGTAAAAATGAAAATATATTCCACTTGGCAACTGCTATACTGTCATATTTAATGTCACTGTAACTTTGAACCTGAAAACATGCGAGCCGTTGGCTAAGCAGTTCAATCTCTTTTTAGTGATTTCTTGCAAGAAAGGTGATAATTTTTTTTGTTTTGCTCTTCACATATTTTCACTGCCTCTTTAAGTTCACTTTACAGCCCCTTCTGTGCAGTCGTAGTGGGATCTATGGTATGCACAAGAGTTTTACTTTTTACTGTAGTTCTGGGAAGTAAATACCTGTTTGAAACAAAATCGTAAAAGGACAATACATATACATGTATACACATACGTACATCCATACATATATGTGTGTGTGTACATGCATATACGTTTATGTATGTGTCCGTAGTTCGTGGAGGGAGGTGGTTGGGGCTCCCTGAGTAAGACTTTTGTAACTGCGCCCCAACACAGGCTTTTTTTTTTTCTTTTTTACCCCCCCCCCCAGCATTTGGAAGATGCAGCTATACCTATACTATTCTGCAGTCGCTACAGAGGCACAGCTGGTCTTAGTGAAGACCCTCTGTGCCCAGAGAAGTGTGTTCACATCTTGTCACAGCAGGAAAACAGGAGATTAGACAGGTCTGCCCACAGTATCTGAAATGCTTTCTTGCAGCTGTTCCTAATCCCAGTGGTTCTGTTACTTACAGGGTAGTTTAATCACAGTTGAGTACTTTGTCCAGAAGGGAGCAGGTTTCCCCATACAAATGGTGCCACCCATTTTAAGTCTGAAATTCTTGATTTGACAAGAGACGAGTTTAGTGAGAGACAGTGTTTGCATTTGTGACAGTTTAAGAGTTGAAAAGAAGGTAAGGGAATGACTGAGAGAGCATGGTTAAAATGTAGAAGAAAATGTTCACATTTTTGTGAAAGTGATCTTTTTTTTTCTTTTTCTAAAAGAAGAGAAAAATTGTTTTGGTTTTGGGTTTTTTGGTTGTTTGTTTCTATTTTTAATATGTGTGAAAATCATAGGACTTTTTATTTCCAGGGAAAGAATTATTGTAATCCATAATAATGCAAAAACACCTGGCCTTTTTTTTCTTTTTCTTTCACAGTAGCATTCTGACATTTTTAAGAGATCAAAGCATAAAAACCTTATTAGAGGAAAATTATGGCATGTGAAAAGAATACCAAATACATGAGAATCCCAAAAGAAAGGTGTTGTATAAGAGAGACAATAGATTCCTAGCATCAGTGAAGAACGCTTTTTTAGTGATGCATGCTCCTCCATGAGCTGAGTACAGAAGCTTTTATAGAAAAGCCCTGAATAGAACATGAATGCTGTGGTACTTTTTCTGAGCATCTGTTTGCCTTGTAATAGGGCAGTAATTGTGTTGACAGGTCAAGTAGTTTTTCCTCAGGAAATACTTCAATAGCTAGAGTGCCCTGAATAGTCTGATGATATTGGAATGTCAGATGCAATTTAGAGTAAATGAGGGCATTTCTGGCATGTTTCAATGGAGAAAAAAAACATCTATCTGTCCTCAGTATTAAGATGACTCCAGAAAGTAAATCTATAGGAAAATATTTTTGAAGCTAATAAGGATTTTAGGTGTGTTTGTGACATTCCTTTTTAGTTCATTTTATGAATGACTCCTTGATACAGGAGGGGAGATAAATGGAGTTCACCCTAAACCTAGTAGATGAAATACCAGTGCCACCTGTTTAGTAGGTGAACAAAACAATTATTTGTTCGGATGTGGCCAAAATGCTGAGGATTTACATGAATGAGGGAAAAAGCTGTTTCTTCTTCAGCTCAGAAAGAGGCTAGGTAGGCCACTAACTTTCATAATGACAATGAAACAAATGAACCTGTTGCAGATTGGACAATCCCAAAGCTCACTGATCAAATTGTAAGATTCAGGCTTTGAATTCCCCATCAGAAAAGTCTTCTGGACCAAAGCTACCATATTCCCTACTTTTCCCAGACAGATTTTAATTAAGCGATGTTTCTGGTGAAGAATACATCTCAGTGTTTAAAAACCTTAGCAGAAACACCATTGTCACCCTGAAAGCATCACAATAAAGCAAATATATCTGAAAGAAAGAAAATGCTTCTGAAACCAAGCTGTTAAATTAAAATATGGAACCTGCGACAAGTATTTTTACTAAATAGAAGTTCTAAGGAAAGAGCCCAGTGTTGAAGAAATAATAAAAAATTGACAATATGAGCTTCCTTGCATTTTGTCAATATGAATTGACAATATGAAGGTATAACAATATGAAACTTGCTGAAAACTAATGCTTCATGTATCTGTCAGCACTGGCTAGGATACACACTGGCATGTGTGTAATAAAAAGAAAGTCTTTGCAAATGAAGGCATTTTTAAAGTCTGAAGAATAAGGCAAAAACCGGAGCAGCATAGCTTAGATTGTCAGTAAAAGGTTACAGAATTCAGAGAGGAGTGTTTGATTGTGTGAAGAAATTTTTCTTGGAGAAGCCGGAGAAAACACATGGAGAAGGAGGCTCAGGCATGAGTGGTGGGAATGTTGCTGTCGGCTGTAAGCTGAGTAGAGACACAGTAGGTGCAGACACAGTGCCCTGAGCATCAGTACTAGGCAAGGGCACTTCCCTGAGGAAGGTCAGCAACTCAAAGATATTTAAGTGTCACTTTTCCCTCTTAGGCAGTACTACAGTACATCCCCTTCAGTGTGATGAGTGGGACATTGTCTGAAGATGTCCACAAAAGTTGCAAAATCTACAGTATTACCAGTTGAATTACTCAGGATTTCAAATGTTTTGCAGTAGGTCAGTAAGTTCACTGTAGTGTCCTGAGCAAACTCTAGTTTGTTTGAATTACTTGATAAAATTATATTCTGCTGCATTTCCTGCCCTAATGACTTCCTGTAAGGCACTTGCTGTGTTCTTCCTTTGTTTCTGCATAATTTGCCCATAAAAACTTTTCTCCGAAGGTGTGGATAGAAATTAAATCTTCATGTTTATACCAAAAGCTAAAGGAGAAATTTAGAGGTAATCTGATGATCAAATTAAAACCACTGTTCAGCTGCCTACACACTCTGGAAGATGATTTTAAAGGTGCAAGAATGAGAAATCCATTTTCTTTGTTAAACTTCTTTAAATTTAGTTTACTTAAAAGTGAGGTAGTGACAATGAATTTGTAATACCTCAGTGCTAATTATTTCCAAGTGTACATCAATTCGGAATATACCTTTAAGGTTCTCCTTAAACCCTGAAACTACCAAAATATTTAATATAGTATATCAAGTCATCATCAAAAATGTATTTATAATTCTATGCATACTGAATTTCTTTTAGCTTTCAGGTGTGTTACATAAGTTGAAAATGTGGAGAAGAATCTTAAAAATACTTATACTGCTTTTCTCAGAGGCACACATCTTGATTCCAAGAATCCTAATTAAATAAGAGCTTCAGAAAAATACACATTCGTATTATTCTGTTATTATTACTGTTTTCCTGTGTATAATTAGAGAACTGTTGAAGTTCTGTGGGTGCTTGAAATATCTCCCTGTTAGAACGAACTCCTTCAGTAAGCATGTTCTCATTCAGCACTGGTGTGCCTTGTAGGTATGTGTGCATGTGAGACATTTGCTTTAAACCTTACTTCTTTATTTTCATGCCCTGATCACAGAATACTACCTTGACAAACAAGAAAAGGTGAAAAAATAACTGCTCAAATAAGGAACATTTTTTTGTAACTCTTATTTCACTGCTCCACGGCTTTTGGTCTTCTGTCACATTTTACTCATCTTACCTATGAAGGACTAAACTTATAAATCAGAAATCCCTAATTCTCCCACCACACTACTGTATGGTCTTTTTAGAAAGATTCATATGCCTATTTGTATTTTTTTTAATGTTAGAATGGATATCAGTACCTTGGCAATATTATACTCTTTGCTAGGCAAACTTTTCAATATAGCAATTATTCTCTTTTTATCCTTGTATAAATATGAGATCAAATAGAATTAAGCTAATGTACCAGTATGGTTAGCACAGATTTTTTCTAACACCTTCCAGGTGAGTTTTCCATAGTTTTGCTCATCTGTTCTGAGAGAATGTTTTGCTTTCTAGTATGCATAAAATGTGTGAGGTACTAAACTCTTGTGCTATGTCAGGAGTACCCTGCAGAGTTGATGAGGAAGCTGCCTGAGGGGAAGTGGGTACCTAATTTTTCTATGTGTTTGTGCAATATTTTTTCTTTCACGTAGGATAAGCCTGATATTTGCATGCATTTGTAGCTTCCTTAAAAGTCACATTTAACAACTAAGGGGAGAGTTGCACTTAGGCCCCTCTGTAGCTGTTATGCTCAAGCTTCTCTCTTGGACAGCCAGCCACACTTCCTTCAGCACTTGTAAGGGTAAAGCCTGACAGTCAGCTGTAGGGGGGGGGCTGATCTCCATTTTACAGCTTCACGTTTGCAACCACACTGCCTCGAAAAGCACTGCACTGTTTGTGCACCTGGAAAAACTTACCAGAGGAGGAAACTCTGAATTCAAGCATTTTCTTCCATTTCATTACTGATCCTAGAAGGGTATTACACTCGCAAAAGGAAGACAAGATTTTGAAATTCCAAACAAAGAGACCAGACACCCCAAATTCAGACATTCTTCGAAAATTTTAAAGTAGTTTTTAATCATTATCTGGAGGGGGTTTTTGTGATTATTTGCCTCTGTGCAAGCCCAGGAGGTACTGCATCATTCCAAACATTTCCTACCATTGCTAAACATTAAATATTCTTCACATATTAGAAAGTGGGTTAGAGAAACCTGGCCTGAAATCTACCAACAGTAACCTATTTTGTGAAAGTAAATCAGGCCATTGTTTTCTGAAACAGATATAGATAAATAATTTGTTAAATATTAGAGATCATAAGAATCCTGCTGCTGTTCTTTTTATAACTGAGGAATATTCTTCATATTTTAGAAACTTGTTATATAGCAGGCCTTCTCATTCTGAAGATTTAAGAGACAGTGCCATCCCTCACCAGTGCCATTGCTGACATTTCATCTAAATTACAACCAGTGGATTTCCCCCCAGGCTCCCTCCACCTTTTAAGAACTTTTTTTTTCTGGGCAAATCACCCTGAAGATTGTGTAGAAAATACTGAGATTAATATGAGACAAAACAATACTCTGGAGAGTAGCCTGATCTGAAACACATCCTAGTCAAAGTGAATTTAAATTTCAGTAGCCATAAAGGTTTTTGTAGTCGGGGGTGATGTGTTTACCCCCTCTAACCCTGTCCCCCGCCTTACTTTTGTCTTATTAGCTGTTATTTTCATTCTAAAGTTCTTTATCTTTTTTAAGTCTGAAACTAGAAGTATGGCAACTTTAATGAAATACATTCATTAAAATAAATTTCTACAGATGAAGAGTATGGTCATATTTTTCTGCTTGATATTTGTTCAGTATGTATTACTGAGGTGTTTTGAGCCGGCACTGCAGTGCAGTACCATTCTTGGCATGAGACACGTTATGGGATTATTTCTTCCTTTTCTCCAAGTTGCACATTGCTGGTGAAGAGCCAGTGTCAATCAGTCATCCATCCACATTCTTTCCTTACTAAAAACCTAGTAGTAAATCTGTTGTCTTCCATCTTTCCTGAAAGTGGTATTGAAGACTTGGAACCTGCCTTCCAGGACCATTTTGCGAGAAGTTGGATGATGTATATTTGTCTCCTAACCACCAGTATGTGTGGTGCATAGTGGAGTAAAAAAAAATGACGTGGGGTGTGTGAAGGAAGGAAATAAGCACAAGTGAAGGAAACAGGAACTAGAACATTCAAAATATCCTTATTTTTAATGACTTTCAGAATAATTGAATCAAAGAGTCATAGGAATATTTAGGTTGGAAAAGGTCTTTAAGATTATCAAGTCCAACTGTAAACCTATCACTACTCAATCCTCTACTACAAAACCATGTCCCTAACCACCATTCTGTAGGTTTTTAAATCCCTTCAGGGATGGTGATTTAAACACTTCCCTGGGCACCTGTTCCAATACTCGATAACTTCCTCAGTGAAGAAATATTTGCTGGTATTCAATTTAAGCCTCCTCAGTACTACAGGAGGCCTTTTCCTCTCATCATCTCAGGTCTAGGAAGAGATTGACTCCAGCTCTGCCTGGGATGTCTGCCCCATGTCACTGTCCCTTGCAGCCGAGTTGTTCTCCCCTGTGCCTTCCTAGGTGCCTGAAGCCATGTCCTGCCAAGACAGACATACAAAGTGATGGGACTTGTTTTTTGCTAGGAGTAGAAAAGTCAGGGAGGCATCAGAAGGCTGTGGGAGAGGGGAGATGGTGAAAGAGCTTCCTGCTGGCTCTCCTTGAAGGCTTGAAAGCAGCACCTGACCCCTGGGACAGGGCAGTGAGATGTGGGGCTCGGCTGGCCTGTGCCCCTGTCTCTGCACCCTGCTGGAGGGCAGGGAGAGATGGCAGGGATGGAGAATAGGAGAAAAGCCCTGATCTCCTCCAAATCTCCCAAGTGCTCCGGCTGAGATGTATGTTGCAAGTGACAGGCTCTGGCTAGATGTCAGGAAGGTTTGGGAGAGGAACTTGTATATTTACAACCCTAGGCCCCCATACCCTTCCCCAGTCACCGCCAGCTTAGTACAGTGTACTTGGGGGAGGTGCTTAGGGAAGACAGAGCAATTTTCTGAGAGTGTTCCCTTCTATCAATGCACTGTCCCAGGACAGGCTCCTGTGAAACCCGCAAGACTGTGCAGCTGGAGAGAGGAAGGGATCGGCAGGGGCTGTGCTTGTGCAGTGCCCAGGTCTGCTGCTGTCCCCTGTGCCAAAGCTGGCAGAGCAAGCCAGGAGTTCTGATGGAGCCTGCATGCCTTGTGTGTGCACCTGCAGGGGCCCTGGACAAACTGTGGATAGACGGACCCTGCTGGAAAACATCCTAGTCACAGACCTTCCTTCCATGGTGACATCACAAGGGTGTGAGACACCACATAGCCAGGAAGGCAGATGCTCCAAAAGGGGCAAAGTCTGCTCCACCGGATGTTCCCCTTTGTTGAGCTTCATTAAATTACTTTAATTTGAATTCCTTAGCCGTTTCAGGTCCCTTTAAATTGTATCACAGCCCTGTGACGTTTAGCCACAGTGGCATTTTGTGTAATTTGTGAATTTGCTGGAGCTTTGCTTTCCCCGCTGTCCACCACCTCAATGAAATAACATTGACCCCAGTCCTGACGCTGGGTTACAATATTATTAACTGGCCTCCAGATGGGCATTGTATTATTGACTGCAGTCCTCTGGCCCTGCATTAAATTACTGAATGAATCTATTCCATTTGAAGAAAGCTTTGTATGGTACAGTCAGAATGGTCATTTTGCATACAGAATAAATGTTTGATGGTGACTGACTAAGGACTGCCTTCTGTGTCTTCAGTTATAACTTTTCTTTGTTGCAATTAGCAAGAGAAAGTTATGTTACTAGATTGGTATGGGAACTTACACCAGTAACTTTGGTTGCAGATCACAAGAGTTATAAATAATATCTTGCATAAAGGTCTGTTTTATAGGTGCAATATCTTTGCAACTTTGAGATCTCCCTTATTTGGGATGATGGGAGAAGACGGGAAGATCTGCACAGCATGTGGTTTGACATGACTGTGCCCTGTCTAGTTTTCTACACTGTGTGAGCCTTGTTTTTTTGACTTTGTGTTCCTCTACCTCTTTCCTTTCCCACATCAACCCTTTACGTATTCACAGCATAACACAGGTATTTCTCTACTGTTTTTTGATATGAGAACAAGGGACAGCAAGTCAGCACTGATGGATCAAATATGAATTAAGCAGTAGGCACAAACAGCTCTGCCTGCTTCAGGACTGCCAGGGAAGGTGTCAGTCTGAAGTGCTGTGTGCTAAAATGCCCTACATTAAGACTCCCATTCCTCAGTTACACCTTTGCATTATGGACCCTCCCTTTTTACTTACTTATCCGTAAAGTCTTCTGCACTTTTCTTCATGTAACTCAGTTGCACACTGTTCCCTACAGCCTGAACTGTTTTATGCTGATTCCTCAGATTGCTGCATGACTTCCCTGAAATGATGCTTCATTTTATTGTGAAGGGCTCATATTTTAACTCCTATGTGCTTCACAACTATAGAAGGAGAAACTGAACTTCTGATCACTTTGTCCACTTCTAGCCAAGGTGCTGGGAAACAGGAAAAGAGAGCTGATGGGATTTAGACAAACAACTTCTAACAAGATTAAAAAAATGGGATCCTCACTTTAAGATATTTTTTTTAATTGTCAACATATGTATCACCAATAAATGTTTTACTAAAATTACCTCAAGCTATGCCCCCTGGACATTTTCAGGTAGGACATTGGGTGAATTTTTTTCACAGAAGGCATCATTAAACAGCGGGATCCTGTGCTGAGGGAGGTGATAGAGTCACTGTCCCTGGAGGTGTTCAAAAAACAAGTGGACAGAGCACTCAGTGCCATGGTCTTGCTGACAAGGTGGTGATTGGTTCAAGTTTGGACTCAATGATTTTAGAGGTCTATGCCAGCTTAAATCATTCTGTGATTCTGCAAACATACTACAGGGGAACTGCCATCTTATTGGTTTATCCTGTTTTTCCTACTGACATTCATATATCTGTCTTTGTATTTTCAGATACAGTATTCTAGGTTTGTTACTTGGAAAAGAAAAAAACATGGCTTCCAGCACATCAAACCCTGCTAACCATTTGCCATACTTCTTCGGTAACATCACACGTGAAGAAGCTGAGGAGTATCTGATGCAGGGAGGAGCAAATGATGGACTATACTTGCTCCGCCAAAGCCGGAATTACCTGGGGGGCTTTGCCCTATCCTTGGCCCATGGAAGGAAGGTTCACCACTATACAATTGAGAGGGAGCTGAGTGGCTCCTATGCTATTGCAGGAGGCAAGTCGCATGCCAGTCCTGCTGAACTCATTAACTATCACTCAGGGGAAGCGGATGGCCTTGTCTGTCTACTGAGAAAACCTTTCAACCGGCCACCAGGCGTAGAACCCAAAACAGGACCCTTTGAAGATTTGAAAGAGAACCTCATCAGAGAGTATGTCAAGCAGACTTGGAATTTGCAGGTAAAACCAGGCTGATCTTGCCCTAAAGTAATTTTTGAGCTAGGAGAAAAGAGATTGCAGTGTTTGTTTCCAGCTGTTGCTGCTGCTAGGTAGTATTTTTTCACAATGAAATCACAGCTGTTTGAGATTTAACAGTGAGGGGTTTTTCTCTGCAGTCCGTGCAGTAACTTGGTGATAAGTCTAGTTTTCCTGAAATTTAAGCCCTTAGAATTTCTACGATGTCCTGGTCTAGCATAATCTTATCTACCTCTGCACTAATATATGCCATCAGATTTGGACCAAAAATTAATACTGTAATAAACAGTATACAGAAATGGTTTCTCTCGTTGCTTTTAAATCTGATTTGTTATGGATTGATATGCAGGCAGGCACGGTGACATGATGACTTGTTTTACATCTTACTCTCTTAGTTGGCCTTGTTTCTGTGATGCTAATTTATGTCCAAAACAGAAATTATTCCTGAAAGAGAGCAGTTTCTACACTCCAGAGCACTGCATCTTCAGTGCTGCGGGGGTCAAGCAGGAATTTTCCATGTGGAGGACAGATGTTGGATTTTTTCCTGGGAATGACTATAAAGAAGCCATTCTTAACATGGAAACACTAGTGTAGGAGGCTGCAAAGAGAGTATTATTTCACCTTGCGATGTCATGAGTTACCTTTATGAACTCGTGAAGATACTCAAGGTTCCTAATCTCTTTTGCTGCTAGAAGGTAACCCTATGAATTCTGCTCTGTAAAATATATGGAGCAACCCCCAACTGGGAAAACCTGAAACTTATACAACATTTTCTATAACTGCTGAGGTTCTCAGTGTCTTTTTTGATGAGTCTGAGCTCAATCTAGAGCTCTGGTTAAACGCTGGTGAAACTAGTGGAGGTTGCCCTCAGATTCTGAGCCCAATTTAGAAGTGGTAGGTTGTAGACAAGGTTAGAAATGTCTAAGTTGATATTACTCTGAATAATTCATTCTAAAATGGGGACTGTTCTGTCTGGGAAAATTTACATTGATGTCTTTGACATAGACATGCTGCAACAGTGCAAAGCACATTTGGTTTATTTTAGTACACTGCCATAGGATATGTAATTCGGAGGTATGTTTGAAAGCTCAGACTGGCACAAACTTCATTTAGCCGTGTCTCATTACCATAACTATATGACTTTGTTCTAAGCTTAAATACTAATATATCAGTGGTTTTATTTACTGGGTAATTTTTCTTCTTTTTCTCAGAGGTAGAGGGAGAACCCTAGTTTTGTGATATGTTAGTTTCTGTTTTAAAATCTTTATAGCAACCAGGCCTTCACACACAACAAATATGTGCAGATTTTGGATGTCCCAAAAGCAGTCCCAAAAGGCTGAGAGTCTACCTGTCATCTTTTTATTGCAGAAGATAGTTTGACTGTTTCACTGTGTTTTTACTGTTCTCTAGGGGCAGGCTCTTGAACAAGCCATCATTAGTCAGAAGCCTCAGCTGGAGAAGCTGATTGCCACTACAGCCCATGAGAAGATGCCATGGTTCCATGGGAGGATCTCTCGGGAGGAGTCAGAACACCGTATCCTCATCGGGTCGAGAAACAATGGAAAATTTCTGTGAGTTTCTTTTTCTGTAGTATTGCTGTTTGCCTCCAGTGTTACTGTACAGCTCTTTTGAATAAATCTCAAATGAGACTGTGCCCTAAAGCATGGTTCATCCACAGTGAGGGCACCCAGTTCAGCGTCATTTACATGACATGATGCTTCCTGCCCTCAAGTCCCTCACTTAACTAAAGATGGAAAACTATAACAAAAGCCTGGAACATCTGCAGGGGTGTCCACTAGGACCTGCTGGCACCTGTTGTGACCAGCCCAGGGCAACCCCTGGCCTTTGCAGCCCCACTGTCAAAGCCTGACCACCTGCAACCAATACACAGGATTGTTAAACTGGTACAATTAGAGACAAACTCCCTGTGTTAGCAGCTGTTGGGATCTGTATCTGTCTTGTCTCCAAGGGACAGTGGTAGTGCTGTGTTTTGCTGTTAAGCAATAAAATGACCACTTCTACCTTGACACCACTATTTTGTGTCTGGTGTTTACCCTCTGCATTTACCAAGCCTGATGATATTTTGTTTTCTGAGCACAAATGTGGCATTAGGACAGTGACTGACAGCCATCAGGGACTAGAGCCAGGGGTTTGTTTGGAGAATCCTCATTTGAAAAATACCAGTGTTTTAACAGAGCTGTCTTTTGTCACTCCCACCCCCACCCAGAAAGTATTTATATAATGATAAAAAATTTGAAAAATTTGGCTTAAAATCAAGGCCATGTAAGGATCACTTGGAACTGTATAATTTTTGAGGGAAATTTTGTCACCTACCTGAGTAGTTTTCTTTAGCACTCAGCCTTTGGCTTTTTTTAGAGGTAGTCCAAAATGAAACCCCACAATTGATTGCAAGAAGGATATGGTTCTTCAGTACTAATTCTTTCACTTTACTGTTTTTCTGTTATTGTGCCATACTAATTGCTAATGTGGGTGCAACCCTTGCATATTTCTGTGTTTCAATCTCAGTAGACAGGAACCAGTAACTTCTTTAAATCCAATTTCCAGTAGAGTGAATTCCTATGAGGTCTTAACCACAAATGCTTTGACTGTAGTGACATCTCATTTCTCGACCTCTCTTTTCTTTCCTCAGTACTTGAGTTTTTTGTGTTTCATAGCCAGTCTCACCCAAGTAGCCATGCATGCCTGTTTTCAGCCTCATATTCCCTATTGGTGCGGACCACATCCAGAGGGGTGTTAACCAGTTGCTTCGGCTGCCATGTGTAACAAAGCATTGTAATAAGCTTGTCACAGATTTTGTCATACTTGTAGTAAAAAAAAAAAACTGTTAAAAAGTTACAAAAATTTGTGGAGCCAGATGTATATCTTTCTGCTGCATAGGAGTTCAGAGGATTTGATGAACATAGCTGCTGTTACCAGTTAACAGCCCAACATCACCACACAACCTCTCCTTTTTCTTGCCCTGTGATTTTGTTAGTTTCTTCTCCTACTTTTTAGACAGAAGGTCCAGTAATTGAAAGGAAAAGCAATCCTTTCTTTTAATGACAATTTTATACCTAAAAATATATTGCTTTTTTGCTTTCCGTTTTAACACCTTACCAACCCAACTTTGTATCAGCTGAGTCATGATGTTGATCATGTATTAAAACTGGCAGCTTTTCCAGTTTGCCTTGGGCACATATTGGTTCCTCTGTGGCCAAAGTACTTCTCTTTGGGGAAAGGGGGTGGGGGGGCACACAGGGGAAGGAATCTAGTTTTTCTTCAAAGAAAAGAATCCCCTAGCTAGCATTTATTAACAACAGGGATAGGTTTTGGAGTAAGGGAGTGAAATTTTCCAGTAGACTTGGCATTTTCAGTCTCTATTATAAACACTAGTCTTTTTTAATCTTCTATGAGCAGTCCTACTGCTTTGACTGGAAATATTTTCCCGGCATTTTCCTATGTTCCTTAAAGATGGCCTAGGAGGCATTTCTGATACTCTTTGCTGTGACATGTGCAGTCAGTTGTGGGGGAGCATTCAGACCTTCTCCCATGGGACTGGATATTTCAATGGATCCATATTTATATAGTTTTGATGGAACTTGGGTGGCCACTTTCACACTGGGAGGAGAAGCCCATAGAGGAGAAAATGCTAATTTTAAGGCTCTGTTTAAACCATGACAACTGCCATTGGAGCTTAAGTAATATGAATTGCTAGTGTGTTGATCTTGGATATCTGTTATTAAGGACAAGACTTTTTACTTCTGGATCTCTAGGGTGCTCTCTGATGTATTAACTGTTCTTGCACAGACTTCCTATCTGGCCGTTTTAGAATGCAGTAGCCACTCAGCTGCCATTTGCTCCTATGGTCTCAGGGAAGACACAGGGAGAGAACTTAACCTATCCCATAGCTCAGTAGCCAGTGCAGCAAGAGAAATAATGTGTTGTTCATTTGTGTTGAAATCAGTTATTCTACATTGCTGAGCCATTCTAGCTCTCAGACCCACACACTTAGAGGCTCATCACAAATAAAAGAACTGTCTAATTTAGAGAGGTTTATTGCTTTCAGCAGTGGGTTGCCTAACATGGGCTTGCTCAGCAGGTATTGAGAAATAAACCACTCGTTTCTGGCTAACTGAAGCAGAAGCAGCAAAACTGTTGAGTGTGAGTGTGGTGCATTGTTTTATATTTCAGGCACAGACATCACAGTTTTACTTACCCAGCAGCAGTACTTGCCAGAATATTCTGTACATCTGTGGATTGAAGGCTTTGAAGTTGTGACTGTGAGTTAGTGTTTTTCTAACACTGGTCAAGATAATTAAGCCCAGTAGCTGACTGAAAAGTAAAACTTTCATACATGTAAGTCTAAGAGATGTTTGCTTGTTCAAGTAGGAATTGGAACATAGGAACAAAGAGAGGAGCTAAATTATTGAAGAGATTAGGTAAACTGAGGTTATTTAACAAGTCCACGAGTGAATACTTGTATGTGACAAAAATCAAATTGTTTATTATGGAGAAAATAATAAATCTTATAAGGATATAATATTTTTATATTATATAAAAATAAATATTTTTAACAAGGCTCTCCAAAACTTCATTACACCAGAAATTTGCTATCCATCTGACATACCTATCTTAAAGCAAAATCCAATACAGCAGTCTGTGTAATAATACAACTAACCTGTAGATTTCTTTAGCATTGCTGTGCAGCAATACAAGATTATCAAATCTATAATTATTTTTAATGGTTTAAATATGTAAATAGTAGAAAAAATTCCTGACTGCAGTTCAAAATATCAGGAGTAGCACCATAAAAATAACACTACAATGCATCCAAGGAAAAATTCTGAGCTGAATGTGGATGTTTTACCAGGAACTTTTCAAAGATCTATTAAAAGTTTTTTTCATGGCTTAAAAGTCAATAAAGTTTGTATGTGGATGCTAGAGAGTTTGTTTTCAGAACCAAACACAGAAACCATGACGTGAAATGGGAAGTATTTTCTACCTCTTCTGTGAAGAATGTTTATGTAAGATTGCCATGCTAGGCACAGACTTTGGGGGGGAAAAAATAGCAGTGGAACCGAAGTAAAATATTTCTAAAATTATCTGAAAAGAAACTGAAAATAGAGAACTTTATGTCTGAAGCCCCACTTTACACTAACACTTTTACATTCTATATTGGGTGAATGTTCTTGACCAAACTTCTGGAGTTTATTACATTTTGTCTGGTGGGGAACTTTGATAATAGATGAAACTGTTAATATTGGTAATACTTTTATTAATATTGCAATAGTATTTTATTAATAATTCATCATTAAATATTTATAATATTGTTGATATATATCTGAGTTCATGCATGCATATGTGGAAGAGTTGAAAAATAAATTATAACTTCACTAAAAGCAAACAGCAGAAGAGTTAGTTTCCTCTGTAGTTTCACATAAGAAACGCCTCTGGTCTGTGGCAAGGGTTGGCATATCTTGCCATCAGTATTGACCACTTAAGTTATACAAGCATGTGGTCTTGCATATGCATTCAAAACCAGGAGTTACGGAGTTGGAGGAGAATAAAGAATATTCAGAAATACTGGTAAACTTAAAAATTCAGTATTAGGGAAATTGTGAGTGAAGGCATTGCAAATTAGCGGTTAAGTCTCTATAAACTTTTTACATGTGTTCATGGCTGTATGTAGTTCACATAAAATATGAACAGTTGTGTAAAAGGAAAGTAGAAAACTATTTTGGTGTCATATGAGTATCTTCAGTAAGTAATGAGAATATTAAAGAGGACAAAACTGGTTTAGACTATTATAATGAGCCACAGTAATACGCCACATCTGGCATTCCATGACAACTAGAAACTAAACTGTCTCTTACATGTCACAATACTCAGTACTAGTAACAACATTTCAAAATAATAACCTTTGAAGTGCAGTTGTCTGTAAGAATTTTATTGTCTTTTGTCTGACCAAAGATTTTTGTTTCTGGGACATGTAGCAGTATATATTTACACTAATATTGCTGCTTTCTTCTAGGAGTTTGCTGCTACCAGACTGCATACTGAGCTAGGTCATTTTTTGACCATATAGAGCATTCTTAAGATAATTCTATTAGTGTTAACTTTCTATCCATAAAAGGGTCTGGATATTGTTGACATCAAAGAAGATGAAAACAATCCTATTAAATGTGACCCTCATTCAGGGGTATTAATTAATGATGAAATTCCTCTTGAAAGTGCCAAGGAGTTGCTGGGCTTAGACAAGCTATAAAAGACCATAAAAGCTTTTCAAGATAAATGATAATACACAGACATTGAACTGTGTTTCTGGAGGTGCTGTCTTCCTCTCCACAGCAGCCTGGATGATGCCCATGACTCTTTGGGAGAGCTCTTTACTGATCTTCAGTTAGGTACACGTTGGGTGCCACTTGCAGACCACTATGGCAGAGCTGTGGCCTCTCAAGACAGGTTCTGCACTGGGTGCTTCAGCCGCAGAGTGGGTCTGAGGTGTGAAGAAAAGCTGTGACCTAACTGAGACAGCTGTACTAAGATCTCCTATTTCAGATGCAGTTTTACTGCAGAGCTGTTTGTTAGGGGTTTGGTGGAGCATGGTGTATTTTCGTGCCATGGTGAAGTCGACTAAATAGACTATTTTGATGCAATCCTTCTCACAAAATTATTTTATAACTGTGCAGCAGACTCACCAGGAAATGAATTTTTAGGATCTATTGTAGATAGCAATAGTGTGAAGCTGAGATATCTCCTAAACTCTGTAGTGTTCTGACATTTCTGAAACAGCTTTGAATGTGTTAGCGAACAGGGGAGAAGAAATGATGCAAATGAAGACAGCAGTTAATCCACTTTGCCCTTTATATAATTCTTTTACAGATGGTGCCAAGTTCATTACTTATTACTCGCAAACTTGGAACATATGCAATGTGCAGCAGATCTTAGAAGTGATAATGAGTAGCCATGTTGTTAATACCATTACCAGAGAGATGGCCATGGAGAGAGAGGGCAAGACAAACAGGGAATGGCTGGAGCTCCATCAGCAGTGGGGAATGTCAATGTCTCTGGCATCAACAAAGCTGTAATTGCTGAGAAGGCAAAGCAATGCCAAGAATAAAATTTAGTATGCCTTTGGATCCAGGAGCAAGAATAATTTCACACCATTCCTAAAGCAATCATTTTGTTTGTTTATTTTCTTCATAATTCTCCACTGCAGAATGCTGTGAATTCTGTTTTTTCTACACAGTCAATGAGGCATATTGTGATACCAATTTATTTCTTTGACCCTCAGGGATATTTTTCTTTAGAAAGAGGGGGATCATTTGGGCTTTCAGATGGAAACAGAAAAAATTGGGGCGTTGTTCTTTTTGCTTCCAAATGAAAATACCAAAGGAAGGAATGAATAGCTATTTACACTGAATGTAATAACACTCCAGATTGTTATTGGTTGCTGTCTAGGTTACACTCCCAAAATCACAAAAAATACTCACATATTGCATGAAATATAAAATCAATACCTAAATATTCTCTGCATTGCATCAGGTAACAATTTTAATTTCTACATTCCTTATTCTGCTGTTTTAAAAATGTATGTCACAAAAAATTCTAGATACCTTGGCACTTCTCTAATATACCTATGTAGCTATGTACTCAAATCTGTTCTCAGTGAAGTTGTTCATAGTTCTGATGAATTCAGTGGAAGAAACAAGAGTGTTGTTTATTTGCAGGTGTTTATTATCTTTATGTTTTTCTTCTGGACATTTGCAATTCTCTGCAATAGCATGAAATGGAAGACGAGGTGATACCTGACTGTTGGCTTCCTTCCTTGCCAAAATTTTTCAATGAAGGCCTTTTTATTTAGCAGTTTCTATTGAAGAACAGTTAATATTGTGTTTTATTTCAGAGCCCTTTAAAGCAGAGAGTGCATTTGAAATTTTGATTTTTTTTTCTTAACATTCCAGAATTTGTTACTTTCCATGCAAGGAAAGTTCCATATGTGAGGAGAGCTCCCAGATCTGATGTGAAGGCCCTGGGTAATGCAGGCAGTACCATCAAGATGTGAAACTTTTCTGTCCGTTCAAAGAGGTTTCAGGTTACAACCTTTAAGTTTGAATAGCATTTGCCTTTTATTCTATTTTTTACAGCAGCTGTTGACATAGAACGGAATACTGTTACCCAGCTGCAGTTCTGGAGGCTTAGCCTAACCTAGACAGCTATTATCACAGTCTGCAAAACCAAAGTGAAATTGTGAAACGTGGCTTGTGGCAATCCATGCCACACAGTAAGGGTTCCATTTGCCAACACTAAGACTTAAGCTGTCAATTCAATGCACTTGATACTTCTGCCTTTCACACATATTTAGGAAAAGAGTAGTATCTTCTGGTTTTGTGTTTTGTGGGGATCCAGGTTGTGTACCTCCTGATTTTTTCTTTTGTAGGGATCTAGGTTGTGCTGGAGTTGACTGGCTGCAGTTTAAAACCCACCTGCTCCATAACCCTTAGAGAGAAAGGGTCCCATGGACCCTGACTGATCATGTGTTAGAATGGAGGTGTTTTCAGGATGTGCAGTGATAGAGGTGTCTGACAGAAGTTATCATGGCTGTAAGCTGCAGATGGCTCCAGAGTTGTGTAGCTGTTTGGTTAGGGGAAGGAAAACCTCTGAAATGCAATTACAGCCCTATAAACCTGACCTCCACCTAAATCCTGCACTGTAGAGTGATAGAGCTTTTTGGGTCTGTGCCATAGTCTTCAGAAATCAGGGCTCTCCCCTCCCATTGGTGCCTGTGCTCTCAAGAAATGTTTGCAATGCCTCTCCTGAGAGTAACAAGTCTTGGAAATGAGAACCAGTTTCAGTAGAACTGAATTGTATTGGAGCCTCCATTTCTTCCTGTGAAACATGAAGGATATTTGTTACTGAGAAACAATCCATTGCATTTTTATAATCTTATTTGTGCTGTTCTCAACAGAACCCTGATTACAATGAAATGCCGTTTGTGTTTTAGAAACAATGCCCTCTATTCTGAAAATATTTTTCTCAGCTTTATTTGCTTTGAGCAGGTCAGAGGAAGACTAAGTAAAAGCCACTCTTCATTGTAGCAGAGCCTGTTGCTCTTCACTGGTCAGTCAGCACAGGAAATCAGCATGCTGAGAAAACACCTATATGCCATGAAGAAACCACAATGTGTTTCAATTTGCTTTAGAGACTTACACAACCTACTTTGGTGTCAGGAAAAAAAACCTGACCCTACTTCCCTTTTCTTTTAGCCAGTGTCCTGTTCACATCTTAGGCAACAAGAATCATTCTATTTGAAGGAAAAAGGTACATAAGTAATTCAGGCAAAACACACTCTTACTTCAACCTTGAGAGAGTCAGCTGACGAGAATACTTTAATACTTGACTCTGTAATCTCCTGAGATATAACAGCAAATACCAGTGTTGCACCAGCAAAAGTTCTTAAAACCTTAGTGAGAATTTACTGCTATAATTCTTTTCAAGGCTGCTCAAAAAGTCAAGGGAGAGAAAGTAGATTTCTGTGCACACCAGAACAAGAAATGTTGTAGTGCTCCAGAATCTAAGCTTATCATTTAAAAAAGAAAAAAGCCAGTCAATTTTATTCTAACTCTATTGCTGTCACACTGTCAGCTGTCAGTCAGCATGGGAGCCTGACTGAAAGAAGAAGCCTGCTTTCCAAACTCAGAAATGTTGCACCAACTATATTGGAGGTAGTAACAAACTCCCATCCATTCTGCATCCTGTAGTCAGAATATAATCGTCTCAGTGTCAGCTAGCCCTGAGTACACATATAACAACTCTGTCATGCCTTATAGGCATCTCAGAGGGCACTCATAGGTCTCCTGGAAGGAGGAGATCATCCTACCTTTGAATTTTAGACAAAGTTTTTATATTACATTTGGCAGTCTCTCCGTGGTGAAGTTTAGATGAGATATGTACACTTCAATACCATGTTAAGTTTCATAGGAATTTTATGTAAAATCTGCAACAAAACATTAATGTCTTTCCTGAAATTATAAGAATTAATGATTACAGAAATATATTATTTTCTTTAAATTCCCAGCCACACAGCAAGCTATTTCAAACAAAAAAATTGCCATTTCACATTATGTTCTTTTAATATTTTATCTTCTGTTCTTACTGTCATCTCTTTATTTCGAAATAAAAGATAAAAGAGAGGCAAACCAGTACTGCAGAACTTTTAAAATGCATATTTGCCCCAAGAGTGCTTTATGCAGTGTACAGTGTTCTGTAGCTGCCCTAAGGTGCCTTACATAATTGATTTTTTGTTTTCATCTGTTGCCTTTTTGGAAGAAAAAAAAGAGAAACTTTAGTCAATTAACCTGAAAGTTAATTACGCTAAGAAATAAATGAAAGGCTTAACAAAATGTTTTCAGAAGTTGCAGTGCTGATTTTGTTTTGGTTTTAGTTCAAGATCTTTTAGGAAAGGGTAAATAAAAAAGAATGTTCATTCCTGGTAAATCCTGAAAGTCTTTCTTATTTCTACAGTATCCGAGAAAGGGACAGCAATGGTTCCTATGCCCTGTGCCTACTGAATGATGGAAAAGTACTGCACTATCGTATTGACAGAGATAAGACAGGAAAACTCTCCATACCAGATGGAAAAAGATTTGACACCTTGTGGCAGGTCTGTTAAATTTATGTCACGTGGATATCTGTCATCACATTTCTATACAACTGACCAACTGACCAACGTTGTTTTAGTTTGCCCTGTGACAATAGTCTTTGGCTAAAACCAACACGTTTTGGCAGGTTATTTGTCATATGTTTCCAACATTGTGTGGTTTCTGTATATGAAGAAAATATATGTTGATATAGAAAGCTATGTGAGTGTAGAGAGTTCAATAATTTTTAAATATGATGTTGCAGCCTGGCTAAGTTCAAAACTGTGATTTTTATTAGTTATTATATTATTAGCTGAAAATTCTCTAGAATGAAAATCCATTCACATTTGCAAGTAACCATTGTCAATAATGGATATGCTTGGTTTAGTCTTTTGCTAATGTAATTTATGACAGCAGCAACATAATTCTAGCAAGCAAAAAGAGGATGGTTTAAGGTGTTGCACACATAATGCAGTCTTTAGCTTTGAAATTCTCTACCTTCAAATCTGCTAAAGCATGGCTTGCTGAGGCTTGCCACCCAAATATGTCTGGATCTTGGTAAAGAATAAACAATGAAGACAGCCACAGCTGACTATGCCATAGTTGATACTAAAACTGAATACTGATGAAATTACTGTGTAAATTGAAAATACTAAGGGAATTGAAAGCCCTGCAGAAATCTCTTATGTCCTCCTGCTTAAAAATCTATTAAAATGAGTTGAGTCACAGATCTAAAATATGAATCTTTGCTTGCATATATTAATTCTTAGGGGTTTTGTATTTCTTTCCTGATCTCACTAGAAATTTAAAAGCAGCTCTGCTGTCTTACAGTTTTTGTGAACTGTGAACATGCCTGCAACTCTTACACTCACAGACTTTCTCCTTTATACCCAAATGGAAAATATCAGTAACAAACCTGTAAAACATGATGTGGGGAGGACAATCCAGGAGCACAAATGGTGACAACTACTGGTGCTACATTTATTAACTGTGCACATCCCATTGTAATTCTGAGGTCCAGAGAAAGCATTGCATATTAGGGCAATTCTTGCACTGTAATTATCCCCAAAAATTAAAAAGGAAAAAAAAAAAAAGAAAAAAGAAAAAAAGGAGAGTGGGAACTCAGAGATATAAAAATAAGGTATTTGCTCAGAGTTACAAAGCTGTTTAATAGCAGAACTGGGGAGAAGTACTGACCCATCACATTGTACATTTATTCACAAGGTTACTTCAGAAACATGCACCCCTGCTAAATAGAAATAAAGCAAATAACATGTGCAGTAAATAATTGTGGTATTCCAAGGTCATTTATTGTAATATAGATCAGCTATTGTACATATGCACACATTTTTAAAGAGACAGTATACTTAATTAATATATTTAATACCACCCTCATATTTTCTTAACTTTTTCTGTCATTATTTCTTTTTTTTCCCTCCCCTCTCATTCTGCTAGTTAGTTGAGCATTACTCATACAAACCAGATGGATTATTAAGGGTTCTTACCATTCCTTGTCCACAGCATGGCTCCGAAAATGGTGAGTTATTCTTGTTTTTTTTATATGTGTTAAAAGACATAATTATGATAAATGTGTGTGAATTTTTTCCACTTCCCATAGAGGTGGGTGCAGATTTTCCACGTTTTCGAATGAGGTAATATCTGCCAGACTGTGCATGATGGAGGTGGTATCCTGTAGCTTAGGGCTACCAAGTGAAATTACTGCTGGGTCTAAATTATTGTTAGATCAGAAATGTGCTTTGCTTCTCAAAGTGGTAGTGTGTATTACTTGGACCACAAACATGAACAAAGTGCTTTTCCCAGCACTGCTCCAGTGGTCCTTACTCCAAGCTGAAGCAGTCACAGCAGCAGTGCTGCTGCAGGAATTCATCATGGGTGCAATGAGTCATGTGCCCAGCAGGTGAGTTCCTGTGTTGGGGGGAGCAGGGCAGAGCAAGGCACTGGCTGCACTCAACACTGAAAGTGGGGTCAGAGAGCCATTCCTTGATAACTTGTGGGAAAGGAGGAGAAGAGGTGGGGGAAAGTGTCAGTGTTGGGTGACAGTGTTGGTTTTTATCATGTTTCTTCTTTAATGTCATATCACACTGAAGCGATGTTGTCCTCCCTCTTTCCCTGACTGAAAAGGGAAAAGAGATGGATCTGACTGATCTATGTCCAGCTTGTGCTCTTCCAGAACTGGTATTCTCTCTGTAAGGTCACTTTCTGTCATTCTAACTGGATGCCAGTGCCATGGTGAGAGGATATAGAATAATAAAATATAATCATAGAACCGTTTAGGTTAGAAAAGACACTAAGATCATCAAGTCCAACCCTGAAGTTTTTACATTTTCCATTCATTTGAATGACTACATGCTTTTTTTCCACCATTATTTTCATTCTCCTTTGAATTGTTTAGGCTCTGCACTTACTTCTGTCTCTGTGGCCAAAAGTAGCAGAGTGTGCTGCATATAAGAGACAAAAGCAAAGAAGGTGGTCCGAGAGAAACACTGTAATCGGATCTAAAAACTTCACAGTTGGTCCCCTCTGTAAAATTCTGTGTTCTTACACAAATTTTTCACCTTGTTCAGTATCATTTTACATTTGATTCTTTTGCAGATAATCTTGGTTTTAATACTCATCCTTCTTCTGGAACACTTCCTAAGGTAAATGAACATGGTAGTATAGCAATAGCATTCATTTGAGGAGGATTACTGTCACATACTGTTCTGGGAATCCTAATTCTTGGGTATTATTTCATCTGTGAGTTTATTTTTCTTGGGTTATAAACAGTGATTTGAAAAGAAACGTAACATTCTATCATGGTATTGCTTTCATCAGTGTTTTGAATGCACTAATCATAATTTAATTTTGTGAACCTCTTTTACACATATCATGTATGTGATAAAACAGTATTTTACATAGGCAAGGTGCCTCATTGATGGTCATATTCTATAATGTTGTATCAGCAACACTAGGAGGAGAGATACGACATTGCTTATACTGTTCACTTTGAGAATCTGCCGACTGAAGCAGAAATGGAAGTTCAATTTATTTTCATATTTGGTCTGTGCAGTTAAGATCAGACTTTGCACAAGGGTTTCGTTTCTTATGCACTGCTTTAGGGGTGATTCTTTCATCCACTCCATGAAGAGTGAGCAAGTCCCCCTGTTACTATAATTACCTGAATTCTCAAAGTCCACTGAATACAGAAGCCATCTGAGGTGTGATACATCCACAGAATCACGTAATACTGTCTTGTTCAAGGTAGTTGATTTCATCTGAAATAGGGAGTGAAATTTAGTCATTTCCCTGCATAACTTAATCATTTAGATCATTATCTTGATGCAGTCCCATATTACAGAAAAGAAATTTATTCAAATAGGCGATTACTTCCATTTCAATACAATTGACTCCTAGCAGACCTGTGAACTACCACTCTCATACCTTCACTTCTGAACATCAGGTACCTTTATAAAGAATTTGAAATTAAGCAACCAAAATCAGTCCCTTTTTAATTAGAAATATTTTAAAATTTATTACTTCTTTATTCTTAATAATATTTTAATTAGAAAAAAATAAATATAAAAATACTGCCTTGAGGTTTGTATCTGTGCCATTTACAAGGATGTCCATGAAGTTTAAGTCCACAAGACCCACATGTGTATCATCTGGCATACATGCAGTTGTAGAGATAGGGCAAGCATATTTAGTGTGGTAATACTGTGTATGTTTCATAATATACACAGAAAAATTCACAATGTAAGTGTAAATTTAACTGCTACTGCTTAAGGCGTGTCATGATAGTGAAAAAGAAGGTCACCAAAGCTAAGTGAAAGTGCCTATTTTGCAAAGAGTGTACTAAAATATTGTTTTAATTCTCAATATAGTTGATATTTTGAATTTCTTAAAATTGAAATCTGTGTTTTGTGTTTTCTTTGGGACTTTTTAAAAATGAGCCTGCTAAATTATTTTCTTGTACTATAAACATAGAAAATGGAAAATTTTAAATAACTAATACTGCTTATGGAGCTCAAAAATTTCACTTAATATTTCCAGGTTCTCACACATTAATACTTGTGTGTAAAAGCAGTGACTCATGAAGACTTTTAATATGCCTGAAATACAATTATTCAGATTACACAAAACCAAAAATTACACTAGCTTGAAGAGAAGGTATACAGTCACCAACATACAACCAGAATCTTATATGAAAGATGTGCAATCTATCTTCATATTATTTACACCATGATAATTAACATTTAGGAGTTTCTGACAATTCTAGTATACTGCATTGGGTTTTTTATCTATGAAAAGCATTGCCAAAATATGTAAATTGGAATAGTGAATTTTTGAATTGGGTATCAAAATAATTGTGATGAATTAGAGAAATGTCCTGTAAAAAATAAAAAGAGTGAGGCTCAGAAGAAAGTAGTACAAGATACTGCACTTTTAATAATCAGATATAAATCACAGAAGAGCGGGCAGACACAGCTTTTCAGTGGATGCTATGCCTGGGATGAGTCAGGATGGGAACAAAAATGAGCAGCCACCGTGCTGGTAGAGGAAAAGGAAACATCAATGTGTTTCCAGCTTGTTCGACTCTGGCAAGGTCTCAGCTGAGAGACTTTCACCTGTTTTTGGCACTGCATGGAAGAATATTTTCCAGGAGGAGATAATCCAGAGCAAGACAGCAGGGATGAGCATGACTTGCGAGAAAGGATTGATTATAATAAAGAAGAAAGGGAGAGAAAGTAGAGGAACAAATCATAATGGCCAGTTCTAAGCAACAGTCTAATACTGGTGCTCCCAGGATGCAGACCAATTTTTCAATATCTTTTTCATTTATATATAAATATTTTAATAGATATATATTTAGTTTATATTTATATTTATGTTTATGTTTATGTTTATTGCAGCCTAAAATAAGTTATGCTATTCCAAAGTCTTAGTGGAACAGAATGCCCAAATGTGAAGTTGAATTTAAGAAGCTGCATGAAATGTAGAAACAACTGCTGGATGATATGCAAATTGTCCAATTATTATCTGTATACTGTTGGTTATAAGAGCTTGGTGTAAAATTTACACCAGGGACGTGAATCTACATCAGATTTGTCTAATATTTGCTATTGTTCCGTGGGCAAATTTGGAGTAACAAAATGCTTAAATTTAATGTAACATGGACATCTCCTTCTTAGTCATACTAACATGCTTCCTCTGCAAAAGAAAGGACTTTATGCTAAATTTCTGTATTGAAGGTAATTTTCCATGCAGAATATGGGGAGTTGCTTGTTCTTGCTTCTCCCAGAACGTGCATGGACTGAGATGTTTCTTGCCTTTCAAATGAGGCTCCATGGCTAGATTTAAGGTGATTTTGACCCTTTACATTTTGTAAATTACTTTTTTCTCCTTGCAATCAATTTCATCGCAATATATATTTAAACCTGCAGAGGAACTTTTGAGATTAGTCTTTATTTCAGTTCTCGAGCTGATGACATTATAGTGAAACTGCCAAATTCTGGCCATTTCCCAAATTCTCCTCTTAACCTTTCTCAGTATTTTGTTTAGTCATAGTCTTTTAGGTGGTAATAATAGACCTAAACTTTATGAGTAGAGCCTAACTAACTAGCTGCTGTGCTTGATGAGGTACTCATCTCGACATACATTTGTACGTCTAATACAAATATGTGAGTTAAGCAGTATTATCCTAACTAGAGGTGGGATTTTCCCAAGTGCTAGGAGATACTCTCGTTGAAAAAGTATAATGAGAACCATGCTCAGCTTGTGCAACAGAGCACTTGACCTCTTAGAGAATTTATCTACTTTCAAACTGCAACTAAGTAGTACTTCAGGTTTCATTTATTCCCAATATGGAAAGAAAATTTCATGAAGTAAAAGGAAATAGCTGACTCAGTAACCTTTTTCAATATGCAGTATACTGAATTTTTATGTATCACAGCTATGAAGAATGTCTAGCATCAAAAAGGTTTCTGTTCTTCCAGTAGCATCTCAGGGACTGCATGGCTGTCCTTGGTGTCTTGAAACAAAAGACACCTTTCTAATGTGAAATCAGAAATTTTATTTTAAAAGAAAACTAGGGAATATACCAACCCTAGCAATTGAAAAAGTTACCTTTTCAGAAAATAAGAAGGCCAAATGGGCTGTTAAAAAGTTCTGAATAATCTAAGTTCAATGGCTGTTTAAAGTGACTGAGAATGTGGCTTAGATTGTTGTTTTAGCTTCAGCATCAGACTAAATGTTTGAACAGTATGTGCTCCATCTCAGTTTTTAATAGTCATGTATGATCTTTCAGTGACCCCTTAAAATGCTAATTTGTCACATTTAATTAAGTTAATGTGTTTTTGTAAAACATATTTGCATATCTTTTAAAGGTATCTTTACACAGAACATAAGTATGTGTCTACAATGTAAAGCCTGTTCCTTTTTGTTTGAAATTAATATTACCTAGCATGCTTTCTGCTTCAGTAACCACAGTGTTTGTTGTTTGACCAAGGTGTGCTTCAAATTTTTCTTGATACATTAGGTACATTACAATTAGGAAGTATTTCCAGACACGAAAGTTGTCAACTCGTCTCTAAATATGTTCGGGGGCTGGGGAAGGGGGACTAAAGTTCAGTGACAGAGGCAGGAGAGACATACAGTGTACTCCATAAATAAAGATCTGGACAAAGGGCAGTGCATTTGAATTTAAAAACTGCCTTAAGGTATGTCCACAGGTTCAGGATGGTTTGACGGTAATATAGATGAAATAAAATTTAATACTAAGATTTCCTGTACTGCATTTTTCTGATGCATCATATGTGTGTACTTGAAGGCAGAAACAACAGAAAGTTTGGGAGTGTTTTGTTCTTTTAGAGTGTTTTTTGTTTTGTGAAATATCTTTAGCTATTTTCATGACACATTTACTGTTCCTCTTTGACATTGTGGTTTCTAGAGTTGGGCAGGAGGTGGAATTATCTCAAGACTCAAATCGTACACCTTCCCAAAGGCTGGCAGCAAAAAGGTGCCTCATATACTTTTTTTAGGTTTTTGACTGAGTTAAAAATACTTAAATTACTAATTTAACTCTCTTCTCCCCCTCTTTTCGCTTGCTGTCTTGACTACTAACAATTAGATTGTTAAGATATTGTAAGCTTTCTCTATCTATCCTAATCATGTGCATAATTATGAGCTTGATGTTATAACTGAAGCAATGGTTTTGAAGGAGTTTTAAAAATAGAGGGACTCTTTTTTATTTTTATTTCTGGCATACCAAAATAATGCAGATCTCAATATTTCTGCGAATGAAATGTGATAAAATATTTTTCAAAACCACTCAGTTACAATATAACAAAATTATATTTCTACTTTCCTTTGTAATCAGAAAATTGTCTTGCTTACACAATTATGCTATTACTGAACACATTTAGTGAACAATAAAAACAACATATACATACTTACATAACCTATGTGCACAGAGCTTCTTATGCATTCACTTACATTTAGGCCACAAGACCAAGCAGAATGGGAAAATTGGCCAGATGCCAGGGAGCCAAGGGGAGCCCTGCCCTGTCCTAGTGAAAATGCTTTTGCATGGCCAGAAAATGGTGCTGTCCAGTAATTGATGTAGTTCTGAAGCATGTAGCTGTGAGTTTGTTTGCATGCTGAGAATAATATGTATGCCCCTGTTTGGTCCATGAGTCTGTATGTTTATTGATTTATTTCCACTTGCTCTTCAACAAAAATGAGCAGGCATGAAAAGTCCTAGAGGTATGCTACTGTTCAGAGTGAAAAGCTATGTTTTATATATACTGTATTTGATAATCCTGATAAATAACAAATATTGTTTTCCTACAGCTTCAGTTCACTTTTATGCTGAAGTGCCAACAGCTGTTGTCAGCTGTGTATCCCTACAGGACCCATACCTCTTTTTCAATGTGTGTTTGTTATATACGAATACAGACACAGTCTTACGATCTGCTCTCAGCCATCTGAAATACAATGCCAAACTCTCACACATTTTGGGTTGATTCAGAAAAGTGGGTGTCGGGTCTGAACTCTGTAGACATATTTTTGGTCACACTGCTGTCTGTTAACCTGGTAAAACTTGTGTCTTGCTCTGGTCACTTTCTGCTGTCAAATACCTATTTCCTGCCTTCTGGAAAACATACACAGAGTAGAGGCTGAAACACATTGGCAGAGTAAAACCATTCAGGAAAATAATTTCAGAAACCCGATTTGATTGCCATTTGCATGTACTTTACCTGGAATACTCAGACCCACATCATACTGCCAGATTTTAGACTCTAGACAAAAGTTGTGCTCTGAACTGTTCAAAGATTTTAACTATTCATTAACCCCAATAAGCACAGTTTACTTTATACCTGGTTAATTACACAATTACTTCTACTATGTCAAAAGCTTTCAGACAGTAAACCAGAAAAAAACATATTTATTTTACTTGTTATGTTATATTTATTCACTTTGGGGAATTTTTTTTCAATTTTACAAATGCACTATTTGTATTACATTTTCAGATCCTGTTGAAAATTTTTCAATCTGCTTTACTCGTGTAAAGTTGGCAATTTGGACAATTTAAGTGAAATCCTGCCACCTAGTGGCAACTGAGATGGCGTAGGCAAAACTCCTCTCATGGCTAATGAGATGTGTGTCATGCAGTATTTAGCTGTTAGATTTTAATAAAATAAGATTATTTCATGCATTTTTTCAAATTATAGTTATTACCCTGAAAGAATATTGCACTTTCTGTACAACTTACCTTCATGAGATTTGTACTATGCTATTTACTATAAAACTATAATCATCACTGTAAAAGTCAGATTTAGAGTAGTTGGAGCCATTTCCTTCATATGTCACATTTTTAAAAGGCTCCTCTAGAGGACTGTTTTCTTGTACTCCTTTTTATTGGTTGAATAAATCCTTGGTCATCTTGCCCATTCTCTGTTTCTTGTAAGAATACAAGAAGTAATCAGTTGTCCTGTACCTTACATCTATTAAGACAAAGATCCTTATGTCCAAAAAAGATGTGCAGAATTATACTTGCTGTTTTAAAAGGGTAGGGCAGAAAGGACTCTGCATTTAAATGATAGTTAAATAAAAAGGAAAGTAGGAATATTAACATAAAAGGCATCACTGTTATTTAATCAATCTGCAGCAATTAGAAATTCTATATGCATTAACCAAACTAAGTAATGATAAATAAGGCACTATGATTCTTCTTAAACATGAGCAGCTCTCTGAGAAAGAAAACCAACTTTGATATATCTGCTGTCACTGTGTGATTTTCAGTTCACAGCTGCAGAGCTTTATTTGCAAGCATGGAAGTGATGTACTTTTTTGGTTTTATGCAGAGCAAGAGCATTCAATCCTTTTGGATTTTTGTTGTTGTTGTTGTTCTTGAATTGCAAAAAGCAGTCATAACTCATATGTCTAGTTGAGGACTCAGCTATGTCTTGGCCAGAGCTATGTTTTTACCAGCAGTTCTCCACTGGTGAAAGGATTCTTGAGGTGTGCAAAATTTGGTGTACATTAATTACATTTGGCCAGTTCAAAGTATGCCAGTTGACTTCCAGTCTTAATGGGGGTTTGGGGTTAGGGAATTGCCTGTGTGAAATTGGTCAGAGTGACACAGGTCTTGTCAGGGTGAATCAGTCTAGAAAAACAAAACTAGAGCTAAGGATCTTGGTTTATACTTTCATTTGCCTTGGGAATGGTAGATCAATCAGTTTTTTCTTTGACATATCCCAGAACTGTCTTGGGGTTTTGTGGCTTGTCTTGACAGCAGATGGCCTTTTCACACTGTTCCAAGTCAGAAATACTACCCTTACTGTGCCTGATGTCAATGTGCTCATCCTACTAGGCCAGAATATTGCTGAAAACTGGATTCCTACACATGGGTTGCAGTAAAATCTGTGTAGTGAAACCTTTTCTATTTCATCCAGCTGGGCAGATTACTTAATTATGATTTCAACGTCTGTAGTTCCCAGGTCTGGTGTTTCCCCTACTAAATGCTGTTTCCAAATGATAAAACTTCTATTGCATCTAATAGTTCACTATGGGAAACTTCACAGAATCATAGAATGGTTTGTGTTGGAAAGGACCTTAAAGGTTATTTCATTACAATCCTTTTGCCATGGTCAGGGACAGCTTCCACTAGAGCTTTGTTTCTCTTTGCTTGAGAAAAAACTAATGTGCAGAAATAGATTCTGTAATTGCATGTTCCCAACAGCTCACAAACAGAAGTGACCAGATTAGTAGAGTTTCTCTCATCTCTACTTTATTGTGCCAGGCAAGGATCTTCAGAAGACACAATGGGTGAGATGGTTTGTGTGCACCATATTATTTCTCTGTCAAGAATAAGGGCAGAGGAATTGTATTTGAACCAGATGCTTAATTAAGTAATCTTGTCCCTCCTCAGAGCAGACAAACAGGCTGTACCCCTAGTATCTGGTCCATGATGTTTGTCCCTGATGTTACTACATGCCTATGAAAGTAGTATCTTTTTACTACAGTTGCTTCCACTTCTTTAAAATAGAGCTCCTCTGTAATATCCACAGGAGAAACAGGAAATTAGTTTTTGTTTTCATTTGTGCTAGCAATTTCTCTGTGGCCCAGATAGGGGGAGAGATAACTTGAAGAAGGAGGAAGGACAGATTAAAGAGAAATCCTTCTAACTGCTTGTGCTACATGGCAAATTTGAAAAGAGCATGTAAATTTAATATCTGCAGAATAAGATTTGTGCCTGACCCACTACAGTTAATTCTCTCTTATCTAATGTTCTGAAATATTTGTAAGATCTTTCTGTGCTTTTGGCCCGCTCTAATAACCTTCAGAATGAAATAACCGCATTTGGATCCCTTGCTTTCTGATTCTCACCTATGTGTCTCTTGCAAACATTATACCAAAATTCTTAGGGGGAAAAAAAGGTGCTTTTAACTTACCTATTTATTGTTAAAGAGAAAAATTTTATTTGTGTGCTACAGCTTCAGTCAACTATTGGCCACCCACCAGAAGAAGCACCTTTTAATCCATATGTGCTGCAAAGGAACAGAGGTCCTACAGGAGCAGAAAGAGGTAGGCAGAGTAATTTATATCATTAATGCAATTTTCTTCCTTATGGCAGAGCTCTTTCTCAATCCTTATTTATTTTTCCTTGCATCTATTTCACATTCTGTCATGTATTGGTATAACCACTATCATAACTGAAGCCAGGTAGCTGAAGATACCAGCTGTCACGATGTATAACAAAAATCATTTAGCAGAAATCCCTTTTTCCATTTTGAAGTGGAGTGTTATTTCCTGGACTCTAAAAACTATATCCTCTCATGTCTCAGAAAGAATTGTGCCCAGTTGCATCCACAGTGCCAACTATAATGCAGTTAAAGTTGGGTGCCTGAGAATGAAGTACATATAAGGCAGCATTCTGAGTGAAGAACTGTGTGAGGTAACTCATGGGAAGTACCATGGAGAAGGGCCAACCTTTAGCCAGCCTTTTATCAAGTAACCTCCTGGTTTCACCCTGCACAGATGTTCAGTAGTTACAGCATGTCACCAGGGGGACGCCTCTGTCTTTTGGTCTGCTCTAAAATGCATATAGATGGACAGCATATGGTTTCTCTATAATGCCCTTGCAAGTCATACACACTGATGGTCTTGAACGTAGAAAAAATTAATATATTAGCTGTGGCAGCAAAAATGTCTGAAATCATGTCTAATTTTTTCATTGTTTGAACTGCAGGTGATCAGAGAGAGGCCTTACCCATGGATACTGAGGTCTATGAAAGTCCATACGCCGATCCAGATGAAATAAAACCAAAAAATGTCACTCTCGACAGGAAATTGTTGACTTTAGAGGAAGGTGAACTTGGCTCTGGCAACTTTGGTACTGTAAAGAAAGGGTTCTATAAGATGAAAAAGTGAGTGTTGCCTTCTATTTTCATGGAATCCAATATGTAAAAGTTCTAGCCTTTTTGGAGTAGCATGTCATTTGGAGTGACACACTGTAACTAATTTCAGTTAATATTCACCAGTTTCTCTCTTTGTATGTACAATTGCGCACTCATTTTTGTCATAAAGTGGGAAAGTACTGTTTATGACTATTTTCTTTCCTGATGGGATAGTGGAATAGGAATCCCACTGTCTTGCTCCATAGGTTGCAGAAGTGCTAATGCTGCACAGTATTTCCCATCTGCACAACATCTCTGTCAGAAAACTGGGAGAGTGCCAAGGACAGTTTACCTATAGCAAAGAGAGTTTTGCCTGAAGTGTGATAAATACCAGTTTCCTGAAGCTGGAATGTTGATTTTCAAGGAGACAGAACATGTAACATTTTCCGTCACATCATGTCAGTAGGAACAGACCCTGTTTGTATTTGACTCTTCATGCATTTTCATAGTAAAATGTTGTCAGTATGCTGTTTATGTGCATGGACTGATTATGTACACACTCTTATCTCTTGAAGTTGGAGGCATTTCTTTATACTGAGATTTTCAGAGGCAGAAAGGATTTCTATTTTTCTAATGTCGGATGTAGGAATTTGAAGGGCTCTGATCTCAGCTTGTGTATATTTTAATCATGTTTCACACAAGCTATGTTGATCTCATCAGTCACTCTATCAGTTTGCTGTATGAATGGAAGGTTGCAGAAGTAGGCTTAGATTCTCAGGGTTTCAGAACCCTGCCTTGGCAACTGGCAGTGATGCATGTTCCAGTCTCCACCCCAAAACGCCCCAGTGCTTAGAAAACTCTTTATAGCTTTTCTTGCCAGAAAAGCTTTATGCCATCTTACCAGAGTGGACAAGAAAAATTTGTCCAGTGTTTATTTTTCAGGCTTCTTTAGGCATTGTTATGACAATCTGTAATTTTCTGAGGTTCTTTTCATTCTCACTCTTTTGCTTAGCTGTCTTCCGAGCATTTGATAGAGAGGTGTTCCTGTTATGGCTGGATTTTTCTCCTCTGAGTGTCAATTCTGTCTTTTGTCACAATTTGTACCATGTGAATGGAAATATCTGGTGAAGATTGTGTGCATTGGTGCACAGATTTTTCAGCAGCTAGTCTCAGAACTGGATTCTCTTTTGCAGGGGTGCCAAGCCTGTCGCTGTAAAAATTCTGAAGAATGAGAGTAATGATCCAGCCATAAAGGATGAGTTACTGAGAGAAGCGAATGTAATGCAGCAACTGGATAACCCATATATTGTCCGAATGATAGGTATATGTGAAGCTGAGGCCTGGATGTTAGTAATGGAAATGGCTGAACTTGGGCCATTGAACAAATTTTTGCAAAAAAATAGGTACGTAAACTTTGATTCCATTCCATAGGCATGGAAAGATTCCTTTCTTTTATTTTTTTCTTTAAGGACAATTAAAATTGATATGTTGTTAATGAAATAATTAATGATTGTAGTTATTCTTCACTAGAACATGTCTCCAAACTCTCAAATACTTCTGCCAAAATAGAGTATTTTGCATAAATGAAAGACTTTTCATATATCCTTCTTCTCCTTCTCTATATCTCCTTCATATATCCAACTTGTCCTTTATTAATGTGATCAAACATCATCTTGCTCAAGACAAAAGCTTAGATTACCTTTTCAAATTGAAGCTTAGCTAAATGTAAGTGAATCAGGTTCCCAGTGTAATGTGGACAACTTCAGAGTAAAGATTTGTATCTAAACTCCATGAAAAGTCATGAAAATTAACTAGTGACCTCTTTAAAATTCAATTGTGATTTTCAGACATGTCACAGAGAAGAATATAACAGAGCTGGTGCATCAGGTTTCCATGGGGATGAAATACCTGGAGGAGAATAATTTTGTTCATAGGGATCTGGCTGCAAGAAATGTGCTCTTAGTCACCCAACATTATGCCAAAATTAGTGACTTTGGACTTTCTAAAGCTCTTAGTGCTGATGAAAATTATTACAAGGTAAGGTCTGAACACAACATGAAAACTGTGTAGTATCATAGCTTAATAAGGATATTTTCAGTTGAAATGCAGTTGAAAATGAAAAATATTATGTATCACTCATTATTTTAAGACCTAAATTAGATTACCAAATTCAAATTTTGTGATCAACATTAAGACATGTAGAGAAGAAAAAGCTTGTCCTTCCTTTTACTTGTCTACTTTCATTTCCTTTTGATAAACTTGTCATTAGAAGATTTCAAGTTATTGTGGAAATTAGATACTACCTTATATAAATGGGAGGAAGTGTGTTTGTTGAGAAACAGTTCCCATTATGTCCAAGTAAAATGTATGCTACCACTAATACACTGCCTTATAGAACATAATTAGGGGAGGTTTTTGAAAGAATACCATTGTTAAATAATAAATTAACCTAAGCAAAATTTGTTTATCTTGGTTTTAAATTCTGTGGACCTCAGTACACCTCAAGTGATTAAAATAATTGCAACATTTAATAAGGTAAAAGGTGGGAGACAAAGGCTGTTACCATGTGTATATTTGTTTTCCTCATATACAATCTTGCGATTCAAATACTTCTTCCTTCTGCTTATTCCCTTTTATCAGCTCTTTGAAACTAATAATCCAACCCCTGAAGCACTGCAGAGGAGAAGCAAGCCCATACTCCCTTGTGAAGACCTTCCTGTGTAGGAACAGTAGTCACTGGTGGCAGAAAAGGCATCTTAAATCTCTGCCACTAGCCTAGCCTAGCTTCTCAATCCCAGTCTCAGGGCCTCAAGAATTAATATCAAAGTCCATTTTCTTTACAACTCCACAGGATGCAGTAGGGCCCTGTCACTAGATCTAGCACTGGGCTGGTATAGCTTGACACTTGAATGTTCATAAAGCAGTATTATGGCATAATTTAGGTAAACTGCAGTTTGCCACAAGTCACTGTGCTTTGAAATAGAGCAACCTCTTCAACCATCTGGACATGTCTCTTAGCCTTTGTGAGATCCAAATGGAAAAAAATTATTCTAAAGAGCAACTTTAAATTAAATGCCACTAAAAGCATGACTCAAAGTCATTTAGCTACACTTTTTTTTTACCATGGATTTCATTTCAATACATTATTTTGAAAGTGGAAGATTAGAACAATTTTGTAACACTTTCAAAGAAGCTGTTACCCATTTTCTCTAATGCTAACAGCATCAGAAATGTTATGGTACTTAGTACAAATGTGTGTAGATCTAAGTTAATGTTAATTATGTGCATTCAGATGTTGTTTACTGCTTATCAGTTAATCTAGTCTGCTTTTTTTCCT
The DNA here is from genome assembly GCF_028551555.1 of Melozone crissalis. Lineage (NCBI taxonomy): Eukaryota > Metazoa > Chordata > Aves > Passeriformes > Passerellidae > Melozone > Melozone crissalis. The sequence goes on along the minus strand of NW_026535783.1, from coordinate 32,313,776 downwards.
TTCTGTTATGACATATTTTAGGCACAAAGTCATGGAAAATGGCCAGTCAAATGGTATGCTCCAGAATGCATGAATTTCTACAAATTTTCTAGCAAAAGTGATGTCTGGAGCTTTGGGGTTTTAATGTGGGAGGCTTTCTCTTATGGACAAAAACCATATAAGGTGAGTGGTTTTATTTGGTCATGTTTTTTCTTTAAAAATTCATAGCAAATTTGAACCAATATTTTTTCCTAACTAAAGGGACTTGCTGCAAGAAGTGAGTCAAAGGATAGCCCAAAATCGGTTCCAGTCCTGTGTTTGATTTATGCTGTCATGTGTGCTGTAATAATTTGCAACTTGGATGACTGTTCTGGTCACCCTGTTCCAGGGAATGAAAGGTGGAGAAGTTGCGCAGATGATTGAAAGAGGAGAACGAATGGAACGTCCTGAAGTCTGCCCAACAGAAGTCTATAGTCTAATGAAATTGTGTTGGACATACAAGTGAGTGTGCTGGGATGCTCTTTTGATAGAAGCGCATTTTAATATACATGATTAATAGCTAGAAAGAGGGTGAGTAGGGGTTACTTCAAAATGCATCTTTTCACAACGATACTCCAAGCTCGGAAGTCAATTGCACTTCCAGGTGAAAATTATCTAAATTACAGAGTGTACTACAAAAAGCCAATTTTGTAGAACAGAGTTTGCCAGAAGAGTTATATATAAAATACATGGTATCATAAAAAAAAAAAGACACAAAGATGTCAGTCTAATGCATTTTGAAAAGAATGTTTGAAAGCATGCAAATATTTTTGTTTCATTTTGAATTTTGTTGATTTAATTTTAATTTCCAAGGGTTTAGTTGAAATTTCAAAGTCATATTGCCAAAATATTTGTTCTATTTCTCAATATTTAATTTTTTGAGCTATTTATCTTTTCTCTAGTAATGGTATATATTCAAATTGGATCCCACACTGACTTCTTATCATTGAGAGGCAAATCATCTTTTCTGATATGTCAGAAACATTTTTTTCTGTTTCATAACAATTTAGAAATTAGAACTATGAAATACAGAAAAAAAATAAAGCCTACCTGATTTTTTAAATTATTATGTTGCAAAAATATATTAAAACTCTTTCATGATTTATTGTTTTAAGCTATTCTGCTGAAGTTACTTTTAACTGTAGAAAGCACCCCAAATTACTCTAATATCACTTATTCTTTCAGGTCATCATCAGGAGAATAGGTTTGTCCAAAAGTTCTATGTTAAGGTGCTGTGGTACTTCATTTTAGGTACCTTGCTTCATGTTAGCTTTATTAAACCTAGTACTCTAAAAAGAACGTGCAACCAAAAAGTAATTCCTACCTTTTGGTTTGACTCAAGGAATGCTATAGCAGGTCTACAGTGAAAGGGATCAGGTTTTGTTTTTAGTAACAAACATATCACAAAGCATACTGATTTTGGTTTTGTACTAAAATATCTTTATTATTAGAAAGAAAATAAATTTTTAAAAGAAAGTTCAGGTCAGGCAGAGTAACTATCTCAATATGTAATGTAAAATTTTAAGGGCTTGTTGTCAGTTTGTGTTCTCCAAATAAAGAAACAATTGCAGATATAAAAGAAAGATGGTACAGTGATATGATGTGTGGATAGGCTCCTCTCAGTGCTTCTAACCACTCTGTGTGATGGTACTACCCATTATAAGGCAGATATTGCACAGCAAATATTCTTTTCTCCAGATAATTACTAAAGTAAATGAAGTAGAAAATTAAATGGAGCTGATTTACCATTTCTTTCTTCTAGTGTCTTTATCAACTACAAACAGGTATGATAGTAAACCCACTGACAGGATGCTCTGTAGTAGTATTTGTCACTTGGTATTAATTTTGTAGTGTCATTTTTGTAGCCTTAATATACTGTGAGCATCTTTAAGTGAGCTGTCACTGAGGTGGAGTCTCGAGGGCTGTAAGGCCCATGAACCTTGACAGCTCTGTCCCTCCTGCGCAGTGACACTTGTCATCTTCCCACAGCGTTGACGACCGACCAGGATTCGTTGCAGTGGAGATGAGGTTACGTAACTACTATTATGACATTTCCCACTAACGGCGTGAAGAGCAGCAGCTTCCTCATCTCCAGCCAGCACCCTCTGAGAAGCAGCACCTTTTCCAAAACCAAGCAACCTCGAGTTTTGTACTTCCGTTTTCAACCTGCAAAGCTCAGAGCTGAGCCTTGCATCCATAAGGTTGCCTTTTCTTACCTTCTACACAAAATCCAGCCCCAAAAGAGTTTTGGAAGTGTAACAGTCTCAAAGTGCACAGCAAGGATGTTAGATCTAAGATGCTTCTACTTTTGCTACATTCCATTTCATTTTATTTACAGCTTTATTTGCATTATATTTTGCAGTCTTGTAAAACCTATTTAATGACTTTGAGCCCTCTTCCTCTCCTATATTGGAGTGCAAATTGGAATTTAAATTCTTCTCATCAGCATTATTATCCTTTAAATGTATTTAGTTGTTCCAGCCTTTCCTTTCCTCAAGGAAGAATAGCATAAACATTTCTCAATATGAAGCAAATTCGCTATGCAGGTGTGTCAGACACTTTCATTGACAGTGTGTTTGATTTTATCATCAAGCCCCTTTAAACCAAATCACATTATTCCTAGCAGTAAAGTAAGCAGAGGGGAATTGGGAGTTCTGACTCTCTAACATTGTCACATCCTTTAATTGTGACCATTTTCTTTTGTTCCTCATCTCTTCTTTTGTTCTTCAGCCCAGCTGTTCCTCAGGGAGTTATTTTTTCCTAGTGAAAACTGGGAACTCAGAGGCTTGATCTCATCTTGGAAGAAAACATACCAGCACCTAAGATGATTCTATATTTTAACATAAACTCCAACACTGCATTCCTGAAAATACACCTGTGATGGAGCAGCACTTAGCTTTCTCTGTGCTCTTCCATCCTTCTCCAGAGATACTTTTTCTATGTATCTGTTTGGGTATAGCTCCTTGTGTTGTGCTTTGAATAGCAATCATTTCTATCTTTTCTTCAAACCTTTCTTTAGAAAGCATGTGGGAATTTCATGACACCTTACTCCCTCTAAATTTAAATTTCACATCTAGTTGAAATATTTTATAATGGGCACATGGACAACAAGATTACCAGGTCCAAAATCTTAGTATTTGTCCTGTGGCACAAATCTCAGTAAAAGACATCTCAGGAAAAGGGATTTGTCTTACTAGTCTTCTGTAATGTAGCGTGCATCTCCATTAAATTGGAAGTATAGTAGAGTAATAACAAATCATGGAATCAATTTCTGATTCTCTTTTTACCCTTATGCTTTGCTTGCTCAACCTCATTTTAAATATTATCAATAGAGACATTTCTATCACTTAGTACTTACAAGCAGCTATTTTATTGTCATTTGCATATATCTCAGGAATCTACTTACATTTCGTTTGCTAGATATAGAGATTTTAGAAGAATATAAATAATAAGATTTAGAGTTAGATATATTTATTGCATATGGCTGGTTAGTACATATGTGTTTAATTTTTGTGTGAACAGAGTATTCTTAGAGATGCAGTGGTATTTTTTTTTTTCTCTAGTAATTAAATTGTGTGAGCAATTAAACTGAGAAAGGGTGAAATCATTTTCATGAAAGACGGGACTATAAACAAATAGAGAAGCTACTGGTACTTTTTTTTTTTATTTTTACTAAGTTTATGGCCTGTTTGTTAAATAATATCTGGTGCCTTTTAGTACTTTATTCTTGGCTGTCCAGTGCAAGGCACCACAAGCTACTGAAAGATACTGAGTGTAATAGACGATGTTTCAATGTGACCAAATGTGACTTGCCTTGAAGATGATTTAATTTTGTTTTGTTTTTAAGAAACATTTTTCTACAAGACCAGATTCTGTAGAAGTTAGCAATAGTTATACATAGGTGTTTTGTCACTTTAGTTAGTTGCAGAGAATTTGTTATCTCTACATGTGCAATTAGTACAGTTATGGGGATATTAGCTATAAGAAAATTGCACAAATCTCTATGAATCAACAAGTGACAGTGCTCAGTTTTCTAGAATGAGGGATATATTCATCTCTGTCTCTCACTCTCTTTAAAAGTGATGTCTGATACAACAAACATGGAGGATTATTTCTTCTCTTCTGAGTGAATGGCAACATCACTTTCTGGAGTTACTTGATTATTTTTAACTTCATTATTACATAATAAAAGTTTACAATGAGAATATAAAGTATCATGAAATAAATAGATTCAGTTTTAACATTTTAATTAAATATACTTTATAAAATATGCTGTCTTAACAAGAATCCTTTCATTTTGTAAAAAATCCTGATTCTGTGCAGTTTGTATATGTACCGAGTTATCGTGATCGTTGTGGAAGACTGAGTTTTACCTGCTGACAGTGAAAGGTGCCCACCAGGACACATAAGGCCACTGAAGCTTGGGCTGCTTTCAGAGCAATTCAGGAATAGCAGGAAATTCCCAAAATATGCATATTGTTATTGCACCTAAGTATTTTCAAAGTGAGTTACAACAATTCTGTGCTGAATCTGTAAGGTGAGAGAATGCCAGGAGTCAATGCACTGTATCAGCTAGCTAAGAATTTCTGCCTTACAGATGTCAGCTATGCAAGATTTCAGTCACATTATATGACATGGGGCCTCCCTCAGATGCAGACTGCTGTTCTAGGTATTCTAAAATAATAACAGCAACATCTTAGTGCTTCATTTTGCTTTTTTACATGCTCAGGTTCTCTGGAAAGCTAAGGCTAGATGAGTGTGAATGTGAATTTGAACAATAACCAAGAAAGGCGGAAAGGTAGACAACTCTTCAAGCAGTGTTTGCCTTTGGATAAGTCAGTCAGTGGCTGAATGACTGTTCTTCTGTGGATGTTTTCCTGCATAGCAAATCTGGCCTATTTGCTGCACCTTCCCAGTTGTAGGGCTGCACCATCAACTGACATGAAGGGACTTCTTCTCTTTTGGCTGTCTGGATCTGGTTGTCTATTTTTAGATTGACTTGTCTCAGAAATGCCACTTGGTGGTGTAGGCCTACAGATGATTGTCAGGACAGAGTTAAGGGGTAGAAAACTGCAGCATGCAGTTAGGGAGGCTGGTGGAAAAAAAGGACTAGGTGATAACACGCTAAGAGGGCTTTTCACTGGAGGAAAACTCTGTATTTACACATTTAGTTAGGGCTCAAATTTACAAAATTTTGGAGTATGATTTTGAAGTATGGGAAGCATGTGGTTTTTTCCATAAAAACACACCCAAACATCCTAAAAGCCCTGATCTAGCCTGTCCTTGCTTCTAACACTGTGCAAAAAGGGGGCTTTTAATCAGACAGTGAGGAATACCCATAATTTTCACCCCTTAAATCAGCACAGTCAGCCCTGCCAGTTTGCCAAAGAACCCATCTGCAAGCAGCCTGGCCTGCACAGCCAGGTCATGCATCAAGGCAGCAGGGTGTCCTGACAGAAGCCCTGCCAGGAGGTGGCAATGCCTGAACACAATTGCAGTGAAGCCCTTGTCTGGCCATTTCTGGCACCCTCTACTCTGCCCTGGCTGCTGTTGTGCCTGCGTGTTACAGAGGACACACTCTCTTTGCTCCTTGCTGTGAAGCAATGCTGCGTGTGAGGACGAATCATCATTTATTTATATGGTGAATAGTCAGCTGTGGATGCTTAACCAAGACTTCTGAGGCTCAGTGTCCCCTTGTCTTTTAAATGATCGCAGCAATGAGGGATTGCACGCAGAAAGACACAGATTACGCCCCACACGTGCCTAGAAGGGAGTGAGGATGACATATGGATTGAATAATATAGGGAAACATTAAGCAAGCAGTTGTAATTACCAGCCCTAAGTTTAGTGAGGACGGACTCAAGAAGACTTGAAGACTGCAAGGCATGCAGAAAAAGAGGGGAAAAATAGATTCCTGTTAAAAAATCTCAGAGAGATGTTAGGCAAATCCTGAGAACAGTCCTCCAGTCTGCACTCAGAGTTCCCTGAAGCCAAGCTAGCACTGTGCATCTGTGTCCAACTAGATATTTTATTCTTTTCTGTCACGTATGTGATAATTGAGACAAAGACCCACTGGTTTCCTTGGCATATAATTAACCCTGCATGGAGTATAACGACTGCTTCCCTGAGGCAGTGGAGGTGTGCACATTTCTTGATAGCCAGAGAAGAGAGCAAATGAGGCAGCTGGGGAAAGCATTACACTATTGTCCATTAAAATTCATTACTTCAAACGTAGTCCCTGGATGACCAGTGTAGTCCAGTGTAACTGTGCAGAGATCATTAACTCCCCTTGTCTATCCATTGCTGCAAATGCCTTAAAATGTCACCAAGAAACTGTTAGGTCTGGCTTAACTGTATCAAAGTGCTTGTGGGGGAATGCCACTGCCCTGCACCTGCAGCTACACTGCCCATGCAGCACGCTCCATGTGTCAGAGATTCACTCAGCTGAGTGCCAGGCTCACTGCCAGGCTCTGCCATGTTAGAAATGCAACACATTTCTGCAGTGACGGAAAAAGAGAAAAAATTTTGCAAAGAACCATTCAATGACACTGTCCTGTTCCATTGTCACCTCCCAGTGGCTTCATTAACACCAACATCTGTTCTTTCTACTTCCTGCTTTAACAAAGAGAAATTGTGCCAGTTTCAGCAACAGCAAGACTATAATTGCATCACTGAGCAGCAGAACATGTAGCAGAGAACTTTAATAGCTGTCTCTTAAACAGCTTGAAGACTTTCCTTTAATAATATTACACACTTATGCACATATGCAGATATTTCTTGTCATTAGTTTATACTTGAGTTCAATAATGACTTGTTCCTCAGTTGTTACTGAACAACCATTGTAGCTGCATCTTCATGTCTTGTTCTAATTTATGTGCAGATTTCACCAGTGTTACCACAAGATTTCTTTCTGACTAGTGTATCAGGTCCCACCTACAGTAATCTGGCAAGAATTAATAATGTCAGTTTTCAGTGATTATTCTAGAAGATAACATGAAAATTTGTTATCCTGTTAGATAACAAGGAGATGGCTTCAGGGTGCGTGAATATATCAAGAAATGCATGAGAGGTACAAGCTCGCTGAGCTTGTCAAAGAGCAGCACTTTGGGGTGTTTTTCCCACTCTACTTTGGAGCATATATAAATTGACTGTTTGGCTAGGTTTGATGTTTCTTTTCCCAAAAGTTACATATTTAGAGTCAATGTTTCCTTAATTTTCCCCAGTAATGACACATCTTTATATCCTCAGTTGGGTGTAAAAACCTAGATTATCAATATCATTTTGTTTCAGCAAGATTTCCTCTGGTGCCAGTAAATGCCCCAAATGGGCTGTTTCTATGCATACAGCTACACACCTTGCACTCAGGACCCACCTCATTTTTTGCACACTTCTAATGCACTTGAGCACAAAACCTTCTTTTTTTTTTTTTCTTCTGTAAATTTGTTGTTCACTCTGTCATGGATACACATATTTTGGGTATTTTAAAATTGTATATTCACTGGTTTTACTGCTTCCCCAGGGGCATGCAGCAATGAGGTACTATTTTTAAACTCCTCAGTCAGCCATGGCTTCCTTTTTGTCTGTCCACTCTGTAGCTGCCATAGGGAATGAGCATGGCATTCCTCATCTTTTTGTGGTTTCTACTTATAAGGAATAAGCAGAACAAGTAGTGGTTCTTGTTGGTGCTGGAGTACTACACAAGTCAGATTACAGGAAAAAGCAAAGGCTGAATCATGTCTCAGAAATTCTCCCTCCAGTGTCACATTGTACCCAAGTTAATGCAAACCAGAACTCCTGCTATACAAGCACAAGTACAAAGCTCACAGTTTGTTCCCAAAACTCCCACAGCTTTTTCCGTGCCAGCTATATAAAAGAAAAAAACCCAAAAACCTAACCAAACACCAAAACCCAACAACATTTAATAATATGACACATTCCTGTGTTTGTTTGCAGAACTGTATGTGAGCAATTTTATGAGTCATTTAATTACAAGGAAGCCAAGGCCTGGACAAAGAAATACACTCAAGGTTTGCTTGGGTTGAGGACAGTCTCTGTCTTTCCCCCAAAATGAAAAGGTCCCAGTGTGTTTGAAGTACAGCTAGAAGGAATGAAGATATCGGATGCCACACAAAAACTGGACTGTGAGACTGGTGATACCTCCACCTTTTGCTTGAAAACTGCCTTATTTGGGGGTGGTGCCAGGCCCACAAAGCCAGCATGTCCCATTGCTTGGCCCCCAGGCCTCAGTAGGAACCTGCTGAGAACTACACATTAACAAACATTTGTGGAAAAAACACACAAGTACTGCACCCTCTTCACCTCACATAAACATCGTACACTGAAAATGTCATACATACATACATGGGACATGTACTTGAAAGGGAAGGAGCCTTTAAAGGCCTTTAAATTTATTTATCCCAGTAAATGCAGCCAGTCTCTGCTCCTTCTTATCCAAGGAGCTCACCTGCTGCCAGCATGTCCTGGCTAGATGTTATTGCATACCTTTTGGAGGTCACCAGGAAAGCAGTAGCTTCAAAAGGAGGGAAGGGAAGGGAAGGGAAGTTCCGGGAAGGGAAGGGAAGGGAAGGGAAGGGAAGGGAAGGGAAGGGAAGGGAAGTTCCGGGAAGGGAAGGGAAGGGAAGGGAAGGGAAGGGAAGGGAAGGGAAGGGAAGGGAAGGGAAGGGAAGGACACTCACTGTACTCATCTCTTGCAAAAAAAACCTATGAAGCACACTTTCACTCATAAGCTAAGAAATTTGAAGTAGCTGGAGACTGTGTCTGGAACATTCAGGTCGCCAATAGGGCTCACCTTTCAGCCTAGCAAGCAGTACCATGTTTGTGGAGGCAATGTGATAGAGCACAATTTTACAAAGGTCTTTCATTTTGTAAAAACAATGCCCATGTAAGATTAAATTAAATTCTTTGGCTGATTTGTTTATTTTCCTTTAACTGTGCTTAGCAACATGCAACCGTGTATAAATATGCCTTACTTCAGAAATATTTTATTCTCACCACTAATTAGAAGGCAAGTACCTTCCAGTCTTGCTCTTGGTTGCAGGAAGCCCACAGCAGCAGGACAAACTTGGTTCAGACCTACTCATTTCAAGGAAGAAAACTTGCAGATCCTGCTGCATGCTCACTGCTCCCCTGCTTCTACATGGCCATTTGTATTCCCATTGGGCTGACCATAACCATAATTCCCCTGCTGCCCAGAGAAACTGCTTTGACCCAAAAGTAAGTTGCATGAAGGGCACTGCACAGCTGCCAGACATAAGACGCTTCTGTGGGAAAATGCTCCAGACAATGGTGAAATGGCAAAGAACACCTGGTACCACCTTCTGCTGCTGCTGGGGAACAGGATCTGGGATCCTGTTCCACTGAGGTGGCAACAGTCCTGGCACAGCCTTGCAGCACAGCTGTTCTGCAGTACCACTTGCTGCTGATGAGCCAGGGGCAGAGTCTGAGGATGCCAATGCAAACCTCAGATGAAGGGCTGGTAGGGGTGCTGTTTCTGTCTTTCAGATGAGTGCTGATCAGCCTAATCAATTGTTTCCTCTTCCCGTGTTTCAGACAGGCACTTTTGTGATTCTCCCAGTAGGAATGTCAGTCTACCTGTCTGAATAAAGAAAGCAAGGGGAGAAATAAGGCTCTAGATGTCATCACAGGTATGATTATGTGCAGAGCAAGTTTTCATATTGGTGGGGATCTTTTGTTATATTCTGGAAAGGTGTCTCTTTTCTGTGTTGGAGCATAGGTTTTGAGCTGAGCTTTCCCCCCCTTTTAGTTTAGATTGAAAAACACACACCTAGATTTAGGTGATGAAGTGAAGCCACAGGACACAGAAAGAAGTCTTGTACAGTGAGTAGCCAAGTGCCCATACGTGTCAAGGTCTATTTTTATTATTATTATTTGACATGCAGTTCAAAACCATTTCAAATTGGTTCTGTGATGCTTATTTGTTTCTGTTCCTCACGGTCTGCATGTGATAATGAATAAACCAAAAGGTCACTTCCTTTAAAGCTCTCCAGAAAATGCTCTGCAGCCATAAACTCAGCAAGGCCACAGAGAAAACCAGCTCAAACCAATCAAGTTTCCAAAACTGCCAAGACTGAGAAGAGAATGGCCTCAACAGGTGGTCTCATCCAATGTCTCTCTGACCAAAAGGACAAAACTTCCTTCCAGCCAAAGAGCTCTAGGGTGAAATGAGAGTGCAAGAAGCTCACCAGAGGTCACCAAAATTTAACAAAAAAGGGAACTGTTATTTCTATCTTTGTGCACATACTCACACACGTACACAGAGGCATCACTGGTCAGGGATATGGTCAGGGATACTTACCAGCCAACATGCCTTATTAATAAAAGGCAAATAGCAAGACCTGATTCTGAAATTTCCTGCCTTTTCTATACTCATATTTCTCTAGAAAATCTGTTTCTGTTGTCATCTGCAAATTTTATTACAAGCAATTTTTCCTATATTTTCAACTCCATGGTAAAATAATGAAAAGGTACTGAGCCTAGCATGAAATTCATCAGATTCCCCTGACAAAGATGGAAAGGAAAAGCATCTCCTGTCATCTGTCACTTTGCAATCAAAAAACTCATTTAACCTAGAGGAAAGGGTTTTAAAGACCCTAGAATAATAGCACAGAACTGACAGATCACACAACAAAATTGTTTTAATACATTCCAGATGTATTGCTTCAGTGAATTTAATACAAAGACTAATCTGAATCGCTGCTCCTATGGTTGCCACTCTTCAATTCTCTCAGGGCTACATGCCAAATTTTTTCTGCTTTCAACTGCATGGCTTTCAACAGTCAGGCCAAGGGAGTACACAATTTGGTCTCAAGTAACTAGTTAAGTATTTGAAACTGTTTCCAGCCTTTTATGAGCTCAGTTCAAAATGACATTTGGGGAGGCTTGAAGCATCTCAGATAAGATGCTGAAGAAATAAAGGAGGATGATCAGCAGAGGAAGAAAAAAAAAGGAAAATCACTCCTACTGAAATAATAGAAAGTACATAAATAAACCAACATTTACACATGTTATTCCCCTATTTCCTAACTAAGCGTGCACCATTAACAGAAATTTTCAAATTATGAAAGCATATGCAAAGTTGTTTAAATCCTAAATCTTCAGTTGTAGGGGAGTGATTTATTGTGTATCATTAAAATGTTTAGCTGCAAAACAGAGAACAGAATTGAATGTTCTGTTCAAATACTTACATAAATCCACAGTAAAGCTGAAAGAGAGCTCTGATACCATCTTAATGGAAGCAGTGTTATTTGCTTAAGGAAAAACAGTATTTTGAAAAGACTAAAAAGGACCAAAACCAAAAGAAAATAAAGAGAAGTTTGGGCCATGGTAATGATGAAGCAATCCAAACAACCTCTGCAAAAATAGCAGAAATTCTGAAGAAAATGTAAATGTCAGAAAATCTTTTGTAGGAAAGAATATTAACTTCTGCTGTTATGAATAAATGAATTCTAAATTATTCTTTGTCTGATGGATTTTAGGAAGTATTACCATTATCACATAAACTTCCTTTCTTTCATATAAAGCTATGTATAACATAAGACTTCCCTTTCAGTGCCACGATCAGAGAAACTGTTTGAATGAAGACATTAAAGCACTGAGATTCCAATTAGAGTATGAAACACTCTAAATCTGTCAAAATGAGCTGCTTGGATTACTGATGGAAACCCAGAAAACCCCGAATGATGGAAGATAAAAGTGAAGAGAAACTCAAATGTGGTTCTATACCCATTCCACAAGCCCCTCTCCCCCACCCTTTTGATACCAGAGCATGGTTTTTTTCAGCCAAATTGTCCTTTTCCTGGTCTAAAGGTAGATGAAGAACAAAGTTTTATTCAAAATGAGAGTCAAGGAGAACATGTTACATAGCACAGGTTTGAAAGGCAGTGACTATCTGTCTTGCTGAACGAGTATAATCTGTCTGATGTAGATGTATGTGGAAAGAAGAGAAAAGAGAGCAACGTTGATTCCTGGGCTTAAAAGAGAAGTTTTACATAATAGCTGAAAGAGCAAGATTCTTGCACTGAAAAAATTGGAGCTTCTTGTCAGAAATTAGCATAAAGCTAAAGAGACCTGACAAACAGCTGTTTTGTGTAAAAATGTTCTATGGGATTTCTTTTCATTATTTTCAGTTCTTTACTGCATATTTTATGTATGTCAGGCATGCACACACACATGCACAATCAGGAAACCTTTTATGGATATATAGATCAAATTGTTGTTCAAAGGAGTAAATTAAGACAAATTTGCCAAGCCTGCACTGAAGTGATGCTCTTCATGCCTCAGTGCATCCCAAGCAAACTCAAGGGTCTTATCCTTTACTTGAAAAAAACATATGGAAAACTATGTTTCCATACTGTCCTGGGGTCTCTGGTGAGCCACAGACCACTCAGTGAGCCCATAGAAAAAATGAAGAAATTATCCACTCTTACCCCTATTCTGAACCATTGACCTTAGTAAGAATATCCCTCTAGTAAAAACAAAGATTTACAAAAAACAGATTCCTTCTCTGTCTGTGAAAATCACCTGTGTCTCTTCTCAGAGGCCAAGAACTGACAGTGTTGATGATTTCTTGTTTGACTTGTCCAGAAAATATGTGCTGTGGGGTGGGGCAGACATGAAAATGTCCTTCTCCTGGGAATTTTTCTAGGCTGGGTGAAGTTTTGTGGTGGTTGCAGTGGGAAATGCCTGGTCCTGGCAGAGCAAGGCTCTGTGCTGATGAGGGCAGGAGCCAAGGTGTCCCCAGCAGTGACAGGATGGATGGCAGAGGACAGGTGCCAAAGCCCACAGCACCTGTGCCAGGAACCATGTGAGAAAACTGCCTGTCAGGGCAAGTTGCCCATGTGCTGTTGGAGGCCCTCTTTGCCTTCCTTGGCTGTCCAACAGGTGACACTGCAGCTGCTGCAGCCCCTTCATCCACAGCAAGGCCAAAAAGGAAGAAGGCCTAGTGTGGAGGGAAGGTGGTGCTGCCCAAAGCAGTATTAGACTGCATTTCTTTCACACTTCTCATCCAAGTATTATTTCCTTAATAGAAACATATATTTCCATAATAGAAACAAAGAATAAATACTCTTTATATGTTTAGAAGAGGCTAAAAAAAATGTGAAATAAGCAATTTTCACTATGCTCCTTTCAGATTCTGAGTACTTATATATATTTCATATTTTCTCAATATTGTTGCTAGTCTGCCTAGTAGTCACACTGTGGGCCTGACAGCTCTTGGCAGCAATAAGCAAGATCACAAGATCATAAGCAGTGCTTGGTACAGACAAATGGTAAGCATGACCTGTGTCATCACTACCCTCCAGGGCTTCCTTGTACAGTTCCTTATAGTATCCAAATTTTATCCTAGTTTCACTTCAATACACTCCTCAAGCTGTGTGTAAGAGGAAGTGGACTAAAAAAGGGACAAACATAAACTTAACCATAAACACAAACATAAACATAAACAGAAGGGTAAGCCAGTTGTCTTAGTAAGTTTCAGCCACCACTCTCATGTCTTCTTAGCTACCTTTTGGATCAATGTGTTGGCTTAAACAGACCTTAGGTGGATAGAAAAAGATTTGCTCCCCAAGAGCCATTCTTAACATGTTTCCCTCCTTTAGTTTTCTCTGACAGTAATACCAGTGTGAAATCTTCTGATAGATGCACCTCATAATCTTTACCTCTGTGAAGCTGTTTATTGGTTTAGATTGAGTAGTTTAAAACGATTAGTAGTTCTCCACTTTATTTCAGGAGTCACTGTTAAGCCTAGACAATGTATTCTGGTCAGAGCACAAATCGTAGTTTTAGGGACACTACAGCTGTATTTTGAAGCTGTTGTTTGTTATTGGGATTAGCAGAATAATTATCCTCTCTCAAATTAATTCAGAACCTACTGAATAGTCTATGGTATTACTTCAAAATGCTGTAGTAATAAGCAGGTATGTCACTTTGCTGTACCTCTCCCAAGACTTTAAAAAAATTCTTAGATAAATGCTTTTACAACGCACTAGCTAATTTATTAGGATAATGACATTTAATGATAGCATTATTGGAAGTGATTACTAACATATGGAAAAGGTCTTTTTCATATATATTGAAAAGGTTGCAGTCATATATAATTTCTATATGATAAGTTGAGTCATATTCATTGCAGGGTAATAGGTACCAATTGCACTGAAGCTACACTAGGATTTAATTTTGCTCATGACGTCTTGTGTTCCTATTCTATATTAGCTACATTATATTATCTCCCTCCACAGGCACAATTGTATGTACGTCAAACTTGGTTTGATGTAATTATCTAGGAATAAATTATCTTGTTTTGGCTTGTTTCAACAACTTGGGCCATTTCCACCCTGTTCCCACAAGATTTTTCTGCCTGCAGAACTCTCTTGGCAGTTCTTCAAGTCTGATCTAAAACTCAGTCTGAAAAGGTACAAATCCTTTGTGTGTACCTACTGTACAAACACAGTTGTTGCCTTTTTTTGCCAACAGCGTATCACAGCTTTTGCTGGTGGCTTATGAGAAAGATTGACTTAAAGCATTTTTTAGGACTAATACACTTGCATACGAAAAGCAAGTGTATCAATGACACTTCAGGTTCTTGTAAGAAACACTCCTTTAGATATCCATTGCAGCTTATGCTTCTATATCACTTCCATCCTTATAGAAAATAATTTGTATTTGTAAACTATCATTTGTGTGTGGTTGTTCAGACATATTCTGGTCTATTGACAGGAAAAAAAGGTTAGGTTTCTATCACTAGTAGGGAAATTGGCAAACTACCTCAAAACATCCTGCAGCTAGCAGAGGAAGAAGCTGTTTTCTTCACTGTCAGGCAATGGTTCAGACTTGAAACATCTCAGAGAAGGAAAAGAACAAAGACAGTGATCTGGGCACCTTCCCCTTTAAACTCCTCCACAGGGAAGCTGTGTGTTGGCTAGCATGCAGATACACACTTTTGTTGCCTTTCTGAGAGCCTATCACTGGCAAGAAAGGTCTCAGTTTTGACTGAACTAACACCTTCTGGGCATATCAGGAGCAGAAATTAATTTGGCAGATATATCAGACAAAGCTCTGTGCTTCGTCCCAGGCCAGAGGTTACTTCTAAGTACATCATAAGTTGCTGAGAATCAACTGGTACTCCTCACTTCTCTGGTTATTGTCTAACAGGTGTTTGCGAAACCTGCATGGTCTAGTACCAAATCAGGCATCCAGCAAATATAGAAAAGGTAAAGAATTGCAGGGGCTATCTACAGCACCCACTGCAATCCTCCTGCTTATTTACGCTAAGTGCTCTGATAGCCAGCTCTGGTGAGTTGAGCTGCCTTTTTGCTGCATTTGAACAATGCATGTCAAATCCAAGGCCTTTAGGTACTGCTGAACTAAAACAGATCAATATTACTGATCTCCTAGAAGTCAGGAACTCACCTAGGACCAGGACCTGGCACCAGCCCTCTGTACCTGGAAGGAAGCTAGAAAGAACATCTATTTAGTAGTAGATGCCCCTGCTCCATGGCACAAGACAAATCCCACTCCACCTCTCCCATTTTCACATCAGTGCTCGGTTCAGATGTGCAGTGTGGTTCCCTGTGCTCCTTGTGCCTCCATCCTCTTACAGCAGGCTGAGGAATGCTATCCCCTCACTCTGTCCTCATTTTGTGAAATGGAGAAACTCACCACCACAAGATGCTTTGTGTATCAGAACTATTTCCACCAGGGAAAGTTTAGATTGGATATTAGTAACAAAGTCTTCAGCAGACAGGATCGCTCCACATATCAAGCAGTGGAACAGGCTGCTGGGGAAGTGGTTGAGTCACCTTCCCTGGAGATGTTTAGAAGACATAGTGCTTAGAAACATGGTCTAGTGGCGTACTTGGCAATGTTAGGTTAATGGTTTTACTCAATAATCTTAAAGGCCTTTTCTGACCTAAATGATTCTACCACTCTATTAACCT
Source organism: Melozone crissalis (assembly GCF_028551555.1). Classification (NCBI taxonomy): domain Eukaryota; kingdom Metazoa; phylum Chordata; class Aves; order Passeriformes; family Passerellidae; genus Melozone; species Melozone crissalis. The sequence continues at coordinate 32,297,781 of NW_026535783.1, read as the reverse complement.
ATTAGTTTTTCCTGTCATTGCTCATACTCTCACTCTTGTCCTGTAGTGCTTCTTGTAGAAAATGGAAAAATCTGCTGTGGTTAAAGATTCTTCTGAAAGAAATAAACAAACAAACAAACCCATAGCCACTTGTAGGCTGTGAAGGTTATGAAAGCCATGTGCACGTGGCTGCAGCACATTTGAACTTCACAAGGGGAAGTTCTCCCTGAAAATCAGGTGACAAAGGTCTTGTCACACGCAGAACAACAAGGGGGCTGTGATGCCATCACTTTCCTGATGAAGGTGCCCAGTTATTGCTTTTCTGGGTGTGGTGCTTGGCCCATTTTCACAGCTCAGTTTGACAGTGCACATCCTATGAAGCCAAGAACAACAAAAACACCAGAGCCAGATTTCACTCAGGTCTGAAACTCCCTGGACAAAACATATGGCTTTTCTGCCTAAGAACATTTTGTTTTCAAAAGCAGCATTTTTGCATGATTTCACTGATTTGAATGAAATGGGGAGAATTTGTGGCATGATTTTTATAGTGAGATTAGCTGAAAAATATGTGTATATGGTGGTCAGTAGTGGTCACCGTCTTCAAATTCTGCAAAGCACAGCCATGCCCCTGGCAAGGCCAGGAAAGGCCACAGGTGGGAAACACATCACACCAAAAAGAGAAGAATGACCAACAGCTATCTTGACACTAAACATACCCTTGAGTGTGCAGGCTCCAAATTATCTCATAATCTGCAGTGCAAAACACTCCTCTTCTGCAGGGCCAGATGCCCAGAGAGTGTAAATCAACTTCCCACTGCTGCCATCATTGATGTCTGCCAGCTGGCATCACCTGTGGGTTTGACTACAGGTCCTTCTTTTCCTGAAGCCAAACAACATCCCTAAAAGTAGTCAGAAGCCTTAAACCTTGCTGTTTTCCTTCTCCTAGCCCTTCTGGCAAACCTACATGTCAGCAGCCTGCTAGGAAAATGCATGTCAGTTTCTAAATGTGCAAGTGCAAAAATGAAGGGAAAACTTCCACATACCTCTTTCCTTTCTCATTCCCACACAGAGGATGGAAGAAGGCTTGCTGGACAGAAGCCCCAGCCCAAGTGGGATATTTCAAGCCACTCAGTGTAGGGGAACAGTCCCATTGCTGCCAGGCCAGCACCAATGCACAAACATTTTACACAACTATTTTTGTGGTGGGATCTAATGGCTTGGTATCTGAGACATCTGCTGAGAATCAAACCCCTCTTGTACACAGCTCAGCCAGCCTCACACTTCTGGTTGCTGAAGCCACAGCTCTGGTCTGCTTCTCAGGTTCTTTGAACAGCAGAAAAAAGCAACAAACCAGCTTGCTTTAAACTGCTATCAGTCATGCTTTGTATTACTGTGTCAGGTACACCTTGTGCAAATTCCAAAAACCTGCAACATCCACCACATGTCACTGTACTTCCCCAAATCCTGTTTCTGAGAGAAGAGACAAAATAAGAGCATGGTTATGGCAGGACATCATGACTTGCAGCCTGTATTTCTAAGGGAATCCTGATCTGTGCTAACAGAAAGACACCCTGCTCCCCTGCCCCCCATCCCCTCCTACACGCACACACACACACACACATTCACACTCACTTTCTCATATACTGTCATTCAAGTGCCACTTTCAGGCGCTGGTTCTTTCATGGGAACACAACACAAATACACAGCAATAGCCTCAATGCATTCTTTTTCTTCACTTGAACCATTTCATTATTTTCACAGGTGATTCTTAAGGTCAGTTCTGTGATGTGAAATCCAGTACTTCGGTCCCCTGTCCTAAACCAAAGTACCCATGCTCTTAAACCAGTATATTTCAGCATCAATGGGTGCTCTGAGCACAAAGTGCGGCAAGGAAGCAGTAGATGGTTTTTCGGATTGCCCATTGTAGTTTTGATATGAGAAGGAAAACTTCATCACAATCTAATTGCTCCACTTCTTGCAGAAATGGCAGTTGTCACTTGTGCTCACAGTGAGATAAAGCACACAGACAATTTGTATTCAGAAGTAATGCTGTTTGAGGCTTTGAGAAGGTAGTGTGCAGTCGTGATCTGTAAGTCCTCCTGAGGCATTTTGCTTTATCTGTGGCACATATTCTAAATGAAGTCAGGGTATTATCTCTATAAGAGATGCAGCACCCAGCCTGGCCTATAGGCCTACTTCACCAAAGACATAGTCCCATATATGTATGTATGTGTGCACTAAAGAGACAATAACATTAAAATTCTGCTTTGGAAATTTTGTAAAATTCCTCAAGAAAGGGCATCCCAATGTGTCAGCAAAATTATATTTTCAGAAAATGTGATTTAGCTTCTCAGCATCACAGGGGAACAGAGTGGTTCCTTTGGCTTCATGACTTAACCACTTGGCTTCAAGTGACATGATTGAAGGGCAGAGTGAAATATGTTGCTCACCTAACATGAAAAGAAATAGTCTTCCATTTTTTCACTTGCTCATCTGCTGAGCAAAGATTTGCATAGTCTGTGAATCAGCCGGGCTGAGGCATGAAGACCACCCAGATCACTCCATGGTTAACAGCCTCCTTATGATCCAACCCATATACTTTGTGGCTGAGGAGATGGCTCACTGGTCTCTGAGCAGCTTCTGAGGGCTCTCAGCTCAAATATACCACATCTTTCCTTGTCAGGACAAGTGGCATGAGATTGGTTTGTTCTTTGTTGAACTCCGAATCCAAATCCGCATCCTTCATTCCAAACTATGGTTTACTGAAGTGCAGTTTAACAAGGTCATATGCTATTTTGGATATGTAACAACAAAAATGTAGTTGGAAAATCAAAGAAAATGAAAAACAGCTTGTGACACTCAAATATTCAACAATTACATGTGGGTCTTCCATAATACGCAATTTATAAAATAGGAGAGGGTTGGCAGAAACCCCTAAAAAACGTAAATCACAGGGAATGTACAGGGACAGATGGCAAGACTCTGGAAGAGATTTCAAGAAGCCATCCACTCTTTTTCTTAAGACAAAAATCACTATCTCTGTCATTGCCTACAAATGCTTTTTCCTATTTTAGATGAGATAAGGCAAACATCAAACACCAATAGTGGGGATTCCACAGCCTCTCCAGGCAATCTGTCCCTGCACTTCACTATCTCTGCTTTAATGCCTTGCTTAAGTCTTTCAACCCTTACTTTGATTCTGTTCCTTCATGTCATAACCAACAGGGACAAGAAAATGAGTAGAAATCAATTTAGAGAAATTGCACTGTGTTTTGAACAAGGGACAGCAAATGGTTTTCTTTTACAAGTTCATTGTAAGTAGTTCTGGTTTACAGCTATGGGTTGTTTCTTTTTCTTTTTGGGCCAAATTAATTTCCACATGCTGGTGAAATTATCAGCTACAGAAAAACAATTAGTAACAGTAAATCCAAATAAAGATGTGAAGATGAGTACTGAAATCTTTCCTGAACCTATTTAATAGTGTTCCTGTTAGAGGTCTAAATCAGTAAGACCTAGAGGCATGCTGGGGTCTTCAGAGGCAACACCTTGAAAGGTGATTTCATATTCTTATCGTTAAGGACATATACAGAAATTTTTAGATATATTCTGGTTTGGCCAGATAGTTCTCAGGCAGTAGGAGTTTTACCACTGATATAATTTGAGAGCTTTTAAGAAGCAACTGGTGGCATCATTGTATTGCATTGCCAAAAAGAAACCAGCTCCTATGCAGCGCACAGTAACTTTGCAAAAGTTATGGCTTTGACAGCAGTGTTCTATTCCCATGGGAGGACATTAGTCACTGTGGATGGGCACATTCAGTTTGTGCCACATTACCCATACAAAGACACATTTGCAGAAGCCAAAAGGCAGATCTGCTGCAGGGAATGAGCTGTCATAGCTTCACCAACTTCCACTGGGCAGCAATGAGTTCCATAAAAACTTGTTCCCAAACATCTGCATACTTGATTTCCTTCTCTGTTTACAGAAATACTCTCCACTAAATATGCAGGCTGGTGTTAGCTCTTTTTGGATGTATTCCTGAGCATTTTATGGCTGTTCAGCTTGGCATGATTAGAAACATTTCAGTACTGCTAGTAGGTACAGAACTGCCAGATCTTTAGCAACTGAATTAGAAAAAAACAAAAGAAACAAAACCAATGCTTTACAGTCATATTAGTTCTGCATTGAAAAGACTATGTTTAAAGTGCAATTACTACAGTTTGTATGGGACAGTTATAGTAAGTAAATAGTGTAAGTTTTGGCATGGGTTTGACAGTTTGAAGTGGGCAGAATATCTTCAGCTTTAATATATACATTATATATCCAATGAAGACTAGCAATGCTTACACAAAGACTTCAGATTTGTCTTTTATTGAGATCCTACTTTAAGATTTGAACTATGGCATAAAGGTAAGCCTGCAAGATAAGACTGCCAGTCTGTGTGCAAACCTGAACTGTTCAAATTTTGTAGATCAAAAATCTGCCTGTCACAAACACTCAGGTTGATGCTGCAAGGCTCAGAGCAGTTGGAGATTCTGCTTGCCAAAGCTTCCTGACAGAAATAGTCTCACACCACCTAACTCCACTAACTGCATGAAAGTTGGATGGGGCAGGATACAATCTGCTGCCAGTCCCTGATCTATAGAAACATGAAAGCACATGTACAACTTTCCACTCATGATCAGATCATGTGCAATGTCAAGTCTGTTCTCTTACACAATCCAACCTGAGTTTGAGTTTTGCAAGAACTGACTTTTCATCATTTGATATTGTAAAGGCAACTTATCCATCACCTGTATTGCACAATATTTTCCCTGGACTGATACAAGGAAAACCAGACACTAAACAGGCCATTTTTCAGAAGCCTGTGCGTCTTCCTTTCTCTTCTCCATGACTTAATGCTATTACTTTCCTAAAGTCTAGGGGCACATATCCAAAATCCCACAGCCCTGAGAGACTTTTCTAAGCAAACTGCTCCACTTTATTGTTCTTCAGCATATAATCTCTGCACAACTGGAGCAGAATGTGGCCTTGAGTCTCTTACCTCCCATTTCTGTGTGTGATTCCTCATCAGTGTTGAAAGGTACTGTCAACGCAGCTTTGATTCCTTTTCATTCACTGCCTGACAAATTTAGAATAGCAAAACCTCTAGATGCAAGATCAGTTTGGCAAAAAGCCAGTAATTGCCAACACAGACAAAAGAAAATACTTTAGACAAAAAAAACCCTTCCCTGTTGTATTAACAGAGGTCCTAGAAGAGGTTTCATTTTTCCTTCATTTCACTAGAGAACAACTGTTTGACCACTCAAGGCAGCCAGAGCGGTCAGCCTCCCAGTCCCACGGAGAAGCCCAGGCCTTGTGCCCATGCCCTGCTGCACATTGCAGTGCCACGGGACAGCACATGCCCAGGAGACCATGCTCCTAAGGGAAGGAATGCCCCAAAAACCTCAGGGGGACTTCTCAACATTGGTGAACCCAGGGGAAGCTCTGCCAGCCTCCCAGGCATTTATAGCAACAGGCAAAAGAAAGCCAGATCTAACAGTGTATTTATTACATTAACGTGCAAGGTATAGTAAATGTGTTATAAGGAAGGAGATGTTGCAAAATAAAAAGCACATGTTTAGCTCAGTGTGGCTCAATAGGGCTTCTCTTTAAATTCAGATGGTAGTTCACAAGCCAGACTAATCTTTGAGACCATCGCAGCTCTGAACAATATTAAAGATATAGACTTTCATTATATTGCTCTTTTCTTTGGTAGTTTCACCAATGTGCCTGTTCACGCAGCCCTAGGGATTTCCTGTCAGCTCCAGCTCCAAGGCATCAATTTGTATCTATCTGCCTAACTAATGACATCCTGTATATCACAGCTCAGATGCTGGTGGAAAAATGGCTTTTGAAACACATCTTCACAAAGGACAGGTGTGAAAGTGTGGCTGAAAGTCATAGAAACTTATAGCTCATGTAAGTTCATGTGCATAACATCTCTGACAAAATAGTTATTTTGTAGTTATTTATAAACCCACAGACAGAATTAAGAAGGAAGTTTATTAATAGTGTGTAATAGAACTCAGACATAGGGCAATTAGCTAAGGTTTGACGAATAGTATCATTGGAAAGCTGATTTCTAGATAATTTTCATAGCAAAAACAGGGAACAGCCAGTGAGTCTCTTTCCATGGCAGCATTCTCTTTTACTCCCTGAAATCACCAGGACTTCCTCCCAGGAAATCAGAACAGGGCAATTTCTGACCCATGAACATTCTGTGCTGCTCTCTGTGCCCATGTCTTAGTCACTCCTCTTACTCAAAAGGCAGAAAAACATGCAGTTGCCATGTAACCATAAACTTGAGTGGTCTTGTATCAAATTACCCATAATTTGCTTTCAGGCTTTTCTTTTCCAGGTGTAATCAGGACTCTCTTCTAAAGTAATCAAATTAATTAGATTCGCCAATAATGTGAGAAGTTTTCTAATTAGCCTTCTCCACAGCACAAATAAAAACATCTTTCTCATTCTGTCCCCATAATCCCTGCCCAAGAGGACTTGAGCAGCATCCTGAGCAGGTACACCTGGGGAGAGACACTGAATGCCTTATTATAATTAATATTTTATGACACTTGAGTCATAAAATATTAATTATAATATTTATAATTATATAAATATTATATAATTTTATATAATTATAAAATATAATTTTATATTTGATTGCTATGGAGAGCTAGAGGAAAGCTACATTTGTCCCAGAGAATATTGTTTATTTCTGCTGAGCAGCAGGGAGTATCCCATGGGAATCCTTGCTTATAAGGTAGAGAAATAAGAAGAGCAGCCACATAATATCTTGTCATTTGTCCATTAACAAATCACACTTGGATGTTGTTCCTTAAGTTAGAAACAAATTACAAATGTGCAAGACAGCTAGTAGAGCCCTAGGGCACCAGTCCATCTCTCCCAGTCTGTCATCCTCTCCCCCAAGCGACACACCACCCTTTTTTGGTCTCTCCTCTGCTTTGGAAATCCTTGCATCACATCTCTTCAAGAAGGGCCCAGAACGGGAAGGGAAGTAGAGGCATATCACTTCTGCTGTGAGGGTGTTCCCAGACATGAAGGAACTGCCAGGCCCTGTCTCTTAGTTTAAGTTTGGGAGAGGTTAAGGGTCTGGCAGATGCCCAGTGTAGCTGGTACACAGTTGCTCCAGGTACTCCACAGCTGCTGCCAGCTTTATCCAATCATTAGCACACAGATATATAGATTCCAGTTAACATTTCCACACTTAGCAGTACAGGAATAAAACTATTTTACGTCTATGCTCACTGATCTTCACCTTCAGCTGGGTATGTCTATGGGATAGACTCCTTTGTAGTCCATTGTGGAAGACCCTGTCTACCTCAGCCCTTCTACAGAAAGCACTGTAAATCCAGTCAGATGCCAGGTACCAGCTCTCCTTGTGTTGTGTCAGCTTGCATGTAAGCAAAACTGACTTCATCACCATAACCCCACTAGGCTAAATTTGCCCAAGCTTGGAGCATCTCCAATCCCAAAGCAAGGGCAACACCTGGAGCCTTTGATCTAACAGCTGCTGCAGTTCCCATGTCAACATGACAATGAAGGCCAGGGAGTTTTCTCCAACACAGGTATTCTACAGAGGATTTCTATGCAGTGAGTCATTAGCACTGTAAGCTGTAACCATAACTAGGAAATAAACTCATCTGTTGAATTATTTCGAGAGCATGCTTCCCCTCTGACACACCTTACCTGTAAGGCCAAAGTAAACTAGCTAGAAATACTGTTAATACTTCACAGTAAAGAGAGGTACAATTTTGCAAGGAAGTAATGGCAGCTTTCCCTGTGGCTGAATGAAAAAATAATGCTGCTTGCCTAGGGAACAACCTTGAAAAATCAGTATCTTACATGCAAAGATGAAAAAATATTGTGTAAGATGCAGCTGTTCATCACAGCCTTGTAAAATTTAATGATGTCGTGTAGAGTGTGGCTGCTAATGTAAACTGTAAATAATTCATTGGAAGCAATTTATGTGAAGGGAACTTCCAAAAGTCTTGTGTGTTTTTTTCCCCTAGTCAGTGACACTGACTTAGACCAGAACAGCTGTGCACAGGCTCAGGCTTTACTGAGCTGAGGAATTTAGACCCAGAAAGAAGAACACTGAGCTACTGATTTTAAGGATAAAGTTATTGATGCATCACAATGCCCAACACCTCTTGGTGTCAGTAACTCTATTTGATTTTGGGTTTTTTTCCACTTCTAGCAGGGAGAGAAGTGCCAGAAGTCCTGCCAGTTGGCCAGCTGCTTCATGCACACACATGCAGCTGTGCCATCTCCTATTTATGCACCCGTTTGCCACAGCAGACAAAGCCAAACCCTGGCCATGCTGGCAGTCCTGATAGCCCCAGGGCTGCACTGTGGTCACCACAGAGCAGCTTCAATTCAGAGTTCCTCCTTGCTGTTTATTACAAATAACTCTTTCTCTCACAAACCCACCACATGTGGCTATGCTTGCCCTCCATCACCAAGGAAAGAAGCTGCACCCTGGTTTTAGTTCTCCTTCCTGCTGCCATGCTCATAACTGATGGCAATTAACACCCCTCTGGAGCACGCTTTGTTCGTAATTCTGTAGTTGTAAATACCCAGCATGCAGGCAGGGCAGCTCTCACCTCATCATTGCCTACAAGCTCTCAGGGTTTGCATTTTGTGGTCAGAGGAGAAGCAGGAAGTGAGATTAGCTGTCTGCGCTACCATGGTTAGCCTAAACCTTCCTTGTGGTGACCATTAAAGCTTTGTTCCTAAAACGGGAGGTTTAAAAAGGAAATAGAGGCATATTCCAAACAGAGGTGGATATTTTAACTTCCTCTCTTATCCAGAGAAATATGGCCTTAAGATATACCTTCCCCCTCCCCAGCTTTTTAACCAACAGAACAAGTACAGAAGTCAGCATTATTTATCTCAGAGACCGTGGTTGCTTTGTGGGCAGACACCTCATTTTTCCTCTGTGCCTCAGCCTCCCCATAATGGCTGTTCAGGTTTCTCAAAGGCTTTCCTGGGAAAGCACTCTCTGTGTGTTAAATATTATGGTAAAGGCTCTCACATTCACTGGAGAGCAGTGCCTTGACCTTGGTCACCCTCCTTTAGCTTAAGTCCTAGGCCAGAGTCCTTTTGTTTCCCCAAGAGTCCCCATTTCATAGGCAGTCTATATTTCTTCACGACCAAAGACTCAAGTATACCAAGGTTAAAAATTACATTTTGAAAGCAAAAATAATTATTTTTTCCTGGCCATGACTTAGCCCCAGTAGGCAACTAAGTACCACACGGCCACTCACTGCACCCTAAACACCAGTGGGGGAGTGGAGGTGGGCTTACATAAAAACACTTTAATAATTGAAATAACATAAACATAACACTAACTGTACTTAAAAGGGAGCCGACAGAAACAGAAAGAGAAATAAACCCCAAGAAATACAAGGGATATACAGCTCAGTTGCTCACCACCTGCTGATTGACAACCAGGCCATCTCCCAGAGGAGATCAGCAGCTCCCAGACAACTGCCCCAGTTTACACTGGGCATGCCATTCTATCAGTTCAGGCCAGCTGTCCTTGACTTAGGGTTAGCACTACCTAGCAACAACCAAAACATAGGTACCTTAGCAACATTGGTATCATAATGAATTCAAACCACAGCTAGTAAGAAGAAAATTAACTGTATCCCAGGTGATACCAAAACATTCACTCATCATTTTAAGCCTCCTGCCAGTGAATAATGCATAGATTTATATTTCTTCCTTTCAAAAGGATAGCAAATGGATATTTCATCCATTTTCAACCTGGTGAAACTTAATCATGAACACCTTAAAAGCCCCCTTATACCCCAGTCTAAGGCTCATCAATCAGACCTATTCTAACCATTTCGGCAAGTCTGTCCCAGATGCTCTCAAAAGGATGAACTGCACATCCCACCTGCCTCTGACCTGGCTTGTTTATAGGGTAAAGTCCCTGCAGTCCTCTTCTTCCTTCCACATTACATCCTGCTCCTTCTCTGATGTTCTTCTGTGCCTCAGTGTGGAAAGTGGCTGCTCAGATCCCCTGGGCTGTGGCTTCATCCAGGATCCCCACCTGCCCAGGCTGTGCCAGCACCTCTGTAGTAAGAGTGAGGGAGGCAGCTGTGGGAGAACCTCATTTACTTGACATCCTGGATCATTCAGGAACTGGGAAGAATTTTAAAAATTATATTTATGTATATTTATATCTACGGAAAGCAACATAAGAAGGATTCTGGCTGGAGGATTAGGTATGTAGAAGTAGGCTGAGAGCCAGCAGGAAGAAATAGAAGGAACCTATGGAGAGGAAAGGCTTTGCTATTCACTGTAATGAGCATCCTCAATGCTTTTCTGTCTTAATTTTTGTGTATGTCTTAATTTCCAAAGCTAGAATTTTGGAAGGAACAGTAATAAACACTGTTAATGTTGGTGTACATTTAAATTTTTTAATTTAATATATGCAAGAGATATGTAAAAACAAGGTGGAAGCGTGTGGAAGCATATAAATGTAATCTCATTTGATAAGACTCAAATCATCAGATCATCCTCAAAATTTAAGTATTTTCACTTTATCAACACTGCTGAGCTATGTCACAGACTGAACATTTCCACCAGCAGAAAATGTAATTCTTTTCATTTGTTAGGAAGCATATCAAGAGAGCTTCAACTACAAATTCCTGGCATCTAAGGAAATATTCCCAAGTGTGCCCAGAAAAAAACAGTAATAATTTCCATTGATATTACACAGCTCTATTATAACACTTGAACCTACTGCACGTGGTACCGGTATTACCGGCAGAAAATAACTCGTTCTAGCCCAGATATTGCACTCCTTACCAGGCACCCTTTCTTTGCTTTTCAGTAGTTTTAAAGGCCATAACTCAGGTTACACGAAGTGCTAATGAAGCTCAGTACAACAAACCAGATCACATTTTGCATAAAACGAAGTACTGAACCCAATGGTGACAGAGGAAGAAAAGAAAGAGCAGGAGAAGGAGGGACACTTGCAGCCTTCAGACAACGAGTTTGCAAGGAGAAACCAATGCTCTCCATATGCCTGTTCAGAAAGCTGCCAGACTTCCTGCAACGTGGGATTGATGTGAGGATGGCAAGAAACAGCCAAATACCAAGAAGGGGTCTAGAACAGGGAGTCTGTCCTGGTGTATGGCTCACTAACCACCAGATACATCAGCTGTACTGGGGTTAGACAACATGTGGGAAAAGCAGTGCCCAGCACTGCTCTTATTCTGTTCCCTTCACAGACCTGATACTCCTTGCACTAGCACAAGGTTATTTCTTTGCCAGCATGGCTATGTCCTGAAATGCTGGTGCTCACCAGGGCAGGAAGCCTGGTGCAGAATAGCAAAACTATTCTGGGAGACAGGGGAAGCAGCAGAAATCAGAGCACCAGCTGACGGGTACAGCACCTATGAAGAAAAAAGTCTATTACAAGTATAGGCAAGGGAATAATTACAAAAGCGAAACAAGTTAACATGTATGACTTAACATTTAATTCATAGCATGAATGACAATGAAATAGAAATATACATAGACATACATAGATATACATAAAATAGACAATAGAAATGCCAGCAAGAACTAAGTGTTTAGAAATGGGCTTGTAGTCACATAAAAAAAAAAAAAAAATCTTTCTCCAAGAGCAGCCCAATTAATTATTAACAGTGGAATGGGGTCAGTAGTTGTGATTTTATTCCAGTGGTCAGCGACTGACATTCATTGCTGTCTAGCCTGAATCTCAGTTGCAGATAGCCATGCACCAAACTTATAAAAAGCTGAAAGACTAGCAGACCCAGGAATGCAGGGAAAAGAGGACATGCTTCTCACACAAATGCAGGGATCTCGTTTCCACCCTCTTTTCAGAAAGTCACCCTGTGTGGCTCCGGAACGAAGGCCTGCAGGGCTCCCTCTCCAGGAGGCCGTGCAGTGGAGAAGGAGAGGGATGTGAGGCCCGGGTCACTTGGCCATTAGCTGAACCCTTGCTGTCACTGGCCAGACAGCTCCTGCAGAGCCTGAGCGGGGCCCAGGGCTGCCTCCAGCCACAGCCCTGCTCTGCCCTTCCCTTGCACGGCCAGCTTCCATGGGCAAAATGAGCAACTCCTAGGAGCACTGCATACAGACCTGTCTACAGGTCATGTGGAGACATTCACGCTCCCTGGGTTGATTATCTGTGCTGTTTAAAAAACACACACACATATTCACAAAATCCTTGTTTTTCCCAAGCACTGTATTCAAATTAAATATTCATCTCCCTTAAAAACCAATTAAATTTTACTCTCTAGCAATTTGCAAATCTAAACAGCAAATGCAGAAAAATAATTAGCATAGTAAGAAATAAGTTATTTCTCTGATAAGCTCACAAACCCTTTTAATTAAAGTAGCAATATTTTTAATTGCCAAAGGGAATATTTTGTTTATCATAGCAAACATTCCTAAATTTTAATTTAAGTTCCAATCTAATATTTTGATAACCGAGAAATGGCCTCCAGGGGGCAACAGTATCCACCAAACAAAATAACAAAGTCCATTTCAACTTTATCAAAGGATTTCCATGCATCTATCTTCTTGGGATACAGGAAACTTAAGTCAGCTTATGCAAACTCAGACTAGCCTCCTGTGGAGGAGGCTAAAGGAAACAATTGCCATTCATTCAAAACTCCACTTATTAAAAAAAGATATTATTAATCAAACTACAAGAGCATGCTTCCAGTAACTTTATGCATGCAACCTGAAATTCCTAATAAATGTAGAAATGGGCATTATTTGGTTTTTAAACTTTTAGACAGGCTGTTTTGAAGACATCTGAAATATCTTGGAATTGCTCCATTGCGTTGCTTTCCCTGTGGACAGCAACCCATTGAGATGCAAATGATTTATGAAACTCTGGTGCTGACAGAGCTGGTGGCCTGACAGGGGTCAGAGTGACACTGCCCCAGCAGAGCCAGTACAAGGGCAGGGCCAGGCACACTCACAGGCACACTCGGCCTCTGTTGATAGCTTGCTATATTTCTAGAGTCCCATACTGTTGTTGTTATATTCTTAAAGTCCATACCTTCTAGCTGGTTTTCTACATGCAGTTCTTCTCTACAGCACAGTTCCTCATGGCTTCCACAGGGGCTCCTCCTGGGCTCTCGGCCCACCCCTTTTATCCCAGTTGCCTTCACAAGCTACAGCTGCTGCCCAACTAAGGACTTCGCAGCTGTAGCTCATTTAGAATAGCTGGGACCCACTTATCCAACACATAGATCTTACAGGGACTCACTCCACATTTCCCCCTTTTTCTATTACTAACAAATATATTCAAATACAGTATAGATATTTAAGTACAATATATGCATTTCCTTACAATACATGTTTTATCTCAAGACTCAATGGCCTCACACACCACACAAATACAATACACACATTCCCCCATGACTTAAAGGTCATGTACAACACACACAGCTTCTTGACTCAAAGGCCATATTTCTCACAGCTCCTGGCTGCCACAGCTCCTTGATTCAATAGCTATATACTTGTCTACAGCTCTTCAGGCTGCTACAACTCTCAGGCTGCATACCTCCATCTCCACAGCTCTTCAGGCTGCTACAGCTTGCAGGCTGCATACCTCCATCACATTGGGGTCAACAATTGCTGATATCTTGTTGTATTTCATCTTTCTAGAGTCCCACACGGTTCCCATTATATTCTTAAAGTCCATACCTTCTAGCTAGTTTTCTACCATGCAGTTCTTCTCTACAGCACAGCTCCTCAAGGCTTCCACAAGGGCTCCTCCTGGGCTCTCGGCCCACCCCCTTTCACCCAGTTATCTTTACGAGCTACAGCTGCTGCCCTGCTAAGGACTTTGCAGCTGTAGCTGGTTTGGAGTAACTGGGACCCACTTATCCAATAAATAGATCTTACAGGGACTCTCTCCACAGGCCTCAACAAACAGAGGTGCTGCAGGAGACCCTGTCTCGTTCCCTCAGGGCCAGCTAGGATCACCGTCCCTCTGTGAGAGACAGATGCTGCACACACAGCATGGATCCCCCCAGCAGCCATGGAGACATGGAGCAGAGCATGGATCCCTCCAGCAGCCGTGGGGACATGGAGCAGGGCATGGATTCCCCCAGCAGCCATGGAGACATGGAGCAGGGCATGGATCCCTCCAGCAGCTGTGGGGACATGGAGCAGGGCATGGATCCCTCCAGCAGCCGTGGGGACATGGAGCAGGGCATGGATCCCTCCAGCAGCCATGGGGACATGGAGCAGGGCATGGATCCCTCCAGCAGCCATGGAGACATGGAGCAGGGCATGGATCCCTCCAGTGGGGGCATGGAGCAGGGCATGGATTCCTCCAGTGGGGACATGGAGCAGGACATGGATCCCTCCAGCAGCTGCGCGGACGTGGAGCAGGACATGGATTCCCCCAGCAGCCATGGAGACATAGAGCAGGGCATGGATCCCTCCAGCAGCCGTGGGGACGTGGAGCAGGACATGGATCCCTCCAGCAGCCATGGAGACATGGAGCAGGGCATGGATCCCTCCAGTGGGGGCATGGAGCAGGGCATGGATTCCTCCAGTGGGGACATGGAGCAGGGCATGGATCCCTCCAGCAGCCATGGGGACGTGGAGCAGGACATGGATTCCCCCAGCAGCCATGGAGACATAGAGCAGGGCATGGATCCCTCCAGCAGCCGTGGGGACGTGGAGCAGGACATGGATCCCTCCAGCAGCCATGGAGACATGGAGCAGGGCATGGATCCCTCCAGTGGGGGCATGGAGCAGGGCATGGATTCCTCCAGTGGGGACATGGAGCAGGACATGGATCCCTCCAGCAGCCATGGAGACATGGAGCAGGGCATGGATTCCTCCAGTGGGGACATGGAGCAGGACATGGATCCCTCCAGCAGCCATGGGGACGTGGAGCAGGACATGGATCCCTCCAGCAGCTGTGGGGACGTGGAGCAGGACATGGATCCCTCCAGCAGCTGCGCGGACGTGGAGCAGGGCATGGATTCCCCCAGCAGCCATGGAGACATAGAGCAGGGCATGGATCCCTCCAGCAGCCGTGGGGACGTGGAGCAGGACATGGATCCCTCCAGCAGCCATGGAGACATGGAGCAGGGCATGGATCCCTCCAGTGGGGGCATGGAGCAGGGCATGGATTCCTCCAGTGGGGACATGGAGCAGGGCATGGATTCCCCCAGCAGCCATGGAGACATAGAGCAGGGCATGGATCCCTCCAGCAGCCGTGGGGATGTGGAGCAGAGCATGGATCCCTCCAGTGGGGGCATGGAGCGGGGCATGGATCCCTCCAGGAGCTGTTGGGACTTGGAGCAAGGCATGGATTCCTCCAGCAGCCGTGGGGACATGGAGCAGAGCATGGATCCCTCCAGCAGCTGTGGGGACATGGAGAAGGGCATGGATCCCTCCAGCAGCTGTGGGGACTTGGAGCAGAGCATGGATCCCTCCAGCAGCTGTGGGGACATGGAGCAGAGCATGGATCCCTCCAGCAGCTGTGGGGACATGGAGAAGGGCATGGATCCCTCCAGCAGCTGTGGGGACATGGAGCAGGACATGGATCCCTCCAGCAGCTGTGGGGACATGGAGCAGGACATGGATCCCTCTAGTGGGGACGTGGAGCAGAGCATGGATTCCTCCAGCAGCCGTGGGGACTTGGAGCAGAGCATGGATCCCTCCAGCAGCCGTGGGGACTTGGAGCAGAGCATGGATCCCTCCAGCAGCCATGGGGACTTGGAGCAGGGCATGGATCCCTCCAGCAGCCGTGGGGACTTGGAGCAGGGCATGGATCCCTCCAGCAGCTGTGGGGACATGGAGCAGGACATGGATCCCTCCAGCAGCTGTGGGGACATGGAGCAGAGCATGGATCCCTCCAGCAGCTGTGGGGACATGGAGCAGGACATGGATCCCTCCAGCAGCCGTGGGGACTTGGAGCAGGACATGGATCCCTCCAGCAGCTGTGGGGACATGGAGCAGGACATGGATCCCTCCAGCAGCTGTGGGGACATGGAGCAGGACATGGATCCCTCCAGCAGCTGTGGGGACATGGAGCAGGACATGGATCCCTCTAGTGGGGACGTGGAGCAGGACATGGATCCCTCCAGCAGCTGTGGGGACATGGAGCAAGGCATGGATTCCTCCAGTGGGGACATGGAGCAGGGCATGGATCCCTCCAGCAGCTGTGGGGACATGGAGAAGGGCATGGATCCCTCCAGCAGCTGTGGGGACATGGAGCAGAGCATGGATCCCTCCAGCAGCCGTGGGGACGTGGATCAGGCTCTCTCACACCGTCCTTGGGGCTCCCCACCACTCCAGCAGCACACGGGCCTGCCCAGTCAGGCTGAGGAGTCACACACGAGCACATAATTAACCACACCATCCGGCAAGGAGCACATCCAAGTAGTACCTGTTGGATGGCAAGAGGCATGCACTAGGCCACCAACGTTCATCAACCAGAAGATGGATTCTAAAAAAACGAAAAACGTCATTGAGATTCTGCCAGGGGTACCTTGGAAACTGCCACCCCTGGGGAATTGATCACAAGGTGTTGCTATCAGGCCACTACTTACTGGCAGCTTCCTGACACCACCTTTGTAAAATGTTGTCATCCTTATTTCAAGCAACAGTCACATCAAAATCCAACTTTTCTATTACAGATGAAAAAGAAGTTGTTCATTATTCTTTGTTTACTGTGCTGTTATGTTTAAGCACTTAGTTAAGATCATGCTGCTCAGCTTTTTGGGAAAGGAATTATCCCAGAAAGCCTGTAGTCTAAAACAGCAAGAACACACATAGGACTGAAGGTAAATGCAGGTGTCACCTTGTGAAGCAGTATGAGACATGAGGTTAGTAGCTGGGAAAAAAAGAAATGCAACTAAAAGAAGACGAATATTGTGATATCTCCAGGTGCCATTTCTTAAAAAAAAAAAAAAAAGAAAAATATAATTAAACCAGAAGACTGACTATACAAGGAAGTCACAGTAATCAAAAGCCTCACATTCAGGGAGGGAGAACTCCCATCTTCCTTCTGGACACTATCCAGAGAGATCTGGACTAGAGGTACATGATAGGAGGAGAAACAGGAGACTCACTTTAGTCCAGGAATGTGGTCAAATACTGTCACTTCTCTTTTGACTTTTCAAGATGCTTGAGCAATGATGAGAGCCAAAGATAACATTGCTTAGTCTACATGTTGATCTGTCTTGTTCTGTTGGATTTTTCTCTTCAAGGTCTACATGGCAGAATACAATCTTAAATTAACTTTTTCATGTTTAACTTGGCAGGGTTTTTTTGTGATCTGAAGTGCTCATGGGCTATTTTCTCTAATTTTGATCATAAAGAAGGAACTCTATTTTGAAACACATTTTAAATTCCATTCATCATGTTGCTTTTGTAGTTTACCATGTCCAGGCTTGACAAAGTGTGGATCAATCACCCATTGAGAACATGACTCAGATAGGAGAAAGCACAATGAAAGCTGTGTTTCTCTGACTGCAGTTTTAATGAAAGGAAACTGCTCTTTGAAGGAAGCCAACTTTTTTCACCCTATAGCCAAAGGGATTTCCAATAAACCTTAGGAATAAAAGTCAGAATAACTATCTTTCTCCATATGAACCAGTATTTCAGAGTCCATTCCAGATGCCTTTAGCAGAAATAATTCAAATAAAGTTGGATTAAGCATCAATTAGCATGGTGTTAGTAAAGCATCCTCAACAAAATAAACAGGGTTTTATTGTTGCCATTAGCTAGAAATGGAAGTATTTTCATTGTTAAAGCAGGGAAATACTCTATCATGTAATTATTTAAAAGAATTTTTGCTTTTTAACATAATTCTGTGTAATAAAATATATACATTATCTGTCTTGGGAAAAAATATTCTACAAAGACATATAAAGGTCATATAATTTCATTAAGAGAAACTTTTGAGAATAGAGTCACAAAATCAACATATTCCTATGTTATTTAATCAAATAAAACCTAAGGTAACCATAGTTTTTTCCAAGACCAAAAACATACTGGCCATTTCATTTTGGGAGGTATTCCATAGATTTTTGCTCTGGTAAATTGTACCAAGTAATCTGTATTTCGACCATTCACTTGTTCACGGGAAGCATTTCTTGTAGCAAGTTTTCATGGATACAAGATTTCACATTAAAAAAAATATGACTTCTTTGGGCATCAGCTATTCATGAACTGTTTTGTATAACTTCTGACCTTATGTAGCCAGATATTAAGATAGGTTAACATAGTCCTTAATACATGCAATGAGAAAACCCACACTGTTGGAAGACTAAGAATCAAAGGGAAAGTGAGCCTGGTCAACCAGCTAAGCTCAGCAGGAACACCAAGAAGTGCTGATAGGTAGCACAGAAAACCAAACACCTGGAGTTCTGTGCGTTAAGGAGGAACTCATCTGGGAACAGCTACAACTGTGAGGTCATTCTCTTAAAACAATGTAAAAGCTGGGAAGTGGAAGCTGAGAACATGTTTTGCTGGGGTGAGTGGTTGGGACTGTGGGACTGCCTTGCAGGGCATGTCTGCACACACCACATATCAGTTGTCACGACAACACGGACCTCCCTTGCATCAAAGCGCACCATTGCTGTGGGTTCTCCACCTGATCCTCGCCAACTCAGCATGTCCAATCCACTGCGCTACTTGTTTAAGTGATTTTCCATGGACGCTATTAAAGTAGAATGTTTACTACAAATTCCGGTCCTGTGCAAATCTTTTCCTCTGGAGAACCTCCTCATTCATGTTTATTAATTCTACTGGTTCTCAAAGCTCCTATTTTCTTACTATTTCCCTATTTAGTAAACTAGCACTGTTGGATAATAGAATATCTCTCTGGTAATTTCCTTTTGGAAATCATTAGTCCAATTTAGTGGGTGTGTCCTTGTGCCCTTTTTTTTTCTTTTTTTTTTGTAAGTTCTGGAAGCATGTGGATTTGTTCCTTAGCAACACTTTTTAGTTTGCCATTTGCTTTTATTCAGCTCCCCAAAGAGTGCTTTTAAAGTTGTAGTAAGGTTGGCCATTTCAGAGAAGAAGCTTTTATTTTTCCTCTTGAATTAAGGATGAGATCATGCCCAGATATCACAGCCTGACAGGAACATTCTCCACTATATTAAAAACTGTCCATGAAACAATGAAATTCTTTTAATCTGATATAATAGGTGAATTACTGGCAAGAATACTGATAACTTTGTCTATTGTGCTTGGGAAGGGCACAAGAGGAAAAGGACAACTAATTATTTAATATTCTGTGTAGAAAGTTAATTTTGACTAAACAAAAGCTTAGACATTTATCTGAGCCTCCAAAGGCTCAACTCCTCACCGTGTTGGTACACAACTAGCACCTAGCTTTGCCCACCAGCACACAGAGGGCAGCCTAGTTACCCACACACCACACAGGGGTGCTTAGATATCCCTGCATACTGGAAAACACCAAATCAACAGCACGAATTTTACATGCAGCGAGAGCAAATCCCCTGAGAGTTGCCCCCTTTGGACGCAATAGGTCCACAAAATATACATCCCCCGTACAAATAGTGGAAGTCCTTCCAAATAATTCAAGGTCAATGTGTTGATGGCTGTCTCTGTACTTTGCAGTTCCACCCTTCATCACACAAAGAAGAGTTATACACTGTTTCAAAGGTGAGTTTTTTCACAGAATGCTCAGACAATGGTAAACCTGACCCTTTTAAGTTAATTTATAGTAATATAATAGAACAGAACAAAGAGTGCTACATTGGAAAAATTGCGCCAGCAGAAGACTGTTCACCCATTAACTTCTGTGGAAAGGCCTTGAGACATACAATGGGCTGCTGATTAAACAGAGATTCTGTGCTGCTCACTGCCCAGAGTCCCCAAAATATATGGTGCTCTCTTTACTCCCTGGCACCCCTCCAAGTTTAATGGGTGCCATGTACTACAGACTGATCAGTTTATCTATAAATAAATATATTCCAGGAAAAAAAAGTTCAATTTCTGCATGCAGGCTTCAGCACATTTCGTGACCTAAACTATTTCTGTCCAAATAAGTACATTACCAAAACCCTGCAATAAACAGTCTGTTTGGCTAGACCCTTGTCCCAGTCCACTCCCCCTCTGCTGTTTAACCGGAACAAAAGGCACTTCACATTTCTGAGGAGAGATACTAGGTTTGCTGCCCACCACAACTATTGTGTAGCTGCTTTGGACATGGTTTCTGGCTGCAGCGTGGAAATTCAGGCAATGAACTCCAGCATGACAAGGAGGAGCTATTCTTGTGTGCAATGTAAAATGGCTTTTTGGCATCAATCTTTTACCTCAACATACAGCATAGAGAAATGCAACTGGAGTTTCAGCACGCAAGGGTATCTATTTCTTGAATCAAACCAAAATTCAGAAAGTTGTAAGGCTGATACAAATCTTCCTCCTTTGGACCCACTCTTGTGTATTAACAGCATATCTAAAGATCCCTCAGGAGCTTTTAATCTACAGAGAATTCAGGATTAAACCGCCTTGGAGGGCATTTGACAACAGCTAGCTTGTTTCTTCTGTTGAATCTCTGATGTTCTTACACACAAATCTCAATCTCGCCCCCATGTCAGCTATTAATATGGTCAGCATTGTGGTCATTAGTAGCAGAACAAGGGCCAAAATTGAATTGCTAACAGCCAGATCTGTAACACCTTTTACCTGTTAGGGGGTCCTGTGGCACGCACCAGCCCTGCTACAGATAAAGTGCATCATGTCATCACCTGACACAGCACAGACACAGACAGTCCAGTGTCAACACTGAGCACTCACTCAGAAGATAAGGAAAATGGAACAGAGACACAGACAGGATGGATACACAGCATTATCTTTTTTTCTGCCCCTATCACAGATATTCACCTTCATCAGCTTTCCAGAGCTTGCTCTTGCACTTCAGTGAAATAATGATTGCAACTACTCTTGCTCTAACAGAATTCACTGCCTCTGAGATGTCTCACTCAAAATTACAGAACTTAATGGTACAGTCTGGCTTTTGCTCCCACTAAAGGCTTGGGCTTTCATATTCTTCAGGAAGACACTTGGTGGCACTCATTCAACATCATTTTTTCTTCCTATACCACAGATTCTCTGGGTTAATCTAAAAACATGGAAAAAATTCCCCTTAGTAAGTGTCTCCTATGAACTCTGGAACTAAGACCAACTTTTGCAGTCATTACTTACTTTTCAACTTAATCATTAATAATGTAAAGAAATAGTTCATTTTTTTGTTAAAAAACCCCTAAAGATCACTTTGTGATAGTAACTGATCACTAAATTTGAGCTGAGATGTTTTTGCCTACCAATTACTTTGCAGAATCTTCATGTTTATGCTTTCATGGGTACTTAAAATTTACTCCCTGTGTAAAGTGCAAATTCCTTGTCCCTTAACTGTTCACTGCAACTTGCATACAGCTCTTTGAAAAGAAACAAGAGAAACAAGGCATGACTGAACTATCTGATAACCAGGATAGTTGCTCAAAGACAACTGCAAAGGAGGTAGGGAGTTCCACTGGCAGTACCCTGTAGTCCTTCTAATTTATACTTCTGAGTGACAGCCATTTGCAAACGGATATTCATACTGTGTTTTGAGAAAGACATAGGAGAACCAGCAGCACTCATCATTTAGACTAACAAATACCAGTAATCCCTCTATAAAATCCAGCTTTTCCAGGAACTACCCCAGCAGTTCCTCATGAACAGTACCCTAAAATGCTGCCAAGGACCACAGCGTTATCACAGACACCTGGCAGTTATTCTTATCAAGGCTGCTGGAAGATCTGACAGTAGGGGGGGATTTATTTATTTATTACCCTTAAGAGCGAGACAGTATGACATTAGCTAACGATAATCCAACACCGTTAGATAGCCCAGAGATTGATTCAAGGCGCCTCCTTTGTGGGAGGGGGAAGATCGTGCCCAGATGTCCCTGCAACTCTCCACTTACCACACTCAAAATAAAACTTCTGCGAAACAGATTACAAATAGGTCAGTGGCCACTCAGTGGAAATGTGTCAAAGCGATGGAGCAGGGCTCTAAGCACGTTCTCAAACCACAGATAATGCTCTCACCCACAGAGTAAGTGGCCTTCCTCTAGAACAAAAACTGCCCATGCCCACCATCCTTCAACAAGAGCCAGAAGAGTGACCCTCAGCTGTTACTCCACGGTCACAGTGACCACAGAGCTCGATTACTCCATGGACGCCCATTGGTCCTGAACCTATGAAATACATGCTGCTAGGAAACTCCTTTCCCAGCAGTTTTACTTTTGTTCCAAGTTTCACCAGCTGCACCAGGGAAACCTCAGCTTTTCTGGACAAAGTGACCATGCTGTTATCTTCATGTATTTGGATGCAATTTGTTTGTATACTCAGTGGAGTTTACATACTTGAGGAAACACTTTGCTGACAAGTTCCATAGTTGTCTAATAATTTTTACTAAAGCCCAGGAGATACTTTTCAATGCACACAAAAATTTTTGCATGTTAAAAGGTCTGCACCCAATGCATTTTTATTTCAGAACATTTTACTTCTGGCCTTTCTAGAAAGAGTATTATATTTAAAAATGTGAAAGTATTATCTCCTCCCTTTCCAGACTTCTGTGCAGCTAAAGGGCTTTTCCTCTAATATTCTTCTAAAAAGCAACAAAAGCAACAAAAGACAACCCACTGTTTTAACAAAAACACGGGGAGGCAAAGCGCAATCCAAAAGTGAGCTACAATTAATCAGCTGAATATCATACTGAGCACTATATGACCACATTAAGCACATCAAATACAAAGCACCTACAACGTGCTCTTCACACCAAGCCAGTATTCAGCGTATGCTGTGTCAGACGTGTTTTGTCACCACAATCATACAGCTTTTCCCACACCAGGTGCCAGAGCATGAGCCACAAAGGGCAGAGCCTCTCCAAAACGCTTTGATGTCCTGTCCCTTGCAGGAAGGCGGGGCTGCATTGCACAGAAATGCAAACAGCGCCATTTCTGTGAATTCTAGGTACTTCGTATTTCATTGCAGTTATTATTTGTTTTGTTAAAGGTTCGTTAAAGGGAGAAACAGTGGCGCACCACGGGCAGCCGAGCGCACACCAGCGCCCGGGAGGCTCAGGGCCAGAGGCGAGCGGGCCGAAGCGGCGGCGCAGCGCGGTCCGGTCCGCACGGTGCCCGGTGGGTGGTGCTGCGGGGCCAGGGCCGCTCGGAGCCCGGCCCGGGGAGCCGAGCGCCGCCGCACCCCGCGGGCCCGCTCCCGGCTGCAGGCCCGGCGGCCCCGGGACCGCGCCCGCTGCGCTCCCCGGGTTCAACGCGTGGGAGCGGTCGGGGCAGTGCGGGGAGAAACGCGGGGAAAGTAGGTCAGCAGCGCCCAGCGGCAGAGCGGAACGGCACGGCACGGCACGGGACGGGTCAGGGGGGGCAGGAGCGGCAGGAGGGCAGCAGGGGCAGGGGGTTCTCCCTTGCCGGGGTCTGCCGCCGCTCCAGCCCTGACTCCAGGCGCCTGCAGCTCGCTCCCGGCCATTGGCAGGTACTCATAGTATTTACAGCACGATGGCTCTGCCTCTCGGCACACATTTGTATTTTGGTAAATACACAGACACATTCAAGGAATTTCGGAGGGGGAGGGGGAAAAGAGGGGGAGGGGGGAGTAGGACGGCAGGGGAAGGGCGCTAGAAATTAAAAGTGAAGCACAATTTGAAACTCTGCCTACACCACAGCTTTTATAATCAGCTTGTGACATGCTTGGCACTGAACACTGTTTATGTCCACAATTAATGCAGTTAATGCTAGGTTAGTAACTGTGGCAGGCAGCCACGTGCATCGCCTGGCACATGGGTGCCTGCTCCCAGCCCAGCAGGCAGGCTCTGCTCCTGGGAGCGCACAGCCAGGCCAGTGCAAGCACATCTGGAGCCAGTTTAACCGGGGCCTCTCTCCAAAGCACAACTCAGCATTGCCAGTGTATTCTTTCACACAAAATGCTGTAAAAGGGGGAGAAGGAATTAGGACAAAAATGTGAGTGAGAGAACATTAAAAAATGGGAGCGCAGGGCTCTTTCCAGTGGAAGCCACCCTGTCGCACCGGGCTTCATAGCCTGCCTGAGCAAGACCCAGCATCACGGAGCCCCTAAGAGGGCCTCCAGAACCAGTCTGACCAGTTTCTGTTTCTCCTGTCTCTCCATGCAGTTGGACATCTCAGCGAGCAGTACAGACCTGTAGCTGCTGCTGGGCATCTGTTGTCTCCACCTGATGAGGGGCAGTGGCAAGGCTGTTCTTGATAAAAGGTGGTTTGCATAAGGACTGTACACCTTTCAGCCATAAGCATGCAATCCCAAAGTAAAGTTTTCCCAAAATGCCTTTCTCAAGACAGAGTCACCATGTTGCAATGGGAAGATTTTATGAGCTGGTTGCAAAAACCCATTTGTACTTTTTGGGTGGGAGGTGAATTTTGAAACTGAATTTTTACAAAACTCAAAAGGTCCAGCAAGATTTCTGCATCATGTTCAGGGCTTCCTTGGGAAATCCAATATCTTCAAACACTGCCTCTATGTCAAGGCATACGCCTACGGACCTGCTCACTAATACACCAGGCACACCAGTAGCATGACCTGCTTTTCTTTTGTGGCCACTTACTGCTCCAGTGAGAGCAGAATATACGTGCAAGTCGGTCACGCATTAAGTAAGTCACTATCATCTGTCACGTGTTTGTTCACTTATCTGCTCCCCAAGGAGAGGAGTGTTTGTTTTGAGGTTTTACATGCCTCTAAACATTTATTCCAGTAATGTCAAGGTCAAAGAAAGGTGTTCTTCACTTGCAGTAGGAGCTGGTGTAATCTGAGATAAGGTCCCAGGGGAAAGGAAGCATACTTCACAGTCATGGCTTGGCCATCGAAAACACGTGCATCCTGCACAGACACACATCAGCCTCCATCTGGAGGGCTACCTCATGTTACAAGAACATCCCTGTCAACCCTCGTGCTGTAACCTAGTTCTTCATATAGTCTGAAATGGTCTGTCATATCAATTTCCTCTTTCCTTGGCATGGTAGCATTAGAAGGAAACTCTGTTCTGTTCAAAACAAGGCCACAAGTACTCAAGTCATAGCTTCTTCAGTAATATTTTAATCAAAATTATTAGTATTCTCTTACTTTTTGCTGAGCAAAGGGGAAAATTCAGCTTGTTTTTTGTTTCGATTTTGTTTGGGTTTTTTTTAATTAAGCTACAAATTCACTAAAGGAAATTAATGCTTCACACGATACAAAAGAATACAAAACACCACATGTGTTTGCTGTTACTGTTCTCTAGACTTCTTTATTGCATTCTTAGTCACTCCTTAATCACCTGCTGCAAGCTATAAGCAAGAGGGTAGCAAATACATGGCAACACATGCTTTAAAGTGTGCTATTCTTTCCTGTTTCAAGGTTTTAGAAGTAATTTTAATGCACACGCCTCCAAAATGCAGCAAGAAAACCAAAATAACTGTCTTCTTACCAGAAAAAAAACCCACTAAAAATGATCTTCAGCTGAGACGCTTTTCATTTAGCCATGCTTAAATATCACAGAATTAATGCTGCATATAGACAACAAAAGGGTCATACACTCATCAGGAATTAAAAAATTAACACCTAGCAATGCAAAAATGCAAGTGTTTGAAAAAAGATTGTGTCCAAACAATGCAAGGATTAGGAGGAAAGAAACTTCTATGCCCATTGAAGGGAAATGGCGTCCTATGCAATGTGAAATCATTTGGTATATACTAGAGAGATATCTCCTAAGTAATGAAGAAGGGGGGATTAGTTGGAGTCCCTGTTCATTGCTGAGTAAAACTTTCCAGTATTTTATCATCAATGCAAACTTGTGTTTAGGTAGACAGGGTACTGTATGACAAATATTCCCTCTCCCACTGTACCAATTCAGGTGGGGAGACTTCCCCTGTTTAAAATGTCTTTATCCATTTGCCTGCTGAGGATAATCAGAATGTTTAAGCATGGTGCACAGTCCCCACTCCTGGGGATGGGGAGGAGCTGACAAAAGCTAACATTATTTAGTGGATTTATAAGTAGGATTCCTTGGACTCGCTGCTATTCATTATATATTTAAAACTTCAAAGCTGGAAATGTACAAAGCTGAGAATGGACATGGAGCACACCCAGTCTTATGACTGAAATAATTGTGTGTCAGTTATCATGTCCATACTAATGAAGTTAGCCAGACAGCTCTTCTACCTGCAGCTGGAGGGCACAGATTGCTGGTGTAGCTCTCTTGGATAACTCCTAGTGGGAAGAAATGTGTGGGAAGCCCTGGTTCAATACAGTAGTGAAGACTATGGAAGTCATTACAATCAACTGGCAGAGAGGTCATTTTAATTTATAGTGAAATCTAAGAGGAAGTGTGATGCATTTCTGTACTCACTGGGAGCCTTTTTCTCTGCCCAGGTGGCTGCAGCATGCTTTGTTTCTTAGCAGCTTGTTCAGGTAGAATCAATGGAAGAATCAGTGGGAGAGTGAGCTGGAGAACACCTAGGCAATGGTCGGTGGAATTGGAATGTAAATATGGAAGGCAAACAATGCCACCCCTCACAGCCTGATATCAGACCCGTGAGCAGCCGTCAGCCCTCAGAATGAGCACTGCTTGAGGTGGTTGGTGCACGGTCAAACCATGTTTTACCAGCTGAAAGAGGAAGAAAGGAGAATTTTACTCACTTTCTACTTCTTCATCCTGTTTCCTCAGATATGCAGGAGTTACAAGAGAAAGGGATCATTACCAGATAGTCTTTGACCCACAATATAGAATAATTGCCCTGTTAGTTACAGTTGCAGCTGGATTCTGCTGTACACTGTGTGGGGTAGAGATGATTAAAATGTGTGCCTTCAGTGATTTGTTGACTAACCCAGTCTTTGTGGCCAACTCATGCACGTTCCACTGCAAATGCTTTTGATAATGCTGCTATAAAGGCTTGTGAATGTCAGTGTAGGAGGGCAAAATATTTTGAGCTGCTCAGCTTCACTTTATAAATATTTTTGGAAGCCACCACTGTGAAATGCTCCATTCACATTCAGCACTGAAAAAAATAATGGCTTCTTCTAAAACAAAGACACATCTGTCAGTGCAGTAGAGTATATGAATTTACATAATCTGCAGCACAGAAAAAGTACTTTCTCAAACAAATTAAGTCAAAGCAGGCAGAGAAAGAACAGCATGAAGCTCTCTATGCAATGTCAACAATAATTAACAGAGTACTTTATAGTCTGCCAGTGCTTCCCGTGAATAAGGTACTCTCAGGCATTTGGTATGAACAGACTGCCCTCCTGTTTCTCTGCTGCAGTCCAAAGCTGCAAGTCTTCACTTTTACTGGCTAGCCTATCATTAACTTTTAAATGTTGTATGCCACCCAACATTTCCCCTTAGAAGGACAAAGGACAGAGGGCATGAAGTTTCTGTTGCAACTGCTGCAGGGATTCATGGGGTTTGCTTTGCCATGTCATACTGGGAAATTCGGGGAATTTACTGCTTTCTCAGATGCATCAAAAGAAAATTAAAAAGAAAACAACAAAAAATAAACAAACAAACCCAAACATGTGTTACCATGCAAAGAACTTGTTAGTCCCTTTATTCCTCAGTTTCTCTGTTGATACCTTGGGAGAAGGCAGTTTTCTTGTTTCCCTCACATACACATAAAACATTTGGAAGCTTTCTTTAACTCCTACTGATTCTCCAGGGACGCAGAGTGAAGACATTTTGAATCGTGGACCCTCTTCTCTTAGGCTGCCCGTGCACAAAATGCAGAACTGGTGTGAGGCTGCTTTTGTGCACAGAATAGTATTGTATTGCTGCTGTATCTCTGATTTAATCACACTGCCTTTGCATGTACTTACAGATTAGATTTCCAGTATTGCCACAGAGTGGGACACTCCTGACATCTTTCTCTTTTTGCAAATGGTAAAACTGCAGCCTTGCCTAAAGCAGAGGGATTTCCACAAGTCTTTTTTCCTTATAGACTAATTTTGACTCATTTCTTCCACATGTAAAGAGTGCTCAGAAGGTTGTCAGGGAGACAACTGTTGACACAGCTTTACCCTGGTATTTGAAGGGCTCGGGCAGTTGAGTGCTTTTCAGCAGATTGTGCACTCGTGCAGATGCAAGCACGCTGGCAGACTGCAGACCTGACTTATTATTTGCTGGTCTGAGCTCACCAGCAAGCACTACCTCCAAACTACAGCTGTAAGAGGAGGTCAGCATACCTCAACTAGTGTTATTTGAACTGGGTTGAGCAACAGAAAAAAACTGGTGACCAAAAGTCAAGTACAGTCAGTGTGAGACACAGGACTTATTTGGAAGGTTGGTCGGCACTGTGTACATTGCTGCTAGTAGCTCAGCTGGTTGTTTAAACTCATCCAGACCAGTATAAAACACTGTAATAATGCTTCTCTGATGCCAGCATCCTTTGTAAAGTACAGCTCTGAGCCCAGAAATTCCCATCAGCCTGCAGTCTGTGTCATTGCCTCCAGCTCCTCTGTGGATCTCTGTGCTTTCTTCCTTTCCTTCCTGCAAGCTGTGACCAAAATGAAATCAAAACCAGCCATCACGTTCCCAGAATTGGTGTAAAGGTTGAAAACAAGTATAATAAACTTTGCACTGACTGTGGCTAATTAGCACACAGGCAATCATTTATGATTAAGCTATATAAAATGTTTGTTATTAGCGAAAGAGCTGAATGCTTCAGTACACAGCAAAGGTCCAGGGCACAGAGAAGTTAAGTGACTTGCTCAGTTTGATGCAGCAATTCACTGACAGAGGTAGAAATAGGCCACTCAGTTTTCTCTCTCAAAACAGGTCTAATCTCTACATCATACTTTGATCTCCCTTTAGCAGCAGAAAATAAAACCCCTCTGTTCACGGTATAAGTCTTTACAGAAATTACTTTCAAGTTACAGACTCACCATTATCACATTACTGCAAGATCAAACAAAGAGAGGGGCAGTAGGAGAGGAAAAGAAGGGTTACTTTGTGTCATTTACTTCTACAGTCTGCTCAACAAAGCCAAAGAGGAAAAACAATTTTTTTTTTTCAGACAGATGTCTTTTACAGCACATCAAACACTTCTCATGGGCGTATGTCAGAGACATTTTACTACAAAGGCTTTGTCCTTTGCATTCACAGCAGCCCGGATGTTTATCAGGATTTTCCATTCCCTAAATTCAAGATCACATTGGGATCTGTGTTAAGATGGCAGCAGTACATCAACAAAGTCCAAAGTACAAAATTCTTAGCAAAAAGAAAGCATTAACATAAATTGTTCCTGTACTAAGGCTGTGGTGGGCGAGTTCCTGTCATCTCTAAAGGAATGTCTGGAGCAGGAAACAGCCTATTTTCAATGCACTGGCTTGGAGAAAGTCAGTATGAGGGAATGATTGTCTTTCCTAATGGATATACAAATAGTAAATGTCTAAGTGCTCCATGCAAAGCATGTGGCCATAATATCATGAAGACAACATCCCATTACTTACTGTATAACATCTCATACACATATTGGGCTCTCAGTGTGCCTGCAGCAATCCTCTGATTTGTTTATTCATAAGGGCAGTTTGTAATTCTTGAAGTTATCTAGCACAACAAAGAGCATTACACACAGAGACAAACTAAATTTGATATTGCTGCATACTCTTCCTCTCTTAGGCCAGGACTCAACAGCATCTTGCATTTCCTCTCTCCTCACCTCACGCTTATAGTGTGCATAATCTCAGTCCATGGATTGCTACAGGATCCTTCCAAAAACTCTTGTATCCTTCCTTGGTGAGGTGTTCTTCTTTCTAGGAACAAAGCAGGTCACTGAGTGTTGCTCTAAGTCAGTTCTCCCAGCCTCTCTGCCCGTAGAACAGCACAGTAGAGGATGGCACACGCTCACCCAGCAAGCTGATCTGCTCCACTCCCTGGAAATTTCAATCACTGACACACATCAGCAACAGTAGAAGCACCTGTCCCCAAACCCAATACATTTTTCACTTGGGATGACACTTTGCTTCCACAAGACATTCTGTTCCCTGGCACCACCATGGATTGAAATGCTTCACTTGAGAGGAAATTTCATTGTAAACCAGAAGGACAGCATGCTCCAACACTTAGTGCAGAAAAAGAGGATAGGCAGAAATAGCAGAGATGTCTGAGGTCCCTTTTGCTTCTGTTTGGAATATAAACAATCTCACAATTCTTCTCTGTGCCAATTCTCTTGTAGGTTAAAGTAACTCTTTTTCCATTTTAGTAATCCTAGTTTCTCAAGAAGGTAAGACATCAGGTAATCCTATACTTTACTGTCTGCCTACCACCAGTGCTACTGTGTAGTCTCACACAGCATTTTGCACTGCCCTTGCACTTACCAGCAAGAAATGAACAGATCCATCCATCAGGCTCCAGCAGATGTGTATCTGCAGAGAAGGGAGCTCATGTCTGTTACTGGTAGCAGCAACTCCTTCCCCAGTGAGTCTGAACAGCCTCTCTGTCCAGGTTAAACCAAATGGCTTTGGTTGTCTCTCAGACATGTGAGTGAATGGATGTGGCACCCCAAAACTCCCACCTCTCAGATCATATACTGCTTATGTGAAAACAGTGGGTAAGCTTCTGGCAGCTCTTCCTGTTTAAAATGGACTGGGGAAAAGGAGCATGTAATTTTCAGGCAGCAACACTGGAACACTAAAAATTATGAGTCCCCACAGCTATTCCCACCTGTTCTTACAGCAATATTATATGGGATATATACCCACCCATGAGTCTATCTGTGATGGTTTTATAGCTCAAACCGTAAAAAAAACCCCAAAACAACCCAACCCAACCCAGACCCCAGACTTTCCTGCATAGGAAAAAGGATGTAAAACAGCAGTGGGAAATTTCACCTGTTTTCACATCTCACTTAAGTTGTGTCTAAACTCCTTCCATAGAAGGGAATAAAAGCAGGACAGATGTGTATTAACCCAAAGGTGATACTGACCAGAGATACTGTAACACCTGAATATGGAGCAAGATGAGGGTGAGTCAGCAGAAGATGTTTGTCTTCTATGCAGAGTCCTAAAATTTGGCTGTCTGTTACAGGAAATTACACTAATACTGAATCACATTTCTGTATGCATCATCATCATGTACAGATGTTTTCCATGGTGAGGAAGTTGCTGTTAGGTAAGCTTTAAAACTTTATGCAATAATTTTATTTCAAAATGTGTCCTAGAGCATCCAGTTTTTCTTGTGCATGAAAGTATCTGCAGTGTTTATGATTTCTATTCTCTTCAGCAAAAACTCTGACCAAGACACTCCAGGGATAAGTGCAACAACCCTTCCATATTCTACCTGAAAAGACAAATAGTTTGCAACTATTCTCTAACAAAACACACAGAAAAGAAGATGAAAGAAATGAAAAGGATCAGTGGAATGCTCATAAAATGAAGACTTATCTCATGACAAATGCATTAGGATTGCCTAGGATTTTTCTTAGCTATATTTAATTTTTTCCACATGATTTTTTGTTAGTGGATGTATCTTCAGAAGGAATATACTAATTTAAAAATGCTTCCATTGTGATTAGAATAGGCAAGATTTCTGTGCTCCAGAAACTTTTTTAAAAGTCTTGGGAAATAACTTTAAAAAGTCCCAAGGATTCTAGAGGTTGACAGGGACTTAATTCAACTCATCTGTAGCAAAACATGTTTAAAATTTATTTCTTTTAATAGCTATTATGTTGAGAGTGCAGTAAAGAGATATGCTGATAACAGAAAAATCATCCTTTTTGCAAATAATAACAGTAATGAGGCATTACTGTACAAGGGGAAAAAGAAAAAAAGCATTTTATCCTGGGTACTCATTCCCCTCAGATAATATGGCCTTTGGCAAACTGTGATGCTACAGGTCTTTAAATAGTGAAGTTTCCAAACAAAAGATTGTGTAAAAAAGATTTGAAGAAGATATATTTATAATTAATGATGGAGCTTGGAAGAAGTCCAACAATGAAAGCAATTCTTGTTTTCTAACCTGAAGCACAAGCTTTCTGTAAACACACAGAGTGAAAATTACTCCGGTAAAGAAGCAAAGTGATGAAGTAAAACAGGGTACACATACCTGTACACTTAAAAGTGTTTCAGACTTTCAGATATCCTGAACCAAGATGTAAGCTATCTATCACAGATAGATTTGGGATGTAACATCAATGGAAGTCTGTGGAGACAACCTTGCTACTACATCAATACAGCCCCAAAAGGTCCTGCTTCCTTTCATATTTACTTCTGGGTGGAAACAGTTCTACTATGTTTTCAGTAGCCCATAAGTCCTCATTGCATAGAGTGAAGCAGATGAATTGCAGTTGTTCCTTTAGTGTTTTGTTCTCCTGTTGTATGCTGTTTTTATACATTCATTGCTAGTTCTCTGATTTAGGCTTTAGCCTAAATATAGGGGGAAAGGGAAGGGGTGGTTTGGTCTTTGCAAAAGCCAAACCAAAGCTGTTTCAGTTCCAGGTCTCATTTTTTCTGAGCCCTGAAAGTTAAAGCCTGGATGGCTTGGGTAAGTGCTTCTAATTCTAGCCTACTCCTATTTAAAACAAGAGGGAGGATGTGTTTTTAAGAAGCTAAAACTAGTATGGCCTGGAATGAAGTCTCTGAAGACATTTAGGGAGGATTCAGATAAACAATTCCATTCCTTTCTCCCCACCCCTTATATCTCTCATTAATTTTTACGCTATCCCTTCCTTGCTTCCTATCTCTCAGATATTGTTTGCTTCCCCTCAATTTCCAATGGAGCTTGAAATTAAATTTCTTTTGCCACCTTGCTAGTGAACAAAGATCTGAACCGCACATCCTGGTGAAAGTTAACTCCCAGACTGACTCACTGAGTTATCTTCCACCTCTGTACATGAACTGGCTGAAACCACACAAAAGAAATTACTGTGTAGTTCTGTGTCCAGCTCACACCATCGTTACTTCATTGTTGAAAGGATAACTCTGAGTTTAGTTGGACAGAAATAGAACCACCCAATTGTAATGGATTTAGTCTCCATTTATGACAGCAGAAATTGGGCCACACTGTTACTCAAGATAGAAACAGCACTCATTGTCACAATTTATAACTTCATCAGGAGTTAACTTGGGAGCTGCAAGCTGGCAGCAATAATTCATACATTGCTGCAAACTGTATTTTCATAATTTCTGTTGATACTGGCAAAGTACTTGTTTTGGCTTTCTGCATGTTGCAGTCATTAGTATAATATAACATAGCCACTCAGATATATTTAGGGGAAGGTCATTTTTATACAAATTATTATGTACTGGGAAGTTAAATAAACAACCAAGTTAAAGATATCAACAATCCCACTCCTTGATCCATGCCAAAGTGAATTTTAAACACTAGTTGGTTCAATTGGAGGAAAAGTCATGCAGTGATTATGTCAGTTGGAAGACAGAGCACATTGGACAGAGGACAAAGGACATCTCCTTTTGTTTGAGACACCTGGAATGCTACTCCTTTAAAAGGGCTGAATACATCTGTAAAGCTAGAAGTGCTCAAAGACAAGCTAGAACACACTTGGTCACTATAGCATTAGCAAGATTACTCATCCTGTTCATAATAATGAAAATTCCTATTGAGACTTCACTGAGCAAAAAGTACAGTATCCTGACTATTTATTAACAGCTATTTGGAACGTGTTTCTAAGGCACAAAAGGACACTGACCTTGAAAATACTATTTGGGTGGAAGTAAAAGTCCACAGTTTTCATTTTGCAAGTTTGTAACTGTAAAAGTTACAAAACAAGTCACTTTTGAGAAGTACTCATCTTTTACGCTCATTAGATTGCAATCCAGCGATGACTGAACATGATATTTAAACAGTAGTGTTTTTGCCAATGAGTTGCATGATCAACACGAACTGCTAATGTTTTCTATTCTAAACCTTCTCAAAATGTCAAGTGTTCTTGTCAGCTGAGTGGAAGTGGCATAAAAGTAACTTTTGAAGTAGTTGTTGATGAGATACCCTTGGGAAACGCAGTGTATGTACTGAAATGATATTCACAGTATTCTCCAATCTCCCCTGCTGCAAAAGAATTAGGCTCCAAACTCACATTTCCATTGATGGTAATGTAGCACAGTCTGGGTCTTCCTTCCAAAAAAGACACTAAGCATTCTTAAATAACACAGGTCTTGTGTCCTGAATTTTCTTAAGTGGCAAGAAAATAAATACCTAAATTAAAGAAATTAATTTTGAAAACCTATACCTGATAACTACCTGTTACAGTAATTCCAGCACTGTTAATTTTAGGAGTTTTTTACACAGCATATCACCAGGACAGCAGGAAAATTCACAGTAGTCTGAGTCACACTGGCTATAGCAGATTCACAGATTTCTTCATTCCCAGTTTCTTCTGTGCCTTGGAACATCAGACAAAGGTAAGGAAACTGGTGCATTACCTAAGAAGACCTGGGCTCACTCCCTGTTATCACATGGTAAACCATGTTCACACATGGTTATTATGCAGAACTATTTTGAATAACAAACTGAGGCAGAACTTTGATGTGCCTGTCCACAGGTCTCACCGCCTCAGTCAGGTGCCTCCAGAGCTCTTTTGGCCCTTGTTGCCAAAAGAGCACAGTTGCCCCTTCTTGTTTTCACCCCATTGCAGCAGGAAGAACAACAGGCTTCTAGGTTTTTGGCCCAAAGCAGTGCTGATGATGTTTGTTACACCATTTACAGCAAAAGCCATGAAATTATTTGCTTGTCAAGTTCCAATTAAGTCAAGATCATCACCAACACTGTATTTCCAGTGCCATGGGTTTCACATGTTGCAGTTCAGGTGTTTCTTGGAGTCCTCTTTTTGACTACCAAACAAAATTTTTTTTACTCAATTATTTCCCAAAAGTTTAGTTAGACAGGTGGAATTTTATGCACTACTAGCACAGGGACTGCACACTTGTGATCAGTGCTTGGTACTTTATTCACACATCAGAGAGTCACAGAATGGGTCAGGTCAGAAGGGACCACAGTGCAACTTCCCTGCTCAAGAAGGGCCATCCTAGAACATGTAGCCAGGATTGTGTCCAGATAGTTCTTGAATATGCCTTTTCCTCAGAAGGTGCTGAAATGGCCTAAAGTCTCTGTTCACTTGTGGGGAGACATATGGGTATTTTATGCTGCTGCTGTTCCATGCACAAATGTCTGATTGCAATAATAAATAGTATTTTGGACAGGGAAACTCAGTTTTCAGCATACCACAGCAACTACAGTGGTACAAAGCACAAGCATTTATAAAGATGAGCTTTTGTAAATGGCACTTTACGGGTAGAGTGAAAATAAGCATAAAAATCTAAAAGTCGGGTAGAATTTGGTACATATTTTTATTATTTGATTTTGTATCTGCATTTTTTCACTTGACCTGTAGCAAGCATTGGTTAGGATATCAGTTCCATTAAATAAACATTTTAGAATTTGAGTGCTTTCAAATTGTTGACTGCTCATTTGTGATCATTTAGTAACACTCAGTGATGATGTCTCTATAACAAGTAATTCATGTCTAAACTGGCTTTCACACTGCTGAAATGTAAAAGTTCAAGCAGGCTAGTAGAACAAGTTGGCCTCCTAAGAACATTTCACATGTTTGATCGCATCTGGTCTTGTAATAACTATGACACTCGTGGATCTAAAAGCCTGTTTTCACCCAGGTAATATAGGTACTGCAGCCTCATTTGCCTTGTATTCACAAACTTAGCAAGTGGGTTGAAAAATGCACAGGGATATTCAGCGGATAGGGTAATCCACATCCAGAGATATCCAGCATGTAGGTTAGGTACAGGTAGAAAAGGTGGAAGGGTACAGCTGCCACATCCAGGTCAATGAGATGCATCTGGGTTCTCAGCCCATCCTTGCCTCAGCTGGCTTCCTGTGTAAACCAGGCAACCAGGCCACTTGGAGAGGCTGCTTAGCAGCTCACCCTGCAAGGAGGGCACTTTCACTATTAACCCAAACAGCTCACGCAGTCCTGACAGTTGTAAAGCCCAGCATTTTGCAATATTGACTCACTGCCATGAAGTATTAAATTAATCTTTAGGAACATGAGGTAGGAACTTTCAAAGACCACAGGTAGGAAAGTTCAAGGACCACAAACTCCTCAATGAAATACAGGGACATAAATGCAACAAAAAACATCCAGTACAAATTTTTAACCAAAACATCAGAAGCCAGGGGACTGATTAGAAGCAAGAGGCTACTGAATTTTGTATAAAGAAATAGTGACTTTAATGCTTATAATTTTCAGGTGATTTATTTAATCTTCACACACATCCACAATGAAGGAAGGCAAAACAATTCTGTCTGTGCTACATGGGGATGACGAGGCAGCGAGAATACAGAATCTGCCCAAGGCCAGCATGAAGAGTCTGGAATGTCTGGCTGCCAGCCCCATTCTCAAAATACACAGTTCCTTTCTAGAGACAGCAGCTGTTTGTTCTCTGATACTTATAGAGCCTCTAAGATTATTTCAATTGACGTTAATAATCTCTGCAGTGAGAACAAAATTGGGTCATAGGTGTTTAAACTGGCCCAATTTCACTGAAGACTCCTGGTGAACTCATGGTTACACACAACTCTGTAATTATCAGGTTCAGCTTGGGAAGCTGAGTGGCACATGCAGAAGGCTGGGGCAGTAACACAACAGAGTGCATGCAACCCTCAGCTTTGTTCTGCCACAAGCATGGCCAGTCTTTTGGCCAGGACAATTCCTGTAGCATGAAATGAAGCTGAGGGTTGCATGCACTCTGTGTACCCTCCTATGTCATTGCTAGAGGTGCATTGCTAGAGGTGCCTTGGGCAAAGCATAAGCATTTAAAAGCATTTAAACTTTTTTCCACAACAAAGCTGAGGATATTATATTTTTAAAAATGCTATGTTCACCAAAATTTGATCATTTTAAAGCAGCAGAATTGCATTGAAGTTGGAGGACAATACCTTGTGACTCAAGAAAGAGCTTCTGACTTCCATCAAGTTTCTGCACAAGCAGGACACAGAAGCCAAGGGGCCATGAGCCACTGACATTTGTATATCAGGAACAGTAGCATTTACATGAACATGCTAATTTCCACTGAAGAAATTTGTCGTTATTACTTTTTTTTTTTTTTTTTTTTTGAGCAGTGGTAAGCAGAGTGAAAATGGATGTCAATCTGACTGCTTATTACAAACTTTCTCCTGCTTTTTGTACCAGATTTGGCCCTTACTATATGTCCAGAGGGCATATTGGGACACTATAGGCATTTCACAGGGCAATCCTGAGTTGCTGCATAGCACTCTGGACATCCTTACTGTCACTGAAGAAATGCAGGTACTATGAAATGATAATTAAGCCCACCTAAGAATCCCAAACTGTGTCAAACAGCTAACACTGAGTCTTGTGTAATAACCTACAATTAGCATGTAATACCCAAGGCATTTGCACATTGACAATATGGTTTAATCCAGTAATAAAGTAGGCTAAAATGATTATTTTAGCTAATAGTATTTTTAACAGAAGTGAAAGTACAGAAAAGAAGCTACAGAAATATATTGATTTCAGTTGTGACTCCTTGAGAAGTCTGTATAGATTTTGTTATTTATTGTCCATTTTTTCAAAAAGGACCCAAGGCAAATGTAGAAATCCCTGGTTGTATGAAATGGATGGTTGTGCATCAAAATGAGGGATTTGCATGTTTAACTGCCCATATTTGTATCCTTCTATCCAGTTTGCATATGCAAAGGCAAAGATTGTTATATTTATCAGTGCATAAATGAAAGGAGAAGAGATAAATGACCTGGTTTGCAGAGGTGCTGAGCACATGCAGTTTCCATTTATTTCAACTGGAGTGTGAAAAACAGGCCCTAAGTGACTGGCTCAAGCTCACACAATGCATGATTGTCAGTGCCAGGAAGAAAACCCAGAAATCCTTCCAGTCTAATCCTCCCAGTCTAAATCCTCCCCAGTCTAAACTCTAGACACAGTCTCTCCAAGAAATAAAAGAAAAAAAATAAAAAAAAATCTGTCCAATAACCTGACCACACTCTTATTTCTATCTTAATTTGCTAAGAGAGTAAAAAAATGGGACATGAAAAACTCCTGCATAATCTTTAATGACTAGCAAATAATGCCAAGTAGGGCAAGTAAATATGTGTGAAGCATTGCTCACACACCCATCAACTTGCATGTGTGTCACAGATGGTTTTAGTGAAGAGCCAAAAAGAGAAGGAGAGAAAGGAAAAGGAAAACAAGTCCAGATAAAGAGTAAGCTAGAAAGAAAGACAAAGATATTCTCTGTTATTAAAAAAAAAAAAAAACAGTTAAAAATTATACAAAAACTAATGATTAAAAAAATCACTATTCCCTTTCCTTGATAACGTGTAGGCTAATCTCTACATAAATAGAAATAACAGCCCTTTGAAATGGCAATGATTTGCTTGGAAAACATTCATTAAAAACGTCCTGCAATTATTGACTCTATCATTATTTCTTGGCAGCAGCTGAGTCTCACTGCATCTTGTGTTGTTTCTCCAATGAAAAGCAGAGCATTGTTTGGGAAAAAAATGACAAAAATGGAAACAAAAAAAAAAATCAGACCAATGAACCCCACAAGGACATTGTGTTTGAAATATGTGCTTGGTGACATGGAGCTGATTGCCCAAAGGAATCAGGATACATATATTTGTATTATTGTACACGTGAGTAGCTTGAATCATGTACTGCTCGCTCTCTTTGTTTGGATTATGCAGCTTGGCTGGGCAGCCATCCAAAAGATTCACATTAAATTCTAGCTATATTCAGCACAAAAGTCATCTAGCATCAGAGGATCAAAGTTACATCAACCAACAAGCACTAAGGAATTGATAAGCCACTAAAATTAGGTCATCTCCTAGCAGCTGCTTTTGATGGATGAAGTAGAATTTAGCCTCAGGTTTTCTATTTAAAGATCTGTTACAGCATCTTTTCCTGCAGCTACAATGAGAACACAACAAAGTATAATGCTTCTGATTAAATGTTTAATCATTCCTCTTTACTCTTCTGATTGTTTCTGCCATGGCACAGATTTACAGCACATACTATTTGCAGCTTTCCTAGCCCTTTTTAAGCTGACATTACAACAGTCAGGATTTTTAATTCCTTAGTTGAAAAACCTAATAAATTGTTTTTTAAAAATGTAGATAAAAATCTTTCAAAGCTGTTTACTTGCCACACTTTAAGAGACAGACTGTCATTTACTCGAACTGAAAATGGATATCTAAGCAATTATCCCACCACTGTGCCCTCTGGAAGAATCACCACATCACTAGGAACTGTATGAGTACAAAAATATATATCTGTCCATAAGTACAAGGGAGGGGGTCTAAGGAAATTATTGTATTTTTATGAATTTTATTTGTGGTTACATTTTGGTAAATGATCTCATTAATCTAATTAACACATACTTTTAAAAGTACTAGCTAGTGCACTAGGCTATCTTTGGTCATTAGCGACCGGCATTTTAATTGCTGGAGTACAACATATGCCCTACCAAGACATGCTTGTGGTATCAGGGTAATACAAATAGTGCCATCATTATCATCATTAGCATCAAAACCATGAAACAGTTTTAGAAAAGAGTTCAAAAGGAAATAAACAAGAAAAACTGAATTAATTTCAAATGCATAGAACCTGCCCTTGACCTGTTCAGAAGGTTGGCTGGTTGCAGCCTTTGTAAAACACCGTTGTATCATCATTTCACAAATGAAGCTAATGCAGGACTTCATTGTCAGGGACTTCAATATCACATCTCTCATGTCTGTTAAAATCACTAGAATCTTATTTAAATAACCTTGAGAAACAGGAAGGGAAAAGAAACTACCTGCATCCGTCCAATGTAAAAAATGAAGTAAATAGTCATCTGCCTTTTCAAGTAAAAAAATGATAGGGGAGAAAGACTGAAAAATATAGTACATGACAATGCCACATAAGACACATAACTTTCTACAAACGACAGACACGTGCATGCTGCTGTAAAGCAGTCATCCTCTGTGTTCCGTTCTGCCAGCCCTGTAAGTGGGCTGTTGCTGGGTAAGAGTCGTAAGAGGTTGAAACACGCTGTCGTTTCCATTCCAAATTTGGTGTGCCTGGTCTTTATTGCTTGCGAAAGCAACATTATGCACTGTAATTCAAAGTCTAGATCTAGCTTTTTCCAGCTACATACCTCTTTTTCAACAGAAAGCCTAAACTGGGGCGGGGGGGAAGAAGGGGGGGATGTGTAATAATATATCTGGAGTAGACAACACATCTGAAACTTTTTCAAGAAAGAATCTTTACAGGAAGAATGTAAATGAGTTTAATTTATCAGTTCTGCTTAGTACTCTATTCTGCTTGGATCTCAAGCTAATCAGCTTTGTCTTTCACTTGGGGCCCCAGAGAAAAAGCCAGCCAGGGAGCCAGCTTGTAGGTGCCTATCTGGCTCATGGAGTAGGACATCTGGTGAGATGGGGATGCTTTGATGCCATATAAATTTCTGACAACCTCAGCTGAAGGCTGTCTGTCATAACATCTGCTGTCTTACTGTGCTATGACCATGCTATGCATTGAGCATGTCTGATACTACACTATGTAAATCTTAGGATTTCAGTTTTGACTGGCCTAAGTAGAAGCAGGACAAAAATGCCTCTTCTATGCTCTAGCTGGCTTCCTTGGCATATTTTAAGATTAACATCCTTTCTGTTCATTTGTTTACTAACAGTTACCTCATCACCTCCTAATAACTGTGCTTAAGGCAAAATTGCCCAAAGATGCCAGAAAGCAACAAGACTTTGCTTGCTTTGTGATACTGCATCTCTGCATTGATCTAAAGAAATAAACACAATGTTTTCTATTGTTAAACAAAATACCCAACCCTTTTTGCACTGAATAAAACCACGTATTTTCACTAGGTCCACAAAGTTTGTTTAACTGAGAGCAGAAAAGAAGAATAGCATTTTCAGGAGAAACTGTATTATCCTGGTACTTTTTCTGGCAGTGGATCTCATTTAACGTTAAAACACTTACTGAATATTTCCTTCTTTCAAATTATTATTATTCTTGACAGTGACAAGCACACATAAATGACAGTGGAAGTTTAGTTTACATAGCATACTGAGTCTGATACTAATCTCAACACAATGTAACATTACTTAATCCATTATTATGTACTAAAACTTGATTGTTCCAAATGGACCTGAGGCACTTCTGAAAAACCCAATGGGCCAATTTATCATTTAACAGTTTAAAAAATTACTTTTTTTATTGTTGTTTCAAAAAAATCTTTCTTTTGCCTGTTTCTTTTCCTAGGGTCACTTGCTTCAACAAATCATGTGATGATCAGAATTTGGGGATAATCTAGGAAGGAAGAATAGCAGCCCTTTTCTTTTGTTCCATTACCGGCTTTATCCACTGTCAATATTCTTGAAAAGATAAATGGAGATAGAAATAAAACATCAGAAAAAAAAAAAGTCAGCACAGTAGTTTCTCATATTTAGGACATTTGTCGGTATACTACAATTCCTAGTTTTGATAAAATGCTGTGTTTTTAAATATCAAATGTGTCATTGTGATTGTGAGAAACTGTACTTTGTTAAAATAATGTGAAGAACTGAAAATAGATCAAATCACATTATTATGAGCTGTAGTTCTATTCAATAGGTATGAAAGCTTTAATAGTGGAAGGTCTTCTTGCTTTACCACACATGGTTGCTATGCATTATGTTCCAAAACACAAATGCACAAACCTCCTGGCAAGAGTCAGTAAGAAGAGAAAAATTGTGGTTACACATCTTATTAGATGAAAATACCTGCTTCTTTTAAGTCTCTTTGCCTCTGCCCATGTCAGAAGAGTTGTACCATCCTATCTGTATCTTCTTGGAAGGGTAATATGTCCTATTTCCACTTAAAGGTTGAGGGTTTGGCAAGGAACGTTCTGATCTTCTAAGAGTGAACAAACATTGTGCAAGATCTCATTACAGAGTTCCCAAGTTACCAGCCTAAAATGCTTTACCAGGCAATCACTATTTCCTGGGTATGCTTATGTACCACAAGGAGCTTGATATTTATGCAGCTTGCAGTATGCTGCGCATATAAAACTCAGCTACGAGAGGGAAAAAGTGTTTATGGAAGAAGAGGTTGGTATACGCTGACACATTTTGATGGGTTACTAATATAAACAAGCCAAAGCAAAGATTAAGCTGACAGTATGAGGTTTGGTTTGTGATCATGTGTGCTGAGGAACCAGCTGTGCCAGCTGTCTTTCAGAAAGTGTTCATGTGGTTTTCCATACCCATGAACTGCACTGGAGAAGAAAACTGTGAAAAGAATAATTAGACTCACAAAATCAAGCCCTTGAACCTGTGTAAATTAAGCAACAGGATTAAGGTTTTTCTCTGCTTCTTAATTGAGCCCCCCCACCATGCTCTCCAAGCTTAATTCCCGTGGCCAAGTTCAGTTACACACTTCATAACTATAGACAAGTAAATATATAAAACATGGTCAGATATTCTGCTGGAACCTTGCCTTTTTTCAGTGAATGGGCAATTACTCAATATTTATGTTTGTCCTACTCATTCAGCATGAGATCTCAGGTGTCATTTGCTGCATGCTTTTCAAACCCTACAAGCAAAAGAGAATTTTTCTTCTTCTCAGGCTTTTTTCTGGCTTCTACATCATAATATGTTCACATTGTTTCCTGTTTTGGTTTTCATTTTCCCTTTAAATAAGCCTGAATACATTTACTAAAAGTGTGGTGTTATTAGTAGCGTTTTTAGATGCACAAAAAGATGAGTTTCAGTGAGAAAAAGTTAAATTTGTCTGTACTATAAGCTAATTTGTGTGGCCAGTGGAGTTGCCAGCTCAAATTCTCAGTACTCAAAAGCACTCTATATTTGCCAAATATGATTCTCACTGCCATCAGTTTCTGCTGTGAGGGTTTCGTATTTCTGCGTATCAGATCAACACTTCTAAACATGGATATTCCTAAATCAAGAACCTACTGTTCTTCCCCAGCCATGTAGGTCCTTCTCTTCACCTGCTACTTCTCACCTTTTCACTGATGCATTGCACCAAAGCTGCCATTTTCCCCTTCTAGCAGGTCAGTAAGATTTGGATTGCAGCAAGAATAGCATCTTTACTCTTGTGCCTAGTATTTAGCTCCAAATAACTGCTGACAGCAGCAATTTCAAGGGAAATTTGCAATGAAAAGTCTTCTCCCATTTGTGTATGTACATGCATGTGTGTGTAGCGAAGGCAACTGAAGTAGAAAATTCTAATTTTCCCTTGTCTTTATCTAGCATCTTGTATAAAAGCCTTTGATCGCATCTCTTTCCCTATCCTGAAGCTTGTTGATGGAGGTGTAGAACCCAGTTTGGGGTGCTCTGCCACTGCTACCACACAGATTTGGGCTGGGGTT
Source organism: Melozone crissalis (assembly GCF_028551555.1). NCBI lineage: Eukaryota > Metazoa > Chordata > Aves > Passeriformes > Passerellidae > Melozone > Melozone crissalis. The sequence continues at coordinate 32,254,300 of NW_026535783.1, read as the reverse complement.
GCTTATCTTGGGCCAAAACCCATAATTGTGAGTGCTTTAAAAGGTATAGTGAGAATAACAAGAAAAAAGAAGAATGTTCGCTAAATAAAAGGGAAAAAAAATTATCACACTCAGGAATTTATTTAAATCCAGACCAGACTTCTAAGTGCAGTGGTGGAGAGCTGTGAAATCAAGTGCATAAAACCCATTTTATGTGTCTTTGTAGGGGATGATTTGAACACATTGTACCCAACCTTTTCCGGTAAGATTCCTAGAATTAAAGCATATTCTTGTGATGCTGCCAGCAGCCCGTGTAAGTTTTGCTTAGCTGAAGTGGTCAAGAAGGGTGCATTCACAGCTACATCAAGGCCTTTCCAACTTACTTGCAATAGCAGTAATGAGTATACAAAATATTTTACTTCCATTTTCCTTGCCATATATAGCAATTATTCTGTCATTCATCAAATGTACACAAATTTCTTTTCATATGTAAATAGACCATTTGCTTCACAGTTCTAGCCAAACAGTTGTGCAGTTCTTTGTTAAGAAGATAATATATTTAATGACGGAGTGCCTTGTTTCCATTGTATGGAACAGGTGTTGTTTAATGGCACAGGCATTGTAACATTATATTCATTTATTAATGTGAGTGTAACGAACACATTGTAGAGACATGAATGTACTGGTCTCATGGTTAGGGTTAGTGGTTTCTTATGATGTGGTAAGTGTAGGATGGTGGCTTAGATGCAGACTGCAGAGAAGCAGGAGTTCATTATAGCAAATCCAAGTGATGTGGCTGGTTTTGGCCCTTGTTCACTTTTGAAAAGCAGAGAATACATAAAAGACTTCATTGAAAATGTGCAAGTTATTCAGTGTGGTTAATTCTACATTGGCTTTGCTCCCACCTTCTTTCAAGACTGTGTATGTGAACATGCTTTCTGAAACAGCAAAACCAATCTGCAATGCATTTATGTTGCTTTTGGATACATGCACAATCTTTAGTATCCTATTTCATGAAGTAACCTGTCTTCAAATGTGAGGGAAGAAGTCTGTAGGTGATCCACTAAAGTCATGAAACAATACTTGCCTGGATAGTGCAGCTACAGGAAATCAGTCCTTTGCTCTGTGTTCACACATGTTGCCACATTTTAAGAGTTTCTGCTCTGAGTGTTACTTGGTGAGAATCACTGCTCAGCCAATTGGCAAGGTAGCTACAGCTGCACAGGCAAATCAGGTGAATGAGTGAAGTAACTAAAGTATCTTATTTTCTTATTGTGTGAAATTACTCATGTAGTATCAGTCAGAGAGCCAGAACTGACAAATGCAAGTAAACGCCAGCAGTGTCCATTTGCTTCATGGAACTCAAATGCCTACTTCAGTTTGTTTGGAAACATCATTTTTCTCTAGTGTCTCATGCTAACTTTGATGCCCTATATCACCATTATGCAGTGCATTAGAAGTATCTTTTTTTAACCTAACCTTTTGGAAACATTGCCTCTATAAATCAAGGTATGTAATAAAGTGATTCTGTTAAAGTTAATAAATGTGACTAAATCCTCACCTCTCTACTCTGCCTTGTAATATATGACATACCTTAGTTTTTGTTTCACCTGGCAATTTAATAATCCTAATCATGTTATTTAGTATTTCATTTCCATCCATAATGCTAACGAGTCCTTTTAGAGCACTTTGTATACATCAGCCACAACCACTTTCCTAGTAAAGCAAATGATAGCAACTCATTAATGATTTTCATTGCTACTTTCTGAACTCCATCAGTTCCCCAAGTTTTACTTCTAGTGAAGGATCAACAAGAGAACAAGGTAGCTATGAAATAAAGTGCAAATGTTATTCAAATATTTTCTTCACTCTTCTCTTGAATGTTCTTCACATTTTTGAAAGCAACTGAACAAATGACCCCATGAAGTTGCCCAGCTTTTCTTTTTGCTAAAACCGAAAAGCCTTATTTTCTTCTCATTAACACAATTTTTGCAATATTCTATCTCCAGCTGCAGCTGAATTTCTTTACATTTACAATTCAGTAAACAAGAGGAAAAACAGATTCATTGTCTGCTTTCCAGTTTTCTCCCATGAGGCCTGGGATCAAGGCATGGATTGTTCAATTCCAGCAAGAGAAGAAATCATTTCTTCTGTTCATAGTCAGTCACAAACTGGGGAGAGCGAAAAGTCCCCACATATGATGATCCCTAAGCCCTGGTAGCTCAGCCCAGATAACTGTACTTGAAATTGACATGGGTATGTAGGACAGGCCAACATTTGGGACCTTTATGTGAGCCACTTCACATAATTCCTGCTGTATTTTAAATTAGTTGCAAACACTGTGCCTTTGCTCTCAAACCAGGCTCCACCCCACATCCCACATCTCACCATATTTCATCCTCTTAACTCAGGCAACAGCATCAACCTTCTTGTCCCTTTTATCTCCCTCTCTCTCCTCCGAAGACTCGATTTCTTTTATGAAAACTGGTTTTAATGAGCATACCTACTGCAGGTCACAGAGAGCAAGGGAGTCATCATCCAAGGGCACATTGGTTCATTTTGCACTGTAATAGTGACACATACTGCAGATACCTGTACATAACAGGGGTTCCTGCCTTGGCCATGGCCTATCTGGACATTGTAGAAGCCACCCTGAAACAGAGCCTCTTCTCAAAGCAATTCGTCTGCCTAGCAAGCAGGACTAACAATGAATTTCGTTTGAGTGGAGGCATGGGCAATTTGCTGACTGTTACAAAACATGACAGAAAACTGGGAGCAAATGCATCTTTTGGCTTCTTGACATAATATTGTATCTGACCAGCCATGTCAGGCTGTTCTACTTAAATAGTTTTTAACCGAATTATTAACCAGAATGAATTCTATAACAAGATGGGAAAAATAGCCAGCAGCCAGCTGTGGCAGATCACACAGCCTTCTTGGAAACCTGGCTGCTGCTCATCCCTCTGAGGACACAGACCACAGCACAGGATTGATCACACAGGTTGCATTATCAGCTCTTCTTTTTATTAATACCTCAGTTTTGTTACCTGCCACCAGAGACCTCAGGACAGTCTTTTTAAGTATGCCTGTCATGTAAATCAGACTTTAAAAAATCATGCTCTCTAGGATGAAACTGACAGCACAGGCAGGTTTATCTACCAAATCACTTTGCAACCTGGACTTCAAAAGGAGAGGCAGCAGGGACAGTTAAATCATATATGGCCCTGAGTGGACATTGCTTAGACACCTTTGCTACACAGACTTCAAGGCTACGATAAGACAGCTTTATATCTGAACTGGAACCAGAGTGAGCAAAGTAGTTCTCCTATCTCTCCCATGGTAAAGAGAAGGTAAAGCTTTCAACAGCATCCTCTACACTAGCTGTCCTGTGACAAACAAACATAACGCCAGTTAGAGACACATGAGGTATCACACTCTATTTTTCACAGAGTACGCTTCACTTCTACCCACATCAGGAGATCACACTGTGATCTGCAGCAAGCACTTTTCTTAACTGATTGAAAAATAATATGATGTTGGCCAAGAGAAACACTATTTCTCTACACAGGGAAATGAAAAGAATATAGTCTTAAATGGACAAAAAGAAATCTCTGATTGATAGAAAAAAGGCAGACAAATTCTGTTCACAGCTCTGCATCTGTCAGTGATATTGGCCAACCTACCCTGAATTGTCAGCAATGTAGCTAAGAGCAAATTCTGACCAGTACCTACGTTACATTTCATCTTACTATAAAAGGAATTACTAGCATCAAAGTGATAGCAAATCACAGCAGCATGAAAATAGCAAAGCAGGTATATAGAGAAGACAGGTGATACAACGTTTTCCAGAAATAATTGTCCCTGAACAATAGAGGTTCTCTGTCCAAAAGCTTTCTAGTGGGAAGATCAGTATCTTTCAACTATTATTTTGAAAACACTACTCTTCCTTAACAGAAAAAAACCTATTAATATTGCCCTGGATCACTTAAGGGACAATAAAGGCCTTACAGTATTTTAAGAAATCTTCTGTCTCCAAATTTGTGTTTTCCACCATAAAAGGAATAATATTATTAAATATAATCAGTACAGACTGTCTTTTAGGAAACTTCTAATGCTTTTTCTTCAAAGGTATATGAAGATTAAAGAAGGCTCAAGCATCTGTGTGGTGAATCTAGAGCCTATATAGCTGAGGGGGATGCAGTATCCAGTGAAAGTATAATTCCCTCTTTCTACAAATTTGACTGCCTGAAGTGATGTGACATATATTGGCACAACGCAGCTGTTGTATGGTTTCAGGCAGAATGCAAGGGAGGGTCAAGTTGTATGGGTGCTAATATGATGTCACTAAACATAGCTATCATTAAATTATTTTTAAAGTTTTAACACGGAAACATGATACTACTAGCCAACGTTACTGGACAGGCCAGCTGGAGGGATCTACTAGAAGCATAATTCAGGACATAGACATTCAAGACATTGTATACGAATCTTAAAATAAGCAAAAAGCAGGGTAGAATTCCAGAATTATTTTTAAAAACAATTTCATAACAACATCCTTCACCATGCCAGCAACTCAGTGCTTCAGGATACTCCCTGGTAACTGCTGTGGTCTTGCTATCATGATTTCATCTTGAATTGTCATTACATAATGAGCTAAAAAAAAAAGTATCTTGTTAGTAGTGCAGAAATCCCCTTATATTCTAAACAGAAAATGCACTCACAATTTATAGATATTTATAGTCACTGTGTTTTCTTCCATCAACTTCCTAAAAATCAACTCGCTATTGACCTCATGTGATTTAAATGCTCTTCTTTGCCTGTCGACAGCTGCTGGGTGGCATAGAGGCTAGAATGGGTCAGGATGGAGTAAATGGCAGAGCAAGAATTTCTACAGCAGCACCACACGTGGCACATTTAGCAAGGAAACTCAGAGCAGAGATTGTACTGTGCCAGCATGTAGTATGAGTGTTAGTAGGTGACAGGACTCCAGAGCAGAAGGGTTTCCTTGCAACATCTATCATTACCTGGAGCTACTATGATGTTGTATGGTGAGAACACTACTTAAGAAATACAGCCTTTTTGTTTTTCTTTTTTTAATGATAGTAATCATGTTTACCCATTCTCACACTACAGACTTCTAGTTAATGAGCTAATGTACTCCTCAAGTTATGCAACACTCCCTTAAGATTTTTCAGATTACAAATGGATTTTTTCCTAGGCACTATATTGCCATGTAGCCCCAAATTATCAACTGACCTGCATTAATTCAGAACTTCTGAAAAGTCATTATGCAACATAGCAACAGAGGTACAGGAGCAGAGGTTAGTCATTACCGTGCCCCTAATTGAAGTGACAGCACTAAAAGCGCATTAGGGAAGAATTTCAAAAGGCTACACCTACAGTGTCTAAGTAAAGAACCTAAATGAAGTGTTAATTGAAATTCAGAGAAGTAGAAAGTTATGAAAATAAGATAGGAAGAGTTACAGAGGAAAGAGAGACTCTGCTGATTGAAGAGAAATGATTTATAAGGTCAGCTGTAATTTTGGATAAAAAACCCTCCAGGAGGGTTATCAAATCAGACAATTTGATATTACCTTATCTATGTTGAACTGACCACCATGAGAGATAATTCCTAAAGATGCTAAATCCATACACTGGGGAACTCACCAGGGAAGGCTGACCATGCCTGACATTTAGGATAAAATGCCATGAGGTTGCACTGTTCTTTTCATTTGCCCTCTGTAGTCCTCCATTACTGCCTGCTGGTGATATGCTCAGAAGGAAACCTGAGCTGCCCTCAACAGTAATGAAGTGCCATTGTGTTTTAACAGCATGCTTAACTTACATGTTTCAGTGTTATTTTTGGCAGCCATGTGATAAAACCCAAAAACTCTGTGTGTGTGCGTGCGCAAGTACGTTAAATTCAATTCACATGAGCAGCAGGCATAATTCTGTCCCAGAAATGAATGTAGTATCAAGGCTCAAGTTTTCTAAAAGTGTTTTATCCTATCTGATGCTTATTTGGGCAAAGAGAAATCTGCTTGTCCTGCTGGGAGACACAGCAGCAATTTGCAGTAGTACATCTGCCTTCCCTCCCACCCCAGCCTTTAGCATTTTCCCAGTACTGCTGCATTCCCATATACAAATTAACCATAGTAGTGGAAGGAAATCTAGTCCTTGCCTCATGCCTTCTCTACCCCAGGACCCGGAACAGTCTACAATGGATCACTGGACTTTAACACAGAGCTTCAGTGGTGCAGCAGGACACAGGCAGTGCTCTGTAGGTAAAGGTAATTCCATTTCTAATGCAAATATAAGGTGTTTGCAAACCCATCTCTATTAATGCTGAGAAACCCAAGCTGTCGATAAGCTTTCATCCAGACAGGGTGGCATCTGAAGAAAAAACATGGAGTGTCTCCCATGATTACTCCTCTCCATGGTCTCAGAGTGCCCTTCACATGATGGATAGGTCAGGAAAGAAGAGCAGTATGAAAAAGCATCAACTATCAGCTGCCATATCTAAGGCAGGTAAACAGAGCAGGATACTATGGACAAACCCAAATTAACTTCAAACAAAGCCAACTCAGGTAGCAAGCTGCTTTGGTCCATACCATCTGGACCTCTCTGCAGGCTACTTTGCAATCCTTCTTCAGCAGCATGGCCTCATTTCTGGCAAAACCAAAGCAACTAGTGGCATTTGGAAGATGTTTTCTTTGTCACAGCAATACATACAACAGCCTTTGTGGATGGCAAGAGATTGCTGGGCTTGAACAGGCAAGGCTCTCCTCTTGCAGTAGTAACAGATGAAAATTTAAGGGCCCAAAGAGCAACATAAAAAGCAGGAATGGGGAGCAGTGATGAGGTTGAGAGCCTTGAGAAACGAGAATATTTGGCATGACTAGACATATGGTGGGTGAATATTTGTGTAAGCTGCTGGCCACATTGGCCTGGACCAGGGCAGTGATTGTCCTCTTGTACTCAGCACTGATGAGGCCACACCTTGATTCCTGTGTTCAGTTTTGGAACACTCCCTACAAGAAGAACATTGAGATGCTGAAGATTGTCCAGAAGGACAACTGAGTTGGTGAAGGGTCTGGAGCACAAGTCCTGTGAAGTGAGAGAGCTCTGTTGTTTAGCCAGGAGAAAAGGAAACTCAAGGGAGACTTTATGCTATCTAATCTGCCTAAAAGGAGGTGGTGGCAAGGTGGGAGTTGGTTTTTTTTCATAGATTTTAAGTGGCAGGTTGAGAGGAAATAACTTCAACTTGCACCTCAGTTTGGGGAGGGATTGGATATGGGAAAAAATGTCTACAGCAGAAGGGCTATCAAAGTTGGAGCTGGCTGTCCAGGAAGTGGTTAAATCACCACCATCCCTGCAGGTATTTAAAAGATGTGTAGATGTGGTGCTTAGGGGTACGATCTACTGGTGGGCTTAGCAGTGTTAGGGTTATATGATCTTGATGGGTTATATGGGCTTGATGATCTTAAGGGTGTTTTCCAACCTAAATGATTAAACAATTCTAAGCTACCTAAACGTCTGTATGCTGTACCTGGTTGCTGCTGAGTCATCTGGAGCCTTTGTGCAAGGCTGTGAAGAACGTGTCTCAGATTATTCCCTTTGAAAGCAGAATAATGTTTACTTAGCAAAGTAAACCTCAGAAACACCAAAAGACTGTCCTGCACTTTGAAGCTCCAGATACCACTCTACAACAGAGTCATTCCCTTTTCTCCAGCTGTTGTTTTCCATATGAAAATGAAATGATTCTACGAACACTGAAATGAAACCTGGTTACTAATGGAGGTCAAACCTTTGTCCTTTCAGATCTCTTTCCCCAGTCACCTGTGCCCAAACCTGCCTTATTCAGTCCTTACTGTGTTCTTTTATGCAAATAACCGTGTGTACTGTTCCACAGAGCCCCATGTCGGCTGCTGACAATTTTTTTATCTGCTTTCCCTTCTGCAGAGGTACTGCCTCTCTTCTTCTAGACAGAAAGCAGTTTCCACAAATCTAGTCAAAATATAATTATTGCAAACACTCTTCAAATTCAGCTGAAGGCTGAACAAGCTCAGAAGCTGCTTGCGAGGCCTAATAGCAGACAGACAGACTGATTATAAAGAAAGATTGCAGAAGCATAATTTTCTTATGAAATCAAGCTACAGTAGAATTAGGAGATTCAACATGATGTTCCACAAGGACTGTAATTCATCCACCATATTCAATTTATTATACACTAACATTTTTCATTTCACAGAGCAACACAAAATATTACACAAGAAAAAGAAGAGCTGATCCCTCATTATAGTTGTTCTAGGGGTCATGAACCTCATTATGGGTTTTGCAAGCAAATCTAAAAAGATTAACTCCTGCATTGAAAATTTTCACTTAGAGCTAAAACCTACAGAAAGGTGAATAAACAGAACTGGGATTTGGATTTATCATCAACTCACCATAAGGCTAGGCTACACTATTTTAACTAACTAAAATATCAATGAATGACAGGCACCTACAGGAATACTGGTCACCCTTCTAAATTTCAGTAGATACAGCACAGTCTTCCTCACAGTCATGTCTATATAACTAAATACAGTTCCCACAGCTGAGCTCCATTCTGTGGCTGTTTTGCAGTGGTATATGTGCTTTACATTTTAGTATTATGCACACTTCACTCTATAATGTGTGAGCTTTCTGTTTAATTTAAGTTCCTCATTCCATTTGTGGTTGCCATCAAAGTATTTAACCTTGTTTAAAACTCATGGAACTGAAGAGTTACCTCAATAATATTGAAGTCTATGCCTTCCTCATGACCTGCATCCAGCCATTTTAAATCAACAAACAATGTCTTTTCCCTGACCCTTTTGAGCTTTTGTTCAAAAGTTTGAAGGCTGCTTACTGACAAGTGATTTGTTTCCATTAGAACATGCCTCATTCCAGCCATCCGTGACCATTTTGTACTTAGGGCTTTATAACCAGCACGTCTCAACATTCCTAAAATCCCAGAGAGGATCTGAAAATAGAATAAGAAATGAGCATTTAAATTAAAAGCAACAGCACTTGCATGAAGCTGCCAGGTTTTTATGGTAGATAGTGTCTTTTTGCCCACCCCCACTCTTTCTACTCCCCCTTTTTCTCTGGGTTGTTAGCCATGTTTTCCATAATATTTTGCAATGCCACCTAGGGTTACATTCACTCTATTTATAGGGGCCTGTTTAAAGTGAAACAGGTGTCAGATTGAATGAGGCTGTTGTCAGCATACAAGTCCTCTTAGGGAGGGGATGGGACGTTTACTACTTTCTGTACTTGGGGAATTTACAGTCTGATCACTAATCTCTCTGCAAGGCTCAGTAGGAGGAGGGGGAAAGGCAGAAGAACTGTGGAAGGAAAGGTTAGCTTTCTGCTGGAGCTATGCACTGCTGCCTCTCCCCCAGATCCATGCAACCAGATCTTTGCTTTTTTCATATGCTGAAACTGATCTGAGTGTTTGTAAAAGGGGCCAAACAGACAGCCTGTCCTGGGGAATGAAATCCTTCCAACAGACATGAAACAGACAGAGCTCAGCTGAGAACCGGGCAACTGAATACCCCTGTCCTACCCACCCTTTTCTGTTGATTACACTAGGCACCAGTTCCAGAGCAAAAAAATATCAGCATAATGCTTCCAAGCCTCTCCATCTCATGCCACCTTTGCCATTATTATTTCCTGAACAGCAATCCATTAACATCAAAATCAGGAATGCTGCAAGGACACAAGCTACAGAATACTGTGCTAATAGAGTGTAGCAGTAAATACCAGCATGAAGAATCCCTGGGACACTCTGAGCTCAGAGTCAGACTGAGAAGGCAATGAGTATGTGAATACATGAAGGGGGTGGCATGGGAACATGAGGTAACACTTTAAAAATAGTTTCAAGAAAAGAAGTCACAGCTCGTTGCTCACCTTCACTTTGTTTGCAGGATGACCATGCTTATTGCCAAGCTAGTGATTTGTAGGACTTAAATAGAGACCACTAAGACATCTGACACAGACCAGTAGCAGTTCATGAATTGTTGAAACCATTAATCACTATCTATATCAAAACTAAGACTCCAGAACATGCCAGACATGCTGCAGTGGCAAGGAAAAGAGTTGCTACTTATTCATCCAAACTGCAGAAGTCAACTTGACACATAGAGGGAGGACAAAGGTAATGTGATAAAAGCCAGCTGACATGATGAAGGAGAATGGAACAAGACAAAGCATGACTGGCTTTTCTTGCTGAAAACATTTAATGCAGCAATGGGTGTCTTTTCAGCACAGTGTAGAAAGCAGGTCTTTAGAAAGTGTAGGAATGAGAATCTCACAAATGGCATCAATGTGTAGGGAGAACCTGACAGATATGCTGTATCAATGCCAGAGGCATGGTGTGCACTATGAAGACTGGATGCAGAGCTGTGAGGGTGAAGATAGTGTGGAAAGGCAACAACAGAGACTATTTGATAAGCAAGATGACACTGGTGACAATGATTTAGAGGTATCTTGGATTTATCTGGCATCACCAGCAGAGCAGTCTGGCCATATGATGTACATTTTTTTAAGTATTCACAGGTATTCATCAGCAATTGGAAGCTAAGAGCTTCCATAACACCTGAAACTGCGAGGATCTTTAAATATTCCTCTCTTCAAGATTTTTCTTGAATGTGGGTTAGGCCACCATACTGACTTCCATTGCAAGATTTATGTGACTTGGAAAGATGTAAGTCACATAAAACTGCCATATTTATCCAAGGAAAAAGGCGTTAAGGCAAATGGATTTACACGTGCAAAAATCCCAGTTCAGCATGTGTTTGTGGATTTACTGTGATTCATCAGTCATTCATGTTAATTGGCTACACAAATAACAACTTACATTTTAAATTTAGTATTTGTACTTGGAGTTATCACTACTGTATAACTCATCATGGTAATTGTGGTTTCTTTTGTGTACTTCTTTATGAATATGTGGGGTTTAAATATCATGAAAATCACAAAAATATGAACAAGTAATCACAAAAATATGAAAATCCCATTGCACAGAAATGCAATGGGACTCTTGCAGAACTATTTAGTTTTGTTTATTAAGCAAGGGAAAAACTCTGAAAATAACAAAGAAAAAATATCACATAGCTTCATGGAAAATGGGATTGGGAGAAAACACACAAATAAGTACAAAAGGTTACATTTTCAGAAGAGCTCACCAGCTTCCATTCCTGAAAATGAACACCAGACTCACTGGATGCTGAGTGCTGTCAAAAATCTAACCACTTACTGAAGAGCCTAACTGGGAGCTGAACTGTCTTTGTAATCTGATCCCATTTGGGAGATGTGGCATACCAAATTCTTTGGAAAGAACTAGATCTTATCACTGCCATTCCTGAATTAATAGAATGCAGTTGATAGAGCCCTTTGTGCAATATAAAAAAATTCAGTAATAAATTTGCATACAGCAAAAACAAACAAGCAAAAAAAATCTGAAGAATCGAAGTGGTTTTAGCAGGTTGCTCTTACATTTGATAGGCAACTTCAAAAAAGGCAGCTGGATAAATCCCCATGTCTCAGAGACCCTGAACACAACTTCACTGGACTTTGCCCTTCCCTAACCTCCAGGGCCTCTGTTTTTTCTTATGCACAAGAGCAGTGGGATAGTACTGGGGACTATAAAAACTGCCATGGCTCTCTTGCCTGCTGCACTATCTTCCAAAGGATGGTGCAAGCATTTCTTCCATTCCACCATCTCTAAAGCTCTTGTGCCCAACCCCTCCCTCACAGCAGGGTTCAGGTGTGCAGCATGTCCATATGCATACATGTTTACGTATATATACAGATGAAAATACAAAAGTTGAGACTTTGCAGACAGGTTATCCAGAGGGAATTACAAAACCATTGCTTCCACTCCCTGAAAAGTGTTTGAGTCTTGAATTCAGCTATACCAATGGAAATGCTTTCCTGGCAAGGTCTGCTACCAGTCCCCTGCATCCCCTCAGCTTTTGTCAGACCTCATACCTCTAAGGAAATGCTCATATCTTGAGTTACAGGAAACAGAGATGACAATCACTGTAGTCTTTCTTGTCATTCTTAGGTTCTTATCCCTAATATTCTTGGCAACTGATCATTTCAAAGTTATCACTATCTTTATCAATCTCAGTAAATCTGCTACCTGCTAGCTATAGTTCTTTGTTTTGCTCTACTCTCCTACAGATTCAGTTTGTTTTGCATTTTTTCTCAGATCACAGTTCTTTCAATTATTTCTGCAAAACATCCTTCCTGTCTACAGCATCACATGATTCTGCGTTATATTTTCATTGTGTGACAGGCCTGCATTCTTGAGGGTCACCAAATCTGCATTTGAAAATTCCTTGATGGCTAGAGCAGAAGCTTGTACATCAGTCCTTGTACTGTAAAACTAACAAAATAATAAAAGCATCACTGTGCAGCAGGAACATCACATTCACCTTTCAAAGGGTTTGCCATGCTTATGGAGTTAATTTACATTAACATAAATATTCCATTAGTAGAAATGTTTATAACATACTTCTCTCTCAAGAGCATTCTGCAACAAGATTCTTCAACCACTTATGTTTAACTAATGTGTATCATATTTGAATAATATAAAAAGACAACTGAGCTAAGTGATTGAATGCCTGGAGAAAACCAATGTTAATTTCCACTAAAAGCAAAGCATATTCCTTCATTTTGCTGCTTAATTACTGCAGTATTTGGCCCACAAATAAAAATAAATTGTTCAAGAACTCTCCAATAATAGCCTGCTGAAGCTTATTTTTGCACTCACACATACCTCTAAAAAGGATTTTCCATATGCATTATTTCAAGCCTATTCCTGTGACCCAGAGCAAGGCTGGTAAGGTTGAATACCTGCTTTCCAATATGCTGTTGATGTAATCTGATAACCTTGCAGGAGCTTGGCATGGGGTGGCTTCTGCATCCCAGGCTACATTAGTGACAAAAATCCACCCAAAGAATATGGAAAACAATCCTCTTTTCCTCAATTCTGAGAGGATATTCTTCATGGTTCTCTGGAATTTTTCCACAGAAGCTGTATAAGTAAACTTTAATAATGAACTGATCCCCATGCTATTGTGCTACTGTGACTTGTTAGTCATGTACTTTTAAAAACAGTACCAATAACTTCTCAAGGTAGTTGGTTAAGATAAAGGACACACTGTTTCATATAAATTTCAACTCACTGATATCCAAAATAGATTGGGTTAGTTTTCCAGTCATATAAAAGGCAATATTAAAAAAAATCCATTAAGATGAAGAGAAGGCAAAGGCAAGTCATTAAGTAAAGAATGTATTAAAAAGCTTAACCAGCCTTCTAGCTTATGCAGAGAAAACATATCACTGAACAAAGTTCAGACAAGCACAGAACAAACTCATGGCCATGAGCAAGATCACTCCTTTGACTTGAGTAGGAAGAAGGCAATTTACTTTATCCGGAATAAAGCAGTGTACGGATGGCTTACATCATTGCTCAGTGAAGTTGTAACCCAGATTTCTACTCCAGGCATCTGGAAATTTAATATAAGAGTCACTTAAAGTGTAATTATTGCTACTTTATCATGGTTACAGAAAGCTAACTTGTTTTGTATGAACTTCTGTGAAATTTCTAAAACCCAGTTGCTAAAAATTTAGTTCTAGAGACTGGTTTTCAAGCAGTCAGATGAGCATGCAAGAGAAAAACTGAGAAAGATTAATTTGAGCCTCGTAAAGCTTTAATTCTTTCTAATGTTCTGGCTGTTAATTATTTCTTTCTGTAAGTAATAAAATATTTGATTCTTCACTAAAGTATGCAAAAAAATCTGCAAAATGGTATTAGCAGGAAACAAATGTTTAATTTCAACTCAAGCTTCAATGACTTTTAAGAAAGAGGATATATTTCCCTGAATAGATCATATGATCTTGTGTGCTCAGCCCACCCCAATTCTCTAGTCTCTTATCTTTGTGTTTAGAGTGCACACAAGTGCACTCTACAAAGAATTTACAGGACCACCCTTTAATGTAAGTGGACATTCACCTTCTGGCAAGACTTTTTAAATTCCTGGTACTGTATGTGGTACATTGAGATGGCTGGCTTAGATTATTGACTTCTGTGGACAATATATCTTGAGAAACAGCTGAATGGCAGTTCTCAGATGGCTGTAGTCACTGGCACAAGGTCTAGCTGAAGGCCTGCCATTAGTGGTGTCCTCCAAGGTTCCATACTGGGCCCAGTATTATTAGTCATCAATGACTTAGATGAAGGGGCAGATGCCTCCTCAGCAAGTTCCCTGATGACACTGAGCTGGGAGCAGTGGCTGATAATCCAGAGGGATGTGCAGTCCTTCAGAAGGACCTTGACAGGCTGGAGGGATGGGAGGAGAAGAAATTTCTGAAATTCAACAAAGGTAAATGCAGGGTCCTGCACTGGGGAGGAACAACCCCAGGCACCAGCAGAGGCTGGGGGTGACCTGCTGGGAAGCAGCTCTGTGGAGAGGGACCTGGGGATCCTGGTGGACAGCAAGCTGTCCATGAGCCAGCAATGTGTCCTGGGGGCCAAGGCCAATGGCATCCTGGAGGGCATCAGGATGATCTTTGCCAGCAGGTCAAGAGAGGTGATTCTGGCCCTCTGCCGTGCCCTGGTGAGGCACATCTGGAGTGCTGTGTGCAGTTCTGGGCTCCTCAGTACCAGAGAGACAAGGAGGTCCTGGAGGGGGTCCAGTGCAAGGCTAGGAGGATAAATTATTGGACTAGGGAGCATCTCTCTTATGAGGAAAGACTGAGGGAGCTGGGCCTGTTCAGCCTTGAGAAGAAATGACTGAGAGGGGACCTGATCAGTGTCTGTGAGTATCTGAAAGAAAAGTGTTGGAGGATGGATCCAGGCTCTTCTCAATGGTGCCCAGCAACAGAACAAGGGACAGAAACTGATGCATGGGTTGGGGAAGAACTTCTTTACTGTGCATTTGACCAATCACTGGTATAGTTTGCACAGAGAGGGTGTGAAGTCTTCCTTACTGAAGATATTCAAGAACTGCCATGTGCTCTAGGATGGCCCTGCTTGAGCAGGGAGGTTGGACCAGAAGGTTGGAAGGGACCCACTGTGGTCCCTTCCAACCTGACCCATTCTGTGACTCTGTAACTGACTGAATGCAGCATGGGTAAAAAAATGCACAAGGATAACATCCATTAGGGACAAAGGATTGATGAGAAACAAAGGAATAAATGTTCAAAAAATAAATGTAATTTATTTTGAAGAGCCTCCCATTTCTCAGATCTAACATTTGAGGTCAGTTTAATACAAAGGCACAGGCAATTTAGTTATTTCCCTGCTCATACACGGGGTTATTTGAAGCAATCAGGCAGTGCTGAGAATAACTACAACGCCCATGTAGAGATTGTCCACAACCATATGCAAAAGTGTATTTATGCAGTTACTTTCAATTATAGCTTTTGTGTGTGTGAGTAGGAATTTTTTCTAATTTGTAGAGGGTTCCACAACTTCAGAGATCCTTCTTATTTCCAGATGTCATGCCAATTATTATTTGCTGATTGAAGCAGAGGCCTTATTTTCAAGAGCTGTTGAAGGAAACAGAAGTTATATCTATATGACTCCTACCCAGTATTTTTGTCTTTGGGCATGTTAATTAGATTAAAGACCAAACTAGTTTTGCTGTTCTTCTGAACATCAATCAAACAAGGAATCTATGTATATGGCTGATTTTACACATATAAGTATATTGATGAAATCTGCTCATATTCTTGAAGCTAGACAGGTACTACAATTCTTTACATGAAACCGGTTTCTTAATGATGGTGGATTGAGACTAGACCTTGGAAGAAAAACGTTGGGGTGTTTGGATGAAAAGCTCTGTGTGATTCAGCACTCACAGTCCAGAAAACCATCTGCATCCTGGGCTGCACCCAAAGCAGAGTGGCTAGAAAGACAAGGGTCTTAGAAAGAGTGGCTAGAAAGACAAGGGTTCTTCCCCTCTTTTTTACCCTGGTGAGACCCCACCTGGAACTCTGCACCCAGCTCTGGGGTCCCCTACAGAAAAAAAGACATGAATAGATCTAGACAAGAGCCACTAATTTGTTCAGAGGTCTGGAGCACCTCTCCTGCCATAGAGAACACTCTGGGAAGACCTTAGAGCAGCCTTCAAGTACCTAAAGGGGGCCTACAGGAAGGCTGGAGAGGCACTTTTCACAAAGACATTTAGGAAAAGGACAATGGGGAATGACAGCCTAAAGGTGAAGGAGGGTTGGCTGAGATTAGATATTAGGAAGAAATTCTTTACTGTGAAAGTGGTGAGGTACTGAAACAGGTTACCCAGACAAGTTGTGGGTTATCCATCCCTAGAAATATTCGAGATCAGGCTGGGCTCTAAGCAACCTAGTCTAGTGGAGAGGATCCTTGCCCTTGGGAAGCAGAATTGGAACCAGATGATCTTATCATCCCTTTCAACTCTAACCATTCTATGATTCTAATTAAATTTTTATTCTTGTGTATAATGCTCATTTAAGTACACTACCGAAGACCTTTCAAAAGAGTAGCTGCATGTTTCATGGCACTTCTGCAGACCCCAGATAGTTCTTATCTGCCAGCTAGGTAGTAGAAGAATACTTATTTTGCAACTCTCTTATTTTGCAGCTGCAAACTTCTCTGCATTGGACAGCACACACAGTTTCTTTGTTTTAGTGATTACTGGAATCATTAAAATGTTGCCACTGAGAATGAACAATGCTACTTGCATCAAATGTTGCATAGCACTGAAATCAAATAAAAACTGTGATGAGTGTTAATGGAAATAAGAATTGGGTTATAGAAGGAAAGAAGTCCTCAATCTGATTTGGTAAAACAGAGGGCAATAGAGAAGAGTGGAGGGATTTCTGAGTGTGCATGGAAGTAAACAGCATGAAGCTGTTGTGGAGAACTTTCGATGCCAGCAGGGCTTTCTAGCATGGACGGAGAGGATGCACATCAGATCAGGAAAAATGATGGTACTGCAGAGAGCTGGGGAGAAATGTGGCAAGACTCAGAAGAGCCAAGGGGCAAGAAGACCTATGCACCCACCTCTGCACCATGAACCACATTCTTCCTTTTGGGGAAAACAAACAGTGAGCTCCATGCCACAGTCACAGCATCATCCATCAGACATCAAAGAAAAATACAACTGAAACATATAACCACAAAATAAAATAAAACAGCAATTCTAGCACTTAAAGAGTACTAACACTTAATACCTGTAGCTGCCTTCCAAACAATAGACTCTGTGCAGCCAGATGTTCACAGTACAATTGATCATAAAGAGCAGAGAAGCAATGTCAAAAAAGATGAAGCCTTCCAGATCCTTTGTAAGCAAGCCTGATGAAGGATACTTGTCTGATAGCTATGTGAAGGATTTAAGCCTCAAATTTATTCCAGCAATGCACAGATGTACACTGCTCTGGAAGCTCCACTCTTCCCTCCGTGGTGGGAAGCAGAAGCTACAGTTGTTGAAAGGACTACACACACTTGAAACTCACATATATATTTTTGTGTGTGTGTGTGTGCGTGTGTGTGTGTGTGTATACACACACATATAAGTACATACATGTAAAACCACCATTATCATGTGGAGTTACTCTCAGCTCTGCTCACAAAAAGGGAAGCATAGAGCTACCTGGCCTTCTCTTTACACATAAACTTTGCCACTGGAGAACCCCAGCTTTAGGAAGAATCACAAAGTGCCCTCCTGGAGAAAAGTATCTATGAGGAGATACCACCAAGAAGAAGCTACCCTCCTAACAGGCATATTTCTTTTTTTATATTATAGGAGAAATATATTCTTAGTATTCACGGTAGTACTTTCTCAAAGACAGGTTATATAAAGCGATACAACACACACACACAGAAGCACGCAAAAATAAAATATGAATGACTCACTGCACTTATGCAAACTAAGTTGCGTAAGCCTGTTTTTCTCAACTCTTAAAAAAACCCAAAACAGCACATACACAACCCTACAAAATGAACTGAAATGCTCAGTTATGAAAGCTAAAATTGTTGAATAAAAGCAGAACTCCCTCAGCTTCTCTGGGTCCTTCACACCCACATCTGGTACAGTGTTTACTAATAGATAAAAATAGAAAGTTGAAACTTAACAGACCCTAACATTTATCAGAGTATTTAGGAATCAAAACAGAAAACATCTGAGAAGTGGCATTCACTTCTCAGGCAAAAGAGACCTAAAGAGGGAAAGATCAACAGCTGCATTTTGAAAGGTATCCAGTTAACTCTCACTGAAATACTCATCTCTAGGTACTTAGCAAGGACAAACTAGAAAGAAAATAATCAACTGTACTTCTTCATTTCAACAGGTAAGTAATTTTAATGTAACCTGAAAATAATTTAATCTTTTTTAAAAATGGTGCAGAATTTCCTCTAAACCATTACATTTGATCCATTGTTGGCAGACGACATCACAAGACCTGATTTCTTTAGACATGCACAAAATGCTTTTTTCTTGGAAAAGAGCAAGTTATTTTCTTATCTGCCAGAACCAGCAGATCTCAGCATGAATGGTAAAGATGGGACATGAGCACATGGGTCACTGTTCAGGGGTTCAATAACCATTATCTGTCCCATGAGCAAGGTATCCCTGATCAGGTCATAAAGTAATAGCTCTTCAATTGCAGATTTGGAAAAGTTTGGCACACCAACTTTGAGAACTGCCAAATCATGCTTTTGAACACATAGGCCACAACATTTAGATGAAATAAGCCCTGAACTAAGGAAGGTGTAGCATGAAATGAAACTTCTAATCTATTCTCGGAACTGTGATCCAAAATAATTGGAGAGCTTTTGCAAATAATCCTTTTAAATTGCAGTAGTAGCATTACTTTGGTGAATTATTCAAACCTACTGCTGATGAGAAGATGTCAGGCTAGAAAATTGTATGAGTCAGCTAACTTACTCACAGGATCCTGCTCTCTCTGTCTCCCAGACACAGTACACAGACACATAGCACAGAGGTGGAGCATGCCATTGATTAGCCATTGGATCATATGAGCACCTGAATGCCACAGAATCACAGAATGGCTTGAGTTGGAAGGGACCTTAAAGAACATCTTGTTACATCTTTCTGATATGAGCAGGGTTGCCTCTTATTAGACCAGGTTGCTCAACCTGGCTGTGAACACTTCTAGGGATGGGGCATCCACAGCTTCCCTGGACAACCACCCTCACAGTAAAGACTTTTTTCCCAACATCTAATCTAAACCAACTGTCTTTCAGTTAGAAATCACTCCACCTTGTCCTGTCACCACCGTTCCTGAAGAAGGATCCCTCGTTGGCTTTCTTCAGTAGGCCCCTTTCAGATACTGGAATGTTGCTATGATGTCTCCATGCGACCTTCTCTTGTCCAAGGGGAACAGCCCCAGCTTCCTCAGCCTGTCTTCATATAGAAGGTGCCATTATCAACTTTGTGGCCTCCACCAGACTTGCTCCAGCAGTTCCATGTCCTTCGTATCTTGGTGGCACCAGAACTGCATAGGTGAGGTCTCACCAGAGCAGAGGGGAAGAATCACCTCCCTTGACCAGCTGGTCACATCTCTTTTGACACAGTCCAGAGTATAGTTGGCTTCATCAATCAACACCCACAAGTCCTTCTCCTCCAGGCTGCTCTCTATCACTTTGTCCAACCTGAAGCTGTGCCTGGTTACTGACACAACGCAGTTTGGTGTCAAACTGGAAAACTAGCTGAGGGAGCACTCAATGCCTCAAAGTGCGTGTGAGTGCTCAGAGGCTGAAGCGCTGCTCAGAGAAAGGGCAGGCAGCAGACCTGAGTGCAGCAGGGTCCATGCTAGTGCTGAGAAGAGCTGTAGTGCCAGGATAGGCAGACCAGGAGGAGCCTGGACATGATGGGAAAGAATGCTGGTCAAGGACAGCAAAGAAGGGAACAGAGAAGGGAGACTGTAGGATGGCTCAGGAGGAACCTGAGGCAGCGCAGCAAGAATTTTTAAAGGTGAGGCTGCTTTACAGAGAATACTGAGCAGGCACTAGAATAGTACATATTATATGTAGGAAGAAAACTCTTAGCACATCTTGTGTTAGGAGTTGCAGCTCTGTCTCAGAATTCCAACATCTCCATTCCAGCTCTGTGACTGCAGAAAAAGCTCCTGATGGCATCTTAGCCTCACAATTGAAAGAGCTGCCTCTTTTGTTTCACATGATACATGGGACACAAGGCCTGGTTCTGTGCCCACTGCCTGTTACTTATTCAACATGACAGACACATAGAAAACAGAACAGAGTATATTTAGAGGAAATAAAAGCCTAGACTTTACGGCCACAAGCCACAGCTCATTGGTTTTGTAAGATATCTTTAGAAAAATACAATTTTCTGTGTTGTGGCAAATTAAGAGTTTCTACTTGAGGAAAATTTTGAATTTTTGAACTACAGAGTTGGCAATTAAAAAAAAAATCTTGCTCTCTGTCACAAGAGTAAGATTTTTCAGAGAGCTCATAGATGACCAGACTTCAGTTTTAAACTGTTGCCAGTACATCAGCTTTGAAGTACAGGTTTCCAGCACACTGGTAACCCAAAAATCTGCCTGCATTACTGCCTCAGCCACCGAGACAGACAGCATTCAGGAACCAGTTCTGTCTGCTCTGTAAGACAGCCTAAGGCAGAATCAGGCAGTTCCTCTGCCATCAAATTAATCTCATATAGCACTAGGAAGGCAAAGAATAACTACATTCATGGACTCCACTCTTTCCAAGATGCTCCTGGTGCTAGAGCAAAATGTCCATCAAAACTGAAAACTAGCCTAGCTTTGGTTTCAGAAAAGAGTCCCAGGTATCACACAGTGTCAGCTGCTGCATGACTCTGCCTTCCACTTCAAGACACTTTGGGTCACTTCAGGGTCAGGTGGAGCCAGGGGGAGTACACCATGCTAGGCAGCAGCAACACCAAGACCGTGTCTTGCTAAAGATCTATCAGTAAAACCCTTATGAACCATAATTCAATAATAAAACCACTGCAAAATGGTTTTATTGTTGAAATATGGTTCATCAGGGGGAACCAGATGAAGGCCAGTTTGTACGGCTGACTGCTTTAACATGTTTTAAGGAAGTTGTTACAGGTATCAGAAACTTCTAGCACTGCAACACAGAGTTTTGCATGGGTCATTTATGATACACTGTGCCACAGACACCAGGTCCAGAAATGATATAATCTTGTCAGCTACAACAAACAACCAAACAAAAAATCCTTATATTAATGGAACTTAGGTGCATAATCACAGATAAATCCAATTTGACTGATATGAACACTACTATGGTTGAGAAAGACTCAAGGAGGAGCTGAAAGAAATAAGGTGACACAAATCTAAGACCTATCCTCTAATCTTAACTCTACCCCTTCTGTCCTGTCAGAAATCATATTAATTAACTTTCAGATCTTAGGATGCTTTTTAATTCTGGGGAATTAAACAAAGCAGAAGAAAATTCTAGTCCTACCAAGTGGGTGGCTAATTTTGCTTCCACAGTTTGTCAAGTCACAAAAAGTCAAATCATGCATAAGTTTTTGCAAATCACAAATTTTTCAGTGTTAGCTTTTTCAGAGAAGGAAACATTTTGAATAACTAACACAAGCTAGAATATTGTGCATGTATAATTAATACTATTTCAGTATATTTGGATTTCCATTCAACTTTTGTCTTTCAATAGTGATACAAATAATCCAACCAGTTTATTTCCTTCATTCTGTCTTTCAAACAACATGATAGAGGACAAAGACAAAATGCCCTGTCAGACACGGCAAAATTCAGTTTTATAAGAATCTATTTTACTGAAATCTGCTAAAAATATCCACTTGGGTTTCACAACTTCATCCTGTCCAATGACAAGGAGTTCTGAATTCCAGTGGAGATTGAGAAGATTACATGCCAGTACTCCATAGTGCTTACACTGACAAATTAACTTTATTTTTAGGAAGTACAGACTCTACTTTCAGAAAGTACCACCACCACTACCCCCAGGTTCTATTTTTGGGGACAGGCAAGAATCTATAAACTCAAGCCAGATAGTTATGCCACTGATTCAAACCAAAGGTAGGGATTTTTCCCTGTGTTCTTTACTAGTTCTTTTCAACTTCCTGATCTTCCTTCCTTCTGAGCAGAAGGATAAAGGAGTATAATTTTATTCATTGCGAGACTACATGAGTGCAAAGAAGCAATGATGACTGAAAAAGGAAACTGACAACTCAGAAATTTTGTATTTCGTATTTACTGTGGACAAAAGGATGCTTTCTCTGAAAATGACAGTCCAGCTTCCAGATTATGCACTGGGGTTTTGCTGAGGCTGTAATTTGAGTAAAAATAGGCTGACATCACATTTACAAATGCTAAATGATTGGCCCAAGTCAGAAGGCAGACACCCTAACCCTGAGAAATGTCAGACTAAGTGAAGCCCAATAGCTGGAACTTAGTAACTCACACGCACAAGGTCTCTGCTGTTTCCATTCCAGTCAAATTAGGTAAATCATCACAAATTAGGAAAAGCATCACTGCTGGGCACCCTTCTCAAGCAGACAAGCCCAAAAGAATAATGACGAGAATTAAACTGTTCTTCTAGCCCCAGAGGCAGGGAAGTGCCACACTGGCAGAGCTGCTCTTCAAAGCTAGAATGCCTCTGGTATTGCCAGTCTTGGTGTTGATGGAAGATGTTTGGCTCAGCAATTACACTAAACATGTCACACATGATATCCAAATTCACTTCCTGCTCCTAATGAGATGGTTGAAAAGTCTGATACAGAGGCTGTTTTCTTTTCATAAAAAACATTTATAGTATGCTCCACACATGAGGGTATGATAAGCACACAGGTATATATGTGACTACATTAATTACACACTAGTGTCTATATATGAGACATTCTAAACATATGGAAGTGTTGTAGGTTTTGCACATATATTTCATGGAATTACACATCATTCCTTTCTGTAATCATCACCTCAGTACACACTCAGTTGATGCTCATCTAAAGAATGCTTGTTCATTATAATCAACCTGTTCTTTTGAAAATTTTAGTGCTAAATTTAAGGTATACTTAATTTTTAATGTTAATGAAGCCATTGCAGATATTAAAGCCACTTCTATCTGCTGAAACTATCAAGCACTATGTCCCACAGAGCATTTATACTGTTTAAACAGATCCTTTATCTAAGAGGAAGAGATACAAATGAGACCCATGTACCTAAGCACCCAAGTGCACTGCACAGGATACTCTTCTTCAGAGTACTGGTAGTAGCTTAAGCAATGCCACACAGAACATTTCTTGTGGCATTGGCGAGTTGTGCAGAGAGGCTGCAACTGAGGAACAATGACAACAGAGAACCCATCTATAGTTTAATAAAATTTTTTGTGGAACAGTGTTTGCTTAGCACATGAGCACAGATGGGTGTATTTTTTGCTCTGCTACCCTAAACCAGTAATAGAAGCCTAGTAACATACAGCTACAAATTGGCACAAGAACCATTTTCACCCTTTTTATTATCTGGGCAGCAAATTTTAGCTGTGAGTTCATTGTAATTCCAATATAAAAGGACTTGGGTAACAAAGGAACAGTAACAGTTTGTGTGAATTCTGAGTTTACAGCTACTAAATAGACAGAGGCATTGCCCCACAGACAACCGATATATTATGTGAAGTTTTTAATATAGACACCTATTATATTCTCATTTTCAGCAATGAAAACTGATAATACAAACAATTGTATGAAAAGGTGTCATCTATTTGAATATTGAAACAGTTGACAAGTGCAGCCCTACAAGTCAGTTCAAATACTGTAAGGGAAGCCTACTCAGAGGAATGTTAATGAAGTGGGTATGTGCTGGCACATCACATGTGCTATGCAAGCAAGACCCCCTCTCAGCTGCTGCATCTCTAGCTCTCTTCAATCACTCACAAAGTAAGTCCAGCTGACTACCGGCTGCAGTTGCAATAGCAAGTTCTTTATAAAGACTTCTCAGTTAGTAGCTCTGGGTGACTTGACCAATCCTGGAGTTTAATCTTCTCTCGTATCTGCAGAGGTATGCTTGTGTTTAGGGAAAGCAAAGAAAGAAAGATGTGATAGACCAGGTTTGAATGACAAACAGGTAAGACATGGTACACCAAGTACAACTTTGATCCACCTCTACCAAGTGAAAATATGTCCTCTATGGTCAGACAGATGGAAGTCTTTTGAGTGGACAGTCAGTCAAATATTGTCTTGCAGCTAGCTGAGACGTGAGCTCCTGGAAGGAGCTTTGGGAAGAAGGGTATATGGAGACCCACAAGGTAACAATCGTTTTAAGATATACATCAGAGGTGTGGGAAATATTCAGACAATGCTAGCTGCCACAAAATCATGCAGAACTTTTAGCTGTGCATTTCTATAATAACATCTTCTGATGTGTTTCACAAGAAGCTTGTATTATGTGGAAACAGGTACATGAGCACAAGCACAAACTATTTCCCAGCACAGCCCTGCTAAAGCAGTACTTACTACTTTTCTTTGAATTAGAAAGCCTTACAATGGCACACAGGAATTAAGTCCTGACATCCTGGGGTGACGTATTACTCTTTTTTTTGCATATGCAACGCAACAGCAAGCTCGGAAACATCTTGTGTCTCCTGACTGCTAGTGTCAGTCGTTAAGCTCTAGGCCGAATCCACATACCATAAAGACCCCTCTCTCAATAGATAATTCAGCTGGAGGAGAAAGATGGCAGCAGAGCACACATTTGCTCCCAAGTTGCCTTATGACACTTGACCAAGAAGGGACTTCCTGACCTGTGAGGGAAATTCCTCTGACTAACAGTAAACTTTCCACTCCATCAAGCTAACTCCCCCGTTCCAGCTCAGCAGGTGAGAATTTGAGGCAGTGGAACCATGAAAAGGAGATTGTGGACAGTGTTCTCTTGGCTGCAATCCAGAGCCTGGTTTGCCCTCTGAGAACACTCCCTCATGCTGGTGTTCCATGAAAGGGATAGAAGGTCCCAAGAATGGCAGAGGATAAAGGCTCTCAAGGACAGAGGGATAGAAGATCTCAAATATCACTTGTAGGGGTTACTTAGTTTGGTTTTGGGGGGTTTATGTTTTAGTTTCACTTGTATTAATGTAGAATTCTGGAGAGAAGAATAAAAAGCCCTAAAAGGCACTTAAAAAAAATATTTACCAGATCAGATGCATGTTTCAACTTAAAAATCTTGAGGGTCCATTGCCACAATGTGCTATATCTCCCACCGCTACACCAGCCATCACTATCATCTTCTAGCTAAGTTCCTTGCACTTTGCATAGTCTTTTGTATCTCTTATTTCATCCCATTAGGATCACAGAATCACAAAATATGCTGAGTTGGAAGGGACCCATCAGGACCATTGAGTCCAACTCCTGGCGCTGTGTAGGACAACCCAAGAATATATCACATGGATCACACACTGAAAGCCTTGTCCAAAAACTTTCTGAACTCAGTCTTGATGCTGTGACCACTTCTCTGGGGAAACAGGAAATTGAGAAATAAGCCCTATTCTATAAAAGAATTAGGCCTAAGTGTGTATAAAACCCAGTATTTTGCAAATCCTATTTGTTCAAGCAAAGTCTGACTCAGAGACAACAAAAGAACTATGAGTCCATGCTACAATCCTCAGAACTAAAAACCCCAAAATGCTTCATCGACCCCCAGTCCATGAAAACACCTGAAGCCTTACTGGATTGTGTTGGATTCTGCAATCCAGAGTAACTTAAAACTGTCTTGATCAAGCTGATTAGACACCTCATTCATGCTCAAGCCCTTATCTTAATACGTAGAACCCAGATGTTCCTCCTGTCAACCCCTGAAGAGGTTGAGTCTGACACATGTCAGTGTACATCTACTCCACTCATTGGGTCAGGCTGATGTAAAAAAAATTATAGTCACCACTTTCTTCACTTTCTTTTTCAGCACAGCTGCAAGTGATATATGTTTTACCCTGGATATGGGATAAGTCACTGCCTCTTTTCCTGAAGTGCTATAGGTCTTCATTTCACAGGAAAGCATCCTGAGTGATGCTTCAGCCTAGAGGGCCGAATTTTCAAAGCCACTAAAGTTGCATTAGTGACTAGCAAATCACTGGTGTGGTTATGGGATATGCATGAACACATGTGGAAAAAGATAAGTAGATGGGTAGCACACCCACCTGAGGCTGATGAGTTCTCCATTTTGGTCACTAAATGAAGTATGGAAGCAATCATATGAGCAGGAACAAGAACACAGGTCTTCTTCTCACCAGTCATGAACAAAAAAAACCCACCAAAATTCTGTACACTGAAGAAAATCTCCAACAAGGAAAGAAAGAGGCAGTAGCCAAGTAATTGTACTATTGCCATATAACAAGAAACAAATATGGATTTGAACAGAGGAGACAGGTAACTGAATTCATTTGTATCAGAAGCCAGCAATCTACTTGCAGTTCAGAGAACGCATGTTTAACACCAGTGTCTGGATTCCACTTGGAGACCCAAATATCTGCTCTTCACCAAAGTCTGACTATGACTATGATGAGCTTTCACGCAGCTGCTTTCCTTCCAAAAGAGCTGCTTTCCCCTCAACCAAAGTGGCCAACATCACCCCAATAATCTCATTATAATCAACCATGCTGGTACTTCCTGCATGGCTTCTGACATTCTTGTCTGTTGAAACTCCTCTGACCTTGAGGCTGTATCCCATGGATCCTGCTTTAATCCACCCCTATGGTTTTCCATAATAAGGTTCATATAGCCCCACACAAATACAAGCACACATACAGACAATGTTTTAAATAATTAATAGTTTTCCCTTAAGGGTAAAAATGTTCTGTAATAGTATTTCTTTTTGTTATGAAATATTGTAAACGACCTTGGTGTGGTAATATTTTGTAATATGTCTGTGTTATGCAATTAAGGCTGTAGGATTTAGATGACTTACATGCACCTGGAGATACTGACAGATAGTGGAGACTAGGAGCTGTTGAAGAGCACTTACATATCCTTGTGCTTATATAGATACACAGATAAACACACAAAACAACATACCCATCATCAGTCTACATCCTTTTACAAAAAAAAATACTTGGTTCGTGTAGTTTAATTTCTGCTCATTTCCCGTTTTCTTCAAATTAAGACCCCTTTGTAAATCTTAAAACCCAATATTTGTGCCTCTTTTTTAGGGAGGCAGATCTCTTGCCTTCTCTTCTGCTAAGACATGTAAATCTTGTTGACTTCAGCTAGGCCAGGGCAACTCAATATCTTCAACTTAGATTTTGATTCTTTCTCTCAGCTTTCAAATCAGCTTGAAGAGAAAATGTAGAAACTTGCCAAATGTTCATGTTTGCAAAGCAAATTGTACTGGCCAAGAACATAATGGTTGTTTGTTTAGTGACTTCTTTCCTTCCAAGACCGATTAAGGTGATCTGAATGTCAATATTCGCATGAAAACCAGTTTCACACTTCATCTTCCTCTTTTCTTTAATTCCAGCAAAGACAGTGGCTGACTGCCTAACCAAAAGTTTATCTCAAAAATCATCACAGACCATGTGGTCGTGCCTAGGGAAGTTAACCCTTAATCACCAGTCTGCTTCTTGCCTCAACACTAGCATCACAGTTAATCACATGCCTGTTGTGGCAGCATCAGGCATTTTTTCACACTTTCCATCCTCCCACGGATTCTCTCATCTCAGGATTATGGAATAGCAAATCTGTGTAGGAAAGGTAGGCTTTTAATACTCACCAAAGGGTTGGTGTGAGAAAGGAATTAATTTGTTACTGCAGGGAAAGGCAATAGAAATATCAGTGTTTGGAGGATAAGAAAGATGGTAAGAAGGTTCAGGAACAGTTTTAGTAGATAATACTGAGACAATGATAATTGTGGTTGAAAAGTGTCAAGCCTGTGCAGATTAGAAGGCAGAGAAGGGTCTTCTTAGAACAAAATTCTACTAGTTCACCACTCTAAAAAGAAATCAGACTGTTTCCATGTGGTTTGTGTTTTCTTCCCCTAACTCACAATCTGTCCCAATCAGTCCTAGGGTTTTGCGCAGGGCCAGATCCAGGTCAGGCCACAGTGTGATTCCACAGCATAAACAAACACACAGATGTGTGTGGCACCAATTACTGCACAGTTATAAATCTGAAACACAGAGCAACAAACTGACACCAGAGTATTTATATATGTGTACCTCACCAGATATGACCATTCCTTGAAATGGTCTGTAATCTAGAGCACTTCCATGACCCTAGCACACTTTGCTGATGTCATGCACATAGAATCTACCTGTCCTTGTAGCAAGGAGCATCAGGCTCCTCTGAGTAAGATCTCATACTGCACTGTACTCTCAGTGCTGGGTAGTGTGAGATGGATCTGAAAGCTGAAGCCATGGGTCAGGGCAGAGTTCAGGGTCTTCAACACAGCACCTACACAGGAGTAGTGCACTACAACAGAGTGCTCCAAGTGTATCAAAAGCTCTTCTCCCACCTTTCCTTTACATGACAGCCTGCATGCTCTAGAGCTTCTTCCCAGGAGTACTTCAGTCAATTTGATTTCCAGGCCCATGGATTCCACCTTGCAGTGCCACGGATGCCAACATTACTGATAATATACCTACAGAGAAAGCTTTTCCAACTGAAACATTGCAGCTGAAGTTCAGGAGCCTTGAGGAAAGGCCTGTGACAGAGCACATGCTGAACTCTGACAAGATGTGCCACACTGCTAGCTGTAAGCATGTAACTTATGTGTGAATGAGGACCAAACTATGGGGGCTCCTCAGGAGTCAATGGAAAGGAGTTGATACTGTCAGCAGGGATGATGCACGAGTGCATCTATCTGAGCACCTCCAGATAGGAAGTGAATATTCACAGCACTGAATTAGTAAGATAAAGTATTGACCTGGGCAATTATTGATATTGCCAATGTCCAAAAGATAATAAGAATGCTTAATACTTCACAGAATTTGGCTCTAAGGAGCTGTACCTCAGAAACAAATGCTGCCAGCCAAAATATTTTGCACTGAGATCACTAAAATGAAATACCTACCTTAGAGAGCTGGCTTTGGTTTTCTGCATCCATCTTTTTAGAATACATTCATGTGATCTAGAGAAAGCAGAAACCACATTTTTGTACCTGTACCCTTATATTTCATCCTTATGCCAAGAGTTATGCCAAAATCATCTAATCATCTATCTGAAAATACTGTACTGTCAGTCCCTTGTTACGTCAATCACCTGCACTGGTAATCCAAAAGTCTTATTCATTTCCCATTCAGTAACTTTGTCAAACCACACTTTTAATACAAGAAATGTATTAAATTATAAGCTAAACATAAGAGCCCTATTTGACTCAGATGCATTACCAGTGGCCTTTTTTTTCTGCATGAATAACTGTCACTCTCATTTTCATTTTGGTAATTACAGAAAATGGGCCGATTGTTAATGTCTGTTCCAGCAGGGCTGAAGATGTTGATTCCAGACTGATTCAGACTTTAAAGTCTAATTCATGCAGTTGATCCACAAAATTAAGCGGAGTATAGGTTTCATCAATTTCGTAGAGTGTCTTTTATAACAACAGATGGTAATTTTTTGATATGTAAAGCATTAAATGTACCCTGTTACAAAACCACTTTAAATTATTTCTTTTTAAAAAACCACCAACCAACCAAACCAAAACCCACCAGGAAACTACAAAATTGCTCCCCCCACAGTGCTCAGATACTTTAACCTAAAGAAATTGCTGACAGATTTGTTTGCAGCACAGCAGAGTAAAGAGCTGACAACGGGGGTTTTTTTGCTGGATATGGTAACCTAGGTCTATTTTTAAGGCTTCTTTTCTTTTTTTAAAGTATACCAAAATAGCAGTGGGCTTAAAAATCACCATCTGCTTCTAGGAATTAAATAATTCTCTGAAGAATAGATAATAGGCATAAAGAGCCTACTCCCAACTCTCAGATCTTTCATAGCAGGACTGAAAGTCACATGTTACTTGTAAACATAATTTATTTCATCAAACAATACTGCAGGGTCACAACACCCCTGTAAGTGTTCAATATACCTATTTATCAGTTATCACCAGAATAAACTGTTTACATTCTAGTCATGAATGACTGACTAGCAAGTGCTATTGCTAGTGGGTTTTATGACTTAGAATAAAGCTGCTGATATTTACAGCACAATAAAGATTCTCCACATTTCTTTCTTTAACTTTGATTTAGTTAAGGAGGGAAAGATTCTAATTTGTAGGGAGATTTTTTGGTGTAATGCCCATTAGAGCTATTCTGCAATTAGCATGTTAGCATTATTTGCAAATGTATATAAAGAAATCCGAGTTTGCTTGCATCCAGTTAGTTTGGATCCTGCTAACAGTGAATCACTATGTCAGTTCAAGATGGCTCAGGACCTGGACACTTGCTCGCTGGCTGAAGCCTGTCAGCAGTTTCCCCATCCTCAGCATTTGTGCCTCTGACAGCTTGGACGGCTTACTGCTCAACAAGAGAAAACCTGGCCCCTATCTCTTATGCTCTACCCATGCATCAATAGTCTTAGAAAATACCATGGTACCATCGCTATCTGTCAGTCCTGACCCTTGTATCTTTTGAACCTTACACTATGTAAACTGAGCTTGGAAAAGGTGGAAAAGGAGGATCCATTAGTTTTCCATGAAAAGTGGTTTGATGAAAGAAAAAAGGCTCACGCTAAAGCCCCTGTTCCACTTCCTTCCTGAATCAAAACTCTAGCAACTTGGTCATCACATTTTCTGTGAGGGCTCCAGACACAAACAGCACATACCCAAGATTACATGGCACATATCCCCTCTCTTTAGCAGGGAATACTGGGGAAGTGGGAGCAGGGATTTTATGAAAGAATGGTCAGAAGGTGGCAAAGACTAAAGAGGAGGAGAAAACCAGTTTCATTAGTATGTGTGCTGGTGGGATGGTTTTCCCTAGTTCTAGTAATTCCCTAGTGATTTCAGTAAAGATGACATATTTTCAATTGCAGTAATTTCAGTTTAAAACACTTTCATGTTTTGAACCACAGAAGAGCATTTATCTTTTTAGTATCATTTTCAAGAAATGTAGTTTGGTTTGGTTTTTTTCCCCCATGATATTCCGTTAAAAAAACAATGTCTTTTTCAGAGAATAAGACTAAATCTTCTAAAATAGAAAATGAGATAAGACACTGCAAGATACTTTAAGTGACACATAGGATGAGTAATAAACAAGTTTACAAAATGAAGACATTTTGGAAGTAGTAGTATTTAACATCATTTTTTAACAGGTTTGTCTTATTGTAGTTATTTAAAATAAAAGTTCACAACAGAAACAGTTCAAAAAAGGAGATGTCCATTATCCATATTTATACTTGGCGGATTAGAATTTTTGTGAAATGAGTTGTCTAACATTTAAAAGACCTCCTAGTAACCACTGTAGCAAACAGTATTTAGACTAACACTTTGACAAAAAGAGAGCAGAAAAAATAATGGAGAAACATATGCTTCGTTGGTATACCCTGCTTTGGCAAGGACAGGAAGTCTTCGAAGTAATGTGCAAGAATCATCTATTTCTAGTAAACAATTAAGAAATATGTTATTTGTGAGGGAAATTCATTCTTATTTTTTTTCTGAGTCATTAGTAACTAACTAAAGAAAGGAAATTTTCCAAAAAAGGGAAGAAGAAAGCAATTGAGGCAAGCAGTGGGTTTGAAAACTTTAGTGTTCTTCGGACATTTTCAAAGGGGACCCTCTTTACTGAAGAATAGTTGCAGAAAAAAAAGAAAGAACAGATTACGAATAGCCAAGATTCCTAGTGATCTCACTGGGAATTACACATTTATTTGGAAAGCATTAAAGGAATAAGATTACAGAAGCAAAACCTGTTCCAAATTCCATTATGTAAATGGAAAAAGAAAATTTTGTTGTCTTTAAAGGAAATTGAATTGAGCCTTCAGTTCCCAGTTAATGAGATACTAGTAAATGTTGAGAATTGCAGGGGAAGTGATAACAGAGAGATGCCATTTTGGGTTGGGTTAGTTTTTTTTTCATATTAAATACTTATTTAGGTTGCAATTTACACAAGACTTAACATCATAAGACTCTTCCTCCTGCTGACTATATCTATCTAAAGTGCTATTCAGATACAATGGAAATGGGGCATACCACAGATTCTAAATGTTTCATTAGAGTCTATGGGTGAGCAAAGAAAGCTATTTAACCTGTATATGATCCATTCCTTATTCTAGACAATTTATTTCTTTCTTCAACTGCACACAGTTATTGCTGGTTCTAATGGTATTACCTGGTTTGAAACAAACACTGCAGAGATTCCTCCTTCTTTTACAGTTGAGACACTTTTGTGATTTGTTTGATTCCATTAAAGTTGCTTTTGTTAGTGCATGGAATCACCGAAATGAGTGCCAAGGCTGTAAGATCTCACAAACAGGTTTTCCCACCACTGCTAAGTAACACTTAGGCCAACTGGGTTCATACTCTGCACACATGTCCTAGAATCTGAACGCAACTTCAGGATAAAGGATTAACCTTTTGTGCTGCAAGGTTCTCAAAACTCTCAGCTTTTGCTGGACCTAGAGTAAGTTCAAGGCACTCAGCAACTGAGTCTGCACAGCAGGATTGTTCTAGCAGCATATCAGAGGCATGAGACTTTTTGTTTCTTCTCTGAAGTTATAGGTTCACATAGGGGACTACAAATAATGTGAATTTCAAGAGAGAAACAGAGACAATTTGATAGATTTTTCTTTAAAATTAATAAATTCAGGCCATGTATAAACTATCCAGTCATATCCTGTAAAAGTTTAAACAGTGAAACCACAAGGGAAAATAAACTAACATCTCTTCCCTTTTTATCTTAAAAGTGTCTGAAATGAATTGGTTGCTAAAGAAACCTGATATAATTGTGACAGAGTGTTTTGAAACCCTTAGTGGAGTTCATCTGAAACCTCAGCATAACAAGTGGCCTCTTATCTGCGTACTATTCCAGGAAGAAATGCATGGCATTTCGTCATCACAGCTGAAAGAGTAGCTGGCTCTGCACGTAGGCTAAGTGAGAATAAGAGCCCTCAGCTATAATGAGGGCATGCTGGTAGCTAATGCTTAGTCAGAGGCCATTTCCTTTAGCCTTTTCTACTGCTTGCAGGAGTTGGAATGCAGGAAAAGGCAAAAACTAAAGTGAACATACTGAAGGTCAATGTTTACCTTCTGTACTTTTTCTCAATGAAGATTAATTCTGAAGACATGGCACATATGCATTAATGTGGTGACATCCTAAACCATCCCGCCCATTACAAGAACTTTAACTAGCTTTATTTAATGTAGCAGTTCATGAGCAGAATTACTTAAAGGAAAGAGAATCATAAAAAAGCATATGTCTCTTTTTTTTTAGTCTGACATTTAAAGGCAAATTAGTAAGTGGGAGTTTAATATAGATATTTCCTTGTGAACACTGATCTTGAATTTCCAAGCAGGCAAACTGACTTTCTCCTTAATAAAGCTCTTGAAACATAGATAACTTGTAGCAATTACTTCAAAATCAGGGATGAATCTTCATATGTGAGGGAATATGGTATGGAACATTTCTTTTTATAGGCTTTTCCTCTCTTGTACATCCTGAAGATGATAATATGAGTGATGTACTGTCATGATGCTTTTTAACACAGAAATCTGCATAATTTGAACATGGAATGATTAATCATTAGAATATGAAAACGTTAAATATGAATGTGTAGCAATGTTCAGGCTGTAAGTTTGCAAGACACTTCAGTCGGGACCACATTTTGTTTTCTTACTCTGCCTGCAGGAACATCAGCAATTATTGTGAATTTAATGAGCTATCACTATGCTGATTTAAGCACACAACTGTATGTACTGCACTACTGAACACAGTGGACTGAGTCATTTTACATACATGCAGTTGCTGGTCTAAATAAGGGCTAGATTCAACTTGTTCTGTTTAACTCACTGGCTGAACTGAAAATAGTTGGCACAGATTTTTCTCAGGAAATTCAAACTTACACAAGCAGAGGAAAAACATTGCAAATGAGATGCTGCTGTGTGCAAAAAATTCATCTTGGGTAAAACTTTAAACCCTAGAAATAAATCTTGTTTTCAGTTCTCACAAACAGGCTTTTCTATTCAACTCTGAAGGTTTAAAGCAGTTGTTAATCAAATACTGTACACAGTACTAAGCAGCAAAGTGTTCGGTTATTTCTGAAACACATTATTTTGAGGCTATGTTTGAATCTTCCATTTTTATGTGATGAGAGTTATGTCACAAAGTTAATCATTCCCAGGATGCTAGCATTTGGGGTAATGAAAAACTTCTTGTGCAAGCAGTCATTAATCAGTGAGTCTAACATTGCATAATGCTTTCTGAAGCATGTGTTATGTGATCAGAGTACAAGGCTGCATAATACAGCAAAGTGTTTATGCCATATGCTGACCTTTTCTAAAGTAGAAATGGAGCCATGTGATGTGCTGCTCCTGCCAGCATTTGCTTATTGCCAATAATTAAGTTTGATGATATGAAGAAACACAAACTTGTATTGCTTTAGAGTTCTAAAAGGAAGAAGCTTTGAAGTTTTTGGCACTGTAAAGCACAAAGATAGCCAACTTGGCTTGGATACACTACCGTTGTCCATTATAGGCACCGCCCATCAAAACTGGAATCAAGTGCCCTGCTCAAGTGGTTACTGGCATTTGTGTAAAGGAAAACATGTGCATCGTTACAGGACTGCTGTACTAACCAGAAGAGCATAAAGGTCACAGGAGCAAAGCAGCCAAAAGCATGCTTGGTACCTCAAATCTCAGAACATCATTATTACATTTGATGTTCTTGTGCAATAGCGCTAGTAAGCAGCTATTACTTAATCTCCTACCAGTATTACACAAAACTATACTTGCGAAATACTTCAGATAAATATGCTGTAATTATACGAAATACAAAAACATGTATAGGGCAAAATGTTTTTGTAACTCTCAGCACACATACCTGTGGGGATGTGGTTTGAGTGAACTATTTTAAAAATTGAATCCATGCTTTAAAAGCTTCTATGAATAACCTTAAAACTATGTGCTGGAAGGAGAGTGGACACATGGACATATATTTTATATCCTAGGCATACACACATGCACACACGCACACACACAGAGTGTGATCAAAGGCTCTGTCCTGTATACAGCTACTTTGTGTCTTTTGGCAGAATCAGGCTACTCAGCTGGAATAACCAGCTTCATACAACTATTTTAGCACAGCCAATGTAGCTATGCCACTGTTGCTCCAACATCACTTCTCCTTCCACTTGTCAGTGTTTCCTTCTCTCTCACTAATGACTGTCTTTTCTACTTAGGAGAGCTGGTAGACAGAGGTAGTTAGTATCTGTGAGTATTAATTGCTAACAGCAACTTAGTTCCACCACGTAATCTATGATATGGCACTAATGTCTGAAAAGTGATTTCTTATATCCCTTGCTTACACTAAGGAAGTATTTTAAAGCTTAACTAAGAATTCTGAATAGTAAAGCACAATCACAAATCTAAGACATCTCTATACAGAGACATAGGTGTCCTAGTCCAAAATTCAGAGTCTCAAAATTCCTGCTGAGATTTTGCATTAGGAAGTGATGATATTAGGCAACTGCACTTAAAAAGTATTGTATCCAAGGCCTTTTGGGATTATTGAATTAAACCTTCCACATCTAAGGGGTCTGACTCATTAAGGATCTTTATGTTTAGCAGACAGGAGTCTGTACAAAAAAGATGCTGGGAACAAGAGCAAAGGGAGCAGGTCTCCCATTCTTGCTACAGCATCTATTGTAAAACCAGTGGGGCACTTGCTGCATGAGGGAACTGCAAGACAGGCCTTACCTCTATAAACTATTAGGTGGATGCCATTATCTTTACATTCCAATCAATTAACTTGTAGAATAAATAATTAAAGCAGAGAAATTTCTTCATGTGTAAAGAATCCAGTGAACAGGTCACTACTGTAGGAAATGCTGGCTCAGGTCAGTTAAGTGAAAGTAGAGAGCAGAAACTGAGTTCATTCAGTGTTTCACAAGTCCTTCAACTACTCAGCAGCTATACAGATGCAACCACGATATATATTCCTTCACTTTTTCAAAAAAGGACTGATGTCAGCTAAGATTTGTAAAATCTAAAATGGAGACAGGAATTTCATTCCTCCCAAAGTGGAAAAAACTCATGTCCTTGTGTTATTTATGAACTAGTAACTTAAACAGAATCCTTCTTGTTATGCTGGTTTTGTGGCTCCTGTCTCCTTTCATACTTAGACAGACACTCTAGGAATCATGTCTGCAGGTTACAATCTCTGCATCTCTGCTACTCTTTTGAGTACAGAACTTGGGAACTGTAACCAACCAATAGAGAAAGATCTACTTTGTAGCACTCTTCATGAAGATACTAGAAATTACTGGATTGAAATTAACTGTGACCTAAGAATGCAGCCTGAACCCACCCTGCAAAACCTCTTTCATATACACTCTTCCAAGACCCACGGCTTCTTAGAAGCATGTTCCCTGGCTCTCTTCTCCTTACACCTCTACTTGGACGGAGTGGCCAAAAGATGATAACTATGGGACAACATGAACCATTCCCTTGAGGGGTCACTAGCTGGGGATACTCACATGCATTTATAAAAATATTTCAGCTTTGAAGACAACAGTCCCAGCAGTAAAGACTTACTACACAAAAGATGGAGAGTCAGACTCTTTTCACAAGTCTACAGATGTATTATTAACATTTATAAGTTGTGAAAACACAACCTGCACAACTCCATCCTCACAATTATATTTTTTAACTTTGTCTTTCTAAGCTGCATGGAAGAGACACATTTAAAAAATTTGTACAACTGGCATCAGAATTTTTAACATACTAAAAAGAATTGAGCCAAAGATGATATCACAAAGTCCCTTATGCTTAAGGGAAAATGTTAAATCAATTAGCAGTTGCCAGAATAAAGAAGCAACAATTTGATGTATAAGTTCCTTACAAAAATAACAAACTTTCCATGTTCTTCTGAAAGTGGTTATATTATGCAACAAGAAAACTTCACCATATTCTCAGTTCTTTAATGTTACAAAAGCTTTATTAGCATATGCTTCAGAAATTATAATCAAAGGATTGTACTCACTAGCCAGAACTTTGTATAAACATAAATGTACAGACTATGCCTTAGAGGGTTAATGTACTATTTTGAACTCAAGTATTGCACATGGGAGTTAGCTTTGACACAGAATGTTCACACCCTCCGTAATAAATTCTTTTAACATACTTCATATTTCTTCCCATGTGAATGAGTGTCCTTGGAAGAATTATCTACTAGATAAAAGTTGAAGATGAAATCTAAGTCTAGACTTATTTAAAGGGGGTAGACACTGATCTTATAATCTGTGACAGTGGCTGATTAATGAGCTGCTCATGATTGCTGCAGGCCTCTCCAAACTGCAGGAGCAAATGATATTATAGCACTGGGAGGAATGTGCTATCTGGGTGCCACACCTTTGTTGAAACTTAAGAACTCATGCTGGCTCCTACTGCATTTATTCTAGCCTTGAACTACCATAAGTACACGACCAGATACACGGTAACACACGTGCATTTCCTCACTCCTTGCCTGCTGCAGAAGCAGTAGAACTGCTGTGCCACAGAACACAAGGTAAGCATGCCCATTTGTAGCAGTCATGGTACGTGCTCTGTGGGGCCCACTGGTCTGCTGGTTGTGCTCTTGCATAAACAAATTCAAAACTTCTGAAGCAGAATAGTAGTATCACATCCTGAGGGCTTGATTTGGTCTTGCCTGACAGTCTGGATAATTTTATTTACATGTACACACATACATAGGCACATACACATACACATGCATGCACAAGACACGCCAGTATACACACACATATATTATAAAGAATAACGAACACACTGTGTAAACATGGCACATTCTGCACAACTAGAGAAACTTCAATTCAACTGTGTTCCAAGGTTAAAACTGAGCATGATTTAAATCTATAATAAAAAAGGCATATTACCTAATCTTTAGTGATAACACAGTAATTTCTGATTACATCTTTCAAACAACTTTCAGGAAAATTTTTTAACTTCTACTAACTTTTTTTATAAAATACCAATGCTCTTAATGTGAAAGCAACCCATACAAATTTTTAAAACTGTTCCCTGCACATTCATGTCTGAGACTTAGAGGAAAGAAAAGCCAACAGGAGAAAAGGGCAGAAATAGAAAAAAAAGTCATTGTAATCCCACAAAGTAGACAAGAGAAATTTTATTACCTTTAGCTGAAAACAATTCTTCCTTTGGTTTATCTGCTTGCCATTTTTCTTTTTCTCATTTTTGGAGACAGCTCTCTTTCTAGAAGTGTGCAGAAAATAACATCTTAACCACATCATCATGAACTTTATCACACCTTGAGTATACAGACTGTATCAGCCTCAGAAGACAATGAAGCCCTACAGCTTTTCAGCAGTGCCATTACGTTCAAGAACAAGGCTAAAATTCCACAAGTGAGACATGAAAGCACATTGAAAGCTCAATGCGCACCACTCAGATGAACAATGATTTTTTTAAAGTACATTTTTAAAAACTGTAAATAAATCCCCTCTCTAATCTCAGCAGATAACTGGGCACCAATGACTGCAAACGTCATAAAAAGGTTCCATAGAAAACACCTCCAAAAGCACTTAACTGTATCAATACATAATATTAGAATAAATAAAACACATCTTTTTTTCATTACAGGTGATCTACTCAAAAGCATTGAACTGACTACAGGCATGCAGACAATCATGAAAACTTTATCCAGAAATTCAATAAAACAACTAAGAATGTGAGTAACTTCAGCAATGTTGAAAATATAGACAGTTTGCTACATTAAAGGCTAAAATTGTATGTGTTATATAAAGTCACACATCAATTTCTGCATGAAACTGAGAATTTCTAGGCAATTCAGCAAATTGACTTACAAATGCTGAGAAGTTATTAGCTGATAACTAATAATAGGTAATGGACCTACCTGTGTTATAACTTTTCAATGTCCAACTCAGTGAAGTGTAGAAGAACTCACTATCCACTTGAACTCAGCAGAAGCAGGAGAAAAAGTTGCTTATGTCTAGGGACCATGAGATAACTTTTCAGAACACCAGTGGAGACCAGGGCTCACTCATCCATGAGGTATTATAGAAAAAAGCATGGCTTTACCAGGAACTGGAAGAGTTGAGCCTAAGTGCTTGAAGGAGGATTTGCCAGATTACACCTTTCATAAGGAAAAGTCAGTCTTTATATGAGCATTTTTGTTACAAATAACCCTCTCATGGAAGCAAAGTTCTAATACTACTATTAACTATGAGCACTGCACCTGTCATAACATGACACTTAATAAATGAGATAGTAAGTGATTAACACATCTTTTGCTAAAATATTGTTCCTCCAGAACTACTTCAACATCACTCCAAAGTACCTTTAAAAACTGTTGTACTGATACTCACTTTGTAATAATATTCAAACTGTTCACTTCACAGAAGGAACTCAAATTGCTGTTTTATGGCACTGTCTTCTCTTGAGAAAAGGAATGCAGAGACCACTGTGACGCTAAAATTATTTTCTGAGATCAAAACTCCTAGTTAAAGGCATGAATCTATACAGTCATATGCCACACTCTGTAAAGTTATTAGATGCTTTTAAATAGACATTCACAGAAGCTACTTAATCAGTGCTTGGTAGAAACAGAGGCAACTCAGTAAGCAGAATGTATATCAAAGTTATGCAACAGAAACTCACCAGCAAATGCTTAATATTTTTTTCCTATTAACATAATTATTTTGTAGTCAGTAAAAATGAAAATGACATGTTAGCATTTCAAAAACATGAGAAAATGACCCTCTAGGCTTTATATAACTATCAAAACAAGTACTAATACTTTATTTGCAAATTATTGTGCAAGAAATGATCGAGTCAGCAAGTTTACCAGTCAACAAAGTGTGAGCTCTACCAGTTATAATCAATTTACATGTAATGATATGTCTAAATATGAATTTAAATGAGTTCTTGTCATTTCATGTTGATGAGCTGCTTTATCATCATAGATATGGACAGTGACCATAGCTAATGTTGCAGAAACAGCAAAGTATGCACAAGTTCCATGAGGAAATGGTAACCCAGCAGGAATAAATTTGTTTTCATATAAAAAGACAGCCTTGGACTGCTAAGCCATGTTTATTTTCCAGTCAAATTAACAAAAATACTTTCTACAAGGTTATTTCCAGACATTTGCTATATATGCTGCATCTGCTGCAAATACACAGTATGAATCACAAGTTTTCTTACCTTGAAACCTACTGCATTTCTCTTGCAATGCATGAAAAGAACTCTGAGGCCAACACAAAATAAAGAACCTTTCACCATCATTTCTGTTGTATATAAATATACATTCATAAAACTTGCAAAAGAAATATTCTGGAGATTAAGATAATTCTAGGTTCTCTTTCAGCACATTGGTCATATCCCCGCAAAACCATCTTTAATACAATCATCAAAAATTTAAAACAACTGGGGTAAATGAAGTAAAGTTCCATTGCAGTGTTGATCAGATGATATGTTGGAAAAACGCAAGACAAAGACAGGTTTAACATACAAGAATGTGTAATTAAAGGCTGGCCTCAAAAATGTCTTCATTTAATACAATTAAATGAATATAATGGCACCAACTTTATCAAAAGGACACCATTAAGTCCTAAAGTGATTTTCATTTTGCTTATGATAGAGGAAGTAAGATAAACAAAGCTTAACATTTTCTAAATTATAATCCTTTTCATTTCCCCTAGCTTTATTAATAATATAGATATTCTGATGGAATACTCAAATATAATTTTTACTGATATACAGAATCATTTAAATGCATATTTGGTACAATTTCTTATTTTTGGTGTTCAGTAGTTGCTTTTGTTTTGATAAAATGATATAGCAGATTTATGCTTAACATCACAGATACATTTTTTCTATGTAAAGAATTACAGAGCTTTTTCAGTTGTGGTATGGTATGTTTCTACATGTGAAATTTTAAAAATGCTGCATGAACCTGTGACTTTGTCATTACACAGATCAACCATCAGAAATTGTAATGAGCATGAGGTGACACACATTTCTGTCTTGGCTTCGTACAAGTATGGACACATTCAAAATGTTGTAATATCTGTATGATTTGCTGTTACTTTGGTGATTGTGATATTCCAGGTGCAGATGCAAAGTGCACCTTAATGGTCCTCATAGAAGTACTTTTATCCCCCTGTATTTTAAAGGCATCAGATTCTTTTATTCTCCCTTGTAGCGAGGAGGTCTCTTCTCCTTAAATGCAAGAAGGCCTTCAATTCTATCTTTTGTTGGGATAGTCTGCAATGAGCAGAGTAACAATTCATTATTGACAACAAAAACAATACCAAGAAAAATATTTTCATACAAATCCTAGTTCTTCAATGCATCCAAGATATAGGAATTTATCAGACACTTCAAGGGCATGACAAAAGGCAGATGAACAATTTGGGTGGAGAAAGGAGTACCTTTTCTCCAAACAGATGAGTTTAAAAAATTCTGTAGGATTTGAGGTTTGTTGTGGTTTTGTTTTTCCTTTGGGGGTGGGAGGTGGGGCGAAGAAAGGAAAGTGGCTTTGGGTTTCTTGGAGGTTTTATGGTTGGGTTAATTTTGGGTTTTGGGAGGGCGGAGAAGGTTAATAATCTGGTTATCACATCTTAAATAAGCATATAATGCTGATGCTTCTATTTCCATCATAAAGATCTTGTCTCAAAGTCTAAGAACATATAACCTCAAAGACGTCACTCCCATGTTTCACTGGCAAAAAGGTTTGTCTCAAATTTTTATTGGTTAGCACATATGCCACTAGTGCATGTGTTAGTGAAGCGTCCTTTGTATTCTTTCATGTTAAACCAAAACAAAGCAAAAGCAAGGCAGTTCTTGGACTGGCATGGTAGTGTATGACTAGCTAGGTGTATGGCTGGTATGCTTCACTACCTTCACCCTAACTGTACTGGTACTGATGTGTCCTGAACTACACCTCCTTCCTTAAATTCCTTACAAAATCAGACCAAGTAGATGGAGGTTTAAGTAAAATGCCTAAAAGTTTGCAGAAGAAATCACAAAGCAATATCTAGTTACATTTCTGCATGTTTCACAAAAGGCATCACAAAGCCTGTTTTCTGTGTTTTCTTCATGTAATCATATTTACATACCTGAGCATAACAAGCTTCTTCAATTGCTAAACCTGTTACTAAGTCGACCTGAGGAAAAGAATACAATGGTTTTTACATGAATTTGTATTTATTATATATTATTCATAATATCTAAATTACAACTCACAGCTAACATAAGTATTGTGTTTTTATATGCCATATACTAAAATACTTGTGCAAAGTTCTTCTACTACTACTTTAAATGCTACACTGACATGTGGTAAGAGTGGTAAGTATTTCTGTAAAAGACTCCTGATTTAGCCACACAACTAGCATGCACTACACTCAAAAAATGTCTGTTCTTTACTATAAGTCATCTGGTTAGGTAAAATGATTACCTGTACATTTATAATAATTTAATTTACTACAGAGGAAAAGATGCACTGTATGATTACGTAATTTTTTTTCTGAAACAATGTACCTTCAAAATGTCATATAAGAATAGGATAGCATGCCACAAAATAAACACAAATTCAAGTTCAAAAGGATTTAAAACAGAAAAATAAAGAGGACTATGTCTGTCCTGCATCATCACCATAACCATCTATGTTTAATACATTTCTTTTCTTTGTGAGATGTCCTGAACAGTTGAAAAGGCTGAATTTTAGCCTCGTGATTTCTCCATCTGTCTTAAGCACCAGATGCTACAGAATTCACTAGCTCTCCCCTTGACCACTGGAAGGACTAGGGCTATGCACCACAATCAGTCTTCAAGGGGAGATAAGTTATACTATAAGATATCTAATGAAGCCATGAAATCTGTACCATGGTAGTTTTGTAACAACAGCTTGGACAACCATTTGGCTTGATTGGTTTTGATACAGTAGATCTTGTCTTGGGCCTCAAGATTGAACTAGAGATGATCATTCAGAGTCCATCTAACCCTATCATCCCTAATTCTCTAAACACCATTATCGTGACCTTTCAATCCACTGTATCTGGCAGTCAAATAACTTAGCTGGTAGCATTTTGAACCATAGGTATTGAAATCAATCTCAAATTCGACCATTACTTGCTGTGGAAAAGTAACATACTCTGTTAAATGGCATCTGAGTTTGATTCTCAGGCCACCACTTACTGGTACTATGCTTTGCTGAGCTCACTGGTTGTTTTTGTGACTTTTAAGAAAAAAGGACAAATTCATCTTCTTGGACTCATATGCTGCACATGGTATGATCCTTTTTCCCTTGTAACATGTTGAGCTACAAAGTGTTTTGGTGCAGAGCCTAACTTCAAAAATGAACAGACCTGCTGAACTCAGCATTAGGTTATGTAAAACTAAAGTAAAACACATGTCCAGATGGGAATTTAAATGAGCTTTAGAGCTAGGTCAATAGTGTGGCAATGGAGTGGTAATCAGAATCAAACATGAAATCAGGTTCCAGGTACAATTTTAACATTAACTGCTATTAAACTATTTTTAAAAAATAATATGCCCTTCAGCCTTTGACTTTATTAGTTACTAAACACTGAGAGCTTGACAGACTTAACAGAGTATGACTTGATCATTTTTCCCACCTGAGATTTGAAACACAATTTGTTCACAGTAGTTTATGTTTACTTTCTACTATTAATAATTAGCAGATTACACTACTCTTGAGGTTACTGAGCCTTGTTACAGAAATCAGCATCTCAGCAGCCTGTGATTTAAAAAATTACATTTCATTCTTTAGAAAGTTTTGACCAAACTGACTTTGAAAGACTACACAACAATGAAATAAAAACAGTTCTAGAAAACAAATTTCACCTCAGTACAACTGTTGTCAACCTGACTTCCAGCCTACTCTCATTGAAACTACAGATCCTTACCTCCATTCCCTGATTGATAGCCAGTTTTGCAACTCTCATTGCTACTGGTCCCTAAAATGAAAGAAAAAGTTTATTTACATGTTATCAAAACCTGCAAGATTTATAACAGAAGAGTCTGCACATAATCCTAATTTTATATTAGGATCATCTAGACTTTGGACTTTTGTTAAATTTACAGTATATAAGTCATATATCCTAGATTTTATCATTGTAGTAGACACTTGCTTCCAAACTGATAGTCTGAATATTAAGAAAAAGTAAAACTATTCTATTTTCAAAAGAACCTAATTATTGTGTTTGGTTTATGCTTCAAAGGTGCTGAGTGTGTCCACATTTGTCAAGCTTTATCAATTTCCTTCAAAACAAGCCTCAGAGTGGCCACTTTAACATACATCATTATGAGTTTTTGCAAG
Organism: Melozone crissalis; assembly: GCF_028551555.1. Taxonomy (NCBI): domain Eukaryota; kingdom Metazoa; phylum Chordata; class Aves; order Passeriformes; family Passerellidae; genus Melozone; species Melozone crissalis. The sequence continues at coordinate 32,209,794 of NW_026535783.1, read as the reverse complement.
GTCAGTCCTATATCCCTACTACTGCACAATGGAGACATGTGAAAATATGTAATCACGAAATAAAATTCACTGATGCAAGCTTCAAACCTACAGTATGCTATTGCAAAGCCTGCTCTGGTCAAGTGATGACACTCTCCCATGAGCAGCTGAGATCCCCAGTAAGCAGAGGGATTCTCACATTTGCCTCCAATGTGCTGCAGAACTGCAAGACATCTTTGGGAATCATCTTAGTCCTGTGCATATCCATCAGCATCAGGTTCTGGATATTCAGGCCTGTTGATTTGGGAAAAGCCAAATGCTTATGAGACAGTACTAATAAAAAATTGTAACCATCAATCAACTTTCCAGAACCACTGTATGTTAGAATTTTTACTGTACTTTTATTCTATCAAGGTGCTTAAGACACAAATAACCACCAATAAATGCCATACCTAAGCTGTAACATTTTACATTTTAATGAAGAATTTTAGCTGTTACACTTGTGATCCAATAAAGTTGTTCACTAATTATTTTCTTTTTCTGCCTTCTATGAATTTTCTAACGAGGATGTTTTGCCTCTCTTCTGAGGAGCTCCACAGCAACAAAGTAATCCATTAAAATAACTGCTACACTAAAAATTAAACCTGTATATTTTTTTTTTCTTGTTTAAAAGTTGAAAGCCAGAATATTTCATGAAAACACAGACCAGATCATGGCAAGATGAGGACTGATGGAGGTTTTTTGTTTCACTATGAAATAATTACCAAATAACACCATTCAATACAAGAGAGAAAACTTCGGATTACTTGTTACATAATTAGCACAGCTTTTGATACATAATTCTGTGACAGTTCTCTTTAATAAATCTGTTTCTTTTTCAGTGTTATTATTTGGTAAAAACTAAAAACCAAAATAAAAATAATTTGTAATACCTGAGGTAAGAATTCTCTTGCCAGAGCTAATGCTCTTCTGTATGCAGCATCCCCTGCTTCATTCTGTTCTACCACATGGCTAATCAATCCTATCGATTTTGCTTCCTCACCATCTACAATGCGTGCAGAGAAGATTAGTTCTTTTGCCAATGACACTCCAATTGTGCGAGGTAATCTTTGTGTCCCCCCTAGAGTTTGTAAAAAGACAAAATGCAACTATTAGTTTCCCATGTATCTATACCACAAATGTAGATGCCTTGCTCATCTCAAGTATTTTTATTTTAAATTCCATAAACAATTACACAGACATACAGAAATTCAATTAGTACAATGGCAATATTAAGTACCTTCTTCAGTTTTTCAGACTACATCTAAATTAAAATCAATTGCCCTGTTTATTAGAAAGACATGTAAATAACTGAAAATAGGTACTATTACTACAGATTCTGTTCTATTACAGACAAGTTATCTTACTTGTATCAGCCAAAAGCCGAAGAAAAACTACTTGACAGTAATTAACATATCCAAACCCTCTGTGTCTTTTGAACACTACATATTTTTATGATATAAATCACCACTTTCAAAGAACTATACTTAAAAAGAAAATATACCTTAATAAATCCATTCTAGAATTTGCACCTTAGGGACAATATTTACAGGTAAATGAAACTAAAAGTATTACTAGACAAGGTCTCTAAGAAGCCGTGGTTTTGCCTCATCTTACTCCTGCATAATTGTTACAAACTTGAAGCGTGATTACAAAAACTAGGGAAGAACAATGACAGGTGCAGATCAGTGGAAAAAAGCATCCAACTTTACAAGAGTTAGCATTTCCTAGCATGTTTAAAACTTCTTTGACTTATCAGCATTTTCAAAAAGTCAATAAGCAGTAACTACATTAACCAGAAATGAAGATTGCATAGCTGGACTAACAATTAACTTCTGAGAACTAACAAACAGTGAGAATGTGGGAATAACCATCATCAAAATGGAAGATGTAGATTCAAATCACTGAAGCACATGTTTATGAATTAAGACAGCAGAAACAGCCTTTATCCAGGAAAAAGGATTTTGAAAATCACAAGGTCTACCATTTTGACATGGATCTGAAACAAATACTCAATTTACAAAAACAATCTGTAAGCAAAAATTTCTTTCCAAAAACTTATTTCTGCAAGATCATGCTAATATATTTAAATGTAAATATATGTATATTTGCAAGAGGAATATTTATAGGAGTTGTTCAAAGCTGGGCAGTATAACACTGTGCAAATGTGTGTTCAACTAACAAAGTATTTTAATTTCTACTACATAATGTGGACTAAGCCACCAGTATTTTATTCAAGCCATTCAGTTCTCAGTGATGTTTCCTGAAAATACTTGCAATACATTATGAGATAAATAAACTGACTGGAAACAAACTAAAATTTTTGTGATTTAATAATTCAGCTTTCAACTACTATTATTCTGAACCACAAGCTTCAGTACTACTGTATTTTGTTCCATAAAATCAGATATGCCTTTCAACATCTTACAAAATACAAAACTGTAGATAGTTTGGAGGATTTCTGTCTCTCTAGAATAGTACAAGATGATGGTCTATAACAAAAACTGAGTTAAATTTTCCAGTCAAAAACTGGAGGAATGAAAAAAATTATTATTACTATTAAAATAAAATTTGTAGAACAAAAACATTAGTAAATACAAATAATGTGATATTCTCTATGATCCTGCAGTGCTTGAGAGGATTTTAGCAAGTCAGTCCTAATGGTCAAGGGCAAGAGATATTCAATAAATTCTGCTAATTCTGCTAATTTTTAAAGCTAAGTCATAGTGCTAGGGTAAAATTTTGCTACCAGCACAATATAGGGACATCTTTAAGAAAGGGGCAAGGGATGCACATACACGAAAGTAATCCCACACTGGATCCCAAAAAACACTACAAACCCTGAAGCATAAGCCTTCCCTTCGGCCTTGGCCTGCCTCACTGGTGACATTCATGGCGAATGACGAAAGCGGTATCTATCAAATTTATACCAGACCTACATGCCAGAAAAATGTGATCTGTATTTTCAAGAAACTCACTGCTTCTGATACTGAGCTGTTCCACCACTACCATCCCCACCAAACATTTACTGGGTTTTTTATTTAAACATTGAATGTCTTTTAATTTCTTACCCAAATAAACTGTCAACTAATCAACATCTATTCTTATACACATTTTAAGCACACATTGGAACATAGCAAATGTCTACCTTATTCTCCTTAAGAATATTTTAGTCACAAATTATTCCTTTCATGGCAGCCATGGAATCTAGAAAAGCATCCAGTTTGGCTTTTGATTAAAGAAAATTATTTGTCCAAATCATAAGACCTGAAACCATATGAGGCTGTATTTACTGACTCTGCATCTTCTGCCTCTTTGTTGCACGTATTCCTAGTATTTTTCTTTACTTAATTATCTGCCCCTTCCTTTACTGTTTTATCTCTTGTATTACTGCTTTACCAGGAAATGCTGAAAACAAAGTTTCATTGAGCAACAATATTTCATAACTTTGACCAAACAATGGATATGTTGAAGCATGAAAGAGTGTTTATAGATTAAAAAAAACTTGTTCTTGCCAGTGTCTTACACAATAATGATTAAAGAGCAAAAAAAAGCAGACTATAGTTGTTTGGCTGCCTCCTACACTGAAAAGCCATTTAGCAGAGGAGCATACTCTTTGATTAATATTTACAGAACAGGAACCAACAATTCACTGCATCAATCATACATATTCATTTGTAGGGGTAACAAACTTGCACACACAAAAGCTGTAAGACCAAATTAATTAGATGCAAACAACACACTATAATACATCCACCACACTGAAGCTGCATCCATTTTTGAAGAAAAGATGGAGTATGCCACAGATAGATGTTCTGTTTTGGTAATACACAAAGAACACACAGTGTCTGCCAGCTATAATCAGAGCTAAAGGAAGTAACACCCAGTCTTCAAAGACATTACTTAACCAAGGCATTTCATCTAAATGTAGTGCAGAATTTGATGGGAGAATAGTTGTTTCATCTTCACAAATTTAATGACATGTTATTTCAAGGAGTAGTGATCTGGTACTACTCACTATGCTGATAAAAGTATTTAACATACAGTTGCAATGTAAATGTGTTCATACCTGAAATGGTATAGAGTCAATGTTGTAATAATTGCAACTAGCATTTTTAGATACATTATTTCATATTTAAAGTTTGTTTACTGTGAAAAGACACAGTAAACAAAAGACTGCTAATTTCTAGTCAAAAACTATTAAACAGTATTTTAAAAAATTTAACAAATAGTTGATTTTGTATGAATATTTATTTACTGTGAGTAATTCATCATTCACAAAATATTTACACAACTGGTTTGAATTAAGGGAATTACGTGATAAATGCCCAAGAGTATATCCAACAAGATGAAGCAACCAGCTTACTGGAAACAGATTCATCATTCTGGCAGAGAATATCTACAGTCAGTAGTTTCTCATAGCTGATGGCACTGTCAAAACATATTGGAAAAAATCGTGTTCTGACAAAAAAAATTCCAAAATTTAATTCAGTAATAATCATGTTTACTAAATCAAGTAAAAACCAGTCTTCGTATCCTATCCTATCCTATCCTATCCTATCCTATCCTATCCTTTGTTTGATTCACAGTAGATGAATTAAACTGACAGGTTTCTAGCTTTTTCTTTTAAAGAGTGCACATCTTATATTTTATTAATAATCAGTGGTAATAATCAGTGGTGAAACCAAAACAAGTCATCCACAACCTTCTAATCAGAAGTAAAATGTATCCTTGTGATTTCTTTTGCAGAAAACTCTAAGCAGATTTTTTACTCTTCCATTCAAGCTCATAAAAATATGGAAAGCAGAAAACTACTATTTATAATAGTTAATCCTCAACAATGTAAATCCACAAAAAAACCCTAATATGGATAAAGTTATTATTTTAAATAATATATTTATATTTAAAAGTATAACACTTTTTAGTCATGTTATGTCCTACCTTAAAAGTCTGTAAGAAAAAAATATGTAACAAATATAGGGTCCACTTTTAAAGTACTTGCCATCTGTCGCTAAGTTAAGAAGTTTTCAAAATACAAAACATGCTAAACTCTAAACACTGTACCTAGATAACATTTAACACCAATTTTCCAACAGACTATTTCCAAGATTAGGTCTCGATCCTGAGAAGTTGTGTATGTTTTAGTTAATTTAAATCCAGGTATCAATCTTTATGGGCTCAGGCATTCCCAATTTTGTCGCAGAAGAAAACATCAAGAACCCTTCTCCAGCACAAACCAGAGAACCAACTAACCCAAAACCAGTTTAGACTGGGAAAGACACCCATAAAGATGCAAAAAGATGACAGGGTGAAAACGTGATGGAGAAGAAAAGAAACAAAACACTATTTCTGTAAGAGGAAGAAAAGCACTGAGATGACAAAGAGCAGGCGGTAGGTAAGGCCAGTCTTATAGACGGCCGCTCAAGTTGTTTGGAAAAAGACTGGAGATCTGAGGAAAGACTGAGACAGTGGCCTGAGGCTGACTCAGAGGTTGCTCCAGGGTCTGTAGTGACTGAGGAAAGAAGCTTTTTAGCAAAATTTCACAGTAGGTTGCACAAAGGGCTCACACAAGTCTGGCTTGTCAGTCAAGCCAAAGAAAGCCCCACTGGCATGCCAGACACAATCTCCCTAGTCGAGGTCCAAGAGGCAGGACATCTTGCTGTATATGCCAGCCTAGCTGTGGCAAACCCCATCTCGAAAACAGCCCGCTTAATTTGCAAATCAGTCCTTAACTTTCACAATCCATTCTATTCATCTGCATCTGTGGATTGGTTTATTTAAAAACTGATCTGAAAAATACCTACACCAAACTGCCATGTGTGGGTGGCTTGAAGATGACAGCTTAAATCAGAAGAATGCAGTACTTGGCTGGAAGATGCATGAATGCTTAAGATGCATGAGAGGAAGTGTAAATACACTTTAAGAATTCACTAGTAGTTAAATAATTACAGCTTTTGTACTGAAAGATGAAACGGTCATGTAAATTAGAAAAACTAATTTATTTTCAAAATAAGTAATTGTCTTGTAGATTGAGAAAATAGAAGATGGTTTCCTAGCAGATGGCTGCGCACATGAAATGGATGGAACCAAAGAAATGCATCTGGAACCCAAAGTTTATAAAATGGACTCCACTTCAAAAGGGATTCTGCACCTGTTATAAGGAGCTCACTTCACATTTCAAACAACAAACAACAAACAACTCCACTGTCAGACAAAATACTGTTTGAGAAGCACGTATCTGTTATTCCACATATACACCCAGGACCTGCAACTCCAGGCAAAGCTAATGCACACGCTGACAATATTATTTGGTTTTAAACTGAAGTTATTTGAGGGAAAAAAAGAACAAAACAAACCAGAAATGCCAAAGACTGTTCACCTACTTATTAATTTCTACTTAAGTGTACACGAGTGCAACAAGCATGAGCACACAGAGATACTCAGTAAGACCATGTGCCTTCCTGTTACTCCATATAGGAGCTTGGTATTTTATTTGATGATGCAATCAGTCACCTTAAACAAAATTCAGAAGTAGATACACATTAAAACATAAGTCTTCTTGCTGCAGATAGATATTAATGGCCCACAAGAAGGCATTTTCTAGTTTCAAAATTACACCCACAGATTTATGAAGTCATTACTCAGCTGTAACAACAGGTAGGAGGTTTAGATCAGTGCTGCACTGTATGATCATACTTCACAAATCATGTGGGATTCATGTGTAATATTAAGTAAGAACTTCTATTTAACTTGAATTTGAAACAAATAATTTTTTTAGTCCATATTCTTATACTTTTCAATCGACTATGAAAGCTAAACTTCATTTAATATGAAAATCAAGACAAGAAATAAACAGACATGAGAAAAACTTTTATCATTACCTATGGCAAGTGAAAGAGAAAAATTAATTACCATGGTAGTATCCTATTTTACTTATAATTTTAATGAGATCACAGTCTGCAATTGGATCAATTACTATACTTTTCAATGGACGCAACTGAAATGAATAAACAATAAGCACAGCAAAAAACAGACTAATAAATCTGTAGTCTTCACTGCTTAAAAGCAAGTGACTTGAATGTTTTCCTCACTTGAGTGCTCTTCTTACAGAAATGTACCATTTTATTCTTCCACATAGCAAAAAAATCTGCTAAACCCCCCAACCAATTCCTATTCCTTAACTCTATTCTTTCTCCCATCCTGACTACTATCAAATTAATCTGCTTTCAACTCTTCCAGAGTAATGAGTTTTTAAGAATTGATGTCTGAAATTATTCATCCCTGAAATTCTGTGACTTGAGCAGCACTAAAGAAAGGAGAATTGGTAGTTAATACGATGGAAGCTCAGGGAAAACAGCAAAGTCAATGTGACAGCAGGAGGACACAATCTCACCTGGTTCAGCTATCAAACCCCAAGAAGGCAGAGCACTCTCTCTACTGATAAATATATGCCAAATTAAGTTGTACATGCCAAGCACATTTTTCATCTTAAGTAAAACATACTCCCAGTAGAAGATGCATACCCTACAGCTACAGTGCAGCTTACCTAGTACTTAGGCTATAACATAACATCTACAACCATTTGGGGGGGACTTTGAAAACACAGATTCTACAACAAACCTGGCCAAATCTTTCAATACTGGCATGCATTAATATAGCAATATGCAATGCAAAAAGGAAACTGTTCCATAAATTGGAACATGAAATACATTAGTATCAACATTTCAGTTTAAAGCCAGTTCCTGTGCAACAGTGGACATACTCCAATAAGCACAAACTGGTATTTTAACACTTTATTGTCTGGGACTCCTCAAACATTTTTCCTTAACTTCAGTTCTTCCATCACCTTCTTCATATTTTTTAATTCTTGAAAAAAAAACCAGAAATCAATATATGTGAGAGGAAATCAACAAGGAGACTAAATAAGCAATTATTCCCAGTAGTCATCTGACAGATGGTTACAACACTACAGGAATAAAATACCTTTTATGTTCCTGTTGCCTGCTGCTGTGACATAGCAATACAGGACAGAAGTCACTGTTTTTAGCATGCAATGCAACATATATTGCATGCAATGGCAAGTCTTTCCCCCACAGATGAAGAAACTAGTGCTAATTATATTCTTCTGTCACCTAATCAAGCACACACGAATTGGATTTAATGGACCTTTACAGTTTTAAGGATCAAGAAATTAGACACTAATTTTGTTTTCCTTACAACCTCCATCCAAATTCCAGAAAGAAAGACATTAGTGGCTACATAGGCATGAGGTAATGAAGAAATGAACCCATGCCAACAGCAAGAGCTAGCTGCCCTGCATCTGTGGGGGCCTTCACTGCACTTATTAAAAAACTTACAAATATATTTTAATTAACGTAAGTCATTAAGAATAGTTTGTATAAAAGTCACTAAGCCTTAACAAGATAGGGAACACCACTCATTTCTGACTAGCTGGCTTCATCCTGCTCTTCAGGCAGGACTATTCTGAAGTGAGCAGAGCCCACCACTGAACACTTTGTGCTTCTACTTGTGGCTACAGCCCAGCTGCTGGCTCCTAGTTTCTATCAGGGCACTCCTACATGCAGATCCTTTGACCCTTCTCTGGCAGCAACCCATCTGGCTTCACTAAAGATTCAGTGCTTGAGCTCTCCCAAATCCTCAGTAGGTTAGAAACATTTTACTGGAGCCTGGAGACATCAAAAGTTCTATTACTGCCTAACTCCTTCAGAGAACGCATGGCATTTGAGCAAGAAACTAAAATTTAAACAGAAAATCTTTAAATAAAGGAAACTTTTCTCTTGAAATCTGAAGAGAATAATGGAATCTTTAAGGAAAAAAAGGTTAAATAACAAGCCTTGTAAGAATCCATTAGCCTGCACAGCCAGAAATTTGATAAGCAAGCAGGAACCTACATCACCTTCTTGGCCTCACTCTCTTTTTTTTCTCAGATAAAATGGTATTTTTAAAAAGACTGACTACTTTTGTTTCATTTTAAGCCTGTGATGTGTTTCACCCTAGTTACTGCCAGCCTTCTTCCCTATCCAGATTCAGTTGTAACATTTATTCTTCTTGGAAGTACACCACTGAAACATCTCAGAAATTGAAAGCATTTATCACACCTCCATTTTTAATCCTAGTCAAACAGGGGTGTATCTTACCATGCACATGTAATTAAAGGTCACACAGAGAGCTGTAGGTGTTCTGGGGAGCTATCTGGTGAAATACCAAAAGTAAGATAAGCTTGCAATGTATTAGCATGGCCCTTATGCCTTATTATGTTACAAAACATAAACATGATTTTGAGACAGTCTACTTTGTTCTCTCAGTCTCTCTCATCTATTTCCTTGTCGTACAACTTTATTTCTTTAGGTGTTTTTAAGATTCTAAACCAACATTTTTGGTGAAGCAAAAAAAAAAAAAAGTAAAAAAAATTCTGAAATAAAATAAATATTGTAGTTTTACAACTTGTTTAACTTGTTTTTAGTTGATAATTAAGTGCAGGTATTAAACTGAACCCCCCGAATGTTAATAGTCCTACTTACACCTGGAAAAAACTTACTAAAGCGAATTTATCCCTCCCTTCTAATCTGTTGCTTGTAGTTAAGCCACGTACTAATTCTTACCAGTGAGATTTGTGTGAAAGGAAACCCTGGTTGTTTGAACAGGCAAAAATAAAATATAACTAATATAAATTACACCATTAATGCAACCGTGATCATACATGGTAGTCACACTGAATGTGTGGAGTATCCTGGAACAGAGCAATTGTTTAATTGTTTTGCATGGATAATTCCCCAGTCCTAGTAATAAGTACAACCTTATTGGTTCATAACAGAACAGAGGGCTAGGTGCAGCTGTGAGCTCAGGCTGCTAGGTTTGAATCCCACAATCTCAACCTCCTTTGAATAAACACAGTCACGATCCCCTACATGGCTCTGGCTTGGGTCCCTAAATATGAGACCAATGGTGTTTTCTTGCAAACATGCTGAATGGGAAAGAAACAACTACTTCCCCCTCAAAAATGAAGAAATGTTTTCTGCAAATATAACTATAGACAGCTGATGCTCAACGCACACAGAAAGGAAGGCAGGGTATGGGGAGAAAAACATTTTTAAAGTAAAAAACACTGGGAAATTGGGGGTAGGGAGTAAGCCTGAAATTGTAGGGAGTTAAAACAGATTACTCTAATTGGAAGAAAAAATTTCAGTGACTCTGTACAGAGCTTCTAAATGTCTCCTTTTTGTGCAAGATCATCACTCTACTTCCTAGAAACTGAGCAAATAAGGGCTTTCTTTAGCTTTGTTTTCTAGAAATGTCCAGAAAAAAAATCTTAGGACCATCCAAATTTCCTCTGGCCAGTAAATATATTTCATCATTCTGCACAGTCAAGGAAGCCAAGAAGCTATGAGGACCACATAAGGCCCAAGATAAGAGGATAATTTCAATCTACCCATAATAAACTACAGAACTCCTTCTATCAGGAATTCTTCATATAGGCATATTAAACTAAAAAGTCAAAATTAAACTACTTTCTTCTTCCTTTTTATTTAGATAAATCAAGTTTCAATGTAGTTATTCATATTTCTTGATGCTCAAATGCAAAATGTCAAAATATGCACCATTCTTAAAACTATGTCAAGTACATTGCACTCTGTTCCAGTTTTCTTTACAGTTTCACAAAACTGCCAGAGCAAGAATTAGCCTAGAATTACTCAAGAGAAAACTTAGATCAACTCAGTCATCTGATTAACACGTCTTCCCAAATCTAAATTTCTTATTAAAATATAAATAATATTAATATAGAGTTATTAGCATAAAGTTACAAAGGATTAGCAGCTTTTGTTTTCATGATGAAAAATGGAGATAAAAAAGGAAGACAGGAATCCACTATTTTTGGAATGCAGAGATTTGCAATAGTTGGCTCAAACAAATCTCCAGAGCCAGAAAGGTTCTCTGAAATAATTAAGGAAACAGTACTCCATAAATCATTTTGTTCTGCTTGTTTTGTGGTGAACTAACTTGTGCAGCTGCTCTTCTGAGACAGACTACACAATTGCCATTTCATTTGCTGAATTTTCTGTAGGCTGAAGAAAAATGCCAGACATAAGAGTGAATTCATTAGGAGTTTGGAAACTATTTTTCTTTCTCATATAATACAGATATAAATGAATATGAAATGGAAATAATTAGATTCTGTATGGTTATTCAGTAATGACAGATCTCCAAATAAGTAAACTACTCAATTAAAACAGAGCTACACAATTCATACTGATATAAAAGATATATTTTTAATTTCCTTCAGATTTAACATTGACCATAAGTACACCAAATTTAGCGCTCTGTCTTATGTTGGCCTGACACATTGATGTGACTTACTTCACAATTGTCAATCCCATGGCAGCTGAAAATGGGGCCAAAACAGACTACCAAGCTGTACTCCAATATCAGAGATGTCAGATGTTTCATGTATCTTTACATTTCCTAGCTGAGAGATCAAGAGATGGCTTAGTTGTGTTTTCCAAGTACCCGTCAGTGTTCTATAATGCCATGATAGCAACTATACAATATAATTCAAATATTTTTGAACAATTGCATTTTACCTATAACAGGATAAATGACACAGAACTGTATTTTGTATGAGTATCCTACTGTACCTCTGGAACAAGTAAGTTTGACTATCTTTTAAGCTTAATCAGGTGGTTTTGGTTTTGTTTATCCTTTTTAGTAGAAACAAAAGATTATAACTTTTGATCTTCTGTTCCTCTAAACCCTTAAGTACTTTATAATGTAGTAAAACCAAAAGTTTAGGCTAATATTTTCTATCTTCTATGCCTCAAAACTCTTTAGTAGTAATGGTTCTTAAACATAGAAAATGTCCACTTGTAATATTCATAAATGAATAGTTGAGAGGGTTGCTATTTTTAGGTATTAATTGACACAAAAAACTGCTAAAACTTGTATGCACTGACAAAAGCTTTTTTCCTCCCTATTTCCTCCCTCTCAGTAACAGCTCATAATCTTACAGCTCCCTACATGCAAAGACATGGATTTCTTTTGCTTGAAGGCTAAATTTTCAAATTCAAACCAACTGCTCTAGAAGTATAAAATAGGTTTAATATTTTCAGTTTGCTCTAACACATTATATACATATCTGTGAACAAGGGAAGTGAGACACATCAGAATCTGTTTTGCAGCCTCTGTGATCATGACTAATCCAAGTCCGGTAATCACTGTGTAAAGGCTAAATTGGCTTTTTTAAAAGCAAAGGGGTGGAATCTAATATGATATGTTACAGCAGATCTGGAAGTTTCAAGCTTAGAAATCTGATTACACCTGTTAAAATTCACAAACTATCCAGGAGAATACCTCAGTGTATCACAAATGGACTAATGTGAGTTTATTTAGAAAAAGTAGAGATTAGTATTTTTGTTGCCCACTTAAAATTCTGTCTAAAAAGTCAGGACAATTAGGGGATGAAGGAAGTTGTTTGCTGGATTTTCATCTTGTTAACAAAACAAATCTGTTTATACCTCTTCACTACACAGAATTTTTGGAAAAAGCAAACTACTTATCATCACCACAACACAGTTTCCTCATAGATACTACTGAAATCTATTTCCATAACATTCCTGTAGGATGAGGCATTATCACCTTCATGTACTTTTTATATGGAAAAATGAATAATTGTTTTCCCAGGCCTAGGCTAAAAAATGTAAAGGAAAGAGGGAATTGTGTTAATTTTACATAAGCAGAAAACAAAATATACAAAATACTGAGTATTAGATAATCAAAGGAGAAAGATCTACTTTATGAAGGAGGGGGTCAGTGAAAAAATGTATCATGTTTCATAATGCTTATGCACAAAGGAGATAATTTCAATCAAAAGGCACTATAGTGACAGCTGAACTTGTTAGTTTCACTGACTACATTATCATTAGGAAATGTGAATTTACCAGTAAGTGGAGTATTCAGGCATACTTTTCTTAGAGCAGAACACAGGTGCGTTTTCTGTAAAAGCAGCTCTGCTTCCTATCAGTTAACGTGTGTAACTCATTTAAGTTCACCAGACTCTTCACTCTGAGGAAGCTTAGCCAAGATGATGGTCCAGTCCCACACTGAAGTACTGGCAAGATTATAGCTCTGCAGTGGACTGACCAAGATAAAAATGTTAGGTTTAAGAAGAAAGAAGTACTAGGCTACCTGGACAGTTGACTGCAGTACACCAAGCTCTGGCCAAAGTGAATGCCCAAGGCCATTAGCCAAAGGAGAAAGTTGGCCAAGAAGCCTGGCAGCTCTTCAAGGTTCTCCCAGTGGAGGGCCCAGGATCAATGGCTGCTACATCAGCAGCTCCAAAGCCCCATTTAAGATAATTCTCAGGCTTTAGATGTGGCATGGAAAATCTATGTATGAGACAGAAAGGTTGCATAAACAGCTAGCCAAAAGTCTAGAGAGCTGCAGACCTCATACAATTAATTTCTTACCTTTTTATTTAATTTGTGTCTTACTAATTCCTGTCTTAGCTTAATGTGTCAAAAATTTTCCTACTTCCTTCTGCTATACCAACTATCATTCTTAGGCTCTTCAGTTGTCTTTATCATTCACCACAAAAAAAAAAGTTTCAGTGCATTATACACAGCTTTGTTTCCCTCCTGGAATTACTGTCAATTTTGTCTCATCAATCTGATTTAATTATGAGATTAGGTTTCCCTTGTAAGTTTAGCAGGTTAAAGTTGAAGGTTAATACCTTTCCTGAGTTCTGCCGATTTGTAAGAAATGGGCTGAGGCAGCATTTCACACCCTACTGCTCAAACTGTGGAAGTGAATCCGAAACCTGTATATGGGGATCAGGTAACAGTAAGAGAGTCTGCAAAAGATGTTAATTATCTCTGGCAGGAGGAGAAACAGCTAAATGCTACTTGGTTCAATTTTCTAGTACCCCCCGCAGGTTAATACAAAGGAATAGCATTTGGCTTCAAAGTGAATGGCATATATATCCTGCCTAATTAAAATGAAAATAAGACCAAAGGTCTTTTATGTTGTTATTAATATTTAATAAAATATTTCTAGGCTTCTGTGTGAAGAGAATACCAAAGGGAGTTGTGACTGTATTTCACCCATCTCCTCAATTTCAGGAAATGATAGTATCTTTTGCACAATACCATAGTATCTACTATTATTGTTGGGATTATACTTAATAGTCTTCCTTGTTTTCAGTTTCCTTGCATACAAATCAAGTTATCCAGACAACTCACACTCCTCTGGTCAAAGAGATAACGTTGACAGTTCATTTAATTTAGCTACTTTAAGTACAAACTAATCTTCCGAAGATAAATTCGGGTTTCAAAAATAAATATGGAATTTTGTGAGCTCTCTGAATTAAGGTGCTATATTTCTCATTTCTTATTGTATTGTCTAACAATTTTGAGCTTTCTACTATTGTGCAGTTTTCATTTCACACCCATATTAATTTCCTTTGTATGAAACAATAGTGTAAGCAGATTATTACAGATCTCATTTTTCTTAAGTGCTAAAAAAGTTAAAATCCATTTAAAAGTTAACAGTTAATATAAAGAACCTTAGCAATATAATGCATTTATATTTCTATTTCGGGCAGTGCTTGTAGCATCATCTTTATTATTATAATATAAATTTCCCAACACAAAATGTTATTTTTATTTGAGCATAGTCTCTCAAGTTTTTAAAAAGTTCTTCCCTTTATAAGTATTACAAAGAGTCCAGCAATCAGTTCATATTGCTAGACTAGTCATACATTTTCCTAATTCAGCCAAAAAAGTTCAGCTGTACCTAAGAATGAAGCTCATAGGAAAACGTGACTTGCTCAAAAAAGGAAAGTAAAGAAAAGGAAAGGGAAGGAAAAGAAAAGGGAGGGGAAGGGGAGAGGAAGAAAAATAAAGCCTTGTTTTGAGTCACTCTAACATTTTGACATTGGAATACAGAGTTAAATTTGGCCTGATTTTGGTAGCAGTGTCATTTGCAAGCGGCACAATATATTTGGGGAACTTTCAGTCTTAAAAAATTTCTCATTATGAACTGCACCAGTATATTTGCCCATGACATGAAAGAATATACAGAATAAAGAATGAATAGCTGGCTTAAAACTTTACAAGCTATACTGTACAATTGCATCTAAGTAGCTAATTTTTGGGTGCTTCAATTTTCAGTCTTCGCCAAAATGCATTTTACATTTTTCTGTATAATTTTCAAGGCATTGCCCCTGTTTCTGTTTTTTCAGAATCTGTATGAGGAACCATATAAAGTAGAATTTTTGAGGAACCATATAAGGCATATTATCTTCAGCTGCAAGGTCCTGGATTTCTCTGCTGCTAAAAGAGAACAGTAAAATTTTCCTACAGCAATACTGAATGCCATGTAGAGCACAGTACATACTGCAGTTGGGACTGCTGATGACAGAAGAGTAATATAACCTGCAGGATGACTGTATGGGAGAATTCAAAAATATCAGACTGATTTATATTGAACTAAGAAAACTCAAAGTTAATTAAATAAAGCAAGTTAAGTACATTCTAACTGAGAATCATTTGTGTCCACTCCACACAGCTTAAGTAATACTTAAAAAAAAATAAATTTTGAAGTGACTCCTCTATTCCAGCATAGTGTCTTCAAAAAAAACTAGCTGCATTCCCAGCTCTGTAAGGGACTGTGTTTTAGCAGGCACAATCATCTCTGGTATGTTCCCATTCAAATGTTTTTGATGGACCATCTGGACACTCTGTGCCCTGCCCTTTTTCTCATTTCCTCACTGAGTTATCAGCCCCAATCCCCTCCTCAGTGCTGCGGCTGTTTAACTCCCTCAGTTTTTCTCTCCCTCAGCTACTAGTTCCTTAAAATCTTATCCTTCAAGTTCTAGGATCACCTACCTATTTCCTCCTCCTAAAAAAGCTAATGTAACTCCTCCCAAAACCCCATTTCTTCTCCAATTTTGCTTCCTGTTGAAGTACAGTTTCCTGCTAAAAAGGTCCTGAGCTGTGTGTTCCTTCCATACAGTCCCTATGAGCTGTGAATATCCATCCACTAGGGTGTTCTGCATCCATCCATACGCTGTAATATGGTGTGCATTGCAAAAGGGTAACCAAGAGCACAGGCAAATGCCTAAGATTTCTGCCCTGGCACCTGACTTCAGCCTCTCAATACAAGGAGAATACTGCTCAGGCCTGGACAGAAACAAATAAATGTCATTGGGAAGCAGCAGACAAATAAATAGTACATGAAGACTCAATTGCTTTGCTTCAGTCTTCAGTGGCAGCCTCTCTTCCAACAGCTCTGAAGTGGTCACACCCCAAGACAAGGATGGAGGACCAAAGTTCCCTCACTGTAAGAGATCAGTTCATCACCACCTGAGGAACCTGAACATGCATATAAGTATGTGGGACCTTATGAAATGCTTTACAGAGTCCTGAAGCAATTGGCTGATGAGACCCTGAGATGAGATCAGTTGGTCAGAGCGTGGTGCTAGTAACACCAAGATTGTGGGTTCAATTCTTATATGGGCCATTTCACTTAAAAGTTGGTCTTGATGATCCTAGTGGGTCCTTCCAACTCAGAATATTCTGTAATTCTCTAACTATGCAGTTGCCAAACCACTCGCCACGATATTCAAAACGTCACGTCATTCAGGTGAAGTCCCAGGTGGGTGAGAAAAGGGGAACTAGTAACCCAATAGCCTCACTTCTGCTTCTGGGAAGGTCATAGAATGGATCCTTCTAAAAACTCTGAAGTACATGTGGAACAGGGAGTTAATTCAAGGGAGCCAGTACAGTTTCATCAAAGGTAAGTCCTGCCTGACCAACCCAGTGACCTTGAATGATGGAATTACTCCATCAGTGGACAAAGAAAGTTATCATTTACCTGGACTTCTGTAAAGAATTTGACACACTCCCCTTTAACACCCTTCTACCTAAACTGAAGAGATAGATTTGATGGGTGGACTGTTTGGTGGATGAGGAATTTGTTGGACAGTAACATCCTGAGGACACTGGTTTACAGTTCAATGTCCAGATGGACATTGGTGACGAGTGATCTCCCTCAGGGGGTCTGTACTGGGACCTGTGCTGTTTATCATCTTCACAGGCACCAGGATCAAGTGCACCCTCAGCAAATATGCAGATGACACCAAGCTGAGTGGTGCTGTTGGCACACCTGAAGGATGGGATGGGGATCTAGACAAGCTCAAGAACAGGACTCATGCGAATTTCATGAGGTTTAACAAGACCAAGTACAAGGTGCTGTACCTGGGCTATGGAGACTCCCAGTATCAATAAAGGCTGGGACAGACGGAGAGCAGCCCTGCCCAGAAGGGCTTGGGGGTGCTGGTGGGTGAGAGGCTGGACATGACCCAGCCATGGGCACTCCCAGCCCAGAGAGCCAAACGTGTCCTGGGCTGCATCCAGAGCAGCGTGGGCAGCAGGGCAGGGAGGGGATTCTGCCCCTCTGCTCTGCTCTGCTCTGGGGAGAGCCCACCTGGAACCTGCATCCAACTCTGGGGTCCCAGCACAGGGAGGATATAGATATGTTGGACTGAGACCAGACGAGAGACACAGGAATGATCCAAGGGTTGGAGTATCCCTCTTATGAGAAAAGGCTGAGAGAGTTGGGGTTGAAAGGCTCCAGGTGGATTTTACTGTGGCCTTTAAATACTTCAAGGGAGCTTATCAGAAAGAGAGAATTAGTAGGGCCTTCCTACTGTAGGGCAGTAGAACATTATTTAATGGTTTTAAACAAAAAGAGGGTAGATTTATACTAGATATAAGGAAGAATTATTTTTTTTTTACAGTGAGGGTGCTGAGGTACTGGAACAGGTTGTCCAAGGAAGCTGTCAATACCCTACTACTGAAAGTGTCCAAAGCCAGGGGGGATGAAGCTTTGAGCTCCCTGTTTTAGTGGAAGGTGTCCTTGAAACCTTTCCAAGGAATCTCATGTTGTCTTCTGAATATCTTAAAGCTTTCAGAGAGAGGTAACATCCACTAAAGCTATTCTTTGTGGGTTTTTTTCCATATAGAGTAGTTCTCTATCACATACCCAGTGTTGTTTCTTGCAATAATCTGACTTCTTTAGAGATGAAACTGAACTACACAGCAATCTCTCTTCATCACACACAGCACTACAACCAGATCAGTGTCACAGACATTCTGTCAAACAACTCAACTCATATTATATTTATTTCATCGTACCCTTTTAATAGTTTCAGATAGAAAAACTTAAAACAGAGAAAATAATAACTATCTTTAATTTATTTAATTTAAATAGATTAGTCAACTTGTAGTGTACTTTTCAAAATCAATTTTGAAACACCAATGCCATTGAAACATTAGAAAATCAACTTTGTTTTCTAACTGCATGTGTCTGTCTTTCCAATTCTAGAAAATCACAGCTGCAACAAATATATAAGATATACACATTATGTATATACACATATTTGAGTCACTTTGAGATAGCATTACCAATTAGGTTTGTACAGAGCTCCTTCTGGCTTTCAGAAACTTTTTGTGCCAAGAAGAAATTATAATTTTTATTGACATTCATAAAAAAAACCAATGGCTTGTGTTTAAAGCAAATTAGTGAACACTACACAGAGAAATGTAACATCGTATTTGCACTTGTTAAGAACGATTACCCTTTGCATTTGCAAAGTACATCAGTGTTTGACATGATATGTTGGAGATGCATAGATCTACATCTCCAGGAAATCAGCTGGTACCTTATATTCAAAACAATCACTTGCCTTAGCAATTTGTTGAGTTGAAGCTTTACAACTTTTCACCCTCAAGAGCACCACAGTGAAAGCGATGAACACCTTCAAAATATGAACCTTTTAGACCACAAAAGTTCTCAGATGCAAAATGAGGAAATTCCAACTGGAAAACTAAAAATATGGCATGAAATCCTGAATATAATGAGCAATTCCTTTTCCCTCTTGAGCAGTCACTCAGACAGTTTCCTCAAAAACCTTACTTAAGAAAGGTTCGCTCTTCACCACATAAAGATTTGTATCCACCGAAGTGTTTCACTTTCATTTCTGAAGCTGAGATACAGCAATATTCTCCAAAGTTCTACTCTCTCAGTCAGGACAAAAATAACACATGCTAACATCATACTTAAATATATCATGTCCCTAGTACAATCTTGACATATATTTATGTAAAAAACCCATGTACCTACTGGTATGATAACCTTTCATGCTTGCATTCTGTATGTGTCACAGAATTTGTCAGCACTGGGGGCTTTCCAGTTATTTTCTTATTAAAGTGAATGGAAACGGAAACTTAAAAGGGCAAGCTCGACATAACTGTGGGCATAGTGATGCATACGTTAACAGGAGATACTAAATATCTTCCAGAACAAGCTATACAAAGTGCATTTTCCTATTCAGTACAATCTGCAGCAACACAGTTTGACGATAAAATGTCATCCATCTGCATGCTTCTCTAAATGCTCCAATACCCTCCTGCATGTCAAACACCTTCTCTTCAAACTTTTAGCTTCTGTTGACACTTCATTAGGGAACATTTTGAAAATCCTCTTGATTTTAAATAGATGCATTTTGAAACATAGAGTCTCTGGAAGGCTTTTAGCAATTTTCTCTTGGTTTTGGATATGAAGCTAATTTTGCTTCTTTTAACTCTAGTTTTTGTACACTCGAATAACATAAAAGCCCTCAAATGGCAACTCAAGCAGCACTCTAGAACCCTCCTAGTCTCCTAGCAATTCATATATTGATGACAGGGCTGAACTAAGGACCTTAAGGCCTCCAAAATCCATTCCTCTGCAAAGCCTTTGCATATGATTTTTAAGCTGAGACATCAAATTCATTCAAACTCTCTGCTGCAGAGCTAATAAATTTTACAGACTCTACTATGAATTTAAAAACCATGCAGACTTCAGAAGAAAAAGATCTTAATCAAGCAGTTAGGACATCTAAACATATAATGCTGTGTAAAAGCTCTGACCAGAAAAAAAGAAAAAGAAAAAATTTTAAAAAGAACCAGCATCTTTGATGGTCTGCTACGTTTCAATCCAATTCTGATTAGGATTTGATTATTTTTACTCATATCAGCTTTGCATGTAATTGCTCATCTCAGAGCTCAGTGAAGTTGTACAGGAGTGCTCCCCTAGCAGCACAGTGTAGGTCAGGATGCTCATGCTACACAACCGAGACCCTGTTTGCCCTGATGTTCAGGTCAGGAATTGTCAGAATCCAGAAGTCAGAGTTGTGCTAAGGTGTCTAAAATTTTGATGCATCTGGTCCAGTACTAGTTGTCAATTCTCTGATAAATTTGCTGCAGTTTTTTCGAATGCCACAGATAATTTGTGAAATTCTAATTTTAGTTCTGACATATCATTACTTTCCTCACAATCATTTAAGATTTTTAACAGACACAGTGCACCTATTCATCTACTGCCGACATAAAGGTAGTTCCTATATAAAATCAACAACTGAAAGGATATTTTAGATAGCTGTATAATATTTGCATTTTCTGTCTGTCCAAGATTTTTCTTCTGGTCATTACTATCCTAGCTGTAATGTATTTTATATGTCTGAATATAACTTCTAAAACTATTCCTATAACGCACAGATGAAACTGAAATGAAAAAGGATACACTTTTCAAAAGTGACAGGACTAAAAGTATACAAACACCAATTGGAATTCCATAGCAGCAGATGTCAGTATTTTTCATTCATTTACTTCTAATTCAGAAGTCCCTGACCAGGTGACTGAACAGTAATATTTTCGTCATCAGTTTCTTTCTTATTTCATCTCTAAAATTAACTTTCCAAAAAGAGATTTTTGTAGTACTTAAAAAAAACCTAGTAGATGAGGCTTTTGACCTACATACAAGTAATTACATCTTAGGATCAACTAGAAGCTGAAGAATGAAACAACATACTGAAATTCTTTCTTTGCTCTTGTTACAGGTCAAATGCAGTTTTTTACAATAGTAACACTCAGATGGTATTTTGTTCCTCTATCACTTAAAGATCATCAGGAAGGGATTTTGATAATTCGGCTAACACACCTGTGCTTTAAGTAGATTACAGAAGGAACAAGAATTTTAAAAGCCTTGAAATATAATACCTGCTTCTTAATTAAAAAAAATATTATTTTTCAATTTTGGCTGATTATGAGGGTAAGGTTAACCATTAAAACACTAATTATTTGAACTGCGAATACAGTACTAAAGTTGTTTCACTTATTCCTACAGACTTCCCTACATGTAGCACCATTCAACAAGTTACTAAAACCATCACATTCTGAACCACAAGTGAGTCATTATACACATTCCATCCCGGAGGATCAAAGCTGAAATTTTACTTTGTTCAACATGAAGTCACCAGAGTTTAAAACTCATTTTAATTCTCCACATAAAGCTTGAAGCTGTCACTGAACATCCTACATGTCTGTAAACTATTAAATCAAACCATTTGAAAAATATGATCTGTGCCTTCTAAACTGCTTTACACCAACAGTGAAATTTGCCTTTCCAGACAAGTCATCATCTCCTAAGACAATATTAGAAAACATTTTCTTTTTAGGAAGAGCATTATTAAATGGCTTGGGATGCAGTTAAACTCCTAGTTTAAAAACCAGTAGAGTTTCCCAATTTAAGACATTGACAAAAAAAGCTCTGTACTTCTTCATACATCATACAAAATGTAAATACACAATTATTGTACATGATAAGTGCGGCAAACACAATAACATTACAAAAAAATTATGAGGAGCCCATTAAACTGGTTAGTGAGCCCTGAACTCTGTTAAACACATATCCATTACATCTACAGATTGCAGTAATTAAGCGTTCTGCATTTTATTGCCATAACTCTTCATGAACAGTACAAAATTTTATAAATTTCTTTCAGTGAAATAAAATTAAATATACATTTGCCAATAAAGCCACTATAATAAAGATATTAAAAGCTATCTTTCTAATTCTCTGAATTGCTGTTAAAAATAAATTTACTCATCACAGAATGACTGACTGATTCTTTAAAAAAAAAAAGCTACCAAGCTGGTATTCAGGGCTGCTTATTTTTTAAAGGAATAAAGGAATGTCTCAAATACTGAAAAAAAGAAAAGAGACAGGAAAGTGCTTAAATACACACTTGAAACACCTGAATGCCAGTCCTAAGGTTTGAGCAATAAGACTTACCTTACAATTGCCTTTGTCTATTTTATGAGCAGACTAAACAGAAACAACCACTCTAACAATCAGATTTTACTCTTCTATGTAAATTGATAATAATTAGATGGTTTTGGACTGCACCCTAGCTCTCATATTTCAGAACATCTAGCATCACATTCCCACATGAGTTTGCAGGAGCTGCAATTCAATTAGGGAACACAGACAATTACTCATAAGAAGAGACTTCGGGTTATTGAACTATTTGTTCAAAGATAAGTTTTTCTCCAACTGAATGTAATGAAATTTCAGCAGCAGTCATCAAGTAGAAAAACTGGTCATGCAAAAAGCCTCTTGATAAATTCCCTCTGCAAATATAAATGCAGCAAATACAACAACTCAAAGGAAAATGAGAAAAACTCCAGAATGTCAGAAAGTGTATGTAAAGTGAAAGTGGGAACAATACAGAAACACCAACCATATGAGCACAAGTGGAAGTAAAAGTCGGAGCTAGAGGGAAACAAGAAGATCTTCTCTAAGCATGTTAGCACCTTAAAAAGTTTAACAAAGTAAATACGTGTGTCTCTGGTAAATAAGATATGAGATCAAGTAAACATGACAGGGGAAAAGTACAGCAAAGGTCACAGAAAGGCTTCTCTATTATTCAGTGCTTTTTTGCCTTGTTTTCCATTGATCTGCTCCCTGGCCGATCAGAGTTCCTCCTGAGCATCACAGTCTGTGGGACTGAAGTAGTGCACACAGTAGCAGATTACAGGATCATGAGCAGATGCAGGAACTGGGCATTTCCAAGTCTCCAGGGACAAGATGGAATGCACCCAAGGGTGCTAAGGAAGTTGACTAATGTCACTGTGATATGAACCTCTTCTTCCAAAGATCACAGCAGTCAAGCAAAGTATCCTGGAAGTCATTTGTTTTTCACAGGAGAGGAAGTGTCTAACCAACCTGACAGTGAGATGGTTGACTCAAAAGATGAGGGGAGAGCAAAGACTGTAATTTGCCACAAATTTAGGGAGTTTCTGGCAATCTATCACAGTGTCCTTGTTATCCTCAGCCACCTAAATGATAGTTATAGAAAAACAGAGATCATCTCATCTCAGCGATACATACCAAAAGACTCAGATGGCAAAAGCACAAATTGCAAAACTTAAATTCTAATAAAATAGAAGAAAAAAGGTCTTCACAAGGAGGGGGATTAAACCATTAGACCACTGGTTGGCCAGAGAGGCTGAGAAATTACCTATCTTCATGATTTACTAAAGGGCAACACAAGGCTCTGACTAACCTGATTTAACTTCAGGGAACTGATCTAACAGGTAACTGAAGCATATGCCCTCAAAAGTACCTGCCCAACCAAAGTTACTCTATCATTCTAAAATACACAAGAGAAATTTATCTCACATGGCATCAACCTTAGTCAACCTGACAGGTCCAGCTGTTCCAATAAGAGTTTCTTGCTTCTCTAAATGCCCATGAGGTTGCTTCTACAACTGATCCCTGGACTCAGAATCAGATTCTCCAAGTCTGCTGTAGTCAAAATTAGCCTGGACATCTTAAATTGTAGCTCTTTTGCAGACCTTTTTTTTCTTATTATCATAAAGAAGAATTTGAACAGGCTGTTCTGCAAGTAGATCTAAATGGGTGATGACTTCTGGCAGAAGGGCAAGACACGCAGCTGAGGGTATGACAGCAAGCAGTAATCTCCAGACACAGCTGCTTGTAATATGCTGACACCCTTCCAAGTAACTATTCAAACTGTTTAACCAACCACATAAGGAAAAAGTGCATCATGACTAGGTCGCCAGAGCTAGCATTCAACAAAGCAACTGTTCTTTGTCAGGTAACACAGAGACTCAAATAAGCTAGTGTGAGTGAGGTAAGGAGCAAGGACTAAGAGCAGAAAATCAAAAAAATGCATGAGTTTTGTCAGCACTTCCCTTACTGTTCAGAGAATCCACAGTTGCAGGCACTGGCAATGATGTAATGGTCATTTTGAAAAACGTGGTACTTAGATCATGCAATTGCTTAACTATCAGGTCACTGTTACAGTAGAATCTAGAGATCCCTCTGTGCAAAATCAGCTCAGTGGTACAAGTTCTGAACAAAGCTTGTAACAAAGCAGAGGCTTAAGGGGAAGAAAGATCAGACAAATTCATGGAAGCAAAATCCCACAAGAGTTATTAAATATATATAAAACTCATCTAGCTCAGAAAACCCTGAATCAAAAAAACAGAGACTGGGAAAGTAATAAAGTGAAGTTTCATTTATAGACACTTGCCCTGTGGGAGACAAGACATGAGACTAGTCAGACCTTTGGGGTATGCAATACAAGCTCTTTGGTTCTAAGGTCTCACTTGCTCAAATAAGCCCCATCCATAAGTGGAGAATCATATGTGGAAAACTACAACCTCTATTCATCCTTGTACTTGAAAGTTTAAATCTGAGGTTATAGACTTCAACTAGCTCTTAAACTTCTCTGTGGACCAATCAACTGTTGAGGAATGTTAGACTGTGCGTACATCAGGAGACAAAATAATTAACTCAAAAACATTCAATCTACTGCAGTTCCTTTAGCAATGCATTTTAAATTCTGTTTGATTTTAAATTTTATTATTTTTGCAATATAAAGAAAACAAGACAAGTGTACAGAATTGTAAATCTGTGTCAGAAACAAAAGTTCTAATAACATCTTCATTTGTGCCCTAAGGGACTCATTACGGGATCAGGCAGAAAAAGGAGGCCATGAAATGGTTTGCACAATCACCT
This sequence comes from Melozone crissalis, assembly GCF_028551555.1. Taxonomy (NCBI): domain Eukaryota; kingdom Metazoa; phylum Chordata; class Aves; order Passeriformes; family Passerellidae; genus Melozone; species Melozone crissalis. The sequence continues at coordinate 32,184,834 of NW_026535783.1, read as the reverse complement.
CAACCAATGGAGATTCATAGCTCAAGTTATATTTACTCAATTAAATGTACTCTAATTTCCTTCAGTAGTTTCCTGGAAGTCCTTTGTCAGTTCAGAACCTTTTTTCCCTACTTCCACTGAGATTCATTTGCAGCATCAAAAAACTATTCTTCAGGTCAAAAAAATTTGTCATAAAGTAATGTATTGTAAAGTTTGTCATTGTAAGTAATGTATTGAAAGAGTATTGAAAACAGTATATTTTTTCACCACCTAGAATATCTTGGGAGTGTCAGAGGCATTCTTTCCTGGTCCCGTTGAAAGATTCAATTGGTTTAGATTACAGTACATACAATTATCTTTAACACCTTTGCTGATCAGTGTAGGAGGACGAAACTTCAGCAAATTCTTCATTCTCTAAATGTCAAAGACAGTCTGTCTCTGCTATGTTTTTGGTCCCAACATTCCCCTCTTTGCACTCCTTGTTGACTCTACACTGCTTCTATTCAGTAAAAATATCAGCATAAGGCTCTTAGGTTTTTGTTTTATCTATCCATGAAGTCTCACTCTGTACTGTGAGCTTTAATCTGCTCTTTGAACTACAGGAGTAATTCCAGCCTCCACCATTCACTTCTCGTGTTGTGAAACAAGCACCATTGTGCCTTTTTCCTTCACATCCCTTATGCTGGAGAGTAGTCTTGTGGACACAGTAACTATCCTCTTCAACCTGGGCCTTAAATTTTCTTTACTCCAATGTCTAAAGAAAACTGAAGACTGAAGAGACTCAAAACATTACCTATCACGCATATTACAATCTCATGGTTTCCTTATATTTTGATACAATATATTGCATTTTTTCTACATTTATACTCATAAACATTTTCTGTCAGGAGCAACCTCCTTCCTCCACTTTGCAGTTTGCCTTAAAATACAGGTTTCTCATCTTTAACCAGGGTATTACTGCGCTACAATAGTAAAAATTAATGATACCAAGTAATTCTAAAAGTATTCTTTGATGTCATAGATTTTAGAAAATATTCAAAATTATATTTAGTTCTATTCTTAGTGTGTTGGATTTACATTTATCAGAAGAAAATCTATATTTTTTTTAATATAAAAACAATTGGAAAGTTCATTTAAATCCCTCATCTAAATACCATAGAGATAAAGTAGGACATAAAAATGATTTGGGTTTGAGTAGGATCAAGTTTTTTAAAAATCATATTAAAAATCATAATTAAAAATAATATTAAATAATATTGAAGTAGTTTAATAAACTTAAAAGTAAATGGCAAATTAAAAGACTGCTGCCATTACATCATTGCAGAACAATTGTCCAGGTACAAATACATAATATTTTTCCAACATGTAACACAACAGCCTAATTCTACTGCACTGGCTTCATGCTACGAATAATATAATATCCAAACACTGATTCATATGACTATAAAACAAGAGTCTGCTGTGGATCACAGTTCAATGAGCTTTTATTCCACTGAGACAAAGTGATTCATATAATAGACATTTTCTAAACTTCTGAGAAACAATGCCACATTAACTCTTCCATAAAAGAAGGATCAAAGTATGATACAAAGCCTTAACTGTGCAGAAGACTTGATATACAGACATTTACTAGGGTCAAAGAAGCACTCTAACGCAAAAGGTATTTAGTAAAATCTAAACACTCTATCACTTTTCATTCTGCCAGTCAGAATTTATTTTTTTTTAATGTGAACATAAAAAGAAACTGGGATTGTAGTAATAACAGCTATTTGGGTTACACAGTCACACTGGCTATGTTTCACTGATGGCCACATCACTGACAAGGTTTCACTTTTCACAAGTTTTACAGAAGTTTTTCAGCTCCTCTGTTTCAATATACAAGGTTCCATCTATAAGGTCTACTCAAATACGAGAAAAAATTTCTGTTGTTTATGAGATTACTATAAATCCCTTTGAGCCTCTTCCTTGATGGTTTTCAAAAATTCATGGTTTATCTTTCAAGTGTGATAACAGTAGAAAGGAAACTGCTCCCCCTTATAAAACCAAACATTGAATAAAATGTCTCAAACCTGAAGCTAGTGCAAAAATGTAACATCACTGGCTTAGAATGATCAGTAATCACTGATCACATTTATTACAGCTCAAATGAAAACAAACAAGATACATGTCATAATAACGGAAATACCACTACTAACATCCTGCATTCAATGAAAGCAAATACTTCTACTATGATTAGTAGTCTAAAAAATGTAGAAAAAAAGAAAAAACCCCAATGTTTAACGAACACCACTATCACTTTTGCACCTATTTTACGTTTGAAATTTTCACAGGTAAACTTTTAAAGAAATACAAATATCACATAGCACTAGTCAAAACCAGACACTTTTCTAGTATTTTTGAATGTTTAATGGTCAAGAATTTAACAAAGCCATTATTAATACTTCTTCAATGTCAGCAGAAGTTGATAATGCTCACTACAAGCCTCTGCTCCATAAATCCATTTTCTTTCCTAGAAAACAGATACTTTGGTAGCTTACTCTTTCCCAAAGCACTTCAAAGATTTTTGGAATCATTGTCATTTAGATTTTTCAAAATAGTTCCACAAACTGTTTCTAAAACAAAATTTCAAGTTGGAATTATGTTAAATTCATCTACAAAAATAACAGTTAAGAAAGAAAAAGAAAATCGTAGGTAGTGAATTAACTAGCTAAATTCACCAAAAAACATGACTGTATGGATGCATGCATGGGTGTACAACAAGGTGAAAACAGAAATTATTTTACTGTGAATTCTTATATTTACAATTAATTAAAATGTTTTGGATATAGTACCAATCCCTCCAACAGGATCTTTTCTTCACATTTATAAAATTGCATGAGCTGCTGCAGAATACTAAGTGCAAGGGACTAGCAAGACATAACTTTATTCAGAGGCATTACAAATTTAAATTCCATATTAAAAAAAATATATTTTTTATACACTGTCCCTCAAAGTGAGTACTATTTCTAACTAAATCACAATATATTACACTTTCTTTTCTGCACATATCACTTTTATATGTATTTTATATGCCTTTATATGTGGTTTTATATGTCTTTACTAAAATATATGTATTTTATATGTCTTTACTAAAATAAATCACTCAATAGTAAATAACCACTAGACTTGATCTTAAAAATCTTTTTTAAACCTGAAGGATTCTGTATTGCAGCATTCACCAAGCATTCACTGAACTACTTTTCATCACCTCTACTTAAAGTAATTTAAAAGAGCAAGTACAATAAGCAGTAGTCTGTAAAATAAGCTAGGTATCCTACAGCATAACCCTAAAACATGGAACACTTGAAATTAGAGTAAACTTCAGTATCCAACAACTAAAATCACTTAGATACAGTGTAATATTATGTATATATATATATATATATATATATATATATATATCTTCTTTAGTAAATTATCTTGTACATCTACATTTAGTTAGACTCATGAAAATACAACAACTATAGTATCAGTTTCTACAATATTAACCTAGGTTAAATAGTTCATTAGAACCTCAGCTCCAGGTAAATTATTGAGTCCTTAGTTATGTGAAATTCCATTCTAACTACTTGGAATCATTTGCATTTGCCTACCATCACAAGGCAAGGCCAGTGATACCAAGCACAAAGAAACTTTATGGACTTTATAGTGGATATATATTTTCTTGTTTATCTTAACTGCAAAGTTCTATTGACAAGTTTTAATGAGGCTTCAGAGGCCTGGTTTCTAAGCAGAATGGAAGTAAAAGACAAAAAGTACACTGAAGACTAAAAGTATATTTTTAATGTTGTAAATATAAACTGGAGCAAGAATAATTAAATAAGTAGATGACTTCTAGCAAGCTTCTCTATTTTCTGCAAGTTGTTAGGATTTTCAAACTGATGAACTATTTCACTGGTTATTTTCTGCTTCTGCAGTATTAAACTACAAGAGGGCAAGGAATGAAATAGCCTTTGCAACAACAAAACATTACCTACTGTATGAAGCCAGATTCCATCTAGTTTCATATTCAGTATCATATTTTTTCCCCAGAAAGACACAAAAAGGAGTGTGGCGCATTATTGAATAAATGTGGATTTTCCTTAATCACAAATTGTAAAAGACTGACTTAGTTAGGCAGAGAGGTTTGTAACTTTTTCTAAGTATTTGGGAGTCTACAATAAAACAACTATTTTTTTTAAAATCTTCCTAACATTTTAAGAAAATAATTTTGTAGAAGTAAGTACCTTGCTTAATTCTGATTGTGTATAGAAGTGGTAAATTTTAAGATTTTGACTAAATCAGACAAATTCTTGATTATGAGCCTAAGAAATGTGCGAATCAGCCTTTTTTACCAACCATTAAAAGAACTCAGTAAATCACAGTGAAAGACGGCAGAGAAAACTGCCAGACTGACCATGGAAATAACTAACAAGCAAGTGCTAAAAATATTTCACTCATCACATGATGCAATGAAAATCAGAAGTAGGCTTTTTCTTTTTCTTTTTTCTTTTTTTTTTTTTAGTGTAGAGGCTAATACTCAAGATATGGAATTAAAAGCAACTTCTAACAAAGAATGTCAATGATTACTAGAAATGAAAATATCAGTCATATGGTGGTGTGTTCTATTTAGATTAAATGATATTCAAATGCAGTTAATTCTTGGGAAAAAATTTCCTTCCACACACATTCTTAAAGCTGACTTTGTCATTGTGGAAATGATTACAGCTACTATATCACTTCCATAGTTCCACATTGCCATCTCAGTGATTGATGTACTTTACTTTAATCAGACATTCAAAAATCAATAAGCTACACCGTGAGTAGTTCATGTTCCAATATCCCAATTCTGCAGCAGTGCTGGTTAGTCTGGAGTTATTTTACATTTTCAAGAACAGGCAAAAAAATTCCTACTCATACTTTACTTCACACATATCTGAAGATCAAAAATGAATCAGTAACATTTTTTGATGCAAAAAAATATTCAAGTTATTTAAAGATACAATACTTTTCATTACTATATTAAGTTAAAACAAAATAACTATGTCATTATACTTCGCTAAAGCTGACCTGTCATGGCCTAAATTCTTCAAAGATATTATGTTCACCTGCTTAAATCTCTACACAGAAGGGAAGTACCAGAAAGAAAAATCAACACCATCTAAACTTTCCCCCTGAAATTACTTCCACTTTAGTGGGCATCACCATATTGCAGAGGAAAGGGACAGTAAAGACCATGTATACAGCTGCAGAAACTGCCAGACCTGTCTCAGTAAATGTCAAGTCATGTTTGATAATGCAGAGTCAGCCAACCCAAACTCCACACTTGGTCTGTGCTTACGATATTATTCCCTAGTCTATTAAAAATTATTCACTAATGTAACCTTATCATCTATTCAGCTGTACACTAAATATTAACTGTAAAATATTATCTACACTCATCCTTTCAGAAACCTGTGATCTGATAATAATGTTACTGGAATAACAGAAATATTCATTATATTATTAAGCATTCATTTCTCTCAGTGAAAAAAAATCTACATCATCGCACAGAGAAATGATGGATCTATGATTTTGAAAATGCACTTCCCCTAAGGTAAGTGCTTATTGATCTGTTTATGTAAATGCCTCACAGTAACACTGTCCTTGACAGAATTAGACTATGTACAAATAAATAAGAGATTATTCCTTTAAGCAAGGAAAATCTGACACTTGCATTAGTTGTAGGTTTCTTCACATGTTTACTTTGGCATTCTTGATGGATTTCAGTCACAATTCTTTAGCAATGCAGAACCTTACCTCTATCAATGGCTACTTCAGAGAATGATGAAAATTGCAACAGCTAAACTGCATCCCTGATAAGAATAAACAAATAAAACCAAAAAACTTCTCATTTTTCTCCTGAATATCAAAACAAAGCAATTATCTCAGTATTATTTTCAAAAGATAACCTTTTAGTTAAGATCATTCCATATACTCTTTGCATCTGCAGAGGCACTAGACACATGCTAACAGAAAGACTCTTACTTGGTGTTTGGTCTTTCTTAGAAACAAATGCTAGAACAACCAACCCAACATGACCAAGCAAAACCTGGAACAAACACTCCAAGGCAACTCAGTCAATAATGTCAGACATGTTAGAGTACAATAATAAGTTCAGATAAACCCTTTTTCAGCCACATAAAAGACCTATTACTCCAGAAATTCACCACCAATCTGAGAGTCCTTCTTAGCAGGCTCTCTACAGTCTCATGATATACTTTGAAATCAACTACTACAGTTTGATCCTCACATATATATCCTCAGAGACACTCAAATCAGAATTGGATAAGGTACTGTACCAGGGTGTCTCCCCATTCCTTTTTATATCTTCTGTCCTGCAATCCTCTGGGTCAAGAATCACTGGACCTTATGGATCTCTTGTTCCTTAAATGTGACTGTTCACAATAACCATATTTTCAGTAAGATACAGACATTCTTAGGATAATCTCAGACATATATTACTTTTAGAGCAGGAAAAGATCTTCAGCTAAACAGCCAAATTCAACCCAACCTTAGCTGTAGCAGTACTATTACTTCACTACTCTGAATTTATTTGTAAGGATAACTTCATTTTCCTTCCTCTTACTCAAGCTGGCTTCCTGATGTGACAGCATGAGCCAAACTCCCTTTGGCAGCAACTCAGTAACTGCACTCATCTTACATATCTTATTCTTGGTAACATAGGAGTATACTAAAGATCTGCAGCAAGCCTATTACAATCAATAGAAGAACATGAAAGTGAGTTTATTGTCCACACCACACAGAGTAAGAAGAAAGAAGGCAGAAATCAAAAAACACCATTGTTTCAAAGACTAAAACTCTCTTCTTTTAAAGACTAAAGTATGAATCATACATGCAATAAAACCTTTGGATTAGGGTTTTTATCAGAAGTGATAATATGAAGTTCTATTACATCAGGAAGCAAGAGAATGAAAAAAATAACAAATCAGAAAAATAGCATGAGACTGCAATAATATTTTGTTCTTTGAATGATGTTTTCAGGAAATTCAATGATTTTTCCATTGACACATCATACTTCACCATTATGAAGCACTACTTCTCTTTTCTATGCAAGGAGCAGGGGAAAGGAAAAAAAAACCAACCAGATTTAGACTCACATACATATTTAACATGTTACTTTATGTTGTGCTGAGAAGGAAAGATGTTTCTGAGAAATAAAAAAATCAAAACCCAAAAGAACATGTTTTTCACTGTCTTTTGATACTTCATTGAACTGCTAAACTCACAGAATCACTGAATGCTAAGTTGGAAGGAATATCTGGTGATCACCTCGTCCAATATTCATGAAAGGTCACCTAGAAAAGGTTCAGGACTATGTCCAGATAAAGGAATTCGGAAGATCTATTTTTCTAATGCAGCAACTAGCTCCTGGATGACAGGTTAAGCTAATAGACATCTACATAAATCTGCTAAAATATATAGCACATGGAAAACCTGAAACATATACTAGGGTGTACTAGTCTAACAGTTATTTTATTTGGGCCACCAGGATAAAAAAATGCAAAAAATAGCTTTCACTGATTTTTTTGTCCTTGTTTTTTTTAAGTAAACACTTATTTTCCTGGAGGAATAAACACTGGGGGGGCTTGGGGAGCTTTTTTTTTCAGGGGAGTTGGGGTGGGTTTTTTCAAAAGAAAACAATTGAAAAATTTTGTCACTATCATTGGTTCCATTATGTACAATCACTTCTTCTCGAGGAATAGAAAAGTATGTGTCTTTGTAAATATTCAACTATACCAAAATAAATTCAGGTTTTAAAAATTAAAAAAAAAGGTATTGTAAAGATAAACATTTAGTAAAGGCCACAGTAGAATAGACCTCTCTGACCTGGAAAAAAGATGCTGTCTAGAGAAATTACACATGTATTGCAGGGAATTCCAGACTATCAGAAAATCTTTAGCTACAATACAATCTGTAGTTACACTCCACACTTTCATTTAGGACACCACTTTTACGGAACATGGAAACAATTTACTTGGGGTTTAACCCCTTTTAAAATGGAGAAGCAACAGAACTGACAACATATCAGCTTTTTTCACTATTTGGAACTTTGACATTTCCAAGACTACCTTAAATTCCTCTTAATTCACAGAGGCTTATTTTTTTCGTATGAACAATGCGTAAGGACAACAATAGCTGCTTCCTATGCTGTATGGGCTATTATTTTTGTACTCCCAGTGTTTCTTTCTTCCTCTGCATTTCTCACTTCAAGATTGAAGAAAAGAAAGCCTTTTAATGGCAATAGTGTTATGCTCTGGGTGACCTCCTATTCTGTTGAAGAGACGGATATCCAGAAATCTGGCACCTCTAAAGTGTTCAGCATGAAGACTTTTGATCATCTGTAGTAGTTATAAAGCCAACTAGGCGTAACATCCTTTTGAGCAACTTAACTATCAAAATTCAGACACTCATTTCTGCCTCTAATCTTAGAGAAGCACTAAGAAATCTTTCACTGCTATGGGTTCAGTCCTGTAGGAAGTGATGGCCCAATATAACTGGGTTAAAACGTCTATTAATTTCCTAAGGTGGAAGAACTTTAAAGTACATGCTATATATTGCCTTGCTCAAACTCATGGCAATTACTACACAAACCTAGCATCACACTTAGGAATTTCAATAAAAGATCAATGGCTACTTTTCAGGCAGCTAATTTTCAGGCAGAATTATCATGGCAGAGAGCATTTGGTCTTCAAATGATCACATTTCTCTTCCATATTGGAAGCAGCAATTTCTGTATGAACTCTTTTCTTTCTGACCCTTTTTAAATTTTATGTAAAATGAAGACTGAAATGGAAAACAAAATAATAAAAATATGAACATTTACTCTATTTTTATGGCTTATTGCTTATAAAAGAGTTGTTGAAATCATTTATGATGTGAGCTTTTATATACCAAAATTCAAAGGAAGTAACTAGCTATGGCCATGCAACATGCACTTACTAAATATTTATTCTGAAGCACGCTTTTTCCTCTCAGATTTTATCTGGCATATTTACAGTGGCTATGTGCAGACCTATGGTATACTTCTGTAACTACACGAGTTTGTCATAAGAACAAATCATACACACAAAATTGTATACTGCCTATCCCTTTTACAGATAGAAAGAAATTTAAAAAAAATAAAATCCAAACAGATACATCCGTTTGAAAAAAACATAAAATCAATTTGCTCTTACATTCTGTATTTTACAAGAAACTCCCCTTTTAAAAGAAGCCTTTTAACACTGAGACCATGCATGGGATTCAACTTAATACACCTAGAAGTGCTTTAAAAAGTGCTTCTGGATGTCACACACTATCTGTAAGCTCCTGCACTGACTGCAAGACCACAGAAATAACCAGAGGCCCAACCAGACACTCCAAGGCATAGGGACTACATGTTAAGGGAACTGAGTTCCACAAGCTATTTTCTGCTGGTGAGAACAACCTTTGAGGAACTGCCTGAAAGGAAAGGCTGGCTTCTGCTTCAAGGCATGAAAACTCAGAAACACTTAGGTCCTTTTGCAATTGTGTACCTTTCAATCTCAATTGTCCTGACAATTTAGATTGACCTAGTTACCGGATGTCTGAATTGAGAATTGTCCAACCAGGTAGTAAGGTACACGGAAAGAAGCTTTAACTTTGGCTTGCCTATGTTGGACTCCAGTTGTGGTAACACTCTAATATTCATCCAGAAAGAGGAAATTATACAGAAAATATCAGCTTTCCAATCAAAGTAGCAACTATTCATTGATCTTTTCTAAAAGGACAACTTCTCCAATGTATATTGCTACACTGAGACAGACTTCCACTACGGGAAAATGGTGGGGCAGTCTGTGATCTAAGACGAATTTACCATAATTTTTTTTCTTCTAATCCAGCTAATATCTACCTAGCATCTCACTAATTCATATAAGCTAGAAGAAGAGACATGAAATTTGTTCTAATTTTTCCTTCTGTTTAGAAGACATGTGAATTCACTGAAATTTTAGATGCAGGGCTACTGAGAATGGCTTGATGATTTTGAAGGCAGGGTAACAACAATAAAGTCTTATAGCATACAGTGAAAATTCAACACACAAAATGTTCAAACCTATGAAAACTTCCAGTGTTTTTAATAGGTTCTAATTCATCTGCTTTCTGCAAGACTTACTTTTACTCCAGCTTTGCTGGAAGAAGTATCAATTGCTGACTCTTTACAAGAAAACAGAGTTAAGAGAAAGATTTTCCAGAGAACTTTCCCCATTAAAAAAAGGTGAAAAAAGTGACTTCATGACAGAAGAGGGAAAACTGCATTTAGCTTATAGTCTTAGTAAATGCAGACATTTGGCAAAAGTGTCATAGAAACACATTAGAAACAGTCAATAAAGCAGATGCCAAGCTCAACAAAATGAAAAAAGTTCTGTCACAATAATAACAAAAAAAACACCAAACCCTTATCATACTGATATTTTCAAGAACAACATTTAGGCATATGTTTAGATTATTAAAATGTTCTATTTTATGTGTCTTACAATAGAGGTGGACTAATAATTCAGGCTGAGGGATTTTCCAGACATACCAGTTTCAACATGCCAAAACAACTGTGAGTTTAGAAACATTAACGTATTTCTCTAGTTCTTGCTGAAACATAAAACTAAACAACCCCTCCCCCCAAAAAACAATCATGTGAATCATGACCACACTATGTATTAATAATGTCATAGTATATGAACATTATAAACTACCAAAAGAATTTTCCTAAAAGTAATTTAAAAATTAATACAACTAAAAAGATTTCAATAGTATGTTTTCAATAAAAACACAGGTCTCAAACACAGGAAGATGCATCCAAATCATTTTCATTTGATCTACTTAGCATAAAAAAAGAAGTAAGTATGTTCTGCATCTATGTGATTTACTAGATCAGAATGTTCTTTCACACTGTTCATCTCCAGTGTTTTGTTTTATGTTTTATCACATTAGAAAATGAATCACTTATAATTTACTTTGTTTTTACTCTTTTTTTTTACAAAGGCTTTGGGGAGCAGTCAGCAGATGCAGGGAATAGAGAACAGCTTAATTTACTGTCACTTGAAAGAATCTGAAAACAAAGGAGACATCAATAGATGCATTGGACCAAGTCATCAAAATTTGCTAGTATTCCATACACTAAAAGACTGGATATTATGCAAAGCAGCCAGACCTTTCTTTGTTCCATTCAAGGAAATCATATAGCTAGCAGTCTGATAAGATAAAGATCACAAGAGGAGTATGCAATAGCTACTGCCCTTTATACAAGTCTCCAGTGAAAATACTGGCTTCAGCAGGAGTCAGGGAGAAAGCTATTTTTTCCCCCATTTTGTCATCTTTTTAAATAAAAAAATACATTTCCTATTAAATTACAGAAAAATAACTAGCCTTCAAATTGGATTTAATAAATTCTCTTCCAGCACTACAGAGGTGTAGGGTAATATTTCAATGGATATAACAACAAGATGTTTGGCCCCTCAACAGAGCTCGGGTACAACATATAAAGTTGGAATTTTAAAAGGTACTCCATTTTAATATAAAATTACTGTTCAAAAAGACCTCTAGTGTTTTTCTGTCCTCAAATATGCTAAGACATTTAAGCAAGACTTGGAGAAAATCAGATTAGAAATAAAAATAGCTATTCACTTACACCACCTTTCCAAGGCACTATGAAGAAGGGACATATTTTCAACTGTCATTGCTCAGCCATGGAAGTTCAGGCCACAAGTTTCATCTGAAAGTAAAACTTCAGAAGAAAACCACTACTGATTATGAAACCCAGGACCAAAACAATGGCCACTCTTTTCATGCTTGCAATGGCAGTGATAGCAGAGCATCACTATGCTCTGCTGTATGTTCCATCAGAAATTTAGTATCTCAAATATCACTAGAAGTACCCTAACTGAGAAGCTCCTCAGCTGTACTAAACTACACCTCAAAATCCCTCAAAACCACAACTCTCCCATAACAAAATAAACCAAAGAAACAAAAAATTAAAAAAATCCTATAAAAACCTTTTTCATTATTAAGCTTTAATCTGTGCCCAAAGATCAGTTTTGCACAAGTCTAGAAAAGCTTGTCCCCAAGAGTAGGGTTTACTACTTGTACTACTTGCAGTGATGATGCCTGATACTTTAATCAGAGCCATCTTACTGCTATAGGCAAAATTTAATTTTTCAAGACGGTGGATTAAGGGCCAGGATGCTGTGCAGCTTGTACCATGGGGAATAGTAAATGAGGAACAGGAGAAATACTCAGATCTAAAGTAAGGTAAAAGGCTCAGAGCTAGGATGCAGACAGCGGGGCAGGTGAGGGGAGAGGGAGATCCCTGTAGAACTAGGTTTGATGCTTCTCTACAGCAGAAACAGAAAAATTGAGGATAGCAGCAGCATTGCTAGGAATTGCTAGCCAGCTGTGTCACTGCACAGTAAGAACTGTTTTCTGACCATTGAACCCTTCTCCCTCACTGGCAGCATCAAGCTTCTCTCTCCAGGGCTCTGGCTCATGGGAGGTAGAAAAGGGCTAACAGCTATTTTGCCCTGCAGAGTAATCCACTGCCACAAGCGACCGCCTGCCATGCCTGTGGCAAAAGACAATCCTGATTTCAACAAAAACATTGTAGAGATGGGGATGAGAACAAACCTAAAACAGCAGCAAACTCAAATTACTAAGCTTCTTTTTATTTGGCAACACTGCTACAATGTACTTTTCCAAAGAATTATATATCATATACAGATGCTAAATTTCTGTACTTTTTCAAATGTAACCAGTATCATTCTCAGATACACTGTAGTTTAATGCAGGGTAAACCCACTACTTCAATCTCTCTCCCATATTTACTAATTACATGTATTTTCCTTTTGATTAAGTTGCTGGTTTGTTTTCATTAACAGTCAGACTCTTCTGCATGATCAAACCCAAAAAATGTTACATTGAACAGCAGTCCTGTAACAGATCACCTGGTAGGGTGACCATGACTATTTCCAGACACTTCCTCAGCCTCTGTTAAGCCAGTGACAGATTGCAGTTATTAACAGGTCAGTGAATAAATTAATTCCAGGGCACTGAAAATGATGTTCACAAAATGAAAAGTGGCCTTGCTGACATTGCATCACTATTTCTAGACAGTGTGCTTGAACACCAAATAAATCTCACAACTTGGATGAGTGCCAAAAACTAGTGACCTAGTTTCATTAGTGTGGGAAAAGACTAGCAATTGGTCCAAAGAGAGCAGATTACCAAAATAACTTCACACAAAAGCATTCCATAAAGAATTTTCTTTAAATCAGACATTTTCCAATCTAACAAATCACTGAAAATCCTGTCTCCCTTGAAATGTCAGTCTGAGATCCATTAAATTCTAAAGTTAAAATGCATTTATATTACTCATGCTGACATTCCTATACAACACTTCGATTAAACAGAATAAATATTATCTTCTTTCCATCTCATTATCTCTTTCCATCTCATTCATAATAATTTAATACTGTTTTAAATCAAAACAGCTTTTGCATTTTCAGTGAAAAATGTAACACTTCAGGCTTAAACAAAAAGTTTTACTAATAAAAGTAAGTCTATTTTTAAGCAACAGTAATCTGCTCAGTAATCTTCCTTGATTAAAAATTCCTTGGCTCCTCTTCAAAAAACACACTGAGCATAGATGAGCTCAACAGCTGTCAACATAATTTTTAGGAACTTACCAAGCATTGTTGCGTCTATACTAGCCCCCATTTATACACTCCAGCTGGTCCACCAGAGCCCCACTCCCAATCCTTCGCCTCCAGTAACATCTATATTGAGATGAACACATTTTGACGAGGGGAATCTTAATAACAACACAAAGTAAAAAGATATTTTCTCTCTTTTCATCTTTCCAAAGCCTGTTTCTTTCTGTAAATTGCCTTCCATTCACTAATACAGCAAAGTGCAGAAGATAAACTGAAATACTGTAAGAAAACTATTACAGCACTGGTAGAAATCCCAGAACATTCTTTCCTAAGTCAGACTTGAACATGACATAAGCAATGCAATGCAATTAATTTCACCCAGCAATCCCTGCTTACAAGTTCTTACTAATGCATGCCAACGACAAAACCGCAACTGTTCTCTGCGTGCCATGCGCAGTGAGGATCATTTGTGCAATGACTTACACAAGAGGTCTAGAATTTATTAAAAGGCTGAAAAAAAATCCATGATCATTTAATCCCCTCAAAACGCTGGGTTTTCTTTTATCCTCCGGATTCCCTCTGGATTCATGGCTACTGAAAAAATCCTAAAGGATGATCATAGCTTTTGCAAGCTTTACTGTGGCAAGCACTCATGTCAATGGAAACTTTGAGCAAATAATGTCATGAAGACTGGTGACTAAGTTTTGGAAGGACATACCCATCACTTAAAAATGCTGCGGGAGCATCTGAGCAAAAAATAAGCAGAATGAAACCCGATACTAATAACTTTCTTCTTAATAAACCATTTATGTACGAGTATCAATAGGAAAATTTCAGCATCTTACTTCTTTCTCCTCAGTTATTAAAATCTTTCAAAATCCTCATGTTTGTATCTCCAACTAATTTTGTTTTTCTGCCAATAACTTCCTGATCAGTGTGCATATTTTTTTACTGCTTTTTCTCTCCTACACCTTCTGTCTCTGTCTCTGTGAACAATGTCTTTTAGGCTATGATCCCAGCAATGCGTACAGGCTTTGGCAGTATCATAACTAGGTGCTGTCAGCTGTAGACTTAAAAATAATAAAGGGAAGGCATGGGGACAGGGGGATGCACCACGGGAGCTCAGTCACTTTAAAACACTTAGAAGTGGGTAATAAGCTGTTTGATGCCAATTTATGAAGCTTTATCTCAGCCATAAAAATTGTGCAAGTCTTCTACACATACTTTTTTTCTCACAACTAAAATGCACATTTGGTCACAGAATACTGAAAATGACCAAGTGATATGTAATACGATAAGCTACACAGTTTGCATCCAATGTCCCATCTTCAGCATCTTGTACTAAATTGTGTCTATCATGGTACAGATTAACCAACTTCTTAACACTACAAGGAATATTTTCATCACCGCTTTTACACATCTCATCTAGTGACACACCAAGAACTAAAATTAAGAGTCTGTTTCTAGGGTTGTCAATGCAGAGAGACAGGATAGGCACTAAGCCTCCCAAAATTACCTAGATGAATAATCTTCTTTACTCCTTTTTTTTTCCTGTATTCTACTGCCCTGGTATGTTTTTCATGCATATATACTGGTAATTTGGTAATAATATATATCTGCTTGATTCTATTGTAAAAAGAATCTGCTTGATTCTATACTAAAAGATAAAATTAGGTTTTTCCCCCACCACCTCAAGTTTTTAGAAAACAAATTCCAAACCCAGACTGAGTTGCTTATGCATTTTCATCTTTATTCTTCATTGATTCTTTAAGGTTAATAATTTTTTTTACTTCACTTACCCATTTCCTCTATCTCTTTTTAAACTCCTAAGGAGTTTCTTTCTCCTTACCACTTTTGCTACTATAGAGATAGGAAAAATAGAGAAAAAGCTGCTTTAGTTTGTAAAATAGAGTGAGTTAGTGCAGCTGCAGGAAGAAAGGACACTATTGAGACAATATTTAATCTCTGACAATAAGCTGAAGCAGCAATAAGGCTCTTTATACAGGAACTTAGAAACGCAGTCAGAAAATATACAGAACCTTAAAATTCAGAAATGCTGACCATAGAAGAGGCTGAGCCTAAAAATCTAAGCTGAAGATTTTTGGTTTAGCCTCTAGGCCACCAGGAGTCAAGTCCTTAATTTGTCCAATATTTACTTCCAAAATGCAATATTTTTTTTAATTTAAAAAGAGACCAAACAACCAAACCATCAATTTTTAATAGAAAATTTCATGCAATTCTGTTTTCCATATCCAGCAAATTTTAATTTTTCCCATGCCCCATTTTTCCCGAGAAACACCAGCTAGTAGTACTTGGTCTTCCTTTTGTTTTTGCATAAGCTTAGAAATGAGATATTGAAACAAAATAATAAAAAAAACTTCACATGAAAGTGTGCCATTGGAAGTTTCTATTATGATTTTCAGTGGACAAGAGAGCTTGAGACAGACACTAGGTTCTGGTTTTAGGACAAAAGGGTGGTCTTGCACAAAGACTTCGTACAACTTTTAAAATGAAGTCCAAACTTAATGCAAGGGGCAAATTATTTCATCAAATGCATTCATGAACTCTGATAGATTTATATGAGTCAATAGAAAACTCATTTAACTGATTACGTGCAAGTCTGTACACAGGTAATTTTTATATTTTAACTGTCTTTGAAAAAATATTAAGTTCCTTACCTAGCAGCATTTTTGATCATTCTTTTCTCTATTTACTTTATTCTTTCTATGTCCTCTTCATATAAGCGCCCCAAGTGAATATAACCTACTTTGCACCTATGTTATGAAACCTAGTATGAATTTCATACATATTGTTACAGTCTGCCCAGACCATAATTTCTATTCTGTGTCATACTATTTTAATTCATGTGGTGAGAAAAATCAAGCTGCAAAAGCAAAGTTTGGGTTTGCTTTGTTTTCAAAGCTTTACTGCTTTGTAGCTCCCTGCAGAACAGAGATGGTCTGGAAAAGATACAAATGTGACAGTACAACCCATGCTCAGTGAAAGAGTACCTGAATGGGGCTTCAGTCTACATTATTTAAGGAGGACAGAAGAAAACAAATAATTTGTTTCACTTTTTCATTTTTCTGGCTGTCATTCAAAAATCTGCAATCCATGAATCTCATAAAACAATTTTCCAACTCATGAAAGCTTTCTTATATACCCATGATAATTAGGAAAGTAATTGATAACATTGCTCAGGTTGTAACAACAAATTTTAGTAAAAACAGTACTCCAAAATTCAATCTTGATACACCAAAAATAGTAACACTTTAATTTTTCAGCATTTATCAAATGCTATTCGTATTATTGATGAAACTGAAATAGAAATCTAAAGAATATCTTAGCAGTTCATTGTAAGGTGCATTGGATTTCAACTTGAAACTGACATTCAATTTAACCTTTGCACTTGGCTGAATTGGACAACTACTTCTGTTAGCAAGAACATGTTCTGTGTGAGTTTTTCCCATGCAGAAATTCCCTTGACATCTTTCTCATCCAAAACAGAATTATTTTTTTTAGCTTTCAAGTCAGCACTGCAACAGAGAAAATAAAGATGTTTTTGAATGCAAAGAATTAAGGAAAATATACTATGATTACCTAAATTTACTTTTTATTCTTACCCTGGTTTTCTTCCTATGCAAAAAAGCCTAACATTTCAGTGTTCCTATCTCTTATTTCATAGTCTTATAATCTGAAACCTCTGTAAGTCTCCAAATACAATTTGAAGTCTAGAAAAACAGCCCAAACAATATTGTTACCAAAGTAAGGGGAGAACAGAGAAATGCTGTAATTATATCTCCCTTGTTCTATATTTTAAAGACAAAACCAGTCCCATCCCCTACAGTTTGAAGTTTCAGTTTCACCTTTGGAAAATAAGGTTTAAAGCAACTTTTAGATAGAAAGAACATATGGTTTATTTACAAAGACCTTCTTAGAGAGTTAGTAGAGGGTTTTTTTTGTTTCCTTCCTTTTTTTAAAAAAAGTCTTCTTCATAAAATATGCTTTTCATCTGAATGCTCTCAAGGAAAGGATGATCCCGCGGCTATGTGCTTGGTTTTTATTTTAATATTAAAGAGTGGAAGACAGCTTGGTAATGAAGTAGTGGGATTTCTGGGAGGAGCATGGAAGAATAAAAGCAAAATTATGATGAAATGAACGAAGCCTTGCTAATTAAAATGCCTTTATAAACACAACAAAAAAAAAAGAGTGACAGCTGTAAGTACGCGGGGCAATAGCCAGTTTTTATCTAGCAATGTCAAATTATCTACTTCCACAAGCATATTAATTTCAATGAGGGTACTTTTTTTTTTCTTGATGGAAACATAATTGTTGATGTATGCCAATACATCATTTAGCTTACACCAAAATCTTCTGTGTAAATAAATTGCAGTAAGAAAATACAAATTATATTTTATATATATGACTGTCTTTTCTACTTCTTGCTATCACAGATTACTTCCCCTTGTGAAACCAATGTATCTTGTTCTATTATTAGAGTAGGAAGTTTATGTATGTTCTTTGCAAGTACTTTTATCTTCACCATAACAGATCTAATACTGAGTGGTATATAAATACAATTCTAATAAACAAAATCAGACCTGCCTGAAAGGCATCATCTATCAATTGCAGGCTTAGTATGACATCCACCATGAGAATCTAAAGATAACCGAATTACATCACAAATTGAGACAGTTTTAAAAAGTAACAAAGCAGAAAAACAAAGGACTTCAACAAAAAAAATGCTCCAAAAGAAATTTTTTGGCTGAGGAGAAAGTTGTCACTGAAAAATACTTCCTTTGCAAGCTGAGAGACATCAAAAACTATATTCAATTAATGACAAATATTTGCACTTTTTTAAATGTCAGTTTGGGAAACAAAACAAAGAGAATGAACACAATTTTCTTGTGTAAAAAGATTCTGCCCACACTACTTTGAGTTCTGTACAAACACAGGATTACACAGAAAATAAGTTGTTTAAACAGCTTTTAACTAAAAGATCAAAAAATAGTAACTCCTTTTAGCAATGAATAGCTTTGAGAAAAGTCACTCTGACTGATAACAAGCATCTCCTTAAACTGCAAAGCTAATGGAGGGTGGTTTCTCATGAAATTCTGTCTCACACAAACTACTTGCTGTCCACTGCAATGAGTATTCTGGGTGAAACATTATCCACAGCTAAGATACACAACAACTTCCTCCTGTGCCCTTTCTTGCATGCCAAAGAACAGGTTAGTTCATGCTGAAACCTTTTCATCTGAGGCCAGTACAATTTTCCCTTCATCTGTCCACCTATTTTTAATAAAATTCTGGTGAATGTTTGTTTTTGCAACCTCTACCCTGTAAACCACAAATTCTACCACAACAGGCTAACAAACAATGAGTTGACAGTGAAGAAATCTGAGGAAGAGAGGGGATGAACAAAATGTATGAAATACAATACAGCACAGAAGAAACAGTCTAAGAGATCTTGGGCTACATGGAAGATGATTTCCTGACACAGTTGGTGAGTGAGCCAAGAGGCCAGGTGCCCTACTGCTATTTATGAACAGAGAAGGATGATTTGCTGCTCGGAGACCATCTAGGGCACAGGCAACTATGAAATTATAGTTTTCAGTTCTCAGAGCAGTAAGGAATTGAGTCAGCAGACTTGCCACCTCAGACTTACAGAAGACAGACTTTTGCTTGTTTAGGAGACTATTTGATAGGGTCCTTTGGGAGGCAGTCCAGAAGGGCTAAGGCTTTCAGGAAGGCTGGGACATTCTTCAAGAAGAAAATCCTAAAGCCAGAGGAGCAGATCATCCCTATGTGGCAAAAGAAGAGTAAGTGGGAAGGGAGACGAGCCTGACTGAACAGAAAGTTTTGCTGGAACTCCCTAAAAAAAGAAAAGACACTAGGGAGACAACCCCTTGCAATGCTTCAAGTTTGAGGCAGAGTGGCTAGAAAGCTGCCTAACAGAAAAGGATCTGGGCTGCTGGTTGTCAGCAGCTCTACATGAGCCAGTTGTGCCCAGGTGGCCAAGAAGACCAATGGCATCCTGGCCTGTGGCAGCAAAAGTGTGACCAGTAGTACCAAGGCAGTGATTGTCACCCTGAACTTGGCACTGGTGAGGTCACTCCTTGAATCATGTGTCCAGTTCTGGATCCCTACAGGAAAAATATTAAGGTGCTGGAGCATGTCAAGAGAAGGGCAAAAGAGCCAGTGAAGGGAGCCCAAGTCTCATGAGGAAGTGCTGAGGATTGTTAAGCTGGAGAAAATGAGGCTTAAGGGAGACCTTATCGCTCTCTAGAATGATCTGAAAGGAGGTTGGGGTCAATCACTTTTACCAAGTAACAAATGCTTCAAGTTGTACCAACGGAGGTTTACACAGGATATCAGGAAAAATTTATTCTCTGAAGGGTTGTCAAGCACTGGACAGGCTGTCCAGGGAAGTGGTTGAATCACTTGACTGGTGTAGATGTGGCACTTAGCAACATGGTGTAGTGGTGAATTTGGCAATGCTTATTTGACAGTTGGACTTCATAGGCTTAAAGATCTTTTCCCACCTAAATGATTCTATGACATGTTTTTTGTGTTGGCATAAGACCACTTTTACAATGATGACTGGCAGACTCTCCTTAGAAAACAAAAACCTTCAATACTCATTCTCAGATAAGTTTCCCATCACTAAGTTACAAAGCTTTTCTCTCTGCTACATATTTCAACTAGTTTCAAGATTCTTTGAATCTTTCCTTCCTTACTAGAAAGTGAGATGTACTCAAGAGGAAAAACAGAAAGGTTTTCTACGTTTCCTAGTTAATTTTCTGGAAGTTTAAGCTTTTCCCATAGTGCAGAAAAACTGAGTTTAGATTTCCAAATTAAAAAGGACAATCCTGTTCCCTCACAGTGTGAACAGCAGGTCTGTGAACATAGCTATTGTATAAAAGAAGGCACTGCTGTCATCCCACTTGGTCTTGCTATGTCGTCTGTCATGGATGAATTTTCTGAGGAGATTCAACCTGCTATAATACAGCATACTCTATAAATGCCTACTTGGTCAGCACCCTCAGCAGACTTAGAAGGAACAATTCATTTTGGTTAACTCAACCAACTCCTGCTCAAACTTAGCCTTTAGAAAGTTGCAGTACATCTCTGCATATTCAAAAGAAAAATTTCTTGCACCTGGGAAATCTGTGTTTGTCAATAGACAGCACCTTTCTGTGTCTTTTGACAACCACATTTTATTAAGAATGGAATAAACTATAATATACAACAAGGTCCAAACCTTAACAGCTGATATGCCCTGGATCTATATTTTAATTCTACTGAATTCTAGTAACAATCTTCTAACACAGCTCTTTCATTACAATTTACTGGGGTATTAAAAAAGCAAACCCTCACAATATAAATATGTTTTCCACATAGCTTCAAACACCCATATTAATTATCACCCTACTTAAAGTTATATCTATCACACACCTGGCAGCTGACAGACAAGAATAAAAACAGTAGCTTGCCACGGTACAGGGACCTAGCTCAAAGAAGTAACTCAGTTTGCCAGCAGATTTCAGGTGTACTAGATGGCAGCAGAAATCTATGTAGGCCTCTTAAGAGCTACAGCTCACTCTTCAGCTCCACTCTGCAGTTCTGTTTTGGCTCAGAGCAGCTTGAAATAAACACTCTCAGAAAATACTCCATTAACCCATGATACCTACGGTTCAAGTGTGTATATCTGGCTTCTCTACCTAAATGAGATGTCCAAAATTCCGTCACTCATTCTTCACTTTCTTTCTGGTGCCTTTTACAAAAGGCACAATCAGTTACTATTAGGATGATAAGAAGCAAAAAGGACTGAAACACTGTCATTGCTCAACAGGACTGGTGTAAGCACAGGCTGATCAGGAAAAAGTTGTGAGTACCTCAAATATATTCAACAAAAATAGTTGTCAGAAAGGCTGATAGGAATAGGAGAAAAAAATTCATCACTGAACATACCCCAAAATGTTGTAAGTTGGAAAGTCAATGTAACAAGATTAAATCTGTGACATTTTGAAGGACATACACCTGAAGACATACACCTGAATCATTATTTTAGGATGAGGGAAAAAAATATTTCAAGCCTCAGTCTTTATACATAACAGTAAAATATTCTGAGTGAACCTTAAAATGAATCAGTTAACTAGCATTTTAAGGTAAGAGCACAGAAGTTTGAAACATCTATAATTAACTGAAGACAAAGAAATGAGACAACCTCAAAAAGTTGAATACAGGGAATATAAGGAGAATTTGAGCTGAATTTCTTGAGATCGAGAGTATGTTTCCAATACTGTCCTACAGAATTACTTAGGGAAGGAGGGAGTGGGAGGACAAAGAGCAAAAACTGACAACAAAGATAAACAACATAAACTTCTGTCTTTTTATTCACTAGGACTTATTTCCAAGGCATATTTGTTTTCCTTATGTAAAATGCAGGTCTGACCACAGAAAGTGTTGACTGAAATCACATCTCAACAATAACCAAAAGAATACAGCAACTGAAATCATACAATAATTGTCCAAATTAATCATAGGATGGGACAGTTTTATACACAAAGTTCATACCACTACTGCCATTATGGTTGATTTTACTGTTTTTTTTATGTGACCTGCAATGGTATCCACTAGAACTGAATATAGTGTTTTCAAAATAGGTTCCACCAATTAGAAAGAAAACAAGAGCAAAGAAACAGTATAAAGTTCCCAAGAACTCCCAGAAATGAAGGTAAAAAATCACAGGGATGCACTTTTTTCCCCGCTACTACCCTTTTCCCAGAGCAGCAAATTATCTTAATTCAAGTAGTAACGATTGATACATAAATTAAAAATATAAGGTTTTGTAACAACTCCTTGAAAATTATTTATTACATAACGTTCATTCACCTTGAGTATGTGAAAGCAAGTCAACTGGCCTTCAAAATAAAAAGAAGGTTTTGACTCAAAAAATCTTGGCAAGGTAACAGATTTATCCAGAGCTATACTTCTAATTCTTAAACTCTTTACAACCAATATACAAGCAGCTTGAAAACCGAATGTGAATCTAAAGTATCAAATGTTATGTGAAAGTGGATCTTAATTCAAATAATTGGTTTTGTACACTGACAGCTAATCCTTCGTCCTGGCTTGATCCTTTGTAAAATTATGCAGCCTTCAGATCAAGACATTAAATGTCATTTAAAGAATCACTCAATGTTGACTTAGTTAATGAAGACTTTGCTTAAAAACACAGTGTACAGGTGACTGTCTCTGAAGATAAGAAATACACTTTTTAATTAATTTTGGTAAATATTACAAGCAGTAAGGCGTAACACATGCTATAATACTTAAAAGAAATATAAGAATAAGCAACATAAACAATTCAAAATCTAACACTAAGTATGTATGTTATTTAGTTATCTGTGGTAGCAAAAGCACAACATTCATACCTGCACCTGGAATGATCGCCAACTTTGTTTCAACTAGGCCCATTTTAGCAGAAGATGCTAAAAAACAGAATGTAAAGAAGTTCTTATTCTAATGTAGAAGGAAAAAAATCTATGGAAAATACATCATGATGACCTAGAAGTTTGCTAATATATTAAGTTTTCTTTAAAAAGAAAAATAAATCACTTTTTAAAGAATTTGTTTACTAAAAAAAACCCTTCAAATAGATTCAACTGATCTGCTTTTAGTGAAAGATCCAACCACTTCCATCAAGGCAAATTCAGTACTAAAGTCATTTTCATATAGCAAGTAAGCAATAACATTGAGTAATGAGACTTACATTCCAATGGAAAGTACTAAAAGAAAATGGATGTTATTGCTTAACATCTTAGAATGGGTAGAATTCTGTATCTGATTATTTGAGTTCTTTAGGTGACAGAATATTCTCTAAAGTCAAACAACATTATAAATCCTAACTTACTGGCTCAGAATGAAGTATCCATTTACTTTCCATCAATAGGCTTTACAGTTCTGACAGCTCATTAGCTCAAGGTTCCTCTTTTCAAGAGTGGTTGTCACTTTTAGAATTTAATTTCTTATGTAATAATACACTTACTAGCAACTTTTGTTTCTTCCCTGCACTCTGTTTAGATAAAATCAAGCCTCCGTCTAGAGCACTTCAAACGCACAAGAATTAAAAAAAAAAAAAGAAAAAAAAAAAAGAAAATAATTGCATGACCCTTTTGGCAAGACTGATAAAATTAGTGTCAGAAGAATCACATAAATGTTTAAAAAAACCAATCCAGCTAACAGAGTTAAGTTGTTATAAATGAAACATTTGCAAGTACTTAGACAGGTTTCTGCTAAAGCCCTTTCAAATAATGGGTTATAAACAATGTCAAATATCAAGTAAGTTTTATAAGACTGTTGCCACAGACAGATTAGTCAAGCCAGCTGAAACACTAATAACCCTACATTCCATAGCAGTATTCAGACCTACCTGCCACCCGTATATCACAGGCTAACGCAAGTTCTAGGCCACCACCTAAGGCAGTTCCATCTATTGCAGCAATAGTAGGTACAGGCAGATTAGCTGAAAAAGAAAGTACCAATTAACACCAACCTCATAAAGAACATCTCTGGAAAGTAATTTCATTAGTTTTGCTCATTCTACAGTCATTCATTTCAAAGCTAGAAATTGTGTCTTGACAGTCTCAGACCACCACTGGCAATAATGGCCACCACCATTGCCACTTTTCTCCTGTAAAGAAGCAGCTAACAGCTTAATAGAGGTGGGAAACTCTTCAGTTTGAAAAACAAATGCACATACTGCCAGCAGACATGACAGGTAGCAGGGCTCCAGAGGCCTGTGCGACCATGGCATGGTCTGTTGTAATTTATCACCAGTGTTCTGACACAAGAAAGTCATTTAAACAATCAGCCTAAAGTACTGCTTTTCACCTTCTGCAAATTCAAATTCTCTTCATCTCTATTCACCACAAGCTCAAAGTTTGATGAAAAATGCATTTTAATTTTAGAAATACATTTATATATTACAGCTTTAACTATATTTCATGTAAGAGTTAACACAAGCTACCCATTTTAAAATATACTCGAACAGTAGTCCAGTAGTACATTGTTGCTACTTAAGTTTCACAGATAGCCAAAAGCAATTCATTAGCCAGACACTTGGGTGTACAGCTTTTTGAAATGTTAAATCAGCTCTTGACAACAGCTTTTTTTGCAGATGTTAAAATATATTTTCTTTGTTTTTAATGTTTCAGCTAATTTAATTCAATGACCAGTTCATTCAGTTTCATTAGCCAAAAACAGAAAGGAAAGAACTATTCTACCAAGACATAAATGAAAATGATGGGTGAAAGACTTTAAAAGATTTATTTCCTTTTAAAATCTAGAAGGGTAATATGAAAAAAAAATAATTTAAAATTAATTAAAAATATGAAGAGTGAAATCTAGAAGGGTAATAAAAATTATTACTTCAATGTATTAATTAGAACTTTTCCTAGTGGACTACCTAGTTCTAAATTTATAAATTGTGCTACCTAGCTTACCTTTTTCCTGTGTGACAAATAAACTTCAGATAACTTCATTCAACAAAAGAATCAGTTAAATATTGGTATACATCAGCATGACAATTATTATACAAGCCAGCAGTCTCTCACTGGATAACAAACAAAGCACGTAATTAAACAAAGGTTATTTTAGCTGCAAATTGACCTGCTTTTATGATTAACAGCTACTGAAAACCCAATTGTCTTTAAAAAAAGAACAAAAACTTAGCAATGCTTTTCAAGATTCTAACAGATACTTTAAAACAAAGTCCCTGGGTTACTGGTTTAGATTATTATTAATAGTGACTATCTGAATCAATTTCAGTGCCAAAAGATGCTACTGATTACTGTTTGCAAGAGCTCTTTCAGTGACTTAAAAGAGCTCAAGGTATCCATTATACCTGCCATCTGCCACAGAAGGCATAGGAGACAGGGGAATAGTAGAAAAATCTGCTCTTCCTCTATTTACTTCTTCTTAGTTATATGGAAAGGCAACTCTCATTTCCAGCAGGGCACAGCTCCTGACAGAAACTTATAACCCTGTCAACACAACCAATTTGCCAAACAGTCTTGCAATTTTGCTAGCTGACACAGCTAGCCTTTCTCCTAAAGAAATATGCCTTTGCCTTGGGTAAATAAAAATAGTTTGCCTGAACATGAAGGCAGGGTCATTGTTAACTGCAGTTTCCAGCAGTTACTGCCTATATGAATGTTCCATTTATCAGAGACTAGCAAACACTATCTTGAGCACTGTTTGCATGGCTTTCGCAGTACTCCAAGGCAGAATACTTTCCTAAGATAAGCAACTTCTGGAATTAGCTATGGTGCAATTCAAGTAGACTATTACATATGGAAATGGAAGTTACAAAATGAGCGTTATAAAACAGCTTGGTTTCAAGAATTACAGCCAGCTCCTATCACAAAACAATAAAAAAATCATAATTCAAGGGGATAAAAAGCAGTTTGACAATGTTAGAATCATCACTTACCAAGGATATTAATTTGAAAGGATCACCTGATATAAGAGTTGACAATGAATGAAAGGCAAAAGACAAATCCCCTGTAACAGCCTTGTGTGGATCTATTAAATGAATTTAAGAAATTAATCCTTTTAACAGGTTCTTGTGAAGCATCAGAAAAACTAGCATAGAAAAAAGTTAGTAATCACTTGGGATTGTAAACTGAGTTTCCAGGCCACACAAACTTTTTAACAAGGGTGAAGTTTCCTGGAGTATTAGTATTTTGTAGCATAAGAAACATGTGATCACATTTATCTCCATGATTTTAATGTACAGCTGCCAAAACTGTTGAGCCCATAACAAAAGCAGAGATATGTTTGATAAATAATGCCCTGTAGGTTTAATTGAGTTGTATGC
The DNA here is from genome assembly GCF_028551555.1 of Melozone crissalis. NCBI lineage: Eukaryota > Metazoa > Chordata > Aves > Passeriformes > Passerellidae > Melozone > Melozone crissalis. The sequence continues at coordinate 32,158,230 of NW_026535783.1, read as the reverse complement.
ACTCAAACTTTAGGAACAATAAATTACACATATAGACAGGTCAATCTCCACATGATTCTACATGATAAGGCTCATTTGCTATGAGTGATAAAAAAATATTTAAAGCTTTGCCAAGAGGCCTAGTGGTTTTATGCTTTAACATTCCACATTTTTGTCACAGTTCAAATAACAAGATACAAATTTTAGGCAATTGTACTACTACTACTCATTAATTCTAAATTCTAGACGTGATTCAGGTTTATCAGGGTGCCATCATGAGCTGCATAATGAAAAAAAAAAGAAATTTAAGATATATATAAAAGAAACAGATTAGCTAAAGTAAATGAGAGAGTACAACACAGAGACAAGAGTAGACCATGTATATATAAAGATTAAAGTTGTTAGAAGTAATTAAAAAGACTAAGTAATGAGCAGCATTAAACTTTAGTTAGAGAATTTCACTGAGTTACCATAGCACATCAAAGTGTGGACTGTGAGCTACTAAATAATAAGGTAGTTCACAAAATTAATTCAAAAAGGATTATTTCACACTTCTATTCTAATGTAAAACATGCTGCTTATTCTGTAAATACAGGTCTATTCTGCACATAAAACACGTCCCAAGCAAATGCCAAAAGTCACATCCTAATGTAACATCAATGCTAAATTATATTACAGAAAAGTAAAGTTCTATGTACAGTAAAGAAATAGAAGGGTCCAATTCATTTTATGTTATGTCAGCACAGAGCCAGACATAAGACAAAAACACATCCTTATATTTGAGATCACAAGAGCAGAGACTTCTAGCTGAAGAGAAGACAAATGTGAACAAGCTCATTAAAATAAATTTCTTGCAAAAGTTGTTTAAAGAATAATCTCTTAGCACAGAAGCTGACAAAGCCTGTACAAAAGGATGTTTACTGGTCATTCAAGACATGGCACAGGTAGAGTGACCATCAGGTAAACTGAAGAACTTCAGTAAGAGAAAATAAACTTAGTAACATTAGATACCTCAACTAAACCCATAAACAGCTCAAACAAAACAGAAAATATGGCAGACAGCAATATAAAGAAATGAACCTGCTTCCTATTCTGCAGTAAATGTGAGCTTTCAGCTAAACTTCAGAAATATATCCCTGATAAACATACATGTCACATGTAGTTTTAGATTAGGTGGGCTGGCAGCATCTTGTAGTCTTAGGATACTCCCAGCTTTCCTGTGACTCTTCACTACTGAAAGGTGTAGAATAGAGTAAGTTAACTCACCCATGGTTTTGCCATGAGTACAGAATGTCACAGGAGGAGCACTTTGCAATTAAGCATATAAAAACACATGTAATGTGTTGGAAGTAATTTCAAAGAATCACAATTGTTCTGAGGCAGGTAATTGTTATTTCACCTTCAAGTGACTTCCCACATGATGTCTACTGCTGCTGACTAACAAGAGATTTCCTTCCTGCTTAGAGACCATGATATGACAAACAACAGGCCAGCATATAAATACAGGCACCTGGTCTAGAGGATCTGACCACTAAATAGTTTCTCAGATGTGTGCCGTAACACCCACACAGCTGAGTCACACTACTGCAGATACTGACGTTCCCCAAATAGAAAGCAGAAAATGCCTGGATGCTACTGACCTGAATCATAAATGACTGTTTAGTCTTTGCACTAATTTTTAAGGAAGTTCTTATAAAATTACAGATATGTAAGATAATAGCTGGGAGGAAACAGGATTACATGTGACACTTTTTAGTAACTGTCATGTAGCCTTTTTTTATTCCTACACAACATCATTTTCTCATTAATGACAAGAAAATAAATGGTCTGATCAACAAGGAAAACCTATGTTCCAAGTTAGTAAGGATGAAGGAAGCATGAAGAATGAATACATACAGTAAAAACAAAATGGCAACAATTCACATGTGAAAGTAGCCTTGTTTTTATGAAACATTATATACATAGATTTCATATAATAGGCAAGAAACCACATTCTTTAGCTGGTGTCCCATTACTCAAAGGAAGACCTACTGCTAATGCTGATACCTTACTATGAGTTCCTGAAACAGGTAAAGGAAGAATAATATGGTTATTCAGAATTCCAGACTTTATGATTTGTGTTCCCAGTCAACCTGCATGAACTTGCCCCAGCTGATTAACTTAAAATATTTAACACGCAGGGAAAATAAATTACAAATTCAGAATATATCAAATTCAAAAAGACCAACCTCCTAAGAATGTCCTCCTTGCTTGCTAAAGAAATTTATATATGTAAGATTTTCTGTAAGCAACTGTACCACATACTCATATAAATGGAAAAAAACCCCATTCATGAGCTAGAAAACAGGATTTTGAGATTTAGACTATTCACGTGCCAATGAAGTACATGAGAATCACCCAATTGTAGCCTGGCAGCTGTTGCAATTAACCTGAAGAATACCTGCAGTACTTCCTTCATTTAGCTAAGATGAAGGAGCCATCATTAAAGAAATAAGCTCTAATAGACAGAGAATACTGCTTCTCTAAAAGTAAAAGGTCTGCACTGTTACTGCAGTACCACTTGCAGTAACAGAATCAGAAAATTCCATGAAAGTCCATTCAAGCCCTAAAAATGCAAAAATTCTATTATAATTAGATACAATTAGATATAATGAGATATAGATATAGATATAAAATTAACTTCTTATTTCTTAGTTAACGTAGATATAATTAATTTCTATTTTCGAAGTACTTTTTACAGATTAGGGGAAATATTTTCAACTCAACTAATTATTGCAGTCAGAATTTGGTATCTACAAACATTCAAATGAAGCCCTAGTTTAAAGCTTGCCTTTTTATGAATTTGATACAAAATATTAATGAAACGAAAGACAGTCACCTTAACTTCCCTTGCTATTATTCCTGTGTTGTCCTGTACCTGGCAAATGTTAAAAAAGGTCCTTATTGTGCCTTTCTCATCTTTATTCAGTGACCTCATGCAACCAACCTTCAGAAAGAACAGCTATCCAGATATAAACCAGAAGCCTGTCACCTCTAGTACCTACTGAACCAGATTCAAAACCCTGACTTGTCTTTAATTATGAGCAGAAGAATTCTTGTTACCCAGAATGAAACTGGAAGTAGTGAACATACTTTACTTGCCTCAAAAACTGTGAGTATCCATCTAAGACAGAAGTAGCTACAAAATTCAATTTTAAATAAGAACACAACTGAATTGCCACAGAACAAAGAAAAAGATTGTCCAAGCTATTTATTCCACAGGTCCATTTCTGATTATTTGACAAATAAGGTTGATTAGTGAACAGCTTACTAAGACAAACAACTTCAGGGGGCATTTTCAGCAAGTAATTTTTCCTTTTGCATAATGGATTTTATAACTCATAAAGCCAAGAGGATGAATTGTACAAAAGTATCTTGCATACTGTCAGTATTAGATGGAATACTAGAGGAAAGTATGCTATAAATTGAGGGAGATTAACAGTTCCAAAATTTGTTATTTAACTCTAGCAAATTAAGAAAGTGTGGCAAACATCTGCCTATGTATGTCTGCAGCACGTGGGAAACCCTTAAATCACAGAAAAGCCAAGGCTGAAACAGGGTTCTGGAGCTCACCTTGTCCAGCCTGTCTACTCAACCAGCATCACCTTGAACAGGTTGCTCAAGCTCATGTCCAGGTGATTTTGGAAGATCTCTAAAGAGGGAGACTTCAGAACCACCTGAGTAACCTGTATCAATGTTCAGTACCTTCACAGTGAATAAGGACTTCCTGATCTCAGGAAGAATCTTTTCTGTTCCGGTTTGTGCCCATTGCCTCTGGTTGTGTCAACAGACACCGTCAGAGACAGCCCAGCTCCATCTTCTGACACTGTCATGTATCACTGAGACCACCTCATGAGCCATCTCTTCCCTGGTCTGAGCTTGCTCAACCTTTTCTCACGCAAGAGAAAAGGCCCATTCAGGGCTCTTCACTGGACTTTCCAGTAGCTCTGCCTTTTACTTAGGAGCCTAGAACTGGCCATAGAACTCCAGCAGTGGCCTCACCTGTGCTGATGAAAGCAAAAGGATCACCTCCCTCAACTCCTGGTAACACTGATCCTAACACAGCCCAGCATACCGCCATCCTTCCTGGCCACAATGGCACAGTGCCATCTCACATTCAACTTGCTGTCCCACCCAGACCTGCAGGGCTTTTTGTGCTGTTGCTTTTCCTATCATTATCCCCATAATGTACCTGGTGCATGAGATTGTCTGCATTTTGATTTGTAGAAACTATTGAGGTTCCTGTTAGTCTGTTTATCCAGCTTGCTGAGTTCCCTCTGAATGGTAGCACAACCCACTCCTTACGATTTTACATCATCAGCAAACTAGCTGAGTCTACATTCTATCCTATCATCCAGACCATACAAGATGTTGAACAGGACTGAATCTGGTGCTGTCCCTGGGATACAGACTGGCTAGGGGCCTCCAAGCAGACTTCATGCTGCAGATGCACAGTCTGTACCCATTCATTTAGCCAATTTTCAATCAATTTCACCGCATTTTCATCCAGTCCATACTCACCAGTTATTCAGCAAAAATTTTACAAGAGGTACTGTCAAAAGCCTTACTGAAGTCAAGGTAGAAAATATCCATGTTTCTCAATCTAACAAACAACAAGAAACAACGTTTCTCATAGAACAAACTCTTGTTTCATCATAGGTTGTGAGACTGGTTAAGCAACATTTCCCTCCTGTGACTCCACCTTATGACTTCACCCTATGACTTTCTTGTCCCTTGTGTGCCCAGTAGTAGTTTAGTTTCCACATTTACTTGTTCCAGAACCTCTCCAAGGACAAATTTTAATCTACAGATAAGAAAGCTCCCTCCCCATTTCTTAGTACATTTATTTAAATGTAGTAACAATGGAGATTTCAAATTAATAAAAAGAATGGTCACATGCTCCCTAAATGTTTAAATACCACTAAGTGCATATGTGTAGGTAGATTCTATGATTGAAGGTCACCCATTAGGAAAGCAAGAAAGAGGGAAAAAGAGTCATATCTTAAGAGTGAGAATGTCAAATAAAGAATTACAAATTTTAGTCTTGCTATTACAAAGCAATGCACTTTTTAACATACCATTTATCTTCAGTGTATATTTCAATCAAAAATAGCTTAAACTCCTATAATACTGCAATGATGCAGTAATGATTATTTGAAACTAAATCCTAGCTTGCATAATAACTGGGAATGGATCTTTGTTTTTAAATAATTAAGTTTATACCTAAATATTCTTATTTTGTAACTCAAAATAAATTTCTCTTCCATCTCTTCACTACCCAGATTCATGATGTCTCTTGGTAATGTGGCTCTTCATTATAAAAACTAAGATCTTTTAACTTAAAAAAAATAAAGGGGAAGGGGGGGCATAAAGGGCACAAGCTGTGCCCCTTGACTGGCAATTATAGGTGGTCCATGTGCAGTTCTGATAACTGGAAAATTCTTTATACTAGGAACATTAGGATGACAAAATTACATTTAATATACTAAATAATTTATGTCACAGGAAATCAGAAAAAAAATTACAACACAGCTCAGTATCTTGATTTCATTTTGAGGACCTTTTCCTGAAGAACAATATTGTGATGGCATATAACCTTTGAAATGAGTTTTGTTTCAAGCAGTTACCTAGCTCTGCAAAATATGTAATCTAGTCAGTGGCTACAAGAGTTTCCTTTCATTTTCAGTTGCAAGCACTACTGTCAAAAAAAGATTCTTCTATGAGGAAAAAAGCTAACAGAAACAAAATACATCAACAAGTATTTTCATCCGTTCTGTAACACTAAGAAATCCAGCCAGCGTATTCAGCAACATTTGAAAGTGGCTGAGAGAGACTGTCAGGGTAAAGAAGATTGGTAAAACCATTCTTGAACAGGGCAAGTAATCAAATGTTACAAATCTTTACCTCTCATAAGTGCAAAAACAATGATAAAGTGATTATTCAATTTATTTCTGTATCTCTGTATGTTTCAAAAATATATTCATCTGCAAAAACAACCATACTTTAAAGTCTGAATACAGAATTCTGCGCCATACATTTGCTTGTCACAACTATGAAAGGCTTTTAGGTACCCTTTAATTCCTGCACTTTTGATAAGAAGCTTAATAAACTACAATTGTTGATAGACTTGCACATAGACTTGCACAGACATTACTGTCTTTCCTTTAACACCTTCAAAGTTCAGGCTCAGGCAGACAATCAACAACAGTAAAGAGCTGCACAAGAAAACCCATTTTTTTAGTATTTGTGAAGAAATTTTGCTTTTTAATGAAAATGGTTACTGCACATTACAGCTGATTATTAAGCAAAAGATATTAATAAAGTTTTTCTTCCATTTATTTTGACAGAGGCTAAGGCACGTCACTCAATCCTATTAATTTCCTAGTCTCCTCCATTAATCACTCACTCTCATATATGACATAGAAACACTGGTTTTTTGAACTGAAAAAAGTTTCAACTTCAATAGAGGAACATTATATTCTTTATTTTAAAATTTTCTATTTGGTATTTTATTTTGTCAGGTAAGAGAGACAGTGTATTCTACATTCTTGATAAAAGAAACAGAAACTGGGAAACTAATGGGAATGAAAGAAGGGGTTAAATTAAGCCCCTGAGCTGTTTTCTGCATCCAACTCTTCTATGATTTTTTTGTACTATAAAAAATCATTTGGGTATTTTAATCATTTCTCAGTCTGATAAACAGAGTCTTCAGTTTCTTCATATTTACCAACATTTCATCTTGTAGTCTCATTCTGCCCTCAATAAGACAATAATGAAGTACAACCTAGATAAGAGAATTCACTTTCTGTAAAAAAAAAAGTGAAAGCTTTGGATAAAAGAAAAATGAAAACTATTTCTTTTATTTTTACTCTTACTAAATACATTTAAGAACTTATTACTCACACAAAAACAGCACAGCGTATAATCAAGCAGTGGATTTATGAAACACAGAGAAGATACATGATTTCAGTTAATTTATACATTCTACTTCTATGCAAGTTGTTTTTTTTCTTAAAAAGCACACAAAATAAAACGTCAAACTATTGTCTATATAATATACAAACACAACTATAGTCTCTAATATAGTCTCTGGCTGTTAGGAGAATCAAATTAGATACAGTTTTGTTTTGGTTTTTTTTTTAATTGTCCATTTGTCTAATTTACAGTATGAAGAAAACACATACTTTATTATTACTACTATTCTTGTTTGACACAATACATTCCCTAGGCTAGTGCTAAAATATTTTATTTCTATATTAGCATAATTTACCAAGTAATAGTTTCAAGCCAGTTCATTTACAGAACACTGCAGAAGAAACACTTCCTAACATTTCACAGTAACCATTTTTTGGGGTTTTTTTTGGTTTTTTTTTTTTAACAAGCTAGCTTAGTAATATCATCAAGTCAGAGCCTACCCAGGCGAAAGTTGTATTCATTACAAGACTTGACAATTCTGAAGTGAAAGCCTCATGCTTGGCCCTATCAGCGAGCTCAGGATTTCTTCAATAGAAGACCAACATTATGCTTTCAGTACCATGTCAGGAGTTGCTACCCTTTGAATATCAATTAGTTCAAGGAACAGAGCCACAGACCAAGACAGGCAAAGTAAAGCACTAACAAACTTTTCTTTCTCATTCAGCAATTGAAATATGCAATTTCAAACCCGAACGGGGTGAAGAAAGGATAGTGTTACCAACACATCAAACATGCAAAGTGTGGCTCCTGGGAGAGGGAATGGAATCCCTGGACAACAAGTGATACTGGGGCCTGTTTAAACACAGTGCAAACTGTCTATGCTGATCTCAATAAATCATCTGAATGAGGAGCACCCTACTTTTGGTATATTTACCTTTGTGGAAGAAAACTTAAAGAGCCATGTCCAGTCCATGTTCTCTTGTCCTCCAGAACCCTAGGAATTACTAGCAGAAGAAAAACTAAACTACTGCTGAGGTTATGCTGATTTTTGTCATGGCTGTACAGCAGCACCAGGATCAGACAACACTTAGTCAAAGGCTATCTTAAATTAATTCAATATCAAGAGAAGAAACAAATCCACCATTGGAAAACAAGCAAGAGCCTAGCAACACACTCAGAATGCTGGCACTCAAGGACTGTAGTAGTTATGCTGTACACTTAACCAAACAGGCAACATCATAGCACAGCAAGCAAAATACTGTGCTAAAATCTGTATTTCACAGTGTCAGCAACACAGAAAGACCATGATGCCTGAGGTCAGCTGTTCAGCATGGCTCTGAACGGCAGCACAACCCACCTGTAATTTTTCCTTTTTGAAATTTGATAGCTACCTGAAATTTCATTCAGCTTTCCTGTAAACACAACTCATAGGCTGTACCTCTCCTCCCTGAGAGAAATCCACAGCTCTTATCACAGGATTTCCAAACTAGAGTACTACATTTTTGATGGCCAGACCTACTTCCAGCAAACACAGATGGATTTGGTGAATTTGGTAAATTTTAAGTGTTCACTCCTAAACCAGGATTTAAAATGCTAACCAAACCTCCACAGAAGCTTCACAGATTCAAACAGTAAAACAAGACACAGAGTCAACCTCATCAATGATAATTCTTGATAATTTTTAAGCCTTCACAATGGGAAGGTGGGGTAACAGCAGACCAGCAATCAAGAGAAATTATTATAATCTTGATACCATTCTTGGGACCTCTGAAATAATTTTTTGACAGCCTGCATACAAAAGCAAAATGTAGCATATACCGTGGCATAAAAAAATGCATGTTTGCAGAATCTTCAAGAGTCAAACTAGGAACTTTTTCAAAAAGAGGATGCTTGTCCAAAGGATGAACAAGTGCTTTCTTTTAGGTAAATTAAAACTTGGCAATGACTGAAAGGCAGAAGGACAGAAGAAATGCTAAAGAAGGGGAAAAAATCTGTCAATGTAGAACTGTATCTGCTCTGAATGAAATCAAAAGCACATAATAAAAAACACAAATGCAAGTAATTGACCACAAGGTGCTTTCATTCCAGATATCTCAAAGTGGAGTATGTTAAAACTAACCATATCTGATAGAACTATGTATAAATAAAGTTACTAAATATCACCATTTATTAAAGTTGTATCACAGCTTCTGCATAAAAACTAATCAAATGTTTTCAACAAAGACCTGTAAGATTTGTTATAATTCAACAAAACCAATAGAAAACCAGTAATCTTAGTATTTTATTAAAAAATTCACTCTTAACTTAGCTCAGATCTAAGTTCCATCAGGCCACGAGTAAAGTGTTTTGTCTCTAAATGTGAAAAAAAACCCCAAGTCTAACCACATGCTAATTTTAAGAAGCAACCAAGAAAGTCAGTTTCCAATTTTTATTTCCTGTTTATGGGATTTGGGAACTTACATCTACATTCCTTGGAAAAGCTTTGCTACTCAATGACGTTTCTCACTTAACAGAGACTGGAGCTAGATGTCAATTTGAGTAATTGCATGTATTTGCCGAATTAAAATTCCTTCTACAGCTTCAAGTTTTTATTTTTATTAAATATGGTGTTTTTATTGAGGAGTGTGTTTATTGCATTCAGCTCCATACATAGCCTCAGTCTGTTTTGGGACTGAAACCCCGAAAGACAACATATACACACTATCGCAGTTCTGACTCCACAGCCAGTATAAAGAACAACATGGATTTAACAACAGGCATACCATAAAACACATATTGAAGATCTGACCCACAATGATGGGGTTTTTGTCCTCCTCAAAGCCTCAAAAACAATGTTTCTGGAAATCACTGTCATTTGATTTAATTTACCCAGGCTGTCTTGCTGTGCATAGTTACAAAAGATCTATTAAGGCTTTTCTCTCTCAATTTCTTTAGGGTAAAGACAGCTTACATCAGTAACAAAGTGCTTCAAGGCAGAATATAGTAATGGGCAAGTAATCTTATAATTCTTACTATTAAAAGAAACAACAACAAAGAAAAAAGTAGAAAAAACCCCAGACACACACACACACACAAACCCAAACCCCAAACAAATCTCCACAATTCTGGTATAATTTTAGCAATAGCAACCACTGTTAAAAATAGAGGCTGTTTTCATTTCCCCCTCCCCAGCTTAAAGCTCCAAGTGCTGCAACTAATGGGGCTCTGTTCAATTTTTCAGCTCCTTTTTTAAGCATTTATTTATAAACAAAATCACATTTATTACAGCCTCACTTCTTCACCCAAATTTAGTAAGAAGTTACAAATTATTCCCACATAAATAAGTGCAGTATGCTTTTAATTTTCAGAAAATTCCCTTCTGCAGCTGTATTCCAAAATGATACTACAGCTTTTTACAGAATAACCAGTGTAAGGATTTAAAATCTAATGACATCGACAGAAACTAAGGAAAGTCAAAGGATGTCAATTCTAAAAAGTTAAGTTTATCTAGTTGTTCAAGACATAATTAACCTTTACTGTAATTTGTCTATAAAGGTAACTTAATAGTCTTCTTTCTGAAAATATAGCTAAAAAGATGTAACTCTTTACTAGGTCACACATCTGAATACAAATGCAATTATCAAAACATGACCTAGTTCTGAAAAGCAATAAGCAGAATACATTTTAAATGAGATTATAGTATTAAACTCGGATAGAAAAAAGAACAAAATAGGAGATTGGAAATATTGTTCCCTAGCCACATAACATTCTGTAGTAGTAAATATTAATTTGAAAATTGTTTCCCCTCTTTAACTATCTCACAGCATCCTAGTTGTTGCTGGACAAGAAAAATACCATTATTATTTTCAACTTACAGATTAATTGCAGTGACCAAATGCAAATACTATGTCCCTATATTTTGTAACAACTTGATATAAAATTAATATTCACTTCTATTCATCAGACATCATATGCACTCAACCATCTATCTAACCTCCTGTACATATTTTTCTGATACTGTCTACCATTTCCTGATGTAAAGAATGGCATAATAAGACCCCATCTGGGGTAATGCATTCAGCTCTGGGGTCCTCATCACAGGAGGGACATTGACCTGCTGGTGTGAGGGAATTCTGGAATGAGCCCAGAGGAGGGACACCAAGTTGATCAGAGGGATGGAGCATCTCTCCGATGAAGGCTGAGAGAATTGGGATTGTTCAGCCTGGAAAAGAGAAGGCTTTGGAGTGACACAAATGCAGCCTTCCAGTACCTGAAGGGAGCCTAGAAGAAAGATAGAGAGGGACTTTTTACAAGAGTCTGTAGCAACAGGACAAGATGGACAGATTCAAACTGGAATAGAGCACGTTTTAAGAAAAACTCTTCTCTGTGAGGGGAGTGAGCTGCTGGAACAGGTTGCCCAGAGAAGCTGTGGATATTCCATCCCTGAAAGATTCAAGGCCAGGCGGGATGGGGCTCTGAGAGTGGTCTAGTGGAACTGACTGAGGCATGTAATTCACTGCAAGCCTTTAACATAACGCTGAAAATTTGCTTACATATTCAGCAGTTAAATACTCTCACACAAACTTTAATGAAGATGAAAACAATCAAACATTTTTCTCAGGGTTTTTTCAATCCTGAGGCAAAACAAAGCATCAAACAACTGAACATTTTCCAATCATTCAGTGAAGAATGCCAAATCCAAATATTTCTTCAGACTTTAGAAATATTCTCACTTAAAAATTTGAAAATAATTTATTAAAAAAACCCTATTTACTAATCATAGGAAAAGCTTGAAACCAGCTCATATTTAAATACTAATAGCAGCTTAAAGTATTTCCAGTAACTTCAAGCCAAGGAAGGCTTAAAAATTACTAGTTAATGATAAGCAAGGCTCCCAAAATTCTTACAAAGAGAATGAAAGGAACAACTTGTTGCCACTTGCTTGGCATTCCCAATAAAAGGACAAGTACTAGCATGACATATAATATCAGCTGCAGGTAATTAATGATCTGCTCATGTCATCTAGGTATTTTACAGATTTCACTTATTTAAACAGCCTTGAGTGTCTACTTCACTTCAAAGACATGACAGTCATTTCAGCACATAAGTATCTGCACAAATTACCTAATCAAAGTCTCATTCTTCAGCAGGTCGGCATTACCTAAAAAACCCCACTATCCATTCATAACATTCTGCCAAATCAAAATGTTACATCATTCTTAAGGAAATGCATCTAAATAAATTTTAGAAGTTAAATGTAGAAAATTAATTCCTCAAAACATGGAACACTTCACTTCTCTTTTCAACAGATCATATTGCCAATAACCTGTTGAAAAGTAATTATATTTAAACTGATCGGCAGAGATGTAGAAATATAATTATTTGTCGGTGAATTCCTAAACTAAAATGTACAGAGCAATTATTATCCTTAAGAATTGGTACAAGTTGATTAAAATACAAAACTATTAACAAGTTTTACTACACCAAAATATATCAAACAAAATTTTTAAAGACCTTAGTAGCTAAATTTGTATTAGTAGCTGATGTTTAACATATATTAGACTGTACTAATTATAGAAACCACAAGAATGCAACAGTAAAAATGGAATTCTAAAGTACTTTGATGTCACTGAACAATCTGTCCTTTATGGAAACAGCAGGGCAAATCACCTCTATTTCAGCTGAGATTTAGCTTCTCTAGCATTCCTTCAAAAAGTCTAACTCAACTTGGAACATTTTAAAGGAATAAATGCACCATGATTCATATTTATCAATACACTCCATAATCCTTATGGATTCTTTCCAATTCAAGATCTGTGATGTGATACTACACAGTTAGGGATACTCTACCACTAACTATGCATGATTATGTCATTTTTCTGCTCTAATATTCTCAGGTTAAAGTTACAATAACATTTTTCAAGGGAGAGGTTACTTACCCAATTCATTAATAGTTGCTCTTGCTCTTGAAACAAAAGAACTAACTTCACTTGAATGCATTTTTGCCCTTTCCTTAAGGTCAGCACCTGTAAGTGATATTTCATACATATTTAGCAAACTATAAACAGGACTGTGTATGCATTTTAAAAAGTAAAATATTTCTTCACTTATAAAAAAAATTAAGTCTACTTCTAAACAAGGAGTTTAAACTGGTCATATAATTTTTCCACAGATTTCAAGGAAAATATGAACTATTTATCAAGGAAAGACAAAAACAAAACCAAAAAGCCCAAAACAAACAAAAAAAATTATCAAGCAAAAATTAAATTATTATAAAAATATTTTTAGTATGCACATTCTTCCCAGTGCCATTTCTTTTTCTTTTATTAAAATCGTTTATGAACAGTAGCATTTATGTTTATAGTTCATCTGTTATACTATTTATTTTCCCAACTATGTCTCAAAGTCTGATAAATACATGTTTTTCATATTGTACTCTTGTTATTCTCTTATTGGTAGATTATGTGGTACATACATTGCATGGTTTTACATTAACAGACTATATATCTAAATAAAAATGCTATAGTGGACCAATTTTTCAGTTCACTTTCCACTCATTTACTTATATTTATTTTGGAATAAGTTACATACCATCATTTTTTGTCAAAAAAAAAGCTGCATCTTGAAAAATTTTACCTATTTTTTCAGGAGTATATAAAAATCAAGTTTGTTTAATAAGCATAGATATGGACACAAATGTGTTTTTAAAAGTTTGTTTAATAAGCATAGATATGGACACAAATGTGTTTTTAAAATCCCACTTATAGAAGAAGCTGACATTTTCTCTCATGAGTGTGTAAAAAAAAGAAAACTAACAGTAATAGTAATAATAATAGCTAAATATAAAAGTCTATCTTTCTTATAGATGAACAATATATTAAAAAGGCAAAACCTGCATAGACACATTTATCCTCTAAAAAAGTGAAACAGACACAAGGCAACTTAGTGTGCATTAGTTCCATTTGGTAAAAAATAACCTATTCAGCTGGCCTCTCTGCATGCCTGAAAAGGCTAAAAAAAGACAATTAAAAAAAAAAGGTTTATGTTTCTCTACCCTGAGAATATTATCCATTTAGGAAAATGCACTGAACCCAGATTAAGTGAAGACTGTGGCTCAGAATTTTAAATTATGCAGTCATAGGTTTCATTTCACCTTCTAACTTTCTGGACTCAACTCATGAGAGGCCATCCTGACCCTCTTCATCAAACATAGTCTTAGACACACTTTTGTTGACAGCATTAGTTTTAATGCTAAAAAACCTTAGGCTAGTTCTACGAAAATCAGTATCTCAATCTGACATTTTCTGATGGACATTCAGTTGTCGCTTTAAAGTACCATGTCTAATAATGCAGCTCTACATCCTTCCTTCTTCTTCTGCCATAGCAAAGCTTCTCATTTAACTGTGACTTTTGTTCTCCTTCTATATATGTCAATATAAAAACAATGGAGCATCAGTCCTGGCTGCATTTGCATATTTCCTGCTAAGTAATGTCAAGCCTAATTTACAGTACCAGGCACTTTGTCAAAAACTTCCAAACAGCGTTCTAGAATGTACCCCAACTGAGTCAGTAGGACAGGCCAGTTAACCAGACAGTACAAAACATAGGAATTATTACAGTCAAGCCTGCACTGCAGAAAAATTGCACCTGCTAACTTAGTAATTCACAATCAATGCATACAGAAATCTTGCCAGGAACCCAAAAAGCAAAATTTTCACCCACAAATCTGGAAAGAACTCCAAATCAAATAAAACTGCAAGCAACTTTCACAAATCCATTTACATATAGAGTTCTGGAGCTAAAAGGAGTTTTTGAAATGTTGTGCTTAAGAAGCTAAGTGGTAAATTGCTTTAGAAGTCACATCAGCAAGGATGCAAATGAAGAAGTATCATTTACTTGATATCAGTTAAAGTCTGGATCTAGCTTCTTCAACTTTCTTCAAATCACTGTCTATGTAAGAAACTGCATGCTTTATGTACAAAAACCTCTTCGGCTGTGCAATCTGACTCAAAACTTCCATACACTGAACTCCTGCTCACTGGGCATTCCCTTGAAAAACATATTAAAGAAAATATCTAGCATTACTGCAAAGAAAGTCTTCTGTCAATATGAGATTAAAGCCATTTTTAGGGTTTGATTTATTCAGACTAGAATATATGCATAGAAAAATGGACTCAACCAAAAGAGACCAAATCTTCTAAAACAAAAAATACACTCTAGACTTCTTCCGCCAGTTAGAATATACATTTCCCTGAAAACATTTACATAAATTGATTAAATATTTAACAAAAAAACTTGTTCAGGAATGGATTAAAATATAGCTGCTAATTTAAAATTAACAATATGGACTACCATAAAGAAATTTCAAGTACATATCTGATCTTAGTGCCTTAATCAACTTTTGTAAACTAACATTTCCTTTTTTTGTATGTTTCTCCCTCACAAATGTCAAGGAAATGGAAAGTGCCCTTTTGGTAGCCCTTTTGCTATTTTAGCTCTCCAAAGAATAGTAATAGCAACTGAAGCTTTTTCAGAGGGAAGAATTTTAGTCAGAAGCCATTCACTTCACTCCAAAAGAACATATGCCTTGGCATCCTCTGGGTCACAGGAGATGGAACTGCCACCAACTTAACACTTTTGTTCCTGTTATAAGATTTGACTGCTCAAAGAATTATTGATGAATTCTGACCCACATAGCCAAGAACTGTTCACGTATTTCTTCAAAATCTGTTTTTAAGTCAGTAGAAAGTGTTTTGTTTCTGAAGCTAGCCATGAAGGAGAACGTAAGTTGAACCAGAGAGTTCTTCTCTCTTAGCTACTAAAACCAAAGACCCTCTCTCACCCAAGGTTTTCTACTTCAAAGTAGCTGAAAATAGTCTTTACTTAACTGCTGAGAGCAACAAAGTAGCTAAGGTTTTCAAACCACAAAAAGTCTGACACAACAAAACTGTGATTTTTCTAAGGGCCACAGCTGAAAGCTGTGGACAGTGTGACCTATCCGCTCCCCCACATCCACTCCCAACAGACTCCAGCAACTCTACTGTGGGTCCATTCCTTCCTGCCACACTGAACACAGAACCCTCTAAGACCTCCTACCCAAGAAGGAAAAGAGCAAACCCAAGCTATCAGGGAGCGGAGGCATATGAACTGTTGCAGTTTTGATGGTACACTGTAATTATGTCCCCACATCCATCCGGTTTGTACTGGAGCATGAATCATTGTTTTCCCCATATTAAGCTTCCTGGTATCTCAATGTTTTGTCCCACTAATTGATTTTCATCCACTCAGAACAATAACAGAAGCTGTGATTTTAGGAGTTATGCTCCCCAGTTCTCACCTCACTGCTCCCAGCATTTTATGAACTGTATTTTAAAGACTGTGAAATGCCATTTTCAAATTACAAGCTGCTATTGCAGGATAAAAGAGAAGTGCCACAGCAAAAGGCTACATTGACAGTACCATCAACCATTCCCTTCTACAGCTATATTAGCATTCCTTCAGGTACTTGCCACTTGTGAATAAACACTTGAATCAATTTAATTCACAGAAGTATACCACTTCAAATTTTACACAGCAAACTGGACCTTCCTGATGACCTCCAATGAAAAGCTGTGATTGAAAAGTACCAGTACAAACAGCAGTTCTTTAGTGGTCAGCTGTGATTTGGTCTTTCCAGATCAATTCTTGAAACTGGTGTAAGGAAGATGCATACTGTTTTAAATACTACCTACACTTGTATTAAGGTTGGTCAATCCAAAAGAAAATCTCTGCTGGAATTTGATCCATCACTTTCTCACTTTCCTCCTCCTATATTGGAAGAAAATAGGAAGGTTAGTTTGTTTGCCTTTTTACCTTACTTTCCCTAAATATGAAAACCCTGTCATAGTAACTCTCTTTTGCATGGTTTCAAATATTTGGCTATTCAATGGTTGGCTGTAATATACTGTGAGTTGAGAGAATTATTGCAGCATGTGCCTGACTTCCACTTCACAATGATGCCAGAGAAAATGTTTATTTGAGAAAGCCAAGGGCAGTCCAGCAAGATAGGGATATTGTTGTTATTCACCAGAATTTTCCACGTACACATATGTATGACAAGGATGGCTTTTAACTCAGACAACACACCAAAGGAAACCAACTTTTATAGTGATTACTCTGACCCCATGTGTCCTGCCTTATATGGTTATTTTTACAAACTTACTAATCAGAATTTATATACTGTTGAAAAGCTATATATTATGTTTGTAAAATACATTCCAACTATAAGCCTCACTTTCCAAATACAAATGCCTAGAAATCTTCCTGTACAGACTATTCTATGCAACTTACAAAACACACCCAAAAATCTCTAAATGAAAATGGCATAAAATGTAATGGTTTATATGTGAAACTTACAGAATTTACCTTTATTCAATAAATAATTTGTATTAAAGTAGGTCTTTTAGAAAGCTGGCACACCAAAATTAAACAGTGAAGTTATTCTATCAAGTGCCTAAAGGTGCTTGAATTGTCTTTTGTTTGGGAAGAGGAAAGGAAGTGACACATACACAGGCATTTTCGGTAGAATAAAGCATTAAATTCTTAGCGCAGCAGTGTTATTGTGAGTTTGCCCTTTGATCTTAGCAAAGACAGATCAACTAGCTCTGTCAATACATCAAAATTTAAATAAGGAGGTGACACTGGGGAGTATCAGAAGATACTGCCTTGCATACTATAACCTATTATTCTGTATCTTGTCAGCAAGAGCTATGAACACTGCAAACAGCAAAACACAAAGCCAGCACAATCCACTCAAACAAGTTAAGGAATTTATGAAGGAAACTTACAATGCTTTCAGCTAGAAGTACAAAACATGCACTACCTCACCAATTAAAATACTGTGAATTCCTATGAACCCACATCTTATTCCCACTCAATGTATTTAAGCAGACTGTGAATAAATATTCGTCCTTCTCCACACATACTGAACTAAATAAAATACTGAGGGCAAAGGGTCAACTTTGACATACATTATAGATTAACTTTAAACCACAAAAAACAAACCCATTAAGGTACATGGAAATATCTTTATTTAAAAGCAGATGTGTTCAACTTCCAGAGAAGCCATTCCAAGAAATCCAAGAAATCATTAGCAGAACACCAATAAATTTCTATGAGGTTAAAAACACCTCAAGAGGAAGCTCAGGAGGATAACATTATAGTCAACTTACATGCAAAGCCAGAAAGAATAATCCACATTTCTTTTTCTCCAAATTTCAAAGAACTTCAGAAATAAAGATTTTAAGCCCTGAAGTCTATTTAGGACAACTTAGCTCCCAATTTTAAAACTACAGTACCTCATGAAATGTCACAGTTGAGACGGACACACAACACAACACTCAAGGCTCATGCAACAACAGTCAACTTTTATTGAGCTCCCTTTATACAGTTTCTGTAAACCTGCACAGTTGCCCCTGACTGGCTGAATTTAGCTGCCACCTGGCTTATTGGCCAATAGCTGTCTGCATCCCCAATGGTCTAAACTGGCTCCCTAATGGCCTAGACTGGTCAAGTTATATAATTAGGGTTATCTGTAACTGTGAGGCCTCCAGGCCAGCTGCTAGCCACCACAGTTCCTCCTTTTTGTTTTTAAATACAAAGGCAGCATCTACCTTCCTCGGCAGGGCCCTTGCAGACTGGATGACAAACGTGGCACAATGTACAGAATAATGATGATGACACAAATGATAAACCTAAGTCGAATGAAGATCTTTACCCAACATGACAAGTCTAACCTTACCAGCCACTCGTTTATGCCAGATACCTTCAAGAGATTTTACAAGCATGTCCGGGAGCCATCAAGCCCAGCTTCGCAGTGTAGTATGCCCCAGGCTATTTACATCTATGGCCTAATTGCACACACTTAAGAAAGTTACAAACAAGTCAATTCAAACAACTGTCAGAGAAAATATTCAAAAAACTGTCAGGGTAATGCATTGCTGTCTTGTTTCCACCATAAAATACGTATCCTTCTACAGAGTCCTGTCTTTTAAATGTCCGATTCTTGAAGTCATAGGAAGTTAAAGGCAAATTGTTGTATCAAGGTTATATATCCTTCTACTTAGTCTTGTCCTTCACCAGTTTGACTTTTCAGGTTCAAGTGAAGCAATAGGCAAACTTTTCCACAATTGCTGACAACATCCTGCACCTGACAACAGTCAGTTTGTTAGGCCATGATTGAGAATTTTAAGAACATCCAAGGCTTTCATGGGAGTATATACCATCCCCACACATCCCCTTTTTTGTTTTTTAAACATGCATTTTGAACTGCCATGGGCATGCTCAACAATGTCTTCCTTTCAGCTACTACTGTACTTACATTTTCTTGTATTCTTTCCAGCAGCTCATACAAGAAATCACTACATGTTCTCATCCTACTCAATTTTTTATATAAACAATTCCACAACTGCTGTTTAGTAAAGCCTGGTTTATTTTAAACATGCATTGTGACATTGTTCAGCTGTCTCTAGCACTCATTTGTGGTACATAAATCGGGTTGGACTGAATTAAGTTCAGGTAAAAGACCCTATCTGTAGTGGTAAGACACATTAATTTACCGGCATACTTTTCCCAATAAAATTTGTAGCTCTCACAAAAAAAAAAAAGGGAGCTATATGTTAAGAACATTAGGGCAGATACTGAAATGAATTTAAATTCAGTGACAATTTTGTTACTTTCTCAATTACCTTTTGCAGATGCATTTAATAGATGCTCTGCAGCTGTACACCTGATACATGCAGACCATTAGTGCATGTTCAAATTTAACCAGAATTATTATAATTTAATGGTTTTCAGCGAACCTCCTCTAACTGGGTTTGAGGAGCTGCCCACTGTAAACTTTGCCAATTAATTTATCTGACATTTTCTTACTGATCTGAACTTGCTGATGCTGAGAGATGCACTGCTGATGGCATGGATTTGATGGACAGTCTACCAAAGACAAGAAATAGTTAATGCTGACCATTGCAATCAAGGAGAAAATAGTTCACATATCAGAACTCCACTGATGTTTTAGTTCTTTGACAATTAAGGCAATTAATGTAAAAATTCAGTTCAGCTTTAACGTTACAGGTAAGGAGATTCTCCTCGCAGGTAACAGTGTCAAGGCAGCTGTTTTATGCATGTTCAGCTGCACAGTCTGGTCCAGCTGAGTTAATGATAGTAGCTTACAATAAATAGTTTGGGCTACCAAGATTAATACATGTGACTTTTGGGTAAAATTTTGTTAGTCAGCCTCACTGATAAAAAAATTCACTGGATTATGGTATCTTTTGCTAATCCTTTAAGAAGTCTTAGACTTACATCCGGGACGAAGGCTGATTGTCAGGCTGGAGTACAATAGGTTTTTTAATAGAGTCATTTAAAAGGTTTCAATGCCCATGCAGGCCTTGACCTGGTGAGCACTTGTCAATAATAATACATATTTGTATATAGTGCCACTTAAATGCTTTCAGGTTATAAGTATCCACTTTTGTTCTCAGCCTTATTAATTTAATATTACCAATAATTATAATATAATGACTATAATATTGTTGATAATTATGTTATTAATAATAAATATTAATAATATCAACATAATTCAACCTATGAAATTCAGAAGGGTGTTCAGGACAATAGGCACCTATCCCATTATGAACCATAAAACTAACCTTCAGCAAAATAATAAGCACCACTGAACAAAAATACCTACAACTGCCTAAATCCTTATCACCACCCAGGGTCTGCCATAGCTGAGGAGCTCCTTTTCTTAGCAAGGACTTAGAAAGCCCCTCCTGGGAAAGGTCTCCAAGCCTACCTTGAAAAAGTTTTTATAAGATCGAATTTACAATTCAAAATTATTTCATTTCATTTTTAGGACAGAAACTCCTGGGTTTGATGGCATACTTCCCCTGGCAGCCAGGGGCTTGGCCAGAGCCAAGACCTTGGCTGGGAGGTTTTCCCTAACATATCTTAAAAACAAACCTCTATTAATATCTACTGAAAAAGTTTCTTAACATAAATAACTTATGAATAATCAAAGGAATGCATACAATTAATATTAAATAATATGCTTTAATATTAAATAATATGCTATGGCTGGATCCCTGTGTGTGGCAGGCATTGAGCTTAAAGCTTAATAAGAATACACACTTAAGAGACAAGGTGATAGATTTTAATTTCAATTTTGTCAGATGTTACTAA
The DNA here is from genome assembly GCF_028551555.1 of Melozone crissalis. Lineage (NCBI taxonomy): Eukaryota > Metazoa > Chordata > Aves > Passeriformes > Passerellidae > Melozone > Melozone crissalis. The sequence continues at coordinate 32,137,098 of NW_026535783.1, read as the reverse complement.
ATTTTGCAAATGCATCATCAGTATACTTAACAACATCCGTCTCTGGAATCTGTAGCTGACGTGTTCTCACAACAATTCCAAAAAGACACTCTTAAAAACCTTTAGCTTATTTCTAAGTGGGTAAATATTGAAACTAGTTAGTAGAATGAAACATCAGAATCTTCAAAAGTTATTCCCATGCATAGTTAAATGCTGCAAGATAATTTCACATTTAATAAAGTAGATTTTCATTAGAGTTTTGTAGGTCATAATCAAATCTAGGTAGTCTTTGTTAATTCAAACTTTATACCAATATCAAAGAAGATTTCGCAAATGTCAATAGTATTTAACAACTCACAGACATGGTCCTTAAATTCCATAATGGCAGGCATTTCAAAATTTAGCAAAGTAAGCTGTTGGTTGTTGCTGTGTGTTTCTAATGCTGGAAACTTCCTGGCTATGAATTTTTATGGTAATCACTTGCCTTGCCACATCCGATTATCAATTCTTTGGAAGACCTCACCAAAGGAGCCTTCCTCAATGCGTCCCAAGTCGGTAAATAACTCCAGGCTCACCCTGCGCATCAGGCACCTGCACCACCACAGGCGAGCAGGCCACTGCGCGCAGCAGAGCCCAGGAAGACAGCGCCTGCAGCTCCCACAGCTTGGCTATGCCCCACTCCCCCGTCCCAGCGCGGGGCTGACTGCTTAGGCCCTCCCAGGATGGTGACTCTCAGCACAGCCATGGTTGGTTCAGAGCTCTGTGTTGGGCTCCAGCTGTAGACAGTGTTTGCTAGGCAATTTGACTCACTGCCTGCTCAGGGGTGACTCTTGGGCACATGGCTCTACTCCAGGGTGACTCTTGGTGGCATGCAGCTCCACTCTGCTGGTCCCTGGGGCTGCCTGCAGCCAGCAGGGTCCCCCAGCCCCTCGGGCACTGACAGCAGTGCTGGCTGCCTCGGTGTTCTCTAGGCTTCCCGAGCCCCTACTGTAGACACGGCAGAATGTGGTGTTCCACGGTTCTGGGTGCCAGCAACATCCCGCTGGCACTTCAGGGTTTGGGCACTTGTAGCGCCACGTCACCACTTTCAGCACTCAGCGTCACTTCATTTCCAGGTCCCACACCTGCACGCCAAAGCTGCAGGTGGGTGCACCAAGCAGCGGCTGGGTGCCCAATCTGCCGCAGGCAGAGGCGTGCCAAGCAGATTGACAGTGACGTGGGGTGTAAAACAAGGCTCATGTGGCTCCAGCGGCCACATCACAGGTGAGCTGGGGCACTGTGCCTGCACGCTTGATGCCAATGGCAGCAGTCGGGCAGTCACAGCATGGGCGAACCCGTGCCCAATGCAGACGTTGCTGATAGCGGCACTGGTGGGAGAGCTTCAGCGTCACAGACGGCAGAGCCACAGCGAGATGGAGCTTGGATAACAGTAGCTTCCCCCTCAGCTTCTGGCCCTTCCTCTCTGCCTGCACACCCAAGATGGCATTCACTCCTGCCGCCATTCCACCCCACGCTCCATCCCTGCTGGATGTTCCGGCAGGCAGTGCCCGCAGCACCTCCGCTGCGGCTCTCATCTGTTTTAAGGTGTCCAGCACCAGCCAACAGGCCATTAAAAAGTCTTTATCAGTTGTGTTCACTCCATGGCTCACGACAGCAAGGCTTGTAGAGCCTGTTCATATACATATCTTATCCCCCGTCCACATAAAAAGAGGGTCCATACCTGTACAACAGCATTTTCTTCAGTAGAAACTTGTGTCCCCATGTCCCCAGTGGCTTTTTCTGTTTACACGGTCTGGACTTTTGCTGCTGCTGGCAGCTCTTCCCGGCTGCCCTCCTCCGCCGGGCTTCCCTCTCCACCGCCATCCCCACAGCCTGGCTATTACTGATCATGTCAGGATCACCACTTGGTGCAGTAGAGATGGACACATGACACGACACTCGAGGTTCAGGTGACAACTTTGATTGAGTGCAGTTCCCTTTATATATTTTTCAAAAGCCCACACAAGTTATCCCTGATTGGCTGAATTTAGTTGCCACTCGGCTTACTGGCCAATAGCTGTCTGCATCCCCATCAGCCTAAACTGGCTCCTAACGGCCTAGACTGGTCAAGTTATATAATTAAGGTTATCTATAACTGTGAGGCCTCCGGGCCAGCTGCTAGCCACCACAATGAGACAAATATACTTATTTAAATATAGTGTCAAGTCCAACACAAGTTGAACTTTGTTAACACAGCAGTAAGTTACAACTATTATTCTGTTAATATATACTTCCAATTTACATCCTTAAAATCCTTTTAAAAACACATAAATACATAATTTAAAATTGATCATAATAATGTTGCCATATAGATTAATGAATTTTACTTTGCTTTCAACTAACATTTTTCTACATGTAAAGCTACATGCTTGACAAATCACAGACAAAACAATGTCAGTCACTACTGAAATTTTTTGCCCACGTAAAAGTAAAACATTTTATGCTTTGCTGACAATATATGCATGCATACCAGTAGTAATTCCACTGTACCTCCAGCTCAGCCAAACTCAGGATACTCAGACCATTAACCTGTAACTATTAGAGCTATTACAGACTGTAACCCTGAACACAAATGAGTTCAGGCTGCTCAATCAAGGACAGGCAGAATGTGTCATAACTGCTGACACTCTGGAATACATTCCACAAAATAACAAAAACAATTCACCTATTTCACAGAATAATAAACAAGTCTTACCTGGAGAATTATTTTTATCTTCTCCCATAAAATCTCTAGAAGTGACCTGGCCCAAACTTCTATCAAACGCACAGCCCTAGACTAGGTTGTCCGGGGTCCTTCTAAGTCTTTAATACTCTTGGCAAGGGAGATTCCACCATTTTTCTGGGGAAGCTATTCATATGATTAACTCTTAATTAATCTTCTTACGTGGATTTTTTTTTCTTTTTTATTTGCAAGGTATTCCCCTAGAGCAACCTGTGCCCACTGCCTTTTCTGTCATTATATAAACCCTTGTAAATACAGTATTTTTCTCTGAATCTACCTGGCACAGGAAGACAGTTATCTCTCCCCTCTCAGCAACCTCCAAGCCTCTAATCATGTCATGCTGGCCTACGAATTGCTGAGTAGAATAAGCACATGCCTTGATCCATTGATGACTGGACTTCCTGATGCAGTCCATGACACTTTGCCTTCCTTATGCCATATTATACTACTAGCTCATATTAGGTTTGCTGTCCCCTAGAACCCACGAGTGCTTTGCAGGAGAGCTATACCTCAGCCAGTATGTTCCCAGCCTGTTCTGCTACTTAAGCCTATTTCTTTTCAGATGCAGTTCCTACTTATTTTTGTTAAAATTCATGCAATTCTTCTTGTTCCAATTTTTTGGCCTCTTAAGGTTTCTCAGAACGCATGGTTCCTCTTCCTTCCCAGACATCTCCTCTCCTTCCACTCTGAAGTCATCTGCAAACTCAGGGATGGTTCAGTACTATCATTAAAGTATTTACAAATAGCACTATGAGACCCAGCATCAATTTTCAAGGAACTCCACTCCAAGGACCATTAACAGTTTGACTTTGAGCTACTAACATCACATTGCCCTTTGATCTCTAGAGATGAGACACCTTTCACAATCCATATGTCTAAATTGTATCTTACCAACTTGTCTATAGGAATAGCAGGGACAAACATGTCAAGTGCCTTTTTAAAGTCAAGGTACAGAGCATTTGTAATTCTTCTTTTATCCACAGAATAAGTGGTTTCATAACAGAAAGCATCATGTTGGTAAAGCACAATTCACCCTTGGTAAATCTGAGCCGGGTTTTCCCCACCATTTTCTTTCTTGTCTTTCACATTCTTGGAAAAAACTTCCATAAACACTTGTTCTACAATTTCCCCCAAAAATGTAGTGAGACTGACAGCTCTGTATTTTCCCAAATTTTCATTTGGGTAATATTTCACTTTTCAGTCACTTAAGCCTTCAATGACCTCTCAAATAAGATAAATGGTGGCCAAATTCAGATGCATCCCCTCAAATCCTGTTCATGTGAATGTGTCCGACTGCTACAGCTGGATCTTAACTCAGTCCTACTCAAACAGCGTTTTGCTGTTAACTTCATTGCTGCTTCTTCTTGGCATAGAAGCTTGGGACCTGAACTTTCCTATGCAGACCAAGGCAAAGAGAAAATGGAATTACTTCTACCTTTACTGTGCTGTCCATAGTTAAGCAGACCTACGTTTTCCTTAACCTTATGTTTGTTACTAATATACCTACAGGAATTCTTTTTGTTACTCTTGCCACGTGTTACTAACATATCTATAGGAGTTTTTTTTGTTACTCTTTGAACCGACAGCTGAACTTCTTCCATCCTAAACATATTTCTGGACAACTGAGCGCTTTGGAAGTCTGTCCCATTTTCCAAGGGATAAACAACTTCTCCAAAAATACAAAAAGGATATTCAAGAGATTAAAAGACAGGATTTTTTTCCCATTAAAAATGAATATTCAAATCTAAATGTTTAAAAGGTAAAGAATACACAAAATAAACTTAGAGTGTACCAAATACTCTATATTGTATTTCTAAATATTTTCAAGATTTTAGATTCAAACTGACTCTACCAATACTCCTAAATCATAATGAGAACATTATGAAATGAAACATCATTTCAGAGAGAGATCTGAAAGTTAAGGACAAAAAGTGAAAAAACATACCAAAATATCTATTAAACAAAGAACTGCTAGCACCTTGCTTCTGATGATCAGCTTCTTTTAGGAGTACTACTGAAAAGGAAGATCTTACAAAGTAGTAAAACTTACTCTACATTTTCTGTGCTCTGAGATTTTATATTTAGATTTGAAATCAAATGTGCATGTAACAGGTAAAATTTATATTGAAAGATCATTTCCTCAAAGAACAATCTGTAAAAGAATAATGTATTGTTGTTAAGACCTGCCTTGCACAACTTTTTGTTTGTTTTTGGTTTGTTTTCTAATTCCTTAAGCATTGATAAAAAAATAAGATTCACATTAAGTTTGCCCATGCTGCAAAGTACCTTGAAACTTTGCAATGAGGAAAGAATCTCATAACATTTATTCTAAGTTTCTTCAAACTCTCACATGTTTTCATACTTAATTTTTCCTTTATATTTATTTCTTAATTTGAAGTTAAACAGACATGAACACCACTTCTATGTAGCAAACATGACTTGGATCTCTACATTTTAGTGCATTTCCACTGTGGTTTAACTCAAGTTAGCACCTAAGTATACCACAAAGCCACTCACTCACTCCACCTCCCTTGCCAATGGGATGGGAATGAGAATCAGGAAAAGAGTTAAGGACAATTAAATAATGAGAGTAAAATAAGAATAATTGTCTTTATAATGATAACAACAATAACAACTGATATAACTAAAAAGAGAGAGAAAAATGAAGGCCAAGGAGAAAAGCCACATGATGTACAATGGCTCACCACTCGCCCGCCTGTCTCCCAACAGCAATCAGCAGCTCTCAGCCAACTGCCCCCAGTTTATAAACTGGGCATGATATCCCATGGTAGGAAATATCCCTTTGGCCAGTTTGGGTCAGCTGTCCTGGCTGTGATCCCTCTCAGCTTCTTGTGCACCTGCAAAGCCTTTGGCTTAGGGTGAGCACTACTTAGCAACAACCAAAACATCAGTGTGTTGTCAACATTATTCTCATACTGAATCCAAACAACAGCACTGCAACAGCTACTAGGAAGAAAATTAACTCTGTCCCATCCAAAACAAAAACCACATAATGATTTCAACAAAGGTAGGAAACAAAAAATTCAGTGGTAAAAAAATCAATAACATACCACAAAATATTAAGCAAGTGCTTAAAATCTCATATAATATGGAATGGAGAGCTTCAAAAGTTACATAAATGTATGTGGAACTCAATTTTTCACACGCACAAAATTCTTAGAAAGTCAGCAACTTGCAAAGATTCTAAATTATTTGGAACTAATATAAGTCAGGGCACATATGTTCATGGGCATTAGGAAGATATTTGAGTATGCAACACATAAGGACCCAAAAAAGTAAAACCACAGTGCTAACATGAAATTCAGCTTTAACAGTGAATTAATATACTAACATGAGGCTCTGAAGTGCCAAAGAGCTATAAACAAACAGTCACTGGCAGAAAACATAGACCTTGGCCCTATGCCTATCTAACTGGGTTATCTATCAGCCTTTGGTACTGTTACACACACATACTATGGAGATTATAACATATTTTTCATAATTGCCTGTTAAATATCACTTTTTCTAAGAAATTAGTTCACAATATATAATTAAAGCATCTTTCATAACTTAAAGAGTAACCATCCACTTTCAGCATCCACTAACATCCACTGTAGCCATTTGCTTTACTTAACAGCAACCACCAATCCTGTTGCACACTTGTACAGACATAAATCTTTGCAAACACCACTTGAAATGAGTACAGAGGAAAATGCATCTACATATAATGATAATAAAAAGCAAGCTGTATTCTAAATTTCAAAACAAAATGGGAAAGATGCTCACTGCAGTATCTTAGTGGATGGAAAAACAGTTTGGCATGAAGGCTGCCATATATATTTCCTTCATAAGAAAGTAATTTCAATTAATAAAGCCAATTTTTTTCATGTGTATTCCTGAAGTTATCTAAATGCAGATATATGATTTTTAAGCCAAAATGGATATTGATATTCTTCCATGTAAGACTGGCTATCATAATTTATTAGCATGACTTGATATCTGCAGGTTTTGCACAGATGCCCTCTGTGTCACAGAAACATTCCTGAGAACCATTCAACTGTGAAAAACAAACAAAATGTCTGCAATTCCTATATACTTAAGCCTGTGGCAAGATGCCAATCCTAAACATTCCCTGTGGTAAAATGGCAGCACTATAGCTCCATTTATGTAAGTTATCTTATATATCTTGCAGTAATTTACACGCAGATCAGCATATTTAAAGCACTATCTGCTATATCAGTTCTCCTAAATAGGATATTTCAAAGGTACAACTTCAGGGATAGAAGGGCAGGGGTTGCCTAATTTTTTTTTCCCTTAAGCTTTTGAATTTTGAGATTTTCTGAAAGGCCCAGGTGCTGTTTCACACAGGTTTCCACTTAAAATCCAGGAGTCCTTAATATAAACAACTAACTTCATATTTAAAGGGTTGACAATCTTCTTCCAACTATGAAAATTCAGACCAGCCTATGAAAATTCAGACCAGCCATAGATTAAAGTCATTCCTTCCACAGCAGAAGGAATATTGCTGTGTGTCCAGCTCTAAATTTAGACACACAGCAATATTCCTTCTGCTAACCTCTTCAGCTGCAAAAATAAAAAAGACAGTTTACACCTCACACGTGTTTCCTGAACTCATCTTCATTTGCAGAAGCAGGGAAAAAAAAAAGAATCATTATAAAGATACAAACCTCATCTCTTAAAAATAAAGTCAATTTTTTTCCCAAACACCAACTAGCTTTCTTTGTGAAACTTCCAACATCCAGTCATTCCCCAATCCCTATTCACTTACAGCTCCTTTTACAACAGGACTTCCTAAAGTTTCCTCCATGAAACATGAAATAGACCACTTGTGCTGGTTTTGGCTGGGGTAGAGTTAATTTTTTTTCTTTTCAGCTGGAATGGGGCTGTGTTTCAGATTTCTGCTGAGCACAGAGTTGATAATATAGAGATTTTCTTGTTATTGCTGAGTAGGACTTACACAGACCCAAGGCCTTTTCTTACTGCTGGTGAGGAGACTGAGGGTGCATCAGGAATTGGGATGGGATACAGACAGGACAGGTGACTACAATTGACCAAGGCGATATTCCAGACCATATGACATAATGCTCAGGATATACGGTGTCGTGAAAGAAGGAGGAAAGGAAGAACATTTGCAGTGATGCCATTTTTCTTTCCAAGTTACTGTCACACTTGATGCGGCCCTGTTCTCCAGTCGAAGGCTGAACGCCTGCCTGTCCATGGGAAGTGGTGAATTAATGCCTTGTTATAGTTTTCTTGTGTTTCTTTTGATTTCCCACTTAAACTGTCTTTATTTCAATCCATAGGTTTTCCAGCTTTTACCCTTCCAAATCACTCTTTAATTCCACTGGTGAGGACATGAGCAAGCAGTTGTGTGTGCTTAGCTCACAGCTGGGGTTAAACCAAAACACCAGTCCTGGTGGAAAAGTACAATTATAGGACAGTTACATGTTTCCAAATAGTAAATTAAGACATTCTTTTTGATTCTGTATTATGTCTTAGTTCTACTGATTTCTGTCAGGCTAACAAATCAGGACTACCAGAAGACTAGCACAAAGGCGGCATAATTTTTTACTCTCATATGGATACAGAATCAATGGAGAAGATCCACAAAGAGAAAATGGTGGTAGCAGCAGTGAACATCAGCTGTTAAGTTGCTAGGACCCCCAACCATGGACCTTTAAAAGAACCAAATCATGATAAACTTGTGTGCTCCAAGCTTAGAGTAATATCTTATAAAATATCCCAGCTACAGGACAAGATCGTGAGTTTACAACTCACCTCATAGTAAAGATAAATATCAGCATTTAATAAAAAACAATGCATGTGGCAATCATTATTCAACACAGAGCTTTTTCTTAAAAAAAAAAAAAGTAAAGCTTTTTCCTGTAACATTTGTATTTCTACGTTATTTCCACAACAAGCATTACAGAAGTACTGAGTACTTCTTTAGTCATTGTGGTTGTATGAAAAATCAACTTTAACTTCCCCAAAAAACTTTTCATTTTCAAATTCAATCTTTACTAGGTGAACTTCTACATTAAACATAACTGAATTCTTATACAGAACAGCAAAGTTCAAGCTAGACAACCACAACAGCTGTATTTTTACCCTACTATTTACCTCCAAACTAATGGTGCAATTACTACTCATGATTTTTACAAATACTTCATCTTCTAAAACAAAATCCTCTGAAGAGATCAGCACCAAAGTCGTTTTCTTAAACAAAAAATTTGAACTAATTTACTTAATAGAATAATTATATATGGCTATTCTGACAACACTGCCGCTGAAAAAAATAGAGTTAATGTAGTACCACATCTCATTTGTATAAATTGCAACAGCTTTGCAGTAAAGTCTGCTAACATCTAATCTCTATAATATCAACTGACACACAGTTTTCTATCTTCTGATTCACAAGAAAACAATTCCAAAACTTGCAAATGGTGAGACTTTTCATCTTTCTTTTTAGACCTTAAATGAATATTCAGACCAAATATTCTTAGTAAATACTACTAAGCCTGTCAACTGAAAAACTAAACTACGAACACACCGAAAATTCTCAGCAACCTGTTTGCTCCTTTGCAACTTTGATTTCTAGTAAATTCAGTAATCAACAAAAAGACATTTCATCGCACTATCACAGATGACTGACTCAAATATTTTGCATATACATCTGTACATCTGAGCATGGCAAATATGGGGTTTTAACATTAAAAGGAATCGATACTGATAGGTTTATCTTTTTTTGATTAGCCATACTTACAAAAATAGTTTACTGACAGCACACCCAGTTTTATGAGCTGTAAACAGAAAAGGAGGAAGTGTGCTGTGTGGAAGAGAAAGAATTTCTTCTAAAGAAGTCCTGAAGTCAATATTCTAGCATAAATGCTATTTAAGAAAAAGGAATTTTTCCTGATAAAAACCATGATTTGAACTGCCAGATCACTTGAATGCAAAGACATGAGTTAAATTCTTTTTCTTCTTTTTCACTACTTTTCATTCCTTCCCTTGATTTCGCAGGCTTGACTCTGTATCTCTTTTTTTTTTCCCCGCAATGATCTGTATTAGTCATGATGGTATATTAGCTGTAAACTTCCCACAGGTCATGATTCAATGACAATGAATTCTGTGCTATGCTGCAAGTAATACTTTCAGTGGAACATTTAAAGAAGCTGATAAATAATACATACAGTTTATGAAAATACAGCCACCTTCTAAAGAATATCTGCAACAATAATCACATTCTGTTGTCTCCAAACTGGTGTCCCCAAGTTACCAAGTAACTGTTCACTGCATACATCAGACTGCAAACAAACTTGAAGACTTGAAGTAAAGGCCTTAGACTGCATGAGGTGAAAACTGAGTTTGACTAGAAATCTTTTCAAGTTAAACTAGGTAAGAAGAACACGGATTTTTGTGGGAAAACCCAAATGGGAGAAGAAGCATCTTCTAAGTTAAAGATACAGAGCTCAGTTTTGCCACTCTAGGTCCATTCAGAAAACTAAAATCTTGGACTTTAAAAAAAAACCCCAAAAAACATTAAAATGGCTGGCATTCCTACAGAAACACCTCTGGTTCAAATTAATTCTGGGGCAGCACTTAAGGACAAAGTCTTCCCATTCTACACAGTAAAACGTGTTCTTCTGCGTGAAACTAAGGACAAGTTAAGTATTTGAGCCATGAACAGGAACATCGCTTCATTATCCTTTGTTCGCACAAAACTCAGACATGAAAACAGCAGCTGCAATTCTATTTATCAGTACACCAAGTTAAGCAGTTCATAATCAGTACTTCCCCTTACTCCCAGTGTCCCCAAAGGCTTTAAACTGACTCAGAAAAATAAATCAAAGGGCTTGCAAATAGCAAAATTTCCCATCCACTGAATATATTTTCAGCACCAATATTGCAAACTGAATTCTGTTTTCTAAGGATTTGTTATTTTAAAGTACTTCAGAGATATTTGATCTCTTCTATTTATGAAAGACCATCCAATAGACTTGTGAGCAAATTACTTCAGAGAAAGAAAGGAAAAGAAAAGGAGAGCCAACATGGGAGTATAACCTGCTATCTGAAGGGATTTAAGAAATTATACAGATGGGTGATATTTGCACCCAGAGCTCAATCACTTAAAAACTATGTCCACCCATATGCATTCAGTAAGTTCCAGCTGGTGACAAGAACCCCACAAAGAAATCTTAAAATATAAAAAACCCCACTATTTTAGATCTAATTTTGTTATATCCTACAAAACCCTGATGCTTCACTATTAATATGAACTATGTACATTAGATTGGAAGATGCTGAGGGAAATTCTAGACTACTAATTATCTATCTGCTGACAGACAACAGAGAATAGAAATTTTCAGTTCCTGGAAGTTGCAAAATAAAGATCAAAATTCTAACTAGGAAATTAGATAAAAGAATATAAAAGCAGACATACAGGATGCTAAACTAGTAGCTGAAACCCAGTGGATAAACAGATAATGAGGAACAGAGGTGGTTTTTGTGGCAAAGTTATGTAACAAGAAACAACTGCGCACGACCTAAGAGAAGTTCAAGGCAAAGTCATTACAACACTGGGGGCAGCCAGTGACTACGACCAGAGACCACTATGGACGAGCCTCTAAGATCATAAAAGGACTTCCAGTAGGAGGCAGATGCATGCAAATTAGTTCTAGGAAAAGTGATGTTTATGTATTACCTAGGAAGTATGCTGTAATGAATATGTATGATCACGACGGAATAAATACCCTGTTGTAAAGTTTCATGACACACATTCAGTTGGAGGAAAAATCCTCCGAATGTGTCCAGACCTGCAATAAAGAATGCCTGCTTTCTAATACCTCAAATTGTGTTAGAAGTCCATTCTCAGCCAACTTCAGTATCAATGCAGCTTCTTATCATTAAATGTATTTGGGGGAACTGCATTTTGTTACAACAGGCAGGATCTGACTAGAAGTCACAGCATTTCTCTTACTTGTCTTATAAATCTGGTGCAAGACAACAAAAGAGTTGTCTGATCTGTATAAAGAGAAGCATCCATGTATTGCTATTAATTAATCACACACATGGAATCAGTGCTTAACTAGGAAAAAAGGTAAAAATTTTAGAAGGAGAAAATCAAAATAGGAATTTCAGAATTTCTTCATTTTCATACTACCTGTACTACTTTTAAAAATAAATTTTAATGTTTATTAAATTTCTAAATGTTCAAAACAAATGTCCACAGATTGTACATTAAAAAAAAAATCTACATACAAAATTCAAACAATTTTTGGTATGGACAGGTCTCTACATTTTCTTGCATCACTCCATGAACATATTACAATGGTGATGTTACACATGCATATATATATATAAGCAACTCCATTTTCCATTTATGTAAATCCAGTTGCTTTTTTCTCCTTCAGCTTTCAAGAGCTACACATTCAATTAAGATGTTACAAAAAAAAAACTTTTACTGCAGTAAATATATAACAAAGGTATTCTTAAAATAAACAAGTGTCAGTTGCAGGCCAAGACAAGAGAGTAACAAAATTTAATTATTGGAAGTTTTCCTTCATATTTGTGGCAATTAACAGACACATATATAGCTGCATTGTGTCCAATTCTATGTCATTTATAAAAGCAGATGTGAAACTGACTGTTGCAAACCACCTTAAGATGAAAATGTTATAGATTCAGATATGTCTAAGTACCTGTGCTACATGCCACTTTTTTCGCTCCTTTCAAACGAAAATGGAAAAGAATTCTTTATCATGTAATAACTATTTTTGCCATGTGTTGCGCACATGTGTTCTATTTCCAGCACACTACCACCAAGCACATGAGATCAGATTATTTTTGCCAGCAGGTTTTCTCTGCCAAGGATATAAACGGCTAAGCAGGCTCAGTTCCCTCACCAGTGAAGAAATCAGGTGCCACAGGCACTTAGTACTCCAGAAAAAAGGCGTTACTTCACTCATATAATGCACTGTGACAATCTGCCTCAGAAAACTGCGAATAAAACTAGCATCCTTTCCTCACAAATCAACATGACAAATACCCACAGATGTGAAATGAGCATTTCAGATGGAAGTGACTACTTGATTTGACTTAATATCTATGGAAGAGATTTGGACCTTAGACACTGCAGTGGAAAGTCAAATGCTCAGAAGTACATAAAGGAAATAAAGAGGAGCTAAGTTCCTATGTAAGAACAAATGCATTTACCAGAACCTCGCCACATTTGTTTTATCAATTCAGTATGATCAGGGCTAATTGATAATCTGTAACTTCCAGTTAAAATGACCTTCACATGGTTTTAGTCCCTTTAAAACTACAAAGTTTTAAACCATTGTATATGGATTATAGATGAGTGAGTTTAAGATGTGAAAAAAATTGATCCATGAGCATGTCATTGCTCTCTTTTTAACTAAGATTTGAACAGTGAAAATTACATTAACTAAAGTAGCTAGCCTCCACCATAATCATGTCAAAATCGCTATTGTATCATGAAATCAGAGCATTGTTGAGGCTGAAAAAGACCTCCAAGATCATCGAGTCCAATCACTTACCTTGCCCATGTCCCTAAGTATCATATCTACATATCTTTTAAATATCTCTAGGGATCTTACTGGACTCAGCCAATCATTCAACAGCCCTACTAACCCATTACAATCATCATCAAACCATGAACAACATGCTATTACAAAAAGACAGAATTCTACCTATTACAGTCCTCTGTGTTTTCCAGGCACTTATATAAAACTCTATTTCAAAATATACAAAGTTGTCTTGGAAATCTAAAAATGTATTTATTACAGAAAGTGCAAGTAATTTGAAAATATAAAGTTCCTGGGTTGTCTTAATGCCAGTTATGATATTAACCCAGCTCTAAAGAGATCTGATAAAAAGGAAAAAAAAGTGAAAAATTAAATGTTTTGTATCTTAAATATAGACAACTTTTTCTCTGTTCCAAGATTTGAAATGAAGGGCTTTAGCAAAACCACATTGCTGATGAAAGTCTACAAAGAAAGACAGCCAAACAATATTTTGTGATTCAGGAATATATCTCAAATTCATAATCCAGTGTCTAATATTCTAAGGTGCTACAATTTCAGCCTCCAAGAAAAAAAATGCAGTATGTGAAGCAGTAAGAATAACAATACCCACAAATCATTTCTCAGAATTTCTCTAACTGCTAACCATGAAAGGCTAGAAGTACAGAAATAATCTTTTTCCAAAACCCGAGCTTCTACCAGAAGAGCGCTAATGGTACTTTTGGATTAAAAATAGCTAAAGAGCACCTCCCTAAATACTAAGTTCTTAATTAAGAATTCACCACTGTATTCTGAAAATAGAATGGGGAAAAAGAATAACCCTCTTGGGCTGTAACACCTGTCAGAACAGGCTTAAAGTGACTTCAAGCATCCCTCTAGCAAAACTAAAATGAGTACAGTAGCATGATAGCAATGTTGGTATTCATAACCATACAGGACATTTTTGGAACGAACACAGTTAAGGACTCCAGATTTCATTTTTCATGTCACACAAATCCATAATTTTGTACTGCTTGACTCTGGATAGCAGGTAAGCCTCCATTCAGTTGCTTTCCCATTACACAGTAGGATGGAGAAATTAAAAGAACCACAAAAGCAGTGGGGAGGGAGAGGGGCACCCACCTTGCAGGTTGAGATAAAGGCAGTTTAATAAGCACAAGGAGAAAAAAGAAATAAACAAATTATGCAAAAGCAGCCATTGGCCACCAGCGGACCAATGTCTCTCCAGTCCTGAACAAGGTCTACTTTGTAAAAACAACTACCCAATTTTACTGCTGAGTATGATCTCCTATGTTACGGACTATCCCTCTGCTCAATTCACATCATCTGTGCCAGCTGCGCCCCGCCCCAGCCTCCTGCTTACCCTCAGCTGACTGACTGGCACAGTGAGAAGCACAGGGGACCTTGATGTTGTGCAACAACTATTCAGTGACAACTATAAAACAGTGGCATCTTTTCAACACTGTTCTGGTCACCAATCTATACAACACAGCACCATATGGACTGCTGTATGGGAAGTGAACTCTAAACCAGACATGCCCAGTACAAGTTTTAAAGATAAGACCACTACCAATTAATGCATTTGTTAGTGCACACACATATCAACCACAGAGGAAAAACTCATATACTTCAAAACAGCTACAGAGAGATACAGAAATCTGAAAGTTGATATATACAAGGATATCAGAGGACTCATGTGAACTGCCCTGTGACTTCAAAGATCTTAAAGATACCAACAATGGCTACAACAGTTAGTCCTGTAGGTTTAGATATCAAATCAACAATATTTAACACACCTGCAGGACACCGACTATAGCTTGCTTAAAGATGACAAATTATACCATACTAAGAATTTTTCTGGACAGGAGAATCTCAAGACGACTTTACTCATTTTCATGGAAACAAAACTGTTCAGATGCAGTACCCTGTCCACTCGTCTACCCTATCAAACCAATGACTTCAGCAGCACTGAAGTCCACAGTCCTCTGTTTGATCCACACACAAACATCAGAACCGGATTCGTGATAGTTATGCAGGTTTCCAGTTAAGTCCTTCTTTAAGATGGTCAAGTTCATCTACACATCTCTAACATATAAGCAATCATAGGAATTTTTTACATGGTGTCATGTATGCCAATAGTCTTCTAATTACATGCTTCAATGATACAGGATAAAAAAGGAGGGTAAAAAAAAAAGTGTGATGCATGTGACTATTTATTCATGAAATTCAACACAACTCTCAAGCAGACCTAAGCAGTGCCACAAGGACTATATTCCAAAAGTCAAACCTAACTATAACAACTATATGAAATAAAGGAATTCATTAACTCATGCAACCTGGCAAATACGGGTTTGGATAAACCTTATAAAAAAGTACAGACCAACTTTTTAAAATCAAAAATGAAAGGCACTGCACTTGCAGCACATACATAGCCATTAAAGATACATTCCCAAGCAGCCAAAACTGCAACAAGCCAGTGACATCACCAAAGACATCAGAGGAGGAGCAAACCATTGAGAGCTTATTTTTAAAAAAATAGACAAGCAAAGGAAAATATATTCTGATTATTCTCAAAATATTTACATAAAATATCCAGAAAGCACAGCCTCTTTATAAGAGCAAATGGGAAAACAAGTTGTCCAACCATCTAGGGACACCGCACAACACAGTTTTCCCAATATAAAATCTTCCGCATCATCTGGTATCTTTTCCATTTTAATTTAGTCTGTTCTGGTATATCCACTCTAGAAAATATTTCACTGTTTGAAAAGTCATTATAGCATTATAAGCAAGATATGTATGTGTGTTTCTCTGTTCTAGATAGTCAGGCAAGGTACTCCAGTGAGGCTCCTTTCATTGCTTCATAATCATCAAGACATCACTTTTATTTAAATTCTGGGATATGCTGAAGTTGCATATCCCAGATATTCACCATTCCTGCCTGTGTCAAGTTTAGACACCAAGTCACTACAAATTTCTACTCTGGAAACTTCTTTATTATTTAGTAACAATCCAAAAGATCTAGAGCATTGCATCAATTTCAAGCATCTCCAGAAATTTTTTTAGTTCTCCAGCTGTTCAGGATGTTACCTGATTTACCTATTTGTAAGCTGTATGATCTTACTTATTTTCATTCATTAAATGACTTTCAGTTATTTGGTTATAAAAGTCTTAGCTCTAAAGTTAGACTCAAATCCTCAATTTACTATTATAAAAAGCAAGCTACACCTCCAAAATTTTTACTCAACATAATATAAACAAGATGTAGGAAGGCAACCCAAAAACGGCCAACTGTTTCTTTCCTTCAGACATTTGTCTCCCTAGGTTTTCTGTACAGCTACCTAGAGGATATCCCGAGCATGATTCTGATTGCCATAGACAGAGTCTAAACAAATAAACTTATCATCAGTACATTTATTTGTATCTACTTCTCCAGACATAACAAATTACTTTGTACCAAATATTTCATTTTAACAATTTTAGGCATTCAATTTGATCATTTTTTCCCATGCTTTTATAATTTTTCATAGCTTTAGGAAAATCACTCCCTTTCTTGTTACCCTCCTCTGGAAAAAGAACTGACCAAATACCACTACCTCAGTAATATATCTTTTACCTAGATCTTAATATTTTAAGGATTTTAGGTGGCTTTCACTGGAAAAAATATTTCCATAAAATACACACATTAATTGTGTGCATTTGCTGTAATGGACTAAAAGCCCAAGGCAATTTGTTGAAATACTAAAACAGAAAATTTTTTCAAATATATTTTTTAATCAGCAGGTAAAACACCATGGACTCCAATAGCCAAAGATACCCTTTAATCCTGCTTGTATACTTCCCAGAACACATAAGCCAGCTGAATGATACCAAATACAGTATAGCCTTCTCTTGCTCAAAATGAGTTCTGAAGACAGATATCCATCACATAAAATAATCGCACATTTCCAGTGACTGGAGTAGGTGCTGTGTTTCCACATAGCTATATTCCAGAGTCCGGCGTTTGGTAAATATCATACCAGTAAAGCACTAGCTTGATCAATCAAATTAGGCAACCCTACAAAATGTTGATTCGGTTTGGCAAAGCTCACCACACAACCAGAGAACCAACGCAGACAGATTTGGATAATTTTAGTCAATTTTAAGTAATAGCATGGATCTCAAGTTCAAGATGGCTTCAATCCTATTGAAGGAAAAAGAAGAATGCTTGTATCATTGGAATAAATAAACTTTTACAATTCCATTATTTATCAGATGTCACAAGCCACAGAAGAGAAGGAATGGTCAGATGTTGTTTCACCATATTGAAAAAGCAAGTCTCAAAATTGCATCAATCAAGGAAAAATACTGCTAAAAAGATGACTCTCTAGCTGGAGCTCACAATTTATCTTTCACTACTGGCCTGATCTTAATTTTCTTTTTATTTGTATACACAAATCATAGTAAGCTATGGTCCACAGCTCATTCAAGACCAAAAAAGGAAGAAAAATGGCATAGAAATATCCACAACTAGCATTAAAACTGAATATATCCAATTGCCAGAAGCTTTTTTTTTTAAAGCTATGGTAATATTAGCTATGAATTAAGTTGTCTTTACTTTCATTAGACCCTTAGAAATCTTTGACACAGGAGACAAGTACACACTGACTGAAAGTACTTTCAATTCAAATCGTCTGTATTCAGTGAAACAACGGAATCCCTTCTCAGACAGAAATACAATATTTTTATAAATTGCTCCAGATACTAAAGGAGTTACTAAACTGAAGTTGTCATTAGAGAACTTCCAAACTGGAAAAGGACACACAATACTTCATACACAAGTCTTAAGAGCACACAAGGTAGGAAGAGTGAGTCATCTAAACAGAAGCCATACACAAGCCTTAAGAAAAAAAATCCTGCCCCTCAAGTAAGGGATAGAAAAAAGAGCCAAGTAGTTACAGATTTAGTCTTTCCTGCTGAAGATATTCCACTTTAACTTTTATAGCATACTTATTACATAGCTCTAGTCACTACTCACTCAACTGGAGAAAAATCTTCCTGACTACTTTTATTTTAGACTATTTTTTACACAAGTTCCTCTGAGACTTTATATAACTAACCCAACCTCAATTCATAGCTCTTCAAGAATAAAGGTCTTCCCTCAATCTTACTTTGAAAAATCTGGACAATAAAAAAAAAATCTGTAAAATAACTGGATATGTAGGTTAACTTAGGCTCTCTGCCAGTTCCCCTCCTCAGTAAGATAGGGAAGAAAATACAATTAAAAGCTAGTGAATCAAGGGAGATCACTCATTTGCTACCATCATGCCCAAAACAGACTGGACTTAGGAAAGATAAATTTAATTTAGTGGCAATAAAAGGTAGACAGTGAGAACCTTCTCCCCACCATTCTTTCTTTCTTTTTTTCCTGGCTTAACTTTGTTACTAACTTCCCCACCCCTCCCCACCGCTGTGCAGAGCAAAAGGGAGGAGGAATGATGGGGCTTGCAATTCAACCATAACACTTCATCCCTGCCATCTCTCCCACACAATACAGTCTTTCCCAGGACTTCCCACGGGAGACACAGTCCTTCAGGAACTGCTTCAGCATGGTCCTTTCCACAGGGCACAGTCCTTCTCCAGCACTGGTCCCCCATGGGCCATAATTGCCAGAGCATCTGGTCCTGTATAGGCTGCTGTCCCACAGGTCACAGCTCTGCCAGGACCCTGCTCCTGACTGGGCTCTTCATGGGCTGCAGCTTCCATTAGGGTGTGTCTACCTGCTTCAGCCTGGGGTTCCTCATGGCCTGCAGTGTGGGTATCTGCTCCAGATTGGTCCTCCATGAGCTCCAGGATGACAACCTGTTTTGACACGGTCGTATCTTTGGGCTGCAAGGGAATCTCTCCTTTGGCACTTAAGCACCCCCTCCCCTTCCTTGCTTCTGATCTGAGGGTCTGCAGGGCTGCTCCTCTTCCATTTTTTTCTCACTCCTCTCTCATGGCTGCTGCACATGGCTCTTTACAATTTCTAATATATATGTTATCACAGAGATGCCACCAGCATCTCTTAAAGATTCAGCATTGGGCAGTCACGGGTCTGTTTTGGAACTGGATGCAGCTTGCTCTGTCAAGTACCAGGACAGCTCCTGGTCTTTTCTCAGAGAGGCCCACGTGAACTAAATAAATTAGTTTAAAAGCTCTATTCCCATCTGGAGAGTAACTTTCAGAAAGCTTAACAAATGGTAACCAAATTCTATCACTTTCTCAATTAAGGCATTGCACCAACCAGAAGACAGACAAGTGATTCTTCACATAAAATTTCCTAGTTGATTAGATGCTAATTTGAAGACTGCTTTGTTGAGTACAGTCTCACCCAATTTCCTATCATATTCTTTGTGCCTGCTTCCTCGTCAGGAATGGGTCAGTCTTCTGCAAATCAAAAAAATGAACCTTGTTAGATTTTCATATTCTTACTGAAAAACCTCCTGGAAAAGTCCACTTTACATTTTTTAGCTCTGAAAAATCCACTGTCATTCTAATTACTTCTGAAATTTAGTATGTGTTGTCAGGTAGTAGAGGAGCATTTGGAGTTAGATAAACTAACGTACTTCCAAAAGAAAGATACTTAAACCAGTTTTTCTTACTGGGATTTTTTTCTGTATATAGACTAGAGGATCAAACCTCAATCCTAACTGCACTCTCTATTGGCTCAGTTGTTCAACATGTGCTCTAGAATATAATGACGGGAATTAATCATCCAGAAACACAACATCAAAATTAAGAAGCAAAATCATCTACATCGGACAAAGCAAGCTGTAGAACCCAAATGTAACAGATGACTATGCGCACTCACAAGACAGAGCTGCCACATGGCTGACCAACCTAATGTATTTCAGGTCACTGATGTTGATCTAGGAGAAATACAACTGTTGGTTGAGTCTAATAATCTACAGCACTTGGCATCTGAACACTGGTGAAAGCTTGGAATGAGAAAGAGGAAAGAACCTAGCTACAGTCTACATCATAAGGCATTTATCTGGGGAAATGAAAGGTACATGCAGCAACAGAAATATTCAGAAGACACTAAAACATCTTCATGTGTGATCTGAATGCTTAAGAGGGAAGAGTGGAGTAATACACAAAATCTTTTCTCAGTTTCAGCAGGAGCTGAAATCTGGAGAATCAAATATGATCTGGGAAAGCATACACTTCTCCTTGCTTGCATAACAGAGACTGCAAGAAAAAAGGAGATTACACCCACAGTAATACCTCCCTACTACTCCTGCTAGTTCTATAAAAATAAGAGTAGGTCAAGTATTTGAGAGCTATTATGAAACTCCTCTACTCCTCCATATTAAAACCTCATAAACAAAGAAGTCTTCAAGGATCTGCTCTACCAGGCTTGTCTGCTTCATAAACTTCTGCCAGAAAAACTGCACCAGCTGGAAGTGGCAGCCGGGAATCAAACTCCATATAGCCAATTCAACTCTGATGGAAACGAAATTTTGATGCAGACAAATTATGCCAACAGGAAAAGCATTTGGGTTGGCTTTACTCATACCACAGATTCAAATGGTGATTTTTTTTCTGGCACAGAGATTTCTTCTGCTTTTCCAAGAAGGGACTTTATTGGCCGAGCTGCAGTAACTTTTAGGTCAAAGTGGTTTAAAGAGCTCAAATACCAAAATTTTTCAAACTGTCTTGAAAGCCTGCTACAAAAACAGCAAAAAGTTAACTGTCTGTATTCTGATATCTCTCAAAGATTTTTGAAATAAGGTCTCCAAAAACAGTAAAAATTGCTCCAAAGCATGCTCTCTTCATATGCACACATATACAAAGCAAATAACCCATCAACCTCACCATATCTATCATACAGTCCTCACTTTGAAAAAACAATCCTGAAGAGAGACAGTTCTAAACACTTACCCTTTAAGCACAGTCACCACAAAAGTCTCAAGAAGTTACAACAGAAAGCTCTCCTAACTCTCCCAGGCAAATCAAAATCCAGAAGCAGTGTGTTCCTCTAGTCCTTTTCTCCTAAAGGAGATAGCTTTTTTTCTGCTTATCAACAGAGAACAGATGGATGCAGGGAAACTGAGAACAACTCACATGTGGATTTTTAAGAGAAATGATCTGTGACTGGACTTGGACAGTAAGAGTTAAGCAACTGTCCTGGTTGCACCAGAGGTACTGCTCTGAATGGTAAAACAGTAGCAAGGGGTTTTATTTATTAGCATGCGCTGTAAATTGAACTAATGGACTATGGGCCAATAAGTTACTACCTGAAACAAATAAATGAAGAATATGGTTTTTTATGCTTTTTTGACCAGACATGAAGAGGGATGGAGGAACATGACATAACCAAGAAAAACAACAATACAAGGAACAGCAAGCAAAAAGGTAGAAGCAAAAGAATATAATCAGAATCTGTTTCTTTAATCACTGTAACCATCAACACATAAAACTGTTTAAAAGGAAAGATTATTACTTGATCCCATAGTTTTCAATTGCAAAATATAGCATAATCCCTATTTCACGTCATCAAACATACTGACAAGAGTGGGTGAGATAGGAAAAAACAGAAGAAGGCAGGAGACCTAGAACCGTGCAGCAGTCTTCAGCTTCAGCCAAAACATATCCAAATGTAAAATTCTATAGTAACCAGAAGTTTTATAAATATTATCTCACCTTCTATTCAAAGCCTTAGAAAATTGAACAACAAAAGCTTTAAGGTGCAATATTAGCTTGTTCAGATGAAAGGCATTCTCAAATACTATCTGAAAACTGAAAAAACTGCTCTTAAGCAAGTATTTTATTTGTACTTTTTTCTGACCTCATGTAGTTAAAATCAGAAGAAGCTCTAAGACTGTTTTCAGAATAACTCTGATTGAGTAGTTAGGTCGGACCGGATGACACCACTGAAGTCTCTTCCAACCTTATCCACTCTGCGAACACACCAACACAAAATTAGATTTTGAAACAACTTGTGGATACTGCTTCCTCTCTTCCTCACAGTACTGTATCCAACACCGTTACGCAGACTTATCTCTACAAATATTTTGAAGATGAAAAAAGCCTAAAAATCTGCTCACAAAAAGCACCTCAGCAGTATCACTAATACACATATGTTAAAATTATATTAATAATGAAAAATCAAGCTATTCAAATTGCCTATGTGAATGTAATTTGCCACCTTGTGTGAACACAGCACAGCCCATCATTACTCAATCACAGACATTTTACACATGGGACATCTGCCTTATTCCATCCATAAGCCTATGCCTTCCTCAAGAATGGAATACTGACAGGAAATAAAAAGACTCCTTTACAGACCCACCTACAATGGCTGCAGAATGGTGCAAGTACATAGCCTCAGCTGATGTAGGCCAGGACTGGTCATACATGCTCACTCCAGAAAGACCAATACTTAACTTATTTGATTTCAGATGTAGAAAGAAAGGAGCCAAAAAGTGACTCCATGCCAGAGCATTTCTAATGGAAGCACAAGAAGCCCTTACAGACATAATTACTCAAAGACATAGCCTGTGCATAATCAGACACCCTTAACCCCAGACATGCAAGGCTTTGATTTCTGGGCGTCCCTTTTGATCAGTGCTAGAGCATTAATGAGGAGTTTTCTGCACTCATGGATGTACAAAGTACTAAAAAGGAGACACAAAGAAAAGAGTAGGTACAGACTCACAGGGAATTTTTATGCAGAAATAAAAGGATATGATTTCTGGCACATCTCTACATTCTTTTATACAATTCCATTTTTGTCTCCCTCCTATTTCACTGTGTGAAAATATCATAATTTGAAATCATACACAAATCTACATCAGTCATCAAAAGAGTTTAAATATTTTAATCATCCACACTGCTGCTTTCAGAAAAATGGTTGCATGTCATGTTTTGTGGACTAGGCCTTAGAAGGAAACAAGACACTTGGCTTGTGGCTTTCACAGATATGTGTTGATAGCTAAGGAATGGCAGGATTTAATGATCTTGGACTTCATTCCACACATAAAAGGAAACTACAATCTAGGACAAAGTTTCCCAATATGCGGTCTGTAAAACATCAGATGGTGGTCCAAAAAATAATCATAAAAGTATATTTTTAAAAACATACATTCCTACACATGTTAGCAAGAAAACATTATTGAGGAAATACAAAAAAATAAAAACATTCCAGGTTTAGCCTAACTAAATAGCACTATAAGGCACAAGAAAATGTGACATTTCACAAGATGATCCTTGCATTTTTTAAGGAAATTAAATGTTCCTGAAGTAACATATTCTCCTTTAACATTTAAGTTTGAAAACACTTTCTTCTGTTCTACTGTATTTCCTGAGTCCCCTCCAGAAACTGCCTTCTTACATCCAGTATGTTCCTCTCCTCATCTTGCTTCCCCCTAAGCTGTTAACCTGCTTTTTCCAGATCTCACTATGCTTCCTTTATTATCATTCTCTTTAGAGATACCCATTAAAGTCACCTACTGAAGCAATCCATCCATCCACTGTGCATTTTCATCTATTTTCATTAACAAACTCTGCTTCAGGTACTCTGTTTCATTCTAAATTTCAGTTACCACTGTTAGAAC
Source organism: Melozone crissalis (assembly GCF_028551555.1). NCBI lineage: Eukaryota > Metazoa > Chordata > Aves > Passeriformes > Passerellidae > Melozone > Melozone crissalis. Next base: position 32,113,216 of record NW_026535783.1, on the reverse strand, counting down.
ACCGTTTATTTCACTTGTTCAGCTACAGGAATCGCCTTTCTTAGGACACTTGTTTCAACCATCAGTTTTTTAAAATTAGAGCCATCTAGTTCACACCCTGTCTCTACTCCCCGGGTTAAGATCCCAATATAACTACCCCGCCTTTGTCTTTCACAATCTTCTTTTCAGGACTGATTTTCCTTCCTCATGTCCTGGTATGTTCTCTGTTATTATGTCGTAATACATACTCTGAATTGCTTGACTTTCTAAGCCAGAGAAAAAAGCAGCAATAAGCATGTTCAATCTTTATACCAAAACAGCTTGGAAAAGACAGCTAACAAAGAATACTGGAATCATACTTGGAGCTCATAAGTACAATAATAGAAGCATACCTGAGATACTCTCCCTTAAAATCAGTATTTCTGCCCTCCTATTTCCAATACATCACTACTACAAAATTCAAGAATGTCAAATAAAAAACATTGTTAAAAAACCCCAACAGCCATCTTTTTATTTCAAGTACATAACATTTAACTTGAAACACCATTTGCATGTGTTGCTCTGATGCTTCTTTCTTCATCAGTTTAAAAACTAGAGTTTTTTTTCTGAGATGACTAAAACTTAAAACTTCTAGATTTAAAACAAGATACAAACTTGAAATTAAATATGCTGATTAATACACACACATTTAACCTATTTATATGTATTACTAAGCACTGAATTGATTATTCCCTTTTTTCCAAGACAATTATTTTCACAAGTCTTGTAAGTGAAAACTGTATCAGCATGAGAATAGGCCAAAGAAAAGTCAGAAGAATTTTAAACTCAACTAAAAGTGCTTAGGTACGCTACGTATTTAAAAACTGGAAAAACTATTTTGCATTTAAAACTAAACTAATTATGTTATTTGGGCTATCAAGAATAATAACTACAAAAATGATCAGAAAAATAAAATTTCAGAACTGATCTCCTCCTTCTTGACAGTTATATTAATGTATTAGAAAGAACAAACTGTTCTTCTAGTTCTGTTCTCTTGAACTGTTCTCTTGAAAGAACAAACTGTTCTTTTACTCCTGTTTTCCGTTTCAAATGGATGTAAATTAAATTTGAATAAAGTAAGATCTGGTTGAAACATTTTTAAATAAGAAGTCTATTCGCTTGATATTCATAAAATATACTGCTGTATGAATTGATCTTGACTTGTCAGCAAATTCTGCTTCCCAGCATCTGGTAGCTGAGAGCTCTTGCTTTTCTGAGCACTCTGGCAAGATTTATATACTGTCGGATTTGTGGGCTGGGATGTGTGCTTTTTGTTTTGATTTGTTTTTAATTTGAGAATACATTCAGCCTGCAGTAACATGCATATTCATCATGAAATCTTAAGTTTACATATGTTTCTTTAACTAAAATTTCAAGTTAATACATTTAAAAGAAAGGTTTGATAGAGCTTTCTACAAAGCCTCTTTATATGGCCGCAAATTATTTGCACCTCATTCTGAAATACTGGCAAGAGTTTCTAGACCAATTAAATGATTTTTCACTATCATGGTTAAACTATTATATATTTTGAAATACTTTATGACACAGAAGAAATAAACCAAATATTTGATTTGTCTTAGCAATCGAGGAAAATAATTTAAAAATGTTTTGTTTGTTAATGAGATTAATATATGAAAAAGACATGTTTCCTTGGAATCTGGGCCTTTTTTGGCTTTTTTAGTGCAATAAGAGAATACAGATTTCCAGCTTTTTAGGAAAATTAAGTTTGCATACCAGCACAGAATATCCCCGGGACTTCACTCCGGAATACAACAGTTCGTACTTTCTTATCAGATTTCAAAGCATCCACAGCTTTTGACATCTACAGAGAAAAGGAGGAAGGGAAATCACCAAACACTTTTTAAAGTGCTTCATTCCAATACTTCACCTTTATAGTAAAAACTATTCTTTTCACTTACCATTTTTACAAGATTTTTACTAAGTGCATTCTTGGCATGAGATCTGTTTAATCCAAGCACCACAATTCCTGGAGAGGAAGAAAGATCGCATCATTGTTACAATGGAGTGAAATATGTATCATCTATGTAAATTATTATTATTTTGAAATTATACAAAAGGCATTGAGGATTAAAAAAAATGCTAGTGTAATCACTACTGAATTTCTGAAAGAAAATAAAATTATTTATTCTTTTCAATACTCAACTTACTTTAATAACAAAAATAGGGCCATAACATTGTTATGTGGAAACAGTGTTTACAAAGGTTGAATGTAGAACTACACAACTGCATGCACAAATTTCATGTTTCTGCATGAAGTGCTGACACGCCATCAGGAAAGATGCTTAATTGTAAAGCACATATTTCCATACTTAGACAGACTATCTCCACAGACTTTTTAAAGCATGAAGCGCTATCAAAGCAAAGACCAGCAACTCTGCTACAGGTAAAAAGAAGTCATAAACATGGAAAGAATGCCACCAATGGGAAAAATTGGTATTTTTGTTTAAAAAGGAAAAAAATCAAACAAAAAATTCTCTCTGAAACACAAAAATCAAGCTCAGTGCTTGGTACATGGCTCCAAAGACACAGTCAAAGTTCCCTTAGCCCAGTTAAAAGATCAATTGTCTAACTGATTACCTGTGCGTTGGTTTGAATATTGCAGCAGAAGCAAAAATTTTCTTTATTATGCCCCACTCACTTAAACAGGGATGAATATCAAAGAGGAAAATTCTGAAAAGTCTATTTTGGCAATGCCTAAGTTTATCACAATTATAGCAATCTTTTAGACAATTACTGCCTGAATTCACACAACTGCCTGAGTTCAAAACACCAGCACACAGTCCTGATCCTGCCCAGGTAACATTTTATCAGTCAGGACCTTTTATGCAGAAAATGCAAGGATAAGGGGGAAAATAGGACTAGGGCAGGACCAGGAATGAAAGACAGAAAGCAAGCTCTGTCTCAAACAAAAATGCCCACAGTATTGCCACCAACCTATGATATGGAAAAACAGAATTCCAGAAACTCATTGTTTGCCCAGGTGATTACTACTTCACCACTCAGCTTTGAATGTACAATCTACACATAATTATGCTCCTGTAGCCTTCCTTGTCATCTCAGTGCATACTGTTTCGTCTATTTCTGAAAGACCTGTCCTCCCTTAGGACTGACCCATTAGTGTCTGAGCTCCCTTCCTCTCCTTCCTCCTGCATGTACGTGGCACACACATGCACACAAGACAAGATTTAAAAGAGCTCCTGCTCCTTCTGCAGTTACCAATTTGAAGATAAAAGTCTTCCATTTGTCAGCTACCACTGTCAAGATTCAAACAAAGAGAGTGTCAAATGCAGTAATAAAGCACACATGCCTTTCCTGCTCTTAAGGTACAGTCAATTGTTAAGTATAGATACCTCCTAAAAGGGGAGTGGAGCCAGGTCAACCCAAATGACCTTCATTTCTCGTTCTTCAAGCCTGAATTCCCACACTTCCACCTGTGGCTGGAGATACTCATACAGGACCACCCACAATGGTCGCTACTCAGCACTTGCATAGGAATCTGTTTACATGCTGTTAAGCAAAAAGGAATGGTAGTGTAGCACTTTTCTTCAGCTGTTACAACTTCTTCTCCAGGAGGAGGATCACTCCAAATTCAAATATTCCATATGTTCAACACAAGTAGATCAGGCAAAAGCATCATCCTACGTTAAAGTAACAAAAAGACCCTTCATCCTGACTTCATTTTGATTTTCAGGCACTACAAATCCCATGCTTGAATAAACTAGAGACGCTATTACCCCAAACCATACTTCAGTCAGAAAATAGCATCCTTTTCAGAAACATGTTATACTCAATGGCAATAACACTTAATGACACTTGAATTTTTCTTCTTCCCACTGGAGCTGAAAGACTGCTACTCCACGACCAACAACAGTGTATTCAGAAGGAAGCTCCACTTAACACTAAAGCAATTTAAAGATTTTTTCCTACAAAGGAATTATCCTTGAAGACAAATCATACATGTCAATTTTTGCTTAGCAGTGTTGTATCAAGTCATAAAACTATCACTTCTGCTTTCTTCCACAGAAGTAAAAGATAAAGATGACACCCATCTAGTTGTTTTCATTTAAGTATGAAAAAAATATGAAGCAGAAGTGCAAGAGGAAAAGTATAAAAGGTTTACAAGGGACACCTACATATTGCAGTGATATATATACAAAAGACATGCCTTACAGTCACATTTGAATCATTATTGTTCTGATATGCCATTACTACAAGATCTGAGCATCCTGAGGATGGAAAGGACGTTAAAGATCATTTAGTTCCAAGCCTCCTGCAGGGACACCTTGCACTAGACCGGGTTGTCCAGAGGCCCATCCAACACTGCCTTGAACATCTCCAGGGATGGGGTATCCACAGCTTCTTTGGGCAATCACTTTCAGTCCTAAAAGTAAAGAATTTCTTCCTAATATCTAAACTAAACCTGCTCTCTTTCAGTTTTAAGTCCTTCTCTATCTTTCTTATAGGCTCTCTTCAGAAAATGGAATGTCACAGTAGGCCATCCTGAAGGATGAACAGTTCCAATTCCCTCAGACTTTTTTTACAGGAAAGGTACTCCATCCCTCTAATCATCTTCATGGCTCTTCTGGACCAACTCCCACAGCTCCATGTCCTCCCTGTGCTGGGAGCCCAGAGCTGGATGCAGATTCCAGGTGGGCTCTCCCCAGAGCAGAGCAGAGCAGAGGGGCAGAATCCCCTCCCTCCCCTGCTGCCCACGCTGCTCTGGATGCAGCCCAGGACACGTTTGGCTCTCTGGGTTGGGAGTGCCCATGGCTGGGTCATGTCCAGCCTCTCACCCACCAGCACCCCCAAGTACTCCTCCCCAGGGCTGCTCTCCTTGTGTTCATCCCCAGCCTGTGCTGATACCATGGGTTGCTCTGACCCAGGTGCAGCACCTTGCGCTTGGGCTTTTTAAATTTCACAAGATTCTCATGGACGCACTTCCCAAGTTTGTCCAGCTCCCTCTGGATAGCATCCCATCCTTCAGGTATGTCAACTGACGACTCAGTTGGTATCATCTAAAAATTTGCTGAAGGTGAACTCAATCCCCTCATCTATGTCATCAATGAACATACTAAATCACAGTGGTCCCAGTAGAGACCCCTGAGGCACACTGCTTGTCCCTGACGTCCATCAGGACCCTGAGCCATTGACCACTACACTCTGGATGCCACCATCCAACCAACTTCTCATCCACTGAAAAGTCCATCCATCAAATCCATCTCTCTCCATTTTAGAAATAAAGGTGTTGTGGGGAACTCTGTAAAAGGCTTTCCAGAAGTCCAGATAAATGAAATGTGTAGCTATTCCCTTGACCACTGATGGAATGAATTCCATCATTCAAGGTCAGTGGGTTGGTCAGGCAGGACGTGCCTTTGGTGAAGCCGTGCTGGCTGTCTTGAATCACCTCCCTGTCTTCCACGTGCCTCAGCACAGCTTCTAGAAGGATCTGTTCCTCACAGAGGGGAGGCACAGAGGTGAGGCTCATGGGTCACTAGCTCCCAGACTTCAGCTTTCTGTCCCTTTTCAACATGGGTACAATGTTTCCCTTTTTCCAGTCATGGGGGACTTGACCTGAGGGCAGCAACTCTTCAATAATACCTGTTACATTGACATTTAAAGCATTTAATCATGGTTCATTTTTGCTAAAGCATACATATATATATGTGGTTTCTAAAATCCTTTAAAATAAACTGTTTGAAAACTCTACCTGTGAAAGACAATATATTAAAAAGTAATCATTAATAAATAGAAGTAGAAATTAGTAGTAGTACTATAGTAGTAGTAGTCCTTGCTTTGTTGGTGTATCTGTATGGTATCAAAAATGTGAGAGATCTACTAAGAAGGAATAAGCATTCACATAATGCTAAACCAAATATTAATGTCATAGTTTTTCCTTGGAGTCATCCCCACATTATTTCTGGGACACACTTAAGCACACCATTTGCATCTATTAAAAATATATCTGCATACTGAAAACTAACTGCATCTTAACTGGCTAGGCTCTTCAAGAGACAATGATTCCCAGTGCTGTCTAATATAAGCAGCAATATTCCTGTATACTACTTTCCTAGCCAACAATTAGAGGCAAAGCATACATAAATGTACAATATATTTCTACTTACAAGCTGCCCCTGTCAAAAGAGAAAGCTGCTTGTGGTATAATTATCAGTGCTCAAGAGCAAAAGGAAATGCAACTTATATTATAAAAGTTATATCATAAAAACGAAATTTATATTATAAAATGAAAGCATAGTAAAAGTAAGAAATGTCTTCCACTGAAATAAGAATACATACGTATCTGGAAGATAGTTTTAAAATATTCATAAATTTCCAGAAACATCCTGGTTTCAAAGCATATACTACATTTAATACTTGAATAAAGTGAAGAGATTAGATCCTGGTATAACTACTGTTTGTATCAGCACACAGGAGATTTTACTTTTAATAATGTTTTTTATCTCTTTTATCTTGCACATTTTAGAGATCAAAAGATCATCCTTAGAGTTTGGTAGAAACACATTTAAACGGTTACTTAAAAATTAATCTTGTCTTTAAACCAATATTAGACATTTTGCCAGAGTTTGAAAGATTCACTACATCTGCATATGAAGTACTTGCAGAATTTTTTTTATTTCTATTTATTTTATTATTTATTTGCATTAGATACACACACACAAGTCATTTTTCATAATTAAAAAAATATTTTAAAAAGTCTGAATTGTGCTTTGAAAAGTGGAAGGGGGATCAAAGTAAGCTATTTTTTAGCTTGTTTTCCTTAACTACTCAGATACACCAAGGCAAACAAGTAGACTTAGATGTTTATTATTCTGAAGTAGTTTCTTAAGCAAAACAGGAACATATGGTGAATATATCATGCACAATTCTGGTGGCTTTCATTAATTATCTTATCAAGAAGTATTTAAGTGAAAAATTACACCGATGAGTACTAACCAGCACTTTTTAAAAGCACCAAAACACTCTTCAAAATCCCCTATCTAAGCCTGTTTCACCTCTAAATTCTGACCTCTTTTCTGCACTTCTTAAGTTAGTAGATCTTACCTGCTCAGCCTTGCTTTAAACACGGCAAAGGGATGGGAAGTTCTTCCAATTTATCAGCTAGCTATCACACCAACCTCTGAGCAAACAACTTCAACCAAGACTGTATTTGTTTTTGCCCATTCCATATATATTAAAATTCCAACTGATGAAGACCAAAAGCTGTCTAATTCTAAACTGAACCAAAACCAGCTGGGAAATTTGACCATAAGGAGTCACTCCAGTGTAAAATCTAAATTTTAAAAATATTTATATCACATTCCAGCAAGTGTCACGATCACACTGGAGTCAAGACTAAAAAGATATTTCTCCCCATGGCACCTATAACTTAAAAATCCAAAGCACTAGGGTCATTTAAATTTGTAATGGGATCACTAATGTAATTTGGCTAAGTTCTGAAATGTCAACAACTGTAATACATTTCAGCCCTAGTAATGATCAAATAGAATCTCCAATAAAGTAAAAGATATATGCTTAATTTAAAAAAAATAATACACTGCCAGTCATCTTTACTCACAGAAAACTGACACTAAGAGCTTCACAAGCTGCAACATGGGCAGAATATACAGGTATTTTTCAATCACATTCTTCAAAAATCCCCCACCTTTTGTATTCTAGTTCTGGTCAGATTTCAAATTTGGAAGCTGGAATGCCTTGAGTTAAAATTCCAATAACTAGCCTTTGCAAACATAGTCTCATTTTACTTCATGTTTAACAACCTCCCAAGACCTGGGGTATGCAAATCACATGGAAGTGATATGAAGCAGAACAGTTTGCTACTTTGCCTACAGGCAAAGATTTGTCTAGCGCTACAAGACAAGGGCCTGCACGTGAGGCAGGTACAGCCAGTTTTCCCTCCTCCCAAGTATCCACAGTCCTCTCTGAGCAACGTGGAAATGCTCAGCACATGCAAGAGCACAACCACAGCATCAACAAGCATGAACGTGCCATAGGAGGCAGTCAGAGAGCAGGGTCTGAGCGTGCACGCACCAAGTCAAGAAGTATGTAATGGGACAGTGTGATGAGGCCACAGGGGCACCAGAGTACTGTGTGGGGAAGCCAAGAGCACGAAATGGTAGATCAAGGAATGGCAGGGTAGGGAAGAGCAAGAAAGACCAGAGGGGTGTTTACAGAGCTGGTGTCCTCATTAAGCAGAGATATTACATGCTGTAAGTAGAGAAATATAGATAAACTTGGTATACAAGGTGAGGAGGAGAGTGTGTGCTAGCACTACAGGGAGGAAGTAGAGCCATGTTACTTTTGTAGAAATGCTGCGTGCTCTTTGTGCTGCTGGAGAAGGCATATGAAGTTAATGTCTCCTTCTGGCCTACTTCTACATCCTTGTTCTTATCTTTTTCTAACAAACAGTGTTTGTTTCTGTGTCCTTCTGAAAGACAATACCAAAGAAAATTCCTTCCGCTTAAGAGAATTCATTAATTAAAAATCCTTCCTTATGATAGCAAGAGCTGCTTTAACATTACAAATACTATCTCCAAGTTTTGGGGCTTTAGGCCACATATTCAGTATGAAACACCTTCATAACATTATAAAAACAAAGATTCCTAGGCAATTCAACAGCTGGAACACACTGCCTAATTCTATGTTTGTTGTGTAATAAAAATAAAAGTTGATTACTATGTAAGATCGTGATATTTTCTACCACTTCTTGGTAAAGCACAAAATAAACAAAGAAAAACACTCTTCTAACATTTTACAAACTCTTCTTTGCTTCTGTCTTGTCTCTTCCTTAACTTAAAATAATCCCAAAAAATCTGAATAGATGTTTGAAACTAATTCCAAGTTTCAGAGTCAGCTGGAAAAACAGGACTAAGGTAGTACACTTTAAAGGAAGTGGAAAGAGTTGGAAACAGAGCTACAAGACAGAAGATAATTTCAGGACCAGATTATATCATCTTTACTATCAATCCTAAATAATGACAAAAACCTGCCCTCAGATGAAAGCACAAGATCAGTTTTCCCTTGAAAAAGAAAGAATAATCATCTAAGCTCATACTAAAATTCAAAGTTTTAAAGTTACCTCTCTGTATGTGTATAAAAATCTATATACAGGCATACTCAACTCACAGGCATTTGCCTTAGTTGTCAGCAGGTGTGAAATAGCAGAGTTAAAGATCTCACAGACATAAACTAAACTGTACATCTCAACACATGGTGGTTCCAAGATACATTCTCCATGTAAAGAGATTCACATGCTGCAGATACCAAAGCTCTATACTATGGCCCTGTCTGTAAAAGCAGGTACAACATCATGGCTAGAGAAACAAATCCTCAGGAACAGAGTTTGCACTTACTTCTCCTCCACCTTTCCTAGCCCTGCTGCATCCACAGGGGAACAAAGTGACAAACACCAAAGAAAGTGGAACACTTTCAAAATCCAGAGAGCATCACATCAGAATAGGAAGTACAAAGTGTCTGTACTGTGATGCACTGGCTGCACGTCATTAAGGAGCACAGATTTTTTTTTTTTTTTTTGACCAGGTGAGTTAAAATAAGACTCTTGATATAGCTGAGTAGAAAAAAGTGAGTAGTAGTTTACAACACCAAAAGCAAGGAGGAGGATGAGATAATTACTAGGAGAGTGACATGAGATAAGAGAATACTGAAGCCATACCTTCCACCACAGAAAGCATGGATATCAGTTTTATGCCCTCTCTGCCCCCTGCATAAAAGCGCAAAACTGATGTCTGAAGCAGCATAACTCCAGACCTTTGCTGCTAAACTTCATTTTCTCACAATTAGAGTGGCAAACAGATGCCAGTTCACAGAGGTGTACCTCACAAACATAGTACATATGCTGCAGCACTCTGGAAAAGAGGAGTGATGCTGTTGACACACCTCAAGGACAGGACATCCACAGCAATCTAGACAGGCTCATGAAGTGGGCCCATGGGAATCTCATGAGGTTTAACAAGACCAAATGCAAGGTGATTCAGCTGGGTCAGGACAAACCCCAGTATCATCACTGACAGATACAGAGCAGCCCTGCCCAGAAGGACTTGGGGGTGCTGGTGGTGAGAGGCTGGACATGACCCAGCCATGGGCACTCCCAGCCCAGAGAGCCAAACGTGTCCTGGGCTGCATCCAGAGCAGCGTGGGCAGCAGGGCAGGGAGGGGATTCTGCCCCTCTGCTCTGCTCTGGGGAGAGCCCACCTGGAACCTGCATCCAGCTCTGGGCTCCCACCACAGGGAGGACATGGAGCTGTTGGAAAGAGTCCAGAGGAGGCCACCAAGCTGATAAGAATGGGACACCTCTCCTATAAAGAAAGGCTGACAGAATTGTAACTGTTCAGTGTAAAAATGAGAAGGCTTGGAAGTGACCTAGTCGCAGCCTTCCAGTACCTGAAGGGAACCTACACGAAAGATGAGGCAAGGCTATTTATGAGGACATGTAGCAACAGGACAAGGTGGAACTGGAAGAAAATAGGTCTAGATTAGTTAATAGGAGGAAAATCTTTCCTGTGAGGGTGATGAAGCACTGGAATAGGTTGCCCACCGAAGTTGTGAATGCCCCATTCCTGGAAGCGTTCAAGGCCCGGCTGGATGGGGCTCTAAGCACATCTGGTCCAGTACGGGGTGTCCCTGCCCATGGCGGAGGAGTTAGAACCAGATACTATTCAACGCCCTTTCTAACCCGAGCCGTTCGTCGTGAAGAGCCAAGAAGGACCAAGCTGACCCAGTTCTGCCACTGCCATATCGGCAGCTCCCAGCACTCTGCGACGCAACCCCGGCCGCGGTGACAAGGAGGAGGAGCCTCCGCTCTCTTCCCGCCCCTCGCCGCCGGGCAGCTCCCCCAGGGCCGCCCTCTCTCTGCCCCGCAGGGGTCACCCCGGCCAGGCCGGGATGGCAGGTGCTCAGCCGCCTTTCCCTCGTTACCTTTGTGCTCATCATCCAGGTACCGGACGCGCAGCTCCTCCTCTTCCTTCGCCTGGGAGCCGTAGCTCCTCCCGGCCGAGGGGAGAGCGGCGGCGGCGACGCCTCCGCGCAGCGGGGGCGCGCGGTGGCCGGTTCGGCCGAGGGCGGCGAAGGTCGCGGCGGCTGCGGCTGCGAGCCTGAGCCGGGCGCGCAGGAGGCCGAGCCCGCCCAGCGCCGCCGCCGCCGCCGCCATCGCTGCTGCCGGCGCCGCCTCAGCCTCTCGCGGCCCCGGCCCAGGTCCCGCCGCCCACGTGACCGGCTGCGGCACGCACGGGGCGCCGCTCCCCCCCGCCTCCCCTCCCCTCCTCGCGCCGCCGCCGCCGCCCGGGGCCGCGGGGAGGGGGCGGCTCGGCACGGCCGGGCCCGGCTCCTGCGCCGGCCCTATCCCGGCTGGGGAAAAGGCTTGTCAGTCAGCGGAGATCTGAAACTTGACAGAAAACCAGCCCCATCCTGGGCCGCGCCAAAACCAGCGCGGGCAGCAGGGCGTTCTGCCTCTGCTCCGCCCTGGTGAGACCCCACCTGGAGCACTGCATCCAGCTCTGGGGTCCCCAGCAGAAGAAGGACAAGAAACTGATGAAGTCCAAAGGAGGCCATGAAAGGGATGAGGGGTCTGGAACACCTCCTCTACAAAGACAGGCGGAGGGAGCTGTGGCTGGTGAAGAGATGGGGAAGAGAAGGCTGTGTGGACACCCCATAGCAACCTTCCTGTATCTGAAGGGAAGTTCATCAGGTTCTGTAGTGATAGGACCAGCAGTAATGGGTACGAATGAAGAGAGGAAATTTAAGTGAGATTTTGGGAAGAAGTCCTTCACTGTGACAGTGGGTGAGACGCTGGAATAGATTGCCCAGAGAAGCTGTGGGTGCCTCAGTCCTCGCGGCATTGAAGTTGAATAAGGCTTTGAGCAACATGGTCTGGTGGGAGATTTCTCTGCCTATGGCATGGGAAGGGGGTTGGGACAGGATGATCTTTAAAGTCCATTCCAACCTCTCGACATTCTGTGATTTTCACACAGACTTTGAAATATGCAGATGCATAGACAAATTTCTCATCAGTAAAAACAGATGTTTAATTTCATCAGGGCTTCATGATACTGCTGGAAGTTGTGCAGCTTGTTTATTTGCAGTGAACATCCCACCTTAAAGGTAGCATGCCCAGGCTTTGTTGTGCTGTGTGTGGTGGCACCAGAATGAGCACTCATGAACTCTGCAGCACTTGCTTCTTCCCCCACATCAGCCATGGCAAGGCCTGGTTTTGGCATTAGGACTGAATAAAGAAAGGAGCTATGGTTAATAACAGAAATCAGGTAGCACATGGTTCTGTATGCTGCAATAAAAGACTGCTTGAATTGGCCATCCTCCTGTTTTGGGGCTCTCAGAATTACCATTGTGTTGCAAAATTAAGGATCAAATTAATACGCCTTGGTGTTTAGAGTTGAGTTTAGGTCTCTAAGCAACGCTGCCATGGTGTCTGCTTTGCCCTCCATGCACACCAGCAGACATACCAGCATGAAACAAGTTAAACAATAAAAGCAGTAACAATGGAGGTTGGAAGTATTTGCTATGTTTTGTTGTAACTTCACATGATTCAAGACTGCTATGACCTGTTTCAAAATGATTGAAATTTCAGCAATGCATATAATAATGACATAACAATTTGGTTGAGCCAGAACATGCATTAGATATAAAAGAAGTTGACTTGTTTCCTTACACAGGACCTGGCAAAGGTTGTTGTAACTGTAGTTAATGCAGGTCAGTAATGAGGCACTTAAAAGTTGTGAACTTTGTCTTCTTCAGGTTTATTTCCTTCAAATTAGCCCTTGAGAAGTGAAAACATGCCTTTGAGCCACCCTGTGCCATTTTCATCATTCACTGTTACTTAATCAGGGGAAGAAAGCTGTACTGCTTCAGAGCAGAGGCTCAGGTGAAGCCATTTTGGTGGTTGTTTTGGAGAACTAGCTACTGCATTCCTTCATGCGGTTGCTCAGCAGCTCCTCCATGCCTTCCTTCTGGAGAAGCGAAAGACTAAAAATAATGTCCTGTTTGTTCGCGTGGAGCACCATGAAGGGCAAATGTGCATGTGGGGGGAGGAATAGGCAGGCTATCGCCTTGCATTTATTATGTTTTACTGTTTAAACAGGGCGATAGCTTGTGATTCACAGCCCTTTCCACTGTAGAGCCTGCAGTATGCCAAAGACTTCCAGTGGAAAGAAATAAAAAAAATTTGTTTGCAGTTGAAGAACATTTTAGTTTATGGGAAGGAATTTTGAAACGTCATATCGAATTACACCAATAGAAACAGAGAGACAGCACCATTCTAAAAGATGCAGAAGATAAAAAGGCATTAAAAGCAGAACTAAATTCACTGCCACGTCATAATGTTGTCTTGAAGCTGAAGGCAGACATTTAGTCATATGCAGTGGCTCCCAGACTGAAGAACTAGTGAACACGTTTCTGAGCAAAGGTCAATAAGCACAGTCAAGCCAACAGATTCATCTCCATTGTAGAAACACACAGTCATTTTTAAAACAAAGAATTTTGGAAATGCAATTTTCTTTTACATGCTACTGTCTGATTTTACTTTCTTTGTGTAAGAAGTGAAAAGAAAATTTAATTTCTGTTTATTTTTTCTCTATTAATGTGTAAAACTGCATTATGTGATATGCATATGTGTGGTTTATTGTAGTCACTTAATACTACACTGCATTTTGTAATACTGTGAATTCAATTCCTCCCATTCCCTGACATGCAAGCATAATTCAGGACTCAAAGTTTTCCATGTTCTCTTGTTCCCTGATTTTTTCACTGTAGTTTACTTCTAAAACACAGCTTTGGGGTCATAGCAGTACATGAAAGATAAAGTATGTTGACATGGAGATTATTATTTAAAGATATATTCTAATTTTTAAAAATGGAGCAACTGGAAAACAATTGTAACTACTTAAATAACATATCACACTTGGTAGCCTGATTGCTGCCGCTGCACACAGATACCCAAGTGTTGATACTTGGTGATGGGTGAAACAAACTGATTATAATAAATCTTGATTCAGTTTCCCTTATGTCCACAGAAGCAGGGAATGAAAGTAGAACCAGTGTAGATGGAGACTAGGTCACCAAATTCTCTGTACTCAGCTCAGCTTCTAGTACAGTGCCTTAGTCATCGTCTAATCCGAGGGGAAAACTTGAAGGTCCTTCACCCTAATTAATGTTACATTTGAAGCTGCCTTGAAAAGCTTATTTACATCAGGTTACAGGTTCTCACAGTGTACAGGACTGAAACTGGCAGGTGAAATGTGCAGCCCCTTTGGTAGCTTGATTACGGCCTTTGTTTGATAACGTGATCTGGAGGGGAGTGGTTGGGGTTTGGGGTCAGGACAGTACTGTTGCAATTTACACAGCATGGGGCAGAGGTACAGAAATTGGGAGACTATTTATGTGGTTTGTGGAGAGAAGTTTCTTCATAATACTGTTCTGCATGTTTTGGTGGATGGCACCTGCCATGGTTCATTTTCTAGAGGAACAATCTCACTCTTAATTAGGTGTGACAGAAGCATGTGATCTCTAAACTTCAGATCTGAATTAAGTGCCTAAAACTAAAGAGTGTGAAACTAGTTGTAGATGTTCAGTTAGGGATCTAGTGCTATTAAAAATGCTAATAAATCATTTAAAATGAGACAGAAAAATAATCGCATGTGTATTTATATAATATGCAGCTTTAATGTGAACAATTAAAGGGTTCAGGCAGTATGTACAATGAAGCAGGAATATGGGAAAGGAGTCTCACCTAGTTCTACGTTGTTCTAATTTCCTTACATTGATGTATGTAGATGAGGTATAACAAATGCTTTCATTTTCTCTGGATGAGCGTATCAGTGTCAATGGGTAAAGTAAAAAGGGAGCAATTTTTAGAGGAAAATGTAGGGCCCAATTTTGGCTTTTCAAACTAAGTCCTTTGTCTGTCTTGTGAATTGAAAAGTAATCATCTCTGTAAAAGGACTGTGATATTTGAGAGTGAGATCCGTCAGCTATCCATCCTCTAAAGTTGGTTTGCAAGGGTTGTTTCAATTCCACACCACCCACCAGAAGCATTTGTCTCTTTTAGTTTTCACATATTTGGTTTTTATCAACAGCAGGATTTTTCTGATTATTGTGTTATGCAGTTAGTACACTTGCCTTTCCAATCTTGATTTTTAACTTTTTGTAAAACCTTTTTGATATTTTAAAACTGATAATGAGAAAAACATAACCCTTGTTATGTATGTATTATTAGTAAGTATAGCACACACAGCATGTTCCCTTTTTGGCACTAAGCCTATTCAATATGTTTTGCAGGCAGCTGTTTCCTTAGATTGTCTATTTTCTTTCTTCTCAGTGCAGCTTTAAGACTGTAATGCCAAAATATAAGATGTTCTTACAACTTATTTTTTCTCTTCAGGAATTACTCCTCTAAACTTAATCTACTTGGGTATCCTTACAAGCTTGCTTACTTGGAACTTGTTACCCAGCTCCAGCACACGTTATTAAGAGCTCTACCTATGTGTCGCTCATGTCTTGGAGCACAGAGCAGATTTTGGCTTTGAATAATGTCAGCCCCATTTATTTGTGCGTATACTCCTTCATCTTGAAAATAGAGACAACTGCATTGGATTAATATAATGGAAAAGTGCATGGCATATGTGAGCCAATTACAGGGACTTCTTAAAATCCTACTTCCCAAAATTGTCAGCCCATTCTCTTCAGATCACAAACAAGACATAATGCTAAAACAATTACAGGAACACAAACATGCTGAGCAAGGCCTCTTCCATGAGTAAATTGGCACTAGCAGCCACAGGGCTACAGCTCTGTAATAGTGGAAGATCAGAGCCTAGGGAGGCCCTTAGGTACTTGAAACTGGATATGAGAAGATATTTATTAAATAAAATTTATAGAATGCTTTACTTTGAGGCAGGGTGCACAATTTATCCTTAAAGGACATTCAATTTTTTTATGAAGTTAGACATAAACACAGATACTGAAAACAGATAATTTACAGACAATGAAGAAAAAAATTATATAATAAAAAATTTAAAAATTATATATTTATATGTAGGTCCAACTCTCAGATATGTACATGCTGATACATCTTCTTCCACCAAATTTTTTATAAAGCTTTCTCATGTTTTTAAAGTAGCTGAACACATCCGAAAATTTACTGAGCCAGCTAAATAACTACACGTTCAGGCAAACTGCAAACCAATCTAACATCATTTAGTACTTTTCTTACAGTGGATATACCCCATTCTATTAAGATTGTTAAAATAATTTCTTTTCTTCGTGATCAGGCAAACCTTTATCTGAAGCAATACTTCATTTTCTTATCTATTTCCTTCTGAAGAATGCCAGAGCCAACGGTGATGTTAACTGTGCTGAGAGAATCTTTGCTTTGGCAACAGGCAGGGCAAGCTCAACTGTAGTATAGATGGGTCAGTAGAAGCTGCACAAGAAGCACCGAAACCAGGGAGAACACGACTAATATAATCAGCATTTGATTTAAGGTATTTGACATGAAATTCTAGTAGAAAATGGATTTCCTAATTTTATCAGGGTACTTTTATGTGTTGTGAAAGGCTGTCAGGGCTGCTGCTAAGGAGACAGTCATTATTGTCAAATCTGTGATGTCAAGAAGGATAAAATAGAACTAGGTGTTAGCCCACAGAAAGAACCATTTTGCAACAAACAAATACTGTCTTCATCAAAACAGAACCATCAACATTGTCTAAACGCAGAGAGTGAGGTTTTCAACTACACAAGCATTTGGTGAAGTAAAAGGGGAAATTAATCTGAATTATATTTTTAAATGCTTTTCAATTAAAGTAATATGGGACATTTGAGTACAACTCTCAATGAAACAAATTAAAATTTTCTATCACATTTACAATGAGGAGATGAAAAATATTTTAATACTTCTGTCCTCATGTAATGTAACTTCTAGTGAAGAGAAGTTACCAAGAACCTCTGCTCTGTTTGAAAGCAATACATTTGTCGTGAAAGCCAGCTCACTATGAGGATCTAAGAGAAGCCTGGTCTTTTATGCTCAAGTAATGTAAAAAAGTAACAGAAAAATGAAAAACACTGCATAGCCTGTTTTTATTAGTTGTAATTCTTTATTACTCTCCATGAGCAGGCCAGGAATTAAGACGTATGCTACATCATAGTATTTCCTTACATCATATAATTTCTGCATATGATGTAAGTATAATTTACATCATAGTATTTCTGAATACCATAATTACATTTCCTTTCTGTTTAGCTAATTATTTTAAGGTTTTTTTTTGGGGGGTGTCTAAAAACAAAACTCATCTTGCAGTCATTGTACTATAGACAATACATGAAGTTTAAGGTATTGTTCACTTTTTTTGCTAAAAACTGCAGCATTTTTAAAGAAGATAATTGCATAGTTACTGCTTGAAAAATATTATGCATTAATGCACAAATCACTCTAAAAAATGTGAGCTTACATTTTACGACAAAAAATGCATTTGTGTTCATTACCTTTCCCTTTTAGTCTTTTATGATCAACAGTATGCTGTGCAGAGTTTTACTGAATACATTGCATTCTTTCTAAAGAGTGCCTCACATCGATTTTCACATTGTATGGAGAAAACATTGGAATCTTTTTTGATCTTCTCTTCATTTTCATTAGACTAAATTACGTTTTACACTTTACCCTTAACTATATTTTTCTGCATTCTTTATTCTTTACATACTGATACAATTAAGATACTCTGATGAACTGAATAAGCATTTTCATTGAAAGCAAATTCAGTCCCATATAGAATTCTTCTAATGTCACAAAGAATCTGCATGGCTTTATGACCCAAATTTCCAGGACAGAGCAAAGGTTAAATAATCACATTCTTCACATCTCACATGGATTCAAGAATAGATGAGTTGGGAAACTATGTAAGCAAAGGACTCTGTCAAAATGGATTCGTCATAACATTTCTTCTATTTAATCACTGCATTGTAAATCACTTGTCTATGTAAGAAAGCAGGATCCTTAAGATCAAGAACAATGAACCTATACCATTTGGTATATGAAAAACAAAGCATATGAAAAATATGCACTAGCTGGCTAGCATACACTTATGTGCCTGGTCACAGAATCAATGCAGAGTTATTCACCAACAGCCAGTGAGCTTCCAACACAGCATTTTTCAGATTTCTAATTTCTTAGCATTCTGTTCCATGTAGGTAAAGCCTTATAAGGGCTATATAAAATAAGGGCCTCGTTACCTTTGTAAAATCATGGCTGAGTCCTGTTACTTAGGCTAAGTGGAAGGGAGCTATGGGAGAGTGAGTAAGCTGGCATAGGGATAGAGAGACGAGCTCCATGACTGCCCTGTGTCCACATCATAGTGGTGGTTGGTTGTGCCTTAAAGCTATGTAAACTGATAACCAGCTAACTCCTTAAAAAGGCCTGGTTTTTGCAATAAAGCAGTTCTTCTTTGCACCTGCCTGGGGACTCTGTGTCACTTTGCTTCATACATACAGCATTCCATAAGGAATTTGTTTTGGTAGTTCTGTAAATAATAGGATCTCATATATTAATCAATTTTTGCATTTTTTTAAAACTAAACATCAATTAAAGAAAACATATTAAAAAAAAACCAAAAAACAAAAACCACACCACCTGTTTGCAAAGTCATAGCATTTTATTTCTAGATGACCCATCTTTTTGTGTATATTGTTTTATGTCCGGGAGGTGAAATTATAATCCTGTTCCTTTGTGCATGATGAAGTATGTTTTACCTGCTAAGCAGAACACAATATACCATATATAAGACTCAAAGAAATGTAAACCAAATTTTCTAGAGTAAGTCAGTATGTTAAACTAATATTGCCCACAGCCTTCTGCTTCAAAAATGGCCCCTAACATTGAGAAACTTTGCAGCATATGTGCTGTTTCAACAGTGTACCTGGGAAAAAAGTTAAGAATATGGTTTTCCTCTTCATTGAAGTCTTTTAGACATGCCATTATCCTGTGGAAGATGCAGTCTACCAACAGGTGAAAGAAGTAGAAGTATGAACAAGGATGGGGCATTTCTATATTCTGAAACATTCTTTTAAAACTACTTAGAGAAAAAAAGGTTCCCAAGATGTTTGGAAGAGCTAGTAAACACTGAAAACTGAAATATATATTTAACACAATTGGGTACATTGGGACAGTTCCACATATTATTCTTAATCCATGTATTAATCAGGCTGTAATCATGACAATATTGATATTTTATGCAGTGGAGGTATTGAATATCTCAGCATCTTTCTACTATCTCATCTGGGCACCTTCTGCCAGCGAAACCATAAAGGAATATGTTATACTTCTCTGAATTCATGCATCTTGAGCAGAGCAAGACTACACAATCCTCCCAGTAGCCACTGCACAGAAACTTAAAATTCACCACAGAATAAAACTTTAGTTGTTTTCTTTGTAGTTTTGATATCAGCACAGCTTCTGGTTCCTCAGTGTTACTGTGAGTCTTTTCAGTATAGTTTCAATTGTATGCACTGCAGGATCAGATTGGATCAAGATGGAACCACTGAAGTCTGCTTTGACCCTGGAATGAGATTTTTACTTAAATTTCTTATGTCACTTGTAGCTCTTTAGTCTGGAAAACAAAGAGTAGGTATTTGACCCAACAGAAATCTACATCCATGTGTTTATCTGCATTATACTCAAGGTCCTTCATAACAACAGAATTCAGCTACAGAGAGTGCCATTTACAGAAATGACAGACCTTTTTTTTCCCTCATTATGTAAATTGGATTTTGCTGAACTAAAAAGATTTTTTTAAGTGCTTTTTTTGATTCATTATATTAAGCATGTAGAATTTCTTAACAAAAACTTACTAAGGCAAATTAATCTACTGCCATATTTGTGAACAGTTGTCTGTGTTCCAGTTTTTCAAAGTCAAGCCTGAAATGTTCCCAGCATGATTTTTCAGAGATGGTGAGAGCCTGCTACCTCTACTGAGCCTATGGAGCACTGTGGCAAGTCATGAAAACCACCGTGTTTTGAGTTAAGTACACATGAATAAGACTAATTTTTGAAATTTTTGAAATTTTTGGCAATGTCCAAGTTCCACAGAGGTTACATCAAATATGGTAAACATCTGAAATAAATAACCGCTGTATGGTCCATCGTACAGGATTTTAATGCTAAAAAGTGGAAGTGTACTCAGCATTTATATTCCTTTCTCCACTTTTTTAACAGTGTAATGAAATCTAATGAAATCTAGACTCTAATTAGTCTAATGAAATCTTTCTTGCTCATGATCTTTTTCCCTTTTACTCAGTCCTGTGTTGGATTCATCATAATCCTGTGTTTAAAGCATCAGTCTGTTGTCATGGAAGTGATTAATGTTACAAATTCACTTAGAACTTCATAACACAATCAAATATTTTTTTAAAAACTGACTGGAGAAGAAGAAAATCATTCAGATACTAAAGCTTGGATAACAACATGAAAGGAAAAATGCATAGGGATATACAAAGAGTAAGTGTTTTATTACTGAAGTCTATTGGAGGAAATTTCTGTTTCAAATATAGTGTTGTTTTTAGAATTGTATGTAAAATACATGTACAAGTGTATCATATAACCAACATTGAACTGTTACATATACCAAGACAAAAGTACACAAAATAGACACAGTAGTCAAGAAGAAGTGAAGATTATAAGTGGGTTTTTTAATGTTAATGATTAGAAAATAAATACATTTTAATTAAGAGTTGGTACGTATACTCTTTATTCATTACTGGAAAAGTTAATTGAAGTACCATTTAAAGAGATATTCAAATTAATGTTGGTATGTTCACAAAATGACATTTCTCTAAGATCAGATTTTGCGTGTCTTTTTAGTCATTTTTACTGTATCCAAGTCTTCAATTACATGTGTTGGCTGAAACTTCTTGCTAGCTATATTATGTGGTCTGTCAGACTTGTCAGATACAGTATGTCTTCAAGTAAAAATGCGCTTACAAGATGCTCAGTGGCACCAAGTGAGCTACATTCCCATTCCCACCATAGAATGTAACCAGCTGTTACACACACACACTTTTACTAATACAAAACTAACAACAAAGGTAATAAACAGATAATTGCAACAATTTGAAGATGGCAATTTTGGAAAAAAAAATTAAGGAGCTGCTCCAGCCTTCTGAATATATTTGTTCAAATCCCATCAAGTGGCAAAGCAATTTGTTTCTTCCTAACAAGACTAAACAGCTTTGTGGATGGGATAAAGTATTTAAAATATATTTCGTCAGTATTTCCCTATTGTCTAGCTTAGTTTGTTGCCTGCTTACATTGCTTTTTTGGCTATCCCAGTTTTAAAATGCCCACTTTTCCTCGTGGAGGTTCCAAAAACCTGTGAAGCCCAGCGGTGCACCTAGGTGTCCTAAAAGTTGTGTGTTGAAATATTCTCTATCATGATGCCTCTATCATGTTTGTACAGAGTAACAAAGGCCAAAGTGCTTACATTAAAGATATGTCATACAGGCAGGCCTCACAAAGGGTGCAGGTGGACATGTAGAATGTAGATCCTTTTTGTTCTGTACCTTTTCTAAAAAAGGTACAAATGCCCAGATCTTGCCTAATCTTGGAGCCAGGAGATCGGTGGAATGTGCAATTTGATCTGAAGAGATGGAGAGCCACCAGCTACATATGACCTGGGAGATCTAAGAAAAAGGACTAGATGTCCTCTTGTTTCTGTTCTACCTCCAGGTTAAATTCTTGTACAAGATAAATTTATAAACCACTTCTGGTACTGGTCTTGTGTGGTATTTCAATACTTACCCTGTAATAGTAACAGCTGCACATCTAAGACACCAATCCGAACCTCAATGGAATCAGTGGAGGGTCCCAAGGAAAAAAACACTGGCAATGTTTTAAAGTTGGGAGGTCAGAGGTTGCTGATAGCTAATATAATCCATCTTCATAATAACAAGGAGTTTATGCTGCCTGAACTTATCTTATTAGTATTTAATTGGAAGCCAGGCATAAACTTCTTTCAGTCAGCACTTCATTAAATTCACAAGCATTCCCACACACACTTGTGTGTGGGATGCAGAGTAGATGAGAGACATTTGACTACTTGGAGGCTGACTTTGGCACAGAGCTATTCATACAGACACACTGTTTCTTTTCCATATTTGAAGAGAAAAAGCAGAAAACTATTTCATGCTATACAACAATGCTGCCTATATTTGTACCCCTGTACACACTATGAAACAGTTTACTCTTGTAATAAACGTAGCCATTTAAACTAAGATTTTGTATGGTGAATACCTGCCACAGGCTTTGTCTAAGTTTAAACCCAAATGGCCCAGTAATTTCTGAGATTTTTGCAGGAAATTAATTATCTTGAAAGATATGCCAGCTAGCCCTTTTATCATCTCCTTGTGTTGTTACAGAGTACTGCACTTCATCAGTGACATCATTGGAGTGCCAAGGATGTGCCTTTTGCTGACTTTTCATCCTTCTGTCAAAAGTCATGCAAACGGGCTAAGTTGTAGAATTTCCATCTTGAAGGACCTAAAATTTAGAAAGCCATGTTAAAACATGGAAAGTGTGTCTTAAAGAAAAGTAGTGCCATATGGTAATATGAAGGCAGTATCATAGAGGTAATTAAATCCATACAAATATCTGCTAAATATATTTTAAAGCACTTTTAAAGCTACATTTTCTATATATTGACTAAAAGGACCAAAACAAGGTACAGACTATGCCCATTTACATTTTTTTCCCCCTTGGAGGAACAAAGAACTGCTCTAAGGTAGGTTATTCATTCATGCAAGATTATCAAAATAATAAGAATAACATTTTATGATCTATTTGCATCAGTTCAGGCCATGTTCTCACATAGAAAGGTTGCCTGACCTTAGACATAAAAGGGAAAAAAACCTTTTGCTTCAAGGTGGCATAGACCACCTGTATGAGAGGCATCAAGGATGGAGGAAAAATAGTTAGCAAACTCACCCTGACTCTCAATTTCTGTTGTCTAAACACACCTGTAAAAGTTTTCAAGCAAAATGGTGTAAGATCAATTAATTTTCTGGGGCACTGGGCTAGTCAGTCATAAAGGACCTGTAAAATTTCTCAGGTAATTTTTAGATGACCTTTCTTTATTCTGCCTCTCTGAGAATACTTGTATGCAGGAATCGCAGTAGCAAGGTTTCCATGAGGCCAAATGGAAAGTAAATGCAGTCTTGATCTCTGCAGCTCCCAAAACTGCTGCAAGATGCTTGCTACAAAGGGAGAGGAATTTTCTCACCCTCTCCCAGGAAAATGCCAAAACTGATTGTAAGACCTGCAGTTTTCCCTCCTAATAAGCACTAAAGATATGGAAACAACTCTTCATAAAACTGAACTTTCACCTCTGACGTATTTGTTTTTCTCTTCTTAATGACAAATTACGCAAGCAAAATTATATGCATTTTGCTAATGCTTTTTTACCCTACATGGTTTCATAGAGTGCTCAGATTCAATTCCCCAGTTATGCCCTAACATTGCTGGCTATAATTTTTGTTATGCTATAATGCTACTGAATTCTTTTCTTTTATACATGTAGAAGTTTCCAAAGATTTCCAAAGAAAGTAATTCCTTTTACAAGACTTGGCAGACAAACAACAAAACATTGGAAGAGAAGGAAAAAGAATAAAAAAGAAAAAAAAAGAGAGTGTTGTCTTTTAACTGATTAAACAGAAAGAATATATATTCAGTTTTTATGTACATCAGAAAATTTTACTACAAAACACTGTAATTTTTTTAATTTGGGGGTTTAAATTAAATCAGACAACTGAAATTGGATTATTGTTGTGTAATTCATAAAAGGTAATATTTTTATTCATTCAGCTATCTGAAAAATAATTGTAGAAACGCTCTGCAGTGTTTTCAGCTGAAATTAAAAGTATTTAATATGTTTCAAGTATTAACACAGTAAAAATCCTGGTACTACTGAACTGAATGGCTGTATCTGTTATGACTATTTACTTTATTTCATCCTGGAAAGTGTGAAATAATGTTTTCTCAATTTTTAATGTTTCATTTTAATCTGAATTATGAATATTTCTTCTGCATCCCATGCCCTGAAGTTAATTTAGATGTATTGTCTCATTAACTGTGTTACTAGAAAGGTATAATGCAATACCAATCACCTGCATTTGGAAGTGACTATGGGTTTTAAGTGCTTTAATCTGAGTACATAAAAAGGTCTTAATTTTAGAAATTTTTAGTTCCTCACTCTGAGAAGCCCATGTTCCCTAAAAAATAAGTTGACTGAGAAGGAGTGACTCATAAAAGCAAGGAAGGATACTGAGTCTAGTTAGATCTATGTTTACAGTGGTACATGGTACAGTCAGAAATAGAAAACTTGTATTTAAATTGTGTTAGGAGAAATCGGATTCATGCAATGAAGACAAGGGCATTTCTACAATATAAAGAGTGCAATAATTTGACAATTTTTAGGTTATGCTAAAAATAGTGAGGGGTATGTCCTGTTGCATTGGTGGTAGATGTGACTTTACTGGATTTTTCCAATGCTGGTGTCGGTGATTCATTATCTGAAATCAAAGTAAGGAAAAGTGTCGGAAATAAAAAATTAATGTCTAGTCAAAGGTATTACAAATAACTTGTCTTAACAATGGTATTTTCCAAAGTAATTCCTATGTATTTCTACTACTGCAGCCTAACTAATGTTTCAAAAACACCTTCATTGGGCTGTACAGATTTTTCACATCATAAATATGAGTTATCACAGCTTTCTGTTTGTCTGCATTTTTTAAGTAAATCAACTTCCTTCTTAGATTTGTAGGCAAATTTTCATCCAATGAGCTAAAGTTTTTTTTAAGAGATTGGGTTTTCTTACAAATATAATTCTTATTGTTATGCAATTTAAAAATAGCAATGATTTGACCTTTCAAACAGGAATTGATGAGGTGAGATAAGTGTTTCATTAGGTAGAAGTCAGATACAATATAATAACAAGTCTTAAAGATAATGAAAATAATTTATAAATCAAATATTCCTTTCAAAAAGTGTGATTATAAAAAACATGTATTTCGAATAGAGCCACAATTCAAAAAGCATTCAGAGAGCAGAGATAGCTGAACTACTGTTTTGACATTTATACTAAATTTCACTCTGTAAGTTTTTATTTATAACAGTAGTGATAAACTGAAAAAAAAAATTGATGAACAGGAGGTGGGGATAAAAGTAAAACACTAATACTTAGTGTAAGACAGTCAACAACACAACCATCTTGCCCCTCTTACTAAGGACTGGGAATCTTTCTTTTTCTGCATACCACTGACTTCCGTGGCATCTCCACTACTACATATCATTTGGTCATACATTTATTTTTATGTAATTCTATGTTGAACAGGGAGTTGGGATCCATGATCCTTATGTGTCTCTTCCACCTTGAGATTTCCAATGATTCTGCGATTCTATGACATTGTTGGCAGTGGTAAATCCAAGTACAGCTGAGCCTATTTTCTCAAGCAGGGTCACTCCATAGTTTGTATAGCTGTAGATAACTGCATGAGTTCCTTGAAAATTATCTAAACATTGATGCTTTATTATACTTATAAAACAGCAATCTGATTAACACTGTTCCTAAGTACATTGCAAATACTGACTTTTATACATTTATTCTGAGGCAGAGAAGGTTAGTTGAGATAAACAACTAGGGCAAAGACAGATTACAGAACTGCACAAAGGTTGGACTAAAGGAGCTTCAAGAAACAGACTAATTATCCCCTCTTCCAAAAAACTAACATCCTGACATATCCTTATCTAAGGTGCCTTTAAATATATCCAGCAAGAGAGACTTCACAAATAATCTGGTCCAGCACTTTCCAACACATTCTTAATGTGGGTGGTTCTTATTGAGCGGTTCTAACTTTTCTTGCTTTTGTTTTTGCCCATTGCTTCCCATCTTACCGCCATTGAATTGACACTGATTATCTTTATCTTTGCAGCAACATTTTAAGTACATTAAGGTTCTTATCTGTATTACTCCTTAGTCTTTTTTTTTCTTCCAGGTTAAGTAACCTTAGTTTTCCCAGTTTTTTGTGTAGGCCCTGCATTTGGTGAGCTTTTCATGGCTCTATTCTGGGTTCTCTGCTCTTTGGATTTTGCTTTGTATTCTTTTTGAAAGTATTGTCCAAACCTGAAAAAACCCAGAGCCATAATAATGCAGAATTTTTTTCCACATCTTTTAAACTGTTCCTTGTTCATGTGTCTCAATATGTTTTTCTTCCAACATCATGAATTAATAACTCATGATCAACTGGTAAGCCAGGTCACAGGTCACAGCCATGGAGGCTCATCACACAACTGTGCAACTGAACATACTCACTTGAATAAAGTGTCTTGTGTTTACTGTTGAGTATCATCCATTCACTTGCATATCTTTTTTCCAATTTGGCAACTTCATTTTCAGTCTTAAATCTCTTTCACTTTACACAGTCTCTTACGGCATCAGATTGTCTCCAAATTTTATAAGCACATTATTACAATTTGAAATTTTACTGAAAATATTTGACCTAGGAAACTAGGTGCAGGCTACTGAAAAATACCATATGCTCCAGGTTTTGTTTAGATTAAGAAACTGTTAACTCACCCTGAGTTTTCATGTACATGCTTTTGCCGTCCCCATCTTAGCAGTTTCATCTTGAGCACGCATACCTAGCCTAGTATACATCTGTCATGTGAGAAAAAAGACCTTTACGCTAGTCAAGATATATACCATCTATTTATTCTTCCCTTCTCCATAGCCAGCAGGGGCTGTAGTAGAGTAAGAGGGATTCACGTGTTCCTGATGAACTCCTGTGTATTGTCACCCATTTCCTCACTAACTTGGTAGTGTTGGCAAGTAGATTGATTCATAATTTTTCAGTGTGCCTCCCATTTTTAAAAGAAGGAATCTATTCTTTTTTCTCCCCATTACTCAAGAATAGCTACTACAAATTCTGAGATATCTTCAGATGATTGTTTGAGTAAGGATTTCATCAATCATTAGTTTGAAGTTGTATTATTGGGTTTTATTAACAGATGAAACAGGTGCCAATTTGGAAGTATCAAGCTCAGTGAATTATTCTCATGCTGTCCTGTACACATATTGTCTTGACCTCATGCTTATCATAATGTTGTTAGAGAATACTAATCAAAAAATATGAAACCCATGAATTTTGTGTATTATCTGTCATTATTTTCTCTTCCTTTTTCTTGCAACAGGGCAGCAATTCTCAGCCTTACAGTGCTGATGTTCTTGTTCCTGGTGATGTATTTCACTCATTTTCTACCTCAGATCTCCATATGTGTTTACAATCCTGAACCTACTTTCCACTTTTGGTATGTTTTGCTTATGTTTGATGCCAGTGAAATCCATCATTAAGTAAATTGCTGCCTTCCTAAATTTCCCTACTTTCTGTTCTTAGTATCGCTGCTTAACCAGTTTTACTAAAACTGCTACTTCTTTGACTTGATGCCTTGATTTCTGCATTTTTTTCTGGTTTGCTGATTTCATGTTACATTGCACCATCTTTTTTGAAAGTAAATCAGCCCTCATGTCACAGTCCATAGTTCCTTTACTTTGCACTCTCAACATTCTCGAACTCCTTGGTGAGAATGAAACTTTAAATCTCTTTCACTACTGCATACGTCACTCTCTGCACCAAAACATTATTACTAATGCATTCCAAGAACTTTCTGAGCAGTCTGCATACTGTTCTGTAACTTCCCCAAAGTCACACCAAATTTCTGCAGAATTTAGCTGACGTTACCTCTGTTAACCACAGAACATCTTTGTTGTGTGAAAACCCAAATAAAGATAACCGTGCATTCCTTGATCTAATATGCACCACACACACCTACATTGCCAGATCCACCTACCCCTCCCCACAATTTGGGGGGTTACAAGTAGAACCATTCTTCACATGTTTAGAATTATTTTTGCTTCTTCCATACTATCAGCCTTCAAGATGAAAGGTAAGGGAATGTGAGTAAGAGAACTTTTGTCAAGCCTAGAAGGCACAGAGGTTGTTTGGGCTCACTTCCCTCCTGAGACATTTTGAATACAAAAAAGAGAGTACAGTGCAAAGTTTAGAAAAGAAAACCCTTAGCTCTGCATCCATATCATATCTTTGGTAACAGCAATATGAGACAGAATACAGTGTTCAGTGTACTTTCATAGGTTTGATCCACATGTTATAAAGATGGCATAGAAAATTAGACCAGTTGGTTTTCCTTACAGCTGGAATGTGCCTTACTTTGTAATTTTCACAATGAAAATAATGAGATGATTGATCCTACAATTATTTTCCTAACTATACATTTCATCTTATCTCATTTTATTCAGTAAGACAAGACTTTAACCTGGAGTCTGAAAGATTATTAAGTGGGCAAAATCCTCTAGTTAAAATGTACTCTTATTTATAAAGTACTCTTAATGTTCCCTAATTCTTTAGCTGATGATTGAAATTTTTTTGGATAATAATATATGCTATTTTATCTAGTTTAGGGTCTTTTCTCTGTAAACATCTGTGAAACAGAAGGGATGAGTCTTCTCTTAAAAATTGTGGGAACACATAAAATATACAGTACACTTCCTGTCATAGAAGGCTATTTATTAGTCTAAATACTTGTGCAATATTTGGCAAATGATCAAAACCCTAGTTTCCCCTAGTGTGTTTACAATGTTCTAAATTAAAAGCAAAGCCCATGTTCAAATGGCATTTGTCATAGAAACTGAAATGTTTCTCTCATGCTGCATGTCATTTTACTTTCTACTTGACAGGATAAGCTCCAAATGTTGAGCACAGAAATTGCAGCAAAGTTTTTAAGAAAGTTCTTGAGAGAATTAGACTTGCCATCGAGCAATTCTTTTTATAAGAACCAAAGGAATCTTTTCCCCAGTGTAGGGTCTTTTTCTTTTTTTTTTCTCAGACTGGATGTTTACTTAACTTTCTGCCTGATGCTGTACTTAATCAGCTATACTGAGGGAAATTCTTTTGATTTCATTGCAAATTCAGTTGCTCTTTATCCCATTTTAATGTTCTTTCCCATAACCTTTGAGTGGTAAAATGGTCACAGACAAGAACATCAGAGCTCCCATTTCTCTAGTGAATGCTTCAGAAATGTTCTAAGACATAAATTTAGCAAAAGTTTTGAGTAGACACTGCTTCTGCATCAAACTCTGAAAAAACAGCTTGGAGAGCTACAGAAATGCACTTTCAGTGAAACAAAAATTACTCCCCGCCGTTCTCTTTTCAACTCAGGTTCAAAACCTGATGGAACAATAAACTGGTTAATTATAATTATTGTTATTAAAGGGGTTTTGACAAGTTTGAGAGAAAACTGGGTCAGTTCATCATAGCAGCTTTTGAGTACATTTCACCATCACCAAAGTATTCAAAAGCCATGCAACACTTAATAAAATGTTGCACAGGAAAAATGTACTTGGGTCATGTTTCATGTTATAAATAGACAGATAGGCAAACACATAGACTGTACCATTTCCAAGAAAAACACCTCCAATTCCAGTAACCTGTCTCTCTTTTCATACCTCAGATTTAGCATGCTTTTTACTGAATTGCAGACTGCACTTGGACTTTCAGTCATCCTTGAATTTAAATAAAAACTATTGGCATCTGTAGTTATATTTCTTTTTTCCTTTACCTAAGTACCTTAATAACCATGAATAGTCCTGACTGAAGTTCCGATGAGACGCTCTACTGCACTTCAGGAAAACTACCATTTCCATATGCAGTCAACTGGTCTATGGATATTTTAAGACTGCAACTTCAGCTGAATAAGGGATACTTGAAAAGAGAATGAGTAGACAAATGTGTGTGTGTGCAGCCTTCTAAAAACAAATCTGCCTTTTGTCCAAACACTTGAATATCTTTCTAAGGAGTACCTGCCTCTCAAATGAGCATATTTTTCTTCATGATCTAAAGGATTCAATTGGATAAAAAAGGAAGATATAGATGTAGAGCATTCCATGTAACACACCATAATTCTCAGCTTGATATTGAGAAGTATAGTCTGTAGAACAGGAACAAACAAGGTCAGCTTTCTTTAGGATCAACTCTAAACATTTTAATTTTTAAATTTAATTGGGATTATTCATTTATGCTTAGAGCCCATAAATGCTTTTTGAGGAGACGCTGATAAGGACCATAAAGATAGCTGAAGAAAGAAACATTTCAAACTGAGCAAGGATGCTGAAATCAAGACAATAGGCTTTGGCTAAACTGAGATTTTAATCAGCAGTTGCTCATGGGACTAGACTAATGACTGTGATTTCCTTATTTCAGGAGGTAACTTCAGCAACCTGTAGAAAAATTGAGCATATAACTACCTGCAATGGATGAGAAAGTGAAGCATCTTCAGGTAGCTCATTACTACTACAGACAGAAACTCTGAGATGTGCCCGTGGGAATTGACAGGAGAGAAACACCTCATGGTCAACGATTGTGGGACATGTGGAAATCACTCTGGAGTGGCAGCAGTGTGTCTAAGCCCATTGTTACCCAGATAGACTCCAATGCTCTTCTGAGAAAAAGGGCCACTTCCAGTCAATTTTGAAGACATAGTATGTACAACTGAAGAAGAGAGAGAAGACTGGTGTGTAGTCTCTGAGGGTATCTGTAATCTCTTAAGGCCACACTTGAACAAAAAGAGAATATTTTCCTTAAGAAACATTATCACATGGATTTAAGGTGAGCAGGATTATCAGAAGAAAAAATAACAAAAGTATGAAGCAAGTAAGTGAGTGAAAACATCAGATTCACAAATGTCACATCAACAGATCGAAACATAGTGATAACATGGAACCAGGAGACTCTCAGGCTTTTGTCACTACTTGGATTCATTATGTGACATCATATTTATAATCTTCTGAGAGCAACCTGACTTTTTGTACAATCTGACGTGGTACTTAACTGTTTATTCACATCAAACATAACACATGAAAGTGAGAAGTTTGTAGCGTTTTTAGCAAGGACATTTTCCTTCTCAACCTGCACTTGTTAAGAAGATGAGAGACATGAAAAAAACCAGAGTGGTTTCTAAAGAATTCAGACTGCAGAAGTGGTTTTCCTCCCTCTGAATGTCACCTACAGGCCACACTTTTGGTTTTTTTATATGTGGAGAGACTAGTGCAGAGATATTACATGAATCATATTCAAGTATAGATCATACTATAATCTCAGTATAGAAAGAAAAAATTCCCTAGTGGACTCTGAGATACAAACTATTCTTTTTGATTTCCATGTATCTATCACTGTGTTGCTTGGACTTACAGTAAAATTTATTGATACAGAAATTGTATTGGATTAATATATAAACCAAAAGACTGTACCTGCCTTCCATACCCTTTTTAACACTAGCACTGAGATATTCTATAGGCAATTAAGAGTAATCTCTGGAGTGTTAGCCCTTGTTCTTGTGGGAGACTTCAAATTCACAGACATTTACTGCAAATACCATACTGATGTTACAAGCAAGTCTGGGCAATTCCTGGAGCTGCTTCAAGATAATTTCTTGCCACAAATCCTCCAACTAGAAAAGATGCCTTCCTATATATGTTATTTGTTTCTAGAGAGGTACTCATGCATGTGATGATAGTTGTTTGTCTTGACTACAGTGACGTTGAAATGGTTTGAGTTCAAAATTCTTAATGTAATGAGCAAAAAAGTGCAACATTGTTTCTACTGTGAATTTCAAGAGAGCAAATTCTCAGCTACCCAAGGGGCTACTTTGCACTGTCCCTAGGAATATGCTTTGGAGGCCTCTATGGGTGCTGGTCAGCCTTAAAGAACCACTGTTGATAAGTGTGGAAGCAGGCCATCCTATTGTGTCACCGGTCAAGCAAGCAGGACAGAAGATCAGCTTGGCTTAACAGGGAACTCCTCTTGGAATTCAAGAAGAAAAAAAGATTGGATGATATCTAGAAGATCAGAAATTGCAGGAAGAGCATATATGTTCACAAACACCGGAGATGACATGCAAGGCCAAAACTCAATAAAAGTTGAATATGGCCAGTGTCGCACTCAACAACAAGAAAGAACTTGTAAAACATGTTAGTAGCAAGAGGAGGCTCAAGGAAACAATGGACCAATTCTCGTTGAAGACGGTCCTGTGACAAATAGAACTAAAGAAAAACTGAAGGTATTTGGTTTTTTTTTTTCCCTCAGCCCTTCGTAAGGTAAGACCTCAGAGTCAAAGCACCACAACTGCAGGAACAGTGACTCTCCATTTGTGCACAGAAATTGTAAGGGGCTAGCTGTATCACCTGTTCATAACATTGTGGGACCTGGTGAGGTTCATCCCAGAGTACTGCAGGAGCTGTTGGATGTGACAGCAGGATCCCACTCAAAAGTCATGGGTGTCCAGAGAGGTCCCCACTGACTGGAAGTTGGCCAGTCATTGCAATTTAGAAAGGTATGCTGGAAGACACAGGAAACTACAGATCTGTGAGTCTAACCTCAGCACCTGGAAAAATTGTGGAGAAGATACTGCTGGCCATGAAAGCCATTTCAAGGAAACATAATTATGCATCAGGCATAGCACAGGTTCACAAAGGGAGGCCCTGTATGACTAATGTGAGACATTTCTACAATTAAGTCACCTGTCTAGTGGGTAAAGAGTTAGAGGTGGATGTGGTTTTCCTGAATTTTCATAGTACTTTTGATACTGTCCCTTAGAGCATCCTTTTGGACAAGTTGTCCAGCTGTGAGATGAACAGGTGAACACTGTGCTGAGTGAAGAACTGGCCTGTTGACATTCAGAAGCATTTCCTTACTGAGAGGGTGGTTGCATACCAGAAAAGACACCCTAAAAAATGGTTGATGTACCACACCTAGTGATGCTTTAAAAGGAGGCATTTGGACAACACCCTCAATAACAGAGGGTGTCAGCTATGATCAGGCAATGGGGCTAGATGAGTCTGGTATGCCCCTGCCAACTGGAACTATTCTATTTTCTCCTAATTAAAAATTTGTGAACGATGCTTAACCAAATGCAACTAGAAAGATAAAAACTTCTCAAAGCTTTTACTCCTTTGCTGTGTTTCCTACTGTCAATGCTTTCTCTTCCAGGACTTCAGCCAGCATCCGTTCACAGGCTTGTGACTGTTGTGCTCTGGGTTATGGCCACTCAGGATTTGAAGACCTGGGCAACTCACTTCAGTGCTTCATAATTCTTACAGCAATTTTGTTTTTATTCCTTTTTCCTTTGTATTTATTTCAGTTTGAAACTCTCTAGTTTCAGTAGATGCCACCATCTCTCACCCTCCCATGAATCTGTTCCCACTCTTTTGATATGGGATGTCCCCATCCTTAGAAACACTGGGTTGAGCTGTGAGATATCCCAACACCTTGCCTGCTCCATGTTGAACCAGCCGTGGCTTCACAGAGCATCCTTACTGTAAAGGATGGAGCCTATCTTATTTGTGAATCTGCCTCCAGGACCCCGAAGAGGACTCAGTGCCTGGATGAGGTCTGACACATGCTGAGCAGAGGGAATCACCCTAGTTCCTTCCAGCTAGAGAACAAAGGTAGAAGAACAAATGCCAGAGCACGGTGAATGCTGCCTGTGACGCATCGTGGGAGAAAGCAGGAGAGACCAAAGGGGTGGCCAGCACTGTGGGGTGTGTGGAGAGCCTGTGGGACTTTGTCCTGCAGCCTCCCAGGAGGGCACAAGTTGTTGCTGACTGAGCCCTCATGCTTCATGGGCCTGGACATGTCTGTCATGGCCAGAGCAAACTGGCAGGACTCTGGGGAGGCACAGCCAAGGCCTCAGTGTAACTGACTGTCTTGCAACACCAATGTGAGAATAAGGTGGGGAATGAAGTTGACATTGGTGTAGAGGTAATCCCAGATGCATGTTCTGAGACGGTGTACCATGGATGTTGATGGTACCATTGTGATATCACCTGGAGATGGATTGTGATGCCCTTGAAGGATGGATTGTGACCCACATCCCTCACTGCTTACAGCTGAGCACCAAGTTTCACCCAGCCAGCTCATGCCCAGACACATCTGAAGGACAGGATGCCATCCAGGGGGACCTAGACAGGCTCATGGAGTGGGCCATGGGAAACTCATGAGGTTTAACAAGACCAAGTGCAAGGTGCTGCAACTGGGTCAGGACAAACCCCAGTATCAACACAGGCTAGGGATGAACAGATGCAGAGCAGCCCTGCCCAGAAGGGCTTGGGGGTGCTGGTGGGTGAGAGGCTGGACATGACCCAGCCATGGGCACTCCCAGCCCAGAGAGCCAAACGTGTCCTGGGCTGCATCCAGAGCAGCGTGGGCAGCAGGGCAGGGAGGGGATTCTGCCCCTCTGCTCTGCTCTGCTCTGGGGAGAGCCCACCTGGAACCTGCATCCAGCTCTGGGCTCCCAGCACAGGGAGGACATGGACCTGTTGGAGTGAGTCCAGAGGAGGCCACCAGGATGATTTGAGGGATGGAGCACTTCACCTATGAGGAAAAGCTGAGGGAATTGGGGTAGATTAGCCTGGAAAACAGGTGGCATTGGAGTGACTATCACAGCCTTTCAGTACCTGAAGGGAGCCTACACCAAAGATGAGGCAAGACTATTTACAAGGGCATTTAGCAACAGGGCGAGGTGGAATGAGTTCAAAAGAGAGTAGGTTTAGATTAGATATTAGGAAGGAATTATTTACTGTGAGGGTGATGAGGCACTGGAACAGGTTGCCTAGGAAAGTTGAATGCTGTGGATATTGTCCCTGGAGCTGCTCAAGACCAGGTTGGATGGGCCCCTGGGTAAGCTGTTCTAGTTGAAGGTGGCCTGACTATGGTAGGAGGGTTGGAACCATATAATCATGAAGGTCCCTGTCCAACCCAAATCATTCTATCAATCTGTGACTCCTCCTGAGCATTTGGCAAGGTTTGGAGTGCTGAGTGAGGTCTTTGATGTCATTGTGCAAGGAGAGTTGTTTGTTGCAGCTCTCTGTGTTCAACTCCAGAGTCATTGAAGGATTTTCTCCCTCCCTGCCAGGTTCAGGCATCTGAGACATCTGCACCCAGGAGGTGCACTTGGAGCAAGCAGAGGTGAGCTGGGAGGTGAAACCTGCTGGGGAGCTGAGATGTTTTCCTTCCTGAGGACCGGGGCATTTCTATCACTCTTTCTGGGTCCAGGCAATAGCCGTAGTTCTTCTTCCCCTTCTAGAGTAAAACTTGCTGATACGATGCTGGTGAAAGGGACAACTCATAACCCCAGCTCCCCTCAGGCCACTGCAGAGAAGAGCATGGCCACCGAGATGGACAGCTGCTGTCCCATCTGCCTGGACACCTTGAAGGAGATCAGCTACATATTTCCGTGCCTGCACCAGTTCTGTTACACCTGCATCCTGCAGTGGGCAGAGAACACACCCAAGTGCCCCCTCTGCAAGAGGAGAATTCTATCCATCCTGCACTCCATGGAGACAGAAAATAACTACATAGAGCATGTAATTACATTATCTGAGGCACCATCCATCATTGTCCACCAAGCGAGAGGAGACCCCAGATACCTTGACATCCATTTCTCTGGAGGATCCCAAACATGGTCTGCAGAAGGAGTGCCCAGGCATCCTGTGGGCAGCCTCCAGCCTGGGGAATGGATGGTACTTTTCCGGGACCACCCATGCCTCCTAGAAGCCCTAGTGCTCTGGGTCCGACCGAGGCTGAGGCAGATCTTCAGGAACAACTGGATGGAGGCAGACCTCGTGGAGGGCACTGTCCTGGACATCCTGACCAACCATGGAATTGATGAAGACCAGCTGGTCCAGATGCTGGGGGTCTCCCTCCAAAACCATGCGGCGACATTTGTGCAACAGCTTATCCGTGTGGCGGTGCGACAGTGCAGCAGGGAGGCCTGCCGTCTGCTCACCCACCAGCCCTACCTCCCTGCCCAGGTGCCAGCCCTGCTGACAGCCCTGCAGGATGCACCATGGATGAGGTGCCCAACACCACCTCCTCTGCCATGGATGGGGGTTTCAGAAGCTACCCCTCTGTACCCATTACCATCACTGTTGGAGCAAGAAGAGCCCCAGGAGGAGCCAGAGGAGTCTGTTTCCGGGTCTCCCCTTCCGGACAGGGCAGTGACCCCTCTCCTGAAGGGCCATGGTGACCTCTGAAGAGGCAGGCAAGCGACTCTGGGGACTCTTCAGCCACCCCTGCATCTGTGACTTTGGAGGATGCCTCAGGGGTTAGCCACCAGCTGGGGCATGCACCAACCCTCTAGGGCTCCCAGTCCCCCATATCCAGCTATCCAAATAAAATCAGTGCATGGAAACATATACAAGTCTCAACATTACTAGCAGGACAGGTGCCATTTCTGTCCTTTTTATTCTCCCATCAGACATGTAATGAATGGCCAGCTACAGGCCCATTGCTGTAGCCAGCCCCAGGGCAGATATTTCCAGCACAGGGGTCTCCAGGTCCTGATTGTGCCCCACAGCCCATCACCCCAGGCCACTCATGAGCTCTTCAGTGCCAGCCCCTGCCCCCACATCCTGGTTCTCTGCTCTCCTGCCAGCCTGTGCTGCTCAGTGCAGCCTCGCTAGGGCCGTGACCAATTCCCTGCCCTGCCTGGAGTCACGCCTTGGTGCTGCTCTCTGTGTCACCCAGGGTCATACCCTGCCAAGGCAGGAGCCCCCAGAAGTTCATGAAGGGGAAGTGTAAAGCCCAGCCCCTGGGAAGGGACAATGCCAGACTGGCACATGCATCAGGCTGACAGCTGGTGAGCAGCCAGGACAAGGCACCCATACTGCCCTTCAGCATAGGTTTTCCCCTGCTGGTCCAGATCTAGCCTCAGTGCTGGTATTTCTGCTCTGCTTAGAGGGAGCCTGCCTGTGCCAGATGGATGCCAAGCAGCTGAAAGCTTTGTGTTTATCTAGTTTGGAGAGAAAGAGCTGAGGGGTGACTTCACTGCTCTCTACAGCTTCCTGAGGAGGGAGAGTGGAGAGGGTTTGCTAATCTCTTCTCCCTGGGATCCAGTGACAGGACATGTGGGAATACTTCAAAGCTACATCAGGAGAGGTTCAGACTGGACTTAAGAAAATATTTCTTCAGAGAGTGTGGTCAGACACTGAAACAAGCTCCCTGCCTGCCAGTGCCTTAAAAGGAGGCATTTGGACAATGCCCTACATGAAGGGCTTTAACTTCTGGTTAGCCCTGAAATGGTGAGGGAGTGGGACTAGATTATCATTGTAGGTCCCTGACAATCATCAGATAAGTGGTGTTTTCCCTCTTTGTTTATTTTCAGTGACATAAATATTATTTAAAGTAAAAGCTAAGAATTTATTGCTTAAGTAATCTCATTACGGAAAATGAGAAAATGTAAGAATTCCTTCCAGTCCCATGCAATACTGATAGTTCATATATGTTGTCTGTTATTGTCACTTGTCTAATATAGCTTTGCTTACACAAATATTTGTTTGCTTGCTCACATTTTTAACCATGAGGCTTTTATAGAACATATGTCACCAAGTCTTTTACTGAGCACATGTATTATCTATTCATTTCTATACTGTCAAGAACACAGAGAAAGGAAAACAGTGTTCTACTACAATGAAGGTCATTGCATTTTACCATCTTTTCAGCTCTTAGGTGTGATATAATATTACGCTTTGATATTTTCTGATTTTTATACAAAGCATTAATGTCTCAGCTTTCAGGGTTTCATAACAGAACTGCCATGGAAATGAATGCATTATGTTCTCAGTATATTTATATACCAAATTTAAGATAATTTTTGGAGGTCCAGATTGTTAGAAGCTCATTTAGCACCATGCCTCAGAATGTACCACAATGGATACCAACGCTGGCACATACAGATAGCGGGGTAGCCTGATTGTTTTATATGTGTAAGTCATTAAGTGAGATGCCCACTTGCACATCTAAGAATCTGAATAACATGAAAAGGTCTAACAGCTGGCTAATGTTTTGAGTTGTGCATTGACTTGTCAGGGGAGTGAAGGATGGTGGAGGAAATACTGACCTTGTTACCTGAATGCTGGTAGTATTAGATGGCCATTTAGCTTCCTCAGAATGTTTGGACTGATGCAGGCTTTTTCAGATAAGGTCTCTTTCAGATGTACTAGAAGCAGGGAGGATGCTTGCATGCAGGAGACAAACCCACATCAAATCATGGCAAAGTCCCATGCCCTGTGCTCTTCCCAGGCACTTCTGTTTGTAATCCTGTGGACCTCCATAGTGTTTCAGAGGGAATTACTATAACTCAGTGACAGCATTATGATCAGTGCATGGGTAGTAGCTGGTCAACTAATAAAAAGCACAGAAGCATTCCCACTATTTTTTGGAGTCCTGAAACCAAACGTCTTTTGACACTTTCTCTTCCAAGCAAATAAATACTGTGCCTCCTCTCTGACCTTTTGCTCCTAATTCACCAAGACCTTCTAGAGCTGTCATTGAATAAATAGTAGTTGAGTATCTGGGTACCTTCTGTTTTGTAGCGAGGAAATTCTCTACAGTTCTAGTGATATGTATTAAGTGACTTATATATCACTATTTTGTCATGAGAGGTAGCCTTACAGATAGAACAATCACTAGGAGTTTGTGCCAGGAGGGAACTGTAAAGTGTCTATCCTGGCAATGTTACTTCTCTTGAGTGAGTGCCTTATTGTACACAGAAAAAGTCTACTTCAAGGGAAGTAGAACTTAACACTGAGTTAAAAGCCCTTGGATTCTGCCTGGTGTTTTTAACTTTTTATTTGGCACTGAAATGGAACAATCTGTTACTCGTTCTTATGCAAGAAATAACAAAAATTCTTTTGTTGCATTCTTGTAGTTACCAATCTTGTATTGTGCAATAAACTATCAAAGTATTTTTCAAACAATATGGTAATAATAAAGGCCATATTAATTGTATTCTCAGAGTTCCTTGCTAAATTCACTGTATACAATTTTCAACAGCATATTCATGTACTAGCAAGTAGAAAAGATTTTTAGCGGTTGTTTTAACCAAACTTCAGGAATGTGTTTATTGCACAATTTTGCATTTAAGTTCACAGATGTGGATTTCGTCTCATAAACTACCCAAATAGACATTAGGGAGAAAATAACAAGAGAAGAATAATCAGGAATTGTCAGTTACGTGTCTCAGGTTCTTGAACAAGGGCATTTTGAGCTGCACAGAATATTAACAAAATTTAAATATATCCCATGCAATACGCAAGTTTCACTGAAGATAGAAATTTCAGAGTATTCAGGAAATCATAACATTTGGACTCAATTTATGTATGGGCATATATTGGCATTGACAGATAGAACATGGGGCTATATTACTGTGTTTATACCCAATTAAGTTAGGTAAATTTAATGAACAAGCTGTATTCACACTTTGCTTTGGTAATTAGCCACCAGTTGATATCACTATGATAAAGTTTACCTTGCTAATCAACAGTCATGTTTCGGACTTCTCTTCCTTCCATGAAGCCCTTCACACTAACAGTTATCATTAAAGAGAATTTATACTGAGAAGTCTCAGAATTACCAGTTTCTGTATGTGGCCTTCCTTAACATTTGTAATTGAAGACACTAAAATGAGAAAGATTCCCCTTTTGCCATGTTTCATGTTGTTTTGTCAATTGCTGAGTTTACAACAATTTTTGTAAGTTAGAGGATGTTTTGCCAGTTTATTCACACTTAGATAAAGTCCATTTTGTGCTCAAAACCAACCTTCTGATGTCCCACTGAGAGACTAGATGGCCAGCCAGGGATACTTTTTCCATGGAAGCTGATCATGTTTCCTGCAGTAGAAGGAAGGCAGTTGGAAGAGCACAGCTGTCAGGTACCCTTAGACAGCTGTGTACCAGCTGAAGGCTGGAGCAGGGCAGTCCCACTGCACTCTCTCCCTCCCCACCCCCACAGGGCGACTGACACTCCATCTTTCCCATTTCACATCCCGAGGGGAAGCAGGCTAAAGTTGGGCAAGCAGGGTGAGGGCACTGCATGAGGAGGCCACCTACACCACAGTTACTGCAATTGAGCAGCTCAGAGTCAGCAGCTGTAGCCAATAATGGGGCTTTGCATGTACCACCCACACTCTTGCAGTTTGTACCTTTAATATGCAAAAGATATTCCAAGTATTAGATGGAAAAACAGCAACTTCAGCTCGGGAAGATCGGTCATCAACCAAAATTAATGCCCCTGTGTTGGACTATGAGGATGAACATAATAGAAAAGCATGTGGTAGGTTAGATTTGGTTTTGAACAAAAGACAAATTATTTATTTCTTTCTTCAAATGAAGCATAACACTAAGGTATAAAGGGAGTATAAATAACATCTGATTGTGCTCCTAAGCTCCATGCTATAACTTTCTTGCAATGACATCCTTCAACAAATTAACTACATCATTACTGTTAAGTATTAATTGCACAAAACAGATACACAAAATATATAATGAGCTAGAAAGAGGACAACATTCTTCCATTATGACAAACAATTCTAACAAGAAATGGAAAAAAACCCAATAGATCTAGGCTTACACTGATGGCAACACTGAGAGTTTTAAGTCCTCTCCTTGAACACATTACATGTGATAAATAATATGCAAAATATTTAAAGAATTTTATTGTTGCTTACAGAAGATACTTAGCAAGCAAGGAGACAGTAGCCATAACTGCCTCATGTTTCATATCCCCATCATTCAATGCAAATTTTTACATTTCATGCAATAATCCTGAGCTTATTTTCAGTAACATTGAAATGTCATCTATGTTAATTACC
This sequence comes from Melozone crissalis, assembly GCF_028551555.1. Taxonomy (NCBI): domain Eukaryota; kingdom Metazoa; phylum Chordata; class Aves; order Passeriformes; family Passerellidae; genus Melozone; species Melozone crissalis. The sequence continues at coordinate 32,072,382 of NW_026535783.1, read as the reverse complement.
AAATACATACAGAGCCCAGCTATGGGGTCTATTGTATTATTAAGGCATGAAAAAAGAATAGCAGTTTATCAACTCTGAATGCCACAAATACAGCACAGCAGTTAGAAGGCTCAAAAAAGCTCAGAAAGTACCAGTGATTTCTGTGCGAAGGTCCTCCCAGAACACAACTGAATCATCAGTTCCTGAAAAGGCACAGAATCAAATCCTGTCCTCACTGACATCAGGGAGTTCTGCCATTGCCTTGACTGCTGGACCAAGCTTCAGAGCTATCAGGAGTGACTCAGACTCCTCTTCATATCCCCAAAAAATTGACAAACTTCCTCTCACTCAAGTCAAGTATTAATTTAAAAAAACAATACCTACATATTGTTTTATTAATTAGTATTTTAAGCCTCTGGAAAGGTTCAATTCATTATACAGTATGGCAATTAATAAAAAGCCTTTTCAGAAAAAGCTTATTTGTTAGTCTGATTTATTAGTACGTTAAAAGAACGGGGAAGTATCATGAAAAGAACCTCTGCCAAGTTTATGTTCTGTTTATGAATTAATTTTAGTTTTAAAATGAAAGATTTTGGTAAGCCGAACCAAGGATAGGTGATACAATTCTAGACTCCATGGTTCAATGGCTCTTCTGAATGACAAAGAGCACCACAGCCCTGTCCAGTCATCAAGTGAAGAACTCATCATCCGCATAAGTTGTAAGGGGCTAGCAGTGTCTAGATTGCACAGTTCTTCACACAGCCTCTATTTTACATCTCAGAAGCTCTTGCAAAATGCCCTTTAGCAAGCCAAGGTATTCCAGTTCAGTTAATTAAGCCATTGAAACCAGGGACAAATTGCTGGCAAGATTTACTTCATGCATAATTGCATTATGTCCCATTCTGGGAACGAAAATAGCAGATGATCTTTAACTCTGCAACTGCTATTGCCTAGCCTTTGTGTAAGTATTTACCTAGCTGAGCTCAGAGTTTACAAATCCAGTAGCCTTATACTTCATGTACAGGTGGCCCATGGTCTGCCATGGACAGAATGCTGGTATGCAAGAGGGGTTGACTTTCCATGCCTGCACCCCTTGCAGATGCAAGCCACCCCTTGGCAGAGATGGTGCTGTCCAATTGTGTCACTGCAAGGCTCTGAAAACTTTGCAGATGCACAAGTCTGATTTAACTAATTTCACTTAAAACACCAAGTTATAATATTGAAAAATTGTTTGTCACACTAAAACATTCAGGAAACTCATTACTGTCTCATTTGAGATTGAGATTGAAGGAGAAAAAAAAAAGGTTGTTGATATTAGTTACTGGGTTAGAATTTGCAGGGCTTTTGGTTAATTTCTACTAAGAAATAAGTTAAAGAAGGCTAAGGCTATAAATTGGTACTGTTTCATTTATAAATATTCACTTTACTTCTCTTCTAAAAAACATGTTAAGGAAAAAGGTGGCCAGAAGGATTACATATGTTGTAAATTGTAATTTGGTTGTTAGGCTGCAAAAACCAAAAATGTAAGTGAAGTTGAGCACAGTGTAAGAAAAAACCCAGTTTTTTAATTAACAACTTATTTACAAGTTCATAAAATCAACTGAACTGGAGTAAATGTTCTATGTTTGTCACCAATATTTTATTGTAACTGGTAACTTGCACGCTTTGTAGTAGAACAAAAAGAAATTAAAGTCCACTATATACAGCCTTTGTACAGGCTACTTGACTATACTCAAGGCATAGTGATCATAGCACAACCTAGTCTTCATAATAATTTGTGCACAAAAAGACACCAATCAGACATTATGTGAACATTACAGTGAAATGACATCACAAGTCCAGTGAAAATTCAGCATCATACAAAACATATTGATCTACTGCAAATGACATCCTTTGAAACAATAAGCCTTTTTTCAGTAGTAAATTAACCAGAGTCTGATGCAGAGATTTGTGTAGTTATAAGTCTTTTAAGTGAAGCAACCTCTGCAGATAAGTTTGCTATGCCCTGCTTCAAATAGAGATTCTCTGACTCAGAGACATTGTAGATATTGTCTTTTATTTCAACAACTCCAGTTTTGCAACCACTCTGAATTTTAACGTTGAGTTCCTTCTGATGCCAGAGTTCTGGTTTAAGTGACCAGTCTTGGATATTAGTCACTTGAACCGAGAAAGGAGTGTGAGAAGAATGCACCAAGTTTTGCGCACCGTGTTTTTCAAGCTCAAAATGTCTTTTTGAGGACATGTCAATGGGTGACGACAACTTCTGCGTGGCATCATAGTCATTATCCATTGCTTCCACTTTAACTTGCATGGCTTTGGCTTTGATTCGAAGCTTGTGAGGCAAAGCTGAAGAATTCACTTCTGGAACTTTAACTGTTGCATGAACATTTTTATGTTCAACTGGGGAATGAATTGGACCCTTAGGAACCTGCTGTTCATCTTCTCCATCAGATGACTTTCCAACTACACCATCATCAGTTTCTGACGTTCTCGGGGAATTACTGGAGGACCTATTAACTTGCAAGAGAGGAGGAGAATGTGAATACACATTAAAGGTAGCTCCCATGTAGTTTGGATATATGGATGCTTTATATGAACCTCTGTCATCTCTTGGTTCTCTCTCTAATTCCATGGGCTCCTGCTTTATAATCTGGAACTTATTTTCGGGACTTCTACAGTTGTTTTGTATACGATTTGGTTGGGTATGCTCTACAGTTGATGTTTCAGATACATCAGACATTGAACTTTGAGGAGAATGTTTAATGACAGAAATACAACTGCTACCAACTATAGATGGTTCATGTTCATCTACAAATGGGTTAATATTTGATTTGGAACTCTGATAATCTTGAAAATACACAGTTGTTGAGCTACTGAGTTTCTGTATCTCTTGGGCATAGGCCGCAGAACTAATTAAACCAAACTTTAACTTCAATGAAAGCAGCTCTGCCTTCAAAGTGGCATTCTCTTCTCCCAGTGCAATTAGTTTGTTCTCTAAGACAAGGTCATTCAGTCGTCGCTTTTCACGAGATCTTTTGGCAGCTTCATTATTTTTCCGCCTTTTCTCCCAATACATAGCATCTTTCTTTTCATCTGGAATGAATTCTCGCTTTCTCCGGCAAGCTGAAGATTTGCTCTTTCCACTACTTGCTTCAGTAAGTAGTATATCTTCATTTGTAGACAATTCTTCAGATACTTCTGCTAAGGTCGACTTAAGTACCATGATTTTGTCCACATTGCCACTTGTGTCAACAGGTCCGTGCTCCTTTTTAAGGGTCTGCATTTTTCTCAGCTGCATCAGAAACAATTTGTAGAAGATCTACAATAAGCAACAGAGCAAGCTATCTCCCCAGTACTTCTCACTCCACAACTTGATAAATAAAGAAATTTTAAATCCACACACATTCTTCCTTTTCTTTCATAATCTCAGACAAAAGTCTGTCTAGAACCAATTTTCTTAGCAGATTCAAAGGGAATCTTCTTTAAAGCCTGAAATAAATAGAGAATTTTATTACTATTTAGGAATTTCTGGATCAAAACACACAGAAATAGCTATTGACAAATATTTTATACAAGAATTTCGTTCATTAAACCTGCTGTGATATGAACACAGCTCAACACTGAAACTACTGATATTCTAAATTTCATGACACCTAGAGGTAGCAGATTTGTTTCCAAAACAAATATTATATGATCCAAGGAAGAATCAATTAAAAAACATTTGAATTTTGGCCCTACAGTAATGCTGTCACAGAATCTTCCATGACATCACTGGCCAAACTAAAACCTTACAACACTTTAAACTGCAGGACATGAAGCATGATGATGAGCAGCATTGCAAAGTATCCTGCTCCACATTAAAGCATCTCTTCTGAAAACAGCTGTGGTGTATGACTTAGAAATGCTATATATTTGGGTCCTTCAAGGATTAAAAATAATATAAGCTGATTTAGAGAAGGATTGCTTTCTATTGTGTTAAAGTACCACCATTATCCATCATCCAATGCTTATCTATAATGCATTTAGTTGCTGCTTTTGAATACTATAAATATATATATATATTTATTTATAAGTGTTTGTATCCATCATATTAATTCCAACTAGCAAGTTCACGCTCCTAATTTGGGAAAGTAATTAATTAAAAATATTTTTTTAAAATTATGTAATTTTTTAGTATCTTACAAAGAAACTGTTAAAATCCATATTGAAAAATACATTTAATTAAAAATTTGCATTTGACAAATAGTTGCAAAATGTCAAAGCTAAGTTTAATACCATTGAGGCATGCACATCTCCAGGAAACAGTATTCACATTGAAGTAAAAGTTTAGACCCAGAAGTGTTACAATTAACAAATAAAAATTAGCTTAACCTTTAGCTTCAGACATTTTAATCATTAAATTTGAACTTTAGAGTTTATATTGGCCTTTGTTTTATTTAGTGCCTTTTAATGCAAAAATGCTAAGATCACTTGGTCTTGATCTTAGACACACAGCTTCTTAGTATATAATTTTCTACAGTCAATCATGTTCCTGGTGAAAAGAATGTAGTATGCCAAGTGCTTTTGTAGAACTGGCTATCAAGTCAGCAATCATTCTTGTCTGTATGACCAGAAAACAAACAAAAAAATTAAATACTCAGCCACTTCAGATTAATGTCTCTATTTACTGGGAATGTTTTTACAATGACTGATGAAACTAATTTTAACATTATCAGTCAAGAAAGTTATAAAAGAATTAATTAATTGTACTCTGCCAGTTTTTCTTGTCTTTTCCAGAAGGCAAAGTGGAATGAATGATGCAGTAACAATTAAGCAGGGTCATAAAGACTAAGGTTTCAAGTTGGGTTCTGTTCCATCAAACCATGCCAATTCTTCTGTCATGAAAAAATTAACACATTTAATAGAAAAACTAAGTAGAATTTCCTAAAATCCTTGGTTAATTACTGACATGTAACTATTTGTCTTTGATAATACAGCCCTAATGAAAAAAAGAGTTAGACACCTACCACACCAAAGACATTATCTAATCATTTAATGCAAAAGCAGCACCACAAATTGGCATGTTTGAAAAGAAGAAATGTACCTCTAGTACACAAACAGTTACATGGCTAGACCCTGATCCAAAATTTCAAGTGGAGTCAAAAGGGAGCTTTCTGTGAAGACTGAAGGAGCTGGATCAGGTTTAAAAATAAAAATGAACCCTACAGTAAAGCAACATCTGTTTCTCCAAATCTTCAGTACAGTTTGATTTGCTGAAGTAGGTGTATAGACATTTTGTCCACTTAAAAAATCATCGCTGAAACTTTAAAACAAAAAAAGAGAGACGACAAGGCCACTTGACCTTTTGTCACATTTGTAGAATATTCAGCCTCTGTAGCATCATTTTACACTAGTAGAATACTGGAATTTAATTTCATTATCCTGTAGAACTGGGACTACACAGTCTTGTTCCACCACTATCACTGTATTCACCTGTACCAGTAGCACACACATTCCACAGCATGCAGCAGGAAATTGTAGCATGTACTCAATACCTATGAAATCATTACTTGTCTCTTACTATATATTTCAGCCAACTCTCACCTAAGCAAAAAGTACTCAAAGCAACTTTTGAGAAATTTCACGCCCTTATCAGTCCACATCTCTTACTGAATTTAACAATACCAGAGAGCTACACTCAAATCAAAATATTTGTTCTCCCAGAAAACACACACTAATATGCATGTCATCATTACTATTACCACACACATATATACATATATATATATATATATATGTGCCATAGAGCCTAAAACGTCTGCACTTACTTGAAATGGTAGCATAAGCAAGGAAGTACTTATAGAATCACTGGATATTTTAGGAGAACAAAACCATACCCACACCGATTAAATACTTTTTTTCTTCACCTGTAATACTCCCATCTTTTATTTCCATGGGATATAAAAGTAATGTTTAGTCTTGAACAAGACTGTACCAGGGCAAGAATTTGGACCGTGTCTATCAGTATGGTCTCCAGCTCAAAGTTGTTCCACTTCAGTGTTTGTCCAACACTGTTGTCTAGGAAAAATACTAATACTGGTAATAATAATTAGCAAAACAGTTTCTGGATTGTGGGTTGTTTTTTCCCTAAGTGAATGTAGACTAATGACATAGTTCATCAATATGACCATATTGATAGATAAAAACTCAACTGCATGTCCGAATATCCTCCTGCAAGCCTAAGACTGGCACTGAGCTGAACTTAGCCCAACCAGCTGCAGAGTTCACGCCCCTTGTTCGACGGGACATCTGCAGACTGTGCACTGGAATGGCTCAATCTGCTCACTGTCGCACTGTTAACTCCTGTTTTGGCCAGTCTCCCTCCTGTACACATTGTTCCTGGCACAAACAGACAGAATGTAAGTAGCATGCAATCCACAGCAAATATTAAGCATGTATCAAAACAACCATGTTTTTGCATGCAATATTCAACTTTGCTCTCTGCCAGAGTCCATCAGTAAAGCTGTCAAGACAGACATGTAACCCACTGACACAGTCATACGGGTTTGCTATTTATGCAGTCACACCTAGTGCCATGACTTTTGTCAATAAACCAAACAACAAAAGATCTTTAACTCTTTCTGTATTTCTTGAGCACTTTTATTATGGTGACTGGAACTGTGGTTTTACAAACAGGAGTCAAAACCCTTCTTTAATAATACTTCTTCATGTGGATCGGCCCAATGCTGAAATCTGTAAACAAATTAAATTCCATCTGATGATAATGGCAACATGCCTTCCATGGAACCAGCCATTTCCCTTCACTTCACTTACATTTTATAATTCCATTGGAAAACATGAGTATTTAAACATAAATTAATGAACTGTAATGATTCCTCTGACTACATTTCAAATTCCAATATTTTCCCTTATGATTAATTTTTCAATTGCTTTATCACTCCCTCATAAAGTGTTATAAAACCAACATTTGGTTGGTTGATGTTAATGGCATTGAGTGCCAATTCTACAATGTAATAACACTCAACCCTATTAACTTAATTACAAAGCCAGTTTTGCTCCCCCAGCAATTCTGCCATTGACTTCAGCAGAAGCAGAATACAATCACAGATCCAAGTATTAATGAGACTGTTGTATAGGACTCATGCTATTGAAGCAAAAAATTATGCACATAGAAACCACAAATATTATGGGACTCCAAAAAATACTGAAGTGACAACATGGCACATTCAAGATCTGATCCTGAGGATTTACATATTCACACTGTAATAATGGGAAGGTCTCAAAGTTTGGAGGACAAGGCCACAAGCTTGCTCTCTTCTGTGTAATTTAGTTACATAAATAATTTCTGTTTTAGAGAATGTATGGGGGCCTCCTCTTGTACCTAAGCTTCTCCATAGAGTAACTGCATGCTTTCAATTATATTTAGCAAAATAATTCAAGCTATTTCCAAGCATAATTTTTCAAACATATCCTAGGATAAAATGACTGTTTACTTGTACAGCTCTAGCATTTCGATAGCGATTCTATCACACTAAATGAAATCCCATTTCTAGCATTGGATGCTCAAACACAATTCAGTTTTGTATCATTGTGTCTACAAAAGGAATATATATCAGTCCTTGAAAATGGAAGAAAATAAGTTACGTATAGCTTCTTTTGTTCTAGGAAAAAAAACATGCTTCTATCATCACCACCACTATATGGCACACTCTAGAAAAACAATTACGCTAGTCTTAATGTCCCTGCTTATTTTAAGTTGATGTTTTCCATGTTTTGCATAGGTATCTTTAATTATATTACTGCCACCCTTCTGCCCCAGTTTATCAATTTAGAAAATCTGGCTGCATACCAGGTAAACTACTACAGAAATTGTTCATAGATTCATAAGTTACCAGTTTGCCATCCAAATTTTGGAAAATTGAAAGATATATCTTGCACTTTATCTTCAAAGTATTCAAAAAACAGATGCTCTCTATCTCAATACTTTTATGAGGTATAGAAAAAATATCATTTTCATCACACACATGGGACAGGAAGCTGAGTTTAAGCTCAGGTAGTACATGCACAGCCTCCCTAAACACTGCTGAAAAATTTTGGAGATACTCTACCTCTACTGCTTTCCACGGACAAAAATTATGCCATGAAACTCTGCACCTATCATAATCCAGAAATCCAGGGTCTTTCCAATCTCCACTGAACTCCTCCTTGCCCATTACCTGTAACAGTTTGTGAGTTCATGTTCCTGTTGAAGAAAAGCTTTAATGCTGGATACACTGAAATAGTGATATCCCTGGGACAGATCTGTGGGCCAGAGGGTCTAGACAACCATGACCAAATGAAGTTAAAACTTTTTGAGAAAATCTAGGTGGCTGCATTTTATGCTATGATGGACAGGTTATCGGCAGTCACAAAGGGGAAGGGCATTTACAATAGGAATATTGCCCCAATTTCTGCTGTTACTTAGTAATATGCATAGGGACCACGAATATGTGACTACAGCATGAAGAAATACAGAAGTATTGCTCCTGTATGCAGTTTCCTTCTCCTTTATGGACATCCTAAGTGCTTAGTGCTTACTGTTTCAGGACCAGTGTGTAATTAGGTCAGTGGAACACTGATGATGATAACTTTGTACAAGATGACCCACTTTTGCTAAAATGTTGATTGTGTCATTGAAGGGAAAAAATTGAATATGCCCACAAAATATATTCCATCGGACACATCCAAAATCATTTATTATGACACTGTTCAATCAAATTTAAATAAAAAGTAAGTAAGATTATCATGGAACTTGAAATACTATTGCAAATTCATATTACCCAACTCCACGTTGTACACAGAAAGCTGATATCATATGTAATTTTCACAAAAGGCTTTCTTTGTTAGAAAAATTACTTAAGTTACAGTTTATCTTAAGAACTACAAATTAACTCATTAAAGTATGGCCTGCTTACCGAAGGTAAATTACAGAAATAAAATTTCTACTTGGAGAGCACAAAACATACATTAAGGGTAGCTGTTATTCAGAAAAGGTCAGTGAAGCTTAATAAATGCCAATTTGCTCCAAATTTTCTTTTATTTCCTTGTGAAGACAGTATGATTCTCCCAGGCCTGTTCACGTTTCCCAAAACAAGCTATTTATTGCTCTGGTTCAAATGGTGAAAAACAAAATCTAAGAATATTACTGACAGCACCAGGTAAAAATTTAAAACTGAGGAGGAAATAAATATATCTTGGGTAAATATTTAATTCCATATATATATATATAACCTATATAGTATGCACGTGTAAAGATGCAATTTAATAATACCATATCACTTTCCAGCATTTTAATAAAGCCTCAGTAGAAACAACTGTTACTGAAGTTACAATACTACGACGGTATGTTTCTCATTTCAATAGCTACTTGACAGCAGGAAGAACTAGACTGTGAAAAGCTATAACTTAATAGCAACCATCTTCTAGAAATACAATCTCAGGTTTCCCTTAGTTACAAACCATTTAAAAAAAACCCCATAAAATCAAATATTAATTATTCTGACAACAAATAGCTTTCTATTATTGAGCTGTGTTCTTAAAATGCCAACCATGGACCAGACCTTCAGCTGACCTAAATTTATATGGCTCTATTTAAAGGCAGCAGAATTATGTCAATTAATCCCAGCTGATGCTCTAAACATGCATCTTGTTATATAACAACTGAAGTAAATGTATAAAATAAACGCTGGCTGTAAATTGCTGCTATCTACCATTCACAGCAGACAGAGCAGAGAAATAGCAATCTTTAGAGCTCCAATTCTGTGAGATGGTCCAGACCACTGCCCATGCTCAGCATTATTTTCTTTGTTGGATTGCATTCCACTTGCAAAGAGAAGTCTTGCAGCACTGGCATCTATATTGTCAGCTGTTGTGCAGACACCTCTATAGCAAAAACTGGTTAATTATTCAAATACTGCAGGACACACTGAAAATTACACCCAGGTGGAGCAACTCAAGAAAGGGAAAAAAGTCATATCTAAATAAGGCCTTTCTCCTAATAGAATATATATTTAATATATGTCACAAAATTCAATCTCATAGTATGCTATTTTGGAAAAGGATCAATTCAACAAGTGAATTAGGAAAAACCACAAGGTATTGAAGATGGCTTTAGACTTATTTCAGATCTACTTTATAATACAATTTTTTAATAACACAGCTTCTACCACATTTTCAGTCAAGTATTTTAGTTAAATTTTAGTTAAGTATTCCCTTGTTTACACAATCTTGTTTTTGACAGTCATGCTTATCACGAGTATTAACAGTTACATTATCTTGTAGCTACCAAAAAAATGTTTTCAAATACAGTAAGGTAAGGCTTTAATACTGTAAAATACTAACACGGAAATCAATTGTCATTTTCTTTTAGATTGGACTGCAGGAATTGGCCATCTATTTGCATTTTTTTTCTATTACATAGCCTAAGCACATTTATATCTCATAACTGGCTGTAATGATCATGGCAAGGTCACCTAGAAGAGTCAATTAAGCTGATGAGTCAGATACATTGCTTAACAGTGTGTAATAAGACTCAAACAGAGGATTTTATTGTTCATATTATTGCATCACAGTGATGTTATAACAGCAGTGAGATTGCCGTCTGGAAAAAAACTATTGCATAAGCCTAGTTTGCATAACTATTTGTTAAAATAAGTCAATTTAAAATGAGTTAAAGGTTTATTTTATTTAGGAGTTTTATTCCAAGATAAAGGACTGGAAAAAAGCAGCATGGTGCTGAGATCTTTCTCAGACTGTCTTTTGACTCTATTGCAATAGACAGAATGTCTGTATGTTCTATACATTTCATCCAAAGCAAGGCAAATACTGTTCCTTCTTAAGGAAGGAGATAAGCTGTTTGGAGGTCATGTAAGTTCATACTGCCCATGGGAAGACTCTTAGCTTCTTGACACCTTCACATCAGTTTCTCAAAAACAAAAACAAAAAATTCCCACCTCAAACCTCAAAACAAAATGCAAAACAACCCCCAGCAAAACAGCAGAAACTTGAGGCTTTGGATGCAAATTCCGGAAGCTGGATATCTTGAAAGCTAGTTAAGGGTTCTTTGGAGCACTATTTAAAAATATAAAGTAAATTAAAGTGGAAGCAGAATATTCTGAAGCTTATTAGCATTTTAACAGTCAAAGACATCTACGAAGTGAGAATTTTTGTAAGAGCAACTGTTAGTGCCAATGTTATTAACAATCCTTATTCAGTAGAACTTGAACTTGTTGGTTTAAATCAGGTTTTTGGGCCAAAACACCACATCCTTGTTCATTCGAGTTTCCCATCAAAGTCAACATTTTGATTGAATAAGGACCATAAAATCAATGCACATAGCAATATTTCAAGCAAGGCTCTGGATTTAATTAATTACTGAAGAGGGCAAAGATAACTCAAAGTAGGTTACATACACACTGGAGCAAACATAACGAAACTAAGTGCAATCATTCAAGTTACAAGGACAAGAACAAAAAAAAAAAGGGGTTGTTTTTAACACCACAGTAACTCCAAAAGAGCCTCACTGCCAAGGCTGTACTTGGCCTCGACAATCAAGTAGCAGAAAAGTTTATGCAGTCACCAAGAATATTACATTTTTACATACTTTGCTGCTACTTCATACAGCAGGTACAATAGACAGAAAGCCTGTGGCTGGGGAACATTTGGGAGGTCAGAAGCACAGTGATGTTAGTTTCAAGTATTGGAGAACCGTTTTAGTAATTAAAAATGAAAAAAAAAAAAACCAAAACAAAAATAAAAAATAAATATCACCTCATCTTGAAAGGCAAGTTTTCGTCAGCAACTTTCAAGATATGCTCCTATCGAGGACACAGCACAAGCTGGCCCAGAGTACAAAACATACAGCCACTGCGACGCCAAACTGACTTGGGAAAAAAATTACAGAATTGGGCAATGACGATTTTTTTTCCCCCCCTTTACGATGTTGTTGTCTTTCGTTACGTAAGAAACGACAGAAAACGCTCAGCTCGTGCCTACCTGCGCGGGCCTTTGTCTGGCGATCCCCGCCTGCGGGCGGCGGTGGCACCGGGGGGTGATGGGCAGCGGGGTGGGGACGCTCCCCGGGGCGCGGTGCGGCCCGAGCTGCGCAGGCACGGCGCCCACAGCGGGCCCCGCACCGCGCCCGCCACAAAGGCTGGGCCCGCGGCCCCCTACGTGACCGGCGGCGCATGGCCCCGGCCCGCTCGGCCCCGCGCTGCCAGCCCGCCGCCCCCCCGCCGCCGCCGCCGCCCCAGCCCAGAACAAAGGCTGAGGGGGAGCGCCAGCGCCCCCAGCCCTCTCTCGCCCGCCGCCGCCGCGCCCCGTCGGCCGCCGGGGAAGGGAGGCAGCGGCGACCCCCGCCAGCCTCAGGGAGAAGGCGGAGGGACTCGTCGGGCTCCGCGCACCCGCTGCGCTCCACCGCCCATCGGGTCTGTCACACTGACCTACTAGCGGCGGCCGCCCCCGGAGCCCGGCTCCGCTGCTGCCCCGCGGCACCTGGCCCCCAGCCCGTCAAGGCACGGCCGGGACGGCTCTGCCTCTCCCCTCCAGCGCGGCTGAGATCTCCCGTAAACGCCTTTCTTCCTTAAATTAAGCCGTTCCTGTTTGGTTTGTTTTGGTCTGTTGTCTTGTTTGGTTCGTTTTTTAAAAATTATTTTTCCTTTTTTTTCCCCCACTGAAAGCCCGTACCGGAGAGATGCCACGGCGTCTAGGCGAAACGCCTTCCCTCAAAAAAATAAATACAGCCTGATCTAAAACGCCTCCGAAGGCGTAGAGTTAAAAATCCGAGCAAATGCCTCGAACGTCTTACACACGCACGGCTCTGGAGAAAAGACCAGAAATAGCACATGAAGCCACAATTGCTAAAACGCGAAGGGGCTAAATATAGACCCAACACAAATCTCGTTTTAAGGCACTCGGCACGCAGCCGGCGAGCGCGCCTCGCCTCCCCACTTACCCAGTTGTCTACTTCCCTTAATAAACACACTTTAACAAAACCTGTTACAGTTACGGGTTTGGGGGGGCTTTTTTTTTTCGGGGCGAGATTGTCCTAGTTTCTTTGTAGGGAGATTATAAAATCGCATAATTAGCTCCCTCTTCCCAGCCCCGCTGCCAGCATATTTTGTGGTTACATAATGCAACATTTCCAGGAACTATTATGCGATCGGTCCCGCAGCGCCTAAAAAACAGCGACAAAAGTGACGGAAAGGGCTGGCTGAGACAAGCGCAGCCCCGGTCCCGGGCCGCTGCCATTGATCCCGACTGCCCGCAGGCAACATGCCGCTACGCCGCCCGAAGGAGGACCGGCTCTGGCCGGCGGGCTCCGGCAGCAGCTCCCGGTGGTTTTGTGGCCGAGGCACGGCGAGCGCTGCCCGGGACCCAGCCCTCCGCCCCGCACGGCGTCCGCCGCGGCAGCTCCGCTCCCCACCGGCACATTATGCAACGCGGGAGAACCGCTCCGGCGGCGCTGCCCGGGGCTCGCTGCGAGGACACGCCGGGGGCAGCGCGGCACGCCAGCAACGAGCACGCCCCGAGAGCGAGAGCCGTCGGCCGGCATCTCCCGGGCTGCCTCCCGCGCCACCACCCCTCCGCCGAGCCGCCCGTCGCCGCGCAGAACGGGGCTGCCGAAGGGACCCTTCCCACCCGGCGGCGACCGGAGCCGGCTGGGCTCCCCATAAGCAGCAGCCGACCCCCGCCCGAAGCTAGAGAAGCACCGGGCGGGCACCCCAACTTTGTACGCGCGCCTTCCCTCCTACCTGCAGCGCACCGCGGAGCGCACAGCATTCCTCGCCCCGCGCCAGTCCTCGGGTTGGGCGGGCGGGCAGCGGAGCGGAGCGGGCGCGGTGCGGTGCGGTGCCGCGCCGTGCGGGCGGCGGCGGAGCGGCGGGCGGGAGCGCGCGGCGGCGGCGCGGAGGGATGTGTGTTAGTAGGTCAGGGCTGCGCGGCGCGGTGCTCATAGCCCGCATGCCGGCCGCGCCGCGCCGTGACTGGCGGCCGCGACCGGCCAATCGACGCCCGGCGCCGCCGGGAGCGGACCAATGGGAGCGCTGGGGGGCGGGGCGGGGCGGTGCGCGGGGCGGCGCGCGGTACAGTAGGTCTGTGTGCTGCGATTGCATAACCGCCGGCGGGGGCGGGGGGGCGGCGCGGGGGGTGCCCGCGCTTACGTAACCGGCGCGGCCGCAGCGCGCTGGGGGGCGCTCGCCCCGCGCAGCCTCCGCCCGTTGGGGCGCGGCGCCTCCGCTCGGCGCGGCGCGGCGGGCCCCGAGCGCCGCCTCCCCGCCGCCTCGGCTCCCGCCGCGGTGCCGGGGTGCCCGGCGTTACGGGGGTGTGTCTGCGTGGCGTGCGGGAACCGAGCCCTCGCACCCGCCGTCTCCGCGCCATCGAACAAGGACGCGGGAGCCGCGCTCCCGAGGCGCGTACCCGCCGCCTCGACACGAGCACGGGCGGTCCGGCGGCGGGTCGCGCTACCGCTGCTGTCACTCGCGGAAAGCAGGGATGGTAATCGTAAAAGGACGAGGAGGAGAGGAATGGCAAGGGGGAAGGAGCCCGTGGCGGCCTTGCCGGGGCACCGCCTGGCCCGGGCTCCGCGGGCGCCGAGGTTTGTCCGCCGGCCTTCGTGGCCGTCAAGGCTGAAGGATTTCGGTGGCGTTGCTTCATCTCCGCCCTCGCCTCCGAGCCCGCAGCGCCGAAGTGCTGCGCAGAGGCGGGGACGCACTTGGGAGAAGCTGGGTGCCGTGTCCCTGCCGCGGCGATCCGCGGCAGCAGCTCCCGTCCCCGCAGCCCGAGCCTTGCCTCCCGGTGGGCGGAGAGGCCGTGCCGAGCCTGCTGCTGCTTTGCCCCCTGTAACCTCCGTTTTAGAAAGTGGCACATTGCCAGCAAGAAATCCAGTTCTTATCCCAGAATGGGTTTGAAACCACACGTTTGATTAGGTGTGAGATATGTATCTTCCTCTTTTTTGTCCTCACAGAAGGAAGGTTTGTATATCCATCTCTTTGGTTTTTTTCTCTCAGAAGTAAAATTTATGGAGACAACAGAAAATTTTCTTTATTAAAGACTAGTTCCAGAACGTGAATGATTCCTGATTTCATTCTGTGAAAGACTTACTGAAATAGTATAGTCCTCACCAGCATTATCCTGGTACATTACTCTCTCATCCTGTATTTATATGTCAACAGAGATAGCCCTCTGGAGTAAAGCAAACCTAACAGAAAGCAAATTTAGTCTATTTTTCTGTTTATCTTAGCCCTCAGTGTTTTAACCCATAATATCCCTCCACAATAAGATCTAAGTGCCTTGAATCCATTTCTGGATTATTTCATGGGTTATTTAATGTGAAAGGTCTAATACCCTTTGCTTACATTGGTTTACCCCTCTTCCTTTCCTATTTCTAATATCTAGCATATGCAGCCTTGTTAAAGGTAACAGACTACGGAGCCCACTGTAACAGAAATGGGGACTCAAAAGCAGCTGGAGTCCGAGATCAACCGCTGCCTCCACCTGGAGGCTGCACAATCAGGGTTTTTTTTCCCCATGCTTCCACTTGCCAGTGGATAACAGACATGCAGAGACAGTTGGCATGCTACTGGAAATGTCAGACATGAGATCCAGCAATAAGCTTGAAGATCTGCTTGCTCATAGATGTTGGTGGCTTACTTAAGGTCTTAGGCACACTGAAGAGCCTATGTGAGGGGTCTTGTGCAGCGCACATTATGTCCCTCACATACTGTGCCTGTCCAGTGCCCTGAGTTCTCAGGACTGTCAGAAGCCAAAGTAAATCCTGAAACTTCAGGCAGCTTTTTTAATTAAATGGTACATATTGTTTTCACTGAGATAAGTGGTTTCTTATGAATCCCGGGCATACACTTTTAACAACTTTAACTCTCATATCTAGAAGGGGAAAAAAACCCCAAAACAGTAGTTCAGATTTGCCTTCATGACTCAGGTTGTTGAAATTCTAGAATTCTAGAAAGAAGTCTCCAAGGCGAATAATATCCTTCCTATGTGGGTGGACAGTCTTGGAAATAATATTCCAGATGGAGTTTGGTCACCTATTTGCTTATATGTTTGTCACTAATTATAATCAGCCATAAAAACAGATCTGATCTTTCTCCCAGATTAGTAGCAAAGATATATTCTATATTTTACATTACCTCTATTTGGTAAAGGAAAGTCTTAACCTTTTACAGCAAAATCTGGCCTTACTCTTCAAATCTTACAGTGGGCACTTGACAGACTCAGGGATAAGGTGGGATGCTGGGCTGAGTGCTTATGTGGTTAAAGGAACATATTCACCACTTTTCCACCTCTCCTGAGATACAGAAAAAAATAGCATGGATGAAAGACATAGCTTTGTGTATTCTGCACAAAAGGAGTCTAAGGCTTTTGGGAAAACTAAAAAAGAGAATCATTCTATGATTATCCACCTCTGCTGATTTTCCTATTGGAGGGATGAAGTAGGTCACGAAGATCTTCAGCTAAATTCTCAGCTGACTCTAGCATGGTATGATTTATACTTGCTTTTGGACAGCACAATATTTACTTCAACTCCTTTAGAATTCATTGGTATTTATTGCTACATGACTTAAACTCTCTTAACACTACTTCTGATTTTGGCTTAACGAGAATTTCTAAGGCTACACTGAGTCATAGTACTACATGCAAGTCTAGGAAGACATTTGAGAAGCAACTAACAAAAATATAACAGAAGTAATGCCTGTCATCTCAAACACTGGTTAACACCTTGGCATTCAGTTGTGTGCACGCCTCTTGGGCTTTCCATAATATCAGCTTTGAATATGACCCAACTTGAAATTTAGAATCAGATGAAAATAAAAGCTCTAATGTGTCCAAAGAAAAAAGGCTTTCATTTCTCACTTTTATTACAGTCCACGTACAGTACAATGTAGTAATTGAAATAAATATGGAGCAAAATAAGAATAAAATATTTCTTAAGATTATGCTCTACTAAACACATTTTAATGATTTATTTATATGTGTAGACACACACACATACTCTCTGAAATTATCTGAAGAGATGGTGACTTCTGCTGTTACCCTTGGTTCTCTTGTATTGCTTTCTTTATGTCTGTAGGAGGTTTATTACATAGCAATGCAATTACAGAAAAATATATTCGCCAATCTTTTTATATATTTAATGTGATCAGTGCTCAAAAATGTTTGAAACTAACTGACTCCTCCAGGGCTTTCTGCTCAAGAAGAGCAGCAGTGAAAATTCCATAAAATAGATGAGATTGTGATTTTAAAAAGATCAAAGACAGAAATAAAATGCACTAAAGAAAAAGGCAAGTCATTTGACTACAGTTGAAAGTATTAATCAAAATATTTCCATGCATCTGGGAACATTTGTGGAAACTGTTCTGGAAAAATATTTGTGCTGTAATGTACTCTTGCTAAAAGCAAACCCGAGAGAAATAGATGTTCACATTGTAACTTAGGCAGACATAAGTGAGGCAATGTTTACTGGAACTGTTAAGTGTGAAGAAACACCAAAAATTTCACAATAAGAGCATGGACTAATAAAGAAAATTTACATGATACTTTTGCACTGCAACAGCCTACTTGAGGCTTCATGGCTATTCGTATGACAAACTAAGAAGGTTATGGGGTTCAAGTATTTTAGATAAGTCTAAGAGTAAACAAAAATATCCTGTTTCTTATGTCACAAATGCCAGTTCTGCCCACAGAGCATGTTATCCACTTAGATTGTGAGATATCAGGAACAGCAATATCTCCAGGAATGATGGAAGTATCTGATTTCACCTAAATACTTTAAACACAAAAATAAGTATTTTCAAATGTTCATTTCATTAATGAACACATATACTACTAACGTGTACAACACTGTCCTTACTGAGGCTCTCGAGATAATGCTGCCAGTGTTGTGGAAAGTAGAAACGTAACACCATTCATTTTCAATATTGGACTGGAAAAAAAAAATCACTGGAAAGCCCTCAAGAATGTGAAAATGTGCTGTTTTATGAAGTGTATAGTATGCATCTAGAAAGTGGGAAATGCTAAGAATATCACGGAAGAGAAAAAAAAAAAAAAAAAGATGAGTTCTATCTTCCCTCTTCCCATGACTGAGTAGGAGATATGATCAGTAGGAAATCTGGAGTGCACCACATAAAAACACAGGAGAAAGAAAGCCAGTAGCCACTCTGAGTGACAGAGATGGCAAGGCACACCTTACACCCACATTAAATTGAAGGGAAGGTGGAGATGACACACAGATAGGAAGATCGGCAATTTCTTATGGCCAACAGCACAGGAAGGAGACAAGTGACAGGTCATTGACAGTGGGAACTGCTTCAGGATGGAGAAACAAGCTCTCCACACTAGGTTCTACTTTGTGGCACCTTGCTCAGAAATTGCCAAGGACTAGTGGGGTTTCACATGTATACTTACTCAGAGCTGTTGATTTTTGAATCACTCTGATTAAATGAGACAAGCCAATAATTTGGAGGATTTTGCTGTGAAATGAGGATTTCTTGAGAAGTAAGATCAGTTTTATTAGAAGGGACCAAAGATCCTTCATGTCCAGAGTCTCTCCTGGTCTGCAGCAACTGAAGCAACTGCTGGTAGGATCTTGTCTAAAGCCCCAGCAGATGAAAATTTGTGACAGAAGCAGGCAAACTACTCCCTCCAACACCTTTTCACACTTTCCCTTTAAACAGTTTTCTGTCCATGTGGATATGAGCAATCTTACCTCCAAAACAAAATAAAAGTGTCTTGCGTAAAAGTTTCCCAAATGACAGAATTAACACAAACCTCATTCAGTTAGTCATCTAAATGCGATTACTCAAAAAATGATAATAAAAGTCACAGAATTCACTGCCTGGTCTCCAGCAGAGCCAAGACAAGGGAAAGTCAAAATTCTTAGTCAGAATCTTTTCAATATGACCTAACACTATTCACTGCTACTTTTCTAGTCATCTATTTTTCTGCTTCATTTGTCATACTCCTAGGTGAGAAATGTGTAAAGAAACCAGTGGGATGGGGGTTTTTGGCAGTCATTTCTTAAACACAGTTGCGACTTGGTCTTGCCATTTAATCTTTGTTCACATTAGTCATCCCACTGACTTTAGTGATTTACATTTGTGATTAATCCTGACTTCAATTACAGCACTAAATCTTTAAGAAATATACCTCGCTTAGTTTACCAAGATGTTTGGAAATCAGTGTGCTTGACCACTGCAGGCAGAAAGACACTGGGGACAGATATTTTTCTATGATGTTGTGTTTTGAGATAGGATGCTGAGAGCAAACATCTCACTATGGGTTTTTACAGCCACCATAACAACTAAGAATAGTAAAATGCATATTAACATACTGAGCAGTTGGCTCTCCTATCACAGTAATTATCAGTGAATCATTTGGTGAAACCACTACACTTTGCAAAATAATTGGAAATGTGCTCTACTGAATAAAAATTTGAATAGTAAACTTAAAGACAAGAACAACTATAAAAAGTTTGTCACACAGCTATGATTATCAGAAGGACAAGAAGAAGCCTTTGTTCTTTGCAGGGAATGATTCTACTACTGTTTTATGGTTATTATACACTAAAGCTGTGCAGGCACTGAACAGGTTAATTACAGCCTTATTGAGAGAATGAAGTGTAATTCTTAGTCCTAGACCCTTTCTCTCAAGAACTGTAAAGAGTCTGCAAAACAGCCTTAGCAGAGATTACTGAGAAGCATGCTCTTGGCTGTTCAACAGCTTTTATTGCATGGTCTTTACCATTTAAAGGTTAGCAGATATCTTAATTCAAAGGTTTGTTCCTGAAATTCTCTGCTCTGCTGCTTGGTAACATAGGAGAATGAGACATTACATTGCTGTAACTCCTTTTCATCCTCAGCATGCTCAGGTGACTAAAGTTTTTCCTTCTACGAATGCAGAAGGGAAGTATCTTTCTTGCCAATGAGTCCAACTGGGACCTAGAGGTATGACAAACTGGGACTGCTACAACTCAAGTCCAGAGCAGGGCTTTGTCTGACAGACATTTGGAGAAGCATCTACCAACCACTGCTGGTATAAACCTCTTTTGCACCAGTGACTTCCTACCTTTTGAGCTGCAGAGCTGTAGATCTGGCATCCAGAAGGGTAGAAAGTGGCCTAATATGCAAGAAAAGACAAAAAGAGCAAAAGTGAGCTTGCCTTTTGTGGCATAGCCATCAAGACACTCACCATGGGAGAAGGGTGTCAGCGTTTATTACTTACAGGGCAGTTTATGTGTTGAGCTGGATGGACCCTAACCTGAAGAATGTCCTGTGTTCATAAATGTACCCGTGGTAATAAACAGTCAGTCATCATGGATCTTGAACATGATTCATACAACAGTATGTGGGTAACCCTGGATGGATGCCAGGCACCCACTGAAGCCCCCTCTGCCTCTATCACTCCCCTCTACAAATGGGCATGGGAAAGAAAGTATAGCAAAGGATTCTTGGGGTTAGATAAGGATCAGGTGAGATCACCATCATGCACAAAACTCAAAAACTCACATTGGGGATAGTAATTGAATTTAATGCTAACAAAGTCAGAGCAGAATAAGTAAAATATATCTTAAAGACACCTTACCTCCACTCCTCCTCATTCCCAGCTCTACCTCCTCCCTCCCAGTGAGAGAAAGGACAGAGAGGTGGGAAAGAGGAGTTACCATCAGTACATCACATGATGTTCTTACTGCTGTTCAGGGAGAAGAGTCTTCCTCCTGCTCTTGTATGAGATCCCTCCCACAGGAAATAGTCTTCCATCAGCATCTCCTGTGTGAGTCCATCCCATGGAAACAGTTCTCCACAAACTGCTCCAACCTGGGTCACTGTTCCACAGAGTGCAGTCCTTCAGGCACAGCCTGCTCCAGCATGGGTCCCCACAGGGTCACAATTCCTGCCAGGAGATCTGTTCCAGCCTGGGCTCTGTCCATGGCCTTCAGGCCCCTGTCAGGAGCCTGGTCCAGCACAGGCCTCCCAAGGGCTCACAGCCCTCTCAGGCATCCACCTGCTCCAGCCTGGGGCTCCTCCGTGGGCTGTGGGTGGATCTCAGCATCCCCATGGACCTGCATGGGCTGCAGGGGCACAGCTGCCTCACCATGGGCTGCACAAGGGGCTGCAGGAGAATGCCAGCTCCAGCACCAGGAACACCCCCTGCCCTCATTTTCCACTGACCTCAGTGTCTGCAAAGTTGTTCCTTGCATGTATTCTTTGGCACCAATTACATTCTGCCCATTAAGGGTTTTTTTTACATCTTACATATGTTATCACAGAGGCCTTACCGTCACTCCTGACTGGCTTGGCCCTGAGCAGCAGCTGGTCTGTCCTGGCTGGCACTGGCTCTATCTGACATGGGGCAAACTTCTGTCAGCTTCTCACAGCAACCACCACTGAAGCCCCAAAACCTAGCCACACAAACCCAACACAAATGGTTTGAGTTGGAAGGGGCCTTAAGGATCATCTACGTCCAACCCTCAAACATTTATCCAAACATGTCCTGAACCACCCCTATTCCTTCATAAAGCACCGCATGGAAAAACCTACTTACTAGCAGGCTAAAAATTAGTTCTCAAAAAAATAAGTATGATAGAGACTTACCTAATAATGTATACACAGTTTTCTTCATTGTATTTCATGCAAGAAACAAATGTCAAATGCAAAAAATAGTTAAATGTACTAAGAGAGCAGGGTTGGAGAATATGTGGTCCAATCAAGCCATTCAGGCTCAGAAGTCTTTAAACAAAGCTATTTCAGGAGTACCTTATGTCCCAATGCCTATGTATACCTTTAGATATGAAATGGAAATATAGTTTGTTTATCTATTTCGACAATCATACTCTCATTCTTCATGCTTAAGCACCAGTACATCAAGAATATTCAGTAGACATCTCTTATGTTAGAACAGATAGACATGGATAAAATTTATTACAAAATTAAACTGGAACTAGAGAAAAGGAAATCCTGATTTAGTGTTACATATACCTACGTGGCTGCAAACTTCAAAGCTAAAATTATCTTCTCTACAGAAAAAATTAATTCATTTATGACTTCAGACCTGCTGCTAACAAGAGTAATATGTGAAAGAAAATACACAAGAAAACATTAAATTTGACTGTAATCTTGCTTTTACATTGAGCTGTCATCTACACAGGACAAAGGTTGGAAATAGTACAATAATTTGAGTAATGGTTCAAAA
This sequence comes from Melozone crissalis, assembly GCF_028551555.1. Taxonomy (NCBI): domain Eukaryota; kingdom Metazoa; phylum Chordata; class Aves; order Passeriformes; family Passerellidae; genus Melozone; species Melozone crissalis. The sequence continues at coordinate 32,050,161 of NW_026535783.1, read as the reverse complement.
TATCCATAGTGTTAGTGGCAAGCTAGGCTCACCTGGTATTGTTAGTGAAATATTTTTATGTTAAGCAATTAGAAAAGGCCTTTGAATTAGCTCTAAAAGCTGAGCTGTGGCACACCAAGAAGGAATGAGGCAACAAACGGAAGGGATGGAGGTTTTTTTCCCTGCTATCCCATTATTGTTGCCTGCACATGGCACACACCCTTGCAATCCACCCAACCTCCCCTCAGAACCTGGCAGAATCTGTTCCTTATGTCTGCTAGTGATGACACATCCTAGAGGAAAATTTTCTTGAGATTTGTTAAGTTAGCTTCTGAGGTGCCTTTCCTCATGTTCAAACAGAGGAGAAACCAGAAGGGGAGAATGACAGAGCTGGGAAGTGTTGATGTTTGTCCAGGGGCAAAAGCAGTTGTAGCCACATTGGTTTGAGCTGAAGTGTGAAATAATTTCTGTGAACTTCTTACTGAGCAGCGAGAGAGCCATGGTCCAGAATTAAGTCAAGGGAACCAGACTTCACTGCTAGTGGTGATGAGTATAAAAAGATCCATAAACTAAATATTCTCTCAAATATCCCCAGAAAACAGTCTAAGGAAAATAAGGGATCAGCAAAGCAAGACTTCCTGAAAATATTTAACAGTGAGCAAACATGGAAAGAGTAAGAGATTATTCCTTTATCTAGGCCAAGTCTCAAGTGCTGTCCATGCAATTCGTGTAAATAAGCATAGAATTTGCCTCCATAGTCTACAAGTTCTATGGACAATGATTCTACTGGTGTTTGGTTCAAAACATATTTAAGAAGTAAAATGTTATTTCCTTGATATTAATAGTCTTCTTAAATATGAGGCTTTTCTCTTTTAAAAAGAGTATATTTCTAGAAGGAACAACACAGACCACCTTAATCTGTGGGAGCTTAGAAACACAGTTTCATTACAAACGTCAACTAAATGGTAGTTGATGCAGCTGTACTACTGCCCTATGCACCTGAGCTAAATTCTACTTGGGCTAATTAGCCGTGAAAGAACATCATCAAGTCTCAGAAGAATAAACATGGACAATTCCTTCCAGACTGACATATTATTCTCTAACACAAAGCTGTTTTAGTTTTCTGTCAACAATTCTCATGGAGATGAATTGGTGTTAGCTAAGCCCAGTGCCCAGTAACAGCAATGCAATAAAATGGTCAAGAACACTTGTCATCCAAAGCCTCAATTTGCTATTTTGTTTACTGTTCCTCAGCTATTATTCTTAGAATAGAATATATTGCCTCATAAACAGAAGGAAAACAATAACACCTACTAAAAAGGATCACTTAAAGAAGTGTTTAGCAAGATCATTTTCTCAGCCGCAGGGTGTCAGCCTTCATTCCTATCCCAGGCTATAGGTAACATGCTTACACACTTTGTGAACTGGTTTGCTACAGAAAACTTGAGATCAAGTAAGCAGCAGATGATGGGGAAATATGTAGTTTGAGGCCTGACAGAAGTGCGCTGATACTCACCAGCCTTTGTAGAGGCCCTTCACTCTCTTTTCCATTACAGGACAAGAGCACATCCTTTAAAGGATGAAGAGAACAGTGAGACACTCCAAAGCTGCCAGTAAAGATAGACTACTGCTATGATTACCACTATCAGAATACCTTACCAAATGTATTTCCTATTCCCTTTTGCATTTCTGAGTTCTTATTGAGAAAAAAGAATACCGAAAAACAAAACAAAGCAAAACAAAACACAATATTAAAAAAAACCAACAAACTCTGAAGAACAAAAAAACCAAGCAAGCAAAAGAAAACAACCTACCCAAAACCACTACAACAGCAACCAAAAAAACAAACAAAAAACCCTCACAGAACAAAACAAAACAAGCCAATTAGAACAGCTTGCTTGAATTTTCACTGAGCTTCTGGATGGTTCTTGTGGCAATCACAGATCTGTGAACACGGTGAATTCTCTGTGCTGGAAAGAACTTGGTCTACCATCCAGATGTATGAAGTCACTCTGCAGTAAACATCAGTAATCTGGGCTTGGTACAAGCACACAATACGACAAAAAAGGAACTCTGCTGCTCCATCCACCCCAACAAAGGAAAGAGTTAAACTGAGCCTAGAGATAAAAAAAGGTCAAAACACTTCTTTACATGCACAGACAGCTTAATTGAAGGGGGTCTTCTAGTAATTGAGCTAATTGATTGCTCACCTTCTCAGTGGATTTTGGATCCAGAACAGGAGCTCCCCTAAAATAGGGTAAGTTGCAGGCCTGATCACTAATTAGAGCAGAAGGAAGTGGGTGTTTCACTGTCCTTCATGCAGCCTGACTCCTCCTCACCCTTCATTTACTTCTCCCATTACAGAACTCGTAGTCAAACATCTTTCTTCCCTTCTCGAGGCAGGCAGCTCTGGTCTTGCCTGCCTTTAAGGCTGGTGACCATTCTAGCTTTGTGATGAACAGCCTGCAAGCCCAGGGTCACCCAACACTGAGGTACTTAATTCAATGGCCTGCCCTAGCACTGGAAAATCTGAAGGCCTGGCATTTTTTCTCTCCAGCAGACTGCAGGGCAGACTGCTAAGGAGCTGGGTTGGCAAGCTGGCATGAAACTGGGCAGGCTTTAGACAGAAACCTGCCTGGCAGGCGAGTTTGGAAATGTGCCTGTGTTTTGTCAGAAGATTTGTTAAAACAGACACATTCCCACAGAATGTTCTGATTTTGATTAATCAGCATTTCAGGGCGGGTAAAGTGTTCCCCTGGAAGATTTCTGACTATCTTTGTCTACAATAAGCTGCACATTTGCAGCATTCCCAATTGTGTCTTCCACTCAAAATGCTCATGTTGATGATAGTGTAAGGGCTTCCCTCCAGGAATGCTAAGCTCCACCATGTCTGTCACGAGCAAGGGCAGAGTGTGACACAGGCAAGGACTCCAGGCCTGGGCTGTTTGGTATTACAGCAATATTTTGCAGGCAAACAGAAACAAAATGTCCTTTGCATAACTAAAGTACCTCACAAATATTCATACATATGTATTGCATTTATCAGGTTAGTTCATCTCACACATACCTGCTCCCAGTTTACAGTTTAATATTATGAATTACAGGCACTAGAACTGCTGAATTATAAAAACAAAGCAAGCATGCAGGTTAAAGAAAAGAAACTCATACCATTCTCTGCTCTTCTTTCTGTGTTCTTGCTTCACATTACCACTCTGCCTTCCCACCCGCCCCCTGCCTCCCTCACCTCCCTCACCCTCAGTGTGCCTGGTAAACATTTTAAAAGCCAATGTTATTTGTTTTCATCCCTGTCTTTTTGAGAATAACAACAAGGTTCTGCTTGCTCTGACAAACGGAACTTATTCTCAGGCCCTTCATTTCAAAGTGGGATTTGACACACAGGAAACCCAGAGGAGTATAAGCCTATCACACTTGTTTTTTGTTTTGGTTTAACTGATTAATTTATTTTAAGATATTATAGAGCATGTAATGATTGTACTGCCCTTTTGTGATCTGTGAGTCATGAGATAGACTGGGGTTAAGAGAGGGACAAGTCACAAAGTTCACATGCAGATTTTGTTTTACTGAAATCTGAGGAATTTTAGATTTGAGTGTTTGGGTTTGGACCATCTGAGGAACATTCAAGGATTCAAGGATTCCTATCCAATTAGCTGTGGAACATTGATTTTTCCTTTCTCTTCCATTCCTACCACTTTGGATTTTACTTCAGTGGTTGTGTTTGCCATGATTGGAAAAATTAACAAAAAGTCATCACTATTACATTATCCTTCTGATGGGATTAAAAGGAAGAAGGAACAGAAATGTCCCACTGAATGATAATAATATTTCCCACATTTGCAGTCGCCTATGGCTAACTAGTTGTCAGTAATATCTGAATTACTCAGAGGTAATATCAATAGCAGTGACAAACTCCCTACTGGATTTTATGACCAAGGATTTTCAAGCTCTTATTTTTGAGGTCAAATATCTCTTTCTCAGGAAAGTGAGGAAGCTATTAGTTTGACAATTAAAATATATATCTGAAAGAAAACATTTATGTTATAAAGGCTTTCTCAAGGTAGAGAGTTTCTCCTGTTTCTGAAGACTCAGGGCTTTCTCATCTTCTCTACTGATATTAATTAACAGATGATATTTTGTCCCTTGTCCATCAGTGCTTATCTTGTACTTCAAATTCATCAAAGACCAATTTTTTGATGAAGGGTTAATTTTTCTCTGGTTGTCTCTCGTTTTTGTTTTCTTCAGCTCTTGCTAATCTCTTGTTGCAGAATCCAAATTTACCCTACAATGTGAAAGTGTTGCTAGCTCTTTGACCTTTCTATTTCATTTCAAGTGCGTTGCTATGTAATACTCTCTGCAGTCCTTTCTCTTAAAAATCACACATTTGCATGCATACTTTTAAAATATGGAATGAACGTCTTCAGTTGCAAAACCTTCTTCATTTTTTCTTTCACAGGTTGGTGGAAAATAAATTTTCAAGCAACATAAGCCTTGCCCCTACCACATAAGAAGGAAAATGGTGGTAAATGGAAGTTTAAGAGAGAAGAAGTGGAACTGTGTGGAATAACATTTTGAAAGACATTTGGATGTTAAAATGAAGAGAATAGTTGATTCTGATAACTCAAAAGAAATTAGTTTACCTAAGGGCTAAAGAACATGTTATGCTTGATATTTAGCATTAATAGAAAAATACAAACTTGCTTTTTTGACTAATGGTAGCAGCATAAGGTTGCTAGATACATGAGAAACTGCAAGTGTAAATTTTGATGTGTCTAGTAAATGCATGTATCAATGTGCAGATTGTAACTCTAATAGAAACATTCTTTCAAATAAACAATCGTACTATGGACTAATATGATCAGGGAGTTGATGGCCTACATCAAGAACCTAATGGGAAAAGGAGTCAGGAAATCCTGCACATAGATGACATAGCCAAGAAGTAATCTTATAAAAATAAAAATAAAAATAAAAATATAAGAAATAAAAGTGAAAATAAAATTAAAATTAAAATAATAAATTACAGGAAGTAGAAAAGTGATTTTAGTAAAACAAGGAAGGAGGCATAGCAGAAGAATGAGTAAACAGAGGTTAGGACGGTCAGTAAAGGTGTCAGAAGCAAACTGGATGCACAGATTAATGGGGCTGGACTGAATGACATTGACCAATGCCTCTGTTTTGGGTAAGCTTCAGAAGACAGAATCTGACTGTGAGAACCAGTCCAGTCTTCAGAGGGCAGAAGGCATAAAAATATCAAAGACATGGTACAGAAGAACCATATGCCACCAAACAATGGCCAAGCATGAACTGCAGGTGTTTTTTCTTAACACCTAACCTCAGATAATGGGACATAATAGTCTAGTTTTCAGTCAAAGTTTCTTAGTATGGAACTGATATATTCTTTACATGTTCTCTCTTCACAGATGTGTTTTATGACATAAATTGACCCAGTTTATTCCAATCATAAATGCTGCCTAAATATCCTTCTCTAATTTGAAAAGAATTAGGCACAGTCATTCTGAAAAAAATAAAACCCCCAAACTTTAGTAATAAACCACATCACTGGATGTAGAAATACCATTTGTTATATTATTATTTTATTTCAACTTGAAGATTAACAGAAGCATAAAATCACTTTCTCTGCCATTCTGTTCAACCTTCTTCCTTCTTTCTCTATTTACAAATAGAAATCTTTATTTCTATTTATGAGTAGAAATAAATCTATTTTCATCAATAAGCCCCAGATGTTTCTCACACAACAGTTTTCTGCAACAAACCAAAAAAACTACCAGTGTTGACACTTCTGCCCTCACTGGCTCTAGCAACCAAGCGAATATTTAACTGACTGTTCCTATGGAGCCTTTTTTTCTGAACCTTATTCTACACAGGATGCAGCAGCAAGAGAGAAAGAAATGTCTTATGCTTCTCTTTGCAGAACCTGATGGCTCGGAGGTACACATTAGAGAAATCTTCCTTTTTGGAGAAGAGACAAATCTTTTTGACAAGGGTATGACCAGGTACCCCAGTGATTGATTTGTCATCTGTTTCCAGGAACATGCTCTGCTAGTCTTCAGTTCACCATCACCCTTTCTGAGTGCAGAAGAGCACCTCTCATGGTTGTCAGTAGTTTTTCTTTGATTCCTGGCCTCTGCAGAGCAACAACCTCACCTTCTCAGAGGAAGAAATGAGGGCAGGCTCCTCTATACAACAGCATATTTAAACGTTTAACTCCAAGAACACCTCACACCTAAAAAGTCAAAATGTGGTTTTTCTGAGATTTGTACACTTCTTGGCAGATAATGATGAAATAAAGCCCATGAAAGCTAACTTTATGTGAATTGGATGGGATTTTAACTGCACTCGACATGCCTACCTTCAGGCACATTTTGTCCGTGTAATACTGCCAGTTTTCATGCTTTTACTGCTAAAGGGGATTTATGAAGTGGCCGCTGCACCAGCACAGAGTGTATTCTACTCCCCCAAACTTGGCTAAAAGCAAGCAGTAGTGCTCCATGTTACTGCTTGAAATGGCTACACTCTGCACACAGGATCATGTCTCTCCCAGCCAAAAATTATGTGTGTTCACTGCTGGCTATGTGCTGAGCAGGTAGGTGTTTAACAGCAGAGCAGATTGAGCTCAAATTTCCCATTGTGAAGCACCAAGGCTTTTATATTACAGGCTCACTAGAGCAAATGCTTTGTAGGTTGCACGGCCATAAAATAGTTCTTGATTAGCGTTACTTCACTGCTACTAAGTTGTCGGTGTTTTTACTGCAGCTGGACTTTGGAACAGAGCCAATTTGGTGTTAGTACTTTCTTGTTTGGAAACAAGTTTTCTCACTTCTGTGTTTTTCTATCTGATACCACTTATCCTAAATTCCATGTCTACTTATCTTTTTGATGAGTAGCAGGTGATCTATCTATGGTAATAGTCATAGCTCACCAGCAGGGTTTTCAGGGAAAGGGACCATCAAGATGAAGCTTATCCAGTCTTTGTATAAATATCTGTATGCTACTCCAAATTTAAGAGAGCTACAGATATCCAGCTTCCTATCAGGTTCACATCAAACTTTGCAGTGTCTGGAAATCCAGTCCTTGGTTTGAGGAGTGAAGCAGATTAGCCTCTGACTTGCAGGTAGAAAAACCTCCTAGCACCTAGGGCCAGGAACATGTGTTCCCTGGCACATTCTTTGTCTGCCATACTTCTATATCCCATCTCATCATAGAGTACATGCATGGTTTTGAATAACATGGGGTTAAGACCATTTTATTTGCTCTCTAGAGCAATATCAGGTGCGTATTTCCATTTCCAGGCTCTGTTTAAGTATCTGATCATCACCCATGCACAGATGCCAACAGTTTCTATTTCCTTTTGCAAGATGCTTAAACAAATCAGGTCATTACCAGCCGTCTGCTGAAGCTGCAGTAACACGAATGAACATTACTGGCAAAAAAATCTCCAAGAAAAAGGTTTATCTTTGTTAAGGATTGACACATGTTTCTTAAAATCGTACAGGATTCACTTTCAAAGCATTTTGCTGCTGTTACTGAGCAGTATCGGAGTTGTTACTGCACTGACAAAGCTCAACATTGTGCTGGGCTCAATTTTGTGAGGATGTCTACACTGGCATGTGCAAGGAGAGCTAGCCAAAAGACTTTTATTTCCTGAGCCCCAAGGTGCATGCAGAGCCTGAGTGGTGTGCAGGGCTGGGGTCAAATCTCTTCCTGCCCAGTGCCACACTGTGGGTAGGATGTGGCACCTCAGGCACCCAGCAAGATGGGATGTTGCAAGCAGCTGCCTCAGGACGAATCTGTATTTTAATAAGGCTCATTCCAGGCAGTATTAGGCATTGCAAGGAGATGCCCAGCAAAGAAAAGCCAGTCTGTGGTCTTCACCACTGAGGTGGAGTTACTGAATCCTGAAGGGTCACTTAGGCCACTCTCTCCAGTTTGCCTCTTCATCAGTTTGCTCAGCTTCTTCACTCTTCCAGTTATATTTTGTCCTTGACCTTCAGCAAAGTGTTTGAAGAATCAGGATTATTGCACTGGTTTAACATTATAAACTTTATTTTACATTGCAAAAATTGTGTGTTTGATATAAGTTTAAATAAAAGGTCTAATTAAATTGTTGAAAAAACTGAAAAGCAATGGCATGATGGAGAGAAAAATAAGGAAAAAGGTGGAGTCAAAAACAACTGTGAGGGTGTAAAGAGATCACTACATCTGGTTGCACAGGTGACACACCCTGCCCAAACCAAGCCTTTCTTAGGCCGAGCATGCATACATAAACTTCACTGGCTCTGTTTGGCTTACAACAAACCTGCAAAGTAATTGATATCTGTACAGAGGAGCTCCAAGCATATGCAGCCTGTTGCAGCTGAGTGCGCTTTCTACAAACCTAACCTGGCTGGTGAGTAGTATCCTAGAGCCAGTTTCAGTGGGAGGACACTGGTGTAAGGGTGTGCTTGTTTCAGAAATGCCCTGCAATGACAAACTGCCATTTTTACACACTGCTGTTCAACTCTAGTGGGGGGAAGCACCATGAGATGACAGAGGTTAGGTTTGAAACTTGAAAAATATTTGTATAAAGTTGTGTTTTGTGGTAGCCCAATATCACAACATACCAGACACAGTGTGTTCTGCCTCCATAACAAGGGGTCTGCTAGTAGCTTTGACCTTCACACCACAAGCAGTTTAATATTTCTAGATGTCTGTCTCTCAAATGTAGCCATATTGCTGATGGTGATTTTTGTGGACCAAGTGGTATTAGTGTTAGTTCTGAGGCTAGATTAGATGCAAAGAGCTGTTGAAGCGGCTTAAGATAGTGACAGCTGAGCAAGTAACTCCTACTCTTCTCTTGAGACCAAACAAAAGCATCAAGTAGTCTTGCAAGTTCTCTAGTTTTAAGCACATATAAAGTGCAGCTCTCAGAAATTACTTCAAAAGAGAAGTAAATTTAAGGAAATAAATTGGATTTTCTTTTACCATTTTCTGTGTTCATAAAAATAAAATTGCCATAATGTGAACAGCAGGGGGAAAATAAGCAGTGAAAGAACATCACCATTAAAGCACTCATCGTGAAGCTGACAAATGTATTTTCATAGTATTATTTGAGTTCCAAAGATAGCTCTGGAAAAGGAGGTCAGCCTGGAATTGGGGCATTAAAAAAATGTTGGCTAAAGACGGGAAAGGTCATGACTGTTTGCACAGTGCTCTACTTTCTCCAGTAAAAAAAACCCACCAACAATAAAAAACAGTTAAGGAGAGATGATGATTCAGTGCTGGAGGAAAAAAAAAAGCAGTGTGTGTGATTGGTGAGCGCACTCGCCCCATCTATGAAATCATCTACATGCGTGGCTAGATGAACATCTGCTGCATAAAGTCAGCACTGGTTTCAGTATGCCACAAAACAATTTGGCTTTTGCTTATTTTCTGAGGAATGGTACAGGAAGAATATATACTATACCCAAGTAGCTAATAATGTAGCATTTAATAATGACATCAGTGAGCAAGCAATGCTAATAAAATTCAGCATCTTTGTCTCAAATGTGTTGTTAATCCAACATGATTCAGAAATGGATGAACGGGGGTGGGAAAGTAATCAAGCATACTTGTTTATGTTATTTCCTCTATTCTTTATCAAGAAAACTAAACGCCAGCATGTGATCAGCTCTGATTCCAGCACACAGTCGTTTGCAATGAGTGTTTTAATGGACTGTTCGAACTGACGGCAGAAATGAGAAAGATCATGCCACAGATTCAGCATATACATAACAATATAAATCTGGCCTGTATTTATCAGTGATTAAGTATGACAGGGAGTAGTAGCTTATCCAGGAAATTCCATATGCTATGTGGGCCAGATCCTCAGCTGGTACAAACCAGTTTAACACCAGTGAAGGACTAGCAGTACAGTAGGGATGATTGTAGCTGCCAAGTTTGATGCTGCACCATGTGTGATATTCTATGCCAATTATTTAACAAGCTTATTAGGTATTTGCATGTAATTTGCATATAACCAACTTCCTTTTTTGAAAGCCTGCGCTCTAGTACTGTGGGGGTGGAAAGCAGCCTTGCTGCACAAAACCCTCAGCTTAACTATTGAGCATGTAAAAATTGGTTGAGGTTTTCATAGCCACTCATGCTCTGTAGTTCCTTACATATGACTGACAAACTTATATGGCATCTTCTAGTAACTAAAACTGGTGGCAAGAAACTTGTTTCTAGGAATGCCACTGAGAGTCTTGGCCTCTCAAATCCTGCTCCAAAATCCTGCCCCTTAGAGCAGCCACAAAACATCAATTACATATGAGCACGTTTAATTCTACAGATCCAGCTGAGATTTGTGCTGGTAAATTTCAGTCAAAAGATTATAATCAACCATGCTTCCAGGTACTTAGTCTTCTAATACAATGCTAGTAACTTTCACTAGACAATTACTAGGGGATGCTTGGGAAGTTCCCTCTGTGAAAATGGTGGCTGAGATTTGGTAGCCACCAGTAGGCAGGCACACGTTATTTCATTTGCTCCACCCCACCCAGTTCCTAAAAAGTCAGCTCTCATCAACTCAGTGTTAGCAGACTTCACATGCAAATTCACTTCTCTAATGCAATTTTTACATCAGAGGAGTGTATGCCATGATGCTGACATTTACACTTTTTTCTTTGATGTGGCTTTGGAACGGTAAACTAAGAAGGCGTTGCACAGTCCTCTTGTATTCTTTCTGAAGAGGAAAGGGTGGAGAAAGTCATGCTACTGTCTGGTAGAGAATGGCCTTCTAAGTGCAACAATTTTTAGGAGTGCAAAACTTGGACTTCAGGATTTTCTGGGTTCTTCCGTTAGTCCCAGAGTACATTGTAAGGAGTTAAGAGTCAGAGATTCTTTGAGGTTTGGGTTGACTGCAAGAAACTAAATTCAGGACAATTCTCTTCAATCCATAGATTTAATCGCTTGGAAAGATCATGCACATTAAAATGGAGCCTTACAAAAGGCTGTGCATCATATAACCTGCTCAAGGATGAAGTCACATCCTGCACCATGAGCTTGGTTCCTTACTCTGAGAGGCAGCATGACAAAGCAGGGCAGAATGAAGCCTAGAATGCTTGAAAAGTAACTTTTTAAGCCCCTCTGTAATCTAACTGTAAAATAGTTGAACAGCTGCTGGTTTTCTGTTTTGGAGCAGGATCTACTGATTGGCAAGATCATTAAGTGTCCAGGAGCACAAGAAGCTCCTTAAAAAGCTGCAGTTTCCTGACTTGTGTTTCATTACACTTTCTCCCTTAAATTAGAGAAAGGACAGAAAAGTACAGGTCAGCTGAAGTGAGTGGCTGAGCACCTGTTGCAGATGAGCTAAGGTGCACTAGTAAAATGGGAATGTCATATTGGGCTTCCAACTGCCAGCAGGTTTGATGAGGGACCAGGCTCTGATACACTCCTCAGGGAGCAAAGGCATCACACTCTGACCTAGATGGGAAGCTTGTTTGAGAGGATACCAGAGTGACGATAACACCCCAGTAAAAATTATTACTGACAGCATGAAATGAATGTCTTACAACACATTCTCTGGAATAATGAAATAAAGTAAGATGAATGCAGCACAGATTTTCTTCAACTAGTGCAGAGACTGTCTGCTACTTCAGTTGCTCCCCTTGGTACTCTCTAGAACATCCCACAAAGCCTAGGTCTCAGGCAATTTTCTTTCTCTTCATCATAATACTTTTTCCTTTGCAGCAATAATTTTCACTGTGTTCCTTCTTCTGGCTCTTCATTAATTTGAAAGGCCAATATCAACACGTTTTGGCACTTGCTGTGCAAATACATACCCAAGGTGTGCTCAGTGTGGTATTAACAATTCCAGCTCCAGTGCTGCCATTAGTTCTCTCAGTGCAGACATCAAAAAACAATATATTATCTTAATGCAAAGCTGTCAACTGCCTACTGCATTATACCTACTGTATAGTATTCCCAAGTCAAGACTATATTAACAGCACAGTTAGGACAGAGAGCATAGATTAAAAATGTGGAGAAAATAACCATTGCAAGAATACTGCAATTATCCCCAAAACAAACATTAAAACCCCTTACAATGCAAAGTTCAATTTATACTAATAGAAATTCACAGTAAGGTCATCAAAACTACCTCAACCGTGACAAGTAGTGACAGCCTGCAATAAACAAGCATGTTAGTCTTACAATACCAACAGTTGCAGTAGCACCAAATATTTCTACAGTTTAAAAGTAATTCTTATTCATACGCTGTCTTTTCAGTGAACCCATATATGCACAGTAAATACATGCCTTTTTTTGTAGCATGTGGAATGGCCTTCTTCTAGAATAGAATGGAAAATACAGGAAAAATGGATATATGTTGGACATAGAAACAGCTGTTATCAAAACCCATGTGTCTTAATGCTCCAGAGTCTCCAGAAAGAGTTGTATCTCTAATGTAAATTGGATCACCTGCTTTTATAATGTATATTTTGACTTGCATCCACAGAGTTCATGACAGCAAAATAGCACACATCCTTAGCATGTAATTACATGTTCAACTGCCTACAGTGTAAATGGTATGCCCTTTAAAAAAAAGTTACTGGCATATAACTAATTAATGAAATTATTCATGGTTATTGCCCACATCCCAGCAATATTCGTTAGAGAAAGTTTACATTCAGGTTTAACCAGTTTGCAGCCCCGCTGGCTTACCACATTATTTTCCATGATAATGGTTTTATCTGGCTTATAAAAACCACATTTTAGGGGAAAAAAGCTGTGGTATAAAATAAGGCTGGAAATAAACAGCATTGAGGGCAGTGGCATCATGCAGCAGCACACAGCTGCAAGGGAAGAGCCTATAGCCCATCAGACTCAGGCAGAAAGGGTGAGAGCAGCTATTTAGGGAGAAGGAGGCCTGGAGGTCACTTATGCTTGGCAGCATGTTTTGAGAAGTTGTGTATGATCATCCTTCTGGCTCCTGCTGGGAACGGAAACGTCAGCTGAAAGGAACCAGGAGCTTCCCCCAAAACCTGGCACTTGAGGGGCAACTTTGGCTTGAAAAGGGGCCCCATTCCTCATTGTGTGTGTTGCTCTGACCTTTCTTTCTTGTTTGGAGTCTAGCCTGTCAAATTTTGTCCCTTAACACCCCAGCCCCAGCAATGTGAGTTAAAGTTATGCCGCTGGCCCTAGAACTGTATATCCTTTGTTTGCAGCTTTTTAAGCAATTTCCTCTTTATCACTTAATGTAATTTATACATATAATTGTGGGGCACATGAGTATAAAGAGGTAGGCATGGCACCAGAAATGTTCATGGAACCACCTTTGCTTACACCAAGGGCTGAATTTGGTCCAGTATTTTTGCACAGAAAGGCAATGTGTAATGTTACTGCTACACATTTGCTCTGGCACTGTCTCACTGCTGCTGGCACAGGCACAACTCTTTGATATTGAGTAGGTAAATGATTTTCCTTGCCAGCTTTCTATCTGTAACTTTGACTACCAGTAATATTTGCTAGCTACCATCAGCATGGCAGCTTTTAAGTTTCAGTTGTAGCTCAGACATTAAAACAAAGCTAGAGGCGATGCCTGTCCTAACAAGTCACGATATTCTGTGATGATGCACTTCTGCGTCATCTCAAAATGACAGTATGTTCCATGAAAAAGAAAAGGAAGGGGGTGTAGGCTTATGTCTGCATTTATCAGAAAGCATAAAAACACATTTCTGTCTTCATTCCTGTGAACAAAATTCATCCACAGCTCTCCATCAAAGAACAGACTGCAACATTGTAAAACAGTCAGTAAAACCAGGGTGAGGTTGGGTTTTGGGATGGGAAGGAAAAAGGCGAACAGCTATATTAATACCAGATTTCAACTCCTAAATCTTAAGATTTTAAGATGTTAACGCAGAATAGTTTCTTACCAACAGCTACCCAGAAATAACAGGGACCAACTTGTACTTTAATGATACTTTAATTTGTATTTTAAATTTATATTAAAATACCAACAAATGGGATTCAACCTATAGGGCTGACTGGACAAATCCTACATAATTTATTGCCTCCTTTCTTCCATGCTGGCGTATTAGTCTACTAAAAGAACTGCACTGCAAAAACAATGCCTTTTTGAGTGTGTAATAACAGAAATAAAAATCTCAAACAATTAGAAATAATATTCTACTCAAAATATGGGACCTAGATTAGAAAGGTGCAGTGCTCCTACCTATAGATAAGAGTATGCCTCACAAACAGGAAGGGGTTTGTGCAGGAGAAACAGGGAGGATATTTGGCTCCACATGCTTTGCTCGATGTGCAGTTTCACACCGCAGCCTGCTGAATGCAATGGGGAGATTACTTCAAATGATCTCCTACTTCTTGTCCTCTCTCCAGCATTTTTCACTTGCTCCTCCTCATAACCCATTTTGCTCTCAGGAGCTGCAGGGCTGGCCAGTGAGCAGCTCAGACAGATGGTGGATTAGCCCCTGTGCTGGTTCACTGAGCTGATCCAATGCTCCCTTCGGCAGAAAGATCACTGGATCTGCTATACTCATGCCAGTGTTTGCACCAGAGTTGTTAACCATCTCTGGCTGTATCTCAGACCTAGCATATGAAGCACTTCATAATCCTGTGACTTGAATCTGTGGGGCTGACAATCAATCAGCTATTCCCAATCTCTGCTAAATGAAGTTAAACAATGACAGCTAATTTTGTAATTTAAAGTGACGGTACACCCAGTGCATATTTCTTTGAATGCCACCCATCAGACTGCCCTACTTTCTGAAGGTTGTGAGGGTGCTGTAATGAAAGGGATGCAAATGTTTCATAATACCAGCAGAACTTCATAAAGACACTGTTTCTGAAAATTACCAGTCATCAACTGGGGCCTGTTATTGCTAGCAGCACTTGGGGCTCACAGCCTGCGGAACACCCCTGCTGCCTCTGCTCCTTTGCATGACTTGTTTGTCTCGTATCCTCCACTGACAGGTCAGATTGTAATCTCGGGTGAATTGTAAGCAGCACCATGTATCTGGAAATGTCTGCTGAGATACATGTTTATGTATGCTGTGTGCCCAAGATTAGTGCTTGGCCCAGCACCAGGAGTTAGGAAACCAGACCCTACCCAGGAGTTAAGAAACTTGCTTACATTTGTTGTGTACTATTTAAAACATAAGAACAAAGAGGAAAACACTCTGCACTGATCCTTGCTGATGTGGAAAGTCAGACTAAGACACCTATTTAAGTTTCACAACATTGAGGAATATCTATTACTTCAGGATGACAGTCGTGCTGAGCTTGTTGTGCAATAGGGATTTACAAGAACTTCTGCAAACTTACCCTCTTAGGTACCAAACGAACTTAAGCCTCCCCGTGTTTGCTACACAAAGTTCATTTTAGCGCTGAAATAGTTCATGGCACTCTCTGTCCCATACTTGCTTCACACCCTTCAGCAAGCAGCATGTCATGCAGACCTGGAGGCTGATCCCTGCTGACACGCAGGGAATGGTCTTGCAGTCAAGAACAGGGTCCTTTTCTGCAGAACTTTTCCACAATTATTTTTTTTCCTAAAGGGAACAGAATAAAGCCAGTAAAGACTTTGAATTTCCAGGACTAATCTTTAAATGAGGCAGACCTGTAAAGGGTCCCCTCTCTCATGTCAGAGGTTCAGTGGGGCTCTGGAACTGAAATCTGGTGGTCCCTGGTCTCTCAGAGGCAGTCAGTGGGGTTTAGGGAGCTGGCCTAGGTTCAGGCAGCTCTCACTGCAGCCTGGATGAGCCACTGCCTCCAAACCACAGCGAGCAGATGCAAACCCACAGCCCCAGATTGCTCACCTCCCTGAGACATGTTCAAAAGGCAGAAGAGGCGAACCCCAGCCTTCTGGAGGGGCTTTGCTGGTAATTAAACAGCAGA
Organism: Melozone crissalis; assembly: GCF_028551555.1. Taxonomy (NCBI): domain Eukaryota; kingdom Metazoa; phylum Chordata; class Aves; order Passeriformes; family Passerellidae; genus Melozone; species Melozone crissalis. Next base: position 32,034,273 of record NW_026535783.1, on the reverse strand, counting down.
TAGGGCTCCACTCAGGCCAGCAGACAGGGCAAGGCAGATTCTCAATTTTGAAAGGTGTCCAGGCAAAGCAACATTGAGCCCTTGTAAAACTAGGTGCTGAAGTTGGGTTCTTACCACAACAATTAGTAGCTTACATAAGTGACCTGATTTTTCAAATGTGCTAAATATCCAACAGTTCCCATGGACTCCAATTAGGGCTGCTGGCTGCTCAGCAGTTTTGGAAATCAGACCATTTCTTTGGATGCCTTAATATGGGCTTGGGGATGCTGGCTCTAGCCACGCCGAGTTAGAAATTCTGGTCATGCTATTTCTGCAACACAGGCAACCCCAATTAAGCAGAGCAGAGCTAGAAGTCATTCTAGAAAAGGAACATGACAGCACTTGGAAAATCTTTCTGGTCTGCTGACATGAAGAAATGATGCTGAGAATCCTGTGTTATTTATTGATAATCATCTGTAAGATCAAATAAGGATGCACATGTCCTTCATACTTCAATATTTGTCATTTTGCTTGCACTTTGAGGGAAGTTGCAGAACACCAGGAAGTGATTTTGAAAAACTGTTAATTTAGTAGACATTCCACTTGCCCATCCCAAAACACAATGTACTTTACCACAGGGAAAGACTTGGACTTCTTTTCATAACAAAGAAAAGAAAACAGCAATAAATAAAAGAACTAGGAGGCAACGGTCAGTGTTGAAACTTGTTCTCAGGTTGTTCTGCAAGACTTCCTTCAGTCTACCCCCTCCTTCTAACCCTCCACAGGGAGAAATGCTTGGGGTGACAGGTAGCAACGAGCTTCAGAAACATTCAGATAATAATGAAAATTTTGCATTCCCCTTCGAATTCCATCTAATTGAATGGAAGCTCTTGTTAGCCATTGAAAACATTTAACAGATGTCCAACAGTCAGAAGTGATAGTCCAATAGTCAGCAGTGAAAGTGTACAGCACCACCTGAGTTTGCCCATGTTCCTTGTAGCACTGGTATGAATGAGACAAGCTCTGTTAGAGATATTCGTAACTCTGTACCTTAAGCAAGCTCTTTCTAAATGCCTCCTGACATCCCAGTCACTCTGCAATGTCTTTCACCAACATCTGTTTAATGTGCCTCATGCTAATCTGGAAATGTGAAAACAACGTTGAGAGCCAGCACAGGTTATCTGAGCAGTGACGAAAAGGTGCTTTTGTTAGGTATTCAGCTTAAGCTTCTGTATTTGGCTCCCCAAAATAGGAATGCTTGGCAAATCTGATGTTAAATGAATTACTAATACTGGCTTTCAGCAAATTTTCTGTAAGTTTACACTGATTTATTCTCCTGGCAAGCATTTTCTAAGTTCTGAAAACATATTTAGATATTATCACTAACTTATGTAACACTTACAGAAAGCATGGCAAGTAGTATGGAAAGAGAGCTAATTTTCATTTGTATAGCTGATAGAATCATGTAATTATATGTTTGCCTGTGGCCTGTTTGCATGCTGATTCCTGTCCCCATAATGTTAATGTAATTATGTAATGTCTTCACCATGAGTCACATAGGAAACTTCAAAGACAATGAAGTTCATTCATTTGTACACTATGTATTTCCCAAATTTAAACAGGAAAGTTATCATCACAGCATTCCCCAAGGGGTCAGCCCAAGTGATAACAGTTCCCTTCCCTTTCCCTTGTAAGTATTGCTCAGAGTATTAAGTAACTTTCTCATGGACATTCCAGAAAGGGTAATGTGTAATCTATGACTTCACATAAGACAAAGAAACCCTTCTCATCTCCTATAATGGATCTCTACTGAATAAAGACAATTCATTCTTAAACATATGTACTTTGATGTAACATGGACATTTCATAGCCTGTGATAGCTGTTTCATAAAACTGTCCATTTACTCAGGAGAGCTTTGGCTGCAGTACTGGAGGTAATGATGCTTGTAACGCCATTTCTCTTTCTCTTCTGTTTTCACTCCACCCTAAATGCCTAAACACTGATTGCCCATCTTCTGGAAGGTGTTTCTTCTAAATAAATAAAAGAAGGAATATTAGTCTAGGGTTGGCTGGCATAAGACTGTGTCCTTAGAGAAAAATCCTGGCATAGATTTTTAAGATACAGTAGTTGAAGGCACCTGGACATACCATAGAAAAACTATCCATATAGGCTGTCCAGGAGCTCCATTGCTAGAGTTTCAAATCAATCTCTGCCTGAACACTTTGAAAAAAAAAGGGAAGAGTTTTGTTACTGTGCTGAGTGAATCTCACTATTCAGAACAAGAGAATTCATGTATTTTTTCCTTTCTGTCACATCAGAGCACTACAGAGTTGTATTTAGGATTTGATTTGTCATTCCTCATTAGTGACAGGAAGGGAAGTTTTCATTTGTTAGTCATAAGAAGAATAGAGAATACTGGACTTCACAAGGTATCAAAAAATTTGGTTGCAAATCCAGAGGGTTCTATCAATGCTACACAAATACTCATAAGTCATCAGTGATGTGATTTTCTCAGATGGGTGTCAAACTTTAGAGACTAAGACACTGATTCTTGAATTTAAAAGGCACCTCCACTTCCTGGACTACCCTTGCCTCTTTCTCATCTGTATGCCTCAACCCTGAATTCCACTGCAGTTTTGTAGGTTCAAAGCAAGCCACAGCTGGTGAGAATTTTCAGCAAGCAGGTAATAGACAGTCATTCTAGCTAGGTAAGGACTATGTTTGTGTGTAAGAAAGATCTTAACTTGATTGGGGACCTGGAAAACATATCAATTAAAAATTATTGTTCTCCGACTCCTGAATAGATCAATGTACTTTACTTCAATAAGCATACTAATGAAATGCAATTCTAGTTACTATTCAGAAATAACAAGGTCAACTAAACTCATCCCAATGAAATATTTCAGTCAAACATTTGCTATGTATTTTCTCTATGGATTATATATCTGATATATTAAAGCCCACCTTAATGCTGTTCTTCTAAAAGATAACAATGTTAAGCATTTGGGATTTAGGAAATCCTGGCAATTCAGGCTCCCTGTGCAACCTTAATTCAACCTCTGTGGCACATATGTATTGTCATCATGTATGGTGAGACAGTCACATAGTGGTTTCTTCGTACAAGACCTCTGCCTCTTTCAATTACTTAGGAAGGACAGTGCCCTGCAGGTTTTTAATATTTAATTCTTTCCTCATGCAGTACACTGTTGCCTAATGCGTTATTTATTTAACACTATTCAAGCCTACTCTGAAAAAAAACACATAAAATTTCCTCAAGGGCTTTTCTGTGGTGCTTACCATAACAGTGCTACACACAATGATACACAAATGTTAATGAATCATTTCACAGGTTAAGAAGTAAGGCAGAGACATTAAAACCTGGTAAGCAATTTCAAATGTCTGCAAGCTTTCCAATGATTATTTAGTATTGTATTTTCGAAGCTCATCTTCTACTAAATGCAGCTGCAGCTGTGAGCATTCAGCATTTCTGCAGCACAGTCTTACAGCCTTCAAGTCAGAAGATCAAGAAATATGAGGGAAAAAAATAATGGCCAGGCCTGGGAAGTCACTTAGATGTTGCCTAGGTAGGGCTTCCTTCTGGAACAATCCAAGCTTATAAAACTGGTCTGGACCAACCATAAATTGAATTTCTAATTGCAAAGCTTCCAGTCTGGACTTCAGAAAAGTTATGTCAAAAGTGGAATGTGTCCATGAGTGTCTTTGTTTTTATACACTGGAGTTTAGTGACAAAAACTTTGTGTAGAAAAATTCCCAAACAACTCCCTTTGCAGTAAGGACACGTCAAGAAACCAAATTAAGGTTGTTCCAACATTCATTTTCTGGTATTTCTTAGCTTTTTAAGTGCTTTAGAGTGTATCCATAATAATAATAATATAAATAATTTACCAGTGTGTGTGGGCACTCTGGATCCATATCAGTGGATGCAGACGTTCATATTGACAACTGCGCATAGACACAGATGTGCTGGGATATTGGACTGCATTAACTGTCACCATTCTTACTTTCATTTGTGTACTGCAATTAAGCAAGATAGAAACAGTATACAAACCAAAGATAATCCACTGCTTCTGACATTTTTTATAAGCAAAGGCAGACGTGTCACTTAGGAATCTGATTTATTGGTGGACTTGGCTGTGCTGGGTTAATAATTGCACTCAATGATCTGAAAGGTCTTTCCCAACTGAAATAATTCTATGTTTCCATGAAGGTGACTCAAGCATTAGCTTACACTGTAGAATCAGGTTGTTAGCAATTTTCACAGCTATGAACAACTATACACAGAAAATAAATAGATTTTCAAAATATTGCTGTATTCATTGTTGTTGTATTATTTGCTTCTCTAGACAGGTTTCTAATTCATTCAGGAAGGATATTAAGGGAAGGGTTAGGAGATGGGGAGGACTTTGTAATGGGAATAGGCTATACTTTTATGCTAGATGTTATACAGAAAGAATTTTAATAAAATCACCAATTGTATTACATCAGTGCATCCTCTTAAATCCCGTTGAGATTTTCCTAAAGAGAGCTAAGCCATTTGCTTCAAACATCTTATCTATTTCTGTCACTACACAAATCCCCTAAATATTTCAGTCACTGCAAGGCCACTGAAATGGTAAATTACCTCGTATACTAAAGGGAAAAGTGTTGAATAGCACTAGGTTTGGATCCTGCTGAAAATGAGGCTGCTGGGATTGAAGACAACTGCAGGAAAATCAGAATTGTAAGCAGTATCATCCCTGTCCAACTATTACACTAGTGCCTATTGGTAGCATTCCTTTATACTTCTCCTTGCTTTTATTTTGTCTGATGAGACATTGCTATTTTTCCAAGTGCATGTTGAAAGAGAACAGACAAAGGATGGCCTCACCTATTATTCTTTGCAGTGGAACTGTTTGCAGACAGGTCATCAGAGCCTATTGCAGCTTTGGAAAAGCTGACGATAATACAATGAAAGCATTTCTGAAACCTAAGGCTGCCTCTGCTGTACTTTTCCTTCTTTATTTTACAGTGTCAAATGCTTTTCTTAGTGCCCTTTAGCTAATTTTAGAAGCAGGGACTTTTATTAGATGGATGGTTTTAACCTGGGAATACAGCTAGCAACACCAGGGCACAAACCCAAGTGACTCAGATAAGGTTCAAATTCACTTGCAAACTTATTCATAAAATTCTACAATGAAGGACAAATCCAAAGAACAATTAGCTTCTGCCACTACATGAATTATCTTTCTAACAAAACCACCAGAGCGTTAACTGTAATCCCAGGAACTGACAATTCATAACGATGACATCAGCCTACAAAGGGAAAGCAGAAAGAAATGCATGGAAAGTATTATTATCCTCCCTTATTCTCTAGGATTATTATTTGTGGTTTGTGGTACCATCTCACATGGGATGCAGCCTTTCAATTGTAAGCTTTGACACTGGATTTTTTTAAAGATGTCCTTATCAGGAAAAGACATAAGGATTCTATTTTCAGCAAAGATCCTGAGTTTTGAGGCTTTTCCACATCCTTTATAAATGATTCGGAAGTTTAAAGGCAAGTCAGGAAGTAAATGACATCTGTGCTAATGGGGAGCAAACTCCAGAACACATGCTTGTAGTTCTCATGTACTATTAAAGCACCTATAGTTGGATATTATTAAATAGAGCAGGGATAATTGAGCCACAGAATTTTGATTGATCCTTCAAAATTTGACCTTATTTATATTGGTAAACAACTTGAGGGTAACTCTAGTGTAAAATGAGCTCTGGTCTCAAATCATGGAGGAGACCTTAAGGAAGGGGCTGGTTAAACAATTTGCTGTATGCCAGCAGATACACTTCATCAGTACAATCCCATCCCAAGGCCATGGAGGAGGTCCCAATGTTTTGGACTCTGCCTCAATACCATACTACTTCTGGCATGGACATCTTTTGTCCCTGACCACCTTTCAAGACAACAGCAAGTCACAGTGGCACATTAGACACATGGCATCGGTGTGAAGATGGATCTCCAGAGCAACACACTGTTTTGCCTTAAAGAATTCCTGCTCTCCTTCTCATTTCTCTAGCCTGCTCTTTGCCCCACTAGTGCTGGACTCTGCATTGGCTTGCTCCTCTGTAACTTAGGAAATTTGGCATCTTCATGATAGATGCCAGAGGCATCTCCTCCTGTCCCGATCAGCCCCCTTCACCCGAGTTGCTGCACTGTCCCTCCAGGAGACAAATGCAGGATTTAGAGCTGTTCTGCTTGGTCTTGTAACAAAACAGCTCACTGTTTGCCAGGGACTGGCCTTCAGATCTTGGAGTGTTGCCATCCTGCTGTCAATCCCACCCCCCTGTCCCCACCACCACCCCTGTCTTTATTTTCACTAATGTCTAGTAGTTTAAAGCATTAAGTCTGCCTGAGCATGTATCAGATGTCAAGTGGGATGACAATGTGGCAAAGTTGTTACAAAGGAAAATTAACAGCATATTTCTATTTTGGCAGAAACCAGTTCTCATGTGGGACTGGAATCTCATTGTGTTGTGGCTTGTGCCATTTGTACCTTAAGAGCAAGCAGCGCAGACAAGATGTTCCTGGTGGAACACTCATGCCTGCTTAGCATCTAGATTTTAAAATACAGCTATGGGTGCATTAGAAGAAATACATGTTTTCCTGCAAACTAACTATGGTGTTTGGATTCAGAAAATTCCCTGCTGCACTTTTTAAAATAGGCTGTCATATTTACATGCCTCCAAGAAGAAACTTCAAAAAATTAAAAATAGTTCTTTCCTGTATGATGATGGCACAATAATACCAGCTTTCTTTTCCTGTTCTGAATTGAAACTCATGTTTACAGGGAAGTGGAAGGGAATCTTCAACTGTCTTTTTTCAAAACTTTCTTAAAGACTGAGACCAAAATGTATTTATATGGGTTGGGCACATTTTTTCCTTGAAAGAGGTCAGAGGGGTGAAATCCCAGTTTCCTCTGACTTCACTGTAGAAAGAGGCCACAGCATATTTCTGCTGAATGTTTATACTTTTCTTGGGAAATTTCTTTCTTTTTCCTCTTTAAACAATTTATGACATTTTCTGGGAATCAAGGGCAACAGCAGCATGTTCAGACCAACTTAAAAAGCCATCAGATTCACACAGATGTTGGGACAAAAGCTTCCCAGTTCATTATTTTGAGACAAAATCAAAGAGAGGTCTAATGCCACACAGTGGCAGCCTCGCCTGAAGTGGAACTTGACTCGAAAATGAGGATGAGGAAAGATTGTAATTTCCATATGATCTCTGTGCACCTGCATGCATGCACACACAAGCTGTGTTTACAGATGCGTGGCTCCAACTGCAGTGCCCCAGGCAGAGCACCCAAGGACTGTTCCTGGTCTGTGCAGGTCAAGAGAAGTGAAGAAGAAGAAGTGAGCACACACTCTCCCAGCTGATGGGGGTTACCTAGTGGACTCCATTCTCCTTCTGGCACAGCTGGAATATTCAGCCTTCCTAAATGTGGTAGTCCAGCCACAAACATGATAAGCAATGCTAGAACTATTATAAAAAGTAAAAGTGTTTTTGCAGTTACAGCTCAAAGCCAATTCAATCCACTATTGAAAACACTGGTTTTTGAAAGAAAAAGCTCACTGTACCTGTTATGTAAGGAGATAACTGAAGTCAGCCATAAAAGAAAGATTAGCTGACCTGTGAAGCATTTACGTAATTCTCCCAGCTACAGTATACTGTTTTCTTCCATTTAATACCTTAATTGCATCCACAATTCTTTGGACACAAAACATTAATGCAAGAATGTCATATACCCTGGTGTGCAGGCTGTTAGTTCCATCTCTTCATCTAACCTTCCAAGTACAAATCAGTTCTTAGATATGGAAGAAATGAAGAAAGATCTGATTAATGCTTGAAGCTGTTCTCTAGTTTCTGTTCCCTTGGCAGAGGCCGCAGCAGCAATGTTCAGATCAGTGCCAGTCTTCCTGCATCACACTTTGCACAATCAAAATCCCCAAAGATTTGGTGTAATCTGCAGAAATCCTGGAAGACTGTATTTAAATCACTGATTTCTGATGTTGCCTTTCACCTTTAAAACTTCAGTATTTGGGTTTATTTTCCATAAGATCGCTACAAGTTAATACAACTGTTCTCTCAGTATACAATGTGCAAACGTTAGAACCAAAACTCATCCTGAATAGTTTTAATTCTAGTGCCACCTTCTAGTGAAAGATTTCAACCACTTTGCTAAGCACTAATGAAATAGCCAAGACTCACAGCACTCCTTGGAGCTTAGTAGGATTCACTCTTACCTCCTCTGATCCTTCCTTTCCTCATGAAGCAGATGAGACACCGTAGTTACAAGCAATTTGGCCAGCTTTTGCAGCCCAGAACAGTGGAATGTTGTCTATGAAGAAACATCGCCCAAAATGGCAATAGAGACCTATGCTCCAGATACCATAGCTCACACTGACTTGTCCATGAATTAGTTTTAACTTAGTCCTGATAGTTACCACTTGCATGCAGATTGTAAACTAGACTTATAAAACTGACATGACTCTATTTCAGTTTATCCATTCTTGTTTTCTCTCTACTTCTAAATAAAGCCTGTGATGTTATTTTTAGACACCAAGCAATGTGTTTCAAGTATTCCATCACAGTCATCATTTAAAATGGCTGTTTACTATTTGATGTGACTAATTAATCTAAAAAAAAGAGAGCAAAACTGATCAGCAACAGCAAAAAGTATTGAAATCAAGCCTCTCATTCTATTCACATGGAGACATTTCTTAGGACATTTCTTAGCACCTTAGGAGAAGTAATAAAGCAGATTTGACAGATTAGAAATAAACAATTGCAGTTAAGAACTTTAAAATGAAACTTAAGTAAAAGTCCAGCACAAGAAAAAATTGGGCTAATGTTCAGGCCATCTGACTAAACTTACACCTTGTACAAAGACTACATTTTTTTCCCACTAGTATAAATACCTGTCTGGATCACTCCTGATGGGAGAATCCCATCCAAGTTAGATGTCGCAGCTTAGACAGGAGACAGAAATTCTGCATCAGGAAATTAGCCAGTTAATTAAGTATTTGTCAACAGGAAAAAACCTACAGGCACAGATGGATTCCCAACTGAGATTTTTAAGCTTTTGGAAGTAATATTATCTTCTAAGCTGTTTAGAATCTTTAATGATGTTTTTGAAGTCAAGGGCAGTTAAAACTGAATGAATCTGATGGAAATTCTGTCGCCTTTAATGAAGATAAACCAGTGAGCCTGTTGCCATTTGCCAAGATATTTCAATACAAAAAATACTTACAGATAATTTGGCAAACAGATTGGAAAACTGCATAAAGCACTTGATTGACAGAGATCAGCTTAGTTTAAGTTCTGGCAGGTGGATAACATCTGGCAGCTTATGGATTGAGTTGTTAAAGGAGTGAGGTGACACAATTAAATGCTGTAAAAGTTTTTGTTACAGTCTATGAGGATAATTACTATAAGCATGACAGATAATGGAGAAAGAGCTGATCTGAACAGCTGGACAGCAGTAAGATGAGGCTAACCATTTTGGATGAAGGAAGAATTGTACACTTTGGAAAGAACGTGTAAGCAACATAGACCTCTCCTTTGCAACTCTGATTTTCAATCTATTAGAAAAGAACAAGTGCAGCAGATCCAGAGAGCGAGAAATAAGGAAATAATAATTAGCAATAATTAGCTAAACCAGTTTAATGGATTACTGCACCAATGCAGGCATAACAGGTACGTCGTATTAATGTTTTGAAAAATCTACAGACAAATATCTACTGATAGCTGACTGATAGCTGGTTAACACTGAAGAATAAGCAAGCTGCCTTTTTTAGAGTACTGGCAAAGGACACAAGTGTGTCCATAACCATAACACCTGACATGGCTGAACTGCTCCATATTGTTTTAGGCTGGTGATATCCAAGATACAAAAGTGCGCTAGTGACTAACTTATCTACTATCTGGCAAGTACATCTTGGCTGCATGCAGCCAGTGTTGTCTCCATGATCATATCTTTCTCATATTCCCAAGTACTGTTAAGCAGCAAAAATAAGTGCAGAATTGGGCAATGAAACTGCTGAAGACTTGCTAAGATACTAAGGAGTTTTTGATTACCTTGCCTAAAGAAACAGGAGAATCCACCCTATGGCATTTTCAAGATGTCCCCAGAATCTGTTAGAGGGAGAGAGATGGGCTGAGATACCAATTAAACTCATACCAAACTAAATACAAATAATGTAGCTCTGCTATTCTGGTAAAAAAAGTCCTTAAATATTTCATACAGGATAAACAGTATTAACTGGCATTTTCAGAGGAACCAAATGAACTAAAGTGTCTAGATACCATTAAATTTTCTGCCTAACTCCATTAGGCTCCAAAAATTCCATCATTTTGTACAGAGAGATAAAAGTTACTCTGTTTTCCCAATTTCATTTAAAATCATGTTGCACTTCAATTGAAATTCTCCTCAAAGTTAAGAACTTTGCTGAAAGTCATGCATTAAGAATTGAATTTTCACCAAGATTTAAAGTTAAAACACAAACGTATTAGTTACCCTTTAGTCCTTCATTAAAGAAAAGTGCTAGCACTGATATAATGAAGATATCCAGAATTTTTTACTTGAGAAATGGGAATAAACACCTTAGAGTAAAATATTTTACCTGATTTTTTTAATGTTATAGTTGGAGGGATTGTTTTTGTGTTGTTCTTCATATTAAAAAACAAAACAAAACAAAAAAACCACAGACAAACAAAAAATGCACACCAAACAATATTTTAGGACCAAGAATAATGAGACAAATACAGAATCCAAATTGTAATAAAAATTCTTCCTTTTTAGTTTAGCCCCAGGGTCCAGAAACCTTTTGAACAACTCCCAGGTCCCAAACAACTATACGCCTTCTCTTTTTTCATAAGTGGGAAAAATCAGTACTCCAAAGCCCAAGAGAATTAACTAAGGGAAGGTTGGATTTTGAGATATCATGAAAGCATTTATATAAAATTAGTTTTAAAATGCTGTTATTTCAAACCTCAGAGAAAGGGTAGAGTTTGCAGACCACATGCAGAGGCAAAGAGGTGATAATTAATTCTGTGAAAGGACCACGGACAGAATTTCAAAACACAGCAGTGAACCTAATAAGCCTGATACAGGAGATGAAAGTTAATTATAGGAGTAAGTGGGGAAAAGACTTCTCATAAGAAAATTCCCATTGTGTTTTGGACCCCTAAAGTGAAGGAGGTTGGCTTTCTCTACAAGATTTTTTTCTAGCAGTGTAAGAAAATAATTAAAAGTTATTAATTTAGAAGCACCAAAAATTTTTCTTCTTTCAAGATAATTCACAAAGATGTGTATCACTGGCTATCAGAGAGAGTGTGGGCTGAAAGGCAGGTAAATTTTATGCAGATTCTAACAGGCCATATGGACTTTAATTGGATGATAAAATGATGTAATATTGGATAAAAGGTAAAATTATCACTTCCTGAACTTAATGCTATAATAAGACTCATGAGTATATGCCATAAAAAGAAATGCCTTTAGCAACAAAATGTGAGTAATAAGCCAAATTTTATTAATTCTGGACATTTAGCATGCATGTTGAAAACCTGGATACATAGATGGCAATTCAAAGCTCTCTTCTAGAGAAGGAAAAATATCAGAGCAATGCAGACCTCCTCCGGTATTTTGATGAGACAGTAGCAAGAGGGGTTTTGTTGTGGGCATATGGAATCATTTTGCGTTAACAGAAGAAATATGTGAGTCCACCAAGAACTGATTTACCCTGCAGTGCACGTAAACACATGGGATATCATGATGACATCCACACTACGCAAAACCTAAGCAAGTATTGAGACACAGATTGAGCTGACTCAGAGGAGAGCAAAGATAGTAAATCAGGGCTATGTTGAAATATCCTAAACTCAATTAAAAATGGGCTGCCAAGAAGATACCAAACGCAGAAGCAAAATCTTAGAATGTGGTGCGTGCTACAAATAAAAAATATTATTAATGTCACAAGCAGTACTATTTTGTTATTTTGCTTCTATCTTTCTATCTTATTATTTCATTAATGAAAATTGAAATGTGCAGGGAAAAGAATAAAAATAAGTTAAACATGGAACAGAGACCTGTTTTAAAAATATCTATTGGTCTTGCAAGATAGTTACTGTTTTTTCCTCTGTTCACACCTTTGTCTTCCAAATAAGATTATTGGTGTTTCACTTCTTAGAGCCAATTTGGAGTGCACTCAAAGAACTCCAGTGCATTCACCAAGCATGTCTACATCTTGTACTTTGTACTTTCTCCACTGAAATATTTTGAAGTGCTCATACCCTTGGCCTTATTCCATGTTTTCATCCTCCTAAGCTCACTAAATATTTTTAAATGTTGTAGAAGGCAGCACAAAAAGCAGAAGCAGAATTTTTCTGACAAAGTCGCTCTGTCATTTGTACAGCCTAGTACTTTCCCAGGAAGTGCAAGCTTCCATTTGTACAAATCACACTTGAGAGTGATATGCCAGATACTTTTTGCAGAAAATTTTTTCCTGCTCTTAGCACTCTCATTTAGAAAGAGTGGATTGGAAGGACAGGAGCATACAGGCAGCAAGCACTTTGGCCAGGCATGTTTGCTCTCAGTACACTAGGAAGGCTCACAGCCAGTAATCAACTTTACAAACCACGATACAAACTGCACTGATTCCTCTTTTCAACTTTTTTATAAGCATTGTGGCCCTTGTAGCACAAGAAGAGGCTCTGGAATTATTACTAAGCATTATCTTAATCAACCCCTCTCCTTAAATTTTCCCTTTACCGGGCTTGCGCTGCTCAGCTTGTAGCAATAAATATCCCGTATCATGCTGTTCAGTGCTGCCTTGCACCTGCCTGACCCCTAGTCCAGCCCTCTGTACACACCTACAGGCCCTGGCTGCTGTTGGTACTTCTGGTTCAGTTTCATTGGGTGATTTCCCGTGGTTAGAGTGACTCCAGATTGTGGCTGATTCCATAGACTGAGACTACTTAGCCCATTTTATTTTGTCTGCCTTGCTACTAGCGTGTCTAAGCTTCAGCTAATGAAGACACACTTGATAATGGTCTTGTCTTATCAACAAGTCTAGCACACAAAATTATTTTTCTTCAGCTGATAAACACTGCTTACAGATTAGCAATTTATTCAAAGAAGCCAGTCCATTCCTTTTTTTTTTTGTTTCTCTCCTCTTCTTTCCTCTGCCTCTCCTTTTTGTAGTGGATTCCATTTTGCAGGGTACTTCCTTCTGATGTCCAGCGGAAACATGTGAAACAATGTTTTTGTATTTCAAGGTTAAATTGTTCCTCCTGTTTCTTGAAGCACTGCCTGAGAAGTAAGTCTCTAAATAGCAGAAATGAAGCTGTTTGTTCTGGAGGGAAGTGAAGGCCGAGCTGATCTGTCCTCTAGGGTTCTTCTTGTCTCTTCCCAAGCAGCTGAAATTGGTCTTCATAACAAGGACAGGCAGCAAGACTATTTTTTTCCAGACCAGAAATATCCCAAGAAAATATCTGAATTGTGGAGGGAGCTTTCTTAGCGGGTGATTCGTGTTCTGCCATTTCTTTCCACGATGATAAATGCCAGAAAAACCGTGGGTCACTTGCTGGAGGTCAAGACAACTTTCCTCCTCCTTTTCAACACATGAAGGACATTAGCAGTCTGCAAGACTGTGTGATTGCTATTTCCATCCTCAATTCCTGAACTTGAATAGGAGCTGAGCAGGAAGGACATACATGCTCACATCAACAGTGAAATTCCCATAGCCCGCAGTCCACATTTCACTCCTTTATCAAAAAGAGAGCCTCACACATGAAAGATGAAGGTGTATACACAAAAACAAGCAAGGGCCCTAATTAAAAAATTTGTTGCTCATAATATTTATATTCTTTAACTTCTATTTCTTTGGAGTCTCCCTCACATGGTATCTGCTTTGTAAACAAGCTTGAGACATTGTAAAATGCCTTCACTATCCAGGCTGCAGAGGAATTCAGTGGGGTAACAGACAGTAGCTAACCTTGAGGAGAAATTCTTTCAAGCCTCTGTGCTATTCACCACCTTTCATATTTGCTTGTAATACCCCGGAATCTGTCACAAGTTGTCATAGCTACCAAGGGGGTAGATTTTCAAAGTTAAGTGTGTGCCAACATCCATCTAACAGAAAGACATAGTACATTTTAAATCTGCAATTCTTTTCACCAGAAGTTAATGATGCAGCCAATTTGAGTATCACAAGGCACACAGACATTAAAAATTTAATGATTTAAAGAGAATAAGTTATGACAAGGCAATTTTAAAAATGTACTTACAATCACCGATCCAACCCAAAGTAAACAAAACCAATCATTTCACAAAACTGAAGCATGCGCCGCAAGTATGTTCTGCTGGCTGGTGTTTTCAAAAGAGTTCTATTGTTCAAAGTAGCTGACACTGCCAAAAGATACAATAATTTTATTACATTTTCTTAGTGAACAGTAAACTTCTCTGTGTACTACAAAATGGAGGAAGAGCTGCAGGGTTTTGAAAGGAAGAAAAATCTGCATACTTAAACATCACTGCTCCAGGCCCCTGCCATGAAACAGTTCAAAGAAAATACAAAATACAGAAATAAATTACCCAAATTTTACTAAAGGATCGACATCTAGCTGTTTGTTTCTCTTAATAATTTCCTATAGACAGCTATAAGACAGAAGTTTATAGGTCTGTGCTTAAGGTAATTACAAAAAGCATGTAAATTTAGACAGCTAGTCAGTAGAAAAAAAGGAAGACGTGATTAATCAACAGGATTAGACAGAAAATTTCTTTGCATATAAATGTAAGGAGCAACTGTGCTTTAATTGTAGCATTGAGAGAATATGTCTTTCAAATGTTAAATTATTCATCGTATTACATACTTGAATGATCTTTTCTTAAATGTTCATGTAGGAGGTAAAAATTCTACAGACGATACTTTAAGGAAGATACTGTAGGAAAATTTATATAAAAATCTTAGGAGTCGCTTAACTGCCTAGACTGATAAATAGTAAATATGAAAAGATAAAAAGAATCAAAAAGAACTTTGAGAGACATCATTTGAGAAGTCTGTTTCTTAGAACAACAAATAGTGAGTCATCACAATAGAGAAAGAATTAGTCATTCTTTGCAATGCTACAGTACATCCTCTGCATGAGTTATACAGAAGACATGCAGAATATGGACTAGACTCTAAATCAGGACATAAATGGCTGATTTTTAACAATGGTCCATAAAACAATCAGCCAAAGGATAAAATCCTGTGCTTTATAGTGTTCTGAAGCTGCAGCATCAAGCCAACAATAGAATATAAACTGGATTCAGGCAGGCAGCTTGGAGATGCAGTTAATAGCAGAATCTAATCCTGACATGTCACACAGGTAAAGCTACCCCGGGGTTATACCAAGAGATCTTTTCAGAATGAGGATGACATGAACAGAATTAGGCATGCCTTGCAGAAACCAGTGTACTAGCAGATAGATGTAATCTGTCAGGATTACACTAGTAATTTGGCTTCCTGACACTATTTTATAGGCAAATGGGGCAAAATTGAGCCAATCTATCAATTTTTTTTTCTTTTTAATGTGAGAACCAGTCTAGATTAAAATGTGTAAACCAGAATATTTTATTCCACCCTAAAATATCGTCCCACATAAAGTCAGTACAAACGCCACCAAAACATCATGGAGGGTATTAGTTGTTGTTGACTGACAGGCATGCAAGTGGCCATTTTTTATCTGGATAACCTCTCTAGAGCAGTTTGGTGCCTACAGAACTCAGATGAGCTAGCATTTGGGATGTCATAAAGAGGATAGCAAGCCTGCTAAAAGATGAGGACTATCACCCACTCCTACTCTTTCATGTAGGATCAAATGATGCCATGACAAAGAGATTCCAAAATATCAAAAGGTACTTCATGTATTTCAGAAAGATGCTGAAATAATCTGGAGCACAGACATTATTACCTTCCATCTTCCCAGATGGGGGGCTGGGACCCAGGCAGTTAGACAAGTGGATAGGGTGAATGACAAGACTAGTGCCTGTTCAGGGTTCTTTGATCTGGGACATGTCTTCAAGAGACCAGGGATGTTAGTAGATGGGGAACACCTGAACAGTGGGGCATGAGTATTCTGGGGAGCAAGCTGGCAGGACTCATTAATGGGGCCTTAAACTAGATTTAGCAGGAAAAGGGTGGGTGTCTGTGAGGAACCAGAAAACAACAGCATGTTAGGGAATAGCAGGGAAATACTTGCAGATCAAGCCAAAGGAATTAGAAAGGGCTCCTCCCAAAAGATGAAGAGGTTGCCATCCCAGAAGAAATGCCTTATCACCAATGAGCATAGGTCACAAGCAGGAGGAACTGGAAACTCTGATACAATTAGAAAATTTTGACCTAATTGCTGTCACAGAAACATTGTGGAAAGAGTTACAGGACTGGAGCACTGCAATTGAGCATTACAAACTTTTCAGAAGAGGTAGGCTAGGAAGGAGATGCAGGGCCATTGCACTCTAAGTTTAAGGGATAAATTGTGAAGAGCTGCCTCTACAAACCAGACAGGAACGGGTTCAGAGCCTGCAGATGGCAACCAAGGACAAGACCAAAAATGGACATCTTGTGGTGGGGATCTACTACAGGCTGCCTGATCAGGGGGAGCCTGCTGAAGAGATCTTTTACTTTGGATAAAGAGCCATTGCGTTCCCAAGCTTTCATCCCAATTTCAAGTGGGATTTCAATCGCCCAGACATCTGCTAAGAAAGCAATACAGCTGGCTGCAAGTGATCTAGGAGACCCTTGGAGGAAAACTTCCTGGTCCAGGTATTAGAGAAACCAACAAAGTGTGAGGTGATACTGGACCTGCTGCTTGCCAGTGGGGATGAGCTCATTAAAGGAGTTGAGGTTGAAGGCAGCCTAGACTGTAGTGACTGAGCCCTGGTTGAGTTTGGGATCTCAAAGAGCAGGAGCCTGGAGAGGAGCCAGAACCTTGAACTCAGAAGAGGGAAATTTCAGTTACTTAATGAGCTGACAAATGACATCCCCTGGGAAATTGTCCTCAGAGATAGAGAGACTGACCAAAGCTGGCAGCTCTTTAGGGACAGTTACAGCACAGGAGCCCTCTCTCTAACCCAGTGTGTGGGAAATAGAGCAAAGCAGGATGGAAACTGGCATGTTGATGCAAGGATGTGCTTCTCACACTGAGGAGAAGAAAGAAATGCACAGCCAGTGAAAGCAGAGAATGTGACCTAAGGATAATACAGGAAACACAGTTTGAATGTGTAAGGATAAGGTCAGGAAAGACAAGACAAAGGTGGACTAGGACTTGCAAAAGGACTTTCAGAATAACAAGGGTTTCTGTAAGTGCTCAGGTGACAAAGGAGAGGCCAAGGAACCTGTACCCCTCTGATAAGCTTGAAGGATCAATGGGTGGCAACTGAGATGGAAAAAGCTGAGGTACTCAATCACTTCCTGCTCTCAGTCTTTATCAGCAGTCACCGTTCCCATTTGTCTCAAGTCCTTGATCCTTTGTGTGGGTATGGGGGAATGAAGTCCATCCCACTAAGTGAAAAGCAGGTTTGGGATCACTTGTTGAAGCTGAATAGCCCCAAGTCTATGGGACCTGAGGAGATACATTCCAGAGTCCTGAGGGAACTGGCTCTTGCTCTTGCCAAGACAATCCCATCATATTTGAAAAGTCAAGGCAGTCATGGGAAGTCACTAGTGACTGGGCAAAGGGAAACATCACTTCCATTTTTAAAAAGTGGAGAAAGGAAGACCTTTGGGCAACAGACAGTGAGCCTCTCCTCTGTGCTTGGCAAGATCACAGAGCAGACCATCCTAGAAGATACACTATGGCACATAAAAGACAAGGAAGGTTCTGTGGCAGCCTGCATGGCTTCATTAAGGGCAGATTGTACCTGACCAATCTGGTGACCTTCTACAATGGAGTGACAGCAACAGTAAACATGGAAAGGCCAACACACCTCATTTGTCTAGAATTCTATATTACCTTCAATACTGCCATGTCTTTTCCTGGCCGGAAGTCTTGCCCTTGTTCCCAGAACACAAGGACTCCCTTCCGCCTACCTTCAGCAACAACCTGATGCGGTCCTAAATAACATCTGGGTTCTAGCCATGCCTCTTCCCAGTTACTGCAAAACATTACTGCATTCTCTGTCCTTGGCTGAAAGCAGACCAATAGGGAATGTGTTATACCCACTCAATCCTGTGCTCGCTGGCACAGGATTGTGTCTGTGGGGCTCCTTTTGCAATGAGTCCCATGAGTCCAACTCAGCTCTTTCTGGGGTGCCATGTTGCTGCAGAAGTTGCATCTCAAGGCCCAGGATGGTGTTTTGGGCCTTGGTGTGAGGCACAGGGTTCATTTCCAGACACCCAGTGGTTGTTTCCACCATTGTAAGCACTTGTATCACTTGCCTTGGTGGGTTTGCAGCAGTGTGATGTAACCAGTTTGCCAGGCTGCCCCATATCTGTGTTTCAGCCACCTGTACCCACCGTACCAGAGAGGCCTTACCTGCCCGGCCTGCTCCATCACAGCGCATGTTTCACAGTTATGGTAACTGAGAGGCATGGTCCGTGGCCAGGTCTGCCCCTTGGTCACAAGCCCACATGGATGTTGCGTTTCTTCTCTGATAACCTGAGGCATCTTGAGCCCACTGAGCCAGAATAATTGGCTCTTACATTGCCGGTGCAGATTAACCCAAGCCGCTTTAATCTTGGTGGCCTGATCCATCTCTCCATTGCTGCAATGCTCTTCAGCAGCCTGAGTCCTGGGCACATGTGCATCTCATGGTGTTCTTCTACACTCAGCTTCTCTAACAGGGCAGCGATTTCTTGCCAGGATTCATCAGCCCAGGTGGGTTTCCCTCTGCACTGCCAATTGGCTTCTTTCTGTCAGTCCTGCCACCCCAACACAGCATTTGCCACCATCCACGAGTCAGTGTAGAGGTAGATTGCTGGCTGTTTCTCTCTTCAGTGGTGCCTAAAGCCAAATGGATGGCTTTCAGCTCTGCAACCTGATTTGATCCAGCTTCTCCTTCAATAGCTTCTGTGACTTGTTACACAGAATTTGTCCTTGTGATGCAAAAGGAACTGTCATTTAACAGAATGTATCACTTTTAATTTTCAGGTAACTGATTTTATGGTGGGGCCTCCTGAGCATGTCTCACTTTCTCCACCTTCTCCTCTGATGATGATGGCAGTCTGAAATTTTTCCCTTCAGGCCAGTTAGTGATGACTTCTAAGATCCCTGGACAATTGGGGTTTCTTGCTGTGCAATCAGCACAACCCACTACCTCCAGGTAGCATCAGTGGCATGATGTGTAGAAAGGACTTTACTTTTGAATATCCAGCCTGGCACTGGCATTTGGGGCACCAGGCAGAGTGCTTCAATCAGCAGGAGGACTGTGCTTCAGTCACAGTCGCTTCTGAGGCAGCTTGAATCCCCTTATAAGCTGCCAGTATCTCTTTTTCAGTTGGCATGTGGCGCACTTTAGATCATTTGTATCCCTGACTCCAGAACCCCTGAAGTCATCTTCAAGTATTACCTGGGTCATCCTCTCTGAGTATATTTTGCCATTCTTTGTGGCTGCACGGTACAGTGCATTTTTAATATCTTGTGCTAACCTGATTGGCCCAAGGGCAGTTGCATGAATCCTTTTAAATTTGCTCAAAAGCTTCTTGATGTTCAGGAAAACTTAAAATCCTCCTTCTTCTACATGATAGAGCTTAGTATCTGGCTTATGCATCCTCCAAAAAACAACAGCTTCTAGGAAAACATGTGTTTTCTTCTTGATGGTTGGTGGAGACATACGTACTATTTTGTTAACCATGTCCACTGGAATATGACATTGTCCATCTTGCTATTCTATGCATTTTCTGGGCAGGTCCTTTGACCTCAGCTTTATAGCAGCACCAGCCTTCAGGAGGATTCAGGTTGTCATCTCCCCTTTCACCAAAAACTTCCTCTTCTGTGTTTTCCCACGTGATGATGCCAACCGTCTGTTTCAAGTGTTCTGGAGCTTCACCCTTTCCCAGTGCAGTCTGAATGAGCCCATGGCAAATGGTGGGGCTGTGTTTCCACACATGGAACAGATGGTTCCAGGTGTACTGGACACCTCTCTGTGATAGCAAACTGCGGCCTGCACTCTCCTGCTAAAGGAAGAGAAAAAAAAATTATCAACGTTGATGATGGCACGACCTCACTGCTTTGGACTCCAGCTCATACTGAAGTCCCAGCACGTTGGGCACAGTGGCACTCAGTGCTGGTGTGACTTCATTCAGGCCATGATAATCTGTTGGTCCCTGGGCTAGCACACTGACCATATAGGACTGTTAAAGGGTTAACAAGGCTTGCTGACCACTCTCTGGCTGGCTCTCCAGTTCACAGATCATCTCATGGATGGGGGTCACAGAGCCCCAGGTGGTGCAGTATTGTTGGTGATGCAGTAGCCATGTGTAGTGATTGTATCTGCTGTTCTTCAGCCCTCAGCAGTCCCTAAACAGAGAGGTCCTCTGAGACACCAGGCAAGGTATTCAGCTGTCTCATTTCCTCTGTCTCCAGAGCGGCTATCCATCCCATTGATCCTCACAATGCCTTTTTGGGTCCTTGAAATATCCTCTTTTGGGGTAACCTATGCTAAAGATGCGCAGGGCCTCTGGGCCAGTCCCAGTGGGATGTTTTTGCCATTCATTTCCAGTCACGCTCTCTCCGCCTTCCAGTGCAGGCAGCTGCTGGGATCCCCTTGGCATCCCAGAAAGAGATGGATTCTGTCCCCACATATCTTGGTGGCATCCGAGAACATCATGTGCCGGTGTGAGCTAAAGCCTTACACTCTTGGGTGTCTGATGTGCCAGAGCACTGGATCCACGCAGTCCAGTAGATCTGATTGGCCCTTTCTTCTGAAACCTGGCTGGAGTTAGGGCCCCTCTAATCCTGGTCATGGCACTCATTGCTCACTCCTTGTAAATACAAACTCAGGTCTCTTCAAGAGGATTGCAAGCAACATCAGCCCTCCTATTCTGTCTGAGGACTTGCCCACTGGAAACTGGAGTGCCATTTATCCAGAACTTCCCATGGTGGCTTTCAACTCTTCCTTTCAACTCACATACCCATGCTGCAAGAGCAGAGATGGGTTTTCTATTGCATTTCCTCATGTCCTGTCTGGGGTCATGCAGGTAAACCACAGGTTATCTTGTGACATGGACCCTCTTTCTCAAGCATGGAATGCTTACTTCCATTGGAAGAGACTCTAGTCCATGTTGGTGGGGCATGGGATATTTTCTCTCAAATTTGCTTGACACTTTCAGATCTGTCTGTGACATTGGACAGTCTGTCCACAGTTAAGGAGCACACCATTAGGGAGGAGAAAAGATGATCATATTCCCGGAGGAGGGTAGTCATTTGAAATACTGTTGGTTCTCCTTTCATTGACATCAATGCCAATGAGCTGGTGTGCAAAAATTGTGCACTCCTTATAAAGTTCTGCCACATGGATGTGTACACTGGACCTCATCTGGATCTACAAGGGACTCCTCATTATTTGAATCCTTATAGATTACCTCCAGCACAGCTCATTCTCTCAGGTACTGGGTACTTTTCTCCATTGTGCTCCAATGCCTTGGGTGCACTATTAGACCACCCTTGAGAGAATACCTTTCTCTCATGCTTGACAGGAGTCACCTCCAAAGGCTGAGTGTTTCTGTTCTCTTCCCAATCCCCTTCTCAATATCCACATCCCAGGACAGACATCCCAGTTGCTTGGCTTTACTATGATCTAGTTTCATATAATAGGCCATAATACTCCAGCATCAGGGTGGCCAGATCACTCAGGGCTCATTCAACTGGAAGCTAAAATCTATTTGTATCTCTTGGTGATCACTCAGGGATAGAGATAGGGTGATTCCCTCTGGTCTTGCCTCTTCCTCCTGTTCTGAGGGCTCTGCTTCCTCTTCATCCCTCACCATGCAATCTGTTCTTGAATTTCTTCTTCTGTCTAGGGGCAGCTGCTACCAGCACAGGTTGTTCCTCTGGCCATGTTTGAGTGGCCATGGTACCTGTTGGTCTCCTTCCTTCTGCCGATGAGGGTACTGTCTAGTGCTCAGCAGTGTCCAATATACAGTAACCAGGGCACAGTATGTTGCATAACTTTGCCCCTCTCTGGAGCTACCACAGCATTTTTCTTTCCCATTTTTTATCAGTCCAACAGGATGTAAGGCCCCAAATGATTCACTGAAAAAGTGTTTATAGTGCTTCCTGTACTCTGGGTTAAACACACAGGAGAAATATTGGCTTGGTGTTCTCAAGAAAAGTGTGCTAACAAACTATAGAAAAGTCAAGGAACTTTGGCAAAAGGTTTACTGCAACATCCAATCAACATAAAGCATTTCTCACAGCATTCAATTAGCAAACTTTAAAACTGTTTAATGTTAAGGTATTCAAAATGTTTAATGAAGAGGGAATTAGAAGAAGAGAAAGACACAAATATATGGGAAAGCACACATATAGCTACCAATGTGCAGGTGCCAGCAGTGGTCAGAGAAAAACTCCAAGAGGAAGGTAGGTTCCTTCCAAGAGGAAGGTAGGTGCCCTTGAATACCCCTGGGACTTTATGGGCCCTCCCTCCAGGTGGGACTTGAGTCATTCGGCCCCTCAGGAGCTGGGTTAGGGAGGAGTGGAGCCCCGACTCCAGAGTGCCAGTGATTGGCAGCTCTGCTGGGCTGGGATACAGGCTCTGGGATGTGGGGATGTGGGGTGCAGGGCAGTTCACTATCTAACCAGAGAAAGGCCTGACCTACCCTGTCGCCCCGACACCGGCATCCTAAAATATATAGAGACATCCGTCCCTCCAGGCTCTGACACAGGATCCTGAAGATTTTCAGGGGTGAACTCCAAACCACTGGAGGAGTCTTCCAAATACTGATCCATGTCTTCTCACATTTCATGCCACTCAGGACTACCAGTCCTCAAGGCAGATCTCTGAAAGGCTTCCCTAAAAATCTCTTCTGTAACTCTAAACATGGTGTGGACAGCACTAAGGACACCTGGCAGACCTAGCAACAAGAACATGCTCTCCTTAATATCCAAGGGAAGTGAAAAGTTCTCAACAGGGGCTGTAACAGGCCTGAGGGAGAAAAAGGGGTGAAAAGCTGGGGAAAATAATCCTCCCCTGTTCCCCCTACACACTGAGTATTTGCAAAGGTAACACCTGAGGTAAAGGTACAGAGAACACTGAACACACATCCCAAATAACCCTCATTGCCCTTCATATTATCATGTTATAAGGTGATATCACACACAGTACAGCAACAAAGCAATCCTGATCCCTCTCCCTGCTCTGAAAAAGAACAGCACAAGAGGCATGCACAGGAATATATACAGCTTTGGGTAGAGCACCTGCATGAACAGACCAAGCAACATTGTGACCAGTGGCACCCTACCTAACACAGAAAATGCTTAGCTCAAAGCCATCAGGTGTATTGTTATCTCAACCCTTCATGCCACACATTGTGTGACAAATAAGCTTGTAGCAGTTTAGGAATGGTATTCAATTTTGGTATTCAATGTAGCAGTTTAGGAATGGTATTCGATTTAGTGCACATTACTTGCTGCACCCTCTGCTTCACCTGCAGCACCCTGAGAGGGGAATTGGAAGCACAGGAAGGCAAAGACATAATGAATAGATAAGAACAATTTACTGGAAACAGCAATGAGATAAGAAAATAACAGTAACAGAAACAATACCAATGACAGAGGGTACGAGAAAAGGAACAATTCACAGGAATCTTCTGACAACAGAAGAAGGATGGATGGCTCCATCCACCACTTTTACTTGCCCAGACCAGAACCCCTTCTCCCCTTCTCCTTGACCCCCAGCAAAGACATGGAATGGTATAGAATAACCTCCAGGTCATAGACATGACCCTCCTGGCAAAAAATTAACCCTGTAAGCAGGACAGATGAGTATGATAGAGACACAGAAAAGTTTCAAGGCAATATATTGACCCATTATTGTATTCCTTAACTTCCATATGCTGCCTACATTGATTCAGTAAATAAGGGCATTTATACACTTAGCTTTGCAACAACAGTATCAGAAAAGCATGATAACAAAATACAGGATTAAAAAAAACCAACATAAAACCAACAACACCCCCCACCCCCCAAAAAAAGCCCAAAAAAACCCCACCCAAAACATGCTTAAAGAAGAAGTGATTCACTGCCCTGTTAGTGAACAAAAACAGGTGTGTCTGGCTGTGGAACACAGGTTACATCTTGCACTGCAGACATGAACTCAGTAAAACACCATTAAAGTGAATCTATAATAGGCAAAGGACACCCCAGAGCCCCCAGTCTTTTCCATGGAAGAGGGACACTTTTCTTTTAGGAATGTGTTGAAAGATTCTTGCTTTACTTTAACTGCCACTTGAAAGACACAGATTATTCCTTCTTGTCGCTCTATGTTAGCATGCCAATGTCTACTGCTTGTTTTCACTAGAACTAACACAGTCAACATACTAAAAGGCTGCTGACTCAGTCTGACATGGGGTGCCTTTCATAAATTACACTTATATTTATGACATGCTCACATTTATGTTGTGCTCAGTATCTGTTCCAAAATATTTCAGTTCTTAAAGAGCCAAGTTTGCCAAAAGGACAGTTTCCCTACACAAAGAAATGATACCTGGAAATCCTGCCAAGTGAGAAAAAGGTCATCCATTTAAGCAAAGAGTGAAGTTGACAAGTAGCCCCCCCTTGCACAGGCCTGTTCAGATCTATCATGTGTGAACTGTTCATCTGAAGAGGCACAAGCTAGCATTACCCTTGACTTGTGTAACATGACCATTTCACACCTGACTTTTTGTTTTTAATGCGGGCTCATTGTAGACTGGGTATTATTTTTTCTTGTTTCCAAGGCATTTTATATTCAAACTCAGCTTTTTCTACACACAGAATGGTTTGAATACAAGGGAGATGAAGTGCCCTTTCTTTAAAATACATCTTCACTTGAATGACTTCATAATCAAAAAACTTTTCAAAAGCTAGACTACTGGAGAACAGCCTCAGGATTTAGACAGAGCATCCAAGATGCCAGAGTTTGGGGCTCCAGCTCTGAACCCCTCAAGAGGGCATCAGCAAAGCCTGGAGCTGCCTAGTGCATTCTCTGATTCCCACATTTCCAGGTACCTACAGCAGTAACACTGTGGATGGCCAAAACCACCCATGATTTTGGTGCCAAATTTAGCTGCTGACCAAAGTAATAGGAAACCAAGAATAAGCTCTGCTTCTGCCCAAGCCTTCTGTGACATGTACATTACAGTAGGCATTCCTGGAGCTCACCTAACCTTTGGCAACAAGTCACATTACAGTGTCCTCTTACAGTGTTTCTCTTGTTCCTAATGCTTCTTGTATTTCTTGTTTTGCAGGAGAAAAGCTTACACAGGAAGGGTGGGGGTTGCCTCTAGCCAATTTCAGGACTAGTCTGGTACTGACAGCATTTTCATAGAAAAGAGGTAGGAGATAAGGTTTTTGGCAGCCTCAGGCTGAGTAGGGTAAGTACATACACTCTCCTGTTTCCTAAGAGAACATTCCAACCATTTGACTGCTACGTTTAAGGCAAGCCCAGCTACCATCTTCCTTCTTCTCCATCCAAGTTTCAAGTCCTTCTAAACAGCCACTTTTCTCTGAAGAGAGCCTAACCTGTGAATCTGAGGGGAACAGATGAAGTAGGTGCTTAAACAGCATGCCATTGCTCCCTGCCTGGTTAGGATTTCCAACATCTTGCTTTCTGTGAACATTTCTGGTAGTTTTAGGAGGCAAGTCACTCAATAGGAAGGCTACAATTTTCCCCAGGTATTTCTTCCAAATGCCTGTTTCTCAGCATGAAGACCTTAGAGAGCTTATGCATTATGTAAAGTCCTGGGTGGTTTTTCCTAGGCCAGAGAAGCTTCACTGCTGGGTGGATGAGAAGATCACCATCCCAGGTCTCTTCCATCTCCACCCATTTGGCTGGTTACTATTGTGCATTTTTCCACACCAAGCCATGCAGTTACAGCTGTGCATCCTTCTCCGTTAGAACTGCGGCTGTGTCAGTCTCTACATTGCTCAGCTAAAATGAGAGGTTTATCCTCAAGGCATTTGTGAATTTCATTATTAGGAAAGTTCAAAATACATTCTTGAGTTCAAAGCTAAAAATGACACACAGAAAAATCCTTAACAAATTAAATTTCTCCTCAGAATGAGTTTGATACATCATACAATTAAAACCACCACCCCTAAAATAGTGATTAGACCAAATTGCAGTGATTTGATAGATTTCAGTGGACTTAAAACTGGTAAATGCTAGTTCAGGTTTTACCCTAGAAAGCATAAAATATTAGACAGACCACTGTGTTGAAAGCAGCTAAACTCTGGGTGTTTGTGTGCGGGTGCATGTGTGTGTGTGTGAGAAATAGGAAACATTAATAAGAGTTTGATAATAAGAGAATTGTATTAAATTAAATCCCTCATTGAAATGTTAGTGCCCACTAAGGTCAGGGTTGTATTTCAGATTAATTATCAAATTTAGTACTTTGTACTGACTCCCAAAAGAAGATGGCTGATAACTGAAATCAAAATAATAATAAAGGAGCTATTCACTTGTGGTCTGATTGGGACTCGAAATTCTCATCAAATCAGGAGCAAATACAAAAAGTGAATTTGATCACTTCTATTTTAGGAGTTTTTTTGATTTGTATTCAACAAGCAGATATGGAAAGATGTTGTTTTCTTTTTCAAAAACATGACTCGATTTTGTTGATTGTTGAAAATTAGCTTCATGAATATTTCAGTATGGAAAAAGCATTTCATCAAGTATTCACTGACTTCACAGAGCTAATACACAATTGACTTAAAATAACTTCTGTTTACAAGGCTGTATAACATGGAAAATGTGCAATCTGCTTGGTCTAAGATGGGTATTATTCAACTGATATATCAAATCAAAAGATCTCGGACCATTTTGTGGCCAGTCAGTACGAAAAATACTACAAAGGGTGTTCCTTTCCAGCCTAGACATTTTTAAGAATATTGTGTTTCAGACAGGCCCAGAACTTCTGAATTGAGTTTCTCTGTTTTGACTTCTGAATGCATTTCAGTATTTCAGTGAAAGAACTAGACAAACTCAGGTAAAAAGCTGAGAATTTTTAAATATTTAATTTTAAACATTTAATATTAAAAATAAAAATCACATATTTCTAATTATTCATAGACTGTAGCAAGATTTCCTTGGGAAGTCACAAATTTGTGACAGAGAACCAGAAGAAATTTGGCTAAAAGGGATGACTTACTTACTAAAAGTAAGTAAGTAAACATTGCTGTACGGCACACTGTCTGGAAGCCCATTTACTAAAAGCTCCTACCATCTTTATGTTGATTTACTAAACACGAGTTTACAAAAATTCACTGTGTGGAATTGAATTAATACATTAAATCTAGAAGGCACAGAGATGCCAAATACAAAGTGCTTGGGTCAGGTACTTACCTTTATTTTGAAGGCACATATAATAGTATTCATCTGTACCATGTTTCCTAGTTTTCTTTATAAAAGGAAGCCATCATCAACTCTACTACTGTAATGGGATTGTTCTGAGTCTAGTTATAAAAGAATAATTTAATAGCATATCTGAAATTTCCCTTTTATACCTTGCATTTTGTCAGTGCATATAAACAGCAAAGTTGCAAGGAACAACAGTAATTTTAACTGCTTACTTTAACAATTTTCACTTGTTACCTCTTAGATTTCATAAAAAGAAGGATGTGCAAGGAATATTTTGTGTGTATACAATGCATTATGGAAGACCAGGGCAGATTCCAGAGATGTAATTGACTAGTGCAGAAGTAGCATTTAGACTTGGGCTTTTGGATTTGTGCTGCTGAAACCAAATGCAAATATACATAATTTCATTTTTATAACATAGGTCATATTACCCAAAGTGTGGCAATCTCATAAAACCAGTTGATCTTACAAATTTTCTTATCTTTTAAAAAAAATCTGTCTAGAAAGATATCCCACTGTAGATAAGTACAAGTATTATTTTGGTACTCATCAGAATCTGCTCTAGCTTAAGTGAATAGCAGAAAAAAAATTTTCCATTGCACAAAAAAATCCAACTCTCTGGACAAAAAAAAAAAATCAGATTAAACACAAGAATTATTTTAATTTGAAGGCACTTCTTCTAGGACAGCCTTAAGGTTCAGAAAAATGTCAGTTCTTATCAAAGGAAAGGTTACATTGATAACTACAGTATATGGCATATTTGTGTGATACTACTAGGGGCCTCTCTAAACTGAAGGCAAACATGTCAATTACTAATTTTCATCCAGTGTGGCCATAAGCGCTAAGTTTGTCTAATGGAGTCTTTCTTTTTTTTTTTTAATGAAGTGCATGCCACACAGACATTTATACAAACTTCCAAGTAAACATGTTATCCAGTTGATTTTATCTGCTGAAGTTTTAGATGATTTCCACATCAAAGCCCTGCAAAAGCTTACCGATTGATTATCATTGGTGTGCTTGACTATTGCTATATATAAATTCTTGTATTTCTGAAATTATGCTGTGCCAAATTTTTCAAATTTTTGTCTTTGATTAAAACACTAATTTTTTTTTTCTAATTGAATTTGAGAAAGATTTTGGAGAAATATCATTATTCTCAGTGCATACTGGCAGAATGATAAAGAAAAACAATACAGTGTCAAAATATACTTCACAAATAGCATTCAGTTGTGTGACATGGGCTCAGCTGGGCTCAGCCACAGAGACGAGTGGTTATCTCCTTTCTTCCCCCACTTCTCCTCAAAAACAAGGGACAGTTGATGCAATCAGCAGTGACAGCATACTACAGAGTTCCAGGTCTTTATGTATGCTACCTGAAAAAATCACACCACTGCTATGTGGGAGCATAGGTTTGCTATGAATGTGAACATGAAGGTTTTTTGAACAAAAAGAAGGCTATTAAACACTAAAACAGTGCTGATTTGCAATACCATTGAATAGTTTGTGTCACAGAAGTCTTTAATGAAAATCAGTTTCTTTCACAGTGAGCCCTAAATGTTATCAATCAAAATCCAGTTTCCTATGGATGTGGACACCCTTTGAAATAATATGCTATCAGGATAAATAAAGACAATTCCATTTCTCAGCATCAATGGAAAAGTGCTCAAAGCTTTTGGCTGTCTGTTTATGAATTTTAATGAGGCCTGGATTTGTCTCAGAAGGAGGCAGCCCTAATTTTCAAAGTGATTCAGACAAGTCAGTACAATATTAGAAAACAGTACAAAAAAGCATGAGCGATAATATAATAAAGCACTTTGATGAAGCTATGTTGAGGAGGGGAAGGCGGCTTATATAAAAATCACCCCCGCTGTTTCTCCTCCTAAACTACAAAATTACCAACTTTAGATCTCAGTTTCCAATGTCATTTTCACCCCTTTTTTTGCTAAATAGTCTGTGGTATGAAATGAACAGTAAAAATAGAGGCTCATTGTTATATTTTAGTCTCAGACAGAGGATGATTTGACATTTCTCAGCCATCAATTACAGGACAGACACAAGTTAATTTTGGTTTTAGAAAATGTTTGCCTATTTGAATTAATTTACCAGGATATTTATGTGGAGAAATTGATTAATCCTTAGCAGAAGCTACTCCATTATTAGCAAGGCCTTCAAAGTTCCTAGTCTAAACTCTACGCATACATCTCCCAGACACGTGCTCACATCCACGTACCACAGCAGCCTGGCCTGCCCTGTGGCCACATATGAAAGGGAAAAACTGCCCTGGCAGGGCCCAGGATCCTATTCCAGCCTCCCTCTTCACTGTATTTCTTACATTTCCTATGTGTCTTAGCTGTGGGCAGGCGCATACATTGTTTTCTTACCTGCAAAATGGAGAGCATCACTGCCCTGTGCTGCAAAACCAGCAGGAGGCTCATTTATGCAGCATCCTTGATCTCTTCAATAAACCAGCTTTTAGGGCTCTGTGAAAACACTGTACTCTGGTTGTGTGGGATTACAAAGAAGAAATAGGTGAGAAGAGTCAATATTTGCCACACGGAAAAGACCTGCTCATAAGTTTTCCACATCCTGGTGGGTCATGTGGAGTGAGAAAGGCCACTCAACCCATTACAAACTGGATTTAGGTGGATGCTGTGGTGGCTAAAAAAGATCAGCATTTAGAGCAAAGAGCCAGCTCCTAGGTGATCGCTCCCTAAGGCATGGATGAGTTACCAAAGACCAGGGAGATGGAGGAAGGAAGGGTATGTTTCATGTTCATGTAAGGAAGAGGCATCCCAGGACTTTCATGAGTTGGAAGAACAAACTGATTTCTTACACTCCCCCAGCTCAATCACCTCAACTTTCAGTACAAGCAACATGGTCCTATTGCTTCTGCTGGAAAAATGTGGGATGGAAGGGTTCCTCATTCAGGCACCCTTCTGCAGTTCTTCCTGCTGGAAAAACGGCACTTCAGTAAGACAGCAAGGGAGCAGAAATGAAATAACCTAACAATTTGGATCAATGATAGGGACTAGACCATGGAGTTGTTCAAAGTTTCTCAGGGAAGATTTTCCTTTGCTCTCTCATCTGAGCTACTTAGAATTTGCTGTACTTAGCATTCTGAAGTCAGACCCTTAAATGCAGCAGCAGATGGAAGTCCCAGGTTGTTGGGAGCCTATGTGAGTTTTCACAAGTCCAGATAAAATTGTCTTGGTTCTTCTGTTGGCCTTACTGCCATGAACTTTTAAAAACATTTAACATTCTATTGAAAGGAATTAATTCATGCTAACTCAATGCTGTTGTTTTTCTCACCTGTTTTTTTTATTTTCCCCCATGATGTTGTGCTCATTTTCTTCCATTTCCCTGTTTTATTCTCATCCTTACCTATTGGATTGCTTTGTTTTCCGGCTTTATTCCATTTTATCGTAGTCTTTTGGTTTTTTTCTTATGTAGCTCTTCAAAGTGGTATCTATTCTTCTAATATATATTACCTTTCATTTCCATTCTGCTCCCATTTACTTCAAATTTTTTGCTTATACTGAGGCCTAGCTTTCAAATTCTTTTTAATTCCCCTACACCTATGTTTAGCGCCAGCCCCTCAGTTTATCTATTCTATCTTATTGCATTTCCTCCCTCTCTCCCATATTCCATAAAATTGTTGAGAAAGATTCTATTCTTAGAATGGCAAATACATAAATGGAACAACTGCACATTTGCAAAAAACCATGTTCCTTTTAGCCAGAAATGGCAGACTCTAAGTCAGGTATTGTTCTAATAGCCTTCAAAAAAAGGTGAGAAGTAGGTGGGGAAAATTTGATTTACTCCTAAGTTAAGCACTGGTTCCTACTGTATAAGACCACATGGTATGTTATATTCATCACATTCAGGTAACGAGATCAGTTAATGGTAAAAATAACATTTAGAAAGTGTGCATTTAAACAATATATAAAATGCTTTATTTTGGCATTGAAACACTACCGCACCCAGAAAAAAAGGCTTTCTGCTTTTCTGCATTGCAATACGCTAATTATCAACCCTATACCAGAGTAGTTGTTATCTGACTTCGTTTACTAAATGGGCAGGTAATAACCACACTTATCGATGATGAGAATCCTTTAGATTTTCCTGGAAGGACCATAAAGTAGTTTGGATTTCTGAAACTTTTACCTTTTACTTTTTTACTTTTACCTAGGAATTTGTTACAGGCACATAGCATACTTTCAGATCACTAGCAAAAAACCTGTGATCTCCAAATTCCTTCTACCATTTGTACATGGAAAATAGATTAAGCACTGGCCTCAGAACCACAGAATAAGTTGTGCAAGTGCAAAGCATCATAACCAGCAATTGGTCAGACAATACCAAGTAAAGGACACTTTTGGATCTAATTTAGTAGTGGGTCAATTTTATCCTCCTTCTGTTTCTGTAGCCATTGGCATTTCATGACCTATGTTTGGATTCTGCCAGACAAACTATTTTATAGTCTTTTAATTTAGTTTTTCTTAGAGCAGTTATAGGGTAAATAGCAAATGTGAAGGTCTTAGTAAGCTTTGCAACAGCAAGTGAAACATACAGCAGTGTTTCAGTTTTTCCAACAGATCACAGTTTCCTGGTACATAGCTACAGGACATCTAAAGTGTAAGCCTGAATTTCTTGAATTTGTGGTGTTCAGACTGTAGCTAATAGTCATGTCCCTTTCATGTTTTTTAGTTCCCATTATTCTTTGCATTGTCCTAGGAGTCACAGTCATGGACTTTTGTTACCTCTGTGCTAGCTTGGGAAACACCCTGCAAGACAATGAGTCATTGACTCTGAAATGTGAGTATAAGGAAACATGTTCTGCCCCCAGCCTCCCAGTGATACTTTTTGTTGTCTAGGAATGTATACCACAAAGCCTCATCTGCCAAGAGAAATGTGTGCGTGTGTATATGTGTATGTACATATATATATATATCTATCTATATCTATCTATCTATCTATCTATCTATCTATCTATCTATATATATATACACATAAGATCAGAAAGTTCCCTCACTAAGTAGGTCATATAGCTAAGCCATACGAAAAGGCTGCACACTGGTCCAGGGGACAATAAAGAGAATTTCTGTTTATGTGAGAGTCTTTTGCTCAGGATTACTAATCTACTAATAAAACAGCTGCTTAAGAATGCAGTAAAGATTATGAAATTAGATAAGAATGCACAAAGATTTCAAGCAAGGTTATAAAGATAGAAATATATTAAAAGACACATTCTCATGCATCTCTGAGCAACCCATCCAAGGAAAACAATCAAAATATTCAACAAGCATGTGAATTTGAAGCTCAGAGGTCTGATGCTGTCTCAATATAAAAGTGACATTTATTGTCCGGCAGATGAAAAAAACATTTTATATCCAGAAATGGCAAATCAGATCATCAAAATGCTCATGAGATGCAACACCTATTTTACTAAGAAGGAGACTGTGGGGGTAGAATTTATACAATAACATGACATTTCAAGCCTAATCCATGGATAACATTGATGGTACCTGCGATTATACATTAGGCATTCTTGGTTCCAAGTCCTACAACAGCATTTGGAAACTTGTGTCCATACACTGAAGAGTAAGCAGTAACCATAAGCTTTGCCACAAAGTTCTTGAATATCAAAACAACTGTGTGGGAATGAAGTTCAAAACAAGAAAGTATTAAGAAGTACAAGCCCTAAAGCCATGTTCTCTGTCTTGAGATACATATTATGAACCACAGAAATCCTGTGTCATCAAATCTCAAATCATGTCAGGCATGCAGGGAATAAAGACATTATCAAAACTGGGATGAACTAAACCCATGACGTACAGCCCTGCAAACGATCTGCTATTCAACAGGTGCCAGCAGAGAGCTTTCAGCACTGGGGACAGAGGTTTGAAATGCTTAATGGGAGCAAGAAGCCCTGCCTCTGCATGTTGAACCTGCTCCTGAAGCATCCACAAGTGCTTGGCCAGACAACTTCATCAGTAGTTTAATTTTCCATTCCCAGAATTATGACTTCCTACACAAGACTTCCCACTAGATCTAGGTGAAATGTTCTGGCTTTATGCTTTTGAATAAGCAAGTCTCTGGCAGCTGCATGAAATTTGACTGGTTTTCATATATACCAAAACAGCAACTCTAAGTATTGCAGCTAAAAGCAAACATGAAAATTTTTTACAGGGGATGTGTATTCACAGAGTAGTGACCACCTATAAATTTAGTCTTATAGTATATTAGGAGAAAATAATGTGTTTAGTCAAGTGATCTATATCTTAATAAAAATACAGTGGTACATCTTTCTAGCACTACAAACAAATAATCTTAAATATAGCCTCTTAGATACTGGGGAATGGTGCTCTTTTCATCATCCCATTTTACTGATGAAAATATCAAGACAGCAGCTTCCTACAGGAGGAACTTGTCATAATTTACGTCTAGGAGAAAACTCTTTCCAGCTCTAACTTGAATTACCTTTGTTCCTGTTTTGGGTGTGCATGATTCTTTCAGGACCTTGAAATGGGAACAGCATTATTTGACTAAGGCTGAAATGATCACCTAGCATAAATAAGCATCCTTTCCTCCGTTTGACTGGACCAATGAAAATATATGCAACCATAAGATCCTACTCTTTTATTTTATGTGAATCTGAAAGTATTAAAAACTTCTGATTTGCCTTTCTAAATCATTATCATTAGGAGAACTTCTTTAAATGAATAACAGTATCAAAACAGTAAACTTTATTGGCCTATACAGCTTGTCTTTGCTGCCAACAGGTTTTTCTTTGCCATATCCATTGCTGGGTTTTTTAAGGATTAATTTTTCTAGATAACGTCCTGTGCTGAGGTTTTCTTCTTTGCCCCATAAGTTCTGCCCCTATAGATTTTTCCTCTTTACTTGGAAAGGAAAATTAAAAAGGCTTAATTTTATCTCAAAATTAAATACAAAATAGGAAGTGGAGAGAACATACAGGTACTGCCCTTCTCTCTACATTATATCTTGAACTATCGGTATAGCTGCCTTGTGGACACTATAATTTATCATACAGATGCTTATACCATAGCATTCTTGTACCAGAATAGAGAAATCAGGAAAATATTTCCATTTTCAAAAGATTTTTTGCTTTGAACTTGTAAGGCCAGGCTTCCCATCAAAGGAATCTTTGGTCACCTTTTCCCCATCATGATAAGTACTAAATGAAAAGGACTCATTATAAAAGGAAAATGAACAGGCTGATATTCTCCATATCTGTATACTGAGCTTCTCTTACAGAAAGCCTTTAACAGTGTTTAGAAAGAGAGGACACCATCAATTCTTTTTGGGAGCCCTTGTCTTCCACAGAAAAGGGCTGTTTGAAAAGCATTGCATTTTTCCTACTGAACTTTCTATGACCTGCCTATTTTAAAATGTCACCAAAACTACAAACTGCCTTGGATATCCACAGAAAAGTCCAAAAATCCTTCCTCTGGATATTTGAATAGAGGTGCCTAGAGATCTTGAAATTTATAGAGACATTTATGTCTGCACAATAAAAATAATTTTTCAAGCTTCCAAATGTTTTTCTAGCTTCTCACATTTCTCCAGACCTGTGATTCCAGACTTCACTCATTCTTTCCCCACCTCTTAAAAACTACCATATTCGACTGCATCACATTCTTTATTCTTTCTTACAGGAAAAAAATACAATTGCTCCTGCTTGAAATATTCTTTTTCCCAGTAAGCCACTCCTCCTCCCTGTCCAATACTGAATTTAGATCTGATAAACATGGTGAAGAATAATACATTTTGTGGGATCCCAAGTCATTAGGGAATCAGCAAGTACTCTTCTTGTATTTTGCAGCAGTGCTAACAAAATACATAATTGCTAGAGTTATTTTTTTCTTCTTTGTAATCAAAGGCAATTAAACATTATTTACTGTGTGGTCAGTATGAGCCTGAATAATATGAATTATAATCACAAAAGAGCTTTTAGGTGAGTGGAAAATAGCAGCCATGATTTTTTTTTCTCCCTTAAAAAAAAACTAACAAGCAAACCCAGGAACACAACAAACACAATGCCATTTTAGAGCATTTCTGGGAATACTTAATTAGAACTACACTGCACAAGTCAATATTAAAGCTCCATAACAAATTTATACCTTTTAAAAATTTGCTGGGTTTCAAATCCAAACAAAAGCTGCTAAGTGACAGAGAAATAATAGAATTACAGCTGTATGCTAGGATAGTGGCTGTAACAAAGAATCATGCCATTCCCTGTTGCCATTCCCACAGAGGTTCCAGTAGAACTGATTCCTCTTCTGCTCCAGAAGAGAAAAACCAAAATACAAATATTTTCAAACATGTTCCAGTTGTACAGGTGTTACATACTTTCTAAATGAAGTGCTAGTCACACAGTTTGAGAGGAACAGATCCTATACTGACAAATATCAATATTTTCAACTAGTTTTTCTTTTTAAAAATATAGGAGGATCTCATATGGCATCAAAATGGCAAGTACCTTGTTGAAGTATACATATAAACTGTTAAAAGGCAAAAATTTTAAGACTGATTTGAGCTTTTGCCCATCACAGCTCCATTAGCAGCAATGCCTCTTCTACAGACATCTTCATTTTCATAATAATTGTTCCATTTTGTTTCAATATATTCAACATATTCAAATTCAGTGAGTTCATGTGGAGACAACCTAACATTTGTATTACAAAGTGAATGACCAGCAAGAAATCTGGTTCCAGTTAATCGTATCTACAGTTTGGCTTCAGTTTTTTTACGTGATATTTTTATTACACAGAAACATTTTTCTCCTACCTATTCAGTCTTAAAAATTACGTCTGGCCTATTTTTTACAGCTCAGCCACTGACAGGTCTTTCTCGTGGCCCTTGACAAATGCTGCCACACATGGTCCCTGTGCATTCACAGCTGCTCCTTCTGACCTGCCTATTTTTCTCACTGACTGTGCTTCACACCTGCTGCAACTTTTCTCCTTCCCACATGTCCGCCTAAGATGAGCTCCCTGGCTTACCTACAGTCCATCCTCTCCTCCTCCCTGCCTGTGTCTGACTCCTGCCTACACACAGCCAGCTACACCAGGCATTACTTTTCCAGCCAGTGCCATCCTGCTTTTCCAGGTTCTCCTCCCATAGATAGAAGGAGTGCACAGGGAAGGGACAGCAGCCACATCCTTTGTGAGGATGCTTGGCAAAAGGCTTGTCATGCTTGTCAGCATTGTCTCATCAGTGTTTCTACTCCAGATACTGCTGACTTGCAAGAGAGACATAGTGCTTGATGTTGCAAGACCCTGCCAAGTGACCTCTGTGCTGCCCAACTTGGTGATTTTTGGCTGGTGTTTGTCCCCCAGCCCCATGGGACCGATGATGTTAGTTGGCATTTCTTTATTAACAAAGAACCCAGAGCAAGGGTAGCAGCAACCCAAAGAATTCAGACCTGGTTTATTTTTTTTTAATTCCACACAATTTTTTATTTCCTTTGGTCTTATTAACTTTACAGCTGGATAAAATAAAGCTGGTTTTTGAACCTGATGATATTACAGGGCTGTGAGACAGAACTTGTGAAAGTCAGTATTGGCTTGCTACAGAGTGCACCAAGTACTTTAAGCATGATGTTTGCACAATTCTTCCACAGTGGCTGGTTAAGAGAAGACATGCCAAAAGCTATGTTTTTAAATGTCATGTAACCAAAAATCTTGCTCAAGGAGTTAGATGGCAGAAGCATTAAACAGTTTTCACATAAAACAAAGAAACCCTGACTTTGATTAGTACTTAGAAGTGAAAGCTATCCCTAGGCCACTTCTTTGAAACACAGGCATCAGGAGAGCAGAACAGCATCTTGTTAGAGACAGACTAGGCAAAAAAGGTGCTAAATGAGAAAGATCTTTACAGACCCTTAGTGCCCAGCACTTACTAGAAACCCAGCAAATGTCTCAACCAGCATACCTCCATGGAGAAAAAGAATTTCATAGTCCAGTGTTAACTATCCCTTCTTTTCTATTAAATTCTACATCAGTGACCTTGCTGGTTTTCAAAGGAAATGTGAATAAGAAAAGGTTTTGCATTCTTGCTAGCATTCATATTTCATACACGCCCTGAAGTCTGAGCATGTTTTTAAAAATTCAAGTATAACCAAGATGTGGCAAAAGCAGATCATACATATTAAAGCACACTGTGGATTGCATATACTGAAGTCGATGTATCTATCTAGGCACATAGCTGGAAACCAGCCTCTTGTCAGAGATGCTTTGACTAAGCACATGATATTTAAACATTCTGTGGTGTAGAATTTCACCCTTTAGGTTTTGGTGTGTGAATTTAATTTTCAAAATAAATGTTTGTGGATTAGCTTTGGTCTGCAGACTACAATTTAGCACATGGATGAAAATGAGACAGACTCAATTCTAATTCACACTATAAAATGCAGCTGGATGTACTGAAGTACAGCTGGGATGCATAGGCATGGAGTTTTTTGGTGGTTACAAATATTGTGAAGTATATAAGCATTTCCAAAAGCAGTGAATATAACACTATGAAATCACATTTTATATTTTCAGCATTCTGTGTCAAAGAATGAAAGGTGGAAATGCAGTGTGTTTTGTCTTTCCCAGCAAAACATTTCTCCCTTTTTCTATACAATTTATGTTGAAAAGGAATTATCAACCTGATTTAATTTACTTTTTTATACACATCATATATCAACGCAATCCTGAGCTGAATTTTATGTTCCATAATCCTGTCCAGTAATGTTTTTATCATGACAAAATAACTGCCTTCTTGAAATTCAAATCTATAACACATCATTGAGATATTAACTCTAGAACTGTAAGAGGATATGTGGAACTATTTTCAGCTGCTATCAATTGTACATGACTGTGCTTCTGAGGCACTTAGGGATTGCTGAAACATTTTGTGAAGGGGATAGGTTTTATAAAATTATTATTTCCATAAAGAGATACATTTAAGGTTTTTGCCTTCACTTTCGGCAATGCAAACAGCAATGCCTGGGAAAGTTAAACACATTTAAAGAAGGCAGACCATACAAAAAAATTGAAACTGCATTTTAAACCTGTTTTACACGGGCAGTGACATTGCTTTGTATATCAAGAACACAGGATGGGCAAATATTTTCTCATCTGGCTCCTGAGCTGAAGATGACATGACTGGAAAAAAAATTGCTTATACAACTAAAATTTCAACTGAATAGTTGTGTGCGTGATTCATGCAAAAAGTATAATTTTAGACTCCTTTCACTTACCCTTGAAAATCTTTTCAGGAAAACCTTAAGTCTGAAAGGGAAGGAAAAGACAGGATGTAGAAAAATATCATCATCTTTGTTCCCTCTGTATTTAAAGATGCACCAAAAGAGTTTATTGTGATTATAGGCCATATCCAGTAAGAGATGAACTATACAGTAATTTAGCCACAGATTAGGTGTCTAAATAGTAATCCCAAGAGACTTTCCTGTCCAACTCCATTATGTCTTCATTAAACACTCTAATGTTTCATGTGCAAAGCATCAGGCTTTTCTTGTGAGCTGTGGTGCAGGATGTGTCTTGTCCACAGCAGCTGGGGAGATGCTAAGGGTAGCACCAGGCTTGGCTGCTCTTTCACATAGCATCAATCCACACTCCAAGAAAAGTTCTAGTGTAGGCGTTTGGATGGAATATCTTTTTAAATAGATCTTTTCCTATTAAAATGAGGTTTTATGTCTATTGCTCTGCAGATTAAATATTAGATTTCATATATATTTCATATTTCATATATATTCAGCATATTGCTGCAGATCAATTTAGTGAACTTACTTTGCTGAACAGCTGAAATTTTTTGTGATGTGGGTTGATGATTACAAAATACACATGTTTGACTTTGTAAAAGTAGTTATGAATTCTGTAGCATGGGCACATTCAGTATGTGGAACTCAAACTTTGTCATTATCTTCATTAAAACAAATTTTTCTCTTGTGATGCTCCACCAGAATTCTCCTACAGGTTTCCCTGCTGATGCAGGTGGGTTTTCTTGTTGTTTGGTTTTTGTTGTTGGGATTTTTCTAACACCTCTTCTTTCCATGTCTCACAACGACCTCTATAATATTGCCTTTAGGCCCGCAAAGTTGTTAATCAATAGAGGGAATAAAATCCAGCTTGCCAAGACCAGCCAAAACTTTGAACCTGTTACAGACTCTTCTTCCACACTGCTCTCCTTCATCTCTTCTAAGAGGCCACTGACAGGGCATATTGCAACCCCTCAGGGGGAGCTGAGTGTGTGCTCATGGTGCCAGTCCACCTGCATGTGCACCTGGATTGGCTGTGCACTTCTGCCAAATCCCTTGTGCCCTTGTAGGGAAAACTCACCTACTACAGGGACTCGAGTCTCTTCCCACCTTCCTCCTATGTTGTTTCAGATACTAATTTCAACAGACATTAAAGGAAAAGTCCTTTGATATGTCTATTCCAAAGTTTATAAAAATTGGTCAACAGATTCAACTTTCTTAAGCAAAAAAGAAAGACAGACAAATAGACATTGCATAATGATAATTTCATCAGGAAAATATGTTAAAAACAAGTTCCTGAGTCCTTAGATGTAATAATTACAGTTATTACTACATAATACACATTTCTATAAGCATTAACTCACTAAATACAAATAACCTTTGGAATTTTCAGGGGATCACACCCCTTTTAGGTCACTTAATAAAGAACTAAATTTGAGGCAATTGCAAAATCACTAAACACAGACATCCAGTTTCCAAATCTGAATGCAGAAGTTAGCAAATTTTCTGTACTAATGTCTTTAACCAATGTGCTGGATGGTACTAGTCACATACCCAGGTATTCTGCCAGAAATTTCAAATTCCAGATATGATTTCGGTCTCCTTCATTCACCCAAAGATACTTGTATAGCAAAGATATATCATGTCTGTGTCGGTTATACTGATTCCTACACCGATTATCAATTTAAGGGTCTTATATTTGTCCAGGTATTAAAAACAATACTGCCTGCTTATGATAAAACATGTAACAGATCAGATAGGGCACATCATAATTTTATATGTTCACAAGCAGTCGAAATGTATTGAATAATTCCCTGTTTAAAAACTTTGTGAACTTCATATGAAGTTAGTAGGTGGCAATTTGAAAGCAAACAGGAGAAAATGCTTCTTCATCCAACATGTATGAATTCAGTGGTTGAAGTTCTTCTCTCTGGAGATGGTCAAAAATGCTATCAGACAAACTGACAAAACCACTAATAGTCTGCAAGCCACAGATTATTCTGGAAAAGTATCTACTTCTCAGGCATTTGCTGGTGACCAGCATTTCCTCTGTTTCTTTGTTTTGTGAAAAAATAGATTTTATTCAGGCAAGTATCTGTGCAGTTGCATATATCTGTCAAGGATCCCAGACCCCAGACACAGCAGCAGCATCCTCTGTGCTCCCATGCCCTGTGATCAGGACCACAGCCTGGCAGCTACTTGTTACTGCAGCATGGGAAATATCCAGCCCATCTTGGCTATCCAGGTGTCAACTTTTAGCAAGCAAGCAGAACTGGGGTGAAAGACACCAAAACAAGCTTTGAAACAGTTCTCAGGTTTTTGTGAGCCGAGTTTTCAGTCTGTTGATAGAGAGGCCCCAGTCCTCATGTCACACTGGGACCTGGTGCATACTGATAGGAAACCACTTTAACATCACTTTTAATTAGCTATTTTATATTAAAGGAGTATTTAATCTCATTATTAATTTTCATGCTGATTGTTTTCATATAATTTCTGTTCTTCAGAAGTCCTGCTTCATAAGGTATTACGCATGTTTTCTTATGAAAGTTAGCACTTCTGTAACTGCTGAAAACACAGCAGTCAGAAGGCATCAAAAGCATTTTTTCATCAGAACATATTTAATTCTTTAAATATGGCTTCACATAGCCCTTTCACACTAATCCTGTCCAAATTAGTCATCATGAAAGGATGCCAAGTAGGTTATATATTTTCTTGGTAAAGGGGAAATGCAAAAGGCCAGTCTTCTATTTGCTCTAAAAAAGAGGCCTCCTGGTTATCTTGTTACCTACTTAATAGGAAATATTCTGTTTGTATTTTCAAGAAATTTCCCATGCTATTCCTATGTTGCAAAAATGAGACAAAATTTCTGAATTAAATGGACTTAGGTTGTCCTTGACTTGAATCATGCTTGCTAACTGTGCATCTATGAATACAAAGAATATCCCATGCACATAGTTTGTTTGCACAAAGTAAACTGTCTTTGGGCAAATAAATGTAGAGTAATACAGTGCACTTCACAGGAAGAAACCGGAAGTGTTTTTCAAATTTTTTTTGAAAAATGCCATTTCATATTGATAATAACTATGCAAATGACCTCCAGCATAAGAAATACCAAATACCAAAGGGATTTTGAACCTTTTTAAATGAATGCAACATTTAATTGTTTTATCTGGAGAAAAAAATAACTTTTCTAATTTCAATTACCTTTTTAAAAAGTTATTCTCAAAAAGAATATTTCAGTTTAATAAGAATCAATGTTATTACCTTGTCAAGATATAAAATTGAGTCAATAATGATCTGTAGAATTTGGCTTATAGGCAAAGTTGAAAGGAGCCATTTGCATACAACTACATAGAACCGATTTCATCACAACCTGAATATTACCAAGATAAGCTTCTAAGGGCACATCTACACTAAAATACTCACAATTTACTTTTGTAAAAGCCTAAATCTTATCTAATGTTCATTGATTTACTTAAAAGTGAATGGTATGCGTAGAGAATGTACTTATACTTGTCAAAAAATGTATGCAACTTCATTATTTTCTCAGGTCTCTCTAATTTAAGTGATTTATAAGTGCATGAAACCCAGAGCATATGAAATAGTTTTAAACTTTACTTAATACAGATTACTCTCAATTTTACATCAGATAAAATAATTCATTTCTTGCATGCCCATATTCAGAAAGGTAGCTTTTACGTATTGCAAAATTAAAATTATATAAGAGAATATCAGAATTGTGTGGAGATCCTATAAAGACTTGCAAATTAAAACACAAAACCTTTAAGCTCACTAAATTTCCTTTCTCGAGTAAGAAACAAGATCTGTTTTCCACCAAGGTTTTAAAAACCAAATGCAGAGCCAGGCAGTTCCCCTAGTAATATTGGGATGGTGAGAAATTTTTCTTCCAATAAAGAGAGAACATCTTACTCAGTTTATCCAACTAATTCAGACCAATGCACAATACTACTGATACTCTGAACAAGACACTAAGAAAAAAAGCAACACCACAATCTAGAACTTTTTCAGTTTAAACAAAAACAGTCTATTGAACCTTAGATCTTCTAGTAGGAGGCCTTGGTGATGAGAACAATTCTTTCATTTTCATTTTCATTTCTGTACATACCACTTAATTGCTTGACTAGATACATTAATTTAGTGACTAAATAATAATTAAACTTTAGAAAATGCTTTACATAACCAATACATTTATGATAGTGTTATTACTTAATAGAAATACTTTTTTAAACACCATTTGTGTTCAAGTGAATTCCTATTCAGAAGGAATTTGGCATCAGCCATAAAAAAGAATAATCACGGAGTAACTTAGAAATGCATAATTGATTATTTTTAACAAAATTATCTACAAACTGTTTAATAAATATGCACAGGTGCATAATTAGGTTTTTGTTAGCCTTATATATAAATCTCAAAACTAAATTCATTAATTTGATAATCAAAATGTTTAGGTTCTTACCAAACAATAACAATTTAATATTCTTGAAGAAATCAATATTACTATTTAAAAAAAAACAAACAAAAGCAAAAAAACCCCAAACCCACAAAACAAAAAACACCCCAAAACCCACAAAAAAAACCTACCAAAAACAAAAACACTAAAAGCACTTTCATCAAGTGTGCTTGCTTATTGATCTAAATTAATCTATCTGCAAAAGAAAATGGTTCGTACTGCTTTAATGTCTTGTGAGCTGATCCGTTTCTTTCTGCAAAGGAAGATATTAATTTTCAGAGAAGCCACAACCATGCAGATTTGTTGTTCTGTAGGTATAACAAAATGGTGTTGACTCTCCTGTGTTTTAAAATGGGACTATTATTTCGAATGCTTTCTGATGACTGAATCTTTACAGATCATCATAACATGTTGTTGGAATTGAAAATTACATCAACGATTCTGTACCATGCATTGTACATGACCTGCATACTGAGGGAGAAGAGTACAAGCAGGAAGGAATGCTTTTTGCACTTGCTGAAACTCACCTCATCTCACAACATCTACTGTGTTCAGTCTAAGTCACTTTGAAGACAGATGTAAAATCCACATTCTACATGCTGTTCCTGCTTAAGTTCTCAAGAAATGCTGAAGTAATGATGAGATAGGCTGAAATATACTGCTGAAAAACTCCAGAAAAAATACTCTGACACAGATTCAGATTTGTATAAATACTCTCAAGATATTTAAGATTCAAGATAAAGTTTCAGATGTGAAAAAATGCAAGTGAATTACTTAAGCAAAATTGGCATGATTTTCAGAGACACTCAACAGTTTCAGCTGCCATTTAGTTCACCTGTAAAATTACATAAAACAATCTATTTGTGTAATCTACAGCCTTGGAAAAAAGGTCTCCTGTGATCTTTCATAAAAGATTCTTGGCAGATAAATGTAACAGAAGAGACATTGTCTCTTTCCTGAAAGTGAGTGCTGAAAGTCCAATAGCTTTTCCAAACACATTGTTATAAGCATTTTATTCAAAGAGGATGAAACTATAACACTTTTAATGTTCTTTTTTGCCTCAAAGTGTGTTTCTGTTGGTGGCTTTCCTCCAAGTTTTCCAAGTTGTGTTGTAATGAGGAATGCTTGATGGAAATAGGAATAGCAAATACTACACAGAAAAGAGAGCAATGACTCTGAAGTGATTGATAAAGAAGTCAAATTTGTTCCAAAATAGAATTCTGTTTTCTTTCTAGTTAAAAAGAGCAATGTTCTGCTTCAGAATGTTTTGTCTAAAAAGGATGTACTGTATCTTCTGGGTGACCAACTGGCCAGCTTGAAACACACACTATACCAGTGTGTATTTACATGTATACATGTTAACAGATATAAACACACATATGTATCATGTATCAGTGTATATTTAACTGCTTCCCACTGAATGCATGAACAGTTTAGTGCTTCAAAATTTTTTCTTTTCACTCTTACTTCCACATTTTCATTTAAGAAACAGAAGCCGTGGTCTTTGAGCACAGAGTACACTGCAGTCTCTGAAACTCAAGAATATGTTTCCGC
This sequence comes from Melozone crissalis, assembly GCF_028551555.1. Classification (NCBI taxonomy): domain Eukaryota; kingdom Metazoa; phylum Chordata; class Aves; order Passeriformes; family Passerellidae; genus Melozone; species Melozone crissalis. The sequence goes on along the minus strand of NW_026535783.1, from coordinate 31,989,391 downwards.
TTGCCATCATTAAATGACCTGTCATTAATTAAAGGACTAGGAAATTATGACATTGCCTACTAGCTACGTAGACCCTGGGTATCAGTGCGCTTCCTCACTTTCAAATGCTCTTCCCTTGGAGCATTTCTGTAAAGGGGAACAGCAAATTGGAAATGGAAGTGCACGTACCTCACTGAGGGAAGGCCTCATGGCAGTACAACAGGCAAGCCCTGTTGTACATCCTCCCGGGGCATTGCAACATTTTGCAGGGCTCAGGAGCAGCAAAAGCGCTTGGACAATGCTCAGGGTGCCAAAGTTGTATCATGGGTGCCAAAGATCATGAGCTAATGTGCTTGTAAAATCTCTTCCCACACAAGGCCCAGGGCTATGGGTTTACCTCGGTCTTGTGATGTGACATAGAGATTACAAACAAGCAGTGCTGGAGAGTCACCTGGGCAGTAACCAGGTCAGACCACAGCTTGTCATCACTGCAATTATGGTCCCCTTCTCATAGGATGGGCCAACACTCCCACCAAAGCTGTTACCAAAGATCTAATCTTTGTTCTGCCAGCTGATAAAATTAAAAGTGTAAAGAAACTTGCCTAACAGATCTTAAATGTGTTTTAACACAAAGTGCCCAAGAATATTTAACTATTGATTGGTACCCTTCCTGCAGCATCTGGAGAAAAAAATCACTTCAGAGTAGACTTCAGGTGAGAGCTCCCCACTGGGCTGTGGGAGATGAAGGTCAGTCTATAGATCACAACAAGCAGGGGAGCAAATTGATCCTAGGTGGAGCAGGTCTCGTTATTCCTGTCCTTTATAGTGGAAAGGGAAGGAGCACAAAAGAATTCAGTTTTGTCATAATGCAGAGGGGAAAGGCCAGAGGAGGGCAAACCCTTGCTTCCTTTCATCCTGCTAAGGTCATTCACATCAGTGCATTCCCTAACACACAGCTCTTCCTGCCAGTTCTGCTCTCAGACTTTGGAATGTAACACAACTAACCAATTTCATATTAATCTGTATTGGAGCATAGTAGCATGTTAGTCTCATTTACTTTTTATAAACCTTTAAAAAGGTCATATAGGAAGACTGGAGGAAAGGTTAATGCTCACAACTGCCCTGAGCCAGGATATTCTGTGCCCAACCAGAACAACACCCAGCTTGCATGATCTACACCTTTGAAATACAGATGGAATTAACAAAGCTTGTATGTTCTTATTCATATAGTCACTTCAAAAGAAAATACTTTTAATGGAATGAATCCCAAGTACAAGATAAGATTTCCCCAATGACTACCTTCTATCTTTGTTTACAACATCACCAAAAAACCCCAAAAACATATGACTCAATTATTTATCTACCCATTATTTATTCATTCTCCTAGTAGTATCTCAGTAAACTAGCATGTGGTTTGGCTGCTCAGTTATCCCCTAAGGATTCTGGCCAAACACTCCTGCACAAAGGAAAACCGGAGAGTATTTTCGTTTGAAAACACAAAGAACACAGACATGTCTTTTCTAATCTCTTTCACTAAAGCTTTAACTGGTCGTGGACATATTCCAGACAGTCTGGTTCAATCTTGGGTAAAGTCTTCAAATATTTGGAGACTTCTGAAGTACCCTTGTGCACTATTGTGTCCCTGAAAGCAGGTCCTAGAAAAACCCCTTATCTCTGGAACACACTGAAAAGGTATATTTGGTTACACATTCCAAATACAAAGAAGAAGAAATGAATGTGGGTTTATACACACACACACACACACACGCACACACACACACAGACCCTTGTTCGTGTAAGCCGAACTGGTTAATTTGAGGATATTTTTATTCTCAGAAAGTGTAACTTACCACTCCCATGGGCTTGCTCTGTCTCACTTTGAGTTCCTCTTTTTTGATTTTTGCCTGATAAACATAGCTCCTACCCTAACTATGCAAAACCTGCTGCTTTCACTTCACATCATTTCCTCAAAATTCATTTCTCTCTCTATCTTATTTCTCTTTAGTGAAGAGGAAAAAAAGATCTGTCACAATAAACGAAGTGTCAGGTTTTGTGTCTCATCATTGTCAAAAACTGGCAAAATCTGTGGGGAAGGAAGGATTTGGATAAAATTTGGTCAGGTTCCAGCAAAGAAAAATGTTCCGAGATGTGGTGAAATCCTTCCATAGGCCTGGGCCAGTCTTCACCATTAAAGGATCTCACATCTATAGTCTAAGTACATTCTTTCGTAAACAAACCCCTTATAAGTAGAGTTCAGCATGAATGCACCCAAGCTCAGCTGCCACAGCAACTTCCTATTAGAGTGAACAAAGAGGGGAAAAAACACCCCACCACCACCCCCCCTGCCCCAGACATCTTCAAACTGAAAGGAGTCAGAAGCTGGTGGCTGGAGAAAGCCAGCTTTCAGTGTAATAAAGGTAGTGGGGAAGGTCTGAGGGGCAGTGACATGCCCTCCATACTAAAGAATAGAGTTGGTAAGAGGCAGAAAAATCTAAGCAACCTGAGACAGCATAGCAAAAAGCAATTTGGTGAAAGAATGAGACCTGGGGTGGGCCTGACCTGTAGTCAACTACTTAAGCAGTCTGTATAACTTAAGCAGTCCGTATTTTAAACACAATTGGTATGTTCTGAGAACTATGGTTCACTAAGACCATATTATTTGGGTGTCTAGAGGCTCTGAAGTATTAGAAAATTCTGTCAGTCACTTAAGTATGCAATAAACATTATCTGTTTGATAGGTTATAAAAATCCTGATAAAAAAAAAGTTATAAATTGTACTTAGAAATTAAAATCTTCACAGCACTGGAAGGAAGAGTAACACAGCTAACTGTGAATCTGTAGAGTATGGCTAAAAAAAAAAAGGTATTTTTCAAGTCATCACCTTCACAGGAGGAGACAGCAAATATTATGGGAAGGCACACAGAGATGTTTTCATTTATAGCAAGACAAATCAATCCATCTACATTTATTGTGACTCTTGACACTTCACTTCCCAACCCTAGGTTTAATTGTAAAGTTCTTTGAGATCCCAGGAGATAGGGTAAGGCACCCAAGTCCAAAGAACTACAATAGTACAAAACTGCAGTGAAAATAAATTTCACCGCAATGATAATTTAAAACAAATTTAAGCACTGAATGCCATTCTTGTGGCAAGATGGTTTTGTCTTGGTTTTTTGTCCAGTGCTGATATTTACTTACTGTAAATTTATCACAACAAAAAGACTATGTCTAAAGAACTGAAAGAATTTCAGGATTTGTAATAAAACAAAACTTCTCTAATGACTTTGCAATTAATGTAATGTAATTCAGGAATTCAAAAGATCTAGAGATTTTAATAAACTGAAACACTTCACTGCATTTGCTTTTGTTCAGGTATGTCCTGCATTTACTTTCTCATAAATCCTCTTTAGACTGGCAATTTACCTAAAACTAGCATAATTGAGCATATTTGTAATAATACACATGGTAATGCTTCTCACTAGGAGACTAAAGCCTAAATTTTCTTATTTCAAAACAGGAATAGTAAGTGACTTATTGCACTTCAGAGGATGAAGTTTTATAATTTTACTCATGCACCTCAAAATATGACGCCATAGTGCCAGATATAAGCCATTAAAAACTCAGTTTCTAGAGAGATATGCATTTTTAGTGTGCACTGGAATGGCATGGGCAGCCCATTCAAACTCTGTAAACAGACCAGCAATACCAGCAGGACTGGAAAAGAATAAAATAGCTTGCTATATGATCTATATGATCACAGAACAAAAGGGAGGTAGATTTGTTCCCTTGCCAATATGACTCTTTTTTTTTTTTTTTTTTTTTTTTTTTTGGTTAGAACAGTCACAAAAAAAAAAAAATTTTGTGCTCTAGTGTTTCCTGTAAAAAAAAAAAAAAAAAGTCCTTTCACAACCTGGAATATGCAGAGGTGGAAACCAGCCTGCAAGGCAGCAAATAGCCCAGTGATTATCTGCCTCTGAAGAGAAGGCTCAGACTGTCCACTTCAGAAAGACTGGACAAAACTAGATCACAACTCACTGTGATTTCTCATAGTTGTCATTTAGGCCATGCTTGCAGTTTGTCAGTTTTAAATTGTACTGTTACCATATTCTTTATTATTCCTTCGAACCTTATCTAACAAGGAAAACCAAGAAATTCATCGTAGCCAGCCAAGAAAGTATCTTTCAGTGGAACTTACAAAGAATTTGGATTGAAACCAGTACTACCTATGCCTTAATTTTTTTATTCCCTCATAAATTCATGATGTATAAACTTATTATGCTTAACATTTCAGAGACTCCACTAGGGATTTATTAGAAATTTTAGTGTCTCAGCCACATGAAGAGGGATTGGTTTGAGAGGGTTTTTTTAGATGTCATTTTCTAATTGAGCATTAAGTGCCCATTGTAGCAGTAAGTCCCTCATGGTGTAACAGATGCCTTTGTGTTTTAATTCATGTAAGTTCCATGAATATTTATGTATATTAGTTAAAAACAATTCAGCTACAGCAATACTATTCTGTGTTCCCTCATCAACAAATAAGAAGTGCTCCCCTTACCACATGCTTATCTCTCAGTTATTAATGTACAATAACAAATTCCAAGCTCTCAGCTGGGAACATTATATTGTAATTGCTTGGTAGGCTATTAGGGCGCACCTGTCTGTCAGAATCAAAATACAGGAATTAACTCTCCTAGTATGGGTAGAGAAATTTTGATTTCTTCCGCCATCTTGTGGAAATGTTATTAATTGCAAGACAATCTTAAATATTTCACACAGTTCTGTATACGAAGAAACCTGAGGAATGTGGCTCAAGGCAGTTTTCTTTCCTACACCAAAAAGTCTGCTGCTTATGAAGTAGTAATCTGGTTCGGTAATGTCTTATAGTCAAATATTTTAAATTAGTCGATCTAAACTCAGTGGCTGCTCTTTCTGTATGCTGTGTGGACTGTACATAAAAATCTAGATCTAAAATAGATCTAAAACTATTTTTAGACCTTCCTTCATGCTCACATTTATACACAAAGATACTGTGCTTCTTTTAAAATTCATTGCACAACAGAAGCATTTATTTTCACCTGGATTGCTGGCTGGAATCTGGTTTTTTTCCCCAGTAATTTTTTGAAAATCATTAAATGATTCTTCTGAAAATAAATATTCACTGATTGCTTAATTAAACTTATTAAAATGCAAATTAAAATCCCAAACTAATGGCAATAATTAAAAAAGAACACATTACCACAATGATGAAAGATCAGATTTAACTTTTTCCATTATCCAATACAATGTCAATTAAGTATAATTGGAAAATGAGAAAGCACAAAAGAAATCTGAAAACAGCTTTTGCCACAGAAACTTTACCAGGAATGAGTCACCTCATACATAGCTCACAAGAAGCTGATAGGGTGTTATTCTGCAAGGGGGTTTGGATACTTTTGGGTTCTAAGTCCACTTGCAGTCCATGAGAGTTTGAAACACAGACTGAATCTTCTTTCTGTCCTCTTCCCTCCAGCTATAATATTGTGGCTGTAGGAAACTGAAACAACTTTCTAGATTCCATATCTTTGATCTATAACCACTTGCTAAACTACATTCACAGAAGAATACAGGTGATAAGCTCCAGGAAACCGTAGTGTGTGTGTGTGTGTGTGGTGGAATTACAGTAATACTTGAGCATTTAACCATGCAGCTCTTTTTAGCATTAATGCGAGTCAATAAAGTAAATCCCTATATTCCACTTTGAAAATATGTGTGCAAGGGTTTGAATTATTTCCCTTTTTTTATGGTTATCCTTTGATATCATTCAGCATGTGAATGCTAGCAAACAAGTGGAGGTCAGCACCATTTACTCATTGCAAAAGAAATGAAATAGAATTGCTTGGGGGCAATCTAATCCAGCAATCTAATACATTTTAGTAACTGCTCCATCCCACTCTCAGAAGCAACAGGCAATTTTGCTACATTTCTGATTCTTTCTAGAGTAGATATTGCTCTCTTACACTTCTGCATTATATTTCAATTGGTCAAGAATCCTCTACAGACAATGTCAAGACCAATGAATTGAGTGTTTATCTAAATAAAAGCCACTTGACGTGCAAGCTACTGCTAAGATATTGCTGCACAGACCTCCTTCAAACTGTACTATTTAAATTCCTCTGGCCTCTTAAATGCTGTTTTGGGCTTTGATGCTGCTGCAATACCTGTGCTATAAAGCACAGCGGACTCTTCAGTGGGATTTTGGAAGAGTACTTGTGGAAGAGAGCAGTTTTTCTGATTGTGTTAAGCTCTAATTTAACGTAGGTCAGTCACAATAGGAAAAAACACAGAAGCATCAACAGTTGACCCACTGCTGGGAGTGTCTCAGACAAGAAACAAGGTGGTGTTTCAGCCCCTGTTATCCTGGTCTCAGGCATGTGGTACATTAGGACACTATACAGCCCTAAGCTCCTACCCAAGTGCTCTCACCACCTTTATTGCATGCTGCTGTTTCCAGAGAGTTTGTGACCTCAATCACAAGGTTGCAAACAACAAAGTGTTGAATTACAAACTGTCTGTACAGGCCTAGTCCAAGTCACAATAATTCAAGAGCTGACATGGGGCAGCTTTACTCTGACACAAATAATTTGCTTCTTAACACGGGTCACAGCTTACATACTGTTCTCCATACCATAAGCCTATGGGAATATTTGCTCCAGTACCATCTTTCACGTCATTATCAAAATTGGACCTGTTGTAGGCGGTTATTGTTAACTTCTTTCCTAATAGGAGAAGTGAAGTCTTATTCCAGTCACATAAAAATTAATGACACTATAAAATTAAGTGCTGACAAAGTACAAAAGATTATGCTCTCTTCCTTTCAGAATGTGTCATGTATGTTTCTTTGTAGCAAGGGTTCACACAAGCATGCTTTCCTATTTGTATATTTTGCTGCTACTGTACATCCATTGCAAATAGCATCATTTTCTGGTCAAAATGACTCACCCATTATTCGATTACTACAGTTAAACCTGCTGTCAAAACGTTATTCCTGATATCTCCTAAATAAACTTTTCTGCCCTGTCTCAGATGTGGCCCCAGATCTATCCATGCTGAGGATTCCTACAACACTCAGCATAATTTCCAGACATTGGATCCATTTCTTGATCACATGGACTCAGATGACTTATGGATTGGGTAAGAGAACTGGCTACCTGGAGTTTCTTGTGTTGATAGCCCTAAGCATATAGAATCACTAACCACTGAAAACAAGAGTTGAAAAAATGAAGTTGATTCAGGGGAACTTTCTTGGGTCTGAGCTTGAAAATCCTGTTAAATCTTGTCTTCCAAGCTGTCTTTGAAGGATTAAGTGCCTTTTCTTCAGGTACAGTTTCTTTTCTTCAGGTTTCAGAATTCTGCCAGATATTATGTGTGAGACTTGTTAAAATTGTAGCTCCCACAACCCATTAAAAATTAAATCTAAGTACCCTTAACACAGTGAAATCAATGAAGATTTCTGAGGTCAGCTTGAGTCAAAGGACAATTTGGTAGCTATGATAATGGACCTATATTCAAGGAACTCAAGTACATAATCAGCGGTAATAACAATTCTGCAAGACAAATTAGATGGTTAATGACATGTAAATAGAACCACGGTATTCAGATTACGTCATTAGTAGTGGCTGTGCAACTGCAATGTCGTCAGAGGGAGCACACAAAGACCTAGATGGAAATTGCCAAATTGTTTTGTTGATAGGGAAGAAAGGGAGGAGAGCTGGATTCCACCCTCCCAGCTTACAGTAAAATATTTTAAATTAGTGTGTCAGTTGTATAAGGTTAACAGAGCGGAAAGTACTACAAATTTAATTTTGCCTTGGAAAGCCTGCCAATTTTCCATATTCGCACTTCTTTTATAGACAATGCCTCACTCTTCCTCACTATTCTCTTACTTGCTGTTAGGCATTTCCTTTTCAATTTATTATTGCACTTCTTCTTGACATGCTATGTTTCTTCTATTTAATCTCTTTGTAAATAAAGCTACGGTGGCATGCAAAATGTCATCACTTGCCACAGAGAGGACATGGAGGTGACATATAGCTCCTTTATAGCTCCTTCCACAAGGAGTCACAACTCACTTTGGTGTCTAACCTGTGTGAATAAAGAAGAGGATATGACCACCTATGTTCCCATGGATATGACATTGGCCACAATGCCCTTATCTGTTGCAGTGGAAATGGTGTCAGCTTCAAAGTTAAACATTCTTGTTATTATAAGCCTATGCAATGACAGGACAGTAATGCATATTTACTCAGTGTTTTGGTGATCCTTTCCCAGACAGTTATAAATTATTTCTTAGATGAGAGCTTTTTATACTTGATGAATAGCAGATGATTGTCACTACTTTACTGTTTAATTTTTAAATTAATTTGAAGTATAATTCTCCAACTATAAAGTGCTCTGAGACTACTAAGAAATTAATCACATTAAATGAACTTCATTATAAATCATCATCCTTATATGACTCTCAAAATCAGGCACTGGAAGAAATTAATGCATCAAAGCAGGATTCATTAAAACAGAAAATGCATTTTAGAATTGAGAAAACAATAGGTATGTATTAAAATTGTGGAATTGTGTGGAACTCCTCTATCAAAGTTATGTAAAACCCCAGTTTATACATAGTGAGAGCATACAAGTTTGTAACACCTCTAAAATTTAAACTTATGCATTAAGCTGATATTATAAAAAAAGTTTTTAAAGCATTATAGATCTGAGCAGTGACCTACAGTCTCAGTCTTATACCACTGTAAAACTTCCAGTAATTATGTTTAAGAAGACAAAAAGCCAGTCATGCATGAATAAAAGCAAATATGGTGCACTTTCTATAAAAACCAAGACATCTTCATATTGAAAAGAAAAACACCAAATACACAAAATATAGTTATTAAACTTGTAAAAAACATACAAAATGTTTAAAGAGACCATCAAAGATAAAATATGAAGCACATATCAGAAGTTACAGTTTGTAACTATACTTTGCTTTTCTGATAAAATCTAATTCTTTGAAATGAGAAAGAAAAAGGAATAAACTACTTCTGAATATGAGACTGCTGATTTTTATAACCATATAGACATTTGCAAGTCTTAAGTGCAATGTCAGAAAGCAAAGGCAACGGGCTAAATATCCAAGCTATTCATCTGGGCAGCCATGCAGAATATTCAAACTGAAACAGGAAATTAAAAATTATGAAAACATAACTTTCGTTTTCCAAGTACAGTTTTAAATTACTTTTAAGCGAAGTTCAGAGGATTTGAACTTGAGTAGGAGGCTTCTTGTGTTAGTCTTTCTGCTAAATGCTCAACTACCTAGAGGTACTCTCCAGTGGCCTACACTAAACTCTGGAGACCACTATTATGATTAGTTTAGGAACTTGCCTCTGCTCGATTCATCTATTTTTTCTAGCACCTGCTTCTATCTTACCCCACAGAATATGAAAGGAAAATATAAGCCTGAAAAGCTAAGTTTGTAAAAATTTTGTAAAATTTTGTCAGAACAACAAACAATTGCTGAGAATGAAATGCTACAGTGAAATGTTGGAATACAACGCAAATTAAATTTCAGATACTTCTCAGCTTTTCAGAATTATTTTAAAGAAACTGATATATAGTACACAGATTCAAACCTGCAACCGCAAATTTAAGCTTTTTTTTTTGCATGGAGCTTCGGTGTCTTAATTGTAAAAGATATGCTAAGGCTAACCAAAGGGGATCTATTGAACATATAGAAAACAGAATGCAAAACAAAAATTATCTAGATCCACACGAACTAGATTTAAATTTAATATGCAAGATAATTCTTAGACTTCAATAAGGTTTCAGACTCCATAGAGTTAAAATTTTTATCCAGCTTGTTTTTGAAATTTCAAAGTTTTGGGAAGTTGTGGAATTACTGACAGACCTGCCATGAAAAGCCAAAAAGTTTCCTCAGTCTGAGTGAACTCCCTGAAGTATTCTCATTTTAAAAAGACTTGGGGAGAGTGTAGTTAATTCTTCTGCACCCTTATTTTTCTACACAGGAGCAGACATTTCATGGTCAAGAGCTGAAAGCACAAAATACTAATGCACAGGGTCCAGACAGCATACTCTTAAAAGGTTTGTTTTTCTTAGCTGGTTTATGCCTACTTGATGAGGCAAAGGTCTACAAAATGAGTATTTTACAACCCCAGACCAAAAACCAAAAGGCAACTTTGCTGCCCCTGACCCTACGCACCAGAAAAATAGAAGTAAAAAAGAAAAAAAAAAGTGTGGTAGAGGGGCTGCCTTCATTTTGCTCCAAAATAAACATTTACTTGCTTTTTAAAGGAGGGAGGGAGGAGGGAAGGAAAACATTGACTTAATGGAGCATAAAAGAAAACAAAGTTTGTTAAGTTCTTTTGTCCCTCTCTAGAGAATTACCTCATTTAAATGCAAGACCCATTTATGGATAATGGGAAAAATAAAAGCTTTGTGAATGTAGGCATGAAAAATTCTTATACTTGCAGAAAACATTGATGAGTCAATATCTGTTTATTTGGAAGATTTATTTAGTGTAACAGATAAGTACTTTAATTAAAGCTTCCATCTGTGGAAGCTGACAAACACTGCACCTTTGCTATTTCTGACCGTGATAATGCTGAAGGGGAATGTTTCTGTGCAATAGTGTCACCAAGGTCATTATATGGTATTTAATGACTATGTTGAAAAAACAGAGCATCGCACACTTATCTCTGATGTGAATGTAAATGTGACCTTTTCTAAAACTAAAAAGGACATGAATATAAAGAAGAAGCAACATATTCCACTTATTTCACAGCATTTCAGCAAGAAGGCAGATCTAAACCAAGAGTTACAAGTGAATATGATGCTGCTGCAAGTGTACTTCAATTTATAAAAAATAAAAACCACAGATACCAGCTGTATAGGTATATGGGTATTGATATCTCTATGCGTTCTTTTGGATTACATTTTAGTTATTTAGTTGAGTTTAGTTTAGCAATTTAGTTATATGTGCTATGGGTACTGAAACTGCTTAATAGAATGTTCCTTTGTCACCTGAGAAAGTGCATCATCAAGATGCAGAAACACAAATTCTTTAATTAAACAGAAGCAAATGGTACAAAAATGTTTTATTAGTAAACCTAATTGAGATACAAGGGAAACTGCAGAAGAAACATCAGGTATAATAGATTATACGTAAATTGTACAATGCGTACATAGGATGGTAATGACATTTATAGGACTAGCAATAAAGGTGAACATATACCAAAGTGTTATCTGCAATAACACACCACTGCCACTAGCATGAGAGACAAGGTGCAGAGGTGGAAGACTGGAAGACTGGTGTACAAGAAACTGTATTACCCAAGAAAAGAGCTTCATTATAGAGGAGACAAACTAGGCAGTAAACGATCAACACAATTACCTAGTTTTCCATAAGGTTGTCATACAATTGTCAACACAAGACATTTTGTTACATAACAAAGGATTCCAAATAAACTCATAGTTACAGTGCCATCATGGGTAACACATCTTAATACTCCGCTGTTGGCAATGCTATGCTCATACAACACTTTAACCAAATCAATAAAAATCATTGAGAAAGTGTGAAATGAAACATATGGGCAAATCTGTCTTACTATCACAACTCTGGGATATTCCAAAAAGCATCTGTCTTGTTCAGTGCCCTTCATTTTATTAAATCCTAGAGGTTCCAAGTGTTCTATTTTATAAAGACTGTGAAATCAATTGACAACGTATAAACATTTATTTAATTGTTTTTACCAACAGTGTCTACTTTCAAGATTACTGATAATAGGCTTAAGCCTCTGAGAAAAATGCATGAACTTTGGTCTGTTAGAAAATTTACCAAGAATTTGCTGGTGGATCAAGGCATAATGATGCACAATTATATGAGTGGTTTTATCCCATTATGGAACATGGTATTTTAAGTTCTCAATTATAAGGAAGTACCTGTGCCAACTGAATTTCAAAAGTACAACCATGAAACATCTCACAATGTATCTTGCTTATCGTATCTCACACTTGCAAAAAGAGCTGGTATATTTCTTAGAAGTGTTTCTGTGATTTATGATTTCGAGAATCACATCTTCTTCATTGCTTCTACAGTTACCCAAACAGTCCTTTTGCAACCACACTTGCAAAAGTCTGCCCCTGCAGACATATAACAATGTTCAAAACCTATCTGTATTTCCATGAAAAATAGTTTCAGTGAAACTTTTGTTGCTTGTTGCTACAACTGCATATTCATGTTTCAAAAGAAATTACTTAGAGACACCCATATTCCTACTTCATTTGATAAGAAAAAATGCTTATCCTCTCCAGCCAAAAAAATCACAGGTCAAAGTTGCACTAATGATTGCAATCACATCCTGGAGTGATGCCAGCAGAAAAATAAAATGTTGCTACAAAGGCTGTTACCGTCACTAGCTACACATCTTTTACCCCCTGCTTGTTTATGTGACCAATGGCCCATGCTGCCACCTGTGACACGGTAAACAGGAAAGCCAAGAAAGCACGGCCATTACCTTTAGTGAGATGCAATTTCTGCACTGGCAGCAATATTCAGTAATGCTCAGTAACATTCCAAGGTAATGGAGAAAATTAATTTTTTAAACAGGACGCTTAGGACATTATCCCCTCTCATTTCATCACAGGTCTCAATTTTGAAGACTCTGTTTAGAATTCGTGGCAAGAATTGGTTCCAATATCTAATTTTTTGTCTGATGTTAAACGTATTCTTACAAGTCTTACCAAATGCAGGCTCATATAGAAAAGAATAGCAAAGAGTAAATGTCAAAAAATACAAGGAATCTCCTTCATCCTAATCCATTTTCTTGGAAAATGAGACCTACACATGGTTTTGGTGGAGCACCAAGGTTAAGTCTTTAAAGAGTCTTTTATCACATCTTTTAGTGTTACTTTAGGTCTGATATGCCAATTTATTTTCTGTTTAGCATAAACTGAAAATCTCACTTCTCTTACTTAACAAGACCTTTATAGGACCTGGACATCTGTAGGGTTGATATGTATGATGTCTTAACAACTGCGGGCCTTTACAAAAGATGTATTTTGAAGTACTGCTGAAGCCAAGACAAGGAAGGGCACAAGGTCAGAGTCCAAGACCAAACCAAGTTTTACACTGATTTTCCTTTACTTGATTTTCACTGCCAGCTGGAAATTGAACTGCAATAAAATTAACCACCATAGCTTCTTTCTACTGTTTTCTTATAAAGGAAATTCAGCTGTCAGAATTGGAAGATTTTCAAATGATATCTTATTGACCAGAAATGCCAAACCTCGTGACAATCAGGATTCACTCTAAGGAACTGGTGGTAGAGCATCTCTCCCTGAATTTGACAAAACCAGAACAGTTCCGGCAAAGTTTATCAGCGCAGTTCACTGCTGCTTCTCACGTGCTTTGTCTAACGTGACTGGCATCTCCTTGCAGGGATGAGACCATGGCATAAGCAAAACAATGCAATACAAAAGAAAATAATTCTTGAGGCTGGTTCCTAAATTATTCTGGAAGTTGGTTCCTAAACATGATTTTTTAATCTTCTACTCAATATCAGTGCAGAAAACTACACTGAAAAGAGAGGTTAGGATATATAAAAGCAAAAGGCCAAGTTAAAAGTTTACAATTTCCATAATTCATATGAATTTATAATGGCAGGTGAAATGTCAATATACTCCTTGGAACACAAGAAATTCTTTGCCAATAGCTCACTGGATTTCTTTCTTGAAACTTACAGCTCACTCTTTTCCTTGAAACTTTTCCAGGGACATTGTTTAATTTTTATATAAATTCTAAAAGCATTTGTTTTAGAATCCCTTTTTAAAAGTGCTGAAAGTGCACACTTTACCAAAACAGAATTGTATTGGACTGCATTTTGTGAGAATTACATTCAGTTTTTTAATACCGCTTCTAAAACAGTTAAAAATATTGGCTAGTTTTGCAAGTATGCATTCATTCAATAATTTGCTCAGCCCTGTGAGAGTACACAGTTATATGCATGCATATGTGTAAGGCAGGAATCTAAATAAGTAAGAATTTAATGGGCAATTCTTTTGAAGGTCATGCTTAAAATTATCCTGGCTTTAGCAACACTTTGGTGAAAAAATATTGAAGAGGTTTAGCATTTCCTCAAAGGCTTGCCAGAAGTATAAAATCTTGACTTGCAACTCAGTATTGACAGCAAAACCAATCTAGAAGAAACACTAAGTGAATGTGTGCCCACACGTTGGTTACAGTGTCTTGGAAAACTGTAAGTCAAGGATAATAACCTAGGCAAATGTAAGGTCTACATAAAGCACTAGCCTAAGAACCTTGTGTATTGAACCCACAAAAAGATCATATAAACAGATTTTTATTTAAAAAATCATCAATTCATCCAAACCCTGCACTTGACTTGCACAAAATGTCTTCTGGGAATCCAGAAAGTGTCTCCTCCCCTCACTGTGGCATGTTTCCCTGCTTTCAGGAGCCTTCCAGGAGCAGAAATGCCGGGGCAGCAGGAGTGGGTTTGCAGGGCTGTGCTTCTGTCCTGGAGAGAGGAAGCACCAAAAACCCTGCCTGAAGCTTGCTGGCAGAGCAGATTCCTGACAGGATGAAGACAAATATCTCCTTACTGTGGGTGCACTTTCTGGAGCGGGCCGGGTGAAATGCCAGGAGCCTCTGAGATGGGGCCTGTGTCGCCCTGCCACAGGACACCTTGCTGCAGTGCTGGGCAGCGTCAGCGTCCCCCACCGCCTTCCCTGGAGCCACACAAACACGGTGCCCTCACAGGGCTCAACTCTCAGTGCCAGGGGATCAGGCATCAGGCCCCTAGAAGGAAGGTATAAAGGCTCCAGAGACTGCCCCCTCCAGCAGGAGACACTTGGGTGGGTGGGTGGGATGTGGCCACTGTTTTATCCCTCAGGCTCCCTGGCCCACAGACTCCCCTGTGATGTTGTCTGTTTTCAGTAAATGCTGCCATGGGACAAAGCAAAACCTTACTATCTCCATTGCTTGGGCATAATCTGTCAGAGCTGCAGCTCAGACTGGAGGTGGACTTCCTCCAAAGAGGCAGAATTCCAACTCTCCCTCCCCCTCCTCCAAAAGACCCTCTTATGTTAGCACATTTTAATATGCATGAACAAAGCAGGTATATTAACTCCCACTTATTAAAATCAGATAATTGCAAATATGTGTGTGGGTTTGTGGGTTTCCAAGCAAAGTCAGAAAAAAAAGAGGTTTTCATGAATGTTATTTTGGCAAATATTTTCCCCATGGGCATGGGCTAGTGAACAAAATGATTACAAGAAATTACAGTATGTACCATGAGTACTTTTTGGTATGCACGGAACAATTTAAGGCATTATAATGTGACACTGCCACATGAAAAAAAAACTAAAAAAAAAAACCAAAAAAATCCCCCAAACCCCTGGACTTTTTAATTTATTCAGAAAATTATACTCTCTTTACCACCTGATATAGAAGCTTCAAAAGCAAAATAACATTTTTAAAAGCATGTTTTAAGCACAATGTCAATTACAAGTTGGAGAGTGTTTATTTAAAAAAACAAAGTGAAAATTTCTTATGGCTTTAACCCAAATGCTTTTGAAGCTGCAGAGTTTTTCCCAATCACTTCAACTGGCTTTGGTTCAGGCCTCAAAACCATTTGTCATTATAAGATGCAACCACACATTTCAGACCAGCCCACCCAGAGGAAGTGCTACACCTACACACGATGCACCCACAGCCAGGCAGCCTGCACCAAGCCCAGGGATGCCAGCAGCCTCTTAATCCACTGATCTCCCGGGGAACAGAGGATGCATTTCATAATGCCTTTGTGCCATGTCTTGCATGAAGGCTCACCCACCATCAGGGTGCTGATCTTGCCTGCAGTAAGAATTCCCTTGTATCCCATGTGTTTCCCTTCACAATGCCTGTAGAAGCACCCACAATTTTTCTGTTTACAGGAGAAACAACAGAAACCTAAACAACTTACATGGGGTCCCACGCAGTGCCAAGTGACAGATGTGGACATTCAGTCCAGAATTAACCCCATTCCTCAAACAAAAATGATTAGGAAAAATACTGAGGCCCAGCCCCCTGCCCTCATGCAGCACTGTCTCAGTGTCTCAGCGCCTCCAACACAGTTGGTCAAGATGACTGGCTTGAGGCTGAGGAGAGTAAGGAGTATTCACACCATTCCCTGCTGTGGCTTTTGCTGGATGTCCCAGAGCTGGAGGAGCCCTGATATCAAAGCATTCCATCTGTTTTGGAGATTAATTCCTCATTGGTTTTGTTGGATTTGCCTCTTTTAAACTGGGGAAGCTGTCTGCATAAAAGCAGCAGACACCAACAGCAGCGGACTGCTACAGCAGATACCTGGATAAAAGAACAGGTAAAAAAAAAATCACAAAAATAGTCACTAATTATAAGGAAAGATATGAAAAACCACCAATGAACATCCAGAACTTACATTTCATAGGATGCAAAATTGCAGGCCACAGCAAAGACAGGAGCAAACTTGTGCTGAAAACCACAGATCCACACACCCTTTCAATTGGGAATGTCTACAAGTTAGTGAACAACAAAATTCTTACTCCACTGGCTTTTCAAAATGTCAGGACTGAGTCCATTCATAAGCATATCTATTTATAAATATATAAATTTTGTCTTTTAGTCTGCCTTAAGAAAACAGTATTTCTAAGTAGAGGAGATGTAATAGTGAACAGTGCTGTGGTTATTCTCTGAGAAATATCTAAGAGAGGACAAGGGAGAGGGATATAATAAAGGCATAAGGAACAGAGGGAGCAAAGACATATGTTTCCCTTCATAAAGAAACAAATATCTTCAAACACATACCTTCCCTTCACAGAGAAACAAATTTTTTATTCCTAGTGCTCTCAATGTTAGCAGTAAACAATTTGAAAGGTTTCCTCAGTATTTTGTTGTAAAATTATCAGCTGAGCTGGGAAGAGAAGAATTCACTGAGGAGACATGCATTTGGTGTGGACACAAGATGATGGAACAAAAATGGACCACAGCATCCCTTCCTTGGTAAGAAAAGCACATGGCTGCTAGCAGTTTGCAAGATATTTCTCCCACCACCTCAGGTTAACTCTCATAAAAATATTTAAATCTGATATGAAAGTAATTAAAAGGAAAACCACATCAAGTTATGAAAATGTATCTGTAGGATTAACAACAGAGCAAGGCAATGATCTTTATCATAACTGTAAAGCCTCAGACTACATTTGAGAATAATCAGTCTCAGCTGAAGTAATATTATATCTAAATTAAATTATTGTACCTTAAATGTTTCTGGTTTAAGTTACTTAGATATTCACTTCTTTAGTTTGCTGTTTTCCTATCCACCACCCTGTCTGTTAATTATTTTTTCATTCTGGAATGAATTTCTTTTGTTTCATAGTGCTGGTGGTTATCAAATAGCTACTTCAAAAGCAGACTAAGAATTAAACTTCTTGATGAGATTTTAAAAACTGATTGTTATGAATCAAAACTACAACAGCACCAAGCATCTCCAGTGACTAGTTTATTAGTTTGAAAAGAAATATGCAAGAAGTCTATGTGGAGGGTGGTTCCTACAAAAACATTATTCTTCAGTAACAGATATAAGATATGGAGCAACAAGAACACTTTCTGTAATTCTACATGATGGTGTTTTATTACTTGTTGTATGGAATAAGCATTCAATTAAATTAAGGTAGTAATTTTAATTTAAATTCCCCCCCCTAATTCCACTGCTTTTAAAGTTAACAACCTACTGAACAGATGGATTATTTCAGTTTTAGACAGAGGTTTTAAAAAGGACAGTTAAACCATCAGGTACACTGTAATCGAGATAAAGTAAAGTTCCTCTTTTAGATCAATAGAAATGAGAAGTAGCTACATGGGATTCTGCGTTCCCTCAGCATTTTATTATTTTAAATTCCGACTCTCCTGGAGATTTACAGCCCTCAGAACCCCATACTATTTCCAGCTCCTGCCATAACCTCTGTTACATTACTTCCCCCTGCTTGTGCAATCTTGAGGTATTCAACTAAGATTTAGAACCATTTTCTTTTTTAATTTTAATCAAAAATGGGGCCTGGATAGGACAAGAGGGACACAGTGACAGCGGAAACCCTCTCGGCAGTTCTACACGGAGGCAGTGCTTCATGGGGGCTGCTACAGGATTCCTCACTAGAGTTTGTCCTGCTCTCGCCACAGCCTCAAGGAGTGTGACTGAGTGGAAGCAGGGCCCAGTACACACCAGGAGAAATTGGATTTGGATTCAGAGCTGCACAAGATCTCACACAGCCCTGGGACAACAGCACATCGCATGCAAATATGTTTGTTTATTTCATTTGATGCTGAACACAGAGCTATGACCTTATATTCCAGATACTTTTTCTTGCAAAATCGGGCATGTGTGCATGCACACAAACACATCCAGGGGTTGCCTTTTATTTGAGGTCACAAAACAAACCAGGTGGCCAGTCTTCTGCAGTGGCAACCTAGTGTTAGGAACTCCCACTGTGTGGGGGTTTAAGGAGAAGTTGTTAAAGTCCAGACACTGCAACTTTATAACATCAATCATAGCACAAGCCAGGAACAGTAGGTGAAAAAGGTTTTTACAGCATTTTTCTGGAAAGGAAATCCTGCTGAACCAATTTTTCTGTATTTTATCACAGCGGACACAGTACATTTTGGTCTAGAGAAAGATCTGACTGACCCAGATAATACAATCTTGGTTTATCTTGCCAAGTGAACACTTTTAGTATTTCTTAACAGTCTTAAGATTGTTTAGAATTCATATTGGTGATTGAAGGAGCCCATACTTGTCATATCTGGAAGCTGAGCAAAACGAAGACTATACAAGTCCCTTTTGAAAAACTAGAAACAAAATTCAGTTTTCTGGTAAGGTGGAACTAAAACTCATACACTGAGTCATGCCACTGCTTGTGGCATATGCTACTACTATTTGTATGTTACTATTCAGTTTTCCATTGTTTGAGCAAATCCCCAAAATTTTATTATAGTAATGGATTCCACAAATATTTATAGATTTATTCATAGAAAAGGAACAAATATTGCTGTCCCTTACGATATGAATTTAGTCCCTTTCCTCAAAAAGAAGATGGTTTTAACAGTTGATTTTTTTCTTCATATGTTGGGTAACTGAAATGCTGGTTTGGAGTACAGCTTGCAGCAGCATTTGCCTGACTAGAAACAGAATTACTTTCTATCCATGGTGAAACTACGATTTAGGGTTTATTTAAAGATACTACTCTTCATGCAGCTGGATGTTTCTCTCCTTCCATCTGTTTTGTCAAACATCTCAAGGTCTGACATCTTTTGAGATTGTCCAACTCAGGAAATATTCTTGACCTCTCTTCCAGAAAGTGTCAGACCTTTTCCCTTTACTCCCACATAAGTGAAGTGAAATGATTCCTCTGAACACAAACCCAGTGAGTGACATCTGATGAGCTCCTTAGATAGTAAGTGAGAAAAAAAATCAGATTAATCTCTCTCATAAAAGTTTGAGGTACTGTTGCCATGAAGAAAATTCCCTATGACTCACTGTGATGTTCATAGCCATGAAAAATACAAAAGCAAAGGATTAGTATGTCAGCAGGGAGCTTGTTCCTCTGTATGAGTCTTTAGGGAAATCACTGGATGAAACCAAGAGTCATGACGTTTAGATGAAGGAATGAACCTGCCTATCAAAGTTTGTAGTAATGTCTGTTTGTAGTTAGAATTGTGGGTGAATCCTCAGATTTTGTACAGCTACCTATACTGCACTCTTTATAGCTTTGTCTTCCCTATAGTCTCAACGGGTAAAACAGAAGAAAACCCTGCAATAGTGTAGATCTTGGACAGTATCAGAACAGAAGTCAAACTGGAGCTAGTGACACATCTATAGTCAGTTTCCTCACTCAGACTAGGAACCATTACTCAGTTTTCCTGCCCTGTGATTGCAAATCCATTCTCCATCTGCCCTGTATGTTTTTCCAAACAGGGACCTTCCTGCCTCACCAGTGGACTGCTGTGCACAGTATCAACACCCAATCCACTTTTTCTAATGTCAGAACCAGTCTTCTTATGAAAATCATATAGACAGAGTAGGGTACTAGAAGCAAGAGAAAACTTTTGAACCAACCTCACAGTCTTCTCAAAAACACCTTGCCCTTTACTCATCCTCCAGACATGTATTTGCTGCTAGAAAAACCATTCTGCCCTCAAGAAAAATTCCAGATTTGCTAGACCTGCCAGGAAGTACCTTTGCAAGTCCAAGTGGGCAGTATTGTGCTGGTTTTGCTTGGACCCAGCCCCAACCCTTTCCTCACTTATTGCCACCTTTCCATCTTGTCCCATCCACTTACTTCCTCATCCCTTCCCTGATCTCCCTTGGCCTTGCTTCCAAGTCTTGGGGAGGAGAGGCAGACTCTGGCACTGGCTGGGACTGTGCAGCAGATACCACAGGCAAGACTAGTCTGGGAAGCTGCAAAAAAGAAGTTAGTGCCAATCCATATGACTTAGGAGTAGCCACTAACACGCTGGTGGCGGTGCTTGTGCAGAGGCGCCCACCTGAAGCGCATAGAAGGCGTTTGCGTGCCATCACGGCTCCGATCTTGCTGGCTCAGATGACCCCACCCACATCACCAGAGGGGGAGTATCCCCCTCCAGTACTGTGTATATTGCCAAGGCTGGCCTAGGAAATTATGTATTGCTCCTCGACCATCTCTTTGAGAGCACAACCACATTAAGAGGGATGGGAAAATCAGTATAGAAATCTGACCTTTTTTTCTGTCTGTAGTGAATTTATGAGGCTTAAAGAAGAGAATTAGGAGTTTCCCAAACAATATTAAAATCACACAAAGTCATAATGCTAACTACTAGAAATAGGCTGAACTTCAGACAGTGCTCTACAGAAGCTTCCAGTGGCTGCTACTCATTTGCTTACTTATCTTTTCTCTCACTGACAAATCTGTGGTATAACTGAACCCTTTTCTCTCCATTTACCCTGAAGTAAGTTAGCAAAGGAACAAAGAAAGACAGTGTAGTTGATTAATCAAGTTCATTTATCTGAGATAAGGAAATCTAGAAAAAACCAAAGAACATCATGTAAATAAATGTCACCTTTTTTTCTTTTTTATTTGTCCTTTATTTAGTAAAAGCACCCAAAGCTGCATTATATTAACACAAGTAATAAAGCTTTCATATTTTATTCCTACCAGTGCATTTCCAAGTCCAGGTGAAATGCCGGAAATAAGTAATGCTGCCATACCTTGAACACAGGGTGTAGATCACAATGATACATGACTTACAAGTGAATCCCAATGTCATAAAACAAAAACTTGCAGTTTAAAGTGTGAAGCCTGTAACTTAAGCAATTGAGGCCATTTCTATTTCCACAAAGTACCATAACAAAAACAGTGCCTGTAGGATAACATACTTCATCATACCTTTTGCATCACTTTATTGAATACTCCATGTCAGATGTAGAACTTAGAGCTATAGTGTGTGTTGGCTACAATGCTACAATGAGAATGTGTACCACTTGTATTACAGAAAGGGGTCGTGAAATGAACGGACCTGTCTGCATGTTTAACAAAATGGAACAGCAATACCATAAAACTGCACCACATGTGAATATTGGTGAATGGTTAAGTTATACAGTCATTCATTCAAAAAGTCCAAATATTTCAATGAAAAAAATGTATATAAAATGTAGTAGAACATAAATTACATTTAAAGGTCTGTACATGATTCATCCTGCAAATAGAAGCACAAAAACAGCACCTTGTATATTACTGCTTATTTTGGTCTTCTAAAGTTCAAAGATAATTTTTACTAAAAAGTCGGGAAAAAAACATGGTATCACATGCAATCCAGCAGTAACTGTGGTAAATCAAGTAAGTCTGTAACCCCGCACAAAACCCAACACTTTTACAATGTAGGAACACACATGTGGAGCCCTTTTCTGTACTTGATAACCAATTAAAGTTGGATTTATTAAGTTAGTGCACACCTATAATATCCCCTACAATATCCCCATTTTTGGTTAACAGTGTATTAAGGCTGTTTGCTGTTGAAAATACACAGCAGAGAAGGAATACTTTCATCCACAAATGCAGTCAAGATGATCTCATTTGGAAGCTTCTGTCAGTAATTCACCCAAACTGATGAAAGAAAACCATCCTTTCTCTTCTCATGTTACTCCACAAGCTGTTGTGGATACTCTAGCTCTATGTGAGTTCAAAATCATTTGGATAAATTCACGGTAGAAAATTCCATCAAAGGCTATTTACCAAAAAAAAAAATTCCACTTCTGTCTTGGGAAGGCCCTTAGCCACGAATTGCTGGAGGCTGGGGCAGTACCCTGGGAAATTTCTGCGAGTGAAATTGCCCTTGCAGTCTATCCCTTGGCAGGCATTATTGATGATCTTTCAAGACATGCTACTGGGCTGGACCTGTGGTCTTACTCACCACAGGCAATTTTATGTTCAGTTTCCTCCTTTCCTTCTTATTGTAATACAAACACAGATCATTATTCTCAACTTAGATCTTCAGACTCAAAAAGCAAACAACAATCTTGTGTTCATTATGTTGAAAAGATAAATACTACAAACTAAGCTGTCCATCACATCCAGGGCACTTCTTTATGCTTAGAGCAATTCTGCAACCATAGCTGGATTCCTTTTTGTGTTATTGGCTTAAGCATAATTCACTAACATTACACTCATATATCATGATATACATGACGTGCAATGCTACTCTGCAACATGTTGCACAGCAACAGTACATATTTAAAAAGCAGCTCCTCTTAAGAACTCTAGGACAGTAAAAAAGATTAAACCCAGCAAGTCTATACCACCATATTTGAAAAATCTGCTGGTGGCAATGGTCACTAGACCTGGTATGTCATTACTGCTGCCCTTTTAAATGGATGTTGCTTATTTTTAGTTTTGTTTCTTTGAGTCAGACCAAAATCACTCTACTAAGCCTAAGGATATATTGTCTCCGTGCATGGAAGCGATGTGGAATTCTTAGCAATAGGCCAAATTCCTTAGGCTTCTGATTGAATTTCTGCTTCATCCATCTGAAGTGTGTCATTATCACCCAGCAATTCTGTTTCAGGCACCGAGCCCTCTTCCTCCTCCTCCTCCTGGACAGGGTTCTGGGCAATATCTTCTGTTCCATTGTGTGTGTCATCTGTGCCTTCTGACAGCAGAGCAGCCCTGTCGGCCACCGACGCATTGGAAGGTGCTGTTGTTACATAGCCTGTGCTTGTGGATCCACTCCCGCTGTGGTGGGAGCCTGGCTTGGGAATGATCTGGGGAGGTATCTGCTGAGGAGCCATTTGCATTGGAATTTGGACAGGATAAAAATTTGGCAAGTAAGCACCATAGGCAGGCATTGGCTGGTAACCATTGACTGGAATGTAGAGCTGAGGAGGCGGGACCATTGGTCTCATTTGGCCTTTCATTTGTATGAACTGAGGTTGAGGGAAGGCTGGAGCTTTCTGCTTTGGTCCAATGTATCTAGCATTGCTGACATTGCTAACAGGGCTGGTGCTGAGAGAACTTGTTTGTGTGGTGTTGCTTGCCCCAGAAGTTTGCGCTGAGCTGTTGTAATTAGAAAGGTTCCCCCATGTTCTTAGTCTGTTATGTATATCTTTAAATCTTGGTCTTCTGTTGGGAAATTCATTCCAACACTCCAACATCAAAGTGTATATCCATGTGGGGCAGTCATCGGGACACGGCAAAACTTGTCGGTTCCTGATCATCTCAATGACATCCTGGTTGGAATAACCACAGTAAGGCTGCAGGCCATAGCTGAAAACTTCCCACAACACAACTCCGTATGACCATATATCCGAATCAATAGAAAACTTGCCATACATAATAGCCTCAGGGGACATCCACCGGATAGGAAGAAGGGAATTTCCCATCAGTTTGTAGTAATCAGCAGCATAAACTTCCCTGAAAAGGCCCAAATCAGATATTTTCACATTCAGTTTATCGAACACCAGTATATTTCTAGTCGCCAAGTCCTTGTGGACAACATGGTGGCTAGAAAGATATTCCATTCCTGCAGCTATCTGAGTCACAATGTGAAAAAAGTCTGCCGGTTCCAGAGTGGATTTTACTGTCTTGTCATCATCAGTGCTGCCAACATCTGAGTGGGGAGATCTCATTACCAGGAACTCATGGAGATCACTGTGGGAACAATAACTAAATATCATACTTACAGGTTGTTCCTTTGTCACTATTCCCAGCAAACAAACTATGTTTGGGTGCTGTAATCGTGATCTCATCATTGCCTCATGCTTAAATTCTTCCCGAAGAGCCAGTTCTGCTTTGTCTTTAAGTGTCTTAATGGCAACGGCTTGTGTCTGTTCACCTGGTGCTGTACCAAAGAGATGCCCCTTGTAGACTTTTCCAAATCTCTCCTCTCCTAGTTCCTCCATAAATCTCACAGTGGACAGATTAATTTCTTTAAGCTTAGCCTGAAATGAAGAAAAGATAGTCAGTCAAAAATATCACAACTTTTTCTGAACATCAGGTTCTCTTATTAAAGATCCCCAGGTTAGATCTCCAAATGGAACAAAAACTGGGCCAAAAGAAGTTTTCTGGTTTTTTGTGTTTTCACATCAGTATATTGATTTCACAATTAACCTTGAAATGAGTTACACTGTTATCAGAAGTATAAATTGCATTATACTGCAGGATAATGGATAGAATTCTTTTTATAAAGGAGTGGCCACACTTCCTGAAAGCTAAATGAATATTGGGTTCAGAGTAAATCTGGCAAGCAATGACATCTATTAACTGCAGCTGTACTTTGCCTGCAGACCAGCCCCAAGCTGCCCAGGGGATGTCTGTCAGAAAAGCAAGGAGGCTGAGGAGGTGGCAGTCTCAGAGTGAACTGAAACATCCTTTCCAGCAGAAGAAGGAACAAAATCTCTCTTTCAGTTCTGCAGTACCAGATAATGCCCTTTCTTTGCTTCACTATGGGAACGGCCCCTGCTCATGGGCAGCAGTGTACAGTACCACTGCTGAGGAACCTTGAGCAAGCTTCGATAAAGATGGGGGTGGAATTGGAGAAGAAAGGAGAAGGAATTTCTCTTTGGTACTTGGAATAAAAGGTTGCAAATCCAAGAGTGGGAAATCCCCAGAGCCCTCCCTCTGCAGCTGGAAGGGAAAGCAAGGCAGTTTGTGATGGTGATGTAATGTGTCTGTCCTGATCAGCATGGGATGGAGGAGTCCCTGACCAAATGAGGTGCAGCTGGCACAGCTTCACATACAGGGCACCACAGCATGAGGGAGCAGGGCAGGCTGGGAAGATGTTTTAGCAGGTGATTTGGGGACAACTTCTGATTTTAGTGTCCAACAGCCTATAGACTGGGCTGGAAAATTTCCTTCAAATCTTCAGATTAACTCACAAAATCATAGCAATTAGTTACAATTGGTAATATTCAACTTCCAAAGTAAGCATTGTTTTTTAGAGCTTGCATCTTGTAAATGCTGTGATTAAAAATTCAACATTAGCTCTGAACAGGATTTTAGTTCAGAGGTTAATTAGCTGACCTAGAAAATCCTGTGCAGGAGCTGACATATGTAGACATGAGTTTGAAGCCATTTTCCTTTCACCGTCTTTGTGATTCACAGCCTTGGAAACATGTTGCATGCCCTCTCAGCTCTCAACTCACTTATGGATGAGAACACCAGAGTCTTGTGCTGAAGGATTAGAACAAGAAACCCCATGGTGCATCACGCTTTAAACAGGCAAACAGGCCACGTCATTACCAGGAGCAAAAATGAGCTGCAGGCTGAAGACTGGATCAGAAATGACCACTTTTCCAGTCACTTAGACAACAGGCAGAATGGCAATTGATGGGTAAGGACAAGTGCCATTAAATACTGTGTACTGAAAGTTGTTGTCCAAGATCATGATTTCTAGAGACACCTGCAAAGTGCAAAACCTGGTTCTCCCTGAAGTAGATGGCCTCAACACTATGAAAATTAGGTCCCCAACAACATGGCTCAATTTGAACACAGACAACATGAGATGCTGAAAATCACTGCACTTTGAAAATACCTGGGCCTGAGCAAACTGTGTAAGAAATACCTGTTTATGTTGATTAATGAGTGGCATTTCCATGTCTTGGCTGGGAGATGCCATCAGCTGGCGGCGCTGTGGTGTAGCAGCAGATGCCTTCTGCTTGTTTCTGCACATGCAGACCAGGAAGAAAAGGCAGGCTATCACCAGAGGGATGGCTATGCTGGGAACAAGGATGTAGAGGATTCCCATTTTGCTGTTGTCACGTGGACCTGTCAAGCACAAAAATGGTTACAGTAAGTATTTTTAAGCTATTTGATAGTAACACTAATGATTATTAATACTATATTTTAAATCAAAAGTAAACTATGCCCTGAAAACAGAAGTCACATTACCTTCTCCCCTTTCTTCATAATTTTCTATTATATATTTCAAAAAAGCTTGAATGGACATAGCAATTGGCAGTTTGAAGATAAGCTAGGAGCCCCATATTTAATGTGTGGGCCATAAAGTATGTGATTAATTTTACTTTATTTTTGAGATTTCCAGTTGAGGAAACCATAGAATACAGACCAGGAATCACTGTATTGTCCTGCTCAGGGCATAAAGAACAAGTGAACAATCTCTATCACAATATATAAACCAGTGAGTTCAATATGACCCAGAAAACAACACAGTCTGACCCATTGTCATAGATTCAGTCATTTCATCAACACTTGGCCCATTCTTTACCTCTACTGGTGCTACTTCTGCCCAGAATAAAATAAGTTGCACTTATCATTGGTGGAGATATGATTTGTTCTGTACTTAATAGAATTGCAGAGCTTTTATGTTAGAGTGAGAAAGACATGAAAGAGCCACCAATACATTTAGGTCTGGAACCTTCCTAAAACATTTTTTCACTTAATAGTTTGAGACTTTAGGAAAGCCTAGTGATGTCAAAAATGTTCACTGGAACTGCCTGGGATGTTTTCTGTAACCTGTGGTTTTGCTATTTGTGGCAACTCCTTTCACCACAACCACATCCCAGTGTTATCTTTACCCTATGGTACATGCAATGTAGAAATT
Source organism: Melozone crissalis (assembly GCF_028551555.1). NCBI lineage: Eukaryota > Metazoa > Chordata > Aves > Passeriformes > Passerellidae > Melozone > Melozone crissalis. The sequence continues at coordinate 31,962,252 of NW_026535783.1, read as the reverse complement.
TATTATAAATGTCAAATCATGTTACTGCAAAAAAGTGAAGTAACTAAAAAATTTTGTATTAGTTCTGAGCAGTTTTAGAGATCCACGTAATCCACTTTTATGGCTTCCATGACATATCTGTATCTTGCTGCAGGAAGCATGCTTTTCTTCCTAATGAGTTAACGTATTAGCTGTCATATCCGAAGACACTGTCATATCCAAACACAATTACCAATGTGTGAAGTCCACTATGTGTGTACACCAACACTGGGAAAATGAGCAGAACAACCTATGAGAGCAGTACTTTTTATTTTTGCAAACAGTTGTGCTGTACAGAGCCACTAGCAACTAGTGTAGGACTTTCTGATAAGATCATCAGCTTTATGCACTTCAAATGGCATTGTTTCTGCACTTGAAACGATTTCTTTCCAACCAGGCATGGTGCTATATCTCCCTCTATAGGATTTGAAAATCTTTGCTGCCTGCAAGATGTCAGTACAGAGCAAGAGAATGTACCCTTGGAGCAGTGTGAGCAAACCAAGGACATACAGGTGATTTGCATGTGCAATCTGTCATTTGACAAGTCAAAATAAAAACTGCAGCATCAAAGTGAGGCTTAGTTCAGACAAACCTCCAGTGTATAATAAAAAATGGTCAGAATATCTTACAAACTCGTTCTCTGGAAAACATAAAGAAGTATAACCCTCCTAAATGAATTGTACTTATAATAACCAGGAACATTCAAAATTACACAGGATTCAGAACAGTAGTAGGAGAAAAACAAAAGAGAATACATACTACAAGAAGGTATGTCACACAGTTCCATGCGTACGTTTTTATTCTTTGTAAAACACCACGGACCATCCATTTGACCTCCAGGATTTCGACAATACGCATGTCCTCCACCTAGCTCTGGAAACTGTGTGCTTGTCAGATCGTGGTTGTGGGGACTCTGTGAGTCCCAGAGTTGGCAAGTGTGGCCTGACTTGGTAACACTGACGGTCCCTCTGTAGTCAGCTCCAGAGCCATTGTAGCACTGATGATCTAAAATACAGGGTTTGGGAAAATGTTAGAAAAATCAAAACAATCAAGGGACACCATGACAAAAACAGGTGAAGTCTACAGAACATGTATGCAAACAAGTACTTAAATTTAGGTACCTTGAGATTTCATTAAATCTGTTCACTTTGAAATTTCAGTTCTGTATGTATCTGTACTTTTACACCCAGTTATTTCTGGATTATGTCCTGAAATGTCTCAGCTCTGTGGTACACACATGACTACTCTCAATTCTGAATTCAAATGGAGACTAAGAAGCATGTATGGACCTTTAGATACAGAACATGATAAGTTAAAGTAAATCAGAGATATGAGTTTCGCTTCAGTAAAAGTCTCCAGATACCAAAATGAAAACTTTTGCTTCTCATAATCTTCCCATTTTCTTCACACTGATCACCTGCTATAGAAATCAGTTAAAGCCTCATGCCTCTGTTTCCTTATTTTCATCTTTAAAAAGAAAGGATTCAGGATCTTCCTCTTTTTAGAAGCGTCACCTTCCTATTTGTTGGACCCACACCTTTATTCTTTGTTTTGCTGCTATCCTCTCTTCATACTTTTTGAATGCTTGTCTTCTATATGCATCATCTGAGCTGAATCATGCATTTTTGCAATATTACCTCCTCCATTTTTCTGTTCTCCCCTCTCCAACACTCAGGAATCCAGCTCTCTCAAACCCCACAAATACTCAAGAGCAGATGTTCCATCAGTGGTAGCACCACTGGCTCTGAGAATCACAGACAACTTTCACCAGATGTTTTACTGATTTTGTTCTCATGCCTTTTGCTTGATATCTCTTCCCTGTCTGATTTGTCTCTGTCATTGTATTCTCAGTTACTTCTGTTTCTCAACTGCACTACATTATTTATATAAAAGCACAGAACTAGTCTTTTATGTCCACCATTATGCCATGGCTCCTGCTCCTAACTGTGGATACAGACAGAATCCACAGATAGTCAAAATAATCTTAGTATACCTTGTACTTTAAACATCTTTGGTCTGAGTTTTCTTATTGAACAATGTAGGGGGTTGTGATTAATTGCTATGAAATGGAGCAGTCAGGAAGACTGCATACAATTAGTGACAACAGAAAAGCCCTTCTACTTTTGGATGTAAATACAAATTCAAGATCAATGTTTTCACCCATCCCGTTTGGGTAAAGGAAAATAATTGCACCCCATGTTTAATTTACAGGATTAATATTCCTGTGGGTTCCCATACAGAAAGAATGAACACTAGGTGGTTAGTTCCCTGACAGATCTTCCAGTGATGCTTCAACAAACTATATGAAGTTAATCAATAGCTAAACAAAACTCTTAAATAGATCTATGGGGAGGCTCACCCAAAAAGGCAAGGACTGAGCCAGGTGGGAGGCAACACACTGAAAATCTGCATCAAATCAGCCAGGTGAACAGGAAGTTTTATAGCCCTGGCTGGTTGATATAACACATTCTGCTGTACAAGCAGCATCCTTTAGGCTTCCTTGCCATCCTAACTCTGCTTTACAACACTGCAAGATTATGGTCAGTGTTAACAAGATAAAAATGAGTAGTTCAGCACTTTCTTTACAAAAAGAATGGCTGATAAAATATTGTCTCTCAGACACAATGAAAAGAAACACCAAGCTGTACTTTTTCCCGGTGATGAAACACATGGACTTACATCGGCTCAGTCTCTCCACAGGGATCCCAATTCTTATGCAGTTGGCCGCTTCCAAGGTGTCTGGTCGCGGGAGGTCCTCACACTTAGGCAACTGTAGCTGCATCAAAATGAGGGGGTTTGACCTAGCAATGTTGTACTCCTGCCTGCAGAGATCATTCTCCAGAACTTCACATTCATCCCGGCACAGCTCCCGTGGCTTAGGGGTGCGGGAACGCTCATCGCACAGGGGAAACACAAAGTGGCAGAAGGAAGGTATGGCGAACTGCGAGCACTGGTCAGACAAATGCGTTGAAGTGCCAATCATGGTAAACGCAGCTGCAGGGCAACAAAAATACAGACGAGTATTGATTTCTAGCATGAGAAAAAACTTCATTTTCACCTCATTTACCTTGAACATCCTTAATCGTTCCTTAAGGGTCAGAAAGCCTACTGGTAAATGAGGTGATTTCAGCTGTAAAGGAGGGTTGACAAACGCAGGAAGAAAACCCAACGTCCCAGTGTTCCTCTGACATCTGCACAGAGCTTGTAGGCCTCAGCTCCCAGAAATTAACCCACATGATTACTGTTGCTCAGACTACTGGCTAATTTTAACTTATAAAGATCAAAAGCAAAGAAAGGCAAGATACACCCGCCAGAATACTGGTATGTATTTCCAAAGTTCCTAATTACATAAAATCTGAACAAGGATTCTTCCTAACTTCTTCTTCCTGTAGACATTTTGATAAATAAGTAAGTGTTTTTCAAAGCCTGTCAGGCAAAAATAAGTGTATCATTGATATTTGGGAAGACATGGCTTTAAATCGACATGAGAAGCCTAACAGGCAGCAGCTTTGTGGAAAATTAATGTAATCAGTCTCAGCATGCTGATCACATTATGACAAATGTCATAATGAGTTAGGAATGTAATTCTTCCCTTCAGCTCTCAGCACCTACATGCTAACATTTAGCTCAAAATTTTCTTGCACATTGCAAAGGAAAGACAAATGTCTGTGTGCATCATGTATCTGGTGCTGAATCAACCTTTAAATGTAGGAACATTCACTCCCCTAGTAAAGCATCATTCATGAGTGAGAGTTGCTAGACAGCATGTTCCACCAACTCACACTGCAAAAAGAGAGGAAGCGCTATTCAGCAGTCTATTTACAACCTACAAATAAAGTCTTTCTCTCTTGTCCAGCTCTCTCCTTTCAATCATCTATTTCCTGTGGACACATGGTACCACAGAATCTCTTCCTGAACACCAAACATGCAACAAGCAGCTGCAAATCTAGCTTTTTAGACTGTTTACACCTGTGCTTATTTTAATTCAAAAATAGTAATGCAGGAATACAACCACTTATCAGTCATACTGGGAACACTGCATGCAAGCAGAACATCAGGCCTCAAAGGACAGTTGTAACATATGCTTGTCGCAAAGACTAAAATGGAAAAAATAAAACTGAAGGACTGAAGTAGTCACTATCAGTTGTTTGAAACTCCACACTAAGTTTTGTGAAAGCATTGCATTACAGAATTTAGATCATCATGAGACAAAAGTGCACAATTTACAATTATATCTTTATTTTGATGGAAGGTGCAAAAGTCAGCAGTACTGTGTAGTAGCATCCAAGGGGTTTATATTTTATTTATTAAACAGATGTTAAACAGCACAGCTGAGACCGCAGTAGCCAAACACATATACACGGGTCAGGCATCAGTTCTGTGTGCTATTCATTGTTGGCCTTTCAGTCTTTCAAGCCACATCTAAAGATTTTCTCCAGAAATGTAATCATTTTTTTAACCAAAGGTTGCTACTCACCCAATCACATGGCCAGGACCAAAAAGCACAAGGGGCCATGGAGACAAAGAATATATATTTCTCACAAGAGTACAGCAGGGAAATGAAACTCCAGAATGAAAATTCCCCACAGATGTAACCTGGCTAAATGCTCCTTGAGTTGGACAGTAGGTGTCCCCACTTCCCATATACATTGCAACACACCATCAAAAACTGCAGTTAGGAGGTATGAGCAAAACTATCAGCAAAATCTCAGCAGCAACTATTCAGCTTTTTTCAACTATTTCCTTTACCTGACAAGTTACTGCAATTTCAAAAGTACCCTGTCATATGGTATAGAACACCCAGTCTCACAATATCTGCTTGACATATAATATGGCTTACAAGAACCAATAATGCTATGAAATCCTCAGGGTACTTTTGCATAAGATGTCTAGTATGACCTTCAAAAGCATACAGTTTGAAAATGCTATATTATTATTAAATGCTATAATAATAATAGTAATAATAGTAATAGTAATCGTAGTAGTAGTAGTAGTAGTAGTAGTAATAATAATAATAATAGTAATAATAATAATAAATGCTACATTATTAATTATTAAAATGCTATATTACAACATTTTATTATTATTAATAAAATGCTATATTATTAAAGACTGTCATAACTGCCTAGCTAGGCACCGGGCAACTCTATATGGTATTCTCAGCATCTTCCTGAAAGAGAACATCAGGAATTCCATCAGGAATTCTCCTCAACTGCAAAACAGAGAGTTCCAACACCCTAGCTTTGGAAATCTAACATTGGTAATATTAGGAAACCAGCAGCCAGGTCATCAGTGCCCATGTTCCATACCCCAGAAACAAGTACAGCTCAATCAATAACCATTTTCTGGGTAATATCACAGTTTTTTGTTGTTAAGTTTGGTTTTGGTTTTTGAAGAGAACATTATGAACCTAATTCACAGAATTACAGATTTAGTAATTCCAGATAGTTAAACACTTCCATATTGCTGAAAAACATCCAAGCAGGACAGAGATTATGTAGCTGGTGAAAAAAGAAAAAAAAGTATCAATATGTATTAATTAATAGCATAATGTTTAAAGAGGCTGGAGTTGCAATGCAGTACAGGAGAAGGGCAGGAGTAGAATGTGTTGTAATAGCGTAAGTAAAGGTCAGCACCTGGATTTTGCCAGTCCCAGAACCTGGTCACCATTTCAAGAACAGGAAAAAAAGAATACTTGGATTCCTGGATTAACAATGAATCTTCAAGGTAATGTCTTTAGGGAGTTAGAGCTGACAAGTGAAGTTGAACTCTTTTTGGCAACTAGTTATGTTGAAGTTGGAGAGTCCATTAGTGAGCTGTATCTGGCCGGATGCAAATCAGCTCCTGCTGGACTGACCTAATTTGCTATACACTATGACAAACAGTTTGCTCTATTCCATGGGTTCATTTTGCTTGCTCTACTTTGTGTACATCAGAGTCACAGCTGCTAAAATCAGCTAGCTGATATCCAGTGAAGAAAACCCATGTTGACGTACAGCCCATTAAAAATCATTAAGGTTTGGATGCATGTTTGCAACTCTGTACAAAAAGTATGTTCAGAGAAAGATTAAACATAGGCAGAGCACAGGAAGGTCAACTTCGTTTTATATAAATCAATGTGAAATCCAGACTCTGCCAGAATTATGCAAAAAGGAAAGAAGCCCAAGGGAAAGGCCACCATACGTTTTTTCAAGAAAATAAAAGATCAGTATTTTTTCACTCTATCACAAATCCATTTAAAAAAATCAAAATCTTCTTTTTGAATCCATCATGCAAAAAGCTCCAGTATAAACTAGAAGCTGTTAAAAATTCAGTACTCTGACATTTCACTTAAGGACATGGAATAAGCTTTACATATTACCACAGATACTCATCTTCCTTGCTCCAAATTTTACTAGCTGCTCAAGTGGGAAACAGGCTCACCCCTCACCCCCTCAAAACCTTAATATAAAGATGTCTTCATCATTGGCTGACAAAACAAAAAGGATGATAGCACTGTTTTTACCTGAACTGGATACTTTTATGAATGTTACTTTCTCCCTGCTAAAGAGATGTGTAAGCTTACCAGTAATTCGGTTTTCAATTTCCCCTTGCATCTGGAGGGAGTCCACATAAATGGTTCTGTTTCCAATGATCCGTGCACACGCAATTCCCCTATATGGCTGACAGAACCCATCTTCATGGTAATCTTCTCTGCAAAAGACATGTTAGGATTTCATATGCAGATGTCTCTCTGCTGCCAGTGGATTTTTACAAAACATATTCTTATAAAAGTGGAAAAAGCTCAAAATACTGTAAACCTGAAACTGTCCCATTCCTAAGGTGCAGCTTTTTCCTCCAGTTCTCTCTTACCTTGGAAGTCTTAATGAGGGATCCTGTATACAGCTCATTACAGAAAGAAAAAAACAAACCCCAACATTAATTTTAAAACAATAATAATGGAATTTGACAGATGGATCTCTTAAAAAGCCTTTAGAATGAGACAGCAACATAGATCTAGTTACATGTCCCCATGCATTTTTGGCATCCAGCGGTACTCCATAAAATTAGGCAGTTTGTGCTCTTCTCCACTTCTCTCTCCCGCTCTTCATTTCCTGTAGTGGATAGCAGAAGAGTTCTTGCCAAGCTTGAATTAAAACATGAAATAAGAGTAATCAAGGCTATAACCTCTTTTCCTCTTCTCTCTAGTGAAAGTCAGTGCCAAATTTCTCTTTCAACATGTATTTCAATATAGTTTTCAATTCAATGAAGCTTTGGGCCTTTCACTCCCTTACATCAACATAAATATTTTGGCACAAAAGCTCTAGCCTAAAGGCTCAGTGGTTCAACACTTCATCCCCAAAACCCCTGTAAATAATACAGAGCCAATCTGCAGATCATAACTGTCAGAGCACTGAAAGGGGACTTAAGAGAGAGAGTACTCTCTAAAGAATAAATATCCAGTATGTCATGTGTTTCCTCCAGCATGGCATTGCCTCTGTGCTAGGATTCACTAACCCGATCGTTATATACATCATGCCATATACTGCATGATGGACCAGAAATAAATTTTAAAAAAATCTAAAAAAAATGTAGAGTAGGGTATCTAAATACTTAATTAGCTTTTGTAACTAAACGGTTCAAAAGTCTGAGATACCTCTCCAATACCAACATTGAAGTATTACTTCAATGCTCCTCTGCACTTTTTACTTTATTATCTTTGGATATTAACACCTGTTTTGGTCATGTAGGTTCCCCATTCCCTTACAAATACTTCCACCCTTTCTTTGGACATCTCATGAGCAGGAAAAAACTGTCAGTGACTACATGTAAAATTTCATAACTTCAGCTGTGAGAAATCAGCATGAAAACCCTCTCTCTGACAACAGCTAGCCAACATTGCCTATGCCTACTGAGGCCCCTCACACTCATACCTTACTCTATCTTAGGGATCTTCTCATTTTTCCTATGCTGTGTCTCCCTGATAAAGCCAACCACTTCAGGGGAATGGTACCAATATTTCTTACTCTTTGGCCATGGAAAGTTGGGCAGGACTGTCTGTACAGGTAGCCAAAAGGTGGAACTAGCAATCACCACTTGAGCTGCATCTCCTCTTTGCCTCCCAAAAACACAATGATTTAACAGGACTCTTGAGAAGTCATGGATATAAAGCATATCATGCAGTTGTTATCCAGATATGGTCTTTATTTCCTATCACACTATTATTTTTAAATATTCATAAAGCACATTTTTTTCTACAAACCCTGACACAAGTTCTACTTCCTCAAAGATGCGTAAGTTTTTGATTAGGGTGTATGAAGTAAAGGAGGAGTCATAGGATCAACTACTCCCTGCAGTGACATTCCTTCATTCTTACAACAAAACCTGTAATTTTGCAACAATTGCATCATGCCTGAAGGGACAAAAATATCAAAGCATTTTGTCTGTGCCTGTTTTATGATCCTTGACCACCTCAGTAGGAAGTCAGCAATTCCCAAAAGGAGATGAATGAATATGAAACCTCTTTTTGACCTCTTTCTAAAGAGTAAATTCATACCCCTATCCTGCTGAACAAAGTCTGCAAAGTATCTTACTGAAACTGTATCTCACAGTTCAGGTCTCAGTTCAGGGCTCTCTTGCCAATACCAAAAAAGAAAAAAAAAAAAAGCACACTCCAAACAGCATGGGTTTGGGGACAAAAGCAGTGTGACCTCTTACTTAGCTCTGTTTATTTATTTTTGTCAAGAACTTTAAAACACAGCTTAGATATTATAAATACACACATATGCTCCCCTCTCCCATGTTATAGTCAACTGCTGATTGTACTAAACTAGATATGACCATTACCATGGACACAAGCAAAAGTAAACAGTAACCTGATGTCAGTTAACTCTGACAGTAGTGTGGCTGTTATTCTACATGCAACTTTGTCAGGTCAGAAAACTCAGTGAATGCTGTTTGACTAGTAGTGGTACTGAGAGAACAAAATTTGATTAGTCTTCTTAGGAAAAAAACTAATTTCAGCTGCCGAAGTGGCAGCAGTGAGAGTCTCCTGACAGATTATTCTGTCCTTCACCTATATGTACCCTTGGGACATGGCAAAAAATCTGCAACAAAAAGCAACCTGGGGAGAGTCTGACAGAACAACATAGGAGTGGTATAATGTGCAGTTCAAACGGGAGCCCTTGGAACCATGTGTGGCTTTGAATCATGCTCCGAGCAACATGCCAGCAACTTAGTTGCTGATCAGAGCATTAATTAAGAGCTGCTGAAAACAGACAGAAATACTGACTCTTCAATTTCCTGCTGCTTGAACCATAATGTCTGCTCTGACCAAGAACCCTGGTGAAAGAGAAATCTGACTCCACAAAAGGAACCCAGAATAGTTCAATTTGCTCCACTTGCAGAAATCTTACAAGCTATCCACCACAGGTACTTTTTTACCTTTGTTCTTTAGTTTGCACATATTTCAAGGTAGCATTAACTTTTCTCTCCAGTGATTTTCTTCCATTTTTAAAGATTTTTTTTTGTTTTTTCTTACAAAACAGAGTCAGACACATGCTAAGTGTTTGTCTTTTTTGCACCTTTGCTGGAAGGCTGAACCAACTACATTGCACCTGGAAACAACTTTCTCAGCACTTAGAATGGAGGTAAAGTATTCTCTTACTGAGTCAACTCTCCTCCCAATTACGCAACATATGTTTGACCAGAGTTTGGATTTAAAAATAAAATTGTAAAGAATATGACTAAACAGACCTTTATTCATAAAACCCCAATTTCCATACTTCAGATTCAGTGTTATCAGTTTTCCAGACTCAAAAGGTAACCTTCTGCCAGAACAATTCCATTCAGAACTAGGGTTTCTAATCAAAAGCAAAAGTAGAAGAACCTACTACTTCAGTCACTCCAAAATAAAACCAAAATATTGATACTATTTTTATGAACAATATGGAACTTGTACAAGGTCTGAAAACATCTTGACAAACCGAGCACTGATAAGCATTTACAAGTTCCTCATCACACATCCACTGCAACACCTCATAAAATACAGCTTGCCTTCAGGTTGGTGGGTAGAAGTCCATATGAAATGGAGAATTAGCCAAGCAAGAGGTGTAGAAGAAAGATGCGGATTCAATCATACAGTGCTACTCCTCCCATTGTTAGAAATCACAACTTCCAGGAACATCTGGGTCTATAAAGGAAGAACTGGGTGAACCAGGTGCCTCTGAAGAGGAATAAAACCTAGCACGATGAATAGAAAACTCTCTAGATGGAGGTTATGCAACTCTTCCATAAGATTTCTATCTGCTATCTGCTCTAGAAATACATAAAGGGATTTTTAGATGTTCTGGAAAAAAACATAGTGGACATCACTACCCCATCCTCTCATTAAGCATTACTTTAATTTCGCATATGACACAGAAAGCACACCAAACAAAATACTACAGAAGGAAACACACTGGCAACAAAGATGCTTTTCTTCATGGAAAATTTGAAATGTGGAAAGAATATGTCTGGGCACAATACACTATATGCTATCTCTGTAACACCACCTATTTTTTGCCACTGCCACAGCTGAACAGACTAGAGGGCATAAGAAACAAAAAAATCACAGTAAAAAAAAAAAAAAAAAAAGGCAACCATGGAAACTCTGTTCAGTACTAAAATCACCTTCTGAAGTACCTGAATTTGAGGCACGTTTTCAGTATGTATTTAGTGCCCCTGAAAACACAGTAAGTGCAGACTTGTGGTTTTCCTTAGAAATAGAGAAAACACACGAAGCTCTATTTTTAGCAAGGATTCACAAAGTGAATTATGAAAGAGGAACTGAGAGGTTCCAGATAACCAGATATTAATTTGCTAGTGAGACACCTTTATTCTGATTGCATACCACAAGTTTTAGTTACAAAGACAGCAGAAACTTATAAGTTAAAACTATTTTCCTGAAAATAGAAAAGACAAAACACCATGCACCAGCCATAGGAAGAAACTCAGAAGTTCTCAAGAAAATTCAAAAAGAGTAAGTTTTTCAATTTAATGCATTGGAAAAAATCTCATTTAATAACACCCTACCAACCTACCATAGCAGTTATATGGACAGACATATTCTCAACCTACGCTTTACCAAAGTAAAACATAAGCCAGTTCATAGATTATAATAGTATATTCCAAAGGTTAGCTATCAAAAAGTAGAAGAAACTTTGTTATAGAAGCTTCCCACAAGCAAACTAAATGCAATTTAAATTTCCTATAAATTTTCCCACAACAAATAAACCTGAAACTTTGACCCTCTGCCATGCTGTCCAGGGATTAGAGCAGCTTTTAATCAAGAATTGTTAAATACTCAGACCTCCCACTAATGTTTCATTATAAACAGAATGGCAAAGCAAGGACAAATGCACTGAAAACCACAGACTATGACAGATGAAGGAAAAGACAAATTATATATGTCAGCCTATTTGCTATTCTTAGAGAAATACAACATTTGGTATACAGTTGCTCATCTTATCAGGATGTCTCAGGATTTCTGATAGTTACAACCTGATAACTAATGTCAGAACCCGTGTAAAGAGAATTATCATGACAGACAGCAAGATCAGAGGAAAAAGGATAGGCATCGTATTTCAGATTATTAGTTTACTTAGCCTAGTGTGTGGCTACTTCATAAATATATATCACAGAAATTTCTTGACCTGCAACACTAAAAAGAATAAAGGAATAAAGGAATAAAGGGTCTATGTTTAATCAAAGAGAGGCAATTCTCTCTGATGGAGAAGAGCATTATAAAGGGCTGCAGTAAAAAAAAAAAAAAGTTATTTCGGGGTTTTTACATCTATAGATACATATTTATTTATTTATTTATATGTTTGTTTATACTGAATCTCAAAATCAGGACATCTTAAAATGTTGAACTACAGTTTTTGTAATTTGTTACCCCTACTCTTGATGTGTATCATATCACATCATAGTGCTGAGAAGTAAAGCCTATTCACAAGAGGATCACTTTTCAATGGTTAAAATGATTTTACATCCCCAAATATTTCCTCCCCCAATAGGCCACAGATGAGAGTTGAGAGAAAAAAAAACATGCTACCCTTGTCATATGCCATATTGCATCTATAGGATTTGCCTCCTTTCAAAAACAGTGAATATACATTAATGTTATCATAGAAAAATACTAGGTACCTTCTGGCCAGGTTTGTATATTTGCCTTCGAGAAAATATCAAATACAGCACACAATTTCTTGTTTCACCATGAAGAAAAATTTTTCAAGAAATGCTGTCTTTTAAACAACGGGCTTTAAAACTGCTCATTCTCATAGGCCGCGCATTGTCACAGGATATCAACGTAAATTTTACTACTGACTTTCAAGGCAATAGCACTGAGGTGTAAATATTTGAGGGAGAAAAAGAATATAATTTTTTTAGAAAGTATGGTTTGAAATATTATTATCCACTGAAGGGCTAGGCTAATGCCAGGTGCTTCTGACATCAGCCATAACACAGGGCAGAAATTCAGTAACACACACAAATAGGTATTTGCTTTTAGTGTAGTTTTGAAAACCCAGGTGTACAGGAAAACCTCAAAAAAAATCCCAAACCCACAAACCATAAAACACCCAAAACTCCACACATGCCCATTTGTACCCTTCCTGCTGAAGCCAAGAAACTAATGGGTGGGCAGGGACAACTTGACTGCTGTATTGGGCCCTTGCCTGAATGAAGGCCACCCTGCACCCACATCATGGGAGAAGAGCACAGGCTTCCTGCCCTACCTGTATCCATCCTCTGAACAAACAGTTTCATTCTCTGACCAAAGGCTTCTGCAAATAACCCACCTTTCTGGCACTTAAAATAATTGTTTGCACATCTTCGCCTGCGTCTAAAGATCCGCGCCCCTGGGATATTAGGAAATCCATACTGATGTACTTAACTCCTCAAAGAAAGACTTAGAATATGAAATATTTAGAATACAGTAAAACTTTTCCTTTGCACTAAAGGAACCTAAGAAATACTATCAGAAAAGAAGGGGAGCCTAGTGTTAAAAACAAAAACCTAACAGGCAGGGGAATTTGTATAAATAGTCATAGCTCAGTTGAAGTTAATGGGCCTATGACAATTTACACTCACAATGGATATGGCCTGTGACTTCTGTTACCAAATGCTTATTCAGTGTAACAACAAGCCCCAAAAAAAAGATTCCCTTTACATTTAGCAGACAACATGGACAAACATTTTGTGCTTGTTATTTGAAAAGTAGTACATCACAGAATCCCTTAAAGAATTTACTGAAATTTCCAATTACTGAACAGAATAATTGTGTTGCATTTGATTTAGATATTTATCTACTAGTTACTAAAAAATACAGTGTGAACTGAAACTCCATATTCAATGCCTAAAATCAGTAAAAAATAACTGTTGATCTTTATTCTACTGTTTCTATTAGATGATGTATTTGTTCATATTAATCATAGGACCTGAGAGAGCATTTTAAGCCAGCTTATACATAAAGGAACATTGAAATGTCATCAGTAAAAAAACAGCTACAAATGAAACTATTGTTTGAGACAAACTAAAGAGAAGACATTTGTCAAAGACCAACTTGTAAACTTTGAAAACAACCTAATACGTAGGCTACTGAAAATATTGCCAAATTGGATTATGAAATCAGTATTTTTAAATACGAAACTCAGGCTCCAAAGTCTGTCTCTAAAACATAGTCTAAATAATATTTTAAACATATTTTCTAATGTTATTGTGGAAGGAGGAGTCTTTTGCTGCTAAATATTTAAAAATCATTTAAAGACAAGAAAGGGAGAGAACATCAATAGGGTTTAATCATAGGCCTTCACTGACTCATGACCCAAATTGGTCTCCTCAATGGGCATTGCCTTAAGTGGGTGTCAGCACTCTTAGCTGAGTGGGTCCTTGATAAAAGATACTACGATCAATAATTTAAGTGGATTAAACCAAAGGAAAATGGTGTTGCCTTCCTTTCTTTCACACACTCATCCGCTATTTTTTCTATAACATGAAAAACAGCCCTCACAGGCAAACAAATACAAGAGAAAGAAACACATGAAACGGTGGCAGGTTGCTCATTTGGTAACTCTGCATGCTGCTATGGTTTCTTGGTATCATATCTACAGGTATTTATTACTGCTTTGCATCTTTAGAAGAGTTTTCAGTGTACCAAAAAATGTTGTAGTTCCCAAGTACAGCACATACAGAAGTATAGACATAGGTGGCAGGGTTGCTTTTACTACAACAACCTGGGTAAACCAGTCAAGGAAGCAAAACTAAACAAGGACATCAATGTTCTGAACTTCTGTAAGAAATAGAGGATTGTCCCTAGATGTATAACCAGCCACAATCCTCTTGATTAACACATATAACTTCAAACTGACGATCTAATATTCTGCCAACAACATTCTACCTTCTGCCTACAAACTCTCTCTTTCAGTTAACTCAAAGGACATTTTTGTAAATTCTCCCTCTGCTTTCATAGGTGTTAGCACGTTGGGATGAAATCTTGAAATCACACGAGTCAGCTGGCAGTCCAGGGAAGGACTTGTTTTGCTGAATGTCAGGTACTTTTAACAGAAACATTTCTGTTACAACCATGGTTAGTAAAAATTTGAAAAGAAAAACCTTCAGAAAACTAATTTCAACACATGGGAACACGAACCTGGCCATGAAGCATTCCACCTTCTCACTCACCAAAGAAGCCATTATGAGCCTTCTTCCCCACCCCTTTTTTTCAAGGCATGCTATCCCCCTCAATGTGTTATGACTGTCTAATAAATTGTCTTTCTCTGACATCTCCAAGAAAAGTGAGCAGGGCCAACAGACCCTCTCTGAAGAGCCTCTAACAAACAGCTCCCTCTTCCCTCTGCCGACAGAGGAAAGCAAACTTCTTAGCTGTTTTCCATCCTCATCCTGCCATGCCACCCTGAGTGAGTGAGTACACATAGTAAGCTCCAAAAAGGTCTCAGAAAAGTCCACCAGCTGAAAATCTCCAAACTGCTGCTGTATCAGACAGCAAAAAAACCCCATCAGGGCCATCCTGGGCAGCTCAGAGGGGGCTCCAGCAGTGGGGCTGCTCACGCCTTGGGGCCAGCGCAGGGGACCAGGCAGCTCCACCCGGCTGGCCGGGCTTCAGCAAAGGAGGGATGTGGCTAAGGGATCACATCACTAACAGATCACAAACAGGAATTTTTTACTATAGTTCAGTTGATTTAAATCTACTGATAGACTACTATATATATATATATATGCCAGGAAGACAGGAAGGAAGTAGAAAGTCTTGAAAGAAAAGACTGTGCAAGCATGGCTGAAAATTGCAAGTTATAAAAGTCCAAAGAGGAGGGAAGGTTAAAAGGAGGAGAAAGGAATAATTTAAAACATAAAAATGAAATCCTGTGGAAATATCTTAAAGCTTTTCATTTCGGTTGGCTTTTTTTTTTCCCTTTTTTTTTTTTTTTTAAATTATGGGGAATATAAGCTTTCTACAAAGTACTTTCTGCCTTTTTATAAGAGGTTAAAAAGTTAGAACATTTTTGTAAAAAGTTAAAAAGTCAAAATTCATTATTAAATGTTTTAAGTGTCCATGCCATTAAAAATGTGATCATTTCTGGAAGAATATGAGCACATGAAGAAGTGAAAATAACTGTACTGTCGTAATTTTTTTTCTTCTTTCTTCTGTTTTTTTTTTTTTAAACAGAACAAAGATGGATTTTCTATCTCAGTTACCACAGAGATTATACACCTGATAGCAGAGAGCTTTGTAAAATAGCTAGAAATTATCACAGCATCAGCTATAAATTTGCTATATAATTATATGTAGAAGTGTGCATCCTCAAAGTCTTTTGCAGAACACTTTCATTCAAACTACAGAAATATCAATTATTTAAGAACATATAATACTGAAATGTCAGTTTTCCAGTCTTAAGGAAAAATTAGCATATTCTATCTACTTGAAAAATTGACGGCAGGCTTTGCACCCTTTGTGTGTGACACAGGAAAACTGCTTGGCACCCACGGGGATCTCCTAAGGTAAACTGAGGCGCTGCCATGAGGAGTTTGCGTTGGGCCCTGGAGGACAGGGACTGTGGAAGCAGGATGAAGAGTCAGGGCAGGGATGCATGCCATGGCTACCACCAGGTATGCACCATTTGACGTCTCCCTCAAATTGAGAGCAAAACCTAACAATTTTTGTGTCTCGCCATTTCTGTCTGTCGACGGATGACTAGGGATGCGTCTCCACCTCTGGGCTGGTCTGTACTGGAGGCAGCAGTCTGTTATTAGTGTTATCCACTTGTCATCTGTTCCAGCAGCCGAGGTCTGGCTAGCATGGCTAAGGAATCCAGAACTCATCAAATAATTTTCGTGTGTTGTCATAACTTCACATAATAGGTTTGTTGGTTTTTTCCAAATTAGGAAAATTAGCTTTTTCTCCACAGGAAATTCTATGACAGTTTCAAGCAAGGCCTGTAGAGTTCTCAAAAATTAAAAATAAACAGACACACATCTGCTTCAGCCACTAGAAGAGGGTGAAAATGAACAGACTTTGGGTCCGTAGCTTGCCTTTTCTGGTAAGAGTGCCCTGAATCACCCAAAAATGCTGGGAGGCTGGAGTGCTCATCCAGCCTTGACATAATGCCAAGGGTAACTTCCCCCTTACATTTCTTCCTTCGGACTTGAAATTACTTACTGAATCTTTATCAGACTCTATTTTAAAGACCCCTTTCCTCTTTTTTTTTTATTTTTTTTTCTGTGTACAAACAATTAATCCTGACTGTCACATTTTTCCATTTAAATCTTTCTGCACTTAAAACTTTCTGCATTATAATAGTGGATGCTGGCTGCATTGTTCCACAGGCAAAACAGCTCATATTCTGAAGTCAGAATTAACTTATTTTCAGATGCCACACCCATGATGCTATGCAAACATCATTAGCTTGATACTCTGTGAGCAGCAACTGTGCCAAAACCACAGCTCTGTAAATTAATGTAATTGGGTTTAACGTTAATAAACTGTTCCCAAATCAAAACATGTGGCATACTCAATTAGGAGAACAAATGCTT
Source organism: Melozone crissalis (assembly GCF_028551555.1). Taxonomy (NCBI): domain Eukaryota; kingdom Metazoa; phylum Chordata; class Aves; order Passeriformes; family Passerellidae; genus Melozone; species Melozone crissalis. The sequence goes on along the minus strand of NW_026535783.1, from coordinate 31,945,167 downwards.
CCCCAAGTTTCGTATTTCAGCATTTAGTTCTTAATGCTTAAAAAGTGAGATCCTGTATATACTGACACACCGGTCAGTCTGAGCCATAGAGTATATAAAGCTACAATGATCACTCACAGTACATTCTTGATCGAGTATCTGAATCTTGAAACTACTGATGTTGTGTTACATTATCACTTTTCTCTCTCTCCCCCAACCCTGTAAAAAAATATGCAGCTAAACTTCTGACACTGAGGTTATCTTTTCTACAATAATTACCAAGTGTGGTGTAAAAATGCTACTTTGCAGCTATCTACAAATGAGTAGAAATCCATGGCAGCTCCAACCTGAAAAGTGACTACAGCTTCAGCTCTGTAACATGGCACATCCACAAGCATGTTTTAGCTACTAAGGCATGCTTGTAGCGCCATGTTACAAATTCCTGCATAATTTAACAGATATTTGAGCTGAGAGTACGCCTTTATGTAATGTAGCATTTTACAGCTGGACTCAATGAACTTTAGGGTCTTTTCCTACTTAAATGACTCTATGGCTGGGAAAGCCATAGAAAAAGGGGTGCAGCAGGACCCCCAGGCCTGCCAAAGGGCTCTGGGGGTGCTGGTGGGCAGCAGCTCAGGGTGAGCCAGCAGTGTGTGCCTGGGCAGCCAGGAGGGCAAACCCCATCCCGGGGGGCAGCAGGCACAGCATCACCAGCTGGGATTGGGATCATCCTGCTGGATTCGGCCCTGGTGCCCTCACCCTGAGTCCTGTGTGCAGGGCTGGGCCCCACGCTCTGAGAAGGGTGGGAAGGAGGTCCTGGAATGGTCCGGAGGAGGACAACAGAGCTGGTGGAAGGGCTGGAAGCTATGTACCTGAAAAGTGGCTAAGGATTTTGGATTTGGCTGCTTTTGGAGAGAAGGAGGCTGGTGGGTGACCTCACTGCTCTCTATGGCTTCCTGAGAAGGGGAGGAGGGGGAAGTGCTGGTCTCTTCTCCCTGGGTTCCAGCTACAGTGCGCATGAGAATGGCTCAAAGCTGCATCAGGGGAGGTTCTGAATGGACAACAGGAAACATTTCCTTACCAAGAGGGTGGCCAAACTTAAACAGGCTCTCTAAAGAGGTAGTCAATGCCCTGTGCCTGCTAGTGCCTTAAAAGGAGGCATTTGAACAATGGTCTTAATAATGGGCTTTAACTTTCATCAATGGAGTGATCAGGAAGCTGGAACAAATGATCATTGTAGGTACCAGCCAACAGGAGCTACTGTATTTTATTGTGCTGTATTGCTCTGAATTATACTTTATTGTATTGTATTTTATTATATTACTTTCTATTCTGTGTGTTTACTCCTCTACTAGTAAAGATTAAGCTTTCTGAGGAGTATGAGAAACTGATGATGACAAATGCTTCTTGCAGCCCTACTTTTAGAGTAGTAATACCTCAAATACTTCAGACTTCAGACTTAACAAAGCAATAACAATTTAAAAGAACAGATTTTTCTTAATGAATTTTCTTTTTCCTTCTCCAAAAATAATTCCCTCCATCACTGTTAATGCTACTTAGTTTTGAGTAGAATTGTTCAAATACTATTGGTTCATACCATCTGTTTGACTTTCTCTCAAGTACACTACATTAGCTGCATCTAGGTTTTTTTGGCTCTTTCAAACTGAAATAGAGAACATAATAATACAAAAGTGGGGAAAAATCTAACCATAAAGCCATAAAAATTGAAAGGATGATTTATGGTGTGGTGTTCCAGCATTATTTCATTTTGTTAAATTACCTACTTTTCATTAGAATAGTGTTCCTTTATCTTTGTGCCTAACTACACATTCACCCTTTCCTTATATGCACTTAAAGGCTATTCAGCATCCTAAGGAACTCTAATTAAACTCAATGTGACATCAAATGCCTACAGGAAGTCTCAGGGACATATAACTGTCCTTTTGTAAGACATACAATAAATACTTTGAAAGCCATTTAAGCTACTGAACAAATGAGAGTAGGAAAGGGATAGAGGGAAAGAAGTAAAATCTAAACACACTAAAGATTGCTGGTTATATCAGGGATGTCCAACAGCTGCAGTAGCTACTTGCCAAAACCCCAAGGGCCATTACTACTTTGAATATCAATTTACATATATCCTTAAAGGGAATAACAAGTGCTTAACTTTGCTTGCAACTTCTTTGGTAGTTTAATATAAACTGTTTTTCTGAGCTGCTAAAACCTAAGCACCTGCTGCTGATCTGGAATTTGCTGGAAGAGGGCGTGTTGGGGTCACACATTTACAAAGAGCTGTAAACTGGCTCTTTGCCATGTATTGCACAGCTTATGAGTCACACCTTACAGCTCACCTGATATGACAGCCTGGGCTTTTTTGGCTATCAAAAACCTAGCCACTATTCTGCAGAGTAGGAAACAGGTTCTCCAAATAAACAGAATTCTCACCCACAGAAAACAGCCACTCCCTTAAATATTCATATAGAAGCTAAAGGCCTACATTTTTGAAAAAGAACACTCAGGAAAGGAAGTGTTTGTGTTGTTTGGTGTAGTGCATGGTTGTAGCCCACATATAATGAATTACATTCATTACTTGAGCCAACCCATTTAAAAGTATTTAAAAGTATCTTGACAGTACTGCTAATAACAAGGGGGCAAGCACTTCTGACATTTAACCCTAAGTTAGCTTAACTGTAAGAAATGTAACTAAATACTACTTCTTCCTAAGGTATTTAGAAACCTTGCCCAAATACAGGTCAAGTCCTGCAGGGTTGCTTTTTTGTCTTTGACACCAGTCTCCCTCAGTAAAGCAGCGCATCTGCATTACAGTTTAATTCGCACAAGGGCATTTGATTTATACAATAGCAAAAAAGAGGGTCAAACCTTCATGAAGATTTCTTTTTAATCACCTGTGCATATGCTTGGCTTCCTTTGTTTTTGGGGAGTTCTGAGCAACATGGGTTAGTGACCATAACAGATTGAAGCAAACTATTATAATTTTTTCTGCCAATATATTTCCTGTAAACATCTTTTTTCAGTTCTTCCCTCCCTCTCACAGAAAGGAAGAAAACCTACCACTTGTAATAGTTTCCCCAGACAAAAACTGGCAGAAACACAGACGCTTGTGTCTACTCTGAGATGGTATGTATATTAGTTTAAATACACATCTGGCTTTTAAAATTCATCAACTTTGTAAGCACACTGAATTTCTACTACTATCCACTAAATAATATAAAATGCATTAGATTGTTCATAATTTATTTACTTGTGATTAGAAAGCATTTAAGTGGAAGATTCAAGCTGAAGAAGCAATGTCATGCGGCAAGAAGTTGTGATTTGGTGTGGTGCAAAACAACCCAAAACAGTATTTCCACTGCTCTTTAACTCTGCCTTGAATTACACGTGTTCTGGGGTTTAAAAAGAGTGGGGGGAAGGGTGGGAAGTAATCTTTGAAATGCATGAGTAACATGAGATTAAAAAATCAGGTTTTATAACAAGATAGACTGTCAGCTTCCTCTGAGCACACCCTACATCTCTGGGCAGAATAGAGTATGAATTTTAGTTACATGTTAATTTGTGATGTCATCAACATCTGAGCCTTTCTAGGCTGCATCCAACATAATTAGAGGAAAAATGGAAAAATTGCACTCTAAAATAGATAAAAGAGAAAAAATTTAGTGTAATCTTGGTTTTAGTTCTGTCCTTCCTCCAAATTTCCTGTCTTGGCCTGAAGGACTGTCAAAGGACATTTAAAATGATGAAGTCAAAAGTAGATCTGAGATTGTGGATCAAAATCCCCTGAAAGGAGCCCCAGACGCACAGGAGGGTGAAATACGGCCTCCCCCTCAGCCTTGAAAGAAAAAAAGGAAACTGACACACAGGGGCTAGGAGGGAATTGCAGCATGTTTCTGCCAGATCCCCAAATTGGATTGTCAGGGAGTCAGGAAACCTGCCAAGACAAACACATGCTGTTTAATGTAGACCAGCCCAAGATAATCTGTGCCTCAGTTCCTCACTCATAAAACAGGATAACATTCCAAACTTTATGGGGAGAAGAACATACCCAAAACACTTTGAAATAATCTGATCCCATAGCAGAAGAAGGCAAAAAATTCCCAAGATCCGCCATCTCCATTTGATGTACAAAACATGGAAAGGCAAAGGTTAAACAACTTGCTGCAATCACACACAGAGACAGGAGTACAGTCAGAAATTAAATCCAGACCTCTGAAATTACAGTCCTGTGTTTTAATCACAAAATTCTTTTTTTTTCCTTGATTAAAACAGGAAATGAAAACACAAGTATGAGCTTATTCTGTAACTTCAACATATTACCACAAGCATCTTAAAAAAACATACATAGTTCAAATATGGTTGTCTCAGCCACATGAATATCTTGATGAAACAAAAGGCAGGCATGTCATTCTGGAGGAAGCACATCATCAAACACCTGGTCCTTATGGGCCTGAGTAAACACTGTAACTTCTGAGTTGAAACAACCTTGTATTGTTTTAAAAAAAACATCTGTTTATGTGAATTTTAAGATAATCTTGTATAATTTCCAAGATTAACAATGTTATCTGCGGCTAAACTATGTTGAGACCAAAGAAATTTGCCACACCACCTAAGGAAAGGAAGAAGATAGAAGTGGTGCTGCTATTTGACTGCAAGAGAAGCATATTTTCTTCTTAGTATGATCTTAGATACCTTTGGTTTGCCAAAGAGCTTTGGGATTCATGAAGATTCATCACATGACGAAAATGAGTTTGTTTCCATCATAAAGATATACGAGTGCCCCTCATATCATGCAGAAATTTCCTTTTGAGGTCACAGAAAAGGTGTGCTTTGGGATATGTAGACCATGGAGAATAAATTGCTCATAAACCCAACCTCCTCACTGGAGTTTTCACAGAGCCACCTTACTGGTTTTATACGTTCTGTTTTTCACTGTTTGAAAGAACTGGTTTTTTCCTAACTACAGTTGCATCATTAATTTTCTTCATTGGCCCGAATCTTAAAAAAAATTACTGTTGTCCCAAACTACTTGAAAATCAGACATAAGAGCAGGCAAATTCATTCTGAATAATTAATATCTCAAAAATTCCTCCACAAAGTAATGATTGCTTCTATTTGGCGGCAGTGTTTCTTCTCACCTATTTTTCCTTAGCATTCAGTATACAGGCACTGAAAGTTGCAAACCCATAACAGATCTTAGTCAGAGTTCAATAAAACAGGGACTTCTCAAAGTTTTTTTAAAACCCAGTTCTTCTGCACAGGGCTCAGCTCCTGGCATCCTAAGCAGATTTCAGAAAGGTCACATAGGGAAAAGTGCAGCAGTGACAACAGAGCTGTTTCCCATGCACTTGGCTGAGCTTAGGGGAATTCCTTTCTGCCTGCATTCTGTGTGCCTTCCTCACTTCACAGAGGCCTCATCAGTTTTCCAGAAGCCCATAAGAGCCAACAAACAGAATATTTGAATATTAGATATCTTCCATCCCAAGCTCCCTTCAGGATGGTACTACCATAGTTTAACTGCTTCAAAACTGGAATTTGCCCAATGGGTAAAATGTAATCTAATCATTCAATTCAAAAGAAAATTATATTAGACTAGAGAACATGCAGTCTTTTAGAATAATGTTATCTTCTAAGAACATCACTTCTAGAAGGAAAGACAATTGTTTCTGCCCTTCTGCTCTTAGACTCCAAGATATTAATGCCCATTGCTTTGTTTTAAATAATGGTCAAAAAACCATTCTCTGGTATTTGTTAAACATTTATTTTATATCCACACACTTGTACCTCTCTGAACAGATAGGATGTCTCTCTTTTGAGAGGCAAAACTAAAAGCACTAATGATGCAAAAAGTAAAAGCATAATGTAGTGAAAGAAAGGATTGCTAAAGGGTTGTACTCTAGTAAAACAACCCTTTAGTCGCACAGTCCTCTGGACAGCAAAGGCTAATCAGAAACTAATTTTTTGACCATGTTTTGAATTTATTTCCTTTGTAAATTAATCTCGATTATCTGTTACTATTTTCGGTAATTTTAATACTTTTGATAAGCAAGATAGATTTTAATTCTCAATTTCTCCAGAAAAATCCCCAGAAATTTTTAGACATGTGGATCTTGACAGAACATAAAGATGTCTCCAAATAATCCACAGCAATTTAAGACTATGTATTTGGTGGAAAGATTTTACATTTAGATTTTTATGAAAACGCCTCAACTTCATTACCTGAAGGTCAAGATGCTTTTTTGCACTGGCAAGTCTGACTGCATTACACACATTTTCTCTCTGTCAATCTTTAATTGCCAATTAATTCTAGGAATCCACAGCATGAACTGCATAAAAATACCTTGCTAGATGGTATCTACATAGATAATGTTTCTTATCCCTTAATATTCAATATGTATAATCTTAAACCAAGTTACAATGGTTTTATGTTTCAAGTTTCCACTGAAGCAGGTCTTTTTCGAAGCATTAATACCAGCAGCAATGGCTCTCGCGTGGCTCAGTGTGAGGCTGCACTGTGCAGACAGTGAATGGAAAGAGTCCTTTGTTCCATGAGACCTCCTTCCAAGCACTTAGGTACTCCTTTGCCTTTTTCCACCCTTCCTCTTTTCTGGCTTACAAACTGACCCGCACAATTTTATGCAAAATATTCGATTTTTTTAAAATCAGGGTCAGTTTCTGAAAACAAAATAATTCTACCACCAAAACATGGCATTTTATTTGAAGGACTGATTTTTTTAAAAATTGAAACAGAAGTAAGCATGCAATGAGGCAAAGATCCCTAATCCCTGAAAGCTCCTGGGCCTCATATGATAAGACTCTCATGACTTCTTACTAGACCTTTGACCTGACCTCGTTTTTCTAAAGTTTCAGGTTTCTGTCCAATCTAGTGGACATTAAAAAGAAAATAATCTACCAGCAGCGCACTCTTCAGTTTACCTTTTAATGGCAGGTCCAGAACAACGATGGCACACTACTGCTTCCAATACCAATGGTACAAGACTCATTGTGAAGTGTCAAAAGCCAAATGAAAGGATTTTTCATTTTTTTCCTAGTTATTTCTTTATTTTAACTTAGTGTTCCAAACCAGCAAAGGTTGCATAGCAAAGCATTAAAAACCTAGGAAAATAGGATAAGAAAGCCTAGGAAAACCCAGGATAAAGGACATCTTGAGAACCCTAATTTACTTCTAGTTGAGGAAATCATGAAGTAATTCTTTTTTTCACTGTATCAGTCAAAATGTTCTATTTATGTTGGTATTTGTGAAATATTAACAAGTTCATTCTCAGTACAGGAGAAGCACTTGGAAGATACTAGGGAAGCCAAAAAAAATAAAATTAATTACTTTTTCTATAACATAAGTGAATCAATGTAAAACTTGTTTCCCAGGATTATTGGTATGACATAGGCCAGAAAAGAAAGGCCAAGGAGAAATGTATCCCATGATAAGCAAGCAGGAAAAACTGGTGGTGACTGATAGGGAGAAAAATGAGTTATTCAATGACTTCTCTGGCAGTCCCCCTTTCCATTAAAGCCCATGATCTCCCGTGTGATATGGGGAAGTCTCTTCCACTAAGTGAAGAGCAGGTTTGGGATCACTTGATGAAGCTGAGTAGTCTCAAGTCTATGGGACCTGATGAACTATGTTCCAGAATCCTGAGGGAACTGGCTGATGTTGTTGCCAAAACAATCTCATCATATTTGAAAAGTCAAGGCAGTCAGGCGAACTCCCTGGTGACTGAAAAAAAAGGAAACATCGTTTTCGTTTCTAAAAAGAGGAGAAAGGAAGATGTGAGCAACCACAGACTGGTGAGCCTCACCTGTGTGCCTGGAAAAATCATGCAGCAGATCCTCCTAGAAGTTATCCCACAGCATATAAAAGACAACAAGCTGACCCAAGGCAGCCAGCACAGCTGGTATATAACACATTATGTTATATACTAACATAAATAAAACATTTTGACTGATACAGTGAAAAAATAATTACTTCATGACTTTCTCAAGTGGAAATAAATTAGGGTTCCCAAGACATCCTTTAATAAGGGCAAATTGCAACTACCTCAAAAGTTCTACAAGATCAAGTGCCAAATGCTGCACCAGGGTTGGGGAAATCCCAGACATGAACAGGGAGATCAAGTCACTGAGAGCAACCCTTTGTAGGGGTTTCCTGTGGATGAAAAGCTGGAAGTAACCCAAAAATGTAGCTCTCAGCCCAGAAGGACACTTGTACCCTGGGCTGCATGCAAAGAAGCGTGTCTACCAGGGTGAGGCAGTGGGTTCTACCACTCCATGTGGCCCTCATGAGAGCCCATCTGGAATCCTAGGTCCAACTTTGTTGTCCTCAGCACAAAAAAGATGTGGGCCTCTTAGAGTGGGTCCAGAGGATGCCATGAAGATGATCAGAGGGCTGGAGCACCTCTCTGTGAAGACAGGCTGAGAGAACTGGGTTTGTTAAGCCTGGAGAAAGAGAAGGCTTTGGAGTGATCTCACTGCAGCCTTAAAAGGTTCTCATATAAAGGATGCAGGGGGATTTTTATACTGGGAGATAGTGCAGGACTAGGGGCAATGGCTTTAAACTGGAAAAGGGCAGGTTTAGATTAGATGTTAAAAAGAAATTCTTTACTCAGAGGGTGGTGAAGAGCTGGAACAGATTGCTCTGAGAAATTGCAGATACTTCAATCCTGGAAGTGTTCAAGGCCAGGCTGGATGGGACTTGGAACAACCTGATAAAGTGGAACGAGCTCCTGCCCATGGCAGAAGAGTTGGAACTGGGTGACTTTAAGGTCTCTTCCAATCCGGACCATTCTATGATTCTCTTTTCATCCTTACAACTGAATCAGCAGGTAAACCCAGGCATCTTGCGGAAATCACCAAACCACCACTCAAGTAAAAAATCACACTAACAAACAGCTACTCAACGACAGGATTTTAGTCTTGTTTTACCTTGCTCTTCAAGTTATAATCATATAACATGGGTAAATTTTAAACCACAGCAAGCTAAGCATTTTACCATTCATTTTTAACCACTCTTCTAGCCTGTACTTGCCCTGTAAACAATTACTGTTCCAACATGACTTTGTGGTAATTTGTTTGTTCAAAACATGAAATAAGCAAGCAGAAGTTGCTCAAGAACAGTCAATCAAATCAAAATCCATTGTAGCCTCTGTCTAAAAAAGTTGCATCCATTCTGAGAGTTTTTGGTCAAATTAGATACTTTTAGCAAGAACACTGTAGTTGCAGGCAGAGTTTACTGAGTTTATGAACTAAATTCTGACAGAACAAAAGTAGTCAGAGCACATTAAGTAATTTTCCAAAGAGTACTTACTGACGATTGTGATTTGGGCTGTTTGTTGGACCTGCAAACATAAAACAAACAAGTATTGCTGACAAGTTAGCTCAAGGACAACATAATAAAAAAAGTCAATAGCAATCTAAAGGAAATTGTATCTTTAAGGGAGGTTTATCTCAAGCTCCAAACAAAACCCTCTGCATTCCTGAACTTAATTATATATAGTTATTTTCAAAGCCACAAATAAAAATCACATGAATCTACTGCCTGTTCAAGCAGCAACCTGAATGGACTTAGTGTTTTTCATAAAAGATTTTCCACCATAAAGACAAAGGTAGTTAGACAAGGTGTTATTTTAACACATCACTTACCTTTTAATAAGCCCCAACTGTGCCTTACTATCCGAATTTAGGATGCAGCAAGGGGATGATCAATTTTTGCAACAGCAGGAGCAAGGGTCAATACTCAGCCCTTCAATACTCAATAACTACAAATTGAACTGTGGAATCTATTATTTACATTACAAAATAAGAAAAAAATTTCAAAAAATGCATCTAGAATTTTTTCTCCCATTGCCCCACAGGCAAGCTAAATAAAAGGTTGGCTTCCAGATTGGCCTATTAAGTCTCCAAAATGCAATATGAGCACTTGTTCAAAGGTGTGGTATACCTTCACGTGTCAGAAGACAGAATCTGAGGCCACGCTCCACATAGCAGTACAGAACTGATATTCACAAGAATAGGCCCAGAACTATGGACATCACGTAGAAAACCGCTTGTCATTCTTCTCAGCAGTTTTTGGTTTTTTTCACAGACTGAGTTCAGCAGTAGAGTGAAAACTCCAGGCAATGAAATGCTACCTTTTTGTACTTTTTACCAGCACTTCTTTAATTTTTTTTCTTCTGTATATTTACAGACCTCTACATCTATATTTACTTTCTTTTATTACCACTAAAGGGGTATCAAGTTCAACTGAGAAGTTTTGTGCTGGGAGAGAGGCCTCAGGCACTGACTTTATTTTCTTTTGTGTTGAGAATTTTTCGTGAAACATTAAATCCATTTCTCATTATGCTATGGTTAAAACTAATTCCTAGTCTATAAAGCAGTCTGAGCAGTCATAAAAGCCAGGAACTCACCAAGCCTGACAAACAAAACTCCTGTTGCAGTTATTGTCTTCATCCCATTTGAAGCCACGCACTGGTAGTATCCTGTGTCTGTGGTATCCAGATCCTGGATTCTTAGGCGTGAACCATAATCTGTTTTTCTGATGATGATCCGTCTTGGCTCCTGAACCACTGGAGCATCATTTTTCAGCCATCTGACATTTGGGGATGGATTTCCTGCTACCTTGCAGTGGAGGATTGCCGTTTGCCCCTGGACTATAGTGATATTGTTTACTGGTTCCAAGAAGGTCAGGAAATAACCTAAGAAGATAAAAGGTCATAAAAGATCAAACTTTACTTGGGTTGAGGTAAAAGCCTGCTCAAAGGTACTTTTCTAAGAGAGAACCCTGGAAACAATTTTAGTTTTCTTTCAAGATTAAAAAAAAATGCAATTCACTGTCCTAAGAACACCACAGCATCACACTCCAATTTATGTTTCCTTGCTGACTTCATGCTTGTCTGCAGGCAGGTATGCAGATTCAAAGGTCAATCATGAATTGATACTATTACACTCCTAATGTCTATTTGAAGCAGCAGTGACTTTTTCTACATCTGACATGCTAAAATACTAACATCCTAACATACATATAGTGCTGTTCTGTTCCAACAGCAAAAAAACCCTTGCTCCATAAATGAATAATCCCAGTTGTTACCATATTGGAATATCATGGTCATTTTACCACATAATCTTCTTACATGATCACAGATTTGTCTCAAAAAGAACTACAATTGGAAAAATTACTTTTAGATATTTATTTGACTTGTTAGTTACTCAACAAAATCTTAAAATTAGGTTTATTTAGACAGGCCTATATTATAATAAATTTTCAAGATTATATGTCTCACATTCAATTTATAGAAATAACGTCTCAATTGCAGAAATAAACTGTGATAGAGAGGGGACCCATAAGCTGATTATAGACTGCCATTTTTACATCAAGTCAAAATATATGGCCAAGGAAACATCTGTATGGATAGTGTGTAATAACATTTTGTAGATATTTTGTAAGTGAAAACTACAAGTCCCAATTAGTGGTTTGTTAAAAGCAAAGGGCTTGTCAAGGCTGTATTTGTGATCTCTAGGGACGACAAAAAAGAAAGAATTTATGAAGAACACTGTCAAAACCTGACAATCAAATCTTTTGTTGGTTTTTATTTATAAATTTAATTTGGTGTTAGGAGTCCTGCAACTGATACACATCACATACTGAAAGCCTGGCAATATGTAATTCCATTGAAACAATAAAGTAGTTATATTACCTTACAAAACAGGTAAGAAAAGTATCTAGGTGTCACGCTCATGTGTTTGTACCAGTGAATTTAGAGCTTCTAGACATAAAGCTTCAGGAATTCAAATTACATTATATTTTTATGGCAGCTGGATACAAACATCAAATAATTTTGATGGATGCTCACATGTAGACTTTTCCTATCACTCAGATTATTTTGCGTCTGTTTAATTAAGTAATAGCATATTATTGTACACAAATCCAACTCTAGTAAAGAAATGGTCTACACTGACAGTCCAATTGCTGAAATACCTTAAGAAAATTGATGTTATGCTTTGATTTATATTTGACAGGACTGTGAAAATCAGCTCCTCTATAACAGTTAAGTGTAACATTGGAGAAGGGAGTAGTAGAAATATCAGAATATAATAAATGTACAAGCCAGATATTGTTGGAAAACTGGGTTTTTCTGTGTGTTACATTGTTCTCTACCACTGGCCTTTCAAAAGAAATCCTGTTATAATGAATAATATGAACATACAATGTAGGGAAGTGCAAATTTAGTTTGTCATTAAATAGAAAATTATTAGAGTAAGTCCAAACAGAAAATTAAATAAATCCAAATATATAAAATCTCCACACAATATTGAAAATTTACAGGACAATTATTTTATTCTTGTTTGTCATGAAATAATAAATTATTGTTTATTTAATTTTATATTAGTTGTCCCTATTTTTAATTTAAAATCTTTAGCAGACTTCAAAATATTCTGACAGAATACAAACAATATTTGTTTTCAAATAACTTATATAAAAGGGAGAAAAAGTACATTAATGCTTTCAGCAATGTCATACCACAACAATGTAATTTATTATGTTTTTAGCTACATTTCATAGCTGAAAAAATAGAAATACTATGTTGACATTCTGGCAGGGAAAACAAAACCAGTAAATTTACTTCCTGATATAGTCAACTGAAGCCATTGATCAAAACTCCCTTTAAGCCAACATCTTACACACATAATCATTTCTAGCAACATGAAAGAAAGCATGATTAGTCCTACCACATGTTAGAAAAGGATTTTCTATGGCTACTTCACTCACAGCTTGTTATTTCACTATTTTTTCATAGTCTGTATGTAGTTTATTCTCATGAGCACCATTGAGATACTGGGCAGCATCCCCAGGGGTGTTACCTAGCAGAGACAGAGATACCACAATCCCAACCTGCTCAGTGCCTGTCAGGCCACGCTTGGAGTCCTATGTCCAGTTCAGATCCCCAGAATTCAAAAACACAGAAAGACAGCAGAGGGATCAAAGTAGGGCTACCAATATCATCAAAGGGCTAGACAACAAGTCCTATGAGGAAAGATTTCAAGTAGTTATGTCTCTTCTCCCTGGAGAAGAGAACAGCCAAGGGAGCATCATCACTGTTTTTCAGTACCTAAAAGGCACTGACAAAAAGAATAGAGACACTCATCACAAGGAGCTATATGGAGAAGACAAAGGGCAACAAGTGAAAGTAGCCAGGAAATGTTTCATTTCAATAGAATAGAGACATTTTTTGCAGTGAGAACAATCATTCCCCTTGAAATGAACTGCCTAGAGATGGGGTAGGGTCCTCATCGCTGGAGGTTTTCAAGATATGATTGGACAGAGTACTACTAGATTGTCTTGTCTAAGCTTTCTTTCCCCAGAATTGTTGGATTGGGTGATCTTTTGAGGTGCCCCCCAGGCTAGAATGTTCTGTAGTTCTGTGGGCCTCTGGTTCAACAATCATGGGGACAGGCCAAATGTGCTCATACAAGGGAGGCAAAATAGTTTAAAGACCTTTTTTGCAAAGAAGCTGGGCCCCTTTGAGCATGAAACAAGCACAGAGTTATGTTCATCTGGCTCAGAGATGCTTCTGATACCCAAGAAATGAAAGAAGAAGAGATCTGTCTAAAAGGTGAGGCCAATTCAAGTCCTGTAAGATGACAGACAGGGATTGTGGTTTGTCTGGCTCTCTGATATATTTTTTGCTCTTCACATGCAAGTACATGAGAGGGCTACATTGTTCTTGTGACACTGATCAGCTTATACCTTGCTCAAACCCCTGTCATTATTTCACTTTTTCTGATTTAAAATGAGCTGGGTGGAGTCCTCTTTTTGGGACAGTCATGGATATTAAATTCAAATGCATTTGCATGAAAACAGATAGTAAATTTACTCATTAGGACTTAATAACTCAGGATTAAATCCATGTTAGAACTTCCTGTTTTACTAATTAAAACAGAACTACTGCAGGAAGTAATTAGATCCATATCTTTAAGCCACTTAAATATTTCATATGAATCTGTGAATCTGATCCTAATAACAGCAAGAACAAAGCTATTACCATGGAAAGCAACGCCAAAGATTTATGGGTTAATTCAGTCCCAGTGCAATTAGATAGACTTTGCCTGAAGTCAGCGACACTGCATCTATTTCCTGCAGGTCAAAATTCAGCTTTAGTTCATCATTACTCCTGCCAATTTTACAGGTATTTTCTGCAGTGTTTTATACTACCTTGTTATTACAAACCAAGTAATAAATATTTTAACCTAATGAACTTCGAAGCATTTGTGTTTTCCAAAGTTCTCCAGAGCAGCCTAAGAGCAGTGGGCCAGCTCAGGGCCTCTTCTCTGCCTCTGTCCACCCTGAACTGCACACTCTCTGTTTGCTGGTTTAATTTCCTCTTTGAGAAGCGATGTTTATGTCCTCACTGGTTCTGAAGTATTTCTATGACAGGCCGGGCAGCCATTTGTTGAGCTGCTCTGTTATTTGGTGTCCACTTTAGATAACCCATAATTGCAATTCTTTCAAACAAAGTGGAAAATTTAACCAACCATGTTCTAAAGAATGTTTTCTTTATTTAATTTCCGTGGTGATAATCAGCAGTTACTTTTTTGGTAATGTACATCACACCACAAACACAGTGTAGATGCCAGTTTGACAGAATGCTTTGGGGAAAAACACAAATTTTCCCAGGATAAATTAGGACCTCAACAATGTGCAAAGCAATTTTTTTCCCAATGTAGTTCCCCTTCTGTCTTAGTAAATCTTAATTTGGACAGGTACAAGGGAAAATGAAATGTGAAAATGCTAGAACTTGTATTTAACTTGTGTCCTGTATTTCGTGTTAAGCAGTAGTCAAGTAGAATTTTTTAAAACTGGAACAGAATTGTTAATCTGTTTTAATACTAACGTAATTTTGAAACAGAGAATAAATACTCTATATAAAATATTTTGTTTCTGTAACATGTTGCCAAATCTGTGAATGTCCTATTGTAACTGTCATATTATAAAGATTTATATTTTACTTGGGAGATGGGTAACAAAGATAATTTCTTTAAATATACAAGTAAAATGTCCAGAAATTTCCTGTGTTGTGACATTAATATTGTTATATAATGGTTTTTATACTCTGGCTTACTTCCAAAGGTCATTGAAATGAAGGAAAATGCTTCCTTTGCCTTCAGTGATCTTTGGCATGATTCAACTATGTCAAAAGGAAAATCTATCCAGTAGATATTTCTGCATTTGCTGTAGGCAAAAATGCTGTAAATTAAATTTCTCTTTCATTATAGTTTCCAACATAGTCTACAACCAATACTAGTATTTATTTTGCTTGAACAGATTAAAAACTGTTCTGTCAAGAAGCTATGAGAGGACAATGCAACTTAATCTATATATTATGTTTTGCTATCATATTCTATGTACTCTATGAATAACATAGCTTAGGGAAATGGTTGACATGAATTCCAGCAGAACTCTTTCAAATTTGGAAAACCTTTGTTAGGTTGCCAGTACTTCATATTTTTTAATTGAATAAATTTGATATAAATATATCAAATAGAATCCCAAAGCAAATCAACATTAAGATGACACGTCTATTATTCATGTTTTGGCAAGAATATAAAAATAAGCTTTTCCAGAGTGTGTCAAATCATTGTCAAGATATGCACAAGAATAGATACTAAACTAAAAACCTAAAGGGTGCAACTATCACTAAGACCTCACACGTGTATTATATTTCTTAGTTTTATTTACATTATTCTGGCACTTACACGTCCAAGTTATTGGCTCAAACCATATGTGTTATTCTTGGCATAAACACAATATAAAATTATTGTTCTGCTTTTGCTATTTTAAGATCTTAGCTGTGATTTTGAAGTTCATTCTAAAAAATATTTTAAGACTCCTTAGTTACTTTAGATTATGTAAATTCTGGATTAATTGTTTTCAATTCAAGCTTTAGTTCTGTTCCTTTTTTATTGCTTTTACTCTTTTTTTTCTATGTGATTTTAAAAATATTTATGCATTCATAATTTTAAAATAAGCTTCAATATGGCAACCATGAATTGTACTTAGTAACAATTTTTTAACCCTTTTTATCTCAGAACTTCCAAATCATTTATGAATATTGAAGTCTCTTGAGATGGGATGATACCATCAGGCTTATTTCCCAGAAGCAGAAAGTTGAGCAACGGGAGTCTTAAGTGATTTGACAATTTACACACAGACTAAGTGTCAGTATCGATGATACTACACCAAGATTCACATCTTTCTGTATTCCTGAGACAATGACTCTCTAAGATAATCATCCACTTTGGCTCTTATCCAGGTGGATTCACCTTTCTTTCTGCACTCCACAAGAAACACGAACACTGAATAGCCAGTTTTTGAGAAAAAGAATGGAAAATTTGATTCATAAATGGCTAGATAACTGAAGATACAACAGTACTTTCAGACCAAGTAGTAATAATTGTATATATGTTTAATCACTTTTTAGAATACTTATTCCTCCACAAGATATAAATATTTATTGAATTGACTTTATGCAATAGTCAAAAAAGCCCATAAAGCCAACTGAACACATCACAGTTTACAAGAGTCTCAGTTTGAGATACTCAGAATGTAAAATCACTTGTTTAAAAAATAAAAAGGGCAAATACCTTTTTTTCTGTATAACTACATAAATTTAGACCATTTTCAGATTCATGGAATAAAACACTTCCAGTGTTCAAAACCCCTATGAAAATATGTATACTATGATTTGTGTAAAAACCAATGTGGGATTTTTTCCCTAAGCTATCTTATTTTTCTTTTTTAACGCCTTCCCAGCTTTTTTCATTTTTGTCTTCAAATAAACTTTTTTTCTTAGGTATAAGATGAGCATGGAAGAATCCTTAGGAAGAAGAGCATGACCTTTCTCACCACAACTCTTTATTATGGCAAATTTCTGCTCTGGCATTTTTAGACTAATATAAACTTATATCCAACACAAAAGAGTTTAGGGGCAATATTCTGAGTAATTAAACTAATGATATTTCCACCATAAGCAAAGTCACATTTTCCCACAATGAAGACATAATTTTTCACCTAGGATACATACTTTGCCTTATGGAACGCTGAGGAAGACACCATTGTTCCAAAATTTACCGGTTTATGGTAAAATTTAGGGTACTAAGCATAAAGTGTTCATGAAATTGACAGGTAATCTATAAAGAATATCCATGAGATACAGAGTTTCCTAGGTTTATAAAAGAACTGAAGACTGTAGTAACAGAAAATGCCTGTGAAAGTTGCTGAAATGCAAATTATGCCTTTCTAAAGGTGTGTATGACAACACTGAGCTTAGGGGACATCAACGGCAGTGTAACATTTGGCAGGTGGTGGGAGTCCAGTAAAGTGACTCCTTCCACGAGTAAATCAGAATTCCAAATAAACTGAGAAATACCATCCTACTAATGAGGGTAGACTAAAGCCTAAGACTCATGATTACTTGCACAGAACATTTTCCTAAATAAAAAACAGTCTCCCCAATTCTTACATTAGAAAATGAAAGGGATGTTGGCAAATCTCCCAAAATACACATGAGTAGCTAAGGAAACTACAATATTATATATGCCACATAATATTTCCAGATTAAATGATACCTTTACAGTCTAATTTAATCCAATTTGCATCTCATCCTTCATCCTATTTTTTTTCTCAATGTAGAAAAATCCATGCAGAAACATGTAGAAAAAAGTTGATTTGGTTCACATTCTCTTGAAATTCCCTTAGGAACAAGGAATGAACAACTGCCAATCCAGGGATGAGGCAGTATTAGCTTTGTGCACATTGTCCTCTCCTCTGAAATCAGTGGGTTTTTAAGACCCAGTGAGAGTATGTTAGAATGTTTGTGAAAAAAGAGAAAGACACCAAGCAAGGCTTACTTGAAAGTAAGATGGGTGAAACTATCAACTTTACAAAGACTGACTGGACTGAGAGGGGACTTGGACTGTGCTCGAATGTTTTACTTTTATTCCAAAGCAGACCTAAGTTCTTCTATAGCAAATACTCACTGCTCTGCACTGGTTTTCAGTGAAACACTGCTCAGACACAGTGCTTTCTAGTCATTCAAGTATTCACTTAAAGGAAACAAGGGAAAATAAATTCTCCTCAAATGCCTAGCCAAGCTATTGTCCCTTCTCATCAACTATTAGAAGGCTAGCTTCACTTGTAGGAAGAGACTTGCAACATTTTTGTAAATGAGCATGATTAATAACACCTTGCTTAAACTGGTTTTGTCATTGGAGACAGAATCATTTCTCAGGACTTCTGGAAGATTCTAGAAAAGAGGATGACTAATACACTTGGTACTTTTAATGTGGTTATTAATTTGGGTATTATTAAAGCTGGTTATCTCCATACCTGTTTTGGGTCTATTCCAAAATAAGAACAATTTTAAAAATAGGAGGTTACAAGCAAATCAAAATAACTGAAGATTTCTGAAGGAAAGAAGAAGATTGATGGGATGGAAGGGCTTAGGAACTGTTTCTAATGATCTCAACAGTATGCCCAAACTTTGAAGTAGAACTGTCCAGTGGTTCTTTGTAACAAAACCCGATCCCTTACTATGACACAGAAACACCTGAGCTAACATTCCAAGTTAGTTTTGCTTCTGTGGAGAATTTTGTGCTGACATTAAAATAAAATAAATAAATGGGAGCAAATGAGGCCATTTCCTAGCTAGGTATGCTGGAAACTAACAATTGATTGTATACCAGTGAATAACTTAAGAACATGGGTCTCTTTTTATTCTTCCTTTTTTTTCTGAAGGAAATATACAGTTCTTACTGTGTAGAAATGTTTGAGGTGTGATTAATTACTTCCTCAGACAGATACTGCCTGTGGCTCTGCAAAGGAAGGAACTGGAACTCCTTTTTCAGCAAGAAATTAACCAAGCACAGTCACATGGGAAAAAAAAAAACCAACCAAAAAAACCCTCTCTCTTTTACATCTGTAGCCTTAAAGGCTCAAACATAACAAAAGAGAGAAGTGGGTCCAACTTGCCAGGCATCAAGTCTATCATATGCAGTTAAAAATTAAACATGGCCCTTTTTCATCAAAAGTAGTGTGTACATCAGTGTGAATAAAACAACTGGTAGTAATACAGTGCTACTGACAGGAATACTACTACAAATTTTTTTTTCCAGAATAAATGTCAATAAATGTCAGAAAGTAGTGAAGAGTTGAGAAATGGAGTGTACCAGGTCTTCTTTCCAAATAGGAGGGACTTAGTCCCATGCTGATAATCAGTAGCAAGGTGGTTACACAAGCAAACAGGAACACACCTTTGTTTTACTGACTTACAGACCAAATTTAAAGGAAGATTCCATAAAAAACCTCCCAATATGCACATTTAGGGTAAGAAATCTAACTAATATTCAGGAAGACAATAACGATTAGATAACCTTGGATATCTATAAGAAGAGAAACTATATTCCAAAGCACCCCCAAAATTCATGTTCCTCTAAGATAAACTGCAAGAAGATCTTGTCAATACCACAGCTCTGCAGATTGCAACGTCCTCATTAATGAAGCTGACATTATCTGACTTTTTTCTTTAGCCTAAGAGTTGACATTACAACAGCAATGTATCCATAAAATATAAAATCAGTAAACAACCGAAAAAAATATTGTTCTTCAGGTAGAATACTGAAAATTTCCTGCTTTAGAAGGAATTGGAAGCACAATTTGCAGTAAATATGTGCATCTTCTGATCCAGGAATAGCATTTGGATCTAGAGTTTTAAGTGGCAAAGTGTCACAAAATTTATGTTAACTAATAAATAACTAGAAATCCTGACACTACAATCAATTTAAAAAAACAAAGCATTAATGCTCAGAGCTACTTTAAAAGTACGTATTCTTGTGTTGTAATGGGCTAGATTTAACTACCTCAGACTAAAGATACCAATTCTTAACATTTACCTGGAGATGCTAAGTGTGACACTGTACAAAATCAAACCAATTTCATGGCAACAATGTGAAATAAAACATGCAAGGAAGGTAATAATAACACACTGTGTTTGGATTAAAACATCTAACCCCCTCCATGTGGGGGAACTCAACATGCTTTGAAATTAATTTTTATAGACTCCTTTAGCCTTGCTACCACTGTCTGGAATCAGAAGTGCTAATTCACAAAAGGAAGGTTGCCTTCCTTACAGTCTTGTATTACTATACAAATATAGGGAACATACTATAAAAGGATTTTGTTGGTCCTTTCTGAAGAATGTTTATACTTAAGTAGGGTGATGAAATTACAATTCATTTTACCTTTAGGTGTTGGAATTGGTCTCTCAAGTCCATCCATATGACCTAAGGGGTCATTTGAATCTGGAATTTCCATTTCACCTACAAAGAAAAGAAGATCTTGTTAAAGTGGAATTGAAGCTAATCTTTCTGTTAAACAGCATTATAACAGTGAGTTCAGCACATTCTCCCAGTCCACATTCTGCCTCCAGAGTTGCACATGGGAAACACAGCACACAGGAAAAACATAATGACAAGGTCAGGATTTATCCATTGCGGATTAGAAAATGCTACAATAACTACTTTGTGGATTACTTGGTGTTTGACAAAATAGAAAGCATTAAAAACTACATTCCAGTTCTTAGTAGAATAAAGTCCACATATTTTTACAAAGAATGCAAACATTTCCTGGAAGCAATGGTGGCTTAGAAAATTAAACAGTACCTGAGCTTTACTGATAGCCTCAGTTACAAAATGACATAAACTTGCTTTTAAACTTACACTATGGTAATTCAGATTCCATCTCCAGAGGCCAGACTCATTGTCACTACTGACTTTCTCATCCTACTCTCAGCCGCATCCCTAAAAGACATCTTTAGAAATGAAACTATAGTAACTGTTTACTAAGGATCTCAAAGTGTGAGGAAATGGATAGACATCTTCTGTATGCACTCCTTTTTTTCTGTCTAATATATCAGTACAAGCTAGCACACTGCAGACAGTACTTTCAAGTTCCTTCGCATTTGCAGGTCTTGCAAAACTCCAACCATTATGTATCACCTGTTTGCTCTCCCTTTAAAAAATTTAGGTAAGGAACAGAACTGAAGTTCTAACTCAGATAACAGTATAGATGTGATTTAAGTAAAACAGCTTCTAAAATGACACCACGTATTTTTTTTATATTTTCTAACTTATATTCAGTCATCCAAATTCCTTACATCCTTAGCATATCACAAAGATATGTAAATCTAAGATCATCAAGATCTGAAGTGAAAGATCTGGGATTCATTGCAGGTCTGTCAGAGGTGTTCATGGTATTGTTTTAGGCAAAATGAAGCTAGAGAAAAGACTCTCCTTCTTCCTTTTGTCCCCATTACCCTTTCTTCAAACTACAATACAACTCTGAATGCAAGTAAAATACAAGTAACCTTATCCCTACCTTACACCACATTATGAACGAAGAAAATAATTCGAGACACTTTTTTGTTTGTTTGTTTGTTTATTCTATCAACCATTATTTGGTAAGAGATTCAGCTAACTTGCCTTTATCAGGTAAAACACAGAAATCAGAGACATTCTCTACAGCAGGCTGGATCTGAAAGTATTTCTTTCATCACAGTACTGTCACTTATCACTACTTCATCCCTACCTTTATCTCCCATTGCTCGAGATCCTTTGCCTGGCAACAGTACAGATTCCAGTTGAATTGTGTGCTCATTCTCAGACACCACAAATAGAGTGATGGTGAAGACGGTGTTATACCCTTGGTAACACACTCCTTCACTTCAGAACAGCCAAGGCTTGGGCAGACATTCTGCATTTTCTGCCACTCCCAGCACTGGCCAGTAGAAATCATAGATAATATCCCCCAGCAGACTGGAGGAAGAAATGGAGATGGGGGGGCAAGCTGGCTATTGCCAACCTTGCCACTGCAAATCCCAACATGGTGCATCTTCATACTCCTGCAGGCATGGTACAGACTTAGCACCAGACTTTTAGATGTAGAGAACCTTTGCTGATCTTTTTGATTCAGGGTGAAGTGGTGAATGCATGACCACTACCAGGTATATTCTGTCAAATTTCAGCAGATACATCACATCTTGTTCTTACCAAGGGACAGCAAGACCAGCTCACCTCTGTCCCTTGCTCTTGCTTGAGCTTCTGTGCCACACAAGGTTTAGAAGGGGCAGCAGCATTTACTGGCCACAAGGAAGACAAATCCAAGATGAGACAGCCAGAGCAGAAAGAAGAGGAGGAAAACTGACCAGTTTTTTAGTCCACAAATACCTCTCATATCTTATTCTGGTGGTCATAATCCACCACCATTCACAGGGTGGAACATTATTACAAAACTGTCCTTAAGGTTATTTGATTGCTTAACACTCAGCTATCCAGACTTGCCTGAGATCTGAGCAGCACTTTTGGTTTAATACCACATCTTCAACTTTAAAATAATTGTTTCCATTTCTTCAGTAATCTCATGGGACTTAGAACAGAGAAAGACATTAGAAGTTCAGATAAATGAGCACAGAAATGTTTTCCTCTCTCATTTCTCCTTTCCAAGCCCATATCTCTTTATCTTTTTAAGTTTTTCAGAACAAAGGTGGAAAGAAACAAAAGCATTTGCTGTTCTGAAAAATTCCAAAAATAGTTGTATGTGATGCACTCTTGTACTTGATATGCTTCTGTCTGGAAAAAACATCAATCTTCATATGTGCTTGACCAGGGAACAATTACAAACTATAGATGCCACTCATCATCAAAATCTCCAGTACTAAGCAAAGTTAAAATTAAAATCCTTTGCATTCTTTGCAAATCATAAATACAAATCAGATCTGTCACTTAAACTTGCTTTTATGAAAGAAACATGTATATTTTCTGTAAACTGCAAAATTCCAGTTCAACCATATTTATTACGAATTCTAAGCTTTAATCCTAAACTTTCTCTACCACAACTTAAAACACAAAAAATTTATTATCAATTTGAAAAATAAAGTTTTTAACACTATAAAGGCAACCAGCAAGTCACTATAACAAAATCTTTTTTTCTCTTGTATTGACAGAATTTAAATATTTTGAAGTCAAGAACTTAGAACTGTGTACCCCTTCTGAATATTATTTTCTTTTTATTATTTTCAGTGCTTTCTGATTTTGCACTAATAACACAGTATGTTTTTCCTGCTCAACTCTCTGCAGTCTTACTCTTGTTTGAAGTTCCCTACACAACTACGCTCCTGTTCACTCCTGATTTTTAACTCCCTTTTCTCGCTTTGTTTAATCAATATTTCCATAAGGGTATCCCATTTTGCTTTTTTCTTCCTGCTTCCAGTATCTTCTCCTAGAAGAATATTTATGTGCTGTTGCACTCCCTGAAGGGAAAAAAAGTCCATGAAGTAATTTAAGATGCCCAATTTTCACTGTCACTTTTCATCAGTAAAAATCTAGTACTAGTAAAAACATAATTGTTCACTAAACCGGTTTTAGATATCACAAAGATACCAGATAGTCACATTGTTTTTTATCTCTATAACAAATGCAGCATTGTCATACAACACTAAGAAAAGACTTGCAAAACACAAAACTGAAAGAACAGCAGCAATCCACTATACAGTTGTTATTTAAAACTGGTAAGAAAATAAATGCTTAATAATTGAACCTTACATGTGGTCTTACCAACTCACTCTGGGAGTAAGTATGCTCTTCTTGTGTGCAATTGAGGCTCTCTTACTTCAAAAGTAAGAGTACAGAAGAGTTGGAAGAGTTTCAGAGAAGTGAGAATATTTATTCATAAACCAGTTTTTGTACTGCTACTAGGATTTGTTGCTCTGAGAAGGAGATGTCTGAGTTCAATTACTGTAAAGCTCTACGGAGTCATGAGAGTCTACAGAGTGGATGGACTCTCTTGCTAAAAATGGCAGCGCTAGAAAAAACAGTAACAATCAACTTTAAAACAAAGATAAACCAAGGCAATGTCTTCTCAGAAGAGATGCAATTGGACTGAGTGCAGAGTTCAGATGACCCACAGATAAGACTGGACAAGTTCAGTGAGACCTCTCTCACAGAAATCCCGTGTGGTCATATTAAAGTCCCTGAGTTAAAAATGGCTGGAGGCTGGGTAAATACCCAGCACAAAGGAGTACTATTTACTTAGATCTCTTCTTACACTTTTACTTCAGCATTACCTTTTTTGCTGCCATCAGAGCCAAGACTCAGCACTGCCCAGATCTCTCATCTGCTCCTGTATAGTGATTCTCAAATTTTTCACTAGCATATTTTCTCTCCACAGACATTAAGTGTATCACAGTTAATCTCTAAATACTCACTTCTTTAATTTATGTTTGCTGTGGGAGTGGGAAGTAGAAGAGATCATGAATGCCCTCTTCTCCTTCCACATTGCATGACCAGACAAGACTTCAACAGAACCAGAACTCAGCCTGAATGCCAATGGCCAGATGTGCCACTTGCCAGATACTAAGGAATACCTTATTAATCCTCTTTTCATGGAACACACAATCAAGTAAAATGCAGATGCTGTAAACAGTGACTCTTTTAAACTGCTCACCCACACAAAAATGATTTCTTAACTTTTCAAGGCACTAAAGCAAGCCATTTCAACTTATGGAAAATCCCACCCCAAAAGAAAACCCATATTTAAAATAATATAATAATCTATATTTTTGATGTAAAAATGCGTTCAGTTCCTTTGATTCACATAGTGAACTGTAGCAAGGAAACAGGTGCTATAGAAAATTCTTTTCCTACTTGTACATAAATAATCACTTATTTTTAGTTTCGCTTCTCCTGAAAACATGAGGACAACTTTCTTACTGACAAGATTCAACACAGGTAGGCTCACTGCTCCATCTTATGCACCAATGACCAACGAAATACAGAAGCAAATATTCAGAGTTATTGGGGCAGGAAGGCTCTTTTACACTTTTGAAAACTAAGTTGCCCAGCTGATCACACTATCAGCTCACAGGGCACACACCACTCATCATAAAATAACTGATTTTTTCCTCTGAAATGGTTATGACTTCGCAGATCATTCATTACCTGAACGCTAAGTGCAATAAACGGATCCCAAAATGCTCATGGCCATAAGCAGACATCAAAACAACACATTAATCTTCATCAGAAATCCAGTCACAAGGAGGGGGTTACCATAATTGATACCAGGAACAAAACAAGGCCTCAGTCTCACACAGAAAGAAAAAAAGAGTACTCAGGTATTTTCAAACAGAGTGGGCCTGATTGATCCAGAGCAGCTAAGGGCGGGCTGATGCAATACCGTGCAATGCTATTAACTGTCTTTCATTATTTGCAGAGCACAGATGAGATCTTAAAATATGAGAAATTGCACGAGTGTTTCCTATTATTTATTTAAAAGGGTAAAAAAAGGTGTGCCAGAGAATTATAGAGCTATCAGCTTAGCTTCAATTCCTGGAAAAATAATAGAACAAAGGAGTTATTTTTAAGCATTTACGATAAAGCAGAGAGATGAGTAATAACTAAAATAGAAGCCAACGTTGACTTGGCTGACACTGATTAGAATCAGACATAAGTCAACAATTGCAAGGTACTGCAAACAAGGCAGACTTCAAAAAAAAAAGCAGTAATCTTCCCCCTTTACTCAAAGCTAGTAAGGCCCTAGACTACTTTCTTCAATTTTCTGTGTTCCATTTCAAGATAGATGAGAGTAAAAGTAAAATACAATTACTAGCACCATGAAGATACTCTACAAAACATGATTAAGAAAATCAAAAACATAATGATTACTAAGCCTTGTAGAAGAAGGCTGAAGAAGATTAAGCTATGGACTGAGAACAAGTATTCTTCAAACACAGAGGTCTCAGTAGATTAAATTTTCTAGTGTGGCAGATTTGGGAACAGTCTAATGCATATGATACTGCACAGGTAATAGACGCTTCTTCTCCCAGATGAAACAGGACTTCTTAGGATCTCTTCCAATCTATGATTCTATGAATGAACCATCCCTCTACCACTGTATTTTAAATCCCAAAGCCTACAAATAAATCCTTCAACACTAAAAATTGCACAGCCCTACAATTAGCAAAGCTGCAGATTTTTGTTCTGACGTTTCTTCCACTCATCAATAATCCTGTTTCTGTAGCTGAAACTATTTTCAGATTTAAACATCAATATGCAACCTTTGCTTCCTGCGGCTGTAACCTTTTAGTCAAGCTCTAACTTTCTTCCAATAACGCAGAACTCCCAAACTCTCTCTTTTCAGCCTAATGCCCTCTAATATTCTGTTCTTTTCTTCATAAAACTTTGTTGACCTTCTGTCAATTACTAGCCTCTGGAGTTCCCAAACAAAGGGCCCACTGTACCCTTTGATTCAGCTGCCAATCTGATTACTTTGGCTGGGGGAGGCAGGCTGCTTGGGTTGCTGAATCAGGGTCTTTCATTGAAATTTCTCTTTTCCAACATCTGCAGCCCCTGGCAACCAATTGCAGAGTGGGCTTGGCAGACCTGTAAAGGGTGGTGAATAGGCTACAAAAGATGCAGTTTGTAGCATAAAATCAGTGCACCCCTTTCATAGTGATGGCAGATTAGAACCTTCACAGCACACGTTTCTTAACTGCTGCAGCTTCACATAAAAAAAAGCTGAAGGTGGGGAAAATAGCCTTCACTTTCTCTTGCAGTTGCTCTACTGAGACAACAGTGAAGTCTACAAAACAGTCACTTCTTAGCTGGTTATCAGCTCACAAAGCATACTGTTCATAGGTTAGCATGTTAACTTATTAAATGTGTGCTTTGGCCATCCAAAACTCTTCCAAATTACTTTCAGCTAAATTCATAGTAATAAAATGTTCTCACCATGAGACCATTAGAAAGGGAGTAAGTTCTTCTAAGCCTGCTCTGTTATAATATCAAAATAACATTTAAAAAGTGTATTTAAAGTAAAAGAAATAGCATCCTAAAAGTCAGAGAACCTTCAGAGAGCTGGTATATAACACAGACAAGAAACCTTTTAAAAAAGCCAGGGTTGACTTATACAGAATACATTCCCACAATTCATAAGCATTCCCTGTTAAAGAAAACATCTTGTTTCATTAGCTTGGATTTTTCCCTCTATAAGCTTTTTTCTATTTTACCTAATAGTTATATTGAAATGTTTTCATTTGAGTAAGTATGAGGAAAAACATTCTACTGCAAAGTGTGGGAACTACACTACAGGACAAAATGCAGACACAAGGTTTATGATCTGTAGCAATAAAAAGAGTATCAGTATTTGGATGGAAAATACATCTATTTTGAATAAAATATTAAAAACTCATAGACCTTAAATCACTTTCATTCTGGATGGTGAAGATTCATTTCTCAAACACATGTTAAGAGAGACTCAAAATTTTGTATTTTGTCACTTAAGGCACAAAGAAGGAACCTGCATATTGCATTAATCTCTGTTGCTGTGAATGTTTGTTCACAGATTTATCCAAGACAGACTAGTAGTCTGTTTCAGAACACTTGTTTTTAAGTGCATAATGAAAAAAAAAACACTTTATAAATTTCACAATGTTCCTGCAGGAACTTCTTCATTTAATTCTACCAACAAACCACTCTAAAACACCATAAAAAAGATCAGTCGGTCATCAGCACAGAACTATAGAGAAGGACTGCTTCTTGATTTTCACACAGAGCTGCAACAAACCCTCAAAACAGAAAAAAGTATACTGAAGATGCAGTTTATCTTCTTAATCATCAGCCAGGCGCCTTAGAAAGTACAATGAAGTCAGTGTGAGAAGAAAGAAATCAGATAAGTCATTTAAAATATTATTAACAGGGATTCAAAAGCAGACTTAAGTGAATACCTTGATTTATTTCAACACCTCATACTGTTAAAGCATATTTTACATTAACCACACAGCTGCATTTTCAACTGCACTGTCAATCTTTATCCTTTCATTGCACAACTTTCATCCGAGAGCTTAGCTATTAAATAACTTAGATTCTTCCTCCTGCAGCTCCTATTTGCCACTTAAACTGAGAGTTCAAAAATGCTAGTGAGACAAACCAGAGATAAAGATTTGTTCTGATTTCAGTCACAGAAGAAGCCTCATTAACAGCTATCAAAACATTACAGTGAAACAGACAGAACCCATGGAAAAGAAGATACTCATTTCAAGTCAATATTTTCAGTGTGCAGCTAAGTTTTGAAGATGTTAAACTTTGGGTTACAAATTATTCTATTAATTCACAGCCAAAACACACTAATAAAGTTACAATAAGGTTCAGGTCCTCCTATTTTACAATGTAAAGCAGAGAACATTTAACAGAAAACAGCCTATGATGAAGAAATATCCAAATCCTATTTTCAATTCTTAGCACTTCCTGCAAAGTCCTGGCCAAGTCACCTTAGGCCAGATTAGTAAAGAATTTGATGCCAAAAGATGCAGACAGATGTCTACCACGGTTTTCAAAAGCATGTGGGTACCTGAATCTGGTGTCTGCAGTAAATATCCGTTAATCTTTTGTACCTCAGTTGCCCAGAGGCTGAGAGGGGAAAAGGTTAGCTCCCTGATGTGGTTCCCAGAGCAGCTGCACGAGTGTTTCAGTCAGCACAAAAAAGGGAGAAGCATGGAAGCAAGAAACTAAGACAGAGGAAGGGAAGAAGAGAGTTTTTTGGAGGACTGTTGTGATTTATATCACTACAACTCACCACAGAATTTCAGACAAATCTGTGAGAGAGGAAACTCCACAGTCTCCCAGAACCCTGGTTTTGCAAGAAAAGCAAAACATAAAGCACTGTTTGGAAACAAATTAAAATAATAAAAGTGTTCTGAGCATTTAATAAGTAAGTATTGGCTCCATGATATTTACACTGAAAAACACTTGAAGTTTTTTAAAGCCACAAATGGATTTCACTGTGATTTCTAATTTAGCAGAAATGTAACTAAGTCTACTAGCTATCACAAACATTGCTTTTTCTGTACAATTATATGCTGAACACTCAGAGACAATATACCAGGGAGCATATAAAAGCTTTGAATCAAAGGAAAAGAACCCCAAAAGTAATTATGGATTTCATACTGAGTGGTATTTGTTGCTAGTGCATTATGCTTTGGGGAAAAAAAAAAGGCAAAACGAGCAATTGTGAGTACATTCCAAAGTTCTTCACCACCTCAGTTGTAAAGTCACAGTTTAAACACAACCAGGAGAGGCTCTGAACACACCTGCAGTAGCTCAAAGAACACCAAGCAACATGATAATTATCCATGGCATTATTACATGATTGATTATTTTACTGCTTCTGGCTGTGAAAACAAAATAATCTCAACCAAAAGGTTGAAAATAATCATGATTTATGAGTATAACACTCCATCAACTGGGATAAACAATGATTTTCACAGTGCTCTTTTTTCTAAAAGAAAAAAAAAGGAGTAGAATCCAAAAATGCCAGTCCTGTCTGCAGCCTTAGGCTGAAATATTTAACACTTCAGTTCAGGAAAACACCCCAAGTCAGAAAAACATTTGAAAATGGGTTTACTCACCCTCTTAAATTCTTTCCTATGTTTGAAACAAAGCAACAATAATAATCTCCCTCAGCCTAAGAGGCAAAATAAAAATAGCACAGATCGCAATGAAGTGTAACAGAGTATAGTAGAACTTATCACCTAGTCTAACAATTAATCTGACTGGGTTGACAACAGCAGAGAAACTGTCATAAGTGCAAAAACACCTTCCTACAGGTTATTTAGTTTCCATTCTGTAATTGTACTTCAAAAGCAGGAATTGCAGCACCAGTCTCTGATGGTAGGGAGGTTACAGCTAGCCACTCTCTTCTCTGGAAAATAGTGCGAGTAAATAGCCTGCTCATATTAATCAGAGCACTTTTTATATTATTTATGGTAAGCATTATAAACACCTCCCTGATCAAAAGGAAATCATGAAAATCAAAGAGTAATTAATTCTCAAACACTAGGAGCTGACTAATTTGAGAAACCTGGGCACCGGAGCATGACATTTGGGTTATCAATACTTCAAGAAACCAAGGCTCGCAAGTGAACCAATGACAGGGCCTTATTTATCCTTCAATAAAATCATTAAATAGATGGTCATGCTCTCTTCTACCACCAACTATCACAAATAGATGTCCATGGTCTTTCCTACCACAAAGCATCAATTATTTTTTAAAGACCCAAACAGAACACTGTACTGGCTATCTAAAGCTTTACCTAATGACTTGGGGTTTGTCTGCCCTAAGTCAGAGCAGAGTGGAATTTTACAAAATTACACCGCTAGAATTAACATCAAATACTGTTTTCAGAGAGAAGGAGCTGATCACAAGTAAAGTTTATTTCTTACTATTGGTTTGGATCATGACCAGTAAAAAAAAGTTAATTATACTACATTCAATTGTTAGAGAGGGCAAACTTTTCTTCCTCAGAAAGTATTTTAGTTTTTGAGTTTAATATTCACAATTTTCCACTGGAAGTTCTCTTCATAATGAGTAATTAGCTATAGTATGTATACATAGAAAATATTAACTCCTCTCCCCCAATGAACAGTACAGCTCTGATGGCCATGGAGCAAGTACGGAGAGAGAAAGTTGATGTGCAGCTGGTGTGGCCAGGGAGGTCACAAGTGAGCCCTCCCAGCACTTCTGACCACATCAAGTACTGCTGTGGCTCAACATCACTGTGTGCACATGTGCATGTGCACATGTGAATATTTGCCTCTGTGATAGAAAAGGGAAGAAAAAGATAAGAAAGTGTGCCTGGCACACTGTAAAAATAAACAAGCCCCTGATCTATACTTTAGCCATTGAAAAATGCAAAACAGTTATTCTATATGGAAGTTTTAAGATATGTTATTCATTTGCTTAGTAGGCTTTGCTACATTTCCCAGTATGGGGTTATTTATTTAAATAACACTACTAGTAAAGTTTAAGTAATACTTATAAGGTCTTCATTTGAAGGTAGATATCCAAACCACAGATTATTTCTGTTGACAGGTTTTGTCCAGTCTACATTGGAAATATCTTCTTCCTACTGTATTGGTTTGACTTCTTGGATTACAACTGAATGCCTACAGTGAAGTCATAATAGTTGTCTGCTCTGAAACAAACACTCCTATTTCTCTTCCTGCTTTTGTTTAAACTACCTTTTCTTCTACAGAGGAGTGAAAAAAGCTCAGATGATAGGTGGATTTTGATTTGGTTCCTCTTTGTTATTTAATTAACGGAGCTAAGCAACGGTCTTCTGGACAAAAAGAGATAGCATATTATTTGCTGACGTTCTTCTCAAGGCAAATAATAAAACAAGAGTAGAGCCCTGAAGTGAAAAAGAGTGTGTTCAGAATGCTTCCAGATGTGGATATACACTGCTGATAGTGAGCGGACAGTGAAAGAACTCAATGAAAACTTGGGTTTTCAAAGTCCCACTGACAATAGTTAGCACAGTCACAAGGATGCACAAGCACCCCTTTCTGCTGTGCCTGCCTGAAAGCAAAGCAAGGAACAGCTTCATTAACCCTGCAGTGCAGACAGCCCAGGCATGTACCCATCAGCAAGCAAGCTCAAAGTTGGGTAGCAGCTTCTACCCAACTCACCTATTTCCCTATACCAGTAAGGAATTTCCTGAGCTCCCACTATCATGCTCATTACCCAGTTTAATAACTGTAACTGGTCACAAGATCTGATTTAACCATTGTTTCAGTATTTTGTTTCAGCTGCAACATCCAAGGCTGCCACGCTGCCATTTTAACGTTCTGAAAGGAACACTTGGGTACAAGTGCAGTGCACTTTCAAAGTTTTATCTTCTATCTATCTATAGAGCTCTATCTATAGAGCTCTGTAGAGCTCTATCATCAAAGAGCTCTAAATCTTACCTCTATAAACTCTTATTTTGCAACCTACTATGTTTGCCACCTTTTTGTAACTCTGACAGCAGGACTGACATTGTTTTTTGTTCATCACATGGTCAGCCTTGTTTCTATGTCATAAAAAATACTGTGGCTGTAAAACACGTGTTTTCATGACATGCAAGTGAGAAGCAATTTTACATTGTAAGGTTAACTCGTGGCCCAATGCCATGACCTCAAATTCATGCCTACATATTGAAAAAACTTGTCAGAAAGTCACATACAACTACAGCTGAGGTATCATTAGGTATGTTTTCAGAAACGCACTCACTTTAAATTATAGCCTTTTCTTTTGAATAAATGCAACAAAAAGCTCACATGTCTGATCATGCAAACATGATCATAGATGGGAGTGGAACAAGCTGCGTGGAAGCAGCAGCAGCAGCCACCACTGGAAAATTGGTTGGATCCACCCCTAAAGTGCAAAGTGCACAGAAGACAACAGCAACTGCATGCAACTGCCAAATGATGGTCTTAATTTCTAACACTTCTGAGCCATAATGATAATTCTAGTAAGAAGGAAAGGCTGCTAGACGCAGAATATATCTGATTTCACAACAATCAGATCAGCAATTATAACGGAGAGTAGCATTAAGAAATGACATGATTCAGGTACTTATAGGAATCTGAGAATTTGTTGATAATGAAGCTTCAGTGAAAGCATCCCATTTTGTGTGATGTAAATGGAAGTAACATTTGCATAGCTGGCACTTACTGTACAATGTAAAGACAGGAAACTTCTAAGCTTAACAGGCAAGTTCTTAATGGCTCTTCTTTATTCTCAATACTGGATATTTTGTTAAATACCAAGTGGATTTTCTCTGGTTTTAAAAAAAAAGTAGAATTAACTACTTCCATCATTCCCAGCACATGCAGGAAAACCCACTTTGTCTGTGCTCTGGGAATTTGCCAGGTCTGGCTGGTACAGAGCCTGTCAGATAATCACCAGCTTGTTCTGCACTCCTGTGCAGGCTGTGATCTGTGGTATTTGGCACAGCAGCAGATCCAGAGAGGGAACTGCCACAGATGGAGAGGACAGCAATTTGAGCTCACTATGGGCAACTGAGGGGCTCAGTCAAGACTGGGAGGAGATAAGCTGCAGGAGAGTCAGTGGCATGCCCAGTCAAGCAGGATGGAAGAGAGAAACCGCAGTACAATACAGGTGGCTGGCATGATGACTCGAAGGCAGAGTGCATTTCTTCTCATTCATCTGACCATTTTGCTGCCCACACAAGTCAAAACTCATACAAGGGGAACAGTTGTTTCCTATCAAAAGTATAAGACTGCCTGATATGAAATAAGACCAGTCACCTGAGTTTAACCTGGCAAAGGGTCACAGCAATGGAAATAGTTATCTAATTGTTGCCTGGGGCACTCTGCTTCATTTGTGGTAAATAACCTTTACATGACAAAAGACTACCATAAAAATTAGCAAGCACTAGGTATCTTTGCTAGCAGACCAGTGATGCCATTATTTAAGTGGTCAGAGTGATCTGTCATGTTGTCTAAGACAAGGAGACTTTATTACATGTTCATCAGTTTAACGAAAACAAAGTTTTTTCTTCTCTAATATTATCAGGCATTCATTTCTCATCACTTACCTCCTAAAAATGTTTTGATATTTTCAGCATTTTTTTCTTTAGTGAACATAAACTTTCTCTCCCTTACTCTGTGATTTGTGAGAATATATATCCTCCTACAAAAAAATTCAACTACAGCTAAAATTTTAAATCTTGATGGTGTATGTGCATTAGGTAGCAGTTACTGTGTTAACTAATTTTATGGAGGGTTATTTTTCCTGGTACATATTCATGTTCTCATGCTTTGGGAAAACATTTAGGAAATTTTGTTCAAAGCAGGAAGTGAGATGCTAACCACAACCTAACCATTAGCTGTCTGCTGTGGCACTGAAGAAAATAATCTTTGAAAAGTCTGGAGTGGCTATTTGCATGTGCTACACTTTCTGTTGGTAGATATGAAATTAAGAATACAGTGCAAAGAAAAACTCCTGCAAATCCTCTACTATGTCCACTACCTACTGCCTCTCAGACTTTCTATAAAGCAGCCAACTTGAAAGAGACAGGGTGATTTACAGTCCAGCTCCATGAATGTAGATAAGATCTGGTCAAAGATCTAAAACAAAACAAAGAACTCTGTATTACTCTTGGAATGGATTCTCAAATATTTAAAACTACTGTGACCCAGAGAGCCAAACGACTGATATATTACCCTCGACCTTGTCATTCTTGGCTAGTCTGTTTTGCTCTGCTCTGTCTCTGTGTCCTGCTTTGTATATATTAATCTGAAATATCTAACCTCTCTTGTTTGATAAAGTAAGCACTGTAGAGATAACTGGTCACTAAGTGTTCTGCTCAGTTACTTGGTTGTCTAAAGGTATCTCCTGGCTATGCAATACAGCAAAGACATTTTGTTAGCATCACTATTCAGAAGAAAAATATAATTAGAAAAGCCTATTACAATTCCTTGCAGGATAATGAAAACAATACCTAAAACATATTCTCAGATTATTTCTTTTAATTTTGTATATTGCTTCAATGAAATTATATATTATTTCTATTTTCTCCTACTGGGAAAAATGTATGGTGAATTAATTTATTAATCAAAAAAGAAAATTCTCTATATATTTATAAGCATAACTATCTTGAATAATACTAAATGCTACTCAAGCTGAAGGAAGTCTTATTTATAAAACAAGGTAAATGAACTCCACTTCTTTTTGTGTTTGCCTCTCTAACACAGTGGTGATCTTGAACATGCAAACTTAACATGGCAACCTAAATATAATGAATATAATGAAAAAAACTCATGCATATGGAAGAAACAAAATGGACTGCATTGCATATATGTTTCTTCCTCCTGTTTTTCTCTTCTTCTTCATGAAAATAAGTACACAACAAAACCTCAGCCTTCCCTGAAAAACCTGTGAAAGAATCTAAATTTCATACCGCATGCAGAAATTGGAAAGTAAGTCAGAATTGTGTATTTGCCACTGCAATTCATGCATGTTTATAACTGCTAACAGGAGTTTGAGAAAAGAGCAATAACAGATGAAGTTCTTAACTGGCATGAAACACTTTTCTGGGTTTCCTGGGAAAGGTCTACCAAATGGTAAAAGTAAGATTAAGTTACAATTATGAAGAAGGACATTCACAGACTGTAAAATTCAGCTTTGAAGAACACATATCCTGGCCACAGCACTGCTCTCAACTTTTGGTAGTCACAGAAGGACTGAATTAATTTACCATAATCTACTTTCCCACCAATTACCATGAGACAAAGGCTACCACAAACTTTCAAGCATTTGGCTTGGCAGGAGTTTGTGAAATTACTTCATACACAAAAGAAGTAGGATACAGGCAGTATTATGTTACTGTAACAAGGCTTCTAAGCAGATTTTAAGCGACCTTATTGGCCCAAGTCATAAAACGGTAATCCTTAGTGGACTTAAAACTCATGGAGAAATTTGACATGAGCAACAGCCCCTTGCTGCTGTAGTTAGTAAAAAAGTCTATAGCACATTCTGATTTATTGCATTCTAATGCCTTTCAATTTATTTTTGAAAGAGATTTGTAAGAATGTTATTAACAGAACTTCAGTTGAATGGCAACAAGCAAACCAATAACCAAACAGTTTCATACACACTTTGCTTTCCAAATAATGAACACAGCACTCAACACTAACCTCAAAATGCTAGCATATCACCTGCAATCATTGTATCAGTCAGATCATCATAAGTCCAGTTATGTCAGTTCACTGCAAGTGTATCTAGGGAGGTATATTCATCAAAATGTTTTATTACAGAATTCAAATATTATTAAAATACCTTTAGCTTTCCCACATTCCAGGGACTAAACTTTCAAAAGTAAGTGCTTAGGAGCATTTAACACAGATTAATATCATAAGGTGAAGCCTCTGCGTTCCAGCACTGGGAGAAACAAACACTGAAGAGAGTGAAAAGAGTCTGCGACTAGGGTCACAACCAAAATGTTGCAGCTTTTGACATCAGCAAAATACCTCCAAAAATTTAAAGGGGTGTTTCTCTAGAAAGAACTGACATGGCCAACTGCCCTGCTGAAGTGTCTCTACACCAGGGCATGAAGCATGAGCAGCAAACAGGATGAGCTAGAAGCCACTGCGGCGCTCAAAAGCTCTCACCTATTTGCCATCACTGCAGCTTGGTGGGACGAATGCCATGCGTGGCTCCTGAGTGCACCTATCGATGGCTACAGGCTGTTCAGCAGGGACAGGAGGGGAAGGAGGGCTGGAGGGCTTGCTCTCCGTGTCAGGAGGTGGATCGAGCGTGAAGAAACATCACAGAAGAACAGCCATGAGCAGGCTGGAAGCCTGAAGGTAACCATCAGAGTCCAAGGCAGCAAAAGGAAACTTGTGGAAACTACTACAGGCTGTCTGATCCAGGGCATTTTGTGGATGAAGCCTTCTTGTTCAGGTTATGGGAAGCACTACGCTCAAAACTCTTGTCCTGCAAGGAGACTTCAACCACCCTGACATTCACTGGGAAAGCAGCAAAGCAAGCTTTAGGTAATCCATGAGCCTCCTGGATAACTTATGGAGCCAGATAATAAAAAACCCTGCCACAGGGGGTGAGATACTGGACCCACTCATCACCAACACAAGCCAGCTAACTGGGGACATTAAGACTGAAGGCAGCCTGGGCTGCAGTGATCATACACTGGTGGAGTTTGTCAGTCCGAGAGATATGGCAAAGATTAGACAAAAAATAAAGATAGGACCCTCAACTTAAAATAAGCAAGCTTCCATCTTTTCAAGGAGATAGTCAATAGGACCCTGGGGAACTGCCGTGAGGAGCAAGGGAGCAGAAGAGAGCTGACAAATCTTTAAGAATGTCTTCCATAGAGTGCAAGACCTGTCGACTCCCAGAAGTAGGAAATCAAGTCAGGAAGGCAGGAGACTGGCATGGCTGAGTAGAGGAGCAACTTCTGGTCAAACTAAAGGTCAGGAAGTGAATGCACAGGCAATGGAAGCATGGGCAGGTATCTGGAGAAGAGTATAGGGATGCAGTCCCAGTTGCATAAAGACAGAGTCAGGATGACCAAGGCAAAGCTGGAGCTAAACTTTGCAAGGTATGGAAAGAATAAAATGAGGACTCTCTACAAGCCTGTGAGCCAGAAAAGGAAGGTCAGAGAAAATACATTCCCCCTGCCCTTCCCCAACGCTGGTAAGCAAGGCTGATAAAGTGGTAACAATGGAGGAAGAGAAGGCTAAGTAACTTAACAAATGTTTTGCCTCAGTGTTCACTGGCAACCTTTCTTCCCACAACTCTCGAGGCCTCAGTACACAAGACAGTACTGGGGGACCAGAAGTCCCTCCCACTGTAAGAGAAGATCAGCTTTGTGGCCACCTGTGACCAGCCTGCTTTAATTCTGTTCCTTCTCTCAGTAGCACAGCACAGCACCTTGGTAGTTCACGCTTGCTTGTATGGCCATTTTCA
Source organism: Melozone crissalis (assembly GCF_028551555.1). NCBI lineage: Eukaryota > Metazoa > Chordata > Aves > Passeriformes > Passerellidae > Melozone > Melozone crissalis. Next base: position 31,907,792 of record NW_026535783.1, on the reverse strand, counting down.
GATTAACCAGCAGTAAAGGCTGTAGCCAGGTGAGGGTTGGCCTCTTCTCCAAGGCAAAGTACAACAGAGCAAGACGACATAGCTTCAAGCTGCACGAGGGGAGCTTCAGGCTGGACATCAGGAAGAAATTCAAGGGGAGCTTCAGGTTGGACATCAGGAAGAAATTCTTCACTCTCTGGGGATTGTCAAACTATTGGAATGTGTTGTTCAGGGAGGTGGTTGAGTCTGTATCTATATTGGAGGTGTTCAAGAAATGACTGGACAAGCCACTCAGTGCATGGTGTACTTGACAAGGTGATGTTCAGTCATGGGTTAGACTCAATTTTGAAGGTCTTTTCCAAGTTTAATGATTCTATAATTCTTTCTATAGACATCTGTGTTTCTGTAAATATTCTGGACAAGAGCCATAAAAAATGGACCATTCTGTGTGTATTTACAAAATTCCCAAGGGTAAGGATACATTTCACCTTGGTAGGCTCATGGTCAGTCAGTCCTCTCTCCCTTTCTGTCCATCTTTCCCATTTTTTCTCCCCCTCTTTCTCCCTTTTTCCTCCCACCCAAGGAATATTCTTGATCTTCCTCACACTTTCACTTCACCAATTTAAGGACTTGCATTAACCATAGAGAAAAATATATATATTTACTGACATAGAAAGTTTTATTCTCACTATAATCAACAAAATTCTAAGGCATGGTTAAGCCATTTTCCATTGTGCTTCCCTTGGGCAACAGGTATGTATGTGATTATTTTAGGGTAGAGGATAGGACTGGCCTGCCTCCTTTTACATCCTTAGATATGGGGTATTAAAGACTCAGATCATTTTCAAAGCATAAGGAACAACAAACCTGTTAAATTATTATTTAATTCCATGCATAGGTCCGACTCCACTAGTTTTTAGAATTAATTTTAAATATTAACATGCCAAGAAATTAATTTCAAATAATATTTTTCCTCTCCTATTTTATCCAGGGAAAAGATGTTTATGACCAGACTTCTCTAAAACGTTGACTTGTTACTCATCAAGCAGTAGAACATTGGGCTATGTTTACACTACTGCAAAGCTTAAGGCATTTTGTGGAATTTCTTCTGCCAGATGTTGCCCTATTCAAAATTTGTACACAGCAAAAGAAACATAACAGTCAAGACCTGCCTTTTGGCAAAATGACAAAATAGACATACATTAAATGTCAGCTTTCTAGAGTTTACATCACTCACACCCTTCAGTCTACAAGGACCTACAAATTACAGCTGTCGAAGTTTTTGCATAACCTAAACTTTCAGCTCTAGAGAACCCTTACTTGCCTACATTTATTTATATTCTTGGTAATGGAGTGGTTCATTGTTTATACTAGCTGTTTAAACAGTAACTGGGTTGTTTTAGGAATTGTGCATTTATGCAGAGATGGGCTGTGCATTTTATGTGTCTGAAGGAAATCAAGATTCCTTGACGAAGAAAGTAGAACTAAAATTGTGCAATCACAAGAGTGAAATATTTTTCCATAAAATATTTTGCAACAGTTTTTGCAAGGAAAGAATGTACTTCTCACATCTACTAGTCATGTTTTTTGACTGCTAGGATTTAACATTTTTAAATCTATAAACAGACACTGCTACATTTTCAACTCTCCTTTCATTTTTAGAAATGTGTAACTTTGCTCATGTATAAACAGCTCTGGAGACGTGTTATGGAAGAGTTATTACCTACACACTAAACAATCTCCTAACTGAACTTAAAACTGAGACTGGTGCTCTGCAGACCTTCAAAAGTAGAAATGGGTGAACCTTTTCAAATAGGGAGCCTTTTGATCTTGATAATTCAAGAGTCCACAGAAGTAGAAACTCTTACATCTCTTATCTCCAAGATTTTCAATGCATGTTTCCTTTCAAAACTGACAGCATCAAGAGAATTGGTCATTATTTGTAGGCAACTGGAAACCTGAAGAATGTGTGAATGAAAGTCAGTATTACTTTGCAAAGACAGCGTTAACATAGGTAGGAACAACCTGCGTGTGCATATAAATATGCACACAGTAAATATTAATTCAGAGTTTTTTTCTCGGCAGTCCCGCTCCTACAGCATCTTCTAAGCATGCCCATTTTAAGAGATATTCAACAATCTAGAAATCTGAGCAGTTTTCTGAAAACCAGCTCAAAAAATTAATGAGACAGCATTCTGGATTCCACATTTCAGACCTTACATGCACTTAACAAGAAGTTAAGGGTTTCATGATAAAACACTGGCAGTGACCATGTATCTTGCACAAAGGTGAGTGTTTATGACCTTGGTGAGATGGGATTTCCATTTCCTTTAATGAGCCAAGACATCAGACTTGCACTCTTAACTCACGCAAACACAGAACCTGCCCCTGGGACAATACGCCTGTTTCTGCGGAAGCACAGGAAAGGAGGTGTGGAGAAGGGGGGAGGAGGGGAGATGAGGACTGGGACCTGTATAACTAAACCACGACAGAGATGGCATCTGTAGCTTAGCTGATCTTTGGGCCAGAAAGAAGAGGAAGAAAGTACAGCTGTGAAGTTTTGCACTGGGAGTTGATGGTGGCACCCCTGGGTAGCACTGCATGCATTTTTGCTGCAGAGGCTGACACCGACAATAGTTCTGATCACTGCAACATACTCTTTTCCAATTTGCTCTCTCTGGAGCAATGGCTCTCAAAGGCACACAGGACAGTGTATTTTTCAGAGCTGTTTGGGCTTTGAGTTTGGTGGGATGGCACATACATGTTGCCTCAGCTTCCCTGTCAAAACATTTAATACTGGCAAAGACAGTAAAACCAGATGCCAACTATACAGAAATCATCTGCAGTATTTAAAGGCATCTTGTTTATTCACTCGCTTCTTCACAAAGTCAACAGACACATATCAAACCTATAACACGTGTGGGAAAAGTTAAAACTCTGCCTTTCCCCACTGAGAGGCTGAATGTGGTGTTTAGCCAAAGGATCACAAAGCAGGTAAATCTGATGGGATAGTGGAGCTTGGTCAATGAGTGAGGAAGAGCATATATGCCAACTGTACAGTCCACATCTGGCTGAGCAGCCACACGCCTTGTCCAGCAGCATGTACTGCAGCTTCAGTCTGGCAAACCAAACAGAGCAAGGGCAGGAAGTCCATATGGAGATGAATTAAAAGACAGGCAGGATGGAGGGACTGCAGGACTCAAGAAGAACAGGTCAGATGGGTCCATCAGGGAAAAACAGGAAGTCAGCTGATAAACAGACTTCTAAGCACAACACCTATTCACATGCCTACTATAACATAAACTTCTTTAACCATACCACCTGAGCCTCCATTTCTCACGTGTTAGAGACATGAAGGCTAAGAGTAACCCAAGTCTTGGAAAGCATTTTAGAAAGTACATGAAACCAAGGGTTAAGGGAAAAAATAAACTGTGGCATTTGAAATATAATCTGGAGTAACAAATAGAAAGCTCTTGATGGATAAGACATAGATGAAGTGTACAACTTCTTTGCACAAAGACATTCATAATTTGAAGTGTACATTGTTTTACTTTTAAGCACAGGCTGGAAAGATTGAACGTGCATGAACACTAACATTGAGATGTTTCTAGAAGAATACACTAATAGTCTAATTTACAGATGAGAATGAGAGATGTTCAGGTAAAATACTTTTTAACTACAAAAACAATTAAAGGTTGAATGGCTAATCCTCTTCCTGAAGCTTTTCAATTTCTTACTATCTGTGAAAAGGTACTAACTGAAATTCATTTGTTGCAGCTGCAAAGTGCCATTAAGTGCCAGACTGAGTCATGTCATTAACTCCTGTTTCTGAAAGAACAGCTTGCTAATTCTATAAGTCATTCAACCTCCTGGTAGCACATAAGAGGAAATACAAGCCAACCCAAAGCTTTCCCAGCCACTCTTTTTGAGAATAGCCTGGCAGTAACAGAACCAGAATCAGGGAATGGGGAAACCGCATATGGCTTTTATCTGATCTCTCAGCCTTTGTCATAAGGAAATGTAACCTGCACATAGAAGAAATGGCACTCGAGTCAAAATGCTTGTTTATGTATCTACCTCAGTATTAAGCAGGGTTTTAGCTGTAGTCTACGAGATCATGAGACCTACATAAGCTAGTTGGTTCAGAATCAGAATAATGGAGCTTATGCTGTTACAAAGACTGAAAACATTGTTTTGGATAAAACAGCCAGGTAGACACAACAGTTAATTGTCTTGCTTATACCATGTACCCAAAATGCAAGCAGAGAGCAAGGAAGGCAACAGGATTTTAAGGAAGCAGAAACTTCAAATGGCTTTAATCCTTAGCAGCCTGTACTCACAACTTACCACAGAGGAAGGAGTTGTGACTGATGTAAGAAACAGGTATTTACTCTTTTTAAATCAACCAGCCCAGATCTCTAAAGCTACACATGCTAGTTTATGTGTGAAAAAGGACTACAAACCTTCACCATCCATTATAATAACCTCACACTCCAATTGTTTTCTTCTGAAAAACAACTTTATAATAAGTAAACAGAGTATTTTAAATCCATAGCAGTGTGCCTCAAAGCATCTTCTTTCATTAATACAGTTCATCATTTTACAAAAACATATACTAAAGCTATTTGTGTTCTACACAAAGCTAGAATGTAGGACTAGAAACAATCACCATTTAAGAAAAAATATGTACATTTCAATTCCAAATGAGGCACTTAATCAGCCAAAGCCTGTTTCTGATGGACTACTGATAAATTATAAGATTTTCAGCCATCTTCCAGTAAACAAAGTGAACACTGTTCTTCACACAGAAATTGCTGGTTAAATCACACAGGACACAGATCTGATATTCTTGCTGGAAAATATGACATTGCCTTGATTGTCAGACAGCCTTCTAGAAACACTCAATTTTCCAGCTTGCCTTTATGTAAGCACAGAGTTTAAAAGAAAAATTATGTGATAGAAGTCATAAACATACAAAGACCCTACCTAGCAATGTAGATCTTGAAAGAGTTTTCTATACTCTGGATCAAAGGAGAAAAATACTTTTATAAATACACTGTGAAGGAAGGAAGAAAGATTATATGAAGCTGGAATTATTTTGCAGAAGAAAATGTAGCCCGTCATCCTGTTCTAACAGGCTGTAAAGATGCCTAACACTAAAACCAGTGCCTCACCCATAAGAGGTAAGAGTTCTGCATGGTATTTGGAATAAGACCTGCCTTGCCAATGGTAAGCTCCCTAAATGTTTGGCAGGGAAACAGTACCACCTGCAGCACATGGCAAAGCTTGTTTATTTGTGTACAAAGCCAAGATCACATACTCTTTGATGAAACATGGCCATTTTAAACATGTATCTGGAGCAAAAACATGGTGTGTTTAGTGCTCTGTGCTTTTAAGTGAAGGAGTCATTCATAAAATAATCTCAACTAGAGCATCTATTTTATCTTTCATACAAAACAATTCTCTTGTATAAATTCTCTTGTATATTCTCTTGTATAAATGGCACTTTGACAGAATAAAACTACATTCCATCCTGCATCTGTCTGTTTTCAAAGTGATGAGCAGAACTATGTTTACTGAAGCAGAAAAAATTTATGATTCCTTTCTATTCAATTTATTTCCTAAAAAATGACACTTTTTCACATCCCTGAGGGGTCTGGGCAGGGTAGTGTTGTTTTTTTTTTAACAGCTGCTTTTCTGATCTTTATTTAAAAACATTTTGTTTTCAAATACTCTATTTCTATATAAATATTAAAATATTTTACTCTGTGCAAAGCAGTAACCTAGTAAAAACAATTAATTTAAGCTACAAAAATATTCAGTAGTATTTAATAGTTCAGGAAATAACAGATCTCTGAAGAAACAGATGCCAAAGACAAAGGAACTGGAGCTAGAATAAGCTGAAATGCTAAACCAGCTTTTGACAGAAACAGACTATTCCACAGGTGCGTTGTGTGTTTTTGCTTCATTCCAAATTTCAACTACTTGATTCAAAGCTGAAAAACCAATTGGGATTTTAAAAGCCAGGAAACCTTATTTTTCTCTTACAATCCATGAATAAAAATGAGGTGAGCGGCTGAGATCCAGATTTAAAATCTCAAAGTCCATGGTAACAAGAAACAATAAGTTCAATTCACTACTACAGATAAAACTGCATTTACTAAGTCAATATGTTTCAAATTAAAAACATATTTTAGAAAAGTAATTTTCTCTTCCATATGAATGTTAAAGAGATTTTATTTTACTGTGTTTTTTTCCAACCCTTGTTTTATATACAAATAGCACAACCATGGATAATAAATGCTTATACTAACATAGTTTAAATCTTGGGAAATGAGAAAACATAATAAATGTATATTAAACCATACTACTTATGAAGTGCCTTGCCCCATCAGAAAAAAAGGGATACTAGTAACATACTCATAAACTTTTAAACTGTTTTAATTACCAACAACAACAAATATTACCGTAACAAAAACAAACCAATACAAAAGAAGATTGAAAGTAACAGTTTTCCAATTTTCCAATTTCAATTATAGTCAGAAGCACTTATATTAATTTTTTTCCACCCTGTTTTTCATTACCTAGAACCTGGAGGAAAAGGGAATGTGTTACACTGCTTGGAGACCGAAGGGCACAAGATTTCATTTTCTTCTTTTAATAAAATATGGCAGCATGGAGCTGACAGTGCAATTTGCAAGTTTGCACCAGTCTCCCCATTATCTCAACTTGAAAAAACTAAAAAGAGCTCATTTCTGGTTTAGGACACATTTGTTCCCTTTCTCATGGTATAGGAGAAGTATTTTCACTTCATCTTTTAACAGCAAGGCATAGTACAGGCAGGATGATAGAGGGAGTTTCCCCAAAACTGAAATACATCACCTAAAAGTGACAAGAGAGGCACCAGCCTACCTACTACATCTGAGGCCACAGACTTCACTTGCTTTAAAGCCTTGGGGTAGGAGCATGATAACTGCTTTGATATAAAACAACTCCTCCAAAACTACGCAGATTGGATAGTGAAAAGACTTCATCAAGTTGCTCTCAATTAAGTCATTTACTGTTAGGAATTCATCTTCTCTTTCCCTAAGAAAAATGAGGAGGGAGTTGAAAGGGTTGATTTAGGCTACAAAGAGATGTTTTCTGCAGCAGTCAAGTTGTCCAGGTGAAGTCAGAACACTTCAAATTGATAGTATGGGCCAAGTGCCTGGCTGGCACTTGGATTCAAAGTGATGTCAATCAATGTTAGAAAACATGTTAGGAGAACCATTTAATGTAAAATAATGACAGGAACTAATGTTTTCTTTTTCTTTTCCACTTTTTGTGCAAACATCTAACTGCTACGGCTGTGTTTATCAGCAGAAGCAGAACTAGCTTAGCCACCTTTGTAATTACATAAAAACCTGTATCACTGACTCGGTTAAATTGATGCACGCCTGATCCCAGTCTGAAGGTCTATATTTTAATCAGGCAGTTACATCACTTAAGGAAAATGTAAGTTGCTTAAGAATGGAAGTAGCATGTTGTGATACAACGTAGGTGTTCTTGACCAAAACCACAGTACAAAGATAAAGGTACTAGCTTTTCCCCAGCTACTTTCCCAGTTCAATCAAGCCTTCCCCTGCCAAAATTCACTTCCATGTTAACACTAATTGGTATAAAATCTGAACATACTATTCTGTTGCACTGTTTATTGGCACTTATTTAACAAGAGGTTTTCCTCACAGTTTTGATCTGTGATAGCATGTCATATCTATCATACAGTTTATGTATTTACAGTTTCCATCAGCTCCACTGAAAATTTTCAGTATTTTCTTAAGATAAAGGTGTTTCTATTCAAATGAAGAAAGTCCATACAGACAGCCACCTGGTAAGGCAGAATAAAAACACCAAAGCTGTATGTACTGTAAATATACTCTCTAGATATGTTGTTGAGCCATAAATATAGGTATGTATCATATACAATTGCTTATTACAATCATGTATGAATAAATTTTAACAATTCTAAGTTATCAGGGAGAAGCAAAAAACTTATAAAGCCTAATTTGCTCACAAACCAGAATGAGCTACCTGAAAGGTATGAAGCTGATCCCGTTTGGTTATGCTGATACAATTAGCTTCAGTTGCCTGAGCTCTGATACCATATTAGGTAGTAAAAATGTTGCAAAATGGATAAGAGTGTACTGTTATAAAGACATTTGTAGCCTTGACCTCCTCAGGTACCAGTGGCCCTGACAGATATCCCTGTCTTCCAGCTATTTGCTCACAGGATCAGGAAAAGAGGAAACTGAGGACATATGAAACTGTACCAAAGATAAATGCAGTATGACAGCAGCAAAAGTTCTTTTTTTGGCTATCTAAGCTTTTTCTCTCTGCTCTACCATGAGGCCCAAGTACGTACTAAAATCACAGAAAAACAACAACCACAGAATAGTCCAAGTTAGACGGGATCCACAAGGGTCACTGAGTCCAGCTCTTAAATCAATGACTCATACACAGATTGAGTCTGTGACCTTGGCATTGTTAGCACCATCCTCTAATGAATTGAGCTGACCTCAAAGAAGTCTGGCTGCTCCCAGCAAAAAGCACTTGGCAGACACTGCACAATACCAGGTATGAACCTCCACTAGGGCAGGAGATGGCTCAGCACTAGGGCTGGTGTTTTGGGGCAGAGGATGCAGGAACAGAAGAGCTTAGCAAAGCCCTGAGTGATGCTCTCTCTGAACTCCACCTGTTCACCTTTTCCTCCGCCCTCAAGCTTGCTTTCCACTCATAATCATCTTTCCCTTCATCTTCCTTTACAGAGACCTATGCATTGGCCTTCCTCGGACTCAAGGCTGAGCAGATGAAACATCAAACTCAGGAAACTCTGGCTTACTGAAGCTCATGCAGCAATAACATTAGACAACATAGGAGCCTCACTCTCCCATTCACCTTCAGTATCGTGCAAGGTGGCTACCTGCACCTCTGGGTTCCAGAGGCTGACAGGAACATACTGCAGTGAGTTGGGCACCTACTCAGCCTGCCAGGGAAGAGGTTTGCCCAGTCTTTCCTGGGAAAATCGTGACAGTGACAGCACTGAGAAGTGGTGACACGGCATCTGACCTAAAACTGAACATGGCTACAACTGGTTGGAGCCAGATGCAAGGGAGAACAGCCCTCTTTCTGGTACCCAGAGACACATTCTTTTTCTCCAGTATCCAGCATAGAATATTAACAACAGAAACGGTCTTCTGTTGGACTGAAAAAAGGAGACAAGGAGCAGAAGTATCTGGAAACATCGATCCTGCAACAGCTGAAAGCTGTTTGGGATGGGAAGGTTAAAGTCATCTCCAGCTGGGTACAAAGGAAATAAACCCTACACACTCAGTTCAGAAATACAGCCATGTTTTTTAAGCACAAATCAGAAGTGATAGCAATATTTGCCTAATCCCAGACCCTACACAGCTCAGATACATACTGCTAAAGGCAGGTTACTGTGGTTTTATGGCCTGCATTTGAGGCAGTATGCATTCTTCCACCTTCTTCACATAAAAAAAAAATCACGCCACACTTGAGCTGAAATAGAAATGTCTGTGACACATTCTACCAACCAATGTCTTTATTCATATGGGTTTTTTTTTTAAATGTGGTACTTTCTCGCAGTGACTACTGTCCGTGACTTAACATATGGACAGGGTCCACAATGATGTCACACTGGTCTAACAGTCAGTGAAACATCACACTTCAATTTTCAGTGTTTTGCCAAGCATGTAGGTTCTAAGCATACAAACCCTGCAGCACTGTAATTATGCAGTAGCAACAATATAATTATAATTGCACTAACCAAGCAGGGGCAGCTCTGGGGAAGAAAAGAAATGGCAAAGCACCATCATTATGTAACAAAATGGTAAATACAATGTAAATGTTGGATCACACAGTATCTATCTTCTGTCATTCAAGCAGAACATGCCATAGCAATCCAGAAGACCTGACTAGAACTCACTTTAAATATACTTGGTTCAATGTATTTACTACAGATTTCAGACTATCTGGTTAAGCAGACTTATTTTCTCTTTCTCTATTTAAAAAGAATGTTTTAAAACACAAAAATGAAAACTTGATCCTTGGTAAACATTCCAGAAGCTAAAAAATAAGTCAGCTTCACTAAACTCCATTTTCACAGCTGCTCAGAATTGAGAATATGGCAATCTTACCACAGGGCTTTTATTTCCATGTAAAATTATGCACTGCATCTGCATCTGTGTTCAGAATAAAAGCTGGAGGATCTAATGATGCTGTGTAATACGGATTTATTGGCTCAAACTGACGCTAAACCAAGTTTCTTGGAGATTTGGTACTCAACAGTGCCTCTGGTTTTGTTCTCATTTATACCTTTGATTTATGTTTCTATATTCTGAGCAAAGCTTCTTCAAAATTCTTGAATGCTGTCTTTAGCATATACATGTGGTAGTTACAAGCTTTGGAATCTTTAACACTCTACCACCTCAAGAAATCTCAATAGACAGAAACAGAGTTTTGGTGGTTGAAATGTGTTTTCACTGATACTCAACAATTTTAGAAAATTTATTAGAGATCTCTCTAAAAAGATCTCATCATTTAGATAAATAGATTCTTAAAAGTATTGACCAGGCTAATTGGGAACATCATTATTAAATACTGATTCTGTTAGTTTATATTTTTAATGAGAATTTTAAGCATATTTCTGCTCATCTATTTTCTAAAGACCTAACAAAACATTAGGAATCTACACTACCTCTGTGAAATGAAGGAAACAAACCAGCTAACTCTTACGCTACTAGGCAGACATTTTGAAAGAACCCATCTCAAATATACATTAGAAATGTTCTTCACAAGCCAAAGGCAGCACCCTAGACTAATATGAGGAGAGAGAGTTTTCATGCCATTTATCCATCTTTTTCTCCTTATGTCATTAGTTATGTCTCAGAAAGATCAACTTGATTAAATCTTCAGTGTCAATCAACAATAGCTATAAACTTGGGTGGAAAAGTGACCTTGAGTTAAAGAAAACTTAAAGCATCTATCTTGATATTGAAGGCTTTCTGTTCTGTTCCACAACTCTGTCAGCAGACCCACCTGACACAAACAAAACCTGGAGCACTGCACAGCAAGTAGGTGAGGATTTCAGCTGTTTTGGGTGAATAAAGAGAAAGTGCTTTAAGAAAAGCCTTCTGGGAAAGTGACATCTTTGGAGACTCAGGTACCTCAGAGACACCTCTGCTCCCCTGAATTCAGCTGGGAATATTTGATGAGAGGACCTCAGTCCCTGAGTGAGAGAAGAACAGCAGCACTCAGTTGCTAACATCTACAGGGATCCAGAAGAAAACCCTGTGTCTGAGGCAGGGGAGGCACTGGCCAGCTCAGGCTTATCTCCTGAGCAGCAGCAAAAGACATAGCATGGACACCCAGCAAAAGGCAGCCAAGTGCCAGGCATCAGAAACTGATGGAAGAAATACTGGAGCCAGCTCTTCTATAAAAGAACCAGGGTTAAAAACAATTGTGTAACTGAAAATGTGCAAGGGCTGTGGAGACACCAGGCTCAGAAGAACAGATTGAGACTGCAGATCCAGATCACTCCTTTAATTTGCTAAACAACCTACAAGACTCAAGAGCTGCCTCATGCTTATCCACTGGATATGATCTGCTCCTGTAACGAATTTGCTTCTGTACACAAAGTCGCAGCCTCATTTTTCAGTTCCCTGCTGTCTCTGTCCTTACACGTTCACTGAAATCCAGAGCATGCTTGTAATGCAGGCACAAGGCACCTCTTCGCAAAAATGTCATTCAGAGACACAGAAAAGTTTCTTTAGACCTTTATAACCAAATGAAGACAATAAGGTCCAGGATAGCCATCAATGCACCTACTTCTCACTAGTTTTATGGTCTGTTCTGTTTTCTTACAAGCAGTGAAAAACTATGCCATGTTTGCTTTTCTGCTCGTATTTGTTTTGTTTCCTATACTAAACTAAAACAAACAACAAGGTGGTGAGAAAAAGGCAGGAAAAAAAATAAATGCAGTAAAAAGTACCCAAAACACAGTAGTCTGGTAAGAAAATAACCCACTCACAATAAACCTGGACATCTAAGACATGAAGGGTTAACAAATCTGTTGCTAGCCTTACTTTCCCCAAACAGATGTTCCACACAACATTAAACAGGGGCTTGAAAGAGGGGGAGGCAGAGAATGAACTTTGGCACAATATGGAATTTTTAAAGGCATTTCCTTCTCTGTAAGAGCCAAAAGCTGTGATCACTTAAGTCTCTGCTTTTTTAAATACATATTAATTTTGTAGCCAAACTAAATGAATCCAGTCTTTGAAAGCCCCTTTAAAAAAAAATAAAAAAATGATAGTTTCCTCAGTCATACTTGAAGTCTGAGTTTTTTTCCAAGAATGCCACCAAAAATGTATATGAATTTCTCTCTCTCAACAATGAATTCTTAAGTATTCAGGTGTGTAACAAACACTGCTACAACAGTAACTTAGTGTTACAATTCTTAAAACTTCCATATCTAAATAAATTAATTTTACTTAATAATTTGGAAATGTCTTTATTTTTTAGGGGGATTTTTTGTTTGTTTGTTTGTTGGATGGTTTGTTTTGATTCATTGCTTGGGGTTTTTAACTGGGTTGGGTTGGCTGATTATTTTAATTTGCTAAAGATAATATCAAGCAATGCTAATACAGCTGCCCATTCTGAAATTCAAATGTCACTTAAGAGTACAGAATAATATTTTAAAACTTTATTCATCTGCATTTGGGAGTATTTTTCTTAATGAATAACTTAAAAGTTGATCATATTTTCAAACACTGATCCAGTTTTCTGACGACACGGGTGTTTGATAGACCTTCCTCTTCCTTTTAAGTATAGTCCCTAAATGAAGTAAAAATGATTCAGAAAAGTGGACTCCCAAATGAAATATCTCTTTCACTCCTGAAGAGCTATAAAATATTTTTAAAAACCAGAACTTAAAAATGTTAAATATGTTTAAAATGTTTAAAAATCTGAATACTGTTATTTCTAAAGTCACAGTGTACCTCAGAGCCCCTTGTTATGGGAGAAGTTTCTTATTTATTGCAATAGTTATACATTTGCTGAACTAGACGAGTGACACAAGTTAGAAGAAATTCAAAATAAATATGAAAGATGTATGTACATTACACATTGATGGCATTTTCCATGTTTTGCTTTCTCGCCTCCAACCTTATGCCTTTTACATATAAGAAAGTTAATCCTGAAAAACATTAGCCCATTTTAACAGGAATAATGGGAGGCAGGTGGCAAATGAAAACAACACTGATACATTATGAATGATGTGATAAAAAAATCTTGCTAGGCAGGGCCTCATATTTACGTGCATGTTGAAAGTGTTCACTACAGAAACAACCTTTAGTGAACTAATAGTAGTTATTTAATGGTGGTGAATGGGACCACAATGTAGGAAAAAAACAGATAAATTAGTTAGTTACTCTGAAGTTATATTTTTAAAACAATCAAAATTAAAATAGCATTAAATAATTCCCATTCTGTGTTGGTGAGGACCCTCATGTAAGTGGGGATTCCCAATGCAGATCCCACCCATGCACAGCGCTGGAGCCACCACAACACTTTTGTTCTAACACAGCAAAGATACTCAAGCTGGAAAACAAACAGGAATTCTTCTTCTACTCTGTGTAATGCAGAGATCAATCCTTTTCAGACGGATTTATTTTTAATTAATTCCAAAACATTATTGGAATGAAATTTATTGTTTGTTATTTTCCCTTATTAATTTGTCTAGAAACTATGCTTTCATCTTCCTTAATCAGTTTGCTGTGTGTTGGGAATTGATTTGTGTTCCAAGCTTCTCCTCCAACAAATGAAGTATTTTTTCTCTTTTACAAGGTCAAAGAGTAAAGAGCATTTATTTCTCTTTCTCTGCCTATATGCTTGATTTATTTAGTCACTGTATATCCAATACCAAAAGTCAAAATAAACAGAAAAATTATCAGACTCTCAGTAAATTGAGAGTAAATTGTGGTTTTCTGAATGCTACATAGTCCAGTGCACCAGTAAATGCTCTGAAGGTCTGTTACACTACCACAACTTCCAGCTTTCTTTAATGCATCAGATCAGAAAGCAAGGCATTGAAGACAGTGAGGAACTTCCTGGTTGTATGTAGAGAATACTTAATATAATAATTAATATTAATAATTAAATCAACAATATTATGAAATAAATTAAAATAAATTAAAATAATCACTACAGACTTGGCAGTATATGGACACCAAAGTTCCTGATACTGTAGGGCTACTTGAAACACTAAAAGAAAAACAAGTATACACTAGAAAGATTGGGCAGATGGTGATTAAATTAAGTCCTCAGTGTCAGATTTGCATTAAAATTCTGTACTTTCTAGAAACATAAGTAGCATACCATGAAAACATAAGCCATTTTATTATAATGGAAGCACTAAGCCTGAAGTCAGATAGAACTCGATCCATACTCACAACAGGGAAACTTTAACATCCAACTCTCAGGAGAACAGGCAGCACAAAGCCAGAATTTCTGGGACTCAGGTAAGAGACAGTTATACTCCCTTCTTCCCAAGCTCTTGCATGCCATTTTTCTGTCAGTACCTCAGACCTGAAGGAAATGTGGGCTTTGCTTCTTCATATGCATCACACATGATGAAAAATAACAGCAAGGAAGAGAGTAATACCCAAAACACAAGCTGATTCATAAGTCACTCATATTTCTGATTGAAAGCATACGCTCACATCTTATGTAAAACAGGAGACATACCACTTGCCTTTTAACTGTAAGGAAATTCAGCCCAAATAGTCAAGATTTTTCATCAAGCATAAAATAAAATGACCCCCAGTAAAACGACAGCTTGAAACTCTCAAAACCCTTTTTTCTGTTAAGCATGTGTAAGGAACTTTGTACTTTCTGGTGATGAGAGAGGTAGCTGAACAAATGCCAAATACCATTAAGAGTTGTTTCAAAATCTCTAATCCTCCGGAGATTTCAAAACTGGTTCCATAGACACCAAAAGGGGGCTGGCTGGCTGCTCATGACAACACCCTGAGTACTTGGTTACAAGAGAAATTGCTGGTAATAAACTATGATTTTTCTCCAAAAGCTAATGAAAATAGTCTTCAGGATATACTGGAGATTAATAAAGATGGAAATTGTGTTCCCTTTTCAGCAGTGCTGTGGCAAAGGAATGGTAACTATACACCTATATTTTGCTCATCATTTCACATGAAAAAAAAAAAACCCCACACGAAGAAACAAACAGCAAACCCCCCAGCCACTGAACAGTGAATAAACCGATATTTACATGAAAATTACTAGAAACTTGACAGTCCCTTTTTTTTTTCCCCATGTTCTGTTTATACAAACATGACCCTTCTGCAGGAGAACAGTTCACAGGGGAAGAGAAAATTAACTATGTGTTCAGTGCTTTAAGGCTGTGATGTCAGGGCCCTGCTGTGCATAGGCCAACATTTGTATTACAGCCATTACTTATTCTTGCTAAGCATCAAGTAACACTGAAAAGATAACAGAAATACGCAAGATTTTTGAATTCTCCTCAAATTTCCTCAAACACAGACAATGCACTGGTAGAAAGCAGAAGTAAACTGTCCTTTTTAAATTCTTAGCAAGGCAACTGCTTTTCAAAACCTTTTTCCTCTTAGCATGAGCTATTTTTATTGAAATATTTTGGGGTGCCCACTGCCTGCAGAGCAGCTGCACTTTGTCACAGTGTGATAAAGCAGACCTGCTTTGACAGAGAGCAGGGTTACTAAGGGCTGTCATTCATATATGCTAAACTGGAGTAGCAGATCAGTCATTTTTGAGTCCATGCCCTGCTCTTTATAAATATTTCCATGTGTTTGCAATTAGTTAGTGGGCTATTCTGGCAGCAAAGGTTATTGAAGGCTGTTTTCCAGAAGTGGGTTGTTTCTCTTTTCCCGGTCTGTACAACTAAAACTAAATCTTAGCATGTTTAATAACAACCCAGCCAAACAGTAGGCTCCTGTACATATATATCAAAAAACCCTTAAATGGAAGAGTTTATCTGCCTTCCCTTGCAAAAACTGGATGTGCTTTAGATCCAGAGGGCTGCAGAATGCAATTGTGAAGCTTTTAGCAACCTGTGAAAAGGAATGGAAGCCTCACAAAGAGGAAAGAAGATTTCTGAAACATGGTTTGAGCTGCCATAGTGTTTCGAGGGCACTGAACAGGGGGAAGGACTTGACCACTGCTGATCTGAAATTTCATTGCATTAATTGTTTCATTACGAAATTTAGTTATTTAAGACATGTATTTGTCTTAAGACCCTCCAAGACATGTATTAGTCCAGTTAATGATGCATTCGAAGTGACATCTCAGAAAAACATTCTTTTGTGCCTGACAGCAGTGCAACCTACATCCTCCTGGAGTAAATCAACACAGCATTCAGAAACACATGGCATGAGAAACCACACATACATGAAAATACTTATTATTGTTCTACATTAGATGTTAATTTATCTATGAACCTGTGTCTCATAAATTGCTTCTTTTATGAACAACAGTGGAGTAACACATAGAAAATACCCTCAACCACATACAGTATTCAGGACTATTCATAATAGACCACTACAACACTAGGGAATATGTTGGATTCAGAACTGGCACTGAATAAAGAAATATAACAAGATTAAATACCTTTGTAAACAATCTTGCATTTCAGCAGGCTGATTCTGTTCCTCAGTGAAATTAAAACCATAGTGCTTACTTTAAAATCCTTGGATACAAAAGGTAAAAATAAACATACTGCAGAGTAAAGGACTACAGTCTAAGAGAAAGGTCTTATGGGATTACTGATTTACCATTCAAACCACCCTTTGCAGTCTATGTGGCTCACAAATTCAGTACAGTAAGAACTGAAGATGTAGCATAAAATAATTGGTTTCTTAATCTAACCTAACCATGTGACTGATTCTCTCATATCAGAGAGTACAGTCCTGCAATGGCTAAGAGCATCCAAAGAGAATTAGAATATACCTAATTTAACAGCCAATATAAACCACTATTTCTTGTCCACATCATCCAATTATTAGTCTGCATTTTCACTGCAGCACAAAGAAAGACAACTGAGTCAAAAATGAGCACCAGATACACAGTCAGTAGTAGCAGAATTAACTCATGTGGTTTTATCTCTTACAGGAACTATTTAAACATGTAATAAGCCCCACAATTTTCAGTTTTTACAGAAATCAGAAGGAATTTAAAATATATGAGACTAGGAATACCCGTGCTGGTGGAGCTATCAAAGTAAGGACAAGTCCAACATTTCTCCTTTCATAGTCATGCTTACAAGCTAGGCCAGAAATAAGTAACCACAAGAAGAAGAAAACAGGTTGTTCTTGTACAGCACCACTGATACATATCCATTTTAAAGAAAATGATCGTGAGAGAACAGAGTCGAAAGAGTTGACTCTGAAAAGGTCCTTCACATTGAGTTACAATCAGTAGAATTACTCACATGACTACTTAAAACTTATGTCATGGATTAGGTTTCAAATTAAGAAAATGTCAGAATTAGCACACAAGAAGGATGAGAAATAGGCTGGACAAAAGGGAGGACTCCAAAACAATTAAATACTCAAGCATACCCCACTGGTACAGTAAAAAAGCCTGTTTAAAGAGAAAGTCATTAGACGATTCTCAAATTCCATAGCTACACATAAACCATAACCAATTACATTTAAAGCATATCTCCATATTATATATTTAATACAGATGTGTTAAAAAGCAAGCCTACCACCTAGTCCTTTTCAGTGCCAGGAAGGAAATAAGAGTTTCATCCAGAAACCAAATACAATCTAATTTTTCCAGTACCAACTCAAATACAGACATAACCTTATGAGATGTTTTGGTTTCAAGATGCTTTTACCATTGGGGAATGAAATAGTCTGATAGCAGCTTCCAGGAATTCAGCGTAATTAAAGCCAGGCACAATCAAAATCAGGATTTGGGCTTGTTAGAGACTAGACCATAGGTGAAGTATCATTCCATTTGGCCCTTCAATTTCTTCTCCAATATTTATATTATTAAGTACATGACAGGAATAAACCTGACTGGAAATATAAGGACATTGCGTGGAACTGAATTTTTAGTAGTATTCACAGCTGCGATTTTTTAAAAAATGCTTTCATTACATAATGAAGGGGGAAAAAAAAAGATAAAATCAAAGTATGTCCCTCATGCACAAAAAGATCAGTCAATACCTACCAGACATTTACAGTCCTAGACTACCAAGACTGAAAGTACTCCACAGTGAAGAGAAAAATCTTCATTCCTGGTTCAATCCAGGAATGTCCAGTCTTTTATAAAAGCAAGAAACCATTTCACCATTGTGCAGGAAACTAGTTGAAAATTCTTGTCTCAAAATATTCCAATTACCAGCAACTCTGTCTACACAAGGAGGATTGCTTTATAAACAGATAGTGTAGCTTCACTATAACACTCTGATCTCTGAAGTGAATTCAACCCTCACTGGAATCCAGCCCAGCATCTCATTCATAGTTGACTGTTGCAAAGGAATGCTTGAAATATGAAGGAGTAAAAGCAAGCAAGCAGATAAAAGGTAGTAGGTATGGCCAAAAACATGATCGCACAGCATACTCTGCATCTTGAATTTCCCATCTGAAATGCAGTTGTGGTCTTCAACAGCATTTACCACCTTTGATTCACAGTTGCCGAGGTGTAAATGTGTAACAGATCACAGTCATTCATCTCTCTGCCAATGGAGAATTACTTCATACAGTATGTTTTCTAGTTTTTATCCAACTCAGCTTCATGAGTTCCAAGAAACTGAACCTCCTTTAAGAAACAATTTCTGACAGAAACAGAGACCTTCAATGCTATGACACATTGCATTGATAGTAAAAACGCCAAAAAACCAAAACCAAAACCAGACCAACCAAACCCAAACCCAGATAAGTTTACTGTTATTTTCTATAATTTTACTATAGCCCTTTTCATCGGTGATGCTTACACCATTCCAGTATTTCTGCACTTGCACCTTCCTATGCCACCCTCACTTCCTCTGGCTGCTTACACCAGACCAAACCCCTTCATGCACTTGTACACAAATACACAGATCTGATTACTTTTGCTGCTTTTCTTCAAGCTTCTTTCAATTCACACTAAGATCTCTCTATTAATGGCACATTCACATCTGCAACAGCCTACAACACTCCTGTGCAATCTGCTTGCCAGCCTAGCCTCTCCCAGGGGAGTCTTTATCTCCCCTATCCCAACTCCTTTTTCCCAGCAGGACTCTGGCAGCAGTGTATCAGTTTATCCAGCCATGCTGTGACTTAGGTCAAGCAACTAACCGGGCTAAAAATAACACAGCAAAAGATTAAAAAGTTATTTTTAATGCAAATCAGTCTTACAGTCCAGTTCACTGCACGGCTGCACACCCTGTTGTGCCAGTTGATGATATGATCTCTAGGGACTGGAATAAGCAGTGGAAAGCAGTGGCTGTAGTGCAGAGCAGCACTGCCAGAAAAGGATATAGCTATGAAACTATACAGTCTTCCCGTGAAGAACCCCTTGCCTGGCAGGGAGTGCCTGGAGCTGCACATCATCGCCTGCCCAGCGAGTCCTGTGCCATGATGAAGTGCGAGGAAACACTCATTGGTGTTAGTGAGATACTGGCTAAATCAGGGCTATTTTTATTCTCCCTTCCAAATAAAGCAATGTATATCTTTAAAAGTAGAATAAGGCAGTGTATTTTCACCGCCAGTAAAGTTAGTGTAAGAATTTCTATCCTTCCTCTCCACAGAATATTTTCCAGGCATTTCAGCTATGCTCATGCAAGCCAGATCACTGATACAATGGCTTAGAAATATCCCAACTTTGAGAAAAGACATTGTTCACTTAAAACCTCATATTTTAATAACTATGAGCTTCAAAACAAAACAAAAACCTTGAGAAAAAAAAATCAAAAACAAACAAAAAAACCCCCTCCACTATTTCCCAAGGAATCATTAAAATAGTTAATATATTTATATGTAATTTGTGGTCCAAGGGTCTGTGGACTCTACTGGATACAGCAAAACTTTGGCAGAGATTGCTCTTCCAGTGACAGGACACCAAAACTATAATAATTCACACTGGATCAATGAATTTCAGTAAACAAAACAGAATCTGATCTGAGAAAGACCTGAGAACCTAGAGGTCTTCACATTTCTCTCATTGCCTTAAGGTTAGAAATGTACCCTGAAGTTACACAAAGTACAAATTTACTATCAGAAGGAAAAGTCACCTGCACATATTGTCTTTCAGGAAGTGGCCAGTTGCCAGTGCCCTTTCTACCTCATGCCCTCATCTGGCAGGAAGGCACCTACTCTGTACACGCTTCCTGCCATGCCTCCCATTCCTTATGTCAGATTCGTCTCCTCTTTTCAGAGGTCTCTAGACACTATGTTCTCCCTTTACATCACAGTTTTTTAGTTTCTTTCTGCTTTCATTTCACTCTTAACAACATATTGTTCTGTATTCTCATAAACTCTCACTACAGGGCCCTCACGAGAATTCCTGCTATGGCCCTTCCTCCACAGCCTTCCAAATCAAGGTCAATGTCAGAGACTACTTAACCACCCAAATTCTCAATGTAATTGAACTTACTGACTGTCCCTCCCACCAGAAAACATGACCAAGACACGAAGTATCATCTTTATGTAGAAAGCTGAGTATTTTTTAACTCCACACCATGCATATTAGCAATTTTATTTTTAACAGAATATTATTGTTGAGCATTTTTTCACTTAGAGAAGGACAATTTCGTCTCTTTGCTTCAGACCCCCAAAAGTTAGTGGCTGAGTTTTAGTTCTGCTACTATGAGTTTTTATATTCGTTTCACTACTGTGACAAAGCATTTTACTTTCTGCAGTTGAGAACTACCAAAATTCTACTGTGACTAAGGGAACTTAATTACACACTCATTCACAAACATCTAACTTCCTTGACAGGATCTTTGAAAAAAAATATATTTATAAGAAGATAATTTCAAGCAATTTAAGTATATAATTACAAGTAAATTTGAACAACCACTGATTTTAAATCTGCAGTGGGATCAAAAGCCTTGCTTTAGCCAGATGTGCAATCCAATTATGTCAAAATCAGAGGTTAAAAAGTTAAAAAATAAAGGACAGCACTACAGGAACTCACAGCCTGTACAGAAAAAAACTATCACCTTGATCAAACATAAATGAAAGACTGATATCCAAGAATTAAAGAACTCTGTTCTGCACCAGCTGAAACAACCTTCAGTTTTGATCCAAGCACAGTACACAGCAATATCTTACCTGACTGGTAGTAGAGGCATGACATATCCTCACCCACCCAAAATGACAGAATATTATGGAAAGGGCTTCATGATTATCGAGTACAAAGTAGACTATGCCATAAATACATGCCTGTTCTTGCTGCAAACCTTCACCTGTATTATGTGGAAAGCAAAAGTTATGAACCTAATGATGTGCAGGAGGAATCCTCTAGTAAAAATCTAACACATCCTACCGCTGACAAATCTGGACTTAAAAAATACTGCAAAGGCATCATTGCTGATCCTACAGAGGTAGCGTCTTCATTTCCCTTTACGCTCCTTGTTCCATGTTTTGACAATATTCTTTGGAAAATCCGAAATTCTCATTGTATGCGGCTTCTTATTTATGCACTATAAAATTCCGCCTCCCCTATTATTACATTTATCTTAACACAGAAAGTGAAAATCTGCTCTGCAGTTTTCACAGCATTACCTCCATTCCAGGCACCTTTTTCCCTTCCTGAAGGACATGGGGAAAGGAAAACAGCAATTCCAGAAATAGCAAGCTGAGTCTTCAAAAGACTGTTTCAAAAGACAAAACGCAGACAATGCCACAGTACAACAAAACCCTTGCTCTGATCAAATTTATTTTGGATCTCCTATCCTTTTTTTTCTGAGCAGGCTGAACAGCAGAGAGGCTCTGCAACTCTCCCATTATAGAGGCTTAAATACTATAAGAAGTTACATTTTTTTGTACAATTTGGATTACCTTTGTGTTTGCAGGAAGCCAGCCTTGGAAAGCTAGGCACTACATAAACATGAGCAGGAGAAGAGGAACGGCTCAGCCTGGGGATACAGCCTTCTCTAAGGAAGGCTGACATGACTGACGTGAGGAGCTTTACACTAAGCAAAAGGTTGAGATATATCTCTGTGATTTCTACACCTATTACACAATAAATGGTAAATCTGGCAGATAAGAGTACAGTAATAATAAATAAAAAATAGTAAGTAGAGAAGAGAAAGCAAGTCCTAATATAGATGAGAAAAGCAATCAGGTATGCATAAGAAGTGATTCAGAGTGCTGTGTCTGATATTATAGCTAGGATTTAGGGTGTAAACAATAAGAAGTAATGAAATATGATCAAGGAATTTTCAGACCTGAGTTTCATTAATAGGCAAGACTTCAGAAAAGAATTTCAAGGAAAGAATAATTAATATGCAGATCAATTGCAAGCAAAACAAATCATAACAGGATCTATAATCATTCTATCTGTTTTACTGGGTAGCCTTGTCTAATAAAAGCACTATTTTATAGACAATATCCTTGTTTTGCTTAAGTAAAACATTTGACAAATGAAAATTTATATTCAGTGTCAGATGAAAGATATGTGCTACAAGAGCAAGATGAAAAATAGATGCAATAAGTAACAGGTCAAATGACTGGCAGGAAATCATTAGAGAGATCCAACACGCACTAGTGCTTGGTCCAACCTTGCTTAATATTTTTAGTGATAAAGCTAGAAGAAATATAACTTTGATGTGAAATAACTTAATCACAGTGCACAGTGATGGATCCACAAAATGCCTAAGAAGAATGGCCTTGAGATCTGGATCAGAAGAATTGAATGAATCAGTATCAAAATAATGAGACCAATGAATTATGGAATAACATAAAATTTCACAATTTATTGAGAGCTCATCATTTAATCTAATTAAGGACTGGCCTAAATGCTCTAGTAATATTTACGTAAAACAGAAAAATAAAATTCTTAAACGTATCAGGTGAAACACTGCAGAACAAGTATAAGTTCTGTATAGATCCTTGAATTTATGTCACATACATTAAAGAATTAAACAGAAAATAGAACGATGGAGAAAAAGGAATTGAGAGACAGAACTTACTGAGTACATAAAAACCAGATTTGCTTGTTTCCCACAGCAAAACAAAACCAAAGAGAACTCATATCTTCTCTTCATGGTAAGTTCAGGGAAGGTAAGCACAGGATGAAAAGTAACTGCTTGCACAAAAATAAACAGATAAACTGAGGAGTGGATAAACTTCTGCTCAAAAGTGAAGGTTCCTGTCTGTTAAAGCAATCAAATCCTAGGACAGCCTTTACAATGGGAGTAGCAGAGGCAAGAAAACACTAGCTGGTTTTCATACTGACTTTGATAAGTTTAAGGAAGGAACTATATGGCACAGTGCCTTCAACAGCAGAAAACAGCTCAGTGATGCAAAAGGTTCCTTGTAGCGCTAGGAAACTTGCTTTTTTCCCCTTGGGTTCAACAGCTCATAAAGAATTTGGACTCCTGCTCTTTCCTTTCCAGCTGATCCCTGTTACAACTTATTGGCTGTGAAAAAGGAGTTCCTGAGACAGTACAGAGTTTGACCACCAAGAACCAGAAAGATTAATGCCAGAATGAGGAGGAAATAAGAAGCCAGCAGTACGTTCACACTTCATCCTGCAGATGTGGACTGACCCACGCAGGATATTCCCCAGATAGATCTTTCCTGACTGAGAAGGTGACGAGTGTGTCACCCCAGCCACAGGGTCCTGTTTCATTTGAGACTCTAGAAAAATGCTGCTCTGAAAACAGCACCAGAGCAAAACAGCTGGGGTCAGAGGGAATGCGACTGCCCCTTCTCGCAGCAGCAATATTAGATCAACTGTAACATCAAATCTAAACATGTGCTGAATGTGGGCTAATTCAGGGCACCATCAGCTTGGGTGGCTCTGCTCCATGCTTATAGCACTGGTGCTCTGGGGTATGTCACCTGGAGACAACCAAACACTTCTCTGGAAAGTCACAGCTCAGTCTGGCTGAGGTTACTAGCTGACTTCAGCACTCCTAGGGCAGATCTATGCAGCACATCTGAGGATGAAAAGCCTTGGCTGGATGTAATTACTTTTGGGCCTGGGAGGGAAGAGGCTAAAGAAAAAGGTGATTCTGTGAATCCCAAGCACCAATGTTTTCCTCACCTAGGCCAGAGCAAGCACTGCTGTAGAGCACACAGGTCATGGGTTTCAGTGTTGTAATTAAATCTGTACACAGGCCCTTTCTCTTTCAAAAGGGGGGAACTTAACTTTCAGATAAATGCATCACGTAATTCTTAAGCTCATCTATCAAAGCAGCAGTGGGCTTCTGAATGGATTTACTCTTCTTCATTTTCTACATTTTTAACACCATTTTTTGTCAATCGGCAATTTCTGAATTGACAAGAAAGAGATTTCAAAATGAAATGAAACATTTCTCCCCAGTCCCATACTTCATAAAGGCATAACCTTTAGATGCAGCACAAGCGTTTACCTAAAATTTCCATTTCTCTTTACTCCCACAAGGCCCAAGATAAACAGTACCCTAATAAAAGTTGATAGCACAGGGTCTGTTCAAGTGAAACCACTTTATAACTTGACCAAGTTTGTTCTCTGCCAGGAAATGATTGCTTTTCCAGTTCAACCCAAGAATGCTGCTCTGCCTTATGTCTGCTGGCACAACTTCTCTGTTTATGGGTGGGCTAAAAAAGGAGGATTCAAAGACTAAGTTTAGGGTTCAGCTAATGGTGCTATGATTAAGATTTGGTCCTATATTTTACCATGCCTAACATGCTGATTGGGGAGGATGTGCAGACAAAGAAGAAAGTTACAGTAACATACAGCGTAGTTCACTATTTCTTTTCTTCTTACACTTACTTCAGTACATCTCCATACAAATCAAAATCAGATCTACAACACAAATGAAACCACTAGCAGATTTGATTCTCCTATACTGCGTTAACACTAGCACCTTTTTTTTCTGTCACAGTCACTTACTTTCTTGTAAGTAAAATCCTTGTACCTTACTGCAGAAGATTCTTCCTGATTCTTCCTGCAATGTAAAACCACCACTGTAACTGGCAAAAGTATTGCAATGTGCCATGGCACCGTAATGAGGAGAAGGAGATCTGCTCCTCCCCAAAGGGAGTTACTAAAGCAGCACTGCTGCAGTACAGTATGCAGCACCCGTGGCACAGACGTGGGGTGGAACACGCTGGCACTATTCCCCACACCCCAACAAAGGGAGTGAATACTAAAATTAAACTATGCAATAGTAGGTTTTTTCAGAACAGAATTCTGTTACAGGCAAAACTGTCTGCAGTTGAGGAATTGTACTTTAATTAATTTATTGCCATGCAACACAAATCGCTGTTCACTGACTTGAACTCAGATAAAAAGAACATAAACTACTACATTTGCGTAAAGAAATAACTTCTTCTTTCCCCAGTACCAACTTACCTGACTTTCACCAGAGATTAAGTTCAACCCATTCACATGGAACTAGTGAAGCAAAAAGCAGTTTAAGAGGTTGAAGGGCTGCACGTGACAGATTTAGTTTGCTTCTTTGCTCTTAGAATTTCTGCTGCCAGATGCTAAATAGTTTGTTTCACCTTCCTATTATTGTTTCTACCCTTCTGTTCCTCAGTGCTCCTGCCTCATCATGGGTTGTTCTGGTCTGGCTGTGCGCTGCAATATTTTGGGGGGTCCTGCTCCATGTGGCCCACCCATGGGCCCCCCAGCAGTGATATGGCACCATTTCTGCCCCCTCCTATTTCAGCCTGTGACACATTTGTGTCCAACCTAGCACCCCCACCACTGTCAAGGACATCCTCAATTCTTGGTAACAGGAGTCAACATCCTAAGAGTCTGAACGTGTTTTTATTAGATACTTTTTGGAGCAGAATTATTTTGGGCAGAACTGTCAGAACAGTCACAAGAAGAGTGATGGATAACAGAAACAATCATCACAAAATACAGCTTCAAAAATATACACTGAAATGTCTAAGTAACTCCTCTAAGTAGAGGAGAGGGAGAGGGAAACATCTCAAATGAACTTCTACAAAGTAAAACAAGATTTGGACATATGAATCTAAACGTGTCAATAACTATCAGAAAAATGAGTAATCATTGAGACTTTTATATATCAGAATTAACTTCTACAATAATTCCAGGATAGCGAGGCTTACCTTCATAGTCTGACCAAAAAAAACCCAAGCAAACAAGCATAATTAGAGACCTTTCAGCAATTTCAGTAGTTTCAGCAGGGAAAGCAGGAAAGCGAGCTTTCCACAGTCACAGCTCTTCAGGTCTCTGCTTCTGACTGCCCACAAATGAAGCAGATGTGGAAGTCTATCCCTGGAAAGAAATACTTCCTACAATTTATTACAGCTGCAGGAAGACATGTGAAAGCACTCCTCATTAACAATTTATTCAGAACTGAGAACACTATTAGAAGTAGTCCAGAGATGCATTAAATCAAAAAGAATCAGAATATCTTTATGCTAAATCTGTGTTAAATTACAGAATTGACCTTGATTTATAAAAACTGTGTTTACAAGGACATAGCACCAGTAAAACCAAAAAAACAAAACAAAACAAAACAAAAAAAAACCCCAAAAACCCCCAAAAAACAAACCAAAAACCAAAAACCACCAGATCCTTGAAGTAAAACAAAGACATAACAGACATTTGAGAGACGTGTCTAACAGGCAGATACCAGCCTTCTTGAACTGATACTCAGAGGCATTCATCTGGCTTAAATTGTTTGCTTACAAGCCCTTCTGCATTACTCAACTTGGTAACACAGACTACCCCTGGAAAGCCACGCTTATACAGAAAAAGGACTTTCTTTAAATCAAACCGTGCTTGGGCACACATCTGACAATATCTTGCCTCAGCTGTCACTAGAATTTTTTAATTGTTTGCAACAGAAATCTTTTTATTGCAAATGAAGAACAGGGAAGAATTAGCCTTGAGTAAAAAGACTGTTTGTAGAAGAAAGACATATTATAGTCTTAACCTAAGGAATTTAGGATTTAATAGCAGAAGACACAAGTATCTTCTTAGAAAGGAAGATGTAGAGACCAAAAGAAGACTCAACTGTCAAAGGAATTAATACGTTAACCTTGTGTTTCTAAAGCTTTACATACAGAATAACTAGGCAAAGTGAAATGAGACTTCTTCAAGCATAGGGACAAAAATATATCAAAAAATATACTTGTGGGGGAAATTAAACCACCACAGCAGTAATATAACCAATTTCCAAGACATGACAATAAAGACAGAAAAAATAGGGTATCTGTAGTGTATGAAGAGCTTTTAAGGTAAAGAGAATAATCAATCTATTTTTAAAGACTCTTAATGAACTCAGTAAAAAGGTTAAAACATTATAATCTTAAAATTCAGCACCTTGTAAAGAGATAATGTAATAATGGATCTGGAATGTGATGCAGAGGAGGATCAGGAAACAAAGACAAAACCAAAGAGACGGGGAAGAGAATGAGGGCTGTGAAGAGAAATGATAAGGATTTAAGGAAGAAAATAAGGCCTTTTTTTAGACCACTGTAAAGAGCAGCAGATTAACCATAAGAGATGTCAGAAGCTCCATTCAGGAAACAGTGGTAACCTAATCTGATGACGATACTAACAGCACTGCCAAATAAAAATACTTAGAAATTAACTAGGAAAATAATCAAATGTTTCAAAAGTATTTGAACAGAGCCTTGGGAAGCATGAGGATTTTTAGTTTATTTTTATTAGATGCTATTGACATTAATGTGGCTATGTTTGCTGTTGAAAATCTGGACAATACTGCTCCAGATCTTCTCACTCCTCAGTTGCTCTTCAGGCAACTTTAGTAAAGTCAGAGTCACTACAAAAATCTGTAGTTATAGGCATCCTGTGTTTTTAATCTCAACTTCTTACTGATATATTGTAAGAGCTTGCTGGTTGTTCCAGTCAAGAACTGACATTCCCAGCTACAGAGCTCTGATCTGATTCCTGCAGGAAGCAGTTGTGTCAGGATATTGCTGTACACCTAAAAGACTTCCCAAGTGGATGGAACAAAACTTTTTGCAAGAAAACTAACTTCTGTAGCAACATATATATAAATATTTTGTTTTAATGTCTGTATTACACAGGGGAGTTATCGCATTCATATATTACTCCCAGCTGAAGGTTGCTCAAATGTATCACTTTATGACAGCAGTTTATCATTTCTGTGTTTAATGTGCTTGGTATGAGGAATATCCAGATGATGTTCAGGTCTATAATTCAGTCATCAACCCAATATCCATTATAAACAGTCTATGTCACAGAGTCCATAAATATTAGCCAAAGGGCAGCTACTCAAAACCTAGGAAAGACAGTAGAAAAATACTTGCTTGGGAGGAAAAATATGCAATAAATTTACGAAGGTAGTGCTTGTTCATTTGAGAGGTGCTGGAGTGTGTCCAAAAAGCAACAAAAAGCAACAAAACTGGTGAAGGATCTGGAGCACAAATCCTATGAAGGGCACCTGAGGAGCTGGGGTTGTTTTGCCTGGAGAAAAGGAGACTGAGGGGTGACTTTGTGGGTCTCCACAACTGCCTGAAAGCAGGGGTAGACAGGAGGGAGCTGGTCTCTCCTCCCAGGAAACAAGTGACAGGATGAGAGCAAAGGGCCTTAAGTTACACCAGAGGAGGTTTAGATTGGATATTAGAGCAAATTTCCTCACTAAAAAGATTGACAGGCACTGGAACAGACTGCACAGGGGTCACCATCCATGGAGGTATTTAAAAGACATGTAGTAGATGCAGCACCATGGTGGATTTATTTTGGTTAGGTTCAAAATTGTACTCAATGACCTTAAAGGGTTTTTCCAACCTAAATGAATCTGTGATTCTCTGATTAAGCTCTTGTTAAGTCTTCCTATACAGCACACACAGAGAGCAAAGGTACATTTTCTTTTTCTTTTCTGACAGGGAAAAAAAATTACCTGGGTTCCGAAATTAAGAAACTGTCTTTAAAATTAACTTACATTTCATTTCTATTATGTACTATTCAATTCTGTTTAGCTGAGGATACATACCAGTGAAACTCATCAACCACATTCCTTAATCACCAAGGATGCCTATGAGATCAAAGCAGCTTCAGATTCATTGTCTGCTTATTCATTTTGGGAGGAATTTAAAGTTCTAACTTACACTACTCTCAATAGAGAGCTCAACACACACAACAAAAATTCATCAGATCTTTTGTCAAATATTAAATGCTACTTCTAAAACTCTGTATCCCGGCAGATCATCCAGTTACATCATGTTCAGATGTAAATACTCTTTCTTAGAATCTTCCTTTATAATGGCATCTTACCATAAAAAGAAAAAGAGAAAAAGTAAGAAGGATGGAGACAGCAAAGAATGATGAAGGAAGGACCATGCACACCACTTGGCACAACTCAACTTTATCTGTAGTTCTACAGCAAGATAAAAAGATGCACTGCACTTTTGGGCATCTAGTAAATACATTGTCAATGCCAGATGGCTTTTTCGTATGGTGAAGTGCATTTGTATCAGTGAACTTCTGTGGAAGCAAAAGACACAGAGATGCCTTCCACATTTTGGATAGTGTGTATTGACACTTGACTCCTGACTTCAGCAAAGGCTTATGCCAAATTCATATAACTTGGCCCTCCTCAATAATCATTCCAGCCAAAGAGTCTCACTGCTAAACTGTGACACTGGGTGATGTTGAAGACAATTTCACAGCAGATGGAATCACCAATTAATCCACTGAACACACAATAAAGAAGCACTGAAAGAAAAGATGATTTTTGCTTTTCTTACAGAAACAGATTTCTTAAATCCCAGGTGACACAACAGATAAGGAACTTCATGGAAAAGAGATCTTCCTACACAAGACTGTATTTGTACTACAGCAGCTGAATTCTTTCTGCAGAGTTCTGAAGGGCTGATGTCTAGAAAAAGAAACGTAAAACTCTCCTTGGGACTTATGTTTGCAAAGGGTATCATTTCACAAATTTAAAATGAGAACCAACTCAAGGTTAGTTCCTAACAATAGTAAACCCTTTGAACATTCAAATCATTTAAATTGTTTCAATTTGTATGTCTTTAAAGACCACTTCAACTATTCCACAATAAACAAACTTACAGGGAAAATTTAACACAGAAGTATGGATTTTTTTTCCCATCTGAATTGTTTAGTCTTCCCCCAATATCTGTTCTACAGTTTTTCCTGGTCCCTGAGCTAGATAGTCCATATATAATCAGGTCTCCAAAAAAAAAAAAAACCACAAAAATTTCGAAAGTAGTCCCTCTAAATAAATATATATAACTTCAAGCAAATCAGAGTGGAAAAGAATACAAGTAGTCTTTCCTAATGCCACTTCTTTTTTCTTTCTTTGGAAATCATCAACATCTTAATTTGGGACCAGGAAAATTATTTTTTGAAAGAAAAGCAAAATTCTGCCATAAAAATTTCAGTCACCCTTTGGCTTTGGAAATAAAAGCTCATATTCATAAGCAATTTTCTTCTTATTTTGGTGGCAGAACAGGCTGGGAACTAAAAGGAAGAATAAATTTAGAATTGGATTTAAAGTACTTCTTTTTAACCAAAAATTGCTTATTTTAATTTCCAGTGTGCCCTCCATAATAAGGCCTTTCTTCTCCAATATCTATTTACAATGCAAAGCTAACAAAGGCAATTGTTTGAAGAATTGGGACCTAAATTCTCCCAATAAATTTTTGTACTTTGAGTTGCATTCATGTTTGTGTCTTTATCTCATGAAGAAGTTCAGTATCTAGCAGCAAGACAAAAACAGCAGTAAAAGAGAACAAATGCAAACAAAATAGCCATTTTTGCATACTATGCAAACAAGAGATGCTAAATTTAACTGTATCTTGATAACTTCCAACTACCCAGCAAAAATTAAAAGCATAAGCAATCCTGAAGAAAGCTATTGTGTTACTGGCAAAAGGCATGCATAACTCAGCAGAATGTACTGAAGAAGGGCTGCCTTTTGAGTGATATCTTTTTATAAAGAACATTTCTTTGCTTAAAGAAAAATGTAGCATTCTTAATTGAAAATTCCCCTCATCCTCCTAACATTACTTATATGAACTCCTTATGTGAACACACCTTGGATATTTCTGGAGTTTTCCAAGTTCTTTTAATTTACTTATTGAAAAACTTATAGTGAGTTATGGGCTTCTCTCCTCTAAAAGGCAACTACCATCTATAAAACACCACTAAGAACTGAAAAAACATTTTCATTCCTCTTTCTCCCCTAAAATAGGTGGCTGTACTGCAGAGAACTGGGGGGAAGAAGCCACAGCATTCAGGATTTTCAGAATACATGGACTTATTCCTCTGCTTTCCGGTCTTCATTTGCACCTGTGAAGGAGCAGGGAAAATTTCTGGACTTGTGTTCAAGATAGAAATACTTATCTTTTAAATTGCACAGTCCTCTGGAAAGCTGAACTATATTTGTCTGTAATGTAAGAAAAAAATAAGTTATTCAAGGATAACCATTAAAATTTTACTGAAATTCCTTAGCTAGGTAATTTCCCTGTATCCTGTTCTCTTTTTTCCAATGTTGATTGTAAATCTTCTGTCTGGCTCTTTATGTATGATGATGAACACCCTTGATTACAGTCTCTTCTCAGAAAGGATTTAAGCATGGCTCTGCTCTAACCTTAACAGAAAAGCATCTGTGATTTCCCCCACAGCACAGAGGACATTTCAATTCAGCAGTTTAGTTCACTGGGTGATCAAAGACATACCTATGAGATAACACAACACAGTGGCCAGTATAAAAATCACACAGCCTGGCACTGCATCACTCACTCTGGCAGAGGGCAGGGAAAGGCTTCTGCAGCCCATGGACATCAGGGCTGCCTGAGGTGTTTCTGTATGGCATCACCTCAGGCTGTGTTTTCTAGGCATGTAATCACAGACTTGTCCCCTCATACTGGTGAAGAACACAAAAGCTCTCGTTTTGAGCTCAAGTTGTCCTCCAAAACCAAGACAGAAGATGGGTATTTTCCCCAATGCCCACCAAATATTTACTGAGTACCTGGTTATAAGTAAAAGCTGCATCAAACACTAAAGGCAGTGGGGATATACAGACACAGCTGTAGCATAACACACTGTTCTCAACAGCATATGAAATGTAAAGCCTGTGCTTCAGTCTAAATCCAAGCCCAACTCACAGAGCTCGTGATGTTTGTGCGTCTTTGCACGTGCACATACACATATGTGTGTGGTGGGATGCTCACATGTGTTTTGATTTTTGAATTCACACAGCTGGCGACCTAGAGTGGGTTTATGTGTAGGAGGGAGTATAGATAGGTGGGTATTTGTAGGTGTGAGTGTGTGCAAGTATGTGTGGGTATAGGGGTGTACATGTCTGTAAGACTGCGTGGAGGTTCACCTGCTGGTGGAGGGATGTTGAGCTACATCCCTGTTGTGTGTGTACGTGAGACTGTGGAATTATTTGTGTGAGTGTGTGAAGGGATTGGTGTACAAGATATGTAGCAGCATGTATGTGCAGTGAGTACAAGGGGGATGCACAGAGGCCTGTGTCCAGCTAGGGGTGTGTGGTGCAGCACCTACGAATTAAGTGTGCGTGCATAGGTGTGGGCATTGCAGGGAGGTGCAAAGGTGTGTCTGCAGATGGGAGAGAACCAGGGGCTCTGTGCTGCTGTGTCCACAGGCAAGAAGATGGCAGAGGTGTGGGCATATGGGTGCAAGTGCACACACAACATAAGACAAGCTCATGTAACAGCATTTTACAGAGCACAGATTTTCAATGCACAAGTCCATTTTTAAAAAAACATTTTGGACAAAACTTAATACTATCTTGTAATGACTTTTACTTAGGGCTAATTTAGAGTTTACTGTAGTTTCTGTGACTTTTATCACAATTAAAGAATTGAGTATGCATTTGGAGAAACAATGAGTACACACGTCTGGGTATTCAGAGATTATCCCGTTACACTGGTTTATATGATTACACATGGAAACTGTGAGCAGTCAATTCTTTTGAGAGCCTTCATAGTCCTGATGCCTTGTTTAGTTTAGTGCCTTGTATTAGCCTTGGATTTATCCAGAAAGGAGAGTCTCTGTATTTTTCAGCACAATGTCATTTTATAACACAGACTTTTATAATGTACCACCACATTTAATTGAGGACTGTCTTCTGAGAAGCTGTAAGTTGATTTATCAGACTGCCATCTATCATGTAACTGAGAACTTACCATAAACAAGCTGAAGATTTTATTCTCTATATTATATTATTATATTTCTGCACTACACTGAAAGACAGTAAGTTTAGACCATGTATTAGGAACAAATTCTTCACTATGGGGATGATGAGATACTGGAACAGGTTGCCCATTTGTGGATGCCTCTTCCCTGGAAGTGTTCAAGGTCAGGTTGGATGGGGCTTCAAGTCATCCACTTTAACAGAATATGCCCCTGTCAATTGCAGGGAGGTTGGAATTAGATGATCTTTAAGGTTCCTCCCAACCCAAACCTGATTACATGAAAAGCAGTATCTGGTTTCGAATTCACATGATGATAGAACTTAATTTCTAGGCTTCGAATGTATCATATTTAAAAACACCAAAATCACCCTCAAAGCCCTCCCTGTTCAGTAAGAAACTATAGTGTTTTCAGCACAGAAAGGAAATAACTGTATGACAGCAGGGTTTTAAATAAAAGAGCTTATCTGTATATTCAAAAAGAAAATTAAATAAAATTTTGAAAAACTTTGAAAAATTTTGAAAAGGTGAAGACAACGTGGAAGGCACTGTTCCCAGGGCCAGTATTTTCAAAGGAGAAAAAAATCATAGCATCTGAAACTGGAGATCCATTTCTGGAAATACAGATGTAAATCCCTCAGTGTGGCATAAGAGGTGAGCATAGGAACTGCACTATACAGCAGCTAATTCTACTTGCATTGCTTTGGTAACTATGAAAACATACACATCTGAACCAAATTGTGCAAGGAATTATTGACCTGAGTGACATAGCAGAAAATTCACTCTATCCTACTTTCAGCTGTCAGGCAGTTCCTGTTAAGTATTAAGGACAAGGACAGGATGTTTACCCCAGAACACATGTCAGTGCTCCAGCTAGGGTTACTTCACATCATTACCGCCAGGAACTCAAGGGACACAAAGAACTCCTCTGCCAGCAGTGCAGTGCTGAGAAACCTCCACACTATACCAACTCCAACAGCTCTCTCATAAAGACAAGGGAATGGGACACTGCTTCAGACAGGTTAGAAATAAGAGATACTCAGAAGCCATTCTTCTCTTCCTGTGTTGCTGATTTTCCCACTACTGAGTTGCAGCAAGTATTGCAAAGTTAATGGTGTTTTCTTACTATATTTTGCCTCATATCGAGGGTCATGGCTCTTATATCCTGACTACGAGCAAAGACTTAATATTCAGAACATTCAGAAGGGTTTTTTTGATGATGAACAAGGAATGAAGCAATGAAAGAACCATAAAGCAATTTGGGGGGGGGGGGGGGGGGTAGAAAAAAAGAGAAAAAAGACAGAGATAGATAAGAAGTTAATAACATTCCAGACCCTGTTACTTAATAAGAAAGATGAAAAGGGCAGGGAAACATCACTTCTCCCTTTTGCAACTGTTTTTTCCCTACACAACCATTTTTGAGGTTGGTTGTGAGGTGGGTCCCCATATTTAGGGGAAAGAAGTAGTACTTTCACCAGGAATACAAATAAATGCTTTTTCTTCTAGCTAGAATGCTCTTCTCATTCAGCCCATGCATGAGCATTCATGATTGGTGTTAATAGATAAATTATTTACAGTGAAGAGTAACAGATTCACCACTACAGAAAGAATATCACTAGATCAATAGTGCAGCTCCTTTCACATGGAGGGCAGGTGGTAGCTGCACATGCACAGAAGTTTTTTCATCAGAAAGTGACAATTAATCCAATGTAAGACATGGATTCTTAAAACACAACATAAACTGCTCTCTTTCTGAAAGCATTTATTCCATCAAATTTTGCACCTTATCACTTTGGTACACAACATGCAATTTCTGACATGCTGATCTTTTTTGCAGAAGATCCTAAAACCTGTCTGAAGATGCTCTTCAATCATTAAAAAAAAAACAAACATATTTTTGTACTATGGACTACAAAGAAGAGGTATTGCTGAACCTGCCTGAAACTCACACAATTATCACTACTGAGGCACTGAGGCACGGCCCAGGCACGCCCCGGTACGTTAAAGGCCAGGCCATGTCAGACAAAGAATCCAAGTCCTAGACCTCTCTCCCTCAGTGGTCTACAGCAGTTATTTTGAAAGGAGTATTAAAAAATAAAAGACAGTTTATAATGACATCTCCAGTAACATTCTCACATCGATTAGCTGTCTACAGCTGAAAAGCTTCTGAGCTAAATATGGTTTCTTGCTTAAGAGCTTCTGGAAATTCTGGGGAGTCCTTAATGTACAGACCTGGAACAAAAGGTAAAACTTATTCCAGTTTATATCTATGAAAAAAAATCACTAACAAAGAATGAAAGCATATAACTGGCCACATTAAGTTAGATCAAATGAAAATTTAGTCCTGCATCTACAAATAGGCAAAATCAGGTTCATATGTTTATATATGATACTTTTCCTTAAGCCTTCCACCTTCAAACTCTTTTCAGTCTCAAAAACTTCCTGAGGTGGATGCATTCTCAGTAACCCTCGAGGGATTTGTCATCCATAACCTGGACCAAAGCTTCACTTGAAACTACATTTTGGCAAATAACATTCTCAACATCCTTTGGTGAACCTTTTCAACAGAGGTTCCAACCTCTACTGCCAGATGTGTGACAGCACATCTCCTGCTTGGTAGGAGATGGTTCCTAACAGCTTTGTTTGACACCTCAGATATTCTGAGCCTAGAATGAACAACACAACTTCACGTTCCTTTTAAGTATGAAATGTAGAACAAAAATTACATTTCAGATAGAAAAACACCACAAAATTCAAGAAGTGGATATACGGTCAATGCAATTTTGATAGTACAAATACAGACACCATATCTGTAAATTGTTTTTGCACATGAAATATTCACAGATATTATGTTCTCAAACAAAAGAAGTGTGTATAAATGAAAACCACTCAACTACTGCTATATCCTTTACAGCACTTCACTAAAACTACAGGAGGTGAGGTATCTGTGTGATCTGAAGTGGAAACTAGATTAACTTCTGTTTCAGTATGAGAGGAAAACCTTGTAACTAGCAGATTCAGAAATCACACTGTGCTGGTACCCATACTCCTCACAAGCAAGGCGTATCTCAAAGCCCAAAATGATGAAAATATGGAACAGCAACACTGAAAACTTGAATGTAATAAAATATCAAGCGATTTTTAGTGAAAAATACAAAACAAAACAAAAAAACAACTCCCGCCCCCTGCCTTTGGTCTGATTCCTGGCGCCACTGGTTGAACAAGGAACCACAAGCATAACATATTTACAGCAAGCTTTCCCAATTGCATTGCAAGAGCCAAGAACCTTTTCTGTAAACTGAGGCTTCAATCTACCCCACACACTGCATATTGCAGCTATATGCCTTTAATAAAGTTTCACATTCATGTTTTTATTTTCTTGTTACATTCTTTATATTACTCTGTATTAATTTCCTCTTTGTAAAATCGCCAAAACTGCTCATAAAACTGCCCTAAAAAAAAGTAAAGTGATACAGTTTGGAGATCAACAAAGAGATGTGGGAATATTTTTCACTGGAGATGCAAAGAACAGAGAAAAAAAAAAAATAATGCATCACTGATTCCTGTACAAGTCTGGTCAGCAGATAAAATCTGGGGCTTTTTCATCCCAGAATTTGTCCCAAAATGGCACATGATGGTGTTTAAGAGAAGGCAATCATATTTCAGAAGGCATTTCTGAGCACAGAAATACGGGCATGCACGATCCTCATGAAAGTATAGTCAGAACAGGAAATCCATATACAACCAAATTTGGGTATCGCGTGTTTGAAAATCAAGTCAGACATCCTGAGTTGTCTTTGACAGCCACAAAGGTATATCCCTATGAATCATGACACTATGACAGAATCACTCATATGGAAAATGATGTAAGGTGTTAGTCAATAACATTTTGAAAAATAACTGCCACCATCAAAAAAAAAATCAAAAAGGGAAAAAAACTTTACACTTGTATTTTTTATAAAGGAATTAATCCACAGGCTAGAGAGACAACTGTGTTCGTACAGCTATTCCATATAGATATTTATCCTAAAATCCCTATTTTCAAAGATCTTCTTTAGTTAAAAAAAATAAAGAAAAGAAAAAAGCTAAAAGGTTTAGGCTGATGACAAGCCCACTTG
This sequence comes from Melozone crissalis, assembly GCF_028551555.1. Taxonomy (NCBI): domain Eukaryota; kingdom Metazoa; phylum Chordata; class Aves; order Passeriformes; family Passerellidae; genus Melozone; species Melozone crissalis. Next base: position 31,870,285 of record NW_026535783.1, on the reverse strand, counting down.
GCAGGAGCTACTATAAATATTGCAAAGTTTCCATTTCTTTCTATTTTAAAAAAAAAAGCACAAATATAGTCCTTTTATGTTCCCATTTAAGTAATCACTTCCAGGTTCCATACAGATCCATCCACATGAGTAAGACTTAAAGTCTGCTATTATGAACAAAAAGGATAAAACTGCCCTTTGGCAGAAGTATTATTTTCATGTAGTTAAATCTTTTGGATTTCTACCACTTCCCTTTGCTGGCTTTCATTCTTCCACCCATCCCTACTTGCTTACTGGACCTTTAACTTGCACTGCCAAGCAATTTCTCTGCAAAGAGTACATCAGGGGAGAGAAAAAAGTGGTAAAAAAACAAACCAATTAACTCTGCTTTCCAATAATCTGTAACAAACAAGCCACAAAAGAACATTTAAGTCAGCAGAAAACAGTAGGCGTATTGCTGTTTATCCCGTGGAAGACTTCTATCTTCTACACAGAAGGGAAGCTGCACCCACTGGAGCCCCACCTATGCGGCTCTGGCTTAGCTGAGTCTCCTTGGCTGGCAAGTCACCATAAGCATTTCAAGGGAACATTCAAAATCATACCCCAGAAAACTGTTAATCATAATACAGTAACTGAAAACTCATCATAGAACACAAATCATGCACTCTGAACCACAGAAGACATTCAAGAGCCAATAATCATCAAAATAAATTACTATCAAAGCTCCAGCTTCTGCTTCTGTGCTGACTTACATTAAATTAAGCCATTGGATTCCTGAACTATAATGCTTTTCAGAAAACAAAGCTAACATTTAAAAAATTAACTAGAATTCACTTCAGATTTGTAAATGTTAATTTCAAAACTAATGATGTTGCACACCTCCACATTTGAATAATCAATGGGACATATTCTAAGGAAAGCTTAGTTTTGTAAAAGCTACTTCATGAAAATGGGTTCCTATGAAGTATCCCTGCCAAGTATCAAAAATAATTAGATTCTTCAGACAAAGTATTGTCTGAGAACCATAGGAGGGAGAACTAGGAGACTAACAGGGCAACATGTTAAACACTTGAGATGTTTATACAGAAACATGAGAAATAAGGAGAATAAAGAGGAATAACAATAAACTCTTTAGAATCAACAGAAATTGCCACTTAGTCCACCTCACAAAGACTGAGGATAAAGCACAAAGCTGGAGTTGGTGAGGAAGGGTGAAATGAACTTGCTGGTATGAGGTTGAAGAAAAACAGAGGTGGTCTTATATTGTTAATCAAGAACACATACATTTGCTCTGAAGTTCAGAAGGAGTTGTGAAGCAGATTACTGACTATCTCTGAACAAATACAGAGTGTGAGAAGAGTGAGGTCAATCACATGTTCTTGAAAATCTGCTATATATCACTAATCAGAGACAGGAATGCATTATGCTTACCCCTTAAGTAACTAGAAGCAGCATCCAGAATAAAACAGATGATAGTGTGAGGTCTTCACTGAGAAATCCATGGATGAGGAAAACAGACAAGAAAGAATATACAGATAATCCAATATTATATTTGAGGAGATTTCTTACATGAGATTGACTTAAATCTGAGTAAAAGAGAGATGAGTCAAGAAACTGAAGTCAAACTAGTGGTCATAAAATGACAAATTCCTTATTCTGTGGAGACAAAAAAACCCCAAGATGGACAGATATATTAAACTTTTCTTAAAAATTAAAAAAAATTAAATAACCCAAACCCCAAAACAACCTCCAAAGCTGATACAATAAGGAATGTTGTATTCAGAAACACATAGAACAACATTCTAAGGATACTGTAAGTGCCTGGTGATGAAAATCTTGAAGAAAAAGAAGACAGAATTTGTCCCAAAATAGAAGAAACAAGAAGCACAGTATGGGACCAATGCAGCTATGTAAGGGCCTCTTTATAACAAGGAAATATAAAAGGAATATTCTTTTTAAAGTTCAGAAATAAGGGCCTGTGATGAATGATTAGTCATAGTATAGAAGAATTACATAAACACATATGGGTAGAATCAGAAACGCCAAAGCACACAATGAGTTAGAGTTGCATGGATACAAAAAGACAGTAAAAACATGTTCTCTATAAGCTGTATGTTTAAAGAAAACATAAAAATTAAGGTACTTAATTAAGTGGAAAAGAAAACAAACATAAGAATAAAGAGGCAGAAGTTGCTTTCTCAAACAGCAGATTTCTTAATCAGTTTTTAAAAACTGATTGTGAGCTGTGTTTTGAACTAAGGAATATGATCAAAAGCTTGAATAAGCAAATGCTATACAAATTGAAGTTACTGTCAAGTCATTATCTCTATCTGATCTGTCATGTCCCATCCCACCAGATTCTTTCTTAAGGGCCCATCAGATGAGGGCAGTGTCTCCAGGTTCCCACCTCATACAATGGACATGACCTCACCTTTACAGGGTTACGGGGATGTCAGAATGCAGAAGGATGTCTGAATTGCAGTCATGCAATACATCTTTAGTAGCACAGCTTCTGGCCTCCTCTTCAAAACAGGCAACAGAAACACAACCAAGAAGATAAGTTAGGGAGACTCACAGCAAATTGAAAAACTGTCTGCCCAAAGAGTAACTCTGGCTTCTGCAAAAGCTAGAAAGGTAGGCTGCAAATGCTTAAGATCTAAATACCCAATAAATTTTACTAAGGTATCATACTGAGGTATCTAGGTGGATTACTTTGTTCTACGAGATGCTTAAGAGAACTGGAAATACTTATTTCTCTGATTAACTGCCAAGGTCCTTGTCCAACTCTGGGCATCACTGAAAAAGCTATGATCACCTGACAGCTCCAAAAGAAACAGGGAACATGAATCTTAAAAAAATGCATGACTAGGTTTAAGCATAAAAAGACACAGGTAAGCATTTGTCCAATGTACAAAAGGTTGGTATAAAGAATACAAGAGAGTATCTATTTTAATTTCTGCTATATGAACAATAAAGTGAAATCAAGGCAATTTGCAGAGGATTTGGGTTAGAAACCAGGAGAGGATATGCTATTCTCATGACAGGTGAGCAAAGGAACACACAGTTTCTTCTCTGGAGATTGTGAGGGCTTGCTTTTGAAGTACACAAAGACTGAACATATGATAAGCCTGAACAGCATCACCTCTTGTCTGTCTTAAACTTTCATTTTTTCTAAACCTTTAATTACTTTGTAGTTTTTATCCTGCAAATGAAATTTCTGTGAAGAACAGACAATACTTTTAAAATTTCATTTTACAATAAGGTGTTTAAGTTCCTAATATTTTTAAAGTTCCTCCCTAGCTAATTATTAACCTAATACTTATTCAACCTTCTCTTTCTAGGAAAAAGCTTGAAAGAAATTAAACAGCTACTTACGTTTTTCTTGAAACTGAAGGAAGGCAGAGAAAAGATATAGGCAAAAACTGCTGGACACAAAGTAGCCATCTCATGGGCAAGGGAAAAGGCAGCAAAAGGAAGGCAACAGAAAGAGTAGGGCTCAACTATGGATAATTTGAGGGACCTGTGGAACTGACAGGTCTGAGGTACCATTTCCCAGGTCCTGAAGAAAAGCACTCTGATAGATCACTTTCATTCAAAGGACATAAGCAAAGCAATCAGTAAAAGGGTCTTTGTGCTGCCTGAAGAGACATGAAGCAGTTTAAAACAAAAGCAACAACCTGGAATGTCTCCTTCTTATGCTTGAAGACAGTGACCTTCTTGTATAGACTTTCTTGATTTATCATGCTTGAATTCAGCTTTAATAGCTGTTAAAGAGGTGCTGTCAAGAGGTGTCTTTTTCAATAAGCAATAATCTGTTGTCTCTTTCATTCCCTATCCCTACCTAAAAGAGCAAAACTAATATGCATTTGTCGCCTGTAGACACCCACTGAGCCCAGATTAGGCCTGAAGTCTTGCTGGCAGGAGATGAAAGTAAATTCTGGTCACAGTCCAGAGGCTGATTTAATCTGGGAGAAGAGAGCAGAGCTAAATGAGCATGTTAATTTCAGAACTTAGTTTTCTCTGTTCATCTTTGCAGCAGAAAAGAGGTGAAGCTGGAAGAAGATGGGTAAATATACTGAAAAAAAAATGTTTAAGCACAGGAATCAATTTTCAGAAAAAGCATTCAGTCTTAAACTGCAGGCTTGCACAGACTAGGGAGGAGTGAAAAGACACTAAGTCTCTTATCTGAAAATGTGAAGGTGGAATATTAGTGTCCTCAATGCAGAATTTCTTCACAAATAAAATGATACACCAAGATAATACAACCAACAGTAGTAAAACAGAAATTAACTAACTGTGATTGGCTTCTATATAAGTGGTTATAAATTTGCAAAATTGAATTATATAATTAGATAGGGAAATAATCATATCTAAAGGTACTTAACCTCCACTTACATCAATAAACATTACTCTGGTATTTTGGTTGCCTCTCCAAAAACCTTGAAAACCTTGAAAAAATTTACTTTCACAACCATAGCAAAGATTCTATGATTATTACAGAGGCATTATCCCCAAAGAAAATAAACTAAACCTGAGTCTATTTAGGCTCTGTCATATCTTCCTGTTAACAGAAGTTCTCTTTCAACAGCACTAGTCTATCAAAACTACCTGGTTGGTACATCAGATTCCTCCACAACCTAGTTAATACTTCCATATTTTCCATACTAATAAAATAAACTGCAGTTGCAAAAAAAAAAAAAAAAAAAAAAAAAGTAAAAAAAAAAGGTGTTTCTGCTATGCTACTACTTAACCTTAGGAAACTTCTTCCAAGTGATCCAAACATGAAGAAACACATATGCTTTTTGTACTCCCAAGCACACTTTCTTCATGTCTAATTGATCAATGGGTGGTCTAGCTACATGATGGCACATTCCACAACAGTCTGGTGGACAGACAGAATAGGAAACACATGACCTGACACCTACCATTCGCTGTTTTTTATACAGTTAATTTCTCTCAGTTGCTGACATATCTCTTATAATGTTTTCCAAGAGTTTTCTTTGGAAACCAGTGAGATTTTCTAAAAGAACATGGATCTCAATCTAAAAACACATCACTGAAGCGTGTCTATTTCTAAGACACACAGATTGAAATACAAACCTTCCACAAATCTGAGCACAGGAAACCTTTCCCCCCTCAAAAAACTTATTATTCTCATATGATGAGCTACCCACATTAATCCACTTTAAAATTACTGCCAGTAGAAGACTTTCAGTACATATCTAATTCATCACTAAGAAAATTTTCAGTGGGAAAATTCTTCTATTCACCCAGAAGGAAGGAGTGTCCATAAATGTGTGGGTGTTACATGGTAGTAATCATTATGCTTTCCTTTGTTTCAAGTTATTGGCTTTTAGCCCAGATTTTCTAGCCATCTAATTTGTCAAAGTGGCTAATTATCTCACTGTCATAAGCACTTAATAAACATTAGAATAATTGCTTTCTGCAGAGTAGGTAACCCTGAAATGATGACATACTCTCTTTCCTCCCCCAAGATGAATCCATTACTTATCACTTTGTCTGCTAACATCTGATAGCACCATGTAGTTCAAACTACAAATCTCCAAACCACAGTCTGTGCTAGGCAGTTTAAAAGCACAATTCCCTTCTTAATCAAAAAATTAACTCCGCAGACAAGCTATGCATTGCAAAAATAAGTGAAGTTGCTAAGCTACTACCATTACAGTAGCTATGCCAAAAAAGAAAGATGCCAGTGTAAGAACACACAAAAGGAATCCAACCTTTAACCCCCACATTCTTCAGCCAAACTCCGTCCAGTTCCAGAACCGTGTACAACCACATCACCATTGCTGTCAAGCAGCGATGCTGCTGTGCATGGCCACCAATGCTGAAGTTGTGCCTCACCTCAACTACTCAGGCTTGTCTGGCCTTGGCTTCTGTAGCCCCTCAAAGTTGGGCAGGGGCTGAAGCTAATTATGTCTCGTCAGAGCAATTTCCCTCTCTGCAGCAAAGAGCCAGTGAAGACACTGTGCAGTTGAGTAAGTCACTGTGCACTTCTGGTGATGAGCAGCTGAAACTTAGGTTAATAATGAGCTGTAGTATTCCACAGCCCATGGGAGAGAAAACATACCCCAAAGTCACTAGCAGGGCATCTTGGGGAAGAAGATAACCTTATTCCCTTTGCTCACAAGGGAAACAATCTGCTTGGGACTGGGAACCAGTTAACAAGGGATACAGGAGGAGGAAAAGAAGAGATAAGACTTAATTTTCTATCCACCTCCTTCCAGAAACTCATTCACCTCCAAGCAAAAGGTTTAATAGGATACCAATTTTTTCATGCTTATTACAGCAAGTCCAAATGAAATTCCAATTACCTCATTTCTAAGTCAAATACTCCTGAACTGCAGGGGAAAGAGGCCAGTTATCTTCCTACCCATGCCAGAACAAAATCAGAGTCCCTCCTTCTCTTTTCTTTTTTTTTTCTCTTTTTATTAATGCAATTTCTGTGTTTACACATTGAGCCAAAGATAAGCCAGAAAATGTTTCTTCTCCCAAAACTGACTTATTTTATTGCATTGGATCATAACAGAGACTGAGAATACACAATTAAAAAGAAATCCTGAACACCTTTAATTCAAACATCATGATAAACATCACCAGCAGAATATTATCTTTCATTGCTGAACAAGTACTACCGGTTATATTCCAATATGATCAGAGTAGCCCTCCATGGCTCAGAGCTCCTTTGATGTTGGTGGAGATCTGCTTTTCAATTAATTCATAAGAAGAGGAGCACATATATTTCCATTGCAACTCCCACTTTAATATCTCATTAAATAGTACATACACTCTCTGGTAAATGCAAAACAGATGAGCTGTAAAAGAATGTTACTGTTATCATTGAATTCTATCAATATCATTGAGTCTTTCAGTCAAATTGAGAACTAATGTTGACCTATCACCTGTCACTCTCCATTAATGAAAGCTGAGTATGGATATTAAAATTGTGCATATGATAGAGAAAGAAATATTTTTAATGATAGAACTCCTACAAAAATCTAATGAAAATTCCGATTTGTAGATCCTTAAAGAGCAAGTTAACAAGAAAAACAATAAATGCAACAACTTTTTAAAATATTGGAACATAAGAACAGGTGGTTTAAATCTTCTCATTTTGATACTAATTATGGTTCCATTCTGGGCAACTTCGTAAGAGGCATCACTTCATTCCAGGGTTATTGTCTTAATGATTTCCAAAGCAATCTGTTCAGTTTACTTTCCTCCTCTGTAAACTTGAATTGGAACCCAATCATAAAACTGAAGTACTTCATCCCTGTATAAAAATCAAGAATGAAGATGAGCAAAATAGTGACAGAAAATCTATCACCACCATCAGCATAACAGATATTGTATTTGCTGCCAGGAAGCCAGGTGAAAAGAAGATAAAATCAGCTCAGGTGAATGACAGAATTGCAAGTGTAGGGTGTTACTGCTCGAGGAAGAAAGAACCATCTCTGATGTTAGACTTCCAGGAGATAAGAGAGCAGATGAGTTAAATCATTACATGTTCTACCAGATCAATCCATCTTGCATCCAAAAAACACTCAGCCATACAAACTCTCAGGAACAAATTGATTATAAACTACTAATAATTTGTACTCTTGCTACAGGAAGAAAAGACTGAAGGAACCAAAATCTTTCCTCTGAAGCCAAAGATAAATCCTCAAAAATACTGAAAAAACATTATCTAATCTGTCTCACATGTGCTTTTTTGGAAAAACTTTCTGATCTGTAAATGAATTATGAACAGGAATATCCTGCTGTCAGATATGAACCAAACACCTATGACAGAGTAGAAAGGGGAATAACCACAAAAAAGTATCAACATTGGTTCTCACAATTAGCCTTGTACTATTCATACTTCAAAGTTTCAAAAACGCGCACATGGCAATACAGATTTGCACCCTCGCGAGTAGAAACAGAGGTTATTATTTCTTAGAGGAATTTTAAGATAATGTTGTTGCTCAATTAGACTCAATCTCTAATATCTAATGGTAAATTAGCTCACACTGTGTTGAGAAATACTGTGTCCTTGTCTTCACAGCGTTAGGAGCTGATAAAGCCCTGACAGAGACTAACCATCTTCCATGGTCTGGGCCATACTGCATCTCTATCAAACGCTGTTGATATATATAAAGAGAGAAAATGTGTAAGAGATATATTTATTTCTATTTAAATTTCCAGGTAGTGTAAGTACAAAGAATAAAGCCAAAGCTGCATACAAAAAGACTTTAGAATATGTTATTTCCCCAGCTCTTCCTTGACTTGATAATTGGAGACAGATTTTCTTTGATAGAAATTATATCAAACTTTAAGTTAGAAACTTATTTCAAACTTTTAAAATCAGCAGAACACATGATTTTTCTGAATTACCGAAAAGAGTGATCAACCACGGAAGTTCTATTACAGTTTGTCAGAATACACTATTTTGCTAGAAAGACAGAAATATCTAGCCATTATTGGCTTACATTTTCTCTTCCCTTTTTAATGTTCTCTTAAAAATTTTTATCCGGTGTGTTACTGCCTGAAAGTAACTTCAAATAGGTGAAAGCTGACAGTAACAGTGGAGTTTTCTCTGCCAGGGGTATATATTAAAAAAGAAAAAATTCTGCAAGCACACGATGCTGTTTAAAATGAGACTCTATGGCACCACAAGAAGAAACCTTTTATAAATCAAGGGCACATTGTACACATTAATTCACTTACAGTCCTGAAGAGAGAGATTGTTAAAATCTACTAATCCATTTTTGGCATGAACTGCAAACAGGCGATATAGTTTACAAATACAGATTATAAGCACTGTTGCTAAAGCTGCCATTCTTGTGATCTCAGGCAAACTCTGAACCATGTTGCTTCCTTTCTGAAAAGCTTAAACATGTTTCCTCCCCCCACACACCCTTAGTCTGGACAGTTGAATCATTCTCACAGCAGATAAATCTTTCTGACTGCTGATTATTCTGACGGGGGGAAAAAAAAGTCACTTTGTGTGACAGGGTCCCTTTTGTTTCACTGCAGGCACAACAATCTGTTTTCCATTGAACAGAGGTTTTAGTTCTCCCTCCACAACATTTTTCTTTAATTATGATAAAAGACAGTAACTTAATCAGGCATAAATCCTGTTCAAGCAAACACATGAAAATAAAGGGGTTAACTTTGGAGGCAAAACGCTAGACATGTGACTTCTCAATTACAACCATAGATAATAAACCACTAAAGCACCGACAAATGAAAATTTGTTTTTTCCTAAGATTTGCACTAATATCACTAGAGAAATTAATTAAAGAAACCCACAATCATGCTATTTGGTTTAACAGGACTGCCTACAATAGAGCTATTCAGTTTTTAAATTACCTTGACTTTTACTCCAATAGCATAACTATACACACAGTTGCTCCCAAGGAAAACATTTTCATTTTAATATGCTATTTCAGCAACTCTGGAGGACCAGCACCTCAATATGCCAAATAAATTGGTTACAAATTAAGATGCTGGGACTGATACCAGGAGGGAAAGATACTGCCTTCATTCCTTGTCGGACACACGTAATACAGATGCATGTGAAGACTAGGATCAGCCTCCTCAGAGTACAGTCTGTATTACAGACCCATCATCAAGTCCAAGAACTGCCACAGTCAATGGCAGCCTTAACTTGGAAGCAAAGTTCCAGCCTTGTTGGAAGCAAAACACAGCTAAACTGCAGTAGAGAACAGCAGGACTGTTCTCTACTGACACAGCTACTTTTCAAGTTATGAACAGGCTGCCTGTATTTTAACCCATGACAATGAAGCAGGTTGAAGCAGGAGCTCACCTCCACCCATGTTCTCGAGGAACTGAATATTGCAATAACTCAAATCACTCACCTATTAGGATTCTGAACATGGTGGAAAAGGGAGAACGTGGTTTTAGCAGAACAAAGTGGGAGGATACACCATCAGACTTGGTGTACAAGGAAGTCTGGAAGTAGAGACAGGTGAACAGGAGGTATTAGAAAGACATGGAGTGATAGTGACACAAACTAGGGAGTTAGGACATTTTCGGGAGAAAGGCACAAGGTGTTGTTATACACAAAGAGGAGACAGAGCCGGAAAAAAATTTAAGAGCTGAAATTTGGAAGCCACTGGAAAACACAAATAGGGTGTACCAAATGTATTCTAACTGAACAGAGGTTGGATCTTTCTAGGCAGAAAAGGCTAGAGACAATTTGTTGGCCCTGAGGACAAATAAAACAGCAGTGATGTCATGTCTATGTTTCTGCAACCTCTCTTCTCACCCCCAAAGGGGCTGGCCACATCAAAGCTGAGCCTGGAAACACACCTTGCCACATGTTCCTCCTCCCCATCACGCGACTGCAGCACCACAGTTAGACCCACAGGCCAGAACCATGGCAGAAATCTCCCCAGTAAACTGCAGACTGGTATCCAAGATTCAAACACATCCTCTGTAGTTTATGGTAAGAATGTAGCTCAAGCTGCTGTTCAAAGGTGGTTGATGCTAGGGAAAGAAAACAGGGACAAAAACTCACCACTAAAGATAATCTAAGAGCACGGGGAGTTCCCTAAATACGGCAGAATGGTAGGATCAGACACAAAGGCCTTGGTGGACAGAGTAAGATTTATGCACCAAGGACATTAATAGATTTATGCACCAAGGACACTGGGCAGACCCTGTAAAACACACAAGGGCTTCATTCCTCCTGTAGGTAGTAGTAACTGTTGCCAACAATGAACATCCACAATCATCACATTGAGATTTCATTCTGAGTTTCTCTAATCATGTCTGGCTTGTAGCTAGTAGCTTCTTTGCTTAATTAGCAGAGAGACAGCTTGAGACTTCAATCTCACAATAAACAAAAAGGTTTAGTTATTGAGTTAAAAACATTTCTGAATGAAACATTTCAGATTCAAACTACAGATTGGATAAACCCTTTGGTTGGGCATGGGTGGGGTTTTAGGGGTTATTTTGTTTGTTTATTTGGGGTTTTTATTTGTTTGGTGGTTTTTATGTGGTGGTGGGTTTTTTTGGTTGGTTGCATTTTGGGGGTTGGTTGGTCGGTTTGGGGTTTTTTCCCCTGACCAGTCTGGAGCGCATTATTCAGGCACCATGGAACTGCCTCTGGCTATAGTTACAGAGTAGATTTTAAATGAAAGCTGGTGTTGGTCTGCATAATATTTGGTGCACCTGGGGAAAAGTATTCATCCAAGCAACAGCCAGATCTGTGGCCACCAAACTTGCTGAGGACTTACTTATATTATTTTCAATGGAATCTTTGAACACACCAACAGGTACCTGTTGCATTTAAGCAGGCTTCTTACCTTTGAAATATAGGAACAAAAATTAGCAAAAGAAAAATCACATTGAACTAACAATTAGGATATCACAAAATGCAATCAAATTTGCTACACAGTCACTCTTATAGCAGGCATTTTCAGTATGAATTTTACAATCACAATTTAGGTTTACAAACATCACACATGTAATTAGTTTTACCTTATTAAGCATTTAGTACCTTTAAAAATGTAAACACATATTTAGGGTTTTCATATCTTAGTATAAATCTACTCTTTTTAAATGTCTTATACAGACTTACTCAAGCATACCAGTGGGGTTTTTTTTCTAGTGCAAGCATTCATGATAAAGCACACAAGCTTTGCAATTACTCAACATCCAAGTACTGGACTTTTTTGGTTGTGTGATGTTGTACAGAATCAAGAACAGAATCAGCATGCTTCCTTATCAGGAAAGCAGACATTTTAAAATACCAACATTCTTTGTTTATACGGAAAGATTAATATATAAACTAACATACATTCCTATGCTTCCATGCAGTCCCAACTTCTCCCTGTTCATATTAGTGTGTTCCTGCCCCTAACTATTACATTATTTGAGGCAGTGGGGAAGTTTCAGTTAATACCAACTTAATCTGAACCATTTCAAGTACAGTTCACCATCTATTTTTTTTTCCTGGAATAAAATAAAACATGACCACCATTTCAAATACATCCAGAGCTAAATTACAATTTAAGTTGTCCCTCCTCCTACACGTTGAAAGAGCTCTCTTTGTAAAAGAACTCTACTTAAGTAAGTGTCTGTTGCACAAATGCATTTAGTTACCTTCCTAATCCTGAGATAATTAATATCTGCAAAGGTAATAAGGTACTAAGTGCGTAAACAGTTTCTTGGGGAAATGCTCTCTGCATTCTCAACAGCATCTACAAAGTTTCCATTGACATTCACAGGGCTTTTTTCCCAATCAAACAGAAGTACTTCTTCTCAACAAGAGCAAAAGTGGAATTGCCAACAGAACCACAATTTATGCACTAGAGCACAGCTGCCTCAAGCCACGTCAAAAAGCATCCTCAGCACATCATAAGCACTGCACTGCTCTTTAGCTACATGCTCCTTGGAGTAATTGCTTTCTGAAAGAGCTCAGGCTATAAATTACCTCTGACAAATTGACTTTCATTTTGTCTCCTAAAGTAATAAGACCAGAGATGCCACTTAAAATTACATTAAAGAGATTATTTCTTCTTCCCCAGGGACCACATTGCCTGGACTATGCCAAATGCAGTATACAAGCCATCTTTTCCTACTTTCTGACATGCAATTTACTTTACATCCACAGGTAACTCAACCTGATACAGAAGAAAATTGCAATGGGCACTTGAAAAGGTGGGCCAACAACATTTCTGCTGTGAAAACCATCACAAAAGCCCACTAAAAACATACAAAAGTTATAGGGAACAAACACAAAAATGAAAATCATAATTACTCTGAGGAAACTTGGTGCAGCAGCAGGTCTATTCTGAAATCATCCAAGCAAATATAATTTTCCAGAACATGCAATGTCAAGAATAAAAATCTTTTTTAACTCTACCATCTACACTGTTAACTGAAACACATCTTTAGTTCCAGAAATTACCACTGCATAATGAGAGTAGAAAATTCTAAGCAAGAATATTTCTTTCAAATTTCAGTTCTAATTTAAGCACTAATTTGTAAGCACTACTAAATTTATGAAAATCCTTTCAGACCAATCTATCTCAAAGTATTTTATCCATTTTATACAGCCACAGTGATTTATAAAAGCCTAAAATAAGACAAAGTGGACACTTGAAATATTGATTCTTTTTTCCAGAGTGACAATGCTTCACCAATTGATAGTTTTCAAGATGAGGGAGGTGCAGGGCTGGACAACACAGTGAGAAGTAGAACTGTTTTATCCTCCCCTGTCCAGTGAATTTGTACTACGGGATCATAATGAAGGTTTTGCTGCTGAGCAGAATTCCATTAATCTTTTTCATCATTTATTATGTGGCAGAACACACTCTGTTCAGTACATGCTAGGTCCAAAACACAATGCACCAACTTACAGCTTCTGCTCTTTAGTCTCCTTTAATATCAGAGTCTGTCAGTAGAAGAAGGATTCTTATGTAGGGATATCATAGAAGTGATACTACACAGTCCAGAAGTGTAAAGTTAGAAAAAGTGAGGAGATGCCAATGAGCAATCTTTGATAACTCACTAGGTGAACAAAGCATTAGCAGATTAACACATCAAAGATATGGAAAACTCAGCCCTCCCTCACCCATGAGTAGAAACTATTGTATACATATATAATTTTATCTTTTATGGGAATGCTCTAAAAATAATTTAGCAGAAACACTACAGAAATTAAGAGAGCTACAAAGTGAGGGTGACCATTATCTCCACTATTTCACTGCCTTACTTTACCTCTCAGTTTTGCTTAAAGGCTGACCAGATGTATCAACAACCATCAAATGGGTGTTTGCACTTGAAACATCGCCACACCAGACCAGATGCATAAAACATACTGTTTTCAATAGACAGATGAAATGCTGGATTTAAAGCAAAAGGGACCAAGGGCTAAAACTGGCAAGCCTGAACGAAAAGTTGCTGACAATTTATTCTCAAAAATAATCAGGACAGAAATGGTCTTGAACACCCCTATTGTTTTTAATTCTCCCATCCTACTTCTTACATATTACCATAACTGTTTCTGAAAAAAGAACTGTCCAGTATTAACAATCTGGTTTGCTATTTTTTATTATAATTTTCCGTCTGCTGCCTTTTAAAATCCTTAGTGAACTAGGAAAGAAATATTACAATTACATTTGAATGTTATTACCTTTATTTGTTGAGAAATTGTTGGATTAGAAGCAAAGAAAGGTTAGTTGGGGGTTTTTTACTACCTTAATGATTCATTTAGCAGAAGAAAGAAGCCTTGAAAGTTGGCAGTGACGAACGCACTTAGAAATCTGTGACTGGCCCAAAAAAGTCACTTCTAGTGCAATAATGGAAAAGATAAATGCACTGAGAAAAAAAGTAACTAAAGGAAAAAGACCCCAACAAGCTCCACTTCCTTTAAAGAGGGAATCACATTATCTTCTTTTTTAGAAATTCTTTACATCAATTATGAATGAAGACTAACCACCATCCTATCTAAGTCCAGAAAATATGGCTGGGACGTTTTGTGGGTTTGGGGTATTTGTTGTGGGGGAAGGAGAGGCTGTCCCATCGTATTTCTTTTTTCCTAAAAATGTTGTACTTTCATTGTAGAGTGTATTGCCTGTTCCTTCTCTGTTCATCTTCTGCTTGCAAAAGTTCAGCCTTACGGTTGCAAAGGTAGTATTACAAAAAAACAAATGCAGTACTTGCACCCCAAATTCACAGCTGCAATAACAGTTATCAGTTAGTCTTAAAAGGTTTAGAACTGCTGCCCGCAAGCCCACATGGTTAAACCGCCATGAACCAAGTCAATTTCCCACCATTTACAAAAGGTGTGCAAAGATGTGAAATAGAGAGTTCAAGCTGCTATCTAAGAAGAAACACCCAAGAGATACAGGCTGGGGGCAGTAATTTTTTTATCTCTGTGAGCTTATCAATATCCTGCATGTGGCAGCTGCATGTACTGAGCTTCTAACTCACCCACACAGATACTGTCTTTCTCCTGCAAATCCTGCAGACAAAAGTAATGCTTACAATTTTACTAGGACACCACCATCCAACAGAAGTGCCCATGTTCATGGAATAGAAAGTGATGAGACTGAGAAAACAGAAAGGCACCATCCCCCATAACCCACTTCCAAAAATGTCTTCTCTACCTTCGGACATGTACAGTCAATTCTTGATCAAACTTAACCCATTCAGCATTTCAAAACTGCAATTTAAGGTTTCTCTCAAACTGAAAAGAAAATGAGTTAGAAGTACATGCTGCAGGTTTCAATTCTCTAGAGCTCTTAGTACTTCAAGACTAAGCTGGTTTTCTGGGTTGGGGGGAAAAAAAAAAATTTAAAAAGCTAATACCCACAAACCACACACCACAAACAAAGTGGCAAAAATTAGTATGATTTTCACTAGGTCCAGGAATGATCAACTCTATGGCAATCAACTCAGACAAGCAAGCTTTTGGTATTTATGCTTCTTAGTCCACAGGTATTCAGAAGGAAATGTTCATACAAAAAATAGAAGAGGGGTTGGAGGGGATTTTATTACATATTGATTTCATTAAATATATGATTAAATACTTGTATCATGTTGATATGCCTGCTTAACTATGAACAATGTGGAGGTAAAAATATTCTTATGGTCTTCCACGCTTACATGGAAAAATATGATAAGTAGACATGCTTAGAACAAAGCAGTTTGATACGTTGAAAAGAAGAATCCGCAAAATTAGGAAAAATTTTAAAATTCTAAAACAGTAAATACTCTCTCTGCAAAAATCTTATTGAAGATTTTACAAGGACAGAATCTCTACTCAAAACAAAAAGTTACACCATGAAAGAAAACTATTTTTGTCAACTACCTAAACCAAACATACCTAATTAGTTTTAAACCACCAAAAAGAAAACTATGCAAATTTGCACTGTATGAAAGAACAATACACATTGTTTTCACAAAATAGGTTCAACACCAGGTTGATAATTTCATTTAAGAAAATAAGTTAATATAGCATGATTTATCATGAGTATATCATGAAGTCCATGGCACTTCAGTTTCAATTAAAGTTTTCAACATATTTTAAAATTACTGTAGACATGGAGGATCATAAATGTTTTTACCTCCACCTCAGCATTTAAAACAAAGACACACATGTTTGTACATTCTCATATATACATTCGAATTTCATATATACATATATATAAAATACACTATCATGTATACTTATTATATACTATCAAGTTTCCAGACCATACTTCAACTCCTATAACCCAAGAATACTGAGTTGTTCACTTTTCAGTTGATACTGACAACTGCCTGCAAGCTGCAGGAGTTTTATAAATCCTTTTTCCCAGACCCAGTTAACTTTCTGAAACAGCTTGCAAACTGTAATAGAGTTATCCAGGAATGTACCTTCTAACTCCATTTCCTGTTGTATTTAAAATCCTGCCAAAGGAATATTTCAAAGCAGAATGCAGGACATTAGTGTACGACGGAAAGTTTGCTGATGGTTTCCAAAATCACAGAAGAAGTCATACTAATTTAAAAGTGAGATGCAAAATTCTCTATTAAAGAAACACAGACTTCTATTAAAGAAGCTTCTATTAAAGAAATACGGACTTTCTATTAAAGAAACACAGACTGAGATATTCAAGTGGGTTTGAGAAGTAATGCTTACAGCATTTCAGCCCCTACAGACTTGTTTTTGATTTTGCATAAAAGGTTGTTAATGAAATAAAGGACAAATGTTCCCAACACTGTTTTCTTCCCATCGGTCTGCCCCCTCTAATATCTGGAGTGAAACAAGTTTTGAAGAAACCACATTTAAAACACTGCTTCTACAGACTTTGGACACAGTTGTATTTGAGTAGTGCTGTAATTCACAATGGGTAGCAACAACACCACCATGTATCAGTCTGCCTGGTTTGTGCAGTGCATTAAAGAAGCAGCTCAGAGAACGACTGAAAACTGTATTTCAGCAGCATCACTTGACAAAGAAGATATCTGAAGGTATCCATTGACTGGGAAGACGTGTTAGCCATTCTCCTCCAGCAGCAGCTGTGTTCTTGGAAACGCACCATTCCATGTGAAAAGAGAGCGAGCTGCCAGCTACACATCAGCAGTGAGCGGTACCTGTGCCTGGCACACAGCTCCCAGCAACAGCTTCTGAAACTGACAGCACTTTCTCTCAGCACAGGAAGGCAGGCGCAGAGCTCAGCGGATGGACATCGCCACCCTTCAACAGGCTGGAGACTCCTTACCGCAGAAAACGAAAAAATATGTGGATCTATACAGCAAGGAAAGAAAATACTGTGTCCTTTTATTACCAATACAATTTCCTTCTGAAACCCTCAAAACTTACAGTGGGAAGGAACATAAATGGGTCATATTTGGAAAACCTTTTTTCCAAGTGATCATGAGCAGAAAGATGCATTTACATATTGGATTCACTGAGGTACTACTGATAGTAAGAAAAACAGTGCAGCAAATGAGTGAATGTAAGAAGCTGCTCTGTTACAGAGGAACAGACACAGACCAAACTCTTCAAAGTATACAAAAAAGGAAGAAAAAATTACATGCATTGACATTCTGAAAGCATTAAACTTGACAGAATTGAGTATGCTGGCTGTCTTAGCTAATAAGAAAATATTCAAAAATACATTTAATAGAAATGGATTTCTTTTCTGGTTTGCTGTTTTCCACAGTATTCTGATTTACACAGAAATACATGCTCTTCCTAGGATGGTTAACTATGCATCCCTATTCAGCAAAAAACACCTGTAAAAACTTTTAATTCTGAACTTAGAATGAAGTTTGGTTGCGACCCTTTGGAATGACTGGCAGTAAATACGGCCTTTTAAGTAATAAATAAATATGCTTCCTTTTTGTATTATTTGGTTTTGGTTATTTTTGTTGTTGTTTTGTTTTGCTTTATGTTAGCTGTTACCTGTATTGAAGGAACAAATATTAAAAAGAGTAGTTTGCTAGGAAAAAAATTCCCCAGGATGGTTAAAAAATTGAATGCAGATGTCAAATCAAAGGTAACACCTCCATTGTAATCACAGGTCTAGTTCTTCTAATTTTCCTATGAAAAGTATGTTTTGAATAATACTACTCATGGCTTCTTTTAAAGAGAATTTGTTTCTGACAGCTGCTTTCATTTTACATACAGGAATATTAAAGTCTTTTATTATTACAGAGAACGCATAATTACAAAAAAAATTAGTATTTGCTTTCAGATGGTCCCCAGATTTCCCCCATCCATTCCCATCATCTCCACTACCATGCTATTTTCGTGTAAGAGGCAAATAAATACTACACCATATAATTTAAAATAGTTTGAGTTTAAATTATACTAACTTGAAAGAATGTCTTTTAAAAAAAGAAAAAAAAAGTTATTTTAATCCTGCTGCAATTCTGTTTTTCTTTAGACTTAGAATTGGTTAAAACAAAACTGCATTCTTTTCATTATTTTCTCATCCTTCCATTATCATCCTAAAATACCATACTCTTACAATATGGAATTCTTTAATCAGTCCTGACATGCATCTACTTTTTGATTGGCCCAGCCCCAGCAAACACAGTTGTGCTCTACTACCCATCATTTCTCTCCATAACCTGTTTTCCTTTGGGTAACATACTTCATTTCAAACCTTCACTATTCCGTAAGGCTTAAATTAGAGTTTGGGTAACTAATGCATAAGCAGAATTCTGGTTTCATTCAGAAATACTGCTCTCATTCAATCTGAATTTGGGCCAAACCAGCTGCAAAACCAAGCTTTAGTCTGCCTAATCAGTTGCTATAGCCTGAAATCTTTGTTGTTTTTTAAAATACCTAAACTCAAGAGTATGTTCCATGATCAATTATTTTTCAGGATCATCAACTCTTATGTGGTTTTTAACAAAAAATATTACAAAACAAATAGATAAATACTAGTCTAAATATTACTTCTGAAAAAAGTATGACTATTTCAGATTTCAGCTCAACACCACCAGTAGCAAACATAGGTAATTTTCCAGTACCAAACCACTGGCAAATCAAAAGATTCACATATATTTTTCTATTAATGCTAATATATCATGGAATCACTGAATCACTAAAGTAGGAAGACATCTTCAAGGTCATTGAGTCCAACTGTTAACCCAGCACTTTGAAGTCCACCTCTAAACTATGTCCCTAAGTGCCACATCTACATGTCTTTTAAATACTCCCAGGGATGGTGAATCACTGTGCAGAAGCATATCCTTTCAGAAAGCAAGTCTTTTAACACTGAAGGAAAAAAAAAAAAAAAAGAGAAGAACAAAAATTAAAGAAATTCCATTTCAGAGAATAGGGGCACTTATACCACCTATGTATAACTTTCCTACACCAATGGGTTTGAACCAAAATCCATTAACAGGAGTCACTCTTCCTCTGACTTTAAATGAAGTGCCACTTGTCGTAGCAACACATTAAATTATGTGAAATTTTTGAGCTCTGTTTTTCATCCTCCAAGCTGAAACCCTGAACTTGAAACTTGAACATGCTTACTGTTCTGGAGAAGAATACTGACCATACATCTGTTTTGTACACAGAGTTTTCAGAAGTAATAGAAATGTCCTCTTCTGCCATCTCCTCCTCTCTATCTGGAAAGCTGTTCCACTGCAGATGAGATAGCATCCATTAGCTCTAATTTAACAATATTGTGCTGTTTCAGCTTAGATAAGACCAAGACACATCGATAAAAATACATTACAATAGCTACAAGACTCAGAGAAAGACTCTAAGGAAGAAATTTTGAAAATACCTGGTCAAAGTCAAATCAGCCTTAAACAACTGCCTTGGTGGCTGGAAAAAAAATCAACAACCAAAAAAACCCCAAAAAATAAACCTAAAACACCAAATCACAACAAACCAAACACAATGGAACTGAGAATTAAACTTGTACAGGAGCAGACTATGATGTGACCCTGCCTTTATAATAATCTTTCACATTATTCCACAAAAGTGCTCCAGTCTGGAGCACATAAACAATCTATACCTTCAGCGGGTCACATGCTGAAAATGCGATGGATGCTCACAGTCATGAATACACACTGTGTTACAAATCCTTTTTTTCCTATACACCAGCATGTTCGATGAGTATATTAAACACAAGATTTACACAGGAGCTCTTATTTTTACAAACAAAGCATCCATAATTCTATTTCTGCATAACAATAATTTTAAAATATCAATTTGAAATATTTATGAATTCTTGATCCATCTCAGAAGTAATTCTCATTAAGTATTTTTGTGCTTAGAAAAAAGTAGGTTTAGAGTCTACTCATACTAACATTATATAATGCTTTCCCCTCCTGTGATTCAGGGCCAGAGGAAGAAACTTAATAATTCCCTAAGAATTTGTACAAATCAATAAATTGAATGTCTCTTATACTACTGTATTTTGAGAAGTATTTTTCCAACAAAATATATAGGAATCATTAGAGAAAAAAAAATTCTTTTTCTAAGGCTCTAGAGCCTGAAGTCCTTAAAGCATGTGGCTAATATGCTTAGGGCTGTATGTTGCCTCTGCAACAAAAGGTGAAATGCATTAGCAACAGGAAGAAGCATGCACATCTTATGAATAATGCAACAGACATTAAAAACTGACACTACACACAACAGAGCCAGAAACCCCCTCCAGGCAGCAGGGATGGAAACAAGGAGCTCCTGGTTTTGAGTTGCACAGCGTCCCTTCCAAAGGTTTTCCTCCTCCTGGATAAAGGATGATAAGCCACACATGTCCTGCACAGGTGGTGCCTCGTGTGCACACTGGACAGACCAGCTAGCTGAACAAACAGGGCAACGTTGAGTCGTGTCATACAGACTGCTCAGGTTGGGACACATTCATTTCCTCACACAGTTTTTGTATCCAAGTAAAGAACAGAAGACGTAGCTCACCCACCATTCCTTACATGTGCAGCATTACTTGCAACGCTTTCCAAGACAAAGCAACTTCGATATTTGGCAAGCCAAACTTCAGTCTGGTGCCGAATGGAAATCTCTTTTGATCAGAGCCTTTCCACATCATAGGCTGTCCTTAAGAAAACAAAAGGAATAAGAAAGCTGCTCTATGCCTTGACAAGTCAATAAAAACAAACCTACTTCTAATACTGTTAAGCAACTGTAAATACTTAGGAAGATAAGAAAATGGAGATTAATTTATTTTCATTTGATTACATAAACAGATCAACGCACACATCAATTCTTTTTGTTTAGGAAAATCTTTAATATTTTGTTTGCTTTGTTGACAAAGATAACATTTTTTCACTCAAGTTAAAGATAAACCTTATGGCTCTTGTTCAGATAAATTATCAGAATTCAAAGCTTGATGTTTGAGCCTAATCAGTAGGACCAGCCAAGCAACTTAGATATATAACTTTATTGAGTCAATTTACGCTAATTTTTGCTACAAGATTTATATAAAAGCAAACGTAAATAAAAACAAGAATAAAAGTTCCATTATATTTGCCTAAACTCAATGAAACTTGATAAGAATTCTGTTGAAAACACCTTCAAGGCAGAACAAGAAAACTTTTAACACATAAGAATGTGAAATATAAAAGAAACTACAGTTTGCAATACAATAGGTAATGATCATGGATTAAAAAAAATGAGAAAAGCTACCTACATTAAGCTAAAAAATGTTACAATAAGCAAAAAAATGTTTTGTTGTTCTGTTAAATATTTTCTGTACTACAGTGAAGAATGCAATAAGCAGGTTATGAACCCAAGATCATCTTCCCTCTAACATGTTTAAATCCCAGGGAGAGCGTCTGGCCTCAGCAAGAATCATCACCAATTCCAAACACCTCTCTTGAAAAAAAAACTTTGCTTCCAGATTTTTGACAACAAGCTTTTTCCTTATTTTGTAGACTGCTTTGAAGGGAGGGTGATGCTCATCAGCTGGAGGTTTAGGTAGAACCAGAGAAGATGCCACAGGAATACCATGAAACATCCTTGCAGTAAGTTTGCATGGCCACCTACAGACTTTTTCCATTTTCAAGATCCTCAGGAAAAGTAAAACAAAACACAACAACTGGATTAATTTAGACCTAATCTTAGAGAAACATTAATCTATTTCATTCCATCATGACCCTATAACTCATCAACAATGTTCCAAAAGGTGGTGGAAGAATATCATGCTTCAAAAGCATCCAGCGCACCATATGTACTGCTCAAACCAAAAAACAGTGGAAGAAAAGTCTGAGCTCCCAGAAGGCAAGCAGTGCTAAATATCTTCCTCTAAGGCTTTCTTTAGGATGTAAGGTAGTAGGCATCTACACATAAAGAGTTCCCAAAAACTTCAACCACAAAACTAAAAACCAGTAAGTAACAATTAAAGAAAAGTAATTCAGTCCACAGGTCATAGGTAAACTCCTAGCAGAACAAGTAGTAAAAATGGTTCAACTCAAGTAAGACTCAGCCTGAAAAACCAATCACATGGTGTCACAGAAACATGAGAACCCCAGGAAATGCCAGAGTTGTCAGGCCACCACCTTCTCAATAACAGTTCACCCAAATTAGAAACTGGATACACTAGGTCACTAGCTGGCAAAACTCCCAGCCTCAAATGACGGCCTGTCAAACAAGAGAGAAGGGCACTCTTCCATCTCCTGCACTACTAACAGGAGAGCCTGACAGTCTCTGGGGAGTAGAATCAGCCCTCCACCACAAAAACACCACAGCAACATATTTAGTTTTCTGCAGAGTACTGCATGCTCCAGCAAGCCAAGTTCTTTGAATACACAAAATGAATCTTTTCAAATTGTCTCAATATTATGGTGATGGACAACTTGATCTATTGCTATGTAATAGACTCCACTGAAACTACAAGTTGTAGCTAGAAGTTCATTAGGAGAAAAGAAATCTGATTATCATGGTGATAAAAACCCGACAGAAACTCTGTCACGGGAAAGATGGTAGAAAATGGAGCATTAATAAATGGTCAGTCACACTTTTTCTAATGAAGTTCGTGGAACAAGAAAAACAGCTGATTTTAAAATCAGCATCCGCTGTCAAGAGTTCCTTTGCTCACTTGCATCCCTTTCCTTTCCAGCTCTGAAGACAGACCACTGCTGCAAGAGCTTCATCCACAGAAATTACGAGAAACATAGTGCCACAGTCACACATGGATATCCAGTATGTCGTTATTTTAGCTGGACCCTGAAATGTTTATGTAGCTCACTGTGGCAACACAAACGCCCCAGCCCCAATTCACAGGAGGGAGGCGTGATCTCTCTGCATCATGGGCAATGAATGCTCTGCACAACCCTCTGCATCTGTGAGCACCTCGAGTCAGCAGAGCACAAAATTTCATCTACATCTTCATTTCTTCCCTGCCCAACAACCTTTCCAAAAGGAAAGAAAATACACACGAGCAGTGCATATCTAGTCTGATCCTGACATTGAATCAAAGTACCCTGAGAGGCACATCAGGAGACCAGAAGGAACACAGATGTCCTGCAATGTGCTTGCTGCCAGGTACAATAAACAACCATTGAAGGCAGCAATGCAAAAGGAAAAGGCAACAAAATCATTTGCACTGCTGAAAATTCAGATAATCTTAACTAGGCTGTGGTCTATTTCTGCTTATGGAAAATGGCACGTCAAAGTTTAAGGTGAGACTATAAAGCTTTCTGGAACAGAGATTCTCCTGAAATGCTATTTTGCACAAACACACTGTTCTGATATACTTTAAGTTAAACATTTACTACACAACTGAGAGAAATGAAACAAAATTCTTTCCAAAGGTCACATATATGGACTAAATGTCAATCAAACCAATCAAAACACTGGTTTTGATAACCAGGAGTGTAAAAATCACCAGAAAAAAAATAGCAAGATCCTAACTCACTCTCTCTCTAAAATGAAAACCAAACACTCATTTTCCTTAAGACTGAGTAATTCTTGAAATCTATCAAGACAAATCAATTAGCAGACCTCTTTTTGGGAATATTTACTAGGGTAAATATTTACCCAGACAAGCTGAAATTATAATACTCAGTACAGCAGAAAATTGTTAGAAACAATACATAGCACAAACTTTCAAAAATTCCATTACTTATGTAGGTTTGGGGGTTGTTTATTCTTTTGGAAATAAGTGTCGTATCTACTAGAGATTGCACATAAAATAGAATTGATAAAATGTAAAACATACATATATGTAAGCTTGCATCATTAATTGTTTTTAATAACAGTATCATACCAAAAACTCATGAACTATACAAAACGTTAAATAAAATACTTAACTTATTCTAATGGCAAAACAATTTGTACTAAGTCTCAGTGAAATTACAGAAATGGCACATGCTCAGATGCAGTTTTTGGCATCTATAGATCTGATTTTGGGATAAACTAACTTCACCAAAGATGAAGTGGGTAGCCAAGCCTTTATCTTGCACAAGGCGATTGAAGAGACAGACACACTACTCTGGCAAACCAAAAAACTGACTTTTGGTGACCAGGCTGCTGGAGAAGAAGAAGGTGGGGAAAGGTAGAAGGGACTGCATCAGCGTCATTCTGCTAGGCAAAATGGAAATTGTAAATACATTGGCTTCCTGCCCCAAGATCACCATCCATTATCACAGGGGCAGCTCTGGAAGAAGGAACAACATCTTCACATAGAACTCTGAAATATGTACAGCACCCAGGATTAAGAAAGAAGAAAATATTAAGCAATGCTTGAAAATTTATCTCACGAATATCAGCATCTATGGCAAGGGATTGCTGGGCATCTTACTGCAGAACAGCCAGTTCCTCCTCTAAGAGAAGGGGAGCAAGGCTGGAAAGTGTAAGGTAAGAGTTTGTGTCACAGTACTGAAATGCAGACCTGATGATAAGGCAAAGAAGGGCCAAAAGGGCATGCGTTAGTGAAACATGTTGGCAACAGGTTAGTGAAATCCTTGAGGTAGCAGGAGTCAATGCCTCACAGGCCACCTGCACCCACCTAGCTCACTTTCTCTGCCAGGGGAACAGGCACCTGAATCAGGCACAGACCAAGCAGGCACAGTTGGGCACAGGGCTGTGGGCTGCCCCCCACCCCAGAGCCAGACACCACTGTCCCCTGCTTGAGGAAGGGTGCAATTTGAACTTGAATTGCTGTGAAGACAGCAACCCAAACCCAACCAAACCCGAGATGGACACCTTCAGCCCTCAGCTGGTGCCACTGCTTGGCCGCCTGGCGCTTCTCCTGTACTGCTCCCAGCCAACACCCACAACGTGGGGCAGAGCAAAACCCACCCCACCCCTTCAGTCTTTCCAGTCTACACCGCACAGACATCAGATCAACAAAAAAAAGCATAAATCAGAAACAAACTGAACATTGGCTAAAGGAACTGTTTTAAACATAAAGGCTAAAGGACAAGCATCCAGGCTAGGCAGACAAATGATCACCCAAAATTTGAAAAAAATGTTATCAAGAATTTACACCCTCTCACTACATGAACTAATTTTTCACCCAGTACTTTCAAATTATGGCAAAACAGAGTTAAGCTTAATTAGCACTACTCTAAGTTATCTTTACTAAATCAAGTACTAATAAGCTCAGGGAGTAGACTACAAGCTTCATGACAACACTTAACTTTCATCTCAGCAAAGGCTGAGTGATTCTGTATTTCGAAGACATCTCTTGCCACTCTCCAATAATTAAATGTGGAGGCCACTAGAGAGAAATACAGAGAGCCATCCAGGAGACCTTGGAGCAATGAAATAATTTAACTCTTGAAATGTGCTCAAACAATATTTCAGTGTGAAGAAACAGACATCTTTAGTGTGCACTACATTCCTGCCATTCCAACCTGTCCACAGGTTCCTGTTCATGTTCTTTTTCCTGTATATACAGAAAGCCCTCTTTCTGGGAATACACATTGCACAGGGAAGTTTAAGAGCAAGCTACACTTTCAGATGACATGCCTGAAAGTTTGAATTATTGAAAAAATACTATCCTTTAAGACAGGGGGAAAAAAAAAAAAAAAGAGCAGAAGAAAGACATAGACCAGATGGTGTGGGAGGCAAATCAAAACAGCACAAGGGTTATTAAATTGCATCCACTTGGAACTATTAACTGGCCAAGAATCCACAAGACAGGTTTCCAAGTGAGCCCGAATACTCAAGGCTAAAATCCAGGGCCTGCTGCAAAAGATAGCTGAAAAATCAATATCAAAACAATGACACTGTAAATACACAAGAAAAAAGAATATTTTGTGTTTAATTTACATGCTTGTCACAGTTACAACAGTATATTGGAACTGAGCCATCTTTCTGAACGGAGAATATGAATGCTGACTCCTATGCAGAGTACAGTCCTCTACCAAAAATATTCTTCTTGTACATGGTATGTCACAATAGGACTAAGAGCCATGAAAAATACTTTAAAATTTAAAAAGCATGTGGCTTTTTTCGGAAGAAATCTGCAGATACTCCGTATTTCTGGAGTTACTTAAAATTTACAAGCAACTTCAAACATCCAAGTTAGAAAATTTTGGCCAAATTTCAGCACTGCATACAATGCAAATGTTTCACAAATTTGCAAATGTTGCTTCCCAAATTGTTGCAAAATGCAACACAAATCACAACACCACACATTTAATGAAATGCAAAGAAGTCATTATTCCCTTTTGTTCTTACACTCTGAACTGCACAACTTTACAGACTGTCTGCTGATCACAGAAAAAGGGGAGAAGAAAACTCTTCTGAAAGGCTGAAGAGTAGAGTAACAAACCTGGAATAATTTTCAAATTTGTCAGAGACACACAGGAGCTAGGAGCTAGGGCATCTACCTAAATTATATTAGGTAAATATAATGACAGCTCAGATTCTACTGGTCAAGGGCAATCAGAAAATGCACTTGTTTAAACAGAAAAAGAGTTCTTGAGGCCAGACAACACTTTGAAACAATTCCTTTTCAAATGTAAAGTATACAATGCAAATTAAAGAAATCACAAAATGATGTCTTGCCTGCTAAAGGGAAAGGGCTTGGGTCGGTTATTATCAGCAATTACAGCTATATAACCTCATCTTCAAAGCACTAAACAATTAAGATCCCAACTCCCCACTGACTCAGAGTATCGTTCCTATTATGCATAGAGTGAAATAAAATGCTGATGGCAACGTCAGGCTGTCAGATCAGTCCTCATGCAGTCAAGCATTACAGGTTGAAATCTGACTCATACTTCTTTTAATTCAAGACACAATTCTTGCAGAGTCAGAAAAAAGGAGATGTGAAAGACAGTGTAAAACATGACTGCCAAAAGAAATGAAAAATGCCTTAGTGATATCGTTTTTCTTTTGTGAGGTAACTTAAAAGGCTGAATAGCCACAGAAATGTTAGCCCTGCTTTGAGGCCTGGATCCCACAAGGAACTGAGGTCCCTTAGAACCCTAATTTTCCCCAAATGTTGTGTATTTCCACTTCATTTTCCTATTCAGTGTCTAGCCTAACTAATGTTCAATTCTTTTCATTTTCTGTTATTCCTTGCCCTATTATCCATCTCACAGCTGAACATCAGTCTCTTCAGGATGACCACACTGTCATCCAGTCTTTCAAGCAAAACTGCACAAATTATATTGGCTGGGCTTTGTATTTGACTGCTCCAGCACTCTCAGAAAGCCTTCCCTCAGTAAAAATACCAAGATCTACCTGAAGATAAGCAAACTGCTGTAAATTAAAGCAGATTTATGAGCAAAATTTCCAAGGACACTCGATTCAGTGAAATAAAAAGCAAAATCAGGTTCTATCAATAGGATAGGACAATACACTACGAAACAAAGCCAGAAAAAAAAAAAATTTACGCAAATGAAAATTTTCAAACTTCAGAGAAGACTACACTTCATTTATAGACACTTACATAAAAATATACACACCCATTAAAATATCTATCGAGGTACTACAAATTAGACACACAAAGCAAAATTTTTTAATTTTGTTTCATTTTAACCAGTTTGCCTTCAGAAAGAATCCCTAGCCTACTAGTGGTCTAAAATATCCCACCTTTCTGATTCGCCCTTGGAGGGAAAAAAAAGTGAATGGCTATAAACTATAGTCAAGCAATCCAAACAATATCATTCAGTCATCATTTTACTAAATAAAAAGGGAAAAACAAAAGAAATCAAAACCAACAGATATCTTGGAATCCAACAAGAAGCAATTGCAAAGACATGCAAAAGTGCAAGACTAAAAACTTTCCTGTATTTTGACAAGAAGCAAGAGGAATGTTGCTATTTACAACAACTACGTTTCAAGGGAATGCAAATTTGCCCGAACACAGACTTTCTAAGCTAAAATATCTTCAAGACACAGAGACATCACCAGTCAAGTCTAAGACAGTCTAAATTATTTAATAATACCCTCACTGTAGCTTCACTGCAAAAGAATCCTGCCCTTTTATAAGATCTGAGGATGAGCATTACACTTTTTGTGAAGTGTAGCCTTATAGCCAGCATCAGCCTTTGCGTTCTACAATCTCATAAAAAAGGATAAAGGATGAGGGGGGGAAAAAGTGGACAAAGTGCCGTGGCAGTGTTTGGTACTCCTGTGGTCAGCAGTACCTTAAGATTCACTTTGAGAAAATGAACTGTTCCACCACTTCCATTAAAGATGCACAATTTCTCCTGTAAAATAAAACGGAAAAAAAAAGAAAAAAAAACAAAAAAAACCCACTAAACAAACAAAAAAACAAAAACACCAAACCGACACCCCCACCCCCCCACCCCCCCCCCCGAAAAAAAATTTACCATAAACAAACCCAAAAAACCCTATACACAGTTATGGTAAGTTCTTTCTACAGCAGCAGCGTCTGGATGAGGTTTCAGCTTTCTGGTCCCAATAAAACTCTCACTATTTCAATTTCTTCCTTCAGACCAAATCCCTTCTCCTCTGTCTACAAAAATGTCTGTGTCTTCTGAAGCCTGGAAGTCTGTCCTTCACAAAAACACTTTAAAAGCTTGCTACCTGCTTGATGGCATATAGAATAATTACTAATGGAAACCTAGTAGACAAAATCTTTTATTTTATAATATTTTAACTTTCTATTCACTGATATAAATTAGAAAAATACTAATTTTCTCTAAACATATACTAAAAACATAAGTCACAATGACTCCATAAGTCAATTATTCAACTGTTCATGTACATTTTCCTATCTTTTAATAAACCCTTTTTAGTAAGAAATTATGCGAGATTCAGTCACTTTAAACAGCTGTTGGTTTCCATCCAATTATGAAATTTTAGTTTCAATATTAGTTTTTTCTATACTTTTTGTTTTAGAAACATACTTATATGTCTCTTTACACTTCTGACTGGTAATAACTTGTTCATGACCCTACTTGTTCATAAAATGCTGCTAGGTTTTTGCCATTTTATGCTGTGTTATCTGTTCCCTCCTTTGAACAAGTAATTGCTTTGAATGAACCACAGAAATTAGTCAAAGTTACTTAAATGCAGTAGGGTATGTATATTCCAGGATGTGTAAATTCAGTAAGAGCTTAAATTTTATATTTCCTTGGATAAAAATGTAAGCAAGCTAGTTATTCAACTACTTGAATCCAAACCAAGTAGTCTGACATACCGCTTTTATTTTAGCATTTTGATCTTTCGTTTTCTCTTCACAGACTTTTGCAAGTTCTCCATTAAACACCATATTATGGCAAATGCACAATCACGTCTGGTGCCACATGTGCATGGACATGCTGTACAGAAACTCCTGCTTTCACTAAAACTTATCTGTCTCAGCACACCTCACACTTCCTTCTGCCCTATTTTTCTCATAAACAAGACTATCTCAGTTTCTCCTATAATTTTAAAACTAAACAGCCTTCATTATTTTGTTGGCTGTGGCAACAGGAGTTTCAGAAGGTGTTACTGACTCTACAAAACAAGATACCACCAACAGCTATGACTCCGTCAGTGAAATCAGACTCCTTGTTCCGTTTTAGATGCTGAACACTAATGGATGCAGAAGTAACACAAAAATGCATATCTGGCAAGTGAAATGTTTTTCAGTTCAAATTTTTTAAAGGTATATTATGATCATTTAGATCTGACCTTTTATTTTTTTAAATCTTTTATTCAGGTTAAAAAAAACCACTTCATGTTCACAAGACAATATGGTTTCTTACAGAGAAAGAAACTTACGAATTTACAAACTTACTCCTACAAACTCATTATTACCTTTTTCAAAAAGGTAAAAATGCTACCTTAATTAATAAAGTTTAATTATCTATCTTATAGAAAAGGTAGAGACTGCTTCTAGAACAGCACTGCTCCTTATGCAATTTATAATGCCACTACCTGAGAGACAAATGACTGTCTTCATCCTTCTGGAAGACAACTGTTTTAGAAGTAAAATAAAATGGAAAATATGCTCATGAAACCAAATCTTTTAAAGATCTTTCATCCCAGCAGACAGCTGCTTGAGGGAGAAAGGGAAGAACAGTCTATAGATTTTTGCACAAACATTTTTGTCGGATCTTAGGTATGAACAACTCATGGCTCACATTCTTCCTAACTGAGCAGTCTCATGGAGTCATAGTCAAGTTTTCTTTAGATGGTTCAGGTTCACCCACTGTTGTCCAGTTCAACATAAACTTACATTGAACTATAAACCATCTTAATGCAAAAATACCCATTAGCCAGGAAATCAAATCTTCATGAAGACTTATTTTCATTCATATGTATAGTTATACAAATGAAAACATAAAGAAAGGAGATTAAAGCAACTATTCTATTCCATGTTACACTCTACAACGATCTGCCTGTGTAGATGAAGCCAGAAATAGGGACTTCATAGAAATGGCTGTTCATGTAAATTAAATACAAGGAAAATTAAGTTTCTGAGAATCCAATCAAAACTATTTCCACAGAGTTGGGGTAGCACTCCAGAGCTAATGAAACATCATCAATGAATTAGTGATGTAAGTCACTAATTATTCACTTATCATGCAAGTGCTAGTCTGTATGTATTGCAAAAACTACTGATACACAGCTGAAGAGAGAAGGGCTCACATACAATTATATTAGTAAACATAAGAGACACAGAAACATGCCACTGCTGCTTCAATAGACATAAATGAAATATCAAACAATGTTGCTCTCAAAACGTTTTATGGTGAAGCAGTGGTACATACAGAATTCCTTTTAAAAAGTCCCTATTTACACTGTATGTCTGGGAAACATAGAAAACTCATACTTCTACTGCCTTCACCACTATGGCTGTAATTATGTTAAACACCAATAAAAACTATGCAGAAATTAGAGAAATATCTGCTGACAACATTGTTACATGGCAGACAAAACAATCCCAAACAAGTATCACGAATACCAGCTTCAAATACTTACAAGGATTTAGCCCAGTAATTGATAAGCCAGTAAAATAAGTCTTGGGTACCAAAAAAGTGAGTTCAGGAATATGTTCTTAGTCTTTAGCTATGTTTTACAGTCTGCACATACTATAAAAGTATTAACTTGGTTTCTAAATCAAAAAAAAATCCCTGCCTTGGATAGCTACTTACAATATTAATTCATATAAAATGCTTTTTCTACAGCAGAGGTCAAATTACTGAAGTTTTGAGCTGTTCCAGACATTCTACATATTTAGGAGGTTACTAAAAGATTAAAATTGTTGCAGTCAACTTTGACATAATTTGAAGTTGAACTGCTTTATTTGCTAGTTAAATAGCATTTTGCCCCACTCTAGAGACTAAATTCACCACAGAGCACAGAATTCTTACCACTTCATAAATATCTTGTTAACAGCTAAACTATGACCTAGATAAGACACTTCATCATGAAACAGAACATTAAATCAACTGAACTCATTTTTGTTAAGGCAGCAAAACAAACTGTAGCCTTTTCAGGAGGGAGGATAACCCTAATGGTGAACAGAACGATGACTAATTGTATAAATGAAAGTATTGGGTTTTTTTCTCTTGGGACTCAGGAAAGATCCTTTCCAAATTATGGCTTTAAATTCAAGACATTTGGAGGTCTCAAATCTTGTCCCTTTTGGACATATAACTAAATCCCTAAACCACCACATATTTTCTAAAATCTTGGCAGCCTCTGCACAGAAAAGCCCAGAACTGACCCAACTGACTCAGAATTACCAGAAAGTGGTTTCATCAGTTCAAAGGGAGAAGAAAAGAAAGAAAAAGAAGAAAGAAAGAAAGAAAGAAAGAAAGAAAGAAAGAAAGAAAGAAAGAGAAAGAAAAAAAGAAAAAAGAAAAGAAAAAAGAAAAGAAAAGAAAAGAAAAAAGAAAAGAAAAGAAAAGAAAAGAAAAGAAAAGAAAAGAAAAGAAAAGAAAAGAAAAGAAAAGAAAGAGAAAAAAGAAAGGGGAGGAAAGAAAAGAAAGGAGGGGGGAATAAAGGAAAAGGAGGAAAATAAAGGAAGGGGGCAGAAAAAAAATAAAAGGGTTAAGGGAAATCAAATCTGAACTAGGAAAAGCAGCAAGGAGCGGGGGGGAAAACCACAAACAGTTTTATGCATTAGACATGTACAACAATAAAGTATGTAATGATTTTCACTATTTCAAAACTATGGTTTTGACATGCAGAAAAACAAAGCATGTTTTTTTCCTAAACAGACAGAGTCCATTGTTTTTCCTGCACTATTAAGGTTCCCAAAGGGCCAGAACCTGATGAGAAGATCTTCCTTCACACCTGTATTCACTTTGTTTCAAATTCAAAATGGTACTTGAAATACAGCCTGGCCATCACAGCAGGCCCAACTTCACTTCCCTTCTTTTTCCTAAGCAAAGCTTGGTATACAAGCAGGGTGAAAGACATAGCCATTGTTGCACTGTATGTCCTGAAAAAGGAAAAAGTAACCACAGTATAAGGTAGGACTTTCCCAAAGAGGGCACTGCAGCCATGGTGGTGGTGCCGCAGCTAAAGTTTCCAATTCCCTGCCACTCCACCCTCAGGAGCACATTAAACTTCCCTAAATTTGCTGGCACACATTCTTACAAACCTAACTCAATTTCTATACCCCACACACACTTATTTTCCTCATAAACTGGATCACAGTCCAGACGCTCTGCTTAGACATGTCCATCCACACCACCTGTTCCCATACCACTCTTTCCTAACTTTAGTCTTCTATTTCATGTTAGATAAAGTACAGGTGCTGATACCAGCAGCTTCTCAAGCAACAAGAGTTGCAAAGGAGCATGCTAATCGTTCAGTCACAGAAAATCATCTCTTTGGAGGCATTTTTCCTACCTGCTGACGAGGGACTTTTTTCCCAGACAGCTAGGAACAGCCACTGCGGATGACTGAAGTACTTAGTGGGCAACCACAGCACATCTGTGAATTCCTAAGATCTAAAGTGCTATTTAATGGGAGTCAGAAAGAAAACAGTCAAACAACAAAAAACCCAAATGTCAGAAGGAAACATGCTACAGAGAAAATTATTAAATCAAAGAAGAGAAAAATAAGATGAAGGAAGAGGATTGAATTATGCAGAGGAAATGAGGAGAACCCTGTAGAGACAATGACAACTACATCTATTTATTCTTACATCAGTTCCAGAATTTTAAACCCATAACTTACTTCATGTAAGTATTAATGCTTAAAAATGAATTCATATCGTATGTTTCCAAAGCTAGAGTAGTTTTAGTTAATTGCCTTGGTCTTGTAACATGCAACTACTCACTTAAGAGGGGACTTTGAAGAGTAAAAGAAGTGGGAATACATGACCCTGTATGAGATTAAAGGATATAATTTTAGTCCATTACATTGATGCAGGCATGATATTAAGAGTGAGAGAGAGAAAACTGTCATTTGCAAAATTTATATGGGCTTTACATGAACTTTGAAAAAAAATCAGTTTCTCAAAATAGGCAGGGGTGAACTCTCTGCCTTTCAAATTGATTAATCTGGTACAACATGAAAATGTACATTACCAGAGTTATAGAAATGAAAGTTACAAAAAGCCAAGTTATTTAAGAAGAAACCACAGAAGAAGACTTACACATGTTACAAGAACTTCTACTGCTGGAAGTTTAGCTCCTGAAGACCATAATATGACATCTATTATCCTCTATGGAATAATAGCCTGAAGGTGCTAGTGGGGAGGGAGCTGTTACCTATGGCATTCTCACAGGTGAAACATGAAATTTTATACAAAGGCAAATGACAGCTCCTTAGAAAACCATTGGAGTTAAGTCTCTGTAGTTAATGAAATAATGGAGAGTCGCAAGTTTCAGTGCTATGGATCTGAACTGCTATCTACCTTACTGAATTCCATAGGCAGCACCAAGCTGTTATGTGCTGCCAACATTCTGATCTTAGTAAATGGAATCAAACACCAGCAAAAAAAAAAATTGTACGGAGAGGGTGGGAATAAAGACAGGCAATAGAGTGAAGACAGGCAGAAAGTTCCCTGCTTAAACCATTTCACTGGTACCAAACAGGGACTTGGCAACAACTCTTTGTGAAAGATCTGGAGTGGATCAGAGCTTGAGCAAGGCCACCCTGCCACAAAACAGTCAGGCTTCAATCTGGGAAATAAAACGTCATCCAGTAAATATAGGAAACAATCATCTTCCTTCAGCTGGTCTTGGTACAGCATGAGCTAGAACATAACAGTTTTGGTTAGCACACTTCAAGAAAGACATTCTGGAGAAGGTCCAATAGAGAAGAATGAGCACAACCATAAGATTCAGAAAATATGAAGCAAGAGGAAAGGCTGAGAACACAGTAGTGGTGAAGAGAATATTGAGAGAGATATCTACAAGGAGACAAGATAATTTTTGGGAAGAATTTCTGTAAAAGTTTGAGGAACTATTTCAGAAATCAGAAAAATAAAATCAACTACAATTGCAAAAGTAGAGGAATAAATTGTAACAGGAAGTAATGCACTTGGATTGCAAACAAGTGTAAGTAGTCACAAGCCTGCATGCCTGCCTGTGGAAGTCACTGAATCTCTGCTCTTGTCACCTCTGGAGAACAGTTCATGCCAGCTAAAGTTGACTCTGTCTTGAAGAATAAATAATCCAACCTCTCTAAGTCCTTCTAGATCCTATTTCCCCCTATTTCATACTGTGTCTACTGTGGTTACAGAAGACATTGATCTTCCTAGAAAATATAACAGATGTAAAGGCACTAGAAAAATTTCTACAGAGCCCAACGCCACAGTATTGAGTTTTGATTTTTCTCTACTTCTAGAAATGATAAATCCCACACCAATATGATTTAGTACCAGTAAAGATGACATTACAAGTATTGCACCGATCAATAAGGCCTTGACTGCAGGAAGAAAACTGCATCTAGTTTACTCTTCGGTTTCACATTGAACTAAGATTTTCTAATAATTGCCTCTGTGAACATAGTAAGTATTCAGTAAATGTGAGATAACATTTCCCGGGTTTTGTAATTCTGAAAATATGCTATAAATCAACACCTTTGTTTCTGCAGTTCTTTCCTGCGTAAACACATCATCCTCAAGTTCCAGAATCAAAGTTGATCCTGACTTTAAATTTGGCTTTTGGATTACAGACCAGTGCAACTTCTGAAACCTGTCTTTCCTAATTCTGTATGCCCTTGCATTTGACTAGCATGATCCTCTTCAAAACATTTTCTACATGTGATATGTTCTTAAATAAAACACTAGCAAAATAAGTGTGTTTTTCTCAAGAGCAGCATTATCCAAAACCTCTCTACACATAAACTTAAAGAACCACGGTGGGGTTTTTTTTCTGTTGCTTTGAAAACCACAGTATCATGAACTTTGCAACAGTTTCTCTACTACCTCCATTAAAGAATGGATTTCTGAATCATATTTCTACACTGACTCAGAGAGAAAAAGATAAATGGGAGATCAGCTTTAGAAAAAATGGGTTGGATTACTATCTGTAATTTCAGATATAAACATCCAAATTCACTGAGTTTGCAAAACCAAGTCCAAAGAACAGACTCACCCTTTCAAAGTATTTATTAAGTACTGCTTCTGGTCTGGCTGGAAATACTTTTAAAAAAACCCCAATTTGTTGTATTAAATTGTTTCCAGGCAGAGCTATGAAGCCCTGTTATTTTTAAAATTTAAACAACAGCAGATACATTTTTCTCATGTATGTTTGGTTCAGATCCTATTCAAGCTTGCAATTTTATCTACTACTACCACTTTTCCCTTTGTAAGGTATTCTGGTCTACCATGGAAGGAGTCATCATTAACCACTACTGTAACTACAATTTTTAGAACATTCTTTTATGTTTAAGCTCATCCTTCAACTATCAAGTTCCTAGAGTATCATAAATTATTTTAATTTCCCATGGCCCAGTAAAGAAAATTCTTATATGAATGGAATTCTCTGGTTTTTCTGCCATAGACTCCTCCCATTTTTTTCTTTTCAACTTGCTGAAAGAAATGTTACACATCTACTCAAAAGAAGCATGATCTGTATCTCTGTACAGGAGTTGTAAGACTTAAAGAACTAATTACAGATAGATGCTACAAGATTCTTGGCATTTTCAACTTACAGAATATTCAAGAAGATTTAATAGGTCTTTCAAATTTTCACAAAACTTAGATTCTGTCCATTTCCTTCTTTATTGTACTGAAAAAACTCTATTGTTTTATTAAGACCTTTAATTTCAAAGCTCATCTATTCTTACCTATAATGCAATGAAAAACTCAGTGGACTCCTAAAACACAGCTTAAGCAAGAACTGCTGAAGATTCAGGAGTTCTAACACAAAGACAAACGGCCAAGGCGGTTTGTGGTGAGAATCTGACAACTAATCAAACACCTGTTTGCAGACTAGATTTTTGAGATAGGTGAGAATTTTCTAACTTCAACCCCACCGGTTCAGCTTCACTCTGCACAATCTATATCTTAGGCAGCCATCAATTACAATAATATTGTGGAACTGTCTCTAAAATTTCTAGCTCCCACAATAATGTTGATACCTTTGCATATCCAATTTCTGTCTCCAAGAATGAAGTTCCATGGCAATTTAAGCTGCTCTGCCAGGGCTGCCATGTGCTCTCCCTCCCAGCCATCCATCATCTCTTCTCCAAACCAATGCTGGTGGATATGGGATGCATGGGACTGGGGGGAAGCCAATTCAGGGAGCCTGGCCAGAACTGGGTTGGATCCTGCACGGCTAATTTTTGTCCAGTCAGCTCTCTGATATGCAGTTTCCAAGGTTTTGTATTATTTAACAAATATGCATCAGGGCAGCACATGTCAAAAAGATATTTTATTTTAAAAATGCTTCTCTACTTTGTGAGTAAAATGTGGAAACCAACACATATTTAGAACCAGAACAGAACTGTTCTTGCCTGAAATAAAAGAGTACATATGATATTATATTTGGGTTCTCCATCTACAGCCTTCACTTGCCTATTTATACTTTTGGATTTTTAAGAAGGGATAAATTTTATTATATACAGAAACACTGCTGCAACATTAGTAGGTCTAGTGTTATTGGGTTTTTTCTATAACACAGTTCTGCTGTGCCACTTTTCCAAACTAGAAACAAGCACAGCAAAACCATCTGTTTATTTATCATCCAGAATATGTGTTCTCTTGCTTTAAATATAAAAAAATCTCATTCTCTTTACATCCAGTAATTTCTTCCTAAACTTTCAGATGATGAATGACACAGAAAATTTTATACATTGTTAGGGCATCTTAAGCTTTCAAGCAGTTTTATTTATTATTGGTTCAAACAAGAGATTGACAGAACTTACTTTAAAGTTACTTAGCTGCTGCAGTCCAAGACTGCCAAGTAATACCATATTTCTTTTTTTATTTTTCCCTTTTCTCATTTTCAGACCTTGCTCTAGTCAACAATACTTTTGATACACTCATATGAATAATTTCTCATTCATATCCAAGCAAACTGAATTAATGTTTCTAGGACAGTTCTTCTTGGCTTTTTTCCTCGAGAGACATTTTATTCTTATACAATCAGACCTTTTTTCTGCTTCCAAAGAGAAGAAGAACAAACAAGCAAGGTCCCACAACATCTTCATCCAATCTGAGGTGGCACTGCTGGATCTCAGACCTCCTGTGCCTCAATGTGCAATGTTAAGGTGTTCCTGTGAAATATGGCTCCAGCACCTGAGGTGTGTGTGCTTTGAGTTAGCCTGCTCCTAGGATTTCCCTAGGCTGCTTATCTCTGTCCCTGAACTCTGTTCTTCAAAAAAATCTTTTGTGTCTCCTCTACAACCAAGTTAAAGATATGACATCCATCTATTCTGTTGTAGACATGTGCAGCAGCCTGCCACTCTCACTAGCCTGCCTTTAGTAGAGCTCTGTGATTCTTGGTTTCTTCTTTATTCATTTGAGTTAGGAGAGTGTTTCTGACCAGTAGAAATCAAGTTTATTATTTTCAAACCATAATTTTTATACTTAAAGACATTTTAATAAAATTCCTCCTGTCTTTTGCGGTACATTTTCTGTTCTCTGTCTACACAATAACTGAATATGTGACTGTGTTACTGCTCTGGTAAGAACAATCCATTGTTAGTTTCATGAATGATTCAACTAGACAATTTTGTAAATTGTTTTGAAAAGTAAGCCTTCAGAATTTTAGAACTGTTACAAAATTTGCCTCTTCTTTATACAACCAGTCAAGCCATTCTTCTTACACAGACAATACCACAGGGGAAAAAAATAATGTTAAGGTGTTAAAGTGTGAAAATCAAGGAAAATAATTTATAGAAGCTACTTGAAAACATACTTACCAGATGAACTGTTCAATGAACACCCTAGAACAGTTCTGATGAAGACAAGTGGCAAGAGATGAAGACAAGTAACCTGAAGTTACAGAATTAAATGTTTATGCCATTCATACAAAAGGAAGTCTAACAAAGAGAGTACAAGACAGAAATTTAAGTTCAGTAGAGGTTTCACAGGTATTGCAATATACACATGGTGCTTTTTGGTCAAGAAAGATTACTGATTCTATTTGTTGTTGTCTTAAAATCACACCTTGAGTAGAAATTTCAAATCCAAAAGGTCCATTAGATGTGTCTCCCACGAGATATTGATGGATTACTCAGGGAAAAAATGGCAAATTAGGGATCCAATCTAATTTCCTAATTCAGTTACTCACACTTGCAAACCAAACTCTGGCAAACTGTGACCCTCAACAGTTCCCCAATAATTTCATTTTGCTGTTTCTGCAAGCTGTACCCAGACAAAACATCTTTCAGTTGCTTCAACAAAAATAATTACAGTGGAAGAAGTGCCTTATCTCTTATACTAATTCTCCGTCCATGTGTTCTTCCACTTCTCTATGGCTACTTTGCAGTGGAGCCAGCTTGCTGATTTAGCTAAATAAACCAAGAGCTTCAGGTGTCCATGAAACTGTACCCTCACCAACCACACAGCCTTCTCTTTAGGAGATGTCAGTGAACTCTGCTCTAGACTCAGAGGGACAGGCACACTCATTCTTTAAAAACTTTCTACAGAACAGTAATACTGTGACACCCTTCCTCTCCCTCAGCTACCATAGCACCCTTCTTCACCATCAAACACAGGCACACATTGCAGAAAACCAGAGGCACCAATATAATGAGAGCTAATCCCATCAGCACAGAGGAGTATGTTCTCTGTGCTTCAAGAACAGCACACACTACCACAGATGTATGTGCCCAGTGGCTCCAGGAGATACACACAGACTGATTTAATACCTGCTCAGAAGGATGGAACTGTCTGTAGGGTACCCACACAGGGTCTTCAACACTGGCGGAATTCATTTACTTATGCCCATCACAATATCAGTGCACTACTTAGTGAAATGTATTTCTAGTGTGATTTCTTGTTCTCAGTGATATTACAATGCAGTTTTGTTAGTGTTCTTAAATGAAAGCTTTTGCCCATTGCCATCCAGAAGACAAAGTCACAATTTATAGTTAAGAGATCACCTTTTGACTTTTTGAAAAGTATATACTTTATGGCCTGGAAAGTCACGTACAGACATTTTTAGCTTTTAAAAAAAGAAAAAAAGATCACCAGCTGGCATCACTTGGAAGAGGAAGTCCTTTCCCAAGCTGGCCAAGGAGGACAAACAGATGTCAGGAGAAAAAGCTTGTTTGCGAGTCAAGTCTGTGGAAAACATCAGCAAAACTATCTAGTAGGATGCTGCACGTGAATATTGGTGTATGGCAAAGGCCCAGAAAAACTAAATGCAAAAAGCTGGTACGGGACATGTCACTACTTACATTTAGACGAAACCAAGAGAAAAGACAGTAATTCAAGTAAAATCCATGTTTGTCTCAAATGATTACTAGCGAGGCTGTAGCAGTCCCTAGTAGAGTAACAACTAAAAGTAGGATTAACAAACAATGCATCTTCTTTCAGTGCAACAAAATCCTGTCGTTCCTTCTCTTTGAAGTGTTAACTACTTTGTAGTCACTGGATTAGAAGACTTGAGTGCTTGCATGCTTTCCAGACATGCTGAGCCTAATGACAACTTCCTTTATAAAGCAACAGCCTCACAATGAATAAACAAACTTAAATAGCAAACCATTCTTTGCACAGAGAACATAGTGACAGATGCTATAAATTAGATGGAATACTGTAAGTAGCATTTCTTCCTTCTGAGCAACCACACAAGGCAACAGAGAACGTCTATAGAAAGAACCATTTTTGAAAAAATGAAAAAAAGTTTGCTTAATATTTTTTCTTCGTCTGCAATGTTAAGAAAATAAACACAAAGAGACCTTTAAAATAAATTATCTCAATCAGAAGTATGATTAAAAGCTTGAGATGCTGAGTGCTACTAAAAGATATTTTTATTGAATCTAAAATGTGAATTTAAGACTCTGAGAATAAGCTATGAAAAGAGCTCCACAAGTCTTCTATACAGAAGATTCTCACAGCTATCAAACAAAACCCAGTATTTCTTACCATTCCTTCCTTTTACTCTTCCTTCTCACTGGCTGGTGGACTAAGACTGTCAGTTTCCTAATTAGTGGTCAAACATATTTCCATGCCAATGCCTGCAAGCTATTCACACCTTAGACAAAGTGCAGTGAGTTTAGAAAAAAGATCAGCTTTTCTGCAAACAACTGAAAACTCAGTAAATAGGATTAATTTGCCTTGTCTCTCATCTTGTCCTTTTCTTCCAGCATCTTGCTTTTATGTGCTGTTTACAGCAACAAAGACATTAAGGGGAAAAGTGCAATTCCAGTACAAATGCTTAATTTAATTGAGACACTCAAGGGGAAAAAAAAAATTCAGTGCCAACTCTTGACTCAGAGATAAACTTCATCACTAAACTAACAACTTAATTAATGCTAGAAAAGTTTGATTGAGATTTGACCTAAAAATAGTTAATGTGGTCAATATAGTTCATTAAAAGCTATCTGCTAACTCCTTGTACTCAAAGATGGACTGACTTTTATCAGATGATTTGTGTACAGTTTCCAGAGCTGAATCTCTTGCATTAAAGTCGGGATGGAGCTATGGCTGAATCTTATGCAACTTTCAAGATTTAAGTATTTTACAACATTTTTCTACTTCAGCATTTAAAGGCATTCAGAAGTAATCCATACTTGGATTAATTTCTCCATAAACATTGTACAAATGTTTGAAATTAGAGGGTTTTTCTCCTTTATGAAGTTAGGTAGAAGTTTACAAACTTCAGGGCTCTCAAAATCATAGGCATGAGTTACCATTATGTTTTCATTCCTAGACATTCTGCTGACAGAGTTTTGGTGTTTTGGTTGGTTTTTTTTAAACGCTGCATTCTGCATATTTCTCAAGTCACATGAGCATTAACTTCCAGTTGATTAAACATCCTTTCCTATTTAATGGCAAGGGGGCAAAAGTCTGTAAGCCGGGTCCATTGTGCGTCACCATTTTCAACGTTGCCTCTCACCTGGCCATATTCTAAAAGTGAGAACTGAAAAGGCTGAAATAACATTGTCAAAAATAAACCTTTAAATGAAATGTAGATTAACAAATACTCTGTTTACCATTAAGCAAATCTAATTAAACAGAAGAATACCCCTCAACAATAGAAGTACACAAGAATTTATTGCTGTGATTATGGGCTCTCAACCACTGCGCCGCTTA
The DNA here is from genome assembly GCF_028551555.1 of Melozone crissalis. NCBI lineage: Eukaryota > Metazoa > Chordata > Aves > Passeriformes > Passerellidae > Melozone > Melozone crissalis. Next base: position 31,828,274 of record NW_026535783.1, on the reverse strand, counting down.
TCCAAAGAAAATGGAGTCTCAAACTTCATGCCCATCGAGTAGAGCGAATCCACACTTTCCACAGGCGGCTGAGACGATTATCACACGCCTGTTTGTGAGGTAGCGCTCAAAAGAAAATTATAAAACCCAAATACTCTTTTAATGGTAATTTATGATTTCATGTTGCCTCCGAGAAGGCTGAAACCGGACACGTCTCCTGAGAGCACGGCAGCACACTCAGGGCACGGGGCAGGACCAAGGTGCGCTGCCCCGCTCCTCCCGGCGCCGGGCGCTCCCCCCGCGGCAGCTCCAGAGGCTCCCGGGAGCCCCTCCGCCCGCGGGGAGCCCTGGGGAGGCTCGGGGAGAGCCCGGCCGCGAAGCGGCAGCCGTGTCGTGCTCTGGAGCGGCAGCGGGGGGCAAGAGAAGGAAGGAAGAAAGAAAGGAAAGAAGCTCGCGGGACGCTTGTGCACACCTCCCTGCCGCTGCATTCGGGAAACAGAGCGAGCCGCTCGGGGAAAAGGGGACGGAGCGGGGACGGGGACAGACAGTCCGGCATGTGCTCCCACAGCCGCCGGAGGACGACGGCCATCCTCGCTGCGGCCCCGGGGGATCCCCCGGAGCCCCGGAGCCCGCAGGAGGGGCACAGCAGCGGGGCAGCCTCTTCAAAGGGAGCAATAAAGGCTCTAGGAAAAATAAAGGCGACGGGAGCTGACCCCAAATCCGCGAGCTGTAACATGCCCGCCTCCTGCTCTCGCCCCGGAAAGCTCCCAGACCTCTAGCTTTCTGCTGACCCTCTCCCTTCATGGCAAAGCAACAAATGGCAGGACCTCGGTCCCCGGAGCTGAATAACAGGAAATATAGGCATCTGTCACCTCCCGGGGAGAGCTAAATGGATTAGAGAAAGCAACAAAGGGAAGAAAAGCTCTTTCAAACGTGCAATTGATTAACAAGTCCCCTCTAATCTGCAGCATCACTGTTTTTCCTTAAAGACATCATCGGTCCCCTCCAGCACGTCGGTGCAATTCAGTCAAAGCCAGGAAAGGCGGGGGAGGAAGGCACTGCTAACCCGCCGAGCTCCGCGCTGCCCGGCGAGGACAGAGCGGGAAGGGCTGCAAACCTGGCATGGAAACGGGTGCAGCCTTGTCCTCTGCTTCCTCAGCGCCTCAGTGGGCAGAGACTCCCGGGAAGGACTTTGAGAGTAAAGTTTATCTGCTGCAGAGGGGGAGAGGGCAATTTTCCAGAGAATGGCTTCATGAAAGATCAAAGAGCTGGATCCGGCATCTCGACGGTGCATTTCACATCCCAGAGAAAACGAAAACGTTAAGCCTCCTTTCCTGCTCTGAAAGCCCCACACAACTTACGCCCGAGTGGAGGAGGGAAAAATTTGAAAAAAAAAAGTTTATGCGGCTTCTTTTACAGGAACCGTCTTACACCATCGTGGCTCTCCAACCCCACACGTTCCCTTAAGGCCTCTAAATCACGGCGCTACCCTCGGAGATGCCGGACAAACTGGCATCTACTCAGCAGCCGCACCGCTGCTGCCACGGCGCAGGGTCAGATGTTAACAGGGACAGCTTATTCAGCCCTAAAAACAACCGCGGAGCTCACTGAACCGCGCGTCCTGGTGTTTCCTGAGCCCAGAGTCTGACCTCCTCAGTCCCTGAGGGTCGGCCAGGTACACAGAGAAAACGGGACCCTCTAAAGCCCAAAAACACACAGAAAGAAACCCCGCCGAGACTCCATGAGCTGCAAGCGCGGCGGCTGCCCCCTCGCCCACTCAACTTTAATCCCCTCCTGGTCCCCGCTGAGATTCTGGCAACACTCAACGTCCCAAATAATAACGCATTATTATAACCATTCCGAGGAGAGGGCTGGAAGGCGGGCAGAGTGAAGGAGGAAGCTCCGCTCATTGCTATCCACCCTCGGCAATAACAAAACCCCGAATTTTCCTTTGTTTTCTCCTTCTTTCTACCTCCCCCCTGCGCCCCCTCAGTGGCTACCAACCAGCCTCGGAGCGCTGAGCCGGCCGAAAAGAGGCACGGAGCGCCTTTCCCCCGAACGGGGCAGGGGCGCGGGGATGCGCTCGGGGTAAAAACTGTAGCTGCCCTCGCCTCCTGCCAACCCCCGCCCCCTCGTAAAGAACACAACATCAGGTTTCCATTGTGCCAAGAACTGAGGGGGAAAAAAAAAAAAGGAAAGAAAAAAAAAAAAAAAGAAAGAAGAAAAAAAGGATGGCGGAAAGAAAGCGAGAAAGTAAGGAAGACAATAAAATGGGGGGGGGGGGGGGGGGAATAAAAGAAAAGCAAAAAGGTAAGAAAGGAAGGAAAGTAGCCAACATGAATCACCACCTGGGGATGCTGGCGGGTCCGCTGGTCCCAAATGGATACGCGCAATTCTCCTAGGAACAGGAGCAGCTTTCCCGGCCTCCCCTCTCCCCGTACAGCCCAACTCGAAGAGCAGAAGCATCCTCCCCTGCAGCCAGGGTGCCGCTCCTTACCTGCGGCGCGGAGGCTCAGGAGCGAGGTGGCCGCCAGCAGGAGCAGGAGGCGGCCCGCCGCCCCCCGCCGTCCCGCCGCCGCCGCGGGGTCCATGCTGCCCGCCCGGCACAGATCCTGCCGGAGCCGCGGGAGCAGCGCCGGCGGGCGCTCTGGGGTCCGCTGCCGATGCCGCAAACTCGTCCCGGCTCCGCCGCCGTGGCCCTGCGCTCCCGCTAACGGACCGTACCCGACTGGGGGCGGAGGAAGCCGCGCTCCTTTCCCCTCCTCCTCCTCCGCCTCCTCCTTCCCCGGCATCCGAACGTCACCCGGGACTCGGCGCAGGGGAGGGGAGCGGCGCCGGGGGGCGGACGGGCCCGGGACAGTCCCATCGCTCCGGCACCCTCTGCCGGGGGCAGCCCGGCCCCGGGCGAGTCCTCGCACGCTTTTCCCTCCGCACTCGACGGTCACCAGGAGCCAGCAGGAGCTGGGCCCCCTCTGAAAGGCGAGTCCTGCTCCCAGAGGCCTCAGGAGCCTGCAACCTTCCTCGCAAAAATCCCCAGTAAAACAAAAAGGAGCGAGCGAAAGGCGCATCGGCCAAAACCGCTACAGCTTTTCTCCTTTGCCTTCTTCCTCCTCGCTGCGCAAGTGAAGAGGTTTTGCGCCCCTGCAGCGTTAAAGACAGTGGATTGAACACGGTTTCTCCTGCCCCCAGAGCGCCCAGGGGCGTCAGCCCCGCCGCCTGTACTCGGGGAAGCAAGAACCATTGCGGCCGGGGTCTTCTTTGTGCTCTACGGGTTCTCTCATGATGGGGTGTCAGAAGTAAAGTTTGCTTTCTGTCTTCAGCAGGCAGAAAAGATTCTGCTGACAGTTTCAAAATAGTTTCAAAATATCTCCAAATATTCTCAAAAAGTTTCAAAATGTCTCCAAGTTATTTACTACCAGAAATAAGAGCATTCTGAGCATAATTTAAGTAAGGTTTTCTAGCTGATGTTTTAGTGATGGGGGGAAAGGAGGGAAGAAGGAGTTGTCCTGGTTTGCGTCTGCAGTTCAAAGAAATCAGTATTCGAAGATAATGCAGAACTGTCAGCAGGCTTCTTTTAACTCCTCATATAAACTCCAAGGATGCAGTTCAGCCAAATTATTTCTGCGTTTTAAAAGTTATAATTTAACAGCATATTTAATTAGGCGTCTTCACTGCAAATACATTTCTATTGTTTTAGATTTCATTTTTAAAGATCTGATGCTGAGTAATGCTGAATACATACAAATCCCTTGAAGTTCTTCTTCAAATCAGGCTCTAAATTCACAATAATTTTAGTGAAATTAATTTTCCATTACATTTGCTTCTTAATGCAAACAAAGGCAAACTTTACAACATATTCTTTCTTCCTTCTTTTGCACTCGGCTTCTTTCCTCTCAAGTTTCCAGTTCCATCTTGAAAATTCTTCTGGCACCTAAGAATGACAAAGGGAGGTCTTGATCCCTCTTTGGCAGGAATGTAGGGACTGACCGATTCAGCCCCTTGCCATCACAACAACACATTTTAAAATCCCTTTCATAAACTTATGAAACCTAAGGGAAAAGTAGTGATGATCCTTTTTATAAACTCCATTCCTTGGATTAAAGGCTGCTCCAGACTTTGCTTCTTTGATTCCAGACTGTGTATATTCAGATGAGTTTATATTCCTTCTCTCTTGTGCCACTACTACCCTTCCCACTTCCCCTCTCTGTGACATAAAATGACAGATTCACGCCTCAACCTTTATGTTGTTACGCTAAAAAACCTAAATCTTTTAATTTCCTTTGAAATGATCAATTATGTGTTCCCTGATCACCCTAATCCTTTTTCCTGCCACACTGAACATCCCCTCACCCCTCAAAAATTTTGGGAGTCTGATTTAACCTTTCTGATGATGAGTGGCTTGAGGTCAACACAGTGCTGGAGATGCTTTTTCTACTACAGCACTTTTAATTTCCTTTCTGTGGTGAAAAGATTGATGCATACCAGTGATTTACAGTGCCTGGCCAGTTATAGGTATACTATGATGTGTTAGAAAATCTACTTCCCTCTTTCTTTATACTTTCCAGTGTATAACTAACAGCAGAAACCTGCATCAAAATCCTGACCTCATTAATCCACCCCACCCCCCCTTTTTTGTAGCTCAATTCATCAATATCAGTTCCTTCGGCACCTTCTTTTATTAAAAACACCTCTTAGCTTTGCATCAACAAAAAATTTTGGTTGCACATTGATAAATGAAATCAATGTGAAGAAGTGTCCCCAAGAAACTAAAGCAGAGATAGTGCTATGACTTTTAAAACAAAGTTTAGGTGGTTAATAAACTGCAACAATTACTTGCGGAAAGTACAAATTCAAACTCTATATTCCTCTAAAATTTATGATTGTACAGCTGTGTTACTTGCCTTCCAGCCTAATAGGAAATAAAAATGTCTGCGTAAATTTGTCTACGTTTTGCATAATCATTGCAATAAATAATATTTTTTTTCTCTTAGGGTCTGAAAGATCTCACAAAATAACTAGGATATAGATAGGATATAGACCCACTTTTTGCATTTGGGAATAAATTAGCATATGGTACAAACTTTGGTTGTGAATAATTTTTCTGACTTGGGAGGGGAAACTGGTTGTTTCATGAACATTAAATGACTTGGCCAAGTTAGCTACTGAGAATTTAAGTCATCTTCAGTCCCACAAATTATTTTGTCACAAACCACAAAAACTGCTATTCATATTTCACATTGCAAGTAAAGTCACTACAGTGAAGAAACCACAGCACAAATTCTCACTCTGTATTGTAGAAAAACATGTACAGCAAAGACAGACGCGTGGAACAACTGCACGTTCTGAGCTAGTTCCCCCAATTCACATAAGCCATTAGAGAGATCACATGTGTTGTGCAGCATATGGCCTCAAACTGTTTTGTCACTAGCTGAGGAAAAAAAAGCTGTGCACGTATTTGTTTGCATGACCATATGGTATGTGCCTGATAGGAGCAGTTAAAAGCAATGGGCAAAGCTGGAATTCAGCACGACCTTCCTTGGGGAATCCCTGACAGAATTTGGGTGGATTCCCTGTGCTGTTTTTGTCTGCTTTCATAATAGATATAAAAAAAGGTGACTTTAAAGAAAGAAATGTGGTTCTAACTTGAAGGTCTCAGTATGTCTATAGTCATCCTGCAAGCTTTGATAAACTTTAATTGGTACACTATCTTTAGCAAAAAAATTAATTCCTCCCCTGATCCTTTTATTTCTGTGATGAAAGCAGCACAGAAAACATTGCCTACATGTTTCACATTTTCAGGATCAATTCTTGGGCTTTATTCTCCAGTATTAAAATACATTACATAGATTGGCCAAAACTGAAAAAAGGATTTGGTCATAAAACACAGGATTCAGACACTAAAGTCCAAATTTGTAATGCGAAAATGCATCTGTTTAGTCTTGAATATTCATTCTTAGCTGAATCCTGTTAGGTGTAAACATTCCTTGTGTGATCAGTTATACATGTTCAGAACTGCCCCAGCCGCAGCAATCGAACAATCACTTCCACAGAGATCCAGAAACTTTCCTGCTACAGCACTTGAGATTCTTGGCTAACTGTGCCTGATTCTGACTGCACATATGATTTTGGTCACTGTCTTCTGAAGAGCATATTTTGGAAGAGAACTGAGGTGATTGTGCTCAGTGTTATGTATCAGCCCAGCAAACACCAGCCCAGCCTATGGAGAGCTGGGTTCTTGACCTTTCTTGACGTCTAAATCCTCAGGGAATGACTTGGTCACAGTACACTGTGCAGAAGAGTGGGACACATTCTACTCCACTTACTGGAGTCTGTCATGGTATGCAAACAAACTGGAGAGTTTGGGATGGAAGTGAGAAGGCACAAGGGAAAACCGAGCTGGATTGTTCGGACACTGAGCATTATGTAGGAATTCAATGAGACTGTTGGTCGCCTAATAAATGTTACAGTTAGTGAAACAAAAAGAAAATGGTTTGGAGCAGCTATTCAAATAAAGAACTTCATGTTTAGAGTCTACCTGCCTATTTCTGTGGTTTGTTGTTTGTTGTTTGTTTTGTTTTTAATGAACCAAACCTATTAAATAGGTTAAAATAAATATTTCAAATATTAAATAAAACAAAATTAGTGTAAATATTAAAATAAAACACAATTTAAAAACACTCATTAGAAAATCTTTTCCTACAAAAAAAAAAAATCAGGTTTTGATCCACATTTTTAGACCATTGCTTCTTATGCTTTCAATATACATGATTTTGAGAGATTTATGTGTGTGTATTAAAAGGGTGAGAATAAAAAACTTGAAGGAATTATTTTTACCTCAGAAGGTAAAACCCATTTCTACCAGGAGAAAGGTATTTCACCCATTTCTTAGGAACCATGTCTTTGGTTTTGTTTCCAGGTCAACATACACAAACATGTCAAGTAGTACTGCTACAGGAGCCAACCCACCAGAATAAACAAATCTGCAAGCATTCATACCATCAACACTCTTATTAAAAGAAGATCACCAAGGATATTTCTCATGCCTAGAACCACAGGAAACAATAAACAAAGTGTTTCATTTGATTCATAAGTCAGGATGCAGACAACACTCTCAAAAACAGAGCCAATTGCCCTAACTTGTAAAATCACACTCACCCAATGGTTTGAGCATCCTGCAGTGTATTCAGACTCATGCACCCTCAAATCTCTCTAGTCATAAAAACTGAAAGAGGTAAAAGCCGCATCTCTCTTCTATATCCATTATTCTGATGCGTGAAACAATTACAGAATAACTTATTGAAGATAAAAGTCTGAATAGGGAACTGGGACTTCGGTTTTCATTATATAAATTAAACAAGAACACGAGTGTCTGATTTGATTTAATTTAGTATTCAAGTACTCCTTGAAATTGTTATGATTACAGTAAAGGTTGATCTTGGCATTTAGTCTTATGCTCAAAAAAATAATCTTTTATCATGCAGTTTTCATTATCATCTTGTTAGTTGTACTGAATTACTTATGTGTATTTATTTTAGTCGTTTATGTCAGCCATCCCATGTCACTAGCATGCTACAGTGTTGTAAATAGCATGGGGACAATTAAAATTGTAGCTATTTAACTTACGTAAACTCCAAGGCAAGTCCTGGCTGTCAGATTGGAACACCAACCATCAGACATTTGACTGACTGCAAAGTAAAAAAAAGGCTGACTATTCATCCTTGACACCCTTAGTTACTTCCAGAGTTCATAAAGAACTATAAATGTACCACCCAAGCCCAAAGTACTGGGACAAAATGCTAAGTGCTGCAGTTTACAAGGCAAGAGCAAAAATACATCATTGTGTCAGTGAGACAGACACAACCATGTCAGTGGATCCTACACCAAAGATTTATACACCCTGTAGGATAAAAATAGAGTTCAATTTAAAAATGCATCAGATGTTTGCAAGTCATTACAAAGCTTATATTATTTCTTTTTGACAAATCATCCAGACAGATGTGAAGGTGTCAAAAACCTGAATTGAACCAAGAATTTAAGTCAGCATCCAAGGGGCATTGACTATGGAGAATATTCTTTGGAGAGCCTGGACGTGCCTGTCAGTTTCTAAAAGACAGTTATGGGGGAAGTTGGTAGAGAGAAAATAATAAAAGATGAGGAATTTTTTGTTGTTTTTTTGTTTGTTTGTTTTGTTTTGTTTTTTAATTCAGTGTGGTCTGGTTTTGGGGGCATTTTGTTGGTGGTTTTTTGGTGGGGTTTTTTGGGTCTTGGGGTTTTTTGTGAGGGTTTTGCTTGTTTGTTTGTGGGTTTTTTCATTTTGTTTTGGTTTGGTTTTTGGGTTTTTTGTTATTGTTTTACTTTTTAAAGGTAGTCTTAGCTAGGGAACAGTAAATCTTCAGGACTGGAACATGGAGGTTCAGGCCCATACACAGATGGATATACTTGAGAAAGAGCTAAAATTTGTAAGGAAACCAGAAGCAGTCATGGCAATTTATTTTTTCTTATATTACCGACATGAAGTTTCTTGCAACTCCTCTGCTTTTGGAGTCTGAAAAGGCCCCCAAATAGACAACAAGCTGTCTAGCAGAGGCAAGCTAAACACGCTACAGTATTGCAGCAGGGGTCACCCATATGGCAAAACAAAAACCTTCCCTCTTCTCCCCCAGACTTGGGGGTGCCAACTGCATGCACACAAAAGGGAGCAAGAGCAGCCACAGAAAGAACTTTGAAGACAGCCCACAAACAGGAGCAGGAACATGCATACAGCTACAGTCCCTTCTGTGCTGTGAGTTCTGTGGCACAGAGCAGGTGAGTGCTGCTGGCCCTCAGTACGCATTGCCCAGGCTTTTCTCTTTGGCCACCTATCCTGACAAAGAAGTCTGCAACATTTTCCCCTTCTTTTACCAACAGTGTGAACTCCAAAACACGTGGAGAGAACATTCAGTATATTGATGAATATTAAAATATTTGGGATACCATATGCTAATAATGTATTCCACAGTGTTCACAGAACCTTATGCCTAAAGAATAGGAACCTATGAGTGACTTGGGCTCAAATAGATTTACAAGTTGGAATAAAACTGCTTCACACACACACAACTAGTTAATAATATAGACAGTAAAGACTTTGCACTGAAGTACACTAAAGCATATGTGATTATACTGGATTGTACTTTTAAAACATTTTAAAGGCAACTTTTCTCCTCAGAGAGATTTGTAAAGCCAATCACCTGGAACAAAACCAAACATTGCATTCCCAGGTCTTACATGAATCATTGAGGTTCACTTCTGTTAAAAGAAGTATAGTGCTAACAAGTAAAATTATTTTAAAATTCACTTTTTTCATTATATCTAATTGCAAGGTTTAATTGTGTCCTTATTTTCTCTCAAATCAGTTTGATTTTGCAGTGTTACTACCTTCTTTATAGTATCTTTTCCTTCTTTTTTGTCTGTGCACCAATCCCATAAATATATAAGACTTTACAGGAAAAAATCCATCAAAACAAAACAGTAAAGTGAGGTATTTATGTTTACTTAAAGAGGCTGTCTACCTCTTCTCATTCCTTTTACTGGCATTGGAGCAATCTGAATAGTTAGTTGCTAAACAGCTGCAAAAAGGAGCTTGTTCCTTTTCTGGCCTGCTTTTAGAACTGCTTTGTTTTCCTTGAAGTGAATTTTTAATATCTAATTGTCCCAACTCTTCTGTGTAAAAGCAGAGAAATTTTATCTAAATATATTTTTCCTTCATGATCTTATCATCATCTCTTTTACATTCTGTATCCTTCATTCGCAAAAAAGACACAACAAGTCATAGTTAGAAAAATGATTCATGTTTTGTCTTACATTTAGTTGCAAACTCAGTCCGACTTACCAAGGGGGATAGGCAATTGCCTCAACCTAAGGGCAGATCTCTCTTGAGTGCAAAGGTCTTATCTCCATATACAAGAGGCAGAGGAAAAGAGATTTTAGTAAGTTTTTCACCTTTTATTAGGGAATCAATATTTTTGTAGCTGGTCTGATACTTTGATGACACCACGTTCTATTTCACTTCAGGACTTGTGAGAATACATTTGGGGGTGCAGTTATGAAACTGAGTTTCTGCCTAATCTGAGGCTCTGCTTACAGGGATCAGTACCTCTCATCTGGCATCAGTCAACATCCCCACTTTAAGCAAAGAGGCAAGGATGAATTATCAGTTCACTCACTACAGAGCTGTCCCCAACAGCTGTAATTTGACCAAGATCAAGAAGGAGAGAAAACTTAGTTGAATTGCTATGTTGTTCAGAAATTCCTATATCATAGATTTTGACAGAGGCTTTTCTTACTTGCCCCATGTCAGCAGCTGTGCTACACAAATGTCTATCTGCCTTATCAGAAAGCCTCTCAAATGAACACTTCTTAATATCTTTCTTTCCCAACCAACCATAGCAGCAGCAGCCAACTTCTTGCAACAAATCTGTAATTATATTAAATAGCACAGTTAAATTAGACTCAGATGCTCTGAGCTATTGCATAGACTTGATGATATTTCTGAGACTCCACTGTAATTTTTGTGGAGAGGAGTTCATCTAAAAGTCCCCAGCATGTGCCAGTCTCTCTGCCTTGTGCAACAGCTAACATTAGGTAATGCTGGCCCAGCAAAAATTAGACCCTGTGCACCACTGTCTTCTGTCAGGCTCTCAGCAACTACCCAGCAGTGTGGGAATCAATCCCACTGAGAAAAATGCCAAGTGGAGAAACAGGACAGATCATTTCCAACTCTGAACTGAAGCCCTCTGAGAATGTCAAAAATAAATGTGAAGAATCTGAACAGCATTTTTTTCTGCTGCCTGTAAGTTGTGGATAATAGGAAAGACAAAAGACAATGGAGGGTAATATTAGTTCTCTGTGTGGTTTGTTCTGAAGTACTTGGTATTTAATAGCAGCTAAATCAGGCAAGAAGGCGTAGACTGATTTGGCAGAAAGTTTGCTCTAGTACATAACATAAAACATATGAAGGTGATCTACTTAACCTCTTCATTTCTACCCTTGCACAGCTTTTAATTCAACAGGAAGTAGGGAAAGACGGCATATACATATGTACACTTTTGAAAGGCTAGGAGAGGAAGTGGAAGATTTTGTTCTTTTGTGACTTACAGGGCTGCTCATACTGAAAAGAAACTCAGTGGAGCTGAGGGCTTCTGAGCCACACATGGCAATTGAAATAAAAACAACTAAATAAATATATCTGGTGGAAGGAATAATGAGAAATATTTTTTCCGCTGTAAAAAATATTTCTCAATATTTCTCCACACATACATACACTGTAAAATGTGTGCATGTATGTGTGTAGCTTCAGTACTTTTAGCAAAACTGCAGCCAGTGGAGATGGGTATGAAATTGACAGCTTTCCTGTATTAACCTCATTGATGAATGTGTCCTAGAACACACAGACCATATACTGGGTATTTATTAATGATGTATCAGAGACATGTTCTTATACTGATGTGTATATTATTGCAATAAAGAATCTTACAATACCTTCTAATGCAACTAACCACCAGTATCCTAAACCCACATTTTTCGCCTTTTTGTTGAAATTCTTAGGAAACAATGCCATTAAATCAAAAGGAAGAAGGCAGCATTAACAGTGCAGTAAGGAGAAGATAACTTAAAACAGAGTTCTGCATATATTTGTTCTACAACCAGTTTCTGTTTACATTTGGAATTTTATAAAATTCTGCTATTGTATTCCCATGCAATAAAATTCCCATTAAAAAATAGTTGGAACACAAATATTTTCCTCATCTACAATATGACTGAGTTATTCCTACTCCTCGAAATTTAACTTTTTCTGTTTACTTTTAGTTGCAACGTCAATATTTTAAAAAAAACAAAAGAAGCAACTGGTGTTAAGAATTCTGGGGCAAAACCTAACCAAAAAACTCCTGTCTTTAGCATTGATAACAGCCAAAGAACTGTGATGTTTAAGGCTTTAAAGTTAGCCTTCCTATTACCTACAATAAACTCCATAGAGTTTATTTTGTTTATTTAGTGATATATAAGGTTGGAGTGACTTCTGGGATTACAGAAGCCTACAACTTTTTCAGGTTTCATTAGCATTTGTGGGAATCACATACATGCATCAGTGTCAAGATAAAAGAATTAAGCTTTAAATAAGAAGGCACATTTAAAGAGAGATTTCTATCAGGGCATTTTACATGACTATGAAAGATTTTGATTTCATCCACACTCAGCAGGGGTGCCCGTTATTCAAACCATGTGGTATCTGCTTGGTATGCAGGGCATAAATACTGCTGCTGTCAGCATTTGCTTTAAAATCTGATGCAATATATTACAAAGAAGATTTGAACAATCATAACTAAAATTTGTTGGGAAGACTTGAAACAAATGTTTGAATAAAGTTGAAAACTTATGGAAACAATAAAATCTGAAATGTTATAAAAAGAAACTTAGTATCCACATGGGAACTATTCTACAACCTTCTTAGCAAATTTTAATCAGACACGCCTAACAAAAGTAATACAACCAAATTCATATAAACAAAAACATGCGTACCTTCCAACAAAGGGATTAAATACTGCAGTTTACATTTTTTACAACTACCATATATAGGAATACTTGGTGCAATCTGACAGCATTAAACTTAGAGAAAAATGCACAGCCAATTAGCAAAATAGTTTCCAACATATATCTGTTTATCAGGTAATTTTTCAGTATTTTCCACTGTGAAATCTATATTTACATTGACATTCACACGACGTCATTCTAACATCTTTATTCCATTTACCTTTATTTGGTCTTCTTAAACCTTATGAGAAATTCTTCTCTCTAAAATACATACACTGATAAGCATAACCACCACAATCTGCAATATTTAAATTTATTTGAAGTTTTACTATCAGTGTTGCTCTAATTTGATATTTAGACAGGTCTATCAGAAGCTATAAAGGAGTTCAGATGAAACAGTTCTTTCCAAAAGAGATCTAAAGAAGTACTATAAATTACGCAGCTGACACAGGACTCGAAAATAGATATCTGTGTCATAATAAATATTTTATACTATGTAACTTATTGGTCGAGAGGTTTTCAAAGTCTTATTAAAACATGACTATGTACAAGACAAAATTAAAGAAGCTGTGTTAACGACTTTTTAGAGATGAAGGATCCATGGGAACAGTGGTCAACATTTTAGAGAAATTGTGACAATAATAGAAAAAAACTCCTGCATCTCTGATCAGGATATTAAAACGCATACTACTTTTAAATTCAATCTGTGATTCAGAAGACTGGTCTTCATCTACACACAAAACTCCAAGAAGGGTATTTGAGATAGTAAAACATATTTTGCATTATTTATAGCGATATTAATTAAAGGAAATGAGACCAGCACTGCAGGATTTGACTAATAAAAATGTTGTTTTGCACATTTAAGATTATTAAAGATTTAAGATTAAGATTATTTAAGATTATTTAAGAATATTATTTTAGGAAGCAGAAAGGATATTCCTAAGATGAGTCATCTTTCTTATAGTCATCTTTCTTATAGGTGTTCCTTAATCTGCTGTAGACAACAAACTGATAAGCTCCTAGGCAGATAGACCTGGATCCAGTATGATTAGTCTTTAATTAACTATGTTCAGCAGAAGTATTTTAGTATTAGATTAAGACTGAATTTTACTGACAATGTACTTGATTCAGCTTCAAAACAGATTACAGGGCCTCTCGAGATCCTTTCCAAGATAATTTTTATAAAAACAGCAAGATGGATCTTATTGTTAATATATATATAAAAAATACAAAATCACTCTGTGACCACATTGAAATGCTAAATTCAAACAATAAAACACCAGAAAAGTGTTTTTCACTGACATAAACAAATAGTGAAGAATCAAAGTTTGTTTATGAAGATGAATACAATGAAGTTGAGTCTGAACTAATGACAATCATCATTATTTTTGTTTCATATCATTACATGTCACCATCAAGTATAGATTCTATCACAAATCATGAAAATAACTTTTAAGGAACATGTTAATGCTAACCAAGGATAAAGGTTCTGATGACAGGATGCCAAATTTTTCTGATGGCAGAAGAAAAGTATATCTGAATTGTGCTTTTGTCACTTTTTCACCTCTTCCTTTTGGCTTCAACACAGTCAATTCTATTTGCCAAGATGTGATATATCCCTATGGAGGCATCCACAAAAAGAATACCTCCAAATAGAAAACTCAAATATTTTTGTCAGCTTAACCAATGGCAAAGATTCTACAGAAACTTGTTAGTTCCAATTCTCAACTCTTTCCCTTCTATTTATATGTATTCTATATTATTTCTTAAAGAAAAAGTAATGGTTTATTAAAAAGTAATGATGGTGCAATAATAAGAAAACAACAATGTAGCAACAGTAAAGTCAACTGCTTTATTCACTGCTTCATTCTCATCATTGGAAGCCAGCTTCCATAACATAAAAGGACTGGCCAGGTGTGGGGATTTTGGGCTTTCTTTTAAGAATTATTTTCCCTGCCTACTGTGTAGCTAGACTACTGGTGTAATATAGCAAACATTTCTTTTTGTGTTAGACAGATAAATGATGGTATTAGAGCACAAAGTTTCTTAAAAAGCAATGTTGTAGGGACTTCACTGACCACAAAGCACAGAACCATCTGTCAGACATGGTACCAGAATGCATAGGCCATGTATTTCTGGCATTAGCTTTCTATTCTTTCTAAAGATGTTAATCCTACCTCATCACAGTTACCCATTTTGCACCAGTAACAAACTTCCTCTCATTTCCTTGCTTTGATGGACCTATGACATCAGTTTTACCCCTAATACATGACGCCTTGTATTTCAGTACCTCACTTCTTATTCTGATGGCTACAATAAATCACCCAGAGCTAACTATTGTATCGATAAAAGGAAAAAATTTGAGATGCCATTTCAAAGTCTCTAAAGTATTTCAGAATAACAGTTTGATGAGCCAGAGCATAAAGTTCAGAGAGGACTTACATCCAGTGGGATTCTGAGGGTATGTGAAGTGGTATGTGGGTACTGGTTAAATTTCCCACTTTCCAGTACTCCACACTCAGATAATACACATTTCTAAACACTACTACCCAACACAAATCCCTAAGCATACTATTAGGCACATATTGGCTAATAGTGTGATCTGCATATTCCTCAATCCTGCCATAATTTCCTATTTACAATTACAGATCTTGTTTCAAATCAGGGCCCTCAGAAGCTGGGACAATGGTGGTAGAAGCTACCCTTTAGGTTTTTTTAAATCACAAGAACTGTGAAAGTACTACAATTGAAGCCATAGTTTGGGTATAAATAATGACTCAGACAACTGTTTTTTATTTTCATTTTTGTTTTCACTGACTGAGAATGTAAATTGAACTTTAGTGCTATTGTGCTTTGTTCTCCCTCTCTGTGAAAAAATGTGTTCTGCATTAAATTGCATGGATAAACTCAAACAGCTCCAAATATCACCCTTCAGCTTTTGTATGACACAAGAGCCAAGAAAAGATAGAGAATGTGGTTTTATGACCAACAGATGGTGTAATTGGTATCATAGATGTTTTTATGTCAGGGGGTCGTAGGTTCAGTCTCCATCTGGAGCCTTCTCAGATCTGCTGTGTAGCCCAATGATTAAAGAAGCTATATTGGGTCAAAGACACAACCACCTGCCTGAGGGTAAAAGAATTGCTTTCTTGATCTATCTGTTATACTACAGTTGCCTCCCATACTACAGTTTTCAAGCCAACCACTGCAGCAGTTAATAACAACAGGACTGCACAAAATATTCAACACCATTTTGTTCCTATCCTTTGAGTCTCTCAGGATCTTTTGACAAATCTCCTAAAAGTAAGTCTTGTCTTGTTAACAGGAGTGAAAAGCTATTCTGAGGATGATAATTATAGAGGACCAAAATCCAAGGAAAAGGAAACAAGTAGGCTGGATAAACTTTGAGAGATTCAGCATTGTTCAGTTGGCCAAGAGGGCTCACACCTCCCAGTCAGAATTAGACACACTTGTACTTTGATGGTAAAATGCAACATCAGTGCTCAGCACAATTAGTCTTAGCTACAGTTTATGGATTAGAATACTAAAAAATGCTCAATCCTACAGTGTTAAGTTTGTATGTGGTTTACCTAAAGGGTGTACAGACAGATCAAACATAGTAAATAGGCAAACAATGAGATCATTAGTTTACCTCCCTTATGGGGTGAGTATCAGCAGTAATAAATGCACAAAACCAATGAAACTGGGGCTTCACTGGAAACCAATACTGTCACTTCCATGAAGCAGGGATTCTACATATTACACAGTGCACCAAACTTGCCTGGCATACCTCCTAATTCAGTTGCTCTCTATAGAACTGGTGCCAGAGTATTTACTTGGCTATCACCAAAAATGAACAAAATATTTCTGTCTAATTAAAAATCATTCTGCAAATTACTAGTTTCATTAAGTTCTGCCACAAAGAATCATATGACTCTTCACAAACTCTGGATAGCAGTACCCCTGTGTTAGATAGAAACCCATCCACTATCTATATTTTAAAGATAAAGACACAAACATGAGTTAAATTATTTCATTTATCAAATATCATGTATTTACACATAAAAAACCAGCAAAGTCAAACTCTTTCAGAATGTTAGAATATTCCCTTATATTCTGTTTTAAAGATTCTCCCATGCTAATTATAAACTTGGTCTATATTAGTACTTTAAAATAAGCTTTAACACAAAATTAAAGCTAATATTAAATAGACATGTATATTTTCAAAATTGAAACACAATACCTATTATTTTAACTGATTGTAAATACAAAGAAAATAACATGTGATCTCATTACAAGCTTTAAAATTTCCCCTATATGACTGAACTGACAGCCTGCTAGATCAGTGCAACCACTTGATAGAGACTTCTCTGGCAAACCTACATCCCTGATGTAGGTTCAATGTCACAAATTAAATATCACATATTTTATCTGTTGATAATACACAAGACTATGTGCTTCTTTCTGCAGATCCACAAACACAATACACATATATCTTTTGAAGACGTGTGTCTTCAAAAAAGCAGTTGCAGGTGTTTAACTGCATTTGCTTCAATACTAAACATATATTTGCATGGGGTGCCATTCACATGATAAATCTTTGCTGGTATAAAAAAACCCAAGATGCAGTAAGAGGGGAAAAAGGTATATTTTCTCTCTCATATCACAAAGAAAATTAATATGCATTTCTATTTATTTTTACTTAACACAAGCAGTGGAATATTTTCCTTTAACACAAAAAAGATACTCTGTCTGCTGCAGAGCACTCTTCCTAATAGGCTGTGCTTTAGGCAGGAAAACAATTGCCACCTCAAAGTAATAATATATATATTTCCATGCCAATCACCTCTATGTAGCTGAGACATTTCAAGTAGAGGCAGGATTTATAAAAATGAGTAAATTCAACTGACCAAAATATCTATACTAGCTGCTGAGTATATTGCTTAGACATTTGAGTGTGAACAAATGGGAAACACCATCAACATAATCATTCAGCAGCCAAAAACCCAAGCTTGTTAATTTAAGTACTTCTGTGTGAATTCACGTAGCCTGTCCTCATGGGTACATTATGTCCTCTTCTTCCACTTGTCTCCTCAAGTCCATCTATACTCCCTTTAAGAGGTGTAGACAAACACACAATACTGTGTACTGGCAGTCTAAGATTCTTCTGAGACTACTCTTGTTCACAGAAAGTAAAGGGCTGTGTCAGTTGGTCCCCTCAGTCACCAAGATAGATATTAAAATATTAAATAGCTTGGACATTGTGCAAATTTCATGCTGCTCAAGAACAGTCACACAGTAAACTACACCAAAGGCAAGTGCTTTGCTGCCATTTTATCACCTGTTTCAACAGAAACTCCTTCATCCATGAGTTAGGTCGCTAAATATTTCTTCTGCCCTGCTGGCTGCAAAAAGAATCTCTTTGGCTAAAGCAGTACACATGCACTGAACTTTTAGGGTTTTTCCATTTTAAGGCTTGAAGTGGCCAAAACTTGTTAAAATCCTACCATGTGATACCAACTTTTATCTCTGGTCAAAACTGTTAGGGGGTTATGGAGAGGTTTTTTGTCTAGCCGTTTTCACTGGCTTTTGTGGGGTTACACCAGGCTGGTGACTGATCGCTTCTGGGGTTTCTTAAGGTTCCACCTTAGGCCCAGCTCTCATCTATATCTCCATGAACAGCTTGCATCCAGGATTCAAAGGTACACCAACTCTGCCACTGTGAGGAGCTGCCAATTCCCATGAAGGCAGAGAGACCCTGCAGAGACCTTGTCAAATCAGAGGACTGAGCAATCATCAGCTGTATGGCATTTAATAAGAAAAGGTCCTGGATTCTGCTCCAGGGAGAAGTCAACCCTTGATGTACAAACTGGAGAACAGGATGCTGGAAAGGAGTGCCACAGAAAGGCACCTAGGGGTACTTGTTGAGGGCAAGTTGAATGTAAGTCAATTTGCAGCCAGGAGGGCCAGTTGTGTCCTGTGGGGCATCAGGCACAGCATCACCAGCTGGGCAAGGGAGGGGATTGTCCTGCTCTGCTCTGCTCAGCCTCACCTTGAGTGCTGGGGCCAGTTTTGGGTGTCACAATATAAAAAGAATACAAAGCTATTAAAGAGTGTCCACAGGAGAGTAATGGAGAAGGTGAAGAATGCAGAGCAGAAGCCATACAAAGAGCAGCTGAGTCCCTTGGACTGTTCAGCCTGGAGAAGGGCAGGCTGAGAGGAGACCTGTAAGTGAAGAGCTGGGGAAGGCACTGATCTCCTCTCTGTGGTGACCGGTGACAGGACCTGAATGGCCTGAAATTGTATCAGGGGAGATTCAGGCTAGGTATTAGGAAAAGGGTCTTCCCTGAGAGGGTGGCTGGTCAACAGGATCCAAAAGGAAGTGGCCACAACACCAGCCTGACCAGAGCTCAAAAAATATTTGGGCAATGCTCTCAGACATATGGTGTAATTCTTGGGGCTGTCCTGTGCAGGTCAAGGAGTTGAACTTTGTGGGTATCGTCCAACTCAGGGTATTCTGTGATTCTATGGTCTCTTTTATCAGCCCAGCATAGAAAATGTATTTATAGAAAGATATATGAATACTTAATTCCCCTTGATATCATACACCAAATTCTTCCCCCAGGTTGCAAAACATATATATAACTTCACTAATTTGCTGATTTCTTTGTGATGCAGCTGCATCTAATTTTGCTGTAAGGTAAGACACTATTTTATCCTGCAAACAGCTTGATTATGTGACAATTTGCAGTACAAGCTCACCATTCTACAATGTACATTGTTACTTCCTAGACTTTGAAGGGACCAACAATGGGTGAACAACAATTCTGGAGAAAGGACTAGAGACAGAATTGCAATTCTGCAGACAAAATCTGCTGCAGCTCTACTGCAGCACCTTGCAGTTAACTTACTACTCTCTTAACCAGCATCTAATGAGCACTTGTGCCTTGTGTTCAAATTGAAGGCTCCTCAAATACTAGCAAATTCCACCTTTGTAGAAAACACCATCTTCCACCATGTTCACCTCACAGTACTCAAAAAATGTGTACATTTTTGACCTGTAATTCCAGCATAACTGACAATGCAGCTGTGATATTCTACCCACACTTAAACTCTATGTTTTCAAAATGGGAAAAATATTCAAATATTCTGTACCTACAGGTGATCATTGACACCTTGAGTACTTGTTTCCACAGACCTCAACTTACACTTAGCATTCACCAGCACCACAGAAACAGGTCACTTTAATTTCATTGGCATCATCAAATAAATCAAATTAATTTGTACAATTATATTAAAGCAAACACTCACTACTTGGGTAATTTTCAAGCATCTAGCAATGCATTTAGTCTGTCCTGAAAAATGAAGGCAAAAAAGCAGGAAGATGACTGGAAAACAAAAATGAAGGAAATAGCAAAAGCTTAAAGAAACAAGAAAGCAATCTGTTTAAAAGTTTTAATATTTTAAAATCCTTAAATATTTTAAAATTTTTATTCTCAAAATAGCAATCAAGGTTAAGCAGTTTTAAAAGTTGAGCAGGCTATGCATTTAAAATGTGTTTATTAAAGAATTTTAATTAGCAAATTTTAGTAAAATTATCATGCCAAGTTCTTTTATCCACAGGGAAGTCAGGAGATTTATTCTTGCAAATGTTGATTACTGTTTAGTAGTGACTCTTTGTATATAGCCTATCTTTGAAAATCTAAAGATGGAGAAAATAGACCTATAGTCTTTCACCAAAAAATATTTGATCAGAACTATCATAGATAGGAATTTCATTATCACTGAGTACTCCTTACTATCAGCTGCTTTAAAGGCCACTTAAATACTCCCATGCTTCAAGCCTAGAGGTTGCACACAAAGGTAAAGGAGTATTGTTGCCTGTTTAGATCTGTAACTAAAGTGAATGTGAATTCGCTATTGACACTAAGGCAAATCTTAACTCAGTACAAACATGATACACAGAACTGAGGCTAGTTTGTTAAAAAATAAAATCCTGGACAAAGTTAAAACAACAAAAAAAAAAGTCTTTGATCTTTCATCAATTACCTGTTGAGAACAGCTATTTCTTTGCCTCATGTGAAAGAACAGAAAGAGTCCAAACCACTAAAAATTATGAGAGGAATTCAAAGTCACCACTCAGATTATCAGGAAGTGCTGGTATTCCATTACCTTTTTTTATCCTCTCAGTCACCAGCCTAAGTTGTACTTACTGTCTTGCTCATGCACTCTCTCAACACCTACTGTGACACTGGTAATCAACAAAAGGCTTGCTCCAATCAAAATCCAATTTTAATCAGACCAAGTGTGAAAAATTATTTCCACTTCCTGTTCTGAGTGTCACAGAACAGGAATCAGAATCAGAATTACAGTCACAGTACAGAATCCCAGAACAGGCCAAGCTGGAAGTGGCCTCAAAAGATCATCAGGTCCAACCTTTTCTGAGAAGGGAAGCCTAGATGAAATTATCCAGCATCCTGTCCACCTACATCTTGAAAATCTCTCAAAACACATGAGGAGGTGGTTTTCCAGTAATTGACTATTCTCCTCACCATAAAAGATGAAGCCTTTCCCCATGCAACTTGTACATATCAGGTTGCATGTGACTCGCCTTGAGAAACCAGGTCTGCTGGGGGTTCACGAGGTCCATCTGTCAGATAAGATGAAAAGCATCTTTCTTTGCTCATTAGCTTACCAAGTTGGTGAAGAGCTGCAGCAGATGAGGTTCAGGTTGGCTATCAGCAAGAACCTCTTCATGAAAAGGGTTGCCAAACATTGGAACAGACTGCTCAGGGAGGTGGTGGAGTCACCATCCCTGGAGGCATTCAAGAAATGACTGGATGTGGCTCTTAATGTCATGGTCTAGCTGACATGGTGGTGTTTTGTCAAAGAATATACTTGATCTCAGAAGTCCTTTTCCAACCTTAATGATTCTATTCTATTATACTGCCCATGTAATCTGTGGATGCTCCATCCCTAGCACTGTTCAAGGCCAGGATGGATGGGGGCTAGTGCAACCTGGTTTAGCTGAAGGCATCCCTGTTTATGACAGTTAGTACTAAAATTACCTTCAAGGTCCCTTTCAACCCAACCCATTTTATGATTCTATCGCCCATCCATTCTTCATGTGGCTTTTTGTGAAAAGAGCTTCTGCCATCTTTGTACACACTGTGCAAGAACTGGAAAATTGTCCTCCAGCTTTTCTTTCTTCACGGGGCATGTTCCCCAGCCCTTTGGTCATCTTATGGTCCTCCTTTGGACCTTCTCCAATCTGTCCTTATCCTCCTTGAATTATGGATACCAGAATAGGAGCACAGTCTGACAAATGCTGATTAGAGTGAGACAATCACTTATTTTTGGCCTACATAAAATGTAAGTTAAACAGTGGATTACATATTTCCAATTCCACTTAAGCTGTTCCTTTGACTCCAATACTTATACTGGTTTCTGCCAGCTTAGAATCCTCTGCTAGAAAATACAACTCTCCATTATACAAACAGCATACTGAGCTAAGTGGTAACACCTCTAATAGCAGAGGAAAATAGAGAAATGTTATCTATAAAATATGGTAGGCAAAAGGGCAGTATTTTATTCTGTAAAAGCATCTCAAAGTTGTGGCATATGGCATCCTAACTCAAGTTTGTTGATACACCAGAAATTCTATACTGAGTCACAACAAAACTGTATTGCAACCAGTGTCTAGGTTGCAATAGCAGTTTTCAGCAAGTGTGTGCTACCAAAGTATTACAAATTGGACATGTATAAACTGTCCTTCCCTGATAGGTACTCTTCAGCAGATTTAGTATGGAGAGGCTTCTGTGACTTTTACTACGCATATTTTGCAACTACCTAGTACATAATGGACAGGAAACCAAAATCTGAAAAATCTATGAACAGCGAGACGGAATAAGCCTGTTACCTTATTACCATGAAAACTGCCAAAGAACATAAAAACACTAGAAGAAATGTTATCCAGACATTTCCTTTTATTAGGACACTGAAACAGTTTAATGTACAAATGCTTTGTGTTAGTTGTAAATATTTCCTCTGTTTAAGCAGCATTTACAGCTCTGTACATTTACATGTGCACTTCTCTAGTCATCTTAAGATGCAAGACACTTTTGTGGTAGCAACTTCATAGATCAGTGAATGCCAACACTCCACAACCCTGTTTAAAATAATAAAGTCCAGATGGAGTGACAGAAAGGAGACAGTACACCATTCTGTGCATTGACTGGGTTCGCATTACAGAAGTGGAAAAAAAAAAAAAAAATCAAAGTTATTCAGCCATATGTCTCTTTCTTTCTTAATACTCTCCTTATGCATTTCACCTCCTATCCAAAAAATAATGATTACTATAATAAACAGAAAAGGCATCTGTAGTTTTTCCTATAAAAACCATGAAACTACACAAATAGCAATCAATTATTTTAAAATATTCAAGGAAAATAAATATTTTTGTTTAAAATATGAATATATATAATGCAGACATGTTTCCTCAAGATAAAATATTCTGAAAGCATAAATTCTTTCCAGTCCACCCCAGTCCTCATATATTGTAAAAAATTGGTTTCATCAAGACAATTTCAATAAATGACCAACGTTTTACAGTTAAAATGCCCTCCTTCTCAACTATCAGATATTAATAGTCTATTTAAAAAAATTAGCAACATTTATTTTTCTTCACTATTTAAAATACTGGATTTATTATCCACTTAGCTGAAACTCTGTTCCAAGTATGTGGCAAAGTGAAATACATAAATTAATTGAAACAAAATTTATTTTCAAAAGATACTTTGAAGTTTGGCATACAGTCCTTCTGTTTGATTCATCTCACAGTATCCTACTTAATAGGTTTACACTGAACTCCAGTCTCATGCCCACATCTGAAGAAATGGATGGAAAAATACCAATTCATCCAAATGTAACTACAAAGCAACTAACACAGATTTGTTAATATATTTATCAGCCAAGAGCACTGGGCAGTTAAGCACCTTAACAGGCTTCTGGTTTTTCAAATGTCAGAAGTCTAATCAGAATCACCTGCTGTCTCCCTAACCCCAATCAACATTTTTCCCCAGAGCCACCCATTTCTTCATCTGCTTGCCATGACAGACATATTTATCAAAAAAGTCAAAATGAAGAGGAGCCAGATATGCTTAAATTGAACAGGGATTTCCCTCTCCACCAGTTACATTTCATAAGTGTCTTAATTTCTTACAGAGACCATGCATATAACCTGTCAGTAAAATATATATTACAAGAGCACTTCAGCTGCTATTAACCACAAGGTATTCACTTTACTGTGATCTAAATGCTTCTTTCCTACATACTGGTAAACAATAAAAAAGAACAAAGGTATTTTTACCAATGTTTTAATGGTGGGTATGTGTTTGTCAAATGAATCAGATTATGGCATTTCTTAGCAACATTTTTAAACTTTTTTTTCATCAGAACTACTTAGTCACAGATTTGAAATTGTTAGAAATTTCACTCTGCTTCTACCTTGTCATCACTTCATTTAAAGCAAAAAAACCCAACAAGCCAAGAACAAAAATAACAACACAAATCCATGTATCTAAAATTTTTGTTAGTTCTCTAAGCACAACAAAAATTCTACGCCATTTGCAGACAACCTAAAATAAAATGAGAGAATTAAATACAGATTCTGCAACTTAGGATTTCAATGCCAATGGTTATTTGCTTACCTTCCCAGGCTTATCTTAACTCCAAAACCATTTAGTATGCTACACTGGAATCAAAGCACCTCATTTGTTCTAAATTTATACATCAAAGGCTTGACTTCACTCGAATTTGCAGGTTTCAATTATCCAGCCAAAAATGGCTCAAAAGCTCAAAGTAGAGCCATAACATTTAACATTTAATTTCCATTTCTTTCAGTCTCTAAGGGTCCTCAAGATGACTATTCTGCCCTTCAGTTCCAGTCTGTAAAATGGGAGTCAGTCTCATTCTGCATATTTTTTTCTCTCCTAAATTGTTGGCTTCTCACTGGCTTTTATTCATGGTTAACAGAGAAAACATAAATGTCATTGAAAGAGGGATTCTCTTTCACACTGGGATTTCTTTTACTACATTACACAGATAATGATTTGACTATTTCCAATGTCAAGCAACAATCACAGAAGCATCCCAACATAACTCTAGGTATTCTATCTGAACATACACAGATGAAAAGTTTTGAAAACCAGCATAGAAACACTCTCTGTGAACTGGAGGCAGCAGAGACTATGCTTACCTAATGTAGAATATTTAACAATATATGGTCGACCATGCTACAAAATCCAATTTTGTAAGTAAAAATCTGAATCAAACATGATTATATTTAACAATGATGTTTCTCAAAAATAGTCCTATATAATCCTTGTAGTAGCGACCAAAAAGGCACATAAGTACAAAACAACTCAACACATATTAGGCAGAATACAAAAATTTCAGACAGGTGTTCTTAAAGCAAAATTGTGAAATAAAAAGCTGTATTTTCTGTTTTATAAAAAGATATGTACTTTCTTACGAGTTTCCTATTGAAGTAAAGTGTCCATATATGTAATGTCCATCTGAGCTTACTTAAAATCCTGACAGCACAACCTCCAAACATTACTTTCAAATTACTTGGGAATTGTACGTGCACAGATTGACTTGTGTTTAAGTAGTATTTGTACCATCTAAACTCTTAGTAGCTATCTGCAAGTCTTCCCTTCTAAGGCATAGATGTTTACAGATAAAACAGAGCACACATCATTTTTGTGCTTAAAAGCAGTTTGACTAAGCTAGTATTTAGTTGCTGTTTCAAAATCTTGGTTCATTTTCCATGTTGCCTATTACTCCTTTTCAAGACTGGTACAAAGCTCCCTTACCTGAATATACTACACTGGAATTACAGCAGTTTCACAATTCAGACATTTGAATTTAGATATTTTAAAGATAATAGTACGAAAAACCTCACCCATAATATCAAACATGCATATAATTACATATGGAATGCAAAAATTAAATAGTATTTGATATTAATTTACTCTCTGGCCAGGCTTTCTTAAAACCTGGCTGCCAAAAACGGCTAGAGAAAGATATATAAACAAAAAGAATTGAAGGTCCTCCCTCCTATAACTCAATAATAAATGACATAATATAGCACAAAATTATATCTTAATGTGTTGTCCTTTTGGTAATATTAGGAACAGTGTATTTTCATTTGGAAGATGGGGAGGGATAATTGAAATTTATTTGAAGTTCTCACATTCTGAGAAAATGGAGAGAAAACAACACATTTTACATGGTTTGGGGTGAAACTGAATGTTTATACACAGTTTTGAGAACGTTTAAGGGTTTGAGGAAATAAATTTAAAACTTTTTATACTAACTTATGAAAGAGTCATGAATTCAGTAGTGATATCCCATTTTAAGTAATGTGAGTAAACGGTAGAGTTTGAACCGGAACAACACTGTCATTCACTAACTCCAAAATTCAGCATTCTTCCCCTCACTGCATTTGTATCACTCTAGAACAATTTTGTTAGTCAGCTTTCAATGCCATCAGTGGAAGAGTGTGGAAGTCACTGTACAGTGTAAAACACTTATCCTGATAATGTGGGGAAAGAGGAATCCAAAAATGGCAGTCTAATTCAACACAGACTGTGCAGCTTCCTTAAGAAGTGATGCAGCTTTGTCCAGTTCTTGTTCTGTTTGTTCCACTGTTATCACTACTCGAATACTAGAAAAAGAAAACCAGAACACAGAGAGTAAACTTTTTTCCTAGCCTTCTGCTTAGAATTGTATTGTACTAATTTCAACACATTAAGATCGCTATCTGTAGGGAAATTACTACGAATTCAAATTCAACCAGGAACAAGACATATGACTAAATAGATGTGATCAGACTACTTTTTGCCCCCACTCTGCCACCCCACCATACACACTACAGAGATCTGTTATCTTTTTTACCTACAGAGTAAGAGTAATTTTCCCCATGGAAATGTGCCTGCTAACAGGCTACATGCTGATCCCCAAGATACAGGTAGTTTTGATACAGTTATTTCATGGTACTAGCATCCTGTAACAGTCACTGAAAATATACCTCAAAACTGGAGCCTCTCCCATTTTTCCAAGAACCAACTATTCAACCCACTCTATTGAACAGAACTCTATCGTTGTATGGAAAAGATATGGCCATAGCCAAAAAAAAAAAAAATCACGTAACACATTTTTTTTCTGCTAACCTGGGTGGAGGAAGACATTTTTCTTCTTTCTCCAAATAGCGAGCCTGTGTTAATGCAATACCACTATTCATGCACTACAAATAAAAAAATACAGCAAGTCAACCTGGGAATTTCTGATAGCATATCCTTTTGATCACTAAATACATATAACTAACTTCTATTAATCTGGTGTCAAGATAAATGCAAGTTATTTCCCAAATGGAGGTTGTGAAGGTTGTGTAAAATCATCTCTTAATTTCAATACAGCTTTAATACGTAAAAAAGTTTAGGATGCAGTGCCTTTAGTTTCCACCTCCATGTAATCAGGCAAACATACCAGATTTATGAGGCATTTAAATCCTACTTAAGCATATTTTCAAGGAAGTTAACTTCAGAATTTCTTTTTGTAGTGTAGCCTTGTTTACCTGCCACCTGATATATAAAGATATATCCACCCTTACTTCTTCATGTGGGACAAAAATAACCAATGTGTATTGAGGAAGGGAAAAATACTATATATAGAATATGAGATTGTTCACACATAAAAAAAGCAAATTCATGGACTAAGAAGCAAAAGTGGACCTTAAATGGTTAAAATGCCTCCAGAACACTCCTCTTATTAAAATAAAAGTTTATACAACAGTTTATGCAGCAGTTTATATGCAGATTTGAGCATTAAAATAGATAACAGGAAATAACTATTTCCTGAAGTAAGTAGTCTAAGATATATCTATAATGGTTAGAAGGTGATCTTTAACAGAGCCATATAATCAGCACAGAAACTAAGTTTCTTGCAGCATTCCTGCAAGATCTTTCAACAAATCACCCAACAAGCCTCCCTACCCTTTCTTCATTATTAACATTCAAAGGCATTGATACATTTTAATTACAATGGTGACACTTACATAATCCACAACTCTTTTGAGTAACTTCACATCATTTTCTCGAGATCCACAGCTCTCCTTCAACTGTAAGTGCAATGCTGGAGAAAAAGATTCTCCTACTACTTTTAAACCAGAAATCCTAAAACAAATAAAAAGTCTTTGATGTACATCCTACTTGAAGACATATTGAAATTCTAGATAAGCATTTCTCCTTTCTAGGTGCTGATAAAAGATGGATATCTCACTTTACTGATACTAATGTAGAAAAAACATATGTGCATTTCAGCTTGCATTACATAAAGATCAAGTTATCAAGCAAATGTTTTTCTAAGGAGTTTCAGTAAGTTTGTATAACAATAGTTACTCATCCTTTTGCAAAAAGGATTAATAAATCAGAAATTCTTTAAGAGTACTTATGAAGATGTGAGAGAAATGTCTGTTAGGTCTGTAATTTGCTGATAAAAACCCAGCTAGCTGGATCAAGTCACCTTTTTATCACTTCAGATATAACGAAGAACAAATGTTCTTCTGAGGGTTTTGCAAGATTTGTCACGATTTATGATTTTATATTATTTCTTGTAGAAATTCTTTACAGCATCATGTGTCAGTCAGAAGGTTCTCTAAATTTAGTTATAGGACTATAATTGTTCCCTTATCTGTACATAGGAACAGTTGTTAACTGGATTTCTAGAATCTGACTGAATGACTGACATTTGATTGTCATTGTCCTGACACATCACACATATTTAGGATTGAGCTATTCCCATCCAAAAATCTGTATTCAGTACCCAAGCAAGACCTCTGGTCCCCAAAATTAACAGGTCACATAAATGCATATCAACTATCAGGTGTCATTTTGATTTCTGGACTTTGATAAGCTTGCCTAATACATATTTTAAGAAGATCAGGCTTATTTTATGGTAGTATCATTCCAAAGAAGCTAATATAATCTATCATGCATTAGAGATTTGTGTGAGTGTTTTTGAAAGTTATTACTTTCTGCAATATGTAACACAAAATTGTTGAGGAAGAAGAATTGTAAAATACAATTGCAATATTACTGCACGTTAAATGGCTGTTGAGTATCACAGAAATTTCTGCCATCTTTTTAGTATCAAAACCTGACAGATAAAAAAGCTTAGTGAGTATAGCCATCATTTAAAACATGAAAGTATTAGGAAATTTTAAACCTTATTTTTCAGATAAATTCTAGCCATTTTCTCTGTACCTCCAGAACAATAGGTACTTTATTACATTTTAGCATTCAATCAAATATGTAGGAACAGTATTGTATTCAAGGTGATTGAAAGGTGCATTGAGTTCTCTGAAAGAGTATCTGCTAAGCTTCATCCCAAATGCTTTTATTTGTTTATTTAATTTTCAAAATGCTTATCAATATTTTGTGTCATTGAGAGCTATCACACTCTCCTAACAATTTTAATGTATAAGAGATTGCAGCCTTCCTCAATAGCCTTAAGATATTGAGGAAGGTATTGGACTCTTTTTAGTAGCACAACAGGGACAGTTGGGAAAGAATAATTTTTCTCCTTTAATACATATACAATTGAGTGTACATATCCCAGTCTAAGCATCTGTAAAACCAGAAACAGATTTGGGCAAGAAGAGTATTTCTTTAAAGCTCACATTATAAAGGCATAGCCAAATAAAAGCCAAAAAGCCCCAAACCCCACACTTACCCCTGTAAAGCTTTGTGAATCCGTTCACATTTAGCCCGGAGAGTCTGAAAAATGTCTATACACAAACAACAACAACAACAACAAAAAACAAAACAAAACAAACAAACAAACAAACAAACAAAAAATCACAAAAACCCAAAACAAAACAGAAAAAGAAAACACTTAGATTTCCTGTTAATACTTTACATTTCTCGAAGATTTCAAATATAGCATTTGGAACCAAACTAAGTATGTATATCCACTGAACTTAGTAAGTCTCTTTACTACTCTTTTTAATGTTCCTGATTCCTATTTCTGCCAGGAAATGACAAGCTTTTAAGTCCTGACAAATGCACTACTTCCCTTTATCTCATTACTCCAGCTGCATATGGAGCTGCTGCTGTTCATGACCATATGGAAGGGATGACACAAACACTTTGTAATGGGATTGAAATGACAGGTCCAATTTATAAATATCCATAAATATCTATTGCCACGCAGATTCTGCTCATTGAGGCTTTTCCCAATTCATGGCCATTCTTAAAGAGAAAACTGACTCCTGGATTTTCAAACTGTGGCTCTTTTCCTTGGTGAAGGCTAACCTTCCACTACACCTAACAGTCCTTTAACTTACTCTTAATTTTTTCTTCATTCTATTTCACTTCAGACAACTGATCATGGGCTACCAAGTAAATTTTATTTATTTGTCACAAATTAAATAGTTTATCTCTGCAAATGTCCTCCAATCTGTTGATACAAATGAAGGTTAAAACCAAATTCACACAATTTCATAATTTGGCCAATTTTGTCCTCATGTGCTTCTCTCCAATTCCTTAAAAAAAACCCCCAAACCCAAAAAACTTCTTTCCCACTAGGTGTTCTAGTGGCTGGGATTTGGCACTGCTGTGGTCTGGCCTCAATTCCTGGTCAGCAAAAAGGTTTTTCGAGGCCAGGTTGGATGGAGCTCCTGGCCTAGGTATCCCTGCCAATGGCAAGGGTGTTGGAACTAGATGATCTTTAAGGGCTTTTCTAGTTGACTCCCAGAGCAGAATCTTCTGTCTGCTAACTTTAGAGAAATACCAGACCTGTATCTGGTCCTGCAATTAAAGGCAGTTTGCACCCTGATCCTTCCTGAGATTCTTGCCTGAATGCTTAACTAGAGAAGGAAAAAACCCCTAATTATATAGTGCAAGTGGAAAGGAGAGGGTTGCTCTGTCCTGAGGAAATATATAATCATTTGCTTCTATTTAACTTTCTCTTCCTTCATTTGTGTGGAAGGAATATGTTTTTAAGGAAAAGGCAAAGAGGCATATCACTGATCTAAACAGTAGAATAAAAATGTCCTATTTGCTTTTTAAAAACCCTCTGTGTCCCTCTTAGCCTCAAATAACTTGCTTATTTTCATCTAGAAGACAGAAAGAGATGGAAACATTGAAGAAGAAAAGCAGAGTGGGAAATAACATTAAGAAAAAACATGCAGGTAAAATTAATTAACAAAAAAATAAGAGGATATCAGAGTAAAAAGGTGGGAATAAAAAGTAGGGAGAAGGACAAGATATTAGTTTGGGGTGAAGAAAGAGTGAAGGATAACATTTTCCTGAATTAAGTACCTGGATTATCCTCCATAATATTCAGAGCCTCAATAGCAGCAGCAGCTAACAAAGGAGGTAGGGAGGCAGAAAAGCAATAGCCTTGACCAGACAATCGCTACGGGAGAAAAGGAAAAAAAAATGATAATAAGGTAGACAATATTTAAAAGTTAATTCATGTACATATTAAAAACCTCTCCTCCACACCTACAGGTACATGTAAGGATTTAAAACTAGGTCCCCAATTTATCTACAATATTTCATAGGAACCAGTTTCTGTGTAGAATGAAATACAGCATAATCATCTATATCCTACTTGCAAATGGGTATTAATAATTAACTCTCACATATAAGTAACTAATAGTGCCAGACTATTTATAAAGAGATCTGTCTTACCTGATGGTCAATAATAAAAGATCTTCCACAGCAAAATCCACCAATAGAAGCCAATGAATTTTCCATGTTTGCACTAATAAGATCTATATCATCAATCTGTGAGTTAAATTAACAAATTATTAAAAGATGCTTTTGATTGCATCAAGACTATAAGTTAATTTATTAACGATACATCTTGTTTCATATTACCATGAATATTGGAGAGGATCCACCAAACCATGACATAATTAAATGAAAGTACAACTGAAATAATCACTTTAATCAATACAGAAAGGACATTTGAGAAATTGAGATTTATGGATCTGTAAATAAATTGCATACGATCTCTCTCTTCCAGGCATTGCAATGTGAAGTACACAAACAGATAAAATAAATTATTTAGATGCTGGTGACAATTCCACAATGCAGTCAGTGTGTCAGTGTCCTTCAAGAGTATAAGTAGCCCCATGTAGTCATTAGGAGGTAGAATGTGATAAAAATTACGCATAAATCTAATTAAAATAGTCTGAATATTAGCCAATTGTGTTATTTCACTTGTTAATTGCAAATATTTTCTTTTGCCAGGCTTCAAAAGATTTTGTCTGTAAATGAATTTAATGTAAAAGTCAATTAAATGGAAAGGATTTAACATAGGTAATCAGCTGCTATCAGCTAATCAGATAGCAGTTGGCATGTATCACAGTAACACTGTTTCCTTTTCTAAATTAAGTTTCTCTTTTCCAAGTTTGGTGTTAAGTGAAAATAACAGGACAAAGGGGAAGACAGAATGAATTTTCTGAATTTGTTGTTTCACTTCCAAGCTGAATACAGACACTGTGAGAATGAAGTGAAAGATGCTCCAACTCAAAAAGTGGCAAACACAAAGCATTTCTCCCTTCCCCCCAGCCCAGGGGACTGTGATAGTGAGCTGCAAGGAATACTATTTTGGATTTCCAAAGTAGTCCTCAGCTGCATAAACACCATGAAAAGTAGACCCTTGAAAAAACAGTTTGGCTGAATCTGCTGGTAAAGTACTATAATAACACCTTTCAAAGAACCATCAGAAGTTTTATCTTATTTTCCCCCACTGGAGTAAAAGGCAAAAGAGCAAAATAGGATGGCACTGCAAGGATTTTTCTTCTTTTCTCCAAGACCTCAAATATTTCTGCGCCAGAGTGACACTTTCAAGTGTAAGTAGCTGGAAAAGACAGTATTCATTATCTCATGGAGTGTCCAAAAAAAGGATAGAATTATGCATTGTAAAAATTCTTTTGTTATCTTTGTCACTAAAGATAAGTAAAACTATTTCAAGTAAACACATGAAAGACTTCCATGACCTGAAAGCTCTGGGCTGTTAAAAAAATAATATATTTAAATATATACAGATTTTAAAACCCCTATATTTAAATGTTTACTGTACACTGCAAAAGTATCTGTTAATGGCACAGATATTAGGAAACAATTGCACAACTTGCTTCTGTACAAATCTCTCATTCACAACAAAAAAGTACATACATTTATTCCAAAGTGCTCAGTAATTCCTCTTCCATGTGCTCCAAGGACGCCAAAGGAAAGGCTCTCCTCCAAAAATATTCTAACTTTGTATTTATACTTCAATTTTATCTAAAACAAAGGAATTTTTATAGAATACAAATCAGAATTTGGTGACAAAATGCATGGGGAAGATAAGGTAAAGAAAGACAAGGACAGCATTCTGAATACTGCATAAAAGTCAGCTCTAGAATTCTGTTCTGTCATTATGACATTTTAAAAGCCTTCAAAATTATTCCACCATGTAATACTAAAAGAAACTTCATAAATGTTCATATATTAAAAATCCTCTTGTTTTTAATAGGTTCTCAAGTACTTTCAAGACAATGCATTCTTACATAATTTCTTCCGTCATCTACAAGAATAAAGCCTGCATAAAAAGCCATTTTATGCTGAATAGCAAATATTTTCCTTGAAGTCACTATTTCTGACATTTCTGTGAAGGTTTCTTTGTATCATACAGTGTAGCTGAAAACACACTATATTTTACAGTATAAAATTAAGACCACAGGCAGACATTATTTTTAAGTGTCAATAGCTTCAGTATCCTTATCAGAAGTTTCAAAACAAGGTTAAAGTTTAAAATCACCATTTCATGAACATGTGAGAAAGCAGGAAGGTAAACAAAAAAATTGACACAGAACTTTTCCATGTAGGCAACACTACTATTTCATTAGCCACATACTTTATATGTGGTTCAAAAGGCAAACTAAAACCACTTACCAACTCTGGAAGAGGGCAAATGTCTCCTGTGTTCATATACAATCCTTCCACTACAATAAACCTTCGAGTTACACGGGCCTTGCGAGGATTCTTCAGGGAAAGATATGGTTTTAGTTTATATTAATGGTCACTAAACAAGCAAATCTCTAAATATTTTTTTATAGGGAAGATTTTTCTGAAGGGAATGGCCACTTTTTCAAATAAACTGTTACTTAAATTTATACTTAGTATTTTTCATCTGTAAGAGAAGTTGAAATTACTCACTGGACAACTTTTGTCTTTTATTTATTATGTAATAATTTCAAAGCTTTTGACTTCAACACATGATTTAAGAGGAGTTGTTTTGCAACAAATCATAACCAATCCATTTGAACTTCAGGAATAAAATCCAACCACTGTAACTACAGAACAAATACTGCAAATCTTGGTCCCTATTATACTCATCATTATTCTAAGCATTTGGAAGACATTTCAACAAGTGTTTTGAGCACCAGGATTCACAATGCAGGACAAACCTCTTACAATTACTGCCTTTGTAAAACACAATGCAAAAGTATTCATAAAACTCATGTTACTAAGTCCTTGTCTGATCTCTGGACACAATACAGACCATTAAAATATCTCTCACTTGTTTCTGCTAAATTTCAATTGGTATAATTTCAGTTTTGCTGTCTTAAATTGCGATTCCTCTGTTATTTACTTTGAATCTTATTAGTATTTTCTGATCAAGGATATTTAGTCATACTTCTTTCATTTTTCAGTTCTTGTAAAAAGATTCAGAAACATCTATTTAACTTTTCTATGTGGTAGGTACCAAACTAATCACAGTAGGCTCTACAGGCTTTACCAACTCTAATGATATGACCTACCCTTTTCTAGTCAGTATGTCTTAGTTATACACACATGGTCTGTATTAAGCTCATGCCTACCAATTATATGTTCACATTCAGCTAATTACAGTAAGAAACTTTAACCATGTAGCTAACTCAAAGCACTCTGCTTTAACAAACCAAATGTGTTACACAAATTAGTCTGAAAACCACATCTAAAAACTCATGTCAAGATTATCTGACAAAATGTATTTTCCATTAAGGTACATTAACTAGTATGTTATCTATAGATCTGCTATTAATCAGATCAGTTAGTGATTTACACTGATGTAACACTGATGGACAGTTTATCTACTTTTTTTCTAGGTCTTATCACAAAATCAGCATTCTTTAAATTGTCTGTGACTTGCCAGCATTCTGTGAACAAACCATACAATCATGATAGCAACTCAGTTGATTCTTTTCAAACTCATTTAATCAAGTTATCTGTACTTTGCGATCCTGGTCTTAGTAATTGCTTTTGGACATCCTCTTGCATTACTACCAGAATGAGAAGAAAGCTATCAAACTGAGTCAAATTTTTCATGAGAGAGAGCATCTTAAGAGTTGAATGCATGATAGGGGAGGACTGAGAAAAAAATGAACCATATTGATTCTATAAAGGATTAGCCATTTTTGTGCTGATCTTACAGTGTGGCATTCAAAGTGATAGTTAACTTGCATGACATACTAGGTAAATACAGTTATATAAATTTCTCAGAGATACAAAAAAAACCTCTTCAATAGTTTTTAAAGAAAAGAAAAACATTATCTCATATCAGTCATCTGCTTGTAAAGATATTTCTCTGCTACTAATGCCTGTGAGCTCAGTTCAAAGAGTTAAGAAGACAAATGCAAATAAATAAATACTTTTCTTAAAAAAATTATCTGAATTAAATAAGCAACATTAACTGCTCAATAGAACTTAGGAAAACCAAGTAACTGCCTTTAAGCACTACATCCATTCAATTACACGACTCAGTAAAAAATGTGGGGGAGGTGGCACAAAAGAGTACAAATATTTCTTCAAAGGAATGGTACCTTTTGATCTTCAGTCTCTTGTTCTTTCAACAGTCGTTCAAGGTCAGCCATATCATTATGCTTAAATAACTTGATGTTACTACGAGATGCTTGTAATCCCTTCTGAATAGCAAAGCAGGCAGCTTCATCTCTGTAAATATAGCAAACCCTTCTAAGTTTGTTAAACACAGTGCAATTATTCAAAGAAAGCTGGTTATTAGGACTTGTCTTTCTTTTGAGCAGATATTTGTACTTAGGTGTAGACAAAACTGGACATTTTAAAGCACTGTAATTTTATTGCCAGTTTGAAAACTCATTTCAAAGCTTCTCAATTTTATATGAATTACAGACACTAAAAGCAAGCCAGCAGGTTTTTTGTTTTGTTTTGTTTTGTTTTAAATCTACACTCATCTTTTTGCTTGTATGACACAGCAGTTTAAGCACGGCATTCCATGGACCATGTAGAATATCACAGTAATCATCCCAGAAATCTCTGACTTCTTTGCTCTGGGTCTTAGGAAAAAAGTGCAAAGATGTGCCTGTAACATTTACTGTAGTCCTCCAAATACTCAAAATGTCCATTTTAATGTCCCTTGAAAAATAATATCTCTGTATCCAAAGAACATTTTTAAGTGCTCAAACAGCAAATTTCCAACTATGCTGGGGTATGCAATTTCACAGCCGCTTAGGTGAATTAATCTTGTATAAGTGGCAACTAAACCAAACCTGTAAATGCAGTAATTTCAACTGCTTTCAAATACAGTTAGATCTTTTGTCAATGAGAAGCTGAAACAGTATGAGAAAACTAAATCCAGGGTACAGTGGCATCCTTGAGTAGTGTGTGCACAATCTGGGCACTTGTCTCAAAAACACTGATCCAGAAGATAATAAAAGACAATCAAAAAACATTATTGAATTATGAAAGAACTTCTGTAAAGAGGTCAAATAGGCTTCAAGCCTTGCACCTAGAAAAGAGAGCACCAAAGAGAGATTTTAGCAAGTACAAAAGTACCATTGTGCTGTAATTTAACCACAGCAGGCAGCTGAGCCCCACATTAACACTCACTCCCTGCTTCCAGGGGAAAAATGCATGGGGAAAATCCCTGTCTAGAAACCAAATGCATTGATAGAAATTAGTAGGTATTATATTTGAAACTGGTATTTCTTCATACTTTTGATAAATGTTCAAGCTAACCATTTGCAAGTCATCAAAACACTGAGGCTATTAAAGACCTAAGGCACTGAAAGAATCAGAGGACACAAAAAATCCATCAACTCTTACTAAATCCAAACCCTCTTCAGCACAGTAAATTGAGTATTGTTACATTGTTTCTCTCAGCTATTGAATATTCCCTGGAAAAATCATGACTAGCTATTCTTAGGTACCAGATACTGGACCTGCCAAATCATTTATTTGCTTCTGCATAGCTATTCTTATGTTATTTTATTATGCAACAATATTTATCCAACTACTCCATTGCAAATAGACATGAGAGGCTTTTCACCTCCAGCTCTTCTGGAAGAAAGGTGATAAGCCAGCAGTAGACAGAAGAAAAGCAAGTGTAACTGTATAATTTAAGAAGAAAAATAATTACTAGAATTACATTAGTATTTGAATGCACAAGTTATTTTGCTTCTTTTGCAGCTGAGTGCCCACATCTGAGCTTTCACAATGAATGCACTAACTCATTTGTAATATTTGGCACAGAAAAAATATTTGAACTTTGTACTACAAAATGTACTACTTGATCAAAACCAGCAATATTTTATATTTTTCAACAATATGTTTAGCAATCATTAAAATAAGAAGAAAACAATTAGAAAACAATACTTACACAAACACAATGTCCCCTCTCTTTGAATATGCAGGGATAGCACTGGCAATTGTTGCAAATCCATATGAGTATATAATAGCTTCCTCTGTCCTCATGAATTTTGCTAGCCGTTCTTCTAATTCTAAGTGCACATCTATGTGAGAGAAAAATCAAAAATCTATTAGATAGCTAGCTTGTTTTCACATAAAAAAATCTGTCATTACTTTTAGAAATCATCTAATTGAAGCAAACAGAACATTTATGTGCAGGAATAGTATTAAAACAAGTAACTTCCCAAATCCTGGTTGCAACCATTCCAGCTTCACTTAAACTGACAAGTCACTTCTAATTAATCACAGGTTTTGACAGATCTGAAAATATTTATCCAACATGTTTCTCTAATGTTCTTACACCAAAGTTGTTAAAATTGTGACTAGATCAAAAATGATGCAGCGTTCTTGGACTGCGACTAGAGAGCGCAGTTAATACAGTCAGGAAACAAATTATGTAATTTATAGCAATTGATGAGGTCCTGTTGGCAAACCATCAGTCCTTCCAAGCTGATGCTTCCCCTACATAAACACAGCTATCATTATAACAGAATACTGCTCTTGTCAGACTACAAGTCATAAACAATTTCCCGAACACACTGTAGCCCATTGAAAAGGTCACACCTCCAAGCCAGAGATTATTCAGCCTTAAGATACATTGACCCCATCAAACACACACCATTTCCCAAACCAATTTGGTCAAAGTGATGCATATCAAAAATTAAAATATTAAAAATTGTAATTCCACATGGTGATTGGATTGCTGCAGAAAGTTAACCACAACATTAAGTATTCTGCCTAAGCAAAATAACCTGTATCAGACAAACTGTTATTATCATTGTCTAACACTATTGCCACTATCTGCTTCTGCTAGCAATAGACAGATAATTATGCCTTTTGTCAACTGGAAATAAATAAGATCAAATGCAAACAGAGATCATTACTGTGTGATTTGAAAGACCACTCATGGCCAAGTGTTTCCTTTTTGCAATTACTGGAAGTTTACTGAAACTAAAATCAAATAAGCCATGTCAGTTATATGTACAGATTCTTCCAATAGACTGTGGGGCATAGTTATCAGTGTTGGCTCTTTCTGAGCAGACACCAACAGAAAGGGTGCAGAAAGGAAGGTTATCGTATAAATCCAAATTTTGCCATTCTAAACATATCTAGCATAATCTTTCCCCAAAAGGACACAGCTGTCTGACGTATTTATTAATTAAAGGAAAGGGTATTTATTCAAAAACAACAGCCTCCAATCACAGCAAAAACAATTTTATCCATAGCATGCAAAATATAAATCCTCAGCAATCCTTTCCTAATGTTTACCTGGGCATTAAAAAATGGACCAGAAAGAAATTGTTTTTCCCACTGCTTTTAAATTAAAACAGTTAACCACTCATTATTTGGAACTTTTCTTTTGCACTCTATTATTTTGATACACTAGATATACCAAATGTTCAGGGATATCTAGAATAGCCTTTCCTCTCCAAAGACTTCAGAAGGGAGGATACTGACTGGAATTCTCATCTTCTTTCTGACTGAGATTGCAAATAGTCCATTTACAGAATATTTACGTCTTTTTCTTGTGTCATTTCTACATGGGACTTCAGAATCAATAAACAATCTTCAATCAGGCTTCCAAACAGGTGGGATGACCTTTGATTTATTGAAAGAAAAGTCCAACAAAGATCACCAATAACAAAATTTTGAAAAAAACACATTGGCCACAAAGCATTTAAAATACGGAATATAAACAACATTCAATCCAAAGTATTTCTTTTTGAAGCCTCATCAGTAGAGAATAAAAAATTAGGGGAAATAAGAACTGAACTATTATTTTTGAGTGGTCAGCTATTGATACCAAATGAAGAAAAACGTTTTGAGGGACCACTTACACAATTTAAGTGAAAAAGATGACAAGATGACCACTGCTCAAAATTACAACTTGCATCCTTTTCACTGAGCCTTACTCAGGAACAATCACCATTACCCTAAGCAAGATCTAGGCAAAAAACAGTGGGCAAAACAAGTATTGTCAGGAAGGGCAGCTAACGAATATATTCAGGTTTGTGCTACAGAAAAGAGTTTTGCAAACCTAAGTAAATTTTGCAAAGGCAAGAATACGTAAGTTCAAAATGACATGCACTTGGCCTATCATTACATAAGGGTATGAATGCTTTGTTTAACCATGAGGTTGAAAAGTGCTAAAACAATATTAAGGTTTCATCATGATAAAATCCAAATACTATCTGACTGTCCTTTATTGCAATGATTTGCTTTAGTCTGATTACTCCGCTTCGATTGGCTTAGCCTAAACGAAACTGCAAACACCACATGAAGTACATTTGCACAGAGGGAGACAACACTGAAACAGCTTTCTGTGCAATTATGAAATGTTAATAAAGCTAATATTAATAACTGTCATG
This sequence comes from Melozone crissalis, assembly GCF_028551555.1. NCBI lineage: Eukaryota > Metazoa > Chordata > Aves > Passeriformes > Passerellidae > Melozone > Melozone crissalis. The sequence goes on along the minus strand of NW_026535783.1, from coordinate 31,788,535 downwards.
AAATGCCTGTTTAATGCCTGTTTAGTGTATGCTCACGTGGAAGTCAAAAAGAAAAGAAATGAGAATTAGGGAGATAATACCCACAAATATGCAGGTATATGTAAACATACAAATATTTCATGCTCGTTACAGGATAAAGGCACAGATACATATTTCAAGGATACAAGACAAAATAAAAAATGTCTTACAAGGGACTCACTAAATCTGTTTACCTTCAAAGTGGCACAGATATGAAGAACCAAATCTCCATTCAAAATAAATTACAACACACTATCTACATTTCAAATACAGAACTCTAATATTTGTATGAAATATCAGCTCCAAAGAGGGCATAAATCTGAGCAGTAACAACAAAAAACCATCAGTTAATTTCCATATAGGAATGTAAGAGGAAACTATGTATAGTTTTGCACAGAACATGACCCATTTACCAAAGTCCCAGTACATGAAAAAATGTGTGAAATGTTTAAGGCACACAATGATACAAAAAATGACGCAATGATGTTTCTTCTCATAGATTCATAATCCTGCCACACTAAAGTTAGGTGAAAACAGGAAGACAATTTCAGATTGAACAAGCAGAGCAAGAGTCTGTCTACCACTTTAAATGGAGCCTCCATGATTTTTTATGTAAAAGATGATACCTCAAATGGATGAGTATAATATCACTTCTTCTCTACTGATGTGAAGTAGTAATGCCATAGATTAGATTGCTTGCTTTGTGAAATGGAGCACTTACTGAAAAAATTCAGGAGCCAATGAATAGCAAAAGCCATAGTTAACACTTTACAATTAGCCCTCAAAAAAGGCAGGAAACAACCCGAAGAATCTCTCACTTATCAGAAAAAAAATTAAATTTAACCTGTCTGCTTCAAACAATTACTAGAAACAAACTAACTGAAAGACTTCATAAAATTTAAAATCAGCTTGGATTCAAAAGGTGATTATTATTCCACAAGGTTTTTTGAGCACTTCACTGTTTTGGAGGGAAGGGAAAGGCCTATGTGAATTCCAACAGACCACTGTTGAACAGTGATCACTGAGGGAATCTAGTTTCCTATAAGCTCTTTCTGTACTAATCAGTGGGCCACCAGTATACTAATTAGAAACAAATTATGGTTCCAAGCTAATGAACAATTTTTTAGATTGATATCAAGATTCAACCCTGTTCTGATAGATAGACTTATACCATATCAAATTAGGCATAGCAACTAATTGATCACTTATGGAACTAGTTTGACTAACCAAGAAAACCTCAAGCTTGTCTTGAATTCAAATCAAGGCTACAGGAAGCTAACTCTAGGAAATAATTTGAGTATAGACCCCCTCTGAATTCCATCATCTCTGGGGAGAGACTAGAAAGTTCACAAAATGCGCCGATGGTTTAAGCTTGTAACTGTGCAGCAATTAATGTATAACTCTTTGGTTTACATGCAATATTTAAAAATATAAGTGCCAGTGAAGAACTATGTCCAGAACCCATTACTTAAGAACTTGCAACTTCTTAAAAAGAACCAAAAAAACCCTTTCCTTAGTAACACCTGCACAGGTTATCAGTAGAGGAAAACTTCATCCTGGCTACAGCATTAGTCGTCAGAGAAGCAGTCACAGTAGTTATCGCAGAAATCAGACTGCCCCCTTGTGGTGCCCGTAGAAAGTTTAATTCGCGCTTACATTTACACTTCCAGTCACTGTGAATTAATAAATTCTAATAGGCTTATTTTCTCTTTCTACTATGGTTACCAGAACTAGAACGGATTATAAGCTTCGCAATTCTTTTCAAAGGCCAGCATTAGAAAGAGTAAGAAAAGAGATAAAATAATAAGAAACAAAGCCAGAAAGAATAAATGCTGCTAATCCTCAACTACAGTAAAATGTGTGTTAGAGAACAACTGTTCTTTAGAGCAACAGGAATAACTTTTTGCTTATATATTGGACTATTTTTACTGGCTTACCAAACTAGTCTGAACATCTTTAAAGGCAGATCAAAGAAAGTTACTCACCGAAAGTACCATAGAATCCTCTGGGTCCACAAGTGCCAACACCATATTTCTTCAGAGAAGCCTGGGCTGCACTCTTTGATAAGAAAAAATTACGTGAAATGTTTCTACATTAGTTTTCCTATACACTTCACACTGACAATTTGACACTAATGTACAGAGATGACTTTTTGTATCATGTAAGATGACCTGCTTCACAGAAAAGTATAATAATGTACTGAATTCTCTCTGTAACTAATTTCACCTCAAAACTACTTTAGATGACTGTTTAAGCACCACTCATTCTAATATTTAAGGACATTAAATACTAATCTAACTTGATAATCAACTAGGTGAGCAGTAAGTACACCAGATTAAACTTCAGTAAAAACAAAACTTGACGAGCACATTACAAGATTTATAATCATACTTCCTGCTTTAGCAGTATATGTTATTGATGAAGTTCAAGCTTTCAGTATTCTTTATCCAGAAATAACATACAAAGTAAAAGAGGAATAATCACACAAATAGAATAACTGGAAGGAAGAACTCACCTTAACTTTTTCATTATTCAAAAGTCCAAGGAAGTTAAATGATGCAAAGTTTATGCATTCCTTGCCATTAACAGTGATTATGTGGGTGGGGGGACTGAAAAAAAAATTACAGACCTATTGTTATGAATGGAGAGTAGTCATCTTCATAAACGGTTAATACAGGAATTCTGTTTTCAACAACAGAAGGCACACAGGTTTTTCAAGATTCCCTCTTTCTACGACTTCTATTGCAGATGCCAAACAGTATTTAAGTTCAATGTCCAGACACAAATATACTCAACAAAACCTATATTCCTGTAATTTAATAAAGAAACTGTAAATAGTTTCTTGAGATATTTAATGATTCCTTGTTGAAAACTTAATTCATAGAAAGATGACCCCTGAAGAAATACATAAAACTTCTCTTCTAAAAGCAAAGCAATATCTATATTCAAGAAGTACTAAAAATGAAAAGGATATCTCATTGCTCTTACTTCCAAATGAAAAATTAATTCAAAATCAGTGTTTTTGTCATAAAGCAACCCCAGAGTACCTATCTTCTACTGATATGGCTATTGAAATATAGGCAGTAGCTGTAAGCAGGTGAAACTATTGTATTAGCTGTCATCTCAAGTTTCAAATTCAGTTTTATCTACAACGGTTTGAGTAATTCAGGTAATCGGGAAACAGAGAAAGTCTGAAAACACACACTACTAGCAAATGAACAAGAGTATAATATACATGAAGCAAAGGGCAAAAAATTTCTGCCCTAAAAAAATTGTGATTTAGGTAAACAAAAACAAACAAAAAAATTGGAATAAGTAAAATATTAATTCCTTTAAATACAAGCATCATATCTGTGTATTGTGTTCTATAAGCAAACCTGTTTTGGCAATTATACACATCAATACATCAATACAATAAGTTAAAAATTTTCCATTAATCACTTGGAGCCTTAAGAAGTCTCAAATCTAAGCCAAATACAAACTCCTATGTCTGCCCACCTCTATACCCGTTGTCAAATATTACAGATGAGATTCCATGCTATTCCTCAGACACAGTAATTTCCATAAGCTTTTCCCGTGTGGAAAACTAGCATTGGGCAATTTTCTTCATCAAAATTAAACAGGGCCACTCTAATTTCAAATGCCTGTGCACAGCTGTTCCATATCTGGTGGCTGACAATATTTCAATGGGTACATTTGGTGTGCAGAGCAAATAACTTTTAAGTTCAAGCTATTCACTGCAAGTTAAGAAAAACTCTGAACTGCCTGAACTTCACTTTAAAAACTCCATGATCTTGTGTTATATCTGTTCACTTGACAAAATTCAGCACATGTTGCTTCAACTAAACAACTGCAAAAGTTTACTACACAGCTTTACAAAGCTTTCTACTAACACAGTGCACATTCATCTTTTGAATGCTGAACGTGTCCCCACAAAGGAGCTGTCCTGCATTACAGCAGTGCATCTTCTGCACAGTAGTAGCATGATAGAAATGCGCAGCAAACTGTCTTGGGGAACTGACTGCCATTAAAAATATACCTGGATCTGTTCCTCTGTCTAGCTCATCAATGAGCCGTACCAAAGTCTGCACACCAAAGACTGGATGTCCAAATGAGTGAAATAATTACTTTGTTTCACAGATCAGACCTGTTCACCAGAACAGACCTGTACATATATATACATTTCGTCACTAACATGAGATTCAGTATATTCCCAGCATACTATCAAATTTGGTAAATTTACAACAATTTCCCTCACAGCTCCATCTCTCAAACCTAGAAAACACACCAATATTCACCAATAACTTGGCTGTTATAAAGCTGTAGCCCTCATGAAAACTTGGCCACCCCTTTCTATCAGAATTTTACCCCAACTTCTAAAGAAACAATAACAAAAACATAAATGGAAAAGGGTATTTCAGTGAATAATTTATATAATATATAATAATACATAAAGCATTGATATTGACCGCATCATAAACTCTGCCTTACAACAAGAGTAAGTCTTTGGAAAAGGAAAACCCTGAACCCTTTACTTTTTTACCTTTGCATGTATCTCCCTTCCCCTGGTGTAACAGCGCATTAGGTATCATAGTTAGGAACAACAGTTATGAGATACTGAATGATCCAGCTTAAACAGTAAATTAAAATATCATTTCAAGCTATATTCAAAGATGATCCAGCTTAAACAGTAAACTAAAATATCATTTCAAGCTATATTCAAAGAACATGCAAGCTACTCCTTTAGAAATCTTCTAAGGACTGAGAGCATGTCCACTATTCTTGGGCCTGTCACTTAAGTGTTTCATATATTGAAAAAATCAGTCACAGAAGAAAACAAAGTTATGAAGGTACTGATGATGTGACTTCTGCTTTAAAGCAGAAGAATTAGCATGAAAATTTTTCAGATGTATTGTTCTACAAAACAGATTTACATTTTCTGAGTGAGATCTCATACAACTAAGCTATTTTGCATGGATTAGTTCTGAGAAAGGCTACCACAAGGAGTAAGTAATTTCCGAACTGCTGAAAGCTGTTGTGGGTGCCTTCTTCAGCACTGGTTCAAGATGGATCACTTTTATGATTAGGACATCTGAGGTTTTGGCTTTCCTCTTCATTTGGCAACATTACTTGACTATGCAAAAGGAGAATATGAACGCAGGGTACAAAATGCACAGCCTGCTGAGGGAGGAGAAAATTTGCCTTACACACACAGCAAGTCAAAATTTTTACTGAAATACTTCATTTTTTTGTAGTGCTTATGAGCTTTTATAATCCCCAAATATTACTGTAAACACACAGTATTTTAAAGATAAATGAGAGCTGTGAGGCAGTAGAAAGAACAGGCTGCCCAGAGAAGCTGTGGATGCTCCATCCCTGAAAGTGTTCAAGACCAGACCGGTTGGGGCTTGGAGTACCCTGGTCTAGTGGAAGGTGTCCAAATGGCAACAGTAGAAATGAGATAACCTTTAAAGGCTCCTTCAAATATAAACTGGTTTATGATTAGGATTTTTGTATATCATCACTCATTATAGACATTAAGACATGAAAAGAATTGAAAGAAGACTACCTCAATAGATAGAGTCTCCCTAAAATACTAGTAAAAAAAAAGGGGAAATGCTCTTGATCATCTTGAGATGAAATCTGAATTATTTTTCTTCCTGTATTAACTCTGAAACATGTTTTAACTTTACAGTCAAAGCTACAGTCTACAGCTGTTGAGCAACTTGTGGGGAAGTAGTCATTTGGCAGCTTAAATATTACAAGACAAATGTCAAGTTTTGCCCCTAGCCACTGTTAAGTTTAATAGCCACAACACATTAAAATTCTGTCACAACATATTTCCTAGCTATAAGCACTAGAAAGTTCTAATAATTTAAACATTTCCTGAATCACTCTAAAAGATGTATTTGTTCTATTTTTTTAAACAGTCAACACTTCCTTTAGCTCTACAGTACAGCTTGTTTCAAAATTCTGAAAAATAACAGAAGAATTGTTCACATCACAGTTAATTAAAACAGGCATCACTTTTCCATGGCACTTCTCTGTGGTAGTGGAATCATCAAAATGGACCTCACTATGACAGTAAATTATTTCAAATCATTAGTGTAAATAGAAGGATATTAAGAATTCTTACAAAGTAAAAGCTAGTGATGAGCAAATCTGAAGATTGTAAAAAGAAGCTTCAAAGCAATTTCTGAAATAATGTGATTCTTGCTTAAGTCATCAGACATTTTAAAACCCTTGTAACACAAGAAAGCAACACTGAGCCATAAATTTCCTCACAAAACAGCTTTACCAGACAGCATTTCCTATTCTGATTGTCCAAAGAAAAACAGCTTCTCATTAAGTGTGTGCTGGGCTTGGGGTAGAGTCAATTTTCTTAACAATGACTGCTGGTATGGGGCTGTGTTTTGGAGTTGTGCTGAACACAGGGTTGATAATATAGAGATGACTTTGTTATTGCTGAGTAGGGGCTTACACACAGAGCCAAGGCCTATTCTACTTTTCATACTGCCATGCTAGCAAGGAAGTTAGAGGTGTATGGGAGTTTGGGAGGAGACAGCCAGGACAAACTGACCAAAGGGTCCATCCACACGACATGCTCAGTATAGAAAATGGGGGAAAGAAGGAAGAAGGAGGGCACGTTTGGAGTGATGTCATTTGTGTTCCCAAGTAACTGTTATACATGATGGGACCCCCCTACTGTCCTGGAGATGAACACCTGCCTGCCCATGGGAAGCACTGGATGAATTCCTTGTTTAGCTTTGCTTGTTTTCATGGCTTTTGCTTTCCCTATAAAACTCTTCATCTCAATTCATGACCCTTCAAATTCTCTACCCAGTCCCACTGATGGGGGAGTGAGTGGCTGCATGGGGTTCTCCTGTTAGCTGGGGTTAAACCAAAGAAAAGTGCCAAGTGGCTACACACAAAGTTCTTTAAAGTGATTAGTGATGATGTAAAAAAGTAGTATCCACCTTTGCAGGTCTAAGTCTATGTTTTCAGGAAATATGAAACAAATTAATACAAAACAATAGAGAACCACAATGAAGGCAAAGATACAACATTCCTTTTCCCACCCCCAATACTGAAAAAAAAAAAAAAAACCAAACCAAAGACAACATTTAAACTAATAAAGATTTTCTTAGTAAATACTCTTGATAATGTTACAAACCCAAGACGTCTTCAGAGACAAATTCAGTCCTGCTCTCTCAAAGTGTAATTCATTTATTAAAGGTTTTAAGGATATGGAGATGCTTAATGAGCAATATGCTGCTGAATACGGATATCAAGTATTTGAGTGGAAATAAGTAAACAGAATTTATTTTAGTTATACTTACCCTGAAACAATGTTGTAATTGAGAGCTGGGTGATCTTTTGGCACAGGAGGTACAAGAGGCTCTGGCTGCCATTCCTCAATCAACTCTTCTTTTTCCTGATCAGGAGAAAAGAAATACTGTTTGAGAAGGGATTCCCCTAGAAAATACATTATGCATTAATAAGCAGTTGATAACAATTGTATTCAAAATAATGTATACTAGTACATGTCATCTTTCTGAGACACTTAAAATTGGTATTATCTCAGAATCTTTAAATGCAAGGCCCACAATTATGAAAACAGAAAGGGCATAAGATATAAAGAAACACAGACCAGATGTGTCTGTGTATTAAAGATCTTACACTATAACCAAGAGATGAGATGCTAACATGACATCTCTGCCAAATTTTAATCAATACTGTTCTATTCAACCTGTTAAATATGAAAATTCTCCTCTACAGTTTATGCAACTGAATATGAATTACATAAAAATTTTATATAGATTGCCTCAATTTACATTCTCAAGTCTTCAACAGTGCTGTTTCAAGAATAATGGCATAACAATATTTAGCAATGTAACAAATATGTGAGAAGGATACACTGGAGAAAAACTGTCAAATACTCAAGAAAAGGTAACAACAACTACTAAACCACATATTCTACACCTAACCATGGAGGAATACTGAGGTCACATTAATTTTCAAAGTAATACCTAAATTCAGGTTAATCTTAGAGTGGAACCATAACCATAGCCCAAGAAAGAAAATTACATCTTCACAACATTAGTGGGCATCTCTGTAAATATTATTGTCTGGGTGGAAAATAAAAAATCAAAGACATAATTTTACACCAAGGGTGCTAATCCACCACATTGCAAGCCAGCAGCTGCTACTGTGCAGTCCTCTCGCATACAAACCTTCCTGTTTCTTGTGCTAGCAGAAGCAGTTAAAAAAACAGACAAAAGCCTCATTCAGATCCAGATGAAAACTAAGTCAGCAAAAGCAGGACGGGATATATATCTAAACTAGAACCCACAAGAGTCTCAATCCCAACCTAGACTAGCTGATGCTATTGGGAAAACTCACCATGTGTTGCAGTTGCCCAGCAGTATCTCATACCTTTCCAAAAGAGCTCAAAAATATCTCTGACAATCAAAAAGCAGGACGTATGTTCATGCAGCCTTCACTCTGCTCCTGCAGTAGCTGTCAAAAGGCCCCAAATCCCTAATGTATAGTGTCTCTAGAATCAAGAGTTTTGCATTCATTTTGGAGCACAGGGTTGTTGGCTGGGGTTCTGTTTCATTTTGGTTTGGGGTTTTAGCAGGGGAGATTTATTGGGTTTTGTTTTTATTAGGCAGCAGAATAAATCAGGTGAGAAGTGGGTGCAGCCTGCCTGTCAGTTATGGAAGAATAAATAAGAAGAGCTTTATTTGACATCAAATGCCTTAGAGAGAAAGACTTCAGGCCTTTCAGGACTACGTAGTATTTCTTCTGTTTGGGACCTGAACACGGAACATTTTAATAGCTTTAAGGCGGAGCAGGCAACATAAAATTCATTTTCTTCAAAGAAAGCAGAATTAAAAGTGTGTAGGCATGTACTTAGCTTTTTTCATTAAAGTCAAATTTTTGAGCTAAGTGTGCAAAATATCATCAAACAGCTTAGCTGTTGAGGACACAAGCTCAATTAAAATACTTTTGTCAAGGAGTTTAGCAGAAAGAAAAAAAGTATGTATAGATGGACACTGCAACTACAATAAATTAGCACATTCCAATTACAGTTAAGATCTATGAACATAAAGATAATAAGCAATTCCTAATTAGTATTCCTATCCCCCACTCACATTAATTTCTAAGAAGTTTCTACTCTTCCCTTTAAAATCTTTGCTGCACACAAATTGAACAGCACAGGTTACAAGCCACAGATGAGATATAGCAACATCCTAATTTTTCTCTTCTACTGTATATTCTCTTAGAATATATAGGAGAAATGTAATTGTCCTTTCAAACAACACCATTTCATTAATTCTAGCTAACATTCGTTCTCCTCATCCATTACACAACATTTTTCTTTTTCATGGACATAGACAAACATTTGCATACTCACATCTTATGTCATCTGTTTCCATTAGCTCTTAGCAGAGATGGGGACTGGAGACATTGATGATTAAAATAAGCATTGCTCTCAATCTAAACAAGCCACCCACCACTGCTGACTAGCCGCTGCAAACCCTTTCCTCCTTCCATTCACCAAATACCTCGCTACACTGGCCTGCCCTTCTCACTGTTCATGGTAAACATGACCATCTTCCTCTCAACAAAAAGACAGGGTAGAAGCAGACTTTCATGTAGCAACCTAACATCAGAGTACTTTTATCTTTTACCTCCTAAACAGATAAAATTTCACACCAATATAATAAATAAAAGTTAATTTTCAAACATAGAGAGAAACTATCTTTTAAATTCACATTGTAATGTCCTCAATATGTATTTGATTTGCATATTTCTCCTTAGTTTATTGCACTGAAAACATTCACCTGATGAAGAGAATGAACTCAAAACTTTGTTTCCACTTTCTTGGACTGCAGTGTACGTGAACTCATCCCCCAACTTTTCCTCTTGCCCTCTTATAATTACTTTTAATTTGTATAAGCAATAAATAAAATATACATAACATTATAAATTGTATATATTTAATTTTATAGCTAATACATAAACATGAAAATATAATCTCTAAAATGCTTATAACTATATCTTATAAATTACAATACACATACCTTTTTATACGTTTGGCTTTAGGCTTTCTGGCTCTCTGAACCCTAACCATAATGGAAGCTTGGTGCAGAAGCTGAAGTCCCCACCTCCATGGGTGTCCCATATTAGAATCGTGTGGAGGCACGATGTTGGTACCTTGCTGTGATCTCCTAGGCATGGCTTTTCCAGCCCCAGTATCCCTTGGACTCTGAACTTTCTGGCTCTCTGAAGCCTAATCCTACATGTAGTAGAATCCTGAATTCATTTGTGCACATTTACACATAAAAATATCTAGAATCTGCTTTTCTAAATACACACAGATACCCACCCATACATATACAATGGCTTTGAGTGGTTGCATTCTACTGTGGATTTTACTTTTTATTTGCCATATACCTTGGGTAAGGAAAATATTAGAGTGTAAACGTATTCAACCCAAATTATTAAAAAAAGTTGCCTTGTTTACCCACGTTCTTAAGAAAAGGTAGCAATTCTGTTTATGAAAACAGTTCTTAGCTAGCATTACTGTTCTGAAACTATATCACACATGCATAATCTACATTAATATCAAAAGATTAATAAAAATTTTATTTACTGGTCCTCAAATAAGTCTTTAATTTCACAGTATTTCTAGACTCATGTTACCTAATGGGATAAACTGGCACAAATAATGGGCATGCCAGTTAGAAATTTCTTTCTTTCAAAGTATTTATGTATGCCCATACATAAGAGAAATTGTACCTACCTAGGGAGTCTCGGCTCAGAATTACTGAAAACCTTAACAAAAGCAGACTACTTCTGCAATTCCCTATAGAACAACATCTGATTAGTCTATGCTGTACCTGCAAAACAGCTCTCAAGGTCAATGTATTTCTCAGCCACACATTAAACATTTGTCTCCAATTTTCCAGCCTCCTGACTAGTATCACTCAAATAAAATGCATCCCACACTACTACTGCAATTATTAGTGGAAATTCTAAAACCAAAGAAAAAAACTATTCCTCCCATTTGCAAATGGGAAGATGTGACTCTCAGTTAGTATACTTCAGAGACTTTGAGAGAAAAGCTCAGTAACATCACCATTTATTGCAAAGTGAAAGACAAACAGACCTGTAGGGCAACCTTCCTTTCACACATAGCTAAATGCTGCCATGCAAACTTCTACAGCCCACTCCAGTCCTCATTGTCACTTTGTCACTTCCTACACATTTTACTTTGTGTGAAAGCCCATATGAATCTATGTCTAGCACCCTGTATAGCCATAGACTTATTTATGTTTCCTAAAACACTGAACTATCAGGAACTTACAGTATCAAAGAAGCACTCCACCTTTTTAGTTAAATATTGAAGTGAAGGGAGAAACGACCATCCTGGTAATGCATCAAACTCCAACTGTATTGATCAATCAATCACCTTAAATAACAGTACTAACGAACTTCATGAATATTCTGTAATCCAGATTTATGATAGGCTAACAAAGAAACTTCTAACCACTCCCTTTGTTTTAGAATACCTACAATTGTTTATTAAAAACAGAAACCAGTGTTCCCAAAACTTCTACATCTGTTCTCAGGATGGCAGGCCTTCCCAGAGACGGTGTTCTGCTTGTTATGGGAAGACAGCCTGAGAACTCCATTGTTTATAAAGTGATGCCTGAGAGAGTCTAATTGTTTATACAAATCAGAAGGCTGAGAACTGTTGGAAACTGCTTTACTTTTCCCCTATACTTTTCTCTCAATTGTATGTCTCATGGCCTTTTCTTTAAGTCATTCTCCGACAGTTAAAGATTTGGGAGATAATGTTTTCTAAAAGAAGCAGTAGGAATACTTACAAACTCTATTACCAAAGCTTAAGAGTTGGCCAGTTGAAAGGTGATTTCTGTACTGGATTTCACAGTACTCTTGCTACACATTTAACTGAGCCTAGAATCCACCATCAGGGTGGATTTCTTCATGATTTTAGAAGCATGACTCCTAAGTGCACTAGGTTGCACAATATATAATTTCCTTCTTGTTCCCCAGGACTGACTTGTCCTAACAGACCACTAAGACAGCTGTGCAGTAATTGTATTCTTTACTATTTATTACGTGGAGCCAGCTCTGCTCTGGCAGCATTCCCAACAATAACTCACAAAGAAACTTCCAGTACCATTACATGACTGGCTGGCACAAAAGTAGTGTGTGCTCTACCACCTGAGCAGGCATGTCTCCAGTGGCTGTGCCTGAGTAAACTGGTATTTCTTTCTGGTGTGGTAAAAACTGGACACCACAGCATGACTCAAACTAGAAGGAGACAGAAAGCAAACCAGTAGCAGTCTCCTTGCTGAACAGCTGGCATGTTTCTACATGTAGATGAACACACACACAGAAGTCTGGCTGTATGGGATCCCGTATTGTATGAACCAGACTGGACTGGGTCTGGCTGTGATGGAGGGAATTTCCTTCATAGCAGCTCACACAGTGCAGCGGCCAAAACAATGTTGGTAAAAGACTAAAGTTGTATTTCTTGCTGAACAGCCTTTGCACAGTCCACACTCTCTTCCCACAGTGAACAGAGTGGTGCATGCCTGACAGATTGTGAAAGAACAAAATCAGGTTTGTACTAATGAAAAATAGATTTCATACTGTATGATGTCACACAGCAATAAAAAGGAGAAGAGAGGCTTTAAGGAATTTAGTCACCTTTTGTTTGGGAACTGTCTGATATTGGTCCACCCACTGGAGGTGGTGAGTGGGACATTACTTGTCTTGTTTTGTGTCTTCTTACACTTTCCTTTGCTTATTAAATAATTCTACATTCATTCACAAATTTTCTTGCTTTTACTCTTCCTTTGCTTTGTGAGCAGCATTCAAGCCCACTGGGGTTAATCCACAACACAGACTAGTGCAGATATAGTGCCAATTAGGTGCAGATTTTTCATTACATTTAAGGAGAAGGCATGTCTCTCTCTATGTTCACAGTTATTCCCCTACACTAAATACATGAGCTCTCTTCACAAACACTGTAGATGAAGAAATGGAATCATTCTGTGACTCTGATATATCAGTTTGCTTAATTCCTTCAACTGTAGAAGACGTATTCACACTATTCACACTACTGCATTTATGCTTACTTTCACTGAACCTGTAGACAAGACTTTCCCTTCCAAACACAGTTCTTCCTAAAGCAACCACTACTTCCATCTTCAAAGATCAGTGATAGAGTCAGCTACTCTAACTTGCACTGTCTTCAGAGCTAGCCAACTTGAACACAGGATCAGAACAAAGAGCATTTCACCCATGCTATTTTTTTTTTTTTTTTTTGCCATCAAGATAAAGGTAACAAGCCAGTGGTGTCTAACAGTCAAATCCTTCACTGCAATACAGGTCACAGCACTCTGTAACTTTTTGCGTCTGTAATCTGCAGTGTGAATCAATGTATCTAGACTATATACAAGGTAATTCTTGATGCCCGGCTGCATTTTACTAGTATTCACATTCCTTTTCACCCTTTAACCTCAGAAAAGTTTTTATAAATCTCAACAAAATGATCACAACAGTAACATATTTGCATGCTTCTATTTTTCAGAAAGCCTGTTAACAGCTGTCCTTACAGAGAATTTTAATACTAATACTATGGATAAATGTCATCCTGCAAAAGTAAGGTTATTTAAGCTTAAGCCATTTCCACATTTTTCCTCCTGACACCTTTCTAAACCCTTTCTTCCACTGTAACAGACTGGCTACATGTGCAGTCTCCCAATTGTTTACTGCCCTCAGTTAAACAGACACAGAAAAATTTTCTTCCCCACACAGCACTATTAGAGATTTGTTTGCGTTCTTTCCTCAGCTTCAGCAAAATGGTCAGTCATGAATTAAGATGATGACCTGCAACTGCATGATAAAATCCAAGAAGCATATAGAGATATATGAGCCAATTTCTTACTTTGTAAGGAAAAGACAGGTTTCATCTTTTTGGGGTCACCAATTATCCTAGAGTTGCAAAGAGCCTTTTCCTGCCTTCTACTGAAGAGAGAATGACTCTTAAAACCAAAAAAAAGTATCCTCCAAAATACTGGAAATTAATACTATCTGATGCACAAAAACTCTAGTAGATGAACTATACTAGTTTCTGGATGGACAATCTGGGCCTACATTAAGGCAGCAGCATGTCTTCCTAGATGATATGAGCACTCAGTGTTTCACCACACTGGAGCTCCCTTTGTGTTCATTCCTCCTCTGTATTCTTATCACAGATGGCAAACTTCAAGTATCCCATGATCAATTCAAACTCTTCCATGCACAAAACTGAACCAGCCATTGTTGATTCCTACTTAGGTCAATTCCTGCCTCCAGTTGTAGAAGCATTTGGGTTGGAAAGGACATAAAGCCCATTTAATTCCAATATCCTTGCCATTGGTAGGGACAATTTCCACTAGACCAGGTTGCTCAGAGCCCCATGCAATTCAGCTTTAAGCACCTTTCAAGGACAGGGCACCCAACACTTATTCGGGCAATCTGTGCCAGTGCCCCACCATGCCCACAGTAAAGAATTCCTTCCCAGTATCTAATCTAAACCTGTCACTTTGAAGTCATTCCCCCTTGTACTGTCACTACATACTCCTGTAAATAGTGTCCCTCTGTCTTTCCTGTAGGTCCCCTCAGGAGCTGGAAGGCTGCACTTAGGTCACCCCTAAGCCTTCTCTTTTTCAGGCTATCAATCCCAAATAATTCTCTCAGCATTTTCTCATAATAGAGGTGCTTCATCCCTCTCATCATCTTGGTGGCCTCCTCTGGACTAACTCCAACAGATCCATGCCCTTCATGTGCTGGGAACCCCAGAGCTGGATGCAGGTTCCAGGTGGGCTCTCCCCAGAGCAGAGCAGAGCAGAGGGGCAGAATCCCCTCCCTGCCCTGCTGCCCACGCTGCTCTGGATGCAGCCCAGGACACGTTTGGCTCTCTGGGCTGGGAGTGCCCATGGCTGGGTCATGTCCAGCCTCTCACCCACCAGCACCCCCAAGTCCTTCTCACAGAGCTGCTCTGCATCTGCTCATCCCCAGCCTGTGCTGATACCAGAGGTTGCTCTGACCCAGGTGCAGCACCTTGCACTTTGCCTTGTTAAACCTCATGAAACTCCCATGGACCCACTTTTTCTCTTGTTCCTTTGAGTGTGTCAGCCATAGCACTTAGCTTGGTGTCATGTGCAAAACTGCTGAGGGTGCACTTGATCCCATCATCTAAGCCATTAATTAAGACATTCAATTAATTAAGATATTAATTGAGATATTAAATAACGGTGATGCCAGTACAGATTCCTGAGGGACACCACCTGTCACTGATGTCCATTGGGACTCAGAGACAACGGCTGCTACCCTTTGGGTGAGACGGTTGAACCGCTTTCATATCCACCTGCCGTCACATCGATTTCTCTCCAATTTAGGGAGAAGGATGTCAAGGGGGACCATGTCAAAGGCTTTACACAAATCCAAGTAAATGACACCTGTCCACCTTCCCTTGTTCACCAATGGAGTCACACCATCACAGAAAGGCTACTAGGTTGGTCAGACAGGACTTCCCCTTGGTGAAGCCATGCCGGCTGTCTCAATAAATACCTGGTGAAATATTCTTCAGAACCCTCTAACCTCGTTTAATAAGTGCTCCCCAAATGAGGACACTGCCTGCAGTTTTGCTCACAATTATAGACTTGTGCCTACAGTCCTTGCATCATCCTGTTCATTGATGAATTACACTAAGTGCAAATCCTTAATGCGCATCATTAGTGAGAATAAGATCAAAAAGCATGCAAACACATGATATAGATAGGAATTGCATATACCCATAAACATCTTTCACAAACTTTCTGTAGAATCATGAAGAAATTTCAGTATTTCATCCTATTTATAAGGGATATCACTACTCTGAAACTAGTCCAGGGATGTCTTCAAAACAAACTATATTCATTTGTGATAGTTACAGCCAGAAGTCAAGAAGAAATTCCAGTCTTCACAACTATGGCCTTTTTATTTTCTCGGGATGACATTGCAAAAGAAGAAAACTGCTGCTAAACTACAAATTTTGTGGAACCCACTGTAGACTCTCAGAGTTATTACTCATAGACACTACATATACAGCTGGAGCATTTTCCTAACATCTACAATTTTACAGTTCATTTTGCTTGGTGGGCATTTTTAACATAGCTCTTACATTTTTAAAATAAAGCCCTCCATTGAGTATAGCTAATGACAGCTTTTCATAGCTTAACAGTCATTGTCATATCAGTTTTCTTATTTCTCGGACTCTCAAACACAGTGCTACTTTAAAAGCACAAATTGACACATTTAAGCAACAAGCAGTTCCCAAGTCCAAAGTAAGCTTACCCTTGGAAGTTAAGAAAAAAAAGCAGGACCATTTATAATGCAGCATTGGTTCAACACCTAATACAACAATTGATACAAACTGTTTCTCTAAAGAGAAATATTTTTTTATCATACCTTAAGTGTTAGATCAGATCGCTCTTGAAGTTTATATGTCTTGGAGAAAAGAAGTCTGATTATCCATAGTATTAGAATGCCTTCTAAAATGAGATGGTAAGCTGGAGCCTGAAAATAAAAGTACAAAAATTAGGCTAGAGAGAATTTTATTTGAAGTAGACACAATACAACCATTTTGTCCCTACTAGCATACCCAGATAAAACCCAAAGCTGATCATCAGCTGATATATTTCTAAATCAGTAAAAATTTTAACTATATGAAAGTGGAATGTTTTTCAGCTATTACTTGTAGCTATTAGTTTAAGTTTGAACGGATTTAGTCTGTTGCTCAAGGCCATTAAGTCATACAGGTTGCACCAGCCAGCACCTTTGAAGACAGGCAGCCTTCAAAGCAAGCAGAAGTATCCTGAGAGCCTGAAAGTCTGTGTGATCCATACAAAGCCACTTCAAATCTCCATTTCTGTAACCTACAGTCCACCAGCAGGGACAGCCAGTATTTACAAGGAAAGACAATTCTGTTCTTATAGGCAGCTTCAGTCAGTTTTACAGGTACTTTGATCAGGTTTAAAACAACTGAGCTCAAATAGTTTTGTCCTTATGTCCTTTACTCTCTTGTGTGGACACAAAGTCTGGGAACACACAAAGCAAACCAGAGTTGATACAAGTTAAAGTTATCCTCTTTCAGTGCTTGGGGGACAAAAACCAGTGTGCTCTGGCAGCACAGCTAGTTTGAAGTAGATGTGAAGATTAATGATGAGTTTAGTTATTCCATTTCAGAAAGGCTCCTGTCTATTATTTTTAAGTCACTAAAAGTGCACACGAACGAGCACACTCCTTCTTCAAGTCAGGGGAATTGCTCCCACACATCAACATTTTTGGAGGTATCTGACCTGCCAACAAAGCAGAACTCACCATACATCCAGAAACTGAAGTAAATTGGATGCAAGCTTTTAAAACCTGTAAAGAGTCCTATGGCATATTAAACAGCAAATAACAAATGCTACCTATTGCAGAGTACGTTTCTGTTTATTAAACACATTAAGAATACATACACAACACGTACGACAGGACATCTAAAGAACACACATTATACTCCCACTGAAGTCTCTGTGCTTTTCAGTGCCTACAATTATCCTAGATTCAGTGCACTAGAGCGTGCTACCTGCTCCATTAGCCAAGCACTTCTATATTTGGACTGCAAATCTTGCACACATCCTTTAAAAGTTACCACCCTTTGAAAAAAGGAAGGGACACAAAAACACCGCCTATCATCAGGACATCCTTTTTAACATCACGAAACAAAGCCTGGGTACAAACACGCACAGCTGATGTTTTCCAGGAGGGAACTCAAGCCCAAACATTTAAACGCCGTTTCTTCCTTTGCAAACGACATTTCTAAGTTACAAACCTTGACCCCAGTAAAATCCTGTGAACCTTAAGGCTTCATGCTCTGCTACACGCCCTAAATGTCGTTTTATAAAACTGGAGAAACAAGACGTGCGTGTATATTTTCAATATACAGCCGTGGCGCACTCATACATACCCACGATTCAGCGAGCGCAGCCCGACCCCGCAGCACCGACCCGCACCCAGCTCCCGATTCACCACCCAGCACCGCTCACCGCCGCCGTTCCCGGGGCAGCTCCGGCGGCACCTCCCCGCTCCCTGCGTCCCAAGCCACCCTCAGGCCGCCCCGTTCGGGGCGCCTGCCCGGCCGCACCTCGTAGAAGGCCTGGACCATCTCCACCAGCACCCACTGCTGCCCCACGCCCGCCGCCGCCATAGCCGCGCCGCCGCTTCCGCCTCTCCGCCCACGCGCGCCGGCGCGGGCCCAGCGCGGCACAGAACGCCCCCTTGCGGGCGGCGCGGCCCCGGCTGCCCTCAGGGGAGCGGCGCCTGTGGGCTCCGTGCGCGGCCTTCCCCTGCGCGTCCCGGCCCCCCCGCGGAGAGCTTCGTCAGGGAGCGAGGCGACACTGGGAAGATCAGAGAATCACTGGCTCTCAGAGTCGGTCAGGTTGGAAGGGGCCACAGCCGGTCATCTGGTTCAACCTCCCTGTTCAAGCTGAGCCATCCCAGAGCGTGGGGTTGTGTCCAGACAGTTCTTGGATCTCTCCCGTAAGGGCGGCTCCACAACTTCTTTGTGCAGCCTGTTCCAGTGCACAGTAAAGTTTTCATGTCCAGGTGGAAATTCCTGTGTTACAGTTTCCACCCATTGCCTCCTGTCCTGTTGCTCAGCGCCTCTGAGAACAGCCTGACTCCATTCTCTTTCTGTCACCCTCTTTAAACACTTATATACATAGATGCACCCTTCAGTGTTGACTAATCGAAATTAGCTACAAATTGGACTTGCCTAAGAAGATGAACATGGATATATTAATATGTACTTCCTTACCACATTTCAAGCCTGGTTGAACTTGCTGGAGTTAGCTTGGTGCTGCTTCCTCCACACACACAGGCTTCCTCAGCCCCACGCTGCCCTAGATGCAATGGGGCAAGGGGCACATCCTGTGCTTTTGTGTCTCATCCACAAATATTACGCTTGACACCTCCGTATCTGTAACTGGTGAATTCATCGCTGGAAGGAACAATTGCTCAGATACTTGGCTAATGAAAGGAGCAGCAAAAGTAAAACCTGAGTATAGTGGAAATAATGGGTAAGTTCAAATAAAAGCAGAAATTACTGCATTAAGAGTCTTGCCAAAGTGAGTGGCCCTAAAAGCCAAAGACTGCTGGGGAGAGATAAATGCCATGAAGAAAAAGAGTAGTGTTGAACTCTCCCCACAGATGCAGCTGGGTGGGGGGAGATGAGTAAGTCACTGTGCATAGCTGTGCAGCACCTGAGCAACTGGCTAAAAGTCAGTGGAGAAAAGGGGAAACTGGAAAGAAGACTGCTTAGGAAGTGAGGTAGCTGTTAAAGGCAATGTTTGAGAATGGTTTCTGTGGAGTTATACAACTGTGGAGTGTCTCTGATGGTCATCTTGGACAACACAATGAAAGCACACCCCTTGGGTTTTCACTCACAAGCCTTCACCGTGGTTGGGTGAGAGAAACCTGGGGCAACAATTAATGAAACAGTTGATAGCAAAAACCTTGTGGCTGTTGCTAAGTACCGGCAAACAGTAGCTTTCAATTTTAGAGTAGTGGATAGTTAAAATCAGTGGACTTCACTTTCATACTGCTTGAAATGCATAGTAGTTAATCTCCCTGAGTTTCTGAGCTTAATTATATACTTGTCAAATTCCAATCTCTGCACAATAAAGAGAAATATATGGTTTGAATCTATCTGAAAAGTCAAGGGAGACAATAACTATGTCTTTTGGCTTTTAGCTGCATGAAGACTTGTCTTCGCTGTTTAATACTTCTGTGGCCATTGTGTCATGCTGGAGTCTTGGACTCTTGGGAGATGGCTGCTGCTACCAGCCTCAAAAAATGTGTCTGGTATGCAGTCCCAAATTGCCCCCAGAAGAGTGGGCCACATGCGTTGTCTTGGTGGGCAGCAGATTGAGTCACATCTCTGTTCTCATCAGATTCTGACTTTCAGTATTTGACATATATATGTACCATTGGGAGAATAAGAAATTGGTATGTGAAACGCTGGATAAATTGTTTCCAGCATGAAATGCAGTGACGTTAGTAACATATTAACCAGTAATTCTTCTGGCAGTGGATTTAGAGGTTCTGGTCGGGATTATCATAGTGCTGGGTCACTCATAATAGTGAGCCTATCCCTATTGCTCAGCAGTTTCATTGTTTCAACACAGTGCCTCTGCTGCTAATTGCTTTAGGCTGCTTTTGTTCTGACAGTAATAAAGCGAGGGAGGTAAAGGGATAAGTCCTTCACAATGGCAGTTTATGACAGAAAGAAAGGGGAGAGGAAAAATATCTCTGAAATTAAAGACCTGATGAAAGCTATTGAGATAGTGCCCTATAAGAATTCCTGGTCTGTGTGTTTCAAATTCTGTATTCCCTCCATATTGTCCATTTGCACAGTGTTTCTAAACCACTCTTATCCTGGATCTTCCTCACCAACCCACTCATTTCTCACATGCTGCTTTGAATCCCCAACTCAGTTCCCCTGGGTCAACACTGGAATTCCAGCTATCTGCTGTAGTTCTCTGGTCACTCCAGAAACTGAAAAATAGGACTTAATATGGCTAAGGATTTTTTTTTTTTTTCCGATCACAGATGTAGCCAGTGCCAGTTATTTTTCTGTCCTCTTTGCTCTAATAGTTCTTCCTCTGGCTTCTTCATTTTTGCTTTGTCAAGTAAGACATACACAGTCAGAGCTTCTATTGGTCTGGTATCAGCTGAGAAGGGGAGAATGGCATTGGGAAGTGGCACATAACTGTGAAGGGATGGTGGTACTTGCTGCCATCTTAATTGTGTTGCTGTGTTGGAGATATGTGTATGGTAGGCAGAGAAATGTAGGAACAGGTGGAAGAAGTTCCTGAGGGTCATTTACTTCTCCCCTGCCTTCTCCAACCACACACACAGAAGGGGGATGATGGTGTTGGAGATTAAGGACATAAAGGGAGTGTTTGCTGCTATTCTGACACATTCTAGGTGATGAAAGCTTAGTTTAGATTATTGTGGTTTTAGTGTGCTTAGTTGTAACATGTTGGCTTTGTGACTACCCTGAAAAAATTATAAAAAAATAATAAAAAGAAAGTGTTGGGAAAGCAATCCCAAAATGGCAAGGGGAATAGCAGGATAATACTAGTTAGTCTTTTTTAGTCTTTGTAACTTGATGCTCCACTGAGATGATGCTGGCAGCAAGCACAGAAAACTTTCTAAGTCAGTTGAAAGCTGTTGGTTAAGCCAGAAGCTGTGTCCCAACTCCTAATGGGAAGGCCAAAGATGTTGCAAGAGTACTGTGCAAGTACCAAGAAGAACTGGAATATCAGGTTCTGTCGCTTACCCAATATGTGGAGGAGCAATTGTGCACAAGGCAAGCAGAGCACAGGATAAACTTTGTGTTATCTAAATCTATTGCATCTTGGAAATGTGCTTAATCCAAGTTCTATAGTGAATTAGCTCTGAATTAATTATTAAATTAGAAAGCAGAAACCTGTCTCAGGTCTGCATGGGAAACATCTGGAGATCTCAACCTTTAACAACCTGTGTAAGAATAAGAGCACCTAATGGTCAAAGCACTGGTGCATTCTAGCTGCTCTCAAGTCTTTCATGGCACCTTGAACCTTGTAGTGACTAAGTGGCATAGAGTGGAACTGCTGTAATGTTTTCCTGACGTACCATAAGGACCAAATTTAACCTCAACTGTTTGGACTTAATGACTACCGGAACCATGTAAGAATGACCAGAATCTTCCTTTTAAGGGATTTTCAGCCAAAGGTGGACCTTTGCAATGAAAAGCTCACTTGTCAGAGAGATGGATATAGGCATACCAGTCTGCCTCCTGTCTACACGTCTTTTCAATGCTTGTTCTCCATGTGGGCTTGGCAGCACTGGAATAAGCATTAAAATTTCCAGTACGTGGTTGAACTAACCATCTTAAATGGAATTTACACTAGGTAGGCCTAGTTCTGTGATAACTAAAGAAAACTTGTATTAGGAATTTGTAAGAGCTGTGGGGACCATTGACAGAACATACACAATTTAAATAAGAGTGTTTGCCTTGCAGAGAACCAGTTACCTTATGTGGTGTTGCACTATTTCTGTTGCAGAATTAGATTTTGTATCCTGTGTGGTTAGATCTTACATATCTCTCATTCAAAACTTCAGATTTATTCAGGTTGGTATTTGCAGCCAGAACTTCCACCTGGGTTGGTTGTCCCTGCTGCAGAACACACTAGATGTGTGACTCGTTTGTTTCTCTCTCTCACCTCAATGTGCAACTGAACTGCTGTCCACTCTCTACTTCAAAACCTTAGTCCAAACAGCACATTTTTTAGTCCAAATTGTGCAGTCTAACCTCTTCTATTTTAGCAACATAAGCATTGTATTAACAGAACATTTGAAATTTGTGTTCTCTTCTTCTTGTCCCACTTTTGCTTATAGTGAATTGACTAATTGCTGTTTTTCTTAGCACATTTGAATTAGAAACATAGCAGACATTATAAGCAGACTTGTACTCAAAATCATTTTGATGGAGTTAAAACAGATTGACCATAATGAAGTCAAGATCACCACAGGAAGAGTAATTCAGCCAAAATAAGTAATGCAGCATGTTTTGAAATGCTGTCAATCTCATCACATACAAAATGTCCAAAATGACTAGATTCAATATGCAGAGTGATAAGTAATAACATCATGTGTCGGCATGAGACTGGGTTTTTCTAGGCTGAAAAGTAATTTTCATATGCTATTTCTAAGTGGTATAATGGACTAATCATATAGGAATTTTGGGTAACACATGCAAGATGCACTGTAGGGAAGATAGAGCTTGAGACCTCCAAGATGAGAAATGAAACCACAGTTGGCATAAATTCTAACTGTCAGTAGGGTGTCCAACAGAAGTTCATGAGGTTTGGCTCCAAAGGTTCATATTCTACATATCTTTTAGCCGTTATCATGCAGGCCCCTTCTTGTAAGAATGAAACTGGAAGAGAAGCAAAGAAATATCAATCCTGCATCAATTACATTTATTTACCTGAAGAATTTGACTCCAGCCTCATACAAAGTGTTTTAGAAACTCTCTTGCCATCAGTGTTTTCCATACTTACTGTTTTGATGTAGAAATTTCAAAGGAGTATTTCATCTGCTGATGCTCTGACTAGGTAAAAGCCATGTGCTAATGGAACCCAAATAGACCTTTAGCCTCTGTGTGTTTACATAAAGGTCACACTGGTTTGTACAAACCCCTCTACTTTTACAGCACTGCTATCCACTTGTTGTCTTGTATAAAAGTGGGGTCTCTAATGACTTCTTCTGCAACAACAAACACTGGAACCATTACTTGAAGGTTTTTATGAGGCATAGGGCCTGTAATCTCTGTACTCAGAAACATGAAAATGTGATGCATGCAGTCTTCACGTAGTTGCAGCTAGATGCCTTGGAGAAGGATACACTAAAAATAAGGTGAGATGAAGTGAGAATTTGGTTGTTGTTGTCAGATACAGGTGTCTTTTGAAGCAAGATGATTTTTTTTTCAAAAATTCTGCAGTGTTTATTGTAGATTTTGTTTGCAAATAATAGGAAGATGAATAGTCGACCGCACAATCATATTATTATAGGTAGGGGCTACATCCTACTACAGTTACAAGAGGACTTACAGAGTCTGTGAAAGTGGTATCCATATCAAAGACAAGCTCGTTCCTGTACTGGACTGTGATTGCAAGATTGTAAGTGTTCCCTAAAATTAGCTTTTGAGTGTGGTTCAGATGTAGCAAATCTAATGGGAACCGTGAGTGGATTTAAAGCTGAATTTTTAAGATTAAAGTGGTGATTCTGTCCTCTTGATACACAGAAATGCAATAGATTCCTATTTTCCAGAACCATTCTTAGTGAATTGGTTTGGCTCAGGAGCCTCAGACATGAATGTTAAATTCATTCAGTAAGCTGATCATATTTGAATATTAACAACAGATTTAGCCTTCTCATTCTGCCACAGTTAGTTGACAGCAAATCTTTGTGATGAAAAATAGATAAAGAACTATTGAACTTCTTGAGGCCTACAATATTGCAGAACTCAGATTAAAACCAGGATGAAATTGTGCTTTGTCCAGTGACTATTTTTGTCTGCCATGGGAAAAAATAGAAAGATGGCAGATAGTTGCAGATTTTGCTAAAAGCAAAAACAGCTTTTGGTCTTACCTTCATTGTGGCTCACATGGCTCAATATCTGGTAGATTCTTACATCCATGTAACACTGCAGGGCTTTGAAGCATTTTAGAATCCCATTCTCTCTTAACCACCTCAGTCTAAATGTTTGTTTCAAGTTAAGCATTTAAGCAAACTGTAGATCTTCACAAACGCTTTCCAGGAGCTTTGAGAGTAGATAAAGCTGTCTGTGATGACACAATCTTTTTCTCCATAATGACTGGGTTTTGCCACTGAGGTAGGCAGAATAACGTGCTCTTAGTAACACCATTGTGCTGATTAAAGCAAGCATTGATTACTAATGCATCCCCTGACACCTTCTACAAATGGTGGGACTTTTGTCTTTGTGTTGTCTTCAGTTCATCTCCTTTGCTGTTTAGGTGGCTCTGTATTTTAATGGTAAAATTGCTGTCTGCAGTGTGTCTTACTAGCATACTTGATTTTAGAAACAATAGCATTCAGGTGATGTTATCGGAGTAGAGAGAAGTTTGAAAAGTCATGGAAACTTCAACTTTTTAATGCACAATGTTCACCATGGAGTTTGCTTCCCTGAAGGTACATATGTAAAAATGCCTGTGGAAGAGGCAACTAAATTTCATCCATAAAAATACAAAGTATTCCTTTGCCAGATCATCATTCTTGCCAATATACTGAAGCACAGAAAAGCACTGTATTGTTTGCAGGTCCGTGTAATGCATACCAGAGCACTAGTTGAAATTCTTTGTGGTTATAGGTAAAACGTGTGTGCGTGTGTTGGCAGAGTTAGTCTAGTCTGACAGGCAACACCTTGCATATATTTGTTACTCAGAGAGTTGCCACATCTACAAATTCAGACCAGATGTGGCTAAAAACATTTTTTTAATTGATAAACCAATGCCCTTTTGAGCATCTAAATTCTTACCTGGTTTTTAAATAATATGATTTTACCTGAGCAAGGCCTGAGTAAAAGCACAGTTCTGCATTCAACTACTGTTTCATAGCAAATTTGTGGAATACAATCTCTGTTCTCCATAGTCACCCCAGGTATTTCACAAAACAAAGTAATTGTAAGCTGTCAACATCTAAAAGATAAAATAAAACTAGAGAAAATGATAATGTTGGGGAATAAAGTGACTGAGAACCCCTCCAAAGACTTTCCAAACTTAGGGTAATTGTTGAAATGTAGCTTTCAGAGAGACCTGAACAGGGTAATTAGAGAACAATGAAGTCCTTGTAAATGGGTGGTTGGTGCCCTTATAAGACAGAATCTTACCTTTCTGACACCTCTGAAAACCTAAGTCTGCTGAAATCAAAGAAGAATAACTTGTTTTTGAAGCTTTTCAGAATTTCAAAGTGCATCACAAAACAATGGGTTTACAGCTTCACTTCTGTAAGATATTTGGAAAACAGTTTGCTGTAACAGTTTGCTTCAGCTCCAGTAGCTGAAGCTAGTAAACAGTTTCAAGTGAAAAAATTGTCACAACATAGCTTGTGCTCCATCTGAATATTCTCCTAATTATTCCTGAATTACCCTGACAGATTTTTCCCCTTTCTTGAAGAAAATGGCTTCAATTTTGTTGTTCTAACGGTAGGATATTTTCAATATAAATTCCCATTTATACCATTTTTTCACTTAAATATTCACATTAAAAATAGGACTGCTGATGTCTTAGAATAGGTTTCTGAGGAACACAGTGGACTGGAGCTCACCTAGCTTGTGTCTTTTTGGTTTTGAAAACAAGCAAGCTGATTTTCAGTTGCTAATTCTTCTTTGCAAATTTTATTTCTATACTGCTGAATTAGATTCTGAGTGATTATTTTAAAAGACAACAGTAGTCTTAATTAATATGTAAGAGGAAAAAGCAGCTTATAAGCAGTTTGTATTTGCTTAAACATAGTAAATGGAACAACTCCAGATATAATGATTGATTTTTCCAGAAGACAGGAAAGGACAAACATGTTCACTCTCAGGGCAGTTCACAACTGGAAAAGAGCGTGAGATGAGAGCTTACTTTCTTCAACTTGTGTCTGTAACAGGGATCACTGACTGATCCAAATGCAAATAGTTGATCCTTTGTGGGAGGCAAAAAATTTGGAGAAATGTCTGGTAAATTATTTGCCCTTGGAAAATTTACTTTTTGCTGAATTTCCATACAAAGAAGCTGATCAGCCCTACCAGCTCTGTTAATTGCTATCAAAACCAGGAAGTAAAGTAACTCAATCACTTTCTGTCTTCCTAAGCTTGTCACATTTTTCCAATTATAAAACATTCACATTTCATCAAAGCCAGAAAACAATTGATAACATTTAGAGGTACTTATAAGCAAATCTTAGTTCCTTCTGTACCTGGTAGGTAAAAAGTCTTGGCATTATTAATTGGAATATGTTTGTAGTTATGTAGAAAGAAAAGAAAGCCACTTGTTAAATTCTGTGGCATTTAAGTAGTGCCTGAAGATTCCATGTTCAGTTTTGTGATGCTGTAACATTGCCCATGTTTCTTTCTGCTCCAAGCACAGCTGGTGGAAGAAGAATAACACATTGTTTAATTGTCAATAGTCTTATCGTGAAACGGGTGGCTTTTGCAATAGGAGCTTTTATAGTCATTTCACATTTCAAGGCTTTTTGTATATGGATCTCATCAGGAAGTGAGTGAGACAATAAGAATTTGGAATTGTGGCACCAGCATTCCCAGACACTTCTTTATTCCATATGGAGAAAAAGATGCTTAAAAACATTTGCAAAATTACAGCACATTTTCCAAGTGATTTTTCTGTTAAATATTTTGACCAAAATCGGACACATGTAGCTAGCTACAGAAATAAGGCTAGTCACTGCCCCTCTTCCCTGCCCTTAACCACACAAATGTTTAAGGGTTTGAAAGAATAAGCAGGGTTTGAAAGAATATCATTGTTGGGTAGATCCTGCGGTCTCACCAAATAAGCAATTCTTGATGAGTGCTGTAGACTTCTATAACCTCACTGAAGTAGCTCTAGCAGCCTGTTGTCTGCAATCACTGACTCAGGAGGATTACTCTTGCTCTCACTATCTTAGAAGAGCCGTAGCGTCCTGGTATCCAAAGTGGAAAACTTTCCTTACTGAAGTAGTGCACACTTGGAAATTTAGCTAATCTCAAAAATGCAGGGTTAAGTAAAAGACATAAAATCCAAAATTCTCCAATTTTTGTACTTGCTTGCTGATTTGGATCCTTAATCTGCCAAAACCAGGATGTGAGGATGGGTTTCTAGGGGATCAACTACAAAAATTCAGGTTCTGTGTTAGAGGTGAAATATACCAACCAAGGAATCCCAGGGAAGAAGATTGACTCATTATTTTTGTGGCAAATTGGAAAAGTTACCTAAGAATAATCCTCCTCCTTTTTTGTTTTTTTTGTATGTTTGTTTGAAAGCATAAAGTGAAAACTGAATTAAGATTTACAGAATTTTAGTATTTTCTCCTGATCCTTCAGTCTTACATTTACACAAACATAGAACCAACACATTTTGCCTATTCTCAGACCTTTGTGGAAATCAGTGAAGTAAAAACATTATGTTGCTCCGCAGATGAAAACATGCCATTTTGCAAATAGGCTTTTTTACAGATGCAAAATGTTGCGCACATGGGGACATCTGCTGCCAGCAAGAGGCAGTGCACTGAAGGCACTGAACATTGAGTTCATGCAACAATGTTGAAGGAAAGTAAAAGTTACAGATGTCATCAATCATTGCAACTAAATTATTTTTAAAGTATATGGAACTTGTGTGGGATTGGTTAGCAGACTTGATCCAATACCTAGAAACTACATCAATGGACAAAAGGCAAGAGTAATACTAACATACTTCTTTAAAATCTGTTCAATATGTAAAGTGTGTCAGAGCAATTGTTAGGGGAATTTTAGATTGGGGCATAGTGATGTTTCACTGGAAAAAAATGTACTATTTATTCTTGATATCGTGTCTATTTTTAGTTGTGTAATTTTAATGAAAAACTGTTATGTTAGTTTTCCATTTGGAAAATCTGTAGCACACATTAGACAGCTGCTGAAGCTTCTTTCAAACATATATTTCTGTGTATTTATGGTGTTGTATTCTTTAGGAGGCCAATAAAATGCATTTCTGATCAGTAAGAGTATTTCTAATAATTTGGGCCCTTTAGCCTAAAAGTTAAGAAACAGACAATGTATTGTAAAGACAAAACTGAAATATTAAATATAATTGTGTTGCTTATATCTGTCATAAGGGGATTTTCAAATATTTTTTTGACTTCCGAGTGCAGCACATTGTCAGTGTGTTCACTAGAAACAACTATAAACATTATCTCATGTGCTTTGTTGATGAAAATATTGTAGCAGTAAGGAGCTGCTCAAGCTCAGCTACTTAGAGCAATTTCAGAGAAGACAAATCAAAATAATCATGGAGATCAGAAAAAAATGTGAAAAACATATCAGAGCTCTGAACTATATGGACTGGCTCTGTTTAAAGAAATCCAACAAAACAAAAACCAACAAAAAAACCAACCAATCTTACAGAAAACCCACAAAACACAAAGGTGTGTAGAAAAAGGCTCAGAATAGCATGCATCCCCTATTTTCTAGACTACATCTATGATTTAGTGTATTAATGACAGAAAAAATATGCATACACCACAGATTTAGGACACCATACTCACTGTACATAGATCTTAGCCTTAATAGTGCTCAGAAATTTAATATTTCCCTGCTTGGTGCCTTGAGTCAAGTTCATAAGTAGTTCTGTCTCTGGTTTCCACCAGAAACTCTGGCTATTGGAGCTTTATCTCTGACCCTGACACTGCTGTGACTGGGGTAAGACCATCTCCCACCCAGAAGGTAATACTGTAGCTGCATGTGGAACACCCTTGAGTGTGCTCTGCCACCCGCCAAGGGAACACTGCTGACTCAGTTTGTCAGGATGAGTCTGAAAAAATTTCCATGTTTTGGACCAAATCTCGGATAAAATAATTTTTCACCTGGGCCACAAAAAACCCACAATAACAATAAAAGCAAACCACCTTGAAAACAGAGGTCTTTACACACATTGCCTTCCTGGGGGAAGGATGAAAGTACAAACAACATATGGTTGATGTTAGCCATGCTGTTTTAAGCCCTAGCAGAAGCTCAGACAGCATGGGAATAGGTGCTGAGTGAGAACGCACAAGCAGTAGAAAAGTGGTCTTTAGGTAATTTCTGAGGGAGATTGCAAGTGCTGAAATGGAAAGACACACTGATGTTGCAGAAAACATTTTTGCTAGGATTATAAGAAAATAGACTGTTGAAGGGGGAGTTTAACATGTGGTGAATAATCCATTACCTGGTTTTTATTATTCAAGTTACAGCAGTTGGCCCTCAAACATTTATTAGCCGTTTAATGCACTTACATTTAATACAAGTGAAACATTTTTCTTGGTTTTCATTGCTGGGCCTTTTGAGGGAGGAGTTTGTGAGTTTTTGCAGGAACAGAAGAGGCTTGATGTTTTTGCTTTTAGCGTTATTGATCTATGTTCAAGTCAAGGAATTAGTAAATATTTTAGCTGGTGAGGAAAAGATTGCAGTTGTCAAATTTCATTTCTAATATTGCGTGGACACCAGAAGGAAAACCAAAATATAATTCTGGGCCCCATTTTGGGCTGTTAGACAGTTTTCAATTCTTATGAAACATGTTTTATATTTTATTATAAGTCACTAAACATGCAAGTCCTAAAGCAATGAATATCCCTCGAAGGATTATCTCTTGTTATTGCTCAAACTGCCAATTATATTATGCTGTTGAGCAATTTTTCTATCAGAGTTTGAAAACAAAAAGCAACTAATTTGTGGAAAAATATCAAACCGGAAAGGTTTCACTGGAAAAAATATAATTCCTGTATATGATACACTATCTTAAATTCTTCCTGTGGCTAGTCACTTATTCCTGACTGTCCTTCCTGTGAAGAATGTTGTCTTAACCATGAGGTCTTCCCTCGCTTCTCCACTGTTCGATGTTCAATGTTTCTACTTTTTGTGATCACCACTCACTCTCACAGGTTTAATAAAAATGTCTTAATACAGCTTGATCCCCACATGAAAATCTTAGTTTGCATATATGCA
Source organism: Melozone crissalis (assembly GCF_028551555.1). NCBI lineage: Eukaryota > Metazoa > Chordata > Aves > Passeriformes > Passerellidae > Melozone > Melozone crissalis. Next base: position 31,758,120 of record NW_026535783.1, on the reverse strand, counting down.
TGTCTTCCATCTTCCTTCTCTTTGATCTCCTGCAAAACATTATCCCAGGATGATAGCAATTTCTGTATTCTGTGAGAACAGTGCTGTGACTCTATTTTTTCAATTCCTTTAGAAGCGCTGCAAGTATGTCTGACCCAGTGCTTCCTAAAAACATCAAGTTATTTTAGTACTAATCTTACAGTTACAGGATACTACATATGCAAGCAGTGACTTACAAATGTATTAGCTTTGAACTGGCTAGCTAAGAACAGCCTTTTATACTTAATGCAAATCTTTTATTGTTGTGCAAGTGCTTTTAAACAATACTGTGCAAAAGAAAAATTACAAAGTGGTAATATCCCATTGTCAGAGAGTGTGAGTAGAAGTGGAAATCCTTGGTTAATTACAAAAGGTGATGTGTATAACTCAAATCTAAGGTACACTGTCACCTTATGAGCGCAGAGCATGAGGTTTCCTTGTAGACTTACCATGTGTACTTATACAGATCAGCCAGGGAACTGCAGATACATATGTTTCCTTAACACTCAACTGTCCTGGGTAGTCCAATCAGAAAATTAAGGTAACTTTGCTGAACTGTTTTGTAGCGGTGATTCCACAGGAAATAATCTCCAGATTTTTTTTAAATTTCAAGTCTCAAACTGTATTAAAAATTTTTGTCTTAGAATTTGACATGCATCCTGATGTAAATATTTGTGTATTTAAGTTTCATTGGTATCCTTTGATATTACAGTATAACTTTGAGCCATGATAAGTTTAAATTTAGTGCTGCTGGGTTTTTTTTTTTCATACTGGAATATAATATTGTGGGAAATAGCAACAGACACTTGGACAATGGCCATCTAAGATATATCTGGAAGATAACAGCAAGATGTCTGGTTCTTACACAGTTGAACAGCTTGCTTCCCCAGGAGCTAGTTTGCCGTAACTACATTGTTTTCATTACACAAAACAAAATACCTGTGTCTACTTCACACAGGACTTTGATTAGCTTTGTACAGCAGCCTTGTCATAGCAGAAATCTGCAAGTACTGCAAAATGCAAAGAGTTTTATGCAAACATGAAGCAATTTTATTGCCCCCTTTAACTCTCCAGGGAGAGCATCTTCTACACTGTGCCACCATAGCATGTTTTTGCTAGTTAGGCAGCTGCTGCTCTGTTACGATTTTGGTTATAGGGACCATTCTGTCTGTCTCTCTCACCCTGGTAATTATGTTCAGCAATTGACACTTTGGTGCCTTAGATTGCTACCTGTTTGGGACAGGGATCAGCTGGTTTTATTTGGGGGTCATCTCTAATTATTTTATAAGGAGTGCGCATCAAAGGACTATGTGCAGTACTACAGTGCAGAATATATCAAGGGGAAAGTGCTAAAGGATCAGCTATTTATAGCTGTTCTTGGTAGACAGTTGCACAGGTTAGGCATCTGTGTGCCTTTACACATGTAAATGAGAAATTAGTTTTTCTTTTGCAAAACAAGACTCAGGACTTCAGATTATATAAACCTTTTACCACAGTGTCTAAAAAGAGAACTTCCAAAAGCTGTTGGTCTTCCTTCCCGAATGTAAGGGCTGGAAATTAAGAAAGTCAGCATGCTCTATGAAATCTCTGATTGTTATGAAGCACAACCTCATGTTTTGTATTCACCCACTTTTTTTTCACTCTTTTTTATTTTCCTTTTACTGAACATCTGAGAAACCCACCAAATGTCAATACAACTTCATTGATACAAGGAGAACTCCAAATATTTCTTAGAACTGTTAAATCCTCTTAACTGTTTATAAAATTCAATTTTATCCTGCCAATATTCTCAATTTTATTCTGCCAATGTGCTCTCAAATATCAGATGCCTTGGAGGCTATGGCAGTGGCAGAATTGGTCATCACCTACTTTTCTCTGCCAGTCAAAATGCACACTTGGCTGCTGCTGAATTTCTGCATATTAAAATGGCCAGTGTTGGGTAGCATTTACTTTCTGGACTGGAAACTAGTGGTTCATTCCTCACCCATGTATCTATTTCAGCCAGGTACTCACCTGTGGAAATTGTGGTAAATTTAGTTACTCTGCTGCAGTTTAATCTACCAGTGTTCATAAGTAAGCACACATCCATGTGTGAATTACTAAAATGAAGAATGAAGTAGCTGACAAGCTGGAAAGGGTTGTGCTACCCAGTCTAATCTAAACACAGTCATGATGTCAGGAGCTAATAACAAGGTGTAAGGGTCTTCATAGTGAAATGGGCAGACTTTAAATTCAGTTGTATTCACAGTCTTTCTTCAAAAAGTCTCCCTTGGAAACTTCTGCAAGGAAAGATGTAATTAGGAAATTATTGAAACGATCTAATGACATTGTTATCTCCTATTTCTATGGTTACTTCATAGTTTGAAGAGGAAGAAATGTTACTGACAGGTAATAACCTCCATGTGCATTGACAATTGACATTCCTTTCTTACAAGCTTTTAAGCTTGTTGATTCAAATCTGCCAAACTCAATTACCATTCATGCCAGTAGTACATTAGCTTTCCTGTGTTTTTTTTTTATTTGTTGTATTTCTTCTTATGATTTTCCACTATACCTCAATTGTATTTTAAGCTATATTAAAAGAGATTGATCTAGCACTGATAGAAAAATTAACTGGAATGATCAGATCTGAACAGAATTACGTACTCTCAAGTTCAATCACTCAAATATCTATTTCGGTTTTTTTTTTCTTTTACCCACTCTGCAAAACAACAATGAATTTACTGAATTACCTCAGGATTAACTAAGAATTTTTCTATAAAATTGTTGTGGTAATTTTGGCCACTAGAGAGCAGATTTGCACTGTAAAGAGTAATGCACGCTCATCTGAGATGTCAAGGCTGGGAACAGCATCCTGTGAATAGAACTTGGTAATATGCATATATTAATATCTTCTTCTGAAAGCTACTTTAGATTCTTTACTAATTATTATAAATTGTTTCTTTCAGAAACTATAGTGGTTTAAAGTTGCATGTGTTTGAGCACTTCAATAAAATTCTACAATTCTCTTCACATTAACCTGAAATTCAGGAAGGAATAAAACATTAATTATACTGTATTTCAAGTATACTACCCTGGTAGATGTTGTATGAACTGATAGAAGATAATTAACTCAAATTAGTTTATGTCTAATTCTTAAATTATTCACTATCTTAAGTCACCTTTCCTTTATTTGGACTTTCTATTAAGGTTTACCTAGGAGCAACTTGGACACACCTTTTTGCTATTGAGGTATTGCAAAGTACCTGTGGTGGGGCAGGGCAGGGCTTTCCCATTCTGTTTTCTGACCATCTGAAAGGAGCAAGGACTTGTCAAAAAGAGGAAAAGCTCAGAAACCCTGTTGTGTGTCCAAACACATCACAGAACTGTAATATTCAGGGGGTAATTCTTAGTTTGTTAAAATCAGTAGTTGTGCTAATTCTTTGATAAAATAGGTGTAAACCTAAGATTTACAGTCAGACAAATACCCTTACACATGTTGCATCCTTCAACTGAGGACACCTAATACATATAAAAAGTGATATTTGGTATATAATTTGTATATATTTAGAGATACTATTATGATATATATTTTGATACATATTTTTATAACAATGTTTATTTTTAAACACTTCAAGATGTTTTTAATGCTTCACTAGCACACCATGGAGAAAAAGTGCTGCTGAACAAGCTTACAAACTGACAGGGTCGGTGTGACAACCAAGATTCATGGGCCAACAGTGGTTTATCCCTTACATTATTCTGGCAGTACATACTGGTATACTAAGTAGTACATATTCTACACATGCAGTTTGCAAGTTGAGTTAGAAGCCAAACATGCAATATCCTGTGATCACTGCAGTATGCTTGAAGAACTTCAACAGTTAATTCTTCTTCTACTCAATTTTCTTTGTTGTGTTCTGTCCACTCGAATCCATGTACTGGTATTAAAAGGCAGTATCATAGCTCTAAAGAATTGAAAAAATATCTGCATCAGAAGCAGAGAGTGTTTTAAGTGTCCCATGATCTCATTTAAGATTACATTATAGTTTCTAAGTACAGAAAATCTAGCCTATATAACAGTTGTGTATCTCTTGTGAGGTGTGGCTTGAATGTTAAGAACCACAACAATTTCAAATTAAATTTTAATCACCTCTGAGTTATGTGACAGATCCCTTCTGTGAGGGGATTTAGAGACACATTTATTTCACTTAATCTTGTTATACTCAAAAAATTGATGAATATATTCTTGGACATTTTTACCATATGCTTGTTCTCTGGTTTGGGTGAACTGACTGTGGAAAAACAAATTAAACTGAGATGTGTAAAACATGACTAGGAAAAGAAATTCAAGTGCATGTCCTCAGAAAACTTCAACCATAAAATCTCGTGTTACTCAGATATTCTAAAATGCTTCTGCACTGAGTCCGTTCTCCCAACTATAGTCTCACTATTTTTGCCTTTGTGATATCTACTTGCTACTGGAGAACAAGATGATGGGAAGCAGAAAACATATCTCTCTACTACCCCAACAGGTACAACTTCTTGGTTGCTGTGCTGTACATAGAAATTATGTAATTGTTTTTTAAATACTAGGGTTTAATGAAAACCTAATATAATTTAAGCAGGGTTGAAGGTTCCTATGAGTAAAAGAGAAGAATGGTGAAATCCAGTTCTCTTCAGTGTTTCAGAAAGGAGATATGAGAATGATGAGCTATGGCTCAGTCTTGTCATATAATGTGCAATGATATGATGTCTCATTTGCTTTCTTCCTAAATAATTAAAGAGTATGTTCCCTTTGTCATTCCATGTGGTTTATTTCTCTAGATCTCCCTAGAGTCTCAAATATGCTAGGAGATGTCCCTCTCCTTGTCTAGTAATTTCTCTATCCATGATGAGGATCTGAGAATTCCACAACCAGCACCACAACCATAACTTTTGTGATGTCACCTTGACAATGTCCCCTAGGGTTCACTGAGATAAGAACTGGACACCTCAACAGCTGCTGGCAGAATTCAGCTCAGCAACTTGGGTCATGGCTGCCTATATTCCTTTACGGCAGCTACATTATTATAAACATTAAGTAAGGAGAGAAGCTTCAGCAGAATTTGTGCCTGCTACTATATCCAACTTAGCTGTGCTAGGACTCTCAACTGGATGTACATGGTACGGTTTAAGTATTATCCCTTTGGTTAGTTGCCATGCATTCAGCCCAACTACAAGGAAGCAGAAGTTGGTCTTAAGCATAGCAAACTCATCAGAAACCAGCTGATCAGAAGCCAACTGTTGCCCTGAAATACTTATCACAGTAGGAAAGTGTGTTAGGTGTGAGTCAAAGCAGTATTTCTTTGGGCACTAATGAAGTCAGATTTATAGCGCTGAGTAGGCAGTGTATTACTGGGCTTAATTATAATTACAGTATGTGCAACTACCATTTCTTCCCCACTTTATCATTAATGTGGGAAAGTGGGATCAAGAGGAAGTGTTCCCAGATCAGTGGTTTTATAATTGCAATTTTATTTACTCCATCAACACAATGGGAAAATCTGATTTTTCATATCACCTTTGCACCTTGGCTAAGGCAACTTTGCAAGATAGATCTTCATGTATTGGGCGTTCTGGTATTGATATTGATAGTAATACCCTGCATACTTCAGTGTGTACAGCGAATGATGAACAAAACGGTCTGAGAAATTTTTGTCATGCAAGAGAGAGAATTAGGAAGTAGAAGTACAAAGAGTGTTCGAAATCTCACGGAGGTAGTCGATGAAGGTGTAGACATGAAGGAAGGTTTTGAATTAAGACCCTGGAATCGACCAGAGTTTTTCAAACAATGACTTGTAACTATTGTCAAACGTGACTCATATCTCTTTCAAGGACTGGGCCTTCACAGCATTAAGTTGCTGTGCTGTAACATAGCAATGCTGAGGATCAGCAAGAATAGGCCTCCAGCAGATAATAAGCAGAAATTTTACAGTAGAGCTATGAAACACAAGTAGTAAATGACAAGAAAATGACAGTTTCTTTCTGAGTCAACAGAGAGGGGGAATTGCTGGGATTCATAAAATTAGAGGGTCTTGAGAAGGTGGTTAAAAAGGCAGGCCTCAGACAGCAGATTTGTGAACATTGCTAATACAGCAAAAAGTTTTCTAAGCAGTAGAGCAGACGTGAGAAATAGCACAATAGACTTCTGTAATCTGTCCCCATAGATTGCAACAAGGTTATTTAATGTATATCTTTAGAAGGTTAGCAGTATATCTTTAGAAGGTTAGCATGAATGAGTCTCTGTGCCATTGTGTTAACTACCATTACATGTGTTTCATACAATTGGATAGAATTTTTGTCAATATGTTTTGCTGTATGTGTGATTGGCTGAAACCTAGGCTGAGATGGCTTTATGCTATGCTGTAATGCAACACCTCCTTGGCATTCCATTTGGATCAGAGAGCTGTTAATATCCTGTTTCCATTGTCCTGAGACTGATGTGCTAAATAAACAGCTCACGACCCTGGTTCGGATTGCCCCGCCTCCGTTCATGACTGTATATAGATTGCCGTGGCAATCACAGATAGGAAAAAAAAGAAGCAAAACACAACTTCCTCCTTAGTCTGTCCAACTGAATTTCCCAATATTTGCAGTTTTGCAGAAGCTAATATGCCAAGCCTTATGTTTTAGTTCTGCTGACAGAGTACAGGAATGTTTTAAAGACTGATAGAAGTCAGAATATATCTTCTACCATCGATTGAAAAAAAAAATTCAGGCTAGATTAGTAGACTATTTAGATATTCAAATTTACAGCCTAGACAAATAGGTTGTTGCATAGGGTGAAATTAAGCACTGAGACACAGTGGATCATGGAGAGTCGACCAGCCTATGCACGAAGTTTTGAAGTTGGATGGAGTTCTTACATCTCTTCCTTCAATTCCATATGCAACTTTTTTGTCCTCCTTGGTACAGTATTCCTCCTGTTTAGCATGGAAATGCCAAGCTCATACTCCCACAGATTTTTGAAAAATAGATCTGTAACTAGTCAGAAGCTTCTCCTTATTGCAGGGAAGTGTGATTTCTTCCTTCTGTGCCAGAATGATCTTTGAGATTCAGGGGGAAAATAGCAGGGGCTATTTTAAATGTTGCAATATTAATCAAAAGCTACCATCCAGTACCAGTTCCAACTGAGAACAGTATCAAAGTATTTCAGATTCTTTCTAATACTGCTTTCTATGTGCCAGAAATATCTAGGACTATGTCATAGTATTGACTTTGTTCTTCTCTCTAGGACATATGGTTTCACAATGTGAAAGAGTATGTGAAACAGCCTCTGAATAACAGCACTTAAAAATTATAACTCTTTTTTCATGGAGTAGTGCATGGAGAGTACCTTCAAACAGTGGCTAATATTAAATATTCAAACCAAGACATCTTGATGTATTTCTAGTGTTAAGGTGCCAAACTGCAAAGATAGACTGGCAGTGAAATGTAATGATATATAAATATTGGAGTGTAATAAATAAATATGTCTTAGATGTTCAAATTAAAGTGGAATAGATAAATTTTAGTTAATAAGATTTATGCAGATTATTTAGGCTGGTTGAAGATTGTTGTGTATGTTCATTTCTTAAACTAGGGAAGACTCCAGCAGAAACTTAAGTAAGGATTCCAGCCATTTTTGCTCCTCTCTAAAGGCCTTCAGACTTCCAGCATAGTAAATATGTTTATTTAGTGCAGTACCTTCTTACAGTGCTGATGACTTTTTTTAACCTTATGTTGATGTTAGATAAAAAGTTTGTTGTGTATGTGATACTGCTTTTCATTACTGTGCAGCATTAGCCTGGAACTCAGGAGAATGATGTTGGATTCTCAGCACAAATGAATATTTCTAAGTGTCTCAATCTTACTTCGCTTTCAGAGAAGTGCAAGAAATGTTATTTCTCTAGTATGATACATCATAGAATTTTGAGGTACTCGCATGAGAAAGAAGCAGAAAAAATATTTAATATTGAGTGCAAAATTTTAATATTTGCACAGAAGAGCTAGCAGAGGATCATTAACTTTCTTTACCTTGCAGATGTTCAAGGATGTGAAATAAGCCTTCTATATTAATGTGAGAAGAAAAATACCCACACATAATATATTTCCTACAAGCTTTCTTAGTATTCATAGCATACAAAAAGAAAATTATAGTTTTGTTTATTTGACATACCAGTATATTTTCACAATGGTTTCAAATATTAGCAGCAGTATTTCTGAAATATTTCTGTCCTGGGACAATTTCAAATAAATAAGTAGTGTTTTCTACCACTACAAGCAGTCATCTTTTTTTGCATTGCTAGCCCTCTTCTTTGAATTCACGGTTTATTTGCTTTTATTAACTTATTTATGTAAGTTTAAATTATATACATTTTCTTCTGAAAAGAGAATCTATGCCATTGTTTTGCCCTGTGTCTTAGACTTAAACTGTTGCACAGTTTGAAGTTATTTGGTTCTTTATGTAGAGATAAAAAACTCAGATATGATGGTCTTTTTCCTTTGAAGATAGTTTAATAGTTATTTTTAAACCAGTAACATAATTAAAAAGCACTCTGAACTTCCTTTCAAATTATTCCAGTTTAATTTGTCCATATAACTATTCTGTTCTTTTTATCACTTGTTAAAGACATGTGATTTACAATACTTGTTATTGTGCAATGCTGCTTTTGAAGAAATGCATTAGATTTCTGAAAGTGATTGCATAAAATAAAAGACTCTCTGCCTCTTGAGGTTCATTCATAACCAGAACAGAAGCTGAAAAAAATTTTCTTCTTTTAGACACCTCTCAAAATATCTGTGTCACAGAATCAGTTCTGCTTTGTCTTGCTCAGTTGACTTCTTCTGGAAGAGGAGGAAGGGCAAATCTCTACATGGGTAGTTGTGGGAAAGTCACTAAAAACTTGTGCTTAGGCCTCTAAATTTAAAAAAAAAAAAAAAAAAAAAAAATTTTAAAAAAGTCCTCATGGGCTTAAATGTCCTTTACTAATGAAATGGTTTATATTTGTGCATTTTGAATAATTCATTATCATAATTTCTTTATGCAAACCCAGGAAAGAGATGATAAATGCTTATTCTCTTACCATTGAGCTCACTTTAACCAGAGATCTCAAATGTTTTATCTTTTTGGAGAACCCACAGGTCTATGCTTTAGCTTTTCATTGCATTTAAAATAAGACATATGTAATCAGCATGAAAATCCAGTGCCTTCTTTATTCTGAATGTTGTGTAAGTGAAAAGCTGACCTCACCGGGATGTTTTCACAATTAAACACTTTGAAGTAGAATGTGCATTCAAGGAACACTGGAGTGCCAGTGGCTCAGCTGGTGTGTTGAAATGAACTGGGAAGCCTGGTCGGTTAAGGCTGTTGAATGAAGTATTTGGGGATTATGGCAAAATACAGGGTCAGTTCTTCTGAAACTTTTTGTGATAGGGAGGTCCACCTTCACATCCCCCCACTGTTCCCAAGTCCTGAACTTTAGAATGGTACCAAAAAATCTTCTTAGTCCTATTTACCTCCTCTGATAAGCACAGAGAGCAAATGAGTGAAGTGCAGCATAGCAATACACCCTGAAATACACACCAAACCAGGATATACATCACAGGCATCAGTGGGGAAGAGGATTCTGCCAGCGCAAAAGCAGTGAACCTGTATGGGTTGTTGTTGCTGCTTGCTCTTTTTGTAATGGGTGCTGGTGAATATTGTCATCAAGAAGCAAGAGATACGGGACCAAATCAATTTCTGTAGATACTGAAAGATCAAAATAATCATGACAAACTGAATTCAGGGCATTCTTCTTCCACCTTGTCTGGTGCTGCCACTAAGCAAGGGGGAAAGTTCTACTGCCATAAGAAAACACTAGAACGATCATGGGTGATTGTCTAATCCTGATTGTGAAAAGCTGTGGATTAGGGCTACAGTTTCCAACCTCTGGGAATTTTTTTACTTGGTTTGACTGAGATTTTTCTTGGTTTGTTGGTTTGGTTTTTGGGGCCAGGGCGGGAGTATATTTTGTATTTGTTTGCTTATTTGTTTGCTTTTAATTTGGCTTTTAGAATTATTTTGTCAAAAATCAAATTTTAATGTAAAATTGTTCTATGAAGGACAAAGTAACCTTGAAGACATGCTGGAGTCTTCATGTGTTCCAGAGGAGCTAAGAAATGAGAAGAGTTTTAGTTGAAATCCTACTTTTTAGTAGTTTTTCAGCTATTACAGAAAAAAGCTATGGGATCATCCTTGCATCCTCTGGCCTACTCCTTTGAGAAATTATCAAAAGTATGATTTTATTGCATTGCAGACCTGGAGGCCCATCTTCTTTCTTGAGTTCCAAATACACGTGGGGTTTTTTGGCAGCCTTCCATCCTAAGCAGGTTTTGAAAGTGTATTTGGCTGAAATTTAATTTTGTCTTGCAGCAGTATTTAATTAACTTTGTCCCTCTGAGATGGAGATTAAAAACTGTCAGTAAGTCTGTTATCTATCTCAGTTTTCACAGGTAATTGCTAAATTGAGCTGACAAAATACTCCATCAGATCACTGTCAATTTTGGTAGCAATCTGTGAGGAGCTCTTCGGTACTAGTAAGCCTGTAGAGGCAGTAACTGATAAAACAAATATAACCATCTCACATTGTGTGTTCAGCTTCTACTGATGACTCAAGCTCTTTTTCTATACAGAATGAAGTCAGAATTATTGGCTCAACTACACATGTCCTTTCACACCAGGCACAGTACTGTAAGTACTGTTTAATGCATAATGCACAGCACAAGGTACTGCAAGGAACAAGGCTGCCTCTCTATACCTTATTTATTCTAGGCAAACCACATAAAAGGATGGATTAAAATGCTGACTCAAGATATCCCTAAATTATGTCACCATTTTGTTAGACTTGTATCAGCAAAGATGACTCAGTTCTTCGGTGGTGAAGTAATTTCCTAGATTGAAACATAGCTGTAGAATGTCGCATAGATTGCCCAGAAATTACAGTGGAAGGCAGAAGGCAAGAGAAGTGATGCAACTGTTTTTCTTCTCTAGATTTCTCCCTGGTTTTTTATTTGGTTGGTTTTGGCAGTCTCCTAAGATGTTTCTGTTCAGCTAAACACCAGGTACTTAGCTGCCAGTGTGCAAACCTCACTCCACTGACTTCAGGCTCCATCTTCTCAAAAACTCTGAGGTCAACAGTCAGCTACTGATCTTGGTGACAAGTGCAAACCCAGATCGATTTTGTCAGCTGCAATGGAGCCTTCCAGGTAAACCATGTTTTAATAGATTGGAATCTGGCCTGCTTACTAATTCCTTTTACTATAGTATTTTTGGAAAGTGGAAAGAGAAAATGAGAGAATTCTTGTCCAAGGAGAAGAGTTGACTCAGTTGCCTAGTCATATATGAAGGAGGTAAGTAACAGGACCCATTTTTTACCTCAGTTGCAGCACCTCAATGTCCTGATGCAGGAAGACCACAGAATTAATCACAGAATATGCTAATTACTTTCTTCCAAAAAGATATTTTACTTAAGGACTTTATTTGGTCAGATAAAAATGATTGATCCTTAAATTTATGTATTTCTTCCTTTCCTGGCAAAAAAGGTATCAACACACACATGTTCACATAGACTTTCAAGGTATCTGTCTAGTTTAGAGCAGATACTCCCAGTATTTTATGTACATCTTGAAGCTGCATTTTACAGTAAATTTGCTGTCCTTGGAGCATCAAGGCATTCCCAACCACCATGCTGTTCCCCTCAAAGGCCGCTTTGCAACATGTAAGCCTGGGAGTCCTGCAACTTGTCACCCTCAGCTCTTCAGTCTTCACTATTTTGCAGCAGATTTAAGTGCATTGATTTTACTTATTTTGACCTTTTTTTTTTTTTTTTTTTTTTACAGCACTTTGCTTTTTTTTTACAAGTGTCTTTTGGCTTTCCTGGAATAAATCTGGGCAATTTCTACTGTCTTCTCAAGCTCTGTAGCTCACTATGTGTTACACAGAGCAATTTTAGTTGCTGCATTCATGTCCTGCTTCATTATTCATAGCATGTGGTGTTTTTCCCCACTAGTCACACAAACCAGGAACAGGTGTCTGTTAAAATCTACAAATGTTCTTTCTTAATGAAAATGAAGACAATAACACCTGTTGGTTACAATTGTGTGCTCCTTATCTTCAGATACTTCTTAATACATAAAATACATGTGAACTTGAAGGAATGCTAAGTAAGTCTGCAGATGGAAGGCAGAGAGGCCTTGACAAATCAGAGGGCTTGACAATGATCAGCTGTTGGAAGTTCAACAAGGGCCAGTTCTGGATTCTGCATCTGGGAGGGGGCAACCCTGGATGAACTGGCAGAAAGGGGAATGACATGATGGAGAGCAACACTCAGAAATGGACGTTGGGGCCCTGGTCAAGGGCAAGTTGAACAAGAGTAAGCAGTGCCCTGGCAGCCTTGGGGGGTAACCCTGTCCTGTCCTGGGGTGCATCAGCCACAGCCTTGCCAGCCAGGGTGATGGAGGGGATTGTCCTGTTCTGCTCTTCACAGGGGCTGCCTCACCTCAAGTGCTGGGGCTTTCTATTTTGGCAGTTTTGGGTACCAAAACATAAAGAAGTAATTAGGGGCAAAGGTGGGCTACAAGGATGGTGAAGGGCTTGAAGGGGAAGCAATATGAGGAATGGCTGAGGTTACCTGGTTTGTTCATTGTGGTCTTCTACATTCTCATGTGGGTAGGTGGAGGGGCAGGCACTGATCTCTTTTCTGTGAGAAACAGTGTCAGGGCTCCAGAAAATGTCTTGAAGATGTGTCAGGGGAGGTTTAAGCTGGATATGAGGGAAAGGCTGGACTTGTGAGTCCCTTCCAACTCAGAATATTCTTTGATTCTACATATTAGTAGTCAAAACACTGGTATGTCATCAACACCCTTCTAGCTCCAAATAAAAAGTACTGCGTTATCAGGACTGCTATAGGGAAAATTAACAGGCCCAATACACAAGCTGGACATGATACCACAGTGAGTCAGTGGTGGAAGTTTTGCTTGAACTAGTTTTGGCTCAGTTTCCACCCTCTTAGCCTTGTGAAAGAGTAAATCTCCCTGGCAGTTCAGACAAATTAGATTCCTAGAAAATCCAAAAATTTATCTAAGCCTATAAAATGAATGCACCCTTAAAGGAGAGAGAAATTAGCTGTAAATAGTGTTTTCTACATATGTTATTTGGAGTAGTATAGCTCTGTAACAGGCTGCAAGTGTAGGGAAGAATGAGTAGATCCATATCCTGGAGTCAAATGTACAACGCTGTAACCAAGTGAGCTCTGTTATTTGTTTGAGAGTAGCTCCAAGAACATGGGAAAATTATTGTGGTAAGCAACTAAAGAAATGTTGTGTAATGTGGTGCTATCTGGACCAAATCGCTATCTAGCTGTACAAACTTAATACTGTCCATATGCACGAACACTGAAATAGTCCCCAAGAAATGCAAATGCAGTCTGCATTCAGCAAACCAGGACCACAGTATGCACTGGGGACCTAGAGCTGTAGAGGAACTTTCCAGCTGGGTCATGAGTGAGGTAAAGCTAAAAAATGCTGATTTCTTTGGAATTGTCAGTGATCTACATGTTTTTCTGTAGAAAATGCTGGAGTATGTGTAAAAAAAATGTGTCTGAAATAGCCTGCAAATTATTGTGAAGAAAATATTTTGTAACCTGAAGAATATATGTAGAGGTCCCAATTTAATATTTAAATTTAATAGCAGCTTCTTATCTTGTGTCTAAAGCGTACTCATTTTGATCTCTCATGACAGCACAAAGAATTTTAAGTGAGAATTTTTCTCACTGGGAGCTGTCAAACAAGCCTTAATGAACTGTGTTAGCTACTCCTTATCCCACGCAGTTATATTCTCAAACATGAGACCCTCTACAATCATGCTGAGCTGAAAAAGTTTCAAAGTCTCACTGGTCTGAATTCATCAACCACCCTGTGTGCCAACACAGAAAACAAATGCATGTTTCAAAGATGTACACTATGTCTTTTTACCCTACTCTCTTTAACCCCAGTAAGCAGAACAGGGCCTAACCTGTTAAGGTTTTTTTCAGATCAATCAATCTTTTGATACAGAATGTTACCTTTTGGTACCAGTAGTGAATTTCTTTAATGGGGAGGAAAGACAGAGCTGCTGATGCCAGTTCTGCTGGCATAGATATGAATAAGAGGCCTTCAGAGCAAGTGTTTACCCATCGGCGGTCAGGAAATAGGGAAGGCTGGAGGCTAAGGTCATGACAGCAAGGATTTAATATTTTACTGGGTAGCAGCCAACACTACACCTGCATGAATATATAAAGCTAAAATTTTTGAAGAAGTAGCAGCATTGAGATGTCTCTCCCAGCACCTCATCTGTTACATCTGCTCTCAATTCCTAAACAGCCATGTACATGCAGGAAGACTAAAGTGATTGATTCCATCTAAGCTGTTAGCAGAGACAGGACTGTGATACCTGATCAGTCTGATTATTTGCAGTTCTCTGCACATACGTAAGGAAAGCTGTACTGTCTTTCTACATTTATAAGCTTTCCAAGGGTGTTTCCTACAAAAAGTATCATAAACGAGATCACAAGATCACAGTGGTTTATTTCTATGGTTTATTAGTCGCAAGCAATGATCTCATTATCCCAGCAGAGGGAAATCTGGAGACATTGTCAAAGCAGATTGAATTTTACAGAAGTGAAAGCAGCTCAATGTCACAAATATACCAGAATTAGCTAGTGAATGCCTTCCTTTTCAATTATATGACTGCAGAAAATGAGTAGCTGATGTTATTGCTTAGTATGCATTAAGAAATATTCGTTTTTATGCTGCAGTCCCAATAGTAGTATCTGGAACCTTAAATTCATTAGTGGTATCACTTGACTTCCTATAAAAATTACATCTGCTTTTGTAAGTTATTCAAACTACTAAGTTATTGATAGAAGTGTGATATAGTATTTGGTATTTTTTTTCCTTCTTCTTTATGTATTTTACATGTGCCAAAAGTAGGTAACAGTTCTTCACAAAAAATAAAGTTATGCTTTAATATATTAAAAGGTTTTATAGAAAGGGATGTATATTACTTAATGAAAAATCTTCTGGTGCTTAATAGAAAGTTATGTTGTGGGCAAAAAGATGGTTTTTTTCCTTTCTTTTCTCTCTCAAGTTTTCATCTCCTGCAGAAACAAGAGAAAATATAATAGTATGTCCAAAAGGGAATTCTGCTGACCTACCTATGGTGGACAGTAACAGGAACTTCTGATGTCTGAAAAATGTATAAGTGACCAAAGTCTCTAATGTAAAGGTAATCATGAGAAAAAAAAGCCTCCTGATTAGTCATGAGACTGAGAAACAATAATTACTTGATTATTATTAAATGTATTGAAACTAGAATAGAACCACAACTGAGTGGCTTAGGATAAATTTGATCTCATTGTTCTAAAGGAAAAGTCTGGCAAAAACTACACAGTGCCAAGTTAGAATTATTCTGAAGTGATAGGAAATAAAATATTTGCAGAAACAACCAACTACAGACTCCTACTCAATTTACTGAGCAACTCTCCTTGGCCTTCTAGGCAAGCCCTTACCACAAAACTGCACTCCAGAATTTGAAATTTCATTTTAATACTGCTAGTTCTGAAAAGAAAAAATAAACATATAAGAAATGGAACCAGAGGCACACTGCTACTTGAAGCTCAAGAATGCTGACTCACCATCACAAGGAACTTCAAAACCAGTGGTTGATTTCTCTTCCTTCCTCAAGCCTTCCCCACAGACTGGTGACCCCAGCACTGCAGGAGCATGCAGTGCAAACATATATATCTTCTCCCTATTCTCCTCAGTTCATAATATAAACTAAGGTCATCAACAGTTTATATATGTCAGGCTGGAAGCAGTGGTAGGACTGTAAAGAGTATGCCATCCTCACTGTAGAGGTGATGGGTCCATGGATAGCTGGCTCCAGAGCAAAGGTACTTTTTTAAATTTGCTTATTTAAGAGTTAATTTTAACCTTAGTCAGTTCCTTGGTTTTGTCAATTGTGGCTTTAGAAGCAGTCTCACCAACTTCATAACCACCAAAACTGAGGGAGGACATGACAGGGGGGAGATGCTGGGGGACAGGGAGGCAGGAACTGTTGGCTTTAGTTTTGCCAGGAAGCAAAACTTTGCAAAGCTGTGACAGAGCAAAACTTAGCTCTGTTACCATAGCCAGCAGCAGGGCAAGGGACAATGCTGATTGTGGAAACAGGAGGTCTTCTGTGCCTGCAGCTGAGCCTACTGCAAATACAGTTTAATAATGTCTGTCTAGACAGCATGTGAACTCCATAATTTGTTTCAAGGATAAACTGTCCCAGCAGTGTATAGCAATTTGTGTCACTAGTCAGCTGTTCTGCAGAATACCTTGGTAATCTTCCTAGCCCCATTCACAAGAGCCTTCTAGGTGTTAAACTAGAATATTGAATTCAGAAACTGTGTATTTGAGAATCATCATTAGGATTTCAATGTTAGACTCTTCATCATCAGCACGTAAATCTGCAGTGACCTAAAGATATGGATGAAAAAAACCCTACCACACTGAAAAATCATGTAACTGTATTCTAATTTTAAAAAAAGAGAGAAGAAAGAGCACGTTGATTTTTAGAAGTTGGTTGTAATGGTGGAATGACTTTTAATTTTCTTAAGCAAGTTGACTTTATTCCTGAGACCTTGAGCCCTGGTCAACAAAGAACTACAGTGTCCTCTGCCAGATTCCTATAACCTGTGTATCTGTGAAGTTTGTCTGTTATGTCAAAGCTGAGGTGCTTTTACAGAGAGATGCTCTTTCCCTGGGGACTTGTTATCTGGCCTGCAGAGCAGGGCATAATACATTGTGCTTATATATAATTGAGGATAAACACAGACAATTCCTGACTTTGCATATATGTTAACTAGACACATTGGCTTTTTAAATTGCTGCTTCACATTTCATAGGTGATGAAGGTGCCATGTTCTATGCAAATACTCATGAGAAAAATCCCATTTCTGCATCACCTAAAAACAGCAAACCATTAAATTATCAAAAAATGGGTTACAGGTGAGTCAGGGGAAGAGGAGGATTTTACACCTGCTAAGCAAACCATTGCCAGGCTAAGTTAGTATATTGTCAATTTATTTTGCTCGTGGCTATTTAGAATAGAAGAGTGCTTCACATTTGTTGGCAGGAAAGAATCTTGTCATGTGGAAGTACCACAAAAATTAACTAGGATGTGCAGTTTAAGATACAATAGCTAGATAACAGGCCTTCCTAACTCACAGCGCTGCCCAGAGTTTTGATTTATCTCTACAAGGAATGAGTGTTATATGTGTTAGCACTAACACTATATGTGGTCCCCCAGGAGAAGTCTTTACTCTTTGGGACAAAGCCTCTACCTGATCAGCATTTCAAACCTATCTGCAAGTGCTAGGTCAGCAGGTTAATTGGAAATTTGTGACTGGTTTGACAATCCAGGAAAACTAGAGGAACATCTCACAGGTTTGTATTTGTAAGACACAAGTATGTTGAGGTCAGTAAGTCAAAGGCCTTACAGAAGCATCCCCAAATTTTTTCAATTCCTGTGTCAGCAGAGCACTCTTACTATTCAGTATTTTGAGATTTACTGCCAGCAGGAAACCTCTAATGCAAAAACCCCTGGGGCTTGTGACTGTATAATTCTAAACAGTGTAACAATATATTTTGTAGCTTTTATTGCTCTGACGCCTGAGGCTGACAAACTGCAATTCTGTGAGGTTTACTTCCTCAGAATGATTTAGGAGAGGGTATTTGAGTAGTAGAGATGTTCAGAAGCCAAATGAGAGTGAGTGGTCTGTGTCAAAAAGGGAACTGAACATAAAGGGGTTTCCTTAGGCAGACATCTCATTCTGTTTCTTTCTCTGGCTGCTACTCTTTTCCCATGCAAAGCAATATGCTCCTTCTGCACAGTGATTTGGTGTTCCTGTAGCTCTCCCATTGTTTCTGGCATATCTTTTCCAGCTGTTGCTTGGCAAGAGCCTTCCTGTCACCCTGTCAGTGTCTCAGTCTCTAGTGGAATGTTTGAAATGTGTATGCTTTTGGAAAGGCATGTATAATGATGGCCCAGGCAGCCTCTTGATGGTAGCTTCAGGCAAAAAAAGGACAGTGTGACTAATACCCAGTCCACATTTTGTCCTTTTACTATACATCACAGAACACAGTAATGCTTTCAAAATTTCTTATCTCTTTCATTAAATAATTATATTGTGATTTCTTTTATAAGATTCCGGGATGTTCTTTTTCAAAACTGAAAATATAGTTTAAGCCTTTTTCTTCAAATTTATCATCCTCCTTCTGTATGGATTATTAACCAAAGTTAATAATCCATACAGAACGAGGATGATAATTATTAACCAAAGTTAATAATCCATATTGAGGCAGATAATAATAATCCATATTGAGGCAGATACCATAAATTTTTAGGGACTAAATGTATTCATGTTGACATGAAAAGTTCCCCTCTTTGTTTCTGAGTTTCCTGCCTCACAACAGGCCAGATTCTTTAATCAAGAAATGCAAAGAAGTAAAAGAACCCCTTGTGGTCCATCCAAAGACAAACTGATACTTTGAGTCAGATGCTTTTAAAATCTGCTTTTGCCCTTCCTTCAGAGACTTACCCAATTTTCTGTCTGTAGAATTTCTCTGCTTTGGAGCAATAGTTACATGAGAAATTGTTTCCAGTATGTGTTCCGTGCTGTGACGTGCCTTATTTTCCAATAACTCTCCATAGAAGAGGTAGTTCTTGCTACCTGCTGAACTTGCTCTGTAGCTTTAGGCTGTTTGGAGTAAACCAATTTCCTGTCCTCTCCTCAATACTCCGTTAAGTCATCAGCTACTGCTAGTTCTCAGATGTGTCATGTTTGGTTAGCAAAACAGAAAACAGATTTAATTCTGTTGTATAACATTTCCTTGGATATGGTCTGTGTATGGAGAAAAAAAAGGATCTGCTGCCTTCACTATCAGATATTTCTGCTCAGGGCAATTAAAAAATTTATTGTCAAAAATCATATCTCATTTCTTGGAAGACAATAAATGTGGGTAACAAGAGTGAATGGCTGTTGGATGAAACATTTAATTTCCTCATTTTAATCTTCCATGCTAAAATTTAGTGCTCAGTTTTTAACAGTTCTGCTGGGAATTCACAGTAAGAAAGGACACATTTTGGTGGGACAATGTCATTATTCCATCACTGGTGAGCATGATCGTAGCCCAGAATGTTGATATCTTTGTCCATCAAGATAAACAACTCCTTTATTGCTTGGATTCTCTGATCTGTATCCTTTAAATATTTTACTGCAACATAGGAACCAAAGAGCTGGTTCCTCACATTTTCCTTCTTTATCAAACGCCACAGGGTCAATTGCAAAGAATGCAATGAATCTCATGATCTAATTTATTTCCAGATTTATAACTGTTGTCTTGGTGTTCATAAAATTCACATTTTTCAATAGATTCTGAATTTTGTCTAATAAAATTCGAGAACAAATTGTTTCGCTTGGGGTGTTTTGTTTTGGTTTCATTTAAGGTCTTTTATTTGTTTGTTTTTGCTTTTTCCTTTCTAATCTTACAGATTTGAAAGAAAATTGCTATACTGAATATGCAACACTTGTGAATTACCTAATATACTGTTTTGGAACAAATTATTTTGACATTCATGACCTTTTCTCCCTTGCGAATTTGCTGAAGATTTTCCTGACAAATCTGAAATGAGTACATTTCTGCACGTATTTTGTATTGTCAGACACATATTTGAAAATATGGAGAAACTTGTGTTTCAGCAACCTACCCAGTGTGCTTTCATCTAGCATTTTTTACAGGCATGGAAAATATCTCTTTGCACGCATGAGAGTAATTAAATCTCTTGTTTGCAGTAGCATTTTTTTTTGCTGACTGAGAGGTCTAGCATCAGGCAGGCTTGCTTCAGCCTGTGAAAAACTTGCCAGCCAACAGAACAGCTGACTTAATGTACTAAACAAATAACACCTTTATTAAGTGAATGTTTTTTCTGCCTTTCTGTACATATACTCCATTATTTGAGTAAAAGCTACATATGACTGTTTATTGAGCCTTTCTTCAGCCTTAGGACTGGGGATCATGAAATATCACTTTCCCTCATTAAGTCTTCTTCTAGAAGAAACTCCTTACTGATACCATTTGTGCATGGATGGCTCTGCCTGAGCTAGACAAAAATCACTTTTTTCTTTAGCAAAGGGATTGGAAAGGCAGAAATGCTTTGATGCCTCTGAACAAGAGAAACGTGACACACTGGATCTCTTGATGTAAGAGGACAAGGAATAAGAAAAAATAGATTTGGCTTGTTTGCTATGAGGTTATTCCAACACCATTGTGTAGTAAAATAAGGAAATAAAACATAAGGAAATTATGAGTGGAATGTACATCAGATCTACCAGATATGAGCAGATAACACACTTTTGAAGAAGGCAGATTATTTTCAGATGAGAAAGCGCATTGGAATGAACATTCCCTCATCTAACTCCTACTTTTTTAGTAGCTTTCGTCTAAAGAATGTTTTTTCATTGGGAAGGATTCCCAAGAGCTATTTCTAGGAGAAATGATAGAGAAACCATTGTGGTTTTCCTTTAAACTAGCATTCAATTACATCAGATGCCACCTACAATGTACTAAGCCATCTGGCTTGTATTTCTTTCATTACTGTAAGTTGGCTTATGGAAAAAGGAGAACTAGATTAATGTCAGTTCAAAGCTTGGACTGGCACACCTACCACCTAGAGAAAAAGCTAAGGTGATGTTAAAATTATTAATCCAGCAATTATTGTTCACTGTGGGCATAGTTATATTTTTTAATAGAATGGAAAGGGAGCACAACGGCTTTATATTTTATATGTTTTTAGGACTGGTGAAAGAAAATCACAAACTATTTCTGCATAAATACTTCCCAATTTGGCCTGTTATCTCCTTCATGAAATTATGCCACAACCTAAAGGCACTAAATTTTTGGGGTTGAAAAAGGGAAATTCCTTGTATTTTTGATCTCGCTCCCAAAAACGATGTTTTATCTCTTGTTTTGTTGGTTCAGATTTCCCTGGAGAGCTTACACTGACTAAACTGACTATCCAGAGCCTATTGAAAATGGTGTTCTCAGGCAGAGCTGGAGCCTCTAGGCACGATTCTAATTCAAAAAATATTTTAAAAAAATCCAAATTCACTGCATAAATGAATTTGATATCCTAAGGCCCTTGTTGTCCCTTGAGAGTTATCTTAAGTGTATTAACTATTTAGCAAGCATGACATTGCAGAGGTAGTCTGAAGACTGCTGCTAATACACTTCTCTGTCCCATTGGTTGCTACCTGTCCTTGAGGGAATGCATGCACTATTCATGCTTGTAAGTCAGGATATCAGCCTACTCTTCTGACATTGTTTGAATGTTTAGTTGGCTTGAGCAGTTAATAAAGATTTATAGTTGAGCAGAGACTTCAGAAATGTACCAACCCCATTATTAGCTGGGGACACTATGCTCTTGTATTTTGGGTTTGCTTCTAAGTAGAAAGGAAGAGTGGAAAAACATAGAAGAGGTCAGAATGACCTGATCTCAGTTCCTCTCAATCTTAGTCCTACGCTTCTTCCTCCACAGTCCCCAAAAATGTCAACAAGAAACACTCTCCAAGTTTCACTTCAAAATAACTGTCCCTTCTCAACCTGCTGTTAATTTAAAGCCAACATTACAGTATTCATACTTGCACATGGTAGTGATTTACTTAATTTAGCAAGACTGATAACTATCTTTATAGATATTTGTTAAAACAGATATGTAGCGTGGTACTGAAAATGTAAAAAAACCCCAAACCTAACAGCTACTAAGGAAAGGAAAAAGCAAACCAAAATTACACTTTTCACATTCTTGGGAGGCAGTTATTTTTCTGACCCTCTGGCTCCTATTTGGACATAGCTCAACTTTTTTGTCAGCATATTCTTGCAAAAACATCACAAAAGGTGTGCAACACTTTCAGAAGTGCCTGTAATTAGGATTCACTGTTTAGGGGAGCACCAACAACTGAGAGGGTATGTGGATCACATAAATTTCTTTCTTACTGCATTTACTCCTATGAGTCATGGAAAAGAAATGAATGGGTGATCCATTGGAAAACATCCAATGCATGTTTTCCAAAACTGCAGCAGCCAAGTTCCTTTTGGTAGCAATTGCTCGCCTACATATGCATATTGTACATAGACAGATTAATTTTGATCTACTTAAATGCAAAGGGAGAATATTTTTTTTAAGACAGAGAGCCCAAATGGAGGAATACCAAATATAGGTGCCTTGTGTGTCTCATCAGCTACTGGCCAATGAGTATATACTTTTCACCAAGCTGTTCAATCCTGGCTTGCCATGACAAAACTATTTCAAAACAGTTCACCCATATATGAATGACAGAAAAGAAATGAGAGAAGCCTGACTATCCCTGATGGCATTTGCCCATTGTTACTTCCTTTTGTTTGAGTCCTTACATATTGGAATATGAATCCAATATTATCAGTTAGATGGTGCCTGGGCCAGTCTGACCCTCGCTGCTGGGCCAAAGGCAGCAACTGTGGTGTAAATCACCCCAGAGATACCTTGGCTGCTGGAGATTGCAGCTGGGCACTGAGCAAGTCCAGGCTTGTCAGGAACTCCGTTTACCTCAGGAGAGAGAGCTTCTGGCGATGGTGAAGAGAAAAAGGAGAGGATTCCGCTGGAAGGTTTAATGTCCAGAAGTTTATTCCATGGTTACAGAGGTCTGGACGGCAGCAGCTGCTCCAGCAGAATGATCGAGCACATGGCCTGATCACCTTTTAAGCTCCCGGGGCAGGGGGAGGGGGGGACAGGTGAGCACCAACCAGGTGAAAGGGGCGGGGTCTCAAGGGACGAGGGACACCTAGACATAGGCCAATGACCCCTGAGCATAGGGGCATCTTTTGAACTTGACCAATCACAGGATGCCTTGCTGGAATGTTAAGCCTGACTGACACGACTCACTCAGCATGGGGGCAAGGGGGAAGGGAGAGAGGTATAGGCACACCTGGGAAAGGGACCGGGAAGCTCAAGACACACCGCAACATCTCCCCCTAGTTTTGTTTAAAAAGAAGAGGGCTGTGTTTGTGGTCCAGCGTGATTGCCAAACCATGGTTGGTAAATCAGTTCTTCCTCTACAGGAGGGTCAGTGTTTTCCACTGAGGCTTCCAGGTCATCCATTGGAGCACTGAGGGCTTCCAAATGGTAGACCTCAGGAGGGGGAGATGAGCTTGAAATTAACTTGAGGACCATGCGTTTGATTAGTCTAAAAACAATGCTGAAAACTACAATAACTATAGCTAAAATAAACAGCACTAAAAGACAGTTTTCAGAATAGATCCTAACCAGCCCGAGAGTCCCCAGCCTTTGAACAGTCTATTCAGCCAGTTGTCAGTTTCTCTGTTGATGTCTGAGAGCCTTTGTCAAGGTAGTCCATATGTGGTTTGGGCTGCGGCACTATGCAGGAGATCGCAGGTGGGATGATCACGAACAGAACGAGAAGCAGGCTCGGTCTCATGGCATCTCGAGGCTACACACGAACAGTGGGATCTAAACTGGTACAAAAACTTGAAACAAACATATATTACAAACTATTCCAGATAGGAGGCTTAAATGGAATTTCCTCCAGAGAACGCGTGCGGCGTTTTCTTCTCCAGGCAGCATGAGCAACCTGGGGTGCTTCTGCAGATTTCTCTGAGACCTTGGGAACATAGGGCTTTACCCATTTGGAAGGAACCCACCTTAAACCAGAGGGGGTGGACACACAGGCGTATCCACGTCCCCAAGTAACCAATTTGTAAGGTCCCACCATTTTCCAAGTCTCAGGGTCTTTTACTAAAACCGGAGGCTTTTCTTTCATCAACCTGTGACTGCTCCCCCCAAAGTGGCGTAGGATGGGTGGGTTCAGGCTGTCAAAAGAACAATTCAGAAAATTGATTGTGAATAGCGCCCTGGATAACCGGATATGGGGAGGTTCCACCTTCAGAACCTGTTGCTGCTGGTCCAGGACCCTTTTAATATCACGGTGAGTTCTTTCTACAATGGCTTGACCTGTAGGGGAGTAGGGGATGCCAGTTTTGTGCTCTACTCCCCATTGCTGCAGGAAGCTCCCAAATTCCTTGGATTTATAAGCAGGCCCATTATCAGTTTTCAGCTCCTTGGGGATGCCCATGAAAGAAAAAGCCTGTAAGAGGTGCTTAATAGCATCAATAGATGATTCTCCTGTGTGGGCAGAAGCATAGACCGCTCCAGAAAAGGTATCTACACTAACATGAACATATTTTTGCCGTCCAAAAGACTGTATGTGTGTTACATCTGTTTGCCACAGTTCACAACTGTTCAGTCCCCTTGGGTTTGCTCCCGTACTCACTGTAGGGAGTGCATGTTGTTGGCAATTTGGGCATGTGGCCACAATCGCTTTGGCCTGTTCTCGAGTGATGTTAAACTGACGAACCAGGCCAGGTGCATTTTGGTGGAAAAGCTGGTGGCTGATTTTTGCCTGTTCAAAAACATTTGGGAGAGTGGCCATCACTGCAGGTGCAGCAAGAGCATCTGCCCTTCTGTTGCCTTCAGCGATAAACCCTGGCAAGTCAGTGTGTGACCTGACATGCATCACATAAAATGGTTGCTCTCGGTGAGTGACTAACTTTACCAGTTTTGAGAGCAATTCGAAAAGTGCGATGTTAGATACATCTTGCAGAATTGCTTGATCTGCCCTGGATACTACTCCTGCCACGTATGCAGAGTCTGTAATCAGATTAAATGGTTCTGAGAACCTTTCAAAAGCCCTAACAACAGCAGCCAATTCAGCAACCTGAGGTGAACCTTCCACCTCAGCAATGTCCGTCTCCCACTGCTGGGTTTGAGGATCCTTCCAAGTCACAACAGACTTGTGGGACCTCCCAGACGCATCTGTAAAGACAGTCAGAGCCCTTTTTAAAGGTCTCCTACTTAGAGCACTTCTCAGTTTTAAAGTAAATTGAACGTCTTGTTCAAACAATTTGTGAGCGGGCCGCGCTACCGAAATTTGTCCTGAGTAGGAATCCAGAGCAAACTGCAACACTTCATTTTCTTGAAACAATTGTTCTAGTATTTTCATAGTATTTTGACCTGATTTTAACTCAACTGGAATGTGAATGCACTTAAAATCACATCCTGCTAACTCCATGATCCGGGTCCTTGCTTTCCGGATCAGTTCTGCTACCAGCTCCTGAGGCTTTGTCAGTCTCTTGGACCTTTTGTGACTGAGGAAAACCCACTCTATGATCAAAAGAGGGTCCCTCTGGTCCCAGTCCTTTTTTGGTGCGTCTTTTGCTTTAGGTGTTTGTTTTTCCTCCCACTGGAAAATAATTCCATGGAGGTGTGGCAACTTACCTAGAATGATAAATTTGAATGGCAGGTCAGGCCGGCATCGGTTGGCCTGTCTTGTGGACATTGCAATCTGCACCTTTTCTAGAGCTTTCCGTGCCTCTGGGGTAATAGACCTAGGAGCACCTGGGTCCTCTCCCCCTTTCAATAAATTGAAAAGAGGGGCAAGGTCTTCATTAGTCAGACCGAGCCATGGTCTTACCCAATTCAAAGACCCACACAACTTGTGGACATCCGCAAGGGTCTTGATCCTTGGATTGATTTCTAGTTTTTGAGGAACAATGGTCCTATTTCCAATTTCTAAGCCCAAATACTTCCAAGGTGGCATCTTTTGAATTTTCTTTTCCTGGAGCTCGAACCCTGCAACAATCAATGCATTGATCGTTAGGTCAAGCGCATGTGTGAGTAAATCATCATTGGGGGCACACACAAGGATATCATCCATGTAATGATAAATAATGGCCTTCTCTGCGGCTGCACGTACTGGGGAAAGCAGGGAAGAGACATACCACTGGCAGATAGCTGGAGATACCTTTAATCCCTGAGGAAGAACGGTCCAATGGTACCTTTTCATAGGGGCTTCCATGTTGATGGAAGGGACCGAGAATGCAAAACGCGGTGCATCGTCAGGGTGCAAGGGGATTTGGAAAAAACAATCTTTAATATCAATAACAGCTAATTTCCAATCTTGGGGAAGCATTGTTGGGGATGGCATACCAGGTTGGGGAGAACCCATATCTTCAATTACATTATTAATTTGTCGGAGGTCACAGAGGAGCCGCCATCTCTTTTTGTCAGCTTTTTGGATGACAAACACTGGAGAGTTCCATGGGGACATGGTCTCCACAATGTGGCCCTTTTTTAGTTGCTCTTGCACTAGTTCCTCAAGCGCCCTTATTTTTTGTTTACTGAGTGGCCACTGTTTCACCTGAACTGGTTTGTCTGTTTTCCACTTCAGTTTTTGGGTGGGGCGCTGTTGTTCAATGACTGCTGCACAAAAATGCTGTGGAGAGTCTGGAATATCAATTGTGACACCCCACTGGGCCATTAAATCTCTCCCTAACAAAGGTTCCGAATAATCTAACACAAATGGACGGATATTTGCCAATTGTCCGTTTGGACCCTCAAATTGAATAATACTTTTGGATTGTCTTGCTAATTGCAGACCTCCCACACCTTGAAGGTGACCGGCAACATTTTGCAAAGGCCAATGTGCTGGCCAGTCTTGTACTGGAATCACTGTGCAATCTGCACCTGTGTCTACAAGCATCTCAATGCATTTAGACTCCCCACCCCCACTGACATTGCACCATAATTTGGGTTTATCTTTCCCAATAACTTGGACCCGGGCAACTGTGGGCCCTTGTTTTTCGATATTTTCAGGTAAAGATGGCACAGGGATAGCTTGTGCAACAATTTGTCCCTTGGGAAGAAACAGGGGTGGGTGGAAACAGTGCAGGCCGAGAACAAATTGCTCAGGATCTGATGTTGTCATTCCTGGAGCAATTCTGATCTCTTGTGGTGTGTGTTTGGTGTCCCCAATGACGATGTACTTACAACGAATTCGGTTCCAAGTACCCTTCTGTTCAGGATTTACAGAGACAAAATGCCAGTTACTGTCCTTCAGGAGAAGTGACTCTGTCAGCTGCAACCTGTAAGGCTCATTGACAGAAGACGTGGTTAACACAGGATCACTTAAATCATAACAAAGGTTATTTTGTTTCACTTTCAACAAAGTACTAGCAGACTTGGTCTTTGAAGCACCTGCTTCACTTACACAAACATTAATATTATCGCGCGCTTGATTTGATTTGCTACCCATATTCCCTTGGCCTGCTCTTTTTATGTCTGCACGCCTGGCAGGCCGGCGCTCTGTTTTCAGTTTTTTTGTTGTTGTTGACCCCCAGGGAGGGCTTGTAGTTCTCCTCCCCTGCCATTTCTAAATTCATCAAATTCCCTTTTCAGGGGGCACTGGTTACTCCAGTGCCCTAGGTTATTACAAAGCAGACATGGTTTTGTGGGCTCAACCATTGCTGGTCTCCGCTGCTGCCCAGGGTACTGCTGTGCTGAGGGGAAAGGTGCAGGGCTGGCAACGGCGACACGCTGAGGTGGTCTTGGCAGCAGCCTTGGTCTGGAGTCTTCAGCCACACTCATCAGAGGCACTTTCCTGTTACAGACTAGAAGCATATCTTTTAATGTAGGAGTAAGTTCCGTAGGAAGGCTCAGGATTGCCGCTTGACACTGTGCATTTGCATTTGTAAATGCCATTTCCTCTAAAATTGCTTCTCTAGCATTTTCTTTTTTAACTTGTATTTCAATGGCTCTAGTTAACCTTTCTACAAATTTCACAAAAGGCTCTGATGGTAGCTGTTTAATTTTACTATAGGGCTCAAAAGGCCCCTCAAGTTGGAGGGAAAAGAATGCTTTTTCAGCTGCTTCTTTTACTTTCTCGAGTGTTTCTGCAGGAATTGCAGTAGCTTGGATTGAGGGGGAAGACCATTGGCCCTCACCACAGAGGTGCTCAATGGTGATAGGGTTACCACTGTTGTCTTTGGCTGTGTTTGGATCAGCATGCAAGCCTGGGAGAGCATCTTTTAGCAGCTGTTTCCATGCAGTTTCCCATAATTTGAATTCCGTGGAAGTCATGAGACAAGAAAAAAGCTGTTTTAAATCATGTGGAATCACTACAGTCCTACTCAATTCAGAATTTAAAAGGCCACGGAAATATGGACTGTGTGGACCATATTCTTTATGAGATTTACAGATCTCTTTAATCAATTGTCGTCCAAAAGAATTCCAAATAGCAGTCGGGGCTGCCCCCCCTTGTGCTGCAGGCTGAAAGGTAACAGGAGCCAGTGACAACATGGGACTATGCATTGAATCTGCTGTTCCCTGCTCTGTATCCCTTGAAACAGAAGCATTGGGATCACAGATACAGGTTTGGGGATAAGCAGTGGGTGTGTCCCCACCGTGGGAACTCGGGGAGGGGGCGGGGAAAGGGGGCAGGCAAGGGGCGGGGACACCTGGTGACATCACGTCAGCAGACGCCCCCTGGGAGGAGTAGAGGGGCGGAGCTGAGGGTACTGCAGGAAAGGGAGGGGGAGGGGGGAAGGGGTCACGAGGAACAGGAGGAGAGGGGGATGGGGCTGGAATTTTGGGATGTTTAAGAGGATTTTGGGAAGAAGAAGACCAGGTTTGGGAAGGTGCCACGTGGCATCCTCCATTTTGCGGACCCCCTAGGGATTGGGGGCCATTTTGGGCATCACTACTCTCCGGAAAGCTAACTTTGGGTTTCAGAGTGGGGGACACAGGGGATTGGGAAAGGTTCCACGCAGCCGGGCCAGGGCCTTGTGGACAGGGCAACTCAGGTATTTCAGCAGACTTTGAGAGTCGACTTCTCAATGAGTTTGCTCTCTTTAAAATACCAAGTTTTGGGGTAAGAGGTTTAGGGGTTTTAGAGCTAGGAGAGGGAGAAACAGGGAGAGCAGAGGTACATGGCTTGGCATTTGGCTTTTTCTCCATTTCCCTTTGTTTGAGCAATGCAGTTTGAATTTGTAAACTCCAGAACACAAATTTAGCTGAGGGTACATTGCCAGATTGTCCTAAGGTTATCAATGCATTCCCAACTTTATCCCAGAATTGAATATTGTGGATTTCTTCAGGGGAAATTTTTGGGAAGTGGAGGAAAAGCCATCTTATAAACTGTTTTAATTTTCCTTTAGAGAACTTCACATTACCACTGTCTAAAATGCTAACAATATTATAATACACTCCTTTTTGTACAATGCTGAGTTTGGAGCCCATGTTAGATGTAAAAAGCAAAGTACTTAATCCTGCCTGACCAAAAACGAACCTAAAATCAGCTACCGATTTCGAAAAGAAACCACAGATAGAAAGCGATAACGAACAGACAAAAGCTTCACAATGCAGCTGTATGTACTGCTTTTAAAATTCCCGGGCAGCAACAGCAGGGCACGCCCTGCCGAGCCGAGGTGGAAACAAAGCCTCCCCCGCCGTGGCAAGCCGAAACCGGGGCCCCCCCCCCCGCGCCGCGTGTACCGAGAACACCCCTCCCCCGCACCGAGAGAGAAAGAGAGAGAGAGCTCCCCCCTCCCCCGCACCGAGAAAGGGATCCCCCGGCCACGTGGAAAGAGCCGAGCACGCTGCGCTGCCGAGCGGGGGGGAAGGGCAGAGCACTCCCGCCGCTCCGGCGCGAATTCCAAAAGACAGTGAAACACACGGCAGAAAGCAACAGCTAGAACGCAAAGAATTCTTCTGTGGGGCTGCGCAGCCAAAAATGCAAAGGCAAAAAAAGGAACAGAACTCACGGCAGAGTCTGTTTTTGAGCTTCTGCTCCACTGAAAGCAGAAATACTCACCTGAAATGGAAGCTGAAGCTGGCTGGGTACAGGAAGGTCTCCTCACCGGACAGGACTTCTCTCTGGGCACGAGAGAGGCTCCCCTATCCTCCCTCTGGAAAATCTGCTCACCACAAAAGAGCTGGGCTTTCCAGAGGCACCGAACAGTCCACGAAACTTCTTCTGGGAATATTCCCAAAGTCTCTAGCTGAGGGCTATGCAACCAAAGCCCTTCCAGCTGGATGCACGGCTGCCGAAGCTTCTCCGAGGTGTTGGGAGTCCGTTCTCGGGCTGCAGAGTCGCTTGCCCACCCAGGGACGCCAAAATATTGGAATATGAATCCAATATTATCAGTTAGATGGTGCCTGGGCCAGTCTGACCCTCGCTGCTGGGCCAAAGGCAGCAACTGTGGTGTAAATCACCCCAGAGATACCTTGGCTGCTGGAGATTGCAGCTGGGCACTGAGCAAGTCCAGGCTTGTCAGGAACTCCGTTTACCTCAGGAGAGAGAGCTTCTGGCGATGGTGAAGAGAAAAAGGAGAGGATTCCGCTGGAAGGTTTAATGTCCAGAAGTTTATTCCATGGTTACAGAGGTCTGGACGGCAGCAGCTGCTCCAGCAGAATGATCGAGCACATGGCCTGATCACCTTTTAAGCTCCCGGGGCAGGGGGAGGGGGGGACAGGTGAGCACCAACCAGGTGAAAGGGGCGGGGTCTCAAGGGACGAGGGACACCTAGACATAGGCCAATGACCCCTGAGCATAGGGGCATCTTTTGAACTTGACCAATCACAGGATGCCTTGCTGGAATGTTAAGCCTGACTGACACGACTCACTCAGCATGGGGGCAAGGGGGAAGGGAGAGAGGTATAGGCACACCTGGGAAAGGGACCGGGAAGCTCAAGACACACCGCAACACTTACATATAGGTTTTCATTGTGAAGGTTGGAAATTTTTGTTGTTAGTAGCTACAGGCTGCATTTAGTCCCTATTTTCTCGTATGTCCACACAACCCTCAGCCTCACAGCTGAGTTCACACCTGTCCCATGATCTTGCTACATTGTGCCTCATTTATTCCTTCTTATAAGATGTGCTGCTGGGGCACTGTTTCCTCATCCCTAGTAAAACTCTTGCCTAAGGAATCAAACCACAAAAAGAAAATACAAGAAAGAATTTACTGTATACTTAGGAGGCTGTTTTCTAACAGGCTCATTCCCTTCACTACTGCCTGCAGAAGAGGTCAGCAGCAGTTGAGGAAATCACCGTACTTTGCAGAGCATACTTGACGTACAAGTGCAAATGCACTATCTACAGTGCTATTGCTTTGTCAGGCCCTCTGCTCTGCCATAGACTTGGGAACTCTCAACATTAAAACTTCCTTGCATCTTTCCTCAAGTGTATAACCACTTCTTAACTACTCAGGAAAAGCTCATAGGTTGAGTACGGGTAATCAAGGCACCCTTAATTAAGTTTCCACCCCAATATACACCACTTCCTGAGACCTGCCAGCCTGAGGATGCTCCCTTACAGTAGATGGGACCCAAGAGAAGCTTAATCACAGGAGATAATGATTTGTGGAAATAACAAAAGCATCAGAGGTGAAGACACATTTCACCAAAGATCGAAGTGTTCTAGTAGTTGAAATATTTCTCTGCAGAGCAGCTTTTGCCAAATGCTTCATTGCTATAATGAAGAACCTTAATTATATGAGCTCAAGAGTTGCTAGAGTATGTAGTTGCTGGTAGCTTATCACACTTATGGGACAGTGTACTATTATTGTAGTTCCAGATGTGTTGTTCATATACTCATTTAGTAATCTTCTCTCCCCTGATAATTTTTTCCTCTTTTTTTCTATGTCAAAGGTTGAGAAAATAGCGTTGTGCTTTGCACTGTCCTTTTGTGGTCATGCATAGAGGAACTAGAAAAAGGGACGCACACCACAAGGTTCTGCAAGAACACCAGAATAAAATAGGGCAAAAAGAGAACAAACAGAGAATCACCATGAAAAGCATGAGGGTGAAAAAAGTACAGTGTATGAGGAGTCTGGGAACAAGTAGAAGGCTGGGGGAGAAAGCAATTGCTGCACAAATATCTTGAAGATTTTCATGCTACAGATGGGCACAAGACAATGGGTTCTATAGGCAAATGAAATGCATGTGTGACAATTTTCCTGCCCTATACTTGCAGCGTACCTTGCTCTGGTTATTATATTACAGAATGCTAACTTTACTTTTTCTTTACTGTGGGGAGGATAGGTCCTATCTGTGTGATACATGTATCTGACACCTTCTAACAATCCAAGATGTGCAGACAAATGGAGCGAAGCGAGGGGAAAACTGGGCTATGTGTAAATTGTTGGAGCAATGTACCCAGCAGTCATGCTGCCACCATTTTCAGTGTGCAGGAAACAGCCAAGATAGCAGAGCTGCATGAAGCACAGAGCAACTATTCCCTTTGTAGCTGAACAGAATAATACCTTCAATGTAAATGGCTTCATCAAGAGTTGCAACAATGCTCTGTAGATCACCTAGGCAGCTTTAATATCTGCTCTCAAAATACTTCATGTGTCTGCAGAGCTGGTTTCTTATCCTAAGTGAAAATTTGGAGAAGCATGCATATGAGCTTTGCTGTTGCGCAAAGCGTATATTCCCAGGGCTGAAGGATGGGGAACTTTCTTTTCCTAGTGTGGGTAGGGAACTTCTACATCTGGTGCTAGAAACCAGCTTGTCCTCATGGAGCAGCATCTCAAGGCACAGCAAATCTAGAGGCCCAGAGTGGGGAACACTCAGTCACTCTGCCATTCCCTAGTGGAGAGAGACTGGAGCCTTCCCAAGGGAAATGGCAGTATCAGAGCAGCATGAGGCCCCTTGGGATTACTGCAGATATGATGTGCTATCTGTGTGGCTCATTCCTTATGCTTTATGCTGTTCATGCATGTTAGTCCTGCATATCCTACATTGCTAGATCAGCTTTAGAACAAGAAAGATGGAGTGGGATGTGAGAGCAAAGCACTGTAGGAAGACCTGAGTTGAGGCACGAAGGCTAGTTGTGCTCTTTTACACATGCAGAAGCAGGGTCTTGTGCAACTTATGCAACCGCTCTCACAAGCAGTTTAGAGCCAATGAAGCTTTGAAAGCCAATACCAGGCTGTAGCATGACCTGAGAACCAGGCATGCTTATGCCTGCACTGCTTTGTCCTGTGTACACTCTTGTACAGCATGTTTCAAAAACAGTATATTTCCTATCTAGTTCAGAATTGCCTTTATTCCACCTAGACAGAATAAAGGTGGTTGCACAAACAGCTCTTTGCATTTATCTATAGGGAAGTAATGGAGATGAAAGATGTCAAAAACCAACAATGGTTTCAATAGTGCTTGCCAGGTCAGCTGCTTGCCAGGTTTAAGATGGGACAAGAGATCAAGAATTCAGCCAGTCTTGTTGGAAAATCATAGTATCATAGTTTGAATAATGCATTTTCTTCTGCCTCATCCATATTTTTGTACTAACTAGGGCTTATTTCTGAGAGCCAAATGCAGCAGAAAATGTGTAACACTTTTCTTGGTCATGCACATATTTATTAGAACTTATTCGTCTCTTGCTGTGGGGGAAGGAGGAAAAAGCATTGTCACTAGTTATTTCTTTGGTTTGATCCTCAGAGGTTTGGGACAGTCTTAAGGGACATGCAGAGAAGCTTTTGTATTTCTGAGGTGGGAAATAAATTAGGGCCGTAAAATATTTCTTTTCAGTGTGTCTGGTGTGAAATGGGTAGTCTCTGGGTGGAACTGGTACTAAAATGCCTGGGAGCAAGGCTCATAGCTACAGTAAGGAGACACAGTGCAACAGGAGGTAGGACTGCCAGTAGAAAGCCACTGGCAGTGCCAGGTAGGATTTTCAGCTTTAGCTGAAGCAAAAGATTAGAGCCGATAGTAATATGGTGCATATGGCACTGTGTCAAACAAGAAACTCTGTTCTACCTTTTAGAAGGGAACTTTGTTGCTTTTTTTGCCTCTCTGTTGAGCTGAGGGTTCCCTGAATGTCATCGCAAAGCTAATCATAGCAGGTGCTAAACTCCGCCTGCGCTGCTGAAAGGCACAGCCCAGAGGAAGAAGGACTCACATTGCAGATGGGCACATGGCAGGAGTCCCAGTCTCACACAGCTCAGCTGAACCCACTGTAAGCTGATTTGATAAGCAAAAGCTTATCAAGTGTTTGGAATCTACTGGATAATGTCACACTGGGTTTTTTCTTAATTTACATGATTTTTCAGGGATTTAGACCATTTTAAGACAGACAACCAAATGCTCAGTGATAAATGGGGTTGCCCTGTGTGAGACAAGTCTCTGTGAATCTGCAGAATGTTCTGCAATGGCAAGAAAGTGAAGTCAAGGGGCAGAAAAAAAGCATTTAGGGTTTTATTATCCTGGTCTTGATCCATGTGTTTCTATTATTTTCTTGGAATGAGAAACCTATATACCAACAAAGTCAGTGTGCTTCTCACCTGTTCACGGTGCCTTCTTCCAGAGGGACATGCAGAGGACCAAGGGCAGCAGCACACCACAGAGACTTACATGGTGCCTCCCACCACCACTTCAGTATGCCAAAGGACGTTGAGGTTGTGCACCAGTTAAAATCACCTTTATACGTACTCTCAGAGGTAGGTCACCTGTTAATATGAATTTTGGTAGCAGACATCTTACACCACCTGTTCCATGCAATGTTGTGAAGAAAATGAAGCTTAGCACTCACCAGTTCACCTTGTCCAAAAGAGGATAATGTCAGCCCATCATATTTTTCAAAGAAACTCTCAGGTATAAAGGAGACCTTAATAACAGGGGTGTATTGGGGTTGTTTCGTTTATGCAGCAAGGTTTTGATAGAAGGGAGGACTGCAGGGATGGCTTCTGTGAGGTGATGCCAGAAGCTGCTCCCAACAGACAGTGCCAGTTCCAGCTGGCTCTCAGATGCACCCACTGCTGGCCAAAGCTGAGTCCATCAGGAACACTGGTAGCAACTACGTGACATAATTAGGTGCATAATTTGGAAAGAGTAAAAGAAACCCCACTATGCAACAGCAGCTGGGAGAGAGGAATAAAAATATGTGAGTGAAAGAACTCTGCAGACAGCAGGGTCAGTGAAGAAGGGAAGGAAATGAGATACTGCTGCCCTACTGCCGCTGGCGAAGAATAAGGCAGGCTGTCCCCTAAAGGATGTCCATAGTGGAGCAGGTATTGACTGCAGCTTGTGAAAGATCCCATGCTAGAGCAGCCCGAAGGATGCTGTAACTCTGTGGAAAGCCCATGCAGAAGCAGGGTCTTGTCAGGACATTTGGCCCCATGGGGGACTACACTGAAGCAATCTGCTCCTGAAGCACTGCACCCTCTGGAAGGGATACAACAGGAGCAGCTCTCACAGAGCTGCAGCCAGTGAGAAGGATCTGTTTTGGACAAGTTAATGGAGGACTGTCTCTCATGGGTGGGACCACTAACTGGAGCAGGAGAAGACTGTGAGAATTCATCTTGCTGGGGTGGAGGGAGCAGCAGAGACATATGATTCAATAACCCCATTCCCTGTCCCCCTGTGCCACTGCAGGGGAGGAGATGGAGAATTTGGAGTGAAGCTAAGCTTGGGAAAAGTACTTAACTAAATTAAACTGATTTCCCCAAACTGAGTCTCTTTTGCCTGTGATGGTAATTGCTGATGATCCTTTCTTGGCCCTCTCTTGATCCATGAGCTTTTTGTTATGTTTTCTTTCCACTGCCCAGCTGAGGAGGGGAGAGATAGAGCACCTTTAGTGGGCACCTGGTGTCCAGCCAGAACCAACCCACCACAGCTGGCAAACTGACACAAGGGTCAAAAGTAGAGGGAACGGAGCTGGACAATATAACTGTTCTGCAGAGTTACAATTCCTCAGACTACATGGCACGGTGAAAAAACCTGATGGGGAAATCAGGGTTGAAGAGTCCTGCAACAGTCAAAGTATTTCAGTTCATCAGCAGCTATCACCATGTCTTATCACTATCACCTTAGTCGCTTCTGCATCAAACCCATCACTGCTCCTCCTGAAGGCAGCTGCTGCTGTTCAAGGTCAGTTTCCAGTTTTCTGTGAGATTAAAGAAGTTAATGTCACTTAGCCTGCCATCTTCCTTGAGTCCCGATGCTGACAGTTGTGTCATCTGAGACTTTCCAGATTGCCATTTGTCAGTCCAGAGGACAAGGTGTCTGTCCCAAAAGGCTTCTTTCCTTCAGGGACCAGGCGTGGCACCACTCCAAAGACTTTTCCCATTTTCCTCTATCTAGGCAGTTTTACCTGACCAAAGAAAGTGAAACCTGGAAGTGCAGTAGCTGCTGTATTTTCCTTTTTTCACTCTCAAAAACTGCTGCCAAGGTCGGCTTGTATTTGTGGGCTTTTATTTTGAGACCTGTGCTCAGCCTCAAGGCAGCTGGACAGCTTCACTGTGGGTCTGGCTTTTTGGAGAACTGCTGATTCTGCAACATCTTCTAGTGTACTTTCACCTCCAGGCAGGCTGGGATTTTTCTGTTGTTTCCCATAACACATGAATGCAAACATCAAACCCACTTGCTGATTAAGGAATCTCAAACAATCAAAATCAATATTGAAGCATTTAGCTCTGATGAGTACATGGTGCCAGGTTCACAAAAGCATTTCTCAATTAATCACTCTGCAAGGAGAACAGGTGGTATGTTTTTCACACCTCTGTTCTCAGAGATAAGAGGTGAAGATGGTATTACATCAGTAACAATGTTGTGTCATTGGGGCTGACTAAGAGGATTACTGTTGTAAACAACTTCTCTGATGATCATATGCAGGCATAGAGCAAGAAATATTTGTCAAAACCATGCAAAGTTGCACAGCCAAAGAGCTCTGAGTCTTGCAAAGAGTTGCTGACATACTGTGACACTATGATCAAAATGCCAGATGAGCAGCCTTTGTGGACAGAGCTCTCAGTTGCAGTAGTCATGACTGTGACAGCCACCCTCCTGCTCTTCTTCCCTCTCTCCCTGGATGTATTGCTTACAGGAACCAGAAGTTTCCAGTATGGAAAAAAAGAAGTATCCCATATACCTGCTTAAGTTCCTGAGACTTACTGCCTATGTTTTGGTGTTTCTTTCATTGTGTCAAGATGTCAGTAGCAGGACTGTCTCTGCAGAAGCTTGGCAGAGGACAGATCTTTTTCCTGTGTCACAACAAATGAATAACTGATATATGTCACTAAAAGCTGTATCTGAAGCTGTATTAGAAGTGGAAGTTTCTTTCTTTTTTCACCAGATGATTCTAAGTGTTCTTACTGACATAAATGAACAAAGTAAAAGTAAGTTGCAAGAAGAAAAGTTGTCCTATCCTGGCTTAGTTCCTGCAGTCCTTGTTCAAATAAATCTTTTTATTAAAACAAATGAGACTTTTTGACAAGAATACTGTGACCCTTTATACTTTTCTCAGAGGATCTATTTTTTCTTATGTCATGGTAATTGCTTGAAGCAGCAGAGAACTCTCTTGTTACCCTGCTGCTTCTGCAGTAGTCTTATCTTTCTGACTGCAGAACATAGGCAAGGGACAAGGCAATTAGTTTATGGAAAAAATGGCTGGTTTTATATAATTATTACTAAATAATAGATGAGTTTTTCTTTTTCAAAGTGTCTTTTATGCCCTGTGTGCTTGTGCACCTCACTAGGAAGCTCTGAAGTAATCTTACAATAAGTATTACTGATGCAGTGAGGGTAAGGTATGGGATGCCAGTCATTTGATGTTACGTTACAAAAGCAGTAATGGTAACTTTTAAAAGATTTTAACCCTCAAACAAATTTCAAACCACTGCTGATGCTACTGGTTGAGGAGCATTGTAGGTATTTAGGGGCAGTTCTCCTATGTTTGCTGTTTCAAGCCTCTCTTAAATTCATTAGCTCTGGCTGCATATTCCTGACAATCCATTGAGATACCAATGGCTACGATACCATTTGTGGTGGGAGAATTAAGACATCTCTCAGGTGCAAAAGAAGAAGCAGCAACAGACATAGAGTCTTTGGAAATAGTTCTCAGGAGCCCTAAAACCTCAAGCAGTACACAGTGAAGGAATAAAAACGCAGATGATGTGGTGTACCTGAAATTTGGGCAAAAGGTGCTAAGAGGAAAAGGCAAATCATTGAAATCCTGAACCATGGAAAAGTATTCTTGGTTCTGTAAAAATCCTCTAAACTCTTTGCAGCCCTCTAATTCTGGATTCTCTTGGTCTGATTAGAAAAGGCCATTCTCATTTGCAGGTTCATTCACGGTCAGAGGACTGGACTGTAGATTTCTCAACTGGGAAATAGTTCAGTGTGCTGGGAAACTGGCTTTACCCTGAGACAATGGGGAATCTAAAGCAGTTGCCCATCCAGAAAGGCCAGTGCCCACTTTCTAATTACTGAAATATTTATTAAAACTTTTAAACACATTTTAATGTGAACATCAATATTGCAAATAAAGGGGCAGGGCAGGGAAAGGTTATGGGCCCTGTGGCATGGTTTGTTGGACAGGGCTGTGGAAATTTCTTGCTTAAAGAACTTAAATTTAGAAGGCATGTCTGTTCCCTGGAGAACTTTTCCTCATGGGTGTGGATAGCTTCCCTCAGTGAGAAAGCTATTCAAATAGCTTGTGAGCAGCTGCACATACTTGATCAGAGTTTTCTAAGCAGTGACAGCTCTGATTATTGTATTGATAATAGACAGCTCCAGTGGCCCTTCCATGAGCTGACTCTGCTGGCATAACCCTGCTATATGGGGCAGTGAGCAGGAGGATCTGACTTTCTTCACAGCATTAAACAAATGCCCTTTCTTAGAAAATGTGGTTTGAAAAGGATTTTCTTAGTGCAGTATTGTGCAAATTTGCACATGGAAAGACCGCAGTGCAGCCCAGGAATGTGATGTAAATGCCTCACTTAGTGTGTGTGGAGGCTGGGGGATGCCTCAGCTGCCCTTGAGCAGGGCTTTACCTGTTGCAAGCACTCAGAAAAATAGCTGCAAGTGCCTTGCACGAAACGGCTTTGGCACTTCAGCTTGGGATACCATGTCTGTCCTATCAGTGCTGAGCTGGCCTCCACATTGCTGTGGATGCTTGAAGTGCTGCTCCAAAAATGAGGACTCTCAGATAGCAACTGCCTTGTGCTCTCAGAAATTGCTAGGCACTCTTAGAGACAGAATTATTATGTCCCATTACGGCACATACATTGCAGACAGTATGGGCCATTGCACCAACAGAGATCAGCAAATTTTAATTTCGCTCTTTGAGGATATGCAAGTGTGTTGTAAGAGGCTGAAAATCCTACTTAAAATTGTTTTAGAAAGCCGTCATCTTCATATAACTTCACAGTTCAAGGTTTTATAAAGCTGTTGTTTTAGCCACAGTATTTCTTTATGTCATGTGTTTTCAGTGCTCTGGTTGTGTTTCAGAGAATAAGCAAAGAAGCTCTTAAATCAAATAATGGCATGGCAATTTAGTTCCTTTCCATGGACTGGGCTGGGTGCATTTTGGCAGTCTCTGAGGAAAACAGCATCTGTGCAATTGCAGTTAAATGTAAGCAGATATAAAAATGGGTAGTTCTAGTGGGACTAGAATCTATAGCAGTAAGTCCAAGTATCATTTTGATTTTGTCCAGCTCCAGTAAATGAAACAGACTTCTGAGAAAGTTTTTAAAGAGCTGTGAAGCTACTTGGCCATCTATTCACCATCATTTGCATGTTCACAGTAAGAAAAATAGTTTACATTTAATACAGACTTTGAAAATTGTCAAAAAGAGTCTCATTTCCCAGCTCTGTTCACCATGCAGCCCTGTTGCCCTTGGCTGTTCTACTGCCCATTCTGACAGATCCTGACTATGCCAGCTGGAAACCAAACAAGCACTGCAACTTAGAGTAATTGTCTTGGAACCTACTACCTAAAACTGTGAAAAATGAATAAACCTTGCTGCACTGAGCTCTGGTTTTTGCAGCTGTTGCCAATAGCTCCTTCTCAAAAAGGATGCCATGGAGAATACATACAGTGCTTGGTCATCTATCAAAAGTTTAGCCTTCCCCCCCACTTAATCTTCTTTCTTTTCACTCACTCATCATTTATATCTGCCCTCCCTGCTGTCCTCCATCCCTCCAAACCCAATACAGCTTACTGAAATGTGATTTTTTTATTCCTTATTTCCATCCTGGGAAATGTTTCTCTTCATTACAAATGTGAAATGAAATGCTGTGCAATACCCCCATACCAATGCATTGCTCTACTGCTTAATGCATATACCACACATAAGATTATTTTTAATGTTGCAGAAGGTGGAATTTTGACAAGTAAAAAAATCTGTGGAGTGCCAGAATTTCCATTAGCATCAACCACTTTAAAATAGTACTCTTTTCCAAAATGTATGGCTCTTTGAAAGTTTTATTGAGAGTGTAAAGACGATTTCCTAAGGAAAACTGTTTCAGATTAGCCATTTCCCTAGAGATACCACATTTCAAGAAAGCTGAGGACTTCAAAATCAATTTCAAACAGTACTCATTTTCCTCCTTGAGCCAATGTTTTAAGAACTGGCCTTGCACAACAACAGCCAACCAACCACACACATTGGATGAGGGACCATGGTGAGTGACAACAGGTGCAAAAGATAAACCTAGGCTCCTCTGTGGTGCATTAGAGTTCCTCACACCACTGCCCCATCAACTGGAGTCATTCACCTGGAGCATCCCAGCAGCAAGGGCACAAATTTGATAAACGTTCATTTTGCCTGGCAGATTATTTCAAACCAATTAAGACCTACAAAGACTGATGAGAGATTTAAAAAACCGAAAGCCAACAACCCCTTCCTGGAACTGAAGGCATAG
Organism: Melozone crissalis; assembly: GCF_028551555.1. Lineage (NCBI taxonomy): Eukaryota > Metazoa > Chordata > Aves > Passeriformes > Passerellidae > Melozone > Melozone crissalis. The sequence continues at coordinate 31,717,439 of NW_026535783.1, read as the reverse complement.
TATACAAAGCATATTCCTGGGAAACAGGGATATGCTGAGGACTCAGACATGCAGGGCACAGGTAGAAGACTAGTATTCCTAGAATGCTGACATCAATGTAAAGCTTTCTTACTGCTTAGTGACATTCAGTCCACTTGAAAGAACTGATAAACCAAACATAACACCCTACTGTTGGTTTCTGGTGATAGGCTCTGTTACTATCTTGTATATAAAAACACACTACCAAATTTCTTGAACAACCCTGACAAACCATGAACTTGTCTATAGACAATGAATGCTAAAAGCTCACACAAACGCTGAAATATCTACAAATGAATGGAGCTTTTGCATGACAACTTAGTTATTTTATAAATGGACCATCTGCATCATATTGAAGGAAGCAAGTTTGGTACTCATCAATTTATTGCCAACTCAACCAGCACTTTGAGTTTTCCAGGCTTAATAGAAAACTTGGTTCAAATCTGAACTTATAATTTCTCTTGTCTTGTGTGAAAGTAGAAAGTGATTTCTTGCAGAGTGCTGATAGATGGAATTACCACTGATAGCAGAAATGAATCATACTGCATGAGGATGGCTGACTCTTGATGATGATGTGGTTGTTCTTTTAGCAACATGTTCAACGTGCTCTGTGTCCCCAAACCAAGAAGAATACTCTGGACAAAGCTGGTGAGCACAGTGCATGGAAAAAGAACTTTGAAAATGTGGAATTAGTCTTTCCAATACATGTATTCATTCGGGCTGCAAAGCCTGAATGTTCTGTTTTGGGTGGGTTTTCCTTTTGGTTTTGTTTGGTTTTCTTTGTTTGTGGTTTTGTTTGGATTGTTTGTGTTGGTTTTATCTCCTGTTATGTTTCTTGTTGGATTGCTGTTGTTTTTTGTGTTTGTTGTTTTGGGTGGTTTAATACAGAAAAAGCTTGATGTTTTTCCATGGCCAAATTATCAATGTTCCCTGTAACAGATTAGCTCTGATCCCATGACACTCACTCCCATGCTCCCATGCTTACTCTGAAGAAGCATCAGGAAACTGATCCAGGTTGAAACTAACCAATGTGGTCATACAACCTTTCCTAGAGGTCAGCATCCATGAGTTAGCTGCCAAATCAGTGTCAGCGCTAGTATGGACTGTAAGGGTAAGCAGATGGGACCAGTCCAAATCAGTTTCATGGGTGTGCCTTTGAAGTAATCCTACTAATTACTGGCAGAACTTTTAATGTCAGACACTGAAAATGCATATACAGTGGAACACTTGGTCTTCAAAATACATCTTTGTAGATATTTTTAAGTGTCTACAACCTCAGCATTAAAAAAATAAGAACTCTTTAGCTGAATGGTATAGCATGGATTTATCTCCATCTTTATTTTACTTTAAAACCTTATTTCCTTCTAGCTGTCTTTTTTCCCCCTCAACTGGCAATTTAATGGACTTGACATGAGCTAAAGAATTCATTATCAATCTTCATAAGAATTTAGCATGAAATTTAAAGTAGAAGTTAGTACTTAAGGAATAAACTTTGAGAGTGTCAAATATAAAAATTAATTGACCCAAACAGTAGGCAATACTGTGCCTTGTGGGTACTTTTAATGCAGGTGAGCATATTATGGTGACAAGTCTTTTACTGACCACCACAGTAACCTGCAGCACAATCAGGAAAGTAACACACATATGAGCTGCAGTCAAAAAGAAAGATTTCCAAAGTATTTTCAGGACAATCTGCCTTCCTGGCAGAAGCCCCTGGCATACATGTTAAATCAATGTGACAATAATACTGATAAAATTACGGGTTAATCCATATGGCAACAGAAGGGTCAAGTGCGGCGAAAAAAACTCAAGCCTGCAATTTATTTATTGACACTAATAGGTTACTCTTTTCACCACAAATCTGTCTGTAAGATGCAAGTGCTTTTCTAATGCAAATATAATTTATGGAAAGGAAAAAGGGTAGGCCACCAACTGAAAGAAAACATTTATTGAATCAAAGTCAATACTTTCCTTTTAATATCTACAAGCCAACACTGAACTGACTTTATTCAAGAATGAACACAATGTACAAAAAAAGTATGTCTGTTATAAAAATATGTCAATTTTTTTCCTGGCTATTGAGCTGAAAACATTTTGGCAAGTGCAAGATAGTTTTGGCAAGCAAATTTAAGCTGCTATTACCAATAACAAAGATCAAATAATTTTGTAATAATTTTGTAGTATATTTAAGAGTCATTGTTAAAGTGGCATTGGAAATGCTAACCCCCTAAAAAAAATATATGTATCACTGCACTGCCATGTACTTATGCATCCAGACAATTGAACATCTCATCAGGAATCAGAATCTTTATCAGCGAACACTATCCAACCTACTTTGAACTATTCAACCAGATAAGTGACATCTACCACTGAAATACAACCTAGGGAAGGCAAACTACCTCCATAGCTGTGTATTTTATGTGTTGTTTACAAACAGAGAGAGAAGCGTAGGTAGATTCATAGATATTTAAATCACCAGCTGTTGCAATGTGAAATCAGGGAAAGAATAGAGAATAAAGATTCATTTAGGACAGCAGTCTACATGCATATTTGCACATAGAAATGGATTTGATTAGGATCAGTTATGCCTTATTTGTTTAGATGGTTTGGGTCTTTTTCCCTCATAAAAATCTAATGTAACCAGGTCTCAAATAATTGACTTCTCTAAAACCACCAGCAAGAAGCAAAAAAGGGACCACTTATAGAGATAATCTGAAAACAGTGCAATATTAAAATGCAGTTTCACAACATGTGAAAGAAACATGCTTTGGAACCTGAGCAAAAGGCATTTTACTGACTTAGTAAAAAGTCACCCTGTATGTTGTTTTCATTGGCACCTGTTCTGCCAGATTAGTATGTTGCTCTTAGCAACTTCCATGGCCCTAAATATTTAGTACATAGATACTGCCAACTACTTAGAAAGGTCTACTAAACTTTTCAGCCAATATTGCAGGCAGTCTGACATGCTGCTACTGGAAATGACTGTACAGGTTGAAATTAATTGTAGAAAGAAAAAGAAGCAGTCAAACATGTTGCTCTTCTGTGTAAATAGACTAAAGCGATTCCACAACACTTAGATACGGTACTACACTGGTTTACAGTCTCAAGGTCAGCTCTTTCAAAATAAATATACTGAACATTTACAACAAATGCCTCATGAATGCAAGCTGTCTCTTTATTATTTCAAGACCAATTGGATAAAAACTAAAATAAAGACATGACTGAAGCAGCTAAGTTACAAGTCCTTTTTCAGAAACAGGCATGACTTGGTGCCACAGCAAAATTTTTCACATCTGCAGTAAGCAATTTTTTTTTTCTTTTAGCACCAAGCAGGCCACCATAAAAAGCAACCTCACAAAGCATGCGGTCATCTACTCTGTTGATTTTGTATGAAATAATTATTTGTGCTTGCAGGTCTCAGACCTTTAAAAAATTCAGTGAACATTAGGTAATTGAAACTAGTGGAAACTCATTCATTTCTAAACTATTTGAGTCGAGAAAATATTAAAAGACTAAAAAGCAACAGAATGTTGTGCATTAATGCAAGGGTTAGGAACTTACGTTTTACAAAGGAATTTACTTGCTGCGGCAGTTACGTCTAGACATACACAAGCTGTCTTTTGAGAGAGTTAAAAAGATGGCATTTAATGTTTGGCTTATAAAGAAGAAATACTTTTCTGAAAACCCTCTAAAAACCCTCTAACTTTATAGATTCCCACACATTAGTATTTCTAATGGAAATGGAATGAGGAAAGTTAAGATTGGTACTTTAATGTGCCTTAGAACAACTAAAAAGCGACAACCAATCCTAAACAGCTCTGTTGGCATCCATAAAGTTAGAGGGTTTTTAGGAAATGGTTAAAAAAGTATAGGCCTCAGACTGAAGTTTTGTTAGCATTGCAAATACAGCAGAAAAGTTTCCCAAGCAGTAGAGCATACGTGACAAATAACAATAGGCCTCTGTAGAATTGGCTTTTGGATGGCAACAAAGTTATTTAATGTATATCTTTAGAAGGTTAGCATGAATAGAGCTAGTCTGGTTTGTCCAGTGTTGTCCATATCTGGACGTAACTTCCGCGGCAAGTGAGTTCCTTTTTAAAACTTGAGTTCCTAACCCTTGCACAGCTCTACGTCCATGATACTGCTAGAGGCCAATGCGTGCATGCCACTGAAAGGCACAGTCGGACCAATCTCATAAGTGGCATCATCAGAGCAGAACAGCAACTTTTCACTGGACTAATCACGAAGGGTGAACAATGAGCCATCACTTCTCTTGTCATGAGCACAGAAAGCAGTCACCAAGGCAAAAGAGAGGACACAGGAAAGAAGATACAGGAACTCACATAAACCTAAAAGACAGAAAACATGCATTAAACCAAGTTTAGAGCATTCTGACCATCTTCCAACTGCAATACTGCTATACATTGACTTAACACCATACATCTTATGGAAGCACTGCAGGAGTGGTACCATAATCACATCACAAACTTCTTATGAGATTTGTTTTACAACTAACTTCATCTGCAAAGATCAGCCTACAAGATCACCTTTAGTTAAAACATACTTAAGGTCAGACTGACACAGTCAGAACAATCTGCACTCCATTCTGTGAAAAAGTAACATTCTTACAAGATAGCTAATTTTTTACTCAGAAATGGATTTAAAAATTGGACATCCCAAGGACACAGATTTTTATAAGGAGATAATTATAAGGCAGTATGACTGTTTTTCATACTGCTCTAACAGCGCCTAAGAAGTAGAATGAAATACTTACAGGAAAGTTATCCCCAAGGTTATCCTGCCTTTGTATCTACGAGTTGCATTTGAACATTTGCAGATATGCCACCACCATAGCCTCCCTTGGATTGCATCTGATTCTGAATTGAGCTGACCTGGAGATAGAAGGGAAAAGAGGAGTAGAGGAAAGATGAAGAACAATGAGTTGTAGCATCTTCTTGCTTTTGATTTTATTTTTTCTCTAGGTTTAGTTTCCAAGTTGTCCTTTGTTACCAGTAAAGCTATATTACTTTTTCACAAGGACACATGCATCCAAGGCTTGCTGAAATTTTAACTTCAGCATGTAGCTCAGCAGAAAAGATCAAAGAAGTGGTGCTGAGGCAAAAGTTTTTCCTCTCTCCTAAAGAAAACTGGCTGATTCATGGTTTCACTGACCCACTTGATTAATAAAAAAAAATAAAAAAATCAAATCTTTTACAGGCCTTGACTCCACCTGACAAACTAAAATTTATCTTGTTATAAGGAAAACGTTCTCAGGCAGGTATAATGAACCATACATTTATCACTAAGTAAACATCATTATATTAAAGGTATAATATCCAACTTACAAATATCTGTGTGGCTAATTCAGATCATTAAAACAGGGCTAAACTAGGATTTCCTAAATCCAAAAATGGACCTTTTGGTTTGTGGAACATTTTTGATTTATCTATTTACGTGACAATATACAATGCTTGCCTTAATTGATACTGATCCTTTAAATGGAGGACATTTACTTTTCAAATCACAGTAAATCTGAACTTTCTTGAACATAGCTTATTTGAAGGTATTTTTAGTCTGATGCATATAAATCTTCGTGTCCCCCTTTTCATGCCTCGTGTTTCAACACATGCACATCCTGCTATGACTTTCACTGCCTCTATCACCAAACAGAAAAGGAAACCCATAGTTCTTTCCTGCTTGTGTTGCATGAGTCAAAACAATCATGGCCAAGCGCCTGCAGGAAGACAACTTGAATCTTAAAGGTTTGGCCCTTTTTTCTCTGCATCCCAGAGCATACATAACAACTACACAAAGAGTGGAAAATAACATTCATTCAAAGCTATGCCTGCAGGCCACCACTTGCAATTATTTCATCTATGCTCCTTCTTCACAGAGACCTAAAAACACCACTGGAATATCACTGTGCTGTATTAAAACAGCACAGGAGCAATATTTCCAAGCAGCTTGCACGATATCCCCTGTCTACGAAGATGAAAGAAATGTATTTTCTTTTCCACAGCAAGCAAAACACATGCACAGAATACATCAGCAAACTCATTCTTCCACGTGGTTTTTCAAACCTGTGTGAAAAAAGAGCCTGTTTTATCCATCTGTATCTTCAGTGGCATATTGCTATGCAAAGGATCGTGGGTTTTTTGATGTATTTAAGCAGCACAATGTAAAACCATTTTATGCTTTGGCCTTTTGCTGAAATAAGTGATACAGTGGCAGCAAAGCAATACTACCATCTTATTTTTCTTCAAGGAAAAGTGTTGAGGGCCAATTTTCTAATGCATCTGACATCAAAGACTACAAACTCAGTAAAAGAGTGTGCTGTAGTGCATGGGGACGTATTTAAGAACTTTCACATTTTACCAAGCTGCTCATCTTCTTCACTAAGCATCTTTTGCTGCCCATGGCAAAAAACAAAGTCTGAATTCAAGTTTTTTCCTCATAAAATCATGAATCTACACATAAATGTATTCAAAAGAGTGAATATAGGATGCTGATAATTTTTTCTGAATGAACTCTCAATCCAGCATAAAAAGACCTATAAAAATCCCCAGGCCACATCACCTTTCCACCTAAAAACTTGCTAACAAGACTTGAAAATTTTGGAAAGCAGCAAATCAACACAAATTGCAAGACTGAAGTATTGGTTTTCAAGAGTATTTCTAAAAGTTAGACTAATTTCATGAGTCACACATGAGCACCTGGATAAGGAAGTATCAGTCTTAAATTCAGAGATTACTGCCCTTAAAACAGAGAATGCAACAGATGGAACTAGTCTGCATTAACATTTCAGTAGGTATTTTGTACTTGAAAACCTTTGTAGGAGACATACAATTTTAAAATTGCTACACAAAAAAGGTCTAACGTTTGTAGGCTTTTAAGGTGCCATTCTTTCTGAAGCACCCTCCTTTTGAGGCTGAGCAACAAGAACAAGCACTGTGAGATGCAATTTTTGGTTTTTTTCTTTTCCAAAGATGCCATTGCCTTTCTCTGATGACATGCAAGAGCAAGGTTCTTCTCTCTTATGTCTAATTTAGATGGGACTTAAGGATTTGAAAGATTTTAGAAAGGAAAGAAGATTGTACCCATTAAGGGTCATGCAAACTGTTGTGTTGCTTATGCATCTCATAAAATTTCCCTATTTCCTTTTTGTTTTGCCCTCCCTTTCTGAGTTAGGAAACAGCACAGACAGATCTTGAGAAAGAAAACAATGGAAAACTACATGAAATACATGAAATCAAAGACTGAACTGAAGAACATGAAGCATCAGAAGAAAGAAATTTCACGATGTACTGTGAAAGCAAAATAGGGAAAAAAGGGATGGAAATAAACAAGAAACAGTGCACAGAGGGCTCCTGCTGTTTAAGTACACCTCTGACAAAGAGGCAAGGCACTCTACAGAGAAGGAAAACAAAAAACCAAAATATTTCAGAAATATTCTGAGTAGCCAAAAAAATTATTCAGTCAGAATTGTTAGGATGTATAACAAAGAATATGCTTTTGAAAAAAGGCACAGGACAGACAGAAAGTGAATAAAGAACCAAATATAAATGGGAAAACAGTAAAAAAATGGCAGGTATTCACCGAAGTTACTCAAAAAAAGAAAGCACAAAGAAGTTCCTGAGGGAATGTAATGTCCATACTATAAAGGAAATTATGCAGCAGAAGAACATGTGAAGGTTAACATAGTAATCTTGGAATTTACACTGTGAAGAATGAATGTGGAGACCACCACAGAAGAGGCAGAAAGTATGCAGTGTGATAAAACAGAGATTTGAGCCTCTGAAGCAGGGGGAGTGGGAATGACTATTTTTCAATACAGATACTTTCCATCTAGGATCAGAAAAATCTTGCTGGTCATTGATGCAGCACATTATCCAAATAAAAAAAAGAAACAAAAAAGAGAAAAAGAGCTACTTAGAAGCATTCAAAACGAAAAAGTTTATGTAGAGAGACAATAATGATTACCTACTATATGGGGATAAATTGGGTATTATGCAAGAAAAGGATGAGAGCAAACAGGCAAAAAGTGAAAAAATAAAGCTTCAGGCCAACTACACAAATCTCAAATGAGGCAGCTCAGCTGTGAGACTGAGGAAGGTTTTCTCAGGAGAAAAAACAATTACTGAAAAAGCATCAAACAAGCTGGTCACATTAGTCTATTATTTCAATTTAAAATGGCTTTAAATATTAATGTAATATATCACATTAAAGAAGGAATCAGCTTTAACTAAATTTTGTCAAGTGGAATTTGTGTTTGGCCATTTAACTTGCTTACAGAGGTTTTATTAAAAATCATTTCCAGCCCACAATGTTGTTTTCGAAAAACATTTTATGATGTTGAATTTTCTAGCTATATCCTTCCTCATTACATGCCAAGTTAAAAAAAAAAATTTGTGTGATCTCAATAACACCAACTTAAACTAGTTGAAGTTACAAATGAACTCCCCCTTGCTTACATTTAAGCTTTTTTAGCTCTGCTTTCCATTCTGGTATTTCTGACAGACACAGAGATTTTTCCTCTTTGTCAACAAGTCTTCGTCATCTCCAAGTATGTTTTCCTTTAAAGACTATTAATAAAGTCAAGAAGTACTTTTCCTCTACATACAACCATTTTCTATATTTTTTATTATTGACCTTAGAAACAGATTGATATTTCACAAAAATTTGAAGCTCTAAAACATACACCTCCTTGCATAAGCTCATTTTCATTATTTATCTTAGCTTCTGTTTTTTCACTTTCAGACAGCTAAAAATATTTATTGCGGCCATCTTTCACAGGAAGCTACAAAATCTTACTGTGACACTGCTTGCACTTGAAATAATTCACACTGCAAACAGGGCTACAGAATATAGAAAAAGCTCAGGAAGAACACCCAAACATAAATTTGTTTGCACCATAAACTGAGGTAAGTTAGGATTCTACAGGAACTATATTTAAAACAACTTGAGGCAATTAAGGTAAGAAATCTAGTTAACTATAAGACACTTGGGTTCTTCTATATAATACCTGAGTATATTTTCAAGTTTACATCTGTTTTGGTTCATACATATAATCAGAGTGGATTTTTAGTTTAAAATGTATTCTATATAATTTATACAGCACCTAAAATGTGTTATCAATAAATATAGGAATTAAAAAATAATCCGTATTCTTGAATGCTAGTGTTTAGGACTTGGAATTAAAATGCTACAAGGTCATTCCTCAGTTTCATACTGATGCTTTCTTATAGCTGAAAAACTCATTGCTTCAGCTACAACATACAAATACAGTGTTCCTGTATTCTGTCTAATATGAAATGATGTTCATCCATGCATGCTTACTGAATTCATTCCACTGAACAGGTCTCCAGATCCTACATGAGCTGTGTGAACAAAGTTTGTCGGCTCCCCAATCATGCTTCGATCAATCCGCCGTCGTCTTTTCTGAAAGGAAGGTAAAGAAAATATCTGAGATTCACTGAAAAGGCAAAAAACTGTACATGTCATAAAGGCAGAAGTTAACCATATATAGGAAGGATACTGCATATACTGTAAGGTATTTTAACAGAGTCAAAAAACAGAGACCAAATTCTGAGGCTAACCAGGACACTAGTATTACGGTCCTTTTTACTCAGAAGATGTGTACTGACAAGCATGGATACCACTCCCAACATTTAGGCCAACAAAACATTTGTTAATAACCTTAATAAATTCCATATTTATTAACCAGTCTATGAAGCCTCTAACTTAGAGAATTTCTTATCTGCATGCCCTGGTATTATTACTGTTTGCAATATACTTCATGGCAATGTCCAGAACAGTGCCTTGAGTTTGATCAGGGTTAGCCACAGATGTATCTTTACTGAACTCTGAACCCACACACTCAAGATCACTTCCAGTCTGCATGATTCTCAACTGTGAGCTGAAGGGGTGCAGTGCAGTACTAAGGCAAAATGCCAGCTCAGGGACTCTTCTGATTCCTATACCATGTGACAGAAGGCAAGAATTGCTTCAACTCTGCTTCCCAATTTCAGAGTCACAACTTCATTTTTTAGTAATCTAATAACATGCAAGTAAAAAAATCAGAGGCAGTAAAGAATTTCTCTAATTAAAGCTGCTTTGGTTGCCTGCCTCCAGCTAAGCATTGCATTTAAATGATAAAAACAAGAAAACCCTATCCTCATTTCTTAGGCCAGAGCCAGGAGCTTACACGGAGCAATTCATGCAGCGTGCAGTCACCATATGCCCATACTCTGAAAAATGTCTGCATTTGGAAAAAAAAAAGCCATGAAACACAGTTCCAATATCTCACTTTAAGGTATGTTGTAAAAGTAGAGTTTAAGAGCTAAAAACCTACTTGAGCTCAAGTGAAACCTTCCTATTACCTTAAAGTTCATTCGGTCTTGTTTTTTATGATCTCTATTTCTAAATGGCTATGAGGTTGTAAGACCACACAGACTCAAGGCATGAAGGTACATGCCTCGAGTGGGCTAACTACTATTTCAATAGCTACAGATGAAATCTTTATGAGTCAGAGCCCATATCTATGAGAATACATCATAAGGTTTAGCCAGCAAGTACAGAACACATTTAGTCCTGTCCTGCCCCTTTTCCCTATTACAAAAGGAGATTTCAGTAGGTTTCAGTACCTTCTTGCATGCTATGAATAGCTGGGATGAGGAGGAACACATAAAATTCTGTGGCAACAGCTAAATACAGTGATCTGATCTAAGCTAAAACTACTAGTTTTCTCTAATTCCAAAGAATTTTGCAAAATCAATCAACTGATCAAATAAAATATTCCAGCTGTAAAAAAGTTGTATTTACACCATCCTCTACTGTAATATGCTGTAATGTTGACACAGAAAGATGATCTAGATAGCTGTATAAAAATACACTGCTTTAATTAAAACACTTAAAATTATTTAATGCCTGCAGCAGTTGCCTCCCTCCCTCTTTTAAAAAAAACAGCAACCAAATGTATCTACACAATACACCCATAATTCATTTTAATAGATTTTTGATGCAGAGAAGATATAGACAAACTCAAAGACTTTAGATTTTTCTTATCTTGTTTATGAGTTTTTAAGACAATTTAATGGGTTTTTTTCTGTTCAAAGTAACTTATTTTACTCTTTAACTTGTTAAGATCACTGGCATGCCATTAACAAGTGCTGGATCTTCTGAATGACTGTAAATGATTCTCCACTAATCATCAGGTAGTCAACCAGTAACCACTACTTAAACTGCACTGCCACCAAACCATGTCTCTTATCTTAACTGAGTTCCTTATCAGAGACCATTAGCCTGCTACATCTGCCTGACATGTGCCCACTGATGTGAGCTCTATGAAACTGTGGAACAGTACTTAAATGCAGTGCCACAAATTAGTTCACTGTGAAAGTGAACAAAAAATTGATTTCCTTTTTTTTTTTTCCTGCAGGAGTACCCAGCTTGCATTTACATTACTGTTTTAGCTTGGATCCCAAGAATGCTTTTGAAGCAACTTTACCACTTCTCACTTATCATGATTCAGTTTTAATTTTAGACTAACTCTGGAGTGCCAAAATTACACTTTTTAAAAAATGAAGCTGAACTAGAAGACTAACTGATGTTCTCCCATTGCTATCAGACATTGAGGCCAATGAACCAGGTGAGCCAGGCTGGAGTAGATCACAAGACATTTAATACACATTATGACTCCCCAACAGCAACTATTCTGCTGTCCTACACAGCTGATCCTATTAGAATGTGCTGTTCCTGCAGGCATGGTCTCAGCCACAACCAAACTCACCAATGAGAATGTGTAAAGACATGGGGAGCACTGCAAAAAATAATCTCTTTACAAGGAGTGTAACACAGGAGAAAGCAGTAGGGGAACATGCTTGAAAAGGTTACAAAGCTTTTACAGAGGACACTAGAAATATAAGCTTTGCCAGGATTTCATTCTGAGGTTGTATTTTTTGAGGCCTTGTATCTGTAATAATACATGGATAACAATGTATGTATGCTAATGTAAGAATTAACACATGAGATTGATTTTTTTTCAGTAAACTGAATTTGAAAGAAGCAGCACATTCATCTCCTACTTAGGAAGAAATTAAACATAGTTATGCTCATTTCTCTCTACCATCTGTGGTTTTCCATGCTCTCTCCTTGCGCAGCTCACAAGCCTTCTTACATGACTGATTCGTTGTGGTGAAGGACTAATTTTGTGTTCTGCGAGTTAAAAGTGCACTGCTTGGGAAGTGGCCCCTGTCTTCTTCAGGGCCACAGAAGCTGTGGCTGATCAGCTGAGATAATCACCATGACTTTCAGGAGGGAGAGACACATCAAACACTTCATGTTAAAAAGAAATAAAAAATGCCGACAAGGCTCAGCAAAATTTAATGCCACTAGGCTTCACCCATACCTCAAACTGCCTGACATCATACCATAAGTAATTACCCCTAGAATACATTTACACACCACTGATTAAGTAATAAGTAGTAATGAAATGTGACTAAAGGTCATCTATAAAACAAATGAATGTTTATGACACTAGTGCAAAGAACTTCAACATACACGCCCCTGAGTATTCGTACCATCTAAAGCTTTGTTTTCAAATGTTTCTGACTAAAGAAATAAACGCTCCAACCTAACTAAATGTCAGCCTAACTACAATGAGTCCTGTGTCCTCTATTTGGATTCCCTGTGGATTCTTTTCCTAGCAGGAGGGAAACAAAAGAAGGTTCATATTATGATTAGCTAACTTGACTGTTATCTTTCCTGACAGTTTAGGTCAAGTTGCTAAAACACTCGGTATCAGTGGACAAAAAACATTTAAAATCTGTATTACAGTATTTTTTCCCCTTTGCCTTGCGCCAAAGCACTTCCCCTTTTACTAGGAGGGCAAGGAGTGACATGGTTGCCTACCTTCAGACAGATGAGATGAGAGGAAAAGACCTGTATAAAGGATCCTGGAAGTGTACCATGAAGTGCCATCATTAATGGCTTTAGTCAGTTTTTTCCCTTGACAGAAAGCTTAAGAATTTGGATTGCAAAGTACATACCACGCAATTTTTACATCATGAAAAGAAAAACTGATCTTGAAACTGAAGCAGAAGAGATGCAGGCTTGTGTGTTACATGTCTTGAGAGGAATGGAAATAGTGTGAAGACCCACCTAAGAAGCCCTGTTCTGAATGTGTTCTAGATGCAATGAAACAGGATCACATTTCAGTTACCATAGAAATAAAGTAAAAATCGATCTTTTCTATTCTTAACCTGCAAGTGACGCTTTGCACCCACACACTAGCATTTCCTTTGAAATACAAGATTAGAAATCAGAAAGCCTCCAACAGTTGCATCACACAAAATATTTTAAGCCTGCAAGTTTCTTGAAACTTTAAACAATTTTAAACTTTTGCCTAAAAAGTTAAACTAATTATACCGTTTATTTAACTTGCCCTTCAGCAAAGCCACAAACATTTCACTGAAATGCTGTTTTTCACAGTTCCAAAGACTACTTATGGCAAGAAAATCAAAACTGTAATTTGTTTCTTTAAACATACTGATGGGTCCAGAAGTATGTAAAATTTCCTTTCTATTCCCCTGTATTTTTGGCTTTCAGGGAAGAAGTTATCTTTCTTCACTATCTCCAGATTTTGTCCAGGGTTCAGGCTGCGCTTCTTTAGCTCATGCCCTTTCATACGTGATGGCAACACTTCTGAATTAGGCAAGCTCTCTGCCTGTATGAAAAAGACAAGTTTGGGAATTTTTTCTCCTTCGCGTGTTACCCCTCTCTGCTCTTCACGAGAGGTCCTCTCAAAAAAAAAAAAAAAAAAAAGTTAAGACACAGAGTAACACCAAGGTCTCAAACATATTAAAAAAACAAAATTGGGTGATGTCACTTAGATCTTGGAAGGCTGACAATTACTTTCCTGCTAGAAGCTGAAGATGCAAGTGAAGTCAACTTTAGTATGAAGTTTCATACAAAGATATTCCAAAGTCAAGTGCCAGCCCACATTTGGTGGGTATCAAAAGCAAAGCAATCTGTTAAGCTCCAGAAGAGCACATTCTGCTAATTCGACACCAGATATTTTGAGATGGCTGTGACAGACATATCAGAAATCCAAGTCTAAGTGAAACATAAGTGACAACAGCATTCCAAAGGATCCCACAACACAAAAGTCTGCGTGGGTTCTACCTGCAGCAGGCAGACCTCAAATGAAAGGGGTACTGCAGGTGCAGATGATGAATGTGCACTAAAGTACATGGTGGAAACTGAAGAAATTCAGGGGAGATGATGTATTATGGCCTTATTGTGAATACAAAATTGCTGAAAACAATGCTTCTTTATTAAAATTCACACACATGGCATCTTTCTCCTATTGCTTACCCACTTAATTTATCCCACTTTACAAAACAAGAAAAAGTGCCAACTCTTTTTTTCCACAGAGAAATATTCTTTATCCAGCTATATGATGTCCTGGCTATTTATACCTTAGGATCTCAGTAAACTAAACTGTAAGAAACCAGACAACAGAATGCCCACTGTCCTCAATGTCTACATGAGCAAAAAATCAGTGGCAGGGACAGGCTGGATCTTTGTACCTCACTTTGAGAATAACAAAATCTGGTATGTAAGTCACAAGTAGTAAATCCTTGTTTTAATCACTCTTCTCTAAAACTAACAGAGACATAGTTATGTTTGGATTGAGGAGAACTTTTTTTAAATTAATACTTGCTAATAGCATCAAGCTATCACAAGGGAAGGGTAACTTTCCTACTGCCAACTTTTTAGCATTTACTCAAATGGTATGAGTAATTTTTAGTAATTGTTTTATACATATAGTTTTTACTTACTTCATATGCAGTAAAAATACACTGCACATAGCATATTTATGAGTTACTTAAGTTATATTAGTATATCATGCATCTAAAGACATTTTTTATGTCATTCCATATTTATCTGTGTCCCAAAAGTACAGGGCACAGTACAATACATTAGAGAGGAAGTAACATGCTGATCTGATCTATCTAGTCTGATTTTGTGCACTGTGTTTCCAACCAGATGCAAATCAATATGAAGTATTCCATACATAAAATACCAAGTGATGTACCTTCCTTTTTGTAATCAAGATTATCTAGTCTTTCATTTTAACTACCTGTAGAAGCGTAAGTTTTGTTCAAATTTGTCACAATTTCTCCTTATTCTTCAAGACACGATTATTTTTCATGACATATTATTTTGGCTTGATACATAATGAGGAAAAGCCAAAACTTTGTACCATGCTTTGGCATCTCAACTGATACAGAGTAAAAAGATCAGCTTCCAAGATTAATTTTGCAGTCTTGCATCAATTTCTTCTCTAATATCAGACTATTAAAAAAATGAAAGGAGTGGAGATTGTGTAGACCAATGTATTAGTAACACTCCACTTTTCAGTAGGTTATGGCAGGACCATCTGTGGCTTCAGCGGGCCCTGTTCACCTGCTAGGCTTGCCTTTGTGGAGCCAGCAATGCTTACTGTTGGCTGGCAGGCTCAGCAACCTTGCCAAGCCAAAAAATAGTTTTCCCCTTCCCTTAAATGAATACAGTTACAAAACAGGCTTATCTCTCTTGGCAAATGCTAACTAAAGAAGATTTAATTCCTCTCCACAGCCTTATTTCAGATTTAATAAATTTACTTGCTAACTCCCTACATGGAAATTCTCCCTGGTGAGCAGAGAACTAAATGATCCATCTGCACGTTATAAAGAGTTGCTTTGCAGAATGGGTTTCTGTGGTCAGAGAATAATCCCTTAACATTGCCTCCAAAAAGTTTTCTTTTTTAAAAGCAAAAAAATGACTGTGCATTCATAAACACTAGAAAGCTACATAGCTTTTAATACTTGTCTCCACAACATGAGGATGAATTTTGACTGCTAGCTCAGTCACTACATAGGCATCAAATACAATAAGAAACAATTCACTCTCTAATACTTCCTTGCAAGCCTGCCTTTTAAGTAACAGTATGGTAGTTAGAACATAATGAAATACAGTAACTTTTAACATCATCTAACCTTTGTAACACTAGGAGATCTAGTGTCAATATAGCTTTCCATTCTAAACCAATCCAAACCCCCAACTCTCCTAAAGCAAAATAAATCCCAGTAAAGCCACCCAACTGCTACTCTTATGATAGACAGGGCAAATGCAAAGAAGGAATATGCTCCTAGTTTTCCTCTGTATCTACCTGCTATATTTGTTTTCACTATATTTTGCTTTCACACTATATGGGTGCAATATCAAGACACTGATAATACAGATACGATGTGGATTTTTAAAAATTAAATAAGAACTATCAGACTATAGGTTCTCACATCTATTGTGCTTGACGTTTCAGAAATAACCTTCAATCAGCAAGCCTTTTTGGGAGAACTTCTGTTGCCACTTATTCTATAAGAAGTGGTAATGGAAGTTCTCCAAAAAAGTTGTGGTAGATGTGATAATTTCATGATTACCCAATGCAAAAAGCAAACTCTTAATCTGCAAATTCCCTTTGGGTTCTTTTTACCAATCAAGATAAGCATCCCTGAGGACATTTCAATGATAGAACTGTATTAAACAAAGCCATTTGCTGGCTTTGTATTCAAAAACTCCCCTGAAACTTCAAAAGCAGTTGCAGGCCAAAGATTAAAAAAAATTCCCAAGGCAGAAAGCTAAGGGAAGGATTTAATCAAAGATAGTCAAGATAGTCAACAATTTCAAGATGGAGAATTTGGATGGTCAGAGGAGAAACTGAAATGCTTCCCTTTATTTTCCTTCTTTGACCTTTCACACTTTTTGTATCTGCTCTTAAAAAATACCAGCAGCAAGACTCCCTCTGCTTTGGCACCCATCTGATCCTCCAGACACTAACACACAGGAAGGGCTAGGTACTTGCTCAAAATAGGCAGTATCAGTTCACCCTGCAGAGGTAGTTTTCTGTCCTCCCACACACATGCTGTTCTACTTCCAAAATAGTCTCATAGACAGAACATCTGAATGTGTATCAAGACAAGCTGTGGTCTGAGTCTGTGTCTCAGTTCCCAACAGTGACCCATCAAAACTGCCTAATAAGGTTGTAGCATCTTGCATCAAACTCTACATAAGGGGGCTGTAAGGCCAAGAGTACCCCTTGCATTTGTTTTTGTGCATTGAATATTAAGATGCCTTTCTCCACACTTTCCACCCTAATTAGGAACCTACAGATTCATGTCAAAACCAACAAAAAGTATGTATGCATGTGAAGCTGAAAAGCTAACACCCATCTCTACCAACTAGGTCATTAGGTAGCAAATTAACACTGTGAAAACAATGGCTGGATGTAGAGGATCATCAAACAGTCAGTGTGATATTTTTGAAGAAGAAAGGTTGCATGTTCCCTAAACATTTCCCTGAATATAGTGGTGTTCTCATTTTTTCAGCTGTTTTAAATCTGTGATGTTACACTGCAGTCCATCATTTATACAATCTCCAAGTACTATATAAAAGTTGATGAAAGAGACACCATACAGAGTAATATTAAAATTCCAGTCAGCAATAGCATATCTTTAACATTTCAGTGTTTAATTCAATTTTTGAACCATAAAGTGACAATAAGCATTTGAAGTGTAGGAGCCCACATACTCTCTCAATGAGCCAGAGCAGGCCTATGAGTTTCAAATGCCCCATGTCAAAACATGTCCCACACAGAAGAAACACAGAGATGCACACCTAAGGTAATGTGCTAGATAAATTGAAATGCTAGGCACTGCCTCCAAACTACTGAATTTTAGTGACAGATTTATTCTAAAACAGTAACATGTGATATCTAAGCCCAGCATAACGATGTTCTTACCAATGCTGTGATCTCCATCAACAAGATACCAAAGCCGCTGCCCTCACTAAAACACATTTTTCTCAGTCTCCTACTTGGGCAGTTTTTAGCAGATTGTTTAAAGATTCCTGACTGGTTAAGGATTTTACAAACTGTGGCTTCATCACAACAGAAGCAGGAGGAAACCGGCACAGGCCTTCATGCCAGCTCGTAAGCAACAGAGCTAAGTAGCAGGTCTCCAGCACACCCAGCTTTCATTAAGTTTCCAAAAGTTCATGATGCCTCATGATTTCTCTAGCTAAAGAAGTTAGGAAATTGAGACTAGGGAATGAAAAGACGTAAGTTTTTTAATAATGTGAGCTGTTACAACTAGCATCTAATAAGCTGATTATCATGTGTACACTGGATTTAGCTTTTACAGCAAAATCACTTGGCACGTCCTGACTGACTCAAGTGGAAAAAAATGATAAAATATGATTGTCTGAGCTCATCAGGAAAACAACTAGCACTTCCATTCATATATATAAAAAAGCAAAATTAAAGGAAAATAAAATAATCTGAAATGCCAGCAAAGATGGCATCATTAAATCTTTGCAAAATCAGATTGATTTTAAGTTTCAATTTCTCATCAAATTAATCTATTTCCTAACTTTATACATCAAACTGGATTGCACATAATCTCAAACAGCTCCTACTTTTTAGCAAATTCACCACCCTCTAGCATCTTTTGAAGTATAAGCTTTTTGGTTTGTTTACACAATATTCCATTATATTATGATGATGTTAGTCATCATATGACAAAATTGGCAATTGTAGCCTATGTTTTCTAAATAAATAGGAAATAATTGCCAGATGAGGTCAAATGACTCTGAAAGACAATAGGTCTTTTAAGAAATGTGTTTAGCTCACACATCAAAGGGAACTTGTTTCATTCCAGATGCTTGAACCACCTTTAAGTTACACAGTAAATCCGAATCTATTCCATCTATTCCTTGGCATTAGCTAGAAAACACTGTCCTTTTCAAAAAACACATTAGTAAAATTTTACGTTGACATTTGCAACTTTCAACTTGGGTGTCATTTTGTCCACAAATTTACTTATCCTTCTAATAATTTTATTTTTATTATTTTGGGTGGTTAATGTCTCTTTAACATATTTTTTAAAAAAGGTATTAACAAAAACCCAGTAATCTAAAAGAATCACACCCATTTTTTACTACAATAACCTTACTGCTTTAATGTCTTTGAACTGTGAAGTCTGACTGTAGATTAATAGGTAACAAATCAAAGGACAGTAGAGCATGATGAAAGCAACAAATCCTAGACTCAGAGAACAGTCTGGATTGGAAGAGACCTTAAAGACCATCCTCTGACCCCCATGTTTCCATTGCCCTCCCAACACTTTCCACCAGAACACACTGCTCCAAGTTCCTGACAGGAATGTGGCAACAGTAACTTCCCTGCACAACTTGTTCCAGTATCTCAGGATCCTCACAGTAAGTAATTTCTTCCTGATATCTAATCTAATCTAATCTAATTCTACCTTCTTTCATTTAAAAGCCATTCCCCCTTGTCCTACGACTAGCTGTGCTTGCAAGAAATCCCTTCCTAGCCTTTGTAGGCATCCATGTCTGTCATACCAGCTTTAGTTTCTCAGCAAAAATCAGAGTATTACCATATTACCTCTACCCTTACAGCTGAATAACTTCCAATGCTTTAGCTGTTGCGTGGATTGAGTGCTCATTATCAGCCTGCACAGATGAAAATAAAGTCAATCACTGAAACTACAGAGTCAATCCGGATCTATTACATGGGTAAGGAACAAAAACTGCTGTACAGGACATAGGAAGAGAGACTGTGATACTGGGTTTGCTCATCTGTAAGAAGTGAGACATCTCCTTGTGGTCTTAATGGTCTTCCATTACCTATATAGGAGGGAACAGAAGACAGAAAGCCATGAAGGTGCACAGTGGCAGTTTGAGAAGTTACAGCCCAAAGTTACAAAATAGAAAACACCAATTAAACATATGAATACAATAAACATTTATGTAGGTGGTCAAACCCTGCACCAAAACCCCAGTGAATCTGCATGTCCATCCTTTGAAATCCCCAGAATACAACTGGTCCTGCAAAGTCTGGCTGGTTATGCTTTGAGCAGCTGCATTGCACCAGATGGCATCCAGAGGTGTCCTGCAGTCTAGACTACAAGCCTCTAGCTTCAGATGGTGATAAAGAGCGGGCTGCAACTGACTTTCCTGCATATTCTCCCCCTGTTGTATTTTTCTTACATCCCCCCATAACCAAAAGTGATAAGAACATAAACCAGAGGTTAAACGAATGATAGAACGACGCACCACAGACAAACTTTCTGGGAACTTCTAATAGCTTCTTATAAAAATCAAATCACAAAGTCTTGATAAGAGCATGCCACGAACTCTATCATGTTGAGCTTTCTTTCCATTCGCTTACTGACCTTTCCCAACAAGAACACAGGAAATACTTGCAAGATCATCTGACATGATGAGAACTGTAGTTCTCTAGAGGATGTAGCCAGGATTACGACATGTAGGCTGCTCAGTCAAATGAACGTCTCCTTACTTCCAAGATACAAAATGAACAAAAGCTTTGGGTGTGCCTAAGGACACTGAGCATTGAAACAGTTTGGTTAAGAAATTATCTTCCATGCTGTAGTAAGACTTCCTAGAAATAGCTGACTAAAGAGGTTTGTTATGTCTTGTGTGTGCAGGTGTCTGAAAACATTTGCATCTTGAGGGAAGCACACATGTGGCATAAGGTACACTACATGCAAGCCTTCTCTAATCCTTTGTACACTCTGCATCTTCTCCAACACAATGATATGCACATACAAAATTTCACTGCAGAAAACTAAAAGAACAAAAAATAAGCTGAAGTATTACCTTAAACAGGTAATAGCCACTGTCAGACACAGGATCCTCATACTTACCATATAAAACCAATCCCTTAGTAAGCTTAACACCTTCTCTGGACTAACTAAAGTATCTACTGCACTGAAGGTAATACCCCTAAAGGCACTGCCATATGTTCTCAGAAGCCTGCACATTCTGATTCACCTTTAACTATGACAATAAATCAGGGCCTACGTGGTATTTTCAAAAAATCTCTTTATGAAATTCATTGTAATTCCCTTACTGGGAAACAATGGATTTTCATGAGTTATGGCACTGTTTATTTTTTAGCAGTAGGATTAATGAATGGAAGATCTAGTACTTTTGCTACAGGCAAAGACAAAGACACAATATTTAATAGCAATATTCTCAGGAATCAAAAAAAACCACACATAGTGAATTCACGAGTTTTTAAACACCTCTGTATCATCTTAGGAACTTGGCATTAGTTTGCCCAGACAGCAGCAGCTTCTTGTTGGTATATGTGTGTATACCTATATATGCATATATATGCAACAAAATACCTGAATATTTTCCTAGTTTTCTAATAATATACTGTATAGACTACTTGCTCCTCAGTGAAGTTTTACTAAAATGAACTTGCTCTAAATGTAGATACTTTCTTTTTGAATTTTTTTTTAATACAAATCCCTTTTTAAGGGAAGTGATCCCATTACAGCTTTCTGTGTCTCAGTCTGAGACACACTCCTAACAGCTAACCTTTCTGCAGATCCTCCCATTGGCATTTCCTTGCTAAGGTATTTGTCACCTGAGTGACCTCAGCATTGTCTTGGGCTTGTCCCTCCTGCTCCAAAGGCATACTGATCAGCTACAGCCTCAGCATGAGTGCTGTCACGTAGCCTTGGATACCCCTACTTGCAGTAGGGGAGAAGAACTTGTAAGCATGGAATCACAAATTTCCTTCAGTGGCAATCCCATTTCTTGCTCTTGTGAGGACTTCTGCAAAGCTGCCAAATTTGACTGCCAGTCTGTTCATCCAGTTCATTTTAGGAAAATCAGTTTGTAAAAAATAAATCCCAAAATACATTATTATGTGAAAATCTGTCTTTGCTTGTGCTTGAGGCATCAAAGCAAAAAATACTAAGAATCCACACAAGGGAAGGAGGAACAGCCTCCCATGTTCTTCCCATAATAAGAAAAATAGTCTCACATCTGAAACGTGATCTCACTAGTGGACATTGAAATGCTGACACTATGCACAAAATCATTAAAATACAATACAATAAGCAGCCAAGACAATTTAGCAAGGGGTGGCCCAGTAGGTATTTTAGAGATCCTTACACATCAAGCCTACACACAGCATGACTAGAAGCATCTCTGGAAGAGCAGTCTACCAGAAAGTCTTAAGGAATGTTCAAATCAGCAGCTGTGCTTAGACTTAGATTAGCTTTCTGCTCAGCTTTTGACAAATTCAGAACAGTAACTAACACAAAAGCCTCTGTCTGATGTGTGGCTAATATCCCCAAATGACAGAAGGGAAGTTGTTCAGGCACCAATTAACAAGTTCCAACAGAAACACGGCAGCAAAGGAGGAGCAACACAGTGTGCCATTGAAAATCTGTCAGTGCAAACGACAGACAATAAAGACAAAAGGACATTGTGTAGGAAAACTAGTCAAGCACTGCAAGCCTACATATTTTATTACAACAAGGAACATAAAAAGGAAGTCCTTTCAATAATTTTCTATTTTGTCTATGTCTTCTACTTGCATATGTTTTGATAACATTACATACAATTCCCTCAGCCTACTATTGGCAATTCTGAGGCTGAATTCACTGTAGAAATCCAGGAAATATATAGTGTGGTTTTCTCAGTGTGTCAAATCCAGTCATCTTACAGACTAAAATGAAATATTGGAGCTTCTTATGATAGGAAGAATAGGAAAGCATGGTTTCCTACTGACAGCTGCACAGGAAGCTTTGGCATTGCAACACTGAGCACCATGGATAAACCCAAGATTTCTCCGGGTTCATGCATTATTGGCAACTTCAGGGCAACTGCTTCCCAGTTTCACAAGTGTAGCCAGCTTCTCTCAAAACCAAGATACACCCAACATCAGCTTTTGGCTATAGATTTGCAGTGACTGGCAGTTAAAGTCAGAATGAAGAATAAAAAAGAACAATAAACATACAGAGCAAAATCAGGTCTTCTGAAGAGCTTCTGGCTGGGAATTTTTAAACTGGCTGCATAATAACAACTGTACATTATTTATAGTAAATATTTTTCATTTTACTCTTCAGCAAATGGAACCATGGGATATCTAAAAGGACAGAACATAACTCCATATTCCTAACAACTAGAATTACGAATACAAAATTGAATAGTAATTTTTGGTAGGAAGATAGACATTGTTCCTAAATTAAAGAAAAATGCCAACAACCAAGATAAAATATTTCCACCACCACTCTGTGTTTCATAATCTGAAAGACAACAGGTACCCTTCACTAACAGCCAGGTTTTCAGTGGACTATGGTACCTACACTAACTAGAAAAAAAGCTTTGAACTACTGGCTTGGCAGCATGACAACTGCCAAATCTTGACCATGTTTGATTATTTTAGGAGTTCCCTAAGCCACAATGTCATCAGGCTATATACCACCCAGAAACACGCTTCCACGATCAAGGCACAGAATTTGCAAGAATTTAATTCTCTTCCCAGATTTCTTGCATGGTTTCTATGCCTAAACCTTGCTTCATCACCTCACCAGGTTTCCCTGAACATCTGTCAATGTCCTTGAACAGAGGCTTTAGAGTAGCCAACTACAACTGCTGTTGTGTAGACATTGACAATGCTTCTCAACTGTGGTAAAGTTTTAGACTATGGAGAGATGTATACTACATCAAAATAATTTAGAACAATAATTGGATCTGGTTTTCTCTATAGCATCATTACAGACAATTTTAAATGTAATTTCTTAAGCCTTGAAGGTCATTTTAATGCATACTGAAAATGCAAATATATTTTGAGTACAATTTTTGAATACAGTATTTGCCAAAACCCAAGGGAAAATAATATTCTCCACTAAGAACATGACAAAGGTGTTTGCTTTCCAGCTGCAAAGCTAAAAAAAAAAAAAAATCAACATTCAGCATTTTCATGAGACTCAACATATCCTCTTAGGGATTACTACATAAAAATATTGAGAAATTCAAACCTTTCTGCCCTTCCCAATTGTTTCCCAGCAAGGTTTACTTTCAGACCACTCTTCTGGGTTCAGGAATTGTATAGTTACAGTTTATTTTCTTTTCAAGAAACTAAACCAAATAAATTTGCATGTGGCTGTTTATCTGTGATAACAGTAAAAGTACAAACCATACCACAGTCTGCGTATCCTACAGAATTTCTTGTCTTCAGCATTACAAAAAAAGGTGTCTGGTATGTTTGGGTATAAAAAATACTTTGTCAGTAATACTCACCCCTGCAATGCCTGCAGAGCCAACATTGCTAAGAACCTAAGCTGAATTCTATTCCTTATTGGGCATGACCAAATTATTTACTAAATTCCAGTGAGCTGAAGCAGGGGGATTGTTCACAGAAAGCTTTCTGTACCCGTGTGGGAAAAAGATTCAGCTTGACTCTCTGAACACAGTGGGAGCTTGTACAGCTGGCAACTGGAAGTTCAAAAGTGATTCCTTGTCAGAGTCAACCACTTGATGCACATTTTTGTGATCAACAAAGAACTTCAGGGTAAAATAGGTTTTTGAGCTGTCTCCAAGCATCCTTCAAATGGAAAAGTTAGCTGGTCATTTAGACGAAAGTTACAAACACACCAATACCAAATAAAATCTCACTCCCTTTATGATTTTTCTTTCTTTTTCACTGGGGAATAATGTGACCTGACTAATTCTAGAACACTAAGTTACATAAATTGTTACGTGATGTAAGGTATTGTAGGGCACCTGGTCACTATTCCTATAACAAAGATAGATCAGACTAGTGTAAGCTCTTCTGTTTTCTTTTACTATACAAAGTGAACTTTATTTACGCAGGTGTCTAGTCTAGAGACACTGAGAAACAGACAAAGATATTGCAAAATATGATTTTGGTGATATGAAACATGCTACTAGTATACAAGGAGAATAATTTCACTGACTCGGGGGACGATCAAGATGCCCTCACATTTTTAAGGTGTTACAGCATTTGTTTTGCAGCACTTATGTCAGGTGAATACTGGTCCTGTCAGAAACTCTTCTTGTTTTATAATATGATTAGATACAAAAAAGCTGTTTACAATGAACATTTAGTAAGTAAATCAAAAACAAAAAAAAACAAAAAAAAATCAGAACCAAACCATGTAATCCAGAATTAGCACCATCCATTTTAAAATCTAGCTATAATAAATTTTTGCCTTAGCACTCAAGATGAGCTGCCTTCAAAGAAAACCATGATGCTTATACACATGCCCCATAAAAACTACTAATAAGCTTCCAAGAGTATCTTTGCAGCCAGCAGGATCCCAGGGAAGCACCAAGGAAAATACTCTGGCAGTTGGGTCAGCTGTAATTCAGCAGATTATCCCAAAACAGAAAAAAGAACCCAAAGCAAACAAAACAGCCCCACCAACTAAGCAGCAACAACAAGAAAACCCCAACAACAGAAAAAACAAAAAAAAAGACCACTACCACCAACAAAACTCCAGTCAAAACTCCCCCCAAAGGCCCAACCTACCAAAACAGACCAAACGAAAACCAACTAAACAGCAAAATCCAACCCATAATACAACAAATATTTTCACAAATCGGAAAAAATGTCTGTGCCATGTAGGAGAACCTGAGGTTCACAGCCTGCAGAAATCCCCACAGTATTCAGCTCTTAAAACACATAATCAGCTAACACACAATTATCTTCGTGCCTCAGTCACTTTTTTCTCTGTTTTTAATCTAGGTGTGTATCTATGAAAAGGTGTGAACTTACTCTTCATTGTCTTCTCTGTGTAGGAACATTAATCTCCTTTGATAATGGAAATAGTGGCATTTTATTCCTGAGATCAAAGGAACAGCTGAATCTCAGTGATGTAAGATGCATGGAACATGTTTTGTTTCTTTAGGGGTAGGACCATGCAGAGGCCTCAACTGCACCATTCTGGTTTTCCAACAGTCAGTTTAATCCATGCTTTCATTACAACCACATCTTTTAAAGGTTTTTAAATAGTTTTTTAAAGCAATAATTAAGGAGCTCACACACAAATCTTGTTTCTTTATTCCGTGAACTACACAGATTGAAGCTTTTCTCCTTCCTCCCCTAAAATTTTCCTTTCTTTGCATTATTAACCCAGAAGTAATTTAATTTTCAAAATCTAGTTCCGATGTTAAAAAGAGAAAACATGCATTTGATATTCTTCCATGGAGAGTAAAAGGCCTGTGAGCTCTTTTGCCTGCTACTCTGTGGATGAGCATGCCTATTCTTGTAGTGGCATTTTTCCACGCCTCACAAGTTCAGCAATGCCAAGCTGCTGCCACAAATAAAAGCAATCCAGTAGGCTGAATATGTGCACGTATGTGCGTGTGTGTTTACATATCCTAGCATATTTGTCTGGAATTGTGTCTGGCAGGATTTATTCTCCCATTTTAACAGTAATCCATTATTTGCCCACCATCCGAGAGCCTAGGGATTAATGGGGTTTTAGTATCTGCAATACAACAAGCTGTATTTAAAATAATACTTGTTCCAAACAGAATAAAATAGGACATGTCCTGCATAGATGTTAACCCTTTTACTCTAGTCTTTCAAGAAATATACTTGAAGCGCATTTTAGCTTGTAAGCCACCTACCTTTAGAATATCATAAGAGTAATTTCCTTCCATAAGTAATACACTCCTTTGATACAGAACTCCAATTCCCAGTTGAACACAGACATATGAGCTTTCTTTAGGCAATTTAATCCCTGAAAGCATCAGCTTTTCAGTTCACAAAATAAAAAATGCACCCCAAAAGATAAGCTTTATGCAAATATACATAATGAGGTGAAGATTAGTAACTGCATTTTGTAAAACTGTCTTAAAATTTATTTCCCCCCTCTAAAGGGGGGAAATGATCCTTGAAGTTTTAGTTTTCATAGTTTTTAGATTCTGCACTGCCTAGGTGTCTAGCTCTGATCTTCACATTAAATGTAAGTAAGTTCTCTTCACATAGACAAAACAATCATTTTCCAGCTTGAGACCAAGGGCAACTCTTAGAATTTTCAGTCCTAAAAATCTTGAAAGTGGACTGAAGAGAGAAAACAAGAAGGATGGGACTTCCTAACCTGAAGCTGTAATTGGACAATTCACTCCAATTTTCAAAGAGATCAAAACTTATAAAAGTGTGAGACCTTGCGACCAGTTGTCTATTTTGTGACCATTTTGGGTTCATCCTGGGTGTAGCCCTGGCTGGGCTCTTGTACTGCCCAAGGTGTATCCATTAAGACCTTTTAATAAATACCTACGTAATTCCTTTAGCCCTTTTCAGTCTCTGTTCCAGGTCAGCCTCCCAAGACATCATTTCCACCTCTAAAATTCTATCATTCTGCTGTAATCTCCAATTAACATCTATTCATAAATCCATTTTCTTCCATTTTATTCAAATTAGATTCATTTTTCACTACATCATCCTGTATGTCCCAATTTTTCTGTTCTTTCCTAATTTAAGGTCACAGGTTCTGAAGCCTCTGATGGCCCATCATGCAGCTCTCCAAGTAACCAGTCTAACATTTTCCAGCTGTAAAACAAGAATCACAATGTTGAGCCTTCAAATGAGTCAAGCCTGAACTGGGAGAAAACAGAACCTGGCACCAGAGACAGAACTGAAGGGTTTCAGCAAAGGCAAGATTCGAACCTACCTGGAGCTGTCTGATGCCAGAACAAAAGAATGCTAAATTCCCAGAGCATTCACCTACACTCAGGAGTCAAGACACACTACCCACGGGAAATGTTTTGCTTTTAAGTAAGTACAATACTTTAAGGTCACAATTCATTTTAACAAATCTAAAGTACAAAGCTTTGTGTTACAACATATCCCACTCAGAGCGCTGGATGTAAACCAGAGGGCATGCAGACACTGATAAGCAACAAGTAATAACTATTTCCTCCTGTGCACTGTGATGAGATGTATGTCTGCTCAAGAGATGGAAAACTCCAGGTGGCTGAACAGTACAGCAGGAAATGCCACCCTATGTCAGCAAAGAAAGGCTGGTCTGGGCAAACTTAAAAAGATAAATCACAATTGGGGCGCAATTAAATTTCTCATTCTCTGGAGATAAGGCAGCCACATACCAACTTGAAACCATCCTGAGCAGATGAGAAACGCGTAAATTGCAATGTGCCGAAGATAAGGTATTAAGAAGATAAGATTAAAACAGTTTGATTTGAGAGCATCCCAGTACCAGAACTTATGAACTGTGAAGTAAGTAGTCCTTTACAATACACTATCAAGCATCAAGGGTGGTTATGTTCACCCCAAAGAAGTTATATCACAAGCAAGAGAAAAGAAATTAAAACCCTGTCCATACTAAGGACAACATATTATAAGCCCAGACTATTTTCTAAGCCTGAGTGAACTGAATTTACAATTGTAATAAGAGAGATAATGTAGTTTAAACTATTTAAAAAAATTCCATGTAAGCCTCATCCCTTTTAATGTCAAGTCACTTTCAGAGCATAACTTATTAACAAATCACTCAGTGTTACACATTCCTTTGAGAGACTAAACACAAAGAGAAATGGTATCTTTTCCTGGCTACAGTTAACTACAGCTCTCTTCAGGATACGTCCAAGTAACTAAAAAACCCTCTAAAATTATTGGACAAACAAAAAATACCCAATGCGTTCAGAGAGTCATTACTTCCCTGAATCCACATCCCAGTGCAGCTGACAGCTTCAGTTTTTCTGCCTTGCCTCCACTCTTCTGTTCTCCTTACTCTGGAGACTATCCTCCTGTGGCAGGATATTCACCCAGAATTACAGCAGTCAGCATTTTAGAGTGATCAGCTAAGCCACTTTGAAGACAAAGGCAAGAAAATAATTGCAAGTGATTACCTATTAAAGTCTGACTTAATGGATACCTTATAAATTCAGGATCTTTGAGAACAGTGAAGAATAGCATTATTGTAAGTAAATGGGAACTTTGGGATCACACATATCTCCTGTGTAAGTAAGTGTCATGACAGGAACCACAGAACCAGAGGTTTGAGGAACAGTCTGAAAAAGGAAAACTTTCAGCATTGTGAAATGCTAATGCTGGGAATTGAAAATGCAAGTGCAGGCAATGATCTTTAAAACCGCAATTTAAAAATACATATTTTCTGAGTTGCACATTGGTCTTAAGAATTATCACCAACAGAGTATCTGAGACCCATTCCAGAAAAGTTACAATAAAAATACAGTAAGATAGCAGCAGAGGAAGCCTCTAATCTCAATACTCCCTTTCACATCAAAAGCAGTCAAAGCCAGAAGGCTGAACACGTAGTTTCAGGGCAACGACTCACTTCTCTATTCACTAACACAAAGCACACTTCCAAATAGTGCCAGTGAAAGTGCACATCTCTCAGGCTATGTCCAGATTACTCCTGCCTCTAGCTGTTGGCAAGTAGAAATGCCCCTAAATCTTCATGCTTCCCCATCTCCACTGCTCTGATGTGAAAGGCAGAATGGGATAAAACCACTGAACTGACAAACAATGGAACTAAGGAACACAAAAAACACCAGGGCTTTATAGCTTCAAGTTCCATTAGAAAAATTATAGAAAAATTACAAAAAATTGCATTGGAAATGCTTCAGCACAGTCTCCAAGGGTGTTTGCAAAACTTATCAACTTTTGCTAGGCAGCATCAACTAGTTCTTGTGGAAGCTCCTTTTGTCAGTGACTCATACCAGGGTGTTGCTCTTGAAAATGCCTTCTCATTGAAAAATTTGGAGATTTAAGAGAAATAAGAAACAAGCAATTCAAGGGCTCTAGCACTAGTGTCCAGATCAACAAACAGCACAATCGACTTCCTGCCCATGTTTAAGTGGAAAGCCTCAGCTCCGTGGAGCCTGCAGATATTAAAAGCATATTACGTCCTTCTTCAACTATGTTGATAATGGCAAGACACATTATCATCAACAGAAAGCTGGCATAATTCTTGTTTCCAACATCCTTCAAAGAGCTACTTTCCATGTCATCAACTAGTATCACATTAAGTAAACAGCAACAATGCAGCAAATGAAGGGCTAAAAATTTCACAGCCATAATAAAAAAGAACATAAAATATTCAGTTAATTTTATTCAGGTATTTATACATTAACACAAAACACTTCCTTTGTTTTCTTTGTAAACAGTTTAATACTTGAGCGTCTCCAAAGATATTTTAAGATGTGTGGTGGCTAATTTAAAGGTAAAAGAAAAATCTAGAGCAGCTCTATCAGGCTTAAAGCCATACAAGCAGATCAGGTTTTATAAATAAAAGCCAAGCATTTTGGTGCTTTTTTTGATTCTGCCCCCTTTGATAAGGTGTTCCCTCAGGCTACTTCTAACAGCAGCACTGAACAGGAAAAAGAAAGAATTTGAAGCCTCTAAACTGGCAGCTCAAAACATAACTCAGCAGGGTAACTCTGAAATCTGAGGGCTCTCTAAGGTTGTCAGCTTTTACTGAGTCTTTCCTAGGATTACTGAATGCAGTAGAAGGATTGAATTTAATGAAAAAGAAAGCCTGAGTTTTAGGTATTTTAAGCCAGAAGCAGCACTTTCACAGAGCACTTGTGCTGAGCACAGAGCCTGCACTGAACCAGTACTTCAAGCAGCAAGGTGGTATGTGTGCCCTGCTGGGGGCGGTGATCTGTTCTGCAGTTACAAGGCACACGAATGTGCCTTGTGAATGTTTAATGAATGAATGTTTAATTCTCCTTTATAAGAGTTGCATAAATTACAGTGTTAGATGTATCCTTAGCTGTATCTATGACTCCTTTTCCAGAAAGGAAGCTAGGGCTGAGAATACCCATTCATGGATAATTTCCTTAGGTAACCAGGGTTAGGATTATTTATGTCTTCTGAAGCATCCAGCAGTCAGTGCAGCAGTATGTGCAGGGCTTTTCCTGCCTCTTTTTAAGACTGGCCTCTCCACTCTAAACACCTACCTGTTGATCCTCTTCCATACATCAAAAGAGACACTAAACAAACTTCACTTTCCAAAGCACTTTAAACATTTATGGCATAGCATGCAACAAAACTGTAAAAGCCCCTTGACAAAACACAAAATGGAAATAATCTAAACAAGAGACAAACAACAAAATATCAACAAATTAACTAGGGAAGGAAGCCTGAAGCCAGAAGTAAGAGAGCATAGTTTATTCTTTTGTAGCAGAGCAACAATTTTACTGCAAGGTCAAAGCAAACTGCAAAGCTCAGCTGTACTGAGCTTTGGCCCAAATCAGGTGGGAGTGCACCAAATCATGACCAAAGGCTTCTCAGACCAAAAATTAACTTTCCAAGTTAAAAATGGACAGACCAGGAAGAAAGCAGTATAGGAAAATAACAGATTCCTGGTGTAGGTGACAAGCTTAGCCTAAGAAAGAAACCATGGACACTTCCTCTAAAAACCTGTGAGATTTCTAAGCTTCTGTTATCAAGCAATGCATCTGGTAGTGGGAATTTGGCAGAGTTTAGTGAAACATGGCAGTGGATGAGATGAGAGCACAGAAAAAGCATGTGAAAAATGACTGATCTTACACTAGGAAACAAAATCAGCTTACAGAATCTATAAAGGATATCAGTGGGAGGTGTAAGAAAACCTACAATCACAGAAAGTGCTACTTTTCCCAAAACAAAGGTCAGATCATAAGAAACTGAATTCAGGGTACTTAAATCACCAAGAAAATCTGGACACGGTTATTAATAGATTAGTATCTCCTCCTTGGTATCATGAAAACAGATATGAAAGCAACTTGTTATCTGCAGTCTTCATTGTGGTAAAATACATTATGAATCAAAAAAAAAACCAACAGTGTGATACAAGAACATTCTCCCTTGGCTTTTGTTTGGATTCTACTGTGGTAAGAACCTCAGACTAGAAGCCACCACAAGGAACATGCTTCTTTCAGCTGCATCCCTAATTAGGTTTGTTACTTTGAATACCTGCTTTCTTCATTTTATCACTCTGTTTCAGAGAAGCTTAGGGCATCCAACCTGTGTACCTTCCATGATGGTGAGTACTGCTGTTTTGGATACACCAAGTGACATATTTAGCAACCAAAGTAACACTTAGGAGAGAGAGCAGAACACTGCTTTCCAAGACAGGTGTTTTATTTCACAGCAGCATGGTGCATACAGTTAGCACTGACAAAAGACTAAAAGCTGTGCCAAGATACATTTCACTAAAAGATCATGGTAATACGTGAACACTTGTCTTTGATTTAAGGAACAACAAAGAACACTAATATATAACTGCAACATTGTTATTGCTCTGCTCTGGGGTATGCTATTCACAAAGTAATGTGTTCTTATCGGACTCGTGCATGTGCAGTTCTCATGTTAAGTGCACTATAGCTGAAAAGAATACAGATGATGTATTGGACCATTTCAAATGCAGTGTGTTAGAATTTTGCCAGCAAAATTCTGAAAGCAGGGACAATTCTGGATTTCAAGAGAGAATGAAATTCCTTAGCTCAACAGATGCTAAAAATACCACAGAAACATGCAACTATGAAGACTTTCTTTTTACTTCCCCCTCTAGCAAGGAGGGTTAACATTTATGTCCATGACATTAAAGGTGCCTCAGATATCAGCATCTGCCAAAGGCATTGAGAAAAAATAATCACTTCAGAACACGTCCCCTGGCAGAAGGAGGGTACCGAGGAGACCCAGAGCAGAATGGAAGCAGGTTACTACTGCTTGCAGGGACAGGCAAGTTCCCTCCCCGCCTGCCTCACCTTCTCAAGTGCCCTTACACAACAGGCGTGAGGCCCTGGAACAGGATGGACAGACAGCTGATGATGTGGGCAAGGTTTTCCTGCTGTGCTGATCCTCCTTTCTCTGCTGAACAGTGACAGGACCCGAGGGAACACATGAAGACACATCAGGGAAAGTGTAGGCTGGATATAAGAAAACATTCTTCACCAGAGGGTGTTAGGGCACTGGAGCAGGTTCCCTAGGGAAGTGGTTACAGCACCAAGCCTGACAAAAGTTCAAGCAGCATTTGAACAACACTTCTGAGCACACAGAATGTATTTTGGAGCTGTCCTGCACAGGGCCAGGAGTTGGACTTCATGATTGTTTTGTGTCACTTCTGACTCAGGATATTCCATAATAAATAGAAGTTTCAAAATAGAAGGAATACTTAAAACACCGATCAGAACATTTAGCAAATTAAATTCCTGCTTCCAAGGTCTATTTTGAAAGGCTGGTGGTTGCTGGTGCTGCTACAAGACCCCATTAGTCCTTCCCCAGAAGATGGCCACTCAACATGCAATGGCTGAACATGAAGTGGCTGGGACACTTAGGCAGGCCATGGAAGTGGTTGAGATGCAGGAGTTAAAATGAAAGAAGGCACATGAAAGGAATAAGTCTGGGCAGATGAGGCATTTCTCCTTAGAAACTAAACTCAACTGACAAGTTGAATGCACAGCAGGGGACAGACTCATAACTTTTATCCAAGTTTGCATGTTTCACTTAGTTTATGATACAATGGGAAAATATGTAACAGTATTTTGGGGCTGAAAATTAGCATATTTTTCAGCAAGTCTCTCGAACATGCAAGCACACAACATCTGCAGAGACAGGGAAAAATGCTTGCTTATCACTTGTCTCATTTACCAGACTCATTTACCTCAGAGTTACACTACACACTTTGCTATTTGTCAGAAATGGAAAACATTCCTGTACTTACTCAGAGGTACAAGTGTCTGATTAAACACTCCACTTAGTGCAACCGAGCATGGCAGAACAAGTGCTGTACAACACAACACAGCAAAATGAGATGAGTAACTGCAGGGAAAGGACAACTAAGTGCCTTTCATCAAGCATGCCAAGGAGGGCATGCATCTCTTTTTTTTGAGACATATCCTGAAGAATTTTGGCACTTAGTAACAAGCAAGTCTCCTACAACACTTGAAAGACACACTTCAGAAACTAGGTTAGTTAGTGCTCAACAACACACTATTAGGATCTTAAACACAAGGATTGTTTTAATCATCAAGCCAATGCACACCACTGTATCAGCAGAAACAGTGCGCTGCTTCCCTTTCCTTCACTTTCCACGTACCATCTCCTCCTGCTTCATGAGTCATTACTCACAGACCACTGCATTAACATATGTGGATTTCTTGGGCAGTAACTTAAACAAATCACAGAACTCAAGTCAAGATTTTTTAAGGACTGAGCCTTGGGATTCTCAAAAACAAACAGAATATGCCATTTTGCTATCTGAAATACTTTGAACTTTCACATCATATTCAAATGTATGTTCAAAAAAAGAGACAAATAACTTTGACTCCATATGAGTACAGCTAATGTTTTAAAAGACTGCATGGTATTCAAGCAAGAGAGGAAGATCACAGCTTCCCATGCTGGTATCTCAGAGTTAATCTCCCACAAGTCTGCTTGACTAAGACTGAAATAAAACTGCACTCATTAGTTCAAAATGTTAATGGTCACACTTCAATATTTGCATGCCATCAGTCTGGCATTCAGGCTTTGTGCAAGGACAATGCCTAATGTGAAGTTCTTTTTTCCAAACTTTAGTTTCCCTAGAGCCAAATATTAGCAGCTGAGCATATTAATGTGAGGTTTCTTTATTCACTCTGGGTTTCTCTTGGTTACTGTAATGCCACCAGTAGTAACTGGGTTTTTTTTTAACATGTTTGTAAAACTACTGTATGACCACTGTAATTTCTATATGTTCACTTAGCTTGATCTAGATGCCACATCATAAAATGATGTTTCTCACAGTCCTAACCATATTCCTGGTTAATTCCACCTTCATACAGGCAGAATTTCGGCCAACAGCACTGGACTCAGAAACATACTCTAAAGCTACTTAAAAATATATGAAAACTAAGAATATTTCTGTTTTCCTAACATATGCTCTGAAATTTTCTTTTATGTAACAGTTTGCTATATACTTTTTCACACAACAGCCATTTTAAATTCTATTTTTTTAAGTATTTATAATATGAATGCATCCCTTCATTCTTCAAAGATTTAATCTAAAAAGTAAAAAAATAGTTAAAGATTAAATCCTTTTTTAAATTAAGGTGGTAGAGGACTGAATTTCACTTTGGACTTTTTAATGTAATCATTTTCTTCTACCATCATTGTCTAGCCACACCCTAAGGCAGGCCTCAACTCATACAGAAGTGAGGACATCTCTACACCTCCACTAAAACGTTATTTATTCTAGAAAGACAGTTTACATCCTCATTGCCCTTTTCCTTTCCCCTCCTTTTCAATTCCAACAAATATAGGCTCTTTCCAAAGACTTTGGACAGATTCAGTCTCAAGGACAGGAAAGTAACAGCAGTTTAGAACAGACTTTTTTGATCCCCATCCAGGCAGGTTATCAGTTAATTGCTTAATTCTCACCAAGGCTGGTCAAACAGCCCTTATTAAAAAAAAAAAAAAAAAAAGAAAAAAAGAAAATTCAAACTTTAATAATTTACTTAATTATATAAAAACAAAGCAGTGCCAATA
Source organism: Melozone crissalis (assembly GCF_028551555.1). Taxonomy (NCBI): domain Eukaryota; kingdom Metazoa; phylum Chordata; class Aves; order Passeriformes; family Passerellidae; genus Melozone; species Melozone crissalis. The sequence continues at coordinate 31,682,017 of NW_026535783.1, read as the reverse complement.
TTGATACTTACAGGCTGAGGCTGTTCTGCAATACAGCAGTTGAAACACAACCAAAACTCACTCATTGTTTACAGTCTGAAGTGGGAACACAGATGAAAAGCAGGACTCAACCTTTGTAAGTCTGCCTGTTCTTTGAACAGGTTTATTTTTAATGGCTCCAATGTGAAAATTTTCTTTTCGGATGAGCTCTTCTCCAAAGACAAGTCAGTCCCAGGACAAAGAACTTGAAGGCAAAAAGTTATTTTAGAGTCTTCTTCCAGAAGGTTGATCCCAGCACCAGAGAAATATTACGAATGCTTCTTTGGTCCCTAGCGTTACGTGAACCTGAAAACAGAAGCACACGAATCAAAAAGAGAGAATACAAAGAATCTCAAGCTCCAAGCCAGCCACCCACACCATTGATTTCTTGGTAATACCCTGAATCAGAGATTGAAAGACTTTAGCAGACAAGTCAGGTGCTTTTTTCTACAGCGACTACCAAAAATGGCATATAACATAAATCCATATGAGACTTGCATTCCAGTTTTGGTTAGACTAAGTGATACCAAGAATTGGTTTTCAATCTTTTGGCAGTTATCTCTGTTTGTTTCTAACTTTCAGAAAGTGATAATTGCCCATACACCCCTTTATCTTATTAGAGAATCGTGCCTGTTAACACATCATACTTCTCAAGGCATACATACTTCTCATCATACACTCACAGTGTGAGATTTAAATGGTATTTAACCTCAACCCTGTTACACAATTGTCAATTAAAGGTATGCTCTCCTAAATGTCAAGGAAACAAATACATTTCTGTATATAGAATATTTGCAAAATGGCTGGACCTGGTCAACACAATGTATTTTCTTTCCTTCCACCCTCTTCTACCCTATGCCTCATTTACAGTTTACTTCAAAATAGGGTATTAGTTGTAGACCTTGAAATTGTTCCCTTAAACCTCTAAAACTCCTCAAGTGGAACAAATGAGGCTCCAGATTCCAACAATTCCTTTGCTCAAATAATGTTTATTGGTAAACCTCCATTCTGGTTTCTTTCAGTAGGAGTGCAATAAAAATTCCTGTGAGACTTCATTTATCTTGCAACATATCAAACTTTACTTGCAGAGAAAGCGAGATAATATTGAGAAGGTTTTTACTAGCATACTCCTTAACAATTCTTTATACACTTGCATCTTCATTTACACAGATGTTTGCACAACTATGCAATTTCTATTTCTATGCAATTCCTCACAGTATGAAGTGGTTTGGAGACTCCATGCAATGCATGAAACTAGGCATATATCAGTGTACACCTTCAGTGGCAGAGCAGCTCCACTTTGCTACCATCTTCATTAGTTTGCTACGTGCCAAGCACATGAGCAAAGCTGTCCCTCATTTATTTACACACACACCAAATCAGTGCGCTGTGTGGCTGTGACAGGCCACGTACTTTCCACAACTACTCTCTACAACACGCACAAAAAGAATACAGCAGAACCTTTTCCATGCGATCTCCAAAGCTTTTGGGAAGCTCTCACATTTCTTGGTTTTTAAGACACTATCTGAAGCTCCTTGAGAAAAAAAGGCATGCTGCAGTAACAACATCTAAATAGCAACACCCCATCTAAAGTATTCTCATCTCCTAGCTTTGCAAAATCAACTGATACTGTCAAAATTAGGTTTATCTGCCTGCTTCTTAGATTCCTTGCTTAAAGACCAGAACAGGAAGCAGTGGGGGGGATATGCTTTGCTAGGTTATCCTGTTGCTAACACCATATAAAACAAAGCAACTTTATTAAACAGGATACCTTGAGGGCAAGAAGGAAACATAAACCAGCAAACAATCCCTGCGCTGACAAAAATACTTCTGTACAACCTTTTGCTTGTCAGATACTTGAAAAGAAGGTCTTAGAACAGAGCTAACATGATATTTTTTCACTACTTAAATGATGTTTTTCCTTTCCTTTTCCTGGTTTAAAGATCACCATTTAAATCCCATGAATGGATCACGAAATTGCAATAAAACTTGGGTTTCAGCAACCAGTAGTGTGAAACCCAAGACTGAAAACAGAAGTCTCTACAGAAGTTCTCACTCCATACTTAGGTGGTCTCAGACCCATTTTCTCAATTATTCTGGCAACTGAAAATTTCATTAACTTTAAATAGCAAGAGTAGCAAAGAAAAGCTTGACAGAAAAATACTCGGCTGATCTCTACGGGCTCAGAATTTGCACACCACACAATTATTTACTAAATTTGATTCAGTATGTTACAAAATCAAAAGTAAAATGCAGTTAACTCCTGTTAAGCATGTAATATTTGATACTTCTAGTCCCGTGGCTATACAGCTTATGTCTCCGTAAGAGCTGGTTAATTCACTTCTAAGACGGGCGTGAAGTTTTTCTGAAACACAGCAATGCCCTTCCCAATGCTAGTGGTTCAGATTATGAGGAACTGAGAAATCAAACACTCAAAGTTAGCATTTTCAAGTTTGATATAGTGTAAGCTGTAGAGCAAGGAGTGGGTGTTGCACAGTTAGCTTTTCTTGCTGCGCAAGGAGTCTGATTTGTGACTCCTGAAACTGTGATACTTGTTGCTTCCTTACAATCTCTTTCTGACTAAGTCCAGAACTGACGTATCAAATTCTTACTGTCACAGAGGGTTAACTTTGATCTGCGTGTTACACCCAAGTACAGAAGACACATTCTGAAGGGCAGGGAGATTTGTTTTGTTGATGTGCCTCTGTGTTTGCTCGCTCAGAGCTGGCACACTCCTCCAGCTCACCGCAGCCTCGGGCACCGTGCTGAGCTGCAGCCCTGGGAGCAAACCTGGAGGGCTCTGTGTGAGCCTGGAAAGCTCTTCCTGGTTACAGAACACCCAAGGGTGCAGAAGCCTTGCTCTACACAGCCACTCTCTGCATGCAGGACTTGCGACCTCCAGGACAGTCAAAACTGACTCCCGGCCTTAGATCTAAAGCTTTTGAATGACAAAGCCAAGCTAAAGATCGTAAATAATAATCTCTGATTACATGCTTATTCTTAAAAAGGCATTTTCAACTCTACAGACTGTAAAGTGCTACATTTGCCTTTAGTTTGGTGGTTCAGCAATCACCAACACTTTTTCAATCTGTTGACTTTTAATTAAAACACACAGTTGACATATCAGTATGTCTGGAGAAAACTGACATTAACTGCACCTCTTAGAAGGAAATGAATGCTTAGCTGTACTTTTCAGAGCTCTGGAATTTCATACATATTCCCAGTTTGCTAAACAAATGATTTTTACAGGAATCAAGTCAAAATAAATATCAAGTATAAATCTGTTGCACCAATATGGAAAGAAAAGCAATTAAGCTGAAAGCAAAAAGGTGTATCGGTGCTAACGCTGACGTTACTGACAACACACTAAAACTTCTCTTACACTGTCAGTTGCTTGTTTAAAGATCAAGTTGAAACAGGAAAATTCTGCAGTTCTTTTCCAAATTATTGGTTATAAAGAAAGAAAGAGAAAAAAAAAATATAGTGGCCTACAGCTTCTAGTCAGGTAATTATCTAACATTAGCACACCAGCAATCTTGTAGGAAATTGTTCCTGCAAAGCTTGAATTGCACCCCAAGCCTAGCTGCAATTAACAAGGCCCCAAAATATATGCAGTATTTCATATCTAGTTCCCTCCTTTTTTACAGGATTAAGATTTGAACCACAGAACCACAGAATGGTCTGGGTTAAAACGGACTTCAGAGATCATCTTGTTCCAGCCTCCCTTCCACCAGCCCAGGTTTCTCAGGGCCCCATCCAACCTGGCCTTGAACACTGTCAGGGATGGGGCATTCACAACTTCTCTTGGCAACCTGTGCCAGTGTCTCAGCACCCTAACACGGCATGGTTTGCAGTACTGCTGCCTTTGTCAGAGCAGACTTGCCAGATACAGAGCACAACAGAGGCTGAAGAACACACTCCACAGTGACAGCTCTGCCACCCTTTGGTTTTGCTCTTTGCTCTTTGCTCAGTCTATGGTGCTCAGAGTGGCAGAACACCGTAGAGCTCACATTGAAAAGACAAGACAATTGCTCTGTCTAAACCGGAAATTTATCAGTGATGAGTGGTGAAACACCAATTTGTTTTTCCCATGTAAACTTTCTGAACTCTCAGTGCAACTTATTTTAGAGTGGATGATTCACACTGCAAAAACACACAGGATTATCATGCTGAACGACTCTGTTGCATCTTAAGGCCTTTATACCTTAGTTATTATAACAATTTAATAACGTATCTAGAAATAAGTATAGAGAAATCAAGATTTTAAAAACAATACATTGTTTAAAATTTAAAGTGAAACACCAATAAGGTAATTTTCTTCACTCTAAGGTTAATTTCATGGTGGCTGGTCTAATGCAAAAACCAAAACTACTGCTTATTGTTAAATACCAGTCACAAAGGCAGGAAGTGCAAGCACTGCATTAATGATTAATGGGCAAAGTACACTTTATATTATAGTATCACCAATTTTTCTTACTAAAGCAGCATTAGCTTTTTGGTGAGAAATATACAGAGCAGGAAAGGTAAACTAAGACATCAATTTTCCCTCTAAGCTTTTCAAATTTATTGATATGGAACAGGTTAGACAGCATTTACCTTAACTGATCCAAACAGGAATATGCATTATGCTGTGGAGCGTCAGTTAGAATAAAACTACTTAATAAATATACAGTTTGAGAATAGCCTGGTCTTTTTAAAAAGGCATCCTTTTAAGGATGAATTTTCGATATCTTTTGACTGTATGCTGTTCACTGTGGCTTTACACAGGAAATGTGGTAACAATGCTCTTTGACAATCACTTGAAATAAATAAAACCACAGGAAGAGAAAAAAAAAAAACTACAGGTGTTAGCATCTGAATTTAACTAGGCTTGCTCCAAAGCTCAGAGTATTACTTAAGAAGAATGGGGGGGGGAAAGTGTAAAAAAAAGAAAAAAAATTTTGTTCAAATCATGAATGAAAATCATGCCATGCCATGGTATGTCCTGACACAACATGATGTGCCATAATAGGCACATGTAGGCACAAAGTCACAACCAAGCCCACTAACAGTATTTTAGTCTCAAGTACTTCATAAGAAAAAAACCTTCCAGTTGTTCTTGCTATAGGAGATTCATCCCAAGAAATACATGGGTATTTTGATTTGGTTTTTATGCCTTAAAGGCTTTGAAAAACTGTTATTTCTTTCAATCCTGCAAGTTGTAAGTAGAAAATTATCATTTCTGAATGTACTTCTAAGACGTCTTTCACATTTTGCACTTTAAATTTCTATTGTAGCCACACTATTTCGTCTTGACATGACTAAATTAAGTCATGTGGCAACCAGAAACAAGAGAGGAAGAGGATTAAGGTGTGTCCAAGCCAAGAGAGAGGCTGAGCTTGTGCACACTTATACACAGCTACAGCTGTAGCAACCGGAGGACACCCTCCAACTCTCAAAGGAGAGAGAGATGTTTTCACTTGCCAGCCTGATTTTTTGAAACAAACCATCGACAAGAAGCAAGAGGTTTTAAACAAATACCTACAGAGAAAGTTGCTTCCATTCATGAATTTTGTATCAAAAACTTTATCTCATCAGGGCACTGAACTTACAGAAGCACTCTTCCTCCATTCCCCCCTACAAGAACAGACACTTCTGGGCACTTTGACACTGATTTTAATGCAGCAATTGTCTTCTGCACTTTCAAATCCTGAGAAACTTGAGCTGCAAATAACTCTTGCCACACAGAAGATAACATTCACCATCAACATAGCCTGAATAAGGCTGAAATTTTTTTTTAATTTCCTCATAATCTTTCCATATTGATTCTGCCTCAGTGCCTCCCAAGTCCCTCAAGGTTTAGTTTCAATACATTTAACAGTCTTCTTCAAAGTCTGAGTTAGGCTTTCTTGTGCATTTTTAAACCCTGAATGCATATGTCCTGACTCTGTAAAAAGGCTACTTTTATTCATGTCTTTGTGATACAATTTTTCACATTATTATTAAAGTGGTAAGGCAATAGGTCTTGATTTTGGGATTATTGGTCATCTGGAGTAAATTCTTATTTTTTGCCCCTATTAATACCAAAATGGTTTTCACTAGTATATTTCCTGAAGCAACTTAGAAATAGTTTGTACTTCAAACCAAGCTCAACACAAACTAATAGCCATGAAAAATTACTAGTATTAGAGCAATTTTCTTCTGAGTTTAAGGTTTGAAAGACTGTTGAAAACAGGGCAATAGTCTGAAGGTACTATTTTACAGCTTACTTAGAGGAGACAGATGGGGTGATTTTTTAAAATTGTAGTTGTTGCTAATAGTACAGAATCTAGCTTTAGGAGCAATCACATCTTTCACTGAACACCTCCAGTTTTTGTGCTTTCAGCTTGCAGGAAGCCATCACAAGCTCCCCTGCAATAAATGTATCCACCTGACATAATACATGGGAAAGCAGCAAAAGATACAGGAAGGAAACCACAGCAAGTTTCTAAGGAGAAATACTAGGTTTTCCTTATCAGGTTGCTGATAGCATGAGAGGGAGCTGTAAAGAAGGGGACAGCAGGAAAGCACACAATTCTGTCAAGGAAAGTACAGCTCACCAAGTGTGGCAGTAAACACATTTGCAAGTGCCACCTGTGACCTTAAAGCAGAAAGGCTTTAAACAATTTTTTTTTCACTCCTATCTGCAACTCCCTGAGTTTTATTCTGTAGCCCTTCACTTAAATTTATTTATTTCATGTGAGGGATCCAGCCCTTGAAAGGTGCTTACTATTTTGGGCACAGAACCAACAAATGAGACAGTACCACTAAGTCACATTAAAATTCTTCATGTCCAGTTCTTTTCAAAGCTTCCTTTATTGTCTTTAATTATAACTACATTTGACATATATGGGTTCAATGCACGTTTCTGAAACAGTCAATTCATAGCTCATACTATTCCCCACACTGACAAGCCCACAGCAACCTACTTCTCTTGAAACCTTAGCACTAATAGTTCTGCACTATGAAAATTTAGAAAGACTAACAGAAAACTAATAATCCAATTTTTTTTACTAAATAACTGGAAGGCAAACTGTAGGTTTGTTTAGTTCATGGGCTGTCAGTCGGTGGTCCCCATCTCCCTCTGCCAGAATTACTTTTTACTAGTTGGAGCTGGTCTCAGCACAGTTGCTGTGTTTCCTTTATTAGTTTCTTCCTTATCTTAGGAGTCATGCCAAAAGTCCCTGTGGCACATAAATTCTGCTTTGTTTTTGTCCACTATCAGTGGTACATCCTTCTTCCCAAGCTTTGTCAACCTCCCCCTGGGTCTGAGATCACAGAAGAATGCCGATGCTAAAATTTAACGAGGCAATTCTACATAAAAGTAATTTATCTAATACCTGGACATCACCTCCCTCTTGATTGCAAAACAATTATGAGACCAAGTGCAGTAGGCAAAAGCAGTGTCACATTTTGTGGGACTGGGTAAGTCAATGTTACCCCATGAAACTACCCAGGATTCACATGGGGCCATGCGAAAAGCCAGATGAATTTTCTCTGTTCAAGTCCTCCTCAGCATGGACAATGCATGCTTCAAATGGCTAGAATGTATCAGCAGGATGTCTCTGCTTTAACTTTCAGTTCCACAGCAAAAAACAAAACAGAAATAGGTTTTTGTTAAAAACACAACAGAATTGGGTATTTTTAATCTACTATAATTTAAGCTTGTTTAGATGACTTGAGCTTTGTGTATGCATCCACGTGTAGGCACATGGGACATGGCTTAAAGAAACTTGAAAGCTAAGACAAATCACATTTTCAAAGGCACTTTGGGTCACTCTAGAGTAGAAGTGCAATTTAGGACTTCTGGAGCGGGTACTCAGAGAAGCTGTAGGCAGAGGCCTGTGAGCTCATGCAGTCATTTTCTCAAGTGTACCAATTCCCAAGATGCAGTACATTTTCTTGTCACTGCCCATTGTGAACTCACTTAAATGACCACTCTGCAGCTTAATACAGGCGACATCTCTTGGCTTCAATGTCTACCTCCGTTACTGTTGGCTCATGTGAAAAGCACTCACACAAGAGCCTCACACACACAAGTCTAAATCAGGCCTTGACTGGTCTGAAGTGATATCAGTTTTTCCTGACCAGACACTTGAGAAAAGTATACCGAACACTCGGTTCATTTTACAGGCAGTCCATCTTCAGACTGAAATTGGTACAGAAATATCACCCAAGTTTGGCAGAAAAAGTAGGATGTAACTGAGGCATATGGCAGAGCCAGAAAACAAATTTTAGAACTTGTGAGAGGTGGCAAGTGCTAACTGGGCCTGTTTGGATTTCACTTTAAAGATAAGCATGGGGAGCAGCACGAATAGACTCCCAAAGCAATAGACTCACGAAGTCTCATAAAGAATGCTCTAGTCAGAAACCTGTATTCATGTAAAAATCGTGTAAAAAATTATGTGTGGTTTCAGACCACACCATGTGGAGAAGAAGAAAACTGGTAAAATGTTTGGCTTTTTCCTATTCTCCATCAATAGCCCAAGATTAGGTAGCACATTAATGAGTAACATACAGCACAAAGTGATGCCTAGACAGGAGGGTCAGGTTTCACCTTTTCCTAGCAGTATACAGCAGTAAATGGTTTTCTCCCCTGCCTTCAGACTTCAGTTGCTATAGGCAGGTACTTTAAGTGTACTTGTTTGCCTTAAGTGACTTTAAGAAATGTCACTTAAGGCAAACAAAAATCCAGACATACCTATAGCAACAAAGAAATCTGGTCCAAGTACCATAATTTAAGTAATCCATAATGCAGGTAAGAGTGTTCTAATTCTGTAACACTTAAACAAGTGCAAAGAAAACAATGAACTGAAATACAGCCCCTGAGAAGCACACACAGAGCTCCTACGCTTCCACAGCACAGAAAGCTCCTTTCAGCCACTTCTACACACAAGAAACCTGCTAAATATTGTGACAGCATGTGCATGCACATGTCCATACAAAGCCACACACACAACTTACAACTAGTAACTGCAGCAATCAAAGTATTTCATTCCTATGGCTAAGGCTCTCATGCTATATCCAGCAAGTATGAAAACCACCAACTAGAAAGCTAATAAGCTTTTGCCTCTACAAACTTCAGATAGCCAGATGATATTAAGGAGAACAACTACCAATTGAAAAAAAGTTTCTAGGGATATCTAATTAGAAAAAACCAAACACATATTAGAGTTGTAGTCAGTATGAAATAACATTTTTCAGGTCAACAGCACAATTTGATTCTTTTGCTGGAAGGAACACTTATTTTTCAAAAGAGAATGAAATTCAGGAAAGGGAGAAAAATCAGAAACTCTTCAGATTTTTTTATACACAGAGTTGCTCTCACTCAGGCATTACACATGCACAAAGTTATACCTCCTTACCAGCAATAACAGCAGTACCCATACAGGGTTGTTTATCACAGAAGAAATACTGTAATTTCCAAAATATCTTCTTTGGTATCTAATCTTCAAATTTCAGCTTGATTCAAATAAAGCACATTAATAAAATGCACATTAATTAAAAGGAATTACTGTTCTTTGCTTCCCCCTTTCCTAAACTGAAATTCACTGCAAATGATCCTTAATGTTGAGTAGAATTTGAGTATTTACTTTACTCTTTAAACTAAGTACTTGATCACAGAGAGCTCTTGCTGCTTACACTGATAAAAATGTTTACCTCCACAGAGTATGAAAAAAATGTAACTACAAACAAAATCTTGAAAATCCTCACTGACTTTCATTTTGTGAGAGATGCTTAGTAATTTTTCGCTTAGAGATCTTGTTTTTTGGCAAGTCCAAGATGGATGAACCCATTCTGAGTGAAGAGTGCTTTGATCCAGACGGACATCATCAAGAAAGTCTGACTGAAGTCAGCCCTGCTGTGCAGAACTCAGCTAGGCCACATCTTCACAGGAACTAAGGAATCTAGGCCATGTCCTACCACAAGCTAACAGAACCAGTCTGAGCTGACTGTGATGGGGTCATTCCCTCAGCCTTATCTTCTCCAAGCTGAACAAACCAAGTCGCCTTAACCACACTTCAGAATTCTTGCCCTCAATACCTACCACCACCTTGGTCATGTTGCCCTCTCTAATAGCTTTAGATATAAAGATATTTAGGTATTTAAACTGTGTAACCCAAAACCTAGCACTCAGTGTGAGGCTGCCCCAGTGCAGAGCAGAGTGGGACAATCCCCTCCCTTGCCCAGCTGTGATGCTGTGCCTGATGCACCCCAGGACAGGGCTGGCCCTCCTGGCTGCCAGGGCACTGCTCACTCATGCTCATATTCAACTTGCCAGAAAAACCAAGCCCCAGATCTCTTCCCAACTCTCTTTCTGGATGGTTGCTTTTCAGACTCTTGCTCCCTAGTTTGTATATTCAAGCAGCATTATTTTGGATCAGACACAGAATGTGGCATTTGCTCATTTAACATTCCATATGGCTGGTGATGGCCCAGCTCTCCGGTCTATCCCAATCTCTCTGAAGGGCCTCCCTAACCTCAAGGGAGTCCACGACTCCTCTTAATTTAGAATAATTGGTAAAGTTACTTCATGTAGGACAATTTACTTAATATCTGCATTCAGAGACCATTTCTTACTGGTCTAAACACTAAAGAGCAATGTCCCTAAGACGTAGCCCCATGGAACCCCACTAGTGACAGGTCACCCCAGTCTGATGTCACCCCATTCATTGCAGCCCTTTGTGCCTGACCCCTGAGCCAGCTGCTCACCCACCACATGAGGTGTTTATGCAGCTGTGGGCTGGACATTTTCTGCAGGAGGTTCCTGAGAGAGACAGTATTGAAAGCTTTACAGAAATCCAAAAAGATCACATCAACTGGCTTTGCTTGGTCAATTGAGTAGGTTACCTTGTAAAAGAAAATTAAGTTTGGTAAACAAATCTTTCCCCTCATGAGCTTATGATGGTTGTGACCAATGACTGTGTTGTCCGTATGATGTTTTCAGTAGCACCCATACCAGGTACTGAACTGAGAATGACAGGCCTGTAGTTACCACTTCTTCTCACCTTTCTTGAAAATTTGGTTAAATCACTACTTAGTTTGCATTCAATTACTGCTTAATTGATTACCATTTAATTTACATTCAATCACTGATTAACAGTAATTTGATCACCATAAAATCACTAATAAAAGCCTTTGAGTTAACATTATGACCATGACTTCTCTAAGTTCACCTGCCACTTGGCATTTTACACATCGGACAATAGGAACAGTTTTACCAAATTAAGTTCAAAAATAACTTATTAAAATTTAGAAAAGTAAAATAGAGAACCAGGTAGTGACGTCTAGCTTTAAGCCCAAAAGACACTATGCCATCTTTCCTACATATGCAGAAAAATAACTAAGAACATATAGTCAGCTTAAAATAAAACACATGGTGCACAAATTTTCAACACTTCAATGCAATTTCATTGAAGATATCAGAATTATTGACCTAGTTAAGAAGCAAAGTGCTATACAAAAAAGGAAATTTCAAAATGTTCCAGAAACATTTTAACAAAGTATATATTCTCAGCAGAACAGTTACTGCTATTCTGCAATCTGAACCCAAAGGAAACTAGATGGTCTCCTCAGAAATGAGCTGCCTATCTTGCCAAGGAACACTGACTTGGCTTCCCTGTGTACCCACGAAAAGGTCACTGCTGTTAAAAATGTCCATTTGGGAAATGTCCTGTGGGTAATATCCCAGTGGCAGAGTAAAATTCACCAGGAGTTCTACAGCCAGTAAAAAACCACTGCAAACCTCAAACAGTTTGACTTTCACAGGAAACACCCACAAACAGTGGTCTATGGCTTACCTACCCTGGACAGGTATCCAGGGAAAGGAAAACCAAGAATAAACCTGTCAAGGCTACAAGCCACTTTTCCTAATAGCTTCAAATTAGCTTGTTCCTACCAGTAAATCTTAAACAGATTCATTTCAGCTCCCGAAACCAAAAGCTGCTGACAAAGCCATAAACAGCTTGCAGTACTTCACTAAATATGGAAGCAATCTCATGTCTCTCAGTTCTTAGCTTCTCACTATAAGGAAGTAAATAGGTAATGTGAAAAGCATACTCTGACACCAAATAACCATAGGATGACACTATTTGAATTCTGCAGTGAACTCCAGTTATAGTAATTACTCCAAATTGTACTGTCATATAGCAGACGGAAAATACAAGCAACATCCCCTTAAAAAACAGGCATATTCACAGACAGGATATAATTTGACAGATGTAAATTCAGCCTGCCAACAATACACTAATAAACTGCAGATTATCCCATGTCACAAACTCTCCTGTCTTATCCAAGAGCCTACTAACCGAATGTGTTTAAGCATTCAAACATACTTCATACCATAAAAGATTGCTCTTTTACATTCTGAGTTTTGGGGGTGTTTTTCATGAAAACAAAAGAAATCAACCAAACCTCAATTTCTTAAGTTGTCAAAATGACATTGCTATGAAATAAATTGTGAAAAATATGATTTATCAACTGACGAACCCTCTGTTCTCTGTGATGCAAAGTATTTTCTATAAGTTGCATTAATAAACATGAGAGGACTGAGACACTATACCTGGACACTTCTTGTTCTGTTCCTCAGAACACAACTAGAGAAACTTTCCAGGATACATCTGGATTCAGCACATGATCTCTTGCCCGCCCTCAAGATAACAACTTTCTTGGTTGTGTCTATTTCACCATTAGTTTGGAACTTTTCTGTGAAACAGAAGCATTTGGTTTGCTTAAGGTCTGGGCTGTGTGACAGCAGGGGACCACAGGCAGATCAGCAAGCACCCTGGCAAGATCTGGAGCAGGTTCTTTGCCAAGGGGCAGCCACTGGGCATCCAGCTGGCTCCAGATCCGCCCCAGGAGGCAAGCCCTGGGTCAGGGACCTCACACAGCCCTCCAAGCCCCAGGCACAGCCTTGGGGATGCTACTGCCTCTGCAAGCACCCCCAGTGCAGGTGATGTTTTTAAAAGCTTATGTTTTTAAAAGCTGAAGGAGAAAACAGATGGATATGTAGGTTAGTAAGGTTTTATTTTTTTCCCCACAAACAAAATCTGATTCACCTGAATTACATTTACACATTCATTCTGACCACGGATGTACTTCAGCCAGCTGGCTCTGATATGGTCATGCATCTGCTGTTAATTCTCTTCCTTAAAAATGAATTTTGCTTGCTCTTAAGCATATTTTGCACCAGAAACACCCTATTATTTTTTCCCAATACATTTCAGATTAAGCTCACATCACACAATATGAATTATATTCACTGCAGGCAAACATGACATTGTCAAAGCTGAGTCATGACAGCTACTAAATACAATCTCTTTTAAAGAGGATTTAAAGAACACACTTTTTTTAAAATCAATTAATCCAGGGACTGTAGAGGTAAACTGTTAACCTTATTGTTGGTAGAAGATGTTTTCTGTATGCTAAAACCTAATTCGCCACAAAGTTACCTGCTTCTCAATTAAATTCAGTTGGAAAAACTCTATATCCTGCTACCCTGAGCTCGGAAAGGGATCTTCTGAATGCAGAGCCAAAGACAGTGCTGGAGTCCTAATCAGACCCCAATTTCATTTAATAAAAATTAACAAGGTCCCCAGCTCTTCTTATCAGGTTCATGTTCTTGGACTGATCAGAGAGTTCTATTCTGAATTAGTAATGATCTATCACAACAAGATGTTCCCAAAAAATCTTAACCTCATAAAAGAGTCCACAAAGAACCACATCACAATCCTCCCTGCCCCCAAAATAAGGATATTTAATTATTTAGCTCAAGGCCAGACAGCATTTGCCACTTAATTCCTTTTAGCTTTCAGTTACTCAATTCCTTTTAGCTTTCAGTTACTCATGTTTTCACACAAGAACTTCTGCCTTTGAATGTCTGTTCTTAACATAACTCACAGGTTAGAGACCAATTTATTAACTAAGAAATCAGAAAACATATTCTGGAAAGGAGGAAGAAAGAAGGCAATGAGGAACACAGCGGATATGAGGCTAGATCTGCCCGTGGACAGACACACTGTGCCTACAGAAGAGGCAGGTGTTTAGCTGCCTGAGGTGTGATCTCATGCACAATCACTGCGCTACACTTCATCCACATCCCCTGCTGGCACCTCGGGAGATGCCAGGTGTGGCTGAGGGAGCTGGCAGTGCAATCGCTACACCAGACAGAACTGTGGAGCAGACTACAGAAAGTGAGTCTGGACCAGCTGCTGCAGCTCCCACAGACAGACACAACCCAGACTAGCCAAGCCTCAGAGCAGAGCCTCTCCCAAAATGCCTCCCTGCCCCTCACACATTCTTGTACATCCACCCCTTCATGGCCATCCCTGTAGCGTTGACAGCTGGGCATCCAGAGCTAAATCTAACTTTGTTTTTTTAAGATGTGATAATTGCAAAGCAGAGTCATGCCATATGGCCTAGCTAAAAATTAGTTCAGACAAGTGTTTTTTCTCCTGAAAAATGCAGTGTATTGCTATCTGGCACAAAGAAATCAGAGCGGCATCATGTCGAAACTAAACTATTTCCATATAATCGTAACAACAACAAAAAGAGGTACTTAAAAGATCTTGAGTTTGGCCTAACTAAATGCTCTACAGCAGCAGTGTGCTCATAAATTGCTTCTATTGTAAAATATTGAATTACTTGTCAATAGCTACTACATAGCACAAACAAGCTCAGAGCATGTTGCCAAGTCAGGCACATTGCAGGACACTTGTCTGTCAATTTCACAGAACGACACTGCTGCTCTGAAGGGAAACGGAGGTGCCTAAGCTGAGCATAGATGTGGGTTTCTCATTTAGTTGATGATAGCTAGAAAGTCCTTTGTTAACAGAGTATTTTTAATCACTGTGAACCATGAAGAGACCAGTACAGTGTTTTCAACAATAAATAAAGAAAATCAAAGTTAAATTACAAGGGATAAACATGAGATCAAATTATCTAGCTTATTTATCAAACATAGGAGGTTTTTATTTGCATGCTCATGCTTTCAGATGAAAGATGGAAGCATAAAACAGAACTTTAATTACAAAAATAATTATTATGTCCAAAACACAAAGGACATTGTTGATATAACTGGGTTATTACTTTCTAAGGCAGGTTTGCAAACAGCACTTTTGTACTCTGACATGCAGACTCCAGGCCCCCATTACTACTCTAAAACAAACTTAATCAATTTATTCATGAAATCAAGTTAAATGGTATAGGGGAAAAAACCAGAAAGCTATTACCAAAATACATTTCCTAGAGTGTTTTTTCTAAATTGTACAACAGTCTCAGTAGGCAAGTAGTGGAAGTTTCAGCCCATTACTCAGTAGGGGAAGAAACAAAAAAGTTCTTGATGTATGTTAAAAAGCTATATTACAAAAAAAAAAAAAAAAAAAGAAAAAAGTTAATTCATTAACGATTCAAAGACTTTGCCAAAACTATGAAAAACAGTACCAAGCAAGTAACCAGCTTTTGCTTTTTCCCCGAACAGACATGATTCATCATCTTAGATCCAGTGACTTCTTTGATAAATTTTGTGGTGCCAATTTTGAGATAGAATTGTCACAGCAAAGGCTGGTAGTTACTGTAAAAAAAATCATGCATTTACATAAGGACTTCTGAGCATAATCAATCATCATGAATCCTATTTCTAGTATTTAACAGGAATTAGTTTAAATGCTAAAACATAACAAACAAATAAACAGGAGGCTCATGGCAGGAATAGGCTTTAAGGAAGCCTGACCTCTGCCTCTTTATGTGTGTGGGAAACTAAGGCATGCAACAACTGTATTTTAAGGCAGCCAATAACATGCATAGTCAACTTTGTTCTGAGCACACACATTTCTACCATTTCAAGGATTTCCATGTGTATCTTCTCAGAGATAAGGCATTGGGACTGCTCACAGATGCTAAAGACAGAGATCCTTTCAACAGGCCAGCAGATATCTACTAGTTTTTGAAATTCTGTGTATTAATCTTTTACAATTTTATGAACAGACACACTAACAGTAAAATGTTACCTTTACCTAGAAAGCAACCCATATATGCGTCAGCAGAAATTGTTCTATACTCTGCTCACAGAACTCTGCAGTTCATTGAATAGCATGCCTTGAAATAACCCCCACTGAATATGCACTGCTGATTACTTTAATCTGTGATGTGTTTAAAAAGAACTCTACACATCTGCCTTGGTATCTGTTTTCATTGCATTCTAGCAGTACAACTATAAAGACATTCAGACAATTTCATGACAAAATCGCATTAGTTTTAAAGGGAATCTTTTCAGTTTTACAGTTTTACTGCTCAGAACAAACAAGTGGTCCTCTGCATGTCTGTTAGTAACACACACTGCTTGTAAATTAACATAATATTCAGAGAAGACCAGGCTTCATCCTTCTTTAAGAGGAAAGACTGACTGAAGTAAGGATTTATAGTAGGAATATGCTGCGGTGGCTGCAGTGTCCATGGAAATTACTTTTTTACTAGAGGGGCAAAATTACAGTA
The DNA here is from genome assembly GCF_028551555.1 of Melozone crissalis. NCBI lineage: Eukaryota > Metazoa > Chordata > Aves > Passeriformes > Passerellidae > Melozone > Melozone crissalis. The sequence goes on along the minus strand of NW_026535783.1, from coordinate 31,665,490 downwards.
TCCACAAGGCGAGTTAAGAGTATATACTTATCAAGTTTTATGTACTCTTAGCAGCGTCATTCCCCTTATGTCAATCTTGTGTATTTATAAAAGCTGTGCAGAATCCTCAGCAGCTCTTTGACAAAACCATCTAACAAATCCCTAATGGATACAGGGAGTCTGTTCTTTAGGTAACACTAGTAAAACACATACACAGTTGTTAGAGCTGCCAACGCTCACTTGCCAGATACACACCAAGCAAAACGTAAAAGAAGATTTGTTCTCTTTGCTACAAATAGGCAACAATACAGGACTGTAACTGTGCCAGATAACACTTCATTTCTCACTGTTTATTAATACAAGGGTTTGTGCAAGTCACTAGAATATTGTATTCTATTTTGAAAGGGTTCTCATATGGCATAACAGGATTTTAAAATGCCTCATTTTTTTCTCAAGATACAGATGTTATACTTACAGCTTGAGATTACGTATAGAAGTCAAAAGCCTTGTAAGTGAGACGACTCACAGAAGAAAAACAGCTTTAAAAAAAAAAACAGTTTGGAAAGAAACCTTGGTTACTAATGCTGACCTATGGAAGTTACAAAAAACCTAATAACATCCTGTTTTCTGATGGAAATATTTGCTACAACTGCATTTCTTTGCATAACTGCTCTTTGCCAAGCATTATTAAGTTGTAAGTATGTTTTTTAAAAAACAAATATATAGTAAAGTCATTGGTTAATTTGTGGCCCCCTAACATGCTTGTACTGCTTCAAATTTATCTGAATATTCATTTCTTCTTTCATGTTTGAGAGTTTTGTCTTATTTTGTAAACTAAGAAGCAGAAAAAACCTCCCTGAAGTTTGAAACTTCATTGTGTAAATAAATGCCAGATTAATGGAAGGTAACCTGCCTTGTCTAGTTGCAAACAGAAACAGCGATAAATGGACAGGTGTGCTTCCCATCTGAAAAGGCCTCCACAACACCATTAACCACTACTCTACACAAACAGACATTGAAGTAATAACTGAAGATCCTGAACCTCTAGTCCATTTGTATCATTTTATTAAAATAGACATTCAAATGCCATTTGAAGAAAAGAAGCGATGCAGTAACCATTAGAAAGTTATTCTGATGATTGAGCCATCTAAGTCTGAAGAATATGCCCCTTCATTTCCCTACAGCTCACAAGCACTTTCTCATCCTGCCCTCTTTCCTTAACTTTTTGCCCCTTTTTCTCAAAGAATATTTTCTCTACCTCCTCACTTTTAAAAAGGCAATATACAGGAAGAAGGACAAATAAGCATCTGAATAGGGTGCACATTAGGGAACTAGTGCATCACTAGCCTTTTACTATTATTTTCATTATGAATGACATCCCAAGTAAAGACGTACAACACACACTGTTTTCTTTTGGAATAAATTAACCAAGGCTTTATAGTAATTTTCCCCATTTCACAATTTACCTTGACATTTTTGCCATGAATGTATTCCATATTTTTTGGGTTTTTAAAAAATTAATAAATATTCTATTGCTCTTGTGTATGTATCTAGCTTCTTGTAGGATGATCAAACTGGTAAAGCTCAAATCTCAAAGAAATAAAGACACCAGAGTGACGGACAATGCAGACCTTGGGAAAAGTAACCCCCAAACTACTAGGCATATTCCTCAAAATACCTACACTAGTGTGCTGCTGTTAAGTCTGAAACTAATGTTAGAATTGAGTGCAACTTTTATCTTTCTGCTGGTGCTTCAAACAAACAAAACAATAACCCTCAAAGTGCATCAAGCTACACAATTCTCAGTCTCCTAGCGCTTTTCCTTTTGTGATGTCTGCTCTTTCCTTTCTGCACTGTGAAGCAGGCATGTTAGATCCTGAGGACAGTAAGGGTAGGAGCCAAAAGTTAGAAAACAAAATAGAAAGAACAAGCCAAGCAGCCATGCTGTGTTCAGCTCTTTATGCAGTGATGGTGAGAAACAGCCATTGAAAGAGAACTAGGTTCTTTTTGCTACTGAGTCCTTTTATACTTATGCTCCTACAACTTCTGTAAGTAGAGGAGCCTGTGCTTTCTGCTTCTGCTCCATGTTGTCCAGGTCTCCACACTAGCCCAGTCTTCAGACATTTCTCTTACCTACTTCTTGATTTCTCCTCTTTCTCAAGAACAGCTGTTCTTCTCCATCGAACACATGTGGCAAGGAAAAATTGTCCATTAAATATTAATTTTTGTACCAGTAAAAATAGTATCTACTTACAGCAGGTGTTATCAGCGTGAAATAAAATCTTATTGCTGTAAGATGGCACAGTAATGAAGTTACATTCTTCTCCCCGTTGTGGGCACTTCAATTTGGTGATCACATTACCTGGCAATATTTGCTTATCCACACTGAATGAACACTTTCAAGTACAAAGACCTCACTCTGGAGACTTTGTTTGGTAGGCAGGAAAGGGGAGTAATTAGATTATTTGTAAGAAAACATATCTGAAAACAGTATCAACAACAGTATCAACAACAGTATCAACACATCAGAGGCATACTGTCTCCAAGAGATCTCTCTTGCATTATTTCAGTTAGTTGAACAGGTAAGGAAGGCAAATGAAATACACAACATACTTCCCTCTAGTCCTCAACCTTCTGACCTAAGCAGAAACCCTAAGTGAAGTCTAAAAAATAAACTATGTTTTGACCATAGCATTTCTCATGCCAAAACAATGACAAGTCATGGAGTACTTCTGCTGATAACTTTAAAGTCCTGAATAACAAATGTGAAGTATAATACTTGTGCTGCCTCACTATGAAAAGAATGCTGCTTCCACACCGAGTAAGAATCTCAATAAATATAAGCATGAAGACTCCAGCATTTCTCACATCATTCAAAACCATTTACCCACTTGCAACAGGGAAATACAAGTTACTTTACTCAAGATCAGCTACAGATTTTTCAGACAGCCAACACAACAGGCAGTTTTTTCTAACATACATGACAAAGTCATAAGGAAAATGGCAGTGACAACTACTGTGGCTCTTTGTATTGGGAAGGATCACCAGGTTCCTTCACGACCCAAACTGGCCACAAACAGCACAGTAAATTACAAGGCTTAGCTCCTGATGGACTTCATATCTGATGCTTTCAAGTTTAAGCCCAGAAAACAAACTCTTTTCCAGAACCTTCTACACCACTCTCACCATCTGGCATCTTTATGACAGGGAAACTTATTAACTAAATTATTTCTCTTGGTGACTATTTAGTTCCTTGGACCACAAGGTAAACGTATATTCAGAGGCACCTTCCTGGCTCCAGCTGTTATTATGGTGAAACAAGACAAACCATAAGAATTTCCTAATATACAAATCCACTACTTTTAGTGGTATCCATGGTGCTGCCATGGTCAGCACATGCTTCCCTTTCAAAACAGAGACGAAGTCTCATTTAACACAGCAGAACTTGTCCCATGCCCTCATTGCAGCAACGAAGAGAGAGAAACCACTGACTAGTACAACAGCTTCATTTTCTCTCAAGAACTACTGCGGCAAATGACCACAAAACAGGCATTACACAAGTTTTTAAAAGACAAAAATAGCCCAAACTAGCCGCTGCCTTTTACAAAAGAGGTACAATGAGAGATTTTTTGACTTGGAGAGAAGAGGCACTATTTTCTTCAGCTCTATGGAGATGCTTTCCCCAGTCTCCAGTTACCTTGAACTCCTAAGAAGCTCTGCAGATGCTTTTGAAAAAGATACTGTAGCATCTCTGAAATATACAACTGGTATTTACAACTGGTAAATATCTTCATACTGAAGGTTTGCTTTAGTGCTCTGTCTGCACACTACAGAACTACTGCAAAACTCCATTATCAGACAAGTTAAGTTGTAAAATTCAGTGGAAGCCTCTCTCTATCACAGAAAAAAAGAAAGGTGTTTCCTGCCTTCACACTTGTCTTAATTGTGTCTGGTTTTGTTTGTTTGTTTTGAGTTATTTACTACCATAACAGTATTTCATTTATATAATCCTTCCCAGTGAAAGATCTGTTGCTGAGTCATAAGAGTTTTGCTGGAGGGTACAATCGAATCTGCATGTGTAATTGGTTAAAGTAAATAAACTCAAATGAAAGAAGCAATTTACTTCGACTAAATTGTCAAACAGTTGCACGGTGACAATTCAATTTACCATAAAAAGTTTCTCTGTTTTGAACAAGGTCCCATCTCTCCCATTTCATTTTTCCTTCTCTGTGTGTGGGTGGGGTGGGAGATATTTTCCTTGTATCTGCTGACAAAGATTCACTCTGTATATTTGGAAACAAAAACCCAAAAAAACCACACTCCAATTCCTTTGCCTGGGATAACAGTTTTTATCCAAAAGTTTAGATTAAGTTGTAAGAAGTATGCGCTTAGATAAAAGTTGCAGTTGTTCTTGAACGTGTTTTTCCTTCTCAAACAAAGGAAAAGGACTGTTAAAGATGGTGTCAAACTTTAAATCTGTAGCTTTGATTTCACTAGAAACTTCTGAAAGGAGTGCAAGATATAATTACTCAATTAAATATTTAAGTACAGTCTCAAGTACTCTCCCAAACCAAAACATTTCCCTCATTTTTCCTGACCCCCACAAAAAAATACAAAGAATTCTACAACTTAAGTATTGAGGTGTCTTCAAATATTTTAACACTTGACCTTTCCCTCTGCACTTTACAAGTCAACAAATATACTTAGTAAAAAGAACATGTTTTCCATAGCTTTCATTTTCAGTGCTCATGTCAAGAGGCAACAAAAAAGGGAAGCCAAGAAATCAGAAACTCATTCATTCTACCATTAAGCTTCATTAAATCTTGCTTGAACAGTTTAGTGGGATGATAGCTCTTCACCCAGCTCCTGTGCAGGACAATAGTGCCTGCGTAGCACAGTCAGTGGAAGTAAACCTGGTCCTGAACTTGCAATTCCCTCAGGTCAGCATTTTGGCCTGATCCAAAAACATCCTGGAATCTCCACATCAGCTGCTCCATTTGCTCTGGGCTGTGACTTACAATCAGCTTGTAGGACAAATATTACAGACTGCATCTAGGAGGTATGAAAATGTAAGGGAAAACAGACAAAGACCTGTACGTAACATCTTAAAAAATGTCTACTGCATTTGACAAAAGACTGGAAAACAGAACTAAAATAACTAAAATTTCCTCATTACAGTAACTAGATGCGCATCACGCAGTCAGTAACAGCACCTTTACCAGCAAGGTGCACTTGCTTCCTAAGCAGATTTGATTTCCCCTTTTTCTCTTATTTCTGGAGAAATAAGGAGCGACAGCTCACATGCGCAATTCAGCATGCAGGCCAGATATGGTTGCGGCCCTTTCACACAGAATAATCAGTCACTGCCCCAAAGCCCTCTTTGTCTGCCACTCAGACACAGATCATTTGGTTTAAGGTATTCATTATTCAGTCCCTCCCTCAAATGAACGCCCCCTCTCTCTCAGACATGCAGCCCAAACTGTGGCCTGTGAATCCCTATCCACAGCAAGGTAATTAATGACGCCTATTGCATTCTGATCAGTAGAGTTATCCTCAACTCATTCATGGAACTTCCCATGGAAATAGATCAGACTGCTCCATCTAAAAAATGAAGTATTTAACATCAGTTTCTGCGGAAATCATCTGTCACAATAAGCATAATCACTTCGGAAGCACCAATGCAAACAACCCTTTGAACTAGTTCACTTTTAAAAAGAAATTTCTTTCTTAAACCATTGCATCTTTAAGGATTTTGTGCACCTACACTACAAAAATCAAAACTGACTTCTTTCATGCTCTTTAACTGGTGACAATGGACTGTCTGCACTGTATCAAAGAACACTGAATTCTCCAGAAAATGCACTATCAAGACCCTTAAAAGCAACAGAGACACTGACAAGTCCTTAGTAATTGGTTTATTGATGTACTAAAAGACACTTGGATATATTTCAGTCTAAGCATCAAAATTAAAACAAAAAAATATATATTCCTAGTAAGACTAACAGGCACACAGGTTCATCTAAATACTATGCTACCCATTCAATTTGCTCATCCTTAACCCCCTGGCCATCCTGTGCTGGGAAGCTGCCCTCTTTCTTGTCTCCAGGCCCTTGTTGCTAGGGTTGCAGCTGCACAGCTCATTGCTGCTGAAGCTCATGTCTCCGGAGGGGGACACAAAGGGTTTCATTATCTGCTCCTCCCAGCCCCAGATAAGAGCATTCCGCCCTCTCCCCCGCAGGAGCAGGCAGCAAGCCTTTGCCAGACGTGAGCACTGGCATGAGGAGCTGCAGAAGGCACAGTGCCCTGCTCAGATGCCTGTCACCACCAGCTCCCTCCCTCCGTCCCAGGGACGCGCTGCAGAAGCTGCTCATTTGTGATCCAGTCTCGAGTCATGACTTGATGGGGAGCTCACACTGCAATTCAACTTAAGAACTCCTCTGAGACAAGACCTGTATTTTTAAAACTAGCGAGCACAGTCTCCCAATAAACCCAGTCTTCAAGAGAAGTGGCCTTCTCTGGGGAATACAGATTGAAGACAGAAAACAGGAAAGGATTCAATGACCAAATGAGCATACTGTGCTGTGATCTCAAGCACTGTTCATTTGCAATGAACAATCCTCCCATGGTTTAATTTAAATATTTACTGGCACTAAGAGCTAGATTCATTCTGCACACTTCTGAAGGAGAGGGCTGTAAGGGAGTGTTTCCATTTAAGAAATGTAGCTGAATAAACAAAACTAGAAATATTTTAAAATTCATTATTTCTTGGACGGGTTTTGGTATCTTGTTATTCTGGCATTGTAAATGCCAGAATATTGTGAGCAATTTCCTAAAAGGAAGTTGTTTAGCATTTCTGGTGTCAGAAGAAAGAAAACAAAATTAATTATTTTCATTTTGGATTTCCCTTTCTCAGGGCAAAAATTCACTGCTAAAGAGCAGAAAATTATTAGAGAAGAGAAAGATATTAACTCTTCATGAGAATCCTGAGTAGCAACACACAATATCTCATTATATATGGGGGTTTTTGCTATGTACAAGTACTTTACAATGGAAACAGAATATTTCGTTCATGTTCATCTTACACATACACTTTAAAGATTATCAGTTCTACATTAACAGCAGATGCAGAGATTGAATAGTGTACAAAAGCATTCCCACTCAGGGTGCCAGACAATCACACAGCAAAAGGTGGAAAGGAAATCACAGTTTATCTAGGCCTCTACTAAAGGCCAGACCAGTTTTTCACTTTATGTCATCAAATCAGCAGTCCTGTTCCTGAAGGCCTGTTTTTTCACAACAGTGGACAGTGAAGGAAACATCTAGGACCCGTGCCAGCTCTGAGGAAACCCAGTCTCCATAGAAGGCAACATGAATTCCATTGTTTCCTGCCTGTAAGATTACCAGAGCAGGCTGGCAAGGCTGTGCACTCACTGCACTCCTGAACAGCCAGCGGGTGATGACTTCCAGACAGTCTGGAACCAAGAGGCTGGCACCTGTCCCATGATGGGACACTGTGACCTGGGCCACAGGCAGCAGCATGCTGTTTGAACTCTGTGTTAACAAAGGACAGCCCAGTCCTGTCCACGGTAACTTTTTGAGAAACAGGTTAGATCTTCCCTCATGGGTTTCCCCTCGGTAGTTCTACTGAGGTCTTCTGGCCTCACCGTTATTTCTGAAGGGCACGAGGAAAGCAGAGCTGAGCAAACCACACTTCTTTCAACGAAATAAAAGTCCACATTTTGAAAAAAGCAGCATATTTACAATTACGTGTCTCAGTTCTGTGTAAAGCATCTAATCCTGAAGAATACAACCGGTATTATTCAAGGGCCCTGAGTGAAATACTTATAGTACAACAAAAGGTTTATTTTTTTTTCTTACCCTACAATTGTGGGCTTTCTTCCACCATGAGAATATATCGTAAGTATTTAAAGCAGGAACAAAATAAGATCAAGGAATGGCACAGGCATCATTGTTTACTTGTAATACTATGTATTTCAGTATTTGATTCCACCTGCTCTTTCATCTAGCCTTATCTCATATCTCTGTCTCCCCCACCTGCTGTGCAGCTCTGTAACTCAGATGATAGAACAGCTAGGAGAGAGAACTGCAATTTCCATGTTAAAGACATACATCAGCTAGAGTCCAAGAAAAACAAAAGCAAAAAACACCAAAAAAACCCCATGCATTTCACATTAGGCAGCCAACAAGGCAGAACTAACTAGAAAAATAAAGAGGGATAAGAGAGGAGCAGTAGAATAACACACAGTGATGCTGAAATAACTGCAGTTCTTCAACATGCAATGTAGTGAATAATGTTGACACCTGTCAAAAGAGAGTGAATCTTCTTTTTATGTCACTAGTACATCCATTATTGAACGTCTGGAAATAACTAGCAGGTATGTATATTTTTACATAGCTAGATGGATACCTCAAGCATTTCAGCTGCTCTAGTGAGATGTACACAAACCTATCACTCTCAAAAAAAACCCCAAAAAACTGATTTAACTTGCTTTGTGCTATACTGATATCCCAGACAGCTGCAAAATTTAGACAGTACTGGTAATACCAGCAATAACAGTCAGTGCATAGTGGTTGTCAACTTTGACAAATATAGACTGGTATTTTGATGGAAAAAGGCACAGGCTTAGGATTTTTGCAAAAATTCTGAAAACAAGTCTAAAATACACTCTTTCACTTCCTGATGAATATCCCATTTTACTGTAATATTGAAAATGTAGTTTATGAAAAATGAAATGCTCTTTAAGTGTACCAATACTAACAGCACAATAATGAGATAGTGAGAAGTCTCTTAGAAGCTCTTCTGAAAAGCTACTGCTCTTAATTTGTCAAGTAATGGAGTTTTGTTCCTTTTGTAGCTGCATGTTACTAGCAACTGTGCTATTAAACACACCCTCAGAATATCAAAAGCTTCTGCAAAACAAGCTATTATTTCTGGATATATGTGAATCTTGCTTCTAGAGGATTCTCAGGTATTTGAAAAGGAAAAAAAAATTAAAAAAAAAGGCAGCGAAACAAACAAAAAACCACTTCCACACTTGAGCTCAACTTGAACTACCAAATTAGCAATAGCTGCAGTGCTACTCTATTGTAAAGCTTCCGGTGAGTAAATGCTACGTGACTTCTTTAAATACATATGGGAATGAAAGTGTATCAACCTCCAGAGACTGGAACAAGCATGTGCTTTTTAACAGTTTGTTTTGGGACACAGATTTTTCTGCTACAAAACTTCACACTGGGGAATTAAGACATCTGTTTACAAGGGGCTACCAGTCACAGCAAAACAATATGTAGGACCAATACATAGGTTAACAAAGAGTACCCACGAGTCTCCAATACTACCTTAAAGATCCATTTTAGCCCAAACCGTTCTGTAATTTATAACACATATCAAGTCCCTTCCCCATAAATGGCATGACAGTCAGTATTTGCAAAGCTCTCAACTTTTTCCTGGGCTTTAAAAGCAGAGATAGTTACATACAGTCTTTCTCCTGCACCACCCACCACAAAGGACTAAACGATGTAATGCTATCCATCAGCCTTCAAATTCTGGATCAAAATAACAGAATCACCACAGTGGTACCAACCTCTGTAGCTATTCTGAGTTGGAAGCAGCAGAAAGGTAACAGGAAGGGTTAGTGCAATACTGGAGGTAACAGGAAAGGCTGGTGTTCTAACAGGGGAAAGAGATGAAGAAGAGAAGCAAGGCAGAACAAGTAGAGAGAGAAACTACACTTAGGAAACAGGTCTGAAGTTTACATGTGATATAAAATAACTGGGTTGATTTGTTTCAATTTAAACAAAAAAAAATCTGAAGAATGGAAAGTAAAAGCACAAGAGATAACTACCACATTAAAAAGCTTTGCTGAAATATATCTTAATATTCACAGGCAAAGATAGTTGCAGGAGATATGAAGGAGTCAGATGGAGAGCAAAAGAATGAGGGTACAGAAACAATGGAACCATTGTATTTACGAGAGAGCACTTGCTGGCAAAATCATTATATGGACTGGGTTATCTGAAGGTAAATAAAATTTTGACAGTAAGTTGTGTTTTTATTCCACAGAAATTCTGTTAACAATGAGAAATTTCAGCGAACCTCCATTAATTTGTTTTCACTACAACAATAAATCAAGTAGTAACACCTATATACAAACTGCTCTGGGGACCAGCACTTTAAAATCAGTGGGGACCAGAGATTCATGTCACTGTGTGGCTTTTCATTTACTTGTTAAGTCACAGTCCATTAAAAGGCAGTCAATACAGCAGTCTCTTGTGGCTTCTCAAGTTAGGGCCTTTATGTTAGAAGCATCTCAGAACTCAGATGGAAAGTTGGATTGCGAGACTGTCAGAAGTGTCATGTACCCCTGCAGCTTCCACTCAATGCCTGACAGATTTTTTGAGATGCAGGTGCTACTCAACTTCAGATTCAGCTTGCTACGTTGTAAATCAAATAATTCCTCCTGCCTCCCAGTAATTAATTATAATGCTTTTCTGTGCCTCCCATCCCTCTTCTGCCTAGGGTAATTTATGTATACATAAAAACAGATATAATACATATATCCATATTTATATAGATATATATGCTGTAACAAGTAACTATCACCCATGTAGTCTTCTTTAAGAGAAGGCAATTCACTCTTCCTCCTTACCTCAGTAAAAGCATCTTTCCCATAATACTAGCACTAACTTGAACAGACCACTCTTTGAAGGGAGTTCGTTTAGGGTAGCCTTACTATCCTCATTTTTTAATACACTCATATTAATTAAAAAATAAACAAAAACCCACTGAAGCTACTGAAACTCCTCACTGTTTTCCTGCCTGAGACAATCGAAAGCAGCAATCCTCATTTGCCTGTCAGTGGGATTTAAAGAAGTTCCAGGTTGAGGCCATCCACTCTTAGAGGTCTTCCAACTGTGCAGCAAGGAGTGAATATGCCCAGGATGCACAAATGCAGCCCAGCCTCTGAATGTGATCCATAACTAAGGCCCAACATGACTGACAAAGTAACTGTTGACAAATACTTGAAATGAAGTTTAATAAACCAGCCCCAAACGGAAGGTCAGCCATGCAAAACACAGTCACAGAGAGGCAGATCAATTATGCAACAGGAATAATGGAAATACTGGCCTACTTACCCCTCCTCCCCAATTTACTCAGTAACAGAAAACATTCCTGGTAGGATTAATAACTGGGAATGAAGAAAGACTAGAAGGATTAAAGACTGATTTCAATGCAATTGAAATTACATTTCAATGCAGAGCAAGATTTAAAGACAAGACGGGTTTCTTTTCAATTGCCTTGGTCAAAAGAAGAAATCAGATTCTTGAAAAATCTACAGCCACTACTTCATACTAAAGGGGGCCAGGAGCAGCAAGAGAATTGCTTCACTCTTTGCATTTTACAAAGAAAATTACATAACTAATTGGTGTCCATGCAAAGCATAATATGATATGAATGAAGCATATTCCAAGAAATAGATCAGTCTCTTCTGGACCTAAGGTAGCACACAAACAGTCCAGTCAAATAATTCTGAACATCAGTAGACATGTCACAGACAGTCGGTCTGTGTGAAATGACAGAAAGGAAGAAAGAAGTCTGTAAAAACTGCACCTCCAAAGAAAAATGTTACTAAAATTTCCAAGACTGTATTCTGAATCTATGTGCAAAACTCTGAACAAGTGCATATTGGAACACACCACTCCTTCAAGGGACACAGGTTAAAGTGCTTTTCCTAGCAAGGATGTAAGCTGCACATAATGTTAAGAACAAAGCTAGAACAAAATCCATTCTGTGTCCTGCAGTGTGCTATTGGTCCAAAAGACAGCCTTGTGTGGCAAAGACAAACCTGAGAATTAATTTCTGCTATCAGCACAAGTCTGTTCATTACTCATGCTTTCCGTCCTTATATTAGATCATTCATACAGGACAGAACAGGATCCTTTCCTTTCAAGAAAATGGACAGCTGTATGATTAGAAGCTCCACCCAGAACTCAAGAACATTTAGACATGTTAATGGAACAAACAGATCTCTCCTGCTTGTGCTCACTTTCAGCCAGTTCTTAGATTTCACAGGAGCTTTTCTCTGCCTCTGAGCTACCTAACTTACTAGGTTTTAAGTATTTCAAGTAACTTCATGCTGCGGAATGGGAGTCTTTAATTATTTCACAACTACAGCACTCTAATCTGACTGTGCAACACCATGGCATTGCCTGGCAGCTTTAGTGAATGCATAGTATTGCATACACAAACCTAAAGTACAGAAGACAAACAGTAAGCACTGAACATAGCAAGGACTATTAACACTCAGCCCAGGATGTCAGTGTTCAAGTACACCCAAGACATTTGTCCTTGGCATTCTCTCTGCAGAGAGCACTTTGTCCCAAACATTAAGTATTGAATGGACTTTGGGGCATTTTCCGTGGAGATGTGATTATTCAAGGTGGGGAAAGCCAGAATTGTACTCTTAAGCTTCTCAGGCTTTGTGCCAGAAGTACAAAATGGCAGGGTTTTTTTTCCAGTATAAAATCACATATTTTTAAAAAAAAATATTCGTTGCAAAGTACAGTGTAAGAGGGCAGGACACAGGTTTTTCAGAAGTCTTATTTCCCACTGCACATAAGATTAGCCAATTTAAGAAAAAGATTATAGCATACAACTTCCAGAAAGGAAAAAAGTCTTATAGAAGAGAACTACTGGATTTGTAAAATAAAGTGGATTCTAGAGCGAATTAGAAGTCTAATTAAAAAACTCCAAAAATGAAAGATCTCTCAGGTGTATATTCAATATTTCAAATTACAGAAACTGGACATCAGGCAGGTATATTTCCCAGGATAATTTCTCTGGGGTGTTGTGCTTTCCTTCTCTTCCCCATTACAGCACAGAGGATGACAAACCATTTTAAGTATCTTATTTAGACATCAACCAATATTCCCTACACACTTTTCTATTCTTTTTGTTTACTATTCTCTGCATATAGACAGGTATAATGAAATTTGGTTACCATGACTGCCATTGTCCTATTGACAAACTTTGTTTCCTAGCTTTCCTCTGTTTTATGGTTTCCAATGACACAAAGCCTCAGAGAATTCGTATTTCATGTTCCACATGCTGTGAAAAGTGAGAGCAAAAGGACCATGGGCTTTCACATTAATATAGTTTAGCTGGATCAGCTATGTTCTACCTTGAAACGCAAATAAAATGTTTCAGGGAAAAAAAACTAAACCATTTCTGAACCCTTGGGAAGCTGGATCAGCTGGATCACATAATTCAGCTGCACCCCAGTGATTTGCCCCAAGTTTAACAATGGAGGAAGCGGAGGACAGTCAGATACAAATACAGATGGTACAAGAGTCAGCAGTAATGGAATGGTTGCACAAAAGGGCATCTGAAATAGAGTAACAGAAGGACAGTTTTCTACCTGTGTTACTTTAATTATTCTACAGGATTAATATCATTATATGAATTTAGAAGTCAAAGGTAGTTAAGCTACACTGAAAAACAGAAGTTCTTAATGAAATAAAACGTTGAGAACTAACATCTTATGTGAGTTTCTTTCCTTTCCTTCTTTCCTTTCTTTCTTTCCTTTCCCTCAGAGTAAAAAGCACTGAATTAAATTTCAATTACGTAAATGAACTAAAATTTCTCTTTTTGGCATTGCTTCAAATTAACGAATCAACTATTAAATTGAAAATTAGAATCACAGAAAACTAATGAAAGTGTGGTGAAGCCTAAACGTTTCCTTACTCAGGAAACTAAAATCTTGCACAGGTTGGAGACCCAATTTGAAAATCATATACTAAAAAAGCACGAGAGCATAAAAGACATATCTGAGATTCTGAAGATGTGTGTTTGTTCTATGGTGGCATCAAGATGTGCGCACAACATATGAACAGTCCACCAGCATTTTAGGGTAATGACTTCTGGAGGCAAGGAGTAATGCAGAAACATTGCACCAGCTTTTAGTTCTAGACATGAATGGAACAAAGGTTCCCTTGCCAAGCTTCAGTAATTTACAGTTTTGACATTGCCTTCACAAGAGAGAGGTTTTTATCCATCTTTTCCCTCACCCCAGTATCCTAGAACTTTAGTGAATTAGCAATAAAGAGAATGGAAAAATTGAGAAAAACACATTTTCAATTTTTTTTTTTTCAGATTTTTCTGACTTTCCTCTTAACAGTTGGAAAGTGTATGTTTAAGGGTATCGTGAGGCCAGATGAGGAATACACTAACTATGAAGAAGAGCCACAATCCTAAATACTTCAACTTCACATGACTGGAAGTACATCCACAAAGCACATGCTCAGAGTCATGCGACAAAAGCCCTGGCATGTGAACAAAGTCCACCACACAACTGCAGAGAAGCAGGGAAAGGAAAAGCTGCAGGGTTCTAGGCAAACAGGCAGCAGGAAATGGCACTAGAGCATTGTCCATCACTATCTTACATACTTTCAATTTCTGAACCTCAAAACCTTAAAAAAATGAAGAAAAATATTAGCATCTGAGGCTGCTTTTTTTTTTTTTTTAATCTGGAATAGGCCACATAATAAGGTTTTAATGAAGATTTTACCGTCACCAACATCATAGCTGCCAGCAAGGAAAGTCAGGAAAGCTGCGCTTCCTGGCCTATGATTGAAGCTTCCTGGAGACACTCCTGGAGCTTGCACAGAAAGGCCAGCCAACAGGTTGGGAACACCCACTGCACTTCACTTGTCTCTGGCACAAGAATGAAACACGCATATTTTTGCACTGCGAGTTCTCTTGGCTTCCTGTCTGCTCCTGCTCCAGTGGCGATCACCACTCACTGAACCTCTGCTCCACAAGTTCTGCTTCTTCCTCGCCTGCCTTCCTGCACCAGTTGTCATCCATCCCCGTACCCTCCTGCTGCTGCTTACAGTACAGCCCTTACTTCCCTCTGGTTTTAAATACTGCTCCTCTTTTCCTCTGAGTTGTATTCTTCAAATAGGCATCACCACCATCATGTTTTACCTATCCTTATCACCCCTACACATGCTACCCAACTGCCTGCCTTCCTTCTTCCATCCACACTCACAGGACAGTATTTTTCTGGCTGTGAATTTTTTTGAGGTTGGCAGTTTATAAAACTACTTAAAAATGACCTTAGATTTGGGCTAGTTACTACAACTGGGCTACTATTTCTTTCCCTCTCCCCTTTCCTGACAGAGACGAAAGGACACAGATTCCCATCTGCACAGCACAATCCCATTCTGCAATGAAACATTTTTTCACTCGGTGGGCACATAAAACATCTGGGAATGTCCTTGAGTCCCAGCAGCAAGCAGCAGGCCAGAGGAGGAGCCGCAGGGTCAGCAACAGAGACAGCAGCTCCTGCTCCCAGCGTGGGATGCTATTTACACTTCAGTTTCTCATGCTAAGAATACAATCACCTTTCTGTCACATGCTTCTCCAGGGTAAATTCCTGTGCAGACTTTCTTCCCCAGACTCCCTGGCAGAAACGTTTTACAAGTAATAGTGAAATGAGAGCTAAAAAGATCAGGTGATAATGGAAAGGAAGTGCACAACACTAAGGATAAGCCCAAACACGTCTGGTATCGTCAGTCATACTGAAAACACTTCAGAGTGTTCAAAAAAACTTGGGGGAAGGGAGACAGAAAGAATGAAACAGAAAATGTAACACTAACCAGTATCTTAAAATGTAAAATGTAATCTTACCTGTATTTAAACAAAATTCAACATACTTTGAGTATTTTTAGGGTTAAGCATCAATTTTTACTGGTACTTGAATTACATACTACATGAATGGTAATTAGAAGCAGAGAGTAAGGTAAAATAGAAAGACACTTAGCTCCTGAAAAAGAAATCAATAACAAAGCCTGCAAAACACTATATGGAGAGTTTTTGCAATATGTTTCACAAGTTGCATCTCTTTCTGGGGAAACAACCTGCGCAAGGGATTTTTATATACATTTCCTAAGGTATTTTTTCCTACCTATCCTAAAGGATTCTTTTCCACAGCGTTTATTTGGATTTTTAAAAAGTAAAACATGAAAACAGTAAATAAAAATATTAAAGGAGAACTACAAGCTCCTAAAATTAAATTGCTATGTAAAATTGAGGTCATAAGAAATTAGCAATAGTTTCAGGGTTTAACTGTTTCATTGGTTATTACTGTAATCCCAGCAATTAACCCCATATAAATGTGCTACAATCATTATCAATGAGCAAAGTCAAATAGGAATAGATCTGAGTATTTTGGCGGAGGAAAATTCAGGTAATTAAAACTACTGTCCATTCCTACACATTATTTAACACTACACCAAAGCACATGTATTTGAATTAAAAACTAGAAAGTAGCGAATTAAAGTTGGATGAATCCTTAAAATCAGAGCAAAGCAGAATAAACAACTCTGTAATACACAGAGTTGCAAACTAAACTATTAAAGCCATAAAAGTTATTACACAAAGAACACCAAAAGAATTTTGTCATCTTATACTGGAATTAAGTATTGGAGATCTCTTTAGAAGCCTTAGTTGAAACAAAGGAAGTGAAATATGAAATACATGTAATTAGCAAATCCATCAAGAATTTTCCTTGATAAGAAAATTGGGAAAAGAAATGGAAGTGTATGTGGCTGCACATACCATGAATACCAGAGTATTGGGGCAACAAGACAATAGTTTGTCAAAAATAGTTTGTTAAATTTATTGAGCATTACAAAGTACCTGGACCTCCTATCACATTAAATCTGAACATTAATTTATTTTTATTGTGAGCACAAAGAACACTTGAATGTCATAAGTCTGCTGGACTTATTATCAGGGCCTGATTAGAGCTCAAGAGGCGCCATGAAACCACATTCAGACTTAGTAAGGTTAAAATCTGTATCATGCTTTGATGGTTTTGATACAACGAGTATTTATAGATCTGTCATACATATTTGCATCAACGTATAAAGTGAATAGTAAACCGAAAGTATTGCTTACCTGAATTTCCCAACTTCTGTTACTTTCTTTAAGCAGCAAGTTATTCAGTGAAGATATCCCCAATTTTAGAGAGCAATGAAAAACTGAAAAAAAACAGAATTAAGTTACTGTCTGTTACAGCACCTAATCCAAACTATTCACAGTGAAGAGCAATGCAACTTCATGGTTCCAGGAAAAAAACAGCTACCAAGAGGGAGAGTCAGGAGTTCCTCCAAGGCTTCTCCTTTGCAAAGCACCTCAGGTGTCAGAATAACTGAGCTACTTGCACTTGTAAACGATTCCAAGGATTACGACTACCTCATTTACAGCACTGCTGAAAGAAACAATCACCGACTTGTGCACTCTCAGGTCCTCTTAACCCTTATATCCCAGTATGCTTATACCCTGTTTAAGTTACATAAATTATTTTTATATATATATATACACACATATGTTTGACGAAGTTAAATGATGTAAATAAGGAGCATGGGTACAAAAGCAGGACCTACTTAGTTTTGGTTGCTTCCTTTGCTAGGGTCAGACTTTTATATTAGCAGGGGTGTGTGGAAATTGTATGTGTATTCCAACATTATTTCTTCACGAGTATAGCTAGTGATCAGATTTCAATTTACTGGCAGTACCAGGTCATTCAGGAATAACTGTTTTGTACTAGTTCCCAATAATAATATGTAACATGGCAGTTAAATGTCACAAAGTGTGTGAGGTCTAGCAAACAAGTTTTTTACTGAATCGCATCCATGACATCTGCTAACGAGTTCAGCAGCTCTCAGTTGAAGGAAGGGTGTATTGCAAGTACTGCAAGCAATAAAAGAAACACACTCATAAGAGCTGGCTCTGAGTGAAAAGAAGAATCACTGCTACTTGAAGTAGCAGGAGAATATTTAGTGCTGTTAAACCTCTATTCAAAAAACTCAACCCAAACAAACCAGAAGACTCTGGTATTCGCAGAGCATCCACCTGCAATGACAGTCATGAAAGCACTGATATATCAGAAATGGGTTTCAAAACAGACAGAAGATGTGAGGAAAGGTGAAAATATCAAACAATCTAGTTCACACTTCACAATGTGCATATAAAAATAATGTAAATGTGGTAGTAAATGAAATTTTGTACATCTCCTGTGTTAGATAGGGCAATGTTTTGCAGATTTCACTAAAATAAGCAAAAAAACCCACCCCAAAAAAGAGAAAAAGAGCAAAACAACGCCCCAGACAAAGTTCCACCTCCCTTCTACACTTGAGAACCCCAATGTTTTAACCCTCACACTATATGATAAGGCATTTGCTTGCAGACTTCTACTGGGGGTTTTTTATCATATCTGAGCCCTTCCTTGCCCACACACTAGGGAACCAAGTCTTCTCTTTCTTCTCAGACTGACCTAAGACAGATTTTAAAGGTAAAATTAGGGGGTGTTTATCTTTACCCATGTCATTTTCAGAAAAGATCGTCAGAGAAATTATGAACTAGGAATGAAGAGCTAAGGCAGATGAGAGCAAGTAGAGCAAACTACTGTTGGAGAATTTTGCTCAGACATGGCTTGAAGGAAAAAAGGCCATGAAAATATACAGTTGATTGAAAAGTAAAAGGCAGCTGTAAACAGCAAAGTTCTCAGGCACATTCCTGTAAACTTGTTTTTTAAAAGGCTTGTTTTTTAATAGCAAGTAAATACCTTGTCCTTGGATAGTGATGGGAAAGCAGAGTGACAAACATGGAGGCCTTGAGAACAGTCAATAACAGGATGAGAAAAACAAGTTTTGGTCTCAATAAGAAAGCACAGGTATTGAAAACAAAAGGAGGGTTGGTGTGTAATCTGTAGCCAATAATGAGCTCGGGTTTTGCAATATGTATGAACTTAATTAACACAGTTACAAAAATGTGCATGTTGTATCAATAAATCGGAGTTCGATGCTGATCAATAAGGGTGGGTCGGCTCCCTTCACTTCCTCAAACTATAAATGCAGAAAAATGGTTGCTGAAAAGAAAAATATTGTGAAGGAAAAGGGGAAAGGGATAAACTTCTCTGCATGGCATTGCATGGCAAGAGCTGTGAAAGTCCAATATGAAGCAAATAAAATCCTTAAAGCCAGAAAGGCAATCATGTCTTTTTAGAGTAGATGTCAACTTTATAACAGAAGTGTTATTGAACTTTATAACAGAAGTGTCACTGAAATTTAGCTACCTTCTAGTTTAAGACACTGTGGACAATAGCTGGTACATAGATAGGAGAAACAGCTCATTTAGCTGCAGTAAACACAGACCTCCTCACTCAAATGCAGTGCAACTGAAAGCAAAGTGGACAACGATTTACTTTGGTAAATTTCACTCAGAGAAAACTGCATTATGAGAAATTAGCAAAGAGAATACATTAAAAGCACACATAACATCCTTAGCATGTCGAGACCAATTCTGTATAAACAATTTAAATATGTAATAACATTTATACAAATGAGGAAACAGTAGATATAAGAATATCTATATTTACAATCTCTAAGCCAAATGTTTTCCTCCACCCCTCTCCTTAAATAAAAAAAGACTTCAAGACTTTCCTAAACTTCATTATTGGAAATCTAGGGACATGCTGTAAGAGCAGCAGGACAGAATAATGAAAGCCATCCTTGTACAACAACATCTTTAAAAGTCAGTCAGAAATGAGATGATCTGAACCAGTGGCTGTAAGCCATCATGTCACAGCTATTTAGAATTCCAGATGTATGAATCCTGGAGACTAAATATACATCCTAATGGACAATTTAATTAATAAAATCATTGCTATAAATGGTAGAGTTTTGGCTTTAAAAGGCTATTAAATGACAGCAGAGTGGAAAAAGTAGTTGTTTGCAGGTACTGCCAAGGCACACTACTTATCCAGCAGTGCCAACTCTCTATTGACTCTGGAGGGCTTACTGCAGACTTGCCCACATCACATTCTTTAAGAAATCCAGTTACAACAAGCATTTCTCTAAGTGGTATCATTTGTGTGAGAATTTGAAGCTGAATGCTTCTCTGAAGCCTTCTTTTCAAGCCCGTATTTCTAAATAATAATTACATTACTGATTTAACCAGTTACAAAATTTCACTAATGTTGCATTAGTGATTAACAGGTCATATTAACAGATGATTTCATTGTCATCCTGATAATATCTCTCAGATGATTTCTTATTTTACTTTGTCCATCCCAGCTTACAAGTCACATTTGCCTTCTATGAGGAGTTCACTATAAAATCTGTGTATGAAAACAAAGATGACAAAAACCAAATCAGTAGGGTTGAAAAAATGGGATATGGGTGCCCTTAGAAAAGTGAAATGTATCTATTAGTACAGTGCTTCTACTGAAGAGACATTATTTCAGAGAACCTCAATGCCAAGGAAGTATATTTTAGCGGAACAGCTATAAAAGCATCATAAGCATCAAAAGAATCAAGAAAATTAATACTGCTATTCCTAAGTATCAAATTCAGAGAGTAAAATCATTACTGTAGCTCCACATAACACCTTTTAAGTTGTTTTCTAATTATACAAAAGAGGTTGGAATTTGATACAGAACTTGAAAACACAACACATGTGCACTGTAAACTTTAAAGATGTATTCATACCATAAAGAAAGAGATTTTCTAAGCTAAAGAACCTGTGAATTTACAACACATGAACAGCTAGTCTGCAGACATTCAGTCCTGTCTGCTAGAAGAAAAAAAAGTGAACTTCAGCAGTTTAACTGTTTTATCCATTAAAAAACAAAAATCTAAAGTTTGCATTGGGTTTCACTGTCTTCATTTGGAAACTTTTTCATCATTTTGAAAGTTATTAAAAACAAAAATAGAAAAAATACCAATTGTTTATTTTGTACCTGAGTAATTTTATCTCCATAGACATATACCATATATATAAACACAGCTTTAAAATCTTCATTCTATTGTAGTCAAAGGCAAAGTCACATACACACAGGAAATTACAGACAGCCCATAGAGCATATTTTATTATTTCACTATGAAGCCTGTAATTGCAGAAACATAATGAATGGAGTCAGTGAAACATCAGTGAATTCAGACCTGTGCATATTTGGCACCAAAAGAGACATACAGTATATAACATTAAAGATAAGTTGAAAAAATTGAGAAGGTTCATTTCAGTTTCTCCCATTCCTATCAGAGGGATATAAATCTCAAAATCAGAGCTCCTTAGAGGACAAACTAGAGATGGAGTTTACACTTAAGGCATGTCTTTAGGAGAAAGGCACTCTGTTTCTCTAGGAGAAAGATACTTCTGTTCACCAACTTAACCCTACAAGAGGACTTGGGACAGTAGCCTACTTAAACTTACCTCAGAATGCCTTTTCCTCACCTCAGACATTGTTTTCAAGAGATCCTTAAAAGACAGCAACACCAAGACATTTCAATACTTTACAATGTTTGCATTTATCTTGGGTGGCCTCCAGAAAACCTCCCAAGTCAGAAAAAAAAAGGCAAATAATTCTCCCAGAAACTACTAGGGGTCAGACACCCAGAAGACTGGTGTCCACGTCCTGTTTATCTGTACTGGCATCAGGCTTTCCTATTTCTCCTCTTTCTAATGAAATTCCTTGGCTCAGAGACACACATGCTTGCTTTAGAAGATGAACACATCACACTGTATGAACACACTAGGGAGAAGACTGAAAGATACTCTGGGATAAGAAGCAGAAAGTGCAGAAATTCAGCTACATAAAGGGTGAAACCTTGTATTTCACTTCAATTAGGCACACTGAATTTTGAGTCTGGAGAAACTCAGTAGGTATTAAAAAGTTTGAGAGGCTAAACCTTTCTAAAGTGAAAGAAGTAGTATCCATGTACTAATATTTCTTTTTCAAGATTATTTTACTACCATAAAGGCTTTTATTTTTCTTCTAGACAGTGGGAGGAAGGTGCATTTAGTAGCATGCTTTTCAGAGCAGGTACTCTGTTTTCACACCTACCAATACAGACTTTGAAAACCTGACATAAGTAACTTCACTGATTCATCAGATAAAGCACGTAGTTTACTTGAATTTTTTCTTCAAAATCTAATATGAAAAATCTGTCTGCTTTAAATCACCCAGATGACAATCAATCTGTGTGGGACTACAGATCCTGTACATAACAGAAACAGGTCAAGGGAATGATGGAATGAAAAACAATCCCACCCAAAATTACAACAGTTCACTGTCCAAAGTCCTACTGACCGACAAGTTTTGTCTTTTAAAGACATTTAAAGAGAGATAGTCTAGTACATGGTAAGTATCTTTCTCCTCAAAATGCAAAAAAGGACCTTGCAAGTCACTAGATATACAAATGACTACACTGCGTACACAGCGATGTTCAGCCCCCGCAGAAACAGCCTTGAAAAAGCAGCTTGTTTTCCTAAGGCAAAGACTGTCAAAGCCATCACTTCCCACACTTGCACTCTCAAAAGGAGGCCTGGCATTTTGAAGGAAAAATACCACAGTAATAAGAGTTATTACTATGACAGATCGTGTACAACAAGTGAATAGCATTGTAAAAACAAAATGCACCAAGTAACGTGAATGCACACAGATGGCTGAGATCTCCGGATGACCTCCCAAGTTAAGAAGAACAGTCTGAATGCTCACGTCACGCCAGACTAACAACTCTGCTCTACTGGTGGCAAAGGCAGCTCTGGTGAACCTCCTGACTCACCTGAACCTCGATGCAGCAAGAACATCTCAACTCCCCTTGGACCCTTCTTGCTTGTTTTGCTATAAGGTTTCCCTATGCAACGACATAGTTAAGAAGCCCACTCCCTCAGGCCATATAACAAAAGTCATCATGACTTGGTCTGCATTTTGAACCCGTATCAATGCCTGTAATTCTCAATAGCAGTGAGTCAGTATTTTTAAACTAGTAAGTTATTGCAAGTAATTGAAATTTCATAGACTCATATAATGTGCTGAACTGAAAGGGAACCACAAGGATCATCATTCCACTCCTGGCCCTGCACAGGACAGCCTCAAGAGTCACACCATGTGCCCAAGAGCATTGTCCAAACACTTCTGGACTCTGTCAGGCTTGGTGCTGTGACCACTTCCTAAGGGAGCCTTTTCCTTAGGAAGCAAGCACACAACCTTTTCCTAATATCCAACTTAAACCTCTCCTAGCACAGCACATTCCCTCAGGTCCTGCCACCGGTGATCACAGAGATCCATGCTGCTCCTCTGCCCCTCACAAGGAAGTTGCAACGAGGTCTCTGCCTCTCCTCAGCCTCCTCCAGGCTCAGCAAACTGAGCGACCTCAGCCCCTATTTGAGTGGCTTCCCCTCTACATCCTTCACAGTCTTCACTCTTCTCCTACTTTGAGGTTTGCGACAATCAATATAGTAATGGGGAATATAAATCATTCTTCATCCAAGTCTCCAATTTTTCCAAGTTTATTTAGACTACAGTAACAGAGAGACAAAAAAAAGTCAGCTTTAACTTTTCTCTCGTCGACTTTTCCAACAAATTCATAGGTATTTATAAGTTTATCTGTAATCAGCACGGACTAAGGGCAATTAAGAATCAGTTTCAGAACAGAACACAGTTCTTCTTCATTAAAGAAAACAAATAAACTAGCACTGAATTAGTTCTGATGCTTCAGAACTAATTCTGTATCTGAGAAAACAATAGCAAGTACAGAAGAATCCAAATATGCTTACCCAAAACCAAGCAACTTAAACATTCACAATGCTTTGGCAGAAATCACCAGGACACGCATTATGAGTAGCAAGTGTTCTCGGTAGATATCCCTAGCTGTAACACAATGACTTTTAAGTCTATCCATAAGTTCTCAGAGAGGGAACAAAGAAATTGTGGAGCTTCTTTGCTACTTTACAAGATCATAATTGCATTTTCCGAACAGAAAGAAGACTCCACAATTACCTATATTTTATTTCAGTAGAGTTGTTTCAGAAGCACACATACACAGAGAAGAAAAAAAGATTAAAAATCAGACAATAGAGGCTTTTAATTCCATCATATTACTTTGTTTTTAATTAAGCAAAGAACATGCAGTCAAAGAACATGCATGTCAAAGAACAAGCAGTGCTAGTGCCACTGAGCATATGTAATATTAACAGATTCTGTTAATGCAGGTTCCAACTTTAGCCTTCCTCCCACATGCCCACACGCACATTACCATAGTGATCTGCAAAATTTGCTGCCTGGGACTTCAGAACGGTACAGCATTTGACCTCAGCATCTTTGAACAGACACAAACACAAGTTACATTTTAAAGGACACTAAGTCACAAATAGCTTGATAAAATTGTCTGTACAGAAGAACAATGACAAAAATATTTGAATATGATCTCAACCAGTAGAAACAAAGCAACAAAGCTTTCAGATCACACTTTCTGTCCTTGAAAGAAATAGAACAAATTTTAAGAATTTGAAAAAAGAGGTAGCATATAAACAGTATAAAAAACACAATCTAGAATCATCCATTACCTCTGTGAATATTTGAGTACCTATCTAATATGTGGAAGAATCACTTTCAGAACAACACATTTTCTTTAATGGAATTCTTAATTTGCATACTATTTCACTAAAATGCACACTTGTTTGGACTATCACAGGTCTGTGCCTGCTGTGAGTTTCTCCCTCTTAATGTACTCCTTTTATCTATTACAATTTTCAACTGATCTAAATAATAATAAAATAATCTTAAGAATTAAGGATCATCTTACAATGAATACATATATATCCTGATAACACAGAGGACAAAGGACTGGGAGCAAAGGTGACAATTGTGCCCCAACCAAATAATAAATACGTTAAAAAACAAACCCACCACAACCTCCAGTACCTGTATTTTTCTATATATAAACTGATAATGCTCACACTTTGGTTTGTAAGCACTTCTGGATACAACAATTCCACTGCAATTCCACTGAAGAAATATGACTCCACCATAAGTGCTGGTTGATGGCCAGGATCACTCTCGCAAACGCATTCTTGCAGAGATGCAGTTAACTTGCTCTGCAGACCTTAAATTGCAATGAATTTAGGATCTCACTGAAAGCTTCATCACTAATTTAGTCATAGCCAGGGTCTGACCTGCAATGCTTTAGAGCTGAAAGGAGTCATCACTCCTGCTGACTTCCCAGGAAAAGCCGGCACTAAGTGGAAGTGCCACTTTGCAATCATTCATGGAAAATACAGGCACCAGTGCAGGGATTTAGAGATTCTTCTACAGAAAAAGCTTACAGGCAGCTTGGATACAGTAGACCCTAGAGGATGGTCTACACGTGAAACTGTCTGTACTGATACACTGCCCCTTCAAATCCACCTCAGTGAATTCGCAGTCTCAAGATGAACTAAGATTTTTGAAGAGTACCACAAGGCTTCGCCATTTACAAGACAGCTTAGAAGAAAACGAGGTACAATTATACGAAATAGCAGAGCTGAGCACACCTAGATTTATCCTTTCAAAAAAGTCCCTATTTCAACACTGAAATAAAGATTTGATTACGTAGCAAACCATGGCCGTACCAGTGACATGCTCCTACTGTGAGCACATCACCTAAACATTTGTGCAAGACGAATTTTTGATAGGACAAAACCAACCAACCAAAAAGAAATAAAATAACAGAATGCATCAAAGCTTAGTTTTCTATTACCTCTGCAAATTTCTCCTCGCATATGCTTGAGGACAAAACCAAAACAATCAGATGAGCAAGAGTGCATGAACAACAAAAATAACACTTTGGTGTAATTTGGTGAAGACTACTCCCTGCTCCCTTTTTCCACCCTTAGATGTTACTTAAAATACACATTTTAAGCCTTTTATCCAGTCCACTGTACACTGACTTTTTGAACATGTCTATAACAAATAAAATGGGTATACTCCTATTTCTGAAATACTTATACCTAATTTTGGCTGAAGGAAACAGCTCCTATTGTATTCCAAAATCTGTTTATACAGTTCAAGTGAACAGGACTACTTAACTTGAAACTACATTCTCACATCAATTTTAGGCTTTTTTAAACTATATCAAGGCAGAACAACCCTTATAAAACTCAGCTTACTAGAAAAGAATTTCAGTGCAAATATATCAGGGCAAGATACCATTCACTTGCAGGGTTAAGAGAAGAAATAGGTAGTTGAGCTCAAGTGAAAAATTGTTCTCAGGAAGCTTTAAAGGAGTAGGTGGAATTCCTCTATCAACTGATGTTTGATGCTAATAGCTACATCACATAGGGCCAATTAAAAGAGGTGTTATCAGACAGCACAAGACTTACTGAATATGAGCTGCAAGATAAAAGCAACCAATAAATGTAACAAGACACTTTCTGCATATAATATTTCAGTACTAAGCAGCATGACTGTTTTGACAAGGAAGCCAGCTGCAAATTGGAAAAGTCCTATTTTTGCAAGAGATTTAAACAGTTGGTTTCCAAATTCAGTGAGTGAGTACAAAAAAGATGATTAGAAGGCCCCATTCCAAAAATGAAGCATGGGAAAAGTATATAAAGCCCATACAATGATAAGCCAGAACTTTAAGACAGAGTTCACAAACCTCTGTGAAGGCACATATTTATTTCTTTTATGAGGACAATTGGGATTTTAAATGGGGAGGCTTTAGTGACAACATGCTTTCTATTCTGTGAAAAGAAATTTTTCTTAAGGAAACATTTTCGAACTCTTTGTAATAACTGATAAAGTTCAAGGCACATACAGTTAGAAAAAAACAGGTTGAGTTGTACAGCAATTTGTAAAAAAGTACAAGATTCCAAAATACCCAGCGAACCATGATGCAGTCCGTAATCAGTTACTGGGTTCATGCCCAGTTTTGCCCTTGTACTGTTCATGCACTGATAAAACAAATAGCTCCCTCTTTCAGCCTAAATAGATAGAGATGCTTACAATATTTTATCACTGCTTGCCTAAAGTGCAACTTCAAGGCACTCTAACTGTTTAGCTGTGAAAAGTTATTAGATGAGAGCGGTCATCTCCATGTGCAATAAATACCCTCCCAGCACTACAAGCCCCTTACTGTTGAGAACAAACTTTCTCCTTTTCTATAAAGATGAACTGCAATTTTTCTTCCAGCACCTCTTCCCCAACATAGAGGCACTAGCTTATACAATGCAAAAACCCTCATCACAGGCCAGCACACGTCTGTTACAATCTGTATATGGTGGGGAAAGGATTCAAACTGTCCAGCGAAGCACTGAGATAACTCTTTTCTAATAAGTATGGTGTCAGAACAAGGGCTCAGGTAACTGC
The DNA here is from genome assembly GCF_028551555.1 of Melozone crissalis. Lineage (NCBI taxonomy): Eukaryota > Metazoa > Chordata > Aves > Passeriformes > Passerellidae > Melozone > Melozone crissalis. The sequence continues at coordinate 31,638,293 of NW_026535783.1, read as the reverse complement.
AATCCAACAGACTTTTGACATGACTAGATGTCAGCCCACAATATGATCCCACAGTACCAGAATAGGTAAACCTTCGAACACAACAGAGAGCCATTTCAGTTGTTTGTTGAATATTGTTTAGCCATAACACAGAAGCAAGCTGTGCAGCAGCTCCTAGCTCTTCAGGCAGTGCAGTCAGCAGCAGCTTGCCTCCTCCCTAATGCACGTGCAGACAGAAGGTATCACAGAATGTGCTGAGTGGGAAGGGATGCCCAAGGATAATCAAGTCCAACTCCTAGCCCTGCACAAGACATCCACAAGAGTCACACCAGCAGCTCTCCCTCTGACATCTCACAGCAAATACTGCAAATTTGACTGGACAGAAAACTAAATAAATTAGAAGAGGAAATTAATATAGCTCAGTTATGTTTCAGGAAGAAGCCTGCAAAACCTGCCAACAATTTCATTTACACCTTATGTCTTCCTCCTTACACCCCTGTCCTAAGACATCCTGCTAATGTGAAACTGACAAAGAATACATAAGACTGCTTTGAAGGAGGTCTGCACCCCCTTAACTTTGCTTTCTATATGGACAAGGCAGCTCTTCTTCCCCTTGTTGTTGAGGTGAAGCAGTCAACAGAAACTACTGCTCCTCTTACAACTACCGCTGGTCTAGTAATTTCATCTTGCACATCCACTTCTAACCACACAAAACATTCAATTTGAGAAAGACCAAAGGAGTCCTCAGGCAGAGCTACCCATCTATGTAATGGGCATTGAGCCAAAACCCTCTCGTAGGATGCTCACCAGCCTAATTTTCCTACATTCACTTTGCTAATAAGAGGCAGCCTTCTTGCTGCTAAACTTCCTGTTCAATCTGCCCTTTATGTGAAGCCCCCACTTAAACATGTTCACTGCAGCTGTTTGATTGCTCTTTTACCCACGTTCAATTGCCTCAGGTTGCCTCTTCCTTGAATTCATCATCAATTCTTATCACTGCTAGTCATACAATAAAATGAGACGCTCATCATGCAAGACAGACTTGCTTCATCAAAATAACCTCTAAGTGACTGTGAATGCTCAAAAGCCTCTCTTCAGATCAACTGATTTCCTTTAAAGAAAAATTAATCCAATCCACCCAGCTCAAGTTCAGCATCCTTCAGAGCAGTATTCCTCCTCCCCCTCTCTCCTTCATTTTCCTCCGAGGCTTGGCTACAGAAAAGAACAGCATGTGCCTGCTTTTCTAGTGCATCTACATCTAGTCTATTCAAAAAATAAAATAATTTATTTGTGCAGTGATAAACACTTTGCCTCAGTACTTTTTAACACAAAAGTAATACAGCAGCTGTAATATAAAAAATAACTCCTTCATGTCAACCCTGCTAAGTATACTCTGAGCATTGATAAAATTGGACTGGGAGACAGGCATTCATGTTTCAGCAGTCAATTGTCTACAGTCCTTCAGAACACATTAGAAAGCAATTCTCCCCCCTTTTAAAGTATGAAAACAGTGACGAACACTTTCACAACACCCCAAGTTCCTCTAAAACTCTTTTAGGCACTACACAGTACAAGGCCAGTCTTAAAACCAGGAGACACAAGATGGCTAATATTAAACAGTTATGGCAGCAGCAAACACATTTTAATGAACATGGCACAGGGAACAAGGGCCACACCAGCCCTCATCTCTATCTACAGGCACACAGAGGCGTAGGACGAGGAACACACACCCAGGGGTAAGGCGGTGACCAAAGATAAGTGCTTACATCTGTTTACGTAAGGCAGCAGTCTGTAATGCTTGCTAGAATCATAGCTAGGAAATGCACTTATTGCACTAATGAATTACATGATAAACTGCTATTCACTACCTGGACTCAGGCTGTCAAGCGTAATCAAGAGCTGCAACTGAGTTGCTGAAAACTGATTTGAATAGGCAAAGTATATCACTCAAAAGTGAAAATTAGTCTCATTCGAATTCTATCCAAGCACTCACTGACACTGACCAGAACCCCGTGGGTTTCTAAAACGAAACATGATGGAGTATGCAAAACAGACTGGCACAAGATTTTCCTTAGCACTATGGTATGCTAAGTTTACATTTAATCTGTCAAGCTAAGTTCACTGAAAATAAAGTAACAACAACTAAAAAAAACCTCATCGGGGCAGTATCTCAAGGGATTACTTCAACACCAGGGTTCTTTTTTTCCATTATTGTCATTTAATTCCACATTATGCTTCATGTCTAAAAGGCAGATCTATAAATCACATGAAGCAGTGCAAGTATCTCAGTGCTGTTCCTAATAGTTTGAAAATATCATCCTGAACTTCAGGAAAACTGTCACCTCAAAGATGTATCACAGAATGAAATATGTTCTCCTTGTCAGTGGTGTAAAGGAAAAAGTATTTTTCTAAAAGTGCACTGCAATTCCAGTGAGGACAGACTCAAGAGGCAAAAAAAGAAGCCCCTTCACCTCCACCTCAGGGTCAAAAGGTCTGGCAAAAGCATCTTCAGGGTTCGTGCAAGCTTGCTCAAGCTAATGGGTGTTACACGGACTCCTCCGCAGTGGACAATCAATTACAGCAACAACTGCTGATTAGCACTATTTCACCACCAAGAACCACTGCTCCCAGAAAAGCAACTTCTTGTTGAGCAAAGGGATTACATGAGACATTTAATCCTTCTTTTTCGCTGTAACAACTCGATGGAACATGATCTGATTTTGTGAAACCATTTTAGGGCTAATATTTTATCACCGCAAAGAAACCTCTGATATACAGGTTAAAAAAGGCACAGTAAAATATACAGAAAGTAAGCTGGAATACATACTCAATTTCTCATCTCCTTTTTCTGATTCTAAATCAGCTCAACTTTTTTTTTTTCACTTGATGGGATATTTGAAACATTTTTGTCTTTTCCCTATTGTGACCAGCCACCATGTCCTCAAGACTTCCCACAGACCACCACACTACCACAGAACTTCCAAAACACTCACAGCATCAGAACTACTAGCAAGCTTCAAAAGAAATTTATTTTGTATGGTTATATGACAGCACAAGTAAACTGACAATTATTTTTTTGCAAAACAGAACAAAAGATAATTTAACTGTAATATTTATATACAAGCTACACAAAACAACGGAGTGCTTTGTTCCTCTGGTGCACAAATGCCATATAACATTATATGGACTGTGTGATGTAATTTTTAAGCTATAAAACTCTGGCCTAGATATACAGAAAATTCACCAGTATCTTGAACGTTGAATAACTCATACTTGTTAGCAAAATCACTTTAGATGCCCAGACAGTTCTGTCCAGGTTCCAGCTTCTCACTCAAGCTAATGGGAGAACCCAAATTTAAAAGAGCAGTGATATAGCCATTGACATATAATGAATTTATGTATATACTAAATTATCTCATTGCTTGTTTGATCTGCTACTTATTTTATTAGTGGTTGTAGTCATCTGCTTGATCACTACCTGCAATTCCATCTACAACAGCCCTTTTCACCCTTCAAAAAGCCCCGTTACAGTATTACAGTAGAAATTTAATATTTGATTACATCTTTCAAAAATGCATCTATATTTTAACACTGTAAAAAACAGCTCAGAAATACATCTATACCTTCAACGAGCTGCTATTAATCAGATCATCTAAGTAAAATATTTGACTAAATATGCGGTATGAGTGAGGAAAAAGCAGCAGCTAATCTCACTCATTTCCATCAAATGTAGGGAAACACACTAGTATTAGTTACCGGTATTTCCTATACACTGATTTAAGTCTAAAAGATGACTGTCAGCCCTAGAGGATTAAGTAAGAGCCATCACCACAACCATACCTAAAGCAAGCATTTAAGGCATTACTTTTTCCCAGATTTTCTTCACTTTTTTATTTTTAACCAGTTATTGCAGTCTAGAAGAGACATATATACGCAACAGGCATGGGAAAAGTCTGCCTAGGGTCTCACTTAAATTATTTCTCAAGCTTTTATCTCGCAGACATGAAATAATCACTCCATTCATCAATGCAAGTTCAGAAACAAAACCAGAAAACTTACAGTTTAATGCATATCCAGCTTCAGAGTTAAATGCCACAGAGCTTCACGTTCTCCTGGAACGTTCTCCTACGGAAGAGTTACAATTCTGGTAAGCGCACAGGGTCACACAAACGGAGGATTTGCCTGAAAACCGCACGCTCACCCCAGGAGCCAAGCCAAGCGCCACATTTCAAACAGCAGCTGTTAAACGCTAATTTACCTCTCTAGACGCGCACGGCAATCCCTGCTGGCTGTCGCACCCCAGCTCCCTCCTTCCCCGGCCGGAGGGCCTTACACCGCTCCCGGGGGCCCGGCACGCCGCCCCGCCACGGCGGGAGGCTCGGCGGCGTCGCGGCATCCCCGCCGCGGCACCACGCCCTGCGCCGGCCGCAGCGCGACCCCAGGCCCGGGCCCGCCGCGGCACCTGCCCCGCCGCCGCACGCTCCGGGGACGGGCCGGGGGCGCACGGCATTAAAGGGAACGAAAAACCTTCCAGCCCAGCCGCCAAAAGCCTCTCAACAAACCAAAAAAATCCAGAAAACAAAACCCACAACATCCAGGAAACACAAACCCCTCTGGTTTGTTTTTTTGTTTGTTTGATTGTTTTTTTTTTTTCCGCCCACCACGAAATTTGTGGCTCGCTCCTCTTTGTCCGAGCGTCGAGCGCGATCGCGGCTGAGCATCACCCGCCGCGCCCGCGGCACTGCCCGCTCCCGAGGCGGCGCGGCCGGAGCCTCCCCCGCATCGCCCCGCCCAGCACGGGCCCCGCCGCCCCCGGGCACCTCGCTCGGCCCTCGCTCGCCGCTGCCCGGCCGCGGCGCCGGCGGTGCGGAAAACACCGGCGGTCCCCGGCGGCGGCGCAACGCAACCCCCGCCATCGCTCCCAGCGGGCCCCCGGGAAAGGGAGTGGCCGCTGCCCAGCCCACCGGCAGGTACGGGGCAGGGCGGCGAGCGCGGCACCCCGCAGCCCTGCCCCGCCACTCACCGCTGCCCACGGCGGCGCCCGCTCTTTTGTGTGCCCTCCGCGCCCCGGCACCTCCGTCTCCCGCTGCCGGGCGCCCCGCGCCCCCTCCCCGCCGCGCCGGGGGCGGAGGAGGACGCAGCCGAGATCCGCGGAGGAGGCCGCTACCGCCCGCCCGTCACATGCAGCGGGAAGGCGCGGCGCAGGCTCCCGGCGGCTCCCCGGGAGCCCGGCCGGCAGCGTCCGAGGCGAGCTCGGGGGTGAAGATGGCGACCTCGGCGGCGGGGGAGGGAATCCCCGGGCCGGCCCGCTCCGCTCCGCGCTGCCGGCTGGGCTGGGCGCGCCGGGGAGGGGAGGGGACAAAGAGCGGCTGCCGCTGCCCGTCAGCGCTATCGCTGTGCCGCCCGCTCCTCCTCCGCCGCCTCCGCGCCGGCCAACCTCCGCCCGCGCCGCAGCGCGCCCGGCCCGCTCCGCTGCCACCGCCCGGGGCTCGCTGCGCACCGCAGCGCAGGGACCCTTCCCCAGCCAAAATGTGCTGGCATCGCCACGGCCTTAAGGGGTGGCGGAAAGCAGGTCACGAAAGCTGATGTGCTTGTGGTGGGACAAGGAAATGAGAAGGGGATCTTCTGACCCCCTGCTGTTGACAGCAACAAGCCTACTCTGCCTGTCGGTGACATTCCAGCGTCCTACATCCCCCGTTCCCCCGGCAGTCATTTCAGTTGCTCACAGAGAGGTGGTGAGTCATCATGGGTGCTCCGCACCTGTAGCTGGTTTAGTGATTCAAAATAGGTATGGTGCCCCTGCGACTCTCAAAGAGAGCTATCTCCACTCCGTTCCAACAAATCATACCTTGTCTTTTAAAAGTGAAAAATAAGGGGAAAATGCTGAAGGTGGCACGCCTGACTCAAATATGAAACACGATGAACCTACAATATCACATATTCCTTGCCAGATGCAGAATTATGGCTGGAAGCTACACCTGGTGACACCATGTTGCTGCCAAACCATAGTTCTTTACAGAGTTAGGCTTCCATCTCTCCTGTGCACAACTTTTCCTGGTTTTGCACATCGTGCCACTCATTCTGTGTCATGAGTTAAAGTGAAAAACGTGCCAGATACCTTTTTTTTGTCAACATATTTATGGTTTATTATTTCTTCAGGCTGTGTTTTTACAATTTTGGATATTTTTCTGAGAGGGCTCTGTGCCTACCAAAATACTTATGTCTAATTTGCCTTCAGAAGGACATGGTGTGAGAAGTGCCTCCATCAGGCATACCCTGACTGATCTTCCATTCAAGAGTCAGTTGCTGAAAACCAGTTTCGGCTCAGTGCCCTGCAGATGGTGTTTTTGCTGTGTGTGTTTAGAAGATGAACCCCCCTATTTTAGAGCCCTAGAATCATCAAGGCTGGAAGAGACCTCTAAGATTGTCAAGTCTAACCATCATCCCAGTACTACCATTGTAACCCCTGAACCACTAACCCACATCACCCAGCACTGAGTCCAGATGCCTCTTAAACACCTCCAGAGATGGTGACTCCACCACCTCCCAGCACACCTATTCCAATGCCTGACATGTCCTAATAGTGAAAAAAAATTTCTAATATCTAATCTGTTTCTTCTGTCTCAGCTGAAGGCCATTTCCTCTGATCCTCTCACTGCAGGGACAGTAGAAGTGACCAACTCCCACCTCACTACAGCCTCCTTTCAGGGAGTTGTAGAGAGCAATGAGGTCTCCCCTGGGCCTTCTCATGACTAAACAAACCCAGGTACCCCAGCATCTCCTCATAACACACGTTTGCTAGACCTTCATGAGCCTTGTTGACCTTTCCTCCACCAGCTCAATGTCCTTGTTAAAGTGAGTGGCTCAGAACCAGACTCGAGGTGCAGCCTCAGCCACGCCAAGTACAGGAGGATGATCACACCCTTGTCCTGCTGGCCACACTGCTCTGGTTCAGGCCAAGATGCCACTGCCTTCTTGGCCACCTGGGCACACGGTGGCTCACACTGAGCTGGCTCACAATGAGCACCCCCAGGTCCCTTTTTGCCAAGCATGTGTCTCCCCCAGCCTGTAGTGCTGCAGGGGTTTGCTGAGACCCAAGTGCTGGGCATGGCACTTGGCCTTACTTTATGTCTGCAAAGAACAGCTGCAGTTGTTATTTCCATTCTGCTGAAGGTTATCATTACTGTTCATGGATTTTACTTCGTAAGAATCCTGTTAGGTAGAGAAACTATTATCCCTGCTTTCAAGATGAGAAATAAAGAGACAGTATACCTTGCCTCAGGTCATATATATATAGTATGTAGTAAAACCAGAAACTTAATCCAGAATTTTGGTGCAGATCCATTAGTTTAAAACCACAAGTTCATTTTTTTCTCAAGCTCTGCTTCTCAGGACTCCACTCATGAGAAACTATTGTGAGAAGGAGCAAAGCAATGTTGAAAAAAGACATGCTAAAATTGAATTATTTTGTTGAATTTGTGCGGAAAATAATGTGTACTTACATGGAAATGTTGAGAGTAAGCAAATTTACACATAAAACATCAGCAGAAATATCTGGTTTCATAAGCATATAAACCAATAAGGGGAACACCATGTAATGTGTTGTTTCTATATTGTACATTTAAGGTATGAGATGTAAGCACTTCCAGTTTTTATTGGTTACATTTCACGCAGGAGCAGGTGAATTGCAGAAACATCATAAAATCTTTGGCCAAAACTGCTAGCACAGTAATGATATCCTGAAGGACTGCCTACATAAGTAGTACCATTATATTCTAAAAAGTTGTGACATTTTCATCAAGCGCTGTGATAACACAGAGTTTCAGCTGTTCCCCACAGCAATTCCTCTCAAATAACAGAGATATGTCAAGTGCATCCACAGTCATCTGTGTTAGATGCTTCTGGTACCACTTCAGAGTTTCAGGCCTCTCCACTGTCATGTGTCTCCACAGACACTGGTGTGCCCAAAGTGACGTTGTGTAGCCAGCAGCACAAACCTGTAAAGATGCCAGCCCCTTCAGACCAGGTCTAGCAGCGGAGTCGGGAGATTCATCTGCATTGTGAGAGCATGTGCCAAATGCTTGTCAGAGGATAGTCGTGTGCCAGGCTTCTTCTGGCAGTAGTGGTACGTGTCCAGCTGCCATCATTGCTGACCAAGTGCTAATCATGGTGTGTGTGAGAATGAACTGTGCACAGAGCCAGCCGCGCTTGCAAGTGAACTCAAGCCTTCAGAAGATTGAACTCTGTTGGACAAATGTGCTCTCACCAACAGTTTTTATTCTGTTTTATTATGGTTAGTTCCTCAAAAGTGCAGTCAGGGTGCCTTTACCACTTTCCAAGTATCTCATGTCCTTCTGACTAAACACTGACAATTCTCCTTCAGTGATTTCTTTCTTCAGTGACAGTCTTACCTGCATTACTGACGGCTTTTACTAATTACTTCTCCCATATCCAAAGATATCCAAAGATAGGCAAGATTTATCTTTCAGAATCCTCTTCCTCTCCTGCTGTCCTCAGGGCCTCATGCCAAAGCCTGAAAGAAATGGTCAGGCAGAAATAATTCAACATTTATATGAACCTTTCGTGGTAAATTACATTTTTCCTACACTGTGGTCCAGAATGTTTGCTAGTTAACACACCAAAAAAACAGATAGAAACATCTATCATTGCTGGGATTGAGGGTATGTGTGAAAAAATAAAAGATTGATTTTAAAAGGGAAAAATAATCTTATAATTCTGAATTTAAAAATGTGTTGTCTCCTTTTTTGAATGAGCAATAAAAGGTATACACTAATTATGACTAAATAGTAGTGTGTGGGTATAACACTCATGAACACAACAGGATTCCTCCGTTTCTGATGTAGCCTTGTACAGGTCAGTGAAGGTCTGTATCAGCAGTTAAAAGTCATCAAGATAGCTACTCACTGAGTTCCATTAGCTGACCATAGCTGCATTTCTCACCTGTGGCAACTGTCTACCCTTATACCTTCATAAGGAATTTTTTAATGGAAAGGGTTGTTAAACATTGGAATGTACTGCTCGGGCAGGTAGTGGCATCACCATCCCTGGAGATGTTGAGGAAACCACTGGGAATGGCACTCAGTACCATGGTCTAGTTGGCAAGGTGGTGATCAGTCAAAGGCTGGACTCTGTGATGTTGGAGGACTTTTCCAAACTAAATGATTGCTGATTCTGTGATTCGTGATGGCAGCCTGGGCAAACTTGCATTGTTCTGCAGCTGCCAGAGGCAAGGACCTAGAAGTGCAGTCTGTTAATGTCGCTCAAGAGGCAATGTGTTGTGCTCTGACTGCTCAGTCTATTGCAAGGGGCTGTTCGTGGCCAGTGCAGGAGGAGCCTGCAGTCACAGCTCCCAGTCTTAAGGGGAGCTCAGCCCAGTGAATGGGGGTGGTGGGGCTGGAGCAGAAAGGCTAGCTCCTTGCTTGCCTCCTTTTAGGGTAAAAGAGGAAGCTGCTGAGGATATTCACTTCCCACAGTTTCCTCTAATTGGTTCTCTATGAACAAGCCAGGGTAAGGAAAAAACTTGGGCTTTTTTTCCAGAAGTGGCAGAAGTTTCCTCTAGAAGTCCCAACAAAATCTCTTAATCTGTATGTGCTTTGCATCCAAGTCCCTGTATGTGGCTTGATAACCACCCATGTGGAAGCTGATGCACCATGTGTGCTCCCTTAAGGCTTTATAGCTAGTATATGTATTTTTCTGAATTAGATCCAGACAACTGAAACACCAGCTGAGGTGCTCTTTCACCAAGTAGTGTGAGGCAGATTTACTACTGACAACAAAATTGTGGGGAGAGTGGAAAAGAATGTGTGTCCTCTTGACTCAGTAACTTCTCACTCAACATGTAAAGACCTGAACTTGGCAAAGTGGCTCAGAGCTTTTCTGCATAATAAAATGAAGATCCTTAAACAGAAGAAACTCACCACATGGAAATCCAATGGGATTTTCTCAGATAATAGTACTGTTTCTATCAGAAAGGAGCTTTGCTAAGTAGCTGCAGTGATATAGTTGCTTCATTGTGAGTCTGCAATGAAATATCTGCATACCTTCATTCATTGTCCTTTTTTTCTGACAGAAATGGAACTCCAGGAACAATAGCATTTTTACACTTGCAAGAACCCTGATGGTAATTAGGTTTCTAATATGTTTTCTTTGGTAACTTCCTTTGGTTTTTATTCTGGCTTTGGAAATGTGTAATTATTTAGCATGCATCTTTGTTTCCTCTCTTACCCTCTGGCTGTCTGGTCTGTTTAGGTTGCATATTTCTTTGGTGTTTGTGCTATGTTTGCATATTGCCCAGTATTAAGCAACTCACAATTTGTTTGGCTTCTCTACTCACTATTGTGATACAAATTAGAAATATTTCCACACTTTTAAAAATCATTATTATTTCTGAAGCTTTAGCGATTAACTTCGGTTTCCGGCATATGAAAGTACAGTTTTGCTGGGTTAACCATAGATTGGGCATTCCATTAGGCACAGTAAAGAGTAGTCTTTGCATTTTACATATGCTACTATAAAAACAGGTAGGATAGTCTGGGAATAGGAGGAAACACTCTGGAGTCCATTGTGACATCTATTTTTTCTTGCTGTTAATATTCCTAGTGTCTTGCTAATGGCGCAGAGAGTTTTACAGACTTATCTCATTAGTGCTGCTTGCTAGGTTCAAGTATTTTCCAAGGAAACGTATTCGTCTGGGAAAAACTCCTCTGACTTTTTAGCATCCAGCCAGCACTTTTTTTCTTGAAAGCTGACATGGATTTAGTTATTTGAGTTAATTTTCCTGCTACATATTTTTTCCTTTTTAATTGCCATTTTCATGAATGCTGAATTTTCACTCATTTGTGGTTTTTTATCAATGCAACTGCATCAGCCCTGTTCTGAACAGCAAACCAGGTGTACTCACATTCTAACCACTATTAAATCTACCTGTCCCTGCAATAAACCAGCTTAGTGTAACTGAGGATTAAGCCAAGTTGTTAAGCCTTCATCTAATAACAATATAAACCTCCATTGCTTTTTCATACTTCAAGCTGTTTGAACCCATTCTGCCCCATCACCAAAATGAAAGGAACATCAAAAGGAAACCAGCATTCCCTGTACATTCAGAATAATTCTATTTCTGACTTCTAAAAAGTAAAATAGGATAGTGTACCCAGTGTCAAGGTTATTTTATGCTTTTTTCATTATTTCTGTCATACCCATTAAATGTTCCCTGGTTCTTAAACACAGGGAATTACCTCAGTCTGATCATGACCTTAAAACTTGAATGATTTAGTGGAAGACATACCATTTTCTTTAGTGAGAACAGTTTTTTCACCTTGTAAAAAATTTCAGGTCTTAACAGAGGGCTGTATGTGTTTGGGTACAGTTTCTTTATACCAGGGGCTTTCATGTTCAATCCCACCTTACAAAATACAGTGTGTCTTTAACTTTGATTTTGTTTTTCTTCTCCTACGCTGTTTATAGTTGCTAGTTAAGTTTAATTATTTAATGTTAGGCAGGTGAATAGAATCTTACTCAGCTGATGGAAAGGTAACCTAAATGATGGGTTAGCTCTAAAAGCCTCTTGCAGTAGTATTTGCTGTGCCATCAATCACACCATTAAGATGCCTTCCTGGTTTATGTAACTTGCAGTAAGTTGCATCAGCTCATACACTGATGGTATTTTTGATCTCTTGACAACCTGCTAGATTAATTTGGAATTGTTTTCAGTCCTAGTCCGCCACAGATTGCCAACATTTATTTTGAACAGGATATTCATATTCATGAGAAGAAAACAACCGCCCTCAGCATCTGAACAGTGACTATAAGCCTGAAGCATATGCTTTGAACTTGCAACTGAGATGTCAGACAGTGATGAGTAGAGGTGTTTATTTCATGTCCACAGTACAGGTCAAAAGAGGTGGGGCTCACCACAGAAATAGTTGATATGCTTGGATAACTGCTTAGATTTTCCTATAACAAGAATCCTACTAACTGCTAGCAGAATTGTGAGTCTTTCAGAAAATCTCAGGTCAAGCCAGAGCAGCCACCCCAAAAATTAAATTCAGCTGCTATTCATGCCCCAGAAAATGTGTGTGTGAAGCTACAGAGGTTTTTTTATCATTTGCCATCAGCCTACCTGATTCATTCTTGCGGAAGGTGCAGTTCTGCACGTCCAGCTGCACTGCCAGACAGAATTTGCCACAACAGGGCATGGGTGTCTGCACAGGCCTGCACCCAAACACCTGCCTTTTCATTCCTAAACCAAACAAGCCCACTGATAGCAAATAACATTGACAATGGTGTAAGAGAATGTTTTCCTGAAGCTGAAATGGATGTTAGTATCCATTCTGATTGCTAGTCTCCAATTTGCAAAGGGAAGAGATATCTTGGTCTGTGCCAAAAGTACAAAAGAAGACAAAAGTATGCATATAGGTTGAAATATGACTAAGATGGACTGTCAATAAGAGAATAGTAGGTCCATTAATTCTATAACCCATGTATTCTAATTTCTTAGACTTTCTATCATGCAATTGATTCCCCAGTGTGTGGTAAAATGTCAAATGACCGAAGTATTTCTTGCAGAGGAGACATCCAGTAAGTCCCTACTATGTAATTTCTGCACAGTATAGAAAAGGGAAACAAGATTGTGTTGGTTTCCATCTCCTGGACAGTATTTCTCTTATATTTTGGGCTACCTCTTTTACTCAACTTGCAGTCTACTAATCTGGGAATTTACCAGTTTATGATAAATGCTCAGATAGGTACAGCATGTACAATTTGAACTAAGGTAATAACAGCCTTACTTATGCAGACACAAAAAACAAAAAACAAACAAACAAAAAAAAAACCAAAAAAAAAAAAAGAAGAAGAAGAAGAAGAAGAACTCTAGCACAAAAATGAGAAAGAGAGCAAATAAAATAAGAGGAAAATAACTATAGAGAAATCTCTATTTTCACATTTATGCATTTGGGAGAATTGGCCTAGAAAATGGGTCTATCCAATTGCTCAACTGATAGGATGAAAATCACACCTGCCATAGGCAGCTGGAATACATTTTTTCCAACTTTATACCTGTAGCAATATATAGTGGCAATAAGATCTGCCATCTAATCATACTGTAATCCAAACATTCTGTTAAACTCTATTTCCTCTGTGTGTTAAGCAACTGCCTTTTCTCCCCTGTGGCACAAAGTTAAGAAAGCATAATTTAATCAACTGTTTTCTTTCCCATTACTATAGTTAATTTATTTCCTTTTGTCAAAAAACCATGCAAAATGTGGGAAGCTTTCCTCAGATGTAACTGCTGATTTCTCAGTAGCAACATTTCTGTCTAACATATCAGAGCATCATGATATTTAACCTGAATTAAGTACCATCTTACTATTTTGAAGAACAAAAGAAAATACAAACATATTTCTAAACTAAGGGGATTTAATGCCTCGGAAATTGGGCTGGAAGAAAAACAGTTCAGCTGTTTGAGTTAAATGGTACATTGCAAACTAAAAGATAATCAATTATGCCTTCCTGAGAAGTGTCAGAGGAAGCGGGTTTCAGCAGTGTGAGCACTCAGTGGCAGCAGTTTGCTGCTGTGCCTTCAGGGCTCTCCCTCCCTGGCAGCAGCAGCAGGTGCAGTGCAGTAAACTGGTGCTGGTGTAGTGAGAGTGAGATGAGCAAAGCTTCCTTCCTGCTGCCGTGGTATTCGTATCAGGTGTGCCTTCAGTGAGACAAGACTTTAAATAAATTTTATTATGATAACAAACACTTCAAATGGTGCAAAAGTTATTTTAACTGACATTTATTGCTCTCTGTTGTATTGCAAGTATTCCCAGAACCTCCTTTTTTTGTGGGACATCAACAGTAGCGCAGCAGGAAGTGATTGCAGTGCTGAGAAACATCTTCTCTTCCATTCACTCACAGAAATCTTGGAACATTCAGACTTCACAACTTGTCTCACAGAGGTCTTACCTCCATCTTGTTCTGGAACTGTTTAAAGAAAATATTTGAGGTGAAAGTAATGAAACAACCACACTAACTCATACAATTAAGTTTCTGTGGGGAAAAAAAAGTGAAGGAATGCACACCTGATTTTCTCCTTTAAATAGAAGCATTCAGCTCCTGCTAATTGGCGATTTGAGTAGAGCTTGGTCAACTCTGAGTAACTGCAAAGGGAAAATAGGCACAGCATGATAAGATTGGGCGAACAAATTTAAAAACAATCTATGCTTTAAATCGATAGTAAATATAATTCAGGTTCTAAATTAGATCTGGATGTTCTCCAGATATTGAACTCCCATTGAAATTTACAGCAACTTCAGGAACATCTCATATTAAAAACCAATAGAATTTTTATTGTGTCTGAGTAGATTTCAGCTATTCAATCCTGTATGGTTCATTTTGTAAACATAGCACACTAGTGTATGAACCAGTTAGGTATTCTATCAGACCAGGGTCAGAAGTTTGACAGGCTATCCTTTGCTAAATAGCACAAATGATACTTTTTTAAAGCTCCCAAAACCAGTCTGAGCAAATTCTTGATGAATTGTGTTCCAGTTTAAAAATCCCTGACAGAGAGACTGATTACAGTGCACACAAGAAATCAAAACCAAACAAAAATAAATAAGAAGAGTTATAATGAAAATGTTCAGGAGAGCAGCAGAGAACAACTATATAAAATGTCCCACTTATTTATACATTTAGGAAAGCATTCCAAAGATTTCTGTGCTGAATACCTGACTGAAAGTGGAAAAGGTCTTTTCCTCAATCAGCCACTGCTGAGCTGCCCATGGCAATGATATGTAAATAGGACTGTGTCCTGGAGGATATAAGGATGTGTCATTTTGGCAGGTATGTACTCTGGTGCTTTGTCTCTGCCACATGATTGCTTCCCTTTTGTTTTTTGTGTCTCTAACCCAAATGCACACTTGGAAACAAGTTAATCACCACTTGCTTCACCAAGGCCATTGCAGCCCACCTGTGGGACAAAACCAGAACTGGCTGTGGCATCCTCGTTGTTGCCACAGTGCATTGCCCTGTCCAGGAGCAAGGAATTCAAAACATCAAGGAGTATCACACAGGCTGTTATGGACTTTATTGGGTAGAAGAGAATGTGTAGGACACCATAAGCAAGGGAGTTGTGGGAGTAAGACTGGGAATGATATTCTGCTTCATAACTGCCACCCCCAGTGTTCACAGATTTGTCAGCAGCCTGTTATATATTGTGGTTTCATTTTGAGGCCCTGTCCCCATGGCAATTCAAGTGTGGATAGCCAGATCTCTGTTTAAATCCCAATCTTGCTGGAAAATAGCCCAATTTGTCCATGCTGAGTAGGATCATGTTTAAAAACTATTTAAATCCTCTCAGGCACTGAGCTTTTGTTTAAAGATGTTTTTTAACCTGAATGCTGCCAGTGCTAGAGCAACTTCAGTAATGTGGAAAATGAGTGGGAGCAACAGCAAAGACATGTTGCTGGCAACCAGTGCTGCTCAAACCTGTTCCACATAGTTGCCAGAGCTTTCCATGTAATGTTACACCAGCAGATTCACACCACTCAGAAAAGGTTGGAATTTTTTGACAAAAAATATTTCTAACCTCTAGCAAAAGTTAACAGATTTGTATTGCAAGAGACTTTGTAAGATATTTGCAAGGGCAAATCACTTTTAATATCTAGGCATGTGTTAATGGATGTTCAAACAAAAACAAGTACTAATTTGCAATTTGCGTTACAGGACAGATTTGGAGGGCTCCTCCAAGTTTTTTCCCCCAGCTCATTCTAGATTTGGAAAATAATATGACCTTTCCTGGAAATGAAGTTCTTTATCTCCCATGCCACTTCCTCAAGAAGGCAGATGTACTTATGATGACATAATGTGATGAAATAAAAGGAAATATGTAGCAATGGAAGGATATAGCCTAAAGGCCTATTTCTGTCCCCAGTGAAATAAATTTAACAATTCCAATTTACTTCAGTGGGACCTGGGTTAAGCTTAAGTAGTATTAAAGGAACTTTAATAGCAGAATAGTGATCTACCTTAGGCAAAAAGAGAGTGGGGGACTTTCAAAATATCAAATTAAGAGACATGGGGTTATATTTATTTTATTGTCCATTTATTATGCCCAGACAATCTGGTGCAGGAACAGAATAACTAAATATGCTCTGGTCTTCCTTTACCAATTTCCTACTACCAGTTCTCTCAGATGAGACTTAAAAAGAATACAAACACATAGACACACACAACCCCAAACCCTCCTCTTGAAGCTATAAAATTCATCCCTCCCTTCCCAAAACTATCTCTGCATTAAACATGTAAATTTATAATCCAGGAACAAGACAGATTCAGTTTCTGAAAATGTTTGAAAAAGACAACTAGTGCTGGATCCTCATTTGTCAGTACAAAAATAAACCTATTTTAATATACTTGTTTAAGTTTCAGATATACCTGTTATGATACAGAGATGTCAAAATATAGTAGAGTGCCCTAAAAACTGACTTAGGCCACTTGAATTCACTGATGTACAATAAAAGATGTAAATTGAACAGCTATGCTATACAACATTCCACTTCAATATTGCTCAGAAATTTTAGACTGTCAGAATCTGGCCATACAAGGACTGTTTGATTGTTGTATTTATATTCTCTATGGAGAATTAATAAATATTTAGATCAAATCCACGTGCATGCATGCATGGTTGACAGAGGAAAGAACCATTTCCATGAGGCTTCAACAACCCCATACTGCTGTGAGGATATAAAAAAATAGAGATGTGCCTTCCAAACTGAGTATGTACTAGCAGGAGCACATTTGCAAATAACAGTGTAGAAATACAAAGTAATCATAAAAATAACCTTTTAAAACTGCCTGTAAAAGAGCAAGTGGTTGATTAAAAGCGTCCCTATTGTTCTTGTTTATTCCCTTTTGGATCAGTGGTTCTGCTGCAATTCATATTGTATTTTTGAGTCACTGCCAATGCTGCTATCTGGAGAGAAAAAACTGAAGCAACTTCAGTGATTGCTGTCTTTATATAATCACAATATGCCAATACTGCAAGGCTGCTAATTCTGTAAGCTTACTTTTTATCATTTTGTACTTCTATTATCCCGGATAAAATAACTACTGCAGAAAATGTTGTGAATGGCTCTGTAATGTCTCCTCAGGCTGGCAGCAGGGTGCTATAGAAAGCTGTGTTCTTAGCTGCTGCTTCTCCTACACATCTTTCCCAGTTGTCACTTCTCTCTGCTGTCTTTGGTGAAGTGGGTTTGCAATTGCCAACAGTTATAAACCTCTTGCAGCAATGCAGAAATAAAAGAAAGAGAGCTACTGGCCGGGAGGAATGAAAGTGCCCATGGAAGAAGGGCCCTTCCCTCAGGATCCTCTTCAGCAAGGGAATAATCTTGGCTTGTGATTTTTACTACGTTAGACTGCATGAACATCCATTCTTTGATGATGCAAAGGGTCCCCATATCTGTTAACCAGAGAAAAAGAATAAAAACCAAATTCCCTAACTTGCTTGAAACACATACTGTAAACAGACAAAATGCAATGCAAGCAAGTCTCTGTGATTCAGGCCTGCAAACAAACTCAGAAAGATGGTATAGTACATTGCTTATCTTTGACTCTCAGGAGATATTTGTAGGATTTAGCTTTCTCTTTTAGATTTTCCCTGAAAATATAATTGCAATAGCTCTAATACATTGCTAAGGCCTTGGCCCTTCACACATCCATGTCAAACTTCATACAGACAAGTTGTCTCATTCATTTAACACGTCTGAAAGTGCTAAGCCGCTCGTGTCTGACAGTGCCTGTCACTGTGCTCCTCTAGCTTTGTGCTGCTCACACTCACCCACTTTGTGCCTGTTCTGAAGGGAGTGCAGGCAGCCCAGCAGTTAAATGCTGCTGACATGACCTGGTAGTCCACCTCCAGAAGCTGCAGTTTTGCCTTACAGATTGCCTGTGGATAACTCCAGAATGGCAATCTGCCTCACAAACTAAAAATGCATATTTTTCTTCTTTATCCCCTAGTATGGGAATAGTCTTCAATAAGAATGTTCACAAATTTGAATGTAAATTGCTACTGCTGTGCATGGAGAAGAAACTACAAAATGCTGACATTGCTCTGTGCTTTTTCACTTCTCTGTCTGATAGAACAATTCAGATTAAGAGTTTAGGGTTTTATTTTTGTTTTGGACTTCAGTATGAGGAGAAAATTAATTGTGGAGAGAAGAAGCATTCACTCCATTCAGAGTTGAACTGGTGAACATGAGAGGAGGCTCAGGATGTTGCAAATGTTTTAAGTCTTAAAATGTCTTGTTACTAGCCAGAAGCTTTTATTATGCAAAGAAATAGTTTTCCTGCCTCATGTAAGCTGACGTACTTTATTAAAAGTCTAAGTTTAACAAAGCTATTTTTATTTTCAGGAAGTCATAGTTTATATGATTTAAAACATGAATACATGGAGGACAGCCCTGGGGAAACTAAGCCCATATCTGGAAATGCAGCAAAAGATTACTTGTGCAAGTTTTTAATTTAACAAATTCTATTTGCAGAAGCCAGAACTAGTAGTGTTCATGCTCCCAGTTTATTCAACATAGCAGTCTCTCAGCGCTGAATGTCCTGCTCTGTTTTATTAATGATTTTAGCCTTGTTCTCATAATTTATCATTTCTTATAGTTCTCCTTTCCTATAATTAAGTATCTCTATTATGCAAAAAAACCATGTGTGAATAATGAGATGCCTTCCAAAGACCGTCACTTAGATCGAGGTCATGAGAATTAGTCTTCTTGAAATACTCTCAGCTCTGCCACCAACTTTATCTGAGACCTTCAATAAACCACTTAGCCTCTCCACACCTGTTATTCCACCTGTCAAAGGAGAATGGCAACACTTTCCAAGCTTGCCAGCTACATTTTACTACGGAGGAATTTTTGCAACTGGTGAGTACAGAACATCTCTCAAGAGCCAGGTGTTACTGCCCAGGCCTTGATGGGCTTGGCACAGTAGGAGGGACAAACATAACCCTGGTCTGAGCTGGGGGCTGGTGCAGCTGGCTGACCATGGCTACTTTGCAGGTCAATACTACAGTGGAGGCCTACAATCACTTTATTGCAGAATTTACCTCATAGGTTTGTAGGTCTAGGGTCTACCTTATTTGGCAGGTAAATTTGTTAGCAGAGTCCTATTCCTATACTAATCTGACAGAGAATCATTTAGAAACTCCAAAGTAAAAATATTAGCAATTTTCCCCCCTCCCAAGGGTTTTAATCTATTACAATTGTTCAGCCTTTTTGGTTTTTGTGCATCTTGAAAATGAGCATAATTTTTAGTATATATACAATATGACTCTCAATTTGAAGATTTTCTGAAGTCAATAAATATATGGAGCATTTGGGAAAAGTGGAAAATGATCTTGAAAAGGGGTAGTTGTCACTCTTCCAATCTGACTTGTTTTCCTCACTCTTTCCTCTCCTCTCCTCTCCTCGCCTCCCCTCCTCTCCTCTCCCTTTTCCTCCCAAGGCTCTTTCTCAAGAGCTGTTTAACTGATGGTACAGTTCCCTTCTGCTAAAACACTGCCAGTCTTCCTGACACTAGCAATTAGTTTCAGCTGTTGTGAGCTATGTTATAACATTGTGCTGCAACACTGGGGGAGTAACAGCTGTTGAATAAAGGATACATCTAAATTTCACCAGTTTTTTAAACCAAAAAACCGATGGTTCATAAGAGGGCTGTTTTATGGAAAGGAGTCAGGAGAGATAGCTAGTTCCTTGGAGGTCCAGTAAAAGAGAGAAAGTCACCTAGCTGAAAGGAATAGGCTCACCTTGGCACTAGATTTCTCCTTATGTAATTCTGTTCTGAGAGCTTACTAATGATGGCCTTTATGAGCCCCACTTCTTAGCTCATAGTTTATCTGAAGCAGTGATGAGAAATCCCAGGGGACAAACTCAACTCCATCACTAAATTAGACACCAAAAACATAAGGGATACAAGATTCAGAGGTGCAAAGGCTTTGTCCTTCTGTCTAGATGCCTCTAGTTTTTTTCACAAGTGGCAATAGCTGGAATATCTCCATAGCACAATCTAGGCCTTATTTGGGTACCTTATGGTAGGGAAGGGAGAAAAGGAGGAAAAAAAGAATAATGTATCAGAGTAATACATTTCATTTTTATAATTGATATAAATTTCATATTATTGGTATATATTACCAGCAACTTCTATATATGGAGGCAGCTGTTATTTCCTTTAATGTGCTTATTTTACTCTGCCCACATACTTCCTTTGCCTCAAGCATGCCTTCCTGGCAACATTGATTATGAATCAGTTTACTTTTGACAGCTGTTCTGAGTACAGCTTTTAGAAAGCTATGAAATCCTTCTTTTCCCAAAGCGTTTTAGGTACTGAAAACATGCTTATAATATAAAACTTAATGTTTTTAACAAGCTCGTCTACAGTGAAAAAAAAGAAAAACTGGTTCATATTGTTACTAAGGCAGAGACAAGGTTATTTTTGCTGTTCACCACAAGGTAAATGAAGAAATTTTATGGGATAGATATTCATAATAACTCTCTGGGACCAGGCAGGCAAAGGTCATAAAGCAAGACATCAGCTACACAAAAATATATGCTCAGATAATTTTAAATGGGAGTGTGAGCTGTGACAGCTGCTGAGAGGGCCTAGGTCTAATTTTCATTTGTTTTTCCTCCTTTGTTTTCCTTCAATAATGAGCATGAAGCAGTACCAGTTAGTGAAAATTTCCATAAAGACTACTAGTACCTTAGAGGACTTGAAGACAGTCTGCAAATGTCCCCAGCTATAACTGAAAGTAAAAACAACCCAAAACAAAAAGCATTTAATTAATGAGTCACATCCAATTGGAAATCCTCTAGGAAATGCAGAGATATGAAATGTCTGTGGCTTCTTTAAGGCCTTTTTCAATCCAAACCAGAGATTCCTTGTGAAACAGGCCAGTAGCTGTTTTTTTCCAGGTGCTCCGTTATTCCCCGAGAGTCAGGAGTGGCCCTGAGTTGATCCTGAGTGAGAGTGTGGTTTCAGAGCCACCCTGAGCTATCTTACGCCCTGTTGCTGTTAAAAGAAGAAAATCTGCTTCCCCTGTGCTATCCAGCTGCTCAAGCTTGCTATAGGGATCCCTCAGCTGTGAGACATCAACTCTCTGATCTTACTGAAGGCCAATATTTCTTTCTTGAAGGCACAGTTTTCAACCAGATCTACAAGCTTATCTCATTTACCAAAAATTTTCTAATTTTGGTAGGAAAGAGAACATGTTCCTGAGACCAAGGCACAGTCCCCCCTTTTCAGTGCAATTCCATCAGAAGCTTAACCCAAGCTAAGAAAGTGTCTTGAATACATTTTGCATGACCAGAACCAATTGGGTTTATGTCTTCGGTGTTTCCTTATGCAAATTCCTTTAGCATTTTGGGAGTTGAAGTGTAATTTTGTCAAACACAGCCTGCCAGTGTCAGCATCTGGTTAAGCCAGCTTCAAACACAACCATTACAGTTGCATGAGAAACCTGCATGTGGCAGCAGGAGGTGTTTGGCTTTGTCCTTGTGCCCCTGCAAGAGGACTAGCCCTACACTTAGGCAGTGTCCAATTCGTGCTGTGGAGCAGGAAACCCACAGACATAGCTCACACCTTCAGCTGAGTTCAGCACTGACAAGCTGCTCAGTGTCAGAGCCTCAAGACCTAGGTCTCACCTGATGGCTCAAGACATTCAAGCATTACCTGTATGTAAACATGCCAGCACACAAGATCATGCACCATACTCCAGGCATTTTATTAATCACATAATCATACTTTTCAGAGCTTCTTCTAGGACAAGCCAAAGGCAATCGGGCTGTCTTTAGTATGTAGAAGTGTACAATATCAAACACAAGCACAACAATTATTACAGTGATTTATAAACTTCCAGCAATTTTCTATAATCTTTCCTATCTTGTTGTGGGCACCAGCAAATTTTCCCCAACTTTATTCTGGATAGTGCATGTCTGACAGATAATTATTGCTCAGAAAATACATTCCATGTGAAATATTTTGTAGCCAGTGATGCTGTATGTAATTCATCAGAGAATTGTAGCATTGCACCATATCTCCTGTGATTGACTTTAAGGAGTGATTTCTGATGAAAATTCCTGCTGTGAGAAGCAGAAAAATTGGAGCAGTATTGGTCTCTGCAGATGTATTCTTCAGATCCCAGATTTCCCATTCCAGATACAAAGCTGAAAAACTACTACTGTTTCACTGTAAAAACCAGTAGAAAGTAACTTCTTAACCCTATCAAGCCTGACCTATGACAAGATGACAATAAGGGCTATCAAATCTTTTCATGTATGTGTTTGTGAGTGCATACACAAACATGCAAATCACATGCATAGGTATCAGTCTCCTCACATAAGGGAGGAGGGTTCTAAAACTGGGCACTACAAGATGAATAAGACAAGGTACAATTACTCGTACAGTGGGTAGACTAAAATAACACAGACATAATCTGTACAAGCAGGCCCTTTCTCCCCCAACAGTATTGTTACATTCATCTGGGACACGCACTGTGAAAAAAAGGACTTGACCTCCACAACAGTACCCAAAGTCACAGGCCTTTGCCTCTCCTCCAGGCCTTTTTATGCTAGCTTTAGGTCTGCTGACATGTCATGGAAAACCAGGTTAAAGAGGCAAAGGCAGGTGTTTTCTTCTTGCCAAAACTAGTGAAACCTCTCCATGTTGTTTCACACACCTGCCTCTTAGGGGGCAAATTAATTTAAAGATGAGAAATGAGAACTGCCTCTGCTGATATGTCTTCACAAAGCTGTGCAGAGAGGGCCACCCAGGTGCATGAGCAGGTCCTGGATTGCATAATGAAAACCAGCACTTTTAAAGAGATACCCTTATTCCGGTGCCCTGGAGGACCTAGCTCTTGATTCCATTAATATGGAGGAGACATTTCCCCCTAAGGAAACTCTGCAAATGCCACTATAATATTTCTTTTTTTCCTAGCCCCCTTTCACAGGTCTGCTTGTGGCCAGCTGCAAGGTGGTGCTATTCATGCTGCATATTCTGTTCCAGTTGAAGGAGTGTCCTCTTTGTTGTGATTATGTGCATAGATGCTGATCACTCATACTCACTTTTCCTGGGACTATCTCTCACCCAATCCTGCCCGTGTGCCCTGACACTGTACAGGGTATTTGGGTGAAAACCAGAGCGATCTCTGGTTATTCTGTACAGTCACTGTGGTGCACACTCATCACCATGCTGTGCATGCCCAATGCTGCTGAATTTTGCAGTGGCCCTGTTCCTGCAGCTAAATGCAGAAGATAAAAGAGAGACACAGTCACTCTGAAAAGCAACTGTGGTGTCATGCAGACAGCAGAACCTGACTGTGGCTCTCTACCTTTCTCTGCCTTTGGGAGCTATAACCTGCTCTAGTCCTTTCTGCTGACAGCATCTTGTTTTTTACCCTCAGCTGCCTTTAATGCATGGGCCATTAATGCACCGTGGATACACAGCCAACATTTATCTGCTCACTCAGCCAGACATCTGGAGCTCAGTGGCATTTGACCTCTTCTTCACTCTGGACCAGGCAGCGTGGGCAGGTTTCATTACACTCCCTGCTGCCTTTATGTTGCCACACAGATGGACACTCCAGACCCTGACGTGGATACCTCACTCCTGCCTTGGCTCCAGATGTTTTCTTCAGACAGGATGTGTAAGTAAAGGAATCAACAGCTAATTTCATGAAGGGAGGAAAGGAGGGGAGTTATTGCTATGAAAACAATATTGTGCTTGAAGGGAAAATACTTTGGACACGGGAACTTCAAAGTAGGACAAGAGTGATAAGAAACAGATCTCAATCAGAGCTTAATTTCCTGTTTTCTGTTCAGAACAGTCCTATGTTACAACCAGAGCAGTATTTCTATCCTTGCTAGGTCAGGAAGCTTTTATACTAAACACTACTGATTGCTATGATCAGAATATGAAGAAATAACAACACACAAAATATTTTTTTTCTACAAAAGATTTTGACCTGCTCTCTTTCTGCTGTTCTGGTAACCCAGCTGTGAGTATTCCCACAACCTACCACCACGATTATTAAAACTTCTTTCTCTTTGGCTCCCCATTGCCATTTAATCTATTAAAGCAGATCTTAGAACTGTTCAACTTGTATAAACCTGGCCTTGTCAACCTTCTTCATTACCTTTAGCTCAAGGCTCTGCTCTGATCTCCCAGTCAAGTGAGAACCCTTGAGAATTCCCCTCTAGGAATTCAGCCTCTGATGCATCTCACCCTCTACACAACCAGGCTGCTACCCTCACATCATGGTTTTCTCTCTCTGGAGGTGCCCTCAGTCCCTTTCTGAACATCTCTGAGTTCTTTTCTTCATGAAAATCATGGAATCACACAGAATCACAGAGTATATGGAGTTGGAAGGGACCTACAAGGATCATAATGTCCAACTGCTTGTCTTGCACAGGATGTTTCCAAGAATCACACCATGTGCCCAAGAGCATTATTCAAATGCCTCCTGAACTCTGTCAGGCTGGTGCTGTGACCACTTCCCTGGGGAGCCTGTTCCAGTGCCAGCCACCCTGTGGGTGAAGAGCCTTTTTCTAATATCCAACCTAAACCTCCCCTGACTCAGCTTCAGGCCATTCCCTTGGGTCCTGTCCCTGGGAACCGGAGAGAAGAGATGAGGAAAAAGATAAAGGAAAAGAAGAAAAGAGGAAGGGGAAGGGGAAGGGGAAGGGGAAGGGGAAGGGGAAGGGGAAGGGGAAGGGGAAGGGGAAGGGGAAGGGGAAGGGGAAGGGGAGGAAAGGAAAGGAAAGGAAAGGAAAGGAAAGGAAAGGAAAGGAAAGGAAAGGAAAGGAAAGGAAAGGAAAGGAAAGGAAAGGAAAGGAAAGGAAAGGAAAGGAAAGGAAAGGAAAGGAAAGGAAAGGAAAGGAAAGGGATAAACCAAAATAGTGTCTATCTTAGAGTACTGTTCCTAGCAAGATGGAAGAAGGAAGAAATTTTCAGTATTCTAGAACTGCAACTAGTCCTCAGCCTCTATACTGGCATCAAAATGCAAATGTAATCTGCATTGTTATAAAGTATTTGCAACCTAAAACCAATACATGTCTACACCTAATGAAATAACAGGGACAAATCTGGGCTTCTGAGCTGATTGTGGCTTGCAAACAGTCCAGCTACAGGCAGTACCTGCTGCTGACAGATTGTTCAACAAGAGCGGGCTCTGTAGGCCCAGAAGCTGTTGGATCACATTGAATTCTTTGGGTAAAGGAAGAAAAATTTTAGCCAAAGGGAAGAGTTTCTGTGGCCAATATAAATTGCTTTTCCTAGCTCTTCCTCTGGTTTTTGCATTCACCTGGCCTAGCTGATAAGGAAATTCCAGGCAGGAAGCTGTTATGCTGCTGAAAAGAACTAAAAACCTCTGTGGATTTCCAAGGGTCTGGAGGCAGCTGTTGAGAAGCATCATGATCTTTTCAGAAATCCTCTGCAATGTTGTCGTACCCAGCTCTTTGCGTTGGGGCAATGTCCATCTCCCACAAAACACCAGTCAGCTCCCATGCCTTCCCCAGTAGCTCAGACACCGGGAATGGCCCGTGGCCCTGGGGCTGGTCACTGCCAACCACCCCTGCCTAACAGAGCTGGGGCCAGCTACTGACCCAGGTGCTGGGTGGTGCTGGCAGGGTCCAGTCCTGCCCATTGCACTGTGAGACAGGCTATCATGACAGCAGCACTGTTCGGGATACTGAAAGTCTGGGGATGACTGTGCAAGGAGGTTGGGACTCTGAAAAGTGCAGCGCTCCCAAGTCCTGCACAACCCACTCCCAAGTGCCAGTAACAGCAGCTGTGGGGTGAGTGTGGGTACAGCTATCCCTCCCCTGCTCCCATGCCCTGCACTTCCCTGAGCAGTGCCATGGGGACTGCCTCAACTGTCCCTCACCTGGTTTCATTCACTGGGCTCCTTAGGGTCAGCTGGAAATAGGCCAGAGTACTGTCTGCCATTTGGAAGTCTGAGAAGGCACTTCTTATGGAATCAGGCTTTTACCTAAAATGCCAACCATAGTTCTCCATTCACATCTCTAGCTTTCCTGCTTTTTCTGCAAGGACACATTATTACATTTAATAAAGGAGCCAAGAGCAAAGGTGAAAGCCATAAAACAACTGTGTAAGTGCTTGTGTCCATCTAAGGCTGTTCAGGGACACAGATGGGCAGAACACTAGAATACTCTATTGTGTCAAATGTACAGTTCATAAAATCAAACACATTGTTCAAAATACCCTTTCAGTCAGGTGCTACCTGTTGAAGCATTAATATGCAATATGTCAAGGCATAAAGATGAGCATAACAAATGAGGGGAGTTACAGTGTCTAACTTGCCTTTGAAGCAGCCTGTCCACAGCTGCACAGCTGTGGAAGCATTCTGTAGTGTGAAGCTTTGTCAAGTTTCTTGGACAATTTTGTTGCTCCATACCGAAATGCCATGTGCAAACATAGGTTAGAAGGCCTGAAAAAGGCTTTGTTGGTGCTCTCTGCAGTTGGTTCTATGACTTATCTTTTTGGACTGATACGTTACACACACCTATGTATATATTTAACTGTACTAGATATACTTCTTAGATAACAGCCACATTGTCTGTAGAGATAAAACACACAAGACTTGAAGCACAGAGCTACTTTCTCTGAAAGTAAATCAATCACTATGTTGAAGATCTATACAGATATTTTCCATGGTAAAATTTAAAATAGCTTCAGAAATAAAATGAGAGGTTATGCATTCTTTCTATTGATTTCTGTATTGCCTTTAGACCACTGCATACCCAAAGGCACGCAGTGAACATAGGAGCTTGGCATGCTTTGAAGATTATGCCAAATTCTGCTTGCTTTATGCAAGAAGGTGAAATCAATGATATTGCTCCTGTACAAAAGACACAGAAAAATTATTCCAAAGTTACTCATTTCCTTGGCAAATTGTCCTTATAAAGCATGCTGCCAGTTCTGCAAGCTTTTAAGCAGTGGATTTAATTAGGCTGTTTATATAAGCAGAAGCATGTACTTGTTCAAATGCTGCCCAGTTCAAATTCTATGCCACAGCTGAAGTTTTTGTATGAAGGCATGCTTTAAGGAAGTAAAACACTCCTTACTGAAAGCCCTCTCCCGCTGCTGTGGCAGTAATGGTGTGGGTGAGGGCCACACAACTGGGGGCTTTAAAATTGTATTTCCATACAGTACCTTTCTTCTTCCTTGTGAGATTGATGAGCAAAGATAAGGCGACAAGAAGCACCAGCCTTACTGGTTTTAATGGACTCAGGATATCCACAGTGCTTTACATGTTGTATATGTTGCATATACAGCTATCTGACATGGAGTAGGCTGCTCTTAACTCTTCTTCTAATTCAGGGGTAGCAGAAACATTAATCACTCAAAAAACATCATCTGAGGTATTTGGTACATGGTTAGCATCAGTCCCTATATATTGAAAAAAAGAATAATTTTGGTTCTCAGCAAGAAATGATAAAAATCATGATGGAAAAAAGACAAGACAGATAGTAGCAAACAGACCAAAAAGATAGAGAAAAAACCACTCCTTTCTGTACATAGTCTAAGTCTGTTCTGACTCTTGTACCCAAATCAGAGTCTGCTGTGGACAACATTACATAGGTAAACAGAACTAGAACTTCATACTAACAAGAAATTCCTCTCACATTCCTAAATAGCTTTTGAATGAACCTAAAATGTGAAATGGGAGCAGTGGAATCCCACTGATTCATGTAAATTGAGTTTCCTCATGTTTAACTTCATGGAAATACCAGGAAAGTCCCTGCAAATAATTTTTAGCCATTATCATTTCAGGAGTAGTATGCTCAGAGTCCATCTGCTGGGTAAGGATTAAATAACTCATGCTAATACAGTGTTAACAGCCCGTAACTCTACAATGTCTGTGAAACTGGCTCTGCATGGAGTTCATAAAGAGCGTGCTGCATTGGTTTAGCACAGTAAGAATTTGGTGGCTGGGGGGCTTCTGTGAAAAGAAGATGCAATGCCAGTTGGCTCCAGGATGGTCCAACCTGTGGCCAAGGTCAAGCCCATCAGCAATGTTGGCAGTGCCTCTGGAACAATGTACTTAGGAAGGGGGAAAAAGCGTGTGCAGCAGCAGTCACAGCCAGAGAACAGAGTGAGTGAGTACACATGACAGCAAGAGCCCTGCAGACACCGAGGTCAGTGAGCAGGAGGGGCGGGAGGTGCTCCTGGGGCTGGAGCTGGCATTCCCCTGCAGCCCCTGGTGCAGACCAAGGCGAAGCAGCTGTGTCCCTGCAGCCCGTGTGGTTCCACAGCAGAGCAGAGATCCACCTGCAGCACATGGAGGAGCCCCCTCTGGAGAAGATAAACGTGCCTGAAGGAGACCGTGACCCTGTGGGAAACCTGTGCTGGAGCCGGCTCTTGGCAGGACCCGTGATGAGAGGAGCCCAGACGGGAGCAGCTTTGCTGGCAGGACTTGTGACCCCACAGGAGACCCACTGCAGAGCACCCTGATCCTGAAGGATGGTACGCTGTGGAAGGGATTCATGCTGGAGTAATTTGTGAAGTCTGTGAGAAAAACTCATGTTGGAGAAGTTTGTGGAGGGCTGTGTCCCATAGGAGGGATCCCACACTGGAGCTAGGGAAGAGTGTGAGCAGTAAAGCTTGAACGGAACCTATTCTCTACCCCTCTGCACCATGGGCAAGGGGCCAAGAAAACCAAGAGACCAGTCTGGAAAGAAGGGAAGGGTGTGGGGAAGGTATTTTAAGATTTGGGTTTGTTTTCTCATTATCTTAATCTGATCTTATTTATAATAAATTCAGCTACTTTCTGGACTTGGATCCTGTTTTACCCAGGATGGTAACAGGTGAGTGGTCCCTCCCTGTCCTTATCCTTACAAGCCCTTTGTTATATTTTCTCTCCCCTGTCCATCTGAGGATGGGATGGGTAGAGCAGCTTTGGTGGGTACCTGGCATCTAACCAGTGTCAACCCACCTCACACAGGTAGAGGTCCAATATGCAATGTTCATATAAAAACCATTAAGACAAAAAAAGGAGACCAGCATCTCACTGGATTTTCACCTTTTCCACCTGGCAGGAAAACTTCTTACTGTAGAGATCATGGACAAGAGGGGTATAGGTATACTCCCACCAAGTGCAGCACAACATCTCTTTTTGTTCTCTCTTTCTCCTTGTCTCCTCATTTTCTTGTAAGCAGTGGTGGTGATGTAGGAATCTCCTTCCCTTTCATCTTCTGCTGCTCTCAGTGTGGTTGAGCCCATTGCTTCTAAATTACCTTAACAAATATATATCTGGTGTAACTCATTATTTTCCAAGCCTCCGGCTGAATCCTCATTCCTACTCATTCTAATGGTTCTATTGAACATGCTCTGATACTGTGGGTGTTAAGATTTCAAACATCCTAACAAAAAGGCTGTCTGCTTTACAGGAGACAATACTTCACTATGAGAAGTCACTGATCACAGTCTAATTGACATCAGTGAGAGCTGCATTTCATGCTCTTCTCGATATCCTGTCTGTATTTTCCTCTTTTCCTCTGGTTATAGTTGTTAAATTGCCCCAGCCTCACCTTACCTTCTGAGGGCATATATTCGCAGAGTAATCATGGCACATAAGTGTGCTATTTTACACCAGCCAGCACTACAGCTCATACTTCTTAATTTCCTTATGTATATGGATACTGTCTTGGAGATTTATTTAAACTGTTCAGTTTATCTTAGTTTATTCCTAAGTTCAGATTGGAATGAACACAAAACAGTATTTCTTCACCTGTTTAATAACTTTTAAGATAGCTTTTCCACCTCTATTTAGCAGCTCTTAGCAATTTCTATATATTAAACAGTCCTCTAAATAAAACAAAAATAAATACATAAATAAAATAAACACAAAAGTTCTTAATTTTTTTTCTTGTTGCTAGAATTTGCAGAGCCCCATTACTTCCAAAAAGGTGGTTTTTTTAGGATTCAATGTGATTTTAATTTCAAATCTCTTCCAGATATTACATCTGGTCCAAGGCTATCCAGTTCAAGTGCTATTGCAGGTTTCTTTTGAGTCTTTAAACTTTTCTATTTCTCTAGTTATTTTCCTTCTTTGACATGGAGTCGAGGACATAGCAGAAGGAGAAATCCCTGAGAGACCATATGACTTAACTTTTGTGGGTTTAGTTACTGCATATCTGATAAATTACTTCACCTTTAGAAAAGTGAGTTTTAAATTAATGGAATTATATAAGAACAAAATTATGAAATCTGCTTCAAGCTTTACTGGATGTCTTGATCACAGACACAGCATTGTTTACTCTTTCCCCAGGTTTTGGGGGCTTTTTTTGCACTCCTTTTCTCCTGTATATTTGATGTTCTGCCCTGAAATGGATAAAAACCATGTGCCGACGTTTGCATGTTTGTTCTCTATTTTAAGTGTTTGTAGTTTGAAAAACTCATTGAAATGTGGTTTAGAAAATACTGAAAGAAATTGCAACTTGCATCTTAAAACAGAATTTCAAACAAATCTCTCTTAGGGCAATGGGAAGTACATCAAACAGCATGCTTTAAAGTATGATTCATCATTTGATGTAGCTGATGCATCATAACATGTTTCCCATCTGACAAAGGCGGGTAATGCACCCTTTACAGCTGTGTGTCAAGTGTTTTGTCACTGGAGCCACAGGTTCCCTCAATTTTGCATTTTGCACAGCAGCTAAAGCAAAGCAGTGCTGAGAAGCACACCTGTCACAGTTCTGCCCACCCGAGGCCTTGCTACATGGCTTTTCCTCTGAACACACATTAAAGGCATTGCAAAAGAAACTTCACAATTTCTAGAGTCTTCGTTTTTCCTTTTTTTTTTTGTACTGTTAGTCTGACATAAGTTAACATGTTTCATTTTCTCACACCTAACAAGCTTACAATGATTTAATTCCATATTTTGATGAAATTGTGAGAAGCTGGGAGCTTCCTACCTAATGTGTGGACATCTACAATATTATCAGAAAGTAATATGGGTAAAGATTTGATATGATCTTCCTCATCGTAACATATAAGAGCTTTACAATCCTCTTTCTCTTAGAGGGGAAATTTTCTTCCTTCATTCTCCAGAAGGAATAAAATATACAGCCAGAAATTTCCACAAACTAAGTAATTGTTTATCTAAGTCCCACTGAATGCACCTGAAATAAAGAAGAAATAGGCAATATTACACTGAAAAATTGACTGCAAAACAGGTAATTGGCCCTAAACATTTCTGCTCAAAGAAATTACTTTCTGAACATGCTGCAGTTCTAATTATGACTGCAATGAAGTCATAAGACCAGGCACAAATTAATATACTCTTTGCCTTTACTATTTCTATATTCAGTCCTGTGTTCCTCTTTAATCTGAACATAATGAGTCTTCTTTCCATCTCCAGCCTGCACTGCTGGAGACTATGATTAAACAATGAAAATCTGACATTTATCTATAGAGGGAAATTGTTTAAAAAACCACTTAGTACATGGATTTTTTTTTTCACTCATGCAGAATTAGTCCTTAATATTCCTTTATTCCATTTACTCTTCCTTCTATGCATTTTAATGCTCTTGCTCTCATTCCTGTGATCACTCATTTTGGACTTTATTTATCGGTTTGGACAATAGTGCAGGGTCCAGTGAGACCACTTGACTGCTTGTATTTCCACAAAGCATGTTTGGAGGAAAAATTACTGAGGAAACTACATGCATAATCAAATAATAGGGACCAAAAAATTTAAAATCTGGCATATTCTTAATATTAAAGGGAAATTCCTTCAGGGGCTGTGTTCAGGTAGGTAAGAATTCCTTCTTCGTTCGCTCTCAGTTCTCAGTACTATATCGGAGATCTCTTCCGCTGATACAGTGTAATATGTTACAGAATAACAATGCAAACTGCTACAAAGGTTACTATATATATTATGTAGCCTTTGAAATATTATCCAAGGGCATTACAGCCTGAAAGCCACGCTCTTCCCCTTGTGACACGGATAGACGCAGCTATGTGAGAAAAATGCAGGTTTGTTCATCCCCTGTCCTTAAAAGCACTTTTATTTTCATGGCTAGTTTGTGCTGAGTTGCCAAAAACCCTCCAAGAAACTGACTTCAGAATGTATCTCTGAGCGTCAGGAGAAAATCTGAAGCAAAGGATAGTGGCCTTCCCAAGGACAAAACACACAAATGGACAGATAAAAAATCCACAAGGCAACAGCAGTGCTGGCTCATGTGCAGGTGGGGTGGACAGCAACAGAACACTTAATAAATGCACGCTTGGAACAGTAAGGAAGCATTGCAATGACCTTTTTTGTTTTTTTCCTTTACAAGCTGGCAGGGGGAAGTGTAGAGTACTGTACAGGTCACTGCTTGTTTTGACTAGCACAGTTCTGGTGCACAGTGAGCAGAGTGACAAAATCCCCGTGCTCGGTTACGGAGATGACTTTCAGCTGGAAAGGGCGGTTCAGGGCAGCTGAGTCAGCCTTCACCCACGGCCACTGGCCTCAGAGAACAGGGCAGCCACTGCTACAGCAGCAGGTGTGACAGCAGGAATCTTCCCACTTTTATGGCCCAACACAAAGCATGCCATCCTCTCCCCCAGGCTCAAGAGGCCATCATTTCACCAGCTGTTTATTTAATCCTGATTAATCCTGGACTCAAGCCATGGCCTTTTGTGTAGATGAGATGAAAAACCTGAAGGACACACCACAAGCAAAAGGAAAGCATAACTTGAAAAGTAGGTGCTTTTACTCCACCATCTTGAGGCAAAGCAGATAACTGAAGCTCTAACTAAATGGAAATATTTGTTTCTATAAAGAGCAAATTATTTAAACTTATTGCTATTTTTCAAAGTATAAAGACATGACCTTCCTTTCTTTTCCTCTCTGCAGACTTATTCTCGCTGGCAGAAAAAAAAAAAGCCAACACACACAAGCTTCACTAGTGAAGTCTTTCAACAGAATTAGGTATTTAGATATCTATGCCACAGATTTGCCCTCAAAGAAGCTAAATATACTTTACCCTCAAAGATGACTGGATTTGGACTATCAAAATATCAAACACATATAACTGTAAAATCATGGAATCATCAAGGCTGGAAGAAACCTCTAGGATTGCCAAGTCCAACCATAAACCCAGCACTTCCATTGTAACCCCTAAAGCACTAACCCATATCACCCAGCACCAAATCCAGATGCCTCTTAAACACCTCCAGAGATGGTGACTCCACCTGGAATGGTAACTCCCAGGGCAACCTATTCCAATGCCTGACATGTCCTAACAGTGAATTTTTTTTTCCTAATATCTAATCTGATTCTTCTCTCTCAGGTGAAGGCCATTTCCTCTGGTCCTTTCACTGCAGGGACAGTAGAAGCGACCAGCCCCCACAGCCTCCTTTCAGGGATTTGTGGAGAGCAACGTGGTCTCCCCTGGGTCCCCTCATGACTAAACAAACCCAGCTACCTCAGCAACTCCTCATAAGGCAAGTGTCCTAGACTCTTCACGAGCCTTGCTGCCCTGCACTGGCCACACTCCAGCACCTCAATATCCTTTATACCAAATACCAACCTTAATACTCAATTTGTGTTCCTCTTTGTGCTTTGTTTTAAGTAATTATCTTCCCATAAAACTAAAGATCAAAGATTTGACAGCCTGCCAAACTTCAAACTTAGGGACTGAATTTTGCAAGTAGTTTGGAAAGAGTTATCTGAAGCTGGGAAGTATTAGGTCTCAGCTCTTCCTGTAAGCTGGTCAGCCTTTATTTTTAGTTTTCAATTGTCAATATTTCTTTTCCTTTTGTAAAGGAAGTTTAAAGTACTGCCAGTACTTGAAATTGTATTTACAAGTCCAGTGTGATACAAACAGGGCTGATAATTTTATGCAGCATTCAGATTACTTCAGCTCCTTCAGCTGGCAGGACCTCTAAGAAAAAGAATAAATGCTTATGTCACTGAAGTTGCCACAGGTTTGCTGATCTCATGTTAGCTGAAAAACTAAGATCTCAGCTCCTTAGGGAAGGTACAAGCCACCTTTCCATATTAAACTTTTAATGCTACTTCCAGATCAAGTCTTTGTAAAATCACACTGTGGTTTAAAAGCACTCCCTTGTAAAATTAGCAACTAAATGCTTCCTTTACCAAAGTGCACAGGAGCAGAGAAGGGAATTAATTTTCCCCTGCTACGTTAGAACAAACACCTTGTTGCACCTGAAACCATTAAGAATTCAACACAAATCCTACCCACACAAACCAAAGCAATTAATACATTAAATCTATCACCTGTGTTTTATGAACATCAGGCTATAGAAAACATACTTACACCATGATTGATCCCTATCCTAACCTTGCAGAAAAACATGACTGAAGTAACCTTTTATTTTGAAACTATTAAATAAAGAAAAGGGAAAGGTGGTTAGCACAAGAGCAGAACTTAGTGTTTAAATTGGAAATACTCTTCCAATGTATTTCATGCCCTCAATAAAGCTACAGTGTATATGAAGTCAACAGTTTGTAAAAGAGAATTCCAAGGCAGAAGGCTCCAACAGCTGCATTTCCGGTAGCCAAAGCCAAAAGCTGAAGCACAAAAGAAATGTGCTACATGGAATCACCAAGGTGGCATCTGTTCTGCCAAACTCCGCACGCATGTGACTACCTTGAGCAGACATGGAACTCGCCTGCACAAGCCCAGGTCTGGCTAAGCAGCACTGCCAGTGTCTCTGTGCAGGTCATGGACACACCCTGCCCAGCAACAGTGTCTGAAGAGTTGCTGGTCAGACCACACTGACCTCTTGGCTCGGGCAGCTGGGCTCTAGCAGATCTGAACAAGCACCGAGGCTTTTCCAAGAGCACCTCCTGTCTGCCTGCAGAAGAACTCTATGTTGTTTTTTTTATACAGACATAATAAAACTAGAGTTTAAAGAACTGTTTACCTTTAAGGCATATCTTTTATGATTCATTATATATACTCTAGAAGGAAAGGCACATGCATTTGCTTTAAAAATTCTGCTGTTCCAGTAAACCTAAAAAACTTAAGTGTGATTGAATTGTGTTAATGTGAACCTATTCAACTAGTTTCTGTTGTAAACAGAAAACCCTTTTCCCCTCCTAAGCCATTAAGTGAAAACCCCTGTAATAACTTGAAAAGTTTCAGCTAAGACTTCAACCTTTGCAAAGAGAGACTGCAACAATAGTTCCTTTTTATTGTTCATTATTTGTATTAATTTAAAAAGAATAAATATATATATATATGAACACAATCCTAGCAATATCAAGAACAGATTCCTACCCAAAGTGAAATTAAAAAGGGAAATGAAAACTGGAGTGATGGCTGGATTCTGGAGTGCAAACCAGCAGGTAAGCATGAAATAAGGGGAAGAGGAATAGTCACTATGACCAACTAGCATGAAGAAGCCTTTAATTAGCCTAATAAGCAGCTGCTCATTATGCAGGTTTGTGAGATTTTTTCAAGACTGAAAAGTTAAATCCGAAGAAAGCGAACACCTACCGGGCCTCGACAGCAACCAAATATGAGACACTTTTAGGCTCAGTAACATATTTGGATTCCCATTTACCCAGGTTTAGATATCCCCTGGATTCCTATTTAAGATCACATCGAATAAGAGCAAGGAATAGGCCTGTCAGCCTCTTATGTCAATAGTCTTTTTTGGATTATCTTGATTTTCCTCATCTCAACACTGCAGAATTTGGTTTGTCTTTGCTGCCAGGAATGCACAAGGACAGCAGAAATATGGGATGTTAATGCACACACCATAAAGATACTGCACAGGAGTGTAAAAACATTCATTCTGAAGACCAATGAACTGTACCACCTATTTTTACAAGGTACTTTTTTTCACCAGTTGTGTATGTTATTCAAGTGACTCATTCTGTATTTTTGAGTGTTCAAGATATATGTAAGATGAGGGACAAAAATGCCTGTTGAATTGCAAGCCTGATCCTGTAAATTGACACTTCCCTACTTTATTTCTACTGATGTATTCTTACTAAAAATAAAACTCTGGAACACATGACAGCAGAACAATACCAAAACAATAGTCACATGACAAATTTCTCCACTTGTGGCTTCTTTGAAGAGCATATAAAAGACCACCATCTACCACTGATATCAGTGAAGTCTTTTACTACCTATTTTGCATGGTAATGGGCAATACGGTTTTGCATTTGTAGTGAAAGAGCGAAGAAGAGCGAAGAACAGGCATCAGTTCTATAAAATCAATCTGAAGGATAAAATCTCCAAGACTACACCCACAACCTAAGGAAGTGGCTATAAGAGGTGAATTGCCCCCAATTCCAACATGCCATGGGATGTCAGCCTTAATGGTTATATAATTTACCAGTCTTGCCTGACCCCTGTTTAATTACTTCTGCTTAAAAGTTAGTCATTTCACCTGAGGCAATGCTCTCCTTTCTCTTTACAGTTGCCACTACCTTGTATCTTCTCTTTCTGGCATATGACTCTCTTATGCCCCTTACAGGAAAAAAAAAAAAAGTCATTGTAGGCAGGCTGCAGAAGGATGGGAAACCAGACATAGAACATAGTCCTTAGGAAGTAAACAATACCAGGGGCCTAGAACAGGACATCCCCTACAGACAGACATTTGTTTTGTAGTGGTAGCCACTAGAATACAACAAATGGCAAGAACGTCAGCCATTTAATTCTATCTCCCATCACATGCCTAGTGCCTTTTAGCTACAGTGCAGGGAGTATCAGTTCAATTCAAAGAGGGTTACTGACAGCTGCACTTCCTGCTGGCTGCCCTGGCCATCGCAGCCAGAGGCAACAGTTTTAAAGAAAGGAGTACTTGTCATATTGACATGCTTTGTGAGAAAAAGAGACTGGATGAAGGCACTAGTTTTCTGATTTATTCCGCCAGTCAAGCCTAATCAGTACACATGCACATAGGCAATTCTGACATCTTGGAGACTGAGATTAACAGGTACAGCATGACTCATGAGGTGACATGTATTGTCAGACTGCCTCACCCCTTTGTGAGGTACTTAGATCCTAGGGTCGTGCCTGCTATCAATTTCATGAAGAAAAGATTCTATGTATCACTGCAGTTGTACCTCCTTCCAATTAAAATGGAAGTGAACGGATCATTGCAGTGAATTCCACATGAAACAAGGAAGTATCCTTTAAAAAATACTAATTATTAGGGCTTACTAATTACACTTTTCATATTTACTCTAGGCGAGTTCACTTGCAACTAAACAGCAAGACCGTTTTCTTTGGAAAATGTCTCAGTCACTCAATGATTACCAGTTAAAACACAAACCACAAATTCATAAACCAACATCCTTAGGTTATGTTGTATCTAGGTTCTCTTCTGCTGTCACCTGAGAACTCAAATCCTAACATTCTGGCTCATTCCAAAGTGTCTGGGAGAAAAAATACACTAAACATGCCTCTCCTGTCTGTAAAACACAAATAATTTATTCAGATAAACCTTTACGAGTGCTCTCAAGCATCACAGTATACTAGTGTACAATTAATGGCAACTTCAGAAATCATGCTTTTGGTACAAAGCATAAATTTAACATTAAATACCACAAGATGATTTTTCATTACTTCAAAGAAGCTTATGATTGACAATAAACTCAAAAATAAATATTATCAGTATTCAGGACTCAATTTAATTTTTATATAGCTTTGAAAAGCTCTGGATTGCTGGGAAACAATCTCTGTCTGAGAGCTGTCATAATCAGAAGCATTCCTGGCTGAAGTAACATAATTCATGAGTGTACTTTTAAGTTCTGTGAAAGTATTACTACCTTCCGCAGAACAAGTGCATGATGATATCCCAGAACTCAATAAAATCACTGAGTTGATTTCAGTCTCTTTTTTCCTGGTAACAGTATTTCCTCAGGATTCTTGCTTTTTTGTTGGTTTATCTAAGTAGGGAGTGTTGTCCTGTAGCAGATCTTTCCTGGGTATGAGTACTGAAATAGAAAAAAACCCAAACAAAACAGTAAGACTATAATCTTATGGAAAATACTGGGAAAATACTATTTCAAATTCTAAAGGTGTTTTTACATTTACAAACAAAATATTCAGTTACTAAAATGAGGATCTGAACTTGTGGTAAGTAGCATCTATCTAGCATCTAGATATCTAAGACAAAATCATACTAAGATTTTACTTTCAGCTGGCTACAATAATGTTTTCCCATCTTCTTTTATACGCATTGAAAATTTTGATATTAAGAAGCCATAATTGTTAAGCATGTACTGTTAGTTTGGTTATGGGTTAAAAGGGTAGTTATAAGGAATACAGTATTCAACGGTA
Source organism: Melozone crissalis (assembly GCF_028551555.1). Classification (NCBI taxonomy): domain Eukaryota; kingdom Metazoa; phylum Chordata; class Aves; order Passeriformes; family Passerellidae; genus Melozone; species Melozone crissalis. The sequence goes on along the minus strand of NW_026535783.1, from coordinate 31,599,972 downwards.
CCATAATACACCTATGCAAAGAGCACCACCCTCCAGGCAAAACAAGCCAGCCTGGACAGAACTGTAATGGGCCAATCAGGTGCCTTAACCTTCATGCAAATGAAGGATCCAAAAAGAAACCAATCCAAAGGGATAAAAAACAGGACAAAAGGGGGCATCTGACCCACTGAACTGGTGCCGCTCCATCTGGAAGATCAGGGACATCCCCATTGTTTCTAACAATTATGACCACTCTGATGAGTTTAATGAGTACAATTTTGCAAAAATAAGTACATAATATGTATGCTTGGCAGCCAAAAATTAAATTTAGAATTAGCAGTGACTATTAGCAGGAATCCAGTTGAAAATGAAAGAGAAAACATTATTGTGTCATCGTTGTGTGTATAAAATGCCTCCTTGCCCACAGTGCGCAGTGAATAGCAAGAATAATCACAGGCTTTCACCTGTTGTTTCTGAGAGCTGTTTCCTGGGGGAAGTGAACAAAAAAGGAGGCAATAAAGGACTTAAAAATTCATGAATAGCTTGATGAAAATCAAAAGTAATTGAAGAGAAGCCCATTGAAGATAATTAAACCAGAAAATATCCCTGACTCAGGAAGAGCTGCCAGGTGTGAACAGCTGAAAGAGGTGCAAATTCACTTTGTCTGTTCCTATTCTTCAACTATTATCTGCCTAGAATCATCATGGAAGACTTGACACTGGTCTAGACTTATCTTTGGCCTTGATTATAACCGCTGTTTTAAACTTAAATGTTTTACTAAACCTAAAACTGAAAATTGGTACAAAACTTTCCAGACAACACTAAACAGAAGTAAAAGGAAACTATGTACACAGCTGAAGATTTCTTGTATTCTCTTACCACACAGCTGTATGCTGAGCCTACCTACTACTTCTCTTTTTGACTGCAAGATAAAAGAACTTCTAAACCAGGAATCAGGATTTCAAAATTTGATAGACTTTGCATTGAGGTAATCGCTATGTCACACATCTTACACAGTATAACCTGAAAGTGAAATTGTTGGAAAAAAGATTTGGAAATGAACACTCAATCCTCAAAGAAAAAGCTTTTCTATGGTCAGTGTATATAATGCACTTGTTAATGCTCCTTAGGCAGCTCCTCCCTGTTTGGTAGAGCAAGCACCTACAGACAGGTACCGAGGCTACTGCCTTTGGACGCATGCTGACTGATCAGCCTGTACATGCATGCTGACTAGTTAGCTAACTGCTGACCCTCCTAATAGTTACGGCTAGTTAAGGGACATTAAAAGTAATCAAGGCCTCTTTTCTACCAGCCTCCATACCTCAAAATATTTGTATGGAAACTTTGTACCTTTGAACCTTCACCTGTCCTAGGTAGTGACATTAATGAATAGCTTACATTAAGAATTTTGCCAGAGATTAACAGACAGGTTATTTGCCTCACTATCCCTTTCCTTAGTTTCACATTCTATATTTATTTTCTAAACTGTAACATATTTAAGTATCTTTTTAGCATGCAGGCTTACTCACCAATTTTGTCAGAATCTGTGTGAACCGCCTGAATAACAGAAGTTCTGAGAATCACTTCAACATCTGAAGCAATTTTAAGAAGCTAGTAATAAGGAATAAGAAGAGAGGAACAAGAGAGTAATTTGAATTATATGTGACTGTTTCTGAAGATATTTTCCATACCAGACAACTATTCAAATAATAAAATCACTCGGTTTTACTGCTCAGTTACTTATGTACAATGTATACATTGCTTTTGCCTTGGAGATCCTGGAATAACTTACAGGTTGACGTGTTTGACATGGAGCACACAGTGAGGGAAACTCTGGCTCAGTAACATACACCAGTACATACGTCTACATATCCAATTAAAACTGCAACCGAATAAGGTGAAATGCAACTACAAAACCAATTAACTAGCTTCCAATGATCAAAGACGCTCACTCGCGCCTCAATAACATTCGACGTCCCATAGTGAAAGGGCAATCTCATTCTTTCAACACTACTGCTCCTGACATAAGGAGACAAAAACAAGGGCAAAACATGACAAGAATTAAGAATTCTGAGTTTTCACAGTAGAACTGTGCAGAAACAAGGCACTACTTAAAGACTACCCGAGGTATTAGTATTTGGCAAAAGGCCTAGAATTCCTTCTCTCACTAAGAGGATAAGCTGCAGCAGCCTTGCTAGCTTTGCTGCACCATTAAGAGAACCCTAATACTTGTTTGCCTGTTATCTGTGTCAGAAGTAAGGAAATTGCTCAAGTGAGACACTTCAGGAGACATGCTCACACTAGAAAGCAGCGTGCATCAACAGAAGTGGATCTTTGCAAAGGCTAGGGCTCAATACTTGCCATCCACACTGCACTTCTCATGCTCTTCCCTTTTAAGGACTTGGAGCAGGTACCCTTCAGTTCCCCCTGCTGAGAGCCCATTAGCAGCCAGTCTGCATGCTCCTGAAGTGCAGCTTCCTCTTCAGATTGACCTTAAGGGAATTCTGCTAGTTGGTCTGACACTTTACATAACAAGAAAAGTCACAGGAAGTGGAACTCACCAAGGTAACTTCCTAAGTGCACTCCTGATCTGCACAAAAACTGCTGCATTAGATTTAGCTACCACATTTTTCATTCTGATACTGTAGACAGTTACCTCGATCTCTTTAAGTCACTGCAAGCTTGACATGTACAAGTACATACAGATACAAGTACCTGTTGTCACATTAGAATACACTGTAGTTTTCTATTCTGGCTGGTCAATACTCCATTTTTTAGTTGCTGTCCAAAGCAGAACATTAACAGCATCACATTCATGCAAGCAAGTGCTCAAACATTCTCAAGTCCTGTATAAAACTTGGTTCAGTTCCTCTGCAACTAAGTCTTTTCAGTGTGTACATGTAATAAATATGACAGCTTCTGTGATGTTCTAGGAGTGTGTAGCTGCGATGGAAGTCTGCCATTTCTTTCACTGACACAGTTAACCAAATATCAACTACTCCATATTAAAAAGTCACATATGTGTAATTTGTAGGTTGCCTAAAAAACAAATACAGATTTCAGAATTGCAGCAAATCTTTTTCCTGTACATCTATAAAAAAACCAACGCTGAACACATAACTTAGCTAATCAAAAAGTGGTAACACAAACACTGAGTATTATTACAGGAGGCTGATAACAAGCTGAAATTCAGGAACTCCTAACTAAAAGGTCAGAACTATTTACATTACTGTTCTGTGTCTGGCATGAGGAAAAGGTTTTCGTTTTATTTCTTCAAGGGACAAACGTAAGCACTTTCTTCCAACCAGTGTCCAGTGACAATGTAAGGACAGTCTGATAAAAGGCTGAAGGATAAGGACTAAGTTATTCAGTCTGTAGGATGTAAATAGCTAAAATTATCTAAAACACATTAGTTCCCTTTCAGTTCAGAGTAATTGTCAGAAAAAAACTGACTCAGCAAAAAGTTTTAAGGCAAAGGAAACTAACTTAGTGAATTAACAGAATGCTCCACTTTTAACACATGGTACGGAAAGAAGAAGTAAAAAAATCCCTGTAGTATAATTAAGATATACTACATCTATACTATACTGCAATAAGTCATAATAATTTTGCTGGTTTTTGCCTTCCACAAAGACGCTGAGTCATTTGTGATAGTAACTCAGCAGGTTGTTTAATTTGTCTGTTTGTTTCTGTTTGCCTAAACAACAGTGAGCAGGTACATTTAAGTGACCACAGTACAGATAGGTATCATGAGCAAAGTATAAAATATTTACATGAAAATCGCTACTTCATACATTATCTCATAAAATTTTATTATAAACTTCGAAATAATCATATTGAACTATCAGAACACACTTTCTACTTATGTACTTTTGTATGTACAAGATTCTATAACACAGTATTAATACTATTGCGGTATCTATATATTTACAAACAAAGATGCATGTAGAAGTCTTTCTAAACCAACCCGGCTTTCATGACGTCTCAATCTGTTTACAGTGGTTTAGAGATCCTTTAATCAAAAGACTAATTTCTAAATATCCATATGTGAAGTGAGAAAAAAACCCAAACAACAGAAAGCAATAAAATACCTCATTAATCTTCTCTTCAGATGTCTCGTCTCGGTTATTTCTGAATTCTTCATTTATCTTTTGTCTTGCAGCTAAATAAAGAAAACAAAAAACTAAAGAGTGAACAAAAATTGTATTTTGAATTTGTCACTGCCCCAAAGTTAAGAATCTTAAGTCCTTTATGGCACAGACCTGGGACACTCTGATCAAAGTATTTCAATGAAAGACCTCCATATAATTCACATGATGTCATATTTCAAGTTGACTGGTATACAAATAAAATAAAATAAGATTCTCAATTTAGCATTTTGTATTGCATACACAAGGTACTAAAAAAGCATGATTAATCCCTTGAGGAAAAACCACACATAGCGAATTAATTAGTACAGCTAACTATGCTCTGGCTGGACTGAAGTTAAAAAAAAAAACAAATGAAAGAAAAATATCTCCCAAGAGGAACACTTTAAAAAGAAATGTTTCCCTTCCAAAATATGTGATGGTTGCTTGAATATAAGGACTATTTTTTTGTTTCAAAATAAAGGATATCTCGTTATGGACACACAAGTTTTCCCAATTATTACTTGAAAATTATGGGAGTAATTTGAAGAAAGATTATGTTAAGAATTATCTTTCTCTGTATTCCAAGAAGGAAGTTCCATGAAATACAGATAAGCACACACCACACAAAACAACTATCTCACCTTCGAGGGCTTTGGTATCATTTTTAAAAACTTCTTGCCGTGTTCTGTGTAACAACTTAAAAAGCTTCAAAACCTGCCAATACAAAATCAATAGAATTAACTTATTTGCTAGCAGGATTGTTAGTTAAAATGAACATATTACAATTGAAAATGTTTTGGTTTAAATTTCATGTTCTTTCCATTCAGTACAGAATTTGATAAAGAATCAATATCTAAGAGGTTTTACTTAAATTCCTGATCAAAACACTTGCAGCCAAAGCTGATGTGATGTCATCAAAATCTTAGACAGGTCTAGATATTTCAAATTACCCTAAAATGCTGGCACCACCTCCTAAATAATTATTTGGCATGATGGAAATAAAATCCTGAAAATACATGGACATAAGCATTAGTTATTGTGCCAATGTCAAATACACCCAACAGAACTGGAATAACTCTAAAGGTCAAATTACTTGAAGGAATTATCAAGGTTACATCGTGCCTATTCTCTAGCTACTGAAAAAGATAAAAAAAGAAATGGCTGAAGTATTCTCACATAAAATTCTTCTACAAGTGGTGTGGCAAAACCAAAGCAAAGTCCTTCCCCTAAATACAACTCCAGGTCAGCAAACCAACACTTCAGTAAAAGCAAGCACTCAGAAAGTTGGGATTTACAGTGTAGAGCAGACACACCTGAATATGTATGAAAATAAAACTCCCAGAGAATCACAGCTCACAGCCACGTGGTTTTGGTAGATCATTCACACAGACTGCAATGAATCACAGAAACTCTCAAGTCCTTATGAGACTTTTTTGGTGTCTGTCACAGACTGAAAAGAATCTCTGACAAGCACCAGAAAAAAATAATCTTGAAAACAATATGCCTTTTGAAGCTCCTTCTAGTACTTCTTATCATGTTGTGGCATCTCTAGAGGGCACAATTCCAAGTACTTCATAATACTTCTCTCACAATTAGTATTCCAAGTATTTTTTAGAAGGACATAGAAGAAACACAGGGCTGTAACTCAGAAAAAACCTAGCAAATGAACAGAGCCATGTTGCCTTTAACTGCACCATTCCCTAGATGGATGAATCTGTGGAAGGTAAACCCACAGAACTAAAACTCAACAAATAAACTTCTTGTTTTGCAGATATTCCAACATCCTAAAATTTCTATTCCCCACAGTATATTTGCTATCTTTTCAAACAGCAGATTAATATTACATGTGGTTTTATGTTGAACACATGTATGGCAAAACCTAAAATTTTTTATGGTTATTTTCAAGAATTTGTGAGCCATTTTCAGGTCTCTTCCTACCCACAGAGAAATCTATAGGTTCTTCACAAGGGAAGGAGGAGGGGCAGGCACCAATCTCCTCTCTGGCATCCTGTGACAGGATTCAAGGGAACAGCCTGAAGTTGTGTCAGGGAACACTCAGGCTGGATATCAGGAGAAGGTTCTTCAGCCAAAAGGTGGCTGGGCACTGAACAAGCTCCCCAGGTCAGTGGTCACAGCACCAGCCTGACAAGAGTTCAGGAGGCTTTTGCACAGCTCCTCCAGGCACACGGTGTATGCACCACCCTGGAGATGGTCCCATGCAAGACCAGGGGCTGGACTCCATCATTTCTGTGCCTCCTTTCCAACCAAGGACATTCTCTGGTTCAACTTCTCCAAATCCCTCCTGGAAACTTCTCACCACGGCAGCCACAATGGTGAAAAGCTGAATTAGATGGTCTTGATCAGGATGTATTAATGCAGACACCTCTGACCTCTACAGCCACCTGCATTAACAGAGAGCTCCGCCAATACCTGTCGACTGCACTCCCAAAACTAGGCTTCAAGACACTCTCGAAAGAGGCACTGACAGGAAATTACACCGCAGTAATGAAAGGGCTTATTAATTCTTAGGTCCCTGGTTTTCCCTAGCTTACTCTCACGTGCTTCTGATGTATTTTACCCTCTGCTTATCACACTTCTCACTTTCTTTTCCCGCAATGGCCTTTGCGCGCAAACCGCTACTTCCTTTACCTAGTTTTTTATCTTTCTTGTCCTGAAAGTCTACGTTTTTTGGCTCGACTAAAGCTACAAAGCTGCAGCCTCCCAGCACGGATAGAGTACGTGTGTGTGTTTGTGTGTGTGTCACTCGCCTGCCCCCGGCTCCCCATGGCGCCCGCCGCCGGCACCGTCCCGCGCCGGAAGTGCCCGCCGCCGGAAGTGCCCGTCAGGGACGAGCCGCACCCTCTCGCGCTGCGCCGGTGCCGCCGTCAACGCTGTCCCCCGGGGGCCGCCCGCCGCCGCCGCCGTTCCGAGCCACCCTTGTGCCCCCGCGGCGCTGCCATGGCCGGCGGGGTTGAGGCGGCCTTCACGGACTCACAGAAGGGACTTCCAGCCCAGCCTGGAACGGACCACACGGCCCCATCTGGTCCAACGTCCCTGCTCAGGCAGACAGCCCAGAGCACATGGCACACGATTGTATCCAGACAGTTCCATCACCACTGGGGAAGACTCCACAAATTATCTGGACAATCTGCTCCTGTACCCGCTCACCTGCAGAGTAAAGAAGCTCTTCCTCGTGTTCAGAGAAACTTCTTATTTCAGAAACATCAATTTCTGTCCACTGTCCCTTGATCTGTTGCTGGGCACAGCTGAGAACAGCTTGGATCCTCCTCTGACCCCTTTCCTTCAAATACTCAGAGACATTGATGAGGTCCCTCTCAGCTGTCTCGAAGCTGATCGGACCCAGTTCCCACAGCCTTTCCTCAAAAGAAAGACGGTCCAGTCCCATCTTCACTGACTTTCCCTGGACCCACTCCAGGAACTCCATCTGTCTCTTGTCCTGAGGAGCCCAGAACTGGACACAGCACTCCAGGTGTGCCTCACCAGGGCACAGCAGAGGGGCAGGATCACCTCCCTCGAACTGCTGGCAGTGCTCTCCCGAATGCACCCCAGGGTCCCATTGGCCTTACGGGCTATCCAGACAGTGCCAATCCTCGGTGTGCCCAGGTCTGGCAGGAGGCTGGCGCTGCCTGCAGGAGGAGCTGAATGGGGTCCATAGCAGGCAGGCAGTGCTGCCCACAGGCTCCTCATTCCTGCGGGGGAAGGGTAGATATAAGTCTAATTGTGTCAGGAACTCACGTCTTAAAAAAGGAATTTACTATGTTGCGGTAAAACGTTTAGAATTGGACAACATTGTAACTAGACTAGTGAAGAGATTTTTGTTTTTATTTCTAGCACATTAGTCTCAAAATACAAAATGGAGACATGACAGCTCACTGATCTACACTAAAATGTCTCTTCCGGGAGGCTTGATACTTATTGTTGTTTGTCACGTCTACTGCTTGAAAAACTTTTCTGCTTGCATGAGAAACTTTTCTGTAATGCTAACAGAACTCTAATCTAAAGCTTACATACTTTTTTTAACCATTTCCTAAAAATCCTCTAACCTTATAGATTCCAACAATTCCACTGGAGTGGTCAATGGCCCAGGGACCCCTGCCCTCCAAGGGGAGCCACAGTGGGGATGAGAGGCTGCTCCCTGCCCAGCACCCCCTGCCAGGGGCTGCACATCATTGCCCAGGGTGGCACAAAGACCAGTGTGTTCTGCTCCTTCCTCTGAAGAAAATTATAATTGTTTTAAGTGGGTAACTGGACAGCCATCAGTTTCTATGTGACACCTAGAATGGCCAATAAATGATGATGTTTGCTGCTTCTTCAATTCAGTTTTTATGTTGCCAAGACTGTTTCCTTGCTCTTGCAGATAGAACAACCAAAAGCAGTTCGGAATCCTTCCTTATCTGGGGTGATATCTTCTTTTCCAGTCTATTTTTTCACCATTTCAGAAGAAAAGTTGTGATTACAATTCCTTGTTTCTGTGCTTAGCAGTAGTATCTCAGGATGTCTCCAGTTTCTAGGTATCCAGCTGTACTTAGAGGAGTCCAGTTGCACTTTTCAAGGACACTCTTGGTTCTCAGGATCACAGCTGCCAAGCTGGCAGGCTTTTTTTCTGCTGGTATTATCCAACAGGCATATTCTTCTGTTCAGTCATTCCCCCTCTCTAGTCAGGTCACTTTCTCGGCTGCTCACATCAAGATCCCCACAGCTTGCCTTACTCACACCCTGACCACCCCAGCCTGGGCCTGGCCACATTATGGCCACGCCGGGTACATCTATAAAACTGAATTACCATTCTCTTGAAAAACAAACAAGCTTATAGTTCACTAACACATCAATCAGCATTAGCTAAAGGCAGCATAAGGATTTTTTGCAATCATCTTTACTACTCACTAGACCTCTAGCTTCAATACACAGTCTATTTAATCATTTAACAGCAGTTACATTGTAAACTAATTAAAATATGGGAACACTAAACCATATACTCAATAATTTTAATATTTTTATTATTAATACTTACTTGTAAGCATATATTAAATACTTTTTTTAGTATGTAACTCATAAAGAAACTTGATCTGTTAGCAGAAGTGATGTTTATTCATAATTTATTTCCAAGAATAATTATTGCAGATGTGAATGAATTAGATCTTTGAAGAGAAGGTGTAATTCATTCATTGTTTTATTCAAAATAATAAAATTTGCTGTTTTCATGGTGAGACAAAAGTATATGCTGAAGTCAACTATATGAAAAAAAGGTTTTGGTTTTTTGGAGAAACTTCTAAACTTGTCTGTTTATGTCTTCTCTTAACATAGAAATATACTTTCTAATTAAATCCACAGTAGTGTTCACCCGAATTGTTCATATATTTGCTGAATAACCTTGGTTGGACAATAACATAATTCAAAGAAGTTTGTCCCTGAAGCACTTCTTATAATTATCATAAAGCTCCAATACCATCTGTAGGACACATACATGTCAAAATACCTTAATCTCAGAACATCATCTAAGGAAGAGAATAAAATTTCATTGTTTAATGTACTTTATCAGATTTTTTTTTCAGGGTATTTCATTATAAATTATTTCAGAGTTACTACCAGAAATATATGACAAATTCTGCTCTTTTTGTAACATGTTCGTGTAACCAGCAGCGGAACCACATTAGGTTTAAGCCACTTAGCAATATTTATTCTCTGCCTCCCTCCAAAATGCTTTCCTGTAACACTTTTGTCCAGAGACAAATATATATAAATATCTCTATTAATATGCACCTAGACAAATCTTCAGAGAAATCAATCTATTTTTTTTGGTGAAGTTTAGAAAATCATAGAATCCAAAATTGTCTGGGTTGGAAGAGACATTAAAGGTCATCTAGTTCCAATGCCCCTGCACCTTTCACTAGACTGGGTTACTCAGAGCTCCATCCAGCCTGGCCTTGAACACTTCCAGGGACTAGGCACCCACAACTTCTCTGGGAAACCTGTTCCTGTGCCTCACCATAATCACAGTAAAGAATTTCTTCCTCACATCCAATTTAAACCTCCAGTATTGCAGTTTAAAGCCATTCCTCCTTGTCCTGTCACTACATGCCCTTGTAAAAAATCTCCCTCCATCTTTATTGTAGGCTGCCTTCAGGTACTGCAAAGCTGCAGTTAGGTCACTCTGAAGTTTTTTTTTTTTCAAGGGTGAACAATCCCAATTCTCTCAGTCTGTCCTCATAGAAAAGGTACTCTGTCACTCTGATTATTTTTGTGGCCTCCTCTGGACTCTTTCCAACAGCTCCATGTCCTCCCTGTGCTGGGAGCCCAGAGCTGGATGCAGGTTCCAGGTGGGCTCTCCCCAGAGCAGAGCAGAGGGGCAGAATCCCCTCCCTGCCCTGCTGCCCACGCTGCTCTGGATGCAGCCCAGGACACGTTTGGCTCTCTGGGCCGGGAGTGCCCATGGCTGGGTCATGTCCAGCCTCTCACCCACCAGCACCCCCAAGTCCTTCTCACAGGGCTGCTCTCAGTCTCCCAGCCTGTGTTGATAGCAGGGGTGGCCCCGACCCAGGTGCAGGACCTCGTACTTGGCCTTCAAAATGAAGTTTTGTTGATGCTCCTTAAGGTTTGTGTTGGCTTCTTCCCCCCTGCTTTCTCATTTCTCCCGTTTAATGACTGGTGTTATAGATATATATAAAAAAACCATTTACAGCTAGATGTACAGCTGCGTAACTTTGTGTTGCCCTCTGAATTACTGCTTGGCTATACCGATTAGTTTGTTTCATAGTTACGAAATTACTTATTCGTCGAAGAGCTGGCACATGAAACTGCCCTTCTGCAGGACCCTGATTCCAGGACACCATACACCTGCAAACTTTGGTGGAAAAGGTAACCCAGCCCAGCCTGGTGCAGTCTGCAGGAGCTAGTCCCAAGAAATCACACAGATATTTGGGTTGGATTTGATAAGTAATACTTCTGCCCACAACAGCCTCTCCCGGGACTGCACTACTTTTGTAGAGTCGCCTTTCTCTTCGCAGCGTTGATCCCTGCGCGGAGCCTGCAATAGTTCTTTCCGCCGGATCCCTCCGCGATTCCCGGGTCAGCGAGGGCGCGGTAGTGCGGTGGGCGGGGACCAGCGGGACAATGACAGGAGAAACCGCCAATCAGACGGGCGAACACGGCCAGGGGCCGGCGTTGGCCCAATGAGTGCCGAGGGGGCGTGGCTGTCGGGGAAGGCGGGGCTGAAGGCCGGCGGGAGCCGCGCGGGAGCCGCCGCCATGGCTGACGAGATCAGCAAGGCGCAGGCGGCGCGTCCCGGCGGGGACACCATCTTCGGGAAGATCATCCGCAAGGAGATCCCCGCCAACATAATCTACGAGGACGAGCAGGTGCGCGCTGTGCAGGGGCCGGGGGGTTCGCGGAGGCACTCGGGAGAGCGGCGGGGCGGGCCGTGCGGCCCCGCTCTCCCCTGCGCCCTCCCCGGAGCTGCATTGGGCTCCTTGCCAAGGGTCGAGGGTTCTCGCAGCTGGTGTGGGAGGGTAGTGGTGAAACCTTTACCACTTAGAGGCAGCCTTCTTGCGGGTTCGGAGCAGAGCGCCCCAGCTGTCTGCTTGTGCAGGTCCCGATGTGCCTCTCAATAGCCTCACAGAGGTTGTGCACCTCTGCCTGCTGGGCTTTGGTAGAGAACCTCCGAGAGGGATTGCTGGTGCATCGCAGCACGTTAGGGCCGAAATTAAATAATTAGCTTTAGAAGAAATGCAGCGGTTATTCCCAAAATCCACCTGGTATTTGGTGTAAGATCTCCTGCTCTTTGTTTTCCCCGCCCTTCAGATTGAAATACTGGAGCCCCATTAAGCCCCTTTTGCTTTTGAAATAAAGGGGTTATTCTCAGTGTTCAGTAGAGACTCGCTAAGGATGCAGTTTGTCAGATTTATGTGCTTAAAAATCATGCATAGCTTAAACCGGAGTTTTCTTAATAAATGGCAGAATTGTTGCAGTTGCCTTATGCTCTGAAGAATATTAGAAATGTTCAGTGCTTTCTGAAAGTCGGGCTTATGTTACTGCTCTGTGTTTATGTGAAGGTGTGTGTTCTTTCCTTCGCCGGGTCAAACCTGTGTGAGCTTTTTCATCAGCTGCGGTGGTTGCAGCAGAGTAAGCTGCGCACTGCTTGATTAGGAATCAGGGCATTGAGTTCGCTGAATGTATAAACTACTTTGACAGCCATTTGTGTGGAGTATTTTCTGGGAGTGTCATTACCCGCAGTGCACCATTTGGTTTTTACTTCAAAGGGTGCAGAAATGTAGAACTTCTAGATTTCAGTTGACTGGTGGATGATCTTGAATTAGTTTTGCTGGCTTTATGGAGGTCTTTTTAGAGGTGGCTGGAAGTGTTAAAAGGAGAAAGGTAAGGAAAGTCTTTAATCAATAATTGACCTTCAGAGAAAGGGAACTGCTGAAAAGTACTAAGTCTCTGTGGAATTATGCCTTATCACTGTTTTTCCAGTTGAATCTAAACTTCCTGAAATGAAATTTGGTTTCCCATACACTCACGAATTTCTGTGATTGCGTTTTTTCCTTAATGTTGCTTTGGCTTTCTGTATAATAGAAAGCTGTTTACTTCCAGTCTTTTGCTCTTTTAATTCTTTGTGGCAGTTTGGCCATTTGCATTCTGCCTCGATGGGACTACATATAATAGAAAAGCTGATTACAAAATGGTCAGCTCTAAGTATGATTTATTTAATTTGGTGGATACAGTTTTATTCATCAGTTATATCCTTACTGCCCTTCCCTGTTTGGAAGAAAGGAGTAGTTCATCAGAAATTCAAACTGGGCATTATCTTCTTAAACAGATCCTAAAACCACATAGATTTGATGTAGAAGATGACTTGCATAAAAGATTGATGCAAGTTGAGTTTGGCTTTTCACCAACTTTACTCTTGACACATTTCTTTTCAGAATAAAAAAGAAGTATATTTGCACAGAAAATTAACTTTATTGATTCACAAAGAAAAGTATCTAGGAAATAAGCATTTTGAAGAATGTAGGTATATGTGTTTTTAAGTATCCACTGTCTGTGACATAACCAATTGCTACCTGGTGTTACGCTGTTGAACATGACGGGAAAGTCAGAGATATCCTTGGACTAATGCTGGCAGAGGACCTCCTGTGCATCTGCACATTTGTCGAGGTTCCGGTTGGAAGTCCCAGTTCTGTGGTTGGCCATTTGTACAAGGAGACACAGCTTAATTTTCTCTTGCCTACTGGCAGTTCCTAATTTGATATTTAGGTGATGCATGCTGTGTATGATTGATTGTAGTTTTGGTATTTAGTCAAGATTCAGCTAGTCACTACAGACAGATGTTTGTATTTCAAAAGTGATGCCTTTCTTTTGATTTAAGCATGTCTGACGCAATGCTGGTTTTAATGTATTACTTTGAAATACTTGGTGCTGTTGAGAACAGAAGTCTAATATGGTCTCATTCACATAACTTCAGGATCTTTGGAATTGCCTTGTTGTCTTTGACCAAGGAAATATTCAGGCATAACTAGAAGTTAATTAGCAACTCTTTGCCATTTATTTTATTTAACATAAAATATAAAATAACATTTAAAAAAGCATGAATGTACTTTTTATAGGCATGCATGCCAACAGCTTTACTAGTTGTTATGCATGTGTTTCAGTAGCAAATCTTGAACCTGATTGCATATTGCTTTACTGAGAAGGCTGTAGCTTTTAAACAGTACTTTACAAAGCAGTGATTTTTTTTTTTCAGTGGGTCTTGGTAAGTATGTGTTTAGAAGTTAAAGGATGTAGAATAATGTATCACTCAAGAAAATTTAACATTGCTGCTTATGTTTGGGATATCTGGCTGAAGTATGTATTTAGTGGGGCATATTGATTTCCTGAAACTCTTACCTTTCTCCAAAACAAACTGTATTTTATCTGCTTTGTGTTCCTCCAGTGCCTCGCGTTCCATGATATTTCACCCCAAGCTCCAACACATTTCTTAGTGATTCCTAAGAAGCCAATTGTCAGATTGTCTGAAGCAGAAGATTCTGATGAATCTGTAAGTACTCTAAAGGTTTTTTGTACACCAAACTGTGCTTCTGATTACTTCATAATGTAGTAGGCTGTCCCCCTTTTCCTCTTGGCATTTCAAAGAGGCACAGTAGTTTTCTGATACTCTAATGCTTGTCCTGTAGCTTAAAAGATAATGGAGTTCAGGTTTTTCAGTAAAATTAGCCAGAGAAAGCAAAATATATCTGTGCGTGTATTTTCCATGCAAAATGAATTGGTATTTGTTATTTAACAGTCCTGATGTCTGTTTTCATTGTTTGCATGCAACAGTACTTACTCTAATATGGGCTTGGGGGTTTTTAGCAGGTCAGAGGTGAAGAAAAGGAAGGTTAGCTGAGAGGTGCTGAATATTTCATTTGTAACTAAAAACATCAAGCTCAAAGATTTTGTAAGCTTTACATGGTAAGATAAAGTTTCTTTTCCACCAGAATTATATATGTGTTCAGAAGAAGTAGTGGGGGCTTTAACCATTAAGTAAATGTAGCTTCTACGACACTTTTGTTGTCTGTTACTGCCTGGCTTGAGAAAGATCAATAGTTCTATTTTCCCCCTATATTATGCATAGACAGTCCTCATAGTTTTTCTTGGGAAGTGTTAGTTGCAGGCAGGCAACAATTTGAAGAGCAGTGGCTGAATTTCTGAGAGTTAACTTACTGGTTCTCTGCTCTCATTCCTTCCCTTCCTGCCCTTTCCCCCTTTTTGTGTGTTTTCTGTTGGTTGTTTTTTTCTTTTTTTTTTTTCTTTCTTCTCCAGCTTCTCGGACATTTAATGATTGTTGGCAAGAAGTGTGCTGCTAACCTGGGCCTGACCAATGGATTCCGGATGGTTGTGAATGAAGGGCCTGAGGGTGGGCAGTCTGTCTATCACGTACATCTCCATGTTCTGGGTGGTCGCCAATTGGGCTGGCCTCCTGGCTAAGATTTGTACACCGCAGGAGTTAACTGCATGCATACAAGTTACCACCAAATAGATTTAATATGTTGTCCACCAATCTAGCCACTGTTAGTGTATTTTTTTTTTTTAATGTGTGTCTACACAGGGTAATAAATGCTCTGAACAACATTCGCACAATAAAGATTAAGCATGTGGGAATCATCTCTGTCTGGTGTGCCTTACTGATGGAAACACTTCTGAAGTTGAAATTATGATCTCTGAAGTTTAAAGCACAAAACATGTTTCAGTCTGCTAACAAGTCTTCTATAGGTACTGATTTGCCAAGGCAAATCAAAATCTAAAGGTGCAAACACTTATCAGACTTTCATGTCTTCTGGGAAGAAATCTAAGCTTTTAGAATGTGGTATGTAAATATTTGTAAAGCCAGTGTAGGCTGCTGCTGAAACTTCTAAAAAGTGAAATTCAAACATGCTGTCAGTACAGTATGTTGGGAACAGACATTCTAAAGCTCCATTTTTCCACTGAGAATGGGTAAAATGATAGTCTTTGTTGCAGCTGCTATAGTTCTGTAGCGCATGGGTGATTTTGATCAAATTGAGGACTTGAAATTAAAATACTGAACTGTTATAAGATGTTCAAGGCATTTCTTGGCATGTAAGCAGCATGAAATAAAATCTGTATGTGTATCTTTTAGTGAGCAAATCTTTCAGTTCATAGTACTTTCTCTGTTGCTGCATACAGTTGTTCATGCAACGTGGTCATCAGATCTCCAAGATAATAAATTTTCTTGAAGTTAGGGGTACAGATGTGTCTGCCAGTGTAAAAATAAAACACATTTCTAATAAAATTAAGTCACAACTTACTAGTTTTTATGCTCAAGACACCTAAAAGCCTCAGATGCCTTGATAAAAGCTGGTTGCTTGTGAGCATCTAAAGTGTTAAAGAAATGTGGGAATGTGTGTAAAGACTGTAGAGGTAAAAGCAGAATTTTATTTTCTTTTCAGGTATAACTTGAAAGTTTGGTAAAGCCATTTGAGTTCATTCAACCAGAAAATACTCTAAGTACTTCAGAATGTTCTCAGCTTTCAGAGTTTTACCCTAAGATGTGACTTAAACAGGAAAATCAGCTAGTGCTTCTGAAGGACGTTGGTCTATATTTGAGTTAGGAATAAACACATGGTTCTGTAGTGGTAGCATAATGGCTCTTCTCTTGTTTAACTTGCATAGAAGTAAGGAAGAAAACCACCCAAATCCCAGAGGTACAGCATCCCTGAGTAGAAGCTGAATGCATACCACAAGAATGAAGTATCACAAGCAGACACAGTGGGGGTGCAGTAAAGGTTTGTGGCTGGCAAACAGGCTATCAGAATGAGCTCATGGAAGGCCCTTAAAGATGGTGAGATGAACTGTTGGCATCCACATATGGGAAAGGGCATGTGACATATGTGTACTGCTTTGACTTCCCTGATTTCTGTTGTATGTGTCCTTTTTACCAACACTGGCATGTGTGATTTGAAGCGTGACTGGTGAAGTTTTCACAGCTGTATGAAAGTGACTCTGTAAAACTTCTGTTGCTTTACTTGGAATCTTGAGAGATGTGTTTGCAGATCTATGCAGATATGTGCTTTGGGAAGGTAAGAAGACTTTGAAGTGAGGGCAGAACCATGAATCTTGCAAAGATACCCATGAGGCCAGCTTGCTAACCAATTTAATTGTGCTTAAGTTTCAGATGAGTACCTTCTGAATCGATACTCAAATGATTCTGAGTTCAGACCATGGTGTACTCATGTAGGAAAAATAAAATTGAAGGAAAACTCTTCCCTAATTTGTCCATGTAGGAGGTGGGAAAACTGGGCATTAGCTGAAACCTTTTGCCTCAAAACCACTTGCTGAAATGCAGACCAACGTCCTTGTCATGAGTTTTCTTCTGCTTGCATTACTTTTACTTTTGTGGCAAGGTGATGACTCTAGTACCACTAGTCTGTGATTTCTAAGGGCACTTAACAAAGAGATGTGTTAACTGCATCACAGGGAGACAGCAAACTTCATCTTAGGAAAAACCAGGGCAATGGGCATAAGAACGTAGTTAAACTACATGTCCTTTTACTCTACATTAGTGATAGATCTGAAACACCCAGTGGAAGATCTTGATCTCTTAAGTAGTCAAATGTTGTTGAATGACAAAAGCCTGTGAGCAATCCAAGGATTTCAGCTGTATATAATCTTCATGGGCTGAAGGTAGAAACAATTTACCTGCATTAAGTACAGGCTGATGTATAATCTGTGTCCACTTAATGAAATTATTGAGCTAGGCAACATCTAACATTAATCTCTGTAAACTCCCTGATGTATCAGGAGATTGTTCCGGTTTATCAGAGATAGGAATGCAGTAGAGAATGTGTTTGGAAGCAACAGGGAGTTTTAATGTGGCTTGTCGTTTCAGGAAGACTGCAGTATTACTGTAAACTGTGGTGGTTTCTGGTGGAATTTGTGTCTAATCTTCCAGATAATCTGTTACATCACTGTTAATCAGAGACAACCTGACTATCTGAGAGCTACACTGCATATGTGAAATTTATGTCAGTTTTTAAAATGTCAGATACTGAGTTTGAAGTAACACTTCTAGGTATGAAAATTTGTTTTCCTTTGGGTATTGAACTGTCCAGTCTTCGTGTGCCAAGCTGTCCACATGGACCCACAGAGTTCTTGAAAATCGCATGACAGTAACAATTGCAGGTTTGGAAAGTCATCCTGACTGAGGCTACATTTGTCTTATTTTTACTTTTCTGTTTGGTGTTTTCTTGTGTGTTAGAACTCATTTTTGTGGACCACGCTCAATTTTTATGGCATTTCTCTCAGGAGCGGTGTGTTGATATTTTAGTTGATTGTGTTTATGTTTGCTGTGGATTTAAATACAAAGTTCTGTCTTGATTTATTTTCTGCTCCAGTGACTGGGGGGGAAAACCAGCATTGCAACAGTTCTTTTAACTTATTAACAGATAGGAAATGTCTGGTAAACTGGCAAAATTTTATCTTGTTTTATTGTCACTTCCAGTTAATTTCTTTCCTTTTGAGAAACTATGGGTACTCTAGCTAGTTCACAGCTGAGCTTGGAAGAACTGGGGGAAAATCAAAATCTAAGGTAATGGTGTTGTGCAGAGCTGTTTGTCAGTTTTGGTCATTAAGTATGTGCCCTATACCTGTCTGTCATCAGGGATTTGAAGAGGAAATGTGGTTTTTCATTGGACTGTGATGTGGTTACACACAACATTTAGGTAATTACAGGGCTGACCAGTGGGAGAAAAAACTTGAGTCTGAACTTAAATTCAGTCTTTTATGTAGAAGTTGAAGAGGGATGATGATTTAAGGCGAAGTCTGAACTAAAATTCAGTCTTTTGTGTAGAAGTTGAAGAGGGATGATGATTTGAGGAGAAGTTGAGAAATACTCTTTTTGATTGGGAAGCTTCAAGACTGCAAATTGTCCTGAGAAACAGAAGATCTTGAGAGAAAAAATATGTAGAGATTCCAGAAGAAAGAGACCATCCCTTCTCAATTTGTGGTAAAAGTGAGAAAGAACCAGCAATTCTGTGTGCAATGGATAAAACCCGTAAGTGTTGGCCAGTGCGGGTGTTCTGTATGTTGAAAACCCAGCAACATCTATGAAGTTTGTTGTACATGATGGTATTGGAGGTCATTTCCAATCTTGATTCTGTGATTCTGATGTCTTACAGAGTAGATGTGAACATGGTTAATTTAGTCTTGCTAAACTTGCTCAAAACACAGTCTCACTGGAGAGAATGCTCTTAGGATGTGAAGGATAAAGGGACAAAACCAGGCTGGAGCTGTAGTTGCTGACCTCTTTTTTGTGAAGGATTTGTAGTGTTGGTTTGTTTCAAGATCAAGGACTGGTCAGTCTCTTACAGCAGACTTCAGTATCAGAGAAGACAGTTGAGAATAATTGTACTCCAATCAGGTATTTTTATTTTGTTGTCATGGTATCTGTGCTTCTGTCAGATTTTCATAGAGCAGAATCATAGAATATCCTGAGTTTCAAAGGACCCATCAGGATCATGGGCTCGTGGTGCTGTGCAGGACACCCCAAGAATCACCCCCTGTGCCTGAGAACATTGTCAAAATGCTTCTTGAACTAGACAGGCTTGGTGCTGTGACTACTTTACCAGTGCCAAGCCACCCATTTGGTGAAAGACCTTTTCCTGATATCCAGCCTAAATCTTTTCTGACTCAGCTTCATGCCATATCCTCAGGACCAGTCACTGGTCATGAGAGTGAAGAGATTGGTCCCTGCCCCTCTGTTTTGCCCTGTGTGGATGTTGAAGACCTCAGTGAGGTCTCCCCTCAGTCTCCTCCAGGCTGAACAGACCAAGTTACCTCAGCTCCTCCTCATACCGCTTCCCCTCCAGACCCTTCACCATCCTTGTGGCCCTGCTTTGGATGCTCTCCAGCAGCTTCATGTCTTTTTCATATCGTGGCATTTAAAACTGCCCCCAGCACTCGAGGTGAGGCTGCTCCAGTGCAGAGCAGAGTGGGACAATTCCCTCTCTTGCCTGGCTGCTGATGCTGTGCCTGATGCGCCCCAGGACAGAGTTGGCCCTCCTGGCTGCTGGGGCACTGCTGACTTGTGTTCAACTCACCCTCGACCAGGGCTCCCAGGACCCTTTGTGCAGCACTGCACTCCAGCCTCTTGTTCTGAGGTTTGTCCATACCACCCAGGGTTGGCCCATCCCAGGGGCAGAATATGGAATTTGCTTAAATGAGCCTTGCTTGGTCTTATCCTATGCAAGCTATTACAGCTTCAGAGCTCAGTCCCCAAGGGGACTGAGTGCCAGAAGCCAGCTCGCTCTCAGAACAAGGCTGCGGGACAGCCCTAGCAAGCAGGGAATATTCAGCTCTTAGTGATTAGGCAGCTCTTGTGATTTCAAGCTCTTTGCTTGCTAGGTAGCTTTTTCCCTTGGCTTAAGGCTCCAGCAGATGGTAGAGAGAGGAGAAGCAGAAGACACCGGCTGTTCCACGTGTATGGCTTTATTGCAGGGGTTCCGTGAAGGGTCTCAGCTCTTCTTCTTCCAAGTTAGTAGGGGTACAGTATGCTACTTTTATACCCTTGGCCCGGATCCAATCCTGACCAATGGCAAAGGTGTTAGAGTGACCATAAGTGACCAATAGTAGGGTTAACACAATATTGCCTTACATGGTATAGGGATAGGGTACAAGGCGGATGTCTCTGGAGACAGGAAACTTCTTTGCCGCTGTGTCAGCATTCTATTCTCCAAGGGGCCCTGGCTAAACCCGAGGGGTTTACTACACTTGCTCTTGTAAAACTTCATAGGGTTGGGGTTACTGATTGCCCAGCCCTCTGATTTGTCAAAGTCTCTGCAGTGCCTCCCTCTCTGTACTTGAGGGACTTGATAGCTCCTCCCAATTTAGTGTTGTTGGCTAACTGACTTAATATTCCTTTGAGTCCTCTGTCCAAGACATTTATGAACATGTTGAAGAGAAGTAGGCCTATTGAATTTTGTCAGTGTAAAAATTCTGTTATGGTGAATAAGATAATAAATTTTCTAGAAACTTAATGAAACATCATACTGATGTTTGAAAGATCTACACTATATGTGGAAAATTCCCATCCTTTTGGGTCATAGATGAGAAGGAGAGCATACTGCCTTGCTTTGTGGCTTGTATTTTGTAGAAAGCTCTAAAGGCCCCCAGAGTTGTATTCTCTTGCAAAATAGGAACAGGTCTGTTAGTTCATTCATGAAATATGCATCTGCTTCAGGTACTTTATTTTTCTTCTCTGAGAGTGCCAGTCTTGAAGTGCTGTTTTATGCAAGGAGGTATGATCAGTATTTTAGACAGTGTCAGCTGGCGCTTTCTGAGTTGGACCCACAGGCTTTAATCTCTTACAAGGTCATTTATTCTTGCAGAGTGGAGATACTGCTTTAAATCCCTATGCTTCTGTTTTATTTTTAGAGTAAGATCTAAACTACGGTGTGTGGCATGTATAGAATAGCAATTCCAGAAGCACAATTTCAGGAAGAAAATATCTGTGGGAAAAGGAGAAGGAGAGGTTATAGGAAAAATCCTCTTTATTTTATTGCATGACATGGTATATTTCTGTGTTTTCTCTCTGGGTACTTTGCTAAGTGCTCAGGTGTAGGAATCTGGAAGTGAAGCTCCTGTGAATGTTTGCTCTTCCATGGTATAGCTCCATGCTAGGTAGAGTGTCCCCCTGTCAGATAACTTTTTTGGCAAGCCAAGGGAAGCTCAGTGCCCTGATTTGCATCAAAACTTATCCACCTGTCTCTAACATTTATGTACTCTTGCACAGACCTGAGGTTCCAGTGAGCTATGATGACAAACCTAGCATCACAATACTTGGAATGCATTCAGTGATTAAATTGCAAGTTGTACTGCTACTTTTAGTAATATTATTTCTTTTATCTTCATAATATTTTCTGGAAAAAGATTTAACTTGATTTAGTTTTTAGTCCTAAAGCTATATCCTGTAAGTTGTGTTTGGGTCTTAGTTTATTTAGAACAGTTTGGTTTATGCTTGATGGAATTAATCAGCTCATTACTGCCTTTTTTGTAGTTAGAAAAACCTCATTTGATTCTTAATATTGTGGGGTTTTCTGTCATTTAGCAGCACAGCAGCATCCACAAAATTACTTCTGTTTTTATTCGGAGTAGAGAAAAAACATGCATTTGCTTTTCTAGCTGTGACATGACAACATTCAAGTTTTGAATCAGGAGATGTGAAGTAAGTGAGAGTCATGGTACAGTTCACTTTCTGCTCTGAGGCACCTTGTTGATTTCATCTTGGTCTCCCTGGAGACTCCACTTATCTTTAAGTCATAAGCTAGCCTAGGGCCTTCCTCTGTTATTTCTGCACAAACAGAATGGAATTTCAGCTTCATGGCCAAACAAGATCCATTGGACTGTATCCAGTAGTTAGAATGCTTATTTATATTCAGTGAAACTTAGCTTGGAGAAATCTGGAAAATACTATCACTCTGGTCTAGATGTGTTGAACACTAACATGAGGATCGGGGTAATGTTTTGCAAAGGAAGATGAGAACAACAAGAGGGTAGAATTATATTCCTGTATTTGAAGCTCAAGTCATCTATCTCATAGTAACAGCATTTGGGATAGAATATGGTGAACTGCTTTAAGTACTAAACATAGGGTGCAGGGGTAGACATTTTTTAATAATTAGTGTTTTCCTTCAGACAGCTTTTCAATTAAAAGAAGAAAAAGTTCTGGCTCTGTGACATGTGTCCTGATATTGCTGAGGCAATAGTATGTAACATCTGATTTTGTGTGTGACTTACACTGTAATCAAACTTGTCCTCTTTGAAAAAATACAGGTAAACACAGACTTTCTGGAAATAACCAGACCAAACAAATTGGTTCCTTGGACCTTAAAGTACTTGTCTGTCAAGGATGGTGTTCTGTCTGAGGTTTTTGGATCTAGCTGAGCTACACATCTCTGTCATCTTTACTATCATTATCTTCAGACATAAGAGGGAGGCCATGTGTGTTACAGAAACCATCTGCATAAGTAGAAAGAAGAGTGTCCTTTTTATTGGAGAGAAATAAAAAGTATTTATGAAATTCTTCCAGACCTTTACAGCAGTGCATTCATCTTTGTAAGAGGTTTCAGCTTAGACTGGTTATGATTAGGGGTACTACTTCTTCATCAGTATGTTAAGAAAGTGGTTTCCTGAGTTTATCCATGTATTATTGCTGGAAAAGAAGAAATGTAGCAGAATAATGATCCTTGTCTTTAAAAGAAGAGACTTCTTGAGTCAGCTTGTAGATGAGATCCCATGAGAAGTAGCTGTGGAGAAGTCTAAGACAGCTTTTTGATTGTCAAGAACAGCTTTCTTTGGGCGTAGTAACAGCATGTTTTGAAATTTACAGACTGAGGGGATGTGTCAGGGGGTCCACATTTTTGAATGGGCAACTCTGAACTCAAGTGCAGAAACATCTTCTATACCAGTGGAAGGGAGGGATAGGAGGGAAGAAATGGAGGGAGGAAGGAAGAGAGGAAGGGTCATTTCTCATGTGTTGAAGAGCACAGTGCAGCTGGAACTGAAATCTGTGATAGATGAGAAGGGCAGCAAGGACTGTTAGGGCTGCCTAAGCAGCAAGAGCAGTCTAAGGAACATGTAGACCTGATGAAGAGATGAGGTGGTAGACCTAGTGACACAATAGGAAATAGAAAAGGCTGGAGTAGCATTTTTTGCTCTTTCTTTACCTGGTAAATTCTGCTGTCAGGTCTCCTAAGACTGTGTACACAAGTTTGTACTATGGAAAAGAAAGCTTGAGTTAAAGACTTAAACTAGACTTATGGAGAAGGCCATGGGACTGAATGAAGTGCATCCAGTGCTACTAAGGATACTGGTCAATGTCACTGTGAAACCTTTCTCTGTGACATTCAAACAGTTACAATGCCAGGGTGAATTACATTATGATTAGAAGAAGGCACACATCTCAGCTAGCCTGAAGAAAAATAAGATGGATTTGGGGAATTTCAAGCCTAGTTGAAGTCTCCAGGAGATCATCGAGCCAGTCTTCCTGGAAATTATTTCTAGACCCATCAGAAAAAGGTGATCAAGAAAAGCAAGCACAGAATTACCTGTTCAGATTGTGCCTGACCAACCTGATTGCCTCATACAATGATGTGATTAACAGTGAGAGTGTGGAGAGAACAAAACAGATACAGATACAGCCTTTTTGTATCTGACAAACATAACTGGATTGGTAGAATTCCAGGTGGGCGGAAAACTGGCTGGACTTACTGGTTCAAAGGGTAAGGGTTCAAATAGTAGCTGGTTAGGCATGGCATTCCTCAGGGTTTTGAATTGCTAACATTTGCTGTCTTCATCAATCACCTAGAAAATGGGATGGAGTACGCCCTCAGGACATTCACAGGTGACATAAAATTGGGAATGGGGATGATTGATAAGCTGGATGTCAGGGTTGGTACTCAGAGGCATGAGAGATTGAAAGAACAGACTGATGGGAACCTTTTCAAGTTCAACAAAGGTTCTGAGCCCTGCATTTGGAAGGGGTCAGTCTCATACAGCAGGTACACTGGGGATTTTCTGCAAAGCTTTCTTGCAAAGCAGAATCTGAGAAGTCTGGTAAACAAAAAGTTGAAGAAAAGTCAGCAGGATTCCCATTGCAGCCATGAAAGCTGAGCCCACCCTGTGCAGCATTAGGAATGGTTTAATTGAGGGAATTCATGAATCCTCTAAATTCATCACTTATGAGGTATTGCCTGGAGTGCTTTGTGCAGCTTGGGCTCATTAGTATGAGAAAGATGCAGGCATACAGGAAGGAGTTCAGTGGTGAGCCACTGAGACAGTTGCTGAAGTGCACAATATTCAAAACTCTCAGACTCTCAAATATTCAGACTCTCAAAGAGAGTCTGAGAAATTGTGTTGTTTTGTTTTGAAGAGGGAATGGTTTGAAGGGGGCTTTATCTCTGCAGCTTTTTAATGGATGGTTGTAGACAATTCAGGCTTTTGGAGGTGTAGAGGGAAAGGGTAAGAATCAATGGGCTGATGTTGCAGCAGGTGGAGTTCTGAGTAGGAATATTAGGAAAGATTTCATGGTGAAAAAGGTTAAATGCTGAAGAAGATTGCTTAGAGAGACTCTGGAGACTGGAGATGATGCTCAAAGCTTGACTAGACAAGACTCAGCAATGTTATCTGACTTAAAAGTTGTCTCTCATCTGAGCAGAAATGTGAACTAGAGAGTCACTAAAGATCTCTTCCAACATTGTTCTGTGGTTCCATTAGCAGCAGCATAAGCTTCTACAAAGAGTAAAAATAAAGTGATGGAAAGAAAGCCATGAGGCAAAAAACCCAGTCAGAATTACAGAACTGAAATAAAAAACATGTGAGGAAGAAGAGTTGGTTGTATCTGAAATCCTGTAATTTTGAAATTCAAGTGCAGTGAGACTTTATATGTTCGTATAGAATTTATGACATATCTTCTGTCTTGAGGCAGAGAGAAAAGCCATATTAAGCTGCTCATTTTTAGCCACAATAAATTATAAATCAATGTCTGGAAACAATCAGAATGTGGAACACATTTATTGCAAGCACAAAAAAAGAGAAGAGAACCCAAAGAAACGGAACAAAGGAGAAATAGAGCTCTTATGTAGTTATGAGCAGACTGGATATTCTGTATTGAAAGATGCATGATTGTTTCTTGTTTCATAGGATTTAAATTTTAAAAGAAGCATGAAGAATGTGTTCCTACTCGCCTTGCATTCCCTCGTGGATTTGCAGCTATCTTGGGATGCTAGTCAGCCCCTGTTCATTCCCATGTGAACTCAGAAAAAGCAGATTAATTTGATATTGTATTAATAAACTGTCTGGTTGTGGTTACAGACAAACAAAAAGCTGTTCTGTAGGAGTTCTGAAGCTCCAATCCCCGAACTTTTGGTTGGATCTTAGTCCTCTGGTGTCTTCATAAGAAACAGTGAAAACTTGTAAAAAAAAAAGTGAAAAGTTGTACTTGTTACATACTTGCCAATATTGTAAATCTTACAAAGATTTATGAAGTTACTTTGTTTAGTTGGTACTGTGATGTAATCAAACAGGAAAAAATATCCTCTGTGAACTAGATTTTTCTATCTTTTGTAATAATAATAGAGGAGGATTAAGGAATAGAAAAATGACAGCATTTTGTGAGCACAAGTGTTGAAAACCATCTTCACAGCCCTGAAAGAAGTGACCTGCAGCAGTTGGCTGGCTAATCTAGGTACTTGTGGCTGCCAGACATTAAAATCCGTCCTCTTTTCTTTCCCTAAGCAAAATAAGTTACTGATGGCTAGCACTACATTTTTTTGACTTGCTGTGATCAGTCTGAAGTTTTTGTAGCTCCCATTTGAAAAACACTGGAATGGATTTAAACAAAATAACTCTAAATTAGGCTTTCACAAGGAAATTTTTTATTAGTTGTTTATCTTAGACCTCTAGACCGTTATGAAATGTACTGCATCTGATGTGTTTCAAAAATGATATGACAAAATGAGGTTACAAAATGGAATTTTGAGAATTTGATCAATTGTAAATGGAACAATGAATAACTGAACAAAACAGAATGAGAAAGACAATGACAATCACAAATTTAATAATTATGAAGCGTAATGGAAAGGAAGAAGGTGAATCTCAAGACAGGTAACAGGATAATAGTATGCTGAGAGAAAATTAAATAAATATGGATTACTGAACATGACTTCAGGTCCAGGTACTGGGTAGTGCAGTAAGTATAGTTTTAATGTGTATTTTATTGAAGTGTTTTTCAAATGCTCTTAACGGACTTTTTGCCTTTGTAATTTACACTGATTTCTGTGAGATCCATTCAGCCCTTCCTGAGCACTTGTAAAAATTCCTCATGTCCTGTCTGGCTACACCAGGGCATATTAAAACATTAAAATGTGTGAAAAATCATTCCAGCAGCGAGAAATACTGTTTCCCAATGAAAGACTTCCTGATTCTAGTGTGCGTTCTGTAACTGAAAATGCCACGGGCTCTGTACGCGGCTGCCGTGGAGCGTGCCACGCCCCGGTACGGGCGGCGGGGCGCCGCTGTCTCTTTGTTTCCCGGCGGGGCGGGATCCGCTGCCGGAGCGGCGGTGGGATGGCGGGCCCCGCGCCCGCTGCGCTGCCCGGGCTGGCCACGCGGGGGCAGCCCGGGAGCGCGCCCGGGCTCTGCCCTTGGGCGCGGCGGCAGGCTGACGGCAAAAGTTGTAACCAAGAGAGGGGCTGCGGGCTTGGAAATGGCTTCTCCTCTGATGCGCGCTGCTGCTGGTTTGCGAAACAGCCTTTGTCACTTCGGCGTGGTTTAGACGGCCTTTTTCCAGAGTTTTAGCTTCTAATTAGCTGAATGCAGTCTCAGGAGCTGCAGTGTGTTAGTTTAGGAAAAAGGTCTTGCTGGTGTCCTTGTGCATCATGCGTTGATTGCCCTTGAGAATTCATTACGTACACTCATGTTTATACAAACTTGATGTTTCTGGATGATCCTTTTCAAAAATTATTAATGTAAGTGCTAAAAAGATGGTACACATTTCGTATTTTGAAGATGGCATGTGTAAAAACTTATCTTTACATCTATTATATAGTCACTGCAGGGACATAAAACATAGGTCGTTGCATAACTCTTTGCAATAGAAATTCTATCTTTGTTGTCTCATGATTCAGACAAGTACTGGATTGTTGCAGTGTATCATTACATTTCTAGAACTATGTGAGAACCTTTAGTGGAAAAGGGTCATTGAAAAATCTCTGAGTAATAATTCAAAATAACTTAACAGCCACTTAGCTGCAATTATATAACAATGCAATGTTTTTTTCAGAAATGCTTTGGATTTATGCACAATACTATAAAAGTCCCTACTGAATAATGCTGTAGTCACTTAACATTGACTGAAAACATCACTTTTTAAAAATCACTCTTCAGGTGAATTGCATTTCAGTTTGGAGCAGCATTAAGGTACAAGATGGGGACTGCAATGCCAAATACCAAATATCAAGAGTATTCTGAATCTCACTGGTTCCTTCATTTTGGTGGATTTTTTTTTTTGTTTTAGTTTTTTTGTGTGGTTTTTTTTTTGGTATGTTTGTTTTGATTGGTTGGTTGGTCGCTTGCTTGTCTTGATTTTGTTTTGGTTTTGGTTTTTCTGTAATATTTTTTCCCCTGTAAGTGGGATTCTTGTATCTCATTCACCAATTCTCTCCTTCCATATGTTTTCATTTAAACTACAACTGATGCCATGCATGTCTCAAAAACTTACTGAAGCAGGAACCAATCCTGTGTATGTCATGGACAAACACCAGACATCTGCCAAGATGAGGTCCTTGAATATTCTTATAGTCAGAGGCACCTATTTGTTTGCAAGAGCATAATGAGCATATCTTGTGCTTAATAAATCAATCCAGATTAGGGGAAAAAATAATCCAGTAGCACTATCTTTTGGTTAGCTGCATAACTATGTTGGAATGGAAAGCACAATAAAATGTGTGTTGCAATTCTAAAATATGGTAGGAATAAGTAGTGGAAACTAATGAGAAGGCTTTTACTTCAAGTTACCCTGCTTCATCACCTGTAAATATCCTTTTCAGTCTGCAAGAAAAACGTCTGTTTTCTCAGTGTTTTTTTCCTAGCAGCTGCATATATGTGCATGTCTGTACATTGCTGTTGTTAGAACAGGGAAACCAACAACATAGGACTTACTCATTTAATCATAAACCAGATGAGACCCTTTACACAGTATGAATCTCATTTCAGGCTCTAGGCTGATAGTGATCTGAAAATGTGAAAGTGAAGTAGAGAAGTATGTATTTTTTGAATCTTAATATCCAATTCAAAATAATTTTGAGAACACTGCTTTCAAGGGGTAAATTGTTTTAAAGACTCTTGATATGTAATTCCAAATATTTTAAGAATACCTCTTTCAAAATGTACATTGTTCTAAGGGTTTTGTTATTAAAAAATGGAAAGCAAAGGTAGTGAAAGCTGGTAGGTGTAGTACGGCCCTTTTATTGGGTTGCGTGCCAGATTTTGGTAGTGGGGCTGTTTGTGGGGGTCCTATAGGGATGGCTTCTGTGAGAAGCTGCCAGAAGCTTCCTTGTGTTCAGCAGAGCCATCCCACGCAGCTCCAAGATGGATATGCCACTGGCCAAGGTGGCATATCTACCTGTTAGAAGCGATGGTAACACCTCCTTGATAACTTCTTTAAGAAAAAGAAAAAAAAAGGGTTATTGTACAGTTGTAATTGTGGCCAGAGAAGAGCAGAGTGAGAGGATCAAGAGCTCTGCAGACACCAAGATCAGGGCAGCAGGAGAGGCAGGAGGAGCTCCAGGCACCAGAGCTGAGATTTCCCTGCAGCCCATGGTGAAGCAGCTGTGCCCTTGCAGCCCATGCAGGTCCATGGAGATGCAGAGGCCTGTCTACCGCACATGGAGGAGCCCTGTGCCAGAGCAGGTAGATGCCTGGGGTCAGGAAAACTAAGGCCCAGCTGGAGCTTAATTTAATGAAGTGTGTGAGAAATACTAAGGGCTTCCACAGGAACGTTAGAAAAGAAAGACACCACTCCACACCCCCCAATAAATGAGACAACTGACATATGACATATGTCATAAATGAGACACTGAAGGGTTCAAGAGTTTTTGCTGATAATTCTCTTCCTGCTGCTATCAAGTACCAGCATGTCAAGGGAGGAGCCAGAGGAATGTAGTTGCGTCTACCATAAGAGATCAGGCTCAAGACCATCTAAAAACCTAAAAATATGGGACAGAATACCTAAAAATATGGGATAGAATGAGACGCATTCCAAAAGAGTCCTGGGGCAACTAGCAGATGTAATTGCTAATCCAAAAGCTCAATGTCCAAATAGAAATACTGAATGCTGTCCCTCAAGAGTCCATACTGGCACCAATACTGTTCAGTATCTTCATATCAACATAGACAGCGAGAGTGAGTACATGGTCCTGTACCTGGTTTAGGGCAGTGACCAGTATCAGTATTTGTTGGGAGGTGACTAGATTGATGGTAGCCCTCAGAGAAAGACTAGGCCGTATTGGTGGATGAAAAATTAGAGGTGTAAGTTCTCAATTTGCACTTGTAGTGTAGAAAGTTAATACTCTCCTGGGCTGCATTAAAGTGAGCATGGTCAGCAGGTACAGGGGGTGATTCTTGCTTTCTACTCTTGTGTGACCTCACCTGGAGTACTGTGTCCAATTCTGGAGTCCCTAGTACAAGAAAGACGTGGACCTGTTTGGAGTGTGTCCAATTGACAGCCACAAAATAATCAGAGAGCTGGAGCATCTCTCCTGTGAGGAAAGGCTGAGAGAGCTGGAGTTTATAGAGAATAGAGAATGCTGGAATAGAGAATGCTGCAGAGAGAACTTACAGCAGTTTTTCAATATATCAAGGAGATGAGTTAGCCGAAAGATAGAAAAAGGCTTTCTGAAATTGAAAGATTGGATTGAAAATTTAGATTGGATATAAGGAAGACATTTTTACATTAAGATTTGTTACGGTTAGACACTGAAACAGGTTGCCCAGGGAAGCAGATGCCCCCATCCCTAGGAATCTTTGGATCAGGTTGGATGAGGCTTTGAACAGCTTGATCTGGTGAAAGATGTCCTTGCCTTGGGCATGGGGATTGGACTAAATGAGATATTAAGGTCCCTTCTAATGCTACCCAGACTATGATTTTGTGCTATTTGCTGGGAACAATTCAGTTTCATACCTGTAGCTTGTGATCGCCCATCTGAAATGGTACAAGAATGTACTTGCTTTTTCTCATTAGAATATGCAAGTCATCTTGGAATATGACTGTGCTTCAGTAGATTATTCTTCTCTCACAGGCTAGGTTAGATGCTTGCATGATTTTATCACCCATACAGCAAAGATCAGCCTTCTATGAACATTTATGGGAGCAGAGTTTAATCCTTAAATTAATAATGTATGGAAAGTCAACCTGACAGAATCAAACATGCATCAGAATTAGCAAAAATGCAAATGGACTAATATTCCCATCGTATTGCTCAGTACATCTGGTATGTGATTGCCTTAGCTGGAAAAGTGTCAACTCAGGTGTCCTCAGCTTTGTAGTAGTACTAGAATGAAGTCAATGTATTAGAAGTACTGTCTGTGACTAAGGAACATATTTTTTAATAAGCTGCTGAACTGCAAATATAATGTGTTGTTTGTATTTTCTTCCTTAGATTTTTACTTCAGATTGACTAAATGCAAGCTGCCGGAAAAAAAAAATAAAAACAAACAAACCCAAACAACGGACTGGTTTCGCTTTGGCACTTTTGACCCCTCTAATAGAGACATTATTGTTCAGCTGCAGCTCAGTTTATTTTCATGTTTTTACAGAGAAGAGAATGGATGAGGGATGGGAAAATTAATCTGGGAACAGTCACTTTTAATTTTTCTAGGACTTCTTGAAGCGTTTTATAAGGGCACTGAATCCCTGGGGAAATACAATGTAGCTTTGAGATGCCTGGCAATCTGGGAAAGAGAGGAGTTATAAGAGGCAGTGCCTCTGTATGCTGACGTGAAGAAGGATTGCTTAAAGCCACCGCTGCTTGATGTTCTTTTAAGTGTGCTCTGAATCAAGGAACTTGGATTGTATTAAGCCTTACTCCCTTATAGGAAACTGTTTCCTGTAATCTGATTGAAATTATTTTAAAGTGGAAGTATTTCTGGTGAGCTTTTATCACTGACTGATAAGTCCAGGAATCAGTTTTTCACTAGGCAGCTTTTGGGTTCCGTATATATTTTAATATATAAAACACTTTTTCTTATCCTTGTAGGTCTTTCTTATCCTTTGAGGTAATTTTGGTATCTAGCTATTAGCTGGTTCATGAGTTTTGTATTTAGATATGGCAGAGTACTTCTGTGATAAAATAGGCTTTATTCTTCCTTCATATCCTGTTGCCAGCTTTTATGAGGCTACATCTATAAAAGTGTCACAAAAAATGGGCACTTACTGGTAGAAAAGTGATTTGACCTTAGAAAAGTTCTTTTTGGGATATTCAGAATGTAGCTCTGATAACACATGAAAATACCCAATACCCTAATAACACTAGCTCCTCACAGGGAAATGCGATCAGAAAGGACTAGCAGCAACTAGCAGCAACTATTGCGGCTTTTTCCAGAAAAGAGCAAATAGCTCTTTTAAATAGGACTCTTAAACACACATGAAAGCTGTGGGTTATTTTCTATTTATTCTTTTGCTGATTTATTGTGAGCATTAGTGTATCCTTATTCATCCTTATTCAAAGTATTGGGTATTACTGTGAAATCCAGGTATGAAACATGTTATTTCTTGCTTCACTGCTAATTTCTGTTCATATAATTGGAATTAGTTGGGTGTATTTTAAAGATACTGGCCAGAATATTGAGCTTAACTGAAGGATTTTGGTTAGCTAGATGTAAAAAATATATTTATGTAGGCTTCTCTACACTGTTTCCTGATCTACCTGAGCATTAGAGGGAGTAGCTAGTCGATGCTTCAATTCTCAACCTGTATACTACCACTGGTGATGTAATGTCAGTGATAAAATTTCCGTCTGTTTGATAGAGGTGAGTTGGTTTTGGCTATCTGTTCAGAGATGTTGCCACTAAAAAGTAGGAAAAGAAAGAGAAAATTCCTCTGGGCTTCAATGTAGTGATTGGAAGGCTCAGGGCAGCATGTAGTAGCCTGTGTCAGACTGAAAAATGTCCTTGTAAGGTAGTTTATGCAGGTATCCCATCTAGAAATATTTGAGATGAACCAGAGGTGGGGTTGGGAGTTGGGAACATATGTCATGAGCAGACTCTGATCTCAAAACCAGCAGTTAGAGCAGCTTGGTGGTACTGATTTGAGAACAAGGGCTGTCTAATTCATGGAGGTCCTTGTTATTCCATGGTGAATAGCAGAGAACCAGAAGGTTGCAAAGTGCTCTCTGGTAATTTTAACATCCTTTCTCTGTGTATTTTGTTACATTTTGGACAATTCTGCATCATGCTGTAGAGGAGCTGAACTTCATCTTGCTCTCTTTCCAGGGTCACCCTGTATCTGCCTGGGTTATCATTGTTTTGACAGCAACTTTCTGAAATGAAATTTACAGCACATTTTTGTAAATGAAATCCAGTGATAATAAGAAACGAGATGGTGACCGAGATATTCCAGGAAGTCTAATGGCAACTGCATTTTCTAATCTGGGGAAGAAATTTATTCCCTTTTTGTGGGGGAAAAAATGGCTGGCAGAAATGAAAGAGTTCCATAATTGAGGGAAATATTCTTCCTATCTGTATGATAGACCATGACAGGTGCTTTTCTACAGACACAAGTGAAAGCACTAGGCAAAGGTGATGAATAAAACATTAAAGCTCAGGTTTACTGAATGGTTCTGATATGAAAATTTGTTAGTAGTATTTCCTGAAAATTAATTAATACACAGGAAGCAGAGCTGATTCTTGATTGCTCATACACAGTGCAATCTCAAGGTG
The DNA here is from genome assembly GCF_028551555.1 of Melozone crissalis. Lineage (NCBI taxonomy): Eukaryota > Metazoa > Chordata > Aves > Passeriformes > Passerellidae > Melozone > Melozone crissalis. The sequence goes on along the minus strand of NW_026535783.1, from coordinate 31,566,859 downwards.
GAAATAAACAAAATAATTAGACAAGCTTTAGTGTTATGGGAAGAAGAGTAAAACATTTGTTTATCAGTATTTCAGCTATACTCCTACCACCCTGAGACTGAAATTCACTGTTAGACAAAAGCTGGTCTCATCCCTCTGGCATGTTACTTTGAGGCCTCCATGGACTATTGTTATTTGTTTGTACTGAGCCCACTATAATGAACCGCCTTGGTTTTGTGATTCAGTTCTGTGAGCAGTATACACTAGAATTCTGAAATGTTTTTTTGTTATTGTTTCCTTCTGTTAGTTAAGGTGTTGAAGCAGTCCCCCTGGCTTCCAATGCGTAATTGTAAGAATTATGTTTATTGGTTTATTGTGCTAAATAGATTTGATGCCCTGATGATTGTTTTTTTGCCTCTGGATTTTTTCCCTTTGTAAGGCTGTATGTTGCTAACATCAGGAACAGATTCAGCCTCCACTGAGATAAGGTAATTTCAGCTCAGATCCTGGTTTTCCTCTACAGAAAATTTTGCATCCTTTACAAAAAAGAGATAACCATCACCTAAGTTCTGTAATTGGTTTGTGCTTTTAAACTGAGTATTTGTAAAATGGAAATAAGTGGTTAGGATAGATGGTTAATAAGTGATAGATAGTTAGTAAATAATTCAGTTATATAAGTATCTTGAGAATGTTACCATAACTCTTCTATCAGAAAAGTCAGATATTCCTTTCAGTGCATTATTCTTACTATAAAAATGAGAGTTTGACTGCATTATGTTTTGCATACCCTTGTTTTACTTCCATGAGGATAATTTTTTTGCTCACAATCAGGAGACCAAACTCAGAAGTAACTTTCTTTTTCATTGCTGATAATTTTCTATGTCATGAAGTGGTCTAACATGCAGTGACACATTTAAAATAATTTGAAATCCTTTTACAATGGAAACTCTAAAATAAGCATAAATTGTAAACTATCTTATTAAGATTTGAATGTGTCTTCTGTCTTATGCATAAACTGAATTCAGAATGTGAGCTTAGATTTTTTTAGATTTTTTATGAATTTTATATATATATATATATATATATATATATTTTTTTTTTTTTTTTTTTTTTTTTTGTAAACTGCTTCACATATTTTCCAACTTAGAAAAATCTGGTGTTTCATGAGAAGTTGCAAGTTATCCAACTAACACAAAAATGAAATTAGTCTTTTAAGAAAGACAATTGTGCAAAAGAAAGTAAGAGGATGTTAGGTAATTGTGTTGAGGGGTGATTCTTTTTAACATTAACCTGGTCCTACTCAAACTGATGAGATTTTAAGGTGCATCTGTAATATCCAATAGCATCTTCTCCCAGTGAGAAAGGAATACTCATTCAGAAGATAGTCGCCTTAAGAATCACTCTTCCACTTTTATTCAGTGAGCCTAACATGGCTCTGTGGTCCTCCTGTCAAATGTAGGGGTATGAGCCATTTTTGAGAAACATCAGTCAGAAATGTTAGGAACTCAGGCAAGGACTGATGTTCATGGTTACTTTGACATAGTGTTCCAACACAGGAAATGGCATGGTGACTTTTAAGGAGTGGTAGAGTTGTAGGACTTCCTGTGCTTTGTTTTCATTAGTGGAGCCAAAAAATCTTTCACCCTAGCCTTACTCACAGATGCTTTCATACCGCTGATGACAATGTAACTGCTGCTTGTGTTTTAAATGTTCCCAATGACAAATACTTGAAGAGAGCTAAAACACTATCCCACTCAAATCTTCTAAAAGATGTTGGGTATCTCCAAATAGTAGTGAATTAGATGAGATTCGGGAAACAATGGGGCACACTTGAGAATTCAGTTTGTTGTAAGCAATTATTGTAAACATTTTATTTGCTTCCTAATTTTAAGTGCTACAGTCATATATGGTTCTTCCAGGTATTTTCCAAGACATCCCAATTCGTGTTACATTAACCCTCATTTCTCTATGGATCTGCCACGTCCATATTTCACTGATCTTCTCGGTGTGTAACTTAGTGCCTGGACTAGCGCTGATGAGTCTTTTAAGTGGGACAGTCATGAAGAAGAAAGTAAGGGATGTTTGGGGATTGTGTTCTTGTTTGTTTGTTGGTTTGGTTTTGGTTGGGTTTTTTTGTTTGTTTTGCTTTCGTTCTGTAAAAAAACTCTAATGAGCTGGTGTCTAGTCTCTGAGATGCCCATTCTAAGTTTGACTTAGATTTTCTGTGTTCCTTAGGGAAAGCCACACACTCTAGAGGTACAGCTATGAAATTTGATTTTAGCCAAAACCAACAGTTCATGTTCCCCATGTCATGTGCTGGGTACCTCAGTTGTGTTGGTACAGCTAAGAGTACAAGTCCAGAGCAATTGAAGCCTGTTGCCTATCTGAACTGTCACAAATTTTACCTGCCCCTCTTTGTGCCTTCTTGTTCTTTTTCTAGTAACTACATTGTTTCCATTGCACAGTGAACTAGGAGGTGACTAGGGTAAAATATTTTGCAATTGCCAGCACGAAAATATATGCTTTTTACCCTGCTTGCTTCCTGTAACATCTTCACCACACAGAGCCAGTGCAGAAGAGAAGGTCAGATGATGGGCCAATAGGGGAGCTTCCAGGATTTTAAATGTCTGAGACTCTTGTGGCACCATACTGCTACTTTTGCCTGAAGTGTTGACAATAAATATTACATCTTATATAAGCCCATGTAATTTTCTATTTCTGTAAAAACTACAAATACTGGAGTGAGATAGGACCATTAAGACTCATGAGATGATAAGTTATTGGTAAAGTATGTCAAGATGACAAATTATAGTCTATTTTTCATCTGTTCTCTAGTTGTTCATGGAAAGATTTCATAGAATCATAAAATGGATTGGGTTGGAAGGGGCATTAAGACCATATGGTTCCAACTACCTGGCTGTGGACAAAAACACCTTTCACTAAACAAGGCTGCTCAGAACTCCATCCAGCTTGGCCTTGAACACTTCCAGGGACAGGGCATCCATGGCATCTCTATGCAACCTGTTCCAGTGCCTCACCACCCTAAGAGTGAAGAATTTTTTTACTAGTACCTAATCTAAGCCTACTGTCATTCTGTTGGAAGTCGTTGTTCTTTGTCCTGTCGCTACATGTCCTTGTAAACAGTCTCTTCATCTCTCTTCACCTTTCAGATGCAGATAATTAGATTATCCTGAAGTTTTTCTTTTCAAGAGTGAACAATCCCAATTCTCTCAGCTGTCCTTGTAGAAAAGGTACTTCATCCCTTTGATCAGCTTGGTGACGTCTTCTGGACTCACTCCAATTGTTCCATGTCCTCCCTGTGCTGGGACCCCAGAGCTGGATGCAGGTTCCAGGTGGGCTCTCCCCAGAGCAGAGCAGAGGGGCAGAATCCCCTCCCTGCCCTGCTGCCCACGCTGCTCTGGATGCAGCCCAGGACACGTTTGGCTCTCTGGGCTGGGTCATGTCCAGCCCCCAAGTCCCTCTCCCCAGAGCTGCTCTGCCCCAGCATTTGTTGGTACCAGGGGTTGCTGCGACCTGGATGCAGCACCTTGCACTTGGCCTTGTTAAACCTCATGAGGTTCCCATGGACCCAGTTCTTGAGTTTGTCCAAGTACCGGTGTAGAGCACTTGGACAAGCCTGTTTTGAGTTGACATTGTTTTCATAATGCCAGATTCATTGATTTATGATTCCATCAGTTGGGCTACTCATAGGCTGTGAATTCCTTTCAGACTAATTTTTTGTTTTGTATATTCATTGTCACTGTGTCTGTCATTAAGTGAATTACCTTTTGGATGATAGAATGGGAGGGGGAAGAATTATATCAGCTTCCTGGTCCCTTGTTTTTTTTCTGAAGAAAGTGAAAACTTTAATCTGATAAGAGTCGGGACGGAGGCACTGTTATCTGATAGATCAGGGCACATGGCTGGATAAACTAGAATTGACCTCATATTCTCCTTTTGTTTTGTATGGGATTTTGACTAATTTGCACCATCCTTTTTGTGCACCATCTCCCGCCATAGCGGTTTGGTCTTAGCAGGGCCTATCTCTCTTCATACATTTGTACAGTGTGCAGTGAAAGAGGGAGATGGTATCTGTCTGTCTGTCTGTCTGTACACATTGCCATTGTGAATACCTGGTTGCTTCTTAGAGACTCAGTTACTATTTTACTAGATGATGACTGGTGAAGTATTGCTAGTGTCCAGATTAGATTGAAATCTTAATTCCTTGTAAAAGATTTCAATGCAAGATCAATCACAGGGACTGCATTTGGGTAATACTCTACCTTATTTACTTGACTTTTTTCATTTCAATAGCTTTGGTTATTTTCTTGAGCTCCATCTGCTCTTACTTCCCTTATTTAAGATGAAAGTCCTTTCACTGTTTTTTTTCCTTCAGAGATCTGGAAGAACTAGTGAACTGTGCTTTCCATTGAGGAGAACTGACTGTGGCATCCATGTGCATGTCCAACTAAATGTGTATTTCCTAAACCAGGGGCAAATTGCACTTAAAAGGAAACAAATGCCTTTCTGTTTTTAAGCTTCAAATATCAGAGTAGTTTTACCTCAGAAACCCTTATGCTTAAAAAAGAAAATATAATTTTATTTTCCAAAGACCTCTAGGAACTTCTGAGTAGATCTAAAGTGCAGATTTCTTTGGTAGTTCCATAATTGTGAACGTTTTTGCTTTCATTTGGCAGTGTGAAAGAATGTTTCGCTTAGCCTTTTTTCCTTTTGTGCCTCAGGGAGTAATAATGTAATATACTGTACATCTTGAGATTATGTCTTGCCTGTCAGAATTTGTTCTAGATCACTAGTTTCCCTGATGCAAGATGGGGTCCAACCACTTATAAATGAAAATTGTCTCAGTTGCCAGCTGCAGTAATAAAGCTAATATTCAAAAGGAAAGAAATTTGCTAAATCAAGCTAGGTTCTTAATATTTTTGTTGCTCCTTGGAGCTAATTTCTGAATGAAGACAAAAATTTTTTAAAGCATATTGCATAAAAGAAAAATTCTAATTTTCATTTGACACATGGAATGGTCTTAGGTGTTGTGCCCTCAGCTGAAATGAGCAGGATGTCTTTGATACTTGTCCTTATTTTGGTGAATAATGGGCAGAATTGCAGAAGACACAATTTTTAGGGGCTAGAAAGGAGGGAAAAGAAGTTAAGATATTTTACAAAGAGCATAATACTGGAGACATATTGTGCTAGCTATACATTCTAATTGAAAGTGAGAATTGCTGAATAAGTGTGAGGAAGATGCAATCTTCTTTCTGGCTTCCTGAAATCCTTGCAAAGATAGCCCTAATAAGCTTGATTTTCACTGGTGTCTCTACACACGTGGAAAAATTTGACTTTACGATAAGTATTTTTGTGTGGACAAGGTTAACAAAGCAAAGTTTGAAAAGAGTAAATGATTTTCTGACTTCTCACTGAGAACTATTGTCTGGCCATTTGAAATGATATTCTGATATTGTCTTTCAAATACAGTAAAGAAGGCACAAAGACAAAGGTCCTTTTTGAGGATTTTGTTTTGAGGACTGATGATGGACACACCTTACATGCATTTGTAAAGAGAGGGAAAGAGTGTTTTTGTTATATGTAGGTGGAGAAATGCAACCTGTGATGGAGCTAATACTACCTTCCTGTGCAACATAGCTGCATTTGTGGACAAATAGTCACCAGAAAATTTTAATTACAGTTTTTCTATTTCTAGTGATATACCATATTGTTGCTAGTCTTGACATCAAACTATAAAAAATAAGGCTGTAAAAGTCACAGTAATTTACACAACTCTGCAAGTTGTTCCTATATCCTGCACAATATTCATTATAATTCGTCTAGGAGACTATAAATTCAGCCCAATGCTCCACAACTTCTTTGGGGACCAGATTCAGTAGGAGACAGGGAATATATGAGGTTTGCCTTTCCCACAGAGGGAATTTGGCAGGGAGAGAACTGCAATGGCTCTGCCTGTTTTCTGTTGAGATAGTTCTGGCTCACTAATGAATTGCATGATTATTGACTCCTTTGTGTTGCCAGAAATGCAAAATGAGCAAGAATAAGATGCTTGTTACCTGTTCTCTCTGCCTTATGGAATAGGCAGACTATTTGCGGACAGAGACAAAAGGGTGTTGATTTTATGAGGGGTAGGTGATCTGAGCTTTGTTTCTCTGGACACATCTGTATGGTGATGCTGGTTTGCAACTCAGGTCAGTGTGCCCTCCTCATCCATGCTGCTGATGTGCTGTGCTGACATACATACTAATTAGTCTGCAGCCAGCAAGTTGCACTGGAGGACACTTCAAGTAAGAGACTCAATAGCTCAATGCTTTTAGATTGCTAATTAAACAACTTCTGCAGGTGTAAAAACAAATTACTGTGAATTCCAGATGCCTAGCAAACATCAAACAGAAAAGAACAGTAACAGAAAAAAAAACCCCTTTTCTGATCTCTGTGTTGTGCCTATTTTTCTGAAAGGATATTTCACAAGTTAAGATTCGTATGTGTACATGACTCATTATTTTTATGAAAAAAATATGAATAAAACCAATTTGACCTCAGTGTCTTGAAATGTCTGACTTAAATGTGAACCAGACTGGGTTTGCTTGCTTTATTTTCAAATAGACCATTTGAGATTGCAATTACACCTTCCTGATTTCCATTCCTATAATTGTTTTCTCCAAATATTACAGCAGCTCTTCAGGTTATGTCGTGGTTTAACCACTAATGAACCAATTAGCATGAACTGCTTGCTCACTTCCCTACCTGCAGGATGGGGGAGAGACTCAGAAGGGTAAAATCTGGAAAACTCATTGGTTGAGAAAAAGACAGTTTAGTTTAACTAGGGTAAAAAAAAGCTGCACACTTAAGCAAAGCAAACCAAGGAATTAATTCAGTGCCTCCTGTGGGCAGGCAGGTGTTTAGCCATCTCCAGGAAGTAAGGATTTCTTGGGAAGACAAACTTCAAATATTCCCCACTTCCACCTTCTTGCCTCTACTTTATGTACTGAGCATGATGCCACATGGTCTGGAATATCCCCTTGGTCACTTTGGGTCACCTGTCCTGGCTGTGTCTCTTCCAAACCTCCCATGCACCCCCAACTTCTTTGCCATTGTGGCAGTGAAGAAAAGGCCTTGGCTCTGCAAGCCCTGCTCAGCAATAACAAAAACATCTCTCCTTTATCAACCCTGTGTTGAGCACAAATCCAAAATGGCCCCATACCAATCATTGTGAAGAAAATTAACTATATGCCATCTGAAGTCAACACAGAGTGTCTTCTATGCTCTGATCTTGCCCAATTTTTTTGGGAAACTGCAATCATTAAACTTTTCTAAACAAATTTCCTAGGTATCCTTAACATATCTAAGAATTGAGTGTGTAAGGTCATCTTTTTTCCATCTTTCTTGGGATTGTTCTTTTCTAGTGCCATTTCTTCAGCCAATAAGCCCATAAAACTTTTCGGGAGACATTTATAGTTTCAAGTATTGGAATAATCTGTTCTTCAGTGTATTCTGCCTCTGAAGGTGGTCAATGCTTGTGAAAACATAAAGAAAGGGAGAGAGAGATGTAGTGATACTTTCTCAATATATTTTTCCAGCATATACTTTCTGGCCCAGAAGAAGTATGAGTGTGCTCGCAGTGTGTTGGGCAGTCTTCCTGGTTTTGTATGGGAGTGGTGTGGAAACAGAAAAATCACTATGACAAGCTATTGCTTTTTCTGATTTCACTTTTTTAGTCTGTGTGAATGCATTTATTTCCTATGATCCAAAACCTGCAATATAGAATGTAGATACTATAAATAATGTCCTCAATTTTCTTTTGTTAAATGTTAGGTCTTTGGAGTATGACCTGTGTACTCCTGTGTTTTATCAATCTCCATGTATAGTCACAGTGATTCTTCACAGGATTTCTATATCACTGTGGAAGAGGAAATGTGAAAAAGAGCCATGAGAAGATCTGTGCACCTGGAAGCACTAACTTTGGCAAAATTCCCCATGGCATCAACATTCCTAATATCTAGAGTTAATGTTCTTGCTCAACGTGGGTTTCAGCTGATATTTTCTGGTGCTCACTTTCCAAAATGAATAATCTTTGGGGATTGAAAGACAATTACTTTCTTTTTAAGGAGGAGTCTAAATATCTCAAAAACAATTTTACATACAGAATAAATCTATTGATACATGGCTATGGATCAGTTTAATTTTCTCTACTGTATGTTTCTTACTTTTTGCAACTGCAAAGAATGCTGGTCTGCTCCAAAGTAACTTGATTTTTAATGATCTTAAAACATTATAATTGTAAACAAGCAGCTGTATTCTTTAGAACTCTCAAATTAGCTTAAGCTTTACTGTCCTTAAAAGCTGCATGTTTATCTAGTCTGCAGAAATCTGCCCTTTTTCTCTCTGTGTCTTCCAAGAAAAAATGTGTCTACTGAAGAAGGTAGTGACAACATCTGCTGCTTCAGCTAGATACAAAGTGGGAAATGCACATGAACTGTGGAGTCTGCTTTACTCTTGGGTTGATTACATCTTCCTGTAAATCAGAAGTCCTTTGAGGGCTTTTAGAAAGTGCTGTACAATCTGGCTGTCTCTCAGCATGTAAAGTAATTCCCTGTTGTCTGGGGAGGTGTAAAGGGAAAGTTGCCAGCATGCTTATGCCTGACAGGCATGTGTCTGTCTTGGGGATTGACTGTTAACTTCTAGGCTCTAAAGCTGTGGAGAAATACTGAAGAACAATACTCTTTCAAGTATACTGTGAGATCTCTGTAAAATAAACTGGTTGTCTTCTTTAGGTGTGCTACAGAAATATATATAGCAGGTAAAACAATATTTTGTTGGAAGGCTCTACTTTTTGTCTACTTTGTCTATTTTGACACCACTCTGTAGATACAATGTCATATAGGGGGTGACATTTATTTAGGCTGCCTTTGATCTCATTGATTCTGGGATTTTTCATTGCCAAAGACAAAATATCCCAATATATTTTTCAGTTGCATTTATTCTCTAAACACTGTCTTTTTTTGGGCTTATGTATACTGAATTTTTAGTCTTACAATTTGGAAAGCAAGAAATTCTCCCTACTGAAAGAATCCTTTATATGATGGTGAATACAGTGCTATTCGTGTATAATTATTCATGCATCTATCAGCTTTGATAACAAAAATTTCACTGATTCTGATTTTAGTAAGCTAAGTCCCTCTGTTATAACCTCAATGGTGGAGCGTTTTTTTGTTGAACTGGGATCAAACCCCAGCAGTTGATGGTGAATACAACTGATATAGTAACCTAAAATATCTTTAAAAGTAACATTAAATAAAACATGAAATTATTTTAAACTTCTGTTTTCTATTTACTCTTGCTTTTGGGTGGCAGTGACTTACCTATTAATGTCTGTGAAACCTAAGATGAGGCTGGCAGTTAACAGGCGCCTGTGAACCAGTAGTAGAATCTCAGCCATTGAAGTGTGAATGTAAAGACAATCGGTAGTTCTTTTTCTTAGTAATAGACAGAAATTTGTATGCATCATCTGTTACATGCCCAGTTTTCCTACTGATTTTATTTACTGTTCAAATTTCCCTGCTTCTGTAGAGCTTAGCAATGTTTTTGGTTACATCAGAACTTCTGCAGATCTTATGGGTGCTTTCATGGGGGGTGTTGGTCAAGATCCATCTGTCTTCCAAAAGCTGCTGGGATTCTTGATTGTTGAGGTACTGCTTTGTTTCTGAGGCACTATCAGATATGAGAGACCTTAAAATGATAAGGTGTTGCATGAGGAAGAACTCCAAATGAGAAGGGACTACTTGTGTGGGGATCACAGGCACTTCCTTGTGTCAGAAAGAGTTCAGCATGCTCTCTAGCTCCAATTACTGTAAGAAAAGGATTAAAGGATTGCCTTTCTTTTGCTTGTGCATATTTAATCTTTTTAGACATCTAGAAACCAGATGGACTCCAAGAAAAAAGCCTTTTCTTCCTTACTGGTCTTTGAGCATCAGATGCTTGCCAATCCTTTCCAAGAAAAAAAATTTCTGGTGTAAACACCCCTGGTGCAACACTCCTGAGGTTGAGGCTGTTTTCTCTCATCCTGTCACTTGTGGAAAAGAGAATGACCCCCATGTCACTGTGACCTCCTTTCAGATAGTTGTAGAGAGGGGTAAGGTCTCCTCTGAGTCTCCTTTTCTCCAGAATAAACACCCCCCAACTCCCTCAGCTGGTCCTCCATAAGACTTGTGCTCCAGATCCTTTACTAGCTCTGTTGAACTTGTCTATACTTATTTCAGCACCTCAATGTTTTTCTTGTAGTGAAGGGCCAAAAGACATTCAACACATCATGGATCCAGGCTTGATCTAAGGTTCTAATGGTAAACAAATGTTTATGTCCTCCAGAGTCAGCTCTGCTCTTGCTGCATGGATGTACAAGACAATTTTTGAGCTGCTGTAGTGTACACAGAATGATGTTTGTTTCCAGGTAAACTGCAACTTGTGGTTGCCTTTCCATCTGTTGTTTTAGCATCTGATTGGTGAGCAATGTGATTTAGACAGAGAGGAAAACATCCTAATCAACTTTCAGAGGCTTAAGTACTCTCCTCTTGTCATCATAAATCTCATAAATCCCTGTAAATACCAGCTGAAACTGCATTTATTGTCTGTGTATATAATAGCACCCCCATTCCCTATACGGATGAGATGATGTAGGCTTGCAAATCTGTGACCTCCTGTGGTTTGTTTAGACATTGTCTCTCAAAGTTTAAATTTACAGAGACTGGTGTGTGGCTAGGAACACTCTCAAGGAAACAATGGGCTAGAAATTGGAAGCAAGGAGGCTAAGGCTAAGGCACTTGTACCCTTGCAGTTTGTCATGTGAGGGGTACATGTTTCTGAGGGGCAAAATGCTGTCCAGGGAGGTGTTAAATTCCTATCCCCAGGCTGTCCATCACTACCTCTCCTGGGCTGAAGTCTGCACCACAATTTCACTAGGGCTGTGTAGCTGTGGTATTCAGGCTTTAGGAACCGGAAAGACCCATGACAATGTAGGGGGAATAAGACATAAGGGTTTGAGAGAGAGTAAAACTCTCTTTGTTTACATAAGTGAAGGACATAATTGTTGGAGGTGGAGGAACAGGTGAGTGAGAAATGACTGGCTTCTTCAGCAAGATGAGAAGCCATACCAGCATGACTGAAAAAGTCATCCAGGAAAAGGATCCCACCCCAAAGGTCCTTTATTTTGGTAGGTCATTTACCACTGTGATTGTGACATGAAATAATTTTTCCATGCCAATAGGCATATGAAAACGTATCATCTCAAAAGCATAGAGAACTGTAATGTGCCTTCTACTAAGACACAAGGTCATACCATGAAGGGACTGGGCAGAAGGAAAAGATATCCCAAAATGGAGAAGAGAACTTGGGAGTTTCCTCACGGGTTTCTTTTGCTCACTGTATCAGACCAGTAGCAGAGAAATACCTGGTTTGTCTTTAGAGACTGTGACTCAGTGAAGCGAGTGAACAGCTTAGTGTATGGATGGTCCTGCTGTGCCTGTCATGAATATTTACGATATAAAGTGGTAAAAACAGGAGTTGTGAATGGGTTAAAGAAAGAAAACACCTGCGAATGGCATACTACCAGATGTCTTAGAATTTTTATCAATGAAACTGTGCTTGTGCTTGTGAACACTTCTTAGCTGATTTTGGAAAAAAGTTCTGATAATGACTGTAAACCAGCATCTGTCTGGTAGCTAATGATATGTATGTATTTTTGCCTTACTGTTAGGAATTTTTTTATTGCTATGGTGTCTTGGCAGATAGAAAAAAAAATCTTAGTGAATTTTACCTCCAGTTGTCTACTGACATGCAGCAACCTTTGACTATCTTTAGACTACCTTAAACTATCTTTAGTATTTTTTAATACTACTTTAATGCTGAGATCACTGAAACAATGTAGACTTGGGCAGTGAAATTACAGACCATGCAGATACCTCAAGGGATACTTGATATTTGACTATATCTAATTATTAATTTTAGTAATTTCTTTAAGGTCTGCCACAAGAGACATGGATTTGGTCTTTGCCTTTAGCTGCTTGTTTCTAGAAGGATAAAGGTCAGATGAGTGTAAGCCAAGAGATACAAAGGGTAATGATAACTTAAGGCATTTAATATATATTTTAGAATGAGTACCATTTTTTTATTTTGTTCTTTGAAATACCCTAAATTTTCCTTTGCACTTAAAAGTAATATGTCACGTGAGTGAAATCCAGGTTTCTAATGTAATCTTCATTATGAAATGTGACTTTCTCTTGTTGGTGTTCATAGTAGTCTTTCTATATATGTTGGAAAAACAAGGGCATATGTCCTGGTTTTTCTAGATACAATTTGCTAGAACAAGGTTTAGTATGGCAGTTGTGTGGAGAGCGTTGACTGATCATACAAATATATATTAAACCACAGCTACATTTGATACAGAATACATCATTGTAGAAGAACCAGCTGTAAGGCAAAATTGCAAGCATTGAACAAATTTGTGAAATTCTCGATTGCATCACCAGCAGTACTGACAACTCTTCGCCCTTTGCTGATAAATTACATGATTGAGCACTTTCTTCCAGTAAAGATGTATGTATAATCCAGGTTTTGAATGGCATTAAATTTTTTCCTTTTCTGAACCTATAGTTATGAACTAGATTTCTTTTAATAAATAGCTTTACTGGGAGCCTGAAAAAAGCATGGTACTTGAGCAGTGTAAAATAATTTAGCCCTTTAAATTTTACAATAATATCAGCTGTAGAGCATAATTCTGACAAACACAACTGTTCTACAATAAATGCAATCAATAAAACTAAACTTTAAAATTAAAATTATTCAGGAGAATACTTATCTCTGAATGAAACGCAAGGAGACAAGCCTATTCTTTCTCCTCAAAAAGCCTCATACTAGTGTGGATAATGCATTTTTATGATTACTCCTTAATTGCAATATAAGAATAATTATAATTCACAGTGGTTTCCTCATCATGCTGTGACAATAGAAACATGACATGAAGCATTGCACCTTCACAGTCCAATTTGGGATGTTTTTGGAATTTAGTACTGAGTGATGATTACTGCAATGACTCAGAAAATGAAGGGGCTAAATTTTGCCCAGCAGGTTTTCCACTGCAAAGACAAAGATCCATCTGAGAATCCTAAGTAAGATTTTGCCATTTTACCATCTTATGAGGTTAAGTAGCCAAACCACCGGTGTGTTATCGAAACCTTTCTAGCTACCAATGCAAAGCACAGCACCATGAGGTCTGCTATGGGAAAGTTAACTCCATCTCTGGAAGATTTAATATACTATACTGGGTAGAAGAAGAAAATACAACTTTGTCCTTGTTTTTGATGGGCAATATTTTCAAGTGTTTTGACAGGTTATTATAAAATAGAGAAGGCTCATCAATCCGTTCATGTATATGAATGTATAAGCCCAAAAATAGACTTCTTGCAGAGAAGGACATTGTAACAGTTGTTATGTGTATGGAATTCCTGGTCAGAAAAAATGATCATGTCCAATTTGCATATTACAAATGCTGTAATGCTGTAATTTGAAAATCTCAAAGGAACATTATTATCTGTTCTATTTTTTCAGTTTACATAGTTTCCTCTGAAAAAAGATGATGAAAAGAGCCAGCAACTTACTTTTAAAGTAACTGTATTTTCAGTGGGGTAATGCTGGAATGGGAAAGGTTATGTGCCTTATGCATTTATACAGGAATGACGTACACTTTCTCTTGATGGGTACCTCATGAGGGTTTCTTTCATCTTTCTCTCAAATTGTGCAAGTTTTGAATGAAAGGGTAAGTAGAATCCTACTTTCTTGTAATCTTGAAATTAAAAAATGAGGAAAGATGTTTCGCAGTATTGTGCGAAATTTCACATTTTCTATAACTTGACTCTTGAGGCACTATGTTGACTAGCTCATCAAAGAGATTTTCTTCTGTCTGTGTCCTTACTTTGAAATTACTCATTCACTATTGAATTTTAATGCAAAATGCAACTGAAGTTCAGTATGAAATCAAAGGGAAACCCAAGTCTTCACTGACTTTGTGTGTGGAAAAATTTAAGAATCTATGACTTGAGAACAAAGAAAATATTCAGCAGTCAGACACAGAACTGTCCCAGTTTTCTCATACCAGTCCCAACCCAGTATTCCAAGTAGCCTCCCCACTCTTTTTGGTGCACACTCTGTTGCCAAACTAAGTTAGGACTCACTTGTTTCTACCCTTCTTTTTCTCATGGTACTCTGTATTCTCTTGCAATGCATCCCTGCACTTTTTGGCCACATTTACTGCATGACAGGGGAGCACAGAGTCTGATACCCATTCCTGCATGTGTGGTCGTATCAAGGAGAGATGCTGAATCCACCACCCTACCAAACATAAGAAAAACCCACCCCCAATATCAGTGAGTGTGTAAGTAACAGGAGCTGGAAGACAGTTATAAATATCCTTCCCCCTATCTTTCAGGTAGAATGTGTGGCTTTGAAGCCTGGGAGCCTCTGAGCTGGAGATGAACTTAAAGAAAAAACTTGCTCATTATTCCCCATCTGGACTATTTTTAAAATAGTCTTCCTTTAAAATTACCTACTTAGGGTGCTTTCATATGGGTTATTGTCACATGTTTCCAAAGCAGATGTTATAGTGCATTAGAGTGTGAACTTGAGAAATTCAGCAGAAAATATGAAGGCGTTTGAGTGTCTGAAGTAGCATTGGTTCAAGAAAGAAAGTAAGTTCTAACTGCAGCTGTTAATAATTGTTCAAGGCAGTGATATTCCCTCTGTGACTGGAAATTCACTAACCTCCTAGAAACAGCTCTCAAGATTTTCTACAAAATAACTGCAGAATCCTGAGGTTTCTGGCAAGATTTATCATCAAAAGCATCTCTAGGACTCTCTTGGTAGCCACTGGAATAGACCTGCTGCTGGTATTTGTGAACTTATGCTCCTTGAGATTTATGCTGCTAATGACACAATGGTGTGCTGTGATTGTGATGATACACAAGTAGAAGTAAGTTGCCTTTATGGATTTGCAGTGAAGTAGCTGATCAGACCAGCATATGTTTGGTTTTGAATGATTTAGAAAGCAGAGCTGTCTCAGAGACCTCTCTTCAATGCAAGATCATGAAAGTATAAACAGAACTTTACTTTACTGCTGAAAACAGCTTTGAATCAGTATCTGCTTCCTATAAACCGAATATAACAGATTTATTTTTCCTGAAAAGGACTTAAGGAAAATTCCAAAAAGAGTCAGATTTTTAAGTAGTGAACAAATTGCAGGCAACTACAAGAAGGAAAGGCCCTGAGAGAGGGCAAAGAAAGACAGTAGCTGATGTAACACAGGTCCAAAACAGCAGAGGAAAGAATAATTTGGAAGAATATGGAAGAATATCGTGTACATGCCAGTTGTGACAGTACTCTTGCAGAACAGAGTGTTGGCTTATTTAGATGACAGATGAAGCAATATTACCATTAAAGAAGATCCTGCACAGTATGGAACTAAACTTTCAGAAAGATAACTCAGCCTTTTGAATTGATACAAAATTGAAATAGGATTATGTTTCTGCAGCATCTTTATGAAGCTAAAGTTTCTTCTTTCCACTGCTGTTACTAAAGAAAAACTTGTGTGCTGGCCAGAGATTCCTGGTTTTGATGAACGGAACTCCAGCATCCTTCCCTGTTAACTGGAAGGGGGATATCAGCATTGCTGTCTCCTGTGGGATATTCTTCTCTGGAGGACTAATTCAATCACTCTCCTTTTCATTGTCTAGCTGCCAAATGCCCCCAGAAGTTAACAGTATTTAAATACTTTCCTAATACTATTTTCCTACAAACAAGACTTGCAGTAGCTGGAGTATTATTTGGACACAGGGATTGTTCATCTATGAAAAAGAAGGGAGGCAGTTCCGTTAAGAACTGCTTCTCTTCGATAACACAAGGAACCTTAAACAAATTAATTGATTGTCTCCCCCAGTAGGCCATGAACGGAATTACTTCAGACAATTTGACTAGGAAAATGGGCACAAAGAGGTGCACATTTTTTTAGGTGTAGCTTTGCTGTTCCTATATAGTGAAAACCAGAAAGGAGTATGGTTTCTGAGGTGCTGTGGTAGTTCTTGATTCCATCCAATGTATGGTAGTAGAGAGGTATTAAAATTGCAGTTGCACTTTTTCCCCCACTTCATGTATCTTTTATAGTGAAGCTATAGAGAGCATCCTGATTACAGTCCTTTCCCTTGCATGCAACAATCAATATGAGTAAACTGCAGCTGTAATCTATACAGTCTGTATTGAAGACTATAAAAGGTTACAGTTATAAAATGGAATTTTACAGAACCTCTAAGTGAGTGACTTAATGGAAAACCTGCCTTCTGTCACAGAAGAGCAAAACCTCTGACATACCTACGAATAGTTTAATGAATATAGTTAAAAAGATTGGTTGCCTTTAGTGTTCACAGAAGGTTGTTAAGTAGTTAGATTGTTTTGGCATTATTATTTATGACATGAGTAAGTGCACTTCAAATGATTTGAAAGAAATCCAGCAATAAAAATGAAGACTTGTTTATTCCTTCATGTTCTGCCACATGAACAGGCATGCAATTTACAAAAATCCTTCCAGATGGCTCTTGGAGCAGGTTGGACCAATTTGCTGTGGAGAGTGTGTGAAGTGCTGCCTGATGGTGATGAGATCAACTCAGATCGAGTGACCTAAGCCGTGCTCAGGTACTGAAGTAAACTCATGATAGAACTTGCAAAATTTTATAGCTTAGTGCTGCAAAAGGGCAGGAAGGCAAAGAGTTTCTATTAGTAGTTAGCCAGTGCTGCAGATACTGTGGTGCCTTTGGTCTGATCCAATAAAGAAAACAGCCAGTTTACCACTGTTGGATGCATTTTTAATCTCAGTGGTTTTCAAAGACCTTTCTCTGGCCAGAACATCTCCATATTTTTTTTGCAAAACTTGTATTAACCTCTGTGCAGTTGTAAGTCAGCAAGTAATTAGTTTGGAAAAGTGTACTCTTCTTGATTTTTTCCATTTTTTGATAGCATTTATCTTTGGGCTTTTCCTGAAATTTTTTGGGGATATGTGATTTTTTTCCTTAGGCAGAGTTTGTGTTAATCTTCTAAAGTGTTTTGGAATTGAAAAAATATCAGTGGAGCATAAAAGAATGGTGTAATGATAATAGCAGTATGGGGCAAGGATTTAATAGGATAAGAAGTAGCAGTTTTTCTTTTGTTATTTCCAAAGTGTTGCATTAAGAACTTAATGCTGTGTAGAGAGAATGCCCATGTAAGCCCTAGCAGAAATGTCTGCCCATGTGCATTCTGCTGGTGTAAGTCCTCTGACAGCTACCATGTGCAAATTTTGCACAGCTTGTAATTATCTGTGCAGCTGGAGTAGCTTTGTGCGGGGTCTGAATCTTGATCCTAGGCAGAATGTTCCTTTCAGGTTTATGGATAATGTAATCATGAGCATGTTTGCCTTGGCAAAGTATTCCTTCTGCTGTGGGAATACATTACACTAACAAAACAAACTCCTGTTATAAGAATTGAGGGGTTTTCAGTAAAGGGAAAATATCTTTAAAGGCTTTTAAAAGGTACTGTAAATCTGTGTACCTTTTAAACATGTGTTGTGATGAAAGAGGTTCTTAAAAGATATTTATTTGGGAATGCAAAGGTGTTGGCAGTTTTTAACTGACCCTTGCTGTTTTAATTTTTCTCTAAATCTGACAGATAGATGCTGAGGCACTGCTGTATCAAATTTCAAACCCTTCTCAGTTTAGATTTCATCTGAAAATAGTCACATTAATATCATCAAAGCCTGAATATTTCATGGAACCTGCTGGGGCTGCAGATAGTGCTCACATGAGTCACCTTGTACTGACTCACTTTTCTCTCCTGGGCATTTACTTACTGAATATGAACAGCATTAATACCTGCACAAGAGGGTGGCTGGTTTGAAAAATTAAAATGGCATTAAGTGGCAGAGGAAGGGTAGAAATACCATTGCCTTCTCTTGTCTCTCTCTCCTCTACAAGCAGCACTCAGGGCACTCAGTATGCTCTAACTCCCTAGATGGGCTGCAGCCATATATTTGTCCTGTTCTCTCTTCTATTCCACTTTGACTTTTCTAGACTGTTTACAGGCTTCTCAGCAATGTCAATGTGAATCTGGCCAAACCAAGAATAAAGACCAAACAACAAAAAAGCTGTATCAAAACAAGTATTTGGGACAAATGGCCAGCTGAAAGCTCAGAAACTGGGCTTCCTGCTTTGGATGCTGCTTTGGAGGATGTGAAAGGCAGCTTTTCTTCTTTGAGAGACTGTGGTCTCATCCACCTTGATCCTTCTCATGAATGTTGGGGTGGCAGCAGCAGCTCTACCCAAGCCCTCTGTACTTAGCTGTGCAGATAGGAGGCAGAGAATTAAGTACAGCATACGTTGTCTGGTTGTGCCTGGTAAGACGAAGACCCAGGTGGCTGGAACAGGCAAAGTAGTTATTACAGAGGTGCACTGAAGCAGTCTTTAAGTTTGAATTTGCCTCTGCCTACGTGTATTTTGAAGCTCTGTTGCAGCTTACCAAATACAGAAACAGGCTCCTTCAAAATAATATTTTTTTGTGACGCCAGGTCAAGTAGTGCATTTTGGGCTGTTTTGAAAGTTAATATAATATTGTTGATGTATTGCATAATAAAGGAATAATGTGGCTATGTTGTCTGGGTTGTATGTTACGCCAGGAACTTCAGCTCTGCAGCAGCACACACTTGTAAGCTGGCAGAGTAGGCAAAGGACTTAGCATATTTTGGTGTGGGGCTTGTAATCTCCTTGTTTTGAGCATATGCTGGAGTATCATAAATATTAAACTATAATATTTATGTAATTGTGTTCAGTAATCTATCTTATGGAAGGTGCATTTACTTATGGATAATGAGGAGGAAGATAGTCTCAAAAACAACCTCTCCTTCAGCCAAAAATGGGAGCTTATGAGGCTCTTTTTCATTCATAGGGTGGGTGTATTAGAGTGTTGGGAAAAGATGAAATACTTGTTTATATGAGGATATGCATACTTTCTCATTTCTCTCTAGATACCATTGAAAAATTAACATTTGGTAGGAAGGGACAGTAGGACATTGCTAAGGCCATCTTTACAATGAAAAACTGTCAATTTTTTCTATTTCTAACATACTCATGTTGCCAGCTGCATGTATGTGATCAGACTAGGAAATCCCAATTACCTTCAAAATAATTTTTCTGAGTGAGAAAATTTGTATTCAGTTCTGGAGCTATTAAACATGATGATGTAAAGGTTTGAGAGTCACAGTTGCATTAAGGCCTTCTTTTATTACTTAAACACCAAAGTGAGTATAACTGTAATTGATTAACTATATTTAAGTACATAAAGGAGAGAAAAAGGCAGGCATGTCTGTCATTATAGGTTTGGGTTTTTCTCCATTTTGGCTGCCTTTTTGCATTTCATCCCATCCCAAGTCCTTCTAATTTTCAGCATTTTTAGATTATAACTAGTTTTGTTCTAGCTAACTGAAGTGTTTTCTGATTATCTGATGTTAGAATATTCTTTGAACATCCTCTCACACCTTTCTTAAATAATGTGCCTGAATCAGGTTTGTTCGCATGGAGACGTTTTGCAGAACCCTTTTAAGACATTGATATGTACATGCTGGTGGTTCTGAATATCTTTATATGTATTTGTGAGTGTTCATGTGGCTTTTGCCACTATCTGTAGCCAACAATCTAAGCCATTATTAGAGTTTCAGATAAACATCTTTGGCTGTGGTACATAAGGCATGCAGCTCTGCGTGGTTTAGTTACAGTGCCCGTCCTCCTGTGACCAGCTCCAGCAGAGAGACAGATGAATGACCCATAAGTCAGCTCTGGAACAGGATGCTGGCTTTGCTCCAGTTGCTATGGCTCTGTGGAGTCAACACCAAGCTAGTGTTGCTCGGAGGCTGAGGTGTGAGCTGGGGCACTATCAGCAGGTGGGGCTGCCAGCTGAAGCTGCTGACCTGGTACACCCAGCTAACATCCATCCTGTGCTCTCACATCATCTGTGTCACATTCAGCTAGTTCATGTGAACCCCCAGCCTGCACCCGTTTCACAGCTGGATATCCAAAACAGATAGAGAACACAGCAGTCTTGTTTTCTCATTTTGCTTTAAATAGCATGTACTGTTAGCACCTTGGGGAATACTAGATAGAGACATCAACATTTTCTAAGGGTGTTTCTAAAGACTTGCCCTTGGCTTCTTCCTATGACTGTTATCTACTGCAAGATGCTGAGGGATTGATTGCACACTTGCAGCATAATTGCTTTAGGTCCTATCATCCTTTTGAAGAATGAGAGAACACCTCATCTGCTTTCTGAATAAGCATTTTACTATTAGAGGTGAAACAAAGGCTTTCTTTGTAGCTCAAATTCTGCTGCCCAGTGAGAAGATGATTTCATTGTATTAACAGCAACATTTTTTCACCTGAAATCTGCCCATTTTGTTATAGCATGCAGACCAAGGAAATTATGCTAATTTCAGAAGTATTGAGAATACCATTTGAAAGAATCACAGAAGTTGGAACCAGAATGCTCCAAAACATAATACTTACTCTTTGTAAGGTGCTCTTTGTATAATGAACAGGATTTTTACCTCTAGAATTATTCAAAGAACAAAGTGCATGGACCTGAGCCTCTAGTGTTTTCAGTCATTGTGATTTAAAAGGTTACACACACCCTTGAGAGTTCTCAAGCGAAAGATAATCTCTCTTCCAATTTATATTTCCTTGCATTTGATGGTGGTGGTGTGCATGCTACAATAAATAGCAACAAAATAATTTGGTGTATAGCTTATCCAGTTTTTGTATTTTCTTGCCATTTAGACAGGATGTGTCATACCTTAAATGTGCTTTATTTTAGTTAATACATCCTGAAAATTTTTTTTACTCCTTCCAGATTACAATTTAGGTAAGTTATGGATAACAATATAAATAAAATTAGTGTTATAATTTATGAAATGCCCCTATTCCTAATATAAGTTTACACGACAGCAGGTGAAAAAATATGAATGGGAATGTTTTCAGAATCCACAAACCGGGCTAATCTGGCTGTACATTAGAATCTCAGAATCATAGAATGGTTTGGATTGGAAGGGGCCTTAAAAATAATCTAATTCCAATGCTGAAAACCCCATCCAACCTGGCTGTGAACACTTTCAAGAAAGCACTTTCAAGATTCACAAAATCTCTCAGCAACCTATTCCAGCATCTTACCAACATCACAGTAAATAATTTCTTCATAATACCTAATCTAAGACCTATCCTCTGTCAGTTTAAAGACGCTCCACTTTGTCCTGTCATACATGCCATTGTATAAAGACCCTCTCCGGCTCTTTTGTAGGCCCCTTTTGGATTATTCAGTGCTGCTGTGAGATCTTCCCAGAGTCTTCTCTGCCCAGGCTGAACAACCCCAAGTGTCTCAGCCTGTGTTCATAGGAGAGGTGCTCCACCCCTCTGATCATCTTTGTGGCCTCCTGTGGACTCACTCCAACATGGTCACATCCTTCTTATGCTTGGAGCCCCAAAGCTGGATGTAGTTGTCCAAGTGGGATCTCACGAAAGAGGAGTAGAGAGTGACAATCATGTTCCCTGACCTGCTGGTCCCATTTCTTTTCAACACCCCCAAGTCCTTCTCCTCAGCACTGCTCTCAATTTGTTCTCCACCCACACTGTATTTGTGTTCGGACTTGCACTGACCCAGGTACAGGACCTTACACTCGGCCATGTTCAACTTCACAACATTCACACAACCACACCTTTCCTGGTCCAGGTCCCTCAGGATGGCATCACCCAGCCACAGCCTGGTGTCACCAGCCAACTTCCTGAGGGTGCCCATGATCCTGCTGTCCACGTCTCTGTTAAGCAGTTCTGGTCTCAGTGCCAAGCCCTGGGGACAGCACTCACCACTGGTCTCCTCTTGCTCATTGAGGTCCTTGTGCATGACCATCCAGCCAATTCCTTATTCAATCTCTCAAATCCTTTTTAGAGACAAGGATGTTGTGTGGATCAATGTCAAATGCTTTGCAAAGGTCAGTCACTCTTCCCTTGTCCAGCAATGCTATAACCCTGTCATTGAAAGCCACCAAATTTGTCAGGCACAATTTGCCCTTAGCGAAGCTATATTAGCTGTCACTCCTTATTTTCCATAGGCCTTAGCATAGTTTCCAAGAGGATCTGCACCTTGATCTGGCTTGGCACAGAAGTGAGCCTGGCTGGCCTGTAGTTACTTGGATCTTTTTGTTCCCTTTTTAAAAAGGAGGGGTTTTGTTTCTTCTTTTCCAGTCTGTGATATCCTCACCAGAGTGTTACTACTTCACAAATATGATGATGGTGGCTTAGACACTTCTTCTCGCAGTTCCCTCAGGATTCATGAATTCTTCTTAAGTCCCATGGACTTTTGCACCTTCAGACCTCTTAGATGAGGTTTTGAATCAGATCTGCTCTCTTTATTTGTCTAGTCCCACCTTTGCCTTCTGCAGCTTGGTGTGGCTAGATGTGAGGACCAGACACATCTCAGATTCTGACTGTTGTGAATGAAAAGTTGTGATTGGAAGAAAGATCCTGTGGAGGTGGGACAGCCCTGTTCTAAGCCAACTTCCCCTTCCACCTAGAGATGCTCATCCTGACTCACCTCCTAGAGGTCTGGATGCTCATGGGTGACTGAACTGCAAAAAATTTAGTTTGCATAAGAGGCATACAGCAGGCTCACTATAAAAATTTGGTCCTGCCTGCACTTCTTTTCCCTCTTTTTCTATTTGTCTAGCTATCCCAGATCCAGACTATCTGTGCAGCAGGATCAATGTGGGACTACAGACTGGTAAACTTCTTTCTTCTCTTTGTCTCCTTTATGTCTTTATTTCTCTCCTACCTTGCTTTGTCTGGGCAACGTGCACCTATCATATTCTACCACTTATTCTGTATTGGAGTTTGTTGCAGGAATTGGAAACTTGTGGAAATGTGTTGTAAAAGTTAAGAGCTTGCTAACCAGCACTTTTGAAACTAAATGGAGGATTACTTTCCAGAGGTGAGCTGACTATATAATAAAACCATAAGAGTTCTCCATCACATGGAGTGGTGTCTTTGTACAACCTGATGAGAATTTATAACAAACATCACCTTCCTTACTGTTGGGTCATGACACAGAGCACTTGCCACTACTGAAGAAAAAAAAGTCTTTGAGTACTGCAGTCTTAGCCAAATCCTGGAAAGCCAGGTCTCCCATTTTTCTCTGAAGAGGTCCACATTTCCCCTGGTCATCCTTTTATCATGGATATATCTGTAGAAGGTTTTCTTGTTGCCTTTGATGTCTGTGGCCAGATTTATCTAAGCTGATCCCTGGATCCTCAGACAATCTCTCTGTACTCCTCCCAGGCTATCTGTCCTTGCTTTCACCCTCTGTGTCCTTCCTTTTTGCATTTGAGATTTTCCAGAATCTTCTTCTTCATCTATCCAGGCCTCCCAGAGTTTTTGCCTGGATTTCTGTTTTCAGGATGCATTACTCTTGAGCTTGGAGGAGGTGGTCCTTTAATATTAACTGGCTTTCTTAGGCCCCTCTTCTCTATAGGAGAAGAAATTATCCCATGGTAATCTACCAAGCAGATCCCTGAAGAGGTCAATATCTGCTTTCCTGAGCTCAAGGGTAGTGAGCTTGCTGTGTGCCCTCCTTGCTGCCCTAAGTATCTTGAATGCCACAGGTAAATGGTCACTGCAGCCAAGGCTGTATTTGGGCTTCACATACCAGACCAGCCTCTTCCTTCTTGGTGGGAACAAGGTCCAGCATAGCATTTCTCCTTGGTGGCTCCTCTGTCACTAGGAGATGGATATTATTATCAGTGCATTCCAAGGACTTCCTGGTTTAGTTGTTTTCCCTCCACCAGCTATTGGGGTGTTGGAAGCTCCCCATGAGGACCAGGGCTTGCAAATGTCTGGTTGCTCTTATGTGTCTATAGAGGTTCTCATCTGCTTGTTCTTCCTGCATAGTTCTCTGAAATTGGAAGCTGCATGGAAATTTCTGTTAGGCAAGTCAGTTAGCAGCTGCCTCCAAAGATGTAAAAGAGAAAACAACCAACCATGCCCTCCTCCAACACTGCTTTAGACAGGAGTTGTGATCTGCAAAGTGAGTATCTAAGGTAACAGTGTCCTTCAGGACTGCAGATAAAACCTGTGGTAGCACTTTGGGATCACAGTTGTTATCTCCAATTAATGGAGAGGAAGATAGGAATAAGTCTCTGGTATGGATCAGCTGTTGCATAAATAGATATTTTGAATTGCGTTTTTTATTTGGTGTATTATGAATATGGTGTAAGATTTTGTGTGTAATGCAATAGTTGGTGTGAAGGAGGCTTAGGAAAGCAACAAATGTGAGAGAGGAGATTAAATAATTCCTTGCTTACACACAGTCTAGAGAAGTGGGAATAGATTTACATTTACACTGTAGCCTAAATGTCAGGTGTGGGAGTAGTTTTTGCAGAACTTTCTCCTGGTGTGTTAAGTAGAGATTTGAAGTTCATGCCAAAAAGGAATTATAACTTCATCGTGGGATACAGAAATATGTTAAAGTAAAGGTGGATATTGCTTTTGGCACTTGAGGTGAATTTGTGTAAAGATCAATTTATTGTGAAGAGCTGTGCTCTACTGGGATGTTGGTTATGTCTTGAATACTTTGTTTCTCCAAAATCCGTAAATTTTATCTGCTCTGCCTCAATAAGCTTTTTCCAGTAAATAGTTGTGTATATATATGTATTTTCAAGTTAATCTTAACAACAGAAAAGCTTAGTCCTTCACTGTTTTCCTAACCAGACTGAATGCTGATAATGAGTCAAGTATGAAACCATACTTCATTTTTGTTTTATGAATGTAGATCATTCCAGAAAAATGCTCCAAGTATAGCTTCTAAATTTAGTAATTTTTTTCTGTAATAAAACGCATGCTAGAGCTGCAGGGAGATATCCAAGTCAAGATGTCATAGGAAGTCTTCTACCAGCTTAAGCACTATCCTGTGAATGTTCACGTGTTGTGTAATTTTCTGCACATATAGAATAGAATTGCTTCTGTGTGTGGAAAACTTATGACAGTGAAGAACCTCTTAAACCATGATGATATAAGAAAATTATACCTACAGCATGACTTGAAGTGGGTGTCACTTAAAATTCATGAAGGGTCACTCAGAAATATACTATGGTTCCAAACCAGAAAAATAGAGTTAAAATAATGCTAGATCTGGCTCTTATCTGCTAGCAAAATCCATGTACTTTTTTTGCTTGTCTCATATCAGCATAATCTGCCAGTAATTCCTCAAGTTTGCATGACCTGGAAACATCTCTGCATCTTACCTAACATTGACAAGAAATTATTTTCTGAGCTTCTTAATATTTCCTCTCAGCTGAAGGACAGAGCTCTCTTTTCATGCTTTCAGGACAATTCAGAGATACAGAAGTGCATCCTGTCTCTTCCATGCTGACCACCAACCCTTACCAAATGCTCTTTTCAATTTAGTTTTTTCATTTTTTTTAGCCCTGTACTGAATTAGGCATAGAACTACAAGGAATCTCAAGTAGAATCTAATTATTAGTAAGAAAAAGCTGACCATAGTTTTGGACTTGCAGAAATGTTGAAAAATGTGCACTTGATATTTTTTAAAGTTTTGGGACTAATTATCATCTCTGTATCCTTGCATTATTCTGTAAAAGGATTTTGCTTTTGAAAGGGAAAGGGCTTAGCTTTTAGAAAGAAGAACGTGTAAAAAGTCCTGCTCGGACAGCGCAGCCTTTTAGATATACTTTCGATGATAAAAGTGACTTCGTAACCGTAAGGGAAGCAGATAATCAGGATCCATTGTGCAGTGTGAAAGAAAATATTTCGTTCACATGTGAAAATAACTTTGAGCTATTCAATTGGATAAAAATAGTGTATTTTCATATTTTTTTACCATGCCACTTTAAAGCTAGACTTAGAAAAAGGTAGAGAAGTTCTGGTCTAGCTGAAGCTTTGCTGCTTGTGGACTTCCAGCCTGATGCTATTTTATGTGAGGGTTTGGTAATGAGGATCTATCCTGCCACTTTCTTTCTTCTCAGCTCCCTCCGCTTTTCCCTGTCACCTGGTTTGAGCATGCTGTGAGTCCTATCCTTTATAGAGGAAAGAAGGGTCAAACAGTAAAGTGCAGAGTCACTGATGTTGGAAGGCACCTCTGGAAATTGCCTATGACAATCCTCCAGCATGAGGAAAAGGCCACCTAAGGCAGGTTGCCCCTAGCCATCTCTAGCTGAGTGTGGGATATCATCAAGGATGGAGATTCCACATCATCTCTGGGCAACCTGTGACAGTGTTTGGTCTCCTCTATAATAAAAAAGGGGGGTTTGTAACACCTATTGGGAATTTCCCTTGTTTTGGATTGCTCTCATTGCTCCTCATGCTGTCACAGGACACTGCTTAGATGATTTTGGCTTTATCATCCTTACGTCCTTCTATCAAGTATTTTTACAAATGCACAAGATCTTTCTGAACTCTGTCTTCACTATGTTAATAGAAGACCCAGCTCCTTAAGCCTGGTGTTCTGTGAAAGATACCCCATTATTTTGAGGTTTTTGTGGTCCTGCAGTGGACTCTCTCTAGTATTTCCATGTCTCTTGTACTGGAGTGCCCAAATCTTCACCCAGAACTACAGAAGTATCTTACCAGCTCTGTGAAAAGAGGAGAGACAATTTGCTTGACCTGCTGGCAAAGCTTTTCCTAGTGCGGCCCAGGAGATTGCTGCCCATCTTTGCCATAAAGATGTGCTGCATTTCTCATTTTCAGCTTGCTGCCTAGGACTGAGATCCTTCTTCACAAGATCCTTCTTCACTGAGATCCTTCTTCACTACTTTCCAGCTGTCCAGCCCCCAGCATATACTGTGTCTGCAGTGATTTTGTCTCAGGGACAGAACCTTAAATTTCCCTTTGCTGCATTTCATGAGGTTTACCCTTTTCTCCAGCTTGTAAAGTCCCTCTGAATGGCAGCACTCAGGAATATTAATTATTTCTTGTAATTTTCTATCCCCTGAAAACTCTCTGTGAGTGCATTCAGTCCTGGCATTAATGACAATTTCAAGCAGTGTTGGTCCCAGAATCAATGCCTGGAGTACACTGCGGACAGCTGGCCTTCAGCTGCTTTTTGTGACACTTATTGCAGTTCTCTGAGCCTGTCAGTCTGTCAGTTTTCAATTCACCTTGTTTGCCACTTACTTAGTCTGTACTGCATCAGTTTGTCTGGGATGTGAGACATTGTGGAACACTCTGTTAAAGTTAAGATAAAGCAACTTCTCTCATTCTCCTCTCTCTCCATGTACCAGGCTGCTCATCTCATCATAGAAGGCTATGAGGTTGTTCACTAATGATTCACCTTCATTAATCCGTGCTGACTGCTCCAAAATAACCTTCTTGTCCTTTTTATGTTTGGTCTGTCTAGGCCGTCATCTTCCCAGAAGAAACAGCTGATCAGCATGTAGTTCTCCAGATTCTCCTTCTTCCTCTTCTTGTAAATAGGAATGATAAAAGCTTTCTTTCTTTCAGTGCTTAGGAACACCCTCTCTAATTGCTGCGATGACTGAGGCAGTGGCATTGTCCTGTTCCCTCAGCACCACTTGGTGCTTCCTGTCCGTTCCCATGGACTTGTGTATGTCTAGGTTGTTGAAATGTTCCCTGTCCTAGTCATCCCCTACATGTTCAAAGTTTCCTTGTGCTGCACTTTACTGCTGGTGTCCCCACAACCTTCAGACTGCCAGATTTCCACAAGGTAGTAAACCAGCTTATTCCAGCACTAGGAAAATTTTATCTGGGGTACATCACTGGCCATGGTATGAGGGCTATCTGCATATCTCACCGTGAAACTAGGAACATGTATGCTGCTTCTTCATAGTGTAAGAGCCTTAAAAATCAAATTTGTCTTAAACACTACAAAGACCACTGAAGGGCTTTGCCCTCTATGGCAAACTGCATAAAGAATCTGTGACCACCAAAACTCAACACTGCCCAAATATGTCTTTTGGGTTCTGGGAACTTGATATAAGATAAAGGTGGTACTATTGTTCAATTATCTCAGGTTTAATGAGAAGTAAACACAACTGGAGGAGAAAAATGTGTTCACAAGGAAAACCAGCTCAGAAGCTGCGCTAAAAATCATCTCTTGCTGGGCCCGGCAGGGGGAGACCACAGCCCACCAACCCACTTGCTGAGGCCAGGTTTGCACACTAGAGTTTGGGGATTTTTTTAAAGTCCTCCACAATGAGGGAAATGCAACTGTACTGGATTTGTCACTGGGGCAGAAAATTAATTTTGGTGTTGCTGCTGTTTGTAAGTGGAAAAAAGGTACTTAGAAAAGCAGTGGAAAATCATCTTGGAGGTATGCCTAGGAGATTTGCGTGTTAATAAAAAATGTTTTATGGGATCTCAATTTTTAGAAAAATTTTTCCCAGTGGCAGCCTTTATATGACTTACTGTGTTGTCTGTGTCCCTGGAGCAAATCAATATTTTCACCACAGGTGAGAAATCTGGCACTGAGTTGACCACCCAGAGATTGCAAGGAGACTGCATTGGCAAGGGGACCACCCAAATACTGACATTCCACTGTCCTCAAATCAGCAGCAAGAAATGTCTGTGGCATGCACTCAGAAGTACATGCTGGGAATATGAATCTTTCTGAAGAAAGAGGAGAGAGCTTGTAGTTTGTAGAAGAAATCTAGTAAAAATCTGTGACTGTTGACTACCATAAAGAATACGACATATTTTAATCCTGTACACAAGTGAATGAATGAATGAATGAATGAATGAATGAATGAATGAATGAATGAGTGAATGAATGAAATGGAAGTCAGGACAGCACACTAAGACTGGACACCAAAGAGCTGCCAGTTCTTCTGTTTCTAAAGGCACTATGAAAATATGACAAAATGAGTTCTTTGCATACAATAATCATACATGCAAAGGAGAGACTGCTGCTATGGTAGCACTGGCACAGAGCAAAAGGGCCTGCTTCCTGCTATAAGTGCTGTTCATTGGTTTAGAGCTCAGTAAAGAATTCATGTTTCCCTGTTCAAACCCCATATCTCTGTGTTTTACGTGTGTTATTAGTTATCTCTAGTTATTATGATGTGGATTCTCTTCCCATTGCAGTTATTTTGTTCACTTGTGTGTGCAGTAGAAGATTGAGACTGAAAATTTTAAGCCAGACCACTGTGGATGAATCAGCAAAATGAAAATTTGTGACCAAAATTTTATCAGGGCTGCTAAGGAATAGTAGATGCTATGTCTTTTAAGCATCTAAGTAAATTTAGACATTTAATTTATCCCCAGAAACATCAGACTATTTAATAACATAATTCTCCTTTGTCTCTGTGTCTGCCTTCTTCTATTATGTATAAAACTTTACAAGTTTGCTGTAAATTTACTGTATTCCTGCTGTTAAAGATTGTGAAATGCTCATTTCTGAAATATTTTAGCTGAGAGATAAATTGGTCTTAAAACCCTTACTGAGAAAAAAGTGCTACCTGGGACTTAGAAGAAACTGATATTCTTCCAGTCATGGACAATTATTTCCTGTATTAGCATCCAACTAAATGCAGTGACTGTTTTTGGTGTATTTTTGAGGATTTGGACTTTAAATATTTCCCAGAGAAAAGTCTTGTGATGTTAAATGAGGAACACCAGTGCAGTGCCCAAATGGTAGAGAATTTCTGCAGGGTGCTTATGGGAGAACTGTGTGGTATTTTTGCAGTTTTGATTATGACTTGTCCATACCACATATGCTATGACAAAAAATATGAAGGTAAGTAAACTAATATTCAGAGATTTATGAAGGTTCACTTCATTTTTCCTGCATTAGTGTCTTGTCTGCATTAAGAATATTCATAGATAGTTTAAGTATACATATATATATACTATAGTTTATGTATACATATATAGTATATATATATATACACATATATATATATACATACACACACACACACACACACACACACACACATATATATATATATACTATAAAAAACTGAATTGTTCAAGATAGTTTATCCTATATCCTATGAAATGTCCTGAATTGTCCTGTACTGGGGCATCATGGATGCTTTTAGGACTTCTTTTTCCTCAAGGATATATGCTGATGGAAATCTGCACAGTGTATGTCTAAGTCTTTCTAGGCTGTAGCAGGTGTGGACTGTCTGGACTTACAAGAGTTTTGAGTGTCTGGGAGGGCATTTGGGAATGTGCTTTCAGAGCTCTCAGCCTCTGGTTTTAACTCCTGTTTACTCTCAAACACAGTTACATTTTTTTTTTTTGCTGTGTTGGACTTACAGGCACATCCACAAATGTTTGTGGTCTCATTGGATTTTCTCCTTCCTGAAAGTCAATATGAGGACTTGAGTGCCTCTGGAAACTTACATAACACCGGGGAAAAATAGGCATAGCTTTGTGTTTGACCGGTCTGTTTTACAACAGAATCTATCCTTAGTTGTAATGCAGTCAGCCAGTGAACTTTTTTGTCTCCAGCACTGACCTAAACAGAAGAATGGAAACCTTTTGTTCATTGGTGAGAGACAGTTTGCTGCCTTGATCATTAGTACTGAACAGATACCATGCACTCTATGAGAATGACTGTGAAAGTCAGGTAGAATACCTTTTGGAATCTGATGCAAATTTAGATTATGGACTGCAGTTCTGCATCTCTTGGGCCAAATGTGAGTACAGTATACAGGAGAACTAATTGAGTATTTGGTTTGCAGAGCCCAATTTTCTTTCCAGTATCAGCCTTCTTTGAGATATTAGATTAGGAATTAGCTAATGCGCAGTGAAAGTGGCCCTAATTCTGTTTTTCCTTACTAATGTCAGCCCATTACTTTATAAATCTCTTCTCTCTCTCTCTTTTATTTTTTTAAAAATCTGTTGGGGTTTACTTCCATATTCTCTTTTTCCATTTTTCATACTTTATCTTTACAGCTTCCTGATTTTCTTTCATGGATTCTTTCTGGCAGTGCTATAATTTATGTATCTTATAATATTTTAACAGATGCTGTTTTGGAGATATCCAGACTTATCCAAACAGAGCTGGAATTTAACCTCTTGGCACCATAATTTCACTTGTGTTTGAATTGCAGAAACTGTTTGAAGACTCCAATTGAATTATGACCTTATTGTCCAAAGCAGCCTATGTGCTTCTCCTAAGAGACAGATCAAAAAGTAAGAGGTTGACTTTGCTCATTTATCATTTTTGTGGTATAAGGCAGTATGATGCATACAGACTGGCAGGAAAGATATTTGAGAATACTGAATTATTAAAAAGGAAATAACAAGTCGCAGTTTCCTTTATATCTCTTACATTTTGGTTAAATTTCTGTCTCTTGTAGGCTAGTAGGTAATAACATTGTCATGAGATTGTTGACAAAAGACCATTTTCATATGTTTTGCAATAAAAAAGTGTAGATTTATGGGTATTTTGTCTTTTGCATATCCTGAGGTTCTTATTAATTTGCTTAATTGAAATTATTTGTCCTGAAAGTTTTCTTAGCCACCAAAAAATGTATCAAGATAGCCATTCTATTAAGAGAACTAATGTTCAGAAACATGTGGCAATGTCAAATGAAGAAATACAGCTTCTGTATTTTTTTTTAAGGAATCCTTTTTGGTTTGGGTCTAAGTGGTCTTCATAGGTCATTAGACATTGTATAATCTTACCTGTATAGAGTTTGTGAATATAGTTCAGAAGCATGGTACAGAACATACAGAACAGTATGATAAATAGTGTTGAGGAAGCTGACTTTTCTACATGCCACGTACAAGTTCTCTTTTCCTCTTAGTATGAGAAATATTACCTGATAAAAATTTTATGTCAATATATATCGCCATTTCTGGTAAAATATTATTGCAATTTTTTGCCCCTTTCCAGTCAGCATACTGAGAACTCTGAAAAATATGATGCTATTTGTAACGATCCTAAGATTTACTTCTGATTTTTTTCCTCAACTGAAACTTCTCATGTGACTACTTTTGCTACTTTCCCTGAACAAAATACAAAATCATGGTGGAGCCGAGGTTGGTAGACATCTCAGGAGGTCATCTGGTTCAACTTCCCTGTTCCAGTAAGGAGACCTGGAACATGTTGCCCAAGACCACGTCTCTCAAGGATGGAGATTCCACCACATCTCTGGGCAATCTTTGCTAGAGCTTGGTCACCTTTCCAGTAAAAAGCATTTTCCACTGCTCAAATGGAACCTCCAGTCTTTCAATTTGGGGCTGTTGCCTCTGGTTCTGTCATGGGGAACCACTGGAAAGAGACTATGTCTTGTTAGTGCCCTCCCTTCAGGAGTGTGTACAATATCAGGGGATTCCTCTGAGCCTTTTCTTCTACAGCCTGAACCACCTCAGTCTCTCAGTCTTTCTTCAAAGGAGACATATACTTGTCCTTTCATCATCTTAGTGACTGTTTACTCCGCTTTGTCCATTAGCTCCATGTCCCTCTCACAGCTGGGCACAGAACTCCAAGTGTGGCTTCACTGGTGCTGAATGGAGGGTCAGGGTCAGGATTACCTGCCCCACAACCTGCTGGCCACTCTTCTCTTCATGCAGCCCAGGATTCCATTAGCCTTCTTTGCCACAAGGGCACCATGTTGGCCTGTGTTCCAGCGGTACATCCACAGTGATGTGATGTTACAAACTGGGCCATTTCAGATAGGCTGCTTTCAGATATACATGTCCATGGGAAGAAGTAATTTGAGTATAAACTTCCTGTGGTGTTTTAGTCTGCATTGTTTTTGAACGTATGTAGCAGCCTTATTGACCAGCTGAGGTACTGAATGATTGGCATCCCTTGTTTTTGAAATCACTCAGTCTTCCACTGGAGTCCTCTGGTCTCATGAGGCAAGCTGAGAATTTACCTCTGCAGCAATGGAAGTGGCTATATGGAGATCCTGAAAACTCCCACTCTGCTCACAGCAGAGATGAATCTCAGCTCTGTGAAGGGTTAGATTCAAACCTAAATGGGGTTCAAATTCTTGTCTTGGCTTTAGGGCGTGCTGTGTTCTTGCCAGCTGAAGAACTGTTTGCACACCTGGTGGGTTAATACAATGCTCATTCATCAGAAACCACCAGCCTAAGGAACCACACAATGCTTACTCTGTAGGATTGTGTTAAACATTAACCGAGAGGAAGAATGGGAGTGTAATCAGCCCATTTACTGATAACAATGTGAATGAATAATGAAACAAAACTGTATCATAAATTTCTGGTCAACCACTGAAATCTACATACACTATCTAATACTTTCCTCTATTGTACATTCTTTATAAGAAACAGCAGATTCCTTATGGCTTCTACACTAATGTGAATTAGCAATGGGAGGATTTTCCGTTTCTGTGACTAGCAGCAGATACTTTGGCTCCTATGGAGATACTTAGGAGAAGAGGGCTCTGAATGTCCTCTATAAGACTTGTAGGTTGTTCTGCTTTCTAACAGAACAAAATCATATTTTCATATTTCTAGCTCTTCAACACAATGCCATAACAGAAATCAAGAATTTTACATATTGAAGATCCATTTCTTCTTTGGGACTGTATCTTACACCTTTTTGGTGCCCATAAGTGATATAAAGTTTTGAAATTTTGTCCTGCTATACAAGTAATGAAAAATACTTCACATTTGATTGAAAAAAAAGAGACAAGTGTGTGTAGTTTCCATGAGCTTTGAATCTACTATATAAAGATTGAGAGACATATGATAATCTTTTTCTTTTGCTTGTACATGGATTTTACCTCCAAATCTCCAAATTACATTTAATTAGAAAAAAAAAAAGAGTGGAATATTTTTTAATCTTGCACATATATTTTATATAGAGGTCCGCAGATTTGAAATTTGAAAACTTCTGAATAGTATATTCCTGTGAAGAGTTACATTCTGTGTGCATGTCTACAGGGCATGGAGTTTTCTATCTTCAAGACTGCATTCATTTATTAAATCTTTTAATATAGGTGTGTATATAGATACATCAGTTTATAAATATAGATGTGTATATAGGTATGTATATGAACATATATATGTAACACTTGTTTACTTTTCTTGAACTGTAAAGACAGCAAGCAATAGAGTCATAAAGATCAAATTGCACTTATACAGTGTCTCACTTACCACAGATATAGCATAGAAGGCATGAGAGAATGTTCCTTCATAGACCTTCTGTGTAAGCCTCCATTTGCTAATGCATCTCTAACAAAAATTCCGAGATTTGTGGCCCCTTATTAGAACTCCCTCTGCTTGATATTGCTTCCATGTCTGTTGGAAGCTGAGATCCTTGTTGCTACCAGCTTTTATTTAAGAATGAGCATGCTGAGGAATCAGTGCTGCTTTTTGAAGAAAGCCTAGGTGAGCACTAGCTTTTATCTTTGAACTCAGACAGCTCAGCAGGTAGTTGACTGCTCCTCCTGCTCACTTTAAATTTTAAGTGCATCTTATCTCCCAAAATGATTTGTCTTTTCTTTGCAACAGTTTCTTTACTGAATCCACAAGAGAACAAAGTCTTGGATGGAGCTGGAGAATGAGGGCATCTTTTCCTCGGGGTAATGTACATTTGCAGCTTTGTGAAACACTGTTCCATCTATTCCAACACAGTATTTTCTAATAAAAACATCCAATGAATGGTCTGAAGCCTACCTTGGTGATTTTTCTTTTTTCCCCTTAGGGACAAACTTCTTTGTTTTGTTTAAAGGTATCAAATGTGCAGGAGGATCACAAAGTGCAGCACAGCATTGTTTGGGTATAGTGCCTTGTTCCTGAAAGCATATAATGTCTTGCATGTAAAAACCTAGTTCCTATTCATGTGTTACCATGGCACTGTGCCCAAGCTAATGGCTCTTGCATCTTGTGGAATAAAATGTGCTACAGCAGCTATCCTGTATTGGCCTCTGAAGCCAGTGTGGTTTTCACTCAATGTGGTCTATGCTTGGTTTCATGTAGACATGGCTTACACAACTCTCTTGGTTTTGGAGGCTTCTAGCTAGAACTGTTTTTCTACATATTGAGGGAAAAATAGTAATTTTACATAATATAAATGCAGTAACCTTGGTTTTTTTTTTTAAATTCTGCTTGTCTATTATTTTTTTAAGAATGATTTTACTAAGAACACAGTATATTGCAGTCTTCTTTTACTAAGCCTTTGTTATGCCTTAAATACAGAATTGTTTTGAATTTAAACACAGAATGTACTCCAGAGCACATCAGATTCACACAGCTAAGGTCTTAGACTGAAATGAGGCAGAATTCTGTCTATTTTTAATTTCATTAGAAACCAAATCCAAACTAGTCCTGAAAAACAGAGAACATCTTTCTGAGTTCATGATAAACAGTTTTAAATGGACTTCTGGAATATTACAATGTGTAATATCAATGTTTTCTGACACTCAGTGAATAAGCATTTCTAGTCTTTTTGTTCTAGCACCTCACCTCCTGTCAGGAGATTTAGTCATGTATGTCAAATGCTAAGAAGGCTGGCAATTCTGTAAACATCAGTATTCCTGCAAGAAGAGTGGAAAAACTCATGGCAGAGAAACTCAGTGTTGTGCTCAGGATTTTACTTACACGTTGTGGAGCTAACAACATCTTCTGCACTTAACACAAAATTCTCCAATATTTCCACCTGCTTCAAGTGGCTTATGTTACTTTCTCTTGAGGAAAGTCACTGATAGCAAATGTATTTCTTCAGATGTACTGCTACAGTCTTATTAAAGCAAGTAATATTGGGAAATTTGCACTAAATCAATGGAAGGGTTCTTTTTCTTTGTAGAACTTTGCCAATCCTGTTGCTATCCTGTGAACTACAAGTATGTCCAAATTGAAAATGACTGTGTGTGCCTTTTACTCCGTTCATACCAGTCAGTTCCCTTGCCTGTGAGAATTGAAACTTGAAATCAGGTTGTTACTTGTGCAAGATTCTCTTAATGCGCACTTTCCTTGCTTGGCAAACTTGCTGCTGATAAGCAAGCAGACAGCACAGTAGGATGAGATTATGAGTATTGTATAATACAGTTCTCTTTCTCCCCATTTTTCTTTTTGCTTTGTTTTGGTTTTTTTTTTTTTTTCATTCTCTGGAAATAGTGCTCCCAGGCACTCTTGGAAAGCTGCCAGTCCAGAAATATAAACACTTCTGAAATTTTTCCCAGTCTGAGATTTCTGACATGCTTTTTGTGGCATAGTCAAATCAGAAAGGATACCCAATAATTTCTGTGGAGGATGTCACTGGAGAAGGGAAGGCAGAGTCACTCTGAAGATCCCAGAGACATGAACCCAGGAGATAAAGAGCTAAAGCCATTAGCCCTTTGTGTGACTGCTGTGGGTACTTAAAACTGCACAAAAGACAGAGAACAATGGTAATCGTTCAAATACATCTTTACTACCTCTTTACTATGCCTCTTCTGTGTTTTGATGGGCTTTTACATGTTTTTCACCTGTTCAACGTTATCAGCTCCTAGTAAAAGCTGTCTGCTTAGCACACATAATTTAGATTGCCTGAAAATAAAGTACCTGTAAGGTCTGTTGGATGTTGTGTTTGTTGAGGGCTTCAAATTTACCAGCACATTGTAGCAATAGTGGAGAGATGGGGGAACCTACCCCAGTGCTCCCACATAAGAAGGGCTTGTTTGGAGGGCAGCTGAACCTGACAATCATTGGGAAAATGGCTTAAGACTACTGCACTGGAAGTGTAAGAATAAAATCCTTTGCAGATCGATGGTGTGGCAGTTTGTGTTGGCCTCCAGAGCACCTTGTCATGAGGCAAAACACATATAAAGATAAAGGCAATACACACCCAATCTGTGCCAAAAGAATATTTTGCTCCTCATTTGCATGACAGAATTAAATTTTATTTTTCCATTTGCAGGGATTGTGAGCAAAGAAGATACTCTAGAGTCCTGCTGTCATGTAGAAATCACAATGGGCAGAAAAGACTGTCTCCTGTCTTAGTATGTAGTCCAGTTCAGGCCCTAAAGCAATCATCTGAAGGCTATCTGTCCAGGCAGTTGTTCTTCCTGGGTGACACAGTGCAACCCCAATGGACACAGGAGTGCTTTTAACATCATGAGTCAATCCTCAGTTTTCATTTGTGTAGGGTTGAAGTCATATGAGATCTGGCTTTTTGAAATGTTTAAATATCGATGCAGTAACCGCTGGTTTGGTCTTTTCTCACATATGAGCTTGTGAGCTCACTGAGACTTTTGTCTGACTCTGTTTTCTCTATAGTAAATAGCTGAATATGCCTTGCCATTAAACCAGTGGTGCATTTAACATGGCACTTTGTAAACTCACAGCTTTATATCAAGTATAGCGTTGCTTCTCTTTTATGAGTGAAGTGCATAATTCCCTCTGTGACAAGGCCTGTCCTAGATACAGTGAGCAATCACCGTGTGCATTCAGAACATCCTGATCCAGGAGAGAACATTATCCAAATTATCCTGAAGATAAAGGGAACTTTTGTCTCCTTCCTACAGACATATTTGTTACAGCAGTCTCACTTGACTGCTATGGGAGCACTTTGAAGATGTTCCTGGACAAGGATGGTGGACTTCTGCTTCAGCTGCAAATTAGATTAGGAAATCTGGGTCTTTTCCTGGCATGTGGCGGTGATTATGAAATGGATGATAGACATTCTCAATGCAAGGGCAGGCAGTGCCAAGCCTCTGCCTTCTTTCCTCCCTTTCTGTCCGCTTTCATCTAGAAGGTACAGTGCGAGCCAGTGCTTGGCCCCAAGAAGTCATCTCAATGAGAGTGGCAGCCTGCATACTCGCTAGTACTGGCTGTGGACCTTGGATGATGGAGATGGACAAACACCAAGTGAAACTGCAAGAGGAATGTGCCATGTGTGTGAACTTTATGTGTTTGTTCATTAAGTGGATAGGGTGGTCTGAGGATGATGCTGGCATTCCATGGACCTATCATCCTTATTTTTGAACAGGGAAAGAAGAACTTTGTGAGACGAGGGCAATGGTGGTGGCTCTGTTTCTGTGGGCTCACAGATGTACCACCTGCTCCAGTTGTGCAGTAGCCCTCTGTGGGGTCTATCAGGCAATACGCCAACCTTTGCCCTTGATGCTCCCTGTCAAAGATGTAGCTTGGTGAAGTTAGATTTCATACGTCAAGGTTTTCCCATGTTGTCTTATTTGTTGTCACTGTTAAGTAATGAGCTGAAGTATTGTAGTGGTCTGTATGCAGCTCAGTGGTTCTCAGAGCAACCTGGTTGAAGCACTGTTGTCCCAGACACCTGGTGAATTCCAGTGCCGTGACAATGTGAGTGAGGATTTTGTTTTGAGAGTCCTCAATGACTCCTTATAGTGCAGTGGATGCATGGCACAGACACAGTCATATAGGTCCCAGTGCTAGATAAGGGTAATTTGAACTCTGACAGCTCCATTTAGCTTTTGGAAAACTATTTTGAGATCACCATGTAGTGTAACAGAGAGAATTGGCAAGTGGGTTCAACTCAGCAGTTCCTGCAGTGCAGTTTCTTGCATATTTATTCTTAGAAATGGGCTGAGATTCTGTCTCTAAATGAATAAATGTGAATTCAAAATGCATTTTGGAGGCAATGTGTCCTTAAACTTCTAGCAGTTCACAAGAAAACATGTCACCTCCAGCTGTCAGTGAGTGCCCTGTTAGTTCAGGATTGTGTTTGCCTGGTTCACCTCCGTTCCCTTACTGGGCGAACTGGTGACACCATCACCTCATCTCCTCCATCACAGTCCTCTGAGTGAACAGTGGCCCTGCTCAGCTGTCAGCTCATCATAGAGCAGCTGCAAGCACAGAGAGGGTAAGGCAACATGCCTGCCAATCTTGTTTCTTTTTTTCCCCTCAGATTTACAGCTGGTTTGGGGTAGATTTTTATTTTGGTAATTGGGAAATCTAATTAGATATCCTGGAGTCCTGATTAAGTGGCTTTTGTGGTTATAAGATATTTTGAGAATAATTATCTGTGAAGACTAGGGACCTGTGTTCCATTTGCATGTGCAATTTTTATGACTGTGTGAATAAGTTCTGTGATTGCCTGTAGGAATTTAGAGTGTTTGCCCAAAAGGAAGACATTCCAAACACTTCCTAGCATTCCGTTTTTAAGAGTCTGATTTTAGAATTAGGGGAAAAACCTGACAGAAAATACTATAATTAATAGTATAGAAATGCAAGAACAGAAATCACATTCTGTTCACATAAACGGTCTTTTTTGGCAACTTGTGTTATCAGCTGGTGGAAAGTTAAAATTTTGCAGTGATTTTAACACCTGGTTAACCACCACAGAATGTCCTTGGTAATGAGTAAGTACCATGGTATGGAATGTATGCTAATTGTGTTCCAATTAAACAGCATTCACTGCAATTACATCTCATTAGGTAAATAATTTCTGAGGGAGATATACTAATTAAGTGATTTTACTCATTATGTATTTCATGATTATGATGTGTTTACTAAATTTACAGCTGTGCAACTAAAGCTATTTAGAACTAAACTTGCCAATATTTACAAAATACACAGAAATTGCTTATGATCTGTTTTCTTTGTGGCTATTTATGAAGGGTATATGAGGTTTCCTTGGAGCTCCTGTAACGAACAAATGCTCCCCAAGTGTTTTGAGACCCTCTGGAACATAAATGATTTTATAAATTTAAAATACCATTGTTATTTAGTTCTCTGATGTACCTGCTACTGTCGAGCAGCTGATTTACTTATTTAAAATAATACTAAGTCGTCTGCTTTAACATTATTTTGTCATGTATGTAGTGGTTCACCCTGGCTAGTCACCAGCCCACTCTATCTCTCTGCTCCTTGTCTGGACAGGGTAGAGAAAATAGAGCCAAAGGCTTGTGGATGGAGATAAGGACAGGGAGGGATACTCATCAATTACTACTGGGGCAAAACAGGCTGAACTTGGAGAAATCAGTTTATTTTATTTCAAATCAAATCAGAGGATAATGAGAAGTACAAACCAAGTCTTAAAGCACCTTCTCCCCACCCTTCCCTTCTTCCCAGATTCAGCTTCACTCATGCTTTTCTCTACCTTGATGCAGGGGGTAGGCAATGGGGGTGGTAGCCAGCTCATCACACATTGTCTCTGCTGCTCTTCCCTCATCAGGGGAAGGATTCTTAACAGTCTTCCCTTGCTCCAGTGTGGGAGCAAGTGTGTCTCCCACAGGAGACAGTCTTCCATTAACTTCTCCAGCGTGAGCTGCTCCCACAGGCTGCAGTCCTCCACAAATTGCTGCAGTCTGAATCCCTTCCACAGCATGAATCCCTTCCTTCAGGATCAGGGTGCTCTGCAGTGGGTCTCCTGTGGGGTCACAAGTCCTGCCAGCAAAGCTGCTCCCGTCTGGGCTCCTCTCATCACGGGTCCTGCCAAGAGCCGGCTCCAGCACAGGTTTCCCACAGGGTCACGGTCTCCTTCAGGCACGTTTATCTTCTCCAGAGGGGGCTCCTCCATGTGCTGCAGGTGGATCTCTGCTCTGCTGTGGAACCACACGGGCTGCAGGGGCACAGCTGCTTCGCCTTGGTCTGCACCAGGGGCTGCAGGGGAATGCCAGCTCCAGCCCCAGGAGCACCTCCCGCCCCTCCTGCTCACTGACCTCGGTGTCTGCAGGGCTCTTGCTGTCATGTGTACTCACTCACTCTGTTCTCTGGCTGTGACTGCTGCTGCACACGCTTTTTCCCCCTTCCTAAGTACATTGTTCCAGAGGCACTGCCAACATTGCTGATGGGCTTGACCTTGGCCAGTGATGGGTCCGTCTTGGACACAGGGGAAGCTTCTGGAAACTTCTCACAGAATCCACCTCTATAGCCACCCTGCTACAAAAGGTTTGCCACAAAAACCCAATACACCATGTAAAGCTGTTTAATACAAGATTGCAATCAGCTGGAACACTTAGGTTCAAAAAGATTATTTTTTATATCTTGCAACAACTTATCCCCTGTTTGAATTATGAGCATTTTGTTCCTTTTTGAGCAGAGCCCATTTTGTTAATTTCTTGATTGCACTTTCCCAGAAGCCACAATGTATTAATAGTCTATATGTAGCTAAGAGAACTTTATTAAATGTTAGCTGTTATACAGCTTTACTTCCAGCAAATTAGGCTTCCATATCACACACATGAGCCTATCAGAATGAAGATGTTTTGATGGTTATCATTTGTGCCTGGGTAAACACAGCATCGATTCAAGAAACTCATGTTAGAAGCCAAGAGGGGTAGAAAATTAGCACAGACTCTTGACCTTACCGGGTGACAGGCCAGGATTGTGATGGATCATATATTTGGAACCAAGAGACAAAGTTCAATTCCCATTCATCATGGCAGTTTGACAGACTCCTCCTGCAGAGTTTTCTGAGCTATGCCATCTTTCATGGTTTTCATACTCTTTTGGTAGCTTAATTCAATTTAAATGCCTTCTTTTCTCCTGATTACTCCTTTTTCATTTCAAAATAATTTGTTTTAAGATAAAATGGTGGATCTGCAGAATTTTTGAACAAATTAAATTAGTTTCATTGGTTTTCTGTCCTGTAGGCTCTTTATTTCACCTGTTCTCCTCTCAGTGAGATCTCTGTACCTTGGGAAACACTCAGAAGCTCAGAGGCCAGAAGGCTTGTTCTGCTTTTGTTCATTGAAAACACAAAGCTATCACTATCCAGCCTCCTCTTCTCTTTGTAGCCTTCCTTTTCTGTTAGCAGACAAGCAATTAAATTGTTCTCTTTTTTGCCTTCACTGCAGTTTCATTCACAGAAGAATCTGGCCAGGTGTTTGTATAACTAACATTTCTGTGCAGTCTTGAGGGACACCTGAGCTGTTTCTCAAGGCAGTGAAGCTGAGACTGTGTAAGGTTTTTGAAAGACACATACAGTTTTGCAAAGAATATCTTCTCAGAGGTATTCCTCTGTGGTTGCCAAAGCCTTCATGGATGAGGGCTCCTGACTGTGACCTCTGGAAGAAAACTGGAAGGTCAAAATAGGTAATTTTGAATCCTGGGCTTCTTCCTGAAGGCACCTCTGAAAGCTTCATTACAACTGGACACAAATTCAGGAGAAATGCAATCATCCTTAGTTTGATATTTCTCAATCTGATACTTCAGACTTCCTAGGGAGGTTGCAGAAATTTGAAAACCATCCTAGTCTAAATGTAATGTTCCTCATCCCCAGTCCATACACTGTACCTCTGCCCTCAAGTTCTAGAATTTTCAAGCAGACTTGTGAAACATACATGCAGGTGATGACATGTGCCTTACTATGAGGAGATTATCCAGAGATTGAGAGGGTTAATAATCCCCACTTGTGCTGTCAAGATCAGAGGGCGCAGTCAGCCTCAAGCACCTTCTGTGCCAGTGCACCCAGTGCACCTTCACTGTTAAAATTAATCTACTTTTCTTCCTTCCCCAGTCTTTTAAAAGTGAGTAGTGAAAATGTTTAGCTTCCAATAAGAGGTTTGTCTTATCTGAACAGAAAATGTCATGAAAGTCAGATCTGCCTGTATTAATTTATATAACTAGGTAACACAGAGAGAAACAAAGATTAGATATATCACAGATTAGCAAATTGACTTGGGCATAGTTTTGTAACTTTTTTTCTTTTAATACCTTTCTCAATAAGTTGGAAATAAAATTCTGAAATGGTTTTAACATTTTTAAATTGACTTTCTAATTAACCTTGATATTTTCCTACCAAAAATCCTATTGCACCTTGGAGTAGCAACAGGAAATGGCATTCTTAACATTTCAGACATAGTGCTATATTAGTTGGAAGGAGATACTGTGGCTTAAGCATAAACTGACTAACTAAAAATTAGGGCCAGTGAAACTGTGCAAAAAGAACTGCAGAGTAATTTCCATCCTTGTTTTTGACTGGGAGGAAGGTGTTTAATGTGCAGTCATAAGCTTTTATTTCTCCTCTTTTTTTTTATTGCCTTTTAGATTTGTTTGCCTACACAAGCAAATTTGTATTTAGGTGTTTGCTAGTAATAAAGCCCAATGAACCAATTCATTTAGTTGAGCTTAAAATTTAGATTTGCAAATATTCTCTAACCTTTTCAGTTCTTCACCATTTGGAATTACATTTACAGTCTTGTTGTGTCACAGACAATAGTCTTAGGAATCATGCAAAAAAATGGTTGGTGAAAAAGGCCTGAACCATTCCCTTTACCTGTTGGAGTGTTAAAACTTAAGCTGAGATTTAAAATGCTGCTGCAAAGTAGGTACGAAGTTGACTAGTGACTACATTGATGCAATGATTTATTGCCACCATGTAACCATGCAAAAACAGTCATGGTCACAGTTCACAGATGCCTTGTTGGCTATCTTGTTTCCTAGGTGACTTTTGTCACGTTCATCAGAAGCTTACCAGGCCCTTTATGCAATAGAGAAGTCAGTTGAACCTCAGCCCAAGGAACTCTCAGATGGCAACTGCATGATGGGTCTGCTCTTGGATTTTTTCTAGCACTTGAATTTTTCTTAGACTGATTGGAGTAGTTCAACTACTCCAATCATCATTTCTTTCAATCAGCAGCATACAGATGCCTGATATCAAGATCCCTTACTGATGATCCCCTGTGACACAAAGAATGGTTTGCCACAAATTTTATCTAATTCCAACTCTTGTTAGACTTTTCATATGCTTTGTCTTTTCGCAAAGTTTCCTATAGGTTTTTCCATATTGCCTTATTGAGGAGTATACCCCTTTTCAGTTACGGTGGCTTGGTACTGTGCAAAAGTTTTAGTCAGGATTGAGGCTACCACTGAAAGATGTTTGATGCTGTGTGAGCTTCTGTTGAGCTGCTATTTATGCTGCCAGATATTCTGGGTTTGATTTCCTAGAAATGACTCAGTCAGCATTGTGTGCAGTGCAGCATCTTCTGCAGTGCTGAAAACTAGAGCTATTCTTTTACCTGTGAGGAGGTTTTCTCAACTGCTTGGTTGAGATACTCCAGTAACAACCCCACAAATGTATCATAGAGACATTAATTTGCTGTGGGAACTGAGCCCTGTGCTTCTCCAGGCTATCTGCCAAGGAAAACTTAAAGAATTAACAGCCCTGAGAGTAATGCTGGGGTAAACATCATGTACTTGAGCTGATTTTTTCAGCTAACCTGAACAGTAACCA
The DNA here is from genome assembly GCF_028551555.1 of Melozone crissalis. NCBI lineage: Eukaryota > Metazoa > Chordata > Aves > Passeriformes > Passerellidae > Melozone > Melozone crissalis. The sequence continues at coordinate 31,522,666 of NW_026535783.1, read as the reverse complement.
TCTACATTTTTATCATTATTGTCACAAGTCTAACTTGTTGGCATGAAATTCTAGTGCTTAAGGTTCTTGCCATGCCATCCTCAAGATACCTAAGAGCAGTGTGAAGGCTGTTTCTCGAGAACTTTAGTGTTTTCTGTCAAGGTCAGTGGTCTCAGGCAATTTTTCAACTAAGGTGATATAACATCAAATGTTTAGATGAGCTGACAGATAATTAGGTGCCATAAAGTCTATTTCTGCATCTTCTCTGTTGTATTGCAGCTGGTCTGAAGCTGCCCCCTAAACTCAACCAATCGAGGAGAAAACAAGTCCCCTGATAAGGTGGAGATAGGTTGGATTCAAACCAAGCAAAGACCCCAGCCAGCCCTGACACACCACTGAGCAGAGAGTGGAGAGAGATCCCAAACAATCAAGTATCTGAGCCTGGAAAATCCAAAGTCCCTATAAAAGAGGCAGCCGCATTAAACTCATTTCTGTTTGCTGATGACCCATGGTGTTGTGTCATGTGTTTGTCTCCACCCTAGGACTCCATGTAACACTTCTCAGCCTTGGCTGAGCTGATTAACCTTACTTAGACATTTTCTCGATTTTTGTAGTGGAGATAGCAGTACTGAAGAGGTTTACAGATGATCCACAAAAGTTGAGGGTCTGCTTCCTGGTGTATTGTGATTATTTCGCCCTTTGCTAGTCTTTCAACTTTCAGAGAGTATATTTTTCTTTAAGTGTATCAGAAAGTTTTTACTGACTTAGTGGAGTGACAAAGTCTGAATTTCAGTGCTAGCTTCAAGGAATTGCTTTTACTATCAACTTCCTCCTCTTACTTTACAATTTTAATTAATTCCAACATGAAGAATTTAGATATATTACCTTCTTGAGTGAATATTTTCATTCTTCATATCCTGAAACCATGGCTTTATCAGCTGTAGAGGAAATTGTTGGTGTTCTAAACCTGAAACAGGCTAAAAGCAGAGAACAGTTTTTTAATGAGGATATGGTCTTCAGGATATGTTCCTATAATCATTTACATATGGTGCCTTAAAAACATAATCAACAAGGCTATAGCTTTTCCTCCTCCCAAACCTACATTTAACACTATAAAATTAAAACATCTGGGTTGATTTTTTTTTCCTCTTTCCATTTCACCCCCTTTTTTTTTCCAAGTTAGTAACACACACTTCAAGCGATATTTATAAGACAGAAATGCGGTTCCTTGTCTTAGTTAACAATAGTACTGAAAGATTGCATTTTAAAATATAGAAATATTCTAGACTGGGAACTTAAGAGGTAAGCCCCCTTCCTAATTTTAGTTGAATTGAAGGATTCATATCTCTCGCATAGTCACTTCTACACTCTATTTCTACTTCTACCTAAACTCAGAGAGATGTCTTTTTCTGGTTATGACTCTAAGCTAATACCTTAAAAGGACAGCATGTCTGTAAGATTTCACTGCTCAGGAGTATATGCATTTTTTTTAGATTTATGAGGCTTCAACCAACATCAGGGTCCACTTGTGATAGAAAACACACAGTGGGAATATTGGGTTTCAGGAATTTGTACTGAACAAACAAGGCAGACTCTGTTTAAACCAGGCGATCTGCCAAGGTGGAGGGCAGCTCAGGGGCTTGCTGGAGCTCAGACAGGAATTGAGTTGAGCTGAGCAGAACAGAGCTGAGATTTTCACAGTGCTAAACCACAAGTTTAACTGCAAAACTTCAAAGTACCATTGTAAAGTTTTGATTCTGCTGAAGCCAAACACAAATCCTGATGCTGATTAGGCTTTAAACCTAGGCCTGAATACTAAGATAAAATCTAGTGGTACATCTGAGACCTGACTCCTCTTTTAATATCCATTAAAACATCTCACTGTTGGCTCAGATGGGTTAGAGAGGCCAATGAAAACACAACATTGCAGATTCTTGAGACTTTCAAAATATATTGTCTGGTCTTTAGTCCTGTGTGCTTTTTGCTACTTATAATGCAGAAATACTAATGCTTGTAAAAGAAATACTAAATTTCATGCAATTAGAACAGAAAATTAATTTTGTTGTAAACTGAGGGCAAGAATAGAAACACAGAAGGAGCTTCATGAGCAATTAAAAAGTGAGCTGAGTACAGCTAAGTTGTTAAATAAAATGGTCCAAAGAACTGTGATGAGTAGCTGAAAAAAGCTACAACTGAAGCATGATCTATTAGAGAGTTTTAATACTAGGGTTGTTGAATTGTTCACAAAGTACTCTAAATAGAAAACTTAATGAAAGCTGCTTCTTAATGTTCATATTTAGTTCTTGGCTTACAGTTTAAATTCAAAGATATCAGCATGTGTTTACTTCTGCCAAGTAGATTTTGGTGTTTGTTTTTAAGGTGGAGTAAGTCTGATGAGGGTATTGATAAGCAACAGCTTACAGAGCATACACAGAGATAATGGAAATACCCCATGAATTTTGTTCTTCCAGCTTAAACGCCTCTATTCACAAGTGTGCTATTCTCCTTTAGATGAAATGTATCCATTCAGCCCGCATTACAGATCTCCGTTGCTTAGCAGGGCTGAGATGAAATCTGAAGAACTGTGCTCTGTCAACATGTAACATTTCTCCACTCTGGCCTGCATGCAGTCTTTAGCTGCTGAAGGCTAGAATATGTCAGACTGTGCATGTCTCTATCTCCCAGCAGAAGGTTCTCAGTGTCTTCAGCTGGCTTTTGCTTCCTTTTTTTTGCTTTTAGTTTAATCACAGACATTATGGCTGTGCTTCCAGAGTTGTAGGTACTCAGCATGGCAGCAAACTTTCAAGGAGAAAAGGTCACTTAGCTGTTTTTGTCTCATGCAGCTTTGGACATTTCCTCCGCCATTTAGATTGGCAAGGAAGCTTCTTTTCATCTTCCATGCTGTACATAACGGGGAACATGATTTATGAAGACTCGGGGTGAGTGTCTTCCAGAGGTATGCTGTGAGGAGATTCTGTTGTACAAATACTAAATTGTTGGAACCCTGGATGCTGAGAATTTTTAAACTTTCTGTGCTGAGAGGCATAGACTCACAAGAAAGCACTGCCTTCGACCTGAGGCTGTGGAAAAGGCTTCCAAAATTTATTAATAATATGGGGATTACGGTTAGAAGTGTGTAATACCACAGGCTGGAAAACTTAGAGTTTGGGGTTTTAGAATATAGAAATAAATATGAAGCAAGATGGAAGTTTTAGGGCAGAGGCATGTTGTTCTTCTTCACCTTCTTCTTCCTTCTTCTTCATGGATTTGGGTGGTATTTTGTGATTGGACTGAAAAGTCTGCATTGCGGACTTCGAGGGATCAGTTATTGGGTTAAAAGGGAAAATAACCTAGGTGTCAGTTCTTAATTGGATTGTTTAGTCTTAAAAGACCTTGTAACAAGAGACAGTTGGCCATTTTGTGCCTTCTAATGAAAGACTGCAGAACTCACAGCTGTGAGGCTGTAGCATAGATAAGAAACAAGCAACACCGGAGTCTGAACATGAACTATCGTCTCGAGGGCCTTCAATCCTGACCCTGGCAGAGGTAAAAAAAGAAGCAAAGAATCCACACTAAATCAAAAGCTTTTTCCAAGGGATCTCCAAATACTGTATGGTCCAGAGTGAAATTCTGTTTCCTCTTTGCCTTTGCCTTCCTTCACAAGCACTTTTTGGATGATTTATCTGACAACTGCAGTCAAAGAATAGTACTGTTAGAAGCAATAACAAATAATAATTAGAAGCAATGCTAATGGAAATAAGTAAGATAACAATCATATTAGTTACAGTAAAAGTCCCAATTAAGGCTGTTACAAAGACAGAGAATACCAATCACTTTTCTATACCTTGAAGATACAACAGAACCGTGTAACTTTAAAATGTTCAGAAGACCTGCAATATTATACAAATAAATTATAAGAATAGAGTAGAAACCAAGTCTTTAGGATCTAATACTTATATCTCTTATATATGCATATATCTCTAGATGCACCTTATTATCCTGACCTTTTAGTGAGCAGCACTTGGAATTGAATTATTGAATTGAAACCACCTAGAGTGAGTGGGGGTGGCTCTGGTCCTGACTAATATGTATTCACAGAAGCTGTAATTTAGCTGCAGAGCTAGGGGCAAAAAAAGTGCATGAAGGAATTAGAAAAATAATGTATTATGAATTCATCACAAAACATTGAATTAAAGGAGATAGAACTCAAAATGGAGCCCTTACTTCCTCCAGTCTAGCAGGAATTTTTCAATCTCATTGACCCAACTCCCAAGCCTCTATATGTAATTTCTTCCTCAATCTGAATGTACAAAAGGACTAAAGTAAGCACTGAAAAGAAATAACTTCTCAAAAAATGAAAAATTACTTTTTAAAAAATGTAAGAATATCTTACTGTAATTTTATAAAGTATAATTTTCTTCCTCCAGAAAAAAAAAGCCTCCAATTATTTCTTTGTCATCTTATGAATCCTTTGGGTTGGTATAGTCTTCACGACTTGGTGGCTGTAAGAGGAAGGCAGCTATTCTTATTTTATCAGTTCTGACCTTATTTGGCTTCTTGAGGATAAGAGAACACAGGGATGGCTGAAAAAGCAGCATTTGCTCTAAGCCTGCAGCTGTGAAAGATGATGATCTTGTTTCTATTGACTCTACTTGTGATGGTCAAAGTCATTATTCAAAGAACAGTGAACATGTCTCTGTATGCCCTGAAGCCAACAGACGAGATTGAGGTGGGAGGCTCCAAAGAGAAGTTATGCAGTGGATACTCTGAACCTGCTCAGTTCCTTAGCCTCAGAAACTGCAGAATAAGCGGTGATCCTCTTCAGAATTAAGACAAGTGTACAAACAAAAGTAAGGGCATAATCAAAAATTGTGTGTTGTTCTGTGTCACAGGCTATGTCTTGTTGAAAGAATTTCAGGTGATTACTAGCGGCAAAAGAGTTTAAGCTTTAATGGGGAATTCCTTGTCTTTTATAAGTTTGTGCAAGCTCCCAGTTTCAGTGGGAGTTTTATTCAGTCTGTCAGATCCTGAAGCTGCTGTTCTGTCTTTCCCAATGACTATTTGCATTTTCCCTCCTTAACAAGGGGTGAATCACGGCTAAAAGTTGCTGGCAACTAGGTTCTTTTATTTTTCTTTTTTTGTCCTTTTTTTTTTTCAAATAGCTTTACAAAAGAAGCAATTTATAAATTAAGTATAGAACATATCATATATACTGAGTTTTACTAAGTAGTGCATTCCTGTATGGCTGATAAATATATATTCCTTAATGAATATGATGGTAAACAGATTAGCATAACAAGTATCTATAAAATAAGTATTGATCTATTACCATCTTCTGAAAAAATAGTTATGACTGTGTTTGTCTGTAGAAAGAATTATCAATATTTAATCCAGAAGCCCTATAGGTTCTTGTGAACACTAGTCAATAATTCTTTCTTTCTGCTTGTCATGCAGTTTCCTGTTGTTTTTGATTTAAAGAATGGTCAGTGCTGTTAATTTTTGGTATCCACTGGAGATCACTACTTATATATCTTCACAAGGATCTCTGTATCCCATAAAATTAATTATTCAATTAATTATTAATTATTCAGACCTTATTGCAGTGTCTGGCTGAAGTCAAAACTAACCCAATTTGTGTCACTTTACATACCAGTAGAAAAAATATTCCAAAAGCAGGGCTGTGAAGGATATTGATCAAGATAGTTTGATTGCTGTCAGAATCAGCAATAGAGCTCTGATCTCCTCAGTTCTTGCCAAGGTGACTTAGTTGACACGCTACAAAAGATTTATTGGATGCTTGAGACTTCTTTTCTTTATTTTCCATCCAGCATGTCCCTGTTAAGGAACAGAGAAAAGATTTGTGTTTGGTGGCTGTCATGAAAATTTTGCAAGCCAGTAATGTGTTCAGTATTCCTTGAACTTTGTCATTACATGACACTGGATATGAAGAATACTGCTGCAAATTTTCTTGATACAGGAGTAAATAATAATCTGTCTCAGGAAAGAGTTATGCATTAAAAATGTCAGAAAGGTTTTTTTTCCATACAAAGTTGTTTTTTGGTTGGTTTCTTTTTTATTTTTTTTCCTGGAGGGATGGGAGCAGATTGAGAATTCATTTATGATGAAAGACTTACTGAGGCATGAAATTTGAGGGGGCTAGTATGTCAAAGTAAGAGGCTATGTTTTGTATGTTCACATGTCAAATCACCCTGAGAAATGTACCTTATTACAAATCTCATTACAGACTGAGCATAGCATGCAATTTGTGATAACTGTAGAGGCAAAGGGAATAAAAGTAGATGTCTTAAACATTGACTTAATTAGCTGACGCTCCTGTTTTCTTCAGAAAGATATATTGCATTTCTTTTATTACATTTTAAATGATTTTTTAAAATGTAATTGACCTAAGGGCGTAATAAGTAGCTAAATACTTGCAAATAAATTACAGGCTCAGAACTCTAGTGAAGTCAGTTTTTGAGGCTACAAGAGATTATCTGTGTAGCACAGATGATCATGGTGAGAGAAAAGAAGGCTGTAAAGGACTAAAGAAGTTAATTTACTCTAGAACGGTATTAGTTTCATTTGTTCTTTCAAAAGCTATAGTTTATTCAGTTAGAAATCCTATCCTTTTGATAGTTGTCATAGTACTTTCCTCTTTTAACTTTATAAATTCTTTTTCATGAAATTTAATTTCAGTTTCTCTTATTGCAACAGAAGCTTTTTTTTTGGTTGTTATTGTTGGCACCAAAGACTAGAGTGTATATGATTTTTTTCTTTCCCATTTGAAGAAGACTCTTAAATATTTAAAGACTGTCATCATTTTCTCTCAAGCCTTGTCCTTCTCCACCCTTCAGCACCCCTGGCTAATGTAATCTTTTAAACTTTAGACTAAACAAACCCAATTACTTCAATCTTACTTAATTGTTTGTGTTTTGCAGTTGCCTCATCATTCTTTTTTCTCTACTCTGGATTGTCTCCAATTTGATGCACACAATTTTTGGGAAGTGCAATATATAAAACTGGGCATTAGACTTTAACTCCAGTTTTAGTAGTGCTGAGTAGAATGGAAAAATTATGGCGTCTGATAATGTTTTTGCCATTTAAATTTTTGTCTAATATTTGACTTAAAAAAGATTTTTTTTTCTAGTAGTATCTCACTGCTCATTCACCTGCAATTCATGGTCTATTATAGTTCCTGGGATCTGTCTTGAAGATCTATTACCTTGTCAGTCCTTTGCCATCTGTTTTTTTCCTGTTTGTGAAAATGGTTATTCCCCCCAAGGTACAGAGTGGTACAATAAACTAACTGAACTGCATCGTCTCTTTCTTTTTTGTTTGTTTTTTTTTGAGACTGTGTTTTTTGTCTGCCAAGGTCATTGTGAATTCTGACTTTGTCCTCCATCAGACTTGTAGAGATTCCATCTTAGCACCATCTTAGAAAGCAGCATACTTTCAGAGAGCTGTTGGGATGCTAATGGTTGGTGGAGTGGTGTCTGCTTGATCTGGAGCAAGACAGGACTGCAGCATCTGGCCTTAGTTGATTCATTGATAGCTAGGGGGAAAATGCTGGGTTGAATAAATCTCTTGGTTTGTTCCTGAGGGTGTGTTCTTCTAAAAATACTGGTTGGAGTCCATGTAGTTTTCACTTTCAGTTATTTCATTTCAAGATTAAGTGTCATGGGTTTATAGTTTTCAGATGGAAATTTCACCAAAAAAATCTTACACCTTGCTTTAGGGTAGAGGCTGCCTGGCATAGGAGGATCATATCTGTAGTGAATTGTGATAATATACTAATTACTTAGTCATGCCACAAAAACTCAGCATTCTGATCTTGCACTCCACCAAAAAAATTCTATAAAATTTGAGATTCTTTTGTCTTTTCTTATTGATTGGCTTACAGAGTCAGCCAACCTGGAAAAGATTTCCAGACAGCACATTTGATTCCAGCACTATTCCTTCAGTATTTGAGATTTATGGGTTGGTTAAGAATTAGTCACTGAAGGAAATTGTGAATCATTCTGAATAATGAATAGATTTGGTTGCATACAGTTTGTGAAGAAGAACAAAGGGAGAAATAAATGTCCAAGAGGACTTTAAGCAATCTTTTAGACCTTTATAGACCAGGGAACAGAAACAAATGTGAGGCCTTAACATGGAGTCCAGAATAAGTCCAAAATAGACTTATGATTACACTTCTTAGCTTTTTATTTTTTGGTCTGATGATGATTCTAGTTTTGTTTCCACATTTGTTTGTGCATTTAGTTCTTGAAGGTAGGGGTATGGTTGGAGGGCCTTAGAGAACAAATCTCAAATTGCAATACCAACAGACTTACCAATGAAGGGAAAAGGAAAAACAATGACAAGAACAGCAGTGATGACAGGTTGAGGCTTAGGGTACAATACTTGCAATTGTTTTGCAATTTGCCTTGACTATGGGGTTAGACACAGTTAAAATCCTGTTTCACTGACAGATAATTCCAGAACGCAATACAGCGTAGAATTGTCATAACAGAAAGAATAATAAATGCAAAACATAAAGCACTAAGCACCTTGTAAGAAAATCAGCATTGTAGGCTGAGAACATAATGAGTTAGGATGTTTATCTTGGACCACTGTCTTAAAAGTTAAATGACGATTCTTTATGTAGATCTACCCGCAGGAAATGCCAAAAATGTATGAGAAGAAAGATTATCCACAACCCAAATGGTGGGTGCAAACACAGAAAATCAACAAAAAGAATAAACTTTAGAAGTATGAAGACAAAGGAAAAGAAGTGGGAAAGCTTGAACACTGATAGTCCTTATATTCAGCTGAAAGTCTGATTTCATCAGTTCTCTCAAAAGCACAGATCAGCCATAAGCTAGTCTGTAGTAAAAGGGGCTGAAGTAGGTCCACAGTGAAGTTTTCAACTTAAAATTAAATTAAACATATAAAGTTATGAAAAATGGTAGAAAGTAGACTCCAAAAACATTTCACTAGATCATGAGATTTTTCACAAAAGAGGACCAGAATAATAAGCAGTAATTGCATGATGCTGGGAGTTAATACTGCTGAGTTCTAGTGTAGGGTGCTTGAGGCAGCAATTTTTGGTTGACCTCATTTTAGAACAGCAATATTAAGAAATTCTGTAAGTTTTGGTTTACTTGTGTGTGCTCACTTGCATTTGCCTTCTTCCCATTGCCTCATTCCCAAATTTTCTGTCAGGAAATATATTTGGAGGAAAGATACTCCAGCTTTAGAAGAAAGGAGGTTTCTGACCAAACCACAGAAGTGGTTTGGTGTTTCTAATCAACTAATCAGAATCCTCTGTGTCTTTTGTGTGCATTTCTACACCTATTTGTGACTTTGTAGATTACACTATAAAAGTGTATTCTGTGGCTCAGTTGTATTTCAACTTGAAATATTGTGGATTTTCTGTGACTAGGCTAGTTGCCATGGAAAACTTCATTTGATAGTATTTGCTTTTTGTTATTAGTAACGATGTCTTTCAGATTACTTGTTCAACTACAGCTCGCATCACTATGACTCACCAAAAATCCTGCTTTGCCTGACTGGAGTGGTAGACAGTTTGAGCAAAAAAGTTCCCAGCTTCTTTCTGGAGGTTGAGCCTGTGGTTTTGCCTTTCTCTTGTCTAAATACAGAAAGCTCACAGGCTGTAGACCATGTAAAGCTCTCCCTTCCAAAGTCCTGGTGAGATTTACTGCTGTATGAATGTCAGTGACACGGCACATACTTGGCCAAGATGGGATCTCCCACAAGTGCTGACTGTATGAGCAGGGTTTTTGGGGTTGAATAGAATATTTTCCTTGGAAAACAGAAACTCTAAAAATCAGCAGTGAAAATAAGTAAACTCCAATTTAGACTGATCCAGATATTTCTTTACACAGACCATAGACTCCTCTCATGGTGGACTGTGAAAGCTGGAGTACATCAGGCTGATTTGAATCACCTATCTGAAAAACAGGGTTTTACAAGGTGGTGTTGTGTGAATTTGAGATACCATTTTCAAGCTCAAATGCATATATTTTGAATTCTTTATGCTTCTTTATTGTTAAACCTGGTTTTCTGTAATTGAGAAAGATTGAAAAATAGCTGGTTGTGGAAGGAAACACTCAGACATGAAGTTTGGTTCTGCCATGGTTAGCCCAAGAAACAACCTGTCTCAGACTGTAGAAAATTTTGAGGGAAAAATCCTCTATTCAGCTACCCTGCCTTACTTGCTGAAGTTCTCAGTAAATCAGCGTTTCTCTGCAGTTTCTGGTCAGATTTTGTATGCAAGGTTGTGCTTCCAGGAAATTCATATGGTAAATTCTGTTAAATTTTGATAAATTCTTATCTCTGCTTTTTTGAACTACTTTCAGTGAAAACAGGCATATTCTTTCGGAACTCATTAGACAATTCAAAAACTTGAGTATTTACCTCTGGGAGTCCCATCCGACATAGCACAATAGATACTACAATAGCAATAAAAGTCTCCAAGCCTCTCCTACAGTAGTCTGAGGTATTTTTCATGCATTTGAAGATTACTGGAAGATAATTCACAATTTTTAAATCATGATTTTAAATTTACTCCACTGCAGCACCAAATGTGATGAGAGTATTGTCTGGATGGGGGTGCAGTTACGTGCAGCATCTGGTATAAAGGCCCCAGTTGAAGTCCTGCGCTTGTGCTCTCTGTTCTGTTCTTCAAAATGTATTGACCCAATTTCAGATTAGATTTGCTATCTGGGCTTTTTGTATTACCACAGATGAAATACCAAGCAAAAGCTTTGTTGCCAGCTGCTGATAGTTATCCCTCCCCAAGCCACCAGGAGCTGCTGGAGCTTTTGCTAAGCTTGTCTCTGCTGCAAATTGCTTTTCATTCAGCTGTATATCTTGCAGCATGCCTGCATCCTCTTCTCTAAAAGCAAGGTATTGTCAGTAAGAAAGGTGGACCAGTATGGTTGAATCTTGTGAGGATTTTCTTACATCTGCATCTGCAGTTAGCAGTTGATAGAACTGAGTATCCATTTTTGACTTGAAAAAGGTAGTAAGCTAGAAGATTGTACCAATTATTTCCTATCATCGACAAAATAGTGATTATTTTGTCTTGAACTCGTTTCTATGCCTTTTGGAAGGATAAGATAGTGTATTGTCCCCAAAAGGAATGAGTTCAACAAACATAATCAATTAAAATCAAATAGAAAAGTTAGTCTAATAAAAAGAGGCTGCTTTCAGCCTTTCTGTGAAAAAGGCTGTACCTTAACCCCTCTGATCAAAAGTTTTCAGCCCAGAGGCAATGTGGGCTTTATGCAGTGATGCTCAGCTCCTGCACTGGGCTGTTTTTTTACCTTTTACTTTTTGGATATATTCTTTATTCTCATCAGGTGTCCATATTTTATTGCGTGCATTTATATATTGATTGGAGACAGCACAACTGTAAAAAAGTTGACAGAAGAGATTTAAAAAGTTATATATAGTTCTTGAGAGACATCCTTCAGACTTGCTCTGAAGTCACTGATCCGCGAATCACCTCAACGTACATTTCACATTGCTGTTCATCAGACAGTGCCCAGTGGTGAACAATTCTATCTGTGCCTGCTTAATAGTAGGGAGTTAAGAAGATATCATTTTGGTTCTCTTCTTTTCTTTTTGAATTACCACATTTTTTTTTGTTTTTTTGGGTTCCCCCCCCCCCAAATACATAAGCTTACATAATCTTTCTTCCCCGTACTTTTTGTCAGCGTTTTCATTTCATGTGAAAATATAAGATGCAGCTGTGAGTACTTAGACATCAGGCTATTTCGTTTTGTTTAGTGTCTAGTGCTGGTTCCTACCAACTCCTTTTTTCTTAACAGCTGTCTCCTAAAATAACAATATCCTTTATTCAGCTATTTGCTCATTGTCTGTATGAAAGCTGTTTTTCAATTTCTGTAATAATAGTATGCCTGATGGGTGCCTTCTTAATCTTTACAGCATTATTTTTCAAAAAAATGTTTTCTATTATGTGTAAAATGGGTGAAGATTTCTTTCCGAAGACATTTCATTTGTAAATGCATTTTCTGTTTAGGGTGCTTTTCTTAAGAAGTTGTCTCTGTTCTATTTTCTACCATCAACAGCATAGATTGAAGATGTATTTGTTTGTGTCTTATGTTATCCCTGAAAAGTTAACTACTATAAAAGTGGTTGTGTTTTTTATTTATTTATTTATTTATTTATTTAATTGTTGTTTTGAACAATCTCCAGTCTGCCCACACCTTTCTTGAAAAAAATTATTTCCTAAGTTGAAATGAAACCTGTACCTGTTGCACCTTTTTTTTAGTTGAAGCATTTTAAAGTGTCTGAAGCATTGTAGGTGACAGAAGGAAAAGATGGGAGAGGCAATCTCTTTTAATTCTGTAGATAATTCTGTATTTATCTCCAATAAATAATTGGGGTTTTAATCTGTTTATCTCTAAAAGATGATGTCAGCTACATGAAGAAAGAAGCATCTTATTAGATGGGAGAGTTAAAGGTGTTTTTGAGATCTAAATTTATTTTTTTTCTGGAAGTGAAATATAGATTTGCCATAATTTTGCAGACACCATACAATTGACGATTACTGCTAGGAATGAAGCTTCAATTTTGACTATATCAGTAAAACCTAAGAGATGGATGTAGGTGCCTAACAGCAGGATTTGGGATCTGGATTTTTAAATTTACTTTTCTTGGATAATTTTCAACTTTTCCTTCTACCAATGCTCATTTCCCCATAGTCTCTTAATGCCTTTTTCTATGGGGCCAGAAAGGTTCCCAAACACCTGCCATATCCTTTTCCTTGAGGTATTTCTGGCCCTTGATTGGCAGCAGCTTTTAAAATTGTTTGGCAGTCATGCTGCAAACTTACTGACCAATGCTAAATATCTCTACACTAACTCTGAAGGAGAAGTGTATCATGATTGCTGGACAATCTGTGCTTAAATTGATAGTGACCTAAGACAGACGAGAGCATTCAGTCTGAATACTGGGCCATTTTAAAGATACAGTATGGAGCAGAGAACATGAATGGTCCCTCTTTTTCTTTTCTCCTCTTTGTTACATAAGGCTCATGTATTTACTATCCCAAAGGATGCCTTGGCCACAGGTTCTCATTTTGAGACCATAGGTTTCTGATGTTCAGCCCCAAATGTCAAGAATGCTGTTGGATTATTTTTTCCTTGCTAAATTTCATCTAAATGGAATTAATATTCTTACTTTCCAGTAATACCTTTCACCCCTCCCAATTTATTTTCATCAATATTGTGTTTATACTGACTTTTACAAAGTTCAGATCTGTCCAGTTATTTCAGTTATCAGCAGTATGTTATTCATCAGTTCAACTGTAAGTATATGGTGCAATCAAAACCTTGGAATTTATCCTAAATGTCATGTTGCATCCTTGGGCTCATTCACAGAAATGAATTGAAAACAGATTTAGTTGTGATCATGATTCTTGTTCTTGAATCATAATATAACCCTCAAAAGATCATCTGATCCAACCTTTCATGCATAAGGAAGCGTAGATGGGATTATAAAATACCCTGTGCAATGGCATCTTGAAAGCCTGCAGTGAAGAGGACCCCACCACATCCCAGGATATTGTTGCCTGGAGTGGAGGATTGTTCTCAGTGCAAAAAATTTATTTCCTAAGTTGAAATGAAACCTGTACCTGTTGCACCTTTTCTTCTCACTTTCTTTGTAAAGAGAAAGCTATGCTGTGTTTCTAACATCCTTTAAATATTGAAAGACTCTGATGAGGTTCCCACTGAGTTTCCTCTTCTCCAGGGAGATGAGACCTGAACCCTTCAATCTTTCTTTACAGACCAGTTTCTCCTGCACTTTGGTCATCTTCATGGCTCTGCTTTTGAGCTATCTCCAGTCTGCCCACATCTTTCTTGAATGGGCCAGAACTGAGCACAGCACTCCAGATGTGGCATGACAAGTGCTAAGATTAGGATGACCATGTCTGTTTCTCCACTAATAATGCCCCTGTAGATGCAGCCCAGGATCTGATTTGCCTTTTTTACCCCTACCCAGCTGACTTATGTTCAGCTTGTTGTCCACCAGGACCCCCAGAATGGTGGCTGTGGCTCCCCAGCCACACGGGTCCCAGTTGGTACTGGGCTCTTTGGTTATCCTGACCCAGGTGCGGGAGTTTGCTCTTGCTTTGGTTAGACTTCATGCAGTTCTGTTCTTCCTAGCCTGCTGCATTACTCTCAGCCTGACCAGATCTCTCTGTGAGATGGCTCTCTCTTCTGATGTGTCCACTTCAACACACAGTCTAGCATCATCATCATACCTATGGGGGTGATTTCAATCCCATCGTTCCAGTCATTAAGGAAGATGGTGAAGATGTTAAACAGTGTGGTACCCACTTTTGATCCATGGGGATCATATGATAGACTGCCAACATGAGAAAAAATCCTGTATTATTTTTCAGCCTATACTTCTAGAAGTCCATACCTAGCTGAGTTGGTGCTGTTTTCTTTCTGAATTTTCTTTCAGTTATTGGCTGGACAGAAGTATTGATGTAAGATTGAGATTAAGGAAATGTCATGTGATGTCCCAATAAATCTCTGTAAAGAAAGTGGGTATTTTGATTGGCTGTTGTATTGTCTTACTTTATTTTCAGAACCACATGAGGATGCAAGCTCAAATAATGCCAATTCTTGGGCCAAATCTTTCAGTTGGAAGAGAAATGGGGAGTCCCTCTGCTCTCCTTTCTCTCCCACATGTCCTGTGCGCCGAGGAGGGCCTAGGAGAGGGACTTTAAGGGCCTGCAAAGCTTTTGAACAAGTGGACAAGTGACATCCTCAGAAGCAGTCAGGCACCATGGCAGTGTATGTGGGAGAGATGGTGAGGAGCACTGAAACACTCCAGAGATGCTTCTGCTTTTTGTATGAAGAGGCCTCACAAACAGAATATTGGTTATCTGCTTGTAACTGGGAGGCAGTGCTGCTCATGTGGTAGGTCATTCTGGGGCATGATTTTCCTGTCAATTAAGGGGTGTAAAAAACTAATTCATTCCCTCTCTCCTGCAGAATCATAGAATAGTTTAAGTTGGAAAGATCCTTGAGAGGTCCTCTAATATCACTAAGTCCACCACTAAACCCTGTACATCAGTGCCCCATCCACACATCTTTTAAATACTTTCAGGGATGATGACTCTACCACTTCCTTGGACA
The DNA here is from genome assembly GCF_028551555.1 of Melozone crissalis. Taxonomy (NCBI): domain Eukaryota; kingdom Metazoa; phylum Chordata; class Aves; order Passeriformes; family Passerellidae; genus Melozone; species Melozone crissalis. Next base: position 31,507,505 of record NW_026535783.1, on the reverse strand, counting down.
GCCTGTTCCTGTTCCTGACAACCCTTCTGGCAAAGAAATTTTTCCTAATATCACATTTAAAATTCCTCTGGTGCAACTTGAGGCCATTTCTCCTTGTCCTGTCACTTGTTACTTGGGTGAAGAGACCAATCCCTGCGTGGCTCCACCTTTCCTTCAGGGAGTTGTGCAGAGTGACAACACCACCCCTGAGCCTCCTTTCTTCTAAACAATCCCTGCTCCCTCAGCTGCTCCTCATCAGATTTGTTCCCCAGACTCAATGCACTTTGAAAAGATATGCAGGAGCCTTCTCTTTTCCCATTGAGCTGCCCCAGCTCTCTCAGGCTCTCCTTACCTGAGGGATACTCTGGTTCTGCAACCATCTAAATGGCCTTGCACTGCGCACTTTCTTCACTATGTCCATCTTCCTTTTGTGCTGGGGGGGGCAGAACTGGACACAGAACTTCCAATGTGATCTCAAGGTCCCTCACTTGACCAGCTGGGGATGCTTTTCCTAATTTCCTGACCCATAAGGATGTAGGTCTTCTTTGCTCTTAGGGTGTATTAGAATTGTTCTTTCATACTTGAAAAGCAGGAAGGCCTGCCCAGTAGTCAGTTTTATGACCAGCTGTTGAGAAAGCTGTTCCATGGAGTTGAAAGCAAATTCTGCTACATGAGCTGATTTTCAAATGCTCTAGGGCTTATGCTCTTTCATCTTGCTGTCAGGACATTCTACACAGCACAGAAAGACGCTCAGCAAGCAGAATATAAGCCCCAGGTGGCAAGGCCTGAAAAATGAGTTAAACATAACTTTATGAAATAGCTCTAATGGCCATGGCAAATAGTACCCTTATGTTTGGTTTTTTTCACTTACTTACTTACTCCTTAATTTTCTTTTTTAAATTTTACTTTTACTTACTGTCAATGAGACAAAATGCAAAGAAAGAGAACCATATATGTGGAATCAGATTGCTTTTCCTGGCAATTAATAAACTTAGAATTCTTCTCTATAACTGAGCCATGCCCACACAGATACATCATCATTACTTATTTTGCATCTTTCCATCACCAATAGGAAATATAAAAGTGCTACTCTATGAATGCCTCTGTTCTCACACACTTCTCTGTGAGTGGAAGTATAAGTCTTCTAACCTTGCTACTTGGGAAGAGTAAAAGGTGCTCTAAAATAAGATAATAAAAAAAAGTAGCAGAATAAAGCATACTAAAATTTTCCATTCTTAAAATTTTTTGCACTTTTTAAAGAGGCAACATCCCGAAGATGATTACTGGGGCCCTTTGAAACACCACTGATGGAATATGGGCATTCTGCAGTTTCAGAGCACCACTGCCAAGTTAAACTTTAGAGAAACTTCACTTACACATGTAACCATTTTGCTTCTGTTAATTTTTTCAAACTAGTATAATACATGGTGTTTCCTCACCATGAAAAGATCACAGCAAGATTTTAGGAGGCTTTTGGAAAAAAAAAATTGACCAGAGGATTTTATAAAATGAACAAAGATTTCACTTTTTATAGATAACCTGTAGCTGCAGCCACTGTAACTCAAGATATAGCCAATCTCTTTTCTGTTTCTCTGTGGTAATTAAGACATGCAGGAAATAAAAAATTCTCAAATCTCATCCTAGTTAAATTACTGCATAGCAGGAAGGTTGTAGTAGAATTTTTAATATATGTTTTAATATAAATAATATTTAATATAAAAAAGAATGGGAAAACTGAGAAAAATTAAGGGGAAAAATAACATGTAGGAGAAAAAAATGTAGTGGACTGTCATAACAAAAGATCTGACAAAAAATTATAAATAATTCTTGCTCGTGAAGTTATGGTTGTGTAAGAATTTGATTTGTCCTAATATGTTGCAGCTTTCTCTGAGCAACCAAGAGCATGATGCCATCATACGGAAATGTGCCTAAATACTGAGCCTTTTCTTCAAAAGCTTTTGAAAAAAGTTTGTGTTAAAGTATTATAAAAACAATTGGGGCTTTACTTGTGAACTGACTGAGTAATCTTAAAATATCATCCTTTAACTCAGTTCTCAGATCAGAGGGACTGACTTAAGATCTGTGCTTGGAAGATATGAAGTGCCCACCATGGAAAAAGCCTTAGAGAGCACCAGCCAAGGAAGGGGTAAACCAGACAATAGCAGGATTTAGATTAAGCTGTCAGCTTACTGCTGACAGCATATGGGAAATAGTTTGATATTAATAACATCAAGCTGAAACACCACCTTCAGCAAACCATGGTCTGCTCTTAGTTTCAGAGTTTAAGTTATAGAATATAGACTGTCTATGGACAAAACCAGATGATTTAGACTTTAAACCTGAGAAGAATTTTCTCCTTCAGTGGCCTCTGATGAATTAAAGGACCGTGGAAGCTCAGTTCTAAGGAAATGCTGATTGCTATAACCTGCATGTTTGCATTTTAAGGAGAAGCCTGAGAGAGTCCATGCCAGACCCATTCTTCCTTATCCGTGAGCTATGGAAAAAAGTGCCACATTGTTTCTAGGTTCAGTTTTCTTCAGTGTTAAGGGAAGATGGACTGATGAAAGTGGGAATAGAGAATTGGTTACAGATTACTATGAATGGACAGGTTTTGGAGATCACAACTTGGATGTAAAAGTCTTTAAAGACTAAATGGTTTCCCTGACACTAAGAACCATGTTTGTGGAAGAAAAATATCACCAAGCATCACCAATTTAATATAGATCATGTGTGTTGTGTTTATATTTTAGTCAGATTAGCCAGAGGACATAGTGAGCATTTATGCTTCCTCCATGCCAATTTTATGCTGTCTTTGAGAAAACACTGATTGCATACAGCATATTATTTGAAAAGACCTTGAACAAATATGAAATAGCAGATTGTGCTAGAAGAGTGCAGTATTTTTAATTCTCTATTAGCAGGCTGAAATTTGGATTTGTAGTGTTCTAAAACTAATGTGTGAGCAGATGCAGGTTAGCAGATGGAGCTGAGGGACAGAGGACACATGTTGGGATATTTGGCAGCTTAAGCCTAGCAATAAAAATATTTATTTATTTATTTATTATCCATGAATATAAAGTTATTTGAAAAAATCTTTGGAAACCCTGTTGCACACAGAGCACTGAAAACCAGGATAACAATACAAGGTTGCACTTAAAAAAAATCTTTATTTCAACATGAACTCTTTTCCTATCTCTAAAAGCCTACTTATCCTGAGTATATAACTAAGGCAGGAAATCCCAAAGAAAATTATATAATAATAATAAAATCAATTGAGTTATTTCAAAGAGCAGTTCTTGCTATTATCTGTCTCTTTCAAGTCTTAGATTCTTTGTGACTCAACCTCGTTTCTCAGCTTCTGATTTGTCTGATTCTTGCCTGACATTCCAATGCATCAGAGTATGCATCAAATACCAATGTTAACTTTAGCTATACTTTATGTAAGAAAGGATCTTTTTGTAGGAGCTGTACAGAAGCTTGGCAGGAGCTCAGACATAATATCCACAGCTCCAAAAAGAGGCTCAGTCTTAATACTGCCAAGTCCTTGAGGCAGAAATATTGTCCTCATTTGTGACCACCCAAGAGGGGCAGAGGCTTCTTCTGTGCTGGAAGTGATGTGAGTTTGCCTCTAGGAGTATTAGTCCATGTCATAGATTGTCTAGGAAGATGAACTTAATGAATATCTAATAAGCTTAATGTTTTCTTATCTGGAGTATGTTTAATGCCATGTACCTGGCCATATGTGGGCACAGAAGTGCAGGAACTGTGGTCTTGCTGTAGTGTTCTTCAATAGTTTCAGTTTATGTTCCTGAATCTTCAGTTAGTTTCTCCCTTGTCCTGATGTCCTCATAACAAACAAACAGACAAACAAACAAACATATAAAACCCCCCCAAAATTCCATATTTTACAGGAAGAGCAAGAGAAAGAAATCTTTTAATTTTTAAAGAATGCACCATCTCTTATTGAATCCTAAAATGAAGAAAAAAGTAATTCTAATTAAAATTAGCTGAGTTACTGAAAATTATGATTTTTTTTTTGTTTGCCTTGTTTTTCATTAATAGTTCTCTCAAACTATGAATCGTTGTGCAGCTCAGGAGGATCTGGTCAGTGCTCAGTGAGCCCACTTTCTGCTCCCTCTAACAGGTAGCCCGGCAGCTTGGTCAAGGATGACCGTCAGAAAGAAGCTACAATTCTCACAATCATGCAAGAAGGACAAGGAGCTGGTGACATATTATAAGACAGAGGACAGCAGCTAAGGACAACAGGCGATGGTCAACATGAGGGAAGTTTGAAAGGAAAGGATGCAACAGTGGGTAGAAGTCTCAGAAGAATTTAGGACCCTTAAGCAGATCCTCTGCAGGTAACACTAAACTAATTAATGCTTAATGTCCTGTATAGTTTATTTGTTATGGTTTCATTTATCGCTTAGCAGTTTTAAAGCATTTAATTAGTTGTTTGCTACATCATTAGACTTCACGTCAAATGACCACCTACAGAAATTAAATATGAGCTTCATTTTACACTTCTGATGCATTAGTAAAAGTGGTGTCACTACAAGGCATGATCTCTTTGCAATGATTACATGTCCTTCAAAAGATAGCTTGAAGTCTCCAAACCTTTGCCAGATACCTTCAGGAGATAAAAGATAAGTTTTAAAAATAGGCACAAAGCTAATTAAGAGTTAAGTGCTGTGGGAGTAAAAGGTCAGTTCTGCCTTCAAAAGTTTAATAGCAGTACACACATGGCTGGTTATTGTGTCTCTAGATCATATGGGTAACCTCAGTCAGTCTGAAGATTAAAATACAGGGGTCCAGTATGGCCAGGTGCCAAGTTTTTGTCTGTGCAGAATGTGTCCTGCACAGACACATGATCCCTGTGTCTGTGAGTGAGCAAGGAGCAGAAGTGCCCCAGGTCTGGGTGACTGCTGCTGCAGCAGCACATGAGGGCTGCTGCTTAGCGAGCTTTGCAACTGCTTGGGTGGCAAAAGAGAAGGCCCAAAATGGGTCACTGGTGAGAACCAGCCACATTTTTGGAAACCAGTACTAAAGTGAATGAGAGTATTCACTGTGGGCATAAAATAGCACATAAAAGGCGCAAAGATAAAATGCAGTAGAAGGTGCAAAACAACACATATGGTTGTTAAGCCTTGGTACCTTTAAAGATGACTGCGAACTCAGTTTTGAAGACAAAGGAGCTTTTTGCAGCTCTGTTTTTCACATGGATTTTACATAAAACATGTCTAAGCCTTATGTTAGTAATATTTAGCACAGACAATATTTAATGTTTACCAGTATTTTGTCTTTTTTAATGAGCAAATTGTATTTTCAGAAAGCAATCTTTTATACAGGATTATAAAAGATTATAAAAATATATCCTGTGTTACAAGATACAGGATTAACATTGACCACATTTTAAGGCAAATTTGTTTAAGTCCTCATGTTTTTATTTTCTTCTTGTTCAGGTTGCCTACTGAATTACAGAATAGGTAGAAAATAAAAGATACCAGGAAAATAGTCCTCTCCAAAGCTTTATTTCTTTTTTTTTGCAAAGGTATTGAAAGGATTCTGCAAAGGCCCTGTCAAGTTCCCAATATATTGTACATAAGTCAATTAATAATTCTTCGTGCCCCCTGTGTTGCTTCTTCATGAACCCTCTGGTGCTCCTCAGGCAGTGGGAAAGGTGACAGTAAGTTCAGTTCAATAAAGTCTACAGCTCTTCTCTTTGCTTCACACTAAGGAAATTGAAAAACGTCTGTCTTTCAGACATGTGTCCTGGTTCCATTTCCTGTTGTCGTAGGATCTGCAGTGAGCACTTTCTATGTGAGTAATTCTGTCTTTTTGTATACTTTTGTTTTTAACATTACTGCTGTTACTATTCATTGTATTATCTCATTGCTGTTTCCAGAAAATTGTTCTTGTCTCAGCTCATGACCTTCACCTTTTATGTCCCCAACTCTCCTCTCTGGCCACATGTGATGCGGTGGGAATTGAAGAGGGGGAAGGGGGAGGGAGAGAGTAGAAGTTTGGTTTGGAAAATCTCAGTAGGAGAACTGAATTGGGAAGTTCTCCATTCCTAAATTATGGCACTTTGCAAAGAAAAACATTATTTTTAAAGGTATTTAAACTGTATTTAAAAATTCCAAGGAAAGTCACATTTTTTTAGAATGCCTATGGAACAGTTACTGCATAGGATTAACAACACACCAGTCAGACATGAACTGTTAAACTGAGTTTTATATTTCCTCTTAACCTTGACTGGGTTCCTTTGTAATTCATCAGTGATTAAATTTATTTCATATTTGCATAAAATTAGTAGAAGATCCAACACTGTTTCTACTTTGCCTTTCTATTTAATTTTTGAAATACAAAATATTTTTAATCTTGGTTATTTGTGAATGATTAAAAATAAAAATTAGCATCACCTGGCAAGTTGACTGTGAAAAGTCAAGTGTTCAATAAAGTATTTAACTAATCCAAGATAAACTAGTCAGGCTGCAATAAAGTTTTCAAATGCCCACAGAAAAGGGGAGAAAAACTCTGAGATGCTTACAATCAAAACAATTGAGTTTTTTTGAAAGTTCACTGAAAATTATTGGTCCTACATGTACCATATACACTAATGCTTTTCTTCTCTTGCCCTCATGTATGTGTCTGCAATCCCCATGAAATCCATGCACTGTGACACTTGTCCTTGCATCACTAATCATGTCATCAGCAGCACTGGGAGAATAGTCAGCAATTTCCCTCAAAGTCTGGATGGTTACATTGAGTTCATTAAGGTGAGATTTTGGGCAACTTGGACATTTCCTCTCTCCCTCAAATGCATTTCAACAACGTAAACAGCAGGTGTAGTGTTGGCTGTGAATGTGCACTTCAGGGATGTCCGGCAGTAATTATAGGCATTATAGGCAGTCAACTTTAGAATTTGCCTCTGGATACTTTAATTTCATCTTCCCAACTATGTCCTTTTTCTTTCCATCTTTTATCAATGTTACAGATTGCACACTGCAGGGCTCTTACCTGGGGGTGGCTGAATCCCATAGTGCTTGTGCTGCTCTTTCAGTGGTTCACATAGTGCTTGTGCTGCTCCTTCAGTAGATAGCTCTGTCAAAACCAGTTGTTCGCTCATCAAATCACATCTGTCTGCAACCCCTACTTCTTCTTTGGGGGATCGTTAAATGCCTTGGTGATGGTAACCTTTGAGGGCTGGGCACACCTGAGCATTAAGGAGATCTTCTGTGGTGCTGCTGAATAGCCTGTGCAGCTCAATGCATTCTTAAACTCATCAAAACACCTGAAAATGGCCTGCTGTTTTAAAACAGGAATCTGTTGCTTGAGCTCTGGCCTTTCAGTTGTATGGGCACTAGCACAGCGTTTGAAAACAGAATACATAGTTCTGTTTTAATGTAACACAGTTACATTAAATATGTAACTATGGACCACATGCATTTGTAGTAAATATAAATAGTATCAGGGACTTGAATTCTGAGCTGAAACTCATCCTAATTAATATCTGATCACATCAAAGACATGTAAACACAGACTGTCATTTCTCCTTGACCATATGTTCAAGTGTTTGCATGTAGCATCCTGCCCTGCTTTCATATGCCCATCTCAATATCTCTGAGTTTGTGTTGGTGCTCATATTTGTGGTGGCATTCTCAAATCCTCCACCCCTTTTCCATCTCCAGCTATTCTTCCCCTGGTTGTCTACAGTCCCTGTGAACTGTCTGTGGACATACCATCCATAGCAACTCCCAAGCAGGTGCTTGGTGGTACAAAGGTGAGTTTGGCAATTTCAGCATGGCTGGATCATCTGACCTGCTCTACAAGCACAATTACCACTACGGTTCAATCACAGTCCGTGCTGTTCAGCAAGGGTCTCTATTGCATGCATTATGTAAGAACATTTCCCAGCTGAGCGCTTTCCAGTGAATTAAGATGTACTGTATAATCATAGCTAAATAATTCTAAATGTCTACTTTTCTGGGGGATATTTCATAATGAGTAAAAAAATGTACTTGATGAAACATGAGAAACATGTACAATGGTAATTTAAAACAAAACAGAGCCTTCTTCTGTGTGATTTATCACCCAAGACTTTTGTCTAGACTTTTTTACAGCGGAAACTTAAAACATTTATTATTTGAACCAGTCAAATTCTTGGTTTAGTACATTAATGATTTCCAGGCAAATTAAATATTAAAAGCAAACTCTGTGAAGTATAGCTTAAAATGTCTGAAGCTAAGATTTAAAAAGAGAGATCTTATCTGTGAGGTGTCTGTGTGGGTGTATGTGTGTGTGCATGTGCAAGCCTGCCAGTGCAAATGATTCAGGCTCATTTAGGAATGTGCAAAATATTAAGAACAAAGAAAGGGCTGAGGAAAGATTTGTCAGTAATGATAAAATCAGAGGGACATGTCTTCCTTTATATTTCGTGAAAGGAAATAATTAAAAATGGCAAGAACTGACCTCCAGCTTTCAGTCCAAACCTAAAGAATTAGACCTAAAATATCAGCACAAGGAAATGAAATTATAAAGAACTACAGCAGATGTTACAGAGCCTTTTGCAGAGTGCTGAATACTCCCCAGGCAGAGAAGAAGTCACATTAGAAGAAAATGAGATGAGATGGAGAGAAAGTAAGTCGTGTCTTGCAAAGTGGGTCCCTGTAGGCTGCTGTGCAAATGTAAGGCAGTAGATAAAAAACATGGTAATTTTGATCTCTCCTCTTTCTTGGAATAATTTATTTGTTTACTGAAATGAATTTTTGGCTCTTAATTCTTGTGAAATTTTAGTAGCAGAAATGCCTTTTAGTTCTTTTCAGACAAAGCCTTGAAAGGCCTTCAAGCAGAACTTCTTGCCTCAAAGCAATGTACAGCAGTTCTCAAAAGAGGTGTGTTGCCAGCTGCTGTCTTACATCAAAATGGTAGCATAATAAATATTCATTGGTAGACTGTTGCAGATCTGAGAATAAAGTGAGAATAAATTCTATTTGTGTTTAAAATGCCAAATTCTTTGTGTTAGTAAAAAAAATTGTTTCCTTTAGATTTATCTTTCTGTTTGCCCTTTGGTTCGTAGCACAATGATGTTGAAGTAGAACAGGTCTAACCTAGGGGTTAAAAGACTGGCAGCGCTCTGTGTTACTTTACTGTATATCCCTGAGTAAGTCATCTAGGCCTTGATTCTAGAAAATGCTTGCCAACAGTCTGAGCCAGAGCTGATATTTTAGAAAAGCAGTAATGCAGAGAGAGGATCTTCACTCTTATGCAGGCAAGCCTCAGAATGTCATCCTCAAATGATAGCTAGATTTAGGAAGCTTTTTTAACAGGAAATAACCCCAGTCAGTGCACTATGGCAGTGCACAGGCAAGGGAGATTTCTTCCTCTTTGATTGCAGTAATGTTATGTGTCCATTTCTTGGTCTTGGCCTTCGTAGGTGCCCATGTAGCAGCAAGCAGCTGAGAATTGGCAGGAAGGACTCCTTTGGACAATTCACTGAGGCCAGGAAATCCATGACAGTGTTTTGACGAGCAGTTTGAAATGGTATACATAGTAAGCTGTAAAAGAAAAATGTTAGCTCCAGCAGGATTAAAATAAACTGAGTTTGAGAAGATGGTATTTGTTTCAAGAGCTGGAGCCTTATAGAACTGTATGATTTGGATTACATATATAGTTCCCTCTCCTTAACATTGCTGCATGTCCATCTGTGTTATTCCTGATCTTCAGCACTGTGCTCTGCAGCAGTAGGAGGGCAGGACATTGTGCAGACTCTGCTGGTATTTATCCTGAAAATCAGTCAGGGATCTTGTGAATCAAAGTATCAGTTAATTGCTTCCAAAGATGGATGTACTCCCTCAAGCCTAGAAAAATACACCCTTTCTGTAAGCTACTTCAAACTGAAATGAAATGTCTTTCAGGTGTGATTGTGCCTGTTTTAAAGTCTGGACCCATGTGGAGGACAGATTCAACGGGAGCAGAGGAAGAACATGAGATGCAGCCCAACGAGAAATCTAGCATGTGGTGTGGGATCTCCTGTTTTTCCTGCAGTACACACATGTGTTACAGTTTCTTGTTGTCAACTGTAAACCTCTCAGAATGGCTGCCAGCAGGTAAAAACACAAATAACATGGTTCTAGTTTTGTATTTCCTTGCACTACCCCTGTTCAGAGATGGTGCCTGAGTGGTCAATGAAGAAATGTTCGGAGTCCTGGGGCTGTCTCTGTTTTTTCCTCACTAAGTTTGCTGTCTCAGCTGCAAGTCTATTTCCAAGAATCACAGAATATCCTGAGCTGGAATCACAACAACCATCAAGTCCAACTTTTGAGTTTCTTTATGCTAGCAATCTCAGAATGCTTCGTGTACTTCTTTATTTACTGATGGATTTCAAGGAAGATGGGGTGAGAGAGTTCAATTGGGATTCTAAGGGTGTTTGAAGTCTGTCCCTACTGTTGCTATAGATCTTGTGCTGTAGCCCAGAGATAATGCTGGCAAGGCAAGGCACAGGAGGGCAAGGAAAGGCAAGCTCTTATTCTCTGCTTTATCTCAATGCCCACTGCTGCTTTTATTTGTTCTTTTAAAAAATTAAGGTTTTTACCCACACCAAAATGAACTTTCTGCCTGAACCTTGTTATGATCCATGTCATATCAAACTTCCTGACACTAGGAAGGCCTGGAAATGAAAAGTCTCTTATTGCCTTTGCCTCTGTACACAGCTCTGTTTCATGGTCTTCCTTTACACTTCATCACCTGCAGTGTCAATATTTCAAGGAATATAATTAATGCCCCTGGTCAAAAATGTTCTTACTCTTTTCTGACTTAATATTTTCTCCATGTCTCCTCTATTGTTCAAACAGAGACGTCAGGAAGATGTTCAGGAATGATTCTGCTGTTTCCTAGCTGTCTGAGCCAACACAATAGAGCCAAGTCCTGTGAAGCATTCAGCATCATCAGTGTTTGAGTATGTGTATAGGAAACCTGTGTAAGGAGGCTGCCTAATGGATGGATACCTTTATAAATACATGCATGGCAAAACCCTGTCCTTCAAGAAAGACTCTGCCCTCCAGCATCTCATTTGGTTTCAGAAAGAAAATAAAAGAGTGAAAACCAAGTTGTTAGCTGACCATTTCACTTCCATTTGGGAAAACTCAAATGTTTAATTGTATGAAACACATTTGATGTACACTGGAGTTTTCCAGATTGCTTTGTGTATTGTTGTGAGACAGAGATGGTGACTCAGATGTTTTCTCTTTTTTTCCATTCTCTTCTGAAGCATTAGAAAATAGGATTGAAAAAATTCATATTACTTTTAAAAATTCATATTACTTTAAAAAACATATTCTTGTAAATACACAAAGTTTTAAAATCGAGAAAGTGGAAGAACAAACATTAAAAGAAATGTAAAGCAGAACATGAATGTATTGTGTATAATGGAATAATTATGGAACATAACCCTATAAGCCTACGCTAGAAATCAAAATGAGGTAAGAAGTGATTTGTTGTCTGGTGGTTTTCTGGACCTGTTCAGCATTTGTGTCAGAAGAAAATTCAACTGATGAAGTGCAACATAAGCATTAGGCATTACTTATTAGTTGGAAACTTTCAAAATCTATTTGTAAAACATAATCTGCATATTAAGGAGGTTAGTTTAAAGCTAGAAATATTCAAGTATGGAAAAAGTACCATTTCAGCTATTTTTACTTACAATCATTTTTCTTAGAATTGTTATATGAACATTGCTTAGAGATCTGTAATGCTAAACTAAAAGTTCAAATGTTTAACTAGTGATGTCATAATGAGTTTTCCATGAGAAGTTGAGTATATCAGAGTATATGTAGGTTTTCAAATTCCTGAGTTAATGTAGTCAGATCTTTTTTGAAGAAAGAGTCATGTCATCCACTCTTTTCTTTAGAGAAAACAAATATCTATGCTTAATATAGGCAACATTACTACTTCATTGAGATAAGGCACAGAAATATAATGTTATGGTGAGAATCCCTATGAATGCGCTGGGAAAAGATGTCAGAATGCCGCATTAACAAAGAGGGATGGTGGAATTATTGCTTGTAGTTCTCTGTATATTCCTTCGCATACCATCCTGCTCAGATAATCCTAACTCCATTGTTTACAGTGCTAGTAGTTGTAATATCTGTGCTGTGTCACAGCTTCTGCATATTCATAGGCCTGGAAATCCTTTTCAATCAGTGGAGGGACTGAGATGACATAGGAAGTGTTTTCCTACTGCTCGGGGGTGCATAGCCATTATTTACAGTTTCTCTGGAGTGATATGGCTTCTTTTTAAAAACATGAAGAATTTACTCAAAGGAGCTGCAGAAATAAAGAACACATGTAAATCTCAGCCCAAGATGTGTTAGTTACTATTGAGGGATTCAAAGTAAAGTGGATTAGCAAGCACTTAGTCGTAAACATGTGCCCAGGGCCTGAAAATTTTCAAATTTAAGGATGTATTTAGGGATTTTTACCCACATTAACAACAAATAAAGAAGAAGAAGATGGTTTTCAACAATACCCAGAATGTCTTAGAGGTGATTGTTCAAAGGTCTGTATTATCCTTGAAAACCATTTTTTTGAATGCCTTCCCATTTTATCAGCACAGATTTACTCCCTGTCAGAAGGCAACCTGAACATCTGGGATTGACAACAGGCAAGATTTGGATCAAGAGCTTCCTTTGCTCCTATAGGAAATATGGTGGCTCATGGCATACCTTCCCATCACAGGGAGAAAACATGATGTTTTTAATGTTATTATTCCTCTGATGTGGTGAACTACTTCAGTCACTGGAATTCAGAGGTCCTAGCCATGGTTGAGAGGTGGTTTGGATGATAAAGCTGGTGCTGTCTACTGTGAAAGTACTTCAAACAGGAACATTCTTTAAAGCTCAGTCAGTCCTTGGGCCTGATCCAATTTTAAAGAGGAGAAGTTTTTCCATGGCTGCAACACGAGCAAGATCAATACTCTTCTCTCTGCAGACTTTTCAATTTTTTGTGTTTCCTTCAAGCTTTTTTCCCCTGCCACACTGTTCCTTTATTCTAAGTTGCATATAAAAGTAAATTTTGGGATACTTCAGTGAAAAAATCTTAGAGCCACACAAAGAAAATCTGGCTGTAATGTTCATTTATCCTTATAGATGAAAAGGGTAATTTCTAATCAGAAAGAAATTTGCATGTATGAGGAAATTCAGGAGCTGAAGGTTATGCTGGTAGAAGGATTACTTTCCATTCAAGTCTACTGCACTATTTTGTAAATCAATTGTTCTAGCCTTTAATCAATCATTTTTTATTTAATTGACACTGACTGCAATCCTTTTGCTTTTTGCTCTGCTGCAGTTGTAGGTAGCACAAATCTGATTGTGCTTAGAGTGTGCCCATTCATTTTTTTCCAGGAGTGCAAATCCTTAGCCAAAGCCCTTAAGTTTACTTTAAATTCTCTCATTGAGTATTATATTGGAGTTAAAAATGCAGGGACATTAATTTCATGGGCAGCAGATAATTTGTTTAATTAAAAAAAACAACAACCTACCATTTGTGCTGCTGCATCTGCTAGCTATGGCTTTCAGTATATCTAATATGTAAATTAGTTGCAAAAATGAGACTAATTAATTTTAAGTACTAATCTATTACTAAAACCTCACAAGTCTCAGGAGAAAATGTACAATTCTGCTTCTTATGTTGTTTAAGGAAGTAGGCAAAATGCTGCATTGCAATTGTTTTGATTTAAAAATATTGTAATTTATTTTATCCTGACTTTGAAAATGACTGAAGCAGCATTTGGCTGTACCATGAGAGAGTGCTGTGCTTCTTTATCAGTTTCTTAACATTAATGCTCTTCTGACAAATATCTAAGTGTCTTGCATAGCATATTGAAATTCTGCTCTTCTGAGTTATACTTGAACTTGTTGTCCAGCACCTATGTCTTTCAAAGCTGTTAAGGCTCAAAATTGATGATAGTAATGCTGAACTCTTGTACTTTTCATAAAATGTGTCTCTTCAGTTCATTGATAAAGAACATGAAACACAGAGAGGCGAAATAATTTATCTACCCTGTATCACCTGAGAAGTCACTAGTAGAATCTAAAAGAAAAGAGGTTTAAGTCACTTTTTCTAACCACCATACTTCACTTGACTCCTTGCCTCTGTAGCCATCCATCAATGTGTCAAATTTGTACCAGTATGGTAAGGAATATTTGAAAACACAAAAAAAGCATTCAAAATAAATGTTGGAAACAAGTTCTATGGCTTTGCCACACTGTTTTTCCTACATTTCATTTTTGTTAATGAAGTCAAAGGTTATTTACATCAAGGAAATACTGTTCCTCTGGATTTTTTTCCCCAGCTGTTTTCCTCCTCTTGTGCAAGATACTTTCTCTGCTTTCGATGTCAAATTTTTTCATGGGAGCAAATTTAGAAGTTCTCACCTTTGTTGTCTGATAGGTTAAAATAGCAGTTCATATCCTCCAGTATTGTACCCATGCAGAATTATATTCTGGAGGTGTTTACTTTCTATCAAGTTTAAATGAGGATAAACCTCACCTTGATTTTGCATTTTACAGCAGAAGTTATCAGAGGTTGTGCCTCCTTTCCAGCTTTTCTTTCCTGTCCTCTCCTAACTAGACATTCTTTCCTCTGAGGGACTTGATCTCAGCATTATCTCTGTGTGGGCTGGCTTTCCACAATGACATTTTAGTAAAGCTCTTGTATTTTTCCAGCTGGTGTTATTGCTCCAGGTGTTTCTGAGCAAAGAAGAAAACAATTACATGCAGGGTTCCTTGCTTTAAGCCCTGCTACCCCTGTTCCAGAGTCTTCAAGAAAGCCAGAACCTGTGCATCTTCTCTGGGCAGGGCAACAGTCACCAGGTTTAAAGACAGAGACAGGCATTTTGTGGGACTTTCAAGGACGTGGTATGAGTTGCAGAACTCTGCACTGACTCTGAAGCTTCCATAAAACCCACTGCCAGCATTTTGTACAAGATCTTTTTTGATTCAAAGGAGGCTTGCATGTGGTGTAACACGATGGGTAAACCCAGACACTTCATGGATGTGATACCTGTGTGAGGAGGGTATTTTGAGCCTCCCTTGAGTGAAGAGATACTGCAGTGCTGCCCTAGTGCCAGGCTGACTATGCCATCTAGCAGAGCATGCTGCAAGGGACCACATCTCCTCTGAACTTTGCCAGAACCTTTGTGCTCCCTGCTGGGAGAGGTGTCACAGAGGGCTATGCCAGCTATATGCATGGTGGGGGACTTAGGTTCCACATAGTAACGTGAAAAAAAGGAGAAGCTTTTAGGAATGAATGAAGAAGATTCATTAATTTGTTTTGTAATGTATCAACTGAGCTCAAACGAAGGGCTTATTTTCTTGTAGTGTATAAAAAGAGCAAAATATGGTTTCATTTCTAAATGACGTATCATTTTTGCAATGGAATTTTACATTGTCAAGTACTTGTAGGGTTAAAAATCCTTTTTCTTTCCACATTGAGAGATTTTGCTGTTTGAAACCAAATCACAGACTGCTCCAGTAGTTCCATTTTTAATTTATGTGTTTGTATTTATTGATATATTTACTGTTCACTGTACTCCTAAGATGGAGAAAGCTCAGAGTATCACAGGAGAAATGCAGGACACGAGAGGAATCTAATTTCATGGTATTATTTTTACCTTTTTTAAAGACTTCTTTCCCAAAACATACTGCCTTGTGTTCAGCAGAGGTTTCATTGTGTTTTGGCAAAATCTCGCTTTTTCAATTATCCCGCAGTCTCAGGCAAAGCCTTTTTTTAAAAGATGTGTTTTCTGTGTGTCCATAAATAACACAAAGAAAGATAGTTAATATTGACCTTTTCTACCTCCTTATCCTTTCATTCTGGAGCAGATTCTGTGATTTTGAAGTTTTTACCACTGAAACAATGTAAGCAAGGTGCAGCCATCATACTACTCAATTTTCTGAGGAGTGTCTTTAGTTGGATGTGAGCTCTTCTGCTGTTTTCTCATATCCTTTCTCTTATTTTATTTCAATGAAAGGAGAAATTGAGACAAAAAGAAAGAAAAAAAAATAGAAAAAGAAAAAAAACCAAAAAAGAAAGAAGGGCTTTACCAGCTAGAGAGTGATCATGTGCATAAGAATCACTGCTGTACAAAATGTAGGTAAGTGGAGCTGTGGAGCAAGCAGGTGGTGGGATAATAGAGAAAAAATAATGTGGAAAAATTTTCTTCTCCTGATCCATATGCCTCCTCTTCTTGCCATTTGTTTCTCTCAAAGGTTGTTGACATAAGTCCTGAGAATCTGCTGAACTGTTTGTAGCACTTGCTTTAAAGTCATGAAAAGGTATCTCAGTTAAGATGGGTGAACAGTAATATTAAAGTACATAAGGTAATCAGTATCCTGAGCAGAATGAACTTAAAGTTTCTCCAAACTACTGATGAGTTCCTTAAAATGCTGAAATTGTGAGAGATAGAATAGTGTATATCCCTCTGTGTATTGTACATCTAGAATCAAGAAAGGTTGGCTTCATGTGCTATTTTTCACTAAGAGTTGCTGAATTTTGCATGCAATCTTTCATTATAAAACATTCAAACATTTTTTTTCCTACCAGTGGTATCAGTAACAGCTGAATGAAGTGTTTCTTCCACTGCACTTTGTTTATTCCTGGCTTAAGAGGTCTGTTCTTATGGGAACTGCACTTAATTTTCATGGTTTTGGCTCCTGGAGCTTGCTTTGGACAAAGCCTTCTAGGCTCTGCTTAGGTAATACACTAACACAGATATTATATCCCAAAGTATGTCAGCATGTCAAAACAGAGACACTCACAGGAGTAAGTTAGGCATGTACCTCAGTAAATTACCAAGTGGGAATTATGGCATCAGTGAAGGTAAATGAGGCTGCAGGGAAGATCAGGTCTCTACTGGCAGTGTTTTGTGCTGATGGTATTTTCTGTTGTTTGAGGACAAAGTTAAGTTCTACAAAAATTAAGAGAATAATTGAAAGGGGAAGACAAATGCCTAGAACAGATTGAAAAATAGGGTTTTTTTTCCTATTTTATTTTCCCCAGATCTTTGTTAACTACTGTAGAAGAGCAAAAAGAGGGGAACATTCAAATGTTTGAACCCTCTCTGGTAATAACAATGTTAAACATCACAAGCCCATTTTATGTCTGTTCAGTCAGAGGGCAGGTAAATGTATTTTAGAATTTCATACCCTACTTTGCTGCTCCATTTAGTTTATGTTCTAGTTCCTGTGCAGCCTAAGAGTCTATTATAAGTTGTTTTATTAATTGGTGACTTTTGTTGTACAACTTGAAATGATATATAGTAGTGGAAAAAGAAATGCATTAAACATGTTGTGTTAAGTTATCACACCCTTTTTTCTTACTTCTTTTTTTCTTTCACAGTATATTGCCAATTTTTGCTTCTACTATTCAAAATGAAACAGAAATATTGGTGAAGAGGAGATTATCAGGTTCTAACAGCAGATAGTGAGGGTTTAAATTCTTATGTCCAATCCAAATCCTGATGTGATCTTTTCATTCCAGAATGAAATGTTAGGGGCTATGACACTTAATACTTCCCTGCCACTGGCCTTTTGGCAAGCACCTTGGTGTTTTGGAGAACTCCCTCTTGCCCCACTCAGATTTTTCACTGTTTTCTCACCCTTCTATGATTATTTCCCTAAGTCTTTGAATTAAAAAAGCATTTCTCAGGAAAATAGCTACTGAAAATTTTACTTGACTAGTTTTTTTAAAGCACTGCCTCCTAGGAGGGCCTGCTGCTGTGCTCTCATAGCAAACCCACTTGTTGCTCTTGTATGTCCTTCGAGTGGTCCCAGGGCAAGTCAGTGCCATGAAAGAGCCACAGGGATCCTTGAAAGCAGGCACTAGGATGAAGTATTTCCTGGATGAAGTGTTTTCTGCATGCTTTCTTAATTCACTGGACACAGCCTAAAGGAGTAGATTGGGGTGGCTTCTCTCTGGCCTCATGTGGTAGCTGTCTATAGTTTTTCTGAATAACCATCAGCCCTGGACAGTATCAGCCAGCTCCCCATAGCTTCCCCAAAGTGCTGATCTTTGCTGCCTGGAGTTGCTGTGATGGAGGAAAGAGAGCAGTGTGTGAGGCTTCTGTGCATTTCCTTCTTCACCATCAAATACCATAGCTGAGTGTCTCTATAGTTACGGTTTCAACTCAGTGGGTTTAAATACATAAGGGATAACAGCTTCTTCATCAAATTAAAAGTCCAGCAATTGGAAAGACTCATTTGAAGGTGCTGCTGCTGCTTTTTGGGTCTGCATAGTCACCCTGCAACTATCCAGAATGAGAAAAAAGTTGGACTTTTTCTCATTTATGTAGCTTTTAGAAAAATCTACCTTATGTCCAGACCAACAGAATTACAGAAAATTATACTGTAAATGTAATTTTTTTCCATAGCAATAAGTTACGATAATTTTAGACAAATAGCCACACCAAGCTGGTATGCTTCATCACTAAAAAAACAAAAGAGCAAGGAGATATCAGGGCGGGGATACACATATTTAATATGATTTCATTATATGGGTGATCTTTAACTGGAGTAGAAAACTCAGCAAGTCAGCATAGACATTTTCTCATCTGGTTTAAAGAGATGAGAAAATCTATTTGATTTTAGTTTATTTCAGTTGATTGAATGAAGCTTAAAATTGTATCAAAAAGGGGATGAAATGATAAAAAACTATGAATTCTAGCAGATATAGCTACTTTGTTGTAAATCTCTATGTGGCCCTCTGCTTCTTGGTCAAAGTGTAGGAAAAAAATACTGAATGTCAGTAGCAAACAGCCAGGATTAATTTTTTTTGTTGTTGCTTGTTTATTTGTTCTTATGCAACATGTTACTTTGTTCTTGCTGATATTCCATCTGGATTAAGCCTTCTCTATTTAGAACCTTAAAAAGCATTATTTTTTATTTTATTCTTATGTCTTAAAATAAATTGCACTAAGTTCAAACATCATGTTAAAAGTTATTTTAGTTCTTCACTGGTTCAGAAATCTTCTAAAAATATCCTTGACTTTGTCTGGAGGGCTATAGAATTTGATGTTGCTGTTGAACTTTTGCATCTCAAAACTGAATATTTTTTGTTCTTCAAAGTAAAGCTCTACAGACCTGAACTCTGCAGTTAAATGCTGCTGATTCATTGTGCTTACATATTTTTACATAAATAAGAGTGACTGCAGACATCAAAGCTGTTATTGCTATATTGTTGTATACTGTGTACAGATTGTAATGTTATTTTGTATTTGAGGGTAAACTTTGGGGTTTTATCTTCTAACTATCAAATCCTATTCTTGAATTTAATCAACAAATTTTATGTGCATTCAAAAGCAATTATAAATTAATTTTCTCCACAGCTTTCATGTTCTCAAAGCAAACACTTTGCCAATTTTCTGCATTCAGTTCTTGAATTCAATTTTTGTTACCAGATGCTCTGCCATGCCCCTTGAAGTTTGGATGCAAAGTAAATAGAAAATTCTTAAATATCTCCACCCCCACAATCCATGTTTTACAAATAACTACCTCCTTCTGTCAGCCATATCTGGTTTGTATTTCAGACCACTGCTGTTGAACAAGGAAAATACTGCTAAAAAAATTGGAGCATAATTAAATTTGAAATGGAGAACACACACATAATCAAGAAATAGTTCAGAAAGCAAAGTAATGCTCTGAGTTTATGCATGAGTCTATGCATTATTTCTACAGGACTTGCTCTCCATAACTAAGCATTGGATATAACACAAATGAAGTTGAATAACTGTGGAGGATAATTTAGATTCTTTAGATTCAGATACTTGTGTTCTTTGTGTTCTTTACTTGTCTGCTCAAAAATAAATGTCATATCTTGTCTAGAAGCCTTGTCTGCCTGTTATTTAAACCTGTCAATTTGTCTGGTCTGCTCTGGCGTTTTGTTTTCCCTTGACCAAGTGAGGACATGCTGTAGCTGCACTGATGTTATTCCTTGTGTGACAGCTAACTTTTACTGACAGAGCTTATGCTGCAACTGAATTCTCAAATAGACACAGCTGATATAATTTGATAATATCCTATGGTTCATGAAATACTTCTATTTTGTCATTATGCCTAGTGGGGTAAGTAGGATATCTTCCATGAGAGAGGTGTCCTGAAACACAGTGCCTGGATGTTCTGCTGGAGTTTTAAGAGTTTGCTGAACCACTTCTGTTGAAGCACTTTGTTAGCTGTGCCTGACAAAGAAATGGGTATATTAACCCATTCCGCAGACAAACCTCTTCCTAATGGAATTATAAAGTCACTACAGAGTGCTTATGCAATTTCTTAAAAATCACAGCATACCTCCAAATTCAGAGTAGGAGTGGTGGCAGTAGGAACATACTTTTTTCTTTAAAAGTCTTTCAATAAACTTTTTTGGATACATGTTAACTGTTAAGGGACTTCAGCACCTGTGCAGGTCACTGTGTGGGTGAAAGCAAGGAGGTGAAACTGCACATTTTGGTATAGCATTTTGGTATTATTGAAACACATCTCATCTGAGACTATGCTGACAAGAGATGGATGTGACAATACCAAAAGATTTCAAGAATTCATTTGGTTTTTGCTGGTATTTTGTGCCAAATTTCAAAGTAAAATTAATCTTTCACTTTAGTCTTTAAATCAAAACAATGGAGTTTTTTTTAAAAAAAAAGTCCCAGGCTGCATTAAAAAACCCCATTCAATGTCTTCCAGGTGATGCGTGCTTTGATTTTCTATACTTCAAATTTTTAATTGACAGGAAAAAAAAAACAAACCCCAAAAACATTAGGCACATGCTTTTTGTTGCAAATGCATTTTTTATATACATGCTGTAATGGAGGGATGTTTCAGTTGAGATTACCCTGCCTGTCAAGTGCATTGATTTCAGCAGTTAAGGATTCTTCAGTGCATTACCACTCAGTCCTTATAAGCAAAGTTATCTCCAGGTTTCTTGGGGGCAGGAGATGGTTATGTGAATTAGAAACAGAAAGCTAATACATTTCTGTGTATACAGTGGGACCTGTGATTTCTGCCATCACCAAGACCTTTAGTGAGTAAATTTCCTTGTAATTCCCTACCACTTTACCTGTAATTCATGGGCATTGGTCTGACGTCTCCCAGTCTATACCAGTTTATGCTTCCTAGTGTCCTTTCAAGCGTTAAATACTACTTTCTGCATATCAGCAGTTGCTCAGGAGGTTTATCTTTAGCTTAAACCACAGACACATATGCTAAATAAACTCAACTGCACTGCAGAAAATAGTTTGAAAGACATCTGGGTTTAGGGGTAAGATTTCCCAATTGTTTTAATACCAAACTTGCAGTCTGGTCTCACTAGCTGCCTTATCAATGAGGCACAGCATCATAATAGCACAGTGACTGCACTACAGCAGTGAGCCTGTAGATTAGTGGAAGAGAAATATTCCAAAAACCTGGGTACAGTGGCAATTGGTTTTGCTTCCAAAACTGCCTTTGCTGCTCTTGGCTCTGGTTAGGCAGGAACATTCTTTCCTGACTAATTCCTATCACCGCCGTTCAGTTCAGCTTCGTAAGAAAAGCAAGGAGACACAACATGGTAAGGAGATGGCTGAGGCTGCGGGCTGTGTAAGGCGGGTGACCTCCTGACATCCTTGCACCTGGTCCTGAGGCATGAGCTGGTCTTAATGGTCCTTCACACAGCATTGTCTTTGGCTTTGTCTTTTCAGAACACATGCCTAGATGGTACAGACCAAGCCCAAACCAAAAACGTCAAGTATTAAAGCTGATTCAACTTCACTAAAAATTTTTCCAGTCTCTCTGTTTTTTTTTTTTTCTTTCTTATATATATATTTTTTTCTTTTTCCTCATTGAATTTAAGGCATTTTGAGTTAAGGCCATAAGGCCTTTGATTGATGGATACCAGAATCATGATACTACATTGTGCATCAACTATTGCTTAATCATGCCAGACCTTGCAAGCTATCTAAACTTGGAGCTCAAATTTAGCTACCCAGTAACAGCAGTAGTGCTCCTTAATTTTATTGTCCCCTGTTAATGTGCTGTTCAGAGCTTATTCATGGCATTTCCATAACCAGATACATGGTAAATATAGATAGCTGAACTGTGTTCTGAGTCTTGTCAGAATGGGAAAAATAGGCTGTTCAGTATAGACTCATAGCTGTTTTGGCTGTTTGGGGTGTGAGGGTGCCTGTCCTTGGCCTATGACCAGATTGTCACACTGAAGTTAAAATGCACAACTGCTTTTGATGCAGTTGTCTAAGCCCATTTTTTGTTCTATTTTGTTCTGTTGACCCAGGATCCATCATCCCTGCCTGTATCTTTTTTGTGTATCTTGTTGTCACCCAATCTGGTGCACTTTGTTTATTTTTTGTCTTGGTACAAATTAAAATGACACTCTCGCTGTCTCCAAACTGACTTACATGATTATTTGCTTCAGATCTCAGCAAATATTGCTCTGTCTAAAAAAACCCCCTTATCTCTGTGATTTGCTGTGTAGGTGAAAAGATAAGGGCTATTATTAATTTTACATTGTCCTACCTAATCACTTGCATTGAATACAGCCAAGTGCTTTCTGTGTCCTTGGTAGCTTTTATAGTCAAGACTCAGACAACAAGGCTGAAAGGGTTGGGTTACTTGTTTAGAGAGTGGTGCTTAAGCACTGCACTGTGCTTTGTTTGTGTCAATGTGAATGGACTTGCCCTGAAGTAATTCTGGGCAATAGAGTAATTTTATTTAACTTACAGAGCTATGTGGGGAGATGTAGCATCCTCCAAAGTGACATCCATGCAGCCCCATTGCTTTGAATATATTTGTACTTCCGTGACTAGGGCTTCTGTAGTAACCTTTTGTGATTTGATTTTCTATCCCTGATGTAACAAGAGTTCAATATTTTCTTTTCTTTTCTGACAGCTCCATAATTAAACTGCTGGTGAGCAGTAATAGTGCCCTGATACTAATGCACTTAGGTGTGAGCCATGGGAAAGCATGAATTTTGAGATGGAGCAAGGAATATTGCAAATTAATCTATATTCTGAAAGGCAGACTGAGAGCTAAAGGTAACAGTCCTTTACGCTTAAAAGACCTACAATACCTAATATATACTTCATCAGTATATAAGTTGCTGTATAAGAAGTTATGACGAACAGGGGTTTTATCAAGACAGTTTTTATCTCCTTAGAGATAACCTTCTGTTTGCTTTTGAGTATGCCTTTTATTTGCTTTTCAGTAGGTTACTTCAAATCACTTTGAACACTAAAGCTTAAATTTTCTAGCTCAGAATAGCAAGGAAAAGGATTTTCTTGACATTTTAGATTTCATTTAACAGCTATTCCAATGACTTCAGCAAAGGCAAAGCCTTGGTCTTGGATGTAGACCTATTCAGATGGCAAATTTTTCCAAATTAGAACATGATGAGAAAAAAAAGCTTTCCGGTGAATAGCAATGAATAGCTCATAAACTCCTGAAGAATGCCTTGGACTCTATCCTTTTTTCTGTCCAGGATTAGATTTTGGCTGGCTAATCCTCTTCTCGATAAATATCTGCTAATTATATTCCAAACAAGCCAGTGGGCTAATTTGATAGTCAGTATTCTGGTAGAGTTTCCACGAGTGCCTTCTGAAGGTCTCTCCCAAACATGTTTTGTGCCAACCATCTAACTAAGGTCTGTGTCACATTAATAATGCCCATTTTAATTTCTACAGGTTAGATACCTGCACAACCTTTAACACACAACAAACCCTCACTGATGTGGTGTAGAGTGAACTTGCATCTGACCCAACCTATGTTACAAGGAGATGAGATTATTTGCTTTCATGGATGTAGCAAATTCCTAATCTAGCATTCAATTCCTAGTAAACTCCTTTGCAGCTTATTAGCCACCACTGTCGGTATACTATGTACAACCTGAGTGAATAATTCACTCAAACAGTGATTTTCTTCCAGTGCCAGAGCCTCATCTGACGGACTGAGTGTTGCCCATGGGGTCATGCCAATTTCCAATTTATAGCCATAGTTTTTTTTTAGGTAAAGTATCCCCTACAAGTCAAGACACAAGTAAAACTGGGAAATGACTGAACAGCTGTTTTTTTTTTTCTAGAAAATAACCTTTCTCTAGGAAAAAGTTCAAACCCTCCCTGTGTGAGAGAGATTTTTTATTTTATCTATCTTTAGCAGCCTGCATCATTATGCCTGGGACTATGTCTAGGCTGTAATCTGTAGCTGTGCCTCCCTAGTCTCAGTTACTTGAAGAACTTAAATTGAGCAGGATATTATGAGACACATATCTGATTGTGGTGGACATGAGGGACATTCAGAGCACAACCAAGCTTATCTTCTCTCTGGAACAGGTCACTGTGCTGGGACTTCCCTATCCCTCTGTTAAAGCTTCACACACAGTGCTTACTCTTTCTGCTGCACTCTCATGTTTCTCATTGATTTAGGGCTCTCTTTTTTCATCTTTGCTATGTTCTTGCTATTAGTGACAACAATTTTCTTATAGTTTTGCTTCCAGCTTTGAAGTTGATGGGGGAGAACTGCAAGGAGGAGGAACACGTCTTCGGGTACAGAAGGCAGAAATGTAAAAGAATGATGAAAAACTAAATAACACTGCAGCCTTTTCTTTTCTGAACTGGGAAGTCAGAAAATCCCAGACATGTTGGGGCTGAATTACCCCACATATTGAAATATGGATATGTGGGTCATTATCTGTACAATTATGCACTTCCTTACAATATAATCCTTGAAGATTTTTTTAAATTTCAGAAATAAAAATTTAATGTACTCCAGGGATTACTACTTCCCATCTCTCTGCCTGCAGGCATGAGAAAGCAAAATTATTCTTTTTCATGAAATAACTGATGCTGTTGTATTTGCCTTTCATGGCTCATTAATACGAACTTGTTTGGTCTCAGTAATTTTCTCTTGACACAGTGCAGCAAAATACACACGGCTTCACTATGGATGAAAAGATTCTCCAGAAAAGTAAAAGAAGGCTGAAATAGGAGGCCAAATTTGGTATTATAAAAGCGGGCATGTGTCTATTCTACCCACACCACTTCATTAAAGAGCTGAGTGTACTGTCTGGCAAGGATAGAGAGAATCACATTTTGTAAAATACAGCAGTACATCTTGCATCTTCACCACAGGTGAGTATCTGGTGCTTGATTGGCAATCCAGTTGCTATCATACAAATAAAGGGTTCTAGACTTTTCCCTGGCCTTCTTATTTATCTGGAAATACTTGAAATAAAGGGGAATGCTACTGCACTTTAATACTATTCTGCTTGTACTGTAATCTGTAGATTCCTGTCATGTAAAGATCCTTCCAGACAACATGCTTCTGTCCTACATTCTGGTCATTTTCATGCCAGAAATAATGTCTGCTAATGAGAGAAGTTCTATGATGCTCTGTGAACTACTGTAAAATACTGACTTCATAATTTATACATGCTTCAATGTTGTTTTGTATTTGTGCTGATACCACTCAGTATTTAGCTTGATTGCAATGCCTGAATTAATTTATATACATATCTTCTGCAAAATACTATGGGAAACTGAATCAGTGAAGAGCTTGTTGAGACTAATTTTTAAGATACTTAGGTAAAAAAATTATTGGGTGCTAGTTGTGGGCTTGTATGGGATGGGGTAGTCAAGGGAAGCTGTAATAACCAATTACCTATTTTAAATCTATGATCTCATCAGTGACATGGTGACTATCTGATTCAAGTGGTGGCCCTTATGAAATCTTTTGACAGTCTCAGCCAATTCACTGCCATGAATTTACATAAGGAAACCAAGACAAAATTACCAGATGGCTCTCATTTTTGGCAGACTTTGCAGATGAATCTGTACTACAAAGTCTGACTCACTTTTCTAGGTCTTGGAGAGACCTAGCAGCTGAGGGATGAGACAAACTGGTAAAATGAGAAGTTCAAATTACTGCTTCACAAGCTGTTGGTGGTGTGTGGAATTACGAAAAATTATTTTTCAGAGTAGACAGTCTTTTTCAGGAATTAGCACTATTTTTAAATTTAGGGGAAAAAAATCCCATATTTCTAGGCAGTAATGCTTTATGTAGCTTATCTGTGCTCATCTGTGGGATGTCCTCACCATCAAAAAGAATGATAACCCTATGTCATCTATGGGTTTAAAAATGGTGCATTTTAATTTAAATTGCTGGCTGTACAAACTTTATTTTATGCATAAAAGGAGCACAAATTACATAGCATCATGAAAGAAAGAATTCTTTAACATCCCAACAAATGTCTATAGCTATTACCATTAAATGATCTAATTTACATTATTTAAATATAAATGTCTAACATTTTAAACTCATCTATATTTTTCCTGAACCAGGAAAATAATCCTATCTTTTAGAAAGTGACCAAATAAATCCTGACTTATTCAAGTATGTTTTACAACTCTTCCAAATGTTGGTATTCACTGAGAGACAAAACATTAGGAGAAATAGTGCAAAAAAATTTAGTTGAAATTGTTAAATGAAAATTGAACCTTGCCGGTTGTTTCCTTGTGAAGAAAGTATGATGTGAAGTAGTGACTGCAGTAGTACCCATCAATGCTGGACTTCTTGCAGTTAAAAGTAACTTTTGTAGAGAATTTTGCATGAGGGAGATAAAGCAGAAACTTCACTCCTCTGAGCTGAACTTGTTCAGCTTCCAAAGTACAGCTGAGCTTTCCTTCAAAACAAAGATGACCAAGGTCAATGTTCCAAAATCACTGTCTTGTATTACAGTGATGGGAAAGGAATTTTATGGGACTGCATATTTTTGGAGATACCAAGGCAACAGCCAAGAGAGTTAGAAGTATTAGGAAGCAATAGAAACACCATGACAGATAGTATCTTCTTGCTGTATGCTTTGTGGGGCATAGCACATGACTTAGCACTTCTGAGCACCATTGCAAAATAAGATTTCCTTTGGTAAGACATGTAATTATCATCATAGATACTGAATGGTAAGATAATGCAATATCTTCCTACAAGAGGTCATCAACTGGCTAAAACTTGGTGTTAACAGCAAGTTTTCTTGCTGTAAGGAATCCTATGTAAATCTCCATTAATCTAAGAGCACAAAGAGAAGCTCTCTCAGTCATCTCAATTTCTTCTCATATCCCTTGGTTTCCTTAGAAATAGCTACTGAGATCAACCTGCTAATTTGCAGCTTATGGTTTTGGGGACCACAGGATACTTTAGAGAGGTAACAATAATAAAATACAAGAAAATAATTAGTTTTAAAAGGGGATAAATCTAGAAACAACGAAAGAAAGTAGTGACAATCCACAGCCATAAGGGCTCTAATTGGACTTCCCGGTATCTTGTCAAAACCAAATTTTGTTCCTGTGTTTTAAAAGAGTACCCTGCATTGAAAATTGCCAGTGTGAAGGCAAAGGAGGCATCTGTGATTGTGACATGTTTCAAGTATCTGTGTATGGGCCTGGAGGCAAAGACATGTACATTGATAAGCACCCAAAATTTCTGAGCAACGAAATCAGACTGTGTCTGATTGTAAGAACATTATGTGCACTTTGGTTTCTCTTAGATCCGATGAAAAGTACAGCCCTAGCAATGTCTAGAACCTCTCCTTTTTTGTGAAATACACAATCACATTTAATAGAGGGAAAGCCATGGCTGTGAAACTAGAAATATTACTTTATAATTTGAATTTCTTTATTTTTGTTTTTCAGTTAATGTCCCTGTCATGTTCCACTCATGTGCCCAAGTAGCCAGGGCAAGGGAGATGAGCTTTTTTTTTTTTTCTACCTTCTTTTAATAGAATTAAAAAGAATCAGTTTGAACAAAGTCCTGAATGCGACTATCACCCAGAGTGGAAGGTAAAAAACCTAGAAAGCAGGTTTGATTCATTGACCCTCCAGCAATAATGTTTGAATAAAGTTCTGGGTGTGACTATCACCCAGAGTGGAAGGTAGAAAACCTAGAAAGTAGGTTTGATTCATTGACTCTCCAGCAATAATGACCTAGAAAGGCCATTATTGCTGGAGGGTCAATGAATCAAATTTATGCACCCCAGTGTCATCAAACTCAGGTGTGTTTGAAGGTGGATCAAGCTCTTATATTTGAACCTTCTCTAATACTGCTGTTCGTGTGCCATAGGCAGTGTACAAGCACTGAGTGTTCACCATAGGAAAAGGAACTTCTAGGCAGATTTTGACAGCTTTTATAGAATCTGCTGCTGGTTGAAATCATCTCATAAAACAGTGGATGAAAGCCAATCTAATTAACTAGTCTGCAATTGTGCTGTCCAGGACTTAGTGCCAGTATTTACTTATGCCAGGAAATTGGATCTGGGCTTTGGTGTGGACAGGTGTACTGTAGCTGTAAGCTTCCTCAGGCCAGTAATAGTTAAAGGGTTTAGACATCCGTCTATGGCACCTCAGGAGAAGATGGTGTGTACTCTTAATGTGGTTTGTAGGAAAGTCAAAAGGGATGAAAAAACCAAAAATATATCTGAAATTTTTCTGGTGGCTTTTTGAAAAATTATTCAAAAACTATATGAGTTTCTCTCATCGTCCAAATACACTCACCAAGACTTCACTGCAGATGCTCTGAGTGCTCAAGGCATGCCAGTGGACCAGACAAAAGGGATTTTTCTGTTTCTGATAGCAACCTTCCTTCCTGTGCAAAGAATTTGGTTTTGAAGCTGCAGAATGCCCTCCCCAGGGTATTGGTGACGCAAGCAGGTGGAGATGCAAGCAGTGAACCTCTTTTATTGCATCCTGGAACACTTGCCACTGAAAAGACTTGCTAAAGGAATAGCACTGAAGACAAAAGTTCTGGCTTCTTCATGTTGAAATAAATGTATACCCCTGTCTTTGGCCTGCCTCTGCATCCCTGAAGGCAGTTGTGGGATCTCTACATGATCCCCTTCAATAAGGACCCAGTTCTTGGATGGTATAGTGTGTTTCTGGGGCAGGTGCACAGTGTATGTCTGTCATTTATGGTTATTTACCCCGCTCCTAAGACAGCACCACTGCCACTCTCACTGGAGCTGTCATTTGCACCTTTCAGTGTATTCCTTTACAAGGAGGCAAGAGGAGATTAGCCAGGGCACTGTCTATAGCTCCTTGAAATGTGGAAGTCTTACCTCTTTCCATGCTTCCTTGCCTTTGTCTTCCCCCGCCATCCCCTGTTTTTCAGTTAGGGATGTGAAAGGTTACATCCCTGTCTGTTTCCTGTAACAGCTCTTTATGGATGTACAGAGCCGTGACAGATTCTTTTGTGAACCTGCTTATGCTGCCAGTCTCCATCATCCACCTCAGCTGCAACTTTCAAAAGATGACAAAAACCTCCAAATCTCAAAGTCCTGGCTGCCAAGGTGGGGAGTTCAGCTCTGCTCTCTCACACTTTTTCTACCTTTGGGGTATAGAGGCCACACAGGTAAAGTTTCTCCAACTCCTTTTAGCCAGACTTTCCAAGGAGGCAAAAAGAAAATGAACAGGCACAAGAAAATGAGGGAGATTGGGGTGTATTTTACTTGGAGTCTGTTTGGCTATCCAAGTCATCTTTGCTTGTGCTTAAAACTGACATTACAAACTTATTTTTGAGGGCATTTATTATTTACAATCACATGTTGGAGGAGTCTGTTTTTAAAATGGATCTGCAAGATCCATTTAGCCATTGTTCATATGGAAAAATAATTTCACTCATACATGTGTCACATTAGCTTCAGGAGAAAAGATAGCCCCTTCTCTGTGGAGTGCATAACTGTGCCACATGTAAGAGGTTCCTACTGTACTGCTACAGCTGGAAAAGTTCTTCTCAAGGTCAAAGGCAAAAGTATATCCAGCACAGTCATGGCTAGTCATTTGTCATTTCCTACTTCATTAATCAGGAACATGCTGTTAGAAATCTGTGGAACTGTTGGTTTTGGAATGTAATTTTTTTCCAGTGTCTCTCATTTGACTATTGACATTTACTTTTCAGTAAAATTCTCTGAGATAAGAGAAGCGAATATTTAAAAAGTATAAGCCTGTGCAAAAATCCAAACAACAGTCAAATACACTTAAAGGAAACAGCAACTACTTTAGACTACAGAAATTATTTACTACTTTGCTAAGCCAGCATTGCATATCTCAAGCAGTTTTCTCTTCAATTACCTCCTCTTGCAGCCGCTACATTTAATGGAAGAATACCCAAAATCAACGAGAAAAGGATCACAGGAACAGTATGCAAAGAACTCTGTAATTAAAGAAACCTGCCTTCTCCAGTCAGTCTTAGGCTTCAAGCAGCTAGTACTTGGAGATGCTTATTTTTGCTTATGATAGTGTGATAGTGTGATAGTAGAGTTTAAAAAACTTTGAATCTCTTTTTCACTACAGTCTGTGATAGCATTTGCTAGTACTGAGGAATTCCTACAAGGAAGCCAATTATGTTTGGTTTTGGGTTTTAATATGTATTTTCTAGTAGAAGTGCTTATGCCCTTGAGAGTGCAGCTGGACAGTGTGCCCCACTCTGAGCCACCTCAAGACTTCCTTGGGCTGCAGAGTGAGCTGGGAGCCTACCAGAGGCTGGGCTGCAACTCTGCAGCCACCCATCACAGGTGTTCCAGGATGGACAAGCAGAGGAGCAGTTCTGCATAATGGTCTGCTGCTCTCAGAAGACAGAAATATCCTCTCTTTCACAGGACTAGGCAGTCTGCCCCACCATTAGCCATAAAAGTAGGTCTGTTTGATGCCCCCCAGCAATTAACTCCTGTAAAGTAAACCAATTGCCTTGCTGAAGCCTAGATTTGGCCCATTTCATATGACTCAGTTTGTGGCAAAGGGATAAAATGAATATTTCATTTTATGTAATTTGCCAACATTTATTTTTTGGGGGTGCTGCAGCAAAAGATTTCAGCAAAAGGTTCCTAAATGGAAGAACTGGATCCTATATGGACCATTAAAAGAACAGAGTGCAAAGTAGCATGAACACTGACATAAGAATAAGAACATTGTAACACACTTCTAGGTAATTTGAAGTTCATAATTTGCTCAGTTAATACCTAATATTTCATGTAAGTTCAAGTAAAAAATTGTAAGAAAATAATAAATTGGGGACTATCTTGTATAGGTGGAAGTTTGAGAAATTTTTAACTCTGGTCTTGATCCTCGAGAAAGCCCTCTGGGATATATGTCATCATGTCCTAGGTCCTATGCAAAGTGTGACTAGCTGCCAAACCATAAACTGTACAATGAGTCTTTCTTTTTCATGAAGATGCAGCTCAGCTCTTTCTTCCCAAGCACTATATTACACTGATGTCTTCTGCAGTAATGTGTGTCTCTTAAAATATTTGTGGTCATTTTCCTAAGCTGCTAAGCACTGGACGCTATGTTTTCTCAACAGCCAGATTTTTTTTCTAAAGTGGACCAAAGAGAGGGACACATCTGTAATTCCTACTAATTAACAATAGATCTTGAACTCACACCTATTCATTGAAGATATGTTTTTAAGATCCAGCTAATTATTCAATGTAAACTATTATTCAGGGTGAAAACCTGTTAAATAAGTAAAAGCTTGCTGGTTTTTCAGGGCTTTTATGTCAGCAC
Source organism: Melozone crissalis (assembly GCF_028551555.1). NCBI lineage: Eukaryota > Metazoa > Chordata > Aves > Passeriformes > Passerellidae > Melozone > Melozone crissalis. The sequence continues at coordinate 31,475,950 of NW_026535783.1, read as the reverse complement.
TGCTTTATGTCTTTTGCTGTACCTGCAAAGCAGGTTAAACATCGATGCTGAAAGTTGAAGATGATGGCCCCATTACATGAGCAGTTTATCCCAGGGCATGTTGTAGTTTCAAGGAAAAACACTTGAGCTTTTGCCTCTTCAAAAAATGTTTACCTGGATATTGTCTTAGAAGGGCTTAATGAATTTCTGTGTTTTGTCAGCAGCTTGTACCTGTAAAAACAGTAATTTAGTACACTTGATGCTTGATCCCACAGTAAACTTGGTAAGGTCTGGAGCTTCAGGCACTGCCACTTCCCTGAGATGATTCATGTAGAAATTTTGTCTTTTCTTTTTTTTGACAATCCTCAGCTCATTGTGACTTCTGGCTCTGCCATCTGCCCTGTGCCAGCGACATTGGAACAGGAATGAAAGTGCTTTAAGTGGTAGGACTACTCATCAGCTTTCAACTCTGTGCCAAGACTGAAGGGAATTTTAGGCTTTATCTTGGCTTGATGCTAACAGGCATTTTGGATCAAGTTTGTACTTTAAAATAAGTGTATCCTTTGGTTCTGTTCATGCAGCCTGCTGCTTGGTTTGCCTGCCAGGACTCATTTGCCACCCTGTGTCTGCAAGTGGATGACAAGCAGCAGTAAAGCCCTATTTCCATGTTACAGCAGCTTTACAGGAACCATGTGTCCTAGGAAAAAAAAAATAATTTGGGCAGAGACATATGGATTGATGTGTGGGCTGTATATCTATTGTGAAACTCTTCTGCTGGGCACTACAAAATAATCAAATTTTTTGTTTGCTTCAAAAAGGCTCGAAAACCTCAATTTTATTGAGAAATTCTTGACTGGTTGTAGATCAAGTTTGGCTTCCTAGTTCTCAGCCTCTGTGGTCCTTAAAGCAAATTACAAATGGTCCTCAAAGGGTCCTGCATTAGTGGAGACTCAAGAGTGCCTTTTCTTATTTTCCTCGAGTTGCCTAACATCCCTTACAGCAAGAGGGAAACAGACATAAGTGTAGGTCTCTGGTGTTGTTCAGGTATTTGCCTCTGACAGAGAAATGCTCCGTTGGGAATCTTCACTTGTAAGTGCATTGTAAACTATATGCATATTTGCACGGGCCACAGATTTTAGCCCATGATCTTGGTCACAATAGCTCTGCTGGTGAATGCAATATGCAGAAGGAAAAATTTGTCTTCATACCAATAAAAAATGCCTTATAAACCCCAGAAATCCATGAATAATGTGCACATATGTATACATTAAATGGATATTGGTGGAAGAGGAGACAGGCCTTGCATGTCTTTCTTCATCAGATTTCCTGACTGAATTAAAAACCAGGTTCTGCTTAGCTGCTATTAACAGAGATAACTCTGAGCAGTTAATTTTTCTCTGGAAAAGGGGGGGTGTTGCATTGGCAGTTTTTTATTTCTTATATAAAAACAACGGAAAATGAAAAATTTCTTGGGGGCTGCTTCAGTTTACTGTATATATAGGAACCTTAAAGATAGAAAAGGTAAGGAATAAATTCTCTTCATCCCTAGCAAATCAGAGGCTCATTGGAAGGGAGAAATCTTGTAGCAGTGTTGTCTGTGCTCTTGCTAAATGGAACTGAAATGAGCAAGTTCATTTTGGTGCAGAGCAGTTATTGATTACTACCTGTTCTTTCCCCACACTTGGCACCGCTGGAGGCCCACAAGAAACACGTGCAAAAATGAAGAATTGGAAACATGTCCCAGTGCAAGGGTTAAACACACCTCACTTCTCTGTGCAGCCTTGACTGCACAGAGAATAACTGCAGTGAGAAGTGGAAAGACAGGAAGCAAGGAGGCTCCTGTCTCACCAGTGCCAAAACCTTGCCAATACTGAGAGTGATCCTTTGGGACATCCATGTGGCACAGGGGTTGTGAGCATCCCTAGAGCTAGTCCCCTGACAGAGAATTCTCTGTATGAGCCAAGAGGGTAAATATTTTGTGTATCTGGGCACATGGACATAGAGAGCCGTTAGCTCTTCAGGTATGAAATTGATATTCCTTGCATTACTTATTTCAGAGATTTTTAAGCTCATCCCGCAAAGTTTTGATGATGACTATGATATCTCTTAATAAAGCATAAGGTATAGTTGTCCCATTTAAAGACAAAACCATGTGTGAAATGTTGCAGAATGAGGGTCATTTCATAAAGCAAAAGCAAAAAGCAAAAGAGTTCACATTATGTCTTCATTTCCCTTCCCATTACAAAATCTAACATACTGCTGCCAAGTGTCCTGGTGAGTCACTGTCCAGTAACTAATCTCTGCTATGTGAAAGGCATTCAAAACCACAGAATTGAAGCACTCCAGAGAATACTGTATTAGCTGGAAATTTTAAGTTTAAAAGGTACCAGTTGTTTTGTTTTTCTTATGGCTGATACTTTAAAAATATTTCTAACTGGAAAATGGGAATCTGTTAATATGGGGAAGAGGGAACAGGGGGATTGACTATTCCTCTGTAAGTTAAAATGATTGTTGGACAGCAACAATTGTTGACACATTAATGCATAGAGTGTCCCTAGAAAATTAACTGCTTATTAGGCAAAGAAGAAAATGTTATTCCTATATAATTATTAAGAAATTGTTCAAACAGGAAAATACCACTTTGGTAGTTCTATCTCATTTATCGGATTCTTAATGACTTTTTAAAAGCAGTGGACATGGGAACTCTTTGAAATATCAATGCTGAAAGCAAGATGGCCTGTGAGATTGTCAGTTTTATGCTGTGATTCTCTTGGATGTATTTCAGCTAGGATGGAAATCTGTCTTGTCTGCAGGCCCTCTCTGACAGGTGAAAGAAGTCCTGCATATTCCTCTTCCTAGCTCCTAAATGCAAGAATACCTTGGCAGCACATCTGATTTATGTGCTGAGTTTATTGCCCTAAAGGTAACCTCTGCTGTTTGTGTGGATCAGAAGAGAAGCAACATAAATGTTTTGAAGGACTGGTTGCAGAGATTGTTCAAATTTCCTGGGAAATCTTGATCCACCCCTATGAACATATCCTCTGCCACCTTCCTTATTTAGGAATAGCACCCTTCCTTTCTCTTCAAACCCTTCTTCGTTTCCTTTGCCCTCCTCAGGTATGGCTGAGGAAAGTTATATGATTTTCAGCAATCGCCTGGAGCCAGAGGGATTTTTGTTCGCCTCCAGGTTTCAGCTGGAGGCTCATTGTAGTACAGCACACCCCGTCTGCCCTCACCCCCTCACACACGGGCCTGGTGCCCCCTGCTTCCTGCGGCGCCTTCTGCAAAGGTCAGCTCCCGGCCTACTCCTTCTCAAGCCAAGAGCAGTAATGAACAACAACATGCATGGTTGGAAAATCATATGAACAGCTTTCTAACTGTGTGTGTGTCCAGAGTGCGCTAGAACAGATTGCAATGTACTTGGGGTTTTGTGTTTTTTAAACTTGTATCCTTAGTTTCAGGAAGCTTGGCTCTAGCTTTCACTGCTATTTCCGTCGCTCCTCCTTAGTACTATTACCAGTATTTTTGGCACCACATTTGCACATTTTCCTGCAGTCACTTGGACGTTCATGAGCTGATTTGCTTGCAGGCTACTGGAAAAGCTCCTCTGCCCTCACAGTGAGCGCTGCTGCCATCGCCTTTGTCCACGCGGTGGTGTTGCATACTCTGTTACATGGTGCCTAATCCTTTACAGCTGTATTGCTTCCCAAATGCTGGGCATTTCCTTGCCCTGTGCTGCTTGCCAGAGCATGTGTAGCCCCACGTGATTTGTTTATATGTTTGTTTAACATGATCTCCATATTCTGTTCTGCTTGAGGAGTCTGTTTTGTTTTGTTTTAATGGACATTGTTAAAACAGAATCATAAATTTCAGCAGCATAATATTATCAGTCCTCCCTTTGTATATCTTAGGGCACCATTTGTGTGATGCCAGCCTCAGTTGCACAGTCAGCTTAAAGTTTTGTGGTACAAATATTTTGATATTTTTAGAAAGAATGGACTTAGTTACTACTTACATTAATTCTTTTAATGATTCTGTCCTGGTGCATGCTCTTACTCTGCCCAGACTACTTTTAATATGTTTAGCTGAACATCATGTCCTGGTCAGAGCCTACAATTTTGGTACCAGGTTGCTTCATCCTTTGCCTGAGCTCAGGCGTCTGAGCACTGTTTCTCAGCTAATTTCAACCACTTCCAGTTGGCTGCTGTGAAAAAGCATTCAAGGTACAGCTCAGTGAAGTTGTAGACAAGTCTCCAGAGAAAAGGAGTGGAAACTTCTTGTGCCAGATTTATTCCTTGAGACAGCAATTCAGGAAATGATGTCTTCTGTCTGGACTGGGCAACTTCTGTTGGTTAGAAAATATTTTTATTTTATGAAAGACTAGTTCCCTTTCAGGAGCCTCCGTCACCTTCAGAGTGCAGCAAAATCCTCTCCTCTCCTAATGTAAACCAGAGTTGTGCAGGGAACCCAGTCAGTGTTTGGAGCTCTAACTTTCCTCTTCAACCCTGAAGCACAGGCTCTTCTGAACTTTCACCTTTTTTCTGTCCCCATCAAAGAAAATTTGACATGCCTTCCTTCCTTCCTTCCTTCCTTCCTTCCTTCCTTCCTTCCTTCCTTCCTTCCTTCCTTCCTTCCTTCCTTCCTCCCTCCCTCCCTCCCTCCCTCCCTTCCCCCCTTCCTCCCTCCCTCCCTCCTTCCCTTCCTTTCCTTCCCCTCCTTCCCTTCCTTCTCTTCCTTCTCTTCCTCTTTTTCTCTTCTTATTCTAAGCACAGCTAGCCATTTTCTGAGGCCTGGTGTTTTAACATCAGCTGTTTTCCAGCCATTGGTTCCCTGCTGCTGTTGTTGCTCACAATCACTTGGAAACTGCATGAAGTGCTGCTGTCCTTCTCCAGAGTGTACGTTCAGTGATGCCATTTTTCTTTTCTGTAGCTTGTTAATTGGTTTTCCCTCATACCATGTCCTGTTCAGAGACACTTGGAAGCAGAGTTTGACATTGCTTTACTTCCTTTTCTTCGCTTTTATTTCCCCCTTGTCCAAATGCAAAATCAGCACAGCAACCAGCTTCAGCTAGTTGTTCCAAGTGCTTCATGATATAGTTCTTTAAGACAGCAAACAGTAATTTCTTGGAGGCAGGTGAGACTTTTGTAAGGATTGCATATCTTGATTATCACTTTCTTTCATAAAATTTTCTAAATACTTCCACTTCAGTTCTCACTCCCAGGCCAATATGAAAGTGAAAAAATTCACTCATTGATTGTGGATGCTCATGTTCCTATTGAAGTATGGAGTGTATGCTTTCTTTCTGTGAAAGTGATAGCTGGCTCTACCAGTGATGATTTTAGCTGGCCCAAGGGCTCTGCATAGGAAGGTAAATGCTCTAGTGCAGGATGCTGGCTGCTCTAAAATGTAGGTGTAGCTCAATGCCTAAAAGTAAATCTCAGAGATAGTGTGACTCCGAGTTAAGATTTCAGAATGTGGGTCCCAAGGAATAGTTCAATACAATAAACATTTTGTCTTAGGGGTGGTCTGTGCTGTTCAGGACAAATGGAAAGCAGAATCTGAGCTTCTTTATAAGAATGATGTGAATCCTTCTCTGACAGAATTCATCTGAAAGTAGAGGTGAACTTGCTAAACCTTTTCCAGAGATATCTACTAACCTTAGTCCATCAGGTATGGTTCAGCCCTTGCCTTTGGTTTCTACTCTTCTGCTTAGTATTTCCCCCCAAATCACGCATGAGTGTGAGCGCATGAAAATATGAGCTGCATGGCAAATCAAGGAAAAGACTTGTTTCATGAGCTTTCACTGTTGTTTTTATTTTCCTTTAATTTCCCTGGGGAAATAGGCCCTATATTTAGAAAGAAATAAGAGGAAGTTTCTGAGAAAGCTCTCCTGCCTCCCTTTGTCCCTTACCATCAGGAGCAGGATGGAATCTGTGCTGTGGCCTGGATCCAGTCCATGGTAACAAAGCAAAACCTCTGGTGGCATGCCAAGAAAGCCTGTGCTAAGAAACAACATGAGGGGCAAAAAACCCACATGCTCTTATTAGTGTCTTTGCATCCATTTTTACTGCACAGTTGTGACACCTTGGTGTAAACATCTCTGAGCACTGTTACAGTTCCTCTGACAACAAGAAGGAATCAGACAGAAGGGTGTAGTTTGGCTTCCAGGGTAAACTTGCCTCACAGAGAAGAGGGGTGGCAAGAACCTACTGCCAGAGGCAATGTCTCACACTCTGCAGCTCCAGGAATGTTTGCTCCCACTTCCAGTGTTGACAAGCTAGTCTCCAACATCTGACAGTCATGAATGCCTGGATACAGTTCCTCCTGGCACTCAACACTTCATCTACATCTCTCTCCCTTGTTCACACCTTGGGGAGAAGCATCACTCCCTTTTGGATGTAGAGACACACCCTGACTCTCAGCTGGGTACCAGGCTCAACTGGAAGCTCAGCTGGAAGAAGTCTGGGCACTGCATTTATGCTTGCCATTTCATTGAAATTGAAATCTGCTGTAAGCTTGATGAGGCTTGAAGTCAGGCTGTGAAAGTGCAGAGCACTTTGAAATTGTTAAAGGAATCTGAGTGTCTTAAATATATAGCATTTCATTACTGATATTGGTTGTTTTGGGTTTTTTTGCTGGCATTAAGTCTCAAGAGAAAGCCAGGCCTCATGGGTAAAACTTCATTAGTTCTGTTTCTTTCAGTTAGCTTGTAGCTTATTCATCTTTCCTATACTTAAACCATTTGCATGACTGTCACATTTCTGCAGCTCTTTTCTCTTTATTGTGTTTTCATGTTGGCTAATAGCTTATGCTATTGTTTTTCTTGAGAGTGTCCAAAAAAGTTGGAACTGAAGCAAATATTTTTGAGCTCTCTCTCTGGAACATCATCCAAGTATACATTCTTTATTAAAAGCTTCCTTCTTTGGGTAACAAGGCCTTGAGACCTTCCCTATGGAAGTGCAGTAATTTAATTTCTTGAGTCTATCCTCAATTGCTTGCCAATTTCTTGTGTAACACGAGAGATGCTTTTTGCTTGCAACGAGGAGCAGTTCTGAAGATTTCTGCCTTCTCCCTCCTGCAAGCTATGCCCTTTCTATCCCCAGAAGCAGGCAGGGCACCCTTACACAACGCAGTAGCAGATCACTCACTTTGTCCCTTCTCCAACAGGATTTTGGTGATTCAGACATTAGCAGTACCTGCACAGCAGGGAGACTGGCTGGAATGGGCACCTTGCACAAGCTTTAATCAGGAGATTTTCTGAGGTCTGTTATCCCTGTATGCTTATGTAGGAACATCAGCATTTCCTATTTCAGCACACAGCAGTGAAATTTGTCAGCTGATTTTTCTCTCTCAGAGTTGAGATAAGGGGAAATTGTCCCTTGTTTGTTGCACAACACAGCTATCCTGCTACCTTGGATCTTATTAATAAGTTTAATTCTGATTATAACAGGCTTTCACTCACAAAGCTCTTTTTTAGTATCATGGAATGTATTTCTTCAGTCATCCCCCAATCTAATGATAAGCATCAAGATAGAGGACTTCTGTTAATCTGAGTTTACAATTAAAAATTGAGAAGACATCGATACCAATATGGGAGTATAGTTGGATGTGGGAACTATATACAGCCTTTGTGGGGCTACGTGTTATGCAGGCAGCTGGACACAAAAATGAAGGGTGAAAGTGTCTTCTCTGGTGCTCTGCAGGTGCATGGAACAAAAAAAAATGAGGATATCTAAATATTTCGCATGACCTCTCTGACATGAGTGAGAAGCAGAGTCCCATTAGGCCCTCTGGTTAAATGCCACACCCCCACTGTAATGCATTGCTGTAGTATCTCTTCACTCCTGTTTCTTTCAGGAAGACACTAATGAATGGTTAGGCCAAGGAACTTTCATACTGATGAGAGGAGCTGGCGTGACATGTATTCAGAGCTTTCATTAATTTTCTTCCAAGAACTGACTTATCTCAGCATTGCATCTCTACTGCTTTCAGTGTGGCAGAGAAGTAGGCCCAGACTTGCTCTTGTTCATTGCTAGCTAGCAGCTGCTGTCAAATATTTTTTGAGTGAAGTATTTAAACTGAGACATAAACCAGCAAAATTGGTGCTTGACTCTTTGCCTGTTGATAAATGAGAGAGAGGTTCAGAAGTTCAACAACTGTCATCTGGCTAGGAAAATTCTATAAATTGAGAGCAATTTAACTGTGCTGATTGCTCACTTCTTTTTAGCCACATGTGATTTTCAGACAAAGGTACTGTAGACAAATCCTTCCTGGTGCAGCTCTTGCTTGTTCTCATGCTTTGCTGTCTAACCACAAACTCCCAACTCTAGCTGAGAAGAGATATAATTGAAGTCAATGTAAAATACAATCCTCTGATTTTTTCAAAGGCGCCAATTTAAATTTCATTAAAGCTCTTGAATTTACATTTCTGATACCAGGTACAGAATCAGCCATCACCTGTTCATGTGTATAGAAGGCTTATGCTTATGTGATAGCTGTCAGTAATTTTGTTCTGTTTGGTTTTAGCATCTAAAACTGGCTCACAGTTAAAAACTGGTCTGGTTGAGTAAACTCAGTCATAATACATCTACAAGGTGAGCTTTGCTAACAGACCAAGTTTAAATTATTTGGTGGGACATGCAGTAGGAACCTAGCTAGAGGTCTTCCCAAAACCTGCTTTTGAATCTTATTAGAAATGTCATGAGCCCTAAAGCAGGGGGACTGAACTTTCACACACTACAGCTTCTAGTGTTCTTATGTATTCACTTCTACTCGAGATTGACCAGTGTGTGACACAACTCTCAACACCACTGAATAGACAGAAAAGTGGGTGGTCTCAGATATATGAATATCACTATCAAAATGGTGCCAGCCACATTACCACTTCAGAGTGATGAGTCTGTGTGGTTTGTTTTGCAGAAGAGGCTGTCTTGGAAAAGATAAATAAAAGACTTCCATAAAAAATCCTCCTGAGATCAAATAATTCTTAATATTTTCAATCCCCTGGAGCATTTTGTTTTACAGAGGAAAATTAAAATTTTAGTGACATTTTAAATGCTGCCATTCAATGGAATGGAACAATAACAAATAGTAGAGTATTAAGTATTAGTGTTATGGCATATCAAGGCTATATTTTTTAATTTACAAAACATTAAAACTTTTTTTAAAAAACCGTTGTACATCTTTTATCAGCTTTAACTGAATAAAATACAAAATTTACTTCAGTTTCACAAATAACTCTGGAGATGAAATAATGAAATCAGGACCCAAGGCAATTATACTTAATCAGGTTAGAGTATATGTGACACAGATGGCTGGTATTAAAGCAAAATTCAGTTCATCTTTAGTTATAACAAAGAATGAATGAGAGGAAACAACTGACTTCCTTCACAGCATTCAGCTGGGCTACAATTCAGACATTTATTTAGTTTGATACATTTAGTGTCAACCTGTGCTGTTCTGATATTCTAGGAATCATTCTGCATAGGGGTCCATCATTATTCAGTCATGCAAAATTTATTGGTAAGGTAGCTTAACTGAGCAAGCAATGGAAGCCTAGGACAGCCTGGGTAATAAATGCTGACAGTATAGGAGTACCTTCCTGAGGCCATGGTCCCTTAGTCTCCTTATCATTTTGAGCAAGTTTCAGGAATGAGTGTTGTGCTTTGCTTTGATGTCACTTGGAAATGCTGGCCAGCTGTCTGGTGGAGGTTAAAAACTGCTGCTATTTCCTTGGAATGAAAAGTGAAAAGCTCTCTTTGATTGAAAGTTAAATTATGCAGCCAATGACATATATCCAGTTGCCTTCATTTTGAAACAGGACTCAGTTGAAGATATAACTACTCATAAGAAATTTGCCTGGAAGTGAAATGCTTTCCTCAATCCTCATGCTTGGACCTTGTTTCTGATCTGTTCACATCCCTCTCTGTGTGATTTTATGATGCCATACATGCCTCTAAGGCTGGAGACCAGCCCTGCCCAGAAGGACTTGGGGGTGCTGGTGGGTGAGAGGCTGGACATGACCCAGCCATGGGCACTCCCAGCCCAGAGAGCCAAACGTGTCCTGGGCTGCATCCAGAGCAGCGTGGGCAGCAGGGCAGGGAGGGGATTCTGCCCCTCTGCTCTGCTCTGCTCTGGGGAGAGCCCACCTGGAACCTGCATCCAGCTCTGGGGTCCCAGCACAGGGAGGACTGGGACCTGGAGCAAGTCTGGGGGAAAATCACTACTTTGATGAGAGGGATGGAGCACTTCTCCTGTAATTAAAGGTTGAGAGTCTTTTCAGCCTGGAAAGGAGAAGGATTTGGTGTGACCTAAGTGCAGCCTTCCAGAACATGAAGAAAGCCTACAAGAAATACAGAGAGGGACTTCTTTTTATGAAGTAAAAGGATGAGGTGGAATGGCCTTAAAATGAGAGTATTAGGAAGAGGCATTAGGAGGTATTAAGAAGAAATTTTAAACTGTGAGGTTGGAGTGGCACTGTCAGAAGCTGCCCAGAGGAGCTGTGGATGTTCCATCCCTTGGAGTTCAAGGCTGGGTTAGATGGGGTTTGATCAACCTGGCCTAGTGAAAGCTGTCCCTGTCCACAGCAGTGCGCGAGGGCGTACACGGCCCTAAGTCCGGCTAGCTGAAGGGGTGAAGCGGCCAACGCCCCTGCGCATCGGAAGGTGGAAAAACCCACAGCAAAATGGCCCCGAACACGGGGGGAGACAGAGTTTTACAGGGAAGGGGTGGAGACGGGAGGGAAAGCCCAGCTAACCAATAAGGGAACATGTGGGGAGGTACATAAGAGAACGGACACAAGAACTTATCCAATAGACATAGAACAAAGGAGGGGCCCCGGGACGCCAGCCAACTACGACCCCCAGAGAGAAGAATGTTCTCGAAAGCAGGGAGGAGTGGGGGGTGATTGACTGGGCCCAGGGAGGAGGAAAACTTTACTTATATGGTGGGATAAGGGAGGAGCAGTTATGTAACTTGGAGATTGACAAATAACGGGGGCAGGGGTAACCGTGGTAACATAACTGCCAAAGACTCTGTGGCGGGAAAACTGGAGGGGGAAGAACCATCTTACAAAGAACAGGGGGGGAATAATACATAAAATGGGGGAACAAAACAAGAAATTTAAAAACACACTACAACACAGCAGGGTGTTTGGAAATATACGATCTTTAGGATCCCTTCCAACTCTAACCATCCTATGATTTTATGACACTGTACCAAACAGGAAATGCCAGACTTTACAATATGGAATACAAGGCATTGCAAAACACAGTACTTTACAAATAACATAACTGGAATGCTTTCCATACACACACACCATGGAAAGGTTTTTATTGGAGGCAATGGGCAGAGGGTGATGGACCCCAGCAATGTGCCATGGCATGGATCTGGAACAGCAGCAGGGCCAGCCAGCTGGTTGCCTGTGCCCCGCAGTGATGGTTCCCAAGAGGTGCTGTGTGTGTGACCCTGCTGGTACGATGCATGGTGCCAGAGCTGTGATGGGAGTTGCACTACAATTCAAAATCATTGAACAATATTACAGTACAATACCAAACCAGTGATAGTACAGTATATGCCATATAATAAAGAAAATGCATAAAGTAGAGTCAAAGAAACCATCCAACAAATGCTATATGGCCCACTATTACTGTACACATTGCAAAAGGATCTACAATGGAAAAGTATAAAAAGCACAATTGAAAATATAACATGTAAAAATGCAGAATATTCAATACCGCAGGCAAAATAGAATGAAGTGTGAAAAAAAAATCCCAAAACAACATATCACAAAGCATCCATAAGTCACATCCAGTGCAGTCCACACCGTACAGTGTGATATAAACAATACAACACAACACATCCAACATATAAACATATAAACAATACTACATCCAACATGTAGCACAATACAAAACAGGAGACAAATGGAGACAACATACATTACAGCACCAAAGAAACAACTGCACAGTACAATACCAAACACTGTAAAATACATACAGTTCAATAGAATGTGTGCCTAGGATTGATAAAAAGTTAAAGGGCATTGTGAAGGCATTGACCATATGCCTCTTTTTAAGATAGTCTCAGGTATGGGGTATCAAATATCTCACTAGGATGCCTGTTCCAGTGCTTGACCTTACCCTCTTGGTAAGGAAGTGCTTCTGGATCTCACAGGTCAGTTCCTCACCCAACATAACACGCACCTGATCATCTCACAGATGGGCAACTTATCCAGAAATGCTGTAAGGAACAGGATCAAAGGAATTACAAAAATGTAGAAATGCCATGTCCACCCCTGTCACTTCACCCACAAGGCAGGTGGTCTTATCACACATTAGTGAGGTATGGCTTTTCCTTTGTGTACTTGTGCTTACTGTTCCTGATGATTGCGTTTCCTGTCAGAAGCACACAGTACAATTTTTATAATTTTTCCAGGAACTGAGTTTAGACTAATAGATGTATACTTTCCTGAGTCTTCCCAGTAACACAGTGTGGAAATGGTTCAAAAATGTGTCAGGAGAGGTTCAGACTTGACATTCAGGATATTTCTTTTGCATTTTCGAATCCATTATTTTCCCAATGTTTTACCATTTCGTCTCTTGTGTAGCATACATTACTATGTTGTTGTGTTTTTGGATTGCTATACAGACATTTAATATTCCAGCTTTCAGGACTGCATAAAACAAATTCCGTGCAAATCATGCAATATATCTTCACTATGTCTGTATAAATGTTTTAATTTTTTAAGAATACATTAAATATATCCCACACAGTATGTATGCTAGTAGATTGTATATTATATTGGACTGTGTTGTATGGTATTTACTGTCTTAGTTTCTTAGTCATGTGTATGTCTTATTCCAATGGATTGAGTGGTATTTTGTACTGTATTTGGAATTCTCTGTATTTGTATTTGTATTGATACTGTTTGTATGTGTGGATTGCACATATTGCACTGTACTGCATGGTGTGGTGTTGTATTATATTGCACATATCATGTGTTGCACTGCATTTTGTGTCGTGGTATGTATGGTATGTATGAATTTGTACTATGTGTACGGCATTGCCTGTTATCTATTGGACTGCAAGGTATTTTGTTTTGTATGCAATCACTCATGGGGTACTCGTGGTATTCCATGAGTGTTGGCATGGTACTGTCTTGGATGGTGTTGTAAGCTTCAGAATTGGATGGCGTTGTATCATAGGGAGTTGCATGTTTTGCACATTATGCATGTGTTTCACTGAATAGCGCTTGTGGTATTGGTATGGGTTGAGATATTCAACCGAACCTCTGTCTCTGGAATCCACCAAACCACTGGGTTACTTATCCACCCATACACCAGCATCCCAGAACTGCAATGGTAAGATCAGACATAGGCTAATTCATACCCATCTGTTGTACTCCCCACATTAACACTCAGGAAAGAAAAACAAGGCAGCATGTAGCTGTTTCAAATAATCACTGCTGCTTTTATGCCCCACTATCATAAGTCTGTCATCCTTTGTAGTGGTTTCTGAATGCCATTTGTCCTATGTGCAATATAATGAACTGATACCCTGATTCTCCGCCATCCTCACCCACTTTCTCCCCAGCCATAAATTTTGCTCTGCTCACTTTATTCTATATAGTATTTCATCTGCATTTGTATCATCTAGATTAGCCTGCCTACTGGAGACACTGATACAAATGAGAACAAAGTTCTCTTTTATACCAATCTCTCTAACTAAATCTTCTCAGAACTTGGATTGTATAATAAGGGCTAATGGGGAGACCTTGTTCAGGAGTATCTTAAAACAACTTCTAAAAGCCTGTTCCATTTCTTTGCACACAAATAATAATGAAGTCCTACAAAAACAAGATTTCTGCCACATAAATCTTACTGTGGAATTACTGACACCAAAAAGTGAAATGTATGTATTGCACATACTGCATAGTATAGTGCAGTACTTGATTTAAGATGGTTGTGACTTTTACACATTTCACATGTGGTTCACAGCATAAATATAGCTATTATGCAGATTTTTGAGAAGTTTGTGTTGTTTGATTCTTGTAGAGTGTGTGTTCAGCTCTTCATCATTATTCATTATGTTTTTGAACTGCTGTGTTCCAGAACAGCTGCTTCTGAGACTTATTAATTTTAAATAATATATGTGTAATGTTCTGGCTATAGCATGTTCTTTTTGAAAGCTAGATTTTAGAGGTGTGTAGTCAAAGCATTTTTCCCAGCTTCTTTTAAACTGTGTCTTGGGACTTGGAAGAAAAACCTCTTCCTTCAATTTTGCTAAACTTCAGTTGCTAAAAAAATTCCAAAGGAAGTCTTGTTTGCAATTTCATGGCTGCCTCTTACTACCATTTATGAACACAATATGCAGTGCATTCCTCTGTATCTTTGTTAAAGCAGTATCTGAAAACACCATGTGCTGATAAAGCACAAGAAGTATTTTTAAGCATGTCAGGGCTGATGCATAGCTGCCAAATTTCTAATCTGTGTTAAAACTCCATTTGTGTTAAAATGATAAAATGAGATTTAGATTAACCAATGGATAAAACAACAGTATTTTGTGGTGATGTGGAAGTTCAACAACCTGGAATGAAATTCTACGGTCTCAAATCTTCATGAACAAAAAGCAAAGGCCTCTATAAATTGTAGCTGACAGTAATATATGTAGCTTGTTTCTCCCTTATGTGAAATCTCTGTCAGCTGTGAGCTGTTTTCACTCATGCAGTCTTGCTTACTTTGATTTATTACTCTTTTCTATTAGTAATTTAACTAGATAGCTAAGCTTGGTTTAGGGCTTCAGTGCAGACTTTGGCTGAACAGAAATGTATTTCTCAGAAAAGTATTGTTGCTGTCCTTTCACTGTGGTGTAGTTGAAACTGAAAAGGCCACCAGTTTACAGAACACCTAAGGTCGTTAGAAATGGCTTATGTTCAAGGGCAAATGGAATTGTTAAAATCAAACCCCTAGCAAATCGCAAGGAAGAATGTAAAAGTTGAAAACAAATGTGCATAGGTGACTCCTTAGAGGAGAGCACACAAACTGAGCATTTGAAAAATGTGCAGTATATTTAGGCTCAGGATTAGGTTATACATATGAAAGCACATCTTTAGTTGCCAGCTATACAGACGAAATGTAGTGTTTGTCTGCTGAGCAGCAATCTTCTGCCACTGGGGAACACAATCGTCCTAGGTGAGGATTCTGGTCAAAATAGTCAGCTGCTGATAGTTTAGAGGTGCGGATAAACATACTACAAAGAATTGCAGAGACTCACCGAGAGGATGAGCTTTCCTTGGATTTTGCCCTGAGAGATCTTTTACTTGCTGTCTGCTCTGGTTTCATAAAAAGTCCTTTTCCAGCTTTCTTGTGGGCTTTTTAGGCACACTAGAAAAATGCTATAAGGTCCTCCTGGAGTCTTCTGCCTCCAGGCTGAGCCACCCCTGCTCTTGCAGCCTTTCTTCATAGGAGAGGTGCTCTAGCACTGTCTTTGACACACATCTGAGGCTGAAAAATACTCTGGAAGCAGAGTATTTGCAGAGATGCAAACCCAAAATTAAGATGACTAAAGAGAAGGATTACAGTGTGAAGTTTTAAGTGAACTACTATAGGTCAAAGACAAGAAAACAGGCCTGAGATGCTCAGTTAATTCTTATTAGCAGAGAAAACTGAGAGATGACTAGTACTAATGCAGAAAAAGGATATTAGGGAGCTTATAAGACAGAGGAGTAATGGGATTCAGTGGCTAGGGGCTGAAATTTGACAATTTCAATATTAAAATAAGAAGAAAATCTCTAGCAGAATAAGGAAACATCTAAAGAGCCTATCAGAGAGGATAGTGAACTTGCTATTGTTTGATAACTTTATAGAAGGTGACATGTCTGCAATGTTAAATTGGATTCTGTAGCTTGAATATGTGGCTCAGACTTTGTTAGTAAATCCTGAAAATACATTAAACAAAAATTATATAGATTCAGATCACTACTTCAGTAAACTGATGAATCTACACATAAAGGTTATTTTGGGCTTCATACAAATATTAATAGTATCTCAACATTTAGGCAAGTTAAGGACAAATTATTTAGATGGCAATAAGCAAGCAATAGAAGTGCATGTCCAGTGCATTCCAGCAAGGCCCTGACCTTCTAGGGAAAAAAATTATATCGTGTGCTATCTGTACTCTAAATGTGCTGAAACACAAGAGAGCTATAGTGTTGGTTAATGACAGTTCCAGGTTGTGCAGATATTGGACAAAAGGCCTTCTAGAAATGAATCTGCCGGTCTCAGCCAGCTCTCAGTTCTGTATAAAAATGAAAAAGAAATAGTGGAGTGATGGATTACAACAGGCTCCTGGACACTTTCCTGCATACTTTCCTGGATGCTTTTTTTCATTGTCCCATTGAGAATTAGAATTTGTGAAGAGGAGAACAAAAAGCCATCTCCAGGTTTTGGGGATGTATACGGCCTGGTAGGGCAACAGAATATTACTTCTTAGTTAACACTGTTGGTTTTGTTTCTGCTGGGCACAGGGAAAATGTTAGTAATTATTATGTTTAATAACAATACTTAATTTAATACTCATCATTGTATTCTACATTTTCTTTCAAACTTTTTCACTTGCTTTGCTTCTACTTCTGTGGTTTTGCCTGGTGTTTTGAGAATCTTGTGTTCAGGAAAACCAGAAAGGAGATATAGGAGGGAAAAGACCACAACAATAAGATATAGTCAAGTTAGTGGCCTGATTAGTGGCATGAAAAGGATAATTGCTTTGGAGAGTAACAGTTCAAACACTGCAAGTTACTCAGCAAAGAGAAAAGGTGAAGCATTTGTCTTGTGCATTTACTGTAAAAGAAAGTGGTGAACTCTAGATCTTTAGACAACATGTGCGCCATCATTTGCTGTAGCAGTGTATTTTGTGTGAATCTGCTAGACTTCCAAAGCTTCAGCAAGTTGCTGAGGATTCTTTACAATAAAACTGCTTCTATTTAAATGTCAGCTATCTAATGTAATTTAAATGGAACATAGAACACAGTGTTTCTGATTCTTTTCCCTTACTCACCTCTGTACTTATAACATATACACTGTATAGTCCACAATGACTGCTTGAAGAAACCACTAAGTTTTCAGCAGGGCACATTTGCAGGGCATATTCACTCTAGATGTTATTGTTCAACTAAAATGAAGGTGAAATTGTTTTTACAGGGTATAACCTAGAACCTGCTTCCCACAGAAATTTAAATAATGAGAGTGTACTATAGCAAATATAGAATATGCCAGATGGGAAAACAGGATACAGAAAGTCTAAAAACCAGGCAAAATTAGACTGTGGTGCTGTCTTGGGCTTGAAAATAAAGTTGCTATTAAAATATAGGGACATAATAAACAATAGAAGTAGAAGCTGATGCAACTCAACTGAGTGGTTTAACTGCTATTAAATTCAGGAGTATGCAGACAGAATAATCCTGGAATAGGTTGTTTTGGTTTGGAATTAAAGGAATTATCTGCAGATTGTTCTTTGTTCTCCTCAGTTCTCCTCTATATTTAACTGAATCTGTCTGGGGAATGTGTTGTCATGGCAACCTGTAAGTTAATCTTGATATTTCAGACTTAGAAGTTACCTTACTATTAAAACAGAATTCAGGAAATATATAAACACAAATTTGTTTCCTAAACACAATTTTAGATTTCTTTTTAGATCAGGGAAGTATTGTGTTTCAAAGAGAAAAGTTAGGCACACAAAACTATGATCAATTATGTGCACACAACTTTACCACTGCTGTGATTATGGGAGATTTAGGTAGAAGGTGTGCAGGGAGGGTTCCTAAATGAGAAGCAGGAGAATAAGAAATGCCTTGGAGACTTTGAAAAGTGAAGAGTAATGCTGCTGAGTGAGGCCACCCAATCTAACACTGACTCCTGCCAAATTCAGAGCTTTGGTGTAGTCTTTTCCTTCTGGAGACAGCATTGCCTAAAAGTCAGGATGTCTGATACTGTCACAGGAAAAAGTAAGCAAGGGGCTCATGCAGTTTTGCTGTCCTGCATATGGGCATGCTTTGAATTTACAGGACTGTCTCCTCCTTCCAAAATCTCAATGTGTCACTCTATTGCTGCAGCCTTCAGAGGTTTCTCTGTGCAGTAAGGCCTCCATCCTGGCGTACACCTCTACACAAAAGGAGAGACAATCATCAACTTGACTTGAGATTGATATTGCATGTGGTAATGACATTCCTGATTGAATGAAAAACTTGCATCTACTATTGCTGGGCTTAAAATGTTGTCTATGGGTAAAGAGATAGTACACCTTCTGTAAAGGCAAGGCTGTATTTTTAATGCAATTGAGAGTCTCATAATTGGGTAGGGGGGAGAGGAATAAAAATAAATTAAGCCCAAATTCTTAATTTTGTACAGTTTTTCTTGGTGAAAAATTCTTTCTTACTTTCTCCTGGAAATAAGTGTGGTAATTTCATCCTGGTGGTGATATGCTGTGGTGAGTCATAAGTATCTAGGTCTTTCACTATTATGTGACTTTTTTATCTCTTGTTACCGGGCTTGCAAGGTTCCTCAGGGGTGAAGAGAGAGACGAGAATCTTGACTCCATGATCAGAAGGCTGGATTTATTGTTTTATGATATATATTACATTAAGACTATACTAAAGGGAATAGAGAGAAAAGTTCAGAAGCTTGCTATCTAAGAATAAAAAAGAAATGAATCAACAAAGAAGCTCTCTCTGATTCTGTCCCAGAGAGCTTGGCCCCTGATCGGCCCTTAATTGTACACAAGCAACATGGGCCAATCCCAGGTGCACCTGTTGCATTTCACAGCAGCAGATAACCATTGTTTACATTCTCTTTCTGGAGCCTCAGCCTTCCAGAAGAGGGAAAAATCCTAAAGAAAGGATTTTTCACAAAAGATGTCTCTGACAATCTCTAGCTTTCATTTGAGATAATTTTACACAACATCACAGTCATTTAAGTTAGAAAAGACCTCCAAGATCATCATGTCTGATTACCTGCCCTACCATCTTGTCTACTAGACCATGGCACTTGGTGCCACGTCCAGTTATTTCTTGAACACCTCCAGGGATGGTAACTCCACCATCTCCCTGGGCAGCCCATTCTGACATGATCATCCTTTCTGTAAAGAAATTCTTCCTCTGTCCAACCTGAACCTGCCCTGGCGTATCTTGACACCATCACCTCTCATCCTGTTGCTTGTTGCCTGGGAGAAGCGACTAACTCTTTGCTTACTGACATGCATTTTCAGCTTTGCTATTTTGTCATTGGTCTGCAATGATTATGTCTGAATTTACGCTTTTATGGCACTCATTCAAGCATTTTTTTCAAGTCTTTATAACCCTAAACCAAATTTGGCCCATGTCCAAGATGTTTCTTTCGGTGACTGTGGGGACTGTGGGGAAGTTGCTTATACCCAAGAGGAATGAGTGCCAAGGCCCTGCCCTGTGTCTCCCCATTCCATGCCTCAGAACTCTACACCTCTTCCTGTGTCTCCACTTCTTAAGCCTCCGCCTTTTGTACCAGGTCTTTATTCCTATACACAGTCTCATTATGCTAGAGCCGGAAATTTCATGTTTTACTGAAAGTAAAGATTTGTTACTTCTACTTGCAAAATGTCATGGCTCTACTGTATGAAGAAAGTAAAATAAAGCAGCAAACTTGATGGAGGAAGACTGGCCATCCTCAGTCCTGAGGACTTGTAAATTAAGTACAAGACTTCTGACCTGTAGGAAGCAATGACAACATTATATTACGTGGGTACATGGTTATAGAATGCCTGAGTAAAAGTCTATAGAAAACAGGTCCTATTGTTCGTCTCCAAGTTTATCACAGCAAGCATTTCAGTCTTGAACCTGTTATCTCATTATTCCATTATTCTGGGAATTGGTCATCCTTATTTTGGAATTTGTCTGGACGCGTTCTTGAGTCTATACAAAATGCTCAGTCTTCCTGGAAATACCTATTTGTCTCTCTTCACCTGCTCAGAAGAACAATTTTTACTTTGCTGTTTCATTAATAAAACATTGTAAACTTTCCTAAATTATGTCCACTGGTTTTTCCAGTCATACAGGAATGCAGCAAACACTGATGATTTGAAGACTTCAGATGTTAAAAACATTACAATCTGATATGTTCTTATGATCTGATATTGTTCATTTTCCATTAAATCCTCTGGCAGCTGAAGTTAGCCACCTATTTTGGTGCAAGCTCTGCTTTGCACCCAATTTTCCTTTTCCATGGGGACAATGAAAACTCACATTTTTTCCCTTCTCACTGAAAGAAATCTATTGGATTTTTGCATCAATTTCCACCACAGGAATACACTTTTGTCAAGCAACAGGAATGATTCATGGAGGTCTGTTTTCAGATCTGGACTGTTCATGCTTGAATAAGAGTAGGCCTGCCTCATCTCTATGTATTCAATAAAGAACTTTGGTTTGAGTATTCTTACAAATGTTTATGCAAAAGGATAAACCTTTCCCCCACACTTGTGATAAATTAAAAAAATGCTTGATAATTTGCTGATTTAGTTTCACAGTGAACCTGTCACTTTCTACATGGGTTTTTCACATTAACCTTTGGACTATGTTACGTCTGGCCTTTGGGAGACTCCTTATGCTATTTGTATCCACTTTAACAGGACTCAGCAATTTACATTTCACATACATACTGCATGATTAGGAGGAGCTGATGTACTGAGGTAGGAATGAACTACAAAAGAAGATCTTAATCTCATACCCCAGGTGTGTGCCTTGTGAAAGCTTTGAAACTGTTCATCACTGTAGGTTCAAAGATTCAGTTTGTGCTCCTCAGCTTATTTCATTGAAATTTCCACCTATTAGATTGTGGAAGAAGAAACTAAAACACGAACATGAAAGAAGCTTCAAGTTGCATCTGTCACATTAAAGAGACTTGGTTAAAATAGTGGTAAAAAGCATCCCACAGGGGATTTGTTGGATTTACCCAGAAAAGCACAGCTTTCCTTTGCCTGTGGAGAGGATGATTAGCAAGGTATGAACACATGGAGGCAGAGAGAATTCATTAGATTCAGGCCCTAAGTAAACAGGATTCTGCAACATTAGATCTCAGTTCGTGGCATACAGTGATATTAGGTGGTTATGTGATGAACTTAGGCAAAGACAATTTTTAAAGTTCATTGTACATGATCTTTCATTTTTTTTTCCTTTTTAAAAGACCTTGGCACTTACCCTCATCCCACTGTTTTTGTCCTTCTTGTGTGTGTCTTTAGTGGTTTCTGAACTGCAGCCACATGTAAATACATTCTCGTCTTCAGTATCATACTTTAAATATGGCAGCTAACCCTGCTCTGTGAGGGAATCTCACTTACCCTGCAAAATGCCTATCTCCTATGAAACTGCACTTCCACATGTCAGAGGGATTTCACCCCTTTCTATTTTGCAGATAAATAAATGCTACATTTTTGTGGTATTGTTTAACTGAACTAGTTTCCCCAAGACCAATGTTTAAGGGCTCCTTTCCTATATCTTTGTATCTGGACAAATTTTCTGATTCTCTCATGTCAGAGAAAGGTGTATTAAGGAAAAGGACAACCCAGCATTTCTTAACTTGGCCAAATGAGCTTGCAATTATGGTTTCACTGATTTTGAAGGCTACTTTCAGTAACTTATCATGGGCAGTAGCTTTCACAACAAGAAGGACTATTATTTTTTCTGTTAGCAAGGTACTGCTGTTAAGCATGAAATGCTATTAATCCAATGCTGAAATTATAAAACTATTGTTATTTTTGAATACCATGAGAACCAACTCTGAATTCATCCCACTAGCTTTGATCAGAATTAAACCATGTTTACAGTGTGCTAACTGGCAGAGAGGCAAGACAAATGGTTTGGTGAGTCTGATGATGTGAAATTTCCAAAGGTTAATGCAGAGATAAGGTTTGTAGCTGTCGTGTTTGACACTGGCCAAACTCCGGGCACCCACGAAAATCACTTGCTCACCCTCCTGTGCCTCAGCTGGGCAGAGGAGAGAAAAAAAAGTAATGAAGAGTTAATTAGTTGAGATAAGGACTGGGAGAAAATACTCCAAGGACAAAACAGGCTCAACTTAAAAGTTGAAAAGGGAATTTATTACTGACAGGATCAGAGGAGGACAAATGAGAAATAAAATCAGCTCTTAAAAAGACCTTTTTCCCTCCCAGCCCCTCCCTCCTCTCCAGCGACAGCAGGGAGACAGAGCATAGGGGTTTTGGTCAGTTCATCACCCGAGGTGATGCTGCACAGGGACAGGGAGAGGAATCCTTCCCCTGTGAGACCATGGGGTCCCTTCCCACGGGAGACAGTTCTCCATGAACTTCTGCAGCATGGCTCCAAACCTCTGAGCAGCAGTCCTCCCAAAACTGCTGCAACCTGAGTCCCTCCTACAGGCACACAGTCCTCCCAGAACTGCTGTGCGTGGGTCACTCTTCCATGGGGTGCAGTTCTCCAAGGACAGGCTGCTCCAGCCTGGAATCAGGGACTGCTCTCTCCACTGGGTCTCCTTAAACCTCCTCCAGGGATCCAGTCACTCTGGTATCGGCATCTCCCGTGGGCTGTGGGTGGATCTGTGCATCCCCCGGGGATCCCCATGGGCTGCAGGGGCACCGCTGCTTCACCGTGGTCTCCCCACGGCCTGCAGGGGAATCTCGGCTCCAGTGCCTGGAGCAGCTCCTGCCCCTCCTTCTCCACTGACCTTGGTGTCCCCATGTCTCCCTCATGTGTTCTCACCTGATTCTCTTCTCTGACTAGAAGAAAAAAACTGTGTGTGCCCCACTTTGTTTTAATTTTCTTCTTAAATATGTTACCACAGAGGCATTACCAGCATCTATGACTGGCCCAGTTCTGGCCAGCAGCATGTCCATCTTCAGAGCCATCAGCCATTGGCCCTTCCACCATTGGACATGGTGGAAGCTTCCAGCAGCTGCTCACAGAAACCACCTCTGTGGGTCCCCCACTACCAAAAAACCAGGACGTGCCAAACCAACACATTCCACCCCTAAAAAGAAAGCAACAAGCAGAGATCGGCAGGAGCATGAGCTAAAGAGGAAATTAGCCAAAGGGATATTCCATGCCATATCTCACCAGCTCAGATAGAGAAGGAAGGGGGGCCATGTCGAAGGGCTGGGGGAGACAAGGTCTGGGAGGGGACACAGCCAGGGCAGCTGACACAAATTAGCCAGCCAGCTCTATGCATCAAGAGAGGGTTCAGAATTCAAGCCAGCTTGTTTGTTCTCTTTTTTTCTCCTCTTAAGCACCTCTGTGTCCAGTGACTTACAGGCAGCTTTGCATGACTCCTGTTCTGGGAGAGAATTCATCCATCCCATGGTTCTTGCAGAGAATGCTTTACCAAAGAGACAGCAATCAGACAAACAATATATTAGTCACTGACCCTGATAGGTGAGTTAGGAGGTTTTGAAGAAAGTAAAGGTATTGAAGCAGCTTCATTCTCATTTTTCTTCCACCATTTGTCTTGTCTCCTTTGGTGCTTGGGCCACACCTGAGCTCTAGCTCACAGTGTCAGTGAGCCATGGAATCATGGAATACTCTGAGTTAGCAGTGACCCACGTGGATCACTGACTCTGATTCTTATGTGCATGGCCCACACAGTGACCAAAACCACAACCTCGACATTATTAGCATCATGCTCTGACCAGCTGGGGTCATTTCAGTCTTCATGCCTAAGATGATAAATTGGGTGCTGTCATCTATCCAGCTTTAATAATGAAATTCTTCTCTGTCCCTTGCATGTACAGTTAATTAAAGAATTGTTTTAAGATTTAGTTTTCTAGTTCACTGCTTCCAGGACAATGTGAAATGTTAGGACTGCCCCAGACTGAACTTTCTTTGGGAACTGAGCAAAAGCCTCTTTTTGATGCCTATTTAGCCCTTTTAAGGACATCTGCATATCTCTACAGGAGAAGTGATGCAAAAATCAGGCTTGATAGGCTTAGTATTATTTAAGAGATCATTCTTAGTTTTGCCTCTCTCCAACAAGTCTTATATCTGGGGATTTACTTGGTTTATTTAGGGAGGAAAACAGCAAAGACTCAGAAGTCTCTTTTGCAGAAACCTCCTCATGCCCTGGCTAACATTAAAGCTGGAAGAGCTGCATCTTGGTTATTTACTGGAACAGACCAAAAATTCACTCTGAATTGCTCTAGTGGGAAATTTAGATCTTGATACTGATTGAAAGGGGGATTCTTTATAAAACTGCCTGCTATATATAATGATAAGCAAACTAAAACTTAATATATAAATAAAAAATTAAGAATAAATTTACCTAAAACAGCAGGAGGAAGATTTTGCTAGTGACCCAACTATAAAGAAACAGTTGTGATTGCAGAGAATGAGGCTCATATTATGGAAATGCTGCAAATGCTTGAGGCTTTTCTATATGTGTCCTAACCATGGCAAAAAAAGTATCAATCTCAAGGTGACATCTACTGCAGATCATTTATAATGTGTGAAATGCTTGCTGGTAGAGAAGCAGACCAGTGTGAGAGCTATGAGGTCGTTTAAAGGTGAGGTAACAAAAGGGTGTCTCTGGATAAACACTTGAAACTGAAAGATTAGGAAGGCAGTCAGTCAGTAAGAACTTCAAAACTGTGGTTTTGCTTTGAATGTATTGAACAAAGTCAGTTTGGGAAATTATACTGCTTCTGTATTTCAATAATGTCCATGCCTACATATATGTAGGTATATATAGTGGTGCTGCTAGCATAAAGCTGATGCAAGATATTTCAGCACTGTGCACTAGATTTGTAAAATGCACTGCTGTGCTGACTGTTGTGAAGCACATTTTGGCTGAAATCTGAGAAAAACAGTAATAAACAGTAATACTAGGTTAGACATACATTCACTCAGCTCAGATTTTGCTCAGATTTTGACACTAACCCAGGCCTCTCTAAGGGTCTGATGTGTGCTTGAAGCAGTGCCATTAGGTCAAAGTGAGAGCACCACATAAGCAGGACAGGAGGCCATTGCAGAGCCATGACCACCTGCTGCGTGCACATCAGCCAGCAATTGTTGGTCTGGGTTATTAATACTAGAGAAATCTGTAGGCAGCCATATTTATCAAAGATAAGATGCCCCCTGTGATAACAGCAGTAACCATAATGGCTGCTTGTACATGGTTAAAAGGGAGAAGCTTTCACCCTGTCACCAAAAGTGAAACCTTTTTCATGAACCAGTAGCTGCAGGCATGGTTATCTGGGGAATGATATTGCTCCTCTTTGAAACCCAGTTTAATCCTTTGCCTAAATCCAGTCAGTACTTCCAGTAATGAATCTCCTAAAGCACAAAGCAAGGTTCAATCTCACAATCTGTTGTCCCTGAGAGAAGGATTTCATAGCCTAATCATCCTCAAAGCCAGTGATGAGATGTCTGTGTACATACAGCTAGGGCTATGTTTAGATGCCTTAGTTTAACCATAACAATTTAATTATTTGGGAATGACATGGCTTATAAAGCTGAAAGAAAATGGATAAAATGTGTGTATGTTTCTTGTTGGTGACTCTAATAAATCATTGATACAGGCGGAGTAGCACAAGCCAGGGGATAACTGCTACTCAGCATCCTCATTACTCATATTGCCAAAACTCAAAATGCACTTGGGAGAAGTTCCATCCCACCATTTCTCTGGCTGTGTTGTTCGACTACATCTCTGTCTCTTCTAGGGTCAGGTTTGCTCTCCCAATTTAAGAAGATTCTGATTAGACAGAGTCTGCTCTCCCAAGCTTTCATTTTCCATGATGGGATTTTTCCCGTTTAACATGCTAAGGGCTGATAACTTCTTTAATATCTATCTATATCTATACCTATGTCTTTTAATGACTCATAAATAATTTTTGAATATGTTAAGGACATCTTGAAAGCAGTTGCACTCCCATATTTAGAAAACTGAATAAAAGTTAAATGAGCATTTTTTATCACCCAGGCCAAAATTTTCTCCTACAAAAAGACATTCTACTTGTCACTGAAGGTTACTGTTATGCTACAGTCTTAACACAGAAATGGAAATAATAATAAAAAATTTACATAGTTCCCTGAGGTTTTGCACAAGAAGGGCTTCTTATGTCAGTGGAGGCAGCTCTGCTTGGGTTTGCAGTAGCCACTTTGAAGGAAAAAAATAAGGAAAATGAGAGAAGTAGCAGACAAAGAACAAGAGAATATCAATGTGTGGGAAGTAATACCAGAAGTAGCTAGGGATTACTTGAGACTGAGGCAAGTATTTGTCTGACAGACTTTCTGGTTAAACTCAAATCCTCAAGGATTAAAATTTGGACACCAACTAAATAACCTTGATGCATTATGTTGATTGTACCCAAGGAATTATTGATGACAGTGCTAAGAGCAGCTCTGGTCCATTGACATGTGAACGACTGCTGGCCGTCTTGGTCACAGAAAGGATTTGTGCAAAAACCTGTGGAACTATATTTCTTGTCTCTGGAAACAAAAGGAAGGCAGGATGTTGATCTGATATCTACTGAAAAATGCCTTTTTGCTTTTTAGTAGGCATTTATCTAGAAGAAAACTAGTAATGGATAAGGGCCAGGTCCTTTTGTTCTGGAGAGAATTAAAAATAATCTGCTCTTATACCTGTGGGCCATTTACATGCAAGTGGCACATTCAGGAAAATATTGGCTGATTCACAGTTGAAATGGAATTCAGGTTATGTCACTTCAAAGTTAGAGTCTTAAGATGTGATTCAAAAATTGGTTCTCTGCTTACAGAAACAGAATTTGTGACTATTTTGCAGTAGAGAGAGGTCAGCTGTCTGGAAGACTGTGGGCTGGCAGCCTTATTGCTGCAGAGCCTCTGTTACTCTGTCACAGGCACCTCTGCCAACCTCCTCTTGTGCCGCAGCTGCTCTGCAGTACAAAGAAGCCCAATCAAGGGCTTAGCCGCTCACAGAGATCATGGGTTACCTTCTGCTGTTCTCCTTCTGGTTGTGATACATTGGAATCTCAGGGCAAACTCTTCTTTATTACTGTGTCAAGACATGCAGTTGTCCATTAATAATTCATTCATGTAAAATTCATTAACACTTGAAGACTGTTTAGATGGGCTACTCATCCTAGCTTCTGTGCTATGCCTTGGAGAAGAAAAGAAAGTGTTTACCAAAGAGAAAACCTGTGTATGATTCAAAAAGAGGTTTTCAAAACAGGTATTAAGAACATTTCCATGTCTCTATGGGGACACTGCTCTCTGCAGAGTTGCCCACCTTGACACAGCTTTGCAGTGAGATACTGCTGTCTGGGAGAAAAAAAAATCATGCTGTAAGGAAAGCATGTGAAAGCTTTTCAAAATAAAAATACAGGTGGAACACATGTCTTCTGAAGAGATTCCTAAGATATGTCAAATGCAAACTTAAAGTGTGCCATTGTTTCAGGAGTTTAGAAGATGCTGTGACTACTCTAATGATATTTTCTTCCTTTTAGCTAGCTCTTTAGAGCAACCCATCCAAACTTATCCTGTTGAACATCTGTTTATGGAACAAGGCCCTGACTAAACATCATGAAGCGAGTTGCAGACTTGGGACTACAGTTTTTTTCTGGCTTTAGTCCTTGTGAAGAATGCCTGCTCTGTTGTGTGTGATGTTTAGAAGCACCAGACCAAATAGCTGATATCATATTTAGAGGTGTGTCATCTGCACTTTAACAGTACACCCCAAATCTCTTCTTCCAACTGGATGAGTGTTCTCTGAGGGGAGAGATTATCCTTATTGCTACATTAAGATGGGAACAGTAGGCCTCATGTTTGCAGAGAACACATGCAAATGAGCAGGGGAGGACATGGAGAATTATGTCATACTTTCAGGAGCCTTCAGCTTAAAAAACGGTGAGCAATTAAAATGTTTCTACATCGATGTCAAGATTTTCTCAGACTACTTCTTTTTGAGAAGGTTTTCCTAAAGGAGGTTCTGCAGTATGTACATACCTTGTTTCACCAGCACTTTGACAGAGCAACCTCTTTATTCTGACAGTCTGGCAAGTCTGATGTGGCTGATTTAGAGCAGAAAGAGCAAAGTAAAGTTTGAAGGATAAAACCAGAAACAAACCCCAAATGAATCAGCCACAGGAATGGGCACACCTTCTTTGTCACATCATCTCTCTGCAACTCTTATTGTCACATTTTACTTCTCAGCAACATTGCCTTCAGGTTGAAACAGTGCAATGTGATCTCCATCAGGATCTCTTTTATTCAAGAGTTCAAGACTTGTTCCTTGACTTTCCTGGACTAAAGAGCTGAACTTTGCAAAAGCTGTTGTGAATACCTAGAAGAAAAATAACTGACAGGTAAACAACCTCTTCCTGTCCATCCAAGTTCTCCATTTTGTCTTTTTCAGTATGTTTCTTTAATTAAATTCTGCCAGCTGCTTGGGCCATAAGAATTACTAATTTTTAAATGCAAGAAATACTTCACAGAGAAAAATTCTGTTAAGGTTTCCGGACATATCAAACCAAAAGATAAACCGTCCTTTAATTTAGCATTAGGCATTTGCTATAAAAGTCGTGACCATGGTAAACTTGTCTGGTATTAATGAGAATGTCCTATGTTCCCACAGGAGACCCATTACAATTCAGCAATAATTAATGTACCATTGCAGTGAAGTGTCAGTGAAAGGTCATACTTTTTAGTGCTTGTCTTTTCAAAACAATTAAGTGATTGATTACTGTTCTCTAACCTCTTGCTCAGTTAAATGTCTTTCTGACAAAAAAAACCAAAAAGGTGTTTCTCTATGTCCTGTCATTCCTGTCAAATTATCTACCCATCCTCTAAGAATGAACATTTTTCTTGGTATCACAAAAGTCTCATGTGGAAAATGGTAATTGAAATTAACACACTAATAATTCAGCCTGCAAATTTTTGCCATTAGAAGGTCTTTGGTGGTCATAATATAAAATAGTTATCGTTTACAAATTGCAGATATTGTTCAGCCTGTGAAGCTGCAGAACACTTTCTGTGTATTCTTGTTTGCAGTTCTGCAAGAACTTGCTTTTGAATGAATGTTTCTCTTTCTGTAGTTTTGTAGCATCTTTTGCATAAACATTTCAAGCCAATTATTTATTAGTAATTTTATCTTAGCTGATAACTCCATTTTCTACCTTTAGACAGGATGGGAGTTTCCCTGAATACAGGTGAACAGCTACTTTACAATTTAGTGTAGAGATTTGTAAGCAACCGTATGAATCTAACCACCATTTTCTATTCATAGCAGGCAATTTTTGTCTTTGGGAAAGGTATTTTTGCACACCCTATCACATGCGGATTTGTTACCTGCCATGCATGTTTTGTTGCATACCACATAGCTGCAGTTGGAGGAGAAATTCCTTGCAGCTCAATAAGAACTTTAAAAAATTGCGCAATGTCCCACCAGAAGCAACACAATGCGTTACTATGATGGAGCAGGATCAAGCTGCCAATCAAAAAACTTTTATTTTCAAAAACGCTGAGACACAAGGTATTGGCCTGGAGAGAACACTGCTTAGCTCAAGAGCAGTGGATCCACTGGAAAGCTGTTGATGGAGCAATTGCCCCAGCTCTTGAACAGTTTATCCACTGAAGAAATATTATGGTTGCTTAGCTTTTAATGAGTTAAAATGACTAACAGACCTAATCTGTGGAGGAAATCAGAGATCACTAGACCATGGTATTCTGTAAATGGTCTTGGCATACCTACCTTGTAATTCATCCTAAAAAGAAAAAGATGTGCTTTTTATACAGAAAAGCCTTTGCTGTGGCAGTACATTCACAGGCTTACTGTTGTCTTCAAGGGTATTTTAGCATGGGCCACTTTGGTTTTTTGGCATTCTTCCCCATTTCATGTTTGAAATGTGTATCTGTCTGGAACAGAAAGTCAAAAGTTATCTGTCACTGGAGAGGTTTGGTGCAGTAAATTATTATGGAGGCCCAAACTTCCTCTAGGCAAGTTACTATGGTTGAGGAAGGCTCTCCAGTATGAAGAATCTCTAACTGAATAAATTTTACTGCCATAGCTCAAATTTGAGAGTGAAGATAGGATTCCCATGAAAAATTTTTCCTGCAGCATTTTTTTCTGCCTGAGTAAATGCTATCTGCAATCATCTCTGTTTCTGTCTGTGGAAAGGACATTCATGCAGCTGGATACCTGAATCACCAGCATTTATCTGGATATCTGTCTGAGGGAGAATGGACAGGACATGCTCTGCAGAGGCATGCAAATATTTACTGGAACTACCAAAGTGATACATTTTACTAGCAAAATAAGGTCTGTATTTATAGGACACCTGACTCACCAGCAGTAATGAATGCAATTTGCCGAAAGTGAAAGCATCTCTGCAAAGTTGTGCTAATTTTATATGAATATACTGATGTTTTGAAAATGTATTTTAATGTATTGATGCATGGAGAAGAGACTCTTTCTCCATACTCCTGCACTGAACATCCAGAATAATCTGAGACTTAGAGGCAGGTCTTAGATTTAAGCTTGTAAATTTTGCTCTTCACACTGGGTTACTGTACTTTAGGTAGTGATATTTGAGATATATAGTTTATTTACCTACTAGTTTTCTCTTTGAAGCAGCAAGTAGCAGGGGCAGGACATCTAGCTTTTCATCTGTATTTCCTGTGTTGGGTTTCTGTGGCCAGGTCTTGGTAGCAGGGGCTAAAGGGGTGTCTTCTGTGAGAAACTGCCAGAAGCTGGCTCCATGTCCAGCTCAGCCAGGGCCAGCTGGCTCCAGGACACACCCACTACTGGAAAAGGCCAAGGCAATCAGAAATTGTGGTAGTACTTCTGTGATAACGTATTTAAGGAAAAGTTATTGCACAGATGTAATTACAGACAGACAAGAGTGAAGTGAGAGAGGATCAAGAGCCCTGCAGACCCCAAGGTCAGGGCAGCAGGAGGGGCAGGAGGTGCTCCAGGCACAGAGCTGGCATTCCCCTGCAGCCCCTGGTGCAGCCCATGGTGAGGCAGCTGTGCCCCTGCAGCCCATGCAGGTCCATGGGGATGCTGAGATCCACCCACAGCCCACAGAGGAGCCCCAGGCTGGAGCAGGTGGATGCCTGAGAGGGCTGTGAGCCCTTGGGAGGCCTGTGCTGGACCAGGCTCCTGACAGGGTCCTGAAGGCCATGGACAGAGCCCAGGCTGGAACAGATCTCCTGGCAGGAATTGTGACCCTGTGGGGGACCCATGCTGGAGCAGGCTGTGCCTGAAGGACTGCACCCTGTGGAATTGCACCACATTGGAGCAGTTTGTGGAGAACTGCTTCCATGGGATGGACTCACATTGGAGAAATTAATGGACAGCAGTCACCCATGGGAGGCACCCCACACTGGAGCAGGGACTCTTCTCCCTGAGCAGCATCAGGAACAATCTGTGAAGAACTGAGCAAAAACACTATTGCCAGTTTCTCTGTGCCACTGGGAGAGAGGAGGTAGAGCCCAGGAGAGAGGTAGGGTGGGGAAAGGCGTTGTTAAGATTTATTTCAATTCTCATTATCCTGCTCTGATTTTGTTAGTGATGAATTAAATTAATATCCCAAGTTGAGACAGTTTTTCCCATGATGATATTTGGCAGTGATCTCTCTCTTATCTCAATTAATGGACCCTGTTTTCTCTCCCCTGGCCACTTCTAGAGGAACTTGATAGAGCAGCTTTGGTGGGTGCTTGACATCCAGCCAGGGTCCTCCCACTATACATATATACCTTAATTTCTTCTTCCCATTTTCATCTAGATGCAGTGCTATGGATTTAAGACTAATTTAAACTACCAACCTCTTCTGAGAGGAAAAAAGGGAAGGTGAAAGAATTTGCAGTCCATGTAACATGCCAAGACTGTTCTATTCCTGTGCCAGAGTTAACCAGTGTTTTGATCTGGTCACAAAATTAGCATATAATCTACTACTACAGCACTTTGCATAACTATTAAATTTTGTTCATCTTGTTTGTCAGATTTCTGGATTTTAATATTTGTTTTTAAGGAACTGTTAACTTACCAACATTATATTGGTCTTCTTTTTTTTGGAATGCACATCCTAAAATATATCAGAGCACAAGTTTTATATTCAATATTATCTTATTTATTGTATCTGTCAAGTCAATGGCACAGCTTAGACTAAGAAATTATTCAGCAGAAGGAAAAGGACAAGAAATCTGTCTCAAGATTTTTAGTTCTCAAAGGATGCTAGACAATCCCATTTCTTTCCCCAACTGCTTCAGTTGGAATCTGGCTAGTCACAGCCTGTGCAAGCCAGGAATGAAAGGTGGGGTGGGTAGATCTTTTGGACAGCCCCTTCCTGGCTGGCTGGATTCAAGATTTATTTGCTCAAAATCTTAAGTAATGGTTTTAGTTATTTGTACTGAGAGTCATAAACCTCAAAATATATGCATCCTCTCAGGGCCAATGTTACATTAGACTTGTGATGAGGTTTTCCCTTCCACCTTGTCCCGTGTATCAGTATCGACTGGTGATGGAGATGCCTGAATCTTCCTGGTTTTCACAGTTCAGAAGTGCTCAGAGCAGCCTGTGGACTGCTTTGTTTCAGTGAGGTAACAGGGCATGGAATTTGTAATGTTAACAAACAGTAGGGACAGTTACATCTGTCATAGTTAATATACTGTCTCACTTGCCTGTCTTCACCGGACCTAAATTCCTAAATCTGCCTTCTCAAGGGGTATAAAACCACCACTTACTAGACATATGCAAACCTTGTTGATGCTCAGTAAAGTGCCTTCATGGACAATAACATAGCAGCCACACTTGACAAACCTTGAGCCTCATGATGGGCGTTTATATGCCATGTATTCAAAATCTGCTGTTCTGCACAATGCACAAACATTGCTGTTTCTGTTGCTCTGCAGAAAGAGCTTCCTGCTCTCTGTAAGAGCTTTCCTACACATAGGTTTATTTTCCAGTTTAAATGGATTTTCATCTGTCTTTCAGGGCTTTAGCTATAATATTCTGTGGTTCTGTTGGAAAGAAGCTACTTTCTTGAGCAAATATCTATTTTCCTGATGCTTTTGCTTAACCATAGTTGGTTTTACATAACAGAGAGATTTTTCTAAATGAGATGTGAATTCTGAATCTTTCTTACAATTTATTTGCTGGCAGAAGGTAATTGTAACTTCCAGAGATTGGTCTGAAAGAGGCTAAGATTAGGCAGACACCACACTCCCTCCTGACTACTATCCCTGCTTATCAGGGACACACAGTGTGTCTTAACCATCGTGTGGCACCTCAGTCAACACTCTGACTATGATGATCTTGTTTCAAAGAGGAAAGCATTTCTGAATGCTATTAACTTGGAATTCATATTTTTAACAATCCAGGATAAAGGAAAAGAACTATTTATCTGATGGTAAAATTAGAATTGAACTCCTTTAATTACACTGCTGTAAAACAAAGATAACACGACAGGGACGTGAGGCTTCTAATTTTCCCTTTGTATTTCTTTGAACTTTTCTGGTTCTGGCTGATGGAATTTCAGCATGGAGACATGCACATAAAATTGTACTAAGTGGAAATTATGTTTTCATGCATTCTCTTTTATATACTGAACACATGAATTTTCTATGCATGGAGACTGGAGTAGTGGAGAGTACATGAAGAATATAAAGTACTTCAGATGCATCCATAGTTGCAAACATGAGAACTGCAGGACTGTTTTCTGCTGATAAAACAAACAAAGCAAATAAGTTTGGCTTTCAGGAACTGTTACCCTGATGACTGTGCTTTGAATAGCAATAGATGGCTCTCAGGTAGCTCTGAACTCAGATAAAAAGTGAACTTCTATACATGGAACAAGTCTGAAACTTTTTAAAGTTACTTAATAGTAAGTTGTTAAGGCGAGAAAAATGGGCTGTAGGCTTTCAGCTGAGCAAACATTTTATCAAAAATGTCTGTTGTACATTTTTTGTGGTTTAGGTAGGCTCAGTCAAGGTAGGCTCAGAGACAATCTATGAAATTGAAAAAGCTTTCAAGGTTTAAAATTCTTAATTTGTAAGAGTTTCACAGGAAACTGTGCTAATCAAATCCACTTGTTCCCTTTACCTTACACCTTTTTCTTAGGAGCAGCTGCTCAAAAAAACAAAGGTAGTAAATTTACACAAATGTGTGTGAATTAGAGAATTATGTTGGCATCACCTATAATTACTAAGGAAATGATTGCAAGGGACAGAGCCTCAGTCTTCTCTCAGGATGTCCTTCTGGAGAAGCCCTGAATTTACTTATCTGTCAGAGGACCTGAAGAATCCTCTACCTAAGAAGGCCAGGTGTGCTGTGGACTGGAACCAGGTCTCACTGGCAGAGTGGTTGTGCTGCACTAGATAGGGGTACAAATGCCTCAGCAACTGGGCTGATTGCTAAGTGCCTCCTGGGGTACATTAGTGGAATTAGACATATCTCAGAGCTATTTCAGTTCATTTTTTGCCTGTGTTAATGGCATTTTAAGCTTATTGTAATTGAACTGGGAAATAGTTACAGAACTTTTCAGTGTCTTCTTTTTCTGTTTTTCCTCACAGCTCCATTTGAGATATACTAGACTGTTTAACACTGTTTATTGTCCACCTGGTTTGCTTTGTGTTATTTTCTTACACTGCTGTGAGGTCTCTAGCTTAAAATGGCAATTTTTAACAAAAATATGGGGTTACTATCAATTTTCATCAATATGAAGTTCAAATGTTAATAATCATTTTATGTGCACAGAAAAAGTGTGAAGTTTTTGCATCTCAAAATATGATCAGTACTTGTTTTTCTTCAACAATGGGCAATGAAATGCACTTAGAAATCCCTGGTACCATGAAAAAATGAATATACTAACTTTTAGGTTATTACCTTTGATTTAACCTATTTGATAATTTTGCTGTGCTATAATAATGTTAACAAAATTATTTAAAGATAAGTAATCCAGTCACTTATGAAATACTTGAAAACAATCAGGGAGAACAAGGGAGAATGGGTGTTAATAGAAGCTGGAGGTTTCTGGCAGTTCTATTTGCAATTATCACACAGCTTCTATGCTTGTCATGAATTTGTATTTTTCATTGAGAAATATTTTTTCACTCTTTTCACTTTTTTAACTTCAAAATTGTCATCCATCGCAATTATCAAGATTTTCAGCATTACAGTGCACACCTGTCCCAGGATTCAAGGGCTAGACTTCAATGCACAGAAGGTACCATGCGTAGAAGGTATTCTTGCTGCAGCAGCAAGAGTGGAACGTTCATGGCTGCACTTTAACTGCTAATTGCAGGCTGATTCTGAATGCTCAGTGCACCATTCAGTAAGAAAAATAGCAGGAGAAAAATGTTTTTGAAAATCCGTTTTTTCAAACTCTGTTACTTTGTAATCTTTTAAACTCTGCTGCTTAGGCAGCAAAGCAGTGTATTGAACTGTAGATGGAACTTATGAGTGAATTGCATTTCCTAGCTGCAGCAGATTACATAAACTTAGTTGTCCATTCAGTTGTGGAAGATGCTGATGCAGCAGTTGAGAGATTCTGATTTCCTTCAGACTCCTGACATCAGACAGTCAGCTTAGATTTTGTGATTCCATAACTAGGTCAGTATGAAAAGCACAGTATTGATTCTTCCTAGATGGGCAGACTAGTATGTGAATGCTTGAATCAGGAAAGTTAAATGAAAACTTCTGCGCAAGGAAGACCTTTTTTGCAGAATAGTGGATATAGATGTTGTGTGGTGGCTTTGACTTAAGATGCTGTAGTATATAGAGTGTGTCTCAAGAAGCCCAGAAGGCATTATATGACTTCAGCAATCTGATTATGTTGAGGCATACCAATATTACATGCAATGCTGCTCTGGAAAGACATTGTTTAGGATGAGGAATTTGTACTTACTTTTCTATTCAGAATAGACAGAAAAGTCCTGTTTTGTGTGTGTTTGTACTCAGGAGCAGTGATGTGCATGCTGTGCAGGAGAATGGTGGTCAGTTGTTCAGAGTACTACTGACGATCCAAAGGCTTCTGTTTCCTGAGCCACATGTTTATGGTAAAGCACATATACACTGGATATGTTTCAAATAAGTAATAAACAGCCTCTCCCTCGGAAATATATATATATTTCTGTATGAATTTGTGGGGGTAATGATAATTGATTAAAAATGCAGTGTGCAATGTGCTGCAAGTCTTGAGGAAGACAACACATGCGAACAATTAAAAAGAGTGAATTGCCCTTAGTCACATCCCATGTGAAATGAAGCTGATAAACTTTCTAGTCTTACTTTGCTGTCTGCTTTTGAAATATATTCCCTTCTGCCCCTAGAAAAAAACATGAAATATTAATCACTAAAGAGGCAGTCTGATGGGAACAAGGAGGTATGATGAAAAGATGCAACTGGTAGCACTGTTACTGTGGGGAAGAAAATAAAAAGACTGATATAAAGTGAGTACAGAGTTAATTCCCTTATCTTCTGAGATGACAGACTGCTGCAAAATATGTTATTTTGTTCTATGAAATATTAAATAAGTCTGCTTCCCAGCAAGATCACTGTATCAAAGAAAAGGAGAGGTAGAAAGCTCTGATGGTTTGCTCTAAGAACTTGTTAATTGTTGTCTGATTACCTGAAAAATCCTTCTGCATTATTTCTGGGAAATCCCAGAGGTGCAGTTGCTCCTGGTATAAGTATTACTTAGATACTTTGTAAGAACATACAGTTGTCTAAACTCTGCCTCTACTTATATTGTGTGTGATACAGCATATTACAGCGACCTGGGTGGGTCACTGGGGTGGTGAGAGAAGGACGAGAATCTTGTTTCTTTATCAGAAGGCTGGATTTATTGATATATGATATATAATACATTATAACTATACTAAATAGAATAAAGAGAGACGTTGCAGAGCTTGCTATGCTAAGAATAGAATGAAAGAATCTATAACAAAGTTGTGTCCAGGGGCTCTGTCCCCAGCTTGCTCCTGTGATTGGCCCTTAATTATAAACATGGAAACATGAACCAGTCACAGGTGCATCCTATTGCATTTCACAGCAGCTGATAATGATTGTTTACATTCTCCTCTGGGCCTCTGCTTCCCAGAAAATGCAGAAATCTGAAAGAAAGGATTTCTGTGAAAAATGTCTGCGACAACAGAATATATTAGTGACCAATTATTTACATAGTTGACAATGATCACAGGGCTGAAAAGTGGCTCGTGGTCAGTACTGAGAAATATTGCTTCAATGGAAGAGTGTCCATTTGGCAAGAGGGAAGGAAGGCTTGCCAGTTCACAGTTTGCCCCTTCTTGGAAGGCAGTGCCACTCACATTAAAAATCTCAACATATGATTTGTATCAGCAGAAGCTATTTTCAGGGCTCAAAGTGAGATAGACAAAATGTTTTCTCTACTTGTTTCCTCCTCTCACCTTCCTGCCTATAACACAAATGCAACTTCTGCATTCTCTTCAATACTGACAGCTATAAAAAGAAAAATGAAGCTTGGTTTGGTTGACCTGGGTAGCTCTATATGCTGGAAGGGGTGAACCTAATTCTCATTGCAGGCATCAGAAGCCGGGAGGGATTACTGATATCATTTTACAGCTGGAGGAAAAGAGACAGGAAGGTTGAAATAGTTTATTCACGGCCAAAAATGAGTCAGAGAAGAGATAAAAGGCCTTGGAAGACCCTATCCTCCTTAAAGCTAGCTACAGAATTATTTTTGTTAGCCGCAGTCTGCAAACCCATGTCTCTTTTCCTTCCATAGAGGAAGCATGCTCCAAGACCTCAACTCCTAATGGCTGAGCTGAGAAGGACACAAAATTATAGTTTGACTTCCTGCACACTCTTTTGAGGCAAGATCCTGAATACTCCATGCTGTCGTTTCCTCCCTGTGTATTTTCTTTTTTTCTTCTCCTTTTTGTATGAAATTTGACCAGACTATCGGACTTTTTCGTGCTCAAACAGCTGAGCCGGAGACTTGAGTTTGTATCCCTGCTCTAGATTGATCTCACTGAAATCCTTTTCCAAGATATTTCTCAGGTGAAAGGTTGTTCTGAAGTGCAGCAACTGCCTGTAAAAATGTTGTGAAGGATTTTCTTTCTTCTGTGCTGAATTGAGTTTTTCAGCAGAGTGAAGCTCTGCTAGAAAAGATTTCTGGGAGGAGCCAGATGGACCACAAAATTCCTCTGTTTCAGAGTTCTAGTCTTCAAGTAACAATACGCTCCAATACTACATTTTTACAAGCATGCTTTTTGAAATACACCTTATTTTGAAAATAAAAAAAGCAAAAATGTGGCTATTGCTATTATTTCTGGTCACAAAGAAAAGAAAAGAGAGAAGAGAAGAGAAGAGAAGAGAAGAGAAGAGAAGAGAAGAGAAGAGAAGAGAAGAGAGAAGGGAAGGGAAGGTTCGGGAAGGGAAGGGAAGGTTCCGGGAAGGGAAGGTTCCGGGAAGGTTCGGAAAGGAAAGGAAAGGAGAGGTTCGGAAAGGTTCGGAAAGGAAAGGAAAGGAAAGAAAAGAAAAGAAAAGAAAAGAAAAGAAAAGAAAAGAAAAGAAAAGGCCTATTGAATAGGAAATTCTTAGAAGCCAGTTGCCAGCCAGGCTGTGTTGTCATTCATTAGCTTTTGATCTGTTCTGTCTAACCAGCAGGATTTAAAATTGGCTAACTAAGTGGGAAAGGATGCAATTGAAAAGCCATTAATTCTGGCTGCAAGCCCTGCAGAATGGATCCTGGGCTTGGCTGCTACAGCCCGGATGTAGGATGCTGGAGTGCACAGCAGTGTGCAGAACTTCCCAAGGTGCAGCCTCTATTTGAAATCATGGATTGTCACAGCTTCCTTGTGGTTCCTAGGATTTTCTTTTAAAAGTGCCCTCCACTAAATTGGATCAACTGAGGATGTGGGAACACCTAGACTGTTGTTGGCCATGTCTCAGAGTGGAAGCCATTAGCTCTTTGATGAAGTAGGAAATTCAGCATCTGAAGAACCATTGAGATAATATTTCCATAGCCTGTTATGTGACCCAAAATCAGGAAGAGTATGTGTTGAGTACTTCAAACAATTTCTTGAAAGGCTGGCAATATTTACCAATAAACCATCTCTTGTTGTTGTGTTGTTGTTGTTGTTTTGTTTTTTTCTTTTTAAAGCAGAGGCTTCCTAGATGCTAAAAATGGAGCTAGTTACAGACTCACACTTTTGCAGATAATATTTCTGGTAATCTGCTGTATTTTCATTCATCCCTACTTTAATAAACTAAATTTTCAAGCAGTCCCTCATGGCAATAAACCAGATTGAAACAATAATTTGCATATCTCAGGAGAAAACATACAGGCTATTCAGAGATAGGGGGGAAAACCACAGAATATTATACATATATTACTGCATTTTAGCATATAGTAAAAAACAATTGTTTAATTTTATTTAGATATCTATTTATTGATTTCTATTGCAAATTAACTTAAACTAAAATAACATCATTCAGTTTTCAAAATACACAATTATGATTATTGGTACTTAGTTCAACTGCTCATCTTTCCAAATGATGCAATTATTCATAGAATCATAGAATGATTTGCATTGGAAAGGACTTTGAAAATCATCTAGCTCCAACATCCCTGCCATGGGCAGGGATACCTTCCACTAGACCGGGTTTTTCACAGTCTCATCCAGCCTCGTCTTGAACAGTTCCAGGGATGTGATGTCCACAGCTTCTCTGTGCAGCCTGTTCCAGTAGCTCTCTACTCTCACAGTAAGGAATTTTTTCTACTATCTACTGTAAACCTACTTGCTTTGAGAGTTTGAAGTGATCCCTCCTTGTCCTGTAACTACACGCTCTTTTAAAAAGTATCTCTCTGTCATTTGGTAAGCTCCTTTCAGAAGGAAAGCTGAACTTAAATCACTCCACAGCCTTCTCTTTTCCAGACTGAACAACCCCAATTCTATCAGCATTTTCTCATGGAGGAGATGCTCCATCCCCCTAACCATCTTGGTGTCCCTGTTCTGGACTCCCACAGCTCCATGTCCTCTCTGTGCTGGGAGCCCAGAGCTGGATGCAGGTTCCAGGTGGGCTCTCCCCAGAGCAGAGCAGAGCAGAGGGGCAGAATCCCCTCCCTGCCCTGCTGCCCACGCTGCTCTGGATGCAGTCCAGGACACGTTTGGCTCTCTGGGCTGGGAGTGTCCATGGCTGGGTCATGTCCAGCCTCTCACCCACCAGCACCCCCAAGCCCTTCTGGGCAGGGCTGCTCTGCATCTGCTCATCCCCAGCCTGTGCTGATACCAGAGGTTGCTCTGACCCAGGTGCAGCACCTTGCACTTGGTCTTGTTAAACCTCATTATATTCCCATGGGCTCACTTCTCCAGCTTGTCCAGGTCCCTTTGGATGACACCTCATCCTTCAGATGTGTCAACTGCACCACTCAGCTTGGTGTCATGTGAAAAGATAAATTTATTGAGGGTGCACTTGATCCCTTCATCTATGTCATTGTGGTGCAAAATCTTCTGACTTGGTTTATTTTGTAACTTAGTAATACATTTGCCCACAGAAAGTGAATATGATAAAACAATCTTAACAAATATCAATAGGAGGTATTTTAGCTCCAGATTTCATGAAATAAAATCTAAATTAGTCACAGCTGTAGTTTCTGATAATTTTTTCTTTAGACTTTAGACTTCACACCTCAGAAAAGTGAAATATCTCTCAGTCTGGAGTTTGATTTACATTTAAAATGTGTTTAGGAATAATGCTTGTAATCTGATGATGAATTACTAGATTTTAGAAGGTTTTGTCTAATTCGAATATGACCAAGACTGACAGCTACAAAAAGCTGACTATCGTGGCAGGCTTTTTTTAATTTTTGTTCATTTGTTTGGCGTGGAGGAGGGTAGGATTCTTGTGTTGTTACTGATTGGGGAGTTATCTTTTCTTTTTCCTTTTACCAGCATGAATCATCACAAAAGGCATTCTTAGTCTTACTTTATACAGAAAGGAAAGTTATACCATAGCAGATAAGTGCTTGTATAAGTACTTGGTTGTAAGGAGGTGGCCTGAAATCAAATGGAAAGACACCTTTCTCTCTCTGAGTGAGCCATACTGGCACAGTGGAAGGTAGTAGGTGAATACAATGAAGCAAGAAAATCTCATGTTATTTCCTCTGTAAACTAATAGTTTCTTGGCAGAAATGCTTCACTGTGTTCAAATAATAATTTATATGAGAGCTGAAATGTATATTTCGTGAGACTGCTGCAATGGTGAGGCTGTCTGGGGATATTTTGGACAGGTTGGGTGGTTTTACATTTTGGACAGATTGTTCTATAGTTCTATGACTGCTCTTGTAAGAGGAACTTTGATTTTGGCAAATCAGTAATTTTGGGAAAGTCCTTGGGAGATTTCGAGTTGGTGCTGTGTGTCCTGACACAGCATCTTCTACTTATACTGTATCATTTGTCTGTCTTTTGTCTTCCACCAAGAAACAGTTATTAGTGGTAAGACAGTTCCATCAATGAAATGAGGTTCCATCTCTTTGAAATGAAGACTACAGGGAAGTGTTTGCGTGGGTTAATGCCACAAGATTTGACCCATATATTTGCCATTTAGTAATATGTGGGATTCTCTGAACCCGGGAGAAGCAGTGAGAGAAGCAAAGAGTGTTCAAAACAATTCTTATCTCATTTACTGCTCCTGTGTTGTTCACAAGTGGAATGCATTGTGGAAGATTGTTTACCTGAAGGGAATGGTTAATTGGTTTCTGGTGTGTTTTGATTTCCTGACCAATTGAATCCATCTGTGTGTGTCGGGACTGTCGGCTGACAGTCATGAGAGCCTGTGTAACGATTAGATGTAACATAATATAATGTAATATAGTATAATAAAGTAATTAATTAGCCTTCTGATATCAGAGGAGTCCTCCTCATCATCCCTCCCAGACATCGGGCAAAAATATCACTGATAGCAATATACCTAAATAAGGAGTAGATGAACGGAAGTCACTGCATGTAGAACATTTATACT
Source organism: Melozone crissalis (assembly GCF_028551555.1). Taxonomy (NCBI): domain Eukaryota; kingdom Metazoa; phylum Chordata; class Aves; order Passeriformes; family Passerellidae; genus Melozone; species Melozone crissalis. Next base: position 31,434,008 of record NW_026535783.1, on the reverse strand, counting down.
TAATCCTCATGCAAATTCTGGTGTTTGGCCGTATTTCAGTCCATTTTGACCATTTCCTCTTCTAAACCAGTGCTGAGTGGTTGTAAATTATACTGCATATCAATAGCTGCCAGCAGGAGTACCCAAACCACAGAAGCTATCTTTTCTCCTGTCCCTGCACCACAGCACCCTGAAACTGCTGAGGGGAAGGGAGGAAATTTACAGACAGGTGAGGTGTGCTTCTCCCTCACCTCTGCTTAAATGATTGTGACAGCAGCATCTGGCTTAAGTTGGATTTGTCAGACCCCATCTGGAGTGCTGCGTTCAGCTTTGGGGCCCCAGCACAGACTGGACATTGACCAGTTGGAGCAAATTCAGAGCATGCTTCTTGAGCAGAGGTGTCTCTCACAGTTACTCCTTGTAGCTGAGACATTCCTTACCACAGCAGATTCTTGGGAAGTAATTAATAGTGTGCTAAACTTTGAGATTTTAGCTAAGTGATATAAAGCATTATATATATAATCCTTTTGATATAAACCATCAACCACATCTAGGACTAAGTCTGGATATATCCTCACATAAACTGAAACAGGAATTTAGAATGCAAGGGCGTCCTTTCTGAATCTCATGACACAATGGGAAGGTCTCACTGAGAGTTTTGCTTGGCCCTGTTCTCTATACAGCAAATGTTAAAGTGTACCCTGCCATCAAATGTTAAATCACTGTTGCAGTTACTGTTGCACTTTGTTATATCACTCTTTTATGTCAATAAACATACTCCTACTTCTCTCTTACAAGTGAAACTCATCACTCATTCTGTCACAGTGGCAGAAGACGGGCCAACACATCTGTCTTTTCCTTTTTCCAGAGTTCTTGTCTAAAGCAGTACTTTCTAGGCTGAACCGGGAAAGGTTGCAATATAAATCCCTTTCAGCCCTTTATGTTGATCGGAAAGGCACAGTGTTGAACACTGTGTACTGCACTCGTTTCACTCTGATATATATGCATACTTCTACTTTTGTGAATATATTTGATCTTGTAATACCATAGTCTGTAATGTGAATGTCCATACATATATACTGTTTATTTCCTTATCTTTTCTTCAAGAGGCTTTCTTCTATATAGAGTGTATTGTTTTGTGAGAGTAGAATTTAAAGGGCATGGGTGTCTTTGCTTCCCACTGCAGTAAAGCTGTCATGAGCCTGAGATTAACCTGAAGCTTTATAACCAGTTTTCATTGAGCTACCTCAGTCAGCCAATTTTGCCTTTGCAGAAGTAGAATACTACACAGGACTTTCTAGATGTTTTGTAAGGAACTTTTCTCAGATATGTGTACTGTATATGAATTGAATCTGTCTCTTAATACTCTTTAAATTCTCTTTAAATAGAGCAATGGGCTGGAAAGATATAAAGACCTAATTTTTTTTTTCCCAGGATGTAATATGCATACAGGGTATGTGTCTATGTGAGAAAAGACCATATCTTTCAGTAAAAAAAAAACCAGATAATGCAGTGGGATGATGCAGAGGTGCTCTTACACAGAAGATATCTCTTGCTTTGATATATTGGTGGTTTTGAATGCAAACTACATGTTTTGGGATTTGGCTTATTTACACGAACTGGAAAAGACACTTTCCATTTTGTTGCTAAATGGCTTAATACTGAACAGGGGCTTGCAGCTGTGTCTGTGAACAGACTTAACTAGGAGCAGTTTACTTTCTCTTAGATCACTTGTTTCTTGCTTGTTATACTGAGTGTACTATTAAGAGAAAGTTCACACGCTGTGGGAGCAAGAGATGCACACTCCCCAGTAGATCACAGTTCCTACAGTGCATTCTGTGAATGACATTTATTACAGTGATTTGTGTTATGTGGTCTCTGATCTCATATTTGGTGACCAGTGAATCTCCATTTCCACAGAGTCACAGAACAGGTAATGTTACAAAAGACCACAGTGGGCCATCTGGTCTAACTCTTCTCTTCAAGCAGGGTCACCCTAGAGCACTCTGCACAGGATTGCAGCCGGGTGGTGCTTGCATATGTCTAGGGAGACTATACAGCTCATATGGTCAATCCGTTCTGGTGCTTAGTCACCTGCACAGTAAAGAAATTCTTCCTCATGTTCAGCTGTAACTTCCTGTGCATCAGTTTCTACCCATTGCCTCTTGTCCTGTTCCTGGGCACTACCAAGAAGTGCCTGTCTCCATCCTTTTGGCACTCTTTCGTCCGATATTTGCACATATTGATGAGATCCACCCATCTCTGCCTACCTCTCCAGTCTGTCAGAGTCCCTCTGAGGGCTGCACAGGCCTCTGGCTTATTGGCCACTGCTCCCAGCTTTGCTGAGAAGGCATCTGCCTCTTCATCCAAGTTACTGATAAATAAGCAGAAGAACACTGGGCCCAGTATGGAACCTCTGGGGACACCATCAGTGAGAGGCCTCCAACTACATCCTGCGCCACTGACAGACTCACTGAATTCTATTTTGCTCTTCTCACTTCCCTTACTCTGAGAAAAACAGTACCTAAAGGCTAAAGAAACTGTATACACATGATCTCCCTGTGGTAAAACAGCTTTCAGGTTCCTCTGAATGAAGAGTTAAACCTCATTCATTTTCTCCTTCCCACTGTATGTAGCTATGTGTGTAGTAGTTAGCCTTATAAAACACAACACTTGCAAAACAGGATGAATGAATTCTGGAATAGAAGCCTTTGTGTGAGAAGTGTTCATGTGTTTTGGCTTTAGTTAGTACCTTAACATATTTTTTACATGATTAAATACGAAACAGAAAAGCAACAGTACTGTGGAATGGCTCCTGCTGGGAGTATCCATCAAGCTTACTGCATGTTCTGTTCTAAAAACCACAAAAATCTTAAGGAACACTGATGTTTCATGTGTGGCAAAACATGACCAAGAGAAATAATGTTGCGGACGTAGTAAAGACACAACTGTCTTAGTAAATAAGGGTCAACTATGAGAACTCCCTCTTTGGTAATCTCTCTGTTGGTATCATTCACAGCCAAATAGATTGTTTCTGTTTTGTGGACAGGACATGTTTCTCTCAGGATTAGCTGAAGCCTGGATGCTGGGAAGGGAACTGGAAATTAAGAGGATTGTACTCCTAATCTACTTCTTGGTCTCACTGCTCCAGAAGAAATAATTTCACTGCTCTGGTTGTGGAGACAGAGGTGCAAAAGTTCAAGCTGGGTTCAGTGGGACAGGACAGTGTTCACTGTTTTGTTATTTTATTTTATTTTATTTTATTTTATTTTATTTTATTTTATTTTATGGTCTGGTTTGGTTTATTTAATAAATATGCCAGCAAGTTGGAAGCTTGAACCAATTTGCCTTAGACAATAAACCACAGGATATGTGGAGTTTGTGGTGTTTGTGGAGTTTATGGCCACTACCTTAGAAAATAAACTGCACTCACTTCTTCTGAAAATGCAGTTCTGAGGACTTTGTTTTGGCTTGGAAGTCAATCATGTCTTGAAACAGCTTTACCTGGGTGTCTGTATGCCATGTATTGAACATTCATACTTAGGAAACAGTCCAAGTCCAATAACGTGCAAAAAAGTGTAGTAACAGAAAAGTTCCAGTTGGTTGTCTGGATAAGAAACACGTGAGTTCTGATTAATTGCACAGTTTATATCCTTGGATTCACAGCAAGGCTTTTGATGAAGAAAGGACAAGCCGAGGGCTCAGTGAGATCTGCTTTTGTTCAGAAGGAGTTTTGGGTTTGGGATCAGGAATTATCAGCAAGGGGCACCTGTGAGCCTGTTACTTGGAGAATAGATCTCATGGTACAAAGGTTGAGGATGCAGGCTGGCCTGACTGAACTGTATTCATAACAGAAATAGGAGACGTGCTTGTGGCAGGATACACAGAATCTGGGACTGTTTTGCATTTCTTTTTAGCAAGTTGTTCTGATTTTCCGGTTGTGTTTGAGACCTGGCATACTGACATGAGAAATTTCTCTTGTTTGTGGAGTCAGTCTCCTTCTGGTCAGCACATCTGCAAGAGAGTGAGGAACAGCAACATGGGACAGTTGGACACTTCAATGGTTTTGATGTGAGTGTGTGCCCTGGTGATTCCAAACTGCAGAAATATTGAATACCTTGCTCCATTTCTGCAAGTTTCCACTGTCTTGGCAATGTTAGGCAAGAAGGAGGAAATGATCCCTCTGGCTGAGGCAGTGCCAGGGATGACACAGGAAGGGGCAGGCCCCAGGCACGCTGACCCGCATGGCAGTGCTGCAGAGATGCCTGGCAAGTAAATCTGCAGGCTGGTGGGGTTGGTGCCATGGCCTGGCTGGGCTGCTGGCCAGCCCAGCATGGTCAGGGCACAGAGCAGAGTGGCTCTGAGCAACTACTTAGAGCAACACTTACTTCTGCTGGCCAGGAGTTGCCATGGCCTGTCATGTCCAGGACATTGACAGGACTCTGTGGTATGGAAAATATTCCAGTGAGCTCTATGAGCTCTGTGGGCAGAGTGAAAATGTTTTAAAGCCACATATTTTTTGCCACCCCTGCAAAATACTTTGGTTCAGTAATACATCTCAGCTCATTCCTCCATATTGGGTTTTTTAAAAGTAAATTTTCCTAATTGTAATGTATGTGGTATTTGGATATGTTAGCCTCAGCCAAGAGCATCTACCTTTTCCTAAAGTTGTGTATCTTTTCTCTTGTATTAGAAATTAAATTCTGTTTTCAATTTCAAAGTGAGAAATAGCATCAGATTCCTTGTGCAATATAGCTGGCAAGCAGTTGAAATATTTCATTACTTTTTCTTTCCCAGATCATTAAAAAGTCCAGAAAAATGTTCTAAAACTTTAGCCTCAGTGTATTTAATTTTTCAAGCAACTTTCTCTCATACAGATTGTGTACCAATGTGAATGAAGGGCTGATGTCATCTCACTTCTTGAAAAAACTCTTTGCACAGAAGTATAAAAAATTATCAATTCCACAAGACAGCTACTGCACTTACCTCCATACGCTTTAAAGTAACTCCACAATAACATTCCTGTGAAGAAGTTTAGAAGCCAGTTCTTTTAAGTTCATTCTCATTTTAATACATTTTGCTTCCATACTAGATACACCTGAAAATGATTCTTAGCTCCAGGATGAATATATGACTGTACAGTTTATAGAAGGTACATAGGCATGGTATAGGTATAGAAGGTGTACAAGGCATGACTCTTGGCAATTAAGACAAACCCCAGGCCTGATTGCCAAGTCTGAGAAAGACTGGATGCAGTCAGGCTTCATCCTTATCCTTATAACTAGGCTAAGCACAGTATTCCAGTGGAAGAGATCAAACAATGTGGAAGTGTTAAAAAAAAACACTTTACAACTTAACTCAGTGCTAGGACATTTTAAAAAAATATTGACATCGAAGTAGATATCTAGGCATTGATTTCTATTTTGCTGGTAAGATTTAAAAAATTGTCCAAACATAAGATGGTGGAACTCAGTAGTAGCTCTACAAGGTAACTGAAGTAATTTAGGAGGAATATGCGCTACTTTAATTATTGCACTTACATGAAGACAACAGTATTGCAAGGAATAGTAAAGATATGTAAAAAAACCCCAGTGAGTTTTGTGAACTGAAATCTCTCCCCTTGTGAATTAAGGAGTTCTTTCAGAAGTGAAGATTAACTTTAATGGTCAGTTCTGCACTGAAATTTTAAGTAGTTGGAAGCTTATGAAAAAAAAAGAAGTGAGAGCATTTACTTAAATAGTTAATATATCTAATAGTGGCAGGCAATAAGCTTTGCACTTAAGAGGAGAACTGTTTTGCAGAAACCAGATAGCACTCTTACATTTCTTTGCATAAATTTTGAAATAATCTACTTTTAGAAGTGCTCATATTATTTTCTTTTAAAGCTGCTGTGGAGTGAAAGTTCACAGGCATTTTAGCACATTAATTATGATCTAGTAAGGAAAATGTAAGATTTAAAGCTCTATCAGAGCAAATCACATAAGGTAAGGAAAAGGTTTGTTGGACACAGGCTATGTAATAGGAAAATTATTAAGGTAACTCCTGAGGCTAACCCATTATTTCAGCATCGTTTGGTTAAAAAAATAGTGCTTCAGGACTTCATCCTCCTTCTTAGCAAGTATCTGATAAAATTCTCCCTCTTTAATAAGCACATGGATGGTTTTTCAGATTTTTCTCTGTCACACATCCTCCTCCCTAAGAGCCATCAAACTGAGATGAGCCATCAAGCTCTGATGATTAATTTTAGGTGTGGATCTTGCCTACGTTGTCTAGTTCTGCTTAATCATCCATCTCCAGAAAACAGGAGGCTCCTAGGAATAAATGAGGGACTATTCCTGAGCTAAAGATACCTCAGATTAAATTGACACTAGTTCTTTCCTAAAGGGACCTACCTGGACTGCATGACTTTCTAAAATCAAGCTTATGTTTCATGCAAGCATTGTCTGTTGTGAAATTTTTAGAATTCTCTTCCAGTCTGTTGGAGCATGTCCAAGGAAGACCAAAAAAGTTGATGAAGGGTCTGGAGCACAAGTCCTGTGAGGAGTGTCTGTGTGAGCTGGGGTTGTTTAGCTTGGAGAAAAGGAGGCTCAGGGGTGACCTGATCACTCTCTACAACTCCCTGGAAAGGAGGATGCAGCCAGGTCAGGGTTGGCCTCTTCTCCCAGGTAACAAGTGACAAGACAAGACGAAATGGCTTCAGGTTTCACCAGGGAAGGTTGAGATTGGGTGGAAAGGGTGGTCAAACATTTGAATGGATTTCCCAGGGAAACGGTGGAATTGCCATCCCTGGTAAGTAGATGGCGTGCTTAGGGACATAGTTTGGTGGCAGACCTTCAGTGTTAAGTTAATGGCTGGGCTCCATGGTCTTAGAGGTCTTTTCCAACTTGAATGATTCCATGATTCCATAATACAGAAATTACCACAAGAGTGTTTATTTCTGTCCTTTTGATGCTTCCTATTCCACTCTGAATTGAAATAGGAAAACAATATATGAATTAAAGGGCTTAAATGCAATGGCTACATAACTAGAAAGAGTCAGGATCTTCCCCATCTTCCAAAGTTACTTCTCTTTGCATTTTGTAACATAAAGTATGATCTGGTTTGTTAAGGGTTAAACCCAGTAGGCAGCTCAGGCCCATACAGCTGCTCACTCCCTTCCTACAGCAGAACAGGGGAGAAGTTCAGAAGGGCAGGAATAAGAAAACTTGTGATTGAGATGAAGTTTAATAGGTGGAGAAGAGAAAGGAAACAAAATATGACAAAATTCAAGTGATGCAAGAGCAATCACACACCATCAGCTGCTTGGTGTTCGATCAATCCCTGAACAAGGGTGATGCTGGAAAACATCTTTTCAGTTTATTTGCTGAGCATGATGTTATATATAACTATGAGATACCCTCTGATGACTTGGGATCAGCTGTCCTGTGTATGCCCTCTACCACTCTCTTGCCTGCCCTCAGTCTACTTGCCTGGAGGACAGAGAGAGAGAGAGTGGGAAACAAAGAAGGATTTGGCACTCTAAGACACTCTAGCAATAGCTAGAAAAAAGGTCTGTTATCAAAGCTTTTCAAAATGCAGGGTCACATATGCATGATCTAGCAAAATAGGAGGTGATGTGAAGAAAATCAACTCCACCCCAGACAGACCGAGTAATTGATTAAAAACTCCGCATCTTCCCACTGCTAGGGGATTTTTAGCTGTGCAGTTGCTAATATACATGAATTAAGTATTTTCCTTTGCTCTGCTGTTTGTAGTAGGTGTAACTAAATTCATTCTAGAGCTGTAACTGAAGATGTCCTGACACAACTCAACTAGGACAGAAGATTGCATTACAAGAAAGACAAGAACTATTTCTTTCTCTGTGTAGAAGCTGGTGCGAAGTTACTTGTTTTCAGAAGAATAGTTTGTTTTTCCTACTATTTTTTTTCGCACTACTTTGGGGAACTTTCTTGTTGGCATCTATGTAAGTTTTCAAAGCAGTGTCTATCTGATTTTCAGCAAAGACCACCTGCTCTACTACTCTGCTTAAAACCATTTGAATGACTAGCAATCTCCCACTGAAACCTGTGAGACACAGGCGCTTGGGTGTCTCTGAAGATTTGGAAGTTAAATAAGCAAACTTTCAAATACTCCTGAAATAAATAGGACTTGTGTTACATTTCAGTGGGATTTGAACTTCCAAGTTCAGAAATTTCTTCAGAAGCAGAACTCTGGAGCTATTGAAAATACTATCCTGCCTTCACTGAAAAGTAATGGATCTGATCTAGCTGAACTGTAACACTGTTTGAGGTCCTTGTCATTGCAGTTGATATTCTAGATACTATTAATTCATGGATTTAAAAAAAAAAAAGGTAAATATTGTTGCCTAACCATGAAGGTCAAGGCCTGAAGAATTTTCTAATATACTAAGGAATATTATCTCAATTTATTCTCAAAATTACCTATGCAGACACTATCAAAAGTCAAATAGAGACTTATGTATATCTCTAGGTGGCTAATTATCCTTATGTACTCTCTAATTTGGTTTCATGATGCAATACCTCTAGCTTTACTTTCCCTTTTAAAAACTGGTTTATAATATCATTGCTGCATGACAGATCTTTTTTGAGAAATCTCCACAAAATTAAAAGGTAGGAACTGCTTTTTAATTACATGTACTACAGATGTTTTGTTCCTTGTTTTAATTCTTGTTTCATAATCTGTAATTCTAAGAAAAAAGAGATACCTAAAATAATATGGGTACTGCTCTGTATAAGTATTGTCCTAAATTTCTCTAAAATATAAGTGTTCAAATAAATGAGGAAAAATTAAAGGTTTACAATTATTCCACAAGGGTCACACGTGTTTTACATGGTCCACAAAGTAAAAGGCCACTTTCTGAGCTCTGACAGACATTCCTCACTGCAGTGCACAGACCTTTGCATATAATGACACGGATGTTTCATAGCTGGAAAGAGCTAGTGTTGCACCCTATATCACTCATACAGATATTCCTAAGGATTAAAGTATTAGCCTCTGTAAAAACATGTTTGTTCTTGTTTTAGGAGGATTAAATGGTCTGGCACACTCAAGTCCAGGCAGGAGAAGGATTCTAGAATTGAGTTGGAAGCAAACCCATGGCTGGCAAACTGGATAACTCTGGCTACTCTGGGGAGAAAATAAAAAAAAATTAAAAAAAAGAAGAAATTTGTCTGTCTTTCCCTGTCTTTTGCTGCCTCTTTCTCTCCTTTCCCAGTAGGACAATGTGCTTGTCATCCATCCCTTTTTTCAAGGTCCTATTCTGCCCACACCCATGCAAAAAGGAAAAGGAACTAATCTAGAAATTATTTTGTTATAATAGAATTGTACCATCCTAATGCCATGTAAAGGAATTTAAAAGCTCTTGCAGGTTAGAGATATCCAGAACCAGGGAGCTAAAAAATGATCCTCAAAAATAGTTTCTTTTTTATTTTAAATTTGTGCCTGGCACAGAAGAAGTATTGCATAACCAAAACAACTCATTACTTCTCTGCTTTTCTGTTTGGTTCCAGATTATCTGGGAAAGAAAGGAACACAATTTCTGATGTAATTTAAGAGTACCAGTATGACAGGGTATATATGATTGGTACTGGATTTAATTTTTATATCTCCAACACTCTCCACAGCAAAGCAGTGGATTGCAAAAGCACAGACTTTTAACAGAGGAATCAACTTATCAACTGAAAATGTCCCAAAAGATGGCAGTTTTTAGCGATGATTTGTACAGACATTACAAAAAAAAAATGCTCTTGTAAAAATTTCCTTCTGGAAAAAACAAAGATGACAGCAAGCACGAAATTAAGATCTCATTTAGGTACACACAAATCCTGAGAGAAACCTTTGTGAACCAAAGTGATTCTTGCAGTACAAGCACCTATGCACTGACAATTTACAGCCAATATTCATGGCAATACAGAACATGTAAACTTTTAAACTTAGAAACTCCTTTATTGCTAAGTTCCATTTGCCCTATTGCAAAGAAGAGAAGATTCACCTAAGCATTGATTTGGCAAACCAAAGTAGGAAGTCATATTTGGACTGTTGTGTCCAATTTCGAATTCCATGGTGCAGGGGAACATGGCAATGAAAGAACTGAAGTGAGTCTCACAGTGGCCCCCTGGATGATGCACCTGTCATATGAGATGAGCTGACAGTGAGCTGGGTTTGTTCAGCCAGGATAGGAGAAGTGTAATGGAGAAATTTCGTTGCAGTCTTCAGTAATGGCAAATATAGAAAAGATGGAATGATACTCTTCTGGTATCCAAGGTCTGTAGTGGTAAAAGGAGAGGAAACAGACAAAATTTGCAAGAAGAGAAATCCTGATTGATCCATAAGCTTTTCTCTGGGAAGATGACAAAATGGGATTGAAGAGGGGCCCAGAGATTCTTCATCCTTGGAAATATCCAGAATGTGACTGATCACAGCCCATCTAACCAGTCTGAATGAGGTGCTTGAAGTAGATGATCTCCAGATATCCCTTCCAACATATTCTGTTCTGTCACTCTATGGTCACATTAATGGAATTTTAACAAATCCTGAAATTATTTGGCATCTTTTGATTTATTTAGGCTGTGGTTTCCCAACATATATGTTTTTATGTTCTTCCATTCTGGTTTTGCTTTGGTCATGTGCATTTTGATGCGGATTCATTGGAGGCAGTAAATAATCTAAATATGGTTGTTTACATATTCCCATTTCTTGTGCTCTGAAAAAAACTCTGTAAATGTCATAGATATTTATTTTAATTTTTTTTCTGTTATAATTTAGTTTCTTCTTCAGCTCAGCAAGTGTCTAGAAGCAGAACATTATTTCTTCAATTAATTTCCTATTCTTCATTCAAAAATGTTTGAGTTTTCTTTCTACTGTCTGTGTTCTGAGAGTCAACAGTGGGGTTTTAAATGTTCTATACTGCATATTCGAGTTATGAACTTGACAAGCTATTGCACTGACCTTTAACAGGACTGAAGTGGGCTGGGAGTTGCAGACCTGAAAGGGATGGATGCTTCTTAGAAATATTGGAAATTACTGTTCCACTTGCAAAGGTTAAGATTTCAGTTCGTAATGTAGCAGCACTGCAGCAGAGTGGAAGGAACGGTAAACACAGGCTGCTATGAGTGAGTCTCTGTGCAATTCAGGGACTGTGCAGGGTTGGCTTGACCTGTCATCTGTTTTCTTATTTCATGTTTACCTATCTATGACTGTAACCTTTCTGCTGCACAAATAACATCCAGATCTTTGGAAAGCAGGTTTTTTTTTGTGTTGTGTGTGTTGTCAGTCTGACAGGCAAAGGCTAATACCATCCTCTCCTGGCAAAGCCTGCAGAGGAGCAGTCGAGATAATAATTAATTGAAAATGTTGTGTGACAACAATTCTCCTGAGCTCATCAGTCTGTCTAAAGTAATTTAAAATAGATTTTTGTGAGAAAATGAACTAGTATCTCAAATGATAAAAATCATAATGAAGGGGTACAGGTAGGGAGTTGCTTTTGCTTTTGGCCTGTGCAAGCACTTGTGAATGAATCAAAGTAGCATTCATCTAAATCCATCATATTTTAAACAAAACAGATCCACTGCTCAAGTGATGATGGGATACTGGGCTATTTAACCATCTTCTGGTAGTTTGTGGGACACGTTTTGGAAATTCCCATCTCCCATCTGTGTTTAGATTTACACTGTTATATACATTAAATATATACTCACTTATGAATTCTCCAGTGGAAAGCCATAGCTACATTTGTGATTTAGCACTCACCTATGAGGTAAGGACCTGTGGAGAGGCCTCTCCATTTAATCCTTGGCCTACAGAACACAATAGAGTATTTATACAAGAAATAGGAATCATGATGAGAAACTAGAGAATCTCACCTCTGGGAAAACATAAAATAACCAGCATTCCTACTATATCTGAGAATACTGATACAAAACCACTGTCAAGATACAGGAATGTTTATAGAGTAAAATCATGGTATGAAGCCTTCACTTCACTTCACTAGGAGTAGTAGGAGCTTACATGTCTGAAGTGGCTCATATGGCTTCAACAGACAATTCCTATCACTTGCTTAGCTTTAATCTGGACAAATTATCATAAAAAGGTTAGTTTCAATTATGTAAATTTCTGTGTTTTTATAGTGGGTAGTATGAGATTATTGATGTGGGCCTGCAACTGAATGCAGAGGGGACCATGTTAACAGGACCCAGGGAAGGCAGAGTTACTGAAAACCTACTTTAGATTGGTCTTCAGTGACAGGATCAGCCCTCAGAAATTTCCCTTTGTCAGGGGGTTCACCTGGAGAGAACATCTAGGCAAACCAGACACATAAAAGTCCTTGTGCACAATGAATGCATCCAGAAGTGCTGAGATGCTGCTCATGATCCTTTTTGAAAGGTTGTGGTGATCCAGAAAGGTACCTGAAGTCTGAAATTAAGTAAATATCACACCAGCCTTCAATGAAGACAAGAAGGACCCAGGCGACTACCAGCTAGCCAGCCTTCCCTAAATCTTCAAAAAGGATGTAGTGCTTCACTCTGGAGGCTGTCAATATCCACATGGATGGCAAGAAGGTTATCAGAAGCAGTCAGCATGGATTAATCAACATAAAACATTCCTGATCAATTTGATTGCCCTCTACAATGAAACAACTACCTGGATGGACAGGGTGAGAGCCGTGGATATTGTCTGCCTTGACTTCAGCAAGGTTTTTGTCACTGTCTCACCAAACATCCTCATAGGCAAACTTGGAAAGTTTGGATTGGGTGAGTAGGCAGTGAGGTGTAATAAGAACTGGCTGAATAGCAGCTCTCAGGGTGTCCTAATAAGTGGTGAAGGGTCTGATTGGAGGCCTGTCACGGGTAGTGTCCCCATACTGTTCCCAGTGTTGTTTATTGTGTTCATCAATGACTTGGATGAAGGGGCAGATGCCTCCTCAGCAAGTTCCCTGATGACACTGAGCTGGGAGCAGTAGCTGATAATCCAGAGGGATGTGCAGTCCTTCAGAAGGACCTTGACAGGCTAGAGGGATGGGAGGAGAAGAAATTTCTGAAATTCAATGAAGGTAAATGGAGAGTCCTGCACTGGGGAGGAACCCCAGGCACCAGCAGAGGCTGGGGGTGACCTGCTGGAGAGCAGCTCTGTGGAGAGGGACCTGGGGATCCTGGTGGACAGCAAGCTGTCCATGAGCCAGCAGTGTGCCCTGGGGGCCAAGGCCAATGGCATCCTGGAGGGCATCAGGATGATCTTTGCCAGCAGGTCAAGAGAGGTGATTCTGTCCCTCTGCCGTGCCCTGGTGAGGCACATCTGGAGTGCTGTGTGCAGTTCTGGGCTCCTCAGAAAAGAAAGACATGCAGCTCCTGGAGAAAATCCAGGGGGGGCCAACAAAGATGATGAGGGGACTGAAACATCTCTTCTATGAGGAAAGGCTGAGGAAGCTGGGCCTGTTAATCTTCAAGAAGAGGAAACTGAGAGGGGACCTTATCAATGTCTATAAGGGACATCTGAAGGGAGCATGCAAAGAGGATAGAACTAGGGTCTCCTCAATGGTGCCAAGCAAAAGGACAAGCAAATATTGCCCAGGAAATTTCACCTGAACATGAGGAATAACTTTACTGTGTGAATGACTGAGCACTGGAACAGGCAGCACAGAGATGTGAAGTCTCCCTCACTGGAGATTTTCAAGAAACATTCGGACACAATCCTGTGCCACGTGTTCTGGGATGACCATGCTTGAGCAGGGAGGTTGGACCAAATGAGCCACTGTGGTGACCAGGTGAGCCACTGTGGTCCCTTCCAACCTTACCCATTTTGTGACTTTGTGATTTTGTGGTATGGGGGCCAGCCCAGGAAGAAGACCTAGCTGTGAATATAGTTTTACATGTTTTTCCAGTAGGAAACCTCATTTTATATCTAGTATACAGACTAAGTATTAAAAGCTCAAGTCTCTATTGAAAAAAACCAAAAAAAGGGAACCTCTTGTTTTTAAATTTTGTTTTGCTGCAGAAATTGCTGTGATAAATCTAGTACTACTTGCTGAAAAAATAAGCCAGTCTTTCCAAAACCAAAAACATTGCCCCACCTCAAAATACTGAAAAAAAAAAAAGAAAAGAAAAAACAGGGCAATTCAATTTGCTTTAGTTTAAAATTATTTTAAATAATCCATACCATCAAAAATTTTTTGTGAGTTATCATCAGAGATTTTGTTCAGAAATATTTCACCTCATTGTCAAAAGTTGATCTTCTGCAATATATAAGTAGAGTAACAAATCATCTTGGTAGGAAACTGAAGGCAACAGAATCAAGGGTAGGAGAAGCCAGAAGTCTGGCACAGAAAGTCATTGTGCAAGAAAACATTTGAAGAAGAATCTGAGACTCAACAAATCTCAAATACTTAGTTGGTTTACACACATCAGACATGTGTAAGATTACCTTTTTATAAATCAAATGAATAGCAAATTCAATTTGATATGGTTGGAAGGATTTAATCTGCAAATAAAAAACCCTCATCTTGCAAATCCTTCAAGAATTAAACACTCCAGGTCAGAAGAAGTTGTATATGGCAAGAGTGTTGAACATGTGTTTCTCTCAGTCTGTAGAGAGAAGCCTGTTGAGAGAGAGTTATCATCAGGAAATATACTGTGAAACAGAGAGATACAAAATTGCTTCAAAAATAATGCTTCTGTTTCAATAAGGATTCTGATTTGCTGTTTGAAGGAAATTGTGGTTTAAAGGTAATTTTTATTCCATCACAGTTTGGGATGAAGCAGAGATGTAAATGTTTATTTAGTGGCAGTTTGCCTCTCTTACCTTTTAAGAAAGGTAACCAAAAAGCTAGATTTCCTCTTTATATTTTTTGCTGTTTCTGTTCTTCTTCACACAAAAATAGTTCTTTCACCACTCAGAGGGAAATTTTCTACACCAGAGAGAATAATTCATTTCACCTTGAGAGAATCAAGCTGATGACAACCTTTTAATCTGTTACACCAAGCAAAATTGCATGCAAATCATGTAGACTTCTCGCTTAATCATAACTCCTATGTACTTTTCAAACTTAGTCTAAAATAGTTTAAGCATAGGGCCATCACCTATGAAACATGTTTTACTTGAACAGAAATTTTATCTGTATTTCTCCTACTGCTATATTAAGCCGTGTATATATAAACTAAGTAAATAATGCCAAGAACTTCAATAAAAGTTACAGCAGCTCCTCTCTTTTTGCCATGCAAATGGACTAGCTTTATGTGTTGTGATACTCACGTCCCAGGGGAAGAAACATAGCATTCAGAGGCATAACTGTCTTTCTTAAAGCATCTGTGAAGTACTGTGCACAAAAATATTCTGGGGCAGAGAAGCTGGAGAGATGCAAGAACTTTTTTCAAAGAAGAGATTTGTATTGTATCCTAGATTTCAGTACTATAACTAATGCAATTAGGTTGTGCCCAATTTGAAACCAAATGGCAGGAGCTTGCTGAATTTGAATATCTATATCTATATATCTATATCTATATCTATATCTATATCTGTACCTGTATCTATATCTATAACTACATCTACATCTACATCTGCATCTATATCTATATTTCTATCTTGGTTTATCATAAGACATAAAAAGAAAAACTAATGTTTGGAAATGAACTTTTTAAATTGTATGTAATCTGAATTTTTTATTCTAGTCGTGTGTGATGAACAAATCTTTACCTTTATAAACTGCCTTTGTTACACAGAAAAAACCCTTGTTTTTTTCATACATCAATTCTAAAGCACAATTTTTATCCTACATCATTACCTCTGTCTAGCTTTAGAAAGCCCAGTGAAGTGGATGAAGTATTCCTCACTCACAACAAAATTTTGCATGTGAAGAAAACAGGGAGCAGTGAAGAAACCAGTTTCAGCACTGAGTGCTCCATGTAGTAGATGGGTTGACAATATATTAAAGCTTTTGGCTGAAATCAATTTATGCAAGAAAGGGAAGTTAATAGAGTAGAAAGAAAAGAGAAAAAAATTATACTTGTCCTCTTTTGTTTTTGCTCAACATTTAACAACTGTCTCTAATGCTTCTTTGAAACATTTTTGTACTATCAGAGACAGAGGAATATGCTACTCTTGCAGAAGTCTATGTGTGGGAAGAAGCCTGATTTAAATTATCTCAAACAAATTTTCATTTTACTTGCAGCAGCAAACACAACTAACATATCCTGCATCTCCTCATATCTTCATTTTGGCTGAAGAGTGAGAAAGTTCTGAGTGTGTCAGTTCTGTGACTGTCACCAGGAATACTCTAAAAATTATATATGCAGGGAAAACTCAATATTAGAAACATGAGCAACAGGAAGTTGCAGCAGATGACAGAAGTAAGAGCGAAGGGCTGATCTGAACAGTTTTCACTTGCTATACAGGAATCCTACCCTTTGCAAATGCCTGAGGTGTTCTCTTGAAGTAGTGCTGAAAAATGTCTCAGGTAATATCCCAGGTATCCCAGGATGATTCTCTTTTTGAACTACTCACAGCCATCCTGCTTAAGGGATCATTCTGATCCTCAGACTAACAGGCTATCATAGCCATAGCTGTATCTTAATCTGCTGAGTCTTTAAGCCAGGGAACTGCTGTACTTGGTGGAAAATAGCCATCACAACAGATTGCCTTCACTAGCAGCCCAGGCATTCCAACATCCATTAATTATTACCTGGATTGTGGTTTTGTTCTGTTTAAAGAGGGAAACAGAAAGCCCATTAGTCTGTGTAGTCTTTCAGCTGCGAAGAAGAGTTTGCTTATATGATACTACAATTTTAAGCACTTCTACATTTTTCAGATCCATATATGATGGCCAGGTGTCTTGCATCAGGACTTGTACCTGGGTGGTTTTTTTGTTTTTCTGCTCTGAAATGAAAATACTATTTTACAAAAGAATTTGATGTTTTGACATTTGATCAAGACCTCAAGATCAAACCCATCTGTGAAAAGACCTAAATCCTTAAAATCAGTTGGATTATCTATCTCTTCAACAAAGAGATGTGAAGATCCCTGTTTACATTCCGCAAGTGTGGTAGTTCTGGGAGAGATGTGCATTTTGTTACCACCGCCTTACTGTTGATCAAACTAAAGTTCCAAAGCTGAATGTGGTGTCCTCAAAGTGGTCACTGTACAACTCAGCCAAGTGCAAAGACTCATATTTTACATTGATAGAGATATTGCCATAGCATGTCAATGAATTATGAATTATGAATTCTATGAATACATAGAATTATGTACTCATTTCCATTTATAATGCTGCACAAAATACTTGCTGTAATTGAAATGAGCAAAGAGGGTTCTAAGCTCAAGGCATGTCTACTGGGATGTGTGGTAACTTTCTGATATGCTGTTTTCTATTCCTTTAATACAGCCATCTAGCTGCCCTGAAAACTAGGTTTCTCCTCACATACTATGTTTCTGAGCAATAAGAAAACACTTAGTTTAAAGAAATGAAAAAGAGATCAAATTATATTCTTTGACTATTTGTGGCTCTTTTTTTGCCTATCTTCACTCCTACAAGTAAATATAATATAGCACATCAAAGTCTGGTTTGAGATAAATGATGTTTTGGATATAATTGAGAAAAGGAAGACAGAGGAAAAGCAAATCTATGAATATTTGCAGAAATAACAAGAACAACAAGGTATAACTAAAACATGTAAATAAGGATAAAAAAATAGATCTTAGCAGCAAGCAAAATCCTGAGAAAAAGATTTCAAAGGAAGTGATAAAAAATCCATCTGTAAATGACAGTTTCAGACATCTTACATGCGTAAGGTGTAGAAGACTAACTTGTCTGTTTTGTCAAGTGGATCTGCACTCTCCAGTCCTTATTCACTGAATCTTCAAGGTTAATCTAAAACTATCTGAATAAAATAGTAACTTTAAACATTAAAAATGTTAATGTAATTTTAAATGTAAAAAAACAATTTTAAAAGGCTCGTATCTGACCTTTCAGCTGAACTGTTTTAGTCAGATTTCCACTTTTTGCTTTCAGCTATAGCAGTTGTCATCAAGGTCACTAAGGAGACCTTGCCAAAATGAGGTCCTGCTTTCTGAGTACTTCCCTTCATATCTCCATTCTCTTTTTTCCTTCTCATAGGGTGTCTTTCACTTTTTATTTCCAAGGATGTTACCCTGCTAATTCCACCAACAGAATGGATAGCATAGTCTTTGCTTGCTTTGTCGTCTCTGTTGATATTGTCCAGATCTCTCAATTCTTTTTCTTCCTTTTCTATGATCGGCCCCTGGGATTTCATCATCTGCTCCAGAGTTTCAGCGGCTACATACTATAAAATGTACTGCTTTGCAAGTAACAGAGCAGTCTTCCATGTGCAAAACTGATTAATTCCATTGTTTATCTTTGGTTATAAGTGTTGCCTGCATTTTGGTTAATTAAGAAAAAATAACCCATAATTTGTAACTTATAAGATGTTTAGAAAAATTTTATTACTATGCCTCCAACTGTACCTCACTTGTTTCCCCCCTCCTTCTCTCTTCTCTTCTTCCCTCAACTCCCTTCTCCCCAGATTCCTTTCTCTGGATGAGTTATGAGTTAATGACTTCTCACAACCCAAATATCTGTTACATTTGCAATATAAGGTAGGTTTGGTTTTTTTAATTAACGGTTATAACAACCATTATTACAGAAAAAATTCTATTTAAATGCACTTATAAAAGTACAGTAAATTGTAATTGTAAATACAATGCAAACCATTATCTTTATTAAATGCTAGTTTTATGGGAAATGAACACTATGTTTTAACCTTTGATTTTTGAATATGTTTTTTAGTGATGTTTACATTATTTAAAAACAATCTGATAATTTATGTTTGTTATTGTCCATGAGAAACACTTTCCAGTATATAATGAGAAGTCCTTTAGAGAAATGTAGTAAGTTCAGTTGTAGGCAGATGTGAAAGGTATTTTCAGGACGCAGTCTAAATGAAATTAAAAGGATTGTAACTCATCCAATACCCATCTAAACTAATATGGCAGTCATAATTTACACCATATAATAATTCACTTCTAAACACTTTGGAAAGATATGGTGATCACAGACAATCCTGTGCTTCAAAGCATTGGTGAAAGAATTCATTAATAAAGAGGTGACCTTATAATTGTTCTGCTGCCTGAAATGCTTCAAAGCAATACTAACCCTACTTAATGAGTCCAGCTATTATTTTTCAGGTAGCTTGACATCTTCACTCCCTTAGAGCTGAGCATAAAATAAACTGATGTAAAGCAGCACCCAAGGAGATGAATTAAACATCTCAATACTTCAGCAACCTTTTCAGAAAGGTTAGCTTTGATCCATATAGATGGAAGCCCTTTTAAAGTCGCATTTCTAGTCTTCTCCTGAGAAACGGTAATCCCAAATGTGTAACTTCCAACTTTTGATTTTACCCTGTTTCTGTTATCAATATATAAACACTGTCTCTCTTCCTCAGCACAGGAACCACTCAACAACTTTGGCATTAAAATTGTTCCACAAAAATGAAGCCAGACTACGTGCAGAACTTGTTTGACTGCTTATATACATTTAGAAAGTATATCTATTAATTAGAATGGCAATACTTGTCAAATGAGAAGTGACGGAGTCTCAGACAGAAATTACTTGTTGGAGTTTTCTTCAATTAATTGTAATTAATTGAAGAAAACTCCAGCAAAAGTTGGGCCAAAAGTTTTACATAAAAGTTTACAATATGTGAGAAGTGGATACCAGCTGCAAATGATCAAAGAAATCTGATCTGACAAACTTTATCTGTGTGGTGCCTCATTGCAAAATCAAATGGTGAGTTTTGAGGCTCACAGTAATTCCTGCTCCTTATTATTAAAAAAAAAAAAAAATCCTGCTGGATAACATGCAGTTGCTGAGTTTTTATTATTTTGTTTATTTTTTCTTTGTGTTTTGTTTTGGGGTTTTTTAGCCTGTGTGTATGTGTGTGTGATTTTTTTGTTCGTTTTGTGTATTTTAGGTTTTTGTTTGCTTGTTTTTTTTTTAATGTTTTGGTTGGAAGGAAGCTTAACAACCACCTAGTTTCACCACCCTGCCATAGGCAGGGGCACCTTTCACAAGACCAGGTTTCTCAGAGCCCTATCAAACTTGGCCCTAAACATGTTCACGGCTGGGGCATCCACAGTTTCTCTGGAAACCTGTTGCAGTGCCTTGCCACCCTCACAGTGAGGAAATTCTTCCCAATATCTAATCTAAATCTACCCTCCCTCATTTTTAGGCCCTTTTCCTTCTTCTACTGCTCCTTGTCTTTGTGAAAAATCTCTTTTCAGGTCTCTTGTAGACTCCCTTCTGGTACCTGAAATTGCTATAAGGCCTCCCTTCTGTATCAGAAATCCCTTTAAATTAAAGCTTTTTCAAAATTTTTAAGTTGGGAGTTTAAAAAGATGAATAATTATAACTTTCCTGTACTAAAGTAAAATCCTTTATTTTAAGTGGTACAGTTACTACTCTAATTTTGAGACTTTTTCTCCGTGTTTTTTACCTAAATAATGAAAACATCAAGGCTAAACTGTCAGTACTTTTACTGGGCTTTAAAATAAATGGGTAATCTTTATTCAGTTATGTTAATTGTTGGAAGAATTGGGAATTAAATGGCTTAATTTAAGGAATAGTTCTGCATTTTAACAAAATATTTCAGCTAAATAGAGGAAAGACACAACTTGTAAAAGAGGAACTGAAATTATAGCTTTGTTGACCCTCACCATTGGATTTTGATGGGGTCACTGCATATATAGCTATGATTTTTTACATTACTGAAGAATTTTTGATCATAACTCCCTCCCCACCCCAGCCCGCCCATCTCCTTTCCTGATGCCAGCATGAATAACAGGAACTATTGCTTTTTTGCAATGGAAAAAATTTCCTGAGAACTGTTAATCTCATCAAACTGATGAGTTTGATAGGAGTATTTTGATAGTTCCTGTTCTCCTGAAATGTTCTTAATCCTCTTTTAGAACTTGTTATCAAAACATTCAGCTGTATTTTAACATCATTAACTCCACACCTGAAACTCAGTGATTATCTGGCTTGAATTTCAAGCATAACTAGTCTAAACAGTCTGAAAAAATGCTGAATCTCCATAGAGTGCAAATCATTCCACTTAATACCACAAGTGGAAATTCCTAAAATGTGAAAATTGCTACTGGCCGCTTAGCAAGTGCCACACCCCAGGTTTAAGGAAGAGCAGATGATATAATTATGTTACAGATTCTAGGGAAGCAAGACAGAGAAAAAAATCAACAGTGAGAATACTGGGAGTTTTGGGGCCATCTAAATGGTCTGTGTGGCCAAGCCAGGTCAAGCAATGCCACACATCTGCTGCCTTCTGCTTCAGCCAGAGATGAGTGTTGTGGGGTCAGGACAGAGGACTGTAATTTTCCCATTTGTAAATTGCAGAAATCAACATTCCTCTTAAGCTTTTGCAAATATTTCTTTTATTTTCACATGAGACCTTTCAAGGACTGCTTAGGATTTAGTGGGATTATTATTGCTTGGATCAGAAATTTAGAAGGCTGTAGGATGTTAGGACTATTTAATGTACTGTTTTATTACATGACAGTAACAGCTGCTTTAGAGCAAGAATCACTTCTTGTAAAATTTAAATACCTAAATTTATTATTTTCTTAATATAGCTGTATAGGAGATTTACTATGCACTCTATCAGGCTACTTTGGAGTAAAAATGAATAAAGATAAGGTCTACTATTTCCAAAGGCATGATTGAGCCCATTGGGCTTTCCTGTTAATAATATATATATATTTTTTCCTCATTATCAGTATGCCTGGTGCCTCATAATTTCAGTCAGTGTTCACAGAACTTCTGTTCCCTGCCTGTTTAAAATGTTACCTGTTCTTCTTTGCAGGCATCTCCTTGAATCCAGGGTCATAATATAGCGTTTGAATGCCCAGGACCTGGAGGTGAGAGTGAGCAGCATTCCCCAGGGATGGGGAAATTGCAAATCCAAACGATAGGTCAGCAGTGAGACAATTCCTACAGCACAGGAGAGCAGTGATTTCCATGACAACAGGCTGTGGGCAGGGAGGGTGACTCGGAGAAAGAGATAATCCCACAGGACTGACAATTACTGGTGATTACTCTGGGAGGTTCCCCACCCACTGTGTCCCTCATACAGATGCATCTAGGCAGTTTGACTCATGACAAACAGCAGCACTTTTTCCTCAAAATTTGTCATGGGCACTTCCCCAGGCATTGCATAGGAATTTATGTGAATTCTCAAATATGGTATTTAGTTTTTCAAAATAACTGTGTTCAGAATTGTTTCGGTTTGTTCATGCATGTGTGTCAGAGAGAGAGAGAAAAACATCAGAAGTTTTCCTGTCTATATTTGGATGAAGAATTACATTGTTGAGGACTCACTCGTATAACATTACAGTCAGAAGACGCTGTTCACATTAGAGGTCTTCTTCTGTTTAAATTGTTATTTAAACTTGGCCTTGACACCTCCTGCCCCACCCAGATAATTTCCCTAGAGCTACCCTGCATATATATGTGATGCTAATGGAATGGCGCAAAGTCTGACTAGTCTATTTGAAGCAGTCTATTTTTAACTGCATTCCTAGGTAATTTTTTTTAGCTTTTCTGACTCTGCTGCTGCCACTCAAATTTAACCTTGGACAACAGGATTTTTCAACCATACCAGTACTCAACTCCTACTGCTGAAGTTGTCAAATAACTATTCATGCAGTTGAAAACCTGAAAGTGTTAAGAGAGCTTTTTGCTTTCAGACCATTGGCAGGTAGATGAAAAGTACCCAGAACTATGTGAAAGGTGAGACTTTATTCTGTATTGATAAAGACAAACAAATCACAGTAAATAAGGTACTTTAAGCTGTAAATTAAAAAAAAATCTAAAAAAGTGAGTATAATTGCCCTTTTCCCTCCTTCTCTTCTGTTCTAGCAGCTTATATAGAGCTTAATGGCTGCCAGGCCAGCCTTCCTACACTGGTCCTGGCATAGCTCAAAACCTTTTAAACTCTTTAGTCAAAGGCTGATTCTACTGCTGAACTTCAAATTCATAATTTGGGGATTTGCAAGTTACTTTACAAACATTCATACTGATGAATGATCGATACTTTTTTTCCTGTATGTGGAGAAGCAAAGACTGTAAGACTATTTCCAGTTAATGGAATTCTGTTTTTAGGATCCTGTTCTAGTTCTCATATGCAACATAAAAAGGGTTGGTTTATACATCTCTATCTTTAATTCATTTAATTTGGTTCATCGCACTTATTTATTTTAGGATTTATACCATTTTAAAAAGCATTCTTCTTAATTGATGTTCAAATAAAAGGTCTTTTTTAGAAAAGAGACCGGATTGTCTTAATAAAAAAATAGTCATAGTGACATGTAACGTTGTGTTTTGAACAGTTCATTGCACAAGTCTCCTCTGGCACACAAATATCTGCAATGGAAAAGGCAAAAGCCCCGTGTAGTGTAGCTAATACTGTGTAATGCAAGAAGGAAGACAGCAGGTGCTAATGTCTCAGAACTGTTCTAATATTACACCTATTCCCTACTTTTCTCAGTCTCCTGTTTAATGTTTGCAGTAGGCTGGCAGTGACTGTGCTGTAATTATATTTTTAGTTTCCGCCCATAAGTTCTATAGAACTCTAAGACACTGTCTTCGAGCTCTATGTGTGCACACAGCATTATTAGGATTCATTTTCATGACATGTGACAGGTAGGATCCTGAAATTTTAAAAGCATTGTGCACACATGGAATAAACTTTCACATTCTGGGATCCAGAGAGGCACCCAAAAGCTGTAGCTATGTGACTTGAAAAGAACACCAGGATGTGCTGCCAAGAAAGGGTATTCTTCCTCTGTTTTCTATTTCCCACACCTCCCCCAAGATCAAGCATTTTGCTGAATGCCATGGCTGACATTGTGTGACTTCATGACTGGATGGGGCAGTGACCTGAACTGGCAGGAACTGGCTCTAGAAAGGAGCCAAGGCAAAGTAACTGATGTGCCTGACACTGAGCCTAATGAATCCTGGGGCTCGTATTAGAAAGAAGACATGGGTGTGTGGGCCAAAACACTGGCCAAGGTAAAAAACAGTAATCAGAAGAAGCTCATAGAAAATGGTACTCTGAAATGCTCTCTTCTCACTTTTGCAGACTGGATATCCTCGGCTCCTGTACAGGACAATATCTGAGTTAGTAATTCCATTCAGTCGTTACGGTTGTCTTGCCCTAAAACTGACACCAATAGTCAAACTAAGGGGCAAGAAGCATCACCAAAGAAGCAATTAAGCCAAGGAGTAAAGACCAACTCCCAGACTCTCAGGGAGATTTCTCATGCAGTGTTTTTGCCGAGCATTACTATAGCAACTGATAAGAATATTGATTACAGCAGAATTCCCTTTCTTCTTCCAAATGCTGGAGGCAAATGATTTGTGTTTGGGTTTGGGGCTGTTTGGTGATATAGCACTCTCCTCTGAGGGCAGTGCTATATCACAAATAATGCTGCAGATTTATGTTAAGAGAAGCTGTTAACACTGCGCCCATCTTCTGATTGTGAATGATAGTACATTTAGGACTTGCAGGAAATATGAAAAGGAGATTGGCTTTCAGTTGCTTTGAGAATCGCCTAAGTAAAGGACAGTTTATTTTAGTCAAGTAAAACATTTAGAAAACATAATAAGTAGAAATTTTGTGATAGTGATGGTAGACCACTGCATGTTCTTAAATATGTGTATTATATAGATGCAATGATGCTATTTTGCCAAGGAAAAACAACTTAGTTTTGTGGAGAAATAAAGAGAGGTTGGTGGCAAGTTAATGTGGATGATGTAGTGAAAGATCATGATCTATAAGCTTTTGTCTTTCTGATTTTTCCAGGTGTGCATTAAATACAAGTATGATCATGTCTTTGTGGATTATTGATTTTCATGTTCAGCATTTGTTGGTATTTGAACCTGATTTCAAAAGTGGTAGATAATTTTGGAAGCTGCACTTGGTAAATGCCAGACAGATAGTTTGTTTATCTGTGTAGCTTTTTTTCCTTTTGATATATGTGCCTTTTCCTAAGTATCTGATTTTACTTTACATTTGAAGGATATTTGTAAACTCCAAGTTATATGCCTTTTTAATGCTCTCTGCTGCCAGTTCTTTCCTGAATTCTTGGCTTTAATGGCTTTAACAGCTTTAATGGCAACAGGAAGAGCAGCATTACCAATCTTCTTACCTGTGACCAGGAAAGCTGACTTTGAAAGATCTGATTTGAAATAGAAATATTGCCCAGAGATTTCCCCTACCTTTTCCTTACTGAACATGATTATCACTGTTTTCTGTTTGTGGCATTGACACACTCCTGTGGGTATCACTTTGTTACTTTTCATCCTTTTCTGAATGTTCTGGATGCTGGGTGTGATGTGTTTGAGAAAAAAAATTTAAAATTCTGGCCATAATTAGGAGCACTCTTGGATGTGGCTTCCTGGGAAATATGCACACTATGTCTTGTTTATGTTTCGAGCTGTCATAAATCTAGAATGAGACTAAGTGCTTTAGGAATTAACAACTATTCTTGCATCAGGGGAGGATATTTCTCTTTGAGCAATATTGTAGCAAAAAGGACAATGGACAGGTGAGAAATATCACTTTAAAAATACATAAAACTATTTTTAATTAGGTTTTTGGTAAGGACTCCAATATTTGATAACTAGGAAATAAACCCCTGAATTACTTCTACCCTCACCATTGAAATTACTTATATCTATTGCCTAGAGTAAAAAAAAAAAAAAGAACATAATACCAACTACTATTTTTGATAGGAAAAAATTGTATAGGGTGTAGATTCAGGATTGTGCAGAGAAATTACTTTTTCTCATTTGTGTGTTGGTAGAACTTCATACCCAACCCACGGAGCATAAAAAATTGTTTGTTCTTAATTTTTTTGTTCTTACTGGATATTGAGTGGAAGTTAAAATTTTCCTTTTGTTTTCCTGCTTTGCAATGGGAATTCTTTTTCTTCTCCCCATTATTTTCCAAAATTTTTCACCAAGATGTTTAACAACTTGATCCTTACATTCAGTAAAGCCCCAAACTATTGCTGTGTTTTAGATGTTTCTCATTTTTTTCTCAACAACCCCACTGCTACTGTGCTGAAGTAGCTTGATCTCATACAATAAAAGATTAGTATAGTGTGAAAAATGTGAAATACAAACAGATGGAATTAAAAGTGAAAGAAAAGGTTGGCAGTTTGTGGCTTGTTTGCATCATAGGATTGCTGTTTGCAAGTAGCAAATGCTCTGCACTAGTTTTCATACAGAAGAAACCACAGTAACAGTAGGTGCGTAGCCAGGCAATAGAAGGCACTTTCTGATATTTGTTGATGAGTATATTTCACAAATATATTTCAGGTGTAGCTATTACATATTTTACAACAGTGATTGTTTTTTCCCCAAGAGATCTGATTTAATAAATAATTTGTTTAAATAGTGAAAATTATAATCATGTTTGGCATATAAGAAATGTATGGATTATTTAATGTTACTTGTTAATTGTGTAAATGGCTCTTTCAAATTTTAAATAAATTATTTTCTGTGTTGTTCAAAGAGGTGACATTTAATGACATTCAACTAAATAGTAAAATGCTATTACAGTATGAACAGCAGAATGAACGCACTGCATATGACCACAGATACCTGTTCATTTCTAGAACTGGTTGCTTCTGGTGATCTGATTTTAAATCTGATGTGCCTCCAGCAGATGTAAGTAAAGGAAACTCAGATGAAAATCTAAGCCCAAATGAGTAAATAAAAGTTTTGCTATTGATTTTTATTGAGGCAGGGACTATTAATAATTTACTGCAGATAATTAAAACTGAATTTGACCTAGAAGGATTATGTCAAAGTGGTGTGAAAATCCCTAGAAAAATGAATCATGACAGTAACATTAAAAGAAGGTTGAACTTCGAAAAATTAGAATTCTTTCTACCATCCTTCTCTCATGATTGTAAGAGATTTGCTTAAAGAATAAAGAAAATATCTAATTTTTAAAAAATGGAGATTGATTTATGTTCTTTAATAGCCTGCTAGGCTTGTGATCTCATCTCCTAATCAGATATATCTTTGAAAATTTGTAAGGTATAGTTAAGTTTGTAAAATCTATATGAATTAGAGGCTATTAGGAGTAGGTATCTAAATCTGCAGCTGGGCTGAGTGATAATTAACTCCACTACATTACCACTGCATTGTACATAAAGCCCTCCTGTCAAAGCCTAGCTTCATTTCAGATACAAACATCGTATGTCCTTTTTGCCTTGGGTATTAGCATGCCTCCATGATTATTCAAAAATGTGTGAGTTTCGCTACTTAATTCACTAAAATGAAACATAAACATTGTAAAGCAGTAAAGTTGTGTAAAATTTCTCCTACTGTTTCCTGGATTTAATTAATCTTATTAGCATATTGTTGGATATTATTGACATGTGCCCATGTGAGTGGGTAGTGGAAGCTCTGTGGAAGGTCCTCCTTCATTCTCAAAGTCTGCCTGTGGTGAATAATGGTAGATAAAAAGCAATTTCAAAGTAGTTGCTCTGCATAGTTGTGACTTCTGCACGTTCACAACAGTTAAATCTGTAATCCATGGACCAAAACTACAGCTAGTCTCTAGAAATTAGTCCTCTAGCACACAGTGTGGATGTCAGGCTACCAGCAATTTTTCTCTGAAATCCTTTCTTATTTGGTCTTATTGCTCCTTATTAAGGCTTAAGCACAGGTGTTTTATCTTTTCTGGGAAACATGAAGAACTTGAATACAAGTTTGTTTTCTTGTTTTTCTAGAGGGATGGGTTGGGTTTAGAAGCATGTGCTTTACATCTGCTTCTGACTTTGGCAGGAAATTAGACTCCTAGAACCATTGAATCATTGGGTAGGAAGGGATTCAACGACAGTGTGGTCCCACCCTGCCTGTCATGGTCAGGACACCTTCCACTAGACCAGGCTCAAATCCAGAATCTCATCCAACCTGGCCTTGAACACTCTCACAGGGATGGGGCATCCACAACTTCTGTGGGCAGAGTGCCTCACCACCCTCAGAGTAAAAAAAAAATCCTTCCAAATGGCTAATTTAAACCTACGCTTTGTCCATTTAAACATATTACTCTTTGTCCTGTCAATTCATGCCCTGATAAATAGCCCCTCCTTATCTTTCCTGTAGTGCCCCTATGAGGGCCAGAAAGCTGCTCTGAGGTGTCCCTGGAGCCTTCTCTCTTCCAGGCTGAACAGCCCCAACTCTCCTAGCCCATTTTCAAATGGTAGATGTTCTGGTCTTGTTCTTGGTCCTCTAGAGCAGGTGGGTATATCGTTTTTGTGCTGCAGACCCCAGAACTGGACACATTGGTCCAGGTGGGTTCTCACCAGAGTCCTGCTGGCCATCCTGCTTTGGATACATCCTGGGACATGGTTTGCCTCCTGAGCTGTGAGCGCACGCTACCAGCTCATATTAATTTTTGAATCCACCAGTTATCTCAAATCCTTCTCCTCACAGCCGCTCTCAATTCATTCTCTGCCCAGCCTGTATTTGTGATTGGGATCGCCCTGAGCCAGGTGTGGGACCCTGCACTTACCTGGTTTAACTTCATGAGTTCCACAGGCCCACATCTCCAGCCCATCCAGGTCCCTCTGGATAGCATCCTTTCTCCACAGCATGTCAACTGCATCACACAGCTTGGTGTCAGAAGCAAACTTGCTGAGGGTGCCCTCGATCCCTCTGTCCATGTCAATGAGAATGACATTAAAAGATATTGGTCCCAGTACAGGCTTCTAAGGGGCACCAGTTATTAGTTGTCTGCACGTGGACACAGAGCTATTGATCCCACCTCTGTGAGTCAGATCAACCAGCCAATTCCTTATCCACTGAGTGCTCTCCCTGTCAAATCCATGTTGAGACAAGGATGTTGTGAAGGACTGTGTGAAATGCTTTGCACAGTTCAAGGCTGACAAGTGTGACATCAGTCACACTTCCCTCATCCACAAATGTTCTAACCTCACTGTAGGCCACCAAATTCGTCAGGCACATTTCCCCCTTAGTGAAGCCATGTTGGCTGTTAGCAATGACAAAATTTCACTAGGGCATGATCACTGCAGCCCAGACTGCCTACAGTCTTGACCTTTCACATAAGTCTTTCTGCATTAGTGAGCAACAGATCTCACAATTACTGTTCTTCGGTTAGAGTCTCCATCACCCATTCTAGAAAGCTATCCTCAATGGATCTGTTTCCTGGACTACTTGCAGTTTGTTGGGCCAATTTGCCAGATGTTACAGTTGGTTTAAGTCCCCTCCCAGGCTCAGGGCCTGCAAGCAGGAGGATTCCCAAGGTTGACAAACAGACTCCTCATCTCCCTTCAGGTGGCCTGTGGTAGACACTAACAACAAAATTTCCTTTGTTGACTTGATCTCTAATTATCACCCATGAGCTCTCAGTCCTGAAGTTCAAAGAGTTCCATGGGATCAATCTCATTATTAACACAGCAGGCAACTTTCCCACTTCTCCTTCCTTCGATTCTTTCTCATGAGGAAGATTTACAGTGTTTTCTTTTGAAGTGTAGAACCTAACAGTGAAGGAGACCTAGGCTAGGTTGCTGCTATTTTTAACCTGCTTCCCAGTCTTACATACCCTCTCAGTTGCTAATTCTCCTAAAGCTATAGTACTAGTCTTCCTGCTCTTTTTTTAACTTAGTCTGATGGGACAAGAATGGACTTTAGACTCCACCAATGAGATGTCATTGCTTCTGTAGAATAAAGTTTTGCACTGACTGCCATGTTTTTATTTAGCTTCAAAACCAGGATAAAATACATTCCTGATGTTTTAAAAACACATAATTTGTTTGCTTAATCAATGAGTAGTGTAATATGATTGCTTTTGACAGACTCACTGATAAGAAAATCAATACTTCCCTACTTGTGCCCTTCAACGAGTCCACTGTGTAAGGGGAGGAGAAATATAAAAACCAGGGATTTAAATGTATGAATAAGAAAATAAAAATTTGCTAGCTTGCCCCTTCATTAGACTTCATAGGACACTCTTCCATGAGGAATATTTTTATGGACTTTACTATTTTACACCTCTTTTTATACTATGCTTTTCCCTATCCCAAATTAACCATGCTTAAGGTCACTAGGGAGTTTAAAAGCAAATTCACATCATACTTTCAGGTCATGCTATTACAGCAGTGGTTTATTTTTGCAAAGAATAATCTAATCAAGAAGCTCTTGGACAGCCTTTATTGCTAACAGCAGCAACTGCAACAAAGTAAGGCTGGCTCTATGGATAAATAACCCATTGCCAATTCTGGGGAAAAGCAGAAGCTTGTACTTTTTGCAGGGAGTTGCATTCAAAAGATATATCAACATATTTAAATAAGAATTGCAAGGATGTAAATACAGATTATTGAAAGCTGAGATTGCATTGTTATATTCAAAGGATATAACAACATATTTACATAAGAATTGCAAGGATGCAAATACAGATTA
The DNA here is from genome assembly GCF_028551555.1 of Melozone crissalis. Lineage (NCBI taxonomy): Eukaryota > Metazoa > Chordata > Aves > Passeriformes > Passerellidae > Melozone > Melozone crissalis. The sequence goes on along the minus strand of NW_026535783.1, from coordinate 31,403,494 downwards.
TTGAAAACTCAAAATTCTCCTTTTTTAGTTTTTCCTGCTCTCAACTGTATAATATGTGTGAACATACATAAATATATATATAAATTGTCACTGGGGAAATGAATGTTAAAACTTTGAAAGCAGTGTTTCTAATAGAGCCACAAGTATCCATTACAAGAGGATCTTAAACTTTATCAGAATATAGATGAAGGTATTTGAAATTTTCTGTCACCAGTGGTGAGGTTATTTTATCATTAGCCAAGTTACTCTTCATTGCAGTTTGCTCTTACTAGAAAAAAAGTTGCTCTATTTTTTTTAAAAAATGCTTGCAATGGGAAGTGAAGTTTAAAAAAGTTACTACAACAACTGGTGTGAAATTACATTAGTTAACAAGACTCAAACTGCCCGTGTGAAGTCATCAGGAGGATTTCCCTCTGAGAAAATTGCTGGCCCTGAATAATGTTACTTGTACCATTTGCCCTTTCCCCCACTTTCTAATAATGTGACATCGATGGACACAATTATACATTCATCCATCTGGGTTTTTTTCTGCACAGGAAGTAATTTGTCTAGCAGTCATAAATTAGGCTCTTTCTGGTACCTAAATTATATTTCCTTTCCCTCTTTTTGCTTATAAACCCTCCTTTAATGAAATGACTCCATAGAATCATATTCCTGCTAGAACCTTTCCCTTTATTTTTTATGCTTCTAGGAATCTGATAAAGTCAAAAGTGCTGAAGCAGCTTTTTAGTAATATGCTTCCAGTCTTCAAGTGCAAAAAAAGAGCCCAGTTTTGCTGATTGCCTTAACAAAAAGCTCATTTCAAATCTTGGACCAGTTGTAGGGGTTTTTCCCTCTCCCATTTTTCCACAGATCAAAAGCCATTTAATAAGTGAGGTATTTTTTTCCCACTTCAGCTTTGCGGTTGTGCACTGGCAGGAGCTATGACTCTATATATTTTTATTTCAGTAGTTTGCATTGCCCATGACTGTGAATCTATACTGGTATTTCTATCCTTGGGGTCTAAGAATCAATTCTCTTGTACTCCAGAAGATTCCTAAGAAGGTATACTTGTTCTTTTCTCATTTCTCAGTCTACTTACCTGCACTGAGATATGTTACTCCTATCTTTCTTTCAAATGGCACTTTTCCTGAAGATACATGGCTGAAAGGACTGCTAGTCAATACCTTGCTGGTTATTTACCACAATAAATATTAATCAAATAGGAATCAGCTTTTCTAATGATATGGCTGCAATGTGTTACTTAGGAGCTGTAGTAATTCCTTCTTGTCATGTAACAGTTATTTGATTGTTGTTCATACAAAACTGCAATTGCATTAGTGTTCTTACATAACTATCTTACCTATACAGATGCCTTCTTCATTCTGTATGTTTCTGCAAGTGCCTTCCAAACCATGCAGGCAAGTATGTAATGTAAGCCTCGTTGCACCTGCTTAGGCCCAAAGTGTGTGCAAGAGGGCCTGTGGGATGAGGTGACGTGAGCAAGCTGCAGGCTGCGTTTATTGTTATGCGTGTAGGTTGTAGGCTGGAGGCCAGATATTCTTGACTTGGCTGCAGAGAAATGTCAACCCAATTTCTTCCTCTAAATGCAGAGGACAAGAATTTCTAAGACTATTCCATAAAGCAGTGACTGTTTAGCCTGGAGAAGAGAGAGTTTGTGGCAGGGGTTTTGAGTGTATATAAATCTCTGGAGGGAGGGTGAGAAGAAGATGCAGCCAAACACTTTCCAGTGGTGCAGAAGATCTCAAGATAGCCAGGGGACACTCTGAACACTTTATATTGTCAGGTTTACTAAGCACTAGCACAGTTTGCCAGGTGGGTGTTGAAATCTGCATCCTTGAAGACACCCAGAAGCTGACTAGACACAGTCCTAGGTAGCCTGCTCTGGGCGCTCCTGCTTCAGCAGCAGTTGGTTCTCCAGAGGCCTCTTTCAGCCTCAATCATTTTGTGAGTCTCTGATTTCACTTTACAGTTAATGAATCAATAGGAAAATCCTATTTTGGGAGCTGCTCAACTTACACAAATATCTTTCAGTACAGAAATAATAATCAGGTTAGTTTATTCTGATTGTCTTTTAACATGTGAACTATTAAGACACCAAAATTACTTCTGTTGTTTCATGACAACTCCCAAATACTTCTGGAATACCAGCAACCAAGCTGGTGAACATACATACCAAGTAAGTGTTTACAAAGTGGTCACAAAGATTCTTTTGGGCTTTGAATGTAAGCCTTAGGGTTGAATAAAAAACATGGCAGTGTTAAGTCTGCCTTCAGCATCCCCTAGGATGTTACAGGGATGTGTTGAGTGAAAGAATGGAAAGAGCTGTGCCATAGATCTTCAGATCATTCTAACTGAGAGACTTCTTGAGGCTGTTTACTCCACACCAATTTAAAACCCAGACAGTTTATGATGGGACAAATAATCATTGCTGTTACCCTTTGGGAACTTTCTAAGTAAATTTATCATTCCCTCATCCTTAACTTTATAATCATCCTAAACTCTATAATCATGTCTGTTTAATATCTAAGGGCTTGAAACCATGAAAATCATGAAAACCAGAGGTGACAGATGCTCTTAGAAGTTTCCAAACAAAAAGTACCAGAGTTAGAATAGGAGTAGTAAGCTAAACATTTATTACTAGAAGTCGAATTTATTCAAGACAACAAAAATTTATTCAAGACAATAAAAAATACCAGATGCATTTGATTATAATTCTAGTGAGAGATCTTACGCAAAACCAACATAAAAACCCACAGCAGATGCTGCTATTTATTAATTTTGCCAGTTCATTAAGTTCTTTGTCTCATGTTGCTAAATGCTTTGCAAAAAAACACTGATGCTATTGTGATACACCTTGAAATGTGGAAATTGTCAGAACAAATTCATCTATTTGGAGAACCTATCAGTGTAAAAGAGTAAATAAATTTATTTTCTGTCTTGAAACTGTCAGGAACTTTCTCTTTCTGCTGGTCAAGTTAGTTGACACAAATGTTGTTCTGACAGGCTGAGTTTGATTGCTTGTACCTAACCTCCTCATCAAATCTAATTTGCATGAAAGAACAAAGCTATAAGGAAATAAAAACAGACAGTGCAAAAGAATGCACTTTAGGCATAAAGTGCAGCATTTCAAGTTTAGGGTAGCACAGATTAATTATTTTTGTCCCATGTAACTGCAAGCTCCAAGAATTTGAAACTCTGCTAAGATATCAAATGGGAAATGACATTGCCAACAACATGAAGAGTACAAGAAAAAAACTAGAGGTGATATTTCTATTCAGGAGAACAGTAGTAAATGGTTGTTTAAACAAAAACTGGTTATAAAAGTCTGTCTGAAAGAAGCATCAAATCTGCAACAAATATGTTATGTGACTTTCTTCCCTAGAATGGCACCTTAGAGTACATAGCTCCTATATGTTTATCTGTCATGGTCTTGTTTCAGCAGCTCTGTAAACCCAATACTAACAGGAATTATGCTAGTTGGTCAGAAGAGTTGCAGGAAATAGCTGGTGCATTCAAGATTTCTTCTTCATATAATCTTGGTTATTATGCAATTTAAATTGTAGTCTGGTTTGAACAGGGGCAATAAATTTAATATTTTTATAAAAAATGCACGAGGCTATGTCAGAAAAGAAAGATTTTCCAATAGAGTTGATATCCTTTATCAATTTTAGTTGCCAAAAGAAATTAATTTCTGTCAAGTGAAGACATATAGCAGCCAAATATTCCTAGTGGTTCTTGACCATCTTTTGAGTTAAACAAACTGTACACAGAAAATCTATCATGTGCGAGGTTTTGTTGTTGTTGTTCAGTTTGGGGTTTGTGTTTGGGGCTTTTTGCTTGTTTGTTTGGGGTTTTTTATCTGACGTAGTTCAGCCATATTCAAAATGTTTTAAGTAAAGAACTAGAGCAGTAATATGTAGTATAGCAGTATATTTGTTATATCTATAGTTATTTTACAGATCACAACAATTTAATAGGATTCTGTCATTTGTAAAAGATAACCTAGTAATTGACACAAGTCCTCATAGGTTGTTTATGGAAATCTGCTTATTTTCCAGAAAATTCTGAACTTGATCAAATTATTAGAATCTGCAATTATCTTTCAAATACTATTGGTAGCTGTAAATGTCTTTCAGGATGATTTAGACTATATTGAATCCTGAGGAGAGACAAATGTCTCGGTCAAGTACAGATGAAGATTCTGCATCTGCAAATTTGTTTAAAATAGATTTTAATTACATGTAGAAATTTAAATGCACTGATAGCAGGTTTTTGTGGTGTGCCATTTTTTATAGTAGAAAAGGGAGGCCAGACACAAATACAGAAGGCTTTTTAAGCTGTTATGTTGTCCCTTTTTATTTTTTCAAGATGTCTGACTCTTCCTTTTAAATTGTTAATGGTATAAATGAAAGAAAAACACAGCAACTGTAATCCTAGCCAAATGACTCCACTGTCCTAAATTTCTGATGTTATTTAGCTGTTTGAAGTCTCTTTTGGTGTTGGGTTTGTCTCATGTGTAAATCATTTACAAAAATAATATTTTCTATTAAGACAAGATTCCTGTTCTGGCACATCCTAAATATACTCAAATAGCTTTTTCATCTTCCTAATTTCTTTTCGCTTATCTGATTATGTAGTTTTTGCTCAACTGTCATCCAATACATGGATTTTGTCAGTGTCATTTCTGCTGACAGGACTAAAATTTCTCTTCTTCTGAATTTCTTATTTCAGGGTATTTGCTTCTGCCCAACAGATGAAGATCTCTGGAGCAGGAATCTCATACTAACTTTGCTGTGCCATAGCATGGAGAGACCAGCCAAAAGAAGGGGAGGAGAAAACACTTAGTGCTAATGAAGTGAAAACAGTAAGATGAAGATGACTCAAGAAGTCAGGAAATATACTTGCTCGCATGTCATTAAGAGTCTTCATCTCTCTTTGGCAGAATTGTTTGCAAAAATACAAACAAGAAAAAGCCAAACAGAAAGAAATGCGGGAAAAAAAGAGGAAAATAGTGACAAAACCCTCCCATAGTAGATTACTGGGCAAATTATCTCTAGCAAAGAGTTACCACTAAGAAGTTGTTCCAGGTCAGAGGATGGCCTTAGCAAGCTGAGCAACGTGAACATATCGGGCATTATAGGTAGTGTTACTTTTTTCCTCCTCTGAAGGGAGGCACTGTTCTTTCTCCCCTCAGTGGCATGTGACTATCCATTTACTTAGATCCACATTGGAGAAATAGTTCTGAAAGGCATGCTGATTTTTAACTCATGCTGTGATGTGGTTGACCTTTTGAGTATTGTTTGTAGTGGAATTTGCTCCTTTGCAGGCCTTTTGGCATTTGAAAGCTGTGGGGATTTTGGAGAGGTGCCTAACAACTGCAGAAGGGATGTTATTTCTCAAGTATCCAGCCATCTCTGCAGCTAACATTAGCCTAATTGGGACTTTCTTCTGTTATATTTCTGTATAGTTGACAGGAATGAGCAATGATGTGTGTTTGAGACAGGAGCTGGAAATGGTTTGCCTAATTCTGTTCAATGTGTAACTTTCTAAAAAAACCCTTTTCATGCCAATTTGTGCAATACACTATTGCTTTAAACGAGCGTCATCAAAGCAAACATTCATTCACAGTTGGAACCTGATACTGGGTCTTCCCTAAACTGCTGCTTTCTGTAGTTTTTGTGAAGTTACAAAAACAACAATTTATAGGTCAAAGATGGCAGAAAACACAAGAAAATTCAGAGCTCTCAGACTTGGCAGGAGGCAAGAAAGGTTAAATGATACAGGCTGGTCTCCTGTAATAGCTATAGAGTAAATTGACAAGTGTTTCTGCAATTGGTAGCTGCTGATCCCTTGGTTCCGCTCTGAGACAGGGTGATGTCACCTGATATGGAAATTGCTTTGGCTGCTCCTGCGCCAGGACTCCACTGCTGGGGACTGACTCTGCTCCTTGAGTGCCTTTCTCTCTTCTGTCAAATGGTTTCTAAATGTAGAGAAACCACATTTTGAGAAACAATATCTTCTGGGAAGGAAGGAAGTGGAGGAAGGAAGGGAAGGAAGGGAAGGAAGGGAAGGAAGGGAAGGAAGGGAGGGAGGGAGGGAGGGCAAGGAGTAGTAAATTTTCCAGTTCTCTGATAGATGTATCTGTGGTTATACACTGGTGTACAGGGGCGTGAGTAAATATATGTATTGCAGTAAAAGATCTCAGTATTGTATAAGTGACCCTGCCCCAATTCTAGTTATTGTAAATGGGCTGCAGCTGTGATGTCCTTAATTGGGCGGCAGCTGTAGCCCGTGGAGGTAGCTGGGATAAAAGGGGAGTGGGTTGGGCAGCCAGGGAGAGCCTTGGAGGATCCCTGATGAAGCAGGAGTAGCACTGCTGTGAAGAGTTGCATGTGAGAAAACCACCCAGAAGGTATGGGACTCTAGAAATATTATAACAACAATATGAATACAACACTGGTGCATCAGACAGAAAAATTGCAATGCTCTGCCTTCTGTCTGTTTAAATTAGAAAAAATCAAATGAGAAATATATATAAATAAAGCATTGTGACCTAATACTCCATCCACAGTGTGTACTCACACTGCAAATCAATGATGGCAAGGCTGCACACGCAAAGCAGTTTGTGTCTGACCAGATATGAGTGTGTGTTGCAAATCATTTTTTTTTCTGAATCTCTGAGCTTAAGCTACCAATCTTTAGGGATGAGTGGTCTTCTTTTTCTGCAAGACACATATTTGTTCAAGTGATGCAGTGAGACAGATAGCAGCAAGAGAAGATATAAATCAGCTTCTCTGCTACACTCAGACTTTTCAATTTGTGGCACTGTGGTTCACAGAGCTAGTAAGGGGAAACACGGACAAATGAATTTGAAACAATTTAAAGAGGAAATCATGTGCATTGGAACTGTAAGCTTAATTTCCCATGTGCTAGCAGAGCTGCATAGGAAAGTTAATGCCTATATCTATCTCTATCCTTATCTCACATATGCTATACAAAACTTAGCTGTCTGTAGTATTTTCTTGGCTTATCACTGCTGTTACTAAAGGGTTTTTGTTTGTTTGGAGGTCTTTTCAAATGGGTTCATCACAAGACTGTTCAAATCAGACCCGGAGTCCTGTTGCATGAATGCATTTTTGCTATTACCAAAATACTCCTAACAACAGAAATAATTCTGTTCCACTTCATATTCACAATAACTCCACTTCTATTGGTTAAAGCCATGCATAGATTCTGCACTGCCCTAGGACTAAAAAAATTGCCATAAGGAACAAAATTAAAGCAATTCAAAACAGTCAAAATGTTGAAATATTTACAGAAGGTGGACAACCAGGATGCTGAGAAGTCTCAAGGGCAAGACTTATGTGGAGTGGCTAGGCCATTTGTTTTGTTTAGCTTGACAAAGAGAAACTGAGAGATGACCCCACGGCAGTTTACATCTTCCTAAGGAGAAGGGGTGCAGGGGGGAAGCAGGGAAGGGGTCTAAGTTCACCACTTATCTTCTTTTATGAGGAAATGGAATAAAAATGCATCAGAGGAAGTTCAAAATTAATTTTAGGGAAAGGTTCACTGATAAGGATGTTGGTCCACTTCCTCAGGGAAGCAGTTGTGGCACCAACCTTGTCAAAATGTCTTCAATGAGCATCTGGATGATGTTGCTCGTCACATGATCTAGTTTGAGGTAGTTCTACAAGGAGCAGGGTGTCAGACTTGATGATCCTTGTCAGTTCCTTCCAATTTGAGGTCTCCTGTGATTCTACGCTTTTATTTGTGGCACCTTCCACAGCTCCTTTTGGAAGGGTGAAACATCAGACCACACCAAATGCTTTGTTATATGCCTGGTCCCATTCACGCTCTCTTCTGTTCTGATTCATTAAAATGTGCACTCCTTCTAATGCTGACTGTTTCTACTAATAACTAGGTTATTCACCTACACTTACTTGACAGATGTTACATTTTTCTGTTATTCCCTTTTCAGGCTGGATATAGGTAGACAACCAAGGTATGTATGATGCACATATGACATTAACCTACCCTAGAAGAATAACTTGTACTGTGATTTTCATGCAGCCCATGTCAACTGTGCTGTTTCTACAGGGCACCTGGGCTTGGGCAGATACAAAACACACGACTTTATCTAGGTGTAACCTGATAATTCATGTTTAATATCATGACTGAAATGTAAGACTGTGGTTTAAGAATGGTAAGTCCCAATATAGTGCTCTCACTGGCACTCACCTCCACTCCTCGTAGCAGGAGATTCTAAAGTCAAAGATCACAGGAACAATTTGCTGGGAACAGCAATGAGAGAAGAAAATAATAGCAACAATATTAATAACAAGTTGTACAAAAAGAGGGTGATTTACATGTTAAATTCTCACCAAGCCTGAGGCAATGAAAAACAATGGTGGCCAGATTTCATTACCCCACCACACTTTTTTTCCAGCTGTTAGCCAAGCACTTTAAAGTCTTTAAATCTATATAAGGCTTTTTCTTTATTCTTTGACTAATATTTAATGACCCCTCTGATTTCCTCCAGCTTTTCAGTACATATTTTTTTAAAAATAAGGGCTCAAAAATCCCTGAGGGACTTCAAGCCTGACATCTTAATTTCATATAAAGAAGTAAAAAGCCTTCTGCTACTTCCATTTCCTGTATCTATCAAAGGGCTTTTGATACATTGCCTTTTTTAGTCAAAAATTGCTCCATTCCCTTTTTCAGTCAAAATATTGTAAAAGAACTTTTTATTTTGTGAGTTTCCCCTTCTTATTCTGAATTCTTTTTATTATACCTGTTACCTTACACTTTGTCATGCAAAAAAACTTTTCAAATTTCAAAGCAATTTCAACTAGGCCACTTTGAAAAAAGAAATCACATTGATGTGTCATATAACCATAGTCTCTTACATAACCATGTGTATAAAACTGCAAACCTTTGTGGAGCCAGACCATCCCCTTTCTTGCATCTTAATTACTGGCATGCCCCCAAACACTTTCCTATTGCTAGAGATTAATTTGGTCCTATTGATCAGAATATTTTAGACAAAATTTGCAAAATGCACTTTTTCTCCACTTGCATGTTATGAGAAAGTGCTTTATTGCATAATGCCTGAATGCTTCTCAGCATTTTTAATTCTCTCAGCCCTCACTGGACAGTAGTCAAAGCCAATATCCCTTCTCTGAATGTTGCGAATGTTTAACTTTTTGTTGGAAACCAAGACTACCCAGTAGATAACATGAAATATAGGTTTTGTAACATGAAATATACCATTATAAATTTCAGATAACAGTTAGGTTACCTGTAATAAAAATAAATTCTGACACAAGGTACAGAATGCACTTATCAAGTGCAATTTATCAAGTTATTAAAAAGAAAATATAAAATACTCATCTCTTAATGAAAAATTAATCTCACAGTCACTTAGATCAAGTACTATTTTCAGCATCCCGACAAAGTCAGCATTTTTGAAGAGATAAAAAATAAAGTTAAAAGACATCAAGAATACATGGATTATTTACTAACTGTATGTAAAGCTAGGTCACAGAACATGCAAGAATATGTTAAATGAAAGCACCAGTCTGAAGGATTTTATTTCTGCTCCATTTTTATCTCATACTTTTAATTTGTGTGCTTTTCTTGTCTTTAGTTAGATGGTTGTTGTGGTGGGATTTTCTCTACTTGTCATTCCCTTGTTATTTAAAATATCTATCATATTTCACTAGAAGAGACACTATTGAAAAGGCAAAATATCTGAGCAATGGCAGCTTCATCTATTGTGCACTAGCAGAAGCCTGGAAGTTTTCTTTTAAGTCTTTATAGTGGGAATGCTGTTGAACATCTCCTTGAAAGAAATGATGTCTTGTTCTGTTTCTGTTCCGATACCAATGTCTTTTTGATAACAGACTACATATTCATTATTTTTGTCATGTCTTCATCATCATTAATAATGTAACATCTCAGAAAATCAAACAATATTTTAGTCAGGAGAAAAATAAGTATGATTTGCATAGCTGCACAAGAAGACAATGCTGCTAATTTTTTGAATGGGTGGCAGTGAAAATCTGATCTCATAGAGACAAAAAGACTGCAGAAACATATCTATAGTAGGATTAGGTTGGAACATGGATAAAATTGGTTTGTCGCATTGCATCATGCCTCCACGAATAGCAGTGATACTAATGGCATTTAATAGTGACACTAGAGTAACAGGTCATATAACTTTTGTATTAGCTATTTGAATTAATTTGAAGAGAGTTTTCATGAAAATTTTAGTTTCTTACAATGTGATAGCAAGAATGACCAGGGCACTTGTGCTTGTACAGAGAAGGGAAGGGGAGTAGAAATCTTCAAGCAGTTTGTTTTACAAGAATGGCCTGCTGGTATCAGACATTAATATTAACAAAGAAAAGTAATACTTGGCACTGAATTCTGTTCACTTAAACAGAGTCTAAAAAAACCCCAACTTTTAAATGTGTGTGAAGTTATGTCCATTTCACAAATCTTAGAAAAGAGACAAAACCAAAGCAACTGATTTGACCAAAATGCCTGAAAAAGTCCACAGGACTTCAGAAAGGCACTGGCACTTTCAAGGACTATTTCCTTAAATATGGCTTTTGGGAGAGAGACAAGTAAAAATTATGCCTTCAGGTATCGGATCCCCAGGACTCTAAAACAGTGTTTATTTTGAAAAATATAATAAGATCCACTCTTGTAACTTTTTTTCACGAGTCATATTTAACTTTTACCTGAGAGCAAGCACTGAAACCGTCTAGCTCAGTTGGGAAGAACTATCCAGATGGAAGGAGAAAGGGAACACTAAAACTCAGTCAGAATGGACATGTTCTCTGAGGGAAAGAACCTCTTCTTGGGCTTCTGCAAGGACCATGCCAAAATTGGTTGTCTGCCTGCTAAAACCAGATCAGCAGCCAGCTAAACTGTCTCACTGTTTTATGGGTTCTCTTTTATAGAGCTGTTGTTTCAGAATGGATAACATTCCCTCTGCAAGTTTTCTGGTCATTGATTAACCCTTTCTTTTCTTCAAATGAACCCACAGAAAGGTATGACACAAGCTTTCAAAGAAAATATCTTCAGGTGCTGGCTAGCAACCACTTAGGGAAGTAATTATAGGACATGCAAAGAGCAGTTAATTTGTGGGATAGAGAGATGCATGGCTTTGTTAATTTCTAAACATGCAGTTATATCTTTTTTGTAACCTGAAGTTACTGAACAGGAAGGCATTGCCTGAAATAATCTGTCTGTCCTCCCAGCAGGAGTTAAGGATAGTAAGGGCAGGTGGGTACCAGTGCTCCTTTGCTCTTTTAAGTTTCAGCTCTGCCACTGAGTTCACTGAGGTCCCACCCCATCTCTTCCCCTTGAAATCACCTTTCAGAAAATTTGTGCAGGCACACATTCCCTGCCAGACAAAGTAAAAATCATAGCTTCATTGATCCACACAGAAAACACATTCTTTTTCATTTAAACACCCTTCCTAACCAATGTGGTTTCAATTCTAAACGTAGAGCTGGTAGCATTGGATTATTTTCAGCATTTGGAAGTGAAATCCACCTCGGAGGTCTAAGGGGAGTCTGTGAGATCTGATACCCAGACTTCATTCAAGCTTCAGAAATTTTGGTTGCCATCACTTCAGTTTCCTGTGACTACTGGATTTGTAGCTTTCACTGAGTAAATTAGGAATTTCTACACTTGGCAGGATGTTTTGGAATATTTCCATTTACTTTTATGTATTCTAAAATACCAAATTAACATAATGTCTAAAAAGATGAGTGCATTGCCTTCTTAAATATACCCAGGTGTTAGGCTCCACAAAGCATTTAACTTCAATTGGTGCTAAAAACCAAATTGACCTAGAAGGATATATTGGGATTTCTAAGGAAATATATGCTAAATTACTTCAGGGAACTGAATTTGTAGCTCAGCTCAAACAGTAATTTTCTCTATTGCCAGTGGCATAAAGAGACATCCATTTCCTTTATAACATATGCTCTTCTGGATGACCTTTGGCAAATTTCACTGGATCATATGAGTGCTGCAAAAGACAGTGACAGCCATAAAGAAGCAAAAAAAAAAAAAATCCCTGGAGGGATTTTATTTTAAAGTTTTCTTTCTGCAGAATAACAGCGTTGGAGATACTGATGCACATATTGAATATTCCTTCAATTGTACATTAGTGCCATGATTATTTACATGCAGGGATCTATCAAAATTTCAATTGTTTTGTTGTGAATGAAGAAAAGAAATACACCAATTATTTCTTAGCCAACCTATGAGATATTTTTGGTGATCACCACATTTGGCAGAGAAGCAATTTCACAAGCTGGTCTGCATTAGTTTTTGTATGGCTTTCAGGTTTTAGCAATGCATCAGCCTGCAGTTTTGCTGAATATTTCTTGAAATGTTCAATTTCTTGATCATCTGTAATTGTTCCAAATGCAGAAGCAGCTAACAATCTGAATAACAGATACTGGTGGAAACCTCAAGATCTATTTTGACCTTGCAATGGATTTTTAATAAGTGATAAATATAATTTAAACTAATGCTATCTTTTCTAAATGATGTTCTATTTTTATTTTAAAACCTGCTTGCATGAGTTAAAAATAAAAATATTCAAGGTTTAATTTTGACTGAATTTAGCAGCATTTGTTCTGGAACAGATGAGATTATTTGAAATGATACTTCACAAAATGCCATGTCAAACTCTTAAAATTTATAACTTTTTGTATGAATAGGCACAAATTTGACTTATAATTCTGTTACAGAAAGACACCTTCAGTGAGTTAACAGATGTTTGCAAATTGTATTACGACAGATGGTACTGATGTTCATTTCGATTAGAGATTCATATGGCGAATACAGAAATGTGAAGTTCCTTTGGAAGACTAGAACAGACTCAATATTGCACAGAAATGCTATGGGGCTGAGAAACTCAGAGCAAACCTCATCCCTGTCCATTTGCTCTTTGTAAGCAACAGAACAGGATTTCTTTTCAAAGGATGTGATGACAGGCCAGGTGGGAATGGCTTTAAAGTGGAAAAGGATAGATTACATGTTAGGAAGGAATTCATTACTGCAAGGATGCTGAGGCACTGGAACAGGTCGTCTGGAGACGTTGTGGATGCCCCACCACTGGAAGTGTTCAAGGACAGGTTGGACAGGGTTTTGAGTACCCTGGTCTAGTGGAAGGTGTCCCTGCCCATGGCAGGGGCATTGGGATGCAGAGCTCTTTAAGATTCCTTGCAACCCGGGCCATTCTAGGATTCTAGGATTTATGCTTATAACAACCTGCAGTTGTAGATATGCAGCTGAGGAGATACAGTGCCAGGTCTCAGCTACAGAGCAGGTGTGCTAAATTTATAGCCAACACACACTGGTGCTTGTTCATGTCCTTCCCTAAATCTCTTTTGTATGAGAAAATTTGTATCTGCACAGTAATATATTGATAACTTTCACTTGATCACAGTAAATTCCAAAGTAAATAACAAAGCCATTTAACATCTCCCTTGCCTTCTCTGATGTCTCTCTCTCTCATAAGTAGCTTTCATCTCAAATTATATCACCAAAAAGTCAAGTCTTTTTCTGTGTCCCCATTGTGGTGGTTTTAACTCAATTGGATGAGTTTTTTTAGATACAACTTAGAGAAACATTACAAAGCTTTCTAACATGATTTAATTGCCTAGGAGAGAAAGAAATATTAGAAAGTGTAAGGGTCATTTATATGTTAAAAATATTCTGTGATCCCAAGGAGTACTTGTAAAACCTTTCTGAGTGCAATAAACCATTCCAGGTCCCAAACTTCTAAAAGGAGTTAACTGTCAGATTACTATGATTTGTGCTTCATGTTCCCATCATTACAGGAAACAGAAGAGAAGCTCAAAAATAAAAAGGACAATGCTTTAGCAGAATATCAGGCAAAAATGGCTGTGAAACACAATTTCAAGCAAATCTGTTAAGTGATTTATTTCATCATTTGATTGAAGCACAAAAGGTAAACATGCATTTTATTTGGGATGCAAGTGAAATAATTGATCCCTTTCACTCCTAATATCTGTAGCCAACGTTATATTCTGGTCTTCAGAGTGTATATGTATACATTGAATTGTGGGTCACCCACTACACCACTTGCACTGGGCAAAGATCTTCTTGTGAAGATCTCAGAGGAAGTTTCTGATCAGATGCTACTGAGGAGAACAAGAAAAGCAGTTTCTTTTTTAATAACTCAAGAAAATTAACACATTAATGATTCATGACCCTAGTGACATCTCTTTTGTTAATTAATCCCAAATCTTCCCTAACCCCACAGTTTGGTGCAGGGATATCAAAGGTCAGAGCAACGGAGATTTGTGCCAGTTTTGTAAGGGACAAAGACCAGCCTCTGGCTCCCACAAGAAAATTCATAGCTACTTTGTCCCAAATTCCTGATGTCTCCTTATAAAAGTCTGTCATTTGGAACTCTAATTCTGCTGTGATTTGCCAAAGTATAAGAATTTTGAGCCAGTGTCCACATAACCCCCTTTTTCAGTAGTGTGAAGCACAGAATCAGCTCTCACTGAAAAAGAGCAATAATTGCAGCAAATCAGTTTAGGCTTTCTCTACATATATAGTAAAAGGACATCATTGTATGTTTTGCTGCTTTTAAAAAAATTTTAGCTGCTGAGCAATCTTTGTTGATGTAGTGTACATGGAAAAATGTCCAATAATTTATTGAATTACCTAATTCTGTTTTATTGCAACATTGTGTGAGTGGGTACAATAGGAACAACAATTCTGTGTTTGGAAGGCAGGATAAAATTTTTAAGATACGTTAAGAGAATATCATCATTATGCCTGAAAAAACGATATAAACCACATATTAAATTTGCACAGTACTTTATGAGCATGCTATGGACATTTTAGCATACTTTAAATTGAGAGACCCAAGACTAACTTTAAATTTAAAGTGAGTTGTGTTTTTCAGATACCTCTGAAATGTCCTTTATACCTAGAATCCTTGTGAAAGACTCTTATTTACACAGCCAGTACCGTATGAATATGTGCATGCACTGCCACAGAAGAGAAAAAGTTAATTTAATACTAGCAGAAATCGGTGAAAGGGATTTTTTGACTTTTGACTTGCTCTTTATAAATCAATGTTAAGAAGTATATGAGGAAAAAGTCAAAAGCAACCATGGGTTGTGGCAGAAGGCTCCTGCCCCACTCCCTGCTGCAGAAAGCTTATCTGCTGTGTCCATCAGCTGGTGCACATAGGTGAGACAAGCCAGGCCAGACAGACGCCCCGCATGGAGTTATCTCTGACACCAAGAGAGCGAGATCTCCAGCTGACAAATAAACATCTTTGCCTTGGGAGCAAGATGTATAGAGACACAGGTTAGGAATTATTGACAGAAAAACACTGCATTTCACTATAAAAGCTACACAAATTTTCGTAGAGGCAGAAGTCTCCTACACACCTATGGAAACATGTAGGGCTCCTCCCCAAATCATTGGATGCATTTTCATGGTTACTTTTCCAGAAAGTGAAGTCACTATCTGTGATGTGTTTAAAAAAAGATTGGATGTGACATTTGGTGCCATGATTTAGTTCAGATGTTAGTGCATGGGTTTTAATAATGGTCTTGAAGGTCTCTTCCAACCTAATGATTTTGTGTTTCTGTGAAATTGAGAGCACAGGATTTTTGATGTATGCCTCATCAGAAATTGGATGGTAAGATACATGGAATCCTAATCTCTACTATTTCTTCACTAGCTGAAATATGAACCTTATTATAGTTCACTGAATTGTTTATCTACTAGTAGTGTACTTTTATTTATCCTGCATAGTAAGTTACCTTTAAAAGTCTTATGTCAGTTAAATTTGTGTCTATTAAATAAATAACTCATTTTTTATTAAACATAATTGGCCATTATTAAGAACTTGCGAACGAGAGTAGGTTTTGGGGTGCTAGCTGCCTCAATAAACTACTGTCTCCTGTGAGAGGCCTGGGCAGAGGCAAAACTTGCTTAAACTCCCCTCTCCATTCAGAACAAGGTTCAGAGAGATTTTTCTAATAGGGTTTGTAAATAGACTTTAGCTCTTGATAAATTTGCATCATGATACATTTAAAATTCCAAATTTATTTTGTTATACATAGTCATGAAGTTAAGGCATATTCTTTTTGAGATAAGAAAGAGTAAGAGTAATGGCTTGTGAAAATGCAGATTTGGTAAAAACAATAGGTTTCTTTTTGAAATAATTTAACTGGTTTTAACTTGGGTTTTTCTTTGTTGTATCTATACACCAATATTCCTGCTAAATAAAGGAGCCTATGTCTGTAATACTTTGTGGTTTCCTCAGTTCCAGCTGTCTTTGAAAACATTGGGGCACTTTTTACTTGCTAAAAAACATGCATATAGAAATAACTTAAGGAAGGAAATCAGAGTTAACAAAGAATTTGTGTATGGCAGCCAAAAAGTACAGGAAGATCAAACATGTACAGGAAAATTATGAGTGGGAGGAAGGGAGGGAGACAGGGCATGAAATACTTCAATTTTCATATGCTGCTACAAAAGGTAAACAAGCAAGGAAATGTGCTCTTGTATCTGTAGAGACGTGTTACAGCTGGAGCACTCATCATCAGAATGTTTGTATGCTGAATGGCTTTGCCTCTGTGCATGTGAAGCATCATTATGCAGTGGAGGTATTGAGGATCTGGGATATTAATTTAGGCATCCAGAAAGAAAAAAAAAGACATTAAAAATTCTATTAACTGACTAATGACTTTAATTTTGATTTTGAAGAGAAAATATGGAGACTGACAAACACGGTGAAGAAAAGCTGTACTGAACCCTGATCCTGAGCAGGAAAAAGCATGCAACATATTTCTGAAACAAAGGTAATTTGGAACTCCTGACCCACCTTTGTCCCTAAGGAAGGTCACAGAGAGCAGAACCAAATCGTGTCTTGCTTTCTTGCTGCCCCACTCCAATTACAATTTCTGCTTTTGTATTTCCCAGTGGTTCTGCAGGATTAAGACATATTGCTAGAAAATAAGAGCTGTCTCCAAGTCTGACCACGTAAGCTATATCTGTATCCATCTAGCCTGTTTTTTCAATAAGATACCTAAGGAAGAGGGCAAGGACAGGTTGAACATACCAGAGTATTTCACACTGTCATCCACAGCTGTAAAGATTGAAGTAGTCAGGGCAAGTCAGTGACTCTGCTTTGAGCTGAATTCAGCACATACATTATACAAGATTTGAGCCACCTGAGTGTCTGAGGAGCTCAGGCTGCCTCCACACTAAACCAAATCTTGGACACCACCCTGGTCACAGTGAAACAAGTAGCACAGACCACATGCTGATCTGCCACAGAAATTGCCTCTCAAAAACTGACCTACTAATTTCCTTTAAAATTCTCACAAGGACAGGCAATCTTTCACAGATGTTGTTTGAAATATCCTTTTGAACCTGAGAAATAAAAAGACATTATGCTGGCTTAGATAATCTATTCACCTGTCTTAAAGACTGAAAATGTGACTTAGAAATGTGTTACCTATGCTGATCTAATACATTCAGAGTTTAGACAAGTGGGATTTCAGCTCTGTTTGTGTCCCCAAAACTTCCTGGTGAATAATTGCAATAGTTTGATGCTGTATGAAGTTCACCTTGGGCAGCTCCAGGCCCTTTTTGCCAGTTCTGTTACACCCAGGGCTGAGATACTGAATTTATCTCAGTAACAAGGAGTGGTGACCCTGGACAGCCATCCCTAACCAGTCTTTAAATAATCACACTGGCAAGCAACATTTCTGAGATCTCTACTTACCAGCCTGCCTACCATCACTTTCCAGTAGTGACTGCTTCCTCCAGCTACACCACCTATTTTGGGACACTCCAAAAACCTGAAGATGGGAATCAATTGGACAGTTTGGCAGCATACATATCTCATACTGGTTCATTTTAAAGAAATAAGGGGTCAATATGCTTCATCGTTTTTAAGTTTAATCTTGAGATAAAGAAACCCTGGCAAAACCTATCCCATTCCACATACACCTCATAATCTAACCCTATCCCCAAGTGAGCAGGGCACCAGGCAGAGACAGGAGTCAGCTGTGGAGTTCACACATCCTGCTTTGGTCCTCCCCCAGACTTGTGCATGATTTACTGCTCCAGACGGATCCTTATAACTTTGAAAGGCCTAGTGATATTAATCCAAGGGTAAAGAACTGGCTGATGTCATGAGAGCTCTTCCAGTGCATTTTCAAAGTTTTGGGGAATCTAGAGGGTTCTCAGTCAACTGCAAATTGGCAAATATAATAATTTACAAGACAGGCAAAAAGGATGACCTTGGTAATGGCCGTGTCTTTAAATCACAGGAACTCAGGAAAGTGGCCCAACTCAGGTCATACATTCCACTAATCAGACATCTCTCTAACTTTACTGGCATGTACTTTAGATAATGATCATTACAAAATAATTGTTTAAATTGCAATATTTTTACATCTTTTGAATGTGTACCAAGTCCATAGAATACATGAATCTTTGAATATACTTGAAGAATTAAGATTTTGATCAAGTGGACACCGCGGGAACTGAGGGACTTACCATTCTTTTGGAAATACATTTTTTTTTGGGGGGGGGATCTCTGGGATGCACAAACTCACTGGGATTTCAAACCTCAGATACAGCTCTTAGCAACTCACTAGCTGTGGGATGGTGTTAGAAATTAGGCAGGGGACCACTAACACGAAACAGGATTTAACAGTTTACTAACACCTTGATGAAGGCTTTAAGGATACCAGTGGCATTTGAAAAATGGCAGTGGTAAACAGGAACATTTTGCACTTACTAACAGTAACTCAATTGCTTTGCTGAGTTGAGGCACAGCTTAATGCAGCAGAGAATGGGCATAACGGAAAAGTCCATTAAAAAAATTAAAGCTGATTTCTTTCAGGATGTAGCTGGCATTTACTGATCATCAGAACAGATTGGAGTGGATTCTGGTTTGTTGTCATGGTGCTAGCCAGAGAGGAAGAGCTATGGTGCATAGACCTTTCCCACATTCCCACAAATGTGAACCATGCCCCAAATGTGCAAGGTAAATTCTGTTTTCACCAAGAATATTAGGTGTTCAGGTGAGGGACAGATATTTTCAGACATTGTATTATAACTGTCTTGCTGAGGATTATAGACCTGCAAAGATGAGAGCAACCAAGAGACTGTCTACATGTGTTCAAATATGAGTTAGGAATAGCTGTGTTTACCAGGGTCAAGAAATGGACTGTGTTGGGGGACACACAGTGCCTGACGTACCCAGGCTGCAGATACTCTTGCTACAGGAATACCACAGTACAGTATATGACATGGTTAGAAGCAAGTGGCTTAATAGGTTTTGCTAAGTATACCAAGAGGAAATTAACGAGTGGCCTGGATGACACATCCCTGGAGCTCTAGTGCTTAGCTATCTGATTGAACAGCAGAAATATGAAAATGGTGGTCTCCCTGGCAACAAACATAATTGTATGTTTGCCTGAAAACCTACCTCTAGGTTCAGGGCCAAGACATACCACTACTAATGCTGAATGTTTCATTTTAATGTATCTGACATTTATCACTTTCTTTTAATAAGCAACAGACTCTGAAGTGATGGCAGATAATCAAGGCTCTGAATTCTGCAATAAACTGAAATAATAAGATATCAACTGTAAAGTTGTAGGACAGAATTGAAGTTTTAGTAAGTATTTAAGGCCAGGTGATATGGGGGTCTGGCCTAGTGGAAGGGGGAATGCAATGAAATGCATTATTATATGCATGAGCTTTAAGGTTCAGACCATTCCATGATTCTGTGATTCTTCCTTCATTGATAAGAAATAAATACAGACACAATGATTTGTCATTAACATCACTGGAAAGCTCAGACCTTTACTCAAATACATAGCTAGCATTACATTTAATTTTATTTATTGAAGATTCTAGTTCATGCTTCTAGGAGTTCTGCTTCTTTTCTTATCCAAAGGACATGATTGTCCTTCAGCTTCCTGTCTGAAGCTGAGTTTTCTCTGACTTTTGTGAGTGTTACTGTGCTTTAATGATAACTAAGAGCAGTTGAAGCAGCTGGTGTATTGTTAACTTATGATCTGTACTTTGCCTCCTATCCTAGCTTAATGTATCCTATGACATTTTTCAATTAGCAAGCTTCAAGCAGCTAGAGTTTAAAAAATAGCAGTGAAATGATTTATGCTACATCTCAGGAGTCTGACTCTCTGAAATCATCACAAAAGATTCCTATTTTAATACATTCCAAGTGCTGTCGCAATGTCATTCTTCCAGACACCAACATGTGTCCAAACTATCTGACAAGGTGTTGAGAGACATCCAATGGCCACATTCAGGTGAATTAAGATGTTAATTTCCACCACCTCTTGTTGCTCTCCACACTCTATTGTTCTTCTAGTCTGGTCTGGAAAAAACACTGCAAGCAGAAAGCTTTGACAAGTATTTAGTAAGAAATTGTCTTTCTTCTGCTCCCTCTATATCTTTAGCGACTTCTCTGCTTCTTGCAACTGGTTTTTTTCCCTTGTGCCCTCGCCAAAAAGAAGGCATTCACATTTTAAAGGCGTCAAAAATGTTCCCAATGGCAGTCCTCAGAGCAAGGTGTGCTGTACAGCAGCGTCCTACCACTGGTGCAAACTGCAGTGATTTTGCATAAACTGAGGTACAAAACTAAGCACTGAGAACAAATCCAAACACAATCAAGTGTTTAAAGGCATTTGGGATGGCCCATTTGCAGAACAATGGAATATAAGCACACTATGAGACAAGCAGATTGTAAAATATTATGTACTAATAGAAGGGCATTCAAATCTACTTTGTTCCTGCATAACCTGCATATAACTAATGATAAATGAAAAATATTCAATAATTGCAAGTAATTACCACAACTACCTTCCCTGCAGACTGCAATTGCCTGCTTGAGGAAATATTTGCGAATTGGTTTGGCCTATTTAAAATAAAAATCAATTTTTTTCTTCTTTTTCTTCATTTTTTATTTTTTATAGGAAAAGGTCTTTCTACTTATCTCTTTGCCTTTGAGTTTGTTTGGTAAGTTTGTCAATACAAGTGCACACAGCTGTAGTTGAAGAGCATCTGAGAGGCATGTCTGTGCCAATGCATGAAAAGGGGAATTAAATACATTCGGAAAAGGCAAAGTCATTAAAGCTGCCAAAGCTTTGACTGTACAAGCTTTGATTTTCAGCTCATAGTTGCAGACTAAACTGACAGGATCAGAGCACTTCTCAAGTTTGCTTTTAGGGGGGAGAGTGGGGGGGAGAAGAGATCAAGCAATGCGGATCAGAGCTAAATGACAAGTTTTTACAAATAAAATGCACATCTACCACCAAACTATTTAAATAATGGATTGTAAGTGCCTTTCAAATCATCTAGAATAGCAAAAGGTCTCCTAAAGGTTACATCGTATTTACAGCTGAAAATTTCTATTGTCACTTTTGATGCAAATTTCTTTCTGCTATTGTATGCAGTGTGAGCTACTCTCTCTTCTCTGTGTATCCAGATAAATTAAGAGGGCCTGAACTGCAGAGCTCTTATATTTCCAAAGCATTTTTCCTCAACTGTAAAAATGAATTACAGTACTTACCTGCCTGCAAAAAGATACTTCTGTGGAGTCTTCCAGATAAGGCGTGATGACTGCCTGGCATTGCATACAGCACTGGAGTGCTACATTTTGCCATAAAAAGTTCTTAGCTGGCACAGAACATGAACTCGATGTTATTTATAACCTTCCATCATTCTGAGTAGTCATTTTTCATGTGAGACCATTCCCTCTCCAGTCAAACCCAGGCATCTATTTATTTAAGCTGCTTTCATGGGGATTGCATGCAGCAGCTGGAAAAATCTTTTCTGAAGGCTTTCATTGTTTCAGAGAACTTTTTTCTGCCTGAGCTGGGTGTTGAAATTAGAAGAGAGAATCTTTCTTAAACAGCAAATAATTTTAAACACACTCACCAAAGTGTGCTCCTCACTAGAAACTGATGCCTTTCTGGTCTGTAATTTCCTTTCCCAGCAGTACTGGCAAATATGGATTTTTTCAGTGGAATTATATGCTTATTAGTTATTGCATGAGCTTGCTTATCTGGAAGCAACTTAAAAATGTTCAGCAGCTGAGCAAAATTTGAAAGGGGGCCTTTTAATGTTTTGCAGATGGAACACCACACTTTATCAAGAAATTAGTAAATAGACAAGTACAAGAAGCCCCAAAGATGTGGTTATTACTCACCACTCAGATCAAAAGTTACAGAAATTGTCCATTCATTGTTACTTTTCATATTCATTGGCAGTAACAATAGGTCATAATGACTGCAAAAGAAAGTGCTGATTAGAGAAACATTGTTCATTTATTGGTTTAAAGTACAGCCCAACACATGATTGAGACAATCCCTATATTATCTCCTCCCCATAAGAAAATATGAAGTTAAACCTAAGTTTTTGATTATTCCCCAAATACAAATTTGATCACCCTCGCAATCCGAACCCAAACCCATTCCTTGTCAATTCTCCTGGAATAAAGGTCCTGGAATAAAAGTCCAGAATTATGCAAAGTGCATTCAAGAATTTACAGTGAATGAAGTAATGCCTGCAGTGTGGCACAGAACTTTGCTATCAGTGCTACAGTCCACAAGTCTCTGTTTTTTCTACTCTGGTTAAAAGAAGTCAAGAATCCAAGAATGCATATACCTGGGGCTGATCTTCCCCTGAATCTTTACTGGAAATCCTCTCTAAAGATTTCCACCCTTGACAAAACAGTTCTCTATCACCTGAGCAAGCAGAACTGAGGAAGCTTCTAGAAAGTCAGTGATATATATAAATAGGTAGAGAGGTACAACAGAGACTTCAAAGCAATTGCTCAAATATTGACTACGTTGTTTTATAGCTTCAGTGGGTGAAATAAATCCCTATGTCTTTTGTCTTACAACAGTATTTGTAGGTACTACTTTCCTGCTATATGACTAATACATATAGTGAAATGCAGTTTGCAGACTATAACTAGTACATATCAGCTTAATTTTTTTACCTTAACCCTATTGCTGAATTTGATAATATATTTTTTATTTCTTTTAAACTGTTGTTTTTTCTTTTTTCCTTTTCTCTTTGTGGAGCTTCAGAGATTTTTGCAATTATTCAACCTCTTTTTGGAGTATAAGATGTCCCAATAATTTGTTGTCCTAAAATTGGGTATTCCAAAAGAATTTATATGAAAA
This sequence comes from Melozone crissalis, assembly GCF_028551555.1. Lineage (NCBI taxonomy): Eukaryota > Metazoa > Chordata > Aves > Passeriformes > Passerellidae > Melozone > Melozone crissalis. The sequence goes on along the minus strand of NW_026535783.1, from coordinate 31,380,227 downwards.
TAAATTATTAAATGATCATATTGATCGTATGTCATTGTGCCATAGGCTTAATTGCTCATAGTTGCTGGGTTTGAATTTTTTTAAAATACTGATTAAGACTCCTGGCTTAAATAAGCAGGTAGATTGTAGTTACAGACATCCCTAATTTAATGTAAGGTATTTGGAAAGGTTTTCTGATATTGTCAAGATTTATTTCCTTTTTCTATCTCTGTAGTTGCTAGTCAGACATGTTCTTACCTATCTATGCTTATTGCTTATATAATAATTCCAATCTTACCTTTAATTTCCTGTAAAATCCCATTCTCTTCTCTTTACCATAGGATTATCAAAAATATCATAGCCTTGGCATTGGACTCACATAACTTCAATCAGTTCAACGGATTAAGGAAGAGAAGGCCAACCAGGTTTTAATAGTTTAAAAAATCCCCAGTAAATCTTTAAACTTGAATTCTGATAAAGATTTAGAGTTTGCCAGACTCATTAAAGGCTGAAACATGCGCCATTCCTTTTATAATCTACAAGGACCTGAAAATATGTTTGTAAATGTCCAGATAAATGAAATGTAGTTTTTGTAAAGAAAATAAACAAGGGAAAGCAGGAAATGGATTGAAATTGGCTTGTTTGGAGATCCATGGTCAAACTGTTAAAACTGTACTAAGGCCTCTTAAGAATGGAAGAGTGATTTTATCTGCTCAATAAGAATTATGGTGTTTATCTTAGCTGCCAATATAATAAAAAGCTGCTGATTTTCTTCAGTACTATATGATAATTCTGTATATAAGTCAATATTTAAATGAAACAGTACTTTTGAACAATTTTCCAATCATTTTAGATTTTGACAAGTTTTTTTCTTTTGCTTCTTTTAAAATCACCAGTGATTACTTAAATTCTTGCAGTTTAACATTACTCAGTCATTCTCTTCTCTCTTCAGCTTGATTGTGTTGCAAGCTTCCAATTCATTACCTTTTCATGAAGTTTGCTTTCTAAAATAATTTCAAATGCATCAATTGCCCGTAAAATGGCTTTTTAAACACTATAAAATCAATAATCTATGGAAGCTGGAAAATGTTACGTCATCCTAGATTGGTTCAGGGAAGATATAAATGAGCAGTGTTGTTGTACCATGTTACATTCCCTCTCTGTGAGGGATCATCTGCCTTACGTATATCTGCTATTCCGCTGCTCATGGAGTACATAAAATAGATTACCCAGTACACATCCCACTCGGGAATTTAGATGCACACGGGATGTGCCTGTATTGTCTTCTCCAGCCAGCACTCACAGCTCTGTGATTGAAGAATCTGCAAGCCAAATTTCATTCTGAAATTAGTACCTAACCAAATTTCACAAGAGTGTGGCTCAAGATGAAACGTTCAACATTAACATCACCAAACAATTTTTATGTCCAGATATTGCTAAAAAGTGGTGCAGAGAAAAATGTGTTTCTGACTATTTTCTTCACCTAATAGAAACTTATAGTTCTTACATCTCCTTTTAAACCCCATATAGAGATTGATGCCTTAATTTTTTACTAAGAGGATTAACAAAAGACTTACTTCCATGTGCACAATTGTAAAATATATTAGTAACACTGTTTCTCACTACACTTTTTCCAAAATAATTCTTTCAAGTGCTATGTATTTCTTTTGAAATATTGCAGTGCAGAATATTTTGCCTGAATGCAAGTTAATCTGAAAGATAATAAATGTCAAAGATTTTCAAAATGTCAAAGTGGTTCCTTAAGCATGAAATCTCATAATAAAGTAATATAAGAAAAGGAGAACATATTTTGTTTTATTTATCATGCAAAAATTTTGTGGGGAATGTCTGGTACCTTGCTAGATGTTCTGCTGATTATTAGTAAGGGCAATTACTGCAAAGCAGATCACAGCAGAGCAGATGTGTAGTCAACAAAAATCACTGTTCATTGGTGATTTGCTATTTGGAGTAAATTCATCAGATACAGTGCTTCACTAGAGTATTAAAAGAGCCAAAGGTACTAGACTCTAGACTAGGAGCTCAAAAGCAGAAAGAATGGCAACAAGATACATTAAATGCACCTCAAAGTTCAAAACACATGGCTATGGTCATAGTTCAAAAAGTAAGATTCAGAAGGAGTTTCAGCTTTTGGAAGAACACGTTGCTGTCTTGACTGTGTACGCCAACACTTGAAGAATATTGGGAAGGGATAAACAACAGACGTGAGATTATCTTGTAAAAATAGGTTAAATTAATTTGAAGATTTCAGTAAGAAAGGCCCCCAGGAAGTTCAGACTTGAGCACATGATACTGCAAAAAAGTTATTGGTAGTGTTATCTTAAAAAAGCTTTTGCACACAAGAAGACAAGATTAGCCAAAATGAACATCTCTCTTTAATGCTAAGCAACACCAAAATAATGTTCCCAAATCCAAAAATAAGGTGGGTAAAAACATCAGAATTACAAACTGTTAACACTTCAAGGAAATTTTTATAGTATTTGGTAAACTCTTAAGGAAAGAGGAGAAAGTTTGTGAATTTTCACAAGAACAAGCAGAAGAGTACATAGGCAAAAAGGCTGTGAATCATCAAGGGATATCAGAGACATTGCTAAAGATTAGCCTTATTAAAAGTCACTGGAATTCAGTATCTGACAAACAGCATATGCCCATATTCTACAATCAATTAAGAGTGGGTGCTCTCAACCATGAGGAGATCTTGAAAGATGTCAGCATGGCAATTCCTCAGCTTGACATGTAAGAAACATTTTCTAATGCACATGAAAATAATCTGTGGTCCAAAAAGTTAATAACTATTTTTTTCCCTAGGTTCAAATTAATAGAGGCACTACAAAATGCATACAGTCAAAAATAAGCCAGGCAAGTAAAAGAGATTATATTACCAACACTGTTAAAAAATAGCTCTTGAAAGAGGAAGCAGTTTATTGTTGCCAGAAAAAAAAAAATCTTTTAACTCCCTAAGAGAGTCTTACCAAAGACAAGTAAATAGAAGATTATGTTTATCCAGTGTTTCATTTTTAGATGGAGTATCTGTTATGAAATTACCTTGAAGACATATTTCACAAGAAAATACAGGTGAAATCCTACTACCCATTATTGCCATGCAAAATGTCTTAGTGGAAAATAGCAGGAAAATAATAAAATACCCCCTACCAAAATGATGCAGACAGGCTTTGATGCTTTTCAGTTATGTTAAAAAGCAGAATAGCATTGGTGAAATACAGTTTATCACCACTGAGTTTTTAAGACCTGCATTAGAAATTAACATGTGTATTGACAAAGAAAGCAAAAACAATATAGTCAAAATATGAAGTTCCAGGAATTACTAATATTTTTTGAAAACCAGATTGTATCCACCTCTGTCTCTGCCATCACTAACAGCAGAGGCAGGCAGTAGTCAGACATAAATGGGCACCTACAACACCTAAGTGATGTCTGCAGATCCCAGCAGACAGAGAATTTAGCTGTTGAGCTGTTTGCTCAAGAAATCCTCATGGACACAATTGTTACATTAGGCTGTAGTCAAGAAGTCCCAGAACGTACCACAGCTAAAAGTGATAGATTAAACAAAGCTGAACAATCTGCTGAGATCCAGAGCACTTTATATAAAAGCACTTCAGGCTTGCTTACTGGCTATTTATCAAATTTATTATACAGCATTGATGTTTATTAGCTGCTTGTTACATTTGGCTGGGAGGAAGGTGACAAACAATAGTAATTTTTAAGAGCATGCAGCCCAAGCCATATTGATTAACAAACCCTCTTGATCAGCAAGATAACTAATGATCCAAGTGTGCTTTGAATTCCCAGATTTAGAGTGGCTTTTCACACTGAGACAACATTTACACTGTAAAGAGATGACTTTCCCAAACTGATTTTTTTCTTCCAGAAAAGTGCACAAATATTAGTGGGTTTGGTACCACTACAGGGAAATCAGAAGGTCTGTATATTCTCAACCTCTTTGCTTTCAAAGTTTAATAAACTGTTGAAGAGATGGAGGAGAAGAAGGCAATAAAGTGGGGAAAGGTGTATCTCACTGTCTTGAGTCCAATGCCAGTGTGTGTTCATCAAAAGGCACATACTTGGTTGTAGCCATAACATACTGTACAAAATACATATAGGTTTCATACCATTTATGCCTTATTTGTATTTTAACACTAGGCTTCAGTCAGAGTCCTCTAAGAACAGGAATATTTTATTATCAGCCCACAACATAATTTTTTGAGTTTCATGGCTTTTCTTTAACATAGTAATACAAGACTCATCAGATTTGGTGAAGCAGCTGACCAACAGTTCCCATAACTCTGCTTTGTGTTCATGGAGTAAGATTATTCTCTGCTTTGCATTTATCCCTGCCAGAGCCCTTCATTACTCTGGCAGCAACTTGCCTGTGCCAGAATAAGTGGAGACGACTGAAACCAAAGTTAATTATCATAACAGATTCCTTTCAATGCTGTTTTCTATTGCACTTCACAAGCTCCACTATGGACAAAGTAACAAGGGCAATAAAGGCAGGACCTAGAATACCACAGCATTCAGGGTTTTCTGCAGGTGAACCTAATTGCTAACATATTTCCCATTATCATAAAAAAAAAAAGAAAAAAGAAAAAAGAAAAAAGAAAAAAGAAAAAAGGATTGTGACCTATGAGCTTTCCATGTATCTTCAGTAGCATTTCATACACCATGATACAGTATACTTCTGCTTTCATTATTGGAAGTTTAATAAAGCCATAGAGCATCTGAAGGGCTCTCACAAAAATTTTTGCACTGCACATTGACCTTCCTGTCTTGCCTTTTACATGGTATTCTGATTTCTAACACTGTCATGTTAGAAATATTGTTATACAAAGGTGTTTTTAAGATGATTGATATTAGATTGGATATGAGGGAAAAATACCAAACATCAGAATAGCCAGGCTGACAAGGGATCTAGATGAGTCACCATCCCTGGGGGCATTTAAAAACCTGTAGATATGGTGCTTAAGGATGCCATAATGGTGGATTCAAGTCCATTAGTGATGGACTTGAAACTGCTCCACGCTGGTAAGCTCTTGACCTTTCAAAGCACAACCACATTGATTTCATCTTCTACTGACCTTTTTTTTGACTGGAAAAACTTCCTTTTAAATCACTTCCGCAGAATAATCTAGTAGAGGATCATGCATTTTTTATTCAGAATTCTAAGACAGTTGTGAGATATGGCAAGGAAGAAAAAATTCTGCTGTAGAATAATAATTTGAGGTATCATATCAACAAAAAGCTCCTCATGCTCCTGCACCATCTCTTTTCAAGGACTTCAAGGACTAAATCTGATGCCATCCTCTTGCTTTGCTTTTAGGCTTACAGACTCAACAGCATATTTGAGCAAGAAAAGAAGCAAATCTGCCTCTTCATCTTCTTGAGAACACATTTTAGCTGCAAATGCTGCTGAAGTTGTTTTCTTCCTTTCCTTTCCTTTCCCCTTTCCTTTCCCCTTTCCTTTCCCCTTTCCTTTCCCCTTTCCTTTCCCCTTCCCTTCCCTTCCCTTCCCTTCCCTTCCCTTCCCTTCCCTTCCCGGAACCTTCCCGGAACCTTCCCGGAACCTTCCCGGAACCTTCCCGGAACCTTCCCTTCCCTTCCCGGAACCTTCCCTTCCCGGAACCTTCCCTTCCCTTCCCTTCTGCACTCCCACTGTGTGACGGGCTCCTGTATTGTGAGGGCTGACAAAAGGAGCATACTCTTTCTGAAGGGAAAGTAGAACAGACCAAGCCGAAGTAAGGCACTGCAGATCGTGCCAACCTCCTCTATCCAGGTTTTCCCTTTCCTTAGATGATCTGCACCATGTTGTGCATATCTCAATTTGAAACTTCTCACAGTCCTGCCCTTGAAACAGCTCAGTTTTCCAATGAAACAAACTCAGCTGTTTTCTGTATGTCTCATTGAAAAATCTGTGGCCAGAGAGGTTTTTAAGGCACATAAAAATAAAAGGATTGAAGCAGTAAAGCTATCTGGGTAGTTGTCCACGGAATAGACAGTAAGTAGTGCAGTAGTAAATGATGTCCCACTAAAATCAAAATCCACTCTGGAAGCACTTAAAAATCCAATTCACATTCCACCCAGCATTGGACTTTAATGGTGCTGACCAGCCCCCACTTTGGGACCTCCACCCCACCCCAGTGTACAACCATTATAAGCTCAAACTGTTTTTTCCCAGGTGGATGTGGAATCTATGCCATGGGATGCTGATCCTCAAACCTATCTCTAGGTGGACCTCTCAGACCCCCATCTCAGGCCCAACTTCTGCTTTGCCATTGCCTAACAAAACTGTGAATGCTGCAGACCCCAGCTCTGCAGACCCCTGCTAAGACCCATAAGGGCAGACATGACCTGTGTGGGGCAGCCTATGTCTCACCCCCTTATGGGGGCTCTCGATGCTCCCTAATGCTGACTTTCCATGCCAGGATTCCTGGCATTGATACCAGGGATTCAGTTATAAGGATGGCTTGGGATTCACAGAAACATTTTAAATTTTTAGCCAGTACTACAAATTTGGAATTATATGTCCAACAGCAATAATTAAACTACCTTTTTATAAAGTCATAATTAAAGTTAGCCTCTAGGTGGTTCTTCGTTGCCTCAAGCCTTTTATGCTTCCCTAACTCTACAGTAGTTCCAAGAACCTTTCCTAGTTGATGATAATGTGATTATTATGAACATTGTAATACTTCTTTAAAATATCTTTTAACTAAAAAATATCTTAGCACTGATATATTTCTTTACATCCTCACAGACATGAAAGGTTCCCTTTAATAATTTTGCTTGTCTCAAAAATTGAGAGAATCTTTAGTAATAACCTTTAGTACTTTGATTGTTCAGCAAAAGATATATTTAGATCTAGTGAGCACTGTACATAGCCAACCCAGTTAGAAAAAAAAATGTTGGCAATATGAAATGGTTATTTCCTCTCTGTGGGTGCAAAAGTAATAAACATAGAGTTGTAATCAATGTCAACACTGAGACTTCATTGACAAGGGCAAAAACTCAGGAAAAGAAATTACAATGAGCCAATATATTTATATTGAAAACTGTGATATCCCAAACCTGTATTCAGGAAATCCATAATTAAATCATTAAATTCAAATAAATGTATTTATGGCAAAGAAATTTATGATCAAATGATTGCATAACTTTTCAGTCTCATCTAGGATTCCTAATGATATGTGAGAAAGCTATTTTATGTTGACACCTCCTTTGGACAAAGACTAGATAATGCTCTTCGAGTTAAATTTAAGTTGACCCACCAATAGATGAAAAAGCCTACACAGAACTCATGAGTTCCCAGCTGTAGTCTGCCTTTAGGTAAGCTGCTCCTGGCACATGTGATCCAGATGTCAAATCAGAGGTCAACAAGATGCCCTAGAAATCATTGGGCTGTCTTTTGAGATAGGGAGAGAGCTTTCATTGTGTCAGTAGAGAGAAGTGTCAGAGGAGGCCACCATAAATAGTTGATTTGAATTTACTGGCTTCATAGACTCGTTCTTTTAAAATTTCTGCTAGATATTTTCAGGCAGCTTATGTTTCTGCTTTCTTCCTATGGTTATACCTACTTTTGCACCATTTACAAGTATTTCTGCTCCACAAATCTCTGTGTCTGCATAGGTTCTCACTTGCTACAGACAGTTCACCTATCTGAGATACTGACATGTATAAACACATTGGTTTTCCGCACAATTTAATTGTTTAAATTATACATTCTGACACATAGTAATTTTATGCAACAAAGCCCCTAAAGAGAATAATTAATATTAAAACATGAAAATAATATATTTTCCACAAAACATTCTCATTTGACTTTGCAATGCATATCCAACACTGCTTTCTAGTAAGGGAAAAATGTTTCCTTATGAACTATGCAAATCTTTGTCTTTCTTTCAAGAAGAGTACAGCTTTCTATTTCTATGACTAAATCATCTTTTTCTGTTTTGTGATTAAGGTTATTGCTCATATGAATGGCTCTGATAGAAGAGTATCACTACAGTGTATTTTTCTGAATAGGTACAGGGTAAGTGTTTGTTATCACATTTTTGTACCCATGTTTCTCAGTGCCATGGTTTGAGGCAGGCGCAATGCCAGTGCCCCCATGATAACACACACTCCCTGGTTTCTGCTGTGAGATGTGACCAGGAATAAGCAAAGCAGGCCCCCACTTAGAAATTAAAAAAATTATTATTAACTACACTACAACTACATGTAAAAGGAACACACAAGATAAATGAAAACCTTACAAATACATTTCCTCCTCCCCCCACCAAATTTCTAATATGTCCATCCCCCAAATCACTGACTCCCAGTCCATCACCACCCTTCAGACAATCAATTCTCAATTCATCAAGAGGAGAGGAGTCCTCCTTGTGCCATAGGCTCCCCCAGGAAATACTGTTGAAACCTCGTGTGTTTCCTGTCACTCGAGGCACTGCTCGGAGAACATCTGCCATCGTGACATCTTCCTTCCATGTCCAGTGCTCTCACCACTGCACATGGACCAGAGCTGCTTCTAGGGTTGTCCTTTTAAGGATGCTTTGTCCCATACCAAAAAAGGGCACAGTCTCTCCTTTGGGACACCTGTCCCCTCAAAATTTCACCCCCTGGGGCCGAGGGGCACCAACACTGAACCCTCTTGGCTCTGAGGCATTGCCTCCCCCTGGATGCAGGCTCTGTGTCACAGGAAACATGGTTCTGTCCATGGCTATAACAAGAAGAGTCCAGCTAAGGCCACTCCATCATCTCTTCCCACCTAAGATTCTTCTCTACTCTCCCGACGTCTTTCACTTGCCCAGACCTTCACACTTGCACATTTCCTACTTCCATTTCATCTCTATCTCTCTTCTAGGAAAGGTTAATGTTCTGCAAAGTTTTCATTGTCCAAAAAAAGGGTTAAAAGCTCGGGCTCTGCCCGCCCAAGCGGCCGGACACCTTTTCGCTGCACCCCCCCTTCGCCGGCCGGGCTGTGCTGCCAGCACACTGTATCAAATTTCAAGGCGGCACAGGCGCTCGCTCTTTCTCCCTCTCTGTCTCCTGGCGGGGAGGGCTGCCCTCTTCCACCCTTCCACCCTCGGGGCCAGGCCCACCTCACCCGGGGCCAGGACTACCTCAGCCGGCTGCATGGCTTCCTGCCCCGCCCAGCCAGCAGCTGGGCAGGGAGGGTCTGACCTGCTTCCCTTGCCCAAACCCAAGAGATCTTCCCCCAGGAGTGCTCTGCTTTTTAACCCCTGTGTTCTCAGAGGCATATCCAATGTCCCCAGTGGCCACACCAGGTGCCAATATTCAAATCTGAACACCTATTGGTGACCACAGCATATCCCAGAAAACTTACTTCCTCTCAAACCACGACACTCAAACAGAATGATATTGTAGACGTTGAGTCCTTATGAGTCAGTAAGTAAGTAGTGGCAATAGAAAATAGCTATTAGCTAAGTTATATGCTATTAAAAATATCTGTAGTTAAGCTGGAGTTCTGCTTGTTGGCAAGTACCCAATGCCAGTCTTCTGATCCTCTACCTTTATCATCTGTTCCACTATAGGGTCACAGCCGAGGGACCCTTGTCTGCAGAGATAACCATGCTGACTTCTGGCAAGCAGGCATGACCAGCTGGAGAAAAGGCTGTGCACAGCCAAACAGCCTGGAGGCTCCACCTTCACCTCTACAACTGGATCCTGGTCCAGATGGGCCTGAGCCCAGCACCAGCAGGTACTGCAATGCCAACACCAGCCTAGACCTCCACTCCTGTGCAAACACCATGTACAAGACCAGCTCAACCCCTGTCCATTTCCAGCTGAGAAGTTGATGCAATTCTTTAGTCTGCTGCAGGAGCTCTTGCAGTTCCTAAAGGGAAAAATGTCTTGAGCAGCACGATGGATCGGCTCTGGTGCAAGCTGCAGTGTGGACCACAACTCTCTCCTTCTGGGACAATGCATGCCGATCCAAAAGTAGCCTCAGTGCCAAAACCTGCTCTGTCCTGCCGACGTCCCTCTCTGCATCCATGTAAATGCTGATATTGAATTAGTTGTTGAAACAAAGTTGCCTGTTTTCTCAGCTAACCATGTTTGCAGTCCTACTCAGTCTCCTGACAGTTTCTAAGAGTCCTTTTGCATTGTAAATCTGCATGTAACCATGCACTATATATTTTAGCAAATAATTCCTTTGAAAAGAAATGAGTTTTCATGTTTCACACGAGATAGATCATGAATGGATGGGAGAAAAACAAAAAACTTTTTAGCTTTACCATTATAACATGTCTGTATGTGAATTATTCAACATGCTTTTAAGAAAATAATAACATTCTTCTTTTTCTGCATTACACCATCATCTTTATTATTTCATTGTGAGCATTACAATAACTTTTTGGAAAACTGAGAAGTAAAATCATAGGCCATAAAGCTGCTTTTGGATAGGATAGCCTGAAAAACAAACTGTTCCAGATATTACTCTCAGAGTTTATCATTGGGAGACATATATCCATGTATTCTTCATGCAGTGGTAGTGACAGCTGATATTCTTCTAAGACAAGAAATTCTTCAGAGTGTGTCTCCACTCCCTGACAGTACGCAGAGGTTTTTGTAAGCAGGACATACTGCAGAATCCCTCCTCCACACTGCACAGACAAATTGTACTATTCATCCAAGCCAAACAGGACAAATTTTTTTTTTCCATGAATAGAGTCCGTGTTCAAAAATCTTTCTGGATGAATTCACCTAGTTCTGAAAACCTTATTGCAGTCTACCAAACACCTCTTTCATAAAGTCTCTTTATAAGTCGTGGCTAAAATTATGTAATAATGAGTTTAGGTCCAGCAGCTAAGAGGACTAATTTTAACAATGAGGTCAGTAAGAGGGGGAAGATGATGACGTATGGTTTGGTGGCTCAAATCCAGTCCAAATAGTGAGTAAAGTAAAGTAAATAGTTCTAGTCTAGCTTGATCTGATCTTCCTTTGGTCTGCACCTGTTGAAAGACTTATTGATGTACAGTATATGAAATTATTACATCCTGTGTGCATTATTAACATGCTCAGCACTCACAAGAAGTCACTGTGAGTTTGTTTTGACTGTGCAGGTTGCACATCAATACTGTCTTAAATAATACAAAGCAAGAAGTGTATCTCTAAAAATTATGACAGAATTATACAGAAACCCCCCCCCCCCCCAAATTTACATGTATTGAACTATAACCTTATTGTACTTCAAGTTCCTAAAGAGAGAAAGAGAGGTTATGGAAAGAGAACTAATGCTCCTACTGAGTTTTGCTGAATTTCATATCTCTTAACTGCTGTAGCCAAATCATTCAGTTCAAAGTCCTTAAGAAAACTTATGGAAGCTGCTATTTTGAAGCAGTCTTTCCTTAAAATATAATAAATAATCGGAACAAATATACAGTTGGTATCAAAACTTCAAATCTCATTTTTTAAGTACTTAGAGCATTGCCGTTTCCATTGAGTAGTTAAGAACTACTCTATTCAGTAACTAGTCCATTCAGTAATTCAGAACTTTCCTTTCCTAAACACAATGATGCTGACTGGCAGGTAACATCATCAGGGCACCATGGAAGAAAAGGGAATTAATTTCAAGTAGGGCTAAAATTCCAGATAGGTAGCCATAGTCAGAGATTATTTTGCATCCTAAAAATAAATTAGAAGAGTTGATTTCCTTCTGAAATATCTCTTGGAACACTCCAGTAAAGCTATGGGTACACCTTTAGCTATACCTAAATACACTCTGTCATGCAGTGAAATAAACATACGCCAGAAGTACTGCTCTTTGCTGAAAGAGCATTATCTTTTCCTGCAAAGTTCTTCTTCCACTAACTTCATAATTTGGTTGTATCTCTCTGAATATGCAAAGTGATTGCAAGGCTTCAGACATAGAGAAGAACATAGGTATTTCTTCAAGTCTACTGAAAAGTCCAGTTTTGCAAAGAAATGCCGAAAGGTCACTATCTTTGTCTTCTCCACGTGTTCTGATTGATGCCTACCATGACAGGACTGCTAGCTTCACATCACCAGACATTTGTTTTTAAGTGAGTAAGTGCTGAGAGTATACTTTGAAATGTTCAGGTTTAATTTTCATAAATGGTGAAAAAAGTAATTTTTAAAGAAAGCAACAAGTTTAAGGTTCTATTTGAAGTTATTGCCCACATTTAAGGACTGTGGTGCTTCCCACTAAATTCAGTGCTGGGAGCTAGTTGCTGCCTGTGTATTCCTGTGATTAATGTCTCATAACTAATAAAATGGGCCTTGAGGGACCCCCTTGAGGGGCCACTGAAATTTTCAGCAACTAAGATGACCTGGATACTGGAGAAATGTCAAGATATTTACAATGCAATTCCCTGTATCAATAACTGTATTACACATAAGGTTAGGCAGGAACTATTCTCCTAAAGAGTCTGTTATAAAAGAGAAAAACTCTTTAATATCTCTCAGTAAATCATTCCCTGTAGGCTACAACTGTAACTTTAATGCATAGCAGAGTTGCTGGGCTGTTTCCCTCCGCATTACAATTGACTAAAAACTGCATAATTCCTGTGTAAAAGGTGTCCCATCTCTTGCCTTCCATGCTGTACCAAAGAGTTTGGCTAAGTTATATTTAGGTATTATGAAGCAGGGACCACAGATGCAGTACCAGCTCCCTACTTAGTTAGACATTTATTTACAAGAAAATGCACATCATGTCTTCAATCTCTAGCTACAGACATGTTTATCTTGAATACAATTTCATAAAACATTGTTGTGAATTAGCAGTGTTTTTCAAGACTACTGCATTCCTTAAGGGAGCTGCTTTTTTACTCACTAAACAGAAATTTTGTCCTTGTCAGTATTAAATGCAAAAGTAACTAAAGACTTCAGTTGTTCCAAGATGTATGAAATGGAGCCATTACATGATTCTCTACCTGACCAGACAAGAGAGAACAAGGAGAAAACACAGTTATTGGTAGTTTATATTTAATCTTAAAATCTTTAGGTTCAGTTCTTTCTATTCACAGTTTGCTGCACTAGCTAGCACCACAGACATGGTTGAAACAAAGATTTCTAGGTGTAGTGAATTTTAGTATTGAATAGCTCTTTTTTCCTAGTATGGTTTGCCTCCAATACTTCACTGAATAGGAAGCTTCAGAGGTAGCAATACAAAAAAAAACCAAAAAACTTTTGTCCAAGTTTTGTTGGGATTTGCAATAAATTACAAAATAAGTCATATCTAAGTGGAACTGGTCTTTATATTACATTCTGTGGGTCATTCCTATGTCACCTAAATAGCTTTTCAGGATCCAGAAAATGCTTGGTTACAAAACTTTGCGTGTTGTGAAATAAAGCCCACTATTGGGACAATTGCAATAGAAAGATAAGAATGAAATTGGTTACACAATATTTAATCTCTAAGTGAGACTGATCATCACAATGAGTTTTGATTCTGACAAACAAGATATGACCCCAGCAAAAAAATTCTTGTGATAGAAGAGCAGAACAAACCCATTCAGACACTTCACCACCAAAGTAAATCAATCAAAAGTTGAACAACTGACAAATTCAGAAGCTAGAATGGATCTGCAGCCATGCAGCACTCGCAAAAGTATCAATCCTCCTGATACAAGGGAATCATATTTACTCCTGATACAAAGGAACTATATTTACATCTAATTCTTACAACCAAACACACTATTCAGCATCCAGAGACAAACATCACTACTGACGTGATATGGGTCTTGGAAGATTATTTTTGATTCACAAAGCTATCACCCTCTGAGTACAAAGATCTCTAAAATGAACCGTCAGTGCACTAAATCTCATTAGTTCACTACACGAGAATGGAAAACAGACCCCGCTGGACACCTCACAGAATAAGTCTGATAAATTTAAAGCTATCTGATCTGGCAAGATATCTTACAATAGCTTTTTATCTTTGAATCCTCTTTCATTTGCACTGGTGGGCTGAAAATGACTAGGAAGAATGAGTGGATGAAGCCTCACACAGATGTGGCCCCACAGGCCCTGAGGGACTTCTACTATCGTAATGCATACTAAAAAGAAAATACAAGCAATCCACATGGTTCATGAAGGACATTGATGTCCAAATTCTGAGCCATCTCTAAAGAAACCAGCCATGACTGGTGCAGGACTGGATCTCATATTCAGAATCAGAGAGGGTCTCATTTGGACTGTGGAGGCTGAAGGCAGCCTTGGCTTCAGGGACCATGACATGGTAGGGTTCATAACCAGGAGACAAGAGAAGGAACTGTACAAAAAGTAAATCACAGCCCTGAACTGCAGCAGAGCAGAATTTGACCTCACGAAAAATATCATTGGAAGGGTGAAACAGGGTGACACCGTGGAGGCAATAGAAGTCCAGGAAATCTGGTCAATATTCAAGGATCATAATGTCCAAGCTCAAGAGTAAGCCCTCCCAAAGAGCAGGTGTCCAGGCTGAAATGTCAGAAACCATGTATGATATGCTCCAGGTTCATGATGAAAGAGAAGGTGATAAGGGGTAGTCAGCATGGATTTACCAAGGAGGAATCTTGCTTGACCAACCTATAAACCTTCTATGACCCCTCCATCTTATGAGGAAGGCCTGGAGCAGGCAGGACTTGGGGAAATCTTTTATCAATGTGTTTATACACCCAGACAGGATACAAAGAGGATGGGCTCTACCCAGTGGTGCCCCAAGACAGGACAAAGATTATGGGCACAAACTGAAAGACAAGAAGTTCTGTAGAACAATTGAGAAACCCATTTCTACTGAGAGGTGACTGAGCACTGAGTCAGGTTGCCTGGGGACACGATGGAGTCTTCCTTCTTGGAGAGTTTCAAAAGCCATCTGCTCATGATCCTGAGTGAGCAATTCTAGGTCCATCTGGGTCAACAGTCCTGCTCAGGTGAGGCAAGTTGGACCAGATGAGCTCCAAAATTGTCCTTTAATCTTAGCCCTTCTGAGTTTACGCACAAATGTGAATCTAAGAAAGGGGCTTCTGCAGATGTTACAATAAAGATAATAGGTAGGAATATATCGGATTCTGATGAAATTACTTTATTTTTCTGCAGGTTGGGTGTTCCAATTGAGGGTGTGCAGATGTCTATTGATACTTTTTCTAAGTACGTTACTATCTTCATGCTCTTGTGTTCCTGCATATTAATCCTCTACATAGCTTTTGTTGGCTATCTCTGTGCTCAAGGGTGAATATGTAGCAAGATGGAGTGAACACAAATTAGGTGTGTAGAACATGTGAACATCAGGAAACTTTTCTACTGTAAGCACAAAAAAGCAATGACACTTTCACAAGTAAAGAATATTTGAAAATTATTGTATCCCTACAAGGTAATTTTAAAATTGGATTCTGTTTACAGTGGATCACCAATAAATGGATCACCAATAAAGCAAAGAAGCGGGCAATTTAAAACAGGATGCAAAAACATCTTTTAAAGATTTATGTGACTGGAAGTAAAATCTAAAACCTTTCAGGTGACAACTCACAGCTGGAGAAAAGCACACATCTCTTCTGTTTTCAAGATCATGTATATTTATAAGCAAAACAGAAGAAGTATTATTAGACTGTCTCATGATGTAGGAGACTGACCATCATGGAGGCAGCAGAGCATTCTTTTGGTGACTTTTTGCTGTGCCAGTCAAAAATACCTTTACCTAAGGCTGGAAATTAAGCCACCCAAACACAGAAAAGGGGTAGAAAAGGGGAGAGGGACCTTTTTTCCTTTATGTGATACAGATTCTCTTACAGCACTTCCTGAATACTGGAAGTGCTGGTGCAGAATGGCCCCTGTTTCCTTTATCATTCTCATATTTATAAGTAGCTTTTGGAACTCCTTTGCTGTAGCTTTCAGTGCTATTAAACAAAATTTTTATTGTTACTTTCTTATAATAGTCTGTCTGGAAAAGTGACTTGCATTTCAGTTTTTTGGGTATGCGGCCTCGATTATGTTATAGGATATTCTGTTCAAATTATAGGGGGCAACCCAAGACATTTAGATCCTTCTTTAAAATAACCTCAATTAATAATCACGTCACTATTTTTTCATCAGCTACACATCAGGCCCAGCTAAACCAGTGACTTGAATGTGAAATAACAAGTACCTAGAAGAAACTTTATTGAGAAAATAATTTGCAAATAATAATTTGCAAATTAAGATCCATCTATAGAATTTTTCTTCAGGAAATAATGCTAATAATGACATATATTATAAAAGTTATAAACAATCTCTGGGAAATAAGAAATAGAGGCTGCATGTCACAGTAGAAGTAATTTTCTGGAAATATGTGGTACTCAGTAAGTGCAGTGCAACTGCAGGAATAATATTAAAATCAAATATATGTTCATCAGCCCTCACTGATATTTCATGTGCAGACATATTCTCCTAATCCAGAATCACACAGTGCTAGTTTGAAAATGACATGCAAAATCTCTTTTCTTCCATTTCTTTTGAGCTATAGGACTGGTAAATGTTTGGGTGGGCAATTTGTGGGGCCTATGGTGTGAGTCCTTATCATTAGAATGATTTTGTGATACTGTTGACAGCATCATATCTATTCTTTGTCAAAGAGATTCCCTTAATTTCTGAAATACATAGATTAAGTTTTTAGATTCAAGTGCATGTCAGAGAAGTTATTTATCTGTCCTGAAATGCATGACTATATATTCTAGTAATTTAGTTCCACAGCCCCATTAATTTTATTGCAGCCAATTATATATTGTACCTCATGGAGGTGGGTTCCTTCAGATAACCCTTTATGACCATAATGGACTAACTCTTCCCTGAGAGTTAATTTCCAATATTAAATTGATGCAGAAAAAGTCCTCTCTGCTGTAATGGGGTTAAAGTAGTCAAATCATGCAGGCTGAAGCCTGAATTGTGTAAGGAAAGAAGGATTAAAGCTGTTTTGCTTGGTTTTCTTTTTCAGATTTTTAAAAATGTTTTATATTTCTGAATTACTGACTAATGTTAAGCAGCAAGTGATTTAGCAATCTACAAGGTTTGATGATTTTTTAAACAGATCTTCTTGATAACAGACAGAAATTGTTTTTAGTAGGTTACAGATTATTAAGAATGGAGCTTAAAAATATTGACATCAATTATATTGTTAAAGCTCTGAAGAACTACACACCTACAGAAAAAAAACATTAATTCACATTTCTTTTCCATTCACCTGGTATAATTTAGTACTAAAAAAATCTCAGGAAAATGTATTAAAATATTTCCTGTGTGTGTAAAACAACAAGAATTTATGAATCCTTCAACTCAGGTCATACCTATTATCTTGAATGTAAGACTGCAGAAGTAATTAGCCTCTATTATAATCAATTCAGATGAATTCTTTTGAAACTTTTAAGATAATTCATCCACATTTCAGTATAAATGTAAATGAAAGTCAGATGAATCAACAAATCAAATGAGTAAGAAATGAGTGACAGCAATTCTGGCAAATTTCAATCAGTTCTTGATTTCAGTCAAGAGCCGATTGAAATCAAGAAATCTCTCTGCCTCTGTCGCCATCATGTTCGTTACAGTATTTGGTTATTTGGATTTTTTTCTGCTACGCTTTATAATATAGCATTTAAATATTTTCTGTGGCACAGAGTCATCACATTTTCTTTGGGAGATTTTATTCTACTCTTAATTGAATTTAAGTAGGTGCATTTGAGATAAGCAATGGTACTTTTGGAGAGCTGCAGATGTGGTGGCTTGGATCCAGCATCCTTTGAAGTCAATGGAAACACTTCAACTGATTTAATGGGTCTTGGATTTGATCCAAAGTGCACTTTGACTTAATTGGACTATTCCTGGGAGTAAGTGCAGTGTCTGCTTGAGAACTCATATACAATGAAAGTTTGTGAGATCTAATCCTTAGAAGTGAGCATCTGAGAGGCAAGAAGAGTCATTCTCATGGTAAAAATTGTTAAAAACCAAAAGAAATAAGAACTGTGAAAATTTTCAAAAGTGAAAATAACTTTGCATAAATGTAGCAGAACAACACAGGAAGAATGCACTTTTTCACAAGCCAGTACAAGCTGAACTCCCAAGGGATTGAAAAAATAGATGCAGAACTTGGTTGTATGACATTGTAGGTAATGACAGTAATTGATCTTATCATCAGGGTACATGAAATACTGAAAACATGCCTTCGTATAATCTCAATCATAATATGTTAGACGCTATTAATCTGACGGTGTCTCTACAAAACTATGGCACAATGCTTTTCCCATTTCCCTATCCACTGCAAATGTGAAATACTCTCAAAGGGATTCATTACGAGCCATCTCCATTAGGTCTTGAAACAAAAGACTTTTAGAGAGTTTGGCAATCCCTGTACTAATTTCAACTCTCATCTATCTATCTATCTATCTATCTATCTATCTATCTATCTATCGTCTATCTATCTATTGTCTATCTATCTATGTATATCCATTTATTTCGTTAGGAAACAAGGGTTTTCTGCCCTCAAATCTTGATTTCACAAAAAAAAACCCCAAACCAAAGCAAAAAACAACAACAGCAAATCAAAACAACCAACCAACCAGACCAAGAAAACCCCCAAAAAACCAAACCCAAAAAAACCCCACCACCAAAAGACCCCCTAAACCACAAAACTACAAAATAACCAAAAACCACAAAAGCAACCAACAAAAATCCCCCAACAAGACTCTAAGGTGTTGATAATTAGTAAGATAATCAGAGTTTAGTATTTTCTCCTTCAGGGTATCACATGTATGGATCAGCGTTTCTAAACAAGGAAGTTCAGTTTCCGTCTACAGTTGTTGAGAGCTAGTACTGAAGACAGTGCACACTTCATTGCAACAAGAGCTTGCCCTGGCTGAGAGCTGGTGCCAGACATCTCCGTTCCCTGGTGTGACCCTCATGTGCAGTCGTGTGCTGTCCAGCTGTTCTGCCCACGTAACTCAGTCACTTCTGCTCAACCCTGTGCTGCTGCTGGCTCACCATGAGAGGGGCTGCTGTCACACACCAGCCATACAGATGTAGAAATTGTAGCCAATCACAAACCCCGCAAAGGGCATCACCTTCAAAAACCCACTGCATAACAAAACCTTGCTGTATTGGCTTTGCATGGCAAGGTTTTGGTAGCAGGGGGGCTTACAGCGCTGCTTCTGTGAGAAGCTGGTAGGAGCTTCCTCCATGTCTGACACAGCCAATCCCTGTCACCTCCAAGACAGACCCAATACCAGCCAAGGCTGAGGTCACTGCATTCCAGTGGTAGCACCTCTGGAATAACATATTCAAGAAAGAAAACAGGTACTACACAGAAGTATTTGCAGCCAGGGAACAGGGGAGGGAGAATATGTGAAAGCAACAGCCCTGAAAACACCAAGGACAGTGAAGAACAGGCAGGACGTCCTCCAGGTGCTGGACCAGATGTTCCCCTGCAGACTATGTTGAAGATCATGGCTAGGCAGCTGTGCACTTGCAGCCTATGGTGATGCAAAGTGGAGCAGAGATCCATCTGCAGCCCTCAGACGACCCCATGCTGGAGAAGGTGTACATCTGAAGGAGGTTTTGAGCCTGCAGGCAGTTTATGGGGAAGCAGGCTTCTGTCAGGATCTGTGAGACTGTGGAGAGGAGCTTGCACTGGTGCAGGTTTAGTGGCAGGACTTGTGACCTCATAGGGCCACATGCTAGAACAGTCTGTTTCTGAAGGACTGTGTCTGATGGGAGGGACCCACACTGGAGCAGTTCATGAAGCACTGCAGCAGCCCAAGGGAACAGCACATGTTGGAAAAGCTCAGGTAGGCCTGCATCCTCTCTTTCAGCGTGGACAGGACTCCACGCTGGAACAAAGGAAGGGTTGGAGACTACTGCCTCTGAGGAGGAAGGAGCAGAGACAATGTGTGATAGAGTGATAGAGTGATAGCAGTCTCCATTCCCTATCCTGTCCTAATCTCAGCTCTGAAGCCTTTAATTATATTTTTTCTCCCCTGCACAGCCAAAGAGATGAGTCGCTTTGGTGGCCACTTGGCTTTCGAACAGGGTGAACTCACCAAATTTGTACAACCCAGAGGTCTCCAGAAAGCCACCATTTAAAAGCCACCCTCCTCTGTGATGAATTTATAACATGACTATACCAGGTTGGTATGTAAAAATCTGCTGCGTGAGACACAGAGATGGCTTGGCTCCAGATGTATTCAGCCAACGTCCCAGCAAGTTACGTGTGAACACATGAAATGCAACAAAACAGCAGAATTAGCAATGCAAATGCGTGTGTTTGAGTGAAATGTGAGGTGGGCTGGGCTTGGGGGGAGGTTTCAGAAAGAGAAATTTCATCTGCTTGAACTGTAAAGGAAGAAATTCAGTCCAGAGCAAAATTACTCCTAACACAAGGCTTACATTTTTTTCTGTGTTTCTTCTTTTCCCCTGCCCAATTCCTTCTTCTATCTAGTCTGTCTTTCCTTCAGTCTTTTAATGTTTCCAAATTTGAGAGGATCTCCCAATTCTCTTTACTAATGCTACTTTATGTAAGTATTTTTCACAGCCTCTTTGTGGCTTTCATTTATTTTACCTTGTCTATTCACCAATTTGGACTTTGGAAGAATTATGGTAAAATAAATCACTCAAGAGGCATGTTAAGTTGTTGTTATCAAGTAACTGAGCTCTGTGCAGCTTTGAACCAAAGTAGTTAGGTTAGGAGAAATCTGCATGTGTTACCTACACAGCCAATCATTCCTGCAGCAGCCCCTGGCTCCAAATCTGCTATACAAGATTATAGTATTTGGTATGTTATGGGTACATTTTCTCCCATGTATGCAAATTCAGAAGGAAAACTTTTCAGACCAAAATGGAATTTACAGTATAACCTAACAATGTTTTTCCAGCCCTTTTCAAGACATGCTGTGTTTTTTGCAAGTCATATAATTAAAAATTAATTTGTGTCCAGCCATCCTCTGCTGAAGATGCCAGTTATGTGTATTTCCAAACAGTTACTATTTATACATCTTAGCAAACAAAGGTATTAATCCTTATTGTCTCCACAATTCTCTTATTCTTACAATTAAACAATTCCCTCCCTTCTTATGGTAATCAGTGCATATGCCCAGTCTTTCAGTTCATGGGTTTGTTGAGTCAGTGGTTAAGAGTCAGTGGTCATGATCTCCCCTTGACAGAACTAACTTTTACCTTGTTGGAGCTGAATTCAGCAGAGTTGCTGAGGTGGCTTCCCTTGTGGTGTGTAAATTCTGCATTCTTTTGCAACTATTATCAGTGATCCATTCTTCCTCCCAAGCTTTGTTATCTCCCCCTAAGTCTGGGATAACACCTGGACAATAGTACCACCTTTATCTTATCTCAAATTCCAGGTGTGGTGGTTTATTTTACAGTCCAAGTTCCAGGTATACATGAAAGCATATTTGAGGGTGGGGGCGAGGGGTGCTTTTCTGGTCATTGGTGGTCACAGAGGGCATCTGTCCCATTACTTGGGATGATCTTTGTTTGACAAGTGGTAGGTCTGTGTGTGAGCGGCTGCTTCTTTACACAGTTTACGAAGTGGGAATTTTTGTCTAGATGAATTACCCAGGAGGTACTGACCAGATCTTGCCTCCACCAGGCCTGGAGATAGCACCCTCCTGACACTCCCTTCTGTGCTTATCACATGGCAAAGTCCTTCTGTGGCCTTAATGGTGTTTAAGAGAAGCAACTGTGCTCTTTACATCCTTACAAGGCCCTGGTACACAAAATAGGGGGCAATATGACAAGAGTTAAATGTAGGACAAAATCACTGAGCTCCTTAATACATATCTTTTAATGCAATACAATTATATGCATAACAGGCTGAGTGCTACTTTTATCTCTATAGCTCCTTATGTGGCTAGAGAGTAGAATATTCTGTTAGATGGTTGCATAGCAGCAACCAGCCATTTCAGTTTTCCACCCATAATTTACATGTTGACCTCACACACATCAAGAATACTGCTATTAAAAATATCCCTTGGACAAAAATATTTAATGCTTCTGGTAACATTGTTTCCACTCTTATTATTCTTGCTATAGAAAGAAATGCATGAAATTGATGAAATTTTGGGAATGTATAACATTCACATTCTCTTCTTTGCTCTAGAAGTATCACATGAAAAGTGAGCACTATAGCTGTGGGCATAAAGCTTACAGATAAAAAGTCTGATGAGGCCACCAGGCTCAAACTCCTGGATATATGAGGCCAATAAACCCACCCAGACAGAGTACTTCAGTTATGCTACAGCACTATGCTGTAGCATGGCAAGTGGTACATGCACATATACGCATGCACATATCTCAAGGTATTTGGTGACTTAAAAATGCAAGGTGGAGGGAGATAACAGGCAATATCAAATGTCACAAATGCATGACTGTGAGGGAATCTATTGGCAATGTCTGTCCCTACATGAGCAGCAGCTAAACTCCACTCAGAGCTGTAAAGGGAGCAAAACTCCCTAAGATCTGCCATACTACACAGAAAGAAAGTCATTCCACAACTAGAGTACCTCCACTCAAACAAGATACACAGCCATTTAGTTATAAAAGCAAGGTGCCTGCAGTGTCATGAACTTCTTCTTTTAGTTCTGTAGCAGACATATGTCATTACTTTGCCATATGCAAATTTCAAGTAGGCAACCTACAGAATTTATTTAAGTATCAAAATTTAGTAAGAAAAGCACATGCAGGTTCTGCTTCTCTGGAGCAAGATTACTGCTTCTTTTTGGACCCTGATAAATATATTGCAGGGCCCATGCATAATCTAGAAAGGGAGTGATCTGGAGCAGAACCAGGTTCACCACAAAGGCACAAGAGAACACAGGTTTAATTCCACCACTTCCCCAGGGGCCATGATTTCTCTGTGGACATAGAGTAAACTAGCTCTTAAAATGCTAAATTGAGTGACTAAAAGCAATTGCAAGTCAATTCAAGTATCTTATCTTCTAATTAAACTTGTCTAATTTCTCTGTTTAATTTGACTAAGCTCTAGAATTCTGAGTTGTCACATGAAAGACGACAGAAATAGCCCTCACAAGTCTTTTCTGGACCCAAGCATATTTGGCTGTAATAAGCATGTGTACCAGTTTGTAATAAAATACTGTAATTTGATACTTTATGTCCATGTATCATCAGCATCTAGTAATTCCTGATACTTAAGCTCTGATCTTGCAAATAGTTATGTCTATTAAGATAGTGCTGTAAATTTTAGGAACACCAAGCTTATTTAATTAAATTATACTATCCATATGACTGATTACAGAATTGGCATGTCAGCAACAGAAAGCCAATACAGGAAAACTGCTTCAAGGAAAATGCATAATCTCTAAGTCTCTGTTAGAACAATCTGTCTTTAACAAACAAGATTTTCCTTTTATATTCCTTGGAGTTTACATGGGCTACTTTAAGTAAATGATCACCTTATCTTCTGAAGTACTATGTTGGCAGTGATATTTTTTCACACATATTTTTGTGAAGAAAATAAAATCTTGTGAGTGTTATAAGAACAGTTAAGTTCTTAGTTAAGAACTTAGTTATCTTGCAAAGATATACAGCATTTTCCTTAAAGTTGTAAAATACTAATTTATGAGAAAAACATTTTTTCTATTCCAACAGTTGGATTAAAGTGTTTTATTCCAAAGTCTGATTAAAGGCTCGCTTGTACTTTGTTCTTGATATGAAAAAAAGTGTAATCAATTTTTTATTTTTAAAATACTGGAAAAAGTATTGGAAAAAGGTAAATAAATTCTTTCATGCAAGATGATTAATCACTCAAAACACTAGGGAAAAAGTGTCATTATCAGATAAGACTGGATAGTCTACTACTAAGAAAATAGTACTTAGAAAAACTAATTAAAAGCAATCCAAAGACAATGTAGTCCATTAAACTTGCATTCTGGGCTACATCAAAAAGGTGTGGACCCTGTAGGTGTAGGGAAGTGATTCTCATCCTCTAGTCTGCCCTCACGGATTCCACCTGGAGTATTCCACACAGCTCAGGGGTCTTGGCGCGAGGAAAGCTTGCACCTACCTGGGTGAGTCCAAAAGAGGCCAGGAAGGCAATTCAAGGGCCGGAGCTCCTCTGCTGTGATGGCAGGCTGAGACATTTTGGGTTCTTCAGCCTGGGGAATGAAGGCTCAAGGGAGAGCTTAGCACAGCCCTGTGTCTGAGCAGGGCTTACAGAGAAGACCAAGAGCAAATTTTTTCAAGGAAACTCATAAGCCTGAGGAGAAAATTTTAAAATAAAAGAGGAGAGATTTAGAATAGATCTTAGGAAGAAATGCTTTCCTCAAGGCATGGTGATGTATAGGAACAGGTTGCCGGAGAAGCTGTGGATGCCTCATCCCTGGACGTGTTCAAGGCCAGGCTGGATGGGTGCTCTAAGCAACCTGGTCTACTGAGAGGTGTCCCTGCCATGTAGAGGTGATCTTTAAAGCCCCTTCCAACTCAAAGCTGAATATTCAAGAACGAAGCAATATCAACATCTTAAAACATGCACATTATTTAGTCTGAGCTAATAAAATCTGAGGTCAACACCGAACTCTGGTTTGGGGTTTTTTTCCTGTTTTGTTTCTTTTTTCCCCCTTAGGTGGCAATTTGTATTTTCTACAAAAAGCTTTGTAAGAGCTTCTCACTGTTAATAGCTTCTGCACTGGTCAAGAGATTTGCTGAAATGAAAGCAGAACATGGTGTTCTGCTTTTATTTCAGCTATTTCTTTATTATTTGTATCTGTCCCGCTCTATTTGATAATGACAACAGTCTTATGGTTCTCCTGTGGTTAAAGACACAGCATTCACACTAAATCTCTCAACTATTTTGAGAAAGAGCATTTAATTTGGCAATTTACACATTAATTTTCCCCTACCTTATGAAGGCACTCCACAATCTTACAGTTTACTAGATGCAGTAAGATGTGGCTTAAGTTTGTATGAATAAAGTGGTCACTGCTACATATAAAGGTCAAACATGCACTTAATCTTTTTTAGCCTTTTTATAGTAGAAGGCTTGTCTTAGCATTTTATTCTTGACTTAAGAGTATTTAAACCACTGAAACATGAGAAAGGCTAATTTAATGCAATTTCTTAAGTGGAGTTCTAACCTTGATAATATATTTCATTCTTTGTGCTTCAAATCCTTAGAGGTGAATTATGTCAAACTTACTGGAATAGCTTGTTTTACCCTGCCATTCAGCTGCTGTCACTTTCAACAATGGACTTGAAATTTATCAAGTCCTATAAAGGCTGCAAAGATTCAACATTCATTTAAAGACAAACAACCCACTAAGAATCCCCTCCAAAACCCACAGAAGAACACAACAAAAAAACTCAAACCCAACTGCACCTTTGTTCCTTACCACAGGCAGTAGTTGAATCTATTTCTGCAACCCTTTAGCATTTACTACACTTCAGCATTTACTTCTACTAATTTTCTTTTTTTTTTTTTTTCTGGCGGGAAGCCATGATGTCACTACTTTATATTTCTAGTCAATGTTAACTCGACTGTAAAATAAATTATGTGACCTATTTTAGAAACACTGAAGTGGCAAAATGTTACAGCAGAAAATGTAGTAAAATATCCCCTTTTTAATCATCCAAATCAGCCTTGCCAGAAAATGTAGCTGGAGTAAAATTACTGCTGCATATAAAAGCCTTTTTCAGGAACAGAAGACGCAATATTTGCATTCTGAAGTGCTAAATAAGCTATAAAACTTTATTACTCTTTATTTAAACTTTTTATTCTTTCTAAGCAAATGTACTTGCTCTCTGAAAGAACAGAAAGACCTCCAAGAGGAACAAGTTTCTGTAAGAGAAGCAATTACAGTTCACCAAAACTTTTCAGAACACTAAAGGTTATGTTCCTTTTTCTGCTCTCCTCCCCTACTCTCTCTTTCCAGGACAGAAAAATACTGCCTCTGAAATAAACCAAGGATCTTCCCTGTAATAGATTTCAACTCTCAAACCTCCATTTTGCAATCAAGTAACATACAGCCCGGAATAGTGGAAAAATTGTTTTCTTTCTGGAGCTTCCAATCCATTTACAGCATGTAGCAAGCCCTGTAAAAAGAAAGATAGAGAAGAGCTTTATTGCCATTGCCATGGTGAATTCAAAGCTATTACTTTCCAGCCATCTGAGCCACATATCACAGATAAAGTGAAATAGAAAACAACCAAAGAAATCATTAATTCATCCATTGTCCCTATGTGTGTTTGTTTTAAAGTTATATATGAGCAGAATTTACTCTGTAAGCATAAAGCTCAGCACAGACGATGACAATTTCAAGTATAACTCTAAAGTACTGAATTCAAAATAGTCATGTAAATCACCTTACTTATGTTCTGTGGAAAATTGACAGAATAAGAAAGCCTTTCTCCCCAGATGATGGAAATTTTTATAGTGGCCAAGAAAATAAAAAAATTTCAGATAGCCCATTCCATTTTAATAATAACTGAGAATTTCACAGCTTAAAAAATATATAGTTCTGTATCCTCAGATTTGTTACCTGTTGAAACATTCCTTTTGTTCTGAAAAGAGTCTAAGCGAACCTACACCCAACAAGCATTTTAACAATTCTCTTTAAAATTTGCTATTACATTTCATAAGTTAATGATTTTGCTCCATCTTTTTCAGAGGCTGAAGTCATTTAAGAAAAGAACACTGAAAAACAAAGGACCAGATTGCTCATTTGACACAAAGGAATGCTTTGATCGCTGATTTATCATCTAGCAGTGTGTATTAAGGATCACACTGCACCACTGTTTACAAGAGATTAAGGCAAGTAGACATCTTCTCCTCCTTTTCTAACAGCTAAAAAAAAAAAGACAGAGAAAGACAAAGACAAAGCACACTTTGATTTTATGCCTGGCAACAGAACAACAATAGATACCTAACACTCCTTTTCCTAGGGAAAATTTTTTCATTTCTACTAGTTGCCAGCAAGAAACATATCACAGGTGCCTGCTCTCTTGTACATATGCTGTTAGCTCTTGTTGTTTGTATATTCACTAGGATGAATGGCACACCTGAACATCCTCATGAGCATGTTCAGAGAGTTAGTGCCATCAGCCTGCAGAAGTCTATATACCTGGCTAGAAAAGAAATTACAAAATCCACCACACTGATTGGATATCCTATGTTTCTATTCATGGTACACTCATCTGTGTGCTGAGCAATTTATATTTTTGTAACTGGTGTGACATTCCAGCTGACTCAAAAATCTGAATTTATTATTTCACTAGGTTACCAAGCTACAAGAACCAATAAATTTGAAACAATTTTCACTTATTTAGCTTTTCCATAAAGGACAGTACTGCAGGTTAAAAACTTATTTTCTAGGGAAAGCAGATAGAAACATACCACTATTTTGAGTCCAAGTGCACTCAAGGTAATTTAGAAAACACGTTGCAATATTATGTTGGAGAAGCATAAAAATTCCACAGGGAGGCATTGTGTAGTTTAAAACCCTTTTCAGTCTAAGACAAAATATTATACAGGAACAACAGATTGGCAGGCCTATGTAACTAGAAACAAAATAATCCAGAAACTGAAACAAAATTATTTTTCTTTTTGTTTTTAAGTCTTGTGAAAGGAAATAACTAAGGTGATGTTCTTCATACAAAAGCTTTTGTTATTTGTAGCTTTGAATAAGGGGTGAAGCACACATCTGCCTTTCCTTGGTTTGATCTTTGTTTTGCAATGAGGATTACAATTTTAATGTTGTAGTAGTTATCTGCTGGAATGGAGAAGAAGAAATTCTCTTTAACATGGAGTAACCTAATTCCTAGGGTACATTTTTTAAAACATACTGAAGGATGTTTTAACAATTTAAACTACCTTGGAGAGACAGCGTCCACTTACAGAAGCACAACAGAACACAAGAAAAACTCTGAGATTAAATTTCTGGTAAAGAACCTCTGGCGTTTTACATGGAAAATAAAATCTCAAACCTAAATGAGGAACTTGATTAGCCTGTCATGCTGCAGACCCGTTTGCAGGTTTCCAGCTCTGCCAGAAGATTTGAGTGAGCTGTATTACTCGTTCAGACATAAGCAGTGTAGGCTGCTTTGTAACACTTCTGTCCCACACTGGGAAGCTCTTGGGAATCAAGCCTACAATGCAGTTGATCAACAGTCTAGTTCTTTCAAAATGAGAAGTGTCTGATAGTCCAGCTTGAGATGCAGCTAAATCTTGTCCCACAGCCGTCTTTGCAGAACTAAAATTCTGGATTCTAGATTATTTACCTCTATGAAGTAGAACATAATCTCAGGATTTACCAGCAGCCCCTCCTGACTTTGACTTAAATTTAGCTGCAACAATGTTTGCACATTTCAGGATTAGCTTTGCTATTCTTTCCAATCCATATCTTATATTTGTTTACTCACATTTATTGACTGACTGTCCTACCACAAGATGCTTCAATCATTATCATTATAGAGCGTACACATTGAGAATGCAGATTCTGTCCAGAGGCATTTCTACAAACTGCTTCATCTAAGGCCAGTATTGTCTGTTGATCTGAACCTTAACTCCATCATAAATTTTACTATTAATTGCAAACAGATGGCCTACATATATTACAAAACTTGTGTTGAAGCTTTACTTAAACTAGCAGCTCCTTCAAAATATGGCTGTCCTATAACTAATAGAAGATCCTAAACCAAAGCCATCACATCAGCATCGGGCCAGGCATTTCTCTGTTACTAGTTGGATATTTATATTTCAAAGACATATAAATAAGGGGATAATCTTTGTAGCATAATCTGTAAAAACAAGCCTTACTTAGGTTTAGTTAGAGCTTAACCTAGAGCCAGATTCAACCTGTCTCACTGACCCTTTATTGACCTATAGACAGTCATTTACACCTGTGCCTCCTTTTTTAGAATTGGTATCAACAGAAATATGCTGTTGTAGATGAACTGTAGATCCAGCTTGTTAACTATGCAACTCATTTGCTGTAAGCATTGTGGAATAAAAAGAAGCTTTAAAGTAAATACAGGAAAATAATTGCTTTTTTTATAGGATGCTTGGGTCCATTGCATTTGTTGTTGTGATGCAGTGCCTAGAAGAAAGGAACATGAACTGAAATAGTCTTAAATAAAACTAGAGGCGGTGCTTCCTGTAAAACTTTCTCTTTTTGACTACATATGTGTACTTCTCTCCTTGGGATGATAGCTACCCTACTAAGGACCCAAATGCCCCAGTTGTTTAATACCAGAAGCTTATCTATAGTACATAATGATTTGGATATGACCACATTAGATGTCACACCCTTTTGCTTTTTCACATGGTAAGATTTCATTTCCTTTATGCCCAGAACTTAAAGATGAGCTGTGTTTTGCATAGTGACAAACTATACCATGTACAGCTGATGGGTCTGTAAGAGACTATGATCAAATATTCTAATGGTTGTGGAGGACTGTGGTGGGTTCACCTTGGCTGGATTTCAGGTGCCCACTTTATCACTCTCCCGTCTTAGCTGATCAGGACTGAAAAAATAATATAGAAAACAAGGCATAAGTTGAGATATTGCAATTTACAAAAGCAAAAGGTTACACATGCACAAGGAAAGGCAAAAGAAACTATTCTCTACTTCTCACCATCATGCAATGTCCAGCTACTTCCTGGAGAACAGGGCTTCAACACGGGTAGTAGTTGCTCCAGAATGGCAGTGTTTGAAATGATGAATGCCACTCCTTCTTTCTTCTTTTCTTAGCCTTTATATCCAAGCCAACACCATCTGTTATGGAGCACCCCTTTGTCAGTTTGGGCCAGCTGTCCTGTTTGCTTTCCCTCCCAAGATTTTGGTGAACTCCAGACTACTGATTGGGGTAGAATGTTTGAGAGACAGCACTTAAGCTGTGCCAGCAGTTTTCAGCCATAGTGAAAGCACTGCTGCATTATCAATACCCTTCTAGCTACCAGTGCAAAGCACAGCACTGTAAGGATGCCCATCAAAAAATTAACACAATCCCAGCTAGGCTCAGTACAATGACTACGGAAATATTTCCCTGGACTGAACTTGTAAAAGGGTATCTGTGCAATGAAATGTCTTTATTGAATTTGCTGGATTTCTGGGACAATTCAGAAAGTGAAAATAGGAATGCAGCATCTCAGCAGCTGTTGCAGCCGTTAGGAGGCTCCTTTGGCATATGAACTACAGGCAGGAATTTTTCCTTACATCAGATCAAATCTCTATGTGTGCACTGGAAAAATTCTGTCCAAGGTGCACCTAGACAACTCTTCTGACCTCCTTATTCTAGACTCTGATCATCCAATGAGTCTACTCAAATGTCTGGCCAGCCATTGGCAAACATGGTCCAGTTGCTATACCTCACTGAGGTGCAGCCAGGGAAACATTGAAAGGATGCTCCCACACCCTGATAGATGCCAGTTTTTCTGCACCTAGTCTATTCTATATGTATTAGTTTGTATGCCTCCATGTAGGGGAGTCCCTAAGTTAATGACAGCTGTACAAGGCAAAGTGACACAGAGTCCTCAGGCAGGTGCAAAGGAGAACTTCCTTATTGCAAAAACCAGGTCTTTTTAAGCAGTTAGCTGGTTATCAGTTTACATAGTTTTAAGGCAATCATCATACACTATGATGTGAACACAGGGCAGTCACCCAGCTCGTCTCTCATGTCTCTCTACCCCTATTCCAGCTGAGTCACTCTCCCACACTTCCCTTCTCTTTAGCCTAAGTAACAGGCCTGAGCCATGATTTTATAAGGGTGAAAAGGCCCTTATTTAAAGAGTCTTTACCTATATGCCACAGAGAACCATCATTCTTCATGTTATAACAAACAACATTTAAGCAAATGTTTCTCAGTATATTGTTATCTTTTGTACAACCCCAAATATCTGATCATTTTTTCATATCACTTGAATAGTGATGTAAAAGGTGCCGTAGTGGAAGGCAACTTACTAAACTCCAAAGAGTCCCTTAAATTTTGGCAGCAGCTATAAAATTCAGGAAAAAGCAAAGCTTTTTTGGAAGTGTTAACTGGATTCAAAGCTTCACATCACAAAATGGTACATATTTGGAGTGATTTCAGAGACAATGATACAACAGAAAACTGAAGACATTTTTCTAATCCATGAAAAAGACAATAATGTAGGCTTTTTGGTAGACAACTGAGAAGAATGTAGCTAATATTTTTCCACCTGGGGAAATATCAGCCCTGGCTAATAGGCTTAACTATTTCTATTTGTTTTCATATATTGTTATTTCACAGCCTTTTGAGTAGCTACTATGTGAAAAAAGAACATAACACTATTTCTTGCATCCAGATAAATGGTGATGTACCAGGTTCTCCAAGATGGGGAAAGTACAGCTAAAAATCCCTACCATTTGATTTCCTTGTCCTTACAGAATCCTTCTGCCTCCCTGCCCCCATCCTCCAAATTGTCTGACTTCTCAGCAGTTTGGCTTCTGGAAGCTCTGAATACTTTGCTAATACCTGCTGCGTCTGATAGTTTCTTCCTAACTTCTTCAATAAAAGTAAAACCTGAAAACACAACAACCTGTGCTGTCTTTGGGCATCCAATCAGTCTGAAATGGTATGTTTATGAAACAAGCAAAGCTCTTGAGCGTGAGGCTTGGGAAATAGGTACATGTACTATTGAGTGTCACCAATCAATGAATTTTCCTGCGGGTCATTGTCAGAACAACCATTTTTCTGAGGGCAGTTCCAGGGTTTAAAATTATTCTGAAGACAAGATTACCTATGACAATATGTCTGTCTTGTATGATATTAATATTGAAGATCTAGACCACTGTTTTAATATATTGACTGAATTCCAGAGTGAGGAAAAGGTTACACAGCTAAGCGACCGAAAGCCCTATTTTATTTCCAGAGTCCTGCACCATGTATCAATAAGAGAAAAAGAGAAAAGTTAATATTATTCCTGCTTTTAAGAAGCATTTCTATTGTACACACAATTTGTCAAAGATCTGCTGGTTCTTGGAGATTCTCAATTATGAATATAGTATGAAGAAATTCCTAACCATTTAAGACAACCTCACCAGATCAGTTCTTGCTACTATTCATGTCTGCTTCAACTTCAGGAGAAAACTCATATGAATTGAAGGAAAGGCATTCAGCAGTGATCTGCCTTGTCTGGTGATCTCTGACTCAGAATCATTCAAGTGAGTGCATGTACTCCAGTGAGTACATGTGTAGAGAAAAGGAATAAGTTCTTTTATGGGTCTCAAATTTTCTTGCAAAGTGCCACTGAGATCGGTTCAACCAAAAGGAAAATTAAGAACTCCTAGTCTTTTGCACAAAGGACCAATGTTTTTTGTTATGAGACTTTTCTAGTTCCTCTTTTTCATCCTTTGGGTGAGAAACAAAGTACAGATTTTCCTTTTTGAATGCCCCGTGTTACCCTGAAGTAGAGTAACAAGAGAGCAGCATTTCAATCATGTTTACACAAAAACTTTTAATTTATCTGAAACTGGGTCAAAACCAAAAGCTACAATCTTCAGCAGTTCTCTTGTTTCAAAGCTGAATTTGCAAATTGAGGTTTTCTGTTCCTCTCATGTTGCAAAATCAAATTTTAAAAAATTTGCATGGATTATGAGGTTAACCTGTGCACTGAAGAGATACTTTACCGTGAATGCCATAGGTCAGATGAGGAGAAAAAAAAATTAATCTGTTTAATGTTTGCATTTCTGAATTTCAGAATCAGAGTAATGAAAAGGGAAAAGAAAGCTTTTTCCTTGGGGAGCTGCAGCATTCGAGGCTTGACCTGGGACCTGGTTACAGCAGCAGACTTATTTTCAGATCCCTTGTTTTGCTTTAACCACCAAGATGGAGAGTGCTTTACTCCACAAGTTTATAGGTTTAGTTTAGCTCCTAATACGTCCAATCAACAGCAATCTCTTTCTACAGCTTGGTGTGCTGACAGTGATAGGCCTGATCAGGCTCTCACTGAGATGCTGCCTCAGAACCCTAGCTCAGGCAACCCCACTCTGCTTTATTTATCACCAGAAGTTTTCTGTATTCTTTTGCTTAGAAGTTTAGTTAAATTTATTTAATTTCTACATTAAAACACATGGATGAATGTGGACAAATTCTAGTGAAACACTTCAGATGTCTAGGAACAAGCACAGGTCAGGCTACTCTCTGCCATAACAGCAATTA
Organism: Melozone crissalis; assembly: GCF_028551555.1. Taxonomy (NCBI): domain Eukaryota; kingdom Metazoa; phylum Chordata; class Aves; order Passeriformes; family Passerellidae; genus Melozone; species Melozone crissalis. The sequence continues at coordinate 31,347,101 of NW_026535783.1, read as the reverse complement.
GGAAAAAGCTTTATCCAGGGCTGACTGGGACCAAACCTTGATGTCAATGGAATTATTGTCCTCTTGTGAAGATGCAACAAAAAGACACTTTGCTTTTAGATCAAGTGACAAAACAGCCTTCAGTGGGTTTTGAGCTGGGTCCATAGGCTTTCATTTTTGAGGCCTGGGACAACCAGATTTTCTCTGGTAGGACAACCAGAGACAATCTGGTAGTCCAAAGGGATAACCTTTTTTTTTTGTTGTTTATTCCATGTAAAATGTCAAAAGTGTATTGAGTTCTGCCAACTTGAAAAAGAAATTCTAATATGTAGGAATGATTGAAATGTAAAGCTGCTCTAAATTGGAGACATTAGGAAGTGATAAATGCAGTATTGCTTCAGGTCTTTTATTATCTGTCACTTGCATAAGCATCTCATTTTGGTCCTCTGTTCATTAGTGCAACAGTGCTCATCCTGTCAGGCTCAGCTTTCTACTCTCCATAGAAAACCAGGGAAGGAAAGGCCTTATTCTGAGCAGTGACTTAGCACATCATGACATCTGGCTTCTCCACTGCTGCCCTTGAAGTACAGCTTCTCAGAGAGCCAGCAAGAAAAGAGTAGCATTTGGGCATATGAAATAAGACAAGAACTGTTCTTTAATTAGGTGAGATGTAATGAATTTAACTCTTTCATTAATGACTCACTACAGTTTATTCAATGTGGCTTTGATTCTTTACTTATTTCTCTGAGGCAAAGGCTTTTCATAGCCACAAACCTTATCAGAACTAGCTCTGATAACTCTTGAGAAGCTTACCCTCTGTATGGATGATGCCCATGCAGGGGCAGTACAAGTCACTTGCAGTACCAGGCACATGGAACCGTTGCTTTCCAAAAGTGAGGAGGATGTCTAGTTCTTAGAAGATGCTTCCTTTTGTACTGTTAACTAGTTTTTAGAAAGACTGGATCACCACTGCTTGTGGCAATATTACTAGAACCAGAACATTACATTCCTTCTGCTTGCTTGTGGATGTGGCTGGAAAATTCTTCCCACACAGCAGTTCTGTCTCTGAAAAGAAAACTTCCTTTTCAGCCCCTAGGATACATCATTCCCTCTATTGCATCTTAGGGAGGGAAGATAAATAATTTCATCCAGATGTGGAAGAGAGCACAGTTTGGAAACACACCTTGAGTGCCCTTTCTACCACACACAATATGCTGGAGACTAGAGGTGACCACAGGCAAGTTCATACTAAGGTAAACCACTAAAGAGGTCAATAGCTGTGCTCTTGACAGTGTAAAAACACTCTCTCATCTTATTACCAAGGACTCAGTGATCATATTGTAATGAAAACCAAAAAGGAATGGTGCCTGAAAAACATGGGCTTTTTTCTCATATCTAGTGGTATGGCTCAAAAAAATGCAGATAAACAGAAAAGCCACCACAAACATTCCTTACAGATTTCATTCACCTCACCCATACATACAAAATAGGTGGCCCTTTTTTCTGATCTAATTTACCACATGCCGCTGACTACTTTTTTTTTCTGAATTTGTGAGTCCTGTGCTTTTGTGTTTTTCTCTCCTGAATATTGTCAGGTCAGGATAATTGGAGAATCACAAATCTCAGCCATCCACAGCGTTAGACTGCTCTCTAACAAAGAAAAGCAGAAATTAGTCAGTTATGCCAACTCCCATAGAGATATAGAGATTCATTATAGCAAACCCCACCTACTGTGGTACTACACAGTTAGAGACTGGAATACTCTTATTAGGCACAACTGCTGACACTTTCAGGCCCATCAAATTCCAGTAAAAGCTTACTTGCACACTATGGGAACCTGGATGACACATTTTCCTTAGCTTGAGAAGAATAACAGATTCAAGAACAATACATCCCCATGAGAAAGAAACCAGGCAAAGGGAGCAAGAGACCTACATGGATGAAAAAAAAGCCCCATCAATATGCTAGCATCAGCATAATTGTCTCTTGTATATCTACACAAAAGATGAAAACAGGGTCAGGCCACTTGGAATGGGTATGGAGAGGTTTTCAGAGTAAGTAGAAATGGGGCAAGGAAGGCCAAGGCCCATCTTGAATTAAATCTGTCCAAGGATGTCAAGGACAAAGATAAAAGCTTCTTCAAGTACATCAATAACAAAAGGAAAACAAAAGATAATATGAAACCATTACTAAATGGAGGGGGAACCCTGGTAACAGGATTCAGAGAAGCCAAAGTTACTGTATGTCTTCTTGTTCAACAAGGACAAGAGGAAGAACCCAGGGAGTTACCAGCCATTCAGCCATACCTCAATCCCAGGAAAGGATGGACAGCCTCTGTCTATTGATAGAGGTCATCCACATGGGTGGCAAGAAGGTGATCAGGAGCAGTCAGCATGGATTCATCAAAAGTAAATCTTGCTTCACCAACCTGGTTGGCTTCTAAATGGAACAACTTCCTGGGGGAACAAGGGGAGAGCAGTGGATATTGTCTACCTTGGCTTCAGCAAGGCTTTCAACACTTTCACCAAACATTCTCACAGGCAAACTTGGGAAGTTTGGAGTGCATGAGTGGACAGTGAGGTGAATGAAGACCTGGCTGAACAGCTGCTCCCAGAGAGTCATAGTCAGTAGAACAGAGTCAAGCTGAAGGCCTGTCACTAGTGGTGCACCCTAGGGTTCCACACTGGGCCCAGTGCTGCTTAACTTGTACAAATGGACACGTGCCTCCTCAACAAGTGTCAGCAGTGCCCATGTGGCCAAGAGAGCCAAAGGTATCCCGGGGTGCATTAGGAAGAGCTTTGCCAACAGGTCAAGGGAGGTGATCCTGCCCTTCTACTCAGGCCTTCTGAGGCCACATCGGGAGTACTCTGTCCACTTCTGCTCTCCTCAGTGCAAGAGAGACATGGAGCTCTGGAGCAGGTCCAGTGGAGAGCAACAAAGATGATGAGGGGACTCACGAGGAAACATTGAGGGAGCTGGGCTTGTTCAGCTTTGAGAAGAGATAGCTGAGAGGGGGCCTCACCCACGTGTCTCAGTATCTGAAGAGCGGGTGTCAGATGATAGAGCCAGGCTCTTCTTGGTGGTGCCCAGTCACAGGACAAGAGGCAATGGCAGGAACAGATCCACGGGAAGTTCCACTTCAACACGCAAAAGTTCTTTACTGTGTGGGTTACCAAACACTGGAACAGATTGCCCAGAGAGGGTGTGCAGTCTCCCTCACTGGAAATATTAAAGAACTATCCAGACAAAATCCTGCACTGCGTACTCTAGGATGGCGCTGCTTGAGTAGAGATGTTGGACCAGATGATGCACTGTGGTGCCTTAGAGCCTGATCTGTTCTGTGATTCTGTGAAAACGTGACTTGGAGATAGCTAGAACAATGCCCTTGCTCCAGCTCCCAGAGTACCAATCATTGTAACATCTAAGCACTAGTATTAAAGGCACAAAGAGATAAATCTCTTATTTATCTGACATATGTAATTTGTTACTCTGATAGAACAATAACTATATAGAAATTAATTGTAGCTTTTTAAAAAATCTTAACTCACCTGCCAATCAGGTTTGTATTTTGACTGTTGTTTGTTTTATTAAAATAAAGTTGGGTTGCTATGATTCAGTTTTTGCAGTACTTAAAAGACAGTTCCTAGGAAACAATGAAAACAAAATGCTGCATGTGCTAGAAAAAAAATACAGCAATTGTATCTGACAAAACTCTGTCTAGATAAGAAAGCAAATGTAGTGTAAATGAGACTGAAGATTTTGTTACTTAGTTACAATTATCTCACCAAAACCTACATGGCTTTAATTTATAAAAAGAATTTTCTGTCAAGTTCAGAAGGAGAAAAGTGAACATTTGAATGTTTCAAACTACAATCACTACACTCTTGGATATATTATTGAGTACTACATAGTTGTATAGGGCTCAAAAATATACCCAAGAGTTAATTGGTTCCTCTCCTATAAAATATTAGTAATACTAATGCATTTAGTGAATACACAGATACTTGAACCATTTTTACAGTGCCAGGAATAATTGATTTTGGACATATTTTTTAAATACAGCATTCCAATGTTAACTTCCTTGCTGATTTCATTTACCCAGTTCTGCAGTACAGACTTCTAACTTGGAACATCATTAGCATCTGCAAATTTCTTCTGAACTCTAGCTATGGATTTGCTTGTTATTCCAGTAATACTGCTTGCCTTAAAAAGTCACTTCATTAATTAAATATATTGCAATATTTTTAGCTGCAGAGATGTCAGGATAGTGACAGCCTGATTTTCTTAAGCAACATTGATGTGGTGATTCATTCAGTGACAGGAACAAATGAACAAGGTGAACAAATGTCACACAGAAGTTAGGAGGAAGAGTCCTGTATGCTAAACCAGAAATTTCAGTTTATAATTATGCTGTTTTATTTTATCAATTACTGGCATTTTCAAGCTCATCTCTTTTAATGTGGTATCCTTTTTTGAAGGGTTTTTGAAGGGCACTGCAGTAGACATGGCATTTGATTTAAAATTCATTTTCTGTATGTGACGCAAAAACTGCAGGGGTTTCAGATGAATCTCTGAACAAAGATTGTTGCTGGATTTTATCATAATGATAATGACGCTGACAGGAGGTAAATATTAGCTAGGTAATGAAGAAATTGAGCTTATAAGAATTTGTAGCTTGCCTCCTGAGGAAGAATGCACATTGCCTCTGAACAGATTCATATCTGTCCATGGCTACTCTGGAAAAAGGACCACAGACAAGACCTTTAGCCTATGAAAAGAGTAAAGGGCTACTATTAGAACAAGAAATGGAAAAATACTTGGAAAGATGGCAAAGCAATAACAGAGAAAAAGAGCCTGGAAAAGGGATGGAAATATAAACATAGAAACCACAAATAGTGATGCAGCTTTGGGAAGAGGACATTGACACAGTGGGAAGTGAGCAGATGTGAAAGCAAGGATTAAAATCGGGGTATGTAAGGAAATAAAGAATCGTGATGAAGAATATAAAGAGAACAATGGACAAAGCAAGGAAAATACACCCAGTAGTAAACAATTCTATCTTAAAGGCATACCAGTTATTCCATGGCAAGTAGTTAACAATTTTCTAGGGTTATTTTACTTATCTATTGAAAGAGCGTGAACTACAGGTAGGCAAAGGAAAAAAGACTTGAAAGAACCAACTTAATATCAAAGTTAAATTGATTACTGTCTCACATAAAATGCAAACCTGAAACTCAATGCAAGTACATCTTTTTTGGAAACTTGAATGAGAAAGAACATCTTTCTACTTTCTAATAAAATAATATTTTTTATTTCTGTGTAAGAATTGCATTAGTTTACACCTCAGAATCTTCCTAGAATATTTAGATTCCATAGAGCTCCTCTGAGTGGAGGTGGTCTGTGCTTCACAAATTTTTGAATTATCAGACCTAGGAATGGAACGGAGACATACTTGGACTTCTATTTCTTCCATTTCCTAGGGAAGAAAGGGATAAGGCAGTTATAAATTCTTAAAAAATTTAGGCAAACTACCAACATCCAACGGATCAAGTTTAAAAGACCACAGCCTGGAACCCAGCTTTTTTCCTAGAATAAAACTATATGCCATATTCATAAGATGATGCTTGGAGCCTTCCAGCATACAGGTAGAAACTGACCAGTAGGTTTCTATTGTAGCAGCAGGCCCCAGCAGGATAATAATGATTTACTCCATGATTACAGAAGGCTGATCAAATGCTTTATTATTACTACACTATGCTATACTACACTGTACTATTTGAAAAACCCTTTGCCCTTGCCAGAGAGTCCGACACACACACGTGGATCCAATTGGTCGATGAATCAAAACACTTTTTGATTATTATCAGTGTCCAATCAAGAAACTACGTCTTGGTAAGCAATCTCCATAATACATTCCAAATGTGCACAGCAACAGGTGCAGAGATTAAGATAAGAATTGTTTTTCTCTGAGCTTTCTCACAGCTTCCCAGGAAAATCCTGGGAGAGAATTAAGTCTCTATGTACAGACGATATGTGATTACCACAGTTTTCCTGTAAGACATTGGCTGAACTACTTCAACTGGATTTATTTTTTCATTCATTCCTTCATTTATTCAGTAAACCAGTTATTAGTTACAGCTCCTGTTTTCTGGTGATTACCTTCTCTACTATCTGTCTGTGTTTCATAAACATTTCTTTATTAAGACAGAAAAAGAAGCATTCATTCCTTTTGAGTGCACTGCCCTGCCATAAGACTATAAAAAGTGTATGAAGAAAGCCATAGCAAATACAATGCTTTTGTGCGTGGCTCAAAATGGATTCTATTAATCTCAAAAACAAGCAGTTGCCTAAAGAAGGTCAGAAGCTAATTATTTACCTGATTGTACATTGAAGAAACTAGAAAAGCCAAAGGAGAAATAATACTACATAACCACTGTCATAATCCATAATAAGATCACAAGAGAGTAATAAACTGTTGGTCGTATTTGTAGGAATTTTATATAGTCTTCTAAGGGAATAATAAAAGGCTCTTAATGATAAACACAGAAATTATTTGAAGTAACCAAACTCCTACTAAATAAATTTTCAAAATCACCAATAAACCCCCTAAATGTCAATTGTCACAGATTGTTTTCAGAAGTGACCTCTGCTACAAGGTGCCTCAAAATTTTGGGCACGAAAAATCAGACATTCTAAAACATTTTTTTCCTTTAAATATAGACGTCAACCACACTTCTTATGTAAGAGATAGAACTTCTAAAATCATTAATCTTCTTTGAAATTAATTAAAATTTATTATTATATTATTATATTAAAATTAATATTATCATAATAAAAAAATAATATTAGATATGTCTAAGAATGATTTAAATGTACCTCCAGAAAATAAATTTGTAATAACATAGAAGGTGGCTTTCTGTGCTGATAAAGTGTAAAGGAAACCATAAAAGTAAATGGTTATTCCTAAACTAAGATGTGTGACTTCTGGAAATTATGAATTTGGGTAATAATGTAAAAGAGTTTTAATGTGTTGCACAACAAAGAGCGAAGTGAAGAAGGCTCTTGCTTCTGTTTCAAAGTAGCTCTGTGCCATCACATAAATCTACAGATAAAAAACCCAAGATGACCATATGATCTACAAGATTGTTTGCTTCTTTGAAAAAACAATTGGTTTCTCTACAATTTCTATTTTTCTGATCCTGTTTATAAAAAGACTGTAAGTGAACAGCTCATTCTAGAAGGGAAGGAGAGGAAAACCTTATTTAGCTTCTTGTTATAAGTAGCTAAAACCTTTGAAAGACAATCAATCACGCACAATCATTATACCTGGGTGTGATTTGATTGACTAACCACTGAATCAGTTACTTAGAATCAGCAATGAAATAAATTCTTATCAATGAAACATGCTTGTATTCACAGTCTGAAAAGCAGGAAGTCTAATAATCATTCTAACTGGACCCAATCTTGATGCACAGTGTGACTCATTGCTGTGATAGGGGAGCTCCAGCTGTGCAGCAGAGCTGCAAAACCTGATAACAGAAGGCCAACATGTACCTTTGTTCTCCAAAATATCTCTAAATTTCATTGATTCACAGGATCTCAACAGAAAATTTTATAGTACATGTGTCTCTGTGTTCACATGTATGAATAATTATTAAATATTTTATGAAGGAAAAATAGCTTAGGCTGTTCATTTTTAAGATAGCGAGGTGAGAAATATTAGTTGTCATATGTAGGCAATTAAACACTTCCTTTGCCTTACAAAGATCTTTGGAGATGCCTTCTCTACATATTTTGTCATGTCAGCCCATACTGTTATGTTATGTATCCAGACCAGAACACGGGAATAGCCAGCAATTCCCAGCCAGAGGGCTATTATGCAGGGACAAAATAACCCTGGAGACAATAATACTAACATGAATACTACTGAGAAAAATTACCACTGAACACCTGTCTACTTCCTTTTGGAGGTTCTCACCTAAAATATTGTAATTTCATCAGAATTCATTACATAATATATTACTATCTATTATCTTTGTCTTAATATCTACAGAACATCTTATCTACATCTTATTAGTCAAAGATTGGACTCAATCATCTTGGAAGTCTTTTCCAACATTAATGACTCTGTGATTCTGTGAATTCTTAATTCTAATTCTGAATTCTAATTCTTAAATTCACACATTTGCATAAACTCAGAAGGGCTAAGATTAAAGGACAATTTTGGAGCTCATCTGGTCCAACTTGCCTCACCTGAGCAGGACTGTTGACCCAGATGGACCTAGAATTGCTCACTCAGGATCATGAGCAGATGGCTTTTGAAACTCTCCAAGAAGGAAGACTCCATCGTGTCCCCAGGCAACCTGACTCAGTGCTCAGTCACCTCTCAGTAGAAATGGGTTTCTCAATTGTTCTACAGAACTTCTTGTCTTTCAGTTTGTGCCCATAATCTTTGTCCTGTCTTGGGGCACCACTGGGTAGAGCCCATCCTCTTTGTATCCTGTCTGGGTGTATAAACACATTGATAAAAGATTTCCCCAGGTCCTGCCTGCTCCAGGCCTTCCTCATAAGATGGAGGGGTCATAGAAGGTTTATAGGTTGGTCAAGCAAGATTCCTCCTTGGTAAATCCATGCTGACTACCCCTTATCACCTTCTCTTTCTTCATGGATCTGGAAACAGGCACTCTTCCTAGGACTGAAAAGTCATTTTTCTGAAGATATCAAATTTTGCTCTGCCCCAGTTCAGGGATGTGATCTTACTTTTTGTACCATTCCTTCTCTTGTCTCCTGGTTATGAATCCTACCATGTCATGGTCCCTGCAGCCAAGGCTGCCTTCATTCTTCACATTCCCAATGAGACCCTCCCAGTTTCTGAGTATGAAATCCAGCCCTGCACCTGTCATGGTTGGTTTCTCTCCAGGCAGAAATTGTCATAAAAGCCTTCCAATTGCAATCCTCTTTGTTTGTTTATGTCCACCTAGCTTTTCTTTCCAGTAGATATAAAGGTACTTGAAGGATCCTCCAATGAGGATCAGATCCTGAGAATATGACTGTTTTCTGACTGCACAGGCTTCTTTTTCTTCCTCAGCAGATGGCCTACAGCAGAGACACTCTACAATGTCACTCTTACGTGCCTTGTCTTTAACCTTCATCCATAAATTCTGCTGGCTCTCTGTTGAGCTTCAGGCAGTGTTCCATTCACCCCAGATGTCTTCTCACAAAAAAGGTAACTTCCCTTCCTTATCCTGCTGGTCTGTCTTTCCTGTAAAGTGTGTAACCCTCGAAGGAAACATTTCACTCAATGAAGTCATCGCATCTCTGTCATCCCAGCAAGATCAAAGCCCTGCAAATGTCCGCAGATCTCCAGCTCATTTGTTTATTACCACTGCTCCAGGCTTGAGTATACAGGTACTTCAGAGATGCACCCCAGCATACTGATTTACAAGAATTTTTTAAGATTTCTCCATAATGGTATCTTGTATGCATTTCCTTGCTTACTAGCAAAGTGGTGGAGGCGACTCTGCTTAACTCCCATTTTGTTGGTTTTGTGATCCTTTCCTATCACACTCTGTGATCCTTACCCATTAAACCTGTCCATTAATCCTTTTCAGGGTTGTTAGTAACTCTTTTGCATCACTATGATTCATAGTTTTAAGCCCTCCTTGCCAGCTCAGGCATCATGCTGGCGAAGATAATTCTGATCTTAGTGAAATGAAGTCTGCTTCTCTCAAAAAAGTGATGGTCTGCATAAAGTGCCCCGTGCTTGTAGGACCTAGAGCCCTGTCACTAGCAACAGATCCACAGTCAGTTATCAAATTTAGTTATGAATTCCCTCATTCTCACTATTTTACCCTCACTGTCGGGATTGAGAACAACACCTCTTGGGCCCCATGCCCTTAACTACCACCTCCAGAACTCTGAAATAACTTCTCATACTGTCCAGGTTCTTCCTAGCAGCATCAATGGTACTCACATTGAAGAAATCAGTGGATAATATTTTGAGGGTCAGGAAATATTTGTCAGTCCCTCCAGAACATCCCAGATCTGGGTTCCCAGCAGGGACCAAACATGTCGATGATAGCTTGGTTTGTCAGATTGGTGGCTTTGTCCCCTGCAGCATGAAATCTGCCGTTTCAATGACTTGCTACATTTTCTTGATGGACACGAATGCATTAGGAAGTTCAGTTCATGAGCATATTTGGATCCTCTTCAACTCCAAAGTCAGTGAACCTATTTTGTAGTTGTAAGCCATTAGGTAGGGCAGGAGCCTTCCTATTTGTACCTGAAGTCACCAGCTTCATCCTTCACCTTCTCCTAAAGTTTGCACTTATGCTAGAGATGGACATTGCCTGTACCTCAACAGCAGTTAGGGCCTAGTTATTAATGTAAAAGATCCTTGTCTATCCCTCTTTCACCTTCTGTGAGGCTGCGTAGACTGATCACGGTCCCCTACAGCTCCTCCAGTTGGATGCACAGTTCCTTCAAGATGGCACACTTCCCACAGGACAAGAGCCATCTTTTCTGGTGTCGGGGAGAGGCTCCAGGTATCCCCTGGGTCGTGAGGCTTGAAGGAATGCTTCCACCATATGAAGATCTGCCTGCACCTAAGCCTCTGCCCTGACAGGGTCAGCTTCTCCAACATTTGCAGGGAAACTACCCTGTAGCATGTAAACTCGGTACCTGACAGCTTACACAGGTACAAATTCAGCTGAACTTCTTAATGCCTCTCTGCACAAACTGCTGTATCAGTTGGCTGTCTTCATCTTCCATGCTCTAGGCATGATTCCAATATAGGCTTCTCCTCAGCTTTGGCTAAAAGTTTCTTGACCCTCCCTAATCAGGGTCACATGTAGCAAAAGCTTTAGGGAGCCTGGCTCAAAGGCAGCTGATTGCATTCAGTAAAATCTGCTTGATCTGCTTCAGTCCCCCACTTAACTATTTGATGTGATTTTGCGGGACAAAATTATGGGCCCGATGAAGAGTGAGATTCCAAGTAACTTCCCAGAGATCAAAAATTTAAATCTTGGTAACATTCTTCACAGGGTCATGGGAAAGCAAGTATTGTATAATTTCTCTTTCATGGGAACTGATGCTACCAAGGCACCTTGGTTTGAAGCAATAAATAGGGACATAAATACTTGAGGAATGGCAAGACAATCCATGCTGTTTCTTTGCTAAGAATTCTCAGCACATTTATCTGATTTCCTAGAAAGGATTACAAAAGTAAAAGAACATACTGAACTAGCCACAGCCATATATTTTAAATGGTAATTTTTTGGTCCAATTACCTAAGAAATCAAGAGCATTTGAGTCAGTGGCAGAGATTGTGACAGGAAGAAGTACATGGGAGATGCAGAAAAGTGATGTGCATCCAGATGAATGATTTCTAAATTTTCCAGTAGCAGAGCAAACCCAGACCCAGACGAAGACATACCAGTCACGGTTGCTTGGAGTTAATGGCAAATACAGTAAAAATATGTCTAACTGTAGATCCTTAGGTCTATGGACCATACATAAATAAAATAACTCCTGCTTGCAGAGGAGAAAATTTAATGGTAGGGAGAAACCTCTGAATATATGTTTGAAGAAATATCTTATCTCCATTCTGTAGAACTCTCTATTTAGCTGGTTCTGTATTTATTTATAACATCCAAACATAGGCAGTCCCAGTGGAAGGGCGGAATAAAAGTCTCTTTATAGAAAAGCAGACACTTTTCCATTTATAGGGCAGCTGCAGAAATTCATCACACTAGTTATTCTATATAAAATGGAGTGAAAATATTGAAGGAAAAGTCTGTACCATAAGGAGCATTAATAAAGATGGAACATCCATGATAATTTCAGGCAGACTAAGGAATACTTATATCCCATGAAGATCATTGATTTCCATTTTTGCTTTATTTCAGCTATAGATACATCAGCTTCAAGCTGATGCAAAATAAAAAAAAAACATTCTTTAAGAAATCCAAAAATCTGTAGGATGTGAGGTATTTTAAGAATAGGATACACAAGACGTTGGAGTATATAAATTTGAATGATAAAATCATGCAGAATTATATGCTGTGCTAACAGCCTTTAAATGGTGCAAATTATCTTGTTATGATACAGAAAAAAATTTTGATTAGCTTACAGAGTATTCACTAATTTGGCCTGATTAGGAGGCTTTGCACTCTGCTGAAAGCAAGGCAATTAGTAAAAACATTCCATACACTGCTTGTTTTCTGCAACCAACAAGGAAATTGATGATATTAATCCTTTCAAATATAGCTATATTTATTATAAATAAATTCTAGCTTTTAAAGGAATCTACTACATTTTCATGCATAGTCATCATATACCTTGCATGCTGCAATCTATAGGACATACCTAGATATTTTTGACAGCCAGTGTTTTTTTGAAATGGAGTTCTGTAATGTCTTCATTGCATGTCTTCATAGAGAAATTCTTAACCAGTATCAAATGCTGCCTTCAGTTCAGGAAAAAAAAGTAGAAGTTCATCTTTTATGCTTGCCTAATTTCTTGTGCTCAAGTGCAAGAAACAAAACACCGGCGTAAAGCACAATGAAAACATCTGTATATTTTATGGAATATCTCCTTACAAGGGCTGTCCACCTGGAAAGGATTAGTTAAGATATCTCAGTGCATTATAGAAGAAGTTCATTGGAAGGATTATTTTGGCTGGTGTTTAATCTAAGACTGTGAATCAACACTGTCTTGTGCTATGCTAATTTAAAGTTTCATCAGCTTTAAAACAAGATGCATATTTTGGTTTTTAAGCTTGATATTTATTCTTACAATCCAAATTATAATAATATTAATTCTTACAATCCAAAATTTTTCTATGGCATGTATTTTGTAGGTTATAGAATTAAGCAGTTTTGTCAAATATGCTAGAATTCTTGGAAAATATAGTTTTGATTCACATATGCAGTACAGGAGAATGTAGATCAGCAGTCAAGCAACGGGGTAAGCAGTGAAGATCTGAAGTGCTATAAAATATGTGTAAGTAACTGGAAACTAAGAGGTAAATAGCTGAGACTAAGCTAAGTGCTCATTTTAGACTTGCTATTTGAACCCCAGATTACACAGGTAATCCTTTCTTCCCCACAGGATTCTCTTCTTTTAAGCCCTCCCTCCTGGGAAACATTGCAATTATAACAAATTTTTTGCTGACTCCATTTCATTCCAGATTTTCTTTCTGAGAGATGTAAAAAATATATTTAATTTAATGAGATCAAATTATCAAATCACACAAATTGGTGCAATTTCTATCTTTAACAATAGAGAAAGTAGGGGAATTTACACAACTCAAGAATATTTTCTTTCCATTGAGCTGTAAGACTATCTCAAGTGCTGTAATTCACCATATCTCTAAAGCATATCTTCAGGCATACACAATATATATTCCCAAACCCCAAATTTGCTAGTCTGCTAAATTAAATTCAAAAGCCTGGATAAAATGTTTCACTGAATAATAAAAAAAGCAAATTTTTGGATTGTCAATGAAGCCTTTATTAATATTACTGAAGAAACTTTCATGTAGGAAGTAGAAATGTAGCTTGAAGTCATACTCAGATGTTCAAAATTGCTACCTACTATTCAAGGAAAAAGTTAATTATGGACTGTGTCTCCAAGAAGAGACTCTGGTTTAACACAGAATTTTTCATTCAGTTGTGGTGTTAAATTTTAATTGTGTTTACCTTACTCTTATTGCTGCCCACTTGCTAAAACACATAATAACAAAATGTGGTCAGTTTATCTACAATATTTCCCCATTTCTTAGTCTTTCATTTTGGCTCTAACAAAGTTAAAGTTAGATTGTCTCCCCCAGTTAGACAGTTGATACCTACAGTCAGCAGGAAACCTCACTGAATCAATCTTCCCCCTCCAAGAGAGCACCATTTCATCTCCCATAGGTGAATTTCCTCCCAGTCTTGTGAACTGAGAAGGTTTCTACAAGGTTGGTGAGAGGAAAACATTGTTAAGTGGAAGATGGGAGTTTGCAATTCTATAATGTGAGCAGAATGATTTAGGAAAATCTAGTGACCTAATCTCTCTTTCAAAGAACAGCTTCTTTGAAAGAGAACTATAAACATAAACACATATATATTTATTGGGAAGTCTATCTACCAACTTGCATTATGACAAGCAACAGAATTGCCCACTGACTGAGAAATATGTGCTTGTTTCATGTACAGTTTGAAAACTATATTTTGCTGCATGGAATATAAAATTTCAACATTATACACCACCTTTCTTTTAAGCACAAACTTATCTTTCAGTTCTTCAATATGAGAAGACTCTTCAAGATAAGGAAGTTTGGGGATTTCAATATTAGACATTCTTAAAATGACAGATATGGATTTCTGCACTTGTAATCTAGTATATTAGAGAAATTGTCACAAATATTTTATATGACAGGAAAACAATACACACCTATGTCATCCATGTTATTTATTGATCTTCTTTTGGTCAATATATGTTGCAATATCAGATAATCATTCATGTTGATCCGTACTTGCAGAAGTAATTAGGTAGTGTGAAATTTTATTTTCATATGGTTAGCAGTATAATAATGCACCTGAAATAGAACACATTGGAAAATAGGGTAATTTTATGAAGTTATTGTGAAGTTTCTAGATACTTCCATTGCTTTTAAAATCTTTTTTTCGTTAGCTTCACTTTCAAAAAGAAGCTATTCCAACCATAAATATGTAACAATTGCTTCTAAACTGTCTGTTATTGCTCTATGAATCAAAAAATATCTGGATCTAGAGGACTCTGAAAATATGTACTTATTTCATTAGCCAAAGACAAATGGCAAGAACTGTGAGGAAAAGACCAGAGAGCAAAATAATTGTAATACTGTTCACTTTCCCCTTACACTTATGTTTTAAATTCTGCATGGAGATCTGATTATTTGGTGTCAAAAGGATACAAATACAACAAAATGAAAAGTACAAAGAATTATAAGAGTTGTAGAAAAATTTCCACATAACTGAACAGACAAAGGTTTCTTATCCTAAGAAGAAGCAGTTGGGGAAGATTTTGACAGACATGTACAAATTTCTGAAGGTGAGAAGAAAGAATGATTGAAGTTCTTCTTCAGAAAGTGCATATTGTAATCTTGTGAACTCACTGTTGCAAGATGCTTAAAATACCAGAATAGAAGAAGGCTAATCATCAGTCAGATACGTGATTGGTAGAAAAACTCAGAGATATTGAATTGTTTGAGCGTTGCTGCAACTCCCAGTTCACAGAGAGCTAAAAAACTGCTGGGAACTAGAATTTATTTCTACAAATACAGTAATGCCTCTCATTTTGCAGGTTTTTTGTCAGTGACCAGCGAGAAGCTAGCTTTCAACTACTGATGCTCCTTAGGATTGACCTCACATATTCGTAGTTTGGCTTTGTTAATGACAAACAACCAAACTCCTTTGATAAACCTGGTCCTCACGGTATAAAATCTGGACTGCTATACCATGTGTTTATAATAAAAATATAGCATCATCTTATGTTAGAGGGTAGTTTTGTTCAGCAGTGCTTCAATCATTTTATCAGTATTCTAAGCCTTGCTTCTTAATTCTTTTCATAGTGAAACCAAAGTAAAAAGAAAATAAATTACTGGAGTTGATCAGTCTGCATGAGGCCAGAACAGAGAAACACACTTGGGTCCCAAATAGAAAAATATTATCTGTGTTCTGGTCAACAATTTACAAAATTACCTAGAAAATAAATATTGTCAGTTTATGCTGGTTGCTCAAAATTCAAGGAAAAAAAAGAATTAAATTTGTAGAGAAGGTACTAATATCTTCATGAGCAGTCAAAACCTGTTACAGGGTCCAATGGAAATCTCAAGTGCTACTTGACTAAGTATGATATGCATCATGATACAGCATCATGTTAGACTCAGAATCTTGTTTTTCAGGTCACCCATATAACTGCCAGTCTCATAATGACAAGAAGTTACAAAAATATGTATCATAGAACAGAATCATAGAGTATCCTGAGTTGGAAGGAACCCATTAGGATCATCAAGTCCAATTTTTGGCCCTCCACAGGACAAACCCAAGAATCATACCATGTGCCTGACAGAGTTGACCAAACTCTTCTCGAGCTCTGTCAGGCTGGTGCTGTGATCACTTCCCTGGGGAGCCTGGCCCAGTGCCCAGCTACTCTCTGAGTGAAGAACTTTTTTCTTATATCCAACCTAAATCTCCCCTCACTCAGCTTCCTGCAGTTTCCTTGAATCTTCCTCCAGATGAAAGAGACCAAGTGCCGTTGAAACCAGCACTTAGAATTTTTTCTTATCTATTCTTAGCTATCCAAAAGTATAGAGAGAAGAAAACAGGAAGACTCTTGAATTTTTTTTTTCCCTCTGTAAGACAAATGACAGTGTTCTTCAGTGACAAATGACATGTCAGATGAGATTGGGAGAAATATCATTTTTGCAGTGATTGCTTCAATCCTCTGAGAGTCCAAAGTTCTTATTAACAAACTGACTACATCCTGGAAATTAATAAGGGGTTGCAAAGCAGTTAGATAATTATAGCTATTTTAGCTCTCTGACTCACAGGAAGATCAAGTAACAAACTGGCACTTCTTAAATTATGCCTTTACATAAGGGGAGGTAGACTGGATAATAAGTAACAGGCAGGAACTGTAAAGTTGTCCCTTTTTTTCATGTCATTTGAAAATCAGAATGAAAAGTATGACTTTAGAGAAACTGTTTCTGTTCAACAAAAGTGAAAATAAAATTTTAAAAGACTGGCCAGCAGAAACAAAACAAAACCCAAACAGAAGAAAAAAAATACTCAAAAGAAAGAAACAGTAAGGCAGGCCTGTAGGCCCATGTGCCCTGTCTTTACCGATGGAAAACTTTTGTAACTTGTTCTGCTTGTTTCCCTACCCCCAGCCTCTGCAGTCTTCTTCTTTCAGATTCATCTTGACCATCACTCCTTTGTGTGTTATTACTTGAAATCAAATCAAGATCTACAATCTCTAGCTCCAAAGCCTCTGTCTCTGCAAAATTCCTGCTACACTTTGGCACTCTGTAAAACACTACTTTTCCTAGCCAAAAAAACCCCCAAAGCCAAAAATGCTTAGATCGGAGTAACAGCTGTATTTATTGCAATGATCACAAATATCAAGCAACTGCAGAAATTTTCATCTCTTTTAGTTGACTGGAAAGAAGGGCAGTTACTCTGCAATATGAGAAACCTCATAGACTTGGGCAATGTCTGTGCCCAACTGACAAAGAATTATTTAAGAGTATTTTTTAGAACTAAAGTTCTGAACTATTTTAACAGCAACTAGGAACTGGACCTATAAATCTCATATTCTTCTGTTAATTTTTTTTTTGGTTGCTACTTAAGATACAGCAAAAAGTCATTAAAAAACTGGAGAAGCAAATAATTGAATGATTTAACAACAAACTGATTGTTACTCTACTGCATTTGGAAGCTGTCAATAAGAGGCTGATTCTTTTGAAAACCATACCTTTTATTGCAGCATTACAGCTTTGAGGATTTTTGAAGATTATGCTTGTCAGCCCCTTTCCACACATGAAGAATTGTACAACAAAACCAGATTATTTTTGTATCAGAAGTGACTTTTGCTGCACAGTTTTAAACTCTGTGTTAGTTCTCTTTCTCATGCCAAAGAGGAAGAAGCACCATTCCTCGAGGTCTTGAGTTTTGAGAGGGTTTGAGCATTTAAGCAGGGATAATGAAATAATCCTTACTGTAATTCACATGAAGGAGAGGAATCACGATGTCTCTGGTGCAACAGAAAAATGTCTATAGTCTCTGTCTTTAGAAACAGCTGTTTTAGAGGGAAGAGAAGGAAAAAGCTTTGCTGGTGACTTAAAGGTGTTTTTGGGTGATAATTTTAAAGCCATGTTAATAACTCTCTGACTTCTTCAGCAGTGTGCTTTCTAAAGGTGCTCAACCAAGAAAACTATTTGATTGCTGTGTTTTCCTAATTTTGAAAATCCTCTCAAGAGCTTATGGAAACTTTTTAGGAATTATTCCAGCCTTTTCTTTGAAACCTCTATGTCCCCCCTACAAAAGCTGTGCAAACTGTTACCCAAACTTTTGAACATGAAAACACTGAACACCTCCCTGTGTCAGTAAGTCTCTCCTCTCCAAGGCTTGCTCTTTTCTGGAAAGGAAAGGCCAGCCAGCCTGTTTACAGCACTCTTAACAGAAAAAAGGCTTATTCCTTATCACATCAAATACCTTTTAGAGAAAGTGCATGCACAATTCACCATCCACTCCAAAGGTACTGATACTATGCATCATTTGGGCATAACTAATTCATTTCTGTGCTGGGCTTCTCTGCCTGGATTACTTTTAGTCTCCCAAGCATTTATAATTTGTGATTTCACACTTTAAAAAAATGAAATCCTGTGACAATTTAGATCTTATAATTTGAGATAAATGTCTTAATGTTCTAACACCCAGAGAAGTGAGATAGGATTTTGCTGGTAAAGCCCAGCAGAGAAATTCACATACTCCAAAGGTATTGGCATCTGGTAGGTAAAACATTTATGTATCAGCTCTCCTGCTCTAACCTGCCTGGGTCAGAGACAGTTTGCCACGCTCACTTGAAAAATAAAGTGTTTCAGTATTTGATAACATCCCACTTGCTAAATCTTTCCTGGTTTCCAAATCAATCTATATTTTTAGCCTTCAGATATAAAAAACACTTTGTATGACTAGAAAGCAATGGTAAGGCTGAAGGGGCCTTCCAACAACTTAGTACTGTCAGATTCATTGAGGATTTTGAATGAGAATCTTGATTCTCTAATTTTCTGTTATGTAGACATCATGGCAGGTGAAGACTTAAATAATTATAACAAGTAACAGCAAAGAAGTAATTTACTCTTCCATATTCAATGAAGATTATTAGATAAAAAAACCCCTAAGATTTTATATTTTCTAAAATTTTTCTGAACATCTTAAGGAAATCCACTTTATCCTGTGGCTTACCTAAGAAGTATTATCTTTTTTGTATTCCTATTTTGTCTGAACACGTGAAATAATACATACAGGACGCAGTCTCACAGCCTCTTCTTTGGGACTATACTGGATTGATAGTTAATAGGTGAAGACACACAGCATATAAGTTGAATAAATTTTCTGAATGTATTTCCACTTTTTCATCCTTTAAATTTTGTTTGAGGCTAAAAATGGGCAATAGCTGTTTCAAATGAATACCTTGATGGGAAGCTGAAATGAAAATAGAAAGTTCATTAATGTCGCTTGTTTAATTTTTCTTCAAATATGATCAGACAAGGACTTAGAAATCCAAGATGCAGATGTATTTTCTTTCTTTGTAAAGACAAGAGCAAGAATGTAATGTCCAAGACGACTGTTTAAGTGAAGGAAATGGAAGACTTTTAGAGGTCATTTCAGTTTCTGATCTTTAACCAGATATTGACATTTCACGTGATCTGAGCATTCATTGAAATTGAGAGTAATTTAAGAAGTTTGGTTTTAGTGTTCTTTTATTCTGGTTTGCTCTATTTGTTTGCTGGGTTTTCCGGTGGAAAGCAATTTTTACTGACATTTGCAGAGCAAAGGTCAGCCAGGTTGTGATCACTTCCAATAGACTTGGACTTCTACAAGAATATTGAGAAAGATATGTTTTTTCAAGCCCTAGATCTGCCTTCTCCTGCTGCTCAAATTCTACACAAAAGGAGAAGTTTAGAAAAAAGAATTTTTTTCAATCTGGAATGTGAATTCACTTCTTTCTGTATCACCAATAACATTCTGTGTAAGCCTCTACATTCTGTTTCAGCTCATTAAAATATGAGAGGCTCAGAATAACTTTTTTAAATTTGATCTTTTACTTTCAATTTTTCAATGTACTTCAGTTTTTAAATTTCAATTTCATTATATGTACATTGCAAATGAAGAAATTATAGTAATCTCTGCGACTTGAGCTTTGCAGCATTTAGTATTTTTTCTTGTATAGTAAGAATTTTTCTTGTTTTTTCTTAGTATTTTTTCTTGTATTTTCTTTATTTTGTTACTGACAGTTTGCTTATGTTAGTCTTGATTCTGTTTGAGCATTTCTTTATCATCATTTTTAAATTCAATATACCAAAGAATGCTTCTTAAATGTACATAAGACATGAAAGCATTTTTTTGAAAGTATTACACTTAGCTTTAAAAAGACATCAAAAAATATTTTAATATCTGGGTTACATAACCCAAAGCAGGGGAAATTTTTATTCTGATCCCGAACAAACTTAACTGCTGACAAGCTCAGAGTAAGCATTACTTTTGTATATACATTAATGAAAATAAAAGTAATTTATGGACTGCTCACTGTTTCATTAATATTCCATTCCTCATCTTATCTATAGCAATTGTTTTACAGATTCAGATAGATGGATGGAAAGATTGCTATTGAAACATAAGATCTTTAAATAAGCTCAGAAGGAGTTAAAAGAACATCTATTTTAGGAATGAATTCAATAGTTAGATCAAGCAACACCAAATTTAATTACTATTAATAAAATGGTTGGGAAAACATAACAAATCAAAAACTAACCAACCATAGCTATTATAATTATCTCCAAGTGAATTGCAATCATTTGGAGATTAGATGTTTTTATGATTCACATAATTTGCACTGCCTGTTCTTCCAAGTACTTTTTTCTGTAAAAATGACCACAGCAATGACCTCTCCCAGTAATTTAATGAGGAAAAGGAGGTTCTTATGCAAATTACTACTACATATATAAAATTATGAAGTCTCCTGTCTTGAGACATATGGTTGTCTTCCTATCTAAAACAATAATAACAGTCATCTGTTCATAACAAGCAGCACCTGTTGCTGCTTATATAGCATTGAGTGGTAATCAAAATTATCCTATTGCTCTATCAATGTTAACTCATTAAATGCCAGGCTCCCTTCTGAGGAAGCACTGCTTGATACACTGTGGTAGCAGGCCTGCTGAGGAAACAGTTTAAAGACACTAAACAAATACAACTTCTGGTATGTGCAGAAAAAACCCCTCAGGTACATCCTGATTAGGCTGCACCCTTTAGCTGGGATAGCAGATGAACCATTAGGACTTGATGAACCTCACAAAAATGGCTACAATGTCCAAATATAAAACAGATCATTATAGTTATTTTGGTGAGTATAGGTTATCCCTTCTTACCTAGAAACCGTGATTATTCAAACGAAGGGTGAAAACTTCCCTAGCATACTAGGAGAACAAGAATTTTGAGAAGAAAACCGAAAGAAACTGTAAGGACCAAAATCTCTAGGGTGAAGAATCTATTTGTTTTAAGAGGCTCAGGGATCAGATCCCCTGCATCACTCCTTCCTGCTGTTTCAAATAAGATAGAAAAAAAATATATATTAAAATATATATATTTATTACTGTAATGTCAATTGTTGACTTTATGATGTTTGTAGGGGAAACTGTAAGATGTTTCTTTGACATCATATTTAGGTAGCACTGTCCCACGGGGGTGCAGGTGCAGGTTAATTAGCTGTATGAAACTCTCACCTGAGCATCTGAAGGAGAAATCAATTTATCAATTTTGCAGAAATGTGAAAGAGGTGGATTAAGTCAGAAACCTTTAAACAGGTATTACTAAAGCCAAATTTAGGACTCTGAGAGCAATTCCCCTCCTTTGCATGCAATAGCAGTTTTGCAATGCAGAATGAAAATGCAGAGGAGTACATATCACAAAGAGATCAATCCAACAAAAAGTGGTTATGTTTTTATATCAGATTTTCCAGGATTTAGTTGAAATACCAATAAATAGTTAAGTGATGAGAATTTTCAAGCGCATTCATGCAGGTAAATTATTAAAGCTAAAACAAAAGTGAATGTTAATTCCAACTGGGCCACTAGGCTGCGTTGCTGAAGATTAAACTTCATTAAACATACTGAAAATTAATCACTTTAATGCATCACTATACACTAAAGTGATACAACAACCACTATAATGTATTTAAAGTTGCTGACTTTAACATATCATACGAATTTGGGGATAAAGCACTGAAAAAGCCGAACCCCAGGACATGGTTGGGGCTGCAAGTTTCTCTGTGCTCAAGAAGAATTTCTATGCGGACTTAGGTGAGAAGTCTAACTTGTAGATTGCCTTGTGTAGAGTCATGAGCTGGACTCAATGATCCTCACAAGTTTGTTCCATTTCAGGATATTTTGTCATTCTAAGTGGAAATTTTCTGCTTTTTAGCATAAACCACAACTGTTAATAATCAAGTTTAATTTCATATTAAAATGTAAACAGCACTTTTTTCACTCTCTGTGACTCCTAAATTTAATTAATCACAATAGCTGATACTTGAACGTATCCTATAAAGTGCCTTGTGAACTTGTGCTTAATGTCTTGAGATAAATTTAAATAATAAAGATGATAATAAATAAAATACTGTGATATTTAAAAGCAAACGATCCTAGAAGACAGACTTGCCCAGTAATTCTCTGCACATATTTCCCAGAAGTATTTCATATCAAAGTAGATACACAATGCCTCCTTTGGTACTTTTTAATATATTTGATAAGAAAGCAACTAAGCTTTCACTTTAAAAGCTGTAGTAAATTGATGTTTATAGAAACAGAGATGTTATACCTTGGAAATACAGTTTTCTTGAATTTCTTCTGACACCAATAACAACTAATTTGTATTTTATATTATTTCTCTAGTCATCAGCAAGCGCCTGACAAGTGCTAGCAAATCAGATGCTGACAACAAAAGAAGCGGTAGGAATAGATCTCTTCTTTTATTGGATTATTCATATCTCGGTTAAGCTTCCTGTAAAGTAATTAAACAGTAAAGCATTCATCTAGAGGATAAATCATTCCTGCAAAATAGCAAGAGGAGAGCAGAAGGAGAGAAAGGAGGGGGTGAAAGCTAGATAAATAGTTTGAATTTTTTTATTATGCATTAGGTATTAAAAAGGATTATGGAAATGAGATGGAATAGAGATGAATGCTCTCTTCCCGTGTTGATGACTTTCAAGGCAGGACTTTCAGCAGTTAATGGAGCTGTTTATCACATTGGAAGGTCACATGAAACATGGTTTTCAGAAGACTTCAGAATAAAGTGCACTATATATGCTAAAAATAAAAATAAACCCCCACCTTCATTTATGTTTTTGTTAAATTCTAATATTGTCATTTAATGTCAAAGGTGAAATAATCATCATGATCATGGCAGCACTACTGAAATCAGAAAGTCATTCCATATCTGCTAGATTTCTCTGCAACCTAATGAGATTTTTATATAAAATAGTCTTGGGGTAAAAATTAGATCAAGTGATTTTTGGGAGGGAGAAGAACATACATCAAAACAATAGTATATTTCAAATAACTTTTCAAGATTACTTTAACCCTGTGACAACTAATATCAGTATTATTCCAAAGCATTCACCATAACACTTCTACACACACAAAGACGGACTACTGGGTAACATGTGAGACAGATCCAAGTGGAATTCCTCTGCTGGTGCCATGAGCAGGCACCACACACCTTTGGTAGCATCTCTATACTGCACAACTACAATTTCCCTGCTAAGACAAATCTCAAGGTTAGATCTTGTGCCCATTCTGATTTCAGTACTGAAGCTTCCAACAGGGACAGCCCTGAAGCAGGCAGGCTCTTATTGATAAGGTCACCTGGTCAGGAGTAACAGAAAAAAACCCATTTCACGCATCACCAAAAGTAACTTTGTGCTGTGGGAATCACCCTATGTCAATACAACAGAGCTTCTAGAAACTTCATGGAGTGCTCAAGAGAGATGATAGGGTCTTGCACCAAGTGCACTGAGCTGATTGCCAGCTCCCAAGGTGGAAGACTGTCAATAAAGGAAGTATACCCTTTTATTTTCTCAGCATTTTCCTAGTGTTCTGCCAATGCCTGCCAATGCCAATGTCATGGCAAATACCTTGCAGGCAGGACATGCTGATTAAAAACAAGAAATAATTAGCTTAGGGTTTTGCCTTTCCTTCATCTTACTGATTTATAACTGCAGTGTCCGCAGGGAAATTAGGATTTTCTGCAGTTTTCTCTGGGACTGACAATACTGAGAGAAACTTAGAGTGGGATTTATTGGAAAGGAAATATTTTGACAGACATCCCAGGCTGAACAGTTTCTCTTGGGAAGAAAAAATGTTGCTGGTGAATATCAAACTGTGAGTCCTCGTTCTCTTTCACCGAATCATTCAGTCAGTCTTCTGTCAGAGAATCAAAACTATCCTTTTTTAATTCACTTTTACACCCATAAACAGCTTTGCCAATAATGAATAGTGCATTTCTAAAATAAGGGGGTTTTGCAGTTAAGGTGGTTTTATTTCTAACAAAATCAACTCAGTTTTGACATGCATTTAAACTTAAGACTTCTTTCCTAAGAATATTGCAATTTGTACTTAAAAACACCAAAAAATACCTGATTGCTTTGATCTTTTCCTAGAGTACTTTCTGCTGAATGTACATGAAATTCTGCAGCTCTGTATTTGAAGACCGAAACTTATGGAACTAAAGGATGATAACATTCTGTTGTACCTGAACTAGTTCTTTTAACAGGAAGTTATATTTCACTGAGCTTGTCCTTGGAGTCTGTCTCCTAGGGAATGTTTTTTTTAAGTATGTTAAGTAGCACTTGAGATTATCTTCATTTTTGTAACATAACAATGTTTAGCTACCTTCTCCATTCTGCAGGAGTTTTCCAAATAGCAGGCAATATCATCAGCTGAGGAGTCAGCACACTGTTCGTTGAGTGTTCATGAATTTAGGGACAGTATTTGCCCCGGTGTTACCCTGGCATCAAGCTAGCAAACTACAAATCAGAATCACATCATTCTGGTTGTGTCCACAAGCCTCAGCAAATAACCCTTTTGCCTGCTGTAGAAAAGTACTGTCATGTTTCAAATGCAGTTCCCTGTTAAAGACCTGATTAACAAAAAAGCAAGAAAAAAAGAAAACGAGAAGGAGGTAAAAAGAGAACCATTAACCCCCCAAGCCTTTACTAACTTCTTCACCTCGTTTTTTTAGCTGAAATTTTATCACTTTCTAGGTCATTTAATGATGGGCATTTCTGATGCTGCCTGTGATATTGCTCAACCACTGCCTAGGTGAAAGGTTAAGAGAATGAGACGCAGTTAGTCCCACAGGTCAAGAGAGAAGACTTTCACTTTCAAAGCCAGCACACAACATTTACCATTTACTTCCTTTTTGGGCTGATCAGCAGTAAAATTTAGCTCTGTTGTCCAGCTGCAAGCTCAAATATATTTTCATAAAGTGTCGTTTCAAAGAAAGATATTTTCATCTTTTTACTGTAAACACTCACCTGCCCTCTTTCTGTGTATTCAGATGTCTTAGTAATGCTCAAGATGGCCTCCATCAGATATAATTTCTTTTAATTAATGTTTCTTTATAATATAGCCAACACTTTAAATCTAGTCAACACAGGGAAAAGTAACTTCTCTTGGTTGAAGACATTAGTTTTATTATTATATTTAAAAGATCATAGAACATCCCAGGGAGGAAGTGGTTTTAACTGTTTTTATGTGCTGATCAGAAGTAAAAATTCATCTGTACTGAAAGCAATCCATTCCTATTTTAATAACATCAGCTTTTGTGTGCATCTTCCACATTTTGAAATAAATATTTTCTAGGGAATTCTGCAATATTTCTAAGTGTAAGATAACAAGCCCAAATCATGTTACACTGCCAGAGAGCTCAGGTGAGTTATTTCAAGACTACATTCCCACCTATGAAAACTGGCCTTTGAACACCAGACTGCCATGCTGGGGCTATGTCAGTATAGTTGTGACACTTAAATTTTAGCAAAGGAAACACTAGGTAGATGTTACTCTGCCTCCTTTGAGACATAGTAACATCTCCCTCCTTTTCCAAAAGGCCCTGTGCAAAAAAACAGGTACAACATGTGGAATTTTCACAGTGGAAGGACATGAGACATCCGCATTTTCACAGGATTTCCTGTTTTGAGAGGGCTCTTTCCCAGAGGAACACCTTCGGAAATTCCACACAAAGTACAAGGCACGTGAAGTATCATCTAACATTGGATGACTTGAACACTGTCAAGAAAACATATGAATATATTTCATAATAAAATTCATAGAATGATATAATGATTGGTGTTGAAAGGGGTCTTAAAAATCATCTAGCTCAAGTCCTCCCATGAAGGGCAGGGATGTGACCCTTTAGATCAAGTTGCTCAAAGCCCCATCCAGCTTGGCCTTGAACAGTTCCAGGAAGAGGGCACCCACAGCTTCTCTGGGACACTTCTTCCCATGTCTCACACCTCACACTAAAGAATTGCCTCCTAAGATCTAATCTAAATCTCTCCTCTTTCAGTTTAAAACCTTCACTCTGCTGTTGTATCACTCCTCTTTTTTTGAAAAAAACAAACCCTTTTTGGTGCTGGAAAGCTTCAGTGATGTCTCCCTAGAACCCTCTCTTCTCCAGGATGAACAATCCCAAATGTCTCAACCTGTTTTTATAGGAGAGGTGCTCCAACCCTTGGATCATCAGCCTTCCTCTGAGCTCCTTCCAACAGATACATATCCTTCTTGTGTTGGGGACCCCAAAGATGGACGCAGAAATTACTCTCTTACCCTGCTGGTCACATTGCTTTTGGTGCAGCTCAGGATATGGTTGGTTTTCTGGGCTGTGAGTATAGACTGCTACTGAATTCCCACTACTTTTAAGAAAACAATATTTCTTTCCTATCAGTTCTGTTATATCTCCCAGCTTATATTTTGCACAATAAAATTTTATGTCCTTTTTCATTTTTGACTGGTACTATTTTATGAAGAATATAAAGAGGAAATTTTTTTCCTTTATTGCACAAGAATGGTGTTACTATTCTATTGATTGAGCAATTATGTCTTAATCACAGAAAAATTAGGGGAAATCAAAGGCAGAAACCCTAGTGAATTAAATCATACAAGAAATTATAGATATGGTAATGCTCTAGGGCCAAGTACTGTGCCCCGACTCAACACCTCTGGAAGCCTTCCCAGTCCTTGTTGACCTCAGTTTGATTCACAGTGTAACCATTTCAGGGTGCATGTCTGACAGCTTTGTGTCTGACACTGAGCCAGCAACAAGAACCCTCCGCACTACAAGAGCCCTCAGAGCCTCACAAGAACCTAGAGGTTTTGGGCTCTGATCCTGCCAAAATGCCTTCAGCATTTCCTCTCCATAGTGAAAAATCCAGGGCAGCTGCGGTGACCCCATTCTGCACCTCTGACTGAAATGAAAGCATAATATGCTGAACTAGATAGGGAACAGTCGGCGTTCAGAGGCTTTGTTGTGCCTGAACTGGTGCTGCATCAGGTCCATGACAGATTGGCTTTGCTAACAATGTTTCTTCTCTGTAAATACCTAAGATTTATAAGTCTATTCCACCTCAACAGAGCCCAATTTCTGTCAGAATTATGAGTGTCTTATGAAAACCTAGCACCTTCAGGCTATAATAGCTGGCTGGAAATGACATGATCTGTAGTAGTTTCCACATTTCTCACAGAGAGGCTGAGCAGGGCCAGACTTCCATCTGAAACTCCATCATGTGCACAGTTTAATTTAACAAGTAGCAGTATTTCTGCTGCATGTTTTCTGACCCTCACTGCTCTGTTTCCAGGTTGAATTTTTGTTTGTTTCCAGGCTGAATTGTTTTTATTGATTTTATGTCATTTTGTCTAATGAATTTTCTTTTAAAACCCACTGAATATGATTTATCACCCTTATTCCTCTGCCATAAATTCAGTTGCAGGATGCTTACTCTACCAATAGATCAACTATTTTAAACATTAGGTGAAGGGGTCTTCTAAACAAATTTCTTCATCACACCTTAGAAGTGTCCTCTGATTTTTCTTCCTCCTGTCACTGTCTATTCAATACCTTTATGTCTTGTTGCACACACATTCCCCTTTGGATCATACTTTTTAGAAATGGATTTTGAGGATAAGATATCTGAGGGACTCCACTAGGCTACTTCTTTTAGCATTTGTGCATAGTTAACATAATTTTCTTATATATTGCCCTGATAGTTACAGAAGCCATCTGTGGATGGTTCAAGCCACTAAATTTCAGAAAGAGTTGTCAATCTGGTTTGATTTACCATCAACACACCTAGAAACAAAGGACAATCAAAACCTTGGCAAAGCTATGGTTAGAACTCTCATCTCCCTCATAAACCCATTAAATTTAGGCTACAATGCAGTTTCCATTGTTTCTCTCATCTTAAATTACTGAGACTTTAAATTGTCTTAAACTCAGCAATCAAGTAATTCATCCTTTCATCTGCTCTTCCCAAGTTTCAGAGCTGAAATGTCAAAACAGTAATCTGTATTGAAGGCAAAAAGATTTTTGTGGCTTTAGTCCAGGGAAGTTCTCATTTGTGACTTACGCGTTAAAAGCTACAGCTACGAAAATAATCCTGATGTTTCCTGGTGATGACATATGACTACATAAAACAACAAACCTTATGACACACTTAAATTTTATGACACACTAAAACCTTATGACACACTAAGAATAATTTTTCCTCCCCTTTTTATATTAGCAATCCTTAAGAAGAAAATATAACTAAAGGCAGAAAAAACTGATACTTTTTCCTTTAGTTTGATCACCAAGTCGAAGCTGATTTTTTGGTCTAAAACCTCTGATAAGAATGTATTTTGCATTTAAGTCAGATTACACAATAGAATTAGACAGGTATTTTTGTTATTCAACTTCAATGAGTGTGCATTAAAAGCTTACAGTCAGTAAAAACATTAACCACAACATTTACTCAAGACTTACTTATTTTAATGGTATAAGTCATAGTGAAGGTAAAAGAGATATTCAGAATGTATCTGAACAAAGACAGGTAATTTTTATTTCCCATTAGTTTGATGAAGCAGGGGTGTTTAAGGAATACTAAATAAATAAATATGATATTAAATACTTTGCCTGACTTGACAAGACTTGCCTGCAAGATGCTGTCATTATGACTGTCCATTTTCTGTAAACCTTTAACACTGACAATTGCCTCAGTTTATCACTGTTTATACCTGACAACCAAATAAAGATGATGGACTCAGAAGCATGTAAGCAGTAATTTCCGTATAACTGCGTCTAGCTGACACAATTTCTGGTTACAAAATTTATACTGTCAGTCAGTTTTATATGCTGCATGGCATATGTTCCTGAAGCAGATGCAGATACAGTCATGAATTTGTTTTATTTCTTCAGTTTGTATGTGGATGGATTTCTTGTCCTCTGTTCCATAGCTTTGTTGCAAGTGGCTGGTGCAGAGCACTGTGTGCTTGGGTATCTTTCTTTCTGAAACAGGAACAGCATAATGCTGCCCTTGGACTCCTCAGGAAGGACAACACGATAGACAGCACCAAGGAGCTCACTGAACCCTAGCCTGATATGTCATTTATAATTAATTGAAAACTTTGCTTCCACTTACCTCTAGAAGAATAAAATATTTTTCATCTGAGTGTAAGTGGTTACTTAGTTCAGATATCTATTTCAGCTGGGTTTTCTGCTTCATGTTGACACACTCTGACCAGCTGAAGGACACACATACCATATGGTTCATTTTCACAGAAACAGTTTTGCTATTCCTCATATTTTTTCAGGTCTTAACTCCAAAAAAGTTATTTGATTTTGCTTTACTCTATCTGCTGATAGATAACCTCACACTGTTCCCACAAGGAAAAAAAAAAAAAAAAGGAACAAAGAGAAAATTCTGGCGTTTAAACTCCAGCATACATTATGAAGTGAATGATCCATTCACAAGAAGTACCAATTGTTCACCAACTCCTACGTGCAGTTATGTGCATAGGATAGCTTTACAGCCATCTTGTCAAAAGAAAATGTTCACTGATACAAAATGATTTCATGTGAGAAGAGATGAAGAAGAAATAAAAATAATTTTAAAAGTACATTCAAGATCCTCCATTCATTGCATTTAGGCAAAATACCAGGTGGTTCTGACCAGTACATGATCTAATCCTAGTCTCAGCAATATTGTATCAAGCCATAGTCTACAGAGAAAGGAATAAGCTTCACAGACTGTCAATGTAATTTTTGTTTGCTGTGTCCTTAAGGAAAAGAGGGCTTAATGCTAATATATGACTTAATTAACCCTAGTAGGTGTTAGCAAAACTTAATCTGTGTAATTTTACTGAATTATTTTAGATCGCAAATCCAATAGATTGGATAAACTTCTCATAATCTCCCTGAACTAATTGAAGAGTCTTATCTTTCATTCAAAATTCAGGTACAGAGGACTTGGATTTTGCTCATATCATGTTCCTTTCTGCAATCCACAAAGATAATAGTTAAAAAAATACAATGGCATTGGTTGCATTACATGAGTAATATCTCTAGGTGATTAATTATTCTTGAATAATTTATCCATCGTTTGTGTCAAATAAAGACATGTCTTCAAGAGCAGGGAAGCAAAGGTCTTTCCCCACATATACCCTTGCCTTCTTTGCATATTTTTTCTGTTCTCTGTGCATGGCAGACAGAGTGTGTTTAGTTCTTTTGAAGAACTGATGCACCATTTTGTACGACAGCTTCCCCTAGAAGCTGTCCAGCCACATTTCACAGAGTAGACAAGAGTGTCTGTCTACTGGGGTCTGTCTTACTCCTACCTCCCGTCACAATTTATATCAGGCTTTACCAAAAGATTATACAGAGCAATTTGACTGGGGAGATGCTTGCATGTAACAGCAGAAGTCATTAAAGCTGTGTCCCCAAGAGAGCAAGTCCTGCAGACACCACCACTGTAGACCTCTGTAAGAGATGTACCCTGAAAAGTGCATTAGCCTGTCCCTAATTCTGGCCACACACCTGTACCACCAGGCTCACACAATGGCTCCAGGAGAACACCACTCAGTCGTGCAACCCGCACCACAGGCTGACTTCACATTTCTGGCAGGCTGCAGCCTGAGAATCACAGAAACTCCAACACTAAAATTTGGTATCTCATTTGCACAGAGATGCAAGAGCTGTTAGAAAGTTATCCATCAATACCTGATATAGCAAGAATAAGTATGAATTGAGTAATCTTACTACATGAGGTAGATCTTCAGCATGATAGGAGACTGATACAAGAAGCAAATACACAAAAAGAAGCCTGTTATGAGAACCAAGTATTTTATTTCCAAAATGATAGGGCTGTGAAATCTCTGAGCATTAATAACTACTAACAGGAAATCCTTTCTCTTCAGAGACAATGTCTTTCTAACCCACAGTAACACAAAAATAAATAAACACTACTCAGCTGATGTTTTGTAATAGAATTATCACCTCACCTGCAACTATGATTCCCTATAGTACTCCAATACAATCGTTATTACAGATTTGCTACGTGATACATCAGTTTTAAACATTAGTTTGAAAATACCCTTGGAGTAGCCCAATTATGTATATCTCTGCTGAGTATAGTATGACCAGATCTGGAGAGACAGCATGCATCATTGCAACACTACCAGCACTTTTATTTCTGTCATGCTGACTTTCCAGCAATGTGTTTAAAAACAGCTGAAAAATTAACTTTCCAGTGATTTGATTGATTGAAATAGAAATTTAATTGTCCCTGGTGTTTGTGTGACTAAGAACCTCACCTTGTGAATGGGCTGGTTTTGGTAGCACCAACAAACAAAATACTTTTTCAGCTTTGACAGACACACTTGAGACAAAGTATTGAAAACAAACTAGTTAAAAGAACCAAATATATTAGCTTCAGTTTTGAAAAAGGGAAGTATTTGATATTTCTTGCACATATGTATTTTCCAGGATGTGCAGGTTTTTTGTTCCCAATACTTTTAGGATATTGAAAATACAGTAACTAATTCAGGAATCAAACTAGCATTAAATCTGAATTAAGCACAGCTGTGCCAACCCTCTGTTGCCTTGTCCCCCAAAAAAACAATAACTGTTGGTGAACACCTTTCTGCCCTGACACACATTGCTTATTTATGCAGTCTGAAACCATGTTGGCACTTCAAAAATCTGATTGAGTTAAATTATCAAATTATTAATTCAATTATTTCCATGAAAAAAATTGAAGTCAGTAACAGACTCACTTCATCTGTAAGAATAAAGCTGAAAATGCAACTGGGAGAATCTGTAAAAAGTACTTTGGGAAGTTGAACTACACCTGTTATGTTCTTTTGCTTTTTCATGTTAAAGCAAAAATTCTGTCTTAAAAGGTGCCTAATAGCTCATTTTAATTTCAGTTAATAACTTAAGGTCAACATTATAAAATATAACTTAAGTTATTAACTGAAATTAACTAAAACTTCCTACTCCTCTTTTCCTCCATGTTGTTGTCAGGAAGACATGAAGGTCAACATTATAAAATATAACTTCATGTCTTCCTGACAACAACATGGAGGAAAAGAGGAGTAGGAAGTTTTAGAAAACTAAATCAAATGAGAGGCATGGCATTTTATGATCGTTGTGTCACACATGAACTGCACAAAGAACAAATGCCAAGCTAGAGACTGTCAATTTAATAAGATTGAAGTATGGTCAATCTCTCTTGTGATTTTTAAAGTGCTGGAACAGGCCTGAAAGTACTGAAAATACTTTTACAGCAGAAAGGATCTTTAAGCTAGAAGTAGTTTGCTGACTAATGCTCACAGGAAAATGAAGCTGCACTCCTAAAGCCCATGGAAGCAGGGCCCTGACAAGAGGGCCCTACCTCCTGCTACATTCACTTTGTCTAGCAGAAGAATAAGCAGAATTTTAATTGAAGGAGATGTGAGGGAGAAGATATGCTTTCCACAAAAGGAATTTAAGAAGACTGTTTTCATCACAATTTCTGTTCCCACACCCTCCTAGACTGTTTGTGTCCTATTCCAGCTAAATAGGGAATCTCACTGTGAAGGATATCATTGCTTGTTTTTAAAATGAGACAGTTTCAAAATTTATAAGCAAGATTTTAATTTTTTTTTTTTATTGGTAGACTAGGCATACAGCAACAATTATCTTGTTTGAAACTCAGAAAAATATAATAAGTATTGCCGGGATTCTTCATAGTGTTGCAGATAATCCCTTTGTCCCTACATGCAAAAGCAATTTGGAGACGTCTGGAAAGCTGAGTTTGTTTCCTGCTATTGCAGGTCAGTTTGGAGATTAGTGGAAATGCAATAAATAATGGATACAACAGGAAAACACCTGAACTTAGGTGTCCTTATCACACAAATATCCTGAATTAATAGTTATCTACTGACTTCTATCTAATTTCAATAGAAGAGACTACCTATAATTTAAAAAGAAGACAAATCTCATGGATTGATTTCTTACACTACCACTCCTTAAGGAAACTGAGAAAGAAAGCAATCCGCATTTTCAAAAAATTCAACTAACATCTCCAAAACTATCAGTGAAGTATAGACAAAAGCACTATTGAAGTAAAACCATATATCCTTTCTAACATATATATCTAAAACTGAGAAGAAAATGAGAGAACTAGAAAGGCAGTCTTGACTTGCCTTTAGGAATCTACCAGAAGAATCTCCAAACAGGCAGAAAGCTTACACAGAATGAAAGAAAAATTAAATCCAATAAAGACCAGATAAGGAATATTTTGAGTTTCACCAGCATTCTGGTGAAAGCACTCCTGTGAAACATCCCTCTTTCTGTTCCCCGCCTTGGTAGATGATTTTATAGAGGTATCAAAGTGTTGGTCCCTGAACAACTTGAAAGTATTTTTCAGAATTGAATTCACTGGTTTTTTTGGGTTTTTTGTTTTTTTTTTTTTCCTTAAAAATAAAAAAGAAGGTCAAGTTATACTGCTGCCATCACAGCTGTCATGTGAGGTTCAAATTCTGTAACAAGAGCTCTTGACCTCTGTAGATTTTTGGCTCCCCATCAATTACAACATGGTGCAAAATGGAGAGTGAAGGCAGGACCCCAGACAGAATGGTTTTCTCTTCTTTCATTAAAGTCCTAAAAATAGTCTGTGGAGCCTTTGCTTTATGCCCCTCAGGTGTCTGTTGAGTAGACCCAAAGTTCCCTGGAGTAATAAACTTTCTAAGACATCATCTCATTTATGTAATAGAAACTTATAACCTACATTTTCAGCAGTGCTTGTCTAATGGAGAAAAGCACCCAGAGCCATTGCTATTTTAGGTGACATCACCTGAATAAGCTAAGTTAGAAATCCCCAACTCTAGCAGATACACAGCAGAGAGCAACAGGAAAACTTTGTAAATCACTGACAGACATCACCCAGGCAAACACATGAATCATTTTCCCAATGTAAGAAGTGTCTCTACAAAATTTTCCATTCAAAATTGCATTTCCTTTGGAGGATAGCTTTAGCCTCAAAAAAAATTACCTTCTGATCTATAGCATTGATCTAGTATTAAGGATCATGGCACAGCATTAACTAAAGCAATGGGAAATGGTGATTATGCATTTATACAAAGATGTTTATAATTTCACTGAGATAAAAAATAAATTAATCAGTGCCTAAAATTTATTTATATTTCTTCCAGAGTTATACCATATTTGACATTTAAATTATAAAATCATAATAATTTCTTTTTAAAAATTCAAACATGAAACAAAGACTTTAAGTCACAAAACTGCTAATGCTTTATGTCTTTTCATATTCCAAACTTAATCCAAACCTTCCAACATTATTAGCATAAACCAATCTGCAGAGGGGCTTACTTAATCTAGTAAACCCATGAGTATGGAATACAAAATAAGAATTATTGATAAAGATCAGAATAGCAGTTTGTCCATCCTTCTCCATATAAGAACACTGACTCAAGATCACATGTTATTAGTAAAAATTCCAGATTTGGGCCCCAGTTAGTAGTTCTATTTGTAAAGTAATTGCCATTATTTTGCAGTCAGTCACCAAAACCTGTGTTTGTACTATGTTTGGGCATGCCGTGTCCACCTCCACCAGCAGCACAGCAGCTGCCGTGCTGAAAGCACTCCCAGAGGCCAGGTTCCATCACCCAAGGACCTCTGTCCACCTCAAATCACAAAAAATGCATGCTGGGCTATCATGATTGGCTTTTCATGCATTGAAAGCTACCTCTTGCTGCCCCTTGGCATTTCAGCCATGCCTCTGACAGATTGCCAATAGTTTTCATGAGAATACACAGCCATCCAGATCAATAAAGAGATTACTAATCCTCAAAAAAAGGAAAAATAACCAACATGTGACTTTTCACATTATCAGTTTTCTCTATTTTAATTTAATCAGCTCCTCACACACATTTCTAACTAGGAATGGAGGTAAGACAAAACAAAAAAAATTCCTTGTAATGGCTCCCAAGTGGCAGTTGGATCTTAATTTTCAACACACTGCTTTTATACAACCACAAAACAACACATCTAACAATAATATGAATTCTAATTAAACAAAATACCCTTTATGCTGTAATACATGAAGTGAGATTGCTTGGGATTAAAGCAATTTTACTTATAGAATATTAGAACTTAATTGGGTAGGTTTAAGTTTAATTGAAAACTTAGCCTTGGCTTAAAGCTTGGCACAGGCAAACTTCAAATGAACTTTGTTAACATGAATGGCTGACCAGGGGAGTAAAACAGAGGTTTATCTTTCAGATAAGGCCTGAGACCCTGGAGGGCCCAAAGCCGGTCCCAAACTGAAAGATAAGAACAATTAATGGCCTGCCCATGTGAACATGGAGGAGTTAGAGAGATGGAAACAGCAAGGAGTTAGAAGAACCCTGACCCTTAATCTGGCGCGTTGGACCAAGAGGTGTGTGCAGGGTGTGTGTGGAGCTGTGGGGACCAACTGCAGAGACTGCAGGGACAGAAAGGCCCCGGGATTTCCTTGTTCGGGGTCCCTCTCAGGAGCGACCCACATCAAGCTGAAATAAAATTGACTCTGCCTTAAAATTTAGGGCCCGGAACCTTCTTTAACAAATTGCAGTAATTAAGAACAATTGTCCCTATTTGGCATACACAGACAATGCTTTAATACATGGAGAATAATTTGTCAGCATATCTTATATTTGAAAAACCAAAAGAACTAAAGAATACTGTTAAAAATTATAAGAAATTTTTAATTTTTCCTAAATGCAAAACTAATTCTGTCTAAAATCAGAAATATATACAAAACAATGAGTATCTATAATGATATATATTTTACTGCAAATCGTGCCAAGAAAATTATAACGTAGACAGAATCAGAGGAATAATTCTCACACATTTTCTGCATATAAACATTGATATGCAGATGTACAATGGACTTTTAAAATGTCTACTTAAGAAAACAAACGGAAGAAGATGAAGACAAATTCCTCCCTTTACTCTACTGCTCTGAATGCTGACAGAAATTTTGCTGTCAGTGTAGGTGTGTCAGGTCTCTGATCTACAGTGGATTGTATTCCACTCTGTTTTAAGGAAAATATCTCTCTCTTTTCCACTTCCATAAGGAAATGTTAAATCAACTTATCTTATTTTCATTACATTTTGCATAGTTGGCCCAAATCAGAATTTTTTTCTTGCTGATGTTTACTTTTTATCAAATTGTATTTGTTTTTCATGGAAATAGCTGAAGGATAATTTTAAATCTGTTACCTAGGGACCCCAGATAAAATAGATTGATTGGTAAAAAAAATGATGTTTTGCATAAAATTAATCATCTTTAAATTAAAACTAAGCCGTGCCCTATTTATTATCTATGAGGACAGTTCAGGGACACCATTAAAATAACTTTTATATCTAGGACTATGATAATTATATTACCTGTTCTCTTATTTTTCATAACTAATAAATGCATAGAGTTGGTAGTAAAGAAGTTAGAAAAACATCCCTGCTTTTCTTTCATATATATATATATATATATATAAAAAATATGCACATCAATATCAGCTGGTAGAACACTTTACATCTCTTAGTCTCCAAATTCATCTTGGCTTAAATATGATGACTGTTGAAGATAGCAGAAGACAAAAGAAAGAAAAAGACAAAGATAAGAAAAGTAAGACAAAGAAAAGACAAAACCCAAACAAAGGTTACCAAAGCAAAATTCATTTAAAAAGTGATGATCATGTCTGTCATAATTGACAGTGTTATTTGGGGCAATTTGGCTTTATTGTGAATATTTCCTACTCACCTCCATATGCAAATATGTACAACAATACCCATTGTGTAAATTAAATAATATTTGATGCTGAATTTTAGTTCTTACTGAGAATATAGAATTTTTATCTCCATACAGTCATCAGCTTGATCTAAATTTACATATTGTTTTCATTTCAATGGCTTTCTTTTTTCTTTCTTTTTCTTTTTCTTTTTCTTTTTCTTTTTCTTTTTCTTTTTCTTTTTCTTTTTCTTTTTCTTTTTCATTTTCTTTTTCATTTTCTTTTTCTTTTCCTTTTTCTTTTTCTTTTTCTTTTCTCTTCTCTCCTCTCCCTTTATTTTTGTCCTGGTTTCTTTTTCAGTTTCAAGAGGTGTGGTCTACTTTTATGTACAAATATATTGGGTGAGTTTGCAAAATTTGGATACACATAGTTTTCAACTTTAGAGCTTAGTCCTTGCTGCTGTTACTCACTTCAGAAATGGGAATTTTTGTAATTAATTTTGTTAGGCCAAAGATTCTTGTCTCCCTTTCTCACAAGCAGCCACAAGTGCAAAAAACCCACATACTATATTTTTGTGTGATGCAGGAGAAAATTAAACTTGTTCCTTGCTGCTCTCCCATATCACTGCAACAGAGTGGTCAGATTTTGCCCATGCTGTGTGGAAAACACCCACAATATAATTTATTATATCATCTAGCTGTCTGGAGCTAGCCGTGTGAAGACTTGGTATAATTTTCACACCTAATACTCTGTTTTTCAAAGAGTAACAGATGTACAGGTGTAAAAACAAGAACGTCATTACTTATTCCATTTGAGAGTCTCCTTATTCCAAATGGGGCTTTCTGACTATATTCTGGCCTTCTGTTCTCTTGCTATTTCATTGGAAAAAGAATTGTTTGCACTGGAAAAGTACACAGGATTGAAATTGGAAAAATACAAAGGATTTGTAATACTCTAATTTTCCTTAAAATCCAAGGTGTCTTAACACAGAGGATATTTTGTTGCTACTAAGCTGTTAGATTTAGGTCAATGTGCTATTCCTTTTGAGATTATATAATCATTCTGACCTGGATTTTGATAATACAGGGATTTTCCAGAGCAGTTCCTGTAGCTGGCAAGCCGCAATGTGTTAACATGAACACACCTCAAAGCTTTGCTTTTAGGTATTAGATGGAGAGCCTGGGGAAGTTATTAGGAAATTATTCACAACATACTTTCAAACATTATACTGCCATCCTCAACATACATAGCAGTTCAGCCTAGCTGCTTCCTGAGGGACTGGGAAGATGAAATGTCTCCAGCAATTACCTTTTTCCATCTCTTTTACTATATGCATATACAAATAAGAAGAAACTTAATATAGTAGTAAGGAGAAAATAAATGTTGTATTATTTTAGATTAGATGCTTAACTGGTGTAGACACCAGTACTATAATACACAACAGCTATTCTTTTATTTCATAGAGACCCCAAACTGTGTGAAAGTTCCTTCTTAAATAGAACAAATGGTCTTGGGTTTTGACCAGCTCCAATGAGCCAGGAGAGAATCTGCTTTCCTGTATTATGGTGTGGAAGCTATAATACACAAAGATTTATGAGCCAAAAAATGAGAATAAGAAGGAAAGGACAAAGTTATTAAGGTTATTTGCTAGATAAGGAAGACTGCATCTGTTTATACGTCTATGTTTACCAAATGTGAGCTGATTATAAGAGTAAAATCTTGCTCTAATAATATGTTTTTACAGAACACTGAACACACAACTTAGGAAGAAGGAGAAAAAAAAACGGTGCAACATCATGCACTAAGGAAGACAGGAAAAGAAAAACCCCCTTCACATATGTTCACTTTTCTCATTTCACCAGGAGTGGGGAAATGTCACTGAAAACTGATGTTTGATACAGAAAAATATCTGACCCAGTATTAGAAGGCAGGATTGTCAAACTCAGAACTTCACATATATTTGTGGTTCTTTTTGTTGGCTGCAAACCTAAGCTCTTATTAATTCATTGACAAGACTCTTGTCTTCATGAATCTATGAATGGCAGCTGAAAGAAGAAAACCCATCAAATGCCATGAAAGTCACAATGAATTTTCCCAGGCTAGCATTACTCTAGGAAGTTCAAAAAAATAGCTGGAAGAATTTACATACTTCAAAGGCTGAAGACTTCCACTAGGAAGCCAGGCAAGGGCTAAATGCTGCATTTGTATATATTTCACATACATTTGGTGAAATTATAGAAAGGAAAAGCTACTGTTCCTAAGTATTTATGAAACTGTACATAACCAATCTGTGTAATTTTGTTGTCTAAATCAATGTTAAATTTAGATCTGAAGAATCTGTTCTATTTTTAAAACTAAAGACTTTTTCCACTGTGAAGATGGCATCTGCCTAAAACTTCTTCATAGTTAAATTTTATTTATTCATATTTAACCACAGCATTTCAGCACTTATTTCCAGCTTGATAGATGCCAGTATCTCTGTTATCAGACTGTTAGCACAGACAAGTCTAACTGCAGGTATGGAAAATGACCTGATTTCATGTGCAGAAAACAATCTCTATTTTAACAGTGTGAAATTGTCCTTCTTACACTAGATGCAAAGATTCTTAAAGTGAGTGCAGTGTCTGCTGGGGTATGTTAATGTCCTGTTGCAAAACCATGGTGACAGCAGGGAGAAAACTGCTTGTTCCAGAGCATTATTGCCAAATGGGCACCAAGCTGTTATATATGGGAGGCAGCTCATAACAGGACAGGACATAGGATATAAAATGGATTTCTAAAGGGTTAGAGACTCAAAAATGTGTATTAAATGCACCCTCAACATATCTTTTTTTTACTTGGCACTGCCTTTAAAATGCTCAGGGTGTGCTCATGTGGAATCTCCTGGTGCAGATGCCCCAAATACTTGGACAGTGTAAAGGAGTAACATATATGTTAACTTAGTGTGACGTTCCTTTGCAGAGAAGAATGACAGTTACCTTGGGACACTATTTTACTCTAAGTGGTATCCATATGCCGTGCATGACTTTGGAGTAAAAAGAGTAGCAGTGAAACAGAAATTGGGTATTTTATCAAAGAAATACTTTTTAAAATAATTCAGAATGTAAAGGGTTTTGATAGCAGTGTTTGGAGGTTTTATCAAATTTTTTTGGAGGTATGGCAAAGGCTATTTATTATAAATTTGTTTTTCATGTTCTAGGACTCTTTGTTGCAAAATAGGAATGAAATATCAAACAGTCAGGGTATACCACAGACATAGAGAACAGCAATTCTTTTATTTATTTTCAATATACTCTTGCTCTAGTTATATCCTTCTGAATACAATACAGTCAGTCTTTCACTTTAAAGAGTTCTAAAAAATCATTTGCTCTGTAACTGCTGCATTTGAAAAGCCATTTCACCATTTCCTTTGCAGA
Source organism: Melozone crissalis (assembly GCF_028551555.1). Taxonomy (NCBI): domain Eukaryota; kingdom Metazoa; phylum Chordata; class Aves; order Passeriformes; family Passerellidae; genus Melozone; species Melozone crissalis. The sequence goes on along the minus strand of NW_026535783.1, from coordinate 31,306,598 downwards.
ACAAACACTTCGGCAGTGTATTAAGGACTCTAATGTGGTTACACACCTTTTTTTTTTTTTTTTTTTCAGGGGATCAGGTCACAAAACTTGTCCTTTAATCAGAGTTTTAAAATCTGCACTGCAGTAGATCATGTCTTCATTTGCTGTATGGCACTCAGTTTTAATTCAAATCCATATTGCAGGCATAGTATTATATTCAAAACACCAAGAACTTCCATAGACATCATTAGCACTCAAACATGCTTAGAAAGGTTCCTTTTTTTAAATTCAATTCCATGGTTTTACTCTGTGACTAATAAAATTATGCAAAATCACAGTACATCAAAAGACGCAATTACCTTAAATGAAGTACTCTACCACAATACAGAAAAAAACCAACCAGACAATGTTTCACATCAAAGCCACTTAGAAATAAATGTGACATTTTAGGAATGGAATTTGTAAACTAAGAGCTTGGAAGTCACAGAGGAAAATAGCCTTCCCAAACAAAAATCTTTGAAATCTCATATTTTTGGCATCCTAAGAACCTACTACAGCGATAAAAGACATTCTCCTCATATACTTTCCATTTTACATATATGTTTTATAGCCTGGTTTATGTGTTGCTGTACTTTCTAAATTTACTGCTTTTGCTTTTTCTTCTGCAGAAAAGATGAGGTATTCACAGGTATAATTTTAGTCTCTCACCTCATTTTTGACAAAATAAAGAGGGCAAGTAGGGCTCTCCCTGTAGATCTTTATTCTTGACAGAATGGAAAATTTGAGCTGATTATATGGCACCTTTTCTTCTCTTGATTGAGTAGATAATACTCAATTTCTCATTTCAGTATGTGATGTAAAATAGTTGTGGAGACACTGTGAATGGAAATACATGAAATGTTTTGTGGCCTGGTGCTGCTGACAACCATGACTCTAGGAAAAAAGCCTAAAAGAATATGGTTTAATGGGGATTAACATCTCTAACATTTGGAGAATTACAGATACATCCAGACACTTGATGTTTGTCATAGCTGTCTTCCATTACTTTGCCTAAGTGCTATTCTAAACACTCCTGTGCTCTGTCTCTCCACAGCCTGATGACTAAAGATTTTGCCTTAGGCTTATAGGACCCATAGGTATACACACACCGCATTATTCTTCACTTAATTTTTCTCTTCTTCTTTCCCAGGGAAGCTCTTCACTGTCTTCATCCTTTTAACCAACTCTGCAACTGGTCCTAAGAGAACAGTTTTTAATGGACCCATGGGTTTTTTTTTTTTTTTCTTAAAGGTAACAAGTAATTAAAATACCTTATGAAGTGAAGATAATGTTAGTTTTTCTTGAGTGCATTTCTTTGCATTTATGGATCCTGAATGAAATTTGCCCTCTCATTAGCAGTCCTGCAGCATAAACCAAATTTTCTTCAGCTCTTCCTGGGAACCTTAAATGCAGTTATTTGGATAATTTTGTACTATGTCCAAAGAACTGGTGTAGAAGGTGTCTAGTTGTGTTTCCATAATCTCAAGTTTCTCTACACAGGCAAAAGCCTAGACCCTGCAAGACATTGAATTTGATTGAGAAATCACATTATATTATAAGGGCATGAAAGACCTGAAAATGATATCTCTGAGGAATTTGTAAATCTATGTCTATTCTGTTCTTACTTAACTGAAATTATGGTGGTTTTGTCTCTTAATTCACATTTTCATTTCAAAGGCATATCTTGTGTCTTTTGTATCATACAACTTATTCTTATATTTTAAATTTTCTTTAAAGCTTTAAATTTTCTTTTATTCATAGTAAATTCCAATAAGACACATAAAAATTTACAACCATTTGTTAAAAAACATGTTTTTTATTTGTGAGTTGTTTGCTTTAGCTTCCAATAGTCTGGATAAAAAGAATTTATAGATGAAGGATTTTCATAAATCTCAAGGAACTTCTGTGGAAGTCACTGAAAAATCACTCTTTGTTTCACTTTTACTGCCCAGACTTTTTCATGTCTTTATTATTCTTCAGCAAGTCATGGTATATTTTCCCTTTCTGCAACAAGGAAGAACATTACTCACAAAAAATCAGAGACACACGTCAAATAAATCAGCAGTCTGGCTGATGTTTCAGGTAAATCACTTCACATGAAGATACTCTTCCTGTTTCTATTAATGTCTTAATAATTTTTCTCCCTAATGTTGCTAGCAGCTTTTCTGTAGAATAAGAATTTTAGTCATAATATGTTCAAGTGTTTTCATACCCAGCTACTTTTCTTCTCCAATTTAGGTGCATTGCCAATGCAATTTTGTCAGAAGCTGGAAGATACATAAACACTTCTATGCAGCTCTCAGTTCCCATGATTAAGTGGGGGATTGGAGCAGATGATGTCCAGAGACTCCTTCCAACCTCAAACACTCTGTGATTCTGTAACCCGTGTGCGTGTTTTAAAGGAAAAAAACATAGATATAAACGACTTAAGTTTTATTGAATATCTTCTACACAGACTTGAGACAGATTAACTAATTTACATGAAGCAACTTACAGAACTTTCAAAGCATCCTTTGGAATAATGCCAATAAGTGAAATCCAAGAGTCTTGTCCTAGACAAAACGAAAAACAAACCCATTTTTAATTTTTTTTTCACTACTTTTTCAGTAATTAGGGAGCATTTTGTGGGAAGTTCTAACAATTTATCTGAGAAATGATCATGGCCTCGCTGCAGTGCCTGCATGTTAACGCAGGCAGAATGAGGAACAGCAGAGTCAATTGGAGATCTGTGTCCTACAGCAGGGCTACAGTCTTGATTGGATCACAGGAACTCTGTGGGAAGAGCCACATGGCTGGAGTGCTGTGATGGATTCACACAGGCCCTCTGCAAAGGACAGGCTGGCACTGAGAGAAGGGACTCCCTTGAATGGGAAAGAGCAGCAGGAACACACAGAGCTCTGCCTAGGACAAGTGGTCAGCTGTCTGGGAGTTTAGAGGTCAAAATTAGAGGGCAAACTAGTGTGGGCAGCATTGTGGTGAATGTCTGCTACAAACCATCTTATCAGCCAGAAGCAGATAAGGTTTCTTCAGCCAGCTGAAGAAGGCTCACACTTGGAGGCCCTGGTCCTTATGGGGGGCTGGCAACACCCAGATGATCTGCTGCAGGAAAAACACAGCAAAACACAAGCTGTCATAGAGATATCTGAAGTTAATGGATTTCCTAAGACAGGTGACTGAGAAGTGGATGATGAGGTAAGGTGATCTATTGGATCTGGTTCTTACAAACAAGGACAATGGGGACATAAGGACGGAGCAGCCAAGAGAACCTGGAGTTCAGGACATCTAAAAGGAAGAAACATTGCATATATCAGTGTCATAGTTTGATGCTGGCACAATACCAGAGCCCCCATGAAAATATATGCTCCCTGGTGTCTGCTGTGAGATGTGACCAGGAATAGAGCAAAGCAGGCTCCCACTTAGAAATAAAGAAAAAAAACTTTATTAACTAAACTACAACTCTAAGTAAAAAGAAAACACACAGGGAAAATCAAAACCTTCCAAAAACATTTCCTCCTCCCCCCACCAAATTTCAACATATCCATCCCCTAAATCACTAACTCTTGGTCCATCACCACCCTTTAGGTAATCAATTCTCAGTTCATCAAGAGGAGAGGATTCCCTCTTGTGCCATAGGCTCCCCCAGGAAACACCGTTGAAACCTCGTGTGTTTCCTGTCACTCGAGGCACTGCCCAGAGAACATCTGCCATCGTGACATCTTCCTTCCATGTCCGGTGCTCTCACCACTGCACATGGACCAGAGCTGCTTCTATGGTTGTCCTTTTAAGGATGCTTTGTCCAGTTCCAAAAAACAGAGCACAGTCTCTCACTTTTGGGACACCCAAATTTCCCCAGATTTCACCCCCTGGGGCCAAGGGGTCTCAAGAACAGAGATCTTCTCCTCCACTGAAGACTGAGGGCACCAACCACCCTCCTCACCCGGCCGTCTCTGTTCATGCACTCCTTCACTTAACATCACAGCACTCTCTTGGCTCCGAGCCATTGCCTCCCTCTAAATGCAGGCTCTGTGTCACAGGAAAAATGGTTCTGTCCATGGCCATACAAGAAAAGTCCAGCCAAAGGCCACTCCGTCACCTCCACCCACCTAGGATTCTTCTCCACTTCTCCCGTGGCCCATTTCCTCTTATCTCATCTCTATCTCTCTTCTCATTCAGCTCCAGGAGGATCAGAATTTGTAAGGTTTCCATCATCCAAGAAAAGGTTTAAAAATCTCAGGCTGTGCCTGTCCAGAACTCCCACCCTGTCCTGCCAGGCACCTTGTCGCTGCAGCCTCACCTTCTCCTCCTTGGCCGGCCGTGCTATCAGATTTCAAGGTGGCACAGGCACAGACACAGGCTGGCTCTCTCTTTCTCTCCTGGGGAATGGGTGGCTGCCTGATGCCTCTCGGTGCTCCTCCACCCTTCCATCCTCAAGGGCCTCTTCACCTCCCATCTCTGTCCAAGCTCCGGCCTACCTCACCCGACCGCATGGCTGCCCCTCCCCTGCTCAGCAGCAGCTGGACAGGGAAAGATCCGAACTCTTTCCCTCGCCCAAACTCAAGAGAACTTCCCCCGGGAGTGCTCTGCTTTTTAACCCCTCCGTTCTCAGAGGCGTATCCAATGACCCCAGTGGCCAAACCAGGTGCCAATATTCAAATCTGAACACCTATTGGTGACCACTTCACATCCCAGAAAACTTACTTCCTCTCCAACCACAACAATCAGGATCACTACAAAAGAAGAATCTTGGACCTGTTCAGGGACTGGCTTGGAAGAATCCCATGGGAGCTGATCAAAGAAAACAGAGGAGGCAGAAGAACCAATTGACTTTCAAGAACATTATCCAGGCTCAAGACATCAAGCAAGAGTGACAGAATGAATGAATTTCTGACTTGAATCAAACGAAACAAGGAAGCATACTGGAGCTAGAAGCAGGGACACATGACCCAGAAGATTTATCTAGACACTGTCTAAGAGTGTAGGGATAGTGCCAGAAAAACTAGAATCAAAGCCACTTGCACTGATCCTACTTAAAGCAGAGAGTTGGACTAAATGACCTCCAAAGATTCCTTCCAACTTCAACCACACTGTTACTTCAATGATGGCTGTTTTCAAGCAGTCACTTTTAAACCATCATTTTCACTTCATTTGATTATTTTGAATAAGAACAATGTCAAGAGCTATTCCTCAAGTACAGCACATAATGCAAGAAATTTTAATAAAGAGAAAGACAATACACGTAGCAGCCCTCTGACAGAAGTAGTAAACACATATGTCAAAATGCATTATAGTCTTATAACAAAGACTCAACAACAGAACATAACTTTATGCAATAATAAACGTAAACTGAAAAGAAACAGGTCATTAGAGACAGTTTTCTATATTTTAAGTAAATCACAATGCTTGTCTTCACTCTTGGGGGTCTGATGCTGTTCCAGTTTTTGCTTGTTATAGGTGTGAACACCACTGTGACATCATGATTAAGATGATAATTACATTGGTCCTGTTAATCTTTTACACTATGTATGATTCTGTGACAGTAGCAGTTATTGTTCTTTGTTACACTGTAAAACGCATTGACATAAGGCCAATAGCCTGCTGAAGAGTAGCTCTTCTAAAAATAAATGAAAAATATGCATTTATTGTTCTTTTGGGCAGATCATTATATTGCACTAAAGAGATCACAGCAACCAAGGCTTAAGTTATAATTTCATTCTAGCTGTGCCTTTTCATTTATTTTCTAGTGTCTAAATGCCTTCATGAATACTTGTCTTTGGGACCAACATTTCCTATATTCCATGTCTGTTTAAAACATGAATGTTCTTCTACAGTATAAACAAACATAGTTGCTTTCTAAGTATGTAACAGTGAAAATATTTCTCTCCTTGTATATTCCAAACAGAAGTGCCATGCTCAGACAAACCCACAACTCAGAATCTATAAAACACCATGAAAATGAAAGTTACTTATTTCACTGAGACAACTTATTAAGGATGTAGTACTTTCAGCACAATAATTGTTTAAATTACCTGCTTCACCATTGACAAAATTTTTCTTCTGTGATTCAAGCCATTTTCAGGTCCAATATTCAGTGTTTGGGGAAGCAGGATGTGATCAGCCTCATAGAGCAAAGCAAACCTAGCAAAATGCATCTGAAAATCCATAGTTTTATTGGAAGTGGAAAGACATATGTCTACCAAGGCCCAGGAGTCTCTAGCTTTCATAAATACTTCCAGTAGATCTATGAAATCAACAAGCCATCAGCAAACAGGAGGATTATTGAAAAAAGCTCCACAAATTAATTTTAAAACAGGCCATAGCATAATAATTTCCTCACACATTGTTTTTATCCCTCTCCGCTTAATTTTAAAACCCTCAGAAATGTAGAGCCAAAGAGGAAGGATTCAAATATTACTAGTCTGCAGCCATGTAAATCAGTAGCTTCCACTACAGTTTTCAGGAAATTTATTTTGGACAAGTAGAATGATGAGGTAGGTAAAACAAATTAATTACTATGAGGTCAGGTATTGGCTTCCAAACCATTGTAGGGAAAGAAAAACCTCCAAAGCCCCAGTGCAAAACAATGGAATAATATCTAGGCAAGGAACAGTAAGACCAGTAACTTGTAGCTGTCTTCTATAGCCTCAGAATTAAGCTGCGTGAGCTACAGAGGGGGGAGATTTGTAGATATCATTTTCTAAGGAGGCGTAATCCAAAAGTTTGAAATTGTTTTAAGTACTAAATGGAAAGAGAGAAGTGGGTATTTTCTTCCTCTCTTGAGGTAGATATGTTCAGCCAAGACTTTCACATGGAGTAGGACTCTTCCCTTATATAGTGTCTGGTGAATGTACAAGATTGTTCTGAAGAAATGTCAAAATGGGATTTATGATTTTTAATGCTTCAAGGTCCTTGCTTGGCCTTCCTTGCTGATTTTTAGTTTATTGTTATTAGTTCAGTTCATACCTCGCAGGTATACGAGATGTTCTCAGATATGCTTTCTGACACACATATGGGAAACCTGTGTAATTATCTGTCATGCAGAATTAGCAACCACAATCTGAAAGGTTAGGTTTGTTTCTTAAGAGTTTGTTTATAGCAAAATACCAATGTGACATCAAGGGAAGGAAATTACTGGCTACAAAGAAAAACAGGGCCAAACAATTGATTATCCAACTCACTGGGTTTTAGGGGACTCTGTGGAATTTCCGAAAAGATTTTGTTAGTAAAGAAAAAGAAATTAAATGCCTTTTTTAAAATATTTTGGAAGTGCTTTTGATTAAAAGCACACCACATAATTCTTGGCTCTTTGCACTAAAAGTTTTTCAGCCAGCCTCTCTTGTTTGATGAAGGACTGCAAAATCTGGCTGAGAGCAATTCAAAGGAATAATTATATAACTTCATCAGTTAAATCTCACCACTGCTATTCCCAGCAAATTTGACAAGGACTGAAAGCAAGGGGTGCTGCACCAAATTTCCAGTGAAGGCCTATGTTTACTTTTGGAGCAGATATTTTCAGCACATTTGGTTTAACTCATTGTCCCAGACCCAAAATACAGGCAGACAACAATAAGTGGACTAAAAGCTAACAAAAAAAATACCAAGATGATCTAAGACATTTTTCAAAGCAAACATAAGTATTCAATCGTTATGCAGGGTTCAGATTTGTATTTTAAGCCTTCTGCCATATATGAGGTTGTAAAACCAAAACTCATTCAGATTCTAATTTGCATATTTCAGTGTATTTTAAGGTGATAATCCAAGCAGAGTCATGCTGAAATCAAATATGTCAGTGGGCAAACCTTAAGGCGATTTTCATAGCTACAGCTGAGTCACTAACGCAGTTCAGCCACTCAGTGAAGTTAAATATAATAAAATAGAGGTACATGTAATTGGCTGTCTGTATTTATCACCCTTTTGCTTGTCACTGAATTTGAATATGCTCAGGGTTGATTTAATAAAATCTCCTTTGGCAGAATTTCTCTTGTCTCCTTCCTTTACTTTCCAAAAAAGGATCTTTGTAAGCATGAAAAACCCAGATTACAACTAGTATTAAATGAAGTATAGACACAAAATGGTTGTTTGGGGATTTTCAAGTCTCTGCACTATTTGTTTGCTTTATTCTACAGGAGTCTCAGAGGATAAGAAACTGATCATTATGACCTGAGCTGAGTTTCTGTATGCCTTCTCATACATTTAAAGCACTAACTTTCTAGTTTGTTTTCTTACTGCCTTGGTAGAAGTTGGCAATGAAAACAAATATGTACCATTTAAGGCTGTCTTTCCCATAAGTAGACAGTTTTTGATGTCAATAACCTGCTAAAATCTGCCATCAGTGCCATAATTACAATGGCATTAAAAGTGCTCCTCTTCTATTTACTCCTGTCTGACACATCTGTTAGCAGTACTACCTGTGCTCCCTTCCTCTGCCCAGTTATCTCTTAAGTGGCAAGGTAAATCTTGCCAGATTAACTGGTTGTTGATGCAGAGCCCAGGAAAAAGAGGTACTCTTTTTCACCATTAGAATCTTCACCACTGTGGAGATTTAGTGCAACTACAGCCAGCCTGCCATCACAGAAATGGCAATGCTGCATTTCTCCACTCCATCCTCTCTTTCTCAGCCAACAGCCATTCAGAAGCAAACTCAGATACAAATTAAAGTCCCCAGAATGACCAGTTCCAGATATGCCCCCTGTCACTTGTGCTGTTCTGGCAGTGCTCTGTTGATTTGAAAAATGGGGCAGACAAAGGACTGGCAATGAAATATTGGTCTACTATGACATGTTTACTGCAGAGAGGAAAGCTTCCTTTAGAATTTGGGTTTGCAAGGACCTGTTTTGAACTGCAGTGGACACCAAATATCAGACCTGTAAGCAGTGAGGTGGTCTGAAGGTGAACTCCTTCCCAGCAGGTCAGCTACGTCCTCAGTTGTAAGAGACAGAGAAGGAAAGTAATGAGGCCCTAAGAGCATTTCATGTCATGATGAGCATGTTTCAGAAAGCAGACACAGCTGTAACAGAGTGGTGTAAATACAAAAAAAACCCAAACCTCTCAGCAAAAACGAAGCAAATAATCAAAAAATTAATTCCCTCCCACCTTTTTTGTTTTTAGCTGCATTCTCCTAGGCTTCAGGTTGTTCTGTGGCAACTTCCAAAGAAACTCAAAACACAAGGACTAAAAAAGTGGTTTGTTTATTCCTATGCTGTATAGCAGGGAGGTGGATGCTTCAGTTCCTCAATCAAGAAGCATTTGTTAAACCCAAGAAAACGTAATTCAGTGATATATCCAAAAAATCACATGAGTCTGTCAACTGCAACATGGCCTGACAGGGAGTATATCCTGGACTTCATCAGTCAGCTTTATAAGGGCAAGGCAGAACATCAAAACTTTCACTACATGGAAGTTAAGGGACAACAGCACCATATCCTCCTCTCTGCACATCCTTGGTTATGAACAAGAAGTACAGAGCCTTTTCTTTCTCACCAGTTTTTAGTAGGAAGGCTAAAATACCTCCCTGCTGCAAAGCTCACGACTTTATATGGCCAGCTGTGAATACAAAATCTACCATGCTCCTTCTTGCTAATGCTGCTCAGCAGTGCAGTAGTTCTTTGCATTTCAAGGAGAAAAGAAGACCTTACCTCATTAACATTGGGCTAATTACTCCAAACAACCTTAACAGTCTTCACAAAGAAAGAAAGCTCTTGCCATTTACAAAATAGATAGATTGAACTGATACCAAAGTGAATCAATCAACACATAAAAAGCATGCAGAAGTAAAAGGCACACATCTAACAGATTTAAAAGCCCCTTTATAAACAAGTAGGACCTTAATTATCTTCAACTTACCGGAATACCAATTGTTACTAAAACCACATTGTTTCTGACAGATTCACATTCTTTCCCCAGTATGGGGAGAAGTAGCTATTTGAAAAGCAATTAACTAATATAATATTTTAAAATATGCAATTCAAAGCAATTAAGACCCTATCTTCTTTTATATCAGGTGGGGAAAACAGGATGAGTACTTTTACTGCCTATTTAAACTGAACCTCAGATGTGTCAAAAATTTCTGAGAACAATGGTACATTGCAGCATAGCTGAAACATTTACAAAAAAAATTTACAAAAATGAAAATTTTAAAAGGAAATAATATAATTTCATATATCAGAAAAGTGTTACTAAGTTATTCTTAACCCTACAGTCCAGCAATATCTTTAAAGTAGTCAACTTAACATAGATTGACCTAATGTGCTCTCTAACTCAGCTGGTACTGAGTGCCTAAAGCACCTGGTGCAAGAGGTCAAGTGCTGAGGCTTTCGCTGGAAGTTATCTCAGCCTAACAGCACTGGATTTGCCCATGGGAAAATAAGAGAAACACAGCACAGAACCTTCTAAGAATCAGGGTGCCCACCATCCAAGTACTGGAGTTGTAGACCTGGAGTAATCAGTTTTCTTTTCAGAATAGATGAACCTGTTGCAGTGTGTTTGTTAAGTTTATTGTATTGCTCCCCCATGTTCTGTATTGCTCCCCCCATTTTATGTAAACGGTTCTGCTCTCCCCAGTTTTCCCGCCATAGCCTTGCCACTCATTTTGTTACTGTAGTTACTCCCGCCCTTGGTGTTGTCAATCCCTTAAATTATATAATTCCTCCTCCCTCTCATCCCCTTATATGTATGCTTGTTCTCCTCCCTGGGCCCAGTCAATCACCCCCCACTCCTCCCAAGTTACCAGAATCTTCTTCTTTGCGGGGGTTATGATTGGCTGTGGTCCCGGGGCCCCTCCCTTACAAAGTAGCTATTGGTTTTTCCATAATGTCTATTATGTTAAGTTAACTCCCCTACCTTTCCCTATTGGTTCTTTGTAATCCCCTCCCCTATACGCCTCCCCCCTTTAAAACCTTGCTTCTCCCTCCTCTCTTGGTCACTCCCTGGTTGTCGTCTTGGGATCCGCAATAAACCTGAGTTTGACCCCAGAGAGTGTCCAGCTCCTCTTTACTCGTCTTAGCAGCAGTGAGACCCGTCCGCAGCCAGCACAGCCCGAGGCCCTTAGACGCCGAAGGGTGCTGGCAGGATTGCAGCTGGGTGTTTGGCTGACCTCAGCTAGCTGGACATTTGGCCTTAAAGGCCGGACACCACACCGCATGAACCCACCAAGTGGTGGAAACAGGCTTCTCGGACAGGAATAGGTGGCTCACTCTAACACTTGCATTCCAACTTGCTAAATATTTTGCTTATACTTACTGTATAAATTTTTTGAATTTTTGCCTTTTTCTATTTTTGCACATGCATTTCTCCTGCACCTTCTGCTTTTTTAAGTAGAAAAGGTGAAAGGATATGCTCTAAGAATTACTGAAAATGCATAGAGAAATGTGGTGGAAAAAGTCACGTAACAATGGCAGGAAGACAGCATTTCAAAGTGTCATGGTTTCATGCTGGCGCAATGCCAGTGCCCCCATGAAAATACATTCTCCTGATGTCTGCTGTGAGATGTGACCAGGAATAGAGCAAAGCAGGCTCCCACTTAGAAATAAAGAAGAGAAAACTTTATTAACCTACAACTATATGTAAAAAGAACACACAGAAAGAATGAAAACCTTCCAAAAACATTTCCTCCTTCCCCCACCAAATTTCCAATACATCCATCCCTCAGATCACCAACTCTCAGTCCATCACCACCCTTTAGATAATCAATTCTCAGTTGATTATCTAAAGTGAGGAGAGGTTATCAAGGAATGAGGAGTCCCTGTTGTGCCATAGGCTTCCCCTGGAAACACCGTTGAAACCTCGTGTGTTTCCATGTCAAACGTGGCACCGCCCGGAGATCATCGTGACATCTTCCTTCCATGTCTGGTGCTCTCACCACTGCACGTGGACCAGAGCTGCTTCTAGGGTTCCTTTAAAGGATGCTTTGTCGAGTTCCAAAAAACAGGGCACAGTCTCTCACTTTTGGGACACCAGTCCCCCCCCACATTTCACCCCTGGGGCTGATGGGTCTCAAGAACAGAGATCTTCTCCTCCACTGAAGACTGAGGGCACCAACCACCCTCCTCACCCGACCGTCTCTGTTCATGCACTCCTTCACTTAACATCATAGCACTCTCTTGGCTCTGAGCCATTGCCTCCCTCTAAATGCAGGCTCTGTGTCACAGGAAAAATGGTTCTGTCCATGGCCATACAAGAAAAGTCCAGCCAAAGGCCACTCCATCACTTCCGCCCACCTAGGATTCTTCTCCACTTCTCCCGTGGCCCATTTCCTCTTATCTAATCTCTATCTCTCTTCTCATTCAGCTCCAGGAGGATCAGAATTTGTAAGGTTTCCATCATCCAAGAAAAGGGTTAAAAATCTCAGGCTGTGCCTGTCCAGAACTCCCACCCTGTCCTGCCAGGCACCTTCTCGGTTCACCCCCGCCCAGCCGGCAGCAGCTGGGCCGGGGAGGTCTGAAACTTTCTCTGACCAGAACCAAGAGAAAGTTTTCCTGGCAGGTCTCTGCTTTTAACGCCTGTTCTCTGAGGCGTATCCATGTCCTCAGTGGCCACACCAGGTGCCAATATTCAAATCTGAGCACCTATTGGTTTGACCACAGCATCCCAAAAAACTCACTTCCTCTCAAACCACAGCACAAAGTAAGGCAGAATTGCTGAATCAATTGTGTTGCCAGCTTCAATTCTTATGGTTCATAATTTCCAAGAGATTGATTTAGCAGCCTTTCCAGTATTTGGAAATATAATGACTCAATGTTATGTCCCTTAGGCCATTGCACAGCATGCAAAATACTCCCTGGGTACTCCTGGCTGACCATCAGATTGGGGTCCTGCACAAATGTGCCCTGATGTGTTTCTCTTGGAAGGATAACCATGTAGCTTCAGGCACCAGAGCTGCCAGAGAGACTGAAAATTGAATTATCAGTGACTTTCCTCTCTCTCTTTCCCCTCCTCAGTCATCCATTCTTCAGGAGCTGCTCAGCTGACCTGACAAAGTATTTCCCTTAATTCCTAGGGAAAGAGGATCTGTTTTATTTTCGTATGAATCTGCCAGTCTCAATTCATCTGCTTAGTATAGTATAAGTAAATTGGTGCACTTGCTTCAAAGAATGACATTAAGCTCCCTTAAGTAACACATTTCCCCAGAAGGGGACAAAAGTGAAGTAGAGAAAAAGCCCTCTACCCTGTCCTTCTCTGGCAGAAAGCTTGGCTGGAGACAGAGAGGGATCATGTTAGGTTTGAGGCAGGGGCTAGATCTGCTTAAACACTTTTCTGATTCATTTGATCCTGAGCTTGGCCAAAGCACTCAAGTCTCCTCTTCACATGGGGCTACACCTAGACCGGAAGAGGATGGTTCCAGATCTACTGGCAGATAAAAGTTATCTCAACACATCAAAGGTAGAAAAGAGCCACTTCTCATAAACCAGATGTTATGACCTGTAAACATACTAAAGAAATTTTTTTTAAGTTTTCTGCCTTCTTCACTGCCTCATTCAGGGCCAACATGCAATAAATCTTGTCCGTATTGATTCCAGACTTGTATGTCAGACATTAAAAACTTGTATTTCAGATGTGGAATTTACATATATAATACATAATATTATATGTAATATAATACATAAATAAAATATATTTATTCTTACTTTCAAGTATTTGGGTATGGTATAGAAGGAAAATTTAGAAAATGGTGGGGAACACAGATTCGGGAAAAGATAGATTGCAATGGGGATTATTTTAGGGAAAATCTTATACTAGAAAACCTTTATTTCATTTGATGTGCATACTATGAACCATGCAATCAGTAATTTTAAGGAAAATTACTCTGGCAAAAATAGCCATCATGCCTTTGAAACATGAAGAGTTTTGGATAAGCTGACATCTGCTGTAATTAAAAATAGAAAAGTGGGGTTAGCTGACAGGGATGGAAGAGATTGAGTATTTGGAATGAGCAAAGAGAAATACTTTTTTTCTTTTTTTTTTTTTTAATCCAGACACTCTCAGTATGTACCTACTGTAAATGGTTATTCGTTATTTCAGGAGATTATGATATCACCACTCTTTCAGGACAATTTACAAATGTTCATACTAAAAAAGTCAGAAAGCCATGGAAATTGCTTTTTAGAATATCCAAAGATACTACAATAACATATGAAAAATAACATTTTGTCAATTGGTGCTGAGGACTGACCTTGTTAACATGAATAATAAGGGATAATCCTGACACACATGTTGTAACTCCAGTTTGTTCCACAGTCTCCATAAGTATTCTCTTCAGGTTTGGTTTTTCATATGGACGCAGGTTTTTTTGAAACACCACCAGACTTTCAGATGTTGATATTTAAGGATCTTTTTCTCCAAGTTCAAAATGGTCCATCACATCAAACAGGAAATTAAGGAAAGGTGGCAAGAGGTCTACACGGATGAGTGAAGAGCTTGTGATTGAACTTGGACATAATAAAGTTGTACAATAGGTGGAAGCACCTACAGGAGGAGCATAGAGCTGCTGTCATGTCTGGTAGAGATGAGGGTAGGAAAGTCAAGGTCAACATGAAAGGAGCATAGGATGTGAAGGGAAAGAAAATGTTATTCACAAGTACATAAACAGCAAAGGGAAGACTAGGGATAACATGGACCTGCTGCTTAATGGGGCAGGGGAGCTGGTGATGAAGAACACAAAATAGGCCAGCATATTCATCTTCTCTGACTTGGTCTTTATCAGTAAGAAAAACCTTCAGTAATTCCAGGCCCCTCAGACCACAGGCAAAGTCTGGAGGAAGGAAAACTTGTCCTTTGCAGAAGAAGACTAAATTGGAGGAAGCTTAAAAAACACTGGGCATATGTATGTCCATGGGGCCTGAGGAAGCTTTCTGATTTCAGTGCAAGGCCGTTCTTGATAGTATTTAAATAATCATGATGACTGATTTTAAGCAGGTGGATTGGGGTGAAGCTGCAATGGGAGATGCAGGTTAAACTCTGGATGGGAGCCTGAGACAAAAGATCAGGAACTGTTGACCCTTGGCACAGCAAAGGGCACAGGGACTGGACACAGGCACTGCAGGAGCCCATGAATCCCAGACCTTCATATTTTCAGACTATAAGGATATAAAAGCTCAGGGTTTCTTTGTTCAGAATCCCTCCTCAGAGGGCAGCTCAAGCTGCTATTCTGTTATTTAGTTACTGCACCAATTTAATTGTTTTAAGAACTGGGACAGCAGAGATTCTGCCGTGGGAAATGTGAGGTCAAGCCAGTAAGGAAACCCAATCTGTGCAAAGGGGCTTCAGCACCAGCTCAGGTGGTGCAAGTATGGAAGTGGCTCCTGGCTGGTTGAACAGGGAAGTTTCCTTAACACTGGTATTGGTCATCAAGGCTGGAATGAAGCAAATGTCGCACTCATCTTAAAAAATATTATATTTTATCTGCATTCAATAATATTAACTGTCAGCATCACTTATACCAACCAAACAAAATAAATTTGAGATCTTAAATCATTAATAAAGGAAGCTCCAGTTTATTTATTCTTCAATTATTACAAAAAATGGAAATAAACTGTGATAAAATATATATCAAATTAAGTCAGGAATATAGTTTTCTCCATAAAATGAATATGATTTTGGGTCTTTATTTCAACACCAAACATATGTGTATAGTCATAGTGAATAATGTCAAACTGCAAGAATCTTCATGGAAAATACAAATGTGCTTCTTCAAGATAGGCTGGCATCCTTTCTGTGAATTTGATTTATTGCCTTTATAAAATTGAAGTGCTCGTCCGCTTGGGGGTTGTTGCAATTTTCTGTTTGTTTGTTTGTTTAGTTTATATGGATAAATGCTTTAACAGCTGTAGCTCTAATTGTAGCAATTAGCAAGGTCATATTTTTCTTCTTTAAAGAAAATTCCATCTGAAAGTAAAGAAATGTTTTAAAAATGAAATTAAGGTACTGAAGACTTCCCATTATAGTATATTCCGTTTACGTTCTCACTGAATAAGAGAGATCAGAATGACATTCATTTTTGTGCTTAGAATGCAATTTTGAGAAAAATATACCATGGCCACATGAAGGCACCATACCGACCACAAAGTATTTTTTCTTGCCTAGGAGGTCACCTGCTGTATACCAGAACCTTGGTTTTCCATTTCATACTTGTCTTTATCCTGATATGCTGCTTACCCAGAAGCAGGTAAGTAACAACAAAAGCTTAAAGTTTAGGCAACTAAATCACTTCCCAACAACTGTGCTACATTTTGCATCCTTTCTCTTCTTGTGCCTTTACTCTAGATTGGTAAAGTAACTGGGCAAAGAAATAAAAACTAATTTATATTTTAAAAAGGTGTCCTGAAATTTTTCTAGGAATGTGTTGCATGCCCAGCCTCTCCAATTTTTGCAAGGTAAATTACATTATCAACTGCTTGATCCTCTGAGGAGGCAGGTAATGACAGAGGAAGTCTGTAGATCCTTTTCTTGAACCATCCTCCACCTCTATGAAACAATCACTAGCAGTGACCTGTAAGGCCAGCCTGGATGGTGACACTCCACCTCCTCTGCCTCAGTGAAATGCCATGGACAGACAGTATATCACTTCCACAAGAACATCATTGTTCAGAGGCAGAGCATAGCGGCATGGGCATTAGCATGTTTCTTGGAAATCCAGTTCAAAATGTTCCCGACCAATTACAGGAGCATTTTCCACTGATTCTGGGCATGCAACTGAAAGTCATGCCAGCTGTATCAACTAAATTAAAGAGGAATATATTTTTAAAGAAAGGATAAAGACACTAGGCATCTGGGTGGCCTTTAGAGGAATTGATATGGTAGTCCTAATACCATTCAAAGGCTCAGGATCAGATGTTATTAATATTTTAACCAGCCTCATATTTAAGCCTCTTCCGCTAGCCATACACGCTATAACCTCTCTAGCAGTCTAAGTGCAATTTCTTCTTTTCAGCTAGCATGTAACATATTTAATAGTCTATCATATATCATGAGGTAAACTAAAGTTATATACAGCATTATTTGTGAAATCCTGATTTGCAGCTCAGTATTGCTTTCTTGCACATCACATGTTAACACAAGACAGCTGTTGACTGCATGTCTTTTGAGAAGAATATTGCCAAAAGACAGAAGTATGTAACTACTTGAGTTTACTGCATCAGAATGTAGAGTTTCACTACATCTCTTTTCCCCCTTATGCTTCAGCAAGAGGGACACAAAAAGTGAAATTAATTCTGAGTAGTTTTTTAAGTACTTGTAGCAACACTTTGAGGAAGGAATGAAAGGAATAGTGAAGAAATTAAGCCTCACTGTTACAAGTAGATAGAAATATTTTCTTTGCAATAAAACAGAAAGTCAGTGGCTGAAAGCCAAATCACTGTCTGGAGAAAAGGAGGAAGGAAAAACGCAGGGAAAAGAGAAACAGGACATTGGTGTATAGTTGAAAGAATTGTTGATCAGGGAAAAGAACTAATAAAATATGTATCTTTAAAAGAAAAAACATGAATGAAGATAAGAAAAGTTTGAATATGTATTTGCTGGATATCACCTTTGAGTGTTTTATGTTTTGCTGCCCCTATTATCATTGAGCTTTCACACGAGAATGCAAAGTAATGGATATGGATTAGTGGATGTAAATTAAATCCAGTGATAAACTAGAACTTAGAAAAACTTATGCTAAAATTGAGTTTTGGCTGTGAAATGCATACAGGATCATGATGTGATGCAGTTAGCAGAATTTTTTCTTTACCATCTGTTCCATGCCTTGAATTAATATTAGAATCTTCCCTGGAGAGGGCTTTGGAGTCTTACATGTTTCTGCTTCAAGGAAACAGCCAGTTGAGATTGTCCTGATAAATATCAGTGATGTCCAAAAACATTTGCTACAGAAAGAAGCAGTAGAAGCCCCCAAGAGTATGCCTGTTTTCCAAGGACAGTGCAGATCAGGTTGTGTAGATGCAGATCAGGCTTGTAAAGAGAAGTAAAAAAGGTTATTATTGCCTTCTGGTACCACAGCAAATATAAACAAAGGAGCAGGGGAGCAGGGAGGGATAGAGAAACACATTCATTTTAATGGCATTTTCTAGTAAAGAAGTTGTTACTATTATTGTTATAGAAAAAATTCAGCTAGATGAGAAAATGTAATCTATTCTTTGCAACTTTTTATTTTAGGATCTTTCCAAATAGAATAATTTTCGTCATGATAACTTGGCTCACAGTCTCCTTTTGGAGACATTCAAAATCCACCTGGTCACAAATCCTGTTCACCCTCCTCTATGCAAACCTTCTTTATCAGAGGGTTTGGATTAGATGATCTCCACAGGTCCCTTCCAATCCCAATTATCCTGTGATTCTGTGAATCCAACTGAACTAAAATGTCTAGCAGCTGAGTTCAGTTTCCTTTTTATGTCATTGTGTTAATTAAAGATTAAAGGGCAAGATACCTAATACATTTGTGCTATCAAAATATGCCTCGATTCCAGTCAGGTGTGGGTTCATTCTCGCAGTAATGGGGAGGAGGCACATCTAGGACCCAGAGGTTATTATATATCACCTCACCTCATTGCTGAGGGCAAGAGGATAGAAGTCTCTTCTGGAGAGAGTCCTGCTGGCTTACTGAATGTGATGGAGGGAGTATTTGGGTGATGCTGGTTCTCAGCAGTCACATACTGGAGCAAGCTGATTCCCCTCTCTTCTGCTTTTATTATTAATATTGTTGCTGTCACTGTTCACTTTCTTATTTCATTGCTGTTTCCAACAGCAAATGTTAAAATAAAATAACAAATTGTTATTTCCTCAACCCATGATTTTCACTTTTGGTGCCTCTCCAGCCATCTTCAGGAGTAGAAGGGAGGAAGATGGGGAGGGAGGGGAGCAAGCAAGTGGTACACAGTTTTGAGAATCTCAATGGGAGCAGAAAACTGGGAAGTACCTTTTCTAAACCATGAGATATTAGTACAAGTTCAGAATTTGAATAACAATTCTGTGCCATACATTGCCTTGTAAAAGATCAGCCATTCACCTCTGTGCATAACATCCCCTAGAGAGCTCCTCCTTGCTATGACCTTCCTGCTATGCTCCAAGAGGTCTCAGTCATTAGTTAAGCCCTGGCCACTGCATCCTTAATGGAAACCATAGAAGCACAGCCTAGGGTACACCTCAGCTATGAATTTCAGTGTAGTGAAACTCAGTGCCATCTTCAGGAATACTGTAGAGGCCAACAACCATTACCCCCCGTGGCAGTAACTGTGGATTTTCCCTTCATTAGAGAAGAGATGTTATATTAGTGAGGGCCACAAGGTGACATTTTTGTCGCTCATGGGAGTTTCAGTCTACCCTAAACGTTGTGAAGGTTCCTGGAGCTCTGAAGAATGATATGAAGATAGACAACTATGGCACTGTTTCTGTACTTCTTCGTAAGGTTTTTCATCATTTCATGGCATTTCATTAAATGTTGGGTTCATGGCACAACCTGGCATGTTGTCCTTTTACACTTAATGAGCAACTGTAGCACCTTTCCTCTGCTACACTTTATCTTAACAGTGAGTTTGCCTCTGTAAGCTCATTCCTTTTATATTTAATTTTCTGAATTGTTTCTTGAGGTCATTCTTGCCTAACAGAGAGCATTAGGAACTATTTATGGCTTAAAAGTCAGGCCTTTGAATGTTCACAGGATGCTGACTTCAGCTGGATGTTAGCTGTTCTGCAACCCAAGAGTCTTTAAGCTGCTAATGTCCACAAAATGAGACTATAATGGTAACAAGGATGTGCTGGACTTAGGCACTGAACTGGTGTGAATCCACCAAGAGTTGAGACTGATTTGTCTGATTTCCGTTTTTCAATATTGTACATAGTGCATTTTGCTGCTTCTTAAAAGGTATAATTGACATTTCAACCTAGGACACAAGAAAGTTTTGGATTCTTGGTATATCTTTCAGTTGGTCCAAACTTTGATATTAGACTGATTTGCCTTACTGTAGCCCTACAGGAGAGAGCATTAGAAGCAAAGAGTTCCTTGACACCCAGGCTAAAATTTTGGTACAATGTGAATCTCTTCAGTAATTTTTATTCTCTCTCTTCCTTATTATTACACATTAAATGAAATGAAATGAAGACTGTGGAAATAATTGATTTACCTACAAATCCTGTTGCAGATCTCTGGCAAGAGCAGCAGCAAAATTTAAAATTTATTAATCTCAGCTTGGAATCAATTTAAATAGATTTTGAGAGCTTGTGAATATTGTAGTAGATAGGGAGAGGCGTTCGGAAAATCTCACGATGTCACGGAAAGCAGTAGAATTCCTCTCCCCCTAACGCCTAGTGATAAAGGATCACCCAAGAATGTAGTCCCCCCTACCATTAGTAACTTTCGACTCCTTACTAACCAATTACAGTAAGGTAAGACCCCCTGACGTAGAGAAAAAACTTTCCCAGTATAAAACCCGACGAGACGGGACAATAAAGGTCTTGAACCGTTCACCATACTGGTGTCTGCGTGTGTTCTTGGCCCAAGTGACCCTGGACAGTTTGGGTCGCCGTGCCGTTTCCTCAGAACCAGGTCGCCTTGCCTTGCATCAGAAGGCAACAGAATATATCATCAATTATATCATAATGAGAATATAATTTTCTATTATCAGTGATGCTTACAAACCATGTCTTATGTGTACTCAGAAAAATATATGACTGAATTTGCTGAGATGCTGTATTCAGAAGTATGGAATACTTCTCCTCCAGTATTTGCTGCTCATCCTCATGGGACTCTTTGATTGATTAGGAAACCCTATAGTGCATTGGAGTCACAAGGACTCAAGCCACTTGTGATCCCAAGAAATATTCCTGAAGAGTAACTGGAAACACCACTTTGCAGAGATCTGGCAGATATCTGAATAATCACTTCTCTGGCACACTTCTCACACTGAGGAGCTAACACTAAGGGATATTACAGAATTCTTACCATCCTATTTTCATGTGTATTCACTGAATTTCCTAAGCTTATCTTTATAAACCAGCAAATTATTCAGTTCCTTTGCCATTTTACTGAATTATGTAAACTGAGGGGGACAAAATGCTTGAAAGCATGACAAATTACAATTTAAAAAAAGTCACATAAAAAGTCACATAATCTTTTTCATTATTCAAAGGAAGTACAGGATCTGAACTAAGCCACTTGTCAACAATTTAGCCTAAATATTTCACAATGAAGATTCTCCTGGAATTCTGAATGAATACTCTTCCTCCTCACACTGGTCATTTCAGAGCCATTGAAATACAGAAGACCTGATATCTGTCAGCTTGCTCCAGCAGCGAGTGCTGACTGTGATGGAGTGGTTCATTGCAGTGAAATCTAGAGACTGCACAAATTTATCTTACTGAACATTGTTTGTGACTGGAAATGTAGGATCTTGTAAGGGAATAATAAATATTTCAGAGTTTTCTTAACAAATTGACAGGGCTAACAAACATGCATATAATATTTTGGATTAGAAGGTCTCACGTATTGCAGAGCAGGGAATTATAATTATTGAAAGCAGTAGAAAGTACTTCTGATATACAGAATTAGGCTTCTGACAAAACAGTATTATTATTTTTCTCCTGCTCTCTTTACTTAAAAAGTGACATGTGGTGATGAATTCTTTAAGACAAAGTATTAATAGGCTGTATCCAAAGGGCCGGGCATTTGCCAGTATGCTAACAGATTCCCCACCAGAAAAAATTCTTTAAAAGTAGATATTTTTGTTGTTGTTGCAATATTCAAATGATGCTTCTTCTAGCACAAATAGTTAGGATGAATGGGTGACTTCTCACTCTTAAAAAAAAAATAAAATTGAAGAGAATTAGCAGTTGCCCAGAAATACAATTTTTTTTTTACTTTCTATGTAGTTAAAGAAGTGATGCTTTCCCTTCAACGATTTAAAAGACTGGTCCTTCACAAACACTAAGCTTTTAAAACTTGTCTGCAGAATTGACAATGTTATTTATAAAGCAATATACAATTTAATCATAGGAAGTTATGCAACCTTTGAAGAGTGAAATTAACTTCAAATTACAATAAATGTCTTCTTCTTTATAATATTTTGCTTTGGGATTATGATGGTGTTTCCTAACAGTAAACACAGTGTCAATAGCCATGGCATAGCTTTTAGATAAGATCTTACGCTGGATAGAGAACTCAAGAAATCAAAATTAAAAAAAAAAATTAAAATTACTGCCATTAATATTTGCATAACTTTATGTGGTATATCTTTTATCTGGGGCTTTTATTTACAATATTTACTTTTTATTATTTTTCTTATTACTTTTTTCTGAAACTTAACTTTAAAGTAGTTTATAAATGATATAGTATATGCTAGTATTTACAAATGAGTTTGGCTCTTTAATCAATAGATAACTACAAAGGAAAAACAGAGGAAGCATTGCTTCAGGTCGAGCTTTCTTGTAAACTGAGAGCACATGTTGGCAAACACTTCCTCCTTTTTCCCATTTCCATTCATCTTAATAACCATTTTTTTTTTAATAGCACAAGAAAAGCTGCAGGAAAGGAAAACCAATCAGGTCACATCTTGAAGAAAAATCAGTAATCAGACAACACATTTCTGGGCAAATATAACAAGCCTGTAGTGGCAGTGAAAGGCAGAGGAGCAGGAGACAAATGGCTCAGAAATGAGCTGCTGCAGAGCCTCAGGAAATTGCCTTGTACATACAAAGATGTGCAGCAGTCAGATTTGCCTGTGAGCCCAGGAGATCTTGTAGATGTAATTATGAGATCATCATCAGACAATGCAAAAGCTTCATGCCCATCACACACCTCATGCATATTACTCATGCCTATACTTTACTGTTTCCCTACACAGAAAGTATTTTTCAACTAAGAAATGTAAAGAATTGAGAGAAAGGAAAGCCAAGACCACTTCTACAAAAGGGTGTCAAAGAGTTTTGTGATGAGAGAAAGCACAGATTAGTGCCACCTTGGTGCTGGGACCCGGACTACTCCCACTGAAAAAAAATTTGAGTGCTGAAAATACTCCAGACTTGGGTGTTGAAAACCCCAAATCTGGTGAATTCTATACTTCATCTGTGGCTGGTGAGAGTTTGTATATGGAAATGCACCATGAAAATATACTCTTTGACTTCAAATAAATTTCATAAACACAGGTTTTCACTGTTTGGCCCAGAGCAGTTAAAGTTAAGCTTTCTCCTTTCTAATTTCTACACCTTCAGGAAAATCAGGATCTGTTATTGGCCAAATATCGATTTTAGTACCTTCCTACTTGAAACATAGTATGAAAGTTATTTGTCAGCATAAGTATGAAAGCCTTAGGGCTTCCACTTGTTTTCATTTGATATAAGTGATGTGGTGCTTGAGAAGGATCACACACTTTTTTCTCCATGCAAAAGAATGAGCATGCATTTCTCCTGAGTAATCTGAGTTCACTGAGAAAGAAATGGGTGTTCATCTGTAGTTTCTGCAGTCATGTTCAATTTTCCTTGAATCTGCCACAGACATGTAAGTGCTTTCAAACAACACAAACACATCTGGAAAATTGCTTCCAGTTTTTAGTCACCTTTTTATCAGTCTACTGGTAAATATTAGTGATGAAAGCAATTTAAAATCTTCTCAGCTGGTGATATAGGATGTAGTTACAGGATGTTCTGAATGCAGATGATTTTTGCAATGAATTTGCTTCATTTTCTGTTGGTGTTTCAAAATAATTTCCTTCAGTCTATGGGAATTATGTCAATTTTCACATATATGATTTCAGAGAAATTAAGATAATTCAGTATAGCATCACACCATGCTGCCATAATTCCTGCCCAGAAATTTTTAGTGTTTTGGAGTAAACTTGGTTTCTGGGAAGATTTTCTGACCAATTTCCCAACCAAACAGCCTCAATAAGTATCTGAAATTCAGGCATTTCACATAAACTAAGTTGTTCTTTTGAGGCCAGCCCTTCAGTAATTTTTCGAAGTTATTCTCACATATAATTTGGGCTGGGGTTTTTGGTTTTTGGTGGTTGGGGTTTTGATTTTTTTAAATTTTTTTAAATTAGTTTGGTTTGGTGGTTTTTTTTTTTTTTTTGTTGTTGCTGTTGTTGTTTGGTGGTTTTTTGGTTTTGTTTTTTCAAATGAATTACAAAAAAATATAGCAAATGTATTGTGCTGATTTATCCAATTTTAAAGTCTGGTTATTTTTCCGGAATTATTCAAGCTGGGGTTTCAAATATTAAAAGAATGTATTAAGTTTGACTCACATTATCTAGATATTTTAATGTCACAAAAATTACCCCAATGTTGTTCAGAATTGTGACCCACTTAATTCACTAGGATTGTGCTGCACATAGGCCAGAACAAAAGTATTTTTTGTTGTATTTTATCTCCAGGAAATCTAGCATCCTGGCAGTGCAATATAGTTAAAAATGAGAGAACTGAGACATGAACATCACTCTAGTCACAAACAGAAATATCCTGATGAGCAGCTAAAACTCTTCAAGCTATTGTTCTTTAAATGGAGATGGAGTGTGGATCCTAAAAACAGGGGCAACTCTGGAAGCACATGGTTCTGTCATCCTTTGTACTCCACACTTTAGGCCTTATGATTTTATCCTTTGTGTGGAAATGCTGCATTTTTGCCAGACCCTCTTGTGTGTGTTGACTGTCGAATGCATTGCTCCATGACAAAACAGCTGCCCAGGCTTCTTAACAGCATTCCCATCAAAGAAGAGGAAACCAGGGATGTATCGATCTGGTTTGCAAATGAATGCCCTTGACACATGTAGTTGTCTTCTTATTAAGTAGAAAATTGCTTAAGGAAAGGCTCTAAAATGACTACATTTAGATGTCTAAAATGGAAAAAAGATAGCTTTTAATTTGTTAAACTGTAAGGAATTGTCAGGTCTTCCTGAAATTCAAGAAGACAATTATGTCTCTATTTTTTCCCTTAGTTCCCATTTCAAGGACTTCTGAACCCTCTCATCAAGCAGGTTAATCAAGGTGCCTTACTGGAAATGCTACATGCCTCAGTATGGAAATTTCTGTTCACTTTGTAAGCAAAATATGTTACAGCATTACTACCTAGGACCAGGACCAGCACCAGCACAAATAAGTTCAGAATTAGCTACAAAGGAGTCCCAGAAAATGTCTGTTGAAGATTTACCCTGCTCCCCTGCCCTTTCAAGGGCCTGTCTTGCAAGTATACCTAATTTTTTCAGGCACAGCCAGCCAGCTGATAATGATGTTGTAACTATTTTTCAGAGCTCACTTCTTGTAGATAGAGGCTGTCATATTGAAGGGGAATATGCAAAGACTAAAATGTCAGCACTAACTACTATAGCATCTCTGAAAATCCTGATGTTAAAATTAAATACTTTTGTTTACATTTTCCCTTTTCTCCAAATGGAAAAACCCCAACATCACTTGCTACATCTAATTTATAGAGAAAATACTGAAATGTAGGTACATTTTTCCATAGAAAACCTTTACATCCAAATAGGAATCACAAAAAACCCCTGTCATCTGAACTCTGTGAAAGACTGTAAATATGAAGTGAAAATACTGCACAGAGAAGTTTTGTAGGTAGAACTTAACAATGTGGTTTGGAAAGTAGATAGAAACTGCCTTCAACACCTGCTTATCTCGGCAGTTATTAAAATGCTTTATTTCCAAAGTAGCAACTAGCAATGATCCATGTGGAGAAGTAAAACTTGTAAAATATCACCCATTGAAACAATCAAGGAATGTCAATGGTCCACTTGAGAGGCACAGAACATGCTCTTTGATGGCTTGGAAATGAAAAATAGATTTTAAGACAGATTTATCTTGGGAAGGGGGGAATAAAAATTTATAATAAAACCAAAGAATGTACACTGTTATTCCCACCTTGCTATCAAGACTCTAGCTGAATTTAGCATGGTTTCAGCTAAAACCCTGAGTTATTCTAGTATGTAAGAGAGAATTTAAAAATAAAATTAGAGAAACTTACAGATTTTAATTTCTACACACATTTTCACTGCTTTAAATTAATGTGGAAATGAAGGCTGTACAGCAGCAAGTCACACAGGATCGAGAAGATACCAACAATGCTCCCAGCTCAGGGGAAAGGGCAGCCCTGCAGTGTTTGCTGTTTCTCACACACATTACAGTCTCAGCTGGTCACCACAAGACTGACCCATGACTCCCTTCAGTCACTAGCAGGTGGGAGTGGAAGGAGAATGACTGCATCCATAAAACTTGTTTGCACTGAGTTCTTGGAGAGGGCTTGAATGTCTTCCAAGACCCTAGACATACACCAAAGCCCCAGGGTGTAAGGGGCTTTGTATGAGATATCAAATCTAAAATAAATATTGAAGACCACTGACTTCATCAGAAATTTGCTGGTCTAGATACCTGATTCAAGTCTCAAAACAATAGGTTTAACTTTGAGACATAATCCCCCCATAATTCAATATCTCTTTAATAGGGCTATAGTATACACATCTCTCAACAGAGATAGAGAAAATAAATTATTTACAAGAAAAAAGTTTTCTCATTTTTATGTAGTCAGGTACTGCTCAATGAACAGTTAAGTACAGTGCTAAAATAGTGAGAGAATTTTTATTTTCTTTGTTCTGATGAAAGTAACAGCAATCAAAGCAACTACATTTTTACTGGCTTCAGAAGTCCCTGCAAAAGCAGTGAGAAATCTAGGGGAAAGCTACTGGTTCATGAGATGAAAGAAAGATACTGTATCCATCACTTTTCATAATGGAAATCCATCAGTGTTTGTGATTGCTTACAGGCTCAGAACTACAAAACAAAAGTGCTGTGGTGTGTCACCTTATAGGTGCAGTCTCTTCACTTCACAGCACATGGAAGATGTGTGGGAGGTAAGACAAGGCTGGGACCTTCAACGGAGCAGGGACCTGCGCTCCTTAACAGGCTTGCCTTCCCTCTCTCACTTGGTCACAGTTGTCAGCTCATGTCCAGTTATGGAAATGCTTTCAATATGCATTTCTGCATTAGCTTGTCATTAGTTTTACACTTGGTTATTTCATGATTGGCTCTTAATTACTCCAATTTTATTCTGTGGTCTTTGATAAACGCACACAGATTCCCTTTTCCACTCTTTCGTCCTATTGAATTGAAGGCAATGACGCCAGCAGTTGCAAATGAAGTTAATACAGGACAAAAATAACCCACCATACAGATGATTAGGTAGCCATCATGGATCCCACTTTTGTTATTTCATGAGACACGGCTTTGATATGAGTTGAATAAAGGTAAATGTCTAGCACAGGATCACAGAATATTCTGATCTGGAAGGGACCCACAAGGATTATCACACTCAACTCTTAGCCTCATGTAGGACACATCAAGAATCAACATGTGTGGAGGGAAAGGAGAAAAAACCCCATGATTTCACTGCATTTTATTTGGAGTGAGTTGTGGTTTCAGTCCATCTTCCTGGACAGTTCTCTGCGGCCTGAGTAGGTTACCAGATGCCCGGGTCTGCCTTCCAGCATGAGTGGCCTGCAGGAATAGCTGTAGCTGTGGAGACGGACAAAGGGTGATACATTTCACTAATTCACAATGGACAAAAACAGTTGCTGAACAGTTACGAACACCAATCTTGTTCTGAGGATAACTTCCATTTCACTGTTTCAGAACAAGTAAGTTTAAAGGCAGAGAGCCCCTAACTAAAGAAGATCTTGAAAGCACAAGTGTCTTTCTAGGTTGGTTTTTTTCCTTTGGGGTTTTTTGTTTGGGGTCTTCTTGTTGTTGTGTTTTGTTGGGTTTTTTTTTTAACTGATCCATGAAGATAAATTCCCTCTGCTGGCATGGTTTCTCTCCCTTTTATTTCAGGCAGAAATCATGAAAGTCAAAAGCATGCAAAGATTTTATATGACCAAACTAATTGTCCTCTTAAGCCCGTCAGAGGGACATTTAAAGTGTGAGATCCACACAGTGGTAGGGGTAAGCCTCTGTGTATATGGTTGTGCAGTCATTTCCTTTTTGGTTTTTAGTATTCCTACTTACTGAAGTATTTTTATGTAAATTGAAACAATTAGAAGTTTCTATAACAGAAATTTTGCTTATTTTCATGTTCCTATTATTAAGGTTTACATAACTTGCAAGAGATTGGATGCTATGATCTACAGAAAAAAGCATTATCACTGCAAACCTGGCCTTCTGAGATCCTGAATTTGTATTTAATTTTATTGGAGGGTGAAACACAAACACAACATAAGACAAAAATCACACTAGGCTTTTTTTTTCCTAGGGTTCATAGGAACCCATGAACCGACTTGTCAGCCTATTGTACATGGCGTAAATACAGGCTGAGAAGTAGAATGGGTCTCGGAGACCTACTACTCATGTGCCAACTAAGAGAAAGGAATAAAAGGAAGATGAAAGAGACAACAGTGGCAAGCAGAATCCACTCATATTTGTGTAAGATTATTATCTTAAAATGTAATAATAGAGTTTTGTAGTAGTATCTTATGCGGATGATGAAAGAGGTGTGATGTGTATGAGGGTGAAGTCAGCTCCAGAAGAGCAGAGAAGCAGTATTCACAACAGGAAAGAAAACTGGTGGCTAGCATGGTGCTGAGTTCCTAACTTCTGTTTACTGAAAGTACATAACTAAAACAAAACAAAAAAAAAGTAAACCCTGCTTTGGGTTTGCCTAGGTTTCTAATGGCTGTCTTCTTAACTCTGACTTCCACTGAAGCTTTTCAAGTAAAAAGTCAGGACATTCCCAAATTCCATCTCACACCTTATAATATAAATATATATATTATATATAATATATATATATAATTGCCTTTGTCAAAAATGTGCACTCCATATCCACTCTTTGATAAAACTTTAGGAAACTGCACTATACAAATTGGAGCACATGCCTCAATCAGTCAAAGATTACTCAAGACAGACAGGTACCTTCCATAAACTATTATTGCTAATTGAAACTGATATTGCTGAAACTGGGAGGATTTCTGAAGGGTCAATGAATAGTAATGGTGATGATGATATTTAATGGCATCCTGTTTCCAGGAAAGGCATCTTGATCTCATAGTTTTTAGCAGTTGTCAAATTGCATTGCTTTGAATAAACTTTGAGTTGTAAACCAATTGTCCCCATGATCAAAAATATATTAGTTGACAAAGCAAATCATGTTTTATTCCTTTGACATTTGTTCAGAAACAAATCCTGTGACTGGATTTGTTTCCGAACAAATGCCAAAGGAATAAAACATGGTTTGCTTTGTCAACTAATGGTTCAGGGCAAAATGGTTCAGGGCACCAGTTTCTGCCAGCAAGGTGCCCTGAACCATTTTGAGTCTGACAGCATGGGCTTCCTCAAATAGTTCCATAGCTTCAGTGACATTTTTATCCTCACCTTTTCTCATTAACAAGTTTATAATCTATTTTCCAGGGTAAGTAGTAAATTTTTTCCTGATTTTTAATACTTACCTGCATAGCCATGGCATGCAGTGGGTCTGGGTACGAACCCCACAGAAGTAGTAACCTGGGCACACTGCCATTATGCTTCCCCACTCTTTCTTTGTGTGACATTTGGCCATATCAAAAGATCTTTTTCTTCTCTAGGTGAAGGAAGATGCACAAAATCTTTACAGCAGTTATTTCTCTCTATCACCCTGTGTTTCCTCCAGATCCCCTATATTTCTTGATAGGTTAGGAAGCACAACTTGCCTATTTGCAAATGTAGTGCCACAGTTGCCTGTGGGGTATCAACAGCACAAGAAGTGACTGTCAGGTAATCTCCTGTGACCCAAGTGCTGGCATAAATTAGAGCAGCTATAGGATAACTGCAATGCGTACTCACCAGCTGTGTGAGACTAGCATAGCAATTCCCTTGTCAGTGTCTCCATAGGGATTTGCTAGCTCCATGCCCTTCAGAAGAAGTGAAGATATTCCCTAACAACCTCTGCAGACCTGTTAGCAACCATTGTTCCTATTCTCTTGCTCTACAAGCACTGTAGAGGCAAGGCATTGTCAATCTTGCTGCCTTCTCTGAGCGTTTTAAGACATAGATTGTAGTCCCAGTAACAAAGCTTACAAAGCTTACCTAAATGGATAACTCACAGTTCTCCTCTTGCAACAGCTGCAGAAATCCTGCTGCCTGTACCAGGGGTGAAGTTTTATGAAGAGTTCATAAAAGCATGTAAGAAAATTAGGTTTTATTTTTTTTAAGTTTTCAGTGTCATTATGTCCAGTTAGCCAAATACTTTGCATTCATAATCTGCTTTCTCCTAGATGATGATTTTTACACCACTTATCCAAAAGTGGTCTTACCCATGCCACAACAGCAATGACACTGCAAAGCTTTTGAGAAAATATAAGTGTTTCAAATGATCTCTAGTGTACCTTTAAGCATCCAAATAATGTCATCCAAATGACATTCATCCCTATTCCACTTTCTTGCAGATTTCCATTTTAATAAAAAATTCCATACAGAGTAACTTAAAAATCTTCCATTAAAGCCTTCTGTAAAGATGAGTTTATCTATAAATGGCCCATGAAATGATACAAATTCCTTCAATCTTACTCTCAAAATGAGGGCAGATGAAGAGGCAACAGCGGTTCACTTATATGGCTGACTGACAGTGGTACAGATTTCAAAAATCCTTTCTAAAAGTTGAGGTTTGTTTTTTTTTTTTTTAAAGAAAACGTATCACAAAGGTATGGCTTATGTAGAGTATGGCCTACTGCAGACTATCTTATCAGTCTGATTTATGAATTCTGTCTTACAGCAATTAGCACTTTCTGAATCACTTCATTTTAAAAGAGACCCTCTTCAACATAGAAGTGAGCTTGTGTATCAAACAATACAAACATATCCTGCTTTGAAGGACTGCTTTTTTCAGTTTCTCAGAACCTGATTGAAATTTTAGGAAAGGCAAGTGGTTCCAGAATATTTTATCTCTTTGTGCCTAACAAATCTTATCCATTCAAGGTGTGTGAGAAAGAACAGGAAACTGGTTCACATCAAATTTTGTTGGACGACAAGATGGAAAATACTAAATAATCATAAGGTAACCACTACCATTGTGATACCACTTAGGCTCCTATGTCAAACAGCAGAAACTTTATGCCACAAGGATTCCTGCACTTTGGGCAGGAATCTTATTGGCACTGTGCTCCTCCTTTAGTCCTGAAGTGCTCTCCAAGACTATTTGGAAATTAGGTTATGGCTTTATGTGGTCTGACTCAGGTAAAAATTTGGTAAGTGAACACAGTAAGATGGGGTGAACATGCCACTGCGGTGATAGGTAAATGCTCTGTAATTCCAGAAACATGAACAACACAGTCTCAATTACCGATACTACTTTATGGACTCTGGAATTGGAGTAATCTGGAGTGTGAAGCTTGCTTGGGTTTTAGACATAGGAAACATTAGAGAATTTTTAATATTGAGTTCTAGCAAGTGCTTCAGTCTTATAGGTACTCCTTAACAGCTTCATAAAACTGTCATTTTTTTCCCCCGTCAAATGCCACCAGCAATAATTTAATTAGTCACTTGCTGCTTTCCAGAGTTTTTAGGTTTACTGATCTGGTTTGACAGCCTTGCAATGACAAAAAAAATTGTCATATATTTGTTACGACTACTATCGACCACCCTATTCAACCAGTTTAAGTGACCCTTAGCAGACAAAAAAGAAAGATTATATAGAGCAGTAACAGAAGGAGCCATTTGTTGCCTTTCTTTGAAAGGCAACAAGTGGCTCCTTCTGTCTAAGAAACCCCTCAAGAACTGACAAAACAGATTCTCTTGTTTCTATAATCCTAATAAATAGCAACACATACAGAATGTTTTCTATCATTCAGTGAGATTTGCCTTAGCATATTTTCTTTTGCCATCAGGAAATTATAATTGCTCTTTTGTGCTTCAGATTAGGTTTGCAGGAACTGAAGCTCAGCCAAAATTTTATCTATAATTACCTGATTTTATTAAAAAAGCACATGAAAGGGGAAAATAAATTCACTATTCAATAGCAGTTTGATCACAATCCCAGGTTTTTAAATGCCAAATATGCAACAGCTCAGTTTATCAATATAAGTGTCCCTTCTGTTAAGTTAGCACTTAACAGAAAGCTGTGGGCACACTGGTGGTTAACTTACTGTCTCAGTTCAGTCCTCAGCAGTAGCTGACTTCTTAGCAACTGCAGCACAGTAGTTTATCTTAGCAATATCAATTTAAAAGCTTCCAGACAAGATGGTCCATACCTCTTCTGCCTGCTCATTGTTTGGTCTTGCCCCTGCGGCATATTTACATCATTGAGTATTCTAGTGAATGCTGCAGGACAAGGCAGATCCTGGACAGAAGCTATTTTTGGCACCTGTATTTGCTCCATTGATGTTTTTCAATCCAGCAGTTTTTAGCTGTACAAATTACCTGTGAAAACAAATTCAGACTACTAAGTGAAAGAGAAATCAGTGGATTCTACCCATCTTTGAGCAGGATTTGGGGAAGGAGATAATTCAAGAGAACCAGCATGGCTTCACCTCCTGCCTGACCAACCCACTGGCCTTCTACAGTGGAGTGTGACTCCATCACTGGAAAGAGAAGAGCTATGGATATTATCTACCTGGACTTCCATAAAGACTTTTATATGGTCCACAACAACGTTCTTTGTTCTAAACTGGATTTGATGGGTGGACTGTTCAGTGGATGAGAAGTTGGTTGGAGGGTGGCATCCAGAGGGTGGCGGTCAATGGCCAGGGTCCTGATGGATGTCAGTGGACAAGTGGTGCACCTGTGGGGTCCTTACAGGGACCAATGCTATTTAATATCTTCATTAACATGACAGAGATTAATGGATCAAGTCCACAGATGACACCAGGCTGAGCGTGGGGTTGACACACCTGAAGGATAGGATTCCATCCAGAGCGACTGGACAAGCTCAAGAAGTGGGCCCATGAGAATCTCATGAGTTTCAACAAGACCAAGTCCAAGGTGCTGTAACTGGGTTAGAGCCACCCCCACTGTCAGCACAGACAAGACTGTCAACAAGAGCAGCCCTAGGGAATAGAATTTGGGTGTGCAGGTGGGTGAGAGGCTGGACATGACCCAGCCATGGGCACTCCCAGCCCAGAGAGCCAAACGTGTCCTGGGCTGCATCCAGAGCAGCGTGGGCAGCAGGGCAGGGAGGGGATTCTGCCCCTCTGCTCTGCTCTGCTCCGGGGAGAGCCCACCTGGAACCTGCATCCAGCTCTGGGCTCCCAGCACAGGGAGGACATGGAGCTGTTGGAGTGGGAGTAGGTCCAGACATGTTCAGAGGGCTGGAGCACCTCCTGTATGAAGACAGCCTGAGAGAGCTGGGGTTGTTCATCCAGCAGGAAAAGGCCCCATGGAGACCATACAGAAACATTTCAGTACCTCAACAGGGGCTAGAAGAGAGGTGGGGACAGCCCTTTTTGTCAGTTCTGTTGCAACAGGATGAAGGGTAATGGTTTTAAATGATAAGAGAGTTCCATTAGACATAAGGAAGAAGGATTTGTTTCAATGAGATTGGTAAATTACTGAAAGAGATTGCCCAGGGAGGTGGGAGATGCCCCATCCCTGAGAACATTCAAGGTCTGCTTCTTCAATGTTTTCTATCTCAGCTTCCAAGGCTTTTGCCCTCTTGTGTCACTGAGCCCTTTAATATCTGCTGAATCGGTGACTCCCATATACTTCAGACCTAATTTTGGAGATGCATTTTAAATCTGGGAAGATTTAAACAGAGCTGGGAACTTATGCAACAAAATGCTGTAGTTCAGCAATTTTACACATCAGTGACATCATTACAGTGTCTAACTTCATACTTGTATGAATAAACTAGAAAAACTCTAAAACATAATTTTATCTGGGATGTATTATTTTGGTTTAAATACATAATTTTTTAAGAAAGTTTGTGTAAAAAATTAAATGCATTGGTATGATGCTATTAAAAGGAGATAGATTTCCTTAGTTTCCTTTAGTTTTTCCATAATCTAAATTTGTCAGCAGTACCTAAATGCAGCAGAAGGCTGACATTGAAAGTGTGAAGCAACAAAAGGTGGGGCAAGACTGCAAAAAGTTCCTGCTGACTGCCAACTTTTTGTAATTGGAGGGCATTTTAACCACAAAAAGATAAATTCAGATGTGTGATAGCATTGGTACTGCCATTTTGCTTATTAAAGATATCTCCCATATGTTTTACTGAGTTCAAAGCCACAAAATTCCAGTAACACAGTAGCTGACTAGATATTTACCATGCAGGGTGGGGCCAAACCAAGAGGAAAAAAATGTAGGTATTTTAGGTATTCCAAAAAAATAGGTATTCCAAAAAAAATCAAGCAAAAGAAAATATATTTTAGTATTACCTTGGCATTTGGTCCCTCAGCAGTACCCAGGCAAAGCAGTGGGATACAGAAATGGTTTTTCAAAACCTGTTTCCATTGCTTCTTGAAGGCCACTATGAAGTATTCTGTATCCAGGGCATAAATTATGCCCTATGCTAGTCCTTCAGTGACTTGTTATTAAATATTTTTCAGTTCTTCCTTTCTTCCTGTGATTTCTTTCCTGGTATTTCTTGTGCTATTTTTTCACATATACTTTAATGGCTACTGTAATTAAATTTTGTGTTTAGATACAGACTCTGTTTCGTGCACTGTGTCTTCTCCTTTCTTTCAAATCTATGTCCTTTAATTACTCACTTTTCCCCCTACATATCAGGGCTAGTAAAATAGCTTATACACACACTATCTTTCTATTTCACATGCAAAAAACAAAAATCATTTTCTTGACTCCTTATATATTTTCCCATGCACTTTCTTTCCCATCACCCACCAGTATCTAGACCTGTCATATACACAATATTTATGCTTTATTTTTTGTACTTCTTTTGCCTGGTGCCAAGCTCAATCCAGGAAGACCTGGTAGCTCCCTGATGAGCACAGCACCATGTCAAGCCTAAAAGAAAAAGAAGAATCTTCTCTGTGGTTTCTTGCATGCTCCCTTTGTCCACATTCATGTTTCTTTCAGAGTGGACTCTCTTCTAAGGGTTCCATGTTAAATCTTGATCTCTCTGGTCTCTTTCACACAAGTGCAAGATCAAGTGATCTGCCCTTGTGTCTGTCCCTTAAACATTGGCTGACTGTGGCAGAAGTAATAACTGATATATTTTTACAGGCAAGCTAGATCTTCTGTTACCAGCTGTTCTGCAGTGCAAAACAGTGTTTCCCATTCAGTTTTACTAGAACATTTCCCTATAACCTTTTTGGTTAAAAACACCTTAGTTTCTGGATGTCGTCCAGTAACAGCACATGTTGGAGGAATGGCTCAATGCTGGGTCCCAGTTAAACAGATTTGCTCAACTTTGTCACCAAAAAATCTTCAATTGTAACTCACATTCAATTTTTTACCAAACAAAACCATTGTAGGAATGTAACAAATAAATTACCGTAGGTGAATGTACTTTGTTTCAGACATACAGATGTGGTTGCAAGGTTACATCAGATGAAAACTACTGCCCAGAAGCCTTTGTTTAAAGGAACTTCATAATTTAAAATGTGATGATGTGCCATGTAACAGTTCAATACATGAAGATACAATGGAAAACTAAAGCATCTTTAGGCACAAAGCACTAAAGCATCTGTGACACAAAGCTGCAAAAGATCCCATTTAATTTAAATAATAATAAAGTGCATCATATCTAGAAAGATAAAAAAAGGGACTAAAAATTGCCAGCTCAGCTATCGCTTCCAAAGCATGTGCTTGCTGGTCAGAACAAATCAGGTATGGAAGGTATATAGTTTTGATATTGCTCCAGACTGCCCCAGCATTCCTCTCTCTGCATGTACAAGTGGAATGTACAAGGGGAAAAGCTTTCAGGAAGAAAGTAAAGCAGAGCTCTTCTTTAAAAGATGTTTTATCTTCCACTCTCCTAAAATAAGAAAAGATACACAGCTCTCTGGATCTACATCCTTACTATCTATCCTGTCACCTGTGAAACACATTTTACTGCATTGCTCACTTTTTTCTTCAAGTGCTGGTAGCACTGTACGCAGACTGCACAGTGCCTGCTCCTGGCAATCACTCACTAAGCATTAAGGTGGATCCCCAGGCACCATGATACCTTGCACAAACTCAGGCTGCTACTCCTTATCCTGAAATTGTCCTTACCTGGTAGCAGGTCTCAGTTTTGGCTTCGAACTACACCAAGCAGTTCTCCCTCTGGTCACTCACAGTTAGACTATCATCTCCAAAGCAGTTGATTTGATTTTCTTTCCTTTAGCCAACAGTGCA
Organism: Melozone crissalis; assembly: GCF_028551555.1. Lineage (NCBI taxonomy): Eukaryota > Metazoa > Chordata > Aves > Passeriformes > Passerellidae > Melozone > Melozone crissalis. Next base: position 31,270,349 of record NW_026535783.1, on the reverse strand, counting down.
TGGATAGATGTGAGAAACAAGAATAATCTATTGCTCCATATTACCCTAATCAAGAACGAGAGCAAGTCATAAAGGCTTCCCAAATAACCAGTAATAACATTGTTGGTAATCTCAAGAACAAGCATTTTTAATTTTTTTAAATATCTTTTTTTCCTTTTTTTACAGAAATCACCTAAAGGCAATTTACCTGCTCTGAGTAAAACTGTTTGGCACCAATGTTAGCTAGAATACATGTCTTTTAGGAATATCTTTATTGAATCAGCAGCCTGCAGTATAGATTACATCATTGGATCTCTGCCTACATGGCTAAGCTCTCCAATAAGACTAGGTTAATACTGAACCAGCAAGGACGCTTTCAATTTATCTTTAAAGTCCCTACAAATAGAAGACATCTGTTGAATAATAAAGTGAATGGAAAATAAAGATTTAAAATGACAGTTTGTAGGGTGAAGTTAATATATGTGCTGCCTTACATCTTAATAGCCATTATTTCTTTTATTAAAATATAGAACTGCTAAGTAAGGTTCTGAAATTTGAGATAAAAGACTTGAAAACAAAACAAAACAAAAAAGGAAAAGAAAAGGGGAAAAAAAAGGGATCACACAAATCCCCTGGTTATGTTAATTTTCCTAGATGTAAGCATTGCAAAGCTTTTGCTTTTCCTTGCTTTAGTGTAATTCTGGTATGAAGGAGACCAGAGGAAGAAATGAAGTAATAATATTTAGAACACTTTTAACTTACAGCGACAGGCAAATGGAAACAATTTGAAGTAGGCCTGGAAACTTATTCACTAAAATATTCTAGTTCAGCAGTTTTGTGTGGCAGCGAAATCATAAAACTGTAATAGAAAAATCATATATTAGCTCAAAAAGTTTCAATTCTGTAGCAACACATACTGCAAATGGGGAGACCCAAGAAAAAGAAAAATAGGAAATTGAGAGTGAGTCATGACAAGTAATCTTATTAATCAAGTGAACACATGTTGATGGAAGAAAATTTAAATTATTCTAAGAAATTAATGAATTAAAAATGGATTACACATTACTTACAGATGTACAACAGATATTCAGTGATATTCAGTAATTTTAAATAGTTAGACTTAGTGAAACATCTCATTTTGCTGCATTTTAGGACCACAATTATCACTACTTAACATCATGGCTAATTTTTGTGTGTATCTAACACAGAGATTTTTTTCTCCTGATTTGGTTATCTTTTAAAAATACAGCAGAAACCTAAATCTTCTCCTCTGTCAGTGACTCATCAATTTCTAACCCCTGTTTTTTCCCACAAATTTTAACTGATTTCAAGTTGCAGGAAAATACGATACAGACTACACGTGTGGGGGGTTTTTTGTGCCCTAAAGCTGGCATCATTTTTTGGAGCAAAACGTTTGATGTAGGAAACTACATCTTAAGTAATTGTAGTGACTAGTTAAGACATCAAAAGAAGTTTAAATTGTTTATTTCCCTCTGATTAAAAAAAAAGTGGTTTTTAATTCATGCTGCTTCAACTCTCCAGTTACAGAGAATGTGCAATACACTCCTAGGAGTCATTTTATCAGCATAGTAATTTTTGGGACGAATCTTGAACTATTATCAAGCACACCGTAGAGCAAAGGCTCCAGAAGGCAGTTTTGTGCACAGCTGGCATTTGCAGAGTGCAGAAGGTGCCTCTCTCTGCACTGCTCTTTGGGAACACCATTCGGCACCTTTTCCCCCAACATGTTCCATGATACGGTAGGACTCAAGTACATGATGCAGGTCCATGAGCCCCATGAGGTTTTGCCCCTTCCTTCAAAGCCCTTGGAGTGAAAACAGAGGGAAGCCATGTCAGACCAGGGTCTTTTCACCTGGGGACAGTGAGAAACATGATCTGCACAAGACAACCTGCCACCCCCTCAATGAATCCCCAGTTTGAGACCCTCCTTTCATTCCTTCCTGATTAAAATGGCCCTTTTGCTTCTTAAGAGCAGCTGGTGGCAGCAAGCACAGCTCTTCTGTGCTTGTTTGAGCTGCCAGCTCATCGTTCCATGGCAGGCCGTGGGCAGCACAGGTGGCAGCACAGGGGTGACTTGGGCACAAGGTGCCAACTCCCGTGGTTGAGCCTCACACCTCTCCCTGGCCTTCTGCCTTTCTTCAGCTTGAGAGCCAGTACCCTGATGCAGGGTACACTCATCAAGTCCCAGAGAGCCCAACATGATGTTTTTCCTTCATCCAGGAGATGCAAATGCTCTGTTAAATCAAACCCCGCGACTGGGAAAACATGCCATGATGCAGTGGTTTGGGGATTTCTGAGGTTTCTGAGTAGCGAATGCTGAGATTTTTTTTTTTTTTAAGAATGGTTGTGTCTGAAGTATGAGCTGTTCACAACCCACTTCCCAACAATGTAGCCAGGAAAATTATTCCCAGGGGAAGGAGGTTTGGGGAAGAATCGATTGTTATGTTCTATTGTGAATTCACTTGTCACGCATTTACAAAGGGACATTATACACATAGAAATTTCATTTTACAATCAAGATTATGATTCAGATTAGAACAGCAAACAGTTGATCAACACAGATATTCCCATCTTAATCTATACATACATAACATTACTCTAACACTTTTGTGCTTTTTTTTTTTTCTTTTAATATGATCTCCTTAAAAGGCATATTATTCCTTAGACAAACTAGCACAAGTTCTCAAGTTATCTCAGGATAGTTATTTCAAAAGAAAATGCAATATTTCATAATAAACATTTATAATCAGGTTTTTAACAAAGTAATTCATCATATAAACAAATGAATCAGTCAAGACACTAAATAAATATTTGTACTGGTAAATGCTAGCATTTTGCTTATATCGTGTAGGACCTGATCCTGCAAGCCCTCTGTATACATCTTTATCCCCACTGAATGATTGGTTTCATTGCTTGTTCTAATCTACTATTTTACTTTGAGCTGAGCAAATACTTTCTGGCCACTAAGTTAAGTAATTGAAATAAACACTGGAATACATCCCAGCCGACAATGATTTCCTTAGATATTTTTCTAAGTCCTTAGGTTTTTTCTTGTTTATGAAATCATCACAAATATTTATCAACAGGCAATCAGTTTTTGATATTTACAATCTGAGTTGCATTGGTTAATTGAGATTTTTAAAATATATCAGGTTCCTTATTCTTGGCTTTTTTAAGGAAAAAAGCATGACTTTTGCACTCAGTTTGAAGAGCAATTTCCAAGAATTATAATATAAATTGAAAGTGAATTTTTCTTTTGTCATACATATGAGCTAACAATGCTAGGCTAGGAAGGCAAGAGCCTCCAGGAAAATAACAGCCCAGGAATTCTGCTTGAGGAGGGCTGGTACAAACATGAATTACAGTCTCTGTTCTTGCCTACAACAATTACTATCTTGTCCAGGGCAAAGAAATGGCCTTTCTTAGAGCACACTATGGCCAGTCTTTTAATTCTGAATTTACTCAGTCCTTGTCAAGGTTGCCTTTTTCTTTGCATGGTAAGTCCAGAACAGAGAGCCACAGATAACAGACATTAACTGACCTACATACCCTCTTCAAACCTTAGGGAATAACCTGGATTCCTCCCACAAACCGATGTGCCAGTGAATTCCAATCACTTAGTTATTTTGCGGGGTTTGGGGGGTTTTTTGGTTGGCTTTCTTTTTTAAGGAAACACAGAAGCAGTCAGTTACAGCTAAAAACTCACCACTTTTTCTTGCCCAGCTCAGTTTGAAATAGTTTGAAATCAAGGGTACTGAGTTTATTGATGTACCCACTGTAATAACTTAAGTTTAGCTGAATTCTGATGGTTTCCTGAATGTCTCTAAGCTCTTACCACAGTATAGCATGAAATGCTCCAAACATCTGGCAAAAGAAACCCAATGATTGTAGCAAATCACTGCCTGAACTGAAAAGTGGAACATTGAAATTACTCTCTCTATATATCTATATATATAGGGATATACACACACGCACACATACACACATATATCCCTATATAAACATTTCTTTAAAATACAGAAATTAATTTTATTATTTCTCCTGTTGGTATTAAATACTTGACTTCATGAATCCACATTATGGCAACTTCAGGCGGTTTGGAGAAATAAATCTGAAAACAGTCTTACAACCTCCACTAATATAAATATATTGGCAAGGAACTTTGACCAGCAATAGTAAATTTTGAAACTTAAATAACTATTCTACAGTTACTCTAATTTTAACAACAAGTTGCTACTGAGTACCAATATTCATTAAAAATGTAAAACAAAAACTAGAGCTTTAACTTTTAACACTGAAGTGCAGCCTTATGAAAGGAATGTAAAAGCAAATGATGTATTAGAGACTCATTCTAAAAAGGGAAAGAACAACTTATCCTACGTGTTTCAAAGTAAGAACACTGTATGCTTGCACTTTATCATAAATGACCATGTTGAGTCATAGTTTCTTCTTGCCTGCAAATGAAGGATGTTGGCTCAAATAATCTTCAAAGTGTAGATGAGCATTTCATTAAATCCTGTTTGTTGTGAAAACAAAGTTCATTTACACTTTGACTGAATAACAATAAGGAGTTTGTTTTAATAATAAGACATTTAAGGACCTTGGTAGCCAGTACCAGTTGTATTTGCAAGTAGCTCCTCAGCTTTACTCTTTTTTTTTAAAAATAAACGTACAGTTATAGTTATTCATTTACTTTAAAAATTCTAAAGATGAAGAAAAGTAGCGTTTATACATATAAGTCCTCATATAAATTATAAAACTCAAGTTTATCTTAGAGAGTTCCATCCCCAGAAGAAGCATAAAGCACTTTTGTGGTACCTTCACCAGTAAATATTTGTATCACATCAAATCTGAGAAATGCAACAAAGATGATACTGAATCCAAAAACTGAAAGACAACATTCTTCTAACACAGTCCCTTGTGATGAATATGCTCCATGGGCTTGTGTGATTTCCATGACAAGACTGAATTTCAAATAAAGGAAATATGAAGGAATTCACCTCACCAGTTCACTAGGTATAAGAAACGTCAGTGAACAGCAGAGTCAGCCCATTTGAGGTCAACAGTCTTTGGAAGACTACAAGGAGGGAGTTTAAAACTACAACAGCAAAATCAAATAACAGCAATGAGGTAAACTCCCCTAAAAAGGCCAAATAGGCTGAGTTGTCAGGAGAGAGTCCAATTGTACCTGACACCCAAATGTTTCTGTAGCCAGAGTCCAGCGAGCTGCATGGTAGAGGCAAATGTACTTGCTTTGGACCCTAAGCACATTTTATATTGTTTCGGATCTAAGTTGGGGTCACACTGAACAGGATGAAAAATATGGACAACTCCTACTTCCTGACTTCTGAAAGCCTTCAAGCCAGATGTTATCACTTTAGTAAAGAGATCTACGTCCTCAAGTCCCCAGCCTTGAATCGAGGTATCAAATCCACCAGCAGTAAGTAGGTCACTTTTGTAAATACAGGTAATTCCAAATCCATACTCCCTCCAAAATCCAGTTCTTTTTGTGAAAACAAAACTACTGTCAGCTGGAGGGTTGCCTCCATATATTACTTTTGGATCGTATTGGCTGAAGATGATAGGGTAGTAAACCTGTTCTCCCTGAATAGTGTTATCTCTGCATCGCTGGAGGAAGTCTGATGTGAATACTAGATCAACATCACAGAACAGCAGCAAAGTGTCATTGTCAAAATGAGATGAGGCCATCTCAAGAGCCAGACCTCTAGAAAACTTTCCTGACATCGGAATCAGGGTTATATCTGCCTTGGGATACTTAATGCTGTATTCTTTCATTAGGTCTATGTGTTTGCCAGAGTCTGGGCCCGAATCAGAACTGAAGAGAATTATTGCCAACTTTACATTCTGCTTGGGAATCAGACAAGTCTTCTCAAAATTAACCATAAATCTTGAGAAAGTATCAAATCTCCCTGTGATAGGGACAAGAATATGTATTTTCTTGTCACTCTGTCCCCCAGTGTCTTTGGTGCCTTGGAATGACGAGGAAAAAATCTTTAAAGAATTTGAAAGGAAAGAGAAAGATTGAGTGTCACCGTTGGTGTCGTCCAGCAAGCTTTTTACATCCAGCTCCTCTGCTTCTTTGAAGAAAGGTTTGCTAAACAATTGCTGAAGGTAAGCATGGCGTCTCACTGGAACTGTAACTTTCCTTCCTTTATGCCTTTTGTACAAAAGCAGTAAATCCAGGATGTACTCTACTCCATGCAGAGGGTCTACCCTGCGGTACCCATACTGTATTTCCTTGAAATCAATGAGTCTTCCTCTGGATCTGGAGTTCTCATTTATCATTTCCATGACCTGCATCACAGTATCATCCAGTGCAGCCCGCAGGACGCTGCTCAGGCTCTGCCGGGGTGGCTGGTTCTCCACCATTGAGTAAAGAAACTTTCCTGTCAGGAACTCCCACTCGATGACTTCATCCCTTTCACGTGGCTGGAAGTTATTGAAAGATGGCACCACTCCCAGTTGCTGATCTTCCTTATTTATTTCAGTGTTACTGAGCTTGCTCATCAGGACACTTTCTCGATGGAGCTGGATGGTCCGATGGCGCAGTTCGGAAATTTTGCGACTCAGTATGTAATTGTGCAGCCTATACTGGTAGGCAGGTCTTTTGTTTGGATGAAGTGTTATGGCTGTGTGGATCTTGCTGTTGTGAAGATCTTGAATGTAACCCTTGCGGTTGTGTTCATAGTTTTCATGGAACAATTGCTGCATCTACAAAGAGAGAGAGAGGGGTGCAGGGGGAAAGAGACATTAAGTTGAATGTCTTCTACCCAGAAAAAGGACTCACATTGGTACTAGTATCATTACCTATTCTTATAGACCATGGTTATTTTTAGGCATAGAGTTTTAAAGCATTCAGTAGAAAATAGTTCCATTGTTTTGGTTTGAGTTTCAGTAGTGTCCACAGTAAGCAAATATTGTCCACTGTCTTAAGAAAAGGTAAATTATATTTGGTTTATCTTCACTTTGTTCGGCTGCAGAACTAAGGGAAATGCATAGGCATAGGTCTGTGGGTAATAGGAGTTCATAAGTGCTATGCATGAACCACTGACTTCACTTCCATCTAAACCCCAGTTAGCACAGATCCTTAATGGAAGGTTAGCAACATTCACAATTTTTTAAAGAGCACCCTGTATTTGTGTCTCTGGAGCAAAAAGTTGAGTGTACTGATATATGAAAATATTTAGTGCTGCTTAACATTCAAAAACGGAATGGCCTGAACAAAAAAAAAAATTTTTCATGTTGACAGAGAATTCAATAATTGAAATAAAACCATTTTAATATACATTTTGTAAGATACACATATAATAGAGTATGTCAATTAAGCAATTGATTGTGATAGTGATTTCCAATTTATTTCTATAGCAAGAAAAGACATTCTACTTCTGTCAAATTAGTAATTGTGATAGAGTGAAGAGATATGTTTCGTGGCTGACAAGTCTAGTATCCAAAATATCTGGCCTTGATACTTTCTGTGCTGACTAAACATATCATGAATCTATCTTTGACTCAGTTTTCTCTCTAGAAGACAACTTAGCTCATTATTAATGTGATGAGTATTTATTCTTAAATGGGAAATCATATGGACTAGTAAAATACTGATATCATAAATATATTTAAAACCTGCTGCTCTTTGCTAACACTGACTAACTCCAGAGAATTATTTCCCATGACTGGCAGACAAGGGAGAAAAGGCTCATTTTTTTAAAATCTGAAAACAGATTGGTCTGTAACTAATACATAAGGAAAATGTGCTAATTAGATAGAAAATGTTCAAGAATGTGTTTTAAACTTGAGCTGTAATCAGATTCTGACATGGGTATCGCAGTTTGTCTTTTATACACTGAAGAAATCAGGAGAGGTTAGTCCTGATTGCACAGTATATCTGACTCAAATAATTTAGCTCATTTTACTTCAATTCTTTCAAGAACAGAAGTTTTGACCCTGCAAGTAATATTAAGAATAGGGCAATAAAAGTAGAATAACTCCATAACTCCTAACTAACTCCTAATAACTCCTAAGATAAGAATCACGCAAACTATGTAATATTCATTAGCATGTACAAGGCATAAACATTGTCACATTTAGAAAAACAGAACTTCAATACAAAACTTCTAGACTGCCACTCCCATTTAATTCAAACCTCAAATGCCTCTGCTTGAGCAAACATGGCTGCTATTATCACTCAGTTTAAAATTTTTGAAGTTAGTCATATAGCATGTAGAAAAGCAACAGGCACATTCTGATAAATACCTTAAGCTATGTTAAATTTGCCTCTAATATTAAAAACAGGTACCTCTGTTATATTGAAGTGAAAATGAATGTGAAAAAACATACAATGTTACAACATTACTCATACATCCCTTATTCACAGAACCTACCTAAAGCTCTCTGAAAACATTTGTTCTGTCTTGAAATGCGGGTGGTTTGCTTGTTATTTGAGATGAGATGAGATGAGATGAGATGAGATGAGATGAGATGAGATGAGATGAGAGTTTGGCTCATTTCCTTGTAATACATAGAATAGGAACCAACATCATCAGGCCTGTTAGTGTTTTAACTAGCAGTGCTGAAAAAACTGAAATATGGCTTTCTTGAGAATTAGAGATAGTCACAGGCAGGACAGATGGATTAGAGATTGAAAGGGAAAAAAGTGTTTAGGAAAGAGCTGGGTGATAGCATTTGCTCTTTGGAAAAACTATTTTCTCTTCTCGCTCTACAATTTACATTTTGAATAAAGAAAAAAGAACAGCTGATCTAGCTAGATTTCCAGCTCTCCAGTTATAAGTTACACTTCCTTCCTGGTCTGTTTTACTTAAAATTGTATGCTGTGAGCTCTGCAAGGTGACACGCTATGCTTTTGCATTGTCCACTTTTCCTGCAAAAAGTTGAAGGCATGATTTTTACATCTAGAATTTCACAGCAAAGACCCCTTAAAGGAAAATTAGGAAAATGTGTGATGTTGAAAACAAAAGAAAGAAGGGCAGGTGGTTTGCGTGACTTTCTCTTCTAAGTTGTTTAATGAAGAATGCTATTTGAGTATAAACCAAACAACCATTAACTTTACCCATTTACAACTATTAACATTTAAAGTATGTGATTTTTCATAGTTAAGTACATGAAAGTTTTATGTAAAGTAGTAAAATGGATTTTATCCAGAAGATTTGCAACAGATGACATATTGCTGCAAAGCTAAATGCTGTCCTCCAATTGTGCAAATTCTTCTGTAACCCTTGACTTATTACAAAATCAGCTTTACAGAACATTCATTAGCATCACTTATTTAACAGAAATAAATTTATGTTGACATAAATACTGCATTTTTTACACATTCCAATTTCAGATGCCTGGGTTTATTTAATATGCTCCACTGAAAAAATGGAGAGAAGATATACTCCATTATAATACTGATTTTGGTTTTGATAATCAACAACAGATTAAAAGTAGCAATGAAAAGAAATTAAATCAACTCAGTAATGCAGTACTATCACACATACGCAAAACTTTACTAATCCATTTTCGGGTATGTTACTGAAAACTCTTAATAGATCCTCATTTAGAGAAAACAGAACAAACATGACACTGAAAGCGTCAACACTTTCTGAAGATAGTCTGCTTTAATCTTGGCACAGAAATTTGTTCTTAATGTTGCAAGAAAAAATTTCTTATTACAATTCAACTTATTAACATCTAAATGAAAGCAATTCAATTTGATCCTAAATTTGCTTTGAAATTTCTAGGCAAGATGGTCAAGCCCAGAAGGCAAAGGGAAGGATGATTAAATTTCCCGGAAAATGGATTTGTGTGAGAGTCTGAATTGAAAAATGTAGTTATAAATTATCGCGCAAAGGAAGTGGGTTTAGGAAGTGGCAAGATTTATTGACTATAAATTAAAATTATTCAGCATGGTAAGAGTAAACCTTCCTGCAAAAGTTTTCATGATTTTGAATAGCAAAGTAATAAAATGCTAGATTAAATTCTAGATAGATAAATGCAAAGTACATGAGAGGAACACAATCCTAACTCTGCCTGAAGAATGTAAAACTGTGTAAGCTGTTAGGACTCTGTCCTAACAGTACCAGTCCACACAGTATGCAATTCTGTGTAGGTGTCACACAGAGGTTCAGCAATGATGAAAAGAAAAGCAAATAGCATGAGGATAAGTCTAGAGTGAATCAGAAGCTTCATTACATGGTTGTGTCCATAGCACACCAGCACCTTGAGGACTGTGGCCAGGCACCTTGTCAGTACTGTCCCATCCGAAACTGATAACACAGAATTATAGAATGTTAAGGGTTGGTAGGGACCTTAAATATCATCTAGTTCCAACATCTCTGCCACGGGCAGAGATACCTTCCACTAAACCAGGTTGCTCAAAGTATTGTCCAACCTCGCCTTTAACAGTGTCCAGGTTGGGATATCCACAACCTCCCTTGGATAACCTGTTCACAGGAAAGAATTTCTTCCTAACCTGTAGCCTAAGTTTTTCCTCTTTTAGTTTGTACCTATTACTCTTTGTTCTTTCAATACAGTCCCTGAAGTGTTGCTCTCTGGCTTTTGTGTAGGCCTCCAGATAGTGGAAGGCTGCTGCGAGGTCTCCATGCAACTTTCTCTTCTCTGGAGTGAGCAGCCCCAACTTTCTCAGCCTTTGTACCTCTTATCAACTTCATGTCCTCCTCTGCACTTGCTCTAAGAGTCCCACATCCTTCCTGTGTTGGGGGCACCAGAACTGGCACTCCAGATGGGGTCTCACCAGAGCAGAGCAGAGGGGCAGAATCCCCTCCCTCCCCTGCTGCCCACGCTGCTCTGGATGCAGCCCAGGATCCCACTGGCTTTCTGGGCTGGGAGTGCCCATGGCCAGGTCGTGTTGAGTTTGCCATCAACCATCATGTAAGTACAAAGGTACCAACCAAGGCTACCCAATGATTACACATCTGGATCATTAAATAAACAGACAACTAAGGCAAAAGAGAGAAATCCAAAGAGGGCCAACTCTGAGATCGATGGAGTCAGAGTAAATGAGCGCCACAAGAAAAATTGATAGGAGTGGTACCACCTCTTCTCACATAAACAACTATGACACTTACAAGGATGCACTCAAAACTCAGAAACAGATCTTAGTGGCACAGCAAGCTGCTGAGGGTAAAATTTTGGATCACTTTAAAGAGTGAAGCAACAGCTTAGTGGGAAACTACAATCATTGCTATCCAGAACTCCTGTAGCTCCAGTTGAAGATATATCACAATATTACCTTATTGTCCTGTACCCCACCTCAGTTTCTTCTACCAATTACCCCAGAGAGAGAATATTTTGCCAACTGAACATTTACTTTGACATCATACAACCAATTTACGTTCACTGAAAGCAGCGAATGGGAGAATTTGTCTTCAATTCGATATAATACCTGGAGGTCCAACATTATCTGTTCACATTGCATGACTTTGTGACTTTTCTGAATAGTTTGCTGTCTTCTGAATGGTTCTTACAGCACAACTAATACAAGAGTTGGCATGGACTTCTGCTTGCCTTTTTCCATGCCAGCTGAAGCTAAAAGTTGGCAAGAAATACTAAAGATCTAATCATGCTCTGAGGAACTCTGAACTCCAAGCAGGAATTTAAAAAAATACACGAAAGAAATCAGAATAAAGGCAATGTTTTATTATTGTGGCAGAAAAATGCAATAGCTAACACAGAAGCGCAAAGTAATTTGCATTCCAAGTTCTGAAATCATTGTAATCACTGTGATTTACTGATGTAATAAAAAAGGAAGGTTCTTACTGCATATACACAAAAGCTCAAACCTACCAACTTTATTATTGCAATACTATCACATATTAAAAAAAAGGCAAATGGTGCTTTGTAAATTAACACAATTTTTTTTTTGAGCATTAAGAATATTTAACAGAGAAGACATAAAAATTTTCCATTCACTCGAGCTGTTCTTAAATCCACGAGAGTGCTAAACTGTTGACCCTTTTAACTAAACTGGACTTTTAATAAATGTAGAAATAAGATGAACAGGAATCACTCCTGATCTTTCTTCCCTCTGCTCTTTAAAGTTTAGCTCTGCTAAAGATGAAGATTTATTCACAGATTTATTACTGCCAGTGAATTCAAGGGACATTTCATCTGTATGAAGTAGATACGTAAATCTACTGCATTTGAGATGATACTGTTTTGCTGAACAACAGGAAGTTGAGTGCTTAAAAAAAAATCAGATTACTATAGGTACATTAGGATGGCCTCAATAATATGTACTATAATAAAAAGCAACACTAAGTTACAGTTAATCTAAGTTTCTGGACAAGAAAACAGATGAGAGCAGGTCAGTTTTGATGCTCTGAGAAATACTATGAGCCTGGAGAAGATACAGATTAAAACTGGAATCCTGAAATGCATATGAACTAGATAACAGAGAAGCAGTAACAAGCTATGTACAAGTGGGCAATTATCAGTTTGGAGGGAAGTTATTACAGAAACTTCTAAGGAACAAAATCATTCCTAGTGACGCTGGCACAAAATCTTAGACACTGCTCATGACACATAGTCAAGGACATTATGACTAAATAAGTAGAAAATACTACCTATAAGAGCCAGAGAACTTGGAAATTAAGAAGTTGTGTAAATTAAGTCGTTATAATAAAACAACACATAAAATGCTATACCCATGGTAGTAAAAGGTATGTGACTAAATATCTTAGGAAAATTGACTTTTTAAACTGGAAATAATTGGCATACAAAGAAAACATGAGAATATCATCAGACAATAAGGTGACATGAAGACATTATTAAAATTCAGTCTGAATCCTCTACAGAAAAGGGACACAAAACTTAGTTTTGTATCAGTCAGAATATTTCGGAAAGATGCAACAAACAATTTCAGACAATTCTAGGCCTGCATTTTTATCAAATGCATGGGACAAATCAATGCAAAAGAAACTTGTCAGGACTTTTCTGATTTAGTTTGTAAATAGACAAATTAAAAAGCACTGGTATACAAGGACAGCAGCATGCATGGAAGGAAACAGAAAAATGTCTTAAATTACCCTGGGCATTATCTAAGTGAAACAGTTGTGGAAAAGGCTGCATTTTAATAGTCAGCAGATTTAAGGAAGGTAGGCTGACAGTCTTCCAGCCTCCTCAGGTTTGGACTGCCTGGTGTCACTAAGCCCCTTCTTTGGAACAAACCAGCCTTCAGAAGACAAGCACCAGGGTAAGGTGGAAGGGATGACAGGTTAAGAAGCTGGTAATAACAGTTCCAGCTACAATGAACAACAACCCCCTACTCACTGCCAATCTTTCCACTAGGATGCGAAATGGAAATGGCTGACTCAGCAGTTTTTATGATCTCAAAGATCTGACTCATTTCCTGTTCTGGATGATAAAGGATGATAAAGGATCACAGAAAAGGTATAACTAATTTTTCTATCATAGCTTAAGCTTCATGTAACTCAGTGATGTTCAGACTTGTGGTTGCTCCTACATACTTGGTCACTGAGAGAGCTCAGCAGAGGAAAGCAGGTTCTGCTATCAGGAGCTTACACAGTGAGACATCAACAAATGCACTGGGACCAGCTAAATGTTTACACCATGAGTCTTCGGAGCTGAACGTGCCCTTCATGGCATTAAACTAATACCCCTGCAGTCCAGCAGGCAGAGCCATCTGCAGTTTTGACATTGTTTCCCTCATTACAGAAGGTGGTTTATAGCAGTAGCGTTGCCATCCAGGTGACAATCCTCAGCATGTACGTACTTTTGAACATCCTGGCAGTGCATGTGTACTTCCTTAGGTAACAGCTTGATGCTAAAAACTTTTCCAAGGGCTAGAATTGTTCTCTGGCTTCCACACGTCAAGTAAAGAAGCAATCCACCCTCCTTGAATCCAAGTCTCCCACAGCATCAGGGCTATATTCCAAACTGGATCTTGCCAAGGTTCGTACCCTGCCACAAAAGGTGCTTCAGCTCCCTTACAACCAAATACCCTTCCCGGCCATGTGTCATACAGTATGAAATAGACAAAGAATTTATTATGAAGTGGTATTTCACAAATTTAAAGAACATTAATCAAGAATTAATTCTTTCTTCATTTGTATCAAGCCACTAAAATACTCCATTGTTAAAAGAACACACATTATTGTCTACTAGTTAGCTATAACATGCATCAAGTACACTCTGTAAGAAACCCTAGTTTTTTATGTACATGCTTTATTATTACAGAATTCATACTATATTTTAAAAACATAGTAAAATTTGACCACAAAAGTAATACACATTCTTTTATACCAACACATCTTCAGTGCAAGACCCTAAACCTTCCTGAAAGCTCATACACAGCAATGCACCCGAGCATTTACCAATATTTCTTCCGACAACACACACACTTTTTAAATATAGAGTTGAGAACAATGCTTAATCATTAACTTTAAGGAGCAAAAGAAGGAAGTTATTTTGCCAACCTCCTACCCTTAAGCATAGTCCTGAAGGTAGTTTACAATAATTATTGAACCATAAGACTAAAAAAATAATTTTTTGTTAGAAAAATAAGAATTATTAAAGTCTTAGTGCACCTATGGAATTATTTATTAAACTAAGTGAAAGTTACAATTAACTCTATTACAGAATACATGTATTCAAAGTGTGTAAGTACTTTTATTTTATAGTCTGTCCCTTTGTCACTATGTGACGCATTTGGCCATATAGAGGCAGAAATATTAAGTCTGTCTAATATTAGCCTTCAATGTACACAACAGAAAAACAGGAAAAAGTCTTTAAGGTTATATATTTAGACAGAAATATCAAGTTCTAACGTCTATGTTAAGGAAAAAATATGGAAAAGTTATTTGATGACTAATCATAATTTCTGAATTGTTTCTATGTGTTGTGACCTAAAGTATTTATATTTGTTTGATGATAAACTTTTCTAAAGCATGGACTCATACATTTGTGTATCTGACGAAAGATTTGAATACTGTAATTATTCTCTGAAGTGCATGAATGCCACAAATGCTGATTCCACATATACAAATTCTATAGAAACTAAAAATTTTTCTTTTTTTGGGTACTTCATGGGTAGTATCACAGTTGAACCAGCAACACACCCTACTTTACAGGATTACCCCAGAAGGAATTTTTACTGAGAAACTTCCCTTTTGTTACACCAACAATCATGTCCTTTTCACTCCTACTCAGTAGTGCTCAGATGTTTACATTTACCTTATCCCCAAAGTTTTCCCGCCTACAAAAAACCCCACACTTCTAAAGAAAACATCCAATTACTGACAGCTACTGTGGTGAACACTTTTTAGCATGGATATCCTCAGCACTCTACACAGCATTACAGAAGAGAATAGTTTGGTTTGTGATAGTATGGAGATGCCTGGGAGTATTTCATTCACACTTGGCTAGAGCCATTCCTTAAAAAAACCAGTGGTAATGTATCCTTTCTGGTTTTCACTTGTTGAGAAAAATCCCTTGTACATGTTTGAGAATCTTTGTCCATCCAGACCCATTTCACACTAACCAAATGAAGCTGAAGCCACAAAACCAACACCCAGTAATGGCCTGAGGCTGTGCTGCTTGCTTCACTGATGACTTCTCTCCTGTCATACCAGCTGAGACCAGTTCAGATGCCCAGTACACCATGTGCACTCCTGTCACATGCCTGGCATGGGGAAGTGACCTGCTCCACTCAGAAACCTGCCACGTTCAATGCAGGAAACCTTTTACGCTGAACGAAGAGCTGCGGAGATTTGGAGATTTTCTTCAGCAGTGCAATATAACAAAATTAATGTCTCTAGAGCCTTTATGCTTCAAGCACTCTGAATGTGGAATCCTGAAACACTGGGAGAGGACAATTTCACAGAGCGAGAGAAAGCAGCCCTCTGCATGGCCCTGCCCCAGTAACAACAGCAGCTATAAAGAGTATGAGGCTCCTGTCTCATGAAAAATCCTTATACTGCAGTGATATTTTGCAAGTTATAATTCTTCTGCTGGGAGATGAGCATCCTGTAAACTAGAGCAGTCTGACACAAAGGGTTCCCTGGTATTTATGACTTCCCTTAGAAAAATCAATCTTCCTGAAGAATCTGCGTGCGTCTGCCTTACTAAACCTGTCACCAGCTACAGAAAATGTACATCTTACTTTGCTCATCAGGAGCTTAGAAGGACTTTCTAAACAGAGTCCTAAGCATCCTTACTTTTGAAGTAACTCACCAATTCAAATGTTGAAGAAAAATTCAAGAAAAAGCCATTTTAAATTCTAATTATTCTCAAAAAAACTCACAAACTATTAAAAATCAAGCTTTAGGGCTACAAATACTGAGATCTAAGTGTTGAGTTTAACTGCAGTATTTCTCTGCTTTCACAAGTTGGTCACATTTCTCTCTAAATGAAAAATTCTAAGTGAAAACAATAATTTGAGGTTACTATTCCCAGTATATTTATCATTATAGTCTACAGAAAGGAAATGCTGTGACCTACTATCCATCAGTGAAGTCAATTATTGGGACACAAAAAGTTTTTCCTATTGTTTTAGGAGTCTTTAATAGTACTGTTATTTGAGACTAGAATTTGAGGCTAAAATGAAAGTAATAAATACTCTTCTCAAGCTGTTTTTATTGCTTTTTACCCTCAGTTTTACCTAAGTTTTCATACAATCCATTTTGATACAAGACAGCAAAACCAAACAGCCTTATCCTTCCAAAAGTCCACAGTTATCTGGAAACAGAACTTCACTTTCTGTAAGTACTAAAAGAAAAAATAGAATCATCTTCTGGTAGAGGATTTATCTATGCAAGCCATCTACCAAAAATGTTCTCCCTTTAAGTTTATGTCTCAATTATTTACAAAGAGCTACTTAATATAAACTACTTTTGCACAGTGATAAGCATTCTATTACATCAGTCTGTCACCCTCTAACACTTCTGTTTGCAAAAACATGAGGTTTTGGAGCTTATTAAGTAATGTTAATCCAGTGTGACCTGATGGAATTTTGATTTCCAGTCTTGAAACAGATCCTGCTTGAAGACCAAGGGACTGGGCCAGATGATCTCTGTGACCTGTTAAGCTTATATTACCCCACAGCCTTACTCCATATTAATAAGTAAACTTATATTACAAAACATAATTTAGAAGGAACAGAGTGATAGCAATGCCTACTGTAGAATCAATACTAGAGAATCTGCACCTGACCTCCTCCAAAAGTATTTCACAAAAATACAAACTTTGGGAGACTGGAAACACTGACAATTCAGCATAATTTTTAATTTGTATAGTATGATCTGTATTATACAGCATGTGTGCAGTGGCAAACACATAGCATGATTCAAAATTATTTTGAGTAACTCAGCCTTAAGGAGATGCTACTTTTTCTGTTCATTTATCCTTTTCTACCACTATTTTACAGTTAAGTTTTTCACTTACCTCTTTTCTTGGGAGTGTCTTCCTCTTCTGCAGATTTGTGGAAAGTACATAGTACAGTAAAAAACAATAATTCTCCTGTGTTTAAGTGATACCCTTCCATTTATTCACATATCTTTTTTTTTCCCCCACATATTCTACATATGCCCAAAATTATGCACTGGGAGTCCTACAAGATGAGTACAACATACCTGAAGATGAAACACATGTTTTCAATGACTGTATTTTACACATCCAGTTAAACAAAATCACACCAATGGCAGTTTCTTTAGCTGAACTTTCATGCAATTAAAAAGGCTGACTGATTTGTTAGTATCACACAGGTAATGCCATAAACAGTGCAGTATATCATCTGTGGAGAATACAGTACCTCTTTTTAGCTAACAAGTCTGGATGCACACCTACCAGACAAATGACAAACAAGAATAGTCAATGCTTATTTCTTGGGCAAAGTACAGCTGTTACAGAACTGCCTGAGGAGAAACATCAGTTTGCCAACATTGCCTGAAAAGCCCATGAAGGTGGAGAATAGAAGTTAGTAAGAAGGTAAGAAATTTCAAAAGGTCAAAATAGAAAGCATGACAAGAGGGAAGAGATGGGATGCTAACCTATCCTGGGGAGTGGTGAGGATCAATTAAATCACATGAACATGCAGAAGTTAGAAAGGTCAGATAAACTGGAAGGAACTTCTTGATCAGGAAATATATCTTGCCACATACAGAAGAACGCAGTGCATCAGCACATCTCGTCTTTGATACCAAAATACTTCTGAACAGTAAAGAAAACAAGGCAGAGTACTACTGCATACAGGCCTTGCTTTGTCAGAAACTGCATTTATGCAGGCAAGTGAATACTGATGGCTCTTACCACTACTACAACATAAGTCTTACTTACACCTACCTCTTCCCACTGGGAAATTAAGCCATATCAGGAATGTTCCCATAGTCAGAATAGGGGGATTTAACTTCAGGGGACCATAATGAAAAAAGCACTACATTAATGAAAAAGGCCAATTTTCTAAAACAAAACAGAAGATCGGCCCAAAAGTGGCCAAGGACCGCTAGACAGAGCAGCAGTGATAACAGGCAGAAATACCAGAGGACTGAAGTTTGCCATCCCTGGAACCAAATTTTGGTGAGTTTCTCAATGTAGAGTTTGTTCAGATCTCTCTTCTGAACAGATCTGCAGAGCAGAAACAGCAGAATGTTGCACTTGCCTTCACTGTGACTTGTCAGATATTTCTAGAGATATTTTCTCCCCAGTATAGGCAGATCTGAAAGGAAGTCTTTCCATGTCCGAAATAATTGTAACTTCTAACAGTAAATCATATTACTAATTAAAATTACCTCAAGCACTGAAATGAGAAAAACTGTTTAAAATGCTTAGAAGTGAAGAAAAAATGAGACTGGTTCAGAAAAACAAATCCTGTAACTCCCTATATATTTCAACACAACATATAATTATGCCTGTAAAATTTTATTTCTTTTGAGGCACAGGCTTGCAGCTTATTTTCCCCGTTAGTGTTTACCAGTTACAATTTTCTCTTTTCTTTTAATCTCAAGATGTTATCATTCCACAGCAAATACACTTCAGAAAACTGCTGGGTCTACCCTTTAAAGAAGCTTTTGAATCCTTTAATTATCCAAAGAAAAATTCAATAAATGCTTGTTTAGCCAATTGACTACAGATTTATATTCCAGCACTACCAGATAAGGCTGAAATAATGCATAAAAGTGACATCCATAACTTCCATTAATACCATGAATTCTGTTTAAGTACTTCATCAATCAAAAAATTACCTTTCTGCATACATTACACATTTTGTTTACATTAATGCGTAAACATCTGCAACAAAAACAGTGTAGGAAAACACCTGACCTTGGATGACTTTGTTTATTTATAATTAGCAATATTCCAATATTAGTTTATGTATTTTCCTTAGTCCATTTGCCTTACTTGGATAGATTTTTCCACACAAAATAAAGACCAGATAAGCATTATCAAGAGATATACATAACAGGAAAACATAGCAGCTTAGCACAAGAGTCATATTTGATTGTACAATCCTACGGAGAATAGGAATTCAATCTACAGCATCCATTTTAAATTACATTCATCCAGGCAACATCAGATAAAAACTCAGTGCCACCTTTTAGCAGTGCTGGTCAAAGGATAAAGCCAAGAATGTGAGACAGAGGTAATATATATTTCTAAAACTATCTAGCAAAATGGACATATAAACATGTTTATAGGGGAAGCAAAGTTTTGAAGACCTAAAGCTACCTGGAAGCCTTTTGTATACCTTAAACAGCAGACTAATCTCCTTGCTTTAAGCACAGGCCAAGTTGTTTCACTTCCTGTTTTCTGGTAATAAATCCAACATTCTGACAAAATCTGAGGTATCAAAAGAGATAAAGGGTAATCAAAATTGGCAGACAAAAAAGAGAAAAAAGATCAGGACTAGTGCCTCTAGTGCCTATCTAGGACTTTCAAGGAAGAAATTTTTAAGATAAAAACCGGCAATCTCAGAAGATCAACACTTGTAGCAGAGCACTGACTTCTTGTTTAGAACTCTTAAGAGCCTTGAAGTTATTTGATTTTCTTTGAAGTCTGCATATTTATTCAAACTGTCATCAAAATCTGGCTTTTTATAAAAGCTGTTGAGTAGATTAGGTGTTAAGATATGGATGTGCTGGAGCACAGAACTCCTGAAAGACAGCACCCAAGGGGGAAAAACAGTGTGATTTCATATTAGCTAGGATAGACAGACAAATGGAGTGACGAGGCTGGTGAAGGAAGAGCCTAGAACACAAGTCCTGTGAGGAATGGCTGAGGGATCTGAGGGTGTATAGCCTGGAGAAAAGGAGGCTCAGGGGTGACCTTATCACTTTCTGCAACACTCTGAAAGGAGCCTGTAGGCAGGTGGGAGTCAGCCTCTTTTCCCAGGCAACCAGCCACAGGAAAAGGGGACACAGTCTTAATCTGCACCAGGGGAGGCTTAGGCTGGTTATCAGGAAGAAGATCTTCATAGAAAGGGTGATCAGCCACTGTTACAGGCTGCCCAGGGAAGTGGTGCCCCTGGAGGTGTTTAAGGAAAGACTGGATGTGGCACTAGCTGCCATGGTCTCGTTGACAAGGTGTTGTTAGGTCTCCAGTTGGGCTCAATGATCTCAGAGATCTTTTCCAACCTGATTGATTCTGTGTGATTCTCTGAAATAGATTACACAAGCACACTGAAGTATGTTTAAACACTCAGCCATGACTTAATATATTTATATTTATATGGAAGTGGTCTGGGAGACTTAAGAGCTATGGCAAGCAGTTGCCAACAGCAGGAAATACCGAGGAGTGGTAATCTTGGATCATTAAAGCAATGATCCAGTGAGAAATGCTCCTCTCTGGGTGCCATATATCGACAGGAGGCAAGAGGGAATGACCAGGGATATCTTCAAGTAGAACAGGTTGCACAGAGCCTCATCCAGGCTGATATTGAATATTCACAGAGATGGAGAACCTCCTCACACCCTGGGCAATCTATTGCAGTGTTCCATCATCCTCATTGTAAACATTGCTTTCTTATATCCAATCTAAATTGATTGTCCTTCAGTTTTTAAGCTATTTCCTCTTCCATGGAAAAACTACCTCTCTAGCTTTCTTGTTGGCTCCCTTCAGGTACTGGGAAGCTGCTCCAAAGTCTCCCCAGAGTCTTTTCTTCTCCAGGCTGAACAACTCTAACTTTCTCAGTCTCATTAGGAGACATGCTCCATCACTCCAGATCATCCTCATGGCTCTCCTCTGGACTTAATCCAAAAGGTCCATGCTGTCTTTTTGGGAACCCCAGAGCTGGATGCAGGTTCCAGGTGGGCTCTCCCCAGAGCAGAGCAGAGGGGCAGAATCCCCTCCCTGCCCTGCTGCCCACGCTGCTCTGGATGCAGCCCAAGACACGTTTGGCTCTCTGGGCTGGGAGTGCCCATGTCCAGCCTCTCACCCACCAGCAGCCCCAACCTGATTGATTGTCCTTCTCCTCAGGGCTGCTCTCCATCCGTTCATCCCCCAGCCTGGGTTGGTAACGGGGTTTGCCCCAACACAGTTGCAGAACTACAAGTGAGTTGCAGGCCATTTTAACTTGGCCTTGTTAAAACTCATGAGATTCCCATGGAGTCATCTTGGGCTTGTCCAATCCCGTCTTTGGGTATGTCAATCACACCACTCAGCTTGGTGTCATCTGCAGACCTGCTGAGGGTTCACTTGATCCTGATGTCAGTGTCATTGATGAAGACATTAAATAGCACAGGCCCCCGTACAAACACCTGAGGGACACTGCTTGCCACTGATGTCCCCCAATCAGGACCCTGAGCTGTTAACCATCACATTCTGGATTTCAGCACTCAATCAGTTCCCTACCCATTGATCTGTCTACCCATCTAATCCATCTCTCTCCAGTTTAGAGATGGCATCTGACTGCCATGATTTTCAAAAATCACGGAGATTGCTGTATCAGCCAATTCTCTCTATGTTCCCCTCTTTGCCCACTCATACAGTGATGAGGCTTTGTATTCCACAGCTGTTGCCTGCCTGGGTGGCAGATGACTGAGTTGAGTAATGGAAGCAAAGCCTCCAGTGGGTTTTTTTAGTGCTAGGAATATTAGCTTTATGGAGGAAACATACAGTCATGCAGTAACAATAAAACATGAATAATTTATAAATAATAATTAGCGTAAATCAGACATATATGTTTTACTAGGACAAGGAACAAAAAGCAGATGCAAAATGGAAAAATACAAAATGTGTGCAAAAAATACTTAAGGGAGATCAAAATTATTGCATTTGAAAATTATCAAAGCTCATAACTTAGCATGAAGCTAAAAGAATTCAGCATACAGATAATAAGAGCATTCAAGATGATATTATAAGGAATAAGAGCATTGAGAATCCTTACTGATTCAGGGTAAAAGCAATTAGGTAGCTCATAAAAGCCCACTGGAAGGTTTCAGCACAAGCTCATCACAAAGATCAAGCCTACAGAATGCAATATTAGTAACTTCTCCAAGGGAAATATATTTAGTAAAAAAATGTATTGCATCACATTAACATTCTTAACACAGGATTTTCCACATCTTTGGACAACAAAACAATAAACATAGACTGATGAAAAATGAACTATTCTCTTCTTTGGTAAACATATCTTGAGAACTCTTAAATGCATTGCCAAATCACATTTTAAGCTCTCATACTAAGTAAGAAAGCAGAAGTGCCAGCAGATCTACCTAACATGGACAGAGGCTCTCTAATTTATCCCCACTAATGAAATACGCCATCATTCTTACAGGAAAGTTAACCATAAAATTTGTGACAACTGCAAAATTTGGGAATGACTGCAACCTGGTTCTGGTGGCTGATAGACCTAAAAGTAGTTTCTCAGAAGTTACCACTCGGGAACCAATGACTGAACTAGAGGATCCAAGATCTGAGTTCTTCCAAAGAAAGAAAAGGCAAAATCGATACAGTAAGATTTCCTGTAATATTTCATCTTCCCATTAACATAAAAGCTTTTTATCAGGCTGCACACTGGCCAGATTTCTGCATGATAGGCCAAATTTAATCCAGTTTTTTATTTATTTTTTCTTACACTTGTAATACATCAAGTCATTACGCAGCTGAGACACTGAACAGCATGACCTCCTTGTCAACCAAGTCTTCCCTTCTTGCCATGTCAGTAAAAGAATATTAAAACAAGGATGTTCCAATTAGGATTTCATTTCTTATGGTGTAATCAAGGAGATAAGTATGGCTTCCTTCCAGCTGATTGTATTACCATTAAAGTTTATGAGAAATTATGAATGCCCTTGAGCTAAACATCCAATTAAAATAACATAAGCATGGCAGGATGTCTGTTACAATGTTTTCCATAGAAGAAATCCTAATTATATCACTGCTATACTTTTCCACAGGGTTTCCACTGTGCTTTCTGTCTGGATAGTATGAAAATATAACATTAATTAATATGACTGTGTTCTTATAGCATCACTGAGAATTACTCTTACATTAAAATAAAAAATATCCAACCCATGCTCCATGGTGACAGGAGATCTAAGACTGAACAGTGACTCTTCATCCTCCCATTATCATAAAATATCCTTAACAAGATCCTTCATTGTTGCACTTCTGAATTAGAAAGTGTGGTTGATTAGTAAAAAGAAAAAGTCTTTCAGATAGACAGTGATAATCTGAAACCCATTTTATACTGCCTCATGTCTTGTCATTGCTGAAAATATTAATGGTTTTAACGGAGATTTGAAGGCGTACGTTACAAAAAAAGTGGCAGTACCCTCCTATTTAAGTCATAGATTTGAAACTAATTTTTTTCCAGGCAGTAAAAGACCTGCACATTTACTGATTGTTTCTTCAGTAATAATGATATTTTACATTACAGATCACTGAAGTATCTTGGTCATTTCACTCATTAAGGAATTCATATTGTCTCTATGTCTCCTTTTACATTATGTCACTGTTTTCACACAGTAGTCTGTCACAGAACAATCAAATACCTAGAAAGCATTTCTATCTTTACTATAGATTTTCAAATCAAACAAAGCAAAAAGAAAAACTCTAAAAGATAATAAATAGGGTGGTACAATGGAGTACAGAAAATAAATGTGATTTACATATTTGGAAAATTCTCAGTGAAAACAATTCAGAAAAAATATTAAAGACCTCAGATTTTACCAATCCAAATGACCTAAACAATTCAGAAATTATTTCTTTCATTTTTATTAAATTGTTGATTGGCTTGAGTTGTGCTTTGAATGGAGTACATGAGACATAAGAGAATAGGCAAAGAAGAGTAAAAATTTAAACAAAGGCAATAATCCTTTTTATGTTCTCTTGTCTCTTACTGCAAAAGGTAATAATACCCTGAAGGAATGAAAACAGAACTGTACATAGCTGAGGCTATTTCTGTAGGATAACATTACAATTTTTTTAATAGGATGAATATGAAGCAAATAACTACTCTGTGAAGGTGGCCAATAGTTCTATTGCTTAACAATAGTGAAAACATATATTAAGAGAAACTTTCTTACACAATTTTTGTTTATGATCAGGTTGAAATAACTTGGAAGAGAGAGCTGCTTGAAACCCACCCAATGTGTTTATTACATGTACCTGCTTGGATGTGTCCCTGCAGAGAGCTGCTACTACTGTTACAACTAAATCCTCTAAAAAGTAAAATTAGGCAGTCATAGAATCATACAATGGTTCGGGTTGGAAGGGACCTTAAAGACCTTCTAGTTCTAAATTTCTGCCATGGGTAAGGACACTTTTCAATAGACTAGGTTGCTCAAAGGCTCATCCAATCTGGCTCTGAACACTTCCAGGGATGAC
This sequence comes from Melozone crissalis, assembly GCF_028551555.1. Taxonomy (NCBI): domain Eukaryota; kingdom Metazoa; phylum Chordata; class Aves; order Passeriformes; family Passerellidae; genus Melozone; species Melozone crissalis. The sequence goes on along the minus strand of NW_026535783.1, from coordinate 31,245,527 downwards.
GCATGCACAGCATCATCCTGTTCTAGCGCCTCACCAACTTCTGAGTGAAGAACTTCTGCCTAATATCCAATCTAAATCTCTCCTCTTTTTTAGTTTAAAACCCTTCCCCCTTATCATATCATTATCTGTCCATATCATTATGTGCCCATACCATTATCTGCCCATTGTTTGCCCCCCTTTTTTAAGTCCCCTTTATGTACTGGAAAGTGAAATGAGGTCTCCCTGGAGATTTCTCTTCCCCAGACTGAACAACCCCAACTCCTTCATCCTGTAGTCATAAAATAGGAGCTCGAGTCATTGGATCGGTTTTGTGATCAGGACAGCTGAAGACTCCGGAGCTGGATGCAGTCACCCAATGAGACACACAATGACAGAGTAGGGGGAAAATCATCTCCCTCAACCTGCTGCTGAGGTTGACAACAGTTGTTTAGAATACTGAACGAAATGGGGAAAGCTGCAAAGAACTTTTCAGAGAGATGACAACAGAAATATGTTCATTTAAAATGAACATTTTAAAAGTTCATTTAAATATGTGGCAACAAAATTAATTTTCTCTTATGGTGACTGAAGACAGGTAGAATGAGGGAATATATGCAGTAGTTAAGTCACAAAGATATTGACACAAGTTTTAGGAAGATGGGTTGAAGTATCAGGTGTATGTGCCTCAAAACCAGGTAGACTTTGCCTTCTGAGAGCTGTATACTAAAATGTGCAAATGCCCTCACTCATTTATGAGGTTAATTAATCTTATCAAAAAGGAAGAAAGAATAATGTATTGGGACTTCCTCCTAGTAAGCCAAAATCCACTAAAACTAGAAATTACAGATGTAATCATTAGTGTTCCTACCACTTCTGTGAATATGCTGATCTGATCAGTTGTTTCCTGAATTTCAGCAAATAACAAGAAGAATCAGCTATCTTTTATTTGGAAATTAAATTTCGTCTTTTTCTCTTTAGTGTCAGCTGGGCTCTTTCATGTTTAAAACATCTATCAATGGTGGCATTCAGAGGGTGATGGTCAATGGCTCCATGTCATGATGGAGATCAGTGACAAGCGGTGTCCCTCACTGGGAACAGTGTTGTTTAATGTCTCCATCAATGGCACAGACATCAGGATCAAGAGAACCCTCAGTAAGTCTGCAAGGGACACCAAGTTGAGTGGTGTATTTGAGTTGACACACCTGATGGACAGGATGTCATCCAGAGGGACTAGGACAAGCTTGAGACTTGGGCCCATGGGAGCCTCATGAGCTTTAGCAAAGGTCAAAGGCAAGTCTGAAAATTAAGATTCAAAAGTTAGGAAACACAGAGTCCTTTAGAAAAATACTACATTATTGTATTCTACAAGTATAAAATAAAATTCAATTTTCATTCTCCATAAACAAGATGACCACCCATAGCATAATATCCCTCTGGAATAAATGACTCTATCACATTTTCAATCCTGTCAACACTCCCTCTCACTCACTGAAGTTTTTCCTCAGATCTTCTACTTGATTTTATGCCATGAAAGTGCCAAGTCATTCATTTGAGATTAATTTCCAATTAAATACAATGTTAATTTTCATTAATCAATGGATTAATTAATTCATGTCTGTACCGCAGACTTGAAGGGGGCTTCTATGACCAAATTTTCTCACATATATTGAGTAGGTTGAACAAAAAAATTGTGTCTGTCTTCATAAACACTTTTTCTCTTATAACAATTCAAAAACACTGATACACTGAAAGAATTAAGCCTGACAATCCCCAGTTTCTAAGGGTAGGAAATTTCAATGCTTCTATTCTTCACTAAATTCTGCATGTAATCTTCTGTTCCTTGCCAAAAACCCAAAAATTAAAAGCTAGTACCCATTACTACATCCATCTTACAGAAAGAATTGCTCTTATCCAAATTTGCACTTTACAATAAAGTTAAGGATCAAAGGCATGGGACATGGCAACCTAGGACTGGAAGATCAGAAGTTCAAAGCACAGGGCCCCGAGTCTGGGTCAGACATAGTCAGGTAGGGCCATTTTGACTCCTGCTGCTACTATTAATTAAATTAAATACTAAATCCTCTGCATGTGCTTAATTTTTGAATTAATGAAGGCAAATTAGAAAAAACCCTTTCAGTTTGGTTTGAGTTGTGGATGATCAGAAAGGAGTGTAGGAATGAAAATTCCAATTTTGAGCTCCAGAAAGTGAATGCTCTAAACCCTGCATATCTTCCGTCCCTGTTCCTGTTGGATCTTGTGATCACTCCTACTGTATTTTCTGCTTGATGCCCTGGCCAATGCTCATCTGCAGTTGCAGTGCCCACTTTGTCATTCTCTTCCTATCTGCAATCTCATGTGATTTTTCTTCCCCTCCCCAGTCCCTTCCACTTCACACCCTCGAGTCACTGCACTGAAGTAATGAGTAAAGTTACTCCAAGGATAAAGGTGAAGCAATATTCTGTTAGGAGACATTTCTGTTTTCAGATCAGCAATATAGTTCCCCTAATCTTGTTCCTCAAAGAACAACGATAATTTTTACAAAATTTAAACAAATCTGTTCATGGCATAGAAAATTTTAGATCTGATGGTTCAAATCTAGCAGAAATATAAGCAAAGAAAATAAAGCCTTTTTATAGGAAGATTTATGCACACATAATTAACAGCAACACAATTAGTTCAGGCGATACTATAATTGCATATGTCTGTGAAACAGCAGAGCAACCTTGGGCTTCTTATAGAGAATAAAGTTTTCTTTCTGCTCACTAAAGGAAAAAAATAAATCTCTGATCAGAAGTCTAAGCATGATGACAAAGGCATTCTGTTTACCAAAATTTCCCAGCAATTTTGTCACTATAAACTCCTCAGAGTTTGTTACTAGTTTAGTAGCTGTTCTAGTACTAATTAAATTGTGCATAGCTTTTTAAATGTTACTTAACTTTAAAAAACAATTGCTTAAGATTTAAAATACAGAATTTTTTCATACATTTTCATCATTTTACTCATATATGCTCCTGCCTTTTTACCTAATTTTCTATTACCTTTAAACTGCAGTCATGTTTTTTACCCCATTAAGAGAAAAAATATTCCCTGACATCATCCAAAAGTTGGATCACTCTAATGTTCATTTCACATCAGAGAGTTACATAGTTTAGATAGGAAAACACATAATTTATTTCTATTAGAAATTTCTAATTTCTCTATTAGAAAAGTAAGATAATAAGACATTTTCCTGCAGATAACAGTTAACTTAAAAATTTAGTTGTCCTCAGGTTTGGCCAGACATATTCTGAGAGGAACTGTCTGGGTACCAGCTGTGTTCCTAAGTATCCAAAAATGCATTGGGTACTTCAGGCACTATGGGCACAAGATACAAAAGTTCATGGATTTTTCTTGCAACGTATAATCACAGATTTGAACCATGATTAAAATGTAGAAGAAAACCCCATAATCTGACAATTAAGGAAAGCAAGATGGAAAACAGCTTCTCTGGATTATGGACTTATTCTCTCTGGATAAGTTTAAGTCCTGAAAGGCAAAAAAAACTCCAAGAAAGGGAGAAGGCTTGGTCAATATAGTGTTGCTGTGCAAATAAATGCAAAATCCGTAAGGAAAAGAAATGCAATAAAAAAATTCTTTCACAAAACTAATTCCTACATACTATTTTTTTCAGAAGGCATGCTTATGCAGATGATGACTGTTCCTATGACCTTCAGGCATGATGTGACATGGAGACAGGGGCTTGCACTATAGAACAGCAGCACCCCAAACTTTCTGTGGAAGGAATCCAAGTTAGACTTGCAGACTCAGCAGAGTTTGTATTGCATTTGTAGCCTTCTACTCCTGTAAAGGAAATCTTCGCTGATAAAAGTAAACCCATCATTACTTACACTAGTAAAGTGCTTTGCACAGATGTTCAAGAGCTATGAAAAAAATTATGAGTCAAGCTGATTTTATACTTGGTTGTATTTTCTTTTAAAACAGATGGGTTTCTTTTTATGGCTTGTAAAGCCAATATATATATATATTTTAATTATCTCTATCCCATCTGTGCAGTTTAATTACTGATTTATTTCCCTTTTTAGTAAGATATCCATCCATACATATTTAATTCCTGTCTATATTGAGGAATGCAAGTACCTTTGTTTTGCTCATAAAACTGGTGATGCATCTTTTAAAGACAGCAGAGCTAGGACATGTCACAAATAACTAAACAAACTGAAGAGAGTGAGAACTGTAACTGCAATTCCCTTTACTAGCCTCTATATTTTATCAGCTAATTGTAAAACTCAGTTTTGTTGATGAGATAAAATAGTATATATATACATTAATATTTAGACAATAAATCGATATCTGATTCAACCTTACTTTGCATAAAACTTGCCAAGAAATGCATTACAATTGTCTTTGCATATTTACAAACTCTATCTCAGGGTCTTTGAAAAAATTTGTCACTTTTTAATATAAACACTACAATATTAGCAGAATTCCCAGTTCCAACATAGACAGACTCATTCTGATTTTTATGTAATTCTGCAGATACAGAGAAAGTGGCAGCACTTTCCCTCGAGAATGTGTCTTTTTTTAGTAATGCCATAAATCCTAAAGTGGGTCCTGCTATGAACATTCCAAGATTTTAACACAACTCTGTCTAAATTACACAGGTACTTTAACAGTCATCAATAAACACAGCAACAGTAAAGAAATAGTACAATGGATTCAGTTCACAATTCACAGTTGGAAAGTTACCTATGTGAATATATATAAAATTTAGGAAAATCGTATAGTTAACTCTTTAGACAGTTAAGTGCTCACCGAGATTAGTAAAACTGCTTTATCAGATTAATTTTTTTATTTTTTAATCCTATCTTTTCTACATAAGTAAGCTGTTTCCAACTAAATGGAGTATAAAAACTCATAAGCACTTATTACCATGCTCACAAATCATATCTTTCTCCAAGAACAATTGTTGAGAAATAACTAAAATTAAATACTAGCATTCCTAATCTAAGCACAACAATGTACAAAGCTGCAGCCAAGCATTAACATTGCCACAAACTAATGTGTGTATCAATCCAGGTTCTGAAAGGCCTTCAAGCATGTGTGTACCTTTTTAACTGGCTGGTATAAAAGGAACTGAATTGTATTCAGAAAAGGGCATTTTTACAATTGACCAAGTAAAACCCAAAAGAAAGCAAAAGCCATGCTACCATTCTTTGTAAACAGCAGATGGATTTAATTCATATCAGAGCTGTTGTGAAAGATAAGAACTCATAAGCCACCTTATGACAGCTGAAATGTTTAGTGACAGAAAAAACTTGAGAAGATCCTTCTGGAGGAGCTGTCAGATTCACAGGCTGAACCGCAACACTGACCAGGAATACAGGGTTTATTGTAATTAAATTATTATTGTAATTAAATTATTATCTTTTCCACTATGATTATCACCAAGGAAAAACTGCAAGCATGTTGATTGTTGTACTGCATTGGTTTTATGTGGCATGATTCTGGTAGTGGAGGGACTTCATGGGTGGTTTTTTGTGAGAGGATGCCAGAAGCTTCCCACCATGTCAGACAGAGCTGGTGCCAACCAGCTGCAAGACAAGGCTGAGCCCATCAACATCGGTTGCAATGCCTCTGGGATAAAATCTAAGAACTGCAGCCAGAGGAAAGGAATGAGAACATGTGAGAGAAACAGCCCTGCAGACACCAAGGTGAGTGAAGAAGGAGGAGAAGAAAGGGGTGCAGATGCTGGAGATGAGCACTTCCCCGGCAGGCTGTGAGGAAGACCATGGAGAGCCAGGCTGTGCTCCTGCAGCCCACGGAGGACCCCAAATCATGGACGTGCCCAGCAGAGATTGTGACCCCACGGGAAGCCCACACTGGAACAGGCTCCTGGAACAGGCATGTGGACCCAGGGAGAGAGGAACCCACACACAAGTAGGCTTGCTGGCAAGACTCGTGACCCTATGGGCGACCCACACCAGAGCAGCCTGTATCTGAAGGAGTGCAGCCCCTGGGAGGGAGCCATGCTGGAGCAGTTAGTCAAGAACTGCAACCTGTGGGAAGGACTTATTGTGGAGAAATTCATGGAGAGTTGTCTCTTGTAGGAGGGACCCCACACTGGAGCAGGGAAGAGCGCTTCCCCTGAGGAGGAAAGAGAGATAGAGTCAACATGTGATGAATTGACCACAATCCCCATTTTCTGTCCCGCTGCATCACAGTGTGGCAAGATGTAGGGAATTCAGGAGTGAAGTTGAGCCTGCAAAGAATGGAGGGGTTGGGGGCAAGATTTAAAAAAAAATTTTTGGATTCACATTTCCCATTATTCTGACCAGATTTGATTGGTAAGAAATTAAACTAATGTCCCTGAATGGACACTTTTGTCCATGACACTTTTGTAACATGTCAGTGATCCCTCCCTGCACCTCTGCTGATCCAGGAACCTTTAGTCATATTTTCTCTATCTGAGAAGAGAAAGTGTCAGTGTCTAGATGAGGGGAGGGATAGAGAAGCTTTGGTGGGCACCTGGCATCCAGCCAGGGTCAACCCACCACCTTTACTGGAACTTTATTTCAGATTAAGAACACACTTTCATACTAGTTATCATATAGCATTACAAAGACTTCCAAAAATAAAAATATTTACCAAGCAAGTTTACCTAATTTGGCCCTGTTAAGTCATTTTTAGACTTTACTGGAGCAGCTAGCTCAGGTTGCTATACTTCAGTTACTCTCCTTACTTTAGCAGTTATGAATCAATACTGAAGCAAGCGTGATTGATTGAGACCTCAAGCACCTCTGTGGCTCCTGGTCCCACAACTCCCTTCAATTACTGTTATGCTGTCAGCATCCTGTGGTTTTTAGGGCTCCCTTTCACACATTGACCTGAGCTGCCTGACACTAGTTTAACTGATCATTTAACTTGAATAAAGCATTTTTGTACATAAAATCTGTAAAAGGCAAGACCAATTAGAGTCCTCGTTCATTACCCAGAGTAATGGGATGAAAGAGGATTCCTGCAACAAAAGGCAGTGGGAATCGGTGTGTGTGCATATGCAGTGGTGCTGTGCAGGTGTGCTTCTGCATGGGCCTGTGTGCTGACGGCTGATACAAGCACCACATTTCCTTGGAGCAGCTGTTGCACTTCACCTGGAAGCCACAGGGATAGATCTGTGAAGGCACTGGAGCAAGTACACGTTGCCTGTCCTGAGCCAGCTTGGCAGAGGATCAGCTCTGCCCTACTCTGTGCCCTACTGAGTTTGCAGCTGAGTAATTCAGTCTTGATTAGCTAAAGTGAGAGCCTGCCAAAGGGCTGGAGCACTGAGAAGACTCTAAACCAGCTCTAAACCTGCACCACCTATCACTGTTGTGTCTCCTGTTGTTTGCAAAATCACCATTCATTGCATTGACCATTTCAAATCTGATTTCCAAAGGACTTATTTTTTCTAAAAAGTTCTTATTCCACTTATTTTAGTGCTAAAGCTATATGTTTTGCTTTTCTTTCTGAGACATTTTAGCTATTTAAGCAATATGGTTAGGTTTCCTGTTACCTAATGTAAAAGGATACTAAAGTTCTTATTTCCCTAGACAAGTTCTTTTCCTAGGTCTTCTAGACCTAAACAAAAGATCACAGCTCTCCTTACTTAAATAGCAATAAAACATGATCCTCTTTGGTGAGATACATTAGAAACCTTGATATTGAAGTAAAAAAAGAAAAAATAGAAAGCAAGATACCAAGCAAAGACAAATACATAACTGATGAAGTATAGCACTTTGCAGAAAACAAAGCCTTTCAAAGACACTCAAGAAGACAGGTCTCACTGACAGACAAACAGATATATAGCAAATTCCAGCATGAAAAAAACAAATGAGAGCATTTAGAAAACCAGTATTTTTAACTTAATAATTTCTCAAAATAAGAACCGAATTAGTTAGGTGACCACCCTGGTCTCCGGTGATACAATTTAAGAAACATTCAGATATAAGCAACATTGCCTACAGCCATTGCTGCAGAGTTGTGATGTCTCACTGCAGACAGGGCAAAGTACAATGTACAATGGTAAGCTGCTTACAAGAGCAAGTACCGGAAAAACAGGAGCTCCACAAGGTGACTGAATAAAATTGTTCCAGATCTGAGACTGTTTCAGTAACTAATCACAAAGAAGCACAGATTCTACAATGATATTCTGATAAACCAAATATTCAACACCTTTTTCAACCCCTAAAATCAAATCAAATATGCCCTATATAGCCCGCACAGAGAGTAACCTGGACTTTCAGCTAAAGGTGGGATTTTCAAATGATGCACATGAAGCTAAAATATATTACAAAGACACACATTAAGTTTACACCAGGAGCTAATTTTTTAAGATAATGTCAAGCAGCCTGAAGTTAATCTGACACCTTCACGGACTATTACATAGAAACAGGGACTTCTCGCATTCTTCCCCTACATACCTCAAGTCAGAACTTTACATAATTTCTTGAATTCTCCAACTACTACAGCTAGATCAAAGGTAAAACTTCCAAGAGAGAAAATTAGAAACCAGGAGGAGCATTCAAGTATGCATAAAATGATGAAATTAAATAATAAATAAGGAAAGAGAAAATAAATGTTTGGGATTTTTTTTTTTTGGTGCCAGAAAATATAGCTATTAAAAAAATTTGAAAGTGCTCCAGTCAGACTAGAAGACAAATATGACAAGATCAAATTAAGATAAAACTTTAACATAACATCTGGAAATGTGATGTTAAAGCTAGCTATGAATCTCATCATAGGTCATCATTTCCCTTGACCACTACTTCCCCCTTAGCCTTTTCTTGGGGTGTCTACAGTAACTGAGTTGCCTTTTAGACACCCATTCCTTCTTTCACTTGTCAAAAACATTTTAAAAGAAAATCGCAATTGAAGACATTATTAAATTGAAGAGGGATTATTCTTGTGTGCAAGACCAGAATTATTTTGATTTGCTTTGTAGACTCTGATAACCTTAAGGAGCGACACCAGAGCTGGCAATCTGCTGAAGTGGTTGTCCAACATATAATATAAACCACTGTCAATGCTATAACAGCATACGGTTAAGCCCATGCTCACACACATCATCCATGTTTATAAATCTCTCCTTAAACTACTGATTCCTTGAGAGAATATATCAGATAAATAATGCGGGAAGTGTAAATTACTGATGACTTTTATTATGAAGTTTGATGGATAAACTTATAAAACTAAGCACTCCAGCACTTTAAAGGAAATATGCTTATCGTGATCACAGATCATGCTAACTTGAACACAACCACACACACACACAAAAGCTCAAGAAGACTGACTGATAAAAAGAGCTAAATTTTAAGCAAAACAAAGCCAGCCATTTCAGTCAGACATCTTCAGATAATATTAGATTATTAGATATTATAGTTAAAACAGTGTTGTATTTCACTTAGTGAATAAAACTAACAATGTTACTGATAAACCAGGTTTATTATGAAACTATTTTACAATAACTTTGTGGCAGCTGTTATCTCTAATCTGATCAAAGCATGATTTTATCATCATATTTTTTCACCTCCTTATGCCTTTCCCCAGCTTTTGCTTCTCAGATGCAAAACACTATAAGAAATAAAACCCCAAACCACTAAACTCTTTTGTGCAAACTGAATTTTCTTTTCAGCTAAAAGATGGCAGAGAGCAACTAATAGTGCTCTAACAATATAGCAATCATTATTATTGTATTGCAAATGTAAATTGAAATACAGCAATCTTGTAGATTGTATTCACAATTGTTCTTTAATATCATTATCTACAAGCAAAATAATGCAATGTATTTTGCAAAACTGTTTTCTTTGTGTTCTGCAGTCTTGTCTCCCACAAAAAGCTTTTTTTTTAAAAGCAAAAATTGAAATGCATTTGCATTTTAATGACATTTCCAACTATTTGCATTGTTAATAAAAAAAATTGTAATGGTGACACAAGACTGGATTTCATATGCTATATTGAAAAACTGATGTAAGGAATTATGCTGAAAATGAATATTAGTTATATCTGCATTAAGTGTCAGAGTTTCCTATCTTCACTAAAGGATAAGGATTATCTTCAAAAAGGATAAGGATCTTCACTAAAGGATAGGAAGAAATTGCTGGTTTCAGATTTGAAGATCCTATGTCACATTTCCAGATCCATGCAGAAGAGTACCTCATGCTATGTTTCAATATTGAGATATACGTAATGGAGTTACTTAATCTAACTTAAATTATACTTCAAGCCCTAAAAAAAACCAAAAAAACCCACACAGCCCAATAAACATCTGGTTTCAATCCAGTCAAGGACAGTGGGTTGTGCATATTCACAAAATCTCATAAGGAAACATGAGGGGGCTTGGTGCTCTCAAATCATAAAATCATTCAAGAACCACCTAAGAAAACTCCCATGTTGGTCTTACATCTTCACAGCCAGACACTGTATTTTCCTCTGTTAAATAGGTAGAATTTATGCAGCAGAAGCACTGGGGATGAAACCATAGCCCACTCTACCTAAATGATTTTGCAGAGTCTGAGCCATTTATGCAGCAAAAGGGTCCCACTTATGTGTGAGCAACCACAGGCACACAGAAAACTGTGTTCTATTACCTTCTATCTTATAATTTGCTTCTATTATGAAACTGTAATAGTAGAGTAACTGTGCTTCAATTAGTCACCTTGATATATGTGGTGAAAGGGAAGAAAAGGAGAGGTAATACTTTTTGTTCTTTTTCTGATTACAACAGTATTTCTTGTGCCATCTGACTAAAAGAAAGGTATCATAAGTTATCTGACTTTTCTCTTGAAACTCAAACTCCAGTTTTCAGACAAAACAGTTTCTAAATGGAACATGGGTAGTTAAAGGACAATCCAATTACAAGGGAAAGGGAATCAGGGGAAAAATCATACGTATGGACACCTTATGTCCACTAACAAGTCACAGTTGTATTCAAGCTGGAGAGGGAGCTTGTTCAGCTTCTCTGGTTAGTTTACTGTACTAACTTGGCTCTCTCATGCCATCAAAATGTGTCACTGAAGTAACCTAACAATGGGCAAATATATTTTTCAGTATATTTCAAAATCATTTCCAGAGTTCACAGTGCAGAAATACTGTTTGGAATAGTTCCCATTCTCACTCATGTCTCCAACTGTGTTAAAAAAAGCCACTCTGTAAAATACTAGCTCACCCCAGCAGCGAGTATCACTTACTGGACTGCCATCCTTAGGCAAGGTAAGGGGCTAATGGCTCTCCACTACAGCTTCTGAAATGAAAACAGCTCTTTTAAAACTAAAAATGCAGAATGCATAAAACTGGACCCATCATGAGCATATCTATTTTAGGTGTCACATTCTGTTAGAGATCACAAGGTTTTTTTCCACACAGAGTACAATAAAAAGTATTGTCCTGAGAAAATGAGAATATCTATGGAATTTATGTGAAATTGTATTTCCATTACATACAGGCACATACTGTTTTACTGTTTCAGTACTGTAAATAACATTATTTTTTTCCAACAACATTTCCAGCAGGAAAAGACACATAAACAATCTGTGCCTCCCAAAAGGTTTATAGTCATCTACCTCCTGTTTTTCTCAGCCTACAGGATTCTGATATTGAGAGTCACAAAGGAAATTCTGAAAAAAACATAAATTTAATTGTGTAACACTAACTTCTACTCTAATATGCCAAAGACATATAAAGGCAAAACATCTTTAATGATTCTGCAAGCGGAAAAGAAAAAACCAAAAAAACCATCATCACATGGCATTTACAAGTGGAAGGAGAACACCTCAGGTTTTCTTTTGAACCTCCTAACACAAATCATCAGCTTTGAGTTAACTTTCTCTGCAGTCACTCTCCAGCATCCCAGACTTGTCTGACAACCATGGTTAAGAATTAATAACCTCAAGTTTCCTTAGGGAGCACCTCACATGTACAGAATGATGACCAAAATATGAAACCTCGCTGCTACACTAACACATTTTATCATGCTCCCTACTGGTCCCCTGCTTCTTTCATAGAGATCAGTCATGTCTTTAATTTGCTTTAGGCAGAGATCTGATGGTAAAACCTTTCTGGCTTCACAGAAATGTATTACTGCAAAGTCTGCTGTTAGAAATTATTTAATGGGTGTCTTGGGGGCATGGGGTTATGAGTGTGTGCTTGTCTGTTTTAGAACAGAAAAAAGTGTCTTCACATTTTTGAAAACTACATATATTTGTGCCAGAAATTGATTGACATAAGGCTTGCAAAAATACTGATCTTCTGCATCGTAGCTGAAATACTCATTAAGCAGAGAGTAAGAGCAGATAACCAAAAATGAAAGAAATCTCTGTTCCATGATTCACTGCAGTTTGAGGAACACCTACAAATTTCCTTACGTCACCACAAATCTACTGGTGACACTCAACACTGGTGTCATTTTCTGTTATGATGACAAAACTGAAGGACAAAGCAAAAAGGCACTGAAAAGAGATTTAGGTCGCCAAAGTATCCCTGAAACTGGTTTCAAAGCTTATGCTAATGATTGCATATAAGGCAATATTACCAGGCACTCATGCCAGCCTTGTTATGTTTGCATAGAGCAATGCCAACTGCAACAAGATATTTACAAATAACATCAGCAGCAACAGGCACTGTGAGCAAATACAGATACACCTCTGGATGCATCATGATACTGTTTGGCCATCACTGCACTGGCTCCTAAAGATCTGAAAAGTTCAAGCTCATGTAAGGTTTTCTCCTAAATCCAAACTACCTCCAGGAATGTGAGATGACTGGGTTTGTTTCCTTTCCCTGTCTTTCCCTGCTCCTCTCTTCCCCTTGTGCAGTGGGTATTTTTCTTTCTTGCTTCTTGTCTGGAAGTGAGAGGACAATGTTATTCACAGAAGTAAGATTAAAGCACAGCTCAGGTCAACAAAGTTCCTCCCTCAATGTCCAAGATTTTCCAAAAGAACGTTAAGAGCAGTTTTTCTCATTAAAAACAAAACAAAACAAGCTCTTTGAAGTTAAGAAAAAAATACAGAGGGCAGTAAAAATTTCAAATCTTCCTTTAAAATTTTTGTTTCAAATACTTCAGCAATTATTCTCATTTCTGTATTTTAATGAAGTAATGGAAAGGTTTAAGAAGCAATTATTTGACAGATGCAAGTATCTGAAAACCCAAACCCTGTATGACTGCTTAGTACTTTTCAGCAAGAGGCTGACACTTACACAATTGAGTTTCTGAGCTCATTTAGTTTACCAGAATTAAGGCACTTTGAAAAAATAATTAGGCATTTGCAATGTATTAAGAAAAGTGTTGTTTAAATCCACAAGAAATCTGTCAGTTATCACCAGAAATTAATTGTACTTGTCTAAAATAGCAGAAAGCTCTACAGCGGTTTGTAACAACAACAATCAGTGAACCTGGAAATATGTTTCAAGGCATTCAGAAGAATTCCTTATCTCCTCTCCAGAAAACAGAGTAAGAGATAAAGAAATGCAGACTCTCCTTGACTTTGTGAGATAAGTGACAGGCGTTTTGTTTTTAGAATATAGCTGGGCCTCTTATCTCTTCCTTTTTTAAACTTTGCATCCGCCTTTAAACTATGAAATACAAATTTTTTAGATTCTTTCAGTGTGTAGACAATATAGACATTCTAAACAGAGGAGCAACAAAATCTCTGTACATAAAACAGTATATTTAATCTGTTAGTACCTACACATTTCTCTTAAAATTTTGACACATCGTTAGTTGAATCTAAATAGCTTTAACATGTACTCTCTTCATTGCATACAATGCTATTAAGAAAAATTATACCAAACAATATTAAGCAGCTAATAAAAGTCTCTAGTTCTACACAATTTACCTTTATTAATCAAATCTGAATCTCACCAAGGGATGCAAACGAATCCAGCTGACAGTTTTTATTTTCCATGTCACAGTTCTGATTAATTTTAACTACATTCTTCACTTTAAACTCCAATGAGTTTTTATTCCAAAAATTAAAACTAATATTGGACTGTTGAACAGAAAGATGCTAACGTGGTTCCCAATAGGACAAATTTACAGAATCATGTTATTGAAGAAGTGTAAGCCATGAAAAAGGAGCAAACAGGGACTGAGAGCTGCCTATGCGTGAACTTGCAAAGTCCCTCAGAAACAGCCCACAAAACAAGCTATGCTCAAGACATTTTGTTGATGTTATCAAACTTTGAAATTAGTTAGAAATGAGGATGTTGCAGGCAACATGACTGCCTATTGTCATTCCAAAACACCAAACATGACAATCTTTCCATGGGCATGCAAGAGGAAATGACCAGCAATATATGAGAAAGATATCTGACAACTGCAAAACAGCTGCCTGAGTCTACAACAAACATGATAGAATCTAATACAGAAAATACTTCATAAGGTTACTGATTTAAAAAAATAAGGTCTTATCAAACTACTAATGGAAGCCCTTAAAAATTCAAATTAAAATCTTTTCTCATTGCCTGAGCAAAAGCTTCTCCCTCTCTGTAGCCCCCTTAAGTACAGGATCAACCTTCAGGGTTGCATGAAATGCTGAGAACATTGAGCTACTCTCAAGCACAGTAATCTCTCACTTTTTGCTGCAGACCCATCATAAAATATCTAGACTGTAACGACAAGAATATATGGAATGGTCACAACCTGTGAGAAGAACAAATGCAGACGAACTGCAACCATGAAACCTCCAAGGCGAACAAAGTTCCTTCTGTTTGGATATAACTGCCTGAGGCCAGCAGCCAAAATAAGCAAATAGTCTATGCTTTTACAGTAAATTACGTAATTTTGTATTTGTAGATCCCCTTACCAGATGACATCATATTTTTTAGTTAATGCTTGAAAATTCTGGCTGAAATCTACTATCGTGAGCTTACTGTCAAAAAGTCTAGCTGTCCTGAAGTCTAGCTGTCCTGAAATCTTATACTGTGTTTTACAATGTATCAGAAAATGCAGAGGCCACTATAAAATGGTAAATAGAGTCATAAAAAGGCTCATTTTACTCAGAAAGTTAAGTACTCAGGTATATGCTACCTAGGAAATAAAAATAAATAAACCATCATAAGCACAGTGCTTACTGCATATGTTAGTGGGGAGATGACAGAAAAAAACCCCTGCTTCTTAAAAAATAAACAGCGGTATCATTACAAAAAAATGGGACTACACTAATGAAATGCATGGAACATATTCATCAGATAATATCTCACTAGGAAAGTGTGAATCAAAAGATAACCTTCAGTCATCAAACGAGCAGACTACCAGCAATCACACAAAGTGATCACAAGAACAAACTCTAACAAGAACAGGAGCTGCTAAAAGGTTCACTTTAAAAGAGGATTTTTCAGTTAAGTGCTTGTGCAAGTCATGTGATACCAGAGGAATAATTTCTGTTCCTAAGTGCACTACATATAGTATTCACCGGGAGTCACAGAAATTAAACATAACAAACTCTCACCAGTGGCTGTAAAGCAGGGATTATAACTGACTGAATTCAGAAAACAGCATAATATGGGACTATTTGTGTCTACATGTTTAGGAAGACACAATTCACTCATTTAAAAAGTATATTTTATAAGTTTTTGCTTTTGACTTGACTTAAAAGTGGAGGTGGAGAACACTAAAACTTCTGAAAGCTTAAAATGAGAAAAGATTGGAAGAATTGAACAAGTAATGATTACAAAACACGATGAGACAAAGACAAAGAATTAAAGCATTAAGGAAAAGGTAGTAAGAGCATATGATACTACTTAGCCAGATTAATTTTTATTGAAGGTTGTGCAAACACCTTTGAAAAATATAAATCCATACATATTACAGTAAAGAAGATATTAAGGTCTTAAGCTCATATACAAGAAAGTCTCCACAAAAAAATCCAAGGATAGCAAAATAAACAGGCTCAGAAAAGACCTTCTGGAAAGGGGTGAAAGCACTGGAAAATTATTCAGCTTATTTCAATTTCTAAGGCAGTTTGCAAGATTGAAGGCAAATCTGTCATTCTTGGTTACACTGTTTATAAACAGAACAAGAATATTTAGGACAACATCTGCCTGAATTTACCACCAAATGTTCTTTCTAGCCCTAGTTTGTAAATAAATCTCCTTAGGTTCAAAAATTAAGATAATTGACCTCTTCCAGATGTAACTTTCATCAGTGTCAGTATCCAACAAGTACAAAAGCGTAAATGTATTTTGGCACAAGCTTCAAAGTATTTTGTTTCTTTTTCAGAATCTGTGTCAATCAATAAACAAATATTGCATTCCATCTCCTCAATTCTTAATTTACTTTTCAGTCCTATTAAAAACCATCACCAGTTTGACCAGTTTGACTCTTTCATCCAGATTTGCTTCAATGCAATCTAATCTTTGTGTAATCTTTCTCTGTGTTGATTAGATTTCAGACTCTAAAAGACTAGGCTATATTCTAGTATTTTATCTTCCTAACCTTTAGACCGTACCACACTGTTTCAGTCTACCAAAAGTGCTTGACTATAACAGCACAGCTAGTGTACTAAGAAGGCACAGAGAAAGAGCTGCAGATATTTTGGTATTATCATTAGAGTTTCAATTCTCAAAGGAGGAAAAAAATACACATTATCACTCTTTTACATTACTCCTTCTCCAGAAACAAGAGCTTCCAGTATACTAAATACATTAATATACATTACAGCCTTTTGCAATTATAGCACTTTACCCATAAGATTACAATACAATTACAATTTTGTGTATGTATACATACATATATAAATATATGTGTATACACACATGCATACATATTATATAGCGCACCACTGAAAGAGGAACCAGATTCATTCTGCTGTTCTTTTTTTGTCAAATCCATGGATAATCACATCTGCTTTGCTATCAAATGCACATGATGAACACAATGACAACAAAATACAAAAATCACTTACTTTACAAGCAGATGATCTAGGCAAACAGCAGTTTCATAAAAAAAGAAAGCACTCAACATCTGAGGCATATTCAGTTCCCCCAGATAATTCCCTATGCAACACATAACCAGCAGCTTGTCCCAGGTGTTTTTTGTTTCTCCACTCTGAGGTACATTGTAGTTGGTTTCAGAGCTTGGAGCAGAAATCCACACGGATCACTGAAGTGATTTTAGGAGCATACAACATCCTCTGAACCTACACACTCTGTATCTATGATATTAAATACATCTGCCAACTGTATGTCTCAGGATAGGACCTGCTCAGTTAGATTCCCATAATCCTGCTGTTACTCTACTTTTTCAAGCATCTGCCACTCACCATTTTATTCATCCTGGGAGGCAGCTCTTCAGGAATGACCAGCAGCTGCTGTTTGCAGATCCTGACAGTAGATGACAACACACTCAAACAATACATACAATACATGCTGAAGATGTGAGTGCTGCATATTTCAGTATGCTTTTTACAGGATTCTAAGCAAAAAAACCAGGGCGTTTCAATTATTGAATGGAGCTAAAGTAACAAACTAGAGAAATGAAGTCCCACTTTGCTTTCTAGAAGAGACAAAGACCTTCCAGTGCAAAGCAGAGGTCCAGATGTTTAAGAGCAGAGAGCTCAATAAATCAGGTTGCACTTACCAGCAAATAACTTAAGATATTAAAAACAGTCTACAAATCATAAGCATAGGCTTACAGAGGGCCTTACAGATAGTGATGAGCTCTGACAGGATTGTTAGTAATGATATTAGTGGAGAAAATCATAATAATACCCATCACAAAGCCAGTAGTATGGTGATAACTACAAACATATTTACTTGAAGAAAGCATGAAGCCCTCTAAGTCAACTTACAATCTGTGTGTTGTGGAAAAACATGTTCATCAGTTTTTAAGAATAGAATAAAACATATCTTCATGAACAGAAAAGGATTTCCTTTATCCCCCATAAAGCTGCACAAACTTGCAGTGCACTGTAAAAAACCAAAAAAAAACCAAAACCAAAAAACCCAACAAAACCAAAAAACACCTAAAAGGAAATTCCACACAGCTTGAAGTCTTTCCACCATAAAATCATAGTGTGTTGGCTCCATAGCTGGGACCTTACACAACACAGCAGAGTCTGTGTTCTGGGATTATGTGATGTCTGTGCTGGTGGCAGAAGGCTGTGCTGCGCCGTGTGCCAGGGGTGGCCTGCACTGGCAGCTCCAACCACCTCCAGCAGATCCACAGCTGGTGGGGAAAGCACGTTTAAGGACAGGCAAAATCACTGGACAGGGAGGGAAAGAGGTAAACCAAAAGAGACAGAAGGAGCAGGGAGAGAAGGAAGGTCAGAGAAGGAAGTGCCTTTTTAATTGGCAGTAAATGAAATTAATTTCACCCAAGCTGAGTTTACATTGTTGATGATGACAACCGCTAAGTGATCTCACACTCTGGATCTTTATTCCCCCCAGTCACCAAGGGAGCAGCGTGAACAAGCAGCTGGGTGCTGAGGATTTTGGTCCTCAGCCAAGGCTAACCCACCACACTTTGTCAAATGCTAACAAATGTGGTTCTGGTTTTACAAAAGCAACTACCAGAACAATTGTGTCCAAACACTCTTTTTGGCATGAAAAGCTTCTGTGTTCCAGACACAACAACATAATTCATCACAAAGCCTGTTCATGACCTAATTTTCTAATTTTGTCTGTAGAGAGCTGCCAGGATATGTATACCCAAGAACACTGGGCCAGTTTGCTAAGGGTAAGCTTGACTCTCAAACTGCATATTGCACATGCATAATACTCATTGTGAACATACTGGGTTTACTAAACTACTGAAGACTGTAGTCACTAGGTATAGCTGAATAAAGATTTTAAATTCTCCTGGTGTAATCAAACAAAAGTGCAATCCACTGAGTTCCTGGTTGAAACAATAGGCTTGGTGAACAAATTATTATGAAACTCATTTTGGATCCAAGAATAAATTCAATCTAAGTTAGTAAAATATTTGACTGATATATGCAGTCTGTACCTTTTTCAATATACCTTGAGTGATGGCTGACTTCCTCATCTTGAAAATATACAAAGCTATAGAGCATTCAGACACAGAATTCAGCAACAAAAAAGCGATAGATAAAAAAAAACAAAAACCAGTTGTTCCTTAATTCTTTAAAAAACAGATTTTGACTCAGCCACTCAGCTTTGGAAGTATTGGTATTTTAACATGTCAAAACCAGATGAAAGCAAAAATCCTTTAATAGTTATTTGCATTTAGTGCTCTAGACCCGTAAAGCATTTTTTGCATAATGGCAAACAATGGTCTTAAAAGAACTCAAAAAACCAAAACCAAACCCAAACCACCCTTAAAATACAAACCATTCTTTCCTTTCCTATACAGGGTAGCTGTGTGTTGTCTGGAGCTAATCTGACTATAGAGTATGTGAGGATTATCAAGAAGAAATGTAAATTTTGGGAGCAATGAGGTGTACACAGATTTAATACTTTTTTTTTTTTCAATATGAGCCTAAAACAGAGAACAGCTATGTCCAAAAATCAGTTTTCACCTTTATTCTCAAGATGTTGTAATTAATGCACATCAGAAAGCGTTAACAGTCACTTAGGCCAGCGGAACAGAATGACAACCACCTTTGTATTTGTTGAAAACTGAAAGCTCTAACAAGAATGCAAATGGGAAGAATAGTAGACATTGACCAGAGCAGAGGATGGAGAAACAGAACAGGTTACATAGACGTGGCATCAAAAGGAGAAGAAATGCCAATATATAAAATGACCTCTATACAACATCATGATCCTTTCTCACTACTAAAACTCAGTGCCTAATCTTTTCATAGAGTGGTAAGGGAAGAAGAAATCAGCAAGCAATTTGGTGATCAAGGTGTAATCAAGTACTCTGCATAATACTGATCATACTGTTTTCTAACGAATCTTTCAAAAGTCTAAGTGACAGTGAGTCAAAAATAATTTCTATAGAAACCACCATCAATCTAGATGGAACCACAATCAAGCTAGAAATCCTAGCTGAGATGCAATAATTAAATCTAATCCTTTTCACTACTTGAGAAAAGATCGTGGAGAAACATTTTGACGGATGCAAAGCGACATTCCTTGTCTCCACAGTGGATTGGGTATTAATATTAAACTGTAGCATGAGAGAGGCAAGGAGAAAAAAGGCAGGAAAAGGAACTTGGGTTAATACTGAAATAGACTTCCAAATGAGGTTATGAGATGTCCCCCATAGGGGTTTCAAAAAACATCTTTAGGAAAAATTTATCTGGAATAACACAGGAATTGATCCTGAAAGCATGAGCTAAGTGATCTTTTCAGGCCTGATTTTTCCAAGCATTACTGTTGAGAGCTTCCACTATGAATGCCAATAGCAGTCAATATAGCTGATCATCTTCCTCATGGATGGGATAATACAAATATAGAATACTTGTTATTTATATCAGAAATAGATAAAAGTTGTCTGGTTGTTTGGTGTTTTTTTAAATATAGCTGTTTCATAGCCTAAACTGCTGTTGTTTTTATACACACAGCTTTCAGAAGACAGATCATGTGTGATATGCTGACCATCATGTTTAGATATAGGTAAAGGGATCTAAGGATTTTAAAAAAACATTTTGAAACACACTCCATTTGGTGAATTTGAGTGTTATCTTCAGGTATGAAGACAACATTGAATGTTATCTTCAGGTTATCTTTTCAACTATTTACAGATGTTGGGGAAAGCAGAAACCCAGCTCATGCTGAAAACACAACTTAGCTGAAGAAAACAGAAACTATGAAGAAAAGAGTGAGTGAAAAATAAGAAGCAACCTTCCAGCACTCAAAGAACACCACTATGAGGAATGTGGCTATGAGCTTTTCCTCATATTTACTGGGCCTCCAGGGAAGGACTATGAGCAATGGGATTTAATCTGCAGCAAGGTAATTTTGCTTGCACATTAGAAATAGCCTTTTCAACTATACATACATACATAGTGGAAAAATTATATGATGTCATTAATTAGGATGCACTAAGACTATTTTAACCAGGAGACTTTAAGGAACATATTTTCATGTTCTTAAATTTACAGAGGAGGTGATCAAAGTAGACTTAAGGCCTCAGTGAACTGAATCCCTTAAGATCAGATGACCTTCATACAGTTGTATTACTGTGTCTTAAATTCAGCCATTTAAAATTTATTTAGCCATATTAAAAGGAAAAAACCAGAAAATAAATTTTAACAGTGAACTAGGTTAATATCATCCTTTTAAAAATGTCTGAGGGCTCATCATACAATAATTTGTATAAAGAAATGTCTACTTTTACAGATACAGTTTAATAAACACTTCTGAACTTTACATAGTATCAACAACAAACAAACCAAAACAAAACAATTATCAAACCAAACCCCCTCGAACGTGTGAATAAGTGGTCTAAAACCATTAGTATCTGGATAAACATCATATTCTTCTGGAGGACTTCCAATAACCTTGGAGTTTTTAAACTGCTCAAACCCAAAAGTCAGCAATAAAAAACTGGTTCTAACTCAAAGGCTTATTTGACTCTAAAACACAAAGACAGGTAAAAAAAAATCAATGTTTCCCAGAGGAATGCCTTTCATGTATTAAAAAGTTCTGTATCTACTCTTGAAGTAATCAAAGCTTTTACACATTAGCCAGAAGAAAGTCTCTCTCTCTCTCTCTCTGTCTCTTAAATTTGTCGTCCTGAAGACCACTACAAAACTCTTGTTTTCTAATTCCCATTGCTTTTTTGGTCCTGTTTACTGATTCTTTTGCAAAGGGAAGAAACCCAGAGTTTCCTCGTAAAAACAATCCCAAGGACAGACAACATGTGGCCGCTCATTCATAACCAAAAGGTAAAAGGCCTGTAAGACTACATCACCCACAAGAGCACCAGCTCTCCAGCACAGGGACAGCAGCCATACGATCCAACACATTCAGCAAGACATGAGAGGTCTAAGCTGAACCAACAGGATATCAAGGGCAAGCAACAGCCTTCCAGGTGTCGAGATAACATCGTCAGAGCTCTTCTTGCTGCTCATGTTCAGAGAGGGACTATTAAATTCAGCTTAAGGAAGCATACAGGGGGCGGGAAGCGTCCACTTCAGCAGGGATACTTGGAAATTGCACTTATGAACCCATCACTATAATCTCCCCATTTCACCAATTTTTCCACTCTTCTCAGGTGTTAATGTCACTCTCACTCAGGGCTCATAATGACACACTATTCTGAGTTTCTTCCATTCAGTTCTTTTATAAACAGACTGGCAGTGAATAAAAGTCTCAGCCATTTTATCCATATTTTCAGGGTGATGTAAAAATGTCACAATGTGACTGTCATCATGGAACACAGAGCACTCAAATCATGTAGAAAAGAGCACTTTGGCATGTTCCAAATCAATGACCAACAATTGCACGTAAGGTCTGGACATTTTTATAGGTACTCTATTAAAACATTCAGCTCAGGTGGGTAGAATCTGGATTTATATCTAACTAACAAGTTTATTTTGCTGGCATGGTTATAGTTGGAGGACACCTTTCTTATCTCCTTCATCTTCACACAGAAATGAATTCAGACACATTATACACATTCCATTTTATTAAAAAAAGCAATGGTTTCTGTAAAAGTCAATTTTAACAGTTTGGTGAAAGTGCTAAAAATACTAGCAGGAATTCAGCCTATCCAAACACATTTCTTATTAACAGAGGCTATTGAAACTGAACTTCACTACAACCAAAATAAACATTCAGAAACTTCCACAGGCTTAACTCAGTTTAAACCACTTTAATTACGAGCACCAATAGGCATCAGATTTCTTACCCTCTCATCATTTCAGCACATTCTGAATATATACAAACACTGAACTTTGACAGCAAATCAGGTCTGCACTGTTCAAGTAGAAGTCACAGGTAGAGAAAAGGGCCACATTCTAGAAAGAAACGAGATCTTGCCTTTCTTTAGGTCTAAGAGAACCTTTGTGAAACAGCATTAATAGATTTTGCAGTATTGCCATATTTTTCTAACGTAATATGGTTTGAACAGCAGTTAAATGGAATTTTGCCACCTCTGTACTGTGAATTTAGACCAAGTTATAAAAGTCTGTACAGACACCACTCATGGATACAATTCTTTACATAGGCATTCACCAAATATTTTCAGAAAACATGACTCCTTCACATTAGATGACATTTCAATCATCTGTTACAAGCTTGCCCATGGGTCCCTCAGGAGTGGGATAGCAAGGCCAGTCTTTGGGAAGGCCCTGCTCCAGGAATCCCCAGGCTGAAATGGGATGTTGCAGAATCAAAGGCAATTACAAAAAGGAGTTTGTGCCTGTCACACCACCAGCATCTAATTCCTTATCATCCTTGACCAAACAGATCTCAAGGCAGATTACAACTTGTACTCTGGGTAGAATGGGAGTAGAAGGAAGCAGAAAAGCATCTCTTAAAGACAAACATTTGAATTGTTTGTCAAGCCAAGACCTTTATTTATCTTCCTTTCCTGAATCACCTTCAAAAATATGGAGGCCACTTTTTCCACTTAGTATAGTATGAGTCCAAGAAAATGAGCTGATGAGGCTGATGCACAGCAAGCCAATATGAAGATTTAGAGGTATGTGACCACAAAATTTCCACCTGTACCTTTCCATCTTTGAAGATGTCCTCTTTTCTTATTAAGCCTATTCTTCTGCACTGTTGTAAGAAAAAGAGGAACACAAGCCATTGTTCAAAAGCGCTCACCTAAAAGATCACGCCACTTAAAAACTTGCACTACACCATTAATCATCCTGATTTATTTGGCCCTCCACTATTGTCTCACTTTTAAACTTTCCTGATAAGATACATAAGCAGACAAATATTTAAATACTAATAGGTAGCTTGCATGTAATAGTGTAATAGTTAAAGATACCATATTTAAATGTCATCCCTTGAAAGAAAAAAGCTACCATGAAGACCTCAAATATTGAAAGCAATTAAATATTGATACAAAAATTAGTTGAAAGGGAAAGCTATTAACAAAGATTAGAATCTCAAGGTCACATGGGAAGACACAAAATTATTCTGGAACTGTTCAGAGGCAAATATCATCGTCTGACTACTGTCTGATTGAGGTACTTCCACAGTGAAAGAGATGGTGCAGGGAAAGATATTGTGAAGAGCAGCTGAGACACCACATTTTGTATGCCCTAGGAACATTTTTTTGGCTTAGAGAGAACAGGAAATTAAACATACCCATGAATCAGATAAAACTGAGAACACTGGGATAAAATAAGTATCACTTTAAAAGAGGATTTTATATGCTGTGTTCTATTTAGCATAACTAATAGAAAGAATTGTTACTGTTCTCTGTGGATCTTAACATGCAAAATACAAAAGATTCACTTTTTTTTAAAAAAAAAAATTTTAATATGAGAGACAGTATTCAAGGAAGGGCTATATAAACCAATCTGACTCTAGAACATTCTGCTGAAGAAAAGAAGAAATAGACTATGCACTGTGTATTGCAACAATTTATAGTTTTTAAAGTAATTTGAAACTCTTCCCAGCACATATTTTCAAGCTTCCTCCCAGCCTTCTCCTCCTGACCCACTGCCATTATAGCAAAACACTGAAAAATGCTATTAATAAAATAGCAGTTAATCTTTAGGAGTTCCTCACAAACTCACTAAGCCTGAAATGTAGCTTTTACTTAGGGCAGTTTAGGTAAGGCTGTAAGTACAGTGTTGTCTTAGAATCATTTTGCAAGCAATGAACTTTGAGAGGAATTCATTTAAAAAGATTTTTAATCCTTTGAACTTCATTAGGTAGCTCTGTTTTTCTTAATATGTTACTATGAGCTGCACAAAGAGTAAAGTTGCTAGACCCGAGTGCAAAAATAGCATAAAAAAAGCAGTTTCCAAATTAAGGACCAAACAAAGCTAAAATGAAATCAAGGAATTAACCAATATCACTCTGATGTCACCACTCACTTCAGAGAAGGTGAGAATTTGTTTTAAGGATGAAGAACTCCCATTAGGGTCAATGAATAAAAGAGCTACTTAGCAAATGATATTAGGAAAAGTGTTCAGCTTAGGTAAGAGAACTGGTAAAACTCTGGATAGGCTGTTTGGTCATAGAAATCTGTTCCTAAATCTTCATTACCTACAAGAGTATTGCTTGCTCCTCTGAGAACATCAGTCCTCCAAGTGCATTAATAGAGAAGGCTGAGGGTATTATTCCTTCTTTTTCATTCTGTTCAGCATACAAATCTCTCTAATCCAGCATGAAAGATATCTGCAACAGTATCTCTTGCAAGAATTTGCCAAAGGAGATCTCCTCACACAGTGAACATACAGAATATAACCCGTTTTCTGTTTCCTGCCATGCTGAATATTGTACTGCAGGGAAGCTTTGTATTAGGCAGAAAACAGGCAGGTGGAGGCAAACAACTTGTGTCTCACTCCCCTGCTGATAAACTTTGGCTTTTTTTGTTCTTTGTTTGTTCGTTTTCTCCCTACTGAGTGTCTTGCAGAGAAGTGCTTCCATGGCTTTGGTACTTGAGTTCAAAACTTTTCAAGTCTTCCTTCTGAAGGACGACAAGTTTATTGGGTGTTTATTTGTTTTCTTTTGTTATGAAAGAACATTTATAGTGAACCACTGGGACCTTGCAGCTAAATTTTACCTTAAACAAGCTGGTTTTGAGCTAAAGCAGAAGCTGCCATCAAGCAACAGATCCTGCAGAAGCAGGTTCAGTGTTCCAATGATGGTCTCTTTTCCACACTGTGAGCCACCACTGTGCAGCCATAAAATTCAGAGTTTACTCCAAAAGTCTGTCCAAGCACACCCAGACAAACAGACAGACATACACTCATCCCCTCCTCTCAACACCACCAGACTTCCAGAATCTTCTCCTACCTTTTTCTCTGTTTTTCTCCTGCCAATTATCCTTTAATAGGGTGATCATACACCCCAGAATATCTATATACATCCTTTTCCAGATCATTATGGTTTTTCCCCAGTTACATTTTCAAAGCATTTTTTCTAATAAAGTTTGTTGCTCTATTGGTTATTTAGCATCAATTTCCTTTAATCCACTCCAAAGGATCTGTGAAAAATGAACTTGCCTGAGAGACAGGTCACAACATCTAACTTACATGTAACTTACTTCTTTGAAATTAATGGAGCACATGATACCACCTTGTTGATATGTCACCAGAATTCCAGAATGTGCTATCACAAAATATGAGTGGGAGAAAAAAACCTCTACACAATCCCAAAAAATTAACTGATTAAAGAAAAAAAAAGCAAGCCTCTATGTCAAGAACACAAAGTGCCCAGGCATTCTGTGTATAGTCACCTTCTAAAATACAACAGTATATTTGTGGAATTAGAAATAATTTTTGTGGATGAAGAGAGACGGGAATATTTATAACTGTGGAGTAATGTTTTGTGCTGAAATTTTGACTAGGTATTTTAGTCACTCATTTTTTCCCCAGCAAAAATTAACTCTAAATACCTAAACCTACAGATTGCTGCACTTATTGACTTATTGCACAGATCAACAGGGCTTGTTTGTGAGAATGCCAATAAAAAAAATAAAACTATTTTCATTTCCAATCCACAGTCCTGTTAGTCAAAGAGCTGCACTCTTATAACTCTAGATGCTGAGGTAGGCACAGAGAAACTCACACTTCTCTGGCCTGCTCCTATTTGGCTTCTGCATAGCTGAAGGAGTGCTGTGCTCAAGACAGTGAAGCAATTCTGCTGACAGCTCTCTGGTTCTGCACCACAGTTACACCCGCCTGCTGCTCCTGTGCTTTGCTTCTGGCCACGTCATTAAACCAGCTAAAATTCACACAGGTGTCTTAGCAGGCAAACTCTCACTATGGAGCCACTATGGAGAAAAACATAACTCCTTTTTTTAAAGCTTTCAGTCCTCTGCAGAAAAGGCCTGCGGCACTGGCACAGAGCTATCCAGCTGAAAATTACTCAACATAGAGCTCTGTATTTGCGGTGTGTGTACACTGGTTAGTGTATTTTATTAGACTTAAAGCTTTTCAAACCTAAAATATAATATGTCATTATTTGGTATGGTAATTATAATATATTAAATCAGGGAGGCAATGATGCAATAGGTAGCTGTGACTGGAGGACTCACTTTAAAAGCACACTCTTTCCACAATTAAAACGCTGAGTGGAGGGGAATGGGGGTATGTTTTTAAATGCTAAATATCAGTGGCTTGTTGTTAATTATAGACATGTAATCAAGACCTTGACCACAGAAAGGGTTTTCCTGTTAAGGAAACTTCCCAGTCTCACCACTGATGAGACTCTGGCAGTTGCAGTCCCAGTGTCGGAGACTGTCACTGTTGGGACCTCAGCCCCTTTGCAAGCAGGGGCTGCCCCGAGCTCTTGGCAGCCCCGCTTGAGTCACCCCGCTCTCGGCCAGAGGAGACTTCCCAGGGCAGAGTCTCAGATTCTCATTCCACAGAACAGTTTATTCTCAGCACAGTAACACAGAAACGGCCTGAGCTGGTGCCTCCAGGGGGATCCTGAGCAGAGGAACCCCTGGGCTTTTACACCCTCGCAGTCCGAGCCGTGAGCAAGTCTCAAGTCTCCCAGAGCTCACCCTTCCTCCCGAGCCCTCGGCTCCCGCTTTGTGTCCCAGTGTCCCTTTCCCTGGCCGGTGCCACCGCTCTTGGTGCGCTTTGCTGTGCAAGGGCAAGCAGCCACGGCCTCTGTGGGCTCTCAGCCTGAACTCAACCTGCATCCCGAACTGCAGCTTGCAGAGCCAGCTACCTGCACCAGGTACTCCTCAACATTTCCCACAGTTTTAGGCTTGATGTAGGTCTTCCAGGTTTCCAGGTTTCCCAGACCAAAAACATGTATCAAAATCACAGTGACTCCTTATAACTATTGCAGATATTAATTAAATCTGGATCTATTTAACTAAAACTTCATTATTATGTAGTAATATTTCCATCACACTAAACACAAAATATGATAAGAAAATCAAAATTAGTTGTGTATGCTTTTTGAAAGCTTGCAGGAATTACTTTTAATCTCCAAATACAATAAAGACAATTCTCTCAAAGGGTAAAAATTTTTCTTTTTATTTTTAATCAGTTATTTTTGCTTACTTTTTTACAGAGCTGATATTACTGCCTTATATAGAATTAATAAGTGGAAAACATGGGTTACATATTGTATTTTAAAAATCCCATGGTTTTCAGTGGAAATGACAATAAACTTCCCTGGTAACTATTTAATTTATTTCTTAAATAAGTATCTCACTGCCAAGTCCCCAAGACAGTAATCCAGAGACAGGAGGAGCCTCTCAATAGTATGCCAACCCCATGGATATCCTGAATTATGGGCTGCAACAAACAGTGAAGAACATAATGAGGGGAAAACTGGGCCCTTGCTTCCACGCACAGAAAGCTGTGACAAGAGCAGAACAGGTTATTTGTTATCAAGACTATGCTGTGGGGTGCCCAGGTGAATAAATTTTAAAACCCAGTTAACAATGGCCACCTCCATAGGCCAGGCCATGTTTTCACAGCAAACAGCATTCCACCTCAGGTCTCAGGAATAACTTTGTCAGTCCCAAGCTTGCAGAGATGGGCTGTGTCAGCTCAGGCTGAACTCCAAGAGCTGTCGAGAAGAGCCACAACATGATTCACAAGGAATCTTATCAGTTTGCTGTGTAATAGAAGTCAGTAATGATTCCATTAGAATCTATCCATTTTTATGTTCTAAAACATGTAACAGCTATTTTCATCTGGTTAGTGGTTTTTTGACACTGAATACGTCACATCATTCCTGTTCTGTGCAAGAGCACTTCCTCAAACCTCCCCTGCACCGTGCTGTCACTTGATGTCACTATCAAGGCAGAATAAAAATTAATGATTTTAACAATCTGTATAGAAGTTCCTGCTTCTATACATAATGTCAGAGCTTTGCACTGCTATAGTTAAAGCACACTTTCAGTGCTTTGTGAGGCTGCAGTGAGCATATGCCACCAATTATTTCTTTTATTAAATCAAATAAAATTTAATGCCAAACTAGCCACATAAAACCTAACAATATTCCAACCAATTATCTCCAGACCAGGTAACCTCCCCCTATAACTATCCACAGACATAATCCAGCTCCATGATGGTCATTTGGGCTGATGCTGCATGAAAGTGCTAGATTAAAAACAAAATTGGTTGTCAAACAAATTTTCCATATGAAGACACTGAAGAGCTTTTAAGAGCCTGCTGGGCAATGTAAAGTAAAGATGTAATGTCATTTAAAAGAAAAGAATACCTAATTCCATTCAGAAAATATGTATTACACTGATTTTTTTAAAACCCAGAAGTTTTTTTCCACAAAATGTAAACCTACAATCTGGAGAGTTTTACTACTACTGTTTGAGCTAAAGCATCAGTAAAATATTACAGTATTCAGTTTACAATAGCTGTAAAATCATCTTACAGGGAAATGAAATTACAAATGATATAAATAGAAATGTCTTTATTTGATAATGAGCAGGGACTACTGGACTGGCATACTTATGCTGACAGACAAGGTAGGTGTCAGCAGCAGACATGTATTTATGCATCACCAAATGTTTACATAGAGGAATGTAACTGTATTTCACCCTAATTAATTCAATTTAAATACACCTAAAGATATTAACTTCAGCAATTAATTGTAGTTTCATCTTGCACTAGTTCCTGTTATATTCATTAAATGTGCTCTCACTTAGTTGGATTCTCTCTACGCCCACCAGTTGTCTTTCCTGTCCTGAGGCTGCTCTCTCTGTTCCAAATTTTTGCTTCAGATTTCTGCCTTTCTCTGCGCCCTTGACTATTTTCACTGTTATTTCTACCTGGTCAGATTCAATTGCTGATATTTAACTTTACCAGACTTTACTCTGTTAAGACAGATACCTGACACACCATTTGTTCTTCCATTTATTACTACCCACTCGAATTTTTGATTCTTTATATGCATACTCCTTTTATCCTTTTCTGATAATAGTACAGATATAATTAAAACTGAAATATTGGGGGGGAATGATCGGGGGGGGGGGGGGGAAGAAATGATAAAAAATGAAAGAGAGAATTGAATAATGTTGCTGAAAACACCAGTCATGTCCCTGCCCAACACCCACCAGTCACAGGCAAGACCCTCACATGGAATTGTGAGAGAACATTGTTTGGCATCGGTGCTGTAATGAATAAATTGTATGTTAGATGGACCATATCACATCAATTCCCATCACAAGTCTGAAAATCTGCAAGTGCAGCTACTGCATGCAGCACTGTCTTCACTCACTCCTAAAACAAAAAATTATTTCTTGTTTGTTTATTGTCCAGTCTTTTTATGGTGTGGTGAGCCAGTGTGTATTTTGGCCAGCAGAATGGCTTCAAGCATCACTACAGCTGCTGCAAATCCCCTAAAATTTAGTAACCTCATTTATGGTAGAGAATCAGAAAACAAATTTTCATATATAAAATTAGATCTTATCAAGGTAATGAGAAGTTTCCATACTAAAATTCTTTATTTCTTAATTCAGATTTCAAACTTGATAGTTCTACAGCCTGAAAATATGTTTAAGTCCCATATAAGATTTATTTGTAATATATTATTTTTAATCTATGGTTCCAATGTTCCCACAGACTGAGGCTGATTTTTGACACTTTTTTACATTTATTTACAGTGCATTTTCTCTCATAAAGTGTTTTCAACACAAAGACAATCACATTAGACTGGCATGAAGAAAAAATAAACAGAAGCACCCTTTTACAATTGTGACATATATGTAACATGGAAGTGTAAATACGGATTCCTTGAGGGTTATTCTACTTGTCTAATGTCTATCCTTCTGAGGCTGTACAAGGATTTTACACCATGGAAGAAATTGTACCTAAATCCTATATATTTTGGAAGCTTTATTTCACTCTATGTTCTACTTAAGAGGTAGATGACCCCAGAAAACAAACCATCTAAAATCATGAAGACTGTTTATTCAAAAATGCAATTTTAAATGCAGAAGTCTTGTTTAAATACACATACACACATACAAGTGCATCATTGCCTAAAATAGATCTAAATTAGAATAAAGCAGTAATGACAAAATCCCTGATTCTCAGTCATGAAGAATAAGCTCTTTCAAATTTTTACCCATAAAAATATTACAGCAAGGTTTGATTAAAGCAACAAATTGACTGTCCTAGATGAGCATGAAAAACATAATCAATTCAAAAGCAATTGGGAAAGTCTAACATATAGATTTAGGGTTTGTGGGTTATTGGTTGGTTGAGCTGGATTTCATTTAAAGATCTAAAATAACTAAAATAAACAGACATAAAAAAATTACAGAAGTGTTTCTAACTAACTTTCACATGCTAATAATCAAGTGAGCAAAAATTAAGTCATATGTAACCCTTCATGTCTGTTGCCATGTAATACAGCTGTCCTTGACTTATGTTTCCTAAAGGCATAGTTCCACATATAAATTTCTTCTGTATTTTTTCTGAAATACTTCACCAATCAAAAAGAGGAGAAAAAAAAGGACAAGTATTTTACAGGTCTTCTACTACAAAGTGTTAAGAGTCAAATTCTCACTCATTTTGCTACCAGAGGAGTACTTAATTTTATTAAAATTTCATATTGTTCTAGCATGAATCACTAAACAGACAAATGTTAGTAAATATCCAAAATGTGTTGTGTGTGATTCACGGAAACAGAGCACTGACCTAGGCTGTAAAACTGATACATGTATATTTAAATGTCTAATTGACAGAACTTGTGCAGAAGGAAGTCACAGAGGAAAAATTTATAAAGACTAAAAAAAAATATGAGGTTTAAGAGAATTAATTTTTACACTGCAAATCAGATTAAAGAATTTGATGTCTTTTTCCTTAGTGAATACATTGTTTACAGGTGTCTTAGAACTATTACAAGTGATCAAAATTATCTGAAGACTAAAATAGCAGAGTGCTAATAGAAGCTGGTAACATAGGAGGGAATTAAAGGGATAGATTGCAATCCTCGAATATCTGCATAATTGTTGTTTTATCATCTTTGATTATAATTTTTTAAAAATAGAACAGTGCCCAAATTCATCCTTTCTTTCATGTCTAACTTTACAAAAAGTTAATCTTACCATAACCTTCTGCACACAACTTTCTCTGTCTCTGCATTTCTTTCTCATCTGGAATTCAGAAACACACAGGCAGGTGTGTTTCAGGATTTCCCCCCACCCAGTTCCTCCAATACTCATTCTCAAAAAAAGAAGGGCATGAAAATGTGATCCACTATTTGACTGAGTTTGAGGATAATACACATAAGGTACATACAGGGAAATATTGTTTCCTGACTATGTACAGAAAATTAGACACTACTAGTGGAGACAGCTCTTTAAAAAAAAAAAGTCCATGGATTGTATGCATCCAAATAATTTGGGAAATAGAACATGAAACAAAATTCTTGTACTAAATTGGAATGTAAAAATCTAAAAATTATATCAAATCTAGTTCTTAGATAGTCATAGTCATGTGAAGTCAATATGAAAACTACTGGATCTTGACTAACCTTGAAAAGTGGCTTCTCTTCCACATCTTGTGGCAAGATTCTGCACAGTACAACACAAGGAAACAGACCTTGTCTGTAGACATTTAATTTAGCTTTATTAATATATGTAATAAGGCCTTACAGTTAGTCAAATTAAGATATAAGTAGACACTTACTACTATATAACTTGAAAGCTTTATGGGGAAGTTCCTACTTGTGAAGAAAGTAGGCTAAGATATGAGATACTGAATAAATACTGTATTTTCAGCCCCAGCTCTAGTCATTCCCAGTCTTCTGTAGATTCTTACTGACAAAAATGTTCAAGATAACATAATTCACAGATTACACCAAAATTAATAACATAATCCTTATAACAAGAGAAGTATTAAAATATGAGATTAACACTACTAGCTGAAGATAGGAGAGCAAAGAAGAGAATCGAAAGGGAAGTACTGCAGAGGTTACAGATTATGGTAACACAAAATACCTTATAAAACAACTGTTTAATTCCACAACATCAATGGAAAGCAGCAAGAGAGTGACACTGACCTGAGTTTCCAGAAGGCTAGGAAAGTAAGATTACAGGTAAACAATTTCACAGAATGATAGCACAGTTAGAGATCATCTAGTCTGCAGATCATCTAGTCCAACACAACTGCCAAGGCAGGGTCCCCCAGAGCACGTGACACAGGTGCATGTCCAGATGGGTTTTGAATGTCTCCAGACAGGGAGACTCCATGACCTCCCCAGGCAGCTGTTCCAGTGCCCTGACACCCTCAGTGCAATGAAGCTGAGGTTGAACTTCTTGTGGTTTGGTTAATGACCATTGCTCCTCATCCTGCCACTGGGCACCACTGAAAAGAGTCTGGCACTATCCTCTTGGCACTCACGTTTGAGATATTTGCACTCACTAATGAGATCCCTGCTCAGTCTTCTGTCCTCTGGACTAAACAACCCAAAAGGCAACTCACACCTCCACCAAACCTGTCCCACAAGCAAACAAACAATGACCAAAACAAATCCCCACCACTGTTAATCTTTCATGCTCCTGTTCATGTTCTTAACTCGTTATAATTTGTCTTCTGGTAAAACATTGATCTTGAGTAGTAAGACTGCCAACTGCACTTAAATATTGATAACCTAGAAACTAGGGTTGTCATGCTTTAAAATATATCAGTAATGTTCACATATTTTACATTCTGAGGGACATCTACCTTTGTAAGATGAATACTGCTTGAGTACTCACAGTTACTTCAGGGTCTACTTATGCTACTGTACACCTTGCAAATGAAATTCAAATCATATTTCACACATGCCAAATAATAGTGAGGTTTTGAAGAAAAACTGATAAAATCAGATTAAAAGAGCCACAAAATTGTTGGGTTTTTTACCAACAATTGAGGGTAAAGTCCTCAGTGTAGGTTATACAAGAGGCCTGAGATATTGTCAAGCCATAGCTCACCCTGTGAGCAAATCTGTGATAAAAATTTTGCCCTTCTCACAGTTGTCTGGGAATATGCAGAAGCAGTTTTATTTTCTGTATGTAGTTCATGCTATGTAGTTCATGCAGCTCCTTCATGGAGGGTTCTTATCTTAACAACCTGCTCCAGCTCCCAAATTTTTTTTCTCTGAATTCACTCATCTGTTTCCTCTGAGGCACT
Source organism: Melozone crissalis (assembly GCF_028551555.1). Lineage (NCBI taxonomy): Eukaryota > Metazoa > Chordata > Aves > Passeriformes > Passerellidae > Melozone > Melozone crissalis. The sequence continues at coordinate 31,211,367 of NW_026535783.1, read as the reverse complement.
ACAGGCTTGTTGCCTGGCTTGCATTATCAAGCAATCTACTGTTAGTAAAACAAAGGGAAGAGAGGGGATGTACTGCAGGAAGAAGTATGATACGTATTTATATGTGCAGAGACATCTGGAGATAGAGAGATCTAGCTAGCCCCTTTGCAAGACACCACCACTGCTGAAGGGATTCAGCCTGTGAGTGATAAGAGTCAGAGGAAAGAAATTGATATTGTTTATCAGCATGGGAATGGACTCTTGATATTTATGATCATATTCAGTAGATGATTTAAAATTACTTTTTTAAACACCATACTTATTAATCTACACCCTATTATTCACAGCAAGTACAACAGAGAAATTCAAAAATTTTTAGTACCCCTTATGAGAATAAGCTGATATCTCTTTTATAAGGAAAGAACTATGGCACAGAATTCAACATGAAGCTTCACATTGCAAACACTTAGATCACTCTGGTGGTTTCAGTGGCTGGGGTTGAACCACAGCAATCACTCATTATGTTCTCTCCTTTTTCCCATCAAAGCATTCCTAAGTATTATACATTTCATTTATCCAGGTAAAAAAAGAACTTGGATATAACACTGGAATCTGCACGCACAGGCTGAGGCGATCAAATGAAAATAGGTATGGTCAATCTGCACACTGACACAATTTAAAACATGAGTATATTTCACTGTATTGCCAACAAATATTATCAGATTTGGCCCAGCTTTTAAAACCATAGTTTTTTCTTGTTGCAATAATAATAACACAACCATTGAGCAATTAAACACTTAAAATAGCTTTCTGATTTGCAGTATATCTTGGAGACGATCATCTTCACTTATATTTAACAACTTAGAAAAATGGGGAGATGGCTCTTTCAGTAAGTCCTACTAAGTCTTTACTAACTGGAGCTCACAGTTATTAATCTGCTTGATATTTCCTTTATTCTTGGTAAATAATGACAAACATGCACAAATATATGTGTATGTGGCACTTAAAACCATAGAGCATTCAGCTCAGGGAAGAAAAATCTAGTTGCATTTGTTATTTTCCTGCTCATTCTGCATTCTCTTCATAAGAATGAAAATCACTATTAAATTTAGGTTTCAAGTGAAAAGGAGTCATCATTTTCTGTTACAAAACTGCACTCTTTCTACACTCAAGCCTACTTGTACAGTATCTCTGTACTACGGGTTAATATGATCTGAAGTTAATATGATTATTTCAGATGACATTAGAATGTCATTATATGATAATTAGTGATGAATGCCTTCTCTTCTGGCTGTTTATATTTAAAAGAAAAATAAATACATAAGGAAACACTTTCTACTAACGAAGATTCCACTTGACTCCTGCTGATTAATGTTGAAGCCAGCAGAACAAATCTTCTGCAGCTTTACCTAATGAAAACATTCCTCTTGCTGTTTTCTTGACACAAGACAAGGCATTAATTTAAAGATTACAGGAGTTACAACAATATTCAATATACAAATAGTGTAAGTTAAGGCCAAAATTTGAAATAGTATCTACAACTTCCTAAATGATTTTCTTTAAATTCTTAGGCTACTGTAGCAGCATCATTAGATCACTTTTTCCAAAAGTGATAATATTAGCAGGTTGTGAATAGCTAATTTGACATGGAAGGAAGTGCAAAATCTAAAATTCTATTCTAGTAATTGGGAGGACATTAGAACTGAGATTCCTTTCACATTTGCTACGGATATATTTGCAACAAATATGACTATGCTGTGCAGTGGATATGCAACTGACAGCTAACGTAGATTTTCTGGTGAGTTTGTTTATTTTAAGGCTGTCAGAATTCATGCAAAACAGCAGGCTTTTGCAGGCATACATTTCAATAAATCTTAAAATATATTAAAGGATTTTTTTTCTATTTGTTAGCAATAAAAAAATATGCTAGAGGGAAGACTTACTTGAAAGAATATAGTATTCTAAAGACACAAATACTTTTAAAAATTAATCATCAGGTTAACATCACAATTTAAGAACTAATGTCATGGCTTCCTTATTGTCACATCTACATGATCCACTCCGTGGATGACAAGCTTAACACTACATTGATAAAAGCCTATATTTAGAGTAGGCAAAACAGGAAGCATTAGTCAACCTCATAGGCTATTTTGTAGAGATCGCCATATTTCCTTTATCCAATCTGAAATTTAAATAAAATTATTCAGAATAAAACTAGCAGATAACTGAGCAATTAAGTTATGTCTTCCTGTGAAGAGAGAAAAATAGTTATTCTATAAAGCAAGAATTTATGTTGTTTTAGTAGAGCATGCTTGAAATAAAGTTATTTCATAAATCCAAATGATGAAAGAAAGGAATTTTTTAAGCAAATTTAACCATAGACTCTCCCTGAAGGAGGAAAAGAAGATAAACTGTTTCACATGAGGTTTCACTAATCATGTATTTTAACAGATGATACAAGAAATTTTAGCAGGTACCATTGAAAAAAAATCTGTTCAATAGTCTCCTGCTGATTTCATGAAAGGTGACTAACACTAGGCATCATACATTTGATATCTTTAGTGTTTTGTCAAACAAAGATATTTTATTTGCACTTCTATCTACTTTTCCATGTGATTCTCACACAGTACTGGAAGAATTAGGAAAGATTCATAGCGTATGCAAAAACAGAGCTGTCTAGCTAAATGTTTTTTCATCTTCACAGTAGTAAACAATCCCAGGTTTTTAGATAACAGCACTGAAAATTATCAGTACATTTCATTTATTCTTAATGCTGAAGCAAGTTCTCTAATGGAACTTAAGATGCCAAGAGGTTACACATGGAAATACCTACTACAAGGCTGATTCCAGAAGCATGACCTGTGAGGTAAGCAATGTTCCTTGAACATCAGATGCAACAGAGGTACATTTTAGATGAGGCTTTGGAAAAGCCTGCAATCCAGTCAATGGCACATTGAGCCCAGCACCCAAGCACAACAGGATTGGCCAAACCTCCTGTCTGGGGTCTTAAGCACAGATTGCATTGTAAATTTCAGTGTCCCTTTAAAGGCAAGCCAGAAAAACTCTTCAGCTCAAAATATAAGACCAGTATTTTCTCTGCTTCATTTACTTAAAATTGATTTCTGCACCTCAAACAGCTTTAAGTGGGATGCATATTATAACCACAGTTTAGGAAAGATGCAGCAGGAGTACTAACAAGTTTAAAATATTTTGAAAATTTCCAGTAACAGTTTGAAGTGCATTACATCATTTCAATAACTTTATTAGAGTAAACTCAACTCTGTTGTTTTTATTCTTCCAACTCTCACTGTCAATTTCTACAGCCTTTTAATCTGGCACAATTACTCTCTGCACAACAGAGGCCTCTACAATAATGCTGAAAGCATACAAATGGATGACTTTGAGAACAAATCAGGCTGTCCTATCCACACAAATACAGTCTTACTGCAGCAAACTGCATTTAACAAGTCTACATTCTAAAATGTTATACATTTACATTGCTTGTAGATGAAAAATCCTGACAATGCAATTCTACAGTAACACAATCTCCTGCTGACCATTTTCTTTACAGATGTAATAAAGAAGAAGGGCCAGCTGAGATTTGTAACAGTGCTCTGAAATATGCTAAAGGACTTTCTTCTGTTAGGTGTATTTGCATAGATTGATCTGGAATGTAAAAGCCCTAAGGATCACTTCACCTAGTTCTTTTCATTAAAATCTTTAACAAATATCTCTGAAATCCAGCTACCAAAGGTACACTAAATATACTACCTGACATTGAGTAAATTAACAGGTACATTTCTACTATTCAAAATACTTCATGTTAGAGTACAGTCAAGGACAATTGCCAATTTTAAAAAGCAGTGAAGTTAAACAGAGGATCAACACAATCCCTTTCTAAAATTAATTCTAAGATTTTCTTCTGCCTTGTATTGGCAAGTTTAAGAACTTTTTGACATTGAATTTTAACACTTTCAGAACGCTCCTGAAAGTAGTGGCAAATAAAAACACATCTGGTGTTTCCCATAAATAAAAACCATATAAACTCTCCCTACTACAATCATCTCTCTCTACACAGACATGAAAACAACTAAAGTATTTTTAAATTAACATTTCAGATTTCTTAACCAGCACTAACACTGAAAAAAAAAAAGTAGTGTCATACTTCTAATATTGAAAACTCTAGGCATGAAGTTTTTTATGAACAGCCAGTATACTGAAGAAACGATCTCACTCCAACAGCTTTAAAGAAAATCAACTAAAAACATACAAAATGTGACAAAATAATGGACATCCTACAGAAAAATTTTTATTTGACATCCATAACACAAAATAATAGGAATCGTGTTTCTCTGCGTTTCTTCTATAAGGTGTCTTAAGATCAAATATTGACAGGCTTGCACAGAAAACCAGTGGCAAAATTTTTACAGCAAGACTGGAAATGGTCAGTATTCCATGTATTTCTTTGCCACGAAATCTGAAAGGCTACACATAAATTATTAAAGTAACAAATGATGCAGTACAACCTTGCATCTGATTTTAAGAAAGGATTATTAATTTTTTTTTCTACTACAATGCAGATTCTGAAAGCTGGCAAGATATTTGATATCCAGGCTGACTTGAATGAAGTGATGCTTTCAAATTAATACATAGCAGCATGAATACACTTAAATTTAAGGGCTTATAGGGTGAGCTTTGAGAGCTAATAATAAAAGCATATGTCCAATTTTAAACCAGATAGGCAACATTATGCCTTTTTGATTTGCAAAAGTTACAATTTCCCCTTAAATACATTTTAAATTAAAATGCCATCTGTTTCAAAGCTTTAACAGTGACCAAATTATTTACTTTCAATTCAGCTGGCTAATTCAGTGTCTGTGTTCTCTCACTGAACTAACGTTGTCAGTAGGATGGGATAAACTGGCATTTATTGATGGAAGGAGCCAGCAACAGGAAATATTCTGTGTTCCAGAACAGCCTAACAGCCCAAGACCCATACCTTCTGAGTATGGAGGTGCACTGGACTGCCACCAACCTTAATGTGGGGAAAACATGTCCCTGCACTGAATGACACTGCTTTGTAGCAGACATGCAATAAGCCCTCACATTTGTTTTCCAAAATCAAGTTGCAGTTTATTTTTTGTAGCAGTTATCACTGTTCATTACTTCTCCCTACAACAAGCAAGAATTTAAATGAGAATTCTTATAAACAAAATTTAGAGTTTTCATTTTAAAAAGCTACAAGAACAATTATATTCTTTAGAAAGTATGTTCTTCTAAAATGGGAATATATTAAGGACAATTTGTACTGCATTAAGTGCTATGGGTTTATACTATTTACCAGTAATCCTCAAAATCTTCTGTTCAGCGAAATATAATGTTTTCTCTGTCTGATGGCAACTTACTTTTACCATTGTCTTAAGAACAAGAAGCTCCCAGTGCCTTCCCACAAGAAACAGTCATCATTCAAAGCTGCAAGAGGGCAGGCATGGAGGGCTAAATTTGCTGCCTAAAATGTGACAGCTGCTGGAGTGCTATGACTATATAAATCTGTATATACCATAGAGCAGGGACGTAGGACAGAAGCTTCATCATGACTATCAAAACCTTTATGGCTCTCAAGTTTCTGCTCTAAACTGCTGTTGGCTTTGGAAGAATCTTATCCTTACTCTTCCCAGGTGTGACTTTCTGTCACTGTTTTGCCTTTAGAAATTTTAAGCCATACCTTGTCTCTCCTTAGCCTACATGGCTTTTGGTAAAAAATATGGTTGTTCGTAGTGACACTTGTATTTAAGAAGTAACAGTGACACAAGTATTCTGCAGGTCTTCACTACTGAGAACTGCTGCTATAACATAAAGATTTTAATGCATTTAAGGTTGGTGAACAGGAAGATGGAGAAGATATAATATTACCATAGCAATTTTGACAAAGAATTTTAAGTTACTCAATAGCCAAACTTTATAATATTCATTTCCAGAAGTTTAGTCAGTCCTTCCATGGAGTAACAATACAATGAAAATTATAAAAACATCAATAATATTAGTATCCCTTATTAAGCAGCAATGTAAATGAGATAGTCTTTACTCATCTCATTATAAACAATAATATCTTATGCAAATAAATTCTGCAATAAAAAAGGACAAGTAACTAAAAAAGGAATAATTCTTATGTGAAGGCTAAATGCAAAGATACCTAAATTTGATATCTGAAGCAATATTATCCCATGTGTGGTGGTGTAGCATGGCTGGGATGTAAAGTTTAGGCAATGTACATTACATTATAAGCCTAAAGACTTATAGGTTGAGGAATTAATGACTGGAATGAATGGCTCTGCAACTGACAAGTACAAATAACCTTCATTACATACTCTAGCGCAGAAAACAGGTGGAAGACTTATATCATTTTGGGATTAAATAAAGTTTTTTTCCAATAACTTTCACTATATACATACCAAAGTGAGAGAGGAGAAAAAAAAAAAGGCATGCATGCAGGATTTTTTCTTCCTCAATTTTTCCAAAGAGTTGACCTGGCAATTTTCAATTTGAATCATAAGAATCTTTAAAAAAAAAAAAAAAAAAAAAGGAAAGTAAACAAACATCAACAATTGCAGTTCTGCTCTTGTTACAGCCTCTTTCACCCTAACAGTACAGAAGAAAGAATAAGTAACAAAGCTGCTATGTGTCTGACCCTCATCTTTTCACTCTCCTTTTTTTTGTCTACTGAAACTAGCCCAAAACTACCCTTAATGCTTGAAGAATAAGTAGCACCACTTTAGCAACATCATATCATTATCAATATTACTATAAAGATAGGGGAAAACATGACAGGTTTTAGTTGATAAGACTTGCTACTTGTTAATGCTTTCTAATAAAAAAGAAGAAAAAATTAAACCCATTAAACCCAGATTTTTATTTTATCTGCAGTTGATTATTAGTATTGCTTACAGACTTAGAGAAAGAAGTTCTAGGTAAAAAATTTCCCAAATTTCTCTATCTGGCCTCACAGGAAAGGCACTTGATTTAGCAACTCTTCTCAACAGAGTATAAAAATACAACCTTAATTTAATGCTACAAGATTACCAGGGCCACAGTGATGAACTGTGTATCCAAAATAGAAGTTAATTATGCTAGGAAGTTCTAAAAATATTCTAAGATTAATCATCCTCTTCATTCACCCAGAGAGGTCAGTCTACTCAGCTTTTGGTCTTTATGTTCTAAAAGTGTGGTTTACACATCAAGAGGATAAATCAGCTGTTGGAGTTGAGATGGTAAGAAACTGATTTATTTCAGACTTTTTGTCAACTGTTTTATTTAAAAATTTAAAAGAACAGCAAGGATATCATATTCTGCAGACAGCAAAAAGCAAGCAGTTTGTGAAGATATTTCTTGCAATTTATTTTTGTTGTTTCCTTAAATGCTTTCCTATTTTTAAATTTTAAAGGATATTTTTATATACCTTATGTACTGAAGCCTTTAAAATACCACTTTTAAATATAAACAGCCTCCCTCTAATTTCATTTCTTAAGATTATATCAACTTCTTTATCCTATAATTCATGGCAACTATGAAAACATTAATGAAAATAAAGTCATCTCCTAAGAGTGAACCACCTCATCAGAGCACTGTCAGTACAGCCTCTGTGCTGAAGTAGCCATGCATTTTTAATGAATTAGGCTTTAATGAATTAAGACTAAAAATGCAGAAATAAAATGTCCTTGAGAAGGACCTCACCATTCTTTATAAAACTACAGAGGAATTCAACAGAAAATACTATCTTCTGAGATTTACCTTTTACATAACTGCAGTTTTACAAACCACATTCAAAACTTGCTCCAGGATTGCTGCTTTTTGGAGATAAAGGTGATATATCCTATACTCAACAAAGCAGAAGAGGAATAACACAAAACACAAAAATATTTTTGTACTTCTTATAAATGCCACAATGTTAAGGCAAATCGTTAATAAAAATGGGATATTGCTAAGGCTGACCAGATCCTCCTCAACGAAGAATTAATTCTCCATTTATGACACTGTATTGAAGTCTGCCTGTAAAAGTCTACTAAATAAACTAATATTTAAAAAACACTGTTCTAATTTAATTTTTGTACAAAGTGTAAAAATGCACACACACTCACACACACACACACAAAATATATAAATACATTCCTTCTAAAGGAAATAGTTTGGAACTAGATTAAAATAAATAGACACACACAAACAGCAGGAGTTAATTAAGAGATTTCCCCCCTACAGATAAGCTCTTAAAGAATATTTAACATTCATATATCAGAATCCAGACATTCATGATCAAAATTACCATTCAAAATAGTTGTCAAATACAGAGATTTTGTAATTACAAACAACATTTTTATCATAAGTAATGTCTTGAATTTACATCCAAGTGGTAGATAGCTAAGAGTTGTTAATCATTAAATTACATAGAGATTTTAAATCAATTATTTGAGAACTAAATAAGAAGATGCTTAAGTGCCTTCTTAATATCAACAAATAAATATTAATCTATACCTATGGAAAAAATAACCATGTGTGTACCTAGCACCCACAAAAAACTTGCTTCATTGAATGTAAGGGCCTAACTTATCAAATGGTCTCCTGTTATTTTTAACTTTCCATGACTATTTTTCAGCTGCCTTGCAGCTCCTACCTGGAGAAGAACAATACAGTTGCTTCTACATTGAAGATATTTATCTAATAGCCCCAAAAGCCCAGCTTTCCTAGAGACCTGTTTCTAAACAAGACATGTAAGTTTTGTTCCCTGTAATGTCCCTCTACATGCATATCCATAAACTTTACAGGCCAATGAGCTGCTCTAACCTGAAGAAATTAGCAGCTACAATATTACTGGTTTCTAGGAAGCACAAACTTTAATGTTTATATGCCGACTAACAAAAGGAAAATCACTGTCTGCTAAGCAGCTTCATCCTGTAAGGCAATATAGTCAAATGTATCAATTTCTCATGCTATGCATATCAAGCAGGACTGACAAAGCTAACAGCTTAGGGTTGGACCTCCCTTTAGGGCTAGCTAATCCCCCTGACACGACTGCAATATCCCTCCAATGTGTGCATCACTGCCAGAGACTTCTGGCCCCTTGAAGTACAAGGCTGCTACTTAGGTGCACCCAGTTAATTTTCATTAAAACAGGATAGGGTACAATTCCAGTGAAAGCGGTCCCACATAGAGAAGCAATCTTATCTGAAATGACAACAGCAATAGGAAATTATGGCCCTCAGCCTGCACATTTATAAAATTCTCAACTTTTCAGCAGAATTTAATCTCAAAGGAGTTGCAGAAGTAGAACTTGTACTTGTATACATAGAAATGTATAAGAACCACAAAAGTACTACCATGCAGGCAAGGGGTGAAGGTGTGGGAAAGCACTGTAAAGCCTCTGCGACATCGTAATTTTTATTTTTATTTCAAACAATTGTGGGTAGTTAATTCATTATTAAAATGTAAGCATTGTAAGTAAGATAAGAAGACATTAATAAGCTGAAATAAAAGTGAAAAATGGAAGTGCATTCCACAAACTTGTGCTTAGTTCAGATGAACTTATTGGAGAGAATGCTTTTCCACAGAGTGCACATAGTGCAATCAAGCACTGGATAGTAAATAATTAGTATACAGTATAATAAATGACAGCAGCTCAAGTGTCTGAAAGATGGGGTTTCCACAAAAGGGTAGTTCAGGCTTCTAATCCTAATACAGCAAAATTAATTTCCACATGGAAGCAAAAAGATAGCAAATACACTTTTCTGCAATGTGTATTTTGTTGCTGCATGGTTATTTAAGGATTTAGAAAGCTATTAAGCGCAGATACCTATCACTCTGTGTGGCTTTAAAAGCATCAATGTCTACTGTCAAAACATTCACATTCATCAAGTGGTTCCTTAGAAGAGCGCTTGTTTTTATTATGCTAATATCCAAACACATAAGTAAAAACAGCTGCAGAAAAAGAGGCAGGAAAGAAGCCTTTGGCACAGAAAGCAACACACTACCATCTTTTATCCTTTATTTTTGCATGAACAACATACTGTCATCTTTTTCTCCCTCATCTTTCATGGGGCACAGCTTTAATTGGTGGAAGTTTGCTTCAAGTACCCAGTAGCTGCCATCAAAGGCTTTCTGGGTCAATGAACTGTATTCACTGCTGTGAATATAGGATGTGCTCAGAAATAAAACAAAAGCACATGATTTTCAAGACATCTTGGCACAAAGATCTTGATCAGTAATGTCTTGAAAAGCCTGAAGAAAAGTTATCAAAAGAAAACTTTTGACCTAATGCAAGATAACTCTGAACTAAATTACTATTTGGGTCTTCTAGACTTAGAGTAGAACAAAGTAACTTCAATCCAGCTGCAGCCCAGACATAACGCAGTTCACCTCTTTTGATGGCTCATGAATAAAGGAACAGCTACCCTAAGGCACTTATCTAAATACCATAGCCTCCTCATCTCAAAATATCCCGTGCTCCAGTCTTAACCTCGAAAAACAAAGTGTACTTTTGACTGGATAATTCCAACTGCCAATACTCTAGACTGCAAAACTGCCAAGCCACTTGGGCAAAGTTCCTTTCATGAACTGATTAACATGTCAAGAAACACACTTAGTGAAGAGATACTATACTGAGGAATACTGACTCTGAAAAGCCGTCTATTAATCCGAGACTGATTAATTAGGCTGAAAAGCAACAACTGAAGAAATAAAATGGAACAGTTTTGTATGGCTTCTGTCATATTCAAGTGTAGGCTACACTACCCTGATTCTATTTCACTGCCTTTTGCACTTCCACACTGATATTTCTTAGCATAAATCATAATTTTTTTTTCTGGGTAGGAAGCAAAGATTAATTATAATGAGAGCTTTTAGCGTAATTGACTGGATGTTTAGACTGGTTCTCAGTTAAGAAGAGGTGGGGAATGGAGTAATATGGTAAGGCCAGCTTTAGTGTAAGTTTTCCCCAAGGGCCTGTTTCCTCTTCTTTATTAGTCTGACCACAGCAATGGTACTTCACAAATATGTGGCAATGGTTAAGTTTTAGGGGAAAATAATTAAATTTTTTGGTGTCTTTTGATGAAGAAAAATTTTACACTCACTAACTAACAAAAGGAAAAAAAGGACAAAAATAATAGAAAATATTGCAATCTGTACTGTACACAATATCTGTGATTGCTATTGGATACACAATAGCAATTGACACCAAAATACATTTAAAATGTTAAGCCTCCATAACCTCCTTTCTGTCCGTCTAAAAAAATCAAAGTCTTCAAATAATTAAAATGTCTAGACCTGCCAGCACTGTTCATTTGGTCCTGCCCAAGAGTATTTTAAAAGCCTGAGGGGTGCATGTCTTTGGCATTTACAATTAATGTCTGCATTTGAAGGAGCTAAGTCTTGCTCCCAGCTCCACAGCTTGACCAGAATTCCATTCCTCCAAATCTAGATAGGAATTTTAGGCATGTGCTCTGATTAAAAAAAAAAAAAAAACCAACAAACAAACAAACAAAAAAAACCCAAACCAGAACCAACAACAACAACAAAAAAACCCCAAAAAACAAGAACAACAAAAAAACCCCAAACCAACAAACTACATTCTACATTAAAACAATGAAGTGTGAAGTGTTAAGTATGATGTGAAGATAATTATTCAAACTGTGATTGCCAGTATACATTTGCCTCTAGGATGTTCAACTCTATTTGTTATCTATAATAGAAAAGCTTCCAACTGCACATATTCTTAACTAGAATACTGTTTGTATGTATATTTCCTAAAGTATCCAGACTCATGTTCCCTTTCTCTTTTTTCCATGTAGTACACAGAATTATTATTTAGGTATGTATTTAGATAGTATAACTGATTTTACAAGAGTTATAAACACTCAAAAAATTCACTGCCATGCTGCATATTATCTTTTTCTATGAACATTTCTTTTTCATCTAGAATTTCCATGGATAATATGCAATATCCAAAAAAAAAACCCCAAAAAACCCACAAACAAAAATAACCAACAAAAAGAATATCTAGACACTGAAGGGAGAAACAATTACAGGAACACCAGTTAATTAGTTATGGTCTATCACTGAATATAGGTAACGCAAACTAATGAAAGAGACAAATATTCCCTACAAAGAAATAAATATCACATAGGAGTTGAAATACTGCACAAGTTTCATTAAATGTATTAACTATATTACATATAGTGTAGCAAGTATATTTTTAGTTTATGTTACACTTTCCTTAAATTATGAAATTGTAGCATCTTCTCACAGCTGATTCTTGAAGTCAAACTGAATGCAACTCTATGAGACTACTTTTTTGGCACAAAAATTTAAAAAGCAAGAATCTATCCAATTGAAGGAAAGTTGCAAAAGCAATTATCCTGAAATCTCTTAAATTTATTGCAAAGACTTCCAATAACCTGACAACAAATGCAATTGGGCTTGAGAAAACACACATTCACAATTTTATTTTTTTAATTTGTTCTGTAACAGCACGCAGAAAAATGTTTCCATTTGTGGAGCATTTCAGGAGTTTTACACAGTTCTGTGATTGCAAATACCAAAATACAATTTTAATGCAGCAAGCACATTAAGATGGAGCTCACCAATCAACTAGAGAATGAAATTATGTCACAACATAGTAGACACTCTGCATGCATTTCAGCCATATTTAAAGAAAAACTCTTTTCAGCTTGCCATGAAAAAAAATGCTGTTATTTACACATCATCAAAATTCTTTATAGAGAGCAGCATTTTAACTGAGTGGGGCAGAAACCCCTGATCTAACTGAGATGCAGACTTAAAAGGCAGAAATAAAATGGGAAGAAGTGTATACTTTTCATTTATTCTCAGTTCAGTCTGTGCCTTTCAGAATTGTATAAGCTTGAATAAATGAAAAGAATATGAACCTGACCTTCTATAATTCTACAATTACTGGCCAAGACTTCATGCAAGGCAGCATTCCTAATTTCATTTTATGAGAAGGATCTTGTAGATGACTAGAAAAACATGAAGACTTAGCAAACCCCTGGATACTTTAATTCTTTCTTTTTAAATTGACTCTGCTTGGAACTTTCATCAATTTACTTTCATTCTTTTTAAGATATTCCACAAGATCCTTGATTAAATTCAGATAAAAGGCCAATGCTTTGTTTTTGTTAGAGACACATGCAGTAGTTTGAGAAAGGCGCTGTGATACTTTTATGATTCAGCATGTGCATAGGCATTACAGTCCCTAAGTTACCATAGGTTCAGACAAAGGTTACAGTCTCTTCCAACTGGAAAGAGTGAAAAGGTTATAAATAATCCTTGTTTCATGAATAAGAAACTGCATTTAAAATATTCAAACGTCTGACAGTTCATGAAATTCTGTTAAAGAAAGTTAGAAATTCAGCTAATCAGTATAGCTTAGGACAAACCTGTTTCATGTGGAAATTTAAATTTGTATTTCAAAGGCCAGAGCATGTAACACCCACTGAATCAGAGTCTGGCTGAATCAACAGGACATGGCCTGAATAAATGATCTTTCCTCAGGCCTAACTGAATAATAAAACCTTATCATCTGTATCAAAACAAAACCAACAAACTCCCCTAAGCATTTTGACCTATTCACAGCTAATTTAGCTATAGTGACAACTCCGTATGATAACTACAAACTGAAAAGTGAAAACTCTCAAGAGTGATAAAATTGGTGAAAGAGTCAAGGAGTCTATGTAAACGCATTACCCACGGGGAACACTCTGCAGGTTGCAGTGACATTGCATTTTAGGCTGACTTGAGTCCAGGCTGTTTTAGCCTGCCCTCTGTGTCAAATCCCCCTTCCACCAGCAGCTGAGCAAGTTTCTCCCCCTCTGGCCACTCCAACATCAGAGGCTTCCCTTACTCTGAGATGAATGTTTATACTTCCTGTTGAACTAGGGTACAGTAAAAGCTACTTGCAGAACTATATTACTTTTTAACATCTAAATTAGGTAAACTGAATTACATGAGAGACAACTTCTAATCTCTTGAATACCACCTGAGATGCTAAATAAAATAATTTTCTCTCCTATTGTTTGGTTTTCCTGCAGATATGAAATACTATGATTTGTGATATTTCAATTCTGTTTAACAAAACAGTGCCAACTTTTAAATTCACAAATATGTTTCTTGATGCGATAAAAAACATTGTAGGCAATGTGGCAGAAGGAGATCAAGTAAAGTGGAGGAGGTTTTCATGTATGTATTAATATTTAAACATAAATCTAAAACTTCATGGTACTATAATAATACAATTGAAAAAATGGCTACATTAAGAATCCAAAGGCAGAATTAATACCACAATTTCATATGTTGCCTAGCTTAAATTAAGTCACAGTTAACAGAGATCTTACATTGCCTCTCTTCTACTCTTTTGTGTACATACTCATGGGTAGGGAAAACCCCAAACAAAGTTTAATCACACATTCACAGACAGTAATAGTGGAAAAAATGCCAGGTATTGGGCAGTAAAATAGACACTACTTACTTGACGCAATACAGATACAGTCAAACCTCTAAATAATTTTTACTGAAACATTCTTTTGATGTTAAGAGTATTTTACCTGTATTTGTAGAACAAAATCAAATTTCAAAGGTTTAACATTCACCATGAAATGAATTCTAATTCTCCTGATATACCAACAAATACCGTTACCTTTGCTGAGAATACGCAGGCTTTATTTCAAAGATAAAACTAAATGTAATTCAGAAGTCAGAGCCATGCAATCTCATAAAGTGCACTCATAAAAAGTGATTCAGAAAAAATAATGAACTAAAATCAACATTTCAATTTAGCTCAGTCACAAAGTGTGGGCTTAACACTGACTTTGGAATTGATCCTTGACCAAGATTTGACTAGATTTAAAGAGTGGTTTCTTCAGTCTCGAAACACAGACACTCTATCATTTCACAGCTCTCTATGCAGAAAATACCCAGGAATTTTTTTATCACTTCTCTCTGAAATCCATTAGTAATCTCTGAAATCCATTAGGTCTGTTAGGACCACAGACACTCCACATTTCAGCATTTCAAGAGTAACCTGCGGAATCAGCAACCCACCCATGACAGCTATTGCAACATGATGCCTGGCATAGCAGACAGGTGTTTTCAGTCATCTCTGGGGCAATGCACTCAGCCCAAAACAGCAAAGCATCAAAGGGGTTTAGGCAGCATGATTGCAGAAATGGGACCTATTCAATAAAAAAAATGTAGGATTCAGCTGACAGAAGAGATGCTACCACTGATCTGAAGGAGGTGGTTTTGAGTTTATCTCGGTGCCATTACTTGAAGCTAGAGGCAGAGTAGTCTCCTGCCAGGGCTGGAGCCTCAGTTCTTGTGGCAGAGTTTCTGTAACTCCCTCGTAACTGCTGAGGGGCTAGCAGCCCCAGCCCAGACCTGCATCTCACAGGGGGCAACTTACAGGGCATTAACCACAGTGAAGGACACTTATTTTTCTGGAGAAATAGCAGAGACCAAACACAGTTCTTCAGAAGGGCAGAAAAGCAGCAACCACTTTAGTATTTTACAGCAGATTCATAGGTACTTTTATCACAAGCTAACATAACCAGTGCTGATTTGACACACTCACAGCCCTGTAGCACTGGCCCCCAAAGGAAAGATCTGACAGGTTTTTCTCTGTGATGCACAATCAACTTCACCCTAGATTTTATGCAAACTGCTTTTCCTTACAGAATATCCATATTTAATTAAATAGGAAACTTCAGGGTTTCCACACAGTTCTGTAAATACCACTGAAATTTGATGGAAGTTTCTATGTTTTGAATTTCTACAAAATGGCTCAACAGGAACTATGAAAAAGAACGCTACCATTGTCTTCCTTGAACCTTTGAGCTTCATGGAAATTGCTCACTATCCTGTACACCAGGCTTACAATATCAGTTTGACAGTCACCTCTGTGTTGGGGCTGTGTAACAGGGCTGCCTGCAAGAATGCCCCACCTACTCCTGCAGACAACAACCTAACAGCTGAATTCCCTGTTCTAGTGGTCCTTTACTATTGACACACGTTAGGTACAAGTTTGACAGAGAAGCAACTACATCAGTTTTTCCTTTCAGAAATGGTGAAGCCTGAGATTTAGCTTCATTGAACACAGGCTCTTGCATCCCTAATGAGTTGCTCCTTATGCTCTTTCCATACCAGCAAATGCTTGTCATTTCAGTGATAAATATATCATATCTAAGCATCATATCTTTATGTAGAAACAATATGAAAAGGTAATAACTGAATATTTGATTTATTGCAGCAAGTATGCAACAAGGAATTGAAGAGTCAGTTTCGTATTTGCAATAGTTCTTTAGGGAAATGCACTTTTCTACATCTCTTCCTGCTCTTCTCTTAGTTATTAGCCCTGAACCTGAATCTGAATATTAAAAATCTTCTTTTCAAAACAGTTTTAGTGAGGTGACAAGTACATAGATATATCCACAGAGTAAAAATTTCTCTTCATCCTCAAGTCCCATTCGGCCAATGCTCATGTAGCAAAAAATGGCTGCAGGAGGAAAATGCTGAAAAATTATACATCTTCTAGAAACAGTTGTCAAAGTCAGGAATTAAGGATCAAGTATGCCACTAAAGCCTGGCTAAGCTGTACCAGCAGTAAGCATCATTGGAGATTATGTTTAGATTGAATTCCAACATTCAATTTCCACATTGGTATCTATGCGTTTACAGTGCACCTAATCCAGCTACGCAGCAGATTTAATTAAAGGCAGATTCATTCCTTTCATGCCTTCTCCCTTTTATATCTAGCAAAATCAGTACCCCTATCCCAACTTCAAGCCAAATCAACACATGCTGTAGCATAAAACAGCCTTTCCCTTTTAAGTGTAAAGTTGCTTTTCCATTTTCTGTACTAAATTGCTGTGTGGTACACCAGTAATCAGCTGCATTCTAGAAACTGGCAAACTAGTACACTTATATACACACACATACATGCACAGTATGTACATACAGAACTTGCAAATTGTTTACTGAATCAGCTTATTGCTAAAAAATAAAACTAAAACTTCTACCACAAATAAGAAAATAAAGATTTTTAATGTTAATTAACAATACCATTCCTAAAAAGCAGGAGGAAACAAATACTAACTTTGGGAGATTAAATTGAGAGAGATTAAAGGATATTAAAATCTTTACCTGCTGATAATACGAATGGCTGAGGTCAATACAATGCACATGGACACTCATAAAAAAAATGTTAGGATTGAAAATATTTTATGCAGAAATTGGTAGTCCGTTGAATGAACACTAACAATACAACACAGCATAAACAAAACTTTCAGGTTTGACTGTTAGTTTCTGCAAGTTTATTGTTCTGACTTAGTGTCACATCTAAATATGGATTCTGCCCTTGCCTGACAGACTGCTCTTCCTGAAATTTAAGATGCCCCTTGGCTTCTTGAACATCTGATCCTAATAACTCTCATACCAAGACTCTTACCATCTTACTTTGATCAATCCCACAACAAAGAATACAATTGAAAGCTCTATTTCCTGGCCTGGCTGTTGACAGTTAAGACATAGGAGTTTTGCTCATTTTACAGCTAACGAGAATTTCCAAAATAAGGTTATAAAATCTCTGTTCCTTGGATTTTCTTATCCCTACTGAAGGACTGCACTTTTTAAAATGTATGCTGGCTAACAGATGCTGTTCTGCAGCCACTGGCAGTCAGCAGTTCTGCAAAGCAGCCCCATATCCTCTGAAACTAGACTTGTGACTGCATAATTTTGGTAACATCTAGAGATCTTCAGGTTTGGAACTGCAGAGAACTGGGCACCATCCAAACACACTGGACGTCGTGATTTATTTTTTTTTCCATAGCTATTGTTACGTCTTTTTAAAAAACACACCCCTATTTGCAAGTATTCAGCAAGATTCCTCAAAAGCAAGAAAAAGTAAATAAAAGAAGCATGTATATAAAACAAGACACTATCTAATCTTAGACCTTTTTATTACTATAAGTAGTCATCATATAAAAATTAGGTACTTCTTCTCAAGCTTGCTTCAAAATAATTTAGACTATTACAGAAGAAGATAATCTATGAAATTAAAAAAACCCCTACAACTGTCGTCAAAGAGCATTTAAGATACAAATATATATAAAGTTGGGGGGAAAAAAGTCAGTGTTTCTGAGCTTGAAAATAAAAGGAGAAATCAAAGCTGCACAAGCTAGTTGATCTCCAAATCAAATTTGGGAAGAGAGGTAGATTAAAATGTAAAGTTATTGAGTGTGGAGACACTTTTACTGTATTTTTGTACTTGATTTTCCTGTGACTCTTTTCATTATTATACCACCTTTCTTGCAGGATTGATTGTCATTGGCCATAAGAAAACTCAAAATCTGATTCTTTATCTCAGCATTAAACCAGAAATATCTGCTAAGTGTCTTTAAAAATCTATGATCACAAATAGTATTTATAAAAACACCCCCTCGATTTGAATTTTATAACTGAGTTTTTAAAGGTTCTGTAGAATAAATCATGATTAAATTAAATTTTTCTAGAGGGTCTCAACATAGGGATGGGAAATTACCATCAGTACTTGGAGAAGTAAAAGAAGTGCAAATTTTCTGTTATCCTGAGGTACCTAGGTTATTGAAGTCAATCAAACTGAAAAGAAAAATCGTAATATGGAAGGTATTATTTGCCTTTACACCTAAGAAAAAAATAAATATATTTATTTCTGTTAAAGCTACTATGAAAAAATCATCTCTTGCTACTATTTGTAGTTGAAACTCAAGTTACTATAATTCTCTTTAGCAGAATACTGGCTTTTGGCCTTTTTTTAACCGTTTATTTTTCCTGACATATCTTAATGTTTTGGTTCCTTTTATTTTTCTGAAATTTCCTTTGACTCCTCAATTCACTTCCATAGAGCTATGAATATTTTTTCATGAGACTCTGAACAGAGTCTCATGAGACTCCACATTTAGCTAGTTGTGAGAGAGAAAAGCGTGACGAGACTAGATTAAATTGAAAAATTGCATTCTTAAAAATAAAGTTAGGTTTGAATAAAATAACTGCTATTAACATTAAAACACTTTTATTTAAAACTGCTGAAAAAAAGAAAATACTTAAAACCAAACAGCTTATCCCTTAAAAAAGCTCATACTCCAGACATTGCTAAAACTGTGAGCCAATGTACCTGAATGGCCCCTGTGCATCTAAAAGGGCAACCTGGAATTAATTAATATAGGGAACTTCTTTGTTTCTCATTTGGCTTATGGGACAAATAACTTACCTTCTTAATGTTATTTTGTGTATGGGGTGCAACTGTATAAATGAATCTGTGTACTTCAAAAGAGCTAAGAGTAATAAATTATTTTATTACGGAGTATTTGCTGACCATTTCTTTCCCTTATCTCACTGCAAGAATGAATGTTTTCTGGGGAATAAGCATTAACATCAATTACTCAGGACTTTTCTTTCTAAAAAAGGAGTTATACTCCTTTAAGATTTCAAAAAAATCCGAGAGAAAAGTGGTGAGTTGCTGATATCCTGAGTTTTCCTGCAAGGCAGTTGAGACAGAAAAACAGCGCCCAGACCAGTCGGGACATCAACTGATGGTTCATTCCTCCTTCTACTCACTTTGTTGGGGCTTTGGCCTGCCACAACAAGAAGCTGTGGTGTGTACAGGAGGTTTGAACTGCTCAAACAGTTCCAGAGATAATGTGCTACTCACAGTCCCAATAGTCAGAAATTCCATGCATATCAAGACAAGAAAGGAAAAAAAAATAGACATTGACGATTGTGTCCCCTCTGCTCAGAGCAACCTGCCATGTACATGGATAATGTATATCCATGTTCTTTTCCCAAAGACAACCTGACACAACACTCTTGCACATACATTTTTGCCTTGCAGGATGAAGTCAAGCTCTGACATTTTGAAAAAGGTCAAAAATACATAAGAAGACCTGGGTTTTAGTTTCAGAAATATGAGTCAGAGAAGAGGAGCTTCTACTGCTAAGAGAAAAAAATATCAGTTTGATTTACTTCAAACTCTGTCAAATCCCAGTTAGAATTAAAGAAATTAATGCTTTCAATCTGTTAGCTGGATGGCCCAGACTAATGGGTTGCATTAAAAAATAGTTACAGAAATCTTAATGCAAATTTTAAAATTAATTTCACACAATGATATGAAGAAAGGGTTTCAGGTTTCACCTCTGCCAAAACCAGCAGAAACCACAGTGGAAACTGGAAGGAAATTGCCTGTACTAAAAATAAACAGTCTAATAATAGTGAGAATGGGAAAATATTTTGTTGTCTGGATATTATTAACTTGGGGGAAATGATAAATTCATATTAATTCAAGTTATTTTAAAAGCAAAAAATTTTTTTCTTTTTCCTTTTTTTATAAAGTTCATTGGAATTTTCAGAACTATTTCACACCATGAAACAACAAAAAGACTTCCTCTTGTGCACAATTAAATTCATGTACTTGTGCCTATTTTTCTTCAAAAGACCCAAACCAAGCAATAGTAGAGACATGAGTGCTTTATATATTGTTTTCTATTTAACATACCAAACAAACAGACAATATTGAAAAAAAAAAGTATTATAAAGGCATTTCATTTTTTTTCTAATATTGCTAATTTAATTTGGAACTTTCTGATATTTTGTTCATATTGAATTTTGCATCTGTTTCTAAATATTTTGTCCTTAAACCAATTTTGTGCATATGTGCTGCTTTATACTGCCTGTATAGAAATAAGGACTAGTGGAAACCCTAAATAGTTATGCAGCTTGTCATAGTTAACCAACGGCCCACGTGCACTGTACAGAGAGCACCGAAACTACAATGGTAGAAGAATTTAATACCTTAAATGAATGCAGACACAAAAGAGGACAGTTTTTTAATAGCATCAATAGTCATCCAACTGCTAAAAAAATTTTGATTTTTTTTTGTAACATCTAGAGATCTTCAAGTTTGGAACTGCAGAGAACTGGGCACCATCCAAACACACTGGACGTCATGATTTATTTTTTAAAAAAGGAAAGTAGTTTATTGTCCAAAGTAATTATAAATTTAATATATGTCCTTTTGAAACATTAGTATAAAGCAGTAATACTTCTATCACTAGCCATCAACAAGCAATGTTGTACTATGCAGTGGAAGGCTATGAAATGCAAATTGCTTATGAATGCATTCAGGGTACAGCTCACTAACAAAGAACAATGAATAAATTATTTGGCAAAATGCATCTTCTTCTAAAATCTCTGTGAACATAACCTTCTGTACACCAAATATCTGATTCAAAGATTTTATTGTTGTTTTCATAGCTTAAGTATGTATAAGCTAGTTTTGGTTCATTTTGTTTTTACAGGATTGCACAGAACAGGGTTGGATGTTAGAAACTGATTGATATTAGCATTGGTTTAGTGCTAGTAATATTGCTAGAATCTGGATCATAAAGAATGATAAAAATAACAAACTCAATTTGCCAGCATACAGTACAGTGAACACTTCTATTTAACACCATCTGCCAGCAACAACATTGGCTCTGGCTTCAAAGCCCTTTTATCAAAGAGTTTAGCTGCATAACTATATTCTTACACAAATTTTACCATCAGCCTTTTAAGAATTCTCACTTAGCCCAATTGGCATTTTCTGTCACTACAGGAAAATTGGGCAGGGGTGTAGTACCACACATTAGTGTAGTATATTACACTCCAAATGTCAGTATTTCTTATGGTTGACATTAAACACATTCCCAGAAACTGTGAACTAAAAATACACTCTTCCTGAAAAACTACATTGCCAACCCCTATTTTTGAAACTTAAACACGATCATAAGAAGAAAATGAAATTTAAATTTTTATATGCCAAAAAATTTAAATGAAAATTTAAAGACCAAGAAGAATGCCCCAAGGAGATAAAGTTCACAGTACACAGTTCATACATCATGTTTTGTTTTGATACAGACGCTTTGTATCCACACTAATATAAAATCACTCTTCAAGTAAGGACATTTGAATAAAATAGTAAAATTACTCTTCTAAAGTGAAGAGTAATAAAATTTTAATATATAATAGTTCTGTCTTACCATAAATGAAGGACAATAGCACTCTTTCTAACACATAATTCCACAGAAAAGTAATAAAAAATGTTTTTCTGAATGAATGATGTTCTGAAATTTTACAACCACAACACCCAGAAAAACTAATTATCAAGCAAAATTTAAAAATTTTCAATTTCAGGTAATAAATAAAAAATAACCTTTTTGTCCAGTTTTTCAGGGCCAATGTTTATGAGTGTGGGATTTTTTTTCAATATTAGGAGGGGAAAAAACCAACTAAAAAAACCTTTAGATTGAGGGAGAGAAAATAGAGAGGGAAGAAGGAAGAACTACAAGGACAGAAATTTAGAAAATATGAAACCAGCTTGAAAAAGTCTCAAAAACAAAATTCTTCTTCATTCTTCTTTTATTTTGTTTTAAAATTCAATCCAAGAGTCAGATGAATGAATTATTCTCCTTCTACAGTCAGCTCATTTAACTCTGCTGCTTTTATTTTTTTTTTAATCAGGAGAATGTTATAATAATATAGCTTCCATAAAATCTCGGCTGTGTCTTCTGTGTGCTAATAGTCTTAGAAAAGACTGTAAAAAGCTCAAGTGTATTATTTTTCAAGATATTAATCAAACATCAAAGCAGCCACACAAAGTTTTCCTCTACATTTGATTTTAAGAAACAACTCAACCTACAGACTGCCTTTAAGAATAAATAAATTATTAATGAAATCCCATGACACTTAGTTTCAGGTTCAAAAATAGAAATAATTTGAGAGTCCAATAACAGAGAGCTGTAAAACAAAGTTGTCGTATCATGTAGCAAACCTAGTAGTGAGGAGAAAATGGACAGATAAACCTCCTCTCTGCAAAAAATATAGACATACCAAGCAAAGAGGGCAGAAAGAGTAAATAATAAGTTATTAAAGAAATAGTACATAATAAAATATTCATAATTAAATGCTTTACCTAAAGAGAAAATCTGAAACACCATACAATGAAAGAGAATCCTATAGGGAGGAAGTTCTTAAATTAGAATAACTGACATGTTCTGACTAAAGCAGTACACTAGACAAAAGGAGGTATGGAATACATTCTAGACATCAACCTCGTAAAATTTTGAGCAGGCATCTACTCTGACAGTGTTCATGTACCTGAACAACGTGGTGGTTGTTTCAGTACTGGCCCTCATGCCTGCCATTTCACACCTCACAGCCACCAACTAAGCTATTTTACAATAATCATACAAAATACCCTACCAAATATGGGAGAAGAAAAAATAAATCTAGCTGCATCTTAACATTCAGCTAAGAAAATGAAGCAAAAGCCTGACCTCTCCTTGACAGAGGATTCAAAGTCAACATCTGCATAAAAAATGTGAACAAAATAAGCTTTAGAAAAAAATTCCCTTAAATACATTCTATGAGGATTTTCTACATTCAATAAAAGCCTGAGTATAAAGAACTTTACTACTAAAACATGAGGATGATAGCATTTAGGAAAAAAACTTCTAAAAAGTTGAAAAACCTTTAAAAAACTGTTAATCCCCATGTAATTATATAGCTTTCCCTAAATTCTTTCAAGTCAAATTCAAAACATTTCAGTGGAATATACACATTTTTATATATTAATTTCTCATTAAAGATTCAAGTACATCTTTCAAATTCCAATTTTTTTTTTCTAAATAGTATCTGAGCAGTTTTGTATTGCGCTTTAAGTATCAAAATATGTCAGCAATCCAAATGTCCTAGAGAGAACAGGAGAGATTAAATAGTAGGGGATTATTGCTTTCTGCTTACATCCACAAAATTTTAAGCATTTCTGTTTTGCCACAGTTCTCAATAAAACACACATCATTAGCAATATATTCAGTTTATATACTTCTATATTTTTTATTTTTCTCTGGCTTAGTCACAGATTATGTTATCTTGCACAGGATAATAAACTAGATCAGGTATGACAGAAGACTGTGCTGAGACATTGCCTGTAGAGTCAATCACAAACTTCTTCAGTGCTCCTTTAAAATCCTCAGGAATGGTCCCTTTCAGTTAGAATCTGGAAAACCAGCTTTGAGTCTGATCTTTATTATTTCTTGACTTGTTTCTAGTTGGAAAGAACATGTCCCTGATTAAGCCATTGGAAGAAAAAAGGCCAATATTTTTGTGCTTCTGTTCCAATAAATAGTAGTGTGCTAGAGCTAATTGAAGGGACGACTCAGAAGAAGGGGTGGAATGAAATGCTTAATGAGGCAGCCAAAAAACAAATCCCTCTCTGTCTCTCACATAGGCACAGCACTGTTAATACTCTCATAACTACATTTTCAGAGAAACAACCAGCCAGAAAATATTTTTTGATGAGTCAGAGCTAGGATTAAAAAAAAGAAAATAACACTAACCCAAACCATCTGAATAGCTACTAGTGTGAACTGTAGGATTTTTTTTCTAAATCAAAATATATTGTAATTGTAGAAGTACCATTTCACTCTAATTTACACTTTACAACAAATAAAAATTTTAGAGATTATAATACAGTGTTTGCAACCTACACTGATAATCACTACAAGGGAGGCAGCACAAATGAAAACATTTAACACTTGTTCCAAATGTATTAGTGTGTAAGTGAGCAGTCAAAAAAATAAATTAACCCCCCAAAGAAGCAGCCCTGCAACAATCTACTGTAGACCCTTGCTGAAATTCCTGTTGAAACAAGCAGATGAATAAACAACCAGTGACTAGAATACAGGTTCAACACATTATCAAACCTCAGTGTTACATAACACATAAAGTGTCAGAGATGCACAAAAGATGTGCAAAAAACCTACAATCACTTCCTGATTTGAGCAGTATTAGTAGAGTGGAAAAACCACAGAAGCAGATTTAGCTATAATGTTATTCTCCCAGGAAACAACAGCAAAAAACCCAACAAAATCCCCCAAACAATAACAACAACAACAAAACAGACATTAAAAAAAAAGTCTTCTGTCTTCCTAAAGGTAGTAACTCAGAAAAACACTTAAGTACACTTACTAAAAAACAGTTCTCAAAAGGAAATTAATACTTTTCAGAACATTACAGAGGGAAGACCAAACATTCCTGATTCCAGGAAAGCCTTCAATGTCTTCATTATCTTCAATGAGAGGAACTGTAGATAGAAATAAAGAATTTGATAAAGGGATAAAAAGCCTCAATTAGAATAGATCTTGACAAATAATACTAAATTAAATGAAAGGAGATTGTTAAGTACATAGAATTTAGGCAAACATTGAACAAAAACCAGCCTAAGAATATAGGTGAAGTCAATATAGAGAATGAGAAACTGTTTAATAGCTACAGGAAAACTTCCTCCCCCTATATGAAATGGGAGGGGAAAAAGATTGGAAGAAGATGATCACTGGAAAGATTTTTTTTTATTTTTGCTACGCAGTCCAGAATTGTTGGTGTGCATATGAACAGCATCAGAGAAGACTGACACATTGAAAATAATGTAAGCTGATGCAGATCACCAGAAACAGTAACATAATATAAACTGGCTATGTTTTTAAAAAAGCTAAAAAGAAAATATGCCAAACCACAAGATGAAGAGGAGAACTCAGAGACACTGAATACTGACAAGGTTCTAAAGACTGACAGAAATATGCAAGAATAAGTATAACAAAATCACAGAAAAGACAATAGTGAAAGATCAGAATAAAGACAGAGTAATAGGGGAAGTAATACCCACTTTAAATATGAAAATGAATAGAAAAAGGGAACTTGAAAACATACTTTATAAAGCACTTCCCAGACATCAGTCTCTCATAAAAGAAATACAGTGTGACAATTCCAACACCAAATGCACTTGAAGTACTTCACACTGCAATAATCATCTTCAAAAGAACAAGTAAGGTTCAGGACAAAAAAAGGTGTTCTTTTTACATAGGGGAAAGCAGAGGCAAATATAAACAACTAAGTACCAAAACCCCAATAAAGTAAACAATAAGGATAATTTAGAGATGGATAGGAAGTATGACTTGATTGACCAGACTGAGAGTGAAAACAGGGAGGGGTATGAAGTCCCAGAGCAGTGCACAGAGTTAGAACATAAAGAAGGACACATGGAGGACTTAAAGACTTTCAGATATGTTAAACTAAAGAACAGTATTGGAAGTCAGTGGAGACATACTTATTATACTGCAGCTGAACACAAACAAAAAAGGAAAGGATTTGAAAATGCTATTAGGTATGAGAAATGTCCTGCATTTATAGAAGAGAATGGATAAAGAGACCACATATTCTATAGAAACAAGACTTAACAGCCCCTCTCTGGAGCAGAAATGTAATAAATTAGCAGATAGAAATAAACAGCATGCAAAAACGAAGAGCATTAGCATGGCTTAAAAAGAGAAAGCATTATCAGTGGAATCAGACCACCTACCATTTTAAATACATCTGATCAGCTACCACCTATAACATCAGAATTATGAAACTGCAAACCTACCACTTCTCTATTCTTAAAAATATGATTCTATATTCTAACCTTAAAAATATGATTATTCTTAAGTACCACTTATGAGAAAAAAACACAATAGAAATTACTTAAATTAAAAGATTTGCTTTTTTTTTCCTTGTGGAAATGTCATCCCATGGTGATGAAATCTTAGGCATAATATATACTTCTAGAGATGGTATGAAAAACAGCATTACCAAGAAACTTGATACTGAAACTGAACTTCAATATAATTGCCATAATTATTTAATAAAAAAATGACTTTTTCTCCAAAGGAAGGAATAGTATCTTATTTTCAAAATAAAATGTTGCTTCTGGGAATAAAGCCATATTTCTGTTTGTGATATCATGGAGAAAGAGCTCCCTGCATTAGTGATTACTGTACTTGAGACTAAAGTGGTTCACAAATTCCTTCCTAATGGAACAGCTGGAAGCATGGATCAAGCAAGTCACCATAATCTGATGTTAAAAACTCCCAACGGTTTTGGTTCAGAGAAACAGGGGGGAAAAAAGCACACCATTGTTTTAACAATTTTAGCTGTTCTGTTTATTTCCTTATCTACTGCCAGATCCTTTTGACAATATACACAAAAGAATTCAAGTGTACCTAGTACAATCAAAGCATTAAAATAATTTATAAATAAAATGTTACTGAATAACTCATGATTTAGGAAGTAAATGTACTTGCTTAGATAACCTAAAAGACTGGAAGATAAGGTTCATTTAAATTAATGTTCATTCACACTGACGTCTATATATTCAACCAATGTTTGCATTTACTTTACTTGTACAAAATTCTGGTTTTTCTGGTTTTGCTACTCATTAATATAAACTTTCACTATGTAATAAAGCAGTATTAAAATGCAATGTTGCATTAAAATCACCAAATTTCAAGTTTCACAGTAGATTTAGCTACCAATCTCACTGATTTATAAAGTCCTCCCCAGTAACAGTACAAAACACGAAAGTATGAAAACTGCACAACTACCAACCAATACAATGATTTCAGATTGTCAGAACCAAGGATTCCTGGTGTTTTATAGGTGCTCTGTGAGATCCAACACTTGCCTGACATATTGTCTGAAGTGACAGTGCTTGGATAGAAATAACCACTGCTCTTCAAAACAGAGTTGCACAGGTGTGGTGAAATGGAGAAGCTATTTCCTAAACATTACCTGTATCTAAGTAAGTAGCCAAAGAAAACCTTCTGTATAAATACAGTCTATTTTGCTGTGAAGCAGACAAAGGAAAACAGGCACGCTGGCAGCAGTTAGTGATAATCAATTTGAAAGCACATTTGTTTTGCAGTATTCAAGTGCTTCTGTTCTTCAAAAGGAAAACTAGAACTCATCAGGATCTTCTTGGCAGGCAAGAAAACTAAACTGCTGAATGAACAAAGTATGGCTCTGTAGAGCTGAATTACAACGAAATGAGCCAAGGCCTCATTACAAAATCAGAATACTTGCAAGAGAGCCATTACTTCTGATGTAAATCTAATTCTGATGTAAATCTAAGAACAGCCCTGAAGACCTGCCCATCCAGAATGTGTCAAAAATTTACATTGCACTGTGTACAGTGGACAACAAGCTGCTTTTAAAGCCATAATCCTGAAAATGGCTTAATGTTAAACTAAAAAAAGGTAATTTGATTTTCATTCAGTTGAAAATTATGCTGTTATAATATATATCAGTAATATTGAAACACTGTTAAAATAACAGACTTACCACCAAAACTAAGTGCAATGTACCTGAAACTGTAACTGCACTTAAAGTCACACACATGCCCTATATTTTATTACAACATAAATCACAAGATATCCAATAAACTGACACTTTAATTAGCTTCCTGATTTTAAAACTTGTGTTTCTTCTCTAATCAATACACAATCTTCATACTCTTCTTCTTCCTAAATTTAACAGTTTTGATTCTGCCACTGTTCAGAATCATTTATCAGAGAGTAATTTTTCTGTCCTGCTTAACTGAATTAGTAATTTTCTACCATCAAAGATAAAGGCTTTTTCTGGCTCTTTCTTTCCTTTTCCCTCCACAACTCGCTCACCTCTGACTGTGCACCCACTGCTTACTTTCGCCTAACACTGATGACTTTCCAAGCAGAAGGTAAGCCAACCAAGGTCCATTAAGCCATTTCATAATATTAATGTTTCAATGTCATTACTTTGATGTTTCCAGGGAGCAGATCTAGATTCTGACTCAAAGGAACCTCAGCTGGACCAGGACAGGATGGGACTGCTGTCCTACTACAGTACCTTTGGTTGAGTACTCAACTCAAACTATGTAAATGTGCAACTACAGTATGTAATGACAGAAAGTCATTTTTAATGTAAATACCTGAAGGGGTGATAGCGGTGAAAGGGTAATAAAATGAAACAAAGGGGTAATGAAATGAACCTGAAATGAAGGGGTAATAAAAAATATGACCATTTCTTTTCACTGGTGCCCAGTCACAGGACCAAAGTGGGTCCAAACTGAAATACAGAAGATGCAGTATGAACTTTGGAAAGCACTATTTGCCATGAGAGTGACTGAGCACCTGAGCAAGGTATCCAAGGAGGTGGTGGACTCTTCAGCCTTGAAGATCTACACAGCAAGCTCATTGTGGTCCCAGGAAAACAGATCCCCTATTTAAACAGCATGGTTGCATCAGATGCATCGACCTTTCTGAGATTCTGAGTCCAGCTCGTTCCTCTGTGCTGTCTGGCTGAGAAACAAGTCACTCATAAAGGACACTAACAATCTTAGAGGCAATTCTTCTCGAAGTTTCTCTTAAGTATTTATTCAATCTTCACTCACTTCTCTCAAATATTTATTCAATCTTCACTGATCTGCTCCTTTTTACCAGACTGAGCTTCTGACATTCCAGTTTCTATTTCATAGGAAAAAAAAGCCTGTCTGGTAGCTATAGTCTACCAGTTCTCTAAACAGCCACCCATGACAGTGACTCTTATACTCTATCATTTCTTACTTTGCATTATTTTCAAAAAATACTGACAGAAGTTTTCTGTTACAAACTTCATCTCCCGCCAGGAAGCAGATACCACTGATAGTGCCAGACAACAGAAGAGTAATTGATATTGTCTATCTTGACCTCAGAAAAGCTTCTGACACTGTCTCATAAAGGATCCTCAGAAAAAAGCTGATGGGCTGCATTAGCAGATAGTGAGGCTTTGTTATGTGTCTTAAATACTTCTACATCACTTACCATTAATATGGTGGTTGCTTTGATCCTATACATTGAAGCAATCCAACTTAAGAACTGAGGTAAAAGAAGCAGCTTGAAAACACACCAATCCCTGACAGGAAAACTGCTAATTATAGATTATGTTTAAAACTTTAAGATTTTAAGGAAGCATACTAATTTAAATACTTACAGTATAATTCACTGTAAAACTATTTATTAAAATGCTAGAATTTTACTGCTATTT
This sequence comes from Melozone crissalis, assembly GCF_028551555.1. Lineage (NCBI taxonomy): Eukaryota > Metazoa > Chordata > Aves > Passeriformes > Passerellidae > Melozone > Melozone crissalis. The sequence goes on along the minus strand of NW_026535783.1, from coordinate 31,181,394 downwards.
CTTCAATATAAAATGTAAAGAGAAACTTCATATTAATAGCAATGTGCAGGAAACCAAAGTCAAGTGAAAAGTAAGAAATCTCAGTGCAGCAGGTACTACATATGTCACACATGCTCTACTCATAAGAAGAAAATATAAACAAGCTACTTCACAGATGACATTATGTTTATCATCTTAAATATTATATGCTGATATACTATCTTCCTCTGCTCTTTACTTATTAAAAGAGTGCCTAATCCTGCGTAGAGAATGACACAAATCAACTTGATTTTATCTTGTGTACTGACCACTTCTGTTTCAAACATTTTATTAAATGGATAGAAAAGCCTAGAAAGAAAAGTGTACAGCAATATGTGCTGTGCATGTTGTCTACATCCTCAGGCCACACAATACTTCAGAAATCCATCTGTGATATGCACATAGGGATTGATGCTGTTTTGCTGTGGATAAAAGGCCAATACAGCCACCTGGCTGCTGTCATGCCACTTGCACAGTGTTGTGTATTATCATAAAACACTAATAAGGAACCCTTAGCTCACCCCTTCCTCCCTTGGAATATAACTTCAGCAAACTCTTCATCCCTAAGTTTCAGCATGGAAATTTTGTTAATGTCTACCACAGAATAAATGTCATTTTCTGTAGAAGGAGGGAAGCCAGACAAGGGAAAGGTCATTCCAGCTAAACAAGCCACTGTTTGATCATATCAAAATGCTTGAGAACTGTTTTAGCAAAGCTGAAAGCAGAAAACAGATACTTGAAATCTGGCAAAAAACTGAGTGAAAGGGATGTTGCTTTCTGCTATCCTCTAGGAAAAATTACTGTGCAAAACAGACCTCTTAACAGACAAAACCTTTTATATAACATTTTAAGGACTGCAGTAACAAAGTCCAACATTTCATAAGATCACTCAGAAATAACAATATGCAGCTTCCTTAATTTGGGCCACAGGTATTCACAGAATACAATCTTGGGTGTACATTTCTCCAAAAGGGCTGACACTTCAATGGAGGCATAAAATGTACTGTGGTTGCTGGAAAAATATGATGAAAATTACTCACTACCTTTTTTTTTATCCATATGCACACCCCATAAGTTATGTTCTGAACTAACAATTATTAGTTTTTCCTGTGCTCTTCTGCAATGATTATAGCTAAAAGAACATCTCAAGCACATTAATACCTTTCTCCCTCTCACAGCAGACTCATAAATTTTTCCAATTTAACAAGTGAAGGAATAAAAACAGATTAAGATCCTAAGGATGCACTAGCTCTCAATGTCTAGTTTGAGAAATGTAGACTTAATTTACAAATTATTAAATATAGAAATCATTGTGCTAATGCTAAAGCAATGTTAAATTCAGCAGTCACAACTAACACATTAGAATTTGGTTGATTTTGCACTTCAGTTATTTTTGGTTCAGATAAATAGACTGTGTAGTTAGACATAATGTTGAAAGACAGGCTGGTCTTTTCATATCAAGAAAATCTCATTTTTGCCTAAAATACTAAAAAATGGCTGAGTATTTGTAATGGCAGAATCTGTGAGATGAGAGTATGTATATTTACAGCCACCAATTACACACAAGATGCTAGGTTTAGACAATGCTGAGGCATGAGAAATACTCCATTTTTTCATCAAATTAAATTTATGCACAAACCTAGATTTAAAAAAAATACAGAGAACTATTTCATTCAAATAATTTTCATTAAATTTATTTTTATGATTTTGTCCTTTACCTCAGTTATGGAGCAATCTCTTTCTAAGTTTTACAAAGAACTAAATATCAAATTTAGAAATTACACCCTGAAACATGAGCACCTAGTAGAAATCCTAGGTTTTAATTTTCACTTTTCTTCACTTCATACATGATGAGCTCTTTATAGGGCTTAAGGCTGGAGAAGTCTGTAGCAGTCTGTAGTGACCACATCCTTGTTGTGCTCATGATCCTGAGGAACATAGGCCCAGCAAAAATCTAAGGGCAAAGTCCAGACCCTGAATTTTGGAAGAGTAAGATTCCAGCTGCTCAAAGAATTAGTGGGCAAGATCCCCTCACAAATTATCCTTAGGCACAAAGCAGCTGGTAAGAGCTGGCAACTCCTTAAGGACACTTTTCTTAGAGCACAAGGACCCTGCATCCTTATTTAGGAAATCAAGCAAGGCAAATCTGTAAGGTTTGAAGAGCAAGGTCTGCTCCTCAAACTGAGGAATAAGAAGGAAATGCACAGCCAGTAGAAGCAGGTACATGTGGCCTGGAAAGGTAGAAGGATGTGGTTCAGATGTGTAGGGATGGGATAACAAAACCTAAGGCACAGATATAAAGGGACTTAGCAAGAGATATGAAGAAGACTAAGTGGGGATCTGTAAGTGTATCAGTCATAAAAGAAAGCCCAAGGAGAATATGCAATCTCAGTAAATGTGAAGGTAGAACTAGTAACAATAGATATGGAGAAGGCTGGGTTTGCCTCAGCCTTCAGTGGCTTCACTTACAGTGCTTCAGGCTTCTCACTTCAATCCATGAACCTCTAAGTTGGGGAAATGAAATCTGTCTCACTGTAAACAAAGAGCAGGTTTGGTACCACGTGATGAAACTGAACAGCCACAAGTCTATGAGGCCTGATGAGATGCATCCTAGGGTCCTGGCTAAGGTTGTTGCCAAGCCTGCAACAACTCTCAATCATATCTGAATGGTCATAGCAGTCAGACAAAGTCCACTATGGGAGGAAAAAGGAAAGCAGAATTTCTACTTTTAAAAAACATAAAGGGAGACCCAGGGACTACAGACTGGTGAGCCTTATCTCTGAGCCTGGGAGGGTCACAGGGTAGATTCTCACAGAAGCCTGCTAAGGTACATATGAGATAAGGAAGTGATCTGAGAGACCCAAAAAGGTTTTACTAAGTCTGAATTTTGCCTGACCAGCCTCTGCTGTGGGGGCCTTCAGTGACTGAGGGACTGCAACAGTCAACAAAGGGAAGACTGACTAACATAATCTACCTAGATTTCTTTAAGTCTTTTGACATACATTTGAAGGGTAGACTATTTGGGGAATAAGAAACTGGCTGGATGGACACAGCCAGTTGGTATAAGGCTCTATGTCCAGATGCAGGCCAGTGGAAGTGATGCTCCTGAGGGCTCTCTCTTGGGAGAGGTGCCCTTCAATACCTTCATCAATGAAACAGACAGTGGGATGGAGTGCACACTCAGCAGGTTTGCAGAGGACACGAAGATGAGTCTGCTGTTGCCAGAATGATGGAATGTCATCCAGAGGGATCAGGAAAAGCTTAAGAAACAGGCCCATGACACCCTCAAGAAATTTAACAAATGCAAGTTCAAGGCTCTCCACCTGGCTCGGGGCAATCAGAGACATGAGTACGGACTGGAAGTAGAACTGGGAGCAGTCCTGTGGAGAAGGACTTGAAGTTATTCTTGATGAAAACCCAGAGATAAGCAAATAGTCTGCACTTCCAACCTAGCAAGGTGATCCTTCCCCTCTGCTCTGCCCTTGTGGACCTCATCTGGAGTCCTGTGTTTAGCCTCCAGCACAAGAAAGACATGGACCTCTTAGAGAGGATCCAGAGGAGATGACACAGGGCTGGAGCACCTCTCCTACAAACACAGGCTGAGACAGCTGTGGTGGTTCCGCATGGTGAAGAGAAGGCTCAAGGGAGAGATTACTGCAAGGTCCTTCCAGTATTTAAAATATCCCCCTTTCTTTATAAAGAAAAAGAGAGAGCAACTTTTTACACAGGGAAAGAGTGATAGGATAAGAGGGAATGGTTTTAAACTAAAGGGGGAGAGATTTAGATTAAATATTAGGAAGATATTCCTTACTGTGGGGGTAGTGAGGCTCTGGAACAACTTGCCCACAGAAGTTGGGGATGCCACATCCCTGGAAGTGTTCTAGGCTAGATTGCATGTGGCTTGGAGCAACCTGATCCAGTGAATGGCATCCCTGCCCATGACAGGGGGGTGGAAGTAGATCTTTAAGGTCCTTTCCATCCCAGATCATTCTCTGATTCTGTACTGGGTGACTAGATGCCATGGCAATAGTAATATGAAGATTTTACATCATGCAACAGGTACCCAGATGTATTTTATCTTTAACTTTGCCAACAGTTTCTCCAGAATGAAATGATTACTTTTTTAGTAATGTACATTAATAAAGAAATAATAAAATTAATGGCTCTTTAGCCTTTTCAGTAAGAGCAGATATAAAGATACATTTATCTCCCAATTCTTTTCCACAAAAGTTTGTGCCACAAAGAGGTACACTAAAAACACTAACAGTGTCATTAATGCCAAATGTCCCTGTCAAACATGAGAATACTGTGAAGTACTGCACGTTTACAACTGTGAAAAAACGGTCCCCTTCAAACGCTTCTGCAAACTGGTTTTCCTTCCCTTGACCACTAAAGAGTCTGTAGGAGATTGCTAGAAAGAGCCCCTTCACACAGCTACATTTCATAGTAAGCCTGCAGACACACGATCAATTTACTGGCTCCAAAAGCTGTTTGTTAAAAAAAGCACCTACACAGGCAAACAATTTTAAAGTAATTGAACAATAAAATTTGCCTCAAGGTAATGTACCGAACAGAGGAAAATTCCCTAAATTTGTCATATTAAAAAACCCCAAAATTTTGGCCTCAGGAGAAAAATTATGACTCTCACTACCTCTGTTCTCAAATAGTAAATTAGCATCTTACAGACTACATCTCATGAAGGATATAAAAGGTATCAAATCTAATTGAAGAATACAACATCAGCATATACTTCACATTTGCCTTGTACATGAATGTATACACATATATATTTTTTCACATAGTGAATTGGAGAAAGAACAAAACAAGAAACTATTTAATTTACTTGTAAGTACATTCAACCTCCAAAGACCACAAATTTATATGACCAAGTAGAAAAACTTGCTTGAAAAGGCTGTACAATATTGTTCAGTTTGATGCTTCACTGAAAGACTTTTCGGGTCTGGGTTTTCATGTTACGTGTTACCTAGCTGCCATCTCATTTCCTATCAATTTCTCTCTCCTCAAATACACTTTCAAAGCCACAAATCTTATTTTTTTCTCTTCATTTTCTCTTCAGACCTGGAGCTCAGCTCATTTCAGGAGCCTGGTTTGGCACTTGTTCTCCGGACTCGTAACTGACTCTTGACAGCACAGTGTAACTTCTTGAGTAATTCAAATGTGTCATTGTGTAGTCATTAGAGTAGATGGGTGCCGGTAGCAGCAGACCTCCTTCTACTACCACAGAACTGCTACTGCTGATAGAGACATATTTGTCATGAGAACACAGCCCAAAAACACTGTTACTTGAAAAGCACATGATTCCCAATCTAGACATGCCTATGAACAGATTGCGTGGTCTCAGGGAAAACTTAACATCGTGGGCGATTGGATGGAAAATGAGACTGACTACCATAAAGTAACAGTAAAGGTAACAGCAATAAAAGCTAGGATGTTTTCAGAAAGTTTATATTTATCCTCAAAGAAGACGTATTTCCTTTATACTGTGGAAATACTCCGTATTTCCTTTATACTGTGATTTGGACCCAAAAGGGGGCAAAGTAATGCTACTAATTTTTTTTTCTCTTCTGAGTGCAACACGTGGAATAAATACAGACATCTTAGATGATCAGCAGAGAAATGTAACATAGAAAAATTGATCCTCTGTGATACCAGTTAAATATGTTTAACATGATATTGTTTATACAACCATGACTAAAGCTCCAAGAGCCAATTGTTACAGAATCTAAGCAGAAAATACTGTTGAGCTGTACTGAGAGTACATATTTAAAATAACTAAACTCCAGGCAGTCAGTAAAATGCATTGAAGAAGGCACTCGCAGCCTGCAGTTTTAAACTTCACCTTTTCATCAATTACAGAACTGATGGATCTAATAATCAGTTTCACATGTAGAAGCTCTAGTGTCTCATCTGCATTTTTTAGAGGAAGAAGAAACAGATCAGGCTGTCAAATAGTAACAGTAAGGTATCTCTGAAGTCTTCTGCTTCTAAAAACATTACATTGAACTGAGGCTTTAGGAAATGACTAAAGAGTTCACTGAGGTAAACACCTTCTTAAAATCGCGCAAGGAAAAAGGAAACATAAAGGGCTACTAAAACATGCCTCACTTTGGCCAATCTTAAAGGAAAAGAAAATGCTTGAATGATGCAATACCCCTTTTCCAACATGATACTTTTGAGAAAAAAGTTTAGCATAGTTAACAGGCCACCAGTATCAGTATCATCTAGAGGACAAGAGGACTTAAGTGATTAAAGACAAACATTATGCTTGTATTCTGAACAATAAAATTAAACCTTAGGAACTTGTTATCAAGATTAAAACTTCCTATTCCTTGTTGTGAGCTAATGAATTCTGACCTTGCCCTGGATCTAACACACTTGTGGAGACATGGCTGTGGATGTCTCAGCAATTGCAGCTGCATGCCCTGAAGCAAAAGGAAGATTTGAGGGGAACACTTGATTGTTCATAAGATTTTCCAGGACTTTTATTAAGCCAGATCTGAACACACTGATTTTCATGCCTTCATTATAGATGGACCAGCATAATTACAGGTACAGCTGCTTGTAAAGAAGTCTCCTACAGTTTTCACTAGTGCTGCCAACAAAGGGGAAAGAAGAAGGATCTCAGATCCTTCTCCCTGTGCTGAAATCAACTGTGAAAGAAGATGACAGGAGTTAATTACTTATACGTCACAGAAATAAAGAATGTAAAGGGTTATTCTCTGTTTTTCTCAACTGCTCAGGTTCTTGCCCTGCTTCACTATAATTCTGGTTTTATATTGCACCAGCCACAAACATAGCTGGATATTTTTGGCTTACAATTACAGTGTACTACATGATACGATCCAATAATTTACCAAAACTCATGTGATGCAGGCTACATTACTGCACACAAACTCACCTCACACACTCCTGCACCTCTGTTATCCAAGCTTCTTCATGGAGCTCTCTACTATCCTGAAGTGTGCAGTACAGAACTCATATAACCAAGGTATTTGAATGGAATTGGAAGTCATTATAGTTTTGACACATATATTTTATTGCTCTGCAAGAAACACAGTTTTACACTGATTGAAATCCTCAAAAAGGATTGCTCAAAAAATAGCAATTATACAATTGTGTCAGAAGGGAATACTACCTCACAGTTAAGCTGCAGCAAGACTAGATAAGAGGATTATTGAGTTATACTTAACAATGTTTTCACATATTTTTCTGCAAAATCTTCTCCTTACTGAGGAGTTAGCCAAATAGGAATTAAGCCACTGACATTCAAGAAACAGTATTTGAAAATTATGAAACATCATTAAGATTAAATTATTTTCTAATTCAGCTAAAATAATCAGATACTTTAATGCAGTAAGGGAGCATTCAAAAGAAATTTTAAAAAATGAAAAAGGGAAAACCCTAATTGAGAAACAACATATAATAGCTACTATACTAATTATACAACATCTATATCCTTAGTTATCTAGAAAACACATGAGACACCAGGTTACTTTGAAATCATTTAAAGTAGAATAATTCTGAAGACACAAGGACTGCGCTTCACAAACACAGAAGGATTACAGGGAAAGGAAAATACCATTCTTGCAGCAGCAAAAGATGCTCATATCTCAGATGAATGACAGCAGATGTGTGTAAGATTCCTGAAAATGAAACTGTCAGAGTTTGCAAAGCCCAAGTATCTGTACCAAATATTCACAATGGAGCCACAAAAGAAACATCATGTATGCATCTAATTAAGTAAGCGTGAATACTATTCACATAGCACCCTCTCACACTCTCAGTCCCAGAATGCATTTAATCTAATTTCAGAGAGTCAAATCAGGCACTCCAGGTGCTGGGTCAGTCCCTGGGATAAAAAAAGGGAGGAAAGGCTGACAAATGAGAGAACTTTTAAAAGGAATGGAAAAAAGTCTTACTGCTCTTTAAGAAAAGATTGCTCTTCTGCAGAGCCGTTTAATCCACGAGGCAACTGAAAATCAAAATCCAGCGGTCAACTGGCAACATTAAGATTCTGGAAAGGAATTAATTTTGATTAGTTGTCAGTGCCATCAATTTCCATTTTTCCTCTTCAATTGCAGAAATTCTACATAAGCTTATATCTAGTTAAAAAAATCACCACTGTAAAGATATTATTCATATAAATCAATTAAATCAAATAATGGAGCCTATTAGCAACATGGTTTATGATTTATAAAATGATGCAATTTTCCACATTTATATTCCCAAATCATTCCCAAAACTTCTAGTAATAAAAAACTTCTAGTAATAAAATTTGTTTCAAATGCTACTTAAATTTGTTATAATTCAAAACAATCCCTCAATGAATATAATGACTAATTACAATAAAAGGAAAATTCTTCCAAGCAGGAAAATGCCTAATAAAAATCAACATCTTTATTTCTTGAGTAGTATCTCTATAAGAATGAAGTAAGGACAATTTGTCATTGGATAGAAGTCACTGACAGAGTGCTCCATGAAAAATGCCAGAGGCATAGCTGTAGCATAATTTTTGATACAACAGCAGCAGCAGGCAAGATTATAATTAAGGTTTAACTTTTTATTTTATTGACTTGCATGAAAGATTAATTTTCCATCTGCTTTTACAATATAGTAATTTGCCAATGTCCTCAGCTGGATTTAAAATTTGTGTGCTCTAATATCTCACATTCTAGCATGTACTAAAATTAAAAGTGATAGAAAAAGCCACATTTCTAAATTCCATTCCATGGTGAAACAAAAAAAATCTGATCAAATTAAATTAATAGTAGTAGCTATGCACTGTGTTCCACTTACTGTGATTATAAAATCACATTGGAAATATTTGTACTTTAAAATCAAGGCAAATGTTACTCAGCAAAAGACAAAATATACTATTTTCCAATTTGAAGTGTCTCCTCCAGTTAAAACTGCCTTCATTTTCAAGATCAGAATAATTTTGGCCTATGTGAATTTCCTGGTTTTTATGCAAAAATTTCAGACTGTTGAAAAACAGCCTGCTTTGGATCTGTTTTTTGGACAAACTTCATGGTCTTTTCCTGGCAGAAGCAGTGGACTATTTAGGGGTATCCAATGTCATCCAGTTAGTGAAAGTGCAAGACATGTTAACAAGAGATTTATCCTCCACAAGCCTGATGTTTCAAGGTCAAAAAATCACACAGCAGCTCAAAACTTATTTGAGTAAAAAGGGTTTTATTCTCATTTAATGAATTATTTTTTAGTATCTCAGAGTAAAATCAAGAAATCACATCCAGGAAATTGCTATTTACCTAGAGAAAACTGCTTCTATTTGATCCTCCTTTTCCCCTAGTTAGTGTTTTTACACTGACAATTTCAGAACAACTCCAAATTGATACTTTTCACTCACTGTTACTCAATTATTGCCTTCATGCATAATGAATGAAATTCAGTGTTCTTTCCCTTTTTTTTCACCAGCTCTTCCTGCACTTCTGATATACACATACCACTTTTCTAGTATCACCAAAGCAATTAACAGACACATGTGTTAAGGCTGCCGCTTAAAAAGTCATTGATTTATAGTCTGCTTATCTAAAAAGCTGTAACTGTTTGATAGAGCCAGTTATTAAGAACTTCATAAAATGCACCATGGCAGAGATTCAATAGAGAAATGTAAGTCTTCCCAACAAAACACAGGAGTAATTGCTTAAATAGCAACAGGAGTAGCTGCAAATATAGAAAACCTGAGATGCGTGTTTCACACTCTTGAGAGAAGTTTAAGATTCAAAAACTTTTTAAAATATTAATAAATATAACCTAACTAATAAGCAACAGAGAAACACACTGGTAGAAGAGCAAGAAAACTGAGTTTTGCAAGAAAAACAAGTACATTATAAAAAATGTCACTTCTGCAGCACTTGATGACAGGTATCAAAGGCCAGGTTTAAAAGTCCATATATCATGCTGAACTTGCACAGTCATTCTGTTATTTTGAATACTTTATTCTCTACCTTACCCTATTTAAAAAACTTCTCCAAAGTCTTCTGCCTCATACCTGGCAGAAGACTGTTACTCTGTTTCCTACCTTCCTTCTTCCTCTTTTCTGTACTTTAGGACCTGCATTCCAGTGCCAAAAGCTGTCACCTTTGATCTCAGAGACTACTTACCCTTGGACACCATAACTGTTCAGAGGTCCATGCTAGCTAATAACATACTCAAGAAAGATGAGGGCTATACTCAAAGTTATTGTTTTCACATCAGGCTTTAGTCCCAAGGTTTCCAGAAAGACACTTTCAGAATCTCATTTAAAAAAACAGCAATGATACTGACCATAGAAATGACTGTCTTGGGCTTCTACCACCACAAAGCATAAGTTTTCCCAAATTACACTGTTAATTTCACTGCACAATTCATCAAAAGGACAAAGAGCTTAAAAATAAAATAAAAAGTGCAACACTGAACATTTTCTTGCTCTCTCCCTGCCTCAGTTTGCTAAGTCAGATAAAATACTTAAGAGAGAGATTTGCCAGAAATCTTACTGTGACAGGTTTGGCATTAGAAGTAATGAAAATTTTGCAGCACTAAAACACACCATTAAATCTAAACAGCCTCAAAAATGAATGACAGCTCCTAAGGTCTGCCAATATAAATGTCTTCAGACATGAACAGTAATAGAGCAAGCACTTGGCATCAGGTGATTAGGGTATTTTGCTGACCTAGAAGCATAGGTGAGAATTCACATCTCAGCCTTCAGCATGTAAGTTCATCCCACAAAGGATCTGGACCTTACTTTTATGTGCTTAACATCAGAGAGTTGATGTGTAGCATTGAGATGACCGAGAAAGACACCAACAGCTGTGAAGTATGTGTTGTCAGACAAGCCTTGAGTAACTCTAGGAGGCCCCAGATTTAAAAATAAAAACACTGGCTTTTTTTCTCCTGGGCAGAGATCACCAGAAAAAAGTCTCTACCATATGTGTAGAGATTCTGGATGTTTCTATAAAAAGCTGTATTGTAACAAAGAAGAATATACCACAGTTTCATGCTGCATATACGCAAGTAAAGCACAAAATTCAAAAATAAGAAATGAATAAACTAATACAAATATTCTGAAATTATACTTGAAGAGCTATTGTGGTTTGACAAGATACCAAGAATCACATGACCACCTGACTATCTTTTCCCCCACACTTTAGGTCATAGATTTGCTTTAATCAGGTCTTAAATGTTTCAAAATACTGACCTCTTATTAACCCATGTCACAATGTCAAAGCTAAATATTGCAGTTAAAATATTCAAGTTGTGTTCTGATTGCTATACTCCATGTTTTTTTTTTTCATTACACAGTGACCTGTGACGTGGCTTGAACAGGAGGGAAGAGCATATGCTAACTCAAACTTTTGGAATAAAGTAGAGTGACTTCCAATTTTCCACATAATTTGGCCAACCTTGTGTTTTAAGGTGCATATTGTCAGAAAACAACAGAATAACTTCACAAAAGCCCACAGAAAATAGTAGGATGTGGTTCCCAAAAGACTGATGGTGAAGCTGTAATTTTTAAGGTTGTCTTTGTGTAGCCAATTTTTATAGTACATCTGCATTTAAAGGTGCTCTATAGATGAGTCACACAATTAAGACTGCATTGCTCCTTGATGACTTTCGTGAATATATCCAAAATATATATTCACGAAATGAATATATGATAAAATAATTCTACTTCCCAGATTACAAAGGATTATCAATTGATTTAGGGACCAGCAAGCACAGATCATCCCAGATAAGAGCAGGAGAGGCTGTGGCTAACTGGGGAAAGCCCACAAGTTTTAAGAGCTGAAAGGAAACTTGAAACCTAATTGGACTACAATCAAGCTAAAAATTCTACAACGTATCTGCTTCCATCTCTATCTGTATAATCCTGAGGTTTACTGTGGCAATTGCTCTTTCTCTCCCTGCCAAAGTAGAGTTAGTTGTCAGAATGTGGAGTTGCTTCATAGAAGTAACCACAAAACTCAGTTCTCAAGTGCGCAGAAGCAAACAACTATCAATGAGTAAGAGTAAAGTTAAGCAGTGCACACACAGTTGTTCAGTTTTCCAATAATTACTATTATCACCTCAAGGCTGTCAGAACAGAATTCTAGTATCACAAACACTTGCACTGTTTCAAAGTATGTTACTGTAGCTGGATTTTTAAATATGCAATTATTATTGCTTCCATAATGTATGTCTCCTCATCAAAGTGAGTAGACTAGAGATTAAAGACAATTTACAAAATTTTAAACATAAATGGCTACATGAAATTATAATAGTTCTTCAAAACCTTATTGGACTAAGCTTCAACCTTTGAAGGACGCCACTAGTGACATGCCTCCAACTAGACTCTGTGCCACTGATCATTACTTTCTGAGCTCTGCCATTCAGTGATTTTTCAACCCACTGTCCACTGGTCCAGCTGGCACTTCATGAGTTTGCTTATATGAGTTTGCAACAACCATTGTTTGCAACAATGAGTTTGCATGAGTTTGCAACAACCACTGCTCTCTCCCCTGTCTATCAGCTTTCCTACCACGGAAGGAAACCAGGTTGCTTTAACAATTCCATGCTGACTACTCCTGATCACCGTCTTGTTTTCCACATGCTCAGAGATGGCCTCCAGGATGAACCATCCATAGTGAAAGCCATTCCATCAACTTTCCAGGGTCTGAGGTGAAGGCTTTCTTTTCATTTTCCCCACAGGAAAAAGTCAATGCAGACCATGGCCGTATTTAGTTTCAGACTGAATGATATACCTTGTTTGACTGAAAGCTTTTTTTGGCACACTGCATATTTTTACATAAAACTGAAATTAAGTTTCCAAATGCCAATTCATTTGGGAACTCAAAAAACAGAAATGTCACAACTTTCTGACTCTAGAGCAGAAGATGCCTCTACCACTAGCTCAATTAGCTTAGTGAAAATGATGTGAACTCACCTAAAAAAGAAAACCACACACTATATACCAGAGTCTGAATACCTGTGGCTAAGCTACTTGACTGGAAAAAAAACAACACATGCCCTGTTCTGGCCCACTAAATATATTTAAGTACTTTTCAGTTCTTCAGAGTATGCTGTGCACTCCTTTTAAACATGGTAGGAAAGACCTACTGAAGTTTCCATATCATAATGATTCAAGTTGATCAGTTCCTGCAATTTGATTTTTCTTCATGAGTCTACAACACAAACCTTCCAAAAACTCACTACTGTACTGAAAACATGACTTTCCTTTAAATCCCATCACTATGGTTTAATATAAAATATGAAAACTCTCCCCACCAAGTGCTAAGGAAATACCAGTTGATCAAAATTGCTGGAAAAAGCACTGTCTAGTCAGCCAACGATCACTGTGACTCTAGCCGATAGAAGTATGGTACTCTCAATTTCCCACACACACTTCCAGCTGACAGAATTGAGACTTGCTTGAAATAGACACATATTGGATCAAAATATTACAACTGCAGAATTGTACTTGGTGGAAAACAAAACAAAAAAGCTCTCCCAACACTATATGGTACTTCACAGTGAGGGGGCGGGGTGATTTTTCTGGTAATTTTTTCTGTTAAGAAATTTCATTGATTCAGGAGTCACAACTTCCAAAACTCAAACAGAGGGAAAACCTTGGGAGGAGTACAAAGCTGGAAAATGGCAATGTCTACTTGAGTATTATATGCCTCTATGTGGCCTACAACTCAGCTGCAAGTGGTTAAAATGCTTTGGGTTTCCTCATTCTAAGCATGACATTAGAACTTGTTTTGAATCTGAATTCATACAGCTGTTTTCAGATTGTATCTGTGATTCAACACTGCGTTTCATTGTTTTCATCAGTTATACTCCCCATGTAGGTATTCATTCCTCAGTTGTAAAGAGATCACTTGATTTTTTTTCCTTTCTATCCATGGGTATGAATGAGCTACACACAAGAACTAATCCTCAAACATTACAAAATTTAGCTCACTGAAACAATTTTTGCAGTGTTTCAGATGTAATCCCTTAAACCTAGTATTGAATTTTCCAACTGCAGACCATGGGGACCAGGATTATAATGATTATATGAAGCAATGACTTTAACTCACAATCCTTTAGAGACACATGCCTCAGAAAAAAAATACCATTAAGTGTGACTCAAAAGCATTTGGTGCTTTGATTTGGTCCTTGAGTGACGTGACTCAGAAAAAGCATTTGGATGTTCACTATATCTTTTCTCACAGATTCCATGCAAAAGATGTCCAGGTGGTAGACCAAAAGCTTTCCTAGCTGGAAGTATTGCAAATTTAGTCTAGGCTGAGAGCCAAGATAGGCACTATCCATCTCAGGAATTATCATGAAAAATAAAATTATCTTCACTCAGCAGCATTTATTAAATTCTCTCAGATCTGTTGCATCAAAAATTTATTTCTTCCAGCAAAGGCCCTTAAAATCAGATTCCCATTTTTCAATCCTGATATTGCTTTCAGAGTTTTCCACTAGGTTTCCAGGCCACATTCTTCATCCTTTCAGGCAAACAGACTTTCTCTGTTACTGAGAGTGTTGGTGCTGATGAATTTAGTTCCCAAGCTGTACTCCATCACCTCTGTGTCCTGATTCAAAGCAAAAAACCAGTGATCCTAGGAGAGTCATGTGCAAACCAAAAGTAACATATGGTCACAACAGTACTCATAGAAATGTAATTGGGAAGTAATTACAACTCCAAGTTTTGAGTGAAATTTGTTCTGCAGAACTTTAGGATAACTGCCAAATAGAAACAACATGTCTGATCGTACACAAAGAGCCATGACGCTACGTAGATTAAAATAAAAGAAGATTTTTTAAAGAGAACTTTACTTAAGGGTATCATCAGTATTTCTTTTCTTCCAACATACTATTTTCTCTTTTTTTTAGGCGATATAAATTATTATGGTATTATTACTGATTTACAATGTAGAAATGAAGATGGATCAAGGGCTCTTCTAGCCACCCTACATTTAATTTCAAAAAATAAAGGAAGGAGAGGAAGAAGCATCCTACCTTTTAATACCACTTTTTTGTTCTTTACTTTTCCCTTTTTTCCCATAATGCAAAAGCAGATTTAAAAAAAAACATTAGCAAATATTGTTTTAAGCTCAAAGGCACCACATTACCAACATTTTAATGAGTTCCCAAACTTCTGTTATAACACAATACAATCTAATTCACAAGGATTGTATTCCTCCAGCAGACCACACTGCTGTTTCATTTGTCTTCGCAACACAACTAGTTTGCCTAAAATTTAAAGTAATTAATTCATAACTCCACAGTCTACTGTATATCATATCTATAGTATTTCATAGAATCATAGAATTTGGGTGGAAAAGACATTTCAGATCATAAAATTAAACTGTTACCCCCACATGGCCAAGCCCACTCAAACACATTAAGTGGTATAGAATGATCATATCAAGATCTTAATAAGTATATATTTTAGGGCTTCCAACCAGTTACAAGCAATCTTTGCCTCTGCTTTAAACTTTCCAACAACTCTGCTTATGCTGTGCTACCTAAAGTCTTGAACCTTCCAAGAGATTTGCAGAGTGCGATGATCCAATCAGTCAGTGCATCCTCATGCAAATAAAACACTACCTTTAATACATTGCTCCTCGAAATTTCAGATGAATAACACTTAATTTAGTTTTTAAATTATTTATCCTAAATTAAAAATCATTGAAATTATTTACATTCATTAAAAATATACCCATTTCCTTCTAAAAGCATGCAGCATACCAAGTTTAAATATATAGCGACAGCAAGTACAAAATAGAAAATTTCTCACAAATTATGTGGCTAACCAGGCACAGCACACTCATTGACACACCTTTATAAAATGTGTAATTATATCCAGAACTGCACACCTTTAAAACACAGTCAAATATGACAGTATAACTCACAGAGGCAATTTTTAACAGCCTTTCAGCATCACTTACAGCTTGGGCAGGATTTCATATTAAGAGGCATCTCTTTTTTTTGTCAGGTTTTATTCACCTTGAACTCTTATTTGCTGCTTTTCATCTATCAGAAGCCTATAACAAATATTTTGAGATAACATACTCCACTACAGACTAAATTAAAAGGATTCCAAATACAAATGATAATTTTGGCTGTGACTCTTCAGGCCTTTATCATAGCAAAATCTAAACTTTCTGTGTAAGGTAAACTTTCACCTGTCAGTGAAAAGGTGCAATGCTTAAGGACAAAAACAGCTGTCTAGACAGTGTGTCTAGACCTTCACACATTCTCCTTCACATTCTTCTTCACATTCATTATCCTTCACACATTCACCCAGTGTCTAGGGTATGGTTAATAGCCACCCCACAAAAATCACAAGCCCATTACGGATATGCAGATACAGGCTTAAAGCTCTCTACTGTTATTCTGTCTTTTTGACACTTTTTGGGACATCTCTCCTAGAACATCACTTCCATGATGGAAAACCAACATACATCCTTTTGCTAAGGAACTCCCGATATATTTGGCTTGTCCGAATAAATAGAAGGATTTTACACCAGCTGAAAAGTGGTACCAAGTGGCAGAAAGTAAGCATCATAAAATGACATAAGTTTATAAATTCAAGACAAAATCTTTCAAGAGTGAGTTTGTATCTTATTTAGTTATTATCAGCAGCATTGAAGAGATGATGGATATACTTACAGCATGAAGACTTGCTTTGAAAATATAAAGGACTGTAGTAACGCAAACAATACTGATACACTGCAGAAAATATTCCACTGTGAATCACAGAAATTAACAAAAGTCTAAAACTGGGAAGGGGCAAAATGTATTTTTTAAATTCTAATGCACTAAGAACGTCTATCTCCAATCCATTACTGAGTATCACATCAAAAAGGTGTTAAGGTTAACATCTTTGTAACATTTTTGCAACATTCCACCAAACCAGACTTCAAAAGCTGGCAGCGCTGCTGCAGACAAAGGTGTGCATCACTGAGGTGTTCAGCAGCATGATGTAATTTTAGTTAAATCCAGGATTTATTTATCCCAAATCCAGGATTAAAAGCAGTTTGTAACCAAGCAGATCTGAAAAAAAGTTAAAGGATAAGGCTAGCTCATAAAATTTAATAGGGAGCAAGGGAAGTAGTGGAATGGAGAGAGCCAGGAAAAAAAAATTAAAAGGACTTGTGTCCTGAATCAATCCAGATTATCAGATGCTAACCAAGCAGGGTAGGGAGGAGGAAGAAGGGGAAAGAGAAAACAGGATGCTGCAAATACAGAGCAAGAGCCTCCGTTTTCTTTGGCAGGTAGTCTTCGCACACTCTCAAGTCCCTGAAAGTTAAGGCAGGGACTGGGGGAGTTAATTCCTTTCTGTTATTGTAAGATCACTGGAGGAACCCAAACATATACAAGACTACAGAATCCAAAAGGATGCACCCCAGGTTCTTGAAGGAAATGGCTGATGCCGTTGCCTAGCCATTCTCAAGCGTATCTGAGCAGCCCTGGCAGCTCTGTGACTGAAAAACAGAGAAACATTGCACTCATTTTTGAAAGGGGTAAAATGGAGGTCCTCAGAAACATCCTAAGCCCAGTAAGATCATGGAACACATCCTCTTGGAAGCTGTGCCAAGGCATATGGTAGACAGGGAGGTGATAGGAGTCAGCCAGCTTGGCTTCACCAGTGGAAAACTGCGCCAAACTAATCTGGTTGCCATCTGCAACAGGGCGACTGTGCTGCTGGATAAGGCAAGAGCAACAGTATCTCCCCAGACTTCTGCAGACCTTTGATTTAGTTACACACAACATACTTGCCAATAAACTGGAGAGAAAGGGATTTTCTGTATGAACTAACTATTCCATGGACAAGGAATTGGCTGGACAGCAGCAGCCAAAGAGAAAATACTGCAATCAATGGCTCAATATCAAAATGGAGATAAGTAACAGGTGGTGCCCCAGTAGTTAAAGCCTCTGCCCAGTGCAATTTGCTCATGGTTCCATCACATGCAGGTACCAAGATGACCTTTGGCTCGCTCTACAGAGTCTGTCATGGGGGGACAAAAGCAAGTCTGGAAAAGTGCTTCCTGGAAGCCATCCACAGCAAGCACAGTCAAGTGCCCAGATGGTACTGCTGCTGCTCCAACATCTCCTACCTACACTCTTTCTGTTACTGGTAAAGAGAGGATCAGGTAACCTGAGCACTAATCCCTTTCAATCATACTTTTGCCCAGAACTTTGCCATCTTGTTTGATTCTGCCCAAGTCCTGGTTTGCTGTGTCATCCATGCCTACATGAGAGAACAATAATCCCTGTTTCTCCTAGGTTGTATCTAGGGTTGTATCCTAGGTGGTATCTGTGACATCCCAGGACATAGCACCTGGAAAGAAGCAAACTTCAGGTGAATCCCTGTCAGGCTGACAAAAGGGTCAGTACTCCTTTGCAGAGAGATACCCACAATGAGCACTCATATTTGCATTTTGTGGTTTCTAATGTGTGCTGCAGGTATGGTTTCTCCCTCCAGAGCTTGCCCATTGGTGTCTTCAAGTTTTAAGTTATCCTAGAATCAAAGAATGTTTTGGGTTGGAAGGTACCTTGAAGACCACCCAGTTCCAATCCCCCTGTCATGGTCTGGAATACCTTCCACTAGACCAGGTTGCTCAAAGCCCCATCCAACCTGGCTTTGAGTATTGCCAGGGATGGGACTTCAACTTCTCTGGGCAACCTGGGCCAGAGGTTGCCTCCCCTACATGAAGAATTCTTAATATCTAATGTTAACCTGCCCTCTCTTTCAGCCTAAAACTGTACCCCTTTGTCCTGTTGCTTGCAAATCTATCCATCTTTCTTGTAGGCTCCCTGATGTACTCAAAGTCTATCCCCTGAAACCTTCTCTTCTCCAGGCTGAACCCCAATTCTTACAGCTTTTCTTTGTAGTAAAGGTGCTCTGTCCTTCTAATCATCTTGCTGGCCTCCTCTGGACTCACTCCAACAGGTCCGTGTCCTTTCTGTGCTGGGACGCCAGAGCTGGATGCAGGGCTCCAGCTGGGGTCTTGCCAGAGAGAAGCACCTCCCTTGACCTGCTGGCCACACTGCTTTTATTCTCATCTCATCCTGGTTTCTATGCAGGAGAGGGGAGAGTGCACCAGAGCTCTGCTCTCGTGGGTCACCAGGATCTGTGGTGCTTTACTCAGAGTAGCATCAACCATGAGGGACTGGTTACAAAAACCTTCCTCTGTTTCTTCTTCAGCCTGTCCAGTACCACACAGGCTCCTGTAACTCAGCCCCCTGGTGTGCCTGGCCTCAGCCTGCACCTTTCACAGATACTTCCTTGTGCTTCAGGAACAAGGCCTGGACACTCATCACAACACCAGTGCCATACTGCACTCCTCTGCTAGCCTGGGAGACAGGCCCTTAAACATCTTGGCGCTTCTCCCAGTTTTTCTTGGAGACGAACATCCACCCCTGCGCTCTGCCTGGAGCATGTTTGTAATTAATTACAAATACATGAGTGGGACTTACTTAGAACTTGCCGTTGAAATCAATTCTTAAAAGGTGAGGAGAAAGGGGAAAGTGATGGCTGTGTTTCCACGTATAACCAGTTTTTGCCCACTGTGTCTGTCACACCTATCTCCAAATGCAGTGATGAGTTATCAGCTACTTGTATTGGCTGAAATACCAATATGTTTCACACTTCCCACAACACAAATGGAAGCCTGATTTGATTAAGGAAGAAGACAGCGAAAAAAACCCCGCTGTTATAATTACCAATTGTCACTGTTTGGGAAATTGTCTGTCCTCCTCGGGAAGTCTACTTCTCAACATAGATGTCTCACCAAAACTGTCACCATGTTTGCCTTGGATGAACACAAAAAAAAAGCTGAAACGTGATTTTCACTGATGATGAATAACTACAGGATTCCCAGCACAGAAGCCAACAGAACTACAGTTCTGAGAACACTGTTGTATTGTTGCCACATAATTCTTAAAATCACTGATGGCAATTATGTACACACAATAAATGGTTCTGTGCATCATAAAAGCCCTAAGACTATGCTGAGATTGTTTAAACTAGATACTACAGACAGTTTAGTTATCTCCACAGTCCAGGAAATAATTGCCAAATTAGCTGAACTGTTCAGCCATCATCCAAAATAAACTGGTTGGGACATTCTTTTCAGCTCAAGGAATATCCAGATGTGAAGGTTTTTGCCCTCTATTAATAATGAAGTGTATCTGAACACACTTTTCAACAGACAGTATAAAATGCCAGCATGTTACTAATTTGCCCTGCATTTGACATGAATATTCATCTTCCACAATTCTTCTAAAAATATTGTTTAAAACAATGAGATACCCAGAAAATTTCAATGCAAGCATAGTTTGTGGAAGAATGGAAAGAATTCCGCAGTGATCATACCAAGGCATAACATCTTCAAACAGGATAGATATGCAAGAGGTTTTGCAAGTGGGACATCAGGTATCATTCTTCCAATTTAACATAATTATATTTGTCTTGCCAAAAATGTAGCTGAGTCAGAATGTGCCAGCAGACGAATCCAATCATTGTAATGCATTGTTGTCAGCTTCCTGAAATAACAAGGTGACACTAAGAAACCTTAGAGGAGATTTGTCTCAGAGAAAAAGAATCTCATCTTTTCTGCAGAACAGAAGCTGAATTTTTTTGTTGTTGTTGCTTTTGTTGTTGTTGCTTTTTGGGGGTTTTATTTGATTTTTTGTTGTGTTTTGGGGAGTTTTTTTGTTTGTTTGTTTTTGTTTTTTTAGTCACTTCCTTCAAAGAAATTCCCTAAGAAAAATTCAGAAAAATACTATGGTTGTCTTGATTTCAGTGAAGCTAAGAAATACTGACCTAGGAGAAAATGTATGGTAGCATTAGGCATCAACAGATGCAGAAGATATTATCCATATCTTTAGATACCAAAGTACTCACAATCACCCTTTAAAAATATATTCTTCTCCACAAAATTCTAGAAAAATTAGGAACCAATATTATAGTATCTCTTTTAAGATTTGGAGATATATTAAAATATATATTTTGCTGCTGTATTTCTTTATAGCAGAAGCTCTTAGGACCTCTAGTGTAAAATCATTTATTTGTGATACGAACCACAGCACATACATACAGACACATGCACACACATAGAGAGATGATAGATAGACAGATAGATAGATAGATAGATAGATAACTAAGATGGTTAAATACTTCGGTCATAGTAAGCAGGCATTTACTTTCTTGAATTTTCCTACCAAAACTGCTTGGTTTAAGGCTGTTTTATCCTTCAGATTTCACAATCTGTTTCCTCGATTCCTTCATTTCAAAATGGTGGTAAGAGTCTACTAAATACTTACAAAATGGTTGCCTCATGTTTCCAACATTCAGATTCTCAAACACAACACACATGTACTGCCACAAAAATATCTGAATTGTCTTCTCAAGATTGCACAATTAAATCAATTTTATTCATGCTTTTAACAGAAGATAAGTCACTGAAATCTGCAAGTTCCCTATCAGTTTTTGGTTTTATTATTAAAGAACTGTTTCATTTGAATACCCAAGATCAACAACAAGTAACAGAGAACAATGAAAAGGTAGAGCTGAGCATAAGGCATAATCAGTTACTTCAAATGGCAAAAAAATCCAGGTTTGTTGTCTTTATTAGTAACACTATGTTAGTAATAAACCAACACCTTATTTGTAGATTGCAATCTAATATTTTAAAAAATCAATAACTAATGTGAAAATAAATCTAAATCAAAGGCTTGCAGGCTTTTGTCCTGCTGGGGTATTTTGACCACCCTGACATCTACTGTAGAGGTTGGATGGTGAGCAACCCAGGAGGCTCCTGGAACGCATGAAGGATAACTTCTCAAGACATGCCTACTTCTACCCAAGAGGGCATGAAAGGCTGGACCTGGCGGTCACCAATGCAAGTGAGCCATTCGGAAACACCAAGATTGGAGACAAGCCTGGAGCAAAGTGGAGACACGCTGGTGGAGTTTGCAGGCCTGAAGGCAAGGTGAAGAGGAAAGAAAGTCCTGAACCACATGAAAGCAAATTTCCATCACCTAAAGGAGCTAGTCAGTAGGGCCCAAGGAATCTGCCCTCAGGGACAAGGAAGCAGAACAGGCCTGGCAGATCTTAAAGAGCACATTCCATAGAGCACAATCCCTAAGAGCAAGAAATCAGGCAAACAAGGCCAGAGACCAGCATGGATGAGCACAGACCACCTTGTCAAACTAAAGGGCACAAAACAAATGCAGACATGGTGAAAGCAGGAACAGGTTTTCAAGGAAGACCATAAGGAAGGTGTCCTATGTAAGGATGCTGGACTCAGCAGTGGTGGGTTTATGGTTGGACTCAATGATCTTACAGATCTTTTCCAGCCTAAACAACTCTATGATTCCTCACAGTTGCCAAGTCCCTCTCCATGGGGCTTTATTTCTGATATATTTCAGATATCGTATCTCCATGATATCTGAAAAGCCATGGCAGTCAGGTGAAGACTGTGGTGAACAAAACGAGAAAAAAATTTTTTGAATCCATCCATTTTTAGAAAAGGAAGCAAGGAGGATCCTGGGAACCACCAACCGGTCAGCCTCCTCTCTGTGTCTAGGATCATCTTTATAGAAGCTATGTTAAGGCACATGGAGCACAGGAAGGTGACTTGAGCCAGCCAGCATGGCTTTGCCAAGGGCAAGTCCGACCTGACCAGCTGGTGGGTGAGAGGCTGGACATGACCCAGCCATGGGCACTCCCAGCCCAGAGAGCCAAACGTGTCCTGGGCTGCATCCAGAGCAGCGTGGGCAGCAGGGCAGGGAGGGGATTCTGCCCCTCTGCTCTGCTCTGCTCTGGGGAGAGCCCACCTGGAACCTGCATCCAGCTCTGGGCTCCCAGCACAGGGAGGACATGGAACTGTTGGAGTCCAGAAGAGAGACAAAGAAACAACCAGAGGGAGCACCTTTCCAATAACTAAAGGCTGAGAAAGTTGGGGTTGTTTAGCCTGGAGAAGAGAGGGCACTGGAATGACCTCACTGTGGCCTTCCAATACCTAAAAGGAGTTTACAAGGAAGATGGGCACAGAGATTTTAAGCAGGGATTGTTGAGATAGGACAAAGAGTAATGGTTTTAAACTAAAAGGTAAATTTAGGCTACACACAGGGAAGATGTTTGTCATAATAAGGGTGGTGAAATACTGGAGGATGTTGTGCAGAGAGGTGGTAGATGCCCCCTCCCTGGAAACATTCCAGGTCAGTCTGGATCGGCCTCCTCATCTAATTGAAGATGATCCTTGCCATTGCAGGGCAGTTGGAGTAGATGGCCTTTAAAGATCCTTCTCAATACAAAGTATTCTGTGATTTTATAATAAACCTTGTACCTGCGCAAGACTTAGAAAAATTAAATTCTTAACTGTAGCCAAAACAATTCTTTAAAAAGCTGCATCACCGTGGCATCATGATAGAAAATGAGTATGTGAAGTAATGAAACAGACACACAACCTTCTCATAAGAACATGGAAGTATTCCCAAGGGGATTACTGCTTACAGGTTTAGCAAGCAAAATATTAGGGGACTGTAATACTGAATCTTGATGCTTAGACACAGAGATGAATGTCTTAAATACTGTACTGCTAAAACAAACAGCTTTAAAATGCATTGATTCCAGTTCAGTATATAGATTTTGTTTAAAAGGTGTAAGTTATACATTGAAAACTATAAAACTATAAAAATATACATGCCTTTTCACTTGTTCAGCAGTAATACCTTCTTAACTCATTTTTAGTAATGCAACCAAAAGCAAGTAATTCAGCTATACTGAACATGACACCTACTTACATGAAACATCCATACCTAAACTTTAATCCAGTAACACAGAAATTGTTAACTCCTCAAAAACATCTTATTCACTGGCTCTCTGTTCTAACTTGTTCTAACAGTGCAACACACATCACATCATCCATCTGGAAAAGCTATCACACAGTCCTCCACCAAACAGTGTGAAAAAGAATTTTCTCCTTTAGATTGCATGTTTTTTAAGGTTGCTGGGATTATTTCTTAAAAGTAGGACAAAAGTAAACCTCTAATTCAGCCAACTATTTTTGAATTTACCTCCCATGCAAAGAAACAGAAAAATGTATTTTAAACCCATTGAACACTTCTCTTATAACACCACCCCAAAAATGTATTGTTCTACACTTTAGGTTGGACAGAGCCAAAGCAATTTATAAAATAAATTTATATATGTTGAAGATACTATTTGATGAAGGAATATTTCCAGCCATTTGAGAATACTCTACTGTCATAACCAATACTCAATTCCCTCTAACTTGCAAAGCATTATCTGAAGGGCAACTCAGTAATATTGAAAGCAAGCAGAAGTGACAAAGCAGACTATAGTCAGTTATCTTTGAGATACAGAGACCTGCAGTACTTCAGTTTTACACTGTCAACAAAGAGTGCCTGCTATACTTCTGTAGAAGTAATTTTACATTTATGAGCTGTCAAAGCTAAATTGTGTTCAAAAGTTCAAAGCCAAGAAATATGTAATGATTCCTCACATGATACATGAAGTGAAGAGGCAATTAAGAGAACAACTTTAGATGATGCTGCACAAATTCTCTGTTTTATTCAAAGATGCATCTGACTACAAAATAACCAACGGTCCACAAACGACAGCTGATAGGTCTAAATTTCTTCATTTCAAACATCATTAAATGCTAGACAATTAGTGAATTAATTTTTAAGTTACCTAAACCTATTTGAAGGCATGTTATTAAAGCCTGGTTTTATAGCCTACATAACACATTATTAAGGAATTGAAATATGCTTTAGATAGAAGAATTCATTACTCATTATATTACCCCATTTACAAGACTGTTGCCATTTCGGACAAAATGTCTAACAGAGGCAAAAGAAATCATGATCTGCTGCCTTACCAAGGTCACTATATGCGACTGTTCAGCAATGAATGCTCCACCAGCTTGTGATGATTTTATGAATATCCTTTAAAGCCAAATTTTTCATTTTTCCACTGAAATAACACCTACATGCAAGCCTTTAATTAGAAATTCTATTTTAACACAAGCAATATGCATTGAAATTACATCCTGGTGCTTCAATTTTTAAGTGCGTGACAAAGCAACCTTAATTGTTTTTAATAGATAGGTTTCATTTGCTTTGTATATATGCTTTTAATTCACTGCCAAATGAAGAATCATTTTATAAAGCAAACTAATTCATGAGCTTCCAGAATCAAGTTCCAAAGAGCAGTTTGGGAAGGATTTCTAATTAAGTACACTAAGTTGCTTCCTTTTGCCCCACTGACAGTAATTTAGTAACACACCATGATAACTGAATCTAGTCCAGGGCTTAAAAACGTCCAGAGCACAACACGAAGCCTTGTCACACTAATTTGTCCCAGAATTTGGTAGACACCAAAGATTGCCACTAGGGAGCAACACCCCATATTGGCAGTGATCTCTGTGCTGAGCAGCAGGTGATGTAAATATCTAGCCTTGAGCAGGATATGGTGGTAAGACATACCACAAATTTAATTATGAATTCCTATAACAACATATTGCACAATCTCTTCATGACTTTTCCAGTTACTCTCTTACTCTTTCAGGCCTATAAAAGTACATAGGCTGGTTAATAGCAAATGGCAGTTCTTTAAACAAGCATGCTTGAGGACACAGCTTTCCTAAAAAGGTTCCAGATTTTATTATATAATACACAAAGCAATAATCAGCTCCACAGAGTTTTGAAATATTTTTGCATTTATTTTATGTTTTCACATCAGACATTTATTATAAGCCATATTACCTGACCACATTTAATTAAATGGTCTTTTTATGCTGCAGGATTATTTTAACTACGTTATATACAAGGAGAAGCAATCCATAAAAAGGGAGATAAATCTCCTAAGTTTTACATTGATCTCAGAGTGTATTGTTGCACAGCAGTGTCTCCATTTCATTCTTCTGTCTCAACACACTCTAGAGGGAGATTGGTGCTACACCTACAGTAATTCATACCGCTATTGTAGCTTCTGCTTTGCTTCAAGAGATGACCTATATCCCTGTTGTACAGCAGATCTAACAAAAATGGAATTAACCCAAGTAATCCTCAGTAACTAGGCTATATTCAATCACTAGGGGCTTTGCAACAGAACACTCCATCCTTTTTGAAACAACTTAGAATATTATTCCTTTTAATATGTTTTCTATTTTATTATCAGAAAGTGATATAATGGATACAACACCTTTCAATAACTTTCAAATAACTTCCAATTTGCAAAAAGCATTAAAAAAGCATATTAAGTGAACTGCTTCAGTAGAGTCAGGTCATAAAACATTCATGTGTTCAACATTTGTGTGATTTGAAATGTAAGTCTGAAATACTTGGTACAAGTATATGGCAGCACTTGGTACAAGAATCACATTCCTGCTTCTGTGTATGTATACAGTTAAGCAAGATTACCTACTGTAAGTTTCATACAGACAGTAATTTATAATCAATACAAATACAGGCATTTGCTGTCTCTAACAGCTAACCAGTCACCAAAAGACAACAGAGGACAATGTGGAAAAAAACAACTAGAGAAATTACCACTCAAAGTATTCAACAATGATGAAGTTGGATCAGCCATATGTATTTAAAAATGCAACAGCTGGCATTTTCAATATCCACCTCAACATATATTGA
The DNA here is from genome assembly GCF_028551555.1 of Melozone crissalis. Lineage (NCBI taxonomy): Eukaryota > Metazoa > Chordata > Aves > Passeriformes > Passerellidae > Melozone > Melozone crissalis. The sequence goes on along the minus strand of NW_026535783.1, from coordinate 31,154,694 downwards.
TATTAACAACAGATAAGCCCTTTTGAACAATTTAAGAGGAGTTCAGCTTTGAAAAAGAGAAATCTCACTTGATGTGCTCTCTGGAAGAGCTTCAAACATAAGCTTTTGCAGTAACTTGATTTCAACTAATTAATACTTTCTAGAAACATATTAAATGCACAAAACTCATATTTTGAGCGAAATTGCTGTTTTCTGTATTTAAAGCCCTTCTTAGTCTTCACTTCCTCAGACTAATTTGTAAAACACATACATAAATTTAAGTAACACAAAAATTTCTATAAAGAGGCAATCTGACTCATCTACAGAGTCAGCTTTCTTGCTCATTCAATCCTCCCCAGGCTGGTAAGCCTCTGAAATCAAGCTGTAACAGATTTCAGCCTGTGCAGTACGTTAGTTGCTAAATTATGCCTGAAAATTTGTTTCCTGGTAGTGTAGCAGGTTTTTTTTTTTCCTTCAGAGAGGAAAAACAACTACCTTTGGAGCACCACACTAGTCAAGTGAGGTTTTTCTGCATATATCATAAACCAAAGTACACACATTATTTGAGGCTTGGAGATTTTGCTCCTGTAACAAGAAAAATGTTGTTCTTATGAACTGTCCAGTTCACACATATTTTTTCATCGTGCTCACTAGATAAGATTATAAATATGCAGGCATCTTTCTTAAATCTTTTATCATTTCTGTAAACAACACCATTATTTCTGAGTAAGAAGGTGTGAAGCTTTGACAGAGGCACATGACATAGACACTTCCCTTGGGACTCAAAGAAATATTCATACAGAAGTCATGGAATGCTGCCAATAGGATTTAAGAATGCAATTGGGGTGCTAGGGGATGTCAGGGACAGGAGACCCGAAACAGGGGCCCCTTCCTTTGATCAACCACAACTGCAGTGTAACCAGTAGGCAAGCAAAGCTCACATGTCTTCAAAACAGAAAGAACAGTCACAGATCTGGTTTCTGATCATCAATGCTGCATAGCCACACTGCAAGACCATTCACTGTCAATATATGTTACTGACAGAAAGCATATCGACCTCACAGGAAGTCTTTCATTCTGATGACAACTGTGCATTGTCATATTTTAAAACACTTGAGTTTGCTGCATATAGTGACAATGATTTTTGCTAGCTGTACATCCTAATAGTCTCATGAATTAAGTGTTTTCTCTACAGTGGGAAATAAAAAACACTACAAAAGGGAAAGAAAAGTTGCCCTGAGTCTGTGATTTAGGTTCAATCTGACAAAGAGAAGTCTGACCAACTTCCTAAAGACAAAATGTTGCGGCAATTTGATATCGTTAAAAGGTGCCAAGTCAAAGAGTTTATACAACACTTTTTTACTTAGAGAACATTAGCAATATTTGAGATAAAAATATGAAGCAGCGAGTCTGTCAGCCATAAGAGCAATGGAAAAATATTATAATCCTGTCTTATGCTTGAATGAAATTTATGAAAGCTATAATGAAATAGCCAGTCAATACAACCAAATAATGTATGCCACTTAAAACCATTACAGAAAATTAAACATTTTTGTGTGTTTTTTACAAGACTCGACTCTGATTAAAAACAGTATTTAAGCTACTGATTTTTATCATTCTGCCTTTTTCAAGCTTAAGTCACACTTATTTTCTCTCTGCTTACGGTTTAAGACTGCTGAAACTTCCGTTTTGAAATATTTGAAATTATGAAGATAACCCATTTTTTTCCTACTTTTTATTCTTCAAATTAATTCCTGTGCTGGTCCATAGCTATCTTTAGCAAGGATAAATGTACTTTAAAAAATGCCTATTAATGTACAAATATTTGTATACCAATGGCACATTTTACAGCAGTCATCTAAACTTGAAAAGATAGAACTGGTGTCATGACATTTCACTCAAACAAGGCGTAACTTGTACAGATCTCCTTAGCATCAGGCAGCATCATTGATTAGTCACTGACAGCTCAGAACCTTAGTGTCTTTTGTGCACAAATCAAAATTACTTCCTACGTACGACCTACTGAACAGTCACCATAACCCAACAAATTTTAAAATTGAAAACTAACATGACATCAAATTTTTACAGTGTGCATTTTGTGATATACTTCTTATTAAAGAATTTGCACTACTTAATAGGATTAATATCAAATTGCTACAACTAAAAGTATAAAATATTTTCATTCCCTTTTCTTGTTAAACAGTAAATAACATACCTGAATTTGTAACTGACAAAATAATCCTCTAGTGATTACTATGTATTTTCTGCTAAGGGAAAAAAAAGTATCTCTTTTTTATCCACTTTTTCCTCATGTTCCTTAACCCTGAGTATTCCACAGGCAGATGAAGAAAGCCAGCTGTCAGGTAGAGGTAAAACCACTTTTAACCAGGTTGATTTACTCCCTACAGCCATATCACTACTTATGATACAAGCAGATAAGCATAACACTTATTTTTCCCTTTGCAACATTTTACCTCTGTCGACCAACCAGACCTGCAGAGCTCTCATCAAACCATGGTACTTTAACTAACCACAGCAGTATTTTACTGTGACTTTGTGGTCAAGGAAATTAACAGAAAGTGCATTGGACTAATTGCTTTCGGCATACAAACTTGAACTGAAACCCACTGGACAAATAAATCCATCTTCCTTGAGGTATTTGTTGGAAACTGGAAATTTCCATTACAATATCAAACCAATTTTTAAAAGAGGTGCCAGAAAGAAATATGCTTCCTGGAAATGTAAAAAAATAGCACTGCATTATCTTTATCAAATACAAACATTACAATTCTTATTCCAGGACTATAAACTATCAATTATCATCATGCCTCCATGAGAACTATATAATCGGCCGTAGCATGACAGCTAATGAAGTACAAATCCAGCATAATAACACAAAAACATATTCAAAAATTACTCACAATTAATTAGAGTACGGAGAAAATATCAAACATGTAAATTTTGTCAGGCACTGACAAGAGTAATTTTTGAAGTAAGCTTGAATAATAACCCAAAGAAAATAGAAATTTCTTAGATAAAAATTATCATTAACAGTTTAAATTCTGTTGTCATATTTCCACATTTATTATGAGCCTGAAGATTAATTTCAAACTGATATTAACAAATAGTATTTTAATATTGAGAGAAATGCAGAATTAAGAAGGGGTTTATTCAAAAACTTTGTTAGCACAAATAAATGCTGACAGAATACTGAGAAAAATAAATTTGGAAATGGAGAAATTAATAAAATTACAGAAAAAAAATTTAAATGCCTTTTTTCAAAACTCAACACCAAAAAGCAGCTTTTGCAATTAGAATTGCCTGAAACTATTTAATCACTGAGAGAAAACATATTATAAACAGATTATCCTTGCTATTGTTTCTGCCATGTAGCTTTACTGTATTTCCTGCAATAAATAAGAACTGTCTCACTTAAAACCAAATATCTGAAGTGAATTTTTTCCCAATATAACCTACCCTTATGCCATACTAATGGATTGGAATAAAACTCACAAGTCTGTGCAAATTAAAGCAACAAAAATATAACCATTATAGCCAAGAATACACTGTAAATAACATGCCTTGAAACCAATTTAAACAGTAACTGCTTTTTGGGAAGAATGAGGGCATCTCTCAAACTTTGATCTTCCCTTTTTTCCCACGTAAAGAAAACAAATTCTTTGCACTTGTAATTACTTTCTGAACGCAAAGAATATTGACATAAAGATCACCTTTAGTCTTTACAGGAAAAATTTCTGATTTTTTTAAACACTTTTGAAATTGCTATAAAGTATTTCCATCTTCTCCAGTAACAATGTAAACAAACAAAGGAGTCAGATTTATGCATTCTTCTACTTTAAAAACATTAAAAAGCAAGTTTCTTTACACACTGAAACATAACATAACTAAGAAGAAGCATCAGAGCTCTTACAACATAAGAACATAAGCATGGACACAGAAAGCAAACTTCAAAATGTAAATAAGTAAAGTATCAGATTGTGAAAAGCTGAGAACAGATAGAATGATATAGAAGGTGTTTCTTAAATAGATTTTTACTATTTAAGTCTTTTTAAATTCAGTTGCATTTGATTTTCTAAGTCAAAATAGTAGGAGAATAGCCATTTTAGCAACCTTCTTAGGGAAGACCATCATAATGCTTCTCTTCTTGTGCCAACTCTTTAATTATGAACTGAGTCCACCAAAACCAAACTAGTTGAATCATCATAGCTAAATCACTGTCAGTGAATTAATCTGATCACTTATGGAAGTCTATTAGAAACTATTGAAGATAGCATCACTGAAGATGTATCATCAAAGGAAATGTCTATCCACCTCTGCTAACTGTTCAATGGAGTTTACTGTTTCTCTATCTCTTACATACTGGCCAAAAGAGAAGGTTTATTAAGAGACAAGATGAAAACTTAAAACTATATAGGCTCTTTCCCACAAAGCTAAAGTGAAGCAATGTATCCTTCAATTCTGTAATACCTAAATACTGCTTTTAGCCAAACAATCTGTATTTTCATTTTAATCAAAAACTTAACACATAACTTTTGACCAAGTTAAAAAAAAACACACCAACATGTGAAAAAAAAACAACATAGATCCTCAGAGTACCTAACAAAAGGGGAAACTTGATAAATCCTACAGAGAAACCGTATTCATTCCTGTTTAATTCTTGTTAAAATAACAGATTCTGTATCAAATATTTAAAGGTCCTGGGAAACTGCTGGACAACTACGAAAAGTACTATGGTGGAAGAACATCTAGAATTAAGAACCAAAAGAAATACAGCAACAAATGGGAAAAATTTCAACACTTCATCCCAGGAATCAGAAGAAATAATAAAAAAGAGCATGCAAATCATAAGCTAAGTTGTCAGTAACACAGCTCATGAATGCTACAGGAAAACGCGCTGCTTCTCTTTGAATAAAGATAAACATGCTTTTATCTTTGAATAAGTTATCTTTGAATAAAGTATATTATGGTTTAGCTTTTAATAAAAAAGGATTCCTCTTTGCAAAAGTAGCACATAGCCACATAGTAAAGCTTAGATTATCAGCAAAGCTGCTGAAATGAAGACACTACTCATCTGGCAACAAAGTCTTCAGTCTGTTTGTCATCCATACAGGTTTTTTTATAGGGTCTCACTATCTCAGGGAGAAAGTGTTGGACTACAACTTTTTCAGCAATAATAAAATTTCATGACAAATATAAAATCTACGAAAAAGATTTTTGGAACAAAAAGTTGGATGAAGAAATGAGAGAATAGGTATTTACACACAGTCACAGAAGTACTTTTCCATAAGTAGCAAGTTCATTATATATACATACATGTTCCTTTTGCACCTGGACAGAATAAAATAGCCATTACTGCATGACAGAAAAATCCTGCACCTTTTAAATTACACCTTTTAAAATCCTACACCTTTTAAATTGCATTCAGAGGAAGTATGCTGATAACATGGGGTTACCATTAGTATAGACTATAAATAAAAGGTGAAATAAAACCTTGAATTAATCAGTTTTGATAAAGTAATCATGAAGCAGAAAAGTTGTCAGAGTACTAAATGTGCAATCACAACTCACAATTGACCAAATAATTGTAAGGACTTTTTTCTTCCTATGCCTCTCAAGCAGATTTACACAAAACAACCCCAGGAAAGGGAAATATGTATGCTCTGCCCTTAAATAATATCCTGATTCTCCTGCACTTTGTGTGACAAAATGGCACAATGAATGTCTGTAAAAATATTCTATTGAAAATCAGTCAGGGACAGAAATGCCACTTTGTGTGATATGTATCCTAGATACTTTGATTCTACTTCTACTATATTCAGATATTATAATTTTGAACGGAAAAATAAAAAAATAAAACCCTAATACTTATGGAGCTGACAATTTGAAAAGCAAATCATACCTGCTTTTTTTTTTTTTTTTTTTTTTTTTTTTTTGTTGGGACAAATCCTGGGAGTTGCAACGTCAGAGCATAAAGAAAAATGCATTCAGAAAAGCCTCTGTTTCATGGCCATCCCCAATTTCTTCACAAACACATGATTTTTCCTCCAGTGTTACAGCAAGTGAAGGACTGCTCAGATTGTGAGGATTCTCCTGTGACTAAGGAGGGTCTTGGAGGATGCCAGCATATGGGCTGAAGTGAGGAAAAACTACCATTTACCAGTCCATGGCTGCTTGCACCTAGAAAGGCAAAACACCTTCTGGTCCCTCTCTGTCTGCCAAGAGGAAGGCTCCTGCCTTTTCCTTTGCATTCCTCAGCCAGCTGATGATGCATCCTAACACTTCCTAAAACTAACACATGTGCTGATGGAGAGTTTCCTCACAGTGCTTCCTCCCAAAGAGCTTTTCATGATAGATGGCAGGCATAATTGAAGAGTTGTGGACTATGACAGTAAGGAAAAATCAGAACATTCACAACTCATATGTCTCCACTTGGCTTTATAAGCTTTTTATTAAATGAGATGATCATTTGCTTTCATGTTGGATTGCTATCTCCATTATAATGCTCTTGAAATTTTGGGATGGAAAACAGACAAATGAACATCATCTGTCTAGCAAACATTTAAAAGAAATTACATTTTATTAACTGTAAGCAAAGAAGAATTACTAACATTGATTATGATAAATCACCACACAATTGCCATATCATTTAAAGCTACCATCTTTAGGTGAACTACTAAGAGCCCTGTAACTGTGTAAACTACAGGCTTCTAAGCAACAGATGCTCGGAAGTCACTTTGTGTGGGAGCTTGTCCTGGAGAGGACAGGCTGGAGACTGGGCACACAGCCACACCATAGACAACCAACATCATGCCTAAAGAAATACAAAGCCACAACTAATGACATCCAAGAAGCTTATGGTGAGGAGCAAGGGACTCGGAAAGGAGTCTGGGACCAACTGGGAGCGGCCATGCAGATCAACAGCCTGTGATCAGCCAGAGGCTTCTAGAACATTCCATGAGAGACTATATATATGTATGTCAACCCCACTTTGAAGTCTTCTGAAGCAGCCTCTTTATGTTTTGTTTTCCAGTCTTGTTTGTGCCCTTTTATTTATTTAATAAATATCTACAGTTTTGGCACTTCAGCTGTACCCATTGTTTCCTTGTTGCTGTGCCATGTGACCACAGCATCCTCAAGCTCCCGGGACCAGAGGCTTTCCCATGATCTCTGCAGATCCCTCGGGGTGTTGTTGCCAGCCTATCTCCAGCCGCCCTGCTGCTAGCGGGTCAGAGAGATCACCGGCGGCCAAATGCGCACCGCAACAGGTTTGCTTTTCCTTTGTTTTGTTCAGACACAACAGTCTGCAAAAGCCACATCTGCCAAGCACCAGAATTTCACCTTTAGCTCACGCTTGCAGAACTTCTTCTAGAATGTAGCATGTTAAGATCTGAGCTGCTTTCCGGTAAGTTTACTGAAGATAACTGTTGATAGAAATGAAGTACAGTTCTCAGCTGAAAGTCCGTAGGAAACAACAGTATGCAGCACAACATACACACTGGTTTAAAAATGAGAGCTGCCAAAAAAAATCACCAAGTAGAATCAAAAGGTGACTGAAATTTGATGTGAGACTGCCAAGGGGACAAAACAGTAAATCTACAAAATAAACAGGAACATGTTTTCCGGTCTTTTTATTTCTTTTTCTATTGACATTCTTCATAGGAAGAGAATAGACTGACCAAAACCAAAAAATATTTCAAGCAAGATGGGAAGCATTTAATAAATAGAGAGGAAAAAAAATGCCATGAATTTGAAAATCCTGCTCTCAAACACAATACTGCTCCCCATGATCTGGAAGGCCTGTTTCAAATGGTAGGTACCAGAGCCTCTGCAGAGAGGTGCTCTTGACTTGGACTATGCATTTGGACATTGGAAAAAGACATTCAGTTTTATCCAGTGCCTGAAAAGCAGCACCTGAAGGAAAACATGAGCCTAACAGGTATTTAACATGGGCTAACTTCCACTTATAAATGATTACTGTAAGTTGATAAGGAGTCACAAAAGCTGCAACTTTATATGGTTTTTCTCCCCTGCTGCCCACTTAGACAGGACCCATACCAAAACTTTTACAGAAAATTAACCTAACCAGGTGTAGACGTAGCAGACCTAGACCTAGCTGTCTGACTTAGATCGTGAGGTAACCAGGTGTTAAAATTGGGTGTTTCAGTCCAGCATTCAACTAGGAAGAAAGATACATGAGCACATTGTGAAGGTGATGAACAACATCATCAGCCTACTGCACAGACTCTGGTGTGACTTGTTGGTAGTGTAGATAACAGTGAAAGGCTGCAGATTTATTGTTCCAAGAAATTGGAACAGACCAAGGATGTCTGAGCGCCAGCAGTAAACCATTAAACTGGGGAGGGAAAAAGCAACACAAAAAAACTCCAATAAAGAAAACAAAAAAAACCAAACAAACTAAAAAAAAGCCCCAGCAAAACTAACAAGAAAAACCAAAACAGCAGTAGTACCAAATTGCTATAAAATACAGCTTCATACATTTAAACTTACTCTCACTCATGCAAGTATGAATCATTGCTTTTTTGTAATTTTTTATTAATTTTGTGTTGGTCTGGATGCCTATGACATAAGTTATAAAAATAAAAATTATTTAAAAAATTAATAAAGAAAACCAGGAGAGCCATTAAAAAAAATAATTTCGTTTTCTAAGGCTGCTCAAGAAGAGGATTTTTTGTTATTAAAATTGCAGTTGATTCAAATGTCTTTTAGGCTAAGTGTGAACCCTTAATGAATTGGGTCTTTTAAGGAGTGACAGCACATTGGCTTCTTCCATCAAATATATATCATGTCTTAACTAGTGCAATTTTAATTTTGCTGGGAACATCACATCATCACTACCACTATATTTTGATATTATTAGCATTTAGTAGTTCTTCCAGTTTATCCTTTCTTCATTCACCTACAAGAGCCCCAAACGTATCTCCTTAGTGGAAACAAATAATTCATGACCTCAGAAAGCCTCCCTCTGTTCTCAGCTCTAACAGCACTCGGTTCAAAGTCCTCAACTTCAAGGCCCTATCACAAGGCTATACATGTTACCCCAGAATGGAGATATTTGGTTCTATCCGTTCCTAGATGAGCATATTTTTTCCTTTTTCTCTACTTTCATCTTTCACTCTCTCATTTTTCACATCCATCCCCCCTTACACAGGGCACAATGGTGAGACTGTTGCACGTTGTTCTCTTTTTTCTCTCTTCAAAACTCATAGAAAACTTTTCAGCTGAGGATCTGTTCAGGTATCCTCATTTTGCCCAATAAAAACATCTCTCAATCTTGCCTTCCATCTTCAGTGATGATTGTGCAGCTGTCCAAGCCATGCATGTGATGCTCCCAGCCCCTCCAACTCTTCAGTACTGCAGGGCTTTGCTAGCACCTGGCCTTGAGAGAATATACCCTCTTAAAGAACGTATTTTTTTCAGTACCTACATTTCAGAAACACTTCACAATCCTGTTACAGAAACTCTGCAGCCAAGCCAACAGTATGCACTAGCTGTTCACAATCCAAACAACCAATTAGACTTTGCATACTGCCAATTACTTACGATGCACATACATTGTAAAAAAGTCACCTTGATGAAGATTATAAACCATTTGAACACTGGAATATTTTCTAATCACTTGTGCAGAAGTCCAAACAGTTCAGGGCAACAGCTCAAACAGGGCAAGAATCTGTCCAGCTAAAAGAATTAACATTGTTGAGCTGGTTAATAATGTGTGGCAATACTGCAATGATTTTCAAAGAGATTTATGTAGGCTGACCATAAAACAAAAAAAGTTAGATGAAGATTGTCAAGCAGATTAATATGGGATTTCTTTGGCTCACTAGTTGCCAGAACTACTATTGGTATCTCTTCTAGAGGAAGTATTTCAGCAAGCATACCCCAATAGCTCCATTCTTCACTCTGGTCTGCAGGCATTCCCCAAGTGTGGATTAAGGAAAGTGAGAAATGCACCAGGTACTGCCAAGATAATTTCTTTCAATTACCTAATGTCTTCCATAAGTCTCCCATCCAACTGATTTTGAGAACTAACCACATTTAACTGATTACATCTGAAAGACTTAGAACAGAGAACATGGCTGCAGGCATTCAGGGAGACACACACATTACCAGGGTGAAAGCATTTTTACTGCTTTGTGATTTCACCATCTGGAGAACATTATGGTATTAACATGTATGAAATTATTAAACATTAAAAATGCTTTCTAAAAGCTATTACTGCCCTCTTATTAGGGAAAACCTTGAAGATGTGTCCCATGAAAATTACATTGTTCAGGTTTTGAAAATTTGTAACAAAGAATACTACATGTCATTAATATTTAAGAGCTGAAGAACTATGACTTATGAGTGAACAAAGAGGGTATATATAAAAAATGTTGTCTTATTAATTCCACAGCAGTTTATATGACCTTTAGCTACTGAAAAAGGTACTGAAGATAAATAATAATAAAAACAATAAAAAATACTCAAGACACAGAGGCGTACAGGAAGCCCCAAGAAAACTGAATTCATCTTAAAATCTGTCTGGTGTCAAAGCAACACTTCAGGCAACAGCATTCAGCTGCTCAGCACTATGGGGTAACACAGAAGGAAGAAGGTAGAGCACCATCTTCAATGCCATCATCACTATGAGGAAAAACAACCTGGTGTCCCACATCCTTTCATTTCAGGATAGAGCGCACTACAGGTTGACACAGCAGTAACTTATACTCCATGCAACCTCAGAGAATTACCTTCCAGTTGTTGTCTTCCTACAAAGCTAAAAAACCTTTTAAAAATTGTAAGACTTTCTCTGGAAACAAGACTATGAAGAAGAGGTAGTAGTCTCAAGAAAATACATGTATTAATTAAAAAATCTGAAGATCTGAGGAAGATAATATAGCTGAGAAGTGTCTGTGGACATATTTCTTGACTGAAGCAAGCAACTTACTTAAAAGCTACTTTTTTTGGACCTTGGTGGGGGAGAAAAAGCTCAAAAACTACAGAAAAAAAAACCTGCTTCTTCCTTAATAACCTTTGAAAGTGATTAATGTTTCATGCACTGAAAATGACACCTCTCCTTTCTATGTGTGTTCAAACCACTGAAGGAAACATTAACAGCACACATCATTCATTTAATACGTTTGCCTTGCACATCTATTTCATTAGCAAGATTTTTTTTCTTTTCATAGACAGATCACAGCTTTTATTGAAACAGTTTCATTTCCACAGTAACATGGAGCAATTTTGTATGGTTTTATAGGCTTTCACATCACTTCAAAAGCAGAGGCAATAGTCGGAGCAAAAATTTTATTACAAATGAGACCAAGTGGCAACAGAATACAAAGGACAAAGCTGCAGAAAGAGACAGAGAATGAAGGGAATATAAGCTTCTGAGCAAGAAGGCAATTTTATGGCAGAAAATAAGTCACTATATTCAGTATGCGACATACATTTAATTGAACTTTAAATTGAAGAGACTTCCCACAAAGTAGGCTAAAGAGATGTATACAAAGAGCAAGTGCAGCAAGGTAGGAAAGGAGACAAACTTTCCTTAGGGGAGAAATGACTCCTCTTAAACCAAACACTTTGGTGAGTTTCCTGCTGCCACATGGTTTTGTGTTACCCCAAAGCAGAACACCAAAAAGCTGCAGCAGACTACGACAAGTCCAAGGGCTGCATCTCTCCTACAAGACACAGGTTCCCTGCTACAGCTGTAAGTGAAGGACATAAAAGGACAGTGGTTTTTATCAGAGCAAAGAGAGAAGGTGGACTCATTTCATCTCAGCTCAGAACCCCTCCACGGGCAGTAGCTTTAACATCTGCACATACTAAGGGCCCTAGAGCTTCCTCAAGATTTTTATGACTCTTCTCATTCTTTAAATGCCATAAAGGCACACAACATATCTTTTCACACTAAAGGATATATCAGCATGTAACAAAGATCACTGTAGGCAGATTCCAAAGGCAGTTTTAGGTCTACAACTTGCATTAATTTATTCACTTAGCAAAAGCTAAGTTCTGCACAAGTTGACATCTCTCTTCCAAGAAAGCTGCCAGAGCTGGCAGGAGCAGACTGCTTCTAAACTGCAATGACTGAGCCATTTGTTTGGTATCAGTTGCAGGACTGGTGCCAACCTGAACACACAGACATGAACTAAACTGCCTAAGGAATATAGGCACACATAAGATTTAACACACATATATTTACTACTTAATACTGAAGTTTAAAAGCTCTGAAGAAGCATCAGGACTGGAAAAAATCCGTGCATTTATGCAAGTCTTGTTTTCACAAGAACATGAGTGCCAACCTAGCCAAAAAGCTCTTTTAAAATCTTGTATATTATTTTAGATATTTCAAGGAAATTGCCTCAAGCTGTCACATTTAAAAGTAATGGCACACTCTTCTAGTGTTTGTCACATGTATATACATATCTACATACACAGACACGTGTGTGGGCACATGTATACATACACACTTCTTCTTGCTTTATTTCCTTAAAACAATTATTTGGAATCTTCCACTTCAATTCTTCATGAATTAAAACATTGAGGAACAGTACACAGCGGATTTTTTTTTTCTAAATTGGGTATGAATTTGTAGCACAAAAGGACCTGTATTACACAGTCAATATGCTTTAACCAGAAACATGAGCTCTGCCAGTAGACTCCAGTATTTGTTTATTATTTGTCCTTGCTATGAAGGGTGCAGAGCAAAATGGGAAGACACTTATATTTGTCTTCCATAGATGTTCAGCTTTAGATTCACATAACAGATTTGAAAAACAATTCTAGTGTTCAAAAATATACCTTTGGGGGTTTCTGATTATCTCCATGTTTATTTGGAGTCATTTAACGAACATGAACAGCAGAAAAGAAAATGGCAAATGATAGAGCATAAAGTTGAAAAACCAAACTTCCTTTTAAGATGCACTGAATTGCTTCCTTTAGTTGGAATCAAAGCCCTCAATAAGTACTATAAAGTGACTTAGGCCTTTGTGAAATGAAACCCTTCTTATTCACTAACCATTTGCTTGCCAGGAGGGTACAAGCCTACTGGACACAATGGCTGCATTTTCCACATGGGACATGCGGAAAATGCACACACAATAATATGCATTTCCTCTCATCCTATCATAGCATCTGCCTTTGCTGGGGAGGCTGCAGTGGGAGCCAGGAACATTCCCTTCACACAAGAAAAGGCCATTTTTTGGCTGATATTGCAACATGATGTTTAGGATGACACAGTTTTCCAATAGCAACAGGATTAAACAATGCAACTACTATACTAGTAAATTTTAGTACAAGTAGGATGTTCTGCCAGTCAGAAGTTCAGTAGGTGAAAACAGCCAAAGATGACACTGACCTGGCAGTAGTTACCAACTGAAAAGTGGTGATGAATTTACAGAGTGACAAAGCCTTAAAAATTACAAACAGAATCCAGAGCCACAGTAGCAAGGCTGAACACTGAGCACCACAGTAGAAGTTACACACAAGTTCCCACACATACACAATCCTGATCATACGTTTAATAAATAAATAAACAAAAAGAGAGACTGAGGCAAATTAAATGAGAGTTGATTAAGGGAACAAGCGGATCATGAATCCTTATACCTCACCAAATAAAAGCCCAATAGTACCTTATCAATATAGATACAAGGGGAAAGAACAGGAGCTTTCTAAAGTAATAACAGCTCATCGAAGACAAAAGGCTGCATATTTGCCTCAAATAAGTTTAAAGTGCTACTTATTGAGGAAACTGCATTTATACAACAATATTCTAGTGGAACAGGACAAATAAAATGGAAAATCCTATTATTTTAGACAGAGCCCAATGTGTTTATAATACATTAATGATGGGATTTGTGGAAGGTATACTTCCTCAGAGTCTGTGAATGAATGGAAGTTTCAATTTGTTAAATACAAAAGCATTGCCAGTTTATTTTCTGTATTGATTAATGGATGCCAACAGCTCTGTTTAACATCTCTCATTATTATTATACTACTCTCAGTATTTTTCCCCAGTGCACAAAAAGTAATAATTATACCACAAAACATGAAAAAATTCTTTGAACGGTTTATAAAAACAGAGCAACTCTTTACAATTCCATTTTATACTGCTCACTACAGCTTATTTTCCCATATAACTGAAATACTTAACCCAGCAATTATTTTTGTTACCTATGTACATGGTCATTATGGATATGACAAGGGCAAAAAGTTACTTCATTTGTATAGGCTAGTATCTACTCTACAGAGAAGGTTAGATCAAACTGACTAATGTAATTAAAGTCAAACAGAAATAACTAAATAAAACTTAACAAGGAAAGAACAAATCCCTTCCTCCCTCCAACTCAGGGCGTCATTTTTTTTCTTCATTTCAAGTTAGAAAGAATACAGAGTGTACCTACACTGAAGGTAACATGGCTATTAAAACTAGTAAAAACATCAGCTCGTTTGTTTTTGTTGGCCACATCACGGATTTATGATGGTACCCTCAAAAAAATCTTTTTGGAGGCCATTTCCAAGGAAAGCATTATGTCCCCAAACGATGTTTAGCAATGAAAAATTAACAACGAAGTTTTTTACTAAAGTTATGAGTTTAGTACTAAACTAAACATTCCAATAAGCAACAGCAAAGTTCTTTTAAATTGACATGAGCAGGAAGTTCCTCCAGTTCTGGACTTACCCTGCAGGAATGCTACTTGTGAAGCATATTTTTGTGTAAAAAAGAAGGTACCACCAGCATTGAGAAATACAAAAAATTTGACTGTTCCTACACTCAGGAACATATTTTGACCTGATTGTTCTGAGGTCCTCAGTTAGATTTTTTTGCCTTCTCAACTCAGGAAATTTTATCAGCATTTTATCAACATTATACATAGCTAATGGAAATCCCATTGTGATCAAGGTGGATGATTAAGTAGGAATAATACACAGACAGTGTATTATTCCTCAGTACACTAGGAATACACAGACAGTGAGTGAATACTATAGTGAATACTATAGAAAATCACTGGCATATTTAACAGAAACAAAACAACATTCTAATGCTGGATTCTCACATGGGGACGAGGGGCCTACATTATCAGCCAGTCCTAGGTGCAACAATTGCTATAGTAACAAACAGTCTCCGGAAAAAGTAAGTAACAAATTGACAAGTATTTAATGGTCTTTGTATCATTATTCGCTTCCCAAAGTGGAGTAAAAAGGCAAATGCCAACTTAACTGCAACTTACCTTCGCTGCGTTATACTTAAAAATATAATTAAATACTTCTACACACACATATGTATATACACACATCTACAGACACAGAGAGAACTTCAACATCATGTCCTATTTGCCTATTTCATGAGGCAAAAACTCATGAAAGAAGTCCCACTTGTGTGGATGAAACCCAGCCACAAGCAGCTGATTCGTAATAGCTGTTTTCTAACTTGCCAAACTCAAAGGCAAGTCAGTCTGTTACTCTAACTTACCTCCTTCCAGTATTTCCCTTTCCTGCTTTAAGCATTCACACAATCATAGAATTTTCAAGGTTGGAGGAGACCTTCAAGATCAAGTCCAACCATCCATCCAGCACTACCACTGTAACTCATAAACCACATCACTCAGCATCAGATCCAGATGCCTCTTAAACACCTCCAGGGACAGCACCTGCACCACTTCTCAGGACAATCTGTTTCAATGCCTGAATACCCTAGGAGTGATAACTTTTTTGTAATACCTAATCTAATTCTCCTGTCTCAGCTGAAAGCCATTTCCTCTGGTCCTATCACTGCAGGGACACTAGAAGTGACAACTCCCACCTCACCACAGCCTCCTTTCAGGGAGTTGCAGAGAATGACACAGCTCCCCCCGTGACTAAACAAACCCACCTACCTCAGCCATTCCTCATAAGACACGTTTGACAGTCCCTCCATGAGCCTTGTTGACTTTAACTGGACAAGCTCCAGCACCTCAATGTCCTGGAGGTGTCAGAGGGGCCAAAACTGGACTCGAGGTGCAGCCTCAGCCACGCCAAGTACCGGAGGGTGATCATGTCCATTGTCCTGCTGGCCACACTGCTCTGGTTCAGGCCAAGATGCCACTGCCTTCTTGGCCACCTGGGCACACGGTGGCTCACACTGAGCTGGCTCTCAACAAGCACCCCCAGGTTTGCCCAGCAGCTCTTAAGCCAATTCTCCCCCAGCCTGCAGCGCAGCAGGGGTTTGCTGAGACTAAAGGGCAGCTCCTTATGGAGCCTCAGGGAGTGGTCCTTGACCCACTGACTGAGTCTGCCCAGGTCTCTGTAGAGCCTTCCTACCCACGAAAGGATCAACACTCTCACCTAGGAAATGCGCTGTCTACAAATTTACTGAGGGTGCCCTCAATCCCCATGTCCAGACCACGAATAAAGATGTTAAATAGGACTGGCATCAAAATCAGGCCCAGGCAAGCAGAGCTAGCAGCCACCAAATGGATTTACCTCCATTCACCACAACGGTCTGGGCCCAGCCATCCAGTGTTTTACCCATTAAGCAGTCCCCCCATCCAAGACATGAGTAGTCAGTTTTTCTAGGAGAAGTACAACTAAAGTAATAAAGCCACTGCTGTTCAAAACATTTTTCCAGCCATGAGTTAGGAAGTCAGACTGGGCAAGTTGTTGAGCATACTGCAAAAAGAATCTTAGCTCACTCAAGGCTCTCTGCCCCACAAAGACTGTATATCTTTTATATCTCATTCCTGTGATAGAGTTGCCACCTTCAAGCATATATGTCAGCACCACAGCATGGCTAGGAATTTAAGAACAGAAAGGTGTTTATTCTAGGACTTTATTAGTAGACTAAAAACTAAGGCTAAAAGATTTGGAAGCGGGAACATGAGCACCAGCTTCCTATGGCAAGGATGGAGCAATGCCCAGTGCATAGGTTTGGTACAGAATTCTTTCTTGAAAGTAAAAACAACAATCATTTTTTGCAAGGATGTAACAGACACACTCCATAATTCTAAGCAAGCCTCAAGTATTAAATCCCACAAAAGAAATGCATATACATTTACATGTCCCTATTAGACCCTTCAATACTATATTTTTAAAAATTATTTTGTACTGTTTGACCATATTTTCTATGGTAGTCAACTATGCTCAGTTAGGTGCAGTTTTCCTCCCTACCAAATGAAGAAAAAATAAATCACAGAAATATAGCACAGAAGAAAAGGATGCAGAATACTAGCCTCTGCTTTCATTCCACCACCTTGCAGGCCAGATTCATACCCAACATATTATTATTTAAAAATAACAAATATATCAAAAGCACATAACAAAACTGTTTCATTTGATGAGTTAGGCACTTTCCTAAAAGCTTAGTCATCATCTACGTTTTTTGTAGCTAAATTCCCTGACTTCTAGAACTCAACTGCACTTCAGAAAATTTTTCTCCAAACTGATAAAAAATGGCATAAAAAGTCATTGTGTTTTGTCATGATCAACAGTGGAAACTTGTGCAATTCTGGTAGGATAAGAGCTGGTCCATAAGATGGGCCTTTTCATGATGAAAAGTCATTATGATAATAGGTGTACTACAGTCTGCAGCAGTAAAGAAAAAGCTTTCAAGGAAGGCTGAAAAAAGCTATGTTGAATTGAAGGCAAATATATACAGAACAGAAGGACACAGATCTAACCAGAAAGATAAATTTAAAACAAACTGAAAGCTAAATTCTTTAGCTTTACAGTAGAGAGCCTGCAGTAACTACTTGGAAGCACAGCTTATTCTCCAAAGGACTTTGGTGCTCTCAGAAGCTTGGTTATCACCTAGGCACAAGCTTTAAACATGCATATGTACACATGCACATTTCTGTGCATGCAGAGCTACACTGTATGCCTCATGTAGCAGCAAAGCCCACATGTATTTCCACCGCTAAAGAAATGCTGCATTTCTTCAATGCATTTGTTTGTAAACCATGAGGAGCTCATTCACAGATGCTGCACTCAGAAAGGACCCCATAAACAAGCACCTCTCTTATAACAGCAAATGCAGAGTCAAAATAGCAGTGTCCCTGGTGATCAGATTTTTGTCCTTCAGGTGTTAACTTGTCCCTGAAATGTTTGTAAAAAATAATAATAATTAAAGAATAAAAAAAACCCAAAAGTGAAACAGTTTAGGGACTCAAGTGTTTTAAAAGCATGGCAGTGCACTTGAAAGCACTCCTGAAAGCATAAAGGCCTTCAAAGTAACAAGCACATACACACAAGAAAAACCCCAAACCAACCAAACAAGAAGCCTACCATCCTATTTTAAAATTATTAAAATGAACAGCTTCAAGTTTCTAAATAAAATAGCACAAACCAAAAATTAAAATCAGACAGACATCCTGTCCAGTCAGAACTTCAGGTTTCAGCTTTCAGTATTCAACTGTATGGTTAAACCAACATACTACAGAAGACTTATTTTAAGCCTCTTTTAAAATATTTTTAAATGTTCATCTTACTAAAGGTAAAACTTCAACAATGTGTTGAAGGTATATCTCAAGAGTACTACATAAAAGATAATGAAAATGTAACTCAACACCACTACATTTAAAAAAAAAAAAGCTAACTCCTTTCCTAGGTTCATTTTAAGACTAAATCATACATAAAACAGCATCCAAGAAGCCTGTATCAGCTACCAGGCTGCTAATCCTCCTCCAGAATTTCCTAAAATTATACCTCTAGTTCAAGATGTTCTTTATTTTCGAAAGTATATGAGTGCTTTAAAAGATTTCTTACAGGCATGCCAAAAATCTTTGCTTAGAGTAATACCCAGAAGCTAAAAATATTGCAGCAAGGGTGGAACTACACATTTATTTGCTCCCCAGCTCCAAATATGTACTAAAAAGTGACCAACCTGGCACTCATATTGAGCTTAAATTAGTACCCAGCACTGGTCTGATGGAATAAACTCCTCAAAGCTGGCAATTCTTGCTACAATTTTAATACAAGAGGTACTTCAAGTATTTTGTGTTATTCCATGCAATGAAGTAACTAAATAAAAACATATTGCAGAGAATATGGTACAGCAGCATATGCTGATGATGAGTTAATATATGCCTTCTCACATAAGAACTGAAAAGAGCTGGCAAGCGCTTTCGTAATGAGAACCATAAAATAAAGCAAGAAGACTTCAAATGATCCAGCTACATTTTATGCCTAGTTGTCTACCTGAAGAAAACTCCCAAGAAAAATACAAACTGGAAGAGTAGCTAGGAAGCTTATTCTTCTAAAAAAAAAGACATATCCTACTGTAGTATTCCACTAGGTTTCAAGAGTACATTTTATAAGTTTTTATTTCAAATAATTTTTGTAACTCCCTCAGTTTACAACTTCCAGTCTCTCTCTTTTGTGAGCATTTTCTATTTAAGTAGAAATATGTCTTTTGATCTCAAAAGATGTGAAGCTGGAAAGTCAAAGTCAGGAAAAAGTTATCTCTGTGAGATTTTTCTGAGTTGGGTTGAGAAGAGACACAAAGAATAGTCCAGAACAAGAAACAAAACCCATCTACACTGGGGGTCAGGAGGGAGCAGGAGGAAACAACTTGTGGACTGTCTGTGTCTGAGAAAACTAAACACACTTTCAGTAACTCTCTACTATTCCATTTCAACTAACACTAATCTTCAGAAAGGCTATAGGACAGTTTAACAAAACTATTAGCCAAAGCATGACCCATTACCACAATCAGATCTGTACATGTAAAATACAGTTATTTTAGAACTTATAGGAAAAACTTTGAAAGCATAGGTAATTCTGGAAATATCTATAGAAACAAATGCTTCCTGTGTGATTAGGTTTACTTGATTTTAAGATAAAGTAGAAAGCTTTCAGAAAATAAAATTAAACGTAAGTGTTGCATCATGCTTTGCTTCATAAATTCACTTAAAGTTAGCACTAATGCAGTTATTCATCTGTATTCTCATTCTAAAAATCAAGCTTATTCTTAGTACAACAACAGAGCACTGTAAAGACAGATGATCTGATGAGTTTAAATGAGATATGTCTATCACAGTTGTGCCACAATTGCATCAGCTCATGACAAACACTCTTTTAAACACTTGAACACCTAGACTTCTGCAGTAGACATCTGTGGAAGTACCACCTACATATATACAATACCACAAAAGTCTTGAGAAAATACTTCCAAAAAAATTAAGGCAAACTTGAGGGAAAAAATCCAACATGGTCAGCTTTAAACATTCAGAGACACTGAGACATGGGTCAGGATACACATATGCAGAACTAAATACACAAAAAAAGTTTAGGAACTTTTTTTCTTCGTGTCTGTAGGATCCTTTAGTAAGTCAAACAAGAACTTACTATTAGAGGAAAAGCTTTTAAATACTTGCTTTAAGAATATTCAAACATTTGCAACTGACTCAAAAACGGCTAGCTAGCCATTCAGTCCTCCAAACAAAGGGCTGCTGTTAGATAAAAATACATTGGAAGGAAGGTGTAGCCATGCATTTTTCATACCAGGGACATGAAAATATGCCCCAGAAAATAAGCAACTTGGTAACTCAGCACCAAGTCACAATTACACAGCTGTAAAATTCCAAAATGGCACAAGTAACATTTCCCCTTGGGGCAGGGCAGAAAACACAGGACACTAAACCTGAAAACGAGACAGGAATGTAAGAGACCTTAGCACTCAACCAGGTGAGAAATGGCCTTCCTAAATGGCTCCATGTATCAGATGCCCTCATACAGCAGACTACAGTCACAGGTTTGTGTGTTCTTCTGCACATCTCCATGGTAGCTATGGGAATGCTATCCATCACAAGGATACCAGAAAAGGTATCTCCAGCTCTTGCTGTTGTGCTGAGCCACATGAGGAAACACCTATGACTCAGAAACATGCAAGTATCAGGAATGACTCTGCTTTCTCACCATGACTTTCCTCAACTTCCCAGCCAAGCTGATCATGACAGGATCAAGAAGAGCTTAGAAGACAAGGAATCCCCAGGATTTATGAAGACAAGAGAGGCAGGGCCCTCAGGCCCTCCACAAATTCCCCACATAAAAGAGCAAATGAATGACAGGAGGTTATGTAGAAAGCCATAGGAAAAAAAAAAAAGCAGGAAATCTGCACAGCACAGTCAGGGCTGGCAGCTGAAGTGAGGACCAGGCAGAGGCACACAGGGCAAGAGTAACGACCCAACTTGGCACCATGGTTAAAGCAACAGGATATGCATTTAAGGATTTACAATTATTTGTATCATGGGCACACAGAAACACTACACTACAATAGTATGATTTTTCTAAATGGGTGAGAATCACATAAAGTAAAGAAATTTGATATTGATAGTTAACATCACTAATCAGGTAGATGTTGGTAGCAACGAGTTAAGGCAGCACACAAGCAATCCCGTATCAGAAAATGTCCATTTATGCAAGAAGTTCTAAGGCCTCTGGGATCATCTGATTTCTCTTCATATACACTTAGAGACCCCTACTGCAGGGGTCCACTCTTCTACGCATTTTTATCCTAGGATCACTGATGTTTTCTTAAAGTATTGGCTGCAATTATGTAACTACCTCATGTCACTGTCTGAATTCAACAACTTAACTGGGGGTGGAGCACTGCTGCTTCAAGACTGATCATTTCAGTAGCCAATATGAGCAAAATACCATCCTATCATCAAAGGCACCCACGCCTCTAATGCTTCTGTTTGGTGCAGGGTTGAACTCAAAGCTTAGTACAGATCTTCACCAAAGAGAGATAAAGCCTCAAATGACAGATTAAAATACAACAGAAAGGAAGTCTTAGACTAAAACAGAAAATATAAAGTATTTTTAGAAGAAGAAACATAAAATGGATTACAAAGTTCTAGTACCACCACAGACAGTCAATATACCAATGCACTGTAAAGGAAAAGTTTCTGAGTGCACAGCTTGATCCAAAGAGGCATTTTCCCATGACATTTACTGCAATATTTACTGTAACTACTGGGAATCAACAACAAACAGGATAATTGAGAGCTTTTTTAGTAAAAGAATGTTGCAGTAATGAGACTGTATTCTATGGCTGTCCTTGAACTTTGGAAACAAAGGAGAAAAAAGCAATGGGAAAAACAGATATATCGTTTATGTGGACTACTTGTATGTACAAAGTACCATATTTTCTTTCAACATCAACCTACACAATACCAAAGGAACACTACTGTATGGGATGCTTTGGAGGAACATAGTTTTTAATTCTAAAGTGAACATAGCAAGATAATCCTTATGAGTCTCTTCTACCTTAAGATACTGCATGATTTTCATCCATAGAAAGGGAGAAAAGGCAACAAAAAGAAAAGCTTTGCAAGCATTTGAATATATGTTACAAATACATCAATGAATTGTCTTTAGACAATTTTTATGCTGCATTTGACATTTTTTAATTTCTAAAAAACACATTCTCTGACAGTATTTACACCCTGACAAAGTCTTCTTCAGTTGTTATAGCCACTTATTTCATACACAGCATTTCTTTTAGTCATTTTATGGAACTACAGTATTTGATCTGTTCAAATCTCAGGTTATAAATTACAAAATGGTCTTCTGAAACCCAAAATATATTTTTTAAAGGCGGGGAGGGTGGTGGGGGGGAAGCAAGGGGGAAGGGAAGAGAGATAAAGCAATTCAACCTTTATTTCAAATTGTCCTCTATACTCAAATCCCAAAACAAGGAAGTACACAGCATCTGAGCTTTTTAGCTATATTTTTGTTTTAAAATAATCAAAAACATTGACTCACTAAAATCAAGCTAATTTCTTCATTCCTTTAAAATAAAAACTTTTGAAAGCTTCAAAATTAGTGGAAGAGAATGATAGTTTGAAATATAGATTCTGAAAACAAATCAAAAGGCCTGATTTGGGAAAGCAGAAGATGCTATGACCTTACAAAAATGAACAGACTTCTTACAGAGATACTTTGGACAAATTTGTTGGGTTTATTATACCTCAATCATTACAGTATCATCAAAACTAAGGGTAAATTAAAACATAATTGAAAAAATATACCAGAACAAGGGTGGATCTTCTGTAGAAAGACAATGATCCATCCAAAATACACTTCTAGCAGATACCTTCTCATGAAGACGGAAATGGACTAGATTTAGGCTACAGTTCAGCTGTTGCTTTCAAACAATTTGAATCTAAGCTGCTGTCAAGATAGCAGTTCAACACTTTGCTAGTCCTTTATTCCTGTCTAGGACCACCTCTTTTTCTCCTGATGCTCATGCTCAGCAAAGTGGATTCTCCCCTGTTCCAGCCCACCACAGGGCTGCCCAAGTCCAGCAGAACAGGACATCAACCAAAAACAGACACTAACTCAAGTGTCCTCCTCTTTCTGTCCTCCATTTTTCACAAGGACCCTAAAAACACTGTCATTAGATTCCCTCTCTCAGCAATCTAATGACTAACTCTTTATTTGGAGTTTAGGAGCCCCATCACCAGACACAGAGAGAGGCTCATCGCTTCAGTTGTGAGTCACTTGGCACGTGGGAGTCTCAGTCTTTAGACCTGGCTTCAAATCTGGCAGAACTAGAATTTAACTCTAGAAAGCTGAAAACATAAGAATGGCTCACTGCAGGCCCACAAATATCTTCTTATCTTATTCATTCTTGCAACAAAAAGTAAAATTAAAAAAACCCAAAATTTAAAAAAACCACCAAAATAAAAACCAAAAACAAAGTTGTTACCCTCTTCTTGTCAGCAAGCATATTATGCATATAAGCTACCATATGCTTCTGGCTAGCCCTAAGTCGCAGCAGAACAAACCCTGACAGGCAGCCAGTCAACTACACCAGCTAAGCCACACAGCAAAGATCAAGCATTTCAGGTTTTCTCAGCAACTCTTTGACTTTCCGATCCAGTTCTTATAAAAGAAATCTAGAAAAAATCTAGAGGCAACAGTGATTCAACTCTTCCGGAGCTAAAAAGCTCCCATGAATTTTAAAGTAACTGTTTCCAGTTTACATTGGTCTTCACAAATACATACAAAATACAAATTATTTATCTTACTAAAATCAACTAAGTTCATAATAATCTTGAAGCACAACAGGACTCAGTTTATTACTTACATAGAACAAGAGGGCAAAAGTGCAACTGGCTATACAGGAAGTCCTGGTCCCAATCTTAGATTTTGTGCACATGTATCTGAAGGAATATTCCCCTTCTAGCACATAGAGAGCGTTTCTGATCTAACACAGGAATGAAAAAGCACACAGAAACAGTTTCAGTGCCCCAGGGAAAAATATTACTCTTTTCACCAAATAATCTAGCAATCTGCAACACATAGATCTGCTCGGGTGGAGTATCATACTGTTGTACAGCACCAACTATGCCAAAGCACAAATGCAGCTTCTCTTTCCAGACATCTCATTTCACTCCTTCACATCTAAATAGGTTTAATGCTGGGACAACATCCTAAGCAGCTTTGTCTTAATCATCTGCATTTTCTCAAGCAGCTTCTGCACTGGCAACAAAGATTCTTCAGAATCAGCCAGAAATACTGGTCAGAAAGTAGTGGGGACTATGACAATGCCCAATACATTTTTTCTTTTATTCTCTATTACATAGACCTAGGTCCTTCAAGAGCAACTGACAACCAAGACTGGTGTCACTATTCCAGATCTCATACAAGCATGAGTTTTTTTCAAAAAGTTTGTTTTCAGGTCTCAATCCTACCATGAAAAACTGAGCTTCTGGGCAGCCATATAAACCAGTCTCCAAAACTGTATTTTTTTTGTTCCATCCCCCTTAAGATCAGTGCTTGGAGCCAACACTTCCTGACATTCAACATCAAAATACATTATAACCATGGTGACAATATTATCAGTTTTCTTCCACAGATTTCTCCCCAAGTCAAGCCATAAAAACAAAACCAAAACCCCTTCCATGATACAACTGTCAAGGCAGAATCTTAATGCTGCCACCTTATACAGATCAGCAAGCCTCACATGCCCACAACGGCTGGAAAATAGCTTTGTACAGACACAGCCCAAACACATCAGAGTGTACGATTAGGCTGAAGATGTACCACGCAATTTGGATGTCAGATCAGGAACCACCAGTCCTATATAGTTCTACATGGATTTCCATCAACACCATAAATGCCTTCCCTTCTCTTCCAGAGCCACAGGTATATTATTTCACAGTAGCATTTACAACACATAATGAAGTAGGCTCGAAAAGCATCTTTCTATTCTAAAGTAGATTTGCCCCTCTAAGATTTCTACTTAATTAGTACCAAGCATGCTGCATTTTCTTTTGTTCACCTGTTTACATACACTGAAACCTACCAAAAACATTTATAAATGGTCACCTTTTCCTGGGCCATTCAGAAAAACGCTGTTACACAAAATTTTTTTTTGGCCTCTTTCTGTGGCCCATTTAAATGGATTTTTCCTGATTAATGGAGGGAGTGCCACAAGAGCAAGCACATATTAATATTAAATAACTGGTCAAAATAAGTGAAATAATATTTATCATATTAGGTTTCACCCCTTACCCTTTCTTGTAGTTGTATGCTCAGCCTATTTTTATCTATGAAGATAGTCTTGCAAATAAAAGTACAAAAAAAAAAAAGACAAACCCAGCCAAATAACACCTATTTCTCCTTTTGTAAATAACAAACTTGAGTAAGATACATCTGGGTAATTAAGAAAATACAGACCATTCTTCAAATGCTACAATGTAAAAATTTTAAGAGACTGAGATGCAGAGCAAACAGATATGCTTCATGCTTGCCTAAACTTGAAAAGATCTGCTTAAAACAATCTGTCATGAACAGTATATATACCAAATGCAACAGCTTCCTGTCAAGGATTGTTTCAAAACCCTCTAGATAATGCTCTAGCAACTTAGAGCATAGCAACACTTACAACATGGCTGCAGTAAATTGTCACCAATGAAAACTGTAGGACACAAGTAGAAATAAATATGATTACAGCAATATGCTGTGAATGTTTTCCTCTCTTTTTTCCTTACAGTCTCTAGTTCACATCCTGATGCAAGCACTGGAAGATAATTACGGTGGAAAGAGATTGCAGATACAGCTACTTACCTTGCAAGATGAAAAACTCTGTAAACAAACAGCACACTGCTAATTTATACTGTCACTTACCTCATAGGACCAAACGCACTGAGTTCCTCCAAACCTCCGGACACACCTGCCCACTTCCACATCCTCATGAGTGGTGTACATTTCTCGAAGGCATTCACCTATATGTGGCACCATTCTGCGGAGAACTTCCCGGCTGAAGATCATGCCTGGCCCTCCCATGCAGAAATTTTCTCCAGGCTCCAGCCCGAGTTTTCCGAGTTCTTCAATATTACCCAGACCAGTCTGCCCCAAATACAGAGGTTTACTGCTGTTCAGTGAGCGAAGAAACTCCTCCAATTTTTCACCTGAAAAAAAAAAAGACAAGATTTACTGTTATTTGTCTGACTACTCTGCCAGCCATCTCTTTTCCTGTACTTCAAAGTTTTATAAAAAATGTAACAGGTACCCGAGTCAGAGGAAAGGAGATATTCCAAAGCAATATCCCAGACGTCACAGAAAACATCCTGAGACAAGTTAACAGTTTTTTTTAAATTAACATTACATTTTCCTTCCAGCCACAAGCTGGAATATGGCCAGAACTTAATTTTTGACAATGAACTTGTTCTGTTCGAACAATACTGATGGAAAGCGTTTGCTAGTATAGAAGTCCCTAAAGTTGGACAATTTGGACACTATAGTTCCAGGCTGGGAAGGAAAGGGAGGTGATGGGAAATACCAGGTAAGATTTATTACATTAATTTTAGAAAATACCAGAGCCAATCTAAATTAACTAGGAAAACCGGGTTTGATTACAGACTAATTCTTGAAAAGAAAATAAAACTCTTGTTAGTTTCAAATAGTTCCAGTACTACAATATTTATCATCACTTAGCTAGTTATTTTAGGAAATTTTAATATTTATTTGAAATTAAAAGTTTCTGGATTGATTTAATTTGGTACCATGTAATCAGTTAAACACAGGTTCAGTACTCCATTGAAATGAGCTCAAAGAAAACACAACTTTAGCCTGTAACTGAATGTATATACATATACACATGTATAAGTCTGCAAATATTTGACAGGTGAATGACAGCTGATGAGCAGGAAGCCTATTAAACGATTCAAAAATTAAGTGACAAACAGGGAAGGGTACAGCCACCACCAATGAACTTAAAACAGTGTAAGCAACCAATCTCACAACCTGGGCTTATGCTTTGAACTTCAGCTTCCCTTTCGTAAGCGCGGGACACGGCACAAACAATGCTAGCCTCAAGCGCAGACCAAAAGGAAGAAGGCTGTAGAACATCACGTCCTAACGGCGCTGCGAAACTCGCACGGGAGCAGGGCTGGTGCTTCCCGGAGCCGCTCGCTGCACGGAACAGCAGCTTCACCTGGAGCCCGCGGCGGCGGCGCTCGCCCAGCCCGGGGTCGAGGCAGGCGGGGAGCTGGCACCGGCGACAGCAGCGCTCCCCACGAGTCCTGCACCGACTCCACCGGGGGGCCGGGGCGCGGCGCGACCGCCAGACACGCCGCGGTCGGGTGGTGAGTCCTGCAGTGCCCGCAGCCCGCCGCGCCCGGTCAGACCTGACCCTCTCCACCGGACCACAGCGGAGGCTCGTCCGCAGGATCGCCACGGAAGCGAGGGAGGGGACGGCCCAAGCGGGACCACACGCCCATGCAAAGGACCGCTCACCGAGCCCCGCGCGGTCCAACCCGCAGTTTTGGCTCTCCAGTGAGTCGCGTCCTCCGCAGAGACGGCCCGGCCCGGGCACGCCGGGGCTCCCTCGGGGATGGGGCGGCTCCCCGTACCCCGCACACTGGGGCTGGAAGCAAACGCCGGCGGGGCGGCGGCAGGTCGAGGCGCCCCATGCTCTCCCCACCCCAGGCGGGAACCGACCCACGGGGGGACTCCGACGGGCTCCCAGACACCGCTCCCCTTCCTCCCTGCCTCCCGCCGGCGGGATGCGCCCCGGTCACCTTTTATGTAGACGTCGTCGTCCGCCCGCATGAACCACTCGTACTTGTCCAGGTAGTGGTCGTGCATGTACTTGATCATCATGAAGGACTTCTTTTGAGGCGGGTAAGAGTCGTCCACTCCCGGCAGGGCAACGACGGGCAGCGGGGGCATCCCGGGGGGCGCGGCGGAGCCCTGGCTGGAGAAGAACTCCACGCGGCCCGGCACCGAGGGCGCCCACGTCCGCTGCGCCGCCACCGCCCGACTGCCCAGGTACTTCTGGGCCGTCATCACCCCCACGTAGAGAAAGTTGCGGGGCTTGGTGCACCCCTGGGCGCCTCCCCAGTCCCCGCTCCCGTTGTGGCTGCTGCCAGGCCGGCCGCTCCGCTTCTCGCCGCCTTCGTCCTCCTCCTCCGGCTCCCCTTCCCCGCCGGCAGCGGGGCTGGAGACCGTGCCCTCCGCCGCCGCCGGCGGTAGCTCCCAGGGGCTGCTCCTGAAACTCGTGCCGCCCAGGACCGCCGCTGCCCCCGGCGGCGCCTGCTGCCCGCCCGCCGCCGCCGCGCCCCGGGCCGCCCCCGGCCCCGCCGCGCGGCCGTAGTAGGAGCAGAGGCTGGCGCCGCGCCGCTTCTTCTCGCTGAGCTCGGCCACTCTAGGGGCGATGAGCCAGGAGGCGGCGGTGAAACCCAGCACCAGCCCCAGCACCACGCTCAGCCAGGGTCTCCGGGATCGCGCTGCCATGTCGCGGGAGGGGCGGCTCCCGGAGCAGCGCTACCGCCGCCGGCGTCCCGCTGGAGGCGACCCCCGTCCCGCGGCGGCCCCAAGCGCGGCGTCTCCCGCCGCGGGTCCCTGCCCCGCCGCGGCGGCCCTGGGCGGCTGCGCTGCTCCCGAGTCAAACTTCTGCGGGCGGCAGGGCGGCGGAGCAAGAGCGGCGGCGCCTCCGCTCCGCTGGCACCTTGTCCCCGCCGCGGCTGGTCCCTCCCTGCCCCTCCCACCGCTCAGCCTCCTCCGCCCCGGCCCCCGCGCTGCGCCCGCCGCCTTCCTCCGCGGCTGCCGAGCGCCTCACCCCGGAGAGCGCCGCCGGCGCCCCAGCTGCGGCGGAGAAGCGGCGGAGAACCGGCCGGCGCCGCCGCTCCGGAAGGAAACGATTTTTTTAGATGCCTCTCGCGGATCACCCGCGCCGCGGCCTCGACACCCGAACCGGCTCCGCCGCCCGCTGGCGACCCTCCTGCCCGCCGGGGCGGGGGCAGGGCCGGGGCCGCCCGCGGGGCGGTGCGGAAGGGTGGGGCGCGGTGGGGCTGCCCCCCGCTTTGTTCTGGGTGCCCCGGTGCGTCCCGGACCCGCTGTGGTAGCGGGCGAGGCCGGGGTCTCAACAGCGGCCGCGGCTCGGCACCATCCGAGGGCGGCCACGGGGCGTTCCGCCCGGTCGTCTCCTCCAGAGATTGTGGAGAGCAGATCGTGGAAGGCACCCGGTCCGGGGTGTCGTGTCGGGAGGAGGGATGCCCTCTCCGCTGCCTCCGCTCTAGCCTCTGCCTTCTGCCCTCGACAGTTAGCAGCTCCCCAGCTAAAAGTGCCTTTTACTGTGGCGTGGATTCCCACGGCCTGAGTATATCATTATTTTAGTAGTGTTAGTATTATTGGTATTGTTAATATTGCTTTGGTTCTCATGAGCTCCAAGATCCTGGAGCATTGCTTCTTCATCCTCCTGACCTCTGGGTAACCTCTGGGTAACAGCGCTGTCCACAGTCCAGGATGACTGGCAGCAGCAATTAAACGTTAAGGATACTGTGGCTACAGGGACAGTTTTAATTCTGAAGTTTAAGGTTGCCTGCATATCCTCCATATTTGTATGCATCCCTTATTTAATTGTGCAAGATGTCTATCTCCGACAAAAGGCATGAATTGCTCTTCACATCCATACATCTTTTCACTGAAATACATCAATACAACAGATCCAGTAACATATATTTACAACTTTTCAGGAAAACCACCCATTTTGTGGCTCATCTGTGACTTTGTCTATCACTTCTTGTGACTTTATCAATTGTTAGACATATGTCAAGGTGGGAGGAGGAGTATGGAGGCTGGTGCTCTGTGATGTTAGTAAAAGTATGCAAATAGTGAGAGAAAAATGTCAAACCTTTTTGGAAAATGATACCGCTTTACCCACCTAACAAAGCGAGTCTACTCTGCATAGTCTTTAGCTGTGAAGAGGTCACTTATTGAAGTAATTTGCAGTTTTTCCATGTGACTGGCCACATGCAGTGAGCGGGCTGCATGCTCTTTGTGGTTTTGAGATGTGGAAGCATCAGGCTCAGGAAGCATACTCTATGGCTTCCCCAGAACTGAGTGTCCTTTCCAAACAGACCATGGTTAATTTCCTCCCCATGTGCACACAGGCTGGCACGTTTGTAGCACCAATCAGTAAGGCACTACGCATTCACTCCAGCTGTCACCACTAAAAACAACAGCCCAAGTGCTGTGTCTGGACTAAGGATCACTACCCGAGATGTTGTGTGAGCACCAAGGTAGCAGATCCTGAGTCTGTCTTCCCCAAGCTATTAACAGACGAGCTAAGTGGAGAGGATGTCCTCCAGAAAGGCTTTAAATTGGGAATTACCAGAGTTATGAGAGCCTCAGCTTTCTGTATGAGTCTTGCATTTTAAAATACAATCTCCCATCCCTCCCCCCCGGCTCCTTGCAAACAGTTGGGAGTTTCTGAGCCATGGTGAGTCATGTGCAGTACAATCTCCTTGAGATCTTCTCAGCCCCATCATAATAATGGTGTCCTAAATTTTCAGACAGCTTACTGCTCTGGGGTTGCAGAGGTACAATGTATGACACTTAGCCACTTCCCTTGCTTATGCCTATACAGTCAGTGTCAGCTGCACCAGCTCCTCAGATCTAGCACTCTTATTTTTTGTCACAAAAAGAGCAGGTAAACCCATGAGAGGTGATTATAAAGCCCTTTACGCACTTCCGAGTTTAAAATGGACCCCAAGTTGTTGTGTGTTGTCAAAATAATTTATAACGCGTGTATCTACCTGCATTTGTATTTTTAGTTCAATATTATTCCACTGTTTTGATACACTGCAGAGAAATCTGTTGAAGGTTTGTGGGATTTAACGGACACAGATGTAGATTGGACCACTTTTATAGGAGCAATGGTGGCATCTAGCGGTTAACAATAACAGTCCTGCACCCGTGTTCAGAAAGCCTTTAAAAATCATGTAAAGGGCATCTAAAACACCATATGTATTCATAGCAGCCATAGGTGGAAAGCACTGACTAAATCTGGCTGTCCTTTAGGTGTTCCATTAGAAAGTTAAGAAAGAATAATGGCTGAAGGCCATTTTCAAAACAACAACAAAAAAAAAAACCTCAAAAAGTGGTGAGAAGTAGATATACTTGATGCAAGAATGGGGAAATTTAAGACTGTTGTATATTAATTATTGAAAGGACTGGAGCTATTTCTATAACTAGTCAGACAAAGCTGAAAAATTTGGAATAGGGTGGCAGTGTTCAAATCCAAAACACTTTTCCACTACTTTTTCACTTTCATTCTTTAAAGCATCACCACAAATGAGCAAATAACTCCCTTTTAGGTGTGTGAGATTAAAAACTAATTAGAGCATTTGGCTCTAAGTGATGGAAAATTATGTGCCCAGTCCACAAAAATGGCTCATATCAGAGCTAGCACAGCCACCTGCAAAAGATAAAGAAATATCAATTGTCTTTGTAGAGCAAACTTACAGGAACTCTGAGCTTTAAATTCCTCTTGGGCATTTGGTTTCATTAGGGAGGCATACAGACATCATTTACAGAGCAGTAGTTGTAATCGCCAAACATCCTATAACATTTTTGTAGGCATATATTTATTCATTGATACACCTGGGTAATCATATGCGTTAATTGTATCTTAACAAATAAATAGTCTTTAGTCTTTATTACAATGTTCCAAAACTCCTCATGGTTTATGGCTGAGTTTGGTATTTTTACATTGTGTTTGCATTATTGCAACATCTGGCTCTAAAACCATTTGCATTTTTATGCGCCGTTTTATTTTGGAAGGTAATTATATGTCTATATAATCTATTAACCTTCACAGGCATCTGACTGAATGTGGTTAAAGCCTTTTCAATTGATTTTACTGGGCACTGGACACAGCCACATCTCAGATGAATATGCCCCTTTCTTTCAAGAGAGATCAGCTACTTAAATCCTTAAGATCTGTCTTGGTTTGAAAACAAGTGTCTGCCATGGAAGGCGGGAACCTCCCTTGGAACGGAAAAAAAAAATTACACCCTTCCCTCTGAATTGATATTACTTAGAAATAAAGGGGCCTTCAGGCAGATATGGGAAAAGGAACAGTTCTTTACTAGTATATATTTGTGTAACAAGGCAAAAAAACAACAACAGAGACAACAAAAAGAACCAGAAGAACAAAACACCTCTGAGGAAACTGATTGACTTTTTCCCCCCTTCTTGGCAGTCTGCCTGGGAGGAGGTAAGTTTTGGTGGGACCAGGGAAAGTGACATCCCAATTGGCAGCACCCTCCCTGTACCTGTGGAAACCCTTGGTCAGCATAGCTCACTACCTCTGTCTATACAAGGCAGCGCAATTTATTTAAAGAATATCAGACTTCCTGGGTTTTCAAACTGAAGTTGGTAGGGTTCAGTTAAGGCTAAATATCTCAT
This sequence comes from Melozone crissalis, assembly GCF_028551555.1. Lineage (NCBI taxonomy): Eukaryota > Metazoa > Chordata > Aves > Passeriformes > Passerellidae > Melozone > Melozone crissalis. The sequence goes on along the minus strand of NW_026535783.1, from coordinate 31,122,009 downwards.
GCAATCCCTTTTCATGTGTCCTGAGAAGCAGTGCTTGGGAAGTGATTCCCACCAGCCAGTGCTACAGGAAGCATCCCTCTGAGGGGGGAGAGGCTCAGGGATCCTGACCCAGGTGCAGAGAGTAGCAAGCTGCACCCTTCTCCTTCCTGCTCCTCACAGCAACATCTTTTTTTTCTTTTAAGTATCAGTAGTAATTGTTTCTTAGAAACAGATGGGACAAAATTCCATGAGAGAAAGAAACAAAAGGAATAATCCCAATCCCCAACACAGTTTTACCAGAATTTCCTTGCAGAGAAATTAGACATAGTGCAGCAGGAGGCCAACTGCAATATCTTCCTCCTCCACTACTGTCCACAGGGCCAATTCTGATGCTCATATATTCAGTCCTGTTCCAGACCGAGATCAGTGAAGTGCAACAGTTATTACTAAAAACAAAACCTTTCTATCTTCTAGAATTATTTGCAGTTCTAAAAATCCATCAGTAGTTAAAATTTTAGATTCAAGATGATTTCACAACATTACCTATTAGTAAACCCATATTTTATTCTGGGAAAACAAACAAACTACACGATCTGCAATTTAATTAAAGTGTGGAGCTTCATACTCAAATTTAAATAAAAACAAATTTTAAATGATATGATAGACTATGCTGGGAAATCTGTACTTCTGAAAATCCATTTAGATTTAACATTTTCTTCATTATTTATAAAAAAATATTATTACACCAAAGTTTACATGGGCAATTTATGTGTAAATTTGTTTAACCTGCTTTATTTTACTCTTATTTCAAACTGTTTGCCTTGTCTGTACTTTGTAGTTGTTTTCCTGTCTTCTTAGAAGAGAAATAAATTTGGCAAAATCACTGTCTTTTATGAATAGAAGACCTCCAAACATAGCTCCCATCTCTACGTGGTATGCACTAAAATGTTCTAAGTGGTGGACAGCAGTGTTTACTCTCTTCCTTCTCAGGTACCCCGTGGTACATAGCCAGGGACTAGAATGGAAGACATAGCCTCAAGTGGTTTACACAGATTTGTCTTAACACTTTTGTCACACATTATTGCATTCATTCATCTCTAATGAGAGATGAAAGAATTAAAAGAAAGTCAGCAAAGTTGCCATTTGAAAGAAAGTCAGCAAAGCTGTGTTTCCTAAATGCTTAGGATAGACAGAAATCCACTGTACCTCAATCCTGGTAAAGAGATGGCTACAGCTGTAAGGAGCACAACAGAAAATTTCTCTTTTAAAGAGCTTAGCAAACACATTCTCCATTCTCCATCTGAGAATAGCCTATATGAAGGAAAATCAAGATTGAAACTAAAAACCTTTCTTGCTTTACATAACTCCCCTGCAACTTCTGCATTAGGAAAATAAACTCTGTAGTGTTTTCATTCAAAACTGTAAAATATGCTCATAAGGCTGAAAAAGTTTTAGTTCTAATAGCTTTTAGTAATTTTTTACTATCAAAGGTAAGAGAACCATTTGATTAACCGGGCCACAAGAAATCTTTTTTCTTTTTCCACCTTGAAAAGAAGAGAAGATAAAATGGAGGAGTAATTTCTAATAGCAATAGCAGTATCCTACATACACAAATACCTTGCTGGTAGTCTGCAGACTGCAGTAATGCATGCAGTGTGAGATACTTTGCTGTATGGTTTGGGAAAGATAGACGTCACTGCTTTAAGGCTGCTCAAGCAATCTGAAAAGTCTGGCAAAGTAAATAAAAATCCAAACTGAATTTAAAAAAAAAAATTCCACTCAGAAGAGAACTCTGGAAAGATAATAGCAAGATGTCTACAGACACAAACAGCTATTGCTCCCAGAGGAAGAACTGAATAGTTATCTTTCATTATAAACCAACCAAAACAGTAGTGACAATAAACAACATACACATCCTCTCTTCCAACATCCAGTGTCAGTGAACTATGTGACATCTGACAAGGAAAAACTAGGAAGGGAGAACTGTATGGTCAGAAGCCGGATTCTAGGTGTATTGGTTTCGTGCATTTACGCAATTCTTTTTTAGGAACTGTTGAAAAGGTTATAAACCAGTTGATAACAAACATTTTTTCTAAGTTTTTTAGGAGTTTTACTCAAATATGACTTTTACTCAGATTTGACATCGAAGTCACCTAATGGAATATCCTTCTAGTCTGCAACTTGAAATGCCTAGATGAAAGACAAATACTGATACTTACAAGACTCACTATCTTCATCAAATATTGCAATAACATTATCTTGCAATTATTATAAAAAGCCAGAAAAAAATTTCTTTTTGTATATTATGTCACTTTTCCACTTGATCCTAGAGACAAATTTCCAAAGTCTGTCTGAATTAAGGATATAAATCATTATACTTAACATTAAGAGAGAAAAATAGAAAGAATTTTGATTAGAATCCACTCTTTTGGTCTATCAGTATTCTGAATTTATGTAGAAGCTGTCCCATTGAATTTGGTAGGATTATGGATATGTCAGCTTCTTGTTCTTATTACTGGATTAGTGTATTAGTAATCATACTAAGATTTCTAAAAAGCCAGATGAGAGCTAAGTATTATGAGATTATTTTTCCTGAGAAGTTTAATATGTTGTCTGTTGTAGCTAATCACACATGGGATTAGAAAGCCTGACAGGAGAGTTTAAACATGCCATGGATAAACTATTAAATTCCTATCAAAGACATTGGAAAGATGCTTATTGATTTCAACTAGCCTTGGAACGGGCCTGACTTCTTGTTTATGCTTTCTTGATTTGAATCCAGGTAGGTTCTTTAACAGCTACACTGGGAGCCTAATTAGATGTTGGATGAAGAAAATATGCATGCACAATAGGAAGAGTAGTTGTGCCACCTTGTGAAACAACATCACGGTTGCAGTCAGATGGTTTCTGGTAGCATTTCATTACAATTCAAACCCTCACATAATGTCTTCTGGACCAAGTTATTATTACACTGTTTTGTTTTATACCTTTTATTAGAAAAATACTTTGAAAGAAACAACTTTTCTGGCTTTCTGATTTATTTGCTGAAAATGCTATCACAGTTTTGAAAAAAATTATCTTTTACCTGCTCATTTCAGCCCTATGTAGCTGCAATAATTTGTGCAAAGAGTAGATATCTATTAATAGCAGAAATTTTCCAAAATAATTCTATCTTCATCAAAAATAATAAATAATTGTATAAAGTATTTTGTTCAGAGAATCTAGAATTTTGAGGGGGAACACAAACAAACAAACAAATCTTCTAAGAGGCATAAGGGATTTCCCAAGGAAAAAGTTAGATTTTTTTTATCTTTCTATGATTGCATTTAAATTTTTTTTAAAAATTAAAGCAATTGAAAGAAAACACTTTTTGGATTTAAAATATATGATATTTCTCTGAGTAAAAATGTGTGCTTGAAATATCAACCATGAAATCCATTCAACAAATTTATACAAGAACACAGTTGGTCTGTTTTAAAAATACATCATATAAAATATATACATCATAATTTTTACTAGCAGTTTTTACTTATAAAACAAATTGGAGATTTGATTAGTAATGTAAACCTACACTTGGCTGAAAAGAACCCCACAGCTGAAGAAGGAGTTATCCCTGATTTCCATTCTATCATTTGACTTATTCAATGAGCAGTTTGTGGCGTATTTTCTCTGCTCAGTTACCCAGTACATGGTGGCCCAAATTCACCAGAATATATTCTTTTTAGCATGGAAGCTATCCTAATGGAACTAGGACAGTTAAACTAGAAGTTTCAAACCAGAAATTATAAAAGGTTAACTTTGTGCATAAAATAAGAACAACACCACAATATTTTACTTTAGAGTGACTATATTTTAAGAGATGCTACAAGTAAAAGTTCAGGTTTGCATTTAAATGCACTGTCCCCAAATCACTAATATGGGAATTAAGCTTGTTGTGATTAGAGAAATAGATTGATTGAAATTAAGTCCATTTTAACGTTTTTTTAAAAATGTATTTTTACTCTTAAAAGTTGCTGTAGTGAGGAGAGAAACTATGAAATTCAATTTGTGACTCATATGCATTTAGAACTTAACATTCTCAGGGCAATGGCATCAAGCGTGAAGTCTGGCAAATTTGCTTTGCAACATCCCACTGCTTACATAGATATTTGTATTTCATGCAACGTTTGCAAAGGAAAAGTTTGCTTGCTGGAGAACTGGCATTAACAACACTGATGAGCATCAGCATGTACCAAATTGCAGAACATATCCAGGGCTCAGGATTGTTTATCGATTTAGATTGTGGCCTTGAGGTAAGAATGAAGAAAATTTACAGTTTTACAGTCTCGTGCCTCAATTTTCTACAAGAAATAGGTAAGCTTCTGAATTTCAGATGATCATAAGACAAATATGGATTAATTTCTCTGATGATAAAATAAGCATATGTGTCTTATTCTCTTTTGTATTATCCTGACTACCGTTGTCTCCAAGAGCTGTGTCTATGCAAAATCTAGCTAAAGTAAAAAAGGCTTTGGATTTTAAAGGTAGGCTAGTTCGTCAGGCTCCTGTCCCATGTGGGCACCCATCCTTCCAGGCTGGAAGATGCAAGGTCGATGACAGCAGGCTGATCCCCATGAATTCTCATTTCATTCATATTATGTAACAATTCTATATGCCTTGTGCCTCCAAGCTGCTACGGCATATGTGGCAGACAAAGAAAAATGGGCTGTTAAGAACTTCTGAGTGCTCTCTGGACAAAGATATGAAAGCTCCCCTGGGGCAAGGAGGATAAATTGCCAATTGTTCTGAATTAATAAACAAAGGACCGAGGAATTCCTCAAGTAGTATATTCCAATACTTCCATTTTGTATAGTTCTTTCCACATGGCTGAGACAAGCAGGACTGATATGGAGAGATATCACCATATCACTCAAAGGAAACAGCCACAAACAGTTTAGCAAGAAGGCATGCACTGCTCTTTTTGGCTGGACTGGTAAGACTGATTGCTGCGGCCATCAAAACTTACCCTCTGTCATTTTTCTCACTACAATCTTTTGTAAAACAGGAAGGAAGGAAAGGAGAAGCCAGCAACCAACTAAACCAAACTTTGAAAGGCTGTGGATAGATGTGAAGGCATAGATGTGCAGCACAATACAAAAACATTTGAGGAGGGGAGACAACCCCATTCCTAGGACATGGACAGTAAACAACATTTGATGTCGTTACCTAAAGACATTTTTATATTAAATTGGTGGTTCAAGTCTATTATTAGCTATATTTGTCTTTATTTCACCATTAGCTGTAAATGAGAAAGCAAGGAATTGGCATTTCTTAGTCCTTGCTGTGTGTATGTGGCTAATCCTCATCTCTGGCTCCTTTTATTCAAGTAATCACCACTAGGAATTTTAACACTTGAACTTATATTTTTCAGCTAACTAATTATTTTCTCTCAATAATATTTTAAACAGATTTCAGCTGTTCAGCAGCTAGTGCAATATAAGATCAAATTCAATAAAACCATGCCGTGTCATTTGCAGCATTTCTCTTCTGCCATGCTACAAAAGGTGATTAATATGCTAAACCAGTGTTATTAGTGAATACAGCGTATAAGTATTTCTTCTGTCAAGCACACATGAAGATCCCTGCTACTACCCTCAAAGTAGCATTTCCCCAGCAGCATAAGGCTGCAGAATTTATTTGCTGGGGAACATTTTCTACAGATTGACCTCCCTATTTTGATGGAAAGGTTCAGACCTCAACACTTCTCATATCTTTGCCTTTTCCCAAAGTGTGATTTCCTGAGCAGAGGGGAGTCAGAACATTCCTTATCTGTCTCTTGCAGTGTCAGGCAGGAAATTATAGATTTTATTGAGGATCTAAAATTTGCCATTCTCTTCCATTAATTTAACTTCACTCTTTTAAACCAGGGACATGGGAAATAAGTCTTCTGTTCACCTTCAATACACCCAGTGATTCATCTCTTCTGTTTTCAGAGTCGTATTTGAAAGCCTTTTCACACTGAAGAGTGCTCAGCATGCTGCTTTTTGCTTAAACAGTAGCTGACAGATCCTGCACAAGAAAAGAGTTTCCTTTTCAATGCCTCATTTTCAATGAAGCTGAGGCTAGCATGCTGAGAATATTCTTAGAAGAGAACTCACCACTGACACCAGTTTTCAGCAGAATGATACATTACAGAATGGGCAGGCATGAGTAAGTTTAGAGCACTGCCATGTAAAAATCCCTTAGGTTTCAAAGGAAGCAAAAAATTGGTTTCTCAAAGAAACAGTGCCAGCACTAAGAGAAATTCCCATTTTGTGCATTTACAGTGCACACATTAAGTACAACAACTGAACCCACCTGACTTAATTTTATATTTTTAGTGCCTTAAATAAAATAAAGGGGTATGAAAAATGGGGAAAATAAGTACTGAAAACAAGGCTGAACATTTAATAAAGTATCCAGGGACTAAAATTATGCAGGATAACGGTAGGTATCAGAGGTAACAAGAACTCCTTGTGTAGTTACAGAAAAAGCAGTGATGCAGAGCAGGCCAGAGGGCAGATATGTAAGCACTCATTACATCTTTCTTTCCTTTAAAATGCCATAATACTTACATTTTTCATTAATTTTAACTGAGGAGGCCATTTTTGAGCTGGTTGATAACACAGTCAGCACCAAAGACATAAGAATTCAGTATAGGATAGGGCAGGAAGACACCAGTGAGAACCCTTAGGGAAATTATATATTGCAAACGTGAATTCTGGGAGGCTTCCAGAACTGGGTTGCTGCTGTAAAACCAGAAGTTGCATCTCATAATAGTGAAATTGGTGAGGTTCTACACAAACAAAACAGTACCAGTGTTAAACTGATTTAAAGTTCAAACTTCAGTGTTTAAAATCTCATAATTTGCCTAACTATGACTTCTGGAGAGAATAACCTGAAGCAAATCCAGCAACTTCCTGCTACGTAAAAGCCTAACAGGAGCTGAGAGTAGAAAGTTCTCATGAACTTGGGGCTTTTCTGAGCACAGGGGGCTGGGCTCAGCCAATTTCCACTTTTGAAAACAAAAACATGTCGTGAGGCTTCAACATGCTTTACCGAATCAAATCAGCATTTCTTGAAGATGACTTAGGTTCAGTCACTCAAAAACTCTAGATTTTTGAGCATGGTACTCAAAATTAGAGCAGGAAAAATTGGTATATTATTCTTAGTACCAATTCTTTAACTCTTTACAGATTTTTCTGGTCCACTGCTGAGATTGACTTTGAAAACTAGGAATCTGTACTGATGCCTGTACTTTAAAAGCCTTTTACCATTGCTCTGATCAGGAGATCCCATCTGCCCTCTGCTTAAGTTCAAGGGACTTCAATTCCTGCTTCTAGTTCCATGGACACCTCCACAGTGGTTCTAAACTCTCCTGATCTTAGGTGAACTTTTCCAAATATTTCTGCTGAGGTTTGCATGTGGAGGCTCTGTTGCCCTGACAGACCATGGGATCCTCTGCCATGCCAATGCTGCACACATAACTCTCCAAGTCTGTGCAATAAAATGTCCTAGTTGTGGTTTCTTGGCAAGCATTTGCTGGTACACTTACAGCAATGAACTCTTTCTAAAAAGTTATCTTCCTTGTCTGCCATTTGTCTATCTGCAATAATGCATTTTATGCATGATGACTGCAATAATGCATTTGAACAATCAGCAATCTCCCAAAGGAAAGCCACCAAAAAACTTAGGTTTTTTAGAAAAAATGTATATCAGGAGGGCAACGTTACGATATCTTAGGAGAAAAGCATTGGTTTATATCTGTAGCTGGTCTTAGCAGTAAGTTTTGCCAGGGTGTATTTCATAACAAAATATAGTTCAATTCACAATAACATAGTTAAATTATTTTTTGAGGGGTTTTTGGTGCTTTTTAAATAAAAATAATAGAAAGATAATAGCAAAGTTCAACCTCCAAAGTTAAAGATAAGCATTTTTCTTTCTGGTTCTTCATTTATTTCTACTTTCAAAAAAAGCATCAAATTAAACTTTGAAGGAAAACATAAGTTTTTAAACATAATTTAATAAATTTTAAGGCATTTTTCAATACAACAGTAATCACACTTGTGTTCCCTGGTTTGATGCCAATATTTTCATCAATGGAATAGATGTTAGCTGAAGACCTCTTTTTTTTAATGTAAGCTGTCATCTGAGCATTTTAGCTGTCAATGGAGAGGTTACACTAAGTGGAAAGCAAATTTATATTACATAATAAAAAATGTACTTTCATAATAGAGCTTATTGACTGCTTTGATGTGTTCATATTCTCTGGAAGAAGTGTTCGTAAACCAGACCTCAACCCTGCCATTATAATGTTTAGTAGTTATAGTAATTTACTTTATAAAACAAACTTGTATAGGTTTTAATTTTTGTTTTTTTTCTTTCTTTTAATTTCATTTGAAACTGCAAAACAGTAGTACTTAGAAGACAGAACCAGGTTAAAAGTCAAAGCTGTCTGCTTTACTTCCTGAGGGGGAAAAAAAAAGAGAAATATCTGGGTTTTGGGCAAATTCTGCCAGCATAATTAAAATAGAACAAAATCCTTGTTTGTGACCAACATTTACTGAGAACATTATTCACTTTCTTTCTCTGGAATAGATAGTAACTCATTTTTTGTCTTAACATTGCCACATTGAAGAAATGATGTGCAAGATGAGCTGAAATTATTCACCTCTTTACAGAGAGCAAGGAATTTATTTTTTTTATGAAGACCAGTTACTGCTATTTGCAGCATGGTGATAATTCAGGCAGTGTCTCTGTGCCAGGCAGCTCTGAGTTCCTGCTACGTTCCTTAGGAGTAGGATCTGTGCACCCAGGAACTGGGCGATGGTTTAGTGACAGCCACCAACTCCCCAGGAGTTCTCAGCTTCCCGCTTCTTAAAGCAGCCCAGGACTGCTGCTTAACAGCACCTGGTCATGTGTATCCTGCCTTTGAGAGCATCATATTTCAGAGTCTACCTGTTTTCATCAGTCTTGACCCATGCATTTTGAAGTCTGCTTATTTAAATGTGCAATGAGCACCTTTTGAGGTCGCTGGCCCTAGTGCAAATCATTACTCTGCTCTAGGTGGTGGTGCTGCTTTCCTGCAGATGCTATGACACTGGCTGAGATAGCTCAGTGTGGCAAGCCAGTCTCCAGAGAATATTGCATCACCTGTGGTGTAAATATGGTGCGCTTAAGAATATGCCAGAGGGAGCTGCAAATATATACTGATTTATTTTGAACCTTAACCTGCTTGCCAAACTTGCATATTGTGAATGTCTAGCATGAATAGAAACTGGCTAGAAGCAAGCAGTGGATGCAAGTGGCTCCATAAACTTGAACCGTGTCAGATAACCAAATATGATGTTGGTATATACAGATATAACCAGTATGGATAAGCAGGAGCTAACTTTGTGTCAGAAAAGAAACTTGAGAAGAATCTCATTACTGTACTGTAAAAGGAGGATTTGTCTAATAACACTGCTGATGTTACAAAGAAGAGCAAACAAGGGATCCTGACATTCTTTCTAAATGCCATGTATGAAAGGAAAAAATTACAAAATCTTAAGCCATTAAACTTTTTTTTGAGTAGGATATTATTAAGATTTTTCAGAATGAATTGTCAAGACATGCGACTTCTTGTTATCAAGTTTTAAAGGTATATCTGGAAACACATCTTCCAACAGAGAGCAGGCAGGGAAAACTTCCTGGACTTTAGTACCTGTCAATCAAGTATACCACTGTGCTACTAGTGACAGAATTTAGTCTTTAGTTTGCAGAAGTTTATAATGGATGTCTTCATCATGTCATTGATCAACAGGTTTCTCAAATTTATTCTACTGAAATAATCAGTAACAGCTTATTCCTTAACACTTCATAAGCATGCAGGAGCAGTTTACTTAATTACCAGGTTTGAAACTGATTTTGGACACTAAACAACTCCTGCTAATTCACATAAATATATATAATTTTGGTTTTGGCAACCTGTCACTGTATCTCACATTCATGGTGCACATCACCATGCTGAATAATGAAGCTAAAATGGATTAAGAAAACAACAGCAAAAAGAAGTTTTATTTTCAGCAAGCTTTCAGCCCCCAGCCATAACATGTTAAAACATTTGCAGGGGAGAAAGTGGGGAGGAACTTTTTCATTAAAGGTCAGGGTCATCTCTCTGGAGTGAACTGATCCCACAAAAAGTTTAAGTGGGAGCCAGCAGAGATAACCAATTCTGCCTGCCTGGTTTGCCCCAGTTGCAGGGCTGCCTCGCTCCCCAGGTTGCCAGTACAGCCTGCTGAGCTGCTTCAGTGTCCAGCTCCTTGTCTGAAGTGCCTGTCTGACAAGCAGGGTGCCCAAAGCCCTGCGTCCCCTCAACAGCCTCAGCTCACAGCTGTGTGAGAAATGCAGCTTTACAGACCCCTGCATAATTCAGGTGTTAATTCAGGCATAATTCAGAATGAAAATACATTGATGAGCATGCCTGGAGCAAGAGGTGCGCAACTGAAGATCCAGCAAACAGGTGTCAAACAAATGGAAAGGTCAGTGGTAGCTGCCTGCTGCCAGGATGCAGAGGGAGGAGGGCCAGGTAGCATATGACCGAGCAGCATCTGACTGAGCCATCCTCACAATTGTTGTGTCCAAACTCAGGGGTGCAGGGAATAATCTACCATAATGGAAGGAAGGAGATCTCACTTGGAACGGAAGCAGATTTTCTGATGGTAGAATTGCCTTCTGAAAACAAGGCCACTTGCTTTCCTCTTGCGATGGGGGTATGGACACAGCACTAGGGAAAGTATCTAAGGCACATACTAAATGTATGTCACTAATGTAGTCGCTATGGTAAAATTCAGTAGATTTCGCTATACAGATCCTACCTTTATTTTTGTCAAAAAACACCCAGAGAAGCTCATTTCTCACTTCAAGGTCAGACATGCACTCAGGCCCTAAGTGAATTCTTCTCTCCCTCAGCAGTTTGCAGGGTATTGCAACATTCATTTCCACACAACATTATTGCTATAAATATTTTTACTCATTTGTTTTCTACTGCCTCAGGACTTGACGACTTGCCAATTTAACACACTGCCTTCCAGGCTGCAAACAATATCTCTATTCCATTTCCCAGGAGAACCCATTTTTCTCTAGTTTTGAGCTTTGCATAAACTTATACTTCCAGCTTAATTACTTCAAATATTTAGTATTTTAACCCATATGTAAAAAGTCAGAAATACTGTTGTATCAGCTCATTCAATTCTAAATGCCTTGCCCAGGATTTGTCCTTGTCCTAAGTATCCTTTCTATGTCACATTTAAATCAGGGATAAAGCCTGATTTAATGTCATAGCTTTCTCTTTATCCTCAGCTTAATCTTAACAAATTAGGAGGTTTTCCATTCAATTTCTCGTTATTTTATTTTTAAACAGTCTCTATAAACTGTGCTCTATGGTAACTTAATATTGCAGGCATTTCAGAAGTGTTTATGGGGTGCAATAACTTGTCAAACCTTTAGAGCAATACAGACAATTTCAGACAAAACAGGGCCTTCAGATTCCTTACTTGAATTTTTTTCCCCACAAATTATTCTGAAACTTGATGCTTAATTAATATGAGTCAGTTATTAGATGCTTAGTTAATATTAAGAAGCAGACATTTAAAAAATGAAAGTAAAAATAAACATTTAGGCCCTCAACTACACAAATTACCCACATGCCAGTTTACTAACACTTAGTTCAGCTCTCAATGAGCTGAGACAATATTTATGGCATTGCTCATTAAAAAAGCCAGAGAACTAATGATTCAAAGATTTAAAGATTGAATGCCCTGTGCTCATTTTAGCCTAAGAACTACTTTCATGAGGCACACAGTACTCATGAGGCACATGAGGCACACAATTGCTCTCCTTTAGCAATTCACCAGCACACAGAACATTATTTACTAATGGCTTCTGTATCCAGATTATTTTATGTCCCAAGCAGTTTTAAAACATTATCATTCTCACAGTTCAGAAAATAAAAAAACGCACAGGTGGGTGTAGAGAAGAGGACTCAGACTTTGAACAAAAGCAGGCATCTGCCACAACAAAATCATCCCCTCTTGTTTCCATTATCTTTATCACTTCCCTCTGAGAAAGAAACAAGATTTTTAGAAGAGAGGCCCAAACAGCTGAACAACACAACCACCACCAACAAAAAAACTGCTTTAGAATGCATGCTTATGTCTGTGTTTTCAGTATTGAGTTGTGCCTAGAGAAAAGCAGCTTTAAAGGCTGAACAGGCACACACACCCACAGGTATTAAAAACAGCAGTCTGCCAAATTTGAAGCAAATAAGCCCAACGCTCAGCAGATTTGTGCTGTGTATTGAACAATAACTTTGCTGCCATAAAACTTTCTGCCTTAACTCCACAATGCTTCCTCCAAGAAGACTGACCTTACCACAGGCAAGAAGAATTCCCACAGATGAACCCACTTAGAGCTACAAGAGTTTCAATTTACTACAGCAGCTGCAGCAAATTGATTTCTGAGCTGAGAGTGGCTTATTGGAGAATTTCCAAAAAGAGCACAATCAGCACAGACGAAACCCCAGAGAGAAACAAGCCCTCTTCAGGAAGGCTGGTTCATATACTGGCTTGTCTGTGAAGCTAAATACATGGATGGAAAAAATAATGCACACCAACTCAGGATCTGTGTGTTTTCATCAAAGTGACATAGCTAGCCGTGCTGCTATGAATTAACCATTCTTCTCTCTCAGCCTAAAAATTGCCGGCCAACTGGTTACAATAATGCATTGAAAATATAATTGTGTACAGGATTTTTGTTGCTGGGTTGCCTTAATAGAATGTAATATATCAGAGGAGAGAGGGTCCAGCATTTTTTCCACAACTAGATGACTTACAATAACTCTGGTGAGGGAAAAGGACCCTTAACAATATGTAATTGGTAACAGAATATTCTGGCTCTTGGATTCAATGTCTCATGATCAGCATTTCGCCATATCAGGATCTCTGCAACAAGGAGGAGAGTTGCCTGTCAGGATGCACAGCCACCACTGACCAGACCGGCTGCTCCCAGGGAGAAACTCACTAAGAGACAGTTACAAAAGGAAGAAATCAAGAGGGATAGAGCAATCTGGTCAAAAGCTGCTTACCTAAAGCACATGTTCATTCAAACTCCACCTCAGCTCAAGGCTGAACTACATCTGTTCTTCAGCAGAAATCTGCAAAGTGTTATCTTGTTGTTATTTCATATTTCTCAAGTCCCATACTGTTGTTCCACTGGTTTCCTACCAAGCTGTTCTTCTCTGTGGCACAGTTCTTCAGAGCTTCTCAGGGGCTCCTCCTGGGCTCTCCACCCACACCTTTTTATTCCAGTTACCTTCACAAGCTACAGCTGCTGCCCAACTAAGGACTTTGCAGCTGTTGCTCGTTTGGAGTAACTAGGACTCACTTATCGAATACATAGATCATACAATGCATAGATCTTACAATGCATAGATCTTACAATACATAGATCTTACAATACATAGATCTTACAGGGACTCTCTCCATAGCAAAGAATGTGGGGTTTTTTGGAGAGGAGAGGAGGGGGCAATGCTCCCACAAATCCCAAATCTTGCAAGTTAAATCTTATACAGATTTAGATTCATGGATTCAGAGATGAATATTACATGAAGAAATTTATTGTTCTCTACCATTGTTCTGTCGTCCTCCTTTCAGATCATGGACTGTAAGTGGGCACAGGCCTATCAAACTTGACTTATAGCTCTGAGTTTGCAGTGCCACCAGGTTGCTGAGAAATTATTTGAACCATAGCACATGTCACGTTCCCATGCACCTGAAGTGGGGTGTAGCAGTGCCTTGAGTCCAAACTAATACCATGGAAAATAAGAGTTGGAACAGAGAAATCTTTTCAATATAAGCAGGATCTCACAGACAGAAAAACCAAATAAAATGAGAACTTAGTTGCATATTTCTGGACACTTTTGGGATGAGAAGAATGAAGCAAAGGAAGAGAAAGGCTAAGAATTTCCTCAACAGAGTCTTCCAATATATTCTAGCGATTTGGGAGAGTAGTTGTACTGAAAGCCATATAAAAATTTCATTCAATTAGGTAGTTTTAAAAGCTAATCCTTATTTACTGGAGAATAGGTAATTTCTCTAAAATCACTTGTGAAATACAGTAATTGACAGTGCAATTATAAGCAGGCACAATCTGCAGAAATCTCATTTGCTTCCAGGTTGCTGCTGTGCAGTTTATAAGAGCAAATTCCTGCAGTTACTGCATGTTACTGCAAATGCCAGTTTTGCCAGCAAAAGGTAGTATTCTACCACAGTTATATCATTGTCCTACATCTTTTTAGAAGCGCTGGTAAGATATTGATGTATCAACTTGTATGTTAAGAAGTTTCACTGACTACATAAGAGTCTTTGCTGCTATTTTAGTTGATTACTACTGGAATAAAAAATTAAAAATCAGACCAAGGTTGTTCATGTTCTCATGAAAACTTGACTTCTTTCCTACCTTTAAGCACCTGTTTAAAGTCCTGTTGCAGTTAAGTTTTCTGGAGGGCTGCAGGAAGGGGACCTTGAGGTCCTTGTTAAGGACAAGTTGATCATGAGCCAGCAGTGTCCTGGCAGCCAGGAGGGCCAGCTCTGTCCTGGGGCGCATCAGGCACAGCATCACAGCCAGGCAAGGGAGGGAATTGTCCCACTCTGCTCTGCACTGGGGCAGCCTCACCTCGAGTGCTGGGGCTGTTCTGGATGCCGCAATATAAAAGAGTTATTGAGCTATTGGAGAGCATCTGAAGGAGGGCTGTGAGGATGGTGGAGGGTCTGGAGGGGAAGCGGTATGAGGAGTGGCTGGGGTCCTTTGGTCTGTTCAGCCTGGAGGAGACTGAGGGGAGACCTCACTGAGGTCTTCAAAATCCAACAGGGCGAAACAGAGGAACAGGCACCAATCCTTTCACTCTTGTGACCAGTGACAGGACTTGAAGAAATGGAATGAAGCTGAGTGAGGGGAGGTTTAGGTTGGATGCCCGGAAAAGGTTTTTCACCCCGGGGGGGTCATGCCCTGGAATAGTCTCGCCAGGGGGTTGGTCACAGTACCACACCTGACAGAGTTCATGAAGCATTTAGACAATGCTCTTAGGCACATGGTGAGATTCTTGGCGTGTCCTGTGCAGGGCCAGGAGTTGGACTTGATGATCCTGATGGGCTCTTCCCAATGCAGCATATTTTCTGATTCTGTGAAGTATGAAATTGTGTGTAAGCATGCTTTCAGGGTAGGAAGAGACCACTGAATGTAGATCACAGAGAATACTTACTGGAAACTTACCTAGTAGTAAGTTTCCAGTAAGACTTGTTTCATTTGTGGAGTCATATAATGATTAACGTTGGAAAACATCTCTAATAGATATCAGTGCCAACTCTTAAACCAGCACCACTGTAATGACCATAAAACCATGGCCATATGTTTCTTTTGCACTTCCATAGGTGATGACTCCACCGCTTCTCTGGACAACCTGTTCCTATGTATGACAACCATTTCAGTGAAGGATTTTCTTATAATATCCATTTCTAACCTTCCCTGGCACAACCTGAGGCCATTTCTTCTTCCTACCTGGGAAAACAGGCAGACACATACATGGTTCCAACCTCTTTTCATGTAGTTGTAGACAGCAACAAGGTCCCCCTGAGCCTCCTTTTCTTATAGTGTTTTAAGCATTTTTGGAATATACTAAATATTCTGTTCTCTAGCCACCAATACCTTTATTATGAATGTTGTGTGATGACGTGTCTTTTTCAGTCTCTGTCATTAATGAATTAAAAGAACTCTAAATTACCCAAAAGCAAAAAACTCACATGACAAAAGAAACCATACACAGCAATGTCTATCAACCAATATTTTTTTTCTATAGGATAAGTAAAGCAACACTGCATCAAATGGTTAAAGGAGGGGTGTCTAATTTACTATTTTTGGAGTTAGCACATAGTACAAAGGATCCCGAGGCTCCACCACTCTCCTCTGATGAAAAGTCTTTGTCTCTCAGTCTGTTGAGCTGGTTGGTTCCTCTCAAAGTATCCGAGTGTTGTTTATTTTCCATTACCAGCAGCACAGCTCGCGTTTACGCAGACAATCGGCTCTTCCCATGCCAGCGCTCCCCGAGGGGCGCAGCAGCAAGCCCCTTCCTCCACGGGCAGGCAGACGCTCTCGCAGGGCACGAAGGAGCCTTCCCTTCCCTTCCCTTCCCTTCCCTTCCCTTCCCTTCCCTTCCCTTCCCTTCCCTTCCCTTCCCGTAACTTCCCGGAACTTCCCTTCCCGGAACTTCCCTTCCCGGAACTTCCCTTCCCTTCCCGGAACTTCCCTTCCCTTCCCGGAACTTCCCTTCCCTTCCCTTCCCGGAACTTCACTTCACTTCCCTTCCCTTCCCTTCCCTTCCCTTCCCTTCCCTTCCCTTCCCTTCCCTTCCCTTCCCTTCCCTTCCCGGAACCTTCCCGGAACCTTCCCTTCCCTTCCCGGAACCTTCCCTTCCCGGAACCTTCCCTTCCCTTCCCTTCCTGTAACCTTCCCTTCCCTTCCCTTCCCTTCCCTTCCCTTCCCTTCCCGGAACCTTCCCGGAACCTTCCCGGAACCTTCCCGGAACCTTCCCTTCCCGGAACCTTCCCGGGAACAGCAGGATCCGCGGGTCCCGCCGCCCGCCGCGCTCCGCCGCAAGGGGTCACCAAAGGAACCCGCATCCGAGGCCATGCCTGAGAATCGCAAAAAATCGTGCAGCCCTTCCCCCACATCCAAGAGAAACATGACATTATTAAAAAAAAAAAAAAAAAAAAAAAGTTCCAAGAGGCATCTTCGCGCCTGACACGTTTTTCCTCTTTGCTGGCTCTCCGCTAGGTGACAGCAGTGAAATCAGACTAAAACAGCCTGTAGTCAACTTGTGGAGAAAACGGCTTTATCCTTTCAGCTAAGCCCTCACAGAGTAATGTAGTTGAGAAACTCGCATTTTTGGCGGTTTTCCTGGAAATTACAGAGCTCTTTGCTTTTAGGCTTCCAGCCTGCAGGCCTCAATAATTTACAAAAGTACGTCTCTGCATCATATGCAATGCACTTAAAGCAAATGTACTTGGGCTGGAAAAAAGTCAAGTACTGTAGGTTTAATGTTAGTAGTTACTTCATAATGTCAGCTATTAGTCTTGTAAAATACTCCCAAGTTCTTACTTTTGTAAACTGAACGGGCCTGATCTTTCAGACAAGAATCCCCATATGCACTGAAACTGCAGCAAGGCAGGAGGCTGAGTTCCCTTGTATATTTACAGCAATGTACAATTTTGTAACAGGGATACTAATTTTATGCACGTGCATTTAAATGCTACTACTCTTTTAGTGTTGTCTGCACATCAGATTAAAGCACTAAGCTTTTTTAGCTTGATTTTTTTTTTATGTTGAATCTTCAAACTAGTTATAGTACAAGCTAGAGCAGGTCCAAGAAGTTACAGCACACAAAAGAATCAATCATGAACTAGATGAGAAGGAAAGAATGAAATACACTTGTCTGAGGATGAATTCATCTTGACATGAGTTAAAGCACTGTAAACCTGCTGTAGGTAGGGCACATCCTAGAATTCAGAAGACACAGTACAAACCTTCTACCTTAGTTCTATTCCTGACTAATCCAAAGCATTTTTTTTGTGGGATAAGAAGCAGACCTGGTATAACCTCAACTTTCCAGATTATGTGTACCTGTGAGATTCTCTTCCAAAAGGGAAATATCTCAACAGTATTCATAGCTCCTTAATACCACATACAGGGGTATAAAGGGTTTGCAGCACCCAGAGTACCTTTTGGGAAAAAAAATAATTACTTGAAGTTCTTGTCTCCCTATTTACGCACTTTTTATTTTGTAATTTTATCTCATGTTTTGATTCCTCTGAATTATTCTGAGGTATATTAACTGAACAGTCTATGTGCTCTAAACATTTCATTTTGTTCCTTTAATTTACAGATATTCTTTTTCACAGCCTGGTTACATAACTTTAATATTTTAAGGTGTGTTGATTCCAGTTTATACCCTTGTACTCCACAGATTTTATTGAAAATAAATATTGTCTCTCAATGTTTGGGATGACAGAAATATATTGAAAGAATATGAACTAGTGGTGGAAGAACTTTGTCACAGTTTATGGAATTTTTTGATAGAAACACATGTTTCTTCTGTTTTTCTTCTGTTTTCCTTCTCTGAAAAAGTGCAAGAAAATATTTATGTGTTTAGGCTGGCATTTACTATGTGCTGCATCATTGCAGCGATGCACTCAGTGACTAAGTAATGTGTTAATGTTAATGTTTGTTTTATAATTCTTTGGGATATCTTGAATGATGCTTTATAATGCTTTTCTATATTCTAAAAATATGTATCATAAAAAGACAAGGAGTGTAGTAGGTGTTTATTAGAACAAAAAAAACCAAATAGCTGGTTCTCTGTATGTAACATACCACACATACTGACTTAAATCACTAGACTAAAGAAGGCACTAAAAAAGATAGAATATAGTTTTCTTTTTAAGTTATACCTGTAAGGAGACTTTCAGGCATGCACAGAATATTTGTCTCTTTTTAGGGTCAATTCCCTGTGCTGTACAGGAATATTTTGAAGAAGTGACATTAAATGAATTGTGTTTGTGACCAAAAAAATTGAATTCAAATAAAACCAGAGAAGGAAATAATTTAATAAAAATATTTATTAAAAAAATTCACCATCATTTGGCTAAGTTAAGTAAGTAAAATACTAAGTGTGATTACAGTAATTAGAATGCAAATGGCTAGTATCATGAGCAGAATGATTCGGCAATATTTTGAATGTTTTTTTTCTCGCTCCTTCTTTTTTAACAAGGTATCATACCCAGGAGTATAAATATCCCCCATCCAGAACTGTAGATCATTAGGATTTTCCTAGAAGAAAGATCAGAAAATGAAATCAGTTTCTCTCTTTTACACACAAAGTCATTAGAACATACCCAGAAGTATTTTGGCTATCATCAGACACTGATTAATGAATTTAAGATATCACAACACATATGCAAGACACTTTCACTTGAATGTAGGTTGTGCTACTTTCCAGATGCTGCAAATGTTCCACTGGGGAAAATTAAAACCACACTTTTCATCCAGGAACCAAAAGTAGGACACCAGCCATTGAAATGCATTTAAAAACCCAGAACAAACCATGATGTCTTCTCAAGAAAAGATGCCATGCTGTGAAACACAGTTCTGACTTTTCAAAAAAATGGAACAGGAAAAAAACCCCAAACCAAACCAAAAACTAAAGTAATCCTAGAAGTGATTTGTGCCAACCCACGGGGAGGCAGGAGCCTGTATGGTGTGGATGAGGCTGAAAAAAAGATGTAATTTGATCACAGAATTTTGCTATGAACAGTTATAAAGTGACTATATAGTATTTAAGTGCGACATTTGTAGCTCTTCTTATGTAAACAGGGGAGCTGAGTTACACAGCATTGTGGTTTAAGAGTTTCTCTCATTGGATGTCATGTACTGTAAAATTTAAATTCCTGGAATCTCGCTAGACGTGTGGACTTCTTTCCTGATCACACTCCTGTTAGTGTCATGTCTGTTCCAGAAAATACCTCCATATTTACTTCTGTAATCCCACCTAGAGATCAAGAGGGCTGCACAGTGGTTTATGCACGCACCACACAGCTCGCACCAATTCACTTGCTCAAACTCAGCACAGCAGCCAATTACCTTTATGTGGCTGGCCAAGTTAGAGTGCAGTGACTGTCTGTCATAGTCTTGCACAGTCCAGGAAGGGGTCTTTATTTTCTCCTCCCAGTCATCATCCACATGAATATCGCTGTACAGTGGGTTGCTCTTGATTGTGGATTTCAGGGTGATGGGAGTAATGTGTTTCCCCAGTGATTTGTCTATTATTTCTTGACTGACCCTGTTCAAGTCTAAGCCTGGCAGCTCGGTGACAGTTTTCTTTTCTCTCTGTAAGACATAAGTTAGATCAGAACCTGGCTTTCATTTGCATTACCTACAATACAGGCCCCCTTCCAGAATTATCACTTGTAATATAACAGAGTCATTTTAAAACTGAGCATGCAACAATTTTTCTCCTTCTGGCAAACTTCTACAGCAAGGGAGCCTGACTGCTCACTCTGGACAGATTTCTTCCTTCTGGGGAAAGCAGGTGGGTACAATCTGTACATTAAGTTCTTTTGCAAATGTGAACTGACGTTACAATGCCTGCTGGAAGAAGACCTCTGCTTTAGTGAAACAGTGCTATGGAGAGCTGCAGTAGAACATTATAGTTCTGGTGGAAGCCATGGATGTATGATGCAGGAGCAAAGATGTAAGGACAAAGTAGAATGATCACAGGGCAATGGTGTGTAAGTGAAAACCTCAACTGGAAATGCATCTCTGATAGCAGGGGTGGGACACAGTTACACAGTTCTGTTCACACTCTTGAACGCCAGATCAAGAGTGTCAGGATGTTGAAGAGGCTCTTCATTCAATTGAGGTAATTAAATTTCTGAGCATTCTCCCAATAACAAAAGCTGTTAAATAAGACCTTTTACAACATGTGAGTGTCAAGAGAGGAAGAAGAATAACAGCCCCGGTGGGATAATATTTTTTGAGAAATCACAAGCCTCTTAAAACGGCACTAAGGATCTCTTTAGGGTTCTGTAAAATAGTAGTTACGATACTTTTCAATCTGTAATTGCCTGGAGGAATGCAATCAGACTCTCTATTCCAATCTAGTCAAGATTTGTCCCAACCTTCTGTCCCCAAGACTTTCAATTAACCTGGTACTGATCTGTGGTACCACAGTGTGCCAGCTACCTAAGAGACCTGCTTTTTCCAAAGCCTTTGTCTTACACTAACAACTCTCCCATTTCTTAGGATTTTAGAACCAACACAGAGCATATTCATCCCTCCTCACAAGTACTTTATCCTTAGGAACTTTATGTTGAGTCAAGGGGAGCCCTGGCCTGACCCAGTGGTCCTGTGTCAGGTATGCTGGGAGGGGGCAATCCCCACCTCTCTCCTGCTCTCAGAAATCACAAAGCACCTGCTGCAAAATGCCCATAAGGTAAAGTGCACATAATAAACAGCCAATAAAGAAGACAGGTCCTGAGAAACTTACTTCCATCTAAGGATGACTTTCCCTGAATTTTTCACTTTTACTGAGATCTCCAAACGTTAAGGCACCCCAGGCTGGATGGACTTCAACTGCAAAAGTGCTAGGGGCATGTTCTGCTTCTCCTTCCACCTTTCTGGTGGGAGCTCAGGGCATCTGACCTCCTGCACACTGGCTTTGGGAACTGCTTGGACACCTCATCAAGTCAGTGAAGGTCCCTAAGATGATAGCAAACTGTTGGCTTCTTCTGCTTGAGTAACTTTCTGCCCACTTTGTGGGCTGGTGGATCCATATTCAGTGGAAATCAGCTCCTGTGTGCCATCACCTGCTTAATGACTGCAGTGTCATGTGTGCATGCATAGATTCCTATACATTAGCCTGAGGCAGGCAGGTGTGGAAGGAAGCATAAGGATTGATTTCCCTCAGAAAGTGAAGGTGGATAAGAGAAAACAACAGACTTTGTCTAAGAAACTTTAGGAGGAAGCATCATGCTGGCATTCCTATCACTAAATCCTGCAGAAGTGACTAAGCATGTTTCCCATCAATAATTGCCATTAGTAGGCGGGTGGATCCTCAGCGACGTCCCATCCTTCTGTTAGCTCATAATTTCCACATGTTGTTCCTTAGCCTCCCCACATCCCCTGATAATATTACTCTCTGCATTGCAGTTACAGCTGGCACTGAAGCCCTCTGGGCTGTACAGGCCAGATTTCAGCTGAGCTGGTGTTTTGGACTGCCTTTTCTTTCTGACTGCATTTTATTTTATTTACTTTATTTCTTATTTAAGATTTGTCATTGACCCTAATGACTCTTCCTTCAGGCTTGCTAAATAGTTGAACTTGGAGAACATTTTGTTGAAGAACGCGAACTGTCTCACCAGGGGTTGATCAGTCTCCCTAGGCTAAAATGTTGTGAGAAGAATGTGACTTGACAGTAATTTTTAAAGCTGTTTTTCATAAAATTCTCCAAAACTTGGAAGAGATGGCACAATGCAAAAATTTGTTTATAAAAACAGTGCTTTGTAGCAACATTTTTTCCCCTACTGTCTGAAGTACCTTTCTTTTCATGGGCGTGAGGAGAGTGTGGTGGCTTGGAGCAGATATAGAGAGGGAATTGATTGGGAGGGGCAACCAGGTTTTATCATGAAAGCTGGACCAGAATTTGGGGTAAGATATAGTTGGCAGAAATTTTAAAGAACAGACATTGAAGTGACAAGCTAATTGGGAGAATGTACTTGAGTACAGCAGATGTTTGATTGCAAAATTTCTGTGGTAGATATGTACTATAGACTAGTTAGGGAAAAGTAAGGACAGAAGCTGGAATCGCACACAAACCCCAAAACTTTTAAGACTAAGATATCATACAAAGAAATATTCATTAATATTCTTATTAAACATTATGCATTCTAGAAATGCATATGTTTAATATGCATTAAACATATGCATTTCTAGAAGCAGAGAAACATAAGATTAGATAAATATGCTTGCTAGTATTAATTGTTGCAAAAGCTACCTTTTTACATTTTCTTTTAAGATTCAAAACACTTCCCAACCTTTGTCACAGACTCTGACTCATGCAGCAAATGTTCAAAGAAAGAGAAAAAAATAGTAAATTTAGGTATCAATATCCAATACAGAATTCATGCTACATACACTGAATATAGGAAGACAGTGTGAATGAGGTTGGACAGAACAAATCAAAGGCAATTTATCTTATTACTTACTAAATTGATGGAATGGATAGTGAATACTCAAAGAAGAAGTAGTTATGGAGAACACTGAAAATTGTAGGTGAAATAAGTTTGTGAAATACTTACTTAACAAGATGAAAAGCGCTCAACTCTGCAAACACATAACTGTGTTTGATCTACGTATAGCTCATGAGCAAGAACACTGTTATAAGTGGTTAATAACTCATTTTTCATTGAGAAGAGTATGTTCCTCTTTGACAGACCCAGAAAGCTGTCACATGCAAGTACTAGTACTCTGTGAAAAGCCCAGAGATCTATAGAGGGTTGATGTTAGTGCCATTACTGAGTCAACATGTGCCTACCCCATGTTTTTTTCTTGCTGATTATTTTATGCATACCTTACAATACACATAACTGAAATTATAATTTAGTCTTTATTACTAGGAAATAATTTTATTTCATTTTTATCTTGACTTTATCCTTCTGTTTCCACTTCTATTGTTGTTAATAGCACTGAACAACCCAAGAGCCAAACCATTATTTTCTCAGCCTGTGATATAAGGTATCACCCACAAAACCCAGGACATCAACAGTTAAGGCTAGACCTCGGTTTAAAGCCCATCCACCTGAAAGAAGACAACAAAGAGACAGAGAAAAAATCAAGGAAATATACTTCCTGGAACTCAAGCTTTTCTTTCCCTCCAGACAGAACCAGTTCCTCTGTTCCCATGGTCAGCCCCAGTTTCCACTTGATGTTGGCAATGATGCTCAGGGGAAGTGAGAAATGCTGTTGATGGGCTGCTACAACTAGAAGTTTTAACCAAGGCAGTCCTACAGAAACTTACAGCCACCAAATAGTACAGGATTTGTTTCATAACAGCCTTCTCAATCCTAATGACAAGGACTAGAAGGGTGGTCATTATATTTGACAGTAGTTTGTTTAATAATATAATCCTCTGCTGTGCAAAAACCTTGTAAGAGATTGTGGAGGACCCTCCCTGCATTCATAAGGACGTTTTTCTGATGTATAGATATATTTTGAAGGCAAACAACTTCTAGGGTGTAGCTAAGAATCCCTCTGGCAGGTGTATCAACTGTACAGGTATTGCTAGACATTTGGAAAATTACAAGCTCTTTCATTATGAAGAATATTAGCACTTGAGAGCTTTGTTCAACAAATCACATATCGTAGGAAATGCAATGGAAAAGCAGTTGGGAAGGTAAGGATTAACTAAAGCGGCATAAGGAGATAAGAAAGACAGTAGGGCAGACAGTCACATCAAGGGCTCCTAAGCCTGAGAAGATTCAGACGAGGCTGCAATGATCAGAGACTTGAAGCACCTCTCCTATTTGTGCAAGTTGGGGTTGTTCAGCCTGAGGAAGAGAAGGCTACAGACAGACCATGTAGCACCCTTCTACACCCATACAGATGTCTGACAAGAAAGCTGGAGAGAGAATTTTTACAGAAATAGGACAAGAGAAATGGCTTTAAACTGGAAGAAGACCGGTTTAGATTAGCTATAAGGATGACACATTCTTTGTGAGGATGGTGAGACACTTGAACAGGTTGCGCAGAGAAGTTGTGAATGCCCCATCCCTGAGTGTGTTCAAAGACAGCCTGACTGGGGCTTTGGAGACACCTGCTCAAGGGGAAGACGTCTCTCCATATGGCAGTGCAGTTGGCACCAGATGACCTGTGAGGTCCCTTCCAACTCAAATCTTTCTGTGATTCTAGATATGAAACTTTTCTCAAGGAAGGAAATAAAGGGGATCTGGATTCCTTGTCAGAGACATTAAGGCAGCCTCAGGTACTGCAGAACTGAAAAGCCACCAGACATGGGCAGGAAAGAGAGCAGTAGATGGTTACAAACACTTCGGCCAAAGTGACAGGAATATTTAGACAAAAGTGAATATTCATATGGACTATT
This sequence comes from Melozone crissalis, assembly GCF_028551555.1. Classification (NCBI taxonomy): domain Eukaryota; kingdom Metazoa; phylum Chordata; class Aves; order Passeriformes; family Passerellidae; genus Melozone; species Melozone crissalis. Next base: position 31,097,267 of record NW_026535783.1, on the reverse strand, counting down.
TAAATTGTGCATTATTGAGACTACTACTTCTAAAGAATTGTTTAGTTTAAAAAGAGGTTTTATCTCTCATTGGCAATGCAGCTCTGCAGGGCTGTGAGAGCATTATATAAAAACTTTTGTACAGACCAAAGCTCCTGCAAACCATGCAGCTGGCTCTTATTGTGGCCAGTTGCAGATGTCTAGGGAAGAATAAGAGAGAGAGTGGAAATATGTAATGCACGTATGAGCCAGGGGACAAAGAAGTGATTCTAACCCGGCACCTAACTTACAGATTTTTAAAAACTCTCTTGTCCTTGTATACTGAGAAACAAGCAAGGACAGGACACAGGCATTAACTCATATGTAAGGCCAAAAACCATCATGCCAAGAAGTAACATGCTGCTAAGACTGAATGCTCTCTGTTGTCTTCCAAAAATAGGGGGGAGAAATGGGAAATATGAACAAGAAAGAGAAGTCAGAGAATTGCAGAAAACTACCAGGTTGACTACTGGAAGACATGCATGAGAAACAGATATGGAGGATTAATCATCTGGTGTGTGCTGGGCATTAAAACATATTGTGGGGCAGAGAGTCCAGCAGGACTGGAAATTGTCAGGATGAGCAGAATGCGGTCAGCAGTGATACATTTGCTGGAGAAAGTCTGTGCTTTTTATGCTGCTTTTCACAAGGAAGGGCCAAAATTCCAGGACTGCTTTATGGTTTGTTTTAGTCAAAGTAGATGATGAAAGTACATGCTAAATGGAGAAGCTGTTCAGTTTGCCTGATACCAAAGAGGAAAGTGAGGAGAAAGACCAGCAGTTTTCTGTCATTACATGAAGCTGCTTTTTATAATGGAAACAAATTTTAAAACCTAAAGGTGGAGAAAACACATAAGCACTTCAGTGCTTTTGAATTTAAGTGATGTCATAATAAACGTTTGGAAGAGACCACAAACGTACCACCGTGCAGTCCCTTTGCATAGGGAGACCTGAGTAGCATTCGTTTCTTTAGAGAATATTAACTTCCAAAGAGGGAATTTAGGCTACTCTCAAGGTTTAATGACTTCAGGAATCTTTAGATCATGCACATATTCTGAAATGAATTCTCTCTCTCCTCCTCCCATCCCCCCTTTTTCCATTTCTGAATTAACTAACCCTTAACCCTATTGTCTTTCTCATCTTAAAGTGAAATATGTTATTCCTGCACCATTAGTTCTCCACTGTGCCATCGTGTTTCTTCTAATGTCTGGAACTCATCAGTACTTTTTCCTTTATTTGATTGTCAGCAAAAGGAGAAAAAGAAGGCAAGCTCGTAAGGGAGAGAGAATGGCACAATTAATTTTATCGGAACAGTTTGAATTCTCTAATGACTACACTAAAAAGTTTAGATTGTATCCTAGGTTTAACACTTATAAAATAATACCACTTTGCAAACTCCATTTTTGGAGTCATGGTGAGTACAGACGTTTCCTTTGTAACAGCCATCCCGGGCTGGGACACAGAGTTCCAGGAAAACCTTCTCGCTGGTGGCAAAAAAGCAGAGCGCAAGTCAAAAAGCACGGGGCTCCCGACACATTTTTAATCCTCCCGCAGCTCTGCAGCCCTGGCTCGGTGACAGCGCGTCCTGATTGACAACAATGGGGAGAAGGATCCCTGCTGCTGCGGAGGCTCTGTGTGTGGCTGCCTCCCTCCTGCATAAAAGAGGGGCTTGGACGGGGGGAGGGGGTGAGGCCAGCATTGCACCATCCCCTATAGTTCGGGATCCTTCAGGCTCCGTCCCTCGGTCCGGGCTGTTTGCGTGGGACACTGCGGGCGGCCGCGCGTTCCCCGCCCCAGCTCTCCTTGGGGAGCCGCCAGCAGAGATTATACAACACGAACAGAGCGGCTGGAGGCGGTGGAGTAGGCACAGGGAAGGGTGTCTGGGGCAGGGGAGAAGCTAGGGGGAGTAAGGAGGGAGCATGGAAGTGGATATAATGGGGGGAGGATGGAAGCAGGTATCACGGGGGGAGGACTTTCGCAGTTGGAAGAAGACTGGAATGGACTCTGAGAGGGAGCAAAGGGGGTTTAGAGAGGTGATGGGGAGAAATGTCTGAAAAGGGAGAAGCGCAACAAGAAGTAGCTGTGGGAGACTTTCAGCATCGCTCTCCTCCCTTCCCCCAGGTTCAAGCTTTTTTGGCTCTTAGTCCTCATTTCCCTGGGGAATCAGATCCCCACACTAAGGATCCTGAGAATGTAGACCCTTCTGCATCACTCCCCTCACCCCCAACCACTTCTGTATGTCTCCATCCCTTGACAAGAACCAGACCTTGGAGCTTTTGCTCATGCTAGGGGTGGGGAAAGGCGAGGGGCTCCCTGGGCAGCAGGGAAGGAGCGCTCTGGAGCAGCAAGTGGGGCCCAGAGGGGTGTGAGCTGATGCAGCTGTACTGCTGCTGATCCAGACATGAACTTCTCCTCCGCCAGCTCCAGGGCCTCTGCTAGGCAGTGCACATTTACATTTTTACCCAGAAACTGCTGCTACCACTATATAATAACCTGGATTAATGCAGTCAGCATGTTTCCCACTTTCAACAGTTGTCTTTCAGTATACCAGGAAGGCAAAGTTCAATGAGGGGAAAAAAAATAAGGAAAATAAAAAGGAAGTTATTGTGAGCTATGTAGATATATACATTTGTAGCAAGTATCTCTAATGTCCCTGTAATGTGCCTTTTCATCAAGTTTAAGGGATATAACTTCACTTTCAGTTTTAATTCTGGGGCTTTTCTCACTTCGGAGAGCATATTTCACACACAACTTCAGTACAATTAAGTGGTATTTGACTTCAGTAGACTTTCTGGAAAATGCAATGAAAATGTTACAAAGAGCAGTAGAAATCCTAATACAGTGAAAAATGTCAGTGGACCCCCACTGAAGAAAGTTACCCTTCTCATGGAGCCTGATCCTTGCTGATGTCCACGGGAAAATACACAGGAATATTAACCATGGGGATTAAGAGATGCAGGAAGCTGAACTACAGCTGAACTGTCACCATCATGTAATTTTTCTCCTGCTCCTTAAAACAAGGTAGAAAAATCAGGAACATGTCAGCCTCTTTTAGACCTTACCTGTAAATAGATCCTGTTGTGCCACCGCTGCACTCCAGGTAAAGCTGCTTCTGGGAATTTTCCCCAGTTGGCTGGTAAAAAGGCAGAGTTTTTCACTAAAGATTTAACCTCCAGTTGCAGGAATTTATCAGGATGGTTGTTGTTTGGCAAAACGGAGAGGTCCATGTTTCTGTGCTGTAGACTAATAATGAAAACAGCCCCAGCTTCTGCTTCCTGGCTGTGCATGCTCTTTCTATTATTAATGACGTGAAGAAGGATACGACAGTTTCCTGAAACTGTATCTGACCCCTGCTTGGTATCAGGCTCACTTATATATCATCTACCAATGATAAAAGATTGTTTAGAAGTGGCAGAGAAGACAGGATAAGTTTGTCTTGCCTGGCTTAAGTATTTGGGTTCAAGGTCTATTTTGATAGACATATATGTGCTCATTAAAACTAACTGAGTACCAGTGAGTAGATGCATAAGACACTTAAATGCATACCAGCACTTCCTCAAGTTATCTGCCAAAAATGTCAAGCTTACAATACTTCAAAGTAACATTTTTTCCCCTGAGAAAATTAGAAGCAGCTTCCTGTCAAAGCAAGTCTTCCTTTTCTGCAGCAGTACCAAGAGGCTCCATTGTGGTGTGTGGGTTGGTACCATTTACCACAACAGCTATAACATGCACTTTTTTTAGGGTCAAGGATTTCTTTCACAGTAAATTCTTCTTGACCCTGGGAAATACTAGATTGTTTCAAGTAATTGATAACAGAAGTTTTCAGGGAATTGATTCTGCTCCCATTCAAATGCATGGAAAAATTTACCGTAACTGACTTGAATGGTGTGGCCTCAGTCCCATCACTTTTATTATTTTATTCTGAGATTTGATATTTTCATCATCATTTTAAGAGTCTTAAGTCCTTTCGACTTTCAGCTAATGAAATTCCCCTTCTCATTATGGCCTCTATGTATGACTAGCAAAAGTAGCCTCCTCATTCTTATTTTAACCTTTTCTTAAAATATGTATGTTTTTCCAGGATATGTTTCATTTGGATGAAATTGCTACAGAGGATAAGGTCATTGCTTGAAATCCAGGAAAACCTTTTTTGAATCAAATTTGTGCTGAGAACTAGGGCATCACAAAAAATTTACCTTTGCACTTAGACCACAGAATCAAAAAAATCCATTTACCACACAAAAAATAGCTGAAATATAGAAACAAAATAAAAATAGGAAAACATTTTTTAAATACTAAAGTAAAAATTTATAGTTGGATATACATGTAAGCAAAACCTGTTATTTACTTTAAAAGCTCATGATGTTTCCTTGCATGTAATTATTGGAGATTATTTTAAAGCATATCTGTTTAAAATTATTAATAGGGCACCTTTCAAGTAGGTGCTCAAATAAGTATCTGTGAGCAGCCACAAAAGAGACAGTAGTGACTGTGTTTCTGAGTGGATGTGCATGCTTTTGGGGAACCTGGTGCTACCTTTACAACTATGTCTCCCCAGTTTAATGAACCCCTGAAACACTAATACAGGTTTCCAGTGTACCCTAGGTATTACCATGAAGCTGCTGTTTTGGACTTACCATGGCACATAGTTCTCACTTTTTCCCTGTGCAGTAATAACAAAGAGAGTAATAATTTGTGTTCTAAAATACATGGGTATATGCAAGCAAGACTTTTAAAACATAGACTTTCCAACATCTCCAGAAACACAGGGCTTGTCTGTGCTACTGTTGCATAAGATGTGTGCGTCTGTGTGAGTTTACATACCAACAGTAATCCATTTGACATAAGAACATAAAGGTATCTTATTAAGTCAGACCTCTCCAATCCCAGGATCTATCACTTTTTTTGAAAAGGACAAGAACAAGATGCTGTTTAGGGGGTCAGTGTACACCCTGCTACTTTCTGCAGTTCATTCTTTTACTCCCTCAGAAACCACACTTTTTTTTTTTTTTGTGCTGAAGTACCTCTTTTCCAGGCTTTTTATTATCTATTTATAAAGTGTCAATAAAACTGCCTGGTTTTCAATTCTTCTGAGAGTACCTCCACCAGAAGCAAGATTCAGAACCTCATGACCATCTGCCTAAACTGCTTACTTTTATGTCTTTTAAATTAATTTCCATATTAGCCATATCAAGGACGCCCTTCTTGTAGTACTGCAGAGTTTTAAGAAGAACTCCCCATACAGCTTATGCATCACCTTCAGGATTGTTTAAACTATAGTTATTTCAGTCTCTTTCTTTTCAATCTGAATTATCAACATTTTAAATCTCATCTTGTAAGCCACCTAGTCTATCTCCTTGCGAATTTATTTCCAATGTGTTGCATTGTAATTCCACTACATTGTTCATTAGAGTACAGCAACCATAAATGAATACAATGCTCATGTTCTGGTTACATCAGCTCCAAAAATGGGAAAAATTATATCTTTCTTTCTGAAAACATCCATCAGTTACTGGTGCTTTTTTTCCCACTATTCTCATAGCAGTAGTAACTCTCACAGGGCTAGTAACTTCACTTCTGTGACTGCCAGTTGCAAATTCAGTGTCTCATAGGAATGGTTCAGGCTATTTTTATAGCTATAATACTTGACATATACCTATATCAAATTTTTTCAGTTTATGTCGTGACCAATCACTCAGTTTTTTGTTTCTTTACAACTGAGGCAGGAGTTAACCAGAAGAGCTTTATGGCACCTGCCTAGACAGAGAACTCAATTTTTACTCTTCCACATGCCACTGATGAAAATGTCAACACCCCTAACTCCTTAGGGAACCATACTGCTGACTTCTCTCCATCCTGAAAGATGATCATTTTGCTTCCAATCCTTTAATCACCTTTCAATCCGTAAAGATTGCTCCTTGCAACTTTTCATCTGGAAAAGTCAACACAAGTAACTCACTGAACTTCTCTTTCGCCACTTTATCACTCCTGAGTGTCCCTTTCACAGTTGTGTTATCAGATGGTCCCACTGTCTCCTTTTTCAGCTTCCTGCTTTGGATGTATTTCAAGTTCCCTTTCTATTGGCTTGCACATCTTTTTTACAAAATCTTTAAATTCTTTCTGAGTGCTTTCAATTTTCTTTTTATAATTGATCTGTTAGGTTTTTTAGGGCCTCTCTTGGTCTTATGACGCAGGCAAGCTTTCTATTTTTAGTGTATTTTTTGAATATACAAATGGCTGGTTTTCTGTCACTAAAGAAGATAATGAAAACTGAATGGAAAAAACCTGAAACAACCCAAAATGTAACCCACTTCCTCCAGAACAAAGCAGCAATTTCCTTCAGAATAAATGACAATGCTATTAAAATTCAGGTATTTCTTTAGGAGAGTTATGAGAAGTGGTAGCTGTTGTAACTTTTGGTCACTACTCTAGCTGACAAGTGGGAGCAGGAAGTAAACCTGCTGTGCACCAGACTAGCACAATCCCTATGTACCACTTAAGTCCCACTTAATCCGACAAAGTGGGGTTTAAGTGGTAATTAATTAGCAGAGAGGCCTGCTCTAGCCCTTAGGAGCCAAGAGTGAATTTCACCTTTACATGCCAGCTGAACTTGATTGATTTGACACTCATTTGTTGAAATGTTACATATTCATCAGGCTGGAAGGAAAACATATTGATGCAGAGGGATTGTCCTCGAAGAAGAAAGAACGAATCCAAAATAAAACAGAAAAGAGTAAACTCTGGACTGTCTATGTCTGCATAAGTCGATAAGGCTATGGCTTGCCTGAACACAGCTGGAAAGGGCTGCCTGCTGCCACCCAGGTCTATGGAAAACTGGCACATGCCTGCCCTCCCCATGGCATGCTGTGGCTCAAGCCATAGCCTGGGCACATTTTCAGAACATTCTTATAATTTTCTGACCAAAAGAGTATTTCAGTCTGTACTGCTCCTCTGAATGTTGATAGGATCTAAAGCAATAAAATGAACTTGCAGTAAAATGAACTTGCTTTCAAATTCAGAGGTATATTTGCTATTTAGACACAAAACTGCTTCAAAATGATTCACACACATTTAACTAGTATTTTTGTACTACAGTTGCTAAAGGAATCAGAACCAGACTTATCAGCACTATAACATCTTGATTTCACTATAACATCCTGATCAGAGTATAACATCTAATAATATCTGATCTTAATTTCACTCATTACATTTTTTTAAAAAAGTCATTTTAAACCACAACTTTCCATCCCTGCCTCTCAATGAAAAGTACTTCCTTTTTATGATCTTCTTATAGAGGTGATGGGAGGATGATTTCAGCAGAAGTCACTGATTTGTTTTTGACAGATAGAGCCAGAGTCAAAACACACTTCTTAAATTTTGTGATTAAGATGACAGTCTTGTTAATGAAATATTCAAAATCAGCAGAGGATAAACATTTAGAATTGTGAAGATGATACCACTGGCTGATAAAAATTTTCCTCTGGCTCCTAGTCTGGAGGCATCTTTTCTTTTGCTTGATTTTCAATTGTGATTCAAGTGAGTGCAGGAGTATTACCAAGATCTGTTGCTAAGTATGAGGAAAACTTAAAATAAAAATTGCTTCTTTTGCCTGCCAACTACAATAATTCTATTAGACTTTCAAATGCGCTTCTGTGACTTCAAGGAATTATGCCCCAAAGCAACTGAATTTTCTATGCATTGAAACTTTTTTGTTATACAAAATATAACATTCCATGATGTCAACATTATTTTTCTTTCTTTTTTTACTTTTCTAAACCAGAAGGTATTTTATTTAAAATCATACACTAGCACCTCATTAGAGTTGGAGTTTTCAAGTGCTGAGCAGTAAGATGCCAAACTAAAGATTTTGATAGTACAGCTATTTGAAACACAGATGTTGATTTCAATGGTAGCTAAGACTGCGTCTAAGTATTCTTCCTGGAGAGAATCACAGTCCTGACTGGGGGCCTCAGTTTATTGTCTGTGGGTATCTGTGGTTATCCATCTGTGGAAACTGTGTATCACATCTACACACCAGACTGTTTGCAGAGAAGGAAAAGCAACATTCACTTAAATAAAGCTGCATTTACTTTTTGCTTTGAGTAGAAAATATACCTTTTTGGCTTATTTCTCTGGGTGTCTTGCCTTCAGGACTTGCTCTCCTACATATTTTAAGAACATACATAAACACTTCCATCACAAAATGAGGGCAGAAGACCCACTGCTGTGCACTTGCCAAGTTCAGCAGTTGCAGGACTCACCTGAGATAAATACCTGCCTCTCCACAGAATGTTACCTTGTTATTCTCAACTTTCCACGGATATATGTTGAGGCTCACAGAGTGCCATGTCTGTCTGCAGCTGCAGAGTGGTGCCTAAGCCAAGAGGCAGAAGGCACTCGTACTGTAGCTGTACCTGCTGCGATGCGGGGCTCGATGGACTAATCTACCAGACCCAGACACACAAAAAAAGAAAAATTCAAATAGCAAAAGGAGCTTTACTTTTTATTGAAAATGTAAAAATCATGTGAATCATGTACAGTATTTTCTCATAAGGAAAATCTTAGCTGTTTCATAATGTTTTACAAAACTGTAAAACATTTAATTTTTATAAAGACTTTTTCATTAGTCAAAGATAAAAACTAAAGTAGTATTACAAAGCTATTTTCTAAATTATCAACAGAGAACTGAGAATGTTTAACAGATTAATCCATACAAGTGGCAGGAGAAAGGACTCTTCCATTTGTAAATCTGCAAAAGGACACACAAAGGTATAGAGGGACATGGGTATTTTGTTTCAAAACTTTAAAAAATTAAGTGACATGTTAAAACACTACAGACGTGGATTCATAGGATGGTACAAGTTCTAGGACTGCATTTCTCTACACTACCTCAAACAGTGCAACAGTGATTCAGTGTAAATCTCTACAGTGTTTCATTGATTTAATACTTGTGTTCAAGTATGTGTCCATGAGAATGATCAAAATCTCTACTTAGCTATTTTAATTTTCTTGTTTATAATATAAGTTACAGTAGAATATCCCCTTCAGTATGTTTCTAAATCAAATGAACTAATTTCACAATACATTCTGTAATAACCTGTTTAATAATGTTAGCTTGTTCACTTTGACATCTGTTGCAAAAAACACAAGCTCATTCTGACTTCAAATGCCAAAAATATAATAAAATTTAAAAGAACTTTATTTCCATATACAGCAAAACTATTCAGCTAAATTAAAATAAATTCAAGATAGCATGACTTTTTTTTTGCAACAGATGATCTTACTGAAAATAAACATTTAAAATACTAGTTACTATTTTTTAAAAATTCTGATAAATGTATCCAAAAGTGTTCATATAAAAATTAATTATGAAAATGTCAGAAGATAAAACATGTTGGCTGTTTAACCAAAACCATTAAGGATGACTGGCAGGCAAAAATAAATTAATTTGATTAAGTTATATGCCATCTGATAATTTTGGTCTGAAAAAGCCTGTGTGGGAGTGTGTGTGTGTGTTTATAAATAATAAGATTGCAAAGAGCTGAGAGCCAGCCAGCCTGACAGAGGTCAGCTCTTTTGTTGCATTTTTTGCGCATAAAAGTCCCTGCACGTCTCACAGCATCGCTGATACCACCTCATGTCTTGACAGAGGTTCTTCTCTCTTATCACTCTGCAGTACACAGGCCACTGGTCTCCTAGGCATTTGAATGTCAAAGCAGCTGAAAAAAAAGTGAAACAACAACAGCAAAATCAAATATACATTACTGTTGCCTTTACTAGTGAAGAATCGCATACCAAAAGAGACAAGGACATAAGTGTGTCTGGGGAAGAGATAGGGTTATAGATGTAGATATTTAACAAAAGAAGGAATTCCCCTTGTCCTCCTATTGTCAATATATTCAACATCAAAAAATTTTAAGGCCAGCTTTATTTACACATCGGATTAAGTTGCATTGAACTTAATTAATTTAATGTCATGCAACTACTTTCTCATGACTAAGTGGAGCTCATCTTTCTGCCTTGCTTCACTTATGAAAGCCTCCTTACACAGCTTATCACAGAAGGACCGTGTTACTGAAGTTGGAACTCTTCACATTTAGTTACATATATCAAGTACTTGCACATGTAGTATGTAGTACATACATGGAATTAAAATGGGAACCCAGTGAAAAATAGGGCTCAAGAATAAGATATTGTCCAAAACACATCACAAACACTGAATAAAGAACTAAATCTCAGATTTGAGTTAATCTCCTCTGCTAAAAGAAGATAAATTTGTAAAAGCTCTGGTGGCACAATCCCCATCAGCTTTCACTAGCCCTACCCCCCAGTTCTCTACTGCATGATATGAATGGAACTGGAGGCCAAAATTATCAGTATATTGAAGAGAAGAATTGCATTATGTATTTCAGAGATGTTAAGGTTTCTACTGGATTGGATTCTGACTCCATGCTGGATGACATTGACTTGTAGATTACTAGTATCAATCCTAAATAATCCATGCCATGAGGACAGTGTGGCCAGCAGGCCCATGGAGGTCATTCTTCCCCTGTACTTGTGAGGCCACATCCTGACTGCTGTGAAGGGCCCTCAGTTTGGGAAGGATGTTGAGATGCTTGAGCACATCCAGAGGAGGCAATGAGGCTGGTGAGGGGCTGGGAACACAAGGCCTGTGAGGAATGGCTGAGGGGGCTGGGGCTGTTTAGCCTGGAGAAAAGGAGACTCAGGGTGACCTTATCACTCTCTACAACTCCCTGAAAGGTGGCTGTGGTCAGGTGGGGGTCGGTCTCTTTCTCCAGGCAGCAGCTGACAGAACCAGAGGACACAGTCTCAAGCTGCATCAAGGGAAATATAGGTTGGGTATTAGGAAGAAATTTTGTACAGAAAGAGTGATAAATTACTGGAATGGCCTGCCTGGGGAGGTGGTAGAATGACCATCCCTGGATGTCTTCAAAAAAAGACTGAATATGGCACTTGGTGCCATGGTTTAGTTATGGTGTTTAGGGCATGGGTTGGACTTGATCATCTTGAAGGTCTCTTCCAACCTAGTCTTTCTGTGATTTTGTGTGACAACATAGCCCTTTTTATTTCACTTCACATTAAGTCAAATTTTAATTGACACTGTATTTTTTGTGTGACTCCGATTCACTTGACTCTGTGACACAAAGTTGCTTACATAACTTCATCAGAGGAAAATCATCAATGGTGGGGAGATAGCATCTAAATTCTGAGACACCAGCTGAACAAAGAAAGATAAAGTACAAAGGGGAGGAACATTCAAACAGTGAAATAGCAAGGAGAGGACCATAAGCAACATAACATTGCAACAATGACTACTGTGCAGAAATGTTCGAAGGTTAAAAACCTCAAAGAGAAATACACTTCACTGTCTTAAAAGAAGTATTGCGCACAGTCTGAAATGCCAGTCTTGTTTTCCATGCAGGAGAAATCTACTGGACAGGAGGCTTTATCTTAATAAGGGCTCTGGAAAATCAGCTGGAGAGGGTGTGCTGTCTTAAAGCAAGCTTTTGAATATTCCCATCATGTTCAAGATGCAGACAAATGATTAGGGGAACTAATGGTAATCATCATCAATGATGCACTAGGAAACAAAAACTACCAGAATTAACAGTTCTGTAGTTATATAATAACATAATTTTCTTAAGAACAGAAGATACCTAAGTTCTGCCAGGTACAGCAAATCTCTTCACTCAAAGTAATATTCCTTCATACATCCTAATACATTGGGCATAGATGTAGATTTGAACTAAAGACAAGCGGAAAGAGCTGTTTGTATTTAAGGGGCAAATAAGGGCCTCCTTGATCTCACAAATACCAAGAGATCATAGTTTGCAACATTTTTTAACAGAAAATAAGGTATTTTCTTACTTTAGAAAGATTTGATAACATTGAGTAAATATATAAATAATATCTATATTGAATATATACATACATATATGTATAAAAGCATATATGTTTAGAGTGTCTCTAATATAAATATATTTTCATAGGGGACATTTTGTTCCCTTAATATCAGAGTCTCATAATAAGGTCCTTCCATGGATAACAAAACTCTTCACCATTCTTAGTTACAGTCTCTGATGTACACACTCAAAACCTGAAGGAAGATCAGTGTCTGCGTAGAATTTAAATCTCCTGAATACCTCCTGACTTCTGTTTCTAAACTGGGATCATCATTAACTGTATGGAGAGAAAGATCTGAAAAGAGATTTGTCATCTTTGACTGCTTACCTAACCGGGGTGATGTTATTGTATTAACATTAATTTTCTCATTGCAGGGATGGAGATGACAGGGTCTGTAGGCTGCAGGCTTTTCTGAAGAAAAGCATTCATTGCCATGCCTTCCCGTGATCTTGTGCATGCACTGGATGACTCGAGACTGCATTCCTTTGCCACAGGTGACAGAGCACTGGAACACACAGGAGACACATTCATTGGAAAGGTATTTAGGCAGAAATCATGAAAAGAAATGCCAGTCCACGTGAAGTGAGTGGCTGCTTCTTCGGATGTCAGCATTCCAAGACTTCTGAACTGTATTCCATTAGCTAAATGAAAATCAATTTTAAAAGCACATATTAATTAACAGTATTAATTGAAGGACTCACTTCAGCATCCTATTGCTGTCCAAGTTTATTTTGTAGAGCCTGTGATGAAACTCAAATACAGCAATGTGCCTGGAGAAGCAAATATTACTGTCTTGTATCTACATACAAATTTACTCTTATTAGAGGTTAAAGTGATGGTAAAACCATTCACAGATACTAGCAGAGAGAAGAATTTTTAATAAAGCTAGTTAATTAACCACAGCAAAAGTGTTCTTTCTGTTGAGCATAGTTTATGCCTCCTCTCTTTGTATCACATCTTCATGTTTTCACGTGTCTCACAAATAGAACACGCAGAGTGAGACATGATGCCTGGCCTTTAATTAATTTTGACATCTTGCTGCCACAGAGAATGAGGTAAGAAAATAAAACAACTGAGCTCTTTAACAATGGTAAAATTTTAATTCTATCACAGTAACATAAGAGTAAAAACTTGGACAGGGCTGCACAGATGCTTACAAAACCTATTCCAAACAAACCAAAAAAAAACCTAAACCAAAATATGCTTTCATCTTTTCTGACTTTTTGTGAACAAAATTTCATAGGACATGAATTACTTTTCTGTCCATTTGACTCACATGCTATTGCTTTAACTACAAATCTATTAAAAATTACATATTGGAATTTTATCCTAGCCTTTAATGGTTTCTCAATGGTTTCTCTAATGGTAACTCAAGTACCCAGAAATTTCAAGTTTTACAGAAATTTTATGTATAGAACATCTTCAAATACTAATCAGTTTCTTGTAATGAATAATGTTAGAGCTCAGGCTACAATCCTGAAAATGTTTTTCTAAATAATTTTTATTACATAAATATTCAAAATATATTTCCTTGAGAGGCTTCAAAAAGCAGCTGAACAAAAAAAAAACGGAAATAAGAAAGACAAGAAAAAGATGTATAACAAAAAATATTTCCCAGCCATCCTGTCTCAAGATGGAGAAGTGTAGTTTTCTTCAAAGGATGAATAAACTTTGACTATATGAAACACTAAATAAGTTTTTACCTGTTGGTTTTGATACCTATGTGCGTTTAAGGGACAATTTAAACACTTATCCGGAAGAAAGATTGACATGTGCTAAATGGAAAATAGATATGTGTATCAAGAGAAGGGAGACGCCTGTCTTTTGGACTCATAAGACTCCAACAGAGGTACGAAAGACTAGGATATACACTAGGATGTTTTCACAAGGGACTGAACTTGTAACCACATGAAATCAAACAGTGACATTTTATAGAGGCAGCAAATGGACTTGATTTTGCTCCTGTCCTCAGTGAGCCAATACAGAACTGTATCTTGCTGAGTTAAACAGTTACAGCCTCCATGAATCAAGGCATGTAAAGACATTAAATTATGACTACACAGTTGTCTATTCAGTATCAACCACAGTTTAACACATGAACAAATATATGGTTTACAGAAGGGAAATCAGTTAGTACTGATTTATTTTCAAAGTATGCTAGCAAATCTAGTATACTGCTGTAAAATTGCATGAGAAAAGTCTCCCAACAGAACTCCCCTTCTTGAATTCTCTGCTTTTTCTCTGTGCAGCTAAAAATAATCTGAGTTCCTATAACAGCCAACATTATGCACATGGTCAACATGTAAAACCACATATACACACTGGCACAAATTTTATCCCCAATAGCAGATGGAACATACGTTTTAATTTTGCCCAAATTCTGACCGCTCCTTAAATTCCTCTCATCATAGTTTCAGAGATATTTATTTTTGGAATATTTTAATCAAATTAAAAGTGAGACAATGGAAAAGCAAAATTAAAAAAGGTGTAAAGAAAGACAAAACTAAGACTACAACACAAGGAGAAAACAAATGTGAGAGTAAAAGGAAAATGAAGGTGATATAATGAAGCCAATATGTTGAAGATCTCTAATAAGGAAAGATAATCTTTAAATGTTATCATGGTGATCTTAATTTAGAGTAATATTACAGTATTGCATTTTTTCCTTCAAAGATTAGTATGTTTATTAACCAAAGTTAGAGTATGTGTGAATGTGTGGTACTCCTTCAGTCAGCTGCAGAGGAGAAGGATATGGGCAGGTTGACGTGGTACATAAGATCACAAAAAATATTTTCTCTGCCCTTAGGTCATCCTAGAGTGAGTAGATGCAATCCAGCCACATGGAATACTGGAGGGGAGAATGGGATTTGAAAAACACTATTCTTTTGCTAACAAAATGGGTTCCAATGGTTTATCTGTTAATTGGCAATGCCAAACAATTCACGTGGGCAGGTGACTTAGTGAAGAGTGCTCTGGCAGCAGCAGATCTTCTCTACATCAAATGAGCTCTGGCTTGAAAGTTTGTTGTGACTGCAACTGACACAGCAAGCAACAAACAGACAAATCTCTCAGTTAATCAGTGTTTAAGTCTGAATTTCTATGCAGAATCTGGCAAGATTTTGGCATTAAAATCTCAACTGCTGAATTAATATCCTTTAAATAACTGAGCCTGCACTGGCCTTGGTGAGATGTAGTTTTCCATCCCGAGATGCAGAGATCTTGCAAACAGTTAGTCTTGTTTGACCTACTTATTAAAATCACAATTTTTGAAACTGTCATCAAAGGGTGATTAAATGAAATGTTTCAGTTCATATAGGAAATACGTGGCAAAGCAGGAAATAGAGAAATTTGTGATCTATGCTCTTTTACTTTCACAGAAATGTACTAAATTTTAACAGTGCATTTATTTTTATTTTTTTAAAAATGGGAACTTATTAAGTCTTGTAAGATGCTAGTGGAATATTGAGAAAAAGCAGGGCTACCCCAGTGATTTGCAATCCAAAATTTTTAAATCCAACCTAGTCAACATGCAAGTAAAGCAAGATTTTCCCAAACACCCCGGGTTTTAAAATCAGTGAGGGATCTGATAAGCATGCTGTGCTCTTCTATGTTCACATGGCAGTAGCAGGAGCAGCGGTGGTGTCTGACTTGGAAATTACGAATTCTATTGACTGGAAGCCAGAAAAAAAGTCTATTTACCATAAAAGCTGATATTAGCTATTAGCTATATTAGCTTATATTTAAAATAGTATGAAATAGGGAAAGCATCAGGCATTTAGCAGTGCACTTGCTAGCCACACAGACAAACCGTGAAGTTTCTGTGTTCATGATGTCCATGTCTTAACTGTGAGTTTGTCTTACAAACACACCAGCCAACTGCTGCTTTAACTGAGAGCAGACACTGAATATTAGAGAATAAAAGTAACTTGTATTTTTCTTCTTTATCCTGAAAAGATACAGACTTGTTCTGACTTCACTTGGAGACAACTCAACTTCTGCAGATCAGTTAGATGCCCCTTCAGAGCAACATCTCTGACCCTCATTTTGACACTCATTTTACTGTATATACATGTGTACATTCAAGCTGAAGCAGACTCTTCCAAAACTGCCTCCCAAACTTGCTTCACCTTTGGATTTCTCCCACTGCAAATATTCAATCTGAGGTAAATACGTTTCACTGCATATGCAGCTGTCACATTTTAGGTAGTGCTTATGGTACGTAGTTGAAGCTGTATAGGTTCTGTATATTTCTGGACTTAAAAGGTTTAAAACTCTAACAAAGTTTTTAATTTCAAAGAAATAAAAAATATTTTCGTTTTTACACATTAATCAGTGAATGTAATAAAAAATAAATTTAACTGTCAAAACTGTTTGTATTTTTTGTATGTTTGTGTGTGTATATATATATTTATACATATGATTTGCAGAAAATGCCCACTCCCAACCAATATATAGCATTTTCATTAATTCAGCAGGTTCAGGTTAATTTAAACCCACAGCTTCTATTATTGGTGAATGAAGAATACATTTCTATAGTTCTTCCCACCCACTCTATCTCCCCACATGTCAGTCTTGCACATGCAATACTTTATTTTTGTGGAGGTTAATTACATTTTACTCCTCACTATTCACATGACCTACAATTTGAGGCCATGCAGCTGATTAGCAAAAAATTCCTGTAGGAGAACCATATTTGTAGGTTTAGACTAAATGTTCTAGTACACAGCCAGAGGGTTTTTTTAATGTGGCTGTTAATCTGTGCATCTTGGACACAGTCCTAAAGGTACTGTAAAACCATTCAAGCAGCAAGACATGTAAAACATTCTTGTTAAAGATTACAAAAAATTCCTGTGTAAAGATAGGTAACAGCTATTTTTTAAAAATTCTTTCTTTCTTTAAAAAAAATCTTACCACCCTGTTTGAATTTGGTCCAACTTTTGAACTTCTTTTCGATATAATTTCAAGGACAGAAATCTAGGTGTTAAATATAACAATTCTTACACTTGGCATGCACACCCGCTACCCAAGATTCCTTCTTTCTGTTCCCTGCCAAAGATTTATATTCTGGAGAGAATACATATTCCCAAGGCCAACAGCTGAGGAAGTTGCTGTAATGTGTTAGCTGCTTCCAGCTGGCCTTCATGAGAAGTAGGAATTCCTAAATTAAGGGAAAAATTGTCACTGGCAGACAGTAACGGTCAAACTGTGTCTTTCTGCCAAGACAACAGGCAATCACTGAAGAGGCTGATACAATCCACAATGAAAAAGCCAATCTGTGACAGTATTAACAGAATTGACTTGGACAATTTATTTTTGAGAATAGGTGGACTGCTCAATAAAAGGTTTTACAAGTCTAAGTAGCATTCAAAGCAGGCTGACGTGCCTCTAAGGAAACTCAGTGATGAGCTTTACTGGAAATTATTAGCAGAGCATTCCTAATCATTTATGTATAGGTTCATCAGTTCCAGCTTTAAGCAGTTTCAACCTTTTCATGAAGTGAGTGTGAAACAAGAATAGCAAGCAATCAGACTTTAGCAGCAGGATTCGTATTTGCTAACACGCTTGCAAAATCTTCTGCTTTGTCTTTTATGAAGCCTGCATTTGAAGGCAGGTAGTAGATAATGTGGTGCATTTTTTTTTCAGCAAAGGCTTCATACTAAGTTTGGCAATATTCCTAAAGATTACCTAAATCAAGCAAATAATCTGAAGTTTATTTAAACCTTTTTTTTTTTTTTCTTTTTTTGTTACAAAGGCATTTCTGAATAGTGTAGCAAAAAGAGGGATTGACGGATACAAGCATAAGATGGAGTCTGAGTTCTCACATGCATCATTTCCAGGAAAGTCGTTCTGCCTCTCATTTCTGACACACCCAACACCTCAGTATGCCAAATTTAAAATTCAGAACTTGTGCTAAGTTTAGCTAAAATGTATCTGCTGTTGGTCTCTTCTAAGTTTAGCAAGTTTGAGTTGTGCCTATTTATTTTATAGCCTTCTTTTTCTTCTTCTTCTGCCCACTGCCCCTCCATTTTTTTCTTTATAGCTCTTCTTTCTAGGGTAAGAAGATATAAGATTCAAAAACAGATAAGATTTTAAATTAAGACAGAGAGAACTCCAGTTCCCTTGATAACCCTAGAGATAGGGTTCCCATGGAGGAAATCCTCATCACCTCATCTCAAGAATTTGAACCTTTCTTTTCTCTTTTTTTTTTTTTTCTTTTTTTTTTTTTCCCCTGAATCCTTTTTAAGGCCCCATGCAGAACAATCTGGTTGTTTGGCAGAGGAGGCAAAACTGCCTTTGGTATCAAGACAAGAAGCAACAGAAAGTTCAGAAGCTGATCACAAAAAGAAATTTATTTTTTCTAGGTCAGTATATATGTATCTTTTCTTCATTGCCTAACTACTCTGAATCAATAGTGGGGTTGGATAGGCTTAAATCTGAATGGGCTCTCCGGACTCAGCTTGGAAGTGGAAAATTCTTTGTCTCCATGTGAAACCCAGATTCCATTGCCCAATTTCTTTCTTGGGTGAATTAATGAAACACAATCATCCATTTAACAGTTTAAAAACTGGGATTATTCCAATGACACAAGTTTGTTCTATTAGAGACAACCTGGAGTCCAAATCCATAAAAAACCTGAGACTCAATTACAGCCTATCACTTCTCCCTGATATCAAAGAAGGTATCAGCATTTTTCTCTCATCATTAATGACCTATATCAAAGCATGGACAAATCCTGTAATACTGTAACAGATCCAGAAAGCCAAGTTCCTCTATGTGCTCCAGATGTACATACACACCATTTTAAATTTTGTAGTTATACTTTCTATAAATCTATATATAATAAAAACATATTCAACTTTTAAGGCAATTTACCTATACCTGAAATAGTTATTTATTCTTATTTAGGACTTTAGATACACTGCTAAATAGTATTTGACATCATAATACTGGTAGATTTTACAAATTTTAGCCTTGCTTGTGCACCTCTGCCTGGGCACTGCTGTAGGGATCCTCTGTTAGCAAGGAAGCAGAAATAAATTTTAGCTGTGGATTTGTGGTTGTCCCATATGCCTGCTTGTGCTGACTCACACATGGATACATTACTGCCACTAGTGCTTAGCAATGAGCAAGACATTATTACATTTCAAACTTTCATATCTGAGATATCATTGCCTGGTATTTTGGCAGGAGATGACCATCCATTCATTAGGGCTATCACACATCCAAACAAGAATCTGGAAACAGTTAGATTTCATGACATAATTACCTTTATCCTTCTGATTAAATTAGTTGAGTATGCTATTCTGGAATGATGAAAGCAAATTCTCAAAATTAACTTAAAATATTAGCCTTTGACTATATAATTATATTACCATACATGACAATGCTAGCCTGATGCTCAGTTGAAAACCTTGCACCGAAAAGCATTAGAACAGCACAAAGAAGTAATTAAAGGATTACAGTATTTCTAATGAAAAGACATGTCACAAAACCCACTAAAGACACAAAGGAAATTTCAAATCAGGGAAAATGAAACCTCCAAGAAAATCCTTTCTTTTAAAAATTTCTATTTTATCTATTTACTTTTCAGAAATCAAAGAAACATATGTCAAAAAGCTCTTCTGTTCAACATAGAATTAAGCACTGTCCTTTAAATATCATCACACCATGTACCACTTTAAAGTTTTTCCAGTAGGTTGAATAAATGAAAGAGTTCTTTTCTGATAATGACTTTACTTCCAATCACTCTATCTACCATATTTTAAATAATGAAGATCTGAAATAGCAGATCTATGGCTATGAAAGATATTAAAAAACCATAACATAAAAAACCCTATGAGTTTACAAGGAAACTGAACTCCTAGGACTTTTATTTAGCTGAAATACAAGAACAAAATCATAGAAGCAGTTAAACTGGAAAAGGTCTTTAAGATCATTGAGGCAAACCATTAACTCAGCACTGCCAAGTTCACTACTAAACCATGTCCCTAAGTAATTCAACTACATGGCAACTCCACTATTTGCCTGGGCAGTCTGTTCTAATGCTTGATAACCCTTTTGCTGAGGAACTTTTCCCAAATATCCAATCTGAGCCTCTGCTGGCTCATCTTGAGGCCATTTCTTCTCATTCCCTCACTTGTTACCTGGGAGAGGTGAAATTCATCTCACTACAAACGCAGAGGGAATTGTAGAGGGAGAAAAGGTCTACCCTGTGCCCCCTTTCCTCCGAGCCAAACAGCCCCAGCTCCCTCAGCCACCCTTCACAGGACTTGTACTCCAGACCCTTCACCTCTGTTGCCCTTCTCTAGACATACTCCAACACTTCAATATCTTTCTTACAGTGAAGGTCTCAAATCTCAACAGCCTCACCAGTTCCAAGTACAGAGGGGCAATCACTGCCCTGGCCCTGCTGGCCACACTATTGCTGCCAGAGGCCAGGATGCCATTGGCCTTCTTGGCCACCTGGGCACGGCTTGCTCATGTTTAGTCACTGCTGACCAGCACCCCCAGACTGCTTTTTTTTTTTTTTTTCCAGCCAGACTGCTTTCCAGTCACTCTGCCCGTGCCTGGAGCAGTGCCTGGGGTTCTTGTGATCCAAGTAAATGATCCACCACTTGGCCTTGTGGAAACTCTTACCACTGGCCTCAGCCCACAAATTCAGCATGTCCTGATCACTTTGCACAGCTTTTCTACCTTCAGCAAGTCAACATTCCTATGCAAACTGGTGCTGTCTGTGAACTTACTGAGGGTACACTTGATCCCCCTGCCCAAATCACCAATAAAGATGTCAAACAGGACTGGCCCAACATCCCAACATTAAGCCCCAGGGAGCACCTCTTAGTGGCCAATTGCCAACTGAATGTGACTGCATTCACCACTCCTCTCTGGGTCCAGCCATACGGATAGTTGTTAACTCAGCAAGGAGAGCACCTGTCTGAGCGATGGACTGCCAGCTTTTCCAGGAGAATGCTGTGGGAGACAATGTCAAAGGCTTAGGCCCAGGTAAACAACATCCACAGCTTCTTCATCATCCACTAGGTGGATAACCCTGTCTTAGAAGGAGATCAGGTTAGTCAAGGA
Organism: Melozone crissalis; assembly: GCF_028551555.1. Taxonomy (NCBI): domain Eukaryota; kingdom Metazoa; phylum Chordata; class Aves; order Passeriformes; family Passerellidae; genus Melozone; species Melozone crissalis. The sequence continues at coordinate 31,076,244 of NW_026535783.1, read as the reverse complement.
CTGCCTTTCATAAACCATATGCTGACTGGGCCTGATCAGGCAGGTTCAGCACATGCCACATGATGTCGCTCAGGATGACCAGCTCCTGACCTTCCCCAGCACTGAGGTCAAGCTGACAGGCCTGTAGCTCCCTGGATCCTTCTTCCAGCTTCCTCACTATACTCGTGTGGATCCCATCCACCTTCACAGAGCTGTCTGTTTCTAAGTGATAGACAAGGACCATTTTTCCTTTCCATTATGAGGGTTTGATTTTATTTCCCATCCCTGTCTTTCAGCTCAGGGGGCTGGGCACCTGCAGAACAACTGAACTTAATACTAAAGATTGAGGTAAAGAACATACAAAGCACCTCAGCTTTTTATTCATCCTTTGTCACTATGTTTTCTTTTGCATCCAATAAAGGATGGAGATTCTCCTTAGTCCTCCTTTTTCATTGGACATAATGCATTTTTTGTTGTCTTTTATGGCAGTAGGATGATTAAATTCTAGCTGGGCCTTGACCCTTCTAATTTTCTTCCCGCATAACCTCACAACATCCTTGTAGAGCTCCCAAATTATCTGCCCCTTCTTCCAAAGGCCATAAACCCTTTTTTTCCACCCAAGTTACAACCAAAGCGCTCTGTTCAAGCAAGGGAGTCAGCTCATCTTTCAGCACGAGGGGACAGGCAACTCTTGCACTTTTAAGATTTCTTTCTTGAAGAATGACTAGCCTTCCTGGACTTGTTTGTCATTCAGGACCGCATCTCAAAGGATTCAGTCAATCAGTCTTCTAAACAGGCCAAAGTCTGTCCTCTGGAAGTACAATGTGGCAGTTCTGTTGCCCCCTCTCCTTACTGCTTTGAAAACTGAAAACACTGTTGTTTCATGGTTGCTGTGCTCAAGACAGCCCCTGAAACAATTATTTCAAAAGAATTTTTCAAGATTCAGTTATCTCTTACATTTTTAAAGTATTTTCATCTTTTGCCTTATTATAAACTATCAGAAAACAGCAAAAAAGTGACAACTCCATAGAGTAGAACAAAATAATGGAAACCAAACAATAAATATTTTGAGATAAAATAAGAATTTCATAGAATAACAAGTTTATCACAAGAATAAATACAAGACGCAGTATGTTATTTAGCTGCATGAAATACAGGATAACAGCAACATGAAATAATAAAAAAATCCAACAAAAATGAGCTAGATCCCACAAGAAAAAATGGATTACATAAATTTTAACAGAATCCAAGTGAATCAGCTGTAAGAGTTATGCCTTTGCAGATGACAGAGTCAGAGATACTGAGGAAAAAATTAGAAAGAGAGAGATGGCCTTAGATATGGAGATACACCAGGCAAAAGAATGCCTAATTCACCAAGTCTGAGCACGAGACCATTTATTTATCTGCTGAAAATACACATCAGCCTTCCAGAAGATCCACTGTTCAAAGATCCCAGTGTCCTCAAAAAAAACCTGGCTGGCACTTCTAGGAAAAGTCATAGAATATAAAGGACTTCTCTTCAGCTTTTCCCAAGAATGGCTTCCTTCAATCTTGCTATATGCATATGTACGCATATGTAAATCCCCTGCAGCAGTAATGTGTGGCCTAGCACTGTAAAACTCAAAAGCAAAAATGTCAAAAACTCAAAAGCAAAAAAGGAAATTTGTATCTGCTTGGGTATAGACTGTACTACAATGACTTGGAAGACATTAGCAGTAAATAAGGTGATGAAAAGCTGCGAATGCTATTCTCCCTAACTTCTGCGTTTGTGGAATATTATATGTGGTGCATGACACAGATTTTCTCCTTCACCTGGCCTTCCAAGGGATCACTACACTCAGTCAATCATACTTATCAATTTCAAAGAGTGCCAATTCTGGTACAAGAGAGACCAGCTCCACTGTTTTGCTGATAGCAAAGATTTCAGTCTGTTGGTAGAACCACAGAATATTTGGCAGGAATCAGCATGCAGAAAATTTATAGAGCTGCCTAAAGATGCGAAGTCAATGACTGCATACTAATAGCAATAATACTTCATTCTGAAATACTGCTGGGCATAAGTAAACAAAAACAAAACTTATTTATAATGTTATTAATAATCCATTTTAGGAGCATTTTTATCATTTTACTTCTGCTATCAGGGAGTAAAAACCCTAGCTTTTTCAGGGATATTTCAGATCTCATTTATTTTGGAATTTCCTACACTTCCTCTAACTGTTCAGGTTTATGAAGGTGACTCAGAAGTCAATCTTTTCACTACAGATTTGTGTCTCTACAGAAGACATCTCAACCTGCTTCCCTGGAAACCACTTTTTAAAATCTTCAGAGTCCAAAACAATTTATTCAGTTGCTGAATGCATCAGTGTTACCCTTTTCTTTCTCTGTCCGGCAGTGTCAGAGACACAAGTGTGTCTCCCCAACAGAGGTTGTGTAAGTGAATCTCCTTCTTTCCCACACTGCTCCTTCAGGTGAGCACATTGTACATTGTGTGACAATTCTGTGGTTGTACAGACACATTTAAACACGGGTCTGCATTTGGCTCCACTACACACTGCCATCTTCCAGGCATCCTCTTCTAGCTATGAGGGTTGGTTTTCTGCACATGCACCCTTCTTTCTGCGCTATACCATCTTTTGTAATCCACGCTGAGGTCATTTTGGGAACAAACTAGCTCACCCTTGATGGAAATATAAAAGAAAATGTATAGTGGTGGTAACTTCTGCTTAAGACCCTCTCCTAGGATACATAAGGAAAAACAGAGTATGTATTATGAGGTGGATTTCTTTCTTTCTTTCTTTCTTTTTCTTTTCATTATTTATTTGATTATATAGTTCTCCCACTACCATGTCACTTATCAAGTATGGCAGCAAGCATCTTTCAGCAGGAGCTGTCCTCTTATTTTGTTCTTGTTCATTTGTGCTTTGTTTTCCTCTGAGCCTAGGAAGGTTCAGTCCTGATGGGAACTATTAAGATGTACCAAAACTTAATTGTTTTCTAATATAACCACACTTACAGATACTGCAACTTGAGAGACAACACTTGTAATTACATTTTGATTCCCCCAAACTTCTTACATTAAAGATGCTTGAAGCAGAAAACCAACAAAGATATCTTAGTAGATCTAAGTGTGAAACAGATACTAGAATTTCCCATTTACGAGTGATTTTCTCTGTGTGCAAAATAGGTGATATCTACTTTTAAAATCATTTCCAGTCTTATTAGTGGATTCTTCTGTTATGAAAGGTGGTCCCATTCTGTTTTTCAGGAAACTGACATGACATTATGTTTATTCCAGTCAAAATTCTGCAGTATATTGATCTAAAAAACCCTTTATATGAAAAAAAAGATGTTAATATTGTTAATATTATAGGACTGGTTAGAAACGCATAAAATCTCCCAATGCCACTTCCTTACATTGACAACTTCCACATTATCTGATCATGCTTCATTTCTGAAACAAAGACATACATCATTTGCTGCAAATTAACTACATTTAAGTCAATATGAAAGTTATTTACTTGATTACATAATTAATTTAACTTCTATTATTTCACATTGCATAATTGCTTTGTCCCTATATCTACTGATAGTGCAATATTACACTACTGCTACTGATAGTGTAATTTTGACTCATGGCCAGCACTATTCCATTCCAAGAATCTAAAAGAGATTAATAATTTTGGATGGGGATCTGAGGAAAAAAAACAAGGTGAATTCCCTTGTCAGTAAAATCATAACATTAATATCATCCTTTTTTTTTAATTGGAGGAGATCAGTTGAGTTTGTTTGCTGTGGAAATTTAGAGTCTGTTTAAATGCTGTGTTAAGCACACAAAATAAAGGCTGAACATCCTGTGCTCTTGAATAGTTAGTAAAAAAAGTTTGTGGGCATTTACCTCTCTCCATTTACATGTGTTGTTTGACTGGGGAAAAAGGCAAACAATCCTTATCACTGACATCAGCATTCTGTACCCCTCGGGAGATCTCTCTGTGAATCGGCCTCCTTAACAGCTGGAGACTTGACTTCTTCTGACTACACACACACACACATACACACACACTTTCTAGGGAGCACTGAAATACTCTCTGAACTAAATAATTTGGAATAGGACATGAATTCTGGGATTCATTGTTGTAAAAACTAAGCAGTTGGCTCAGATGCCCTTCCAGACTCAATGGAAAAATAGTAGGAGATTAACCTTTGCTTCATGTTTTTGCTTATTCAGGCTATAGACAAAGGGAACTGCATGCCCACCGTTGGGACCACTACCTCAGATGTCATATTTGACTCCTCAGCATCTCTGGTCTGACACATAGATACTATTTAGAAATTTTGCTGCTGCTCCATCTTTAGTTTCTACAGAATGCATCCTTTTACCAATCTTTATGCCACATTATCTTCTCTGATCTCCTATAGACATATACTGCATATCTCTTCATCTTACAAATTGCTGCTTCTAAATTCTAGTTTGTTGTCCAAACCTTTGTTTCTATTTTTCCTTGCTGAATGATATAATATTATATCAAAGTTTTAAATTACCATTTTCAATATCCCCTTTCCAAATTATTCTTTGTTCCAAAATTCATTCTGGTTCTCATGCTTCATTTATTCTGACAATGGTCTGAAAAGTGTGATAGTAGCAGACAAAAATATACACATTTTCCTACACAAAGTACTGTAGACATGCCCTTTGAGCACCGTATGTTGCTGAAATTTAAGTGGTTTTTTGGAGAATGACTTCTACAATGATGTGTTCTTTTGTATGTTTTGCAGATGTGTAAACATGCCGTTCACATGAATTTAATTTTACCTCTCCTCAGCCTAATTGTTTACACTTAGCTGATGAATGCCTCTGAGCATGATCCTGTCCTTGTATGGCTTTGAAATGGGTAGCCAGCGGGCAGCTTAGCAAGGGACACTGTTGCTAACAACACCTTGCCCTAGCTCGTGCTAGAATAGCTATGGTCTCTAAGCATTCCTCATTTGAAGGTAACTCGCACATTGTTAGGTAGGGTATGCCATGGATGGCATATGCTGGGAAAATACAATGTCATTGGCAATGCTGCTAGGTGCTGGCTCCAGAAGTTCAGTTTGAGCTTTTATTCTTTCCTTTCTCATCATACCTATATTCCTCACAAAGGTGCCACAGAGCCTAAGTGATGTTATGAACAGCAAGTTTTAGCATATTGACCCACTCTACTAACTTAAACACCATTACAGAGTTAAAGATTGCACACAGGCTGGGTTGTACAGACTTCTTTTAGACTGAGTTTTAGAAGGACTACTATCTCCATATTTGATGTATTGGAACTTTGAATTTTGGTCAAATTTTATTTGATCTTGGTATTGTTAAAACATAGAGGTCAAAAACTATTTGATCTTTACGTGACTATACCAATAAAACAAACAAATTATGTTACAGCGCTCCATAATTATTAATCATGTTATCTTTTCAGTAATAGTGCAATTTAAGCTTAATTAAAAATTCTGTCTTAGGAGTTCAAAGGAAGCAGTAAAGCAAGTAAAGATATTAGGCCTCTTGTTTCAATGTGTGAGAAGCATCATCTAAATTTTCAAGCCAAGTCTTGGCATTAGCTAGAGGGAACTTGGCTCTGCTCAAAGGAACAGACTTCTGTCAATGTCAAGAACAATCCTAGAGTAAAAACTGAACACAGAAGGCTGCATTGAACCACTGGATAAGAAACAAACAGAGCAAAGATTAACATTTACCCGAGCTTTTCATTTGTTCTCACCATTGCAGACATATCAACATGTAGACCATGACTTCATGTTGCTATGTAGTCCTTGAATGGAACAGAAGATTTACAGAGAAAAGAAATTCACATCCAAATATATTTTAAATTGAACTTGTGTCCCTGTAGAGAAATCAAGGTATCTATTTTTTAGTATAAATCTTGGAAAATCTCTGCTGCACAAGTCATAGTCAGACTGTATGTTAACTGTTCAAAAGATTTTGCCAACTCCATAATTCCTTGTGTCCTAATTTTAAAGTTCAAAGTGCAGTATGGGTGAGAGTATTACAGCTTTGACTCAAAAAGGAGAGCAGGAAATACAAAATTGCCAGTAAATTTTAAACAAGAAGATATAAGTTTTTGTACACTCATCTGTGACAAGGTTGTTTGTGAAAGGCACAGAGAGGATAAAGTTCTTCACTCCAGAGGGCACTGGGAACATGGTGTATCTGTCTCAGCATACCCACATAGCCTCAGCAACCCCAATTTGAATGGTTGCTTCAATTAAGAAAGCAGATGGTCATTTCTCCATGGTTTACTTCCTACTGGTGCTAGTGCTAAATGAGGCAGGTTTTCACTGTGGTTATGTAGTAGAGAAATGGAAATACTAAATATTATTGCCAAACATATCTTCTTGTAAAAGTAATATTGCTACTGAAAGTTAGTTGCTTCTGTTGTTTAAAAAAAATAATGGTTATACTATGTGCTTTTGAAGTAGCTAGTTACTCACAGAGTACTTGCAGCTAATTCTTGGAAGGCTGGCTAGCCATACACTGCTGGCTTTAGTCCTTGTTTCCAGCTCCTACATCACATGAAAGACAACTAAAAATACATTAAATACTTCTCCATACAAGCAAGTTTAAAAAATGCTGCAATAATGTTAGGTGCTGAAAGTAAAAGTGTGCGCAAAGTTATGAAGAGAAACAAAGGAAATAAAAAGAGATTACAATCTTTCTGCTGAAGTGTGGTCTGTGATACAGCAAGAGAAAACCTTGACAAGGTTCGATTTCAGAATTTCAGCATGTTTTGGGTTTTACAAAACTGTATCAGATATTGAAGGCTAATCACAGATCTAATATTGTTTGTTACTGTTTGGCCAATGCGTATCCACCTCTCAGAACACATATGCCAAGGAAATAGTGTAATGACAGTTATGTTGAGTGTCCATAATAATAAAAAAATAATAAAAGAAAAACAGTAATAGATGCTTCCCACATGCTAAATGGTTTATGTGGAAATTTAATAAGCTAAAGGTGCTAGTGTATAAGACTGGAGAGTGTACTTTACTGGAATCACAAATAAAATGTGGAAACACAAATTAACAAAATATGTGAATGGTAAGGTTGGAGCTGGCTGCAGTTTCTGAAGCTGTTTGCCTGCCTGACACAATAAGATAATACAAATTTGCATTATATTCTAGATTTATGTCACATTTACTTTATATTCCTGATTTTTATTTATACTGTAGGCTCACTGCGACTACCAGTTTAGGTGTTTTTTGTTTATAGCCTTATTGTTCCCTCAGCTGGGACATCTGTACACTTTTGATAAGAGTAATTCTTATTAAGAACTCAACTTGCAAAATGTGTGATGCTGGGAGGTACTAGTATCAAGGATTACTCACCTTAGACCAGTCTCCCATTCTCCAGACATAGCATTTGGAATAGTCCTCACAGTCCTCTGCTTCTTTAGGTCTTGTGGACAAAACACATTTCTTGCGTGGATTGGTGCACCTCACAGTCCGATGCCGTACTCCCTTACCACACTTCACAGAGCACTGTTGGAAAAAATGCTTTTCCAGATTTCTACAAAATTCACTTACCCCATTTCATCCCCTTCTATATGACTTCTGCCAGGTCAGCATAAATATTTCACAGCTTCAGTGATCTCCTAACTTCCAACCTTCAACAGCACAATACTAGATTTATTAAAAAAGAAAAACTGAACAAAAATTCTTTAGGGGACAAAATGATAATTGATTCATTTTTACCTAAAATTAGATAAAAAATTACTTGCTTAAGGACAAAATAGTGTTTGGAATAAGAAATGATCCAAGAAGTCATGATTAAATGAATGCAAAATTTTACACTAAAAACATAAGGCAATCTTTCTTCTTCCAATGAAATGAAATATAATGAAAGAAAATCAAAATAACATTGATAGGAATAAGATATGAAGCAACTTATATCTTGCTAACAGAGATATCTACTAACAGAGATATCTACTAACAGGGGAAAGCTCTGTTGGTGTCCAACAGCCTTTTTTGGGAGGAGGAAAAAAACGCAGAATGGAAAAGTAAATATTCCAAAATGATGCAAGAATCCAGACTGAACATGAAAATTCAAAGTCACTATATAGTCAGCATGTGAAAGCTCTTTTCAAGTTGCTTAGAAGGTCCTAATCTATGGGGTTTTTTCACCATTCCCCCTTACATAGCCAAAAATGATGCCATTTCCTTCTCAAAACATTATCACTGCTTTTGATCATCCCACTGCTTGCAGTTCAAAACTCTCCTGTGCCAAGCTGATTATCACCACAGGAAGCAGTAACGGCTAGCTTCCTACATAATGGTGATAGTAGGAATGGCAACGGGAAATACCTCTCTCCTCAAAAAATATTTATTGCTTCCAGCAAAAACATGCTCTCTCATTTCTCATCTCTCAAGTAAAATAAACTGACTGAACAATCTGTGATTCTGATTTCTTTTACTCATCTCTGTAAATGGATGCCTTTCTTCTCACAACCAGCTCTTGCATCATAAAACTGTGTACCTCACCAAAAACTGGTGTTACTTATATCTCCAATCTCTACCTTAGCATGTGCTTTCCATCTTTGAAAACATTCCCTATTTGTTAGCTCTTTCTTGCTTGGGGATCAAGGAGTTCTGCTGAGTAGAGCAATTGAAAGAAGGGACTGCACCCACATTCAGAAGCTGCTATTCATGTTTTGATCACAGAGGTATTCATCGCACAGCTTCTAGTCTGGGAGGCAATCAGAATTGCCTTTACTCTTTCAATGAAAGGAGAAGTTCCAAATAACCCTTTCATCTTGTCCAGACGGCAGTGAGAACAATACTCTTCTTCCTCCAGTTAATTTTAGAAGAAATCAAAGATGAAGAAAGCCAAATAGACAAGCACATTTAAAGACCTTAAATTAATAAAGCTTTTTGAACAATGATTATATTTTACAGCAATACTTCAGGATGCAGCATAAGTGAAATTGTGTTATTTACAAGCTCATTTGTCTATTGCTGTTGGTTTGGAAAAGAGCAGAAAAGAAAGAGGAAGGGAAGAAAATGTCCTTTTTTTGCCAAAGGCTCCCCTCAAAGCCCCCCTGAAGCAGGATGGCATCACTCATCTGCTGACCAACATCCCTTGGTACAAAAGTACATCCCAGATGTTTCCACTCTGAACCCAAGGTCCTGTAGCTGATAAGTGGCGCCTTAATTCTATTTCCCCCAAGTTACCCACTACTGCACACAGGACATACTTGATTATACGTGCTTGAGAACTGGCCAGAAGAGATCTGCACAACATTAACTAGGTAAGATGCAGTAGCTCTACACAGCTGGTTTTCCTAGCCCCTGAACCCTTTGCCAAAACACTGCGCAAGGACCATGAAAATCATTAGGCTGAGCTGTGCCACTTGATGCTGAAAAAAACCTTGTTTCCAAAAAATATCAAAGCACAAATAACGACTGTGGAGTATTTGGAGAATATGGAGTATAAATAAATGCATCACCTCAGACCAGACTCCTGCCTCCCACACTGTCATGCAGTCCTGGCCTTCACAGCGCTGTGCAGAAGCAGGCTTTGGTCCCAGACAATCCCTCTCCCTAGCTCTGATCAGGGTCCCATTTCTGAGCTGCTGTGTGCAAGCTACTTGTCTGTTCTGGGTTCCTTTTCCACATGTCCTTGAACATGGTGTCCATTCTGTCATCATCCATCTGCAAAAAAACACAGGCAGTGTACTAATACAAAATCAGGAGGGAAAAAATGCCTTCACATCTTATTCACTTATTCTAAGTGCATACACCCAAGACACACTTGCATCTTTTCAGCCTCCTTTTACTGTCATTTTGCTAATGGAGTATTTATGAATCCAACATATATTACATTTCATATGGTATTAATTAAACCCTAGCCTTTCCCCAGACCACTACCCCTATGTTTTCAAATTACTTTCCTCTAATTATAATCCCAATTAGAAAATGTCCAAAATATATATACATAAAGATGACAGATCCCTGATCAGCCTGCCTGCTATTCTCTGTATGTCTATCTATCTCAAGCATCTAAAGCCCAGCATTCCTTGAAAACACTGTGTTGCAAGAATCACTCAAGTGTGAAAGACTCATTGCCCTCGAAAAAGCACAAAATTCCAAAACTCTTCATGTTCTTCAGAGTAAAGCCTAACAGGTAGCATGGCTTAAATCACAATCGCAGGGAAGGCTGATGCAGTTTGGCACAGACCACATACCTAGAGAGCAATTGTTCTAGAACATAATTTTCCCCAGATGTTCTGTAGATCCAGATTATGGCCATGTGCCTTTAAAAAATTAAACAGCTCTGCCCCTGATGTTCTGTCTCCTGAAAACACAAAAGTTTTCAAGGAGACTTAGTTTGCAAGGAAAGTTTTTAGGAAACTGATATTTAATAACATTTTTTCAATCTTCTGTCATGCATTTGTCGCAAAAAAATGAAACATTTAACTGAGGAGTTTTTTTGTTATCTGTCTAGATATATAATTTACAAATCTTGACCTGTCAAGATGACGAAATACACTTCAAGATATTTCTTCATAGGCCCATAGCAAATAAGTATTTATGCAAGTGTATGCTTTGGTAACATTTCTGCCTGAAAGGTAATAAAATTTTGTAATCATCATTTAAAATGTTTAAAAAATTGGATTATTAAATCTTTCTTCATTTCTCAGAACAGCATCTCTGAGTATCAATTAGCAAAGTTTTTAAATTGTCACTTAAGCTGGAAAAAACACAGAATACTGAAAATTTATGGTAGACAATGCCTCAGAAAAAGATCAGATTATTCCATTTCTATCCATTAAGTGAACAGTGGTGCTAATAAAACAAAATAAACGTCTTCTCAAATATGCATACAATGAAGTTTAAATAATCCCTCCAAAGGGTAATGCCCTATTTTGTGGAAGACCAAATGTCAGTTGTTTTGTCTTACTTAAAATGTATCATACTTCATATTTTATCAATTTCAGTACTCATCCTTTCCAAGAAAGCTATGCCTCCTCGTTCACTTTACATACTTTCTTCAACAGTATTTGCATTTAATTTATTTTGCATTATTTTGTTTAAAAATGCCATCTACCTGTCCTCCAGATGACTGCAGCAGACTGATCCTAGTGCTTACTCCTGGGGATGCTAGCCAGCTCTTGCTAGCTGCTTTCCCCTCCCTTGAAAGGTGTGGACTTCCTCTAATTTGCTTTTAAAAAGTACACGCAATTCAGGAGGACCTCCTTAACAAATAATTTTTAGCTGCCAAGTGGTACGACTCTGAAATGGGCCCCTGTGCTGACCTGGTCAGCCAGGGCAAGGAGCAGGCTGCCAGCTCAGCTGCAGGAACACCAGTGGGTGGTGGGTGGGATTTGCTTGGCACAGGCTGCACACGGAGCTGCCTCCTGCCTCCTGCAATGCTCAACCACCAGAGTCCAGTTCAGTCTGTTTGTTGATCCACATACAAGGACTTCCCTCTCCTGGGGTGAGAGGAAAGACTGGAGTGAGGGGCAGGCTTGCTACACTTCAAGCTGCATTAACACAAAAAAAAGTGATAAACAGGGATTTATTTATTTATTTACTATTTAGGGTACCCAGGGTTTATCCAGAGCTTTAAAGACATGAAGCCTTGCTTAAAAAAAAAAATCCCACTGAAACATATCATTAATTAGGAATATGGGATTAAATCCCATATATGTCTTTATATAAACAGCATTTAAGTTTTGTAGCACAGATCAGTCTGTGAGAATACTTCCTGAGGAAAGGGATTAACTGCTTTACTGGATAAGAATTTATTCAGGCATGGTGCTTACGGACTCTCTTTCATTAAAACTCAGGAGAAACAATTTCCAGCATTTCTGTTTCCCTTTATTTTGCATTATAATATTTTGAATGAATGTATTTGCTGCCCATTCATTGCGAGAAGTAGTCCACTGCTTTTACATCTAGATATTATAGTTGAATTTAACCAAATCACTATTACCTTGTCTGGCAGGGTTGTTCATTGCACTTGCGGATCTGTGGCTCAGGTTTTGTTAAATATTTGCACTTCTTGTTGTCAACAAGACTGATATTCTTGTTCATAATCTTTGTGCAAGAGACTGTTGTCTTTCTTTCACCTAGAAAAAAAAAAGAAGCAGGGTTTTGAGAAAATCCAGAATATGCAAGTTAAGGACACAGATACAGCTATTTCATACACAGTTTGGCTAAAAGAACTGAAAAACCAGTGTAAGAAATTCAAAACTAGCAGGGAATCTGAAAGAAATCCTACAGTTTGTAGGGAACATTGTGAGTTTCTAATTTAGCCTTTGCACACCAGCATCAACAGTCTTTCTGCTTTACTCCTGCAACTAGTTATAGGCCAAACCCCCACTCTTACTGGAATAATCTTCTTTCTCAACCACTGCAACTCCATCACTGAGCAATGCTTGAAGAAAATTACAAATATGAGGAAAGAAATGACAAATTGTGGCTGGCATTCAGATAAAGGCAATCAGCACACGCGTCCTTCAGCTGGGAGCCTGCACTATTTCCCATGAACTAGAGGCCAGATGACCTGATCTGCAGGGTCAGAAAATCATTTAGGAAGCGGGGTACTGCTGCAGAGATTGAGTGCAGGCTGTGTACACAATCCTTGTCCAGATGGTGGCCTGGAGCCTGGTGCCTCTTGAACATGGAAACATTAGAAATTAGAATTTATTGTAATACTGATCACAAGCAGTAACTTGCAATTAGACTGGAGCCTTAATTTTAGAAAACTAGCAATCCTTGAATTCAGGATTTCAGTTAGAACCATTTTTTCTTGCAGTTACTTTTACTCTGTCAGGAAGTTTACTGGCAAAGGGGCTGTGTGGGAGCAGGGCAGGCTTAAGGATGAACATTCACCAGAGGTGAAAAATGAGCCCGTGGATGAAGCAGTTATGTTATAAATGCACACTATGTGCATGACCACTGCTGACATTTTTACATAGGGCTTGTGTACGTGAGAGCACAAGCAACTCATCTGTCATATCACAGGGTTTGAAATGTTTGATAATTCTTTCTGCACTTATATATACATCTATGTATTCAAATTCTCTCCCATGCAAAGAAAGCTTTTCTGCAACACAGGAGGTCACAGACCAGTTGCATGTGCAAATATACACAAAACCATATGTCTTCATCAATAGTTTTATCCTCACACATGCTTTGAGCAATTAAGCAAAACTATTGATAATTGTATTATTATTTATTCAGATTAATCAAAACATTGATGTCAAATTTTAATCAAAAATACTTAAAGAGGGTAAGAGCTGGTATTTTGATTTCATTGCTGCTTGATATTTAAGCCAGACAGTAAAAGAAAAAGGAAAATAGTTTTGTCCAGAGTAAGAAAAATATTTCAGTAGTATTTCAGAATATTTACCTTCTAGGGAACTTTGTAATAACTTAGCTATTTTAGACAATAACATAAAATGAAGACCAGTTACAACACAAAAAAAAAATATAAACATTAGAGTAAAACATTTAAATATTTATTTAAGCATTAATATAGAATAAATTACTGACATACTGCATTTTGAGATTTCTGCAGATGACAGAAATATTTAGAAATATCTGGGGCAATAATGACAGATTGTAGTAGCATTAAAATTATTCTAAAAATACATCAGGAAATTGTAAAAAGTGTGAATTCACAAGTAAACTGGGACGCACTATTAAGAATCAGAGGATGCTACTAGCACCATGAACAAAATGCCTTCTAGGGAAGAAGCTTTCCTACCAAACCACAAAAAGCATGTTTATGGAAACTAAGCAATCTTTCATGACACCAGGATTGTTCACACAGTCAGAGGAGCTAGAACACTGTGTTCTTTATGCTGATGTTATGAGAAGGAAAAGCATTTCCAGGCTTTCCTATTCAATCACAAGGTGCATGGCAGTTTTCAGAACTGTTGATGAGAGCAACCACGACCGTCAAAGCTGTCGGCATGAAAGACAGCTATCAAATACTACCCACTGACTAACTGCACAAAGTACAAACACATCACTGTACATGGCATTTATTTGAAAAAAATGCAATGTACAGAAATACACTGTACATGGCATTTATTTAAAAAAAAACCCTATCTGAAGTGGTTTGTAAGTGTAAGTAAGTATCGTTTTAAATAACATCTTCTAGAAAACAGTTTGAAAGACTTTTGTTACATCAATACTGCTCATATTCCAATATTTGTTTTCAGAATCATATTTTGTTCTTCCAAAATCACTTTTTTATGTTTAATAAACTCAGGAAAAATATCGTATCAGTACACTAATATCTGCTGTTGCAATATTTGTTCCATATGTTTTTGGATCATCCTCAACTCATGTTACTAACTGGACTTATTTGATCTGAGACTGGGATTCAGCTTTTCTGTGGTTTGAAATGTCTCTTACAGATCATTTATCTTCAGGAGTTCCAAATGCAGAGTGGAATGCACTTTCTATTCTTGTTCTAGCTCTTGCACTTGTATTTCTTCCTGGCAATTGTGTCCTGGATTTGCTTGTTAGTCTAGATTTTGCTCCATCATTACCATCTTTTGCTACTTTTTATATTTAGTTTTAATCTCATCCTAGAGCTATCACAGTATTTTTAATGCAGTCAGAAAGCATAAGACTGACATACGTCTACATTGTATGGAAACATACAAACCACAATGAGGATATTAATATAAAATATACAACACTGACCATCAGAATCCTAATTACGTATAAACATACAGTGTTTATACATATAGGTGTGTATTGCACACACACATTTGCAATACATATATACATGCATATTGCATGCACATAGTCGTTTTTCATGTGTGTGTGTGTGTTTCTGTGTGTTTGTACATTTTCCTTTTATTTTACCTCCTCCACATACAGCATCACAGTCTTCCCAGGTAGAATGCGTCCACATGAAAAGGGGCTCTGGTACTTTAGAGCTCTGATTTTCAGGGAGAGGATCCAATGGGATTGTGTATTCATAGTGTAAACCATAGCTCTGGTCGTGGAAGAGCAGCACCTGCAAGATACAAAGAACAAAAGCCTTCCTACATACAGTCACTATGGAAGACAAGCTCCAAGCTGCAAGTAGATCACCTTGAAAAGCACAACAGAATGACTTGATGCACTATTGCCTTTCAGCCCTCCTAATGGATTTGCTAGAATAAATTAATTAGAGCATCCAGATCAAGCCAATGGAAGAAAATATTTTGCTTTATTAAGAAAATTCCTTTAATTTAAAGGATTTGAATTTTATGAAGTCCTTTGCTGTCACCTCTTCCTTTTTCTTTATGGTGGCTATTAACTTTTCCTCTCCTATACCGAAATGCATCGAAATTCCACTTTTTTCACAGAGAATTTGGTGATTGCAATTCTGAAATGGTGATGCTGTGCTATAGTCTGCAAGAGGTTTCAGAAAAACACCTGAAAATAATTTGAATTTCTCTCCTTATTTGGCACATCAGCTTTTTATGACATTTGTAGGAATGCTGAGACCTTCAATGCTGCCTCAACAACATAAAGATTGCTCTTGGATTTAAATGCATTTTTTTACAACAAGGCTGACAGACCTCTCTCTCCTCACCCCCTCCTTCCCACATTCATAGATATATATGAAAACACAAAATCAGGTATATCTTACACAGATCTCATTCTCTTGAGGAGTCTTGAAAAAATATTAGTTACTATCCTATATCATAGAACCAAGTAAAAAAACTGAATTGTCATACCAGTAAATGTAAGGGTGATGTTGTGGGACCTTTGGCTGATATTTTCTCCCAGAGACCTCTCCGAACATAATGGACTGTGGTCCCAGCAATATTGAATGTTCCAGAATGTTCTATCTTCCAATCACTATTGATTGACTGTTTTCCAGCATCCCTAAGAGCTGCAAAACACATGCAAAAAACCCAATATAAAAGGTTCCTGTTCAGTAGTGATTTTCTTTTCCTCTCACTTTCTGTCCAGATAATTTAAAAAGTAGGTGAAATTCACCTAACTCTGATTGCAAAGATATTTATGGATCCTACTTATGTGTATTTAACATTACTTCAAATTAATACTTCAAATCAGCATTTTAATGCCTGAGAAGACGGACAGACTCTAGCATAACTCACAATTTAAACACTGAATTACTTTAAGGCAAAGGGAACTATATTTTCTGTTCCCAGGGGGGCCATTTCTATAATCCATAAAAGCACAGGAAACACAATTTTCACAAGGGATTCTTCAAGATTTGACCTAAGCTAAAACTTAAAAAAAAAAAAAATTCCAGTTCAAAATTCTTTTCTCTCTAATAACTACACTTGCCTTTTCTGCACCTTAGAATTTGATAAGGCTTTATACACTTTCACCATGTAATTGCATGCATCTAATTAATAGGAAAAGCTTCTTGTTTTTGGCTGAATCATTCTCACATTGATCTAATTTATATTTAAAAATATGATCAAACCAGACAATATATATTCCATACACTGAAAACAAAGAATTCTACATTAATAAAATTGACATTTTCTATAGTAAATGAAATAAATTCTTCAGTAAATTATTTGTAATTTTATTTTATTTTGGTCCATTTTATTTTGGTATAATATTTTATTTTGGTCTAATTTGTTTTGAATAATCATGTGAAGTAGACTTGAAGAAATCTTCTGTACAAGAAGTTTCACATGTCTGACTTCATTGAAATTGCATGTTTGGCATCAGATTGTTGTAAGAGAACGTCCACATGTTCCAAAATTTCCCTTTTTAAAGTTGTAAGTTAATGTGAGTCATTCCTGTAATCATGTCCTCTCCTATTCATATTTATACTGTTATGTTTTGTTTCTATGGGAAACAATGGCAACAGGCCTATGGGCTGGCAGGAATCCAATTGAATAAGACACCACTGAAGTGTACAACTGCAGCACTGTGTAATAGATGTTAAGACTACAAAATCCATTAACACTGTATAACAGTCTTGTACTAAAAAGAACCAGTGACTCTACAAGATTTAAAAACCAGTATTTTAAGTTAAAGCATTCAATTATTAACGGTAATTAAGTTCTATTCAGTGTTCAAACTGTTGGGGCTAATCCTCTTCTCAGTGGAGAAATTAAAGAAATACACTCAAACATGCCAAGGTCCAGCCGGGTCATGCTGCTCAGATGGAGCAGCATCCTCTCCCCAGAGAGCAACAGAAATCATTCTGTCTGGTCTTTAAAGTGAATGCGTGTGCCATAGCATGCAGACATGTGCAGGAAGCTGGAATCCCAGCTCAGAATACAGAAATATGCCAGATCTTGCATCTTCTGCTTTCAGATTCCTCATATGAGTCACTGGTCTTAGAAAAAGCCAGAAAGTGTGTCCTCAAGCCTTAAATGTGGATTTGGATTCAGACAGTGCAGCTTCTGTTCTTGACTCTGTAACACCCCATTTTGCAAGCAAGTTCACTGAGTTTTATTCCATACTGCACATATATTCCTATTCTACTTAACTTCTGACAGAGGAGTTTACTCTGTATAGGGTAACCCAAAATAGGAAGAACATTCAGAACACAAGATATCCTCTCTCAGGTAATTCAAGCAATAAACCTACACCTGAAAAGACCACCAAAGAACTCTTGGACTGGGAAAGCCTACCACAACTTTAATAATGTAACCACAACCACAATTTCAGTGCTAAACCAAGGGGACTAATTACAGCTGTATCTCTGTTGAGCATAAAACAGCCATCACAACAATGGCATTTAAGTGATGGTGATAAGTGCAATGTATTTTTTAATTACTGTGCCAAGACTATACACCTGTCTAATTTTAATGAGGTGTGAGAGGATACAAAGCCAGACAGATGCAACAAATCAGTCCATCTACTGTTTTCCCATTTCTCAGTGGGGAGAAGCAGTACCCTGGTTCTGGTCCTCTACTTGGTAAATCAGTACCTACTAATAATTTGGTTTTCTTTAATATGGACAAATCACTCTACTGTATTAACTTAATGAATCTTGTTTTCTGCTTTGTCCAAAATATATTCATATTTCAAGAAAAGTGTCAAAATGATGTCATTTTGACTGACCCTCACTTTTCTATAGAAAATGTAGAAATCATCTGAAATTCCATTCCAAATGAAAGTACAGTCACTGATATTTTTTGTCAATGAAGTAATTCCTTCACTTCCATTCAGGTTATCCGGTGCCCCTTCAATACATATTAAGAACATTAAGACTTGAAATTTAAGTAATTTTTGGAAATAGTAGGGCTAAGGCTGACTGACTGCTAGTTGCCAGTGTCCTCTTCATTATCCTATTCTCTTCAAAAATAATGCAATAGCCCTTGTTTTCAGCCAGTGGGCACTACAGCAGGCTGCCATGATTTTTCAAATATACTTGAGAGTGGCTTGATAACTACATTAGCCAGCACCCTCAGGACCATGGGATGCATCTCATTAGATCCCATATATTTGTGTATGTTCAGGTTCCTTGGGTGGTCTTCAAACTGATCCAGGATGCGAGGAACTTCATTCCACCATTCCCTGCCCTAGTATGGAGGGACTTGAAAGATGTGGAAAAAGCGTTTACCACCGAAGCTGAGGCAAAAAAACTGTGAAGCGCTGCAGCCTTCTCCACGCCCATCATCATTAGTTTTTCTTGTCGTATTTTTCAGTGTGTGTTGTGGGTGTGTTTTCTTTACTATCCCCTTTCTGACTAAAAAACCTGTAGAAACCCTTATGAATCTCCTCACTCCTTGCCAAAATCAGCACTATCTGTGCCCTAGTTTTCCTGAATGCATCCCCACATATATGAGCATCATCTCTATATAGTTCCCAGGATATATGTTCCTGGTTCCACTGCCTGTGCATTCCATTCTTACACTTTGTTTTTACCAGGAGGTCCATTCTCACCCATGCTATTCTCCTGTCTTCCTTGCTTGATTTCTTATATGTTGGCATGGTCAAGAGCTTTTGCAATCTAGGAAAAATTATTATCCTTAATTGTGCCTAAAAACTATTATCCTAAATCTTTAACAAGCTGCTATCCTAAATCTTTAATGAGCTCTGCTTTGCCCTGGTAGACCCAAGGGCAGTTTCCCAGGTGCTACCATCTACCAATTCCTTAGACAACTGAAAGTTTGCTCTCATAAAATCCTGGCTATAGTCTTCACCTGGCCCATATCCCTAAAAATCATGAGTTCCAGCAGGGCATGATCATTGCAGTCTAGGCTGCCACCAACTCTCGAAATAGTTCATCTGGGTGGGGAAGAAATCAACAAGGTCCAGGAACACCATTACTTGGGTCTATAGTTTTGATTAAAAAATTATCCTCAGTAGACTCCAAGAGTCTCCTGGACTGTTCACAGGTTGGTGTGCTGTTTTTCCAGCAGATATCAGGTTACTGAAATTGCTAAGCCAGATCAAAGACTGCAAGCATGATGATTCCTGTAGATGAAGTAAGAGCAATTCATCAACAGACTTCGCTTGGTTAGGCAGCCTGTTGTAACCTACCAACAAAGAAGTTTCCTTTCTTGGGCTGGTCTTTATTTTTTACCCCTAGGCTCTTAACCATTTCCTGATTTCCTCTATAAAGGAAAGTTTGAGACCAAACAGAAATCGTATTGGCCTGTATTGACTAATTTCAAGTACAGAACCAAGTATGGTGCCACATAAAATTAGCATAAAGAACTGTAAAATAGAAAACCAATCAGAAACATGAAAGACTTTAATATATTTTACCTTTCAAATTTTTAACCACAGCATTGTGAAGAATCTCGTTTCTAAGATTAAAGACTTAAGTTCTCACCCCAAAACTTTCATTATGCTATGCCTATTCAAAAACTATTCCTCTGCAATTCAAATTCTGATGCTTTCAAAATTAATTAAAAATGAAGAAAGATTAGATACCTTGTGCTAGCCAAAAAAAAAAAAAGGTGCAACAATACAAGTTTTAATTCAAGATATGGCAATTGACCTGTTACTGGGTCCCCAAAAAGGCTTAAAAAAAAATAAGGTGTAAGCTCAACAAAAGATATTGCACAGAAGTACTGGCAGAGCCTCATTCAGATATAAACTAGTAAAATTAGTGAAAACAAAATTAAAGTAACAAGAAAATAGAAGCTAACTGGCAACTTTCACAAACGAGCATAATGAGTGATATCATTTCATGGACATAAAAAAAAATTTCATTCTTTTTGCCTTTTGTGGGGCAAGGGTAAAACCAGTTTGCTGCTCATGAAGAAGGAATAAATTTCCCTAAACAAAATGCCAGCATTTATTTATTTATTTTTACATTATTCAAAAAATAGAAAATAATAGTATTTCTATTCCCCACATATGTAAATAGAAAGACAAACTTCAGTTATTGTTTTAACACTCTTACATATCCATGTCTGTGGTTCATTGGGGAACAATTAAATATTCCAGATCTCTAAATGTCCTGGGAAGGTGCAGGCCTCAAGGCAAACCAGCAGTCAACCACTGATAACCTAAACTATCATAATTAAGATTCACCATCTTCAACATTCTCTCAGTTGAAGTACTGACAATACTCACACACTTCATAAAATGTAAATATTTCTTATGAACATAACTAAGAACAGTGACCAAGCCAGGGAATTTTTCATATCATTGTCCTACTTCTCATTCTATGTCTCTCTCAATTTAAATTTAAGCACTGCACAAAACAATACCAATTATGAAATCTCATATTTTTGCTTAAACCCTGTAATAATAACGATAATAGAGCGTATTCTCTTACACAACTTCTTTAGACCTCATTAAAAGAGAAATACTTTTTTTAATCAATGAAAGACAATTTCACTTAAATGAAAAAGCTAAAAGAAAAAAATCACTGTGATTAAGTTTGTCTATTCGAAGATTCAGACAATTCAAAATAGTGAAAGAAATACTTTTCTGCTTTTTCAGTCCAACTTTAGAACTTCTGTTTGACTTTGTTAGTGAACTTCTTTATGATGCCCAGTGTCTTCTTTTCTGAGTACAAATTATTTTATGTTTGAGCACAAAATTCTTTTCAGTAGTTTTAACATACTTTCCATATAAAAAATTGAAAATGTGCAAAGATACATATATATACACATACTTTTTTTACATAATCTAAATACAGTGTTTGTAATATTCTCTAAAAAAGATGAGACAAAAGTCCAAAAGAAGAGGTATATGAAAAATGGTTCTGTAAAAATTTCTTCAGTTCCTTAGACAAGTTCTTCACAGATCTACTTTTCTATTCAGAGCTTTGTTGAATGACAAAGGCATGTTTAGCTTGCACTTTTCAGTGTTGAGCAAAACAGGACATTAACACTAAACATATATAACATTTACCTAAATAACTGTGAGCTGGTTTTTCTTCCACAACTTTGATTCTTCTTGCTCCTGCAGGTATCACCAAAGCTTCCACATAACCTAAACATGAGACCAGATGTCCCAAGTTAAGTAGAAAAACAGAAAAGCATAGAAAAGTACATCTTGTATGCTTTCTCATTTCTTCTCCCTAATTTTGCTCCCTAAGTGTAGCAAGTTATAACTTATATAGCAATACTTTGAAGATTCTTGCAAAATTGAAGAAAAGCTATGGAACTGTGTATTATATGTAACATATATATAATGCTACATAATTAAAAGAGTACGGCAGAGTAAAACATAACAAGAACTAGTGAGGCTTGGAGATTTGGGCTGGAGCCAGAGTACCTATTTCTAGATAAGTGGTTCAGTGTCATCATGACCACCAGATGACTGTAAAATAATTCCAACTTCACTCAGCATGTAAAGACAAATGGCACGATGCTAAAATCTAAGCATCCTCCCACTACCTGGTTTTTAGTTTGTTTTGTGTATCTCCTCTCCTTCTTCATTTAACATATTCAAGCCCTGTTATGATAGACTTTGATTTTGAAATCTACTTATTTGCTTCAAAATGAGATTGTCTCTTGCTAGTGTGGGACTAAGAGAGGACGTTGAACATTTTACTTCAAGTAAAACTCAGTGAAAAGGCAACAAAGGTGGAAACCACTACAGGCAGGAATGTCATTAATAAAAAAATCCCATATTTTAGATTATCCAGGTACATTTCACAAAGGGAAAAAATATTTTATCTTTTATTATGTGTAGCTATGTGATATCCTACAACAAAATACTTAACATTTACAATACTTTTTCAATAATCCTGAAACGTGAAAGTTAAAGCAGCATCTTTCACTTCTGTAAGAGATAATAACACTTTCTAAATATTGCTTACAGCTTCCTGAGAAGCAAAATAACTTACACAAGGGTTAAGATGGCAATACCACAATACTGAGGATTGACACAAACAAACTTGAAAGTGTGTGGACATTCACATTAGCCATTGAAGAGAGCTGACATAATGTGATTTTATTAGCATAAACTGTCTTTGCTGGTTTTTTATATCTTGTAGTCCTCCAGACTCATCTGGGGTTTGGGATGCTTGATTTGCCTTACATTCTGCTTCAGAGGGCCAGACATAAACATTTGAAGACTATGCGTAACTTTCCCCTTTTGCCTAAAGTACTATACTTGAGTCTAAAATCCACTGAAGTCCTTTATTTTTCTAAGATATGCTGTCTGCTTATAATTACAGTATTTTTGTTGTGATTTACTTGCCACCTCTAAATTCTATATATTTTTTACTCAGGAAACTGAAAGTGTAATGGTAAACAAATGATGATAGTTGGTCAAATGCTGTTTCAAAGAAAAGACTTGTATACACAGCCCAAGATGCACATTATTAGGATTTCAATTCTCTACTCTGTCCCCATTATTGTGCTGGAGCCAGTAAGCTATTCCCATTAACAGGACAGATCACAGCAGCATTTGGATATCTGATGTTCATTTTGCATTAGAAAATCTATTGGCTTGTTATGATACATTATTATCAAAATAAAATAATGAGTAATGAAGAGGTATTAGACTTCTTCATACATTTGGCTTTATGATTTTTCACTGCCTGGCTTAGTTTGGTAACATTGCTCTAAATAAAAAATCATAATTTGGATTTTTTCTTTGAAGAACACTAAATGAAGCTAAACATTAAAAGAATTTACAACACTCTATTTGCTAAAAGTATAAACCCAATTTCTCATACCCCTTAAAAATTTCCTTCATTTTGCAATTTAAATAATGTGAAATAACTTTGCAACAAATTTGAAAATACTTATGCACTCTTATCCTCAATGTCTTAGCATCTTTAAAAAGCTAGATCTAAAGTTCTTATGAGGAGCTGCATAATTTTAAGAAATATAGCTTTTTTAATTTCCCAATGCTCCAAGTAATCAAAAAGCCATTTGTTTCTTTAGAATTTGAAATAAACAAACAGACATTACCTGCTCCTCTGGTATGGTTAAAATCACCTTTAATAACTTTGCATGACTTTCCATTACCATTGCATATACCACAATGATCTTCACGAGCCAGAGACCCTAATATACCATCACAGCCAAATTTCTGTGGGAGAAGAAAATAAAAGCTATTGAGACACAGGCCAAGTTTTTCATAAAGTTGCTTTTAGTATCAGGTACCTCACCCTTCCTTAAGATGCCTAGCCAGCATGACCCAGCCTTGCTGAGAGTGAGGGTTGCACTAGCTCATGGCAGAGATCTGTCCCATAGAAAATTCCCCTGTGACTTTATGTAGAGCGCTGCATTCACTCTTCCTATGTGGTTGGCTAACTCTACCAGGTGCCCTCCAGGAGAAACTTGCAGAAACAACTGCAGCCTTATCTCCTGGTGGGACCTGTGGCACATCAGACCACACCGCACAGGCCTTACCACTAAGAGAACACAGTGTGCCTCTCCTGCTTTCTACTCAAAATTTGGATGGTTCTTTGCTATGCCCACAATGGTAAAGTGCCATTAATGTCAGGACTTATTCTGAACAGGGCATAAGCAGGTCTAGAATATGTAAATATAAATTATACCCACGTTTTGATCAAAAGCATTCAGTTTAACACAAATTAAGTTTGCTCAAGCATCTCCACATTACTGTTAGATACATTTCTATGAATTAATGTCAGGGGTAGCTTGACAACAGCCTAATATAAAGATGTCCTAAAGTCTTAACATATGTGTATGCTTGGTGTGTGCCTGTGTACCCAGGTTCAAAACAATTAACTCATACCTGGCATCTACCATCTGCACAGACATCTAGCCCATGCTGGCCACAGGACGTCCCATCCATCACCTTTTCTGTTAGAAGAACGGGTTGATCCTTTCCAGCGGGTGAACAGAATAAAGCACACGGCTTTTCTGTAGCAACAATGGGTGGAAAAACGTGCATTATTAGAAAAAGGGAACTTTAGAAATACAGAATTATCATCAATACGCTTGTTAAAACTGATAATTGCTTATGCATGGCATGCAGCTACATTAGCATAAGAAGTTATCTTACACACAGGGAAAACAAAAAAGATTTTGATCAATTTCTTAGCTGTTTAAAAAAACTTGGGGTTTTTTCTTCCTAGAGCATGCTGTTGCTATAAACTTGGCCTACACAGTACTCATGTCATGCTCATTGTTGCAATTAAGAATATACACATTACAGCTGTTGCAATATTTTGGTTGTAATCTATACTTTTATTCTCCTATATTTTTGTCAGATCATAAATATTGGTTAAAAAAGAAAGTTAACACTTTCCAGACTTCCTAACTCTGCAGGTCAAGGAGAAAAAAATGAAATAACTGACACACCATTGGAAGAAAAAGATATGAAGTTCACATTAAAAAAACAACAAAAAAATCCCCACAAAACCCCTGGAAACATCATTCCTAACATTTTTATGAAGTTCAAGCAATTTTCCAATAAATGCCTAAAACATTCTGTAAATAATTTCTAATTATGAAAGAGCATAAAAATGTAGTAATATCCTATGTATCCATGTATTCCTAATGGCCACATCATGAACAATGAAGTTTGTCTCACCATTGTGAAAGTAACAGCAAATAAAAGAAACTAAGTCTCTCCTCAGTGGTCAACCAAGTACAAAATGACAGGATTTTTTCATATCTTTGTTAGCAAATGTACTTACTCAGAACTTCTTCCTAAATCTGTTGCAGATTTTTAAAAGGATAAAAGTCAGTCCTGAGCCTGAAACTGATTTCACTTGGACACAATCTATGCCACTGTGACTTCATACTGACTTCTAGATTCCTGGAGTGCATTTTTATTAGTAAATTAAACAGTTCCAGGAAACATTCAGGGGCACTGGAATTCTACTGTCTATACAGCTGAACTGTAAAACAGTCTATGCCACATTTTTTTGCATTTGCTAACTAGCACCAGCTCAGTCTAGACTGGAAATTGCCATGTGCAAAGGACTGTTTTCAAAAAAAGTAGTTTTAGCATGCAAAGGAGCAGAAAAGTACAGACAGAGGAGTTTTGTGCCAGCTGACTTACACAACACAGAGTGGTCTGGGCACTTTTAAATTAGTAAAATTGACAGAGCCTCAGGGTATCACTAGAGGACCAGTACAAACAGATGTGATCTCTTCTGCCAACATGTGAAGCTAGTCAGACACAAGCCGTCTCCAGCTGAAAAGCAGCCTGAGTTTGTGCCCTCTGCATTCCAGTTATCCTCCTTAAACAGTAAACTCAAAGTTCCCTGGGGGCTTTAAGCAGGTATCAGCATTTTTTAAAGGAATACAAGATTGATGACCCAAACATTATTTTAAAGACACTGAACTCAAAGAGACAGCAACTAAACAGCACCAGACAACTTCAGCAGACTACAGGAGATCACATACAGCAACTATTTTGGACATGGTGCACAGTTAGTGTTAACTAAGAGAGCAAACAATTAAGGGTTTGAGAATAATGTAAACCGGGATACAGGCATTCTCTGGCTGGTCCACTTTTGTTTCTCCTGAGGGACACCTCAAGATAACAGGATCACTCAGAAAACAATTAGATCTGTACTCATTAACATGGCACACGACAGTGTCAAGATTTTTTCATTTGAATTAAATCATATTATTCAAAGCCAGATAAACATTTAGATCCTTTGGGATATAAAAAATGTGTTCCTGTGCTAAAACAAAATTTAGTAAAACAAACCAAATGAATTGACTTGATAAGCACCTTTGTAACTATTGGAGAGAGTTCTTTTTACAATGAAATGAGCTAACATACAAGCCTAATGAAAATAGTATCTAAAGTTTTCCTTTGGCACCTTGAGAGAAGGCTTAGAAGAAAAGAAAAACACTTCTTGAGTTAGACATATAATATGTTGATAGCAAAAACAGTTTTCAATGTTTTCTAATGTTTTCTGATAAATTGTTTCAAGAGTAAAAATAATTTACATAATGAACTCCTTAAAATTTGGTAACACACGCTTATAGTACTGCTGTGTCATTCTTGGGTTTTCTTTATTACAGCTTGTTATGATTTTGTGAAGTTCTCAAGTCAACTGTTTTCATAACTGAGGTGTTTTTGTTGTGCTTTTTTCTTTGTTTGCTTTTAATTTCAATAATTTAAAACACAAGAATTTACAGAAAATTCAGATGGGTGGAAATTACTGTTCAGTGTTCTAGTAAGAAGGAATTTCTTTTCTTAGTCACTGATGTTTTACACCAACATTATTGTTGCAGATAATGTAAGTCTGACCTCACTATACTCTCACCTCAGCATTTTCCTAATGATACAGTATTTAAGCAAGTCTGTTGCACAGAAGCATGCATACAGTATGCCAGGACTTCGTATAGGTACTAGGATTTATAGAAATCTAACCAAAGTTTACAGCATACATTATCTACACACTGCTGCCAAATACTCCCAATTTTAAGTTTTCTCCTTCCCCAAAAACAAAGGCTCACAACATCAACATTGTCTCTTTGGCTTTGTAGATAAAAAATACAACTGATATAGCCATGTTTAATAATGGAGCATTACTCCAGAAAGCTGTATTTCTGAGTCACTTCATACTACAATTCTAACTAAAAAGGAAAAAGTTGACTGGATTTTCATTTAAATGTAGTTATTACCTATTAAGCAGGACAAATTCAATGGGAATAAAAGATAAAATATTCTAGAGCATACAAAAGTATCGTGAGATCTTGTCTGTGAAATTAAAATAACTTACCAAAAATACTGTATTTGAGGTTTGTTTGTTTTAGTTTTAACTATATCTTTCTTGATTAACCACAATATCAACAAGCTGGAAGCCATTTAAACAGATTATAAGAACAAGGGAGATAGTTTACACTTACCATCATCAATGACAGCTTGCCACTGGTGCACATGCTTCTGATATGAAGATCTGACACTGAAAGCTTGGCACTGCCAGTCCCTAAAGGCAGGCACTCCAGCAGGACAAGAAGGATTTTCACATACCCTATACTGCATTGTGGGCCCATGACACTGTCCTTCAAGGCCTGAACTAGAAAAGATGGCATAAATACAACCCTTTACTGTTGGCAATATTTTGTCAAACTTACAGTATAGTTTACTTATGGTAGACACAAATTAATAATAGCAGGGTTTTTTGTTGACACTTAGCATTCAGAAATCACCCATGAAAAACTGAAGTCACAGAACAAAACATGTTTGCCTTCTATTTGTACTGGTTACATTGCATATAAGGAGTGACGGGTGCTAAGCCACAATTTACATTTAGCTGCAAGAAAGCATGAGGACTAGCAGGAGTTCAGTCAGGAGAGGCTAAGATACAGTTTTGATATAATTGAGATTTTTCAATATCTGGGCTGAGCCAAAGGGTCTACTGAAAGGAAGCAACACCTGCAGATTTGCTACCTCTCCTTTTCCTACAAGTGTGGTGTTACAGGGTTCAGACAAATGCTTTGTTTCTCTTTGGTCATCCAGCTGCGCTTGCAGGTGCGAATGAACAAATGCACAAGAGAAAACTGCAGAAACTGGAGCTCATTATGTGGAACCTCACCTGGAAAAATGAATTAATGAGCATGAAATTAAGACATCCAAAAATTCTAGAAAGAGCTTTAAGGTATACAGCTGAAAGTGGTGTTTAAATGGCATGAACTATGAAAGAATCCTGCATATCAAAATTTCTGTTAAATCCTCATGCTTTTGTATAGCCATATACAACTTTTCCTCAAAAATTTTTATGCAAATGTATCCTTTTTAAACCCCCTGCCTATTTTACACCAAAATCTGCTACACAGTTTTCCATATTTCATCATTTTTCCCCTTGTTTTATTCTTTTTTTTAAACAGTTGATTCGAGCCTTATCCACTCTGGACTAGTTTTCCCTATACTTGCCTTCATTACTCCACTCTGTTCCCACTCCTATGCCTATATTTTCTTTTCTTTTTCACTTGGTGCATAAATGACACCAAAAAAAATCAAACTGGTACCGAGCAATTAAAAGGAAAAGACCTTTTAGCTGGTCACTGTGATATAGTGAAACAAATTTCATTCAAGTGAAAAGTAAAAGCCCCCAAAGGTGGAAGGTTTTCATTTTCACATGATAAGGAATCTAAATTCTGTTTCCAGATAATCTATCTAAATGTCTGAGAAATGTCTATCCAAATGTCTGAGGGTAGAAAGATCTCTTCACCAAACTTTCAGTTCCTTGGTTTTGCAGATGAGAAGCAGAAGTCAATCTTCTCTAGTTGAAAAATTTAAAGACTGGGATTACACACTAACAATCTGCAAGTCAGAAATTTTAAATTTAAGTTTCTGTTGCTTCTTCAGGTGAAGCTTACAAAGAAAGTTTTATTCTTCTGTTAATATTATCCAGGGTCTTGACACAAGCAGAAAAGATGAAAAATAGCGTTGCCATGCAATAAAACACCTGAAATACACACACTCTTCTAAGTGTTTTTCAGTATTCATAAAGTATTAATTGCTTAGAAAAAGGCCAACTATATCTTCATGGGGTCCTGTTCTGATGTAAATTTTGTTCAGAAATTCTGATGAACAGCAATGGAAACCTGAACTTGTTTTTACCCAGGGCATTTGCGTTGTCGACTGCTGATTCCAGTGTTGCAAGTGCGGCTACAAGTGCTCCATGCGCTCCACTCCCCCTCCATGTGCTCCGTGAAAGAGGTCCGATTGATACAGTCTCCAGCCTTGCACCACTAGGTAAAAAAATCAGCTCTTAGGTTAATAAATCAAGGCGTATGCAAAACAATTCACTTCTCCACGAGCCCACAGGAAGCACAACACAAACATTTGGTTCAATACATCGTTTTCAGATATTTTCAGATGTATTTGAGTCAGATATATTTTTGCCTAGTACTCTCCAAAGCTTTTTTACCTGTCCTAGTTAATGCAACAGTCAGAGACCTTTCTCTGTTTCAGTGGCCAAGGAGCAGGTTCACTTCTTGTCCACAACCTCAAAAGTAAGTTCATTTCCAATGAAGGATACCTCCTTCATTGGAGGTGTCCATAATATGCTGTCTCCCTTCATTTTAGATTGGGCATTGCCTAAGAAAGCATTTTAGGGTCCAGCCCAAACCTGCTGCAGGGATCACTGTCCAGTTGAACTGTGCAGATGATCACAGCACAGTGTCCAGGGCCGTTTCAGGACTTGCTCGGCTCAGCATGACAGTTCCCACCAGCAGGAACTTCATCGTCTCTCATTATCCAGTGACAATTTCAACAGAAAGACATATTAGAAGTAATAGAGGAAATGAGATTTTATTCACCATTTGTATTCAAAAGATAAATCAGAAGCTTCCAAAAGCTGATGTTGAGAAAGTCTAGAGAATTTCTGGTGTTCATTAAAATAGTAATAAAAAAATCAATGATCTTGCATGCATATATAATTCTCTAGGAAAACTGCAATTTCTCACTCAAAAATTTTCCAGTCACTATTGTTATGCTTTGTAACCTATGTCCCTATCTCATACAAATCACCATAAACTCTGCAAAAATTAGTGCTTTATCAAATTATACCAACTTAATATCTGTCCCATGTATTAGGAAATAGAGGAATTCTCCAGCCTTAGAAATTTTATGATTCAATGATTCAGCAATTACAAAGCAAACAATCATCACTTAATGACATTAACATCAGTAATTTAACTAATTTCTTTTTACCTTCTGAACTCTTGGTAAACCACTGTTACCAATGGATAACAAACTTCCCAAACAAGCCTTGTATTTGTAGCAAAAGAAAAGATGTCACTAATGCAATCAAGAGACTTCTGTTTCTTTTAGAACACACTTCTGGTAAGTTTTAATGTCTATACTGAATCTTTACCTGGTAGCCTTTTCACCTACAGTTTGAGACTGGTCTTTACTGATCAACTGATGTTAATTTTCTCTCTCTAATCATCACATTACAATGAAGGCATAATTATTCCACTTTTAAAAAGTCTTCATGTAGGCGGTCTCAATCTTTATATTAGATTTACAACCAGAAAATATAAATTTTGTAATGCTCTTGGATGTTTTAAACCAGAAATGCTCATATACATTTAAAGTTATTGCTTCAGATAAAATACAAATTTTTCTATTGAGATAGCATCTGCTCTCTGTGCAACCTAAGGGATTTTTTTAAATTCTTGACTTAAACCCCAACCAAGTAGGACAAGCTATGCAAATGACATTTCCATCACTTTCTAAGACCTAAGAGGAGCACAAGACAACAATACTTATCTCCACAAGACCCATAAAAAAACCCCAAAGCCAGTGACCTGCGTAACCTAAACCTCATCCTGCGCAGATAATAAAGCAAATAAGAAGAATAGTTCTTATCCCCTGGCATGTTTTGGTGATGAATGCATTATTTTCTGCTGCTATACATAAATAAGTTATCTCCTTAGCCTGGCTCAATAAGCTGTTTTAATTACAATCAGTAATTGTGTGTAATTATCATAAGAGGTTCTGCTTTCTTATTCCATAGCATGGGCAGGCCAGTCTCAATATAAAAATTGTGATATCAAACAAAACTCATTTCTCTTACTTTCCAGGTATGGACTTCAGACAGTATCAACTACGAACTTTATCAGAATTAAAATATTGAAGCAATTGTCATTATTTTAGAGATATGAACAGAAACACAATCTGGTTTTCCTTTAGCATGCTATCTGAACATTTGATATTAATTGATTGATTTGATTTTAGGAGAATGATGAGAGTCTTGGTGAATGTAATATGACTCAAAGAGTAAATCACTCCTGTGGGAAATGGCTGTCAGCACAATATCTTGAAAATCCCAAGACATATGTATGCTCTTTCTCTGTTTTCTGTTTGAAGTTATTTATATTCATTTACAGATATATACAAAGATTACAAATAATTTTAACTGGAAAGCTCTTGAAGGACAATTCATCTAAGTCTGATTTAATGTGTCTCTGATGGCATGTTTTTAATAGAATTTGTGATTACACTCTTTTACACCATATTTCTTGATAACACTTATCCTGAAAGGTTTTAACAACTATCTATCCATTCCTTCAAAGAGACTACTTCTAAATCTTAAATCATAGCTCAGAACTCTATATCTTTGAAAGCTTAAGTTTTTATTTATAGTTGGAAGAGCAACAATTGCATTCTATTCATAAATATGACAAAAAATGTGAAAGAAGTTGAAATAAAACAGCGTAAATATTAAAACATCTGTCTCTTTGGCGAACCTTTGTTTAATTCACTGGTTTTAGGGAAATGTTCTTTTTTCATCTCTTTATTATAAAATATATCATATCTAGTACATTCAACTGTATATAGCTTATTTTTATGATAATTGAGGTAAGCAGGAACTTTAAAGAACAGCAAAGAACTATTCTGCTTGTTTCCTTGAATGCTAGATGTTTGGTATAATTAATATTGCTTTTCCACCAGAGGCATACCTTTCCAGTGTCACAGTCTGTCCCGTCCATTGGTGGATCCAGTTTAGTTTTGCATTCCTTCTCACTCTCCACCTTACACCACAACCCAGTGCAAATGACATGCTGAAAACCAAACAAAGAGCAAGCACAAAATTACTTTCTGCATGCAGTCCACTAATGTTGTCTAAATTTACTAGTTTGATGGTATTGAAATACATTTGAAGACATATTAAACATTAAAAAAAAACAAGTGGGGAGAGTCTGCTTAGACTTTCATTAAATGAGCTTCTCTAGGACTTCCAGATCCCTCTTGTTTATTCTGCCTCAATGACTGCCGCTGTCATGCTCTTCAATAATTCATAATTCCTCTAGAATTCACTTATCACTGTAGAAAAAAATTCCAAAAGCCATCAAACTTGATCTCCACAAAGAAGACAAAAGCTACCTGACAAATGAAATATTTTTGCTGGAAAGTAGAGAAGGGAGATGAGAGGGGTGCAAGTCAGCAATGAATTTTAGAGATGGAAAGAAAAGCCCTCTGAAGTATCAGAACAAAATACTTTTTACTTTACTCAAAAGAAAGCCAAGCCTTGCAGGGCGCTGGCTCACATTTCCCAAATTTCCCTGGCAGCTTTCCCTATTTCTTCCCTGAAAAGTCTTCCCTCTCCCATGGTTTTCAGTCAGGACTGCATTCTCCCTGCTGTCTGTTCCCCCTTAATAGTAAACCATGTGGAAGTGAAGAGAGGTCCTGTGAGGCTGAACTGTGTCCTGAGTATTACTGCACATGCACAGCGATCCTCCACAATGGATACTGCCCAAAGCGGGGCAAGAATGATCAGGAGAGGGGGAGGCGATGCAAGCAGGATAAAAGATAAAGAACAGCTGGGTTTTTTTAAAACAGGGCTGCCAGAAGACCTGCTTTTTCTGAGTGAAATGATTTGTTATATTGGTACACCCAGTAAGAGTCTCTTTGCCTTTTTACACTATGCATGAAAAACTTGTCATAAATCTTATGCTACCTTGAAAAAAGACTAAGAGCAGACAAAACACAATTCAACAAAGATTGTGTTTGAACCAAGGAACAGGGCAGTTCCATTGGGAGTCTTACATGTAAAAATGTCTGTAAAATCAGTTATCAAAAAAAGAAAAAAAATCAAATATTGTAGAGGTCTGAAGCATTTCACGGAAACAAGAGACAGGATAGCAGCGGTCGGACTCACTCTTGATTCACTCTGTAGCAGTTTTTTGCTGAAGCTGAGCTAACAACACAACAACCAGCTTATGTATGTCTCCGAAACACAGCTACAGAAGTCCTATCCTGCTCCCGGGTAATTTTAGCAAGCATTTTTCAAGTAACAAACTCTAATTTCTGTTCTTCTTCATTGTTTTTTAAACAATGTAGATGATACAATAGCAGATCAGATACAGTATCAGATGCTCATGACAAAGTAGGAAATGAAAGACATATCGTTGATAGCACTCCACAAAAATATATGTTAATTTAATTGTCCTAATTAATTTTTTCTATAAATATCTTTAAATCTTCAGTTATGAGCAAATACAATTGTAGAACAGCCATCCAGATTTATCCAAGTTTTCAAAAAATACAGTCAAATTTTCTCTTGTGACATCACATTTTTAAGTATATTTTTTTCCCCTAAACACTTTAAATGTATGCTTAATTTCACTTGAATATGATTGCAGAATGGCTTACAACAAACACTTCTTTACAAATCTAGAAATAATTCTTCTAAATATAGAGAGGCATTAAGTCAGATTTACAGGGTTTGGGGTATTTTGAGTACCTAAACACAGAGACATACTTGAACCATGTAAACTAAATCAAGAAAATCAAATCAACACTCTTTGCTTGCTAATGTACATTTTATACATCTCATATTTCTACAAATACTTGTAAACCACCTCCCTTTGAGCCATGACCTAACTTCCCCAAATAGAAACTACTTTGGGCTTTAAGTGAACTGCATTCTAAAACCACTCGCTTCTGCTAAAATAAGCACTCAGTATTAGACTTTAATATTCCCCAAACCCAGGAAAAAGGAGGTATGGAATTACTAAAATTGGTAGTTTACTTGCAAGTTGGTTTGCTTTTTTTTCCCCTAGGCTTTTCATTCCAGTCAAATCACAAATAGACTCTCTAGTTACTGTTCAGACTCTATTTCTGTTGCAGCGGTATGAGATATGGAGATTATTGTCAGTATCTCTATTTTGACATTTAAGGATTTCTGCATAAGGCCAGGGAAAGACTGTAACACACAATATGGGTTTTTCATTAGCAACCTGCAATGAAGCAGATCCAGACTGATTTGAAAGCAAACAGAAATATGGAGGAGACTTGTGAACTTTACAGCTACTTCAAAATCAGGGCACAGACTTCTACACTAGGATTTTACTCCTCTTAAAAGAAACTTTCTTCAGGCAAAATACAGATAGCTAAGGTAATATTCACAAAGGTTTACCAGTTATCTATGATAAGTATTGTTTAGCAGCCATCACAGCTTTCTAGTGAGCCAAGGGAAGGAACAGACATTGGAGATTAAAAACTTATAATTGTGACATTAGTCTATTCACAATCTGTAAGATATTTTTTGTGTGTACACTGGAAAACAAAATGTTGCCAAGCACACACAAAGGATTATTTTTTTCTTTTGAAAGAATGTGTTAGACATGAGTTTTTAACAGCAAAATCTTGTAAAACAGAACATGGAAGTCACAATGCATTACAGAGGTCACTTCAGTTTTGGAGTTTTGTGGAGGTTTTGTGTTTGTTTCTGTCTATTTAATTAAATTAGTAAGGCAAGTCTATGTGAATCAGAAGAATACATTTCCAATCATGTAAGCATATGGAAAGAAATTTCAGTTGAAAGGAATGACCAGAGACAAAAAGGGAATTTTAGAACAGTATTTGTGCAAAGTCAATATTGTTTAAAATGTGGTGGTTGAGATGAGGACAGATATTTCACCAGGACCATAGTATTTCCATTACTTTTCTACTTCTCATGTGATCTTTCCCTGAAATGCCTTAAAAACCCCCATGAAATATAACCAGTCTCCTACTTCTTTGCAAAGATCACAGCTGTGTTATGACAAGAACTGTTTTACTGGAACTGACCAGATAGCATTCACATCCTGGACTTTAATCTTAAAAGCCACTATTTAATAGTTCAACAATTGCATTAAATTGTCAAGTTTTACAATCCTGTTTAATCATCAAGAACTACTTCTGGACCATGATCTCACTATCCGCTACATGAAACAATGTTAGGATCTAATTGATTCTTGCATGAGACATCATGGGCATAAAAGCAAACTTGGCTCCCTTACAAGGTAAGCATGGAGACACAGTATAAATCTTGAACCTGAAGATCCACTCATTCTTTTCTAGGGTCTAAAAATTTTACCTAGGATATGAAAAAAAAATGTCTTTGAAATGAAAATGAAAAGAAAAAAATAAAGTCACCATTTATGAAAGGGGAGTAGGAGGGCCTCACTTAGGAAAATGCAGGAGTAGGACTGAGTAGCTCCTTCAGTTCTTTGTTTCATTCATTAAATTAAATAATAAAGAGGAATTCTTGATAGCAAGGGAACATCACTGGCACCAGCAGCATTTCTCAGAGGCTGCCATGTAATGCAACTGTGAAGTGCAGTCCTTAAGTACTACTTAGTAATAACTACTGTAGAAAATTGTATCTCAGCAGAAATGCACTATTGATTGTACCACTGATATTTGTAGAATAAAGATTATTTTTCATCAGTACTCAATTGTTTTCTTAGTTAAATAGCTGTTATATGTTTCTTAATGTAGAAGACTGTATGGGACTCTGTTCATTAAATAACAGCCTCAAAAAACTCAAGATTGTGACATAGTTCATAATTTATCTTTTACACGGTTTTACTGAAGTGCATGAACTGTTCAGCAAGTAGAACATGCCCAAAAAATCCTGGGCTATAAATTGTTGGATTTACTGACATTTAAATGAACCTTAGAGGAGTGTGTTTCTCTCATTTCCTGGCTTGCGGACAACAACTATAACCATAATAAACTTCCAGTTACTGGCAGAGTAGGACAGACTGTACAGAGATTAAAGGAAGTAGTCTGGATATCATGGAATATTCAGTGATTACCTATGCATAATTAAATAATTATTGTAATAAATTAATACAGTTCTTATGTAATATGTAATGAAATACTGCATTCAACTTAGAAAGATATTCTAAATATTGATTTCTCCAATGGCAGCCACAATAACTTGTACAGTCAATACAGTGAAATTTGAGTCATCTTCATATTAAGTAAAATGCAATTAATATTGCAAGGTTAGACTCAACATATTTGTTACTTATATCTAACATGCTTTTATTTCTGAAGAAGACAAAATTAGCAACCAAGTAACTGTGCTTCACCAATAGATGATGTTGGTGTTGCACAGTCCATGTGCTAGAACTCATGAAAGATTTCTGGGAAGTTTAAATGGTCTGCTTCTACCTAAATTCCAACAGTAACTTTTTTTTTCTTTTCACACATATGAAAAAACCATGTAGAAGAAGGACAACTTTCTTATCCTCTGGGCTGTACTCTATCCATTGGTCTGAGTTTCCCCTTCACCACAGAAATGTTATTTCTATTATTTAGAAATTCTGTGTCTAACTGGAGCAGCAGTAAACTTCCCTAATAGAAGAGATAAATTAAAGACCAACAGTAGGGAACAAAAGAAGAAGATTTGAATATAGTGCCTAAGCTTTCTGCAGTAGCTCTTCATGTCTAGAAACTAAGCCTCAAGTTTCTTGGACTTTTTTTTTTGTTGGGAGGAAGTTAGGAGTGTAAATTTTGCTTAGATAGAAGAATACAGAAGAAAATCAACAAGGTGACTTTACCGAGGTCGGGAAGGAAGGTTTAGAAAAATTCTTTTCTACTCTCACCACGTTTTCTCAATTTTGTCCTTAGTGTCACTTATTCATTTCTAATAGATCCACGGTTCTTAAAAATTCATTACAGTAATTTCTTACTTCAATATTTCAATATACAATTTTCAGTTTAGGGTTACCAGTTTTGTAGAAGATTTTGGGAAAACTGCAGAAGATTCTTCCCATTGCTGTCTTCTCCGCAGTTGATACTGAGCTCTCTTTTTCTAACTGTTAAGACCATAAGGTCATCAGGTAACAAACACATTTGGTTTTATTATGAGAGCTAAAATTAAATTGCAGCTATCAGGAAAAAAGCATAGTTGAAAAAACATAGGCCTTTTGTATTGTCTTACATCATTACTATATTCTTTCTTCACAGCAAACTTGGATATAAATTACAGTGTGTCATTTAATACAAATATTTAATAATATTAAACAGTATATTAATACTAATATTTAATATTACAGTAAAATTGTCAGAAAGTTCTGTTGATTTTACTATAAATATAAATATTCAATATAAATATAAAGCAATGATCCCATAAGTAGGAAAAAGCAGACATATTTACTTAGCTGAAAATAATTTTTTTAGCTGAAAGGCATCTTATATGCAGAATGTCAGAAGAGGGGAATATGACTGAAGATGACTAGAAATGGACAGTTAGCTATGAGCACCTAGAACTTAAATAATCTCCGTGCAAACAGCTGAACTCTACCCTGGTAATATTCACTGAATTTAATTTCCTAATATTTCTAAAACAATAATGTAAACCAAAGAAGCCTCAGAGTTAGGATATTGAAGGGCGAATATTTACTGAATCAAACACAACAAGCATAGGACAACTTGACTATCTGAATTTAAATATATGAATAAGAACAAAACATAAAGGTAACAGGAAGGGAATTTATCCAGACAAATGAAAAGCATATAAAGATTTCTGTGATCCAACAGAAAATCTTGACGTTTCTCTCTTTCTTCAATTACTTTTGAGAATCTTTAACTGTTAAAGAAGATCCACAAGAAATACTAAAGACACTACCATTTCCTTGTTCAAAATAGGCTTCTAGAGAATGAAAACCAGAAATTACATCCTTCCATTGAAAGCAATGTACTGAAAATCAAGACACAGGTTGAAATTCATAAAAAAGCACTTGGAAGTAATGAAGAATATCTGCAGAATTGTGACATTGAGATTTACTGCTCATATCCAGAGGGAAAATGTTTTCAATAAGACAGCTAGAAAAAAATCCATTAAACTATGACTGCTTTTTCCTTTTCTCTTCAACTATACCACTCTCAGCATGCCTTAGAAGTACATGCACTGCAATGTTTCCTTTGAGAATCTTTTAGATAAAGATTAGTTTAAGTGAAAGTCTCTGAAAAAACAGTACTATGTCCAAACTGAAAATGGGAAGAGAACTGAAGAACTAAAGGAGAAAGGAATTGTGTTTTCCTGTTTAGGAAACCTTTCCTAACCTTTTCAGGCTATCTGCCCACTGAATCCTTATGAAATTTTATTTCACAGTTCCTCTAGTGTTTGCTTTATCAATCCATACTCCATGCTCTTTACATATTTGTATATTGTCTTCCCATCTTGTCTTGGCCAGTGTCTTAAGGGCATCAAGTATGTTTAGTCTCTCCTGTTGATGCTAAAAAAAGTTGACTTTTCTCTGTAAAAATTATTTTTAAACTGCTTCTTCAATCAGATGAAGCTCATAAAATTATGAAGACCTGTTCAATTTTGCTGACCTGTCTTTTTAAGGCTAATACAGTGACACTGCTTCACACTGGCATGAAGCAAGGTCAGCAAACGGACTCACGTACTGGAACTCCTCTTGTCATGGCACTGTACAGCTCTGCCTGAGCTCAGAGGTGCAGAGAGCCCAGTTAACATCACTGTTATGCTCCCAATTTGCACAGGCACAGCATAATCTTCTGAAGGTCAGAAATGGATGTCTAGTATCCAAGCCATAATAAAATGGAACCCAAATAATAAATTGCAAATATTCCACTTGCTGCAACAAGGTATCTTAACACTACGACATCTTATGTTTCTAATGTACAAGGGAAGTATCAGTAAAACATGCTTCAAGATATTCAGAAACCTAAAGCAAGATTTACAAGATAAACCAATGAATATGTGCATATTAATTTTTGGGAAGGCAGTGTAAAATTCTAACTTCAAAGATATCATATTCTCTTTCTATCAAACACATGCACAAAAGCTACTCTCACACAAATATTAGATGGTAGATGCATTTTCTGAAGTGCAGACACAGCCTTACCTGCATTTCTTGGCAAAAGGAAGCAGTTGGTCCAAAAAGAATCTGACACTGCTCATCTGCAGTGTACGTCATTCCTGGGAGCTTAGAGGGAATAATCACAGAATTGAGGCTCTGAGGATTCGTCTGTACCAGACAGTTACTGGCCTTTGACCTGGTGATATGCAGAGATTCATACGCTGAGAAATCCGAGGGTCTGACTGCCATGCCAACTTAAACTTGCATACAACATTCAAAATACATGGACAATTATAATTTTAATTATAATAGTCAGCACTGGACTACTGCTCGTGTTTAAAATTACATGGCCTGTTTGTTATAAGTTAATCTGTTCCGTTATTCTACATTTGCAGAAAGACAATATAAATGATCAACATTTCAGAAAAGTGCTGGACAACATTTTAGCATAAAACTTACTTAATGGGTAAAGGTTTTCGTGGCCAAACATTTCAGTACACAGCATATTAATATATAGCAAACACAGTGACACATAAAAAATTTTTATATAAGTATATAAAATTATAATCATACCCCTGAAAATATAAAAATCCATGCCATTGTTGAAAACAGATATTAGTAAATCTAATATTAGATTGTGATGATTTAAAATATTTTGACAAATTTTGTAAAACAAATCTCCCAGAGGAGTAAAAAACATTGAAAACTAATTATTTCAGTATATTTATTGCATCTATTTCTAAATGACATACAGCAAGAGTTCTTTTCTTGAATTATATACCTGAGAAATCTTTCCAGATCTTCTCTGCTGCACTGAGACCATGAAACATCCCCAAGATTCTGTCCTTTAATCCATTCTCCAGACATGATATGAACACCATCTGCACAGGATGGGTGGTCATTGTCGTGGTTTATCCCCATGCTGAATTTTGAAGTTATTAAAAATAAAACAAAGTGAAACAAAGTAACAGGTTGTTTTCACAACTTTTTAAAGTTAAAACTCTTGCAAAGGGCTGAAAATAGCTCATATATATTACATGTAGGAAACCACTTTTGATTATTTTTTCCATGGTATCTTTCATAGAAGTGCACGTAATCATGTATAGACGACTATTTTATAATTAAAGATGGAAGTGGAGCTGCATTTATTTGATGAGAAATATTGCATTCTAATCAGTTCAATACATATTTTGGATAACTTTTTGAATTTTCAGAACTGCACAATTGCAAATTTAATGAATACTATTTCTCTTTTAAATGGGCAACATACTCTTATTTTTTAAGATCAGTGAATATTTTGGCAGTCATTCTACCTTCAATCTGTATGGAACAGATTGGTTGAAATTTTATGGAATATTAAAATGATCACTACTTTGATGGGCAATTATTGTGTCCAAAGATAAAAACACCTAAATGATTTTTCGATCTCTTGTTAACAATAACACTTATGAAGAAATTAAATTGATTTTGATTATAAAGACACATCCCAGAGAGTTCTCACATTCAATGCATTGCAATGAAAAATTTCACTGAATATCTGCATGAAACTCCTGTTTTAACTGAAGACTCACTGT
Source organism: Melozone crissalis (assembly GCF_028551555.1). NCBI lineage: Eukaryota > Metazoa > Chordata > Aves > Passeriformes > Passerellidae > Melozone > Melozone crissalis. Next base: position 31,035,770 of record NW_026535783.1, on the reverse strand, counting down.
CATTCTCATTCAGAATTAGCAAACAGAGAGGAAGAAGAGGCACCTAAATAAAACTAAGATTTTCAGAATTAGCTAAGTGGATCATGCTTGACTAATATTACAAGAAATAAATACACTCTACTGTCTTTGGAGATTTACAAAAGGGTGTGAGACTACACTCCAGAGTATTGGATTTAAAATAGTGCTGGAATTTTGCAGCATTACTATGCCCTGCAGAAAAGCAAAACTTCAGGTTTAACAAAACTCTATGCCTTGTATTGATTCTTTCACTTACAGACTGCAAAGACAGAGTAAATTTTCTGTGTCTACAAAAACTGGAGTACATTGTGGTTCTCCTTATTTCACCACCCCACAGTGGCAAATGGCAAAAAAGACCTGTCTCCCTACACTTTTCTTCTCCACTCTATCCCAAAATCCATTCATGACTCAAACCATACATAAATTTGCAATTTGCTTTACCTTTTGTTTACTAATGAAATTAATGGAAATATCATGTAGGACTTTACCTTGCCTATAGAAGTGCTCTATCTCTTACACTGATGTGTACACCCCACACTCTGAAGTACTGGAACAGTGCTTTCTGCAAAAATTAGATAATTTTGCTATCTCTAAACCATGTAACAGAACTGAGGCAAGCAAATGCGTCTAACTCTGATCTTAGCCTCTGTCTTTTCCTGACCTGCCTGAATGGCACAAAACAACTATGCAGAAGTGCCTCTGCACTTGCCTTACATTCTTACTGCATGCCTCACATGCAGAATTTGAGACGTGTCTATCCCCAGAATTATTTACACCCATTGGAACTGGGCAGGAAGACACAGGAAAGCTGGGGATATGTAACCTAGTGGACTACATAAGAAAAAATTTTGCTCATAGCTCTTTGCGTTTTATGCTTCCTTAATGCAAAAGTAGTAATTTAAAAATACTCATTTGTCAGCATCAGATACACTGTAGGATTTTAACTAAAACATTTACAACACAAAATCTTGACCAAATGTATTATAAAATTCATGGCTCCAATTTATGCAGAGTGGAATTAACACATTTATATGTTATTTAAAATACTTTTAAGGTGAAAATTACAAAACCCCTGTAATTTCTAATTATGATCAATTCCCTTCACTCCGAAAAACAATTCTTGAAGCTTGACTTTGTCACAAAATATTCTGTATAGTCAGCCAAAGAAATTTGTGCTGAGCTGAACCATTATCTTGATTATTTCAAAAAACACAAGCCACCATTACAAAAATATATAAGCGCATCCCCCTTTTTCCAATCTACTATTACAGAAGCATTTTATGAAGTTTATTAGCACAAGAATTCCCAGGAAAACATTGTATTTTAAAACAGGAAGTGGTTAAAACTGTTGTAATTATAACAGCTGTGAAAATTACCTACATTAAGCACTAATAAAAAACCTAATTCCAATAATCTTCCAGTACTTCAGCTGTCCATACTTTCATAACACTTCTATCCTGCTTTGACATTCAATTGTAGTTCAAAATAGCTGTACTAAGCCAATGGAATTCATCCCTCAATTCTCTTCCCCCTCCAAATTAAGTACATGTAAAAAATCCAGAAAACAAGAAACACAAGTACTGAACCCTTTGCCTACCTGAACGAATAGGCATTCAAAAATGCCTATTCAAAAGACAAATACACATTTTAAGTTAACATCAATTAACTAAATTTCAGGACAATATCTCAGAAGTAAGCTAAATAAGCAGCAGTTTTCTTCAGTGAGTGTTTTTGATTCCTTCTGTAGCACGTTAACGGCTGCATATTTTTATCTGACCTTGTATCAATTACAAGACCAAATAAAAGTCAGTGTGCAGCAGGACTGATTTCTGATTTCATTCCTCACATCACATTGTTTGTGGTGAAAAAAAGAAGCTGAACAGTCATTGCTTCTTTTTCAACACGAGAGTAATTGGTGTAAGCATGTATACCTACTCCTCCATTAACAATCAAGAACATAATATTACTCAGCTTGCAATGGTGGTTGTGATATTTTCTAGCCCCTCTTGCTACACATGAAAGACATAACTACATCCTTTCACTGATACAAAGGCACCACATAAACTGCGCCTGTGTAAGGTGCTGCTCTGTCTCTTCCTATAGAATGAGTGCATTATGGTAGCACTCAGCACAGTGCTCCCAATCCTCTCTCCCACAGCTGTGGTCATCCAACCTCATACAGGAGTAAAGCAACACTATGTGCACGTGGGAGGAAGACAAAGGAATGTGGGATTATAAAATAACTCTGTAACAGCCTCAAAAAACCACAATTAACAAAGAAGACAGTGTAGTACTTTAATAAGTAGTACTACATGTCTATATACAGAAACAAATTATATTTTTAAGAAAAGAAATGGTATTTTTTCTGTGTTGCATAAAAATGTTTTACCGATTCTGGTTAAAGGCTACATAGAGCAGATAAAATATGCAAGTGGGAAGTATTCGATAAAATGCCTTCCCTAAATAAAATATTAGCAATATTTAAATTCACACTACGCAAATTAACTATATTTTAATAATCTCAGTTTTAAAATATTTTGACAAACAGATTTAGTCCAATAAACTCCACTAACAGATAATTCAAGTCAACTGAAAAAAAAGGTTTTATCTAAAAACCCTCTAAAACTTTTTTAAAGGAGTTTTTATTTGATACCATGTATAAAAGTGGAATCATTTTTGCTAAATCTTTAATATGCAAGTAGAAATAATACAAAGAAACAACATCACTAAATTCTGTGTATTTAGAATTAATAATATTAGCTCAATATTTCAGTAAAAAGGCAATTCTTTTACAATTAACTACAGCTGCAATTATACGTGTACAGCTGGAATAAAAAAGGCAATAGCATCTCTCCTGTCACTTTAGAGAACAGCTTATATTCTTGCATTCAAAATGTATTCCAGTGTCAACATACTGAACAAGCACCAATTAGTACTATTTTACTTCACCTAATCACAGTGGAGTATTACAAAATCAAAGCTCTTTTAAGCCTCAAAAGAGGATCCTCAGACATTATTCTATATTTAAATATGCTACATAAGGTTATGCACACACCTTGAAATAATTAGGTCTGCACTATTTTAAATTACTTCTTACCATAGGACATCAAAATTCTTTGACATGTGCTACTTTCATGACAATATGCATTTGCTCAGTGACCCCACATGCTTCCAGATAAAAGCTTTTTATTATTTATTCATTATTTTGTTTGTGTTTTGCAAATGGTAGATGATTGTTGTCACCACTCTATCACACTTAAAATGCAAACAGCGCACCTGAACAAGAATGATGTTGTTAAACCAGAAACAGGCAGAGAAGGGACAAAGATTAAATAGTATCAAAAAATTATTATATGAGCAATTAATTGGGTTAGTTCAGATAGATGTGGAGAATTACTTTAAGCTTATCTGTAAACAAAAACTGAGAAATTAAAAAAAAATTAAAGGGAACAACTAAAGCTCAGATTTTCATAGTCATTAACAGTGAGACAGATTAGGAATAAGAGGTAGATTAAGAAAAGTGCAAGAGCAAGTGCTGGATCAAGGAACCAGCGGTGTTCAGTACAATAAACAGAATGTTCAATATGATAAATAGATTCCCAAATAAAGGACCTATTTATTCCAAGTGATATATAGAACAAAAGAACAATGAGTGCAAACTGCAGATCAAGTATAATACTACTAGTATGAGCTCAGGAAAGACTGAAAATTACTAGAAAACTTTCCCCTTGTGAAGGAGAAAATAAATCTCTGAATGCAGTTGCCAGTTTATACCTGTGATGTATGATGGGATCACATTCCATTTGATTTGTTTAAAATTCATATTGGTATAAGTGATTACTATACAGTATTTGTAAATTCTCTGCAACCATTATCCTAGATAATTTTATATTTTGTGAAATAAATCACTAATATAATAAATTCTGTACCTTAAAAATAAAAATAACTTTAAAAAGTATTATTAATAATGAAGTATTATCTTCCTTATTATTTCCATTGCTTTTGTTATTTTATCATTTTGTGCAATAGTACAGTAGAATGATGGAAACGTTTTAAACTATGGACCCCAAATTTACAAGGCTTAACAGCTTATATGCAGTTTTATAGCACAATGATTTACATACCAGTTTGTCTGATCTCCAATTCTGCAGTATCATGAGGATGTATTTGATAAGTGAATATAATACCCCTTATGTGATTATCACAGACAGAAAGACAGCAGCTACACTACCTTCTTAGTACTTTTATTGCACTTTTTCAACAAAATTATTTATCACACTGCTATCTTTATAGAGAAATATATATAAAAAAGGCCAGACTAGTAGAAGGATTTTATAAGCTCTTTTATGTTGGCTTGTTGGTTATTTTTATGTCCTAGTTAGTGAAGTATTAAGTGCTGTATGATTTTTATATGTCCTTTAAAACAAATGAGATGATTTCTCAGATGATTGAATAAATGGAGTAAGAAATCTTTCAACCGGTAAATTAATTATTTAGCTAAAAGTGAAAGGCGGTTGACCAACTACAGAAAAATTATGATGGTAAAAGGTAAAACATGATTTCTTTTGAAAAGAATTTATATTCAAAGGAAAATCTACCAAACAAGGAAATCTCCATCTTCTTGTTAAAAATTATATGATCAGAAAAAGTAAAAATCAATAACTCTATGCAACTGTTATTTCCCTTTTGTAAATCATTGCTCATTCTCCACAATGCTGGAAATTCAGATTGCATTTTCAGTCTTAAAACAACTGGGTAAAAGTAAAACATGCACATTAGTATAGGGATTTTAACATATGCTGGATGCTGCTGTCTAGCTGACTTGGCAGCTTTTGCAGAACAGCTTTCTTGTCTAACTCCAGTACTTCCACCACCATGCTTCCTGCTGCTGGATCCAGACAAACTACTGAGCCACAGTCCTTTGACTGAAGTATACAAATAATTTAAAGGTTTTCTGTGACAGGTATATTTAGCATCATAACATTAAAATATACATTGCTCTTCCTGAAGGCTTTTTTACAGAAATGATATAATACCGAAGAAATATTGGCTTCTGGTAAATATGACACCCCTGCCACATTGCTGAGCTATCACAAAATCAGTGAACAGCTATAAAAAAACAGGTTTTGTATTAACAAAAACATTGACATTGTTATGATCTTTTGCCAGTTTTTTCACATGTATTCTAAATGTATCAGATTATCAATTAAGCTTTTGCATCCTGTAGGATGTTTTTCAGTTACTAATTGTTTTTTTTACAAATGTTATCCTAAGGAAAATTTAAGATAAATCCATCCAGGAACAGTATAGCCTGGCAGAAACACAACCCTTAACACCTTCTAGAGAGAGAATTGAATAATCTTAACTTCATGTAAAAAAATCATATCTTTTCATGTTACTAAAATGCTGATGCAGTGCTTCTTCCCTGTCTCTGTGCTTCATTTCTTCCTGAGCTGTTTCTTCAACTGTCTTGCCACTAGCAAAAGGTTGGATTATTTCTGCCTGGTATTGCAGCGATGTGATGCATGAACGTGATTAGAACTGGACCAACAAAACTAATTTTTTTCATGGTTTTTAATACCAGAAACATTTTGAGTACAAGTAAACATAAATGTGAAGTATGTTAACAGACTTCATTATTTTCTGTCATCTGTAATCTTAAATGTGTTTTGTTGTACAATTTTCAGGCCACTGAAGTTTGGAAATATACACCCATGTGCCCAGTAAGATCCTAAGCTGATTTAAGTCAGCAAAAGTATATGACTGTGGAACAAAGATGTCGACTTTGATGTGGATGCAGGCAAAAAAGAGACTATCAATTTTTAAAGAACTTACCCACTAAAGCATGAAAATGAATGTAAGGTAATCTCAAGGACTTGCATAGTTGAACATCTAATATATATATACTTCTAACTTCATTAAAGTAGTTTTAAAAAAAGAAAAGAAAATCCTTTCAAGACCATTCAGTGCAGTGTTAGTTTAACTGCAAGAGTTTAGAATAGTTATCTTATGAATACTTTTCCTGACCTATCAGGGAAAAAAAGTGATGAAACTACTAGGGTGGTTTTGTACAAATCATGTTTGAAATAGAGAATATGTAATGCTGAAATGCAATACAAAGCTAAAGTCTCCTGCTAATTTTTATCAACTAAATAAGTTTCAAGGAAAAAGGAAAGCACATTACCTTTCTTTTTAAGAGTAATTTTAAAAAGCAGTTTCTTATTAAACAAGTACTATGCTTTATAGATAAATACTCCTATAAAGTTTCCAATTTTTAAACAAGAAGGATAGAAAATTTCACAGACAGTAAAAAATACAAAAATAATATAAAAATAAGAGAACCATATAATCATATAATGGTTTGGGTTGGAAGGGACATTTAAGATCATCTAGTTCCAAACCCACTGCCACAGACAGGGCAACTTCCACTAGACCAGGTTGTGGTCAAAATTCCACCCTGTCTGGTCTTGATCAACTCAACATGGGGAGTGCACAACCACTATGGACAACCTGTTCAGTGCCTCACCACCCTCACAGCAAAAAATCCTAATATCGAATCCAAACCTACTCTCATTCAGTTTAAAGCCATTCCCCCTTGTCCTGATACCATGTGCCTTTGTAAAAGCTCTCCAGGCTCTACTGCAGGTCTCCTTTAGGTCTGAAAGGTGCCATGGGCTTCCCCCAGAGCCTCCTCTTCTCCAGGCATGTCCACATTGTATGCAGCTATGCACAAAAAGAAGGGAATTATAACAATTTCTGTGTAAATCTGTAATGACACAAATATGTGTATGGGAAAGATGATTGCCTATAGCTGTTGTGCATGTATTTTAAAAATCACTACAAAGCTCAATTTTCCAAACAGTAGCTGTACTTTTCAAACTATTTTACTCAAATTAGGCTCCTGTCTCTACACTTCAGTTGACTTTGATTTGAACAGAAAACTCAGTGGTGATGAAAACCAGCCAAAACAGTCAAAGTTCAACATCTCTGATAGTACCCACAGATAAATTAATATCCTTATCTCTTGGATATTTCCTTCTTGGTCTGGAAAACCCAGCTTTAGACCATTAGCCAAAAAGAACAGAAAAAATTAAGAAAGAAACAACTAGAGGGAAATTAAAGACTTTGCAGTTGGAATAAAGCCACAATGACATGAATTTTCCCTATCCAATACCCTAATAGCCCATGGTGTTGTATGGGAGAGAGACAGAAGCAAGATTATTTGGGGACAGCTTATCAGCACATTCTCCACCGACACTGTGGGACCCTTGATAAACTGAGTGAGGATTTCATACAACTTTTTAATACATTCACAAAGAATATATGCTTTCTGCTTATTAACTACTAAATAGGTGATTCAGAAATTCCACAGACTCCCTGTTCATCACTAAAAAATATGTGGCAGAATATCCTGAATTTTAGTAACAGTTACCTCTCATATTCCAAAAATGCTTGTCAGAAAAAGAATGCAGAGGTATAAAATTAATTCTGAAGAATTACACCAGTTTCTCTTTTAAGTGGCTAAAACAACTTCTAAACTACACTTAGAGCACTTAATAATTGTAAATTAACATATTTTGAGATGCAGAAATTTACATCCGTTCTGTATTTCTCCATCCTTCAAAAGGAATCCTAGCCCTTAGAGGGCCATCATTCAAGTAAAATCACATGTAGCTTGTTAACCTCAACACCAGCAATTGTCACTCTTATCTCTGTCCTCCACACAATGTCTTTTAATTAACTGTTATTAGTTTTTACTTTGTAATGTGACCTCATTATGTAATTACCTAATTGCTTAGTAAATTTATTTTAAAAATTAGAATATGTTTAATAAAACCAAGTCCATTAATGTGATACAGTTTTTAATGACCAATTACACACAATTCAAAAATCAACTGTTGACTTACATAATTTCTCAATGTCATTAAAATCTCTACATCCAGATACACAAGGCTAGAACAAAGACATTTCACATTGCAAAGGAAGGTTTAGCCTGCTATTGTATTTCATTGAGAATATTTCTCTTCCAATTGGAAAAACAAAAGTAAACCAACACCACAACGCTTAATAAACATCCATGTATCAGAATGTATTTAATATAAGGGCGTCTTCTTCCATACAACTGGCTACAGGACAAGGACATGGCCTCAAGCTGTGCCAGGGGACGTTCAGTTTGGATATCAGGAAAAATTTCTTCAATGAAAGGAACGCATTAGAACTTTATATTTGTCAATACAATGACAACTGGTAATGTCTTTGTCTGTATATGCTCTCAGGAAATGAAAATCAACAGCATCTATATTGCTTAAGTTTTGAATCTATTTGTACAATAATTTATGAGCAAGAATATCTGTTGTACAAAACGGAAAAAAATTGTTTCTCCTTTATCCTTCAAGAAGCAAAGTCTTTGAGAAAGCTTTTGGTTCTACGCTGCTGAACTAGAGTCTTCACAAGAGCGACTAGAATGGCTAAAGATATTACATACAAAAAAGCCAAGGTAGTAGTTAAATGACCTCAAGACTCAGAAAAAGTTAGTGAAAATTTTCTAGAAAAGATGATGTATTGTAGGAGCCATTTATGACTAGTCTGTATGGTGAGCATTTAATCTCTGCTTCTGAGGCAGTTAAGAACAAGCAAGACAAATCTCTGTAAGAGATACTCTAGATATATTTGAAGCTGCTCAAGTCCTTTCCAATAGGATCTACATTCAAATGTTTGTCTTCAAACATTTTTATATTGTCTCTTCACAAAGCTTCAACTACTTCTAGCATCTTCGTTGCAATTGCAAGGGCCTGGCTGGCAGAGACACCCATGCAGAAAAAACCAAATCTCTCTAAAATGTCACCCTACACTCCTCGGTGCAAGACTGCTGTGTTTCAGATTGTGACAGCTAAGGACTCTGAATCCATCATGAAGCAGGAATCTCTCCTCTACACCTCTTCATCTTTGGCACTGGGGGGTGCTCTTTTTTTTTCTTTTCTTTTTTTTTTTTTCTTTTCTATACACTATGTGGTCTGTTATAAACCTTCATTAGTTTGGACTTCTTGAAGAAATGTCTGGTTCAATCAACATCTTGTCCTTTAGATTAACACAAGATTTTATTTATTCTTTATTTCCACTTTCTAAAAGTATCTTTATTACATCACCCACAGAGAATTGTCAGGATATCTCCAACAACACCCAAATGCAATTACAATCATTACCAGTGAGAATATGATGGCTGGGATACCATCATGATTTGTTTTTCCACATTCATTTGAATTAGTATGAAAGGATTTGAAAGCTCTAAAATTTCATATGTAGCCTTGTAACACTTTTATTTCCCTGGGATTTATATATCAGCAATATAAGTTTTATGTTCCTGTAGGAAGACTGTGTAAATTCCTTCTTTTTCACAGTCCAACTGCAATGCAAATCCATGAAGATATTCCAAGTTCACAAAAAAATGTAAGGTAGGTTATAGAGTCTGACCTGTGCTGCAGTCTTGGAAGAACTGCTAGCAGCAAGAGTGAGCTTTTCTGTCTACCTTGTTTTATGTACGGACTGCTGTTAGGAGGCGTTAGGAAGTCAAAGATAGGTTTGATTGTCTTCTGCAAGACAAAAACCTTACCAGTATGTAAGCATATAAACTTCTTAAGATCCATATCCCACATTCGGAAATTTGCTATTGCACAACCAACACACCACCCGTAACTTTGCAAGAACATTACCTATCACCATTTTTCAGTGAGCATATGATGTTGTACTTTTTGTTGATTGAGATGTCTCTTTTTTCAAATACAGTAATTTTTCAGCAGAGGCTTTTATTCTCTAAAAACACTTTTATTGTGTTGGTCATAAAGCAGTGTATCTGTTATTATCATACTTGCAGTAAACAATTATCTAATTTACTCTACCAGTGAACTTATCTGCAGATCATAATCAGTGATTGTTTAATTCCCCTTATTTTTAGTTTACTGCCATCAGAATAAGTTTACAGAAAATAAATCTTCTTCTACCCATTCCCTCTTCCAATGCCAGCAAACACTACAGCAAAAAATAGAAATAGAATGATGTTTAGCTACAAAACATGAATACATATTTCTTTTTAGGTCTTTCCTTATCACAACTATCATGCAAGCAGGCTGGCTTACATTAACCAGGAGATTTTTTTCTGCAGTTATGAAAATACAAAAAAAAAAGAAAAGAAAGAAACATAAAATGTCAATTTCATGCAGCAACTCATACTTCTGTCAATCTTTAAATAATTGCTCTGTATTTGCTTATTTTGTATCCAGAAAAAAAATCAATACAAATATTTTAATTTCCAGTGTCTTCTTATAATTAACTTCATTTTTCAACATTAGATGTTAGGATCTCCATTCTCAGGAAGCTTGACCAAATTTAAACCAAGTCACTTTCAATTCAAAGTATTTGTCCTAAGATACCTAACTACACACCTAGCAAAACATCCCTCTCTGTCGTCACTCTGAAACTGACATTATAATACAAATACACAAATACCTGGCACAGACACTGCATAAAAAAATGATAGAGTAATACATACTCCCTTTTTATTTCAGTTTAAATTAAGACATTTTTTATTTCCTTTTTTTTTTCAAGTAATGAAGGCAAGAATGAAGTTGAAATCTTATTAACAGATTTTATTATTGCAAAATATTAATTTTTCACTTTGGGCTAAAATATTTGACACTGAATGAGTAAAAGCATCCAGCCCAGCTGTGAAGGACAGCTAACTTCACCTTCATTTTGCCATCCTTTTCTTCTTCTAAGACGAAAAACATTAATGTTGCAATGACCAATGACTGTTCTACACTATAACAGGATCTATCCTGAGAAAGCCAAATTAAATAAGGGCTCTTCCAACTTATGATCTCATTAAAATGCTTGCTGGCAGCAATTGTTAGAGTTGGACCTGTTACACAATACCACAGTCAGCACAGAACAAACATCTTGGGGCACCTGATTTTCCCCAGACAATAGCAGTCTTTCCAGTTAATTTATTTATTTTGTAGCTATAAAGATTTTTGTATTACTTCAAGTCATAAACAATTTGTTAAGCTACATACCATATATTGATACATATTATTAATATTATTATTAACAGAAACACTATTTTCTGAATTTTTCATTTAAATCCCCTCCTTAGAGAAAGAAAGGAAAAACTGAAGTACACAATCAAATTAGACAAATCGCAGTAGTATTACATGCAAGTGAATAAAAGGCTTTAACATTCACATACTTACTTGTGACCCATTTCATGGGCAATTGTAAAAGCCAGATTCAGACCATTGTCCTCTGCAATAATACATTTTCGTTTTTCACTGCACATTCCACTCAGGTATGCTATACCTAGGAAACACAACCACCACAGTCAAATATTTTGTGTTATTACTAATTTTATAAATTACAGCTTAATTAGACCCAAACAAGACTGAAACCTTGTTGTGGTCAGAACCATCCAAGTATATAAACAGGTACCTGACAACGGTTTACTTACTCAATTTGCAACCAGTGGTAAAATTACCTCACAGTAATGATTACACGGACTGCAATGTACAGAAAATGCATCCTTTAAAAGCATTACTCGGTACCTTAATGAATTGTGATAGAACATGCGTATGAATGTCAATACGGCTGTAAAGGAAAATAAATGTCTACAGCAATAGGACACAAGTTTGAACAGGTATTTCCTCTGACAGAAGAATCAAGTGCACAGAGTTGTCCCTCTACATTTATCACTACTAATTATTCATAAAGCGTTCAGCATGTTAGTGGTTTTAAAAACATTTAGAAGAGTCAGATGTGCCAGAAGAGTTCATAGGAGACTGCAGCCTGTCAAACATATTTAGTGTAGAAGCTATAATGCCTTTACTACATAATACCTTAGTTTTCAAAAAACGCAACGAAGCCTTAATGGTGGGGGTTTGAGTTCAAGCTCAGCTTCTTAAAAGTAGAGCGTCTGTAACTGTAAAAGCTTGAGGAACATGAAACTTAATTTGGGTAATGGTAAATTTTTCAGACCACAAACACATTTAGTGGGGATGATTGTCGTCGTTCCTTGTTTGAAAATCTGGAGTAAGCAATCAAAACACTGTTTCAAGCGTTTGGCCTTCTTCCCAGGAACTTCCTTTCAATGGAATGGTGCCCTCCAGTTCAGCATGTTTGCTGGATTATTTGCATGTAAAGGTCAAGTTTGAAATGGTTGACAGTATTTGAAATTCAGTCATAATTATCATTCCAATTTAATAAGATAAGCCTTTCTTCTTACAGTCCAAATATCTGTCAGTCTGTGAGCACAACACTTCGCCCACAAGTAGTAGTAAGCCCATCACTATTCTGCCAACTCTTGAGTATTGCCCTCAAAAGAACTGGCTGAAAGCTTTTGGACACAGAACTTTTGACAAAAAATGGTGTCCAGGACTGAACAAAACAATGACAAATAAAATTTGAATAAGGCAGAGTATTTAGACTTTTACTATTTGTTTCCAAAATAGGGAATAGCCATCTGGGATACGAAAGAAAAAGCAAAATCTCATCAGGAAAAACAAATTTAGTCTTTCAAATGAGACCTCATTGATATCTAAACATAGATATCACTCATACTAACTTCAATAAAAAACAGAGAAGAAATGCTCTGAAATGCAATGTTTTATTTCAAAAATGTTTTGTTGTAATGCCTCAACTATAACCAAGAATATTTCTAAAATTTTGTGCCTTGTAGTTCCACAAATATATGCATCCTCTTTTACAATTTGATCACCAAACTGAAAAAGACAGAAAGACTTTTAATGCTGGAGCTTGAAGTAGTACAGCTGGTAACAGTACCAGAAGAAGCAATCAGGGTCCTGATTTTAGCCATCATCAGTGAACTTAAAAACTGGTCCAATAAAATAGAAAAATCACTCTTGCCATAGACAAAACCCAGTACTGCATTTTGAAGTACTGGGAGTGATCCTTTATTATAAGGCAAAACATTTAGAAATACTTTTCTTGCTCGTTTTGGCTGTGATAGAGGTAATTACACAGTAGCTGGTAAGGACCTATGTTTTGGGTTTGTGTTAGAAAAGTGAGGGTAACACAGGGAGGTGCTACTTGTTGCTGAGCAGTGGTTACCCAGATTGAAGGCCTCTCCTCCTCCTCCTCCTCGCACCACTTGGGCAGACACTGGCAGGGGGTGGCAGGGGGCACAGGCAGCACAGATGGCCCCAGCTGAGCAGGATATCCCACACCCTGTAGGGCTGTGCTCAGCAAAAAGAGGAGGCCGGAGGCTGCCAAGGGGCTGAGGCTCAGGGACTATCCAGCCTTCGGTTGGTTGGTGGTAAGCGGTTGTTTTCAGCTGCATCATCTTGCTTGGCATTTACTTATCTCTGTTATTTTCCTTCTCATTATTGCTATCATTCTTACTGTTATTTTTACTTCAATTAGGAAACTATTTTTATCTGAACCCATTGCTTTTTTCACTCTTACCCTTGCAATTCTCTCTTCCCATTTCACTGTGTGGGGAAAGAGCAAGCAGCTCTGTGGTGTTTAGTTGCCATCTGGAGCTCAGTCATGACAGTGTTGATGGCTATTCTCAGTTGGATAAAACTTAATTGCTGGGATCTACAGAAAGAGAATTCCCAAACCTCCCTCTTCCTGATGATGCTCAGTACTAACAGAAAACTGTAGGATAATCTCTAGCTTTCTCAAGGGAAAAGGAATCCCCTAACCTTCTTCTAACCTCTAAAATGAAAAAACAAACAAACAAAAAACCACACCAAAAAAATCAAAACCAAACCATTAAGTATCAATGTCATGCAGCAATTTATACTTGTGTCCCTCTAAAATGGCAGGTTTTCCCTCTAAACCTCTAAACTGGCAGGTTTTCCATACAACAACATGAGTACTACCAGTTGCTGTCCACTATTCTGACTGCCCCCTCCATTTACTCGCAAAGAATTACAAATGTTTCCATTTCATACCTATTCTGCAAAAGAAGCAGTCAGCATTATTAAGAATTTTCAATAATACTCATATATTGATCATATAATATTCATAATAATACTCAAGTAATGCTCATATATATCCTCACATACGACCAAAAATGTTTTCATACTTGGAATTCTTTGAAGAAAATTGATTATGTTTGAATTTTATAAGTTTGGCAGACAAAACATAAGATTTAAATTTCACTGAGATTAAATTAGATTGCTGATTCTAGAAATGTCTGAAAGCATCAAAAGCAATTAATGCTTTATGACTTCTCCCCTATTAACTAAATTCAACCTCCTATGTGCAAGCCAGATTCAATAGCAACTGCTGAGTGTATATCAGCCAACTACCAGCTGTGAACTAGTTTCATGTCTTGTTTTTGATTATGAATTTCACATGTAGTGAAAAAGAAACTGACTTCAGTAAGCAGCTGCTCTTGCTTAGTTGTCTATGTATTAGGTAAGAGACCAAATTTTTTATAATATATTTATGTTGAGTGAAGCTTCCTGAAGTTTATTAACACAGCTGGAACTGCTCCAAGGTTAAATCCACACTTAAAAAAAAAAAAACAAAAACCAAAAGAATAAAAGGTCAATGAACAATTGCTCCCTTGTTATGATTAAGATATTCCTAGTGAAACCCATTAGCCTCAACACACTGTTTCAAATTAAAACACTTAGTATCTGAAAAGCTAGAAATCTTTAACTTTATCTCACTGACAATATAAGGAAGGATCTGATTATTTATCTATAAAAAGCTATGGCTTGAAACAAAAAAAAAAAACTTGATTGAATACATGAATCAAATGTAATATATTCTAATTACTTCTCTCTGTGGATAACTTTTCCTCAAGTTAATTCAGAAGAAAATACATGTCACATCAATTAGAAGAGTAAAGCTGTAGCTTTGTGCCTAAGAAGAAGCACATAGGGACTACATTTTCTTATCAAACACGTAAATATCCAAATGAAATAAATGCTGCTTCAAAAAAGTGGAACTTTTCCCCAAGTCATAGCAGTAGTTTATTACTCCTGTTATTAGTGCTACCCTTAGACGCCGGTATTTCATTCTACAAACTATGACAAATTTTCTTGTTTGTTAATGAACATATTCATCAAATCACCAACATACTTATTCTTTGAAATTAGGTGCACATCTACACCACTTCTGTTGAAAAGTGCTAATTCATCTGACAGGGATGTTACACTTAACACCTCACCAGCTAAAGTATCTGAACAAGTCTGTTAGCTTTACCTATTCATTCAGGGCCAGCTGCCTGTAACATAAATCCCCTACCTATGTTAAAAAGGCAATTGTCAGCATTGCCCCCAGGAACAAAAACTCCATAGTAAACAAACCCCAAACAGAATCACAGCAAGAGACAAGCAATCAAGCTTACAAACACTGTCTTCCTTACAGTGACCACAAACCATGTAGGTATGACTGCATTACTGCATTCTAAAAGGCTAGAAAATGGTTCTTTTCCTTTTACAGTGAGCACTGTAAAAATAGTTAATATTCTGGAACTCGAACCACCCAAATTACTTACTCATCCCACTTACATTTCTTTTCCTCTGAACTTCCTTGGTTTCACAAGATATTAAAGATTTTTTTGTCATGGTATTAGCCATGCATTTATTCAGAACTTCCAACAGCATGATCTTCATTTGAATTATCAGTGGTGCACAAAACTCACAAGCCACTACAACAGAAGCATAATTTAAAGTCCAAGTACATCTGGCTTTTGATTCACAAAAAAATATGTCACAGTAAAATATTTAAAATATATTTTAAATGAACTGGAAAATCAATGGGCTTTTAAGCATAAAAATCATTATTTAACTGCACTTGATTACTAATCTAACAAATTATTTTTTTAGCAGACCTGCTAAAAAAGCAGACCTTTTTTTTAAAAAAGCAGGAAAAAAAAGTTTTCCACCAAGAGGACACTTCAAAGTCTAATTAGCACAAGCTGTTCTGAAGAGAGTCACAGATGACTTCCAGGAAAAACAAGTTTTGTCAGTTGTCTGTGAATCAGCAGCTCTTAACCATAGCAGTAATCAAAACAAGACAGTTAACAACCAGAAGTCTCAAATACAAAATCCAAAGCCCAGGAACATTTAATTTTTGTCTTTTTAAGTGAGCGATATAACAGCGAGGGCAAATATATCTATACGTGTGTGTGGGGTATCTTCACAAACACACATCACAGCAAGACATCAGAAAAAATAATGGGATACAATCAAATCAGCTTCTGTTGCATTATTCAAAAATGCAATTTAATTTTTATTCATGTTTTTTGTTATTTTATGATTTATGTACATCTTGGAAGATCCATGCTTTCAGCAGAACATCAATAACTACACTAATTTATATGTACTAATATGTGTGAGATTTTATGTTTCAGAATAGACTATTAAGCTTACTCCTGCACCTTGAAAGAAACTGATGCACTTTAATCCTTATTTTCCCCTGAGCAGGGGAAACGACTAAAAATGGAGAGCATGCATGCATGCCATAATTGCAAAAATAAATTTTGAATGTGTATTTACACAGTTTTAGGTTTTTAGTTCTTGCAACATCTGAAGGGTCCACAGGCCTCCAAGATACTGTTAGAGGGAGGGGATGGGATGGCAAAAGTGCTGAAAGATAGTAATTTTCTTCTAACGTGCTGCGCACATGAAAACATTTCTGCCAAGATGAATACACAGAGGAGACAATAGGTAAATCTTCCCCACTGCCCATTCCTGGCCTTTGCTGACAAGGGACGTAGGGATGCCCTGAGCTAAAGGCTGGCTGCATCGGTACAGTCAACTTTTACAGCCAGCAAAGTACTTATTCTCTGAATTTGGGTATTCTTTTTACATGCATCTACCTGGGTCTATAACTTGTCATGGCAAATAACTCTAGAGTGTAGTTGCTTCAACAGTACATATTTCTCCTTTTATGAAGACTGCAGAGAGGGTGTTCTAATTCAAATACAAAGCTCTATTCATCTATTAAAAGTAATTTATGCCCTCCTATACCTCTGTCAGCAACTGCAGTGATCAACTGAGAAGATCTAGTGAATTTAGCAACTCCTCTGGCAGAGGCCATTTACGTGTATTTGACATCTTATGTCCCACTGCATACCTTACTTACTCTTGTACTACTACAGTCTTTCAGACAAAAGTGGTTATAGTTAAAATGACTATTTTACCATGGGATAATAGAAGACCAACATAATGATTTTTCTGTGCTTTTCTATTCTTTCCTGCTCAGTCCTAACATTCAGTTTACTCAGCTGATCATGAGGACCAATGGTATCCTGGGCACACTGGGAAGAGCACTGCAGCAGGCTGAGTGAGGTAATCCTGCCCTCTACTCAGCTCAAGCGAGGCCACACCTGAGTGCCATGTGCAGTTCTGGGCCCGAGACCAAGAGCTACTGCAGAGGGTCCAGTGGAGGAAACAGAGGTGATCTGTGATCTGGAGCACCTCTCTTCTGAGGAGAGACTGCAGGAGCTGGGCCTGTTTAGTCCAGAGAAGAGAAAACTGAGAGGGGATCTTACTAGCGAATATAAATATGCCAAAGGCAGGTGCCAAGAGGATGGTGCCAGACTCTTTTCCATGGTGCCCATGACAGGACAAGTAGCAATGGCCATAACCAAAACACAAGAAATTCCACCTCAACATGAGGAAAAATTTCTTTACATTGAGGAAGTCAGAGCACAGGAACAGGCTGCCCAGGGAGGTCATGGAGTCTCTCTCTTGCAAGACATTCAAACCTACCTGGACATTTCTTTTTTTCACCAGCTCTAGGTGAACTTGCTTTTGCAGGGGGATTGGACTGGATGATCTCCAGAAGTCCCTTGCAACTCTAACAATTCTGAAATTTTCAGAGAACCGGCCCTTACCATTCTCTGATCTCTTTCTTCAGTGGCAGCAATGCCCATGACTTCACACATACAGGCTGAAGACTAGTACTTTTCTTAATATGCATTACCATGTCTATACTTCATCTTCTTTTTCACTTCCTTTTCAGTATCTTGATGTCTATAAACAATTCTTTTTGTCAGTTTTTTTAACTGAACTATCCAGAATGCTTCAAACCATATAAAAGCATATGCAGGTTACCATTTCCAAACAGTTTATGAAGCAAAGCATCTCTGAACTCAAGGATACTTTCTTCTAGTGTAAAAACTGACAAGTAATTCCCATGTCATCTTTTTTTTTAATGTATAAGCCACATATAAAAATTTCTTAAAAATTTAAAGGAAAATATTTAACGCCATAACACACTGTCACTGAGTACAGTCAGTGACAGTGTGTTATGGCGTTAAATTTTACGCCATAAATTTTTATTTTAATACTTTTAAAATATTTTAATTGCCTCCCCCCCTTTTTTTTAAAGGCAACATCATCAAGTGGAAAACTTGTCCATGAAAGTATGCATGAACAGGAAAAGACACAGATGGAAAAGAAAACTGCATAGTGTTAAAAGAAAAGCTGAAAGTCATAAATTTGAGAAAGTCACAACTTCCTTATCTCGTCGTTTCACCTTCTTTCTGTAATTTAGAAAGAGAAAAAACCCCAACTTGAATAGATTGTATATAATTAGTATTAAAGAGGTCCTAAATGATTCTACTCAGAAGAAAATATGAAAAATTGGATATGAAGTTTTATGCAATAAAAATTTTCTTTGCTTCTTATTTTGTCATACTATGAACATGAAAGAAAAACCAAATGTAACCTTTCTAAGAAGTAACTCAATCTTCTAAGAAATTGAAACAGTTTACTTTAACTTTCTCATTGCATAATTTTCATGAGCAACTTCTCTAGGTGTTTGTTTTACATGGCATAGAAAATTAATAAGAATCTTGATCTAAATTTATAAATTAAGCATTTGGACAGAAGTAGAAATGTCTATTTTAGAACTTACACAATAAAGACTTTCAGTTCCTAAAGTACCGGGGTAAATTATAAGAGCGCCTTATGAAACCTTCATGGAATTGCTGTATACAATCAAATAAGATGTGACTTTGAAG
Organism: Melozone crissalis; assembly: GCF_028551555.1. Lineage (NCBI taxonomy): Eukaryota > Metazoa > Chordata > Aves > Passeriformes > Passerellidae > Melozone > Melozone crissalis. The sequence goes on along the minus strand of NW_026535783.1, from coordinate 31,016,752 downwards.
ACACCCCACTTAATTTGGCAACAAAACTGAATGAGGCTCACCTAGTAAAGGGAAAGTTTGTTACTTAAAGAGCCAGCAACAGGTTGCAAGCTTAGCACAAGAACAGCTCTCACCAAACACATGCATAAATAAATTAATCTTGAGGATATGGTTGTCACTGATGCATTGGATAGGGATGACAGATACACAGCTTACTTTGAATGATTATCACATGCCCCAGATAATGAGTTTGGGCCTGCTTCCTACCATAAAACTGTTTATGTACACCGACAAAAGCCTTTGTTACTCTGCGAAATGGTGAGATGGATGACAGTGAACACTGCAGTATACCACAGGAAGTAATTTTAACAATTCAAACTTGCTTTCTGTTTTACAACTTGTTCTACAATTACATCTTCTTTAAAGGTGGGCAACGTGACAGTGTTGCTTGGCAGTCTTTCAGGCTTTCCCACACAGACCCTAAGGAAAGACTGCTATAAACGGACCACCATGACCAGGAAATACACAAACCAAATAATACACTTCCTTTTTCTTCTTTACCTTTGTGACTGCATGCACCACTAATCCAGACCGACACCTACACTTGTGTAGTGCTACAAGATGCACATGCTGTGAAGGCTGTATCTTATTCATTTGACCATCTCTAAGCTTCTGAGCACATACATATATTCACTTTTCTTTTTCTTCTCTTTTGGTCTTTATTTAGTTTATCTTTCATTTTTCTTTTTCAAAACTGTTTTTCTTGAATAAACCTGTTTATTAAAAAAATAAAATTACCTTTTGATTTCTGGTCAGGAAACCACTAAAAGAGGTGTGGTGGCAAGGGTGATGTACTTACGAAGCTGAGCAAAGAATGCAGGGAATGACTGATCACAGCTGCTGCAAAGAAAACTGAACCCAAGAGGGACTGGAGAACTAGTTTTAGATAAATGCCTATATCAGTTCAGTGGATTAACTGTTTGTGAAAATGTTTACGCCTGAGTTAATCAAAAGAGTGTGAATGGCTTCTTGAGTTAGCCAGCCCAGCAAGGGGTAAGTGCATGTGTAGCTCAGCTCAAAAGAGAGTATAAAAACTGAATAACTGACAAAATGAACTTTGAACAGAGCAGTGGGCTTGAGCAGGCTTTTATACACATATTCCTTCCCAGCCCCAGAGGATGCTCAGCATCATGACAGTGAGCATATGAGGGCCAATAGTGAGAATGAGATTTGTACTGTGATCCCACAGTACAATGGCTTGCATTGATTTCAGTATACTGCCATATCATTTTCTGCTAAATCAAAATCCTAAACAATATCAAATGTCTTCAGGTAAGTACATTTAGTTTTAAACATTAAACCCTCCTCATGTGGAATATCTAATGGAACCTGGTCATAGAATTCTGACCCTCATGATTTCAGGATACCCACAGAGGGTATTCTTTCAAAGATAAAAGAAAAATTAATACTGTTCTATACAGCATCCATACAGAACTAGCCTTTTCTAAAACATATTCTCTTCCTTGCTGTTTTCAGCTTGAGTCACGTTCTGTTCAGTTGCTGGAAACTAATCTTAGAGCATGTAGTAGCTCTTGAAACTATCAGAAAGCAAGTGGAACCACTGTGAACATCTGGAATATGTAAGTGCCTATCTGTGTTTAATAGTGCCACACAGAAACTTGATAGAGGAGGTCTTGAAAGTGAAAATTCTCTCTGAAGATCTTTTAAGAGACAAATTATTCCTCAGATCATTTAAAAATAAATTTCCCATGTTAAAAACAGATAACAGAAAAAAAGTATTACGAAACCCACATTTTTCTTTCTAGAACACTTTTTTACAAATAAAACACCTAATACACAGGAGCAAATCCTTCATTCTTAAACAGCCTGATTAGTGTTGGATGATTAATATTTGGTATTTGTCCATTCAAAAATAGAAGGCACATATTTACTTGGACAAGTATTTAAAAAGAGTTAACTTAAAGAAAAAGAGAGAACAAGTTCATTTTCTAGCCCAGCATAATTGTACTTTGGAGTACAATTATAGTCCAATATTTTGGAGGCTTGTAAACTGAAGTTTCTCCCAGGATATGACTGTAAAAGGGGAAGTAGGAACAAAAGTTTCTAGCGTGAATTCAAAGGAACATAACTGTGCCAAAAAGACAAGTGAAATTTTTGTCTACATTATCACAGTATAGGAAATCACAGTATGAATACCTGCTACTAGTAAGAAAGAGAAACAGATCTCATTTGATGAAGACAACTCTTCCTAATAATTTGTTACAGCTTTTGTCTCAGATGCTTTCTTGCTGCTGCCAGTTTTTAAGTTACCTTTTTTTTTTAATTTAATCACTATTTAAACATATTTTTTATAAAAATAACACACAGGAAGGCTTGGTCAATTAAAAAATATATTAAATGTCTGGAATACATGAAAACACCCCAACATTTTCTTTTAAAATATATTTTTTTAAGGCCTTATCATTTGATGTCATGGGCCCTGGCTTAAGGAAATAAGAAGCACAGCACACAGAAACAGCGTGTTGATTAAATGCTGATGTAAGTGTAAGTTTTAGAATTCCAGGGAAGAATGCAGGGGCTTTAAAAGCTACCCTAGTTTCCAAGATCAGTTCTGAGGCAGGCTTTATTTTTCATTTGACATAATTTCTGCAACCTTAAAAGAATTGTGCTGGCCTTAAAACTTGAGTGCATATGTCATTTCAAGATTCAATGTCCTCTTTTATTTGTAAATAGGAAAAAAAAAGGCAGAAAATACTTATTGCATTATTATTTTAATGAAAATGCTGTATGTTTACAACTCTCTCTTATCTCTGATTCTGCATCTGAAAAAATTTGCCTCTTCCTGTAAAAAATGTGATGATTAAATGTATTCCTGGAACACCAGATGGTACAATTAGTTTTCAGAACTGCTTCCACTGCTGTGCAGTGTGAGTTCACTTTAACATATTTTAGACCATTATGAGTCTACAAGTTGATACACTTGGGTCAAATTATATCAGCATCACAGAGTAAAATGCATACTGGAATAAATTAAGAATTATGTCACTCTATCAAAGTAGTGAAAATATTCACCCAAGCGATTATCTCTCCTCTTGTCTTCCTGATATCTGGATTTCAGTTCTGAGATTCATAAAGTGTGCAGCTGCTAAAGCTGCCCCCACGTTCTGTACTCTACACACAATGCAACACCTTTGAATTCACCTCCTGTCTCATTCCATCAAATATTTTTTTCTCCTGAATATGTTCCCCAGGCTTCTGTAATATCAATACCCCATACCAGCTTGATCTACTCAAATATATCACTGATCTTTTTCCTGGTCATAAAGGAATTATAGCCTTGATACCCTATTTAGCTGACTCTCCTGTAACTTATTTTTGGGTGCCTTCTTCCTGGAAGTTGGCTGGTACCACCCACTATGCAACAGACCAGTGAGAAATTGCTCACATAATTTTCACCCTATAATACATTATTTAGATTTATTTTTGTTCCTGCAACAAACTAAGGGAAATGAGACTGTCTTGCTTTCTTTTGTAATTTATTTTATTATACCAATGTTATGAAAATGACCTCTGTTACAGAAATATAAAATTATTCCTTGACACAGAGGGCTTTAGCACAGTAAAACATTTCCTCATTTTCTGCAACCAGAGTCATTCCTATAAAACACTTCTCATGTTTTTAGGATACACTCAACTTAGGTGATACAAAGTGATTCTTTTTCTGTTACTGAGATCACACTTAAAGAAAATAGTCAGGATTTTTGTTCCCATTTTTAATGGGGTGCTCTCTTTTATGTGAGACAAGGGGCAGCTAGTGGGATTGAAAAAGGTATTAGTCTGGTTTTTCTTTGACTTTTAGTATAATGTACTATTCTATGGCCAAAGCTTTTGCAGTTTATGCTATTTAAGACTTTTGTGTGAAACTGTACTTTGTTTCACTGAGAGATGCACTATAAGAAAGTGACTGCTCTTGGGGCTGTTTATAGCATAAAGTACTAGCATATATTCTAGAAAATATGAATTGAATAGCCAATTGTTCCTTTATAAAGAAAACAAGGACCAGATATATATGCATAGCTTAGTTAGTACCTTTAGTTCAATGAGAACAAAGGAAAAGCTACCTTGAGAAGGGTCTTCCACCACACCTCTTTTCAGCTAAAATAATTTGATTTAAAATTACTATTGTTATCTGCAGATATTCAACCAGTATTTTGTCTACACTGATATAACTAATGCTATGTTGTTTCATGCTGTACTATCACACATGATGACAGCATTTATGCTGCCCCAGTAAGAATCAATGTTAACTGATTGATGGCACGATCTGATCAGTTTCTTCAAGTCCACGTCTCAATGCTCTTGCAAACTGTTTTCACTTCATAAATTCCTGGCGTTTGTTGGGATGATTCTCAGAAAGTTTGATTTCAATGAAAGCAAGCTGAGTAGACTGAGTGTCTACCCAGGTCATTCTTCTCCCAGGGTACCCATTATAAACCAAAATAACCTTTGCAAAGTCTGCAACATGCAAGGTAATTGAGAACTAGAATGCAGCATTAGCCCCTGCTTGAGCAATCAGAGTAAAAGGAAGACTTACTTGATGTTTTATTCAGTGTAGGGTAAAATCACCCTGGTAAAAATCTTCAGTATAGACTAAAAAACTTCAGTATAGACTCCTCAAAACAAGCTACAAAAACAAAACAAAACAAAACCAAAAAAATAACCAAAAAACTTGTTGCCACTTAAATGCTACAAAAGGGAGCTATGAAACAGATTCAAACTGAAAGTCTTCCCAAAGACATTCAAATGAGGAGAGAGACTCGGCCGCTTCCCTCTGTTCTATTCTGCTGACGTTTGTGGAGCACTTTTCCTTGTGTTTTGACAAGCTAGATGCAGTTGAATAGATCATCTGCAGTACTCTCCACAAATATGGAGCTCTTTTTGTCTCCTCCTCAGTTAAAGGACTCATGTACCACTGACTTCCAATCTCACTCTTCAAACAGATGTGGTTTTTACAATCTAACTCCATTACATTGCTTTTTTCCTCACCATTATACAGTTACAGGATGCAGAAACTGATGCATTAGTTGCAAGGAGTTACTTGCCACTCTGAAAACACTGTTCTGAAAACATTTCCACTAAAAAACACTGGGATTCCCTAGTGCACAACACTATATAAAGCTCACTATTCATGCATTACTTTGCAAATGCTTCTTTTAAAGGGATAAAGAAACTATACACAAGCATATCTATGGAGAGCTGAACACAAAACTAATATGAGCAAAATGGATGCTAGCTGGAAAACAACTATATATTTTACAACCATAGATTCTGAATCCCTTTAATTTGTAATGTGTGACAGAACATTTCATTTTTTTTATTTTTTTAATTTAATTGTATGCATGATACATTAAGTGAAGAACTGTTCTTTATAAAGACTAATACAGAGTATATACTGGTATTATAGCATACAGAGTAACTTATTATTGATGCACAATTGTTTACAGCTCCATCCACATGATTTTATAATTTTCATATTAAAAAAAGCCCATAAAAGATGAGTAGTGAAGCTGTAAAGTTCAGGAGACAATGAAAGATATTTTTAAGTGCTCACAGCTGCTTGGACCTGATTCAGTTTTTCAACAATTTCAGAGAATAGAGTGACACAAAATATAATTCACTCTTTAATGCATTGAGAGGGTCTCTAAATCATGCATGTTTTTATCTTTTGCAATCTGATTAGCAAAAAATGGTAAATTTTCTCCTGGTGAAAGAATTGTGTAATCCTAAGTAAGCCATGCCCACTTCTGTCCTCTCCTTTGTGTCTCACTGCCCATGCCCCTTGGCATGAGCATCTCTTGTGTACCACGGCAGTATTGCTCAGAGGGTCCACTCATTTTTCACTTCTGCATCTGGCACACCTCAGGAAGGATCCCCACATGAAATTAGAAAGTACACACTGTTCAGAAGACAGACACAAATTACTGTGATAATTACCTTGAAATTTCCTTCTCTTTTCTTTAACACATAGTAAATATCCACCATATAATCCATGGGATTCCTTTGTCCTTACTTTGCAGTGCCATTTTCTGATGGACACAGGAATTTTGTCTATGGACAAAATTCTGAACTGAAGTTCCAGGTTGAAACATAAATATTTTGAATCCTATTTAGTGTAATGTTAAAATTCTTACATATAGTACATCTCTCTATATTTCAAGTTCCTTTGAAAAAGGATTTTACATACCTCAGACAAATTGAAACTAAACAGAAAACAAAATAAAATAAAAAATCATACCTAGAGATGAACTAGCATAATCTGTAGAAAATGAAAAAGTTTTAATGCATTTTCACAGAAAGAATATGAAACTACAAAGGCCTATGGATGGTACTGAGGCATACTACACCACTCCTTACTCCAGAGCCAAATTCAGAGCTTGATCTAGCTAAATCCACTCAGATTTAAATATATGTGAAGAACAATGATCCCATGTTAACTAAATGAGAAAGAGCACAACTAAATCTGAACTGGAATGTGCAACAGGAATTACATATAGGTCTAACGTAATAGTTATTATTTCAATATAGGAAAAAAAATCATGTCTAACCTCAGAGATATTTCAAGACAGACACTATCGGGAAAAGTTTATTTCTTTAGTGACTGAGGAATGATTGCACCTTTAATACTATCTTAACAACAGTGCATTTATTTTTTATTTAGAACTATTACACAAATAAACAGCTATTATACAAATAAATAGTACCAAAGGCAACCATCCACACCAACACTATCAACAAATACACAATTTTATCCTGCACATCAAATGAACAACACGTTTAAGCCTCAACTACACCTTTAAATAGAACATCCAGAGGCTAATGGAAGTTCCATACAGAATGTCATAGATTTTCTCAGCTCTAACATTTAAACAGACTTCATTTTAAAGATCTGAAACTATTTGTAGAGATGAAAATTAACCTTCCCATCCTCCTAAACACACTCAAAGGCCCTACTGCTTCCTAAGCCAGACTGTTAACACATACTTAGCAAGAAAGCAGTAAGTGACCTCTGTACTATAATCTGAAAAGCAAAACAGAAAATACCTTTTTCCTATTACTTTCAGCTCTCTAAATACATTGGTTAACTGCTTCAAAGTAAAATAACATAAGAGAAAGAAAACAAAGGAGTTGCCTGCATCAAGTCCTTGATCAATCGTTTAATGAAGAAAAGACTTTTTTTTAAGTACTGTAAGGGTCACCAATTAAAAGCTCAGTGATTATGAAATTGCAATCAAGAGTCCATTCAGACAGATTCATTCTCTGTCACCCTACTGCTGTTGAGATTAATTAAGCTTTAAACACTTTAAATAAAGCACTGGAAAATGAAACAAGCTGATGTGCTGTAACCCAGTAATTTTGTGTCTGAAGTTACAACATTGCTTGAAAACAAAAGTTTTCATATCCTTAAGTGAAAACCCATCTCTCTGGTCTCACTGGAGTCTTGTCATATTCTGACTCAGTAAGACAAAAGGCAAGGTAAGATAGAACAAGCATCTAAAGAGTTTTGCTGAAAACATGAAGTTTAATAATTTTTAGAACTGAATTTAATATAAAAAGAATGAAGTTGAGGATTGTAACAGCAACGTCTGGATATAATGACTGAGCACATGTATATATGCATGCACCAAGCATGATGCATAATTCATTTGATGTTTTATGACATATGAGGTAAATTCTATCTACTTATTTTGCTTCGATTTTTCACATTCTTTATTGGAATTCAGAATAAATTAGACCTGTTTTTCCATACTTACAGACATGTAACTCACCAACAAAACCAAATTTTATTCTGTAGGCTGTAGAAGTCAATTATTTTTTTAAAATCTTGTGTATTAAAGGTACTTATATACTAGATACACTGGACTATCGTATGGATATTGCTTCCTAGGGAACTTATGCATTTCTACAGAAGAAAATCAGTGTTCAGAAGTCACATGTGAATAATGAAGCTACTGAGGCATCTGCAGGTACTGACTACACATCTGAGCTATGGTGCTTTTCTTTTAGAAGAAACAGAAGTCCAGGAATTAAAATTGAGTGAGATCTCTTCGTCTAGCTTTTCTATAAAAGCACTTATAAGATGCCCCTGCTCTCACTATATGAGGTGCTCCTCTCTATGTAAATATGTGAGCTATTATTATCATGATTTTGCTAGAAAAGAGAATGCTGCATGAATGCAAAACCGTATGCATTGTAAAGGTTATGTGAACCTTAAGATTAGATTAGACATTGGAAATCTCTACAGGAAATCTTCTGCAGATTAAATTGTGAGCCCAGTTCTCTGAATGTCAGCTATCTTACTGAAAAAAAAACCTTTCCTTTACATAAGATACATTCTTAGAGTATCTATTGTTCAGTGGGACAAATCAATTTGAAGAGCAAAACTCAGAGCTTAAAATGCTTTTGCTGTTTTTGCAAATTTTGTCTAGCATCAAAGAGATATGTCAGAGAACATTTAAGACCTAGGAAATTTAACAGACTGCAGTTATGCCTTTGCTGGGAGAAACTTGCTGTAATTGTTTCTCATCATCCAATCTGTCATTCAACTGCCCTCCTCCCACTCTGAATTCCCCATGGCACCACGAACAGTAACAAGCATAACAAAACCAAGCAAATTAATTACACTGGTGATGAATATCTGAAAAAACTGCTGGTGTACATCTCTATGTACAGGTAACCTTAGTCAACAGAATTTTAAAATGGTATATACTCATAGAATATTCAGTTACTTAAAACGTAACACCTTTCACAAGTATCCAACTAGACTGTGAGCAACGCTGAAATGTTAAAAAACCTAGATGTTGCAAAAATATTACAAGCCTCGTTTTTCTATCCTTAACTGATTTCATCCTCTAAACATTCTTCCTGCACTTCTATCTGCAAGACTGACTGTACTCTGCTATGTACAGAACAGTACCTATACATACGTTCTATATTACATCCTACATGGTAGTACTCGTGGCCCACATCCCAGTCTCAGCATTACCTGTCTTGTGGAAACATCTGTTTCCAAAAATGCACATCAACTTTAGGACATACCATAAATGGGAGGCCCTGGGATTTTTGGATTCCTATTTGCCTTGACTGATTAGAAACCTTCCTATACACCACAAGTGACAACACCTGAATAACCCACAATATTGCTTTGGAACTGCTGCCAGAGTGTTTCCTCGATAACTGACTCAACAAAAGAGAAGTAACAAGCAAAAAACAAAGAGTAACAAAGACTAACCTTGCAAGCATGGTTTATGTCACAAGGGCTCCTATTCTGCAGCCCACAGGTACTTGAACTAGGTCTGAATTAGCAGCATTGAGTGCCCAGGGGAGTCCAGCACACAGCTCAGCATGAGGAGGTTCACTGCAATTCCCAACAAACTGCTACCAGCTAGTTAGGCTGAGGGCAGCTGCGCCAGACTATAACAGAGCAGAAGTCTGGATAAGAGGAGGGAAGCCAGATGAATGGATTCAGATGAGGAAGTACAGGGAAACAGACTTCTTCAGTTTACTTCGGCTGGGCTGCTGCCTGTGTTCTCTGCAACTTCTTTGGCTGCTCGTTCATTGGTAACCAGCCCTACGCATTCATCTTCAGTATTTCCAGCATTAACCACTGGACATTGATAGTCTGCCCAATTCCCTATTTCTATCATATCTCTTAATGCATAGGGCTGGTCTAAACCTTTGTCCCTAGGGTAAAAGTTTGGAGGAAAACTCCAAGCTCTTCATATTAAAGATCGATAGCTTTCATATTAGGAAAGAAAAGTAAATAAATCTATCTTTGGTACTTTTCTAAGTTGGATGGAAAATATGTTCTTTCACTTCATTTTGGTTTAGGTCTTTATTGTGTAGATGTTTGTCTGATTCCTTATCAATTATGATTTGTACCCACACCATTGAGTTCCTCTGCTCCAGAACAAAAACCTGATGGTGCCTTAATTTTCTGCCTTTTTTTTTAATCTACAATACTACATGTTACCAAACTTACAAAATTTTAATATGTTGTATTTATGCCCAAAAACAATCTGACAAGTTTTTAGAGGAACGCTGTTTAGAGATTACATTTTATTGGAAAAATCCTTTTTAACAAACAGTTTAGATAGAATCACATTTTTATAGCTGTTGCTTTAACTGAAAATGTCTAAAAAAATAAATGATCAAAAATGAAGAAATCACTGCCTGAGTTTCAGCAGATTAACAGGGCCCCAAACTGATGCCAATACAAGACAAGCATCATTTTAGAGTATTTCCATGCCTGTGACACTGCATTCAAAGAACATTCTAGTACAGTGTTTCCACAGAAGACATTAGGTAGCAGCAAACAACAAATCTAATCCAAAAGAAATATGACTCACAGAGTCACTGTCTTGGTTGCTGAAGTGGAAATGTAGACAAGAGGAAGGGAAATTAAAATGTGCTTACACTTGCTTCAAGAAATAGTCTTTCTGTGTTTACTTGTAAGCCTACTTGTTGAGAAAACATCTGTTGAGATATCTGTTTTCAGTGAGAAAATATCCCTTTACTTTCCTCTTAAAGGGAGGAAATACCACTTTATTTTCCTCTCTTTTGCAATATCCCAATAACAATTTTCCCAATGAATAATTGCTCATCTGAATTACTTCAATAAGGTAATACCAGAAGTGTCACACACAAGAACAGTATAGCATGTGCAATCTCCAGTTTGCATTCTGTGCTGATTCTATTGCAATGCACTTCTCTGGAAACCAACAATTAAATTACCTAAAATTTTTTAGAAATTCACTGGGATGTCTACACTAATAATTTTACCTGTCATCAGCCCAAGAAAAAGAACAACATTCCAAATCACCAGAAATTCAAAAGGTAGCTTCCTCTAACTAAGTTAACAAAACTTGCTTGTAGGAGAAACATGCTATGATCCCAAACCCCAGTTGTCTTCTGGGGGAAAAGAACCTTGGACAATCACATATCTAACACAATCTTTTCATTAGCTAAATTTAATTTCATTTTTATAAAAACATCTTGATATTTTCCACCCTCAGAGAAATCCTCTGTTGTAATCATAGGATGCTCCTGGTGATCATACTGAAAAATAAGGTCAGAAACCTCTCTTTAAACTATAGAAAAATTGTGAGAATCAAGGGAGCAGTATGATATGAACACCTCTGTGCAGGAATAAGGGAGAGAAACGAACCAGAGATAAGGGAGACAAATGAGCAGAACAGGAGGGGCAAAAAAAATAAAAAATGCTGCAGCCAACCAACCAATCAGAGGAAACCCAAAAACACTTGGATCTGGTCAATTTTCAGCCTAAAACAATTGCTTTGTGGTTCTCCACCCAGAATGAATTTCACAGTGGCTGCAACAATTGGCAGTGCTGAAATCCGAATAGCTTTGCAGAAATCAATTGACCTGGGCTGACTGATACCACATGAGAGTCTAGCTTAATGTTACACAGAAACATGGGAGTAGGTAAGGACGGCAATTATCTCAGTTACTCTGGATTTACACTACGAAGTAAGAAAGTAGATCCTCAACTTCCTGGCTACAGCAGAGACTTCCAAACATTTCTAGCAATAGGGAAATACTTAATATTGAAATAAATACATTCTACTTCCTAAATTTCAAGACACTTCAGGGAAATCAAATTCCTGAAATCATTCCTCTCTTTCTGTCTACTTTGCAAAACTATAAAATATGAAGTATTAATGAGTTTTGGAATCATAAAATGGTTGAACAGGACCTTAGAGATCATCTAGTTCCACTGCCCCTGCCGTGAGCAGGGAAACCTTTCACTAGATCAAGTTGTTCAGGGGTGCATCCAACCTGGCCTTGAACTCCCACAACTTCTCTGGGCAACGTATTCCAGGGCTTCACCACCCTCTGAGTAAAGAATTTCTTACATATACCTAATTCACACCTGACTTCTTTCAGTTTAAAACCATTTCCCCTTGTCCTGACACTATCTGTCTGCATAAAAAACCCTTCTTCCTTCTTTTTATAAGTCCCCTTCAGGCACTGGAGGGCCACAATGAGGTCTCCCCAAAGCCTTCTCTCCTCCATGATGCTTGGTCTGCAACATAGACAGATTTCTTTTCCCTAAGAATGCAATATTTTGACAACCAATGCAAATAATGTTTTTCATTTCTATTATCTATAGAAAAAAAATCTTGTATTTTTCCACTTAAAATGGTTTTATGAAGGAATATTTAGAAGATTATCACCACACATTTTATTCAAAATCATTAATGAAATATATTTCAGTTTATTTCTAGGGAGGTCATATGGTTTTGATTATGAGTAAACATTTTTTTCTGTTTAACAGAAAAATTATATCTTTAAACCATAAATCTTCACATAAATCACTGTTTATGATGATGACAGAGACAATGAAAAAGTACTTTTTGAAGAGTACATAAGTTCTTTACTTTCTGTAGAACAAGACCAGAAGTATAAAAAAGTGCGCTATTTGCCACCTGAATACATAAGAATTCTGTCTATATAACAGAATACTGGTCTTTTCCCTCTCTGGCCTAAGAGGATACTCATGTCCAGTCTGAAAACTCCGAGTCTAGGCATGAAGCGACTAAACAATTAATCCAGTATTTGTCCGCTTAGAGATCACTGCAAAGAACTATTATCCAACATGACGTCCCTTTCCAATAGTGAGGTCTGTCCTGCACATGCTCCCTTCTCACAACTTTCACTTCTGAATTGCCTAATGTGCAATCAAGATCACAAAAGATCACCTACAAAGATCACCTTGATTGCCTCACATTCCTGTGAGGAATATTGTATTAATATTTCAGAGATAATTGCTTTATTCGTCTTTTTATGGTAAAGAAGAGCCTGTAGTGTGCATTCTTCTGAACTTCTTGAGAGGGGGGAAGGTGAGGCAAGGTCTCATTGGGAAATTGTATAGCACATTAGCATTTCTCATTTACTGTCTTTAGCAAATTCTGTAATTTACAGCATGTGATACATCCCTGGAATGTATTATCTCTTTTTGCCTATAAACTGTCTCTTTTTGTCTATAAACTGAATATAGGAAGATCAAACTGCCCTTCAATTCCTTTCAACAAACACTTTTACTCATTATACAATCTAAAATCTTCTGGTTTTCCTAGGGGAAGAAAAAAGTCAGGGTAGATACCAAAATGAAACAACCTTCCACATGTACTTTCAAAAATTTGGCACTATAACCCTGTTAGCCTTAAAATAATTTACGTAATATATCCCTGGCATTAACTTTAAAAATTCTCTTCAAGAGGAATGTGCAAAGTTTTTCAACCCTCTTCCTTAGATGAGCTCCAGAATGATGGTAGACAAGACCCTCAGAAAATTATCTTCTAAACAGTGAGCATGAACCCACAGTACTGTAACTGTTTATGGAAGAAATGAAGCCCTACATTTATGGCAAGGCACTATATTCATCAGGGGAAATAATGACTGAAATTTAAAAAATAAATGATGAAACATAGGGAAAACAATTACCTTTGCTTTTGCTGCACAATTGTACCTATATGGAAAGGACTATACATACAAACTGTGGTTCAGTTCCTGAAGAAACCACCAAACAATAACCCAGAGAATGGGACATTCCACAATAGCCAATCCACAATATGCCAGATCATTCAGTCAACATCTACTTCATTTTGTTTATCAATATTAAGACAATATTTAGTTAAAATTCTTTACTTCCTGTGCTCTTAACAATTAATAGACTGCCACATTTTCAAGTTTCATCCCAGCTTGTTCACCACAGACCTGTCAATTACTGATACTTGAGTGAGTTTAATTTTATCCAATTTAAAATTCTATGGACAAATTCAGAGACAAATAGCTCTCCTACTACCTCCAAGCTTCAGCCAAAGAAAAAACATTGTTCAGGAAAAATCCTTGAATATATTCACTTCAATTCTGAAATTCAGGAAGCAGCCTATCCTGATTTAGATACACTGGAAGTACTCCAGATTTAAATTTCAGTTAAAATCAACATAAAATGATGAAGACTTCTTGTCACATTGCTTCCTCTTTCAGTTAGAAGCAAACATTTTTGCACAAATAAGTCAAAAATAAATGCCTCCAAACAAGAAACACTCATACAGAATTCATCTAAGACCAAAACACCAATTAGTGAAAGAACACTATGAACTCTTAATCATTTACTGCTGTGAAAGACATTACATTCTTATTTATACGGCTTTTTTCTTGGTAGCCATCCCACAGATAATCTCACATACACTTGGGAGACAGCAGTAAAAGAAAAAAGAACAGCAAGTGGTGAGGTAACATAGTTTACATAAGAATTCTCCTCAAACCTTTGCAACTGAAATGAAACAGGAAAAAAAATCATAAACACAAAAAAATTATAAAAATATTCAAACCAAAGATAAATCCATTCCATAAAAAAGAATCATAAACACAATTTCTTAGCTTCATATTCAAAATTAAAAATCTTTAATAATAAAACAATTTTCTATCAGTCAGTGAAACGAAAAAGAAAAAAGTTTTGAAGTTTGACCTATAAAAGAGATGGAAATATTGTACTAAAACACTTATTGTGCCAGAAGCATACACCAATCTGACAGTATTATTAGCATTTAAGATGTACTTTGAATTTTAGCTAGTTACTTATTTCTATCACTGATTTTGCTGTCATCTTTTAGCTTCACATTTCTACCTACATAAAACTAATTTTATTATGTAGTTTATACACAGTCTCTTGTGTTTATTTACTTACCAACAGTATCACATGGTTCATCCTTATGTACACAGAAATCCTTCCTAGAATTGGGGGTGAAAGAAAAAATGTTAAGCAAGTCAAGCTGTTAGTCGTTAACAACGGTGTAACCTATTTAGAAACGTTTTTTACGGCTCAATGAATAAATACAGAACACCATTATCTCAACAAAGCACAAGGGGAAGCAAAGGCCGGGATTACACAGAGCACTTAAACTCCAGCTTATTCTCAGAGCACATTTAAGAATAGTCAGGTGACAAAACATGTACTGTATATTCAAATTGCATTGCACCTAATTTCTATGTTCTTCTGGGTTTTTGGGGTTTTTTTTTTTCTTTTTCTGTTAAGTATCTTGAAAAGTAACAAGTCTAAAGCTAGTCTTCCTATCATTCAAATAAAGATACTTCCAGTGATTCACATAAGATACAAAAGCAGCATTTAGATCCGTAATAGATTCAGAAATTTTTTATTCTATCAAGTCAATGGTTAAAATCACTAACAGGAATATGCCAGGAAGCCTTTCTGCTCGAGCATCCCCTTATAGTAGTGGAAAATTTATAAAAATGAACTACCCTATCTCCAACATGCATTTTAGTCCATCATAGGTCTCTAAATAAGACTGTTCTACTGAATAAAGGAGAATAAATATTTCAACTGTGTCTTAAACATCTGCTTGGGATTCATTTGGATTTCACACGTATTTTACTTCATAGAGACATGCAACATGTTATTAAAAGAGCAAAGGGAAAACTGCTTTTTACTGGAGTATTTATAATGTTAATTTGTTATTTTACTTTAAAAAATGGCTTCTGAGGTACGCATGAATGGGAAGTTGGGAGGGAACCAATAGGCAAAAAAAACCAACGAAAGCACCTCAGATATAGCAACCCCACAAACAAAGAAGTTCTGGTTTTCTGCTGTGCCACAGAGTAAGGGTCTCTGTTTTTAGGGTGAGACCATATGAATCAGAGGAATTTAGTTCTTATATTCTGTCTATGAAGGCACACAGATAAGACAAACAGATTGATAATGATAAAAATATACATACAAAGAAACACATTTTCCGGGAACAAAATACAGGAATTGTTTGGTGCTTGAAATGAAAGATACTGACACTTATTTTTTTACAAAGCGTAAGTACTCCAAGGGCTGTTTCTTTGTTGCGCCCAGACTATTTCTACATAGGGATTTAGACCCAAAAGCAATTTCTGGAGGTTGGAAAATTTCTGCCAGTTGTTAAGGGCCACACAGATAGATGCATGGGGTTAAATAGCTTTTAATTAACCAGTCACCACTACCAGATAATTCCACAGAGGAGAAGCAGAATGGCAGTGCCATAAATTGATAAAGTTGTGAGCAAAGTGATCAGGACAATCTGGGAATACACTCAAAAGGGCCCTGGAAATTGAACCAAAGGTGGTGAACAAGAAACTATAATTAGACACAGAAGAAAGTTATTTTATTTTTTCAAACCTGCAAGAAATTGCATTAATGCACTGGGTTGTAACACAATTCTTTGTTTTGTGCTATGTGACACAAGGAACTTATTGTCTTCTTAAGCAACATGACAGAATGATTAGAAATATGGGACTTGAGGTGAAGCAAGAGAATATGTGTAAAGACAATCTAAGGACATTGACTGCCTTCCATGCACACCCACCCAATCACCATAAAACACCATAAAATTGATTGATGTAATAGTAAGTAAAAAAAAACAAAAAGAAAAAGAAAATAATTATGTCATACCTCCAACTGTAAAAGAATGCTACGTTATGTTTGAAAACTGCCAATATCCAAGAGGTTTCTGCTCATGTAATAGCTTTCTTCTCATATACTTACTGAGCTGTTTTTCTTTTGTTTTCACTTCTTGGCTGAATCAGACTATGATTATGTTGTGCATTCAGGGTTTCATTATGGGACTTGGGAAAAATGGTACTGCTATGATTTGGCAAGAGGGAAATACAGTAAACCATTATTAGTTCCCGACTTACATCAAAGGAATGTAATGCCTCCTTTAATATCCAGGAATATGAATGCATTACATATATAGGCTCTGTAGTAAAGATTTACAATTCTAGCTATCAGTGACTCTCACAAAAATAAAACACACTACTAAGACCTCAGACAGATTATTTGCCTTCCTCCTTCTCATCCCTTCTCTCAGCAAAGCAGAGCCAAAATATTAAAATTACTGTTACCACATATAGAAGATTTAGGGGCACAGTTGTTGAGTCTGTCAATGAAAGCAAGAAATAGTAAAAGCCCACCTACTCCAAGCAATACCCAGGACATAATGTCCACTACTCTAAATGGTTATCTTCATATACATGGAAGAGAAAACAGGTCCTTACTCAAGTGAAGGAAAGGAGGAGCTTTCACACTATTTACGCCTGAATTCTGCACTTGAATGAACTGGCTAACCCCAGAAAAGAATTCTAAGCAAGGACAGACAACCACTACTGCATTGTTTCAGAAAATTATGTTTAGTTAGTAGATTTTAGTTCATTAAATATAGCATTAGGAAAGACTTTCACAGCACACAAAGGGTATTTAATTTCTAAATACAAAGTATCTCAGTACACTGTCTTTGTTAAAAAAAATCCTGATGTGTAGGTGGTATGTACAGCAGAAGACAAAAAGAACAATAAAGGCAGACTAAATTAAGAGCCAGACTTATTTTTTGTAAATAATTCCCAGTAATTTATCATTTTAGATAAATTTAATACTTGTTTTTGGCAAGTCAAAATATTCAAAAGATTTATTTTCTACTCAGCCAGGTGTATCATATCATATGTTAGATTGGAGAAAAGAAGAAAAAGGACAGTTAACAGATTTTACCTGTCTACGAGATCTTCATTCTGGATGCACCCTACTCCAATTTCTCTAATGTTTGTAATTTTGAAACATATAGGTAGCTTGAATAACAGCAGAAGTTAGACTGGTTGAAACTTCAGTCTAACTTCTGCTGTTATTGATTCCAGGGCTTACAACATTTTTGAGGCTTATTGCTGAAGTAGTGAGTTTCATCGAGTCATAAGATTTCATAAGAAATAGTTGCAATTAATGGTATTTGTGGCAAGTGACATTACCATCAAATTGCAAATGCCTTCACTTGCATTGTGCAAAGTGAATAACTACAACGCTGAAAATGTTCTTGTCTCTTCACATAACAGGACATTCTGAAATAATTCTCACATATAAACCAAGCACACATGTACTAATTAACAAATGCACTTTTAATGACAGCAATTAAATCTAAAATTATTTGGGTGTTAATGAACCACAAGAAAAATTACTTATTTACTATTTACTTGGGAATTCAAATAAATGGAAAATTGTAAATAGTATTTCAGACACTGTTTATTATTTTGAGGGTAAATCTCAAAGGCATCAGTATGTACTGGCCAATGTATTTTAGGAAAAACAGGAAATTATATATTTAATTATTTCAAATGGTTAACACATCACTTAGGCACTGTAAAGCTGAATTGAGATTTAAAAAGGTGATATAAATAATCATATTATTATTATATTATAAAGCTCATATTTCAGTCAGAATGAAAAACAACAGTTTGGAAGTGTGATAAGTAAACAGCTGAATTGAATGTATCATTAACATATTGAAACAGATACAGAGTAGTTAGGAATCCAAGAAAGGTGCTTTTGAGTGAAGTATAACGGAACCTAGACGTAGCATTAGCATTAAACAATGATGCAGAAGAAAATACAGAAGCATTTCTGGCAAAATTTAAAAATTAAATGAGTTCTGATAGATACACATAGGAATCAATACACATCAAATTTTAAAGATAACTCATCTGAGTAAATTTTCTTCTAGTGTAGCCAAAAGTGGCCTCCCAACTTGATTAGACAAAACAACAACAAATAATGAGTATTTGGAACCAGGCAGTAGAAAGGAACAGCATCCTTGGATAAAGATACAGGAAAATATCAAAATGACACCACTATTCCGTTCACACAATATAGTGGCCAGTTTTGGCGTTTATGCTTGAAAAAAAAATTTGTAAAGCACAAACAGTCTGGAAAGAAGTGAGAGAACAATTACATAGAGTAACCTCTGTAAATTACTCTGAGACAAAGAGTTGTGACTTCAGCACAGCCCACCAGTATTTTCACAGGGAGTTTTCCAACAGATTTCAGCAACAAAGGGTACAAAGGGTATGGCTGAAAGCTGAAGTAAGAAAAATTAGAAATACATCCAACTGCCTATTCAGAAAGTACATAACTGTAAATAATCAACTGCTAAACAGTTAATCTTCCTTTCTTTCAAATTTTTTGTCTAAGACTTGCCTACCTTTCTTAATCACCAGAAAATTAAAATGTAAAAATAACTGTATAAATTTTATGTCTGGGTTTCACACTAGATATTCAGAGATTTTACATTCAGTTTAAGTCCATGTATTTCTATGGAACAGACCTGTACTAGTGAGTGGAACATACATAGCCTAATTATTAGAGCTTGAAAGAGTAAGCTGACAGCAAAAGGTAAATTCATGCAAATTTTTCCCACACCCATTATTACAAGCATTATCACTTCACAGACTCAAACATATTAAAAATTAAAAAAACAAAAGAGCATAAGATGACTTAAAATTAGTGAGATTTTTTTAAAATACACAAGGTAAAATTACAGGACCTCAATCTTACAGGAGATTCACTTTTTATTTAAATATGCCCTCTTCAGGTTTCCCTGCTTTCTTCTGCACCTGCAATCCTATTAATTAAATAATCAACTAATTAATTATCAGAAAGGCCACGTGAGATTCTCATGAAATTCCCTGATGCCTCCTGGTAGTGTCAAATAAACCAAATAATCAAGAGATTGACAAATTGAGTACAAAATGGTCAAGAGAGTTGGCAGTACTGAAATTATAGTGATGAAGACAAAATTAAGAATAATCTCATCTCTCACCATGCATTTGCAAGAATTCAGCTTTCCAAAGCTGAAATTCACTAGGAGTTTGAGCACAGCAGTAGCAGTTTAATAACCCAATCTCTATCTCAATATGTTTCAGCCATTTTGACTGCCAAACACTCCAGGCTTTTGCAGTGACCCTGTGGTATCAGTTCCATTTATGCAGGGATCTTTCACAGTCTTCCTCCTCTAACTTTCTTGAGGATTTATTTTTGGTTCAGAAAGGTAATAAAAATCAAAGTCAGAAAAATAACTGGATTTCATCTGTTCATTGGAAGGTAATAGCAACACTAAAAAAAATCTTGTCCAAACTTTGGGGAGAGTTCTGGATGGCTGAAACTATTGGAAATGAAACAATATTTATGAAATCTAAGTGCTGTTTATGCCATTAGATACTTCATACAACAAGGTACTTTCTTACAGCGAAAGGAGCTAACAGCACTGTTTCAATTATGTGTAACCCAGGGCAAGGAGACCTCAGATTCTGACGATCAGAAAGAATAAACGGCTGATGCACATCAACATGGAATATCACTACCTGATGAATATGAGGAGAATCAGAAGTCTATTTTCTGTCCTTGTGAAAATATCAGTTCTGAGAAGGAGAATAAAGAACTTGGTCTTTTTCTGTATTATTCTTCTCATATTTTTTTCTACAAACCACTGTGACACAACAGGTTGACCAATGCGCTGGAAAAGCAGCAAAATGCATAAGTTTTAAGCGAAGGTAAATTCTGCCTTATTCTTGTAAGCACATGTTTACACACTTCAAAGCTTTCATTACCTAATTTGTAATAGAGGCTATATAGGAACTTAAGCACCATCACGAAACAACTGGGAATTCCACAGGGCTTTTCCTGCCATATTTTCAGTTACCTCATTCAGGTCAAGCACCCTGTGCAGATAGGAACTGATAATGTCATCTCAGGGGCCACCAATATCTGGGCTTGTCTCTGCACATTCAGACCCTGTACCTTAAAAGGCAAGGAGGATGTTGATGCAACCTGCTGCATTTTTTCCTCAGAGAAATTATCCATCTTTTTATAGCTAGATACAGTTTATAGATAGACAGTATCTATATCAGACAGATATACTATCTATAAAGTAACTGTGCTAATTTACAACTGTGAATACAGTAAAACTTACCTGATAAAACAGGTAGTTTTATCAAGACAGTCCTTAAAACACTTTTTACCTTAATTATCGCATATATCCATCATCCCTAGTAATCTTCTAAATAGATTACAATACCTTTCTGCCTTTCTTCTGCTTCATGGCACCATACTTTAAAGAGGATATCAGTTCATCAAAATAAGCCAATTTGAAGGGAAACTAAACAAAAACTGACATCATGAAATAGGGCCAAAGTAAATTGAAATGAATTGGTAGCAGATATGCATCATTACAGTCTAGCTGGGCAGCAGAGAAAGCTGTGGGGAGAAGTTGGTTTTGCTTTCCTCCTTACAGAACAAATGCAAAAATAAGCTTTGAAAAGTACCTTTTTCCTGAAAATGGCCCTTTGGCTGCTGAATACCAATCTCTACAACATCCACATCACACTCTTTGTATTTAGGCATTAAAAATTAGCTCTGCAGAACACTCAATACTTCATTTCTAACTCTTTTGGTTACTACACAAAACTGGCATGTGAAAGCACACAGGAAAGCTTTTACAACGAACTCTTGCTGTTCTATTATCATGCAAGACAAAAGAGGAGATGTGGCAACTTTTAGGAGGGCTGCCACAGAATGTGCTGGATACCCAAAACTTTACACATTTACTCAAAAAACACCAAGCAGTTGGTGTTCATCTGTATAAACAAAATCATTTCTCTCAATAAGCAGACCTGCTGTCCAAATGGAAGTTGTGACAATGGAGATTGTTCCCTGCTTGCAAAACAGAATGAGACTCTGAATTAACAAAAACACACGTGTAGAGCCATACATGGTGTTAGCTGTACCATAAACCTGGTGATGTGTAGAGGTAGCCTGGATTAGCAAAACATTCCCAGTCAGAAAATTGCTCTGGTATGATTTATTAGCAGCTAAAGCAGCTCTCAGGTGGGAGGCAGTACAGTCTAGAGAATAATACCACTGCAAAATAAAAACATCAGAAGAACAGATCTTTAATTTATGGCTCCAACAATAACCTATTATCTGACATCTAACCAATCATTTTCCTTCTCTGTACTTCAAATTCCATAAAATTGATCACAGACTTAATCCAAAAAATTGTATTTAAAATGGCAGGTAAAAAATTGTAGACAACCCTGGAGCAACTTCAGACAAGAGGCATGAAAACAATCAGAGGGCTGGAGTGCTGCTCTTATGAAGACAGGCTAAGAGATATTGGGTAGACCAGTCTGGAGAAGAGAGGAGCTCTTTATACAACCATCCAGCACCTAAAGACGACTTACAAGAAGACTGAGAGGAACTTTTTACAGGGGCATGTAGCGACAGGACAAAGGGGAATAGCATTAAACTGAAATTGACAAGATTAATATTAGATTTTAGGAAGAAATTCTTTGCTGTTAAGGCATGACATTGGTCCATGTTACCCAGTGAAGCTGTGAATGCCCCATTCCTGGAAATTCTAAAGGCCAGGTTGGATGGGGCTTTGACCAATGCGCTCTAATACAAAATATCCCTGCCCATGTGATTGGGGGTTTGGAACTGGATGATCTTTAAAGTCCATTCCAACCCAAACAATTCTATTATTCTATGAAATCAAAGTATCATTATTATAAAGCAGAAAAGCATCTTAACATAAGATCAGATCTTTGCAAAGCTTTTTTACTATTAGAATCATAGAATGCCAGAATTTTTAGTGTAGGAAGGGACTTCTGGAGATCATCCAGTCCAATCCTACTGTCAAGGCAGGGTCACCTGGAGCAGGTGATACAGGAACATGTCCCAGTGGGGTGTAAATGTCTCCAGAGAGGGACATTCCATGACCTCCCTGTGCAGCGTGTTCCAGTGCTCTGAAAACCTCCATGTAAAGAAGTTTTTCCTCATGTTGTGGTGGAATTTCCTGTGTTTTGGTTATGGCCATTGCTCCTTGTCCTGTCATGGGCACCATGGAAAAGAGTCTGGCACCATCCTCTTGGCATCTGCCTTTGACCTCATTAGTGAATATATATATTAGTGAATATTTATATTCACTAATGAGATCCCCTCTAAGTCTTCTCTGGACTAAACAGGCCCAGCTCCTGCAGTCTCTCCTCAGAAGAGAGATGCTCCAGATCACAAATCATCTCTGTGGCCTCTGCTGGACCCTCTGCAGTAGCACCGTGTCTTTCTTACACCGAGGAACCCAGAGTTGAACACAATGCCATGGATGTGGGCAAAGAGCGCGGCAGGAACACCTTCCCCAACCTGTTGGCCATATTCTTCCCAAGGCATCCCAGAATCCCCTTGCCACAAGTCCTCCTGGCCACAAGGGTACACTAGCAGCTCATGGTCAATTTGTCATTCCAGAAATGCTGCATCAAATCCAAAAAGCTGTGGGGCCAAAAGCACTGACAGTTGAAGACATTTCCAGACCACTGACTCTCATCAACTTAACTAATGCCTCACTTGCACCAGTTCAGAATGCCTCTGCCTCTTCCCACAAAGGCTCATTAAGCTGAAGAAACAATGACAGCAAAAAGGTGTCACATGCTCTATTTATTGTACAGCATCTTACTACTCATGAGAGGCACCTTATAAGTTAAAGAATGCAGCCCTGTGTTCACTCTCTTGGCCCATACAGGCTTGAAGCATTTGATACTTGCTCTAACTGCTGCTGCTATTGTAGATACTGCTGGCTGCCTCAGCTGTCTCAAATAAGAGAGCCCAAGGTTTCTAGCAAACAAGCAGAATGCTGTTGCTCACTATCCTTGAACAGTCACAAGGAACAGCTAGATGTAAGGAAGCCTATTCCCCTTCAGCCATCCTGATTAACCCAACGCCATCTATGATACTCAGGCATCCTTTATGCCTTAGCCCAAGTTTACTCTTTCCTACTGCTTGCTTCTTTTCTTTCCCCTTCTATCTTTCCAGACCTTCCTCCCCTACCCTGCCCCAGCCCCACAATGCACTCACTACTATTAAAATCAGTTTGGGGTCTTAATCTACAAAATTGACTTCTAGTCTGTTACTCCAAGTATGTTTCCTGATGAGCTTAAGCAAAGTTGCTGCAGAGAACATTATTTCTTGCATCTTCCACTAGACTTGAAAGGAGCTTGTGAGAACTACAGCTTACCTCATGTATAAATGTGTAACAAAGAACAATCTGCCCCCACAAAGCCCCAATAATCCATAAAACTGATACACACATCAAATAGAGGAGGATGACACAGAGTAAGAAGTGTGGGCTTTTCTCAGAAAAGAAAAGGGATTGAACAGCAAAAGTAGCAACAAAGCTCTTACCACAGACAGTTTGGACTTCTAAATTTCCTGCTTCGCCTAAGTGACTGGCTCTCCAAAGCAGGAAAATTTAGGGAAACATTTTTCTGCTTCAAAAGATTGAAATACACTATAGACATTGGAGTAATCAGAATAAAACTAATTTTAAGAAGAATGCATTATTTTTATTTTCTATAGGTTCTCAGTGAGAGTGCTGTGAATAAATAGCAAAAGATGGCACGCAGGTGTAAAGATTACAGATGGTTTTAGAATACCATATCACTGACCAGCATGGGACTGCACAGCAGTATTCCACTATAGCCAATCACAGGAATTTTCTTTGGAAGGGAGCTCTGAAGGTTACCCAGTCCAAGCCCCACCTCAATAATCGCACTAAGTCCAACCCTAGGCTGGTTGAATCCAGCCTCTGGATCATGTCTCTGGATCAGACAAAACTATGAAAGTCCCTGCTTGGAAGGAAAGAGGTGAACTGGAGGCCTATTTCCTTCTCAATGTGTGAAATGCCTGCCACTTCAGAACTACAAGGAACTGCAGATCTGGAATCATACCCTAGTGCTGCAGGACACATCCTGAAGATGTACATGATGTACCTTCAGCACAGAGTGAATCACACCAGTTCTAGATCAGTTAGGAGGGAAGCATAACTCAGTAATGTGCCTAATGCTGGTCTAGCTCTGAATGGTTTAAATATGCTTTTGTGTTTTGTCTGAAAGCATCTACAGGTTTGGGGCGCTGCCTCTTTTAAATGAAGGTGCATGGATGAAGGATTCCAACCTTTGCTATACAGATAAGGTCTTAGCTATATAGCCAAAGAAGAAACAAGAGTAACCTGTTCATCACTTCAAATATTTACCATCTGGGAAATACTGCTTTCCGCACCATCTTTAGCAACACTTTATCACCAACTTTGAGATCCAGATGCCTCAAAATGCTCCCTTCCTCACTGCAAACTAAATTCTTACTATATTGGCCATCTACTTTGATCTATGTTCACACTAGCCTTCTGTCTATTTTTAATGCTCATCTTTCACTACTTTACCTTGTTATCAATATAGCTGCATCAACTGAAGTCATGTCTTCTCCCCAGCTTGTTGACATTTCTAAGTGTATATCATTCTTCTTGCCAAATTCCTCATGTTGCCATTTACAAAAGCTTTCCAGCATTTTTTCACCATGATGTCCAATATACATATCTGCCTGGAAATGAAAAACAATTAATGTTATTAAAATTAGGATCCTATATGTAGAATGTGGAACCTTTTTTGACTGAGCTAGCAAAAATATTCTGCTTTTTATGGCATAATATGTCCATGGCAAAACAACTCAAACTTCAGGTGCCAACACCACCTTCCTTACATGTTAAAGATACAAATGAAGATAGTGCATTAAGAGTGTACATGTGTACTAGAGTTCACTCAAACTCTAGTCTTATTTATTTCCTGACTTCTCATCCATGGTGAGGAAAGTATAATGGTGTTATACTGGTGTTAAGATGCAGAATGTGAACATAAAATGAGATTACTCCAACTGCTGAGAGGAACTGCAGAAATAAATTATTTATTCACTGGAAAATTATAGTATTTTAGATTAGAACTATTGGTAAGGGAATTCCACTTCCTTATAAGCTAAGTGCTACATCAGCTCTTGTTTTTCTAGGGATTAGACAACAAAGAACATCAGTCCTCCTTCTGCAACCCAATGGATTTAAAGGAAATTATTTTTCTATTGAGATATATGACTGCACAAAAAGCAGAGCAGAAGCAGATTTTGCTAAGATCTGCCTGATTTCCACATGGAAACTCTGACTGACTTTTAATTGAAGGAACAGATAAATCTCAAAACATGCAGTGCATAAATTAGAAGATTAATCCTCACTGGGGCTGCTTGTCAGTGGAAATCACTACATAATATACGAAAGCTAAGAAGGAAATTTTTTAGCCATTAAAGTTCATAAATATTGCAAGCTTTTGCAGAGCCACAAGCTAAGTAGCATTATCCTCTACATGCTAAGACAAATGTCATAAATACCTACTGGAGTCTCATGAAGAAGGACAAGTTTAGTCACCCGAAGATTTACTTGTAATCCTAGACTCTTGTGTTGGAAAAG
Organism: Melozone crissalis; assembly: GCF_028551555.1. NCBI lineage: Eukaryota > Metazoa > Chordata > Aves > Passeriformes > Passerellidae > Melozone > Melozone crissalis. The sequence continues at coordinate 30,990,530 of NW_026535783.1, read as the reverse complement.
ATTAAAAACCTAAAAGAGAAAAAAAAAATCCAAAAAATAAGAATATGAATTTGTATTGCACGTACACTAAAAATAACACAACCCCAAAGAACCTCAAAAACTCTCATATTCTACTGTGACTGCTTTTATTTTCTGTAATCTGAACAGAACATTAAGATAATGTACTGTGTTGGTCTTGTGAAGTGAAAACAGAGCTTAGGCAATATTCATTCTGGGAACATAAAAAAAGACCTTTTCCTCTCAATGGCCACAATCACTTTATAAACTGTGGCCTTTTTCTCCAAATATTTACATACATATTTAATACTATTCACATGAAAATTTCTATTCATTTAAATCCAAGATCTTGGACCAAGTGGTCTCAGCCAACATCTAACTCTCTAATTCTTCCTATCATTCAGAATAGTTAAAGCTCATATTAATTTTTCAGCTTATTTTTTCGGCTTATGCTCCTTCCTTAGAACAATCTTTCCTTGTATATTACATATGCTATTTTTCACTGCTTTATGCACCAAATGCTTTATACACTACAGCTCCAGATAGAACTGGAAGGGAATGTAATTGTCCAAATTCATTAATCTTTCTTTTTTTTCTCACCACCACTGACCACACAATGCTTTCCCATAACAATGTCATGTCTTCATATTAAGCACAGGTCACCAGAAACTACCCAATATCCCAACCTTTCCAACAGCATGGGCTTCTAACCAAAAAGTCATCTTGTTCTCTCACTCCCAGGCTTCCCCAAGATGTATGACCAGACAGTACAGACAAGCCTGCAGCACTACAATTTTCTGCTGCAGAACATATGGACGAAGTCTGTACAGCCTGCTGATGGTCCTGTTTTGACTGTGCCTTACAGGTGTTCAGTCAGAATCACTAGAAGGAGCAATGAAATCAGCCTGCAGTGCATTTCTGGTTGGCAAAACATCAAAAATAGTTTTAAATTTCCTACCATGTTTAAGATGGTTAGAATAAATCTTCTGGCAGCATCTGTTCCATGATACGAAACCATAGCTGGATCTGCCACCACAACAGTTTCTATGTTGTACTCTTGAGGCAACTTGTAAGAGTATCGCTTTCCTCTTCCACTTTCAGACACTTTTTGAGTCTTGGATTTCCTTTTATCTGTAAACCAAAACAGTGCTTGAGAAACTCATCCTTCAAACTACCCCTGCAGTACTTTTCAGGATTTGTTACCCTTGGTTATATTATAACTCTCATCATGTGGAAACTAATAGCTATGGACTTTAATATGTTGTGCTTATTTGCTACTGCCAATGCTAATGCTCATACTGAAGGTCTCCACTATGTATAAATATTACCTCATACCAAGAAAACAGAAATTTTATCCATATTTTCAAATAAAGTCAGAAAGATTATTTGCAGCCTTTCAACTAATGTATTTATAAAAAGAATATGTGTCTCTTACTTTGGTTTGTGGGAGAAAACTCAACTCATGTTGGGTCTGAAGGAAAAACAGTGTCACTGACATTGCATAATTTTTGTCTGACCATCTTCATAAATCACAGAGAAAATATCTTGATGTCTTGATATCTTAGCATGCAAGACAACAAATACAGTTGCGCCACAAAGTCCTGTATTCAGTAAATACATGCAACAATTCTGTGATTTGCAAAGAGGAAATAATATTTCAGATGAATGACAGAGAATGACATCGGTTTGTTACAAATAAAAAAGTGAATTTTTACTGACATGACTTCAAAATCTGTGTTCCCATCATTATAAGCAGCTGAAGCAAATAAAACCAAACCCCCTGGAAACAGGCCTCCAAATCTACTGAAAGCTAAAATCTAAAAACATGTCATGCTTATTGTAAGGTTGAAGTTATTAATGGTGTTAATTTTCAGTTTCCCCTCCAAAAACCCAACAAAACTGCCCTTACTACTACGATACATAGTAGTATGTAGTAGGATACATAATAGTATCGTAGCACTTCACAATACAGGACCCAGAAGGTGGTCAGATTTACATACAACAGTTAGCAATGCCATTTTAAATAATCTAATTTAAAACAAAATGAAAAATTAAACTTATTGTAATAGCCAAATATTGTTAGATCCTCTTGAGAGGATGTAAAACTTCTGGGACTGATCTCATTGAAACCAAGTGAAGTTTCTTGAAGCATCTAAAATGGAATATCAGGCTCTCTGTGATGAAAAAAAGTAATGTTTAAGATGACAATTATGTTCTGGAAACAATCAAATATTCAAAAATTTTGAGACAATGTTTTGTAATTCAACCAATCGCATCTCTAATTGGAAAGTTCCTGCAGTATATTTTATAATACATGACCACTCTCCAAAACATAAGTCACTCTTCAGGACAATGCTAAAAATGAACTCCTAAAGTCAATTAACTAACAAATTAAATTTAAAATATAAAATACCAGTGGAAGAGGGGTCTGTGATTTAAATATATGTGTAATATAGATTTTATATAAATATAATGCAGATACGTATTTTTCAATGTAACACATCTAAATTACGCACACTTAAAAAAGGTTTCTATCCTTTTCTGAATCATTCATAAAAGATTACACATTTGAATGATTCAGTCCATCCCAGTACATCTGAGAAGGTCTTACTGATCCTTCTAGAACTGGTGGCAGTGTAAGACCTACTAACACATTTACTAAAAGAAATAAGTATGTATCCTCCAGAAATAAATGTTTGGTGTTCAACGACCTAGAAGTAGAAACAGCTATAAATTCAAGCTATCTTAAATTAAAGTGTCTTATTTTGATCCTTCAGACACTTGCTTAGCATTATAACTTCTGCTATAATCTAGCCTAACTCACGTTTGCTAACTGTGGATCTGCAGCCTAGTTTATAAAATATTGTGTTGTTTTCCTCACTTTTTTGAGAATAATTTCTAATGAAACCTCAGTGTTAGTATTTGTGCCAAAAAAACCACCTCCTATAAGCTATACAACTATGGCTTAACATAAGAACATCTAATGCTGTAAGTGTAAGCTATAGGCCTAAGTTTAAACAGTAAACTCATGTGGGTTAAAAAATATCTCTTATGACCCACCTGGTCAATCTGCCTTCTTCCTAGGCACAGTGCAGTTTCCAGCAACAGTTTATTCTCTGTTCATTTCTTTGTAAAAGACAGCAGCTAGTGATTGAAAACTTTAAATTTAATCTTAGCATGTACAGAGAATTCTCTTAACACATTTCTCCAGAAGTTATAACTAGTAGTGCATTTCTGTTCAGAACTGACAGTCCACAATAAAATATGTCATTGTGCTAAACACTAAGAACACTGTGGTCCCATAAGCTGTTGAAACCTCTGTCTTTTGGGATTGCAGTGAATGAGAAGACTACACAGCTCTCTAGACAAGCTGTCTGCCCATCATTTGTCTGCCTTAGATATCTCTCCCATTAACAAACCAATGGGCAATCTGTTCTTGGCCAGCCAACCTTTTCCAAATTGCTGGCAGAAATCCCCATCACGAGATCTCATTTATCTGAAACTTGTAGCTCTTTTCTAAGAACTTTAAATAAATGGAATTAGTAATTTTGCTACTACTGGTATTCAAATAACTGCCACAACTGCTGCCAGATAATAAGGGAAACAGGCTTTAGGCAAAAACTCATGTTTCTTTACATATTCATAAATCAGTAAAAATTACAAAGAACTGGTCATTATTGAAGGCAAAGTCTGTCAGAGATAACTGCTGCAAAAAACCCAGATACATAATAATTCATGTACTAACAAGATAAAAGACAGACTAAAGATGCATAAATTCATCTTAAAAATTTAATTACACTGCCAAAATAAAAGATAAATTCTACAGGAGAGTTCTGTGCAATAAGACTTCTGTTTGTGCAACTAGGTAGAACAAGGTGATTCCATATCTGTAGACTACTTAAAACTCAGTTGACTGAAAGATAGGAATACTGCATTACTTCAGCAAGAAGGGTAAAAATACTGCAGCAAACTAATTTGACATAAAATAGGCAATTAAGAGAAAACAAGCAGAAATGTTAACAAAACAATTATCCTACATTAAAAAAATTTAGAGCCATCTACTATAATCAGAGGTTACACAAAGTATCTAAGCCAACATTAAGAAGAGGCTGTGACTACAAGACTTCTGGACACCTTCAAGTCCTCAGGCACAAAAGCATTTCCTGAGTATATGCACATGCAGCCCAGACTAGAGAGGAATCACCATCACTCCCCAGGGGGTAACCTAGTCCTACGGAAATTGCAGTGTTCTGCCTACACAGGGAATATTGAGGAGCTTAAGAAGCCATGAGCTATACTGCCACTATAATTTGAATAGGGATTTAAATACTTCCCTACAGAGCAACAACTTTTTCTACCCAAGGGATAGAAATTATTATCTCAAGTAGCACCAGTCGCCATCTTTTGCAATCTCTTAGATCCATGATTAAGATTGTTTGCACATTTTATTGCATATTTTATCACATATAAACAGGCTGTAGAGCAGGAATCAACACAGCTTTCCCAGCTGATCGCCCAGTCTACATGCCATAAAGTAAGACTTCTGCTTTTGATTCAGTGAAACGTAGCAGGCTTTTCCAGCGATATTCCACCATTCTAAGAGGAAAAGCACACTGGTGTCTCAGGACAGGATATTGTATACTGCCAGAACTAAGAAGTAGAAGACGAGTCTTCCAAATTCAGAAGGGATTCAAATTCGCATTAACCATATCCTGGGTAAGAGATTTCTTTTTTCCCAATATGCCCCATGCCTTCACCAGGAGTTCAGTTTACTATATAAACAACTTCAGTTTGGAACAAGTGCTTCAGAGCAGATAGAAGAAAAAAACCTTAGCTTCCCAACATGGCCCTTTGCTCTAATTACAACCGCCTCTCTCACATTTTTTCTGTAACATAGTTCTGTACTGGTTCTTTTAAAGGTGTGGAGTGTAAGGTCTGTGTATGTGCAACTGGCTCACATACGTAAATAAATCATACGCATGTTCAACAAAAGGATATATGTGCACACTGTCAACAATCAAAAAAGCAACTGCTTCTGTCAGTTTGATTCTCTCCCTCGCCTAATTAATAAGAAAATTACTCCATTCACAAAAACAAGTTCTTTGTTCTCTCCAAACAAGTTTGGCTGCGTAGCAACTTTCAATCCAGCCCTCAATGGTAACGGACAACAAACAATACCTTCTTTGATTGCATCTGCTAGCTCTCCATGAAAAGCTATTATTCCCAATAGTGATCCTTCAACACCTCCAGCACAGACATTCATTCCTTCTGATAATTACAATTCATCACTGGCAATACATATTTGCTTGATAGGTAGCCAGCTTTTGAGATCAATTTGGATCAAAACCAGCAGGAGAAATACCTGTTTCTATCCTGACACACAAACACTGCAGAAGCAAGAGACGTGGTTGTAAGACAGGACCATATTGCTGAAAAGTTAGTGTGTTACCAAGGTTGCAGCTGCAATATGTCACAAAGTTACATCTCTACCATAAAGGTAGCAGAGACTATCTCAGAGCCCCACATAATCATCTGCTTTATTTTTATTTAATTTATCTACTTAGCTTATTTTTTTACTTAGGATTCTGAAATACTTATGTAAAGGCTTATTTTTGATGCTTTTATTCACTTTAAGCTGTACCATGTGTGCAAACATGCATGTATGTAGCATGTGTCTGTAGCATGAGTATTTTCGTGATATTAACTAAATTCACGTCACACTAACAAATTGCTCTTAGCATAGATAGAGCTTTTAAGCATATAACTTACTGCAGTCCCTCTTAGTAAAATAATCTGTAGCAGGAGAGTGAGGGACTGGTCTTCTAGAACAACATCCATTAGAAAGTGCAGCTATTTATACTCCCTAACATAATAACATTGTGTCAGAAGATGCTACTCAGTTATGCACAGCTTGCACTATTTTGAAATTTTAAACCTGATGGTAGATATAATGAAACCTCCTTCAAGCAGATATTTCATTATCTGTTGACAGATTTATAAGAAATCAGAGCTTGGAGTGTAAGATTATTACAAAAGATTAATCCCATTTTAGAGTGTAACAGAAAGTGAAAGGATATTTGATAATGAACATCACAGAAGAATCATGTCCTTATGGACAAAGTTTGCATCCTTACTCATTTTCATACCCATCACAGTTTGCTACTTTGTCAGATACTCCTCCCCCCTTTTTGCAGTGCATACACCATGCATACTTTTCATTTTTTCTTTCTCATTCCCATACACATGCAGGCATGCATATTCTAACTCACTTTTCTCTAATAGGGAGGAATAAATAGCTTTACTTAATGTGAAAAATTTGTGATAATATAGAAAGTTTAACTTTCAGATAAGCAGTGTCAATGTAATACAAAGCTTAGAACATAAAGCCAAACTGGAGGAAGTTGTATGTAATTTATTTCATCCCACTGCCAAAAGAGCCTTGCTTTGCAAATTTATCTTTGATTTCAAACTCTGGATGGATGCCTAACTATAAAAACAATACTTCCAAAGTAGAGGGGGAAAAAAACACCACAAAACCTGTCGCATTTATTCTCTAACTATATAAAATAGACAGAGCAGTACAAATGTTCAGAAAGGATCAGACAGCTATGGAAAAGTTTAGGCTGAAAATTATCTCCAGAGGGCAGCTAGTCCAACCTGCTGCTCAAGTCAGGCCAAGTGTCAGGGTATGATCAGCCCTTTTAGAGCCATTTCTACACATGCTTTATAAATACTTGAGGATGTGGATTTGACAGACTCTCTAGACAACCTGTTCCCGTGCTAAGCATTCTTGTAGAGATTTTATTTTCCTTATGGAAATTGAAATTTCCTTAAACACAAGTTACAACTGTTGTCTGTCACAGCATACCACTAAGGAATGTCTGGCTTCACCTTTTCTCTGCAGACCCTTAGGCACCAGACAACTGCAGCTACATCCTTCCTTTACCTTTCCTTACCTGCCTGAAATAACTTAATTCCTTCTGCTTCATCCCAAATATCGTATAATCCAGTCTCCTAACCATTTCAGTGCACTTCTGCCATTTTCTTTGCATTTTGCCCGGATTTCACTCACACATGAAAAATAAGCCTAAAAATGTGCACTCATTCTGGTTTATTTCCAAGGAGAAAAATAACTTCTCACAACATCACTAGAAATACCCTCAGCTCATGCTGAGGTCAAAGGACAGAGATGTCCTCCATCCTTTGAAGAATGTCAGCTGATGATGAAGCAGAAAAAACAAAACACCGTCTTTCACAAAAGCCATTTTTCTCTTCCCCAGTGAAAACTATGAAGTCATCACTATGTGCCAAACTTCTGTTGAAACCCTTCTGCTTCAACAACTTGCTCTACCTGCCATTGAGGAAGATGCATTAGCATTGTTTCATACACATCTAAGTGTCATTCACAGAACAAGAACACGCATAAAAATCACAGAAAACAGAAAATAACGTGCAAGCATTGCACATGGTGAGTGATTAAGCAGCTCTGATGACAGAGACAGACAAGAAATAGATTTAAATATTAAGTTGAAACTAAGACATGCCCTAAAGATTTCTACTTTCAAATAGAAATGCACATTAAGAAGCAGAGTCTATTCCTAATGGACAACTCCTTCTCCCAACAAGTGACATGCCACCTCAGAGTCCACTGTAGGGTACTGCTACAAGAATAATCAGTTCTGCTTCTGTCAAGGTTCTGATGTAACTACTATCTACTTTTCTTGAAAATATATTTGCTACATTACCGCTTTGCAGTGTGATTTTTATATTACCTGTAACAACACCACAGTAATGATTCTGAGAAGGAGGCTTTTCAGAAATTTTCTCCTCTACGGACCTTTTTCGTCTGTACACCCTGTGTGCATGTCCTGTCACAGCCAAAGTGCGATTGAGTGGCTCAATAAATATGAAGTCCTCATTAATCTGTATAAACCCCATCTGTAAAGGAAAACAAAAGGAACATGTAAGGTAAGAGCTTAAGTTGTGCACAGTCCTGCAGGAGAAAAAAAACCCACAACATTCCATTTAAGGAAACACTTTGTTTTAGTAACCCTATGAGCAAAGTGAGTACCTTTGTATTTTACAAGTTTTCTACTTAAATGAACTAGAATAAATTTCATTTATTTCAGCTAAATCTGGGTGGGTGGGTGGCTACATGCCAGTAGCATATGCACAGTAAAAGATACAGAATGCTAAAAGTTTACTTTGGGAGACCCAGGAGGTCATTTATATATGTACAGTATGTACAAAAAAGTCTATACACTGACTTTATTATTTATTATTGTCACATTTTTAGATTACTATATTTAATGAAATAACAGGAACTATGTAAGGCATATGAATACATGCTGAACAAATGTGAGGATGGAAAAGAAATATTGTGGCACTCTTTTTACTCTTTTTTGAACTAAAAGAACCCAAAACTATTTTTAAAAGGCAGAAATCCCTTTTTGGTTTCCAGCAGTAACACCAGAAAAATATTTGAATAAAGCCATTTAGTTGGTAATTCTTCCCCTGTCTCAATGTATTTATACACACTAACACACAGGAAAAGTTAACACACCAAATGCACATCTAATATTACAAGGGCATAGCCAATGCTGAAAAAAAATACTATAAAACATACTTATATAAATACCACACAAATAAAAACTCAGCACAAACTGTTAAGCTTCCAATACACAAAAGTTTCCTATCAAGAGTAAAGCTGGAGACACCAACGTTTGTGGGGTTTCTCCCCCACATTACCAAGACTGACAGTTAATTTCCTCACTCTCTAAGCTTAAAAAACATATTGTACTGTTTTGCTACAGAAACAAAACTATGTGATATATCTGGCTAAGAGAAGCAGATAGTTCTTCTGTATATTTTTATGTAGCGTCAATGGGGAAAAATAGAAAACAATTTTGTTTCTTTTGGAATCATGTGAGTGCCATTATCACATTGGATATCCTGTCTGACATACAAATAAACCACCCCAAAATATTCTGACCCAAGGAAAAAAACAAAATCAAAATTTTTGAGTGGTACAAAACACAATTTCATTCAAACACAACATCTCGAAAAGAAAAAATCCAACAATCTTTCTGCACAATCACATGAAATTAATGTGAATACACACACTTAATTTTTCATTAAGTTACAATAGCTAAGGAATGCTGAACAGATGTCAAAAGGTCATCACTAACACTGCACACAAACACAAATGTATCTGGGGATTTGGCTGTTCCTTCTCATTTTACACTTACCTTTTAGGTTCAGTTCAGCAGGAGCTTTAAATGTCACATACTAGAAAATTAGCCAGCTACGTATTGCTAAGTACTTTCTGTACACCTACAAGATAACACTTCTTGAAAAGTTATCTTTAAAAAGGCTACTTTTACATAACAATTAACTTGTCCTATATAAACTTCAAATTACGTGAAATAAATTTACTTAAAAGCATAGTTCTCAAATACTAGTAAAAGGCATAAAACACTTTTCATTCGATTTTTATGTCAAATGCTGAATTTCACTCAGGCACAGATCATTTTACTTTTTTAAAGAATTATTTTGTATATGAAAGATGTTGATTAAATATAGAACAAGAATAGCAGCTCACTAGTGGTGCTGCAAGTATCCCCTGTACACCAACCAAAAACAAAGCCTTATTCCCTCCTGAACAGAGTCAATCATAGAACATTTGTCACATTTCTTCCATCTCCATTCTCTTTGTTGCAAAATGAAACCAGGGCTTTAAGATGATGCTCTTCCGGTTGTCACCATTCATCAGACATTCTGAAAAGCTGTGCTAGGACTGACATTTAATGTTCTCTTCCAGCTCCTTGTAGAAGGATAGTGATAGTGAAGTTCAATTCATTGGTGGAGAAAACCAAAATATATTGCCTGTTTCCTGAGTCAGAACTTAAAGAACCGAACAGTTATAGATATGTATAACTTTACTATAGATATAGTAAAGTTATAGATATGCAAATGGATGATTCTCAGACAAATATGGATAACCAAATAATCTTTGATGCCATTTTGACTGCTTTTGGGGAAAAAACCAAACCAAACCACAAAACATTATTTCTCTAACTTTCGCATAATTTCACAGGAGAAAGTGGTAGGTGAAACTGTAGCTTTGTCAACCATGCTCTTATATTTTCATAATCATTAAAAATGGAGTTAAGAAGATCTTTTTATGAAGTAAACACAGAAAGCAGAGAAGTCAAAGCATGCATTCAAGCATTTCAGTTTCAACACATTTTCAGATATTGAATGCCAAGGCAAATTACAGCCTTTAGACAGTTGAAATGGCAAAACTTCCATGTTATGAGAATGTGCATCAGAACAAGGATTAAAAAGATGGAAAAGCAAAACACTAATATCCATCTGGGATAGAACTGTGAGCTCGGACAAACTGATACATCTTCCACCAGTTTCGTTTGAAAAAATACTACTGCTCACAGATGCAATTGAAAAGCCCCCCAGGATGCAGGATATATCTCATGTAAAGGTAACATAGCATGCCACTCTTTCCCCCTGTAGCACACATATTTCAGTAGATTTCAAGCCCAGCGCAATCTAATTTGGCAAAAAAAAATCTTCAAATTTTGTAACTATTGATAAACTCGGTACTTGCTCCATATTTTATTTATTTATGAAATAAAGAGATTCCTTAAGTTTAGGGCAAACTTCAGCTGATGGGCAAGTAAAACTTCACTTGCAGAAAACTAACTTTTTGCCGAATTTGGATAGTGGGAAACCAAGACAAATGAAAACAACACCTTTCCCCAGCATCTTGAGTGGCACAGGTCAGGTGGGGAACAGTGGGTTACAATTTCTCCCTGCTGCAGCGACCTCTCCACTGTCTTGTGAAGCAAATGCACACAGCGAGTAAGGATGGGCTGTATGAGACACTACTCCTTCCTGCTCCCAGCATACTTCCCAAGGCAAATACCAAGGGGAACAATGCACTCCTATCAGATGCAGAAAAATGCATCCTATTCAGATGCATAAAATGTTTATGTTATTTAGTACACATGTTGCATACATCAGAACCACAGTATTAATGTCACATTTGCAGTATAAAAATGAAAGGTTCCCCTCACTGCACCATACGAAAAACCAAATTGTCTTTATAAGGTCATTATTTACTTGTTTTGAAACATAATTTCATAACAGGCTTTGTGCTATTTGTCAAATGTCCCAAAACTGAGCATTAATTTCTGAGTAAACAGGCAAAATCTTTTTTTTTACATTTCAGTATCCCACTCTGAAGGTTTTTCTCCATGATTTTAACAATCCAGGTTTAATCTGGTGACTTGATTCTAAGAATTCTATCAGAACCTGACCTGAGCTGAAACACAACAAAAAGTCTCCAGCTCTTACTAATGACTTTCCATCTATAAGAACCTTCATTGCTGAAGGCTGAGGAAATATAAGTGCCTTCAGTTCATAACTGCCTTCTGTCTTCAATTCACGGTGTTTCACAGCTGTGCACATCATTTGCACTGCCCTTTTCCTGTAGGTTTTCTCTACCTGTCTGTTCACTCCAATCTGCTGCACAGAGTTAGGAGACATCACAGAGGGAAGAGTCAGTATTATCACAGTTGACTGGCTTTCAGCTGCTGACATAGTGATCAATCCAATCCTTTCTGGGATTGTTTTTAATCCTAGGGTTGTGCCTTACTGAAATCCACAAACATGCACAATGCTATACCTCATAGCCTCAATAGAGGAAAAAAAACATTTAGACTGTTATGCAGAGATCACTGCATTCAATGCATGTATTCAGGTACTAGCCCCCAGATTTGAGGTCTGTGGAAACCATTTTTGCATGGCTTTTAAATCCTTCCAAATCCTCTATATTCCTATACAGTCTGGTTTAAGATACACACTGCTCTGAATTCTTAAGAAAATCATTCTCTATATGAGAGGATGCTGCTCTCACGTTTAAGACAATGGCTACTTTTTTCAAAACAACCTGATGTTGCACAAAGATGCAGGAAAACATTTATGTTGTTACTCTGCAGCACTCCCTATGCTACTAACAATTAAACAGGTATTCACAACACTAAGCCATAGACTGGACTTGATGATCTCAAAAGTCTTTTCCAACTTAATTGATTCTATGATACACACAAAATGTAACTGCAAACAAAATACATAAAATTTATCAATTCTAAATGCTCTAATTTTTTAAGTGTCTTTTTTAGTAAAAGCACAAATGTACTTCCTAAATTTACGGTGGTATTTTAAAGTCAGATATTCGGTCGCTGCTATCAGCAGTGAAACTCATGAATCAGACAGGGGTCCCTCCAAATGCCAGAGCTATCTGCGCAATTCAACAAGCTGGTCATCAGGTTCAAGTGACCACTACTTCTACATGCCAGCTTCTCTCTGTTCTTCTTGTTACAACTCTCAGCCTCCTGGAGACTGTAGACTTCTGGAACTTACACTGTCACAAAGTTCCCTGGTTCAGCTTGTGACCACTATTTTCAGAAAAGTCAGTGCAGTCTGAACTACTGCATACTTGCCTTTTGACCATCAGAAGAATTTAGTAGAACTAGCAAACCAATCATAAAATGCTGACATTATGTGCTCCATCCCCCTTTCTCTTCCCTTGTCCAGGAAGCTCTTGCCCACTTTCTGGTTGACTAATCTGTGGCTTAAAATACACATAAACTTAAGAAACACCTGTGACAAAGGAAGGCACAGGCACAGCCCAACACATGAAAAGACTGAAAGACCTATGAAAAGAATAAAAATCTAGCAGAAAAGACCACTTGCTATCAGTCTTCCAGAGCTCTCCAATACTGATCGTAACACCCAGTATTAACGCAGCTCATGCACATTATTCAGAATAAAGGACACTGTCTTGAGGGAAACACCAGCTCAGAGAACAATTGGCTAATTCCTCTAGCAACTTACCTGGCACAATGGAATTTCAGCTTTCCCTCAAAGTCATAAAAAGCCATTTAATCTTCTTATTCTAGCCAGAAAATCAAACATATTAAAATATATTTATACATCATTCATGAGTTGCAGCTTTGCTTATAGATTTCACTTGACTGTTGAAACAAACTCAGCTAAATTCAACACACTAAGTCAAACTATATTTTCTTTTTGCATCATATTCATCATGCATTATTTCATTATTTTCATTATACAACTTAAATTTTCACTGCTTAGGTCCTGTAGTACTAGGAAAATAATGAATAAGACACAATGCAAATTACCTCTGCATTTTAATGTCTTAGATCCACACATCAATTCCAGTCTCCTATGCATTTGAGATTTTGTAAAATAGAGATTATCTTATCTAGATATTCTTATAACACAAATCCTTTGCCAGACTACAATTCTTTTCACATTTCCTTGCTGCTACTGTTAAATGAAATAGTTTCAATAGAACTGCTGCCCTGTTATTTCACTATCCTTATTTGAAATGTTTCACATTTTTATCTTTTAACATTTGGAAATCATTCCAATGTTACAACTTTATTGATTCATGGCCATTATTTTAGATCCATCTGATCCAGGGTCAACATTGCTTTCCTTCTGGGCCACCTCTCCAGGCTGGCTTTCCAAGGTCCCTTGATACTCACTTCACAGTTTTTATGAAAGGGAATCATAGAGTATTGCAGTTCCTACTGTGAGATGACACATACATCAGCCTTTGACTATTGCTTGATGAAAGAGGCTTACTATAACTCTGAGATTAATGTTATGAATTTGAACGAGGCCAAACTTCCTCCAGAGAAAGAGGTTCTCATTTATTAAAATAGCTGCAAGGAACGGAGTGCCCAGGATAAGCCCAGGCACCCACACAGCAAGCCAAAAACGAAACAGTGCGCTCACCCCAAGTGCACTGGGTTCTCCCAAACAAAAAGTACCCCAAAAGAAGAAGAACCCTGACCCAACCGAAGTCCCCACATTTATAGTCCCCCTCGAGTCCAGGATTGGTGCATTTTGGATCCTCATGATGATTGGTCCATTTCCAGGCTTCTCATTGGTCTTTACCCCGTTCATTCTGGACCAATTGTTTCTGCAGGGCTTCGAATGATTGGTCAGATCTTTCATCCAATCTCTCTTCGACCTTGCCTTGCCCCTGTTTCACCAAACCCTGGACCCTTCTAGCACATTCTAATAAGCCCCCCCCCTTAAAATAATACAAATAATATAACATAATTAATACAATATAATTGAACTATATCCTATTTTAACTTAACTTTTACCTATAACATTAGCTCAGCTGGTTAGAGTCAGGTGCTAATAGCACCAAGGTTTGTGGATTCAATCCCTATATGGGCCACCCACTTAAAAGTTGAACTTGATCCTTGTGGGTCCTTTCCAAGTAGGAATATTCTGATTATGTAATTATCCTTGTAACCACAAATTAATTCCTCTCTCTAAACATTAGCAAACAGAACTGCAACTCAACTGCAACCACATTTCAGCTATCACTACACTGCAAATTTGTGAAAGGAGAATAAAGTTTTTACATCTTCACTTAATGTCCTCCATCAAGTTCATACGCTTGATGGCTCATAACAATACACATACCTTTTTTTCCTCCTGTCACTGTCAGCTAATTCACTAGGCTACAAAGTAAATCTATAAATGTATAAAACTGGTAAGTCACAAACAAAAGCAACTTACCTTTGGTCAGGCTACAGCCTTGGTCTGTTTAATTCTTCTGTGCCTCCCAGCTCTGAATGTGCCACTAAAGGAGAGCCAAGCCCCCAGGGATTGTTACTGACTTTACCTCTGGATCATATAAACTTCCAAACTAGGTTTTTCATGACTACATCTCAAAGGGACTGACCCTTCCAGCCACAGAGGGGTTCACTTCTTTTGAAAATATTTCATCATCTAAAACATTGCCTTCTCTCCACATTAATATGAACAAAAGTCATGCTGAAAACCAAGCAAAGTTTACTGGAACTCTTTCTCTCACTCTGCCAGTTAAATTTGTGAGAGTTGGACTTCAAAGTAATCATAGGATGTAACACCAAAGTTACATCTTCCACTGAAAGCCAGACAACTTCACATGAAGAATGAAGTCTTCAAGAAGTGGGAAAGCACAGAACAACAGACAAAAATATAAGATGACTACAGGTAACACAGTTCCTACACTTTCCAATTTCCAATTTATTATTTATGGTTATGGTTATACCTGACATTCAGTTTCTATAAAAATACCTTTTTGTATCTTAACTTTCTAGCTCTGCCTAGTTTTATCTGTTTGTCTTTGGAGCGACTTACTTTTCCTAAGGCATAAGGCGAGTAACATGATATGCTTGTGAAAATGGTTTCACCAAAGCAATGTGCCCACAAGTTCATTACAACATCATGTATGCTTTCACAGGTTTTCCTTAACAGAAAAAAAAGACAAATTTTAAGAAGTTTACTGAAACTAAACATATGTTGCTGTTTTCACAGATTTATTGCTTCAATAGCACATTGTAAATGGACTCCACTGTACACTATTATTTTGGCAGCAGTTATTCTGAAGTGTAGTTTAGCTGTAGTTTGTTTCAATCAAATTAGTTGTGTAAAAACACTGGAATGGCCTCAATATTTTAAAACACAGAATTCATTTCAAACCCTTTAGAATCTTGCAATGAGAAGGCACAGAATAGTTTAAGCACACATAAAAATTTTCAAAATCACTAAGGCACCATAACTCAAATTTCACAAAACTAAATGAAGATAAATAGACATTGATGTTGAGGGAAACCCTATATTTCTTACGATGACTCGTTTTGGAATAACTATAGGAACCTTATAAACAATTACTACCCTACATAGAGTGTCCCATCAACTGTATTTGAGTGTGCTGTTCTTGCTCTCCCTAGATACAAGACTTCTCTTCTCCAGTTTGAGGTAACTGAAGTATCTTTAATAACACTTCATTGAAAACTACTTCCACAAGGCAATTCTAAGTTCCATTTTCAAATGCTTAGAACAGAAAAGTAACAAATATGAAACACAAACTCCTATAGCTAAATGTACCATTACTGTTGTATAGCCTATTTTTCTAAAAAAATGGATGGCAAACAAACCAACTGCATCTAGCTGCAGATAACTTTATCACAAAGTGTCACAGGAATATAATACTGTTATGCATGATAGGCACATACACGATATGTAATAGTAACCTCCAGAACATTTAAAATTTTGGGGCTTGAACAGGTATGACCAGGCAAAGAATGTCATCTATGAGCCAGGTAAAAGCCCAGAAAACAGCAAAAGCCAGCAAGAATCCTAGTATCTTTATTAAAACCATGGAATGACATAAATGTGGGACTCATGGAGATATCAATAATTCACATAACCTCATTTTAGTGTCACCAAAAAAAAAAGTATAAGTATGTATTTATGGAGAGTTATCAGAAGGAACATCATGAAATTCATCTAGGATGAATGCCAAGCCTAGGTCCAGTCCCTGGGACAGATCCGCATCTGGCACTAGTACAGACTTCACATTACATGGATGGATGGTGAGAAGATATTCTAAAATGGTCCTGGTAGTCCTTGAGGGCAGTAGGTATACAATATAGAATCATAATTGTCTGTGATGTTGTTTTACTCAGTTGTTTATCAGCGGTTGTGATCTCTAAATTCTAGTCCAATTCTTTAGTTTCATTCTGTCTTTGCTATAAGTTTTGAATTCTCATCTTGTTCTCTCATTGACTTGTAATCTACATTTTGCCAAGATACTGATGTATTCTTAACTAGCATTCAGTTTGGGTATGATATATGTATATGCTGAATACTGAAAATCTGAGACATTCAGAACTGGTGCCTATATTGTAAAAATTTTACATAAATCACCATTTAAGCCTACTTTTCAATTGCAACATCTACAAAACAAATAACTGCAGTTACATGGTAACATGCACAAATATTTGAAAAATATTTGACAGAAGCACTCTAAATGCATTTTTCCTGTTACCATGTTGCACAGCTAAAATTACTGGGTAACTAAATATTTATTTTTTACTAAATTGCAGATATCAAGATTCTTGATACACAGCTATAGAATAGCTTTACATATACCCATCTATTAGTGTGTTTAGGTTCTACAGCCTTTCAAAGAGAAGGAAAAAGGAAAGGGGAGAGAGACTACGGAATATAGACATGGTCTGGAAATTTGAGTTTCCTGAACCAATTTTCCTTCACCTAAAGAGTTTCATGTTCACTCAAGAAAACTATTCCACAATTATAACTTTAAAATCATAAATTCAAAATTATTAATACCTGAAGATTTATACTTAGCAACTACAAACCAGGAAGTGCAGACTAAACACAGGCATGTTCTTCTTTGTTTCTTTTTTTTTTTTGTATGCAGCATTCTGGAAGTTTATGATGTATAGAAAGCCTACTACCCCCAGCACAGGTAACTTAATTAGAAAGAACAGCATATGCAACTGTTTTAAAGCCAAATTAGCATTTTTGATCCAAGTGCTACAAGGTACCGTTGAAATGAAATTGAGTATACATGACAGTCAATTTAAAAACTGTTTTCGAGACACATAGGATCAATGAGACACTGAAAATACCCTTGATTTTTAAAATAACTTAAATTGAAAAACTATTTCATTCATTTGCTACAGGCAACTATAAAAGGATTGACTAATACTATTAAAAGAGACAGCTATGGGCAAGTCAGACTTCATCAACGATGCAGCTATTTAATGTTCAGAATATCCATACTTGCACACAAGGCACACTGTAATCCTTAAGAAAATAAACACAATACTTTCATCCTTAGATGCCTAAAACAATGCAGATTTTATGGCAACCATGACTTTGACACAAAAGACAACAACATGTAATATGCCAATTCACCATGTTATATGTTAATGGTCTCTTTCTGATCATTTCTCCCTTCACTCAGTAGCTTCTACCCTTTATCTTAGGAGGTTGAACTAACTAGATCTAAAACCAACTAGATCTTGGAATTATTCCTCTCTCTCATGTAGTTTTGTCTTCTATTACAGAAGAAACAGAAACTACAAGGAAGGGCTAGAAAGCCTTAAAGGCTGACTGTTAGTTCAGTAACATAAGATGAATTTCTAAAATCATAGAATGATTTGGGTTGGGAAGGACATTGAAGATCCTCTCATTCCAAGCCCCATGTCATGGGCAGCAACACCTGGCACTAGACCAGGTTGCTCAAAGCCCACCCCGACTGGCCTTGAACATTGCCAGGTATGGGGCATCCCCAGCTTCTCTGGGCAATCTGTTTCTGCACCTTCTGAGGAAAGAATTTTGTTGTAATTTCTAATCTAAACATTTATTCAGTTTTTAAGGTATTTCCCTTATCCTATCACCCCAAGACCTTGCAAAAAGTCCCTCTCCAGCTCTTTTCTAAACTTACAATCAGATCAGAAGAGACTTTCTCAATTACAGAATGTTAAAAGGCAAGACAAATGAGGCTGTTGTTCTGGCCACGATGATAACTCTCAAATAGCTCTGGGCAATATATGCTTAATAAAGCAAGATAACAGTATTCCATCCTAGCTGTCTAAACACTAAGATTTAGATCTGATTTCATACTGATTTAGATCAATGGTAGTGTTTTTTTAATAAATATAAAGTTATTTTACAAAATTAAGGATTCCGAATTTATGCTACGTAGCAAAAATCCATTGCCCATAGCTTTATGTTACAAAATTAATTCATTTAACAATAATATTTAATGCATGGAGCTAGAGCTACTAAAGAGAAGACAACTAGAAAGCAATGTCTGCGCAAAAATAAAAATTGGCCACCTTATTCCTCTTCACTTGCATTAAAAAAATCACTATTACTGACTCAAAAATAATTAAAATTCTACTAAAAGAACATGGAAAATTTCTATACTCACAGCTCTAAATGACGATCTACGGACAGAAACATTTATTTTTTTTAAAAAAAGTCCTTTCAGTGGTCTCCCAGCATCTTGGTTTTCAGGTTTCAAATTTTGATCTGTCCTTATGAGGGCTACAGAATTAGTTTTTCATTTTTCTCAGTTCTCATTTTCATGTAGGCATATGATCCAAGAAGCTGGAAGTAATAAAAGGGCCATGTCTTCAGTTTGGTTCATTAAAAACACAATGATCAGAGCTGACTGTGGTTCAAGCACAGTTTCCACATATTTTCATTTTGCCCCCTATACAATCCTGTATTAAATATATGTTTTATGTGGTTGCATGACTTCAGCTCCATTGCTGGTGCATGCACCAACTGACAAATGAATAAAAATGCTTCCAATCTGTTGCCTGAAATGTTCAAAAAAGCCTTACTTTATTTTGCTTCAGGAAGTATGCTGGGGCATAATGTTCAACCAACCACAGATGACTAATATAGGCCAATAAAATAAACTACAACCAAAATGAAAATCAAAGTACTATTATATTTGAACAAGCCTGACACAGCTCTTTACTTGCAGAATTCAAAGGAGAACTAGCATAAAACTCCATTTTTAAAACAGCCACCTAACCTGCAAATTGTGTCTATCATGTTGTCCTAACTAAGGCATGATGTTAACAATGATTTGGTTTTGTTCACCAAGTATATGCTATATAAAATGGAACACAACCACTCACTTACTGTTAAAAAAATAAAACTCAGAAACCCAGCCATAACTCCTTTCCAGAATAAATACAAGAGCTTCTATAAAGTGAGTCAGGATTAAAAAAATTTTATTCCATAAAACTTAAACTAAAAACTCTTTACAATGAGATGGTTTAGTGATATTTAAGATCACTTATCTCACAACAACGTTTGAGTAGTTATCAATACATTCCAAGAAAGACTGTTTGCACAGCTAAACATGACTAGCTATGAAAAAAGCAACACCTATGGAAACATATCACCTAAGGAAAAAATCCTTGCAATTAAAGACTCAGAGCTCATAAAGATGTTCCTTTAGAACATTTTGGTGTAATATGAGTAACTTCAGCAATCCTTGTGGTAAGACTACAAACCACTCTTTTGGAGTATGAATCAAAGGGCTGTACCTTTAGCTAATGAAACCGCATTAAATCTATTTCTTTTTAGAGCAAGCCTGGATTTTATCCCATCAGAATTTGAAATGGTATTTTATAGAGGAAAAGTATAACAACACACAAAGGATAAGCACTAAGCATTCTACACCTAGTCCCATGCAGGAAGTTAAACAGGAAATACCAACAACTCTGATCTGCATTAGATAAAACACCTAGACTAGTACCAAGATGACCAACACAAGAGATCCAAATTTAAATTGATTCATCCATGTAAAACACTTAAATAGTGCATACCAATGAGCTAGCATTGTTCAAACCCATGCGCTTTCATAGTAGCCACAGAAGGATGTGGCACAGTTCCAAAACCCACCCATGATTGTCCATAGAGAAATTTAATCTCTGCTAATCCTTACTGAAATATCAATCCTTGACTCCATTATCTTGGGTTTTTTCTGACAGAGAGGCTGAACTGCTCCTATTATTCCTATTATTAAACATTATTTAATTCAAGGCAACATCCCATGAAACTCAGTTTCATTCAAATCTGCAATCTGCCAAAATTACTAAATGCAGAAAACAGTAATTCAGGAAAGGAAAATAAAATATATTTATAGATATAGAACTACAATTAAACAAATAAAGTTAGTTCTTCTATAAAATAAAGTTATGCTTAGGGTTTTTATATCTCTATGTAGAATTATATTAATCCAAACCAGACAGCTTTAAGAGAAATAAACAAGACTCCCACAACATTGTTTTAAAAAGTTGAAAATATATAGAAGTTATATTCTTCTATGACTCCTGACTGAATTTTTTTTCCTAATCTATGCAGTTTTTGGGTTTTAACTTTTAAACCTAGACCCTACTTTCACTTTTTGAGGAAAAAAAATCAATTTCTTTTCTTGTGCTAAGAAACTAAAGCCCTGCTACCCTTAGAAAGAAGGAACAGTTATCTAATTATTCTTCAAGAATTTTTATTTAAATTAAAAGAAGAAATATAAATTTGGATTAAGGTTTTTCTTTTCTTCTAAGTTAAAGAGCTTGATTTTATGTGCATAAGAACACAAATGGTGATCCGAGTGGAGTTTTGACATTAGCATCTCTTGAACGAAGCACCATCAGTCTGACTGGTCACTTCCAAATAAAGTTGCTTCTATGAAATAGGCAAACGATTTATTACCCAACACGAAATACAAACGAAAGGAATTATTTCATTCCATTATTTCCCATGTAAATGATTTAGTATGGGAAATTAAAAAAAAAAAAAAACAAACTAACTAAAGAGACACCCAAGAAATGTGTTGTTATTATTGTGCTTCCTTAGATAGGTTACTACAGAAGAAACAGGTAATTGGACAGAAAAAGTGAACCGTGATAGGACTATCAGCCAGAAACTGGAAAACAAAGCTTTTATATGCCAAATTGCATCCATTTTACTCTATAAATCCTCTTCCACTTTAAACTCACTCACTACCCTCATGTATTTCTAAATAAATATTTAAGGTGAGGTCCATTGAGGTCACAAAGAGACAAAAGAGACTGGCAATCTCTTATTTAGACATAAAATCACCTAAGCAACTTCCTGTCTCCTAACTTACAAGATTGTCAATTCTCAGGTTTCAAAAGTTGCGCAAATTAGAATCGTTTCACACACAGCTTACAGCAGAAACTCATACAGACAGCTTCATGTTTAGGAGCATTTTTCAAAAGAAAATTAAGTAAGACCACAATTAAATATTAAAACAATATGAGTCCCTTATGATGTCCCTTTTATGTCCTGTGTCCCAGTTCCAGAAGAAAACTAAAGTACTTCATACATGCCTTGAATCAGAGTTACATCTGAGTTTTCAGGGTTATAATCCAAATGCCAGGCTAATCAGACAAAAACAAAAAAAACCAAACCAACCAACCAAAAAGAAAGCAAAAAAAAAGGCAAAAAAAAAAGCAAAAAAAAAAGATCATTCCAAATTGTAAGCACATCTGAAGCATAGTTTAACATTTTATATAAAAGATGGCATAACTGTAATGGTTGTAGCTATCACTTGGGCACTTCCACCCAGCATCCCCTGAAGCCCAGAGGGACAGAGCAGGACATCTACTTTGCACTGCAGCATAAAAAGTTGTCCCCAGATGCACATGCAGAAATATCTGTATTTTCCTTAACTTGCTACTATCTAAATAAGCTTGCCCTGACTTGACCCAGTTAAACTTCCGACATCTAATGAGAACTTAAGGTAGCACAGCTGAGATCATAAAACAAGCATATGCAATTGTTGGAAGATAATCACACAGAAACCAAATCACTTCACAAGTCAGTTTTGGGGCACATTTCTACATTTTTGGATGCAAAACTCATTCAGAAAATAATTCTGACTGAAGTACTGGTAGACCGAAGAAAAACATTCAACAGCACAGGCTTCCAAAAAAATTTTACTTCTATTCACTTACATGCAGATGTATGCATTATTAGCAGCTAATGTTAGGAGACTGATTTCTCATTCTAATTCAACTGTTCTAAAATTAACACTAGAAATATTCTTCATTCTTTCACTTCCAAATAAAACTTATTGCTCATTTATGATGGCATATTAGAAGCAATAAAATAAAAAACTAATAAGAAGACCAGATTGTCCAGGCAATGACATGTTAACAACAAAAGGTTAACTGAGCTGCTAATGCACTGCAGATGGACATCTGATCTTAAAACTAATATAGATGTTTTGCGCTATTGGTTTATAAAAATTTGACCAACTACTGTCTGGATCTGCAACACAAGACAGATGCTCATGCTTAGTATATTTCATGCTATTTCCACAACTTCTCTGCAAGGAGAAACCAACCAGCCCTCCCGCTATATCCCTGAAGTCACCTGAGAGATCTGAGTAAACCAAGGAAAGACACACACCACAGAAAAACGTCTGCAAACACCTCATTCTCCCACAAATCCAAATCACTCTGGACACTCCCTTCTATTGAGGTACTTCTCCTCATCAGACAGCAAAGAGGTATGTTCACCATTTGAATACTACCTCTACATGAGCATTGGTTTTCACAGACTCCTCCTGAATATTCCCACCTTCCATCAATCTTACAGCTCAAACACCTAATGCTTTCTCTTGGGTTTTTTTTCCTATTTCCCAGCTCCCCCTATTTTTATCTTATTTAGCATGGAGATCATGAATGCTGCTTTTTTTCCCCTGTCACATCCAACATCATTAACAACCAAAATAATCTCCACTCCCGCAAGAAAACATTTTGAAAAGAAAGACAAAGAACAGTCCTTTTAACATAATATTACGAGAGTTGCAACATGGAGAACATTTGGTTCTTTTAAAAATCCTGGTTCATTTGCTAGCGAAGAAACAATTGGCAGATACATGAGATATATAAGCCAGGGATACATGTTCTTAAAAAAATGTTCATTTCACTAACGCTACCATTTGTAGCTGGAAGTGCTCTGCCTTTTCTTTTTAAAGCAGTTAACATCAAATAAGGAGGCCAAAATGTCACTAATTTACTAATTTAATTAATGGAATTACCCAGATTTTCTGATTTACCATCTCACTTCTCTATCTTGAAAAGTAACCTTGATAATTTTATACGTTCATGACAATAGGCAGAGATTCCAGGTGATGCATAGCAATCTCTTTTTTTTTTCCTTAAATGAAGCCACTCTGGAGACAGCGTATTTCTAATTTCTAATTATCACTCAGAAATATATTGCAAAGGAAGTACTTGTACTCAAACCAGGCCCTTTAGGAAGATAGCAGGCTTTTATAAGCAGGATTGGAATCACAAATCAAACCTGTCTAAGGATAGAGCACCTGCATCATTGTGGGATGAAGCTCTTCGAAGAAAGGAATCATTACCACATGGTCTGAGGCATGGTGGCCCAAAATCTCACACACCATGTGACAGTGTTTAATATTAAAGGAAACAGAGATTGTTACAGTTCAAACGTAGTCTTGGCCTAAGTCAAACCTGATTTTCTAAGTCTTTCAGCTTTACATTAACAATACTGTTTGTATGTTTAGAAGACTTATCTTTCTTATGAATTAGGATGAGGTCTCAGATACACAAAACAAAAATCTAACCAAAAGATGTTTCATCCAGAAAGATAAAGAAGAATAGCAACAGACTGCAGCAGCAGAACCCAGGAGGAAAAACAAACAAAGAGGGCTTATTCCTTTATCTTTACGCAGATCTTTGTTGGTTTATGGCACTTGATGACAGTAATGAAATTTTAAAGGGATACATCTCCAGTACTAAGAAGGGAAGGGAAGGGAAGTTCCGGGAAGGGAAGGGAAGTTCCGGGAAGGGAAGGGAAGGGAAGGGAAGGGAAGGGAAGGGAAGGGAAGGGGAGGGGAGGGGAGGGGGGGAGGAAGGGAGGGGGGGAGGGAGGAAGGGAAGGAAGGAAGGAAGGAAGGAAGGAAGGAAGGAAGGAAGGAAGGAAGGAAGGAAGGAAGGAAGGAAACAAAACAACCCTCCCCCCCCCCACAACCTAGATCTAATAGTTCTGTTTGCAATTAACTTCCTGTTCAGCAAGTTTGTTAATTGTGATTTCTTGTGCATATATGCTAGTTATTTCAGCTGGCCACAATCACCTACTCCATCTCACTTTTCTTAGGCTTCTCTACTGTGTGCTGAGCTCTGCTTCATTAGATTTTCCAGGTGATATTTTAATAAAGAGATTTAAATAGAGCGATTACAAACACAGCAGCTAAACTTTAGCTGGAGGCAAAAGTGCCTCTGCCTAACCATGCCGCAGTAACCTCAAGTAAACAACTTGTTTTGTCCTGTTGGCAACCAGACTTCCTACAGGGCTGGCTGCCCTCCTTTTTCACACCTTCCACTGTCATGTAAATCCAGGAGGAAAAAGCCAGATGAGTTTCAACACCGACACTGAAAGACTTCATTCATCCAGGAGCACTACCGCATCTCATTGGTTCTCCAGCCTTATGCGGAGGTAGAAAGCACTAATTTCTTGTCCAACGCTTTATCTTCCCGGGATGTTTGGTTTTTGGGTTTTTTTTGTTCTGAGGGAAAAAAGACTTAAAACCCTTTCACAACAGAGCAAAGCTGCTTTCAGTTCTAACACTACCACTCATGTCCTACCTTGCTCACCAATTTATAGCGATCACAAATTTTATATTGCCCATTTAAGCGTGTTTAAAACACAAATAAGGCATATTTTAAAGTCAACAAAGCAAATCTTGTTGAAGCTGTGAATTCTCAGTATGGGATACTCATTGAGTACCTTCATTCACATATTTATTTCTGTCCTTCTCAGTAAAGTTTCTTTTCTCTAACAAACTCACAATGAAACAGTAGGCAGACTGCTTCTATTTGTTCTCCCTTCGTTTAAGGATCCCAGGAAGCCGGGTGAATAGGAGAGAGTTTGTACTTAATTTCATCCTGGCAGCCTGTAAGTATAATCCTATTGAATTTTATAATCCTCCTTCTGCAATGTCAAACTCTAGCATGTATGTATCATATGGACCAAAAAGACTGCTAGCATTCTCTTTTCTTTACCCTTTTATGAAAAATTGTTGGTGATCTCTGTTTTCTAATGCTTACCACCAGCATAAAAGAAGCTGTAATTGTCTCAAATTTCTTTTGGAAAGCATCTGGTGTGGAAGTTACTCAATACGGATGTGTAACTGCAAGGGTCACTGAGGTGGGGAGGAAGGGGCACTACATTTGGTTGACAAAAGGCTGGGTATTTAACCCATTTCAGCTTGCATGTGGGTACTGTATGATTCAGGATCTGTAATGGGGTAGTTGCATTCCAGCCTGATCGAAGCAAGAAGTCTATTTAAGTCTCAGAGCATTACAGGGAGAGCTCACATTCTGTAATAGCACATCTTCCCAGGGCAATGCATGAAGCCCAAACGTATGAGTTGTTCTGACCACCTGCTCACAGAGGCGGACAAAAGCAGAGATACTCACAAAAGCAAGACTTTAGCTTGCATGTCCACCACACAGCAAACAGACTCATTACTCACACCACAGGCAAACAGCCTATTCATCCTCAATGCATCAGATCCCATGCCAGGAAAGGAACTTTCCAGCAGGTTAAATATTGCACTGCCACTGAAAGCTGTGCAACCAAAAGGAAGAGAAGTTCAGGATAGCTTTACAAAACTTTTTGACCTGTCCAAAAATTCAAGTATACTTGCCATGTCAGGCACTACTCTCATTACAGGAATCACAAGGAAGTGTAACAATATATTCATGGGGATTTTTCCCATATAAAAATGTTGAAACTCTAGGGTTAAAATCCCTGTCTAGGAAGAAAGATGTCAAAACACAGATTCAGCTTTTTCTTAGGCTGAATCCTATCCCCAAAAGTGATTGTGTGCAGAATTGTAGGAAAACATAAACTTCTTAATAGATTTTATTACTATTACTCATTCCAATTTCATTGTGCTTGTTCTGAGACAAGCTTCAAAGTTAGACTGTCTTCAATGGAGACGTACAAAATAATAATTCCAGTTTTTTAGAAGCTCTAGTGTCCTGAATGTAAGGGACATGTGAAATTAGAGTATCCTAAGAAGTCTAAATATTTTTAATGCATCATTTGCCATTCAATTACTAGTAGTTAATAACACTAATCTTCAAAACTAATCTTCACAAACTTTGTATCAGAAGTAAAAAAAGATATGCATTTCCTGTAGAGCTGCTTCAGGTTTTTTTCAAATCTTACTGAAGTGCTATACAACCTTCCATTGGCCAGTAAAAGGCACATACATTTTTCACATCCTTATTTACTTGTTTTATTGTAAAAGTAGGACATTACAATTAGAAATATTCATTGAAACGCTGCCCTCCAATGATACTTGGCACATTTCTGCATGGCACAGAACAATTGTCATCCATTCTTTTGATTATCCTGGCAGCATTGCTTTGGATAGGGCTATTTAAGTGAAGTACTTGTCTATATAGTTTTAAAACCTGCTTGTCACTGGCAGTGAGGCAGTGAGGCCTAATAAAAGCACCACACACTTCTGTAGACAGCTCTTCCCTGGACTGGAGATATGCTAAGACTTGTTCCAACTCAAGTCACTGTGAGAATGCACATTACTTTTAATAGCAAATTGTATTTTACACAGATTCATCCGAACTATAAATATGCTGTTGCTTGATTCCAATGTCAACCCAAATGTCAATGTTGTCTTCTTAGGTGGAGCTCCAGAGACTTCTTAGACAACTTACAAGAAGATGAACAGCACAGCAGCAAGGAGCTGCATTGTTCTGTCCATTCCCTGTGTCTACATTTGCTCCTGTTTACATGCTCCATTACTATAGAAATAAAAAGCCATTCAGATCCTTTCTCGGCCCAAACAGAAATAGCTGTTCTCTATCTATTGCAGACTGCTTCAGTGAAAAGAAGAAGAAATGTTGGGGAAATCCCTGCCTGTCAGTAGAGTACTACTGAAGGAATTAATTACTGAGAAAAAACTGTAGTCATACCTCTCTTTTTGAAATGAAATGAGTAGGGGATAAAGCACATATATGCCACATTTACAGAACTCTGTGGTAAAAGCAGTGAGACTACTTCAACTTTCATTCTAGAAGTAGATACAGGACCAGCAGTCTGATTTCTTAATTCTA
Organism: Melozone crissalis; assembly: GCF_028551555.1. Lineage (NCBI taxonomy): Eukaryota > Metazoa > Chordata > Aves > Passeriformes > Passerellidae > Melozone > Melozone crissalis. The sequence goes on along the minus strand of NW_026535783.1, from coordinate 30,962,934 downwards.
AGTGCACAGTAAATTTCTCCTACAGCATGCTATACAAAATTACCATATATATATATATATATATATATATATATATATATATCTCACCAGCCACAAATAAAACTGTCCAATAACCTTTGACACAATTTTCTTCTTTTTTCAAATATTATGTCAGAACACAAGCAAACAGAAGAAACAACCATTTAAATAATTAATGGTCCAGCTCTTCAATTCATCACTTACAGAAGAACAGTCTCAGTGGCATCAGCAGGACTGTTTACATCCTGGTATTTGGCTAGCCATGAACAAGAAGTAGGCAGTCAGCATGCAGATGGGAGAATCCTTGGAAACCTCTCCTTAATCATCACCACAGCACCAGTGCAGAATCCCAAAATGTACTCAGAGTAAATCTCACTGAGCTTCAAAGAGATGTAAGCCTCCACAAGTGTTTTACCAAGGAGTTGGAGAGGACTGTCACCACTGATCATGCGAGCTCTGAGACTGCTCAGGTCACCATGATGAAGTTTCTAGATAGTCCGTGCATATCTCCAACCTTTAGATTCATTACAAAATAACCACTTAGTTAAGTTTTGTTTGTTAAGATTAAGCAGCTTAATAAAGACACTTCTGAATGCTTGCAGTCAGAATTTGGTTAGTAATTATCCATGAGTACAGCGTTCATTTCTCACTTGTATTTTGGCATGATTTTTATAAGGCATTAGGAGCCCCATTAATATTACCCCTCCATAATGGTTCTTGATAAGCAGCTTAAAAAAAAAAAAACAAACACTACTGAAGCTCTCAAGAACTGTGAAATAATATAGGGAAGCTTTAATGCTGTCCTTTATGTGAGATGCTTTACACAAATGCAACCAGTGAAATATTCAAAAAGCATCTAAATTTCAGCTTCAGAGGGTAAGGTCTTTAACATCTGCAGCAATATTCTTCTTTCTATGTACATAAGTGGATTACTACACAGACCTTTTTCCCCCCCTATTTCCTGAATATCACTGGCACATGAGGTCACTGTGCCTTGAGAAACTGGACTGATAGCAGTATCCTATGTGGATGGTACAATAATTTGACCTAAGGCCTCTCTTTAATTTATTGAAGATGCAGTATCTTTTGACAAAACTAGTCCTACAGCAATAGCCACACATCTGTACTGCCAGGTATGACCTTTCCCTGCATATGATGGCCAAACCACTACACTCCTCCACCCTTTTTCCTGCAAAGAATAATCACTGTTGTCTGTCAGACTACAGCTAATCTTTTTGGTCAGTAAAAAGACTCACTGAAAGGCTATTTCTGAAGAGCAGAATGGTATAATCTAAGCTGCATACCAGCCCACATTTGACTTTCCAAAGTGTATGCAGCTTACTAAACCTAACCCAAGGTTTGCAAGGCTTTGAAATGAGAGTGCATCTAAGACACTCGTATTTTCTCTGAAATGTCTTTATATTTAAAATGAAAAAATAAATTTTAATTCCAGTAACTAAAATAAAATATTTTTGGGGACAAGTTCCAATGTTATTTTACATGTTAAAAAAAGAAAATGTAGTTTGAAATACAGCTTGGCTCTATTTGCAGGTTCAGGCCTAGATGAAACATGGTGGAATATCCAACGCATGTTAGGATGTTTTTTCAATACTCTTGGAAACTCAGCAACTTACATATGTAATAGAGCCCAAGCAATGACTGAATAAAGAATGACAAATAGCTTAGGATTTGTTATGACAACTTTGACATAATAGCACTGTGCAATTTTTTTTAACTAAGCCTGACACAGCAACACTCTCAGGAAGAACAGCTGCTTAACTATTTCGCCACAAACAGGACAGTGCAGTTGAGGATCATGACAACACCAGTCAACATCAGCAACAGTTGACAATTTTATTTGAGATACACAGAACACTTTATGTTTCAGCTGCAGTTTTCTATATGGAGAGCATGATTTGGGCACATGCACACTTAGATGGCCAAAGGCTTTGGAGTAAGCTGGTACTCCTAGTAAAGTCTAACAGTATCAATAATTACTAACAGGGCTCTCTAAAAACTGGGATCTATCCAAAAAGTGAATCAATTTTTATAATAAATCAGAGGTGTTACAGACGTGCAATGATGTACATGGCTTTTGAATAGACACAATAAAAAGGTGATAATTATTTCTACCAATTTCTTTACAAAGATTTTCTCACCTAATTTTACCCAAACACAATGTAGAAGGAAGCAAAACTCTCAAAATAAGAAGGAGCATAGAAGTCAAATGCTTTTCATGAACACAAAACTCTTTTACCCAATTGTTTTCAAACCACCATCAATTGACTTTCAATATTTTTCTCCACAATTAATTCTACTACTTTGCTTCAGAAAATCTGACAAAATATCAATAATTAGATGCCAACCACTTAGAGTTGTGTGAAACTTGGCAGTTTCACTTTGCAGGAGTGCAGGCAAATATTTTATTTGGTGTCAATCCACCATTTTCAGTTTGTGTTGATTTTTGAATAAGTTCAAATAGGCAAATGAATAAGCAGTCAAAATTTCCATATTTTACCTGGTTTCTCTTCATGGCCATACAAATAAAAAGGCATATCTTCATGAATCAGCAATGGAGCAAGTCAGATGTTCAAATTCAGAAAGAAATACAAGGAAAAATCTATCATGCAGTTATGGTGATCTATACCCAAATCCCAGAATTATGGAGGATATTAACCCTCTCCAGCACCACTACTCTTTCTATTCTAAATTCTGTTAAGCGCTCCAAGAATGTGCATTTATTATGCTACATAAAGGCCCCAAATGATAGTAGCCCCAAAATAATAGTAGCAATAATTGGGGTTTTTTAAGGTCCTGCCAGTATTCTATACCATCACAGGTAAACTTTGTTTCATTCTACACTTTCCACCCACCTGCAAGTACCTTAGGATGACTGCTCTTTGGATCATCACTGCTGTTGTCAGTGTACCCAATTCTGCTCTCTATCTAGCAAAACTCACGATTGATGCAACAGAAATAATAGCAGGGGGAGCTTGTTTTAAATAAACGAATATGCCACAGAAGTAATAACAATTGAAAAGGTCTGACTGTACTAAGGTTTCTGCTGAGAACTTACTCATTGCATTCTTCTGTGGAGGAGTTAAAAGGAAAGTCCCAAATTCAAGTAACTACAGGCAACACATGTGAGAAGCTGTGAGGCAGAGAAAAAAGGCCAAAGAGGTGAAAGTAAAGGAGTAATGAAAAGGAGAAAGGAGACATTGGTAAAATACTGCTAGAAATAAAAAAGACAGAACAGTTTGAAAACTGAGCTGCAGAAGGAAGATAATTCAAATGAGGGAAATAACTTTAGAATACAGGATGAGAATGAAGAACAAATGGATTACAGATGGACTACAGGAGAGATGATGAGACAGAGAAAATAAAGGAGACAGAGCATGGAGGTATCTAATTACAGAACTCATTGAAGGCAAGATAAAATTACACATGGAGATGAGAAAAGTTTAAGAAAGGATGGCGTAAGAAATGGAAATCCAGAACCAGAAAGGTCCCTATCTGGAAACAGGATAAATAATATCACCATTGTACAGGCTAAAGGCAGAATGAGGAATTGAGAGCTGTTATGAGAAGTGTATGAATAGGAAAACTGTTAAAAAATTAAGTTAGGTACAGAGGTAGGACCCAAGATGCTACCAAGAAAGAAAGAAGACCTTAGGAAATGAATGGGAATGAAAAGAAATAGATGAAGCAGGGACTTGTATGCAGGCCTAGGTGCATGCAAGGTCATCTTACCAGTCCACCACAGGTACTGAAGGAGGCGAAGGAGCCCGGGTAGCGGAGGACAGCACCACTGTAGTAACAAGCTCTCTCAGGTTGCAACTGTGTGGCACTGGGTGGAGTTTTGCCCTCACCCCCAAGCCGCTCTTCCACAGCAAAGCCAGGAGCCAGGAAGCGGCTGTCCCTCTTGAGCAGCAGGTATAGTTCCCGAGCAAAAGCTGGGATCCTCAGCAGCACTTCATCTCCATCCTCTGCTGAAGGTGGTGGTGGGGGGGATGGTGGTGGTGGCAACTGAGAGGCAGCACCAGACCCCTGGGGCAGAGGGGACCAGTGGTAAAACTCCTGAGACTCATACTCATCCTCTGTGTCCTCTTCCTCTGCTGCCTCCCCTACAGCCTGTGCCTGCCCATCCACCGAGGAGGAGACTGAACGCACCTCTCGGGAGCTGCCAGCTGCTGGGCTGGGTGTGACTGGGCCACTGAAAGTGCTGCTTCGGTTCCCACTACTGGGATCAATGTTGCAACCCCCACCACCACCACTGCCACCCGCTGGCTCCTGCTGGCCCGGGCTCCACAGTGCAGGGAAGACGATCTCCCACTCCTCAGTCTCTTCTGAAGCATGGAGACCTGTGAGAAATGCAGCAGATGCTTTAAATGAGTGAAGCACTGAACAGCATCCAGTGCCTGCTAAAAACATTCCCCTTTGCCCACCATAAGATGGTCCTTCTGATTCCAAGACCAACAAGCATGCCAGAAAAAACAGTGGGGTTCATTTGCTTCTTTCATCTTGTCCTTATGCAGAGCAGGGGGGCCAGTTGTTGGATGCGTCTGTTCTGTTGATGTGTCTGGAACACACAAGGTTCTGCAGAACATAGAGAAAGCTGGACCTCAAGCTGGGCAGAAGCTGTGTTTGTACCAGTAGCTGGGGATGTCTTTCCTTTAGATCACCACCTCCATGCGAGGAAAGTTGCATAAACCCTTCATCATTTAGACAAAGCAACAACTGTTTCATATAGCTAAAATAAAATTGCTGGGGAAAACCTGAACAAATTTGAAAATTTCAACCTTCGTCTCAGCATGCTGTGCAAGATCCATTATGCCTCCCAAAGTCTGGCCAAATACACACATACACACACACCATGGCTGCACATACAAGTAGCAGTTGCATGCACATGATGTATGATGATCATTCTTATAACGAAACTGAATTAGAATCACTTACTACTGATACTTGCACATCCCAAACACTCTACATCACAATACAACCAAAGTCCAGCATGCCAGCATTATGTTTACAAAGATCTGAGCACACACAACCTACACTAGCCTGAGACAGGAAACAGTTTTATTTACACATTCATCGCACACTCTAGGAACAGCACAGCCAGGAGAGATGACAGGGCTGCTTGTGGAAATCAGGTCTCGTACAGAGCAGCGCTGCGCAGTGCACTCCCACAGCCAAGGCGCACACTATCTGATCTCCCATCGCTTACGGGGGGCGGGCGCGGTTAACAATGGCCAGGTACCGCCACCGGCAGCCGCGGGGCGCGGAGGCCGCCCCGGGCTCGGCCCGTCCCGCGAAAGGCGCGCACTTACCTGCGCCGAGCCCGCTTGACAGCACGCACAGCTGGTAGAACACGCAGCAGACGCGGCTCAGGCGCATCCTTCCTCCCAGCGCCATCGGCTCCGCGCCCGCGGGACGCCGGCTGGCAGGACACGCAGGGCCGTGCCGAGTCGTGCCGGGCCGAGCGGGGAGTGCCGTGGGGCGCAGCCACCTGGGCGCCCGCGGAGAAACTCGGGAGAGCGCGAGCGGCGCGTCCCGGCGGGGCGGGCAGGCAGCACCGGCGGCGCGGGATGCGCAGCGCACGGCGGCCGGGCGCGTGTGTGTGCGTGTGTGTGCGTGTCTCTGTCCGTCTGTCCGTCTGCGTGTGCGTGTCCGTGTGTGTGCGCGTCTGCGTGGGCGCGGGCGCGGGCAGGCAGGAGCGCGGCCCGTGCGCGCACACAGCGCCCGGCGGCGGGCGGGCAGCTGCGCCCCGGCGGCAGCGACCGCGCTGCCCCCGCCCGCCGCTCGCCCCCACGGGGCGGGACGCGCCGGGCCCCGTCCCGTCCGGCCCCGCCCCGCCCCGCCCGGGCGGGCACCCGCCGCGGCCCCCCTTCCCTCGCCCCGCCGCAACCCCGCCGCCGGGCCGCGGGCAGGCGCCCGGGCGGGTCCGCGGGCAGCCGAGCCCCGGCCGCGGTGCCGGAGACGGCGCTTCGCAGCCTGCCGCCCCTCCCGTCTGCGAGGGGCGCGCACCGGTGCGCCCCGGCCGCGGGAAGGGTTCCCCTCATCCCCGTCGCCAGCAAGGCGCTCAGGGGAGCCTTTGCCTAAATTCAGGGAGCAGCAGACACTGACTGCTTTTGCCTAGTTTTGTGTAATTTGATTCTAAACTCCTTTTGCCCCCACCACGCAGCTCTCCCTGGAAACCCATCACTTTCCACCCCGGCCCTTGTCAGCAGAGGAACGAGTAAATGAGGAGCTGAGCAAAAAGCTTTAGCTGCACATCTAGCATCAGCATGAACTGCAAAAGCAGCAGGTAAACACGTCCCTCTAAAAGTCGGATTTTGTCATAACTTCTGCTGCTTTACCTACTGTTCTTAATGTCAAAGGTGATTGTTGTGCCTTAGGGGAAGGCAGAGCAATCCCGTGCGGCGAGGAAAGCCATCTGTGCCGTTAAGGGGAAGCAAAGAAGTTGCAAGAATTCTTTCTAGAAGTTGGTTGTGTAAAATGAAAAACAAAACATACAAACAAACAAAAATCACGTGTTACAGCTCCAAATAAAAAACACGTTTAGACTCCACAGAAGCCAAATGCAGCTGGCTTTTGGTCTCTGCTCTGCTCGATAGCTGCTTGAAACGTATGCTGCAATGCTGCATGGATAGGTATTCTCAGCTGGCTCCAAATAGTCTTTTTTTATTAGTTGTTTCATTTTATAGGGGAAAAAGGTTATCAATCATACGCTGGTCTTTTTGTCTTTGTCTTTTTTTTTTTTTTTTTTTTTTGCATTTGAGCCAACTAACACTGAGCAAAATCAGAGGGACTCAGTGAAAACAAGATTAATTGATTAGGAAGAGGGGAGCTTTTCAGGGCTGGTATTTGCCTGATAATTAGGTGACCTTAAAATGCATTTCAATGGAAGCTTTGTTTTCCAAATAAATAAAACATATGTACTAATTTACAGTGGAATTAGTTAATAGGCCAAATTCTGCAGCCATTTCATAGCCACAACTATCCTTACAACTGATCAGGAAATGCTGCAAAATGCGGTTTATAAGCTTCTGTGAAAGTATTAGAAACAAATTCTGGTTTTATTTTTGTTATAACAAATCAGAATGTACAGGCAAGATGCAAAAATGCACAGAGAGGACCTTTGCTCTGCATTCAGTTACATCACAAAATACATTAATAGATAACAAGGGGGAATAAGGTAAAAAAGATATGGCATGTGAATGTGCTTACTTTAAAACTGTGAATTGCAGTGACTGTTTCCAATCTGCTAAAGTTGTTGATCCCTTTGGACAAGATTCTGCTTCTCTTGTTCACATGTATAATCTTACTAAAAAGACACAAAACACTGGTTTTGACAATAAGGTAAGAAGAATTTGGCCTTTTCAACACAAACTGCAAAAGATAAAGACATTTTAAAAAATGCCAGTTGAGAAAGACTTTCATGTGTTTGACTTCATCACCAGCCAAAGAAAAAAGTACATTTCCAATAATTCTCCACATATGAATACAGGGCAAGCTAAAATCAACATGGAGCTGCAACAAATTTCTTTAGTTCATTTTATGTTTTGTTTTTATCGTTTCAATAGTTAAAGTAAAAATATAGGGGGAAGTTCTCTATGTTTACATTTGGGGAAAGTGCACTATAAAATAGAGCCCCTACTGGTGTTCATTAGTTTTAACAGAGAGTCTGGTCATAGGTTAATGCTGGTAGATGATATTGTAGACCACCACATGCTAACTGTAGTCACTGTGAGACTGGTGCAGGGAAGCCTGTCTCAAAGACAATTAGAATTAAGGGAACAAAACAATTATTTCATACCGCAGTAAGTTTGCAGAGAGAATAATATTGTATCCATGCGTACTCTACAAAACACTATTTTCTAAGTCACAAAGCCATTCCAACTCTGCAAAATAGTTTTTACTTTACCAAAGATGTGGTACAGGAGGTATTATTAACTATGCATTTGTAAAATTGGAAGAAATAGTATCTTCAAACTTGGTACAAAAGGAAATGCAAAGAAAAATTGTCTGCTCCACTAAATTCTTAAAACTGAATCACCCATCTGAAAGGTCGAAGCATTTGGCATTTCACGAGATTTGTGCAGAATCACAAATGTAAAGCATGTGTTAATTTGTAAAATACAACAATTATTCAGACCATCTCACTGATATGAGAAAAAAAACCACAGAAAATTAAGTAAAGAATATGTCCTTGTCAGTCCTTCCTGACTGGGATTAATCAACCCAATTTTGTTGAAATCAATATAAATTTGGCAATTTCCTTTTGTTTAGTTCTCCCTGATGTTAAATTTACGAAACTGTACCATCACTCCCTTAAGGACTGTCAGATCAAGGATTCTACCAGTCTCCTCCACAGGCTGACTTTCCATTTCTTCAGTATGCCAAGATCATTCATGATCACTGATAATACAATATAGACATCTCAAGCCATATTTTGAAGATATCAGTATGATTCTTCAGCTTTCACACCCTTCACTCCATGGTTTTATCTAAATCTGTGCTGCAGTTTCTGTCTTACCTTTCAAAAGCAAGGGCCGAATCTCTGTTTCCCCTGGACCCTCATTTCATTTACTATCTGTTAGAAGTGATTTATTTCTGAGGATTAAGGTAAGTATTGACAGATCATTCTATAGAATTCAAAATATCAGCTTCTAGCAATATAAACACCACCATCAGTCAGAGACTTTCATTGGTTTGTTTTTTCTCCTTACTTACTTAATCATTTAACTGTAAAAGCTCATACAAATTTATGCATAAGAAAGGGTTTTAAGATTACCTGAGCTTTTCATTACATATAAGATTTCCTCCAGTAATTGTTATCAAAAATCCACAAACCGTTAATCCTCTTCATAAGGATATAGTTATTAATTATTTTTGTATATGCTTTATATGTAACTATTGAACTAGGATACCATTGATTTTTAAAAAATCCTTAAGCATATTTGTTTCAGATTTTTACAACTTAAGAAAATATTCTGGATGGATGGAAGAAATCAATTCTGATTTGAATGGTGCTTACTACATTAAGGCCACATATCATATGTCCACTGAGATTAGAAACAGAAACTCACATCTTCCTGTTTCTGGGGTGCTTTACAAATATTATCTCAGTCTAAATAAACTTGTTTCAAAGAAGATTGAACAAAATATCTTCTGATGCAAAAGATCCATGCGAACCAATGCTGCAAATTTTCTCTATCTAAGCATGAATGAAAAGAAGTTTTTTTCCCTTTTAGAAAATGCTGTATTCCCTATCTCTTCAACTGAACAGTGAATTTCCACTGTCCCCTAACTCACAAACTCTGAACATTTAGTCTGTAATTCTATACCTTTATTTACAAGCTCAACATGAAAGTTTATTTAAAAGGCATGTATTTAAGATCGCTTCAAAAAACTTCTTTTGCAGCTCTTACTGCAGAGCAAATCTTAGGGTTACATCTGAACTCAGTAGTACAATCAGATGACCTGCTGAGTAAGATATGTGTCAAACTGTTGTGAGCTTAATACCTCCACTTTAAAGTGCATCAACTTTGAAAGGGCAAAATTAAGCCCATAGCAACTCAATGTCACTATGCCATACCACTACTTCTTATGATTCAGTTGAATTTAGTAAATTCAATTGAAGCAAAATTTACTCCCAAGTTGTTGCCTTGTGAGTTACTTCTCAAAGTCATATTGATCAATTTGGGCATAGTATTAGCTAAAAATATGCTGCCAACACAATATTCACCCTATTTATTTAGAATGCTTCACCAAGTCACCACTTAATTAGAATAGTCTTTCACAACTCTTTTATTATATCCTTTTAATTTAGTGATTTCTTTAAAAAAAAAAAAAAAAGATGCTTGGCAATTGTTTACATTTTGACAGAAAGCTGTACAATGGCAGGTAGTAAAGCACTCTAGTCAAGCTGAAACCACTTTAAAGACAGCCAGGCACTCTGTGTGAACCTGAGTTCCACACAGCTTTCCAAGCTAAAGTTTTCTCTCAAAGTGGAGCTTCTTCAGATTCCTTAACTGAATCATCTAACAGGCAAATATGTCACCTGATCAATTATGGCAAACAGGCTACTTCAGAATGATCAACAAATAGTTCCCATTTTTTGGAACATCTTAAAGGGGCAAGGCTTCAAATTTGAAACCTGCAACTCATCTCTTGGAGAAAAAAAAAATTTAATTTCTAAGAATCGCAGTATCATTTAGGTTGAAAAAGACCTCTGAGATAATCAAACCTTTGCCTTTAGAGAGTATAGAAAAGAAGCTATAACAGAGGTTATTTATGGAGAATAATTCACATTGTTGATTAACATTGTATGTTTCTTCTTGACAATTACATTTGAAAATAATACAGTAATACTCTTTTGGAATGCATCTACAAAATAAAATTAGTTTTGAACTGTAGCATAATTTATAAATGTATATGAGCATATGGAAATGGTAACTACTGAAAAAAAGTAATTCTGGAAAGTACCCTTAAAAAGGGCTTAATGGACACAAATTTTCAGAGTGGAGGCGTCTTTCCCCAAAACAAAGATTATGAAACTTAGCTCCTCTTCCAAACTGTAGGAATAGTTTAGAAGAACAAAGACATTTTTCATCCATCACTAGAAATGGTGAAAATGGTTCCTGTAGGAAAATTATCTCATTTGTAGCATTAGTATTTTAAAAAAAAACCAAACCAAAAAAACCACAAAGCACCTAAAACTTCTTCTAATTCAAATCAGAAGCAAAATCAGAAAATTTGACAAGGTGACTTCATGATCTCTCTGCCCACACATCCCCCTACATTTAAAGGAGGTGGAGACAACAGGCAGAAATACAAATCTTATAAGTAAAAATTTTTGGTAGGAACTGCAAACATCTGGGACTGAGTACAAAACTGAGCATTATAATAAAAGCAGAATTATTGCCAACTACATTAGTTTATTAGTGAATGCTAGGTCTGCTATGTTTAAAGTAGTAAGTTTAAAATATTTGATAAGCCAGTTATCCCAACCCTACTAATGTGTTATATCTGTTAATCAGTTATCCCAACCTCACTAGTCTGTTTCAGAATTTATTCAGGTTTTATTCAGAAAAACAGACCAATCATTTCAAGTGAGTTAAAAATACTGTCCATTGCTTCCGTAAACAATTTAGATGCTAAGTGGTACTACCATCATAATCTTTTTACAGGATTTTCTCTTCTGAAAAGAAAGGTCAAACCCCCTACTTTTTCAGTCAAGGAATTAATATAACACAGAAGCCTATAAACTTGAAAAATGAATGAAGAATACAGAACTGGGAATGATAATATAAAAGGCACTGCAGGCAAATACGGTATGACGTGAAATAAGGCTCCAAGAGATTTTTAAAAAACTGAGTAATTTCTAGAGTTTCAGACAGTTAAACTGCAGTTTATCAGTATAGATGCATTATCATTTTTATTATGTAACAATATCTTTATTATGCTGCTAACTCACACTGAGAAAAAGAAGACAACAGGGAGGAGAATGGATCCAGGATCAGGAGAAGCAAATGTAGAGGTGATTGAAAACTGATTAAGGAAATGAAACCAAGTAAAACAAGGGGGAATACAGAGAAGATCATGGGATTCCACTTCAAAAGCTGTAAGTAAATCAAAGGAAGCAGTCCATGCAGCAAGGTGATTTCCTCACTGTTTTGCAAGGTGAGGCATACAAATAACCTTTCTTTCTGAAACACATATTTCTTTCTGTGTAGGTTTAAAGAAAGCATTCAATGACAGCTAAACAAAGAAAATCACCGATTTCTAGATATCAGCCTTCAGCTTCTCACCTATCTGCAAGCACTGAAGATGTCATAAAACCTTAGAAATGAAGGTAACTAGTCCCCCAGTCATTATTCATTTAGATGACAGTGTGAATATCCTATTTGCACTTTCCCTTGCCACAGAAGAGAAAGACTTCATTATAGCTACCAGATAAAAAGCAAACATTGTAGAAATGATTTATTTTCTCCTATCTAAAGGATTTATTCATAAGAACTGCTGTGTGGCAGCCTGCAGAACAGGCTGCCTTGCTCTTTTAGCCTCTGTAACTGGGAAACCCATTAAGACCACATGAGTTGTCAAAGTATATGGTATGTTACATACTGTATGAGTACTGTCCACAGGCACTCACTTTGAAGGCAGGCCAATGGCAAACAGTGGCACCAGGAGACCAGCTAAAATATAGAGAAATGAAGGCGACAGCACATAAAACACAAGTTGTGCAAGACCTCTGTTAAACAGGCAAAAAGCCAAGAACGCATGGCTAAAGGGTTTCCAAGCTACTCTCTACTAGGAGTCTTTTGCTTGAACAGAGGTGGAGAAAAAATACTGGCATCATATGAGATGTTCTAAGTTTTGCTTAATAATTCTTAATCTCTGCTTCACTCTCTTCCCCATTAGGTGAGACAGATAATAATCAAAGTGCAAAAATTGGTGGTTTTAAGCAAGGTCAGGCTGTAGAAATAAACAAATGGACAAGCCACACAATGGTGATCGTGTCCCTGGCCTAAACCAGGAAGTGTCAGTCAACAGAGAGCTCAAAAATCTCCATAGTGGAAGAGACATCAGTTTCTGTTTCCAGAGCTCCCTGAATATTAAATGTGCTGTCTATCATTACTATCTAAAAAATTCAGTTAATCCAATAAAATGCCAGAAATCTTTGTCAGAAAACTTTGGGATTACTTATAAATGCTTTTTCTGAACCAGATGGTGTAAATCTGAACCATGATTGCTCCTGATATTTTTTCCAGTGTAAAACCTTGACCAAGGATTTTACCTCCATGTCTAAATAGCCATGTAAACCTAACTCATGTCCAATATGAATGAAACAGGTTTCTGTATATTCAAACTAAATATTACTGCAGGACACCTGAGATTGATACTATATCACTGAAAAAAACAGAAGGAATGGTTATCCTGCCAAAAAAAAGACTAGCAGTCATTCTGATAATAAGAAATAAGTGAAATTTCCTATGCCTAGAAATATTTCAAATAGAACATCAAAGTAATTGTTTATTGCTAATCCACTTATGTTGTACATAACCCTACTTTTAAAGGTCCTACTGTCATAGCCTTATATGACCAAAAGATACAAAAGCATGTTTTCATGTTAATTTTTGGTGTAAAAAGCACATAGACACAAGCTATTGTACTGTTGAGAGCTACACAAGTTGAGTTTAAAGTTACATTCATGATTCTATGATCTCTCACTTCCAAGTCGGTGTCCTAGATAGCAGAACCAGTTATTTTAATATTTATGGTAGGTAAGACAATATCAACCCAGGATACTATAAATTCAGCAATTTCATAAACAAGTAAAATCATAAGCACATTTCCCCTCCCATTTCTTACCTTAATTTTGATGTGAAGGAAAGGAGAGGAGCAGGGTCTAGAAGCTTATTTTTAGGGATGGCTGATTTAACAAGATCAGTGTCAGTGTGACAGTTTTTCAGAGAAAATTAAGCTGGTGTAATTTTTTGCACAAACCTTTTATACAATTTTTTCATAAATACAGTAAGAAGATGGGCTTGAAAGGGAAAACGGCATATTCTAAACAAAGCTTCTCTGGCTTTTTTTGCCAAAAGAAAAAAAAGAATATACTTTAACACATAACCGTTACCCGGAAAAGGTAAATGCTTGCAGAATACAGATCAGAGAATGTTGATGGGTTGTTTTTTGCTTCAGGAAACCTGTGTTTGGTATTTGCACATTGGTGCCAAAGCAGCACCTCCTGTTTCATTCTAAATGTAGCAGGATTTCTTTGTACTTTGCTTATCCCCTCATTCATCAGTCTGCACATATTAGAAGAAAGTCTTCCTTTGATCTTTGGAAATAAAGACATCTCTTCTAGAAAACTATTTCAAAAGCAAAAAGGAGCCAAAGAAATAATTTTTGCAAAGCAGTGAAGAAACCTGGATGTGGGCAGAGAGATGGAGACTTTAAAATAAAAACCGCAAGGTACCAAATTCAAAGAGTGGGGTCTCTTGCCTGGTTAAATAGCTACCTGCTTTGTAACCAGGTGTTCTAGCACAGAAAGCCTCTTACTTATTCAGGCTGGGGGATGTGAAGGCCAAAACTTACACAGGTAGAACTCTTCACACTGAAATCAAAATCCTAAATTTAGCTTTAAACCATTGGCTGCTCAGAGAAAAACTGAGCATTCAGATTTAGCTTAATTCTGAGAAGGAAGATAAGTATAGTTGTTTATACTGCATTTACCCCCAACAGCTATAGCTTGTATTTCACCATCTATATAAAAGCATCGTTGTTATTGGCTATTTTCCACTTGCTATTTATAAAAAGGTAGATCCACTTTGATTCCTTTGTGACTTGAGATCATGAAGGTTAGAGTGCCTTAAGGAACATACGTAGTTTCACAAGCTAGGAGGACCATATAATCTATATTCTGTTTTAATGTGACATCTGGAGAACAAGAGATGAAGGCACAGCAAAAGCAAATAAGGATATAGTTTGATTGGAAGCAATTATGTGGAAACTGGCCAAATAACAAGCTCTGCCTGTAACTGTCCCTCCTGACCTATGAAATGGCTACCCACTATCAGTAGTGGAAATGCCCTCAATCAACAAGTTGCTCCTCCTCTTCTCCATTTTGGCCAATGAAAGAGCTAATGACAATGACTACTGCTTCATTCAGAAAAGGGAATTACTTAGAGGGCAAAATCTTCCCCTACTTTTAGGCACTGCAGAACATATTGCACTAAACTTTTAAGTACTTAGTCCACCGAGGGTCAGGTGCATTTGTTGAACAAGCAAAGCACAAATTTGCAGTTCAGATGTGGCTGGCAATGGAGTGTCATCTTGCCCATCTTAATATATCATAATTTTTCCCATCTTACTCTTCTTTTTAAAAATACTTTCCACTATACAAAATCAAGTGGCTATTCTGATAAGAAGTGTGATTCACAAATACAAGCAAAAGTGATAAATGAATGAGGAGACAATTAAAAATATAAGGAAAGAGGGGAAAATGAAGGGAAAAAAAGAAAAAAGTGAGACACATCCTTTTCCTTTTAAAAGTTAGGAGTACTGCAAGGTTTCTGTGGTGACTCTCTAGCATACCAGCCTTCAGCTTGAGGACTGCTGAAGTTTTGCTCCTGCTTTAGTAAACTGCAGAGCTTTGCAAATGGCATACTATTTTAAGGCATTTTGGACAATATGTCAAACTTCTGCATGTCCTTTTCTAAAGTAAAGTTTCTCTTTAGAGAAACTATTCTCACTTCCAACTTCCAAATTATTAATTCAAAATTCCTAACATCAATCAGTAGGTTGCATTGTTTATATTCCTAATATCCATCAGTAGTTTGTCTAATTTAAGAATAATAATTGCTAATTTAAGAATAAAAATTGCTCAAATTTAAGAATAATAATTGTTTCTAGACAAATACATATGCCCATCATAGATCTGCAGTAGATAATAAAGTTCTAGATGTCTTGGAGCTTGACATTGAAAAAAATTATCTCCTTTTGTTTTACTGAGGATTCAGATATAAGTTGTGAGTTTTAATAGCTCAGTGGAGACAGTCATATATTAAAAAAAGAGATTGCTCAGTTTCTGTTCCTCAAAGCTTCAGGGTCACATTGGTTGAAAGCCATCTTGATAACTTTTATTATCCTGTTAATTTTTTCTTGATCTTTTTCTATGTCTTCAAGAAAATATTTCATTAGGTATTTACGTAATTTATTTGGTTAAGAAAAATAAGTAAAACAGCAAGCAAATGGTGATTGTAAGAAAATATGCTGCATCATATAAAGTATATTTTAATCAGTACAAATCATGAAGGGAATATGTATAATGAAGATAAGTAGAAAACTCCCTTTAAGAAAGGAAATGCCATCAGTTAAGGAGTGTTACAGTCAAGTTTCCCAATGAAATAAATGCATTTTCAATTCAGTAAAAAGAGAAAATTCAATTAAATATATTTTGAAATCTAAACTTTCATAGAAATACTGAATTCAGTTATCTTAAGTTGAGACACCTTCCCAATTTATCAATTGCAAAATTATTAAGAAGCATTTCCAATTTTATATACAGTGAAAAAGAATGAGCTGTCTTTTTTGGTGGTAACATAGTTGTCTCTTAAAAGCACACTTGATGTGTTCAAAGAAGGGTACAAGTGACTGCGTATTTCAAAGTCGTTTTCAGGTATCTTTTCAAGATAAGAGTATTTTTTCTTAACCTTTTTGTCTGGAATGAAAATAATGTTCCTGCATTGTATACATCACTTTAAAAATATTTGCAGAATATCTAGACTTAACTTCAAAAAAAAACATGTGTGTGAAGCAATGCGTTTTAAGAAAACAGGGAGAAAAGCAGTCATAGAACCACTTCAGAGGACAAGCTGGATAAAATGTCTGAGAACAACTGAACTCTGCTAGAGGGAGCTCTGCAGCTACATATTTACTCAAGTGAACTTTAAAAGAATTTGCAGTCTACCTGCTGTTGTAGACAAAGTTAGTCGAAACTTGGAGCTAGCAGCTTAAACAATAGTAATAGCTAGAGCAGACAGAGCCTGTAGATCGTGGCATATGATCCACAGCAAGCAGATTTCAACATGCCAAACATGTTGCTACCCGCAGGAGCAGCCAAAGCAGACTTAACACGATGTGGCATCTTATAAGAAGATGACCACTTAACAACCTCTTAGTAAAAAAAGCCCCAAAAACCAACACAACAACAACAACAACAAATCAAACCAGTAGAAAACCAAGGAGATCCTAATATTATTATGGGTCCAACCTATCTCTTGAGGATGGGACAGGGAGCTCAGATGCTAAGAGCATAATTGCCCAGCAATTTCTTTGTTTCAAGTCTGTCATCAAAAGCACCGAGGTCAAGCTTCAACAACTCAACTTGTTAATAAAAACAACTTTCAGCTTATTGATTCAGTGGAAAGCTGGTGTTGAACCTTGTTATGGTAGCTAGCATGTGTAATTCCCGTAACACTACACAGAATTATGATAATTTAACTTGAACTTGAAATAGCATCACATGTTGCATGTTGTCCTGACCACAACATATAGGTTGCTAATGATCCATAAAACATTAGGTTTTGCTTTGAAAATTATTTTTTCAATCAAATTAAAGTCTGGTCTTAACAGTTGTATCTTAAAATGGTAGTTCTGTTACAGACTCAATAATGAAGATAATGTTTTATAAAAATATACAAAATTTCTTTTGTGTTTTCAAGCCTAAATATAAATAGAGAACATGCTTTTGCATAAGAAGTACAGTGAAAAGCCTGATATCATGTTAGGTAAAACATTCATTGCTTTTGGGATAGAACCAGACAAAGCATTTGAGCTCTGATAAAGTTGTGATTTTTAATCATGTGGTTTAAGCTGGTCAAGAATTCAACTCCTTTTCTCATTTAGGCCCATAAATTAGAGTCAAACTGTCTTGGTGCATTTCTTCTGTTCATTCCTTGGAAAGTCTACTTCTTATCCACTGTTCAGTTTGCTGCCTCCATACAGCTGTACTGCTGCAACCTCTCAGCGTCTGCTTTGCATTAGCAGGCCCTGGCTTTGCTAGCACTCAAGGCAGCACTAAATTCTCTTGTGTGAAGCAGCCTCACTGCAAAACCTGTGTGAGGCAAGAAAATGTTCTGACATTTTACCATGCTAAATGTTCTAGCCACTAAACTGTCCAGCTAGAAGAGCCAGTTAAGGTTTGTTTCAAAGGACTGTATGCTGCACTGCAGTGCTGTGCACAGAGGTGGCCCCTAAATGAAAGAGTGTAAAAACTAAATAAGTGTCTTCTCACAGAGAGAAAAAAAGTTTCCTTATTAGTGCTTTTGCTTTTGGTTTATTTCATTACTAACTACTGCCTGAATCTCCTTCCCATATTAGTGAGGAGAAGATAGAACTAAGTGTTAAAAATCAGAGGAAAAACCCTGACTATTACAATATATTAGTGACAGGCTTCAGCTTCCTACACTGTAGTTACAAGTAAACTTTACTGTAAAACTTCATTGACTGCAACATATCAAATTGTTCCAGGAAGAGCTTATTCCAATGAATAAGAGAGCATATAAGCAGTTAAGGGTAAATGAAAGGACAGCATGATTGAATTTTTCCCCCCCTTAAAAATGAGAAAATACAGATGTTCTAATTTAGAAATTATTTAAATAGAGTATGTTTGCAAAGAATTTGTTGTTAAAAATATCACAGAAAAAGATCAAAAATAACCAGCTGAAACAATGGCCTCTTGAGTCTAAGCATCTTACCAGATGGTTTCTATTAAACTTCCATTGCTTCTTCAAGAAGAACAGCTTTAATGTCTACTACAGTTTTATTATTATTATTATTATTTTGAGAACGTACCTACAGTATTTTAGAGATATAATTTAAGGTCAATACTATGCCAAAAATCTGACAGAAGCATTTCTTACGCCTTAATGTCTATGCTTTTTTCTGCTGCTGATTCAGGTCACTTTTTCATTTACTTTCTACTACCGTTGGACTTGATGAATGATTTTGTTCAACAGGAGTTGAACAGCCACAGTTCAGTTTCTTTTCAGTGTTTTCTCATGCTTTTCTTCAACAGCACATTCAAAGGAAAATTGTTCTAAAATATTTTGTTTCCTTGGATTTTAAAAAGCACAAGTATTTAGGATGTACAAGAAGGCATCCAGCAACCCTTATGGAAACTTGTTGACGTAGAGTTTGGTCCTGATCCCAGACAAGAAAACTCTCATGACTTTAAATCCTTTGTAAGCATAAGAAATACCTATGTAATGTACTTATCTTGTATTATTTCATAGGAAATATGTTCCAAAATGACTAAGTGTTGTAAGTCAGTATTGGTACATTGTATTCCAGGACAATATACCATTTCTTCTTCTAGAATAAACACTATACAAAAGAAAAGATACACAGAAATATGGTAGATTTTAATATATTCAAAAGACCAGTGAATATATGGTCTTGGCAGTGAGGAGAAGAAATGTAGCACACAGAGACCTCTTTGATTTTCCCTATTTTGCTACTGCAGTCAAATTAAGAGCCATAACTAGGGCTTTGTAGTGTCTCTGAGTGATTCTAGGTATTAGCTGGAATTAATTGTACATAAACTTCCATAATTTGCATTTGGGAGTGTTCTCTGCCTCTATAAGATTTCCTGTGGTTTTCAGGTTCAGCATTAGGAAGCATTATGATGAATCTCCTCAGCAGATTCTGTAGTCATAAATGACTACAAAATGAGTGATGGCTTTCCACATGAGCTTTCTATTGACCTGTGAGATCTTGAAGTCCTGATTGCTCCAAAGGACCTTCAATTTCAATTGTTCACAGAAATGGTAGGTACTCTATCTTTAGTAAATGTCTCTCTGTTTAATAGGCAACAAATAAACAGAATGAATTTCGAGAAAGATGAGACCATAGACTAAAACTTTAATAAAAAGAGCATAATAGTTCCACCGAGAGAGCACAAAATATAGTACAAAAAAAATTATTCACCTATTTCTCTAGTGATCTCACCTTATCTAGTCTAACTGCTGGCAATTATAATGATCTCACCAAATATCCACCTGCAAAAAATATCACAATTACTACTAGCATTACCTTTTTTAGCAATAGTTAATGACATTCATGTGAAAGGAACTCAAAATTAATTTCAAGGGCATCTATTATTCTGTTTTAGCAATAGTTAATGACACTCCTGTGAAAGGAACTCAAACTGAATTTCATTGGCATCTATTATTCTGGTTTTCCCAGCCTCAGGATTATGCAATCAAGAATAGGAAAGAAATGTGCCAACAGAGTACAGGCATATTTTCATGAGCCACAGTCTGGAGGGAAGTGAAATGTTTACTGGAGGGGTCAGCTTCTCAGGATCTCTAGGGTGGTTATAAAACTTATCATCATCACCATCCTTTTGTTCTCTTACACATTTATATTTTCCTCTATGTCCTTCTAATTTTCTGTCTCTTCCCCTCATGGGGAAAGGGACTGGTCTCAGCCATGGCTTTGTTAGGCTACTGAGCAGTTTCATTTCTCCTTTGCACTTCTCCTTAGAAACTACTCAGAAAAACCTTCATGCTCTCCATTTCAGCATCCATCACCAAAGGGACTAAAGTAAGCATTTAAAACAGAATTAGGTATTGCTGTCCTTTAATCTCTTTGGTTCATGGGTAGAGCTGCAGTCTCCACAGCACAGGGATACATTGTGGGTGTGTATTCAATAGCAAAAATAAATTGTGTAGTTTCAAACTTACAGCTGTATATGAAAGTAAAAGTGCTCGACAGTCAGAAACAAGTCACTGTTATTGTGGTAGATATATTTCTGAATTAAGTGAATGGGAACATGACATCGAATGATAACAGAGTAAGATCACAGTAACTGTCTCCTACTCTCCAAAATATGGACAAGTACAACAGTCTGGAGGAAAGAAAAAATAAATACAATAATAAAATAAGAAAAAATACAGAAGATGCCACAATATGACATCAAAACTCCTAATTAGAGTCACTCAGCTCCACATGGGAGTTTCTAAAAAATACAGAGAGAGAATGCATAATGTTAAGCATAGAAACAAAATAGCCAAAGGGTATCTTAAAAAACTATGGAAAATCAATGTATCAGAAAAAAACAATAGAGGATTTGTTCTTTTGGGGACAATGCAATTTATGGAACTTATGGAAGCTGTCAAGTCTAATGGAATTTGTAAAGATTAAACCACAGCAAAAACATGAAGGCAAACCCAAAATCAAAACAAATTTAAGAGTCTGGAAGCCATGGAACTAAAATAGAAAATTAGATTCTTAGTAATGGCTAGAAATAAAATAGCAGATAGAATGAAAACTGTTACTAGCCCTCTGGTATTAAAGACTACTTCATGCAGATGGTAGACTTTTTCATTATCTTCAATAGCTGTGGAGCTGTGGGATCAAGCACTGATTTTCACTATCCAAAAGCCCAGACTATTCATGGTACAAAAATTAGGAAAGTGGTTCTGATTGAATGAGGGGGAAGAAAAAGTTTGATTAAACAAACAAAATAACAAAGAGGTCTGAGACTGAGTCTCTGAACAAAACTGGTTTTGTGCCCATATTGCAGTTCCAAACTTTTATGTACTTGGACAACTAGGAAGACTGCTAGTGTCTTCTGAGCCATTTATTTATTTATTTGCTTTTTCATATACAGTGGGTCAAACATAGTCAAACCTGGTCTAGTCTCTGTCTGTCACAGCAAGCAGTGTTCAAAGTGCCCCGACCTTCCTGTAGAAGCGTCTTGAAAAAGGCACCTTGGGGGCACAGGCGATTTCAGCTCTTCTGTGATCCAGGCGACGCAGAAGGAGAGACAGGGTCTTCCTGTGGGGTTCCAAGGAGAGCTTTATTGAGCTTCTTCCTCAAAGTGGTCCAGGAACAAAGAGCCGCTCTCAGGCAGGGAAAGTTGTTTTTATATGTATTTTGAGGGGTGGGGCAGAACACCAGGGCCAATGGGATGAGGGCACAGGGGTGGAGCAAGGGGAAAGGGCCAGTGGGATACATTGGATCTGCACGGCACAGCAAGGCATGCTGGGAGAAGTCTTTTTCCTTACTCTAAGGAGGTGCTTGTGCCTTGAGGGGTTTTTCCTCCAGGAGAGTGCTGTGAATTCTTTCCCTGTTGGCCCACCAGCATCCACACCTTTCCATGGCAGGGAGTTGAAAATAGATGATTGTAAGGTCACTTCCAACCCATCCCATTCTGTGGTTTTATGACTATGATTCTATGACATTATGGTTTTATGAAACAGACTTTATATGTTATCTCAGTGATGAAACAATTAATTGCATTTCTATTCTGGAAAACCTTCTATATCCCTTCACTTGAAGGTATCATTCTTTTCATTCACTGCTATCACCTGGAAGCTAATACCGCATCATATTTCTCGACAGTTTTCTGAAATTAAAAGTTTAGTTTTACAATAACAAGTGACAAGAATGGGTTACACCTAGATCAGCCATTTTCATACACCAATTTGTACCATATACCTGAATTCTGTCACTTGCTGGTATCTTTACAAAACTGATTCACGTGGGAGAAAGTTGGATTTGAAATTATTTTATCTTGGCGATCTATAATCTTGATTTTCCATGCCGAAGTTGTTTTACTTCATGAAGTGGTTGTACTTTCTGTTTGGTGACAAAGTTCATGTTTTTCAACTTCAGGTGGCAAGAGGATGTGTTTAGAAAGATTCGGTTTTCATTCAGTCAAGAATACCGAATCTGTAGTAAGCATAATGTGTTTGTCCTTAGTCTGAGAAGAGGCATACAAAAAAAATTTGGTTTTTTCTCAGTACAAACAGAGATTTCCAGCTCTGAGGTCCCAGGAACAATCTAGAGGTATGTCTTAATTGCACAGAAAGATAATTGCCTGAATTGCCATTTTTCCCTCCAAGCATAACAAGTTGAATTTGTGCCATGAAAGTTAGAGTGAACTCAATGTCCAGTTTTGTTCTGGACATGTATTTGAAGCTTGTGTTAGATCATGTTCAACAAAAACAAGGAGACCAGGAAAAAATTTAAAATCCACTGAGAACATGAGTATTTTCCCTCAGGCACACCCCCAAATAAAATACTTCTGGTAGGTCTTAGTGAGTGATTGTGAACGGCATCTGCACTAGACAGACACATAAAGGAAAACAGGATCTAGCTTTTCACTCCAGAGGAAGAAACAGGATCTTTATCTTTGAATGGGTAGGGAAATTTGTCTACCTGGACATGATGGGAAGTGAATATGGGAACAGAAAGAAAAACAAAGAAACAGTCATTAAAGTGAAAAACAAAGAGAAAAATTGCAGTAATGGCTGAGGCAAGAGGATCTAATAGTACAAGTGTCAAATAAATGAAAGTTGAGTAAAACACACTGGAACAACAGAATTTGCTCCAAAACCAGGTCTGTACAATTGGTAAATATACTTAGTCAGAAACATGCTCATGCAGCAGTAGGTTTGCATGCAGGTAGTCCTGTAAACTCCCTACAAAAAGGACAGGAAAGTCCTCCAGTATTAAAATTGAAAATTTTGTCAAAAAACTAGGCTCTTTGGTTTCATTATAGCATAACAAAAACAGGATATTGATCATTTGTAACCTGAATACAAGGCATGTCAGAGATCAGAGAGAAGGAAATATGTCAGTCTTCATTAGTTCTGCCAGGATTGTCCTAGTAATGATTACATTTTAGCACAATCAAATTGGAGACCCTTTTGTGAAAAAGATACATTTCTCAAGTATTCCATATATACTGATAAGCATAGTCACAAAAGACTACAACAGACTCATCTGGGATCTTAAACTTTGGAGAACCTTTCATTAAAAAGGGCCTTGGTTCCATTTCTCATGAATAAGCAGTCAATTCTAAGTGGAATGCTGAAGATATTCTTACCTACCATGGTAGCTGTCTTCAGAGGGTAGCTGTCTTTGAGTCACACAGGACCCAATGAAATTAAGGAGATAAAAGTTAAAACCAAAACAACAAAATTAAAATGGAAACAGAACCTTTGTATTACATAGGGAAATTAAATGAAAGCTGAACATTACAGACGTTCCTTTCTGAGAAACTTTTCCTAAAAATCCATATAATCCTCTCAGTTGAAAGCTCTGGGTCAGAATCCCCAGGTACAACTCCCTAATAGAATAGAAGATAGGACAAAGCCATTAGCTCTTTTGATGAGTTTTGCAAGGCTAATTCTTCTTATTTTTGTTCCCACAAACTTGTTTGCAGACATGCCCTTAGCAAAAGAGACAAGCTGACGATTTTTGTCTTACCTAGTAAATTACAATACAAAGCTGAGTAATACATACAGACACCACTAGTTTATTGCCATCACAAACTGTCTTGAAAGCAGGGCCCAGGAGATTGTTCTTAGTCTATAAATAATTTAAATAAATTAATCCAAGTTAGATTTATCTTTGCATGTTAGACTATGTCACTTTTGTTCAATTAGAATCAATGGCTAGAGTCTGCACTCTATTCCCATTTATTGCAAGGTAGCAAGCAGTCATTGGCATAGGCACAGCATTCTGCCACAAAACATAAAACATAAGAAAAAAAAATTCTATATTTTTTTGTTCTGAATTCTATGTGTTGTCATCAAAGGAATGTTTGATAGCAAGTTGGTAAACAAAAAATTTGTCAGTGCACAAAGAATTGAGAACAAATTAAGTGATATCTTGCTTTGTCCCTGTAATTTCATTGATCAAAAGCAACTTGTGTGTTTGGCTTATTTATCAGTTTGAAACTCCCCTAGTGCTTCTAGAGTCTCACCAAGGGATACTGTTGACCAGAACTTAAGCCAAAAAAACATTTGTCCTTTCTGAATCCAGCTTTTAGTTTGCAAGCCAAAAGTCAATTCTGAGTTTTAGTGTGTTTTTCCAAGGATAACAAAAACCCTTCATCATGAAACACTCAAACAGCCCCAAGAGTAGACAATTACTTGGAACTAGTCAGTGACTGAGATGCTACAGATGTCATGGAAAAGAAAACTAATGTAATTTTTCTTGAGCAGTCAGGGCATTGGACAGTCTTTACCAGCATCTTTGTCTCTGACACTAGTGTTATCTCTGGTGATACTTCAGGATATTATTATGCTAAGTCTTGGAAAGGATTATTTGCACCTACAACTGTGATAACAGTGGCTTACCAGTCTCTTAATAGGCAGCAAAACAAAATTTTTTACAGAGCTTTTTATAGGCAGTCTGGATCAGGAAGTGTTGCAGAAAATAATGAGGAAATTTTTTACCATTATGTATTTTGGAGATTTCTAGTTGGAGTTTATATATAATATGGATTCTTTATACTACACTGGTGTTATCCCCAGTCCCGTATGAAAAGCAAGATCCAGAAAAGGGCATGATAAAAAGCATGGTCCATAACAACCATAATTATTACCTTCATTGCTACTTACAGAAAATACTATATTTTTAAGCTGTTCAGGGGATTTGCTGTTCATATAGGTGCTACAATTTCCCAGGGCAATAAGTTTATTCACATTTCATCCGTTCAAGTAGAAGTATTTTACCCAGCTGAATGAAATTATTTAGGTATTTAATTTCTATGTTAACTTAAGTACGAAATGGAGAAGTTCTAAAATAAATATATCCAGTAACCTACTGGACTGAGGGAAGTCCATCTGTCATTTCATTTCACTGGGATTCCAGCCTGGGTAGATACCATGAATGGAGGTGAGTTGCATCATAAATCAACAGAAGAATGGTATCAAGATCCTCAGAAGGCCTGAGGATATCTCATGGTTAATAATTTAATTAAGGTCTGTAATTCACTAGTGAGATTAGTGCACTTATAATGTACCACTTGTTAAGAAGTGATGTCTGTGTCTAATATTAAAGTAAATGTTAATGGTCATAACAGTACCTGAAAATTTGTTACATTACACCACAGCTTCCAGCTAATCCAACACCCTAATGTCGAATAAGTATGTGCAGAGTTGAACCAGATTTAATAGATGCTGTTGGGCCTAGCAGTTCAGGCTTGGCACCAGAAGTGCTAGAAAAGCCCAGCAGATAAAGAAGCCACAGGAGCAGCAGCTGCTGAAAAGGTGGTGGAGATTGTTATACAACTTATGTTTAATAAATCCTGATGCAGCCTGATAAGCAGGTGAAGGTGACCCAGCTGGACATTAAGAAGTTCTAATTTTAATTTTGTTTTTGTAAGAGTACAACTGAGGTACCTTACTTCTGCCATGTCTATGCAAAAAATAAGTCGGTGCTCATTTTGGCCAGGATAGAGTTTTTCTTTTTCATGAATGAAAGTCATGAATTTTCTTCATGATGTCTGGTATGGAGCTTGTTTTGGATTTATACTGAACACAGGGTTAATAATGGAGAGATTTTTTTATTAATGCTGAGCAGGGCTTGTACAGAGCCAACGCCTTTTCTGCTTTCTGCACTGCCATGCTGGCAAGGACATTGGGGGTGCATGGAAGGCTGTGAGGAACTAGGACAGGTGACCCCCAGCTGACCAAAGGGATATTCCTGACCATATGACATCATGCTCTGTTATAAAATGGGGGGAAGGAGAAAGAGGGGTGTTGTTTGGAGTGATGCTGTTTGTCTTTCCAAGTTACCTGCATATGATGGGGCCCTGCTCTCCTCAGGAAGGCTGAACACCTGCCTGGTCATGGGAAGGGGTGATTAATTCCTTGTTTTGCTTTGCTTCTATACATGTCTTTTGCTTTTCTTATTAAACTTGTGAGAGAGAGAGCAAGTGGCTGTGAGAGGCTTCCTTGATGGATGAGGATAAACTGTGATGATGTCGCACTGCAATAATCACAGGAGCTACAGAATACCTACAGAATGTACAACCTTCTCTTGGATTTTGTTGTCAAGCTCACATAACCTAAATGAAATTACACAAGAAATTAATTCTTCATTGCATGAAGAAGGTGAGAATTTCTAACCATACTGTAAACATTGATTAGGCTTGCATGTAAATGATTCACTCATGGATTATAAAAGTTCTTTAGACTTCAAGAGAAATTGCTTGTGAGTTCTGCCTGCAGGGTTGGAGCCTCAGAATTTCACAGACAAATGCTGATGCATCTTTTTTTTAAAGCTGGAAACCATCCCAAAATAGGTTTCAATACACAAAATGTCATCACCTATATTAATTTACGCTTTTATCACTATGTCTTAAAAAGATTTTTTTTAATTAAAACTACAAGTTTGAGAGAATCTATGGACAGACTCAACTGGCAGGGGGTGGAGTGGAGTTAATTTTCTTTATATAGTTATTTTGGTGATGTTTTGGATTTGTGATGAAAACAGCATTGATGACACTCAGATTCTTTAGTTATTGCTGAACAGTGCTCATTCAGTGTAAAGTCACTTTTGCCCCTCATACTGCCCTGCCAGCAAGTAGGCTGGGGTGCACAAGAGTTTTCAGGGGTACTCCATTGGGAAAACTGGCTCCAGTTGATCAAAGGGGTGTCCTATGCTGCCAACAGGTTAAACCACAACACAGGACCAGGAAAGATGCAAGCATCTGAAGATATCCCTAAATATACAGGTTTTAGGGATATGCTAGTACAAGTGTGCTGTTCAAGATTGCTGTACCTCCAGGGAAAAATATTAGCACCAGAAAAAATGTAGTTCAAACATGGTTGGTAGTTCTTCCTTCATGTTTTTTCTCTACCATTGATGAAAGCATTCCTTTTGTGTCCACTACTAACGTCCCTTAAAAAACAGCCAATTACATTAGGCATCACATTAAAAAAACAAACAAACAAACAAAACAACCCAAACAAACAAAAAACCACAACTGATAACATAATGCCAGTTAGAAGTAATTTTCACAGTGAGAGTGAGACTTTTTGTAAGAAGCGTCCAATGCTTGTGCTAGGAGAATGGCTAGACATGAATTTCACACAAACTCATGAAAAGCTGTTGAAGTGAAAGAAAGACCATATTATCTTCAGTAACTGAATTTTAATAACAGTTAATTTGAAGCAGGCACACAAGGTAAGACAGCCTTAAAGCAAAAGACATAGAGATGATAGGGATGGAAATCTGAATGCTGAGTTTTCTGTGGATTTGTTCTTGGAGCAGTAATAGTCATGCTACTTTTGGGCATTTCATATCTCAAGAAAGTCTGATGTTATATCCACTGATCAATTCTAACAATATAAAAAAAAATCCTCCAAAAAATTGAAGAGCTTACATAACTTGTAATAATATCTTGGTACTGTTCTCTTACGTGTATGTAACATCTTCTCTTGTATGGACTGTGAACAACTAGAGCATTGTAATTAATGCTTAGCCTACATTTTAACAGTTGAAGTGACATTGAAATACATTTTCAATCACTTCTGATATATTTTAAAATCTATTTGGAAATATTATATATAGATTTAGCAGAACAATTACATTTGTTTATTCAATTTTACAAATTTATTCATGAATTCCTCTCTACAGGTCTGAAAATTGTAATTAATTTGCCAACTTTTCCAAGCTCTCATGCATACATTTTGGATGAAAACTACTTCATTTAACTTTAACAACTTGATTGTTTCTGCTTAGTATTCTTCGTTATAAAGTAATTACTTTAAGATGATATGGAATAAGTAAAATTTATTCCAAATAAAAAATAATTCTAGCACCCTTTTTTATGTACTCTTTAGCCACAGATTCCTTTTCCACTTTATAGTTTTTCTTTTATTGTCAAGTACCTATGATTGAAACTTATTCTTTAGAATTCCCTCTAGAGACTCATCCTGGAGACAAGACTACTAGTAGGATGACAATGCCTTCTGGGAAAACAAAAGCAGTAGACAATCTGGTACTTTCTTGAACAGTTTTCCTTTCAATGCTGATAGCAATTTAAATCAAGTCCAAATCACAGCATTTGGCCCAGTATATCTTTCTAGTTTCCTATATTCATATTTTCAATAGAGAGTGAGACTGGAAGCTGGGGATTCACATGTCCTGCATACGCTGCACTTCTATACAGGTATAGGATTTTGAAGGAATATTGATGGGTTCTTTACACTGCCCAGGAAAGATAATACTCCCAGGCCAACCTTGAGGAGAAGGTAAGAATTCATACAGTAGGGAAAAGCTGGCAATAGGCATGATCTAATAGAAGAGTTCATTGTGTCAGCTCAGGCAGTTGTTTTCTCAACCAAACCCCTTTTTCAGCTTGGACACAAGCAGTAATGGATATCTGCTAAGTTAACTGTGAGCATCTAAAGCTGTGTGGGCTAAAGTACAGCTTACAAAGTTTGTCAATGCCAAGGTTAGCAGACGCTCCCAAAAAAAGTAAATGAAGTTTTGAGTTTGGTTCCCAATAGATTTACAAGGTTATAAAGGGAGTTTTGTATTGCCCGTTTTTTCGCCCACCTTAGAAGAGAATGAACTCTTCAAAGAAAAAAATCTGTTTATTCCCATTGGCAACCAATAACCCAAATGAAACTGATATGTGTGTTTCACTGGGATTTATACCATTTGCTCTAGCGTTTATATTACTGGCTTGTACAAAGGAAAGAAATAGTAGTTTGAGCTCATAATATGTTGGGCAAAATATCAAGAAGATTAGGCCACATGGTAGAGCAAGGTCTGATGAAAAACATACATTTACTGCAGAGAAATTTTTATGCCAAAATCTAAGAAATCCTACTGCAAAACAGTGTCTGCCTTGTATCATAGTCTTTTATCCACTCTCCCGCCATAAGATTTTCTTAGGAACAAACTAGCCCTTAGCAAAAAGGATCTGAATAGCAGATTATTTCTAAAAGATTAGGAGAATTAATGTAGGCATGGAGAAAATAAAATATAGAAACTGAGAAAATCTAGATAATTTTTTTTATTAGCAAAAATATTAATCTTTTCCTGTTCCATAAAGTGATAACTGCCACAAATACTACAGATGTTAAAACCACAGATGTTGAAGGAGACCATCAAATGCACTTTAAGATGTTTCTAATATTTATTATATGACCTCATTTGAGATTCATTCTACTACTAATTATGCACTGCAGCTGGTAGTCCACTATTTCCCTAGGGAATAAAATGCTTCCAGTGCATCACATCCATGAAAAATAAGCTACATGTTAGAAAACTCTTCCTTCACACATTTCAAGGCTGCAACCTTTCTCTCCACTGCTCAGCAAGGAGTTATAAGCCAGAACACAGTTGCTGTCTACAAAAATGAACAGTCTGACATCTGACTCCTTCTGACTAGCCAGAACAATGTTGATGGCACCTCTTTTTTCACAGTTGTTGCCCCAGGCAGCATGCTGCCAAGAAGGCTGAATAGATGTCAGGGCACAGCCTTTACTTTCAACCTTTTCTAAGCTGAGCTCAGTACTTCCATGCTGCAGAACTCACCCTCACAAGCACTGCTTTATCCAATGCACTCTGTTCTTCTCAAATACATTTTGGCACTATTGAGTAATATTCTGTTTCCTACTGACACAGAAGAAGCATACTGGGGACAGTTAATTCTGTCAAATCTGTATGAATTGAACACTTTGATTCTTATTATTTGAATCCTTCGGCTCCAATAGTAGCATTTGGTTATGATTCTTTCACTGACTTGCTTTCCATTTTTGTTGTTCCATCATGTAGACAAAAGTGCCAGAACTATATTGATGGCATCCCTTTTTTCACAGTTGGTTGTATCTCATGAAAGAGCCCCACAGATGAGAAAAAACTGTTAAGAGGGAGGTAAAATAAGATTTCTTAATAAATAAGTTCCCATTCTAGGAGTAGGCATGTCTCAGGAGGGAAAAACATGAGGATATTTCCCCAGCTGTGAGGGAAGATGAACACAGAACAAACTATTTTACTCTAGCAATAACAAGAAAGAGCATATCAAACCCCTGTTGCAGCATAATGGGATTTTCAAAGTCATATTTTTATGAGGCACAACACTACTGTTGCAGAAAAGCTATAAGGTGAGAAACTGCATTTACCAGCAGTTTATGAGGATTGTTATGGACACAGCTCTTTTGGTAATACTGTGCTGATTTAGTAGAGTTTCAGGCTCTGCTAAGCACAAATAATATGACATATTAGGTGTAGTTAAGGCAAGTACTCTGTGTGAAAGCTGAGTGCTCCATAAAATGTACCAGATACTTTTGACATATATGTGATGTCCCAGTGACCTGGATGTATTGCATATATGTATTCCCCCTCAGGCACAGACATTACTTTTGCTAAAGATGTTTATTGGATCTCTTTTCTTTGATAGGGGTTCTAGTTCTAGTGTTATCACTTTAGATATTCTTGTACAAGTTGGCAGGTTCAAATCACCTCTTCTCTTCATTTTTGCAGGGTGAAACTTGGAAGAAGGAATTGGGTCTCTCTCTGTCCAATTCGAAATTTCCCTCTGTTTGTGTCCACCAAATTTTCAGGACTGCAATAGAAGCTGTTACTGTTGTTTTCCTGTGCTAGATATATAGTACATTTTTTCTGAATGGGAAAACACTTCAGATACTGTACCGTATAAATTTTTCTGTTTGTCATTGTTTGCTTTTTTGTACTTCTGTAATGCCTTTTTTCCTCTGGAATCAGTTTTTAAAATTACAGGCTCACTGCATTCAGGTTTCTATTAAGTATGACAGCTTGGTTCTTGGCTGATGCCAAAATATAATTTGATTGAGCGAAGTATAAATGACACCACATGATTTCTTTGCTACTAAGGAAGTTTTCCTTTTGGACTAAGATGAGTGATTATATATCTCACCCTAGACTTCAGTACTTGAAGTCACTGTCATTTTTCTGTGCATTACATAGAGCTGCTATGTTAGATATATAATGTCTTGAAAAATAAAGTTTCAAATCATCTGTCTTCAAGCAAACTTACATTTGGAAAATCAGGTTTCAGAGCTCTTGGAGCAGTTGTGGAGTCTGTACCTGTATTGTGGTGTTGACTGTCAAATTGCTCAGGATATGGTCCCACTTGTCCTCAGTCAATATACCAGTTTTCGCCTGCTTAGCTTTGGAGATTGAAACCTTTTTTTAGACTACAAAACATTATTGATTTGGGGGGCAAAGGGGATGTCCCTTTATTTATGGCATATGCAGAAAAATATGACAGAGATTTCTAAATATTTTACCAAATATTATTTGTAGTTCTAGAACTCGCTCTCTGCTCCTCTTTTTCACAGTCTTACAAAGGTCCAGTACAGGCCAAAATTACAGTCTGAATTGCAGGTGAAGAATCAGATTCCTGCAAAATTTTACTTGCCTTGTATTTTAAACAATTTTTTCCTTTCCTTTAGAAAGTAGTCCTAGCTCACAATGTGCGTACCAAGCTATTGCTTTCTGTTTCATTTACTAAACACAATAAATGTTTAAGTCCAAGACACTTTTTTAAAATAAAGCTATTGTCTGAAAATCTTAGTTTGTACTAGTATCCACTTATTTCTTAAGTACAGAATAAGGGACTCTCCATAGAACCTGATTTTGCAGTTCTGCATCCTCCAGCATCTCAGCTCCTGTCACTTTGCATCTACATATGAGATGGCTCCACAGCAATGATATCATCCTCAAAAGTGTGTGTCTTGGTTTGAAAAGACAGGTGTCTGCTAAGGAAGGCAGGAGCACCTCTTGAAATAGAAAATGTAAACTCCTTCCCTCTGAACTGTTATAATTTTGAAATTAAGGGGCTCTCAGGCAAAGATATGGGTGTAGGAATAGCAGTTCTTTGCTAGGGAAAATAAAAATGCAGTAATACAAAACAACACTGGCAGAGTCAGAATACAACCTGGCACCCCGTGGGTCAGAGTGTTGGTAGCAGTCTGATTGAACGGTGGCTGCAATCCTGCTGCAGTGACAGGGGTGGTTCTGTTGGAGCAGGGATCCTGTAGAAGGGCATGATCTTCCTCTGAAGGTCCAGTGGTAGTGTAGATGGGCCTGGTCTTCCTCTGGGAATCCAGTGGAGAAGAAAGCTGCTCCTCTGGGGATCTAGTGGGAAGAGGCTGCCTGTGATGTTTCACATCTCAGATTATATCCAGGTAGGAACGTTTGGCTCCTCCCCCTGGGGCGGAGCATCTCACAGTGGGATGATGTGATTTTATCCGTCATGCAGTGACACTCAATGGCCCATTAACAGAAGATGTCTTCTGAAGGGAGGATTGGTCATGGAAGAGATAAAGAAAACTGCCTGGCCTCTAACAGATGGCAGTAGAATACACACCCCAGGCCACATCTTGCATGTGCAACCTCAAACTTTTAACAGTCTTTTAACAGCCATAATAACGTCTCTGACAATAAGATGTATTTTCTAAAAACATAGATATGTAGTGCTGTGTCCAGTTCTGGGCTCCTCAGAGAGACGGAGCTCCTGGACCAGGCGCTGCAGAGGATAGCATAGATGATTAAAGGATTGGAGTATCTCTCTTATGAGGAAAGGCTGAGGAAGCTGGGCCTTTTCAGGCTTCAGAAGAGACAAGTGAGAGGGGACCTCAGCAATGTGTATAAATATCCAAATGGACAGTGTCAGAGGATGGAGCCAGGCTCTTCTTGGTGAAAGTAATAAGACAAGAGGCAATGGGCAGAAATGGCTGCGCAGGAGGTTCCACTGAATATTGTCCAGAGAAGTGGTGCAGTCTCCCCCACCGGAGATACTCAAGAACCATCTGGATGCAATCCTGTGCTGTGTATGCTAGGATGCTCCTTCTTCATTGAGCAGGGGGGTTGAACCAGATGACACACTGCGGTCTCTTCAAACAAATTTGTTCCATGATTCTGTATTATCCATTAATGGCAACTCCATCTTAAAACACATAATTCTAGCAAAGTAGCAATTTTTTTTAATTTTGTGTGGATCTCAATTATTTCCAAAGAGAGAGAAAGAGTAGTTAAACCTCTTTGCAATCTCACTTCTGTACAGTTCCCAACATTACATTTAATAGTAACTAAAAAGCAATGAAATTGGAATTTCATGTTATTAATTATTAATCATTAATTATTAATTATTACATAGCAGATATCATAACTTCTGTATGAAAACACAGTAACTCCTCTTGTTCTTAGCTGGGGCTTTGGCTTTTCTTATATAAAGTATTCAGTTTAGAAACACACAACTGAAATGCCAGAGCAACTTAATCTCTATGCTGAAATGTGACAATGTCTGTGTAGGTTTTAGCTGGCAAATAATCTTGTTTGTTTACACTGTCAACCAGTACAATCCATGCTACTTTAGCATGGCATCATTCCTAAAGCCATGCTTCAGGCCAAGGCTTATTAGCTTGGACTCTGTGATACTCTAATTGCAGTTAAATGGCTTAGGTTCTCAGAGAAGCACATTCATGCCTGTTGTAGCATGCCATTTAGTATTACCTCAGGAAGTGAACGTCTTAATTAATAATCCCACTATAACTAGTGCGTACTTTTGCAATTGCAATTGTTGTTTCTGGAGCTCCTGTTGCTGCCTCTGAGACTGGCTTCCCTGTGGACCCAAACTGAAATGGTCCAGTATGTTTAATTCTGCACTGAAGGAGTGTATATAACATTGATTATGTTACAGTAGGTGGAAAGCCTGCAGAACTCAGCAACTACTTAAACAGTAATCAATGCATCTTCATTACGCTAGTGGCTCTTAAGCCTTTCTGAGCTGTATTGCTATCAAATTTGTAAGTTTCTTTCAAATTGTTTTTTAGGACTATCAGAAAATCTTATGCTTCTGTTCATCAGTTTTCAATTTTATCTCTTTTTTCAGTCTTCAGTATTATAAAAAATAAATCTTTGTTTCGGTATGTTTGGCATTGCCTTTTCACATCACATGATATTATCCAGAAATTGTGGTAGTCCATACCAAAAAGGGGCGAAAAAAAGAGCAATTTTCCATGTTATGTTTTTACATGGAAAAAAGACTGGCCTATTTCCCCATTAGTAATTCTAAAATGATGAAATGGTAATTATAGATTAAACTCTCCTGCATCCAAAGAACCTTATCCTTTTTTTGCTCTAACAGATGAGTTTAAATGACACAAAATATGGTTAGCCAGGTCTCTGTACTGGCATTTAATGGAAATGTATACAGAAATTATATAAAAATCTCCAGAGAAATTACAAATATCTAATACCTTTCTTCAAGATAGATTGTGCCCAGTTTTCTGACTTCTATTTGGAATAACAAAAGAAGTCATGAATAGCCAAGTACTGACAGTCTGCCAAATGTTGATTTGAATATAAGAAGTTGCAGTGACCTAGCCATTATATTGAAAGAAAACACAAAGTTATTTAATCTGTCAACCAACTAGAGTTGAAGATTGTCCACCAGATAGATAGTCAGGACTCATATTCTAATTATAAACTATGTTTCCAGGAATCTATTCCTCCATGCCTCTATCACACCCATCTGTCATTTGTTCAGTCTCTGAAATATTCCAGACTTGACCTTGTCCCTGTTTTCTGTTTCTGTTTCTCCCTACCACTCTTCTACTGGCAGCTTTCATACACCATGTGATGCTTTGTACTGCATTGAGAAGTCAGGGTGTTTCATAAATACAGGTTTCTGGATTGTAGCATCCTTATTACTTTAAATTAGGTCTTACAGATCTGTTCTTCAAGGTTAAACAAAAGAAACCAAAAAAAAAAAAAAATCCTTCAATTAGCCTGTTAAAAGGAAGGATTCTCCTGTAGTGCAATTACTTCCTACTTCAGTTTGCAAATCAACATTTAAAAAAAAGGAAAGAATTCAGAGCTGCTTACATGCTATAGATTGGCCTGATTGTGACAGGGATGATAATTAATTTTTTTAAAAAATCTATACTTTAATTTTTATACTTTTTATATTCTACCGAAGGAAGCCCCCAATATACATTTGCCTAAAAGTGGGTATTGGGATAAATTTAAGGTTTCCTGTCTGATGAGCAGTATGAGATGGTTTTGACTGTCATATATCTGTTTTTTCTGACAGCAAATGCAACATCTCCAGAGTCTTACAAATGTTAGATGCTCTTATGAACAGCAAAATTGTCTTCACTCACCTTGGAGGGGACTTAGTCACAAAGTCCTCTCTACTAGAAAAATCTAATGTGAATTTTATTTGATTTCTGTATTTAATTTTTTTCACCTTCTGTAAAGCATTTCTCACAACTTTTATAATGCTTCATGCCAGAGCTTTTTCATCAATTTCATTTCATATCTTGATTTAAAGATTTTAAAAAATAATTTAAAAAATCAAGTATTACTTTGCTTAAATATTTGGTTAAGCAGAATGGTTTATAAAATTAAAAACTTTAAAATTCTTCATGTAGCTATAGATTTTATCTTTTTACTTATGTATATTTAATGCACACCCCCTTTTTAATTTAAGGTATTAAAAGGAACAAATATTGTGAAGAAACTCATGTAAAGAAAAGCTGCACTGAAGTTGCATGTCAGTTTAAGTCATCCAGTATAAAATGAAATAGACTTTAAAGTCATCAAATATTAAATGGACAAAACCTACAGAATTACATGGCATTATCTTCTTGTTTTATTCCGCAGGACCTTATTGGCAAATTCTGAAACACACTACTGTATAAAACAATATCATACATGGATTTACACAAAATCAATCAATTTGCCTGAAGAGAGAGATTGAAATGTGAGATTGAAATTTGCTTTGTCACAGAGATACCACAAAGACAGGGAATTTCATTTGGCTCAAATGAGACGTTAGTAATCTGCTCAAATGGTGGTGCAGACACAGAGAAGGTATCAAGAGGAAAGAGTAAAGTTAGATATAGCTGGACAACAAGTTAATGTAGTGAATTAGAATAATCTATCAACATTTTGAAATACATCTATATGAAGTTTATTAGAAGATCAGTTTAAGTAGTGATGTAGTGATATTTACTGGGTAGGAAGGACCCTATACCTATGATACTCAGTCTTGCTGAAGCTGAGATAATAAGGATTTATAAGGACTGTGAAGAAGGAATAGTAATAGTTCAGATAAGAAGTGATTCATGACTGATTGACTTTGTTTTAGCAAAAGAAAGGTCTTCATAAGACAATGCAGACAATATTCTGCATACAATAAAAAAAAGGATTCAAGAAAAAGGGGAAAAAAGTTTCTTGACAGACCAAAATTATTCACAAGACTTTCTAAATATGAAAACTAAGAAGAATAAAAAGGGTCAGGTATCTTTGGACTAAGTCATTTAAGCAGGACAGTTTGAAAGAAAGTCTTTATGGAATATTCAAGTTTATCCTGTGATGGAGCAAATTTTTCTCTGCTTTTATGAGTGCTATCTCATAGCAAACATTTATTAAGTTTTCCTTAATGAGCAGCATCATGTCAGATTGTTCATGCATAAAATCTCCAACACGAGAAAATAGTTCCTTTTACACTACTATTCTCTTGAGGTGTTTGAAGGACATAATATGCAGCACTCTGTAATTGTGACAGACAAGATTATACAATATGCAGAAACGCTTACCATTAATCTGAAAATCAATATTCAAAAATTTAATGTTTGACTGCTTTACCAATTTTAGATTTTCTTTAGAAAATACAAACAAATATTCTGTCAGCCTCATATGTACCTATGTAACAAACTACTAAAGAAGAAATAGCCTTAGTTAGATCAAATTCCATTTACAGAATTACTTGTACTTCTTTGAAATTGTACAAAAATGAGAGGAGTGATTTAAAAATGCTGAAAGGCCATATTTTTTCTGATGAATAAACAAATTTATGCAGGCCTAATTAGCCCATCAAGCAAAATAAAAACAAATAAACCAACCAACTCCCACCCCCAAGTAAATAACAATCAAAACTCTGTAATCTTCAGAGTGTTTAATAATAAGGTAAAGATTAATGGCTAACAGCTGATTAGCTATACAGCTGATACCTTGTTTCAATAAGGCTTTAGAAGGAAAATTTTCCAGTGCAGAGAGGTGAAATTAGAAATAAAGTAGAAAACATTTAACAAGATCTAAATACAGAATGATAACAAATCAGCAAAACCAAGTTATTTAGGAAAAAAGAAAAGCAACCACAAACAGAAAAATATTATATAAATAGTTGAAATAAGTAATTGTAGGACTACTTTTAAATTTTTATTTTATCAGACAGATGTCCAAACCTACAATCTGATGTAGGTCAATATTCTTGCCAGTCAGTTTGTATGGATTTTTTAAATAAATACTAATACTACTCACAGACTGCATGCCTTAATTATTTTTTTCAGAATTGCATTTGATATGGATGGAAGCTTTTCTTGCAATTTTCCAGAATCTTAGTCAATGGGCAAACAGAAAATATATTCAATGCTGGTACATATGTACCCATGTACAGTCACATACAGCAGTTAGCAAGAACAGGTCTGCATGACTGTAAGTCCTTTGGGCATATAATTTCTTTTCCTATGCTTGTTGGCAGCATATAACCAGTAGCACCATTAACAGCAAAAGGAATGGAGAGGAAAGATTATAGCTTCCTCGTGTAATTTCATTATTTTTCTCTTTAATCTACCATTTGGTATTTCATTGCAATTATCATGATTCTATTTAGAGAGTAATAAGATTTCTGGAGTAGTGTATCTTTCTAAAAGTGAAGATGCAGGATCTAAAGTTCTGCTGGTGGGACCCCATGCAAGCCACACTGGGTGAGCTTTGGTTGAGCTGCTGCTGAAAGGAAGCTAGGCAGAGTTTTCTGAATGTGGCCCTTAACAGAAGACCCCTGAGCACTCAGAGTTGTATAGCATGTTTTGAATCCTAACTAATCAATTTTATTTTATTTTCTCTCTTTCCTCTCTTTTTTTTTTTTTATGAATTAATTATGTGGTGGAAAAGAAACAAAATTCAAAATGCAAGTTGGTGGCAAGCTGTAACTACTCCTTCTGTAATTCCATCCAGCCATTTTTGGCATCATTTTTTAAATACCAGTATTAACACTGCATATCAATTCTTGTATAAACCACCATATGAACTCTGAAAATATGTGCTTTATCTTTCCTTGGTATTTCAATTGGCAGTGTCATTCAGCTACCATGTTCAATTAGGTTAAATTTGTCTTTGACACTAATCCTAAACACAAAGAGTACTATATATTTAATATTTGTAAACAAGAGAAAAAATCCAGAAGTTATCATATTACATGGAACCCTTTGTTTGCTGTCACATGATTGTCCTTCAATCAGATGAATTAACTGACACTGTTCAGGGAGAGATATATCCCAGAAACCTCAGTTCAAGGTATGATAGCCTACCATACTACAGTGAAAACAGAATGCAGTATTTAGTAGCCTTTCTGTAAGGATTATACCAATGGTAGAAACAAATCAGATTAAGACATCCTTATCATTGTACATAAACCAGGCGGACGTTAAAACAAATATTTATTCATCATGTGAATTCAGAATTATTTTCACGGGGCTGTGAGTGAAGATTACAGCAAGAGGTGTTTTCAGCATCCTGAGCAGTCCCACGCCAATCATGGAGCCAGTTCCTCTGATCCTGGCTGCATGTTGAAGAAAGGACTGCACACCCCCTGATCGACACCAATCAGTACAATTTCACCTGTGAGTGAATTCAGTGAGGCTGTTCAGCTGTGGAGTCCTTGCAGAACATGATCCCACATCTGTTTAAAACAGCATGGTTTCAATCAAAACATGATGACAACTGTCCAGGGAGTTTTTGCTTCAACAAGCTGACTGGCTAGTTAAAGCAGAAGTTTCCAGTACAAAAGATACTACATTTTAGTTCATGAACAAAACCAGGGGAACGGGCAATTTTTAAAAAGTACAGGTGAAGCTCCCTCTTCTCTTTCCTCTCCTTTCTGCCATCCTTTCCATGTCACTGTCATTAGTCTAGCATATGCCCAGCTGTTTTTAATGCCATGGGATAAATATGAAAAGAAGTTTGGGCTCTACCCAGTCCCTCTTGGCTCATGATCACACAAAATCTCCATGAAGGGGGAAAAAATTACTTCCAAAGATTAGTGTTACCATTTTACAGACACTCTGAGCAAAACCTTGAGCCAGGACCACAGGCCACTGAAGGCATTGCAAAGTCAAAATTCAGGTGATTGTCTTCTGAGTGATTTTAAGTAAAACACTAATTTCCTCTGACATGTCGCTGAGCTGAGTTTTGTTTACATATGATTCTTTGAAATGCTCCTTGCTACCCTCTTTATTTTTTTAATCTTAGTCTAGTTTCAGCTTTGTTCATTAAAAACCCATCAGTGAACTATTATGTTTGAATTCTGACTTAAACAGGCCACTTGGGGGTACTGTGCTGTAAAGCCAAGAG
Source organism: Melozone crissalis (assembly GCF_028551555.1). Taxonomy (NCBI): domain Eukaryota; kingdom Metazoa; phylum Chordata; class Aves; order Passeriformes; family Passerellidae; genus Melozone; species Melozone crissalis. Next base: position 30,923,178 of record NW_026535783.1, on the reverse strand, counting down.
AGCAAGCAACATAAAAAGGCAGACATAATCTCATTCACAGCCTAAATTTGCAGAAGAACACCTGGAATATAAATGTATCTGGATAGGACCGGGGTTTTTGTGATTAATTGCCAGCTGTTGTCCACAGAAGATAGAACTGTGCTGTGAAACCAAGCTAAAGTGTTCCTTGGGGTTTCTACTGCTTTCCTTCAGATGTATGGGGTGGGAAGGAGCACAGTGAAACTCACAAGAAGAAATAGATCTTTTCAGAGTTAAAAAGAGCCAAATATTGACACACTATTTCTCTGTTGCCTTGTTAAGGCTATACCAAATTAAGGGTTTATGCAAGCTTGCAACCTGCTTAATTACCCGTGTTTTCCCACAGTCTCCTCGTAGAAAACACACTTGGCCTAACCATTAATTCAATTAATAATCAAGATGTGCTATTTAAGCATATAAATATGGCAAATGTCTGCTGAGCTGCAACTTATGGAATATTGTCTGGAAAAAAACCCCAAAAGGTTAAAATTTCACTTCAAAACTAGCCTAAAAAATGAAAGTAACCAGAAATGTTAAAGTAGCAACAAATTTTGATATGTTGACTTGATTAATTGAAGAAATACAGAAATAGCATAATTGCCCAGAATTTCAGAGATTTGTAGTGCTCTTCATTCAAATGCAGCAGTTTTATATCGTGGCAAAATAGATTGCTGGTATTTCAGAATTTTCCAATTTAATTAGACATATTAAAATAAGCTGAAACATTGTATCAAGTCATATGCTGAATCATAAACCCCAGAATGTCTTTATAATTTCCTGTTATCCTTTATTAATTTTTTAAATTTGTTTCTCTAATCATGCACTTAGAGCAGCTAATGATACAGATTTCTAAAGCAGCTAGATGATTTAAGAAAACAAATTCCATTTCTAGTAGTGTCTTACTTGTCTAAGAGAGTGGAATGTAAGCCACTAAGTAGCAATTCCTTGAAAATTGGCATTTAACTTTGATGCTTCTGAGTATTTTAGACACTAGATCCAACTATGTAATGTGCTGAGTACTATTCCTCTCAAAATCAAACTCAGACTCCCTTGGGTTAAGGATTTAACACTGTTCTTGTGTGGAGCTTCAGCAACTGCCTAATAATATTCATGCACTCCAATAGCTTGCAGTTTTATCTAATGTGACATAAGAACATAAAACTAGAAAGACCCTCTTGGAATATTAAGTCTAGACCCTTTTTATTGCAAATAATCTTCTTCTTTCTTGTCCTCCATAAGTATGTAAACTAACCGTTTAAAATAACTTGCTCCTTTTTTTCCCTGTAGGAAAATTCCTCCAAAATCCTATTCCTTGAATTCTTGGTAGTATATTTTCCAGTCTGTATTTACTCAAAGAAAGTTTGCACTCATTTGTTTTTCCTGCTTATATAAATTCTCCTCATTGGTCTTTCTGGTATGTTCAAAAAGGTCAAAATCTGGAGTTTTTAAAGTCACATTAGATGTGTGAAAAATATTTTAGAAATATCTTCAGAATTATGTTAACATTCAGGAAGATTTCTAAAGGTCAGCTATTGCAGATACTGAAGCTCTGAAAACTTAGTTTAGTTTCAGCTGTACGAACCTTACCTAATTAGGATCAATATTACTGTGGAAGTGCAGGCAAAAAAAGATGAGACTTCTCTGCTCAGTCACTGAATAGATCATTCATTAATCCCTTTAATCTAATAAATTTAAAAAGGCAAGGTTTTCTCAATGGTTTTCAATTAGTAGTCTTTTGTTTAGTTTAACAGTTATTGGTAGATTTTGTGATTTAGAGCAAATCTGTCTTCAATGAATTACTTCTTCTTTAACATGTTGCCTACAAATATATGTGTACTCTGGATTCTACACTATTTTCTGTACACAAAGCCAGAATTTCTCACACAGCTCCTTTACTGTTTTCATTTCATCATTAATTTTTACTTTATTTTTACTCTCAGATCATGAATACATTAAAATCTTATTTTTTCTCTTTTTGCAGAATATGTTTTGTCCTCTATCATCCCAGAAATATAAATTTTTTTTGTTTCACTCAGTGATTGCTCAGACAAATGACTTCGAACAGTCTCAAGGGGAAAATCCCAGGTCTACAGAGTATCTCAGAATTAATTGTCCTTCTTATTTTCTGAATCCTGGGAACGCACAGGTAGACAAAATTTTTAATTGGTTGGTTGGTTGGTTGGTTGATTGGTTGGTTGGTTTGTTTATTTGTTTTTGTGGGTTTTTTCCCCCCCCTTTTCACATGAAAGCCTTTTTTTGTCTTCTTTTCTTCTAAAAAGATGAACCCATCCTTTCTGTCAATAATATAGGTTATGGCTATGCCATGTCAATTCAGGAACCCTCTCTATCTGAATTAGAAGTGTTTCAAGAATCATCACGATAACTTGTGTATCTCACAGTCTCACATAGCCTGAGGGAAAAGAAACAGACTGAGTTGTCCAGACCAAATTCATCACTGAAGTTTTAAAATCTAATTGCAAAAAAGAAGGCTTATAACTTAGTGATTTCGTTGATTGTCATTAATATTTACAGACAGTAGATGTTGTGGAAAAAAAAACTCTTACAAAAGTACTGCTTATTCAGGTCATGAATCTGAGTGAAAACATGACTTTGTTATGCTTCTTTGGAAATCAATTAATGCACCTAAAAGGAAACAAAAACAACCACCTGTTCTCTTCTCCATCTGCAAAATGTTATATATGATACAGTATTGTTAAATACTTGATTTTCTAGGCATTTCATGGGGACAGATGAAGAAAGTGGAGTTTTCAACAGAAACTGGTAAATCTGACTAAAGTTATATAAAACTAATGGGCCAGAAGACTGAGCAGGGTTGACATATTGGCAGTTATGCAAATTATTGTACTGAGAGGTTTATGATTATGAAAACAAACAAATATTTTAGGGCTTTTTTACCAAGCAGAAATAAACCTTGGATCTATGCTCTGAGTCACTCTTGTTCTGAAGTCATAGATAACAGAGTGGCCTTGTGTTGTACAGGAGTAATAGCCATAAAAGTATTAGACATAATACTTTTACGTTTCAGGGAAAGCTTGTTAATGGCCTCTCTTTTCTCTGCAGTGAGCAAAACTGTCTTTAACAGGAAAGCAAGAAATTATTTTGAAAGCAGACTGATTTATTATTTAGTTATTTTATTATTATTTTATTATTTTAATTGTATCCCATGAAAAGTGGGTGGTGTAGAAAGGGGAAGAGTAGAAGAAGGACTTAAAAGTAGAGTAGAGAAAGACTGAATTTTGTGAGACTTCTAGGGAATTTTGGTGGGAAAGACAGATATTTAATAGATTAAAAGTTAGAGATGGGTAAAATATATGCAAGAAATGGACAAATACACATGCTTTAATTTTTTTTAACCTATCATATTTCTGTGGACATTTTCTACATATAATTTATTCATTATTTTTCCCAAAAAGCAAGTTTTTATACATATACATTACATGCATAAGGTCTGAAAAGAGAAAGGAAAATATTTTGATGATTTGACATAAGCTTTCTAAATTAGCAAATCTAACATGCAGGGCCAGAGCTCTGCAATAAAGTCTCCATTTGTAGCTAACATAAATTCTTGCTCTTACTTCACACCTCGCATTTCCCCCTACTCAACAAAGCAGAATGTTTGCAGGATTGTGCTTAACTAGTATTAGAGAGGGTGGAGACCTTTTATGGCTCGAAAGATCCCTCTAGGAACCCAAATGCCAGCTCTCCTGAGGACTTGAAGGCTAATTAGGAGCCCAAGTCTGTGCTCTGTCCTGCAATTTAGAATGTGTTTCCCACTCCTGAGCCAAACGTAATGCACACACACAAAGTTTGTCCCTCAAACTCATTTTTAGGGTGCAGAGAGGGAAGGTATTTGAGTAAATTGTGCCACATCGTTTTTTTTTATTTTACAGACTGTGTTTTGCAGCTGTCTATTTAGGAAACAGTGCATTTCTGTAAGTTTCTTGTAGTCTATACAGAATATAATGGTTTGTTTGCACTCGGCGTTTTTCAGAGTCAATGTGATGTTCTGAATAGTAAACATAGTACATTTCTACATTTCTATAACTTTACAGTAAATTTGTACAACTTCATGTCATCTTGTCCAAAGGCAGGACAAGATGTCCCTAGGAACAACTTCTCTATTTTCTACTGTATTGCGCCAGGAATACAGCGGGCGCAGGGATATAAAACAAACTTTGAAAAATTCTGAGCAGCAGTTGCTACAGTTGCATCTTTGTTACATATAGACACTTCTCTAATTAAAATCACATGTCCTGGTTTGAACCCCAACACAATTGAAGAATTCTTAGCTCTAATGGAGAGAATGTGTTAATTCATCTTTTCTTTCTCGGTTTATAGTTCTGTTTCCTCCTTTAGGTATTTGGTCAGTTCTCAGGCAGTTTGAAGACTTATATCTATTTACATTTATTCTTTTACTCTTCCTATCTCCATATATAATATTTGATTCAAAATGAAGAAACACATCCAATTTTGGTGGTTCCACAGAACCACCAAAAATAGGTTCACAGTGTTTGCAGTCATACATAGACTTCTTAAGAATTCTTAAGTTGCTACAGTTTAGCAGGCCATTTAAGGTAAATTTCTTCACTTATCTTCTTCAGAAATTTTCAAATGTCTGCTAAAAATTGATTTAAACATTGAAACTAAGATATGGAAAATGCCTTACAGCCTTCTCTCTCCCACCCCTAAAAAGATCTGGTGATCTCTGATGTCAGTTTGATCATTAGGTAATGAGTACTGTTTGATCATTAGGTAATGTAAACTGAATCTGGAGTAGATGTATTTTGAATTAATTAAGTGGAGGGTATAACTAGGTGTTTACATAGCATTTGCCATAAAATTTTCAGCATTGGCCCTGGTTGCTTGTGTTCATTCTCTTCTAGCATGGTGGTGGTGAGGCCTTACACAGTACTTGTCTGTGATGCGGAGTCTGTCACCATCAGTATGGTCACCCTCCTGATTTGTCAATTTGTCATGGTTTTCACTGGCTGATCTGGGGAAAGACTTTGTTTTTAACATCAGTCATTTTGCTGTCAGTAAAGCTTAAATAAAATTACAAATTGCTATATCAAGATGGGTAGCAGAGGACTGTGCCACAGATAACAGAGTTTGAGGGAAATGTCAGGTTAAAGAAACTTTTCCGCGGACATCAGTGTTTAAGTTCTACCTCAGTACATAAACTAGTCAACAAGATATTTCAGCTAGGAAAAGAAATGGCAGGATTATTTGAAAGCATTCAGTCACTGTCATGTTGTACTAGCATCTCACTGTGATTCAGAGGGCAATTTCTGTCATTCAGAAGGCCGTGTCATCCTGTTAAATGTAGATGGCGCACCTGCAGAAGAGTGCAACAAGGTTTTATGGACATGGCTTTCCTTATCCATACCAGAACAACCAGTTTGATGTATCATGGTGTATCCTTATGTCATCTTTTCTGGCCACTGTTGTTTCCTGTGTAAACACAGGAAAACGTAATTCGCCATTGCATTTTGACCGAATCATTGTGTTACAGTGAACACTTTACCACCATGTATGTACATTGCAATTTCAGTAGGTACAAGGTAGAGAGCTTCTCCTAGTGCAAATAGCAAGAAGCTAGAATGTTCCTGATGCTGAATCTCTCACTGCCACCATAGTTATTCTTGCTAATTTACACCTTCTTCAAGTTTACCTGTCACACTTCAAACAGAAGTTCATTTAATTTATTTGCAATCCTGTCCCACAGAGAATTGGAGAGGTACAAAGACTTGGTATACTGGGACAGAGAATCAGAAGCCTTTTGGAGGCTAGGGAAGGAGAAGGCTACACCTTGTTCAACTTTGTTCCCTGAAGAAAGTAGCAATGGATTTGTGTGCCAAGTGCTTCCATAAAATTGCAAACAAAATAAATTCTGACCAAAAAAAAATTAACTCTCCATCTAAATAGTGAAGTTTGAGTGTAAGGAACATCTTGATCTAGTTTGCAGAGTAAAGCAGCATGTAATTTAAATTACTGATCTCAATGACAGAAATTTAGTCTGAATATCAGATTAATGCTACTAATGTACAGTCAAGGCTGTAGAGCATTGGGAATTATCCCCTTAATTCTTATTAATTATTAAATATCAGTGGAAGTTATTTTTACTTTACTTTTTAGCTGTGCTAAGGGACGTGAAGGACAGCCAGCATGGCTTTGCCAAGGGCGAGTCCTGCCTGACCAACCCAGTGGCCTTGAATGATGGAGTGGGCAGGGGAAGGGCCACAGGCTGTGCCTCTCTGCTCTGCTCTGGTGAGACCTCACTTTCAGTGCTGCATCCAGCTCTAGGGTCCTCAGCACAGGAAGGACATGGACCTCTTCGAGTGAGTTCAGAGGAGGGACACAGAGCTGTCACAGAGAAGTGGTTCTCACAACCCACAGAGGGTTGGAGAACCACTCCTAGGAGGAAAGGCTGAGAGAATTTGGTTTGTTCAGCCTGGAAAATTAAAGTCTTCAGGTTGTCCCAGCTGTTTTTAAGTTCCATTTTGAAAATATGAGAACTGTGAGAAGAAATCTTGAATCTGATTGTAATAAGACTGACAGTAACCTCTAGTTTTTCCCTTCTTTTAATCTTTTTTGTTTATGATTAAGGTAGTTTAAAAGTTTCATGTATGATATCTGTTTTCTTTTCTTTACACTTGAAATAACAAGATTGAATGTCCACAGACTTGATGTTTATATAGCCTTTTACAATTTTAAAGTCTATGTAACATATATGTTATTTGGTTTAGGCATACTATTTTAGTAAAGATTATACAACAGCTATGCTGAATGGGGACAAATATCCTAGGAAAGTGGCAAAGCTATTAGAGATAATTCTAAATGTCAAACACTAGGATTTAACTAGATGACAAATAAGACATGAAACAGAACAGTCTTTGCACACAACTTGACATTACTTTGTAATGGAAGGAGGATTGCAGACGTGAATTGAGTTCAAAGTCTTCTAATGGATGCAGGGTGGGAGAGACTCCATAGTCAATGTCTGTGTGGTTTCTGATTTAACCCTTCTGATTTAAGCAAAAATTTGCATAAATAAAATAAAATAATTTTAAAACCCCAAAACACCAATAACAAAAATTTTAAAAACAAAAAAAAAAACCTAAACCCCCCCCAGAAATAATAAAAAAATAAATTAAAAATTTTTCAAAAAATAAATTAAAAAAAATTAAAAAAAAAACCAAACAGAAAACATATGGAACTGGACATTTAGCTTCTTTTAATGATGGTTTATCCAGCTCCATTGCCTAAAATATTTATACCAGTACCTTTCCACAATGTGATGCTCTTTGTAAGCTAAATACAAATTTGAAAACCTCCAAACTCACAGCTTGAAATAATCATCTTTAGAAGAGGAGATTGCATGCCCTTTGGATCAGAACAACAATACAACCACCACCTAGTGCAACTGAGTGTGAAGTTAAATTTTATTTATTCTATGGTCTCTATATTGAATTTGTAACCCCCAGTACTTTAATTAGCATGAAACCAGCTGCACTGAGCTCAAAATGAGATAATTATTAGAAAGCTAGACTTCCACTATGTTTTTCACCCAGAGAAAACACAGCTATAAAATTTCGTGTCTCAGGAGGTTTTTGTGTTGATATTTTAGTACTGACTCTTCAAGGATGAAAAAGAGTTATCATTTTTCATCTCCTATTTCTAGATTGACAAGAATTTAAGTACAATTCCCAGTGGCTCAAGGGCAAGTATTACTTATTATGAAAAACAAATAATCTAATTCTGCTACTGAACTCAGTATGTAGAAGCATGGCAATATAGAGAAGCTATTGGAATTATAAATACTGGCATTATCATTTTACTGACAGGAAATAAATTACATTAAAATGGTAAAAAAAAAAAGGCATTTTAACTTCTTTGGGAGAAAAATAATTTCTAATTTGTTTTCTTCTTGACTCAGAACTAAAAAAAGTGGAAAAAAGCTGGTGTTTAACCAATTTTGATTTTCTTACCCTTGCAAGCATCCTAAATGAGATTAATTAACAGCTGGAAAATGGCTGAAAAAGGGAAGTCACCCAATTTAACTGGATTTTGCACATTATCATATAGATGTTATTATGGAGGATCACAGAGTGGTTGAGGCTGGAAGAGACCTGCAGAGATCCAATTCCCCTGCTCAAAACAGAGGTAGCTGGAAAAATTTTTCGAGGCTGTGTTCAGACAGGCTTTGGATATCTCTAAGGTGGAGATATGTGTCTCAGCTGATTCAAGAGCCTGTTAGGCTGACATTGTGAATTATCTTTCACCTATATACTTTTATGTACAGTAAGCCACGTCACAGGGACTCCTGTTATTGAATACCTGATATCCAGCTGAGCAGACAGCTGCTGCTCTTTGGCATCTATAATAGCCTTGTAATCTTCACTTTTAAAAAGTCATGTTTTTATGAATATAGTATAAAACTCTTCTAACTTTGACTAAAGAGACACACACGCATTCCAGACAAATTTCAGAATACAACACCTATGGATGGCAAGAAAACACGCATACCTTTGGGGCATTTTCTGTTAATGACAGTAATCTTCCAAAATAAATAGTTACTCCAAAGAAATCTTACTACATTGCAAGCATACTGACAGCTCATGCAACCCTGCCTTGCCACAGAGTGCTGTAGGCAAAGTGTTATTGCTAAACTCTCTGTAGGCATTAGCTAAAGTTCCATTTGGCAGCTTCAAGATTGAAATAATCAAATGAGACAATTAAGTGTTGGAGGGAGCTCCCAGTGAGAGTGTCCTCTTGTGAGACTTTTGCTAAGCTCTTGCAGAGCATGATGATGATCCATGCCAGAGATAATGAATACACTTCAGAGAAAATTTTCCACTTTTGGAACAATAGGAGGTGTGAAGTATTTTCTTATAGTCTCCAGAGTGAGTATGTGGGTATACCACAGGAAACCCAAGACCTTTAACTGTTCCTCTTTATCTCAACCACCTCTTTCTTGCTTGGAGTCAGAAGAGTTGTAACATATGCATAGCTCTGGACTGCGAGGCTGCAAGGGCAAAATGGAAATGTCACATCCATTCAAATGAAGTACATATCACCCACACAAGGAACAGCTCTTCTGAGTCATATGGAGAAGAAAACAAGATTATGATCTTTTTTCCCATCTGTTTCTCACTCCTATTTTGTGTAGGCTGGTGCACTGTCGTCAGCAACCTTCCGCTCCAAGTAGAAGGGTGATGACTTCTTCCATCTTCTTCCCTAAGTACTTTCAGGTTAAAACCTGAACTCATACTTTTAAATTTAGGCCAGAGTAGGGAAAGGAAAGCATAAAGTGAGAAAAACAAGATTTCTTCCATAAAAAGTCACAGTAGAAATTCACCATGTTTACTTTATACAGGAAAAAAAATTAAAGGAACTCTTAATCTTCTCCCTAAATTTTAGACCTGAATACCTTGTAGTAGTAATAAATATTCTTTTCTTGACATTAAATACAGTAATTTGATTGAGAAAAGGTAGTTTGGAAAAATCTGCAACTTCAAATTACAGTCCCCTTACCCTATTAAAAAGAAAAGCTGGACTTCAGATTTTTAAAACTCTTTATTACCCGTGGTATTATCTTAACCTCTTTGCAAGAGAAGAAATTCTTATGAGACAAGTGACAGACAATTACTGCATGGGTAACAGGTGGTGTCAAAGGTCCAGTCATCACAGTTATGTAGTCCTTCTGAGTTGTCCTTTTAATTTAACAAACCTTAAAAAGAGGGAGGGAATGGGGGAGATGTTAAAGCTCTTAATATTAAGGCAGTGAGTGTTGTAGTATTGACCTCAGTGGAAGAAATTTCTAAGAAGGTTTTTAATAATCATCATCATCATGACCGCAATTATCATCTTGTGTTCTTTGTATTTATTAAACAGCATTCTGTTTCTGATTTGAGATTTTATTGAATACTTATTAGCATTTACATTTGCTATCCTAAACCCTCTTTAATGATAATTTAAGTTGTGTTATAAATTTCATTGGACATTGTCATAATTCCAAGGTGGTAATTTTATTTAGCTTAACAATAGATATAATCATGAATGAAAAGAAAATTCCTTAGATCTGAGAAAGCAAGAAGTGTCTAACCTCTCTAATATCTTCTGAGATGAAAGTTCCCCTTAGCAAAAATTTTTAAACTTGACCTAGCTGGTTTGCCAAAGAAAACCAAGCAACCCCACATTGAGTTAGACCAGAACATTTCAGATATTTCAAAGATAGACTGTTATAGGATAAATAAGCTTCACAGAATGTATAATGATGCCCTACTACTATTAATCTTTGTGACCACTTATTAAATTCCTCCCCCTTCATCAAACTGTGTCAGGCAGACTTACTCATTGCAAGATAGGTGTCAGGTAGTGAAATATATTCATATAAAGCCCAAAGCACTAAAATCTGGAGAAAATTAGTTGAGAAAAAATTCGTTTTCATGGGAAGTCTTCAAATAATACAGATATATTACTGACATTTAATACACAGGTAACAGACTTACATAGAAGTGTGCCGTTTATCCATCTCCCAAACTGAATGAAAAATAAATCTCCTTCACCTCCATTTCTATAATTTTGCTGAAGAGGTCAGAGTTTATCACACCTGAAGTTTTAAATATCCTTGTCAAATGCCAGACAGAAACCAATGACACTTGGGGAATCTAGTTATTCATGTATTGTCATTACTTGGCAAGATTTTGCTCTGATCATGAGGTTTTGATTAAAACCTTTTATACTTTCATACTAAAAACCTTTTTACTTATAGCCCAAATTTCCATCTTACCTGTTATGAAATACTTAGGAAATAAACCATAAATAAAAGTCCCATTACAAGGAACACAGTTGGAGTTAAAAGTCTACTATTACTTGACTATAGAGTCAGGCTCTCAGAGTTCAACTGGGTTTACACCTGCAACTAAAGAAATCTGGAAAAAAAATGACTGTGGTACAAAGTAGTAAGGATTTGAAGAATAGGCAGTGGACAGAATGAACAATAATATAAAGGGTTAAAAATGAAGGACAGTCAAATTCACAGATCTTTTCCTATTTACTTCACAAAAAATAAGTATGGTTCAAATATTCATTTCAAAATCAATTTTGTCTGGAAAAATATTTAGAAATTACCCAAATGGCTTTTGTATGGGGAAACACTTACAACTTCCAGTAATTAACATTGGTGTTGTTGCCCTGGTGTTTTGTGTACCAGTTTCAATTAAAAATCCATTTTCCGTGGATAGAAGCCCTGAAAACAATTATTTGCCATGGAAATATTGACACAATGCAAAACACAAATAGGACCAGTTCTGCCTCTAGACACAAGTGATTCATACAGCATTGAATCACTGTTCCACACAGGCAACTTGATTTCCTGGCTCAATCACTCCTCCCTTTATATCCTAAAACATTATGCTAGAATGTTGGCCATGATATTAACTTACACAACTACTTTATTAATAAAAACTACCAAATTATCTACAGAGCTACACAAATTGTTCTTCTGTGTCATGGAATTAGATAGCAATGCCATGCTTCATCTAAAGCCTCCCATTCTGTACCTTTGAAGATTAGGTCAGTATGCCATATGGTTAACCTCAAGTTCCCTCAAGGAAAACACTTCTTTATAGTCAACATATCTAAGAAGTTGTAATTACTTGGCCTTAATTCTTTGGGATTATTTCAGCTGGACTTGTGCTTATTTGTTATTTCTTATGGTTTACTGAGAGCTAGTTGTTTGCTTGATGCTGTGCAGGCATAAAGACTCTGAGTAATGCACTTTTTTATTTCTAATGGGGTTTTTTCCCTTCTTTTTTTGTGCAATACAGTATTGTCATTTTGAGGTTTCACATAACACTTCTAACTCAAATCTGAGCTTGGAATACAATTTTCCAGGATGAATGCATCATATACATGCAGATATACAAAAGACATTTATTTCATGTATAGAAATAGTTTGTACTTTCATGAGCTTAAAGTCATATAACCAAAATACAAAGCATTTAAATTCCACAATCCCATGTTGTCCTGTTGTTGCAAAGAAAGATAGTTTGTAACAAAACTCCACTTCCAATTTAGAGGGTTTAGAAAATTTTGATTCACATTTTGAGACTATGATCCTTTCCTAGCCTGTTATCCAAATCCTTCCTGATTTTAAGCCAAAATTCAACAGAGTTAAATAAAGGTGAGATCTGGCCAAATAATTTTTAGTGCAAAATGAATCTTGTAAAAACATTTTGGACTAGCACAATGCTAACCAGTGCTTTATGTAATCAAACTAAATATCTGTTTGTTTGCTGATATGTTGCTGCCTTTTGATCAGGGCTTTCTAGGTGCAGCAGCAAGAAGTTAGCATTTCTTCAAGCTCATGACTGGGCATCTTTCTGAAAAAGGAAAACCACAAACATGTGATGGAAAGACAGCCATGCCTCGCTAGGAAATATGAAGCATGGCAGTCATAGCTGTTCATTTCTTCCTGCTCAGCATTGCAACAGTAGGAAAAACCTGATGGGAAGAGAAGTTGCCACGTGGTGAATTATCTGTTCCGTGAAATCCTGAAATAAATGAATTATACTTTTCCTAGCAGTTAGACTATTCCTTAAGAAAAGAAAAAAAAAAAGAAATATCAGACACAGCCAAATGCGTCAGGCAGATGTGGCTGGAGAAGCTACCTGAGGTGCCAGCTGGATTTATTTTAGCATTCTTGGAGAGACTGAAGACACGAATGGCTGCTTTGAATTTAATCTATGTTATTTCCTGACTGCTGGCATTACTTACAGGACATTTGCTGTCCACTCTGTTATGCCCTTCAAATGTTAGGTTTGAGTTTTTTCCTTCAATTTTCCTTCAATTTTATTAATTTTTAATGCACATTTTTCATTAAAAGATACAAAAATATTAAATTGGTGCCTTAATAATTTGGCTCCAATCTCTTTGTTCTTAACCAAAGACAGACAGCAATTCATGGTAAAGAGCAAAGGCAAATGTTTAACACATTTTGAAATAGATTTTTGGCAATAAAATAAATTTGTGAAATAGTTTCTGAATTTTTTCTGAAATAAAGCTGCTTTCTAGAACTACTAGAAAGTTTCTGTGATACCATTGCCCTTGTGAAGCTTAATTAATATGGTAATTATGTAATATGAGCCCTGCTAGTGACATAGTTTATTCAGAATTTTTATTTAGAAAAACTGAACCAGTGAACTTGATTAAAATTTGTAGATTTGACCCTAATCTTTCTGGACAAATACTGTGCTCCACCATCTAGTAGTGTAGCAACTAAATGTTCTGAGGCCAAAATGTGCTGGAAATACCAAGGGCACAGAATTTAAAGGTTTTTATATGGACTATGTCCATCAGCTCATGAAGGTGTAAGGATTAGTGCATTTGTATGCAAGTATGCATAGATATATCTACATGCAGATGTTCACATGCATTCTGGATGGGCATCTCTGTTTCTGTAGCTTTCAGACACTGAGTGCTTCTTAACAGATGTGTTAAGCACATATTTGGATGGTGGCAAGTCTTGAACCCTGTGTGTAGTTTCATAATTTCTGTAGTTTTGTGACAAATAAAATTCTAGAGGTCTTTTTATTGTGTTTCTTTGGGGTTTTGGGCTTCTTTCTTAGTATTTATTTTATAGAGTGGTTAAAATCCCAGTGCTTTACACTTCTCTGCAGCTATGTCCATATTCCTGCATGAGCCTGCCCACAACCTGTCAGGTCCCTATCAATGTTTTCTTGACCAAAAATCATCAACAAGTATCATGCACTGTGGCTTTTGAAAATGCAGCTGTGCCAACTGACCAGCAGCTCTCTGTGAGCTTACTGCCTGGCTAGTTGCCATTTCTCGGCTGCTGGGTGAGCCTAAACAGAACAACTCAACTCTGATGGATCAAACAAACAGCTCTGGAGCCTGAATGAGGCCTCAGGGCAATATTTTGTACAGGCTGGTTGAAAGAGCTTAATATTTTGAAAACTCCATGTCTGTAAATTTTTTTTTAAACTGTCCAAGGCACTCCAGGGCATCAGTGAGAGAAAGACAGACACACAGACAGCATGACTACCTAAGCCTTGTTTCCTCAGGAAACCAGGCTAAAAATGTGCCTAGAGATATTTTTAATATCACAAACTGTTAAGCAGTCCTCAAGATGAGGAAAAGAAATACCTACACTACATAATATTTGAAGGAAGATTTCAAATGAGTGTGCAAAATGAGAAGAAGAGTAAAAATCCATTCAGTGTTGTATAAACTGATAATTTTGGGGTGAAAAAGAGTGTCTTTGCTTTCCACAATTTATACTTAAACAACTACAGTAATACTAAATACTTTTTCTTTATATATGCTCATGAAACCATTCATGGCAATAGCATGTCTCTTGTTAAAGCAAGGTTAATTTTATTGGACCTGCTCAGAATGTTGTCCCATACAAATTCTTTGTTGCATGTTGTGGTTTTTTTCTCTTCTAGAAATATTTACAGATGCCTTCCTTTTCCACAAAAATATCTTTACAGCACTCACTGCTTATCTGATCTAATATTTTGTGAGTTTTGCTCATGACTTTCAGATCACATCCTATGTTCCTGATCAAAAAGAAGGCTCATGTATCTTGAATATGGAATACAAATTAACAAGCTTGGATGAAAGAATATTCTTTTCCTTTTTATGAGATTGACTATCCAGACATACACTGTCAAGAACCTGTAATGCAAATATGGACCTGTCCTAGGTACAGAGACAGGGGAGTGGAGCTTTTAGTGCTGCCTATTCAGTACCACACATGTCACAGCTGGGGAAGAAAGATTTCCATGGAAAAAAACCCCAGGCCTGGAAATGGAAAGTTGGCCATTTTTGCCTGGCTCTCTGTAGGAAAAGGCACTGGGTCACCCTGTGCAGGCCTAGCCCCCCTCCATGACTGGTAGCTCCTTTTCCTGTTCCTCTGAACCACGGCCTTTGTGGATTCATGTTGAAAGACAGCAACAGTGAGTCTTGGTGGCCAAGAAGGCCAAGGCCATCCTGGCCTGTATCAGGATCAGTGTGGCCAGCAGGAGCAGGGAGGTCATTCTGCCCCTGTACTGGCACTGGTGAGGCCACACCTTGAGTGCTGTGTCCAGCTCTGGGCCCTCAGTTTGTGAAGGACCTTGAGACACTTAAGCTTGTCCAGAGGAAGCAACAAGGCTGGTGAGGAATGGAACACAAGGCCTGTGAGGAATGGCTGAGGGAGCTGGGGCTGTTTAGCCTGGAGAAAAGGAGACTCAGGGTGACCTTATCACTCTCTACAACTCCCTGAAAGGTGGCTGTGGTCAGGTGGGGGTTGGTCTCTTTCTCCAGGCAGCAGCTGACAGAACCAGAGGACACAGTCTCAAGCTACGCGAAGGGAAATATAGGTTGGGTATTAGGAAGACGTTTTGTACAGAAAGGATGATAAATGGTGTGCCCAGGGAGGTAGTGGAGTCACCATCCCTGGATGTATTTAAAAAACCGCTGGATGTGGCACTCAGTGCCATGGTTCTGTTGTTAGGGCATGTTACGGCATGGGTTGGACTCAATGATCTTTAAGGTCTCTTCAACCTAGTGATACTGTGGATTCTGTGAGATGTCACTTGAGAAAAAGAAGAGAAAGTGGTGGTGGCACAGGAGCAAGCTGTGTGGAGCCGAAGCCCCAGCACAGCCAAGTGGAGTGGTGCCGGTGCTGGAGGCAGCTGTGCAGATTTGAACCAATGGAGTGGATTCATCTGAGGACAGCACGTGGGCAAGAGGGATGATCTAGCTTCCAGGGGGTTTGTTTGATGTAGCTCTCATTGCTTTCTTGCATTGAAGGGGTGTGAAGGGGGGTGGATGCGAGTGTTATGCCACAAAAACTCTCGTTTTTTCAGTGGTGAATACCCTTTGGTGGATAAAACACCCTCTCTCTTTTGTACACTCTTTGTTATTACAATTGCTGTGATTATTGTGATTTTAATTAAACTGTGATTCCAATTTATATTCTCTTTTAGTCCTTTATTGAAAGGGGGAGAGGGGAAAGGGAGCATCCTGAGCAGGTTTAGTTTTCCAGCTCTGTTTAAAATAGTACAGCACCTGCTACCAAAGTACAACTGATAATGTCAAAAGCTGCTGAGAACAGAGAGACATATATACTGAAGATACTGGGTAGTATCTTCATAACTTTGAGAATGCAAATAGTCCCATTAATGTTAATGAAATTTTCTACAAATTTGAAGTTACAGACCTGCTAAAGAAATAGAACTGAGGCCTATTTTATCAGATTTACCCAGGAAAATATTCCTAACATAAACTGGTGACTAGATAACTCCTTCTAGAATTGACATATAAGGTTTAAAAGTTTATTCAAATCTGATTTACCACTGGAAAATATTTTACACTCTTTCATTATATATCTGCATTTCATTAGGCACAAATTGCTTTTCTTTCTAACAAGGTCATCATTCAGATTAAGGTCCAAACAACTCTTAATCAACTCATTACAAACTCATATCCTGCCCTTTCCAAGGGCCAGCCTTGAGTGAGTCCTGTACCAGGACCTCACGATCTTTTGAGGATCCCAAGGGCAAAAAGAAGGGTGTGAGTACTAACACAGAGAGAGTGTGAGTTTTCCCCATTGCTTGCCTGCCTGAACTGCCTTTTCATTAGGATATTTCCTGGCTCTGTTTTGTCTGAGACCAGCTTGTGCTTTCCAAAATGTAATTTGGAGCATAGCAAACTTCAGAAACTATTCTAAATGAGAAGACTCTAGTGTGACTGTCCCGTTTCAGGGGATTTACCTGCAGACAGGAAAAGCTGAGATGTGTGTAGTCAACCCAGATTTTGCTACTTGGCTTTGGAGCCAGGATGTGGGCCCTGGTCTCTCTTATTTAGCAATCCAGATTGGGCCTTGGTGCCTACACCTGGGTGCTTAATAGTGATGTAGCAAAAAGAAGTATTTCTTCAGGGATAGACAATTTCAAGTATTGTAGGATTTACAGGGCAGGATAAGAGTTTGCAGAATAACCCAGTAATTCACCTGGGCCCCAAAAGTGTTTTACCCCTTTCCACATACCCCATGGACAGATCACAACAGTGTGCCGCAGGCACTGAATCTGTAAATACAGATTAGAGGATAAAATCTGGACCTCTTATTTTGGAGCCGGTAGCTATGCCTTTGGCAGTTTCACAACTCTGCTTGGGAAAAGAGACAGGAGTTCACTCAAAGTTGCAGGGAAAACTGTATTACCTTACATGACTAGGAGAGGTGGTAGAAATGGAAATTTTGACCTATCCCAAGTTGCTTGTAAGGAAATTAAGGAAATTTTTCTTTCCTTTAATATGTTACAGTTCTAACATTTGATGAGAAGACTCACTTTCACAAATTATTTAATTTTATTTCAAAATGCATTTACTTAGATATAAGTTCTGTGATATGATTTCTCATGCGCATCCATAAGGATACATAAGAAAAGAGGTGAAAATATTAAATTGTTTAGTTAGCTGGTCTGTTAGGATATAGAATCAGTCATTTCTCTGAGACTCCACTGTGCCTTTTTTGGGTACACTTGAGCTACATTTAAGCTTTCTCCTGTGTATTTTTTATCTACTGCTTTATGTTAGATATCCATAGTCCTATTCCCATGTGATTTTAACATAAACATTTTCTCTGGATTACTAGGACACTATATTCATAATGCACCATTTCAATAATTCTTTCAGATCAATTCTATACACAAAGAAAAAACCCAGGTTTTTTTTTCTTTTTTTACCACAAGTGTCCCTATTTTCATACAGCTGAAATCAGTTATTTGAAAATACACCGGTGCAGAAATATACAATTCTATGGAATTCAGAAAACATTGGCCAGCAGTGCTTCCCTACCATGTCCAAATCAACTTCATTTGTACCCGCAAGTCTTGAAAAGTGTGAATAAAAACAAATAAGAAAAAATAATAGCTATTTTTCAGACAGAAGTTATCTATAAACGTTTTACTGTGATTTTTATTTTGCATAAAGCACTGCTGGATTTTATTTTTTGCATTTGACAACATAAATAGACCACAATTCATGTGTAAATTCTTAAGTTTAAAAGTGTTCAAAAAGTGTTTTTAAAAGGGTATGATCCACAGCATCACAAAAACAACTGGGCTGTAAAAGACCTTTGAGATCATCCAGTCCATACTATGAGCTAGCACCACTGTGTCAACCAGATCATGGCCCTGAGTGCTGCATCCACTCTTTCCTTAAACATCTCCAGAGGCAGTGATTCCATCACCTCCCTGAGCAGCCCATTCCAATCTCCAGTCACTATTCCTGTGAAGAAATTCTTAAAGTCCAGCCTAAACTTCCCATGGCACAGAATGCTAGTGGGAAGGCTGTGGCCTCTTGTCCTGTCACTGATTATCTGGAAGAAGAGATCAACTTCACCCAGCTACGCCCTCTTCTCAGGCAGTTCAGGAGAGTGAAAAAGGTCACCCCTGAGCCTCCTCTTCTCCAGGTTAAACACCCCCAGCTCCCTCAGACACTCCTCATAGGACTTGTGTTCTAAGCCCTTCACCAGCCTTGTCCTTCTCTGGACATGCTCCAGCATCTCAACATCCTTCCTGAATTGGGGGGCCCAGAACTGGACGCAGAACTTGAGGAGCAGTCTCACCAGTGCTGAGTACATGGGGACAATCCCTGCCCTGCTCCTGCTGGCCACACTATTGCTGCTACAGGCCAGGATGCCACTGGCCTTCTTGGCCAGCTGGGCACATTCCTGGCTCATGTTCACCTGCTGTCAGCCCCCCAAAGTCCCTTTCTGCCTGGCTACTGTCCAGCACCAATGCCCAAAGCTCAGTGTTCTTATTCCCTGTTTATCTGTTATTTCAGTTTGAATAATTGAAACTAAAAAGAAATATGTAAATTTCTTGGGTACTCAGTAACTACACTTTCAGAGAATACGTTTGTAAGACCAGTCCTTTGAAGTAGCACCCTATTTATCAAATCAATAACTCCCACACTGAATACTTCCCTGGTACTTCTCATTCAGACCTCTTTTGTAGGTAAAATGAGTATAAGTAAAAGCAGCCCTGTTTTGCAATGGTTTTTAACTTGAGAAAATAAACAGTGTTTTATAGCTGGTCATGGGTATCTACCACTTCTTGTTTGTTTTCTTCTCTTCTTCTTGCTGTGGCTGGCATCTCTTTCTCATCCCCATCTGTTTGTTCAGCGGTGCAGCTGCAGCAGAGAGTGCATTAATAAATTGAACTGGGCCCATGTGCCTCTGGCCCAAGTGCCTGGGGTTGTTTCTGTATTGAGCTCCTGCTGAGGAGCTCAGTGCAACAGGAACACTGAAGTTACTTGAAGGCAGGACATACTTTCTTGAACTCCCCAACCTACCTAATATTGACAGGGTTAACTGCTGCCTTACCTACCTGGAAAGGTGCATAAAGTTTTATATTTCTGTTCCTTCAAAGTATTTTTTTCTGGTTTTGTCTTCAGGCATTAAACCTTCTATTAAGTATAATTTTGAAGCTAATTGAGTACTTTTGTTCTAATATGTACAATATCTAAAATATATGTAGGTGTACAAGATGTATATGTACAGTATCTATTTTAGTCAAATATAGAATGAGTAATGAATGTTTTTAAATATATGTTTAAGCCAAACCATTTAAAATTATTTCCTTCTTTATTTAAATATCAAAATCTAAAAGGCTGTTTGGTGTTTTTTGTTCTGCTGGTTATTGCTTGATTTTTTTGTGGTTTGGTTTTGATGGCATCCCTAACATGCAAAGCAAATACAAAGAGCAAATTTGTACTGCTGCTTTGGTTGTTTGTGGTGTCTTCTGTAATAAAAGAAGATAATTGCTCTGACCTCATTTTGGCTGATTAAAAAGTTGTTTACAATGTTTTTTCTTCTTGCTTTAATTGTGCAGAGAAGACATAGCTATTAGAAACATATTTTTATTTCCATTTGTTTGTTATGACTACCAGTTCAGGGTTTGCCTAGTTATTTACAAAGTAATTTTTCCTTGACAAAGAATTATTTCTGAAGATAGTAAATTTCACCTGGTTTTTATATGTATTAATGATACTGCAATTTACAGTTCCTTTCACAACAAAAGGGGAATTTTTCTCAAGTAAGTTGTGAGATACTAGCAGTAGGAATCAGATAACAAGCAGCTGCATTTATATTTAAGATTTTTAATCCATAGAAATTATTTTATAGTAATAGTTCTTGGTAGCAGAAAAATATTATTAACAGTAATTTCTTGAGGACATTTTCTAAGAGCAATACTGAGTACTTACTGATAGTCTTTGCAGAATTTCAATGATACTGGAAGTTACCCAAGTCACAATGAATCTAGTTAAAAGATCTAAGAACTGTTAGTTATAAATCAGCAGTACTATATAATGTACTTTACTGAGTCAGAGATGGAAGACACAGATTTCCTTTGAAATCTCAAATCGTTAAGCGTACAGTGCCTTTGATAGTGAGATCTCTTTTTTCTTAACACCAACCTATTAAATTCAAGAAGGGCAGTATACAACTAATGAAGTTTTTTTCAGACTTGTTAAAAGACTGATTTAAAAATTACAGTTTGTGTGGGTAAATAATTTGAGATTGATTAGATGCATCATGAAAGAAACAGTGAAAATAGCTTACTGGCTTTTTTTGTCCATCCAGTTCCTGTGAAATTATCCACAAGTAAATAGAATAATAAGACAGGATTGTTTTTTTCAGCATTACATTTCAGTATCACAAAATTCTTAAATGTGCACATACACTATTATGTCACTAAGAGCATTGTTACACACACAGTCAAGTACATGAAGAACTTGGGCTTCCAAGAGCACATAGACATATGACAATATAATGGGAGACTTCTTGACAGTAAAGCAAATATATAATATAGAAACACAGTGTGAGATTTCTCATTTCAAAACAGTGTTCCATAAACAGAAGGGTAAGTTGCCAAGTTTCTTTTCCTTCATAAAGAAAAGTAATCCCAGAACCTTTCCAGTTTGTCAGAGTCTCAAGAAAAACTAAAACTGAATAGCTAATAAGAAAAAAAATCAGAAAAAGGGGGACAGAACTTGATTGCATTTTAGTCTGGTTCATTGCTAATCTTTCACTCATGAGTACAAAACTGCATGAGTGCGAAGTTTACCAGAGTAAAGACTTAAGACAGGGACATAAAAGAGCTGGAGTACTAAGGAATGCTATTAGCACAAAATTGATAAACATGACTGATCTTCTACACTAAAACTCTTATGTAAACTTGATTAATCATTGTCATGGATGTTAGTATGTACATACTTTTAGAAGAGTAAATTAATTTGTCAAAAAATATAACATTTGTATATTCTTTGAAGAATAATTTTACTCCAAATACATGTTCTTCAATTGGTTTTAGAGCCATCTGTTACAAAACAATTTAACACAAGATTAAAAAAATGTATGCTCAGAATTCCAGATGAAATGGTATTCAACAAAGAAACTGTTTGTTCCCTCCATTGCTTTATTGAAGGAATAATGAATGATGCATATAAAAATCTGAAAAACGTGGATAATGGAAATATAAGATATGTTTACTGTTAAGAAGGATCCGTAAATGTTAATCCAAGATATGTATTGCTATGTGTTTTACATCATTATAGTCACATACTTGGAATAAATGTGGACCTGGAACAAAAATTGTGCTTGTCCTCATACAAACTTTGTGTCTTAAGTAGAAAAATAGATCATTTCTTTAAAAGTAAGAATAACAACCAGGAAAATATAAGCTAGTTTTCTCACAGTGTTAAAACTTAAAGACAAATAAACTTTAATTGTTTAATGATGTTTTTTAAATATTAAATAAGTTTAACAAATAAATGTTTTACTCTCTACTCTTGGAACTTAAAGAACATTAAAATTTTAGGTCCATTTTCATTCTACTATATGGGATAGTATATCTATTATTTTATTGTCTAGATTTCCAGTAACAGGGATAATTAGAAAGAGGCATGTCTTGGAAAACCAGCTGCTTTTGATTTATAAACTTTATCTCAAGAAACCTTTTTATTGGCTATAAGCCTGTCTTGATGGTTTATGTCATTGTATCCAAATGTTTATTAAAGAACTAAGTCATTAGGTCACCAAGTTAATTCACTCTCTAGAAGTTAAATTGCGGGCAAAGATAGAGATTTTAGGAGATGATGAGGAGTGTCTCAGTCAAGTGTTACACTGAAATGTATGTGCTTAATTCCTTGAGGACATATTCCTCATAACAGTTTAAATATAAAGGTCATCTTTAAAACTCTTGCCAGGACTTACAACTGAACTCAACAGAATCAAACAGCTCTAAATAGAAGAGATGGAAAATGCTGAAAATCGTTGTAGTATGTTAGAGTTTGGCCCCAATGGGCTGACTGAATGAAGTTCAAGAAGAGAGAGAAGATGATCGATGTTTACACAGGAGAAAAGCCTCTTCTTTCCCCTGCGTTGCTGTAATTCTGTGAAAATTCTATCAAGTCTATACCAGAATTCATCTCAAAACGGTTATATCAGACTTGAATGTACACCATGTGAAGTATTTCAAAATTTTAATTTCATGCAAGGTGATGCCGTCAGCTTCTAAATCCCTCTGGAGTAAAAATACCCTTTCTTAATAACTGAATGAGAAATTCACTCTTTTCTCCACCGAGAAAATTATTAGAGAAATTAGAGACATTATGGGTTACATTCGAATGAGCTCCTTCAGTCTACATATTTTCTTCCATCTGCACCAAACAAAATTATTATACAGTTCACTCTCATTCTACCTGCCCTTAAGACAAAATAAAAAGGAAAAATGTCAAGTCCTGATCTTCCTAAATGAGAGAAGTAAAAAAAAATTTTGGAAGTTTCATTAGCTTCCTAAACAAAGCCCAAAGTCTCTCTCATTTACAAGTAACCTCTAAAAATATTAGTGTTTACTTTGCATATGCACAGGAGCATTCACAGACTCTAATCAAAGAAATCTAGATGATAACATTGATTCATTTTTACATCTTATTTTCACTAGTACATGCTTCACCACTATATTACATCTCCAATTTTGAAAGGAACTGACATCACAAATAGTTATTCCTTCAGGCTGGATCTTTTCTGAAAGAAATAGAAATATTTTACTCTTTTGTGAGTTTCAGTCAGTTATAATTCAAGCCTATAAGGGAAAAAAAACAAGTATAAAAAATACATATGAAATTTCTTAGTCATGTAATTAATTGATCCTACTGCTTCACTTTACCACTCCAATAAGTCATTAAAATAAACCCCAAACTCTAAATTGTGTTTGACAAGAGAGACAGATTTTAAGGGTCCAGAATAACAGAAAATCAGATCAGAAAATGGATAAGAATCTCCATCTTTAGCACTATGTATAAAGATTCATATATATATATATATACACAAAATACCTCATCAGAAAATGTATCTGAAATATTTTTCTATGTAGAATAGTCTGGTATTAGCAAAGTAGACCATGTCCTGAAAGATGTCAAGCTTGTTTTAAGAAATACAGCCTTTCAAATTACAAGAAAGACTTCATTTGACCTCTGCAAAGCCCATGGAGAGCAAATCTCCAGCTGCCACATAATGAACAAAACAAGATCACAATGATAAACTGACATTAGCAGCTGCATAGCATGTATGAATAAACAACTATTTAATAAAACAAATCTCTTTATTGTTATAAATGACAGAACATGTATTTCATGCTGGTATGACCTATTGAAAAAAGTGTATTTACCATTTGTTTCAGCCATATGTTCTCATTCACAGTATTGCTTACAGAACTAAAAAATATTTATCTTATGGATTAGAATGCAGGTTTCTAGAAGATTCCACAGCTTTACATGATGCTAATGAGAGGAATTCATAGCACCAAATATCAGAGCCTCTTTACTAAACTCTATTCAGCCCTAGAACTAATTTTTTTTTTACTATTTACCTAGAGTTTTCTGATCACAGTAATACATTTCTCACTTTTGAAAAGGGGTCAGAGAGAGAGAGAGTAAAAGGATGACACACAAAGAAAGCAAAGAATAAAAAGAAAAGGAATTGGGTGTGTTTTTTCTCTCTCACATAACTTTTTACTGTTTTCATTTTCCCTAGCCTCATGGTTAACCAGTATTTTGGGGAATAGCAAAGCCCTGTTCTGAAG
Organism: Melozone crissalis; assembly: GCF_028551555.1. Taxonomy (NCBI): domain Eukaryota; kingdom Metazoa; phylum Chordata; class Aves; order Passeriformes; family Passerellidae; genus Melozone; species Melozone crissalis. The sequence goes on along the minus strand of NW_026535783.1, from coordinate 30,898,978 downwards.
CCTAAAGGGTCATGTTAGAAGTGGCAGCTGATTTCTATCCTCTTCTAGGAACAAACCACTCACTTCACAGAGATTTTAAGGTTATTACTAAATTACAGTTAGCTGAAGAGCTGAAAGGAAATAGCAAACTTGTTAGCAACTTAGGTGAAGAAGTTCATTGTTCTCTTCCAAAATATTTTTCTTCTTAGATATAAGGAGAGAAAGAAATTTATCAAGAGGAATTCTGCCAGAAAGAAAAAAAGGAAAAAAAAATTTAGCCAAAAAATGCAACCAACTTTGAACTAACAACACATAAGGGTAAAAATTTTCATTCTATTGAACATTCAAGAATCATTCTGGGATGCGACAAGACAATTTCTAAAGTAATTTGGCATTCAACATTTAAATTCAACCAACTGTTCCAAAGGTGTCAAAACACCTTCATCCCTTCCTTCCCTCTCCCCAAAGAAAAGATACAGAAACAAAATTAAGCCTTACATTTTCCAGTTTATTACCACTTCCAAAACTTGATTGGCAAACACCAGGTGCGTAGTCAGTAAATCCTGGAGATCAAAGAGCTTCTCTTATCTGATAGAAAAACATAAAGAAACTGTCCACAAATTAAAAGAGAGAATAAGAAGAAAGAAAATAAAAACAACTATGTATATTAGAAATAATTCCTTTGAAATTTGAAGTACAGACTCATACCAAGGCATTTCTAAATTATCAAAGGTGGCCTTGATGTTCTAGAGTGCACTCTATGTTTTTCTGCAGATTTACTGTCAATATACCCTTTGAAGATCGTAAGTTCTGCACCTGCAGCTGCAATAGTGAAGGAATTAGGAGATTGAAAGAAAAAAATTCCTCTAAAGCCTGTGATTTTAGTGAAAGAAGCTATGGAGTGAAGCACTATATGGAGTACAGTTATTATGCAAACTCTGAATCTGAAGGAACTCCAATTATTTTCCCAGTCCACATCAAATAAGCGCTTATGAAAATATTAAAAGGATTTATTAAACATTATAAATTAAATTGAATAAAATTGCAGTTGCTAAAATTATCGGTTTTCTTGGTTCATTATGTAAAATATCATTATGATGACTTGTTTTTCACTTAGTCTTCTACCAGTGTTAAAATGCTGAACTGATAGTACTGATAGAATCATTTACACTCCTCTCTGATTTGAGTCCTTCATCGTTTCATGGAATAACCATCAACTAGAGTAAGTACACATGGGCAATGTACACATATTTTTTTTCAGTGTTAGATTTAAAATCTAAGATTATAAAAATGTTCATGAAAAAGGTCTAAATATGCAAACTAAAATAAATAATATTTTGCTATCAGCTAATGCAGACTTTTGCAAAGTGGCTCCTAAATTACTATTTTCTTATTATACTGTACAGAATTTCAAACTTTGGAGTGAATTCTAGGAAGCCGGGTAGAAAACAGATGGCTAGTGGTAAAATGGAGGTTAGAAATTAATATTCTGAGTTGAAATTTTCATTCAATTACAGGTATTCTGTAATTAGGAATTCAGGAAACATGAACAAATGCTGCAATGTAAGGATCATGTGAGCCGGTAGCTCTGTCATCAGGAGCAGCTGTCACCTCTTTCTGCTATGTCAAACCCCTCCTTAGGGCCCTACTCAGAAATAAACCAGCTGAGAAAGTGCTCAGCAGTATGAAATAAAAATAAAAATTATATCAAAAAAGACCGGTGGAAAACCAATAAAAATCATGAACAAACTCAACTCCTATAAAGCTCAGCTATGAGACTAGCCCTGCCTGTCTTACATTGGATGAAATTCTAATTATTTTTTTTAAATCATTTTTGGAGTGAATTTCTTCTTCAAAGAAATTGTTACACAATTTTAGTGATTTAATACTTATAACTGCATTGCCAGTATGTAGAAGAACGGATAGGATAAAATGTGTCTTTTTTCTTATTACTTAAAGAATCAGCTTCCAGCTAAAGTCAAAAAGCCCTCAGCACAGTGCCATATGCCATATACTCTATATGCACCATATGTGTGCATCCATTAGAGAGGAAATATCAACAGCATGCAAAAGTTGTAAAATAAATGCATGACATTAAAAATTAGATCCTTATATACATTTAATGTACTTTCTTGCATTGACTGTACCAAACAGTAAAAATAAGCAAGTTTTCAGCTATTATGTCACAACTAATTTTTTCTTCAAATGTGGATGTTGTAAACATAAAGATGGACTAGCAGAAAGGAAAGAAGGGAGGAACACAGAAAGCAATTTGACCAAAATCCCTAAATGCAAAGCATCACCCATTAGGAGGCTGTGACACGCTAAGAGCTTGTCCTGCAAAAACAGTACTAACTCTACATCAATAAAACTGTCTGCATGAATACTCACAGCTGGGTGATAAAAAGGGAAGACGAGAAGAGCCAGAGAGCAGCTCAGCCTTTCTTCAGTTGTTTATGAACCTCGTGCAGCAGCTGGGGGCCATTGATCTGGTACGTTCCGTACCGGTGCGGGATGTCAGGCTGCTCTCCTGGCAAGGGGCACTGCCCCCCAAACAGCTGGCTTTGCTATCGAGCTCATGTGCTTCATTGACCCCATTTCTGAGTCTCCTTCCCACAGAGCTCAATATTTGGGGGATGAAAGATATGACCACAATCTTTGTACAAGGTAGTTAATAAATGAATGTGTAGTTGTTAAGCCACAGCTGGTTTTTCGCATATGGTATCTGAGAATCTTTTACAAGGCATCACAATATCACTGCTTTTCTCCACTTTTTTCCAGAAAATCAAAGCAACTAATCAACGATTTTTTTAAAAATCTTAGCAATGACAACAGTAACTAGAATGAAAATTAGCTTCACCTAATAATCCTTGCAGGCACTAAATGTGTTTAAGCAATATTAATTTAAGATTGTTTTCTTTACTTCACTTAGTACCAGAGAACTTTGTACCAGAGAACTTTCTCATAGCCTTACACATGCTTTGTCCTCTGCCAGATTGCATAGATGACCCCCATGTTAAAGTATTCAGTATATTTCTTCACTCAATACACAATTTGTGCACACCTTTAAGGAAATTTAGATGTACCCTGTCTAACCAGGAGATGGAAAATTGGTTGTACTACACCAATCAAAAGACAAGGTCTTTGCCTTTTGGGTTCAGGCATGAGGAATACTGCATAAAGGAGCCAGGAAGAATTAAACAGAGAGAAAATAGTGTATCACTTACAGAAGCAGAGGAATATGATCAGTTAAAAAGACTGTGCATGCATGTACAACTATGCACATTGGACAGGAGGGTCAAATCTAGACGCAGCAAATCAAGAACCAAAACTTAGAAGAGGTTCTCTCCTGTCAAGAGAATCTGAGGTTTTCTGGATTCCCAGTCTGTATCTGTATTGCCCTGGAAGCCCACTTTCAGGCATCGGGCATCCTTTTTGAAATCTAGCAATATCAGTGCAGGAAATTAGAGCCTTCCACTCCTCTCTGAGCCTTCACCTAAGACAGCACACTCTTTTTCAACCGGTGGTAAGGATGTTCATCTGGTATGCCTTACCCTTTTTATCAGTTAAAATAAGTGGATTCAGGGCAGTACTTAGTAAGTTTGAAGTTGCAGAGTAGATTTCATCTGAAGTGCATTAAATAGTTGTTATGCAAGGAGCTTGGATCGCAGCTTTAAGAAAATGGCACCCTCTAGTATGAATGCAGTGATGAACATACTTTTCTTTTTCACAATAGGAAGAAAAGAGAGGGGGGATGTGAACATTGTTTTGTAATTCTTCCAGGAATAAGAGTGATTTAAAAATCTTTACAGTAAAATTGTTTAAATGACAGCAGGAGTAATTAAAAATAAATATTAAAAATCCAAATTAAAGCAAAAAATACATACAAAAAAAGAAGAAAACAAGAAATCATAATCTCCTTGAGATGTTTCCAGAATGTAAGTGGGCACAAGTTACAAAAGCAGGCTTCATGATTCTACAGTGACATAAGAAGTAAAGGCTGGAAAGAGAACAGTCTTAATCTAATCATAAGCAGCTACAAAAATGCTGTGTCCCAGCTGTGATCTCAGGAGAACCATATTAACATAGGGATGTTGCTAAATCTATGTGTCCCAAATAGTTGCAACCCATGGAGACCAGCTTTAGATAATGAGCAAAAAGAAGGCTAGCAATTGCTGAATACAAGCAGAAAGTAGCAGAGCTCTACATGTATCTATCCCCATACCACCTATAAAACTTGAAGTGCATTGAGCATAACGTTTAACTTTGGCTGAACTTGATAAACAACTTGAACAGGGCAAGAAATGCGTTAGTAACCCCTCCTGCTTTCTGTGCTAACCCACTAATAATTCAAACATATTTAGGCAGCTTCAACTGCAAGACATTCCTAGTATATCCTTAACCATTCCAGTGCTAAATACTGCATCTCAGCTCCACAACGGTGTTTATGCACACAAATCCTGCTGGAGTCAATACTGTACTTCTCTGAGTGTTTAGCTATCTAGATGCTTGTGTAAACTTTTAGAAAATATTTTCTTTTTAGAATAATTTTTTGCTCAAAAGAGGAAGTGAGTGTAATACCATGGTAAAATCACAAAAATGTCACTGTAGTTTGCTTTTTGGTTAATGATACATGAATATATAAATATATATATATATATATAAAGGCTGTTTCATCTTAGACCTTATCTCTTCACTCATCCATCTATCATTTTGTCTGATCCTTCACATCTGTATATTTTGCCATGGGGAAGTTCATTATCTTCTCAAAAAAAGAAAGAATTTGAGGCAATAGCTGTGATCTTTGCAGTGAGTGAGGGGAAGGAGTGAATGAGGGCAGAGCCCTATGCAGAACTGTGTGCCAGATCTAAGGAGATTTATGCACTGCTGAAGTGGGTCTATTTTTCCCAGGAGATAGAACAACAGGGGTATGTCTCCAAATTTTCAATTCAGATTTGTTAATAAATTTCTTGTTCATATTATTCTGACTTGCTATTATTCTGACTAACATATGTCTAAGCCCTTTCACAGAAGTACTGTTAGTGTCTGGGATGAAATAAAGGACAGTAAAAGAAAAGCATAGGATAGCTGCTCCTAACCCACTTTTTCAAGTATTTCTAACTTTTAATACTTCTGGTTCTTTCTTGTCAGGCAGATGAGATTAAGCAGCTTTAAGATACTTTGTTTGGCTTTGTCCTATAAAGTGGAAAAGGAGATAAGCGCAGATAGAAAGTCATTTCACTTGGTGCCAGGTGGCCTCTGCACTAGCGGCAAGCAGGCAATGTGCAGCTAAAATTCATGCCCAAACTCTATTTGCAACAGCTGATTAAAGTGAGTGACCTTGATTTTTCCCCCAAAGAACAACTGCAAGGGCAGTCTTATCTGTCTTCCCATACAGTAAAGTGGCACATTTTTTTCCCCTAGACCTGAGCTCTCAATAGGGATGTGAAAAATTACTGTAACTTGTAGACACTTTAAAAAATATCCAACAGATCTACCTTGGCCAGAAGTCCACGATGCATTTTCAGTAAACTGAAAAAACATGAAATTATTTTTTAATAAATAGTTACCTTAGTTGCATCATTCTTTAAAATAATAATGAAGTTTAGTCTCACAAAGTAAGAGCAGCTTCCTTCATAGTTGCAGCAGTTCCTGGAATACAGGTGTACATAAATTCAGTGACACAGTGGCACGAAACTTTAGGTTGGTAGTAGATTTTTTTTTCATGTTATCACTGAGAAGAACGGAAAAGAATTTACAAAACAAAATAAGGAGCCCATTTTAACCCCATAACTAGAACCTTTATGCCAGATCGCTCATGCCAGATGCTCTCTTGCAGCATTAGAAACATTTGTCTAAGTGTTTTCTTGCCATTATTTCTCATTGTTGCATACTTCTGCACTTGTGTAAGGAGACCTTAGTGACAGCTGAAACACAAAAAGCTGTGAACTGCAATAAATATGTATATCAAAGTTTTCCAGTGGGAAGAGAAGTGCCAACAAGTGAGGTAAACTGTAGTGATAAGCAAAATACCCTTAAAATACAGCAATTCTAAGATATAAAAATATATTATTTTAAGAAAATTATTCTTATAAGAAAATCATGTGGATGTTTAAAATACATTACAAAAATGCTTCTGTTCACAACCCAAGCTCCTAAGTCATGACCCTTAGAAGAGATTTCTTCAGCATAAACTGAACTTAATGGTTTAATTTGTTTTGATCTAGCAAAAAGACAAGAATTTAAATCCTTGAGAGGTGCAAATCAGTATTATGGATTTATTTATTAAACACTGTCATTTTGCTTTCTTTTCTTAGAATTCCTTACAGAGCACCATAATATTTTTATTTTTCTTCATATCTAAAAGAGTTTATCAGTTTTTACCCATGAAAAATGGTTGAAATTATCCACTCACATTTAAAAATTTTGAAGTGAAAGGATGCCCTTCCCCACTACATGCCATTTTTTTCCCCCACTGATTTTATGTGCTATTCTGGATGGGTAACATTTATTTTTTTGTGAGACCAGTTTTCCATAACAGAGCACACACTGCAAGATGTTATGCACACATGGTAGTATGTTTTAGAAAAGTTATGTATTACAAATACCCAACACTTGGCTTTCTTTCTCAGAAAAATCCTTTTAAGAAGGTTCAGTTGCATAATTAGCAATAATTAATGAATACAATTGGTGTTCACAGTTGACCAAAGTCACTTTTTTACAAGTTTATTTCAATAATTTAAGTTTTTCTTCTACAAAGAAAATTTAGCCAACTGTGATTACTGAAATATTCAAGCTTGACTGCAGATTGGACAACTTGTGAGTCATGGTGATGACAGTAACAGTGAAACAGAAGGCTGAACTGGTGGTTCAAGGACTGGGCAAGGTTGTAGGAAATGCACATTCTGCTCTTTTTCTGCCCCAAACTTCTTCTGTGGTCTTTGGCGCGGCATTCTAGCACTTTATACTAGTGACCCCACTTGTAAAATGTAATTTAGCCTTCGGACCACCCACATGCCTTGTGACAGAGATGTGACTTTCACAAGCAACCAAAATGAAAAAGGAGTACCTGGACCAGAAGAGTTGTTTTTCAGGCCATCTGTAAGGACAAAAGTCACATAATTTTTGGATCCCAATCCCATTATTAGACCCATGTGAATAAAACTGAGCTTTATAGAGTTCTACTGTCATCTTATTTTATTTATCTTCAAAGTAACTACCTACAAGCTTGGGACTCCATTTGTGCTTTTCCAGACTGAGAATCAGGATCATCAATGTACTTTTCTTTTTCTTTTTCTTCCAATGTGAACAGCTAAGACAGGGACTAAACTACATTGACTGAGAAAATAACCTTTGGCAGTCTAACAAGACTATTGCAGAAGGCCCACCAAGAAAACTGTTAGCAGCAAGACAGAACCAAAAACTGCAATGCTGGTGATAAAAGGAAGATAGTAGTGGTGAACAACTTCACCTCAGATAGGAGGAGGAGGTTAAGTGTAGTGCTGCAAGATGGATGCAGAAATACCAGTGAATTGGACAGAATAACACAGAGAAATCCAGACAGTTATTGTCTGTTCTATGGCTCACTGGTTAAATCCAAATTCTGCAGTGGCCATTCTCCCAAAAAGAACTTTTTTCTGAAATAACAGTCCTTTTTTGTTTATGTGAAATCTGGATGCAAAGATGGCAAAAATCATGATGCAATAATAAGCTAATTTTACTGAATAAAGTTACATACACACACACAGAGCCCTGTATTTTATACAGGTGTAATTACTGTGTTTGCATCTTGTTCCAACATGCAGGCCATTTGCTGAAATGAAACACCTAGGGGAAGGATGGCAATTGTTTTCATTGCTTAGTTTTTATTATTTCTTTCTGCATCCATATCTCAAGCTGGAGCCTACAAATCAGACTGAAGAGATACTTAAACTCTTAAATAACATCTCTTATTTTTTGTTATCTTAAAATTCTTGGCAAAATTATCAGTATGTTAGCAAGAGGAGTTCTTTTTTGTGTATTGTACTCTTTTTTTTTTTTTTTATGGTGAAAATAGCAGCCTTTAAATGCAGCGAAAAAGAACAACAAATAGGATTCCCATATGCATAAGCATATCAGGTGTTGTGCAGTCAATTCTTTCAACACATTGTACAATTTGCACATTTCACATTCAAATCTCAATGTTGCTCATTAAATGCTGGGTCTTACAGGTATTAATAGGTTTGGCATGTCCTTATACTTGATTCAAAATTCAACTTTCTAGTGCCTCAGTAACAGAAGTATTATAAACAGTAGGATGTGATAATGCCAGAACAGGGTTTCCTTCCACCAAAGTATTAGAAATCAAATGGTATGTTGTATTTTCCTCTCTCTTCAGTTTCTGTTCTTTTTCTGCACCTGTGTAGTTTTTCCTAGATATAAACATGGATTTAGGTTTTCTTGTAAAGAGTTTACAAACAAGTACAAGAAGTCGCTCAAGTAGAAATATTTCCTTATTAAAAATATGACCCCTCAGAAGTATTGCGGGGAAAAAAATCCAAAAATCCAAAGGACAGAAACTGGAAAAATACAGACATCTTTCTGATGAGACCTGAGACAATTTTCTCAAAAGCTGATTTTCCCAATATTTTCTCTTACATATGGCTAGATTTTAATCAGTATCAGAATAAAGGACTTTGAAATAGTATTAACTGTACTACTGACTTGAAATTGTGTTTACTTCTGGAAAGCTAGAAAATTTTTAAATAGTATGCTTTTATCTAGGAAAAAATAGTGAATTTTCTTGAACTAACTTCTACGTTCACTCTCAAAATTCACTGGTCATTCTGTTTTTTTAGCATTTACCTGAGAGAGGTTATGTAGTACTTCAAAATTAATAGTGAAAGAAAACTTTTCTTTTATGTTCAAAAAGAGTAACTCATGGACTCCAAAATGTTATACTTTATCATTGAAAGATTTATTTATGTCACGGTGCACATCATAACTGTGAAACCAAACAGCTGGAAGCCAGACAAGTGTATATGTTACACTCCCTATGCTATTACTACCACCTCTGTTAAAAATGTGCACTCTTTAACTAAATCCTTCTTGTCAAAGTGATATTTCTTTAGTCTTTGACATGATGTGATTAATGTTCTGCCACCAAAAAAAACCACAAATGCTGAGGGTTTGGGAGATAGTGGCTAGAGAGTAATTTTTCAAGGAGTATTAATCCAAGTTATCTACTTTATAGTTGATAATTTTTATCATTTTATCTTAGAAAAGCCTCACAGTCATTTGCACTAATAATAGAATAACACAATATATGTTTAAAATAGCCCTGCAGTGTACCCCAGGAAATAAATTGTATACAATTTTCCCCTTTAATTTTCTAATTGCATCATTTTAGGCAGGTTGAGGATGACCATACACATTGTTTCAACTAGTTATATAGCCAGCAACTAATACTACTTTTAGGTGGAGCAAACAGAAATGAATTCTTATAAAAAACTCAGAGGTTTACATTGACTTCAGATACCTACCTAGAAAGCAAAAACCTGTAGAAAGTCAGCCAGTATAATGCACCTCTAGAGTCTGCAAGGACTCACTTCTGGATGGGGCAAAAGCTGCTTGTCAGTTTTTTGAGGAAATTTAGATAAGCCAAGATTGCAGGGCAATGAAAAGAGATGTCCAAGATGACTGACCTGCCTCTAATTTTGAATGCCTTGTTCATTTACTGTCAACATTGAGACAATAATATTTCAATGAGAAATTCTTCTTAACAGGATTACATTTTAGCAGAATTCACAGAATCTGTGAATGAGGTTGGAAGAGACCTTAAAGATCATCAAGTCTAACCCATGCCCTGACAACTCAACTAAACCATGGCACCAAGTGCCACGTCCAGTCTTTTTTTAAACACATCCAGGGATGGACCGCGACCACTGCCTCCCTAGGCAGACCATTCCAAAAATTTATCACTCTTTCTGTAATAAACTTCCTAACACCCAACCTATATTTCCCTGGGTGCAGTTTGAGACTGTGTCCTCTGGTTCTGTCCGTTGCTGTCTGGAGAAAGAGACCAACCCCCACCTGACTGCAACCACCTTTCAGGGAGTTGTAGAGAGTGGTAAGGTCACCCTGCGTCTCCTTTTCAGATGAAATAACCCTAGCTCCCTCAGCCATTCCTCATAGGCCTGTTCCCAGCCCCACACCAGCCTTGTTGCTTCCTCTGGACACACTCAAGTGTCTCAAGGTCCTTCCCAAACTGAGGGCCCAGAGCTGGACACAGCACTCGAGGTGCGGCCTCACAAGTGCCAGTACAGGGGCAGAATGACCTCCCTGCTCCTGCTGGCCACACTATTCCTGACACAGGCCAGGAGCCACTGGCCTTCTTGGCCCCCAGGTCACACTGCTGGCTCATGTCCAGCCGGCTGTGGACCAGCACCCCCAGGTCCCTTTCTGCCTGGGCCCTGTCCGGCCACACCATCCCCAGCCTATAATGCTGCAGGGGGTTATTGTGGCCAAAGTGAAGGACTCGGCACTTGGCCTTATTGAACTTCATGTTATTGGACTCTGCCCATCCATCCAACTGTTCCAGGTCTCTCTGCAAAGCCCTCCTACCTTCCAACAGATCAACACACACTCCCAACTCAGTGTCATCTGCAAATTTGCTAATGAAAGACTCAACACCCTCATCCATGTCATCAATAAAAATATTGAACAGAACTGGCCCCAGCACAGACCGCTGAGGGACACCCCTGGTGACTGGCCCCAGCTGGATGCAGCAGCATTCACCAGCACTCTCTGGGCCCGGCCATGCAGCCAGTTCCCAATCCAGCAAGGAGTGCTCCTGTCCAAGCCCTGGGCTGCCAGCTTTCCCAGGAGTGTGCTGTGGTATTTTGAGGTTGGATTTTTTTTACAATTATGTAAATATTTATTTATATATTACATATTATATATTTATTTGTTTGTTTTTAATATGTTTTATATCTGTGTATAATAAAAATATAAAAAATTTAAATGGTGATTGCTTATTCCTCTAATCCTACTGACTCAATCCTATTAAAAATGTAGCAATAAAAAGGAAGAGGACTGGAGATGTTTCCTGTTCCTCGATCCTTTTATTTCATTTCAGTTTGCATTATTTGCGGGTTTTATATATGTGTGCTTCAATGCTACTAAATTTTACAGCCTTGTCAGTCAGTGTCAGCCTTTTTTTTCTGAAAGAGTAATTCCTGACCTACTGACCTGAATCTCCAGCCACAGCATGTTTGCTTGAAAGCTGCTAGTCTTGTACGAACACAGCTCATTAGAAGACTACCATATTCATGCTTTCTTCCTCACTTCATCAGAAGTAACAGTAACAGAATAACACACCACAGTTCATTAAATAAATGTGAAAAAATAGATTAACTTCTTGTATTGTGATCTAAGGCTTAGACTATTTTACATGGTTCACATCCAGGTAAATGACAAGCTAAATTCTGAACACAGTAAATACAAAACATTGCAGCTGTTTTCATGTTGTCTGGCTACACCTATCTGACAGAGCAACGCAATTAATGGCCATGGAGAGAAATTTGAGCTAGAAAGTGCACATAACTTCAAATTCCAGATACCAAGATCAAAGTAGAAGTCCACTTTAGACAACTGTCATTACAGGAGTAGTTTAGATTATAACCTGGTATGAGTTTAATTTAAAAAAAAATTAGGAAAAAAGTTTACTATTTTCAGTACATAAGGATGCTGCTAATATTATTTACAGATTCAGTGGCAACAGGTTTTATTTCTCTATTAAATTTTAGTCTTGCTGTGTTTGCAATTCCTTATCCTTGAAGAAGGGATTATTTCTCTGCTTAAGGATTTCTACATAAAAATAGGAGCTGAACAGTATTCATGTTGAGTCATAATTTATTTAGCAAGTTTGAATTAGTTTGTAGGCTCCCACATTCTCAGCGCAGTTCAGTTACAGCTTTTTCCTATGTATTTTCACCTCACTACATGATCAAGGGTGTTGTAGGGAAGATCTGTGTATGGGATTGATATGGTTATATTAAAAAAATGCTTAATTCAACATTGACAACTTCACCACATGAGGTCAAGAAGTGCTGACATAATATCCCCACAGGGTTTTTGGAAATAATTAAGGCGAAGACAAGAGAATGGAAACAGTATGTAAGACAGATAGACTGAACAAAAAGAACAAGAGACTGTTTTGTAGAAATTATTTCCAGGGTTCAAAGAATTACTGCACATCTAACTAAAATTCAATTGTTCTCATCCATGGTCTTTAGAGCATTTCTGCTTCTCAACAAAAGTTACACAGAATATTTTTGTTTTCTGTTTTATAATATTTTAAATCAAAAACATATGAATGAGGTTTATGCAATAGCATATGGAAGTCATTAATGTTGCTTTCGTTCTCAACTAAGTACTCAGTTCTGTACTCCTTAAGTAAGAAAAACACTTACTGAAGTCACTGTGAGTTTTTCTTGCATAAAAGGAAAAAAAACTGAGTAATAAATGTAATGATCTGTAGGCTACTAAAATTGCTCAGTGACCCCTATGTCAGTCCCTTTTAATAATGTATACTTTTTTGCTGGATCTAAATTCTCACTATACAGTGAGTGATTGTTTTCTATTCAACCGGGGACCAATTTGGTTTCCACAAAATCAAATGCAAAACTCCAACCGACCTCTGCAGGAAGAAGGATTAAGACTTTTACATAGTTTCTTTATAAGAAATCTTCTGTTTCAACGGCCTGCCACCTTCTCAGTTAACTACAGGTATGTGTGGTCTGCTGTATCAGTGTCAGTCACACATTTCTTGACAAAGAGAGTGTAGAAAACCTTATCTGAATATTGCAAGCAGAAAATTGCAAAAATTTTCCTTAGCCTCTATATATTGTCTAAAGAAAGACCCTATTTGCCATTTAAAGAGATTAATTAACACAAAAAAATCAGCTACCTTGTTTTTCAATTAACAAATGCTTTGAAGTACTGTTCATCTTGATCTCAGATCAAGCTCATGGCAACCAATAGCAAAAGAAACCTCTCACAGCAGTAAATGGAGTAGATTCAGAAATACTTTTGCCTTTGTGAAGTAAAATGTATAGATAAGAAATTTCATTAGTATTTCAAAATAAAGATAGAAATATTGTTATGTGAAGTCTCAGAATTCAATTCTGCTCACATTCCTTGTTGTTCTGACTTTTTATACTTGTGTGTTATTCTTCCATAAATTGTTCACATTGGTCATCTCTTCAAGCCATAACATCTTTGTCACTGGAAAATAAAGGAGAAAACTGAAGATGGGAAATAATTTTCAGTGAAAATATATTACACAGAAATATAAAATGGTCTGACCTTTATGTAATCCCTGACCTGTTGAATAAGTATGTGTATGTATCTCTGATATAACGCTCTATTTCTGAAAATATATGTTCAAAGAACAAATTCATATAGACTTACATAGTCTCCATAGTACATTGGAGCAAAATCTGTTCTTAGAAATTTGAAAGGGGAATTCAGATAACACTGCAGTACAACAATTACTTGTTCCAATGTTTTTCTTGGAACTGGCTGATTATTCAAATCTCTGTACATTCATTATCAGTTCTCTTGTTCCTCAGAAATTCATTGCAAGATTTGATGTAAAGCAAGAGAGAGAAAAGAAAGGAGAGGAGAGGAGAGGAGAGGAGAGGAGAGGAGAGGAGAGGAGAGGAGAGGAGAGGAGAGGAGAGGAGACTTCCTTCTAGGTGTCTTTTATAATGTGCAACAGGAATTCAATCTGGTGTCTTACTGAATATCACTCACACTATAAGTGTTGCCAAAGGCAAGCTTATAAAAATTTCTCTAGAACTTAATATATAATCTGGCTGGCAGTGAAAGAAAACCATTGAGGCTGGTGCAAAGTTTTATTCTATGTGAAAGGTAATGAATCATCATCAAAGTTGAAATGTGTTTTGACTTAATGGAATGTGATTTTGTAGGTTGCTTCACAATATGCTGATTTGATTCTTCGTAAAAGAAGTGTGAAGTGTCAGCATTTCATGGACAACAAAATTTTCTGTATTCACTGGTACAGATGTACTCCACAAATTAGAGGAATTCCAATGTGCATTTCCTTTGACATTTTCTTTTACTGTATTCCTCGTAGTTGTTTCTCTCACATGTCATTCAGTGCAGTGTTCTTCAATTTGTACTTGTTTTATGAGGATCAGATTTCTTTTTGAAGATTTCTGAGAACTGGAATGGGTTGTCTTCTCTTCTTTGCCCCCTCAAATAACTCTCAACTGCAAAAAGGAAAGGCTATCAAAGTCTCAAAATACTTAAGTATTTAAAAGTCAGATTTTAACATAATTCTATGCTGTTGTGATTACATATTTACTTAGATGTGGATTACACAAAAATCAGTGGACAGGAAAAAGCCAACTCAAACAATTTTCCAGCAACCTTTCCAAGTTAAATCAAAGGAAATGTTCAGGCAACAAAGAGTTCTTTACTTTAGCAACCAATGCTTAACTACCTTAGGGACTACTACCTTAGGGACTACTGACTTAGATTCCTGTTTCCTGGTAGGTTTCTCATAGATGTTGGAAAGATGTTTCTGGAAGGTCAGGAGGATAACCATTAATTTGTATGTACAAATTTTTTTCACATGAAATGTCTGTTACTCCTATCCTCTTTCTACTTCAATGAAAAGTTTGGTTGCATGTTTGTTTTAGGAACTTGACTAATTAGAAATTTAGTTACCAATTAACTTATTAATAGTCAGCAGCATGTAAGCATCTCATTTGCAACTAAAAGTGATAGGAAAAAAATCTGTCTTTTCTGATACTGTCATTGCAAAACTCATGGAGATAACATTTCCTTTAGTTTCATTTTACTAGATGGTGAAAAACAGAAGAGGGTATCCCGTCTCAGTGGATAGAGCAGGCAACCTCAGCTGATTGAAGTGGTGCCAGAATTTTACCCATGAGGTTCAATCAGAAGGACAAGGATTGCTTCATGTATGCACTCCTGGCCACATTTCTTAAGAAAATGCTATTTCCCAAAGTTTATTTTTGCTTTACTGAAGATGTTCTAATACACTGGAACATTAAGCTATGCTGAAAGTATATAGAAGGTACAAAAATTATTATTTCTATGCCACTAATGTTTTACCTCACATTTAAAACTGTTTCATGAAAAGTAGGCAAGAATAAACATTAAAGAAAAAGTCTAGAGGTATCAGAGTGGAAGTCCTGTTGTAGCTAAGGAAAAGAAGCAGCGCTGCTACTTAAAACAGGATGAGGTTTATCGCATCATTCATTCTCTTGTACCTCTAAAACTGTTGCAGATGAACCTTATTACCCCATCGTGGAAACAAAATTAATTCCCATGGTGGTTATCCAGATGCAGCCGGAGAATCCCTATGTGATTCAACTAAAAGTCAAAACACCTCAGAGGCAGGTGGCCCTCTGCTTCAGTCCCTAACTATCACTACATATATATGTGCAAAAATGTGTGTCATACACTCATACCTGTACACATAGGCATATCTGCACACACACATACTCCCTGAAGTCCTAAGAACCTAAATTGCTCCTTTTAATAATTTGGCACTTTTTCCCACATTTCCAGGACAAAGAACATAATTGTGGTTTGTTCTCCTAGAAACTAGAGTGCTGAGATCAGGTTTCCATTGCCCACTTAAGAAGAGTATTAGAACAATTTAGGACCCAGAAAGTGTATAACTATCATTGTATCCCATACTTCATGTCTCTTCCTTCAACTTTTTCAATTAGCTTGTCCAATGTCATTCATCAGACTTCTTTTTCCTAGAAAAAGAAAGAATCACACTCCTAGTGATACTAGCTTGTACTACAAACATGGGGAAAATCCTACTTCTCACAATTAAAGAAGAATTTTTAATGAGCTTTATAGAATAAAAATTATAACAGCTAAAGACAGCATGTCATATAAACTAGCAAGGACACAAGATCAATATTTGAAGATACAATCAGAGAAAGCCATTATATTTTGTGACGCATTCTGCTGAATTTCCATGGACAGGTATCATAGGAATACACACATATATATATTATATACATAGAACTACAGATAATTTGTTATGGCTATTGGGATGCATGACACACACATGAAATGATGGATTAATCAATAGATAAATGTTGTTTCCAGTTCTCATAGGGTGAGCTGAGTTTATTTGTCCAACTCAGCTAGAGATGTGTCATTGTGGTAGCTTATCCCAAGACAAGGCAGTTCTGTGTGATACACAGAAGTAAAGAACTGAAAGAAACTTTCTTTGACTTTCATTAAATACAAAAATATGCTTAAGACCATTCTTTAGCATCCTGAACATAAGCATCTGTGCTGTAGCAAAGAACCTACATAGATTATGGCAGACAGTTTATGAGACATATGTTTTAAATTGCTTTCAATTCTTAATGTAAATGACTGGAATTATTCTGTATGAATTAAATATAATGTAATACAGATGTTGGAAGTGTTAAAATTACTGGTTTAGGGACAGCAGTTTCTGAACACATTCTGTCGATGAACCTAATTCACACTCAAGAGTTTCTACTGCTTGTCGAAAGTAATGGCATCAAATATAACATAGCTGAATGTGTAACTGGTCAACATTTTACACCTAGATCAGTCCTTTTTGAAAAGTTTAGGCTTAAAAATAGGATATAGTTTAGGCTTAACATTCTTCTTTGCCAATAACACTGATATAAAATATGCTTTCCATCAGAATTTTTTGTTTGTTGAATTAATCTGTTCAACATTTTCTTAGCTACACCTTTCCCTATAAGTAATACAAGCTACTATACTTATTTCTGATCCTTAGATCCACTGAAGGTTTCCTCTTCTGCATTTCAGCACCCTTCCTTTCAATCAAGCCTTATCATGGGCTGTATCTGGGAGGCATTATCTGCCAAGTAACTGCAGAATTGAGCAATAAGCCTCCATTAAATATCTATAAAGGAAGAAAGGCAGTTAAACAAGCTGAACAAAAAGATTTACACTCTTATATTTAAATAGGAAGTCAATTAGGAAATATATGCTTCTGTAAAGAACTGAAAGATCCTGACGCTATTTCTGGAATTAGCATTGTGAAAATTTTATTTTTCAGCTTTACTTAGCATAAAACCATGGTACTATGAAAAAAAATTCACATTTTACCCCAGTTCTAGGGCAAGCCATCAAGAATGCACATTTTACTAAGTCTTGAATAATAATCACACTAAGTAAAAATTCTCTAAGCCTAAAGAAATCCACTTCTTCATATTATGGCCAATATTCAAAAAATCAAAGACAAAGTTTATTAAATTCCCTCTATTAAATTAAGCTCCAGAAAGGCAAATAGCCCAATTATGAACTTAATTTCCACTCACCTTAGCCCTGTGTCACATCAACCTATTGTTAATTTGGAGTTTGTTTGCTTTGTCATAGAAGTATTCATTCACAGTTTTCTCCCCTACTGAGTGATCCTATTAAAGATAATCTCATTTATTTAATCTCCTTTCTGAACAACTATTTTATCCATAGCTCTCTCTGCCATGGTCCTGGTCTCTTAGCCTTGCAGTGTAGGTCAGGGATTTCCAGGTGTGCTGCTGCTAGGAAAAATGAGATTAGCTGTTCTTTCCTCTTTTCCTCTGTTCTTCCCTGAGGGAGCCCATTGGTAGGAAATAACAATTTTCCTGGACATAGAAGAAAATAGTATTTTATTTTCATAGACCTGGTTACCTTTGCCCTTATTTTGACATTGTCATGAGAAACAACTAAACCATGAAGAATTTTAAATGAATTTAATAATTGAAAAATACAGGATCAATGCTGCACATGCCAATTCAAAAATTACATCATCAAAGGAAAAGATCACCTGCTCTCAAGGTCATATCTTGTTAAAATCTCAGATCCACTTAAATTTGTGGATATATGTTCAACAGTCTAAAGGTACATCCCAACATTGATAAATACTGGCAAAAGAAACCATTGGAATTCCTACAAATTATTCAGTGAAATCCTACACCCTTGTACTGTAGCAGAGAAAACTTCTGAAATAATTGATGTCTGCTGGCAAGTGCAGCCAGATGCCTCCCCACCACGAAAGAGGAAGCCTGTTTTCCTGGTGGTGGGAGCCCTTGGTAGGTTATTACAGTACCCCGGCCTGCTCGCTCTCTCCTCTTCTGGGAGCCGTGATCTATGAGCTGTGAAACTAATAATCTTTGCTATTCATTATGTTTCCCCCAAAGCTGTGAAAAATTAACGGGCCATACAGCAAAAATCGCACGTTCTCCATCTAAGACTCTGATCCTTGCAAGTGAATCTTTGCTGCATGGTTGGCTTTGTGCCTCCCTGAGCCCTCATGGTATCAGTGGAGTTCTGCACGGGTCCAACACACCAAGTTCACAAACAGAACCCAGCCTGAAGCAGCCTCTCTCTAACATGAGTCTCGCTGTGACACCATAAGAGGTCCACATACTCAGAAAGATGTCTTGCAAGTGTAACTCTTGGGTCAAAGCCTTTTTTTAAACTAATACTTGTATTCCTTAGGCTAAAACAAATATTTCTGAAAGACTTTGATTATCTTCCAAAACAAAAGGCTTTTAGGTAGTATTTTAGTTTACTTTGAGATTTTTATGGCACAAAGTAGTGAATATAGATCATTCCTATATAATTTTTACATTCAAGGAACTTTAGAAGCTAGAGACTCTAGAAGTAATCTAACTCTAGAATTCTTCTAGCCTAGAAGACTATTTATTGTCTTAATTATTTTTAAATATCTATAGATAAAGAATAAATAATCAAATACACAAAATAAAATGGAAATACCACTGTCAGACAGACTACAGTTTCAGAGATACCACTATCCATTTGTCTGAATTCTCCTATAATTACTAGGCAGTTATTTTTTTATCCATTGTAAAGGCAATGCAAGACCCAGTTTCAGGACACGAATTCAGACATTGTGATAGGAGTGGGAACATCACACAGACAATGTACCAATGAAGACTGCAGCACAGTAATATTTTTCATATCTCTCCAATGGACTGAGCTTTCAAATCTCTCAAAGCAATTCAATAAAGCATGTTAAATACCTAAATACTTCAGTGTCATAATTCAGTATACCAGGTCAAAGAGCTTTCAGCAAAAACAAGGAAATGAGCAGCAAAGGTGCTACGGGGATTTAACATATGTTTCATAATGAGCAAAGGGTACCATAAACTGGCCAAAGATATACAGGAATAATTCCTTTGAAATCATTGAAGTGTGTCCCTTTTGCACTGAGATTTACTTTACTCCTAAATTCACAGCTGCTTTTACAAGCAGAGCATTAGCATGGTCATTCTGAGATGACACAATAGCTCAAATGATTTTTGCTTTGGTGTGGTATGCCATTCATATCATTAGAACAGAATAGCTCTTACATATCCTTATTTAATTACAGCAAAACAGATTGGGTAATCCATTTATGATTAATTAGAAAATTAAATACTGCATTTTATTTATCATTAAAGTACCTTTAGCTGTCACATGAAGGTAATAGGGTAGTGCCATAAAAATCAAGCATTTCTGACATCTTAATTAGCAAATAATTTGTTAAGACAAAACCTGGCATTACAATATTTTCACCTCTCAAATATCAACAATTCATTATTTTAAAGAAAATTAATTTTTTCTGCATTTCAGTTAATATTCTAGGCTAATTACCTGATAATGATTTTGTTACTGAAAGCTGAATCTTTTAAATCTCTGTGAAATGTACAGGTAAGGCAGAAAAAGAACCATTTTACATAGTTTGGAGGCTAAATTTTTTTCTCAGCACAGGTTTTTTTCATAGAAATCTTTATGACAGCTTTAGAGTTATGTTTACTATCACCTATAAAGAAAATATCAGAAATTATTTCTTTAATAAACATTCCTTCTAGTTTTCCTAATATTTATTTTGCTTTCCCTACATAAACAACTTCATCTCTTACCAGATGCATAAATTGTGATAACATCTCCTACATAAGCCAATTTTGAAGTTTTAAAATTAATCACATAAGAAGTTGACCATTCCCTGGAACCTAATTGTGTTTTGCCAAGACTTTCTGGTGGGACCACTCTGATTAATCATCTACTTCTGTTCTCCAGTTCTGCCAGACCTTCTTGCTGCCTAAAAGTAAAATTTATAGCAATAGAAAAAAAAAAAAAAATCTGAATGCTAGTTTCTGGGTTTTTCAACATGTCAAATTTGACCAGCTGTGCTTTCTGCACACATCTGTGGGGAAGATGCAGAGCCACAAGAACTTTTTAGTTATTGATCTCATCTGAAAAGCAGAAGACTAAATGATGCTGGGACTCTGCAGGGAGTTTAAGATCATCACCTCTATATTGATATGAAGATCCCATTTCTGTTCTGGGTCAGGTACAATAAACCAAATTACTCCTTGTATGTACTGCATTACTTTAATCAAGAGTGTTGTCCCAGACTCGTCTGTGGTGGTGTTTGAGGGTCCCTAGAATGAGGGAAGAGATGAGAATCTTGACTCCATGTTTCAGAAGGCTGATTTATTATTTTATGATATATATTATATTAAAAGAAAATTATATACTAAAACTATACTAAAGAATAGAAGAAAGGAGACATCAGAAGGCTGGAAAAGAATGAATAATAAAATCTTGTGACTGACCAGAGTCCCTACACAGCTGGACCTGTAATTGGTCATCAAGTAAAAACAATTCACATGCTGGGTAAACAATTCTCCAAATCACATTCCAAAGTAGCAAAACATGGAGAAGCTGAAGCTTCCCAGCTTCTCAGGAGAAAAGATCCTGGCAAAGGTATTTTTCAGAAAATATGTCAGTGACACTCATCTTTCAAGGGACTGTACGTTTAAGCCTTCAACTCTGCAACACCTGTAATCAAATGGGCCTGTTACTTCAGTGCAGTGGTCACTTCGAGGGGGCCCAAGGGTCATGTTGCAATTGCCTTTCTCTCATTTAGACTGTTATATTTCAGTAAAATAAACACCTCAGGCAGTGCAGAGCAAGCAGTGTCTGACCTCCAGGGCTGCATTGGAAATTAAATGTTTTTATGTTAGCACTTTTAAGAGTGATACCACTGAACTCCCTTCTAGGTAATTCAAAGTCAAGGACTGGTAATCTTATTACCTTCAGAAAACCTTATTTCTGCAAGCAAGAAAGGAGCTTTATAGGGCAAATTATTCTCAGAGTTTTACCATATTTAAGTATACTTATCTACAAATAGATTTTTAAAATGGATGTTGACATTATGTCAGTCTTTTACACTCTCAAGTTACATAATGATACTATTTCCATTTTAGCTATTACATCTTTTTCTTAATATTTATGCATGTTGTCTTTAATACAAGCTGAATGGAATGTGTCTGTCTGTAACACTACATATGTGAATGCTAATGCCATAGAAAAAGCAAGACATTATGCTGCATTCCTGTATTTCAAATAATCTAATTAAAGCAGTTACATTCATCTAACACTTCCTGACATAACTGGTACATAAACAATGCTCAGCATTTCCTAATTTTTGCAACCAGCATGTATTGAACTCCTATAAGTTCAATAAAAGGCAACCAGTCCAGAGCTAGCAAAAATCAGGGAGGGGTACCCAGCACCTGAAACAATATGAACATTTTACAGGCAATATTTTTTTTCAAAGACAACTTTCATTCCTTAATCTTGGAACTACATGGGGGATTTCCACTGACACAAACAAAATTCCATGCTGAAGGCAAAGGGAAGGTATCATCATGGCTATCTACTCCAAGTAAAGTAATTAATAGCTTCTTTTATTATTGCCTCACATTTAAGAAAATGTAAGTATACAGTATGATTGATAAAGGACAAGTGGTGTGAATACAGTTGTGTTTGGATTTGCATCTGAACTTTCTCATATCTGGAAAGTTACTTTGAATGCTGTTTATTCAATGATATCAAATAATTTTACAGGTATCAGTATTATACTCTGAAAAGTAGTTCAAAGTTGTGGCAAGAAAGTGATTTACCTGGAATAATGCAATAAATAATTTCAAGAGCCAGGGACAAATGTTATCAATCTCAATTGTTAGCCATGTACTCTACCCAGGAAAAGATACTTTCAACAGAAAAAAAAAGGCGTTCTTATAACAAGTCCAACAGTTATGCTTTTATGATTAAATGAATCAGCTTACTGAAGTAACCAATGGTCTTCAAGTTTATAGCTGAAAGGATCTTGTTTGTTGTCTACATACAGAAGGTGAGGAGCTAAGGGGTCACTTTCCAGACGAGAAAAGCAAATACCATTAGTATTTTTGAAATCTATCCAAGCTAGAAGTGGTTATAGAGTAGTTGGTATACTGTAATAGTTGGCCTGCTGCTGAACTGAACAGGATACCTGGTCTAGACATTTAGGCACAGATGACAGAATCCTAAATTATACTCTGCTTGAACGTACATTGCATATTTCATACACTTGAACTGCCTAAGTAGACTTCAGTGAGCAAAAACGCTAGGACAATTCATGTATTTTTTCAAGGAAATCAGTTTTTATAGCACTTTCTTTTTAAATTTAATTCTAAAATTACTTTATTCCGTGCAATTTTTGAAGGATAAGGTTTAATGCCACAGCAATAAACTTCAGAAGGCAAATTGTTTTTATTTTCTACTAGCATCTTGTGATCTCTGCTAAGTTCAGTTCTTCCTTCTCTCAGCACAAAACATCTGATATTCAGCTGAAAATTTTCACTGAAGTCAGGGAGCCTTAACTACTAATCTCACCTCTCCAGCAGAGACAGAGGAGAAAGAACAACCTGGGATGCCTTTCCTCTCAGGGAATTTCATTTGTGCATTATAGGGGATTATAACACTCTTGCAGTTAGTTTGATAATACCAAATATTTTGTTAAATATTCAATATAAACAGCTTCAGAGTAGTTGTTGTTCACGGCATTTATTCATGATTGGATATCCAAAACTATCTAATGAAGATAGAATTAGCAACAAAAAATCCTATTTAGAAACATCCTATGGCTTGATGATCAGAACACCATTCCTGAGGACTTATGACAAACCTTATTTTCTATGTAAACAGGAGGAAAAGGTGTTGCCCTCTATGTACTCCACTGTACACTGTAACCACAATTGAAGTACTTGGCAGCAGGTAGATAAAACAGTGGAGTTGCTGGCAGCAGCAGTAGCACCAGTTTGAAGATTCTAAATTTGATTCTAACATGTTTTATTTCAGCTAAAATTATGACCTAAAGTTAACTCAGATTCATTATTTTAACTCAGATTTTCACATCTGTCAAAACTCCAATTGCAAATTAAATATGGAAAATAAAAACAGGAATGAAAAGGAGCAGGTAGACGTTGGTATCTCATACAGATTTTGTTTGCCTGGCAAAGAAAGAGATCATTCTCATTCACCTTATTTTTGCCAAGTAAATATTTCCCACAAGGGGCTTAATAATTGCAAAGGGGATGGGTTTCCTAAGGATATTGTGGCGTCTCCTTCCTTAGAGATACTAAAAAACTGTCAGGATTCCACAGCAACTGATTGTGGCCTCTCTGAGTTAGGGAGAGGCCTTGATGAGTTGTTGAGGGTGCCTTGCTGCATTGGGTGAATTAGGAGGCTTGGATCAGTTGCCCTCCAGAGATATGTACACAGCCCTGAGTTTAATGTCCATGAGGCCAAAGGGAAGAGTGAGTAAACATGAAGCAAGTAAATGGCTGTCAACTCTTCAAATAAAGCAAAAGGAGAAGAAGCCAAATTGCAAATTCCATCAAAAACTAAATCATGCCAAAGCAATCTCTTTTCTTTCTCAAACACATTAATGGCCCCCAGAGCAAAGGAAAGCACTAATCACGTGTATTGGGTTTGTAAAAAAAAGTCTTTTGATAAAGTTCCATGTAACATTACACGCACCTACAGAAGCATGAGCCAGAGGAAAACAGTACTGGGTAATGCCAAAATGCCAGTTGTCATTACTAGCACACTGTCAACATAGCTGCTTGAGCACAGTTTAACATATGGTTTTTAAAACTTTATTCCACCGTTACTCAGATTTTGAGGGGGAAAAATTGGGGAAAACCCCGTATGTGTTTATTAGATATAAACCAAAATGAAAGAGAGAATAAACACGCTAGATGACAGTATCTGAAAATAAATTTATAAATTTCGAGTCAAAGTCTGAAAGGTACTACTTAGTTATATGAGACTATCACCCTCGTAAACTCACAATTTCTTACAGGTAGAAGAGTTTCATATGTGTTTAGATAGAGATATATTTATTTGTGTGTATATAGATATCCATATGTGTGTAAATAGATATTTATATACTGTGTTTATTTGCGTATGTGTACTTAAACGTCAGCTAAGGCAGGTGAAAAATAACATCATGGACAAGATCCCCCCCTCCAGGGAGGAACAGAAATTATTCCATTCAATGGGATCTTGTGAACAGGAGTCAAATCAAGGCTTTAGGAAGTTTTGACAATCTGCAAGGTCCTTTAATAGAGTTATTAGCAATGTCTCATTGGAAGTGGAAAAGCTATGATAGATCTGGTAGGCATTTGACCTTTCTGCTGAACAGATCATTACTATCAAGTAAGATTAAGAGTGGTTTCCTGTTCTAGTCTGACTTGAAGCTTAACCACACTGGGGAAGAGCATATGCTGCAGGAATTGATTTACTGTTGGAAACAAAAACATACTGGAAACATTAATGTAGAACAAAATTGAATCCCCCAGCCCTCCACCCAAAAGAAAAGAACAGAAAGAAACACTTGTGAACATGCCTGCAGCATTTTCATAGCCATAAACTAACTAAATAAAAATAATTTTTAAAATAGTATACTGAAATAGTTTGTCATCTACATGCACAGATATTTTAAAATAATTTTTCCTAATTTTCATTCTAATGAAAATCTTATAAGCCCAGTAATCCTTCCATACCATTGTTTTGCAACAAGTACAAAGACATTCCCTAGACTTAATCTCTGACAGAAAAAAACCACAAACATCAAAACTAAATAAAAAAATAAGGGAGTCAACCAAAGTATTGCTACACCAAAATATAGTATGTATTCCTCAATTCTTGTTTGTAGAATTTTGTTTATCAATATTATCCATTGCTTTGGAATTACCAGTTACATTCTTCAACAGAGAAAAGTGTGTGCATTTCCAAATGTCAACAGTAAGCATCAGCAGATGTATGGAAAAACAGGGCAAGCTTACTAACAGATTTCTGCTGATTTGTACTTCATGTTGCAGTCACTGCAAGTAATCTAACCAAGACAGTGGAGAGGTTATCCAGAATGACACAGTTAAATTACTGCACAAGTTTTTGCCAATTTAGACATGTAAATCTTATTTAGATGGTGATACCAGCAAAAGGAAGTGAAGTAACAGGTCGTGATAGCACAGAGCCTGAGGTACAGTGTGGGTGGTTATTGGAGAGGAGATTGATCCTTTTCCAGAGTTCTCAGTTTCGAACTCTGGAAAGTAAATAAGCAACTTGTGAGATTCATTTTAAAAGTGTTTCAACGGTTTCAGTTTTACTCAGTGATTTGTACTGTCCTCAGTTATGAAATCTATGAAATCATTTTTATGGCTTATTCATCTACAAATCAATAAACCAAATGACATGCACAGACTGCACCACCTGCAGCATCTGATAATCTTACTTAGGCTGTCTGTAAACATGACATCCATTCCTTAAAACAAGTCCAGGTGCTACATCACAGAAGCCAGGCACTTGATTATTCACAGCTTGTTTTTCTTAGGATAATCAGTGCCTGGTGAGAAGTCAGGTCAGTTGGACAAACACTGCAATTTTTTCAAGTTACTGTGTGTCCTTGGATTCCTTTCCTATGGAGCAATACAATAAGCAGGTCATGTTATCTTCCTTGAATCTTAGCATCTTGATATCCCATCCACCCAGGAGGGTAATCATCTGTTATATACATGAAAATCAGTAAAAAAAAAAAGAAAGGAAGATTATTTTTCAATATTCAAAATGACAAGTGAGTCTGAACTTTTACCTTAGTAAGACAGCTATCATATGGACTAAATGGTTTGGCAATACCTGGTTTATTTACTGCAGAGAAATTCACTCAGCCTTTCAGGAAGAAGAAGCTATGGCAGGAATGTAATAGAAACAAGATGGTCTTATTGTGCTCGAGAGGGAATGTCAGTATGGCCTGGCTAACTTTGCTTAGTCACTGTAGAACACGCTGCTGGGAGGAATGCTTGCAGTGGGGGCTGCTGATAGGTAAAAAAATGTAGGAAGGGATTAAGTATTTTCACAGAAGTATAGAAATATAGTGAATTAGCCAAACATTTAAGACAGCTGTTGTAAATGTCTGTCCTCTGGGAAGAAGTTTTCTCAACAATACCTAAAGTACAACACTGTTACACGAGATGAAAACAAGAGTGCTCGGAATTGCTTACCGGTTGGCTGTGTACCAAATTTATGAGTCCATATGAGGCACAACTGAAACAGATAGTAAACCATCATGTTCTAGTACTGAAGGCTTCCAGTCATTTACATGATTCTTTCAGCAAATTGAATGTGAAAATTATTTATTAATTGTGTAATACATTACTTCTTATATAGTTAATATCAGGTAATGTCAGCAAGTTAAAGAGTTTAATGAAGGAAGTATTGATATGAAAGACACCTATAAATTATTAAAGAATTCTAGCTGAAATACATGGAAATGAAAAACCACATGTCAAAGCCTACTTCTCATTCCAGAAATTTACAACCTGAAAACCAAAAAGCATCAAATAACTAAACATTTCAAGTAATAAACATGAAAAAGTCCACTTGAGGACTATATTCAGAAACTTAAAAATACAGTCTATAAAAAAATTTGTGCTTCTTTTTGCACTTGTGTGGAAAAGCCACTGAAATGCATCAGACATGGTGTGCTGATGCAACCCTGTAACTTTTAGGCAACTGTATTGCACCCACCTACTGAGGAAAAATCAGCAAAGGTTTTCTTGTCTACGTGCCACAGAATTCTTAACAAGTTAGCACAGGTAACACAGGGTAATTTATGAATGACTTAGTTCAGCAACTGCCTACATTTGCAAGTCAAAGGACAGCCCATGAACTTTTATGTGAAAGCAAATATTAAACTAAATTCTACCCTAATTATAAGTTTTTGTTTTTCTCTTTTCAAGCAACTGCATTTTTCTATTAGTGGGTACAAGACAGTAAAAGAAGTTTCAGTGACACCACTCATAACTAAATTCATGCAAGAAAAAGAAAACATTATTGGCAACACACATCCAGGCAGTTTCTTGAATCAAAAAGAAATGATTACAAAGCATTTATCAAAGAGAAATAGAAAACAACACAATCTGAAGAAATAAAACATTTTACCAACAGTATTTGGTAGAGAAGAAATTACCAACAGTAAATGGTAGGAAGAAGTTGGGTTCCCAAAAATGTGCTTAACCCTGCCAAGATGAGCAGCTCTTAGCAGCTATATCAAGTTTATACATTGCAACTACCTCTGAAGCACCAAGGACACAAGATCTCTGTTTCTTTTCTTAAGAGGTGTAGCATGTCAAGGCACTGAGAGAAGCTACAAATCCCTGGATGGGAACTGTAATATTCTGCTGTACCAACAAAGCTTTCTGACAGCTACGATACTAAACGTACATTATATGTGCATACTGTTCTGGAATACTTTAAGTATCTCCCTAAAATCAAGTGAGGAATTCATTTTAATGCCAGAATAACTGCAGATGGTTTATCATGAGGTATTCTGTATGCAATGTCTGTGCAGAGCAGCTGTATCAATGTTGT
Organism: Melozone crissalis; assembly: GCF_028551555.1. Taxonomy (NCBI): domain Eukaryota; kingdom Metazoa; phylum Chordata; class Aves; order Passeriformes; family Passerellidae; genus Melozone; species Melozone crissalis. The sequence goes on along the minus strand of NW_026535783.1, from coordinate 30,871,186 downwards.
TGAAGCAGAGCCTATTTGTATAAATAAGAGAATATACTGCACAGATATAACTCAGTAACTGATAAAAGAGGTCACTAGGTACATCACTACAGATCAAATGACCTCAGCCAAATCCTGAAGGGCCAACTCTGTCCTGGGGTGCATCAGGCCCAGCACCACCAGCCAGGCAAGGGAGGGAATTGTCCCACTCTGCTCTGCACTGGGGCAGCCTCACCTCCAGTGCTGGGGGTGGTTTTGGTGGCACAATATTAAAAAAAACCATTAATTTATAGGGCAGCATCCAAAGGAGGGCCATGAAAAAGGTGGAGGACCTTGAGGGGATGCCATATGAAGAGTGGCTGAGATCACTGATCTATTCAGGCTGGACAAGAGGAGACTGAGAGGAGACCTCATTGCAGTTACAACCTCCTTGTGAAGGGAAGAGGGGCAGGCACTGATCTCTTCTCTGTGGTGACCAGTGACAGGACCTGAGGGCATAGCCTGAACTTGTGTCGGAGGAGGTTTAGGTTGGATATTAGAAAATAGTTGGGTACCCAGAAAAACCACCAGGGACCGGAACAAGATCTCCCAGGGAAGTGATCACAGCACAGTCTAACACAGTTCAAGGCACATGCTATGATTCTTGGGGATGGTCCTGTGCAAGGCTGAGAGGTGACTTCTGTGATCCTTGAGGGTTCTTCCAAGGTAGGATTTTCTGTGATTCTCTGATTGTTTCAAGGCCCTTTTGTCTGCTGACCTATTGCAGTAGTCTACCATGGCTGTGTTTAGATGGTATGTTATGATTAAATCATTCTGTGTTTCAAACTTGTGACTCAGATACATGTTTTCTTCTTTCTTACTGCTTAACTCTCTTCTTTTTTTCCTCTCCTCTAAAATCAGAGGGTGTACAGAGTACAAAATAGGTTACTGGAACTATTTTACAGTATAAGTTGCTTTCCATTTCTGTCATAATTATGTCCTATCAATCATGCTTTCCCTTCTCATTTTATGATATTTTGGGTTGCCTATTATGGAGAAGAGCAATGAATGTGCCCTAAATACAAAAGACAAGACCTGATATATCATTCATGCCTGGTATATTTTACTTCTTGTTAATACTTGCATGAATGTGGCCAGCTGCTGAAAGGCCCTAAAGTATCACCTGAATGCATTAATTGTAACCACTTAAAGCTGAGGTCTGGGGGATATGCTTCTTTTCCCTCTACTGATCAGTTGACTATATGCATCAGTAATTTCAACACAACCATGCTGTTCTTATTGATTTTCTAGTATGGATCAAAAGTTCTTATTTAATAAGGGTTGCTTTCTCAAGAAGAGGTACCTTGCAACATTGTTGATATCACAAAATTTTCATTGACAAGCACCTGCCTCAAGTATTTTTAAGAAAATTTTCAGGCATTGCTAGAGACTTCATGTGTCAAGACCCAAAATGATCCTATTATAGAAAAGTCCTCCTGTAATAAAAATATTTGGGGTGTGTTACAACAACCAGAGTTCTCATACTGCTTGAAATTATTTATGTTAAAAAACAAAAGGAATTGCAAAGACATGATTGCAGGGGGTGCATTTCTTCCACTCACTTTAATGACTGTAATAATAGAAGCCAAACAAAATAAAAGGATAAAGCTGAAATGTACTGGAATTGGAGAGAATATAAAACTAAAAATACAACCTCTGATGTGAATACTGTGAAAACCTTTCTATGTTTTACATATGCAGAGGAAATGGCAGTGAAACGAGTGAAGCTGAAATACTAGTCTAATCCTCCATCTCCTGCCAAAAAACCCAAACCAAACCAGAAAAAGCCAAAACAACAAAACCACACAAGAAAACAAAAACCAGAGAACTCCCCCTACAACCTGTAAGTCTCATCTATTACTCTGCACATGAAATAGTCTTTGAAATGTTTTAAAGATGTCAACTAAATGTCCATACCTCATCAATAAAGATGGAAAAACCTTGCCATGAACTTGCAGAGGCATTGATTGTGTGGTCTTTACTCTAAAATATTTTTTCTATGTATTAGTAACTTGCACGATTTATAGACCAGTTCTAGACATCTTAAACACTGCTACCACCTGCTGGCTAGTTTACATTTGAATGCACTAGCTTGCCAGCAAAGTAAGAAAGGAGAAAAAGAGGAAAAGCATATTCTGAAATGCTTTTCAAAAATAATTTTGCTTTGTTATTCCATCAACTTTATATAATTCATCTCCTTCTGTTATCATAGATGAAAAATTTTAGCGTCATAGCGTCACTATAAGTGACTCTTTCTTATTTACAGAACGAGTCACTTATAGTGAGTGGCCTGTGATATTGCTTTCCTCCATTTTCACTTTTATTTCCTATAATACACCTTGTAACTGGGTCACTGTTGTCTGCTATGTAGACTTCCATGTTAGAAGAAAAATATATCAGTACTCCATACTACTCTTTTACCAGTGTTGAAGTCATTGTTATGGTGTCTATAGATCAGAAAAGAAAAATAAAAACATCTCTTGAAAAAGTTGAAAAAATCGTCAGCGGTGTTTACTTTGTATTAAAAAGACAGAAACACAGTAGTTATCATGACAACTGAACTTTGCAGGGTTATGCCAGAAAAAGTTCTTATCTCTTGATGTTAATTAAATTAAATTATAGCAATATAATTCCATGTTTTAAAACTTACTGTATCTGCCTTAAAAATTAGAAATTCGTACAGAAAGAAAACACTACAAGTGAAAAGTATACTGTTTCACTAGAAAAATGTTGAAAATCTTGCCTAAAATGATTTCTAATAAAGTTGTGTATCAAGAACTTCCATTAAATATCCAAATAAAGAGGAATACAAGTCCCTGTTTAACTATCTGCTTGGAAAAAACCCAGCTAGTACTATCCAGCAGTGAAATCCACAGGCAAAAGAGCAATAAGGAGCCTAAGACAAGATACTTGGATCAGGATCTACACTTCTTCACATTTCTTTTATTTTCAAAGCTGTGATTATGGTCCAACCCAGATTACAGGTTCAGATCAGAATATCTCTAGATTTCAGGTACTCTTTGCTGTCTCTAGCCCTTCTTAAAGGAGGTATTTGGTCAAAAACTGGGAAAATGATGGCCAGAGATGGTGATGCATGTTTCTCTAGTTCATCACTGAAGAACTGTATTCCTGCATATAATAATTTCTTGGTAACACTAATTTTTTCTGTAACTTTTTCTAAAATTCTATAAAAATTTCAAGATTTTGGTATTTTCCTCAGGTTGGAATGAGTCGTTAGGCCAGTTCTCAAGTAGAGTTTGGGTTTTTTAGTTTTATTCCCCATGTTTTATAATCTTAGTGTTCAGCACAAAATACAAAAAAGTGTCTGTGCAAGATTCTAAATTGTTTAATGCTTGTGTATGATACAAGTGAAAATTCACTGATTAACACTAGCCAAGTTTTTGCTGTAGTATAATCAAGAACAGCATCCGAGCCTCCAGTTTTAGATCAAAGGGGGAACTTTTGCCATTATATTCTTTCTTGATTTATCACCCCATTAAAAAACCCCAGACCTGAGCTTACAGAAAAAGGTGCATTTAAACCTTACATTTTCAAAACATTTAAGTGCCTCTTTCATTTTACCTCTTTAAATATTAGTTTTGGTGAGAAGAGAAGCAATCGGACAAAAGTAAAAGAAAAAAAATATGATTTCTCCTGTCATCCTGACAGCTGGGTTGAAACCAAGATATGCTAGCAATATCATAAAAATATCTCACTGGATTTTTAAGATTTCTAGGCCATTTTGTATACCAGATAGCTCTGATCAATCATCCCTTTTTTAATGCTTATGTTAACAAAACTTTTGTTGTTAACAAAACTTCGGTTGTAAACAAAATTTTCATTATATTAGTCAGTATTATGCCGTGCTGTTTGGATAGCGGCTGAAATTGAATATACTTTTCCTAGGTTTCCTAAAATCACCAAATCTTTAAAGTGATGAAGTAACAAAATGCTTTTAGCCATTGAATATTCCTGGCTAACCAGTCTGGAGAGTAATTGAATTTAAATGGACTACCAAATAGAGAGAAAAAAAGAGGAATAACAAGGTGGAAGGCATAATATGAGGTATAAATTCTGCTGCAAAGCATGTTAAGGATAGTGTTGCCAGCATTGGCTTATTTTGCTCCTGTTGACGTCAGAGGGGCAAAGATTCTATCCTAAGGGTTCATAAACACTTATAACATGGTGACCAGGCCTTTTCTTTCCTCTTTCATCAATGTTAGTTCCAGAGGAACAGAAACAAGAAACTAGTTAGTGTATGCAGTTACCATGTTAAAAATATTTTTGTTATTTGATGCTATGTGGCAGTGGCTGAACCTAAAACTGGAAGTTTTCTTTCTTACATCCACATATATGTCCTACTGTGGGATCTAGCAACATGTGGTTTACACGGGAACACCGGTTGCTCTGTCATTTTGTGTGCTGAACAGAACAAGTTCCAAGAAGTGAGCCGTTAAAAGTTTGGAAATGTTGTTCCACTGCATCAGTTGTTCCACATTTGGCTCTTTCCAAATATTTCCTGAGGTTGCTACTATGCATACTAACTAACCAACTTCTCAGCTGAGCCTGTTCAGGGTGGTTTTCATATTCTATAGCTGCATAAGAACCCAAGCCCCAGCACTTTAACAGGAGTTGGATTGTTTAGACTCGAGTATCAAAGTGACTTTAAAAATAAACTCAGCATATAAATGATTCTATTTCATTTCTAACAACATCTCAACATCTGATTCATTCTTCAAATAAATTTCTTTTGGCACAATTTGCACGTATCTGAAAACCACCATGTAATTTGGCACAAGGCTACACATTTGGCAGCCTCTGCTCAAGAAAGGTCCAGAACAAGAACCATGAGGGATATCACAAGCCAGCACAGAGGTGCATTAGGCAAGTTGCGTGGAGAGGATTTCAGAATGATTGCTTTCACCATGTCCAATCAAATCCAATGCTATTGTTTTCTTGCTTTCAAAAGCATTAAAGCCATGTAGAAAAAATACATGCGTGTATCCAAGACTTTCTCACTCCATTCAGAGTGCCCCTCCCTATCTCAAGCTCACTTAAGATCTAGAATTTTCCATTTTCCAGAAGACATTTTCAGAGTGGCAACCTCAGGATATAGAAGTGTAAAAGTATTTTTATTTATAAGTAGTCAATACAAACATTTTGGAAATTCAGACATTTGACATTTTGTTCGGGCATCCATCACAGACTATACATACACTGCATAAAGTCCTATCTCATAGTCATTTCATAGTCATCATGAAAAGTTTGTATGATGTAAAATAAATTCCACTTCAACTGGGGAAAAAAATAATTGCTTCTGCGTATTTATTGCCTTAGTGTGCAGAAGGGAAAAGTAACAAAAACAAAAACAAAACAAAATCCAAAACAAATCCCAAAACAAAAACAAATAAAACCCTAAAACCAAAAACAACCCCCCAAAATACAAACAACCAAACAAAACAACTAAAACCTAAAACCAACAACCTGGCAAGAATTTAAATTCCATAGATGTTTAAAAGTTCCATCATTACAACTAATTAACTTCATATTCCCATATGAGGAAGGAGTAATATTGTGATCCAGCTAGTTGGCTCTAACCTCCTTATTCCCAAGGAAAGCACAAAAAGAAGTTGGTAGAAGTGACACAGACCCAACACCAGCTCCAGACCACCATGTATGGCCAATGCCTGGTGACACAGAGGCATTAACCCAGCTTTGGCTCACGCAGAAAGCAGCACCTCAATTGCAGCAAAAGGACTTTTATTCCACAAATTGAAGTCTAAGTGATGAATGGAGTTTGCTGAAGTTCAGTTCTTAATAAGATGTTACTCAACAGTTTTACAATAATCGGGGGGGGAAGGATAATATTTCATGTGTTTTTTAAAACAAATTAATTTCATATTAGTTTGTTGGTATTTTTTAAAATTCTTCTTAGGCTCCTTGTAATCTGATTATACTTTTTAATGAGACCCCTGAATCTTCACCCTGATTCTCTGGCCAATGGCAACATTACAGAGACTGAACACCTTTTAGAAGAGATGGGATTTTGAAAAGGCTAGGTGAAGGACATGGAAATAAAGCCTTCTGTCTGTGGTTCTGGCTGCTGAGGATGTGAGAAAAGGAGGGGAGGTGGCCCTCCAAGCACCTGAACATATGACTGGAACATCCCTCCCACGTACTGTGGTTGGTGCTTCAATTTCAACCTTGTGACATTTTCATTTCCAGTTCTGTTTCTTTGAAAGAGGAAAAAGGAGAATTCCCCTGAGGGCCAATTGGATGAGCTTGAAAGTGCATTGTTCACCTGGAAAATTTGCATGAAAATGACCACATTAACTATGTTCTATATTCTCCACTAATACTGTCTGCTATCATTTCAGTGGAGAGACCACAACTAGACCACACTAAGCCATGCACAATTAGGGATCTGTATCTCTCCTGAACCTTTGTAAATTCTATTTCCCTTAGAAAATGTTACACACAGAAGTACAGATCTGTCAAGATAGTCCTGTGTTTCCTCCAGAAAATAAATCTTGCCAATTATAAACCTCTGAGGAGGGAATGATACTCAGTGAGAAAGATGAAGCGCAACATGGAGGCCTATTCCTGCACCTTCTGCTTATTCTTGAGAAGGTACTTGATATTTCATGGGCTTTCTCACAAGGTGGAATTTCTATTTCATTGTCTGTACAGGCTTCATAGGAAAACATTTCTTACCTTTCTCAAGAAATCAGTGTAAAGTGAAAATATGAGCTTCTTAAATGCTCCTAGAGAAGCTGGTTACCTTTGTTAATTAGTGAGTGGTTCCTTATCAGTGCAGGGATGGGAAAGCAGCTTATATTAATCCAACTCAATAACTTCAGGGGAACATTTTTTCTTAAGATAAAGCAGTCTCTAAAGGAAAATCACAATAAATAAAAATTGCAATTCCTACACATTCCACCCTTACAAAACTGTTTTGAAAGATTTCTCACATTTACCTGGTCAAAACAAGATTGTTTATTAAGGTATGTTAATTTTTTAATCACTTATGCTCTTAAATAGCAAATCATATCTCATCCTGTTTTTTCTAACTCAAATCCTACCAGCTACCTTCAAAAGAGGGGTTTTTTCCTTAGACTAAGTTCTGAATCTTTTAATCAGATCTAAAAGCTTTCTGTCCCTACTTCTGGACTTCTCTCCAAGGTGCTATGTTTGAAAAGGTGTTCATTTTACTCCTGCCATTACTCCACCACCACCTTCAATGATGTGGCTTTGTTTCTTAATTCTTTGATATTGGGCATATCCCCCATTTCTGGAATACCATAGAGATGTTTTTTTCAACCAAATACTTACATCAGAACCTGTCACTGAAACAGGACTTGTTATTAAGTTGCTTCATAAGGCACTTTATTTCAAAAAGCCATCTTCCAGATAATATTTTCATCTTGGGGACCAACATATATGGGGATGTGTTCTAGTTGGGATTTTTTAAACACATATGAAATATAAATTCTTATTTCACGAACTATGTCCTTCTCCAAGTTCTAAAAACCCTTCAGCTCTGTGTTTTCCATCTTTAGTAAGAAGAGCAAATCAGTAAAGGTGTACAACAAAATGTGTTTTTTCATGGGATCTTTCTATAGTAAAGAAAACTGCTTTTAGGGAAAAACTATATAATACTATAGTAAATTCACGCAAAAAAGCAAGTAGCATGGAATATGTGAATAAAATGACCTGAAAAGACATGTAAGGTAACAGCTTACTAAATATACTTTAAAAATTGATAATTACAAGGGCCAAGGGGAGAATGGCAGAAACACCTGACTAAATCCATTGAGTGGGAAACAAAACACAGGGTGAATGAAAGACAGTGTCTTTCATTCAGAAACGGAGAAACACAAGGTGGTGTATACTGGCAGGAAGAATCCCAACTCTCCTTACAAAAAGGGACATGAAGGCAAGTGCCTATTGCCACTCCTGAAGCAGGATTTTAGGGCTGCAAATCTCATAAAAGCATTATCTTTTCCTTTTTTAAGCCTTTAAAGTACTAAAGGGCCACAATGAAGAAAAGACTCCCTCAAACATTTTCTTATCCGGGGTGAACAACCCCAGCTCTCAGCCTTTCTTCAGGAGAGGTGCTCCAGCCCTCTGGTCATCTTCAATGATGTCCTTTGGACCTGCTCTAACAGGCCTACATCTTTCTTGTGCTGAGGACCCCAGAGCCAGATGCAGAACTCCAGGTGAGGTCTGTATCTGTGGGGTAGAGTAGAAGGAGAGAATAACCTCCCTCAACATAATGATCACTTCTCTTTTTATGTAGCCCAGGGTATCATTAACATTCTGGGCTGGGAATGCACACTGATGGCTCATGTCCAGCTTTTCACCCGTGACAACCCAGAAGTCCTCCACAGGGCTGCTTCTGTGACTTCTCCCCATCTGTATTTATATCTGGGATTGTGCCAACTCAGGTGCAGCACCTGGCATGTGGATTTCTTGAACTTCATTAAGTTCTCTTGGGCACAATTCTCAAGTTTATCCAGGCCCCTCTGGAACACATCCCATCCCATCAGTTGCGCTGCTCAGCTTTGTGTCATCTCCAAACCTGCTGGGGATGCCCTCAATCCCACTGTCTGTGCCATTGGTGAGGACACTGCAGAGCACCAGTCCCAGCCCTGACGGACATCACTTGTCACGGCTTCCACCTGGACAGAGAGCACAACGCTCTGGTGGCATCCATCCTGCCAATTCCTCATCCACCGAATCAAATACATGATCAAATCCATCTATTAAGTCTGTGTCTCTCCAATTTGGAGATGAGAATGTGATGTGGGACCATATCAAAAGCCTTACAGAATTCTAGATAGATGACATCTGTTGGCCTTTCCATGTTGACTGTTGCTGTCACTCCATTGTAGAAAGTCACCAGATTGGTCAGGCACAATTTGCCCTTAGTGAAGTCATGCAGGCTGCCTCAGAACACTTCCTTGTCCTTTATGTGCCATAGTGTATCTTCTAGGATGCTCCGTGATCTTCCCAGACACAGAGAAGAGGCTCACTGTCTGTAGTGTAGTTCCACAGATCTTCCCTTCTCCTCTTTTCAAAAATTGGAGTGATATTTCCCTTTTCCAGTAACCAAGGACTTTGCTTACCACCATGACTTTTCAAATATGATGGAGAGTGGCTTGGAAACAATAGCAGTCAGTTCCCTCAGGACCTTGGGATGTATCTAATCAGGTTTCATCAACAGGTGGCTCTTCAGGTTCAAGCGGTCCTGAACCTGCTCTTCTTACTGTGGGAAGGACTACACTTCCCCACAACTGTGTCTATAGAGAAAAAGCTTGTGTAGCCAAAGCTCAACTGGAGTTGAAGCTGGCCATAACTTTGGGGGACAAAAAATAGAGCTTTTTCCAAAAGTATTAATGGCAAAAGGCAGTGTAGCAATTACAACAACCAGTTACAGGATGAGGATGGTCATCGCACAAACAGGGACATGGACAAGGCAGAGTGTTTAATGCAGTCTTTGTCTCTATTTTCAACACAGATGAGAGACCGGGGGTCTCAGTGCCCTGAGCTGGAGGACCATGACTGCAAGAAAGATCAATTTCCTGTTGACCCTGAACTTGTGCAGGATCTGCTGGGTAATTTTGTCCCAGTTTTTCAGAAGGGCAAGAAGGAGGTCCTACAGGCCTGTAAGTCCCACTTAAGTGCCTAGCAAAATCATGGATTTTTATTATTTATTATTCTGGGAACTACTGAAAATTGCCTGGACAACAATGCGATCATTGCACCCAGCACAGCTTCATGAGAGGAAAGTCTTGCTTGTCAAATGTAATTTTCTTCTACGACAGGGAAACCCATCCAGTTGATGTGATCTTTTTGGATTACAGCAAAGCTTTTGTTACTGTCTCTCTCAGGACCCTCCTGCAGAAAATGTCCAGCCCACAGCTGCATAAACACATCATGTGGTGGGTGAGCAGCTGGCTCATGGGTCAGGCACAAAGGGGTGCAGTGAATGGGGTGACATCAGACTGGTGTGACCTGTCACTAGTGGGGTTCCACGGGGCTTCACAGGGTTCTGTCCTTGGCCCACTTCTCTTTAACATCTCCATAAATTACCTGGATGTGGGACTGGAAGGAATAGCAAGTCAGTTTGCTGACACTAAATTGGGAGTTGCTGTCAATTCCCATGAGGGCACAGAGGCCCTGCAGAGAGACCTGGATAAATTACAGGCCTGGGAAATCACCGGGTTTAGGTAGGATGTCAAGAAAAGGGTAATGGAACAGGCTCCTCAAAGAAGCTGTTACAGCACCAAGCCTGACAGATTTCCTGAAGCATTTGGACAATGCTCTCAGGGACATAGTGTGATTCTTGGGGTGTCCTGTGCAGGGCCAGGAGTGGAACTTGATGATCCTGATGGATTCCTTCCAACTCAGGACATTCTATAATTCTACAATTTTAAGCTGAAAAGTAGCAGAACTCAAGATAATTTTCTGAAATACCTCGAAGATCTCCCACTCCTTTAACTGTATTTACTAGAGGATGCTTGAAACCTCCTTGAAACGTGGCATTCTTATTTCAGTGTAAATATAGCCTTTTTCTGAATGCTAAAAAATAACCACCTGCTAGATATGTTTCTCCTGAAACAAAATAAGTGTCAGACCTTCATTGGATTAGTATGTGTCAAGTTAAAATAACAAAGTCATGGGAATTTTTTGTAGTTTGAGCCAAGTAATCCTTAATAGTTACCACTAGAAAACTATTAATAATACAAAGCAACAGCCATTGATGCCTAAATATTTCTGTGTTCGGTTACCTCACATTAGCAAAACCTCACTTCTAACGTAGAGATTCCATTCTTTAGCCATAGAAGACCGTGTGATCGGTACCTGTCCCTCACAACGCCACCTATTTGTCGCATGCGCCTTTGGTTTAAGCAGATCACCAGAACTCTCTTGCTGAAAACATTCAGATGTTTCACTGATACTGTGTCAAGTAGTTATCTCAGATAAGGGGCAAGACAAAGCTCTTACTTCATGTAGCGAGATATTTCTGAGTGAAAGAGCTTCTCAGCAAAAAGAGGTCTGAAAATGCAAGACTCAAGAGTACTCATTGTCCCCACCAAACAGGGCAATAACTTAAGCCTCTTTATTTTTTTTTCAGTGAGGTTTGCAGCCAAGATTATACTTCAAATAACCTTTTAACCACAGCTGTTAGATGGAGGCTGACAACATTCCCTTCTGAGCAACTTTCAGAGATAACATACCCCAGGCTCCTTATTGCATCCTTTCCCTTTCTCTGATAGAAAATCCTTCTTGGGCTCCTATCTATCTTATCCACATCACCATGAAAGTAAGGAAAAAGTTTTAGTTCATTTTTTCTAGACAAAATTAAAGTAGGGATTGTTATTGCAATGTCGATGGCCTGACCCTTGTCAGCGATTACAAATGAAATAGGTGCTCTGGGACCTGATGTCCAAAAGTCAGATCTCTGGCAGACAGGTGGCTGGTAGTACAATTTACTCAGTCAGGTCTCTCATTCAGCAGAGACCAGATACATAAATGCACACTGCACAACTCATAATGAACGTGTCATGCCTTAAAGGATCTGTCCTGATTTTTTCCCACATACCTTTATTGTTCTCTCAGGAAACCAAGCATAATTGCCATCAGTGTATCAATTTGGTCACTATTCAAATGGAAAAGCTTTCCTTTAGACACCTTTGACACACATTTTAAAATAGGGAGGAAGTAAACATCAGGACAGTTGTATAAGGCTCACTTATTTTTAAATGTAGCTTTTTCTTTAGAAAATGTCTCCACAGGGTTATAAGTCATGGTATACAAATAGATATTTAAATCATTTTGTGGCCTCTGAAATGCATAAAGCAGTTAAGGTGCTTCATATTTCTCCAGTCTGTGTTTACTGACTGCATCTTGGCAATGAATATTTTGTTTTCCATTGACATTTCTTTGCTAGGTCACAAGTTAAAAACTTCTTGGGTCTATTTCCTTGTAACAAATTTTCTAGGAAGAATCTCATCAATTTTCTAGTGAAAGCCAAGCATGGTGACAACAAAAACTAGACTTTTCCTAGATTTTTAATTTCCAATTTATCTTCCAGTCAGAAAACCAGTATGTTTTTATTTAAAAAAAAAACAACTAACCAAACAAACAAAAACTCCAAAAAACAGGCAGAAAACCAAATCAGCACAAGATAACAGAGAGAGGTCATAAGGAACTTAAAAGTAAGATTTTCTCCAAAGGTTAATAATGCCTTATTTCTTTGAACTACTATGTACTATCAGATTCTACATCTTTTCCCAGGAAAAGAAAAAGTGTAAAAGAAAACTAATATTAGGGGAGAATTTAAGCACTGGTCTTCTCTATGCGAAGTTCACTGTTTTCAGAAATCATATTACTGCATCAAACACACATGTTTTTCACTGTACCTCACATCAGAGCTATGAATCTGGCCTTTATAGCTGAACCTGGCAGGTTCAGCTATAAAGATGCACAAACTAAGGCCCCAGATGAAAACACCTACAAATCACACTAGTTCATCTGTAAATACAGATGTTTTGCAAGCCTGGGCTGGTTATATCTCCAAGGATTAAATTTACCTTTTAAAAGCATTGTCCTCTGAGTAGAAGTTTACCTGAGAAGAATTGCCCAATTGTACTTTGCTCTATCTCTTCACCTTTTCAATGTTTAATGCCTTCCAAAGTACTGCATGTGCTGGTTTCCAGAGTTTCCTGCTCACATGGCTACTGATTAATCTATGAGTGCCCTTAAAAGATTATCCTGAGACCACATGCCTTCAAGGCCCTTGTGGCTTTTATTAACAGAATGTGGTTTGCCTTTGAATATCATAATCCAGCTATGGTTGATTATGCAGCTCTGAGCATATTTTTTAAATTTCTGGACAGGTGTGAAAAATAGCTAATTGTCCACTCTATATATAGATTTCATGTATTACATCAACAATTGGTTGATGTAACTTCTGTTATCTTATCTTTAAGCAAAAAAACCCCTTGCTTTTTAGATGTGTAGCCTAGATCTCCATTATGAAAAGAACATCAAGTGTTCATTAAATTTTAAGCTCAAAATCTGTGCATTACAGACTGAGCATGTACAATCCTTTACTTATTAAAATGTTCTTTAAATTGTTGTTTATGTCCACTCAGCCTGAATTTGAAAACATAATATTGTTTTGCATCTTGCTGGGTATCTATTAATAGGTGGTTTTAAAATCCACAAAAGCACCACCAAATATATTGACAAAAAGAAATATTACTCTTAAATTCAAGAAATTATGGTGACTTGCCACAAGTAAGTGGAAGAAAAACATAGCTCTTTGATAAGTAGTTCAAGAGACTGCTTACAAAGCAACAAGCAGAATAACAACATTGTGATCATGAGTCTCCTCTCCATTATCATATTTATTTGTATTTTGTGAAGTGGTAACCCCATGGATACTGGTCTGCTAAACGTCAATTAGAACAGGTCTGTCTCTCCCATATTAACTCCTCACACGGTGCCTCTGGCTGGTTGCCGAGTTTCCGTTACAGTAGGCAGGGGAAACTGGCAATGGAGGCAACCATGCAGTCCTTGGTTTGCTTCTGCCATTTAATACCCTTCCCCATCACGTTTTCTTCAGGGTCAGCCTCAAAGCAGACCTCATGCAGCCTGATGTAGATCTACCTGTGCCTTCTATATCTGTCAGATCTGCTAGGCATCCCCCTTTTAAGTGTCTCCCCTGTACGGCTGCTTAGCGAACAGAGTCAGAAAGAACTATCGCCCACAGTCCCACCATGTGGACCCACATTTCCTGTGCTGTTACCTTTTCCCATCAGCTGTGCAACTGATTGTAAAGGAAGCAGAAAATAGCGTTACCATCTGCAAGATGACAGAAGAGGTATTAACACGGGGGCTGCACACTGAAGTGTCCTAGTGATACATGTGTAATGCCACATTGCAGTGGAATCAATATGGCACAAAACTGAACAGCATGTGGAAAGCAGAATATTTAAACACTAGGATTTATAATGGCCATTAAGTTTTTTTAAAGTACTTAAGGCCTTATCACTAAGTTAAGCTGCTAAGAAATAATTGTTACCACTGTCAAGGCACTGTCATTGGAAGCTAACCAATGGTAATGGGATCATCATGCAAGTTAAGAGTGAACTGCACCAGAGAATTGCAGCATTAAGTTTTTATGAAAAAATCTATGAAGATAAATGAATAATCACAGAATCTGAGGACAGTTTAAACTGTACTTTCAAAAATCATGTCCCAACCTCTTGCCATGGATCTATGACCCATAATCTGCAGGGAGGGACACTGTCTTCTGAAGCTGAGACATTCTAGAAGTACAGAAATGCTATGAAGTGTCACCAAAACCCCCCAGTTAAGACATATGAGTATGTTTGTATGTGCTTGGATGCATGCTGGGGGAATTTAAAAATAGAAAACACAGTAACTTTAGCCTTGAACATTCAGAGTTTTCAATTCAGGCCTCCTACAGTAAATATGCTTTTCCTACGCCAAGTATTCAGGCCAGTTAGGAATGATCGTAAAGAATAAATTAAATTTACATTTCTCTGTGGGATAAACTACACTTGTAATGAGATGTTCCAAAGAAACACTAGTACTTACTTGAAATGTTCAGCAGCACATGTAATTTTGAAATATTGAAAATTTTGAAAAAAAAAAAAAAGGCAGGCTGTAAAGCAGTATACCTGAAGTTTAATTGGCTTATTTTAGTAATAGGTTTATTTTATACAACTGAAGTCCATTCTGCTTAAATTTTTTTTTTATCTAAGATCTCAAAATGTGACACTTTGTTTTAATGATGCCATATAAGATGCTTCCATTTACATATGGAAAATTTAAATATTAACAATCCTTCAAAAAATACCCTTGAAGCAGGATTATTGTAATGTCATGGAAAAGAACATATACCACAAAAGTAATTTTTATTCTTGTGGAAATACGTGTTTACTTTCAAAGATAATACTGTAAGTATTAAGTATTAATTAAAAATTTTCATTACAAAGTCAGCATGAAATAAGCAAGCAATCTCTATCTTCCTTTTATCTCAGGTACTTAGAAAGCAGAAGAAAAATTGAAGGGAACAGAACTGATTTCTGTTTTCTTTCATAGGACTAGAGGTACCAATGGGACTAATTTTGTCAAATGCCATCTTGTTTTAATGGGTTTTAAGTCTTTTATTAACCTTGCCTACTCAACCTAGATTTTCCAGTTTATAAGTCATGCAGACAATTTTTCCCCAGATTGAATATTTATTAACTATCATTCTCTTCTTCTCAGACAATAGTAAATGATGCCAGGAGAGTCAATTCTCAAAAAGCAGCAATGAGACAGTATTGAGGAACTAATGGCAGACTTACTAGAGCTGGTAACCCTGGAAAAAATGAAAGCATTGCCTCCTTCTTTTGTCACCCTTACTTGCTTTCTTTCTGGCAAGCAAAGATGAAAGCCTTCAATGTAACAAGTCAGTTCCCTGTACTGCTATGTGGGTGTTCAGAGGCATGTGAGTTGAAAGATAAAAGTCATCAAATTTTTGTTGGTACTTGCTTTCTTTATGTATGGAACAATTACTGAACTGATTTTGTTAGGCGACACAACAAAGCTTGTATGCACACCCACCAAAGAGCACAGGGTGAAAACAGCAGGAGGGGGACGCCCCAGATAGAATGATGTCCTGGCTGCACCCACCCATCAGAGCCCATAGCACAAGCCTAGTTGGGAGCCCAGTAGCAGGATGGCAGGCAGGAACCCAAAACAAGGCTTTCTGAAAAAGAAACCGCCTTGCCACGGCCCTCCCAGGACTGTCACAGGACCTGTTACACTCCTGTCCACATCCAGCAGGAAACCCATCACTAGCCATCAGGAGCACCTCCAAGCCATGCTTCTCACTCTCTCTTACAGATTGGTGTGACTGAGGGAATTTTGGCTGTTTTGATCATGAAATAGTTCCTATGGCACCAGGCCTGATACAGACAGGGGGTATTCACCTGTATGAAAGTGGGGAAAGGATTCTAGCTCATGAGCTGGCAGCGCTGACTGAGCAGGTTTAAAGGGGGAAAGGGACTAGATCAAGCAAGCTAGAGATGAACCTGGAGTGACACAACTGTGTTGGGGTGGCATGGACAGCCCAGCTGAAGTGCATCTGCACCAATGCACCCAGCGTGGGTAACAAACAATGGAAGCCATTGGCAGCAGGCAGCTGTGGCGTGGTTATCACCATGGGAATGTGGTGGGATCACTGGAGTGCTGCAGGGGATGGCTACAAGCTCCTCAGAGGGACAGGTGAGGAAGGAGGGGCTGTGGGGTGGCTCCGTGCACTGGGGAGGGTTTTGGCTGTACAGAGCTCAGGGACAGCAGGGATAAGGCTGAGTGCCTGTGGGTGACAGTCAGAGGGATGGCCCACAAGGCAGAGATCCTGCTGGGAGTCTGTCACAGACCACCCAGCCAGGATGAAGTGAAATATTCCTTCAGTGGATGTTTCATGGTCACTGGCCCTTGTTCTTGTGGGAGACTTTAACTTGACAAATGTCTGCTGGAAACTCAGCACAGTGGAGAGGAGGTTCCTGGAGAGAGTGGAAGGTAACCAGACACAGCCTATGAGGCAGCCTACCAGGGCAGGCCCAGCCAGACCTGCTGCTCACAAACAGGGAAAGGCTGTGGGACATGTGGTGCTCAGAGACCACCTTGGGCACATTGGCCATGGAATCAGTCATAGAGTTTTGGATTCTTGGAGAAGTAAGGAAGAGAATCAGCAAAATACTTGGACCATGGACTTCCAGAGGATGGACCTTGGCCTGTTCAGGGCACTGAACATGTTCAGAGAGTCCCCTGGGAAAGAGCATTTAATAACAAAGGGGTCCAGGAAGGCTGGGCATACTTTAAGAAGGAAATATTAAAGATGCAGAATCAGGCCATCCCCATGTGCCAACAGATGAGCTGGCAGGGAAGCAGACCAGGCTGGCTGAAGAGAGAGCTTTAGCAGTAACATGGGGGAAAAGAATCTATGAGCACTGCATGTAGAGGCAGACAGCTCAGGGACAGTACAAGGATGGTTTCTACGTCATGTAGAGAGATAATTAGAAAGGGAAAAGCTGAGCTAGAACTTAATCTGGCCACTGCTGTGAAAAACAAAAAAAAACTGTGTTTATAAATACATTCACAACAAAAAGAGTGCCAAGGAAAGCACCATCCTTTATTGGACTCCGGTGGAACATTGTGACCAAGCATAAGGAAAAGGCCTAATACCTTCTTAGCCTTAGGCCAAGCACCTGCAAAGTCTTTAGCAGTAAGACCAGTTATCCTCAGGGCAACGAGCCCTCTGAGCTGGTCACAGGGGCAGGGAGCAGGACAGACCCCATGGAATCCAGGGGGAAATCATGAGTGACCTCCTGTGGCACTTAGCCCTCACAATCCTGTGGGACTGCATGGATTCCTCCAAGGGAACTGAGGGAGCTGGCAGAAGAGCACACCAAGACACTCCACCAAGAGAGGCTGAGGGAGCTGGGGTCTTTAGTTTGGAGAAAAGGAGGCTCAAGGAAGATTTTTGCACTCTTTAAAACTACTTAAAAGGAGATTGTAGCCAGGTGGGAGTCAGTCTCTTCTTCTAATCAAGTAGCTATTGCATAAGATGTCATGGACTCAAGTTGCACTGGGTGAAGTTCAGGTTGCACATCAGGAAGAATTTATTCACTGAAAGGGTAGTTAAATGTTGGAATATACTTAAGCATCAGATGCCCAGTATGGGGACAAAGGGTAGATATAGGTCCAATTGTGTCAGGAACCCACGTCTTAAGAAAGGAACCCACTTGCCGCAGCAAAACGTCCAGATATGGACAACACTGGACAAACCAGACCAGTGAAGAGCCTTTTTTATTATTTGCACATCAGTCTCAAGACAATGGAGACAGGATGTTAACAGCTCACTGATCCACAGGGAATGTCCCAGAAGGTGGGGTGATACAGAATGACATAAAACCATCTCGGTCTAGATTTCAGCCAATCATACATAGAACAACACATATTGACAAGCATTCTATCCAATCTTATAAAACACACGTAATGGTGGTTAAAACAAAGACTGGTTCATAAGAGACAAAGAACAGAGCTCTATTCATGCTAACCTTCCAAAGATATACATTAAATAACCTTGTTGCCATCCTAAAGCCAATTCTACAGAGGCCTATTGTTATTTGTCACATATGCTCTACTGCTTGGGAAACTTTTCTGCTTGCTTGGGAAACTTTTCTGCTGTATCTGCAATGCTAACAAAACTTCAGTCTGAGGCCTATACTTTTTTAACCATTTCCTAAAACCCCTCTAACTTTATGGATTCCAACACCCAGGGCATGGTGGTGTCACCATTCCTGAAAGTGTTCAAGAAACTACTAGATGTGGCACTTAGTGCATTGGTCTAGTTAACACGGAGGTCAAAGTTCAAAGGTTTGGTCAAATGTTGGACTCAATGACTGTGAAGGTCTTTTCCAGCTTTAATGATTCTATCATTCCATGATTCTGACTGGGCCTGCTGCAAAGGGTTTGGAACACATTTTTCACGCAAGAGAAGAGCAGCTTGGTGCTCCATATGATTTACTACAAGATGTTTGGGAAAGGATCAGAGGTTGAGGTGATTTGGGGAAGACCAGGAAGAGGAAAATGAGGAGAGAGGAGGCAAAAAGGGCTGATGATAGGTGAGTAGTTGGCCAGTGAGTGTGCTTGTCAGCCATGCCCCGTTCCTAGGTAATGCAGCCTGTCCAGCGGCTCACCCAGAGGCCTTCCTTTCTTTGTCACACTCACAACTCTATGTTTACATATGGGAGTGAGGGTGGTTGTGTATGCGTGTGTGTGTGTGTGTGTGTGTTGCGCATGTGCACATGTACGTGCATACATATGGTGTCTGAATGCAGCAGCTGGAGTCAGGGGGTAAACAGACACCTACATCCGTGGTGCGGCAGCCATAGTGGGAGTGGGTGTGCAAGGACCAGCAAGGATCATGTTGGATGACAAGCTTGGCTGGTGAAGTGGACAGGAGTAAGTGGGTGTGGGGTCCTCCAAGGGCAAGAGCACAAGGGGTTTGGCTACGGGGACAGAGAAGTCCCAGCTAGCTGCCATTTCCACTGGAGGAATATTTATAAAATATATTCTTCTGATGATTTGCAATTGTCTTTAATTTCATGTTTGAAGCCACTCCTGGCTGATGTCTTTGTCTTTTGTGACTATAACTCTTAAAGTTCTGAGGCTTTCTTTTTTTGCTGGGATTTATCCCAGTATGCTCTTCTAGAGAGCAAGTATTGCCTTTCACCCCACTAGTTTAAAAATGTTAACCATTTAAAAATTACGTTGACACTGAATATTTGGCTGGTGCCTGGGACAACTAAATTTTTACAACATCCAAAATAAGACACAGCCAGACACCAGTCTCTCATTTTGTAAATAATGGCTAACAAATGGAAAACAGTGAGGAAGAGCTATCCAAGCTGTCTGTTAACTGTAGCCAACTGAGGTCTCCATTTTAATACAGCTGGATCTAGCCAGACTGGTCCTTTAACTATATTGCTGAATATAGGAAGCAAATAATGCCTGCCTAGCAACTTTCTGGGCTCCCTTTTCACTGATCCTTGAATGCTATTGATTTTTTTTTCAAGGATGCAATGTGGTAATGCAGATGTGACCTTTCTGTCTTATAGATCACTAATAGGTAACACTGTACAGAAGAAACCTACTCCATTAGGTTTTAAGAAGACTAGAAGAATAACTGAGTCTTTGCAAGGTTGCACATAACAATAAAAAGAACATAACTAGAATTTTCAGAAAAAAAATGCTTTGGGTATTAATAACAATTGCTAAATAATAATAATTAATCTGAGAGAATTTAATTGCTTCTGTTTATTCCACACATTATTTGGGAAAGTAAAGATTAATTACTTTCCCTGGGAAAAAATGAATTTAACTGTGGAAACAGTGAAAGATCTTCAGGATTTGTAATAACCAGTAACAAAGAGTATTCTAGTTTGTTTAAAGGAACACATGGTGAAACCATTGCATTTCATTAAATGGCTAATCTCTTTCCAACCAAGGGGATTAGTCACGAGTTAATCAAATCATTAACCAAAATAAACTGGTATCATAATCTGGATTCCAGAATGAAATCCTTAACTCAAATAAACTGGTGTCATAATCTGGATTTCAGAATTAAATCCTCAGAGAAACAGGAGTATCAGGAGAGTGATGTCCAGCAATTTCAGCAGAAGATGAGTGGCCAGTGGGGAGACATCTCATGTCTCTCTTGGCTACAGAACAAAAGATGACATGAAAAAAAGTCTGCTTGAATAATATATATATATAGTATAAACATATACTTGTGAAAGGGGAAAAATTTTGTAAACCTTTACTTGTGTGTGTATATGCAGATAATAGACTCAAAATACTGATCACCTAGAAGGATCAGCATCACATTGCAGCTGACCTGAAGCTGCCCCCCAAACTCAACCAGCCTAGAAGTAAAAACAAGTCCCTGGGTGAACAAGGATACCTTGGATTCAAATCTACACAGGGACCCTCAGGCAGTGTCATTCAGCCCTAAATGCAGAGGTATCAGGGGCCAGAGAGCTGGATGGTGCTAAGACCTCAACCAATCACTTGTGTAAGGGAGGGAAATTTGAAGCTCCTATAAAAGGAGCTGCAAGAATAAACTCAAGG
This sequence comes from Melozone crissalis, assembly GCF_028551555.1. Classification (NCBI taxonomy): domain Eukaryota; kingdom Metazoa; phylum Chordata; class Aves; order Passeriformes; family Passerellidae; genus Melozone; species Melozone crissalis. Next base: position 30,850,444 of record NW_026535783.1, on the reverse strand, counting down.
CTGTTTGTCAAAAGGACCTTTGAGAGGAAAAACAACCCCATCGTAACAGATCAGTCCAAAATTGAGTAGTTTGAAATATCCCACATTTTTAAAACAAATGAAATTTCTAAAGAACCTAAGTAAAATTATTTCCCTTATCTGCAAAGTGAAGGTTTTCAATACATTCTAGTATGTATTTGAACTCAAGTTACATTTGAAAATACTATTCTAATTGTTTTCTACCACATTTTTTCTATTGGTATTCAGAAACAGGTTGTGGTATGAGACAAGCAATAGAATACTGCCCCATAATTTACCTGAATGCCTGCAAAAACCCTGATAGGAAGAATTAGTCTCTGCACAGACGTGTTTTGTTTCCACTTTTTATGCACTCAGAAATTTTTCTTTGTTGGCTTTTATTCCAGTAAGGAATGATCTCTTACTTTTCCTTACAGATACAAGAAAAAAAGAATATTCATTTGAAGTATTTATGGGAGCAGAAGGTTGTATCAGGCATCAACAATAGTGGAGTTTTTCTAAGAACCTTATTTTGTGTGAATGTCACTATAAAGCCACATTTACTTCCTATTTTTTTCCTCACTTCACATCAATTTCTTTCTGTGGACAAATTAGGTGTGTAAGTGCTGCCTTCCAGTGCTAAAGACTGTAAGACACCACTCCCACTTGGATTTGAATTCTATTATTCTTCTCTGTTTGATGCATACTTGCATATCCTGGATGTCCAACATTCAATGACAAAATTCCCTATAAGATTTAAAATGTGAAACAAGTCTATGATAGCAAAAATTCTTACCGTTCCTGTGCCAGTGTTAAGGTTTGGCTACAGTGATTTCCTCTTCTATATATCACAGAAGTTTTGAAGGATCATATTAAATCAGCATATCACAAAAAGAGTCTGGTGCTGTGCCCAAATTTGTGTCCAAATTCCACTTTGCCACCAGGTTCTTTTTGGGAATTAATGTGTTTTCTTCAAATCTATAATGTCAGGAGGTAAGCAATGTATTGAACAGTGATCTCCTATGTATTAGCTTAGGAGAACAGACAAGAAGAACTTTCAGAACTACAAGAGACAGGAATTCAGCCCTCAAAAATCTTTTTCCGAAGGCATTTAATTCAGAAGGTCTGATTGCTGTCTCTGCTCAGTCATCAGAATAACAAGTGTTTCAAAAGTTCTTTCAAAAGGTGTTCAGATGTCGTATCTTGGTCCACTTTATGTGGCATCTGTCACAGACACACTTTTGCATCATCAGCTGGACTAGAGCTGCCTCAGTTTCCTGGTGCAGCTGTGCAGCACTGGCGCAGGATCACCAAGGGAATGGTGATCTGTCTGAACCTATGTCAAATCAGGATGGCCTCTGGGACTCTTGTTCGTATGGCAGTGTAGAGGCATAATTAAGGCATATGTTGAGAAAAGTTGAAGTTTCTATTCAATACTGGTGATGTTAAAAACATGGTCTAAACTCTTCTTGGAGCACAAGTTAAAAATTATGCAGAAATTATTTCCCATGTAATGAAAACTACTGATAATGAGCAGTAGATATCTATATAGATTATCTACATTAACTAACCTATCTAGCAGAAAAAAAGAGTAACATTCAAACAATTTTAACCACCTTTACATTGCTGTCCTTCATTGCTATAGACAAATGCATTTCCCTGCATTTCTCTGCAAGGTGCAGTGCCCTTTATTGCTATACACAAAAGCATTTCCCTGCAAGGTGCAGTGTTTTGTTACACATCCTAAACTTCTCCTATCACAATGCATTACAACAAATATTTTCAGCTATTACTCTTTGCAAGCTCAGAACAGGTTTTTCATGGAGGAAATTACTTCAGCACAGCACTTCAGCATTTGTTAGTCAGTTTTCCACAGAGAATGCATAGAATTCAGGTAATTAATAACATGGAATGCAGATATTGCTGCTCTTCTTTCCATATGCGGAATATGAAACACAGACGTTTTTTTAACATGAAAACATATTTCTGTAAGGAGATCACATTAGCTATTCCCATCAGAAAATACACTATGTAAATTTGCTATATGCTAGCCAGTTGTTTTAAACTAAGGGTGATATGAACATAATTTTTAATATTCGTAAAATATACTAAAATATGCCATCTGGAATGAACTTATGACACTTTTTATAGGAGAAACCATGTTTCACAGATACATGATTAGAGGAAAGCATTTCATATAATACAATACATAATAAAATATAATAATATAATATAATATAATATAATATAATATAATCCACCAATCACGACTTTTCAGGAAAATTTTCTAACCTCATCTCACTTTACAGACTGGACATTGGTAGATCTTCAGTATTTGGGGACTTTTATCTGTCATTCACTGCTGGGCTCAACCCCTCAGACTGAGTATCCTCCTGAGTACTCATTAAAATAAAATAACTGTCTAAAACAATAAAATTTATGTTCTTTAGCTTTTCCGTTTTAGTCTTCTGCTTGACCTTCAGATAATTATGAGATGTTATCACCGAGAAGAGTGGTTCCACAGCAGACTTTAGCCTCTCCTCCCTTAAATGTGATCCCAGGAGAGAGATGAAAAGCATTCAACTACTTCTACGTCCTAGGAAGAAATTTGCTATTTTGCTCTCACAGGCTTCCTGCAATGTTTCCCTGGAGTGACTGTTACCATGCTTTGCAAAGGTCTGTCTCCTGGAGAAGGCAAAGGCTGCTCTGAGACTTTGGATGGTCCTGGCATTGATGTTTCTTGTCACCTGTCACCCATGCATCAAGCAGCTCACTGTTATCAGCACCAACAGAGCTGGCTGCTGCTAGCAAACAACACAGTAATCAATACATTCCTTGGAAAAAAGAATTTTTACTAGGAACATCCAGCAGGGTTATTCAATGTGACCAAGATTTTCAGTGCCTGAGTAGAAATGTAAGAAAACTGAACTATGCCACCATGCACATACACACGCAAACAGAAGATATATAATGGCTGAAATTCCTCTAAGTTTGTGGGTCTTAAGCTATCCAGAGACCTAAAGTGGAAACACTGATGCCACAAGTTGACTAAATGCTTTGCTGAACAGTTAGCTTATTCTCATTAGCAAAGACTCCTACTTTTATGAAGTCTTCCCTGTCTGCAGTACCTCAATTCATGTCCCTTTGAAATTATTAACATACCAAATTAAATCCTTACATTCTGAATCAAAAACTGAAGGTCAGAATGCCATATAGCACAGGTAATACTTGTCTTGGGAACATCAGTGCCAAGTATATGGTGATCTTCAGTCTTTCCCCAAAGCCTTCTCCTTCATTTGATAGCAGAATATTTGCCCTTCCAGGTGGCAATTTTTGTGCTACTTACAGCCAAAATATGCTTAGCAGTCTGCTTTTTGGACAGTTATAATGAAAACAAGGTAAAATCAGTACAGGAAGAAAATGAAGGGCACAGTAAGATAGAGGCAATAACTGCTGTGACCTACTCAGTTTTCTCAGTTTTTGAAAATCAAGGTATGTAACTCTGTATTAGCAATGTTCCAGCTTCCTAACACCCCGACGCAAAAAAAAAAGAAGCAAACGAGTAATAATTAGAAAACTTTTTCCTTCCCATTTTGCCTTTGCACTTCACCATCTATTCTCTATTAACTGCTCTCTTCATTTGTTTGCTCAATCTTCTCTCTTGAGCAGATAAAAAGGTTTCATTAAAGTAAAGCCTAATGCTGTCAGTGGCAGGAGAGCTGCCAACCCTGGCGGTTTTCATAAGTCCATTAAGCTGACCTAAGCATGCTAATACTTAATAAATTCCCTCCATTCACAGCAGTCCTTTGCAAATATCCTTTTATCTCATATGGAAAACTAGGTTAGGCAATGCAAATGAGTAATAAAGGACCAGACCCCACATTTTGGGGTGTATTTATGTATACACACATTTGCACCTAAGAGGGGAAGCACATACAATCAATTGCAATCTCTGCTGTACCAGAAGTACTAATTGAGATTACAGAAAGAGCTAACAACAACTTGATATGAGTATTCAAATTACTAAGATGAAAATGGCACTGGACAAACAAAACACATCTTTTTTCATGGATTTCCTTCACTAGTTCATTTGCTGAGCAGATTTTCTAAAGCTTTTTCAAGGACATCTGCTATACCTATTCAGTACATTTTATCTCTAGTTTATCCAGCAAGCAAAATAACCCCAAACCCCAGATTTGGTTCACTGGATGGATCACTGCCATCTTCTGCCATTACCAGTTAAAGTGGAAAAAAACCACTTGGAAGAACAAGTGGACTGCAAAGCACCACCAGTCAGCATCATCCCTTAACAAAGCAAAAGTGCTGAACATCATTTGTCACTATCCAGGGGTCCAGGAATAACTTTTTCATTCAAACAAAGCTTTTAAAGCAACAAAGTATCTAGCCTTCATCTCTTCCTTAAGAGAAAAACAGTCTGCAGCAGTAGAAAATGACTGATTGGAATACTCTCTTGAAAGGCTAATGTAATTGTTCAGATAAAGTAATAAATATGGGGGCACGGTGTGGAGCGGAAAGAGAGCTTCCTATGTCTAATAAGAAATGTACTCAATAAGCAGCAGGATTTAAGTAAACATGTGCCTGATTGCTACTAACAGGCAAGCGCAAAAATGATGGTGAAACAGTCCAACACCATAATTTCTTCAACCATAATAGAAAACGTTAACTCACAACAGCTGATATTTTATTCATTCTCTGTTTTCAGGTTTTGCAAAGGTTACTGGAAACCCTACTCAGTTTAGTTCATACAAAATTATAATGCACATGGAAACATAATAAAAGGACCATAGTTCTGTGAATAAACAGGATCACATTTTAAACACAAAACCTAAACTGTCCTAATAAGAATAAAATGCTCATCTTTGTAAGGATCTAGCAAATTAAAACTAATCACACATATATCTTGCTATACTTAATGCAGCATTTATATCAGCTACTGCAGTGAGGTAAACAATGTATTAGCAACCTTGCACAGGACCAGAACTCCTACAAGGGAAAATAAACCACCCTTCTCCATCAAGAAGTGTCTTTCTCCTTCCCCAAGAAAAGAGAAATGATGCTGAAGCCACCTAGAGCAGGTGACAATTGTACTCCTTAGTCATAGCTGTGGTGAAGTTTTCAAATAAAGAAAAGCTTGACAGAGAGCTTCTTCACAATCAGCTGAGTATACCCTTAAGCAATCCTCCTCCACTTTACTTCATTAATTTATTTCCTATCCTCGCAGAACAAAACAGTACTTACTCTACATAGCGCAATAGCCCACAGGCCTCTTCTCTAACGACTCATTTCTGCTGTTCTGCTGCATTGGAACACCCACTTGTAACACAGCAGAAAATATGAAATATGGATGAGTTGAGAGCAGTGAAGAAGCAAAGGAAATTTTGTCCTGTGAATAAACTTACTTTAGGTAAGAGAAACATGGCAACATTTTTTCTCTTCTTTTTAAATAAACACTCTTACAATCTCATCTGAATGACCCACGTGATGCTGAATGATGCATCCATCTAACAAAAGAGGAATGTATTTCATCCCTAAATTCACATCTAAGAGCTCCATTTTATAAGATAACCCTGGGTATTTCTGAATTTCTGAAAAGAGAAATGTAAATGAAGATGCAACATCTGTCCTTCGACTTATTTTTCTATGAAAGTGGTAAAATTTTAGTAACAATACCATTACCTCTTAAAAGTCCATGCATTTGTTTTTGAAGCAACTGATAGGGCTTCAAAAATAAACGTGGGAAAAAATGCTACAGTTTTTCCTCCAATTACTGTCTCCTGGTACCATCAACACATAATGGTAAGAACGGCAATAAACTCATTATTTCAGAAGAAATTCACAGTATTATTGTGCACAGCTGTTGATTTGATTTATATAAGTGAACTTTGTACTGCTAAGAAACACAATTAAAATATGAGGAAAGAAGGTTAAAAGTAGGTCAGCGATAGAGCAAGCGTTCTTAACCCAACTAGCATTCCAGCCTCCAGCTTGAAGTATAATGTTAATTCCTCATATTCTAGAGTGTTAAATAACACTGTAACTAGATGCTGAAGACAAGAATCATTCAACATTATCCACCCTTGATCTTTACACAAAATTCCCATGACATCCATAGAACTTCTACAGCTGTACAAACTAGAATAAAGTCCATGGCAAACACAGCTTTCAGGATTTGCTCTACAATAAATATCACAAGCAAAAAAGAGACAGCAAATGTTAACTTTTTATTTCTTTTGAACATATAAAGGTTATATGAAATAACTGAAATTATTTTTATTTATGAAACAATTCTTTTAGAGCCATCTTGTGGGGAAAATAAGCAATTTAAAACAATACATATACTTTAATAGCTTTTCTACCCAAAAGATCAGTGGTTATGTATGACATCTTCTAGTACTCTTTAAAAAAAATAAATGTCTCAGGCACACTGTAAACTTTATACAACATTGTTTAATCCCCTAGAATATGAAGGAAGTGCCTTTATGAATAATCACTTGTTAAAAGATTAGTTCTAGATAGAAAAAATATATATCATTATGTTAAAGATGCTATTTTTCTGAAGAATATTTTTAGACCAGATTCTATTCACACTCCACTCAACTACAGACCACAAAAAAGCACGAAAACCAAAAGAGGCTAAACCTTCTTTCAGAGCCCTCTTGAGTAAATTAGACAGAATTATTCAATCTAACTAACCAGGGGGTAAAACAAAGCAAAATAAATCTAAACATATTAGTAGATTTAGCACACAAACCTGTAAAGTTTTCATTATTTAACATCCTTAGCATTTCCAATTTAAAGCTTTGGTTATATTCCTAAGTTCTGAAGGAGTTTACACCAGTTGTTTATAAAGAACTCATTACACAACAGCCTTCTGTTTGTATACACTTAAGGAAAGTACAGCCTTGGGCAGTCAATTTCAGTATAATCAGAAGTCATGATGCAGACTTCAGCTACCTAGGGCAATCAAACATCAGCTCTACTTGACTTATGTGTCTTGCCTCAAAGTGCTTAAATTTTATCCTAGAGAACAAAAGCGCACATATAGGTCATACATCTTACTCAGTTTTAACTTTTGCCCTAATAAAATACTTCAATTATATAGAACATTAAAGCATATCACATCACATTTATCCAACAAGTAATTATCTTCTATTAATACAAAAGTAAAACAGGACATCACAGAACAACTGCAAAGCACACAATCAAGGGGTGTCACAGAAATATCCATTTTTTGAGCTGTTACAATCAGTGTATAGTATAGACTAGCAGGCACCTCTGTTAATTTATTTTTTTAAATAAAGAAATTTGACAACAAAAGGGTCCTATGATACCTGAAACTTCTGACAGCTGTAACTAAACAGAACACACTTGCACCCAGACATATAACCAGACAATTTTGCTAAGGCAAGCACAAGTATGTCAATTTTTATTTTTACACTCCTACCAGACTTCGAGTGAAAGAACATGTATGTGTGCACTTATAGCCTTCCTTCCTCTGTAAAGAGGACAGTGAGATCTGCTTCCTCCATACCTGCTTTAAACTTTGGAAAGGAGCCCTGACTCAGGGGCACTTGCCTTAATGAGATTTTGAATTTCTTTGAATTTCGGATGTTCTTTATCAGCTACCAGCTGCAGCAATATCGCTTCGCTAGTAGTAACTATAATTCCAGTACGTGCAAGACGCTGAAAAATAAAAGAGCAGAGAGAAATCATGTAAGGTATTTGCAAATGTGAATGAGTGGATTTTGAAAGAAAAGATAGATAGCATTTTTCAAAACATCTCCTATGAACAAAAGCACTGCCAATTCCATTCCAGCATTTCTTAGTGGTATAATTTATAAAGCTAGGATGAAAAACTTACAGGGTTTAGACTTTCCTATGGCAAAAGGCTGCCCTGGATTACAAATAAGGCTTTCTACTTGAAGTAGATTCTTTCCCCAAGTCAGATTTAATAGGCAGCAGCCCCACACATCTTAATAACAACCCCTTCCCCTTGCATAACCCAGAGGACAGCTTTCTTCACTCTCATGCAGATGAAAGGCCTGGGGAAAAAAATAAAATAGCAAGGTCCAACCGAACAGCATTAAGCAAGAAATTATAACAATTTCTCTCAGTCCTTGTTATGTACAACTACTTCAGCTTTTGGACTACAGAGCACACCTAGTAGCAATAATTTCTGGAAAAAGAGGAAAAATCTCTTCTACAGACATTATAAATCATACTGGTATGACAGCAGCTCTTTTTAAATGATGTTTCATTACAGACAGTAACCCCAGTCAGTTCTCACAGGCTATAGGATAAAATATATAGCTGCAGAGAATGCAAAACCAAAAGAAGTCTGCTAGATCTTGTAAGTGTGCAACTCAATAGGGCTTGGGCTTCACGTAGCCCAAGGCACAGGACTTACTGTAAAGTTATTGGACTTTTAAAAATGTGGTTGTTGCTTACATAACAAAGTTACCCTCACCAAAAGCTGCTGTCCCCCATCATCTTCCCAGCCATCATACAGATGCTTTGGCAGTAAACCTCTTCATAGAGTCAGCTTTCCCACCCTCATCCTCTACTCAGCTGCATGCTCCACCAAATGGGAGCAGGGTCTAATGGGATCCTGAACGGGCTAAGGGAGGGCTAGTGGCAGAGAATAGACATATGTACATACAAGTTTCAACTGTAATCATTAAAGCAAAGAGAAGCTCCAAACTATCTAGCTCTTCAATTACAAACCAACTGATAGGTGAAAGTTACTAACTTTAAGGGACCAACAAGTAAAGTATTTGTACCTACAGCCTACATAACAGCAAACTAACAACATTGGATTTACTGAATTCAATACTTCCTACTTGCCATTCTTTCCTCAGCTCTCCTACTCAGTATAACCATATTTGTTAAACTTCACATGCATACAAAAATGAAGAAAAATAGAAAAATTAATATGAAATATTATAGCAATGTTTTGAACATGAGCCTCTTCAAGAATACAAAGGTTTTGGTTTTAACTAGCATGGATGAGAAAAAAAATCTAGACCCTTAAAAATTATTTCTGTCTGTGAAACGTTGGTTGAAAAGAGAGAACACCTTCTCTTTAAAAGCAAAACACACCGTAACATGTCAAAAGAGGCTGACATTGACTTATATCTTCTCTAGGACTAGACATTATTTTTATAAATTTTAGATTAGCAAAAAATAAGAGATGCGTTTGCTAAGTATATTAGATGATTTCCAAGGAAATCACAAGTTTTCTTAGAAGAGAGTCTTTGAGAGGGAGAGTATTGATAGTATGTTGCATCCACACTGCAGAAAAAACTAGAAAAGACAAAGAACAGAAAAGAAATTCAGCAGGAGCAGACAAAGCTGTCTCAATCTGAGACCAAGCACTGGCATAAGATATCTTAATCAGACAGGGCAGATTCAGAATAGTCACATCCTTGAACTTTTGGGCTGAGTTATTTCATCAATGAAAATTTCAAGATTTTTTTTGTTTCTGAGGGGTTTTTTAACTAGAAGTTGTTGCCTGCTGTCATTTTTAAGCACACAACAGAAGTGGAAACAACCTGTTATCCAAGCAGACATGAACGCTTTCATTACCAATTAAGTCAAATTGCACCTCCTAGTACACCACTCAAATATTTGTATATTCATCACCAGTACAATCAAAACACATGCTATGCAATGGGAAATGTGGAGAACTGAAGGGGCAGGTGGGACCAGATGGGAGTTATTTGGGGCTGCTGAGGTTATCACTGCAAAGTCTCTCTTTATTATTCCTGAAAGGTCACTGTGAATAGAGAAGGGCTGTGTTATTGCGAAAAGGCAAATGTTACATCCATCTTCCCAGAAAGCAATGGAAAAGGGTCCAGGAACCCTGGTCAATAAAACTCACCTCAGCTCACCAGCTTGCATAAGTTTGCACAAGAGACAACGTTAGACTCATTTATTAAACGAATGTGACTAGGAACTGCGAGCTGTATGGTGAAACTAAAGCAGGATTATGCAAGACTTTGGTACGTTGCCCACTTCCCCCATAATGCCACAGTCAATCGGCATTAAGGACATGTCCAATACATGTCCGTTTCTCCTGGTCTCCTCCTCCCAAGCATGCCCATGTCTTGCTTGCTCTAGCCCACATCCCTCGGTAGCACTTTTAAGTGAGGCTCTGTAACACAAGAAGCAGACAATGCTGGTATGTGCTGCTGCCATGTGCACCAGAGAAGGTGTTACTGCTGGCTCAACTCCACATGGCAAGCGTTGGCTCACTCATATTGTAATGACTGACAACACAAGAGACTACAGAAAAACGCTTTCTTTTGCTTACTGAGAACACATTGCAAAGGTGTACCAAAAAGTTACCAAAAATGGAAAAATTTACAGCTTTTGCAAGCAATCACACTTCTAAGATCAATACCTTTTAGCCTAGACAGTAAAGCAAAGCTAGCTAGTCACTGTTTTAACCTTTATTACATTGGCCCAACTTCTATGCTTACAGACACATTGTAAGTAATAAATGTACAAAAACATACACAATAAGGCCATAAAAAGGTCACAATAAGGCCAACAGATTTCAGGTTTTCTGTATTTGTTTTGTCTCCTACTGCTGCTGCACCACATTGATTTGGGAAGTCCATGACTTCAGTCACTCCTGTACTCTGTGTGTGTCCCTATGCTCTATGTGACAGCTGACATTAGGTTTCCACTTAATCAAAGTCACGGGTTTCATCAATCACTGTGTGCTGGGGATTTCTCTTTAGTCTTTAAGAAATTAAGTCTTCTCAAAATCTATGAAAAAGCATAACATGCTGTGGTTATCATTAGTTTCTACTTCAAATAATTATTAGGGCCTGAGGCAAAAAATTGCAATACTTAATGTATGTATCGGGTTTTGACTTTCAACAGTGATGCCTGTAGGCAAATTAGGAGTACACCATCAAAAAATCATTTGAATGAATTTGCTACAACATAGTTGTATGTGCTTTTAAATCTTCTTGCTACATTTATCTCCACTTTCTCAACATTTAGTTTGCCTAAGCTCCTAAAAGCAGGGGGGAGGGGAATCTTTACTATAATCAGGGTCTTGCGATTAAGCTTTAATTTGCACTGATGAGGAAAAGCAGGAGGAGGGACAGAGGTACAAGGAGATTTGAACAGGATCACATACTGTATTTTGTTGCACTTCAAGAATTTCCACACCTGAATAAATACTCTTTGGAACAACGAAGCCAAAAGCTTTATAGCACTTTTACTCTGCTGTAACACTGCATAAAGGGATATGCTAAAATACTAATGTCTATACAGAGCAATCTATATTGTATGAAAAAATCACTGCTAAATTCCAAACATTCCAAACTGGGTTATGCATATTAAATTATAATTCAAGGAGATTAAAAAAAGCCAGTACTTCTTCTCCATTTTCAATGCTATTTTAAGAATCAGAGTACTCATCTCTTCTCAAATCTAATTTTATCCACTGCTTTGTCCATAGAAATTCCTTGTTAGCCTACAATAAGCAGAGAACTTAATATACCAACCCAAGGTGAAGAAAGCCCTGCCTAAGAAACTTACTTCAAGAGCAAACATTCTGTCCATCATACTTCTTGATGAGGTGGCGTCAGCTACAATATGAACTTCCAGACCTCTGCCAATTAATTCCAATGCTGTTTGCTGGATACAGACATGAGTCTACAGGGGAGAAATCAAAGGCAGAAAAGCCACCAACAAACCATTATTATGAAATGAAAGTCACACAATCACAAAGTAGAGTACATAATTAACTAGAGTTCAAATACATGTTTTTCTACCCCTGGCAGTATGAGGGAATCCAATATGCATTTTAAATGCCAGTTAAGATTGTGACAAGTGCCTGTAGTTTACAAGTATCTCATCTCAAATTCTTTAATGAGATAATATTAATGACAACACAAAAATAATTTATTCTGTAGAGGATATCTAAGCTCTAAGTTCTATAAATTATATAAACTGAGTTGGTTTGTTTTAATTACACAAAGTGAGGCCCCTTTGAGGGCCAATAAACATTACCATAAACCAGTATCAGAATGGCAATACACCTACCTCTACTCCAAAGAGGACAATACTCCGGACGCCAGGGATCTCTGCTAATGCTGCTTCAACTTCTGGCAACACCATTGAAAATTTTGTCTTGGGAAGCACAAGTTTAGCTCCTGTTAAATCAATTTCTTGCACAGTGCTGCCAAGACCTTTAGGATACTGTTCAGTGACAATAACTGGAATTCCCAAGAGCCGTGCACCTTGGAGCTGTAAGAGGACAAAGAGGAAAACATTTAAAAAAAAAAAAGAAAAAACAGAAAAAGTAGAAAAACAATAACAAAGACATTGTTGTTACCTAATAGTAAGTAATAGTTAGACTGTATGTAAAATAATAAAAAAAGTTTGCAACGAGTGATCAGAACTCACTACAACATACCAATCGTTGGCCCACGCTGATGATATCACCGAAGTATTTGATAGCAGGCCGGAATCGCTCTTGCATGTCACAGCAGAAAAAAACAGTGCTTGAGGGTGTCAGGTTGCCTAAAGTAGTAATCTGAAAAAAAGAAAAAAAGGTAATGTTCTACATGGCAGTGGATATCCCTTCAGAAATGTAGCAGAACGAGGAAGAGTTTGCAATACATCTGCTAGATAATGGATTTATGTTACTTTGAGTCAAAATAGGAGACAAGTTTTTCAAGCTTGATTTTGGTATGTTTCTGAAGTAAAATGAATAGCTGATACTGAACAGAACGGTATAGTCATCAATATATAATCACAATTTTATTAGGTGGGAAGCATAATTCCACATAAATGTACATGGATATTTCTGAACTCTGAAGGGGGGCAGAGGCACACACCACGTAAATCACAGCAAAAAAAAAAAAAGTACCAAAAGCACTCTTCAAATTCATTTTTAAATCCACAATTCTTGGAACTGAAATAGAGCCAGGATAAATTAAAGTTTAAAAACTTCATACTTCCACTTGCTTTCAAATATTGTATGTATATAAATTTTCAATACTTCCATTGTGTAGTCAATTTGATTCGTCTATGACATCTTTTAGCACAAGTCTGATGAAAGCCCAAGGCTAGAAAGAAAGTAGAGGAGACTGTAAATATTAGAAACCAAACTGAATGCATTTTAATGACAAAAGTAATCTCCTAGAGTTTCCCTCATACAAGGTACCAAGTAGGGTGGAAGGGAGGGGATAAGAAAAATAAACCAAATACTTAACTTTCTTACACTTAGAAAGAGGGCTTTGTATTTTTATAGATAAATTACTTTCATAACCTGTTGAACCAAAGTATAGGGCTTCAGATGGAAGCTACAGGGAAAGAAAAGAGCTACATACTATCATTTAGTTGTAAGGCAACTCAAGAGAAATTACATCTATTCAGGAGCTTTTCAGCAGACAGATAAATCGAATTGAATACAGAGCTTCTGGGAAGTATCCATTAATTATATACACTTCATTTCCTGCAATCTGAGGTTGTAATGTTTTAAACTGAAAGAAAATTACAAAATCTGTAAAAGAATGTATTTTGGAAGAGTGCAGGTGTATTGGGTTAACGTGACAAGGTTTTGGTTGTGGGGGGAGGCTGTAAGGGTGGCTTTTGTGAGATGCCAGAAACAGCCTCATGTCAAGAGAGCACAAATGCCAGCTGAATCCAAGACAGATCTGCTACATCAGTGATGCTGGTGACAACTCTATGCTAACATATTTAAGAAAGGGTAAAAAAACCCACTGTCCAACAGCAGCTGTGAGAAGAGGGTGAGAATATGTGGGAGAAAGAGCACTGCAGACACCAAGGTCACTGCAGAAGGAGGGGCAGGAGGTGCCCCAAGTGCTGGAGCAGAGATTCCCCTGCAGCTCCTGGTGCAGACTAAGATGAGGCAACTGTGCCCCTGGAGCCCATGGGATTCCACAGTGAACAGAAATCCACCCGCAGTCCATGGAGGACCCCACAGCAGAGCCTTGAAGAAAGCCTGCAATATGCCTTAAAGAAGGCTGAGACTCTGAAGAGCCCCGCTGAAGTGACTCTCTGAAGTGACCTGTGACTCTCTAGAGAGGAGCCCAAGCGCAGAATGTTTGGGAAGGAATGGAGCCTGTGGGAAGGATGCATATTTGGGAAGTTCATTACATACTATCTCACACAGGAGGAACCCCTCTCTGGAGCAGGGGAAGAGTGTGAAAAGAATGAGTGGGAGAGGTGAAGTTTTATGAACTGACCACAAACCCCATTCCCCACCCCTCTGTGCTGCTTGAAGGGAAGAGGCAGAGAAGTTGGATCTAGAGCTAAACCAGTGAAGAAGGGAGGCATAGAGAAGAGGTGTTTTTGCATTTGTTCTTATTTCTGATTATTTTACTTGGTTATTGATTAACACTACATCAAACTGATTTCCCCAAGTCTATTTTTTCTGTGATGGTAATTGGCAAGATTCCTCTCTGTCCCTATCTTGATGCACAAGCTTTGTCACATTTTCTCCCCTCTGTCCCACTGAGGACAACTGATGGAGCGGTTTGGTGGGCACGTGGTGGCCAGCCAAGGTCAACTCACCGCAAAGGAATTGGGAATTGATAAATATTCATTACAAAACTTTCACTGATTCAACACGTCTCCAGAGTAAAATGATGCTGATCTCAATTCCCAAGGCCATGCTTAATAATAGCAATGCTTAAACATATGCAATGGCCTGTTCAAACTGTTGGGAAAATTACTTGTATGTTAACAATTGCAAATACTAAATTTCCTCAATTCTCAGATTCATTACACCACTACTGCCAAAGCAGCAAGCATTCATAAACATGGTTCCTCCAGTCCTTGTGAGCCAAACAGCAACATTCCTAATACTAGCAGTTACAGAGGCAAATGCAGGAACCACCATAGTGCAGATGATGTAACACTGGGCTCACTGATACCACAGGAAGACAGAAAAGCATCACAACAGGCATTAGGGAAATCTTTTTCACCAGGAAGATACAGCTGCACTGAAAAAATTTACCACAGATGTGAGATTTTCAATCCTATGAGATTTTCAGCATTCAGCAATGCAGCAGCTGATTTGATCAAGGGAAGGCAGCCTCTAGATACTTTTCCCAAGTAACACTTCTGCAACTCTACAGCAGGTAATAAATGAGGTCTGGGACCAAGAAAGATTGGACATAAAATTAAATAACCTTGTTCTTGAATACCATCCATCATACCCCACCATTTGCCTGAACAATGAAAAAGGCAGTTGGCAGGCAGTATTAATGTACAATTCAACACCACAGGAAACACATACTGTGACCCATTCCAGCTCTGGCACTTACTACCATCACAGAAGTCAATCATGACATTTAACTTTCCTACTGCTCAGCAATAAAAACAGAAAAATTGGAATAAACAATACTTATAAGTGTGGTTCCTACTCATAAAATGTGCCATTTTGTCTTAGCATTTATATGACAAGCAAAGACTATAACTTTCTCCTTTAAATCTTTCCATCACTTTAATAACTACACCAGAGGAGGTTTAGGTTGGACATTAGGAAGAATTTCTTCACAGAAAGGGAGATTAGATATTAGAATGGGCTGCCCAGGGAGGTGGTGGAGGTGCTGTCGCTGAAGGCATTGAAGGAAAGACTGGAGGTACCATTTGATGCCATGCTCTAATTGATATGGCAGGGTTCAGTCATAGGCTTGACTCAGTCTCAGAGGTCTTTTATAGTCTAACTGATTCTGCAATTCTGTAATTTTTTAACATCTGTCTGAACCACAAACCATCATCGACTACAGAATGACCAATGTGAAGTTAATCTACTGCCTTGATATGCACCTTCCTCTGCCAGTGCAGCAGATGGCACCACCACCCCTAGCAGAGGAACAAATGCGAATAGAGTTGGAAAGTCTTCAAGAAGCAGCATAGTCTTGCCCTACAGAAGGATCAAACAAACATAAATAATATTCTTCACAGATGACCACATGGTCTGACCCATCAGAGACGGAACTCTTGTAAAACCCATCCCACAGCTCTGTTACCTTTGCCTTTCAGTGTTTTCTCATCCATAGCTCCTTTGCACACATTTATGAGTACTACTTCCAGTTAGGTCCACAGCGAATTTGAAACACAAGCGCATTACAACCCTCCTTCACATGGATAACCATGTGCAAAACTTATTACCAGACCTTAAGAATCAGACCTTTAGGTCTCCCTTTAGGCCTTCCTTTCCCACTCCTTATTCTAAAATGTATCGAATGCTTTTAGTATTTCTTCCTACAAATTGTTTTCATGTCCTCCCTGGGGTAGTTTTCAAACTGCAGTCTGGAACGAGGCACTCAATACTACTATCACAACAGTGTTTCTCTGCCCATACTACTTCACTGCTCTAGCAGGGCTTCAAATATCAGCCAATTCACAGCCCTTCCAGGCCCTGTTTATTCTGTACTTCCCAGTACAGTATTTGCTCTTTTCATAATGGACGATACTTGGACTCCTGAGTACATTTTAGACTTATAAATCATCCCCTGAACTCTCTCTCATCTTCTGTTTGTATAGCTGATTATTTCTACATTGCTACTTCCATTTCGAAGTGCATCTTATTGCACCCTGTTTTTCCAGCTTGTCCTGAAATACCTGAAGTCTGCTTTTTCAGATCCTTGCAGCTCCTTCCAGCATGGGATCTTCTGCAAAAACAGTATTTGCCCTAAGTTTTGTCAAGGAGAAGAACAATGGAATAATTAAAAACAGTGGATTTGAAAGCCATTTTATAGAGCACAATTAAATTTTATTCTGATTTGACAGTGAAGTGCAGAAGAAAACTGACTGTGTTTCAAACCACAGAGTATTCTTACTACAGACTTCCACAGAATCTCATATGTTTATGTCAAGAAGCACAGGGAGCTGGAGCAAAAGCACTATATCTGCTTTTCTTTACTGTCAAATTGGTTTCATACGATTTAATTTATGCCTTCAGATTCATGCCAGCACCTCTCTAAAATAAAGTTGTGTCAACCGTATATTTGCTAAATAAAAGCTTTTACAAAGTCTAACACAAATAATTCGTATATTGATTTTTCTATTTATTTCTGATTAGCTTGCAATCTGAATTGTGGCAGAACAAGAGGAAACTGGAAGAGAGGCTAACATCAAAGAGTCAACACTTGCTGGTGTTACATGGAAGACCAGATGTGGGCAGTGCAGAGTGCAGCAGAAAGCAGTTTGAAACTCAGTTTCATAAATAGTAGCTAACAGAGTCCATAAATACATTCATGTAAGCATTTGCTATGTATAAAGGAAAGGTTTAGTTTACTAGTTCTTTAGTGTGCCACATAAATCCTACAACTCGCTTTCAATGCCATCCTCCCCATCTACAAGAATGCGGTGACACTTCCACTTCACATCTGGCAGTGAAAATCACCCAGATCTCCCCAGTGCAACATCCCAAAGAGCTGGGGTGAGGGCAAAACTACACCTAAACATCAAACCTGGGCTGGCACATCAACACCTGTTTGACTTCACTGCAGAAAGTGGCAAGCTGGGCAAGGACTGTGAGCCACAGCAGCCACACAGTATCTGCCTGAATCCACCCTGCATATTACATCTACTCAGCCACAATACCATTAAACAACTTGAACTCAAAATAAAAGTAAAAAAAAAAAACACCAAAACCCAAATGACCTGAAGTTCCCCTGAAGTACATAAGCATTTCCACTTGTTGCACTTCATTTCTCTTAGTTAGGATTTTATGTCCTCCAGCTGAAGGTTACCCACAGCACAACGAGAATAGGTACATCAAATGGTCAAGTAACCTGATGCAGCTCTTTTACCAGCTAAAGAAGTCATCTCTAGGACCTTGTCCAGACCAGGATTTAAAGGTATGCTGTCACAAGTCACATACAGCTTTAAATCCTACTCTAGAAAAGACCTAGGTGGGAAAGGAGAGGTGCTTTTTCACATCTATTTATCATCTCTGCTGATTATTATTATTATCAATCAGACAAAAATGTGATTGAGATGAAGTACTATAATTATACGTTCAGCTTTACAAAAATATTCACATATACTGACTGGCTTTTTACCTGTCCTTTACCTGTTCAAAGTTCGGGAAATCATGAGACTTACAAAATGAATTTCCTCACACTATTTGTAATGAACAAGAAACTGGAAGCAAAGAAAGAACCCCATCTGACATCACTAGTGACATCATAAGTCTCATGTCACCTACTAAATGTTACATACTAAAAGGGCAGACTGGGGGACGTTGCAACCTCGGTATTTCAAGAATGGCACAAAAGAGACAACAACAAAAAGAAGCTACCACCTTTTCTTCTGTATTTCTTAAAGAAAATTGGTAAGATTCAGTTGTACTTTGCTGCCTATATTTCAAATGTAAAAAAAATGAATAAATTCAGTTTGATGTATTTCAAGAGAAAAACAGGTTACAAGTATTTCAATTTAGAAACATAAATATTTATCTTATGCTAAGCTAATGTGCAGCCTTTTACATGTATTTCAGCATTTAAAAAGGACAGATTTAGTTAAAATAACTCATGACGTACATATAAGTAATGTAGTACCAAAGTCTTCAGCAAAATTTAAAATTACTGAAATGCTTGTTACAGAGTAAAGATATACAAACAAGGAGTCTGGATTTGAGAAAAAAAATCCTCTTTCAGTATTTTCAGCCCCTTCCCTCCCCCTTCTTTAAGGTCCCACATGCTGCTTTTCAAAATACTTATTTATTTAGGAATGTAACAATTTATCAAAAATTTTAATTTCACCATAAAACCCCCAAATAGAATCCCTGCAATTTATGCTTTGGCTTTTCCTGGTCTTCAGAAAATGGACTTGGGTTCCTGAGTTAGTTAGTTCTAGCTCCAGACTATCTGAGCAATATCAGGTATATGCAATAACAGTGAAAATCTGTGTATTAATTGCTATATTTCATTTAGCTTATCAGCAGAAGTTTTTTCAAGACAGATATGCCTGAGACACCAACCTCTCTCAAAAAACTATCCTGAAATAGACGTACTTTTATGCAATGGTTTCAGCAATAATTTTACCCTTTTAGCTTCAGGGTCTTAAGGTTTACCAGTTTGTAAATACAGAGTACAAGTCCTCCTGAGGAGAAGCCATCTTGAAGTTATGACAGTAACTGTGAAATAGTCTCTCTAGCTGCCTAAAATGCTCTTTTACACAGCTGTAATGTGCATATAGCTGTCTTTTCTTTGGATATCACCAAAGTTTTTTTCCTTACTTCTCTCCTCCAAAAGCAGGTACAACAACACTACAGGAAAATACAGTAACTTTTGCAGCACTATTCAACTGTATGTAGAGGTGATTAAAGTGGTCCTGCATTGCCTCATCCAAACTACAAATGTTATAGTCTCCCATTAAAAGACTTCTATAAGACTTAAAATTTATGAAAAGCAGATGCAGTCCCTCCATTTGAGAGAGGCCTGAGGAAATGTCCCTCTCCTCTGCATGTCTGGGGTGGAGGAGATCCGAGCTGAGGAGGGGCAGCCAGGCAGAACATCACAGAGCAGTGCTCCCCACCAGCCTGCCTAACGCTGCACGGCCATCAAAAGCTTAAGTGACTGTTTCGTGTCAGGACACCTGGACCACACAAATGTACATATATGAGGATGGCACAAAGGCATAAAACAACGAAAGAGCAAACATCCCTGTACGGATCAAGCTTTGAACTGAGTTCATGGAGTGGCTTTCCAAGGGCAGCATATGGTAATTCCTCCATGAGATTACTGCCCCCCTGAGCTGCAGGGACAAGAAATTGAAACAGCCCAGTTGAAATCATTTGATGCTGACATTCTGTGAGCTATTATACCAAAAGTCATCCTTCTATAACAGGCCTGCACAGGAATCAAAATGGAAGGACAACATACCACAGATTAGCTGCCTTAAAGGTTAAAATCCTACCTCCAACTAAATGCATACATATACCTCATAAAACATGCATATAAAAACACTGAAATTATTGTCTAGTGATACAGCTGCTAGCACCTCTGAATTTTAATTTTAAATCTAATTTTAAATTTAGAAAGATATTTCGAAATATGAAAGTCTAATCACATCGGCAAGCAAAAGTTGTCCCTCTTGAAACATACATCCAAAACAGGGATTCCACTGACTATGCCACACACAGAGTTGACAAATCAATGTTGTGTCTAACTGCAGATAAATCATGGAGGAAGGGAGGGAGGAAAAGCGGGAGGGAAGGAAAAAAGTGCATATAATAGTGGCAATGCCTGAATGAATACACAGAAAGTATAATATTCCCATCACTAAGTCCTAAAGGTCTTAAAAAGCTCAGCTGTGTCTGTATCATACCAAATGTTTCTCAAACAAGTGATCTCTGAGCACCTGTCTCTGGCTTAAGGCAAGCTGACTGACATCATTGTGATGTCTCATTTGAGACATCTTCAGCTCATTCACAGCTGCTGAAACATATCAAGGAATAACCCACAAATACCATCCTTTTCATATCAACAGCTGCAACAGAACTGCAACAGTATTGGTGTAAGTAGGCAATCAAATAGGCAATAATGCATAAAATATTGGTTCATCCTGAATCCCTGCAGTCAAAGCTGTAGAGCGCATTTGCACCCTGGGAGTGATGTATCCTTGTCTCAGTACTGACCTTTATTCCAAGACGTATGTCCTGCTACAAATGCTTGAGCTGCATTTACAGTTTCAGTGCAGAAGGCATCTGCAAGGGAGTCTTTGCAGAGTAGTGATCTGCATGCACAAATGAGAACCAAATTTTGACCTGAAACAACGTTATATGCCCAGAATACCCAAACTCTGTTTTTAAAATCCTTGCTTCCATTAACATCTATACCAACTCTATTTGCAAGCTGAAAGATTGTTCCTTTCCAGTTTTTCTGATTGGGCTCCCATAAATTACAACACAGAAACAGAAAAGTTTTTAAACTGAATATAATGAGTGTATATGATGCGCTAATCATTTATTAAACTAGTTAACTCTTCTTAACCATTCTTTCCATACATTAAGTTAAGAATAAAAGATGCCAAAGGCATCCTTAATATGAAAGCAAACAGACCACCTAGAGAGTTTATGCATACAAGACACTATGATTAAGCAGAGTTTACAAACAGGATTAATTACACATTTCTGAAAACATTAAGAAAAGACAAGCAATGTTTCAGATATCATGATAACACTTCTCTAACATCTGAGAAGTTGTCAGCTAGGCAAACTAAAATTTCCTAATAATATTTTTTTTAAATGTTCAGAATGAAAACAGCAATTATGTGGGGTTTAATCCTGGGGTCTGTTTTGGTTTGTGAGGTTTTTTAAGTTGAATTCTTCGATACTGGAAAAAGGAAGAAGCAATGTGTTTTGAGTGAAAGTATTAGAGCACAACTTGGGCATAAAAGTATCTTCATAGGAAAGCACACATAACTGCATCTATCTGGCAGTCTGGCTTCCTGGTTTGTGGCTACAGAACTACCAAGCTATAGACCTGCACATCAGAAAGAGCTTTTTGAGGCAAAGAGGGATACAGAGGTCCTGATGAACTACAAGCCAAGATACCGAGCTCTGGCAGAGCCCACTTTACTGGCACTCTTGCAGTTTCCACCTCGCAGCATTACCCCCGGCTAAGGCCGGGTATGACCAGCCGCATGATTTAGCGGAGAGCATTGATTACTTCAGCGACCTGACTTGTCTTCCCGTTCATGACGCCAAGTAAGTTCTGGCCAGTCGAAGGCAAAGTCCGGTTACCACACGCGTGAGGCACAAAGCGCACCTGCCTCCCCGGCTCGGGAAACCAAAAGTTTCCACAGAGAGACAACTGAGCGCGGGCGGGCGGGGACTGCGCCCACGGTCCCAGCCGGCTCCAGGATCCCTCACTTCTCCCGGAAGGGGCCGGGGCTCGCCGCGGCAGGACGGGACGGGCTGCCCGCCCTCACACGCACCTGTGGCGGCCGGCTCTCACCTGGATCTGCAGCGGGACCAGGCGCACCTTGCAGCGCTCGTTGACCAGGAAGCCCTTCGGCAGGTCGATGTACTGGCTCCACTCCTCGGCGAAGAGCTGCACCACGAACTTACGGTGCATGTCTATCTGGTCCCCGTAGAGGCTGAGGAACTTCTGGATCAGCAGCTCGTAGCCGGCGCCGTGGGGCACACTGGAGGGCCGCGCGAAAACCGAGAAGCAGAAAAGGACGGGCACGGAGCCGCCGCCCGCTGGAGCGCAGCTCCCGCTGCCCGGAGCGGCGCCCGGCTCCGCCGCCGCCATCTTCAGGGACCGCCGCGCCGAGCCCCGCCAGCTCGCTGCGGTCCGCGCCACCGCTCCTCCTCCAGCCGCCTCCTCCCCCTCGACCGGCCGGGCGGTGCCGGCGGGCCCCAATCCCGGCTGCGGCTGCTCCTGCTCCTCCTCCCCGCCATGGGGTTCGGCCCTGCCCCGCACCCCCACGGGGGTCGGAGCGCTGCCGGGGTGCCTTCTTAGGGGGGTGTTTTGGGCGGGGGCATGGTGCTTTCCCTGCTTAGGCGGACAGTGAGAAGAGCTGCCCCACACGGGCGCACTTGCCCTCGTCCGTGCGGAGAGAGGCCGTGTCTCCCGGAGAGGTGCAAGGGGACACCGCGGGTGCGGCGGCCCCGGCGGGGCCCTCGCAGGGTCCGGGGGCAGAGCGCGCTGCGGGGTGCCCTGGTCAGGGCGGGCTCGGAGCGCGGGCGGGCACCGGGCCCAGCCAAGCTGGGAAGGAAACCTGTTGGTAGAGCCTGAAACGTGCCCGGTTGTAGAGGGACTGGTAGTTGAGTTCTCTACGAGGCTTCCTTCGGAATTGCCCTTTTCTGAGCAGCGGGCGGTGCCCGAGCCGCGGCTCCGAGCTTCCAGTTCCATCCACGGATGAGGGGAAGTGAGCAGGATAGAACGCATATTTTTTCCTTAGTAGCTTCATGCTCTCTACTATATTTACTTTTTCTCCAGGGATGACTGACAGCTGAAATTGTTGCCCCTATTTTTGCCATAATTACCAGAGTTTCTGTTATATTAAAGTGTGCTTGGGGGAAAAATCTGAGTAGCGTGATACTCGCATAGAGAGAAAATACTGTGTTAAAAACAAGTGGATGTTTGCATCCACTGTGCCAATGCACCATTAAGGTTAATGCATGTTTGCGTGGCACAGAGTTGATTAGGAGGATGGAGCACTTCTCCTATGTCGAAAGGCAAAGACATCTGGGATTGTTGAGCCCGGAAAACAGAAGACTTCAGGGTGACCTGCTTGCAGCCTGAAGGGAGCCTTCAAGAAAGATGGAGAGGGACTTTTTTACAAGGGCATGTTGTAAACAGGGCGAAGGGAGTGACTTCAAACTGAAAGAGAGTGAGTAGGTTTAGATTAGGTTTGAGGCAGCAATTCTTTACTGTGAGGGAGGTGAGGCGCTGGAGCAGGATGCCCAGAGAAAATGGGGGATGCCCAATCCCTGGAAGTGTTCAGGCCAGGCTGGATGGAGCTCTGGGCAACCTGGTCTAGTGAAAGGCATCTAGTGAAAGGCATTGGAGCTAGGTGATCTTTGAGGTCTCTTCCAGCACAGGACATTCTCTGATTCTATGCAAATTGTTCTCAGGCTTTATTGGTATCAAAAATTTGGAGCTGTCGTGTTACATGACAATATTATGTTTTCAGTAGTTTGTTGGTTTGTTGGGGTATTTCACTGGAAAATACATATGTTGATATGATTTGATTTAAAAATTGCAAGGATAAATAGTCTTTTGCAGTTATTTACGTATTCACTTGTTTACTCACTGGGCACCGAAGCAGCATGAAGTGATTATTTTATACATTACCCAAGAAACAAATGTGCAATGGCACCTGCACATCATAGGAAAAACATTGAAGTGATACTGTGTTTAGGCAGAAATTACACATATTGAGGTGTATTAAGTCTAAAATACTGTCTTTTTGCTGTCTCTAACTGCCAGTGAATTCAGTGGTTTCATACAGAATTTCCACCTCCTTTCCACAGTAGATAGTGTCAAACTTATGTATTCAGTCTAACTGAACACATCTCTGTGATTAAGATATGCTTTGAAAAGAGTGGAGAGCCTGTCCATCTGGGTTTGGTTTAAGCACTTGATTGTATCCTGCATAGGACAATATGTAGCTGGGGAGAAAAATATATTTTCACCTCCAAAAATGAGGTGAATACTTGGGAATGTTGGGTGAACTATGTACAACTCTGTTCCACCTGCCAGCTATAAAAAATGTCCAGTAGCTTGGGTTCAGGGCTTATTTTAATTATTTGTCCATGCTTACTGTCCTGCTGGTTTAATTTATTGATACAGACAGTCATTAATGCTGTTACAGTAGAGGAATACAGGGTGAACAATTTTATGGCCTACTCATTAGCTGACTTGAATCATTTCCAGTTTTCCAAAAGAAAAGGTGACAAATTGAACACCCAGTGAATTCCATTTATTTTCTGTGACTTAAACTGGTTCCCATTTCTTAATTTGTACTTTATTTTCATTGAGTGCAGTTCTAAAATTAAATATACTTCTAAAACATAGCATGGGTAGTGGTTTTGTGGATTAATGAGGCCTTTTAAATGGATTTCCTTTTTCCATTATAGCAAGATAGATACATCTGCATTAAAAAAATACGCCATAGCAGGTTCTTACCTTTCTAAACTGCTGTCTATAATGAATATGTTTGAATAAAAACAATTGCAATTTCACAGTCAGTCTTTTCACAGGTAGTTTAATCTCTCCTCTCCTCTCCTCTCCTCTCCTCTTTTTATCTTTTCTTCTTCATCTTTTTTGTAGCTGCCTGTGCTTGGAGAGTATTGTCCCGTAGAGGAAATCACATCTGGTGCAAGCACAGGTCAGACTATGCTATTTTTCCATGCCAGCTTTGGTTATCTTCAGTTGTCAAGGGATCACCCTGAGATCAGAACTTAAGAAGCATCACCAACTGAACTTTCCAAGCATCACCAACTGAATGTAAGTTGGATTCAGTAACCTTTTGTGTGTCTCTTAATCATACAGCTCATGTGGCACTTGCAGAGGTATCACACCATCACAAATATGAGGCTTAGCACACCTATAATCCAGCATATCATTTTTTGCTTCATAGTAAGAGAAGAGTATGATGCACTGCACAGGAAAAGTGCCCAATGATCTCCATTACATTGGCTTACAACAAACGTGGTACTTTTAACTCAGTTTGAATAACACAAGTGTGTAACAGTATTTGTAATGCATCTCTCTGGCATTTCACATTGCAAGTAATGTGTCATCAGTTCTGGTACACTATTAGGAAAAATATTGCTTTTGCTGTAACTTCAGAGGTAGCCTACATCATGTCATATAGACTGTATTTTGATATCTTTTGATATCCTTTCCTATGTAACAGCACTTGGAACAGGATAGGAGAATGTGACACAAATGGTAACCACGGAATCAGAGTCATAAAATTGTTCATGTCTGAATAGACCTGTATGATCATCAAGTCCAACTGTAATATAGTGCCATAAGGCAGAGCCAAAACATAGACAAGACCCTACTTCTATGTTACTTGTACTAAATATGTGAAAATTCAAGTTCTCATGGAAAAAATATAGTGCTGTCAAAGCACTCTGCTGAGTTTTAACTGTTTTTTCTTTCTTTTGCTAAAAAATTTTATTAAAATGATGGTGCCACAATAGAAGCCTAATTATGAAACTCAGCTGTTTTTTTCTGCAAGAATGTAAAGAATTGAAGTTGGGAGCAATTATGCTATTATAAGGCAGCCTTATATAAAGAGCTTACTCTCTAGATAGTTATATGACTGTTTTCAGAGTGATATGTTACAATAAAATTTCTTAGACCTATTTTCAGATATGGTAGCCCCACATTTCTATGAATATAAATAATTACATGTCTTCATTACAAGCATTAAATATGGCATGGTAATTAAAGCACAGTCTTAATGAGTATGTTTTGCCTTTAAATCACAAAGCATGGCAGACAAAATTGTCAAAATTTCTCAATTATTTCTGCAAGATTGAGTATTGCAACTATATATTTTCAGGGCACAGAGTATTGGAATTACTGGAATTACACCAGATGTTGGTCAAAAAATACAGTTAAGTTTACTTTTGAGATTTATTACCAAAAGATTTTCAGTATTGTTGATGAAAATGTAAAAACATGCAGACAGAGACCAGATAGATGAGGACTTTTTTCATCTCCTTCTGCCAAGGTGGCTAATGACGGTGACAGACATCTTAAAATCCATTTTGTTGTCTGAAGGTTGGTAAGTCTGCAAACTTAAAGCATTTCTTTTATGATATAATTGATCTTCATCTCTTGCAGTCACTCTTCCACTCTTAATATACATTAGCTTTTGGGGGTTATTTAGTTTCTCTTTAATTTTTCCTCTGAATCAATAATGTTTGGTCACATGGGATACCAGTTTCCATAGTGAAGAGCGTTTTGAGTGTTGTCTGCACTGTGCCTGTTGCTTGATCCATAGTTTATTTTTGTGTCTTTAGTGACTTGCACATGTTTAGATCAAATAAGCTTTAGTCACAAGCCACTCTTGAAAGAATTTTCTATGCAAGTCCTTCTTTGGGTCCTGTGTTTGTCTCTAGTTCAACATAACTCTTCTAGACCTGTAATCCTGTTAAATACTCAGATATCACTTTGTTTTATTGTTGTTGTTGTTTTGTGATTTCTTTTTATTATTATTTTGTTTATAACCTGGAAATGTTCCGTTTGGGGCATTTGTAGAGTTTCCACAATCTCAACAAATCTTTTGCATTGCTACTTGGGAGAATTTGTGAACTATCTGTGGGGCAATATCTTTTCATCTAGTCACATATTAGGAGTTATGGACCCTTCCAGCTTTTTTAGTTGATTAGACAAAGATCTAGGAAGCTATGAGACAAGTTCCCCAAGGAACATGTCAACAGTTTGTCAAACTTTGAAGATTTTCTCCTGCAAATTAGGTGTTTCTTCATGAATGAGTGGCTGCCAGGTCACCTTCCTTTCCAGTTTTGTTGCCACCTCTGCTGTTGTCTTCATGCTTTGGCATCTGGTTTCTGCAGCCAGCTGTCATGGCCCTTGCTTTTTTGAACAATAGCTGTAATAAGTGTATACATATGTATACATGTGTATACAAATATCTAATAGTACAAACCTGATGTAGTTTTATATACGCGTAGCCTTTCCCACACTGGAAGGTATACACTGTGCTCAAGGACATTTGTATAATGGGACACTTCTTCCACAAATGGGAGTAGTTAAATTTATTGAATTGTACTGTCTCGTAAGTGTTGTACATGGAATCAGAAGTGCCATTAATGTTCTCAAACTATCACTGTTTTATTAATTTAACACCTACTTTGATTCTAATTGTAAATTGCATGACCTTTTTGTAATAATTCAAGCAGTAGCTTACTGATTAGAGAAAGGAAGTAATTTGATACATTTTAATAATCAGAACATTTGAGCTCTTCTTCAGCTATCAGAGATGAGTTGAAATCATCCCTGTTGCCACACTCTGAGGACAGAACCAAGTTTGAAATAACTGGCCTTTTCCTTTCTGGTTTTATTTAGTTCTTCAGCTCCTTGAAGACATTAAATTCAGCCAATGGCAGTATTTAAATTAAAAGAAGCCACTAGGAATAGTTGCTAATGGCATTTTTCACAATATAGCTATTTTTATGGGCTGCAAAACCTTCTGAATTATCTGTTTTGGGATCCTAGAAATAGCTGACTCTATGGTAAGGGTTTACTCTGTACACATAGGCTGTTCCACCAGGAAAATATTGCTCAGGCACTGGATATGGGAGCAAGCCAGTTTGAGGCAATGCTTTGACCATCAAGGACACAATCTGGCAGGAGTCAGAATGGAAAAGCAGAAGATTTTAAGAACAGCCCAGTCTCTAGCAATGAGGCAGATCCCAGCTGAAGCAAAGCAGGTCAGGGTTAGAATCACAGAATCATAGAATGGTTTGCATTGGAATGGACCTTAAAGGCCATCTAGCCCCACACCCTCTGCTTTGGACAGGGACACCTTTCACCAGACCATGTTGCCCCATCCAACTTGGCCTTGTGGGACACCCACAACTTCCTGGGCAACCTGTTCCACTGCCTCACGACCCTCACAGCAAAGAATTTCTTCCTAGTATTGTTGCAGTCTGGTGTGGGCCCAGATGGCTTTAGACCGGTGGCAACTATGTCGGAAATCCAATTAGGTGGCTTTGGGGAGAGAGACACATTTCCAGACTAATGGCTCTGGAACTAAACGCCTCGATAACTGGTAAATGACAAACTGGAAGGTGAACAAGCTACACGGCAGCACACTAGAAGAGACTAACTGAAGCTTGGGGTCCAGAGTAAAGCAGGAGTACATATAGATTAGGATTTAGGGCGGAGTCAAGGTTGGATCTGAGGGTGAGATCCACTAGGAAAGGATCTGAAAATCATTGCAGGGGTACATGGACTAATCGAGGGTAATGAGGTAATATAAACATACTCTCAGTATAAAGCTATTCTCCCTTGTTCTGTCACTACATGTCCTTGTAAAAATTTCCTCTCCAGACTTCTTGTAGGCCTCCTTTATGTTCTGGAAGGTTACAGTCAGGTCACTCTGAAGCCTTCTCTTTTCCAGGATGAACAATCACCATTCTCTCATCCTTTCCTCATAAGAGGAAATCATTCCTCCAGTCACTTTGATGTCCTTCCTCTGGACCCACTCCAGCAGTTCTTTGTCCTCCCTGCGCTGAGACCCCAGAGCTGGATGCAGGTTCCAGGTGGGCTCTCCCCAGAGCAGAGCAGAGCAGAGGGGCAGAATCCCCTCCCTGCCCTGCTGCCCACGCTGCTCTGGATGCAGCCCAGGACACGTTTGGCTCTCTGGGCTGGGAGTGCCCATGGCTGGGTCATGTCCAGCCTCTCATTCACAACTCCCCCATGTCCTTCTCCCCAGGGCTGCTTTTGATCTGCTTATCCCCCAGCCTGTGCTGATACCAGGGTTTACTGTACACCAGGTGCAACACTTTGCACTTGGTCTTGTTAAAAATCATGAGATTCCCATGGGCAATGGGAATTCTGTCTTGCCCAGCTCCCTCTGGATGACGTTCCGTCCTTCCGGTGTCTTAGCTGCTTGGTGACACTCAGCTTGGTGTCATCTGCCAATTTGTTTAGGGTGCACCAGATCCTTTTGTCTGTGTCATTAATGATACATAAACACTTATCCCTGTACAGACCCCTGAGGGACTTGTCACCAGTGTCTGTCAGGACTCTTTGCTGTTGACCACCACTCTCTGGATGTGATTGTCCAACTAATTACTTATCCATTGAACAGTCCACCAGTCAAATCTGTCTCTCTGCAATTTAGAGATAGGGAAGTGGTGGGAGACCATGTCTAAGTCTTTACAGAAGTTCAGATAAATGACATCTCAACTCTTCCCTTGTTCACTAACATGGTCACTCCATCATTCAAGGCCACTGGGTTGGTCAGGAAGGACTTGTCCTTGGTGAAGCTGCACAGGCTGTCTTGAATCATCTCTCTGTTCTCCATGTGCCAGAACACAGCTTCTAGGAGGATCTGCTCCATGATTTTCCCAGGCATGGAGGTGAGGCTGAGACGTCCCTGTTTGCCAGGGTTTTCCTTTCTACCCTTTTAAAACATGAGTACAATGTTGTCCCTTCTCCAGTCCCTGGGGACTTCCCCTGAGTGCCAGGAACTTGAAAAAGCCATGGAGAGTGGCTTGACAGCACAGGACTCTGCGATGCACTTCATTGGGTCCCACAGACATACGTGGGACATACTTTCAGATTCCTCAGGGGGTCATGAACCAGAGCTTTACTTACTGTGGGAGGAACTTTGCTCACCCAGTCCCCATCCTGCTGTCCATCCACTCAAGAGATGTGAAAATAGAGGTTGCCATTGAAAATGGAGGCAAAAAATTGTTGAGTACCTCATCCTTCCCCTCATCCATTGTTATCAGTTTGTTTATCAGGGGATGTGAAGGTTCCTTGACTTTCTGATTAATATACCTGTTGAAGCCCCTCCTATTATTTTTTGTATTCCTTGCTAGGTTCAGTTCCAGTTTTGCCTTGGTCTTCCTCACCTTCCTTACCCAATCCTACACAACCAAACTTCATGCCTATACTTTTCCCAGGTTACCTGTCCTTGTTTCTACAGCCTATGCATTTGCTTCTTTCCCTTTATTTTGACCAGCTTCCCATGTTCAGGCAGGTGTTCAGCTGTTTCCAAGAGAGCATAGCCCCATTATATGTGACAGTTACTTGGGAAGGCAAATGCATCACCCCAAACCTTCACATCCTCCTTCCACCCCCCACTTTACTTACTGAGCATGATGTTGTGTGATGTGTATACGTGGAATATGATATGAAATACCCCTTTGGGTCAGTTGGGGTCACCTGTCCTGGCTATGTCTCCTCATAGCCTCCCATGCACCCCCAAATTCCTTGCCATTGTGGCAGTATGGAAAGCGAAAAGAAGCCTTGGCTCTGTTTAAGCCCTGCCCAACAATAACCAAAACATCTCTACATTGTCTACCCTGTGCTCAGCACAAATCAAAAACACAGCCCCATACTTACACTGTGAGGACAATAAATTATATCCCAGCCAAAATCAGCACAATTACTTACAGCTAAACTCTGTAATGTGAATTTTTATCTAACAGAATTCTTGACCTCTGCTCCTTTCTTGGAGTGAATAGCTACCCAAATCAACAAGGTGCTTCTATCACATTGTGCCTTTGCATTTTCATTTGGCATGCTTGTCTCTTTGGCAGGCTTTGACCTACATTGGAAAGTGTAGTTCCACTCATATGAGGTATATCAGCCAATTGTAAGACAGAGGAAACTGTCAGAGATTTTTACGGAAAAAAGAAATATTTTCTGTCTGTTCTTTTAGTGTCGGCATTTATCTCCATTTTATCTATTTTTAAATCTGTCACTCCAGTCCTCCGTTTCCCAGTTCTAAATATTTTATCTTGAGGAGGATGTAATTTACTAACTCAAGAGCTCTTTGAAAAGCTTTCTAACTTGATTACTGTCATTGGGAACATCTGCCTAACAAACTTCTGCATTAGCAGAATGTGGTTTTCATTTCTCAGGAGATTCATAGGTTTAATTCCAGGACTCCTTAATCCGTGAGTGATTTTGCATTAACAAAAAATTATTCTTTGCCTCCTGTTTCATTAAAAGTTACTTTTTTTAAAAAATGGAATAACAGAACATAGGAGAAAGAAGAGGTCCAGAGCACAGATATTTTTAGCTAGCATCTATTGTAAGTATCTCTGAGAGATCAGGATGAATAGCCTCATCATCACTCCAGGTCTGCTGCCACCTGCACAATTAATAGATCATATTCATATGAGCAAAGCTGCCTGACAGATGACCCATTTTGCAAACACATACATAAATGTGCATGAGACCTTTATTTGTTGCAACACTGTTTTTGGAGTCAGGCTATATTGGTGTAGCACCCAAATAAAAGCTGAAGCAAGAATTTTTCTTTAAAAAGTGCTTTTTGTCCTTCTTAAAGCTCTTAGTCTTTGCAGAAATTTCTAGCACTGGGAACAGGGTTTCTGTGACTCTTTATTCAATGACGGGCTCTAAAATGAGTATTTGTTGAAAGTTAAGACTAAAAAGCTCATTAATTTGGACAGGGCCTTATTAACAAAGAATGATGCAATGGAATATGCAGGGGTAATACTATTTCCTCTGTGTGTTTCAGTGGGTTCCACTGAATGGCATCCTCACTGTTACTTAGAGTTTCAATAGCTGAAATCCTTTCCATTTTTTCTTAATAATCTTTGGTCTTGTTTGGGGGTCTGTGTCAAAATGGAATGACTATGTGGATGGTTTCGGGTTCAGAAAATAAAAAGAAAGCAGAACTCTACTGTTATATGCTGTTGCTTTGAGCTGTCTGTGTTGCTTGGTGTAATGTGAGAATTTGCAGTAACAACCTCTACAATGACCACCAGATATGTGAATCAGCAGTTATAACCCAAATCCTATTTGTTTGAAAAACTTGTAGTAAGGTTTCTAAAACCTGCAGTTTTGGAAACGACTGTGTTTTCAAGTAACTGCTTCTTAGTGACTCTAATCTTAATATCACAGCAAATACCTATTCTCTTGCAGATTGAGAAACATATGTGAAAAACTGTTTTTACTCAGCAAAATAAGTCATACATTTTTGTTTTAATGTATTATTGAATGCAACAGATCTTTTACTAAATGCAACAATGCTATCTAGTGTATTGCTTCAGTTGATTTCACTGTGCAGTTTTAATGTACTACTGCTCCTATACTTCAAAAATTTATTTTTTTAAACAGAGACTGGATGGTGGTGACAGAAAGCAAGCTACTGTGATTTATGGGTTGCAGAAAAAGATGATTTCCACTTAAATTCTGAATATGCCTGAATATACAGGTTCTGAACGTGACTGTGGAAATTGCCAGCAAAACATGTACAGTGCAGCTACCATGAGGGTAATTGTTATCCACTGGCTGTGTAAATAAAAAGCTATTAGTAATTCTCTGACTGTCCTCAATCAGTCCTGGAAACTGTTTTTTAGAATGTATTTTTCTGACACTGTTTTTTATGTACAAAAGCAAGGCAGAGATTATCTTAACTAGGTCAAAAGTTGTCTGGGAGGAGCTTTTGCTGAGCATCACATAGAGAGGTTCAAGAAAAATACAGACTATAGGATCAACATTTTAGTTAGGTTGTGTTTAATATTATGAACTATATGAACAAAGTGAATTATCTCAAAAATATTTCACAAAAATATGGTTTCTGTATACATCATTTCTCTAAAGAAATGTAGTTTTTAATTTAGCAAAAGAGGAGGGTCTTTAAAAATAGTCTGTACCTCTAGAAAAAACATACTACCTCAAAGTAGTTCTGAATATACCTGAAAAATGGCACAGGAACTACTCGTTGTAGCAGAGATCTGCCAAAACCGGACTGAGACAATGGTGAATCATGCTTCTTACTGTTTTGATCTGCGAATTTCCCAACAAAACCTCTTTGTTAATGGCAGATTAGAGGCATTTGGGTAGATGTAAGCTTCTCTTCACGAAAATTGGATTTTTGTGACTAGCAAAATGGAAATGGAGTTACATTTTTTAATGCTCCAAAAGAGTTTCTCCTAATCCTGTGACAGAATACAGCTTTGTTACTGCAGAGATATATAACTGATTGCAGGGTTTTCCCTGTTATCAATAAATAATTTTCTCTCTTTAATGTATGATTCTAATTAAATGCTTGGATAGAAGTTGAGCAGAATGTATATGGCTGCATTTTTCATGGCAAACTAGAATTTTTTTGCATTTGCAAAAAAAATTGGTTTTGTGTAATTCTAGGTGAGAGCTCAATTATCTCTGTGCTCGTAGCAGATGAGAATTAGACACCTACATGCTGACAGGAGATGGATTTAAGATATAATCTTCTCACTGTTCTCTACTAGTCAATTTAGGCATTTTTTTGAACTGACTTCTGTGGATCTTATTTGCAGGCATATAACTTTTTTAAGGCTCTGTTATGGTGTCCTGTGAATTTCACTCAGCATTTGAGCTCTTAAGCTAAGCACTGAAACAATGCCTGCAGCAACTCCATTTCCTTCAGCTACTCAGCTGTGAAATGAGCAACTCTGCTCCTGAAGCATGGTAGCTGCCAATAAAGCAGGAACTTAGATTCTCTTGTTTAGTATCACAGAATCACTGAATGGTTTCCATTGGGAGGAACCTTAAACACCATCTTGTTCAAGCCCCTGCCATGGACAGGAGCATCTTTCCCTAGACCAGGCTGCTCAGAGCTTCTTCCAACCTGGCCGTAAACACTTCCAGGCATGGGGCACCAAAAGTTTCTCTGGGCAATCTGCTCCAGTGTCTCATCACCCTCACAGTAAAAATTTCTTCCTAATATCCAATTTAAATCTATGCTCCTCCAGTTTAAAGCCATTCTCCCCTGTCCTACCGCTCCCTGCCCTTGTAAAAAGTCCCTCTCCACACTTTCTTGTAGCCTCGTTCAGCTAGGCTGGAAGGCTTCTGTAACATCTTCCCAGGGGCTGTTCTCCTGACTGAAATATAACTAACTAACTAACTATAGTGGAAGAGCTCTGAGTATTAGGACTTCAAAATGTACCATACCTTTGGAATTTTAATCCAGACTTTTCCAGTGATACTCTCTTAGTGTCTTTGTATGCAATATTTTCATTTCGATTATTACAGAAATAAAGATCTACTCACAAATCTGGAGTACAGCCCACATTTTCATAGCTAGGGTTTTGTTTCTTGCCTTTAAAAAAAAAAATTATCAGGCCCTAATCCCACTTTCTTATGAAAATTTACATAGCCAGAGAAAATTACATGTCTCTGCCAAAAGACTGTAAGGCATTTGAAACCTAATTTTTTCTCCAGTATCTCACTCAACTGATTGGTTTAATCCAGTCCAAATCCCTAAATTGCAGTGTCTCATTTGGGATATACAGTGTTTACTGCCAATTTGGGATTTCTTAAAAACCTTTATTTTTAAAAACTCAGGAAAAATTTTCCAAAGTTTGCACCATGAAATGCAGCTGATCGAGATATTGAAGAGATGTCTTTTTTAGCCACACACATGGTATTAATTTAATTCCACAACAGAATTGTACTCTAGAAGTATTGAATTTCATTGTAATGTTAGTGAAGTGAAAGGCCAAACACATGCTGGCTTTAGAAGCTGACAAATAAATAAATGCTTTTTAATTTTGACATTTGAATGAATGACATCATTAGCTCCTTATCCACCTATTAAGGCTGATAGCTGATAGTTTTCCTGGATAACAAAAGTTAAATATCGGATGACAATTTTGATGTTCATGTCCATTTTTCTGTCTGTGAATTTTCTTAAGTTATTGAGAATTCTTATCATTGAATTGTACCTAGAGCAAGATCTGAGGTAGCATTCTAGTCCCACATACCTTTAGGACAAGAAGCTGTCAGAGTGAGCTAATGCTCAGGCATGCCTCCCCAGAGATCCATCTTCGTGCTTCTCCATACCAAAAAATTGAATCCTTATACATGAGGAGTACAATCTGGCACAAATTAATCTGTCTTCACAGTTTCTTATGACCTAAGACTACTATAGCACAGGTATTTCTGCCTGAACTGCAAAAGTGATGAAAAAAACATGCTTGGCCAAAAAAAAAAAAAAAAAAAAAAGGTAAATAAAAGGAGTATTATTGATCAAGTGTATTACTATTAAAGTGCAGCCCACCCAGAAGAGAAAATTAATAGCATTTAGCAGAAGACACATGTATTTGGAAAAGTACTGTAAGCTGCCTAGTAGAAATTACTTTGGAAAAAAAAAGTTTGGAAATTATTGGATAGCTAGGCAAGTGTTTTAGTATCTCATAGTTAGCTAGATTTTAAAATTACTGTGATTATATCCTGGTTTGGAGAAAAAATCAAGTCATTTCCCAGATTTTCAAAGGTTGCTGCCTAGTAAACCCTGCACATTTAATTTCTACACTTTCAAAGACACCAAGAACATAATAAGTCAAATGTTGTTTTAAATCCCCCTGAGTAACATTTCACATACACAGTATAAAACTGTGCTGAGATTACTAAAGTAAGTATGTGTTGTTGATTCAGCAGAATTCTGATGTGACATGACTAGTTTCAGCATCAGCGACTTCCTCACTTACTATTACCAATTTAAAAAAATTAGGAATGCAAGTGTATTTTGTTATTAGCAAAGAGAAAAGAATAATCAAGGAAGGCAGAATAAATAGAAAAATGAATGGAAATTGTGGTAATCACTATAATAAATTTTTTCTTGAATCACAGATAACACTTTTGTTGTCAATACTCTCAAAATCATCAGTTAGTTTTTCTGTCATCTACCATCCCATAGGGACACCTGTTACTACATATTTTGACCACATATAGTTAACAATGATGCATGAAAGCCTGGCAAAAAGAGATTAATAATGAATTCTGTCAGGCAAATAACTATATACTGAAATAAGCTGCGTGGGTTTGGATCAAATCCACAAGTTTACAAAGCATTTTAAAACCAAATATATGCCCTTCCATAGCATAATCACCATAAGAGACTGACATTGCTGTTTATCTGCACTTAGCAGTTTGCACTGAATAAGCAGGACTCTTTTCATATTAGAATTCCCATCAAGGCGTTCACTCCCAATATATATTTCAAATAATTAAATACTCTTTACTCTGTTTGCTATAATGTGGATTTGGGGGCTTGAGGTTTTATTTGGTTGGTTGGTTGGTTGATTTGTTGGTTTTTAAATGAATGGAGATACTTAGCTGAGTTCTCAGCGCAGAACTACCACAAAAAGCATCTTACCAGACTTGGACTGTCCTATACTTGTAAGAAACATTATTTTTGTCAGCATAGCAGTATCAGTTACATGAATAAAAGGAGACACAATAGCAAGTGGGTTTCTGCCAGTCTAAGTCCCCTTTTTATTTAAAAATATGTGTGTGTGGTCCAGGTGACATAACAAAAACCTCCCACTTGTCATGCAAGACTATGGAATAGCAGGAAGTATGGAAACCTCATGGTGCCCGAATGGCTCCAAATGGGAATAGGTCAGTGTACCTCCTGACCTATGCAAGGCAGCAACAAGGACTGTTTTGTTGTATTGCAAAATGATTTCCTCACCATTTGATTTGGTCTGAGCTTATTGCACTCTTTGGAGAAACTCATTGAAGTCTACTTTCGTAAAAGATTCTCAGACTTCTGGACTTTTTCACTCTGCTAATGATCCAGTTTATTTAAAATTAGCACAGCAGCAATCATATATTATCTTTGTCAGAGGGTATAATGTGTAAGGTATTAATTCCTGAGTATCAGGACACAATCAGATAATCTTCTAATGTAACCTTTATGGCCACATTATGTGTGGCAGTTCGTGTTTATTTGCAATTATTTGCAATTAATTGCCAAATTATGTGTGGCAGTTTGTGTTTATTTCATTAACTTATTGTTAAATGGTTCATTCTGTTATCCCCCCCACATTTCCCCCCAAGTTGTCAGGGAAAAGCTGACAACTCCCTCAAAGCTGTCCCTCAGGCTGTTCCCCTCCCTTTGTTCTAGTCCTTTCCTTGCCTATCAAGGCAACTCTGCCTCTCCTTCCCTCTCTATCAAGGCAGCCCTTCCCCTTTTTCTTGGATGTTCCCTGCCACTCAACACCTGGGCCAGTCCTTGATTGAAACACCCGCTTGGAAATTCCCTAATCTATTTTTAATATATGAGGTTAGTAGTGCAACTCCCCATCTATACCCCAGCCACCCTCATCTGCTCCTTTAACACCTAATACATTAAATTAATTTTCCCAGACAAATACTGAGACATGATTTTGCAGCAACACTCATACCTCAGCCAGTCCAAATGTTGATTTGTGTAAAGGTAAGAAATTAACAGGTTAGTCACTATATTTTCTCATTCTGAAAGGAAGACCCTTTGTGGTGTCTGACATGAGCATCATCATTATTCAGCCTAACTGCATGCTGGTTCAAGAACTTAGGTATTCATGAGGAATGTGACATTTTGCTGGAACATGCTTCAGTGCATCTCCTGGCACCCAACTTACTGGCTAAAAGAAGGAAAACTACTGGACTGAGAGTAATAGACTGCTTTCCCCTTAGGAAATACAGGGCCTATGTATTATTTTCTTGACGTCATGGACATCCTATTTCTTGGGGTAGTGCATGGGACAGTACTATTTTACTCACCTTTGAAAACAGGCAGATTGCCCAGGCTATCTTAGTTACACTATGGAAAATACAGAAATCTGTATTTCACTAGTGCTCACAGTTGGGAAACAAACACTTTAGGCTCCCAAGGCAGCTGTCTTAGAAGAGTCCCACTGCTGCTGAAAATGTACCCAAGAGTTTGGAAACACCAGTTGGCTGATCCTGTAGTGGATGGAGCATGAAAGCTGGCACACAGACACTGTTCTTCCTCTGATGTTTTCTCTGACCCAACTGCTGTTCACAGAAACAATGTGCTTCATCTTAGATACACTACAGACCAAGTGCTGACTCTCATGAACAAACCTTTGGGTTTTGTTTCTCCTTTTATATTTTTAATGGAAAATTGTTTTCTTCTTTTTTAATTTCTTTTTTCCCCTCTCATTTCTTGCATTTGTTGCATTTAAGTGGTTGAACCTTTTCATTAGTCATATATAGGATCATATATTATAACGCTAATAAATTTTAGAAATGCTAAATATGTTACCAAAGCTAAGCAATTGATCTCACTAAATTCTTTAGTATTCTACAAGATTAAACATGATACTTGGATGTCAGGGTGCCATATTAAAAAAAAACCAGAAAATAATTATTTTCCATAGAAAGGAGAAATTGTTGTGAAAAGAGGTCCTGAAGTATATTCAGGAGTAATTCAGTGTAAGAGTTAAAGTAGTTTTGATTTCAGCAATCACTCCTTTGCTCAAAATTTCAGCCTAACATGCAAAGTTGAGTTTAACTTTATAATAAAATACCTCATTCTTAAATTTCCAGTTCTTGACTAGGTAAAGGCACTTCCATCTGTGTCAGTAAGTGTCAAACATCCCCTGCCCCAGCTTTCAGCTACAGACAGCAATTTGGGCACTGCTTAAAGAAACAGAAAAAATGGGAGTGCTCAGGAAATGCTAGATCACAGTGACCCCCTTCCATCTTTAGGGAAGTGCTCTTCATTCCCCAGTGTGTACTTTACATTAACTTCTACCATCAGGCATGATGTTGGTGTATGTATTTGTTAGCTCTCACTGGTTTGTAAATTCCAAAATTGTAAACTTCCTTATTTATACTGGCAGTCCCATAAGGAATATTGTGTTCAAAAAATAAGTAAGTTATGATCCTTATATATTTTTCACTGCATCCTTGGTTTGGGTTTTAAAGAAAATCAATTAAAGTAATAATCAAAGTTCAAAAATTGACACCAGTTCTAATGCCTTGTTAGATGGAAAAGGTAGAAAGACACAAGAAGATTATTTTTAAAGTGTATTACATCCTACTCTTTCATGAGAACCTAGTTTCACACCACTGTTATGATGGAAGAGAGACTTATGATGGCCAGTGTTGGAGAGAGTCACCCTTGCAGCATTCTCTGATACTGCTTCTGGCTGAACAAAGTGGGCATCACGCTGCGTTAGAAGAAGGCATTGTGCAAACAAAGTATCAAAAGAAGCTGGAAAACAGACTTTGTGCAATCAGACTTAAATCAAACTGAGACAGAATGGTATTTGGTTTAAATAATCTTATACTTTATTTTAAAACTTTTAAAAACCAATTATTAGAACATAAAATCTAGTGTTTTAAAAATTCAGCTATATTCTATATTCATAAAATAATGATCTCTAGCAGTCATTACTAAGAGTATGGAAGCTATTAGGTACTCAATATAATGACATAAAGTGCTGCAATAATTCTTTGTATGCTATATAAATGATTTTCCCCATTAAGCATGCAGATTTTCTCTGCCTATTGTTGATCTGCTGCTACACATTTCATGACAGTTTGCTCTGTCTTCAGAATTTGAATCTCCAAACAGCCAGTTTAACAAATGAAAGAGCACAGACTATGACAGAAAAAAAAATTCAACAGTGATGTTAGTATTTGGGTTTGTTTGGAGGACTTTATTCTGCTTCAGCTTTATCAGAAAAGTCCTCTGCAGAAAATATTTTTTCCTCCAACCAGTGTCAAGCTTTTACTTCTTACAATACATATTCAGAAGTATGTAAACTACAGGAAAAAAAAATGTTAGTGGCATATATTTTCCCTTTAGACACAACATGTGACACAATATATGTTGATTCTTTTTCTACCATGTTTCATACCATGTATCGTTTATGTTCATTTAGTACTAAGAAAAAGTATCAGATTCAGCATTTATATTCCAAAGTAATATAAAATAGATTTCAATTAGGTTTTACAGGTTATTTGCTTAGAAATTTGTCTCAAGAGATAAAAAGTGATTAGTAAAAAATAATGATCAAGTAAGTAAAGACATATCTGAATGTAAATATCAAATATAAAAAACATTATTCTGGATAACTATGTAAAAGTACTGGTAACTAATTACATTGTTTTCTTATACAATAGCTTGTACAGACTGTCCCTTAATAGCCCATTAAATGGTCAATTAATTAAAGCTTCATTTTCCCAGATAAGATCATCTCATGTAATTCTTTGGTTAACAAGACATATGCTTTCTTAGAATTGTCTAAAAAATAAAGGGGATCAGTAATTGTAGATGGATTAAAACCTTCATCCACAAGTTGAAATTTTTGTTGTTTGAATGTTCCTGTCATTTCCATTTTTTCCTGCAGTAGAGAGAAAGATACATTATTCAAAACAAGCTACTTTTCTTTTTCTCACATTCACATTTGTTTTTCAAAGTCTTACTTGATGTAAGTCCATTTATTCTCATTGTGCTGAAAAACTGGAGTTTGTGTGCTGCTGCAGACCCACACCAGACACCCAGCTGACAAAAGCTAGAGCCCTTTTCTTTGTGCTTCCATGTGCATGTCTCTTTAGTGTCACGTGTGGTGTCTGCCCAAGACAATCAATCTTCTTTATTGGGCACATCATAAAAGGAAACTACACACCATGAAACTTCTGAGAGTAAAACTTGTTATTACCAAGAACTCCTTTATGATAAAACTCAGGAAATTTGCTGTATCTATGACTATTGTCTCCTCACAAAAGGGCTTGAAAGAATCATGTACTAATTCAGCCATATTCATATTCAGGTCCAAAGGAAGATGGATCTTGACCGTGCATTTTGTTTTCAGACAGCTCCAGTGCTATGGTATCCCTTGGAAAAGTGGTGTGAGGCATCTGTAATAAGTCTATTCTATCTACCTCTACTCAGCCCAACTTTATGATCTCTCTCCATCATCTTCTCTTCTGTCTTTATATTTTTTTAATGTATACAAACAATCTCTGAAGAAAAAAAATTAAGTATTAAAAAAAAAAAGTCAAAGAGCCCTTTTATCTACTCCAGGCATACCTACAGATTTTATCTACCTGCTCTAGGTTGGTCTAGGACATGTTCTGACATCTTCTAAAGTATGATTATATGTCAGATCAAGCTTCACAGAAACACAGAAGGTTGGAAGAGACCTTCAAGATCGTTGAGTCCAAGCTGTTCTCTGACACCTCAACAAAACCATGGCACTGAGTGCCATATCCAATCTTTTTTTTAAACACATCCAGGGATGATGACTCCACCACCTCCCTGGGCAGACCATTCCAGTAATTTATCACTCTTTCCAGGAAAAACTTCTTCCTAATAGCCAACCTATATTTCCCTTGGTGTAGCTTGAGACTGTTCTCTTGTTCTGTCAGTTGCTGTCTGGAGAAAGAGACCAACCCCCACCTGACCACAGCCACCTTTCAGGGAGTTGTAGAGAGTGATAAGGTCACCCTGAGTCTCCTTTTCTCCAGGCTAAACAGCCCCAGCCCCCTCAGCCATTCCTCACAGGCCTTGTGTTCCCAGCCCCACACCAGCCTTGTTGCTTCCTCTGGACAGGCTCAAGTGTCTCAAGGTCCTTCCCAAACTGAGGGCCCAGACCTGGACACAGCACTTGAGGTGTGGCCTCACCAGTGCTGAGTACAGGGGCAGAATGACCTCCCTGCTCCTGCTGGCCACACCATTCCTGACACAGGCCAGGAGCCATTGCCCTTCTTGGCACCAGGGCACACTGCTGGCTCATGTCCAGCCGGCTGTGGACCAGCACCCCCAGGTCCCTTTCTGCCTGGGCCCTGTCCGGCCACACCATCCCCAGCCTATAAGGCTGCAGGGGGTTATTGTGGCCAAAGTGCAGGGCTCAGCACTTGGACATCTTATTGGACTCTGCCCATCCATCCAACTGTTCCAGGTCTCTCTGCAAAGCCCTCCATCCCTCTAACAGATCAACACATGCTCCCAGCTTAGTGTCATCTGCAAATTTGCTAATGAAAGACTCAATACCCTCATCCATATCATCAGTAAAAATATTGAACAGAACTGGCCCCAGCACAGACCCCTGAGGGACACCCCTGGTGACTGGCCCCAGCTGGATGCAGCAGCATTCACCAGCACTCTCTGGGCCCGGCCATGCAGCCAGTTCCCAATCCAGCAAGGAGTGCTCCTGTCCAAGCCCTGGGCTGCCAGCTTTCCCAGGAGTGTGCTGTGGGAGACAGTGTCAAAGGCCTTGCTGAAGTTCAAACAGACAACACCCACAGCCTTTCCTGCATCCACCAGGCGGGTCACCTGATCATAAAAGGAGACCAGGTTGGTCAAACGTGACCCCTCCATGTGGCTGGTCTGATACCCTGGCCGTCCTGTAAGGGCTGTGTGATGACACTCAGTACAAACTGTTCCATTACCTTGCCAGGTACTGAGGTCAGGCTAACTGGCTAACTATAATTACCAGGATCCTCCTTCCCACCCTTTTTTGTGATTGGGTGTCACACTGGCCAGCTTCCAGCCATCTGGAACCTCCCCAGTGAGCCAGGGCTGATGGTAAATGATGGAGGGCGGCTCCAAAGCTCATCTGCCAGCTCCCTCCTCACCCTGGGATGGCCCATTTGGGCCCATAGATTTATGAACATCCAAGCATCTCAGAAGTTCTCTGACTGCCTCCTCTTGGATAATGGGGGGACCATTCTGCTCCCTAGCACCATCTGCCAACCCAGGGGGACAGTTATCCTGAGGACAAGCCATCTTCCCACTAAAGATTGAGGCAAAGAGGGTGTTAAGGACTTCCACCTTCTCCTCATCTGCAGTTACTAAGTTCCCTCCCTCATCCAGTAAAGAACAAAGGTTGCTCTTACCCTTCCTTTTACCATTAATATGTTTGTAAAAACACTTTTTATTATCCATTACAGAAGTCGCCATTTTAAGTTCAAACTGAGCTTTGGCCTCCCTAATTTTTTCCCTACATGCTCTAGCAACCCCCTAAAATACTTCCTGAGACACCTGACCTTCCTTCCAAAGACGATACATCCTCCTTTTATTCCTAAGTTCCTTCCAAATCTCCTTGCTCATCTAAGCTGGACGTTTACCTTGTCAGCTTACCTTTCAGCACACAGGGACAGTCTTCTCCTGTGCCCTCAGGATGTCTGAAGCACACTCACCTTTCCTGAACTCCTTTGTTTTTAAGAGCTGCTTCCCAAGGAATTCTCTGAATAAGTCTCCTAAGTAGGCCAAAGTCTGCCTTCTGGAAGTCCAATGTAAGAGTCTGACTGGTGCTCCTCCTGACTTCACCAAATATTGAGAACTGTCTAATTTCATGATCACTCTGCCGCAAGCGACTTCCAACCACTACATCTCCCACCAGCCCATCTCTGTTTGCAAACAGCAGGTCTAACATAGTCCCTCCCCTGGTGGGCCCACCGACCAGCTGCAACAAAAAGTTGTCCTCCATACACTCCAAAAATTTCCTGGACTGCCTCTTTTCTGCTGTATGAAGTTTCCAGCAGATGTCTGGTAGGTTGAAGTCACCCACAAGAACAAGGGCTGGTGATCCTGAAACAATATCTAGCTGCTAATAGAAGAAGTTCTCCACCTCTTCTTCCTGGTTGGGTAGACAATAACAGACTCCCAGTAGGATATCAGCCTTGTTGGCCTTCCCCTTAATTCTTACCCATAGGCATTCAACTCCATCTTCATAAGTTTCAATAC
Organism: Melozone crissalis; assembly: GCF_028551555.1. NCBI lineage: Eukaryota > Metazoa > Chordata > Aves > Passeriformes > Passerellidae > Melozone > Melozone crissalis. The sequence continues at coordinate 30,806,746 of NW_026535783.1, read as the reverse complement.
CTATAGTGTCAAAAGCCTCCCTAATATAAAGGGTCACCCTTCCACCTCTTCTCTCTTTCTTGCCCCTCTTGAAGAACTTGTAGCCATCCAGTGCAGTATTCCTGCTATGTGAGTATCCCACCACATTTCTGTGATGGCAACTACATCATAGCTCTGCTGTTGCACCATGGCCTCCAGCTGTTCCTGTCTGTTGCCCATGCTGCATGCATTGGTATACACGCACCTCAGCTGGGGTGCTGATTTCTCTCCTAACACAGTCTTACCACCCTAGGACCTGCTTCCAGACAGCCCAGATGCATCCCCTTCCCCCTTCAGACCTAGTTTAAAGCCCTCTCACCAAGGTCTGCCAGTTCACGAGCAAAAAACCCTCTGCCCTTAACAGAGAGATTATTCCCATCTGGTTCCAGTAAAGCAGGTGCTATAAAAATTGCCCCAAGATCAAAGAATCCTATATTTTGCCAATGACACCAACCCTTGATCCACTTGTTAATGATGTGAGTTCTCCTATTTCTTTCATTATTTTTCTCTCCCACCAAAGGGAGAGCAGAACACTGAGCAGAACACTACCTGTGCCCCTGTCCTATTGACCACTTGACCCAGTGCCCTAAAGTCCCTTCTAATCACCTTGACACTCCTCTTTTCAATCTCATCACTGCCAGACTGAGTATCAGCAGTGGGTAATAATCAGGGGGCTCAATCAGCCCAGGAATATCATCTCAGTGATATTTTGTACCCGGGCCCCAGGGAGGCAGCAGACCTCCTTGTGGGAAGGGTCCCATCAACAAATGGGGCCCTCAGTTCCCTTCAGAAGGGAATCACCTACTACGATTACCCTCCTTTTCTTCTTGATGTTAGAGGTAGTGATCCATCTTACAGATGAGTCATAATTGGCAGGCTCACTGGGCAGACAATTTTCTTCTAAATCATCTGGCTGGCTCTCTAGATGAAGGGTCTCATACCTATTCTATAGCTTAATATGTTTTTATTTTTTTTTCCCTTTACCTTCTTTCGTTCTTGGTTAATGACAGCTGTACCAACAGCAATGCATCTGTAATGGAGGCATTTAAATCTTAATTTAAATTCAAATTCCAGATACTTGATATCAGTGCAATACCCAAGATTCAGATTCCTTCCATCCAGTGTGAAGGTTTTTCTGTACAACTATACAGGAGTGAATCTAGACTAGGTTCTCATAATTCATAAACTGACTACTGCAACATTCTCAAGTCTAATCTTGCTTTCTCACATCAGAAAGCTGCTGCAAGATATCTTCCTGGACTTATGAGATAGATAGATACATACATACACACATATTTCACTTCCAAGGTCTTTCACAGGTTTTTTGTTTCTTCTCTTTATTCTGAACCAATATTCAATCTCTGGGTAATCTAAGAAACCAACTTCCATAACTTTTCTCTTTAAGCAATGATGATTTTTTTCATGTGCTCCTCGAATGTAGGGGACTCCCCCATAAACACCTTCAGAAACATTTTTCTGTTTGTCTTTATCAGGAAGTTGGCAAAACACTTAAGAGAAATGAAAGTGCTCATCAGAATTCATGTATCATGATTATCAATATTGTGTGCTTTTGATACTCTCATATTTTTTCCCAGCTCTATGTAGCCCACTCTATGATATTTACATTTTTACACTCTGTGGGAGGAACTCTTTTACCCCAAACTGGACAGTTATTAGAACAAAGTAGTGCACAAATAAGGATGATTCTGATGATTACTGTGGTGGCAACAATAACATACTTTTTTATTCACCTTTTCAATTTACCTAGTATCTTTCCAAATGCTTTAATATTTGTCATTGTTACACAGAAAATAACATTCATTTTATTGTGTACAGCCCACTGTCTTCTGTTTGAGCTCTATTTCTCTCTCATTTTCACTGAACAAAATGGATTTTAGATTCTTTTCTCCAGATGCAATTGTTCATGTTTTTAAATCTGAACCTTTTTCTTTTACCATGATTATACTTCTAATCTCCCCAAATCCTTTTGTATGATCTCTGTCCTTGCTCATTTGTACAGTTTCTCTCATTTAAACATAATCTGCAAATTCATTGACTTTTTGTGTAACCCCTTTCCAGGATCCCATTAATGAAGACAGCAAATAGGACCCAGTCTAAAACTAATCTAGTGATACATGAACAAGCACTTTTTGTTATTCACTTAGCCATCTCTGTGTTTAAATTATGTAGATGTCTGTATACACAGTGCAATAATGTACCTTACCTGGACTCTTAAGAAGAGGGGACAAGCATAACTTGGTAGATAGGTCACTACTTGCTTATACATTTGCTCCAAGTCTAATGATGCATTGTGCTTTAAAATAAGAGAAGCCATTCCTGCTTTTCCTTCATGATCTGCACAAAAGGAAGTTAGATGACAATTTTGTAACATGAATAAAGTTGACATTGTAATGATAAACCACACAAAAAACCCCATAGTGCATTAACAATCCAACAGTCATATATCATATTCTGAGTTTCAGTAAAGCTGCAAGATCTCATTCATATTTTATCTGGTATTACATGTACAGGGAGATCACTCAAGTGTTCAATTAAGCAATAATGCTGTAAATTAGTGTGGTGGGTAAGACTAAATGGAGTCCTGTGCTTGATATAATCGATAAATGTGGATGAACATCAACAAATTCCTCTCTCGAAAACAAGAGTGAAGAGTGTCTTTCCTGGAGTAGCCAATTATATCTTCATTTCTGTTTTAGTCTCTTTCTCTTGCCAGTATGTTTTCTCAAAACTGTGCATCGTAATTAACAGAGAGAGCACTTAAAATTCTTACTCTTTAGTCTGGAAAATGAGAACACTGTGAGTCTTTGGTAAAGAACAAAATGGGTAAAAGGTAAAAGCAATGAACTTCAGCTATCAAAATTAACAAAACACTTCAACCTAGTAAGTAACTAAACACTTTAGGCTAGTAGTAATAGCAGAGATGTTCTGCCAACCTTATAGTTGTTTTGGTTTGTTTTAATTTTTTGCTATGCTTTAAAATCTGTAAGGAATTTGATTTTTTTTAACCTCAAGTGCAATTATCAAGACAGTCAGATAAACTGAGTAGGTAAACAGGTAAGTATTGTACAGGAAATGAGCATCTCTCATACTTTTGAATCTGATTTTTAGACAGTCTTCTATGATGTTTCATGTTCTATGGCTTTAAAATACTGTTCAAGTGAGTGTTCATGATTCACATGAGAGAAAGTGACTCTTTCTCTCATTTTAAACTCCTTTATCATTTTGTGGTGGGTTTATCCTTGCCAGCTGCCAAACATCCAGCCAGCTTTGTGCTCAATCCCTTCTGCCATGGGATGGGAAGTGAAGGAAAGCAAGGCTCAATAGTTAAGGTAATTGCAGTTTCATAGGGAAACAAAAAGATACATGTACAAGCAAAGCACAGCCAGGACATCATTCAATATTCCCCATCATCAGAGATGTCCAGCTACTTCCTGCAGAGCAGGGCCTCACTTGGAACATGCAGCGCTTTTTCAGGGACACAAGCACCACACCCACAAACATCTTCGTCCACTTCTTTTCCTCCAGCTTTAATAACTAAGCATGGCAAAGTTATTCTGTATCACATGATGCAGAATATTGCTTTGGCAGTTTTGGGCCACTGTACCATCTCCATGTGCTCCCAAGCTCTTGCTGTCCCCAGCATTCTCATACACAGAGAAAGCATTGTACTGTGCAAGCTCTGGTCAGTGGTAGCCAAGCACTTTTAAGTTATCAACACTGTTTTAGCCATTGTTTTAGTCTGGTGCAAAGCAGACCACCAAAGAGTCTCCTGTATAGAAACTTATTTTTATCCCAGTAAGCACAAACATGTATTTTAAAAAAGATTTAGCATGAAAGACAATCAAGCCCATCTGATCTACTGAAAAATAACAAAAAACTCTATTAAAAGAAATTAGAATACTTTCTTCCTTACAAATTTATTTTTCTCTTCATATTATTTTTCATTTTCTTCTTGGTTTTATAACTTAACTGTTTACAGTTACTTTATGAGGCAAAGTGAAATAAGACAGCAAAACGTCTCCATATATTTTCCTTTAGACTTACTTTATAATTACCTAGTTTACATTTTATTTTGGCACATATGTCTGGATTTTACACAGATGTGAATTTACTGAATCTTTATATTCTAATATAGGTTATGTAGCTATCACAAATGTATGCATGGTCGATTTTCAAAAAAACTCTTCACTGCATATAGATAAATAATGCATAATTCACTGGCTCATTCATAATCGGGTGGTATTTTCATTACCTGCATCTGCATTTTAGCTGGATATTACAGATGACTCAATCAAATATGATTCATAAGTTTAAAACACAAAATAGAAAGAGTTATGAGGGTTAACAATGAACCTGGGAGAAGCACAATATATAACGCAAACTTTTACCTGGCACAGACACACCATACACATTTGCTTCTTGTATGAAGTCCAACATTGCAATGACATCAGAAACTTCTGTAGTGGCAACGTTTTCCCCTTTCCATCTAAAATGTGTGAAAAAATAATTTCATCCTATGACAATTGTCCTTTTAAAAACCTTTAGTAGAAGCTCCATTCATTTCAGACTGACACTACCTCACATTTTTTCACACTTGTGACATTAGAATTTAATCACCAGAAGACAATGTTGCAACTCATTGCCCTTACTGGGCATCAAAACACTGTAAGGGCCACTGAATAGAATTGTTTCCAAATTTTTTACAGGTATATAAATGTATCAGAAGTGGCCAATCTCTGCTATTTGATACATTTTTGTCCACATCAGTATCCGACTTCCTTGCCCATAGCAAATCCATCACTAGTTATATGCTTTTTGAAAAGCATGATCAAAGAGCTGGAATTCCTACTAACTGTTCTGAAAATGAATCATTCAATTCCACAGGAATATTACTCACAGAACACCTGTGAAAAAAATTAAGCCTTTATCATCCACTTCAGAGTCATTATAAACTACATCACAATAGCAATAAATTGAACAGTTCCAGTTGAAAACAAATCCAACCCCATTATTCCATTCTATGTATCTTTAATTAAGAAATTTGAAAAGATAACTGTACCTGAAGGTATCTCCAATCCTGTCCCAAAAATACAGAAAATTGTCATGGTCTTGAACCATTAGATCTCCAGTATTAAAATAAAGATCTCCCTTCTTAAATACCTCACAGAGTAATTTCTTTTCTGTGTGTCTTTTATTGCCAGCATAACCAAAGAAGGGGTTCTTCGCATTGACTCTGGAGATCAGAAGACCAGCCTCACCTATACAGAGAAGTTGAAAGAATATAAACCCAAAATATCATTGGACATTTCTGTACCTGACATTAATATTACTTACAGTATTGTCCATGCAAAATCACAGTCACTTGTATTTCTTCCTGGTGGCTCACCAGTTTTCTCCCAGAAGGGTCATCTATCTATTGTAACTCCCTAGTAGTTTATAATCCTCTGAAAGTGCACCATTCAAGTTCGTTTTGAATTGACTCCCCACATGTTACTGAATTGCCATGATGAGTGTCAGCTTTATCAGCTTCCTAATGAAAAACTAGTGTTAATCAGAAGTAGGTGCTCAGCCCAGGCACTGTGTTCCTATTTAATCTCTTTTCAGAAGTTCTGAGAACACTGAAATTGCCTCACTTGGTTGGAGTTCCGGTGTTAATAACACCGAGCTTGTGAGTTTAATCCATGTGGGACGATTCACTTAAAGAGTTTGATTCGATCCTTGTGCGTCCTTTCCAACTCAGAATATTCTGTGATTCTGTGACTTCTTAAGAATATTCATTAAAGTGATACAGCATCATCAGTTTACTTTTTGGTGTAAAATACAAAAGTTTAACACAATTTTTTTCCTCAAAAAGTCGGAAGAGTAGGGGAAAGGAATATCTTCTTATGCTTGTAGAGTACCAGGGTGTTAGTTTGCAGACTATGGAATAATTGTATAAAATAACCTTTTTGGGAGCAGGTTCTGAAAAATATAGCTTAAGAGTTCCATTATTTTGTAACAGAGACAAGAATTATAAATATAAAAATATATCAAAATGCTTCCAAAAGTCGGCAAAATTTTTAATTTAAGACTGCCTCCTTAAAAAAAGCTGTGCCTTGTTTTCCCCAGAAACTGGTAGTGTTTAAACTAGAAGCATTTAGTTCACTGGTAGTATCATTGCAGCCATAATGCTCTGAAGAAATAAGATGTGAGTAAGACAAAGATTATAGACAGAGATAATACTTTTCATTAGACTGGGTGGTGTAGTTGGAAAAAAATTAGACCACATGTCTAATTAAAGCATGTGTTCCCTTCACAGGTCAGTCTGGCATCCAAACAGATAAATTCCTATAAAATTTCAGCTTTTGGTGACATATCATCTCAAAGTGCCCATGTCTTATCACCAACTGTTAGAGAATCTCATATCTCCTTTGAAAAATCTGTTTCAGCTCCCCATTAAAGCTGTCTGCCTGACCTTTAATATGAGTTTTTCTTCCTCCAGTTTCAGCTGTTACTTTCCTACAATTCAATGCATGGTCCAGAATGCTTTGAAAAATTGTGTAATCACGATTTTTTGTAAATAGTTTTAGGACAGCTATAATCAAGCAGGTTTGAGGTTTATTTCCTTTTTTTGGGTTGTTTTTTTTTAATTATTAAGCTAAATCACATCACCTAGTCAGAAACACTTAATCTCTCATCAAAAAGCATTTGCTCTAATCCACCAGTCCTTCCTGTAGATCTCTTAGGCAACCATTTCCTTATGTTAACCTCCTTTAAAAAACACAGATGTCACTATGTATAAATTCAAAGATAATGCCATAGCATCACTTTTGACCACTACTCTTCTGTGAATCCATCCAAGGATCTCCTGAGTGCTTCTGATATCAGTACTGGTATGTTTAATGCTGTTTTATTTGAGATCAAAAATCATACTGTTTTTTTTCAGAGCAAAGAGTAACAGTTAATTTGGTAAACTGCAGTAACACAATAGCAAGGCTTCTTAAAACAACTCTCTTAAGTATTTGTATTAAAATCAATAGGCTGTAATATCCTATTAAAATATATACTTACCTTTCTTAACTTTTTCACACCAACCATGCTTATTTCTAATTGGTTCATCTTTTTGGAAATCATACTTGATTAAATCAAAAGGGAAAAAAAGCTAAAAAAAGGGAAGAAGTCATCAGTTACTCATCTACACAGTGACATCTGGTGGCAGCAAATACACATAAGGAAACCTGTACTCCAGTCTTGCTCATCAAAAAGGAGAATGCACGTTCATTTAAAACTGAAAATACTCTGTATGTAAATTTGTGCCACTTCCTGAAGCTAAGCAGCATCAAAACAGTTTTGTAAATGAAGACACAGAACTGTCCATATGTTAAATTTTCCTACAAGTAAGTTATGAGATCTACATCATCAGTGAAAGAACAATGTGAGTCAGCATAATAGAAACATTATATCTAGTATTTAAGGGACATTTAATGGTGGTGGCTGCTTTGATGTGTTCTTGGGGTCTTCTGGCACTGAAAGCAGCTGGCGAGGGAAAGGCCTCACAAAGGAAAATCTGCTTCCTCTTGGGCTTTACTGTTGCTTAACTAACCTCAGCTCTTCCCTCTTGCCTTCTCAGGCTGCTGTCTGGTGATGGGAACTGAGCACCAGCAGAAGGGTACCTCCTGCCATGGCTCCAAGCAAACTGAAGGACAAGATACTCCTATCAAAACTAGCAACGGCAACACTTTTCCCCCCTTCTTCTTCTTTCTTTTTTTTTCCTTGAATATACAGCATGTGACTATTATTTTGCTTTATTTTTCTGCTGTGATATGAATACAAACTGGACCTTTAAGAGACACTTCCTGATACTATTCCCTGATACTGTGTTTGCAGTGATCCAAATTGTCTCTTTATTATTCTAAAGAGACAATTTGCCCTGCTTGGGATTCCATGTTGCCTTCCCAAAAGGAAATGTATCAGCAATCTTTAAAACTGGTGAAACCAAGGTAATTATATTCTCCTGAGAATTCTTGGCAATCAGGGAACAATTTTATAAAACGTTAATATAAACCTGCACTCTTCACAATAAAGAAATGCAATATAACTTAAAGAGGGTTATATGGAAGTGACTGAAGTAAAGGGTAGGATGTTAAAACATAAACCTCTTTCCTTTTCTGCCACTAAGTCAGACAAAGAGTTGCACCTTTATCCTAATTTGAAATGTTATTGTCAATAAATAATTTTTTATCAAAGAAATCTTAATAAAGAGCAACATGAATCCCACAATTTCAGCCTCATATGGACCAAATAGGTTCATTGAGTCCTTTCAATGTTCAGCACTGTGTTTTTCTTCTACCCTAAGTCTGAAACAAAAAGATATTTTTAACAGTTGATCAAAGGAAAAAGGTCGTAGCCTGCAAAATAAAATAATGATTCAAGAATGGAACACTATTTTAATTAAGTGAAGGGTAATTATTTTTATTAACCTCAGATTAAATAATTTAACAAAGTCAAGAATCTGAGGGCCAGAAAGTTTACCTCAATTATAAAATAATTGATTATTCTTGAGGAACAGAGCGGAAGAGAGCCTTTTTTTTTTTGTCTGCCTTAAATGATACTCTTTTTCACTTTCTTTCTTTTTACATTGATATTTATTACTTCAATAGGTTTAATATGACCAAATGCAATGAGTAATATAAATACTAAGAATGAAATGGTATAAAATCAATTGTTACTGGTTTTGTGTCTGATTAGAATAGCTTAAAATAATGCATCATACAGAGTAGTATTTTGACACGATACAGTTTTTGAGCTCTGAAAGAATGAAGAAGTATTTCAAATTGTTAAAAACACTCAGAAACTGTAATTCAGTTTCTGAGAGACTTACTATACATAATTATACCATGTTGTATACAACTTCTTTTGCCTACAATTTCAGAATATTAACAAGGTGTATTCCAATTAGGTTTCTGAAATAATCATCATGAAAACACATAATGAAAAGAAAGAACCACATCTTGTATTAAATATGCATAATGAAACTACGCATAGTCTGTGCAAACAGCTGTGCCTCCACAAAAGTCTTTCCCAAGCTAAATCATTCTGTGACTCTAAGCAGCTTGCTTTTCATATTAAATACTAGAAAATGAAAGTCCCACAGCAAAGTATTTAGTCTGAGCACAGACTAATATTTGGTTCGCCTCATTATTTAAATTCTAATGGGACAAGGACCTGAGCTGTTGAAGCATTACCATATTATTTTCTCAGAGTACTGCATGCAACATTCATCATTTTAATCTACATCTTACTCTCTGAAGCACAAGATAATGTAGCAAACAAAAAGCATCATTTAGCAAGCTGAAAATGAAAGTGCATTAATGTGCAACATTGTCTACTACTATGCTGCCCAGATGTTACCTAATACCAGATTCCCTCACCTGTTTTATTTTTGAATTGATTGGAAATATGTGAATTTAAATATTGTTTTGAAAGTAATTTTGACATTCCTAGCATTTCAATTTGCAGAGAATGCCCAGAGAACCTTTACCAGAAAACAGAGATCACAAGCTTTTTATTACTGGTTTTAAAGATGAAGTATTTTTGAATTCTCTTGGAGAATATCAGTTTCGAAAACAAAGCATTACATGTACTAGATTTAGTTTCAAGCATCTTTAAAAACTGAAATGTAAGGAAAAAAAGTTAGAACATAGTGCCATCACACCTTAGAGACAGTTTTGAAAGTATACTTGAAATGCCTTATTTACGCGGTAAAGAGCAGACATACAGGTACTCCACACAACTTTGTGAGCCAAAGTAAACAAAACCAAGAAACAAATATTTTAATATGTTTGATATTAACTGAATCATAACATGTAAGAATATACTACTTTAGAAAACACTTGTAGTACTTTAGATTATTCAAAATTAGTAAAAGAAGAAGAAACAACATTAATTTTCATTGGCCAATGAACTTAGGAGCATCCATTTCTTGGATTTACACATCAGTATTCTTCCTTTGAACTGTTTTCCAGGATTATAAAATTTGCTTAAAACTAACTTTGTTTATTTTTAAAAAAAATAATTTGTCTTCTGCCACAAGTTCTGTGACTGCATGAAGAAGTGCATAATACTAATTCTGAACGGCTGTGTGAAAGCCTTTTTATATGTTGAAATTATTTAAGATTTGTTATAAGATCTAAACGTTCCTCAGCTCAAAGCTGATTTTTATCTATACAATTTTGTGTAAGAGATTTGGATTCGTGTGATATTTTGAGTATCTTTGCTTAAAATAATGAGAAATTACATTTACAAATAAAGTTTGGGTGGGTTTTTTTTGGTTTGAGGTTTTGTTTGTTTGTTTTTGTTGTTTGTTTACATAATGCTTTTCAGGTGAGCGTGGCCTGGGTTATTTTTAGCCCTTCTTATAAGCTTCCTTGGATCTCATTAATCCCAAGCTCCCTTGTTGTCTGTCATCACTCAGAATTTATTTCAGTATAAGAAAGAGATTTATATATTGATAGACACAATTGAGGGTCTTCAAGAGGGTCTTCAAGATTTTTCCCATATCACATCTATATACATACAGACATAATGTATTTCATATATAAAATAATTTATTATTAACATTACCTAGACACAGATGTATGTCAGATGTAAAGATTAAACACTAATTTATTATATTACTGTGTTAACAAAGACATTGTATTTTTTGTAAAACATTTTAAGTTTCACCAGCTGAAAAGCTATTCAGAGGCTTCTACTTTTCTGTTCATTGACTCTATGTAAACATCTTTATTGAAAGATTTATTCATATTCTACAGGGAGGCTTTCAAGCACATGAACCAATCCCTCTTATATAAAGAACACAGTGTGAAAAGAAAGAAGTGCAAACAAGAGCACTGCTTTTAGTTAACATCTTAAATACAGTGACTTCTGCCAACTGCTGTAACAGTCATCTGTTTCTTTCTATTACCTTATGTCATCCAATATTTTTATAAAAATAAATGTGTTCTGTAGAACCTTAATATTTATCACAAGCATCTATCCCCAGCCCTTAGCAGTTACTGGTAGAAAAGTTACTTTGCTCACTCAGAACTCAGGTTGCCACTCAAAGCTGTAATTTTTGTATTGCACCTTTACAAACTGTGCCATTGTCACTACAATAGAATGCACTCCTATATTTTTTCGTTTCCCCCACCCTCGCCCCCTAAAACTGTTATACTTTGAAACTTTCTGCTATTATTCCCTCTATACTCCCAACACCTGTATCCATAGGGCTTTGTACTGCATTTACGTTGTTGCAAGCTGTGCAATTATGCTGTAGGAAGAGATTAAGTTTCTTCCTTCTCTTTCAGTATATCACATATATGAACACACAAACCTATTTTTCCCACTTTCTCAGTTCTGTTTCTTTCTATTCTAGAAATAGGTGTTTAGGAAATCCCTAGAAAGCATGTTGAAGATTATCTCATGTTGTCCTGCATGTCAAGAGAATGTTCCAAAAGATGTTGTAGCATTTATTTGAAGAAACAACGAATGTTAGTGATTGGGTGGCTGGGCCTTCTCTGTGCCATTGTCTGCTTTACAGCAGGAGACAGATTTTCTTTCCAACCTCAGCAAAGGTTTTTCACAAGTCAACAAATCAGAAATTATGCTGCTCTCCTTTACATATTACTAGTTGTCTAGTGGATGTCACTTAGACTGAAGTAAAACAAACAACAGCTACACTTCAGAAGGCATTGTTTAGTAACCTGCAAGCTGCAAAATGTATTAAAAAACCTCCCAGAACAAATGCCTGAAATAAGCAAAAATGAACTTATGTATGGCATTAAAATACGCATTTAGTGTCACTTGCAAAATCACCATACTATTTAATTAAAAATACAGATGATTAAATAAATATGCAGGTAGTTTCAATTTTAACCTTTATCTGCTGTAGACTTCACAAAGTATTTCCAAAAGGTTAATGACTTATGACAAAAATCTGCCCAAAGTTCTGTAATACTGAAAACAAATTTATTCAAGTTTGGAACACATGCAAAATCTTGTAATATTATAAGGCATCAGGCTTAGAAAAGTCCGAAGCAAAAATTAACATCAGCTATAAGGCTCCTGGTTCACTTACTACTCTCTAAAGTCCAGATCTCTGATATCTGGCAGGCAGCAGTTCTGGACCTTTCCGGAAATAGCCAACAGCATTGAATGGCCACTGAATGGAGCATCAGACATGTAGGACAGAGAATCAGTGGAATCAGCTGCTAAAATTCCTGAGGTCTCTGTGGTTTCTGAGCAACACACTAGCTCTTGTGGTGTTTTCTGAGTGGTTCCAGAACCCCCACTGTAGTCTGAATTTCTGTACAAGTAATGAAGAATTCCTCTGGCCCCAGTGTGTAAAGCAGTCTGTGGAGTGACTGTACTGTGGTGATGGAGTATTGAAGCTGAGGACCCTGGAACATATGCTACCTAGAAACCTATTTACATGGCATCAGAAGATACCCCTGCTGTATTTCCAAACAATGGTTTTACATTATTGCTTTAAAAAGTTTTGTCGGGACATTTTGCTATCAGTTCTAAGGAGCACAAATGTCATTTAAGTCAACAAGACTTGTATATAGACTTGTATATAGATAGGTATCACTCAATTTAAAATTCCAGGCAATGCATGAGGTACTATTTATTTCAAGAAGAGTAAAAACTGGCATAAATAGCAACATAATGATAAGTATGCAATCTCCTTTCAAAAAGACTAGACATCGTTCATATTAGCTAAAGGTTGGGACACATGTTACTTTGTTTGGGACTTTCAAATTGCTTTTAAAAGACTGTCCTTACAGGATCAAAAAGAAAAAGTCCCCTTGTGAATTTCAAGCATAAATAAATTCTTAATTTGCTCAGAAGGATGGAGGAATGTCATAATGTGTGATATAAATAACATGTACCAAAATATATGACTGCCATTTTCAAAGCTGATGAAACACAGAATGGGTTTTTTTTCTAGTTTCAGTAGCCTAGAACATAGCAAACACCTACTGTAGACTGTAGATAAGTGGGTATAGCATTTTAAAATTAATCATCTTGCCTAGTATTCTCTGTCACAATACCTCAACAGTGATTATATATGTATTGTGTTATCTTTAACATTTCTAAATACTGATACTGGCTAGATGTAGTTTGCCTCCAGGTATAAAATATCTCTTAAATTTGTATCTGTCTATATGCTACTGTATGTAATTATTACAATATATTAATTATTATTAATTCCCATTTATGCCAAATATTTACATAGCAGAATGCAATATAAACATACTATATAAACACATCTCTAACTATAATTTGTAGAACATTAAATCAGAATAGGAAATTTGTAGTCTTATTTCAGCAGTGAGGAGTTCTTAGGTATTAAAATAAATCCAACTTTTTCTTTTGTCCTCTAATGTAGTAGAGACCTGAAACTATACTTGGCAACTGTCAGATTACTCAAAACTTTCACAAGAGACCCAAAGCCTTTTTTACTCCTGTGAACTCCATAAAAAATCTCAGTGTTTCTGCTGAGTGTACAGCTGTGTTGGGTGCCAAGATTTTACAGAGGATCAACTAACTTGCAAAAACCAAGCTAGAAAATTTGTCTTGGACTTAGGACTGCACTACAACTAAGAAACACAATTTTTCAGCACTCCTACTAAATAGAATGTAAAAAAATAGTCACCTTATAGAGGAAATTGGTGCGCCCAACAGATCCAATTTTTCCTGTGTGGTTCATGAAACAAATGTTTCCTTCAGTAGCACCATAGAACTCACAGATCTTAATAGCACCAAATCTGTCCAAAAATTCCCTCCATACATCATTTCTTACTCCATTTCCAACTGCTAGTCGGACTTTGTGATTTTTTTCTCCTTCCTTCTGTTAAAAAAAGTGAAGAAAATTAAAATATAGTATACTGATAACTGCATTTGATTGGTGCATACATGGCAGGAAAAACGTACCTTCTCCAGAATACATCCAGTAAAAAAAAAGAGGAGAAAACATAACACTCAAGAAGTTAAACAAAGCTGGCATAGCTGGTGGACAGCTGCAAAGCAGTAAGCTGCAATCTAAAACCTATTAGCTTGTTGAACAAACAAATTATTTCCTGAAAAAATTACTACAATGATTTATATAAACACGTCCATATTTTAAAAGTTGTATTGTCTCACTCTATTTCTCCCCAGAGGAATTAAAAAATTGGGAAGAACAGAGAAAGACGGGAATTATTTCTGTCATGGGATTAAAGTCAGAAGAGATGAATAGTTACTTTCTTCTGTCTTCAGACTGATTATGAGGAAACAATCAGATTTCACACACTTGTAAAATATGTTTCTTCCCACATATTGCGTATGAGTCATGTTCCGTACTTTTTTCAACATTAAGACTCTCAAGGTTTTGTTCAATGTTACTGGAATACATTATTTCTTAGTAATCTTGAGTCTTTACTGTTGTCAGGTCCCATGTTTACCATAACAAACACCATAGTATGTATCAAATTCAGTAAGATGTTCTAATTTTATTTATACATTCCCAAACATTGAGATTGCATGGACCACCTTTAGAACACAATCATATTTAAGCTGAAGTACCAGAAGGCAAAATATCTACACTGTTTGGATTTGTTTGGTTTTATTTTCTTTTAATTTCACCTAGTTTAAACTACGACTCCATTTTCAATCATTTCAAGTTGCAATACAGAATGCTCTAGAAGTGAGAAAGCTCAAAATATACATAGGTACAGTTTGTTACCACATACTTTCAGAAATGCATGGCACTCTGCCACTGCAACTGTGTCTATACACCTCTATCTACCTACACTCCTATATACATACATATGCAAACACCTCTCCATAAACAAACGCACACGTCTGCACATGTTCACATTCTTTTCAAACACGCATATGTGCATACACTTGCATACATGTACTATAGAAAACAGAGAGTTTCTATTTTCTACTTTTATATTATGCCCCTCTCCACCCCCCACCAAACCAGTATTAATTAGTTATGGCTTTACAGTAAAAATCCATCTGAACACCTTTAGTCTCACATAAAATCATAGCCAATTATTTTTGTGAAGAGATTTGGTCAGCTGAGTGAAACAGGAATCTTTTAAACAATTTGGATATCAAAACCAGTAAAACATCAACTGAGTGCATAGACAGCAGTGTTTCTCCAAGACTTATGTCTTGGACAAATTAGATTTTTCATGAGGATGTGAATTCTTCCTACTGTAACAAAAAATTGCAAACACAATGGAATTTTAAGCTCCTCTAAATCACAAAAACCGCTATGTTTTCTTCCTTTTTCAAAACCAGCAGCTCACAGAAAGATAAAAATGTATTCATTCATCTTTAGAGTCTTCCTTCTGCAAAGTAGGTTCTCTTGCTGAAATGATTCAGCAAGGAAAGTACCTATTTTACTAGAAGCAGGTAGATGTTGGCAGATAACAATCTGAGGCATAATCCTGCAATTTTACCTCAAAACTACATCACTCACCAGCCTCCCCTGGTCTCTAACAACTCTGTTTCTACAAGAACTCAATTCCTGCTTTTTCCCTTCTATCTTTAGATGTGAAAGTAATTTCTAAACACATAAGGACATACTTCACTGACTTAATGCTAAATCATTATTAACATGCTGCATTATACAACACTAAAATCAGACGTGGATGTAGCCTGGAACAAAGCATCCAAAAATTGCCCATAGGTGTTATTTTTACTGTGGTTTGTTTTTTCAACTTCAGACACAGTATCACAATGTAACAGTGTAGGTTTTTACATACTTGAAATAATAACATCTATTATATTATATATTAAAATTCATTATATTGTCAATGAACAACAATAATATTTTTTTATGCTAAAATGTTTCAGTGTTACTTTGAACTTAATCAGGAAAGTTTTTAATGTTTTTTTCTTCCTCCACAAAATTGTTCACCAATTTTAGGATATTTCTGTCAGCTCAACATAAAATTCAAAGTGGGTTATTTTCCTTGAAATTTCAATGCTAAACTGAAATGAAATGTGAAATTTAAATGTGTCCATAGCCAAACTGCAGTTATCTCTTGCTGATGCCACTGAATTATTCAAATCTACTGCCTCTGCTAAGATACAAAAAATAGCTCAAGAGACACTTTCAAGGAAATTCTTTGTTCCACAATGAACAGAAAAGACAAACATATGCATATATATACACACAGTAATTGAGTCTTTCATCAGGCTAAGAACATTCAAAACCTCTAGAGACCAAGTTAATAAAAAAAAACTTTGCTTCTACTATTTTTCTTTAAGAAAAATAAAAGCACTGATAGCTGCTTGCTGAAAATATAGGTTTTCTCCTAGTCTAGTTCATCTTCTAGGATGAACCAGAAGACAGTGGCTTACATGGACTATAGTGCTTGGGATTTTTTCCCAAAAGAACAAATATCATATCATTTAAAAGTGCAGTAATTTCAGTTTCTCACACAACTTTGGCTGGTTTATATTAATACCGCAGAAAGTTGTTTCTCTAGTTGAAAAGATGCAGAGTAGTCCTGAGAGGACTACATCATCCCACTTTGCTTGCAATGTTAACACCTATCATCAACATCAAAAATGCAATGTAAAACAACTTCACTTCAGGAAGGGATG
This sequence comes from Melozone crissalis, assembly GCF_028551555.1. Lineage (NCBI taxonomy): Eukaryota > Metazoa > Chordata > Aves > Passeriformes > Passerellidae > Melozone > Melozone crissalis. The sequence continues at coordinate 30,790,078 of NW_026535783.1, read as the reverse complement.
CTGCCATAGCAGTCAGGCTTTTTGCAAAAATACAAAGAAGGTGTATGATGTTATCAAAAACTGGTCACAGAAAGCAGATTTCTTAAAAGGTAGAAGAGTAATTCACTTTTTCACAACTCAGGTAGATCCACTGTCAGATTGCTTTGCTGCAACTGCTGTATTTGTGATTTAGTCAGCCCCACCATAGCTGTACCTGTCTGTCAATGCAAGATTCCATGAAGAGCAGGGCTTTCTGGTGAAGACATGAACACTGTCATGAATTTAGCAGTCTTTCAACTGTAAGAATGAAAATTATATGTCATTTCATCTCCTGGAAGGTTTAATAACTATGGTGAAAATTATTAAAATTAGAGAAACTTCAAGCAGTGAGTTTTACTCACATTAGTTTTACATGTGAGTAAATTAATATAGAAATATTTTATCTATTTTTATCTTTTTTATAACTAATATATGACATTAGTTCATGTTAGCTTTATGTGTAACTAACTTCCAGTGTAAAGTGACCCACAGTAAATAAAACAGACTTAGCCATTCTAAGATCTGTCATCTGTTTTTAACATCAAACATGGTCACATATATTGTTGTCCAGATCACTGCCGAAGTCCAGCTTTTAGGACAGGCATGTTGGTATCCATGGGCATGGTGGCTGAATAGTTACAGAGTAAAGCAAATGCTGCAAGCAGGAGAAGGGAAGGAAAAGAGATGATAATTCAACCAAATTACAAAAATGTGGTTGAATGACAAATACTTAGTCTCCTAATGAAAAAAGAAATAAAATAAATATGCAGAAATTCATGCTTTAAACTGACTAGACCAAATAGGCTTTGAGCTTCTACCATTTTCAGATGGCATTTAATTTACCTTTGGTACAATAAATAAAGTTAAAGGGGTAGAAAGAATTCCAAGGAGTCACCTAACACATCTCTCTCTGCTCCAGCAGAAAAGCTCTGTCAGGCCTGGGCCATTCGTGACACCTGATCAAGCTGTGGCATGTCAGCCAGCTGCCCTGCAGCAGTTGGTATGCAGTAATTGTGTGCATGCGTATTCTTAGCCCACTGCAAAAACACTGTACCAAATTAACACCTCCTATGCTAAAAGCTGTGTTTCCACAAAATCTCCTTTACAAAGGACTCAGTGCCTTACCCTGGTCACCTACCACAAATAAGTTCAAAATGCATGTCCTCTGACAATTCAACTATGATTTGTGTTTCTGAATTTACTAATAGCTCTCCACAGATAGTTAGGACAAGAGAGTTTAGACGAACAGAATGTAGTAACATCTTCCCAATGTTTCCAAAAATGTCTATTTATTTTCCTGCACTTTGATTTTATTTTCTTAATTTAGAGTGATTCTTAAATAAAATGGGTGTTCAGTTTACATACACTTATTTCTAACAATAAAGGTGAAGCATTTTTTCAATATCTTTTTCATTGACATCAATGCATTAATATGCAAGAATAGTTCTCACCATACACCTGCAATTTTTTTTCATTCATTCTGCCAGGATCTTTGAACTGTGTACCAAACATCTGCACACATCATAAATCAGTTTGACACAATATGTCTCTGTCTCTCGTGCTTGTTTGTTACATATATTAACTAACTGACAAGTCAAGATCTGCCTTACTACATTAAACACCAGATTCCTGGGATTTTTCATCCAGCAGTCTTTTCCCCTTAAGTGCTCTCAATAAACGACTTGGACTATCTACGTGATTAAGCGGTTGGTAAATGCCTCTTAGAGTGTTATCAGCAGTACACTAACTGATGCAGGAAGTATTCATGATTGCATCTACATAAAAATGTGCTGCATTTAAAGCAGCTGCTTAAAACAAACACAAGAAAACAAGTTCATTGCCCTTCTTTTATTATTTCTGCATAAGGTATATCCAAATGGGGAGAAGCAAAGATAATTCAAGGAAAGGAAGCAAGAATTGTTCTCTGTATCATGCCCTTGATGAAACTGAAAGCAATCTCAGGGCCTGAGAATGCAAATATCTGTTAAATATAAAATATTGATAAGACAGATGACACAGGATTTGCATTCATGTATTTACATGGTGTGTATGTAACAACACATTCACCAATTCCTCTATTGATACATTAGCCCTGAAAAAGGGGCATCAGGTAGTTAATCAGACTGTAAGATGGGAGATACTCTACTATTACAGATATATTTTTCAAGATGCACATCCATGCATTACTAATTATTTAGTAATGCCTAATTAAAAACTGCAACTAGATTTTTTGAGCAAAACACATGCCCAAATTTAAAAATACAAATAAAAGAGAACAGGAAGTGTGTGAAGAGATGCACTATAAGAAAGGACAATAAAATTAGGAAAAGGACACATCTTTCTAGTTCAGAAACTGGTAGCTTGCTATTTAATATAGCTCATTCTCACCCCATTTTTAATAATCAATCTCCTGATAATCTATTAGAATTATATTCTAGAAGAAGATTTCTTCAATTAGCTCTTCAAAGAGGAAATATTTTGTTTAATTGTATTTCCATCTCCTCAGAAACAAAAAAAAAAAAGTCACTTTTGTCTGTGTTCCACCCAGTAATATGAAGCAGATAATTGTATTTTTGGTGATTGTCCCAGGAGCACACCAGTCAAAACAAATCACACAAAACTTTTCAAAGGTCAGTTCAGAGAATTAAAGCGCATACAGATTATTTCTTGTGGTGCATGTTACACACACTATTCTCTGAGCAATATGAAGCTTCCCTTTGTGAAAACATGGCTGTGATTTCCAGGCTTTAATATAAGCATGAGTCCACTTGTTTAACCCAAAAGACAAGTCTAGGAAAAACTGGAAGGAGAGAAATTGGTCAAGTTGTACGACCTCTTAGGCCATGATCCACCATGCTAGAATCAGTAGCTGATGTTCTAACTAGCCTTCAGTGCTGTTTGTATATAAAAAACTAATGCTTCCTAAGATATCACAGAAACAATTTTCCATGAAGAACACCTCAAAACCTTTTACCATTATTACTGAGGAGGATGAGAAAACAGACACAGGATCATTTGTGGGTACCAAGAGAGGTAGGCCAGTATCTGTAAGTATCAGAAGACAGTAAGAAAAATAGGTGGTTTTATAATCTGTTTTAAAGCCATTTTTCAAAAATAATACTGTTGTTGTAGTTATAGCAGTTGAAAACAAGATGTTTGCCATGACATACAGTCTGTTCTTTACAAGGTCAAATGATACAGTCTAGAGAGAAAAAAATACAAGCTTCCAAATTTCATGGCCTTTTCTAAGTTTTAATTTAAGATGTGCTGGGTATGTTCTTAGTCTAAAAGTTATACTTTCTCTAACAGTATGTACAAACAATGTTCAATTTTATTTTAGGCACTGCTGATACTGCAGTAAGAAATACTTGGATTAAGAATGATATCTTATGACATGTGCAGATGGCTTCAGGTTTTTTTTTTAAAGGTTAGGTCACTACAAGAATAAAAAAATTGCAAAATTCACCCCTAGAAATTAAATTTTAATGACATGTAGAGACTCTTAGAAGCTTTCCCAAGGAAGGTACAGATGTGGCTGTTTGCAACTGTGTCACATTACTGGTTTAGGGTATTCAATAAAATATTTATGTCAAAAACCTGCAAGGGGCTTAACACATTTCCACTCTACATTTTAAGGACATCAGAAAGAATAATTTCCAGTACCAAGCATAAATTGAACTAAACTTTAATGGGAAATAAAATGTGATTAAAAGTAAAACCTGCATTTTAGAGTGCCTAGTGACTAATTTCTCCTTGCTTATGTGACCATTAAATTCCCTTCCTTTAAGGAAAACTGCTTCTTGGTGAGAGACAGTGCTGTCTAACTACATAAACCCCATCCTTACATCACTTTTCACAACACTTTAGTCAACTGCAGGGAAATAAATATTCATTCTGTTTTCTTATCCCAGTAGCACTGAATTCCTTATTTTCACCTTCTTCACTACTATTGTTCTAACACAGAAGACTTTTAACACAATAAATCCTAAGCATCTTCTCTGAAGTAATTTCAGAGAGCTTAATCCTATCCAAAGAACCCGTGGCCAAACTGTATCTATTAGAGAGACTGTCTTGCCTCAGCTTAACAAAACAAAGTCTGAAAGCTGATAAGCATGGTCTTATACACTTAGGTAACCCCAAGGAAATAAGAAATATTACCTGTGCCGGAGGATAACACTGTCTCAACACCAAGTGGACATAAAACAGGACACATATTACATGGGAAATTGTAAGCAATGATACAATTATTTGTGACACAGACTTTGAATAGAAGCAGAAGTGAGCTCTGGTTTTAATAGAGAGCTTACCTATTTCATGCAAGGTATCATAAATCATACAAATACTGTCACACTGCATCACAGCTTACAAAAGTAGAAAACATGACATAATGGTTAAGGACACTGATTTCTAACCTCTGTTTGTAACACTTTTCAGGATGCAAGTCTTCTTTACAGAAAAGCAGGAAAGAGATGCTGCATTACCACTCCCTTCTTTCCAAAAGCTTCAGGATACAATGCATTATTAAATAGATCATTACGTCAAATTTTAAATAAATCTGCAACTGCCTTTGGAAGGTTTCATTTACAGTTCAGATGCTAAAATTTAAATTAGCTGCAAGTGTCTAAGGAAAATATATCCACGGATTAGAAGAGAAGCATTCCAAGGCTTTTGCTAAGAGGCAATACAGGGAGCTCTGCTATGCCATACTCTTGTAGTTTTTCAGATCACTGTTAATAGAGACTTTGGGCAATGTCAGCCAGCAAGACCAGTTTATCAATTTTCTAAATATTCTTCTTCACTGGAGTAGTCGTGCTCGTATCTTACAGATGGATCCGTTTTGTAGCTACTGATGGCTATTAGCCATCAATGCTGGTCACTGTATTTTCCTACAATCAAAATGCTGCAGAAGAAGTGTTTGGAAGAGGGCAGGCTTGAGGATTACTCACTTGGAAACCCAGCAAAATCTATAAATGTCACATAAAGCCAGATCTTTTTGTACTTGTACCTAAGGAAAAAAGATAACTTCCTTTTCTAACAAATGTTCTTTCCAGACAACAGATTACTAAACCAAACTGGATACAGAATAACCTCAGAAAAATTTGCTGCAAGAGTCTTCAAGAACTTTTGCAAATGTGAGTGGGAGGCAGAATGATCAAACAAGACAAAGCCAATAGGGAAAGCTCAGCCAAGAGCCTACATGCTACCACAAAGACTTGCCCAAAGTTCAATTCAGAATTTATGAACTTTGAGGCCACAGCATGGACTCCAACTGTAAACAACATACCATTTATCTCAAGTTTAGTGTTAAAGAAACACTAAAATTCAGAAAATAAGGTAATTGCCATGGATTTAATCTGGGTTGATGAGAAGGGCTTTGTAGCACTCTAATCTCATGAACAGTGCCCATATAATATCCTGACAGAACTTTAAAATGCACCATATCTTTCTCATGCTGCTAGCATACATTGTAATTCTACATTAAAGAAACTTAAATAGGGAATCCAACTTAGGCAATTATTTTGCTTACCTGAAAACTAAGAGTAAATTGCATAAGATATTTTGAAACCTTCCACTTATTTGTGCGAACATGTTTCTCTGCCAGTTTTAACATGACAGATACTTAGTATTTTTCTTCAAGTACCTAGCTGTCAAACTGATTTGTTTTATAATTTGAATTTCTCTTGAGGAGGCTTAGCAAGCAAGTAAAAACAAAACAAAACCCTGTAGCCTCACAGAAGAAAGAGTTTAGATAAGCCAGCTCCTAGAAAATATGCACATAAATTAACAAATAGAATAGTTATATGGTTAATGAATAGTTAATGATTGTATAACCACTGTATGCAGTATATAAATAGTTAAGGATGGTAAAAATGACTTTATTTGCACAATTTAAAATTTGCTTTTACTTCACAGTAGCTTGGAAAAGATTGAAAATTAGAAGAGTTTGTTTCACAAATTAAGTATATTAATCTATAATTTGTGCTTTAAAATAAAAAAGGAGTGTGAAAAGAAGTCATGCTCTTCCTGTACAGTAAGAGAATAGAAAAAGGGAATAATTAATATCTCAGACTGCAAACACAGTAGAAGTTATGAAGTTTTGGTGAGAAGGGAAATGATGTTATGGCAATCAAGTTAGCCTACAATGGAGGAAAAAACCCCACAATTTATAAAAACTATGCTTCCACAATGCCTTGACTTTTTCTTATGATTTATAACTTGATTTTTTGTTATCAACCAAGTTTTTGTTTATTTTACTAGAAAGTTAAAATCCCCCAAACAAATAAACATCAAAAACAAACAAAATCCCAAGACACACCCCCCACAAAAAAAAAAAAAAAAAAAAAAAAAAACCACAACAACAAAAAAACACACAAAAAACAATCAGAGAAGGTATCACTATTCTGGTTTCTCATCAGCAGAGGTCTTCACCAGGCCATCATCCATGCTCCCTTTAATTCAAGAACTTCTACTTTACTGGGTACACATGGACAGAGCAGTTAGATCCATGACCCACAACTACATTGCTTAAATATACTTTTGAAAATTTTCCTCAGGGAAAAGCAATCCAATGACCTTTTCCATTCTTTGGTCTGCAACTCCAATATTAACGCAAATTATTATTCTGTTGGAAAACAAGTCTGATTTGCATTCCCTTATTTTAGAATACTGCTTAAGGATGATGTTAATAATTTTCAAATTAAATACTTTGAGTTTCTGGTACCTTTTCCTAAGAGATGAGTCATTTTAATAAGATTCACTGAAAAGGAAATAAACCACTGATTATTTTTGTGAAATAACAAAATGAAATTATGATAGCGGCAAAGGGAGGCTTTTCACAGCGATAACAGTTGCACTGCATCCAACTTCTGTATATTTTCACAAAGTTCTCTCTGTTCTGCTAAATATTTGTTGTCTAGAATAGTTCTATAATTGGAAAAAAAACGCAAATTGTTCACTTTGAACAAAAAGCTGCTAATCTAGACCAAGGCCCTTCTAAGTTTAAAAATATTTAGATGGTCTCAGAATATGCACATTTCGCAAAAAAAAACAGTGCTAAAACATAGTGTACAAAATGTGAGACCTCTGACACACACAGGTGCCAAGAAAAGAGTTCTGAAAATTTAGAAAAGGCATTGGAAAGTACTCCTGGTTGTTTGAACTTACCTTGCAAACTTCCATGAAACAGTACTTTATCACAGATGATACTGAATCAGTTTTTATTGTCAAAATTGTTCCTTAAAATACTTTTAGTATATCTTCATGATTCAAGCCATTATTTTTATTAAGCATCTACATATCACTGCATATTTGCAGAACCTCACATAAAAGGAAGGGCAGAAGTACATGCCTAATACAGTTTAATTTCCCTTTTACCATATCTACTTGAAGAAAAATAAATGTACTGACAGACAAATAGGCATCACTTTGATTCCACTTACCACTGGCTGATTGCAAAGGTAACGGCAGAGTTCTCCAATGTACTGGATGACAGTCACGTTGTACTTTCTGCAGTCATTCCAAAACTGACTAGCTGAGAACTTCTTTTTTAACACACAGGTTGCACCTTTATGGAAACAGTAGGGAAAATGAAATTAGACAATTGCTCCATGTGGCAGCTTAGCTATAAGACAGATCATCTGAGGAACTAAAACAGCCTTGCTCAGAGAACTATGCAGTATTTAAGCTGTTTTATTTGAAGATATGTGTTCAAACCTGGTAGGCAAAGAAGGCAGAGGAAATCAGCCTCCTGGCTGAGACAGCAATGTAATAGATCAGAGCTTAAAAACAAGTCAGCTTCTCTTCTTACAACACTGTTGGTGTTGTAACATATTTTAAGAGTTTAACATGAACTCTTGTGCTCAAGCGTTTCAAGCTGAAAAATCCAGAAGATTCAGGCTGATTAGTAAATCAAGTGAGTATCACTGAAGCCTTATTTCTCAAGAAAGTATTCATTAATGCAGATTCATAACTGTATTATTAACCCATAATAAAATGATTTTCCCTTGCTCTGACTTGAACTTGACCCATAAGGAAACAAAGTATTTGCCATGGAGTTCCAAATAAATCTTGTAGAAAAGAGCCATTGAGGACACCTACATTGTCTCAGTAATGCATCTGATTTTTTGCCAGTGTTAAAACACAAAAGTAAAAGTACACAAATCAAATGGATAAAAAGTTAAGGGATTTAAAAATACATGAAAAAGCTTGCACAGTCAGTAGTAGTCAATGTATTAGTCAACATTTTAAGTTCACCAAATACATTTTAATTCTATTCTACTGTACAATGTTTAGTCGTACTTACACTAATGTACCATACACACTACCAAAATACTGTATATGTCCTTAGCCTCCTTTTGACCTAAATATGAAGAAGTCAAAACATTTGTGATGCAAATTATGACAACTAATTCTTCACCACAAAGAGAGCTTGTAGAGATCACTTGTTAGTACAAAACATCCCCTCTCCCCTAAATACACAGTTATTCCTAAAAAGACTACTCACTGAATTTGAGCAAAGCATTAGCTTCCCTAGGGCTAGTGAACCTAAGCATGTTTTAGACATTTTTATAATAATTCATTCTCTATTAACAACAAAAGCAAACAAGCCTTACCCAGCTGAATGCATCCACCAATGCCAAGAAGAGAAGCTGCACTGTGATAAAGGGGCAGAGTAATATAAATGATGTCTTCTGAAGTAGCACCAAAAGCCCACAGTCCAGCAGCTCCTTTAAGAACCTGTAAATGACTAATGACTGCTGCCTTTGGAAGACCTGTAATAAAATCAAAATAATGCACTAAAGCATTTCTTAAAGGGAATCTGTATGAAGTCTCTAAAATCACAAGAGAGTCAATTTTTACTTCTGTCATCAAATTGTCAACCATCTTTTTAGACTACCTAAATATACAACTGTCTGTTTAATACAATATTGCATGTTTATATACACATAAAGATTAGCCAGTTTGTAACCTCATCTCTTTGCTATTTAGTTTGATGTCACAGTCATTCAAATAAGTGGAAACATGAAGAAACTCACTGGTTTGCTGCTAGCAAATTATATAAAGCAAGAAGGGACAAAAAATGTACTGTAGATATGGACCTCTTTTAACATAAAGAGGCATCACACCAGATCTTGTTCAGGCAAGAGTCATAGTGATAGTAAGGCAAATAAGAAAGGTATGGGATCTTCATGGAATAGGTCACACAATGGGTGCTTATCTAAGAATCATACATCTTCCTGTTTGTTTTAGAACTCTACGAAGTCTATGACGAATTAATAAAAAAGAAAAAAATTTGTGAGAAGACCACATCAGTTAGGTTCTTCTGAAAGAGTTTGTTCAAGTTCAGCACAGCACTTCTCTTCAGCAACATGCTGACTCTCAGGCAAGGGCTTCTAGTGCTACTACCCTTCACCTATTAATCTGAGTAGGGGATGTGATCTTGCATAATGTATGTGTTCTCAAACACACACAAAAATTTCAGGCTGATTCAGGCTGATGATGAATGGTGAGAACAGTTCAATACTTTAAAAAATATAATGATTCACAAAATTTTTTCACCTATTCTTGCAAAGCTATGGTTCCTTTGAAGACTTAGCTAGAGCTGGAAGTATAATCTGTGGAGAGCTGAGCTACCCTCCAGGCTATTCCACTTTTCTACACTTAAGTGAAAAGGGAATATGCCTAGGTTGCCAATAAATTGCTTATAGTAAGAAGTTTTCTACAGTCTTGAGTTTTTTACTTCTGCCTTTACAGACAGATTACTACAGACTGTGCAAGACACTCCTTTCTTTTAACTAAGATTATCAGTCAAAACATGTGAAAATGTTCAGTAACTCAGAATTAGTTATTCCATACTCTTCAGACTACACAAACCTTATGATATTAGTTACATAGTACATAATAGAAATTCAATGTAAATTCTTGTATTTCATACAAAGTTTCAGAAATATTTCAAATTCTACATAACTGAAACTTGAGACTTCACACAGATACTCTGATTCTAATTGTAAGAACAAAATCATCCTATCTGGATAATTCTGTAATTTTTTTAAGCTAATTTAACTCTCAGCTCTTAACAAGCAAGCTTAAGAATATTTCTATTAGTAGAATTTCAAAAAAACCCTCATCTCTTGACAATATTTATAACTTCCTAACTTATTGGAGACTGATGTTCTTATCTCCTAATTTTTCCTGAGAACCTGAAGCAAATAAATTATTATTTGTATGAAGGAACAAAGCCTCAAACCACATAAGTATTTTCAATCTTCATGTGGCTAAAACTGTTGCATTCAATTGAATGAGAATGCCAATCCACTCAGCTTAAAAACAATGCTGCCTTTCATGTCAGTGATCAGGTTTTTTTAAGTATTAGCTTCTTAGCTGCTGGAGCACAATTCAGACATCTGTTTCTAAACTAAAAGGCTAGTAACTTAATCCTATTTTCTGTCTCTACAGTGACCTGCATAAAACAAGACTTAATGTAAGAAAAACAAAAGTCTATTTGTGTGTTTCAAGATTATTTTTTAAAGTTCTAGGTAAAAATCTTAATAACTTTAGCTAGGGAGTGTTATGTGGTCACAAAATACTATCTATTATGATTGTAAACCGACCAAAAAAGCAATGTTTGATAAACACCTGAGCTGTGAAGTAATAAGAGGTAAAGCCTTTCATTGTATGTGTACAATGTGGCAGGAAAAAATAAAGAAGAGAAACCCATAAACCACTGAAGAGAACCCCAATATGAGCAGTTTTCTATAGTAATGCTTCTAGATGAGAAACATGACATTGTGCTATTGAGATACCAGAGTTTCAAAAAAATCAAGTTTCTAGATGCAAGCTGAAGGAAAACACGGACTCTTTAGAAGATCTGTACCTGTTGTTCCCGAAGTAAATATATATAACACAGCTGACTTGAGAGTGTTGGCAGAGCATCGATTAACTGGAACAGGGTCTTCAGATGCGGCTTCTATTTTGTCCAAAAGGGTATGCACATTTGGAAACGTGGAGTCCTTGGCCATTATCCAAACACTAACATCTTTTTGAAGTTTAGGAAGAATTTCTTCCAACGTCCCAAGCAAATCTTAAAAATTAACATGAAATTATGTTAATTCCATTATGCCTTCATAAGCCTAGATAATAAAGCATTTTTTCTCTTAAAGTTTTACTTTTTATAATAGAAAAAGAAATGCAAGTCACCTCCATGGATATAGATTCAATAAAATAACAATGAACTAGAATGAAAATCCACTGAAAACAAGATATAATATGCTAAAAATACCGCTGATCCCATCCCATAGTAGAATGGTCAACTAGCTCTCAAGGCAAACTTGTGAGCCTTGATTATTTGCTCCTATTGTCCACATGATTTTAGGTAACCCTTAGCCATTGTTAAGACTAGAATGAAATGTGGTTAAGTTTCAACTTCAAATAAATCTTGAAGAAATCCATTGAGGCACATATATGCATAACTGATAATTACAGTACAGGTTTCCTTGGATGCCCTCAACAGCAATCTCCTTTTGAGAACTAATTTTTTTTCAAAAGCACAGAAGTGACTAATTTAAAAAGAAACAGCAGTTTAACTAAGTTCTATTCTGTTGGCTTATCAGGAAAGAAACAATGAGAGAAGTTTCCAGAGTAAATAAAAAAGAAAATATATAGAAGATATAATCCTTAAATAACCTATTTGGTATTTATATTTTGAAGCATTTTTACAATGTCACTTTCTCAGAAAACTGCACAGTCATTAAAGTACTAATCCAGGAAACATACCAAGAACAGGAACAATACTATTTCCAGTAGAACTCATTTATACCTTAGGGCTTTGATACATCTAATTAATTAATCTTACAAATAAACCTATGGATATAAATTTATTTTATTATCTCAGTTCTTATAATAAATAAAGTTGAATAAACTTTGAATAAACAAAGTTGACATGACTCACCCAGAACCTCACAATGAGGCATTGCCAGAGCCAGCATTTGAAATCCTGATGTCAACTCCAAACTCACTTCACAAACATTAAATATGGATACCATATGCATAAATTTTATGCCAAAACAACTGAAGATTTTTAATCTTTTAGAAAGCTGCTTTAATAATGATAGACTGATGTAGTTATTTTAATTAATAACACACAATTGCTATTACAGATATACTGCCTACTATCATCAACTAAACATCTTTTACAAACCTAAAGCCTACAGAGTACAAGTTTTATATATTTTATGAACATTTAACAAATAGATCTGACGTAGTGTAACATTAAAAATTTTGTTTTCTAACTTCCTAGTACTGCAGAATGATTTCAGGAAGAAATCACCCAAATAATTTTAAATTGGAAAGATGCTGTTTGAATCACTGGAGTACAGTCCCACTATAGACAGCAACAGAGTGAAAAAATTTGAACAAAAAATAACGTCAAGAACAGTAGTATTAACTGCAGGAAACCTGATGCCATGAATGTCAAGGTTCGTTGGCATATTAATTCTGTCTAGCTGTGGTATTATGGAATTATGGCATATTTTTGAGCAATAAATAGAAAAATACAACTGTACTACTTCTAACACATATTAATTAACGAAGTGTGATGGAATAACTATGTACATATTACCATCTCATATTGACTTTGTCTTCCTATTATGCATATATGTCTCTCAAATATACTAAGGAGAGCTGGTGTAGAACCTAGCAAAAGAAACAGAGGTGTTGGAAGTAGCTGGAGTTCTATTTCTGTTTTCAAAAGTAGAGAATATAGATTCTCCACCATTCTTTATTAATGCATTAGCTTCATCTACAATGCAAATCTGTCAAAAAGAAAAGAATTTTCCTCTTCTTTTTCTTTTTTCCCCCTTTTTGTGCAGCAAAGGAAGAAAGATAGGAACTATTAATTTCAGCCTTGCAGACACACTCATTTAAGATTCAAAAATGACATGAGGACACAGTTCCCTTTTGGTAGACTGAAACATATCTACCCAAAATAGTTAAGATTAATCATCATATTAAACATACACACTTGTAATTTTTTCTCCAAACACTCACTCTTAAAACCAGTGGCTCTGGAGCTTTTTACTGCTATTGAACAATTAAATGATTACACAGCATAATTTTTCTTCTGTGATCAGAAATCTAGTACTTGGAACAATACATGAACAGCCTGTAATTAAAAGTTATCGTGAAACAAACTTCTCAGTAGATAGCACAGAACAGAATAAATGATAAATTATTTCTTGAATAAAAAAAGGTAAGTTAAAACAGCTGTATTTAAAGTGTCAGAAACTGAAAATTACTTCTGGAACACACATGAGATGGGGTGTTTGGAGATGACTATCAGTTGGAACAACATATTTCCAAATAATAGTTCTAATGATCGTCAATTAACATTTTGTTCCCCAAACAGAAAACTTCTGTGCCAGACATTGTGTAGGGCTGTCTAGTCTTTACATATCATCTTTTCCACCTGTCAGGAAGACACAGCCCTGTTGGAAGAGCTATAATTTGTATATTTCTAGAGGCACCTTGAATGTGCACCTCATACAGAAAAGCAATTACAGTAAAGCAATTCTGCTATTTAAACTTGGAGTTTTACCCAAATAATACTTATTTACTCTTTACATTACAAAAGTATATTCAGATTTTGAGTTACTTGTTTTGGGAGAAATATCTCCTCATACAAAATTTGGCAAGTTCCATCTGTGCTGTTTACATGGCTTGTATACAAATGTTTGCCATTTGCTAGTTATTTGGCTCCTACTGGGAAAAAATATCTGGAATTTATCAGGATGGATATGTTTTTCTGCTTTTGTTTGCTTTTTTTCTCGTCTTACTTTTAAAGCATCATTCAGTAAAAGTTTGTGAAACTGTTACTTTATATTCACATGAATACATAACTCAGTTACATCTTTTGAGAAAGAAAGGAAAATATGTTTTGAACTACTGTCCCAGGCTTCCCGTTGCACAAAGGTTTTTTATGTTATTTTCTAGCAGAGAGATCATGCAGGCTGTTGGCAAGGACACAGTCCCACGCTGATGAAAGGAATACATTAGATTATGAGATCAGTTTGTACTGAACAGAAAGTTACTCAGAAAGAAAACTCCAAGAAATGGTTCTTACATAACTTTGATGTGTACCCTGGCTGATATGTTCAGGAAGTTATATCAAGTCCAGACTCTTCCCCACACTGTCTGGCCTCAGAAAGTAATTGTTACTTGTACTTGATCCCCCAAGTACATGACTCAGCATGGCTTCTCACAAAGTAATAATAGCAGAAAAGTCAGATGTAGCTCAGGATCAGTGCTGGTGTCTTGAAGTGCCACTGAAGGCAGTAAGAATAACAAAATAGAAACCACCTTGCAAATCACAGTCAACTCTTTTTTACCCCCAAAGACCATCTGGGACAAGACACAGACTAGAGTAAGAACAAGTCATCATAGAGATATGGTGTCTAACAGAGCAGGTGTCTTCCACAGTCCTCTTCTAAATGTTTAGGTCTAAATAGCTTTTTATTCCAAATGGAAAAGAAAAGGCTGTTTCCATACAATCCATTCTTTTTTTTCATTCAGTGACTAACATGACAGATGAGACTTCTACTTGTATGTAACATCAACTGACTTTAATTTACAAATTCAAAAAATACTTTGCTTACTGTCTTTCTCCAGGATTTAGACATGCTTCTGTCAGGCTCAGAATACACCCAGCAGCAGCTGCAGAAAGCACTGCTAGTGCCTCGAGAGTAAAAACTTCTGGACAGAAAAATGCAATACAGCTGAGAGACAAACCTCTGTACAGAACTGCAAAATCACAAGATGGCTGTGAATAGAAGGGCCCTCTGCAGGTCACCTCGGTCCGATCTCCCTGCTCAAGCAGAGCCACGTAGAGCACACTGCCCACACGTGTCCATGCAGCATGTACACTCCTTTAATAGCCTCTGTTATCAGGACTGATGTAAATCAATCTCATGGAGTTTAGAAAGCAATCCTTTAACAGCTGAATCCTTGCATCAGAAGTCATGATGGCAATCTGGGATGTCCTACTCTGGGCTGAATTCTTCCCAGTAGGAACAGACTAGAGATGCCCTGGCAAATAAATTCCATTTGTGCATTTCTCGTGGTTCACTAAACCGTATGTGGTGTTTAGTACTATTGCTGATGTAGATACTGCTATAGATACAATGATAGAACAGATGCAATGTAATCCCTTCTTCAAGCAAGTCTTCGATCAATAGAAATATGCACCAAAAAGGACATAACACCTTAAAAGATGTCTTCATTTTAAGCAGCGCCTCCTCTGTTTAACCAGAAGCTTATTTAAACAACTAAGGGTGGCATAGTCTGGTAACCTGTAGTAAGAATGAACAGCTTTAGAGAGAGAAGAACGCAGTTTCTTTCTTTCTCTTTTACAAGTTCCTCATTGACATAAAAGTTAGTTAACTACTGTTTTATTAAAAATGCAGTTTGAAACTCTAGCTTTTGAACCTCTTTCAAGAAACATTCCCCGAAATGGGAGTGGTGGGAGAAAATGTTTCTGGGAATGGAAGTGTGAAAAGGTTAAGCAACAAATTAAAGCAAGAGCTAAATATTCTGGGAATAAAGACAAATGAGAGAAGTTAAAGTAAAAAAACTCTGTCTCTCTGACACAAAGGCAAATGGAAGGAATAGAAAGACTAAATATTGGCAAATAATAGAATCCATATTTTCCTTTTAGCCAGAGCCTGGACAAGAAGACAAAAAAATTTACTTGATTGCACTAAATTAATTAAAAGAGCATCAGTGTCATAGGAAAAAACCCCACACCTTAGAGAGAGCCATTTCATATAGGAAACCAACAAGAGAAAGAAACCCTGAAGTTTTTATAACATATCTGGAGCTTCAGAATAAAACATTCAGTTGCTGAGTTCATAGAATACATTAAGACAAAATCAAATCCACAGAACTTAAATACTACTGAAACACTCTGAACTAAAGTTAGAAAAAGCAATCCAAGTACAAGAGAATTGTCAGATCAGAAGAAAGTCTGATTCCAAGTGCTGAAGCAAAGACAATACTAATTGGATGGGCTTACCAAACCACAATGCCTGAGAAATATGCAGGCACACAACAAAAGTTAGGAGTAAAAAAAGGCATATGAGAGTGCTCTTACAAGAGGCACCATGAAAAATGGAACAAGGTATGGAAGACAATGCAACCATAAATAATATCAAACCTAATTGTATGGAGGTATCACATTTGTAAGAAATAAAAGCATTTTTGAAAATGAGGTACAAAAAATCTTCAAGACGCAATCATCTCACACAAAAGGAGGCTACATCAACAGTCTGAGCAGGGAAGATTTTGCCATAAACCATAATCAGTGAGAATTGTTTCAGGCAGCAGCTGAAGGTTCCCTTCAGCATAAATGAAACCTTAATATTAACTAGATATACAGTAAGATATAACAGTAGAACCTGTACACAGGCTCCTGTTTTAATGTGCTATTACAGACAAGAATTTCAAGAGCAAATTTGATCTTGCTGAACACAGGGAGTCAAATTGTTAAGGGGATTATTTCTCCCATGTTGCAGTCCATGAATAAGACCAAAGGTCATCCAAAACACTGAAGATATAGTTTCTAATCATTGCAAGAAATAGAATTGCTAAGTTAACCTGCATTTCTTTGTGGAGGGTGAAAAACCTACATAGTTTTAAAAGAATTTCACTATCCAGAAATACTGCCATTACATACTATTCTCTGATTTTTAAAAAACAATCTCAATTTCCAGACATGATGCCTGTCTATGGCAATGACAAATATTAGACCACAAGTGGATTGGTTGTAGTGTAAATGCTTCGTAAAAAAAATATATACCACGTTCAAACTATCCACAGTTCTGTGAAAATGGTGCCACAAGAGGAAAAGGAACAACTCTTGTTTATTGATGAGGAAGAATCCCTTGATACCACAATAACACTGAACAAAAAGGTGTTTAATAGATTCTCTAAGAATTATGTAACTGACTGTGTAATCCCACTGTTAAACATTACTCTGAAAGTTTTATGAACATTAGGGGGAAAGTATTATCTATAATAATTAGGTTCAATATGTTTCTTTCAAGAGTGGTATGAGTTAGGCCTCACAGCCACTGGTCTGTGTATACACTTTCAATTGCCAAACCTGGACTCCTTTGGAGAGGCTCCTGTATTATATGGTCAATAGCTGAGGACATAGCAACTTTAACTTCTTTCACAGATAAAAACAAAAAAGACCCTCTAAGTCCTGAAGGCTCATGGGACCAGCAGACTTACAGCAGAAACTAAAAGCCATTAATAAAGTAAGAAGTCCAAAATGTAAAATACCAGCTGAGAGACTAACTTGTCAGTATTTGTGCTGTATCAGCTGTCTGCACACAGCTCTTCCCTTGTGAGCAGAGGCAGAATCCCAGAAGAACATAGTTCAACACAATTGCTCTCACTATCAGCTGCTGGTAGCAAATTAAGAGCCGAGAAACACAGTTCCCAGCGCAGCTCTGCAAATGCGTTTTTCATCCATTAGTTACCTCTAACTTAAATAAGAACCTCTCTCAGATGCAAGCTCTGATACAAAGTTTCTCCCTTTCCACAGTCAATGAGCAGAGAGTTCCTGAACATTAATTCCCCTCCTCAATCCATACACTCAAAAGTACATATTCATAAGAAGAAACTAAACAAGATTTTTTTTTTATTAAGAAAGCAAAATGAAAAGCTGTCAGTTCAGAACCCTTGTTATCATGTATGTGGATTATATTTAAATTGGTTTTGTTTTCATTGGCTTGTTCTAATTACCAAACATGTTAAACTAGGAAACCATATAGAATCGGAATGAGAAGATTTATAATTTAAGAATATGCAAGAGAAAAATTTTTGAAAACACAGCTTTATAGCAGTAGATATCAGATGGAAGAAAATTCTATCATTTAGGTGTCATGGGTGTAAAACCCCACAACTTGTGTAACAGTATTAAAGCAAGAAGGTGTGCAACAGAAAAAAGGCAAAGGAGACTTGAAACAACACTTTTAAAGAGAAGGGACAATATGAGACAAATTATATGCAATATTTAGTTATATTTCCTTCCAATCAAGTGTCAAGCTTCTGTGTGGTCTTTGAGCCTTGCAGATTCACTTTCACTTCATCATAACCGAGTTTTGGCAAGTTAATGTTTTGGATCTGTCTTCAGTTTATACAATTAACACCAATTTGAACATACAATGAGCAGGATGCCTACAACAAGATTTTAAATTCTTCTGAAGTATTTAATAAAAATGTAATACTCCAGAAAGTTGCACCACACACACTACCTATTCAAACACAACAATTTCTTCTACAATCCAACACCAATAGTAAGTTTGCTATTCTGAATCAACCTCCTATGTACTCTATTTCCAAAATTTTATTCTTGTAAAACTGTCGTACCTCTGCAAACACCTGAACAGCAGAGGCTGTACAGTCCAAGTTTAGACCTTCTAGTTTTGCAGCGTGTTTGATCAGTAGAAAGATGGGCAGGTAGTACAAGAGAATAAAGTACATTACTTAAGTAAGATTAAATTTGACTGTTTGAGAAGTAACGGAAAATTATTCTTAATGGGTAATTTTAATGCTTTCAGAGACACTTTTTCTGACAGAACTAAACACTCAGAACAGGCTGTACTCAGATGTGGAAAACTCTCCTGTAATACACATTCTTTAATAAAAAATTAAATGGATGTTCACAAAGCAGAGATATAATTGATTCTGCCAGAGAGGCTGAAGCTTTATAACATCTTGAAGCCTCCTCCAGCTCCGTGTTTCTTTCATTCTGTGAACATTTCTAAATCAGGTTTCCAACAAACAATCTGGAGGGCCAGGCATGTGGGAGACGTGACATTAAAAGCTTTGGATGCAGGAATGAGGAGTACACCCTACCTGCTCCCACAACCAGTAGCTTGGGCTCACAGCTACTGACACAGTGCAGGAGAGATCTGAAGCGGACATTGAAGTTGAGGAATGCCACCACGCAGCCCAGCTTGGCCAGTCCAAACCACACGTGGATGAAGTCTGGCTCGTTCCCCATCAGCAAGGCCACCGTGTCCCCCTCCTTCAGAGCCTCGTGCTGCAGGAAGACCTGGGCTATCCTGTTACTCCTCCGGTCCACATCTCTGTAGGTGTGAACGGTCCCTTCGTAGATGAGGAACGGTTTGTGGGGCTGCTTCTCCGCCAGCTTCACAAACTTGTCCAGGACAGTGACAACCCTCCCTTGCAACCGGTACATCTCCATTCTCGCCCCATAGGTCACCACTTTGAGCAGGTATCTCAGGTCGGCCCAGAAGTAGGGGAAGAGGAGTTTCTGGATGAAGTGCAAGGAAAGAATCCCGACAGCAGCCCCCGGTACCCAGTAGGGCGGCACTGGGAGCGGGTAAAGTTCGTCCCAGCCACGCATCTCTCCGCAGCCGGGCCGCCGGGCACACAGCCGGGCAGGGCGCGGAGGCGAAGGCCGGCACGGGCTGAGACTCTTCCCGCCCTCACCTCCTCCACAGCGGGACGCCCGGGCCAACACCGCTCAGGAGCAAGGGAGACAGGGAGCTCCGACGGCACGGCACGGCACGGCACGGCACGGCACGGCACGACACGGCACGGCCGGAGCCCCCGCCCGCCTCAGCCTCGCCGCACCTGCGGGACGGCCCGGCGGGAGCGAGGCGGGAGTGCCTGCGCTGCCCGCGCACGGCTGAGGTCGGACACCTTCTCCCCCCTCGGCCCCAGGACTCACGCACAGCACCGGGCCGCTGCTGTCGCTGCTGCCGCTGCTGCCGCCGCTGCTGCCGCTGCTGCCGGCGAGGTGGCGGCGGCGGCGGCCGCTCCCTGAGCCGGTTGCATAAGGCGCGATCTCCCGCTCACGCCCGCCGGCGGCCGCAGCCCGGGGCTGGCTCCTGGGGAAGGCGGCGGCGCAGGAAGCCTCGCCCCGGGCCGAGGCGGCGAGCTGCGGGCGCGGTCCCGGTCCGGGGAGGGCGGAGAGCGGCGCTGGGGGCAGGTGGCTCCCGCCGGCCGCTCCCGCCCCGCCCCACGGAGCGCGGACCCGCCGGTCCCCGAGCCCGGCCCGCCCTCAGGCCTGGCCCCCCGGAGCGGAGGGCCGCAGGCACCTCAAGAGTTGAGCGACGTTCCCAACTCTCTGGTTTTTTCTCTTTCATCGCTAAGATCGAGGTGTGATTAGATTAAGAATGTATAGGCACAGGTCTGTTATATGAACGCTGACTGGACATGCATTGAAAACAAATCCAAGCAAATTAAATAGTGCAAAACTAGATTATGAGTAGATTTCACGCCTCTTTAACGGCGATACTGTCAGCAGCCTGAGAGGTTTTTATTGATACCGTAGTGCTCCTTACTTGCAAAGTGCAGTGGATGTGTATGTTCTGTCCCAGCTAGGTGTAAATTTACGGGAAGAAAGAAATATTTAAGTTTTCAGCTGATTTCAGAATCACTTCTTCCAGAAGAACATTCTGTGAGAATACAGAGGTCTAGCTTAATTTTCTTAAGCGGAGGTAACTTAAAGGGCCAGTATTTAAAATTCCTTCAAAGTAACTAATAGGCAGATTAAATGCTGCATTAACTTGTGCTTAACATTCAAAAACTTACAGTAGTTATTTGACTGACTGGAGTTGGGCTGTTGTTAACTGCTACAGAAATGTGCACAAATAATGAATAAAGGGAAAGGCGGTGACTCGTAAGGAAGATGCATACTTACATATTGATTTGAAGGAAGACAGAGGTTGACAGATACTCTTGTTTGCAAAGATTGCTTTGAAGAAGGCAGAAAGAAAGCAGGTGGCACAGCAGTTCAGGTCAATGAAAAGCTCTTGGTGTATGGATGAGAATGAAAGGAAAAGCAATAGGTACAAAAATAAAATAAATACAGAATGGGCTGTGGAAAGAGAGATGTATTTTAAATATACTGCGCTGCGAGCTAAAAATCAGCCAGGCAACATTGTATTTACTAAAGTGACTAATGATTAGTATCTCACCACATGTCACATGAACAGAGAGGAAGAATTTTTTATCTTAGATGTTATCAGTGCTGCTAATCCCCAAGAACTGAAATGATTAGCAAGACCTTAACATAAAGACTGGTATTCTGAAATGCACAGTTTCAATGCAAAATTGTAGGTTTGTGTTCTCCGAATTGTCTCTTTTTCTGTTAATTCTACATGGAAATCATATCAATCCTCTTTACTTAGTATCCAAGTTTCTTGTAAACATAAGCAATAACTTCCTTCTTATACCCTCCTGAAGGCAGACAGAAAAATTCTCAAATGCATAAATTTTCCATTAATTTTCTGGTCTGTTATAACAATGGGCAAGACATGCCAAGAAATATCTATTGGCAATGGAAATGTCACATAACTCAGGTGAAGCCATGCTGGAATTGGATTCAAACCCTGCCTGTGCCCAGAATTCCTTTGGGATATTGGATTAATCTCTTACAATGTCCCCAAACTGGGTTATTTAGTCAAGCCACATGCCTAAATTTACACCTTAAGGCCCTCTTAGTCCCTCAATTTGAGGGTTACACAAGCAACTACAGATTAAGATGCAAGGATCTGCAGTTTCTATTCCATGCTAAGTGAAATGGTAGCTGGTCCAGCACCAGGTGGGTTAGGAATTAGTTAAATTCACCTTCAATATTTTTGTTCTCTATAGTTTTTAATCCAATGGAAATACATGCACATTTGTTTGGTGGTTTGTTGTTTTTTTTTTTAAGTAAATAGCATAGAATTTTAGTGGCTCAAATTAATTTTTTTTCCTTCAAATCAGCAGTGAAGTAGTTTTTTATCTAGATGCCATTATCTGCATGCATGGGTTGTTGAATGTAACATATGAACAGTTAAGAGAACATGAGTTGCCATATGCACTGAATAAATTTTTGGAAAAAATAGTTGTCTGGGGAAAAAAGCATCTTATTATGAGAATAAAATTACTAACACACCACGTACTTGCAAATGGTACATCCATATTGTGAAGAAACCTTAAAACTGTTCCAAAGGTTAACTCAAAAAACCCCTAGAAAGTTCTCATATTTTAGGTGTAGTGATTGTTTTTTTTGTTTTGTTTTTTTTTTTTTTAGTAAATAAAACCCCAAAAGATACAGCAGGAAATTACCTGTTCATCAGGTTCTTGTTAAATGTCATGAGCTGGAATCTAATTTACTTTTGACATTATGTAGGACACGTAAACTCGTGCCAGAGACAAACCACTGAGCCCTGAATTATTTAGTACACTGTAATTATTCTGCTCAATTTCGCTTCAACAGACAACATTTTGATGCCTGAGAGTATGCTATGACCCAATAGTGAAACATAAAGGAATGTAATTTTCTACTGGTGGAATTCATATGTGGAAGTATTTTCTAAATGTGGTTAGATAAAGCATTTCCCTGTACCAAAATCTCAGTGCTGCAAGAAAATACAGATTACAGAAATGCTTCTGTAGCATAAAAAACCTGTAGTTTTGATGTTACCATTTTGACACATTGTGCCTTCTAATATCCAGATAACACAATATGGTGTTGTACATACATTTTATTAACTCTGAACCCAGCTAATATCCCATGGGAATTTGCTTGGGCTATTTTAGTGACATAGGTATTGATTTAGGGGGGAGGGGAGAAGCTATTTTAAATAAGATTTTTTTTTATGTATGAAGTTTTTGGGTTCCCTTGGGGAAATAATAGCATAAATTCTGAAGTGTCAGCTATTATCTAGTTTCTTACTAAATTTTAAAGTAGTGAGTTTTTTTCATCTGAAATAGAAGATTTGAAATCTACAATAGAAAGGATTAAATAGAAATTCCTTCAAGATAAAAAGTCTATGACTCAAAGACACATTCCTGGCTTTTCAGATTGTCAGAATGCTGTAATATGGGAGAGGAAAAAAATAGCATCATATTCTGAATATTGTCTTGCAGATTGTACACCACTATTGAATGCTTCCTTTTTTATATTTCAAAATATATATTGTATTTTAAATATATATTCAATTTTAAAACATAATCCAGAATATTAAATAAAAAAATAAAAATACCTTGAAAATGCAATTTTCAGTTTTTCACATCTCACTCTTCAATTGCACCACCATTAAAGTAAAACAATAATACCCAAGTAATTGTGTCTATTAATTTCCACAGGTTAGCTGTGAAACAGATGTCTAGCAAAGTCTAAAATCTTAAATCTAAAATTAAACAAGTAATAAGCAAACCAGAATTTGATGTCTGAGTGGCCAATAAGCAAGTCATAATGCTGAAACAGCTACACAAAAATAGCTCTTGATTAATAATGTCCCATGGAAATCTGTGGAATGAATGGTGTAGTCATACTACAGTTATTACAGAGACCTGAGGAGGTAAAGTCTAAAGTTGTTGTCACGGCACAGACCAGACATTATGGATGTTTTTCATTATAGGAAAGCATTTAGGGTTCTTCAAATCCATAGGAAATTAAAATTAATTTTTATAATATTTTAGAATGCTTGTTTATTCTGTAGTTGTGTGAGGACATTAATTTGAAATACTTACATAACATTAAATGCCTTGTCTCAAGTCATTCACTACAGCATGTCAACACTACAGACTTGTGGCAACCTTTCAAAGATGTAGAGAAATATCTTCTCTGGTAGATGAAATTTTGTTAACAGAAAGCTTTGCTATTAATTTAATAGATAATTTTTGAAACCACATTTTATTTTTAATTTTATTTAGCTTTGAATAGGTTCTACAGGTAAATTTGTAGTTTTGCCTGAATAAATGAAAATGTGTTTTTACTAGGAGCTATATAAACTAGCACCCCAGCAAAACTTAGCCGCAAGCTTCCAAAGAAGCATACTGAAATATTCACATTTTCTTGTTCCTAGAACAACCTCCTGGACTGCTGATGGAATGAGTTCACAACAGGGAGTCTTTTGGTCCTGAAAAGACAGAGTTGGCGTTCAGTCCCACTGTCATCCAGACGCGATGTCAATTGAGCAAGCTACGAGCTTACACACTTGATAGGAAATAATTACATAGAAGGATTTTACATTGTAGTCTGATAGTCTCAAACCAGTGGTTTTGATTTTACTCATTCCACAGCTCCTTCCCATCGAGTATAAGACATGGCACTGACCTGTCAAAGAGATGCATACTTTATGTGGCTCTAAAGAACAGGTTATTGTTTATACAGAAAGATGAAATAAGAGCCACATGAAAAGTAGAATCTGAGTATAAATCCTTTATAAAGGATATTCTAGTGTCATCTCAGGTGTAAGGTAAACAAGATTTGAAAACCTGGGGAAACACCAGACAGGATAGAGAAGGAAACAGACTTCTCCTCAGTATGAAGTGCTATCATTTTCACATTCTTTAAATAGATACTTTTTTGACCACTAGTTTAACTTGACTCATGTTATGGATGATTTGAAAATACCTTAGCATTTTTGAAAGTTCTACACCTTAATTTTTTTTGTTATTCTTAAATTTTTTCTAGACTACCACTGCAGAGCATAGTATCCCAATTCCTTTTTCTTTTCATGACAAATGACAAAAGCATTCTTTTATACAATCTTAGCTAGCTTGGAATAGGATGACATAAGAGTCTAGAAGAAATCTTTCAGTAATTGTCAGGGAAATTTTCTGGCATGTTGGCCTGTGCCAAAACAGAATGGAGCAGATGAGGCATGCAAATCATGAGCAAAACTTCAAAACTATGTAACTGTCTCTAAGAAATCATGTATGACCTAGATGCCTACCATATCCATTGTTTGCTTCTGGTTTGTGGGTATGTCTAGAGAGACAAATTTTAATTTAAAAGATATTTGTTTTAAAAAAGCATCTTTGAGATCAGGGTGTTTTCAGAAAGTACCAGTTGGAAGCATTCAGTGTTTTCATTATCATGCTGAATTTCTAGGTGAAAGGGCTGCTGTACTCATCTTTCAAAGGATTAGAACAGGGTGTCTGCTTTCTGTGCCTTCAGGCACACATAAGATAGTTTTCAACTTGCCTCTGCTTTCTGAGCTTTCATGTTTGCAACACAGTTAAACAGTATGCCAGAGAACATCTGCCCCTTATTTGTGCTTTCATTGTTTTGTGCTTTGATTGCATTTGAAATTTTATCTGATGACCGTGACCATAGTATTATCAATGTTAGTTGGTATAATAGTTCATTCCTGTCACCTCTTCTTGCTAGAAGCACTTCCCTGTACTTGTACTACCATTTCTGATATTGTCTCTATGTTCTAAGAACTTAGGTCTTCTATATGGAACAACATTTTCAGAAATACTTTGCCATCTGGTATAACTAGGCTATATGCTAAAATACTGACTTTTTAAAATTCAGTAGCAAAAATTCCCACTAATTTTCTTTCTTCTCACATGTTCGCTTTCTGTGGTGTGGAAATGAAGAGGGAAAATAACTCTCTTGAAAGCCCAAGAAGCAACTTACAACAGAAGAGGGAGAAAAGAATTTAAAGTACTTAAGAGTTACAGGTACTTGTACTTCTCTGCACGTTTCACCATTACTGAATGCTGAAACCACAGTCATTTTGTGGTGCAGGAGACTCATTCCTCAAGCATCTTCTTACGTAGATCCTGTTCAATGTGATTTTAAATCAAAGTGATCTTTTATTAATTTTGCTGGATTGAGTTGGTGCATTGTTGTGCTAATAACACAGCTAATAACTCTTTCTGGCACATATTAATTTTGCTTGTTGGAAGCTATGTTTGACATGCTTTTATGCTTCCCTTTTTTCCTTCACAAGGGAGTTTACTTTGAGAGATGATGGAAAGAAAACCCCCTTTTCCTGTTCCTATGACTCCATTATGCATAATCAGAGTCACCAAGCAGCAACAGCAGAGCTACTCAACAGCCTGAGGAGCAAAACAGGTGCTGAGGATGCCCCTAACACAGAGAAAAGCACCCTCCCTGACCAGAGGGCAGTCTGGCTGAGCCTGAATGCTGGGGTGCTTCCATATAGGAGCTGCCAGCAGTTCCAGACAAGGTAATGGATCAGGTCCAGGGTAGGAGAAGAGGCCAGAGGTAGGACTAGAGACAAAAACGTGACAAAGTCTATCCACAGGGCAGGACAGCTCAATTCAGGTAAGTGTGGCTGCCAACCCTGAACTTAGACTCTTTGGAGGCTTTGGGTGGAGGGGAGAGCACCCCAAGTGATTGCTGCTCAGGGCCATTAGGGCAAATTTATGTCACTGCTTGTTACTTGATTCTTGCAGGTTCTAAGAGCCTCATGTCTTCAGCAGTTTTCTGAGAAGTGTTTCTGACAAAAAAAACCCCTTTTATATTCATTCATGTAACTTGTCATTTGAACTGCAGATGAAATCTGTCATATTCAATCACCTTGACTGATAAACCTCATGAGGCTAATGGGGAACAAATGTAGGAAGAAAGTTAATGAGGAACAAATAAAGTGACTCAATCACATACTTTACTATGATTAACTTTACTTTTTATTTATGTGATACAGTCTCTACTACATGCAAAGAAAATATCTTTTGTATGTGTCATTTTATGGCATTTGTAAAATTTAAGCCATGAACATTTCAGACAAATTGGCCATTTTCTTAGTTTCCAACTGCCTGGAGTGTGTCTGTGTTATTAAGTGGTTATCTTAAAAATGAGGAGGTAAGTATGTAGGTATCTTCAAATACTAGACTGGTAATAAAAGAAAAAAGAACTTGGTAACCACAAGGCAAGTATGGGCACTTTTAAAGTCAGCATTATCTGAGTAAATAGCTATGCTTTTATTTCTGGAAGGGACTTTCTTGCCAAAAACTTCATCTGGATGGAGTTGAGTAACTTCTTACATCTATATGAATGATCTTGTTGCAAAATTATTTCACGCCAAGAAAGAGAAATCATGTTGAAAAAGAAATTTTTAAGGATATGTCTGTGTTCAGGGGCCATTTTTTCATAAATGACTTGCTGAAATCTACATTAGTAAGCCTGTGTTGTACACCAGTCCCTTAACTGCCCAACAACAACTGGCCTATTGGCTATGTGCACCCTCATGGTCTTGTCTCAATGGTGTTTTAACAGACCACTTGCTCCATGAGTGTTAGTAGTCAGTGAGATACTAGTAAATGTCGAGATAATCCCATTTGGTCTTCTCTCCACTAGAATACTGTTTGCCTAGGTACCACTGTGCTAACAGCTTTGGAAATGGCTTTAACATAAGGTAGTGATCTCTACTTTCCACTGAAAGCAAAAGAAATTCTGCAAATTTCTCAAGGTCCGCTGATTGTGGAACGATGCTCAAAAATGACCAGCCAAAATGGTCTCACTGGAATTATTTGTTGTTGATATGTTTTCCTACATTTCCATTGCCTGCAAACCATGATAACTGAAAACAGCCCGGGGAAATCACCTTACAAGTTGCTTTTGCAATTGCAACATTATGCCAAGGCAGGAAAGTTTTTGCCTGACTAGCTTGTGTGATAATCAAAGCAGACAATTGCCAGGCTGGAGCAAGAAAAAAACACAAACTGCAGAAGGGTTTCACTTTTGCGATGGCAGTGACTACAGCATTCTAGACAGCACAGGTTCAGGAGTGGAAATAAGTATTTTCTGTCATGCATTCTTTTCTGTAAGTAGCTCAGTGAAGACCTCTCACCTGATAAAAGAGGAAGAGCTGGGGGTGGGGGGTTAACCTCTTTTTTTCCTTTTTGCTTTTTTTCTTTTTTTTCTTTTTATTTTCTTGTCATATTTTCTTTTTTCTTTCTTCCTTTTTCTTTTTTTTTCCTTTCTTCTTTTCTTCTTCTTTTTTTTGTCTTTTTCAGACATCTTTCAACAATGAGGGCAAGAAAGAACAAAGATAAACAAGGGGAAAGTTGCAGTAGGAAGGCCAGAGAGGCCAGTGAGGTGCTACACATCCTGTCCCCATTCCTGTGCCTGGCCCTCAGCATTACATTGCTTTCCAGGCATTGGGTATAGGCTCTTTGCATTGTGAGAACTCAAGGAAGGGCAGTGGTGGTGGGGAAAGAAGCAAGATGCCATAGTTACACCATAAGGCTTGAGAATTATTCCAACTTTCATACTGACTATTTGTTTGCCTGAAATTAAACTTCAGAAATCTTTACTATACCTATATACTTCAGGAATAAAGTATTTCTTTACATCAGTTTTTCTGAAAAGTTTTAGTGCCTTATTATTACTTTTGCCTTGCAACATGAAAAAGGCTGTGTCTGGAATTTGCCAAAAATCGTTTTCTAAAGGTGTTTTGAGTATGCTTACAATTTGGTTACTCCATCTTTGTTTGCATTTATTTAATAACAAAATTATTTCATTTGTGTGCTTTGTAATACCATATTCATAAACTAGTGGTTAGTGAAGTATTTTGAAGAAGGTTTCCATAGTAATTTTTAGTAAAAATTCCAGAATCATCTCCTTGAGGCTCCAAAACCAGAAAAATTATGTGTGAGGTATGTCTAAATATAATCTAGGTAAAGGATCAGCCATTTAATATGCTTCTCTTTTAAGGGTTCCACAATGAATTGTTCAGTTATTTGTAAACAATTTTTCTACAAGGAGCATATTTTTAAGGCATTGTCAGTTAAAATTGCTAAATACTGCTGAAGATGTAGAAGAGCCATTTGACAGGTCTGGCAGAAGATAATACAAACTTATTGCTAAATAAAATTATTTTCCTTTCCTCCTCCCAACAGGAAGATTCCTAATGTTAATTTACTGTCTCTAAAACTCAGAAGCAGAATAAGCCACTTATCATCATCCCTACCACAGAAAGGCTGCGTAAGTATCTCTGTCACTGAAAGCCTTTAGCCTCTTGGCCATGCTGTTGTTCCTCTTCTTTCTGAAAAATACCTCAGGCTTCAAGTCAAACTATAAAGTGGTTAGGGGGTTTTGTAATAGAAGTGGTACTTGTCTTAAGATTATCTAACTGTTCATTTTTATTGTATTCTTGTCAATACTGTATATTTTAAATTTTTGGCTCAATGTGGCGAGACTCTTGGTTTATAGATATTGATATTGGCATTTTTTCTCATTATTATTGTCTTGTTTCCCTGATTTTCTTATTCGGGTAAGTAGATCCATGCTACGGTTTTGGCTTTCTTTTTCTTTGTGTCCAGAAGTACAAGCACTGAAGTTTTTAAATCAGGATTCCCTTTAGTGTAATCAACATAAAATGCATATGTATTGTTCATATCCATGTGGCAATGCAGCTGTCCAACTAACAGGAGGAAAAAAGTATATAGCAAATAAGCTTCTATACAGAGCAAGAGTTTTATATAATTTGTTTTGTACAAGTAAATAATAGTAGTTTTTGTCAGTGTGGGAAGCTTTGCACTGATAATCCTTGCAATTCTGTTTATAAGTTAGTCAGGACTGTAGGATATTATGTGCTTTAAAGGAAGAAGCAGCCTATGCTGGAGACTGTTTTAGAACATCATTTACGTTTCTTCAGCACTTTTATTTCAAGAGCTACAACTGTCACCCTAAGCAGAAATGTGTAAGCTCTAAGACGCAGACAATATTGAAGACAAAATCAGCATCTGTTATGAAATGGGCTCAAAACTTCATATGAAATTGTTATTCTTATAATGGTCAAGAAAAAAATGAAAAAAATTAGTTCTTTTGGGAGACTTTCTAAACTTGATGACAGTGTTGCTATCAGAAAGTGTTTTGTGGAAATTTTCTAATTCCTACATGGAGGGCAAATTAATCTGGCAATATACCTGTGTAGTAAAAACATAATAGACGCCATATTGCTATCAAATTTTTGGTATTCAGAAGGCTATGAATGACTTTATAAACACTTTGCTTTACTCATTGCTCCACCTTCCAGGGTGATGTAATTTAACAATAACTGTATATGTCGTTATGTGGTTATTTATAATACAAAATGGCAATGTGGTTTAATTTAAATATATTTTTCAAGCCTTTTGAAAAAAATTCTTAGTTAAATTATAATGAATTTTATAAAATTCAAATAAATACTCCAAGCAAAAATGAAACTCAAGGAAAACAACAAAAAAGTTGTTGAAACAAACACTGAAGTAAGCATTATCCAGCATTAAACACATTCCAGCATTTAAAATATCCCCATATTTTTTGAATTTTTGAAGTGTTAAGTCTGCATACTAAGAAAGATGGAACCGTTCAAAATTCACATTAACCTTTCCCTTTGACTTGAGGAGTTTCAAAACTTTTATGTATCTATAGGGCTTGTAAGGATAGTATAAATATATTTCTTGAATAGAGGCTTCAGTAAAGTAAAGAAATATCAAACGCTTTAAAATTTTTTTCTTTATGTCTGTTTGAGATTAGGACATCTGCAATTAAGGGAAAATCCCTCATCTTAAAACTTTTAAATCTTTTACTTGTACTATTTCAGTATATTTAAGTGCCAACAGGTCAGAATACTTGGACTGAAATCTGTGCACTCCTATTCCTCTCTGCTGTGTGAAGGAAATGAATGTATTCCCAGCAGCTTCCTTTGACTCACAAAGTTTAATCATGATGCACATGGCAAAATGGGTCTTATTGGTACTCTTCAAAACAGCATATAATTTTTTTTAACAAGATACAAAGGAACCTTTTAGGTTTTCTCTTCTCAATACAAATATATTTTGCTGCTTCTAAGATACAGTTTTTCTTTAAAGCTTTTAAAACCACCTGTATTTGTGTTTATTTTAATTTTTTAAATTTAAAATAGCACATTCTGTGCAATATGCCAACAGTAATGGAATTCTCATTTGATTTCTGTAACTGTTCTTTTAATTAAAACCTTACTTGCAGAAAGCTTTGGAAGAAGTCAAACTTTTTTAACATGTGTAAAAATTTTATAGTTAATCTAGTCTAAGCAAAGAAAACAGAATAAGAATTGTTTTTAGGTCTGAGGGAACAATGGCAATGCCAGATAATATTAGCAGTGCCACATAAAATCATTAGAATGTTTTGAAATCAGCAGGTAGAATGGGGATTAGAATGCCATACAACCCTCCAGTTGCCCTGGAACAAAACCAGCCTGAAACAGGCTTTTTTAACATTGGCCTGTTTGCTGACAGCTTGTTTACCTGCTTGAGGCTTGGAGCTTCTGCAATGCCTAATATCTCCACAAGTTAAAAACATCTCAGGTTTCTGGGTGTGCAAGGTTTTCTGGTGCCTGGGCTGCTTAGCTGTCAATACTCCAGATATTTGTGGCTAGATATTAAGAAACTTCTACTTCAGTATCTTCTAGAGGAATAAGTGGGAGGGCTGGTTTTCCTTTTAATGCCTTCCCTCCCTTATGTAATATTCTTTCTTTGACTTTATCTCCCAGAGAACACTTTGAATATTTAACTTGCTTTTCAACTCAAAAAAGAACAGATTTATTCATAGGCAATGATGGTTCATGTGCACCTTAAATCACCTACAGGGAAAGTAGGATAATTAATTTGTGGTGCTGCACATCAGCCCAAATACTGAGGGTAGGAAATGTATTCAGCTGCTGAGTGGGACAGACCACAGAACCTGACCTGCACTGAGGTGTCACAGAGGTAGGTTAAAGTGACCAGTGGCAAGAACAAGCTCTAAACCTTAGACATTTAAATTTTAGAAGTTTCTTGAGAAAAATGGCAAAATGTGTCTTTGCCAAATAGTTTGCTTACATTCAAATTGTGGCTATCTCTTTCTGTCCTTCTGGTGCATAAGCTTAACACAAGGCAGCATCAGGCTGATAGACTGAATCATTTGTGGTATGTATAGACATTTATGTAAATACTGCCTGTAGTTCATATATTCAGATATTAACAAAATTACTTCCAAACTTTTTTCCAGAGGTGATTTTTTTTGTGCTCCTAGTATGGTGAAAGCATGTAAATATGACCCTCCTTCTTCGGATCTCAAAAAAAGACTCAGCATTATTAGCAGAATAAAGTCCTCGCATGTAAAAGGTGTCCAGGCTTTGAATAGAGCAATTAGTGCCCTCCCTATCTATTGTTGAAATTAATAATGTGCAAAGGATTTTTTTGCCTTTTATAGGATTCTTTTTTCCTATTGCTAGAAATATTGTGGTCTACATGTGAAATATTCAGTCCCTCAATTTCTTCAAGGTCTTCTCGTTTGATAGGTTACTGTTGTTTCACATCCATCTATGAGAAAGAGTACTAACTTATATATTTAAAAGCTTTTCAGTACTAAAAATTCTTATAATATTTGGCAGTAGTTTCTATAATGGTGATTTGACTCCAGTTTAAACACTAAGTTTCAACTTTTATAATTTGTTTAAGGCTTTTGTACAGTCCATGACAGAATTCCTTTATGAAAATAAGTTTAAGTAATATGATTTTCAAAATTGAATGCATGTCTTGCTCCAAAACAAAAGCAAAGTCATCAAATTTGAAATAAAAAATGAAGAGATGTTACTGATACTCTTTTGAGCTGGTACAAGAAAGAAATAATGAAAAAAAACCAGACAAGATGCCGAAGTCAGATACCATTATGGAAAGTACTGAAGGAGAAAGAAAAAGCATGAAAGAAAGATCAACACTGGGAGGTGACTGAAGGCTTTGAACTGTGAAGCAAATGAAAGCGTAGGGAAAAACACCCAACTCTGCAATCTGTTTCTATTCTTACCACAATAACCTTACATATCTTGTGTTTTGGCAGGTCACCTAGACCTTATTGATACATACAGAGGAGATTACTTTTAGTCCTGAGATAAAATTACTACTGTTTTTGAACAAAAATATAGAACAGGCCAAAAGAAGTCATGTGGAATGTCTTCACTTTAAAAGAAATTCAACAGTAAATAAAGTATATACCTGATATTTATTTCACCAGCACATACAGCTTGTGAGAACAACATAGGCAACTGATCCCTGTGCTGTGTGAAACGTGGTTTCCTGTGAATTCTGACCATGGCTGGATGACTGCTTCCTTTGAAGCACAGTAAAATGTTCTCAAGTAACTCCATATTAACTATACAGTGGCTAGAAGCTTAGGGCACATCTGAGATAAATTTTTTTGAAACAACTTTGAACAACATTTATTTCACAGTCTCCTCAGCAGTCTAAGAGTTCCTATTAGTGTATGAAAATGTTTCACAATGCCCAGCTCTCCTGACCTTGAAAGTATAGTTTGTTTCACTGTTTGGGCATTGGGAGCTCTTCACCTAGAGATATTTCTATGCTGAAGCAGGCTCTGTTGTTCACAAAAGTTCATTCTCTGCCTTTGCAGGCCCAGGGGAGAGTGAAGGGAGACCCACATGCAAATGAAGTCCTTTTTGGGGAATCTTACTTCACTGTTGTCTGTGAAGTCAGTTGCATCTGATAAAGATGCAACTCAAAGCATTCAGGTTTGAATGCTTTATCATTAGTAGGAAGAGACTGGCACTTCCAGAGCCAGCTGCCATGCTTCATTATGTGGGTGGTATGCACTGTTGCTGCGAGAGGTAACTAAAATTACCTGTCAGCATTTTTGGTTGTACCTTCATGGAAAGATGCAAACATAGCTGAATCCCTCTCTGTACTCTACATGATTCTAGAAGCTCTTAGACTTGCAGAAAGAACCAGGTTTTGTACAAGGTCAAATCATCTTGGCCATTGTGCTTCAGATCCAGGGTAACCTCAGTGGGAGCTTGCTTTATGCAGCCTGCTGGAGAATAAACAGCCTTGGTTTGTATGTGCTGACTTTGGAAGTCATTATCACTCTACCCAGTGCAGCTTTCTAGTCACAAAGTTGCTGATTAATTATTTTCCTCTTGTGTAGATACAATTCCTTTCTTATTGCGTTTAGTTCCTTACATGTTTTGCATCTTACTGCTTCCCTAGTTTATCAAGACATTTGTACTAGTGGCAAAAAAAGTTCTGGTGCCTTAAAAAACATAGTGGGTAGCTCCATCACTGATAGAGAGAAATCTATTAGCATATCTTTTGTTCCTTAAACCAGAAATTAGAATACAATTTTGAACTGAACTGTAAACAAAAGAGATGTTCTAAGGCATTTTGAAAACATTAAGGATAAACACTTCCAGGTGGAGAGAAATGGGAGATAATTTGTTCTTCACATATGCAGATGAATAAACCACTGGCTTTTAATCGTGAAGCCAGGAGCAGAATTGTTGTCTTATGCTCTTCTTTAACGTTTTCTGAATATTAAAATGGTGGTAAAGATTTGAATATGGAGGAAAAGGGTGAGAAAGAATGGCGGCAGTAATGGGCAGACAGAGTACTGTAATATATGTTCATAGTGAGAATAAAGCCAGATCAGTGACCAGACTTTTCTCTGGGCTTCCTGGAGGTCTCTAATATTATCCTTTTTATTAGAAAATAATTATGTCCTGGGCTGCATTAGGGGAAGTCTTGCCAGCAGGCCAAAGGAGGTTCTCCTTCCCCTTTCGTCTCAGCATTGTTAATGCCACACCTGTAATGTTGTGTCTAGTTGTGAGCACATGGGGAGTATTTTGGTTACTGAGGAGAATTCAGGCCAGCATGAAGATCTTTATGGATCTTTATTTCCTGCGAGGAAAAACTGAACAAGCTGGGGCTGTTTAGCCTGGAGAAGAAAAAGCTCAAGGGGAATCACCTCACTGAGTACAAATACCTGAATGCAGTGTATACAGAAGGTGGAGCTGTGATATTATCAGCAGTGACAGAACAAGAGGCAATGAGCACATACTGAATCACAGGAGGTTCCTCTGAACACTAAGATGTTAATAGTAACAATAACAACATCAGGAAAATGTTTGAGTTTTTTACCTGATGGTGACCAAACACTTGTGCAAGTTGCTCAGACTGGTGTTGAATCTCCCTCTTTGGAGAGGAGATTCAAAACACATCTGGGTAGCTGGCTCTAGGTATTTCTGCTGGACTTGACGGATTGGACCAGCAGACATCCAGAGTCTTCCAACGTCAACCCTTCTGTGATTAGAAATCAGGCTACTGGTGTTCTATAGAAATCTGTGTGTGGAAGTACTAGAGAAGGCAGCCAGCATGAGTAATGTTCAGAAATGCTACCACCTTGTGGTGCTGGAATGGCTGAACACACTGACAGCGCTCTGACGCTCATCTCCTTACCTGCAGGGTCCCTGAGTACACGTGGTGTCCACACACCTTCTGAAACAAGATTTCAAAGTGCTTTTGTTGTTCCTCCATACTATCGAAGTAATTTCTTACAGTAGATTGGGTTGTTTTAGTTTAACATTATCCTCTTATTCATATGGTTTAGATAGACCTGCAAGGAACAGGGAGTTGGACTCAATGATTCTGAAGATAAGTAAATTTATATGGAATATGTAACAAGTATAGCTCTTTTATAACCTCACTCCAATTCAGAAACCTTATATCCCATGGGAGATGTCAATCTACCTCTGCAAAATGGGCTCCAATTGGGGCAAGAACTAGGTTAATACGATACCTATTTTATCCATCTGGACAAAAGGTCATGCAAATTCAGGGAAATACACAGCAGAATATGCAGCAGACTGGCTTTCCCTCATGTAAGTGTGGAGTTTTTAATTTTTAAATGCAGATATATGCAATGAAGGAAAGCACATCCAGCAGGTGTGCTAATGTTATATTCTCTGGTCGGCTTCTTCCTGCAAGATGTCATAGCACCTTTAACAGGGCGTACATGTCCAATTCCAGAAAAAGCTGGAACCTACAGTCATTTCAGGCCAGTTTTCATGAAAACTCTATTTCAGCAATATTGCAACTGATAAGCAAAAGAAGAAATTTTGTGCCAGAATTGATGAGTTTTTGCAAACAGTTTTATCTGTGTTAATTCTGGTGTAAGTTGTGGAAAAGAATGACTACTAAATGTATTCAACTGTATTTTGACATTGAATGTTTATTTTCCACAAAAAATCTGATACTGAGCATTACATAAAATATTGTAATTAAATATTACATCATATATTTAACAAACATTGAACTGTAGTCTATATGCAGTGCTTGTGCAGTATTTTGGTTATGTTTCCAACTGCATGATTTGTATTTTATTAATGCTTAGGACATTATTAATCCAATAATTCATGCGCTTTAAAAGCAGAATTAGTCTTATGAGCTAAAGGAGCAAAATATTCAACTAACTTAAGATATTGGTGGCCTAGACAAAAGTAATTCCTATCAGTGATAAATTAAAATAATGCTGTGCAAGCAATTGCTTCAAGCAGTTTTTCAAGTGCCAGTTCATGAGCAAGTTGGTCTGCGCTCAATAGTCAGTGTCCAGGAGCAGAAGTGGATATAAAATAATCTCATTTAAAATGTGGCTTACCTTAAGGGAAAAGTTCAAAACAGAATGTTCTCAGGCATTGTTACCACTTTTACAAAGTTTTCAACACTGTATTTTATTCTCAAGCTGAAACTAGCCATGGTTTAGCTTCACACTGCTACTCCCATTTCCCCAATTCCCAGATCATTTAGGTTTTGGCTCCCGAGCTCAGTCAGTCTGCTATTAAGTTTGCCAGTTCATACTGTCATTTGGCAACACTTGTGATACAAAGTACGCTTGGACGACCCAGTCATTTCACACAGACACTGAGCAGCTGCCAGGTGGCAATAGCGTTCCACCACTACCAAGCAAGACTGTTTCCAATTGAACAGCTAGCACGAATTTGTCTTGGTAACTACCTAAAAACGTGCAATAATAATATTAAAAGTTTAGTGAAAAGCTGTAAGTTATTTTAAATGTATGATGAATACAGGCCCCCAAGATTTTCCATTTAAATGATTCCTTGATGGTACTTCTATAAAGTCAGGCTTTTCTATGCAGAAATACAAGTCTGGGGGAAAACCAAACCAAACCAAACCAAACCAAACCAAACCAAACCAAAACAAAATAAACCAAAACCAAACAAACAAAAATACCCAAACCAAATACAAGAACTCCTCAACATAACAAAATGTAAGTAAGCAAAAATTAAATAATTCCCTGCATACACTTAGGAACCTCTTCCTAATGTCCTTCTGCAAACAAGAAATTAAGTTAGGCAAAATCAAGTGAAAAATACTGTCTTGGAGCCACAGGGAAGGCCGGTTCTTTGTGTCATTGTTGCTGGGCCTCTGCATTTCTTCTAGAGTCAAGTCAGAGGTTAAGAAGAATGACTTTCAGTGCATCTGTTTTTCACAAACCAAATTAACCACGGCTGGAAGTCATATTATAGAGAGCCTACATGAGATCTGCTGGAAACCTTAAAGACCAATTTTATCTTATATGCACTTTTGCATGGGAATTTCTTATGTTTGCTTGTGTCTTTTGATTAGGATGAATTTTTTCTCAAGACATCTTTCAACCAACCATCCCCCACCCCAAAAAGGAACATTTTTTTTAAGTTTTAGGTTTTTTTTATTTTGACGTTTTATTTTGATTTTTTAAAATTGATTTTACCTCCTTTAAAAGGAATTTACACACGCGCAAATATTCATTGATTAGTACTAACAGGATGTATGGTAGTAAGCTCCCTTCAGCTATGTCCCGGCGCTGTCCTTGGGGCGCATCGATAAACCCTGGGAGACGGGAATGGCCCGGCGCTCAGTGCCGCAGGAAGGGGAATCGGTGCGGCCGGCGGCTCCCGTGGCGGCATCGCTCCGCCAAGCCCCGGGGAGAGCGGCCCTGCGGCATAACGCTGAGGCACGGCACAGAAAACACTGCCCGCTTCCACCTGCCCTGCCGAGGGGCTTCGACCACACACAGACACACAGACACACACACACACTAATACATACTCTCACACACAGACACACAGACACAGACACACACTAATACACACACAGACACACAGAGACACACAGACACACAGACACACACTAATACATACTCTCACACTCACACACACAGACACAGACACACACTAATACATACACTCACACACAGACACTCACACACAGACACACACTAATACACACACTCACAGACACACACACACTAATACATACACACACACAGACATACAGACACACACACTAATACATACACTCACAGACACACAGACACACACACACACTAATACATACACTCACACACAGACACACAGACACACAGATAAGAGCCACACACACACTAACACATACACACACAGACACACACACAAACATACAACACACGCACACAAACACACACACACCCACAACACACACACACCCACACACACTGCTCCGCAGGAACGCCACTAAATCTGAACAAATGCTGCCCCAACGGAGGGGCTGGGATCCACCCTTAGGCCTGATACTGATCTACTCAGGAAATTTCCACACGCGCGCTTTGGCTCCTCCCTGGTTCGAAGGTCCCGGGTGGAGCCGGGCCTGCGGCAGCTCCGGTGGCACGGAGGGTGTCCCTCCCGCTCGGCTCCCTGCACACCTCACACGCCCCCGGTCAGACCAGTGGCTCTCCCCGGCTCGGCCGCGGGTTTTCCACAGCACATTGCCAGAGCTCTCGTCATTTGGAGCGTTTTGAATCGTGCTGCAGCGACACGAGGGTGGCTCGAGCTGTTGCACAAATTCCAATGCTGGTGTTTAGTCTGGGACCTCTTTGTGCGGGCACTGGCTCCTGCAGAGTCTCGGGATGATTTCCCCTTCATCCCTACGTCTTCCTTAGGCTAGAGTCCTGCCGCATTCCCAGCTGGATTCCTACTTTCCAGGCCACAGCCTGCGGCTAGCAGCTTGCACACGGAGCTACCTGCACCGAGGGCGTTTGTCGAAACCCCCAGCAGGGAAGCTCTGCATTCATACCAGCACACACAGAGCAAAAAGGGCATTTGTTAAGCATCATAATGTAACCAGCTGTTTACTACAAACAATAGTAAACAAAGACTTGTAAGGGAACCGCAGCCTGTGTATTTCCTGTCCGTGTGGGTAGGCCAGGGCTACATTTCTGAAAACATGTGAGAAATAAATCACAAGCCCCATTTAAATGAAGCAAAGCAGTGTAAATATAAATTAGGCAAGCATAAAGGGCCAACAAAGGCTGCCCTGAAGTCTCCACCTGTCCTCCTGTGAAGAGCTACCTTCTTCCACCATTACTCTTAAAACTATGTGAATTGCCTTTGCTTGAAGACATATGAGGGATTCTTTACTGAAAGCAGCTGAAATTAGTCAGGAGAAGAAAACAGCCCTGCGGTCTGCACAAACAAGTGTGGGCACAACTGGCTTCAGCGTGCTTGTGTGCATATGTTTCTTGGGTTTTTATTGCAAGGATTGACGTTGTTTGCTATGTCTGCTTACACACTTTATCTACTACATGTATTTATAGATAAATATAAACTACATTTATTTATGTAATTCTTTATTATGTGAGCAGTGGATGGTGTTTGTGATGAGCCAGTCATAAGATGACATGTCATTTTACTCTTCCCACAGGATAGAATTTCTTTTATGTTGTGATTTTTTTTTACTGTCTGTTTTGAAGAGATTTAGATTTCAGTAAAAAGTGAGTAGGGCAAGATACTCCCAAAAGAAAGGTTTAGGATCATGACCACAAACCTAGGCTAAAGCCAAGAAATAACCATGTGAGGCTGCTGAACCAGTTTGTATGTTAACCAGAATCTACACTTACAGATCCACTGCAACAGCTACAGTCCTTGTGCCATCACTGCCTGTCTTACTTGCCTACACAATGCAATGTGAAATTGGATGTAAAACTCTAGAACCAAAAATAACAAAAATTTTACAATGAAAAAAATCTTGGTGAATCCTTTTGTATGAAAAAAGTATGCATATATTTATATACATCCATTAAAAACACTTAACCTACAGAAGTCTTTGATTTATCTTTCGCATTAATTGAACATGCAGAGCTGTTGATTGATACCATTCTCTGTCTCCAAAATACACAGTCATACCCTGACTGAGGCTTTTGTTATATTACTCCATCCGGAGGGATGTCTGGCCAGCTGCACTGCCCAGGAGAGATGCCATTGGACTGCTGGGAAACAAGTAATTGGAAGTGAGAAATAAAGAGCAGCGATGCCATCAATTCTCAGAATATGTGCTGCCCTTGGGTCTTGGAAGGAGACAGGCTTGTTCAGATTTTTTTAAAAGCAGTGAAAAGTCTTGTCACAGATAACCTCCACTGCCAAGTACATCACTTTTGAAGATGCTTTGCAACTACTTTGAATGAGACACATTTCTGGGTTTGAAAGTTTCTTTCCCACCTAAGGTCAAAATTCCATATTGTAGAACAGTCCTTCCCTGGTCCCTCAGCTGACCTCTCAGGGGTCTGAATCCATCCTCAGCAGAAGCCACACTGGCAAACCAGGCTATTTCTGCAGTTACCAGGTACCTCTCCATCATCTGAACAAAAACCCCACAAACACAGTGCCAGCAGTAAGCATCACACTCATTGACCCAGACTTCTTCCACAACAAGTCCAGAGGAGTGCCACAAAACTGGTGAGAGGGATGAAATAGCTCTCTTATGAAGAAAGAATGAAAGAACTGAGGTTCTTCAGCATGGAGAAGAGAAGGCTCCAGGGAGACCTTAGAGCAGCTTTCCAGTACCTAAAGGGTACCTTTTCCTACAAGAAAGGTGGAGAGGAAATTTTTACATGGGCCTGTAGGGACAGAACACAGGGAATGGCTTCACGCTGACAGAAGGCAAGGTTAGATTAGACATACGGGACTTTTACAACTCTTAAAGTTCTAAAAGAATCCTAGGGTATCCTGAGTTGGAAGGGGACCACAGTGATCCAGTCCAGCTCCTGGCCCTGCACAAGACACCCCAAGAATCACACCCTGTGCCTTGAGAGCATTGCCCAAATGCTTCTTGAGTTCTGTCAGGCTGGTGCTGTGATCACTGCCCTGGGGAGCCTGTTCCAGTGCCCAGCCACCCTCTGGGTGAAGAACCTTTTCCTGGTATGCAACCTAAACTCCCCTGACTCAACTTCAGGCCATTCCCTTGGGTCCTGTCCCTGGACATCACAGACAAGAGATCAGTCCCTGCTCCCCCTCTTCTCATGAGGAAGTTGCATTCTGCTGTGTCCTCTTCTCTTGGCTGATGCAAGCAAGTAACCTCAGCTGCTCTGAAGCTCTTCCCCTCTAGACCCTTCTTCATCTTCATCGGTCTCCTTTGGGCACTCTTCAACAGCTTTGTATCTTTTTTCACATTGTGTAACCCAAAACTGCCCCCAGCGCTTGAGGCGAGGCTGCCCCGGTGCAGAGCAGAGCAGAACAGGACAATCCCCTCCCTTGTCTGGCTGCTGATGCTGTGCCTGATACACTCCAGGCAGAGCTGGCCCTCCTGGCTGCCAGGGCACTGCTCACTCATATTCAACTTGCCCTCCATAAGGACTCCCTAGTCCTTTTCCACTGTGCTGCTCTCCAGCACCTCATTTCCCAGTCTATCCCAGGTGCAGAATCCAGCACTTGCCCTTGTTAAATTTCACACAGTTCGTAGTTCCCCAGACCCATTGTTCATCAAAGTCTCCCTGCAGGACCTCACTTCCTCTGAGGGAGTCAGTGGCTCCTCCCAGTTTAGTATCATCAATCTTACCTATTATATGTTCAAGTCCTGTGCCCAAGTAATTTATGAAGATGTTGAAGAGCACAGGGCTAAGGATGAAGCCCTGTGGAACCCCACCAGTGACAGGTCACACCAGTCTGATGTCACCCCATTCACTACAGCCCCTTGTGCCTGACTCATGAGCCAGCTGCTCACCCACCACCTGATGTGTTTATGCAGCTGGACATTTTCTCCAGAAGGGTCCTGAGAGAGACAGTATCAAAAGCTTTGCTGTAATCCAAAAAGATCACATCAACAGGCTTCCCTTCATCAACCAGGTGGTTCACGACAACCTTTTCATTACCCTGGGAATCCCAGGATCCATGTCTGTGTAGGATGGGCTGTCCCATCACTATTCTTGCCTCTGGATTTCAGAACCATTTAGAGACATTATTTCAAACATTTATCTTTTATTTTTGAACTGTATTATTTGTTAGTTTAAAGTCTGACTGCAAGATGGTAGCAAGTGCCCTTTGGCACGATGGTCTGCCCTTTAAAATTTTGTGAGGTGACAGCCTCATTTGCCATTCACACTGCTTCTTGTTTACCTGACTAGTAAAATCCAAATGCATCCAGTCATTTCAGGCCAATTTCTGCACCAACGTTTTGCCTGTTTGTTTTTAAAACCAGGGTTTTTCCTCTCTACAGCCACACTAGACTGGCGAGATGGACACAAGGACATTTTGCATTTGCAGGGCCCAGTAAAGTGTCCCCTTGGTCCTGTCCAGCAGTAGGAGAACATTAAACTCAGAGGGAGTTCTCTTTGCAGTTTTGCTTTGTCAACGGTTGTTTCATCTGCATGTTTACAAGGATACAGGCCTGCAAACCAAGAACACAAAATAACAAGGCATGGTGGTTCAACCACAGCCAGCAGCTGAGTACCACACAGCTGCTCACTCACTCCAACCTCCCACCACCCTGGTGGGAGAGCAAGGAAAATCAGAGGGAAAAAATCCAACAAATCTCATGGGTTAAGATAAGATATTGATCATGTCCCTGGGGTCCCAAGCACACTGTACCCAACCCAGTGGTGGCATTGACAGGGCCAGCAGAACATCTCCTTTCTAAGCAGAAGGCTATGGTGTGATATTGGGATCAGGGGCATTTTGGAGGAGATGATTACGAGCACCCAGATTTCTTCTTTGTGGGGAAATTTTCAGCAGTAAATTTGGGGAGGAAAGCCTTGCACTGGTTAGCACATCCAGCATGGGTTGTCCTCTCACCACTTGTCCCCTATGGCTGGGTTTTCCATAATTTGCCTACAAAGCCAAGAACCAGACGAACCTTGTGGCTGGCATTGATAAGTTCCTTGTTTAAATCATGGTTTCAAGAGAGTGCAATCCACCAATCTGAATCGAGCCCTGGAAAAAACATGCTTCTTAGATGCCTGCTGTGCTGGAGGGAGGCGTGAAGGGGACAGGCAGGGTGGCTGGCAAAATTCACATGGTCACGGTTTAACACAGACACCTGCTCAGAGCAGAAGCAAAACAAGCCAGTTGTTATGAATACATTTCTCTATCTTCCTACCATTTTAACAGGAAAAAAAGTAAATGCCAGGAGCTTTCAATAACTGTGCTTTTCATGGCAGCGTGGGGAAACACAACAATCCTGGAGTGGATGGGAAGGTTTGTGGTTTTCCCTACGCTTGTTTCTAAAATCTGAGAACGCTCTTCCCCTTCTCACTCCCCAGCCGCGAGAGCGATTTCCACAGAACCGGGTTCCTCTCCTCAGGCCAATAATTACACACTCCAGAGAGGTACTGGATGTTTATTCCAGAGCTGCGCAAGCCTGGTGGTATTCCAGAGACGGAGCGCTGCCGGACTTTCCCCTGCATTATTTACACGCACAAGCTCGGAGTCAGTGACTTCCCAAGTACAGCCCCGGTAGCACCGTTTGTTCGGAAATTTCCATACGCTACATATCCCAGATAACTTCTACGCATGCTCAAGAGGAGGGTCCTCACCTGGTCCGGGCTTTTTTGCTCTACACAAAGGCGTGCTTTTAAGTATTATAATGCACATAGTTAAGAAAAAGGCGTGATTTTAAGTATTATAATGCACATAGTTAAGCTATATGACAGATAGACCTTGACCTATATCAATGTATACAACAAACACACATCAACATCCTGATTCACTACGTCCTCAAATCTCGTCACGTTTAGTTCCCGGATGTCCTGAACTAGGCGATGCTAGCCGCTCCCAGTTCCACTGATCAGGTCTCCTTCCTTGCTGATTAGCCTTGAAAGTGTCTCAAGATCTTACACCAACGCACATCCTGCCTGAAGGCAGTCCTGACCCATTCCGCGCTGTGCATGGACAGGAGGCAGGTCCGCCCCGGCGCGGTGCGGGGGTGCAGGCTGGCTCCAGCCCCCCCCGCCCGCTGGGAGCGCGCAGCCGGAGCGGGCCGGGATGCTGGCATGCTGCTCCTGGGCCGCTCTTGGAGCTGGGGGTGTCCCACAGCGCGGAGCCTGTGCCCACGGCCCGGGTGCCGCGTGGGATCGCAGCAGCAGCAGCAGCAGCCACGTGTGAGGCTCGACTGCCCTGCCGTGGGTTCTTTGAGGCCCCTTCTAACCCCAGGCATCCTGTCTCTAAGTGTTGTGCATACGTGTTTACTTTGCTTAATCACAGAGTTCACTAATCCAAGTTCTAAAAACAAAGTATGAAAACTTTAAAAAAAAAAAATTTCCAGCACTGCAGTGTTGAAAGGAAACTGTAATTTCATAATGATGGCGTTTGACACAGCCACAGCCAGAGAACAGCCACTGGGCTGGAGTGCAGATCTATGGTGTTACAGCAGCTTTGAGCACAGTGCTGGTATTAAAATGCATCACCACGCTTGTGCCATCTTTGGGACACTACCCTACTGTGAATTTTGTTCTGTTTCTGTTGGGTAAGTTTCAAATGGACCTAGCAGATTAGAATTTGGCCTTTAATTTCACTTAACTATTGTGAATTTAATTCTCTGCCTCATTAATGCAACTCCTGCTCCTTCCCTGTCTCTGACAGAGAGAATTCTTCAGTGCCCAGGATGTATCAGTACAGGTAGGATAAACCCCTATACACCACTCAAATAAAACAATCAAGGGAGTTCAT
Source organism: Melozone crissalis (assembly GCF_028551555.1). NCBI lineage: Eukaryota > Metazoa > Chordata > Aves > Passeriformes > Passerellidae > Melozone > Melozone crissalis. The sequence continues at coordinate 30,745,511 of NW_026535783.1, read as the reverse complement.
GAGAGCTGCTGGAAAGAAATTGAAGATTATGTGGGGAAAAAAAGTATATTGCTCAGGAGTCATCTGCCTATGAAGATGAAGGCTCAGTTCTTCGAACCACATAATTTTGTCATTTTCTGAAGTTGCTCCTTTCATGCCAGTGTCTACTGGAATAACCTTTGACCATGTCAAAAAGCAGTGAATAAATACATTTTCTCAGCCACTGCCTTTGAAAGCTATGTGGCCCAGAGCCACACAGTCCAAAAGTCACTTCATATTTTAAAACCAGATTTTGAGAAGCCCTTCAGCCAGCCAGGACCAGAAACAAGACAGGCAGAGTGAGGAGATAAACTGAGAGGCAGCAGCAACAGAAAGAGCAGAAAAGGGGAGGTTTTTCACATGGCATGAAAGCAAACACACCTGTGAAAAGGCTCTGCTGCTGCCTGTATTTTTTTAGTGGGCAGTCAGGGGCAGGAGTTAAGTGGGAAGGAGGAAATATGAGCTCTCACCCTCTAGGGAGAGATGTGCTGGCATACTCCACTGGAAAGACCAGTTACAGTGTGGAAGAGAAGGAGCATAATTAATGAGGTTTCCAGGGCTGTGTGCACTTTACTGGGCTGTACAGCCAGTTGCAGTCCCCCAGCCGTTAAAGCGTAAGGAATATTGTTCATCCAGCTTGCTGCCTGTGCCTCCCTTCATTATAAAAGGTTCCCAAATCAAATTTCAGGCAAAATCTATTGTCTCCATGGCACACTGCTGGTGCCAGGGGCACTGCTACTGCCATGCCTCTGCCTCCAGGTAGCAAGTAAGTGCTGTTGGATGGCAAGGTGCAGAATGGAGGACAAAAGGCTCCCTACAGCTGCTTCTGAGAAAGAATTAGCTGCTGCCCTCTTAATGGACTCAACACCTTCTAATCCTGCTTTTGCACTGCAGACTGGCTTGCTCTCCTCACCTATGACAAGCATACACCCTGCATGCTCTGCTGTCTGCCACAAAGAGCTCGTAGTCACCAGGAGGTGTGGTTTTTGTGAAACCCCTGCCTTGTGGCCTGGACTGTGGGCAGGAGGCTGCAAATGCCCAGCTGATGGCACTGTGAGACTTTATCAGTCTCCCTGTCTAGGGGGAGAGGTGGGTTACCTGCCTGTGGTCAGTGACTAAAAGGATTGCTGTAGCACCAAACGTAGTCCATGACGTGCCGTTTTACCCTCTAGTTAACAGTGAACAGGGGTGCTGGCATCTGAAAACTTGGCAGAGAAGGACGCTCTTGTGCATGCAGAGAGCCTGGGCACAGCCGAGCTGGAGGCTGTGGCATAGACAGTGTATGGAAAAATTCAAGTCACCAGAGGTTTATGTCCAGAAAGGAAACAGAAGAGTCCTGTAACTTTATTCATGGGACATTGTTGCAGAATGGTCCGTTTGTTGGGGATGAGCCATTTGTCGGGTGCAGGGAAAACTCGGGGCTCAATTTGAGTCAACAGCAAGTTCCGTTTATTGAAGAAAGCATCAGACACTTATACAGCAAGTAATAAGCTTATGAATATTCTGTAAGCTAAGCGATCTATTGGTTAAACTATACCATCAACTCTTCCTCATTCCTTTGGGCCTACATTCTCTATTTCCCACATCTCTCTGTCTACTTGTTATCATACCCAGCTAGGCACAAGGACATGCTATCTTGCAGGTGCAGGACTTGGAATTAGCCACGGCCTTGTACTTTTCCAGTCTCTAGTCAGCTAAAATCCCAACAGGGTATTTCCCCATGGGGTCTCTCAAATTGTTGGAGGATGCAGCCTCCTTTTTTTCCTAATTTCCTGGCTGCATTATCCTCTTCCCATTGGCTGAGGTACATGCAAGGTACAGACTTCCAGATTTGCCTACTATATGTCTCCCTTAATGTGCAGGCAACCCCTTTTTGTACATTAAATGATATTCATATTATATTAAGTCATCTTCTTCTCTGAGTTTAGGAATGTAGCATGACATTGGCTGAAGAGCAGTCCATGTCTATTAGTCAATTTTCTGAAACTGATACTCCTGTTACTTCCTTATCTAAAAATCCCTGGCCCTGTAATGTGTGTAAAGACACATTCATCTTATTCCTTTCTACAGCAATCCTGGCTCTCCTTTTGGGAGATGTGGGTGGTATGAAAGCCTGAGGAGCAGTCCCACACTCTCCTCTCTAAGACACCCAGCTGCGACTACAGCAGAACACCATCAGCATATTCTCGGAAAGGAGATGCAGCCATTCCTGATCCACTTCTCCATGGCATTTGCCTGCTTTCTGGGGCAGAATGAACCATGTTGCACCTAGCTGGCACTTTCCCATAACCGTGGTGGCCACCCTGATCAGAGAAGGTCCACAGCGTGCTCCTCTAAAAAGTGTAGTTGTTACCAGAGACCTACTATGCAAATCAGACTGTCATAGTGCTTAAGAAAGCATCTATGCACTGTGTACATCTTCCTTCACAGGAACTGGTGACTGCAACTACTGTGATTTGGACATGCCTAGCTTGAAAAGCCTGCCTTTTGCTGGCCAGCTGGTCAAATGGGTGGCTTTCTGATCACTGAGAAGCATTTATAATTAATAGCATGTCTTACTGAACCCTCCTGTGGGCATGTCTTCTTTTGAAGTAGTTGCAGTTTTGCTCAGGCAAGTAGAATTTTACTAAAGTCGTTGGGGACGTTAGAAGTAATTTGTAAAAGATTCAAGGAGCAGAGAGAAGGCAGAGTGATGAAGGAGGCAAATTTACAAGCATTTTTGCTGGTTTTGCTGTGACCTGTGTTGTCGCAGGGCTTCTGCCATATATCCCCACAAATACCTTCTGACCTGGGTACCAGTGCATTTCCTGCACTTCCTGTCCCCACCATACCCCAGTGTCCCTCAGTACCTGCCCCTGCAGGCACCTCTCTGGCCCTGAGCTCCACAGCCCTCACCTACCTGTGGATGCTGAGGGTCCGTGCAGAAGAGGGCACCGTGAGATGGCTGCAGGGGCACACCCGCCATTAGAAGAGCCTGCATGTGTGTTGGTGTGTGTGCCCAGGGCCGCGAGGCTGTGCCAGCTGCCTCTTGGAGGACCAGCGAGTAACAACACATGGCACTATGCTCTGCTGATGTCACTAACTGAAGGAAATATTTATTTAAAAATGCCATGTGCTGAAAGCAGTAGTCACTTTAGGGTGCTCTTAGTTTTCCCTTGAACAGTGCAATGAAATCCTGCAGAAACCAATGTCAGTCTCTCTGTGTTACTGGAGCCAGTGTGGAGTGCCTAACTCCTCATGTCTTCTCAAAGTAAGAACATCAAATAAATCACAGTATTTCAATTATAAGTGGATGCAAGATAAAACATATTCTAAAGCAAAGCTTTAGTTTTTTTAGATCTGAATCTATCGATCCTATCTCTGTTTGTAATGTAGACAGATTGCATTTATGGGTTTGTTGCTTGTGCCGATGAGGGACCCTGCAACTAGCAATTCCATTTAAATGCTTCTTGAAGAACCAACTAAAACACATCATGCATAAGTCCTTTGGGTCCCTGTTCGACTCATTTTAGGGTGACATGGTCAAAAATACTTGATTGTGCATATCTCCTCTCTACTCTGCTTGAAGTGCAAATAAGTGGGGGTGCAGTTGCACAGTTAAAATTCCACCATAACATTTTGTACTGGAGTCAACCCCCAGCTTTACCAAGCACTACACATACACAGACAGAGGAACTGTAGGATGCAGATGCAAGCAGGTAGCAACACATCTGTGTCTTCTTGCCAGCATTAGGGAGAAAGCAAGGGGATCATAGTTTAAAATAGCAGCAGAACTACATTGCCATTGATTGATCCTATAAAAAGCAGGACCAAGATTGGAAGCTGTTGTCCACTTGTCTACCTTCACTGAAGTTACTGGGGCAAGCCAAAGCTGCAGAATGCACACAGCTTCTATTTTCCGTCCTTGAGGATGTTTAAACTGTGAGACACTCAAATTTGATGTCTAGCTTGAAAAAAACACAGAAAGGGGGAAAGATGGGTAACTTTGTCCCAGGCAGAAGCAAGAGTCAGAGCACAGGCCTGACTGTGGGACACCTCAAGGCCCAAGAGAGCTGGAAGAGAAGTCTCATGTAGGCAAGGTGTGGATGGGGGAGAGATGTAGATTATGCAAGGAACTTGAGGCTGGGGGCAAGGGCTTGGTTTTGGAAAATCACAGAGAACAGCAGAGAACTGAATGGAAGCATGACTGGGAAATGTTTGGGTGAGTGAAAAGAAGGGGTTTGAGGTAAACAGATAGAAGGGAAGTGGCTGAACATGTGGACAGCAGAAGCACAGGGTGAGTTTTTTGTGTGGCATGAAGATCAACTGTCTTTTCAAAGAATAGAAAAAACTAGGACTCCAGTGATTGAGGTGAGGTAAAAAAGGTGGTTCAGGGATGTAATCCTCAAGGAAAAAAGAGATTTATAAAAGGGTTGAAAGCCACATCTCTGCACTTCTGTGAAGGCAATGTTGCATATATTTGTGTGACTATTTTAGGGAGCAGTGAGGGATGAAGATCTGACCCCTTAACTTCTCAGATCTTACAGTGAATTCTGGCTGCACAGCAAAAGAAGGTTCACAGCAGGAAAAAAAAACCCACAAAAAACCCCCACAGCACTTTTTGGGCTTGATGAGCCTTAACTCTCCTTAAGCACAAGAAGCAGAGGAGCATAAAAGGGTGTTCTAATCCTGTCCTACTCTTACGGTAAGTGAAAGTCAGAGGCAGCAGATCACCTTTGCCCCAGACACCTATTTTCTGCTACCTCCTGGAGAGCAATAACCTCTGGTGCATCACCTTGGGTTGCAGTCTGATAAGCCAGCAGGAGGAGGCAAGGACAAGAGCTGGGGGAGGTCAGGTACTGTCAATGCCAATGCTTTGTGCACCATCTCCTGACTCTGGGCTGGGCCAGTCAGGAGGTGAGCTTCTCATCTGTTCATGCTTCTGGCTGCACTCATAGGCTGGCTGTGTCCAGTACAGAAATCATGTGAGGCATGTGCACCACGGGCTGTGGGGAGGACAAATGCTGACACAAGTCAGCCCTGCCTTGGAAGAGGAGGGAGGAAGGGCACAAAGGGTTGACATCTGTCAGAAGGTTATCAAGCTGGCAGTAGTCCTCTAAGGCAGGAGGCTGGTAAAGCTCACAGCAATGCTGGCTCATTGTGAGCCCAATGAGGCTCAGAGGGGCAGAGGGGCCACTGAGAGAACAGGTCACTGGAAACCACACCACCCAGCTGCAGCACCACATCTCATCTCAGAAAAAGGCTTTCCAGAACTGGAGCTGGCCCAAGAGGCACCTTTGAAGACTGGAGACTTCATTGCAATGAGATTATTTTCGTGGTGAAAGATTTCATGTTGTGGGCTCTAAGGAGATGAACCGCCCTTTGCTGGTTTGTTAAAAACCTCGACTAGATAGAAAAGAGAACAGTTTGTTCTTATAAGAAAAACTAGAGGAGAAAAAATGCTGCCTTTTCCTTTCAGAGAGCTGCACTCAGTCTCCACCTGGGACCATGAGAGAGAGCACCATTGCTGGGAAGCTTCCACACCCAGAGAGTGCTGTACATCCATCCATGCATGCTGTGGGAAGTAGTAGTACATTGTCAGGGCATTAAAGGGCATTAAATTACATTCCCTAATGAGCTATGAGCTGCTGGTGAGATCCAGCAGCCCAAGCTACCTTAATTTTCTAGGAGCTTACTCAGTCTAGCATGGCTCATTTGGTCTCCTGATCTTCATGGATAGGAGTAAGAACAGGCCCAGTGCCTCACAGGAATAAATATGGTTCAACACACACTGAGCTGAGCTGAGCTGAGTTACATATGGAAGATATGGCAGAGCCAGTGTTCTGCTGAACAGCCAGGGTGTTTCTTCCTGCTGAGGTCTGTGAGGGAAGCTATGGGCAGCCTAAAACCTTCACAGCTGGCAGGTGTAACCATGCTGGCTCTGCTTGGGGGAAGGGGACATGGAAAATTTTCTCATCAGCACGGGCCTGAGCAGAGAAATTGCTCCTGCTGACAGCCTCCAGTGAAAATCTGGCTTTTTTGTAGTGTTGTACTGTTGCTTAATAAAAGGCACAATGAGTTGCAGTGAATATGTATTTCCTGTGATGCTATTTTGGTGTCAAAATTACTCTATCAGCAGCCTGTTTAAAATGGGGTATGATGGAGCCCTGATCTTATTAGCTAATTGTGCTTGCTAGTCTGTGGCTCTGTATTTCACAACCACATTACAATGGTTGGCTGATGGGCTCTGCAGCCAGGATACTTTTAATTCCCCCTGGATTTCATTATTGTGACTGCAAAGGAAGGAACAGAATAGCAGATGAAGCTGTTGCTGTTTAGGCTTATAATGCTGCCTATGCCTTGTACTGAGCTGTGCCCTTAGGCTGAACGAGTTGGCAGGATTCATCTGGATGAGTGAAAACAAAGATTTTGTATTTGTCTACGTTTTGTGATACAAAAAAAAAAATTAACCCTTTGACTAAGGAGTAGCTCCTCTTTCTCTTCCAAGAGTAGACTACTTCAGTATGAAGTGCTAATCATCTTTAATAGCTTTCACCTGCACAAGCACATCATAGGCATATCTGGACATATGTGGCATACTCAGTACCCCATGCTTGATGTGTTACTATGATCACACCAAGGTGCTCTGTGTCCTGGCCTGCAGCACTGCATCATTTCTTACCAGACCTTCTTAACGTTTTAAATACCAGAACAAGCAGCAAGGACAGTTTCTCCCCCTTGCAAAAAAGTAAGACACTCAAGACATGGTCTCTCCAAAAGCTTCTCCTGCTGCAAATGCAATGATGCTCAGATGGCAAGGGCTCATTTGTCTTCATATGACTTTTCAAAACACCCCCATGTAAATTCTTAATTCTAGCCAAAGCAACTTTTTAATTTTTTTAATTTCCAGCAGTTGTAATTTGTAAAGGCAAGCACAAATACCCTGCAAAGAAACACTCCACTGTCCCCCACTCCAGTAAACATGGCACAGATAATGCTCTTGGATCCCCTCTGAGCTTTCCAGAGGCCTCTGAGATCTGGCACCTCATTTACTACTAATTGCTCTTTTCATATTTGCTTTTTCCATTGCCTTTTCTCTACTTATGGCTGTTCTAGTCTCATCCCTCCAGAAAGATTAGCTGGAAAACATCTGCAGGGGCCACAGTGGGGGTGGGTAGAGCTACAAGGTGCAAATACAAACCTGCTCCACAGCAGCCCGGACAAAAAGCAAGGCTTTGCCATTGCTGGGACTTACCCCAATTGATGTCATGCCTCTGGCTTGGCAGGTCATCAGTTCATTCCCTCCTTCCTCCCACTTCCTTCACTGTGTCATGGCTGCAGCCCTTCTGAAGCCCAACCCCAGCTTGTGGCCATGTATATAAACGTTTAGCTTAATTCAAACAAGAGTTTCCCCTCATGGCTCAAAACCTTAATTGCTTTGTTATGTGCTATTCTTGAAGCAAATTCAGATGGTGATTATGGAAAGGTAGGGGGCCCTGGCGCATGAACACAATGAAGTGAACAGAAATTCAGGCTTGTGTCTAGTTCTCCTACACTCTTCATTCAAGCTTTGATTCCTTATTATTTCTTTAAGAAGCTTAACAGCTTTTCAAGCTGTTCATCTTCTGAGAAATTCAGACCTGCAAGTGCTTATGCTGGCTTTTTGGGGAGCAAATTACATTTTTATAAAGCTGTCAAGCTTCATCTTCATCATAAACAGCATGAACCTCACATGCTCTTCTGGCAGGCTGGTCTCCTGCTGCAACTAAATACAGACCGTTCTGAGGTTTTCTTGTCCTTGTGTTGTCCCATAATGCACAGATACAACACCACAGCTTTCAAAAGCAAGCCATCATGCTCCTTGCCTGGAGCAGTAGGGCTTCTGTGCCCCTAAGAAGGAAGAACTCTGCAGACCTCCTACCCAACCTTTCAGAACAGGCAGCAAACTCATGCTTTGAAATCCCTTTACTTCATTCAGCAATGTTCAACACTAGGTACTAAAGTTAGGTTTGTTGTTGTTACTAGGGGCAGTGCAATTTTAAGAGATTTGAAAGACACTCATCACACCTTCCAACAAGTGGATTTTTCTTCTGGCAAAAAGCAGGCACAGTGAAGTATCAAGACCCACTAAAAGACTGGAGGGGATTTTCTAATGGAGGATTGAGTTTTCAGATATTTTAACTATCAGAAGAGCAATGAGTCTGAGCAATGAGTCTGTTCATGTCTGTATCATTTCCCTTGCATAGGATACAAATTCCACCCAATTAACTGCCTCTTGCAGCTGCAGAGGCATTTTTAGATCCATTTCACACGCAGCCCTACCTGTTCCCATTTCATTCATCTGTCCTCCTGCCGTATCTGAGTACTGACTGATCTTTAATGTACTCAGCCTTCATTGCATCCCCATCTTTGAGGAAAGGGAGGCACAGAGACAGAAAGTGAGATGTCCCAGGTGACAGAGGAGGAGGTCTTTGGTGGATAAGCAGTGTGTTGGCCACAGGCAGGTGTCCAAATATTTGAGCCAAACCTTTCCCATCTAAGCAAGATGGGGGGACATGGAGAAGTGGCCAGACCACCGTGCCTCATCTGGCATTGCCAATGCCTAGCAAATATTTTTTGTCGAAGGTTTGTATTCAGGACTTAATATTTAAAACTAGAATACAAAAGCTATCATAAAAGCAATTTAAAACAGAAGACATCACTATTTCTGGGATTGTGGCAGACTTTTTTTTTTTCCTAGGGCACAGGGTTCAGGTCTGTAATTTCTTCTTCAGAGGACTCCAGTGTGAAATACCTGCTCACTCATTGGTCTCCCACTTGATTACTGTCAGGTGAGGTAGTGAGATACAGCAATTCAATAGCTTCTCTCATAGGCTTTATTTCTAGCTTTGCCCTGGTAAGGCTCTCAGAAAATCTGCTCTTTCACTTTATTTTTAGCATATTTAAGGTAAACAAGAATTAAGCACTAGATGAAGATGATGGCAGTAGCTGTCAGAAAACCAGCCTTTTTAGGTTTTCTGTGTGTGGGAGTGCAAGCTCCATCCATTTCACACATTCATAATTTAACAGTAATTAGAAATTCTAAATCATCACTACCTGGGCACTAGCTAATCTTCATTAAACTAACATCTAAATACCAGTGACTAAAACTGGGCCCAGAGTGGCCCAGAGTGGAGGGAAGGAGTGATTCCAGACCCCAGCAGCACAGGATCTGAGCTCCCTGCCTTGGAGAAAAAGTCCATTTGCTGCACACCAAATGCTGCATACAGAGGGTCACATCCTCTACACATGGCAGGAGAGCTCCTTCAGCAGCCAAGGACATGTGCTGTGTTGCTAGCAAGAAGACTAGTCCTTCATCTCCAGTGGGACAGCGGGGCTTTTCAGGGAGTGGGGATCTGAGAAGGCAGCTGCCTGTGCTGTTCTGCAATTGCCAATGCCAGGTGCTGAGTCCCAAGGGTAAGTGGGCAGAGATACATGCCCACCACATGAAGAATGTCTTGCCAGTGTGAACTGCTGTGTGGTTGAAGGAAAAATCCTGCTTCTACAGCTCCAGTCCTCCATCTCCAGATCCCTGCTAACAGCAGGAGAGCAGGGTTTTCTTCCGCAATCCACCACAGTACCCTGAAATTTACCTTGCAAGTCCCATGTCCCATTCTGTTCTCCCTGCATATGCTTCTCTCACTAGCCTTCTGCAGCCCACCTTTAGGTGCCTGGTTTTTTTCTCCTAGACGTCATGAAACTCTTGTTTCAGAGCACTGATCTCTGCAGACAGTGCTTCAATCCCTCACTGCTAAAGAGTGTAAATAAAGCTAAAGAGCTCCTGTTCTGCAGCTCTGACATAGGCAAAATACAGTGGAAACCAGACAGGGTTTATACAACCTTTATGTTTCATGCCTCCTGCCCCTAACACCTCTGCTGATGAAGGATATCTCTGGAGCCTCTTTTTCTCCGTGCAGCTAAACCCATCTAGCCATGCAGCTTCACTGTTAATAAACCGTGAAATAGACACTCTGAGCCAAGGGCACGTACCTTCAGTGGAACTGCAGAACACTGACATGCAGCAGAACACTCTGGGTCCACAGCATGGACCCTGCCTGTGTGCAGAGGTCCTGCTTGATGGGCTGTCTGGTCCTTTTCCTCCTGATGGACTGATGATGATGATGACTGATGAGCACAACAGCATCAATCTCCATTTCAGAAGCAGCAGGAGTTTCCAGATAAAGTAAACTATCTCAGGCAAATACAGTGCTGAAGTGGTTTGCAGTAAAGAAAAATAGAAGCAGAAGACACAGTTCGGCTTCGCTACTAGTGCATTAGAGTATTAGTGTTAAAAAAAACCTGTCAGCAAGAAGGAGAAATATGCTGTGCTATGGGACAGCGAGGAGAGGGGAAGAAATCTTTGAGACTGCATGTGCCTCTGTTATTGAGTCTACTCACCATCTATCTTTAGACATCCCAGCTGTTAGAACAGCTGTGCAGAGTGGGGATATGTACAGGTCCTTGAGGAACAAGGTGATGGTGCCACAAGAGGTGCTGTGCTGGGACATGCAGCTTGCATGGCTCATAATGTATAGCAAGATCTCCTTCATGCCTCCCTACTGTACACTGCCCAACAGTGGTCCTGGTAAGGCAAAGCATCTTATGAACCAGCATGCTCCGGATAGCCTTATGAGCCCTGAGAGTCCTGCTTCCTGGGTATGAGCAAGGACTCTTCTGCATGTGTGACCACAACCTCCCCTTTCACAATGAAGAACTTCCCAACTGCTTCTGTATGTGACAGACTCCAGCACACCCTGTAGCCTATCAGAGAGGCTGAGGAATGTGATGATGGGTGTAACCATTAGCCTAAAGGGGCAGTTTCCAAGACTCTGGAAGGAAGCTGAGAAGCAGAGATGTGAGAGGATCAATGAGAAGAAAGACAGCAAAAATATCCTGCCTTTCCTCTACCAAACGCCATTAATATGCTCATCTCAGAAAACATTACCATCAGAATGCTTTTCTTGGCACCAGGACAGTATGTCCAGTATAACTGCAGCTACTCAGCTAAAGAGCAGGCACAGAACAAAGTAAAACTTCAGCAAAAATTTGACTTGCTTCTCAGGAACATGAGATTGTATTGTATTGAGTAAGAGAGCATGGCTTACACACACCACATGGATGATACAGAAATTTCTTTCTTACTTAAAAGGAAAACTTTATTTTGATACATTAAAAAATCTATACATTTCTTAGACTAAAATACAGTTTTGCATCAGTATCCTGGCACAATGTCAGTTTACACAGAAAATCTAAGATTAGATCAGCACTGTTAATTTCTTTTCTCTTCCTGCATTCACAGCTTGCAGTATAAAATAGTTTAAGTTCTCAAGACAACAATGAACAGTGTCACATTTACTTTTCCCATTCTCAAAGGAGGTGGCATTCCACTGGAAAAAGGAGCACTTGTTAGTTGATCTTGATTCAATGTAAATCACTAAGCCAGTCCAGGGGTTTGATTGCCCTGTTAGAAGTATGAGTAAAGGAGGATGAAAAATTCGTTTCCAGATGAAGCTTTGATGGACTATGACAATGCAAGTACTGTCAAGCCTTTAAAATCTGTTCAGAAGATTTTCCTTTTTCCTTAGAGTAGTTTCTGTAATCAGCAACACAATCCATTATATAGAAATAATTATTTTCTATAGGGATAGTATTCCACTTTCATTTTGCTCTGAAGAGCTCCAGAGTAAAATTAAAGTGGGACACGGGAGATGTTGCTGTGAAATGTCTGAATTGGAATGTGAATTTTCTTAACTACTGTGAAGATCCTGTGGAATATTTTTTATCTGCTCTCCGTGGCTCCACCTAACTTCTGGCAGCTTTTCTGTCCTACATTAGAAATAAAACCACCTTTCTGTTTTTTCTTCCCTCACTCCCCTGGGAGACATTATAAGATTGTTGGTGCTGCTGTTTTTCAAATGAGAGATACTCTCCTGTTTCAGACTGAGCAGCAGGGAGGGACCCAACTAATACTAACATGGAGGACACATGGTATTTGAGTTAAAAAACATATTTATAGCAGTAACTCCAGTCAGTGCACAACTTCTGCTGGGTTTCAAAACTAGTCAGTTTCCTAATTTCACCATAGCTTTTTGAAATAAACTGCCCCTAATTCCCACTAACCCAAAGAGGAGAGGTGGTACACTTAAGGAATGGTATCCACCTATGCTGCCAGCATAAAACAGGAATGCTGTTAGGTATCTGCTTATAAATCACATACTTAGAGAGGCCATAGCTGTCTTTAACATAACTGAAATTAGGCTAGTTCTGTTAAAGTCAGCTGGTACTTTTACTCTGAATTCTTGGAACTTTGGTTCTAAAGGGAGTTTCTGTAGAGAAGTACCAAATGCTTATTACACCAATTCTGGTCATCATATTCAAATATGATGACTTGAACTCAGTAAGACAGGGGAGTAGAATCTGATGGGCATTTGCTGGTTTTCTGCTAGTTATATTTTAACAGATGTCTTTCCAATGAATGCCAGATAATTTAACCCTCAAATGGGTATTTTCAGATCCATTCATGCTACCAGTTCTCTTTAGAAATATTTTCATAATCCTGGTCTCTGAGGAGCTTTGGCTTGATTGTATCAGATTGCAAGACTCATCACAGCTCCATCCAAGACCAGAAATTTTGCCTTTTATACATAACCCACATCACAGGAGATGAGTTTCATCTTTTCTCTCATCTCTTTAAATATAAAAGAAAAAAATACCTTGAAAACAGTATTTGCTACAGAACACAAGAAATACAGATTTACTAGTCTCCATAATCTTGTTACATGGTGGGAATAACAGCAGAGACTAAATAGTTGGAAGAGCATTTGAAAGTGAAATATTTAAAGTAAACTTTCATCATCCCAACAAAGAAGCTGAGGGTAAGAAATGCTTCAGATAAGCCTGTTGGGTTTTGTGTTGGGAAACACAAGGGTTGTTTTGTCATCTTTTTGGTTTTTTCACAAAGATGAAATAGAATTTCTGTGTTGATAATGTGACACAAGCTGTTCAAGAAACAATGGGCTAGTGATAGTTAGATTTAGTAAATGGTATCTGCACAGGCCAAGTCATGATTTTAAAAACAGGAATGCTGTAAGGTATCTACTTATAAATCTTAAAATTGTTTCTTAAAACGACTGTGCCATATTCAATATAGCATGTAATATGCACTCTGAACTAAATGCTCACTAGATGGTGATGAGTATATGTCTGCTACATGCATTTTATTCTGACTCCATAACATACATTCATAGAATACATCATAACCACTCAAGAGCAAACCACTAAAGTGCATGCCCTGAGGGCACATTAAGTATATTGTTTCCAACACTGGCTGCTCAATTGCCAGAATACTGATACAGAAAGGGCTCGTTTTTGCTTTATATCCCCATTATGTGCTGAAAGAGTAAGAGCTAACATCCCCTGCTCCCTCCATGAAAGGGAGCACTGTGGAGCAGGCTAATTGCCTGCTGCAAAAAAAGCCCTTTCAGAAAAGAAGTAACCACCCTGAGAAGATGCTGTACAGAAATGCAGGGAGCAAGTCTTGGATTAATTACTGGGTAGGTGGGCCTGTGTACTGGGTTAGACTGGACGGTCAGCAACCTGCAAGATGCTGTGTTTTAGATCTGCAACAGTGCTGCTAACACAAAGCTTTACCTGCTACTGAGCAGCGCTTGCACAGGGTCACGGCCTTCTCTATTTTCCACTCTATGACCCCTGCAGTCGTTTGGGGTTAGGCAAAAGGATGAGAGGACACACAACCAGGACAGCTGACCTGAACAGACTGAAGAAATATTCCACACCATGTAATGTAACACTCAGCAATCAGACTGGGGTGGGTGTAGTTCACAAGCAGCTGCTGCTTGGAGATTGGCTGGGCATTGATCTGCTGGTAAATGATTGCCCTTGTTTTTGTTTTGTTATGTTTTTTTTCCTTATTTGCTTATAACTGCACTTAGATCAGTATTTTTGTCCTTTCACTGCTCTCTCCCATCCTGAGCAAGCAACAGAGTAGCAGTGTATGTGACAGCCATGGTCAACCCACCACAACATTTAACTGCATTTTCCACTGCTGTGTCTCCCTTACAGAAAACACTTTCCAAATGCAAAAAGTCCTTCATTTACTATGCCAATGTAAATGAAGCCCATCCTGGTTCTGGCACTGGGAGCTCATGGAAAGCTGAAGATGCAAATCTAAGCTGGCCATTCTATGTGTTAAGTCTAGCTCTGGAGCAGCAGTGAAACTCTAGACGTGATTGGCTCCACTTCTAACCACAGTGATGGAGTAATACCAGACAAAAAAAGAAAAAAGTTCTACCTCAGAACTTTAGTTTAGCACATACTCTCCCTCTCATTCACTACAGGTAATATCCTGAATCACTGCCTCGAGAAGGTAAAAGGGAATGTGGTAAGATCAAGGGACAAAGGGGAGCTGACACTATGCCACTTGCCACTCTTTTACTCAGAGAGCAATATAGAAATGAGACCCAGAAGAACAACAATAAAAAACATTCTCTAAGGCTGGAAGAAGCAGTAAAGATGACATGGTACTGTTCAACTTCCAAACAGAAAAAATAATGTGGGAAAAAAATTAACAATTTAAGGATTGGTATGTTTTTTCTGTTTGAAACTTAACTGGTCAGAGGCCATGATGCAGAAACCAAATGCTGGGAAGCAGTAATATCAATGATTGTTTCTAAACCCAAATTGTCCAGCCTAAATCTCCAGTCTTTTAGCACTACTCAATTCAATGGACTTTCTGAGGAGATGATTTCTCTATTTTAGCTGTCTCATCTGCTCCTCCTGCATTGTTATTCTCAGTGCAGCATCACTCTCTACTTAATCTAGACTGCTTCCCACAAAGCAGACCATACACTGGCTTTAATAACCAACAGTCAAAAGAAGTATTTAATCCCTCACAGCTGGCAGACCCCAGCACCCCTAGTGCCAAAATTTATGTATGGTATTTACATGCCAAAATGTCCTCCCACTCCACTATCCCCACTAGGAAAGGAAAGCAGTCTAAATTTGTCCTGAAAAGTTATCTTTTCAGAATTCTTACTTCTGCTTATCTCTGTGCACAAGACAGAGCTGGAAGAGTTTGGTTGCAAATGAACTTCAACGGGCATTCAAAAGCTTTAAGGGGCCACTGGAAAGCATGTGTGTGGATGGAATGCCTTTTTGTCAAGACTGAAAAGCTCTGCATGCTGGATATACACTCAAGAATGGTGCACATGTTTTTATTAAGAACTTTGTAATGATACAGGTTTCTCACTTAAACATTATAACTACCCATAGAAAAGTGTTGCCTGTATCTTTTAAACACCATGTAAATAAACAAATTTATTTTTAAGACAGGATAAACTGCTATAAAAATGGTGCACAGTCAAGTAATACAAAAATACAAAATTTGTTACCAATTGCAGTCCTAGTTGCAATTACAGAGTACAGTTCCCACTCAGAACATCCAGTGAGTGGAGAACACAAACTTGTGGAACCAGTCATGGCAGAATTTTCTTATCAAAATGAGCAGAATACAAGGCTTCTTTGATTAAGCACTTCCAATAACCGCCAAACAAGATTAAAACTAGATTCTCTGGAAGCAACTGGGTACTTGGTAAGTCTTTTAGTCTTGAAAATCAGTTTCTAGAATTCATCTAAGCTAGTTTTTAAATTTGTGTTGCTAAATCCCTCTGATCTGGTGCTGAGTACCACTGCTGTCTTAGACACTGGTACTGCAGGAATGTCTCCTCTCCACAAAAGTAAAGCTGCTCCAATGCTTCTTCTGGGGAAGTCTGACCTCTAACTTGCACAGAGAGGCCTCATCTGTGCTCCAGTTTGGATCCCTAGGCTGAAGCTCTAATCCAGTCAGCACTTACACAGATGTGTATGTTGCAATTTTCATACTTAGAGAGCTCTGCTGATGCTAGATATGGTTCACTTAAATGAGTAAGTGCTTCCAGGACTGGAGAAGTCTCTTTGCCTCCCCAACAGCTATCCTTTCTGAATGTATCTTTATTTTTGTACCATTCAAATAGTTTGGGTTCTGTGATATGAAAAGTGTAAATTGTTTTAACTGGCTTACAGGGAAAAAAAGTAACAAATTTAAGTTATCAAATGACTTCTGGAAGCAAAAGTGAAACATTTTACTATTGCCAAAAAAGATAAGAGCACTAGTTAGCTAAATGACACTAAATAATTATTTAAACCTTCAGCAGCAATTTAGAAGTCTGGTATAGTCTGAAAGGAAGCACAGTTAACTGCTTACTTACTAAACCTTGATTACACAAGTTGTGCATGTCTTTACCTAGACATACCTCTCTACTCCATCATAAAGCTTCTGTAGAAAGGCTCTTACTCTTTCAAAAGATTTTCTGGAATGGAGTGATTGAACCATTGAGGCATCATTATTTGTAGACAGCTTGTATTTAGTGCAATAAGTTTAAAAATTCTGCTCTGAAATATTAATTTTACAATAACAAAAATAGTTTTCTTAAAAAAATGTTAACAAAAGGAATATATAGCATAGACGGATCATAAATTCTTAGCAAATACAGTTATGCATTTACCAATTCACTATGCTGAATAATTGAATATTAGCATTCATATCTGGTGAACTTCCAGACTGAAGAGATATTTATGTATATTATGTATATAATAATAATAAAGCAGCATGTTCTCTTTAATAATTTCAGATAACTATCCTGGGAGCTACACTTCCAAAGGAATGTTTCTCTGCCCTTTCTGGCTTTAGCCACTCACTACAGTATGTACAAATATGGATCAAGCAACAGGCAAGGAATGATCCTTTTTACCTCCCAGAGCTCTCTCATTAGATGAAATGAAGCATACAGTACTTTTTTATGTACAGCAGTACAATTCATTTCTCTTCCCATCCTCAGCATCTTTGTATCTAGTCATGAATTAATCATGAGTATGGCTAAGACTGAGCTTTAAAAATCTGTTATTTCACTTGCCTGTATGGAGAATCCATACCCTTCAAACAAACAATGCTGAAGTGTGAAGGAGGCTACTGAACTCAGGGGGAGGATAGAGGGCAATGGGTATGAGGGGTAAAAGTAGGGTAAGCAGGAAGTTAATTGCATATAAAAATTATCTGTCCCCATTTTGTAGGTTCTGTTTAATAGGAGATGCAAGGGCTCCCACACACCTAAATACCTGAGGAGTTGGTTATTGTGATATCTGATACTGGTAAACAGAACTGTGCCCTGCCAGGGCTGTAAAGTAAAATAACTGCTTACAAACACATTTCAACGGAACAAATTTTTGCTGAAACAACCTCTTGAAAAAATAAACTCGAAACTTTTCTTGATGTAAGGTTTTCTGTACATGTCACTGTCCTGAATTTAATGAAAATTTTAAAGAAATTAAACAAGTAAAACTCTCAGCAGATTAGCAGTGTCATGGGAAATCTGTCTCTAAACCCAGTCATGATTTCAGATTATCTTTACAATGATACTTCTTCCAGATTTTAAAATATCAAGCAGATAAGAATCAACATTTCCATGACCACAACAAATAACTTAAGAAATGGAACAATGATAAAGCTGCTTGTAAAAGCCACCCGTATGAAAAGAGTACATGTTTCACAAAAATAATTGTTAAAAAAAGTTTTAAATCCCTGTTCCTTTTCTCTGATTTTGGCTGTTTATTTATATATATATATATATATATGTATGTATGTATATATGTATATATATACTGTTTTGGAATGTCAATGGGTTCCAATATGGCTGGCTAGTTTCAAGATGAACTTGCTCCAGAGGCCTAGAAAACAAAGTCATACAGTACAGTCTTAGACAGATGCCAAAGGACAAGGAGAAATTGAGTCAAAGGGGTCACTGGAAGCCATAAAGAAAAAAGCGTGAAAAGGTGGGGTTTTTTGTTGTGCCCTGATACAAGAACAGAACTTCCTAAAGTGTTTTCTCATCTCTGCTACTAATATCTATTTTAAATACAGCTGCACTTTAGGGCATTTCACTTGAAGAAATAATTGTCATATCTAAGAAATATCTGCTTTTCAAGGAAACTGAAGCAAAGCAGTAAAGACTCTGTAAAAAAAGAGAAAAAAGTAGTGTCGATCTATTTTTCAGACATGCAATTTTGGGACTATGGGCACTACCATTACACAGTAGACTTATAATGATCCTATTATAGCTATAACTGAGGCCCTGTACTTTGGGGAAAGGTCTCAGAAATTTAACTGCTGTGTCCCCTTGTGATCAGGAAGTGAGATCCTAGTATTTCATAATCAAATCAACTGGAGCTGAATGCCCAAAAATGGAAAACCACAAGGCCCAAACAGTTCCAAACAAAGACAATCACATAAGCAGCAGAATTGGGAGTAATTCAGCAGGAGACTTCCACTCTGAGCCTGAAGTGCTCAGCATCTCCAAGCCATCCTAAGAGGACTTTCAGCCAGCACCAGGCTAAGAGTCCATAAAAAATTTCCTCTAAGAATAAAACCACCCTTGGTTTGCAATTCTACAAGGGGTGAGGCTGAATAAAGTTTTTTAACATCCAAGATTCAGGCAGTCAAGTACAAAATTGTAAGTAGCAGTCGGTGTCAGCTCTGACAACAGTGTAAGTGGAAAACCACTTAAGATAAACCAATTCTTTGAAACAGAGTTTAACATAATTTTGAACTGAATTTTTTGTGCATATTACTAGAGAGTTTGCACACCCAATTCTCAATTATTTTCATGGCACATTTGCATTTACAACAATTAGCTCGCTCTGAAAATCCCAACGTTAATGTCTGCTTGACCAGCTAGAATTACTCCCAGAAGAAAACAGTAAATGAGCATAGAATTAGTTTTTTATATGTATAAACACAGCAGCATTTAGGCATAAGCAAATCTAGAAACTGGTATGCCACAATGAAATAGCAAAACACGCAAAGCTACACATCTATCCAGTCTATAGCAGGAACCCATTCCAGCTTAGTAAAAAAATGCTCATGCAACATGGCTTCACATACATTGTTGGAAAAATAAATTCTTCTGTTAGCATACACTTATTTAGATTCCATTTGGTTAAAAAATGATCCCCATGGTACGGAAATGAATAAGACCCCAAACACTCTGAGAAAGTGATAATGGAAAAATATTTTGTTTCACAAAGTCATAATGTACAATGACAAATCATACCTTGCCCAGCCTGGCTCTCTGTTATACGCCCTCTGTTCTCCACCTTCCAAACTTATCCTCCTATCTGTTATCTGTACCATGTATAGTGTTCTTATTCCAGGCTACTCAGACATGCAATGCCTTCCTAACAGGCACACCATAAGTAAAACAGGCTGCAGAAGCATAAATGATGCATTGTTCACTGTCTGTGCATCTGACAGTGTGAGATGGAAAGAGCACACAAGAGACAAGCAACATAAGTAGTTGGCAATAAAACAAACAACTGGGAGAAATGTCATTTGAGCAGGTTGAAAGGAATCACTGTATCCAATTCCTTGGCACTGTGTAAGATAATTTGGTGAGGGCTTTGAATACCTGGTCTTACTTTGCAACAATTGATGCACGCAGTAAGTGTTCTTCATTTCAGGCTTTTGCAGTGAATATAAGATGAGCAAAAATTGTTCATCTCAGGGCTGAGAAGAGCCCATAGAATCTCAGAACCATCTTATTTTTAGACTGTTCAGCATCTGGGGCTGTCTGCATATACCACATGGCATGCACCAGTAATCCTAATGAAATGACACTGCATTTGTTGCATATGAGACAGTTCCTTTCATCTTACTTTTACAGGAGATGGTCTCAGCTGTGACAAAAACTCTGCCATCCAGGTGATAGGCAAGCTCACAAACAGAAAAAGCAGAACATCTTGAGTGATACAGAGAACAAAAACTTCTCCTGAAGAAGTGCAGTCAGTAAAGACAAAGAGGGAGAAGAAGTAAAAGTGAAACTCTTGGAGGATCGCCACCTCCTCATCTGCACCTACCATTGGTTTTAGCTCTCTGCCCTCAGCTCCACCTCCCCGGCCAGCTTCTTTCATAGATTTCTTACTGTTCTCCACAAACTCCTGAAAAACAGTAATGAAAACACAAGTGCTTTCACAGAGCAGACTCCAAACATTAAATCTCAAGACAGAAACTTCAAGATGTAACTACTCAAAATATCTAGCTAATTTGCATCTCCCACTTCTCTTGCTTAGACTGGACCACAAGGTATCAAAAAAGCCTTCCAAATAACCACAAAGGTCAGCCTCACTTAATTCTGGAAGCCAGACAGATGTCTGCCTTTTGTGCTCTAACAACTTTCATATTTACCCTGCAATGCTCTCCTTTATGGGGAAAGAAAGTAAAAGGCTGATTTTCAAAAAAAAAAAAAAAAAAGGTCAAAACCAAACAAAAAAAATCCACAACAAATACCCCAAACAAATCAGAATCTCATTTATTCTGTGCCGAATGTTAGAACTACATTAAACAAAGGGAGTTAAAGATAATTACTTGCAAGATTTGGCTGATTTCCCTAACTGTCCTTAATTCAACCTCTTACATTTTTCACAAAATCACAATCTCCTTTTCATGCAGATTAGAAAATGTGCTATAAAATGTTAAGCAATATTTTTCTCTTAAAGGCAAGAATTCTGCAGAACATGTCAGTAAACTTTAGCTGCTGAGGTTTTGTGATATTGACTGTTGACTAAAGAAACCCACAACGCTTTTACAATCTATCAATGCTTGCTTTTGACAGAACTTGCTGCATTTTACTCTTACTCTGTTAAAAAGCAACTTATCAGCAGCTGATTTATTTATTCTACATTCCATAGAGGTTTACAAAAATTTAGCACTAAACTCTTGGCATGATTTTCCCACCAAAAAAAAAAATTGCTAAGAAGTCATGAGAATCTTCCTCTAGCCTACACAAGGGTACATTTTACAGAGACATATTCTACACCTGCCACTTAAAAACACTGACAAGAAATTTCCTATACAACAAGAAAGTGAGAGGTTTGACAAGCAGATTTTTTATATCTTGGTTTCTAGTTATAGTGAACAGAGAATAACATGGACAAAAATAGACAAAATGAATCGGACTTGCAAAAGGCCTTGACAAAGTAGGCTCCAGGATAGGACATAAAGCCTGGTATTTCTAGGTGTGACAGAGCCAATTCTGGTTGATGCCTATATCAAAACTCCACTGTGATCACTATCTATGCATGAGGTAAAATACTCTGATATTTTTCCTCTCTCATATCCAAAGACAAGTCCTTCTTGGGAAAGTAAAAAAACCCCAAGCTTTCTTCCTTTGTTTTGTTTCTTTCTATTCTGCACTGTGTAATTTACAAGACATGATATCCAAGAGTATGAATCTGTGAGATCACTGCTCATCCAATAGCTAGCAAACAGAAGCCAATACCATGGGAAGGAAGCATCATTACTTACTTGATGCTTATCACATGACACTGTTTCTTGATCAAGCCATGAACAAGATGGCAAGGCAAAAAAATTACCAAAAAAACCCCATATTGAACTCAGCTACTGCATTCATTCCATTGTCAAAATACCTATTTTATGGAACCAGATCCTTACACTTTGAGAGTAAGAGAAAACTTACCATGAGAACTTTATCCATGTAGAATTCCCTGCCAGGGCTACCATCATTGTATTTTGTATCGATGGCAAAACATAAGAAAAGGACATCAACAACCATTTCATAAATGGAAAGGAAGCAGTGAGCAACCAGGAATGCAAAGAGGCAGACAATGATGAGTGGCAGCACCCAGATGGTGTAATCTCGTTGGTAATTCAGCAACATAATGCCAGCCAAACCTGTGCTGCAGACAATCAGGACCTGAAGAAGAAAATGGTAGACAACTCTAATGGCAGAAGCCTTTTGAAATTTTTTGTTTGGTTTGTTTGTGTTAAGGCAGTATGCTTCTTGGTCTGCCAAGGTTAGAACTAGAGGTAACAGACAGTAGGTAACAAGAGCTTTACCTCCTGGATTCCCCATGTCCCTGAGGATAAAAGACATTTAATTCATTTTTCAGCAGGTTTAAGTCAATTGTTACACATTCTTCATCACAAAGAGTATTTTTCAGAGAAAATTACATTTATATTCTGCTGTCATCATTCTAGTGTTACACAATATTCCTGTAAAAAGGAACTTTGTCCTGTCAATTATATAAACCCCACAATCAAATGCCATGCATCAACTAACATGCAGTTGTTTTTTTATTTGGGATGGAGGCAGAAGTTAGGTATTAGGAGAATGGTATATTTTTCATTTTGCTAGTGGAAACAATTTCCAAGCTTGTTTAATATCTATGTCTTCTCCATCCAGGAGAAAGCAGATCAGAGCTCACATGAGGCACTTCATGTAACAGTCTCTACAGAACTACACTATGTATGAGCCTGTAACAGACATTCCACTGGGTATCAGTCTGGTTTTGACAAAACCAAAAAGACTAAATTGGTGGTGCCAAGTAATTTTTTCAATATTTCTGAGAGTATTATTATGAAAAGCAACTAAACAATAGTTGCTTTTCATAAATAGTTGCAATAATCATAAAATAGGTCAGCTTTTACGAAAACATCACATTGAACTGCTAGAGAAGATGCTGATAGTGGAGCATTATTTGAGCTGATACTGATTTTTATGTGCACTGTTCATTTCAACATGTCTGTCACCTGAACATTTTTCTAATAATCTGAGATGTCTTTTCAGGAGGTGTTTCCTAACACTTTTCAGATTCTCCAGAAAAACTTTGTGATGTAATTTCAGGTTCTCCAAAGCACCTATATCTCCCCTATGCATTTATTTCTTCTCACAGCTTACTCACTTAATTACAGGATACAAGGTCCAGCCTGCTGAACTTCTGATTTAACAGTAGAGGAATGCAATACAGAATACAGATCAGTCCAACCAGTGTCCAGATAAATAATCTGGTATTAATTGTTTCAGTAAATTATGGCACTTCAAAGGATAGAAATAATTCACTGGATTAAAGTGTATCTCCATTAGCTGGAAATCCAAAAGGCTGACTGATCACAGAAATTATTCTGGTCTTTTCATTCTCAGAGTAGAACTAACTTAGTAGCTTAAACTTGCAGTTCCTCATAGCAGGCTTCTGTACTCTTCCAGTCTGATTTTGTCTTAAAAGGTGATCACTAATGTGTCAAATTTTCAACATAAACCTAGAAACTCCATACTACACAGAATTTAAAAGAACAACTTCCTTTCCTTACAATTCTTTGTCTTAATTACAAAATCAAAACCTTAGACTTTTTAATCACTTTTCTCTTGACTCCCTAAAAAATGCAAAAAGTGTCATAAACTTCAGCTATTCCTCTCTAGTCACTTCTACTAAATTAAAGTGGATCATCTGTTTATGCTCCCTATAGTGGATGGTCCCTTCCTAACATGATGCAGCTAGATGTGATGACGTGCATACCAAGAAACAGGACTTTTAAGGTATTTTGAATTAGGGTTCAAGCCACTGCTAAAGAGAGATTGCTCCTACATAGATCTGTAACAGCTGTATGCAGCAGACATACCTTTCCTAGAAACAGCATAAAATCCCCAACTGTGTTTATGGCAGCCACTCGCAAAGCGTTTTCCACTAGGATAACAAAGGCATCCTTTGCTGAGGTGCAGAAATTGGTGCTGTTGATAGCTGTGGCTGTATACGCATTCTGAGAAAAGGAGATTGAAGATTTATTCATAGAATGATCAGGCATTTCAGATGGAGGGTGGGGAAGGTGAAGGGGAAGATACAGCTTTGAGTAAGACACATTCGTCATATGATTTTAATGAACAAAAATTCCCTTGAGAGTTGTTGAATCAAACAATATGAACCAGCTGACAGAAGATTATATGAGGTAAAGAATTACTATTCTTCTCCTCTCTTCCTCATAATTTATGCATTAACAAGTTTGTTCAAAAAAACTCATTAAACAGAATTTGCAATTCCTCTGCAGGAGGAGGTGAACAGTAGCATAGCTACAGAAATTAAATAGTTCCAAAAAAACCAATCTGGAAATATAAAAGAATCTGAATGCCATACAAGTCAACCAAGATAATTTCTAAATACTTAACTAGACTGCATTCAAGGTTAGTGAGGACAGTTTTCAAGGATTACATTGGGGCGTTTAAAATGCTTTCTTACAATTTTATTCTCTACATTTCCATCAGTAAAAAAAAATTAACAACAGTGAAAGAGATATTATGTACAAGATATTTATGTATCTGATAATTATTTATGTGATATTTATGGCCCATAAACCGACTTTTACAATGGGTCTTTTACAAGTACCAGCCAGTGAGTTGCACTTTGCAACTCTTTTTGTCCTTTGTAGATGATGATGACAATTTGATGTTTTGTATAGTTTTTACACTGTGAGAATCTTAAATGTTACACATAGAAAAACTTAATTCTCTTTTCATAGCAAAAATATTTGAAACTCAGATGTAGTTTGACTGAGTAGACCTAAGAGGGAATGCCTCCATTAAACCACTGAATTGTTATAAAGTTGAGAAACCATGTTCACAAAATCAATATGGGCTATTTTTTAGTTTTTAATTATATTCCAAAGATGTAATGATTTGCAGTGTAATTTCAGTAATGGAGACAAGACTGAAGTTCTGTCATTCAAGTTCAGTTCCAAAGTACAATACACTATGTGTCGGCATCAGATTGCACTCTGGGAATATATATATATATATATATATACTAATATTGGCCCTTACATAAAACGTAAATATGGAAAATCTTACCTGATTTAAATATGTCAGGCACTTCTCTAGACACCAAAGGCAGCAAATGCAGGCTTTAAGCATACAGCGAGCACAAGCATTTTCCTAGAAAGCACAGAGTGTGGGAAAACATAGATAAAGAGTTTTTTATGGAAACTAATATTCCCTTGTGCTTCGGTAACTGATAGTCAGCCTGCTAACTTAAGCAATCTGTATCAGTCCCATGGTCCTGTAAAGTCTAAATATTCAGAGAACAATAGGATGGCTTGGGTTGGAAGATACTCCCAACACCACAGGCAAGGACATCTTCCACTAGACCAAGTTGCTCAAAACCTCATCCAGCATGACCCAGAACACTTACAGGGATGGGATATCCACAGCTTCTCTGGGCAACCTGTTCAAGTGCCTCACCACCACCTTCACAGTGAAGAATTTCTTGTTACCCCGATCTATTCCTAAACAAGACTTCCACCCTCCCACACTGACTAAATAAACAGGTAAACATATCAGGCCTTGAGTTTTTATAAGAAAATTGAATCTATTTCTCTTACCTTTCCTTTGAGTTGTGTATGAATATACATAAGAATCATTCGTGGTATCTTCACTAGTGTGATAATGAAAGACCCTTTTGCTACTGTTCCTAGATGGTAACAAACAAGGCGATTAACAGATGCCAGAATAGGAGTAAATGGCAGATTTCTTTTCTCCCTGTTGACAAGAGAAAAAAAACCCTAAGTATTTAAGAAGTGCTACAAATTCTCAATAAAATAATGTACAAAAGGAATATATTATGCTCATACTAGCTTTCAGGATATATTGCTCACTCCACCCTGACAATCTGTGTAACTGTACAAATTTGTCTCTAATGCAGGACGAGGATTAGGAATTAGTATGTCATACTGTTGGAGACCGCAATGTTATCATTTATGGCTTAAGCATTTTTATGAAGGACTTTTGCCTATTATAGCAAAACTTTTTAACAAAAGCTGCATGGAAGACCACCACACCCTGAATGAGCCTCCTGAGTGAGGCTCTGGACTGCAAGTTGATGGAGATCAGAGAAAGTGACTCAATTCTGGGCTGGAAAAAAAATAAAAACACTCACAGGAAGGTTAAGCCTCACACCTTTGGGTGAGGAGACGACAGCCCAAGGACTATCAGCTGCCAGACTTGCACAGGCCCTCACACTAAAGGCTGGGGGTGGGAAGGACAGGTCTTGGATGTGTGGTGAAAAAGCCACTGGTAAGAGGCAGTGAATGCCAATACTCTGTAGGGCAGACCTGCCCAGGAGCAGTCACCTCTTCACCTGGGAAAGCCACATCTACAGGACATCCACGTGAACGACAGCAGACGGATTGTCATGGCCCAGCAAAAGTTATACCCACAAGGGGCCCCCAGATCTTGCACTGCAGCACAGCAACATGATGTACCAGATCCACAGTGTTGCAAGGGACAGTGTCAAACCTGCCCTCAAGGCATTCCTACCTGGCCCAAATATATATGAATCCACTGGATTCTATACTTTCTGGGGTGCGGGGAACCCTTGGAAGGATGGTATGGTTCTACCTAACCCCTGTCCCTCTTCCTGTTCCCGTCCCTGCTCTTTTTCTACATATTCCTTTCTTCTCTCTTTCTTTCCCTTTGCCTCTTTTACTATTAAATAAAATATACAAACTTTTTTTGGTTTTGTTGGCATTAACATCTAACCTCCTTTGGCTTTAATCAAGTTTTGGAGTATATTTTGAACCTTTCTGTGTTCAATCCATTTTATTCACAAAGACTTAGTTTTCTTTGCTCTTCTGTTTAAATTGAATTGTAACACATAAGAGTAGTGTGGTGATGCATCCCCTTTGTCCCTTCCCATCTTGGGCTGCATTACAATCTCAGAAATGCTTGTTAGACCCCGGTCTTGTCAAACAGCACCTGGGCTCAGCTCCTCAAAATTATCAGAAACACAGTCTGCTCCCAGGAACTTGTCCTGTCTATCAGGCTCCTGTTTTTAAAGGAACAGCCTTGTAAACGTATCTTTTGTGCCCAAATATCAACCTAGGCAGAACAACCATTTCTGTTATTGAACTTTCAAAGAAAGTAACTGACCTGAATTGTGGACAGGATGGAAAATTACCATGACTAAAGCCAATTTGCTTGCAACCCTGTAAACTCCTGGACCACAGTGGGACCAGCACCTCCTTCTGAGTGGGACCTCTCTGAGCCACTGAACACTTAAATTTGTGATACTCAGAGGACCAACATCAAATGTTGCTGACAGAGCCTGGGCTGACAACCCACTTCTCAAGCCTCAACCCTTCACCTTTCGAGAAGGTGTAGAGGCATCTGACCTGAGCACTTCACTAAACTTGAGAGGAATTTTTACGGGTCTATACCTTGTACCTACACATGTGAGCGTGAATGTGCTACAACAAATGTACTGTGAATGTTACAGGGGTAAGTAAATCAGGTCTAAGTAACTGAGTCACTGTTGTGCTCATAGTAAATTCTATACCCTCTTTCACTAAATTCATTAAATTACGCTATTGATTAAGTGATGCTAAGTTTAAGTGCTGTTTAACTCTTTAGGCCTACACTGTTGGTGAAGCCTGGGGTTAAGAGTGGCAAGACAGCCTACTCTTAACCTTGTGATTTGATGAGAGGGTCTCCCTCATTTCTTTTTATCCTTATGCTTTCTCATCCTTAGCTTTTATTATCCCCAGCTTCCACATAATTTTAGGTTTAGTCTTAGATTAACTGATTTTAGTCCTACTTTTCCTTTTTAAAGTGTGCTTTAATCATCTACTAAGTAGTAGAGTAATTCTTGCCAATGAACTCTGTGACACTTTAACTTCTATATTAACCAGTTTTTGCCAATACCTTGGCCAGTGATTCTCCAAGCAACTGGAAACACTCATTGTTTTCAGGTAGTCTTACTAGCAGTTGGCTGCATTACCACTATTAAGAACTGGCAATTCCCTTAAAGTTGCACCAGATGGTATGCAATTCAAAACCTTCCAACACAGTAGGAAACTGTGCTAATACTTTTTTAGTAAGGCTACTGATAAACTTGCCCTCTCCTCTCTTGTTCTTTTGGAGATCTTTGTATGGACTTTGGAGTGGATATTACTAATTGATCAGGTAAACTCTTTGCTCAGATTTTTTAAATTTCTGATTTAGCTGTTATATCCTCAAGGTACCAAGGGTTGAGCCTTAAAATAAGTTATTTTATGCACTGTAGTTATAATGTTTTTAATTTATCAGATAAATACTCATGTTCACAGTTTCATGCCATTATTCTTTTCTACCAAGAAATTCATTTATACATCTCTGTCAAAGGATAGCACTAATTAAACATTTAAAGAGCGGCTCTTCTTCTTTATTGGAAATAAAAGCATGATAATAAGCATATTAAGAAACATGTGATAACATTCAAAAATAAAGGATCTCCCCAGCTTGGAAGAGATGAGAATTTCACTCAGAAAAGAAAACAGAAGTAGATTCTTCATTCCACGAAACTAATATCTGCATAATCCTCAGATGTTAATGAGTAAAGTAGGTTTACCCTGTATTTTATTCCAATTAGCTTTTAGGGGAAGACAAATTTTACTCCTTGTTAGGCACAATCACATAAATTGCTTGAGTCTCATGCCCAGGCAAACCAAACACTTCCTCATTTTCAGGGCAAAGTCTGTAATGCAAAACACTTTGAGGCCTGTTATTGCCTGAGTTGAAAGGAATCCATCCGGGTAAAGTGAATGAGCAGCGAACACATATAAAACATTTCTCCATGGACAACCTCATCTCATTTGATTTGGAAAGCTGTTCATGTGCAAAATAATGGGTAAGTGCAAATTAATGCCTTTTCTGTTTTTACAAGTCACATTTCAAATTACGGTTGTACCTTAAAATGCAAAAAGAAGATAACGGAGAGAAATGAGTATTTACTAACTTAAAATAAAATTACTGTCATGGAATTATAGGGTATGGATGAAATAAAAATTATTCACCCTCAGGCCACAGGAAATACATAAACTTACAGATGAAGCATACACATTGCTAAGCAATCTATTTCAGTGCAGAGTTATTCTCCTTCCTCTGTATTTTCCTCATTCCATACTCAATCTAGTTTAATTATTCACAAGATTACAGCCCTGTAACATCTTGTAATAACCTCATAGATTTATTTGATTGGTATAGTGGAGAACTTAATCATTAGTAAAATAACAAAACTTCTGACAGCACAATAAATTGATTCCTTGCTTTTGGTATTATTTTAAAGAGTAGGGCAGAAAAGGAGACAAATGTAGTTCAGGTAACGGCCTCAATGAAAAAGACAAAGCAATTAAACATTTGTGATCTGAATCATGCACTTGAAAAATACCTGCATACATTATTCAAAAAACTGATACACAATTTAGTTCACAAGTACAGCAATAAAATATGGAGCTTTAAAATTTTACATTAATTTCTATATGATATTGTCAGGATCTATATATAAATTAATAATCTAATAAGATCTTAAGGAATCCTGT
Source organism: Melozone crissalis (assembly GCF_028551555.1). Classification (NCBI taxonomy): domain Eukaryota; kingdom Metazoa; phylum Chordata; class Aves; order Passeriformes; family Passerellidae; genus Melozone; species Melozone crissalis. Next base: position 30,716,230 of record NW_026535783.1, on the reverse strand, counting down.
GAAGGAAAGATTAATGAAGATTAGTGAAGCACTGTAAATAATTTTAAGGGCACTGTTTTGCAATTAAAATAATAATCAATTGCTTTCATTATTTTTAACCTCTGCTATAGATCTTATCAGCATTAATTACTTAGCAAAACAGATGACCTTCCAGACTCATCCTACTTTGTAAAAAACCACCCATACCTGTAGAATGTGCACAGGTTACAAGGCAAATAATACTTCAAGTCTTATATGTCAAGAATACCATCTATAAATGGCAAAACAGACTTTACATTATTTAAAAAGGGTCAAGGCAATTTAACTGTTCCCCCGCTTTTCCAATGGACACAAATATTCTCCGCAGAAACCTTGCTGCTCATTATTTCTGCTAAGTCAATGTGTAGGCTACTCATAATAGAGCTTCATAGGTTAACGTTACCTTGTAAAATAGTATGTTACAACAGCCCCTGCTACTGTCATCTGCTGACAGGCTAGGATAAACTCGCTGATCCAGATGAGTCCCACTACGTGGTACCACCACATGTATTTCAAAGGACCTGCCATCCGAAATTCAACAAATCCTTCTTCATTTGGGACAGGACTACCTAGAAATGAATGAGGGTAAAAAGTAAAATGAGGCTTACATGAACTCATAATGAAGGAAGCATATGGTATTAGCAGCTCATAGCCAGTTACAGCAGAAACCTCTCTAGTTTCTACTCATAGTTTTAAATTTACAATTACCACATTTACAATAAGTATAATGGTATTTGAAAAAAATACACTAAAAAAATTCCACAACTAACCACCATCTCATAGCAAAAATTCACATAGTTAAACATAATGGAAGTCTACTTCAGTAATTTCAAATCTGAGTTTGCTGCCTTATCAGTATTTTTATACAGTAGGAATCAGTATCAGCTCCTTACATCTAGATGTCAACATTAACAATCACTTTTGTTTTCCCTATGGTAAGCTCTTGTAGCTTTAAAGCTAGTAGCAGACATATGGAGCAGCCTTAGAAATTCTAAATATGTCATTTCATATATTCAAAAATGCATCAACTCTTTGTCTGATATGAATATCAATATAATGTACAGAGACTGACAGCATGTCAGAGCTAAGATAAGCTCTATTTCAATGTGTTAATGCACAGTGAGATGTTTCACCTTATACAACATTTACATGAACAACTGATGAGATTCAGAAAAACACTGTAAGGAAGTGTGTATAAAGTGCTTACCTTGAAAAGCATTGTTTTGACTTAGCACTGACAGCACCTTACCCACATTCTTAGTTATGTTTTTATACTTACATATAAAATGAATGTTTTCTTGTCAATAGGTTAACTATTGAAATAATGCTGATTTTGGTGAACAAGGATTTGGCCTTATTTGCAGAAACAGTTTGTTTAACTGATAATAGTGATGATAGTGACTATATATAAGCTAAAAAGATAAGATAGTTTTTGCAAAATCAAGGCAGTTTGAAGGGTTCTGTCAGTTAACTTTAATATCAGACTACATTCTCCTACAAACTAAGTGCCTGTGCAGTGGTCTGACTCAGAAAATGAAGCACAGGGCTGAGACTTTCAGTGGTGACCATTTTCTGCACATAGCACAGCATGCAATGAAAACTAAAAATTCCAACAGTAATGAGAACAGGAACATATGAATTCTATTGCCTCCAACCTTTGCTAGAACTCATGATATGAAAAATATTTATCTTGTATTACTGTGAAATAGCCTTGTGACTTGAAACACTGCTACTTTTGGGTCAGTAGCAAACAACATGTTTCAAAATTTTAAGACATTTAATAATGAATGACAGTCTCTGTTGCCTACAATGTACTGCAACTAACAGACTGTTTGAAAAGCATCTGCTGTGGTGGTTTTTTTGCTGCTGAAGTAATTAAGATTTGGACCTATGGGGTTGATTAATTCTAGAAGCTCTTGTCAGACCCTGAATACAAACAAAGATTTCACCTTCTACATACTGAAGAGCAGGCAGGAATTAGCAGTACATCGGCTGCTCTCAGAATACAATGCACAAGCAGCAGAAAAATATCCCTATTGATTCTGGAATAATACTGGACACTTAAGTTACAAACAACTGAAAACTAAAATCACAATATTTACATTGTGGGAGACAGTATTGTGTGCAATGGCCCTTCCCTTACTGTGTACTCATCTGTGTGAGTACAATACTTGGTGACTCCAAGTTTATGCTGTCTTTAACTTGTGTGTGACAAATTAGATGGAATTATTTGAAAAATTGCTACAGCAGTTTTATTATTAGTGTCTCATGGTTTGCAGCAAGCCAACTTGCATCAAATCAAAAAGCCATCCTAACACACAAAGTACCATGCTGGGAATTAAGACTCAAGTGCACAATAACCTGAAGGCAGTGAAGCAGCAGACAGGAATAGAAGCACAACAAGTGGGCCTTTTTCTTTGAGACTCCCACAGGGTTTTTCGTCAACTCTGCTACAAATCATACAACAATGAAATGAAAATTATTTAAAGTAAGTCACTGCTTACCTGTAGTACCAAGAAAAAGCAGGACAGTGATCCAGTATGTCCAGAAGAGGATAAGCACAAAGAATGTCCAAAATGGCTGGAAGACTAACAGTGGCAGGTGAATGAAGACCTTGCCAGCCACATGGAACAAGGCAATGGTGAGAGCTACTCTTTTGCGCATAATTAACATGATCAAGAACAAGACAACCTGGAGGGAGAAGTTTCCAAATCACATTTTAGAGTACTGAAACAGAATCAAGATACTCTTTCACACAGTTAGGATATTCAAATACACTAAATTAACACATTATCTACAAAATCACAAGATCAAAATGTAAAACCTCTATCAGCTTCTTCTGGTAATAAATTATTTTCCAAATTATACTTTTGGTGAATTCCATTCTCATAAGTACGTATTTAGAATCATCATAGCTTTAAGCTGATGAGACAAGACCAGGTTCTATCCTCAATTATGTTTTACAAAGCAGTGAAATCAGCCAGTTTTAACCTTTAATTACCTTTAAGAAAGGTAATTTAAAATTTATATCTGACTAGGGCGTGGTGGTCTTATAGGATGTATGTATATATGTGTATAATATAGGGAGTAAGAATCTAGGAGAGGGAACAGAGAGGAACTTTTGGATTAGGAAGTGAAGCAACAAGAACAGAAGAGGAAGTCTACAATTCCTGTGAAGTTAGTCAAGCATTGTCAGTTTCCAATAGTAAATTCAGTGACTCTGAAATTAACAGCAAGGCCCAAAGAAGACAAATTGGTTAAAATGGTGTTAGTATTTCAATTCATAATGATTTACGAACAACTTCTTTCAGAAGTAGGCTAAGGACTATTAATACACTGAAATTACTAAGTACCTCTGAACTGAGAACCTAAGAAAAATCTCTTTGGATTGGCAATCCAGTATCATACCTATTCTTAGAAGTCCCTGTGGATATTTTACAGTAGATGAAAGTAGCTGCAGGCTTAGAAAGTCTCTCCTGACTTAAAATCAGATAACAGAGAACAGCTCCTAGAAAGTCTCCCCTGACTCATAATCAGGTGTTAGAGAACAATTCCTAAAAGTTAAAAAAATAGCACAATGAAAGAAAATCACTTCAACAGAAATTGTGGCAGAAATAAACTGTTCCAAAATGTGTGCAATATCACCTGGACAAAAAATAGAGATTAACAGGAAGACAAGAGCAGAAAATAATACCATCATTAGCAAAGCATACCGTGAAGACTGTAGCTGCAATGGCATAGATCAAGAGAGCCTGAAGATTGTCTTTGGCTATTTGGGTCTCAAGAGCACCAGCGGACATTCTTTGTTTAGCATAGAGCCACCACAGGACTCCAGTACCACCTATGTTTTAGTGAGAAAAGAAGAAGGATAAATAAATGAATCCTCTGTGTGATATATACCACCTAGTCCCAGAGAAATAAAACAGTTCTTTCCTTTTAAGTCTAGTCTGGTAGTGAATACTCAAAAGCACTGATGCTCAACCCAACAGGACCTTGAGAGGAGGGAGAAGTACCTAGTTCTCCTCTGCTGCCTTCTTCTCAAGTGAATATATTCTTTTCACAGTCTCACCATACTATGACCACTTAAGAGACTTGCAGAACCTTGACTCTGTGTTTTAGGGTAAACTGCATTGAAAAACTACTTCATGGAAAGCCCTAACAGTGAACAGCACAGCTCCCACTACACAGGTAATAAGAACAAAAGGATGAATAAATAGTTCTGTGGTGGGCTGTATGTATGAATGTATAGGTGTATGCAATAATGCAGGGAGTAAGAATTTAGGAGGGAAAATAGAGACAGACCTTTGGATTAGGATGTGAAATAACAACAAAGCAAGGAGTCTACTGTTCCTGGGAAGACTACAAACAACTAGCATCAGCCTGATGCTGGAAACGGCACCTTAATGATATGTAGCTAAACATGCCTCACACAATGTCTTGGACACCAGAAAAAACATTAGTAAAAGGCACAGGAGGCAAATACAATGTGAGGTACTATCTTCTCACCCCTATTATGTTAATCCTAGCCTTATGGCCAGGAAAACATTCTCCTATTCTAGCTGCTTTTCCAAGGTAGAACTTTTCTTGAACACAGATCTCCAGCCCCTCAGGGAGATAACCTCTCCTCTCTGGTACATTTCTTTTCTCTTTTAATTGTCCTTCTCTGTTCTGCAGGTATTTCTGAATCAAATATATAACCTGAGTAGGGAGGTTAGACCAGATGAGCCTCTGTGGTCCCTTCCAACCTCACTCATTCTGTGATTATGTGATTGCCATGTTTTTGCTGAACATACTTTGTTCAGGTCTAAAATGAAGAATGCTCTTTTGACACCTCCTAAACAAACAGTCAAGACTGTTCAAGAATAAGCAGTATATGTCATAAAAGATGAGGTTTTATTCAATCCATTATTTTAATGGATGTAACTTTCTAGAACATAGAAACAGATGCCAGTAAGATAAGTTATTCAACTGTTTCACTCAACATGGTTGCTCAACTTCCAAAGAGAATATAAATGAAAAAAAAAATCCATATTTTTCCTTTTCCCTGGTCATAGATTGTGAGGCCATTAATTAGAAAACCAAAGTGATCCTGAAAAAATACATATGGTCTGCTGATTTTTTCCATCCATTGCAGTCTTGAATTGCGAGAATTAAATCACTAGTGCTTCCTAATGTGATTATTTTATTTTTTTTCTTTCCATGCAGTCACCTCGCCAAACATTTTGGCTTAGCTACTCAGTAATAAGTGTAGAAAACTTTCATTTTATGAGATTAAAAGCTAATGTGACAAAATAAGAGTATTTTCACACAAGCTACCTAATTTTGGAGGAGACAACCTTTGGTCATTTCCAAGATAGCTTGCCTGGTGGCATTTCACATATGATCTAGGTCATGCAGGTGTTCCTGAGTCATACAGAAATACAATAATTTAATTAGAATTGTTGGAGAAGCACCTTTACTTCCTCTCTTCAAGAACAGGTCTTAAAGAGCTACTCAAAGAACTGAAGGGCTGATGAACATGTCAGAGTTGTAAATATATTCAGCTGCATGAGCAAGAGTTGCCCTTTGATTTCTTCATGCACCAGCTGAGGCATGGGAGTACCACCAGACACACCGAGGCTTAGCTGCCTTGCTGACCTGTTTGGAAGGCAGGTAAAGAAGTAGGCAACGTTTAGGGTTGTGCTACAAGTGCTGTGAGGAATCTCCTGCACTGTCACCTGTGGGCTCTAGTGAGCTAGGCTGACATGATGACTGACGCCAAGCAGGGTGTGCAAATATCCAAGGAGCAATGTACTCTCTGAGAGAGATCTGCAATTACTAAGGTGGCATTTTGGATGTGCGTCTGGAAAGGGACTCAAAAAAAAAAGGCTGAAGGGAAATGCATGATCCAAGTGTGTGAGAATTGTAGCTGGGCTGAGGAAATGGAGCACAAGGATTAGAACTGGGCACTCCAAGTGGGAAACAAACACAACTTACCAAGCGATCCCAGAATGACAAGAATTGTTAAAATCCAGACAAGTACTCTTGAAATGTACCTTATTATAACCATCAAAATCATGGACAACACTGCAAAAGAAGACAAATAAAATAAGCAGACTAATTACTTCAAGTAGATACAGCCTTCCTAATTTTCCTACTGTACTAAGGGAACTGCCTTCCAACAGAATTTTTACAGACAGGTTTCTTTTTTGAGGCTTACAAACTCACTGAATAGATAGTTAAGAAAATCAGGCACCTCTACAACTTCTGCTTTGATAATGTTGATTAAAACAAAGAGAGCATAAATACATTTACACGATACATCAGACACAAGACATAATGCATGCATACAGACAGAGATGTACTTAGACAATGACCAAACAGATAGCAAGGCATGACAGTACTTTGAGTCTGGTAACATGAGCACACCTCCTGAGGGCCAGGTCAGAGTCTGTACTCAAATACACATATCAAAGTGCAGTCAATATGATACCTGTGTATTCTGAAATGTCATGCCAGTTACAAGTAAAAAACTATACAGCAGCTAAGGCTAAGTGAGTGGTGTGTACAAGTACATATTTGTATTTTAACATATACACGTTTGTGTTCAGCAGTCACATGCAAGCCACTGGAACCTGGCTTTTTGAACCACAGTCTAACCCACTGTTTTAAAACAAATAATTTCTGTTTAACTATGAAATTACAAAATCTATTTTTTAAATTAACTATATGTAAATTCTGTACTAACTTCTGACTCTAACTGAACAGTAGAACTGTGAATCAGCTACTAGCTTTCAGATTTTGAACAGTTTTCTACCATTATTACCAAATACTGAAGCTGTCAAGATATAAAAATAAACAGCTTTCAAGCTACAGTTGAAAAAAATACACAATGGTCTTTTGTGTGTATGTAGAGGGGGTTAATGGTATCTAGCATCCTCCTCTTTTTCTTTCCTTTTCCCTTCCTTCTCCCCTACCCTTTTCTTCAACCACAAAAGGAAACTGAAAACAAAAGATCCCTGTATCTGATACAGCTTTGCAGTGTTTCTTTCTAAATAATACACTCTCATATGAATAGCTAATATCATGATACTCCCATTTTAGGATTTCAGATTTTATACTTTGTATGAGTAAAATAGACTCACTAGGAAAGCAATTTATGTCAGTGGGCAACATCCCACCTCAAACAAGATGACTTTGTTAAAGCAGCTCTTCAGTGCAGCACAAAGTGTCACTTGATAGGCTAGAGGCATCTCACAGCTATAGAAAAAATTCAGCACCTCTGTATTGTTGGGAATTTCCAGCTCTTCAGAAAAGGCTGAGATTTTCAAAGACCCGAAGCTTTTAATTTTGAAGGAAGGGGAAGAAGGAGGTAACATACAGTGCAACAAATGGGCACCTGATTTTCTAGTTTTCACTCTTCAAGTTCTCATATCTTTGTGCAAGTATGTTAAATGAAACAAATTAAATGCCCTACATCCAATCAAAGTGTGCTACTTTGCATTTCTCAACCTGTCTTTTTTATTTGGAAAGGGTTTATTTGGACTTGAGTTGGTAGAAGATGACTACTACAAATGGGAAAGGGGAATACTATAAAAAATTAAGAAAAAATGGATGTTCTCTTAACTATATAAAAATTAATGTTGGCTAATTAACAGCCATGCATCCTCTATCTCATAGAAACAAGAGAAACAAAACCAGTATATTACTTATGAATAAGTTACCCAGCTCCCAAATAAAATTTTTAAAAAGCATTCTGAATAATTTTCTAAGGGATTGTTGCTATTATACAGGTTTTTTGCTCATAATGTGGTTAGAGTGTATTAGTAACCTCCTAATGGAGTACACTAAGAAATAGCTAGTAATGAGAAAAACAATTACCTAGTGATAACAAGCAAAGTCCCATTATAATCTCTTTGCTGGTCATAACTCCACTAATCAGCCTGTGTAAGACACTACTGTCACTGACAAAGGTGATCAGGGCCTCTGCAAACTTGGCATAGCAGGAAATGTTCACAGGAGCACAGCGATGGAAGAATGGAATAGGTGCACTGGTGACACAAGAAAAAAAAATCAGAAAAAAAAATTACTCCTACTTAATATAAATGCCACATCAACACACAAATGAAAGGTGAATAGATGCAATCATTCTACCCTTATAACATCATAACCAGAAACCATGTGTTGAATGCACAAGTGCTGCTGAAATGAGGATGATCATAATGAAAAGTGATGCAGTTCTTACAAACAACCCTATGAGGCTGGAATGTACACTCCAATAGGATATTATTACCCTCCCACCCTTAAATGACAAGGCACAGAAAGTATATGTTCCTATTTTCCACTTAAATGTCTTTCTTTCAAGTGTCAGGTGTGAACCACTAGCTGAAACAATGCCTTTCACTCATTTTAAAATGGAATACTGGTCCATATCTGCAGCAAAAGAAATTGCAGAATAACAATACTCTTCTTGAGAGTATATATTTTGCACTAAAGGACATCAGCATTCAAAACTGCTGCCAAGCAAAACGAATGCATTTATTCCTAGCCTTTCCCCATACTAAGCTAGTTCTTGTACTGAATATTACAATCACAGTGTTTATATTCATTAACTTTCTTAGAACTACGCAAAACATGCCAGGATGCCTTTATTGTTTTGAAGTGTTTTGGAAAGGCCCTCACAAAAAACTATTGAGACTATGCACTAAACTTTGCAGAATGCTATGAAAAACCTGCTATCAAGAGAAAGACACAAAAGAGCAACAACTTTCCTTTAAAAGTGGGTGATTTTGTTTTTTAAATGTCTCCCATTTAGTAGCCATCTGCCATGGTCATAAACTATGTCAGATTTCAAAGTGGCCTATTACATAATTTGATCAATTCCCAATTACATTTCAGACATGAATTACATGTTCCTTCCTGTAATTGGATCCAATGAAAAAAAAGTCTTTTCTCTTGTTTTACCTGCCCAGTCTTCCTTACTTGAAAAATTTTGGTGGACTATACCAGCAATGAATACAATCTTCTGCAGTTTCCCCATTTCAGCAATGACCTATAAATCAACCATTTTCTGTCCTCAAGAACTACTTTTAAAGACATGTCTTTCTAAAATTCTAGCCACAATTTTAAACATGTAGTGAATAAACCAGCTGCCTTAGGCACATATTTCCCATCCATTGTTTTTCTGGGGAAAAAGAATGACATGCTGCAAACAATTAAAGTGTAACTATTCTGTAAGGAAATTGGGAGAAATTATGATCACCTGCCATTTCTAGGTAATTAATTAGTTAATCCTAGGTTTTTGTTTAAACTCACTGATGATCGCAAATTTTATAGGATTACTGTGTTGAGTGGGTAAACGCATTTGAAGATGCTCATATTGATGGTCTGCGTTTGGGTAGGAATGAACACAGCAGTTAAGTACAGAAAGTAATTATGCATTAGTCACAGTTATTAAAAAACAAACCCATAACAATGTCTGCCCTACTTAAAAGGCAGCCCATGTATCCTCTTAGCTTCTTAAAACATAACCTATTTTGGAATATGGCTGCTTATTATATGGCATATTACTGAAAAAGACTGACATTTGAGAGGTTTATTTATTGTTAACTGCTACAACTTTTCAGAAAACTTAGAGCACTTGTAAGTTGTTGCTACCAGCAAGAAAGCCCAAATTTTGAGGTGGGAGTAGGCAAAATAATGTTATTCCTGTAACCCAATACAAAAATATTCGTTTTGAAAAGGGAACAAAAGGGATTAAAGTATTCTTCAAAAATATATCGCAATGAAAGAAAACATGCTTTTTGCATCAGAGTTTATATTAGTCATCTAATATCTCTTAACCTAAAGCAATTTCACTACCTATTTTAAGTTAACTATTTTCATGTGCAGTAATTAATTGTTAAGTTTGTTTTAATTAATTAAAAAAAAAATAGGTTAGTAGTTCCTACAAGCTTTCTTGAGTAAATGGGACTCCTGAGAATCCACTTTTGAGATCTGCTTCTGCTCCAGTGGTTCTGACTGAATGAGTAGGTGAGGTAAAGTGTCCCAATAAAAAACACAATAATAGATCTATTCTCTATGACCTGCGCTATTTTATATGAACTCTTGATTATATCATGGTATATTACCTACTGACAGGGAAAAATTTCTAAGAATAGCAACATGATGCTTAATCATAAACAAGAACGAATAAAGTTGAAGCCAGTAGATGATGGTCTCAGCAGCTGTACTTTTAAAGCATCATTCAAATGAAGTTGAGATCCATCTGATTACTCAAGTACTAGATTGCAAAGAATTTTTTCCTCTCGCTACTACCCCTGTGTATGTACCTGGGTAGAAAAGCAACCTGTGTGAATGAGGAGGATTCCAATTAGAGTAACACTGCTAGCTGCTCTTTATAACCTCTGCAGGGCAGTCCCTTGGCACAGTTTGGCATAGCTGATTTAGAGATAAATGCTGCAGGGAACTAGACAGGTTTTCCTCCAGGGCCCTCTAAACATGCAGTCATGTCTACAGAAGCTGATCTAGGTGGGGTGTGGAAGAAATACATACTGCTGATTGCACTGCTAGACTGTACTACTCTGTCAAAGTTGGACATAATACCTTGAAGATGGATGGTAAGAGTCCATTGACAGCCTCAGCTGAAGGCTGTGAAGAAGCATGGTCATCAAACAGAAAACATCAAGGGACAATCTTCACACCATATGCTACCTCCATCCCATGGAACTAATGAGGATCAGAGGGTTCATAAGCCTTGACAGATTGCACTGATTTCAGCTGGGGTAGGAAGTGTCTGGTATGGAGCTTGTTTTGGATTTGTGTTAAACACAGGGTTAATAATATGGAGATGTTTTTGTTATTGCTGAGTAGGGCTTGCACAGAGCCAAGGCCTTTTGTTCTTTTTTACTGACATGCTAGCAAGGACATTTTGAGTGTGTGGGAGGCTGGGAGGAGACACAGCCAAGACAGGTGACCCAAACTGACCAAAGCAATATTCCAAACATCCAAACATGGCATCATGTGCAGGATATAAACAGGGGGAAAGAAGAGGAAGGAGGGCACGTTTGAAGTGATGGTGTTTGTCTTCCCAAATAAATGTTGCATGTGATGGGGCCCTGCTCTCCTGGAATGGCTGAACACCTGCCTGCCCCTGGGAAGTGATTAATTCCTTGTTTTGCTTTGCTTATGTGTGCAGCTTTCCTTCCCTTATTAAACCATCTTTATATCAACCAACAAGCTTTTTACCTTTTACCCTTCCAGTTCTCTCGCCAGTCCTGCTCATGGGGAAACAAGCAATTGGCTGTGGGTGTCTGGGTTGCTGGATGGCATTAAACCATGACACAGATCAAATGTGACTGTTAGGTAAGTTCTTCCTGAATGCCTCAGTCTACAAGATGTTGGGTTTTCATTTGGTTGTCTCAACAGGATGACATTTCTCCTTCAAATTACACTTACTCAAATAATTTAACTATAAAAACCTGAAAACCAGTTGTTTACAGATACAATGTTGGCCTTTTTTGCCTTAGGGCATTAAGTTCAGACTTTTCAATCTCAAAAATGCTCAAATGAATCATATATTTTAGTGATACTATATCAAAAAGGGAAAATACTACACCTACACAATAGTTTATTTAAAATAACATAAGGTCGTTTTTATGAGGAATTTACATAACATCATTAGAGCTCTGATACATTATTCTATCCTTCTGTTTTCTTACTAAGCTGTATTTATTGAGACTGAATGACGTTAGAATGCACTATGAGAAGTCAATATAATTCTGGCAAAAATTAGAACTAACAAGTCTTTTCAGTATGCAAGCTGGCACTGAAGTTTTCATTTGTTTTTGTATTATGACAGTAACATCTGTCTAGCTGGAATATAAATCTATATTGGGAAATTTTTTTAAAAAGCTAATATGCCAGCTGTCACTAATTGTCACTATAATATTTAAAAAAAAAGGTTCAGTGGAGAGGCTACCACATATACAAGAAAGACTTAAAATCAGAGTTTGTAGAACAAGTTTGTTAGAACAAATATTTACAAAAAACGTAACAGAAAACTATGCATAAGAAAAGACTCTGCAGTTATCACTCACTACTGAGTATATTTGAGAAGCTAAATTTTGAGAAAACACAACATGGTTCTTCTTGAGTTAGTGCAACTACTGACAGAAGGCTGCGAACAACACTAACACATCACTTCTTTTCTCAGCAATGCTCATCTCAGCAGGTCCAGGCAGCACAGCTACAAGAGCTCATGAAGCCATGAACTTTCCAATCCTATTTCACAAACAGCAGTGTAATGTAACACTTAAAAAAATAAACCTCAAAATGATCTGTTAATAAAATACAGCCCTCTTTTTGGTATTGAACTATCCCTATATTAGTTATTTGCAGACTGAAAGAGTAAAAACTGAAGCAATTTGCATCTATCTGACTGGCTGACGTAAGGTATAAGAAGTATAAGCTATAAGAATGCTGCAGAGAGCTGTGCATCCCTACATATTTTTTTCTCCCAAAGATTAAAAATGTTCCATGATTGTCTCAGATCTGCATTGCTGATAGGCAGCTGGCTATAGATAGGGTGAAAGGCAGTAAAACAGCTGATACTTAGAACAGTGTTTGTCATATGAGACAAGAGAATTTGGAGATAACAATTAAATAGTTTCAGTAACACATACACAGATAATTTGGGTTTTTCTTTGACTATTATTTTCACTACCTTTTAAAAACTGAATTTTAGAAATATATACAATAATACACTAAAACACCTATCTGGTAAGAGTGAACATGTGTTGGTATTTTCTAAAGTTCATGATCAAAACAAATCTCTGCTCCCTCCACCCCAAATCAGACAACTTGATCATATTACCTCTCTGGAACAGGATATTTAGGACATAACTTGGCAGCCCTTGGGTCTGTTGTATATTCTGATGGCTGTAGTTCATAGCTACACAGAGTGGATCCTGTTGAAAAGTAAAAAAAAAATATTGGTACAGAAAACAAATTTTAAAAACCACTAATATTCTTCGCAAACAGCATTAAAACTGATACAGGTGCTAATTCTGCACCTCCTCATGTCATTACCACAAGGCTTTGCTATAGTTCCTCCTGTAATGTGGTAAATCAAGCCCAACACAGCTGTCAGTAAAATACAATGACGCTCTCCATCTAGCTTTGGGTTTTCCAAAGTCTGAGTATTTGAATGGAGAACACTAACTCACAATGTGGTGTAAAAGAGGACACAAAATACTGTGAAGCCCCCCTCCCCCTACTATTCCACCATGCTTTTCTTGATCATGTTTAATGCATGAATATTGCATAACATTTATGATAGAAAGAAAATACTCCTGTGTTTGCAGGGGGTTTTTGTGCATGTGTATTCAAAATACAACTTGTCTATAGATTTCAGGGACAGAAACAAAAATAAACCGAACTGAAAAAGTTGGAAAGTTGGCTGAGAAATAACAGCTCTGCTTTACATATCCAAAACTTCTTAAAAGCTGAACTCTCTCCATAAACAAACTGGTATGGCACAGTAAAGATCAAGTTGCCTATAACAAAATTCAAACATAAATTAAGTTTTCCTTTGTACCTGACACTTGCTTAATGGAAGTGCCTTACCTAGGAGAGATTTCTTTCAGTTTATATATAATGAAGACACTGAACATCTGACCCAATGCTTCTAGGAAATCAGAAACTTCCAAATCAGATTGGAGCCCTGGTATATCAGCAATTCAGAGGTAAGGAAGCCTCCAATGATATAAGCTGCCTATCAAAAGATTAATTTCCTTCCAAGCTGCTTTCCTAATAGATTGCTTACTTCCAAGTGCAAGAGCTTTTAATACATAGCTTTTAGTGTCCTTTTCCCCTATGCAATACACTAAGGACTTATCTTAATAAGGACTTATCTGAATCTTAATCATCAATATAAATATTCAATTCCTTCCATTATTAAAGTCTCCTCTTCAGGAATAGTTTGTATAATAGAGTCCTGCAAGCTGGATCTGGATAATACATATACACTATTACCCAAAATACACCAAGAATTTTGACAAACAGCTTTATCTTGGCCTGCATTACACTGAACAAAACTATTATTTGTAGAATTTGTAGAATATTATTTGCAGAAATTTTATCTATCATTGCTACATTTGTACCTCTATGAAGAGACCTCTTCTATTCACATACTGAAACAGCAGAGAGCCTATTTAGCGGCTTCAGCTGCTCTCTATCTAAGGCAGTCACTATTTAAGTACCACTTCTACATAGTAGTTTTTTGGAAGCCAGTCCAAACCACCAAATGCACTATTGAAGAGAGACAGATCTCCTACAAAGAGAAGATAGGAGGTGAAACTTCTGAAATGCATTTTCAATTATACTTTCAATATGAATCCTTATGCCTCTGCTTGCTTATGTGGAAAACACGGCATGATATAAACATAAACAGATACCACAAAAAACATTCCTTAGATCTTAGTTGTAAATGAAGTATCTAAAATGCATCTAAATCTACAGGTTTTTCTTAAAAACGGAAGGAAAATTTACTTTTATTTTGCTCTGAATATAGGTCAAAAGGCATCCTGGCCTGTATCAGCCATAGTGTGGCCAGCAGGACCAGGGCAGTGATTGTCCCCTCTGTACTTGGAACTGGTGAGGGCACCCGTCCTATCCTGTGTCCAGGTCTGGATGCCTCCCTGCAAGAAAGACACTGAGGTGCTGGAATGTGTCCAGAGAAGGGCAATGGAGTAGGTGAAGGGTCTGGAGCACAAGTTCTATGAGGAGTGACTGAGGAAGCTGGGGGTGTTTAGCCTGGAGAAAAAAGAGGCTCAGGGGTGACCTTATCACTCTCTACAACTCTCTGAAAGGAGGCTGTAGCCAGGTGGGGATTGGCCTCTTTTCCCAAGTAGCAAAACACAGGGCAAGAGGAAATGGCATCAAGTTGTGCCAGGGAAAGTTTAGACTGGGTATTAAGAGTAATTTTTTCACCAAAAGGTTTGTCAAGCATTGGAACAGGCTGCCCAGGGAAGCAGTTGAGCCCCCATCCGTGGAGGTACTTAAAAGATGTGGAGAAATGAAGCTTAGGTAAATAGTTTAGTGGTGGACTTGATGATCTTAAGGGTGTTTTCCAGCCTTATGACTCTCTGGTTATGATTCTAAGGCGAGAATAAAGAGCTCTATAGGAAGAAGAAGGATATGTGTTATGTGGACAAGTGTACATAGATTCATGACACAGTGTTTGGGGCCAGCTTGGCCATTCTGCCAAATGACCAATGTGAACTACAGTTTTAAGTGTCTTATGAAAAGGTCCCCAGATCTAAACAAGCCTAAGGGACAGGGCTGGTCTGTGGATGCCCATGCTCCCTTTGACTTCTAGCAGTTCAGGCATGAGAGAAAAAGGGCAGGATTTACTATGGGGAGGAAAGGCAACTCTTTGTATAAAT
Source organism: Melozone crissalis (assembly GCF_028551555.1). Classification (NCBI taxonomy): domain Eukaryota; kingdom Metazoa; phylum Chordata; class Aves; order Passeriformes; family Passerellidae; genus Melozone; species Melozone crissalis. The sequence goes on along the minus strand of NW_026535783.1, from coordinate 30,700,787 downwards.
ATGCATCTGAAGACCTGTTTGGATCACAAGCATAAACGAAGCAAAATCAAATGCCAGACACCCTGATGCGCATACAGGTCACAAGCCATTCAAGTAGGACCTGTATGGTAACCTAATACACTCCAGGATGTAGAGCCAAACGGAAACACCTTGGTAGGTCCCTCTGGAAGCCAACAGTATATTCCCTCCTGCCATGCCTGACAACTCAGGCTGCCACTACCATGTCTTGCCTGGGAACTGCTTTTGGGCTACTCTGGATCTTTTCCCTTTAGATGCCTAACTCACAGCACACTTCTTTAGTCACAGTCAAGCAGAAAAATATTTTCATGTAGCTTGTCAAACAAAAGATCTTAACTACCGTGCCTTTAAAGAAACTACCAGTCCCACAGCTGAAATAACGCCCATGAGATTATTTGTCCTTTTGTCCCAAATTATTAGAAACTCTAACTATTCCAGTAAATATTTATTTATTTATACTCTGAAAACTTTCTCTAATACTGTGTAAGAGAGCTTTAGAACTCAAATGTGTGCTTGAATTATGTCACTTTACACTTAAAACTGATTTCTTCACAAAAGAGCCTGCGTGCATCACTGAATAGAAATTTACATTTTCTAGGGTGAGAGAGAAGAATGAACAGCCTTGTCAAACCTTCCACTCTATATTAGTTACTCTGGGTTAGCAGAGACCAACATAGCCAATCTTTTTGTTGCTGTTCAAGTTGGTAATGCCAGAAAAAGTTGAAGGAAACATTTGTGTCATCTTGCTGAGACAATTAGTTTACCAAAGATACTACTTTCATTCCTAAATTAGTATCATTAAAATATTTCAAAACCAGTATGAGCAGGATACAGAGAACAAACTAAAAGATCACTGATATAATACACCCTTTGCTTCCTACAGCAATGCACATATTTCTTCTGGAGAAACCCTTAGGCAAATGACATCAAACTGTCCTACAAGGATTAGATTTCAGATCCCAGCATGTTGTAACATTAAGAAAAATACTTCTAAACTATGCAGAGCATCAGTATTTGGGCTACTGGTGAGCACAGAGTAGTGTGCCCGACCTGTGTGCACACTTTGGCCCCACAATCCTGTTATTTGGTGGTTTCACACACAAAGTGATATCATGGAGACATACAAACATTTCTGTTTCATGGTTTCTTTTCAATGAATAGAATTGCTCCAGCCACTAGAATATACTGGAGCCATAACTGGAGCAAAGTACCTCAAAAGACAAACTTCCAACCTAGCCGTAGAATAGAAACTTCTTTTCAAAGCCTCCTTTCTGTTTTGCTGAGGTTTGGATTAGTAAGGAGCTAAACAGCCATTATCTCTGGCACTCAAAGAAAACAGCTATATTTACCCCAATCTTATATTTAAGATGCTGTAGAAAGCCAGGACTTTTACTTCAAAGATTCTTTCTAAATGGGGAGGCAAATTTTTGAAGGTCTTGTGTGCTCAGAAGACACAGTGCACAGAAGATAGAACACTCTGCTTTCCACAGCAATACAGTAAACAGGAAGGTCCAAACTAACCAAAGGTGGTTAGGTAAAAATACTTTTAGAGACCAGAGCTCCAGTACAGCTTTCCTTCCTGCATTTGCCTTGCTGTGAACCAACAAACAAACCCCTACTAGAGCAGCATTACTATTCAAGAGTTTACAGCTTGAGAAATGGCAAGATTTCTAAGTCATCCAAAAAGAGGAGCAGTCCACAGAGGACACCAATGACATTCATATTCCCTGACTTACAGTAGTGGAAAGCATACAAGGGGTTTTGGATTCCATTCTGGGAATTCAGCAGTGTCTGCCCATCTATCAACACTTATTAACAACAACTAAAACAAGGACTTCAATATCTAGAAACATGGACTCATATTCAGAGTCAAGGACTTAAGCGCGAAAAATACAAAACTATGCAGAGACAACAGGGATAGCTTCAGTACCAGGAGCAGCACAGTCACCTTAGGAGTTTAGGAGTATGTTCCTAAACTGGCAAAGCACAGTTCGAGAGACTACAAACCACTGTTTTGACAGAGTAATTTAGATGAACTTCCATTCTGAGTCTGATATCGTGCATGTATTGTGCACTTACATGGCATGACACATGTGACATGTTTAATGATTTCTTTGCCTGTGTCTTTCACACTGGTGATGAGCCCAGAAGGCCCCAGTGCCCAGAGCTGGAGGACCATGGCAGGGAGAATGATAAACTTCCAGTTGACCCCAAATTTGTGTGGGATCTGCTGCTCCAGCTGGATCCTCATGTATCTATCTGGCTTTATGATGGCATTCATCCAAGAATACTCAAAGAGCTGTTTGATGTCATTGCAAGGCCTCTCTCAATTATTTTTGAACAGTCTTGGGTATCTGGGGAGCTCCCAGCTGACTGGAAGCTGGCTAAGACTGTCTCAATGTTCAAAAAGGGCAAGAAGGATGACCCTGGAAACTACAGGCCTATCAGTCTCACTTCACTGCCTGGTAAAATGATGGAGAAGATTATTCTGTGAGTTCTGAAAAACACCTGAATGACACCACAACCATTGGCAGAGCCAGCACAGCTTCATGAGAGCAAAGTCCTGCATGTCCAACATGACTACCTTCTAGGACAGGCTGGTTGATCATGGGAAGCCAGATGATGTGATCTTTTTGGATTAAAGTTTTTGATACTGTCTCTCAGTCTCTCAGAGGACCTTTTTGCAGAAAATGTCCAGCCCACAGCTGGATAAACACATCATGTGGTGGGTGAGCAGCTGGCTCAGGGGTCACGCACGAAGGGCTGCAGTGAATGGGGTGACATCAGACTGGTGTGACCTGTTGTTAGTGGGGTTCCACAGGGCTCCATCCTTAGGTCTTATCTTCATCTCATCCTCTGCTCTTGAACATCTTAATAAACAACTTGGACACAAGACTTAAAGGCCCAAAGTAAGTTTGCTGGTGATACAAAACTGGAAGGAGACATTCACTCCCTTAAAAGCAGAGGCCTTGTAGAGAGGAGTCAAAAAATGAGAGGGCTGGGAAATTATCAACTGTATGAAGTTTAAGAAAGACAAATACTGGATTCTACACCTAGGAGAGGAAAAACCTGGAAGTATGGACAGACTGAGGAATAAGACCCTGGAGAACAGTGCTGCAGACAGGGACCTGGAGGTCACTGTCAAGGGCAAGTTGGAGATAGGTGAGCAGTGCCCTGGCAGCCAGGAGGGTCAGCTGTGTCCTGGGGTGCATCAGGCACAGCATCACAGCTGGGCAAGAGAGGGGATTGTTCTGCTCTACTCTGCACTGGGGGCAGCCTCATCTTAAAGGCTGGGGGCAGCTTTGGATGCCACAGTATAAAAAAGATACTAAGTGCTGGAAGAGTGGCCAAAGGAGGGCAACTGAGATGATGAAGAGACATGAGGAGAAGCTGTGTGAGAAGTGGCTGAGGTCACTTGATTGGTTCAGCCTGGAGGAGACTGAGAGGAGACTTTATCACAGTTTGTAACATCCTAGTGAAGGGAAAAGGAGGAGCAGGGACTGATCTCTTCTCTGCAGTGAGCAGTGAAAAGACCTGAGGGAATGGCCTGAAATTGTGTCAGGAGAGGTGTAGGTCAGGTTCACCCAGAGGGTGGTTGGGAACTGGAACAGGCTCCCCAGGGAAGTGGTCACAGCACCAGGCTAACAGAGTTCAAGCAGTGTTCAGACAATAATGTCATGTACATAGGTATGATTTTTGGGGTATCCTATGCAGGGCCAGAAGGTGGACTTCATGGTTCCTTGTGGATCTCCCCAACTCAGCACATTCCATAGTGATTGATAACAGACTTCTAAAAAGCCATATGATGAAGTAGAGCTTATAGTTCAAAAACTTAGTATTTTATTTCATTGCCTCCTTTACAAGTAACATCCTATTAGTTCATTAAGTTCTCTGACACAGGAATAAAACTCATAGACACAGAAATGTGCATAAATGTTAGCAGCAATGAGACTGTTAAAATCACAACTCACCTCTGGACTTTCAGCCCAGCTCTACTCTTGAGTTCTGGGTGTTTTATGACTAAGTTCACCAATTAAAACTTAGTTAACATTGTGAATACATGACTCACAGATGACTATGCTTGACCAACCAACCCATGCAATAAAGGCTAGAGTATGATATTGATACTGATAGAGGTGCAATTCAGGAAGGACAAAGCTCCCAGACTCTCACAAGGACAAAATTTTTAACACTTTTCTATATTTCTCACCCCAGAACTTGCCTGAAATCCATATGTCAAACTCTATCAACTCTAAATTGTTAATCTCAAACATACTAACCATTCAAAGCTTCATGCAATGAGACAACTTGGTATGCTACAAATAATTGGATATTACCTTAGCATATTATGGACTAGAAACGCAGCATAGAAAAGCGGCAGCTTAAAATACTGTCTCATGTATATAGCTGCTGCAAATTCCAGAGCCAAAAACCACAGAACTGGTAGGGTGCCAAATACTACTTCCACAGAAGGTGGTATTTACTATTCTTTGCTGAGTTCTGTCAGTAAGAAAACAATGCTGCACAACCCCAGAAAAAGCATGCTTATGGCAAGTAATTATACGATACTCTCTTCATGGACTCCTGTCAAATGGAAAAGGGTTCAGATCACCATGAAACAAACCACATCATGTTGACCAGACTCTATTCTTTGACTGCTAGGCCTGACAATAGTAATTTTAGCCAATCTACAATTATAGGAAGTAATTCTACTCAGAACACAAGCACTAAGCACAGAAGTTTACGATTGTATAAATTTCCTATTTACCTATTTTAGAACAAAAATATTCCAAGAGCAGACACATAATGACTAAGAAAACACAAACTCCACTTCTTAGCCAGAGATTTTAATGGGGTCTAAAGTATCAGATGAAGTGGAAGCACCAGAGGATTGCACAAACATACCTAAACATTGCTGCTATGCCTTTTGCAAATTGAGCAGGAATAGAGATAGAAGACCAATAAGGACAGAACTGAACCTTGACAACTAAATCTGATTTCTGGGCCCTAGCAAAATAGTGATGCCTTGAGATAAGTAAAAAGGCAAGGACAGACCACTCTGCAGTCAGGACTCATCAGATTAATATGACAGAATTGTTCTCAGAAAAGAAAAGCTTCATTCTCTTCTACCCACTGCTGCCTTCCAGAAGCACAGTAGGTGTTTTCAAGGAAGAAAAGTAAGGTTTATATGTATCTTTAGCTCTAGTTGTTGCAGAGAGATGTATCATCACTTCTTTAAAACGATGAGCATCAAAGGGCAGGAGAAATTACAGATGCTTTTATAAATAAATATGGGACTGAAGTGAAAGTAAGCATTCTGCAATGCCTGCAAGAATATTCCAAGAAAGATCAATCACAAAACCTCATTAGTTAGGTCTTCAAAAGTCTCTAGAATTGAAGACCACAAAGAGAGCTACTGTGATAGATCTTAAAACATGCTGTTACAAATAAGAGTATGGAAAAAAGAAAATCTTGATTCAGAATTCATGTATCCATATATATAAGTATTTTGAGTTGTAATTAAAAAAATAAGACAATACTCTTCACTTTCTCCTATTCTTAACAGTACAGAGTTGAAAAATATTAATTTACCTATTCCTCCACTCATATTTTTTCCAGTGCTAAATAAAACCAGCTACTCTGGAATCAAATTAAGAATACATCTAGTCAAGTAGCAGATGTTTCTCCTACCATATCTTTAGCTCTGCACAACTTAAAACTAGTGATAACTAAACACCCAAAGAGAGTTTGTATTTTCTATTCTAAGAGAATTATTCTAAGAGTTCATCTTTTTTTTGTTTTTGAAATATCCTCATGGCAATTAACCCTAACTTGTGGGCAAAAAAATCTGTCTCTTTGATGCTTAGTGATTTCATTTTGATCTCTAGTTTCACATTACTCAGGTTATGAGATGAAGGAACAATAATTTTTCAACCTTCTCAAAGATATTCCTGCTTTTAATGACTTTACTCTTCCTGATAGTTTTCTCTTCTACAGACAGAGGAAATCACTGGTCCTTTTATAATGATAATCCTTGTTTCCCTTGTCAGTATGTATGTGTATATATGTACAGTAGGTGAATACATGCTGAGAATATACATATTTAGGTTTGTGTACAAATTTTAAAAAAAATAAAAAAAGGACTAAAACACAGCCTTTATGATGCCAACATAGCAGGAGTTTACAAAAAATGCAGTCCTCTTAACAATTCATAAACATTACACTTTCAGACAATGCTGCACCTCCAACTTAATCCTCTTGTGATCCTCAGTAGTTTCACAATCTTTTCCCGAAGTATCAATAACCACTTTAAATTAAAACACCACTTGCATAACAATAGGTTCCCACCCCTTCATTCTGGGGACATTCCTTTAGATTTGACATTTTATTCCATGCAATTGATAGCAGCGGGTTTTTCCATATAATTCTAAATTTCAGTGGTACAACAGACATGACCACATTCAGTAGTCACAACAAGATTTATAACCTCATTGTTTCTTCCCCTTTCCAAATGGTTTATTAATGTGATCAATGACACAACACAGCATTATTGGAGGACTCCACATGCTGTCACTTTCTCTTGAGCAAACAATTTAATTCTAACTAGAGGATACATTTGCAGTACAACACAAACCTGATGGACAGTTCAGGTAACAAGACAGAGTACCAGTAGATGACTCTGAATCTCAAAACTGCTCATAATGTACTTTTACTCTAGTCAATAAAAAAATGACACTCAAAATTAACATACCCAGGTTTCCAAAGACCTGTGGGTGCAGAATTGCTTTAAGCATAAGGTATCTGTAACTAACACAGTACATCGTACTTCAGGAAAATCACAAGAAAAGGATTAAGTTTTAAGCAGCATACTCTCACTGAAAGCAAAAGCAAGGAGAAAAAGAGCAGACAAAAAATGTCAGAAGCTCACAGTGACCCACGTAACAGCTATTTCTAAACCAAGTGCCAACAGGAACACATGAATATCATTATCTTCAAACAAAAGAAAAATCCTTTTTGTTTCGCCTGTGGTTCCTTCTAATAGCTCAGAGATATCACCTGCTCAGATTTAGCAGACTGATTTCCTTTATTGATCTATTTCAGGTCAGTCTCTATAGCAAATTTAATGAAGCATTCCTCCGGCTCTGTGCGGACACAGGCCACTAGCCTGGTCTAGCTACAGAATTCTGACAACAGAAATGCTTGCCACAATGCTGCAAAATAAAAATTTTATTTTAGGTTCTTAAATATGCATTTGTTATTTAAACAACAAATAGGAATAGTAGTTCCCACACTGAGTAGGCACTACAGTTATTACTGAATTAAACACAATGGAAATTATAGCCACTTGTCTAGTGTTTCTCTTTAATAATGATACTTCATTGTTCATTTGGCACAGTCATACATTAATTATACCTTCAAGGATATTTCAAAATGCTTTAGCAAGTCCTTGAAAACATCAATGCAGTATTTCATGGACATCAAGTTTTGAAGCACCAATTTGGTTTCTGGGAAAGACAGCTTTCAGTCACACTACTCAAAATACATAATTTTTTAAGGGCAAAAACCAACAAGAACATTGAACCACAAGTACTCTGTGCCTGAGCTGTTATATTGGGTGAGAAAATCCTGGGGAGAGCAACAGCACTCAGTTCACAACATATAACATTCTCAGTTGTGCCAACTGTTAGCTCTACAAAATCAAGTACTAGCATGGCTGTTTGAGAACAGCATTGCAACATTTCTCAGGTAACACTGCATCTTCCTGTGCCACTTTCAGGAGTTGCTCCAGAATACTTCTGTATTTTACAGCTTGCATCTCTGTACAAGTCAAGATCTGAGTGGACAAGTGCCCAGCTTTCTTTTTCCCTTTTTCCTCCTCTTGTAAAAGGTCCCAGTTGGTTCCAGTTTTCAGGGTGTGAATTATTGTGAAGACATTAAAGGTATGTGCTTTCTTGTGTTCTCAAAATCAGCTTGGCTTTGCAAGGGATGGGCTTCTTCTCTTTCTTGATGGGAAGGTACTGCAAATGCAGGACCTGACTGTGAGAGGCCAAGTGAGGTAGGGGTGGGAGTGAAGTTATTGCCCTGAAATGGTGCTGTGTTATTCACAAAAATCAGCTCCTTTTCCCAAATTACAGCAGAAGAACAAGGGCATCATTACTGATTCAGAAAGCTAAAAGGTTGCTTTACCATGAAATGGTCTTCTTGCCTCAAGCAAGCATTTTCCCTGCCCTAAATGCTTATTTATAATCTCACTTGCAGAACTGCACAACAAACGTATGAGCTCTGCCATACATGTTCTGAATCTTTGGGATTGGTAGTTCTGTCCTTTTGTGTTGAGGCAATCAAGTGCATGCCTCACTTTAGTAAAAATACTATAAATGCTAAGCTAGCTGCAAATTCATATGTGGTATTGATAAAATCACTAGTCAATACAAAGATGTTTTAATATGCTTTACTGTTACAGGGCTTGCAAGGGTTTTTCAGGGTGAAGAGAGAGGCGAAAATGTTGACTTCATGTTCAGAAGGCTTGATTTATTATTTTATGCTATATACTACGTTATTACTATGCTAATAGGAATAGAGAGAAAAGTTCTCAGCAACTGGCTAAGCTAAGAATAGAAAAGGAATGAATAACAAAGGTCTGTGTCTCAGCAGAAAGCGAGAACAGCACTGCCGTGAGTGGTCAGTAAATCCAAACATCCACAGGAGACCAATCACGGACGCAACTGTTGCATTCCACAGCAGCAGATAACCATTGTTTACATTTGTTGCTGAGGCCACAGCTTCTCAGAAAGGGGAAAAATCCTAAAGAAAGGATTCTTATGAAAATATGTCTGTGACACTTTACAAGTTACAGCTCTTCATAAAGACGTTTAGATTAAAAAACACATTTATTTGAACTTACCACACCACTGCTTGGTGGGCAACTGAGGCACAATAGGTGATTTCTTTGGGCTGAGGAAGGGTTCTTAAGCTGTAATTCCTTTATGAATTTCAAGATGCATGGACAAGTAAGGTGATTTCAGGGATGGCATTTGAGCCAGGTGAAAACGGCCAACTCTACAAAAGCACATGCCACAACCTACACAATCTGTCACCAGATAATTGCTATTTTCAGGATGGAGAAAGGGTTAAAACTTTCAGAAAGGCTCAACAGAGCAAAATTAAGAGCTGACTGCATTCTTTACCTATACATTTAAAACATTACAGGGCGGTTTGGGGTTTTTTTGGAATGTTAGAATTTGTGAGCCTGAGAAAATTTAGTACCAATTATCACAAAACCAAACAAATTTGTCCTCCTTCTTCAGAACTTGACAGCGGAACTCTATTTTCTAACTATACATCATCACAAACACAGAAATTGAAATTAAGCTCTTTGCAGTCATGTTCAAGGTCCTCAGATTTCATTATTACTATTACTATTTTTACAGTGGAGTTAATGGTCACTTAAAATGGACTGCCAAACCTAATCCTAGCATAAATTAATTGAAATCCACTATCATAGCTACAAAATAGATCTCAGAAAAATTATTCTGCTTACTGAACATTACAGTTTTGGTATTAATTCACTGTTCTTGCTCTGCTAAAAGGCTGAATCACAGTTGAACTTTATTACTATATAAATGCAACTGTTAAAATCATCAACAATTAAGCTGTTCATTTGCTGCAAAACATCATTTTTTGTAATTTCCATAGATTGGTGAAAATTTAAGCAGAAATAAAACATGAGGGTAACAATATTTCTCTGAATGGTGCAATTTTAGTCATGCACAGACTTCCTCTATAAAACGAAAGCTCATTTTGGTAAAATACCTGTCTTTGACAAGTCATATATATAATGAAAATTGGGAATTGAACTCATTAGTGATTTTGTTCTGCTCCAGCACCAGTTTTCATACTTTTGACCAAGCTCCTGGAAACTGAAAAAATTGCCTGTCATGTTAATTTTTTAAAAATTATCTTAAGGTTTTAAAATCTAAAGCCCTAAGGAAAATAGAATTAGAACAAAGACTCATGAGGACAAGATGCAGCATATCATGATTTGGGAGGAGTGGTCTTTGTTGTACTTTAAAAGATAGTTATACTGAACATATGTCAGGCACAATTAATAAGAGATTTAACTTATAGAAACACCATGTTGGTCATAAAGAAAGACATGTCTGAATTCCATTCCTTCAAGAGGTACTTAAACTCCACCACAAATGACCTTCACTACATACTAACAAAGAACTGGCCTGTATTAGTTAAAAAAAACACAGCATGCTCAGAGAAGGAGTAAAGAATGTAGTAGATATATTACTATTTTCACTTGTAATTGACAACGGTGCACCGATCACAGGAAGAAGCCGTTTGTGCAGCTCTGCAAAAGCTGTGATGCCTTACAGTAGTTCAGCTTCCTGATTCAGCTGTCAGAACCCAGGCATGCAGGTACAGTGCAGTGGGAGACCAAGGGCACTAACAGTGACCCCAGGACCATTTCAATTCACTCTGCTTTCAAACAAGAGTACTCACATATGTAGGGGGATACAGTATGGGTAAATGAAGATGGTATAGAATATAATCTTATCTCCTAAAGAGCTGCAGCTGTGCCAATTATTAAGGAATAGGAGCAGGCCTGATTTTAACAGGCCACACCTGTAGCCAATCAGAAGAGTGTTATAAAAGAGTGGATTGGTTGGTTGAGGGTAGCTGGAGTCAGTTGGCTGCTGTGAGGATAGGGAAGAGTCAGTGCCTGGAGGAAATGCCTACAAGAAACACCAAGGAGGTATGAAACTCTAGCAATATGGAACCTTTGCAATGTACTGATAATAGAACTCTTGCAATATAAAGACAACACACATAACCTGTGCTATTACAGAAATAAACATTTCCATTTCTTTTATGAAAAATAATCAGTTCCACTGCCTTGAACTAGGTCATCCAGACTGTCTCATTTTTAGTCAAGTACCTTGCACAGAACTATTACTGCATCATTTTAAAAGATAACTTTAGGACTGATACCACACACTAGGAAAATGTTCCCACTTGAGTAACTAAAAGCTGCTAAAATTACCTCAAATTAATTATATATCTTTATTTTGTATGTCCAAAGGTTGATTATTTCCATGCATTTTATTCCACTGACTGCTAAATGGGAACTGAGCTAGTAATGTCAGTATTACTACAACAGAAAAAAAGTACAGCTCTTATGGAAGACAAAGTATAATATTTCCTTTGTTAATGCAATTCGTTTCCTTTATACTTCCTTTTTAAAGAAAAGCATAAGAAAATGAAACAAAAAAACCACAAAAAAGAACAGCACAGTAGCATTGAATAAAAGCAGGAATATTTTCACACACACTGCCATACTCTGTGCCACAAGTGCCATTAAACAGCAGCACAGCTCTAACGCCCTGTACATGAGAACATTTAAACAGCACTACTGTTAAGCAGCAATGTCAAAATATTTCCTTAGAAGCTGGAAACATATATAGTCAGACATTGCCTCAAATGTTTGTTACATTTTGCACTCCTATTTTAAATACAAGCTTTCCAAACTGCCCAAGACACTATCATACTAAAAGATACAGTAATGTTTTAGCTTAATGAAAAGAGCACATTATTTCCATTCATATTTCTTAATACATATTTCATTTTTAGCTCAGCTAACACATGAGTCTTTTTTCAGGTCCTGCAAAACATGAACAAAGACAAACCTATTTTTTTCATACCATTAGTTTCTGCAAACTTCTGTATATCAGCCAGAGTTTTCAATTCTTTCCTTGGGCAAGCTGATACACACAAGGCAATAGACTTAATCTTCTGATGTACTAGATCAATGTTGCATGGATCCAAGAAGAATACATACCTATGGAAGGAAAAAAGATAAATTACTTCTATTTTAATTAACAATTACACTGAACAAAATTTCAAACTATGGGATTCAGTCAAGACTGAGTGATTCGGTCCACCCAGAAATATAGGAAATTTGATATTATTGTAACTGTGTGGATCAAAAGAATTTATGTACTCAACATATGCACAACAAATTTATTGGTATTTATGTACCTCTGGATCACACAAAAAGGATGTTTAACTCTACCTGATTCAAGTCCATTCAAATGGTGCTACTCACAAAAACAGTAGTAGTCCTACAAAGACTCTTCACAGATATGAGTCCAAACATTCATAACCCTTTACTCCAACCTTAAACTTGACTTAGAGAATTCAAAATTTTTTCCAAAAAGAGCCAACAAACCAAATAAAGTCACTCTTATTCTGCAAAAACAAAAGGTCCATGGCTATATTAATGAATACACATAATACCAGTAATTAAGAACAGCTTTTCAGTATAGATTGATTTTTCCATGTCATGGCTGAATTAATTACTTTGGTATTTACTTAGAAATAAACTGTCTTCACATATTTTAAGCAGAATTATCTAATGCTTACGTGCAGTATTTTAAAGATATTTTACTTGCTAACTTTTCACAATGAATGTAATTTAAAAATCCAATGCATGAAGTACCTATTATAGATTCTTAACTAACATCTCCTGGCTATGTATATGTTTTATGACAAACATTAAACCTACAGAATTTCCAGTGATGATATAGTAGAGATGCTTTTCTCTTTGAAAGTTGAACAATTCTTAAATCCCTACAATTCTGGTGATGGAGTATGCATTGAAATATTCTCTTCATATTACCTAATATCATATGAAAACACCAGAAATCTGCCACATAAAATGCCATTTCTATTTTTGTAGTCCTCATGATGGGAATTCATTCTGCAGCCAGTAAAAATCCCTTTTGCTCCTAAAAAGCATTTAGGTCCTCCCTGAACACCTTCAGGCTATATGCTAATTGCTGTCTACTGTTCTATTACCCAGTGTCAGTGTACAAGAATGATTACTACATAGTACAATCTTCCTTAGAAGTCCATCAAAACTCATGTCATCTAAATCAACTGTAACATAGTAATAGATTACTTGCATTCTTAAAACATGAAAATAATTTTTTGTTAATATCTTGACAAAAGTCAAGAAGTCTGAGGAACAAGTGTAAAAATGAAAATTCTATCATGCAAACACAGTAAAAGTAACTGCATGCAAGCAATAAGCCACAGTTTTCCCTTAACTTCAAGGAAAATACTCTTGAGTTGATACCAGGACATGAAATAGCTGTTTTAATTGAAGTTCCTCCAGTTGTTATCCTATACAATGAGGGTATGCGGCAGAAGAGTGTCTACTTCTTTGAGGGTATTTGGTCAAAGGAGCTACAAAGCAGAACCTACAGAGTTAAACTTGACTGATATGGCAAGGGAGGCTAGGATGGGAACAAATCTGGTCAGTCTCACTAAGTGGTAAGGACATGTGGATTATGAAAATTTGATGATGATTTGGTGATTTTTCAGATAGTCTTATCTGGCTAAGGACTTTGCAAATTGAGAAAAGGAAAAGGAGGGAGACAATCAGACAAAAAACTTATCCACTTAATGTTAGTAATAACAATAATCAGAAAGAAACCCTGACAATGACAGCAATTGATGGGCTATCAAGAAACTGCAGACAGGGACTATGCGATTGATAGGGATGCAAACTCTTAAGTACAAAATGTAGGAAGGGTCAGTGGGACCCTGCTAACAGCAAAGGGAACATGCACAGGACAGGGCAGCAGACACAAGGGTGTAAAAGGGAACAGTTACATGCAAGTTGATGTTGGTCAGTATGTTATCTAACCTCAGCACCTGATCACTGCAGTCTATCTTGCCCTATTACTAAAGCTTTTAACTCTCTCTCTGCATAATTCCAGTCTCTATACAATGTGCACGGATGCTGCAAGTGCTGCAGAGATTAAGCGACAGCTACTGGGGGGACTGACATGGGTGTGAGGGATTTGGTGCCAGCAGCAGGAATCAAACCAGGTGTTTGGGTGTCACAGCAATGTGGTTTTAGCTACCGAAGTGAGTGGGGTCTCGGTGCCAGTCGCAGGGAGGGGTCTTGGCAATGAGCTGCTGGGGTGAGAACAATGTGTGCCTACAAAAAAAGCAGCTACAGAGGTCACAGACTCAGCATAGGTGGTCACTGCCCTTGTGGTGCTGGCTATTGATGGGGCTGAGCATCTGTACCTTCTCCAGAACAATTTATTCAAATTATAGAAACATAGAAAATCCTGAGTTGGAAGGGACCCTGAAGGATCACTGAGTCTAGCTCCGAGTATGGAGCTCTAGGTGAGAAGTGTTGGGTGGGCAGAGGGTCTTTTGTGTTATCTGGGGGAAACTGTGGGTCTGGGGTGCTTGTGGAATGAGTGCATGAATGTTAGGTACTTAGCACCAAACTGGATCAGCTGCTGAGAAGGGGGAACCCATAACGTGGATAAGGCGCTCTGCTAGTACTTGGAGAATCTGCAACATTTCTGAGCTTGTGAACCTGGAAAGTGCCATGTGGGTGCCTAGTGACCTTCTGCACTAGTGACATTCTGCCACTGTCAGCCTTCCTGCTTTCATCACTAGGAGGAGGAGGGGACATGACTGGCTCTGCTTATGAGCACCACTGTTGAAGACAGCACCTTGTCACTGCCAGTCTGTGTAACCAGCTATGTCAATGTCCCATATGTTACTTTCCATCCACATCCCTCAGCCTCCGATCTCAGCAGAGACCCTGGGCTCTGGGAGCTGTGGAACTGGACTCCAATTCCTAGACAAGAGGGTCCTCTGAATTTCCCCACGGAAACCAAATCAGGAATGTCACTATTAGCAAGATAGAACTCATCCCACTTCTACCATTATTTCAATTCAAGGGTCAAGCTATCATTTTAATCATCAGAATATTTTGTAAAATAAATGCTACAATGCTAACTCACACTTGGAAGTTTAGAAATACAATGCAATTACAGCATCCTATACAGTTTTGACAGAAATGCGGGCACAGCCTTAAAGAGCACATGAAATTCAAACACTACATTGTATGGTGCACAGAAAAGAGCCGCACAGAAAACTCCAGGTTATCAAATCTGTGGTCTCGGAAAACACAAGTAAGATAAGTAAGATTAGTCTTACTTCAGCACAGCTAAAACAAGAACCAAAATTTGAGGAACCAGCATTACAGAAGAAAAGTTAATTTTTTTTGTTTATAAAGCTTATATGTAGAAGACAAGTGATTTTACTGCAGAAAATTTCATACTGTGAAACCACAGGACAGGTTTTGTTTCCCTCTAGAAGAATGTCATTGCATGCTTTGTGCTGCAATTTCAGTTATTTACAGTCAGCAATAGACTAGTTTTCTAATAAGGAAATAACACATCAGCAATACAAAGGCAGACGTAAACAAAGTAATCATATTGTTAGAAATGCTTCAATACTGCAAATGAAAATATGTTTGCTATTTGAAAATCAATATAGTAGACTTACAACAAAGGTACATTTATGCATCTTTATGAAGTACCAGCCCTGTAGAGAAGGACTTGGATGCAGCAGTGCATGAAAAATTGGACATGACCTGCAACCCAGAAAGCCAGCTGTATCCAGGGCTTCATAAAAAGAAACATGACTGGCAAGGCAAGTTTTACTCTGCCCTCAGGGGGGCCCCCAGCTGCACCCAGCTCTGGGTTGCCCAGAAGAAAGTACAGAAGACATGAACAGTGCAGAAGAGACCCATGAAAATGATGAGAGGGCTGGAGCATACGAAGGTGTGCTAAGAGAGTTGGGGCTGTTCATCTGGGAAAAGAGATGACTGTGGAGACAACTTCTGGCAGCTTTCCAGTACTTATAGGGGGCTTCTGTAAAAGACAAATTGACTTTTCACAACAGCAAATAGTGAAAGGACAAGGGGGAGTGGCTTTAAAGTAAAACAAGGTAGAATTAGAATGATAGAATAATTTTTGTTGAAGAAGACCCTTCACATCCTCTACTCTAACAGTAAATGCACTGCCAAGACCACCACTGAATGATGCCCCTAAGCGCTAAATCTACACATCTTCTAAATACCTCAGGAATGGTGACTTAACCATGTACTCAGGCTTGATAACCTTTCTAGCAAAAAAAATTTGTCATAATGTCCAATCTATACGTCCCCTTGCACAGTGTGAGACCATTTCCTCTCATCCTGTCACCTGTTACCTAGGAGGGGAGATTGATTCCTCCATCCTTTCAGGTAGCTGTAGACCAATAAGGTGAAACAGAGAGCTAGTAATTCTGAGCATTAGTAACACTTAGACAAAGCTAGCATCTTAAATATTACCTAAAAATTAACAACTAGAGTGTACAGCCTGGAGCATGTTATAGGAGCTGTAATGAACATACTGCAACATGGAGTACAGAACCAAGCAAAGTCCCCCAGAAAAACAGTGTAAGAGGATATGAAGATGACTACACAGAAACCACTTAGTAACACAACAGCAAACCAATGAAAAGCAAGACCACTCCAGGCCCTAAGAGTGCTCATATTAATAATTTCCCAGGTATTTCTTTGTTCTGGCTCTCTTTTTTCAAGGCACATAGACTGAGCTACCAGATATCATAATTGATCTGTGTCATCTAATGGAGATAAGAGTCAAGTGTCAAAAATTTCTCAGCAGTAGGGCATACACAGTTTCAGTCAATCAAATTCTCTGTGTACATGCTACAAACCATCCTGAAAACCTGCATTTTCCCATTACCTAAAGTTCAGGCATTTCCTGGGAGCAAATGCATGTGCTCAGGCAGAATGCCACCCTAGCTATTCTTCATAGCATCATATGCACATCTCCTAGTACTTGAGTAGACAGCACAAACTGAATTCTGTCTAAATAACAACACATCGGTGATCAAAAACCAGACTGAACTAGCATTTCAGAGACTTGCATTTGGCTGCTGTGATTATCATTTATTTGCAAATAAAAGATAATTTTTTTTAACCCTTTATAACTATCAGAACTCGTAAAACAAGGAGCTTACTTGAAGCAAATAGGTTTAATTAGAATTCATTGCCAGTTCTGGAATATTGTCTTATGTCTGACTGTAGAAGACAGACTACTAAAGTGTGTTGTGGTTACTTTATAAAAATAAAAGGATGCTGGATCCACTCTTTGTTGACAAGACCAGGCTATAAAATCCTCCTTCCCAATACTTCATATCACTGGTTTCAGCATATCTGATGTACACAGACCAAATCACATCCCTGTGAGAACTGTGCTCTTTACCCTTACCACCCAGATTTCCATATCCACACAGACCACATCAATTTCACTTCCATGACAGTGCCTATGGGCTGCTGTCATATATAAGGAAGAAAATGTTACTTTTACAGATGATTTAGCTTTTCAGCCCTTGGACTAGGAAATGGAATTACCCTGCAAGCAAAATGAAATTAGAGTATCTTCACGTTTCCAGAGCCCCATTTGTGGAGCTTAAAGTCTTTTCTTTCTCTACACAAACTGAAATGTATAGGCAGGAAGAAGAGTTTATTTTTACTGTCTGTCTGCAAAGTGCTCCTATAAAAATAACATTAAATACTCCCATGAACTCCACCTCAGACACTGTAGGAACTCCATCTGCTAGAGACAGATGCAAAGCAGATAGCTTTTCTAATTTGCTTGGCAATTTTTCAGAATAAACCATGAGGTGTGAGAGAAGGAAGGATCACTCACTTATATAAGAACCAATCACTTCCAAAACTGGATACCTTGGACTATACCAGGCACTTCATGCGAACAGTTAAAGAGTAATCTGCCTTAGAGGGTTTTCTCTTAACCAGATAGAGAGGACTATAACTTACATGTGTGTATCTATTAATTTGTTTAGTTCATGCCTCAAGCCACAACGCTTGTTAGAAAAGCGTAATTCTTTTGAACCTCATTAAGATGTCTTGACAAACAACAGGCTCTGTCAATTAACTGTGTTTAAAACAGTCTCTCTTTTTATCTACTGTCTTTTGAGCTTGCATTTACAAGAAGAATTTACTTAGTGGTAGATGTTTCCCCACATGATGGTCTGACCTTTGTCACATGTAGAAGACCATCACAATATTAATTATTACATTTCAATAAGATGTCTGAAATTTTCTACCTTCACATGAACTCAGATACCATTTCCTTCTAAGGGTAAACTTAAAATTATTCTTTTAAATTTGGATTTTTTCTCAGAACACTAGAATCACAATTTTATACTGTATACACATGAGTTTAGAAAAGGCTAAAATGTTTCTGTAAAAAACAGGAAAATTTCGCTGCATAAACTTTAAGCCTTTCAACTTTCTTGAAAGATCAGATTAGAATAAGAAATTATTTTTCTGACAAAAGATATCAGTAAAAAGTTCCAGACATTTTATTTATCTCAAATCTTTCTGATAACCACCTATTATCTATCTACATTAAATCTTAAATGAGATACTTAGAAATCTTTAGAATAGTAACTCAAAATAAGAAGATCTCAGGAAAGCATGCTTCCCAAACAACTTAGGAAAATTATCAAAATTCTGTTAGTCTGAAAGTATGTAGTAAAGGGCTATCATACTCAAAAATCAGTAACTTTTTAGCTCCTTGAAGTAACTGGTGATGAAAAAACCACTTTTTTCTTTGTAAGTGAATATCACTGTACTAAGCTAAACAGTTTGCTTCCTTAAGTTTCCTAAGTTGTACAGAAGGACTCTGAGCTTATCTAACAACACAGACCTCAACAGACATTCACAGGTATTCAACCTGTCAGTGAAGAATTCTTGCCACTGCTCCAGTACTACTACTGCAGTGTGATGTCTTCCTGGACAACAGATAGGAAGTACCTGAACTTTGAGTATGAGTTTTAACAAGACAATGCTTAATCAAAGCTGTGCACACCTCTCAAGTTTTGTGCGTTTTCTCCACAAGTCACATATATACATTCTGCCTACAGTTCAAATTTTAAAGTCTTATTCTAATGTGCCAGATTATCTCATCTCCCCTTACATGTCATGGCAGAAATCAAGTATACAACATCAAAAGTAAACATTGATATCAAAGCCTGCTCCCAAATCTGAGACTACTTGTCATACTTAAAACCCTAACAAACAAGACTTTTCATCAGCCTAATACAATACTCTACATGAAATGGATATTGAGAAAAAGTAATTTCTCAATGTCTTAGCTGTATTCATATTGCATATCTGCCAACATACAGTCTAATGTTGCTAGTTGTTAAAAAAGATTGCTGTCCTCTAAGTGAGAAAAGTGTCAAAGGACAAGAAGAAATGAGTTAACATATCCCTTTTCCCACCTTATTTAAAATCACTTTCAAAGAAAGAAACAATTTTGCATTCTCTAAACCAGGCAAGGCAAAGCCTATCACATACTTACTTCTTGTGTGTGAGGTCCAGACCACTGTTGACTATACCCTCCACCTTGACATTTTTCTGTCCACAAATATTTCCATAACTGTCATATCCTGAAAGCAGTCTTGCAGCTGCTCCTGTAGCTATTGAAAAGCCACAGATAAAACCCTGGAAGAATACAAAAAACCCACAGTTAGCAATACTCTGTTTGAAAGATGGGAAAAGTCAGTTTTATTCATTTATTTCTAAGCAGAGGTTGCCTAAAAATTCTTTCAGACTGGAAAGGGAAAGACAATGACTATCAGAGAGAACTTTTGTGCAATAATAAAACAGAATGCAAGTTAAAAGGGGATTCAGACATCTAATACAGGATATTATACAAGCAGAGTTAAGACTCCTGTATGTTGTTTATTTGAAAGTCATACTGTCAGCAAGGGGCATGAAGCAGAAGGGAGAAGTCAGCAAGTGCACAAGGGCTGGCAGTGAAGGAGAGCTACAAGCAGAGATGGAGTTGTGACAGATTGCTAAGCATCTTGGACAATTCCACACAATCCAGATTTTCTTGCTTTCAGATTTTTTTCTTTCCTTTAAATTAAGTACTTTCAAAGATGAGCCAGAATGATGAGGCCTATCTAACACAAGTTTCTTTTAGGGAAATCCTCTTAAAGCAAGTGAGCAGGTCAAGGCCACAATGGTTCCAGACACTGGTTTTAAATGCAGGAAAGAAACAGATGCAAAGCAAGATGGTTCAGACCACCCAAGTACTGTGGAAAATATCCTATGTAGGCAAGTCTTGCTGTGAATTTTCAGAGATATTTCACAAGCAAAACCAAGATTAAGGCAATGATTGTGCAAACAAGAGACTAGCCCAAAAGCCTCATTAGCAAACCACTGATAGGGAGAAATGAACCATCAGCTCACTCCACTACCACCAAAGAACTGATTTTACATGTGAGACAGGCTAAGATTTGAGAAGTGGATAAACAGGTGAGATAAGAGCATAGGGCAACAGATGGCAGTGGCAGGATCAGATGAAATGATGACAACAGGTAATGACGTTGGCATGCAACAGCGAAAACGTGGGTGGTTCACCCTGCAAGTGAAGTCTCCTAGAATGGTAACTATGTGACCCGGTCGGATGATTGCTCTGTATACTACATTACTTAGAAAGGAAAATTTGGGACACTCGTGCACAGAAAACTAATGTATAGTTGGAGGAACAGCTCATGCTCAGTTCCCCGAATAATCAGAGAACATGAACAAAACCAGAAAAAAAAAACCAAATGCAAAAAGAGAGCTACGTATTTCAGAAAGCACTGTCTTATGTGTGCAAAAAGCACTGTGCTTTTTGCAATTTTAAGATATTCACATTACAGTGACAACATAATTGATACGATTTTAAATAATCATTACAATTTTTACATTTGAAGCCCAACCATTGAAAAACACCCTGAGGAAAGTAGAAGAATTTTTTCAGTGGAATTATTCCTAACACCAGAGACCGAGGAAGAGCAGAGAAGAAAGCTGAGAGTACATTAAGTCCCAAACCCCCCTAAGGACCCCTGTCTGCAACACAGTAGTACAAGACAGCAATGGATATTCTCTATTTAAGAAGAGTAGCAAACATAGGTCCATAAAACAAAACAAGATGGAAAGAAGTGTACTTCTACATTAATCTTTAGGTTTTGGAGGTTTAGTCTTTTAATAAAAAGTGTAGAGTTTCACGAGGCTGGCTTGAAAAAGTAGATGGCTTCATCACAGAATACAGAACTGTTAAAACTTTGAAAGAAAGATCTTATCATTGGTAATATGGTTTTTAACAATAGCTGCTTCTACTAAGTATACAATAAAAATAAATAAATTAACAAATAAACAAAATCTCAGCTCACACTTTGACAGTCAGAATTTCTGTTTCTCACAAAAAAGTTCACTGTGATTCACAGAATTGCTTACCAGACACCTAGCTATCATTTCTGGGACATGCATAAGGAACATGAGTCAAGTGATAATTCATCTTGCTGAAAAATTACTTACCACTGAGACTGCAGTTTCAGGGGAAAAGAAGCTGGAGCAAGAATTGGCACCAACAATAAATTATGGATCCCTACCAATGGCCTTTGATATGTACATACTACCCATTTTTGTTCTACAGTTGATGATTCCCATGCAAACATATCCTGATCTTTGCCAGTGATTCAGTTACTGACAGGTTTTAAAATTCCTTTCTTATGAACACAAACTCTTTAGATATATAACATTTACAAAATCCTCTGAGTTTTACTCACCATTCCTATGCAGAAGAGGATGAATAAGAGCAGCCATGGTACATCTGTGCAGCTGTGGTCTTCCAAAGGCTTCCACTCTCGCTTGGAACTCTTGTGTGAGAAGAGAGAGACGAAGTTAACAACATTTCGTCTGCTCATAAAAGAAAAAGGCAGAAAATTATTCTACAGGTAATTTACCTACAATAGGAGCCATCTTTAAATGCCAAGATAGTTGAAGAAGCTTGAAAGAAGAAATTGAAAAGACTTGAAGAGTAAAGCTCATGTAAGATTCCAAAAGAAGTGCCTCCACAGGAGCTAGATCACCAAGTAGTTATTTACCCAGAAAATAGTTAATTTATCCAGAAATTTACAAATATTTATCCACAAAACAGGTTATTTTCATCTATCATTTTATTAACAGAAAACAGAAATCAATGGCATGAAATGGAAAATATCTCCTATTGCAGTCTTCCACAGCTACCTTTCAGTAATCTGATTTCCAGGAAGGATTAAACTTTTCAAATACTATTGGCGGGTCAAACAAGAACTATGCATGCAGAAAGGAGGCAATAAATTGCTGTTTAAGGAACAGTTTTCTACCTGCCATAAGGCAGCTGAGCTTAACACTTCAGCGAAGAAATCCTTCATCTGTATTGCTATGGTGCCAGAAAGGAAAGTTGTACAATTAAAGGTTGGAATAGTCAATATGGAAGTAGTTGTAAGCAATTCAGATAGTTTGCTGCTCATGAGGTAAAAATTCTCAAGTATATATACATTGCTAAGATAATTAAGAGTCTTATAAACAGTCATTTAGGCAAAAAGGTTTCAGGAAAAGAATAAGCACTAGCTGGAATACAAAACTAACCAGCAAATCTTAATTTGTTATAACAAAAATACTGATTACAGCTACTTTTAAAAATACAGAGTTACACAGACAAGCTTTCTCAACAGGCTCCCAAACACTGAATATTCAGATATATTGACTGAGACCCAAGAAGTGCAGACACTGTTTTAACCCTTGAGGCAGAAAAGGAGATTGATATGAGATTACATACACAACTGTCCTCTGCAGAGATAGAGCAAAGGGCATTAACTGTTGAAACTATGAATTTACTTTTTTCTCTGAAGACTCTGAACCCTGGAGGCCTGTGAGCTGACTTCGGAGAATGCAACAGCAATTCCCTGGAGAGATGCACCTTAGACTCTGGGCACTCTTCACAGCTCATGGTGAGGAAAGAAGTTTTCCCATGGGGCTCTGCAGCACTATGTTAACTTGTACCAGTTCTGTCCTCCCCATTGGCCCATTGCCTTTCCCTACCCCTTTTACCCTTTTATGCTTATGTTCTAGCTAGTTCTCCCTTCCCTGACTTCCCTTTGGTTTATGCCTCTGCCTGTCCACCCTGGCATTTCCTATTGGTCCCTTCCCTGGTGTACAACTCCTGAGCACTCAGATCCCTGATGCTCTCCTCTGCCCCCTCTTTCCCTGTGTTTATATCCTGGACCCTCCTTTGTTCCCTGTCTTTGGCCCCTGGATGCCTTCAGCATGGTCTGAAATAAAGCACATTGGAACGCCATGCCTGGACCCTGCCGTGTCCTCACTGTTGAGTTGCTCTGTGTGTGTGTCTGTGTGTCTGTCTGTGCTGGTGCTCCTGTGTCTCCTACCCACTGGCACAAGACACTCTTGGGGAAGGTTGCATCCACCACCACCAAGGACCGCAACACGGAATAATCTTCGAGATTTTGCTGACAAGGTAGCAAATGTCAGTACTGAATTAAAACAGAACAGCTGAATGAAATTTCAACAATTTGTGCCTCCACTATGTATTCTGCGTATTTTTAATTTAAAAAAAGAAAAGCAATACTGTTGTGGTGTGTTTTTACGTTTCTCAGTTTGCTCCCCCATTTTATGTATGTTCCCCCTTTGTTCTCTGTAAATGGTTCCTCCCTTCCCAGTTTTCCCGCCACTGTTGCCCTGACAGATGAGTTACTATGGTTACCCCTGCCCCCTTCAGTTGCCAATCTCCCAAGTTACATAACTGCTCCTCCCTTATCCCACCATATAAGTAAAGTTTTCCCCTCCCTGGGCCCAGTCAATCACCCCCTTCTCCTCCCAGGCTTCGAGAACTTTCTTCTCTCTGGGGGTTGTGGTTGGCTGTGGTCCCGGGGCCCCTCCTTTATTTTGTATTCACTGGTTAGTTCTGAATGTCAATCATGTTTAGCACCTCCCTTTATGTTTTCCTATTGGATAGCTGGGCTCCCCTCCCTTCTCCTCCCCTTCCCTTTAAATCCTTGTCTCTCCCCCTGATCGGGGCCATTTGCGGCGGGTTTTTCCATCTGTTGGTTGCCATTTGCTGTGGGCTTTCCCCTCTGTTGGTTGCCACTGGCACTTCAATAAACCGACGTTTTACCCCCAGCAAGTGGTCGCCTCCTCTCTCGTCTCGTCCAGCGTGAATCCAAGTCCGAAATCCAGCCCAGCCCGAGGCCACGACGCCAAAGGGGGTTGGCTTCTTATGCGTAGGGGCGTCGGCCACCATACCCCTTCTGCTAGCTGGACTTAGGGCCGCGTACGCCCTCGCGCACAATAGCATCTAACTTACATGATATTAGCAAGGTGACTTTTTTGCTATTCATGACTTTGGCTTTTTTGAATTCACAAGCACAAAGCAGCCTTTTCGTATACTACCATTAGAAACCCAAAAACTGGGTAAACAAATTAAATCCTGCATGCATCACACTTCAAAAAAATGGAGTTTTATAAGTAGTCCAACTTTACATTAGAGAATTCCAAGCTACTTTTGCAAACTTTTATTAAGGAAGTTACACTTACAGATGAATATAGTTTTACAGATGTGATAAATACTATTTGAATTCAAACTGCAAATTCACTGTTGGTCCTGATCAGTAAAACTTCTTTAGATTTTACTTAATAACAAGACACTAGGGGTGCTAAAAGGTCACATTGTGCACTCTATAAACCACATTCAGCAAAACTAAATCTTCTTATCCTGGCAGTTCACACTAACTAACAGTCTTGGAACTTAACATTTACAACAAGATTGTGACATTTATATGTTGCTATAATTAGCATAATCATACTTGCATAAAATATGCAAGGCTTCCTGCTTCCTGTTTGTAATTCACTCCAAGAACTCTAGATTCTTTAGAAATTTATTTACAAACAGCAGAGGTAAATTTCAGCTACAGCTGCTGTCTTAAGAGCAAATTGCCGTTGGCAAAAAAGGGAGCAGCAAAATGCACT
Organism: Melozone crissalis; assembly: GCF_028551555.1. Classification (NCBI taxonomy): domain Eukaryota; kingdom Metazoa; phylum Chordata; class Aves; order Passeriformes; family Passerellidae; genus Melozone; species Melozone crissalis. The sequence continues at coordinate 30,675,985 of NW_026535783.1, read as the reverse complement.
GCAGAGTGTGCTTTGATTGTTTTGTTGGTTTGGGTTTTTTTTAATCCTCTCTCTACCATCTGCATACAAAATCTTTTAATAGGATTTTTAAAAGCCTCTAGAATAGCTCTGGCAAGGATTTCGGTTGTCTGACTAGTCACAGTTACCCTAAGTAATCCATTTTACTTACTAAGTGGACTGCAATTTATATATCAAAAAGAAACTTGAAATGTTGTAACATACAACATAGTCAGAAAGTTATACAGATAAATGAATTCTCTGCCTATGGTTCTTACTCTGCTGAAAAAAAACCAAAAACAACTTAAAGAAAGCATTAACAAAACAAAATTTTAAAAAACCCAAAAAACAAACAAACAAAAAAAATCACCCAAAAAAAAAAAAGCCTACCAAAAAAAATTAAAAACCAGAAGGTATTCTAAACAAAAAGTATCCCAGGAGGAAACTCAACAGGTACTAGATACTCACTAACTTAAAATTTAACGACCTAGCATGGTAACAAGGTATGAAATTTTATATGTTTAAAACAACACCTCTCTTCTGTAGCCCGTGCAATCTTTCTTGTCCTCAGATCTCACTAAAATCCAAGCTAGCCACCATTATCTGTGTACTGTTTTCCTCCCAGTTGCTTCCTTGTATTCTGGATTCCCAATGAATCATGTTCCATAGCTTCACAGTCCTTTATCCTTGTCTTTGATGTTAGTGTCTGTATCTCTCTAGTGACTGCTCCCTGTCTACTCTACACCCTTAGGCATTTACTCAGACTGATTTTCATGCTTTGGCAACATAAATTGTTAATCTATGTCAATATAAGGTCTAACAAATGTTGTTTGTTCTGCAGTCTGTAAACTATGCTTTGTATCCATTGTGACTGAAACGCCATAACATTTTAGTAGACATGCTTTGCCTGAAATCCTAAATCAGCACTTATACTCTTAGCTTTTCTTCCAGATTAGGAGCCTGCAATATTTGCTTATGCAAGAAAGCTAGAGAAAGAAAAATTGGAAATTCCTTGATTCATTTCAAGTTTTCCCTTAAAACAGAGCTTTCATAATTTACACTATGCTCTCTAAGGATATTCTCGCCATTAACAAAGCATGTAGTGTCACGAAAGCAGAGAATCTGGAGCGCTATCAGTCAGAAGTGGAAGGATGGCAAATCAGTCTTTCTGTCCAACACAAGTTTCCAGGTTGGGAACATTTCCTGCTCACAACAGCTTTTCTGCGCTGATTTTATGAATTACTTACTCAAGAACACAAATAATTGTGTTCAGCAGTTTACATCTGTCCATTTTGCACAAGACTTAGCAAACTCAAAACCAAATCAAAACCCTCAGGTGCCGCAATCTTACAATTGTGTTTTAGTACTACATAGCTTTAAAACTGGATGTCTACAATTAAGACTTCTCTTGCAGAAGAGGAAGTGAGAAGAATGTCAGGACATTAACTACTGGTTTTTTCTAGCTGAATTCAGAGCTACACATTCTCAGGACTAAAAGTACTTGCATGCAAATACAAAATAAAAAGAGGCTATTTTCTTGGTATTCACTGCATCCAATCACTCCAAAACAAAACCAGAAACCCCTCTTCCAGATTTCTTTCTTGCTGCCACTTACAAAATATACCTTTCCAGCACCAAAGAATAGGTCTCCTCTGCACACTACAATATACTTCTGTATAGGAATTGCCAGAACCAGCATAGTCAAAACCACTTTCACTGTTAACTGTAATAGCAGTACTGGATGCTGTCATACAAGCACTCATATGCCATAACCAGAGTGAAACCCATATAAGAGCATAAAAAGATGAAAAAACACTGCCTTTTAACAGGAGACTACAGATGCAGGGAGCTACAGAGAATTTATTTTGAGCACAACATGTCTCATGCAATGTAAAATTTGGGAGTGATGAGACTAAACTGAGAGGCCTATTAGGGAACATCTGCAGCACTACATATAGAGATAATCAAGCTGTGGGTAAGTAGCAAAGATGTGAATAAGATAAAGATGGAATCTGCTATCAACTGATGATGCTGCAACATCATGATGGTACAGGAAGCAGAAAGAAAAAGTCTTGTGGTGGTCAGATGACACGTTTCAAGAAGAAGAAAATTCAGGTGCTAGTAAGGGAGGTGGGCTGAATTAAGGACAACCTAGTGAATAACTGGAATGAGTTACAACCACTGGATGAAAAGGAGTTGCAGGTCAGACCCTAGGCTCCACTTTAGCTAGTGAGTGTAAGTTAGCAGCTGGAGAGTATAGGGTTATTCCAACTTGTATATGAACACAAAGGTTGTAAGAATAAAGTCACAACGTCATTTAATAGTTCCACTGATGTTGAGATAATTTGTTACAAAACCCTATCCCAGGAACCATATTAATCTAACTACATCTCCTTTAAATTCTCTGTTGTTTCATCACCTTAATGTAACATCCTGACTCAGAATACATACAACAGTAATTCAATACAGAAGAGTAAATAGACATAACTGCTCCTTGTTTATTTAAATTAGAGTTCAGAAATTATTGTGTGGCTGTCTTCATAAAAGACAAACAGCCACAGTGTGCAAACAGCATTAATAAATGGCGTTTAGAGGCAGAAAACGATTCTCAATGGGCACATTTTGTGGAAACTGCCAAAGTCCTGCAACATGCACCTTTCCTAGAAGGCAGACTGGTTCTGATGAAGTACCAGTGATTCAACTGATCATATAATTAGCATTTGGTTTGTTCTGGTAGCATTTTGAGTATAGAATATATACATTTTTACACCTATGATGCAAGTTCAACTCTTCAAAACTGGAGGATCCATTTGCAATATTGCTGCATACCACCAAATGACATGTAAGGGCATGGCTCCTTGGGAAATGGACAAGCCAAATTAAAAAGGTGATGACCAAGAAGTCATCCAGTTCAGAAGCTGTCCTGCAAGCCAAGTTTAACCCTGCACCTTCAAATGCTTTTGAAACATACCCACACAGAAGAAAAAGAGCTCTTGAAACATTTATTGGTGTTTCCTAACAGTCATTTAAGGACATGGTATTTTACCCATTTTACATCTTTACAAGCTAAAGAACAGTACTAATCACATGTTGACCTTTACTGTGAAGCATTCCACCTACAAATAAGATGAGCCATAATTTACTAGTTTACCAAACTGTTTCCAATGCAAGAGGTCTAACAGATACGGCATTTTTCTGTCCAAGACATGGCAGACTTTTCCACACTATGCATCTTTTAAAAGAATTAGCAGCAGCTGCATACTATCCTAATGAAACTTCTTCCATTTCTGAACAGACCTCAATCCTAGAGCGTGAAGAGAAAGAAACCACGAGTCCTGACCCCAAGCACACACTGAAATCCACACAAAGTACACTTCTGAAAAAAATAAAAATTAAACTAGTATAAAACTTTCATGTGGTGAGTCTACTATTTAAGTGTGCAGAACAAAGTCTTGAAGAATGAAGCCTATTTTCAGTTCATGACATTACCAACCATGTTATATTTTTACAGAAAACCCTTAGCTTACTCCATCAGGAAGTCTAAGAACGCTTACACAGCTGACTCAGTTAAATGTTCACCATTCCCTACAGACTTCCTGTAGCTGACCTATAAGGTGTTCAGACAAAGCACTAAACAGCACCTTACAGCACTCTGTCATGAGTTCAGACAATCTCTCAGGTTCACAATAAAACTTGTTTATTGTACAGCATATTATTGGTATACCTCCACTACTACTAGAACAGGAATACACACCAGCAAGTGCAAACTTTTACACTACTAAACTATACCAGCTCCCTAGAAGAATGAACTACATTGTATCAATTAGAGGACCTGCATAAACACACTAAAATAATTATTAGTAGACTTTGCCCAGATCTACCTCTGGGGAAGAGAACTACTATACCAACCTCAAAGAGCTTGCTAATGGTTGCATTCTCATGGGAGGCAGAATCTTGAGTTGCCAGAGACTTCGACAACTGAAGCAATGTCTCCTGCTTAAAGGACAAAAGAGCTTGTCACTGTAACACTACTGCAGCATGTCCCAGTCATCTCTAGAAAGAAGCCAAAACACCCTGGGGTAATTCCAAAAGGGACTCCATAATAGGACATGCAACTCACAGTGAAGTCCAGAGTTCCATTTTTGTGGAATTTCTGCTTCAATCTCACTACAAACTGTTGCAGTGTGTGGTTTTGATTGTAATGCAGTTCTAGCAGTCAGTTTTAGAATCCTTCCTATTTAGTACTGTTATAGCATATTTTATTACTAATGGATTGTTCCTTTTCCCCATGTGTTGTTGGTTTTTGCCCTAGTTGTCCATCTCCCCAAAAACCTGCCCTTTTGTACCCTGATCCTCCTCCCATTGAACGTCAATCCCTCCCCAAGCCCGCCGCTTTCTCTAGAAACTTCCCTATCAATTTTACATCATTCGAAACCCCACTGGTTTGTTTAAGTTCTCCTCCCCTGTAGTCCCCTATTGGTTTAAACATTGTGTTCCCCACCTTATGTTCCACCCCTAGTTTCTCCCGGTTGGTTAAAGATTGTATCCTCCCCTGGGACCTCCCTCCACTTATAAGTTGATGAATGCCCTTAAGTCAGTGTCTTTCTGTCCCAGACCCTGCAGGGCGTAATCTGGAGTGGAAAACATACAGAAGACCTCTCCCCGTTCCTTGTCCCTGCCCTCGGTGCAGTACTACCCCCAGCGCAGTCCACCTGTGCCCTAGAGCAGCTGTGCCCTACAGCAGCACCCCGGATTCGACAGCTTTCTGGGGGCGGCCCACTCTCGCTGTTGGTGTCAGGAGCTGGTCAGGCTAAAGAAATCTGACACTGCAGCAACAATCCAGTGTGTTTCTCAATTTACTGCAAAGCAGGCACAAGTCACACTTTGGACCTAGAGCCATATTTTATTTTATTGTATTTTACATCTAGGCACGCACATTCTTATTTTCCTAACAACTTCACAATTCACCATCTGTTCTCCAATGCCCTGTCACTGAAAAGATGCACCTGCCCGTTTTAAGTATGAAACACAAAAATAATACTACGAGAAGTTTTCTGATGGTGTACTACTGCTTTATCCACCAAAAGGTAATGAATTTATCCTTTGCTTCTTATCAGATATTAAGAATACCATTAATTCAGTATGTCTTCTATATCTTCTATTTTGCTAATAGCACCAATAGTATTTATAAGTTTTTAACATAAGGTAAACAAAATTGAGAGCACGTAAGGTATCACTTACAGTATTACTAATGGTGTAATATAAGGATGTTTACCCTGAAAACTCATACATGGGGACTTCAATCTTTAATGTAGCATATGTTGTGTTGTAGATCATCTTCCATTCATCTTTAGTCAATTCATACTAAACATGGCTTCAAACTTCCTTGATTACATACCTCCACCTCAATCAACAACTTAAATATTTATCTTGAAACATAACACAGCTGATTAAACAAAGCTGACATGATCAGCACACCTGCTGCAGTTTTGAAGTTTAGAGATCAGACAAAAGCCTTGTTTTTAAGCCTCAAAAGTATTTAGCTGTGGTTTCTTCATTAAACATGAAGTATACATTTTGAATAAGCAATAAATAAAGATATTTTACAAATATCACAGTAATATTTTTCAAGGGCTTAAAATATCCATTTCAATGCAATTTTGGTACTTCCACAGTTCTTAATCATTAATAAAAAAATCAGTCATGCAAACAAAATCAAACCAGTAACAATAATAAAAACCTAAAGCAACAAAACCAAAACAAACCCCAAAACCACCCCAAAAAACCCTACAACCCCACCCTCCCAAAACCACAAAACCAAAACATTTCTTCACTTCTGAAGACATTTTGCACATACCAAGTTACTGCACTACATTTGAATCTTCTACCTGTTTATCAACCTGTTTCACAGAATTTCAATTTTTTTGACTTCTACAGACTAAAATTGTAAATTACAAAATATTTTCTAACTTATGACTAGCAAAACATGCAATTAAAAACATACTTTACTTTCAAATGTTAGCTTTATCGCAGGACATCGAGATGCATCCAAAAAATCCACCAGGAATCCCAGGGCAGAACTCTCCAGTTACTGGCCTCCACATGAGATGTGGAGGACATTGCATGCAAAATACTGCCCCTGTTCTTCACACTGTCTTCATGTAAATCACTGCTCATTAGGAGCTCATGGCCTGCACGACACTGCTGTGAGAACTAACAGTGGTGTCACTTACAGGGACATTCATAGCAGCTTTATACACATTCCCTCAAAATGCATCCTATATTCAAATGTATTTTCCAAGTGAAATTCAAAGCTGCTTAAACACAAACTCCTGAATTACAGGTTCAAAATTCTGGCATAACAAGAAAGAAAAACACTCAGGATTACATAATAAGAGGGCAGCACTTGAGGACACTTAAAGTATATTAGATTAACAGGAACTAATACTAAGAAAGCTCTATCTGATTTATATAAGAAAAAGTGGGAGGAGAATGGAAAAGGAAATATGTCATGCCCTTAGCTTAGTGCGTAAGCATACTTCCTTATAACTAGGCAATAATTTTCCAGTTTTCCACTGCAAACTATGGGAAATCTGACAAAGCATTTGCAGGACATAGTTACCGTGACCTTGAACAAAGTACTTAAATGGTTTTCCTGTTTTGTTTCTGTAGATCTGCATACAACATTCAGAGGTCTCTTCCTCAGTCAAATAATATATCTGGAGAGCAGCAAGAGTGGTTTCAATTTAAAACAAAATCAAACCAAAAGGGCCAGTGATCATTTCTGCTTGTAGACAGCTGCTTTAACTACATTAATTAAGAGCAGGCACAATATATATTATCAGATACAAGTCAACATGTTCTGCTCATCATGCTCTCCACCATAGTCTAGCAACACTACTGATAAAAACAGCAGCTGCCAGAAACTAGCATATAAAAATGCAGTATGGCATCAGCTTTCCAATATACCAGCAATCATCTTCTATTCTTATAATGCATTGTATACTGGGTGTTGAAATATTAAAGCAGAGAAAACTAAATTTTTGGATTGTAAAGCTGAACTTCAAAATGAAGTGGACGCTTATCTCTTCTTAAATATACATACAGATGCTCTTGACATACAATTATACACTTCTATTGCACATCAGAAATTGCTTACCTAGAAGATTTAAAAGAGCAGAACAAAAAAACCCAAAACAAACAAACAAGAAACCAAAAAACATACGAATAAAAAAAAGAAGGGACCTAGCAAAAGCAGGCCAATGAATACAATGACATTTATTTACTGCATAAGTCTGGGAAATGTCAAAGTGGTAGAATGACCTAAAAGAACCTTATTAGAACCTTAACCATCAACACAAACTCCTTCTCTAAAAATTATAACCAAGCTCTCAGTACAGTTTCATAAAACAAAGGTAAAAATTAGTAATCAGTTTAGTCAACAGGTAGAAGTAGCCTGACAACACTGCATAACCATTTTTAGAAGATAAGCGTAGAATTTACGCAATTTTCTAAAGGCTGCTTCAGAGGGGGAAAGATACAAATACCAAAGACATAGTTTCTGTTAAACTGGTTTGTAAGTTCTACTTTTCACAGAAGGAATCACAGAGCTAAGTTCATAAGCACAAAAATTCTAGTCAGCCGAAATACGGAAAAGACATGCAGTTACTGCCAAAGCTTGCCTTCAGAGCAAGGACAGTGAGGGGAAGTGACATAGCGGGGGGCATCAGAGAGAATGCAAAATTAACGTCAGGACCAGCATGCCATGGGAGGCTACTCCACCAAACTTACTGAAAAGACCCCAAAAACAACGAGCCAATACAGAATTAAGAGATTAGAGTGATGTCTGGACTTGAGGAACAGAGTACCAAGCCTGCAGAGATGCTGAAAACCTTTGATGCCCCTCACCCTAAGCAAGAAGAATTCAGCTAAGGCCAAGACCCTGGCTGGAGCCACTCGAAAGTTGTGAAAGACAGGGTTATGCCCCCTGCTCTCATGAGGACGGGACCCCCAGCTCTGCCCCTAGTTGGCAAAGCTGTGAATTCCTCCTCTGAGTCACCCTGGGAGAGACAAAGTAAAGGAAACAACTCACTACCTACAAATTTTAAGAAGTGATACAATTGAAGGGTACTCTTCAGTAGGAAAAACTCAATGAATTTTATAGAGTACTCACAAGTATCTATGTAGGTGAAATATTTCTGTGTTAAGATCAAAAGGAATTACTTGCACAGGTTGTGCAGTTGCTTGTGACAGCATTTATAAAAGGACATCTCATGCTTCACAGGAAAGTAACAGAGCTTACAGATGAGAAATAAAGAAGAAATTCCATGAGATGCCTTATCATTAGCATGTTCTTGGATCCTGCTTGTACACTTCATCCCTCTTACCATATCTGCTTACCAGATACTAGAACAGAAGACTCATTTACTGTCAATATACTGAAAGGGAAATCGAGCTTTCTATCTCCTGGAAGAAGAAGTCATAATTCATTCTGCTTCCCTTCATCAACACAATTATTTGTCTGGTCTTCTTCCATGACAATACCCATGGCCCAGAATGAAACAGGCATGTTTTGATGCCCCTCAAACTCATTTGACTGTGAGAACCTCTGACAACTAAAGATATATAGCTGATGTACAATTAGTAATCTGTATTGGCCATAATAGTCGAAAGAGGTATTCCATCAGAACTGCTCAATTTTGCAAAAAATTAGGAACTCCAGATTTATTAAATGTTGTTTTGATAGCAAATGCTCAAGGGAAAGTTAAGGGATAATCTGTCTTCGTCTCCTCTTATAACGGGAAATTCTTACAGTCTTTCAAAAACCAAGGTCACCACTAAAACCACCAATGTGCTTTGTTTTTCCCAGTCATGCCTCCAGTTTCCAGCAATATTTCAAGCTTCTCTCACACATATAGTAGATAAAGTCACTAACGTAAAAAGCTGTATAAATAAACACACAGAGTATTTTCTAATAGTAACACAAATACTAAGACTCCAATAAATTGCCTTGTTGCCTATAACATGTTGCCAAAGCAAACACCTTATAACTACTATCAGCTACTACCATTGTAGAACAGCAGGAAGGGAGAAGAGATTTTGTCTTACAACTTTTCCATGAGATGGCAGTTTAAGGTCTGTCTCTCCCCACACCTCATTTCCTTTCACCATCTATGAATTTCTGTCCTCTCAGATAAAGCAAGGCAAACTTTACAGAACTGTGCTATAAATTACATAAGTGGAGCAATTTGAGTTATACTGTAAAATAAGTTTTCTTGCTTAAAAAGAAACAAAAACCCTGTATGGATTAGTTCAGATTTACAGCACAGCCTAACACTTGTGGCAACAGAAGAGTGATGAACTCCAACAGTTGCTTCCTTAAAATCCAGTTTAAAATGGATTGATGCTGTGACATGAAAGAAAATATCATTGCAAAAGGAGAAGAATGAAAAGCCAGGGAAGAGAATACCAGCACTCAACTCCATTTTTCTTCCTCAGTAAAATTAAAGATTTGAAAGAAATGCAATTATTTTAACAACTCAGAACTTCTGCACTATTTGCTAAAAAGATCCCTACCTTTAGGCAGAGAAGATAATTTCCAAAACAGCACAAACATACAAAAAAAACCCCCACAAACTCAAACTAGAGTTACCTCCATCAAAACTTAAGAAGAAACTAAAGCTTTGTTGCACAGCAGATCCATGACAAAAGAGATGCATCCAGACAGAAGCACCCTTCTTGTGAAAACACCCACCTCATGATGGCCATAAAGATATGGCCAAAAGAGGGCTGAAACAACAGGAAGGTACTGACAAGTAACAGCAATACCAGACAGGAGACAGAAATCCCACCTCAGTATTCATCCCTTCCTTTACAGGTTTTAATCTTATATAGGATAGTACACTTTGGCTAAACAATTCAAAGAAATCTTAGGAAGATCTGTTCATGATAACTGACAACAGGTAAACAAGAGTGCTTTAAGACAACTAAGACGTAGCCAACATTGCACAAGCTTTCCTCTATAAGCTCAAGGTTCAAGATGGTGGTAGTAAAGAGACAACAAGCTCAAATAAATGACAGCTTAGTGATCCTAAATAAGTACAGGATTGCACGAGCCCCTAAAGAAAAAAAGATGATAACATCCTGGTAACACCAAGGAGAAACAACCGGTAACGCTGAAAAGGAAGAACAAGTAAACAAGAATTCTAGTTGGGAAGATAAAGAAATAGCGGAGATCATAGAAGATGCTACACCAGGGGAAGTGAAAGAACTTTGTGCAACAACGGAATACCAAAGTGAAAATAAGGAATAAATTGACAAGAAGTACTCCAGTTCTAATTGCCTCAGCAGGCAAAACAGCAGTGGGGCAACAGAAAGATTAGCTCAACTGGAAGAAAGTCTGGTATGGTTGCATCAAGTTTAATTTAACATGACTCAACAGATACAGCTGATAAATTTGGTAAAATAAGAAGAAAAAGGGGAGAAAGGCTGGAGGGATAACCACAGACAGAAGTAGTGGCAAATAAACAATAATCAGAGAGTAGAAGGCAGTGCTATCCCTGTAGAGATCGCTCACTTAGGAGCTGGATTCAATGATACTTGGGGGTTCCTTCCAACTCAGAAAATTCTGTGGCACTGCAGACATCCAGGGAGAATAAGACATCATGTGCTAGAGGATTACATGTGCTATTGAAAGCAACAGAGACCAAGTAGGTTGAGAAAGACATGGAATCCTTGCACCTTGGGCACAAGAAGCCTTTAGAGATATAAACTGAAGACAATTTCAGCATAATACAGAATCTGGACTGGAATTGATTTAATATGAAGGGGAAAGAGTGTGTGACAACAAACATACATTGCTATGTTCAGGAATTTGGAAAAGAAGGGAGATAGACTGGAGTGCTGTTATTTTTAAGGATGGAGAATAGCAACTCAGAATAAAATTAGGAAGGGAAGAAGATGGCAGCAGGATGTAAAAACCTGAAATTTGAAATTAAAAGAGAAAAACTGAATGAATGGGGCTTTGGGTAGTTAAAAAGGCAGAAAAAGCAGAAAACAAACATGAGACTACATCTCTGTAAGTAGCAATCAATAGTGCTGAATAAAGGTAAACATGTCAATTCTAATCGGTTTTTCTCTGGAAACCTTTAGATTCTGCTGGGGAAGAGGCATAGAAAAAGACCTAAGATAGAGAGCTGGCAAAGCAAAGGAACTGGGAAACATATATGGGGGGAAAATGGCTAATTGATTATTAAATAAAAGCTACGAATAAAACAACAAAGAAATCTATCCAGTTCAACACTCAGTCACAGGTAAATGAATTATCAGAAATGAGAGGAGAAGGTGGTAGTCTTGAGAAAGGGACTTGGAGATGCAGTAATCAGATAAGATGGTAGGCAGAATCAAAACAGAAGTGATAATTTCTGTCAGAAACAGAAACGGGGATTGGCAGATGAAAATCAAAAAGGCCAGAACGCTGAAAAATAAACTTAATGAGAAATCTACTTGAAAAACAAAGTCATAAGGAATGAAGGCGTTCATGATAAGAGGAGAGATTATGTCAAAGACCAATATGAAACCACAAAGGGAGAAGCAAAAAGTAGGTGAGGAAATGTGAAGGAATGTCTGATGGAACCCTGCCCAGGAAAAATGTAAGAGGAGGAAATGCAAAGACCATGGTAGATGAGGAGCACAGCTTTTTTTTCATGATAAAAGGGATGATAGGACAGATATTAGGACCTTATGTAGTGCTGTATGATATACAGCAAGGTTTCTGTAATCCATATACCAGACAAAACTGCTGATAAAATATTCAGCAACTAGTCTTTGATTTGGATTTCCTGAGGAGACACACCTTTACTTACAGTTAGGAAATTAAATAAACTGTCATTCTTTATACTTCCCTCATATGTATATGGGGTACAAAGCTCAATTGTTGTACTGTATCTTGCCATACATAAGGAAGGCAAATGAAAAGTTTACTCTGAACATCATACAACCTAGCAGCAGAACACAGCAGAAATTTAACTAAAACCTAAAATCAGTCAGCTGAAACCCATAAACAGGCTGGATATGCAGACCAATTCACCTCTAACATTACCCACAAATACGGCTGCATTTTCCTTTAAGAAAAGAACGGTGAACTGCAATTCAAATTCATACAGAAGAGCTAGAAAGGGCCTAGAAAACACTCCAAAAAAAGCCACTTGCATAGAAATCACAGAAAATAAGGTTGGAAAAGACTTGAAAACATTACTTCAAAACATCATCTTCACTCTCAGTGCTCCAAGTCTGTATCAGCTTTCCTTATGCCACTCCTGACGGATGTTTATCTAACATGCTTTGGTGGTTTTTTAGCAAACCTCAAGCAATACAGACTTCACAATATCCTCTGGTAGTTACTGCAGTGACTGAACAATTTCAAAATCTGCCCCTAACATTTAGCATATATGTTAGTCTCTTAATTCAAACCATTTGTTCATGTACCATAAGGCTGATTGCCTTCCTCTTTGCAGCATATTTGCTATACAGAAAGGATGTTTCCTATTGCAACTGGACAGCTCTCCGCAGTGTTCTGCATTGGAAGGACAGAGCTCTTATATAAAAATAAAAGTATGCCTGAACGGATAAGCTACAAAAACTCATCTCTGTGATGAGTCATCTGGGACAGCAGAAACGGACTTTCTCACATAAGCAGTCTGCTGGAAGCACGATTCAGCCACTGCAAGTGATACAGCCAAAGGAAACTAACATTTACAAGCGAGCAAAGCACAGCCAAGGCATCAGTCGTGATCGTTTGTACTACAGCCTTCAGAAAAGAGCCACGCAAAAAACCAGCATAGCTTTGGCTGTGTTGTTCAAAGGCAAAGTTAAAATGGGAAGCAGAGCCGCAAACTGGAGCATTGGGTGGAGCTCCCGATTGTGCCTTGCCTGGCAGCACCACTCTGGGGGGAAAAAAGGAGTCAGTACGGGCAAAACAGAGAGAAGGGGGAGGGGGAAGAAAGCAAAACCGACCTCGGAAACAAGAGATGTGCACGGGACCAATCAAACACAGGGAAATGGATGTAGGGAGGCACCTGAAGCCTTGGCCATAGAGTGAGGAAGGAGGCTGGGATTAGGACTGCCTCCCTTTCCAGAGGCAGTGGACTTGAGGGCTGCCCTGGGCCTGATGACTTTTCTCCCACGGAATAGCTTCTCTCTGTTGGGTGAGGAAGTAGGGACCTCAGAGAACATGCTGCAGGGAAGGGCAGGGAGTGCAGGGCTATCTAGGGAGAGGTACTGAGGTCGGGGGGAGCTGGGGTGGGGATCACAGCAAAGTGGTGCAAGGCACTACAAGGATGGCAGGTGAGAACTGGGAGGTCTGCAGCTGCAGCCATGGCAGGGAAGTGGAGCAGGGAATGCCACAGATTGCAAGGCCAAAGAAAGGCTGGGGAAGAAGGGGCAAGGTGAAAATTACCCACAGGAGAAGGAACACACAGAACAGTACGCAGAGGATGGAAGCGCGTAGCATGGTAAGGAGCAAGGCTATGGTGGGGGGTGAACAGCCATGAGCGGGAAAAGCACAGCTACAGAGGGAGCAAAAAGGTGCACAGTTCATGTGCATGAAGGCTTTGGGCGAGTGGATGTATGGGGGAGGTACCCAGACACGAAACAGCAAGGCTACGAGAGGCGAAAGCAAGGTGGTCGCAGTCACGGGAGGGCAGAGCTGTTGGTGAAGGAGCGTGAAGTGGGGAGGGAAAGCAATGGGTTCCCAGCCACGACAGAGTGTGGTTACAGACTGGGACGCAGGAGAGTGCGCAGCCACGGGAGAACGGCGCTACAGGTGTAGCGAGGGGGATGCACTGCCACAGGAAAGCGGGGCTCCGTGGTGGGAGGCAGCTAAGGGGTGCTTGGCATGAGGCAAGCGGGGCTGAGAGGGGCACAAGGGGATGCACGGCCGCCAGAGAGCGCGACTGCGCAGGGGACAAGCGGCTGCGCAGCCACAGGACAGCGACGTGGGCAGACCCGGGGCCAGCGGGAGGCACAGCCGCGGGGCGGGCAGCGCGGCCAGGGGCAGGTGTGCCAGGGCCCCGCAGCGGAGGGCGGTGGGGTCGGAGAAGGGAGGGGGACACGGGCCACTCACCTGCGCGGCAGAGCTGCAGCAGCCCATGGCGTCCGCTGGTCTCTGCCCCGTGGGTGCCTGCTAGGCATCCACTCTCCGCGACTCCCCCGCCCCGGGCGGCGGCGCGGCGCGGGGGGGACGGAGGGCGGCACGGAGGAAGCGTCGGGGACCGCGGGGCCCGGTCAGACGAGCGCGGCTGCACCACAAACGCCGCCGCGGCGCCCCCTCATCCTCCTCCCCCCAGCAGACGCGCGGGGAGGGCGGGGCCTGGCGGGGGCGGGGCCTGGTGGGGGCGGGGCCAGAGCACTGCGGCGAGGGGGGTCCCTGCCCGGCGGGCGGTCCCGCCCCCGTGCCGCCGCCGCTTCCGGTGTGGTGATGGCGGCGGGGTGCCTCCCCTGAGGAGGCGGCCGGGCTCAGGGCTCGTCTTTCGCTCATCACTCGCCCCGCGGCAAGGTGCGCGCCGCGGTGGGGACAGCTGCGTGTGGAAACCAAGCTCTGATCAGCGGGGCTGCCCAAGACTCTGAGAGCCCGCCCGCTGAGAGGAAAAAAAGACCTGATCGTATGGGCTGGTAGTACATATGCATTTGCAGGCAAGAATCTGTAGTAGAATTAAGCACCATTTCTGCACTTCTTTTAACGCTTCGAAGGATAGTGATTCTCCAGTGCCCTCCTCTGGACACATTCCAGCACCTCAGTGTCAGTGTCCTAGTGTCTTGCAGGGCCTGGAGCTGGACACAGAACTTGAGGTGTAGCCTCACCAGTGGATCGAGGATCCTGCTGGCCGCACCATTGCTGATGCAGGCCAGGATGCCATTGGCCTTCACGTCCACCTGGGTATGCTGCTGAATGATGTTCAGGCCCTGTTCATGTTCAACATTTCTCGGCCCTCTTCCACCATGCAGCTTTCAGCCACTTTTACCCCAGCCAGTGGCACTGCCTGGGATTATTGTGATCCAAGGGCAGGACCTGGCACCTTGTTGAAGCTCTTACCATTGGCCTTGGACCACCAATCCAGCGTGTCCAGATCCTTCTGCAGAACCAGCCTACCCTCAGCGTGTCAGTATTCCCACACAATTTGGTGTCATCTGCAGAGTGACTAAAGGGGCACTTGATCCCCTCGTCCATGTATATTGATATATAATATATTACACAGGCCCCAGTACTGAGCCCAGGAAGGCCAGTGACCTGTTGCCAACTGAATGTGGCATCATTCACCACCACTCTTTGGGCTCAGCCTTCCAGACAATTTTTTATCCAGCAAACAACACACACATCCAAGCCATGAGCAGCCGGGTTCCCTAGGAGAATACTATGGGAGAGAGAGTCAAAGGCTTTGCTCTGGTCCAGATAGACAACACCCACAGCCTTTCCCTTGTGCACTAAGGAAATCACTTTGTCAATGAAGAAGGAGATCATATTGCTCAATGAGGATCTGACTTTCCTAACCCCATGCTGGCTGGGCCTGACTGCCTGATTGTCCAGCCCATTCTGTGATCAAGAATGTCCAGAACTCATGGTCTGTTCCACAATCTTCCCGGGCACTGAGGTCATGCTGACATGACCTGTAGTTTCCCAGATCCTCCATCCTGTCCTTCTTGTAGTTGAGTGTCACATTGGCTACCCTCAGTCCCTTTTAAGGTATGTTTACTGGTCCAGCAGTTGTGTTTGAGCACAACCTAAACATAGGAAGCTATACTCTGTATAAAGTTTGGGGTTTTTTGCTGAATCTTAACTCAGTAGCAGAATTATCTACTATTCTATTAATATAGTAGAATATCCATGATTAGAAATAGTGTTGCAATGACTTAAATATAAAATTATCCTTTTACAGGCAGAATGAGGCAAAAGAGACCTTGTGACTAGAAAAGGAGTTTTGTTAGGCTTCCAGGAAAACTGAGAAACTGACATGTGGGTGAGTTGTGAATCACACTGGGGTTTTTTTAGCTCTTGTCAGTTTAATGGCAAGTAGAATCATGGAATCATTTTCGTTGGAAAAGACCTCTAAGATCATTGAGTCCAACCACAACCTGGCACTGCCAAGTCCACTGCTAAACCATGTCCCTTAATGCCACACCTTCATATCCTTTAAATACCTCCAAGGTTGGTGACTCATCAGTAACATCACAATTTTCTGATTTTGTAGTATCTGGTTAAAATAGTGTCTTACCTTTTTGCATGTATATTGCTATTATTTTCATTGTTCCACCTTGTTCTATCCAGATATTTATCTGGTGTTCAAAGATGTGGCCATGAAAGAAATGTTTTGCAGGAACACTCTCTAGCAGGAATGATTGTTTTGTGACTGACACAGTAATTGATAACAAAAATTTGTAGCCAATTCTTGTGTAATTTTGGAGCCATCAGAATCTCTGTTCCTCCATTTTGATTTTTATAAAATTGACTTTTGTCTCAGTGTTTCTCTTTTCTGTTTGTTTGGGTGTCAGAAGAATTATGTCTGTGCCGTAGATGTTATTTAGCCAGTCTCTTAAACAGGCCAAATAAATTTTTTTTAAATAGTCTACTCATTTAGGACATTTGCTTCAATAGTTTCATTTAGGACCTCAAAGCGTTGTCATAGAAATTAAATTCTGCCTCCTACTTTTTTGCATGCAGACTAAATATATTCAGCATGATTATCAGAAGAGAGTAATGCATTAAAAACACATGACATTAAAAATGTCTGCCCCCCAAATTTGTGGACTCTTAAAACCCTATATTCTAGCCAATAATGAAGAGCTTTGTGCAGCTGCAGAGAGGCAATAATAACTTGATAGTGATTAAAAAATTAAAAAATGAGTTGACAAGGGGAGCCTTTATGAAAAATCTTGTAAACATACCAGCTGTAGTGTAGGTAACTGGGATTTAGTGCAGATATATGACAACTGTAGAAATTATTTGAACAGATATGAGTGTTAGAAATAATCTCAGAATCTCTGCCTCTGGACTAAGGAGATTAATTATGTTTTTGGTAGGGATGCAGTAATAGCAGCAGCAACAGTTGCCTGACTGTCGCTAGTTTTACTGTACTTTGTCTGGTCAGTCACACAAAGGAGAGGAAAAGTTAAAAGATTCTGGTTTATTCATAATTATATGAGCTTTTATATTTATTTGGATTAGCATTTCATGAAGGAACTGAACTGAGGCTTGCTGAATCTTAGTTCAGTATTACAGAAGTTGAACTTCAAGTGTATGTCTAAGTGCATTTTTTTAATTGGGCTTTTTGGATACCTTACTGAATCTGAATGTAATAGGCTCTAAGGCATGGTTACGTCACAAGCTGCTAAAGAGCAAATCTGACTGCCCCAATTTACTGTTAATAGGAATCTACCTGTTTTTCCATAACAGATTGGCGTCCACCCTTCTGCTCTCTCCAAGAGCTTTTACCTGTATTTTCATTTCATTGCTAGGCTCAAAATGATAGGTAAGAGTTTTTTAAGCACCATCTAATACTGAGAGAGACAATGACAGAAAGAAGGCCCTAGAATGACAGAAATGCCATTAGTGCTTTAGAAAATTGTAGGTTATGTCCCAACTGCTTCTATTCTGAGAAGGAAGCATTAATTATATGGTAATATTTACCTTTTCATTTCTCAGCAGGTGCAGAATCTTGACCTTACTCAGCCATATTTTAAAACCTAGGGATTTTACAAAGTACAATATAATCTATATCTTTTGTTCCATATTTATTAGAGAAATACCTTTAAAATTGTATTAGATAAATATGAATTTGTGTGTTCTTAAGTGTGAATTTTGAGAAGGAATTTTTGAACAGGCTCAGTTCTCAAAATTCTCAATCAAGACATAGGCAAAACTTGGCCTTGCCATTAATGAACTAGGGAGCAATGCATTGTGCAGACTAAAATCTGAATATTGCACCCGCAATGTGTTGTTGCAGTCTGTGTGTGCAACAGACAGTTCTTCTAATTGGCAAACTGTACTTATTATCATTCTGCTGACTTCTTCCACCTACCAATAAACCTGCATCTATATGTGCTTGGCAACCACTATGAATTTTTAATAATCCCATCCAGTGTGCTTAGCCTCCCTATTCCTGAGGTTGTTTTTATTTGCTTTTGGCCTTTTTGGTTGTTTTGGTTTTATGGTTTTTAAAATGTATTTAAATACAGAACCACATGTATTCTCTCCACAATATGCCCAGTGAATGGGTTTAGCTGTCATACACATGTGTCGATGCAGGATTAGGGGTGATTCTGCTGATTTCACCAGAATACTAATGGAAGCGCATCAGGAGAAGGAATTGCAACAAACACATGGCAAGTAGGCTGTCAGCCTGTCTATGAGCAGGGGATAAAGCCCACTGACTTATTCAGACCCCTGTGGTCCTACATATCTCAGAACTCATGTGAAACTGATCATCTTTCTGAAAAGTTAAACCATGCCATTGCACATTTTTAAGTGCTGTGGAACTACAGCATTGAGGCTTCTGTCAAATCACACAGGACACCAGTAACAAAACTCCAGCTTCTATACTGAAAATCCTGTCAGTTGTGAATTTTTGTCAGTCAAAATAAAAACATTCAAGGCATTCTTCTTTTAATTAGAATAGTAGGATTCTTGCAGTCTTTTTGATTGCTAACTAAGAAAAGATGAACAATGCTCAGTAAGACTGAGTTCTTACCAGTTAAGGCTAAGATTTTCTTCTTGCTGCGTGTCTGACCACAGAAGAAGAGGTCAATTCAGTAAACTCTCTGAAAAAATCAGAAAACCCATTGTGATTCTACTTTTTACTGGAGCCCCATAAATGAGTCATATCAGGTCTGTTTCAATTTAAAACTAGAGACTCCAAGGAGAGAGAAAGAGCATAGGGCTTTTTGAACAAATCAGGAAGGTGAAATTTTCTTTCTCCACTCCTGAAACAAAATTTTGGTCCATTATACTCTTAGAGATGTAACTTTCTGGTGAGAGGATAGAGGTGTATAGTGGAGATCCTGTCCATAGGAGGCTATCAAAAATATTCAGGACTCATTAGAAGATTATAATTATTGTGTGTTAGGAAAATGGCTTTTTAAACATTTAGTTTAAGTCCTGCTTTGTATCTGTGGTAGTACATTCATGTTGTAATGAAAGTAAAATGGATATTCTTTTAATATTAGAGCATGGAGGTTTTGCCCTATTTAATACCTGTTGGACTTCATTCTGATGTCAGATCACCTGTGCATGAAGAACAGTGTGAATAGACTATTTCATGCAAGCAAGACACCTGTCACACATTTACATTGTTATCAGCCTGAGCCAGAATCATTCTAGCAATTTGCAACTGAAATGTTCCATATCCAGTATCCAAGCCCCCAAAATATCCAAAAATCCGAATCCAAAAATTCTCAAAAAAGGTTCTTTAAAATACCTGTGATGGTGCTGTTGTGTGTGTTTGGAGTGTGTGGATCAGGTGTGCAATGATGGCATGATAGCAAACAAAATTGTAGAATTTATTTCAACCTATTGATAAAGTTTTGTGTTACCCAAGAGAGACATACAAAGCCAAGAACAATCCTTCCTGTAGAGACTGTACCATCATAATACATGATGAGCTATTACAATCTCCTGTCATTTCACTCCAGAAGAGTTATGGCTCCCATAGTGAGGATGTAAGACTACAGATGGAGGACTGCCTGCAACAAATCTCTTACAAGGCTACTGCTGTAAATCTCTTGGAGAAGAGTCAATGCCTAGAAAAAACTATGCTAAAGGGACTTGCCATTTGTTTTCTTAGGGAAGATGGGAAGAGGGGCAACAGAAAGAGGTACTGTTCCATTCTACACTCTTTACTGTTGTGCTAGGAATCACTCATCAAGGAAGGTTCAGCTGTTTCTGTGAGCAAGAGAAGAAAGGATACATGGCTATATTCAAAGTGTAATACTTTGGCTGTCTGCATAGTATTTTATATGAGGTGGAGTAGAAATCCTTCTCCAGAGGCTGATTTTTTTATCTTAGTTATAGTAATTTCCAGGCTAATGATTGCTAGATTGGCACAGGTCTGGACTATTGGTTGTGCTGAATATTTGCAATAGGCTCAGAAGTTGCCTTCAGCTCGGGTGCAGGCTGAAGACCAAGGAGTGCTTTACTATAGAGACAAACACTCATTCATATACTCAGTGTAGGTGAGTAGACGCTGATAGAGCTCAAAATACTGCTGTGTGTCCTGTGTGCGAGTTCTTGAAAGTAGTCTTTTGAGACTTTCAGGCTCAGTTAAACCAGAAAGGTGGATAGAGATATGGGACTTTCAGGGGACTGCATAATTCAGCTCCATACTGCAGCTTACAGTATATATACAGCCAATACAGCTGGCAGTGACAGCTAACAAAAGAAGATAATGAGGCCTTCCTGTTGAATTTCACTGGATTTTTTTCCTTCTGAGGTGGCTTGTAAAGGTCCCAGCCTCAATGCTTGGTTGTTCTTCAGTCACTCATATTTACCTTTAAAATTAGAGTAATAAAAATTTGAAAAGCAGTTTCTTTTAATACAATGGCCCCACCACTTCAGTTACAAAAAGAAGTAAGCATATGTGTATAAACAAGAATCGAGATTTATTTGAAATTGACAATCTTAGCTTGCATGTTTCCTCCCTATATAGACATGCTTATCTTTAACTTCATAACAAGTACTTTGCTTAGTGAAAGCCTGTAAGTGATGAAAAGAATGTTTGGAAAATGGTATTATGTTAATTTTTCTGGCTTACAGAAAATATGGGGACTTTCATAAGTTCTACATATTCATCAGCTCCTGTTAATATTGAGTTTCTTCTGGAAAAAAAAAAAGGTGCATCTTTTGTTTGAGAAAATAACTGCAGGTGATAGAGCTTATGTGACCTTGTGGGCCTAGTTGGAGGGTTTCCATCCTTGTGGGTCCTGGAGACCAGTATGGTACTGTGAATGATGTATTTTCTCCAGTGAATAAAGGTTCCGTCTGCTGAGCGGTATCAGCTGTCAGGCTGCCCATGTCCTTTGAGCCAGGCATGCGTTAGTTGATGCAGTCTCATACCACTAGCTCTGGGGTCTAAGGCCACAAAAAAAATTGGATGGGAGAAAAAATCCTTCCCATCTGCAATAACCACTGTTGTATAAACACCAAAGAAAGAACATTGGCTGACAATATTCTTGAGAAGAGCAAATTCTGATAACTTTGAGCATTTTTTATGGTCAGCACTTTATCTTTGATTAGCAGGTCTTTGATTATCTAGAGGTTATAGCTCACCTGGAGAGGTACAGTTGCTTCTGATTGTTCATTCAAACTCAGAAAGTATTTTATAGGAACACAATCAGCCAATGTTATTTTTACGTTTATTTAGTTTCATTTTGGCTATATCTCTTTTCTTTGACAAAATATCCCTCTAAATACTGTAATAAGTTGTTTTGTAATGTGTAGGATTTGTCTGCAGGAATTCTATTTCCCTGCCTTTCCCAAAAATATTTATTCGACAGTATTCCAGAATGTTCTTGTTGCTCTTCGCTTCTATGTGACACGATTCTAACTCCAGCCTCTTGTCACCTGCACCTGTTTTTCCTGTTATTAATGCTTTTGTTGACAGTGTAAGTTCCTGAGTGGGACAATACTTCCAAAATAAAAGCAGCAACAGTCTGCTTGTAGGTATTAGTCTGACAAGCCAAACATGTTGTTGTTTCACTTGAAGATATATCACTCTTGAGCAGGTGACACTGAGAAATAGCTCTTTTGCTGTGGCTTCTTCTCAGTCGTGGCAGACAAGCACAAGTGTTTAACTTCTGCTGCGGGACTAATGAGCATGTGATTAATGACACCGAACTGAGACATTGCGTGAAGGGACACAGGCAACAGGCTCAGGAGGTGGAGGAATGTGGAAAGAGTGCTAAAAACTGACTGAAAAGGATTTTGTTATTTTTCCTGTCACTGTCCCTGTTATCTCCCTGACCAGGTTCCAGAAACCTGACCAAGTCAGCTAGCTGGGCATAGACCACAGAATCCCTGACAGATCCTGGGCACAAAAGAGCAGTTTTATCAATTTTCATGGCACTGGAAAAATTGTGGGGCGGGATGCAGTGTCTGGTATCAACACTTTTGTAGCTGTTTCTGGTAGGAGGGATTGCGGAAGAGAGAGAAGTGTATCACTTTGAAATTCAGAAGATTTCATGAGACAGTTTTCAAGCTGAAAGACAGAAAAAATTTAAATGTGGAAGACTGTTTTTTGGCAGTGCTGTGGGAACACTGTACATTTTAGAGTCCAGGCAAGTCTGTTGACATGGGTGCTTGCAATAGCTCATTACCAGAAACCCTCTTATTTTAGAGGTAGATGGGGAAACCTCTCCCTTCTTGAGTCAGATCCTTGGTAGGTAGGGTCCAGCACACATCCACATTCTGGAAGTCTAGTTGTGTGAGTTAAGTTTAGCTGTCTGAGCCCAAGGTCAGCTACTTCCCTAGTAAGCACTGTTGTAGAGAAGGCCAGAGGTGAGGGCCCTGCCCCTTGTCTCCCTTGGGTGATGCTCTGTCCAACCTGATCACTGTTTCTGTCCCTGATCCTGACTAAGACTTGCCTTTCTGCATCTCAGCTCCTTGTTGGTGAAGTCTCACTCACAGGAGCCATAATAAGGATCCTGGCTGCGAGCCCATCTCCCTTACTGCTTCCTAATGTGCTATGTGTTTGAGACGGCTGGAGGGTATGGCCAGTCTGTGCTTGCAAAACAGAAACACTGTTTCCTTCAGCAAATGAAGGAAACAGTGAAAGGCAGAAAGATTTATGAGTACATAGAGAAAACACAGGTTCTCAGAAAATTTACATTAAAATTGTACTTTGCTTAACAAAACCTCAACAGTAATAAACAGTGCCATGCCATAAAGACAGATTTCTGTCTTTTGTAGCTGTTTGTTCTGCAGTAGGAAATAAATATATTTCATATTTTTTCTTCTAATAAGATAAACCCCCATGCTTTTTTTAGTTAATCATTTAATTACTGAGATAATGCAAATTCTGTTGGAAGTAGTGCACAGCTGTTCACTTGCTTTTCAAATTAATGCCTCACTCTTGGAACAGTTAGTTCTGCTTGGACTAATGACCAAGGACAGACTCTGGTATAGATCAGATATTGTCCTTCAGATATCAAAATTAATTTCAGACAGATTTAGGGAAAGATTTCTGCATTGCTAAAAAGTTTCAGTTTCAAATAACTTGCATTTTTCAGTGAGGAACTGCGTAGTCAAAATATTTCTTGAAACAACAAGAGAACTGAACTGCAGTAAAAGTGATGGTAAACTAATAGCTTCAGGTAGGATTGAGAGACCTGTCTTTTTTTCAGGGGTTATCCCATCACATTTACCAAACAACTCAACCTCAGAGACTTTCCTGAAATAAATGTCTTCCTACTGTAAAGTTTTATTTCATCAGGGACATCAGAGACAATTCCACAGAAGTTTGCTTTCATCAGACAATTCCACAAAATCTCCAAAGGACATATTCTGCTGCTGAGAAGTGGTGGCAGGGTACAGGGAAGAGGGGAATTATTCCACCTCTCTAATGAGTGTATCTACCTTTATCAGGGGGGTAGGCAAACTTATGAAAGAATTAGGAGAGCTGACTGCATTTCATCCTTCTTTAGAGCAAGTCTTCTGTGGTACTGGATTTTCCTGTGAAATTTCTTGGAGAAATAGATAATCTCCATCTCAGCTAGTGAGCTTGCAGAAGGACCCATGCTTTGTTTATAGTGCAGATCCATTCTGTTGTGAGGAGGGTTTGATCTATAAGTCATCATGAAAGTCATTAAGCAAGTTGCAAAAAGTGTGTAACACATCAGTAAAGATGAGGCAGATGACCTACTCTCACTGTAAGTAGAGAAGATGCTGGCTTCTGCTGTTTTTGTGTTTTCCTTTCTTTTATCTCACCAAATATCTCTTGCAGCGTTTATTCCTCCCTGTCAGTTTCTAGATGGGCAAGGATATCAATCATTAGCACTATTTCATTAGGATTATGGTTGTTTTTTATTGTTACCATGTCTGTATCTGTCTGTTCTAGTGTGCCTCCTCTGGAGTAGAAAACTTGTACCCAGTCCTGAGTTGTGGCCTAGTGACTCAGACCATTTGAGGGACAACAAATGTTTTAACTGTGGTACTGATGTGTTAAACCATCAAATTGTTAAGTTAATTGTCTGTGTCAGGGACAAAGGGTTTTCAAGCCATTAGAACAAGGAGGATGAAGATGGCAAGCCTGGATTCTGGTGCAGTCTGTCCTTGCTAAGATTTCAATGATTAATTGCAGACTTTATTACTTAGTAACACATCTTTTAAAGCAGCGTAGATTGTTCTTGTTTGTTAGTTCAGCTGTGGTTTTCTATGCATTTGCCACCCCCTTTACAAAAGCTTGAAGAGCAATTTCACTGTAGGTAGCTACCAAGAAATGTGGTAGCTAACACTGTTGCAGGAATTTATACCTATGTAGCTTAGGAATGCTTCCAGGGCAGATATGTAGAAGCTAATATTTTAACCCATATGATTTTGCTCTGAAACGTTTCTAAATGCCACACAATTTGCTGTTTTCCTTTGTAACAGCAGGCAACCTTTACCCTAAATGCTTTGTCTCTTCCTAGAACCTGTGCACAAGACACAGGACAGTGAAAATAAGGTGAGAAGATTTGGGATAGAGACATGTACATACATTTTCCCTGGATGATGATTTTCACTCATTCAGATGATGTCCTTTTTGTGTATGGCTCAGTTCAGAGTCATCTGACATTTTAGGAAATTGCAAAATCTCATTAAATCGCTATGTGGCTTACACACTTTAAAGATGGAGAGTGCTGATTATTCTCCAGTGAGCCAAAGGACTGTGAAAGAACATCAGTGTCTGCTGCCTTTCCATCTTCCCATACCATGTTTCTGTGCAACCAATAGCTAAATATGCTCATTGAGCTCTCTGAAGATGAAATCCAGAGGCAGCAGCAGTTCCGGCGTGATGAATGAACTGGGCTTGTACATACTGGCTTGGTCATCCTTCTCATGCACTGCTGCACTATCCTCTTTTATGCTCTGAGCATGCAGACAGAGTGCCTGCGTGAACGACGAGTGCCAGTGGATTTAAAGCAGTGCCCACCCACCAGCAGCTGTGTGAGCCGGGCCTTTCTCAGCCTGTTCGTAAACTGCAGGTTTCATCGTCAGTAGGTGGCAGAATTTACGTTGTCAAACCGAGTGGGTTTGTTGTTTTCCGGTTTGGTTGGGGTTTTTTGGTTTTGTTTTTTTGGGTTTTTTTTAATGCTTGCAAACTTTTTAAGCTTTGTTCCTGTAAATCAGTATCTAAGTCCTGATAGAGGGAGCTGTGTGAAAGAACAAGCGGGACACCCTGTCAGGGATATGATGCCCTGCAGCTGGTGGATCACTTGCACTTACGCTGGATTCAAGACGTGAGCAAATTTAACACATTCTCCTGTTAATGCAGTCTTTCAGGGCTTTGATTTGCCAGTCTCAAAGAAGGTTCAAGCGTGATTCCAGGGGGGTTTTGTATTTGCTGGGTAATATTTACTCTTTTTAGAGGAATCTGCCTCTGAGACATGCCATTTAGGGGTTTTGGTTAACGTTAGTGAAATCAAAGCTCAGACTACATCACAAGGGATCATATTTTTTGAGCTAAGCCAAAACATTTGGAAAATTCAGGTTTGGTGAACTTTTAAAACTGTGACCTCTTTCTGTCAATGTGCTTTAGGTTGGTTTGAATCTTTAGGTTACAAAGAGAGAGAATATTTGAATAATGTTTCTTATTCCAAGCACTCTTCTGATAAATTAAAAATGTCCAGGGAATATGTTAACAAGACTGTGATTTTACGGAGAAAATTTAAACTTCGAAAACTGCAGAATTTGAAGCAGCTCCAGATCAAATCAGTTTCTAGTCTGATAAATTAACGTTCAAGTTGCTGTATCTTCTGTGCTTGATCATAGCACAGGTTGGTCAGAAGAAGGAGCAATTGGTGAGAACAAGATCTCTGGAATAAGACTGCTGTTTCTTGTCTTGGTAAATCTGGAAATACTGAAATGTCTGAAGGACAGACAGAGTAAATAACTTCTTTGTGCTTTCGTGCAGCATAGAGAGAAACACACTCCTGCCACTTTCTTTAATCCTGTAATTGGCATATTTTGTTGTCCTACATACTTTGGAGACAGAGTCTTGCATAATTCTCTAATCAGAATGAAACAGGAAGGAGCATGATTCACCCATTCACGGAAGTTTCTGCTTGTCCACAAAGAAGTGTAACATTCCAATACATGGATCTATATAGAATTCCAGTGTATGGATCTATGAAGGAATGTCTGCTTCCCCTTTGCATTTTTTTTTCCAAATATGCAGACATCACATTAGTAGCAGCATTTGAGCTTGCTGGTATAAAAACTCTTTTCAAGTGTTCACAAAGATGAGTGAGATTTCAAGACTTTGAAACAAATTCTTTGGATTCTGGAAGGGAAATCAACTGCAACAAAAAGTTATGGTATTACCTAGCACCATTTTTAATTTTTATTACACAGTCTTCATAATTTTCTGCTCCATGTTCCCAGATCTCAGTGTCTTCAGACTTGACACTTGATTCTAATTTGGTGTCTTGAGCACACAGAAAATAACTCTGCATGCACAACTCAATGCTCTTAATCTTCATCAGATGTATTCCCTCTAGCTAAGAATATTGAAGGGCCCAAAGGAAAATGATTGGCTGTAGTGATTCAAATGATTTTGTATTTGCTTCCTGCTTCCTTTGGGTCTTTGTACTCAAATGTATTGTTACCATTCTTTTCTGAGTTTTTCTAATTTGTCATAGCAAGAAGAAAGGGCATTTCTTGTATGTGAAAGTATATTACTGAATATTTAATGCCTTCATTGCTGCAGTCTTTAATAGTAAGATCACTTGTTCTTGGGAGAGTGCTCATTGAGTCACTTTCAATAATTTAACAGCAGTTATGGCTAACCTGGGAGGTCCCAAGGTGACTGGAGGCTACCCAGTGTCATGCTCATCTACAAGAAGGGCAGGAAGGACTATCCAGGGAACTTCTGGCCTGTAAACCTGACCTCAGTGCCAGGGATGGTTATTGAGCGGTGATAGCACTCATCGAAAGGTGGCAATCAATTTCTCTGCCATCATGTGACATGTACAGAACAAGCAGGTGATGAGGCCCAGCCAGCAGAGGTTTAAGAAAGTCAGGTCCTGCTTGACCCACCTGATCATCTTCTGCAACATAGTGACTGATTTTGTGGAAAAGGGAGTGTGGATGTTTTTTACTTGGTGTTAGCAAAGCCTTTGACACTGTCTGAATTCTCCTGGAGAAGCTGTCTGCTCACGGCTTGGACAGGTGTGCTGTTTTCTGGCCTGGATGGTGGTGAATGGAGGTAAATCCAGTTGGGAGCCAGTCACAGGTGACAAGGAATATGATGAGAGGAGATCACATCAAGTTGAATCAGGAAATGATTTAGATCTGGTATTAGGAAAATTTTGTTCACAGAAATTGTTGTGAAACATTTGAACAGACTGCCCAGGAAGTAGTTGTGTCTTCATCCCTGGAGATATTAAAAAATACATTTCAAATCTATTTGGAAGGGAGGGGAGGGGAGAAGGAAGTGGCGGAAGTGGCGGAAGTGGCGGAAGGAAGTGGCGGAAGGAAGTGGCGGAAGGAAGTGGCGGAAGGAAGGAAGGAAGTGGCGGAAGGAAGGAAGGAAGGAAGGAAGGAAGGAAGGAAGGAAGGAAGGAAGGAAGTGGCGGAAGGAAGGAAGTGGCGGAAGGAAGGAAGTGGCGGAAGGAAGGAAGTGGCGGAAGGAAGGAAGTGGCGGAAGGAAGTGGCGGAAGGAAGTGGCGGAAGGAAGTGGCGGAAGGAAGGAAGGAAGGAAGGAAGGAAGGAAGGAAGGAAGGAAGGAAGGAAGGAAGGAAGGAAGTGGTGGAAGGAAGGAAGTGGCGGAAGGAAGTGTCGGAAGGAAGTGGCGGAAGGAAGTGTCGGAAGGAAGGAAGGAAGTGTCGGAAGGAAGGAAGGAAGGAAGGAAGGAAGGAAGGAAGGAAGGAAGGAAGGAAGGAAGGAAGGAAGGAAGTGTCGGAAGGAAGGAAGTGTCGGAAGGAAGGAAGTGGCGGAAGGAAGGAAGGAAGGAAGGAAGGAAGGAAGGAAGGAAGGAAGGAAGGAAGGAAGGAAGGAAGGAAGGAAGGAAGTGGCGGAAGGAAGGAAGTGTCGGAAGGAAGGAAGGAAGGAAGGAAGGAAGGAAGGAAGGAAGGAAGGAAGGAAGGAAGGAAGGAAGGGGTGGAAGGGAGGAAGGAAGGGAGGAAGTGGTGGAAGGAAGGAAGGAAGGAAGTGGCGGAAGGAAGGAAGTGGCGGAAGTGGCGGAAGGAAGGAAGTGTCGGAAGGAAGGAAGGAAGTGGCGGAAGGAAGTGTCGGAAGGAAGGAAGGAAGGAAGGAAGGAAGGAAGTGGCGGAAGGAAGTGGCGGAAGGAAGGAAGTGGCGGAAGGAAGTGGCGGAAGGAAGGAAGGAAGGAAGGAAGGAAGGAAGGAAGGAAGTAAGTGTCGGAAGGAAGGAAGGAAGGAAGGAAGGAAGGAAGGAAGGAAGGAAGGAAGGAAGGGGTGGAAGGGAGGAAGGAAGGGAGGAAGTGGCGGAAGGAAGTGGCGGAAGGAAGGAAGTGGCGGAAGGAAGGAAGGAAGGAAGGAAGGAAGGAAGGAAGGAAGGAAGGAAGGAAGGAAGGAAGGAAGGAAGGAAGGAAGTGTCGGAAGGAAGTGTCGGAAGGAAGTGTCGGAAGGAAGGAAGGAAGGAAGGAAGGAAGGAAGGAAGTGTCGGAAGGAAGTGTCGGAAGGAAGGAAGGAAGTGGCGGAAGGAAGGAAGTGTCGGAAGGAAGGAAGGAAGGAAGGAAGGAAGGAAGTGTCGGAAGGAAGTGTCGGAAGGAAGGAAGGAAGGAAGGGGTGGAAGGGAGGAAGGAAGGGAGGAAGTGGCGGAAGGAAGTGGCGGAAGGAAGGAAGTGGCGGAAGGAAGGAAGGAAGGAAGGAAGGAAGGAAGTGTCGGAAGGAAGGAAGGAAGGAAGGAAGGAAGGAAGGAAGGAAGGAAGGAAGTGTCGGAAGGAAGGAAGGAAGGAAGGAAGGAAGGAAGGAAGGAAGGAAGGAAGGAAGGAAGGAAGGAAGGAAGGAAGGAAGGAAGTGGCGGAAGGAAGGAAGTGTCGGAAGGAAGGAAGGAAGGAAGGAAGGAAGGAAGGAAGGAAGGAAGGAAGGAAGGAAGGAAGTGGCGGAAGGAAGGAAGGAAGGAAGGAAGGAAGGAAGGAAGGAAGGAAGGAAGGAAGGAAGGAAGGAAGGAAGGAAGGAAGGAAGGAAGGAAGGGGTGGAAGGGAGGAAGGAAGGGAGGAAGTGGTGGAAGGAAGGAAGGAAGGAAGTGGCGGAAGGAAGGAAGTGGCGGAAGTGGCGGAAGGAAGGAAGTGTCGGAAGGAAGGAAGGAAGTGGCGGAAGGAAGGAAGGAAGGAAGGAAGGAAGGAAGGAAGGAAGGAAGGAAGGAAGGAAGGAAGGAAGGAAGGAAGGAAGTGGCAGAGGGAAGTGGCGGAAGGAAGGAAGGAAGTGGCGGAAGGAAGGAAGGAAGGAAGGAAGGAAGGAAGGAAGGAAGGAAGGAAGGAAGGAAGGAAGGAAGTGTCGGAAGGAAGTGTCGGAAGGAAGGAAGGAAGGAAGGAAGGAAGGAAGGAAGGAAGGAAGGGGTGGAAGGGAGGAAGGAAGGGAGGAAGTGGCGGAAGGAAGTGGCGGAAGGAAGGAAGTGGCGGAAGGAAGGAAGGAAGGAAGGAAGTGGCGGAAGGAAGGAAGGAAGGAAGGAAGGAAGGAAGGAAGTGGCGGAAGGAAGGAAGGAAGGAAGGGGTGGAAGGGAGGAAGGAAGGGAGGAAGTGGCGGAAGGAAGTGGCGGAAGGAAGGAAGTGGCGGAAGGAAGGAAGGAAGGAAGGAAGGAAGGAAGGAGGGAAGGAAGGAAGTGTCGGAAGGAAGGAAGTGTCGGAAGGAAGGAAGGAAGGAAGGAAGGAAGGAAGGAAGGAAGGAAGGAAGGAAGGAAGTGGCGGAAGGAAGGAAGGAAGGAAGGAAGGAAGGAAGGAAGGAAGGAAGTAAGTGTCGGAAGGAAGGAAGGAAGGAAGGAAGGAAGGAAGGACGTGGCGGAAGGAAGGACGTGGCGGAAGGAAGGATGTGGCGGAAGGAAGGACGTGGCGGAAGTACGTGGCAGAAGGAAGTGGCGAAGGAAGTGTCGGAAGGAAGGAAGGAAGGAAGGAAGGAAGGAAGGAAGGACGGATGGAAGGAAGTGGTGGAAGGGGCAGAAAGGGCAGAAGGAAGGAAGGAAGGAAGGAAGTCATACTGTGATTGTTCCTGACATTAGGAATCAGGAACACCATCTTCCTCTACATCTGAAATGGGGGAAAGGTTTATTTTAGGCGGTGACATATATGGAAACTGCTGGAGAGAATTTGACTGAAATACTGGAGGAGGTCAGTTGTTCAGTTTCTGCTGGCTAGGGGAATAAGTGGGTTTTATAAACATTGTTGCTTAATATGAGAAAATACTTTGAGTCTCATTTCAGCATTCAAATTTTATGATTTTTTTTCTCATTAAGATGGAAAGGTACCTTACAGCATTGTGATCAATGTATATGCACAGGTTGTAAAAATATTATTTACTCTCATTTGGAATTTGCAGTAGCATGGCCGTCTTGCCATTTTGTATATTCAAAGACCTGATTTGCCTCATGACTGCAGTAACAATGTATCTAATTTAGTACAAAAGAGTTAGCTCACAGCCCTGGGACTTTGCTTTTTTTCACTGTTTAGCCTTAGAAGTCAGACCTGTTCTGTGTTTGAAGAAGACAGCAGCTATTTCTTTATGCATACAAAATTCTGCTCTGAAATAGACAGAAAGTATTTTTAGTAGCCAGCATTTGGATGTCAGCAGAAATGTTGCTAACTACTTGATAAAAAATAGCTTTCACAGCTAAGTTTTAATGTCCCAATATTATGTCTGTTCTTGCAGAACAGGAGGTTTTTCAGCTTAGAATAGAGTGATACACAACTTTGTTTGATTGGTGGGTTTTGAAGACCATGTTTCAGAACTTTTGATGACTTCGCAGAGGTGGTTATTGTCAAAAATCACTGCCCACAACTTTTTGGGTTTTTTGCTCTTCACAAGTTGTGATTTTATCTTTATTTTCAGTAAGCAATTAAATAACTATAGGAGAAGGTCTTCCCACTATATTGCTGCTGACCTGTCTTAGTAGAATAACTCAGTCTCAGACCTTGATGGATGGAAGGCTGTGATCTAGCAAAACACTTTACACAGGTAGTTAATTTCAGCCATGTGCTTGAAGGCATGGCTGAATGATGATAAACCTCAAGCACATGTGAAATGTTGGTGCACTCTCTGCTTGGTGCACTGTAAACCTGGTGTTTCAAGGAACAGCCAAGAGGCCTGAGGTCTCTCTTCAGGCTTCTGAGCCCAGTGGTCATTTTTTGGAACATCCTACCAAACAGATAATCTCAGAATACATAAGTAGTGTTGATATCTTTTGGGACATTTTGAATATCAATGAAAAAGATGACTCAAGCCTGTCTTCTCCGAGGAGGGAATTTGTCTTTGAGAGTTCCTTATTGCAGTACCACAGAACTCTTTGTCAGAACTGCTGCTTCCTGCTAGTTGCCATTATTTTATCTGAAAATAATGACAGGACTTGCAGAGCAGTTTGGTATGTGTGGTTTTACTGCTCTGCAAATATTCAGTAGCAATCCATATTGGTGTAGCTCTCAGACATGGGACTGATGGCTCTGTCTTCTGTCCAGTCAGCAAAATGGCATTGCCTTTCCTTTCTTTCCTGTGTTTTGCAATGCTTTTGCAAGTCAGCACATAGAAAGCCTTTGCATGTGTTAGGTGAGCAATGCTTGATGGGCAAGCTTGCATGAGGTTCGTAATGAAGAGGATCTTCTCCTGTCCGAGCACTCTTCTTATCTGCAATGGTGGCATTGCTGAGCTACAGGACAAAGCATGTAAACTGCTTTGCACAGAGTGCTAAAGAAAGGAGACATGCATGCAAGGCGTTACAGCAGGAGAAAGCAGCACTCCATACCGCTGTATGAATACACTTAAGTGTGCAAGTGGGTCAACAAGTGGGTGTTTTAAACCCATGACAGATCTGCCCTTTTCCAAAGATGGACCACAGCATTTCTCTCCCCCCTGCCCTATTCTGTAAGAGCAGAAGAAGGGACATATTTGGTCAGACCATAGGTTTAGGTTTTCAACATAAGCCAAAACACAGTGTTTAGGGGGAAGTTTAGAAACAGACAAGGATATAATAGCATCTCTAAATACTCCCCCAGATTCTAGTATGAGAACTTGATGTGGCCATTGGGATTTTTCTCCTACAGATCTTTAACCATTCTGTGTTTTCTCCATGGCCTAAGTTATTTCTGTTGCTAGACAGAGTCAGCTTGCCATTTTTGTTTCATCCTCCCAGAGAGGAGAAAAAGATGAAATTCTGACTATCAGATAGTCGTAGGAAAGACAGGAGACTACTGCTCTTGGGACTGAACACACACACACACACACACACGCACATTCCTTCAAACTGGTATGTGGTCCCTGTAGGTGCTGAGAAAGGACTTTCTGGAACAAATACCTTTGTTTTGAAAGTAGAAGTACTGACCCCAATTGGAGAAAAATAAAACACCTAAAAACTTAAAACTACAAGGCAGAGAAGTAGAACCAACATTTTTAAAGTGTCATAATATTTTAAGCAAATTAATTTTTCACTATTTGAAATTGGAAATACTGAGTATTTGTGAAGGCTTCCCATTATAAGATAAAAGTTTCTTTGAATATAATAGAGAAAGAGTAACCTCTTTGCTTTGAAACTTGCAACCCATTTCCTTTAGTAAGCTCTGTCTTTCTATCTCAAAGCATAATTTGGTGTGGAATTTGTTCCATTTGAAAGCGAATGTTTACACATTCAAAAAGCCTGAATAATATTCAGGCAAGAAGAGCTGGTGAAATGTAAAAGAAAGGTCATATTTCAAAGGCAAATCAATCTTTCAAGGATAAGTTTGCTAAATTCTTCCATTTATACACACATACTCTTATTTTATCATAACAGATGAGATCCTACCCATAAAAATTGGCTAAATTATTGCCAACAGACAACAGAGTGATAAAGAAATACATTCTTAATTCACAACAAACTCTCCTTGGTTTTGCTTTTGAACTGGGGACAAAGCCACTCTGGAAATAAGCTATCTCCACTGATGTCAGGACATACTTGTGTAGAGAACTTGCAGATATTTTTAGACCTAATTCTACTGTTTCACAATACATGTAATATTTGCCTGTTCCAGAAATGGTCAGAGGTATTGAGAACAGACTGAAAAAGGGGAAGCCCAAGATACCTTGACTTTTTGTTATTTCCTTCTGCAGGAGATGCTCCTCTCAGAGTGTCACAGCTTCTATGCAGAGTAGAAATGCCCACTTGTGGTGTTCCTGTTAGACTATGGCCACAGGTCACTGAGGTCACTGAGACAGAGGCTTGGGGGAATTCCTCTCCTGCCTCTTTTCACTTGTCCACCAATAGTGCAGGCCTTTCCTGGTGTATTCAGCTGATACAGCTCCTATGCCAGAGAGCACTTGGTGATAGCTCCCAGCTCTGAAGTAGTGTTGGAAGGATTCCAAAAGAGGGAAAGGATTCCTCATCTTCTTGATTAAATGCTGGCTGCAAACTGTAGAGTCTTGCAGCTTCTCAGAGGCCTATCTACAACCTGTCAGCATGTGATAGGTCTTTCTCATCGCTAAGGAATTTATCCAGCACAACACTGCATTTAGTTTCTTATTTGGGGGATTTATTTTGTGGATCAGAATGCAGGGATCATTTGCATAGAATGATACAACTGAAATTTCCTAAGATGACCCAATTGTAATAAATTCAATTGTGCTTTCTCTCAGTTTATTAGATGCAGTTATTTCTGGCAAGCTGTGTCAGAGATTATATCATCAGTGGAAGCTGAGGACTGGGTATATGATTCTTCTTTCAGCCAACACTGGCTTTTCATGTACTGCTGTTCAGACTGAAGATGATCTGTTACCAGATTTTTTATCTCCCAATAAATCTGATTCTAACCACAAACAATCCACAAAGAAGACAATACCACAGAGTGGCTATGAAGAAGACTGGGACTTGAGAAATGTTTTTTTCTCTCTTCATTATTTATTCCTCCATTTTGACTGTTAACTCTACATCAAAGAAAATGCTTTTACATAATGCTTGGCACTGAAGGTGTCAGGCAAGGTCTCCAGAGGCAGTTATAGCAGTGAGATATATATGTCAGTGGTTCTGACATTGAGATTTTTTTTGCATACATGAATCTCTTGTCTCCACTGATTAAAGTTGAGAGCTAAGATTAAACTCTTTAGGTCAAGTTTGACTTTGTTGTTATTACACTGATTTCAAAGAGTCATCAATCAGTTTGACTCATTCAAAAGGTGACTGTGTAGAGTTAGGAAAGATTTTAGCATTTAACTGTTTTCCTTCCAGTTATGTGTGTTATTTCAGTTAATGGTAAATGTTTTCTCTTTCTCTAAGCAATCTTCATTGAGAGCTTTGCTCAATATTTTTGGTGTTTGATTCAAATGTTTTGATGTTTGATTTGTTTCATTTGCTCAAAATGTTTGATTCGGATGGAGAAGCACTGGTTTTGGCATTGTTATTAATGTTAACATTGCTGTTATTATCATCATCATCATTGTCATAAAATAGTCCAGCTTTTTTCCTCTGTTTTCACAGCTACATGTGTCCAAACTCATCTCTACAGTGTGGACAAAGATCTTAACAGCTCTCCTACCTGTTACTGAAATACTGCTTGCATAATATTCACCTAAAATTAAATCTGTGTCTCAGTCCAGAAAGGTTTTCTCAGTACCAAACAATGTCTTTAGCTGGATAAATGCATTTCAAATCAAGGGCTTCTTTAACAGTGGCTTGATAAACTGTTTTCAATGTTCTCTGATAAACAAAGAAGCTAACAAAATACTGAAGAGAAACCATTTCACAGTAGGCAAGGGAAAGCTCCATAGAGTGAGAACAAAATAGCAATGTCATGATAGCAATGTCTGCTAATTTTCATGATAGCTATTCTGTGACCAACTCTGTAATTTCTTGGAAGACGGTGTTTTTAGAGCTAGTCCATCATAGCTAGCTGTCAGTATATAATAGCAATGTAAAATGATCTATTACCCACAACAGTGAAACTGATGAAGATTTAATGAGATTATTGTTTACATTGAATGCCTTTTTCTTTGGCAAAATGCTTTGCAGGCTCTGGATGAGCAAGATCCCAAAAGTGTCAACAGTGCTTTTATTTGTGTAACCATGAGGAAGAATGAAGCGGAATGTTGGGTGCCAGATGACAGTGCCACTCAGTACCTTAACAGACCAGTACATGAGCTGCAACCTTGTTGGCAGGCCTTTGTAATCTCCATAGCACAAGTCACCACTCTTTCTGCTTGGAAGCAGCAGGAAACTTCAAATAATATCAAAGCTGTAGGGATCCAGTGCCAAGCATCATAATATTTACTTTCCCCTAGAATGAGTTCATTCATCAGTGCTATGAAAATAATGGTAAACTCAATCTAACTATGCCGTAGATGCCCGAGTCAAAGGTCTTGATGAAGAGGAGAATGCAACAAAGACCTGAATGTGACAGCCTACTTTTAACTTTATTGTCTCTCGGTGTTTTGGCTTATTGTTCTCTTCCCTTGTTCACTTTGCTGTCACTTAGACAAAGACTGAACCTTCACTTAATAGTAAGTGAAGCATGTCCTGTTCACTCCACAGTTTCAAAAAACAATGAGAGAGGAAGGCCAGTAAAGCATTCATAGCCTTGGACTGGAAAATCTGACATGAAATTGGCAGTGGAGAGCTGAAGAAGGAAATGAGCAGGAGAATATATAGAGAAGGAACTGCACTGCAAAAGAAGAGCTGTGAACTATTCACAGAGAGGTAAAAGAGACATTTTCATTGTCTTGGGATTGCAGTATAAAACTAAAGTCAGGCTTGCTTTTGGGTATATAATTCTGGCTTTTCATCTGCAACGAGGAGGTAGCGAATTAATTGCTTATGCCCCTTATTATACTTAAGTCAAGGGATGGAATATGGGGAACAAGCTAGGTTTGACTGGCTAATCGCAGATGCACACAGTAGAGAAAAAATGAATTGCTTCAGAGCTCTTGATCAGCTTTGTAAATTCAGACAGCGGAAAGAGAAGAACCACAAAAAGAAAAGTGATTTTTCTTTGGGTCATGACTGACTGTTTTACTCTTCTTATTCATAAATCTCTTCATAGATTAATGTTGCATAAAATAGCTGAAGATCTGTGTTCTGCCCAGTGCCTTCCTGAAAGTGGAGAAACCAGAGTAAGTTTTAGATTAGATAATGGGTATCTAGAATGCAGCTACTAGTGCCTTAGTAGTTTAGAGTGGATTAGAGCATCCATCTAGGCATTTAATTTTTAAAATCATCCACCTCCAGTTGCTTTCCCAAAGTGACATATGCTTGTCTGACCAATTACTTGATGGAGATAGTTACTGGCTGAATGACACAAGAGGACATGTTCATCCCTGGGATGGCTGTGTCTGTGTTTCTGTTTTCCATCTATTCGTATTTGTTTCTACCTGTTTCTACTACAGTCTTTGAAAGTACCAAGTATGTCATTATGAATTCAGTATGAATATCCATGAATAAAATAATGGATATAGAAAAGGATATTAAAAACGTTAAACCTGAAAAAGAATGAATATAATTTTAACTTATGATGCCCAAACACATACATTTTCATGTAATAGCACTACACTTTAACCTCTTCAAGAACCTAAAAATGACAATTACACATTAATTTATGCCCAGTCCTGGCTGTAGACATAAAACTCTGCTTCATAACTACCTCTGATGAACACTTGCAAGCTTCTGCCAGTGGCAATTTTGTCCACCTGCCCGCTGAGTCAACATGCTCCTGCAGGAAATAGCTTCTCTTTTGCAGTATTTTGAGGTGGGATTCATAGCTGAATTGTTGGCTGCTCTGAATCCCACTTATGGTAGCAGTATTTGGGGAAAAAAGGTTTGGCTTTCCAGCTATAGACTGGAAAGCAGGCAAAGCAGAAGGTCATTCTCAGAAGTTTCCTATGCAAATTAACTAGGCAATGTATCTTTTTAGTGAGGGTTGCCAGTTTATTATGCAAAAATGTGTCTGCCACTGAATGCCTTACAGTTTGTCCAGTATTTTTTGCCAATCCCAGTCACAGCAGTGTGAGTGCTGACCTGGATTTTGCATCCTCCCTCCCAGGTTCATGTCTGTGGGTTTCTGCCAAGCTGACTTGTCAGTCAAATCAGTCAAATGTTACTTTGTGCATGATATGTATTAGTGTTTTTCTCTTTCCCTGCCTTATTAGAAATGAATGGGAACTTTTCTTCCTATTCAAAGCCTTGGAATTTCATTAAAGATTCAGCTGCAGCAAATAATGCAGAACATTAAGAACTTTGAAATTGTGGAAGAATTAGCCTTTGAGAAACATACTCACAGAGTAGAAATTAACTTTATGTTCAGGACTAGAGTACCCGATTAAGACAGTAAAATCATAACGGAACAGCTGTCATCTCTTGCTATAGCAAACATACAGGTTGGTCTAGCAGAGAATGAGCAGTGGGAACTATCTCTTCTTTGAAGAATAGAAAGGCAATGGGTTGTTACATCTCACTGCTTTTGTTTAGGTCATTAGTCTGAGACAGAACAAGTCAAGTTTAGTCTCAAGTTGGAGATTCAGTTGACAGTCTCGTCTCATTCTTCTCTTTTTCTCATAGGACCATAATATTTCCTAATAGTACCATGTTAAGGGTCTCTACTCATTTCCCAAAGTCAAAACAATTTATGTTAACTCAACATGACAGCAAAGGAAAATCTTTTCAGACCATATTTGTAAAACAAAGCATCCTAGACCTACTTTCAATTTTATTTTTAAGAAAGAGCAATTCCTGATTATGGGAATTCTCCATAAAATAAATTCTTAGACTACAGTGAAGAATGCCATTGAAAGCCAGCAGTTTATCTGTTTGGGTATTTCTTATACTGGACAAAATTTACCTGACAAGATTCATGTGTGTAATGCTGGCCGGTTCAGTATGATATCATAGTTCTAGAAGTTCTTGCCTTAAAGGAGCAGTTAAAGGCCCAAAGCAAAGATCAAAGCAGCTGAAGATCTCATTTACTCTTCTCCATGTTCTCAACATACTGTTACAATTACAATTTCATTAGATTAGAGAATTTCACAGAAGAGTGTTTTGTACCTCATCTATGAACAGAAAACAACTATATAGTGTTACTTGAGAGTTGGGTTACAATTCACAGGTATGATTTTTCTTTTCTTCTCATTGTGCTGGTGCTGATTCCTTTCCTAGCCATTCTCCTGTTTATCTGGATCCTGACCTTGATTATGTGGGGCAAATCTAGTCAAGCTCCATGGCAAAGAGTAAGCAGTTTTGGGCTTCAGGAGCACTGGTTTTTGATTTATAATTTTGATTTTGCTGTCTTTGCCTGTTTTACGTTCCACTCATTTTTTTTCATGGAGGAATAAAGCAACATCCGTAAGGATGGCATGTGTGATAAGTCCAGAATGTCTCTGATAATATGAAGATCAAACCCCTCATTTTATTTTGACCTGAAGCCAGGGAAAAGAGCAAAGCCCTGAGTTGCTCTGTTCTTAGCCATCTGTGTTGCATGAACAGACAGTCTGTTGTGTATAAAACCAGCTGTGACTGTTTTAAGGGGCATCTGTTCTGTACTGAGGCATAACAGTTGATGATATTTAGACTTGGCAGTCAGGGTGCCAGGTCAGTCTAGCTCAGTCTAGGTCTGACAGCATGGGTGTGGCTTCTTGCTAATCATCATCCTTTGAGTAAGGAAACAAGAAAACCTGTATAGCTTTCTGAAACAAGAAAAACTCTCAGCCTTTCAAAAGGGAAGAGCATCTCGTAGGAGCACCCCACTATAGTTAGGAAGAGGAAGGATTCAGTTAGTTTAGTATCAGCTTCATTGTGTGATTGTCAAATCATTTGTTTCTGGATATTTGATAGATAAACTGAGCTCAGTTTTAGGCCACTGCTTCACTGAAAGAGGCAAACTGCGTGGTGCCTGTATAATACAGGCCTAGAAGGAAGATGGTGAATGATGAATTATTCAAACTGCTTCCTTATGCAGTCTGCCTTAGACTTCCTCAAGATGAGTCATCTGCTCTTTCAAGTCTGCTGGACTTTCAGAGATTTAGCTGCACGGGATGCAGCATTGGTGGAAGGAGGCCGCTATCAGTTTATGAATGTGACCAACAGTTTCATAATCTGCTACTGTAACTGCAATGTACTAAATATCTACTTTTGTCTTTTAGACCACTTTCTTTGTGGCTGTTTTTAAAATTTGTTTTTAAAGGACTCTATTTCTAGCAGCTACTGTTGGTGAAAATTTATTGACTGGTTTAGTCGCTTCTGAATGAAAGGCAGCTGCTAAAATATGTAAATAGCTGCTGGTTAAGGAAGTGATGGCTTCTCCAGGAGATTAAATGAGGAATTTCCTCTCTCTCTCAACAGTTTGTACTACATAGCCAGTGTCCACACTACATGACTGTTTAAGTCTCACGTGCTTACTCAATAAGGGTAGCTGAGTAGTATCTTAGGTTTTTTACACAGCTGGCCTCAGTAGAACTACTAATCTGGTAACTCAAGAGTCCCAGTCTTGTCTGGTTTCATTTCCATTTTGTAGATATGTCTTCTGCATGCCAACACAGCAGAGCATAGGAAGAACCATAAACTCATTCTCTAGCATATCCCAGGTCTCTTGTTTGTCCATAATGTTTTCAGAAAAGAAAGGCCTCACTGGGAATTGAGGTGAAGCTACTTTCTCTCTGTGCTTGCAGCTTTGGATATCTAACCCCAACCTGATTCTTCATTATAACAGAAAACAGAAACTACTTAAGATGAGCCATAACACAAAACAGTATTACTGGCTATTCCAAATTATTCACAGTGTTTGTAATACAGTAATTCCTGCAGATCTTTATAAGTGTTTTGTTCTGTTTGACATTGTAGAGACTAGTAATAAAAACTGATTGCCATCACAAAAATCCTGCAATGGACAGGCAAGAATTGGTATTTGCCATGACAATGTCATAGACAGATTTGGTGATTTCCCATAAAAACAGAGGAAACTAGTGTAAAAGTTTGGGACTGAAACCTTTAAGTATGTGGGAACACCCAAATCCTTGTCAGACACTGAATACCAAAGAGCATTGCTCCCATTCTCTGAGGCTCAGTTTGTGATACACAGGGACTGCAATAAGTAAAATAGCTGATATAGTGTTCACCTCTATTGATCCTATGCTGTGTGCTGACATGATTGTGGGGCTCTTGGATGTCTAGACATTAAAATTCATCACATCCAGAAAACAGAAAAGTAAAGTGAAAAAATGAGGTTGAAAAAAATGAGGTTGCTTGATTTGTATGTGTATTCATTACAGTCCCCTTAGAAACAGATATTGCAAGATAAGTTGGAAATATGTAGGTCATTCAAAATGGGTTCTTCCCTAGTATGGGGAAGGTTGTTGGCTTTTATTCCTGCAGTAAGGAGATAGGGCAAAGACTGACAGAGTGGGAGTAGAAGTGACAGGTGATGAAAGAGAAAGAGAATGAAAGTGACTATAGTAACAAAGCCTTTGAATTATCAACAGATGAGAAAACCTTGAACTAATTGGAGGCTAAAATATG
Source organism: Melozone crissalis (assembly GCF_028551555.1). NCBI lineage: Eukaryota > Metazoa > Chordata > Aves > Passeriformes > Passerellidae > Melozone > Melozone crissalis. The sequence goes on along the minus strand of NW_026535783.1, from coordinate 30,635,118 downwards.
TGAGGATGTTTGTGTATGATAAGTCAAAAGCTATAACACTATGCAATTAAAGCTGAACATTAGTTCTGTAGGCTGGACTGCCCATTTGTTTTGGAAAGCAGGATGCACACAAGGTATCCCAGGTCAAGCCTGCTGCTTAAGCAGTTTGTCTTCTGTGATACTGCAAGCTTAATCTATGACAAAATGAACTCACTTCTTTTCATGGGTCCAGTCCACAATACTGACAATACTCCTAAGAGAACTAGGCCCAAATCTGCCATTGGATACCAAAAGCTAACAAGTATTAATACTAGCTAAAAAATGAGCCAGAAAGAATCAGAGTATCATAATTTCCTACACCTATCTTAACAACATATGGTCAACCTAACCAGATATAATAAAACCATTCAACATTTACTAAATCAGACTTACAATCAGACAGTCAAAACCCAAGAACTGAGTATGTTTCTAATTTGCATTTCCTAGCACTGTGCCATTTCAGCTTTCAGCCGACTAGTAGCAGCTCTAGCAGCAGGACTGTGCTGCATCCTGGTTCCTTCCAAGCATATTAGCTCTCTGAAGGCCTGGCTCACTAGTCCTTCTGCTTGTACCTTGTATTGTCCTTCACACCTGGGTGAACAGGGCATAAAAGGCTTCCATTCCAGTTTGAGAGCATATCAAACCTACTTGTCATTTCTTTATGCATTTGAGAATTGCTAGCAAAAGTAGAAGGCAAAGCAGAATAAAAATTTCTTAGCAGAACTTTTTGTGGCAATTTTGTTTCAATTCAACAAACCCAGAAGCATTTAACCAATGCTACTGGGAGAAAGACATGAAATGTTTGGGGGGTTAGGTGATGGAAGAACCTTTCATTTAATTTTATGACTTACAGAGGATGGAAACAAAGACAGGAAAACTGTGAGAAATTGCCATCTAAGCAGCCAAAGATCAGGTTAGATCTAAATCCTTACAGAACCAAATCTGGCAAGGGATGTCAGAGGGCTGGAAGAAAATATTCTATAGGTATGTTGGTGATAAAAGGAAAACTATGAAAAATGTGGGCCTTCTCTGGAAAGAGACAAGAGACCTGGGATGTGGAAAAGGCTGAAATATTCAACAACTTTTTTTGCCTTGGTCTTCACTGGCAAGTGCTCCAGCCAGACCACCCAAGTCATGGAAGGCAAAGGTAGGGACTGTAAGAATGAAGAACCACCTGCTGTAGGAAAAAAGTCAGGTTTGAGACCATGTCAGGAAGGGTGCATAAGTCCAGGGACCCTGATGAGTTGCAGCCATGAGTACTAAAAGACTGGGAGGATGAAGATCTCACTTGAGAAGTTGTGACAGCCTAGTGAAGGTTCCACTGACTGGAAAAGGATAAACATAACTCCCATTTTTAAAAAGGGGAAAAAGGGGAACTACAGGGATCACCCAGGGAACTACAGGGTGGTCAATCTCACCTCTGTGCCTTGCAAGATTATGGAGCAGATTCTGCAAGAAACTATGCTGAGGCATATGGAAAACAGAACTGATTTGTGACAACCAGCTTGGCTTCACTAAGGGCAAATTGTGCCTGACAAATTTGGTGGCCTTCTATGATGGCATTACAGAGGTGGTGGATGGCTGACATTATTCTACTTGAAACTGTGCTAAGTATTTGACACTGTCCTACACAACACCCCTACTCTTTAAACTGAAAAGATGCAGATTTGACAGATGGACCACTCAATGGATAAGGAATTGGCTAAATAGTCACACCCAAAAATCTGTGGTCAGCAGTCAATGAGCCAATGGAGACCAGTGATTAGTGGTATCCCTTAGGAGTCAATATTGGGGCTGATACTCTAGAGTATCTTTGTTGCTGACATGGACAGTGGGATTGAGGGCACCCTCACCAAGTTCACTAGTGCCAGCAGGCTGTGTAGGGCAGTCAAGCTGAAAGGAAGGGATGACTTCCTGAGGGACCTGGACAGTCTTGAGAGATGGGCCTGTTTAAACCTCATGAAGTTCAACAAGGCCAAGTGCAAGGTCCTGCACCTGGGTCAGGGTAATCCCAAACCCCAATACAGATTGGCAGAGATTGAGAGCAGCCCTGGAGGGAAAGACTTATGAATATTGTAGAAGAAGGTCAACATGAGCTGGCAATGGTGCTGCATCTAGAGCGGCACGGCCAAAAGGTTAAGGAAGTGATTCTCTCCTTGTACTCTGCTTGACTACTGCGTCCAGCTCTACAGCATGACAGCCAGCAGCATGGCAGAGGAGGCCACTAAGATGGTTAGAGGGCTGAAGTACCTCTCCTATGAAGACAGGCTGAGGGAGTTTGGGCTGTTTAGCCTGGAGAAGACTCCAGGGAGACTTTAGAGCAGCCTTTCATACCTAAATTGGTCTACATGACATCTGGAGAGGCACTTTTTACAAGGCCATGTTATGATAAGATAAGGAGGAATGGATTTAAGCTGCAAGATGGTACGTTTGAATTGGATATGAGGAAGTAATCCCCTACTGTGAAGGTGGTGAAGCACTGGAACAGGTGCCCAGAGAAGCTGTGGATGCCTCATCCCTGGAAGTGTTCAGGGCCAGGTTGGATGGGGCACAGAGCAACCTGGTCTAATGGAAGGTGTCCCCTTGGCAGGGGGGTTAGAAGTGGGTGGTTTGTAAGGTCCCTTTCAATGCAAACCATTTTATGAGTCTATGGTTCTATGACTCTAAATACTGTTTGATGTGTTATGCCATGCCATGCTGCAACATGTAATGCCAGACAACGGAGATAAAACAGATCACTTCAAACTAGTCAGATACATGTAATTCTAGAAGGGATTTTTTTTTTAAAGAAAATAACTTATACTTTTGCTATTTGGGAAAAAAAAGTTCTAAAAATCAGAAGTTGCCGTACATGGCACAGCATTTCTGCATTTTGAGTGCTTTTAATGGTGTAGAGTCTTGTTTGCTGAGATTTAGGCTTAGGATATCACAAATGCTATTAGATCAGTGCCAGAAAAAAAGCCCAAAACATTTTGACTTCTGTGTGGTATGATTCTTTCCCCTCCTCTGGGGAGATACCAATTTTGATATTTTCTCTCCTCTCCCTGATCTTACATAGATCAGAGATCTGGACTGGGTCATAGTTGAGGAAAAAAGGTATGAAAATCACATATACATACACATATTTCAAGAGATCATGAACACATGCTACATTATAAACATGTAAAATACACTCTGGTTTATCTTTCTTCATTTTGTAAATTATCTCAGGTTTCCAGAGAGCATAAATCTTGATTGAGGCCATCTAAGCCATAGTCATCTTTGCATGTAAAGCAGAAGAAATCTAATAGCAAATAAAATCTAAATAACTACAAAGATAGCACTTTGTGGCTAAGTATTAATAGTTTTGCCAGTACTCCTTGCTCTGTAAGACATGGGGTAGGTCTTACAGTGCAAATGGAATGGTAAAGCTAGAAGTTTTCTGAGAACTCTTAGTTACTACTGTTATTAGTGGTTGTCCTAGCAGCATAGGGGGCATATGTGGGTCCCAGTACCACTGTGGTTAGATTCATGCAAAGAGAGGACAAGGTGATCTTTACTGCTGTAAGATCTTTCTGGGTGTCTGTCAAAACTGAAATTACTGTCCCTTTTATAGAAACTTACACCAGTCCTTTGTAGTTATTGTTGCCATACAGATTTACAGCTGTTGAAGATTTTCCTCCTGTATTTGTAGATAGAGCAAGATGTCGTAAACTCCAAAAGTGGCTGAAGACAGTCTGTTCTTTTGCTAAGTTGCAGCTCCTCTCTTTGCAGCTCCAGCTGTTATCTGGAAGCTTGCTGGGCATCTCCTTTGCTGGAAGCTGCAGCTTCCCGATGTGCTCATGGTCTTCACACACAATAAGACAGAAAAGGCAGAAATGTTTAAATTTTTCCTCTTGTCACCCTGCAGGTAAATCAGCATTGTACTAGTACAGATTTATGGCTGTTGCTCTGTGGGTTGTTGCTGTGGTCTCAGTCAAAAGGCAAGTCTTGGTTATTGAAAATTAAAATTGGGTGTCTGAAGGTGTGCTGCTTGAGCCTGGGACATGTAGTTCTGAGACTCTTGAAAAGACATTTCACACTGGAATACTTGGATACTCTTAGAAGGTCAAGTCATCCATACATGACAACAAGTACTGAAATGATACCACTCTTCTCCCAATGATATTGGCATGTTTCAGGTCCAGTGCAATTGTACTTGTGGTCTGAACTTTAGATTGCCTTCAAGCTCAGATTTAGTGGATGTTCACTCAGTTAAGTCCTTAACTTGACTCCCAGCAGCTGCCTAGCTCTTCTGCAGGTTTTGCTTGATGGTACTTGGCATTAACTCTGCCCACGTCCCTCTTTCCCTCACTGCTTGGCAGGTCTTGTTTGAAACTTGCTGCTGTGATTTGTAGCCAAGCAAAGAAAGTCTTCCATGCACTACTCCACCTCCCAGCTCTTCAGTGAGCTCTCTTGTGTTCATCTAGAGCCAAGCTGTATAAGGGGGTGTCTAATGAGCTCTGCTCAAGAGCCCAACACACAAAGTTGTATGACAGCAATTAGGTGTGGAAGATACACACAGTTCATATGGCTCAGAGAGAGAGGGAAATCTGTAGAGTGATGCCAAAGAGATTATTTGAAATGCTGACAACCTTTTTTTCTTGGTTCTGTTCTGAAACAAACCATCCTTTCTGGCTGGAGGAAGAATACCAGCTCTGAGTTAGGCCTGGGAGCTTTTTAGCTTTTGCTTAATTGTGCAGGAAAGTACAAAAGCAGATTGTGGCTCTGGGTCATAGGTACTACAAGTTTTCTTAATGCTCCTAAAACTCTGTCAAAAAGTATTTTAAGAATGCCACAAGTCTTGAATTAACAACCATTCAGAAAGTGCCTCCCTGCAGAAAGTTTTAAATATGTTTTCATCTACTTTCAGAGAAAGTATTTTTTGCAGATATCAAATCTGCATGTAATTACATAAGTAGGTAGACTATTGTGCTGGAGGATCATGTGCTTTTTAAAAAATTGTTCTAGTTTATCAAGTTATTTAACAAAAACGCTTAAGAGAGATTACTGTTGCCAGAAATGATGGCCAAATGGGAAGAGAACTGTACTGAGTAAGTCTGCAAGCTCCATTCACATAATTGCTTCATAACCAGTAGGGTGAGTGATCCCTGAAGCAGATTAGATGGGGTACAGCTTGCATATAGACAGAACCAGGGAAGAGAAGTAAAGTAGGATTTAGTAAAGAAAAATTGTCACGGCTGTATTTTACTCCACCAATAACATCCGAAGCTATAAATTCTTTGCTTCTTTGGATACCTCATGCTAGGGAAACAAGATGGAAAAACTTGAATTGTAGGTAAGTCTTGATAAAAAAATCTGGCATCAGAAGGAGCAAAATAAGCATCTTTTGTGACCTGAAACATTGTTATTTTTTCTGATAATAAATTGTGTGGAAGCCTTGCTAGACCTGAAAGTTGGTCAAGGGCACAATAATCTCACAGGCCAAATGCAGACCAGAGGAAAAGAGGTATGTCAAGGTTGCCTGGATGCAGTTTTTAGTTATCAGGCCCACATAGCTACATCTGCAGGAACAAAGTTCCTTTTGTGTAGATGCTTCTTTGCCTATCAGACCCCTTCATGGTGGAATTCAGAGGTGTGCTAAATCTATACAAGCCTTAGTACTTGTAAGTCAGAGTTCGTGTAGATAGAAGGCTGAACTGTGTTATTCTGTGTTCCCTCCTATACCTGTAAACTGCTTCTGCCTGACCTTAATCTTCAAAGTAGACTCTGTTAAATCTGAAAATTCCTGCATCAGGGGTGGGGTGGGGTAGGGAGAAGTGGAGAAAACAGGTCTAATTGTTTTCCCCTTTGTTGGTGGTAAGGGACATTTCTTTTTCTTACTATGTTTAAGCATGTGTTTATGCTTTCATAAAAGTAACCATTTCCTACAATTTAGATTTCTATTTGCCACTTAATAGCAAGAGGATTAAGAAAAAGAAAGGTTAAAATGGTGTCATGGAGTCTTCTATATCTCTCCTGGCCAATTCCTCTTTTTAATGGTCAGCAGTGAAAATGCGTGTGGTGGTCCACTCACAAAGAATTAACAGGAGCTTAGCCTCCTACTTTAGAGCCTAACTTCAGTTGGTTATAGTTTTTAATTTAAAATATGTGTAAGTCCATGCTGGTTTGTTGAAGTATGTTAAGAGAGAGATCTTGTTAAGCCCTTGTTGTCATAAATGCTTCATAAGTGTTTACGAGCACTAAAAATGTGGGGGTTTTCTGTTCCTTTATATTCCTTACAGTCAGTAGTGACTACTGTTTATGACAACTGAGAAAAGAGCAGGGTGGCTAAAGTATATTATCTGTCATGGCTTCATTAGGTTTAGCATCAACTTGGCTTTTGCCTTTTTATTCTTTATTTCTTGCATTTCTCACCAGATTAGTTTCACATATATCTTGAGGCCCTATAACTGTTTTATATTTTTTATTTTCAGAAAGACAGAGTTATAAGACATGGCACAGGCTTGTCACTTACAGTGACACTCTAATACTTTTCTCTAAATATTTTTATTTTCTTTCAATACTGGTTTCTACAGAAAGACCCCCAACATTACACATCCCAAATCTAATCACAATAGAACTGGAATACTTCAGATGAAATCAGAACTGTAATGCTTCTAAATGTTATAATATTATGAATGTTACAGCTGAAATCCAAAGTGAGTTAGAAGCAAAGCTAACAAAAAAAGACGGCTTCCTTTTTTTTACAGAGCTGAAATTTTTCTGAACCTGGATTCTGCTTGAAAAGAAATTATTTTGGGAAGTTTGAGCAGAAACAGCTTGATGCAATGGAATTGCTTTCTTTCTAGATTTCATATTGTTATAAATGAATTAGTCAATTTGACTAATAAGGAGAATTTATTCCATAATTAAAATACAATTGTGAAAAGGCCACAAGCGAAGATCAGGTCAGCACTGAACCAGGCTAACAGTGTCTGGTGAGACAGAGGGGGCCACTATGGCTCCTTCTCCTCTGTGCATCACGGAGAGACAACTCTCACAAAGCCTTTTTTATACATTTCCAAGCTCTGAGGAGTGCTGGGAAGGGTTTCTTGCTTTCTTATGTTGATCTAATCCTTTAGCATTTTAGCATATTCATGTAGTTTCTCCTTCCTTGCTGTGCTCTTGCTGAGAGTTTCTCCGAAACTGTTAGAGGAAAATCTCCTGCAATACACATTCTGGGAGACACATATTTATCTTATCGATGATGCATATCAAATGCATATTGCTGGGGTTTGGTCAGATGAATAATCCTCTGTAATCAACATTTCTAGAGACAAATATTCAAGAATTTAGGCACATATCTCTGTAATCTCATCAGAGGGAATTTCCTGAAACTCTCCTTTGGTATGCTAGGATTTTCATCAGGTGAGATTACTGTAGCCTCAGCACGAATTTATACATATCATCTATTACAATATTTATAAACAAAGGTGTATTTTTTTAATGCGTGTACTAAAGCATCCCAAGAGGAGGAGCCAGAAACCTGAAACCTGCAATGGATATAATCCGTTAGACCCAATGGAAAGAAAATCCAGTTTGGTTTAACCAAATCATGCAGAATTACGTTGCATACCTTGACTGTGTGTGTATTAGCTGAGATATTGCTAAGAATCCTGTGTCTCATTTGGTGTACAGATGATGAATTGGATGTTGAACTAATGAATGAGGAAAAGCTGCACCAGGGGCAGTAGCACAACAATAAATGTAGTCCTCCTCCTTTTTTCATTTGCTATGCAGAGAATGTGTGAATAGGTATCATTGTGTTGAAGACTGGCTTTCAATTGTATCTCTTTGGCATGAAGTGGCAGAGATAAGAGCAGGGGCAGTGAGCACCTGCACTCCACACTTTGCCACCCTATTGTTCTCTCAGTAAATCTAAGCACCTGCTTATCAGCGTTGTTTTGTCAGCTTTGCCAGGCATTTTGTCAGAGTTACATCAGTAAATAATCAACCTGACAGTCTCGTTAAAGATCAATACTATGTGAATCACCTTGTGTCATGCGTCTCTTTAGCCCTTGTGCCTTACCTGCCCTGGCAATGGGGTATTGCACCTAGTTTGAGGGGCCAGTCTGAATTCCTTTTATCTGTGAAAATCTTTACTTAATTTGATTTAGGAATTAATCAAGCTTCGCCATGATTGTGCTAGACACTCAGTGAAGCATGTGTTTTAACTTGGAAGCATGTGAGTGATCTTGTGGAAGTGAGAGTTGAACTTGAACTTAAAAACCTGCTTAGACAGGGATTGTAATTAAAGATCTAGAACGATATCATGCAATGACTTCTGACTTCCTGACTGATACTAGAATTGCATCAGATTGCAAATTCAGCCAGACTTCCAATGCAATTATGCACTGCCACATCCCTAGGAGAGCTCTTATTTTAAACCTGAATGTGATCCCTCCACTTCTACCTTCCATTCTATAGATAAATAAGAGCTGTTTAATGTAGCACTCATTCAATCTCACTAAAGTGCCACAAATAACCTGCCTGTGCACCTTCTAGCATGCTACAGATTTCTTGACAGATCTGTTCATCCTTGTAATGCCTTCTCCACCTTTGACTTGTGCATACGAAGGAAAAATTATTAAAGATTATTTGTTCAAACAGAAGGAACGCATCAAAAGGAATTTGAGCTATGCTGTGAGGATGTTGGATTTGCCACAGTATCTAAATGAATACCTAATGTAAATAAACCTTAATATTCAGGGTTCACCCTATTTTGGAGTAGCAGAAGCACATCATTAAAAAAATTTCAGGCATGTGAGTGAGCAATGAATTACCATGCAGTGCAGCACTGTATCGACATAACAAGCGTCTCCCGGCTGGTGTATAATGTGTGGCACATGGAAGATCATACATAGAATGAGACAAGGAATAGCTCCTTAGGGGACAGGATACTTCAAGCCTAATCCTGAGGTGGTGTAAGAGGCATATATCTCCACTGAAAGAACTGGAGCTCAGCTGATTTACAGCAGTTTGGGTGCCAGCTCTTTCTCATTAGTGAACAGAGATTGTTCTCTCTATTGTACCTTTTTCTCTCCACCTTGATATATTTATTTCATTAGCAGTATTGAGATTTCTTCACTGCTAGCCATCTGCTCCTAAGGATCATCCTTCCAGTTAGAGTGGTGTCTACCATTCTGCTCCCCAGTCTTCTGTGTTGAAATTTGACAAGCCTTTAACTGGAAATACATTTTGACTGTGTTTTCCAGGTGGTGGTCCTCAACAACTTGTCAGGGAACTATAGAAAATCACTACCTGTTCAGAAAGTTTAAATTTCCTGTAGAGGGATCTGTACTTTCAGTGGAAAAATAGAGAGACTGCAAACTGATAAGGGTTTAATGCCAGAGTCCTAGTGATTGATGTTTGCAACTTGGATGAGATGGCAGGAGCATGGGAAACAAGCATAATCTAACACAGGAGAGGTTCAGATTGGTGTAATGAGAAATTGTACCACCATGAGCACAGCCAGCCAGTAGAGAAAGCTGCTCAGAGAAGCTGTCATCCCCATCTTTGAGAATTTCAGAGTGTAACTGGACAACACACTGAGCACCCTGTTCTGATCCCATGTAGACCCTGTGTGAGAAGAAGGTTAAACTAGAGATGATCTGTGGACCCTTCTAATCCAAATTATCCCATCTTTCCATGACCCTCATTGGGTTTCTTTTCATGCTGATTTTAACATTTTGATGATATTTCTGTGTTCAAAAACACAGTTAAATAAACAGATATATAGACAGCTAGGTATATACACATATTTTATTAATTTCTGTTAACAACAGCACACTAATACAGGCCTTTTAGCTCTTTGGTGTGTTGGCTGCTCTGGCCTCAACAGTAGATCTTGCTGAACCACTTCTTATTTTAATTTTAATAATGTTACATTGCCTAACTGCTGGAGGCATTGGAGCTGAATATGAATTACACTGTTGGTGCCTGTTGCCTCTTATAGTGCCTCGTTTGCATATTTGACAAAAAAAAAAACTATTTAATGTAAATTTTATTTGACTAATTAAAAAAAAATTTAAAACACAAATGGAAACCATTGATTTGACATGTCCTAACACCCTCTGGATGTTACAGTAATTAGCTGCAAGCAAGCACTAGGTTAGTAGGTACAATTTTCAGTAGACGTTCTTTCTTTAACAAAGACTCCTATATTGCTTGTGCATGCATCTACAATTATTGCTTAGCTGATGTGTTTACAACCAATGCAATGTTTGCAAAATCACAATTAAATGCAGAACATATGGTATTGTTGTGTATGTGGCTTCTCTAAGAGGGCATTTATCAATGGGTGTTTTTGTCCCAGTCACAGGGTTATTCTAGTGCAATGGAAGGCACACAGATAAACAACTGTTTGCAAAATTGTAGCTCTAGGCAGTGCCAGCCCACAAGAGAATTTTTGAACCTGCCCGTGTAGTCCATGACAAGTGAGCAGTGGCAGGCAGAAGGGTTACCAGAGTTCACCAAAGGCCTGCAGAAGGCATGGATTACTCAATTCTCACAGAGCTTTGTCTGCCAAATGAACAGGAGCACATTGTAGAATAAATAGCTGTTATCTGCATTTAAGGAATGCCTTCCAAGTGAGATGGAAGGTGCTCTGCCATACAGGATTATCTGGCTGTTCATCCTGTGATGTGAAACAGCCGTCCTCCTGTTGTTATAAAACATGGGCTGTCAACATAGGGGCCCAGGATGGTTCCATAAAGTCACAGACACCATTTCTATGGCTTTATAGAAGAAGGCAGAGGTCTTACTCAAAATATCTATTCATTTAGGTCACATGGCATTTGGGTTCACAGGCATAGGAGCTGTTTAGAAGAAATGTAAGATTTTTGATCAAATCAAATTTGCAAGGTTGTACACAAAATTTCTGTTCCTCTCTACTCTGAAATTTTCTTGCTATCTATGGCTAGAATAATCACAGATTGAGATTCTGACATGGTTTTTCTCCTATTCTTGACCCTATCCTAATACAAACAATACATGATGGGTGTTCCTGGGAATAAACAACACTAAATTGAACCTGATGGGAAGTAACAGTTTACCAAAGTTGATGACAAATATTTGACTTTTGGCTCAGATACTCAGTTACTGTGTATTTGAATAGCTTCTTTGGTCCTGCATGTTTTCATTACTAATTTTTGTGGGAGTGAAGCATGATCAATGGTAGCAGAGAAGATAATGATGAAACTATGGCACCCACAAAAGCATCAACACAACTCACCTGCATGTCTTTATCTCTAGTTATTATAAATATTTGTTGCTTTAAACATATTTCCTCAGCCCTTACATTTATTCTCCATATTGCCCTATCCTATAGCTGTTTTTTTAAAACTTTCTTTGAGAAGATGCTGGGAGAAAATTAGAATTTAAATGTTCTCTTGAGTTTAAATTGCCAGTTGAATGAAAAATCTCACAGATGAGGTTTTAGCTAACTCCTGGCAGTCTTGACTGTGTTCAGTGAATGCTTCTTATTGACTTAGTCTGAGCAGGAAAGACAAACTTTTGCCACTTTTCTGTAATTTAGCACTTCAGTAACCAAAACTCAGAAGACTTTACCACTTCCTCTTTTACTGGGCCAGCACATGTCCTTCCATAGGTCGCATCCTGCAACCCAGCAAGCTCTGTTGCTTTCCATTGAGTAAAGGAGAATACTTCCTTATTCAGCCATTTCCACTTCCTAATGCTTCCCACGTGTAACCCATTGTGAAAAGACTGGTAAAACTCCTGCTGCATACTCTTGTTCCAGATAAAGAAAGCCCTCTGCATAAGTACCTATTACTCTAGCATAACATTTATACTGCTGTTGACTTAAAAGTCAGATTAACTCTAGAGTGACTTGGGCCACTTTTCCTACTCATTTATTTTAGTGTTTTTTGGTTGACTGTGCTCTGAACAGGACATTTGACTCAAGAACTTCAGAGGTCCCTTCCAACCTGAATTATTCTCTTATTCTGTGATTAAGTGGTGTCACTGAAAGAGCTCATCACATTTCCACAGCTAATCTTCCTTTTATGCTTCCACTGTGTAGTGGCATATAGTCATTAACATAAGTAAAACAGTGTGATGGCAAGCGTGGAAATCAGAGTGCTTTGTCCTGAATAATAGTGTAATGCGTGTAATGCATTGGTTGTTATTTTTTTAATGTGAAGTATTCTGTGTTTTCAATAATATTGTGTCTACTGTGGAAAACCATTTCTTGTGGAAGTGTTTAGGGGTTCCTGACAGTTCCAATTGTGATATCACTTGAGCTTAGAAGATTGACAGGCTCTTACTTCTTTTGAAACTGTGCATTTGCCAAGGGAGAATATTTCTCTGTGTAACCACAGGGAACTGAAGCACATTTTTTCTCATTACACAGTTAGTTGTTATTTTTAGGTGCTAAATCATTTATTTGGAGTTATATTCCTCCTTAATTATGGGCAAAAAGGACACAACTGACATTTTTAAAAGGGCAAGATCCCAAGTCTAATCAAGAGTGTTGGTGAGGCTTTTACATGAGATCACTATTCCTCTACAAATGCCTTAAACTCATTGTTTCTGCCAGAAAGGGAAACCTAGGATCAATTTAATGCAAATGACTAGCCAAAAAGTCAAGAAAACCCTTTTCTCAAAGCTGTTTTTCTTTTGGCAAAACTTGTTTTAGATTAAGGTAATGCAAGTACCAAACCAAACTCTTGTCAACAAGTTATCACCAGCACTAGCTAGGAATAAAAGTTTTCTACAGCATCAAGCTACTCCATGAACACAGCATATAAATCCCAGGAAGGATTTCAAGGAAGAATCTGGTGACTCCAAAATACTGACTACAGGATTTTACCAAAAGCAGTTAAATTAAATGGTCAAATAAGGAAACCAATATAAATTATGCATCTGGACTGCTGCATTACAGTAAGCCTAACTTATCCTAGTAAGTTGTATGGTCTCCTACAAGTTTCCTCCCTAGTTTTTTCTGTAGTTCAGGCCATCACTGATGACAAATGAAGTTTGGCATCTCTTAGATGGCAATTTACAGCTCAATGGTTTTCACTTTTTCAGAGAACAGAGAACATGGTGTATTGAGTACCTGTATGAAGCAGTTTAGGACTATAGAGTTTCTCCACTTTATGGATTTTTTTATACTACTTAGATATGCATAGGACAAGTTCTATTTTTATATATCTTATATCTCCAGTGGAAATTTGAAAACCAAAAGAGATTGTGAAGGAGGTTGTGCTCATAATCCTCCATGGCAGCAGTTTGGCTCCAGTTATTATGAGGTGTTTTCAGTTTGTCAGTGTCGCCACCTCTGCACAGAATCCTCAAACAGATTGATCCCTGCTCAGTCTGAATACAGAAATACTTTCTGACAAAGCTCTCTCCCTTTCATCCAGCTTCCTGTGATTGTATCCTGCCTGACATGTTACTGGCTTGGAGAAAGCTCATCCAAAAAACTGACAAAAGTAGGAGATAGCAAAGGTCCATCTACTTGGCGTTTAAGTTTCAAGATGCAAAAGCAGTGTAAATAAAGGCACAATTCTCTTACAGAAAAGGAGCTGAATCTACACTTAAAGGAGTCAGGAATTTGCTCAATATTACTTGTGGTCTGCAACCCTATTCATTTTCTTCAGGTCTAACAAGAGACAGGCACATTTGTTTGTTGATACTGCAGTTTCCAGCTTCTGAGGCAGTAATTCTGAAGGTCTGGAAACACCACTCAAGCCCTTATCCTTGATCTTCAACACCTCTACCTTGTGTACCTGTCCCATAACCTTCAGTAGTGCTCCAGACCTCCAGTGTAGCAGGCTGGCTTATCACAAGCCATTTTTAACTTAGCTGAGTCAGCATCGGAGCAACAAAATATCTGTATCCTTCTCCCCTTCCTTACTGTGTATGTATAAATACTAAGCCAGTCTGCTTTTTTGAGAAAGCAGTGTGAGCATACAGGCAGATGGTACTATTCTGCTTGCCATCTAGACTACTCTGCAGACTCTATATGTAGTGACTTAGACCACAAATGAGTCAGCTCATCTATAGAGATCCATCCCAGTAGAAATAAGCAGATGGGTAGCCAGTGCTTTAGTGTCAGCTGGACTTTGTTAGGAAATTAGACTTAAACTATGCAAAGTTTAAGTAACAGTTGCATTACCCTGCACATTTTTTTTTACCTCATATCATTCTGTGGATCTGTAGGATGGCACAAACATCAGAGAAATAGGTGAAATAGATAGAAATAAAACAAATGTTTGTTAAATCAAAAATCCCAACTACTTTTTCTCTTTAATTGTCCCTATAATCAGAAAACTGACTGTTTCTATTTACCCACAGCACTCTAGTCAGGGAGAAATATTTGACTCACAGGGAGAATATCCTAGAAAAGATTGAGCTGATGGTACTTTCATCTTCTCTGCATTGTATCATATCTTTGGACCATTGTAAAGATGCAGGCAAGCAGTGTTCCTCTTTCCTGGCTGCCTCTAATGATCTGCATGGACATAGGGAATACAATATCAGTGAAAAGCCCATGCAAAGGATGAACAATTCTGACATGGTAGTCTATAGGAATTTGGCTTCTTTTGGGACACAGAGGGTTTAAAAATATTTTCTAGATTTGTTTTAACGTCCATTTATATATTTACAATAATGCATTAGGAAGAGATTTGTTTTAAAACTCTCACTCACTAAACATGTGACATTTCAGAGATGCTCTTTCTCTCCATCTTGGGATTCAAATAGGGAAAAGAAAATCAAAACCAGAGCAGACATCTCCTGACTGTACCTCTAAAATGGAAATGAAATTCAAATAATAATAATGTGGAAGGTGAAAGATATTGTTGGGCTTTGGTTTTGTAAGGTAAATCAGAGAATCCATAGCAAGAGTGCATGTTGATTACCTGGATGGAAAAAACACATTCCAGATTGTGATCTAGATATTTTTGAAAACTTCTGGAAATAATTCACATCCTGCACAGTTCTGGCAGGAAACTGCAGATCAGTGGTACTATGAGAAATTCTGTTAGATGGAGAAGGAAATGGAAATGGAACTAGCAAGGGTGAATATTATTGTCTCCTAAACTACCTTTTGACAATTCTTCAGTGACTCGGGAGTCATGTTATATTTTTCAGATAGCATTTTATCTTGGATCTTTCCTTTCTAAGACTCCATGCAAGGGGCACATGTTGGAGACTTTGTTATGTTCATCTAAGTCTTGAACACTAAAAAATGCTTGTAGGTGTACTTAGGAAGCAAAGTATTCAAAAGTGCTGAAATCCAGAGCTAATTATTTTAGTTCTTGTGACTAAAAGTTGACCAAAGATGGGTTATCTGCTTATGCTTGTTTATGTTGAATTGAGCTGATTTTCCAAATATATGTAAAATGTGATGCTGACCCCTTTAGATCCTATTTCTTGAATCAAAAAAATTAGTTCCAGAAGTAGCACAATTCATAAATCCTAATTTCTTGAGCTTTACATCTTGTGGATAGTTGCTTGGCTTTTTTGGTATATCAAAGCTATTTTGTCAACTCACTGCTTACTAGACACCAGTAAACAGGCTACAGAGTGTTTTTCTGGTTATTTAAGTATTAGTTAGTAGTAAGTAAGCTCACTGTCTAGAGCTCTCCTGTGGATAGGCAAGCAGCAGAATCTCCATCCCGTGTGCATCTTTTGCTGGTGTTTTGTGAAGCCTTTTTCCTTAGAGAGAATGCTGATGTCTGAGAATCACTCTGCCAGCCTCTCTCTTGTTTTCCTAAAACATGAAGCAAATCTTCTTGATTTCATTCTCTGTCAAATTTGACTGTAATTGCACTATGGGTTCAGAAGTTTTTAAAGAAAACACACACTTCTGCAGTAGAAGACTGTTAAAACTCTGCTTCCCATAGGACACCACCAGGACACATAGACAGGCATATATGGACAAAAGGGTTTTCTACTGTAAGGTGATAAATACTTGGCATTTGGGCACACTTCCAGCTTCAGCCCAGGATTTCACTGTCTTACCAGGGCTCCATGTCTTTACTTAGATCTGTCCTTGTAAATTCAGCAGTGTGCTCTGGACTTGAGTGCTGTTAAAAAACACCTGTCCTGTGTCTGCTACTTTGCACACCTACCTGCAGTCTCTTTGGTCAGAACTCTGCTCCTGCTTCCAAGAACGAAAATTCTTGTGATTTTTTGGTATCTGTAGGTATATAAAATAACTTGAAGCAGAACAGGTGCACCTGACTCAGTCTGCAGGCAGCCTCCTCATGAAGTTGTCACTGTGCTTACACAGCAGGTGTGCTGTCAGAGATATTGAGCAAGAATACAAGGGCAGGGAAGGGCATCTTGACAGTATTTGGTTGTAATGAGATTCCAGATATATTTTAAGTGGATTATATCTTTATAGCCCACATGTGAATGAACATTTACACCCTCAAAATTATTATATCCTTCATTAGTTTCTTAGTTCAGGTGAAATAGATGACATAGCTGGGAGAAAGCCTGTGTTAAGAGAAGAGCTACCGGCCTCTTTTACAGGTAGTTGCCAGGAACTCCTCATGACTATTTGTACAACTCACCATTCCTGTCTCCTGCTCCTAATAAACATGGATAATAATGCATACAGCCCACATCTTACTGGAATTCCTATGGAGAGCAATTAAAATTTTGAAGATGTAAATGTTTAACATTGTTTATAGTCCACTTGGAAACAGGAAATGCCAGAAGTTACATAAGCTCTCTAGGTACTAATAACTGTATGTAAGTATCTGCTTCTCTTCTTAATTGTTTGGCAGTACCTTCCACAGAGGTACTTATCAGAGCATAAGGCTCTGATTCTGAGTGGTAATCAATAGGGACAGCCTGATTATAAATGACACTAAATGATAATGTGAACTATTGGCATTTGTTGTATCCATAGCCAGGGCTGTAGTTACCCATCTCGCTGGCATTTTTCTCATAGTATGGGAATAGGGAGGAGGAATCTTTCTCTGGACATTGTGTTTGTTATTTCCTTATTTTACCCTCTAAGGAAAAAGAATTATAATCCAGAACAAGTACACTTTTTCTATCAAAGGAGAACATCAAAAGGCAGCAGCAAAATGAGTATTTTGCTGTAGTTCCCACAACAAAGGAAAGGATATGCTGATTTTTGTCTGATGATGGGGCATTGTCACAGGGAGAGGCATTAAAAATTGTGATACAAAAACTGTAGGAATTGGTGAATGTTTGCCAGGACTGGATGAAGTTTACCTGGGAGTTCTTACAGAACCAAGGAATAAAAATTCCATACTGGTAACAAAAAGTATGCTCTTTATGGTTCAGAAGATCTGCTTGGCTGGAAAGTCACCCATGTTATATTGTTTTCTGAGAAAAACTGTGCGAAGGAAATACTCTGAAGCAAATCATTAAAGGTAGAATTACATAACATTGTGATGTGAACACATAATAGGGATTGAAATAGTCCTGTCTTTTTAAATCCTACTCCTGAAATTAAATTCTTAGGCAAACTAGTGGAGCAGATTCTTGGCTGCTAGGTTCCCAACCCATATAAAAGAGCAGAGTCCCTTGACTTCTGTGGTGTGAGGCTAAGCTGCATTGGCTAGGGGATGAAATAAATAATTCATGATAAAGAAGTAAAATTTTCTAAATCTTTCTAAATTTTTAAGGGCCTTGTTAGAAGCTATTAAGTAAGTCTGAAATCCACAGGCAGAGGAAGTCTTGAGAAAGATTTGACATTGGTTACTAGTTAGAAAATAAAAGTCACTTTCTCATTCAAGCAGCAAAACCTGCTGAAAATACAAATTTAAGGTAACTAGTACTAGGGGAGACTAGAAAAGTTCTAGTAGAGCAAGGATATGAGATGATATATATGATATTGCTTCCCCTTCTGACTGTTGACTACATACTCCTGCAATTTTCTCTTGTGCTGACACAAGCAGTGACACAGGCTTTATGAACTGACTTGGCTCATTATAAAGAGAGAAGACTACTCCAGCAGCAAATCCCAAATAAAGATGGAGCAGACAAGCTCTGACTAAGGCTAGAAGGAAAGTGACCACATGCAACAGTAAAGGTAACCTATACATGACCACTGGTGTTAAGAAGAAATGGGATGGTTCTCAGAAGAAACCTTCTGTGAAGACATCTTTTGTTGGTGCAAGGTGAGAGAGGAGTGATGTGGGGAATTTTCTTCAAGAGTCACATCTGGAGATATGAATTACTTCACAAAATACCTGGCTGAGATCTACCAACTTGTAACACGCACTTAAGCTGTGCATGAGTTCTTGAAGTGCCAATGGCCTCCAACCTTCTCATTTGCTTTGAAAGAGCCTGGGTTTCCCTGTTGGTTTGTGGGTCCAAACTGCTTCAGGACTGCAGTCTATTATGTGTTTATGGCTTGTAGTATTAACAATAATCAGAATATGGCCACAGACAATCCCAAACAGATGGTAGCCCTATTTAAACACTGTAAGCAGGAACCATCACAAGTGCACAGTTCTCACCACACAAACTCCAACTCTCATACACAAATGGGGAAAGTCCCACTTGTATTTTAAACAAAGCTTTCACAACATATATGTCCTGGAAGACAGCAGGGAGCCCTTGACTCTGGTTTTTGAATGTAAATCATTCCATGGCAAGTAGATGCTTATATGCAAAGAGAGGCTGATCCAGAATGGCTTATTGATCAGCAGGCAGGCAAGAAGCAAATATCACTCTTGGTCATTTTATTTGTGACACAAGAATTTTGCAAAAGCCGAAACAGATACGGACGGTGCTGTCATTCTGCAAATAAAACATTGGTAAAACCAGCAACTCTCACCGGTGAAAGCTCCATCCTTTCCTAGGCACTGAAAGATTGGCCCAGTAGCCAACAGGGACACAGCACTGTCTGCTTCTATTATGGCTCATGCCTCAAGTCATATTGTTCACAGCAAAATAATTTACAAACAAAAGAGATGCCTTTTTTGAGGATCACAAGCTCCTTCATTATAATAAATATGTTGTTCAAATCTCAGTTCTCTCCCCTTCCTGAGAATAGTAGGCGCCTAACTTTTTGTGTTTTCCTGGAAAATTAAGAGTTTACAACTTTACCAAAGCTAAGAAGAGGAAATAGACTCTATGATGAATTAGAAATAATTTTAATTTTAAAATTAGTTTAAAAAGAGCCCGGCAGTGATAGCTTAACAATTTGGTTTTTTCCCCCTTTCTTAGCTTTGGCACTCTGTGTTCGTGATATATATAGAACAATGAGTAAAACTCTAGTGCCTAGGACCTGAAGCTGAAAAAATTAACAAAAGTAGCCTGATTTCCAGATGTGAGTATGTATGTTTCCAAAGGAAGCTAGTGACAGTGACAGCTGTAATCATCAGCTCTGGAAACCTGTCCTACATACAGAGTCTTAAAAAAGGACTTTTATCTTTTCAGTGTATTTATGCCTTGATAATTAAACACACAGATCAGATATGCTTATGCAACCTTCAGTGTCTTTAAATACAGTTTTTAGGCCACTAGCTCCTCTCTGCCAATAAAGCACTGTCCAAATTTGCCAAATTAGAAACATGTTTGCTGGTTGAAATGTCTTACACTTAAAAATTATAATAATAGTTTAAAAAAAACTTTAGACCCAAGCATTCAAAGACATTTAAAAGGTTTGAAAATTTGGTCAGTCATCCCTTAACTGATGTACAAGAAAGACGTCAAAAGCATGGCAGCTGGGTTTGCTCACCTTTTGCTTCTGCATTTTGTAAATTTAATGTGAGTGGTATCAGCCACATCCTGGATTAAACTAGGAGTGCAGGAGATAAACTAATCTTTTCTTCCAACATTTGCATAGCCCAAGGACAGGTGAGTGTCCCTGCCATTGTGGATAGTGTTTCCCCTGTCAAAAGACCAACTGTTGAAAGTTTGAAACTGAATTACTGATCTGATAAGTATTTGTCTCTTTAAGTGTTTTGGCCTTTTTTTAGAAGCTTCATTGTAAGGAAATGAATTGAACACCAGAGATGATCAAGGCAGTGTTCATATCAAAGTGTAGTGATAATTTCCTCCAGTTTAGCTGGGAAGATGACAGTTGCCTTATGTTGGAGCAAGGCTGGGGGAGAGAAAGTGTTCACAGCAAAGGGCTGTAGACACAGATCAGTAGTTTCCAACAACCCACAGGACAATACTCTTTCAGTTTCTTTCATGTGTTACTCAAAACATAGGTCACAAGGTAGCATTGTGTTGTGAGTTGTTTTGAAAATGAGAGCAACCTGGCAAGGCCAAGCTTTAAAACATTATCAGCAAAATGGATGATACCTTTATTTGTAAAGGTGTGTCTAGCATCAGGTCCAGTTTTACATGAGATTATAGCATTGTAAGCCTTTCTCTCTTTTGTTGAACTAGGGTGTCATGAAAAGCTAAAAAATTCACTGAAGCACAGTACAGGGTAAATAAACAAGCTTATGAAAAATGAGGGAATAACCAAACCTTCAGGAACCAAGAGCCATGACTTGAGAATTAAGAACAAGAAAACACTGGAAATCAAACTACAAAGCCAAAGCCAATGGGAATTTTGTGTTAGTCTTAGTCACTAAATAACATAATACCCACCATATGATTGCCTCTTACTCACCTAAGCCTCTTCCTTTCAGACCACATGCAGTAAAATAAGTGTGCAGTGTACCTTTCAGCAGGAATGAGAGAATGAAAGGTCAGTGACTATGGTTTCAGGTTGTTATGGATATGGGAAATGCCAATGTTTCACTGTTCAAAGCATATAAAAGAGAAGGTGTGCCAGCTTTGTGGATTTACCATCCAGAATTCCTCTCTGCACAGAGATGAAATAAATATTTTGACTCTGTGTGTGAATCAGCTTCTAGTGCACCATGTGAAAGAACCCATATGTGGGACAACAGTGTGAAGATTTGGCAGTGCGGTGTGTGCACATGTCACATAATGGTCACACTGCATCACCCCTAAGTGCTGACAGCGATTTGTTTAAATGTCATTAGATGAATTAATGGAGATCCGTTGTGGACTATTAAGTACAAATGTGAGGATACAGGTTATTATTAAACCTCAAACTACTGAAAGGCAGTATTATATCCACAAAAAAATTCTACAAATTCCCTGGTTTTGTAGTTTTTTTCCTAAACTCATGTTTTTGGCTAGTCTGAGACAAAATACTGAATTAATGCACATAGTCTGATATATCTCATATTTGTAGCTATATCTAGAAGTTAGTATATGATACAGTTGCATTGTTGTTGATATCTCACATCTTTTGTAGTAGTACAGTTTTCATTATGGTTTCTGTAGACAACTTTGAATGCATTGTGCTCTTCTGGCACCTTTCTTGTACTTCTGTTCATTCCAGAAAACTTGCTCATAGGGAAAATCTAGTCTGTTTTCTCTTTGTATTATAATGTCTAGTAAAGTATAAAGTACTATATGTCTATAATTTTTACTGATTGTCCTTTGAAAGAGGGAGAAGTTCAGGTTTCTCTTTTAGCATTTGTCTCTGTGATGCTATATTTGTACTGTGTTGGGGATATTTGTGGCTAGGTAACACTCTGAACTGGAGCCCTCACCTAGTACTGGCAAAATTAGTTGTGGTGATCAAGTAGAAAGTAGAAAAGAGTTCTAAATCTGGGTTTAGTTTGAGGAAATGCTTTGGCTAGGAAAACAACAGCAAATGTTGCAACTTATACTTTGCATTTCAACATGAATTTGCCAACTTAGCAACATTTCTTTTGGTTTAGATTGAACCAGTGTGATTCTTTCCTCAGTTTTTGGTGTGATCATTAAATAAAAAGTTTACTACTTGCTTTCTCTGACTTAGAAGAGAGAAATCTAGTTTCTGTCTCTACCAGTACTTCCAGTGTGACCTTGAACACTTCCTTCCATGGTCAAGCCTCTTCTTATGAAACGAGGGCAATGTTTACAGGCTCTTTTATAAAACACTTTGAGACATGGATGAAGAACACTGTAGGAAATCTAGATTACATGCAGTCATCAAAGGGAGAATAGGGTTCCTGTGAGTGTTAGTCAGTTTTTACTCATACTTTTTTCTGAAGATATTTACAGCTCTTTTGATAGAGAAAGCTTTAGAGACCCATGAACCAAATAGAGTAGAAAATCATAGAAACCAAAACCACTGGTAAACTGCACATCATTAGCTACAGTCTTGCTGGGTATATCTCTGCTGGTATTGTTAATCACTACTTCATTAATCATCCTTTAGAAAAGTAAAATTAAATCACAGAGAGGTTGCAATTTTTTTCTTTGATGCTTGGATAGAAGATGATCTGATGTAGACTGAATAATGTGTTCTCCATTTCCCAGGGAATGATCCTGTACCTCAGAGCAGTGTCTGTCTCTCTAGACTGACTATTTCATTCAGACCTAATTCACATACCTTACTGCAGGACAACACGTGAACTCGAGTCCTGGAAGGCTGCCATAAATAAACCTTCTTCACACTCTGCAAATAAGTTATCAGAGAGCTAATAAAGACTTTTTAATACAGTTCAGGTCTTTATTTCAAACCAGACCTGACATCTTCTTTCATCTTCATATAAATATGCTTTTTTAAAACATTTTCTATAACTCCAGGGCCAGCTTATTCTCCTTAATGTTACAGGTGTGGTCCACAAATCCCCACAAAAACCCCATTGTCTTTCGGAGTAGCCATATGTTGGTAGGAATTATTACTGCAGTTTGTACTGTCAGTAGTACAGGCCTAAGTAGATTTCAAATTTAGCCATCAAGCCAGTGAGATTCTTCTGGTTTTAGAGCATTACCTTAAAACCTTCTTCTCTCTTTCCCCCCCCCCCCCCCCCCCCCATAATCTTATGTAGACCTGACATCTCTGAGTTTTAGGTCACTGGATTCTGAGAACTTATCTCAGGGAAGTACCACTGTATGCTTGCCCTCATTTTACATTTAGCCTTGGGCCTGCTACTGCCCTCTAGACACTGAGTGAGATGGACCTCTGATCTTACTGGTGCAATCATCTTTATGTGCTTCTGTTAACACACAGACTTGGAGGTCTTCAAAGTTCTGATGTGAACTGACTGGCACAGTGGCAAACTTAACAGTTACATTTTATTTACTTGTCACTGAAATAAACCATATTCTGACCAGACCAATACACTAGGTCATTCCACACAAAAGCTAAAGCTACCAGAACCTGGAGACAGGCATCAAAACCTCAATAGTAGCAGTTTCATCTCGGTATGTACCACCACATTAAGTGTAGAAATACAGTATCAAAAGAAAACTACTATTAAGAGATGTGCTTAAAGTTTTACTGCTTCCACTTTGCTTCAGCAAGCAAGCCCCAGAGTAAAATGAGAGTTTTTTTCCTTTTTTCCTGCATAAGATTGGGGTAAAACCTGATTTTGTTTTATCCAGGATACAGTCCAAGCTTTGAGGCTTCCATTTCCTCTTCAAACAGATTCTACTGCACAACACATAGCTGAGTGTTCCACTGACTTTATTACAAAAGCATTTGAGGTTGCTGGTAAAGTTCAGTACTAAGATAAGCTTGATGAAGTGTCGAGTCAGTTGATAATGGGAAGAGTTACTGGCTGTACCTCCTTGCTAGCTGCATCCAGTTCCTGACCTTCTGTTCCAGCGATGTGGAGTTATGCTCACAGTTGTTGAGGGGTCTAGACCGTGGGGTTATGTCCAGTGTTATATCCGGTCAGTGTTTGTCCAGCCTGGCAGCATAGTACCCTCTTACTGCCACTAAAATGGTATGTTGCATGCCTTAGGCAGCATAAGTGCATGTACAGCTGTTTTGAACATGCAAAACCTTCTTGACTATGACTAAAAGAGTACATATGGCAGACCTGATGCTGTCTTATCCAGACTGGCTTTTGAACAGAATGAGCTACCTGCAAAATTACACTTATGTCTTATATTAGAGGGAATTAGTTTTCTATCATGGGGGAAAAAAACCCCCAGAAATAAAAACCCAACAACAAAACAACTAATCAAATGAAAAAACTCTGCATAAGACCGCAACAAAACAAGTCTAAATCCCAAAGGATCACATAAATTAACATTTATTTAATAGAGACATCAAGGAATCAGGAAAAGGAACTGGCTTGGGAGCTGAGCAATTCAGCCTAGATCAGCACCAGCAGAGAGTCATCCAACATATCTTTCTGGAAAGAGGAAATAAGAGAACAGTTACAGGATGAATAGACTTTTACAGGGGATTATTTATAAATACAAAAATATTGCAATTATTCACATTAACATAAGCTGAAAGCAGGGGGTACCCAGCCTCCTGGCTACACGAGACACCTAACAGCTTCCATGTGGTGGAGAAACAGAAGGAATACAGGACCAACCATGGAGGATCAAGGAGGCAGAGTTTTCCAGGGCTGTTCACAGGCAGATGATAATACTGATCTCCAGCAGCTGATTAGGCCATTATAGGTGGAGTTCGTATGGGTTAGCCTATGGACCTTAAGGCTATTCAAAATTCACTGAAACACTTCTTGGCTCATTTCATGCATTGTGTGTGAACCTGGATACACAGCAGTCTCCACCTGTGCAATATATTACTGTTTTGCAAGAACTGCACTTATAATGCACAGTCTGTGCAAGGACTAAGGCAGGCCACCCCCTGCTTAAAGACTTTGTGGGTAGAGGGGGCCCAAGTTCTTTACTTCTAATCAAGTAATCACAGTATAATCAACTCACCTTTTAAAATGGCATGTATGGAAATGATTAAAGGTACAGGCTTTACCAAAATGACACTATGAAGACAGACTCATCCCTGAGAATAGTTTGAGGCAAGGTAAAAACTTGGATTTAATTGTAAAACAGTAAGAAGAGCCAATGATAGTATATCATTGGAGGGAAGATTATTATTTAAATTTTTTATTCAGTAACAGCCATTATCTCATGGATGACTTGCAGAATGATTTATCTTTGACATGTAGATATAAAGTGAATATTCATCTGATCTTACTAGTCTCAGTCAAATGAATAAATAAGGTGATTAAAAATAATTGATTTTTTCTGTTATTATATAATTGTATTTTAATAGAGCTGGTCAAACAATGTAATGGTGAAAATATAGAATCAAAAAAATTCTCCCAGTATATCAGCTTCTGTACTGTATTTTGTTATTTTGTTATTAAATATCCCCAGGGCTTTTTTTTTTTTTTTTTTTTTTTTTTTTGTGGATAAATTCTTTATTCTCTCCTTTCTCTCCTCATAATATTTTTATAAACTGTGAGTTTATTATATTTTACCATTTTATTCAATACTAATTTTCAGTTCAGAGTTATAAAAACAGTTTGAATATGCAGTACTTCTAAAACTGAAGTGGAATAGTTGATAGGCAGTATTTAATGCAAAAGGTAAGGCAGTGTTTGTGTTGATCTATGTCAAACAGAAGACAGGTGCTAAAATTTTGGCATATGTTCAGACTAATGTTTGCTTTTCAGAGACAGACCAAAATCTCCTTAGATTGTAAATTAAAGAATAAAAGTCATTATAGGAATAATAATGACTAACAGTTAAACAACAAAGCTTAAAAGGAAAAAATTGTAACATATTTTCCTCATATGATTCCATTTTTTGATTCAAAAGAACCGCCTCCAATTTAGAACTTCACATAATGTGTCATGCCATGCATAATAAGTCATGTAGGAATATTGAAAACAAATTACCTTTATGGAAGATGCTGAATTTTGTGATGGTTGTGATATTTTCTCTTTTTCCTAAAGAAGCTGTAAAAATCTCATCAAACTATATTGTTCCTTCAGAAATTCTGCGCAACAGTAGGACAAAGTTCTCATGTGCTGGGTGTTCATACAGTTAAAGTTTGTGGTTGAGCATAGCATAACATTGTGTCAGGAGGGCTTTAGGTTGCATATCAGGAAAATATTCTTCACCCAGAGGTGCTTGGGCACTGGAACAGGCTCCTCAGGGAAATGGTCACAGCTCCAAGCCCAACAGAGTTCAAGAAACATCTGACAACACTGTCAGACACATGGTGTCACCTCTGGGGTGTCCTGTGCAGGACCAGGAGTTGGACTCCATGATCCTTGTAGGTCACCTCCTACAAGGTGACCTACAAGGATTGGCATATAAATCCATCTCCTGTGTTGTAGGTCAACACAGGAGAGTCTGTGAATTTATATGCCAATCCCTCTTCATCTGCATGGAATCCTGCACTAAAATTACTGTAGAATTTCTTGATATTTATGGTGTCAGTATAGATTTCTAGTAATCTTGTTGTCATGGTTCATCATTATTACGCTGAAGTTTTATTTTCTGGGTTTCATTATCAGTAGCAATATGAGATAGCTGTTCCGGGCAAAGCAAGAGATAACTTTACCCACACTGATGCCCTAAGAGCAGTAACAGGCTGGCCTGATATACCAGAAGAGGCTTTGACAAGGAGGTACACAGGATGCAGTGGAGGGGTATGGGCATGGAATGATAAGAGCTGAGGCATAGGCTTGTTTTGAAGGTCCCAGCCCACCAATGATCAATTAAAGAAACAGAGACTTGGAGGTGGGCAAAGCTCTTTGTATGACTAGAAAAGTGAAAAAATTACAAGTATTTAATGCACATAAAACAAGTATAGCATAGCAAATTCCAATTTAATATGAAGTTGATGGCCAGTGAGCAAAGAATAAGGTGTGAAAGTACTGTATAAAACATGTAAATGGGGGGGTGGGGGGAACGAAAGAGATTAGGAAAGAGAAATCAAAATCACCATGGCAAAGGAATTTGAATGTTGATGATTTATTCCCTCTGTTTTCCTCCAGCTAAGTGGAAACCCTCTACTTTGGGACCCAAAGGAGCAACAGAGAGCAAGTGTAACACCAGGGAAAAGAATAGAAAGTAAGAAAATTATGTTCAGCATTTTAAACTGCATTATTGTGCAGAATTTTCTCATTATTGTACTTTTATTTTTCTTTTTCATGGCAATAATTAGACATGGATTGATGATAATTTTTAATTAGCCTATTAAGATTTCATTAATACTGTTGATAAATCCTTATCTTTATGTATAAGTCGTATTTACTTTTTTCATGTGTGTATTTACTTTTTTCATGATTTTGAGTGTGGCATGGTTTAGGCATGGCTCCTTAACAGAATTTCACATACTGTGTCTGCAGTTACCTCTTGATAACCTCAACTTTGTGGCAAGGAATAGCTATGTTGAGACTCCCTGTGCACTCCTGGGACTCCAGAATAAACTCCTTAGATACAGGAAGAAGATTTTTAATCTCTTGTTGGCTGACAAATGCAACTTTAAATTGCTTGCTTTGACAACAAAGAGGTAATTTTACATATGCTCAATATTATCGCAATAACCTCTTACATGACTTTTCCTGATTTCCACTACTATGAAGGAAGACTTCCTGGAACACATAAGGTACAAATCACAGAATCACAGAATCACTAGATTGGAAGAGATCTTTAAGATCATCAAGTCCCACCCATGCCCTAACACCACAACTAAACCATGGCACCAAGTGCCACATCCAATCTGTTTTTAAACACACCCAGGGATGGTGACTCCACCACCTCCCTGGGTAGACCATTACAGTTCTTTATCACTCTTTCAGTAAAAAGCTTTTTCCCAACATCCAACCTAAATTTCCCTGGGTGCAGCTTGAGACTGTGTCCTCTCTTTCTGTCAGTTGCTGTCTGGAGAAAAAGACCAACCCCCACCTGACTACAGCCACCTTTCAGAAAGTTGTAGAGATTGGTAAAGTATCTATATATTTCTCTTTGGCACTGGCTGTATCTCTCAGAGTTTCCTCAGTTCTCCATTTAGTTGCAGTAAATTCTGAATTCTCTTTTCCAGGTTCTATGCTTGTGCATGGATTTTTGAAACTCTGTGCAGAGATTTAGTACATTGATTTTCATTAATCAATTTTGTGGCTAAAACACTAAATGAGAAATAGCTCCAAAAATGAAAATGTCTTTGTCCTAAACATTCTGTCTGTTAATTTTTCATAAGATGTTATAAACAACTAGAAAAACACTGAGTACCACTGTTTCTTTTATTATTTAGGGTTACTAGTAATACAGAGAGGCTTTTAATTCTTATTTATCTTAATGGCATCTGTTTCTGTGGAACATCTAGATGAAGTTAATCTTTCTAGTATTTTCTGTCTGACACTGATCAAAAACAATAATAAAATTATTCCTACAGAATTTGTAAATAAATGTCAGTACTATTACACATATTCTCTGCATATAGGCCCACTAAAGATGGCCTGTAGAGAGAAGCCCATTAAATAAAACCCTCATGATGCTAGCTGCTGTATAGAATAATAAGACAGGGCCAGTCCTGTTAGACAAGATGGGTCGGATAGCAAACACATGTGTGAAGAAAGGTAAGGCACTGAAGTGATATCCACAGAGCCTCTGGGTTCTTGAGACATGTGGTTTTGTGCTCTATATTTTGACTTACCTGAGAGAGCACCCACATTCCTAAAAGAAAAAACCTTTTCTCCTGAAACACCAGAAGTGAATGAATAATGAGAACTGCAGAAATGTACCTTCATGGTCCTAATTTTTGACCCGTTCACATCTTTTTTTTCAATACTTCCCAGAAAGAGTCTCACATTTAGATTTTCAAAGTGTAAGTACTTGCAAAATCTAGTATTTATTTCTCACAATAGAAAATTAAAAGTTGGATGATGCCAGTAGTCTGAACTGTTCTCACAGAATATTAGTAGGCCTGCTTACTCCTGATAGACAAGGATGAACTTACTTTAATGCCCTATATGTGTATAAAATCAGGAATCTGTTGTAATATCTGTTATAATGAGCAAAAATCTGTGCTAGCCAAAAATCAGGTTTTCAAGTTAAGATCTGAGACATGCATGCAGAAGTTCTCCAATAGAACGTGTGACTCCAAGAAATATGCAACTATAAATTATTTGTAAAACTAGTCCGTGCCATTCATGCCACCTGCTCCCTCACACCCCTCAACACCGCCCCCAAGTATTGTGGAGACTCTGAATAAAACTTTGAAAGATGACAATTACCTCTGAGGGTTAAGGATGGAAAATGTGCAGAAACTGAGCTCACTAGCCTATTATTTTTCACTGTTGGACTGCCAAAAACATCACGAGTTGTTCTCTAGTGCTCCCTCTGGCTGATGCTATGAAACGTGACTTTAGGGAAAGCATATTTGTAACAGGAAGAGATGACTGAAACTTAGGTGAAGTGAAGGGCAAAATGTGAAAGACAATGAAACTTCCTGAAAAGCCTAAGGTGTTACCTTCCTCTGGAAATAAATGATCCTAATGGGAGGTGACATTCAAACCTGCTGAAGTAGAACCTGCGCCAGGACTAAACTTGACCACACCCACATGTCTTTAATGTATGATTAACGAGCCATGATAGATATACATCAGGTCAATGAGGCTGACACTAATAGATGGAACTTTTTTTGACAAAACTCCCTGAATAATGATGTGCACATGGTAAGTGCTGTAGATATTATATTTAGATAAATGCAACCAGACATGAATAGTGATAGGAATTTACTTTAGGGGACTGACTTATGTATTCAGGAGAAGGAAATTATTATAATCTATTCTTTTTATTTAGTATTCATGGGCATTCAAAGAATTATATCTGTGTGTTGGGCAAACCTATTTATATGCCTGGGACTCATGAAATATGCCAAGCATATGGTGGGACAGAAGAAAGAAAAAGCACAAATCCATGGGAATTTGTTGCTCAAGGCAGCTCTGGAGTTTATGGTTAAGTGGCTCTTTTTTTGCCTACCTTGATATGTAGCTGGAGGTCCTGGCCCTGTTTTGGCATGTTTCTATGCTGGCAGCTGTGACGGGTTATGTTGGAGAAAGGAAGGTTTCAGTGCATGCTGTAATCCCATAATGCATATACATGAAATAGAACAGTATCAAGGGACTGTAGCAAGGGCCAAACTTCCCTTATCTTTGCTAGCAGTTACTTTGGTTTTGAATAAATTGCCTTTGTTGGAATAAAGAGACAACTCATCTTCAGCTGGGACAGTGTAAGAGATGATTGCACTGTTCTCCCTGTTCCAACCTTCTGATTCTCTACCAGTGATTCAAATGCGTATTTAATTATAAAACCCAGCAGCAATGGCCAGATATACCCATGCAGCTCAGGCTGAAGGGTACAGTGGAGTCCTTTATAGCCAAGTTGAAACAGCATGCCTTCAACCCTTGGTTGACAGGCAAAGCTTCTTGCTCTTTACACCGTTTACTAGTGCATAAAGGCACTCAGGGGAGTGCTCAGATGTTTGGACTACTATATATTGTCCTTGCACCATTTAAAGCAAGGGGGTTTGGAACTTGAAGGAGAGTGGCTGAGGTGAGGATATAGGACAAATGACTGTGGGATGGCACATATAAATCTAGCAGGTAAAACCAGTCTCATCCTCATCTGGAGACAGTGTGCCATGGTTGTTTGAATTCCACTTCTCCTTGCACTGTGAGTTCAGAGTCTTTGAACTAAAGTTTAGCCTCAATCTCAAAATAATTAAGACAATGCCTGTGACTGTTGCACTCTTGAACTTCTTGAAGAAAACAGCTTCTCATTCCTAAACAAGAATCATGCAGCTGGCTGCAGAGTGCCTTCAGTCTGTGGAATCACTCTGCCCAGCAAAGCAACTGAGCTTTCTCTAAACGATTCTCTCCACAAATCCTGTTTAGTTTTCAAAAGGTTGTCCTTCTAGTTTGTTTGCAAAACCACACAGTGAGAAAAAAACTCCAAAGGAAACAGCTGTTTCTTTGATTTGGTAGGTCTCTGCCTTCATCAGGATTGCTATTAGAAAACGCAGTCAGTAAATTTAGGGCTAAAATTCTGCCTGAGGTGACATAATGTGAATATTCATATTTAAAAGCCCTTCTGTTCCTACCTGGTTTGTTGCTATTGCAAAGGAGGCAGTTCAAAAGCCTTGGGCTACTAAACCAGTTTGGGGTTTCATTACAGAGGAGAGCCTTTAAGATACCCACAGCCTTTATAGGCAAATGAAAACCTACAAGCTGTTGTGTCAGTAAAGTCCTGTTGGTCCTCACTCACTGCAAAACTCTTGTCAAAATTTGCTGAAAGCACTCTTAAGATGAGCATCATGACATGATACAGCTAGTACACTAGGGAGAACTACAGGAACACATTTGCCAGAGTATCTCCATATCCAGGCTGAAGAAACATATGTGCCTCTGAGGGGAAGCACAGAGTGCTTAGGAGCCTGAAGAGGCTGATAAGCTCTTTGGGAGATTTTCCATAACACTGAAATAGCTTTTAAAATTTGGCTCTTCCATCCTGGAAAATTCCTTACGTTCGCATCTAA
Source organism: Melozone crissalis (assembly GCF_028551555.1). Taxonomy (NCBI): domain Eukaryota; kingdom Metazoa; phylum Chordata; class Aves; order Passeriformes; family Passerellidae; genus Melozone; species Melozone crissalis. The sequence goes on along the minus strand of NW_026535783.1, from coordinate 30,603,782 downwards.
TAACTAGATCATTAGTTCCAAAATGAAGCCAGTGTGTTTCAGAACCCAGCTGTCCCTTGCCCCCTCTAACATGTATTACCTTGCAAATTGAATCCTTTTTTTGGCTGTTTAATGCTGAAAACAGGATTTTGTATTTCCCTTTTTTTTTGTGACTCGGGGTGGGAAGATCTGGTTCTGCTGTGTGGTCTCTTCCAGCACTCACAATAATGAAAGAGTTCTCCATAGGGGTTACTTCAGTTCAGAGATATTACACAAATGCAGCTCATTGCTTTATCACCCAGCAGAATGAAGCCATTTCTAGGCTGAAATTGAGGAAGTTCTTTAACAACAGAGCAGCAGAAGATATGTAAGAACAGAAGAACAGCTGAATTAAGAAAGAGAAATATCCTAAGTGTGCATGAGAGCTGTGTGTGCCTTGTGCAACAACAGCCTGCCAACAGTGACTATTGCTAGAACCAGTAGAAGTTCAATGTCAATCTATTTAAAAGCAGCTAGTACCTGGGGGTTTGGCTAAGGAAGGGTGAGGAAAGGCTAAGTCCATTCAGTAAAAGCAAGTGCTCTCAGTGCAAATGGGATTTCAGTTTTTGGGGAAGAACTTGGAAAGATCAGACATGTGAAATGTGAGGAGTGGTTGCAGCAGAGTAGATAGTTGCATGCTAGATCAATGAGAAGTACAGCTGCTTCTAGTGCAGCAGGTATGTGAAGGTCAGGGAACAGCAGAATTCTCAGAGTGCAGTGATCCTTTATAGTACACATTTTGTGACTGTCTGACAGGACCTTCTGGTATAAACTGAAGATAATCTAACAGAGCAGCTGCAATTATGGTACAAATACTTCAGGGAAAAGGTAGAGACATGCTTCCTTGACTTGTTTCCTGAGTAATGCTAAAGTGAGCAGGCATCTGGAAGAAGCAAAGCCAAGGCAATAGAGGCATTTTACTTAACACTGTCATCTCCTTTAGTTTGGTCACTTGCATTCCAGTCTCTTCCCTATCTAAAGCATCATGGTATACGCCCATGTAGCTGCAGTACTAGGAATACAGTACATTTAAAAAAAAATTAAAGAAAAAGCAGATGCCTCCAAGAGGTATTTAGTCAGTGGGTATCATAATCCCCTTCTACACTGAACTGACTTGAGATGAGATGATGTCTCAGCAAGCACAGACTGGGGATAGACTGAGGAATATGAAGTGCATGTGCTCACCAGACTCCACCTATTTGTATCAGTCAGACTTTATCTATTCATAACAAACAACAAGATGACAGTTTTACATCTCTCCAGAATGGAACTACCTCTATCTTCCTTCATCAGCAGTTCACTAGGGATATGGGTTAAATCTGTCACCTAATAATGGTGAATCTGCTCCCCTGAGCTGACCAGGGTGTGGTTTTGGAATCTGGTTCTCCTTTTTTGAAATTATAAAAGATAAGGAATCCATGTAAGTTCTGGGATATGACAGATGACCATTAAAGAAAAGTGTTGGCCTGCTGAGCTACTGCAAACTTGTAATGATTTTGGAGATCCAGCTCTCTAAGCAAAAGGGAGCTAGGGTGAGAAAGCAGAGGTAGATGGGAAAGTTATAGCTCCCACAAGGTAAGATGGATGTTCAATTTCATCAGCTAGTTCAATGGGGAGAAATGTTTGAAGGTTTTGCTACACTTGTATTATTACACTAGTATTGTTATACACAAGCCTGATGTGAAAGCTTAGCCCCTTTCCTCCTGTTTTTATATGTACAAGAGATACAGATCTGCAAGAATTTAACCAAAGCACATGTAGCAGATGCATGACTCACCCCTCTTTTGCTACAGAATTAGTTCTGTGCCTGTCATGTGTCAGCCTGTTCTATGAAACCACTTCCTTAATTTACTTTGTCTCCATGTCACGGCTTAATCACTTGGTGTTGAAACCAATCTGGGGTTACAATAAGTCATTCACCTTATGTTTGAAAGCAGGCAGTATACTCAGAGAAAATTAGAGGCAAATTTTAGCCTAGTATCCATATGACTTCATCAAGAATAATGTGCTGTGTTGCTGAATACATTTACATTATGTAGGACAGATTTTTTTTAACAACTCAGCACTAAAAAGCTCCAGAGAAATGAAATTGCCAGTTTTCCCATGCAGATCAGTCCCCACTGAGCACTGGGTATCTGCATGGCTGCGGGGATATGGAAAGAATTGCACCCTCTCTTCCCATAATGCAGTGAGCAGAGCTCAACAGGGCATGAGGATCTAGGCCTAAAATCACTTTTAAGTTTCCAGATGTGAAGTGAGGCCTGTACTTCATTTCCATTCTGTGATTCTTCTTCATGCTTACCTTCCTTTCTCATGCTTTTCCAAATATTCTTCTGTGACTGCCTACTCAGTTATCAACGTAAAGGACAAGTATGAGAGTAGATCGTCGTTATGTTCCCATGGCCTTCCAGAAGTCAAAACAGTGGGAAAAGCCACAGCAGGAAAGTTTGACAGAAGGCAAAACCAGCAGCATGGCACTTAAGTAGCTGCAGTGAGGCATGATCCATCATGAAAACAAAGCTGTGCTTTAACTAAACATACTTAATGGAGGGTCTAATTTTAATGGGAGAGGTCAGGCCAAGCTTTTGCTGTGTAACAGGGATAACAGGTCCTAACAGTAAAATTAGATTGCAACTTTACTGGTAACCAGCTTCCTAATAACTGAGATTTTCAGGAGTAAATTGAGCAAGATCAACTCCTCTCTTACTGGTTTTGGTAAAAATTTAATGACATATTCAGAGAACAAAGCAAGGTGAACACTTGGAGAAGTTTTCTGTAAACTGAATTCTGAACCAGCATTCTGAAATGAAATGCTAAAATGTCTGCTAAAATCACTTTGAACTGAATTTTACATCACCTGCTCAAGTTTAGGGAAAATGGATTGTAAACACTTCAAGCCAGAACTTACTTTCAAATTGTTCTGTGAGGTATCTAGCACTTATGAGGGTGCTGTAAGACAGAAATGGTATGCTTTGAGGAATGCCATTGTCCAAATGCCTACACAAACATGAAGGGTTTTGAAATAATATTCTTTCCTGAGCAATTTGAAGGTTCATACCACCTTTATTTTTCCTCCTCTACTGCAATATACTTTCAGCCCCCTGTGCTGTCCTCTGCAGCAGCAATGTTTTGTTTCAGCATGTTCAGGTTGCAGGAGAGCACTTTGTTCTGTGAGGTTAAACACATTTATCTTCCTTAGGACTGGTATAGTACCTGGAACAATTGTTTCTGAGGTATCTGCAAAGAAGACTATTAGACCCAGGAATTAAAAAAGCTAAGTACGCACAGAATTTTCATTATAGAAGAAACACGGTCATGTAGCCTTTGAAACAAGTAGATGATCTCTCTACACTGAAAGCAGAAGATGGAAGGAATTCACATAGATGTAATTGATACACAGGTTTAGAAACCTACTCTATTGAGTAATGGCATGATGTTTTCTACATGTTGTTACTGTCACCACACCTACTTAATTTAAGACAGATAGTTAAATCAAGTAAAGGCCTAATATGCAGTCAAATGCATGTTTTGAGATGAAATCTGCCCTGAAATATCTTGTATGTTGTGTTTACAAAGGGCAGAAGTGTTGATGTAGAATGAATCCACCAAGATTTTCACTCATATAGCTTTATGTGCAGCTGTAAAGCACCTGCAGAATTCCTAGCGCTGTATTTTTGTTTGGTTGTAATAATGACTATCTCCTGTCTCTTGATATATCCAAAGCTCAAAAAATATTAAACACCAGTGCCCTTTGTGGTCTGTAAACTGTAGTACCATTTGAAGCTTGAAATAGCTCAGTAAGTTATTCACACTTAGTAGGAATTAAATTCCAGAGGAGGGAGAGGAGATGAAGACAGACGGTGCAATGCTGCAAGCCTGTCTCTATTACAGCACCTGTGCTGTGCCACTATTGACAGTAGCCACTCTCCTTCTAATATTTTACAAAACAAATGCCCCCTACAGCACTGTGTGAAGAAAGAGAGCAAAAAAAGCTGGAGATTTATTGGCGTCCCTGTGGGATTTTAAGTTCCTTGTGTGGCTGTTTACAGAACAGGCAGCTGCTCAGCTGGAGCGCTCCGGTCCTGCCCCGGGCAGAATGCTACATCGCTCCAGTCACACCTCTGCTGGCTGGCCCTGCCACAGCACAGCAGCTGGCCCAAGGCACCCCTTTCCCCAGAATAGTTTTTGGTCCCTAACCACAGTCCACAGGGAAGATGCTCAGGACCAAGGAGTCTAGCACTTAAAATGCTGATTATACACATAATTAGACATATGCACAATATTATATGTATATGAAAGCTTATGATTCTTTTTCACATGATGGAAACTAACATGGAGGTCAGAGTCTGTTTGGGTTAGCAGCAGCATGAATTACCCAAAGCTCCTTAAGGGAGATCATAAACAACTAAAAAGTAAGTCTAAAGAGACGCCGTTTTTCTTGTCTCTGTCACCTCAGAGATGAAAATCTGGTCAAATGCCAATAATTTACTAAAGTTAGTAAATACAGTCTTACTGTTAGTAATAAAGGTCTGCCCAGAGTGGCTCATAAAGGAAAGGCGGCCGCAGCTGGTGCCAGGCTCGGCGCAGCGCGGGGCCGCCCGGAGGCTGGGGCTGGCTGTGGCTTTGAGCGGCAGCAGCACATGTGACCGAAGCATAACTTGTGTCCCACAGGGACGTGGCAGCACCCGACACCTCCACAGCCCGGACTAGCGGCAGGTCTCCCGAGAGGGGGGAGCTGGTGGGAGGTCGGTGGAAGCAGAGCCGTGCTTCCTTTTGTCCGGGGGGCTCCCTTTGCACTCCTCGCCCCCAACCAGCAGCTAGGAGACGGCTGGGGGCGGGAAAGGACAGGCACGGGACTTCGGCCCGCCCATCTCCTCCCGTCTCCCCGGCTAAGGCACGCACAAACCACTTTTTTTTCCTGTGGGCGAGGCGTTTTGGGAGAAGGACCAGCACAAGTCGGGGGCGCTGGCTCCTTTGTGCTCCGATACCAGCAAGCCCTGTTCCGTAGTCACCCCATCCCCCGTCTCTCGCTCTGTTCTGCCCCCCCGCATTTCCTGCCCCGACCCCGGGCAGCCCCCCCGCCCGGTCCCCGCGGGCCAGGCGGGGCGGGGGAAGCGCTTCCCGCGGGCGATGACTCCGAGTTACTTTTCACCTACTTGGCGGCGCTGGCGACGGGGTTACTGCCGGTCAGGCTGCCCGAGTCCTAAGCACTCCTGCAGCCTGCTCCCCCGGCCACACACCCCGAGCCCATCTGCTGCCCCAGCGCCCCCAGGCCCGCAGCCTTTCCCCCGGGAAGCCACGCAGGTGGCAGTGTCACTTCAGTAGGGGCGCGGACTCCCCCGTGCAGCAGAAGCCGGTGCGTGTTACATTCGTCAGTTCGGCTCCCGCGATCACCACCTATTTTGCAGCCGAGAGGTTATGTGTTCGCACGACTCGCAGTGTGGATACCCCGGAGCTTGCTCATCCCAAACGCTGGCAAGGGGAGCGAGTGTTTTCGCTGCTCGCCGAGGGTGGCTGAGAGCCGGGTTACTGCCGGTCACTGCCGCAGGGCGTGCGCCGCCTGCGCCGCTCGCTTTCCACTCCTGCAGAGCGCCTCCGATCCTGCGAACCATACTTCTGCATTTCCTTTAAACGCTGCACGCAAAATCGTAACCAAGCCCGTCCTTGTGGGCACCACAATTACCTTGCAAAGTAATTTTCAGTAGTCCCATTGGTAACGCTGCCTGAATGTGTCTTCTGTTGGGCACAAAGCTTGCAGCAATACGGGATGGATTTTAGCATGAAAGGATTACTTCTACTGAGAATTTTGATCTTGGATCAACCAAAAGTGTTCAAAAGAGACTTACAAAACCTCCAGACCGACACCAAACCATTCTTTTCTGAGCTTACAGTATAAGATGGAGAAAACAGTAAAAAGAATACTTTTCTGAGGTCTTTTCTTGGTGCAAACTGAATGTTTGCTTGCTCGGTAAGAGATGGATATCTCTTTAGTGTTAAAACCACGGTGATGAGGCATACACAAAAATTTTTAAAAGAGCTAAAATAGGTACACTGTAATGTGTTTACTGAGATCAGACATGAATCCTGCAGCGGGGTTGAATTCTGTGCTTGAGGAGGTTTAAATATATGCTTCCTCTAGGTAAAACTTACCTGGTGTCAATTTGACTTTCTGTATTATTTCCATGAATTTACCCTGTAGTCATTAGCCAGGAAAATCAGGTGAGGAGTTTTGTTCTTTTGTATTGTACATAATTACAACACACCATCTATATATTTCAATGCTATGAAGAATGGTAAAGATGATCCTAAGCGGCCTGTGGATTGAAGATACAAATTATCCACGGGGAGTTCTATCCCAGTTTCAGGAGTGGTTGTAGATATTTCTGACACTGTAATTACTTTTTTTCTTTTTAATTGTCTTAACAGAAGGATAAGGTCTCAAAGCACAACTCAGCAATCCTCCTTTGGCCTAGAAGAGATGAAATTGAAGGAAATTTAATTCAAACATTTTTAACATAATACACAGTCATGGTTTTTGTATACCACTCCATAAAGGAAATGTAACTACAGTCTGTCATTAAACACTTACAAAATAAATGAAGACACATTTTTATTCTTTCATAAGGTAGAGATGCTCCTATTTAGCTATTTAAGCTTAAGTGGCATACACTTTCAGAAACCATGATATTCGGACAGCAATGTAAAATGAAGCATTAAAAAGGAAGAATGTCTCCTCAATCTTAGAAGCAGCTTTGTGATTTGCTATAAATGCTTATGAAGTTTTCCCTGACTCTTGTGGTTTTTTGTTTTATTTTCTTGGTGTGTTTTTGTGTTTTTCACTGGAATCCCACCCTTTGTCCCCTTACAGACTTTCTTCTCTCCACTTCTAAAGCACCGACTGGTTTCTCTCTGCCTTTCTCTCTTTCTCAGTACTCTGTTGTTATCAGGATGATGTTTCTTGGTCATCCCTATGCTGCAAAAAAGGCACAAATACAATGAGGAGAAATATTTTGATTTGCCATAGGAAATGAAGGGAGGTGGTAGGAATGTAACCATTATATCAGCTTTACAGTCTTTGATGTTGTTTTCCCCTCCCCCTTCCCTTGCCTTGCCCACAGCTGTTGATGTAGATTTCCCACCTGCATTTGTTTTCTTTCACTTCAGGGATATTTAAGGGAAACTGCACAATTGTTGTTTACTAAGTACTGAACCGTCTGGGGGCCATTAAACATAAAAGCGAATCTTCTGACTTCCTCATGAATAAAAAGTTTACCAACGCTGTAATTTTTGTGTCTTTAGCGGGATAATGAGAATATCTGCTTTACAATTATTAATATTATTTTATCGTCTCCTGAATTTGTAGTAGCTGTGGACTTGCATGCATACCAGTGAAGAAACAGTTTTCATACTTTAGAAGAAGTGTCAGCATGCTTGGGAGGACAGAATTACAAGCTAAAATTGCTGTAGATAAAACAATCTTTTGAAGAGGAGTATACCAGAGATAGTATTGCAGTCTCTTTCAAAATACGCTGCCTGTCATGTATTTTCTTCTGGGTCTGTGCTTATGAGTGTTTGTAATTTTGTGCTACCTTTTAATTTGCCCTTACTCCTTGTCCCTCCAGGTCTTTGTCCCTCCTTGTGTCACTTCAATGGTGACTCAGACTTGTAGCTAGAAATCCCAGACTGCAGCAGTGGAAGATGTCGTGCTTCAGGCAAGTGCATCTCCTAATCTGTCTCACAGTGTTGTGCTGAAAATCAGGTAGACACACAGCATTTTCAAACATCATTCCTCTCCTACTGTATTTTGAGATGGTTTTACATTTCGAATTTGGACAGCTTAAAATGTAAGAGGGCTATTCTTGAGAAGGATATCTTATACTGGGTGGTAGAAAGCTCATGCCCCTATGATGTTTCTGACAAGACTGGACATGTCTCAACAGCTTGGAAACTAAGCCAGTTGAGCTGGAATTTTATTGTAAACGGCATTATCTTTAAAAATAGCACAGATTTCCAATTCAGTTTCCTTGCAAGCGTAATTGGAGCCCTGTTTAATGGAATATTCATTATCTGACTTACAGAGGCAAGAACTCCAATTATACCTCATGTAGATGTCCTGTGCAGTAAACACAGCAGTTAGGATCTTTAAGTGTTCATTTTCAGCTTCCCTTTGAGAATTAGGAGTTAAGCATTAGGAACTAGAATGACACATTCTTATCTCAAGGTTGGGATTTTTTGGTCAGATTTTTTTCCCCATTAGCAGGAATATTCCCATTAGTCTCTCCAGCCTGAAATTAAGACTTCAGTCATGTAAGTGGAATCTTATAAATAGATTTCTAAGATGATTTAGTGAAATATATGAGGCTGGGTATGGAGCTAAAGCGATTTAATTTTTTATAAAAGTTCACAGTCTGCAAACATAGATGTGTTTGCTTCAGGTTTGTGAAAAATTCTTATATGCTGCAATAACTGTCTTTATATTTGGTGCTTACACAGAAGATGACTACTAACTGGAAGTCTTATGCATTACTAGGGTACAAACATTAAAATGTGTTGTGGCAATTATCACATGTAATAAATGAAATTATAATAATAAATGCTTTTGCATTGGTATGGAGGTAAATAATAAAACAAAATGTCATGAAGAATTTGAAATCAAAAAGAAGATAAGTAGAAGTTAATTGTTGTAACATAAGTTTCCTCTCTCAGAAAAATGGAGTTGTCTTGTTTCTTTGTTTTCAAATGGATGTCCAACATTTGATTAAACTAAGTGGTGAAATTTCTCTATACATGCAAGAAATCTGGGTACTTTTCTCAACTGAGCTCCATTTAAATACTTGGACTGTCCTGCAGTGTGCACACATATGCTACAGATTGAGAGCCTGCAAGCACCCGGGTGTGCACTTGCATTTGATTTCAAGAGAAGAGCATTCAAAGAATGTCTTTTGGTCATGCCCAGCTACTGTTTGGAGTTTGTTGGCACAATCATTGGCCCTGTCTGAAATAACAGGGAACTGCAGAAGCTTGCCTATGGATGTGTCTTACCTCTTAAATAATTCTTCTATTAATACTATGCAGCTTTTCTTTTTTCATACACTGATGAGCACAAAGAACAAGCTAATTTCTCTGGCATTAACTGTTCCTTACAGCTTACAGATCTACACTGTCTAAACAGCTTTGTCGTCTGAACAAAAGCCCTCCTATTGGAGAAGTAACACTTTCTGACTTCAAGAACTGTGCTGAACTCAATAATCTCTTCCTGCTCTGTGGCTCAGGAATTGAGAGGTTTAATACTGAAAGAAAATAAAACAAAACAAACCTCTCCAGCATAGCAATTTAAAAACACATGGGTTACTTCAGTAGCAAAATGAATGTGGAGACCAGCCCTGCACCTAGGGAAGCAAACACATTCATTTTTATTACAGTAAGAGAAGGATTATTGCTTTACATCATATGTTCATTATTTAACTTTCCCTTTGGAGCGTGTAGCATCATCTGGGCACCATGTAAATAACAATTCTTTCTGTGTAAGAAATTCTGTTCCCCTATTTTTTTTGTATGGCTACCAGTTAGCAGTAACTGAAAGCTGCTGCCTGGGTTTGAGACCTAGCCTTACAACGACAGCTAGCTGAGAATTCTGGGTAGTAAACAGACAATAAATACATGTATCTAGGAGTTGGAAATGTGTGGGTAATTTTCTTTCTTCTGATTGCCATTAAAAATACAAATTGGACATTTTAGTGTTGACCTGAACAAAATTCTGAAGCATGTGGCTGAACCTCTGCTCTTTTAATTTATCCCACAGCCTACAAAGCAATACAGACCTTATCAAGCAGTCTCAAGCCTTCTCTTTGTTCCCCTAATTTCAGTCATCTGAAATAATTCACATCATTTTGGTATGAAATCATCACAGCTCATCACACTTTACCAGGAATTGTATTACTTCAGCTATTCCTAAAGGAAATATTGCATCTATGAAATTAAGGTGGCCATGTCACAGAAACACCATGTAGGTTTAATGTATGCTATCTTTTTTTTATTCAGTGGCCATTCAGGGAGTAAACACATTATTCCTGCCTTTACATTATCTCATTATATGAATCTTAAATGTGGTGCTTGATGTAGTTCAGATGCAGGACATGGGTCTTGGCTAGAATTGTCCTATGTGCTGATGTTAGTGCCATTAAAAGACAGGTGAAGTATATACATTTTTAGAGACCTGATATTATTACCAAATATATGACTGCAAATAGATGCAAGAAGTCTGGGTTTTGCTGCTGAGTTGCATACTGTGATCCTAGTTAATAAACAATGTAGAGGTTCTCTATTCATAAGTGATTTTTGATATTCTTCACTTGCTACCAAAGTAGTTCTCTGAATTGGCCTCTAACATGCTAAGAAGAGTTACTTATGGTAAAGTGCACAAGCAGCCTTTACAGCTGTGTCCCCCTTGGGGTCACCTGGAACTTTGTGGAATGCAGGGGAAAATCCTCTTCCTGAAAAGAAGAGAATGGAAGGGTTTTGCAGAGATGTGCCTATTACTTGCTTCACCTGAACGTGTCTGAAGGAAGAAACTGGTAAGACTTCCTTCTGAGGTGAAGAGGAGGGGCAGACACTGATCTTGTGTCTCTGGTGCCCAGCGGCAGGACCTGGGAGAATGGCCTGAAGCTGAATCAGGGGAGGTTTAAGCTGGATATTGGGAAATGGTTCTTCACCCCGCGGGTTGTTGGGCACTAGAACAGGCTCTCCACGGAAGTGATCACAGCACCAAGCCTGACAGAGTTCCAGCAATGTTAGGACAATGCTCTCAGGCACAGGGTGTGACTCTTGGGGATGGTCCTCTGCAGGGCCAGGAATTGCAATGATCCTTGACGGTCTCTTCCAACTCTACTTATTCTGTTATTCTGTGAAGCTTTTTTCTCTAATTCCTGCATATAGTAAAGGATATTGACTTCTGGCTGGGAATTTTAGTAATATTGATTACAAAGGTTGTCTGTCAGGATGAGTCTTCATTGACAGAGGGCAATGTTTTTGTTTCAGTATTAGCCATACACTTTGTAAAGTTCTGTCTAGTTCTAGGTCATAGGGCCATGTTGAATTAAGTGATGCCCAAACCTTTGGTGAAAGTAATGTTTTGCATTTATCAGCATAACATTTTTTGTTCCATACATACACCAAACAGAAAAAATTAATTTGCTTTGCTTTGTGTCTTCACCCATTCTAGAAAGCATTCCACAGGCTTCTGCTCAGTCACTGTGAGAATAACAACAAAAAAAGCTGTTAAAAATAATCAAAAAGCCTCACCCAAGATCAGCAGCATTTTCTGCTTTGTCTTCTGCAGTGGAGCCTTTGTTGCCCTCTGAGTTCTGTAGTGCATCACTACATAAATTCTGTGAGAGGGAAGAAAGACCTACAGTTCCATACTCCACCTGCACCACCTCTGCCTTCAAAAACAGCCTTGCCCAAGTGCACGTGCAGAAGGGACAGACATCCTTTCCTTTCTTCCTCTAAGTTATTTGGAACTTTCTCTTCACATTATTTTCAAATTTCCCTTTTTTAGCCTGGGCAAAGCGGTGGTTTTGGGGTTTTTTTGTTGTTTGTTTGTTGGTTTTTTGTCAGGACGACGGCTGTACGGGACTGAGGGTCTTTGTAAAGAATAGATCCAAACCTTCTTCTTTAACACACTCTAAGGGCATCTGCACTATGGCTAGGGCTCACGTGTACCATGGCTTTCCTGGGAGAAGAAATCAGATTATGTTACTTGTAATTTAAATCACAGTTTCTTCTATTTTTTTGCATCTAAATGTTTATGTAAATCCCAGAATCACAGGGGGTCAGCGTGGGTCTCTCCAAGAATTGTTACTAGCCACAGTTTAGTGTTGGCAAGAGAGCTCAAGCTTTATCTTTTATTATTTACAGATCAGTCAGAAAGGCAGCCCCATGTGCAAAGAGTTTATGAAATCTGAGTCTACATACTTTGAAGCTGTCAGACCATTGTCCTCATGATTCCAAACCTGTAACTGATACAACTGGAAGAGAGATATTTTCAGACCATGCTGCCATGTCTTGAAATTATCCACTTCCCACTGAGTATACATCTTATTCTGTAATGTTTCAGGAAGGTTTGAGTGCCTGCCTTAGTCAGCGTTAAGTCAGAAAGGATGGGACATCAAATTGGATAGAAAAGAGAAGAGCTCATGGGTAGAACAGTTAAGCTGAAAATAGAAGAGCCAGACCAGTCAGAAGAGTTTGGCTGACAAAGAAATCCTAATATTAGGAAAGGAATGATAGAAGGCCAACGGATTTTGCAGCACAGCATGGAAAAGGAAATTAAGCATCAGGAAGTCTTCATTTTCCTTTTGAAAATGTAATGGTTCTGTTAACAGCTGCCTGACTATCAGCAGAAGGCACTTCCTGTGTGCCTGTGTGTCTTTGATATAGGAAGAGCCTTTGCGTGGGCTGCTTAGAAGTTAACTTCCAAGCAGCTAACCTGCCAGTTTTTCGCAAACTGCAAATTACTATGGATTACTACGGATTACTATGGACTACTATAAACATAACTTTGAAGGAATCCTATGGTTTTCTTCTAGCTTTTTCCATAATTTTTGAAAAACTGGGTATTTCAGAGTGTTCAGCTGATTAGTCTTCACTAGATCTCTTGCAAGTCTGATCTACATTGAACTGAATAGTCTTCAGGGGTTGAACCCTGAGCAAATATTCATTTCAAGCTTGAATGTGTCAGAGAATGACTTAAAGAAAAGGCCATGAGACATACAATTGAGAGAAAAGTATAGGGGAAAAGTAAAGCAGTTTCTAACAGTTCTCAGCCTTCTGATTTGTATAAACAATTAGACTCTCTCAGGCATCATTCTATAAACAATGGAGTTCTCAGATTGTCTTCCCATAACAAGCAGAACACCGTCTCTGGGAAGGCCTGCCATCCTGAGAACAGATGTAGAAGTTTTGGGAACACTGGTTTCTGTTTTGGTTTCTGTTTTTAATAAACAATTGTAGGTATTCTAAAACAAGAGGAGTGGTTAGAAGTTTCTCTGTTAGCCTATCATGAAATTGGATTACAGAATATTCATGGCGTTCGTTAGCACTGTTGTTTAAGGTGATGGATTGATCAATAAAGTTGGAGTTCGATGCATTACCAGGATGGTCGATTCTCCCCTTCACTTCAATAGTGGAGGAAAGTTAGTAAGAAGCAAGCAACAGCAAAAAGAACCATTACACACTGACCCCAACTGCCCAGCTTGCCCACTGCCTCACAGAAAGAATTGGGGCAAAGGGATTGACTGTAACACCTATTGAAAGCAAGGGATGTCAAGACCAGAAAGGTCCAGGAGAGGTGCTCAACTTGAGCTTGGGAAGGAAGGAGAAAGGTCTTTCCCTAAGTGCTTATTTATGTCTGCCTTTTTCCTCTCTGTATCTGAATCAGTAGTTGAAATTTTGTGTCAGCCATCAATAAATTAAATTAAGCAGGAGGTCCCATTTAAGACTGCTTTATCTGCAAAGGCCTATCATACCTTCCACAGGAGACAGAAGCCAGAATATTTGCTGTGCATGAAAGAGTTGGGAGGTACAAATGTCTTCAATAAATCTATAGGAGTCACATGTGCTCATCTGCCCTGAGATCTCAAACTACTCAAACGTAAGAATAGTTATTCTTAGAAACTATTTGCAGTGTGGCTATTGACTTTGTACAGCCTACTCATTGGATCTAATACTGGCCCTTCCCCTGTCATCCTTCTTTACCATTTGCCAATGCTTGTCCCCCACTGACCTCACTGCCATACCACAAGGAGAGCAAAACTGGGGAAATTATATCCAATGGTGCACAAGGATTTTCCATCATCCTACAAGTATTTTAACAGAACAAAATAAATTAAATGCTCTGTTCACTTCTCATAAAGTGAACTTTATAAACAGCTTTATAAAGTTCACTTCCCATAAACAGCTGTATATTATCTATCTTATTGGAAAATGTTGTTAAAATGTTTTAACTGATGGCACCAACTCCCAGAATTTTGGGAATTCACACTTTCCTTAGAGGGATCTAGGTTTAAATAGACACCAGTAGCAGAGCAATTGTCAGCTCATCAGTATTGACAGACCTGTTTCCACTGAAGTTAAATCACTAATTTTAAAAAAATTCCATCCAATATAACCTCTCTTTTAAACTCCTTTTTATGTGGGATGAGGCATAACGCTTTGTTGATTGTAAACTAAATATGCTCTTTCTCCCTGTGTTCTGACTAACCATGCAGAAATTCTTTGTTTTAGAATTTAAAATTACAATTCAGCAATGTTTGGAAATGTGTAAAATGCAAAGCTCTAGCATATGGTGAAAAACACACAGCTGCATTTATACACTAAATAAAGTCCTTGTTTTTATTTCAGTTTTATCACCAGATGATGAAGGTACAAACAGAATGAATCTGTTGAAGTCAGTGACATTATGTAGCAGTTACACTGGGGAAACCATGGTCAGAATCAGGAAATTTTTTATTTTGTCCTGCCCTTAACCCAATTGTGAGATGTTGACAGACAGGTACTGAGGGAAGGAGCTAGGGTCACAGTGAAAATGAATGTGTCATTTTTATTCAGTGTAGAAGGGTTTGCATTATTAATTTGAATATTCACTGCTATCTATGATACTCTAGTGCATTATGTCAGATTACAATCTGTCTGAGCTCTCTGGAATTTGCTTTCAGGTATTTGTATTTCTGTGCCACTTGAAAAAAATACCATGCTGGTAGTCTGAGCATGGAATAAAAGCCAGGAAACCTGAAGATACGGTTCCCTCAGTAACCATGTGTCATCCAGATTGCTCACAATAAGGCAAAGCATTAACAGCATGAACGAAAACATCAACCACTTCACTGCAGAAAAGAAATGGCAGTGCATTATGTCTGTAGAGGGAATCATAATTTAGAGTTGCCTGCCTTTTGTGCATTACTTGTTTTCATTCACAGAGCATTTTATGCCTTGAAAATGCACTGCTATACTTTCACAAATTGCACTGCATGATTTTACAGGGCTCCTGATATGTAACATTTGGAAGGGCTTGCATGATGGGTGGTTTCTACGGGAGGACTTAATGTCGGAGGACACCTTCAGCAACCAGACATATTGCTAAGACCAGGACACTATTCTGGTAAACAAAACACACTATCACTATTCACGGATTTTGTAATTGGAGCAGGTTGAGCTTGCTCACTGTGAACTGTTAAAAATAATTTGAGACCTGTTTTTATAAAGTTTGTGAATAGTTGTAAATTTCTCCATAAACTGGCACAACTGGATTCATCCTCATTTGTGCCTATCTATCCAATTGTTACCTTTCACAGTTTCTTGCCTTTTTATTGCCATAAGTCACGAGGAGTACAGGGCGTCTGGTCCTGTTGAAGGTATTTATCTTTGATTGCTTCCTTTCAGGCCAACACTCTCGGTGCACTGAGCACCTCCACAGCTGTACAGCTGAGGACGGATCTGTGCCCAGTTTGTACTGGCTTAGCTCAGGAGATGCGGGATGCGGTGCAGGCCTGGAGACGTGGGCGGCTTGAGCACACTCACTTCACAGGTAACATCCGTGCCCGGGTTTCTGCTTTTTCTTCGCACACATCCCGGGAAGAGACGCCCGGGGGGCCGGCGCGGGAGGCAAGGCGAGGGGCTGGGATGCTTCTCGACGCACCTGGGTGAGCGGAGTTTCACAAAAAGCAGCGAGTGCGGGTAGCTCACGGAGCGCCGACCCGCTGCACGGCGCCGGGGCGGACATACCCATGCTCGCAGTTTGTTTTTGGCTGCACTGTGCACGCCCACATGCAAATCGCCGCGCACTCCCCCACCCTCCCAACAGCAGCCCCTGCCGAAGGAAAAGAAAAAAAAAAAAAAGAGGGGGGCGCGGAGGACAGGAGAGAAGAAAAAGAAGAAAGGAAAGAGCAAACAGAAAAGAGAAAAGGCGACGCGAGAAGACCTCGGAGGGAGGGGAAAAGCAGTGTGCTGGGCGGCCCCGGCCGTGGAAGGGGCGGGCTAGCCCGCCAGGGGCAGCTCCGCGCCGCCCTATATAAGGACCTGCGGGGCGGGGGCGCCTGCTAGCGCTAGCGGGGCCGGTGTCGGGGCCGAGAGCGGAGCCGGAGGGGATCGCGGCGCGGAGCAGGCGGCGGCTCCCCTCGGGACCGACGGCGGCTGCCGGCCGGGGAGGTAGGCAGGGGCGGGGGGACGCGTCCCGGGCAGCCGTCGGGGAGACTTACCACTTGTACCCGCTCCGCCTGGAACGGGCGGCACAAAGCTAGAGAGAAAACGCAAATGAGTGGGGGTGAGGGGTGTGTGTGCTTTGTTATTGTTTTGGGGGGTTGTCTGTTGATTTTCTTTACTGCTTTGGAGTCTTTGTCTTCCGACGTGGTGCCACTCAATGTACCGAGCCTGTCGGCAGCGCGGCTCGGAGGATGGTTTACGGCGTAGCGGTGCATCGGAGAGGGGCTGATAGTGTTTGTGTGTGTGTGTGTGAGGGGCGTGGTTGTGTGTGCTTATGTTTTAAAAAACAGTTATTTTATTTTAGCTTATCCTGAGCGAGGCGACTCTGACTTGGCAGCGCTCACGGAGGGTGGCTCACCTTACCGCTGCCTCTCCTGGCCCCGGTGGGTGCTAGAAGATAACGGGAGGGTTTTCATCCTCTTTACTCCTACGTGAATCCTGTAAAGTCGCGGGGGTGGGATAAGGGGAGGGCCTTGAGATGGAGGGGAGTGTAAAAATAAAAAAATCGATGTGGCTGCGTTTGTGATGGGCGGGAGGCTCAGTTGTATGCAACAAATCGTGCTGCTGCCTGCCAGACTGTTGTGAAGTCTGGTGTGCTACACTGCAGCCTATCATCAGGCTGTTGTTACAAAAGACGAGCTGCACAGCAGCCCAGATGCTTAAAACATGTCTGGAAACATACTCGGATTATAAATTAAAAGTCCTTATTAAACCCTACTTTTTCCTAGTTTTAACCAGAAGTGTCCCTTTCCCCCCAGGCTGTTGGCCTGGGAGATTTTAAAGGCTGTACAAAAACATACTTAAAGGATCAAAGTTGATTTCAAGTGTGTTGGAATAGACCTCGGAGAAGCCAGAGGCGTGTAAACCTAATCTAGATTAAAGCCTAAAATGAGTTGAACGTTTTTGAAAATTACTGCTATGGATTAATGCATTAAAATTTATTTTCACCTTTGAAAATGAGTTGGTCCTTGTATTGCAGAGAAGAGCTATGTCTTGGGGATGTTCCATTAACAACAGATGGTCAAGCCTGCTGTCGAAGGGCTATTGTAATGGAGCAGTCTTGCTCAGTTTTGAAAGGGGGTCATGGTAGTAAGCATTCAGTGCAAACGCTTGCTTTTTGTCCTTGGTGCTTGTGGCACAGCTTGACTCCCTTACAAGTGAGAATGGCAACATATGCTGACAACTTTCCTGTCACTCAAACCAGTGCGCGATTCCGTGATGACACAGTAGGATATTAAGCTAAATGGGTAGTACCTGGGACTCTGCAGTATTTTACTGATGTAACAGATAAAAATTATGTTGGTGGGTTTTCATTGTGCACATTTGAATTTTAATTTATGTAAGAGTGAGTAGTGTGACACAGTCTATATATCTGGTATGGGCAGGAGCTTGATGCCTTTACTCATGATATACGAAGCACATTGTTTCTCATAGTTGTAGTTTAGTAGGGCTAACTATGGTAAAAATTACAAGTCAACCCTTAACAAAAATATGGGGCTGTAAGTTCGGCAGCACGGAACATTAGTGTTGCATAGTAGAATTTAAGTTGAACCTGTTGAGAATATTTAGCATTAAATAATAAAATATCATGTTTTTTAGCTCATTGTAGGTATTCTGAAGGGGTTACTAGCTGGTTTCTGGGCTACATGAAATCACAATTCACTATAATTTGTTATTAGAATGTAATAATCCAGCAGCTAGCCCAAAACTATTTACAGTAACTTTCCCCCAGTAAATTGTTGCTGAAGGACATGTTGCCATATGATAGTTACATGGCATAAACACCTTGGGTGCAGCTATATGTAAGATTTTAGTGTTTCTAGGAGTCATGGTAATCTTTTGGCTATTAGTTCCAAATTTCCTCTGAATAGAGCCGCATAGCAGTGCAAGCAAGTATGTTGAAAGTTTCATAATGGTCTCTTCACACACAGAGGCTGAGGCACGTTTACAAATCAGTGTGCCATAGGCAGCTGCTAGCCAACATTTTTTGTAATGCTAAATTTTTTTCAAACTCAAGACATCACTCGCTTATGGTGTGGTGGTATTGGTGTGATCAGAGACTTGGTATGGTACCAGATTTGGTATATATTGTTCAGGAATAAGCCTTAGTGACTTAAACAAAGTAACGGGGGATGTTCTATGCAGATTCTGTGCTGAAGCATTCTCACCTGTTAATCAAGTGTAATACACACATTTCTGGAAGGACTTCTTCCCTTGCCTACATTTCTGCAAGGCTGTTCTCTCACCATTGAGTTAATCTGGCAGCGTTAGACTCACAAAGACAGAGCAGGAGGATTGGTACTGAACTCATCCATCTGTAGCCAAATACGATCAGCTCTGCTAGTGTTTATTATGTGCATTGCACCATGCAGGCACAGTATTTCTTAGGGTGTGGTTTCTCTGGGACTTTAATCCAGAGTAATTGAAGATTGCTAGTGAGCTAGTAATGGACCTGCTTCATTTCCCCGGGTCTACCTATTCTTTTCTCTCTCTGTCTGTTTCATCCTTTGTGCAGCTGGAGTTCACCAGCTCAGGGTGAGTTATTGGAAAAAAACTCTTCTTTTTGCATGATGGTTTTTTTGTTTCTTTGTTTGTTTTTTCACCCCAGCATCCTGTGTTCAGTGTCTTCTCATGGCTTTGTGAGCACTGGTGCCAGCACAAAGATGATGACAGAAGGGAGCAGAGGGAGACCCAAACTACCACTTTGTTTGAATAACCTTGAAGCAGGCACCCTCAGTGTTTATGTAGGTCTTCTAGGCTGGGCAACACACCAAATCCTGAAATAAGTCCAGAGGCCATGGCTGACCAAACTTCATCATGCTTCTCTTTTGTTGGTTATTCTTGATGACTCCTGTGAGAGGAGCTAGAGTCAGGGTTTACTATGTTTAGTAAAACACATTTTATGTATAAGATCGATTTTCCTTGATTATCTGGGACTGCTAGGGACTCTGCCTGTTTTCTTCAGGTCTGGCATAGAAGAAATTCACTCTCTCTAAGATTGTTTCATATTTATGCCAGCTAAGGGTTTGAATTCTGAATGCTAGAAACTTTTTTAGTGTAGTCGATGAGCATGCACATCTGCAGTTGCTGATACTAAGAGTATAGATAAAAAATACCATGGTAAGACTCTGCTTCTAGTGTTTAAAAGATGATCACCACAGAAAACCCAAAAGTTAAAATGTCTCATTCTGTAGCTGCATGTCTTGCTTGTGTTGATTACACAAAAGTAATACTGACAATTCAGAAGAAATAGTAAGACTAAAGCTACTGAATGGAGTACCAAAAGTACCCTGTTCCCTTTCTTTAAAATACTGGGCAGCAAAGCTAGTCCTGTCTCTTTAGCATTTTTGATTGGGAGAAAGTATTTTTGCTTGCTTCAATGACCAAGAGGGAGACAGAGTAGGATGGAAAACTGTTGATGCAGCAACAGTCTAACACTGTAGGAAAAATGGGAGCGTTCAGATCTTTATTTGTGGGTTATTAGCAAAAAAGCTTGATTATAGGTAATAAAAATGCATGTCAGTTTGAATGCCATAAGTATCCACATACAAGCTGACCTTTTTCCTCTGCTATTTTTCTGGAGGAGTGTTGCTTAGCAGAGCTCTGCCTAATGCAATGGGATTGGTTTGCGTGGTGCCGACTTTGTTAGAGAACAATTGGAGTTGGAGAAAAGGGAGAGCAAAGAGCCTTTCTAAAGATTGTTCTGGCTTGGGCTAGATAGCGAGGCTGTTCTCTGTGAAAGAGCAAAGTTTGAGCCTTTTACCACACAGTTCAGGGATCATTCTGGGGATCTGGTTTCCTTTTTAGCAAATAGGAGGCAGGGTTGTGTGGAGGTGGCCAAAACCTGTTAGCACTCTACTCACTTGACTCTGAAATAACTTGCCATTTACTGGTCTGTTTCCAAATGGGTGGTTGTTCTTGGGAGCAAGCAAGCCATGCAGCTAATTCATTAGCATAGTACTTGTTAAATTGATAAAGCTCAAAATTAAGCCACACGGAAGGTCTTGGAGCAGCAGTTTTGGTGATGTGAGTGACAAGAGCAAGGTTAGGGACCAGGAAAACTTGGATCCCAGCACCTCTGCCCTTCTTGTGATGACTTGACTGTTTCCTCTTATCTACTTTCACTTACGTTCTAGTAATAGCATTACCAAAGTTTATACTCTTTATGGTAGAAGTCAGAGTGTTTTTTCTTATATTCAGCAGGTAACACATCTTTTTTTTGAAGATGTCAGGCTCTGTTGCCAGTGCCAGCAAGCTGGGTTTAAGTCCAATGTTTTTAGAGATATGCCTGTTTTTACAGTTGAATTTTTGTGCCTAAAAAAGAAACAAGCAAGTTATCATCAATGTTCTTCGAGAGCTGTATTAATGAGGATTATTTTGATATTCTGGGGATCTATTGGTGTTTTTTTTTCTCTTCCTGTTATTTTAATTATGTTCCAGCAACAGGAGTTTGGCTATGACTACCAATAAAAAGAGTTAGAACCAAACTTAAATGGTTTTAAAAACCCCAGACTCTCCTCACCCAAACAATAAAGCAGCACTGAGGTTTTCTGAACTCAGATCCATGGATATTTATTTGTGGTGCTAGTACAGGATCCAAAGTTCAAAATCTACTCTTCCTCTGAATGTGATGTTCTTATTTAATAAACTTAATTGAATAGATCCTGCATTTGTATTTTTATTCTGCCAATGGGAAAAATGCTTTTTAAGTTTATTTGTTTTAAGGTAATTTAGATATTTTAATTATTCTTTACCCTATTAAATCAGAGTAGCAATTCTTACTGCTTTGCTTCCCATCTCTCAAACCTACGTTTAAATATTCATGCTAAAGTAAGCAATAAGAGGTTTTCTACTGTGTTTGGAGAGATCTGGACTCAGTTTTCTCTTTTAGCAAACTAATACAATCACCTGTCAGTTTTCATATTTCTTCACAGATTTTATTTTTCCCCGATAACTTTTGTCATTCTTCTGATTGTCTGCTGAGTCTCCCAGACCTGCATTCCACATTCTTGTGACATACTCTTAATATTTGTCTCTACATCTATCCTCCCAATTACGTTCATATATATAAAACCAGATATAATTGCAAAATGGGGTTGTCTGTTGCGGTGTGCCTTGGCTCCAGTGGAACTTGCTCACCACTATTAAGGATATTCTAAACTTAATGTAAAAAATGTATGTTTTGAATCCTATATCCATAAAAAACTTGCAAAATTTATTTTTGCTCACCTTACTCTCTTGTAAGCTTATTGCTTTTTCCATTTCGTTCTACTTCTGCATTTGCCTGCTGTTTGGAGTCATGTGGTTGAAATTTAGTTGACGACAGCTCTTCAGCTGTGTTTAGTCCCTTGAAGCTTTAGGAGCAAACGAATGGAGCTCCATCTGGAAAATATTTCTGAATTGTGAGGTGGAGCTTAGGACTTGCACAGATTCTGCTGTCCTTCCTTCCTGGATATGTCTGGCATGATGTTGAATTAGGTGTATTTGCTTTGCATGGCTTTTACTGCCATGCTCACCCTAAGGATTGAAGCTTCAGTGGCAGGGGGAGCAGCTGGAGCTGAAGAGTAGAAAGTGTGAGTAACAACTTCTTGCTCTGTGGATCAGGCAAAACGGGAAGATTGTCACACGCTTTCTGGCAGTGCTCTGAGCTAACTGCCCTGTGCCACACCTGACTCAGCAGGTATGTGGGCTGCCTTATCATGTATGCCAGCTATTTTCATATTCTTCTATGAATAACTTTAGAGATAAGTGGTTATTGAAGTCTATACGGGTTGCCAAGGTTGATCATAAATTCATTGCTCTTCATAGATTCTTCTGACACTCACTGATTTCAAAAGTACTTAGGCATCTCTTTATCACTTTAGTGGATTACCATCTCCCATATCAGCACAGCTAGATGGTAGCTATGTGGGAGCTGAGGTCTTATTGTAGGCTTTACAGACTCCAGCTCTGCTCAAGCTGACAATGGCTGCTAAATACTTACTTTGCCAGTTTATTGCTTTCTTTCATCAATGTCATTTCCTTTCATTGTGCTAGAGGCTTTTTCTTGGCTGATGTTTTTCTGCATATTTCAGGGATATTTTTGTTTTGTTTGCTGTTACTTATAGCTGTGCCACAGATATCACTGCAATTGTGTAGATACCAAGTTTAACTGACATCTTATTCTTTTTGCCTCTGAATCTCAAAGGCACCACTGTGATGTTCTCTACGCTATGAGCCATGTTGTGTTCTGCTCTGTTACTGAAAACATGCGCTGGTTTATGGCATGATGTTCCCAAATGGCAAAGATGGAGAGGAAAATAACACTAGTTTCTTTTGATGTTACAGGGTAGGCATACACTCAAACTGCAGTTTAATCTTGTGCTGAACACTGTTGGTGTCCTTGTCTTGTCCCAAGATAGACAGCAAAATGTAGGAGAAGTCACTCCTTTCTGAAAAAGTCCTTATGAATGTGATGATAAAAGCCACAAGGCTTCATAACTTTGCTTAGCAGAAGATAGAAATATGCCAGATGCTTCAGTGGCACTGCAGTAGGATCATGGAGTGCTGGTCAGTGTTGTACTTTTTAAAACCAGTTATCTGTCTGATTCGTGTAAGTGATTCAGTGACCAGAATGCTCTATGGGAGGGGTGGTGGTTGAAATCATTTCAAAATATTGTTTGAGCATGTGGATTTCTTTTGGGAAAAGCTGCTTTCTTGGGGAGGTTGTGTCTTCCTTCTCCCCTTTGTGATTGCTGCCAAGCAGAAAGGTACCTTTGCAATGTGAAATTCTTTACCCCTTTTTCCCAGTGGCAGTTATATTGTCCTTCAACAGGATATGTCAAAAGCTGGAAAAACTGACTGGAGATATGTAGCACAGCTTTTTGCAAACTGTATGCTGATTATACTATACTCACTCAGAGATCAAAGCTTAATGACATGAATTGAGCTCAAATGTTGCAATTATTATTTTAGCAGGATGTTCTATTATTTCTACGTTCCACTAGAAAAGAGCCATTCTATGAGAGCCAAAAAAAAAAAAACCCATCTGCTAATATGGACTATGGAGTTTTGGACATTGGCCGTGATAAAGCAAATCACATTCTGTTTGTTTTTGCCAAAGAATGGACAAGATTCTTGCCTTTTTTTTCTTCCATGGGCAAAGCAGGGGACACTCAGTGTAATGTTGGAAGTTGAAATGCTTTGCGTATTTCACAACCTTCTAGTGGAAGCTGTTGTTTTTTTTTTTTTTTTGTAAAATAGATGACTGCATTTCATCTTGCATATTGTACTTGACCCTTAAGCAATCCTCTTGCCTAAGTGCATACCACAAATGTGCAATGCACATTTGCATGTGCATTCCTTAGGGTAAATCGAGCTATGGTGCATGCAAACTTGACATCTTCCATTGCATTGGAGTTGTGCTTGTTTTCATCAATGAGCCCTCCATAAGCATCCTAGAAGTAATGAGAACCAGTTGTTGTGGTCATTCTGGTAGGCAGCTATTGCTGACCTGTGACAGGTTTTTCAAAATTACTTGGCATGTTGTGTCACAAGGGAAGGTTGTAAAGCAGCAGTCATTTTTGAAAATGTGCATGTGCATAAATAGTTTAAGGAGGCACTAAGGACTCTGAAAAATGTAGTCCAGTCTTTATTATGGAGCAGTTTATAAGCTAGTGTTTTCCTCTGTTATGAAGTGTTCCATTTTTTTTTTTCTGACTGGTAAGGATAAGCCCACCAGCGTCTCAGAAATATATCCTAGGAGTTTGGGTTTGACAGGAGAGGCAAGTTAGATACTCCGAACAGTTTAGGACCACAAATGTCAGTGTTCATTGTATTAATTTTGGGCCAGGTCTTTCAAAATTATCATCTGCTTATCTGTTCATAGTGGAGCATTCAGAACTCAGCACATAATATACTGACTTATGAAATACCTATTTGCTCAGTTCTCATGCCAGGGCTAAATAACTTTAGAAGCCTCTTGCCATTTTGCCTGAAGAGTTGAGAAGTCAGATTTCTGCTCCTGACTTGACGTTGTTGACCTCGAGTCATTTCAGAGCAGGATCCAGGCTTGCTTCTCTGTGTAGTACTTAGTGCAGCAAGTAGAACCTAATACTGGGCTTGGGTTCTGTCACTAGTTGTTTTCATAGCAGCAGTTCAAGTAGGTTCTGAAAAAGTATTTTATTGTTGACCTATGCTGAAAGAAGTCCTTTTCCATTGATTGTCATCAATATTCTGTGAGGTTGGAGCCCCCTTAAATAAGAATGTGAAATTATTTATTTGGTGTTATGTGGTGGTGTCCATGCTGCCATAAGGGCTCTGTGTCATCAAACCAGAGGTGGCAGGTTGCTAGAGGTAATCCATGAGCCTGCTTCATCAGTTTTCTGATATTTTGGTGTTAGCCTTTAAAAGTTGGTTTTACCAAATTTTACATGGTCCTCAAGGAAGGAAAACAAATTCAACTGGATGGCCATGTTGAAAGTCATTTACCAGTTGCCTTCAGTATTAGTAAGCACTGGAGAACAAGACTGTTTACTACCTAACTCAAGGCCAGGTAGTCAGTGTGGGAAGTAAACCAGTAGAGGATCTTGCCAAGAACCACCACTAAAATACTGTTGTTCGTCACCCTAATCAAATTCTTTTCTGCTGACCCAGAAGCTCTCCAATCACATTGCTAGGAACAAGGAGTTGGTTTGTGACATGACCTGGGTGATTTTGAAGAGGAAAGCACTCCTCACTGAAGAGCTCTTTAGATGGAATAGAAAACTTTGTGTCTCTTATGCATTTGGCAAAAGGGAAAGAAATGTCCTCTGTGGGGAGATTATGAAAGACCAGCTTTTAGTGTCTGTGTGCCTCCAGTGATAACGATCCTGTGTCCCAGGCAAGAGCCCATAGGTCCAAAGCTCACACCTCCACTGCTGATCCTGCACTGGTTGCGTCTGCTACAGACTCCAAAAGTGCTTAAGCCAGGAGACGGACGTGTGGGATCTGATGGTTTCATTCTAATCTGTGCTTTTGCTTGCTTGTGGCCTTAGGTGAGTTGACTGAATTCTGTGCTGCTAATGCTTTTTATGGCACCTTTTCGCAACCTATTTCAGGCTCTTTGGGTTAAAAGATTACTTTAAAAGACTGGCACTGTTGTTTGTATAAAATTGTCATTGTTCAGGTGGCAGTTTCACCCCTTTCCTAGAGCTCCAGTAGATGTCATAAGTTTTTTGACTGCTTGGAAGTTTTCGTGATGGGAATGCCAGCTTTGTTCCTTTGTGTTTTGCAAGCTTAGTGTGACTTTAGATCACAAAATGGACATTACTTTTGGTTCTTTATTCACTGTTTCCACTGCCTGCTGGGGATTTTATGTCCAATTAGATCTCTAGCAGCAGGACAAAAATGGCTTGCACTTGTCCACAGCTGCTCTTTATCTAGCCTAATCTTAACATAGTCGGGGTCAATACTGTTTTTCTCCTAGTTACAGCTACTGTGCTGGAAGAAGGGAAATCCTGGTGTTTGGCAGAGAAGTGGCCAAGGCGCTAGACCTTGACTTCGGGATTTAGTTCTGGACTCTAGACTTAATTGTACCTCTGCTGTACTAGTGCCCGTCCAGGCCACTAGTCCTCTGGTGGTTTGTCTTGTGTAGATCAGTGTAGTGGTTTTGGTTCACCAATTTAAGATTTCCTGGCCAATGCACTAGTTAATGTTGTGGGTTCATTGCTGGCCAAATGTTAGTGCACTCACTTGAACATACTTAATCATTTCTTGCTGTGAGATAGGATTAGGAGAAAGGCAAAACAGGCTCAAAACTCTAAAAGGGTATAAAGAAAACTTTATCAACAGTAACTAGAAGAAAGAATAATGAGAATCAGAATAAAACCTTTAGAACACTTCTCCCCCTCCTCCACACATACCCTCTTCTTTGTCACTTAAAACATAAGAGACAAAACTTAGGACTTCTAAGTCAGTTCTATTCTAGAACTAATTCTAGAATAGTCTTTCTTCAGTTCACTTAGGGAGAGGGGTTTCTCTTGCCATGCCATGGAAACTTCTCTACAAGAACAGTTCTCTTGTAGCTTTAAATTTCCACAAATAGCAGCTGCCCAGGAATCTGCAATCATGAAATCCCTCCCATCTTTCACAGCTTTCCCACAGCTGCATTTATGGGCCAACTTATGGGGTCCTATTTTAAAGATGAGCTGTTCAAGAGCAAGGGTTCTCTTTATCTCTGAGATCATCATCATCTCTGGAAACAGAGGTCTTCTTTTTCCCTGGGGGCAGAGGGTCTTCATCACTTTTCTCTCTCTGTTCAAACTTCTCATGGGATCACAGCTACTTTAACATCTGCTTGCTTTAGCATAGATGCCTTTGCTCATACCTTCAAACATTTCATCTCCCCATACTTTTCAATGAGTTAGAGGGAAAAAGAGTCTGATGTATCAATTACATTCTTCTCCATAGCCTTAAGTTCAGCCTGAACTTAAGTCATCTCTTCATTCTCCTTCCATCTGGGACTTGAGTCTTTCTTCATTGATCTTGATGTCTTCATGTTGGTCCTCTACGTGTCTTGACTCTGTCCTTTTCTTTCACTCGAGGGAGGATTGAAGGTCTGTAAGTCTCATTTATGCATTGAAAGAGTTAGTATCTCGCTCAGGGCCTGCTGATGGTCACACGATCCCTGCGGGGCCGTGGATGAAGCAGTCGTGGCGATGGATTTTCAGGCCGCTGGGGCTGTGTCAGCCGCATGGCTGGCGTCTGGCCCCTGCTGCTCTCAATTCCAGCCGCAGGGCCGCCTCTGGCCTCAGGCACATGGTGTCCACACTGCGGGGACACGATGTTAACAGCGTGGCATGGCCCTGCCCTGGCCGGCCCCACGGCCTCCCCTCGCCCGCCCGGCCAGCGGGCTGCGAGGGGGGAAGATCCTCTCCAGAAGCCGGAAGAAAGCTTTTTCCCGGGCTTTGTTCGTCTCTGGTGTGTGTGCTCGCAGAGGCGTGTTCAGCTTTCTAGTGGTTTAACAACGTGTCAATAGTCAGAACTAGCTACTGATTGGTTTTGTCGGGCACAGAGGAAACGGTTAGCAGCTTCTCTGAGAAAATCACTCCCGTGACTGGCTTCTTCCCGCCTCCCCAAAAATCAATTAATGCAAAACCAGCACAATCAGAATGTCGGTTCATGAGTGAGGCCCTTCCGACCTGCCTTCATATCCACGGTCCTGAGAGGGATCTGCTCTCCACTGACGGCATACAGATCACTGAGGGACTCTAGATCTGGGATTTGCCGAATTCACATGGCTCATGATATTGTTTCCTTCACAAAATGCAGCTCGACACTACCTAAAACAAATTAAATGTCAAGAGATTTATCAGCACTCAGAAAGAGGACTGTATTTCTGTAGAAATCCAATGTCTATGTTTTAGTTGCTTCTTCCAAAATGAGTCTCATTTGACTTGATACTTGTAGAGACGAGATCTATTGGAGTTAAGCACAGGCACAAATTTTTTGTCTGGGGCAGGAAGCGGAAGTGCTAGATCATGTATGCTTGTGAGAAGGTGGTGGCTCCTGTAACTCACAAGGGCATCATGTGTAGCTGTTAGATTTGTACTCTCCATGGCCACTTGATCTGTGGAAAGTTGCCCGTGGTGGTAGCTTCTGTGAAAATGTGACTTAAAGGATGAGAGCTGCTAGCTTATTTCATGAAGGCCACTGAACCTTCCATCAACCGGTGAAACCTTTTTAGACCTGCTGACAAGGACTTGGTTTAAATAGTTTAAATTGTCTATAGTGTCTTGCCAGAGCCCTGAAATGTTCCAGTCTTGTAAGGTTTTGTAAGTTCACTTTGTTCCCTCTTGAAATAGTGATTTAATTTTTTTTCTCTAGGGGAAAGGTTTTTTTGCCTCCCCAAAGAAAGCAAACAGCTGCATTGTTTGCAGAAAGCTGCTTTTGAAGGCTATTTTATGTTTACTTAGTACAGACACCAGGCAAGGGGGGGTGGAGAACTGATTTTCTGCCACTTGAGCTTTTTACTTTCTAAATCTGCAGCTGTAAAGGGGTTAGCTTTGGAGACTGTTGATACACCAGCTAATGGACTTTTCAGCAGCCATTCTACTTTGAAATAGTGGCTAGCATCCTTTCTAGAAGGAAAGGGCTGGCCAAAGGATGTATTTCATTGCCATCATTTTCAGAAGTTGCCCTGTAGCCCAACTTTCTATTGAGTAATTTTCTGAATTGCAGAAAATGAGATGAAATTGCAGCTGTGTAGGTCTGGAGGCTGTTCAGGGTTTCTGCAGCAGGGCGAAATGTCATGTGGAGAGTCTTCTGCAAAGGCAGACCATGGAACAAGTGCATGTAATCTGTGCTTTTAATTGTGTGGCTGGGTATTGAGCTGTGGTACTTCATATCACAGGAAAACTAATGCTATGGGCATGGATTCCTGAAGCTTTTCATACTCTAGACAGAAAGCAGTATTTCTGCTTCTCAGTTCTGGGTGAGTGTCAGGAGTGATCACTGATAGCTGCTGTTGGCTCAAAATTTTACACACATGAGACATAAAAGCAATCATTGGAAACTAACAGAGTTTTGGCACTGCAGCACTAAATGGCAAGTTGTATTTCCCAGATGTGTTCGACTTATCAGACTGGTCTGATTGGAGATAAAGTAGGACTTCACTTTTAACCAAGTTGGAAGTACTGGGTTGATGAGTTCTCTGCATCTCTGGCTTACACAGTTCTTGCCTGTTGTGAGCTGGAAGAACATCTGAAAGGACGTTCAGACATTTTCCTCTGGTATTAGTTTGCTGAGTGCTTTCTGATGGGTTAGTTATTCAAGTGAACCTTTTGTCAGCAGTATGCCAAGTATATCAGCCTCTGGATGAAAATCAGAGGTGACTACTAACAAACCTGTTCCTTGGCGTGTAACAGATACTGACTGGGGTGTACAGTGTCATTGCAGTTGTCACCTGGCATGGCTGGAAGAACTGGATGTGCTTCAGGCTCAGGTGTTGTGCTCTTGGTGATTAATCCACTGTTAGGCTCTATGCTCTACTTTAATGCAGGGATTTAGCTGGTATGCCTACATCTGGACAGTCCTTAAAAGTCAGTATTTTTATGTAGTTTAAAACTTTTGTCCAGGCAGAACAGGCCAGATCATTTGCTTTGTTCTGCTTAACTCCAGAGAACTGAAGTTGAAGCAGGTTGCACAGCTGAGTCTTCCTGGCTGTGCATGCTTCTGGCTGGTCAGCTGAGATGAGTTAAATGATAAAATACATGCCCGTAGCTCACTAGTTTGCTAATGTGAAGGTGAATGTTACAGCCTCTATAAAGCAGTATTTCCATGTTCTGGATCCTGTGGACTGACTGCAGTTGCAAGGGATCAGTATCTGAATTTTCACTGATGTGCATTAAACCAGCTACCCTTTGATTTGGGTACCCATTCCACAGACTGGTCGAACTTCTGTTTTGCCTCTCTGCGGGGTATTAAGGTGCCGGAGTAGAGTCTAATTCCATTGATGAGAACACCAAAAGTCCCTTTGACTTTTCATGGGATATCATTTGTACTCTTCCTGCGGCACTTTATTCTTATGGGTTTTGGTGTTTAGCTTTAATTTCTGGAAAACATTGGAAATTAGGGAGGTTTTTCGGAGATTTAATAGTATTGGGGGCCTGAGAATGAAGTATGGAGTGGGTACTCTGAACACCCTTCTGAAAATAAATAAAAGCTGTTGCACAACTACCTGTAACTGTTAGAAGGCTGTGCAGTCCCTTCCATAATTCTGTATGCCGAACTTGTGCAGTGGCTGCAGGATTAGGCTCAGGCAGCAAAGATTGTTCAGTGGCTTGGTGGAGAGCACAAAAAAATCAAATGGAGGTCTTTGACCCACAGACCAGCACCAGTATCCTTGTGGAAAAACGCATGAAAAGAGCAATTATCTTAGTGTTCTTAGAAATATTTTGGTACCACATTATTGGTCAGGAAGTGCCTGTGTACTATGTGAGAAGTAATCTAGGTTTCTCTTTAGAGTGAGTAAAAGTGTTGCCAAATCCCCAAAATACTATTCAGAAACTTAAGGGGTGGAGGTAGTACAAAGGAGAGGTAACAATATTCCCTACTTAGCTGTGTTGCTAGGTTGATTGCAGCTTTAGATATGTAATATTGACATCAAGAGGAGGTGCTTCAAAGACCTCCCCCCATATCCAAGGCTGTGAGCAGAGGGGTGCTTTAGGTCCATGACTGTGGGTGCCGTCATCAGCCAGGATTTGTCCTCTGAGATTCTCCTCAAAGGGCAGGCTTTTTCCCTGCTGTGGATATACCAGTAGCCTGACAAATGCCTTTCCCTAAGTATGCCTGGGAATTCATGATCTACCAGCCAGATGTGCATGCATCTGCAATGTGTTAGTGTCAGGGTGATCCAGCCAGCAGGGTGTACTGGGTATGGAAGGATGGCTGTCCTGCCTGATGAGTTGGGCATCCCTCTGTGAAAGTGTGTCTGTGGAGGTCCTATCAGTGAGTTAGAGCAGCACCTGGCAGAGGTTAAGGGGCCCATGCTGACTGTATGCTCCACTGCTGATGTGCTGGTATGAGGTTCAGTTTGTAAGGTTCTGTAGGCATCTGTTATTACTCTGTGGTTCTCTGTACTGGTGTGAAGAGATACTGTTGACCTGTTGTGATTCTACAGTGTAATCATCTACGAAACTCAGTGTAACAGGCTTATTTTTGTTAGTCATGTTAGGGAATTTTTTTTGTAACACAGACCTACATTATTAAGAGACAAGTTTTTAATCTGCAAGTCATTGTAGTAATGGAATTTACTTTTGGATAAGACTTAAAGATGACAATTGTTCATCATCTCAAAGCTCACATCCTTAATTTTTCATCTAATCTTACTCTAGTGTAGGTCTGGCCAGAGAATTTCCTGAGGCAATCTTATGTTCCTAACACATTTACATATTTTTGGTAATCTTTTCAATGCTGTTTGCAATCAGACATGCAACTCTGAATCTTAGGGCTAGGATACTGTTATGTGGGACACTAGAATCAAAAGTATGTGTGTTCCCAATTTAACAGGTGTTGGAAAGAGTTGTTCTCTTGGTGTGTGTTTGAATCAATTGCTAGTTGTCCTCTTAATGCTAATTCTATGAACTGAGTGTATTCAGGTACATAAATCAGAATTAATTTAATGTGGATTAACTAAGTTCCTGTGCAGACACTTGCTCAGGATTCAATTGCTCTTAATTTGAAGTGGCCTTAAAATTCAGAAGTAAATTAAGATATGCTGAATTAATTCTGGAAAAAAGGTGTAATGACTAACTAATATAGTGAAAGCTCACCTTAGCGCTTTAAGATTGAGCCTTGCTGGAAAGGTATGTGTACCAAGCTCTACACTATGCTTTTATTAATTGCCATGAAAGAGAATAATTTTTAAAAATAATTTTTAAATCCCATGTGCTCTTGTACTGTAGCAAGACAGACACTTAATGTACAACAATTTTCCATTTACTTCATCTAAATTTTAACAACCCTAGCACCATTCTTAATCACTTACCTTCAAAGGAACAGGCATTTCTCCCTTGCCTGTTAAATGCACAACAGTTTTGCCTACAAGCAGTGTTGACTGGACTTCAAAATGAGGATTTTCCTAATTTGGCAGACAGCTTTTCACCATAATAAAAGTGTACATGGAAAGAGGCTTTAAGGAAAAGTATTGAATTGTATGGTTCAGTGTTATTTGGAGGAATCTTTGAATGATTTTTCAAAGCCTCTTACTTATTCTCATTCTGGGCTGTCCTTGCTCTTGCAATTTCTGGGGCAGAAAATAAGAGAATTGTATCGCAAACCTCTTTTTGTGCTTTAGAGCTCTGAGATAAGAAACGGTGAGTCTACGTCTGAGCTTACTGAGACCCATGAGACTTGTCTGGAGAGCATGGGGTGTGTGGGGTATTCACTGAAGAGGTTGCAAGGTCACAGAGTGCAGCCTCTTGTCTTTCCTGATCTTGTTGCCTTTTCTGTTTTGAATGACAAAACTTTTGCCTTCCAACTTTTTTCCTGTTTTTCTTTTCTTTCACTAGTTAATGCCTGGCCACAACATCTGTACTGTGTACTGCTGCTGCTACATAAAGGGAGCTTCTAGGCTTTGCTGAAGGAAGATGGCTTTCTGGACACAGCTGGGATTGCTGCTATGGAAGAACTTTACCTACAGAAGAAGACAGACTGTAAGTACTAGCCCAAGGGTGTTTTGAGATCTTAAGTTACAGTCTTGCAGCTTGCATGACTATACAGCTTTTCAAGAAAAACAGGGAAACATCCTGTGTCTTAATGTTCATCCTTTAGTGATCCCTGGCTGAACAACAGGTCTGGCTTTGGAAAGACCCTGTTCAAACTGGAGAGTGTGGTGGGTGGACAGACACCAGAGGGCTTGAAGGTGCTCAAGACTTCTGTCCTGAATTCCAGTGTGAGAGACTGTTGGAGTACTGAAACACTGGTGTCAGATCAGGCAAAGAGGGTGCAGGACTGCTGTGTGCAGCAAAATAGATGTGAAATGAAAACCTGTGCTGAGACCTGCTCCGCTTTGTGGGTGAGACATTGCCAGGCTGCAGTGATGTGCCTGTGAGTCTAAAACCTTTTGAATGCTGCAAGCTGCAACAATGGCAACAAAATCCTGCCACTTTCTAATGGCAGAAGTGGCAGAGGCAATAGCAGATATCTCCAGTCACTTTAATCATTGAGAGTATCCCAAACCTGCTGTGTAACTTTACAACAGAAGATATAGATTAGGCATGGCATGAAGCATGTTCTTGTAGCGGCACAAGGATAAACCCAGGTAACAGATATTCTTCTGCCAAGGTGTGTTCTGAGTGGCTGAAATGCTGTCCTCACCATCTGTTAACAGTGTAGAAATTTACCTGTTAAGAATAGACAATATATAAGAAGAATTTCTCCTTGTGATAAAAAGGGCACAGAAGTGTGGATCCAGTATGGTGTTCTTAAAATTCTTTTGCCTTAAGGTTGAGACCTCATAGGATGCTATACCTCTTGCAAGCAGTTAAAAGTCTGAGAAAGCATGGGGGTTTAGGAAATACCTGTGTTGGACAAGGACATGATTTGTGCCAACAGGTTTGTTCAGAGGATCTGGCCTGTTAGATCTGACCTTGAGGAGGTGTCAGTAGGGAATGTGAAAGGAACATAAGTTACTGAAGTGTTGAGTGGAAAGTGGTCTCTGATAAGCTTTCTGAACCCTTCAAATGTCAGGATGCTTGCCAGCTGGTTGAGTTGGGTTGTTTTAGAAACTCAGTGTCACAAGGGAGGAAAGGCTATCATATTTACCACTGGCAATGGTCACAGTCCCTGAAGTCTTCACTCAGGTGTCTAAGGCTTGTTTTTACAGGACTTGAGTTCAGTGAATTCAGAGCTGGAATTAGTCCATTGTTAAATAAAACAGACAAAAGGGCCTCACTGCCTCTATATCTTTTCTTGTATATAAACAGAGCTGCCAGTGATGATAAAGTTTTTGTTTTGTGTGTTTTTGCCTTTCATGGAGCTTGATCTCCCAGGAAAGGACTGCCCACCAGAGAGGTCATGGACTGTGTCAACTGCAAGGAGTGAGCCTGTCAGCTCTCTGAATGTGGGTCACATCCTGGTCTTGTGAACAGTCTCATAGTTTAGAAAAATGTTGCAAATGAAGCTGGGGGAGTAGTCTCAAAACTGGCTGTGGCTCCTTAAGGTTGGATCTTCTCAGCAATTGCCCATGTAACCTAGGCACTATGAGGTAAAAATACTCTTCCTATCTTGCTACTGGAGGTCTAAATTTTGCCAGTTACCAGACTGCCTTTAGAAAGTAGAGGAATTCTAGAATGTTGTGGGATTTTCTGGAGTGATGTTTAAACTAGGTAAACTAGGAGGCTGTTTCAGAGGACCTGAATTTTACAGTGGGAATGAAGGTTTGGTAT
Organism: Melozone crissalis; assembly: GCF_028551555.1. Taxonomy (NCBI): domain Eukaryota; kingdom Metazoa; phylum Chordata; class Aves; order Passeriformes; family Passerellidae; genus Melozone; species Melozone crissalis. The sequence continues at coordinate 30,569,601 of NW_026535783.1, read as the reverse complement.
ATTTTTACCAGAATCTTCTGAAAAGAATAGAATCATAGGGACATTAAGTTTGGAAAAGACCTCCAAGATCATCAAATCCAGCCTTTGTCTGAGGAAAAGCCCGCTTAACAGGAAATGGCAGAGAAGGGGCAGAACATCTCTTCTTACCATGCTGTTATCACAGCTGCACAGTTCTTTCTCTTTGCTTTCCTGTTAGGAGACCGTTGTCCTTGAGTTGTGTTGATGAAGACTCTCTCCCATTTGTACTTACTGAAGGTGTAGCTTAGAAATAGTTTGATCCTTACCCTTCTCATGAAAAATGTGGGCTAGCCTTGGCTTCCCACTGAACCCCCCCCTTTGGCTGCTGTGAGTTTGGGCTGCATTGCGAAACCTGGGTTCAAAGCTCACCCTAATGTGTGCAGTTCAAGTGTTACTTTGTACTGGATGGCTTCCAACAACACTGAAGTGAGGGGAATGAGTTCACATAGAGAGGAAAAAAAATCATGTTCAGGGGTCACTGGGTAAAAACCTTTTCCTCCCTGCTTTCTTGCAAATGAGGAGACACCTCAAACTACTTGCATGGAGAGACTGGTCAGCTTCTGGTAGCTCCCTGCATTGGACCATAAAGGTGGGAAGGGGAGTTGACAGTGGGATGGGGTGATAGTGTATTTAGTTCTTGCTCAACAGATTTCCTGTTGACACAATGTGGAGCTCAGTGTTTAATGGCATCCTGAATCAGGCAACTGGGATAAATTTGGCATGCTTAGGGATTAACCTTGGTAAAATTAGGACAAATTTGTTTCTAGCTGAATTCACCTGCTGTGTGCAAGTGGGATGTTCCTTCTTCAACTCCCAATGGAGCTGGGATAGGTGAGGTGTTGGGTTCTTGAAGATTCATTTAATTATTTACCTGGCTGGTCGTTGCAGCGCAAGAGTGGCAGAGGAGACTTGATTTTTCAGTATCTACTTAGAATGAATCTCAGTAAGACATGTTCCCTTTTAGTATCTTTGTGTCCTTGTCTGGAAATGCCAGAGTGGATGAAAAGTGCTGTCACAGCAGGGTCAGGAAGTAGTAGGGGAGGGAACCTACTGACCTTTAAGAGCAAAGAAAGATAACTCAGTTTTTTGTTGAGCAGCCCAAGAGACTTGCTGAGGAGTCCCTACTGACATGCTCCTGACACTCTGATCTTGTCCCTGTGCAAACCTCTGGTGCAGCAGTTGCCAGCTGTCTCTCACAATGTAGCATTTTGGTAGGTGCTATGATGCCTTCCTTCAGCTGTAAAGGTGCAACTTGGTTTGAGCTGCTCCTTTCTCTATCTTCTCTGGGCCTGTTGATGTGCCGAGTGAGGCGTGTTGTGCATGCAACCCACACATGGTTACCTTTGTGACTGTGTAACCAGGTGTGCAGGAGAGGAGCTATGTGTGCGGGTGGCCTGTTTCCCCTGCAGCAACAGGGCTTCTTCTTGGGCACTGCTCTCCACCCCAGTGTGGTGTGACTGGGGCTGATATTCTCTGAGCAAGCCAGGGCTTGTGCTCAAGGGCAGCATTTCTCATTGGTTCTGTAGCAGTTGCAGGGCTGTGAGAGGCTACCTGTCCACACTGGTCACTGCAGGAGGCTTCCACAAGCCCAGCTGACACTGTTCTTCCCCAAACAGTGTAGCAGTAGTTGCTTGGGGTGCATCTGCTTGCCTACAGCCAGGGTGGCTGAGGGCTGTGACATGTGCGAAAGCATGACCATTGATGCTGGAAGACAGAGTGGAGTTGTCCTGGTTTCATAGCCACTTCACTGTCAAGTGGAGGAAAAGTCCTGCTATGCCACCCTGGCAGCCGCTATAAGAGTATCTTGAAAACAGGAGTAGACAAGTTGTCAGTGTCCTAGGTCTAAACATTGATCTCTGGAAGCCAGAGCAATGTTTAATGCAGATGGAAGCAGGCTGTCAATGTTAATGGCTGAGTTGTGTGCTACCACTGCATCATTTATTGTAATAAGAGACTACAGATACTGAGGCATCTTCCTGGTACCTCTGTTAGTGTGATCTCAGTGGGATTTCTTACCCAGTAGTCATACAGTGTGTGCATGACGATAACAGATGACAGAATATTCTGAGTTGGAAGGCACCCACAAGCATCATCAAGGCCAGCTCCTAAGTGAATGGGCCGCGTGGGGATTATGTCAGCAGCCTTGACGTTATAAGCACCACGCTCTAACCAGCTGAGCTAATATCAGGATCCAATGGTAACAGTATCCCAGAATTATCTTGCAGAGACTGGCACTGTTACCAGGAAGGCCTGGAAGACTGATGCTCAATTTTTATACCTTTTAGGTAGGGGTGCTATTTGCTGTTTGATGTCAGCTATGAAGGGTATCTGTGAAAGGCCGTCCTACATAATTTCGTCTGCTGGATCAAGTGACCTTTGTTTTAATGCCCTGTTTTTACAGTGTGTGCTTATTTTGAGGTACAGTAGTTACCTAGAAGTTTGTCACCTCAAAGTTTGCATGGAGTGTCTTGTGCTGAGTGTTAAGAGTCCAGTTTTAGCTGTTAATGATGGAACATGGAAAAACATGTTTGTGGGTGGGGATACTGTCTCCCACTAGGTTACAGGTCTTACACTCTGGCTTTTAAGGAGGATGATGTAGACCTCTTATTAGAAAAGACTGAGTTTTTCAGGAAAAAAGTGGAAAAGATTTTTCTTCATTTGACCAAGAAAACACTCTGTTCTGCTGCTAGTAATAGATGAGAAGCATACAGAATATCAGCATAAAAAGCTTTCAGATTTTGTCTCGTAGCTTACTGAAAATACATGTTTATGCAGTCTTTCTGGAGTGGAAAAGTAGGGATGTGGCTTCTGAAGCTCAGGTCTGGGAAACTTCAGCTTCTGTCTCAGAAGCTCTAGGCTGGAGGCTTGCTTTTGTCCACATGCTTCTGTGGGATGTGACACATCTCAGTGAATTTTTCTGCACTTCAATACTTTAAGAAATGTTGTATATTTAATATACAGCAGGCTTTTTCTTCTTCTTGTCTTGTCCCTCTAAATAACTGAGTTCTTTATTTCTTTACCAGATATTCACTGCCTTTCTGTAGATTACCTGCACCAGTGGGTGCTGCCTACCTTCATGAAAAAAAACATAAATTAGAACAAAACAGACTAGATATGAGCCTAATCTTAGTAGCTCTGCTTTCTAGATAGTAGTACATGTCTGCAGTACTGAAAGAGTTGGTGTAGCATGCATCAGCAGAGTTTCCATGCCTCATGTGTTAGGGTAGAAGCTTAAAGGTCTACTATGAGAATGGGATAGAAGTACCCCACTGCCTCAAAATATGGGATAAAAAAATTCAGCTCATTTCTAGAAAGATTAATTGGGAGTTTTTTTCAGTTAGGGGACAGAAAAATATAAAAATAAGCCAAAAATAGCCCTTAAGTACATCCATTTTAGTTGAATAACTGGCACATGTCAATGAAAAAAACTTTTAATTCTTTGCACATTATCCTCTGAAGCTGGAGGAACAAACTTCTCGATCCTGGTATGTGCAGGCAGAGCAGAGTGAGACAGTGCTTACAAAACTGTTTTGGCTTAAAAGTGGATTGTCCTAGAACTTCTGTTCTGACCTTTATTTTGAGTATGATGTCTTAATACTTTGCCCTTATTGTTTCCAGTTCCAGCTGCTGATCGAAGTTGCCTGGCCTCTGTTTATCTTCTTCATCCTGATCTCTGTAAGACTTTCATATCCGCCGTATGAGCAGCATGAATGTAAGTAGCAAACACAGCAGCTGCGCCCAGAATGCTTTTGTTTCATGGTTAGAATGCGATAATGCAGCTGGCAAGATGGAAAGAGCAGTGGTTCCCCACTTCAGTCAGAAATATGCAAGAGGGCTTAATAACTCCTTTGCTTCCACCTTGGAAACTGCAGTTAACTGATGTTACTCCAAGGACTGTAGGTTGCTGCTCTTTCTTGCTGTTTCTTATTTTGTATTTATATTACCCAAGAATTTGCTGTACAGCTCTGCAATATCTGTAAAACCTGCACACAACCCCAGTCTTATTTCTCTTTTTTGATCTGTGTGTGACTTAGCATAAAAGAATGCAGTGTTCTGATCTCTAAGAAGGCAATCTTGTTTCCAGGTAGAAAAGTGCATTAATGTATCACATTAATTAAAGGGCACAAGAGTGATTCCATTCCTTCGAACTATTATAGTGTCAGCTCTGCATTTAGTAGATTCAGCAGTCATACGTTGCTGACAAAAAAACAATTCTACTTTTCTTTTTGCGCCCTAATTGGGCAGATTACTGCTTTTCTTTCAAAGGAAGCTTGTTTTTTATAAATGACTATCTATAGGCCTCTTTGGTTGCCATTTGATTTAGGAAGCATGACTTGTTTGTTAGGAACATGGTGTTGTTTTACTGTGTTTGGTGACAGCTTCATACTGCAATTAAGTGATTGTGGAATAGCTCTTTGTTTATCTTTCCTTAGCCTGATTACTTCAAGGTAAGGTTTAAGGGTCAGCAAAATATGTTTCTGAAGGGCCCTCTGAAGTGCTTCTTTCTTGAAATAAGTCCCTTTTACAGCACTTATCTTGTCTTTGCAGTGTCTGGGGCATTTTGTGCTGTTTGCTGCTTGTTCAAGCTGGTATCTTTTTGAATCTGAGGTATTAGTGTTTGCAGTTTCCCATTATACTTTGACTCTGCTGATCCCATGTACTGCCTAACTTGCTTTTTTCAGCACTCAACAGCATAGTTAAAACTTCCCTAAGTTAAATCTCATATTTTACATGGAATTTGAACTGCCTCTTCTGACTGAATGTTACAGTGACATTAGGAGAGTTATAGACATGAAGCTGAAGAGAAGCAATTAGCACTCTACTCAGCTTTTAAAAATAACTAGCAACCTTAGTGGTAATTCATTTCAGCTCTGGCAGGGCTGTATATAAACTGAAACCTAGCAAGAGCTGTGATTTTGTAGAACTACTTGGCTTGGTCTTGCTAGTCAGTAGCCTTCATGTAAAACATTTGCTCTGGCACCATGGTGTCATGAGCATAGTTTTGAGTCTTTTACCTGCAATTCTTTTCCCTTCCCAATTATGTGACTATTATTGCTTTGTCTGCCTTCTTGCATTGTTCTGAGCAGTTACAGAGTAAAGGGCATCTGATAACTTTTAATTCACTTCTATGGCTAATTTTTCTTCATTTTTTGAAGACCTCCTTTGAATAGGTTTCTAAATTGTGTTTTCTGGATTGGTTTCACTGAACGTTCGCTTATGCTGACAAATGTGGATGTGTTGTGAAGTGAAGCAGCTTTTGCTGGACTGTGAGCAGACATAGAAAGGAAGAAGGCTTTTGGGTTGATGGCGAACTCTTTGGCAACCCTGTGGATGCCTTAAGGGAAGTAGGATTGTTATCTGTAGTGGCAGTGTTGTATGCTGTTATGAAATCACTTGTAGGTGATAGCAGTAATGCCTGGTGATAGCAGTAACAGAACTGTGTGCAGGTGCTTTGTAGCCTCCACATAACACCAGCATTTTAATGGTAGTCTTTTTCAACAAACCAGTAAAATTTTCAGTTTTCTTTCCCTGAATGAGAAGAACCAAGGATTGGACTGTTGTCAGGATTTCTTGTTTCTAGCAGCCTGGCTTGGTGTGAGGAAGTTTTCTCTTAAAATGGGAAGTAACAATTAACTTTGAAGTGATAGCTATGTGGCTTTCACCAGACCAGTGAGAGAAGACAGGTTGCTATTGGGCCAGAGTGCTAGTGCTGTCTTGTGTCATGTAGAACCTTCTTTTCTGTTCCTGTGACCCTTCAAAGCATTCAAAATGCACTTTTTTGGCAGTGGGAGGGAGAGAAGCTGACAAGACGTGACTAATCTCTTCTGAAAAGCTAGATGTTTACGGCACTGTAATTGAAAATTATGTTGCACTGTTTTCTGTGTATCTTATCTGATTTAAAACCAACAGATTCCTGCTATACTCTTGGAGAAACTGGTGTTACATGCATCACTGTGTCTAAATGGTTACTATAAACTCTTGTGTGTCATTCCTCTTTTGACATTGCTCTAAACATTTTCTTGGAGTTACTAACAGTGTAAAATGAAAGGCATGGAGGACAGAGATGATGGTTTTCTGGGAAGTTTTACAAGATGAATCTGAAAGTCTTAGCATTTTTCCTTTTTCTCCCTCCTTCACTGCAAGCCCCTCAGCCAAGAACAAAAAGGTAAAATGAAACAAAAGTCAGGTCAGGTAAATAGCTCTTCTATTTTAAACAGAGAACTAGGAGCAAGAGTTCTCTGGAAACACTAAGCTTAGTTTCCTTAACCCTTCTCCTGCACAGAGTTCTTGCCTTTCTCCAGGGAGGGCTGATATGGTTTCCATCTCCCTTCAGCCATCCACATTAATCGGCCTTGCTGTAATTTAACAGATTTGATACTACTTCTTTCTTGGGCTTTGATACTTCTGTTGGAGTTGTGGAGGTAGGGAGCCAACCCCCCCTGAGTGATGGCAGGCATGCTGGGAGGATGAGGTGGGCACCAGAGGGGAGGGGGTGGGCATCTGATCCTCAAAGTCTTGAGCTTTGAGATCCTGAGAAAGGGACATAATCTTCCTCCAAGATCCTGTCCCTAGTGTGAAGGTGAGGAAGCAAGCTTGTTGCAAAAAGAAGCCTGACAGTTTATGTAAGGTCCAGGATTATACAAGGGAGGCCTTTCTTCCCCAGTCATTGTGTGGGGGTATGGGATTCACAAGTATACAAGTGGCATACTGGTGGAGATCTGCCATGACTAGTTTTTTACTGCTTTGTTCTTATACAGGATATAAACTCTGGTCTATGACTTCACTTGTTCTTTAGTGGAAAGGTTTAGACCTCAGCAAGAAGATTTGAAAGAGCAGCGTGGAGAGTCTAATACAGGCTCAATTCTTCGTAGGACTGAGTGTTGGCTGGTCTGCTCTTTCGTAGGCACTTGGGGGAAATAGTCAGTGCAAGGTTAGCACTGCTCTTCAAATACAATCATGTGTAGTAGAGGACTGTATCATGTGTTTGTCTTCTAACTCCTGTCTTTCTATTCTAGGTCACTTTCCAAATAAAGCTATGCCTTCAGCAGGAACCTTGCCATGGATACAGGGGATCATCTGCAATGCCAACAACCCGTGTTTCCGCTACCCAACTCCTGGGGAATCCCCTGGTATTGTTGGAAACTTCAATGCCTCCATGTGAGTCTGTCTGCTTTTGCCTCATCTCTGTTCTTAGGGGAACATGGGGGAAAGGGGTATTTGGAAGTCACCTATCAGTTGTGAAATCTTACACTGTGTGAGGGTTTTGCAGTTTCTACTGCCTCTGTAGTACCAGATTCTTCAGTTACCAAGTTCACAGGGGCTAGCAGGCAGCTGGTAGGCATGCAGAATTCCCAAGTTCAATTACCTGAAGCTCTTGGTGGATGAAAAGCTTTGCATAGATAAGGACTGAGCCCATTCTCTTACCTGGGCTCAGAATTTGACCTCAAAAAAGTAAGACTTTTTAAGATGCTCCTTTTTTCAGAGCATCTTTTTTCCTGGTTAATGAACCTCTGAACAATGTAGAGTGAGAAGCAGTTGAACATGTTTAGGGAATACTCCCTGATGTTTATTGCTTATTGCTGGCTGATATGATGCAGGAAGCACAATTTATGGCCAGCTTTCTTATACCTTGCCTTACTTGCTACATTCATGGTCTCAGGAAAGATAGGCTTAATGTAGAGCATAATGCATCTGGAGAAGCATTTGAAAGGAGTAAGGATATTGTTAAATTATTGTGCTTCTAAGAAGCAGCACTTTACAGGCAGCAGGAACCCCTCTCCATCTCTGTCATAAAACTGCTTTCAAATGCATGATGTTCAGTGTAACTTATTGATTGATCTTGCATTAGCAGACATCTTTTATTAACCTCCTTGGATTGTCACTGGGTAGTCATTGAGGAAAGTTTTTGTGCTGGCATGACATAATTAGAGAGGATTAAAGTTTGGAATTGGTATGTAAAACTGTATCTGTGGATGGTGGCTCATGGAGCTGATGACTGCTGGTTGTTTTTCTATTTTCTTACAGTATTTCCCGCCTGTTCTCGGATGCCAGGAGGTTACTGTTGTACAGCCAACAGGACACAAGTATAAAGGATGTCCAGAAGGTCCTGGGAAAACTACGCAAGTTGGGAAATTCTTCTGGCTTAGGTAATAGCCTGATAGAAACAGTCAATATCTGATATTTCTGGCCTGGTTAATTCTGTGTGCGGGTAAATTTCAGGAATGTGCCATAATGTGAATGTGCACTATTATAACTTGCAGCTTATGGAACCTTTTCCAATCCTGCAGAAGTACCTTAAACCTCTCCTGTGTCAGAGCTTTGTGTGCTCTTTAATTTATTTGGTGGAAGAAGAAAGTCATATTGTGTAATGCCAAGAACAGCAGCTGTTTTGGATGTGAAACTATAATCCTGAGCACACTGAAGTTAGTTAAAGTGCTTGTTTTCTCAAAGGAGCTGAAGTAGTGTGTCTTTTTGGAAAAGTACTAGTTATTTTGATATTTTGTGAAGCAGTGAACACAATGTAGCTGCAATTTAGTGTTCTACCCTCTGAGCTCCAGAGGGAAGTGTGCTGGAAGAACACAGATGGAGAAATACTGATGTTTGCCTCCCAATTTACAAACTCAAAACTGGTTATTATCTGACAATGAAATATGCATTTGCCTTCTTGCTTTTTGTTTTGGTTTTGACTTTGCTGTTGTGTACTCTGATATTGTCTGGCAGGATTTTGAATGGCAGGGTACAAAAGAAACTGTCTAGTTTCCAAACTTGCCCTATTTCCAATGAAAATTAGAATCCTCCCATTTTTAGCTTGTGTGAGGAGATGGTGTGCTTTCCTGCCCTGTGCAGATGAATGAGTGACTAGTGTGAGATCACATGGGAAGCTTGCAGCAGAGCTCTGTCCAGTCTCAGGAAATGTGGCAGATCCTTGCTATTGCCAGGTCTCTCTGATGTGGCGCCTAAAAGTTTTTTGGCATATTCTTCCCTGAAAGATTGTCTGTCTTGGCTGCTGTGTTAGTGTGGCATGTGGCTAGTGGAAGTGATGGAAAGTAACAGTTTAGAAAGACATACAGCAGGGAAATAGAAAAGGGAGCATAGCCATTGAGGGTCTTCATCCATAGCCTTTATGCAGCATGTAGAGCTCTTTGGACATAGGTAGTATTTTGGTGTTTTGTGAAAATTGCCCTTGGTTTCACAGCAATAGTTCTTCTTAGCTCTCATCATTTGAGGCTCAGGCAGGCTGCAGGGAGAAAAATATCTGACCTGATATGATGTGAATAGTGTCACATAGTCTGATGTGTACTGAGCATACCTAAAGCAGAGATGGTGTTTTTACATTCTTTTCTCTCTTGCTCAGTACATTGCAGGTCACCTTGGAATAACCTGTACTGTTAGTGGCAGGTTGGCAGTATGTGCTGAAGGTATGTACAGACATGGACTGTGCAAGGTATTTGTGTTGGGTATTTAACCCCCCTCTCTCCTCTCCTCTTCAGAGTTGTGCAGAATTCTGATGTGATCACAGCTGCATATAATACTGTAGTCTACTGACTCTGACCATTAGTTCATAGTTGTGTATAAAGGACATGCCTTCTTGCTAAGGAACTCAGTATCCATACCACCAGGCCTTCTCTCTTTTTACTCACAGAACTGGTGAGTGACATCCTCACACTTTTACCTGAATCTGGAGCAGCTTCAGAAGGTAGAGGATACAGAGTGAATCCTTTGTGCAGAAATGGACACATAATGAATACAGCCAAAATGAGTTAAAATGACTGTTTCCCAAGGAGAAGTTTGATGTTGTTTTCATGGATATCTTCAATTGTTTGGTTTGTTTGCTGGGAACAAGCTCTCCCCATCAGAATGACTGATAATTATTGTCACTGGTTTTACACTTCTAGTAGTAGTATTTTACTCTTTAGTGTTATTTCTTTTACACTTGCATTGACAAGTTAACTCTTCCAAAGAGAGTAGATCCTGGTGTGGTGTTTTGAATTGAGACATGCAGTGAATGTCAGACATGGACATTTACAAGAACATTATTAAAGCCATAAACTGAAGCTCTTGCTGCTGGGAAGGTCTTAGGGGGAGGAGTGATTCCAAGAAGAGTTGTTTTTTGCCTATGGAGTACTTTACGACTTGAAAGTCAGAAGCTCATGTTTCTCTCTACTGTAAAGACTAGTGGACTGACTGTAAAAACAATCCTCAGACCCAGTCACAGACTATATTTCTATAATAAAATATTTCAAATGTGTAATCAAAAAATCAAGCCTCTGTGTCATTAGAATGACAGAATGTTCATTGTTGGTAAGGCCTTTGGAGAACAAAGCCTGTTTGTCTTTCTCATGCTAATTTACAAAGCCATCCAGCTTGGTGGATCCTGCTGTCCACTCATTGGTTGTGTGATTCATTCTTTGACAGCATGCATGATACAGCATCCTCTAATCTTAGAAGCATTCATTTATTTATACTTAGCAGTGCTTAGATTCCTGTTCAAGGGAGGTCAACTCTCAGTTGCTGTTGATGATGAGGTGTGAGAGATGCAAATCCTCTTCCCTCTGGAGCATTTCTTCCAGTGACTCTGGGAACCTAAGGAGACAGTAGGAGTGGGTGTCAGATATAAGTGCACCACCCAGCCTGAGAGCACTGTCTCTATAAATGTGTTTCCCCCAGTAGCAGGAGGGCTCGTTATTGATAAGCTAGTAATTGAAAATGTAATATCCTATATGTTTAAACTCTCGCCTGGACCTGAAGCCATGTGAATTGGTGGTGCAGACAGGTGGAACTTTACAACTTCCCCAGTGGGATGTGCTCCTTGGTGTGACATGGACTCTGTTGGAGTGTCTGCAGCTCCTTTCTCCCCTCACACACTCTTCCCACTAGTGCCAGATGATTTTGAAACAGGCTTCCGGGAGTTATCTGTCATTGCTAGCGTGCAAATTGGAGCTAATGCTGGTCATGCAGAGCATTCATGTCTATATCTGGTTTCTGATGTCTGAATCTGTTCAGAGGGCATTTGCCGGAGTCCTTTCACTGGAACCTTCTTGAAAACAACCCTCACAAACTAAAGTTCAAGGTGTGATTCTTAGTCATCTGATCTGAAGTTAGGCATGAGCTGAACCTTGGGAATGAGACCTACTTAAGATGGCTCACGTTGCTTGCACAGGTATGAGCTTGTCAGTATCTTTGTTAAACACAAGGTAGGACATGAAGGTTTTGTTCAGGACATGCTATCCACTCATTTCAACAGGCTTTATATCTTAGGCACTTCTTGATAAGGTGGGAGATAATTCCTCATAACAGGGCTGTTTGTGCAGGAGTTGGAGAAGGGACAACAGAGAAGATCTCTCTGTTGGAGAGGAAGGTGTTATTAGTAGGGAACAGTTCAGTGTGGCTTCATGTAGCACATTTTTTGGCCAGGATGCCAGGATAAAGTGCTAAGTGGTGGTGTGAGGGAGTTCAGCACATGCAGCTGTCATGCTCTATGGCCACTGCTGTTGTGTGGCTGCTTCCAGCAAACCCCGAGCAGTGAAATCTACGTGCAGGCACACACATACCATAACATAATCAATTTTGCAGGCAGATGCCAGGTGCCCTCTCTGTTCCACTTGTTACATGTCTGTCCAGCAATGTCACCAAGGTCTTTAACACTCATGATAAGGCAGAGTGCAAATCAGTACAGAGAGTCAAAGACCTTGGTGACGGCACTTTCAAGAGCATGAAAAGGCTGCTGGGATCACCAGTTGCAAGCACTGAATTTGCAGCTGGCCTCAGTGCCATTTTATCAGGCTAACTGTTAGCAAGAAATAAGCTTCTTCTGTTTTGAAAGATGGAGATACAGCTTGCTATTGACTCTGAGGCACACTTCCCTTGTTTCTTCCTTCTGTCTACATGACTCTAAAATACTTTGTTCTGCAGTGCCACAGGATAATAAATTAACAGGTATAATTAAAGCCATCTTCTTTGTTTGCTGCTAAAAGTTGCAGATATAAGCCAGCCTGGCTAGTATTTACTGCATTGCTTTTAGTTTTCAGTGATCCCAAAGGGCATGTTTCTATTTTTCTTGAAGCCAACCCAACTAAATGAAAATGAAGCAATGAAATAGGCAGAGGGAAACAAACATCGCCTAAGAAATTGCATCAGATCTCGGGCTATTATTCCACATGTGCCCTGCCTGTCCCGGTTGTTTGCTGGATTAGTATTGCTTGTGGCAGAAGAGACAAACATCAGCTGGGTGGCATTCTTTGCTGATGTTGCACTCTGCTGCACACAGAGGTGTCGACACTGAAGGAGTTTGCAGCCTGTCCTCTGGTCAATGCTATTAATGCTTTTTTTTTATTTAACAGGTGAAGGATGGTAGAGGGCTTGGGCTAAAGAAGAGCCTTTGGAGAGGCTTTCTGGTGGCTTGTGTGTTACTGTATGATTACAGGGTGCTCAGGGAAACAGGATGTCATACATTATCTGCTAGGTAACATTAAGGTGGTGGCTAACTCCCTCCTCAGTGTCTTGTCCCTAACAAAATTGAGCCCACACCCTCAAGCTAAACATTCATATTGGTTCTTATACCTGCCTGTGCCTGCCTAATTAGACTGGTTTCCTCCCTGACTTCCTTTGGGAAGAATCCTAGCAAAAACCAGCTAGGCTAGAATGAAGACTAGCAAACCATATGTCCAGGTGGCCTTCATGCCCGGAAACACCTCCAAACACTAACTGTGCCAGGGTGGCATTCTTGTTGCTGCACATGAATATGCACTTGGGTTCTCTGATAGTGTGCTCCACAGAGACATTCAGGTCCTTGCCTTTCCTTTAGGCCAGGGGAAAAGTGCTGCCAAAAATTCTGCCCTGTGGTATCAGTAGAGAGGTCTTGATTTATTGAGGTAGGTAGGAAGGCTACTTTACCTTTGTGTATTCAGTAGCAGTTACCTTGCACTAGCCCTCAGCAGAACTCCCTAGGGCATTCCTGGCTGCTGCTGCCTCCCAGTCCAAAGCATTCCTCCAGGAAGGGGAGTTTGGGACTGTGTGGGAACCACTGCGATTTCTGCTGGGTCAGATGCAGCCTGTCACAATGAGCAAGTGGAAGAAGTGGCCAATACTGGGTGCCTGGGTTGCACAAAGATTATAGTTGTTGATTGGGTAGGAGATTCAGGTACACATGGCAGTTTTCCCACATTTGCTTAATTAATTTTTTCTTCAAATCTCTGTGCTACTAAACAGGCATATACATGAATGTTCATAGAGTTTATTTTTTTAAGTAAATGGAAATTGTTTAGGGAACTACAGATCTTCTGGAAAAACATTTCCAAAACATTATTGGAAGGGCACTTTAGGTCTCTTATTACAGGCTGTGGGCAAAGTCTCTCTGTGAATCCAATTGGTGTGTTATTTTTCTGTCCTCAGCTGAAACTGGGAGGCTGACAGTCAAGAGATAGGCAGAAGTGGAAAAGACTTCTTATGGCAGCATTGGTCCCAGATTTTTTATTGGGCAATTAGGTGTATAGCTTTAATTAGTTAGGTGACATGATATTTGCATAATTCAGAAAATAGTGTCCTGTAACTACAATATAATGAGATATGGAATCATCATTTTCGATAGAGCCTGCTTTCCTTAGTATTTGGAAGCCAAGGATGTGATTAAACTAATAAAATTGTCTTGATAGAGGTCAAAGTACAAAGGTCTGCTGTACTTTAAAATCTGTTTCCTGGAGAATCCTACTTGTTATCCATAGGACTTTTTATGAACAGTTGTTACTATGTGACTTTGCTTAGAGGTTGAGATTGGTAAACACATCTCAGCATAATGTGCTGTATTCTGGTTCTGTAGAACTGGGCTTTAATGCTGTTTTTTGGTCTGAACTTCCTTCATACAGAGATACTTCTGAAGATAGAAGTTCAGAATTCTGCCAGCTTGGATTCTAGGTAGATATGTATGGGTGTGATAGAGCAAGACTGAAATCTCTTTGAATGGGGAATTGAAAAAACATATGCAGTGTTACTTTAAATCTGGCATTGCTGTTGTGTCTGAACTATACTAGGTGACAGGAGCTTGAGAAAAATGTTTCTGAGAATCCTGTTGCAGAAGATTGTGTGAAACCTGTTAAAAAAATAAGGAAACTGCAAGCTTGTTGGCTAAGGCTGCACTGGCAGTGTAGTTACTTTAGACCCAGCTAACCTGGTGCCAGTTAATGGCACTGCATGGAGAGGAGTCAACAGCACCCATAACTACAATTAGCAACAGAGTGTGGTTGAGTATCCAGTAGATACTAAATTTCAATTTCTTAATTTCATTCACCTTTATCTTAACTTGTCTAGATAAAGGTACAATGATAAAGAAAGCAAGAATTGCTTACTGTACTTATCAGTAATTAGTATTAGTATGTGCTGCAGAGGTAGTGCCATCTTTAAAAGTTCTGGGTCTTCTCTTTAGTCTTTAGCCTTGTCTGTCAATGCTGACTTTTATTTTAAACCAGCAAATAAAGTGGAAAGCATTAGGTGAACAGTTAGGCTTCTCACACTTTGCTATTATCTCCCTCTTTGTATGGAACTTGTCAGTACAGCTTGTTAATGTCAGGATTATGTTGACCAAACTTACGGTGTTTTAGCCTTAATTTGCATTTATTTTCTGCTTTCCCCTCTGGCAAGTTCTGCATTTCTTTTCACTGACTTCTAATCTCAGAATCTTAAGAAATGCCTGATTTGTGGAAGATTGCATTGGGTTTGTTTAAGCTGCATTCTGAGGTTGGTTGAGACAGCGGGGTAGAGACTTTCCACATTGAGCTTAGTGTTAGTACTCCCCTAGGAAATATGTAACACTGTTATTTGATGAAAAGTTCAGCTTTCTCAGGGGATTTCTGTGGGCCTGAGCTCTCATGAGAGTGGTGATTATGAAATTGCCCCGTTTGGAAAAAGTCCTGTACACTTCTGTGTTTGGTTGGTACTGAGGCCAGAGTGCCTAATTTAGGTCTGACCTCCCATATCTCTCAAGTTAATATTCAGCTTTGGAGCAGTCTCTAGTGATAATACATTTTATCTTCAGCATATATTACAAACACTTATTACCTAATTTTTACAGCATTCCTGTGAGCTAAATAAACAGCTTCCCTCATTCTCAAACACAGTAGGATGTGGCAGTTTTCAATGCAGTCAGAATGCAGTAAAAACTGATGGCATTTAAAAAATGTTGATGGTAAATCAAGTTCTTTTTTATACAGGCAAGAGGACAGGGCACTGCATGCCTAATTTTTTTGAAAATCCATGACAGTTCAATTTTTGTGCAATCTTTCATGTTCTATTTAATACTTTTGGTCATAAAATAAGTGATTTTTAGTAGCAGAATCCTGACTAAAATGAAGCAAAATATTCTGCCACCTGTGACTGAATTTCTTTGCAGCTTTATTAAAATGTGACACTCTCCACTTTCAACCCTAGTGATTTTTGCTGTTGCTGTGTTTTATGGAGTAGTAGTTGTGAATTCATTGAAATACATTTTAAATTCATTTAATGAATTTTATGTTTATACTTTCATATGTTTTGTTTTCAAAATTCTGGAAAAATCCATTTAATTAAATGCAACAGCTGCAGAATTAAAAAAATAGGCATATGCTTATGTATTTACTGAGTGTCAATAAGTAATAGAGTTTGTTAAAACCTGGTATTGCTTAGGCCTGTGTATCAAGAATCCTCAGCTGATAAAACCTTTGAAAATTCAGTGGAATGTCACTCATCTGTTAGCTGGAGAACTTGCCCAAGCTTTTTTTTATGCTGACCTGGCAGCACTCTGTGTGCTGTAGTGGGGGAGATTCATGCTGTTCTGTGACACACATCCTCTGTAAACAGCCAGTTTCCTTCCCTTTCTAGCTTTAGTTTTGGTGCAATAAATGGCCCTTTAAAAGGATTTAAAATAAGACCCTAACCCTAACCCTTTCCTGTGAGTTTTGGTGTTTTGTGGTGTTTTTTTCCTCCTTCTGTTCTTCTAAATGTATTTTTAGAGGAACATACCACCTGAGGTAGTATTTAGGTGTGTTTTTCTTGAGATTTGTCAGAAGGTTTACTTAACCACAGACAGTCAGAACTTAATAAGCATAAACTATTATATCTTTGGAGGTCTTTTCCTTATAGTTCTCTATCTATTCTGACAAGTGCAGCTGAAACATAATTGGACCATATCTGAAGCTGACTGAGCATAGATATGGCCAGAAGAAGATTTGCTGATGGGCCAAAGACAGCTTACTGTAAAGATAGCAATATCTGCAGTCTGAATGCCTGTTCTGGATTGTGCCAACCACCTCCTTAGGAAAGCAGCACTGCTGCCTACCCAACAAAAAGCTGCTTCAGAACAGTAGGGAGAAAAATAAAAAGTGGATTTGACACTTGGGACCTAGTGCGGATATGGAAGTCCATGATCCCGGCAATTTTCATTGTAGTAAAGGCACAACCGTGTGACAACATGGTCAGCAGCCATCGCCTATGGTTTTATCCTGCTCTGTTTGCATGCTTCCTGCTTAGCAGGTGAGGAACAGTGTGCTGTAAGGCCAAAGAACACAAAGACAACAAAGTAGCCCTTTAAGACCACAAGTGTCTTCACCTACCTCATCTTTTTCCTTCTTTTTCATGTAATCTCTACTGCTACCTTAAAGTGCAAGGAATTTTACTAGTGTATCCATAGAAATGAGGTGTAAGACCTCTCTGGCAGTACATACTCCATTTTTTTCAGATAATTGCAGTGCTTTCTGACTGGTACACAGAATCAGGTTCCTAAAGTACCAGGAGGCACCGCTCTTCTCTGCACCTAGAAGTAATCCAGTCCTCTGTGTAGAGCAGAGTGGTGCAAATGTTCCAGGGTGTATTTTCAGACACTAAGTTATGTCAGTACCTAAGGGAAGGACTGGTTAGTATATTGACAGGTCAATAGGAAACCAGCTGGAAGGATGAGCTCCTGAAACTGCAAAGGCAGGTTCTGTTTGGGACCATCCTGATGTGATGTAGTATAATGTCACACTTAGAATGTGAGAGATGTGATTTCCAGCTAAAACTTTGTGTGAGTTTGGGCAGTCATTATTTACTAAGCATCTGTGTTTCACTAGGTACAGAAAGCATAATCTTTTCTTTGGTGCTGAAGTTTGAGGGTTTTATTCCCTTCTGTTGGACTTGAGACTCAAAAGCAAACTCAAACAACTATCCGTAAGGGTAGCTTTGCAGTGACCAACTAAATTGAAATATAGGTAGCAATCATGGGAGATGGAAATAATTTGGATGTAGATGTATTTTCAGTGGAAGTAGACTGTGTTTCTGGTTAAACTAAGTGGAGTGTAATGATTGGCTTATTGTGGCTAATCTTCAGCATTTTTTGATTTGTTTTACTCTTTGTTCTGAAGGTGGCTTATGCTGCAGTGTGCTGGAATAAGGAGCATTAGGACTTGGCACTAAATTTGGAAGTGTCAGATCTTCCTTAACATAGGAAAAGTAAGAGCTACTATGATCTGCTGACTGCAGGCTTGTATCTTGCTGAACTTTAGAATCAGTCAGATGTCAGTCAGGTTCCCCGAATTTGTGACGAGTAAGAAGAACAGATAACTGGCAGGATGAGCCTTCACACCCAAGGGAGGGTAGTTTTTTCTCTTCTCATCAGCCTTTCTGTGTAAGGAGGTACAAATACAAGTGCAGGACAGTCAGGGTGCTTTGATCCTGGAAAGCTCTGCCTGCTATTTTGCTTAAGGTTCATCATTAACCATGCTAGTTTAATGGGAGAAGCTCTTCAAACTGGATAGGTGGTGCTGTGAGAATTTTCAAGTTGGAAAATACTGCTGGATACATTCTGCCTGCTTGTTTTGGGGAGAGAATGATTCTCATATAAGTATCTTCTGGTTGCATTTGAATTAACAGTCTCACTGATACATGCTTACATAGCCGGTTTATGAAATGACTTCTGCTATTAGTAATGGTCATTTGATGTCCAGCCCTGCCTTTTCCAGTGATTTGAATTTCTACTAAATTTACGGTCACTTTCTCAAGTAGAAGGAATTCTAGACAGGGTCCTCCTTGGTCCCAGCTTACTCTTTCAACTTCTGCTTAGCTCCATGCATTTTTAATAGCGTAGTGCCATTGTGATTCCTTGTGCGCTTATGTTTGCCATTAGAATTGTGGTGGCATGTGGTATGTGACTGGATGTGATCTAGGCATTTGGTTTTCTCTCTCTACTGCTTGGGGTTTTAAAATAGATTTTACTTTGAGTTGGTGTTTTGAAGCATCTAAAACCTGTATATTTCCAGGGCATAATATTCCCAGTGCTGTGAAAATCCAGTCTTAACATCCAAGAATTACTTCCTGACTCTGTAGAAGAACCCATCTTGCCCTGAGCTGGGTTTGACCTTTGGAGGACCTTCTCTATAGTTTATACCATCCCTAAATTTATTTGGTTTACCACTCCTAAAAATAAGGTTATTGTATTAATGAAGTATTTTATATCGTCACATCTGTGGTCCATCATCTCTGTGACTGAAAAGCCAGTTCAGAGCCTTAGAAATTTGTCCTTATTTTGTGAACATTAGCAGGAGAATTTTCAACCAGTTATAATGCCATGCAATTTGAAGTTCTGCTCAGAATTTACATCTTAAAGCAATACAATGACTATTCTTAGGGTGTTTCCTTTAAGCCTACTTATTTTTTTTTGCACTGTTGGAAGTCTGCATAATTTCTTTCTGCTTTTTTTGTTGGCAAACACTATTTCATGGTTGTCTGTGCAGATAACAGAATTTGCCTTACAACAGGGAAAGTCTTGAGAATATCTGCTCTGAGGCACAGTGTGGGGCTTAGGGAGGTGGCTGGGTGTGCCCCTCGTTAGGCAGGAGCTCTGCAGGCTGTGTTCGCTGGCAGGGCTGTGGCGGCGAGCCTGAGGATTTTTCCTCTGTGCCTTGGCTTTCTGATGCAGAGTCTTTCTCTTGTCATGTGTGTCATACAGGAAGAGGCCCTGATGGCCGTTGTACAAAACAACTGCATGAAGGGATGTATTAGCCTTGTGTTTGATGCTGGCCTCGCAAGGGTAGAGGTGGGATCTTGGCTTAATGGGCTCTGCATGCCTGAGGTCAGTGTACCCCCAGTGAAGGCTAGCTGGTTTGTGTATGTGCGTTGGTACATGCTGAGAGATGTGCTTTCTGCCAGAGTAATTGTTCTAGACTATATTTAAAGCTCTTCCAAGCAAAAGTCTTGACTTAGAGAGGCATGGAGGTGGTCCTGATGTCACAAGATGAGAGGGAAGACCTGGGCCTGTTGCACAGCATTTCCCTTTCTCTGAGGAAAGATGCTAGCTGGTGGAGATGGATGGCAGGCTGCCTTCTCTTTACTCACATCACTATTTGGCATGGCAGATATACGAAGGTGATGGACCCTGGTTAATGGGGTGTTCACTTAAGTATTATCTAGTGTCTGCAGAGGCAGCCCTCTTTGATGTGTAATGGCTTTCAGGGCAGAGAGCTGTAGCCTGCTGTAAAACAGGTCAGGCCATGGCTGCAGTAGGAACAGCACTTTGCGAGCAGATTAGGCTTGTATTTTCACACTAGTTGATCCTGCACAACAGGCCTGCTGAGCTGCTTGATTTCTCGTAAGCAAATCAGAGTATGGCTGTCCAACTTTTTCAGAAGACAGTTTAGCTCTTGCCAGCATTAATAGGTACACAGGTAGCTCTGAGAGCTATTCTCACCTCACAGGGGGAAAGCTGCCCCAGAGTAAAAGAATTAAAACATAGTGAGTGCTAAAAAAGCCAAGAACCTTAAAAAATATTCTTTTATCATGCTTTTTGGATGTGTTGTCCAAGGTTAGGAGTATTATAAAGGCAGGTGAAAATTTGTTGCTTGCCCAGCACTGCAAGAAGTTTTGCTTTTCACTTAGTCAGGGTTATTGGCCTGGTAGGGTACAGTGAAGTATCATGGTTCACCATTAGGAGATTGCTGTTTCCTCTGGATGGTTGTCAGTTTACTCTGGATGGTCATATAATTACAAGTCATGCAGTCTTTGGTTCTGCTGTTGAAATTATTTGAGAGCCCATTTTTATTTCTGTGGAAAGTAGCTTCAAACATCTTTTGTCAATAAATCACAGTGGTAGGTAAGGAGTATGAAAATCAGTCCAGGTGTTCAAGAGCACCTCTCACCTATTCAAGAAGAATACTTCCCAGATAATGAAAAATTAATACAGACTTCCAGTGTACAAGGTCATTCTGTGGCAGCATTTTGGTTTGCCTGCCCTGGTCATCTCACCATGTGAGGGTTTCCTGAAAGACACGTGTCTAGCTAGAATTTTTGTAGTGGTCATGTGTGCTACCAGTAAATGCTCTCACTGCTGGAGCTGGAGGTTCTGCTTGTTGTCTCAGCTTTGCTATCTCCATGGGCTTGTGTTTTCCAAATCTCCTGTTGCTGGAAGTATGATCAGTGAAGAAGCAGTGCCCTGGGTGAAGTGGACCTGTTTGACTAGGGTGCCTTGTGACCTTGTTCTCCAGTCACACCTCGGCACAGTTTTGCACAGACATGACAGCCAGCTTTGCAGTCTGACTGGGCCTTCCCTTCCTGTAGAAGTGCAGTTTTACCTGAATGGGGAGCTTTGAATCTGGAGTCTTTGAACAGGGACAAGAAAGTACATTCTTTGCTTGCTTGACATTCTTCCTTGCTTTGCTCCTTCTATTAATTGGTGGAGACAGATGCTGAGCTGGGAACCCAATTCTCTTTTTTTTGTCTCCTTTGGGCACTTGTGAAACCTTGCTGATTCTAAAGAATGAAGCTAAAGTGTCTCATGCCTCATCTTAACCTTACTGTTTCATCTTGCTGTGATACCTTAGTTACTGTTACAAAAATGATTGCGTTGCCCTATGAACAGTCTCTGGCAAGAAATAAGGGTCAGAATTTCATACCAGCTTCTGTGTTGCATTGATATTTGGCTATGATGAATACAGCCTTAGCCAAAGTCTCCCCCACTGCAACAGATAAAAATGAATTAACATAATTGTTTTCAGTCTTGCATGTTTAATCAGTAGAGAGGAGTCTCCTTATGACAAGAAGCCATGTCTATAGATCAGACATATTGCCCTGCTTTCCTCATAGCTGCCGAATTAACTTAAGGCATGAAGCTGCTTCTCCCCTTCCCTTCATTAGTTTTTTTTAGAGAGTTAAGGTATGTGAAACTAGGAAGTAGATCTAGCTTTCACAATGTTTTCATTGACCTTGTTAACTTTAAAGTGGCTGAAAACCTGGTATATTTTAGATGATGGGCAGAAACCCCACAAATTAACATGAGACCTGGTGAGCTTTGCACTCTACAGTGGATTGAGATAACATTGAATTCCATTTGCATGCCTTCTATTTTTAGAACACAGTGTTCAGGGTATGAAAAACATAGCCACAATTTCTGTTCTGTTTTCCCACCCTGCTGTTTGATCTTAAAGGACACTGCACCATTAAGTTTCTGGAGGAAGTATCTTCTTTCACAGAAAGAAGAAAGAATGGGAGAGAAGTTTGATAGAAGAGTCTTGTCCTGTAACCTGCCCCTAAATGCATTTCTTCTTTTCACTTGTCTGTGGATCTTCCCAGTGCTGTTGGAAATTTACTGCTTACTATGGGACCTGTTATGATCATACTTGTAGTAGAATCAGCAAATTAAAACTGATACCCAGCCATGGCTTTTCTTGCCCTTTGACCCACCTTTTGAGCTTGGGAAAGTAACTGGGGGATGTGTTACTGGAATGAGGAAAATAAAACCCTGTGGCTTTTGGACCACAGATACTTCCTTCACTGCACAATCAGTGTTCAGCTCTCATCTATATGGAACCAGAGAGCTGATTTGCTATTTTTAAAATAATGCATTTTTTTATTTTGATGTTCATTTTAATAAGTAATATAGCAAGCATAGAGATTGTTGTTCTTCACTAATTCATGTGATTGTCTTGAGCTCTTTGAATACATTTTGGATTTGTTTTTTCTTTTGTCACAAAGATTTGATTCTTAAGCAAGGGCTGACTGGCCTACCACTGTGGCCAGGCATAAAGGGTCTGGAAAAAGTTGTCAGTAAAATGTAAATCTTAGGATGTAATAAAGTGTTACAGTAGGAGATGCTCTGCAGTATGAAAATCCATCAGTTTCTGGTTTTAATGCCTAGAAGGCAGCCCCCAAGGTTTGTTTGAACCGTGTGGAAATGAAAGTCAGCTGTGCCTTTTGTGAAAACAATATTCATGGAATGCTGCCATGTGTGATTGTTGAATCCTGACTGGTGACTTCAGAGAGCAAGGGACATTTTGTTGTTAAGGCATAAGACCTCCAGGCCTGGGAGTTTTCAATTGTGCTGGAAGCTTCCTTATGTGACCATATGAAGGATCCTTCTCCCTGTCCCACATGGGATATGGACATCTCTTCTGCTTGTTTCATGTGCATGGGGATGGTCTCCTGTTGCATTGCCATATTATGTCCAAACTGGAACTAATTACAACAAAGGCATTTCAGCCCTGCCAGACCTGTTGGTTTTGGGAATTATTTGCATGGTTTATAAGCAAAAGTCTCTGTTCTCTGCTATTGCTCCCTTGATGTGAGGACTGAAATTGTAAAAGCTGTTTGCCATGGGGAAACGCTGTCTCAGTATTATTTCTCCTGACTATACCACCACTGAGTCAGCAGTGGTTCAAATGATGGTTCACATCTGTTTTGACAGTTTTTTGAGTGTGTTTGCTCAGTGTGACCTCAAGTTTATCTCCCCATTTGTGCCTAGGGCTTAGCTTGCTTGCTTGGGCTTATGGTTTCAGTCAGCAAGACAAACCCTGTGCCAGGGGTGAAGGAGCCTGCAGGAGTGCAGCTCCCTTGGTTTTCTGTTGAAGATAAAGGTGAGGGGCAAGGAAAGGCTGCATGTCCATCTCAAAGTATGTGGAGAGATTGGTCTCCAGTGCATTGTTCTGTGCCCACCAGCTTGCAGTGGGTGACTGTAATGATGCTCTTGGCCACTCTCAAGCAAGAGAGGAGACACGCAAGTTATATCATGTTTGAGCTGACATTTTGTCTTGTATATTTGAGTAACTTGATAGTGTGTCTAAATTTTTATGGCAGAATAATATTGCGGTAGGCCTGTGGTAGTAAAATATGTTCTTCCATCCACTCCAGGTGTTTGGATTATTAAGTAATCTTCATAGTAGCCTCAGAAGATGTATGGTTTCTTTTGCTTTCTGTTTTGGAGGGCTTTTTTCCTAAGTAATGCTCTTTTGTTTCCTTAGGCCCTAGTGGGCAAGCAGTCATCTTGGATGGGAGTAGCTGTTTTCAAGAGGAAACCTGTGCAAAACCGTGACTTTTTAAGGTTTCCAGAGGGAGAATATAGATGCATTGCAGTGTTTGGTGCTCTCTGTTGTTTCATGTGCAAGCTGTTATGCATGCCTCCATAACTCAGAGGGGTTGCATAAGACACTGACCCACAAGGCCTGAAAGTAGGACCAGATGGGGTGGAGGAGAAAATGCATGGTACAAAAGGCTGGCTGTGTGTTTAGGACACTGCAGCCAGGACTGTGGTGTTGGGATTTGGTCCCTTGGTCTCGCAGAGCTTTCGCGAGTGGTCTTGGGTAGTGATCATGGCTTCAGGATCAGCTGTCTGGAAGCCAAACACTGCCCCACAGTTCTGGTAACCTTGTTCTGTTTCCTTCATGGTTTACTCCAAATGATGACAAAAACTCGTTAAGGTGTTTGTAGGAGTTCCTTGGAAGGCAGCATTGATTTTCAGCAAATTCTAGTGCTAAGTGAGTCTGAAAATGCTGGGCGTGACAAAAAAGGCAGGGGATGACTGCTCTGCTAATGCTGGGCTGGTTAATTACAGCTGTGAAATATGGTGACTCTTTGTTACTCCCCCTCATGATTACAGGCAGGTCAGCAGGAATCTCAGTGTAGTTCAGATTGTACTCCTGCAATTGCATGTAGAATATGTCCCTGACCAAGAAAATCATATCTCCATGTGGTAAAAAACCTCAAAGCCAAACTCAAATAAAACAGACTAGCCAAACGAAAAAGCAACACATCACTGAGGAAACAGAAAAGCGGAAGAATTATTGCTTGGCTACTATTTTTTTTTTCCCCATAAGGCATGTGGCCCTTTAAGAGAAGCTTGAAAAATATCTTAAGTAGGGGCAGATTCAATGAAAAATCTTGCAAACATCTGATCTCTGCATGCCATTATGCCTTCAGTCACCGCCGCCCCCCCCCCCTCCTCCTTTGTCCCTCTGACTTTCTGAACAGTTGATGATCTCACCAAAAAATAAACAAGCTGCAGAAGTGTTCAGGGATTTTGGCACATGTAGGAAGTAACCAAGGAATTGGGGTGGGAGAAGTTTTTCTTCCACTTGCAGTGAAGCAGGGTGCTTTAGCCTCTGCTGGAAAGAGAAGGACAGTTTTATGTTATTGCAGGAGCCAGATATTTTCCCAGCCTTTTCCCAGGCAGGGAGTGGAGGTGATGGTAGATTTTGCTAGTGGGGTTCAAGTGGGGTGTTTGCACAGCATGCTCAAAACCAGCATATTCATGAGTGGTCCTGCTGCGTGGGAGAGAGGAAGGCGAGGGAGACACTTTTGCCCCAGAGTAACCTCCGCCTTGCCTCAGCTGAGGCGGGTGATTTACTTTTTCGTGTGGAACAAAAAGGCAACGGGGAATTTGTAACTGGATATGTAGATGAAGGAGCAATGACCGTCAGTAACCCCATGTACTTCGTGCCGCAGGAGCAGAGCGCGTGGTTCCTCCCCTTGCCGGCTCCTCCGGCAGGATCAGCCTGGGAGGCAGAAGTGGCACCCGAACCGCCGGGTCTCCCTGTCACCTCCCGTGGCACCCTGAGTGCACACCGTACTTCTTCCTGATGGGGCCCATTAGTGACAGTATCACCTGCCCAAGCTAAACCAAAGCAAACCAACAAAAAAAGCAAAAAAAAAAAACCACAAAAAACCCCCAACAAACAAAGACAGAAAAAAATTCCCAAAACCTGCCAAACAAAACTGCAACCAAAACACAAAAAAAAACTAGCCAAATCATAAAACCCCTCTGGTACAGGAGGTGGGGGAAAAGGTTGTTACAGCTGTCCCCTATAGGAGGGTAAAGGTAAAAGCCCCTGTTTCTTTCATATCATTGCTTTCTCTTTAGGGGTCATTGTTTTCAACTATTTGCTCTGGGTTGCAGCATCCTGTCTTCCTAAAGTAGAAAATACAGCATGACACCTAGCTAGTTGTACCTCAGTCTGGAAATCTTCACTCTGGTAAATCCTATAGGACTTGTCTCTCACCTCCTCCTGGCATAGGTGCTTTGCTCATCACTTCTTGCTTAAGCATTATGGAGATAGAATTGTAGAATTGTCCCCTCTCTCTCTTTTAAAGAAAACAGCAACAACAAAAACCAAACCAAATCTACTAAACACTGCTCCCTGTCCCCCACCCCCTCCACCAAAAAAAAAAAACCCAACCAAACCACAAAACAAAGAAACCAAAAACAAAAAAACAAAACAACTACCAAAAAAAACCCACACAAAAAACCAAACCTACACACAAAACCCAAGGAAACAACCCAAACCAGTGTCACCTCTGAGCATCAGCTTTGAAATATCCAGTTTTGTTGACTTTAGTAGCGTGCTTGGATTATTATTTCCAGATCGTTCCCTTTGCTGTGAGGTAGGTACAAATTTGTTTCAAAGTCAAGAGCTGAAACACTGATTGCTTGAGAAGGTGAAGCAGTTGGGAAAGAAAATGGAAATAATGCTGCAAATATATTTTTTAATTCCAAGTAGCTAAGATTGTTTCCTAGATCTGTGCTTCGCTATCATACTTGTGTGTCTGCGTATGTCAGACTTTGAAATTAATGATAGAGTACATCAGCTGTTAAAATAATTAACTAAGGCTAGTAAATCCCTTAGTGGTCCATGCACCAGCCCAGTCCTATGTTCAGTAACAACACAGGGATTAAGTGCTAATGCTGTAGTAGGTTTCAGATCAAGGGAGCAACTTGGTATGCCTTGCTTCTGTGTATGTATGAGCAAATTGACCTGAAGTAATGATGTTAATGGGAGTTGGTTTTGAAGGTTGATTGCTTTTTTTGTTGTTCATTTGGGGTTTTATTTTAGACCAAGACATCACAGACTGACATTTCTGAAGCCTGCCAAGTTTCAGAGTCCTTTACCAGCAACTCCTCTTTCTTTTGTGCTATGGTTTGTGTAATTCCCTCTCCCCTATTTATCAGCTTGACTTTTCCTTTTCAGTGCTCTCACATGAGTTTCCTTTTGGCTTTGCTGTGACGAGAATTTTTGCTTGTCATTTTCCAGACTTGAAACTTCGGGATTTCCTGATTGACAATGAGACATTCTCTGACTTCCTTCATCATAATGTGTCCATGCCGTCATCTGCCGTAGAGGAGCTACTGGATGCAGGGGTCAACCTCCAGCAGGTAAAGAGTACTTTCAACTCCTAATGTAATGCTTATCTATTGTTTGTTTAGCTGTAGTGCCAAGGTCCACAGTGCTTTACCCCTCTGCTAGGTGCTGTAGAAATACAGAGGAAAATGTATTCCCTGCTTGTGTCTTCCATCTTGCCCTCAATTTACTGTCTTATTTGATTTTAAGCTGTAAAAGGACACTGGGAATGTAAGCAAATGTTTTGACCTGCATAAGAGAATAGTACCCTCAGGCTAAACTGAATTTTTTCCTTCCTCTTTTTTTTAAAAAAATGGAAGTAAAACATTAATTGAGCTGCTAGCCATGTCCTGACTGTTTTCAGCCGCTCAGCCTGGACTGGAGCAGGGTTTCTAGGTCTTGCTCTGCCTTACATTCCTGTGCAGCAGAAGGAGCTCTACGTTTAGGTTTGTGGCCAATGCATTAAGACAGATATATTATGTAGTACAAGAGTCCTGCTATCCTGAGTGCTCCATGATTGCAGTCACAAACATAGTGAGTGGTGACAGTGGGCTAGAGGCCCTTCATGCAATGGCTGTCATTGTCAAGCTTGTAACACATTTTTTGCTAGGCTTGATGAATTAGTCCACCAGTATCCTTTCTAATGCAGAAGTCAGAATAGACTTCAAAGGAAGACCCAGGGTTCTCTTGAAAGAATGCAAAAGATGGTATGCAAAAGGAGGAGGAAATCTGTTTTGATCATCAATTCCGTATCAGATCTCTTCATTGAAGTGGAATGGATTAATTGTCCTTTTAGTCTTTCTTTTCCCATAGTTACAGCTGCTGTCCCTATTTGCACATATTGTCTTGTTCTTCAGTGAATTCTTTCAAGCCATCTGTTTTAGTGCAGTTTGATAAGTTATCCTACAAGTTAAGGATACATTCTACTAAGAAATCTAGAGTATAGAAAAAATTCTTACCCATTTTAGGTTGCAAGCTTCGTTTTACTTGAAAATAATTAGATTAAGACAGAATCACGCTACAGATGGTTCTGGGACGGTAACTGGAAGACTGCAGCAACAGCATTCTTATCATTCTCCCTAAGTTAGTAGAGAGGCAGAAAGATTTTTAAAACAGGCAAAACTGCAAAAAACCTCACTGTACATTGTGTGACTGCCATTTTGTATTGGTTGTATATGGAAATGGAAGGAGGAAAAAAGCTTAGCTTTTTTCTACATAATGTGTTTGAAGGGTGGTGAAAGACTGGTCAGTCACCTTATTCTTCTTGAATGCTTCAGGCTGTGCTCTTGTGTAATTCTTGAGCTGATTCTGCTAAAGCACTGGGAGTGATGCTACTAAGTCATAACAGCATTCTGTTTTTAGGGATGGCAAAAAGAGCTAATCTGAGCACCAGGATGTTAAGCTGTGGAGCAGAGCAGTGGCCCACGAAATTTTCTGTGAGCAATTTTCTAATACGGATGGTAACTAGAGACGCAGACCTCTCCCTTCCTGCGGAAGGACTTTATCTGACTCAAAATGGACATCTTTGATTTTGCTGGAGATCTGGTTTGGAGATCTGACCTCACTGCTGAGCTGCTTAGTGACTTCAGTATTAATAGGCAGTATTTGTTAGGTCTCTGAATGAGTGGGTCACAGCTTCATTCAGAAGTCATCTGGTAAAAGGGCCTATCCAGAGTATGCCAACCTTTCACAGCAAATACAGCCTGCTTCTACTGTCTGTTGGTGTCCTGGGCTTGTTCAGTGAGGCCAGAAGTTATGCTACACAATCAAGTGAAGTCTCCAAGGAGATGGGACTGTTCACTGGTGTTACTGTAATGACAGCACTCCAGTATGTCCAGCGGGGTTGTGTATCTAGCATACTGAAATTAGTGCAAAGAGATCAAAGCAACCAAAGCCTTGTCTTGATGGGCATGTTGCTTTCTGGGGCTGAGTGTCTCAGCCTTGTGTTTTTCCAGTTGTGGTAGGTGTGCTCAGAAGGGTGTGGGATTTGGAAGGTGCCTGGGTCAGCAGTGGGCAGGCAGCTGTGTAATCAAGCCTGGTATGCTGCAGTTGTCCAGGTGTGGCCAGACAGCTCTTGTGTGGGAGGTGGGAATAGGTCCCGTCCCTCTGAAAAGTTGAAGGCACAGTGAAGTCCTGGGCCAGTGCTGCAGCATGATGCATTGACTATCAGTGAAGAGTAAATAGTAATGACCAGTGCATATTCTGCTTGGAACAAATATCTGTTTCATGAAGCAGGAAAAGTCCCAAGGAGAGAATTATATGACATATAAGGACAGAACAATTACCTATGACTACTTTCAGGCATGAGCCTGGCATTTTGAGAGTCCTTAGGGGACTAAACCTGTCATTTAAGATGTATTTTTGCCTGCTGAAGACACCACAGGTTCAGATGACTGCAAGTGATTAGAGAACTTGCTGACTTGGAGAGACTAGGTACTTTAGGATGGATAGGTAGGATGTTTTTTCTAAGGTCTCATGCTCTGGACCTCAGTGCTTGAAAAGGGCAGCTTCTCACCAAAAGAGCCTAAACTCTGTGTGAAAAAGGTGGACATTTTTGGAATGGTGGAAGGTTGATCATCTTCGCTTTTTGTGAGTGAACACTGAGGCACTGGGGGACACTGTTTTTTCTATATGTCCACCCAGGAAAGCTTGTTCTGGGAACCTTATTTCAGTGCCCCATAAATATCTCCTTTTCAGCATGACTATAACACTGATAGTAGTTTCTCTGCTGGCAAGAAAAAAAGCACCCCAAATTTTCAAAAGGCAAATCTTTTGATGTCAGAGCTGTGTGGCATTGAAACATCTGATTTTTGGCATATGGATACGGACGAAAGTTAAAGGTTTGTATGAGTATTGCATTAAAAATCCCTTCTCTCTCCTGTCCGTTCAGTTTTCTTGTTTCCTGAACATAATGCGGTTTTTCCCTCTGATTGTGCGTAACCCTTTCGTTTTGACAGACGAAAAATTTCAGACTTACCAGCCTGCTTCTGGAGCTGCTAACTCTTCTGGAATGTAGATCAATCCTCTTTAGTTGTTGTAAGTTGGGCAATGCACTTATGAAACAACAGAAAGAAGAAATTAAGTATACAGCTGTTGTTACCTGTGCATTTACAATAAAATGGTTCCATCTGTCTAGCCCCAAGGCAAACAAAAGTTTCTTTCCAATAGTAGACTCTGGATTTTTTCTTGTTTATCACCTTTGAGAAGTATGCAGCTTCTTGGCATGGACTTTGTTGTTCAGCAAACATGAAGCTGGTAACTGACCTTATTAAAAGAATTTGTTTATCAGGTCTGAAACAGTCTGGTGATAACTCAGAGGGATTTTATCAATTTCGTTAATAAGGCGATTGCATGTGGATTAGGAAACATTATTGACAAGGAAACCATTACCTTAAGAAAAATATGCCTGTGAAGGAAGACTCTAGGGTCTTATCTCATTTGTTGCAGCTAGTAAGATAACTTTTTTTTTTTTGCTGATACATTATCTGCTCAAAAACACTGTAAAACAGTTGTCTCAGCAGTCAGTGAGTAGATACTTCAGAGTTAAGGGAGATGATTCTGACTCATTGCTGCATAGAAAATGTGGCTGGCAGATATGTCTAAGTAGTTTGGGGCATAGGTCTTTTGCCCTTCACATAGATTTGCCAGACTTGTGTCTGGTCACAAGCCTTGTTTTTTTCTCTGTGGCTCATTTCCCAGAAAACTGAATGTTAGGCAATGCATGTACCCTCTGTTGGAGGAAATGGCTGCTGTGGAGGACAGGATCACAGCTGCTTTGTGCATATTTGCAGGAGAGTGAAGAGGGACCTGCCTCCCCCAGGGCTTCTCTCCCATGTTCTCAGCAGGGAAGGGTTTTTCTTGGAACTGACTTGCATATGAATAAGGGCTACTCAACCTGTAGAGAAGAATGCCCCCTCACCTCTATCTGGAAATGTTACGAATGGCTTGCTTTGTCTGAGCAATAACCAATTTTTTTGTTGAAGTCTTAGATGAAGGCATGCTTTTCCCACTTTCATAGGTCATTGTGTCTGGTTATCGAATGCGACTGAGAGATCTCTGCAATAGCTCAACATCATCTGAATTTCTAATGATCCAAAATCAGACGGCAGCCATGGACTCTGAAGTCTTCATTTGCACCTTGTCAAAGGAAAAACTCCATGCAGCTGAGCAAGCCTTCCGTGCTAACCTGAATCCTTTGAAGCCTCTTCAGGTGAGTTCACTGGTGCACCAGTGAGAGTCTATTATTGACACAGTGACATTTTCCGTGTCTTTTCAGTCTAGGAACTCATCCCTCCATCTCCAGAGCTGCTTAGAGGAAATTAGAAACGAGAAGGATGGTTACTCTTCGTCATGGGAGCATGAACAACATGCTTCTTCCTGTCATTGTTATCCTTCCTGTTCAGTCTGCTACTTGCGGAGCTTAAGTGTATGTGGTCTGCAGTTCAGTTTGTCAAGAGATGCTGCGCAGTAACAACCTCTTGGTTGTCCCTGTGTTCTAGTCAAATGTTGTATCTTGGCTGGATGAGTCCAACATTAAGCCTGGCTTTCTGAGCGCTAAAACCACTGCTCTCTGCCCTTAGCATGGGGCGACTGAGTACAGAAGTTTCTAGCCACTGATGGGCCACAACCTTTAAGCAAGTTTAAATCATATGAAGCAGAGTCAAGTTTTAAAATCCTGTTTTCAAAAATCAACCAATGGAATGGGTATTGGGGGAAGAATTCACCGAACTTGAAGAAAATATATTATTTACAGGGTAACTGGAGACTAGAGTAGACTTGGATCTAGGAAAATCCAATAATGTTTTGCTACAGATCTGCAATATCTGTTAAAATATGGAAGTTTGAGGAATTCAGTGCTAGAAATGACAGTAGAGTGAAGAAGGGACCACAGAACCAACTCTGTTACCCACAAAAACAAATATTCTTTTGTCTACTATGTGAGATTTCAGATTTGATGAGCCTTTCAGTACTCAGTCATGTACTACTTGCTTGGCTTTGTCCCCAGTCAAAGAGGGTCATTATCAAGCACTGGAATCATATTTCTCTCCTGCACACTGTGTCGCAGTCAGTGACTTTTTCTTTCCACAGCTCATCTTCTGTTTTCCACGTGTCCTCCATCTGTATAGTACAGATGGAGAATCTCCAAAGACTCTTCCAGTCTTTGCTGCTGGAAGAGCAAGACAACCCATAAGCAATAAGAGATGGGGTGACAGCACTAAAATTGTAAGAGAGATGGGCTGTTTGGAGGGGACTTGCTATAACTTCTTACTTGTCATCAGTTGTATATGTATATGCACATATATACATAATTTACATTAAACCATTCAAAGGTGCTAGAATTCTGGGGTCTGAAGGGGCTGAAAATAGCCAACTATTGTACCACTCAGAATTGGTTTTCTGGGCCCTATGGAGACTGTCTTGCTTTTCTTATTTATGGAAGCTTCTGCAGCTTAGCTTATAGAAGCAGGTATTGAGTGTCTGTGTTCTTAGGTCTATATTGTTTGTGGGTGGAAGGAAACACTCATAAGCCACTTTGTGCCTCTTGGCAACAGCAGTATAGATTTAAGACATTATGTGCAGTTTTGGGGGGCTTCTGAGAAGCTAGCTCATTATCTTGTCTTTACGGGTAAAAAAGCAGGAGTCCAGAAATCAGCAGTTCTAAGCCTCCTGTTGTTTGGTAAGGGTCCACAGTTTTCCTCAGAAATGTGTCGCAGTGTACCTGGTAGTTAAGCTGCTGTAATGCATCAGTGAATGAAACAAAAACTAACTGGTTTCAATGTGGCCAGACTAAATGGATAAATTAACTGTAGGATCACAACCAACACATTTGAAACTTAGTGTCTTTAGAGGCTAAAAAGTGCCCTGACCTGCAGTAACATTCTTGAACAAAGAGGGAACTTTCTGCTCGTGAACAAAGGAGGCTTTTGACACAGCTTATTGAAGGCATCGTGTGTCAAATCTTGGACATGCACACTGAAGATAGCATGCTCTGTATCTACTACAGAGTCTGTAAACCAATGCCAGCACTTTGTCAAGATTTATTATTATTTTTTTTGTCTGAATCCCTTTGATGTACTTCACAGCAAGGCATTTCAGTAAGCAAAGTAAGGGCCAAGTCAAGTGCAGGTGCAAGAGCAATTTGCAGACAGGTTTTTAGCTTATGTAACTAAACACAGGCTTCACTGATTGCACTATTTTGTGATTTACAGGGAGGCAGCATATTAGTACAAGGAGGTTAATACAAGGGCTTGCAACTGTGTGCAAGAACTCTGTAAATTCAACACCAAGGGCTTGAATTGTAAACTGGAAGTTTGTGCTGCTCTGATATCTGGGCAGCTAGGTGGCTACAGTTTCTTGAAATGTCTTAATACATATGACTTAGTCTGACATCCACCTGCTTGTTTTTTTCCCCTCTTCATTCCTGTTTGTTATTCCCTCTGCAAGACGATGCAGTAAATTTCATCATGGAATTGATCCGGATTAAAAATGGCTGACCTGATTGTATGTTGACACAAATATTTATGCTAAAACATGAAGGGAAGAGTGCAAGATTTAGAGCCCTATGATCAGTGAGTGAGTGTGTGGGCTGAGACGCTGATGATAACACTCAGTTCTGCTGGCTTAAAATGTGTGTGCATTTGCAGCTTCAGGGAAATGCTAAGTGTTCTAAGTAGTAGCTCTCAAAAATGCAGTAATTACTAGCAAATTATGGACAAATCAAGGTTTTCAAAAAATAAAGTGCATGCATGATAAAATGCATGAGCTCTAAATGTCACAGTGCTGTTTTTATAAAAAGAAGGGCAAGGAATAAACATTTTACATACCTGCTCCTCAGTTCTGTCCAGAACACCTTGAGTGTTGCCCAAAGGGCAGTGATACAGTTAAAACAAGAGCTTCTAAATAAAATTTTATACTAGGATTCTAGTTCTCTTGCTGATCTTTTGTATTGCATGCATTTAGCCTGTTCTGTAGGATGCAAAACCAGAGCCAAGCACATGGAAGTATGGTAGGGAGGTTAAAGTCTTACTCTTTCTTGTAAGAACCTACTTGAGGCAGGCTGTTCAGATCAAAACTCAGCAGAAAATCTGGGTATGATCATGGGGCACCAAGATGGAGTTTCAAAAAGTCCCAATTCCATGGCCCATATCTTAATCAGCATCCATTCTCTGAAGCCTTTTGACCAACAATACTATAGGACATAGCTTATTGTACAAGCTCCTTGTGGACGCATAATCTTTTCTTGTGGCTTGCCTTGCACGGGTTGAGTGAGACTGAGGCAGGAGAAGCTGGTTTGAGAACAGTAGTGAAGCATATGACTGCATATTACATATGATTTCATGCATGCAAATTTCCTTCCTGGCTTTCTTCTTGTGATTGGCCAGCAATTGTCCCATAGAGGAACTATGTGGTTTGGGAAAGGCTAACAAGAGCAATGGCAATAAGTTCCCAGCCATTACCACACAGTCCAGTGGGACATTCTGACTGTCTTATATCACATAGAAGTACCTGTTTTTACGTCCATCTGCAAATCTCTCCCCAGTTTTGAATGTGATTTGGCGGGGGAAGGTTAAATGATAATTCAGATTGCTCCTGTGGGATTTCATCTCTTAGACAGCACTGCCCAATAAAGGCTTTGCACTACTCACTTCCAGTGGTATGGATCTGTAATAAGCCATAAATATGCTGTGGCTTGTCTACCACAGTGGTCCTTGAAAGACTGTGGGTGAGCGCATGAAAATCCAATTGTTTCTTTCTCCCTCCGTAATATGGGTGGAATTTTGTCAAATGGCTAGCATGAACTAAACATTAGATAATAAAGGCATTGCAGTTGAAAAATGATTTTTAGAAATGTAAATATGTACTACAACTGAATTCATAGCTTTCCTTCATCTTTTGAGTGCGTTTTCAGTCAAGCACAATGATATCATCCTTTTAAACAGCAGAGGTTTGAGACTTCCACTCTCAGGAAACAAGAGCAGAAGCTTAAAGCACATGATTTTTCTGTAGAGGCCAGTGGAAAGTTTCTGGTAAGACCAGTATAAAGTTGCAATAACTATTTCAAAGCAAATGTGGCGGAGTTATCTTCCTTAAGGAGAAACAGCTGTATGATGCATACTGAATTTTGGCTTAATGTTTTGACTTCCCAGCACTTGAAACCCATGCATTCTCATGTATGTTAAATCAGATTTGTCCATCCCCCATAAGTCTCATGTGAATTTATTCAAGGTTTGTCCTTCAACTCTAGCCATCTCAAGTATTTGTCACTAGAGTAAATCTTGCAGCATGCCCATACAAGCACACAGAATCCCTCCCAGTGCACTCAGTACTTCAAGAGTATTATGATATTGGCTGCCTCAAAAGACAAATTTAGTGATTTTCTAGTCACTACCATAGTAATTGTAGAGGGCACTTGTGTTCAAAACCTGCCAGACATTTGTCTTTCCACAGTGTGCCTAGAACAGACAGGTGATGTTTTTGCAGCGCATTGCCAGTAAATGAGTCATTGCCCTCCCCAGCCCCAGGATGTAGTGTGGGTATCTGATAAAGACAGTCCCACAGTAGGAACAGTCTTCCTGCATATACCCTGGATCTAGAGGTTTCTTATTAATGGAATTAACTACTTAGTGAGTCACTACAAAGATGTATATTACAGGGAAATTAATGACATGTTCATCTGTTCAAAGAAGACTGGTCCTTGTGACTGATCTTTTGTTATTGTCTCTGGTCATGACTTATAAGAGGCTTCCTGAGTGGGCTTTGAGGTTGAAGAAGTGGTAGAGAGAGTAAAACTTCCTCCATATAAATGGTACTATTGCAAGTTCTGGTGAGAAATGATCTTGAAATGATATGGATTTGTTAGGGAGGAAAGGTCAGGGTGCTGTGTTATGAGAGGATAGATGGATACTCCTCACATTTCAGAGTAAGGTTTGCAAGCTCCTTGAATCACCTAAGATGTACAAGGTCAGGCAAAAGTCCTGTTTGGCTCAGTGTCCTTGACTGATAATCCAGCAGTGGCCCTGAATGGAGGCATGTGAAAGGATGCAGCCACTGGGCAAGCACATAACATGTCTTCAGTGTAATGTCCTGTTCTTCAGTAGCTTGCAACCCACACTTTCTCACGTGCTGCTGGGATCTTGTTGTTTAATAGCATTTGGTAAGATTGTGATGTTCAATTAGTTCTTTGGAGTCTTTCTCAAACTCATAATACTTTCAGCGTTGTGTAGAGTCTACTGATTTTTTTTTCTGTTTTGACTGAGTTGCATATGCAGAAGCTCCTTTAGTTTTGTTTTAAATGGATCATTTCAGTGGAAGTTTTCTAGCTCTGTATGACGAGGCACAGACGGCAATCATCCCACTGCCATTCCCCATCCCGCTTGTAAGTCTACAGACCTTTGTCATAACCCCTGTTTGTCCTTACACATCCCATTGGAAGAACTGGAGTCTATTGTTCTTCCTTCAAAAACCATTCTTACCTTGAATCATGGCCTTTGTCTGTACCTGAGCTCCTTCAGAGATGGAGAACCCAAAGCTGCTCATACTGCTTGAGAACCAGGATTGCATTGTGTATTTATGTTGATGCTGATCTGTTTTATGACTGTATTTCTAAGATCTCTCTTTCTGAGTGGAATTAGCTAATTCAGAACCATACAACGGGTATCTTAAGGTAGAACTGTCTTTTCCTAATGTACTTTACTTTGCAGTGCTGAATTCTGTCTGGCACTTTGTAACAGTGTGTCAGTAGGACGATGTTCAGTAATCCTTTGCGATTGGATTTTGACTTTTCACTCTTCTGAACCAATTTGTATCTTCAGAAAACTTTTCTTCATCCACTCTGTCCCTGAATCACCTCTGAATGCTGTGAACACAAATCTATGTAGAGATTGATGAAAATATATATATATCTGGAGCTGAACAAACACATCTCTTGTTATGCATGAACCTGGAACTTTCTACCTCATCTTACTGCTAAGGTTATAGTGGTAGAGCAGATAAGTAGCTTTAATATTTGCTGGCTAGATTTCTTTAAATATATCTTGAAGATCTGAGCCTGTGGGATATTTAATTGCTTTTCTCCTAGATGATATGTTTTATTTATCCAAACCGTAAGGACTGCATTTAGTAGAGATCCATAGAGGTTAGAGAATCCTCCCTGAATTTGCAACTGGCTTTGGAGCAAAAACTAACTGTGCATTCATAAGAGTTTTAAACATCCCAGCAGATCAGCAGAACAGTGCCCATTTACAATAGCTGGCACTGACCAGGTCTTACCCATCTCCAGCAGATCAAGCAGAACAAATTAAAACCTCCAGGCTTTGTTTCCAGAAATTGCCCCAAGAAAGATGTGAAAAGGAAGAGATTCAGCTCGAAAGATATGTGCTAAAATCAAGGGCCTTCACTGTTCATCTGTGTGTTGCAGTGATATAACTTTAGTATGCTTTCAAATGCTGCAACAAGCTACTAATACAAAATCTTAGGCATTTGTTTTAATCTTCATTCCTTTGAAACAAGGATTGTGCCCAAATGTTTTCCATGCAAGATAATCCCGATATGTGAATAAAAGGGAAAAAGAACCCCACAAACAGAACTCCAGGCCACCAGTTACTCAATGTAGAGGAGTTGGAAACAAGTTGTCTTCAATGTAACTTCCTGCTAGAGAAAATTGTTTCCTGAAAGCTATACGTTCCACTTCTGGAAGCCTATCAGTCTTGTTCTTTGGTGACAGTACATGCCAGCTATTTCCTGGAAGCTGTTTGTTTTAAAATACACCCTTGGCTTGGATAAAGAATATCAAGACCTGATAGGAGGACTTTGGTAATAATGTACACTGCAGTAGGGAGTCCTTTATATCTGACTGAGTATCTTTGTGTAGTCTCACTGAAAACTTGTACCCACCAAATTGTCTTTTTCCCCGCTGTACTGATTTTGCATCCCCTTCTTTGCACTGGCTTGTGGGATTTCACGTGCTGTCCTGTAGACTGTGCTTGTTTTGTGGCCTGGAATGCAAGTCATCCTTTGCATTGTAAGTGTATGTGCATGCATTTAACATTGCGTTAGTATGGTTCTGATTATGGCATCTATGTAGAAGAGAAAGGGGTGATCCTATCACATTGCAGGGTGCAGAAGCCCATGGTATTTTAAGTTCAACATTACTCAGAAAGCCAGCTCCATCTTCCCCACCAATGTAAACAGTCCTAACTGCTCTATGCAAGAATGTTTACAAAAGTTTAATCTCTTCATTTGTGCTTTGCAGTAACTTCTAGTTTCTTTTTCTCTCTTCCTGCAGAGACAACTTTCTTTCAATTCCTCCTTGTGGGATCTGTCAGAAACTGTGGAAACTTTGAGAGAGAGCATTGGGAGGCTTGTTAAAGAGGTAAGAAGAGCCTTTGTGTAAGGAAAACACATCACTGTGGTTGCTATCTTAGCCTGTGATCAAGTACAAGAAGCAACTTATAGTCAAATCCCTGGCTTGTTTTGAAACTTTTCCCCATCCTACAGCTGTTTTCCCTGTGTGCAGGCAGCATGCACTTCACAACCTCTTGGCACTTCAAGTTATAAATACCATAATAGGAATTAGGACATTTTCTGTAGTGTTTTGTCTTCTCAGCAGTGGCACAATAGTTGGGCTTGCAGTACATCTGCTGCCAGGTAGTGCCTTGCAAACTACATGTTTAGGCTTTCCTTTTTATTTTTTCCCATCTAGTTGCCAGTCCACATCAGGGTTATTAATTGATTGTATCTACTGGATTTCATGTGCAGTGAGGGTATGGCATGTGGAAAAGGTGCTGTGACTATTATAGTTTAAATTAGTAGTGGTAAGCTACTGTTTCCTCTTTATCTATCTTACTTTTTGGGCCAGAGATTGTTTTCCAGTCTTGTGGGGCACTCAGCACAATGACATCACAACACTAAAACCCCAATGATTTGCACAGTCAAATTGACATTCTAGAGACTGCAAATACTTGTTTTTGCAGGTGAAATGATGGATTAAGAAAAAAAGCTCTACATACCTAAGTTTGAATCAGAAGCCCTAATCTGGGGAGGGTAGGGGGTGGATGTTGAGCCAGAAACCTATCCTAGTTTTTTTGTCTGGCTTTGACTTTGAAGTGCTGCTGTTAGTCAAAAACATTCTCTCCCTGGAGCAGAAATCACAACATCTAAGCTAAACAGTGCCCCCGCCTCCATGTAAGCTAAACAATGCCGCCGCCTCCTCCTCCCTTCGCTAGTCTTCCGCCTTTGCATCAGAGCGAGAGAACTCTGCGCCGTGAACGGCAGTAACCTCTGGGAGCACGCACAAGAGCGGGTCACTCCAGGTTAGCCTGCGCCTCACTCCCACGGAGGGGCAGCTGCCGGGAGCCTGCGCTGTGCCAGCCAACAATTCCTGGCACGCACCCCTCCCCGAGCCCTTCAACCTGCTGCGCAGTTCCCTTCACATTGAAATTAATATGATTCCAGGATCAGCTTCAGTTAGGACCATGGAAGAGCTTTTGCTGCTAGCAGGGAGGCTGCCCTTCAGAGTTTGACTACAGCTGTTTCCTGTTACGTCATTTAAGCTTGGCTTTTCTTCTTGTCTGGGATAAAAATAATTGAAACCACGTGATGCTCGGTTTGCTGATGTGGCTGAAAACGTCCCAGGGTAACGTGCCTTTTGCTTGGCAGCTGTTTTGGGCACGACTACTTTTATTCTGCCCTGCTGTGCAAACAAAGGCAGCATTTTGCTCTGTGTACAGCATGAGCTGCTCCAGATGGCTTGACCGAAAGTTACTTCTTATTGTCTGTCAGGCGGATTTCTGTGTGAAAAGGAGGGACTTGCTCCCTTGTTTCAAAGGGCAGCAGCTTGAGGGGGTGGAGAGAACTATTGTTTGTGCCATGTCTAGGAGCCTTTCTAGCAGGGAATTTTAATTAGAAAATGGTCTGAACAAAATATTTGTCTTGGAGTATGGGGATTGATTGGATCTGTGTCCTTGGACTCTTTAAATCAACTTTTTGGAGGGCAGATTAAACACCAAGAGCAAGGACAACTATTTAGATACACTTAGGGAGCCAGGTCTGATGTCTGGAAGAAGAAATTGCATAGTAACCCTTCACATTTGACATATTTGCTTTCAGAGGTGTAAGAAGATCAGTTCTGCATGTAAATTGCAAAGAGGCTGGTACCAAAGATGAAACAAAGTTCCTTGCTCAAGCTGTTTCCAAATAATTTGTAGAAATGTGTTTGCAAATGCAATCCCTCTTTAAGATGGTTAGTACTTCATATGTTCACGGGAATCGTCTGCACTTCCTATTTAAGTACCTTTGCTTATCATGTTAGGGAGTTTATGGTGCTTTAGCTGAAGCAGCTGCCTTGTTGCTGGGCAAAAATGAGCTCTTTTAGCTAAGATACCAAAAACTCCCTGAAGCATCCCTTTGAATTACGCACTCAAATTGTCACACCTGAAATGCAGCCTTGGCCTTTTGGGTGAAGAATCATCAAATCCAAACATCTACATGAACATATGTAACAAAGAAAACTGGTTGTGCGACAGTTTTCATTCATGTTCCACGATGCTGATGTCCTGTAGGTTACCCTGAACCTGGAGCCAGGTTGAGTGGTGCCCAGACTGCAGGCAAAGGTACCAGTGAGTAGCAAGGAAATGAAAGTACACTGGAATCAGTCAATCTGGATATTTGTACCCAGATTTCTGCTGTTCTTACAGCTGTCTTGCATTATATCAGTGTGTCACGTGCTCTTAGGCATCTGAAAATAGTGGCTCCTTGTGCAGGTGACACATAGTAGCTGTTGTTTAGCATCAAGAATTTTCCTCCAGATGTTGACACATCTAAAACATGGACAGATGGGCCATGCAAAGGGTCAGGTTTACCTCCCACTGTAAGGCCAAGGAGTCTCAAGTGTGCTTTCCTTGGGTGAACTTGGATTGGTTGTTCCAGCACACTGCTGCTTTCAGCATTGTTGCTGGCTGGCTTTCCCAGCTGTCTTAGACTTTGGTCTACCACCTTTGTTTAAATAAATGCAGATAATAAATGCACTGTGAGCAAAAGTGGCAGATGGTCTTTGACTCTCTTATTGTTTCTGAAAAAAGGGCAGTTGGACACAGCATTTGAAGTTGTTTCTGAGATGCAGTTGACAAGCAGTTACAAATAGGCGTCTCAGCAGCTCTGCTAACCCTGTTAAGTGCATGCACCTGTTCTGGACAGCACAGTGAGAACATCCAAGTTAATGTCACCTGATGTTTCAGCAGGAGTCAAGCAATCAGATAAAATTCTAGAAAACACTTAAACAGGGATAGAGAACCAGCTGTAGGATTTTATCACGATGCTATACAAAACCCTTTGATAAGGAACACAAATCTAGGTTCTTGTTCTCTGACAGGGATAGCATAACTGGAATAAAGTTCAGAGAAGGCCAGTTAGGACATTTAGAAGTATAATGGCTTTCACCAAAGGAACAAGGGAATAGGTTGAGACTGTTCAGCTTGCAAGAGAGATGAGTTGAGGATATGGCAAATACCTGTAGAGTTCAGTGGCACATGAAAAAGAGATAGGGATTGAATGCTCACCATCTCTTTCAGTAAAAACAAAAAACAAAACCACATGACACCAAAGGGAGCTGAGCACAGCCAGATAAGGAGAGAGAAGAGGTTCTTTCCTGTGATATTGGATGTTAAATCCTTGTGGTTGTTCTAAATTCTAGGAGTTCACCATGGAAGAAAGTCATTGAGGGTTAGGAAATAGAAGTTCCCTGAGCTGCAAATAAATGGAAGCTGGAAGCTTACTTAGAGGAAGTATCCTAGATTCTTGCCTTTGTCTTATTTCTTCTTAGCATCCACTTATTGTCACCATCGAAGAGGTGATGCCCTGACACCTCAGGATAGGGGGCCTGAAAACAACACTCCAGTGTAGCATGAAACAAGTGCTTGTGTGGGTGGGTTACTTTTTGTGTTGTGGTCAGCTTGGCCATAAGCCCGAGTATGGCAACATTAATGCAGTGAATATTTCAGGCTGAGGGCAGGGTGTTTTTGTTCATGGCACATTACAGGCATATTGTCTGGCTTATGCCTCTCAAATGAGTCTGGAGGTACTAATTGTTCTGGCTGGTTGAATGTTGTCACCTCAGGCCAGGTGTGAGGTCAACTGGCCAGCAGAAGGCTCCTTGCAGTGACTGGCTATGTGCAAGGCTTATTCAGGGTCCTGGCTGCAACAGGACTTGTTTTCAAGGATATTCTGGGAATGCTGTTGACAATGGGGCAAGGAGTTTCTGGGGCAGGAATAAGTGATGACAATCTGAGAGATCAGACTGGCTGCCTGGTGTAAATCAGTGGAGGTTAGGTGGAGTTGTGCCAGGTGACACTGGTGTGGCCTGTGGCTCATCCAGTTTGTGACCCACAAGTCACTCGGTGTCGTTCCTTTAATTCCTATTCTGACTCTATGTACCCCACCCCACCTGTCCTTGTGAGGGTACTCCACTGGAATGTAAGTCATTGTGCAACCAGGAGAACAAGCAGCTTCCATGTTAGAGGGCAGGGAGGCCAGGAACCACCCACAGCACTGGAGTAGAAAACTCAGTAGTAAAGAACTTGGCAAGGATATATCCCAAGTGCTTGCTCAGAAGAGACTTCCATTGTGGTGGTGGGGAATTGTTTTCCCTGTTCTTCCCCTTGTGGTGTTCAAGAGGATTCTCATCTGTTGAAAAATCTGTTCTGTGGTTTGAAGGTGCACGGAAAGACCTCCTTTTACTAATCCTGTTCAATACTTGCTTCCATTCTTTTCTCCATCCTTCCCCTCCAGCTGCTGAGCATGAAGAGCTGGAGTGACATGAGACAAGAGGTGATGTTCCTGAACAATGTGAATGCCTCAAACTCCTCTACACAGATCTATCAGGCTGTGTCACGGATTGTGTGCGGCCATCCTGAAGGTGGAGGGCTCAAAATTAAATCCCTCAACTGGTATGAGGATAACAATTACAAAGCACTGTTTGGAGGCAACAGCACTGAAGATGATGTGATTAACTTCTATGATAACTCCACAAGTAAGTGTAACAATGGCATAGTTTGAGGTCCTATCTACTTCATGATTGTCACTGCTAGCGTGTTCCAAACTTCCACAGATGAAGGTAGGTGGTCCTGAGGGACATAGTCACTGCTATTTCAGAAAGGCATATTGTCCTGCATATGCCCTTAAGGTGAAGAAGTTATCAGCTTGCAGAGTCTCCCAAGGACCTGCTACCTACCACCTATGTAGCGTACACAGGAAGCCGTGCAGTGGGGCTGCATTAGTGGGAGAGGGAGCGCAGTCACATGTAGCCTCTGGAAATCTGACCTTTTCCAGATAAATTTTGTTTGTGCCATGCATTGGGGTTGTGGGAGTGTTACAGAACTAGTACTGTGGCTCTTAGTATTGGAGGCTACCTGGTTGCTCCTTGTTCGCTGGGCAGACTGTGCAGGCTTGGGCTAAAAGGGGCTGTTTGTGAAGCTTTGCAGTAAAGGAGGGGGTTTGCGTCTGAAAAATGCTTTGATTGTTCTTGAAGTTCTATGCCTTCTGCAGTTGTTACTGTGCTGTTCAGCCACTCACCTTTGTGCTCTTCTTCAGCACCCTACTGCAATGAGCTAATGAAGAACCTGGAATCCAGCCCGCTTTCCAGGATTATCTGGAGGGCTTTGAAGCCCTTGCTGATTGGGAAGATCTTGTACACTCCAGATACACCAGCTGTAAGGAAGGTCATGTCTGAGGTAACTCTAGCCCTGTCGTCTAATAATGTGGCATTAGCTGTGTCCTCTGGCTGTGCAGCTGATCCTCTCTAGTTAAATTGGACCCAAACACAAGCCTAGGAAGGATTGCCTACAAAAGCGCAGCCTCCCTAATCTCTCACCTCCCATGTACTTGCTATTGAAGGCTCAGTACAACCTCTCAGCTCATGATGGTCTCTGCCAGCTTTTGGAAATAACCTTCCTCTCTGCTTTGTGACAGGTGAACAGGACATTCCAGGAGCTGGGTGTGTTTCGTGACCTCGGGGGAATGTGGGAGGAGATAAGCCCAAAGATTTGGACATTTATGGAAAGTAGTCAGGAAATGGATCTCATTCGGGTCAGTATGCTGTCCTTGCCAGAACCACTGCTGTTGTTTTTTGCAA
Organism: Melozone crissalis; assembly: GCF_028551555.1. Taxonomy (NCBI): domain Eukaryota; kingdom Metazoa; phylum Chordata; class Aves; order Passeriformes; family Passerellidae; genus Melozone; species Melozone crissalis. Next base: position 30,526,080 of record NW_026535783.1, on the reverse strand, counting down.
TAAGTGATGAAATATTTATTTTAAAAGGTGCTTCAGTGCTGAATTGGGCAGATAAATACTGTGGATGGGACCTCTTCTTGAAAGAGATCTTGAGTACTGATCTTGCGTTATGATTGGCATTCCTTCCTTCACCTAACAGTCTCCTGCAAACAGCACATTTAACACCCAATTCTAATCTGCCTCTGTTGGAAAATGTACTGTTTTGTCTGCAGTGTTGCCCTAATGTGTCATGAGCATGTCACCATGGTTCCTCGGGTGCAGCTATGAGGGGTGGATCTTTGCACCCTGCGCCAACATCTTAGCAAGTACAGTGATGTAAAGCTAACATCCAGAAACAGAGGGACTGCTGTAGAGTAGTTTTTCCAGCTGTCTCTGCAACACAGTTGGTTGGCTATCACCATGCACCATCTTGTGTACAGAGACCTCCCCAGGTTGTATAAACCCATTCCTTTTTCACCCCAGTGTAATGCTGTGCTGAATAATCATGTGACCTGGCCTGTTGTACTTCTCCATCAACATGACATACTAGGGCACCAGAGACAGTTGAACAGATTGTTACAAAGCTCAGGCAGAAAGCTGAGGTCCAAAACATTTATTTGCAGTGATGTCCTCTGAAAAGTGAATGTTGCTTCTATTTTTTTTTTTTTTTAACTGAGCCCTGGGCTTTTATGGCTTTATATTTTATGTTGCTTGTTAACACTGTTGCCTCTGGTGGTTAATTATTGATCTTCCCAGCAATCTGGTCTTTTCTGTACCAGTATAGTAAAACAATCTCTTTGTTGTCACCTGTTGGCATTCACACAAGCAGGAGTACTTCATTGTCAGTGCCTTGGCAGCTCCCAGCAAGCATCTCCTTCAGTTGTCATGTTTCTGGATTGGCTGGCCATCACCTCTCAACTTTCTGGGTTGTACAATCTGTTTGGCATATTTCTTCCTGCTGAGGGAGAGGAAAGTGCTTTGTTTTCCCATCCGTGCCACTTCTAGCTTGATGCTAATGTGCCTGTGAACTTCAGGAAGGGCAACAAGTGCCCCTAGGATTAAGGAGCTTTAATGTTGGACTTAAACAAGATGAGTTTGAGCCATTTCCCTACACGCATGGTAGCAGAAGTTAACCATGGAGACCAAATGAAAAGGGAGCACAGCACATCCGATTCCTGTGTGCTTGGATTTCCTTTTTGTATGTTTTCCTTTGGTAGCTTGGTCTGTTCTGTTTTTACAGTTTGCAAAGTTGTTTTTGTAACTGTGTGACCCACTACTTTCTGGTTTGCTGGTAACAGCAGAGTATGGGGAAGCTCTTTACCTCTCTTTCATTTTTGTTGTGGCAAAAAATCCACTTCCTGTTCTTAATCATGAGGATTTTTGCAGTTTTCTCTCTTGTGCAGGTTTTTCTTTTTATCTCCCTGACTTCAGTTCAACTGTGTAATTTACAATTACTGTTCCCTTCCTGCCTGGCCTTAAATTGTCTGCCCAGTGGACTGGTTTCTGCTTCAGTGCATTTGTGCTAGGCATTGTGCATACAGTAGCCTGTCCTCGGAAAGCTAGCAGTTAATCCAGGTGAAGAAAGCACTGTCCTAGACAAGAGGATAAAGGCAGGACATCATGGCTCTACAGGGGAGCTTCGGCCAGCCCTGGTGGCACAAAAACAAAATACAAAAATCGCCTGGCCTCTGGTGCTGATATTTCTGCTCAGCACAGTGACTATTGAGCCTTCAGCTGTGCCTCAATTGCTCTCCATCCGAGCCAGGAGGTGAGATTTTTCTGGAAGAAGTGAGCAGAGCTAGGCACCAAGTATTGGGCAAATGCATTTCTGCGGCGCTAGCGTCTCCCTTTTCCCTGGTTTGCCTGTGTGGGGTGCAGAGCTGTACATGGCTCTCTGCTGCCCTCTCCTTGGGAGAGGGGTTGGCAGGACATGGAGGCAGGCAGCCAGCCTGCAAAGCACACTGATATGATGTAGCTGTACCGAGGGACGCATATCCCCCTTAAAGTGAAGGTAAGGGGAAGGACACCACTGTATTGATCCTCTCAGTATGATAGAGGGCCTCTACCTGCACCTTCTTAGCAGCTGTTTTCCTTGTAGTGCTTGACTTCATTAAGAGAGAGGAATCTAATATTATTTCTCACAACCATTTCTTCTTTGAAAACAAAACACTTGCAGACGTTGCTGAAAGGCAAAGCCCTCTGGGACCTGCACTTGCCAGCTTCCAACTGGACAGTAGAGGATGTTGCCCGTTTCCTGTCAAACAGTCCAGAGGACTTTGAGACAGAAAATGGCTCTGTGTACACCTGGGTGGATGCCTTCAATGAGACAGACCGGGCTATCCAGACCATCTCCCGCTTCATGGAGGTGAGATATTGTTAGTGTGGACAAGGTGCTGGGGGAGGGCAGCAGCTTGGTCTCCACTCATGCAGTTGGGTGTTCTGAAAAGGTAAGGTAGATATTCCTCCATCCATTTTATGGATACAACCAGGATGTAGGAATATTACTGTAGGCCTTGTTCTTGAAGTTTTTGCTTCCGTCACTGCATGTGGTTTCCTGCTCTTCTGTTAGTGACTGAAAGCTGCTGCTGTCTCCAGCAGTGTAGCTGTTCATACTTCAGTTCGCGGTGGGGTTTAGCTGAGGGCTGTGGTAAAGCTAGCAGCTGCTTCAAATTGAGGGAACGAAATTAGTTCTACTTTTTGCCTCATCAGCTTGGGAGATGAGTGCAAGCAGAAACAGGCTATGGCCTGTTAAGGGCTTGATCCAAAACCTTCAGGTCTCTCCACTGATGTTTATAGGCTTTGAATCAGATTTGATTTATTGGTAACAGATGAAATAAGACCATTTATGGAAGTTGATACTTGGATGAAATCCTGTAGGTAATACTGCAGTGCTAGCTAACCTCTTGTACAGAAAATGCCTTTGCTGGGGTATTTCTCAGTGATATATATTGGACTGGTAGGTGACTGTCAAGCAGGAAGCAATGACAACTCTTGCAACTTGCTGGGCTATAACTGAGCAAACCATTGCAAAATAGTCTGATGCTGTTGTCTTTTTACTTGGGCATGACATTACCATTGGAGTGTTCTCTTCTTTCCCTCCACCCCACAACTAAACAAAGTACCTTATAATTTGGCAGTGTATCCCATAAATGCTTCCAATTCTGTCCCTGTCTAGTGTGTCAACCTGGACAAACTGGAGCCTGTGCCCACAGAAGTCCGGCTCATTAACAAGTCCTTGGAACTTCTGGATGAAAGGAGGTTCTGGGCTGGCATAGTCTTCACTGAAATAGCTCCTGACAGCACAGACCTTCCTCAACACGTGAAATACAAGATACGCATGGACATTGATAATGTGGAAAGGACCAACAAGATTAAGGATGGGTGAGCCCTGACATCCTGCCTTACGATCAATTTCTTACAAAGAATGGAGTGAGGAGGATTTCTAATGGAAAGGTCTTGTTCCCTTGGTGCAGGTACTGGGATCCTGGTCCCCGTGCTGATCCCTTTGAGGACATGCGCTATGTCTGGGGAGGCTTTGTCTACCTGCAAGATGTGGTGGAACAGGCCATCATCAGGGTTCAGACAGGCACAGAGAAGAAGACAGGAGTTTATGTGCAGCAGATGCCCTACCCATGTTACGTGGATGACATGTATGTATACAGGCCGCTTCAAAAACTCCCAGGAGGAGGAACTTGGGAGGCATGGGCTTTTGTCAATCCTCAGGCATGGTTTTTGTCCCTATTTTCAGTGAGGAGGCAATCTCCATTGTGTTCCTAATCCCTAGAATTAGGGCACCCACATGGAAGATTTAGAATGTGTAATGACTTGCAGAGTCCTGCCCAAGAGAGTCCTGGAGCTGAGCACACACAGTACCTTCCTGAGGTGTGACCATATCCCCACACCTGATGCAAGTGAAAATAGCACTGGGGAAAAAAGCAGGACAGATAGATAGGCACAGGAGAGGGGAAAGAGGGCAATTGAGAGCAGCTCCCAGACAAGGCAGCTCTTTGCACCCACTCTTTCACTGAGTGACAATTGCAGCTCCACCTCCCACTCCTAACTGGTAATATGCTCTAAACCCACCCACCTCACCTCATGGTGAGACAAGGATCCTGTCTCAGGCTTTGCATATCAGCTACTTTGTGCAGGGAAGCCTTAGCTGTCACCATGCTCTGATAGCCCTTGAAGGGGTATCTGAAGTTGCAGTAATGTTTCTCACTCAGATCTCCTGGCCCCTTTCTTTCATTTTCTCAGATTTCTGCGTGTCATGAGCCGCTCCATGCCTCTCTTCATGACACTAGCTTGGATCTACTCAGTGGCTGTGATAATTAAGGGCATTGTGTATGAGAAGGAAGCCCGGCTGAAAGAAACAATGAGGATTATGGGACTTGACAATGGCATCCTTTGGTTAAGCTGGTTCATTAGCAGCCTTGTCCCTCTCCTGATGAGTGCAGGACTCTTGGTGCTGATCCTGAAGGTGAGTTGCCTGGTTTGGCCTGTGGCAGCAAATTCTAGAGCCTTTAGAGCCTGCCAAGCAGTGGTCTGCACAGACACACTGGGGAGGAGTTTGTGGGTATGTGTTGACCAGTCACTTTTTGGGAACAGAATTTAGGAACAACAGGACTATGTGGCTGAAAACAGCAGGAGGGAATGTTGTAGATTCAGTTCTGTTGAAAAGATGCCTCTGGCACTGCCTCACTTCTGGGAAGGCTGTTGTGCAAATTGCAGGAAACCCTGCCTCCACTGAGCAGCAGCTCTGCAGAGCTGCCTATAACAGAGATACCTTGGAGAATCCTTTCAAAACCTCATGCACTTATTGTTCTCCTGCCAGATGGGGAATCTGCTGCCTTACAGTGATCCTAGTGTGGTGTTCATTTTCCTCTCCATCTTCGGCGTTGTGACCATCCTCCAGTGCTTCCTCATCAGCACTGTGTTCTCCAGGGCCAACCTGGCAGCTGCCTGTGGGGGCATTGTGTACTTTACACTGTACCTGCCTTATGTGCTCTGTGTTGCCTGGCAGGACCACATCAGCTTCTCACTCAAGATTTTTGCGGTGAGTCTTGATGAAACTTTCCTGGGCACTGGGGTGCCGCCAGTATGGCACTCAGCAGCTGGACACTCTTACAAGGGGGGAAGTGGCAGTGGGAGGTTAATTTTCAGTGTAAAAGTCTTCAGGGTTGGGCTTGATAAAGAGGTTTACTGAACCTGGTAGAAGCTGCTGGGAGGGTTTTGTTGGCTTTGGTAGTAGAAGTAATGCAGCTGGACTAAGCTGCCTTGATCTCTGTATGCTGTCATGCTGTATAACCAGACAAGCAGCCTGAAGGAACCACCTGCTTTTCCTCTGCTCAGCATTTCTTACCTGTCTGGAGAGGGTGACTGTTAGCAACCTGTTCCCTTGCAGGAAAATCCAAAGAGCAAGGGAAAGATAGGGAAACAAACAATTCTGGGTGGAGGTCCAGTAGAGATTTCAGGCCTCTTAGAACCTTGACCAAATATGCCACTCCATATCTGCAAATACAGTGATGGTCCATGGAATTTGGACTTTTCATATGGACAATGTCTCTCATTCTTGTGCTACAACTGAGATGACTAATTGGAGAGTAGATATAAAAAAATTCATGTAAAAATGTTCATGCCTCCCATTTTCAGAGCCTGCTGTCTCCAGTAGCCTTTGGTTTTGGTTGTGAGTACTTTGCGCTCTTTGAGGAGCAGGGAGTTGGTGTTCAGTGGGACAACTTCTTTGAGAGCCCATTGGAAGAAGATGGCTTTAGCATCACCACATCAGCTGTCATGATGCTGTTTGATACCTTCCTCTATGGAGTCATGACCTGGTACATTGAATCTGTCTTCCCAGGTGAGGTCTACTTTTGAGAGATGATCATGTCTTAAGGCTTTTAAATAAATCCTTTCACCCTTTTCACCTGCTAAGGTGCAAATTTGGCCCATTTTTAAGCAGAGCTATTCAAAGGTCATGGAGCAAAACCAGGATCAGAGCAAGGCTGGTGCTGCTAGCAGTGAGTGTTGCCCAGCACAGAAGCATGACCCCATTGTGGCCATGGCTGATCTAGCCCCAGAAGCTTTGCTGTACTTGACTTGTTCCCTCCTCCAAAGTTCACAGACTGTGAGGCAAGAGAGGAGTTGAGTATCAGTACCACCTGTGCCACTAAGTACCTTTCAGCATAGGGTTTTTAACCCTAAAGTGAAGTTAGATGTCTCTTACCCAGAGTCTGTCAGTGTCTTCATACAGAAAGATTTCTCCTTCGTGCCTCACCTCATGTGGGTGGAGTACTTCCCTTCTTGTCCTGAAAGCTAATTAAAGAAAAGTGACAGATGCACTCAGGCTCATGTAATGCTTTTGTTTTTAGGCCAGTATGGGATTCCCAGACCCTGGTACTTTCCTTTCACAAAGTCATATTGGTTTGGGGAGGAACCACAGAACAGGCAGCACCCCCATCCTGACCAGAAGGGGTCTTCAGAAGGTAAGTGCTGGACACAGCCTTTTGAAAGTGAGGTATTAAGGTCTGCCTTTTTCTGAAATGATAGTCCAAGGACAGCAGGGGCTGTACTGGCATGGGTAGGTGAAATTGGTCACCCTTTTGTTATCACTCTTTGGCTATGCTGATCAAGTGGGTGCATCCGGATAAACTCAAGGTACTTTGCCTACCTGACTGCAGCTGGGTACTCCAGGCTCATGGAATTGAGAAGGCCTTGTATTTTTGGTGACCTTGATAAAACTGGAGGTCTCCAACTCCCAAATTAGCTCAGGAGAGAGACAATAGCTAAATGACAACTTTGCTGAAGATTCCTCTCTCTGAGGAATAAAGTGGCCAGTCTTCATATAGCTCATTCCTTCACAGGCTTAGGGCAATATGATGTCTATTAAAATTCCTATGCAATTTCTGTTAAAACCTTTATCAGATCTCTCTACTTTGTGTTTTCTTTCAGTCTGCAAGGAAGAAGAGCCAGTGCATCTGAGTCTTGGTGTTTCCATCCAGAACCTGGTCAAAGTTTACCGTGATGGCAAGAAAGTTGCTGTAGATGGTCTCACACTCAACTTCTATGAAGGACAAATCACCTCCTTTCTGGGACATAATGGAGCAGGGAAAACCACTACCATGTAAGAACAAAATAATGGTTTCAGACAGTAGGAAAGTGACTGAATACTCCTATCCATATAGTAGAGGTAGCCATAGAACTGGAGCGTGCAAGCTGGTGCAGACTAGAATGCCTCTCCTGATTTAGTGTAGTTGTGCTGCTGCCTTACAGATACAGGGGACTGGAACCACAGGAGGTTCAGGTTGAGGCTAGGTCAAATGAATCTGTAGGTGGCATTTTGTAGTAATGCCATTTGTGATTCTGACTTACCAGTGAAAGAAAGCAAGTTGGTACTGAAAGAACAAGAAGCTTTTAGAGGAAAAAAAAATCTTTCCTTCAAGCAGCTATGTGGGTGTTCTTTGATCACCACTGGAGCTGATTTGTGGTTTGGTTTATTTAAAATCCATTAGTGAGATGTTTTTCAGGCTACTTTCCAGATATGGGATTCCCCAGGGTTTCCACCTACTCTTAATTTAGCCTTCCACTGTTTCCTAGTGGCGAAACCTGCTGATCGATTCTATTTTTCTTTCAGGTCCATTTTGACTGGCTTGTTTCCCCCAACTTCGGGTACAGCCTTCATCCTGGGCAAAGATATCCGCTCTGAGCTTAGCACCATCAGGCAGAACCTGGGTGTATGTCCACAACACAATGTGCTGTTTGACTTGTGAGTATCATCTGGGATGTGTAGGACTGATGGTATCTAACAGCTGTTTGGGTTCTCTAGGATACAGCAGTGTGCTTTTGGCTTTGACAGTCCTTTTTCTGTGTGCGCATGGTGTGAGACAGTGGAGTGTGTGGGATTGGTACAGGAACATTCTGTTTATTAGCACATTCCCAACTGCCTGGGAATGACCAGCAAGAGCTTACACTTTCATCTTTCATGTCTGTTAATAATGTACTCCACTCAGCTAGGCCAAGTGTATCCCTGGTGCCTACTGATTTAGGTTGCTTGTGGTACTGTCAAACACCCTTAAAAAAAGAGTATTTACATCGGTGCTGAATAGAGCCGCACCCTGAAGTCAGGCTCAAACTGAGTGCACCCAGTCTGTGGCTCCTTCCTGAAACCTCAGCCTTAAAAGATGTTTTCCTGAGGAAACAGAAATGCCTGCAGTAATGCTAATAAAAGGGACGAATCCCAGTATGGTGCTTTCAACTCTGCCCTGAGGCTACATTTGTTCTCTAGGCTTACTGTGGAGGAGCACATCTGGTTCTATGCTCGGCTCAAAGGGCTGCCGGAAAAGAAGGTGAAAGAGGAGATGGATCAGATGGCAACAGATGTTGGTTTGCCTCACAAACTGAAAGCTAGGACAAGCAAGCTCTCTGGTAGGTTCAGATCTTCTACATTTCTCAGCCTCAGAAACACTCCACTGGCTTTTGCAGAGGCTGTGTTACGCGCCCTGATGGAATCCTGCAATTATATATAGACTGCTATAAAATTAAGCATTTAAGGAAGTGACTTATTTATTAAGTACCTAATTAGTCTATCTTATTAAACATCACAATCTCGCACAGTCTCAAGCTATCCAATGGCCATAACAAGTCTCTCACTTTCTCTGAGTATTGTGTATTTTTTTCCATCGTGACACAGTTCAGCTACATTTGCTGTGTGTTGTCCAAAGCTTACTCATATATTTGGGGTTTATGAGTTTACGTGAGGGTGGCTTGGACCATAGTCTACAAAGTCTCTTGCTGTTTGCGAATCATACGTGCATTCCTTATACTGACTTCTGCCCCTTCAGTTGGTGACCTGGAGTGCCCTTCTCCTTTGTTCAGTAGGGGCAGAATTCCTGTGTCAGTCTGTACCAGATACTAGAGGGACTGACATGCCTTTGTCTGACTCAAGTATCAGTACAGACTGCACATTTGAGTTTGGGGAGGGAGAGCAGATGACCATGGTTGACTTTAGTATTGAGGAATGCAATATAATTCCCTGTTTTTGCCTCTGGAACACTTTCATGGAAGGGGAGTCTCATGGGGACTTATTTCTGCAGCTCAGGCTCTGGAGACCTGTGTTCCAGATCCCCAAATATGCTTAGGCTTCCAAGCTGGCAATTTGCTACCCCTGGTGCTGAGACACTATAGTTCACTGTGGGCGTGCAAGGTGTGGTTCCCTGCAGTAGGAGAGTTAGACTCCACTGAGGAGTGACTATCCAGATGAATTATCCACTGTCCAGAAAGTGGTAGGACCCTGAATGCCTGAAACAGCAGCAGTACTTGTTCTCCTCAGTCTGCTTTCTTTCAGAGAGCTCATTATCCTTCATACTGCAAGTATTGCTGTTCACCTCATCTCTGCATCAGCCTGAACACTTCTTTCTTCTTGTGCCTGACAGGTGGCATGCAGAGGAAGCTCTCTGTTGCCTTAGCTTTTGTTGGTGGCTCCAAAGTTGTCATTCTGGATGAGCCTACAGCTGGGGTAGATCCTTATTCTCGCAGAGGAATATGGGAACTGCTTCTGAAGTATCGGCAAGGTATGTCATCTTTACTCTTAATAAATGTATTGTGGGAGGCAAAAGAAAATCAATCTGATTCTGGACTGTTCTCAAAATAGCAATATGTCTTTGCAAATTTATTGTTGCCTGTGCCAAGGAATGAACAGAGACCATGCAGGACAAGGATGCTCAGATCTCTCATTTATATATCTTTCTCCTCCTATTCATGTCAGAGTTCATGAACAAACTTTTTTACTGGATTATGACTGAGGGCAGCTAAAGTCAGAAAATTAACCTTGCTGTTCAGCAATGTCCTGTTCTGCTCCATGCAACCAGCCTTGCAGACATGAAATTAAACCTGCCTTTGCTGAGCATGACTAAAGCCAGCAGAGAATGGGGAGAATAAACCCATGACAGAAGTTATGAATCTTCTCCATACTCTTGGCCTTGTTCAAAGGGCCCAAAATTGTGGCATCAACCTCCCATCCAACTTCATGACAAGGTGCAGGTGATTGTGGCTTTGGTGTGGCAGCAGACAAACAGGCTTGTTTGACTTGGCAGCCACATCTTCCTTGCTCTCTTTCAGGTCGCACTATCATTCTCTCCACGCACCACATGGATGAGGCAGACATTCTGGGGGACCGGATTGCTATAATTTCTCATGGCAAGCTCTGCTGTGTTGGCTCTTCTCTCTTCCTGAAGAACCAGCTGGGAACAGGCTATTATTTGACCCTGGTCAAAAAGGATGTGGATTCCTCTCTGAGCTCCTGCCGAAACAGCAGCAGCACAGTTTCCTATCTGAAAAAGGTAGAGCTGGCCTTTTATGCTCATGTTTATTCTTTCTTCATGAAGTCTTAGGCTGTTTGGAAGCTGCAGCTAAGATTTTCTATGTCTCAATGTCTCAAAGGAAAATCCCTTGTTCTTTGAAAGAAGTGTTACTTGTCCAGCGGATACTGTGCTAGACCATATCTAATTAAACTGTTGTGTGGGACATACATCCCCATTATGGTTTCTTTCAGTGACAGTGGTCTCAAGCTGATCAGAGATACACAAAATAAGTGAAGTATACTTTTGTAACACTCACTTCTGTACCCATCATCTTACTTCTGTTTTAGCCTTTGCAGTGCTGTGTCACCATCTGCAGCATCTGGTTGGACTTATTAGTATGTAGTATCTGGTAGGCCCCATTTTGAATAACCAGCAGGAAATAATGTTTGTCTTCTCTTTTGTGACCAGGATGACAGTGTCTCCCAGAGCAGCTCTGATGCTGGCCTTGGCAGTGACCATGAAAGTGACACATTGACAATAGGTGAGGCTTGGAAAAAAAATTAAGATTGAATTCCAGTTGACTTTGCTCTGTGGCTCACCTTGGACAGCTGACTTAACCTTGTTGCTCCAAGGTAGCTACGGTCTTGGGAAAATGACGAAATTCACAGTGATTGTATTTTAAATATTGGAATGCATTTCTTGAGTGAGCCATTTTGAATTCAAGCTGTCCTGAGAAATAATAAGCAAATATTATGTAGTTGTGTGGCCTGTTGGCAGTATATAATGTTGGTGAGCTGTACATCAGTGATTTATTTGCAGGTCTTCCAATCCCATGTACAAGCTCTCCCAAGTTCTGCACATAAGAAGTATAGCCAAGCTTTGGTCCAGGCTTTTATCCAGTCTTGTGTTAAATTAAAAAGAAATGACACTTCATGGAAATTAGCTTCTTTCCAGAGATGTCCTATTTGTCCTCCTTTTCTGGCAGGATTTCTAAGGCTGAGCTCTTTTTTCCACATTATGAGTGTAACCAGAACAGAACTATCTTTTACATTTGTTTTTTCTAGATGTGTCTGCAATTTCAAATCTCATTACAAAACATGTTCCTGAGGCAAGACTGGTGGAGGACATAGGTCATGAATTAACCTATGTCTTGCCATACAAAGCCGCTAAAGAGGGAGCTTTTGTGGAGCTGTTCCATGAAATTGATGACCGTCTTTCTGATCTTGGCATTTCCAGCTATGGCATCTCAGAAACTACTCTGGAGGAGGTTAGTGAGCTGCTGATTCCTGGTTGTCTTAAACTAGGCAGAAGGAATCATGACATAATTAAGAATGAGATTAAGCCTTATTGCTTCCTGTAAAAATTGACAGAACAGCTTTGCATTCCTCTCCAAAATGGATTGTCTTCTGCCTTGTGTAAGAGTGTGCTCTCAGAGGTGTGCATTAAAAACTGAAATGTGGTACAAACAGGCAAGGACAGGTCCTGTGTGCTCATCTGCACTTTACTGAGATATCATGTGTAGGTTGGCCCCTGATTTGGCTTCTAATATCTGTGTTATTTTTAGGCGTGCTTTGTGTTGCATTTAACTGAAAATATACATTTCAGTACTGTATACATACATTATGTAAACAATTTAGACATATGCCCTTGTCAGGGATTTTTTATGGTTTCAGGGTTTGTTCTCTGTGACTGATCCAGCTGCCAAGTCTCTCTTTTTAATCACGAAAGTATCATGCACATTATCTCTGTGTAGGATCTTTATTTGTTTATTTTAAAAGAATGATAAGGGAAGATGAAAGAGTGGTTTTGTCACTTACTGATGTTGCCCTCTAAGTCCTTCAGAGCTGTGAAGACCTTGGTTGTTATTTGCAATTTGAAAAAAGAGTTATTTCTGGTTTAGGAGAGTCCATGGGTCAAGCTCCATGAAGGTGCCTATTCAAGCAAGAGCTGTTAGACATGGGGAAATACGAGATTCACCAAGTTTAGTTACTAGGTCTGTTTCTGAGACACAGAAAAGAGCTCATGTTTGAGATGGCCTACGAACTCATATTGGAAAGGGGGCACAGCTGGTAGCAGTCTGACAGTCTGAAACTGGACAGAAGCCACAAAGTCAATGTCACTATCATGCAGAGGATAAACTCAGTATCCTCAGTTCTCTCGTTGCACCTGCCAGTCTCACATGGCTTCTTCTGAAGTAGTACCCACAATATCTCTCCTCCTTTGATTTTCATTGACAGTTATCATTCCTTTTCAGATCTTCCTGAAAGTGGCTGATGATAGCGGTGTGGATGCAGAAACCTCAGGTAGGTGTAGTTGTCCCCTACAGAAGTGACACATACTAAGGTGTGACAGAGCCTGATTGAGACTGAACTGAAGCTCTTCTGTCCTAGTATTTTTAATGACCTGAAGTAGCTGGGTTTAATGTATTTAATGCATGCCTTTATGTGCTGTAAAGGTCAATTGATTCAGTTGGTAGTATATTTATTTTGTAATAGTGAAGAGTTTCTGTTGAGTGTATTGCAAATTACTTGACTGACACTGTTGTCTGCTCTGAAGAACTCCTGACGCATCAGACCAGAGTAACGTCCAAATTACTTTCCCTTTCTGAGAGCAGATCACTGCGCTGAGTGCTTATAACAGCACATTGCACTTGTAGTGACATGACTATGTATGACTTTCATGTGGAAAGTGAGAGTTTCTTATGATGAGAGCAGCCTGCTCTCCTGGGAGAAAAACTAAAAAGGTGCCAAGTGCACTAGAATAGGTTTCTGGGACATCACAGAAAGTATGGTGCATAAAACATGACCCATTGCAGAATGAGTCTTGGTTTTGTTTTTACCTGCTCTGAAGTCACTCCAGATCAACTCTTCAGTTTGCAAATGGAAGACATGCAAAATGAAAATTATATTGCTTCGTTTTTTCTGGGGCTAGCTGGAGATTAACTGAAGCAGTTCAGGTAACCATAACTGCATCATTTTCAGATGGCACATTGCCAGCCAGAAGGAACAGACGTGTGTTTGGAGACAGACAGAGCTGCCTTCGTCCCTTTACAGAAGATGATGCATTTGATCCTAATGACTCGGACATAGATCCAGGTATTGCCAGAGTTCAAGCCTGTTTTCTTTCTCTGGATGCTCTTTCATATTATAGGTACTGTGGATCTTAAGGCTTGAGTCTGCCAAAGGAGTGGTGATGTATTTGCCTTTAGAAATAGTGGACAGTGCAGGACGCACAGCCTGCTCAATTCTCCCATTCAAAGCTCAGAGAGAAGGGAGAAAACACATTCATGTAAATTTATCTAGTTATTTCTCCTGATTCTGCATTTTTTTTTTGGTGGGTGCGAGTGGCTGCTCCAGCCATCACCTTGTGTCTCCAGCACTGACAGCATCTCTGAACTTTTAAATGAGGGTAATTTCTTCTTGCTAGCAGAATCCAGAGAGACAGACCTTCTCAGTGGCATGGATGGGAAAGGCTCCTACCAAATGAAGGGCTGGAAGCTGACCCAGCAGCAGTTCATGGCTCTGTTGTGGAAGAGGATGCTCATTGCCAAGAGAAGCCGGAAGGGCTTTTTTGCCCAGGTGAGAGCCTCCAACATGAGCAAAGTCCCTCATCAGGGACAGCTCTGGCCTGTGTGTTGTAGTCCGAGTTGATGGTAGGCTAAAAATCTCAAGGGAATGCAGATAACCAAAATTAGCCTTCGCTGCACATGGGGGCAGAAGTGAAGCACTTGCCTGTGCAAATGAAAGGTGTTGCATGATAAACCAATGTGATTACAGTATTCTTGCATAGCAAGGATAATTTTGCCCTTGGGAACAACATTTGCAGCTGAAGTGAATTCCCTGATTGAACACCAAGATAGATCTTGCATTGGTTTCTAGCACTGTTGTGGTGTACATAGCAAAGATATTCCTGGGAAACTTTGAAAATGTTTTGATCCAATAAGTGAGCCATATGTACTTCCTGATGTCTCTGGAAACATTTGCTTATTAAAAGGACGTGTTTTTTCCTTACAATTTCAGATTGTGCTGCCAGCTGTCTTTGTGTGTATTGCTCTCATGTTCAGCCTGATTGTTCCTCCCTTTGGGAAGTACCCCAGCCTGGAATTACAACCCTGGATGTATGATGAGCAGTACACTTTTATTAGGTATGTTTTGTGTGGCCTATAAATTATATTCTTCACAAACTTGAGTTACTGAGTTCTTTAACAGGTCCTTTTGGGTTTTGTGCTTATCTCAGAAACACGTTTTAAAAGAGAGTTTTGGTATTTTTTTCTTCGACCTTTAAATGCCAGCTCTAACAGGCAAGGCTATATCCATTTCTGAATGGTGCTATGACTCTCCTAATAATACTGTGTACAAAGACTTGGAATGTGTGTGTGCTCTTAGGCCAAACATTCTTCAAGGGCAAATCCCTGCCCACATCCTTTCACTCTGCTCTTGGCCTTGCTCTGTTGCTTCTTTTGCTGTGTGCTGGTTACCACTCTGATAGTGGTTTTCTGCTGTTCCCATAGCAACGATGCTCCAGAAGATGCAGGCACTCACAAGCTTTTGGATGCCCTTCTTGATAAGCCAGGGTTTGGGACACGCTGTATGCAGGGGCATTCCATCCCGTAAGTAGAACTCTGGTCTGGGAACAGGACACACATCCCAGGTAGCTCTAGCTGACTTTTGGAAATTGTGGTAATGTGTGGCCAGAGCAGGATTTAAGCCAAAAGAGTTGTAATTACATTCAGCTTTTCTGCTCAAACTTAAAACTTTTTTAAAAGTTGCCAGCCCTCAGTCTGGTGAGGAAGTTGAGGTTTGAGTGCAAGTCCTTGCTGATAGAGATGGAAAGGGGAGAGCAAATGACTCAAGTTACTGTTTGGTCCTGAACATGGTAAAGGACCTATTTATGTTGTTGACTGTAGCTATTCCCACCACACAATCCTTTGTTTCCAGCTGCATTGTAAACCTGAGTTAGCTCCCCACAAACACCAGCAGAAGGAGTGGGGAGCCAGACAGGCATTTGTTGTTTCCTAACCTGACTTGGTGCACAGCCTTGAGCAAGTCGCTGAAGATCTAGTCTGTGAACGTAGAAGATGTTCACACTCTGAGTCCAAGATGGTGTGTCCAGAAGATCTGCAGCTCATGTTCACAGGATGATGGGGAGGGAGACGAGGTGTCTGATATAATGGTCAGTGGTGGAAAGTAAGCTGCATCCTTCATAACAGGCATGAGCTATTCCACCAATGGGCCATGGGGAAAAAGCTGCCCACTGCTACTTTGAGAAAGAGCAGTGTTTTGATGCCCAAAGGCAAAAATATATCCAAGGAGTCATCCAAGAAGATTGTCTGCTGTGATCTTAAAATCACAGGATATCTCAAGTTGGAAGAGACCCATGAGAATCGAGTCCAACTATCTGTTCCTTGGAGGACTACTTTTAACTAAATCATGTGACTAAGCACATTCTCCAGATGCTCCCTGGACTCTGGACAGTGTGCCTGCCAGGACTCACTGAAACAAAGCATTTAGTTGTAATGCAAAGAGGGGAGTGCCTGGCCCTACAGTGTTGGCCGGCCCCAGTTTCTTTGGCAGTGGGATCTGTTAAAAGCTGTAGAGTCTGATCTGTTGCTCTGAGCTGTTTGTCTCTGTGAGGTCAAGCTCATTTGAGAAACGGACTGACTCTGCTGGGGACCGTGGAGTGTGATCTTTAAATCTCTTGTAAGCAAAGGCCATCATATTTATCTTAAAAACTGCTTTTTTCTTGCCTTTTTCCAAACACAGGGACACTCCTTGCACTGTGGGGCAGAAGGAATGGACCACTGCTTCAGTCCCAGAGTCAGTGCTGGATATCTTCCTGAAAGGCAACTGGAGCATGCAGAATCCTTCCCCATCTTGCGAATGTAGCAGTGAGAAAATCAAGAAGATGCTGCCTGTGTGCCCCCCTGGTGCAGGTGGCCTGCCACCCCCACAGGTAGGAGGGGCTCAGTGGTACTGCAGGGAGGAATGCTCGTGAGGAGCAGAGTGGCTAGGTGTGATTCTTGCATGCAGCATTGTATGAGATTTATTTTACTGAGCACCTGTGTTTTCTGATGAGCATTTATCTGTGTTTTCACTGGTGACACCAGCGTGAGCAAGACACAGCTGACATCCTCCAGAATCTGACAGGCCGCAATATATCAGACTACCTAGTGAAGACCTATGCACAGATCATTGGGAAAAGGTAGCTATTGAACACTCCCCCTTCCCTCCCTGACAAACACATTGGGAAATGGTAGCTGTTGAACACTCCCCCTTCCCTCCCTGACAAGCACTGCTTGCTCTGCGGGTGATGCACAGATCAGGTAAATAAGCCTGGGCAGCCCAAATTCTTCAGTAGTGAGCCAAATCCCCTCAGGCCCTCAGATAGCCCTGATCCTCAGCTCAAGTGATGTTTCTGCTTTGTGGGTGGTTCTGTGTGCTGACCCTCATAGGCAGATTATGGGGGAAGCCCAGAAGAGGAATGATGGAGCTATATCAGATGTCAGAGGCTATTGCACTCTTTTCCCAGGCATGTGCTTGCAGCTTTTTTAGGTCTGTCTCTCCTCTGGTTCCGTGTATTATATATCAACTCTTTTCTCTCTGCAGCTTAAAGAATAAAATCTGGGTGAATGAGTTCAGGTGAGTTACTGCATTTTCCTTAGCTTGTGTATGTCCACTAAACCTTGAACATAGTATTTAGCAGGACACATCCACTGTGCTTTGCAGTTTGTGTTGTAGGACTCTTTGGAGGGAGATGTTTAAGGATAAACTGGGACAACCCCAGAGCACTGGATAGCATGTCTGTCTTATGGAGAGAGCTGTTTTGAAAAGATGTGCATGACCAGTGTGCTGGTACTCTATTCTGTGAGGTGCTATTCTTCCAAGCAGAGGCAGTAGGGAGACATCTTGCTTTGCCTGCAGCAGAGAATAGCTGCCTTTGGGCAGCACACTGAGCACTCGTGATATGAGTGTTTAACCTCAGAAACAAAGAGTAGAAGACTTCGTGGCTAAGCAGCCATGTAGGAGAATAAAAGTCATCCCTTCATGTAAGAGTGGAGATGGTAGTTGTGGGTGTACTGCAGGAAGAGGAGACATGGATGTGGAGAGGCATAAGGAGTAGCATTTTGTTGAGGTCTGTCAGCATCATGTCATGTCACAGCATCACTTTCTATCTGAACTTTCAGGTATGGTGGCTTTTCCTTGGGAGCCAGCAGTTCCCTCGTGCTTCCTCCAGGTCATGAAGTCACTGATGCCATTAAACAGGTGAAGAAAATTTTGGAGCTGGCACAGGTGAGCTGTTGTCCCCCATAAGCCCAGGATGCACTAAATACTGAGTCTTGTTACTTAGGAGATGACTTGGAAGCCATAAAATGAGGAGCATGTGTATGTTAGCTGTGTGCACTGACTTCTCCCCACTACCTCTGAGCTGAGATCTCCCAGGCTGTTGTCTGGGAGTAGCAGAAGTCTTGGAGACACACTCAGCTAAAGCTTGCCCAGCCCATGTTGCTGATGTGGCTTCTGCCGCAAGCCAGTGGGGATTGCAGACATCTGAATGTTTTGTGGCAGGACAGGGTGGGCTGTCTTGTGGAATTAAGAAGTGGTTGTTGCCATCTTCAAAACCTCAGCTGAACCTTTCTGTGCTGAGTCTGCCCTGGCTCCGAACAAATTTGGGCCACTGTTTTCCTCTGAGTCTGCCAGCCTGCATCCTGCAATGTTTCTGAAGGTTGCATGCAACTTTGGTTAATAAGTTTTGCTGGGAAAAAAACAGGCATAAGATGACCCATCTTACCAGTGAGACTACAGAAAGGAAAGGACGAAGGGAAACCACAGTTACTCAGCCTTCTTACCACCTCCAGTTTGGTGGATAGAGGCTGTTGAATTGGCA
Organism: Melozone crissalis; assembly: GCF_028551555.1. Classification (NCBI taxonomy): domain Eukaryota; kingdom Metazoa; phylum Chordata; class Aves; order Passeriformes; family Passerellidae; genus Melozone; species Melozone crissalis. Next base: position 30,507,925 of record NW_026535783.1, on the reverse strand, counting down.
GAAAGTTGTCAGAGCTGTGAAGAACATTGTGTAGTCTCTGCTAGACACCAGGGCATGAATAGAGACATTCTTAGAGGGGAAGTAACTGTCTCTTTGCTGTTTGCAGGGGAGTTCTGGGGATCGATTTCTCAACAGTTTATCAAGTTTCATGAAAGGCCTGGATACAAAGAACAATGTGAAGGTAAATCAGCCAATCCTCATTTCTGTGTCTGCTATTTGAAGCTCTGGTAACTTGGAGTCATAGCAGTTTGTCTTGGAAAATTTTGTAGACCAGAGTTCTCTGTATTTGCTAGCGGAGTAAACATAGCCTGTAGTTTTATGTGGACTTCTCAAAATCTGTTTCTCCTTTGGAGTCTAGGCCTGAATGCCAAAAGAGTTCAGTTCTGAATCAGTGATAGCTTCCAGGAGCCTCTTGTGATTATTGATTAAACTGTGTGTTCTGCCCCTGAGCAAGCTAGCTGGAGTGATATGGAAAGAAATATGCCCTCAACAGAGGAAGAGATGTTCTGAAGGGCTTAGGAAGCTTTTGGGTAGCTGATGTACCTGGTGCCTTTGATGCTGATGTGGTGTCTTGTAGGTGTGGTTTAACAACAAGGGCTGGCATGCCATTGCATCCTTCCTGAATGTGATCAACAATGCAATCCTTCGGGCCAACCTCCAGCAGGGTGAAAATCCTAGTGCTTATGGGATCACTGCCTTCAATCACCCACTCAACCTCACCAAGCAGCAGCTGTCTGAAGTAGCTCTGTAAGTTGTGACATGACTATGAATGGGTTTGGGCTCATTGCTGATGACTGAAAACAGGCAACATGGGAGGTTTTGGACCTACTGGTGGACAGTCAGTGGCCTCTGCCATTTAGGCTGTTAACACACAGGCCTTATTTTCTCTGGTCTGGGGAGGTGGCAACCTGTGCTGCTGAGAACTTGCTGTTGAACAGCACTTATGTACAAACTTTCTCTGTCCTTGAGCCCCTGGAAGCTGCAGTTTTGAAGAACCAGTCCTTTTCAGGAATCAGACTTTCTGCAACTCTAGGAAATCCCTCTCAGCCACCCTCAGAAAGGTGTCTCACCATAAATATGGTCATTCTTTCATCCTCACCATTTGACTAGGAAACCTCCAATAGGTCCTGTTGAGTCTTGCCCACTGTCTCAAGCTAGGGGGCACACAGTAATGCACAGGGTTAATTTTACTGAGGCATTGACTAGTCCACTCTCGCTATAATCATCGTCAAAACTCATAATCTGTGTGCATATATATCCTTCAATCCATAAAACAGTGGCAGATAATGGGCAGATACTTGTTAGCTTTGAAACAACACCAAAAAATGACAAACCCCAACAACCCCAGGAAATGGATTATGTGGGAAACAAAGTGGTGGTAATAAGGAAAGCAGAAAGCAGTCTTATTATGCTGAAGTTATTAACCAGTCTGCAGGTTGTGGTGCTGTGCTTGAGATGCCAACAGACTGTGTATGTTCCCTCTGTTATATGGCTGGAGAAGAACTGTGCAGTTAAGAGAATCTTGCGTGGTAATTCATTACTCAGGATTCTGAGTATAAGGACAGACTATTGATAGCAGAAGAAGAGAGAGTTTCTGCCTTGCCCTGCATGAGCTGCCTCATTTCATCTCAAAGGAGCCAGTACCAGCATACAAACAATTTGCTTTCTTCCTTTTTTTATCCAGGATGACCACCTCTGTGGATGTCCTTGTGTCCATCTGTGTGATCTTTGCCATGTCCTTTGTTCCTGCCAGCTTTGTGGTTTTCCTTATTCAGGAGCGTGTCAGCAAGGCTAAACACTTGCAGTTCATCAGTGGTGTGAAGCCTGTTATCTACTGGCTGGCCAACTTTGTGTGGGATATGGTAAGGACTTAGGCTGGGCTAAACTATCCTCCGTTCTGTTTTTCCAGGGTGTCTTGAAGTGCACAGTGCAGTTTGTTCCTGTGGGCACTGCGTTATTTCAATGAATAACACCTGACACTATGACTTTTGTGTTTTCTCTCATGGGGCACTGCATCTCACTGGGTCAAGGAGTACCACAGAGGATGGAAGGACAACCATAAGCTCAGTCATTAGCATTTTTTATGTCACTCTAAAATACTTGCCAAAAAATGTTCGTTTTTGTAGCCCCTTGTTCTGCTCTGTCCAAAGCAGGTTTCCTCAACCTGTGATGCCTGAAACCTCTGAGAGTCTACTGACTACTTCTAGGGCAACCAAGAAGTGTAAATTCATATGTACTGTATTATGGTTCACACATGCGATACTTTTAAGAGTCTCCCATTGAAAACAGTTTTGGGAACACTGAAGAGTTTTGAAAACTATTGAATTAGAGCTGAAAAAAAAATCTCTCCTTTTTTTTATGTCACCTGGAAAGAAATCTAAAGTCATGTTTTTCACTTTCTAGTGCAACTACATTGTTCCAGCCACACTAGTTGTCATCATCTTCATCTGCTTCCAACAGAAGTCCTATGTATCCTCCTCTAACTTGCCTGTTCTGGCTCTCCTCCTGTTTCTCTATGGGTAAGGGATTTTTTATCAGAGGATGACTGGGAAGGCTCTTAGACTTGGAAGGTTCTTACGTGATATTGCTGCCTTTTCTCTTGCCAGGTGGTCCATCACCCCTCTCATGTATCCGGCCTCCTTTGTGTTCAAAATCCCTAGCACGGCATATGTTGTGCTGACCAGTGTCAATCTCTTCATCGGCATCAATGGGAGCGTGGCCACCTTTGTCCTGGAGCTCTTCACCAACGATGTATGTTTTTTCAGAAGTTCCTCAACTGTCTTGTGCTGCTACACTCTCGTTCCATGTTGGTTCCATGGTGCCTTTAGCAGCCAGGTCTCCAGAAAAACTAGGCCCTGTATGCATTAGCTTCAGCAGCAGTTTAAACATAGGTTCTGGTGGAAATGGGTTAAAGCCCCCTTTAGAAAAGCTCACAGAGTAGTTAAGAGGTGGGGAAGGAACTCCTGAGATGGTCTAGTCCAGCCTCTGAGCAGGATTCAGCTACAGCAGTGTATTGGGTTTGGATGGCCTGGTTTTTGATAATGGGGGGCAAGGTCAAACTGCTAAGAGCAGAGCTCAGACTTTAAAATTTCCAGGGAGAGACTCCACAGTCTCTCTGGACAACTTTTTCCACTTTTCAGTCATTTTTAAGGTGAAAAAAAATTTTGAATTTTCTTATGTTCAAATGGAATTTCTTGTATGTTCTTAATGAAGGGAATTTTCCATCTACCAAGGCCATCTAATCACCAACTATTTAGCTGCCCTAAATTTTGCCTCCCGTCATAGACACCTCTCTAGCCATGGGAGCTTAGTCACTTCACTTCAGTTTTTCAACACCAAATGCCTCCTGGGGAAGGTACCAAGTTCCTCTCATGCTTGTAGACAACACAAGATGTCTTAGCAAGCACTGTTTGACCCACAGTGGTGTGAAGTGTTCCTTGTGGGAGGAGGCTCAGGAGACTCTGTGGGAGTTACTTGTTGGTTGTACCTCTTCCTGTGGGCATAACGGGGCAGTTCTTGATGGTTCCTTTTGTTACAAAGCCTATTCTAGCTTAGTAACAATGAGTACATGCTCAGAGATGAGTACCTGGCAGAACAGGAACTCAGGGTGCTATCAGTTCAATCCATGGACTAAGCCAGCTGTGAGACCGCAATGGAAAAGTATTAGTGCTTCCAATAGGGGACAGGGAGGAGCTCCCTGCAGCCACTGGCATAACCAGTCTGTTCAAATTAAACTCCTGTGTGTCCCCAGCCAGTAGCCTTTTTGCATATCAATGTTTGCAGACACTGCCTTTTAGACTGTGAGTGTGTGGAAAAACATTTTATTGCAGTTTGCTTGTGCTAATAGCATTGTGAGCAACACAAACAAGACTGACTGTCCAGAGAAACTGTGGCCCTGGCTCTTGGGAGAACATGTCTAATCTTTGGATTTTTGTGGGCTTGCAGTGTTGGGAAAGGGAAGGAGGGGTCAGTGACAACATGGGTCACTCTTGGGAGGTGGTGGCTCCTTTTTGCTCAGCTGGCTCACTGGCACTTGAATTTTTTCTTAACAGAAGCTGAAGGACATCAATGACATCCTGAAGTCTGTCTTCCTCATCTTCCCTCACTTCTGCCTGGGCCGGGGACTCATTGACATGGTGAAAAACCAGGCTATGGCTGATGCTCTGGAGAGATTTGGTAAGTGTCTGCTTCAGACAAGCTCCTATAACTTTTCAGGAGCTGAAAGTGCTCAGCTTGCAGCACAGACCTCGTCAAACATGGCAAGTCATCATAGCTGTCCCCTCTTACTTAACTTAAGAGAAACTGGTAGGTAGATCTAAAGATTTTTGAGTTAAGAGCATTAAATAAAAATGCATAAAGACAATTGTATGGATGTCATTAGGCATAGTGTAAGGAATGGCTGAGGTTCTGGAGAGCTGGATGGATTTTTTTCTGGCATGCAGATGTCAGGTCTGAGTCATAGTCTTTTTGTGCTTCACTAACCTTTTGGACAGGTGGGCTAGCTCTTTGGCAGACTGAATTCTCTGGGCCTGAGTCCCAACTTTGCTACAGTAAAAAATGGCTTGCAGCCACGGCGGGCCCCTTGTGTGGTCTAACTTTCCCTCCTGTAACTGGCTGATCATCAGTTGTCCCAGTGTCCAACTCGGCGAGCTCTGCTGGAAGAAATGCTAGACTGCTCCCCTTGCTCTGGAAAAGTGATTGTGGTTTTAATCATGTTTTGGCAGGAGAGAATCGGTTTGTGTCTCCTCTGTCATGGGACCTGGTGGGAAGGAACCTCTTTGCCATGGCAGTAGAAGGTGTGGTGTTTTTTCTCATCACAGTGCTCATCCAGTACAGGTTCTTCATCAAACCCAGGTAGGTTGTCCTCTCTACTGTGCTGCTACAGGCAGGTGAAGTTTTCATTGGTGTCACCTTTGAAATGGGAAGAATACTACCTATGAAGGAAGGCCCTGTCATTTTCTGCTAAGACTTTATCATGTTGCTTTCTTCAGGCCTGTCTATGCCAAGCTGCCTCCTGTGAATGATGAAGATGAGGATGTAACCAGAGAGAGGCAGAGGATAATTAGTGGAGGAGGACAGAGTGACATTTTGGAAATCAAGGAGCTAACCAAGGTGACAGAACTTCTGAATTCGTACTCGTTAACACAAAACTATGCTGTTCACTGTGCCTTATCAGAGGAATTTAGTGGGATCGAAACTAGATCGAGCTGGGAGTACTGCAGATGTACAGCTCTGATTTGAATTCTTTGACAATGTCCTTTTCATTCTTTTTTCTTATGGTTTTAGATTTACAGAATGAAGAGAAAGCCAGCAGTTGACAGGATCTGTGTTGGAATCCCTCCTGGAGAGGTAAGCTTATTCATTAAATGGATTGTTTTGCTATTCCTGCAGTATTTAGGAGCCACAAGACAGGACAGGGTAGGGTAAGATCAAAACCAGATGAATGTTCAAATTGCTCCAAAGGAAAGTAGAAGCTGAAGCAGTTTCTGGTTCTATGTGTCTCTACCTTTGAAGAAGATATAAACTCTCAGTGTCTGGGACCAGAAGCCAAACTCCAGTATGCAAGATTTGGCACAGATCAGCTGCAGTGATAGGGTATCAAGGTGACATCAGTTTGTTCATATTCCCAGCCTAAAGGTTTATACTTAAAATAAAAACATGGAAGTCTTTTTTTTTTTTTCTGAAAATGGACTTCAGAGTCCCTCTGGCTGTACTGAGGGTCAAGTTTGCTTCATCCCATCTTGTCAGTGCTGAAAATGATGCAGTTGGATCCTGTTCTCAAATACACTGTGCTCATTTATATCCCCAGTGCTTTGGACTCCTGGGAGTAAATGGTGCTGGCAAGTCATCCACTTTTAAGATGCTAACTGGTGATACAGATGTCACGGGAGGAGAAGCTTTCCTCAAAGGAAACAGGTGAAAGTCAATGTATATTTTCTCTGCTTTCTCCTCTAGTTTTAACAGCTTTTTTTCAAAACTCTGAAAACATCAAAATTCTCTTCCACTTTTCCTGTTTACAACTCCTGGCATCTGTTTCAGCCCTTGTTTGAGTCTGGTAAAGTACGTCAGTGGCTTAGGAAAGTTGATTTAGTCTGGTAGTCATTGCTATGTAACAGCTCTTCCAAGTTTAAATTTTTATTTTTTTTTAAAAAGGAGGAGAAAAAGGAGAGAGATAAAAAGTGACTTGATCAAAATGGACTTCTATGATTCTGTATTTTTGTTAGTTCAGTAATTCCAGGAACACTGTTTCATGCTGTTTTAACATCTAAATTAGCAGCATATGCTCATGAAATCCTAACAAAGGTATTTTTCTTTTACAGTATCTTGTCCAACATCCAAGAAGTCCATCAGAACATGGGCTACTGCCCACAGTTCGATGCTGTTAATGAGCTGCTGACAGGGCGAGAGCACTTGGAGTTCTTTGCACTCCTGAGAGGTGTTCCAGAGAAAGAAGTCTGCAAGGTAAGTGAAACACCACAGGACCCACCCCAGTGACCAACTTGCAAGTTCTTGCTTGCATGCATACTTCCTGCAACTCATGTAATGCCATGATATGAAGCTGTTGAGGATAATGTATGGTGAATTCTGCCCGCCTCTTTCCTTCGGGGAAACCCAAGAATTCCCTTGTTTTTTTCAGTGTTGCCTGGAAAACTGTACAAAATGGAAGGGCAAATAATTTGGGTCCTATGTTCTCATAGCAAATGCTCTTTTCCACTGAACAACTTTCGTCCTTTAAGAATTTAAGGGCTGTGGAGCTGCAGGTCATGCAGGTTCTCACTCACTGTCAAGTCTTAATTCTTTAAAGTCCCTGGAAACAAACACACTATAGCTTAGCAGAAGCCTTGTGCTGAGCTTTAAAAGCTTTCCATTTGATCATAGTGCATCATTAAAGTGCTGCTATTTCAGCATTCAGAGATGAGGTTACAGTCTTTAGGCAGTTGATGACTGCTGCCAGTACCATGCAGCACCCTTCTCAGTTGTTTCCTGGAATTAACAGTTTTTACTTTAGAAGCCTGAGTGCTCTAGGTAGATGATATCTAGGTTAATGTCCAAGTAACTTGAATCCTTCTGTGAGGGTAGATGGGATGGGTGGAAACTGCAGTCTCCTTCTAAGATTGCTGCCAAGTTCTTCCATATGATGTTCTTACCAGCTCCATATAAAAAGGGACCCAGTTCTGGGTGTGATTCAAGTAGTAGCTGAATCTCTTCCCCATAACACACTGCGGGGCAGTGATGCCTGCCTGTTGGCACTATTAAGGTGGAAACAAACCAAATTCCATCTATCCAAAGGGCTAAGATGCACTGTGGTGTGACAGCCGTGGGTCAGTACTGTCCATGTCCCTGCTGTAAGCCCACAGTAATAGGAAAGCTCACTGAAGCTGATGCTGCTAAAAGCACTAGACTGTTGGTTAATGTGGCTCAGCTGATGCTGAACTTGTGCCCACCAACTGATAAGCTGCAGCCATTTGATTTTTCAGGCCTCCTGGGGACAGAGTTACATATAGCCTGATCCAGAGGTGCACAGGGTGTTTCCAAATCCATTTCCATGCCACATTAGATCCTCAAATGAATGGCCCCTCTGAAAGCTGCTTTTGAAGCCAAAGTTTGTATGAAAACTCTTTGTGCAATGCTTGATTGAAGGTAGTATTGTGCTGTGTGTCATAGGTTGGCGAATGGGCAATTCGGAAACTGGGCCTTGTGAAATACGGAGAAAAATACGCTGGGAATTACAGTGGAGGGAACAGACGCAAGCTTTCCACAGCCATTGCTCTCATTGGAGGGCCACCTGTGGTGTTCCTGGTGAGTCCACAACCTTTGCTCATCAATATTTTTCTTGAAAAATAGAAAAGCATGTTGAAATGAAGACTAATTAAAAATTCAGTACATAAATTACTTTGTCATTTTAGGAAATAAATTAAACTTGCTTATTTTCAAGGTTTTCATAGTCAGGAATGGACAGGTCATTTCAAAGATGAGGTATTTTTCATCAGAATTTAGCAGCCCAATCTGGTTTTTGTATACCTTTTGCAGGATGAGCCAACAACAGGGATGGATCCCAAAGCACGTCGCTTCTTGTGGAACTGTGCTCTGAGTGTAATCAAGGAGGGGAGATCAGTGGTGCTCACGTCTCACAGGTAAGTAGCAGCCCACTTGTGTCATACCTTGGCTTTTACATCTGCCAGGGCTGGATGCTAAGCTCAGCCTTTCTGCTCTGCCCTTCAATGCTGTTTGCAGCACTAATGAAGTTATTTCTGCTTGCAGCATGGAAGAATGTGAAGCCCTGTGCACTCGAATGGCAATAATGGTCAATGGGCGATTCAGGTGTCTCGGCAGTGTCCAGCACCTAAAAAACAGGTAGGTGGGGTGGTTTTTTGCTTACACCACAGAGTTTGCATTTTTAGGGAGATACAGTTAGGCTTAGTTCCTCATGCAGCATTTCCATTGCTATTCTGACTGTAGGAAATGCTGCTGGATTTTTAGGACACTTGTAATTCAGAAGCCCTTAACTCTTGTACTGACATTTTTGTTTGCAGATTTGGAGATGGTTACACCATAGTGGTGAGAATTGCAGGGGCAAACCCAGACCTGAAGCCTGTTGAGGAGTTCTTTGGGCATGCCTTCCCTGGAAGTGTCCTGAAGGAAAAACATCGGAATATGCTGCAGTACCAACTTCCCTCTTCACCATCCTCCCTGGCCAAAATATTCAGTATTCTCTCCCAGAACAAGAAGAGACTCCACATAGAAGACTACTCAGTTTCTCAGACCACACTTGACCAAGTAAGTTTTTAGTAGCCTGGATGCCAAAATCTTCTTTTGCAGAGGTAGGAGTACATCTTTCAATTTAACTGACCTATCTTATAAGGGCATTTAAATGAAGTAGAGTACTGAATCTCAGGACTATTTGAGGATATCCAGTACTTACTAAAATGCCATGAATTCATGAAATACTATGGTGGTGTTTGACATGGCCTTTTTTTTTTGTAGGTTTTTGTAAATTTTGCTAAGGACCAAAGTGATGACGACCATACTAAGGACCTGTCATTGCACAAAAACCAGACTGTGGTAGACATTGCAATCCTTAACTCCTTCCTGCAAGACGAGAAGGTAAAAGAAAGTTGTGTGTGAGCCAATTTCGTCAAAGAGATGATGAGCAGAATGCAAACTTCCTTTTCCTGGGATAGGATACTCCCAAAGAAGCTAGAGGAAAAGCAACTGGACACTCTACTGATAACCATTCAATGCAATGCAATTCAATGCAATGAAAACAATTCCTTTACAGGGGCAGTGCCTCATGGAGTCGTCTTGTACTGTTCTCCAGTGGAAGACTTGAACTTAGCTCATTACAGTATAACTCTGAAGCTGTGGTAAAGCACCCATGAGATGCTGTGGGCTTTCAAGTATACTGTATCTTGTTCTGTACAGTATGTTTTTATTAGGGTTGCTAAAATAATTCATTGAGAAATCATGGCCAGTGGTTATTTACAGATATTTAGGACATGCATGTTTTAGTATTTGGAACATTCATGTCAGGAGTGGGAATGTGCTGGTGCTATATCCATTGCGGGCAATGAATGCACCAAAACAGTCCATGGCAAGAAAAGTCACCACCAATGTTGTAGCCCTAGGTTGTAAAAACTTACAAGCCGGCTTTCTCTAGGCTGGAGTAGGTCAGTGGTGACAAAGCTGAGGCCACAAAGCAGTACTGTGCAGGTGGGGTGGCAAGAGACAGGCCATCATAACCACACATCTTCATCAGCAAGTGGCGATTTGCAGAACTGTGAACCCTCCAAATGCATGATTGTCCCACCAGCATCACAATCAACAACGTACTCTGACTAGGTGTTTGTGCAGTTAAGTACTTTCCTGCTCCTCTGAGGTACTGTGGCAGCTGCATGAACATCTAGTAGAAAAAAGTGGGTGAGAAGCAGACATAGGGTTTGGACCACAGCAGCAAACTCAGTAGTTGTACAAGCTGCTAATGCCAAGAGCAAATTCTAAATCATGAGCTGTCACTCAGATTTGTAATATCTGCTCTTTAACCCCTGCTTTGCACCAGAAAGGTACCCAACATCTGGAAATACTGCTTAGCACAAGCATGTTGCTGTTTCTGGCTTTGCCAGGTAAGACTAGAAATGAGATGTAAATTTTTTTTTTTTAAACAGTATTATTTATGACTTTAAATAGGTAGGTAGCATAATTAGGGATTGGAAATGCTTTCAGTTGATCTTTGTAGCCACAGTGTTTCTTTACATTATGCCTGTAATGCTATGCTCTCTTTCTGTCCATGTGGTGGATAGCTGCATTCATGATCTGACCATATTCTAGCAATCAGCTGCTATCTGCAAACAACTGCAAGTTGTTCACCTAAAACTTTCCTGTTTGGAAACTGGTATAACATAATTGTGTAAGTTTCTGCTTCTATTGTGCAGTGTAGTTTCAGTCATTAGGTGATCCCTAACTGGAGTATTATACATTCTTATTATACATGTGACAAAAAACTGTTTCAGTAAAAAATCCCCCTGAAAAACAAGAGAGTCCAAGGTAATAGTGCTACAGTTCATCAGTCAAGTTTTTCAAGTTTTACAAAGCCAGAGTAATATTAGAGGGGAAATTATATAGTAAGAACAACCAATTCTTGTTCACATTGTACAACGGTCATGGGAGAGTATGCTTTTTAGGTCCCTCTGTGTTGCTTTTACATTTGAAAATTGGTTCAGTAATGTGGTTTGAGCACAAGTGCAGTTCCTGAGCTGTTCCTGTATCCCATACCTCTGCCTTAAAAACCCACAGAGGTTCTGCACTAGTTTTGATGCTACTCCATGAATCAGTCATGGACCATTTTCTTCTGTGAATGACCATAGCAGCCCAGCAAATACTAGAAAGGCTGGCATGAGCCTGAAGAAGATTAATTACATATTTCCAAATATACTTGGTAACACTGACCAACTCAACATTTTTAAAACACAGTTAAACTAAGTTCCTTGTCCCTTTGTGTCCTGCCTTGAGGTAAAGTAAGAGCTTAGTACAGGCTCTACTGAAGTGCCTTCTCATACTTTTTTTTAATCTGTATAATTCATTGCTAAGGGGATTGAGAAAAGGAGTGTAAAGGGGATTGGTATACCTCACTGAAAACATACTTTGTTATTACTTTTATGAGATCGTCACTCTATGGGGATGAGTTACAGGGTGATGAATACACCAGACTTCCAGATGCAGAAAAAGCAGAGCTACAGCCATGACTATTCCAGAACAGGCTGCAAATATGTTGCCGCATCATTTAAACAAGTAGCATGTCCTGGAGGCTTGCCACTGCTAAAAGTCGCTATTACAAATCAGCATTACATCACTGAAGTCAAGGGCTAACCTTTTGCACTGCACCAAACCAGTGCATGTAGAGCTGGAACGAGTTCTAGGAGGATTCAGATTTGGTCCTGAAAGGGCTGTGGTTTGCTCTTGGTAGCTGCTTATTTAAATTATTCATGTATCAGGAAACAACAGTTAAATGGTAATACACTTTTCTTAGCCCACCAAAAAGATTCTTGATTTGTATTGCCCCATGACTGTCGTGCTTAGAGGGTCTGCTATCTGTGACAAAATATTGCAGTAAATGTGGATATTAAACTACTTCACGGCTCTGATCTGCATTGTTTGTACTGAACAGACAGCATAATGCAACACTGGCATGAAGATAGGTCATGGAATATGTTCAGACAGCCATTAATTTTCACTTAAGTATGTGTTGGGGAAAAATCACTCTGGAGTCATACACATTACGTGAACCACTTCTGATAATGAAACTACACTGAGGTGTTAACTTATTTTAAACTTCAGTACTATTGACATGTTGCATCCCTCTTTGTAGTACATTTGTATTTCAGTAAGGAGTTGTATTTTCCCCAGGGTTAAACAACCACTGTTGTGCTTATCTTTCCCTCCTGAATTATAGTTGGTCCTTTGTTCCAAGCACTTTATGCTATCTGTAATGGGATCTATTTTTGCACTGGAATATCTGTTAACTTTGCAAAAATCTAGAGAGATTTCACAACTGAAATTTCTAAGTTAAATCCTTAAATGGACATTTTCATTAAAAGCAAAAAAGAAGTATATATATTTGTATTTGCTAATATCTGTTATGTGAAGTATTAAAAGGCACTCTAATTGCCTTGTATTAAGTAAAAAATAAAGCTGTTATAGCACCACTGGTTTTCACAAGTGTAATTTTTGCATTTGCTATTTCTAGGAGCACTGCTAGGAGCTTTTAGTTTTGCCTGTTTTTTTGTTCTTAACTTTGATGCATAAGATTTCAGTAGCTCTAGAAACAAGTATGGAGTAGATATACTATTTTCAGGTAAATGAGGAGGTGCAAGATATTAAGGTAAGTGCTACATTAAACTTAAAGTTAGTAAATGAAGAGGTCTCTAGCAAGTGATTGGTTAACTGTACAAAGCATAACAAACTTCTCTTTATGTTTAAATCCCAACTCAAGTACCTGCCTCTGAATTTTTATTACACATATGCAAGTTGATGATAGTTCCTCCTTGCTAAAAACACCCTATACACTCATTTGATTTTGAACAGCAGTTTACAAATGAAAGCAGAATAATGGTGTGATTGCTCAAGGATAAACTGACACTAAAATGTTGTCTGCTACTGCCTATAGTATCACCATCAACCAAGTTCCAGTATCTAACCAATTCCTGAAGTTACACTCATCAGGAAAATTCGTCCTGATTAAAAGAAGTTAATTAGAATTTCACAGAATCACAGAATATGCTGATTTAGAAGAGACCCTAAAGGATCACCTGGTCCCATTCCTGTCCCTGCACAACATCATCCACAAGAATCACACCATATGCTTAATAGCATTGTCCAAATGCTTCCTGATCTCTGTCAGGCTGGGTGCTGTAATCTTTTCTGTGGAGAGCCTGTTAGAGTGCCCAGCCACCCTCTGGGTGAAGAATCCTTTTCTAATATCCAGCCTGAACCTCCCCTGACACAATTTCAGGCCATTCTCTGAGGTCCTGTCACTGGGTGACAGAGAGACAAAATCAGTGCCTGCCCCTCCTCTTCCCTTCAGGAGGAAGTTGTAACTTTCATGGGGTCTCTCCTCAGTCTCCTCCAGGCTGAACCAACACAGGGACCTCAGATGCTCCTCATTCAGCTTTCCCTCAGGGTCCTTCACCATCTGTGTTGCCCCTCTCTAATGGCTTCATTTTTTTTTTTTTTTACATTGTAATGATGCCTTATGAAAAATAAAAAAGCTAAAATCCTATATCTGTAATCCTGCAATTCTTTAGTGTATGAACTCCACATAGAGTATTAGCTACTGTTTTCCCATTTTGGTCAGACAAAGCAATTCCTCTTCAGGCCCAGGAATCAAGGACACCTTACTTTCTCAGGTCCTAAGAAATGTAAACAAAAGTGAGTTGCAGGGAGCAAACTTGGGGTAAATTACTTCATTACCTAGAGCTGTAATTGGAAGATAAAGCCCCAGTCTGCAAATGGACCAAACTTAAAGTATGAAAGCCCATGACCCATTGTCCATTTCTGGGTGTAGCCCCTGGGGGCAGCGGGGGGCAGCTTCATCTGCCTGAAATGTATCTTGAAGCCCCTTTGATAAATATAACTGCTTTTTGTTCTCCTTAATTTTGTCTGGCCTCTGTTTTTAGGTGGTCCCAAAAGACACCAGTGGCACCCAAACCTGTCCCCAGCACTGAAGGTGAGGCTGCCCCAGTGCAGAGCAGAACAGGACAATCCCCTCCCTTGCCCAGCTGTGATGCTGAGCCTGATGCACCCCAGGACAGGACACAGCTGGCCCTCCTGGCTGCCAGGGCACTGCTGACTCACGTTCAACTTGCCACAGACCAGGATCCCCCAGGGCCCACTCCTGCTGCTTTCTAACATCTTTTCCTCCAGCCTGTCTGTACAGCCAGAGTTGCCCTGCCCCAGGTGCAGAATCTGGCACTTTGAACTTCATGTGGTTGATGATTGCCTAGGCCTCTTAATTTCCAGGGTTTTCTGTTTTGACCTAGTGTCCAGCTGGCACCTCAGGATAAAGGACACCTCTAACATCTTGAATGTTCTCTACTCCCAGTGCTGGTGTTACAGAAATTAGTTTTAATTAAAAAAACAGAAAAACAATGAACCAAACAAAAAACCCCAGTGAAATAATTCTTGCACTCAAATTTTAAAAAAAAAGTGTCTTTTTAACTCTCTCTCCCCATTTTTCAGCCCATATTTTTTAGTTAAAACAAAAAAAATCTTCCTTTGAAAGAACTGTTGTAAGGCAATGTTCTGAACAATACACTGGTTCATCAGCTCTTGGTACCTTCAAGGTTTATTTGTAAAATGTAAGACGGGGGTCTCTGAAGTAGTGTTTGTTCCACCCTGAGAATGCTAAACGTGGCTTTGTTGGAGGGAGCAGTGTATGAGGACATGGATATGGCAGCTGGGACCTGTTACACTCCCTTAACTACAGCAGCCACATTCCATGTTCCCACCTGGGACACAAGCATAATGGCCCAGAGCTTGTTTTAGTGCTTTCTGTGAGATCTTAATGAACTTTAAAGCAGCAATAATCATTAGGCAACCTGCACTAAGACACTTCAGTTCTCAATTGCTCACTGCAGATCCATGATTAACATGGAGAAAATCCTCCCAAGTGCTCTGCAATTTATAGTCAATACCTATAAATTGCAGAAGAGGGTGCTCTGTACCACTGTATACAAAAAGAAGTTTGACTTCTTAGCCCATGTGCCCTCTGCCCTACTGCTATTCACTCTTACCAGCTTACTGGTTCTAAAGCAATTTGTTGTTGACTGAAAACAAAGACCTGCAAAATGAATACTGTACTTGGAAAATGGAATTTAATCATTTCAAAATTAAAATGAGTAAGAGCTTGAGCCATAAACACTAAGAATTAATGCTTTATGCTCATTTATTTAGCTTTCAACAGTCTGACAAAAAGTATGTCAAAGAATGATAGTACATGTAAATCAGTTGAGTCTGATGACACAATTGAACAAGAAGGGCTAATCACCTACAGCACCTTAAACAAATAATAAAATATCCAAGCCAAAGCTTGTGTGGATAACTCACAGTTTTGAGGCAGTGTTTGATGAACAGAAAAAGAAAAGACTGAAATGAGCCATAACAAGTTATTATGTAAAAAGTTTCATGGCAGAACTCATTAGGATACACTACCTAATCAGCCCCACTGTTACACTTAAGTGCAATTCCAGCAACACTGATGTTATACATTGCTCAGAATTAATATAAAGTACACCAGTGAGAAGTCTGATTAAAACATAATTTGTTAAGATACATGTGGGAGCTTTCCTTCTTAAAACTGTATGGAATAACTAAGATGTGAAATTATAAGAGGCATCAAAGTATGTTATAAACATTATACCATGCCTGGCTGGAATGCTGGACAAGAGCACTTAATTTTCTCAGTTTGGCAAGTGATTTAGCTGTGCAAAAAATCATGAAGAACTTAAGGATTAAAACAGAAGGTTAGTAATGCATGGTTTACATCACGATATGGCTCAAGTTGTTTGTCCTGGAGAGGGTAGGAACATCACCATAAACTTCTGTTTAACAATTGGTGTCAGAGTGCTGATTTACACTGCCAGTGGATCAGCATTTTGCATCCATTTTTTGTCATCTGAAGAACAGCTCATCTCATGAGGGTATGGGGGTCCATGTCACTTGCTGACAGCACTTCCATCTTGTCTCTTCTGCCGTCAGTTACATCCTTTAGAAGAAGGTTACTTCAGTGGTGAGCATTGCAGAGGAATCAGAAGCACGTTTTGCTGGGACTCCAAGAATCTGACACTGTCGCGCACTAAAATTAAATACGTGTTTAATTAGGACAATATTCCAATGAAAGGTAATACTTTTCTCAGCATGCATGCAGGTAACACAAGTGAGTTCTCTAGATTCATCATGTCTTACCAGCTGCCACAACTCTGGCATCTTCATGGGCACTGTGTCTTCCTGCTGCCCGCTGATCTGGGCTCTCGTTCCACCACAGTACATGGACTGAGAAAGTACAAATAAACTCAGCTGAGCACTACTATGCTGCAATACAACACGTACTCTACGTCCTGGCAATCTGCCTTCATCTGCTACAGGCAGTGCAGCTATCAGAAACAATTCTCCAGGCATGCCAGTGGTGGGATGATCTTTCACTGAGCCGTTGCATGGTTTGACTTTATTATCAGAGAGTCTTTTAATACCTGAGAGTATTTTAAGACTGGGGCAACTGGCTCAAGTCTATAATCCAATACACAATGCTGGGTTCAAGGACTTTTTACAGGGCTTCAGTGATCCACACCAACATTTTCAGCAAGCTGGCCAATCCTGATCCAGGATGGTGGCTTGCCCCTCTCCTCTGCCCCCTCCTATGTCAAAGTTTGTATCAGAAATTGATGAGTACCTGTGTTAAGTAATCCATATTCTGTGTGGAAAACACCGATCAGCTTGGTATATCCTGTGTTGATGTGAGCATTGATTGCAGCACGAAATGCTTCACCCCACAATGCTGGCCCACCAGGCTTCATCTGGAAAGTAACCCATTCATACACACCTAGAAGAAAAGGCAAACACTACCACAAGGAAGGAAATACAAATTAATAGAGCAGATCTTGAACCATGTCACATGGCCACGGTGTATTTGCTGTGAGACCAGTATAACGTTTCACTGTCATTTGGGGACAACAGGAAACTGCCCCTTCCTCCCAACAAGCACAAGAACTCACACCTTCCAGAGGCTCACAAGAGCTCAAGCTCACTAACAGCAGTTAGTTCAAGTGTCAGTCTGAGTACCAGGGCCCTGAAGAACAGAAGGCTTTCCACAAAGCCCAACTTTGCAATTTTCAATGCTGCATGGAGATTTTGAGATATTCAGACTACTTTGCAGATACCACAAAGATACCACAAGTGCTCATACTTGTTAGAGGGATTTGGGTGTCTGCTTGAGCAATGCTGGGTGTCTTTTCTAAGACTGGAGATGTTTTCTGCCATTTAAGTGGTTTATGACATTACAAACTCCTTTGACTTCTGGCAGTTGATCACAGTAAGATCTGACAGCATAACCAAAAGAGCAGGACTAGTTTAGCACCTCTGCTGTGCCAGGCATCTCCTTTCTTTGTAGAGAAATGGTGTAATTCACCAAAAAACCTCCAGTCCTGCTAAAAGTTACTTGTCTTCTTTCTGTTCAGGAAGTTACTTCAGATCACAATTGTTGACACAGTAATAGAAAGCCAGACACTTGCTACTTGGCAGCGTCTGGTGTCACTCTCCAGCAACAGGCTGGAGATAAACTGTAACAGTGTTTCAAGTTGTCTCTCCAGATTTTAGAGAAAACTGTTTCAAATTCAACAGCAACAGCATAAAATTCCAAACCCTGAATAAAGGAAATAAAGAACAAAGATTACTGTAGTTACACATGTGCTCAGGGCTGAAGCAAGGTCTGCTCCCTGTCACTTCATGCAAGAAAGCCTGCCAGTATTCATGAATTGGGGAACAGGCAATAGTACTAACATCAAATTTGCTACAGAGAGAATTAAAGTACAAAGAGACATGACTTCTACACCTAACCTGTGATTGTTACAAAAAGGGGCATAAGGAAGAACTGCAGAACCACAGCTCAGTCAGTCTCACCTCTGTACCTGGCAACATCAAGGAGCAGATCCTTGTTTGACTTTCACATATCTTTAAAGAAGTAGGAAATTTTTTACACTTTATGTGAAAGAAGCAGTATCAAAGCAAATTGATAAGAGGAAAATCTCTGTGAAAGAGAACAGCAGTTACCCAGGAAATGCCCTCTCACTGATGGACAGACAAAGGAAGTCTGGGATGGCTGCTCTGACCACTACTATGGCACTGCCATTTTGCATATTCATTTAGCAAGTCACCATCCTGATCATTAAGAACCTTGATGATCAGTCAGCTATTGATGTATGTTAGTGTAAAATCCTTCCAAAAAACTATCCCCCGTTGTGTTATGTCACCTTTTCCACATGGGTGCACATACACGCATTTGTTATGTAAAGGGTCATAAAACTGTGCAATACCTGGTTTAAACTTTAAGCCATTTTCTGTTAGTGTTGGTAGCTTTAATCAGGAAAAGAAAAGATAAGCTCACCCCCTTCCTTTGAAGGCTTCCCAAGCTGACACCAGGGCACCAGATAAGCAACCTCATTGTGCTGCTTCTCTACCAAGGGGAGAGCTGCAGAGATGAACTTTCCCTGCCAGTCTTTGTCATTTGCTAGTGCATGCCGGACTGCTGTTCTGTGGGCAAAATTATCTGTAAGGAAGGAAAAAATATCATGAAAAAATGCACATGATATCACATCAGACTCAATCAAAATGTATAATTGCAAGAAGGCAAACTACACTTAACTAATTTTGAAACTGATATTTTTAGGCATCATATTAGCTCAAGCAGATGTGGTAAGTTTCCTTTAAATTCTGCAAAACTTCCTTTAAAATCTGCTTTAGCTCTCAGATTAAAATGGATTCAAGCCAAATGGAATTTTCCAAGAAGGTTTACAAAAGAGTTAAAGTAAGTTAAGCAAGTTTACTGTTTAAAAAGATTTACACATGGCAATTGCAGGGACTACTAGATGTGGTAACAGTTACCAAGGATAAGATTTGGAGAAAGCACAGTGGATATGGAAATGAAGTGGAAAAAAATCAGAAGTAAGAGTCTATCAAGAAAAAAATTAATAAATGTGCTTTGGCTTATATAAAGTGACATTAAAAGTGTAGAAATAATGTTTGTGTGTTCAGTTACATAAAAAGATGTTAAATGCCCAAAAGCTAAACCATTTCTTTTTTTTTCCTTTTTCTTAATGGAAAACAAATCCACTTAATTAAGAGTGTGAATTTCAAGTGCTTAGGCTGCAGTGGCATCTTAAGCAATATATTTATGCAAACAGCCCCCAATATTACAAAAGAAAAATCTAGCATATGAGGATGGGAAGAACTTTGAGAAATATCAGTATCTTGGGACTAAGAGGTAAATATAGAAATTATGTAAGCAGGGATCTGATGAATCAAGGAGGAAGGATGTTGTAAACTTTGTTCATTTCTCAGATCATAGTGTGGTCCCGGGGTGGGGGGAGGAGCCACCACAATTAGACTGTAAAACACTGTTAGGAAACAAAAGATATAGGTTTTCTCTTAGTTTTGCATTTTAAAGGTTTCCCATAGATTTTTTTTTTTTTAATTTAAAGATAGTCACATTAGCCAAGAATAAAATGTTCTGAGAAGCAGGAGAATTTATAAATGCAAGTGAACTCAAAATACTGACAAATGAATGGTCCTCTCTTGAAGGAAAAGAAAGATATGGCTGCCCAGGTCATGAAAAATGTTAAGGTACTCAATGTATTTTTTTGCCTTGGTCTGCACTGGCAAGTGCTCCAGCCAGACCATGCAAGTCACAGAAGGCAAAGGCAGGGGCTGTGAGAATGAAGAACCACCTGCTGTAGGAAAAATCCAGGTCTGAGACTATCCCAGGAACATGAAGGTGCACAAATCAACAGAACTTAATGGGATACATTCATGGGTCCTCAGGAAACTGTCAGAGGAAGTGGCTAAGCCACAATTCATTGTATTTGACAAGCTGTGGCAGCCCATTTTTAAAAACGAACACAAGAAGAACTGCAGAACTACAGCTTGGTCAGTCTCACCTCTGTGCCTGGCAAGATCAAGGCGCAGATCCTTATGGAAACTATGCCAAGGCTCATGGAAGGCCATGAGGTGATTGGTGAGAGCCAACATGGCTTCTCTAAGGGCCAATTGTACCTGACTCATTTTGGCCTTCTGCAATGGAGTTACAGCTTTGGTGGATGAAGGAAGGATGAAGGATGACATCAGAGGAGCTGACAAAGATGATCCAAGCGCTCAAGCACCTCTCCTGTGAAGAAAGGCTGGAAGAGTTTGGGCTATTCAGCCTGAAGAAGAGAAGGCTCCAGGAAGACCTTACAGCAGCATTCCAGCACTTAAAGGGAGCCTATAAAAGAGCTGGAGAGGCACTTTTTATGAGGGCATGTAGTGACAGGACAAGAGGGAATGGCTTTAAACTGACAAAGGGTAGACTTAGAATCACAGGATGGTTTGAATTGGAAGGAACCTCTAAACATCACCTAGTTTCAAGCCCCTGGCAACGTGAGGGGACACCAGCCACACAGAGCTCCATCCAGCCCAGCCTTAAATACCTTCTGGCATGGAGAAATGTTTAGATAAGATATAATGAATAAATTCTTTACTGTGAGAATGCTGAGGCACTGGAGCAGATTGCTCAGAGAAGCTGTGGATGCCCTATCCCTGGAAGTGTTAGAGGTCAGGCTGGAGGTGGCCCTGAGCAACATGGCTGAGAGGAACCAAACAATTCTCTGATTCCAGGATTCAGCTCTCCAAAACAAAAGGGGTGATCCTTTAATCTAAACAGGTACTGCGGCCACACTGGACTTCAACGAGCACATTGCATCAATGTGTAGATACAACTGGACTGCAGCAGGCGCTCAAGGGGAATTATACAAGTATCACTTGTGTATTTGGAGAATTAACACAAGTATCCCTCGCTTGGGCTCCACAAAAAGCACAGCCAGCACGCCTAGTTTTTAGCATAATAGTCGTTTTTTTGGCTTACCTGTACCTTCCACGTCAGCACCAACTCCAACAAGAAAAAAAGTTCATCATACTGTAAAAACCGTATTGCTAGCAAGGTTAAAGTTGCAACAAAAACATTCTGCATGCCTGAGAAGTCAGACCTGGTGGAGAAGCCAGACCTGGCTTCCTACCTCAGAACAGGCCCACTGCACAAGGAGTTTAAGCATGCAAAGTGCATGCTCATTTTTTTTTGGGAGTGACTGGTACTCTGAGCTAAAATACAAGAACTATTATACATGCATATAAATACACACAGACTACATATGTGTGTGTATTTCCTATTCTCCATTAGCTTTAAAAGTTTCAAGACATTGGTGGAACTGACCCTAAGTTAAAAATATTTACCGTGAATGAAACACTCTGCCACAGTTCCTCTATCAGACCTGTTTTGAACAGAGAGTGCTGTTCAAGAACATCTGTAACTTTCTCATCCCAACACGTCAAAGTTGTCCAGACAAGCTCTGACGTGTTCCTGTCACTAGTCAGTACAGGAGCAATGTTCTGGGGGCACCTCCTTACAATGAGAGCAACCAGGAAAAGGCAGGTAAGCATTCCCCTCACCTTCTTGCCGAGGAGACAGGGGGCACAGAGGGAGCAGAGCGGTGCGAAGGGATGCTGACCGTACCGTACTTCCAAATGTGCAGCACCTTGTTCATGGCTCCCAGCTCCGAGTACCAGAACCCCACCAGCTCCGAGTGGGCAGTGCGAAAGTGAAAGTACTTGCTGACCATTTCCAAAAACTCCTTCATCTTCGCTGGCTTAATATCATATGTGCGAATTTCATAGAAAATGCCATTATTCTGTCTGGGCCCTGTAGCAAGGCGTACCTGAAAGAAAATAGTAAGAAAAAATAGTAAAAATCATTCTCAAGCCAGAAAGTTGTATTCTGTCTAATTTTTTTTAATTAGCGCAATACTACAGAACCATTTGTTACTGCAGGTTGGGAGAGGGGTACTTTATTTCACAACATCCGCTACAAAAGAAGTATCTTTTCAGACTTTGCTTTGGAAGTAGCTCCAATGTGCATTATTTGCTGCCACTCCTTTTGGCAATGGCTGTAATGTGTCTTTCTTTTGATACACTCAACTGTTTAATTATTAGCTCATAACAAAGCAGAATTCTCCTTTTCTCAACCTCTTCTTCAGCAAGTCAGCAGCAAGACGCATTTGGCTAAAAACATTATTCAAAAGCAAGGCTGCTGAGATGCCACCAAAGAGGAAGCAACACCCATATCTGTCTGTGGTGCACTTACCCAACCAACTCACGCTACTGCATCGTGTTTTTCCACTGACAACCACATACCAGTACTGGCAAATTACATATTATTGGCAAATGAAAGAAGAAGATACCAACACTAAAGAAAGAGTGACTCTTTCCAACAAAAGATTGCTTAAGTTCACATCCTAGCCTTTTATTGGCTGCTTCCCAAAGGCTGATCAAGAACAGTTTTTCTGTTCATATTAGATAAAACTCTTTGGGAGTCCCAGACTAAGTTACTATTGCAGTTGCCTCAATAACCCGGAAGATGCTACTCACCCCTCAAATAAAACCTGAAAAATTAGGGCCGAAACACAGCTTTGGCCTTAGCCCATGTTTGCACAGAGGCAGCTACAGGATGGATTTTGGACATATCCTATTTCACGTGAATCTGCAGACATGAGCACCATGCAACTCAAGCCACAGAACAGAATTGTTTATGTTTAAAAATTACTTTAAAATCATCCTATCCACTGTGAATCCAGATGTGCCACATCCACCACTAAACCATATCCTCAAGCGACAAATCTACCTGTTTTCAAACACTTCCAGGGGTGGTGATTCCACCACTCCTCTGTTTCAGTGCTTTACAACCCTTTCAGTGAATAAATTTCTCCTAATATCCAATCTACACCTCTCCTGGTTTAGGCAATTTGAGGCTGCTTCCTCTAATTCTGTCACTTGTTACTTGGGAGAAGAGCCTGACCCTCCTCAGCTGCCTGCACTTTCAGGTCGCTGAATACAGAAGGTGAAAAACAAAGGCTTTGTTTCTCAAAGGCCCTTTGCACTATGACACATCCAGTATTGGCTTCCATGAGTCACAGCTCCTTGGGGCTGTCATAAACCTTCACAGGATTCTGATTGAGTATGGAGCCTGCAGGAGCGACCCATTCCACACTGGATTTCTGTGGGAAATGAAAGGCCCTGAAGGTTTCTCCTGCTTAGACAGGCACTGGGATACTGCAGGACCACTTCTGTACCAGAGAAGGGCAATGGAGCTGGTGAAGGGTCTGGAGTACAAGTCCTGTGAGGAAGAGCTGAGGGAACCGGGGGTGTTTAGCCTGGTGAAAAGAGGCTCAGGGGCGACCTTATCACTCTCTACAACTCCCTGACAGGAGGCTGTAACCAGCTGGGGGTCGGCATCTTCTTGCAAGCTGACGACAGTGACAAGGTAAGAGGGCATAGTCTCAAGAGACAGCGGGAAAGGTTCAGATTGGGCATCAGGAAGAAATTCTTTACAGACGGGGTGATGGGACATCGGAATGGGTTGCCAAGGGACGTGGTGGAATCGCCGTCCCCCGAAGTGTTTAAGGAAAGGCTGGACGTGACGCTTGGTGCCACGGTCTGGTTCACAGGGCGGTGCTGCTCGAGCAGAGCACTGTGGGCTGGACTCACTGATCCCAGCAGCCTTTTCCCACCGAATCGATCCCGTCACCCGGGGGTGGATCCCAAAGGACCCCACGCGACAGCGACAGGCCCCGCGCGGAGGGAACGGCCCCGCCCGCCCCCGCCGCTACCTGAGGGCCGGCGCGCGGCAGGGCCTGGCGGGCGGCGGCGGCGAGCGGGCGGCGGAGCAGCGCCGGCGGCAGCATGGCGGGCACGGCCCGGACACGGACACACAGACACAGGCACAGGCACCGCCTGCCGTGGGGGCGGCACGGGGGGCGGCACAGCCGCTGGGACCGCCCCTGCCGCCCGGCCCGCCGCCTGCGCTCCGCGGCCCCGGTGGGCGGGCTGGGGGCGGGCGGAGCGGCGTGCGGAAAGCATAGCTGCGGTGGTTTTCTGCTCAGCTGGAGATGAAGCAGGTCGGTGCTCAGCTTCCCCCTGCCCCTCCCTTTCCCACATCGGTGGAATGCGGAGAAGAATTGAATTAAAACTTGTGTGTTGACATAAGAAGAGGTTAGTAATTGAAATAATAACAACAACAAGCGCGCCAGTGCAGTTGCTCACCCCCACTGCCTCAGCCAGACCCCCTGTCCGAAAGCAGATGATCCGCCCTCGCAGGTTACTGCCCCCATCTCGAATAGCCGGCATGACGTTCTGTGTGTGGGACATCCCTTTGGTCAGTTCGGGTCACCTGCCCCGGCCACGCTCCCTCCCACTGCCATCTGCATGCCGCCTCCTTGGCGGAGCATCAGAGAGGGGGAAAAAAAATATCCTTGACGTAGGATAAACACGACTTGGCAAAATACCAAGCCATCAGTATGTTATCAACAGCATTCTTACTCCAAATCCAAAACACAGCCCTGTAATAGCTACTGAGGAAAAATTAACTCTACCTTAGCTGTAACTAAGGGCAACAGCTGAGAATTGCTCGTTTAAATTATCCGGCACGGGTGCCTGAAATGTGGTATCTGTGCCTCTGCCCGTGCACCTGAATACAATAAAAAGTATCCTAGCTGCTTGAGGAGACCTGTTCCTCACAGGCTACCCTGGGGCAAATCACTCAGTAAAATCACCCACACCCCAGTTTGACCAAACTTCAAACTGATCACACTGATCCTCCTTTGTAGAATCAAACTTAGAATGGTGCAGATACAAATCCTTCATCAGCAGTAGTCTCCATAAGAAAGTCGCATGGCAGTCTTCTGTGGCATTCTTTAGGATGAAACCAGAGGTGCCAGCAGTGACAGCAACAGGAACTCCCACCTGGTTACAGCTCTGGGCCCAGTTGCGTACTTCTTCCATCCTCACAGTTACCAAGGGATGAGATTTGTTGCCGAGCCTGTATCTTTGCAGGGCCAAATATTGACTAAGATGAACCTATAGATAAAATTTCTTCTGTTATCAGTGCACTCTAAAGTTCTACCTTGGGAGACAAATCAGCTTATAGCAAAGGATACCTTATGGAAGACTACCTAAATTTACAAGTCATCTTTTATGATTCCTATTAATAGGGGCAGCACTTTCCTTCTTCTACACCAAATAATTGATTTTGAAGGTGTCTGCATGGAATTAAATGTGATTAGAACAATTACAAATTCATGCCTATGGAGCTTTCATGCTTTTTCTCACAATGAACAAATTTTCATTTTGTTAAAGACAAATTCAGGAAGAAAGATTGTCTAAATTAAAATATGATTGAAAAAGTTGTTTTAACATATTAAAAGAGTATTGCGGAAAGAATGAAGCATCTACATTGTGTATATGTTATATGTTGTTTTGCAAGTGGTTGCATTTGTTACAATTTTTTGCAATATGGCATGAAATAAGTCTCAGAGTTTCTACAGCAGAATCACATAATAACAGAATGACATGAAGTGTGATTACTGACACAGTTATTGCCACTTTAAAATGGGTTTAACAGGGAAGGTGTTTTTTTCATTTAGGAAAATTGTGTTTCAGCTAAAGACAAAGAATGAGATGGCAAATTCCAAAATATTTAAACTTCTCCATTGTTTTCTCATTGTATGGTTGAAGTGATGCTCTTCATAACCATGTTGTGGTGGAATATTCCTTCACATTTTTAAGAGATTTTATTTCTATTGTTTGAACATTTTCTGTGTTGCTTTCTCATCAGTTAAGTTCACGCAAGCCAGGATTTGAAGTGAGTAGTGATAAAAAGCAGGTTTTGTTCTTGCTAACTTCAATAGCCAAGGAGAAGCTTTGGTTCTATATTTATTTTTGTGTAGTTGGGGAATAGAAATGTGATCATGATTTTCGTAACTGAGCATAACAGTTCAAAACAGTGCAGAGTTAAAATGTACAAAACTGCACTGGAATTCAATGAAGGTCTGAAATGGTTCCCTGAAACAAGTCAGTGAATGATTTTACACAGCAAGCAAGTTTGAGAAAACTGCAGTCAAGGAAGTGACTAAGAGAAAATTTGTTGAGAAGACTTCTTTCAGCTCTGCGATTTTGCCTGGAATTTGAGTTTGCTATACTTCCTGGTATTTTCTCATTCATATTCTTCTAGAAGTCCGTGGGTATCTCTATCTTTCTAGGTGGATGAAGAGAGATGATTGTAGCTCCAACTCCTGTCAGCCACTCAAAAGGCTGTTTACCAATACACAGAACGGTGAATGGGAACTGTGCTTCACACACAGCTCACAGATGGCACTGAACATCTGGGAATGACAGTGTTAATCTTGTGGAAGAACTCCTACTGAATAGTATCCTGGTTTTGACGAGATGTTTTTAGTTTGGTTGTGAATTCATGAATCCTGTGCTGTGTTCAATTTATGTAGCTGTGATTGACAGAGCTGCCCAAGTACAAGAGGTTTATTAAAAATTTTGCTTTCTATTGGAAGCCAAAGCTCCATGGAGATAAAATGTAAGAAGGTGATTTGTGCACGTTGTAATCCCTGCATGAAACATTTTCATCCATTCTCTTTTTCCCAGGGAACAGGAAACACTCTTAATCTCATCTGTATATGTCTTATGAATGTGGGCAAGGTGTGGGAAGGGGTTATATTCCATATGAGATGGGGTAATGGAAAAAAGGTACCAAAGGTTCAATGCATTCAAAAGCATCTTAAACTTCCTTTGTGATATTTGCTTAAATGCAAAGTAACTCGGAGTTTTGGAAAAGGAGGAAGAACAATACCTGTTCCTTAGCTAGGGGGATGTTCCCATTTGCTTCCAGCAAATCATAGCTTCCAGTTTGCTATTGCATGAATGATAAAACAAGGACGTTTCCTTCTATTTCTCCATAAATCTTTCAGCTTGAATTCCTTTCTCAGAAAGGCGGTTTTCAAAAGTACATGGTATAAATACAAGGGTGTATATATATATATATGGTATATATAAAAGGGTATAAAGCACCATGCCTTTTCTTTCAGTAGCAGTAGGGTTTCCATTATGTAGTGCCGTGCTGCTTGTAGGCTTGACAAAGGAGTCCAACAAGCTTGTTTAGGTTCTTAGACACAGGCTTTTTGCTGTTAGGTTTTCACAAATCTCTCATACTGAGTGCTTCCCTTACTCTCTCTCAAGCTCCTGCTTTGTGAGCAAGCAACAAGTGGTTTCCTGCTATGCACACAAGGCAACATTCCTGAATGTAATGCAGCCTCTTGGTATGTTCCCAGTAGGCCAGAACATGTAAATATCCTCTGGTTTTGCTCAGCTGTTCCATATGAAAATGTGCATAACAACTTAGCAAATTTGCTATTTTCTTCCCTGGCTTTCCTAGCCAGTATGCATTCCTCCTCTCATTAAAACAATCTGTATTGTGTATAAATATTTATTGTGTAGAGCTGATTAGAATGCCTGAAAGAACCAATGTCATCTTTGTGTTTAGCAGGGGTAAGAGTCACGTCAGCGTTCTTTGTACCGAGGGCCTGGGGACAAGGGTGAACCAGAGTCATATGCAGGTGCCCTACCAGGCCGTGAATGAGCACAGAAAAAATGGGTTCCATGTTTTTGCTTTGCTGGAGAAGGCAGCCGGACAACAACGTACCCCTTTGTCTCTCTGAGAAGCCTGTCTGTGTTGCTCCCTCTGGATTTATCCACTCCACACCCTATGTGCTGAGATTTAACACATTCCCTGACCACGCCCAGGAGTGTGACATGGAGTCTGACGTTCCCTGACATGGAGCCCATCAGCTCTCTTGGCCTGCCTGAGAGACTGTCTTCCAGAGCTGCACAGCTGAAAGAAAAAGGCAGAACAGGTGCTCATGGCTATGTGGAAGGGAATTAACAAGCTGCTTCATACTGCCTGGGTTTTTTTTGAACACTTAAGTCTGATGTTTGTCATCACAACACTTTGTGTCAATGCTTGTATCAAATCTTGGAGGAGATAAATTCTACTCTATCAAAATGCTCACTGCTCATCTTTTGAGTAGCCGTAGTGCAAACCTGGTAGCAGCTATGTCCATTTGAATTATGCTCAAAAGAAAACATTCATATGTTGCCTGTTCTTTTTTTAGAAGGCCTGTTTCTTGCACACTTTATTAATGGATTTTTCCTTTCTTTTTATTTCCTGGGAAATCTGTAAAAGTTTAATGATTCCAGAAGAAGGACATGATTCCAGTTAAAGACAACACACACAGAGAAATCCTCTATTTGTTTTTGTACAAATGGTTTTATCCAAAACTTCTGAATTATACATATTAAAAATCTCTTCCCTGTCAACAAGCCAAAAATATTACAATATTAAAAAATGGTATTAATTGTTTATGCTTATTGTTTGATCATTCTAATGGCAGTTTTTCCTCTCAGAATATCTACTTGGCCTTTGGCAAAT
Source organism: Melozone crissalis (assembly GCF_028551555.1). Lineage (NCBI taxonomy): Eukaryota > Metazoa > Chordata > Aves > Passeriformes > Passerellidae > Melozone > Melozone crissalis. The sequence goes on along the minus strand of NW_026535783.1, from coordinate 30,479,805 downwards.
GATATTTTTAAAAGCTGAGGGTGAAATATTCCTTTCAGTAAATCCATTTTTAGTTAATTGGGAAAAAACGAATGCTCTGCTTGCATGTCTTCACAGATGGGATGACATAAGGTAGCTTCTCACACTATAGATATTTAAAGCACGATGCAGCTGAATACTTGGAGGCCTTTGCCACAAAGAGCATTGAAAGGATTCAACATGAGACAGAGGCTTAACATGAGGAAGACCTAGCTGGCTGACTTTTTACTTCACAGGTACTAACTAGATCAATTAACATTTTCCCTAATAAAATTAAGACCTTAAATTATGCTGATAAATCACCTAGATCCTCTCTCCTTAGTTAAAACTCTTGACAGGCTTCTCTTACTTGCTTCTCCTTTATGTGTATGACAAGATTTCCTCTGGAAGCAGAAGACTCTAGGATTTAGTCAAAGTTGCACTTGTATTCTTCTTGTCTCATATGGAGCACCAACATACACACTGAGACAAGGTATTTCTATTTCTTTATTCTAGTTTGTGCAAAGTATGAGCTAGGTGGTGACCCCCAAAAGGCCGGCTCCCCAGTCATCAAAATTTTTCACAATTGTACAATTTAGCAAACAAAGAAATCACAGTTCATTGGCTACAAATTACACAGTTCTCTTATTAATTAGTATTATGCCTTCTACTGGTTAAATGATTATCTCTCTTGTCATAATAGTTAGTTCACATGCACAGATTTCTTTTCTTTTGAGTCCGTAGGTTTGTTTAGTTCATGGGCTGTCAGTCGGTGGTCCCCATCTCCCTCTGCCAGAATTACTTTTTACTAGTTGGAGCTGGTCTCAGCACAGTTGCTGTGTTTCCTTTATTAGTTTCTTCCTTATCTTAGGAGTCAAGCCAAAAGTCCCTGTGGCACATAAATTCTGCTTTGTTTTTGTCCACTATCAGTGGTACATCCTTCTCCCCAAGCTTTGTTAACCTCCCACTAGCTCTGAAATTACTGAAGCATGTTAAGCTTTAGACAAGGCAGTTGTACCAACAAGTAATTTGTCTTTCTACTCCTGGACATCATTCTGAACCCATGTTCTCTTGAAAAGAACTAAGATGGCAACTAAATATTGTTTTATGATAGACTCTAACATCTCTTGTATGAAAGCATGTAAGGCCAGGTACCACAGATCATTATTTCAGGGCCACTCTACCATTCCTTGGTTCCATGTTCTTGTGTCTCCTACACAGAGACCTGGCCATATTTGACTCGGGAGAAAGCCGGAGTGGTTTCAGCTGAGGAACAATATTGTGCCTCCTAACCTCTGAATCTTTCTGAGGCCTTATGTCATAGAGGAATCAAGCAAAAATGCCCCTTGCCTCAGATTTTTATAAAGGAAGAGAGAGTCCAGTGTAAGGCAGGTGACAGGAGAAGGCACCTTCTTACCTTGCAGTGTCATGCCAGGCCCAGCCCGTAGGTGGAGGAAAGACACAGTCCTTTGCCGGCATAACAAGTGTGTGCGGGAAGGGTGTGACTGACCCTTGCGCTGCCCCAAGTCTAAGGACAGCACTGCTCATTTACTGTGAGACTCATCAAGCTGGGTGGAGATCCACCAGTGCTGGCACATAATAAGCGTCTCATTTTTAGAGATTTTGTTCTTTATTTCTTTTTCTGTGACCCACTGTAATACCAGTAATACTACTTATGAGACTGACCCGTGCAGCCTGCAGCGAAAGTCCCAATGCCTGTGTTAATGAAGGATGGCTGCACTTGGCCTCCTAGAGGCTAGTCTTCTCCTAGAAGATTTTTTAAAAATGAAAAACCAAAACCAGTGAGATTTCTAAGCAAGGTTTAATAACTCCAGAAGCTCACCTCTTCTAATTATTGATGTATTGCTTAGACAAACATTTCTTTCTTGTAGAAAAGCAGCCTTGTCCCACTTGCCTGGAAAAGTTATTCCTTTTTCCACTGTCTGTAAATAACCTCTTTCAAGGCTTCCTTTGCCTGAAGTTGCATTGAAATGAACACTGATAATAGGAGTCTGTTTCTGCCTTGGTTCCTTTTCCCTCAAGCCTTAAAAAACTTGCTTTTCTTGGTATTGCAAGATGAGAGGTTCCCTGCTATACATCTCTTGCCAAAATTCAGGAGGCACTACTGATTTTTAGGGTAATGAGCTGCAGGTTGGTGCTAATCACACAGGGCAAATTTGCAGCAGTACTTGTCAACTACCTCAGCATCTATCCGGCATGGTGCCAGCCCTGTCTCTGTCCTTGTGATCTGCATGCTTGTGCAATGGGCAGAGCTGAAGGCTGAACTACTTCATCTACCTGTGAGTGAGCTATGGTTAACACAGGTTAAACATGCTGAGCTGGATATAGCTCAGTTAAATAACCTGATGGGGTCCGAGGATGGAGACTGGGAGCATTACAGACAAGTTCTGCCACCATGCTCCTCAAAGCAGTCCCTAGAGTGGTACTAAGCAGAGGAGCTGAGATTAAACCTCAGCACTCCTGCTACCACACAGGAGTGGCTGTAGTGCAATGAGTGGACATGCAATGTGAAGAATGTTTGCAAGTGGGCTTAACTCACCTCGGGATTGTTAATTTACATCAGTGCCCACTCCCTTTAAAAAAATACAGGCTACTTTTTTCTTGCTTACATCTACTTACGTGGGATATATTCTTTCAATAAAAAGTTGAATGAAGTTAGTGTCCTTTAATACGCCCACACTATTTCAGAAAATGCTCTGAAATGATGTTCTCTGTGGATGCTACTGAAGAGACCTGTCTCTTAGAATTTAATGTATTAAACCCAGAACAAATCAAATCCTTCATCTTTTAGGTTTGGAAATGTGTATGAAGCTTTGATACAGAGTCTCTCAGCTAGCACAGCTAAGGGAAAGTGATTTTATGGAAAGTTCCAGTCTGGAGAAAAAAGTCTCATCAGTAGGTGTTTTTAGTGGTTCCATGTAGATCTCTCCTACAGTGAAACAAGAATAAAAACAACCACCTACACTGGAAAGGATTCTGTTAATTGTAATCAACTTGTAGGAAGGAATACACCTATTATGGAGAGAATTCTCCCAGCAGGCTTGGATGGCTTGATATTGGGAAATTCATAGGCCACTGCAATGTTAGGCAAATTGGTTTAATCATTCACTTGGAGAGCTTCAAATATCAATACTTACCCAGGGGATTCCTGGTATTCTGAAGTCCTGAACTTCCCCTTGTTTACTTGGAAGCTACTGACATCCCAGTGGTTTGATGTAGTCATCTTGAAGAACCTTGATCATTTTAAAAACACCTGGAGTATTTTACAAAAAAATTGAAATAACTTCTAAAAGAGGACACCTGTCCACCTGGAAGTGTTTTGTAACAGTGAGGTCTTCTACCAGAATTTACAACATCTGCACAATCTCCAGCTTTAAATTACTTTGGCCATCCTTTGCTCAGTAAAGCAAGTTGTTATTTCTAGAGCTGTCTGTCAAGTGAAGGAGCTGTGAACTGGAATTCAATTTGACAGACAGACTGGCAACAGCAGAACCTGAGTCTGAATCTAGGTATTTCTAGCTCCATGTCCCCAAAAATTTATAGTCTACAAGCCCAGAACATTTTCTTCACACTTGGTAGCTCCAGTAATCACTGCTCAGGTCTAATGAGAAGGTCAGCTGTTGCATTTTTGCTTTATCTGGCTGCTAGGCCTGTCTCAATGCAAACAAGTTACACAGGCAGCAGGACTTACAAGGAATGCTGAACAAAAGCCAGGGTTGTTTTAATTTAGAGAAGAGGTAACTTGGGGGTCATACAATCCTTGTTCGTGTAATTACAGGAGTGCTTCAGGAGAGAAAGGTATAATCTGTTGTCTCTCCTGGATAAGATAAATGCAGCTGGCTGAAATTACAGGAAGGGAAATTTAGATTAGATGTTTTCCACTTGTTAAGATAGTGACACATTTGAAAAGAGTACATGGGAGAAAGAAGGATATCCAGACCCAAAAATAATAGGGATGGTTAAAATGGTGTTCATGCATTCACACAGCTGGTATGGGCTAGATTAGCATCTTTATCCTGTGAAATATGGACTACAGAGTAACAGTCCATGAGACAGACGTACATGGGCCATGCAGCTTGCAAGGGCAATGGGAAAACAGTCTAAAGATACCCCTCAGTCTGCACCTAGCTCCCTACCTCTGCCCCCTACTCTGAGGCATTATTTGACATTTTGGGACCAAAAATACCAGTTTGTAAAAGCTTGGTCAACACTTTGGCGAAATGCTGAGTAGTTTACCCATGTGTTGCCATCCTTGTTAATCACCCTCACATCCTGTAATGTTTAATGGCTTGTAGCCTTTTCTTTTCCAACTAAAGAAAGTTGTGACATTTTTGAGCTACTTGACTTTCCAGGTTTCCCCCATACATCTTGTCTAAGACAATGTTGACTCCTGTGAGAAAGTAACTTGTATTTATAGCTAAAGATTTTTACAGTGGTTTGATAACAGGCAGCTACTGCCAAGAGCCAGTCCTTTTTCTCTGAGCCTTCTACATTTTGAGTGACTACCAAAAGGATGTTTCAAGATTAAACATTGGAATGCATCTCTGCCCTCTATATGCCCTGAAGAATTTCTTGCTGGGATGGATGCAGACTTGGGAAAGGGTGAAAAAAACTGAATGCTGTGCCATAACTCCGCTCTGCTGACCTTTTCATTATTTTTTATCTGTGATGTTGGGACAGCAACTCAGATGTTCATCAAGCAGCTGCCCTTTGGTAACCAGGAGCTCTTCCCTCTGCTAGCTAGGAGAATGAAGGAATCCTCTAGTTAGAGCAGGCAGGATTTGAAAGGGACCAATTGTGGTGTTAGTGTTGAAGCACTAAACTATGGCCTTGTTTGCTTGCTGACAGGGCACATGTATCACAAGGAACTTCTGCCAATGGTAACATTTTGTGAAGTCTGTCTTCCTACAGATTCACTCTTTTGGGCATATCTTTTGCACTTGTGTCAGTATTTCCCATCTCCTATTTGTGTCGTGCTGGATCACTTTGGCAGGGAAAAAAATACATAGATGAGTAAATCTCTGGCCAATACTGATTGCTGCCCAAAGATATGTACTTCTCCCTGTCTTTGCCTTGGAACAAGTATAAATAAAGTGCTGATTTCCATTAAAATAATTTTCCCTGAGACCTCTGTCCTACATTTGTTTGAATTAGCTAACCAGTTCAAAAATGCTATGGGAAGCAGACAGATGAACAAACAGATAACAGGTTGCATAACCCCATAAGCTTTTGTTTTCTCAGAAAACCTAGCTAACACAAGAACTATTAAATCAAATTGTTGCTGTCTGTGTGTGGGTCAAGTTAGGCACTCAAGAGAAAGCTTGTGCCTCAAAAACCATGAATCCAGCAGACTCCTTGGTGGAACACACACTATATGAATATGCTTATATTTTAATATTTATAGGTTTTGGTTGGGGTTTTTTTGTGTGTCTTTGGTGAATATAAATTTCCTGTCCAGGCTGAATTGCAGTTCAGTGTTCAGCATGGCTCTCAGTACAGCTTCAGGAGACTGTGGGCAAAGGAGATAAGGACACCCTTGTGGCTGAAGGGCAGGATTGAGTACAGAGGACTGGGATTGGTCCCATCTGTGATGCTGCCTTCTTTTGGGACTAGCGGGAGAAGCTAGGGCAGTGGGTATCAGGCTATGGTGGGAGGGCAACCACAGAACCTCAGTACCAAGTATTTCCTTCCAGGGCACCTTTATTGGCTTCCTTGTCATTAACATTTTAGAAGTTGAACATCAGCTTCTAAAAAATATCACTTAGATTGAACTGTGAACTTTTTGGGTAAAGAGCAATGCTAGCAAGCATTTTGTTCTCTCTCATGGGGTACACAGTACTTACATTAATAGTTTTGGGTGGTCTGTACTGTACCTTATTTACTGCAACATGCTCTAGTCTTCAAAAGCATTGCACTGTGTTCCTTTTCAGGATGGCTTTCATCCTCCACTGCACTCCAATCATATGAGTTTTCCCCATAGTTGTCCAGTCTACCACTGCTATCCCATTTGAAATACATAGTGCCATATCCTAAAGATGACTCCACTCCATATATGGAGGTTTTGACTGGTGATTTGTCTTGTCTTAAAGAATATCTTGGTGGCTTGAGATCCATTAGTTGTAGGTAGAGTTGTGTGGTGTGTATACTACAATCTGCCAGGTCTTTTATGGGCTCTGATCTATAGGAAAACCCATGATTGTGGTGGCTGTTATGGCAGATTATATCCCTCTGTTCACTTCTACTATCTTCCTCTGCTGGATCTGCAGCCACATACTTAAGCCAGATTAAAATGCTGGAGTCTATACCCAACCCCTGCCCAGTCTTGTAAAGTAGTGTTTGGATCCCAGAGATCTTCTGACTTTATTGATTTCAAACATGGCTTCCTAAAGAGTATGAAAGTCCTTTGACAATATTTTTTTGCCAGGTTACCTCAGTGCGCATAGCACAATGAGTCTTTCCATGTATTTGAATGTTTCATGTTAGAAGAAACCCTTGTTGAGATACTTGTAAGTCTTCAGGCTGCATCAAGTGCAGCTGTATGGCTTGAGGTCCATAGCCTCAATACAAATATTACCTTTGTGATGTACATGTTCCATTCAAAAAATGCATTCCCTGCAGGAAATGCAGGGAGAATGCAGGAAATGCAAAAACAATTCCTGTCATGCCACCAGATGATTTGGTAGTTGTGTGTCATCATAAGCCTGCAGTGTTTGTTTTCTTTAGAGATCAAAGCCATTATTTAAGTAAGTTACTTCAGCAATAATCACATTCCCATAATGGGAAGTAGAAGGAATTTCCATTGTACTCTTGGCTTTTGCTAACATCCAGTGCAAATCTGTTTGCTTTTTATAGGTGTATCTAAAGAACTGCTGGACGAGTTCTTTGGAAAAGCTGAGCCCTTGTATTTTACCTACAGAAAAAACAGTGATCTTCTCTTGGTATCAAGGAAGACACTAACATATTTACAAATACTGACTTGCAAAGAGAGACAAAAATCTTCCATCCAGTTCAGAAAATCCTCTCAAATTCAAATCCAAGATGTGAGATTTAATAAAATCTGAGCTCATTGATTGAAAGGTTTTCCCCATTCAAGAAGGGGGATGAAGGGACAAACCTGAGTGCCTCAGGAATATAATTCTCTTCTTTTTCCATGCAGTTCCAACAAGCCTAGGCAACCTAGGGAAATTCAGGCCCTCCCTGACACTTATTCCACAGAGCTCACTCCTGAAGCAGCTGGGCTGGCTGGCTATTTTGTGGCCACTGCAAATGTAGATGCATTTAACACAGTTCTTGACCAGCTAAAAATGTGAATGTGGATCTAAGATCTTTGGGTCCTGGATTTAAAAAGTAGTGGTGTGTCTGTCTAGTTTAATGTATGTGACTACCTGCAGTGGGACTGAACCGTGTATTTAGTGGGGACTGAGAGGCGCCTGGCTGAGAGACATTTGGTTTATTGCCATGCAAAGAGCAGCCTTTTCATATTGAGTGTAACACTCCCATGCATCTGTGGTTTGATCGGGTCATTTAACTTCTCTACTTTGGTTGTTTCATCTGAGAAGTCAGATTGCTAGGACTTGCATTTTTGACAAGTGGTGCTGGAGGATTAACTCGTGAGTGTGCATTCTGGACTTCAGACAAGCTTGAAAAACTTTTATGAAGATTGCTTGTCCTGTACTTGAACACACTTGCACACAGCCTTATCCTGAGCACAGCTGACTGTTTGCTACTAGTATGTAAGGCAGTAAAGGCTTAATGTGCTCAGTAGGATTGGAATCAGACTAAAAATTTACTTTTAAGACAGCCATTGAAAATCCAAAGTTTAGGAAGAACCAAGAGAGACTCCAAAGGCTGAGGCAAGCAGGGATAGCTTTCCACTGATTCCAGCAGGCTTTGAATGAAGTCTGTATCTCCCACAACTGGCTCAGTAGTTATCATTCCTCACCAAACATACTTCTTAATCTTCTGCTTCTCTCTGAAAACAGGAATCCAGGAAGTTCTTCAAGCCAGAAGAGACTATTTCTGATGTCAAGAAAAGGGAAGAAAACAGCATGTTGCTTCTGTACCTAGCTATCAAATCTAGCATTCTAATTAAAATATATATAAATGGGCAAAAATGTGAAAGATTGGAACACATACTTGTGGAACCGAGCAGATTTTTCCCTTGGAAAAAAGGGTATTTGATTGATCTTGAGATAATTAGGGAGTTGTAAATCTGGCTTGATGGAATTGTAAGAAGTCAATATGGCAGTGGATGAAAATAATCAAGATTTTGCAAACAAAATAAATAAGGATTTTTGAATTTGAGGAAGTCAGGAGCAGCACATTGTTCCACCTGTAGGTGCCGCATCCAAATGGTTGTGGTGGGTGATAAGGACCAATAAATGATAGGCAAGGCCCACCAACACCCTTGGTTGTTCACATAAAACTTGCTTTGGAGGAAATTGAATCTCCATGCTAGAGTATTGCATTGTCCATTTCATGCCTTCTATATTTCTGGTGAGGATTTTCTGGAAATAAGGGGAAGGGAGAGATAGATGCTGTATAGCAGCTACTCTGAATTTTAGTGCAAGCATCTAGGGTGCAGAGGAAGATACATGCAATAGTGAAAACTAATGCTGCAGGCCATAGCACAGGAGCAGGTAAAAGCTGCTTTACTCGGTGGTGGAAGAGTAAGGCTGAAGCAAAGAGTAGGGGGAGCAAAGGTGACAAGAGCAACTAATTTGAGGGGAAAAAGGTAGGAAAAAAAAGTTGAAATGCAAAATGATGCTCCTTGGCTAGAGCATTCTGTCTGCAAAGGATATGCCTGGTTACATGTGGCATTTGGCACAACTGCAAAATGGTAGGAACAAATGAGAGTGGGGCGGGTAGGAACTTCCTACATCTTTCCTGCTGGTTCAAGTAATATGAAATGTCAAGTTTGTGCCCTTGTCTCATTGATGAAATGTTGGCTCTAGGCCATCAGCAGGGAGGTAATTAACAATTACCTGGGGAAAGAGCAATACTAATAAGATAAATGATTGCTAAGGAGATAGGGAGTGTGAGTTTTGGGATATATGGCAGTGGGGCTGAGACTCTTCACCAATAGGGCAGCAGTGCTACAGAGCAGGAGACCAGCAGGACTGAGAGCTCCAGTGTTGGGGTATGGGTTTGAGTGCTGTAGCAGCCAGGGCTGTAAGGAGCAAGAGGTGGAGTTTGGTTATGAGGAAATTAGGTGGTACAGGAGACAGTGGACATTTAGAGGAAGCATGCTGACATTGATTTTTGGAGAGGGTAGAGACAGAGATGAAAAGTTTGAGAGAAGGTCTGGTGGAAATTGAATCAATTTTGGAGAAAAGCAAGAAATTGTAGATTTACATGAGATGAGAGGATGTGAGTCTTCCCCAGTAGCCCATTTTCCATCCACATATTCAGTTTGTGATGCCAGGCATAGTCTTCCTGTCTCTTGATGCAAAGCTATACCTCCCTTCTTGCTCTGTCCTTCCAGGCACCTCAGGGTTGTTACTTTTTTAAGCCTTTCCATTCCTTCATATTTCCATCCCTTCCAGGCTGATATTAGCCCAGTAGGCTATGCAGCAGCCTTGTGTGGCAGGCTGCCCCAAGAAACCAGCTCCAGAAGAAGAAAACACCATACTCCCCCATGCTTGGTGATACAGCCCACCACACAGCAGACAGTGGCTGTTACCATGGTGCTGCATCACAAGAGTGGGTGTCTCTGGTGTCACACTCTGGCTGACACATGATACTTCTGTTTCGAGTCTTTTCCAGTTTTGGCTCCTGTCCTCTGCCGTGGGAATGAATGGTGTTTCCCTTTGTTTAGAAAATCTGCTGAAAGATCTGCCAGCTGAGGCCTTCCAGTTCTGACCAAAGCCAATAATGATCTGTTCACACTGGCTAGGGTCACACTGCCCCAGTGAAATGGGCTTGTCCACATTTAACTTTCCACCTCTCATTTGTGCCTGATGTTTGCTCACTGCCTGGAGTGAGCACACTGCAGAGCTGGGGATGGATGCGGATGTGCCCATCCATTTCTAGCTCTCTGCTGTCAACACCCATTGCAGATTTGTTCAAGCAGAGGAAGTGATCTTCTTAGTACTTTTCTTGAGAGCAATGTTGTTTGTGTTTCTGACTGGAGCATTTCAGCCAGAGGCAGCTGTATGAACATGCCAGAGTTACAGGCCATAATTATCTCATTTTGGGGAGGAGAGTGGGGTGTTATGCTTTATGTTTTCCCAGCTCTGAAGGCTGCTTGTTGCATGTCAGTGTGACACACAATTGTGGCTGCAGCAGTCCTTCTCTGACTCGGGTTTCCAGATGCTGTTAATCCTGTAAAAAGCTGCTGCCTACCCTACCAAAAAAAAAGGCTATTGAATAAATATCCTTTTCCCCTCATGTCTCACTGACTTTGTATCTGATGTGCAGTCTCAGTCCTCTGAACCATCTGTAGCAGGATAAAGAGGACACTCATAAAAAATGGAAAATTTTACAGGAGACTCAACAGGAATATGCCAGGGTCTAAGGAAGCCAAAACCACAAAGCCACCATATCTTGGCTTGAAATGTATGCTTCCCTTGATGATAGCATACCATACAGTTACAGTATTTAGCATCTCTTTTTGGAGGACAAGACCAGAAAGATTTCTTTGAGACTGGCTAAGGCTTCCATAGAAAGAATAATGCTGTGTAGTATCACATATATTGTTCAGGAGGGTAAAAGACCATTTCTGTGCTGCTCAAATACATATCTCCTTACCTGTATGTTTTAATGCACTTCTGAACACCACTGCTGATAATTATGCAAAACATTAATTTTTCTTGTGGCTGATAGACTAGATATGCTACTTTACTAATGAATCCATCTGGTTACCAAATGCAGGCACAAAGTAGAGATGGCAGAAGGAATCAGTGAGTCTAGGGCAGATGGGGCTCTGAGTGGAAGACTCCTAAGAGTAGCCATGCTTAGGCAGAAGTATTTCACTTATTTTGAGATGGCCTTTGATAATCAGATTCAACAGATGAATATAAGGTTCAGTGCTTCAGCCTGAATAAAAAAGGTGTCTCTTTCCTCAAATGATTCCTTTGCTTTTCTACTAGGCACTGTATCCTCTGGGGAAAAGCTGGAGATGTGCCTGCCAGATTGACTTGTGGGGCTGAAGATTCTCATGTGATGCATGCTCTGCAGTACAAGGCAGTGTGTCCTTGTTAAGCCAGGGCAGAGTTAATTTCTTCTCAGTAGCTGTTACAGGGCTCGTTTTTGATTCAGTGTGAGAATGCTGTTGATAACACACTGATGGTTTGTTCTTTGCCAAGTTGTGGTTATCCTAAGTCAAAGACTATTTTTCCCTTGTCTTCTGCTCTGCCAGGGAGGTGGCACGCAAATGAAAGTGGGAGGGAGCATGGCCAAGACAGGTGACCCGAAGAGATGTTCCACACACAGAATGTCATGCTGAGTATTTGAAATGGGGGGAGTTACCTGGAAGGGTGGATGATCTGGTTTCAGGAACAGGAGCTCAGTCAGTGGGTGGTGAGCAATTGCATTGTACATTACTTGATTATTTTTTATTAACATTATTATTTACCATTATTATTTTATTTTCCTTTATTTTCGCTATTAAAGTGTTCTTATCTTAACACACATTACATGATTCTCCTCCCCATTCCACAGGTGTGAAGGAGAAGAAGGGAGGAGGATGAGTGAGCAGCAGCATGATGCTTAATTTCCATCTGGGCTTAAACCATGACACAGTGAAAGAACCCTTCCTTTATATTCTCCCAATGCCAATCTGTCTTTGCCATATGGATAACATTGCAAAGAAACCAAAATGTGATTCTCTTCTTTAGCCTCCATGTGGCAAGTTGGGGGAAGGGAAAGAATCTTGGTGATTTGATCCCTAGAAAACTCCATCTAATGATCTAATATGGCAAAGATCCAGACAGAGAAACAACACCGAGCTCCTGGCAACTGGTTGAAATTTCCTTTCCCCTGCCTCCGCTGTTGGCATTCTCCTTGCTGGAGTATCCTGACTTCCTAGACCTGGTCTCTTGCTTGTCTGTCAGGAGCAGGATGGAGGACTTTCCTCCATACAGAGAGAAGGCTAGGTTGTACCCTTAGTGCTGGGAAGCAGCAGGAGCAGGACTTGCTAGGGCTTGGTAGCCCCAGAACAACCAGCTATTTCTCTGTCACTTTTGGAGATGCTTGGGAAGAACATGGCCAACATCAATCTGACTAGAGCCCTTCTTCATGGTCTTCACTCTGGCAAACTTTTAGTATGGCCCCTAGGTTAGACCATGATTGCTGCACTGGGTTGCCACTTTTGAAGGCAGTTGGAAAAGAAAATATTTATTGACCTGTCTCTGCTGTGGGCTCATCAGTTCCACACAGACATCCAGGAGCTGTGGCTGTTTGTTGGGGAGCCTGTTTAGAAGGTTGTACCCCCTACACATGGGCTGATTTCAGGACCCTGCAGTCCTTTCTAAAGAGAAGACCAAAGTGACAGATTTGATAGACATGGGGAAGAGTAAGGGTTAAGATTAAGAGAATACGTGACAGTAGAGACCCATGAGGTAACCAAGAACCTTCCAAAGCAGGGATATTCAGCAGGATTTTCTGTGTTCTTCAGTTTGACTTGAGCTAATAAGGAGATTTCTAAAGACTTACTCAGCAGGGGAGGTACTGTGAAGTCCTTGGTTTTGGAAGTAGATATAAAATTTGAGATCCCCAAACTCTGATGGATAGAATAACAAATTTGAGATTTCCCATCAAATGGTCGAATTCTGGCTAGTTACAGGGCTCCCTGGGCAGAGAATGTTGGTAATTTTCTTTCCTCCCAATGAACATATCAGATGGAGGATGGAGTGAAGTGAAATCTCTGGATTGTTTCCTGGCCATAGCAAGACTCTAGAGAATTGTCCATGAGTGAAGGAGCAGGACAGGAGTCAGTTAACCCATAAAATGGAAGTTTCCAGGAGCTCTGGGTATGACGCCAAACAAACCTGGCAACCTGTGAGGAAAAAGCCAAGTGAAGAATGGTGATACTGTTGTGGCTTTGCAGCATACACCTCACAGTGAAGATGGCTAGCTAACCAGTGTGTCTACTAGCTCATTCCATTCTGTAGCTGTCACCCTCGGGTTTACTACAATAATTTATAGTTGAGTCTTTTTAAAAAAAATAATAGGAAGGTTACCATCTTTACACATGCTGGTTTTCTTACTTTGGACATCACCTCCAAGTTTGCTGTTCCTCTTGTTGTTGCAGCTTCTTTTCCACCTTTAATTCAGAGAAAAATTGGTTGCAATGGCAACTATGTTTTTCTGAGTAAAACAGAAAAAAAAATGTTTTCCCAGCTGTTTCCAGAAAATCCAGACACATGAGGAAAATCCAGTAAATTATTAACTTTGTCTTTCCATCTGTAGAAAGTGGTGTTTCTGGTTAGGCTTTTAAAATGATATTATTTTTTTATATCCCTAGCCGCCTTCTCCCTCAAGACAAAAGAGAGTCTCTTTGATTTGAAATGCAATGTCATGAGAAATTTTATGGTGAGTACCTGGATGATTACTTACTTGTGGTTTTCTGCCTTTTGAATACGGAAAGATTATTTGGAAGTGAGTTTCCTGTACTACTTTCCTGTGACGGCAACTTTATTGGCAAAAAATGACAGAGTTTATGCATTGGTTACTGTTTGCAGCACACTGAATTTAATACACTCCTTTTTTTATTTTTCCTTCTTATTTATTTTTCTCCATTATGGGGTGGTATAGTGAGGTAGGTTATTTTCAGCTGTGAATTTTTGACCCAGATAAGTTTGTCTTGGAAAGTAGAGGGGAAGAGACTGGTGCCATCTGGCTGGAACAACCACTGACACAGCAATGCTCAATCTATGTATCCACTTAGGTGCTTCCCTGCTGATGAGAGAAAGCATCCTATGACCCTGTGTTGTGACCAGAAGCAGGTTTGACCCATGTGTTACAGAAAAACCAGAAAAACAGGTTTGGTTTGCTGCCCTGCTCCCACTCTGGAGGTCAAATGTGGGCTTGCCTGACAAGCACATCTTGGCAGGCCTTGGCAGCCTGTTGTACCCATTTTCCTGTTTTTTTGACCTCCTGTTTTCTATCAAGACTCTTTGCAAACAAGCAGTCTGCCATAACTACTTTTTTGCCCAGCGTACCAGTTTTGCTATCTGGCATACCCAAACTTGATATTTTCAATACTGTGACCTGGGCAATCTCAGCTGACAGCCTTACTAGGGCACTGTTGGCTTTGCAAGGCTCCACTCCCCCAAATACCCTCAGCAACTGCCTTTGCACTTTGGCTACTTCTCAACAAATCCCTCTTATCCAGCTGTCCCTTGTGCTGCTTTCACACTTCTGTCTGCCCCAACCACCAGCTTCTGAGATTGTCTCCCATTTCCCATGCCCTGCTCAGCCTCAGCCCAGCACCCATGCACATCACCTGCCCAGTGTTGGCTCCCTGCTCCCCATCACTGACCATGGCTGGGGAATTCAGAGCAGTTTAGCCACTGCACAGACTGGACTTGATTGCCATCTTCTGAGTTTTTGTTTGGGTTTTTTTTTTACTTTCTGTTTGGGTTGTTTAAAGATACAAGCTGTATGCTCATGACTAAATTTTTTAACAATTAAGAGTGCTCTCTAACTGTGATATGTATTTCATAACTGCTTAGAAAGCTGCTAGGTTTTGTGTCAGCCTTTTGTGACTTTTATTTTCTTAATATAACTACCTGGAAATTTATATCAAGTGTTTGGACAAAAAATACAGATTTCCTTCACAAATGTGCTAACCCCACCACATTTCTCTGCTGATGGCCCATTCACAGAAATGTTTTAGGATTTAATATGGCCCTTCTGCAGAAAACAATGATCAGTGATGTAAGAAACACCAGTTTGTGCCAATTTCAGGACTCCATCACCCTCCATTGCAGTGAAGCTAACCAAGAGGTAGATGCCCACATAGCAGAGGCTTGCACGACCATCCTGCCCCAGGCTGGCAAATGCTCTCCTTTCCCAGTCCTTTAGCACAGAGCATATTCCAGGCAGCCTAAATGTCTGTGTGACTCAGGCCAGATGCCTGGATAACAGAGAAAAGGTCAAATTTTCTCAACACAAATAGGGTGTGGAAAAGCTCCAAACTGGAGTGCAGTGGCTGCATCAGCCACCTAGGTGTCCAGGGCAGGGGATGTGCCTTGCAAGGGACATCACCAGCCCCTGACTCCAGCCCGGCCTTTGCTCCCAGCTGCCTCCTGGCCTGCAGTTGCATGACCTCAGCCTGTCAGGGAAGAGGCAAGCAGAGTGCATCAACTCCTCAGAGACCCAGGCCCTGGGTGATTTCTTTTTCCGCTGCATTAGCCATCTCAGATGTGGCACAGATGGGGAATCTGCAGTCTGTGCCCCCACACCGGCTCCCAAGGCCCCCAGGGTGTCTGACAGATGGGACAAAGCCCTGGCGGGGCCAAAACATGTTTGTCGTCACAGCTGTGGCTGGGGAAGAGGGGTAAAGCACTTCAGCACATCCCCCAGTCATGCAGGCACAATTCAGCCACAGAGGATGGGCACGGAGGAGCTGCATCACAGAGACCTCTTCGGGACCCTTGCCAGTTGTTTCAGGGGATGGAAAGACAGGTTGTCACCTATCTGTTCCCAGAGGACAGAAACGAATGGATTGGAGTGCTGCTGAGCAGGGCAGGGGGCAGGTCCTGTGCTGCTCCTGGGATGGATGGTTAAAGGCAGCCTGTGGTGCTGGGGAGCAGGTGAGAGGCTTAAGATGGGGAGAGGGGAGGTTGTAGGGAAAGAGCAGAATGCCTTCTGAAATACAGTGTACACCATTGGCATCCAGAGGCAGTGCAGTCTGCTGCCAAGTGACGTGGGTGTAAAGCAGGGACAGTACTGTTTGGGTAAACGTGGAGCCGGAAGTGGTGAGAAATAGTGGGTTCAGTCATGGAGAAGCAGTGTGAACTCTGCATGCCACAACCCTATTGAAAGAGTATGGGGAGGTGCTGCTGGATGGAGCCCCTCGACAAGTTGGAAGAGCCCAGAGATGGTGCTGCTACCCCTGTCTTATTGCCAAACAGGGAAAGCTTTAGGCGAGAGTGCTTCAAGCATTATGCCTGGACGTACTTTTATCCTGTTGGAAATGGATTTTTTTTCCCCATGGGCCTGAAGAAAGGCTGAGATTGCCCAGTGTTGGCAGCAAGGGTGGCTCTGGCTGTGAGGCCAGTGGGGAAGAAGGCAGGGCTAGGCTGTCTCCTCAGCCACAGAGGTGCTGCTCTGTCTGGGTGTGGTACACATGTCAGTGACTTCATGGTGATGCACTTCTACCACCAGCACTGTCCAAAACCTTTCAGAAGAGCACAGCATTAGAGAACAACATTGCTTACCACCTAACACATGTTCTTTTTTACCCATGCTCATAATGAAGCAAACATACAACGTGTTCAGTGATTCCTGGTCCTCAAGGATTGTTCCAGAAAGCCTATCCTCAAGCTTGATCGGTTAAAACCAAAGAAGTTTTCAACTGCTGCTGAACAAAACACAGATATACTGAACTTGCAGAAACTGACATCCTTCTTTATGCAGTCTGCCAGCTACTTGTGCAGTTAACTCCTCTCTAACTGGGCTAATGAGATTTGGGAGTATTTTCTAAAGCACGGCTTTTGATAGGGAAACCCCCACTTTTACTTAAAAGAACAAGGCTCAGAGGTCCTAGTTAGAGAAATTGTAATGATGTAGCTGAGTGCTCTAAAACATGACAATGCAAGAGAGCTTCCAGCAAACTGTGAAAAAAAAGTGGAAAATCAGTTTCGAGTGTTCAGATGGGGTTACTCCAAAGACATCTGCGCTCTTCTGCTTTTTAAATGTGAACTGCGAGGTAAAGCCCCAGGGCTGGAAAAAACGGCTTCTGCTTTTTTTTTCCCCCTTTTTTTCATCTCCCAACAACTGCGAGCCGCGCTGAGGGGATTTAAGAGCAGAGTACGGCATGTCCCAGCCCCCGCGGGCTTTGCTCGTGTCCTGCCCAGCGCCGCTGCTGCGGGCACGCGGTCTGGGTTGTGCTTTTCACTCTATTGCTTCGCTAATCCTGAAATAATTCCCTTTTATTTATTTATTTATTTATTTAAAGTCTTTTCAAGGAGCACGTGGTGCACTCGGCTCCCCTCCCCTTCATCGCGCCCACCCCCGCCCCCGTCTCCCCTGCCCTCCCCTGCCGGGCCGCCGCCCCGCCCCGCCGGGCCCGGCCCGGCCCCGCCGCCCGGCCCGCGCCGCTCCGCGCCCACCGCGCCGGGGCCGCCGCTCCGCTGCGGGCCGGGGGCGCCGCGGCACGGCACGGCACAGCCCGGCTCGGCGCGGCTGGGCTCAGCGCGGCCCGGCGGGAGGGCGGCTGCAATCCGCCGCGGCCGGCGATGGGAGATGGAGGGAGCCGGCGGTGCGGTAAGGGGCGGCGTATGCCCGTGCGGGTGCGGGGGTTGTGCTCAGCCGGAGGCACTTTTTCCCATTTACTTTTGCATTTTTCCTTTCCCCCTACCTTTCTTTTCTTCTTTCTATTTTCTTTTTGTTACTCTTTCTCTTTTCTTTCTTCCTTCTTCCCTTGTTCCTTTTCCTCTTTCCTTTTATTGTTTTCCTTTACCCCTCTTATTTTCTGTTCCTTTTTTTCCCTTCTTTAACTTTTTTTTCAAGTCCTTTTCACAGTGCCCTAAGAGAAAAAATGTCGGAGCCCACTTCTGTGCTCATAACTGCTAGATCCCAAGAGACACCAGCTGCAGCAGGGAAGCTGCACTCAGGGCTGGGACCCCGAGCCTGCACGTCGTGCAGTTCGTTTTGCTTGTGTCTCCAAGTAACTTGTCTGTCTTAACACATCAGCACTGTTGCTGCACTGGCAAGCTCTCTTAATCCAGCCAAATTCTTGAATTAAACGAGACATTGTCAGAAAAGCGTTTGGCTGAGTAGTCGTAGCATTGCACTTTCAGGGCAAGAGTGGGGTTGAAATGATTTCCCCAAAAGTGTAAAACTGTAGAATAATAAACTACCCGGGCATGCTCCTGTGCAGTTGAGGTGTTATCTTCATCCTTGCTCCCGGGAACTGGAGCTACACTTCTCATTGGGAACATAAACTTATATTTGAAATGAGTTTGAACTTCACACAAACCCACTGAAGTTGCTAACTCCCATATAGGTGAGTATTTCCGTGCTATAAACATCAATTACCTGTCTGCCACAGGGTCCAGTTAGTATATAGTCAGGCAAAGCTACATGTACATATTATTGAAGTGTTTTGGGTGTGTAATAGGCAACTGCAAGTACTCTTAGTTTTGTAGCTTCAGTCACACTTTAATTCTGTCTGTGCATAGGGCCATTAACACAGAATGTTAAATGCAGTATTTGTAATGAAACTGGAGGTTGCACACCCAGTGTTTGAAGCAATTGTAATAGACTGCTGAGAGTCATCCAAGCCTTTCTGGTTTAGCTAGTAGAAAGAAGCCTTTTTCTACTCCAAATGCTTTTTCATCAGTCATATCCTTAGTTGATGTGTTTCAGCAGATGTTACCAGTTTAATGCTCAGTGAATCTGTCCCAGCTCTGTTGATTTACACAGACAAAGAGTTAGTTTTGGGGCATACTTTTAGTGGGAGAGAGATGAAGTTAACCATGTAGGAGACCCCGTTCAAATGATCCCATTCAATTAGAGCCTTGGTTCATTGGAGAGTGTGAGAACATCCTTTGTGGTAGTGGTGATGATAAAAAAAATCCAGGAAACTTGCATGCTGCTGTTTTCAAAACTTGAAACAAGTTTTGAAACAAAGAAGTTAGGACTTCTTAATCCACACAGAAAATTTTTGCATAACTGACCTGTGTGAAAGTGTTTCTCGTGAGCTATTCATGCTTAAGTGGATTGTTTGATTTACCATTTCCAATTTTCAATTTTCAGTTTGATCTCTATGCCATCAAAGTGAGAAGGAAAAGAACAGTGAGGATCTTAACAGAGTGTGCTAGTGGCTTTTTTTCCCCCAGCAAATCCTTCTTTACTGTTGTCAGGGTGCATAGCTGAAGGACATAGATGTTGTTTAGAGTACTTCCCCTCCCTGCCTCCACACCAACACAGTCCTTTCTATTCTTGCCCATCATACCAGGAAACTCTGGCAATTGATTTTGCAGCTTTGATAAAAGACATGGTTTGGGGTTTGATTCTTGTGGGCTGAGAGGCAGGCTCTCTGCAAGAGTGCCATGGAGCATCTCTGCAGGCACTTGTCTCCATGTGTGTTCTGAGACAAGTGCTGGAAGATTCAGCATTTAGACAGCACATGTTGTACACCAGACAAGGCCACCACACAAGCACTAAGTAAGGGTGCTTGGGCCATGGCTGATAAACTGCCTTTGTGTTTGCATAGTAGCTGATTGCTTGAAATCATCCCTGCTTTATGGAGAGACAGGCTAGCAGACCTGAGGGCTGGAGTGATTTTTCTCAGGCATGTGTTTCTCTGAGGCTTGTGTTTCTCCTTTGAGAACATCTGTTTACTTGCAAGGGTCTTGAGAGAGAGCAAGAGGCTGGGGTACTGTTGGGTGCTGATTTAAATGTCTTTTAGAGGTAGCACAATGTAGTGGCCTAGTGAAGGGAGCCCAAGAAAGGGAGGGAGGGGGTAGTGTCTGCATGGTATTAGGTGGGTACATCCCCATGGTACTGGGGAACCGTCTGCCAAGCTGCTGTTCTTCAGCTGGGGCTGCACAAACCTGTGAACTGCTGCCAGAGCTCAAAGACTGGGGCTGTCAGAGGATCCTGCTCCAGATCAGCTCTGCATTGTGAGTGCTGAGGATCCCCAGGGTGCAGCAGCTGTTAGAGTTGTTTGGTGAGAGTCTTGCTGAGCTCACCCAGCCAAGGTGGGAGTAATGTTCCTGGGCTCAGCAGGGACACATGCCACCCACTGCCCTTGAAAGGACATTTCCTTACAAATGGTCCCTGATGGAGAGCTGGCTTCTGGTGGAGCAGGGATTTCTTGATCTGCCACTTCTCGATCTGATTTCTCGATCTGCCACCAAGACCTGCTCTGTGACCTGGGTGGTTCATTGCATCCTGGGTTGTAAAATTGCATGTGGCTCCTTCCCTCTGGGAGTTTGGCTGAGAACGGGGATGTGTGCTAGGGTGCTTCTCTGGGCAGTCACCATACAGCAAAGTGTGTCTGCAGATAAATTTAGGTCTTGTGCAATTTCTGTCCTAAACTTTTGAATATTTTCCTAAATGATGTCTGTCAAACCCCATGATCACAAAGACTATTTCCAGTCCTTATTTTCCTGTTTGTAGTGATGCAAAACTAGGGGGTGAGGGGGAGTGTGTGTTAGAAGTAATTTTCTTCTATTAGATGAAAAAGCTGTTTGATACCAGCTCAAAGTGGATGTAAGTGTTCCATTCCTCTCAGGAATGGCACTGTTTGATGTGTCCTTCTGTAGTATGTTTGCATACAGAAGGATATGTTTGCAGTATGCAGATACTTTCTCTGAGTTCAGCTCCTCCTTGCTCTGAGATGTTCCTTGCTGTTTTGCCAGCTTCTGTTCGAGACCACAGACTCCTGTGATGCTAATGCATCTAAACATTTATTCTCTTCATTACAGAGATGAGCAAGGCAGGTTGTGGATGGTGCTTAAAAGCAGGGGTGGGGTGAGAGCAAGCCCTCTGGATGTGGGCTTGGTTGCTGCAGGGTTGAATAGGAGTCAGAGGAGTTCCGGTATTATCTAGCCCTTGAAGCTTGAATGGCTTCTGAATTGACTGTACTTCCTGGATGCTGTAAGTAAAAAAACCTGTTTGGGCACTGGATCAGGCTGTCCATCAGAGTGTGAGCACTGCATTTCTACCTCTGCTGAATACCTCAGCCACCAGTGATGGCTGTGGGAAGTGTGTGGCTCCCTTTGCTAACTGCACAGAAGATTTTCAGTGTTGCAATTTTTGGGCTAAGGCAAAGGAAACTAGGCTGGAGCTGGCTTCTGAGGATGGCCTGCCAGGGCAGAAACACAGCGGTCACTGCCATGCTTGCTGAGAACATCATGTCATAGCCACAGCAACTTTCTGCTGCCTGGTGAAAGGATGTTCTTGCACAGGACCAGGAGTTGGACTCGATGATTGTTATGGGTCCCTTCCAACTCAATATTTTATGATTCTATGACTGAAAGGAGGCCCTTGTCTTGAAACTGTGATGCAGTAGTTCAGAAGCAGTAAGAAAACAACTTAATGGCACGGATTACATAACACAAGCCTCTCTTTTTGCAGAAACCATGAATGGGGCTTGCTTTCTCTTTTTGGAGTGAAATGACACAGTGAAAGAGGTGACTTAAAGTGTACTCATTATTTTTTTACAACAGTTTTCTAATGGGAAGTGTCATTTGAGTAATAACTGCATCTCCCAGGCTGAATGAATGCCAAGTGTGATGGCAAGATGCACTTAGGCCTGGGATATATCTGCATAACAGTGCTAATAGAAGAATGCTTCCCAGGGAAGCCCTGTTGTCAAGAGGAAACAAATTCTAGTACCAGCAAGTTCTGATTGTCGTCAGCTGTCTTGTCTGTGGACTTGCTGTGACTTAATGAGGAAAAAAGAAGAGGTATTAACTTCCTCACCAGTGGGACAGGAGTGCCAGCTGGCCTGTGTTGTGCTGCTTGTGGGGATGTAACATCTCTGATGTCTTCTGCCTTCTTGCCACAGCTGGAACTGCCTGTTGGCTCCTGACCACTTGCGGAGCCATAGCTGCCCAACAATGTTGGCAGTCCTTAAGGTGCACTTTATTAGCAAGCATTTGGTCTTAGCAAGCATTTGGTCTTGCAACAATATTTTCAGTCCCCCAGTGTCGGCACCTCAGGAGAAATTTGTTGATGTGTTTTCTCACTTCTGCCTTAATTGTGCCAGAGATAAGATGGCTCAGATCAAACTTCAGTCAAATATCTGTTCAAAAAACTTCTCTTAAATCTAGGTAAGGCTCAGAAAAAAACTGCTGAGGGGAAAGCTGTAAAATTAATTTCAATATGTGATATGAAATAATCATGCAGAATCAGGAAGCTGTGTCTAAGAATGCATACCCCTTTTTTTGCATACTCTGTTGCTGTGTTGCAGTTCTACAGTTTGTGCTTGCCACAGAGAAAATGCAGGTTTTTACACTTTTGCAAATGTTAATTCTTCCAGTGTGGAGAGGTCTAATGGCTGGATGTGGGGTGTTTTTTTTTTTTATTTGTTGGTTTGTTTTTTGGTTTTTTTAGCCATTCATTGAAATGAAATATTTTAATCACTTGGGGACACTACCTTGAACTATGTTTATAACATTGATTTGAAAAATGAAGATGAGATCTCCCAATACCCTGTCCCTCCATTCATAAAAGCAGTGTATATTTAGCTGGACATAAAGAATGTACAGCACATGGCAAAGGATGCTGTCTGTAAAGTTTCAAGGGACAGCAGATATTGGCTAGGGTTTTGCAAAGAATTTTGTTGCCTGAAGAGAAACAGAACTAACTTCGGAGAGGCTCATGAGGCATTTAGGTATATTCAAATTTTAGCTTCCATGGAGGAGAAATCCATGTACAGCAGACCTGTAGCCTGGCTAAACACTGTCCTGCCATCTGAGGTGCTTGAAGATGATGGAAGCCCACTACCTGCTGAAGTGAAGCAGTCTGTCAGTTTGCTAAATACTGGAACAAACTGAACAAAAACAGTAAATGCAAGATGTCTACTGCATGCATCACAGAATTCTCTGGATATAAGATGCTGTCTTCGCACAGTTTTTCTTAAATCATACCTGACCCTAATGCTCTTTGACATAGCTCAGGAATATACTTGCATTGTGGCTTCATAGAAGTCAAAACTTTTTTTGATGTTTTTCTTCATCTTTGTGTGTTATGTCTAAGAACACAGTGGTTCAAGCAGTGAGCTAAAGTCTTCTTCTCAGAGGACTTGTTTTGATTCTTGCAC
The DNA here is from genome assembly GCF_028551555.1 of Melozone crissalis. NCBI lineage: Eukaryota > Metazoa > Chordata > Aves > Passeriformes > Passerellidae > Melozone > Melozone crissalis. The sequence goes on along the minus strand of NW_026535783.1, from coordinate 30,456,842 downwards.
ATACCTTAGAAGTAATCCGTAGATATCCAAAGGTCCATACAAAATGCATCAAAATCACTGACTTGACAAATAGAAAATGCTGAGTGACCTTTAATGGTAAAGTGTAATCATACAGACTTTGAATTAATATGCTGTTCACAGCCATGCAGTTACAGCTTAGACAGCGTCAGCCTTTGCATAATAGAAAGTATTTAATTCTGTATAACAGCTAATTGCTTCCTAACAACTTCAACCAAACAACAAAGCAAACATTTCTTTAAGGGGAGAAAAACTCAAGTGCAGGTCTAAAACAAGGTGACCAGACTGGAAACAAATTTTAACTGCTTGATACTGCTGCTAAGGCATTAATTTGAGTCTTTTCTCGTCACTGTTCTCAGGTCTTTTTCTAAGCAGAAAGTCTTTTGCTTCATTTCTGAACTGAGCTTCTCTTTAGACACTGAACTTCTGTGAAGTTTGCCTTTGTGCAGGGAGAGCAGCTTTGATAGTATCTGCACCCTTTCAGTTTTGCTCTCTCCAGCCTGGCTGCTTCCTGTGAGGCTGCTCATAGTAAACAAACCCTGCAGTGCTGAGAATAATGGCATAGGAAGCCTGCAGTGCCCTGGTGCCTTTTGGAGAATCCCTGGGGTAAGCTGTGGAGTGTGTTGTGGTGAGCACTCAAGAGGAGCTGGCTTGATGGTACCAAGTGTGAGGTCTCTCCAGTCCATGGCCATGCCAGAGCCTTGTGAGCAGGTAATAGTGCCTCTCTGCACTGGTTTGGATTCAAGGCCGCTTTAGCCCAGGAGCATCTATGGAGGTCAGGAGATGCCCAGGAAGAGGTCAGCTTAGAGATTCATGAGAAGGATGTGATTTCTATATTGTTAGGGATTTTTATCCCTTGAGCTTGTTCACTCTCTCGTCAGGTACCTCAGTATTTTGGTTTCTGTGAGATTGCTTTGCAAGGTGGTTTGTGGTTTTGAATACAAACTGTAGCAGGAACCATGTCCTTTTTGGTGTGGTGCTGACTCCCAATACCTTCTTCTATTGTCTTCTGGCTGTTGCATAAAAAAAAAAAGGTGCTGAATTACCGATTTTTCTTTGCTTTTTTCAGACCCATTGTCACTGCAAGCACCTCTGCCATATCTCTATAATTGCCTTGTAGCTGAAAAGTCTTACAAGGCTGACTTCTCTACTGGAAAACAGCTATTTGCAGTGCTCTTACACAAGCCCATTCTTTCATCCCCACCTTGTGGCTTTCTATACATCTCCCTGCAACTCCTGATAGTTAGGAATTAGTTTAAAACCCAGGCTTAGATTTCTTCTCATTCAAAACCTTGGCTAGCATTAAGTTTTAGCAGCTCCAGCTGAGATTAAGCCATGCAAAGCTTCTATTCTTTTGAATTTTAATTATTTTACTAATGCTTTAATTCAAGAATTGTGAACGTGTATTAGTGTGGGGAGGTATAAGGAAAACACAGCTATAGTTTAGGAAGTCACATGGAATTAACACACTACAACCCCTGCCTACCCAGTGGTCTTACTGTGAGCACCCACATTCTTCCTGTGATGTTGCTGCACTAGGTTTTACCAGTTAGCAAGTTTATTTTAATGCCAGCTTTCTGCATTTAATCCTGTTACTTAGGAAAGTGATTCAAGACAAACTCAACAGGCATAGTCTTTTCAGAACAACTGGTATGACCTGTCAAAAACAGTGAAGCTTGCTGAGCTCTTGGCCATTCAGGGATGATGTGACAGCAGAGGCAGAGCCCTCAATGCAGGATTCTGTAAAGACTTGCCCATGACATTGCAGCTTGCTGGAGAAGATTTTAAAATCTGTGGGAACCTTCTGTCCATCATTCCTGCTGAGAGTATAAACTCACTGTATTGGGATATTTGATAGGCTGCTGGCAGGCAGTTGAGTTTTTTGCTGCTAGAGATGTTGGTGAAGCAATGAGAATGGACCAAGCATAGCCTGGGATTAGAAATGGTCCAGGTGTGGCTGTGAAGTTCTCCATAGTAGACTCTGATTTCCAGGCATTCTTCAAGGCTTTTTTCTGCTTTCTTGCAATACTGTAGTATTTCCCCAGTAGCCTCAATGAAACCTCCAAAAGTCGCTCCAGTGTAGGGGCTATTGCCTGCTGACAGGGAGCTGACATCCAGTGGTGGTATGGTTGAAAGGGAAGGCAGGAAGCTCTGGGAAACAGAGCTGTGCACATGTGAAAGCATGTAAAACTGAGGCTTCTTCTTGATATGGCTTAGCTGTGAAGACATGCCTGAGGACTCTTTCACCTCTCTGTCCCAGCTAACAGTTCTTCATGAATAGTCCTTAGGTCCCTTCCTGCTGATGTTTTCCCTTAGGATGAGTGGTCTCTTGCTGTCCAGAATTTTGGCTGACTCTTGCTCCCTGAAGACTCTTGCTTGAGCACCCATCCTGTTCTGCTTTTTCTCATGCACTTTTTTCCCAGGTCTTCTACAAGGAGTGAGTCTGTCTTAACAGCATATGTCCTCTCAGGGAGTCTGATAAATTCCAGACTGGAAGTTGCCATTTAATTATCTGCTTCTTGGAATATTCCCCTTGTTAGGCATTTTCAAAGAAAATACATGACCTTAAGTGTGAATGCTTCAGGAGGCACGGGTTCACACTGGTTCTTTGTGTGCACATTGACCCATTGCTTGTCAGAGCAGCTGTGGACAGTGTTATCCCCTTCCTCTGAGAAAAAGCCCAGCTCTCCTGTCAGCTCAGCTGAAAATGGTGGTGAGATAGCAAGAGTTTGATATTCTTCAGTTAAAGCTCTCTGACATGTAGGTATGTGTCTTGGTTTGAGACAAGTTAGGAGAAAACGTTCACCCCAAGACAGTATGATAAAAAGGGCCCCAAGACAAAACCGGTTGGTCCCAAAAACAAGGTCCCAACAAGAACCTCATGAAAGTCAAAAGAGGATGCTTTGGTGCTTTTCTTCTGTGCAGAAAGGAGAAGCATTTTCTTCAGCTTTTTATGACTCACTATACCTATCTAAAAACCACTGGGATTTTTGGAGGGCAGTTTGAGGGGAGCTTGTGAGTTGAAATGAAATGCATCCAGAGAGTGAAACTGAGCTTCAGGAAAGGCAGCAACCACCTCTCATTGGGAGTTAAAGACACCTCTCAAGGGTGAGTTGTGGGAATAGTTTCTCCTTGCAGATACTGAGCTGCTGCTCCATTCACACATCCAGACAGCAGAACAGAGGGAGTGTATGTGCTTCTTGTTGGGCTGACTTATCTGTCCTTATCAGCAGCTCCTGCTGAAGAAGCAGGAACCCTGTGGTCTTAGCATCCTGCTGCTGTTCAGTTCAGTGCTGAGACACAGATTCAGCAGCTTCATTCCTGTGCTGGCTTGAAACCACCACAAGCACCACAGCCTTATCCTTAAGAATCTCTCTGCTCCCTAAGCATGAAACAGAAAGTCAGCAAGGTGGGACCTCTGATGACCCATGCCAATGCCTTGTGTGAGGTCAATAGAAACTGGTCCAGTGTGTTGGCAGGAGGTCTGAGGGGCGAGGACTGCCAAGTGCAGACTAATGCAGCCTCACAATGTTATCTAAAATTCACTGAGAGGCAAATGCAGCCTTCCTAACTCCTGACCAAGAGCTATTACCTAGAGAAGTAGGCTTGATCAAACATGTTCAAACAGGCAGAAAGCGCTGCAAGAGTGATGCACCAATGGGTAGGAACTTGCTGCCTCTCTGCCCAGAGCATCACTGGACTGAAAAATAATATGTATATGGCTCATGAGAAATGTATGTACAGCTGGGCTGATTTAAGGGGATTGGTGCTCCTACGCATCATCCTCTTCAGCAGTGACAAAGATGAGATGCTTCAAAGGTGGTGGTTAAAACCCTCTGAGGGAAGCAATTATGAAATGGCTGACCTGGATGCAGATTTCTTTGCCCTTCAGCTGAAAGAGAAGGCTTAAGCAGGAGTTTTATATCCCTTTCAATCTTGCTTGTATTTAATCTTTGCTAATGCAGCTTGAAAGCACCATGAATGTTTGTCCAGCCCATTTCTGGGCTCCTCGTTTCAGGCATTTTGACTCCTGCAAAGCTTGGGTGAATGGTAGATTGAAAGAAGGAAAGGAGAACACATGTTGTCTCTTGACTTGGACATTGGTAAAGCAATAGTCTTAAAAACTAGCTCTGACCTCAGAGCATCCTCATTCTTTCCTGCTCTTGCATTCTTTTTTAACATGTCTTGTTTGGATGAAATATGATAAACTTATCCTTAAGCCTGGATATGGACTTTCTTTATACATCCTTTTAGTACTCTGACAACCTAAATAGATGTTAAATACAGCTGTTCCCATACTCAAGCCAGTATCTGTAATTTTCATCAGCAGCGTTGAGACTTCTGACAATCAAGTTACCCCTTTCAGATGCAAAGACTAAGATCATGCAGCCTCAGTTTAGGCACTTAACTCTGATAAATGGTGGCCTATACACTGAAACCCCATTAATTTTACAATTTACTTGTGACTGTTACTGGATGATGCAGAGGGTGCTGTGAGCTGGAGTTTTCTTCTTTGCTTTACAATAAGGTACAGGCAAATAGAGAGCCTTGGAACACATGTTTGCTGGCAGGGATGCTCAGTGTAGCAGATGTCTGTGAAATCTCAATAAGCAAGGCTGAGGGATGGAGAAGCTGTGTCCCAGAGGAGTATAGATCAGAAATTCCTTACTGCTCAAGAACTGGACTGTTCTGTTAATTTTATTTTCCATTTCATTTATCTGTCACTGGGATTTGGCACCAGCTAGTTATAAGCAATCCCATCCCTTCACATCCATCTGAGTAGGCTGAATTTTTGTCTGGCTCTGTAAGCTACTCCTGTCTAAGCTGATGCAGACAAAGAGCCTTCTCCTGTGTGCTCTGGCTCCAGCTATTCCTTTTCTAGCCCTTCCTGCCTCTCTGCCAGTGAATGAATGCAGGTCTGTAAAGCCAGGACAGACATGGTGATTTCTTCCAAGCTTATTTTGTCATGCTTGTGATAGTCGTCTTTGTGATAGTAAGCCCTTTATCTATTCCATCACATCTTTACCAAAGGATTGGGTAGACCGGAGTTAGCACATGTATCAACATACTGGAAGCCCTAGTACTGAGTAGTTGGACTAGTGAATGTCTAGTGAATGGTAAATAAATTAGTCCAAGACCACTGTGTAACATCTGCTGTCGACTTAGGGCAGAATGGTGTTTGTACTAAATCTTGCAGAACTGGCACAGTGCAGAAAGGTAGGAGAAGAAATGGGTGTAAAAGGCCAGTGGAACCTGGAGCAAAACCATTCTAGGGCATAGGGCAAGATAACTATTTGTCAGTGTGCTCTTGGGAGAAAATACAATTGTTGGACAGATGGCCTAGGAGGAATATATGAATTTGTGATTCCATCCATCTCTGATTAAGAGCTGTGACTATGTGTTCCTGTGAATCACGTGTCCCTTGTACTTTGAATTTCTGCTTGTATCTGATGCTTATCCTGAGGTATTTGATAGAAATGCATAAAAGTTGTTGTTGTCCTAGGGGGCTGAATGTTCCATTTGTTTTTTAAAGAGTGTTTTCATAAGCTAATGCTTTCATCAATGTAAACCATGCCATGGCTTGCTATGCCACAGCAATTGACTGCCTCATATGAATATAAAGTTTACTGAAGAATTTGTAGAGTTAGTGATTTATTTTATCTGTCACTTCAAACAGAAGAATTACAGGCTCTGTCTTGTCCAGGTGGGAAGAAACTTAATGCTAACTCTGGATAGTTTTTGCACTGCAGTTTATTGCTGGTGTGTGCTTTATCTTAGAGATTTGTTTTGTCCCTACCTGTTCAGAAAAGTATTTTGATCTTAGTCCTGTAGCCTTTCTCTCTTTTGAGAAACTGGACCTTTACTGTGTCAAGGTCCTTTACTCTGTTTCTTACAAGAAAGGAGCAGTGGGGAAGGTGCTGGGGGCACCAGACCTGGGTAGAACAGGTTGCTCAATCAGTCTGTCCATTCACCCTTCCAGGTCTTCCCCTGCTCACTGGGCTCACCACCTTGTGTCCCCTCCCTGCCTCCTGGCCGGATAAGCAGGTTTGACTTGTGGTTGTAAAACCAAGTTGGACTCTAGTCCTGACATACACAGTGGTGGTCATGCATGGGCTGCCCAACAGGGCCCCTTAGACAGTACTCCTGCCTAAGTACATGTTTGCGTACCTTATCCTTCTCCCCCTTTTTAATCATCCTTGTTGCAGTCCTTGCTCCTCACTTTCTCTACCCCACTATCTTTTCAAAGAGACAGCCTGTCCCATTTATGGTTTTCCCATGGGTTCCAGTTTTATGACCTACATGCTCAAATTTGCTATTTCTGATACTACTCTCTTGATATTTTTAACTCCAACCAATATAACCAATATTATTGAGATAGTTGGCCAATGCTGCTGGCCTTTCAGTGGGTAAGCTGGCTAAAGAGTGTGTAAAGAGTGGTTGGGTGCTCTCACATCTCTGTTAGGTCTTTGTTCTTAATACTGAAATTCTTGGGTTCAGTGAAGGAGGGGTGAGCTCTTCAAAAGTTCTCTGAGTTGGCCCATGTCTACTCTGCATGATCTTGGTGGTGACAGAGTGAAATGAATACTTTAAAAATGCTGCCTGAAGGGATTTCATGTTCCTTCTGCTGTTTTTTCACTAAAAGGTATATAAGCTTTGTTTATTTTTACTCTAGGCAGAAGCACTTGTGCGGGATAATGACATATCAGCTCATGCCCAGAATGTTGCCAAGGCCAAATATGAATTTTTATTTGGCTTGGAGGAAGAGAAGCCTTCAGGAATGGGTAAGTTCTATTTATTTCTACTTTGTGCAAAAAAAAAAAAAATCTCTTAAGCCACTCAGGAAAGTTTTGCAGAAGCTTCTCCTTTAATGACCCCGTGAGGCTCACTCACTATGCTATGCTGTCTTTTGGAAGTACTGGATCCTGCTGGTTTGGCTGCAGAAAATGACAGTGGTTCCCTCTCTTATACCCCTGCCTTTCTTTCTGGCTCATGTGGGCCACCATGATGTGACAGTAGGGACTCACATGCTAAAGGCACATTGGTGGAGGGAGTCCCTGCACTTCTCTGCAGTGGAGTTGTTCAGCCACGAGTTCTGCAATTGCACATGCTGAAGCATGGCCATTTCTGCCTGGAGATCTTCCAGAAATGCACTTTGTGGTCTTTCTACAAGTAGAGGTAGGTAAGATTTTAATTCAGATACTTGACTGGTACCCGGACTGCTCTGCCCTCTGTAGTCAGTGATTCTAGAAGTCCAGATGCTTCCATAATATCTAATGTTATATCTAAGGATCTGTCTTATACCTGTTGTCTTCTTGTAAATATAGGGCATTTTCTACCTTTTAAAGCCCAAGCTTAGAAGAAAAGAAATGTAGTTATTGTAGCTATTCCTCTTGCCTTGTCAAAATTATCAACAAGCCCTGCCCTCTTTGAAAAAGCATTTCCTCAGGCTGTTCTCTGTGTACCTTGATCCTTTCTAATTGCAAACTTTCTGGAATGTCACTTAATTAAGGAAGACTCCCTTCGTGCTAGAAAAGGGCAGCACTTTGCTCAGAAACAAACTGTGTATGTTCCTCCACTTTAGTAAGGAAAAAAATAATAATAAAGCAGAACGTGAGTTTCTTCCTGGCTTTTATAAAGTTTGGTCATCCAGCTGGGAAATCCTAATTGCATAGTGGGAAAAAATCCAAATTTCCAAAAAGAGAAAAAAACCCTCAAGAAAACCCAAACCAAAAGGACCTCATTTAGGAATTTTAAAAACTCTTTCAAATTGCCACAAAATGTGTATCAGTTTATTACATGAATCATGATGACCTCATTTCTTGCTTGGAAAGACACAGTGTGAGAGCACTGTCAGCAGGCATTGGTACAAATCCAGAGATTGGTATTAAATAAAGTATGCTGTGTCTAATAAATCCAAGTGAATCTATTGTTATTAACAGCCAAAACAATTATCAAATATGATGGGTATGCCAAGCTAAGTACTGAGCTCTAAAATAAAGGGTAGCAAAGAGTAAGCCAGATATATTGACTTATATGCCTAATTCGCTGTATTTTTCCTGTGCTTCTTGCCTCGTTTCTGGATCTCCTTCTTGACTTGTTTCTGGATCTCCTCCTGTTCCTTTATTAATGAGAAACTACCAGTAGGAGCTAACAATTAGTAAAATGGGAGTTACTTCAAGGGACCCTGACAAGAGGGTTTGTAAATATTTAACAGTGGTTAACATACAACATTTGTGAATTGCACCCAAAAACTGGGTGACATCGTGCTTACCCAGACTGGCCTCATGCTGCCACAGACAAATGCATCCTCCTCCTCCTCTTACAAGTTGTTTGACTGCCATGGATAAATGATAGTGGTTCTGCCCCTTCTAGTTTTTTCTTCAGCTTTTAACTGCTTATTTACTGGAGGTGAATGAGGACAGGGCGACTGAGGGGACAGTAGTACAAACTCAGGGCTTTTGTACATCAAATAATGTTGTTTTTTTTTTTAATTTGATATATATCAAATATGTCATACATATGCTTTTGGGGGAAGCAGCTATGCTTGAAAGTCTTTCTGTTCTTCTCCCTATCAGATGGGAAGGGAGAAAACACCACCAAAAATCCAAATAAACATGCTACTTTCTGAAGTTTCCTTTAAAGGAAAGAAGACATGCTTTTTAGGGGTCAAAGTATGAAATATTTCAAGCAAATGAGTGACAGAGGCAGGGCCAGGAGAAATGTTGGTGTTTAAACTTGATCAAGAGAACAACTTGTCACTGTGGGCAGTTACGCTGAACTTTAGTTTATCTAACCTTAAGCAGTTGACCCATGCCATGGCTGGCCTCAGAAACGGAACATAGCATGTAAGCTGCTGAACAGCTTAATTACTTCTGCCTTCTGGTTTATACTTTCCCTTTTGGCCACAGCCACGTTACTGTAGCCCTGCTGATGCTGCTGAGGATATACATGTCTTGACTAAGTACTAAAACACTTGCATCAGACAAGCCAATTCACAAAGAAAGAGCAATAAGTGGGGTGACTGTGAGAAACACTTCTGTTTACCCAGGTGGGAGATGGCAGCTCTGTGCTGATTTTTACCTTCCAGGTTGAAACTGCTGGTCATTTTCAGTTGAGAAAATGAGAGGGGGGGAAAATAAAAAGTTAGATGGCTTTTGAAGAGATGTTTCATCAACGATATTCAAATGCTAATAAAGCTGTCACATATAAAACATTTTCCTTTGCGGTCTTCAGTCTGATTTTATCTGGGATATTTGTGATCACTGATGCCCTAATGTTCTCTTGACTTTAATGCATGATGCCTGTTGACTGGGCCCTCTCCTCTCTTGTCCATTGCCCATCCTCCTGCCCTGCATGCATTACTTGGAGCAGAAGCAGGTCCAAGCCCCCTGGGACCCTCCTGTTGTGGAAGGGTTCAAGACCACGCATTTCCCTGCAGACCCCTCCCGCTGGGAGAGCAGGGAGGATGCACCACACTTGTCCACGTGGCCCTGCACAGCCTGGCCACCTTCCTTGGCGAAACCCCAGCCTTCTGCTTTCCAGCAAAAGAAAATGTTTTTTAGAAACTGAATTTAGCTGGGTTGGACAAGACGTCTTCTCAGACTCACTGACATAAAAGGCCGCTTGTTGTATGTGGAAACATACATTCCTTCTCTGGAAACTGCCGTGGAAACAGTGATCTCTATTGAGCAGACTTTCTTCAGGCTTGGCTGTGCTACAGGTCTGATTTTTATGACTTTGCTGTTAATACATTTAAATACTAAAAAGAAAAAAAAAAAAAGTTATGGCCACATGACTTTTTTTTTTTAGTCTTAAAAGTGCTTCCTTGGGGGAAAAAATTGGGGGATACTACAAAATAATTCTTTAAATAAACATGAGGGCCAAATACCCCATAATTCCTGTTATATGAGAAAATAAATCCAAGACTGTTGTTAGGAAGAAAATAGCTTCTTAAGATTAATAAACGGTCTTATCTCTGATGCTTCTGAAAGGAGAAAGCTTTCATCCCTCCTGTGTACCAGAGGTTTAATCTCATCCTTCACAAAAAGGCTCTGTACAAATACTGCCTGTGTTGCTATGCAAATCTGGTCTTTCCCAACAGCTGCTGGAAGAAGCTTGGTTTTGAATTCCTGGTGAAACAAATAGCTTTTTGGAAAGCCTGTCACTTGCTGTTTTGTGTTCAGTGAGGTGTCATGAGGCAACTGAGCTCATTTAACATCTTGCTTCTGCCAAGAGATGGTCCCAGACACACACTGCCACCAGTTGTCTCATGCTCGTTCTTGTGCTCATCTGTGTACTTAGCAAGCTCAAGCCAGCAAAAACTGTAACAGACTCCCCCAAAATAATGCCAAAAGAACAATTCTAAAAAAAGGGCTTATTTTCTTCTGGCAATGTGTGCTGAATCACCATTGCAAGGGGTCAAACAATGCCAGATCTGACACGTGAAAGAAAATCAAACACATACTTTGACCCATGCAACATACCTGTTCCTGAACTGCAATCGAAGAAATGATTGCTTTTGCTTTAGAATATCTAGAACTGTTTTTCAAGAGCACAGGAAGGACACAATGGCTGCTATTTTGTAAAAGTAAAGCCTTTTCAGGGTTCTTACATTTCTGATTTAAACATCTTTAAGAAAGTGATCCCAGTATCTTTGTATAAAGTGAGCATCACTGACATACTTTCTATCTCACTTGTTTGCTCTGTTACTTCAAGGTGCACATGTCCAGCTCTGCTGCATCCCCCTCACATTGCATGGAAATGGCACCTTCCTGATCCTCCCTGCAGGAACTGCCCTTAGACCACCGGCACTCATTATTACATTGTTCTCATGATAGCCCAGAGTGCTGACTGTAGTCTTGCCCAGTGCTCCAACCCTGTTGTTTTCCATTTTGAGGCACCACCCCTTTGCTATATTTTCATCTCGTGTTCTTTCCATCTCCAGGCAATCCTGAAAGTCTAGGCTCCCTGGTCTGGTATCTTCCTTTGCAGCTATGTTTTGCTTAAGAAGTGCAAAACTGCATTTTCTGAGGATTGGAGGACTGCCTGATTTTCACATTAATTTTGCTTAATTATGGTGAAGGATTGGCGCATCAGATGTCCTGCAGTGTTCACCAGGAGCACACACAAGGCTGGAATACAGAAAGCTCAGAGCTGTGGTACCCCTCTCTCACATAATTAAAAGTCCATAATCCTGTTGTGCATATTTGACTTTATCAGCTTGTTGTTGTTGTTGTTTCTAGTGTCCCACTGCATTTTCTGACATACAGAAATCCTGCAGGAGTTTTAAAACCGTAGTGTGTAATCAGTAGTTTCCTCATAAATATCCCCAATGTTTGGCATTGCTGATTGGCAATGATGCAAAAAGAAGGTTAACTTTTTAAATTTAAGTTTCCAGAGGTACTGTATTGGAAGATACTTTTCCACTTGAGTTTGTGCACTGTAGGAAGTAATTACCTCTTTGGCACCAGCATGTTCACTGGCCACGCTGAGTGCTCCTCTTTCACTCCAGCATGGAGTAAAGCAGGTCATTTTGGATGCTCTGAAGAGCACATGGAAAAATAAATGCTGGTGCAGAAGGACAGGTTCCATTGTGCTCTGCATCTTGGCTGCAGAGGTGGAGTGGTGGAACTGTCTTGCTATCTCCCCTGAATTTCTTAGTCCCGCCTCCTGGGATTGGGAGAAACTGAGGCATGCTCTGGAGCTGTCAGGTGTGGTGTGATGGATGCATGGGTTTCCAGTCCAGGGGGCAGGAAAACTAAAGGGAGCACAAGGCATTATCCTAAGTCCCTTGCTCCACAGGAGGAAATTGAATGTCTTGTGATCTGCACTTGAAAGCTGGATAGATCAAGTTATCATAACCTACAGCTGTAGGGAGGAGATTACCACATCCTCAACTTTCTAAACAACAGAGTTGTTTGAAGGCCAAGAGTTTAGTACAAATAATCATTAAAACATGTACTGTTTGTTTATTGTTTTTTAAAGGTGCAGAATTAAGCACTCAGAAGTTAGGAAATACCAGAGTTAAGGCAGTAGATGTCTCCCTGTCTGTGTTCTTTTGGCTGAAGCTGAGAGCCATGCTGATGGGAGCACACAAATATTTGTGGATCTGGTGGCGCTGGCAATCTGTCAGCATCTGGCCACATCAGATGCTCTGAGTACACCTGGCACAGGCTGAATTCAGCTGAAGCTGGCAGGACTCAGCAACACCTTCCTGGAGACAGGCAGGTCATGCCCTTCCATCAGGCAGACAGAAAATGGGGCATCCAGATCAGTGGGCACAACAGGAGAGGCTCAGCCAGCTGATTTAGCTTGTTATAGGCAGGTACAGTGGGACACAGATGCATTTTTTCCTGTCACCACCATTGCCTCCTCTCCTTGGCCTCAGCCCCATCATCTGGTGAGATCTGCAGCACACCCACACAGACCCTCTAATGTGCTGTAGCCTTGCTTCATTTCTGAAGCTTTCTGAAGGAAATTATGCATGTTAACTTGCTCTTGATGTGCACACAGAGAAGACATTTAAATAAAATTATGTGGGTAGGTGCAGCTCTGGCCTGGTATTGGACTGAAAGAGTGTAACACAGAGTACAGCCTGTATTTTTCCTGTTCACAGTTCACTGCTTTAACAGGTACCTTCTGCCGTAGATCCCTCTGTTGTTTATTTAACTCTGCCCAGCATCTGGGGGAAGGGAGTCTCATTCGCTGTAAGAGCCTGCTGAAAAGTTACTATGCAATGTCCAACAGCACCTTTAGCAACAAACACTTGGAGCCTGGGAGATACACACATCCCTCTGTGCCCTATTTTTGTTTTAGCTGGGCACATAACTTGAGATCCATCTCCTAGGGTGCTTTAAGAACTGCCTAGCAAGACTACTCTCAGATTGGTTAATTGGTCCCAAACTCTGAAAAGTAGTAAAGGACATCCTTTTCTGCAGGTGTGTCTGGTTTCTGGATCTACAGAAATCCCATGTTTCTGAGATCTGTGCTTACAAGTGATGGATTTTTAAAGCCGTTTTTGCTCACTCAAAGCAACTTTCCAAGGGTTTTGAGAGGATTATTGAAAAATACAGTATTTAAAATATATAACATTAATTATAAGTGAATTTAGAGAGGCTGTAAAGTCATTGTAGATGCTGAAAGTGTCAAAACAGCTGTGAGTTGTCACTGCTTCAGAAGTTTTTTCTTCAGGTGAAGGCTCTTAGAGAGCTTTTAAAGTAATTCTTGCTAATTACTGTGTATATCTACACTTAGAAAATCTGTTAGCTACTTCCTTTCTAAATTACAGCAGCAGAAAAATAGAAAATTCAGATTCTTTTTGGATCTGTTGTTTGCATATTGGGTTTCAGACTTCTCCAAACATAATAAAATGAAATGAAAACTTGAGATTCTCACAGCCATAGAATTCCAGAGTGTGGAACTTCAAAGAAGAAAAGGGCATTAAATATTCTAAGACCCACTTGCACTTTTATGTCAGGATAAGGAGTCCAGATATTCCCTTTGTATTTTCCCTCCTGTTCCTACTCATGCTAGCAGCTGTTCCACTCTACCATTTTGCTTTCCAGGGTAATGACTCTTGGGACTGAGCTATCTCACTGACCATCTGTGGCCCATACAGCAATTTGTAGTGGATAATCCCTCACACTAAATCCTCTCAGCACGTGCTGCATGTTAGTTTTGGACTTTGTCCTGTTTTGAGCTCGCTGTAGGCCTGTGAGTGACTGCAGCAAGGTGCCATCCTTCTTGCAACCAGGGGAAAGGTCCAGGGCTCTTTGGAGGACAGTTAATTCAGTGCAGTTGGGGTTATTAAAGGGGTCCCAAACCCTATTTACCACTGGGAATTAGTTAAAATCTGGGGAAAAATATGCAGCCAAGTCACAGTATTGCTTTCATAAAGCTTTCCATCAGGAATAGGGCTAGGCCTTGTGCAGTTGTAAAAAAAATACACACAAACTCTCAAAGAGGCACAGGATTTATGTTCTTATCCTAGTGTCTTTTCTCACTCTTTTCCAAACCAGTGACAACTTAGCATCATCATATCCTACTAGACTCCAGCACTAGCTAGCAGAGATTCATCACAGATTTACCTAGCATGGGCATGGTTGTCCTACATCAGACTGAAGTTTCATCTAGTACTGTCTCTGGTAGCCCAAAACCCCCAGAATTTAGGGAACTACACAAGAGCAGTGGTGGGCAGTATCTTTTTGTGAATCTCTTCCAGTATGCAGGAAGCTGTGGGTGTATGATTTCTTGAGGAACATACTGCCCCTCTATGCATGCAGGGGATTATTTTTTCTGTGAACAAATAAGTTTAATTTCTGGGTAACCCTGAGCCACTGGCTTTCACACACTGTGTGGCTGTTCAAGCACGGACTGCAAAGAACACACAGCCTGTGCGTGCTGTTGGGCTCTGTGCCAAACTTCCCAGTGACCACAGCAAGGAGTCCCTCTGGTTGTCTCTTTTTGGGGTGAGGGATCTCAGCCAAGATGGTCAATTTTCCTGCAAGAGCTCTGTCATACCTCTATTCCCCTTTACATTCCCTGCATGTTTGCTAAGGCATAGAGGCATTTCACCAGGATTTATTTCTAGGCAACTCTCCCCAACCTTTTCCCTCTGCCTCTCACTTTTACTCAGCTTCCCCATTTCCACCAACTTGTTGTTTTTACATAATGCTGCTGTAACTTTCGACGGGATGAAGACCTGCCTCTGCTTCTCCTTTTTGGAGTAAGCAAACTGCCCAAAAGCCTGGAGTGTCTGCAAGCTGCAGAAAATCCTGTGCCCAGTCCAGTGTGGATGTTTGCAGTCCAGTTACAAAAGCCCCGTGTTTGCATTATGTTAATCCCCTGGCTTTGGCTACTCTGGCCAGGCAGAACCTATTGCAGCATGGAGAATGACATCATTTGGAAAAAGGGCTGCTGCATGAGGCTGCCAGAAGCTATGCAGCATCCCTCCCCTTTTATAGGGGATGGCTGCTCCATCTCAGCAGGAGAAGGCTGCTTTATCAATTGGAATAGTTTTAGTGACTGTAGAAGATGTAACACGATGCAGTGCAGGACAAGGAGATGTGTGTAACCCTCCTCTCTGGCAGGCTGCAGTAGTGATACAATACCATAAATCCTGTGATTTGTTCATTAAGCTCTGTGACCTAGAGATTTGTCTCATCTTAATGCATACATTGTTTTTTACTTCCCTAATTTGCCTTTTACAAATGGTGGCAGGAATACCAGGAAAGCGTAACTGATATGGTGCTGCATGCAAGCTCACCCACGTGCTACTTGTGATCTGCGCAAGGAGCTGCAGAGACATAAAATGCAGGATGACTGGGCTGCTTAGTGAATGCTTCCAGCTCACTAATGCTGAAATGCCATAAAGCATCCTGCATTCTGAAACAGCACATGACTCTCAGCATCGCCATTCTGCCCGATTCTCCCCTTATGGACGCAGTTACAAAAACGGCAGCTAAGCACAGACGTATCCCTGGCATGCCGTCAGGCAGCCTTGCTGGAGGAAGATTTTTTTTCCCCCTGCAAGCTGCCAAGGTGGACTCCTTAGCTCCTGCGATAGACTGAATGAGACTGCAGTTCCCCCATCAGTTTCATAATACTCAGAAAGCATCCATTTACATCATTGTGTGCAGTGCAGGGCAGCAGCTGCCAGGAAATTTGAAACTATTTTGATTCCAGTTGACTAGAACAGCAGCAATTGAATTAGCTGGTATCGCTATAGATAAACTGATGATCTTTGCATTTTATTTCTTTGACCAATGGGTAACTGCTGGAGCTACAGTAACCTCTGTGAGTAAGGAGACTGTTCAAGCAAATATATCTAATTTCTCGAGCTATATAATATATATATATATACTGTATAGAGAGAGACACTCACACCATTCTTTTTTAAAATGTACCTGTAAACAAAATGTCTGTCTATGCTTTTAACTTGTGTTTTGCTTCCTAGAATTTCCTTTTATTATGCTGTAGACAAGTTTGCTTGACATGGAATGGTTATTTACCTATGAAATATCATATCTATGCCTGATTTAAGTCATTAATTCTTTCAACGTCTAGTCATCAGAAAGGCTGCCAAATGCTATTAGGTTATATTTGCCCGGTCTCAGTTTTCTAGTCACTCACCCCCTTTCTATTTTAGCTTTTCCCCTGTCCTTTTTTTTCTTTTCTCTTTTTTTTTCCTTTTTTTTTTCCTTTTTTTCATTTGTTGAAAGAAGCCACCTTCAATGCAAAGTAGAAATTTGTGTTACCTGAAAGTGTGTGTCCTTTCTTTGTTTGTTTGATGATGGGTATTTTTTTTCCCTGCGCATCTTCAGTGCAGTCCTTAAATTTTGTTGTTTTCTTTCTATCCTTGTTTGTAATGCAGTCATATTGGGGGATGGGGTTAGACAGGATATGCCAGTAGCTGCAGCAAGACATGATGCTGTGGTGGTGGATGGGAATAAGGGAGGAGTTTCCCTTAAAGAGCTCAAGCTCCCCTAAGCTCTTGTACCTGAAATAGCTCTCTGAGGAAAGGGGAAGGTTTTGCAGTTTTGGGAGAGAGTGGTGGATTGGTCATGGTTTATTTCATGAAATAGAGACCTTGGCAGTCATGTGCATGGTGGTACCTAACATAATGGTGACAGAACCCTGCTTTGATGTCATACAGGAAGTTTTTTCAATCATACAGAGAATTAGGCTATATTCCTGCATGAAAGGCAAGAATCCCACTGACTTGTACTTGCATACAACAGTGACAGCAGCAACAGCAGTCTGTCCAAAGGACAGCTGCTGACATGTCATTTCAGAAAAGGCATTACATTTCTACTGTGATAGCATTACTCTCTTGCTCAGATGGAGCACAGCCTGCAGGTGTGGCAGAGGGGAGTACATCTAAGTACTCTCTCTCCCTTTGGACACCTCTGTGTGCCTGAGTGTACAGGTATGTGCTCTGTATGTGTACCTCTTCTGGAGTCTGATGGGCTTGCCAGACTGTGAAGTTCAGGAGGAGAAGTAAATCAGAAACTTGCTCAAGATTTCTTTCCACCGTCGGCAGTGGCTGTCAGTGGCAGATGGGGACGCGCAGAAGAGCATTTAGCATTCACCACAAGAAATAAGGCCCCCTCTGTTTCCCTCGTGTTGGTTCAGAAGCTAAGATAGCAATTAGCAGAGACGAGCCTGGCCCCTTGGCAGGATCTGTGTGCGGAGCCTTGTTAGGGCTTGGCCTCTGGAGCACATTGGCTATCTCCCAGCCCCACAGGAGGCCAGGGCTGACACTCCAGGCTTCCTTCCAACAAGGCGGGATGTGTGGATTGGAGTGAGGCCTGGGGGGTCCCAGCTCTTAGAGCGCTATGTATTCCCTTTCTTCATGCAGTACAGTCAGAGTGTGTGGCCTGGGCAGTGGCCTGGCCAAGTGCTGTCCCACAATGCTGAGGGCACACACTAAGCATTGCTTGTGGGTGGATATGTCCACCAAGAAGGGTTTATGTTAGCATCTATAATGACACGCTCCCTATTAGTCCTTTCCTAAGAAATCCCTCCTCTAGACCGTGCTGAGTGAGCAGCAAGCACTAAATCTTCTGCATTAGAGAAGGATTGTGAGGTGAGAAAGCCGCTTGAGGTTGCTTGCCTGGAGTTTTTCTGGTGCAGGTGTAAGGACATTGTAACCACAGCGCATCACTGTCATATGTGAGTCTGTCCTGGTCAAAGTGCCCCACAGTGTCAGCCTAGTGCTTGTGCCATGGAAAGTATGGCTTGAGATGCACACAAGCACTGTTGGTTGAGTTGTGTGCAAAGGAGGCTGTCTGCTGGTTCAGACACTAAGGAAAAGCACAGTGGGTGCTCCCACACCTGTGTTTTGGAAACCTTGCCATGAACATGGGCTGGTGATGCAATTGTGGACAGGGCATCCTTGTTCCTTATGGCTCCCTGGGACCTTGCAGCAAAGAAAAGGTCCCTGCTTTATCCAGTCACTGTCCTGGACAGCAACCAAATCGTCTGGATGAAGCTGAATTTTTATCATATAGTGATTAAGTAAATGGCATGGAGACATTTGGAGAACCCACTGGGGAAGATTCTGAGGCTTGGCAGAGTCCAGACTGTAATTTTGATCGTGCACCACGCCCAGTGTGTGGTATTTTCCCTGTGGCTAGATATACTGGGATATACTGGCAGGTGTGAGCTTCTGCTTACCTTAACAAGCCACTGGCACATAGATAGCCATATTAATGCGGTTCTGAACTTGTGTTAGATTGTCCTCTCTTTCACTTTGAACTCAGCCTGTCATTAACCACAGCTACATGGCTTCTGCCTCAGAAACAGACCTTGGCCGGCCTACTTGGAGCAGAGATGGGGATTAGTTTGCAGTGCAGCACCTAGAGGTGCACCTTGGGACCAAACCATTTAAATTCAAGTTGGTGTCTGGTTTCAGAGCTGTCACCTCTGATGCTTTTCAAAGTGGATGTTTGGGTCTGGCCACCCTTCAGTTTGATTTAAAACACTTTTATACTCCAGGCCAGTTTGGTTTTTTTCGTTGTTGTTGGTGGTGGTGGGGGTTTTTTTTGTGTTTTGTTTTGTTTTGTTTTGTTTCTGTTTTTGTTTCTTTTTTGTTTTTGTTTTTTTTTACCCTGCAGGAGTGGGACAAATGCAGCTGTTGATGGTTGGCTTTTTAATTGTTGTTTTGGGGTTTTTTCCCCCAAGAGCTCAGTTCCGCCTTGAGCTGTGATATAAGGTGGGCAATTATCTGTCATTATGTGATCCCTGAGGTCCCTTTGGACAGATGGTTCTCTGTTACCTCGAAACAATGGGAGCTACTGAGTGCTTGGCGCTTGGAAAATGGGACCACCCATTTTTGCTTCTTCTTTGTTTACATCAGTTGGAAAAGCACAAAGAAGGGAGGGGTAGCAAGGTTTTTCTGCAGCAGTGTACTTGTTGCAGTAGGAAATGTCCATTGCTGGGTATCCATCACTGCAACATGACCTTCAGCTACCTGAGTTGTTAAAGGAAGAGAGTAGTGCTGGCAGAAAGTTTAATTGCTCATTAATTACTTTGTAATTTAGCAAATTAGTTTTGCTAAGGCTGTAGAAAATAAGAGGTGTGGCTGATTATCTTCCCAGTATTTCACCTTTACAAGTGCAAATTACCTGAAAGCATCAAGCCATCATGTGTAGTGTCTTTTTTAAGTAAAACCATCATGGGTGGTGCATGCTGTGGATGAATGTCAGACATCTGAATCTCTGCTTTCTTGGGCCTGTGGCCTGGCCTGTGGCCTGGCCTGAGGCCTCAGACTGTTCACGTGCCATTGGGACCTTTTGTGAAGTGTAGCAGACATTTCTGGCATTCCTTCCTCTGTAGTGCAGACTCCCAAAGTAGGGCCGCCCAAAAACTCCTGTGTAAAAGGACCAGCCTTGGATAACTGCAGTGTGAGAGCAGAAGTGAATTAAACTAAAGTATTTGCCCTGCAGGGGAGAGCATTGTTGCTCTGTTAGGAGCAGGCCGGGGAGAGAGATCAGACTCTTTGCTTTGTGCTTGTGGTAGATAAATCCAGGGTCTCTCTCCTTTTACTTTGCAGGTAGTGGCCGTGGAAGCAGCAGTTTGCCTCCTCATACCATCATCAATGAATTTCCAGAGTATGGCACTGCAGAGTCGAGCAGACAAGCACCATCGGCTCCATCGACGTGCCAGGCTGAGCCTGTGACACGCAGTCCAGAAAGACGGGACAGTCCCCAATGTGTCAGGCCTACTCCTCAGTGTGCAGCTCCTGCTGGTAATTTGAGGCCTGATGCAGGGGCAGTGCAGCTTCACACCCCAGAAAAAGGTTTGCAACCCACCGGTAATCTGCCAGAGATCATGAAAATCTCTCGACAGCTAGAAGCAACAAAGGTGCAAGAAAGAGCAAATACTTCTCTCGATTCAGAGACGCAAATGGAAAAAAAGAGTGTTATTGGCAGCCAAAATGTGCCGGCAGCCAGAGAGCCAGTTCCAGCAGGCCAAGAAAAACTCTCAGACGTGCTTCTTCCATCTGAAGGAACAGCTGAGGAAAAAAAGTATTTGATCATAGAGAAAGATCTGTCTTCAGTACGGGCTGGAGAAAAGCAGTCTGAATCCTCACAAGCCATAAGTAATAAAGCAGAGGAGGTCCACAGAGCTCAGGAACCAAGCTGTCACAAGCCATCTGTGACAAACCTGGAAGCAGTCAGCAGACTGGAGAGGGGGACACGTTTTGAGGAGTTTTCAGAGTACAGTCAAGGCAAAATGCAAACAGGTACCGAGAGAAGGCTTGCTAAAGAGGCAGCTGTGAGTAAACATGTAGAATTTCAAGGTGTGGAGATCTTATGGCTGCAAAAAGCTGAGGAGCAGAGAAGAAAGAAGCACTCACTGCTGGACTCTGTGTCTGTGGAGAGGAAGGCATTGTGCAAAACATCCAGCCACCCTGTGTCACCAATGATCTCCCCAGCCTTGCTTTCCTTGCCAGACAGTGCATGGAGTGAGGTCTGTGAAGACACGAGGCTGGAACCTGCTGCTTCTGGAGCCACTCCTCTACCACTGCTCGAAGAAGGCAGGAAGGATGAAGTTTCTGTGAAGGGGAGGAAGAACTGTGATGAGGAGGAGATGGCTATGCTTGCAAGAGGCCAGGGCAGGTGAGCTGGTGCTAAGAGGGGAGCAGGGGTCAGGCAGGGGTTCTCTTGTCTAGGCATGTGGCTTGTGCCTACCTGCTTAGGAGCTAATAAGAAGCAGCAAATATTTGTCTGCTGTCTGTGGTGTGGTGTTTACCGTACTGGTTTACATGGTTGGTGGTTGGCTAGTGCCTGAAGTTGGTACTGAAGCCACTTCATACCATCTTACTGAAGTTTGCAGTCCATCTCAGGTTTTGAAATGTAAAGGTAAGAAGTCTTTCTGTTTGCGCAGTGATGTCTCTGTGATGAAGCATCTGTAGCAGGTGTAATTGAGATCTGGACATGCCATGTATTTAAATACAGTTGGCATGCAAGCCTGGCCACACGTACTTGAACAGATTTTCTTGTTTCATTCAGAGTTTGTGCAAAAACAGTCTGACAACCTCTGAATGGTTGGATAATAAAGACATTTTATCCAGGGATATGTAGATAATAGGAGGATAAATGTTACAATATGTGCTTTCTATATTATCTGTCTGAGAGACAGGTAGTATCTATCTATCTATCTATCTATCTATCTATCTATCTATCTATCTGTGTTTATATCATTTTAGCAGTACATATTGCAAGAATGGCGGGCTGCTTTGCATCCTGATTTGCTTGTTTTTCTTTCCTGATGCACATCTCTGACAAAACAAAGGGTTCCACTGGTGCGCTCTGAGCAAACCATGCCCACTTTCACCTGGAGAGTTGTGTACTGATGAGACAACATCTCTACAAGGGAGGCTTTCCTGCCTCTGCACCTCTGTATCTGTGGAGTTTTGCCAGTGCAGGGGATTACTTGGGCTGGCTACTCTAACCTCTGGCATGTTGAGGAGCCCCACAGTATTTGGTGCATCAGAGAAGAAAACTCTTCAGGGGGATGGCATACCTTTCCTTGCATCAGAAAGCAGGCTGAGTCTTCTCCCTTCAAATCTATTTCCCCAGACTCCATATTTTTAATTGCACGTGCTTCCCTTTGCATTTTGGAGTGATTTCCTTCAGCTTTTTGCTGAAGACCCCAGTCCTAGGACTGCAGGGATAGCAAATTATCCTTCAGGGGCAGAGACTCTATTGGGATACACATCTCCAACATGTGCAGCCTCTGGCTTGGCACTGGTGCTAGGATAGATCTTACGCATTGTGTGTGCTTTTCTCTTTTGCACGTAGGCAGCTGATCTGTTAGACAATACTAGGATGTCTCCCAGCCCTCTTCTTTTACCCAGAAAATTGTTTCTTTCTATGTCCCTGGAGAGGGAGATGATGCCAGTCATAAAGAGAGGTAGTGCAAGGAGAAACCAGCATTTTACCTGCAGTGCCCTCTCTTGCATAAAGCTGCATTGACCTTTCTGCTCAGAAAGGCGGAAAGTGAGAACAGTTGCCCAAAGTCTAAACCTTGCCCCCAAACTGAAATGAGCTGTTTCTGGTTAATTTTCAGGATGGTGGAGGAGCGGGAAGCCACCACAGGAGGATATGAAGATTTCCTTGGGCAGAGGCACTCTGACGTCTCCACTGATCTGTACAGCTCACAGTTTGAAAACATCCTAGACAATGCATCTTTGTACTACAGTGCAGAATCTCTGGAGACATTGTACTCGGAGCCCGATAGCTACTTCAGCTTTGAGATGCCACTCACTCCCATGATCCAGCAGCGCATGAAGGAAGGTGGACAGTTCTTAGATAGGACATCAGTCGTGGGGCAGACAGATGTCCCTGACAGGGAGGTGAAGGGATGTGGTGAAGGCATCGCCAATGGCTTAAGGGATGTAAGCGAAACACTCTTCAAAGGAGATGTCACAGAAGTCCCTCATCTGGAAAGGTAAAAGTAGTGGGTGAGCTTTCTGTGTGCCTGCTGATTTTTCCCCAGCCTCTTTGCTTCAGTATACTGTCACAGAGTGTAGTTTTGCCTCTTTTAACACTTCTAATTTTCTACAGAGAGCAATTTTCAGGGTGACTGCAGGAGAGATATGAGCCATCCAAAGCTGCCATTCATAAGAAGAGTGACAAATATACATTAAGAAGGTTTATTAGGCAATGCTGATGTGTTGATAAAAGTCTGTCTGGTATTATCACATCTCTGGGACCTGTCTCTTACAAATGAACCTTGTTCAGCTACAGTTCCTACCTGAATTTATTGGCAGCAACTTTAGGTGCGGTAACAATTTGTGTGCACAAATGAGTTGTCCAAATGCAGTTTGTGATCTGGATGTTAAAGATGTGTCTTTTGTCACAGTGTTTCCTCTCTTGAGGCCAGTGGGAGTTTAGAACTTCTGCTGGGATGAGATTTTGCTCCCACATTCACAGGTTAGCTGCTTCTTTTGTCTGTGCACTTTCTGAAAGAGGAGTGAGCATTGCAAAAATGTTAATAATTTCTGTTTAGGTAAAAGGAGAGGTGAGAAAGCCTATTAAAAGAAAGAGTCATGTGAGAAGTAAAAAACTAGGCTGAGTGGTCAGAAAATACTGTACAATTGTAGAAAATCACTCTATGTGCAAACTTCTCTTACAGTGTGCTGTCAAAGAGAGTGGGGACAGTGAAAGGCAGACAGACGAAGTGGGAGGTTGAATTAAGAGCAGAGTGGTGAGGATGAACACACTTGCAAAGTGGTGAAGGACCTTCTGAGTGACAAAGATGCCTCTGGTCTTCATCCTCCCGAGACAGGATGTTATCTAAGAGTCCTAGGACTATTCCCTTAGATTCGACTAGTCTAGTTAGAGCTTTCCTGGGAGTAAAGGTGGGAGATCTTTTATCTGTTTTATTTCTTTTGTGCTAAAATGAAAGAAGTCTTTTGAGCTGAAGTAGTTTTGCTAGCTTTATGGATTGAGGTACAGTTTGCTCTTAAAACAGCAGGCAGAAGAATGTTACGAGTTTAAAATATTTTTCCCTCAATCAGACAGTAAGACAGGTATTTAAATCTTGTGCATGCATAGTGACTGCCAATAGGCAATAAGTGACTGCTAATCTGTAATAACCTTTATGGAACCAGAAACTGAGGTCAGTCCTGAGACTTTCAGCTCCTTACTTACAGCAAAACCAAAGGCTGACAAAACTGGACAGAGGAGAACAAGCACACATTCAGATCCTGATTCTGTTACCCTATAGTTGCAGAATCTAATATTTAAAAGATACTGTCAAGTAAGGCCTACATTGGCTCATCAGGGCAGAAATTATGGCAAAGACAAGATGTGCTTAGATGAGTCACATCAGGTGCCTGCCTAGTGTGGATTTCACTTGGAATTAATTTTAGTTTAGATTTGCAGCCATACTGATAAACTAGTAATAGATGTTTAAAATACTTCTTTCCTCAATTAAAAAAAAAAAACCAGACAAAAAAAAAAGAGTGTTCCTAGTTTGTTTAGGAATCAGTCTCAAGGGCTCACCTAAGGTAGATGCCAGTAGAGAATGGCACCACGGCAAGATAGCTAGCCACGAGTATGCCCAACAGAGTAATCCTCCCAACAATAATCTCACAGCTAACACCACCCTTTCTCCTTTGGTATTCCAATATCATGTTGTATTGCACCAGGTGTGTATGTTGTGTGGTGACTGACCGGCGACTGACAGGTCGTGAGTGCTACTTTGTTGTAGCCAGTGGGGAATCACGGTGTTAAGAGCTCATGGGTGAGAAGCAGTGTGTGCGTGCTGGGGGCAGCGGGAGGTTTATCGCAGAGGGGTCGAGGCGGTGTGTCGTGGTGATGCTCAGGTGAACCAGAAATAGCCTCCTCTCCTAAGCCCTGGCGGCTCAGGGAGTTTGAACGCGCAGTTGTGTTGCCTGAAGCAATCCGAGATTTAGGTTTACCTAAGTCTGCCTGTGCCTGCTGCTGAAGCTCTCGTTTCCTACAGTGCCGTAGGTTGTGCTTGGGGCTGCAGTTCCTCACGCGTAGTGCCTGCCTGGCGCTGCAGAGGAGCGAGGGCACCCTCCGCGGTGGTCCAGCCCGGCCTGAGGAGGAGGGTGGGGGGAGGCAAGCCCTCGGCCCGGCGTGCCCGGCCCCGCGCGGTGCCGCCGGGGCGCTCCCGGCGCTTTGCCCGGCCGGGGGTCCCCGCTCCCGCCGCCCCCCGCCTGGAGGAGAGCGGCGGGAGAAGCCCCTCCCAGAGGGGGGCGTTGCTGTGGGGCCTCGGCATGTGGATACTGGCAAGTGAAAAGGGAAGCGGAGGCGTTTCGGGAGCTGGGGATTTGGGAGCAGGGTAGTGTGGCAGTGCGGGACAGCAAGGAGCATGAGACCCCTCGCCTTTTCCGGAAACGGTACTGCCAAGCCGAGGGAGCAAAAAACCGAAACCAAAATCTCAGCCGTGCCTTGTGCCGTGGTATTTCGGCAATATAAAAAGTGGCTGGGAGGGAGCATGCTTCCAAGTACCGGCACTAGTTAACTGGGGGAGCAGTGTGAAACACGAGCAGTTCTTCCTGGCCCAGAACACAAGGGGACGGCCGACTTGAGAGCAAAGAGCTGGTAGTTTTTCACCTGGAAACTGAAAGCCGTGTGCCAGTTGGGAAAAGAGGAGCCGGGGCTCCCGTGGTCATGCCCCCCTGTTAAGTAGCTGAGCACCATAGCCCCTTCGGCACCTGTCCAGAGGGATCCAGAGTATACCTCACACGGAGAGTGAGCTTTTGATGCGTAAGGATAAAGAATGACCTGGCCTTGTAATGAATAAGCGGGAGGGTAACATCCTTCTCTGCTCTTAGGAAATTGCTGGCTTTGGGAGGGGTCAACTCTGGTATGTGAGGGCCGGTCACATGCCTTCAGACTGAAAAAAAAAGAGGAAAAAAATTATTAGAGGCTTGCAGGCTACAAGATCCTATGAGCTCCTAGGTGTCTGAAGATTTCATTCCTGTTGTCCTCCCTGTCAGCTGCTGGCCGTGGTTAAAAACAGTAAGTCTTGGCAAGAGCTGTATGATGGACCTGCCTGCTTTGACAGCCACCTGCCGTACTTCCTTAGGGTCGGGGGATGTCAGCAGCCCCTGGGTCTTCCTGCAGAGCAGGCAGGCTTACTTTTGCAAGTAGCCCTTTCCTGGCGTAGCTTAGATGCATTTTGTGCCTGGCCAGCGGAGGAGCGATGGTTGAGGGAGAAGGGTGTGCAGCTTGCCTTCTTTTGGGACTCTTTGTCTCTTTGGGGTGGAGTTTATTCTCTTTCAGTTCTCTGAGATAAGCTCAGTTGGTTAGTACGTGGTGCTAATAATGCCAAAGTTGCGGGTTTGATCTTTGTGTGGGCTGTTCACTTAACAGTTGGAGTCGATGATCCTTTTGTGTCCCTTGCAACTCAGAATATTCTGTCATTTTGTAGTGATTAGCCCTCTGAGGGGGAAAAAAAATTCTGCAGCTGAAGTAGCCTTGAATTTCCACAGGAGGGGGTTCGGAGAACACACGGAGGAGGGGTAGTGTGTGAGGTTTCTGAGCTGAGCGACAGCCTTGCTGTGTGTGTGAGCACCATGGGATCCTCATGAAATAGGCTGAGCCGCAGGCTGCCAGTGTAGTGAAGCTTTGTAATCTCAAAAACGACGTTGCATTTGGAGCGTGTTTGGTGCCCTTGTCTCTCTGTTTTCCTTACAGAGGCATTCAGTCGTCACTGCCACACCCATGCTCCAGGTGCTGTACTCCTCCCTTCCCATGCCAGTGGGCTATGTTAAGGCCATCAAGGCTCAGCCTTCCTGTCTGGGAGTTAAGTCTTTTAGAGGCAGTAAGGAAAACTGTTTGCAAGCTGCTACTAAGTCACTGAGCCTGAGTTTGCGTTGCCTGGACTAGGTGTAATCATTTGCAAATTGATTGAAATTGGTGATCCAAGTCAGAGTGGGGTGACTTGGATAAAGAGTGGGTAAAATAAGTATATCTTACTTTCCAAAGCAGTAGGATATACCTGAGGGGAAAAGGAGTTATTTTTTCTATGTATATCAGAGACAAAGCATCTGTGTGACTAAATGTGAAGTGTAAAATTATCTGTGTGATGATCTCTATACTTCCAGACTTTATGGACTAGACTTCTTTTTAGTGTTTTCTTATACTGCACACTTAACAGCAGTTTTCCATTCCCTCTCCCTTTGTAGGCTAGAGGCAGAATAAATTTTTAAAAGCTCACAAAACAACAACAAAAAACTTAGGGCATTTTTTTTCCTGCCATAAGTGCCTTTTCCTGTTGTCTTGGGAAGTATTGTTTCTGTTGGCAGGACATTGCCCAAGATTTTTTGTAAATCTAGAGAGAAAATAAAAAATCTGTATTGCAACTCCTAATCCTCAAAAATGCTAAATATTTGCCACCTGCCATCATCTTCAAAGAACTGCTGATGCTCAGCAAATTCTGCAAGTCCTGTTATTTTTTTTTTTCCTAGAGATGCAAACACAAATTTAGTTGCATATGTATTCAAGAGAGGAAGAAAACAAACTCCCCAAAGCAATCTGGCAATTCTCAAAATAAATTCACAAGAATGTAGCCTGAAATTCCCATGGGTACCAGGTTACTTTCAATTGTTGGGGCCTCTTGTAGTAGTTCCCATGGTGGATATTTTTCTTCTGTATATAGGTAATTTCCAGCAGTTTCTTACTTGGCTCTCTGCTTATTCCTTCTTTAAGACAATAAACTTTGTTGACAAATAAATTCAGTTTTGATTCCTCTCTCCCAGTCAATTCTCTAAGTCTCTTCCCAGTTTATGAATACCTGCATGCCAGTTAAAATTTTCGTTTTCAGATTGTACGCTGGTATTTTTGTCCAAAGTAGCTTGTATTTGATTTTTCAATGTGGTCACAAGACTCAGTACTTGGGAATTAATATGTAACCTTTATACATACATTTTATTAGTCTTTCTGATGGAGGTGTAGTCGAATTTTTTTCACTTTGAGGATTCACTTTGAGACCCAGTTGAATTTTTTCATTTAGTGTGAAATCTGCTGAGATCCCTGTTTTTCCGAGTGGATGTTTTTTTCACTTCAGACATGCCTCAGTTCATGGCAGACTCTGGAATCTAGAAGACATAGGTCAGTGAGAACATGGTACTTCATATTTGCTGCCAATCATATGCCCAACATAAGGAAAGTTTTTCAGAGGGATGGTGTTGGTTATTGTCCTAGAAAAGCAAATGCATCAAATGCATCTGCAGCTGGTGAGCAAGCACGCAAGCACTGGAGTTCATTTGCTGGGCTCTATATTAGCCACATGGGCTAATGCCCCTGTCAGTTGTTGGGCCGCTGCTAACTACAGTATGCTGGCACAGGTGTACGTTGAATCCAGGTAAAGTGGCACAGTTCATAGGGTAAATTTCTGACGCCACTGGCATTTTTACAGCTGAGGATTTGCCTTGTTATTTCACAGCCTAGTAACTTCTAAAATGTTGTGCTACACTGTTCACCTTGATCTTCCCTCCAGGAAAGTGTCATCACTTTATCAAGGCTCTGGAGATATGCTTTACAGAGTTTGCCTTTACTCTGGCTAATGAGGTCCTTGGAGCAGCAGTTTAGTGAGCGTTTGTAAAGCTGCTTCTAGTTCCTAAATAAACTGTTGTTTCACGGAAAAAAAGGGCTGCTGACTTTTCGCCTCTTCAGTTCCCAGCCTCCTCTGAAAATAAAACAAACACAACAAAAATCCAGGAGCTGACAGAGACAGAAGAGAAAAAGAAAAAAAACAAAGTGGAGCAGCTGATCAGTTTGCTACACAAAGCACCTCAGTATAGAGCTGTCAGCAGCTCAGCCTTTAAGCTGGCATCTGTTGGCACATCTCCATTAAAGTCAAAGCCATTTAGGTCAGGAAGGCTTGATTCACCAAAACCGAGGTGTCTCTGCCAGCTCTGATCTGGTCCCGAAGTGCAGCCTTGCCATCTCATCTATTAGCCACAACTGGCTGGTAGTCAAGACCCTCTTCACCTTATTGCCAGTTAAGTCTCTTCTTTCTGTGTGTGTGTGCTGGGATAGGGAGAGACGGAGGCTGGCAGCTGGTAGGACAGCATAGAGAGGCATTCATGTCTTTGGATGTGATGCTGGAGCAGCGGTGGAGAAGAACAGGGCACACAGAGATGCAGACTCCCTGCTAACACAGCTGAGTGAGCTGTGGATTGGTTAATGGTTGTTTTTTCTTTGTTATCTTTTTCTTTATTCACTGTTCTTTTTGAGGACAGATGTTTCATTTTGCTGCATGGTTTCAGTATAAAGCTCCTGTGTGATACTAGTGCCAGTGCTCAAGTGCTTCATCTGCACATTTGCAGGGAAGTCTGAACTGAAAGGTGTAAACACATGTATTTTTATGCGTCTGTTTTGCTCCCTGCCAGGGAGGACCAGCTGGACCAGCTCCCTGGTTAATACACTTTTCCTGAGCCAGTCTCCCAACAGTTAAACCATGCCCAAGCATGGGGGTGGAGGGGAAAGTCCTCTGATGTCTTCCCAGTTTTGGTCCTATCCTGGAGGACCCAGCAGGAGCATTATAGGGAAGGAGGGTCATGTGGGTGCTGAACACAGGGATGGTGGCTCTTGATACCTGGAGCGGGTGGGCTCTGACGGGAGAGCCTGAGGGTTCCTGAAACATGTAGGGGCTGAGTGTTTTCTCAGCAAGGTCATAGGTATGCAGTGCATTTGTTGGGTCTGTTTTTTATTTTTGTTGGGGCAGGTGGATCAGATTCTGCATAGGGGACAATCCTAATGCTTTCAAGAGACCAGTCTATGTGTCTATGCATGTCAGAAATATCCATTACAGGGAGGAGCCTTTGGATACCCCCTGTGATGAGGACCAGTTTTTCACTTTCTAGACATGGTGACATTAATGTGGCAAGTGTCCCCTTGCAAGCACTGACCCTTACCATAGCGATGTATGAAGCCTAAGGTGAAAATGGAATCAAACCTGAAGTATTTTTAGCAAGACATTTGTACTTCAGGTGGCAGTGGGCCAGCATGTCTGTGTAATAAAGTACGTGCTGTCTCTTGGAAGGGCTGCAATCCTGTCCCTGCATGTGGTGGACTTCTTGTTCTAATGCTGTGATCTTGTAATGACAATCGCATTTGCTGTACACAAGCCTACAGAAATGGTGTTTTCTGAATGCTTTAGCTGCTAGCTCCCTTTTTTACAATCAGTAGGAATTATTTTAATGAAAGAAACAGACAAATTATTACAGGAAAGAAGAGGTTATTTTTGAGCAGCAGCATGCATTTCAGCCTGTGAAATTGACTTTGCACATGTATTTTATTGATAACCAATAGGGCATTACAGGGATTGTTACTTTTAACTTTGCTCCTCTCCCTGTGATGTGACAAGGTTGAGGTACTTTTTAGTAGATGCTTGGTGGTTACTCTGGCTTATGGACATCGCCCTTGCTTTTTATGTCCTGGCTGATGCTGTGCTTGTGAGACACCCACTGAATTGAGTTGCAGCAAAGTGCAGCTGTGTCAGTCCTCAAAGGGGGATCTACATCAAAGCATGTCTTTGAAGAGAATCTATACGTAGGACTTCAAAGCTGATTAAACCATTTGGAGTAAAATAGCACACTGAGTCATCTGCTAGGAAAGGCCATTATTTTTATTTTTTTATTATTTTTCTCTCCTTCCTATGACCTATCTTGGACGAGCCCTGGAGCTGAAGGTGACTGGCAAGGTAAATCATTGCTTGAAGTGCTTTTGTGCTCACTCTCTCTTGGCCCTGAAGAAGCTGGTTTGGAGCTGCAGCAAAACTGCAGCACAGCAGTTCCCAACCTGTTTGTGTGGTCGGGTCATTTGTAGCAGGAACTGAGTCATCACATCCCACTGCTACCGGGATTTCTTCACTTTCTTCAGTGGGGCTGCTCCTTTCAGAGCTGGGCTGTTCAAGCACAGCTTTTCAGGTCCTTTTAAACAAGTGCAGACTGTGCCACTGGTTATATCTGGTCTCCTCTGAAATGTGAAAGGATATCATTCACTGAACAGCCACATCTCTCCGAAGGGTTGCAGACCAGGGATTTGTTTCCACAGGGCAGGACATAGAGGGTGGAGCAGAGAAGTGGGGGAAGGCACCTGACTGTTTCTGATTTGTCCCTTCTGAGAGGCTGTTGAACCAGTATTAGAGCATGCTTTTCATGGACAGAGTTGATGGTTATGGATGGAATGCTGTCCTGTTTCAGAACCGGGAGGAGAAGGCTTGGAGTGAAACTATTTAAAACAAGAGGGCCAACACTGTCCTGCAGTGGGTGATTATCAGCTTCAGTGTGGCTCCCCAGTGGACACTGTACCCCCTGAAAATAACATTGGTTGTGGCGCTAGCTTTAGCATGCCAGAATGTCTCTCCACCCTTCCTTACTTTTAATCATTGCTGCGTTTTGCTCTGATGTGTTTTGCTGGCAAATCCCTGACACAGCTTGCCTTGGAGTAAAGCTGATGTTAAAGGTATGCACATTTATTTGAGAGAAAGAGTTGGTTTTCGTCCTGTTCCCTCCTGCTCTATTTCCAAAAAGTCTGTGAAGGCTCCAGCCCTGTCTTAATGCAAGCTCCCCTGCAATTGGTGCAACCAGTGCATTCCCTCCAGACATGTATTCCAGATGAATTAGTGTTCCTTGAGGAAGAAACGTATGCATCCATGGGAGTCCATGTGCCACAGAGCATATGGTGTGCATCAGTCTGGTAAAAGTGAAAGGCAGTGGCAAGCTGGGGTCACTGGAGTGGCTGTAATGGGGACAGCACTAAGGCTGAATTGTCACACCCTGCCGCTCAGTGTCAACTCTGAACATCACTTCTTTGTTAGCAGCTGGGCCAATTGCTCAGTGCCTTTACTCCGTAAAGGAAAATGCTAATAGGTGTTTTTTCTTTGGGATGAAGCAAAGATTTGTTTCTCCATGGATTTGCTACAAAATGAAGAGCACACCAAGGTTTAAGGAGTCATAAACTCTCACTCAGACTGAGGTTTCCTCCTTAGTTGTCTGGGAGGGTGGAGAACTGAGATATGAGGTGCCTGTATCATTATCATTGTGTTACTGGTCTTGCTGTGTTTTTTCTGGACGTTGCAGCCATTCTTCACTCAAACATTACTGTGTATAATTTCAGTTTTGGTGGGACCTGGAATGGGAGAGGCGAGCAGTAAGTGAATCTAGAATATTCACCAACAGATCAAGTGTGCTGAGTTCTGAGTATGGCAGGATTGAGATAGTTTGGCATTGGGAGCTAAATCACTGTAGAACTGGTGTATAATGGAATAAGTGAAGAAAACAGTATAAAATGCCTAGCAATTACGGTGTATTACAGGAAAGCTGGAAGGCCTGGCAGAGCTTAGAGTCTACAGCTTACATGTTTTAACTGTGAGGTTGGAGAGCTGTTAGAAAGTATTGCACA
Source organism: Melozone crissalis (assembly GCF_028551555.1). Classification (NCBI taxonomy): domain Eukaryota; kingdom Metazoa; phylum Chordata; class Aves; order Passeriformes; family Passerellidae; genus Melozone; species Melozone crissalis. Next base: position 30,424,926 of record NW_026535783.1, on the reverse strand, counting down.
TACTACAGCTGCTTATCGAATTCCTGTAATTTCTGCTGGATATGGTGGTCACAGCCTCTGTGCATTCCGTGTGGGTGTGGGGATGCTTTGACAGAAGGAGAAAGGATGCATTAGGAGTGCATTGCTGGGGACAGAAATACCATGGTCTATAAACCTGGTTGCTGGCCAAAGCTCATGTGCTGTGATACTGGAGAGGTCTGGAGTTCTTTTGTAGCTTCTGTTTTCTGTGTTTTCTGATAGCAGAGATTAATGTAAGTGTCTCTAGATAAAAATCAGCAGCTATTGCTGGACAGGCAATTACTACCAGCAACATCATTACAATCCCTTTTAGCCTTGAATCTAGGAGTAGGGGGAATACAATCTATTGCATTTTTCAGCCTGTGTTTTTCAGTAGAGGTTTCTTATTTTTATGTGATAAAGAATAAAGCTGCATGAGAAATCCATGTCCAGGCTTGCTTTGCATCACAAAGCTGTTTCTTGGCACTGTTTTGATGGTAATGGTGCTGTGGATTCTTATGTATAGAAACTGTAGACTGCAGAAGACAGACCTATTTTCAGCCTTTGTTGCTCTTAGCTCTTGATTAGAATTCGTTATAAGCACTTTACAGAGGGAGGCAAGCATTATTGAGTTCAGCAGATTAGTAAACTGAGGTACGAAGGGAAAATGATGGACCTGGAAACCGCTGAAAGTAAGAAGAGACATCAGCCTTTTCCTGAGTATATACCACTTGTACCCTGCTAAAATGTCCTGCTCTGAAGGCATCTTGCACAGTAGTCATGCACAGGTCATCTGCATTTCCTAAGTCCTCAGTGACATGAGCGCTGAGTCTTGAAACTACCTAAAGCCACTTGAGAACTGAAGTCTCACTTTACTGCTAAGAATTTGTCATTTCCCCTGAACAAAAGGCTTATGTTACAGACAACCTGTATTTGACAGCCTTTTTGTACTTGTACTTTGTGAGTACAAAAAGTACTTGCTTAGTACTTACTTCTTGCACTACAAAAAGTATTTACCTTGTACTAAGTAATAAGTTAATCAACTGTCAGAATTGACTACTAGAATTGCAGAAGGAAGTATCCCTTATTCTTCAATGCGTGTATGGGCACCCTCAGTCAGTGTGGAGCTTTAGAATGGAGAAGTTGGAAAATAGTTTTTCTTATGCAGCCCTGTTGACTAGTTTTGGCAAACAGGGGAAAGAGCACACCCTCCCTCTTGCTGGGTGTTCCTCCTTCACATCCCAGCCATGATTCTGAGAGGCAAAGCAGAAGTTGGGAGCTGCTGTACTGTTAATTTCACTAAGTGGCAGATGCTGGCACTTCCTTTCTTTCTAAACTTTTGGTGGTTTGTGGTAATGTTGAATCTCGTAGTGCACTAGTTGCTAGCAGGGTACAGATGTTTCTTGTCAGCTTTGGCCATCTTTCAGTGCTATAAATACTACCTTTAATAAAGAGCAGTGGTGAAAGAGGACTGTGATATATAGTGAGGTGAGGCTCTGTGAATTGGCATGGCTTTTGAAGCAGCGTTTTTACATTAAAGACTCTGCAGATTTGTTACCTCACCTGGGTATGCCTTGCTCTTGACAGTTGTTAGAGACGGGAGGTTGGAATGAGTCATGCCTGATTTGAATGGACAAGTGTTGCTCTGGGCTTGTGTCAGGGTACTCTGTCATTTGCTTTGTTCACAAGTTTGGTATAGACCAAATTCAGAGAATTTCAGACATTTGCTAGTGTCTTTGGATAGGGCTGGGGAGGCATTTTCCACAACAATGATATCAGGAGGGGCTTTTTTTCTTTCCTAGGATGACTGATGGCCAGTGTTGTTGGAATTGTATTCACAGTATTTATTTCCTACTAAGCGTTGAGACTGACTCCCTTTTGTTATAGCACCATTTTATTTACACTGAAATAATTGCAAATCCCCAGTTCTTGCAGGAACTGGTTAGATTTCTGTTTTCCCCAGATACTTGATAAAGAAGTTGTACCCACAGGGAGAATATGTGATATTTCTGATGTTGTAGAAGTACTGAAAGGATGGAAACAGAGGTAAAATGGGCAAATCTCTGTTCTGTACATGTCCTTCTCTTAAACCATGCATGAGAAGTGAGATGAGGAAGTAGGTGACGATTTGTGGCATGCAGAATACCTAATTTTTTTCTTTTTAACTCACCTTATATGAAATCTTGTCTTTGAGGAATTAATGAGTGGCTAGCAGACATTTGAGTAAGTGGCTAGACAATTGTTACTGGAACATGGAGATCAGTTGTTTTAACCATGGCTTGTCAAGTCTGAAAATTACAGTGGTATGTGAAGCTGTGGTATGTTGTTTAAAGTGCTGTGTGTACAAAGTCATCTTTAACTCATTCCAGTTGTATCTGTCCTTTGCATGACCCTTGCTGATCATTCATTATCTCTGTGTAAATGGCATTTTAGTGAAAAGAATTTCTATATACTATAAAAATGTAGGAATAAAAATAGAAATGCTGTCAAATGCGCACACACACACACACACACACACACACATACACAGAGCTGAGATTTTGCAAAAATTTTCATACCAGTATCAGAGAAAAGCTCTTCTGAAGTTCAAAGTCTGCCTTTGTGCAGGGGTGTGTATGTGGGGGTGTGCTTTTTGGTGCGGCGGGCTCTTGCCTCTTTCGTGGGAGAAGCAAAGCAGGCACACAGCTCAGCCAGAGCTCTCCTATTGTACTAGAGGTGGGAGGAATCTGTAAGTGCATGATTTATCGGAAGTGCCCTGGGATTGCCATGGTAAACATTTTGACTTTGAGCAGCTGGTGAGGGAAATAATTGCCACCATGAGGGAGCAGGAGGGAAGCAAGGAGTTCACCAGGCTGGCATGGGTGGTTTGTGTCTCATAATCCAAACTGGTTTCCTTGCTCTGCGTCCTGCTTTTTCTAGCAGTGCCTTCCCATGGGATGTCCGCTGCTCATGGGTGACACGGAAGCCGCTGAGAGTTCTGGTGGTATTATTTTAGATTTAAGGAATTGGGTTGTTTCCAGGACAACTGGGGAAGAATGAGGAAGGGACTTGTTCTGACTCAACTTGGAGTAACTGATCATCCTAGCTCAATCACTACATTTCTCCTGGAAAATGGTTAATTTCCTGCTTTTAAAGAGGCCTCTTCAAGCCAAGCAGGCAATTGTATTAAAAAATACTAATGCAAGAAACATTGGTGCAGTTGCAGTTGTAGGCTGATAATAGCAAAGAGCTATCTCTGAAGTGAGCCCAAGTTGAGGATACTTAGCACAGTCAGAAGGAAAGTCCATGTTGTTTGGGCTGTTTGGCTGTTTGTTAAAAACCCTTAACTTTTGCTGACTGCTAAGTAAATGTCCCTGTTCCACACTGCTTCTTCAATTAAGTGGATTTTGTTACATTGTGTCATCTTGCCTCTGTACAATTAATTGCCTGCTGTTCTAAAAGGAAACTCTAATGTTATCTTATTTTTCTTCTTTCCATATTCTTTTAATCTCACAGCAATCTTGACCTACAGAATGTGGTGTTAGACTCCAGTGCAGCGATGGGGAGCAGTGAACTTGAGGAGAAAGATGCCACTGGAGCCCTTGTCCACGACCTCAGCAATGGCAGCCACAGCAATTTGGAAGCAGCCAGGCGCCTGGCTAAGCGCCTCTACCATCTGGACAGATTCAAACGCTCTGATGTGGCAAAACATTTGGGTAAAAAGTATGTGCTGATATGAGTACATGCTTGGCCACATTCTTATTGATGTGGTTCTGGAGGGGTTCACTCTTGTATGATAACCTTCACATATTTCTTCACTTTTCTTTAGCAATGAATTCAGCAAGCTTGTGGCCGAAGAATATCTTAAATTTTTTGACTTCACAGGCATGACGCTGGACTGTTCACTCAGGTACAATTCCATTTATGGACTTCATATTCTTATGTTAGTAACAGTGCTGTTTGCAGTGTTGTCCTGATTTACATGATTGTCCTTTTCGTATGTAAGAAGATTAAGAGAGGACTGTGATGTATTTTGGGGGCAGAGCTCTCTCTTCTGTTTGGCTTTGTGTGCTACCCTACTCTAGTGCTACTGGAGTGGTGGCTACATGGAGGGGGAAATATTTGTCTAGGGATGGTCCTTGAGATGCTGGAGAAAAGTTTCCAGTCACTGGCAAAACAGGGGACTTGTAGTCTGCCAGATGCTAGTGAGAAATTACAGTGTTGCTCGCAGCTGATCTGCACAGACTCTCTGGCTGATGCCTTTGAAGCTTACCCCGCTTTGTTGCAGTGCACTAAGAGCAGGGTTTGGTGTGGTTTGGCAGCTCCCCTCTCTGTGTCTTCCTGAGGAATCCAAGAATGTGCAGAACAGTAAAAGCTTCTACGTGGAAAAAGCTGTAGTGAGTTTGGTAACTGTTGGCATGGGTGTTTGAAGACTCAGCCCTTCCATTTTCTTTGCTTTTTACGCTTGAATCAGACCTCAACAATTTTTATTTTCAGTGGTTTTTTTTCAGAAGTCAAACCACCAAGTTTATGTAGCAGTGGCCTGTTAGCCCAGTTGCTGGTGTTCTGGTGTTTAAGGGGATTTAAATGAGTTTAACTCATTTGACTGAGGTTACTTAAGGGGGATTTTTTTTTCTAACGAAAATCTAGAAGATGTGCTGAGCCCCTTAGCAAATGCATTTCTGGGGATCTGATGCCATGAGACCATAGCAGATCAAAGGCACCCACCAAGTCCTGCCTGCTGAAGGCAGTGGAAATGGAACATGCCTGCACAAACATGAACCACCTGGTCCTGAGGCAGGGGGAGTGGAGCCAAGCTGGAGCACCCACTCAGCGTGGAGTGGGAGATGCTGGGCAGTGGGAGGTCTGTTGCTCTGTTCCAGGTTTCAGCACCCCTGAAGCGTGATGCTAAATATACCCTTCTTTTAAATTGTGAAATCCAACACATAATTGCTTTGTGGCACATATTTAGGAAGCCTCTGCTCCCTGTAGATCTCCTGTTAATATTAGTAGTTAGGACTTTCTCTAAAATGTGCCCAGGCTCATGTAGGACTTAAACAAGTCAAGGGGTTTTTGAGGTTTCAAGAGTAGCTACAGTAATTGCCACCTACGTGCCCTAAGCATGCTGCAGCAGCTGGGGACAAAGAATCGTTCCAAAGCCTTAGGAAACTGAGGCATGCTACCTCATGCTTGGCAGAGTGAGAGGGGAAACAGTGCTGTTGTTGCTGGCTCATTGATAAGTTGTGGTTTATTGAGCATTTTGGGGGCAGCTGCTGTGATCTGTGCTACCTCCCAGCTATGGGAGGGCGTTTTGCAGCATCAGTGACAGGTCTGAGACCTGGGAAAGGTTGCTCCTTCACTGTCCACTCCCTGGATTCATGTTGCCCACGCACCTCCTGAGTACATCTCTTGCAGCCTCTGCAGGATGACAGGAGGGAATGTGGTGCTGCTCTGGCTCCTCTCAGTGTGCATTCTGGAGTCCAGCCCTGGACATGGGGGGAGCAGGCTTAAGGCTGCTCAGGAAACTAGTTAGTAAGGTTCCGTGGGAAAATGCTTCTGAAGGTGCTGGGATCATTACTGGTCACTACCTCCTAAGGGCACAGGGGCAGGCAAATCGAGACAAGGCAGAAGGCTAACTTGAATGACCAGGAATCTTCTGGACCTAACAAAATGAAGGTGTTCATCCAATGGGAGAAGGGTCAGGTGACGTGGGAAGAATACAAATTTGCTGCTCACCACTGTAGAGAGAAAATTCCAGCTAACAAAGTTCAGATGGAGTTTAACATTGCCAGTACTTGTGTGGGACAACAAAAAGATTTTTTTTAAATAAGTCAATAGAGAAAGGCAATGCAGAATGGCTCAGTGTATTGAGGGACCATGGCTGTGAGAATGATAAACTCCCACCTGATCCTGAACTTGTGTGGGATCTATTGCTCCATCTGGATCCTCATGAGTCTATGGGGCCACATGGGATTTATCCAGAAATACTCAAAGAACTGGTTGATGTCATTGTGACATCTCTCTTAATGATTTTGGAATGGTTTTGGGCATCTGAAGAGATCCCAGTTGAGTGGAAACTGTCTAACTGTCTACCTTGTCTAAGGGCAAGAAGGTTGACCCTGGAAACTATAGGCCTGTCAGTCTCAGTTCAGTGCCTGGTAAAATAATGCAGAAAATTATTCTAGGAGGTATTGAAAAATACTTGAAAGACAATGCAGTGATTGGTGACAACCACCACAGCTTCATGAGGAAAAAGTCCTGCTTATCCAACCAAATTTCCTTCTGAGACAAGGTGACCCACTTAGATGATCAAGGGAAGCCAGTTGATGTGATCTTTTTGGATTTTTGTAAAGCTTTTGATACTGTCTCTCTCAGGACCCTTCTGGAGAAAATGTCCAGCTGGATAAACACATCATGTGGTGGGTGAGCAGCTGGCTCATGAGTCAGGCACAAGGGGCTGTAGTGAATGGGGTGACATCAGACTGGTGTGACCTGTCACTGGTGGGGTTCCACAGGGCTTCATCCTTAGCCCTGTGCTCTTCAACATCTTCATAAATTACTTGGGCACAGGACTTGAACATATAATAGGTAAGATTGATGATACTAAACTGGGAGGAGCCACTGACTCCCTCAGAGGAAGTGAGGTCCTGCAGGGAGACTTTGATGAACAATGGGTCTGGGGAACTACGAACTGTGTGAAATTTAACAAGGGCAAGTGCTGGATTCTGCACCTGGGATAGACTGGGAAATGAGGTGCTGGAGAGCAGCACAGTGGAAAAGGACTAGGGAGTCCTTATGGAGGGCAAGTTGAATATGAGTGAGCAGTGCCCTGGCAGCCAGGAGGGCCAGCTCTGCCTGGAGTGTATCAGGCACAGCATCAGCAGCCAGACAAGGGAGGGGATTGTCTCACTCTGATCTGCACTGGGGCAGCCTCACCTTGAGTGCTGGGGCCAGTTCTGGTCCTTCAATATAAGAAAGATACGAAGCTACCGGAAGGTATCCAGAAAAGGGCTACAAAGATGGTGAAGGGCCTGGAGGGAATGCCAAAGAAGTGGCTGAGGTTCCTTGGTTTGTTCAGCCTGGAGGAGACCGAAGGGAGACTATATTGCAGTCCACAACTTTCTTACAAGTTGAAGAGGTGGGGCTTGCACTGATCTCCTCCCTGTGGTGACCTGTGACAGGATGCAAGGGAATGGCTTAAAGTTGTGTCAGGGGATGCTTAGGCTGGACATTAGAGAGAGGTTCTTTGCACTGCAGGTAATTGGGCACTGGAACGGGCTCCCCAAGGAAGTGGTCACAGCACCAAGCCTGACAGAGTTTAGGAAGTGGTTGGACAACACTCTGAAGCACATGGTGTGATTCTTAGGGGTGTTCTCTGCAGAGCCAGGAGTTGGACTTAATGATCCTTGTTGGGTGCCTTCTAGCTCAGTGTATTCTGTGTTCTCTGGAGGGCAGAAACTCATCCCTGTAGCCCTTGGTATTGCATTGTGCTCTGAGAGTGAGGAAACTGCCTTGTTTATTGACAAATATTCTTTCATCAGTTTCCTCTCCAAGTTAGCTTCCAAGGGGGTAAATGTGCTGCAGAGGAGGAGAAGGTGTAGGTCAGTGGTACCTGGCATGGGCAGGGAGTGTTGCTGGAAAGAGCCCAGACTGGGGTAGGAGACAGAAAGATGGCTAATTCTCAAAATTTGCCTTAGGAGCTCTTGTGAATTTAGGAACAGTATTCCCCAATTTAATGTTCCCGCTGAAACACTCCAAAACATGCACCACTTGCTCCCCTCCCCCCTCTGTGGGGCATCTCCTCTCTATGGGGAGGAGAGCTGGAGGCACAAAAGACAAAGATCAAGGATTGAGATAACAACAATTTACTGGAAACAGTAAATGCAACAAGAAGATGAAGGGTAACAGCAACAATATTAATAACAGAGTGTACAAGAGAGCTCAATGATTCACATGCAGGCCCTCACCATGTGGAAACCAGCTATACCCTGACTGCTCCAACCCCTTACCTGACCAGAAGAGACACCTCACCCCTACAACCTTTACCTGAGGTTGTACAGAAAAACATCAGGCTCCTAGGCATGCTCCTTCTGGCTACTGCAAAAATTGACTGTCCTGGCCAGAATCAGTATGTTTTCCATCCCTTATGCTATACCATCTATATCATGTCCAGGTCCTACACCTCCCAGCTACGCGTGTGTGTGTGTGTGTGTGTGTGTGTGTGTGTGTGTGTGTGTAATGCAAGCGTGAGTATCATTTCCATAGTCAGTGGCTGTCCTTTCAAGATGTCTTTTGAGTTCATTTAGTCCATGACTGAGTTCTGTCTGTTCTAGATGTCTTCCAAGGCAGGAGGGCTGCCTGGTTTCACCTGGTTGCAGTCTACATCAGGAGCTCATGACTGGTATATCTGGAACAGCCCATATTCATTTTCCAGTAGTTACAGCATACAGAGGCAGTGCCATTCAGCAAACAATATTGTACAATTGAACATTACAGACTGTTCTCACTCCAAAATTGAATCCCCTTGGGGTACACCTCATGCTTCCCTGTCCCTCCACATTACCCATCAAGTGTCATCAGGTGCTTGAGCAAAACCAATCCCATGCATGGATTTGCCTTTGCAGAAGGGTGGGACCAATCCCGACCATGTTCCCTAACACATTTCTCCTTCATACCACAGGGTCTTCATCCCCTGCTGCAGTGCATAGTAGTTTTGATTGGGCAGGACCAGCTTGATTGGTAGAGCCTCTTGTATTAACTAACAAGGTGGCCTTTGCTAAATGCAGATCCCCATGTTAGAAGGTGCCACCCATTGCTTTCAATGTCCTTTTTAACAGTCCATTGTGGTGTTCAGTTTTCTCAGAGGTTGGTGCATAATAGGCAATATGTTAGACCCACTCAATCCTCTGCTCTCTGGCCCTTGTGTCTGTGGGGCTCCTTTTGCAATGAGTCCCATGAGTCCAACTCAGCTCTTTCTGGGGTGCCATGTTGCTGCAGAAGTTGCATCTCAAGGCCCAGGATGGTGTTTTGGGCATTGGTGTGAGGCACAGGGTTCATTTCCAGACACCCAGTGGTTGTTTCCACCATTGTAAGCACTTGTATCACTTGCCTTGGTGGGTTTGCAGCAGTGTGATGTAACCAGTTTGCCAGGCTGCCCCATATCTGTGTTTCAGCCACCTGTACCCACCGTACCAGAGAGGCCTTACCCGCCCGGCCTGCTCCATCACAGCGCATGTTTCACAATGTGGTAACTGAGAGGCATGGTCCGTGGCCAGGTCTGCCCCTTGGTCACAAGCCCACATGGATGTTGCGTTTCTTCTCTGATAACCTGAGGCATCTTGAGCCCACTGAGCCAGAATAATTGGCTCTTACATTGCCGGTGCAGATTACCCCAAGCCGCTTTAATCTTGGTGGCCTGATCCATCTCTCCATTGCTGCAATGCTCTTCAGCAGCCTGACTCCTGGGCACATGTGCATCTCATGGTGTTCTTCTACAGTCAGCTTCTCTAACAGGGCAGCGATTTCTTGCCAGGATTCATCAGCCCAGGTGGGTTTCCCTCTGCACTGCCAATTGGCTTCTTTCTGTCAGTCCTGCCACCCCAACACAGCATTTGCCACCATCCACGAGTCAGTGTAGAAGTAGATTGCTGGCTGTTTCTCTTGTTCAGTGATACCTAAAGCCAAATGGATGGCTTTCAGCTCTGCAACCTGATTTGATCCACCTTATCCTTCAGTAGTTTCTGTGACTCATCATATAGGGCTGTCTATGGCTGCTTTCTCTTTTTGATTTGTCCCTGTGATACAAAAGGAACTGTCAATAAAGAGATCATAATCCTTTTCATTTGTAGGTAGCTGATTGTATGGTGGGGCCTCCACAGCATGTGTCATCTTCTCCTCTGATGATGATGATGGTAGTCTGAAATTTTCAGCTTCAGGCCAATTAGTGATGACTTCCAGGATCCCTGGGTGATTGGAGTTTCCTGTTCAAGCTTGCTGTGTGGTCAGAGTAATCCAGTTACTCCACAGTGGCATGATGTGTTGCAGGGACTTTCTCTTTGAATATCCAGCCCAGCGCTGGCAGCTGGGGCACCAGGAGGGGCTGTGCTTTGGTGTCAGTCACTTCTGAGGCAGCTCTGACCCCTTCATAAGTCACCAGTGTCTCTGCTTCAGTGGGGTTGTAGCTGGTCTCAGATCCTTTGTATGTTGGAATGTTTGAATTCCTAACTCCAGAACACCAGGGGTCGTTGTTGAATCTCCACATGTACGCTTTTGCCAGTGATTCCCGGAAGGACCACTCTTCCCAGCTGTACTGTGGAGCATACTTTTTTACATCTTGTAGTGTCCTGACTGGCTACTGCATGAGCAATCTCCTGTTTAATTTGTTCAAAATCTTATTACTGTTCAGGACCCTGCTTGAAATCATTCTTCTTCGGTATCACTTGACAGAGAGGTTTTAAAATCTGTCTGTAATCTGAAATATGCATCCTTTAAAAACTCATGGTGCCTGACAGGAAACACAGAAACCTGTGTTTCATTCTTGATGGTTGTGGGGACATAGCTGCTGTTCCAATGACCGTGTCCATTGGAATCTAATGGCGTCCGTATTGCCATTTTACTCCTAAAAACTGAGTTTTCTGGGCAGGTCCCTTGATCTTACTTTGCTGTGTGGCAAAACCAGCCTTCAGGAGGATTTGCGTTGTCTTCTCCCCTTTCTCGAAAATTCTTGCCTGTGTTGCCCTGCATGATCATGTTGTCAGGATATTTTTTTTGCTGTCAGTATATTTTTTCCTCACATCCTTTTCCAGTGCAGTCTGGATTCGTCCAGGATAATTAATGGGGCTCTCTTTCCACCCTTGGGGAAGTCAGTTCCAGGTGTATGTCACACCCCACCAGGTAAAAAACTGAGGCCTGCACCCTGCTGCTAAAGGAATGGAGAAGAGCATGATAGCAGTGTTGTTGGTGGCACCACCTCACTGCTTTGGACTCCAGCTCATACTGAAGTCCCAGCACGTTGGGCACAGTGGCACTCAGTGCTGGTGTGACTTCATTCAGGCCATGATAATCTGTTGGTCCCTGGGCTAGCATACTGACCATATAGGACTGTTAAAGGGTTAACAAGGCTTGCTGACCACTCTCTGGCTGGCTCTCCAGTTCACAGATCATCTCATGGATGGGGGTCACAGAGCCCCAGGTGGTGCAGTATTGTTGGTGATGCAGTAGCCATGTGTAGTGATTGTATCTGCTGTTCTTCAGCCCTCAGCAGTCCCTAAACAGAGAGGTCCTCTGAGACACCAGGCAAGGTATTCAGCTGTCTCATTTCCTCTGTCTCCAGAGCGGCTATCCATCCCATAGATCCTCACAATGCCTTTTTGGGTCCTTGAAATACCCTCTTTTGGGGTAACCTATGCTAAAGATGCGCAGGGCCTCTGGGCCAGTCCCAGTGGGATGTTTTTGCCATCCATTCATTTCCAGTCACCTCTCCACCTTCCAGTGCAGGCAGCTGCTGGGATCCCCTTGGCATCCCAGAAAGAGATGGATTCTGTCCCGATGTATCTTGGTGGCATCTGAGTGCCGGTGTGAGCTAAAGCCTTGCACTCTTGGGTGTCTGATGTGCCAGAGCACTGGATCCACACAGTCCAGTACATCTGATTGGCCCTTTCTTCTGCCTGGCTGGGGCCTCTGTAATTCTAGTAATAGTACATGTTGTTCACTTCTTGTAAATATGAGCTGGAGGTTCCTTCATGAGGATCAGAAGTAACATCAGCCCGTATATTAAAAACTAACTCTGTCCTGTCCAGAACCAGGACAGGAGGACAAAGTAGGAAGGACAGAGAAACCCTGTCAAGATTCACTTATATCTACTTGTGAACTGGATTATTCGCAATACATTATATGTTAAATTAAGTTATTACCATGCAGATCACACTCTGTGTGGGTGTGAGATTGTTGCAAGTACAGCTTGTCTCTGACCTTACATCACAGAGAAAAAAATTAAAGTTTGTGCATCCAGACTAGATAATGTGAATGTCCCAGCGATATATTCCATTCCTCTCAGATCTGTTCCGTCTAATGGGATGTTTAAAAATTGTCTGTAAGACTGTCATTCTGTATGTCTTCTTACTTCAGATACAAAAGTTATGTGTTTTCAGTATTTTCTAGAAGCATCTTGATAAATGAATGTAGAAGGTCATCTTTGGCAGTGAGATACATTTTTCTATGTGGGAAGAACAGCAATGTGGTTAAGAGGAGGTGTGGTCAAGCAGGAGAATAGAAGTGAAAGATGTGTGTCGTCCCCACCTCTCTCTGCACAGGCTTGCTGGCTGTATCCAGTGAGTGCCCAGATGTGCACCAGCTCTGTGCCCTGGGCTCTCATAAGCAAGAACCTCAGGAGGGTCAAGTTACTCCTCCTGTTGTTGAAGCTCAGTGGAAGATGTTGCAAGTCTTCTGCCCTTTTGCTCAGATATTTTCTGCAGGTCCAAGTAGTCACATGCCTCTCCATCTGTTATGGTCCTGGCCATTCTGATAAGTGACCACACATTCGGTGTTAGCTGTGAGTGCTGTGCACTACTTCACCACCGGGAGTAGCTTTTCTGATTTGGAAAGCAGTACTAATGAAGTAAAGTTAAAAGGTGCAGGGATGGTGGGCAATTAGAAGAGAATAGGGAACATCCTGGATATCTTATCATGCATAAAGAATACATGTTTCAATTCCTTGCCCATAGGAAAAAAAATTAAAAGTAAGAACAGCTATTTCAAATAGTGGAATTACTTATTATTTTGCATATTCAGTGGCTGAGACCAATAGTAATTTAAATCTTCTTTCATTTACTAAAATATTTGAGTTAATTGCATGCAGAATGATAGCCCAATTTCCTAGAAAGGCTTCTTGGAACTGAATGTGTGCTTATGTACTTCTTACTGTGATGTGTGCTTTGCTCTGTGCACTGTGTGAAGCAAAAAGAGATTTATTACCTTAATTTCACTTTTTTTTCCACTGCTCTTTTAGGAGTTTCTTTAAAGCCTTTTCACTTATTGGAGAAACTCAGGAACGAGAGAGAGTTTTAATCCACTTCTCCAGCAGATACTACCAGTGCAACCCAAACGCCATTTCTTCTCAAGGTAACTTTGTTCCTGATATTGAGGTCTTTCCACACATATGGTGTATGCCTGGAAAATGAAGCTGTGTGGTCACTGTGCCACACTTTAGAGACTGTCTCTGAAACCCTCAGCACAAAAGGTATTCAATATAAATAGGTCCTCAATACAAATCCTCAGTTGTGGCACCTCCAGATTTGTCCTCACTTGTGGTTTCTGGTCTTGCTGGCTTTGGTGTGTGGGTGCTTGTACTCCAGCTACACTCATGTGGACAAGAATAGGTCCTGTGACACGTGAAAGAGAGGTTGTTCACTTTCCGTGCTCCATTCAGCACTTGTATCTGCATGCACTGGCATCAGGCATGCCAGTTCTTGCCAGTTGTGGTGATGAATTTTGAGTGCTGTATCCAGACCCTGGCATGGTTTCATCTCGACTAGCTAACATCAGAGTGCTTCTCCTTGCCAATGTTTTCAGTCAGTTTGGAAATAAATGATGGAAACAAACAAGCACATAGATCAATCCTGAGAAAACTGGGATTGCAGAAGAGGACAAACTGTCTGTTGGCGTAACTGCTATGTTCAGCCAGACATGCTGGCAGAGCCTTGTGGCCCTGTGATTGCAGCACATGCTGATCACACACTGAAAAAGAAGGCAATCATTGGTTTAACTGTACTTTAAGTTTAATGTGTGAGAAAGAGCTGCTACAGTTGGAGGTACCACTGTGCCTCCTTACCCCTTGCTTTGTGACCTACCCCTGTTTCAGTGAGATAATGTTTGGGCACATCGCACCTCTTCAGCTTTACTGGCTGTCATGCAGGGGAGGGAGAAAGCTGGGAGTAAGGATCTGCTCCTGTGCTATCTCTGTAATGTGCCTATTGCCTTTCTTATTTCAAGACACTGTAGGCAGTCAGAACAAGTGCGTCATGTCCAGAGTGAAACAATGACTTGCCTGATGATATGGCTGCCTTACTCTAGTCAAGACTGCAAGAGGGGTATTGTGACTTTGGACCCCGAGTAAGCATTTAAATCCTGCACACTTAACCCAGGATCTTAGTACTATGCGCTGTTTGGGCACCACAATATAAGAAAGATACAAACCTATCAGAGAGTATTCTGAAAAAGGATATGAAGATGGAGAAAGGTCTAGAGGGGAAGCCAGATGAGGAGCAGTGAGATCACAGAATTTGCAGAGTCTGGAAAAGAGGAGACTGAGGGGAGACCTCCTTGCAGTCTACAGCTCCTTCATGGGGGGAGGGTGAGGGGCAGGCACTGATCTTTTCTCTGTGGTGACAGTGACAGGAGCTGAGGGAATTAGGATCTGAGGCTCTGAGCGGAGCCTTAAAAGTTGTGTCAGCAGAGGTTTAGGTAGACATCAGAGAGAGGTTCTTCTCCCAATGGGTAGTTGGGCGCTGTAACAGGCTCTCCAGGGAAGTGATCACAGCACCAGCCTGGCAAAGCCCAAGAAGTGTTTGGACAATTCTCTCAAGCACATGGTGTGATTCATAGGGATGTCCTGTGCAGAGCCAGGAGTTGAACTCCATGATCCTTATAGGATGCCTTCTAAACTTGCTTGGAAGGGTTATTCAAAAAGGGTCTAAGGTACTACTACTTTTCCCTGAGTTGGGCACAAAGAAGAACTTGACAAAAGTTCCCAGAATGTTCACAACCAAACTTTCCTAGCAAACCTTAGAAAATCAGGAATTTAAAACAAACATTCAATCAAAATAAAGCATTTCACAGACCATTGACTTAGTAAACTTTACTCATCCAATCTTAATTACCCATATGTCAGAAAATGGAAATTAGGAGTAGAGAAGAGGAAAAAATATACAAAAATAAAGAGCAAAAAACCAAGATACAGCTACTGCCCTCGATCCTAGTGTAGTTTCAGCTATCCAAAGACAATAGGAACACAACCACATGTCCTGGGGTCTGCTCTGGCTTCCTGTGGCAAGCAACTGCTGGGGGTACTTCCAGTCATCTGGCCATCCCGGGGCTCCAGGGCAGAGTGTGAAGCATTGCTTTCAGTGTGCCAGTGATTAGTGGCAGTTCTGAACTAGAGGCTCCAGAGAGTGGGGTGTGGAGCAGTGCACCATCCCATTTTCTGCAGAGCTGCTCCCCCTACACACACATTTCTGTTATTTTGAGCCAGTAATCACTTTCTTCAGTCTCTCAGTCCTCCTACTCTATTCTGTGGTTCTATGAATCTGACTTATTGCTGAGGGCCTTGGCCACAGGACCAGCTTAGAAGCCCCTGGAGCAGCCAAGGCAGCACAAGTAACTGACTGTACTTCTCCAAAATTAGGTCTAATTTAGCTGTGAATGAGGACTAAGCCAGAGGGGAAGAAAAACAGGATACCCTGCTGCACCCACTCCTTACACAAGAAAAAAATGTATTTTACTTTTCCCTTTCTGCACTGAAGTAAATGAAGAAGGAAGTGTTGATTCATACTGTAGTGTTGGTATTAGCAAGCTAAGAGTGATAGCATGATTTCCTGTCTTGCTTGCCTCATCCATGGGTGCTGCAAGACAGTTTTGAGAGTTACTAAAAGATGAAAGAAAGACTGTTCTGGTTTGCCAGCTGTATGATGACCTCATTGTTCATTTATTTAATTATGTCTATTTCTTGATAAAACAGATTCTTATGAAGGGAACAGACTTAGTTAATCTATGAGTCTCAGTTTCAGATTCTTGAAGGTCCAGATGTGGTTTTGAATGTGACTCTGGTTATTTCTCTTTCTGCAGATGGAGTTCACTGTCTCACGTGTGCCATGATGCTGCTGAACACAGACCTCCATGGCCATGTGAGTATGCATAGCTTTGTGTAGACTGCTCCTATCCACACCATGCTGGGACTAGGTAGCTTGTGGTGGTCCCGGTGCTGGTGGCCTTTTTCTGAAGCCCTTGCAGACGGCAGACAGTGAGAAGGCTGCACTCCCAGGCTGTTGTCCTGGGCAGGCCTTTCCAGCATGCCTTGATCAATCATGTGTAAGCTGGCATTGTGCCTGGCGTTGCGATAATGTCTGAGCATACTCCCTGACCTTAGGGCCATCTTTCCAGTGTGCTTACCATCCTTCCTGCAGCAGGCTCTAACCAGGAAGCTGTGTGTGGGATTGGCTTCCCCTTTGCAGTATGTACAAACATGTGGGAAGGCAGAATAGAGATGGGAGGTGAAGAAGACCTTTTGGGAAGTCACAAAGGGAGAGTGATGTTTGCAGGCATTCAGTTGCAGGGGGCAGATCTGGTGGAAGCAGAGTTTTGCACAGACAAAGGATGGGTATACTCAAAACCAAGAGAATGGAGGGGGATGTGAGCATGCTGAGTGGGAGCCCTGTGTTCCTGTACTGCACACCTCACCCCATTGCCTGCCTGGGTGAAACAGTATTCTGGTTTGAGTTCTCTTAGTCACACTGCTACAGGGTGCCAGCAGCCTTAGGATGGGTATTTCAGCACCCATGGTGCAATACACCAGCTATGCAAGGTATTCCCATGCTGATGAGAGGCTTCCTCTGCCCTGGAGTTAGGATGGAGTGTGTAAAAACACAGGGAGCATGGCATTGTAGTATACAAAAGCAGTGGCTTTAGCCAGGTATCTCTGGGGCTTCTCTCTGGCCCTCCACTGCACTTGCAAGGGCTCTCCCAGGAGGATGTCTGTTGGGAACTCTTACGCACCAAGAGTGTTGGATTGGGCAGCAGGACATAGAGGCTTCCTGGGTCTGTCTAAACGGACTACTTGGCCCCTGTGGCAGTGCGGGTAGTAAAACCAAGACTTGAGTATTCACAAGGAGTTTGAGACCCACCTCCTATTAATGGAATGCCTTTGTCTGCAGGTTGTGGAAGCAGGAGGGGATAGGGAGTTGTGAAGAATTTTTTTCTCTGATGGCTTAGCCTTCCCTACTGAATGACTGGACGCGAGGCGTACAGGAATGTGCTGCAGTTTGTCTCGTAGCACACATGGCTTCTCTTGAGGACACCTGAGTCTTTCTGCAGAGGTATCCCACTTCCCAGAGTGGTGAGCAGCCTGGAGCTCCTGCTTTACAGACTGCCTGGCCTCACAGTCCAGGGAGGGAGACCAAATAATGGTCATGCATTAGCCTGACAGCAATTCCCATTGCTCCCTGTGATGCTTTAGTGCTCCCTGCGATGCTTTAGCGCTTTAGTACTGTCTTCAGTAGGTACTGAAAAAAACAATTTAGCTCTGACCCATCATTGCTGCTGCTGACTCTGGTTGTTGCAGTGTGTAACTTTGGAGACTTACCCCACTGGCAGTTGACACTGTGTTGTTATGTACATGCAGCTGTAGTATTTCCCAGACTCCTACTTGTATTATGTCCATGGGTGTGCCATTGTGTTCCCTCAAACCCCTCTGATTTCCTCTGATTTTGGACTTCCTCTTACTGCTTTGCATTTTTCCACATAGGTGGTAAGTTTGGTGTTTTTGATTTGGAATGCAGCCCTTGCAGATATGCCTAATTGCCTGTTTCCTAACAAAGATAACGTTTGCCCCATCCTTACCAGGATTCTGCTGGAGCAGGAAGCAAATGAGTCACAGGGCTTGTCTATACACTGTGCTCTATTTGTTACTGACATACTGATCATAAGCACAGACATTTCTATTTCACAATCAGCTCCACTGCTTGTAGGACTGTAATGCAGTCCTTCTGCCTTCAGTTCGCACTTGCCTTTAACTCTTGTAGACAAACTTTTACTTAATCCCCTTTATGTTCCCTGTCTTGCCACACTTCTATTTGTAACTAAACATTTTTGCTAGATGTGTTTTGGAAATGCATGCTTGCTTCTCTGCACAAATGTCATCACCCACATTGGTGCTAGAGAGTGTTGAGGTATCTCTAGACCACCAGGCACATCCTCTGGAACCTCTGTGGCACTGTATGAAGATGTCAGCTTTGATCCTGCAGCAAAACAGCAATTTGTCTGCATTGTTGGCTTTGCTCAGCATGGGGAAGCTGCCAACTGCTGCTTGGAGGAAACAAATAGAAGTAGGCTGAAGTTGCAGGGAGAAAGGAAAGCATTTGTCAGTCTCTACTAGACCAGCTTCAGCCTGCACCTGAAGACTGAAGTTATAAGCTGTATTCTATAAGCTTTGCAACCACAGACCCAGGGTTACAGCCCATCTGTGTTGTCAGGAGCCATCCTTTTGTGGGAAGCCATGAATTGTTCCAGGGTTACTGCTTGCCTTCTTTCTGTAGGTTTGTGCTGGCTGCAGGCTATGGGATGTTCCTTATTGGCAAGGTGAGGCTGATGGCCAAGATTTGGTGGTTTTCCTGATCAAACATTATGGAAGGGAAATAGAGGATATGCACTTTAAGCTGTCGTGTAATTCATAACATCGAATGGCCTGTATTACCAACTAAGGGCACCAGTCCTGTGTTAATTTGGGCTCCTGGTCCTAGCCGAAGACAGAGTTCACACAGAACTCTTCTGCTGTATTTCTACAGACAAAACATGCCCTGACAGTGGAAAAGTCTTCACTTCCATCTCTTGACTGACAGTGATGCTATCGTCAAAGATACCCGTCACAGAGCCCTATTTTCCCCTGTCTATACCCTCTGTCATCTCAGGCTGCTTTCCTTTCCCCAGATATCTTTGGTGTCCTTTTTCATCAATGCAGTGTTGTAATTGTTGCCTGCTCACCAGGCTCCCTGCATACTAAGCAGGACCCTTCTAACACCTAGGGGACTGTGTACAGACACTTTCTCTGAGGGGTGATGAAGGCAGGGATTCAATAAGCCTCAAACTTCTGGATGTAGTTTGGCTCCTACACAGACACATAGGGACAGCCAAACTGTTCCTTTCTGTTTGTGGCTTATTTGGTCAACTTTCAGTCAGAGACTTGGACAGGAGGAGAAAAAAGAGAGCGAGCCTATGGAAATGTCAAAGCAGCTTCAGCCTGTGAATCAGAAAAGGTAGTGGCCATGCCTGGGCATCACACTCCAACTCACAGCAGTTGCCACTGAAAAGGGGGCATTTGAAATTGTAAGGGAAGGATCTAGAAAGGGCCTCAGTCACCTGTTTCCTGGTGCCCCACAGCAGATTTAAGTAGAGCTTTTCCATCAGAGACTGGTAGAGCTTTTGGAGACATGGGGATATAAGGCACCATGCAAATATGAAAGATCTTCATCATTGTCCTCTTCATTACCCCCAGTATTAAGCTGGGGTTTTTTTTGGGGGTGTATGTGGGCCTTTGGGTGCAAAAGGGTCCCCTTTTCTAGCTATATGCATACAAGGATGCTCATCTATGAGTAATCTCCTGAATGTGTTCTTAGTGCTGCGTGGCTTGGGCTTAAAGGAAAGCAGGAAGATGCATTTAATCGGATGTTGCTTGTTCCTGTTGTTATGGAAAGCAACAGGAATATGATGTTGTGTTTCTCTGACACTCCTTTCAGAACATTGGGAAAAAGATGACCTGCCAAGAATTTGTTGCTAACCTCCAGGGGATGAATGATGGCAAAGACTTCCCGAGAGGGCTCTTGAAGGTAAGGAATTAACTGCAGAACGTGTGTTTCATTTCTGTTGAAAGATGGTTCAAAACAAAACACCCATCTTGCATTTTCTGAATCTTAATTGTCACATGACAAGTGATGGGGCCATTTCTCCTCCCAGAACATATATAATATATAAAATGTTTATTCTCTTGTTTTCCCTCTTGCCTTTACTTGACAGTGAAGGTGACTCTCTGCAGCACAGAGGTGAAACTGAGCTGCGGCAGGTCTTGCCCCAGAGCTGTGTGCTTTGTAAACTCCTGTGGTCATGCCAACCCAGAGTGCTGTCTCCTCATTGCAGCGGACAGAAGCAGCCAGTTGGCTCTGAATGTGAATACATTAAAGACTAAGCCTGATCTCTGTGTACAATCTGGAAGGCGTGTGGTTTTTTTCATCAAAGGTGCTTTGGGATATTCATATTAGAGCTGGAGATGTAATTTCAGATTATAATGTGCTGTCTGGCACAGGCTGTGTTGCTTCAGCTTTTGTTCATTAAGTTTGTGCTAGGAGTTAAACCTGAAGAATGAGGGAAGAGGCTGAGCAGGACAAACCTTGTTTTATTGTCAGTAATAATGAGAATGTTTTGCTTCTTTTTTGTTTTGCTAGCACGAAACAACACTTTGTTTAAATGAAGACAGGTGTGCATACACTGGAGTTCATAATTTATTTAATTTTGTAATGGAAATAAAAATAAGAGGCTGCCACATCTGAGAGCTGATCCAGTGCCTATTGAAATCAACCAAATGAGTTGCCATCTCTTGTGTGAGTTTTGTGTCAGAATCATTGTGAAATACAGATTTACCTGCATAGTTGAAAGCAGCAGAGTTTGTCTTCTAGTATTGGTAATTTCTTCATTTTCTTAATCTTCTTCAGGGAGATTTTTGTTGGACCCTCCTGCTTCAGTTCTTACTAAGCAATGGGGAATATTAAATTTTAGATTTAATGTCTTTAATTTTTGAGTCTGTGTATCTGTCAGCAGCCACAAGTAAATTACTTTTTCCCCCAAAGGAATCTCATTTCTCCGTTTGCCATAGAGGGATGTGTTGAGATTAATTTGCAGGCTAATTACAGCCCTTACTGAATAAATAGATCTCCAGATTGTGTGTAAATAACCTGAGTGTACTGACAAGAGACTTCCAATGGTTCTCACCTGCTGTTTGTTTTCCTCCTGACAGAATTATGCAGCTGGGGCTGTACCTTCATGTTTAGTGCTCACCTGCTAATGCTAGGGATGTCTGACTCTTGACCCAAAGCAAATACCAGGGCTCAGGATTTTTTGGATGTAGACAAATGGAAGAAGTTTGGTGTTGGTGTCTCATGTTGCTTTAAGGCTTTCTGCCCTTTTCTGTGTGCTGTCTTGGGGACAGAGGTGGCACGCAGCTTTCTTTTCTCATCTGGCTTGTCTGAAGATTTGATAAACTGACCCTTGTTTTTTAATTTATTAGTGGAAGGGAGTGGAGTGAGTACGAGTAATTGTGCTACTGTGTTCACAGCAGCCATGCTGCCACTAAATATGCGATTGCTAAGAATTAGTGGAAATTAATTTTTGCATTAGTCTCAATAAATTAAATTCATAGCACCCTTCTTCAGCACAGCACCAAAGTGTATGTGGTTTGCTGCTGCATTAGCTGTGTAGCCGCTGAGCATGGGTGAGGCTGCTAGCCTTCTCCCTGCATCCTTGCCCAGCTGCCTGGGAGAGGAAGAGTGGTTTCCACAGGGTGGCAGTGTGTCCCTGTGGGAGCGAGGTCCTGGGCACCCACTGGTGACTAATGCAGACCTGTGGTGAAGCAAGTGGGATTTTCTGCCTCTGCAGTCTCTCTGTATTCTCCTTGTGGCCCTGTTGCACCCTTGTATGAAGCTCTGCTGAGCCCCAGAGCAAAGCTGAGAAGTAGTGGAGGGGAAGGAAGGCTGTTCATCCAGGGCTTGTGAAGCTCTGTGCAGCATTTATTGTGGATCCACTTCTCATAGTCAGGGGTGCAAATGCAAATGCTTGTGCTATCCAGGACAGCTGGTTGACAGGCATCAGTCAGATGTTGCCTTCAGTCAATCCCTTCACTCTTTGGAGTGCATCCCTGAATGTTTTGTCAGGATAGGAAAATAGCACAACAAGGGACAGACATCAGCATGGGAGGAGGGACACCCTTTTGTGTGATCAGCCTCAGAAAACTTGGGATGTTGGATCAAGTTTCTCCTTTCTTTCACCTTCCTGGGGGAGCTATCTGTATGTTTTATTACAGTTTTTTTCCAATAATAAGAACACTTTTGGTACAAACCACAAGGCCTTCATGACCTGATTTTCTATATGTCACTAGTTGTGCTTTAAGAACAGATTATTTCACTCTGGTTTGAAAGCAGAAATGAGAAATGCTAACGTGATCTTGCTCACCTTGTGTCTTGCTGTCCATTTAACATTGAAAAAGGTTTTGCTTTTGTACACCTGTCTGCACATAGATTCATTGCCTTTTTCCTCACTCATTTAGTCACATCCAAGGTTGCTTTTGCAGTTGGGACTCATAAAGACAAATATGCCAAACTGTGATTAAAAGTGCACTTGTCCTCGTGGGGTCTGCTTGTAGTATTCATGTATTTATCACACACACATATATATATAGAAAGAGAAGCCATGGCTAGGATCTCCCTCCTTGGAAAGAAAACAAAATCAGTCTGACATTTTGGCAGTGTTAAGAACCTCATGATTACAATGTAGGAGTGGTTTCTTTCTCGCATGCTTACACCAGCTTTAATCTTCTGTAATGATATCATCTTCACAATTATATGCTAGGGAACTGTACTGTGTGACTGTAGCCTTCTTCAGAGCTGGGCTTCACAAGATTTTCTGGAATGAAGAGGAGATTCGCTTGGAAAGAGCCTAATTTTGGCCTTACATTCTTGCTTCAATTCCTAAGGGCAGTGTGGTCCCGACAAATAAAGTGCTGGTGTGGTGCTGGCCACAATGTTTTCCTCTTGGCATTTTTGTTGAGGATGATGAAACAGGAAAGCCTTATAAATATGATTGTTTGGCAAAAGATTTTGAGAATATAGAAACTATAAGCGAGATTGAAATGAAAGCAAGCTTTAAGATCCCTTAGTTACTGAACAATGGGAAAACAATGGTGTGGCCGATTAAAGGTAATCTCTTTTTGATGAAGCAAAACCTTCTGCTTGCAGACAAGTGCAAAAGTCAGAGCAGACGCTACTATCTTGGCAGAAGGGGTCTAAAGAGTAGTTTTTAAGGTTTAAAATGTAACCCAATATGGTAATGTAACGATTTTATTCAACACAAAAGAGGATTTATTGTATTGTAACGAGAATTTCGCTCTCTTACCCCTTTTACTCTCTTATACTTTTGCTCTCTTACCCTTTTACACTCTTACCCTCTCATCCTCTCTACCCCTCTCTTTTCTCCAGCCTGCTCTGGGCTGCGGCTGGCAGCTCCAAGCAGGGCTGCAGCACGCAGGCCCTTGGCGATAAACCACAAGTTCCATGACCTGGCTTCGGAGATCTCTCGTCTCCGTCCATCCCGACTGTCCTACCCCCTGTTGCTCCTACAATTTTGAGACAAGGTGTGTGAAGGTCCACTCCAGGAAGGTGGCATTAACAAGGCCTTTCATATGTAAGGAGAGAATATGTCTTGTGTGGTCCACAGAGAGCCTGCAAGAAGGCACGAGGATATGGATCCCTGCTTTTGTTAGGCAGTGTTCTGGGAGGGGTACTCTGTTGTTAGGCTGCATGCAAAGTACCACCTGTCCTGTGTAAGTAAATGTCCTCTGCATTTACAACACACCTCATTCATGAAATCACAGGCGTCACCCAACCTCTGACATGGGCTGACCCATGGCAGTGGTGCTGCACCATGACATGAAGTGGGGAAGTCATACCTGGCTGTGTGTCTTTTGGTAGGAGGTGGTAGCTCTTCTCTGACCTGTTATCCCATCTGGGAATGTCTATCATGCTGAAGTACCTGGGATGTACTTGGCTAGACTCATCCTTTCAGGGACTGCTGATGGAGATTAGATGCCAATCCTGCATAAAAAGTCTGCTTTTTCTCAAAGGGTTTTTTTTGGGTAGGCCTTATCTCCTGCAGAAGCACTGTAATGAAGTGACCAAATTAACTTGGAGTTGCTGGTGCTGAACTCTTCTGAAGAACCCATCCTTAATTTCCTAAATGATCTGAATTCTTGATTAGGATTTCTGGGATATGCAATTTCCTATAGAAGCTGCAAAGTAGGGTTTATCTCATGTTGCTGTCAGTTCCCTCCACTTCAATTAAGGGGTGTTTTTGCCACTGTCTTTCTGCTTTCTCTGGCTCTCCCTCTCTTTTTTTTTTTTTTAATTCCCTTTGAAAGCCCTCCAAAGCAAATACTCAATTCAAAGAGAATTAAATTCGTCTTACTTCATGGCATCTTACTTCATCCATTCCAATAATTTCAGGTATTTAGCAGAGAGAATGAACATCAGGTGGCTAACATCTCCCTGCACAGCCTCAGCCCCCCTTTATGGAGAGGAACTCACACTAATTGGACTGCTGTGTGCCCCCTAATTGCTCTCATCAGCAGTCCTTGTACTTCATCCATTTCATGGCTTTTTGGCAAGAAATTCCCACCTTCCAGGGAAACCTGATGAAGTTGGGGAGATGAGAGTGTGTGACAGCAAGCCAGGATGGCCTCAGGAGGACCTCATTGACTGCTGTAACACCCTGTAGCAGTGGGCAGAGGAGAGAGAGGACCAGATGCCTTTGCTTCATGGAATAAGACTAGAAGATAAGGAAATAAAGAGATAAGGACCAGATGCCTTTGCTTCACGGAATAAGAAACAAGATGTAGCTCCTGATCTCTTCCCCAAAATAAAGTTTTTTCTCTTCAAAATACTTCTGATGGAAATAGTATTTTTGGGCCATTTCTTATCTGTATGAATTAGAAGGTCCCGTTACAGAGGGCCCCTTTCAGCTGCTAGGAGACAACAGAGTCTAATCTGGCAGTATAAAAGTCAGGTAATGCAGGATTAAATTGCTAATCCTTGTCTTAAACAGTTGTTTATGAAGCATACTTTCATGTTGCGGTGTGCTGTAATGTCCCATTTTAGACTTCCAGGTCACATCCCCAGGTGTGCCTATACCTCTCTCCCTTCCCCCTCGCCCCTTGCTGAGTGAGTCCTGTCAATCAGGTTTAACATTCCAGCAAGGCTGGCTGTGGTTGGTCAAGTTCAAAGGATGCCCCTCAGGCCCAGGGGTCATTGGCCTGTCTAGGTGTCATCCCCCCCTGAGACCCTGCCCCTCTCACCTGGTTGGGTGGCTCAACTGTTCCCTCCCCTCCCCCTGCCCCGGGAGCTTAAAAAGGGAATCAGACCATGTGGCTGGGATTCTGTTGGAGCAGTTGCCCACGTTCAGGCCTCTGTAACCTTGGAATAAACCTCTGGACATTAAACCCTCCAGCAGAATCCATCTCCTTTTTCTCCTCACCATTCGCCTGAAGCTCTTCCTCCTGAGGTAAACGGAGTTCACGACAAGCCTGGACTTGTTCAGTGCCCTGCTGCAATCTCCAGCAAGCCAAGGTGTCTCTGGGGTGATTTACACCACAGTTGCTGCCTTTGGCCCAGCAGCGAGGGTCAGACTGGCCCAGGCACAATATAACTGGTAATATTGGGATTCATATTCCAATACTTTCACTCTCAGAGGAGCCACAGATCCATAGGGAACTGTAGGTGACTGTAGGGAACACCTGGCTTGTCTTCACTCTTCTCTGTCCTTGCAGAGAGCCTTCCTGCCATGATAACCTTTGTTTCCTTCAACTTGGAGTTTTTTCAGTGTTGTCATTTGTCCTATTCACAAGCAATAGCCATTTGAAGCATGCCTATGCAGAACTGAAAATTGGACCAGGTTATGATGGTGTGTGTATTGCTTTGTGTCCCTTGAATTACAGAGGTTTCTGATATGTTCCTGCCCTGTTGAAATGCAAATATACTTTCTTTTTGCATTTCAGGAGGTTACCTCAGTGGATATAAAAAGAAAAATCTATAATCTATATATTTTTTCTCAAGTCAAACCCAGATATTGAGTTGAAGAAAGCCTTATAATATCAAAAGCCTAATACCAGCTGTCTCTGAGCAGGGAAAGCAGATCTTTAAACAAGGCTTAAAACATAAAATGTTTTGAAGATGATCCAAGAATTAAGATTGCTCTGCATAGTCTAGGGGTGGAATGAGGGATTGCTTATCTTACTAGGAAGCAGACTGGATTTCAGGATGGATCTGTTCTGCTTTGACAATCTGCATTTCTCTGAATTATTTTTTGCTCCTTCAACCTTTCACCTCTTTACTTTCCAATTGTTATTCAAAAGATCTCACGTAGCCTGCCAGGCTTTTGTGTCAGCAAGGAGTGAAACCCAAGCAGAGTCAGCTAAGAATTTCCATTGCTACTGGCTGCAATTATGTGGCTCAATACCAGCCTCATAATGAACATATAGGGGGTTAATTTTCATCTGTGGAGGCAACCTGTCTGTGGTGTCTTGTCCAGGTTGATGAGACAAGGGAATTATTCGATGTCTGACTTCTCCAGCCTGTTAGATAGCCAAGGCCATCAGCTTGTCTCCTACTGTAACTGAAATGCATAGCAGGTCCCAAGGATGAATGTCATCTGTCAAGTGTGGAGGATACAGACTGGTAGTCTCCAGGAATGATGCATTCTGCCACTTTAAAAGAGGAATTCTGGGCTCTTTTCAGACTGGGAATTCTCTAATACAATGTCACACATACATTTTGGTCCCTATGACTTATTACTCCCACCTCCATGTAGGTAGAAAACAAATTCTGAAAAACATTCTTTGATCTTCCACCCACTGATCTGCTTGAAATTTAAGTTCAGTGTTGCATCTCAAGGGAAGGAAGAGTACGAATATAATTTATACCATATTGGAAAAAAAAAAAGGAAGAAGAAGAGAGAACATTCCTTCCACCAGCTTTAGAATTACTGCTGTATAAATCTTCGGTATTCCTCCCTTCTGTTTGTCGCCACACTTTTCAAGTAGCATTGGACTATTCTCTCTCTGACCCAGTTACACTGTTTTCTTTCAAACAAGAGTATTAGCCTGCTCCCTAAATTCAGATTTTTTTTTTCCTTCCTTCCTGTGATGTTAAATGGAATATTTAGTTTCCTTCCAAAGTCATGCTTTCTTGGATGATTAAGTATTCACAGGATCCTTGTACAAATATGGGGCAAATCCAAGGCACCAGGTTTCTGTCCTGTTGACAGATGGGTTCTGGAAGGTGTCAAGACAGGTAGGAAGGATTTAATCTGCTTTTGGGGCAAGGTAGCTGGACATGACTCCATAGGTAGATGGAATTGTGGAGAAAAGGTAAGTCAAAGGCTATGCCTATTTTTCCCCCTTCCACAGTGCAATGCCTACAGCCACAGGTGACACCAGCTTGTAACCTGTGTGGATCTTAGAGTGGCCTCAATTTCCTTCCTCCCTGTCTCTCCTCCCACTTGTCCCTATTGTGCCCCCTCTCTTTCTTTTTGCCCCCATCCTTTTGCCGCCTTCCTTCTTTCTCCCACTCCTCTCCCCTTCCTTGTCCTCTTTCCCTTTTTGTTGATGTTGTGTTTGCTATTTGAGTCAGAGAGAAGCCTGGGAGGGAGATTGTTTTTCCTTTTTTTTTCTTTTTTTTTGTTTTAATGCTGATCTCTAGGCTGAGGGGTTTATTTCAGTGGTCTTGATTCAGAGCATGCTCACTTGCAGGGACAGAGGCAGAGGTTGTTTGCCGCTGATCTGAGATAGTTTGTAGACTTTACATCACTTCTTCAATCACTTTCCTGTGGGTTTCTGTCACAGCTATGGAGAATTTTAGGATTTTGATGCTTTTATGGATTTTTTCGAAGTGCTGCTGTTTTCTGTAGCTCCATTTGTCAGCTTTAAATTAAGGAACTTGGTGGTCTGTGTTAGTCTGCATACTGTATGGCTCACTTAATTTCTGTGAGCTCTGTTGACAGCAGATGATAATTCCTAAAAGGAGGAATTCAAGAAGAGGAATTTTTCCCCCTTGGATACTATAGTGCTTTGCCAGGCAGTACAACAGCTAGTCTGCGAAACAGCTGTTTTCAGATCTGCTGTGAGGAGCATGAAGATGGCTGAAGACATCTCTTTACTTTCAGTGATGATCAGGATAACAGGGTGCATGATTTCTTTGCATCCCTGTTACTATCCAATGGCTTATTTTCATTAAAGCTGTGATCTCCTATCATTCTCAGCAGGGCATTTACCATAGGAGTGGTTTCTTTTGGCACAAGATGCACTGTGGTTCCCAGAGACACAGTGATACCAGGATTAATTTGATCTTCCACCACTTGTTGTGGTTTTGTGATTCTGCTCACTTCTAGGTGCTTATTGATGTAAAAAGTCAGTTGTTAAGACTTGTGCTTTGACTGTGAGCTGCTGGCTGTAGATGCTCTTTTAGCCTTCTTCTCATGTAACTTAAACCAGAGATAGTTCAGTTGTCCTCATGCAGTCATACCTTGTTCTCCCATCATTCCAGCTGTTACCCTGCTAGCATTCCTGTTGACCTGGTTGCATGTGCATGTAGAAATTAAGTGGCTGCTCTAATATTTCTGCTGTTTGCAGGAGCCATTTAATCTTGATTGTCAGCTCCCCCTAGTCAACAGACCTCAGAAATTGTTATCTTAATATTACAGGAATTTTACTGTTGATCAGTTTTAAGCTCTAGTTCTGTAGCCATTGTGTTAAGAGTAGCTTATCTGTCAGAATTGACTTTCCCCTTCCTATTCTGGGGAGAAGGAAAAAAAACATGAAAGAAGGAAAGATGAAGGATGACGGAAAGATTTAATGTAGTTTATTTAACAAACAGCATTTAGTGGCAGCATTAAGTAGTTCTCCCTTTCTGTGCTACACAAATATGTTACTGGCTTTTGAGGCTATGTTTTAAGTAATTGATATGCATGCGTTTATGTATTTTGTCAGTTTGTGTTGTTTGTATTTGTAGTTGACATCAGGCTTAAATGATTCTAGAGGATTCTTGTGACTTTGTTTGAGGACATTGGAGTTCTTTAGATGCAGTAATGTGGTCCTTAGGTTTGTACTTCAAAAGCCAATATTGAATTTTACTTTGAATTCTGCATTTTTTCTTCTTGCGTTGTTGATTTGCTGAATGACATTAGGAAGACCAAGCAAGGACTGGGTATGTTTTGCCTCCCAGGGAAACTTGACTGGTGGGAGGAACAGATGGGAAGGAGCTTATTTCAGGGTAAGTTGGAACAGCTGCCCATTTCCTCTATGGGTGATGGGGTCTGACATAGAGCCTTGTGACAAGACAAAAGCTTTTGTATGGTTTTAAAAGGATGAGGTGGAAGGAATAATAGAAACTCTGGTTTTCTGTTCCTGCATCTGTTTTGACCCAAAGTTTTAAGTTTTCCTGCTGGTTTATGGCTTGTTCCTTAGAGGAACTGATTGGGAAGGTCTCTATAGGGTCACAGTCCTTTTGGTCACCCCAGTGGTGTCACTGCCTAAACATTCTGCCCCTTTCCAATAACCTCTTTGCTTGACCTCTGAACAAGAGGAAGGTTCTGAATTCTTGAAACACTTGGGGTGTCCGCTGGATGTGGTCAGCTCTGATTTTTCTGATACTTCACAGCTATTTCAGCCCCTCTTTAAAAATGTCCTTTCTATCCCTCTATTTATGCTAACAAAACATTTTTCCCTCAGAAATTCCTGTTGCTCAGTTACAGACATAAATCAATCCTGTGTGCATAATAATTTGTAAAATGGTGGGTCTTCTCTAATGTCAAAGCATGGCCTTTCCCCAGAATAACTGTGAATATGTACACAGAATAATGACTCAGGAGTACAAGATTGTATTATCACTTGCAGATGAAAATCAGGGACGCTGATGAAATCTAAAGTGAATCCCCAATCTGAAGATATTTAAGGCTTCAAATGTGTTCTCTCAGGAGGCTCTCTTTGGGAGAGTGTGAGCTGAGAAGTGTTTTCTCAGAAAACACTGAAGAAAGAAGAAGAAAGAAAATCCTTGGAGTTTTGGACTGCTGCAGAAACAGACTTGTTCCTTTCTGAAATAAGGTTCCTGTCCAACCTGAGGATCTGCTAACTTCAGCTCAGAGAATACTAGATGAACTGCTGCAATTAGGCAA
The DNA here is from genome assembly GCF_028551555.1 of Melozone crissalis. Classification (NCBI taxonomy): domain Eukaryota; kingdom Metazoa; phylum Chordata; class Aves; order Passeriformes; family Passerellidae; genus Melozone; species Melozone crissalis. The sequence goes on along the minus strand of NW_026535783.1, from coordinate 30,395,202 downwards.
CAGTGATGATGCTGTGGGCAACAGAAGAGAAATATTGTTTTGATTCAGTCTAGCTTGTGTTTAATAATAAAATTGCTCTGTGTAATTGACACTGGCCTAGGTCTGTGTGTGATATTTAGGCAGTATAATTATTTCAGATATGTTGAGAATGCTTGGGGAGTTGGCCCTATAAATCTGAGAGCAGGAATAATCTGCCAGGCAGGGGGCTGCTAGGATAGAGAGTGATTTGTGGCCATTTACGTAGCACCTGTCAGGACCTGCTGCTTAGCTCATCTGGAGCGGTTTGACTGCAGTGCAAATTTCCTCTAAGAAGAGATTTTCTTTGAAAAGCTTTCGCACAAGCAGTGGGTAATTTCACATGGGTTAAGTAACATAAAACCTTTTTAGTGAAGTGGCAGAAGTAACTCAGAGCATTATTATTGCCAGGGAAAAAGGTTCCTTTCAGTTATCCTCTGTCAATGACAAGGGGCACATTTGGGATTTGATCTTAATGTGTGAGGTAGGGATGCTACATCTGACTGTGGTGGAAATGAAAATGTATTTTTCTTGTTGGCCAGAAGGGAAGATATCAGTGCCTCAAGCAGGATGGAGGCAGAATCTGTGAGCAATCAGAAGTTCCCTACTCTAGGGGCAGTTTTTATGTTGATACTTAGGTAAGCTGTTCCCTGTTCCACTGATTGTTGTCCTTCAGCAGGGTCCACACCAGTTAGAGTCTGTGGGAAGGATATGCACCTTGTAGCATCATTGGGGACAACAGTAGCAAAGGGTTAATGCTATCAGAAGTGCTGTTGCATACTAGGGAGATAGCAGCATCTTTTATGAGCAAAAATGCACATTGGACCATCATGTGGCTGTCTAGCCATTTGCCCTGTAAGGATGTGAATTCCTTATTGCAAGAGACTGAGAAGATGTATCCAGGGGAAAAGTCCGCTCAATTCATATGCATCTTATTTACCCCTGGGTGCTGTTGGGCATGTGGCATGGGGTAAGCAAACTCTCACTTTGCTTTCACGTGGCTTGGCAGACATGGAACAGGGTTCAGATGTGAATAGAGACTGGAGGCTCTTCACCCAGCTTTTGGCTGCCTGAAGTATCTCAGCATGGGACATTCACCTCAGCATGCCAGACAGCACTCCCTCATTGCTGTCTGCATGCAGACTTGCTGCCTGTGTGAGTGGGATGAGAGCCCTCATGTCCTCCCACAACCCAACATCACTGCTGCTGTCCTTGCCCTGCATTTGATATGGTGGTATGGGGCAGATTGCTGAACCTGATATTAGCCTTGCTGCAGAGTCTGCCAGCTCCTCATGCACCCTCTGCACAAACTGTTTGCTTTTTCTGGGTTTGTCACAATGTCCCCATTGTCCACTTTTCCCTTGCTGCTCACACAAGCTGCTTCACCTGTCCAGTGTGTGTCGGCAGCTGTCACGATCCTGTGCTGAGCAGAGTAGAGCAGAGCAATCTCTTCTCTCACACTGGAGCGCGTTGCCATGGCAATGCACAGTCTGCTGCACTCTGGGTCTCCAGGAGCCAGAAATGATGGTGCTTTTGCAACACTGAGGTAAACATCTCTCTTTTCCTGTATTTAGCACAACCACCCCTCAGTAAGAGTACCAGCTCCTTTTGGCGTTGGCCTCCCCTTGTCCCCTGCATGAGGGCAGGTAGCTCCAGGCACAGAGAGGATGCCTAGCCTCTGGAGCAAGGCTTGTGTGGGTTTGAGTGGTACCTCTGGCAGTGGTACTAGGCTGCATGGATTTGCTATGTATGGGTTTGCCATGAGGGGTGCCGCTCGGCAGCTGCATCATTGGTGGGATCAGCCACTGGAGCATGCAGTTTGCTCGTGTGGGGGTGTGGCTACAGCTCTCCTGGCTGCTGAGCGGGGAGATGAGTCCCTAGGTGCTTGTTCACGACTCTGCCACTGGTTTGCACTGATTACCTTGGGAAAATCATCTCTTTTCCCCTAAGCCCCTCTAAGCCCCTCTTGCTCTCTCTTGCACTTTTGGAAGGCACCCCAAGGACTCAGGCTAGTGAGTGCAAATACTTAGAGTTGTGGAAATTTGCTGATTTGCCTCTCTGGGGCTTGCCAGTACTTTGTAATGGTGCTGTAGGTTTTCACTTGTTTCTCCAGTGCTCTGGGAATCCATCAGTATTTCTCACATCCAGAAGCCTGTAGCTTCTGGCAGTTGATTGAGGACTCTTTTTGCAGTGTTCTTTGTTATTGCAGGCAGTAATGAGCATGGCAGGCTGTTGCAGGCAGGGAAGTGTGGCTGCGTGAACTGAAAATGAATATCTTGCTTGATCTGCTGGCATTTGTTCCAGCATCTTTCTCTCCACCTCTCTTCCTCTTGCTGTTGGTGTGTGTGTGAAGGGGGAGTTGATGCTGGAGAGGGGAGCAGAGCAGAGCAGGGGAGGAGTTTCTATCAGCGTCTTCCTTTTCTTTTTCTTTTTTTTTCTCCCATCCAGTGACGTGAGCAATGCCTGGAACAATCAGGCTGGCTCCAAACACTGTGCCTGAAGATGCTGGAGAAAACAGCCTAGTGTGCTTTAAGCAAACACTGATTGCTTGAGCCTGGGCTCTCCAGCTGTAACCTTTTCCAGTTCCTCTGCAGGGGATTGGGAAGTTTCATTAGCTTTCTTCTTTCCCATCCCATCCACTCACTTTCGGAAATGATTGGAGTTAACAGTGTTCAGAGTACCAGCAAAGTCCGGGTGAGAGCCACAGGTTCGGTGAAATACTCCCGAGAAGAATCTCTCTGGCGGCAGTCCCATCGGTCAAAATCTATGAAAATCTCCAACTCTTCTGAGTTTTCTACTAAAGAAAGCAAGGTAAATGACTAAATATTAGTATTGTTTTGCTTGGTTAGGCTCGGGGTTGGTGTTGGGAAAAGATTATGCTTTGCAGGAGTTAAGAGCTCTGGATGATCTGCAGTGATCACAGAATTGCTGTCAGGTCATGGAAAAAAATCTCTGCATTTGAGGAGAGACCTGAAGGTGAAAGAGCTCTGGTGTTATAATGATCAGGTCTTAGTTGAATGCCCTGTCACGGAGCTTGGTACAGTAGTAAACAGGAAAAACTTGCTAGTGACAGTGTTGGTTGGAGCTCTACTCTTAGGAAATGTGCCAGAGTTGGCAGGTGATGTCCTTCAGATTATTTGTTTAATCGGAATTGTTTTTTATATAAAAATAATTTTTAGTCCTTACCTACAGCTCTGTGGTTTAGTAGGTATGGATACTAGGTGAAAATATTTTCTCAGTTGCATGCGTGATTAAATACTGCTACCAAGTATTTATTAGGAAGGCATTGCTTGTGCATTTATAGGAATACATTAGAGTACTGTAATGGTTGGTAGCACAGGCTATTCCCAGCTGCTACAGTGACTGTGTGCAGCATCTCCCTACCCAGCCCATCCCAGTTATTCAGTTCCTAAGCAAACAAGCCCCACACCATGCAACATCTCTTTTTTCCTCATCCCTCTCTCCCACATAATAATGGAGAGGCACCCAGGAACTCCTGGCAAGTGCTTTAAGAGCTGTCTCCCTCTCAAAGGTGCTCCATATCTCCAAGGGTTGGATGAATTTTATGCAGTGACAAAAATATGCCTCTAATTTCATTATTATTGCCAGTTGATTCTGACCTTGGGATTAAAAGATACGACCTCTTGCAAAGGTGCGCATCAACTAAGCATTTAACTATGTCTTGGGGTCCATGTGCATGCAGAGCAGGCACCATGCATGGATCTTCCTGTGGTGTCCCTTCCCTAAATCTCCTGTCTGTTCTGTGAGAAACCTCCTCTGCCAGTGGTGAAAAGACCCCAGCACTGCACAGTAGCTCCTAGCAAAACACTCTCTGCTAGCTTACAGGTTGTGTAGCATTTCAGAGCCTGAGCTGTGTAACTTAAATCACAGGGTACTGCAACCAGAAATAAATGTTGTGAAATAAATACCAGAAAGTATTTTTTTCAATTCAATTAAATAAGCCTCTGTTTTCAGGACCTTATAAACCATAACTAAGAAATAGTGTATTGCTGAGTTAGGGTAGAGAAATAGCATAGCCATAATTTTCAGGCTGTTGCTGATGCAGTATGTGCTTTTCCAACAAATATCAAAGTAAAGGCTGCATCTTGCAGGTGCTCTGGGACCCTGCTCTCGTCATCACTTTCACCCTAAGCATGGGAGTGATTGCACGGTATTTGCTGGGAAGATTTATGCATGAAAACTCTCTTGCATATGGTAAAATCTCAAGTCTTTTGACACTGGATGAATTACTTAATGTATATATATTCCTCTCCCAGGTTTTGTGTCCACTGTGTGTGCATGGTGTAGCGTTCTCAGGGCAGGGACTTTCTCCCAGGGATGGTGTCTGACATGATTTGTTAACTACTGCAATAATGAAAGCTCTGTGTTCATTCCTCCATGGAATTCACTTTTCTTCTAAGTGCTGTAGGGTGTTATTTGAGAGATATCCACTTCTTTTCCTGCCTATCTCAATATGCTGGAAAGAACACTGCAGCTTTTTTTCAGTTTTTTGTACTGTTTTCTTATTTCAAACAAAGATTTTTGTATCTGTAGGGCATCTGAGATGCGTAAAAGCTGTGTTATGGAGGGCTGAGAAGATCCCTGTATTCTCTTCAGTGGTGCTTGCCTGGTTGATAGGATGACAAATGGCTCTGCAAGTGATTGGTGTGATTTTGGACAGTCCTTTCCATCTCTCTGTTCCCCTTTCTGATCTTTGTCTGCCCATTTTTTTGCTGATGTCGCTGATTTAGAGAACTGATTTATAATTGAGCTTTGACTCTTTGATACTGTTGTGTTGGTGGAAGAACCTGGAGGTTAATCTGTAGTGTGGCAAAGGAGCTCTTTTTATTAGTGTAACTGCGTTTATGTTTGTGCATCACTTCTCAGGAAATGTCTTCGGTTCTAGGCTGAGCTTTTCTGGACACCAATGCCATGTAGATCTCCTCAGTCTTAAGTAAGGTTTGGTTTGTGGACTTCATATTTCTGTGGGTGTGTCTCCCTCTTTGTGTCTGGACTGCCTTGTATTTTATCTGCTCCCTATATAAAGTGAGTACAATGCTCAAGACCTGTTTCTGTGACTGCTGCAGCTGACTTTGGACAGGAGATAGATTTAAACCATTTGTGCCTCAGAAACATTCTCCTCTTTTACTTTTCACTTATATGACTCAGCCTATTTTGGTAAGCTAGAGTGTATTATGTATCCTCATGCTTTAGTAGTATGAACAAAGCGCCAGCATGGTGCCTGCAGAAAAGGTCTCCCTGATGTCAGCGTCGGAGAAGCTAGGTAGCCCAAGTATCTTTTATCTCCTTGACACACATCAGGTCTTGCCTCTGTGTGGACAGGCTTCACTAGGGGCATGCATCCCAAGTGTGTATTATAGGAGGTACCACAGCTTTAGGCCGGCAGAAGAACCTGTGAAATGGTGCTGTGAATTTTGTACCATTGTTCTGTGGAAGGCAGGCTCAAGTCCAGACTGCGTGCAATGAGAGTCTATGTATCTTAGGATCATCTGTGTGACCCAGCATGCTCAGTAGTCTCTTTTTCTAACAGACTTTTTTTCTGCAGCCAGGGACTGAATTGCTAAGTACTTGTGCCTGTCCTGACTGCAAATGCACAGGGCCAATAAAACAGTTTGAAATAGCTGTGTAAGAATAGGCTGTGGAGGTGCTCCACTATCAAGAAGTACTTCTCTATTTTTCTGTAATAATTCAGTATGCTGCCTTTACAATAACACTGATGAAGCACTTCAGCAAGTACAGAAAAAAAATCTTTTCAAGCAAGCCATGTGTATTAACACAGAGGATGCATTTCTTCTGTGGCATTAATTTTCTGTGTCTCAGGAGCCACAGCTAACCATCCTTTTCTGTTTTATGATGGTATATCTCGCACAATCTTTCTTTCCTTTTTTTTTTTTCTCTCCCTCCCCCTCCTTCTCCATATACAAACCAGATTTTTAACAGAGGAGTTTCTCTTCGAAATGTTCTCCTCCAGTTGGTGACGCACTTGAAATTCCCTGGGTGAAATGATCTCCTTTCCTTCCTTCTAAAACATTCCTATCAACCCTATCTCCTCCTACACCAAAACAGCATTCATCAGTTCCATATGCTGCTGAACAGCTCTGTGCTGTTTTATGAATAATGTATGCTGGCTTGTTAGAAGAACGTTTGTTGTACAAACCAGTGGAATTTAAAATTGAGAGCAATATCAGCAGACGTGATGCCATGCACTAGTGCACAGGCTTCTTGGGGTACTATTTTGGCACCCTTGCTGCATCCCCATCTGAAGGGGGGAAAATGCATGAGAAATAGAGGGTGTGTGGGCTTTGAATCTGGCAACGAGCTACAGGCACTCAGTGATCAGAATCCTTATCCTCCGTTTGCCAGGTGTTACAGATCTGTGCATGAGGACAGGAGAAAATGTCAAGATCTGGGTTTTAAGGGAGGGTGGCAAATAGCAGGTGGTGGAGTAGTATAGATCTGTGTTCCAAGTGAGGGCCAGCCTTCAGATAGTGATCTAAACAGCAAGCGACGAGTGGTATATAGCAAGCAATATAGCTCCACATCCAGACTTGGCAGAAGGCAATGATACAGAGCTATGCCCTGGTCCAAAGGATGAGCACATTAACAGCTATTAGGACTCCATGTGGACATTGTGATGTCTAGTATCTGCTGCCTCTGTAACCTGTTTTATTTTTGTACAGTTCTGCTGCTTTGGTTGTTTTTTCTTCCTCCAGTAAAGCACATATGGCAGGAGCTGGAGCTGATGCCTGTCTGACTGCTCAGCTCCAAAGGGCAAAGCCGATGGACAGGTGCTGAGTGACTGGGGGAGGTGCTGTGACTGCAAAGACTGAGCATGTCTTTGCCCTCAGGTGTTTATGGGGCTTCCTTGCTGCTTGAAGTCAACAATGCCATTATCAGCTGGAGGTGAAGAAGAAATGTATCCGGGCAGGGCTGCCTCTGCAAGTGGCAGCAGGGAAGTGTGACAAGGGCCTGGCTCAGAACACACATGCATCCCTGTTCTGGGGACATCAAAAGCCAGCCAGGCTATCCTCTGCAATGATCAGATGATCATTCCTCCAACAATGACTCCAGAAATCAGGGAGGAGCTGGATGCAAGAAAAGACTGTGAGAGACGAGAACTAGAAAAGATGGTCTGGGTCATCCCTGGTGTCTCTATGAACTTAGTTTTAGTTTTGCCTATTTACTGGCTCACAGCAGGTGTTTCCAGCTCCTCTTCTGTGCATGGAGTAGGTGTAAAAAATGTGTAGTATATTTCTTTCCCTCTTCCGAGGCTTTTCTGCATGGGCTAGTGCAAACAGAAAGTTAGTAGCTTTCTTCTATGTTGCTTTTTGAGGGGAGGAATTGTACAGTGCTTTGGGATCTCTTCAAGCGTCTTGTACCCTGCTGGCCAGGTTTTGGGGGCACTGTGTCTACTCGTAACTTAGATGATTTACCTCTCTCAGTATCTGCGTAATTTGCTGTGTCTTTGTCCCTGTGTACACACCTGGTTGTGCCTTTCTTTTGTGCACTGCTTCTGCACGCAGAGGCTGATTCACAGCATCACTGGCAGCTAGCAGGTGACAAGAGCAGCCTATTCAAATGAGTCCAGTGGTTCATGCATGTGACTGGATTTTGAGGAAGGTGAGGGTGGTGAATGACCTTTTTTCCTTTGGTAGCTTTGTAAAATAAACTGGAGTTTTCAGGAGCATTCTCTCCATAGTTTTGCTTTTCTTTCCAATTGAAATATACCAATTTTAGTAGTAGTGAGAGCTTGTGGAAATCTGGGGTTTTTGTGGACCTACTTGCTTACAAAAGGGAAATGGGGGTGGAATTCAGCAGTTTTTTAGAACTACAGCCTTCCACTTAAAAGGGAAAGTGTTTCTTGCCTAGTTTATGAACAAATACAAACAAATGCCACAAACACATAATGAGTCTCATTTTTTTTACACTTCAGTCTTCTAAGGGTCAAATTGGAGCTGTAGGAAACAGCATTGCAGTTAAAACAAGGAAGTGCCTATGATTTTGCCTACTGTTCTCCTTCATGCAGCAGTCAATTTCTTTTATTCTGCCTTCAAAATTGCACCTGTTTCTTCAAGGAGTTTATAGCCATGCAGAGCCTGAGGTGTGATGTACCTAGAGATGAACACTAATCAGAAAGGGGAAAGCTGTAAGCTATAAGAAGTAGGTCTTTGTGTTCTGGATAATAGGGATAAAAAGTCAAAGGATTGAAGTCAGACACTGCTGAGTAGTTGGTATCTGGGGGTTTGGATCCTATTCAGAGTAGCCTTGGGTGACAAAAGGGATAGAAAGTCTTTCCAGTTTCTGACTGGTATCAGTCCAGCTTGGAAGATGACACCTATGCAATATTCATTCTATCATTCACTGCTCTGGTTCAACCTCCTATTTTCTGGCTTACATAGCAAATTTGCCAAATGCTTCCCAGGCTAGCAGGTAGGAAGTGGGGATTATTGTCAATCTGTAAGAGTGCTGTAAATGACAGCTTTTTTTCTTTTTTCCTTTCCCAGAGAGAAAACACGAGTTAATAAAACCTATCCTTGCAGCTAGCTAAGTACAGTGAGAGCCATGACCATGCTGTAATCTCTGATGAGTTTTGTTGCAATTTAGCGAAGCATTTAAGTGCTTGTCTGCAAGTTTGTTTGATTTAGTCATACTCTGGAGAAATGTCTATTGAAAGAAGCTACTCTGTATATCAGGGCCTTGGGAAATAGCTATGAGGTAAATCAAGGTGCTGTGCTGTACACATATGGTTCCTGTTGCAAAACATGGCAGGAGGAAATTTTGCTTCTCTGGAACATATGAGAGCCCAGGAAGATATCAGGAAAATGTTAAAGTAGAAGTTGTTTTGGAGAAATGACATAAAGCAGCTCTGAAAGGCTGGTGAGCCCAGCAGCAGCCTTGCCAGCAGTATCTGCCAGAGAGGTGAATTGGGGCAGGCATGAGAACTCATGTATTTGCAGAGGTCTGCTTGCTGAGGTGTCAGTGAACATGCCTGGTAGACACACAGAACATACACAGGTTCACAGAACACAGCTGCCTAGGCTGTGCATACTCTCTACAGTTTTCTTTCTGTTTTGTAAATACCAGAAACTTTTGACAGGCTCTGTTTGAGGGTCTGTGGGGGGCACCATGTCCTTGGTCAGATGTATGCCGTATGACTGGGTTGGTGTCTGTCACTCCCTAAAGAGGGAAGATGATGTCTGGCTCATTAGTAAAGGTTAGGACAAACATAGCTCTCTTTTCACAAGGCAAAAGCCTGGGGCATTTGTTATCCCTGCCCCAATCTGGACTGCTGCTTTTATGTGTTCTGCTCTTTGGCTGCAATGACCCCTAGAGATGTGCTTAGCAGTGAAATCTCATAAAAACCTGCACAGGGCAGGTGTTAATTTTCAGAGGTTTTGACCCAATCTTGTTGGCATTTGGGCCAGGGAGCAACAAATGTGTTTCCTCAAGCCAGGTTTTTGCTTTTTCTGAAACACATTGAGCTAGATGAGGAAAAAAATATTACTTCTGAAAAACTGGGGAGGCGGCTGAAGGAAGTATGCAGCCTCTTCACATTGTATTTGGAGTAATTTTCTGGCTCAAAATGTAAGAGAATATTTTATTCATAGCAGGAAGAAAAGAACAAGTCAAAGAATAAGACAGGGGCTTTGGCCAAATCATATAAGAAATGCTTGGTGACTGCAGGAACCAATATCAGCATTGGTTTGTGTACAAAAGTGGAGTTGTCTCTAGTTCTGCTGAACAGGCGGGAGAAATATTAACTCTTTCTTTTGCTTTCTTTCTGCAGAGTGGTCTTGAAATCTCTTGATCACTCTCACCTGAAAATTAGCAAGTGCCTCCAAATTGCCAGAAACGCCCATCTGTTCACCTTTGGCTGTCTGCCTTTGGTTCAGAGCACCTATACACTTCAGAGAAGATATGTTTTTAGAAATAGTGAAAACTCCAGACTTGGAAATACTTAATCATATCTCTCTGAATGGCACAGTGAAGCTCAAGTTAGTGGTGAGGACCTCTCTTTGCTAGCTCAGTGTCAGTAGGATGAGGCATGAGTATTGTTTGTGTTCATATCTGTTGTATTGCTCTGAGAAACTTACTTTCTTGGAACATTGTGACCAAGGGTAGCTACCTGTGTAGCATCAACATGAAGTGAATTGTACCATAATGTTTGACCTGCTTGTGTATGGTTTGGTAAAGTCAGATTTCCAGAGAGCTGAATATTAAGGATCTTCAAATAAGACTTCCAGATTCAAAAAGGAGCCAGTGGATGACAGAATGCAGAGTGGGATATGCTCATGGTATTGCTCATGCGAATTCAGCTGTGGCATATGCACAAGACTAATTTCAACTCTTCAGTTTCCAAGTTATTTTTGGTTTGGGTCAGCATTAAGGCTATCTAAATGTTACTGTTTTTGTTGAGCGTCATGTCATAGCTATTATAGTATGTGATTTTCAGGCTTGTTCATACTTGATGTGCTACTTTTTGCTAATCATGTGCATCAACAGTTCTTCTACACGTTAACATATTTTGAGGCTGTGTAGGAGTTATGTGCCAGAGGGAGTAAATCTAGCTATGTATATAAGGTGAATTACAAATGCAGATTATATGTGTGAGAATCAGGGACATTACATACCAAAATACTTCACTTGAGTTAAGTGACCTTTTTGAAGAACTCCATTAGCTTGGTAATACCAGAGGTTTATCCATTGTATACATCAGCTCATGGGGGGCTAAAATAAGACATTCTTATCCAACTGATATATGTACTTTCTCTCAAAAAAAAAAAAAAAAAATCCATCCCAGCTGTCTGATACTCACCCAGCCTTAAGTCAGGTTTCAGACCCTTTTCTCTGCAGGCTTGTATCAAAACCAGAAATGTTACCTTTGATGTCAAACCTACTGGGCACCTTTCCTGTGAATTGAAAGAGGAATGGTGTTAGTGGACAGCAGTCCAAGACAGTGATCTTGAAGCAGAAAAGTTGCTTAACATTAATTTTCTGTTTTGCACTTAAAAATTGAGCATGTTTATGTTTAGGTGTGTGACTGGGAAAGCATTCAGGTGTCTGTGAGGCTCAGGGACTTTGGGTAGCTATTCTGGCAAATTTTCACAGATTGGCCTATATGATGAAATCTTAAAGTCCCCATTAAAGTCATTGACCAAAAGTTTTCATTGAGTGTCAGGAATTAGACTGAACCTCAAGTTTCAAGATCTTTTGGCTTTTGCTAACTGGAAGTAAAGTTCAGGTTTATTACCACCCGAGGAGCTAGCATGTACCTAAGTCTATTGGAACCAGTGAGATGTATCCCAGAGTCCTGAGGGAATTGGCTGATGTAGTTGTCAAGCCACGCTCTGTGGTATTTGTAAAGTCATTGTAATCATGATTTCACCATTGTATTGGTGAAGTCCCAGTGACTGGAAAAGGGAAAACATTGTACCCATCTTTTAAAAGGGTGGAAAGGAAAACCCTGGCAACCAGGGACTTCCCAACCTCACCACCTGCCTGGGAATATCATGGAGCAGATCCTCCTAGAAGCTGTGCTCTGGCACATGGAGAACAGAGAGATGATTCGAGACAGCCAGCACAGCTTCACCAAGGACAAGTCCTTCCTGACCAACCAAATGGCCCTGAATGGTGGAGTGACCGTGTTAGTGGACAAGGGAAGGGCTATCAATGTCATTTATCTGAACTTCTGTAAAGCCTCAGACAGAGTTCCTCACAATATGCCTGTCTCTTAATTGCAGAGAGATGAATTTTATGCATGGACTGTTAGATGGATAAGAAAGTGGTTGGATGGTCACATCCAGAAGGTAGTGGTCAATGGCACAGTGTCCTGATAGACATCAGTGACAAGTGGTGTCCCTCAGGGGTTCATACAGGGATCAGTACTATTTAATGTCTCCATTAATGACATGGATGAAGGCACTCTCAGGAAATCTGCAGGTGACACCCAGCTGAAGGATGAGATGGCATCCAGAGTGACCTGGACACCTGAAGACCAAGTTTAACAAGACCAGGTTCAGGGTGCTGCACCTGGGTCAGAGCAACCCATGTATCAGCACAGGCTGGGATGAGCAGATGGAGAGAAGCCCTGTGAGAAGGACTTGGGGTTGCTGGTGGGTGAGAGGCTGGACATGACCCAGCCATGGGTACTCCCAGCCCAGAGAGCCAAACGTGTCCTGGGCTGCATCCAGAGCAGCGTGGGCAGCAGGGCAGGGAGGGGATTCTGCCCCTCTGCTCTGCTCTGCTCTGGGGAGAGCCCACCTGGAACCTGCATCCAGCTCTGGGCTCCCAGCACAGGGAGGACATGGAACTGTTGGAGTGAGTCTATAATAGGGACACCAAAGTGATTATGTGGATGGACCACATTTCCTGTGAAGACTGGTTGAGAGAACTGGGTTTTTTCAGCCTGGAAAAGAGAAGGTGTAAAGGTGACCTAATTATGGCCTTCCAGTCCCTGAAGGCAGCCTACAAGTTGTTTTTACAAGTGCATATAAGGAAAGGACAAGGGGCAGTGGTTGCAAACTGAAAGAGAATAGCTTTAGACTATATGTTAGGAAGAAATTCTTTACTGTGAGGAGCACTGGAACAGGTTGCCCACAGAAACTGTAGATACCTGTCCCTGGAAGCATTCAAGGACAGGCTGGATGGGGCTCTGAGCAACCTGGCCTAGTGAAAGGTGTTTCTGCCCATTGAAGGAGTTGCCATGGGTGGAACTTTAGGTCCCTTCCGTGGCTATTTCATGATTCTGTGTTCTTAAAAAGGCGCAAACTACAAACCCCCAAAAATTGCTCGAGAAAATGACTGTAATCTTAAAATACGCATTCAGTATTTTTTTCTTAGGTGGAATTTCTGCTGAAGATTCTCACATTATCATTAGCAGATACAGGATTTTCTTGATCAGAGACTGCTTGCTTGCTGATAGTATCTGGGTGTCTTTACTCAGGATATTAACGTATGTGTAGGAGGGGTCAGACAATAATTCCATCTTATTTCTCTCCCTTTGCAGGCCCTCTACAATTCAATCAAGAATGAAAAGTTGGAATGGGCAGTGTAAGTATGCTTCTGTTGTAGAAATTAGAAGTTTAACAGTCGTACCTGCGTAGTTATCTGTTTATACATCCTATGTCACCATCTGTGTGGGCTCCAAAACCTGCAGAAGATAGCCAGTGTACATAATGAGGTTGCTTTTTTGCTAATGAATGACCTGGCAATATACAGCCTCATCTGTTTCTCCAGCAAGGGGAATTGTTAATGATAGGAGCCAACTCCATTTGTAAGGAAAGAGGACATTTCATTTAGTAGGAAACTTCAGCCTGAAAAGAGAGAAATTAAATCCTCTGTTGTTCTATGTCTGCATAAATAAAACAGAAGTTGACGTCTCCCTTTATCTTTCTGTTCATTGTGTCAGAGCCACTGAATAGAAACACACTTCTTGGATTGAGTTTCCTGCTGTTGGTTTATTGTCTTGGTTTGTATCCTGATTAAGTATGGATAACTTGACAACAACCTAATGTGAAAGATGATAAATGGACAAAGTCTGATATCACTCCCTCCAATCCTTAGTTGATTTTGACAGGATAACACTTGTTAACTATGTAAATGCCACAGATGACAAAAAACTTAAGTTTCAGATTTCTGATTAAAATTACATTTCCCTGTGCTTAGGCTTTGTGTAGTGTAATTATGACAGGCAAGGGCAGAAGTGTCTACTTTAGATTTTGTCACTTGCAGAGCAGTGGATTTTGGTATAAAATAGGAAAATGATGTCTTACATATATTTTGGCTATACAAGGGTATTTCCCTGTGCATATTTACATATGTGAAACTTCACCTTCTTGGGAACAAGGTATGTCTGGAATGCATGCTCCTGCACCTCTTATGCTAGAATTTCTAGCAAGTGCTATAGGTCTTGCAGGCCCAGTGGCTTTTTTGATCTTCGTTGTTTTAAGTTCATGATCTGCAAACCAATTTCTTGTTAGGATGCCTCACAAGAGCACTGGTTCCAAGTGGGATTGCTGTCCCAGTTCAGAAATGTGCTAGGTGGTGTCAGAGTAATAAAGAAGGTGTGCTTTTAATGGGAATCAGCAAGAAGTACCATCTCTGATGAGCATTAAAAGTCATGGTGGGAGACATTTTCACAGACTGTGTCTTGGACCTGGAACATGCTGTGTGAATCTTATATGTCACACCAAAGCTATTTGCCAGACACTGTCACAGGTACTTTAGAACCAGCAGAATCCATTATGTGACTTTCTCAATGTCAGAATTTTCCTCTAGCTCTTGCCAAGAAACTATACCGTGCCTAATACACTTGGGCAGCCTCCAGGTGGCAACTGGCTCATGACTGGCTCTGCTCCTGTGAACCTCAGTCAAGGTGATTTATGAGATCTTGCTGCTGTATAGGTGGTAACTGCTTTGGCATTTACATAGTCTAGTCCATGTCCTTGGTTTGGGGGAAAATTCTAAACAGGCTGGAAAAGTGGTAATTCAGACTCTTTCTTAAATAAGGCTTTGGGTGGATGTAAAGCTGCTTTTTTACAGGAGAATGCTCAAAGGTGCCAGTTGTTGGCTCCAATCTGAGACTGACACATAGCTAGGACTGATGTTACAATTAATTTCCGTGATGAAAAACAAAGCTCATTCTGGGCATAGTCAGTACCTTTAGAGCTGAGAGTACTGGCTGGAGAAGGAAGTGTGAAGATGTTTCTCTTCATTTTTATAGACATGTGTGGTTGGTGTAACGTAATAACCCCAAGAAGCCCTGGGGCTGCCTGAGTTTGAGGGAGGAGGCACATATATATCTCTTGCTCTGGTGTTGTGATCTGCAGAGAAAGCTGAATGGGAAGGAAGCATGGTCAGTTTTGTTCCTGTCTCCCTTCCAAAGATGATTCTTTTGCTTCCCTGATGCAGTTGGCAGGGTAAGAAGAGGGAGGTAAGGCAAAGATGAAGATAGGACTCCAAACCTCCGTATAAGCTCTCCTGCAATGCTGACATTTTGAAGGAATGCCTTTCCGCCAGCCAGAAATCCTTTGAGGATCTAAGGCACTCATCAACTAACCAAAGGTTTAAGAGCTGCTCTGGAAGTACATTATTTAGTGGGTTAATGGCTATCAGTAAGTCCATAGACAGGAAAGGGTAATGGTGAAACATAAGATGGGGAAGGACTGCTATCCAATCCTTATCTTAATAGTTGTGAGCTAGGTGTGTTATCATCTTAAAGAGTTTGCACATCTTAAAGAGTACATTTCCAGTAGAATTATAGTCTGATCCAAAGCCCACACAAAGAAAGGGCTACTATTGACTTCAGTTTTGTAATCATGAGAAGTGACACCTTAATCAGCAGATATTCTCCAGAGACTTTCAGTAGGAGTGTTCATTTATCCTTTTTGAACAGGAAAGCATGAGTACAGCTCTGAAGAGAGAATTGCATTATAGTTCTTGTTCTGCAGTAGTGCCTGGTTCAAGTTCTCCACAAAGTTAAAAGTGAACAATCTGTAAAATGAAGAGATCTGACCTGGAATTTATACTGAACTGGTGAATGTGGGATCCTGAGAGCACATTTCTGCTGCACACTGCAAGCCTCAAAGGTGTGAACTGTTCTTCATGTCTGTTGCGGATGGCCTTAAATTTGAAACATTGGAAATTTGAAATCAACCTTTAAAAAGGTTTTTTATGGATTTAAACCAATGCTTAGGTTTGCCTGGATAAAGTACAGAAGTGCTTTCAGTGGAGGTTTTTGTGAACTGGTTGTTCTGCCCGGAATGGGTTAGGAAGATCCAGCCACAGAGGCAAAGAGATAGGTTGCCTGGCCTCCTAACATCCCTTCGTTGTCTATAATACTATATCCTCCCAAGGTTTTTAGGTGTTTCTCATTCTTTTACTTTCACACTGATCATTGTCAGCTTTAAGCTGAAAAAGAAAAATCCATTTGATTACAAAGTTGCCAGAGCTAAATATGTTTTATTTGCCTGATGTCTGCTTGGAAATGTCATGGTGGCCATTACTGTTTTCCTTTTTTGCAATACTGTGTCTGTTTACTGTTGAAAGTAATCGGAGGAAAAAAATCATCATCTTAAAGCAGGTGATCTAGAATTAATTTATGAACTCCCAAAGCCCTGCTTACAAAATTGCTAAAGCCAAATGGCTTCATTTGAGTCAGTTGTGTCCCAAAACCCTTCTCTCAGCAGAACAGTGTAGTTTTTTTTCAGGAGAATCATTTGGTTTTTAACTAGCCAATGATATACTTCTCTAACCAGAGGTGTTTACAGGGACATGGTATATTCTTTTTTTTTGTTTATCCGAACTACACTGATAAATTATCTCCTTTCAGCCAAACCAAAACAGGTCATTCAGTTAGTGATGGTGGGAAAGAGATGCTGCCAAATCAAACTGTGATGCTGAGATCAGGGTAGTTATAAAGACATCTGTGCTGAAGCTCACCTTTTTCTAGGTCAAACTGAGAAATCTCTCCCTGTTATAATTAACTTTTGTCTCCCAAGTTCTAGGATGCTTCTGGTTTGCAACTTCTTGATTGGTTTTAGAGTGGGGGTCACATGGTATTCAACCTGGTTCTCTTCCTTCCCTCCCACTGGGAAAGATGCCAAAACTTCTCTCAAGTCAATTTCCTAATACAGATGCTGCTAGTTTCATGGATGCATATTACAAACCTGAATTTTTTTTTTCAATTGCAATGTTTAAATAGATTAACTCAACTTTCTGCTGTGTCATATAAGGTTGCTATTTGAACAAATGCAGAAGAGATGAAGCAGAGTTTTAAAAATGAAGGGCTTGACTACATGGTTCCAGATCAGTGATTTCAGAATTTTCCAAGGCAGAGCCTCAAATTGGACCATAGATTGTAAAGAAATAATTTTATTACTGAGAGAATCAGATGATGCTTTTCTCCCAGAAGACAGAAATGGGACTTTCCTGTATAGGGTCTTCTTGGGAGAGGCAGGAAATGCTTTTCTTCACCAAAATGGCAACATCTGGATTTTTTTATTTCCACATCTATGTGTTTAAGGGGCAAACTCGTTCTAGTTGTCAGTTATCATATATTTGGGAAGGAAAACATTGCTGTTTCAATGCTGTGACTGCAAGTTGATAGCACAAGCAGGTCCTGGGTTTGCTGTGCTGGTTCTCATGGGCAGCCAGAGGGTGGTTACTGCTCTCTCTTTAGCTCCTTTTCCAAAGAGACAGGCTTACAGAAGTGAACTGAAGCTTCTTGTTTTGGGAAGCCTTGCAAACATCATGTGCCATAAGCAGAATCTTAGAGAAACTCTACAGATGGTAATCTTTTCCTGTCACCAGTACCCTGCAGAGAAGAGACACTGTAGGCCCCATTTCCTATGAATGGAAAGTGGGACTTAAGAGAAGTTTTGTAGCCATCAACCCTTTTCAGTCATCAAGGAGGAGTCACCAGAGGAATTGCTTCCAGACCCAAGAAGGGAATGATTTTCCTCTGCTGATCAGGGGCAGAAAAATCTCATAAGACTTCTGCAAGCCTAATTCAACCTTCATGATGATGTTTTGCCTACTGAAAGGTGTTTTGGAACCATTGTGGGTTTTTCCCCCCTGAATGCACAAGGGTTGTGTTACTTCCTGTATGAAATCTAAAACAGAGGCAGTGGTCCTGCCCTCCAAAAGGATCTGAGCTAATGCCTGTGTGACACCATGTCCATGACTCTGAACATACCTGCACAGAGATTGCCGCTGACTCTTACCCACATCACTGGAGGCCTTCATGCTGGGGACGTTGCAGCACCTGGATGATCTGTGAGAGCCATCTGAGGATGGGCAGGTAGTCACACTCCCCACAGTTTAGGGTTTCAAACAAAGATCAGTTTTCAGGTTTATGTATCCAGAGGCTTCCCTGAATTTTCTGCAATTCTTTCTTACAAAAGTACCCTAAAGGCTTGTTAGAAGTAAGCTCAGATTTTTAAATCCCTGATAAACAGTATTTGGGAACCTATCTATTCAGCCAGCTTTGGAAGATACCTGAGGGAAAATTAATACCTGAACTTTTTTTGCTACTTTGACATTCCTCTGAATCATCTTGCTTTCTTCTTATGTTTGACCACTGAAGTAACGTGGAGTATTTGGGCAAATGAGTCTCAGATCCTCTGGTTTTCATCCACTTCTTGCTTGTAATGAGTCCTTCCTGCCTCTTTGTCTCCCGTCATTGCCTCTTGCAGACTGATTTGTGCATCTTGCCCTCATGCATCTTGTCAGACCACTCAGCTCTCAGAAATGCCTGAAGTTTCTGAGTCTCAAAGAAGTCCCATTTTCATGATAGAACAAAAGACCAGTTCAAGGTTTGTTCAGTGCTGCCAGCAGTTGTGACATCTGATGCTATTTTGTCCTTTCCACCATGTCTTTTGAGGAATTCCGGTTTTAACAGAATTGCTGTAACTAGAAGTACTGAGTTTAAGAGCACTGCCCCCAGCTCTTAGTGGTGTCCAGGATCCCCCACAGGATTGCTCATCCACCACTGAGGCTGTTTGATTAAGGGTACTAGTATATTCCCACAGGACAATTGATCAGTATACAGTAATTCATTCCCATAACTCCAAAGGAGATAGCTTATTCCAGGAAAGTGTTAAGCCTTTTACTGCAGTTGATCTCTGCTGACAAGGAGAAATCTGCTGTGTCCTTGGCTGAAATCCCAGAATTCACAAGGCACTTCTGTGTGACAAATCAGCCTGTGTGCTTATGCCCTTTGAGAGATTTTCGTCTGGATTAAGTGCCTCAGACTCATGTTGAGAGAATTTGCTTCTGGAATGGACATATATCTAAGAAATACATAACACACAGTGGTTCCGACTTACCAGCAGTTAGCAAGTACACCCATGTAGGGTAGGGACAAGTGAAATTGTCAGAAATGCCTACACCTTTTCAACTGGGAGAGTGCTTCAACTAAAGCGTATTTGCTTTGACTAATAAAAAAATTTTGTACAACTTTCTGTGCTGGAGTGGGAAAGCACACATCAGTAGGCTAAAGATGCAAGGACTGCTCTTCCTTGCAGGAATCAGGTCTTGAAGTAAAAGTTTTGTTCTTCTTAATTAGGAGACCTTGCAAGACAACATCATGAAGGTATGGTGCACCTCCTGACTATATTTCTATAATTTATATGATGTGACCAAAGTCAAATGCTTGGGAATATGCCCTGCTACTACAGAGTTCACTAACACAGCCCTCATGTTTCTGGATTTGTTTTAGCCTTTTTTCTCCTTAAACTAAGTTATTTCCCAAAGACCATTTCATAGAATCATAGAATCATAGAATCATCATCTAGTTTGGAAAAGATTTCCAGGATCATTAAATGATGATCTATGACTGAACATCACCCTTTCAACTAGGTCATTGCACCAAGTGCCACATCAATTTGTTTCTTGAATGCTTGCAGGGATGGTCACTCCACCATCTCCTTGGGAAGTTTGCTCCAATGCTCAGCCACCTTTCAGTGATGAAATTTCTCCTGATGTTCAGCCGGCTAGTCCTCTCTTCATTCACTGGTTGCCTGGGAAAAAACGCCTACCCCCACCTGGCTACAACCTCCTTTCAGGCAGTTGTAGAAGGTGATAATGAGCCTCCTTCACCGCAGAGCTGAGGATAAGATAGATTTGTTGCTGTAGCCTGCAGTTCTTGGAAGACATTTTTTGAATGGTCATTCCCACAAGCAGCCGTGGTAGCAGTGTGTTCCTAAAGGAGCTTCTGGATTGATATGTGCCTTGCTAATTGTCACATAAGACATACTTTTGAATGTATGGATGTGTTTGGAAGATCTGCTTGAGCTTGCTCTCTCTCTGCCAGTCATCTGGGTCCACTGAGATGCATCAAGTTGAGGTCCACCCCCAGTGGGTTAGCAATATTAGCCATCATTATGCTCAAAAGATTCTTTTTTTAAATCACATGCTAGTCTCAGCAGGTGTTGCTACCGCGACTTTCCAATGACAACCTTCATACTCCCTGACACACCTTTCTTAGTCACCTTGAGAGGAATTTATGTGGATTTCAAAGGATGAAGGGCTACTGTGCAATCTGGCCTGTTCTCTGAAAACTGTTGTCCTACTGTTGTGATGGACACCCTTTACTTCTGGGTTGCCTAGTCCTTTTTAGCCTTTGGCTGTAACAAGCAAAAACGTATTTATTAGTCAGGTAATGTTTATGACTTGCATTGTTGTCCCCAAGAGCTCTGTGAAATACATTGCCCTAATAAGTAACATTTTCAGCAGCATTTTATTTCCAAAGTAAAGATGACATAATTCACCTAGTTTGGTTTTTATTTTTAAATTACTGATTTTATGCTAGTCAGCAGAGGAAAATAAAGAAAAATAGGTAGAGTCTGTGTTTCATAAGCTAAGTTAAGGGTGATCTGTAGTATTCTAATTCTTTTCATCTACATGTGAACTCATGAAGAAATTGGGGATTTTTCAGCTGAACCCAACAGGCAAATGTTTCCCATTTTAACACTCAAATACATGGAATTAAAAATAGCCAAAATTGGAGGACACAGAACACTTTTGAAGTCTAATCTTCTGAGACAATAATGGAAACTTGGCCTTTTTGAAAATCTGTGTCCTGTGCTGGTGAAGTAGGTGAACTGAAACTTTGCTATAATATGTCTATATTTTGATATATTTCTAGATTTCTCCCTAAGTATGGCCCCCTATAAAAGAGAGAGGTATATTTTGACAAGGAGTGTTCAAAAATTGCTGAAATGAAACTTTGCTGATCAGTCCATCCTTCATGCATGATTTTCACTGCTTTTTAAGGGATGAAGAAGAGAAAAAAAAATCTCACTCGGATGGTACAGATGAAAAGGATAATGGGAACCAGACAAAGGCTGTCAGTCGAATTGGCAATTCAAATAACCCATTCCTGGACATCCCTCATGACCCCAATGCTGCCGTGTATAAAACTGGATTTCTGGCTCGGAAAATCCATGCAGATATGGATGGAAAGAAAAGTAAGTAATTTTTCAATCCTAATGTGTTATTTTCTTGTTATGTCTTCACAATGCCACTTGCCAGTGAGCCCATGTACTTCTCAAGGCGAACATTGCTGCTTCATTAGGGGAAATAGCAGCCCTAACAGGCAACACAAAAACTGGATTATCACACTCTCACTGTTAGGCCAGAATTTACAATGCTCAGTGCCATTTGCAGCAGCTCTAATGCATAAGTAAGGTGATACAGCAAAGCCTTGTGAAGTTTTGGGCTGAAAGAAAATAAATATAATGGTTTACAGATAGAAAATAATTTCAAGTGAATTACAGTAGCTGTTCTGCAGTAATTTGAGAATTCTCCTTTTCCTTATGTGACACCAGATTGTTTTGGATCTCCCCTCCTCTCTGGGTCTGTCTTTAAAGAAAGACTGTTCTTTACCTCTGTTTAGAAGGTAGTGTTCCCTTCCAGACTTTCCCAGCCTTGGGTTACATATCCAATGAAGGGCGGCAGCTTTTCGCACCAGCCAGCTTTTTACTATGCAGTTCCTCCCTGCCCCTTTCTTGTACTAATCCTGCTGTCTCTTACTTACTTTAATATCTTCTTCCCTTCTTGTCCTGCTTCTGTTTGTGATGTACTAATTACCAAGGGCCTCTGATGCACCTGTGTGTGTTTTGTTGTTTGGATATCTTCATTTCTTGTCTATAGATCTTGGAAAAAGCTGAGGTTAGTCAGAGCATCTGTGTTTTCCCCATAACTGTTGATGATTGCCTATTCATGATTCACATTGGTGTGCTAAATCCCAAAGACAAAGTCTGGCTTCATGATGGGTTTCCAGTAACAGCCAGTTTCTCCTAGGCTAAGCTCTTTGGTGTTCACATGTTTTGCTAATCTATTTTAGAAGGTACAATTAGAGGTCATATTTTCAAGATGGAAGGTAACAGCGGGACAACTGGATTCAGACAGAGGTGTCAAAATCAAGCTTACCTAATTCTTTGTGGTGACTGGATGCTCTAAATAGGCTCGTCTTTATTAAACATCTTCTTATTCAGCCTTAATAAGTAATTGTATCTAGTTGCCTTTATTAAATTATTTATTTAATTATAAATACCAGAATTGTTTTTTATTTACCACATTGGCATTCTGGAGATAACTCTCTTATGAGTAATGTAATTAGGGCCATGTTTTCAGAAGTTCCTGTACAATTTAAAGGTCTGTCTTTCTGAAAAAAGTTGCATTCTGGCTTTTCAGGTGCGAATAAAACTTTTTTTATTTGTTTGCTTGTTAGACCTTTTCATATTTCATTTTCTAACAGAGTCCTTGCAGGGCAGAGATTAGCTTGTATGGGATTTCTAATGAAGTGATATGCTAGAATGCTCATCTCTATTTTCTCAGGAACCTAGTTCTGAGGGCTAAAGCACTTAGCACTTGGAGGAGAAGGATGTAACAGGGTCCAGTGACTGGAAACTGAACTGAACAAATGCCACTTAGAAGTAAGGCCTGTTTTGCAAGATAAGAATGATTAACTTCTGGGACAAGGGACTTGTAACCTCTTCATCTTTACTTTCTGTCTTCAGATCAGACTGGGATGCCTTTCTGAGTGTCATTCTTTAGTTGTGTGTGTATTAATTTTGTTATAGTGTCAGTGATATACTATATGGATGCTGGTCAGTGATGTGTGCTTGGTGGGGAGTGAGCTTAGATGCAGGCTTCTGGTCTCTGGTGCTGTGACTGTACAGCCATGCCTAATTCTCTCCCTCTGTTGCACCTGAATTTCAGACTGGATCCTTCAGCCTTCGTGCTGAATTTACTTCCCCCTGCCCCACCACTGCTTGTCTATAGGAATTTATGGGCTAGATATGTTTCTCTGTTATGTTCTTCAACCTCTAACTGACTTTGGTTTTCTTGTGGGGTTGGCTATTTTACATATGATGTTGCTTGGCATCTTTCTCCTTTCTTAATGCCAACTTGGGTGTGCAGCAGCAGTAAAAGGGGATGAGGCTCTGGGGAGACACTGCTTTCTGTGTAGTATCCCACTAGTTCTGAGCAGTTCCTGCCAGCCTGCTGTGGCATGTAGAAAGACTGCTTCTTTCTGAAAACTGCTATGGTGCAAAGCTCAGACGTAGTTGTGTAGGGGCAATGTCTGCCTGTCTTCAAGAGCACAAAGGCTGAATCTCTGTGGCTCTTTGTGGCCTGCTTTCTGCATTGCTGCTGTTCTTTCTGATCCAGTCCAGGGCTATCATCAGCGTTGTTGTATTGCTTTCTCTCAGAGCAGGTACATGCAGGCACTGTGCTAAGTTGCATTGTCCTTTGAAAAAGATAGTTTGGAGGAGGTTTAACACAGGACTAATGTAGCTCTCCTGTAGCGTGTACAAAGTGTAAAAATTGATCTGATTTAAATGGGTTTTCATTTGTTTTCTTTCCAGCTCCCCGGGGAAAGCGAGGCTGGAAAACCTTTTATGCTGTGCTGAAGGGAACGGTCCTGTACTTGCAGAAGGTAGGGGAAACCACTGTCTTTTGAAAACTAATTAAAGAGGGATAAAGCAGCACACATCTTCTCTACTCTCTCAGTGTACCTCCAGGCTCCTTTTCCTCGGATGCACAGCATGGCTGATCTCCCTACCCCCACCTATTAACACACACATTCAGGCATGAATCCTCTTGTTGACACCCTCTCCCTTTTCACAATTTCAAGTTCAGTTCCACTGCCTGCATCCACATGTGCACCCTGTAAGTTCCAATGTATGCCACTGCTGCCTCACACATCTGAAAAAACAGCTAGCTTCACCAGCAAAGACAGTGTCATCTCTCAGTGTCGTGCATGCGTCCTCTAGGCTGCTTTTAACTTTGCATTTCATATGTATGACTTCCCCTTCTGTAAGGTTGTCCTCCTTTCCCACCTTTTCATGGCACACTTTTCTGCAGTGCCTGCAAGACCAGCTGCAAAACAATTGAATAACAGCTTGGCTTTGGTAGGAATCTGCAGCTTCTGTTCCTTTGCGAAATTGAAGGATAAAAGGATACTTTTTTTTCTACAAAGCAAGAAAGGGCTGGTTTCTAACAAAATGTGCTTCCTGACAGCAAGGTGTCTAAAAAGATAGTCAGATGAAACCCTTCAAGCTTTTTGTTGCAAGCTTAACTATATTATAGTACATTTTTAACTACACTGTTAGAACATAAAATGCAACATATGAGTGAGAACTGTCAAAATCAAATAAATGGCAGCAGCTAAGTAGATTGTTAAGGCGTTTTGCCCTCCAATTTAGATGAAATGTTCATGGAATAGATACTGCTTGTCCAGACTGCCCTATATTGCAGAAGTATGCTTCTTTGAAAGCTGTTTTACATTTTCACTCAAAACCAGATACTTTTGTAACTATCAGGAGTGTGAGTACATACTGCTGTTTCGTCCTCCCCCACTGTGGCTTTCTGAAGTTGTTGGTTTCACTGGAGCCAACCTGAATAGTCTCTTGAGAAGAAAGAGTGATTTGAATCAGATTATTATAGCCTGAGGTTTACAAGGTGAATGCTTGGGGTGCAGTACCTTTTTGACGGGGCTGAAATCCTGAAACAGACAAAACAATCTGCAGTCAGGATAGAAGATTTAGGCTGTAAGTTGGCTGTCATATGCTCAGAGCCAGTGCAAGAGACTAAAACTAAGTCAGCTGAATCCAAAGTCCTTTTGCTGGGAACACGTTCATGTATTACTAAAATGCCTTCATGGCAGGCTTGTACTTGCCCTTTTCTGACCAAAATGGATTCATCTGCTTCAGTTCCTGAAATAAATAATCTTTAATGTTCACCTGAAAAAACTGCATGGTTCTGTGAGAAATAAGAAGACTTCTTTTTTGAAATACAATATTTAATTCCTTATTTGATATTCAAGGGAAAGAATTGAGTATACTGTCTATTTTAGCACCTTAATTACATATTTTTATGACTATTGCTGGCATATTAGTTGAAAATGCTTTCTGTTTAGTAAAATGTAGAGATGCTGATGTAGCATGCAAATTTTCTACAGAATGCTGCCCTTCCCCCTGTTACCCTCCATGTTTTCAGGAGCAGGGAGTAATTTCACATATGACTGCATTTCATGAGAACGAAATGCATTGTTGGAATTCCTGTTCTTATTTGTTTGTTAGTTGTGTATTTTGCTCTTCTCAGAGCACTTGAAGTCAGTAGTTACTGGGCACTACTCTGCAGAGCTGCCTTCTCCTATTTGCATGGGAGCCATCCGTTGCGTGGAAGGCATCTTACTGTAGCACACTGCCAAGTAAGGCTTTTGCCTTGGTGCTGTGAAAGGTTGACAGAAGGTTATGATGGGAGGTAACTCTTTCCAAGAGTGATGGGGCAGCTGTGAGCCTCTCCACAGTGCCTCTGGCCCCTGCTCAGCCACATGCTGCAGCTGTGAAAAAGCCTGTGATTTCACCACCAGGGCTTTCCTTCAGCACTCAAATAAACTTTACTCTGTTAGAGATGTAGTATCATAGAAGGTGAAGATGCCAGAGTTAAAAAATACACAGCTAGACCAAGTAGTTATAGTAAAGATTGCTGAGCTGCTGTTTCCTTCTGTAGGGACTGAAATTATTCTAATTTTAGGGAGTACTGAAGCATTTTAGAAAAGTTTGATTTCTTTGCAGAAGTTCATAGTTCTGGAAATAGTCCTGGCAATAGTCTGGGTCAAAGGATTGCCTTGTCTCAGTTCACCTCAGTTCTCTCCTGATTATAGAGAATGTGAAGCTGATATGGTGCAGTAGGGCGGAGTGCATTCACAAGCACATCCTCTTTTTCTCATTCCCTGTATACCTGTGGAGATGACATCTGTGATGGTGGTTTCATTGCACTATTCAAGCAGGATAGAGAGAAATCTCGCTGTACAAGTGCTGTGTACACACAAACACATGTACAAAACTCTGCAGTATTGCGTTCTGTGTTCATCTGTAACTCAGCTGTTCCCTCAAGACACTATTGTAATATAAATATTAATTTTTCATAGCAGCTGTGAGTCCCCCAGTGGGCAGTGTGATCCCAATTCTGCCGTCTCTCTGTTTGCACTACTGTTCTCCTTGTTTTGCTGTCAAAGGCAATGTATGAGAGTGTTTTGTAAATGGTGGTCACTTGAGATTTACTGAGGATTCTTCTGGACAGCCTTGTCTCCCTGCCCACCTTTTTTCCCCCTTTGGAATTTTACCAGTGCTAATTCCTGTGGTGCATATTGTTTTGTTCTTAAATAAGTGATTTAGGAGAAGCGGTTTCTGAATTAATGAGCACAGAGAGCACTGGAGGTGCTCAGTGGAAATGTTCACAATTAGCCAACTAAACATGCCTGTGCAGTATTATATAAAATAAGAAGTTTGACATGTTTGGGACATTGGCTATGTCTCTGGGCATCCTCAGGCCAAGGTTAATTTCCTGCCCTCTGTTCATAGCAAGAGGAAATTGCAAAGTAGCAGCTTGACAGAATGTCTGTTCACTAGACTGACATGGGATGTGATGTGCATATACAAGAGAAGCTTATAAGGAGAGGACATAAGGCTGACCTCGCTTCCTTGCTAGAAATTGCTTCTGGGCAAAAAATGCATGACACGAACCTTCGTGTTTTGTTTGGACTCTTCTGTAAGGTTTGCAACATCTTTGCTGTTTGATGTGGCACTTTATAATTTTGCAGGCTTTGGGTCTTTTTATATAAATTTTCTCAAATTTCCTCTGTTAAAAATTAAAAAAAAAATTTAGAAAAGCCAGACTCAGGTAAAGTGTTTGGTGGTGAGACTTTCTGAAAGAGAATCTTGCAGCTGCATGGAGATATCCATCCATGGTGCAGTGACTGATAAGAAAAGACAAATGTCATTCTCCGGTTTACCAGAAATGTATTTAGAAATATGCTGACTCTGGGTCATCAAGATGTGGGAAAGTCATTCTCTAGGAGTTTGAGAAGGATGAATTCAGCATGCCATTGCATTGTACGCAGCACTCACATCAGCCTTCAGCTGACAGACAGATCACAGTTTCTTTCTGGCTCCATATATATTTCTTGCCACTATCTAGGTCTAACTTTAGAGAGCTGCCTTCCATTTCAGCTCAACCTGAACGCTGACACCAGCACATCATAGCACATGCTGTCCTTGACGGCTTAGGCAAAAATGGATGTTCCTACTCCGCTAGCATTCCCTACCAGTCAAAAAGAGTTGAAGGCCTTGGAGAAGGAATTTTGGCAGCACATTCATGTCCTTACAGCTTTCTCTGAGGCTGGCAAACTATGTGGAGACATTTCCGGTATGCTGATCAGTGCCTTTGGAGAAGCTGGCAGAGCCCCAGCTGTCAAGGTAGATTGCAGCCAACTGATCTGGTGGGATTAGCAAGGATTACCACGAATACTTTCTGTTGGAAAGGAGGGTTTATCAGCCAGGACTGCTTCTGGGGCTGCCCAAATGTGGACTTCTTCTGAAATGGATTTAGTCACCAGAGCAAGTTGTAGACATTGGATGCAGCTCACAGAGGAAGCTAGAAGACAACAAGCTAATTGATAGCTGACACTGTCTCTAGGCAGTAGTAAAAGGTAAAATAGAATATCGTATGTCTGAGGCCTCTGTAAGTTCATTTCCTGGCTCTGAGGTTTTCCCAGTCTTCCTGGACAGTGGAGCCAGTCATTTCCCCCAAAACTACCACCAAATAAATCAGCTTGTGAGCCCTTACAGGAAGGGGCTTGACCTGAGGTCTTGCCTCCTCCATCTTCAAGGCAGCGTTTGCCAAACTTCCTTGAAAAAGGTTTAAAGAAATGCCCTAAGTGGGCATAGGCAAAATCCTTCAAGACTGACAGATGCCTTCAAATCTTGCTGAGTCTCAAATTATGAGAGATGGAGGACATTTGACTTTGCTCACTGCCAGCCCTTGTAAACCCCTTATATCACAGATATTTAGGTTTGCGTCTGCCCTTTGGTCACTTGTGCATAATGCTCTGCCTTTCTGCTGGGCCTGCCAGACTTATGGTGGTGCCCTTGCCTAGCTCCAGACAGAGGTGGTGGTGTGGCAGGACTGGTGGATAGCTGCTCTTCTCAGGTTAAGTGTCTGAGCAGCAGTGTGGGAAGTTGTGGGCCTGCACCAGCAGGACCTCCATCAGAAAGGATGAGACATGACAGAGGAGCAAGATGTTTTCTCCCATCTTCTAAGAGGTGGTCACCACAGCTGGTGACTTCCTACCCTGGAGAGCCTCAACCGGGAGAGCCCCAGCCCAGCCTGGCTGAAAGCTCAGATGCCTTTGGCAGTGGCATAGATTCCTCTGGCTGCAGTCCTGTTTGGTGTGCTGCCAGAGAAGTTCTGTAAATGAATTCATGCACATTAACCAGCTCTTCTCTCAGGCGGGTGTCTCCCTGGCTGTGGAAGCTAGTACTATCCCTGCACATACTCTACATCCTGCACTGTGTTTCCTGCTAAACCTTATCTCATAAATTGTGTTCAAGTGCAGGATCAATAGTTACCATGCCTGCAGGGAGTTATTTCACTGCTTTGCAGCTGTCACACTTGGTGCATATTCCAGGTGAAACTGATTTCTGTGATACACTAAGAGGGAGAAATGGAGTCAATTACAGACTGCTTTGGCTGGCTCTGCAGAAAAAAAGTGATGCAGCCTTGCTGAAAAATCATTTCTCTTTCAAAAAGCTCCTGGCTTTCCCAAGCCATTTACAGTCATGTGGGCTTTGGATAGAACCTATGGCTACGTTATGTCCTTGTCCAGCTTCTGTCACTCAGAAGATCAAAGACTGCTTCCAGGCTGCTGCTTGCAAAACAAGAGTCCCTGTTTTTGTCATCTGGTGTTAGGAATGGTACCGTTACTGTGTCAGAAACCCAGATAGAGCTGTGCTTGCCATTTGTAGACCCTCATCAGAGAGAGGTAAGGGAGTTTGCTGTAATTTTCTTTGTGGACTTGGTGAGGAGGCTTCCGTAGTGTGTGAGGACTTGCCTAGGAGCACCTACGAAGGTAATTGGTTGAGAAAAATTGAAAGCAGGCAGTAGAGGCTGAGAACCTAAATAGCTGAGCAGTGGAGTTGGGGAGCTGATTATGAGGGATTGTTGAATTGAAGACAAATAATCCACAGCTGTTGTCATAGTCAAATACTTCCTGCTTACATCTCTTCCTGTCAAACAGACAGTAGAACTACTTCTCTCCTTTGGAAAGACATCAAAACAGAGAAAAAAAGAAAAAAGAGAGAGAAAGGAACACATGTTAAAGGTAGTGGAAACCACAAGTCAGGTTGCACCTAGTTCATATACTCTATTACTATTTCTGAACTCTAGAATAAGGTTTTTTCCTTAGGCTAGGGAAGAAGGATTAGTACATGCAGAAATTAAATGCCATAAATTTTCCCCCTGCTATCTTCTGCAGGATGAATATAAGCCAGAAAAGGCTTTGTCGGAGGAAGATCTGAAGAATGCGGTTAGTGTGCACCATGCGCTGGCATCCAAGGCAACAGACTATGAGAAGAAACCAAATGTCCTCAAGCTTAAAACAGCAGATTGGAGAGTCCTGCTTTTCCAAGCCCAGTAAGTGCTCTCCTCATGCCACTCATTGAGGAAAGAAAGCAGTGCTGAAGGAGGAATAAATTTTTGCCTGGACAGGTTAAAACAGAGGCTTAAGAGGTTCAATCTGTTTATTTGATCAGAAATAAGATTAAGTAGTGATGTGATTAGAGTGCACAAATAGTGCATGAGAAAGAAACATCAGGTTTTAAGAGGCTTTTTAATCTAGCTGAGAGAGGCATAACAAGATGCAGGAGCTAGAAGCTGAAGCTCCAGGAAATTCAATTTGGAAGCAAGTTAACAGTCAGGATGATTAATCATTGAAGCAAATGACCAAAGGCAGTCTTGGATTGTCTGTCTCCTGATGTCATCAAGTCCTAGCCAGATGTCTTTCTAGAAGATATGCTGTGGTTAGAAACAAAGTTACTAGTTAATACAAGGATGATTTGATAACGTTTTTCATGTTGTGATATCCAGACATAACAGATGACCTGCCTATTGCTTCTGAGCCCTTTTCTACTGAGATCCATATTAAACCTCCTAGAGATCTGTGGTTACCAGCACAACCAAGACCTTAGGACATATGTCTGAATGAGGGCATTAGTTGGCTCTGTCAGCTGTATTACTGGGATTGGATTAGGGAAAGATGTGTGCTAGGGTGAGGTATGGACCTAAGCACAAGCCAGCCTGTGACTGAGTTACTTAGCACTAACTGCTTGCAGACATAGGCAGGAAGACAGAGGAGACTCTTAAGACTTGTTCAGTTTTGGCTGTTCTGACTTTTAAAATACCATAGAAGGGATGGAAAGAGGAAGACAATGCTGAGTCAGCAAGTGCTTAATATGTGTTGCTTCCTCAGGAGCCAAGAAGAAATGCAGACCTGGATCAACAAGATTAACTGTGTGGCTGCTGTCTTCTCTGCACCACCATTTCCAGCGGCCATTGGTTCTCAGAAGAAGTTCAGTCGCCCACTCCTGCCAGCCACCACAACAAAGCTATCTCAGGTGAGACGTTTTTATATAGTGGGTAGGTGGTAATGATTTCTCTTTCTGTCCAGACACTGGATGGTGGTCTTTGTCACCGTTTTGTAGCTGTTGCTGCTAGCAGTCCTAGGAGGAGAAGGCTTGCATAGTAAATCTCTGCTCATTTCCTCGTGCAAGATTTGAACTGGGAGGAGAAAAGGAACAGACTCAAATACAATTGATTTATGTTTTTGAAGAAAATAGTACCAGATAAAGAATTTTCTTCTTGTGCTTATGGCCCTGCAGAGTACATTTCAGATACTGATTGATGGAGTTATTTTGGATTTGAGTGTTTATGAAGGCCACTTATTTCAGAAGAAGTGGACATACTCCTGGTCTTTGGCTTTTTGAATTGATAAAAGGTGAAAGCTGATGCATCAAACAAGCATCAATTATATTTCTCCCACTAGATTTTCCAGGCTCCGTTTATTAGCTCAGAGATTTCCGTATAATATATATTTATAAACTGTGTCTTAAATGAATCTCTTCAGTCTCCCTTGTGATCACACAAGCTTAGCATCCCGTGGCAAGGAGTTTCACAGCTCTGCTGGTTCTTGCACAATTACACGTATATCTGCTTGTCTCAGGCTGTGTCAGATGCTTGTGCGCATAGCTTTCTGGGAGATGCAATGCCTGCCTGGAATTCATCCTGCATTGGCAAGAACATGATACTGATTGTGTTGATCAGATTGACAGAGTGACAGAGGTTATACTTCATGACATCTTCCTATAGCTTTTAAAGTGATGTGCCCATGCTGGATTGCTTCTTAAATGCATTTGTTGGGGTTTTTTTTTATTGTCTTCATAGCTTAGCAACCACTGTCTCAAAACCTGTGTTTCTGTAAGGATATGGGGTTTTTTATGTTGCCTGTGCTTTATCTCTCTCCATGACAGCAGCCTTTCTTCTTACATTGTGGTGACTGACTTACCGTTTTTTGTTCTGGGTTAAAGTTTAAATCATGTTATGTAAAAAAATTATAAACTGGTCTCATCCTTTTGGTTTTAGTTTTTGGTCATGCATACCTTTTAAAAATACAGTATGGTGCTTCCATAATTTACCCCCAGTCACCAAGGGAAGCTTTTTTACTCGTTCTGTATGATTGTTCCATTTAGCATGTTGTTTCCTAGTCTCATTGTTTCCATTTAATCTGGAAAGGGAAAAGATAGATCACGACCCTGTGGTTTGTATCCTGAAGAAGCAGAGACATGAAAAGTGGAATAAGATAAGCTGTTTTAGATAGGGAGAAGAATGTTAAGTGTTCAAAATAGATAAATTCAAAGGCAAGCAGAAACATGTCTGCTTTCATCTGTCAGTGTGGAAAAGCTGCCAGCAGGCTGTTTCTCATGAAAAAAAACCCCACAAATTGTCAGATCCCTGTGGTGGATGTTTGGGATTTTATTGAATGAGTCATGATGGACACTACTTCTTCAAAGGGTCTGTTCCTCGTCAGCCAGAAGTCAAGATGCAGTGAGGGCTTAGCATGGGTAAGGAAAAGAGGCTGGACATGATAACAGGTTGTGCAAGATCATTGTACCAGATTTTCTTTCAAAAGCAGAACAGTGTATGATCTTGGTTAGTCCAACCAAGGAGGTGTGTGACAAAACTATATATAAAGGAACAACCAATCTAGAAAAGACCTACTAGGGTGTTAGGCTTTTTCTTTTTTTCTGAGAATGCACCGCACACACAAAAGCTCCAGAGATGGTGCCCTGGAAATGACAGGTGCTGTATTAATAGCTGCTCAAAGACCTCCTGTCATCAGGCTGTAGAACTCACTACCATAGGATGTCCCTGGGACCAGGGAATCAGCACAATGTAAAGAGTGATTGGGCCCTAATGAGAGAGCATGCACATTTAGAGTAGTAACTAACAGCAACAAGTATTTTTTGGCAATCAGTAGCAAGTGGTTTCAGCCCTACCATGTTTAGGCAGAGGTAAATTATCCCACATATTTCTCTCTTCAGTTCTCCTCCAAAAGAATTGAAACACAAGATTAGCTGGGTCTTAGCTATCATCATCTATAGAAGTTTTCCCCTTTCTGCTGTTTTCCACAGCTCCAGCAAGCCAAGAGGCTCAGTCCACAGTGTGACTCAGTGCAGTGCAGGCATATCTGAGCTAGATTTGAAGCTGTGGGCTTCATCTGAGCTGTGGGCTGTGCTCAGAACCATACCACAGAGGGACAACACTGGCAGCTGCAGCTGTTGCCTCCTCTGAGGTGAGGTGCCTACACAGGAGCTGACCTGGGTACTACCTCTTGGCTAATTCACCAATATCTGCATGATCATGTGTCTATTTTGGACTTACCTAATTCAAACATAATTTCAGATCCAAGCCTAGAAATGGACAGAAGGCCATCCTGCAGGAGATGAAAACCTTCTGAGATGAGGGAAGGTTAGCTGACAGATGGACTGGAGGAAGTGAGTGGGCCTGGGTTTATGATAAAGGAAATTGCCTAGAAAGTGGGAGTAGCAGCTCCTCACTTTCTCCAACTGCACAGTGGGATAAAAACCGGTAGCAGCTTAGCAAAATGAGATACTTTTTGGGGACTGGACAGCCCTTCCTCTTCTGAATGCATTGTATTGTTCTAAACAAATAGAAACGACACACTAGAGAGCTTTTGGCAGTGCAGAAATAGAAGGAGGGGCCCTGACTGTGTCTTTTCTGTCCTGGAGGGAACTCCTTTAACAATCAATAACCTGAGGCAGAGTCTTCACCTGTCTCGTTTTGCCCTTAGTTCGTCTGCATACACAACAGTCTTAATTAATTTACAAAAAAATGTGTTAGAGCAAAAGTGTCATGTTGTCAGTATTGCTCGGCAGCAAGCTGCTTCCATTGCTCACAGCAAGGCAATGGATGACAGGTTTGCTCTCTTTCCCAGTGGCATCTGCTAGCTGCTGAGTTTTTCTGCAAGCTTGGCCACTTTGAGTGCCTTTGAGAGAGCTGTTGGTGGCAGTGCTTTGGGATGACAGACTTTATCAATCTAAGAAAAAGAAACTGTGAGGTATTATTGTACAGGAACCTCTCTATTTTTCTTTGCTTATTGGATATTTTGGATTCTGTCACCTAAGTGCCTAATATGTTTCTGAAGGATGAACAGCTGAAGTCCCATGAAGCTAAGCTGAAGCAGATCTCCACTGAGCTTGCTGAACATCGCTCCTATCCTCCTGACAAGAAGCTCAAAGGCAAGGAAGTAGATGATTACAAACTGAAGGACCACTATCTGGAGTTTGAGGTATATATGGAAAACATTATTACTTTTACTTCTTGGGTGTGGATGGTCTTGTATTTGGAGTACAGTCCTGAAGTTCTTCATTTTTCACTTTACTTCCCTAGGAAGTGTGTTCTTGCTAGGCAGAAAAGTCATCTGCAATTGCAGATGCTGGGATGTGGCTCTTCTTTCTGGTGAGAATGTCCTTAGTGATTTAGCTCCCAGCCTGTAACATGGAGGATAGAAACAAGACTCCTGTCCTTCCTCATGTACCTGTTTGAAGAAATTTTAAGATCTTAATGCATTAAGTGTCTTGTGTTGTAAAACTGTGTTGCCTAGTGTATTGGAACCTCAGTCTCTAAAGAATGACTGCGTTGTGCAGGAATGCAGATCATGGTAATTGTCTTCCATTGGTAAGTTCTGAAGGAACTGATATGCTGAAGTTACTGTCATAGGCTTGCCTCCCTCCTCAGAGCCATTGTGTTGTATACCACTTATATGGATGTCAGGATGAGAAGGAAAATGGTAGACTTAAAGATCACAGATTGAATGATACAACTTAGGCAGATGCATAAGAAGATTGTTTTGAGTATCTGACAGCAGCTTTTATCCGTAATGGTGTCTGCCACATTTTAGGACTATGTGGGAATGAATTGGCAACCCAGCGGATGTCTGCCATTTGTTATGACTACACCTTTGAGCTTTTTCCCCCAGGACTACGAGTCAATGTTGCCTTGGGTCTGAAAGGATCCTACTCTAAATAGGCAGTGCTTGGCAAGGAAAATACATAGTCTGACAAAGAGGAAGAGCAGATAAGACAGATGAGACCACTAGAGCTGATGCTGGAGGCAACACAGCACAAGCCTCTAGAACTGAAGTAAGCCTTCTGCCCTGTGCAATCAGTTTCTGTTAGAGGGACTCTTTTTACTCCCAAACTTAAATCACTGCATGCTTTTGCTTTTGCAGAAGGTTAAGCACTGTGTAGCCACTGTGTTGAGTTTCACTTTGCTGTAGCAGTGTCCATCAGCATGGCTTTATGAAGGAGGAATCGTAACTTGACCAACATTACAGTCTTTTTTGATGTGATGTTTGGTGTGATGGACAAGGGGAGAGCAGTGGATATTGTTTGTTCTTCACTTTGACAAGAATTCTGACATTGTCACCTCTAACAACCTTGTAGTCAAGCTGGTGAAGTGGATTATGAAGTTGACAGTGAACGATTGAGATCAAAGAGTTGTGATCCATGGCACAGTGTCAGTTAGTTTTGAAGAGAGCACTCAGATGTACAGAGTAAGCCTCACACTTTCTCTCTGGAGGGCATCTTGTAAAACTTGGAAGATAAAGCATTTTCTTAGCTTTGCGTTCTTGACACAAAGTTTATTTTGCTGTCACTTTTAGAAGCTTGGTGAGTTAGGATGAAATGTGGGCTGGAGTGTTAAACGTTTATAGAAAGATTGATGAGGGAGTAGATTGTTGTGGGGTTTCTCTCTGTTTCCTGTGAATTTTATCAGGGATAAAATTTATATCCTTTATCTTTTGAGGATATTCCTCAGGTACCTCAGTACAAATCAGAACCACTATAGCCCAGGAAACAAAAGGTGTCCTCTTCACTAGTGAGAGTCTCAAACAGCATTTGAGCTGTGCAGTTCAGGTAAGTGATCAGCTCTGCACAAGTGCTCATCCAAGCAGGCAAGTTGTGGCAACAGCTTCAGTTGTGTGGGAGAAATGGTAATTCAAGGTGCTGATTTGCTGTGCTAAGTTACCTTCACACTAAGCACAGATTTCACTGGCCATGTTGAACTATCAAGACACCATTCCAAGGGTCATGAGAGCAGGCAATTCCAAAATGTTGGAAATCAAACAAATGAGGCAGAAGGCTAACTTGGGATCTTCTTCTGGAGCTAAGTCAAAAAAGTAAGGTTTATGCTGAGTGGAAGCAAGGTCATGTGGCATGGGAACAATTCAGTGAGAGATGCTGCTCACCATTGTAACAAAAAAATTCACGTGGCCAAATCTCAATTGGAGTTGCATCTGGCCAGAACTATGGGGAATAAAAAGAGTGTTTTAAAAAGAGTATCAATAAAAACAGTGTTTTAAAATATATTAATGGCAAAAGGCAGTGTAGAAATAACATCAACGTCTTACAGGATCAGGATCGTCATCTCACAAACAGGGACATGGACAAGGCAGAGTGTTTAATGCAGTCTTTGCCTCTGTCTTCAATATGGATGGCAGACCACGGGGATCTCCACCTCCCTGAGATGGAGGACCATGACTTTGAGACTGCTCCCATTTAAACTTGAAGTTGTGTAGGATCAGCTTTTTAGGCTGGATCCCTGCAAATATATGGGGCCTAATGAAATTCATCCAGGATACCTCCAACAGTTTTCTGATGTCATCACAAAACTTGTCTCGATGATATTTGAACAGTCTGGAGAGATCCCAGTTGGCTGGAAACTGTCCCAGTTTTCAAGAAGGGCAAAAAGGATGACACTGGGAACCAGAAACCACAGGTCTGTCAATCTCATTTCAGTGCCTGGTAAATTTACAGAGAAAATGGTTCTGGGAAGTACTGGAAAACATCTGGAGGACACTGGAACCATCATCACAGCCAGCACAGCTTCATGAGAGGAAAGTCAGGCTTGTCCAACCTGGTTTTCTTTTATGACAGGATAACCCACTTACTTGATCAACAGAAGCCAGTTAATGCAATCTTTTTTTTTATTTCATAAAGCTTTTGATACTGTCTCCCTCAGGACCCTTCTGGAGAAAATGTCCAGCCCACAGCTGGATAAACACATCATGTGGTGGGTGAGCAGCTGGCTCATGGTCAGGCACAAAGGGCTGCAGTGAATGGGGTGACATCAGACTGGTGTGACCTGTCACTGGTGGGGTTCCACAGGGCTCCATCCTTAGTCCTGTGCTTTTCAACATCTTCATAAATGACTTGGACACAGGACTGGAGGGGATACTAAGCAAGTGTGCAGATGATACAGAACTGGGAGAAGGTGCTGACTCCCTTGAAGGCTAGGAGGCCCTACAGAGAGACCTTGACCAATTATGGGACTGGGCAATCACCACCTGTATGAAGTTCAACAAGGGAAAGTGCTGGATTCTGCATCTCAGATGGACAACCCTGGGTGTATGGAGCACCTGGGAATGAGAAAATGGAGAGCAGTGCCATGGAAAGGGACCTGGGGTCGTGGTCAAGGGCAAGTTGAACATGAGTGAGCAGTGCCCCGGCAGCCAGGAGGGCCAACTCTGTCCTGGACTGCATCAGGCTCAGCATCAGCAGCCAGGCAAGAGTGGCACTCTGCTCTGCACTGGAGCAGCCTCACCTTGAGTGCTGGCGCCAGTTTTGGGTCCTCAGTATAAGGAAGATATGAAGCCTCAAAGCTGCCAGAGGAGGGCAGTAAAGATTATGAAGGCCTTAAGGGGAAGTCATGATGAGTAGCTGAGGTCTCTCGGTTTGTTCAGCCTGGAGGAGAGGGAGGAGCTGAGGGGAGACTTCATTGCAGTCAACAACTTTCTTGTGAGGGGAAGAGGAGGGACAGGCACTGATATGTCTGTGACGATGTTTGGGAATGACCTGCAGCTATGTCAGGGAAGGTTTAGGCTGGACATTGGAGAGAAGTTCTTCTTCACCCAGAGGCTGGTTGGGCACTGGAACTGGCTCCCCAGGGCAATGATCACAGCACCAGCCTGACAGAGTTCAAGAATCATTTGGACAATGCTCTCAGGTACATGGTGTGATTCTTGTGGATGGTCCTGAGCAGGCCTAGGAATTGGACTAGATTATCCCTGTGGACCCCTTCCAACTCAGTCAACTCTGTTATTCCGTGAGGCAGTAAAAATCCCAAACCAAACCTAAATGTTGAGCTGTATGAAAATTGTGAATGGAAACTTTGTGAATGGAAAGCTTCCCTTTAGAACAATGTCATATCAGGGTTGGCAGGAGTGGTGAAAGAGCTTGCTGTATGAAATTAAATGCAAAGGGCAAGGGGCAGGAGAGGTAGGATTTTGTAACTGTCTCTTTCAGGCTGAGACAGCAGGCTAAACCTAGTGTCTGTGTACACGTGGCTATGCTGATACATCTTGGGAAACACACCAAAATGTCCTGTGAGTCCCTAAGGTAGCAGCATAGTACCATTTGGAAGGAAGATGTCAATTTCCTTTTCTATAGGTCCTTACAATTTCTTTTTGTTCACACACTGGTGATGCCTTCATTCTTGTTCCTAGCAAAAGACATGTGAGATGGAGGGGAGGTGAAGCATGAGGTAACTGGTCCTTGTTCAGGTATGCAGCCAGTAGCATTTGTTTTTGATGGTGTCTTTACTTACACCCAGCATGGAAGGAACAGCTTTCATTGCCTGTTCTCTGAGGAAGTACTGCATAAGATTGAAAAAAATTAGTTGCTTATTGCAGAAAATTTATAGTTAGAGAAGTACCTTTTGAGTGCTGTCAGATGAGAGGTGAAGCCAGAATACCGATGTGCGGCTACTTCATACTTCATTGTTATGTGCATTCATTCTTCAGAGATAATGTTGCAGAAGCTTTTGAATGGTTTCGACTTCTGTGGTTTTATTTCTTGACAGAAATTGCCAAATTGATTTCTTTTAAAGCAAAATTTCCAGTAGCGTTTATCTAACTTCAAATGTCAGGTCACTGAAAGACCAACTTTGTTGTGGTTGAAATCAAAGTAGAAGTGTGTTGATTAATTGTAATAGAAATCAAGGGCCCACAAAGTCCAGGGGAAAATGGCCTTTTGCACACCTGCAGGTCCTGAATTTCCATTCTGATTGCCGAGTCTTGAGACTTTGGTGATGTTTACTGGACCTGTAAAAGCATAAATCCATACAAGTAAAGCCCCCCTCTCAATTTCATTATATTATGCGGTTCCCAAGCTAAGAGCACTGGCTGGCCTTTTGCAGAAGCGTCTGGTTCATTTTGTGGTGAATCATCCATCAGCTCAGTGCATCATCGTCAGAGTTCTTGCTGTTTCTCCATTTCCATTTTTATTAAATGACACATCTTACCTGCTTCATGTGTTTGTCTCTCACGTTGTGGAGCTCCATTTCCAGATATGGAAGTCATAGGAATGCTTATTTATTTAATTTGTAGGAGGATTCTGTTATGATTCTCCTCTGTGAGGATTTGTTTATTCAAAGGATTCTCATAAGCCAGTCACATTCTCTTCTTTTTTTCCCCCTTTATATTCCATACTTCAAAGCTTTTTGACTTCCTGCCCTTAAATAAATGTTTTTACCAGAACTTTATTATTTTGTTAGAAAATGTAAAATATTTTCTTAAATACTTTTTTCCTCTGTCAGGAACATAATAGCTTGGCTGCTGTTTTGCCACTTTCAAATACAAGTTAACAATCATTACAGATATTTACATCCACCTTCCCTGACTCCCAGCACACTGAGATCGCTGTAATTACAATGCCTGCACCATGTCTTTAAGTGGATATATCAGGGGCAAGTTACTAAATAAATCCTATGAATGCTCTCAGGACCTCCTGCCCCAACATCTGTTTCTGAGACCTTTCAGGGGTCTTCTATTACCATACCCTCATTTTCTTCCTTACTGAATTGTTTCATGGAAAATGGTGCAATCGGAGCAAACAGAATGAAACCTTCCTGTTGGAGAGGGAAAACTCTGGTCCAGATGAGGGATAGAACAAATGGGCATGGGGCACAGTAAAGTGAACTTTTTCCAGTTGAAAAATAGAAATGTCTGGACAGATAGCAACCTTCATCATTCCCTGTGAGTGACATAGCAGGGAAACATGCCTTGCTGCTGTCATAGCTTTCTCATCTGCTCCTTTTTGTTAAGGTCTGGCCTTTTAGAAGATTTTCCCACATGCCTAGTGGTGGCCGTGATGGTACAGTCTGAAGTTAGACCCTGCTTTGGTTTCTCCCCCATGGATAAGAAGAGCAGGCCCTGCTGGTGGGAGTGGACGATTGCAGCAGAGCAGGATTTTTGTTGTCCTTAGTTTAGTGCACTTTATCTCCGTGCATGCCTGAGCACATAGGATCTCAGAATGTGTGAGCACAGCTTTGGTCTCAGCATGACTAAAGTAGCAAGCTTTCATTTGATGGTGTTACTTGGAATGGGAGCCAACACTCATTGGAGCATCAGGATTTGTGTGCTGCAGAACTGAGTGCCTCTAATTACACAGGCCTCAGTCTGCCTGAAATCCTCTTTGTTTAATTTATGTTAACCACTGTTGTCCATATCCACATTAGGCACCATTGTTTGCACACATGCTGAGCTCCTGGCTTTCAAGGCCAGCAGAAAGCATTAAGTTACTGAGGTGGTCTCTCATGTGCCCCTGCAGAATTTCTTTGAGACTAATTTGGGCCTTTCTTTTCATTTTCCAGAAAAATCGCTATGAGATTTACGTTGGCCTGCTGAAAGAAGGGGTGAAGGAGCTGCTGAGTGGAGGAGAGAACGATGCGCCAGGACTGAAGAAATCCCACTCAAGTCCTTCTTTGAATCAGGAGTCTCCAGTTAGTGCCAAGGTGAAACGCAATGTCTCAGAGAGGAAGGACTACAGGCCAGAAACACCCAGCATTAAGCAGAAGGTCACTTAGGGTGGAAATGACAACTAGGGGAACAGCCATGCAGCAAAGTATTGGTGGTCAAAATTTTTTCATTTAATAACCTGTCATTCACAAAAAATAAGTGCATCTGCCTGAATGGGGTGTTAGTGACATTTTCTATTGTATATTTTGCTGTTTCTGTGCAGATTGTGGGAGATGTCTTTGCTCCTGCTTTGCTTTGCTTTGTTAATTTATCATTTAGCAATTGAAGCATCGGGACTTTTTTGTGTTATTCTGTTTCTAAAGGAGCTGGGGAAGGGGTAGAGAGCTGTGACGTTTATTCTGTCTCCTCCCCATTTATCTCCTCCCATCGGCATGTGGCTTTCATCTCTCAAGTCACTTGTCACTTTATTTACGTGGTGGGTGGGAAAAATAACTGGACAAGCGCTGCAGTGCTATGAATGTGAGCTGTAGCTGTGAGAAAAGCTGTGCAAACATGCAGCTGCAGAAGGCTGACTATAGGGTAGGGTGCTGGGAGCACTAGTTTCCTGACAATGTAAGGCATGTTGGTACTGGTACTGAGCAGCAGGTGGTACAGTAAATAGTCACTGTTGCTTATTGTTACTGCATTGACCCGGGACACTTTGCGTGTGTGAAGGAATGAACCTGGAAACCTCTGGCAATGCTGAGATGATGGCATTGGAATAATTTGTTTGCTTCCTCCCAGGCAGGGAGCTTTCTCCTGAGTTTGCAGCCTGGAAGGCATCCAAACCATGCTGTCTCTGCAGTCAGGAAGATTAGGGATTACCCAGTTGGAATGGCTATCTGGGCTTCACATTTATTTGCAGAGAAGGCTGCTGTAGATGTCAGCCATTAGCATTATATATTAATTATATATATTAAAGACAAAGGGCCTCTGTGTAGTTTTTAACTATACGCTCTCACTTAGCTGCTATATAGAGCCTTATGATATATTGTGTCCTGTCGCTTCCCCTTCCGGGGGTTTCCTTGTTGGTGTGCAAAGAGAGCTGCTTTCAATTCCTCTCATAGTGACAAAGCACTTTGCCTTTTTTCTTCAGAACGGGATTCTCCTCAGTTCTCCATTTTCCTTCTTTAGCTCACATATAGGTGGAAGAGGCTGGTGCCTCCCCACTGTTCCTGCTTACCCTGTGCCAGATTTTCCAAGGGGAGCACAGATCTGGGAGAGACCACCATGGGTAGGTCTTTCCATACCTGAAAGGTACACTCTATGCCCTGTTTGTGCCATAGACCCTTGGGGTGGCCAGCAGTTTTTCAGGCACAGAGAGGAGAAAGATGACATAGAAATAATTTTCCTACTTCCCAGCCCCTCTTGTCTGGGCAGTGTCATGGATCTGCAGAGAGTGCTGGCTCTCCTGTTACCCAGCTTGTTACCTGAGTTTTAATCTCAGTTTTTATACTGGCCCACAAGGTGAGCTTGGACAGGTCTCTCCCATTTTATGTCATCCTTTCCCTATATGAAGTAGTACTACCAAACTGGCCTTTCCCACAGAGCCCCTTGGAAGATAATGTTGAGGGCCAGTTGAAAACTGCTCCTTGCTCTTTGTTCTGTTGTGCCTGGCACAGGACAGCCTTCTTGTTGAATGCAATTCTTGATGCATATAGAAATGTCAAGATCAATGCAAGGACTGTTTAGAAATGCACTGGTGTTTTCAGCCCAAGTAGTCAAAGGGCCATACATCAAAAAAATTGCTATCTGAGTGGATGTGTGTTCTGTCTGGCTTCCCAAGGGTCCAAGTCAATTCATCTAGTTTTATTGAGCTGCCAGTCCAGTGGGCAGAACTAAGAGTGATCAAAGAGAAAACGCCCTTAACAGCCACTGCATGACTTGCCTTCCCTACTGAGTACCACCATGCAACAGCTTTTGTGGTGTTGTGCTGTCTGCTGGCTCTAACAGTGATGTTGCATTCTCAGATGTGAGGTTTTGGGGCAAATTGATCCTTGCAGCTGCAGGCTGGTAGTGAAGCCAGATGAGACTGTTCTGATGAGTGATGTTGAGATGCGCATCCATCTGGCATCTGCCACAGTTGAGGAATGCGGAATACTCCTCTGGGAAGAAAACTTGACCTCCCTTTTATGATTGAGGAGTGGTATTTAGTGTTCCCACTGAGACTCTCCAAACTACATGGCCCTTGCTCACTCCCTCCTTCTCCTCCCCATCCCTGTAGTGGGCTGGAGAGGAGAATTGGAAGCATAAAGGGCAAAGACCACAGGTTGAGATAACAAAATTTACTGGAAATGGGAATGAGTTAAGAAAATGAATAGTAAACAACAGCAGTATTAATAACACAGTGCTCAAGAATACTCACCACGCAGAACCCAACAATACCCAACCATTTGCTTCCCAATACTCCAACCCAGGAGGGACATCTTCTCCTGTTCCTGGAAAATGACATGAAGTGTTATAGAATAACCTTCAAGTCCAAGCCATGATCCTGCCGGACTACTGCATAAATTAACCCTGTCCTGGCCAGAACCAGTACATCATTCTGTGAATTATTTTATATTACAATAGGATACATGCAGCAGAAACAAAACCCCAAAAAAGGTGCAGATCTATAAATGGCCCTGCTTGGCGGTCAGGGTTGGGTTGAGTAGATGGTCGTTTTGAAGGCAGGCTAGAACATGCTTGGCAAACCTCTTGTATTTATGGAGTGCAGTGCTTCAAAAGGCAAAGAGATGACATTTAACTTTCTTCTTCCCTGGCTTTAAACATATTTTGGTTGCTGAAAATTCCAGTTAAATTGCTGAACTCAAGAAGAAATTACTCCTGTTAAATGCATTTTCCAGCTTTGACACAGAAACTGGGTAATTCCTCTTCAAAGTCATTGCAGAAAAGATGATTTGAAGCAATAGGAAAAATCAAAAAGTGAACTGCAAAAAGGATGTTTTTTTCATTATTTATTATCTATTTCTGTGTATACTTGTAAACAGATAGAGTATTTTTTTTAGGTCTCATCTGAATGTATCAAATGCAGATTTTCATTTTTGCATTTTTTAGTCATTAAACATTTGTTGAGCTTAGAGCAGTCTTGCTGAGACTGTTGAGGCGTGCAGATCAGTTTACCCAGAATTTATAGTTTCTGCTCCAGTTTTAATTAATGCAATTTTCCTTTGTTGCTTTACAATGTATAAGCATGCCCGGCACCTGTGTAGAAATGCACACTTTGGAGAACAAGAAAAAAATGTGATCCTGTTGCAAAAGTCTAAGACTCCTGCCCTTCCTTGGAAATAGGTTCATCTACCAATCAGTATTGTAATTAGTTTTTTCCCCTCCTCATCATACTATATAGGATAGGGCAGGTTCTCCGGTGGTCTAAGTGGTGCATCTCCTTGAGTAGCACCATTAAGAATCTGACCAGGGAGGTTTGCATGG
This sequence comes from Melozone crissalis, assembly GCF_028551555.1. Classification (NCBI taxonomy): domain Eukaryota; kingdom Metazoa; phylum Chordata; class Aves; order Passeriformes; family Passerellidae; genus Melozone; species Melozone crissalis. The sequence goes on along the minus strand of NW_026535783.1, from coordinate 30,351,512 downwards.
TACCCTGCACCCTGCCTTTCTTTGCAGAAATGTTTCCCTCTAGGGAAGATCAGTGCTTGACTGCAGCGACTCAGGAGCTCTGGTTGCAGTATGTAAGAATATTCTGCTGGTTTCCAGCCCGCCTCTGGGACATGAGCTACAAATCACTGGAGCAGCCTGCAGTTTCCTGGGTGTACTCAGTGTAAGGCGCTACTGGCTGGCTGCCATGAGCATGTGTGGATGTGGGAGAGCCTTTGCATTGGTGACGCAGGGAGGTGCCATCCTTCCTTGTCACCCTTCCTGCTCCAGTGTGCTATCATTGCTCAGGCGAGGCCTCTGCCTGCATGTAGAGAGTGGGGATGCAAAGAGAGGGAGCAGGCTAAGGCTAACACCTCCTTACTTCCCCTTAAGGTGCAGATACTGGTTCTGAGGGGACTCACCTGGCTCTGAAGCGTTGCTGGCTCCAGGGGCTGAACTGTTTGCTAACCCCAACTAAGGGAGGAGAGACAGGAAAGGACCCCATTAGTCTGCACCTGACAGCAGAGGGCTGATGGAGAAGGGGAAAACTGCCTTCCCGTCTCCCCACCCAGCAACCAAAGTGGATGAAATACTCTCCTGAAGCCAAAACCATAGTCTCCTCTATGATTCAGCAGGATGCAGGGGACTGTTTGAGATGGATTTTTTTTCATCAGCGGCTGCAAAAGGGACTCCCTGGACTAGTTGTGTGTTTGTCTGCATCTTGCAGATAAATTACGCATGAACCAGTGAACATGACTACAGCTTCTAAATCCAGTATTTATGTTGTGTCTTCAGTTGATGTAGAGAGGTAAGTCAGCCAGCAGAGTGATTAATGCAGCAGAGCTGGGCGGGAATGCTGTTCAGATGTGTTGCCAGCTCAGTTTTTCATCTGTAGCCAGTCACTTGTAAATGGTTACCAGAAACTTTCTAATGATTAGTAACAGCTCCTCACTAAACTACTTCCCCTCTGATCCTGCCTGCTCCCAGGTTGCAGTCTGTCTGTGTTAAGGGGCTCTCATGGACAGCTGTGCCCTGCACAGCCCTGCTTTGTGGAGGAGTTTGGCCCAACAGACCTCCAGGGACTGTTCAGTGACTTTTCACAGCTCCAATGCCTTCGGATAACAAGGCTGGTTGCTTTTCTGGCTTGAAAAAGCCAAAACTTTTGCCTTTCTCCAGTGGGTAAATGAGGTTCTTACTTGACTGGAGTAGGCCATTCAGTGAAGATGTGGCTATGGCAGTGGAAGAAGTCAGAGATGACAGGGTTATCATCAGGCTTCTTGGAGGCATTGTATGGCATTGTTCTCCTTGAAAGCGGGAAAGGCTTTTCTCTGCAGATGGCTTACTGCTTACTGTGTCTGCATTCTCCAGTTTTAAATTAATTTTGGTCTTATTACAGTTAGTCTGACAGCTCCTCCTCCTTTTTTGACAAGCTGCTCTTGTCTGTCATCTTAGCACCTCAGCTGCTTCTGTATAACAGGTCTGTTTCCTTCCATGCTTGCAGAAATCCAGAAAATTTGACTCTCCCATCTTGCATTGAGAAAACCTGCTCTGAAGCAGTGCTGCATTGAGTGGATAACCCTGTGAACAGCTTTTTCACTCTGCTTGTTGGTAGCCTGTGTTTCCAGCCACAGTTATAGCTGGGAGGTGCGAGACCGAGTTTTAGACTGCTGTGATCCTCTAGTTCTATGCTGCAGGGATGCAAAGTCGCCCTTCCCACACTTAGACCAGACACTTGCAACATTCTTACTCTTCTAGTATCCAGGTTGTTGGAAACACTGGCTGCTTCTACAGGGTCATAGACGGTATGTTCGTATAATGCCGAGAAATCTTAAGTCCACATTTCTTGTCAGAGCACAATCATTGCTCCCCAGCATGTGTTCTCAGCATCTGGTATCTAGGCTTCCTAGAGGGATGAACCATAGAAGCTGTCTCAGAAAAAGCTAGTCTGCAGCTTGTGCTTTTTAAAGGATATTTTTAGTGCATATAGAAGCAGTATGTCTGGCCTCTCCTGTCCTGTCTCCCAAAGCTCTCCCAGCAGCATAGATATAGCATAGTGGGTTGCTTCACTTGGAGCTTCACTGTGGAGACCTGAGCTCCAGGAAGAAGAGGCTTTGTCAGCCTTCAGAGAAATGCTACCACCTGAGCTGAGCATCAGTGCACAGCACAGTGATGCTGTGTGAAGAAGCCAGTGCCACCCTCCGTGGCTGGTCACCTGCTGGAGACTGTGAGGTCCAACATTGCCCTCAGTGTTGGAGGTAATGAGAAATGCTGGCTTCCTTTTTCTTCTAGTCTGTGCTGCTTGAGGAACTGTCTTTACCACCTGCTGCTTTTCTCCCTTGTGAGAGCAGCACCCCTATCCAGGGCTACCACAGTTCCTTTGTGAGAAGACTGGTTAACATGAGAGCAAGGAGGAGAGGTCTTTGGAAAAAGTCTGAATGCCATCTGGGAGTATCTACTCTGCTGATGGCAGCATAGAGTTGAACATTGAAAGGCCTAGCCTTGCCTGAGAGAATGTCCCTTACTCAAATATTTTGTTAGCTGAATTAAGGTTGTGTTTTAGTTATTTATTAGAGCTCATCCCTTACCAAATGCAAGCAAGAACTTTCACAAAGGTTAGACCATTGACCTGACTTTGCCCTTGTGGTCTGAAGGAGCAAATTTAGACTAGTCCAATGTGTTCTTTCTTGCCTGCCTTTGAGCGCTTAATTATTCTGTAAAAATTATAGATGTTTAATCAATGAGGGACCTCCCATGGCATATGCTGTTAAAGCTGGAGTGCAGGCCAGAGGTTTATTTGGACCAACAAAGGTACATCACTTAGCAATGCAAGCATTGAAAGTGCAACAAGCCACAAGGGCAGGATTTTTCTCTGACAGAAACCACTGTAATTCGTAGCCACTCTGGCAGTCATCCTGTCTGTAACTCACAGATGAGACTAGCACAAGAAGACAATTTTTGTTTACACAGGCAAAGTTTCAGCTTGGGCCAATTGATATCATGGTGTAGTGACAGAGCAGCTAGCTAAGCTGCCATGAAGACCTGTTTAACACAAAATCTCCAACTCCCCTTAGCCTCTTGGTGGAAGAGGGAGATAAATGCTATCAAGTCTGTGTCACCACGCAGCGCAAACTCTACTGGTAATATAAGTCTTAACTCACACACTTACGAAATTCTCATACTCAGAGCTGTCAGATTCTGAAAGACTGTAGGATGAGAACAGGGGTGGGTTGTGGTTGGGTTTTTTTTTTAAATTTGTACATATTCATGACAACTGTGTCCTTTTACTTGAGTCTAGAATTATAATTTGGCTAAAAGGACAGAGTTTTTTTGGCTGTTGAAAAACTTTTAAATCACTCCTCTGTGTGAGGTACACTCTGAGACTTACATTACTTGGTGAACATGTTTAATTGATGCCTATAAATGTGTGTATTTCCTAAGTATAGTATGGCTTCTATGGCTCAGCACTGCAGAACCTGCTGTTCTTTTCTGGGACTTGTTTGGTCAAAGCATTCAGCAGCTGCAAACATTGTTAGGATGCTTGTTGTTCTAATTGTTCTCAAGTGAGGTTAAACAGCTATCAGAGTTTTTGCAGATTTAAGGTATACTTTGAGCTGCTTTGATCTTCATGCGTTGTCCACCAGGGGCTGCCTGTTGTTTTGCATGTTGAAAGCAAGGCATATATTTGAGAGTCTAAGCAAGAGCTAGTGGGTGGAATTTTCTGCTAGCTTAACACTGGGCTTTCTCCCAGTTTATATCAACCGATGCCTGTACAAGGAGCATCCATGCTGACTTCTTCTGAAAATCATGCTCTGGGGATCTAATACACAGCTTTACTTCTGAAAATGTTGACCTTGTTCTGTGAAAATTCAGCAAAGGGACATCATGTCCAAAGTGTCCAAGAAGGACAGGTGCCTGTGATGTCTCCTGCAGATACAGCAGTACAGCAGTAGTGAGGGGTTTATTCTTCTACAACTGTTCAAATTTCCAGAAGAGTGGCTCGTCAGTAGGGAAGATAGGAGCAACAGGGCTGAAATATCTATCTTGGGCATCTCTTATGCCTCCCAGAGGTTTCTTTTGAGAGCACTGAACAACCTTTTAACAAGTTGCTGGTCTGAGGCAAAAGACATAGGGAAATCCAGTGAGTTTTCCTATTCCATTCTAATAAGGGAAACAGTAGCACGATCTGCATTATTCTTGCAAAGAGAGAGCAAAAGCTGAGGGTGTGATTCTTACATGGAGTCATAAAACTCTTTAGCATACAGTTAGGTTGAAGCACTTGAGCAACTTCAATAGTGAAACTATACCTTTGCACTTCACTGGACCACAGCCAGAGTGATTGCGCCTTGCAGAACTGAGACGTGAGCGAACTGCAGCTCAGAATGAAATTAAGAAGACCACCGTGTCACCTTGCTTTGGGCAAGCTGCAGTCCTAATCTTTTTTCAGGTACTGGGCTTCTCCCTTGGGTTTCCTGCCCTCCATGGTGGTGGGAAGATGTGGGTGAGCACTGTCAGTTTCAGAGTCACAGTTAAGAAGTGTCATTTACCCTCCACCTGAGCTGTTGCTATGTTGTTTTCCCTTAGGCTGAGAAAGAGGACTGAATTTTCAGTCAATGTTGCTTGGTAGCCAATGGGAAGCATAACTCTCAGCAGTGGTGATGCAGAAAAACATTTTGCACATGCATGTACATACACCTTATACATCTCTTGTGTGCAGAACTAACCTTACAGGACTTGACAACAGTCCTTGCAAGACCTTTCCTCTGGGTGGTCTCCAGTCGCTTCTGTGATGTGTAGGAACCTTCTTTCTGGTAACCTTGAATTCAGTTTACTCTCATCACTGAATTGCTGGAGTGTTTTTCATGTAATACACTAGAGACAGTCCCAGTCTCACTGCTTTGTGGTAACTTCTTGGTCTGCTGTGAAGCAACGATATTGAGGTAGCCATTAAATCTTTTCCAGCAGCATGGAACTTGCTGTTCTGACTCTGGGGGAGGTCATCATCTCAGATTTGACACTATCCTACCACCAGGATACCCTGTTTTGTCCCTGGGAATAGGCATGGCCAGAAAGGTGTACTTGGTGGTTAGAGTCAGAGCTGTGCAGACTTAAATCAAACCCTGGTTCAGGGAAGATTTTTCCATGTGCTGCTGATGTCCATAAGGACTCAAACATATACTTGCTTACACAGAGATGCTTTCCTGAAGCAGAGTTGTCACTCTTTTCTACAGGTATCACAGGATGCCCTCCCTTATTCTGCTTCATGTATCTGGTACTAGAATGATCATTTCCTGATAAATGAAGGCACTTAATCAGTCCTCTTCCCCTTGGAAGAAGGACTTTTGGGGATATTGTTATATCATTTAAAATAATATTTTGGAATTTAAGTTTACATTGCTTTATTTTTCACTTGAGGTGACTGTATATAAATATTTTCCTCTATTTTATCATTGCTGATAAAGTAAGCCTACAGTATACAGACAAATAATTTGCCTTTGATGTATTGAAACTGTGAGATAAAAAGTAGACTTCTCTCTTGTGTCCATGTTCCTGACTATAACTCTGTTCCTCTGTGTTTTTATAAGTTGGAATAAATGTTGCTTACGGGCAACAAAGAGCCTGCAAGCTTCCCAATAATTTTTGTCATTGAACTGAAGCAACCCTATTGAAGGATCTCACATATGTATAATGATATATGTATATGTACAAACTTTAGAAAGAAATAAACCAAATGTATTTCGCGTTCTGCAGCTGAATGTTTTTTATTGGAACCCTAACAGTTGCTCCTACAACTAAGAACATGAAAGTGGCTTTACAGTGAATGACTGTCCCGCTTCTGACTCTTGGCAGTCAGTAGTTTCAAGGTTTCCTGAGCTGAAGCATATGTGTACTCTCTGCCTTACAGTCTGGATCTGACCTGCAGTTGGCGTAACCAATTGAGCCAGTGGCAATTTGGGCACACTAGTCCTATGTGAGGGCAGCTGGAGCACATCTCTCTTCCTGCTGCACCTGTACAAGAGGTGGCACCCATTCCAGTTTCGTCAGAGTGTATAGCCTGCAGAGCTACCACTGCTTGCTGTGAAGAGACAGCGAAAAGAGAATTAACTGATTTAAAATGGATTTACCAGCATGTGGATTAAAGGAACAAAGCTGCAGCAAACAGCTGCTCAGAAATGACTGGGAGTTGATCTCAACATTTATATGAGGAGGTCACTGTTGAGGTTGGGAATTGCTGTTGACGTGGTGTATGGGAAGAAAGGACCCATGACAGGCAGAAGAGTCAGACACTAAAGAAAAAGATGGAGTATAAAAAGGCAGAGGTGGGTGTGGTTAAGAAACTGTGACTATCCAAAGTAAGGAGAAACACTCTGTACAACACACAGCAAACAGCATTGTGCTTGCAGTTCTTGGGTTGGACATAGCTCAACATGGGAAGTTAGTGTGCTTTGTGGAAGGTGGGTCACAGGGCAGATGGAGAGGATGTGTCCAACACAGATGGGGCATGCCCAAGATTTACAACAGGGCTAGCAGTTTGTACTTGGAACAATAGTAAGGAAGACATGTTGTTTCTTACCAAGGTTTATGTGACTGTTTGACTATCTTGAGGTGACTGTTTCTTTATATTTTTCCTCAGCATGTTGCCTTTAGATGAATGGTAAGACTTTCACACTTGAGATAACTGTGTGTGTGTGTTTGTTTGTTTGTTTGTTTGTTTGTTTGTTTGTTTGTTTTTTCACAGTATGCCTTGGGGTATCAGATTTTTTTGCTGTTACACCATCCTGCATTGCTTCAAAGGACTTGGGGATTTTTTATTCCACTGCAGACTTCTGGATTAATATGTTTTTAATGAAAAGACTAAACAAAGTGGTGGTAAGGATGGGTGGGAGTATTTTACAAAGATGTATTAAAAGCCTCCTCTAAGCCCAAATGAATGTTTGAACTGTGTATGAATGTTAATGTCAGTACTGCTCACCACATCTTTTCTTACTGTTTCTTCCTAGCTGACAGAGTCAACGCTGAGCATTTTCTGATGGTTTTTCTACCTGGAATCATTAGTCACGTCACGTTGCTCACAATGCAGTGAGCTAGAACAAAATGACAGAACAAGTGCAAACTGAAAGACAAATGCATTTATATTCTCTTCATTGTCCATTTTCAGTTCAAATTTCCAAGTACAGAATATAACTATCAAGGAAGACTAAAAAGGCTAGTTTGTGTATGCAGGAGAAACCTCCACAGTCTATAGCAGCTACACATTTCTTTGGGTATTCATAAATAATGTAGCATGAGAAAGAGACTTAGTCCAAAGTAATGCACAGTTTGGTCTGAAATTGTCGTGATTATCTCTAGATTGGAAATAAGAAGAAAGTTCTTATCCACCAGAGCACTGATGTACTGCAGTGGCCTCCTAATCTACAAGGTAAGGGCAGAAATACCCAGTGGCTTTTAAGGTAGACCTGGAAGAGAAATCACGTGATGATAACCCAGGTTTTCATTTTTCAGGTCATTGCACATCGCATCTGTTTCTTTCCATGTTTGCTACTAAATCGGTGTTTCTCAAATTATGTCAGCCACTATGCTAACTATTTCTCCCAGAAAAAGGATCATCCTAGAAAACATGAGTTACTGCAAAACAGCTATCCACCTTGCCAGGTTTTCTGTGTCATGGTCACATTCATTTTAGGACATTTTTTTCTGGTCCCATTCGACAGCTAACTTTTGGATAGATCAATACATAAATGATGCAGGTTTTTTGTTTTGATGGCTTGGTCCTCACAATAAGATGCAAAGACAAAGAGCTAAACTGGGATCAGGTGAAGGAATCGAGACTAAGTAGACTTACTTGCCTTGAAGAATGGGGAGGTAATGTGTTGCTATTATGAACTGGAAGTTTGTGGGGATGGTTTTGTCCCCTTTTCCCAGGCGGGGTGTAATGAAGGGCTGAGTTTGTCCCAAAAACAACATTGGGAAGTTCAGACTTTGGGGCTGGTTTGTTGAATTTGGCCAGTGAGGATAAACTAACAAGGGGTGTGTCTTAGGGAGGAACCTGGGCAGAGAAGGGGAGGCAGAAGAGTGGCAAAAAAGTTGTTCCAGGAAATAGAAACAGTAATGAATAAAGCAAAAAAATCAGATAAAGAACAAAAGAAGAGGCAACCTTTTGAAAGGAGGAGTGCAGGCACCTACATATATGTTGCTGATATGCAGCCTGATCTGCCAGGAATTCCTTTCAGGAGGACCGTATCTGAAAAACTTGCTTTGAGAGGGTGGGCTCCAGAGAGACAGATTTCCACTGTGCTGATATGTCATATAAAGAGGTAAAGTGATGGATTTGTAAGTGAACGTTGTGTTGAAGTGTAAGTTGATGTATGTGATTCATAAGACTTAAGAGTGTGAAATAAGCACTTTTTGTAATTATGTGTAATAGGGCGGAAAATAGTATAATTGCAGATTAGCAGTAGTGGTGTGTTTGTTTGATAATCAGTATATTGATTACTTAATAGATTGACCAGTTCCTTAGTAGCGTGTTGCTTAATTACTAAAGCCTGTAATTTTGTTATAGCACTTACATCTTGACCTTGCAATCTAAATGGAGGAGGTTCTTCCTGAAGTAGCAGTTATATTGAGGGAAAGAACATTTCCTACCTAGTCTTAACTTGCTTCAGCCACAACACATTGACCATTGCAAGGACGCTTGCAGGAATGTTTGTAAATATTTGAATTATGCCAGTGACCCAGGCCACAAATCTCAAGAATGCAAACAGCGTAGAAGTGACATATTGGGGAAGTGAGGTCTGTGAGTTAAAATCTCAGGGAAAGACTTTCATAGTGTACAAGCACTGTTTTCTCAGCTAATACTGCTTGTCTGCATGTGTAGAGGTACAGAAGGGCCTTTATGATAATGCAGTCTTAAAATGTAGGGGAAATGTACAGATGACTAAAAATTTGCAGAAGAGAGCGGAGTATAGCATCAAAGACTGGAAACTCTGTGGAAAAGAAGATTTCAAGGAGGGTTTGCCCAGAGGGAGAGCATTTGTTTGAAAACCAGAGGTAAGACAAAAACTGAACAAGACTATAAAGAAAAAGCATGGGAGGCAACTGAACAGTACACAGATTCATTTACTACTTGTAAAAGACAATCCATTAATAAGAAAGGACCAGCCTCTTGTGAAGGCTCCCTAACCACTCCTTTTACCAGAGAGCTCTTTGGTGAAAAGTTCTTATTCCCCCATTGTTTGCAGAGGGAGACATTTTGAATGCTGCCAGGGCTTGCCACAGGGTCAGGAAAGCATACTGTGCACTGGCCTTCAGGGGTGAAATTCTCAGAATTAGCCAAGGTAGATATTCCTTCCTGCACCTGATAGCTTGAAAGACAGCAGCATGCCTGGTCCTGCACACTGTGTGCTGGATGTGGTGTGTCTTTGCAGAAGGGACAGAAAGAAAACCCAAAACACAGCTGAAGCCTGTTTTCCACTGTTGCTATACTAAGATTGTTCAAAATAAGTGGTTTAGGGGGGTGGGTATGTTTTGCTTTCTTCCTCTCCAAAAAAATCCTTTTTGTTCAGCCAGAAATCATCTTTCTGCTCTACCTCAAAAGGGAAGTGTAGATATGGCCCATCAACTCTTTGGAAGGTGAATATTTTTAGTCAGCTCAGGCAATCATCTCTGCCCAAATGTCCAGTGTAAAATAAGTACACTTCTTCTTTTCAGGGTAATTCCAGTCAGGACTTGTAAACCAAGACGTACATCACTGAACACTTACTGTGAGTGCAGTCTTCAGCACAGACATATGCCCTGTCCTTTGAGAAGAAATTATTTTGATTGAGGTGGTGGTGGGGATGCTGCTGTGAGAGTGGGTGCTTAGGTCTTGGTGTGCTCTGCTTCCTGTTCCATCCCATCTTGGGCTGAACTGCCCTAAGCACCCTGCAAGTACAAGTACTGAGACAGGGGTGGATGGAACCAATGCCATTAACAGCATAATTACCTAAGTAATAAAGACACTGGAGATGCTCACCTTGGCAGAAATTTGCAGTGGTCTGTGCCTGGGACAGGAATACTTTCCATATCTAGCTACTGGCACAATTTGGTGGGGGCCTTGCAGCCAGCCAGTGATAGCAAGAATGGTGTAAAACCCAAGTCCTGTTACCACAGCCATACCCACGCTGCGTTTCTCAGGCAACTGCAGTGTGGGCGGCAGTCAGAGGTTGTAATTGTTTCATGGGGGGAAAAAAGCCCATATACATACACACGCAGAATTAAAAAATGAAGTGCTCTTTCGTTTTAGCTGCAATTTCTGACTGCACTTTGGACAAATTGTCAGAATCTGCATTCCCGTTGGCAGGGAGCCAGGCTCCCTGGCACTCTGATTAAACAGTGTGTGGGCAAAATGTAGGCAGATGATGGGGACTTGGTACATTGAAACCTTACAGAGCTGTGTTTTCCTTTTCTCTTCTTTATTTCTCTCTCCAAACTCCTTTCAGGCTAGTTTTTTGGCCGTCCTTCGCTAGATCCTTTTTAGGGTCTGAACATCCAGCTTGGGGAACTGAAAAGAGGCATGAAGCCACAGAGGTAGCTGTTCAAGGTACAGACAGAATCCCTAGCTGCTTGTTCCCTTGCAGGTGAGCACATAACCCTCTGAGTGGAGTGAAGGGGTTGAGAGACCAAAATGTTGGGCTTCAGCAATATAAAGGGAATTTTTGCATGGAGATGGAGACCTCTTCTGAAGGACCCAGTCAGCCAGTAAGACATGCTTCTGGTCCAGCTTCAGCCTTTCTGGGAACTTCATCTATGACAGCTCCTCTTGGAGTATGGCTTTACTTCAGTGTGCTGCTCTGCCCTTTCTCCATCCTGGGGCAGTGGGCTCCATCCACCTGACAAGTATTGGAACTGGGGATTTTGAGACATCACATTTCTAATGAATGTGATGCTTAGATCTCACAGCTGTAGCATTTACACTGCCATGTGTGTGAAGACTGGGGACTGTTGCATTGTTCCCAGGATATGTGTATCTGCCTGTAATGGTGGGCACCTTTGGTTTACACTGACCTCCTTGCTCACTTTTTATTTGGTTTCTCCTTGTTTCTATTAGGGCTCGACTAAACTCAGTCAGGAAGGTATGATGAGTTGTCCAACCTTTGAACCCACAATGGCATTCAATGGAGACAATTTTCATGAACATAATGGCTGAGCTCCACTGTGAGTCAAGGTTACCCCACTCCCATGTCTGATGTCACCACAAAGGGTTGTACTGGATAGTTGCTCCTCAAGTGAGGTAATTCTGCTTTTAAAGTGGATGAGGTGCACTGCACTGATGACTGGTGTCGACCTTCCAATTCAGAGGCAGGGTGGACTCCATGTAGCTGCCAGGGCAAGACAAGATTATTCCCTTTTCAAAATATAGACATAGAAGCTCAATCTCATTTTCAAATTCCACAGCAATTTGATTCATATCTTTAGTTAATTCAAACTTCTTAAGAAATTTGGCACAAACAAGTCTCTGGAGGCTGCAAAATTGCAGCCCTCTGAGTTCTTGCTGCACTTGTGAATCATCAAACGTGTCTTGATGCTTAGTTCAGTGTGCAGCATGACTGACAGGGCCTCTTTTGCCAAATGTTGGGAGCTGCAAAAGTCCTGCAGGGGTTCCTATGTGCTGATGGTTCAGTCTGGGGCCTAACCTCTCATGATTACAGAGGAGAGCCCGGTGCTCCTGGTAGGGGCTATCAGCTCCAGCACAGCTGCACTGTGCCCAAGAGCCTGAGAGACTCCCCAGCTCCCTCAGCTTCCCCAGGAGCAGACCAGGGCCAGAGCTGCATGTGTTCTGCCAGTTCTGCCTATAGTATTTAAACTGCAAACTCCTCAGGGCAGGGGCTTTGGCTATGTGTATTCAATACCAATAAACATTAATCCTAATATTTTGCAAACAGCTTGGTTTTCAGAGATTGGTATGACTTTAATGCAAAATACCTGGCACAGTGTTTTATGAGCTCTGGGGACAGTTTAGTTTGTTCAAATGTACTTGGGCTTTGAGTCACTAATGTGATCAATCACAGGAGCAGTCTTTTCCCTCTGACTCACCAAGGCTGATTCCTTGAATTTGAGGGGTATAAATATCCACTTGATTCAAGCATTAAAGGAGTTTGACTTAAAAATTCTAGCTGCTGGAATCACAATTGGAGCAACTGACCCCAGCTTCCAGAAATTCAAGGAAAGATCACTTGGGTGCTAAAGAGAGAGAATATGTACTAGCTTTCATCAGCTGAAAATTGAGCATTTTGAGAAAAAAAACTTGATTCATTGGGGTGCCAAACCCCAAAAACTTCCCCTTTTAATTTGCTCCAATCTGTCTCTCATCTAAATGGCTGTAAAAAGACAGAAATTAATGAAGGAAACCAAGTAGTGGGATTTTCATGGTTTCTCATTCAACTCCAGGGAACCCTGATTTTGCCACAGGGCGCTAAAATGAGAAGGGACAAAAAAACCCCATGCCCCTTATTTTCTGTTCAGGTACCTCCTCTTGAAGTACAACTTTTATTCCATATTTCCTCCGCATGTATGCCTTGAGGCCTGATAAATTTCTGTAGTGCTTGCACTGTCTCATCTTGAATGGTGTAATGCTACCGTGGTTCTTGCTGTTACTGTTGTGCCTGCTGGTTTTACTGGTGTCACTGGAATATGTAATTCTTTGCTTATCTGTGCCCCTTAGTGCTTTTATTGTTGTTCTAATTGACCACATGAAGTTGTATCTTCTCTGTGAGCTATGTCCTCTACAGGGAAAACAAAGCACATAAAGCCTAAGTAACTGGGTCACACAGGAATTTATGAACACATCTGGATGGTGAATTCCCCTTTTCCAGAAAAAGCGGTGAATTACTTTGTGTCACACTCCTTTTCTGGCTGCCTCCAGTACTTTGACAGCTTTACCTCCTTTATGAAGATCATCCTTAGTCTTATACTTCATTATTGCTCTCAGCTTTTTTAGTTATGAATTGTCATCAGGGAAGACTTCAGCCACTGGCTGAATCTCTGCAATTCTGACTAACACCTCTATTATATGTGCAGCTCTCTTAGCTCAGTGCAGAACCCCATTTTTGGAGCAAGCAGTAGAACTCATAGATAGTAGAACTCATAGCAGTAGAACTCAAATAGATGTATTTGTTGTCACCTGTGCTGCAGTCATCCTCTGAGTTCAGAGTTCTGCTATGCTAAGCAATGTGTAGGCCTCCCATACCTCCAGACTGTGGATTTGTTCCAAAGATTTATGCCCAAACTGAATTCAGGGGTGGAGGTTTATTGGACTTTTTGCCATTAAATTTTAGTAAGGTCAGGGCGCACTGACTGGCTGCAGAGCATGAAGATTAGCAGACAAAATAGTTAGGAAAGAGAGAAAACCAAAGACAAAGAAACACTGTGACTATTTGCCTCTGATCAGATGATTGTTACTGTTAACTGTTCTTAAAGCTGACTTTACTCACAATGAACAAAAAATAGGAGCTCTTTTGATTTAGGGTAGAGGTTAGCTCTGCCCTAGCAGTGCTGCCCAAGCACTTCCATCCTACCAGGTAAGAAAATGAAAGCACAACTTCAAAGAGAGCTAAGCCCTAGAGCCTTCCTGTTTTTCTGCTTAAGCACAGTGTAAATTATACAGCATTGGCACAGTTTCCTTATTAATTTCACTCTATAAGCAATCATAAAGCATTTAGTTTTAACATGAAATATTCAAGTTCTTCTCTGTTTGTTTTTTGAATTCTTATGTATAATTTAAAGATTTTAACACAGAAATTATTAAACATGAATACGTTAGATGACAACTAAGCTGAAGAAGAGGGATATGGATACTGGAAATCGAAGGATTTTCCAAAACTATAACAAAATGTTTTGAATGCAAGATTTTTCCTTGGGTGATGCAAATAAGAAATAATTCCTAATACTATGGCTAGGAATGACCTTGTTGATAATGTGATAGAGCCAGCACTGCTCAGTCTGCAAGGCACTCGATGGGGTTATTATTACTGGCACTTATCTGTCATCGCATGATGACAACAGATTAGTTGACTAACTGCACTGTGTGCTTTAGTGCAGTCACAGCTTTTGCAAAGGCTGCTCCTGAAAGCATCACCCTATAGTTCCCACACATTTGATCTTGGAAAGCCCCAATGGAAATTTCTCAAGGGACCCATCTTGTGCCTAGTTAAACTGCTTTTCACCTGAAAAAGAGGTGCCATGCTGTGCTCTTCATGCACTGTGTAGCCTTAAGGTATGTGTAACATTGTCAAAAGTAAGACAAGAACTACCTCCAGCCAGATGACAGTGCATAGTTCCAGTATCTCCCAGTGCTATGCTCTTACTGGCTTTCCATGTTCATTCCCAGACTTCCTCCCTTGTAAGTGGAGGATGGTGAAGTGGGGTTGCAGAGGAAGAGCTCTTCATCATTCTCCTGTGGATTTCCCAGCTACCTGGACTGTCTCTGTGGGTACACAGCTGCAATGCTGCCATGTTTAGACATCTGGTCTCATCTGAGCCCAGATTATTGGGGTTTATCCTTGTTGATGCTCCAGCATTCAGCACCCAAAATTTCTCCATCCTAGCTCTCCCACTAGTGGCACCCTCCTGCTGCCCTGAGCTGCATAGAACTGGGAAATCTCCCCCATGCTCAGCTGCCAGGGAGGGGACTGTATGATCTGTACCATTCACAGAATAAGTACCCTGCCTGGCACTTGCCTGTGCTGCTCTGCTAATGCTGCTGGAAGAGTCAGAAGGATCAGAGCAGTTGTGAGCAATACTCTCCAGAGGTAGATGAAGAGCTGACCTCCCATCTGAGTGGCTGCATGGTTCTGTTTGGCTTGAGGAATTAGTGACTACAGCCATGGATGCCCATGGGGAGGGAGGGGAAAAGGCAGGAGCCCCTTAAATGGGCCAGAGCAGAGCTCAAAATGTCCTGACAGAATACAAAAACCCTGGTCACAGTCCAAGGGATGGTGGTGCTGTGAGAGAGTGGCAAGGGAAATCTGTCATTAGAGGGCTTGAAAGGCAGAATGGGCTGAAAGACTGAGCAGTGGGCAAGAATCAAAACTCAGTGCTGTGAAGAAATCTGGATCAGAGGAACGTGACAAGTTTTTTTGGCTGTCAGAGGACGAGGGAGTGGGAGGGGAGGCTTACAAAGACTGCAGGGGCAAGGTCAAGCAGGAGGTGGATGGGAGGAACGGTGGCATCTCCATCCTTTGCCCCAAGCCTTGGCCTGGAAGTCTTTTGTTGGTGTTGGTGCCAGCAAGACATGAGTCATTACTCAGAGCCTGAATATGCATCCTACATCACTTCAAGCTTCCCACCTGATCAAGCTGTGCCAGAGAGTGTTGATGGGGTTGGCAAGATAGAAGAGGGGGCAGAACTTGCTAGATGAAGCTGGATGTTGCTCTTTGGCCAAAAAAAGTTGATGCTATGATTATTCACCCTTTCTGAGGCTATTAGTAGTCTGTAGGCGTACAGGGTTTCAAGAAAAGCATTATCCATTTAAAAGTCAGATTAAGAAAAATCTGAAACAAACTATGTTTCTGAATAGAAATAAGAACTTCTAGAGAGCCAAACGCTTATTCATTATTACTGAGAAGCTATTTGCTTCTGAAAAATTGGGCTCCTTGCTGCTTCTTATATTTTGAAATCTGATGCAGTTGCACGTGGGGACAGTTTAGTGGTGGGAGCTTTCAGATTTGCAGCACAATGGGTGCAGGAGCAGAGGGAACAGTTTGTGCCGTTGCATCACAGCAGCTAAGAAAGCCATATGGGAAATATCAGCCTCCCATCAGCCACACAGACATACATCTCCATTCTTTTCTCTCCAAATGGCTCCTGTTTCAGGAGGCAATGAGGAATGGAATGCTGTTTAGGGAATGCAGTCACTGATTGCAGAAGAAAAGGCCGTCCTTGGTGAAGAGATTATCATTCAAGCTTCGTTCCTGTTCCAGAAAAGCTGGGACTAAACATTGTTTGTGAGCAAAGGAATGGAGGGATGGAGTGGGGCAAACCACTGTGCATTTTAAACAGCTTTGATTCTGAGTTGGAGCTTTATGTTAAATACCATGATTCATGTCTATTTATTTTGTTAAGCAGTGAGCAAGCAGAAAGTCTAGCAGCTGAGATGATGTGCCTGAAAGACTCCTGGCAGGCAATCCATCAAGCAACTATTGATTAGTGCTGCCACAGGAACCATTTTGCACAGTAAGACCTTTATTCTTTACTCTGACAAATGCTCACTTAGATGTAAATTAGCTGAAGGTGTCCTTCTCTCACTTGTTAGGGCTGAACTGGGACTGAAGGTTTGCTCTCCTAAGAGCAGAAGTGTGGAAAGTGTAGCAAGAGCCATGCGGAAAAAACACATGGGTAAGATTCCAGGGCTCCAGGAGGTGTTCTATCCTTTTTAAAAAGGAGGCAAGAAGAGAAATAGAGAAATTCCCATAAGGAAGATACCATGCTATAACTGAAAACTGCCACAGTGGGCTGTAATGGCTAAAGGGAAGCTTGCTGGTAATGGTGCTACTGAACAGTCCAGCCTCACTCATTTCCTGTGGTGCCTAATGTGAAGGAAATCAAAGGTGGGGAAGGTGCAGTGGAGGTACTGTGATACCTTTTAGACTTGCACTACAATTGCCTGCATTGCCTCAATAGTGTGCATGTCAGCACAATGAATAAGCCAAGCAAGATTTGCACTCCCAGAAGGGGTCTAAATGTGCTGCTCTTGTTACCTCCCACAAATGGTTAGTTTCACCTTAATTTTACAAATATTTTTAAATCTATTGTAAATATCTGACATCAGTTTCCAGCCGTTGGTTCCTATTGTAACTTTCTCTGCTTGAATAAACAGCCTGTCAGGATCCAGAATTTTCTGTCCTGCAGAGGTGCTTTTGCAGTGCAGTCACGGCCTATTTAGTTTCTTGAAGAGCTAAACAGATTGAGCTCTCACCCTTTCTCAGTACCAGGCATCTGCTCTGATTTTAGCCTCAAATGCCTATTCTAGTTTTCTTGATGTTCCTACTCATGGGCATTAAAGGACAGTGTTCTCAGACACAGTTATTACATCTTTGGTTTCTTTCACATGGAGTGCGGAAGCACAATTCTTGTCATGCTCCTTGCCTCTCTGCAGAACTTTGCAGAGGCAAAAAAACCTGCTCTTAATAGTTGGTGCTGATAGCCAGAACAGAACATTGCATTTTTTTTCTGGGCTCTATGGTGGCCTTTGGGTGAATTTGCTTCAGAGGGATGACCCTGAGATTCTTCTTGCCCTCAGCAATGAAAATATGTGGGTGATATTATTTCTGCTGGCACTGTGTTGAATTAATTATCCCTTGGTTTTTTTCCAAAGAACTGAGGTATGCAGATCTTGTTCTTGCGTCATAACTATTTTCCCAAATTCAGGAAAAATGTGTGGTGGTGAAACAATCAGCATAATCCCATGCTTGGCTGTTTGTAAAGGCTGGATGGCTTGCCAGTTTGGTCTGGAGACATCTCTGCATGCACGATTTTTGGTGTCTTATGTGCATGATTTTCAGTCTCTACATTGGCAATGTATACTTGATAGCTTGCAGCTGATGCCATCTCCCATCTCCCATCTCCTGGAATTAATTAGGTGTTGCCAGATCATAAGTGAGTTCCTGAACTGCAGTAGGTGCTGTGCTCAGTCTGTCAGCAGCTCAATGCATCCATAAACATGAGCCCGACAAGGCAGTACACTGGCAAGCCTCACAGGTGAACTGGTGGACTGTTGAGCACAACAGCTGGGCAGAGGTAATACTGGAGGAATAGCCTGGGTTTTCATGCCCATAATGCTATGTCTTGGTTTTAGGCAACTTAAAGGAGAACACTCTCAAATGAGCTGCCTCCGTTTATAGGTTCAGCCAATCCCTTTCACCAATAGAAGCAAATATGAGTAAATATAAGTGAAAAAGCAAAAATAATGTGGCACAAGAAGCCGAGCTGCCTGCTTGAGCAGACTTTTAAAGTGCCTGCAATACCAGCCCCCTCCCCCCACTCAGTTCCAACCATTCTGCCTGTTCCATTTCCTGGCTATAGGGTCTTAGAGAGACTAAAAATTTTGCGCACAGATAGATATGGAATCCGACAACATTTTGGGTTATCCCATGACATGCTATCATGAAAGAGACAGTTGTTTAAGTGTGTGGAGCCTGTGCCTGAATACAGTTGAGAGTCAGTGTCTTCACTGGAGACTGGTGTATGTCAGGTGCATCATCCACAGCCTGGATGGCGATGCTGAGTGGAGGCGTCTGCTGCAGCTCCAGTGAGCCACAGCTCTGCCAGGTTGTCTTGTGGGCAAGGAAAAGGGGGATCTTTCTGCTCCTCTTCCCCCTGCATCCAGGGAGAGCTTTTTGTGCTTTCTGTGATGGCATGCTGTCTCCATTGCTCATGAGGGTCTTAGTCTGGGTTTTCTCTACTACTGTACTACTTTTTTTCTTGTCCTGGCAGTATGCAAACACTTGTTCACCTGCACTCTCTGTATGATATGGTCTTAGTTTAGGTTTAGGTGACATTACTGTAGTCAGATGCCCAGTCCATCTCCTGGGAAGGTGTTACTGAACTGGAAATGAAGCAGTACATTTAGGCACAGTTCATCTTGCACCACCAATGACTTGATGTAGCATTGAAACAACTAAGCTGTTAGATATACATCCTATTATATCCAGGAATGTTAGCCCATGCAGGAAATAATATGGCAGAGAAGGAAAATTAATCCATCTCTTCTAAACCACTGCTTATATCCACTTCATGTCATAGATAAATTATTTTATTACAATGATTCTGGCTGCTGATTCTGAATGACTTCTACTCCTTTTGCTTGTAATTTTAGCCTGTGCTTAAATGAATTTGAACTGAAGCTGGCATGAAAATAAAGCAGTCTTAGCAAAGCTGTGACTTGTATTCTTTCAGATTTTGTATTTTTTGTTTGCTTGTTAATTTTTTTCTCATTGCAGCTAATTATTTCAGGAACAGGTGGCAGGGAAGAAGGTGAACGCTTCTATAGAGATGTCTTCAATCTCAGCCATTTAAACAGCAATTAATTGTAGTCTCTTCTAATTTATTATTAACTTGTGTAGGATCTAGTATCACAAAATATTAACAAGAGCTGAAAAGGGAATTCAGCAACAACAAACCATCTGTATGCACTCGACTGTGAGTTCAGTTTATTAAATTATAGCTGTGGTAGACGCTGCACTGTGTAAAATGATGTAACCTCAAATGTGTTACTCTGTCTTTTTAGTCACTGGGATCTCTCAGTGTTTCCCTGTTTTTCCTTGGGGCCAGTTTTACTTCAGTGCTCATGTTATGATTTCTCCTATTAAGGACAGCCAGAAAAATTATGAAAAAGCATAGGGCAGGATCCAGCCAGGGTACTGGAAAAGAAAACCTGTACCTATGAAGTATTGGTGTTTTAATTCTATCATTAATTTTTCAGGACAGAGCAGCAGCTAAAGATACACCGGCTGCAGGGACTGACAGCAGCTAGTAGGGTCTCATGCACCACATGCTGCTCTGCTTTGCTTCCATGGCACCACCTCATTGTCACAGCTCCATACTTTATTTTACTCTATGTGCTTCTGAGTTTGCTACTTGCAACAGCTCAGGGCTTTCTCCTGTTGCATGTTGAATGCCAGCAACCATTAGCATGATGCTGTAAGGCTTGATCTTCTGTATGTCTAAAATGCAGCAAGAAGGATTTTCCATAGACCTAGCAGCACTTTTACTGATTGTTCTAGCTGTACAATTGGCCAGGCCAAAGAAGTGGACAAGGAGAGTATGGGACAGGGGAGCCAACACAGAGGATGGATTACAGGTTTATGATCATAGGTTTCATAAGCAGTGCTGTTCAGGCTGTGAACTCCCAGTGCTCACCATAAGGAAACCATTTGCCTCTTGGTGGTAGTACATCATTGTTGGCTGCTGGTTTAGTCCAGATGTTCTAGGTAGCTCTGACAATGTCACCTCTCTGGTGACAGTAACAGAAGGCAGGGGGACCTGAAGGCACTTGAAGAATGGTGGCCACCTTACTTCTGGGGAGTAAGGAATTCTGGCATGCTGTGGCCAGTGCTGACTAGCCTGTGGCTGAGAGGGACAAAAGCAGGTACGTCTTTTTTGAAGCAGTCATAGAATCACAAGATCATTAGTATTGGAAATGGCCTCTACAATCACTGAGTTCTAGGATCACTGAGTCCAGGCACTGCTGTGCTCTGTGTGTCACCTCTGCAGCAGTCTGGTCACAGCCCTGCAGTCACTGCAGCCCCTTTCCCAATGTGACTCCAGTTGTTCAGATCTTTGCAAACTGCATGGTGCTGCCTGTCTCTGAGCATGGAGCATAGTCAGAGGGGATGGTTGTGCAGCACCAGCGTCCTTTGTTTTAATATGCCCACCAAAAGCCCTGTTTTATGATAATGTACTAAGGAGACAGAGAGCAACATCTCCTGGAAGATAGGAGATAGGCAAAGAAGAACACCCTTTTCTAGACCTGACACTAATTTTTTTTCATCAGAAACTGGGCAAATATTTGTGCGCTTTCACTCAGCCAGTGAGTCAGAGGTAGGAATGCAGAATCCATTCTTGTCCTGTGCTCACATATTGGCTTTGTGTATATGCCTGCTACAACTTGACTATCCATGCCATGGGCATAAAGGAGGATGGGGAAAGGAAATTTTGGCAAACCAGGGGAAAAGTTCTTCTTGGGTGCAGTCACGGGCATAGGACTGGCTCTGGTGCCAGTGGTGCCATTGGGTCTATGGCACCACTTGTGCAAGAACAGGAGTTGACAAAATGATCAGAGCTACCTTTAACACAGTCATGTAAAAGCAGGGTGGCCACTGCTGAGGGAAAAGTAAGGAGTCTGCCCTCCCAGGGCTTCTTCAGTTGTGGCACTCTCCTTTGCCTTGCCAGAGGACCCAGCTGACCTTCTCTGGCTTGGCTCCTGCCAGTAGTCTCTTGGGGTTTTGCATCCTCTGCTCCTTGGATGACAAAGTGAGCAGGACTGGGAAATGATCAACACCTTGGAAGTGTTCTCCACTGACGCATTAACTCTTGTGTAAGTGCTTACCTCAGTACACCTTACAGCTGGACACAGGATGGGGGAACCCACGCAAACAGTGGTGGTTGCCTCAAGGATATCCTGTAGTTTAGTTACAGGCTTTGTTATTTCTCTTCATGTGTTCTAAGCCTATTATTTGCAAATCTCTTTGCACCTATGCTATTCTGAGAGTGGAATTACTCACCTGCCCATCCACTAAGCCATTAAGCGTTTAAGACATAGCCTAAAATTTCCATTTATGACTTCCCCTTCTGAAATGAAGTCCTGATCCTTCAGTCCCTGAAACTGTATGAGATTCTTGCCTTCCTCAGAGGCTTCCCTTACACCCAGTTTGCACTCATCCACAAATATTGCTAGGCAAGTGTGTAATTTCACCTAATCGTTGCATGTTCACCTTCTGGGGAAGTTCAGGAGCTGCCTTGGCATGCAGGCTCCACATCAACACTAGGTCTAGTTGCTACTTTGCTTGTTATTCATTCTCAAATGGTGAAAGCAAGTGACTCAACTCAAATGTTTCCTACTGAGCTTAACCAAGTAACACTGGTGAGGAGAAAAGCTCCTGTTGTTCTCTGCCTCACTTTCAGCAGCAAAAGATCGTCTGAAGAACGCTGACAGCCTTCTCCTTTATGATCTTCCCATTGCACCAACCCACTGGAGTAGTTAAGTTTTCCTTGTTGATGCCAGTAGGTGGCATTGCTTACTCTCTTAAATGCCCAAAAGTTAAGCAAAACATTTGGCCAAGCCCTTACAAGTAGCACCTAGTTGGAAAGTCATGGCCTTTCCCAACAGTGCAACAGCTTCCAAATCCAGCATCTAAATTTTGGCTGGAAATTAGCCTGGTTTGTAGCCCCAAGAGGAATGAAGTTGTGTTAGTGCTTCCCTGGTGAAATTGCAGGAGCAGGAGAACTAAATAGTTTTATGCCATAACATGTTAAATTTGTGAATGAGGTGGCATGATAAGATTACCTATGGAATGATAGAACATCAGTCCATGATCTTGGCACTTCTACAGTGGTGTGGTGATGCAGTTTGCTCAATGGAGCCATGCCACTGGCAATTACAGCTCCATCTTGTGCTGGGTTGTAACCCTGATTGCAATCATGTTGTGTCACTCCGTGGCACAGATTGACAAAGATGTGGCCTTGCCATCTTTCTCCCAATGGATAACCATTTCCGGTCTTGAAAATATAGCACATGGGACATCATCTCTTTGTCATAATAAGTCTGGAGAGATTTTCCCAAGTGGATGTTGAAAGTTCCTGGCACTGCAAATGCAGGTTTGCTGAGAATTAGCACTCCAGGAAAGACAGCTTAGCAGGCTGGGAATGGCTGTGGTGTCATCACAGGAGATGACTCCCTACAGCCTCCTGGGAGAGGGGTGGTGTATGAGGAGAAAGGCAAGCAGCACAAAGGCAATTGGAAGTCTAAATGCAAACTGCTTTCAATGTTGTCTTGCATCCAGAAAAAAATTACACAGACACATACATGATTCCAGGGTAAACTTCAGCATCTCTTATCTCTTTGTGGGCAAGGAATCTCCTTGAGGACTCAGCATGCTCAGCACCACCAGATTAGATTTATGAGCAGAAGACATATCCTTGTTCTGTTCATGAGAAGACTGCTGAAATGGATAGGACACGTGACATGCCCAAGATCACCCTGGACACGTGTGTCAAGCAAGGGGCTAACCATCTTGCTGTTCATGCTGGCTCAGGGAAGTGGAGGTCTAGGAACAACCTTTATCCAACCATTTCTGTGTCATCACATGGCAGATTGCACCTGCTCATGGGTTATGCTCTGAGCACGCTGAAGGGAGGCTGCGTGGTTCACCTGCTGCCAGAGGACAGTGACAGAAATGTTGAGCAGCTTGGCTCTGGAGCACTGCACAGCACCATATGCCAGTGCTCTAGCTCCAGTACCCAGGACGACTCTGCCTTTGTTTGCACAGCAGGTAGACCACTATTTTCTGAACTATGCATGGAATCTGACACAAATATGGAATGTTGGGCAAATATGGAATATTGATTGCATATCATGCAATCTGCCCATGGCAAAGGCAAACAGGCCGTTCCTGGCTCTACAGTGATCTTCTCCTGCTACATGCTGTCCCTATTTTCTGATTAGGAATGGCTTGTTGGGGTGCATGAATGCTCTTTCAGGAGTTCAAATAGCTCTAATGGACCAGGCCTTATGTCGTCTCTCCTGTGACACTGGGATCCTTGATCTATCCCAGTGAGAATTCCACTCTTGGTCTTGATGGAGGAGGAGTGTGGCTTATCTGGCATTGGAACCTAAGCCGTGTGGGAAACACCCCATCAGGAGCTCCTGAGGATACAGACAGTGGCTTTAGGACCTTTTTTTCTTCACCCATACCTGAAAGGTTATATGTTCTACCTCTTGCCTCAAATTGCTGACTAGAGGTGATGATTTTGGCCTCCGAACATCAGCTGTGCAGCAACAGCAAGGCATGCAGAATACCTTTCCGTATCAGATGACCATTATTTAATACCCTATCAAATATTCCTTTGTTCCAGAATGAAGATTCCTGAGTGACGAATATAATTAGCATCAGGTGATGTTCACTGTGAATTACAAAGATTTTTGAATCCATTGTATATAATTTCTAGGGAGCCTACTTACATTACATTTTCATGATTATTTTTAAATTGTGGCAAAGCACTGGAGTCTATTCTTCTCAGAAAGTGATGTATGACAAGCTGTGGGATGTTCTCCTGAGTGGATTCAGACTGTCTTCTTACGTAGTCACTTTTCCATTTTTGGTTGCAGACTCTGAAAGAAAATTTGAGGGTGATTCAGATTCCTAAACACATGTACCCAGCAACATTTTATATGTTCCTAGGGTGTCCAAACTCTCCTCCCAAAATAGGTAGATCTGGTGTGGCACCTGTGAGTCTGCAGTATTCACAGACTATTGACTGCAGGGTACAGCTTTGGTCGCTAGACATTTAATATATATTATTTTTTTTTCTTGCATATTTCCCTCTGACATTGGAGGACTTATGAGGAAACTAGCCCCCATGGCTCATCATTTCCATATTCTATGTCATGCCCATTTTTTTTGTCTGCAGTTAGGGAATCCAGCTCCTCCATCTGTGGCCATAATGGTCTAGGCTGCAAATCTCACTGGTCTGCTGTGGACAGGCCTATTCCTTTGCTTAAGAGAGTCCTTCTGAGGCAGCAGCAGCAGCACAAAACACATGAGATTTCCTCCTCAGACTTGGCTGGGAGCCTGTTCTGCTGCTTGATGTGTCCAGGATACACAGCTCCTCAGGACCTCTCTTGAGTCCTGAAAGGTAAAAAAAAAAACCCACCCAGCAGCAGAAAAGGATATGAAATGACAAATTGTTCTAACATTTTGTGTGTCTCTGAAAGAATGTGTGACTATTGCATTTGCAGCCAATGGGTATTTCTTCATTAGAAGAAAGAAGACACTGGTCAGGATATACCACAGGGAAGGGCCTTGGGGTTTTTTTGTACCTCTAGTCAATGAATTCCAGAAATCTTTTCTTCCATTTATAGCCTGTTACCACGCACTGGCATTGACCTGAGTTGTGTCAGATGCTGCTGGTTATGCCATGCTGGAGCTCGGAGGTGCTATCTGAGACCAGAGTCCTCTTTCTACTATTTTCACATGCTAGACACAGAGACACATAGTGGAAGAGCTTTTCAATGTCCATGAGGTCTAGTTTTCTTGACCACAAAACCAGAGACCCAACCTCTTATCAAATCATGACATGAGCAATGGAGTTTCTTTGAACTGGTTTTCAAGGGTTTTCTCCTCCAGTTCAGGAGGAAGTCCTTCTAAGGCCATGTTAGCTATTGGTAAGAGGTTGCCATGGCTGTGTTTGGTAAGGAACTGTGTGTTTTCACAGCAGTGCAACGATGCACATTGAATATGCCTGTGATTACTCTTCTCCTAGAGATACCAATTGGCCAAGAACCTCAGCTGTGTAGTGCTGTTCATCTCAATGTGACTCCCACAGAGTTTGGCAGATGAAAGACCCAAGGGAGGAAACTGAGGCATAGCGAAGTATTTCACTTATTTTGGTGTTGTTTGTGGCCCCAGAGTGGGAGAAAGTGGTACAAGATCTTTTGTCTATAAGGAACACTATGTCTCAGCATGTGTGTCATGTCAGCAGTTTTAGCGAGGTCTTTCAGATTAAGTTTGAAATTAAGATTTGCCCTATGCTATCCTTTCTCCTTCCAGGGTCATGTCATATAGTCTTTCAGCACCTCTTTAGGACTGTACAAATGTATTTTGGTTCCTGAGGGCCACAAATTTCTCAACAGATCACCACAAAAATAATACCCAGTATTCACTGAAAAGCCACATCTGTTCTTCCTGCAGGCCTGAAATGCCCATAACCAAGGCCTACAGGGGATGCCTCTGAGAAAAGATATGAGACAGAGTAACTCCAGAGAATTTTAATTCATGTTTAATATCATGTTCAATATTGAACATGATATCTGAACTGAAGGTAGGACTTGGGATTGCTTGCTTTAGGATAGGGATTTCCTTCTTCAAGTAGCTTTAAAATTTAACCTTTGTTCTATCCACAGTATAGTAGGTTATCTAGGCTCAATTTGGTTATAGTGAGAACCTGATGGCTGAAAGAGAACTACAGGATGTGAAATGGTAAATTGTTCTAATACTGTGTGTGTTAGGTACCGATCAACCCCATTGGAATACATTCTCCTGCAGCAGATGACCTTCCTGAGGCGAAAACATATTAGGAAATATTTCTGAACTTCTTAGCTTGCATTTAATTTAAGTAATAATTAAGAAAATTTAAAATAGATCAGGACTAGCAATATGTTTCGTAATTTGTGTAATAATGTCTTTTTCCTAACTGTACACTAGGGATGAATGGTAGGAGTTTATGTCCTATTGCAAAATTAACCAATTCATGCTGTTCTTTCCTGAATTTTCACAACAGTCTAGATACTTCTGTAGCACAATGATGGTCTTCTGTCTGAAGATTTTTGTTTCTTCTTTCACATTTCGCATTTCACTTCTTATGATACAGACTTACGAGAATGCCAGCACCTCTTTGCCTTTAACTTGCTGTCTTGTCAGTAGCTGCCAAGAAGGTTCCTCCTTTATCTTTTGTAGCTAATGATGTATGTATTGGGGCTGCAAACTATTTTTTAATTTCTCTGTATTACCACTGCTCTCACCTGCTATAACAGAAATGCTCTTGAGCTCCTTGTTGAGGGTATGGAAAATCAGTAACAGATTTTCCAGAGCTGTATGTCCTTTTAACACTCATGTTGGAACACCCAGACTGGAATATATAGGAGCTTCCATGCTTTTCCTGCAGACAGTTCCTTCCTTAATGGCCTGTTTGTTTTTGATACTGTCTAGTGATGTGGAGTTCATCCATAATAGCTGATGGATTTAGGTGCCCAGCTTAGAAATAAATGTGTGTCAAGGGTTCCCCTAAAAAACTGTGAAACCTCTCGTCTCTTAGTATGAGATCTGTGTCTTGACATCCAATTTCACACAGAAGAGTACAGTGGGAGAACTCTCTGATTTGGAAGAGGCCCTAAAATTGCTTTGTTTTCCAGTTCATCAAATCCTGTGCGTAATCTAAGAAAAACAACTGGAACTTTCCTCTCGCTGAATTAGAGCTTGTGTTTGACTTTCTGGGGGTTGAGTTATATTCCTGAGGGACAAGAAGCAAGGGAAAAATTTAGAAGGCAACTGCCAAAAGTTGGTGGTACAGTCTTGAGTACGTGGAGGAATAGCAGTAGAGTCATCTTTCTCCCAGAGCGTGTTCCAGTTGACTCTCTCGGGATTTGCAGGGCTGACTATGTGAGTGGGAAGGGCTGCAGTGCTGGCTGCTTGCCATAGCATTTTGGGGCTTGGAGGGGCTTAAAGTGGTGAGTACTGGCCCTCTCTGGGGGAAGAGGGATAAAAACATGCAAGACATGATACTCGGACAGGTTTTCTTCTTAAGTCTCAGCAGACTTCACTGGGTGGTCTTTAGTCAACCAAAGCCTTACAAGGTTGATGTGTTTCCAGTCAGGATACACAGAAATGCCTTGCTGTAGTAAGTCTGTGCTGGATCAGGTCATTCTGCGTAAGGGCATGAAGAACTGTGAAGGCCCTCCTTGAAACACATGATGAGGTTTCTTTCACAAGGAAGGTATCTGATAACCAAGTGAGTTGTCCCCATAAGCCTACGTGGAAACAGATACAAACACTGGAGACAATCAAAATGCCCTGACCCAAGAAATTAATGAGAAGTCTCAGAAGGTGGTGAGGACATACTGCAGCTGTATTCAAGGAGTAGTTTTACAATGGAGTGTTTTCAGCCTGTGTGTCTTCATCAGCCCTGCCTCAAATACTTGTCTCCAAAGCCGCACCAGTTCTCAGGTTCACCACGGAGAGATGGTGTTTGCAGGATGTAGATAATCATCTGCGGTGGATGTTGAGTTACATTTAGCAATCACTTGGCAAGGCTGGCTGCAGTGCAAGCACAGTTCATGCAATTCCAACTGTGTACTCTCTCCAGGGTATTGTGTCATGCAGGAAAGGCCTCTAACTTTAAAAAAGCTGATGACTGGACTCCCAAGGGTCTAAGATAGCCCTTCTCTATCCTTGGGGAAGAGGTTGATTTTCCAATGAATGTGGGTGTAGATAGAGAAAGGATGGTGTAAGGTCTTGGAACAAAACATCAGGCTGGGGTTTAAGTAAGTTCAAGGCTAGAGGGGAAAAGGCCTGATTCTCCTCTTAGGTTATTATGCAGTTATGTACTGAGATGGTTTACCCAAGTGCAAAGACCCTTAAGCACAGGTTTGGCTTTACTGCGTTGAAAGAGAAGGATGTTCTTAAGTGAGAGTGAGGCAGGAAAAAAGTGATCAGCACAAGAAAAGTTTAAAAATGGGTGTATTCCTGCAATACAGACCTCTATGAGAACATATGAAAAAAGGCTGTCACATGAGGAAGAAATCAAAAACTGAATTTACAATGTATATATTTTTATTCTCAGCAGGATTTTTAAATTTAGCAAGAAACAAATCTTTTTTCATGTCCCCTGGTTTGACCACGTATCTGGAGTGTTTTAAAAGATGAGACATCTTTCCAGCTTGAGCAGCCATTACATACAAAGCTAGTGAATTGCTTTTGTGGTACACAGATGTTGTAAGGATTATTTGCCATAGGAAGTGGCAATCATCTCATGAATCTTTTGAGGGATTAGAGTTACTGGAACTTCAGAATCTCTTTTTCATGGCACGTTTCACGAGGGGTGGCATATGCACCTCGGGATTTTGAATTTTGGGTTGGATGTTACAGAGTGCTGTAAACAGCAGGGCTGAGGGATGGACCAGGCTATACCACCCTCTGTACAGTCCAAAATTTTGCCTCCAGAATAGGTGCTATGGGGAAGTCTGGCAGATACATCCCTCTACTTGACTAACACTAGTTAGCTGATACAAGGGAATACATGCCTCTAGACACACGGGATTCATCAGCTTTTTACACACTTCATGTGATCCTGGAGGCTGTAATCTCCGAGGGAATTGTCCTTATAAACTTGCAGTTCCAGGATGCAAGAGTCTCTTCCTCCAGACTGTTTCCTTTTTCCTGCTCCTGGGGCAACCTAGCCTGCAGAGGTTCTGGAAACTTAGCTTCCACAATGCACGCTGTGGATGCAGGTAGTGAGGAAATATATCATTGCTGTAAGTCTCTTGTTCTCTATGCCTGCATCCAGCCATGATAAAAAAAAACTGGGGAAAGGCATTTCTCACTGAGCATCAGCAAGAGCAGCAGAAAGTCACCAGGCACAGATACACACACGGACATATTTCAGCAGGCTCCCAGTAGGAAACTAATACTGTTCCCTGCTCAAGTCCATCCATGCTTCCAGCCCTGTGCTTCAACAGTACCAAAACTATCCACAGGCTGGGCTGGGAGGAGTGAGCCTGCTCCCTCACAAACTCTGTTGGGATAATCAGTAATACCTCTTCAATGAGATACCAGACTTACTAAAGACACACATGTAAAGCTGTAATTGTAGAAGGAGGGCAATCTGGCCAGGAAAAAAGCCATATAGCAAAAGGTCTTGTTTCACTGTAAGGAAACCTTCTTTGCCACATATTGCAAAGTTACTAGTAGCTAATTAGAGCTGACTTAAATGGTATTTTGTGTTTTATTCCAGAAGAAAATATTTTTTCACAGAGAGTAAATGCAACAATTACACAGATGCCAAATTAAAAGTTATCATTTATATTTTTCATGTATTGGTATTTTCAGATTTGGTTTCCAAAACTTTGAAATTTATGCTGATATTATAAAACTGTGGAAATTACTTTTTGGGGATATATGTTTCAATTTTGATAAAATATTTTAAAATGCTACCATTTTTTTTCCTTCAGAAAAATGACAATTGGTAAGGAAAAAAATTGATATTCCTGCCTAATACCAAATACAAATACTTCTTAAAACCACCAGTGATAAATAAAATTATAAAATAAAATAAAACAAAATAGAATAAAATCCAATTAAGTAAAAACAATTCTCTATTCAAATTTAATTTCAAGGGTTGGGTGATTATTTCCATTTTTACTCTTTAAAAACAATTTTAAAAGAAGATTATAAATCAGAAAATTTTAAAAAGGTCTGTTTTGCTTTATAAGTGTCAAAATGAAAAGGTTGGATGGAATTACTTTTTAATCTTGAGCAATTTAGTTAATTCAGCCCAAAAGTGCAAAATACTGTGATTGAGTCATAGCCTAACTTTTCAAAGCCAAGAACTATTTAGGCTGAAAATACTTTGCTGAGCTCTACTTCTGCCTCAAAAGAGAAGCCTGCAGCTGTTTCATTGGGAATTATCCATGGAGCACTGAGTCCTTCCTTTACCATGCCTAATCAGCCCCAAATTTGCCTTAATCCATTAGCTTTGTTTGCTCTGTTGTCTGTCTCTTCTTTATCTGGGGAAGGAATAAAGGTGACAGCCCAGAACCAAACAGTGGAGGACTGTCCTCTTCAATTGCTTGCAAAGCAACTCACAGGGTAGTTTTTCCCTCTAATCAAAGTCCTGTAATGCCCCTAAAACACAAGGAAAGAATTTTTTAAGATCTCCCTTGTGAAAGGAAAACTTTATAAACTTTATACAGGAACTGGTTTTATCATGTTCACTAATGGAAGCTCCTTTCAGGCTTTTTTTTTCTTTTTTTTTCTTCTTTTTTCTTTTTTTTCTTTTCTCTCAAGACAGTTAAGGAAAAGAAATACAGGCATAAATGCAACAATTTTACAAAATCCAACCCTGCTTGGCTGAGATGACAAACCACAATACTCAGATATGAACTACTGAAGGAGTCAGAGAGTGGCTTTCCACTAATTTGTTCATCAACATAAATAAATGATAAAAGAGGGAGATTAGCAAACAAGAGAAAATCAGTGGCAGCTTATGAACTGTTCACTAGTCCTAAAAGGAGTCAAATCTTTCAGGAATGAGGGCATATTTTATAGAAGCAAGTAGCTTATGTAAGACTCTCCTTTCAGTCCCGCAATTGCTTACGACTCAGAGCTTGCATTACAGATGAGTAAATATTTAGCCTTCATGGCCACAAAGGAGGGTTTGATGCTGAGAATGTTAAACCTTAAAGACCGGAAGGCAAATAAAAAATACCCTAGCATTTGTCCTTTTGAAACAAAACAAAGAAAGCCTAGCAGTTTTTAAGCTGGACTCAGTAGTATTCATTGTTTCTGCTGTTTGTAGTTTCTGCAGTTTCTCCTCAGGCCTGTCAGTTCAACCCCATACTTCAACCATAGGACTTCTAGAAAACCACAGGATGTGCCTACAGTTGCATGCACCTCTGCTTCTCTTCGGGGTGGATCACCACAAGGCATGCATGGGCTGGGTCCATGCACAGCCAGTCTCTCCAGTGGGAAGGAGCGGTGTCATCCCATTCCCAGCCTCTCATCACGTTTTCTGCAGCAGCACTTAGTGTAGGTTTAGTGACATTTCCAAGAGCTGAACTCAGGGTCACATCTAGGTCAAGACTGCTACTGAAGAGAGTCCTCATTTTGGCCTTCAAGCATCAAGCAGCCAAGCATCTCCAGAGTGACTGGTAAATGCAGATTTCCTTGGAAAAACCCAACTCTGTTAGGAGCAATGTGAGCATGTGGAAGAGATAGAAAGTGCGTTTTGCATAAGAATCTGTGTTACAGCTCCTGGATGGGAAAGTGCTTGTTTGGTCCTGGACTGGAGGCAAGTCAAGGCATCCAACAGGAGCTGAGCAGTAAGACTGAGCACCAAGAAGGCTAGGCTGTTTTGCACTATATGGGAAATGTTTTCCAAAAGAAAATTTTGTCAGGTTTGCATCAAAGTGGCTTCAGGAAAGCCTCAGGGAAGTGCTTGGAGGAATATATAAATCAGCAGTGGAGAGTTAATAATTTTTTTTCACTGGAGAGGAAAAGCCTAGCTCCTGCACACAGACCTTGGTGCACCATGGCTGTGTTGGCTGAGGCAGCACCCATCCTCTGTTGGGTGTGCCCTGCCAAAGCTCAGCTTTGGTCTGGGAGGACTGGTGAGTGGCTCGTGCGAGGGTCCACTTCCAACAGCAAAGCAGACACATTCCTGGAACCTTCCTACTGAGCCAAAGCAAGTTTTCACTGCTTTGTTGTGAAAACCCACCTCAGTTGTCTGAGTCCCCTCACTGTATTCAATGGGCACTTCATGTGATTTTATTTACCCATGAGTTTTAGGTAAAAAAATTCTTTTTGTTTGCCTTAGGTTGAAAAATGCATTTCATGTTCCTGCGTGCAATGGACTGGAAGCCTCAGTTCTTACACCAATATAAAATAATACCTAAGGATGTGAACAACTTTAAATCCTAACGCTGTAAAATCTGAGGAAGAAATAATAACAATAACAAAGGAACCAATAAATTAAAAGAGCTGCACTCCCAGAGTTCTCATGGCATCAGACAGATCAAAAATCAAGTTCACATGTCCCTTATTATTTAACAGGAATTCTTAAAATTCCCGCAGGATAAGTAATTTGAAACAACCCACAGAGCTATTTTGCTTGTTTCCTGGGGCAAATTTATGTCACAGTTTGGTAGTTACAATGTTATCAGCTGCCTTGGAAAAACAGCTCTGCTAATGTGACCATTACCTAATTCATGCCTGGAGTCTGATCCTTGGAGATTTCTAGGCCTTTTAGTGATCCCTTGAATGGCCTCTTTATAACTTTAAACACAGGGACATTCTGTCAGGAAAACAGGAAGGTGTATAAGAATAACCATTTTTGTTTGATGTCCCACCATCTGCACAACTGCAGACTTGTGTATAAACTTGTGTATAAACTTTTTCACCACTATACGTGAAAACAAAAATTACCCAAGACTCTCTGGGTGATGGGAGTGTGGAGGAGATGAAGGTAGCGGTGGAGTCTGATATCTGTGACTTCCAGAGGAGATGGAGGCAGAAAATACTTTTCCTTCTTTTCTGTTGTTTTCTTTTCCTGGTTTTATATCCCTTAGGAAGGACATAAGTGGAGGGCTTGCCCTGCTGAGGGCAGCCTGTGCTTTGGGTTTCTTTACACATCTCACTTTGTACACAGCCTTGGCACAAGCCTTTTCAATCTTTGGTGCCTCAGCTTCTCACTCTCCTGTAAAATGCTTACACATGGCCTTAGGGGCTGCAGACGGTGTCTTACTCTCAGCCGGGTCCCCTCTGCTGCCTGCTAGCATCCCACGGGAGTGCTGAGGCATAGCCGCAGTGAGTCAGGAGGAAGGTGGTGTCAGAGACCATCAAATCAGCCAAGTTTCCATCTGCTCTGTGTCTGCTCTGGCTGGTGGAGAGGACCCTGAAGTGGACTGGCTGTATTTCCTGCTTCCAAGGCTGCCCTTGGTACACAGAGCTGGTGCCCCTGGACTCCAGCAGGAGCTGGAAACATGCCTTTTCTGTGGTGTGTTATGTAGCAATGTCTTCAATGACAGGCACGTGACTTGTGCAGTAAATGTGACAAACTGAGCACTTTGCAACTTTAAAAACTGAAAAAAGCTTTGCCAGGTTTGTGGCTGTAGATGACAATCATGGCATCATTTGGAGCCCTGAAGGCCAAGTTGATGACTTCCCACTTCCCTCACAAACTATCTCTAAAAAAAATGTCCCTAGGAAAAATGTGGTTTTCCAATATGGAGAATTCTGTCTGTGGTATCTGAAGACTTCCATGACCAGGGACTCAGGTTTGCCATTTTGCAAGTTTCTCCCACAGTTTGCATTGTGTTTGGAGTTGATGGATGAATAAGTGAGATCTTATTGCTGTGGCCCTTGTCCTTCCTCTCCCCTTCTCCTCTTCTTTGTGTCTCCTTTTTGTTGCCATGTCTTAGTTCTGGCAGGAGTATGTCTGGGGCAGTGACCACAGCTATATGTGTTCCTGAAAATGCTAGCCTACTTGTCAAGATAGTGAAGTAATGCAATGAAAGAAGTAGGTGGAAATAAATACTATTTCTCGTTTGCTTACTTATGGCAAATAGAATAGATCAGACAGGGACATTTTACTGTGTGTATGTAAACTCAGCCTGTTTTCTGGTCATAGCTTGAAAGCAAATTGCTAACTGAGTTCAGGCTTTGTTTGAAATCTTTTAAACCTCCATGAGAAGCAAAATTGATACTTATAAAGGCAAAGACACAAAATCATTGCAGGATTTCTCTGTAGTTCCTGGAGGCACTGCACGAGTGTGCTTTGACTGCAGGCAGGCTGAACTGTCCTTTGGGGAGCACCCCTCACTCCATGAGCACTAGGCTTGGATGTCTACAGCAGGAGTGTTGGGCCAAGGGGGTGTTTTTACTTACCACTTGCAAAATTCCAGAGAAGCAATGCTAAGTCAGCTGAAACTTTAAATGAAAATTAAAACAAATCCCCTTTGGGATGAGATGGAAATGTCAGCCCAAGGATGAATCTGTTCTCAGTAAGTTGCAAGCTACTAAAGGAGACACAAGTTGGAATCCAGCCTTGGCTGCACCACACACCATCTGTCACCCTTGTAGAGTAAAATAAAGGAAGAGCAGAGAGCCTGCAATTATTCTCTCCCTCGTTGGATAGCCCAGAGGCCAGAGAAGTGGATTCTCTTCCCTTATACATTCCTTGTGATGGAAATGACGGATTCATTTTCCTGCGGTGGTGTTTCTGTGCATTGCTCTCTAATCCTACTCACTGTTCCCTTGGCAAGCAGGAGCACAGACTGCCAGGCTGGGACTTGAGTGAGAAGGCTCTCTTCCCAGGGTTAGAGATATAGACATAGCAAATTGCAGGAGAAGAACATGAGAGAAGAGGGGATGCTGAAGTCTCTCTACTAGGCACACTGCTAGCAAAATGCAGGAACTTGCCCTTACAGACACCTGAGCACTGCTAGTACTGAGCACTTTTTGCCAGGCAAAATCTCTTCTCTCTCTCCTTCTACCCCATGCCCTTGCACATTTTCGTAACCTCACAAAAGTTTCAGACCATGTCATCTTTAACCTACTGCAGGCAGGACTTGGGAGCCACGTGAGGAGCAGCGAGGAGAGACCACAGCTGGTCAGAACACCAGCCCCATGGCCAATGAATGGGGGACTTGGACTACACTCCCCTACACACCACCCCAAACAGGGTGCTGGAATGTCTCTCCCTTGGCATTGCATTTTGAAAGATGTGTCTGGCAAGACAGCTAGCTGACTTTGGCAGGCACTGCAATTAGTGTGATAATTAATTAAAGAGCAGTTGAGAAAATCACAGCACGAGGTTGCATCACAACCAGATCCACAACTCACTACCAGAGCAAGGCATGCTTCCATATCTCTATTTTTTTTTAAAGGAATTAGTAGCTTTCATAGTGCACTGGAGTGGGATGAAGAGGAATGAATCCTTGTGCTAATCAGTAAGAGGACCTTGTCTGTAAGATAAGACAATCTGGGAACAGAACAGCAAGTGATATCACAGCAATAGAATGGAAAAATACAGCAAGACATAACAGCTAAAGACTGTTTTACACAAGCCTCCTCTTGTTTCCTATGACACCAAAGACTGGAAGAACCTCTCTGCAGAACAGAAAAGTTATCAGGAGGAACAGGTGTCCTGTCTACTGCAGTCAGAGCTGCAGCTGCTGCATAGCTCCCAGTATTTCCATGCCTTCAGCTGGGCTCTTCCACATACTGACAGGTGCTAGTGAAGGCACACATACTATGTTCCTAAGCAGACACCCAGGTTGTTCCTGCTGCCACCTTTCCCATCTGCCCATTTAGGGAGATTCAGGATAACCACCACACACAGGCTTTGGTGCAGCTGTAGCTCTCACCTGCCTGCACTCCTGCCTGTCACTGGGCTGTCCCTCCCCTTCTGAAAGGTACCAGTGGTCCTCGCTCACTGCCAGTGGGGAAAAGCGCCCGATAGTGAGCCGCACAAAGGGCCTGCTGATGAGCGCAGGTGGGACAGGCTCAATAGTCACCCTCAGGCACCTGGGTGTCCTGATGTAGTGTTGCTCCTCACTTGAAGCAAAGAGGCTTAGGATAAGAGGACTTGCTGCATGTAAAGTAACTGTAGCCCAGTTAGTGGTTATTGAAACAAGAAGGGAAGAGGAATTTTTTTATTCTCAAACTGGAGAGAAAATGGCTGATTTTCAGAAAAAAACACATTTGAAAAAATACATTTCACTGATATCTTTGAACAAAATAGAAGTAGGATAAAAGGATCATTTTTTGTTTGTTTCTTTGAATTCATTAGTACAGAAATAATCTGGAAGTTTATGCTGAGGTTTTGGCTTTATTTTCACTATTTTTCTTCTGGGTGGGGAAAGAAAAAATTCAAATATTTACAGAAAGAAAAAAAAGAGAAGTCTTCTTACTCGTATTTCCTAGTCAGAAGGAGACCAGAATGTTTTCTGCTTGTTTCTAAGCAGATACTTTTGTTGGAAGACTTCTCACCCTCAGTTATAAAATCTTTTATGTTAAAGCAGTACAAAAACATTCAGTGTCACATTGTGTCAGCCCCCTTCCCTTCTCCTTGTGCTTCAAGCTGTCTTTGGAGCATTGTTGTGGAAATGAAATTTTCTGGTTGTTCTCTCCTTGCTGGGTGAGGCCAGTGGGTTTGCTGGGGTTTTAGCACAGCTGCACCGCAATGCTGCCCACATTGTGTTGGAGACACTTCTGGGCTTGTCTCTGCCTTAACCTTCTACATGGTCTGTGGGTGCAAGCACCAATCTGATTATGCAACTTCTCTCTTCACTGTCCAGGCTTTCCCCAGTCCTTATTAGAAGCAGTGTATTTCAGCTCTCACTATAGTACCTTCTACCCACTTTGGAGTCCATGAACACTATAAATCAGGCTCTGTGTTACAGACGGAGCCTTGCTTTCCCCTCTGGGATTATGTATTTCACAGAGGAAGAGGAACTCAAGTCCAGTTAATGATTGCACTGAAGCACCTTGAGTTGATGCCATGAAGCTTCTTTTCCATCTAATCATGATTATCTGCAAGGGAAAAAGGTTATTAAATGTTGGAAAATGTGCTGTGTCCCATCTATTTCAGATTATTTTACATCTGCATTTACAACAGACATAGGCAATTTTGTTCAAGATCCAAGAAACTAGAATTGTCCTCTTCCCCATCTTTCATGACTTGAAAGGGCTTTCCTAGCATTTTGTTTTTAATATTTCCTTTTTTTTTTTTTTTTTTTTATTTGTTCGACACTTTGCATAGCCCTTTCTTAAATATGTACCTATGTCTTAAAGTGAGGCATGGCCATGAAGAAAAAATTATGCAAACAAGCCTTTTCAGTGTAACAAATTAGATTTCATTCTGTGTAAATCTGTTGCCTGTCCTTGCTATTGATGGGTTTCACAAACTATATGGGGAGTTAACCGTTAGTCTGAGTCTGATTACAGCCCATGGATTTACAGACAGAGCCAGCAATCTCAGCAATCTGTCCAGGGCTGGTGTGTCAAGCATTGCCACTGCTCCTTTCTACCTGATCCTATAAGCGGTTAAAATGACACTACGTATTTTCCCACAAAATTAATGTAATATGTAATATTGTAAGCTTTTTTTTCCTTTTCTTTTTTTTCCCCCCCTGCAGTAGGCATGAATGTAGTTGTACAAATTAGAAGACTTCATACACGGTTTTGCTCTGATGGGAAGGTAGCATCACCTGTGATTAGGATGACCTGACAGTCTTCCTAACAGCAACCTGCCTCAAAGTGTTTGTTCTTTTAGTTTGCCTTATGCTGCCATCAGGGAATGAAATTTTCTAGGAAGGATGTCTGACCTGAGATAGAGTCAGGGTAATTTCTGGAGGAAATTGTGCTATGGAGTTTCAACCAAATTAGATCAAGAGAAATGCATTGTTTAGTCCACACTTGGGGAAAAGAAAGACATGAAAAAGTTCTTGCTATTGTTTTGACAAGAGGGTCTCAAACACTGTCAGAGGATATGCTCAGTACATAGCAAGCTGCAGCACAAATCACATTTTTCCCTTCTCACATCACCACCATCCTCTGGGGAGGAAGGCTGGTCTCTCCTGCCTCTTCATCTCCAATCCCCTGTTTGGACTCCCAGCCTCTGTCCCTGCCTCACAACTGTGTTAGCCCCCTCCTCTTCCTGCCACTCAGTTGTCTCAAAAAGTCTCAGCATGAACAGTTTGTACCTTCGCTAAATTCTTCTGATGCCTTCTGGCTATAAATAGGGATTGCTGATGGAGGAAACTCTAGTGTCTTGAGGGAAAATGTACTCTCACTTATAGATCTTACTGGTCTTTTAGTGGAACCTAAAGTTGGAAAGGTGACCCAGTACTACTTCTACACTTCAGCAACCTCTTATTGAACAATCTCACTAATATAACCAGACATGTTTTAGTCTCCTAAAGTGTCTGGTATGAGAAAGATCTGTTACCCTTAAAGTGAATCCCATTTGCTTCACATTGCAAAACCCAGGGAGTCCTCATTCCCTGTGTAATAAGCTTCTTTATGAAGCTGCGCCTTTGGCAATAAACTGCACAATGAAATGAAAACCGGTATTGTTATTAAATTAATGTCCTTACATAACTGATCTTTCACCCAGTGGCTGCCAACACAGATCTCAGCGCAAACCACATTTCTGAGAGGAGCGCAGAGAGAGGTGAAGAGCTCAAGGAAGCAATTTTTTATTTCTCAAGAGAACAGATGCAATCTCCAGCGAATTAATTTTTTTCTCCAAACTTGTATCCCCTCGAGTGCTGGCAAAACAAGGTCTTGGCAAAGATTTTTCAAGGCAACAGCAGAAGGTCCCTTGCAAGCACTGCACAGAAAATGTAGTTAGCTGCCGCTTACTGGTGCAAAAGCAGGAATGGGAAGGAAGACTCCTCCGGAGGCATAGCAGAGCTAGGTCGCCACAGGCAGGAAGGACCTCGGGGGTGAAACGGGGGCCGCGTCCTGGCTGCGGGGACAGGGCTGGCCAGAGGGCTCTGGGAAGGCGGTGGGAGCCAGGCCCAGGGAGGGCTCGGAGCCAAGGGAGCGCACCGTGCCAGGCCGGGCCGGGCCCGTGCCGCTCCATCCCGTCCCATTGCGCCCCGCTCCATCCCGCGCCCTGTGGGGCCCGGGCCCGAACCCGCCCCGCCCGGCCCCGCCCCGTCCCTCGGCGCCCGCCCAATGGGCGCGCAGGGTCGTTTGCATGTTTGCATATTTATTTACATATTTGCATATTGCCCAGGACATAAGGGCGGGCGGGCGCGGCGTCGCTGGTGCTGGGCGCTCCGCGGGCTGCCCTGTCCTTCGCTGCGCTTCGGCGCCGCACTTCTGTTTTAGTTATCGTAAGTTTTCAGAGAAAAAAAAAAAAAAACTTACTTACTTTTTAATTTTTAATTTTTTTTTTTCTTTTCGCGCCGAAACTTTCGTGCCCGCGGAGGAGGCGAGATGTGGAGGAAGGCGCTGCTGGCCGCCGTGTGCCTCTGCCTGCGCTGGGGCGCTGCTCTCGGCGGTGAGTCCGGGACGCGGGACTGCCGGGCCCGCCTGTTGCTCCTGGGAAACGGGGCTTGGGGGAAGCGTGGCGGGAAAGGGGAGTTTGCAATCTTTCCTTTGTGAAGCTGTCCCGGGGAGCTTGGGATGCTGCGGGACCCGGGTGTCGCGGAGTGGGCTTGGAAGGCGCTGGAAAGCGACACCGGGGGGGAACCTCCATCCTGTTAGGAGAGACCTGGAGCCTGTTCTCCAGCCGAAACTCAGGCACAACCTGCTGGGCTGGTGGCGCGACCTGTTGAGGTTTGGGATGTGTTTTTTTTCCCAGAGACAAGGTGGCTTCCGAGAGTTCCTTGCCCCAGCAAGGGATTTGCACAGCAGTAGCACCACGGTAAGGTCCCTCGGCTTCCTCTTCTGTGGGGCTCATCTGTCCCAGCATCCCAGCTTCGTACAGTTCTTGATCCCAGACAAGGCAAGGCTGAGTTTCATCGCTGTCGTGGTAATGTGTTCGAGATGTAGTTAAGCCTATAATGAGCAGGATCCACTAGGGGAAAAGTGAACAGAGTGATTTACTCCCGTTCGCTTACGGCTGTGTCCGCACTCTGCCTGTTGTACCTGCACTCGTGCGTAGACATCCTGCCCAAGCTATGGGAAGTGGAAGATGTGCAAATGGTGCTAGATTTTTACTAATGCTCTCTCAATTAATCACAATGTAACTGAAGCTGTTATGAACAAATTGACTAGCTTTAGGAGACCACTACTACTCAAACTTTAAAAAAGCTTTAAAATATTGTTAGCAGTGTCCTGTCACAGGCTTACTTCTTTACACTGATCTCCCACACATAGTATCTGTCTTTAAAAGTTTCTGGCCTTAGAAGAAAGGGTGGCTGTAGCTCCTAGAGCTGCTTTGTGATCCTAAGCTGGAATATATAAACTTCTGTTTTTTCTGCTGTGCGTCCCTTTGTTACTTCTTTGTGTATAGGGAAGCTGAAGGGAACTATTCAAAAGTAAGTGGATGGGGTGCTAGGGTACAGTGAAAGGAATGTATTCTAGCTTTGAATCCAATCTTGTGCCATCAGAGACAATCAAAACCAATTTTCATCACAGTATCCAAGTTCTATACAGTAAAATAACTGTCTTCTCAGAGAAAGCTTTCATCCCTGCAGGAACTGATTTGACACAGACTTACCAATAATTTCATTATTTCTTCTTAGAAAAAGGTTGTATGAAAGCAGGTTGTGTGCTCATCCTAAAGCAATTCAAGCCTTTAGTTCCACACTTTTCCATGCACAACACAGTAAAAAGTTTTTTGAAACCACAGCAAATACGTGATCGAGCCCTCCAAGAATCCAGAGTATTTAAAAAACAACATAGAAAAGGACTTTCTAGGTGAAAAAGATGCTGGTCCTGGAAAAGATAAAAGCATTGCTAGAAATACATTCAGATCCTTATTTACCAGTGTAAATCCAGAGTCAGCATATTTACCTGTTCTGTGATGTGAGCTGCTGGCTTTTTCTATGGTTTGTGTTTGGGATAGACATACCAGGGCAGCTGTAGCATGGCCTTTTGAGAAAAAATGCATTTCTGACAGGGCACAGAGGTGAGGCTCTCAGGCCTCAAGTTGTGCTGGAGATTAGCATGATCACTAGCGCTCCTAAAAGTTTGCTGGAATCTCCTCTGTGCAGAAGTACTTGCATGGTAGGAGTTTCTCATGCATCCTTACCTCTGTATTACTGCAAAGTCTGACAGTGGTTGTATTTTTTCTTCAGCTAATTGCAGCTATTCCAGAGGGACTCATGGGTGGCTAGATATCTGCGGGATTGAATTGCAAGTGTCCCAGCTGCAGCTGAGTAAAGATTTGTGAGGGAGTACCGCGGAGAGGGGTGGGCATCCCTGTGCACAGTGGGAGAACAGCAGTTTGCCAGCTGCAAAACTTGAGCTGGGAGGTTCTTACTTAGCTTCTGAACTTGTGCCCAGTAGCTTTCCAAAGGTATTGCTCTTTCCACTGGCCCCACCTGCGAAGTGAAGCAGAACGTACTCTCAGGGCTCTGCCATTGAGGAATACATAAATAAACATGAAGTTGTAATATTTTTGCAGCAAGGTTAAACAATAACTTGACTCGTGAGGTAGGTTTCCTGGGATTGCAACACACAGTAGTATGCTTTCTGTTTATAGTGTAGATCAAATTAAACGATAACCGTTTCTGTGATATAGGCCTTTTGCTACAGCTGGCTGTGAGTTTGCTTCAGAACTCTTAGGAATTCAGTATGACTGATTGATGGGTGTTCCTAATGCTGATTGTTGGCTGATGGAAGATTTAGCCCAGTTAACTACAGCTGGTAAATGTTTGATATGTGCAGATGTTTGCTGTTGTGCATGTGTGTGCATGCGTGTCTCTGTGGGCCATAGAACACACAGTCTAGCAGTATACTTTCTAAGGATCTTTGCACCTAGCTAATGCTATTTCCATTTCTGAGTGCATAATGCTAGGAAATTGTTGTTTATCAAAGATTCCATTTTTAAAACCACAGCTTAGGTGTACTCATTCTGGCAAATGCATTGTTATAATATTTTGGCAATCTCTGTGATGTGGGCAGTTTAACTTTTGATTAATATTCCAGATGTTGTTACTTCCTCAAGGCTCACATTCGCCACCCAGCTGACCAGTAGCAAACAGTTTCACAGTCAAGGCAAGTTGTCCTGGGCTTCCTGTGAAAGAAACTTGAGGCTGAATCCTCTTGATTGGTTTGTCAGAATGCCTAAAGTCAGTGGGATGCTTTCAAAATTGATAATTGACAGGAGTCCCTAACTGAACGGAATTTCACAAGTTGCAAGTCCAAAGTGTCACAAATTTTGGACAGGAAAAACAAAACTACTGACTTCCAGTTTGTAAGCTTCCCCCCCACTTTCTTTGAGTTCTGTGAGGTTTTATACCTTGCTGCACAGGACAGCTTTTTATTTCTTTTTAAAAATGGAAATTCATATTGTGCAAGTAGGGATGTAAGAAAACCATCAGAAAACTTTGTATAGCGTGACAAAATGGTGAAGTTTTGGTGATGCAGCCTGAAACGCCAGCTTCCATCTGGAATTGGTAATTTAATTCTGCTTCACTTCCCTAAATAATCCCTTTGTAGGTCATGCTAACTGTGAGCACATAGCATAGACAGAAAACTTTATTTTGCAACAGGTGCTTGTGTTTGCAACTATGTGCCTGGAAGCTTTGGCAATACACAACACATGCCTTTGTACCTTTGCTGAACTATAGCTGGGAAAGTGTAGTTTTCAGTAAAAGTATGGATTTCTTTTTTGTCTGCATGTGTTTACTTCCAGTCTGTTTTATTCAAAAGCCTTGTTTAGAAATGGGACTTGCATTCTTGTCATAAAAACCTACTTCAGTATCTCAATATCCGTATGTATATTTCTTGATACCTAATTTCTGTATCTACATTATGAAAAATGCAATCTTAATTCAGATAAGTTTCTGTCCACCTTTCAGAAACATGCTGAGAACTACCTATATTGGGGTTTTCCATGGTTTAAATAACTTGAGTTAAAACATCTTATTAACTAAACTATGGTGAGTGTTTACATTGGCTGTCTTTGCAGTTCTTTGTGTAAGACTGTAGGAATGAGGCCCAGTGGTTCACTGGCTCAGGACATGATTCAAGGAGATATCTCCCTTTAAATCTCTAAGGAAAAGGTCTGTGGCAAAAGTCTATGAACGACAAAGTTTGGTTCTGAATAATTTGTTTAATAGACCAAGAAATACAATGAGGTATGAAAGCAGAAGTGGGAAATGCTTGTTTTCTGAAGTGATCTGCTGAACTTCTCTGCTTCAGGTTTAAGGCATGGTACATGTAGGTGTTGATCTGTGTGGTGAGTGTGTACAGACTGTGTGTTCCTGTACTCTCCAGGAGCTGGGATGTGAGGTGGTACTGCAGCTTGTGTGCAGCACAACATTAGGTGTAGACAAGATATCTTCTGCTCAGAGCTGGGGGTTTCCATGGTTTAATTAAATTAAGTTAAAACATCCTATTAACTAAACTATGGTGAGTGTGTGCTCAGAGCTATATAGAATTTGCAAAGCCAAACTCAGGTAAATTCTGAGGAAATCTTCTTGATGGGCCCACCGTGAAGAAGTCTGTAATAAACTCCACTACACACACACTACCCTCATACAAAGGGTA
Organism: Melozone crissalis; assembly: GCF_028551555.1. NCBI lineage: Eukaryota > Metazoa > Chordata > Aves > Passeriformes > Passerellidae > Melozone > Melozone crissalis. The sequence continues at coordinate 30,308,319 of NW_026535783.1, read as the reverse complement.
TCTTCCTGCTGGGAACTGACCATATGTGGACATAAGATAACATGACGCTTTTTGTGGGTATAAGATGATAACAGTAATTTCTTCTGACTTTCTAATCCTCATACAACATAGTTAAATGAGAAAAATGGCTGCCTGCCATTTCCCTAACTCATGGGCTGTTGCTTTGCAGCTGCTTCTTTCTTGGTGCTGACTGTATCTCAGTGATTTTCTGTTCTCAAATCCCCATCAAAGATTGTTAGATTGAAACACGCAAATACGTGTGAAGCACTTAACACATCTTCAGTGGCAGGTGCCACTGTACTGCAATCTTTCTAGGCTTTGTGCACTTTTCCAAGTGTACCCTTAAGTATGGTACACTTTGAATTGTAAATTTCCTATGAGCTTCTTTTCAAAAGAGCTGTGGTCTGAACTTACATGCAAATTCTAGCATGTGTTTGTAATTGAAAACACACTACAAGACAGGATATCAACGTAATTTAGATTTTGGATGATTATCAGATAAGTTTAATCCAGAAGGGAAATGATATCTAGGTATGAAAGGAAGCACTATTAACTAGTCAGCAGGTGGACTATTCTTTTTTGCCTTCCTTTACTAGGAGGGAATATACATAATTGAAAGTCCTGGCATTGTATGCCTTACAATTGAAAGCTGTTCTTGTTCCTTTCAAGGTTTTAGTGATTCACAGCCAAGTGAAAAGTTATAGCTGATATTTAACCAACCTGCCTTTGGGACTTTTCTTTCTCTGGCTAAAAAGTAAATAATGCAGGTCTAAAGATTTTTTCCAAAAAAGTGTTTTATACTGTCAGTTGGTGATAAAGTTTTGAATATGCAGAAATAGAGAAAAAATGCAGACATTTGGTTAGTTTGGTAAATTTAGCTTTCATTTGTGGGTAAAATGTTATATTTACCATTATCTGGATGCTTGTACTGGTAGAAGGACGGGTAAGGTCTATGAAAAACACCTTTCTTTAGGAGGAAGGAGGCAGGAAGGGGGCCCTCAGGGTAATTATCCTGGATTAGCTAGCCAGCCTAGCACAGTCAAGGTTGAAACCTAAAGCTGAGTACTGCCTCTGTTCAGTGAATGGTTCTTGCTTTCCTGCATGTGCTTTGACAGGTGAGAAATCCTGCTGAACTTGGGCAGTTTTAAGCCATTGATTATGGCTGACAAGTTTCTCTGAGACTGCTATGTAAGCATTTGTTGCAAGGCTCTGTGCTGGTTTTAGATGTGATGAGGGAGGTTAGACCCTGATTTCTTGTGATCCTCCAAGCACAGCAAGAACTTCCCAGGCTTTTTAGAGCTCCCTGAGGTGAGTTAGTCAGTGCTGTGTTATGTATGGCAGCTGGAGTGAGAAGACCAGAAAAACTGTTTTGGAAAAAAATGAATTGTTAGTTATTTATCACCTGAGCAATGCAGCACAACTTCAGGCAGGAAATGCAAATCTGCCAATTATCATAGAAAACCTCTTCTGCAGTGGGAAAAGGGAGTGGAAATCTGTTTTGCATGCCTAGCATGAGGTCCTTATCTTGTCCATTTGTGTTCCCTATGGTGGCATGGAGCCATTCATTAATGTGTGTTTAGGAGTTTGTGGAAGGTTGGTGTTATTGATGCCAGGAAAGACAATGCTGAGTAGGACAGAGCTGTCCTAACTTTAGCTGCACTTGAAAAACAGGCAATCAATATTTGCCTTACTCAAGCTGCCAAACTGGGGCCTGGGTTTTGAAAAGTTAATTACAGGGTGTGCTGTATAGAGGCATTTAGGAGTTGAATCAGACATAAAAAGAGGAGACATTTAAGTTTCTTCCCAGAAGAAATGGTGAATATGAAGTCTAAAGTCACTTGGCAGGAAAAGGAGTACTTAAATTTTGAAGCTGGAAGTTGGTGGGCGTGGTCTTTGCAGACTACAGCATACTTTGTTACCTCCAGTACAAGATCGGCACCTCCTTCCCCACCCTCCTTCCCTCTGCTTCAGGCAGAGGAAGATATTTTTCGGCAGCTTATTTTTCTGTGGGTTATCAGATGACCTGAAAATGTACTCCAAAATAGACTTCTGGTTTGCAAGCTCAGTTTCTCTGATGGGTGTCTGATCTCCTCACCTGCTGCTTGTTGGTCAAAACTTAAAACTAGTATTCTGTAAAACAGTGGTGACTTCACAGCTTTTAATGCACTGCAACTACACAGAGTTATAAAAGGCCTTGTTAAGCAGTGATTATTGGTGAGGTGATGTGGAAGATACACCACCAAAATATGTAATAGTATGGTAGTAACTCTCTGCTCTCCTGGATGACTGTCTGTGACTGTTGTGCACACTTTTCTGTACTCTTGTGATACTTAAGAGGTTTCCTGCTTAATGTAATGGGAAAAATACTGGCTCTCAAAATGTGTTCATACCTCTCTGACAGCTCAGCAGATTCTTACTGTTTTATCAGGACCTTGGAAGGGGAGCAATTTTCACCCTTTGATTTCCTCTTTACACAGCTGTTGTGTGTCCACTGAGTGCTGTAGGAAATGAAAAACACCCGTCCCAGATATCTCCTGACTGTTCCACATATCTCTCCAACATCGCACCTGTGCCTTCTGACTTTGTCCTAGTACTCCTAAAACACTGCTATGTTTTTTGTGCTCTTATAGAAGAAGGCGAAAACAATTTTGAGGGAATCGAGAGCAAGTTTTCCTTACGGACGCCTGCAGAGCCCGATGAGGATGTCTGCTACCTGGTTCCTGGGCAGGTGAACAGCCTGGCACAGTGCAACTTCAACCATACCAGTAAAACCTTTGTGGTGATCCACGGGTGGACGGTAAGACAAAGTGGGAGGAATCCCCCTTTTATCCCCACACGTAAGATAAGCTGAGCAGAAGCGTCTCACAGAAATATTAATATATCTCTCCTATTTTAATTAAAATCACCAAAACCAAACAGGTGACAGGGATGTATGAAAGTTGGGTCCCAAAGCTGGTGGATGCTCTGTACAAGAGGGAGCCTGACTCAAACGTCATTGTGGTGGACTGGCTAGACCGAGCTCAGCAGCACTACCCGGTGTCAGCTGCCTACACCAGGCTGGTGGGAAAGGATGTTGCTATGTTTATTGACTGGATGGAGGTAAGACATGGAGGCATGTCTCATATTCTATGTAATGTCACAGAAGACAAAACAGCAATGATGCAGCTATGTCAATCATCTCGTGTTGGGTAGATGGAGTTAAACTCTTGCAGAGAGAAGTTTTGCTGGACTGGTAAAATCCCAGCTTTGGTCTACTGGCTGTCTCCTACTCAGAGGCCTTTTGCACTGCATTCCTGAGACTTCACCTTGTGGTCTGTGGGGTCCTGTGCACCCAGAGTATTTCTGAGGACTCTGTGAGAGGTAGCTATGAAAGACAGGTTCCTATATATATTATACAGAAGCCAGTCCTTGGGAATTGCAAATGTGCCCTGCCTTAGGAGATTCAGAAACTGGTGGGAAGAGGGTGGCTGAAAACCTTTATGAAATAAACAGCCCTGTGTCCTGTCCTTTATTTTGCATTCCTCTCAGTTTTGATTTTGGCCATAAGTAGGTTAGATCAAGAAATTTACAATGGCACAAAATAATGATAACTGTTTAGTGTTTCTTCTGTTATTCATGGCTCCAACAAAAATTCCAGTGTTATCAAAACATTTTATTTTGTGTCTTATGTTTTTTTGTGTTTGGTTTCGAACTTTAAACAAATTGTTCTCTTCTGCAGGAGCAATTTAATTATCCTCTCAACAATCTCCACTTGCTGGGGTACAGTCTAGGTGCCCATGCTGCTGGGATTGCTGGGAATCTGACCAAAAAGAAGGTGAACAGAATTACTGGTAAGAACACCTGTTACTGTAGAGTGGAGAGTTGCATCTCTTCCATACTGAAATATTATGTTCTACTGAAAAATCACCAGAATAATTGTTGCTTGCTGGCAGTACTTTAGTTATGTATTTATTATTTAATGAAACAGCAGGGCCCAATATTTCTGGGGTAGAACTGGAAAAATATTCAGAAAATAACAACAAGGGTGGTGAGTGAAAAGCCTTTATTTGCTTTTTTACAAGAAATGAGTGAGTAGGCCCTGACAAAGAAGCAGTCTGGGGGGTTGTGGTGGGGACTGACCAAACCATGGCTTGGCAAAGGTCACAGTATCTCTTGCAGCATAAGAAATTCAGTGGATTGTCTTTATCCAGCCAGTCATTCCTTGCAGCTGATGGGAGCCCTTGAGACAGAACAGGAAGTAAATTCTGCTGCAGCAAGTTTAGTACCTGCAGAACTCTTTGCCGTGGAGTGATGTAGATGAAAGAAGTTTGTATGGGCTCAAAGGGAGACTGGACAGATAACCAGAAGAGATCCAATGTGGATTATTACAAAGTTTATCATAACAGTCTCAAGAAATATTCTAGTCTGGAAATAATACTGTGAGAATTTGGGGAAGACATGTATTTTCCCTGTTGCTATGTCTGCTTAAGGTGAATTTTGGAGCCTGAGAAATCTGCTAGGCAAGGCAGAGTGTGTGGCCACTCTGGGGCTGGTTTACAAACCAGCACCTGGGAGCTGAGCCACTAGCACTGATCTCATTGACAAAGGAATTGCCTTCATCAGCAAATGAAGATAAGAAAATTGCTCATCTGTGGTGTCTTTGCTGCTGAGAGAGCTTGGGAGGACCATTCAGAAGGGAGCCTAGCTCCTGGCACTTTCACCTGAGCCTGGCTGTGATCCCAGATCCACAGGCATGCTGGGAGGTGGGCTAGGCAGCAGTCACATCTGGAAAGGTCAAGTCCTGAGAGGTGGCAGATTAAAGTCAGGAGGCCAACGTGCTAGTCCCTTCCTTTCTCTAAGTTGCAGCTTTGCTGCTTTCACTGAGTCTGCCAAATCACTGACATGTCAGTAGCCCTCTGTTATTCCTCCATGGTTGCTCTTGGTGCTGAGGATGAACTGTTCCCTGGGAAAAGCACAGGGAACAATGTAATGTGGCCCCTGAAGCCCTCACAGCTGAGGGGGAGGCAGCTCAGACCGCGTGGAGCTAACAGTGGGTGAGCAGCACAGGTGCCTGTCCCCAGCTGAGGGCTGCAGAAAGGATGTGTCCCCTCAGCCAGCTCTCAGGGGTTGTCTGAACAGCAGATAGTACTTGTTCACTGGCAGAGTAGCTCTGGGCTTTTTTGATGTTAGTGTTGCTGCAGCTTGACAGTTTACCCTAGTAATCCCCTTCCCCTTAGGTGTGTAGACAGTGAAGCCCTCACTCATGTTTCCCACTTTTCCTCTGGCATGGAGTTGTCAGCAAGACTTTTCCCTACTTCAGATACAACTTCTACAGTTCTTGACAAGAAAGAAAGACATTGAGAAAATACTTAAGAGCTTGTTTCTCCCATCCACTGGAAATGCTAAAGCTCTGAGGAAGTTAGCTGGGCTTCCTTCCATGTGTTAGCATACACTTTTATTTTTTTAAACACTGACAATTTCCAAGGTAGTGCATTTGATTCTCCAGTATACATTCATGATATTTAAGTGGTGATCCATCTCTAATGTCTGCATAAAATCTCAGTATTTTAGACCAATGTGGCAGCTGAGTTTGGCATTTGTTGTCAATGTCAGTATCTTTGGCAGATAATAATATCAGTTTTTCTTTGTGGTTGGCCCCATAAAGGGCTGGATCCTGCCGGTCCTACCTTTGAGTATGCTGATGAACTCACTCGCCTCTCCCCGGATGATGCTGAGTTTGTGGATGTCCTACACACCTACACCCGAGGCTCTCCAGACCGCAGCATTGGGATCCAGAAGCCTGTTGGACACATTGATATTTACCCCAACGGTGGAGGTTTCCAGCCGGGCTGCAACTTGGGAGAAGCACTGCGTCTGATTGCTGAGAAAGGGCTTGGAGGTGAGGTTGCTCTGAAACAAACAGTATAACATTCTGAGGGAAACCTGAATAGCCCTGCAAGGTGTCTTGCAAGGAAAGAGCTCTGAGAGGTGCAGGAATATGTTCTTTCAAATGCTTTTAAAAGTCATGCTCTAAAGCTCATTTCTGCCATAGTGGATCATGCCTGTTGACAGCATTGCTTAGGGATTAATATCATTATATGCACATGTGTATACATATTACACATTTTCATTCTTTCAAGATGTGGATCAGCTGGTGAAATGCTCCCATGAACGATCCATTCATCTCTTCATCGACTCTCTCCTCAATGAAGAAAAGCCAAGCATGGCCTACCGCTGCAACACAAAGGAGGCCTTTGAGAAGGGCCTCTGCCTGAGCTGCCGCAAGAACCGCTGCAACAATTTGGGTTACAAGGTCAACAGAGTGAGAACAAAGAGAAACACTAAAATGTATCTGAAAACCCGTGCTCAGATGCCCTATAAAGGTAGGTACTCCTTGCTTACTGGTGAGCAAGACTGGTACTAGTGCTCAGCTGTGTGTCATGATGGGCATGTGCTGCTGATGAGGATATTGCTGCTTTGGTGCCTGTGGTGAGCAGGGGTGAAGCTGGCCTGTGGTTTGCCATTGAATCCAAGTCTCAGAGAAAAGTGTTGTCCTACTCGAGGTGTAGGGTAGAGTGCAAAAAGAAAGGTATTTTGTAACAAGTTTCTAAGTAGCAAAAGTTAGACAACTCCTGCTGCCCAATCCAAAACTTGGAACTTTTTCAGTGTTTTTCATCTGAATGATTACTTCTTTCTGCTGGGGAAATAATCAACAGAACTCAGTCTGCTGAGCATCTTAATTAAAGATATGGGAGCATCAGATTTATGCCTTTGGTAGTGCACTTGCTAGAGGAGCACCAGCCCTCATTAAAGCATCACAGCACTTCTTGATTCTAATTGCTGCTGTGGGAGGTCTGAGAATGACAAAGCCCAAGAAAACTGGGAGGAGAATATTTTCCTTACAGCTAGGAAAATAATGTTGGATTTTACTACTTTATTTTCCTCCTTAGCTTTGCCTGTAGGCCATGGTATTCTTATAGTGTGCATTGTGTGATGGGCCAGCAATCAAAAAGGCTCATTCCCGACCTGCAGTGTCAGTGGGTTGTTTTTGGTTTTTGTTTTTAGGTTTTTTTTCCTTTTACCAAGCCTCCTGTAAGAGAAGGGCACAGCTCACTTGTTTCAAGTCAAGTATAGCAAGTCTTATATGTTCAATAGCAGGTTTGAAGGTGATACTGCACACTCTGGGAGTATTATAGTGGCAGCTTTGCTGCAAAGTTTAGCTGCAAGAGCTGCAAAGGTGTTCTTTAATGGCTGTTGCCTTGCTTGCTAATATTTACATTCTTGCAAAAAAATAGTACCCTGGACACCTGCAGGGTAATATACTAATTTTAGTGAATTAGCTGGGAAATTCCAGCCTAGAATTCTCAGAGGTGAGGCAGGGTGGTTTTGTCACCAGCTGTCTCTTAGGAGATTGAGTTTTCCTAATGGCATTTTCTGTTGTATTCTTTCAGTCTTTCATTATCAGGTCAAGATTCATTTCTTTGCAAAGACTAACATGACCAAGACAAACCAGCCATTCCTGATCTCTCTCTATGGCACTCTAGACAAGAGTGAGAACATTGCTTTCACACTGTGAGTAGCTACAAAAACAACTGCAAAGTACTGTTTTGCCTAATTTGTTAAAGTCTCAACTGAAAAACTTGTTATGGCTTCAGCTGCACTAATCTTACAGGGTCCCAGAATCTGCTCTTGTCCTTGATCAAGGAGTTGCATTTGCTTTGGAAATTAATGAACCAAATCCTACATTCTTGATAAGACATCTGAAATACGGAAACATGAAGTCTGACCTGCGACACAGCTTAATAAGAGTGTTTCCAGTGCTTTCTTATTTTTTTCTCAATATCTTTATACCATGTTAAATCTTCTTAAAAGTGGACTTATGCATCTGAACGCCTCAGTGCAGAAGCTGAGGGACACTTGGGATTTGCTTTCACAGCTCTGCAAATAAGCAGAAATTTGTGTGTACGTCCCTAGACACAGGCTGGCAGGGAATGGAGTTGTTTCCTGCTCTGACGAATGTAAACTGGTTATGGGTGATGGTGTCTGGGTTTTCTGAGAGCACAGGTGAGGACAGCCCTTGCCTGGCAGACTGTCCCAGGATTTTACCAGCCTTGGTAGAGAAGGATGTTTCCTTTTGCCTCTACAAAAGGTAGAGGTGTTTTTGCTTCCTTCTCTGGAGTACAAAAATTCCACGTTCTGTTTCTCCTCAATTTTCTTTGTCTGTCCAAGAATTTAAGGTAACTTTTTTGTTTGTTTTTTTCTTTTTTTTATTCTCCTCCCCACAGGCCTGAAATCTCCTCAAACAAGACCTTCTCCTTCCTGATTTACACAGAAGTGGATATTGGAGACCTGTTTATGGTGAAGCTGCAGTGGGAAAAAGACACCTTCTTTAGCTGGTCTGATTGGTGGACTCCCTTTACATTTGACATCCAGAGAATCAGAATGAAGTCAGGGGAAACTCAGAAAAAGTAACTTGTTTTGATTTGTTATAAGCTATATTAATTCTGATTGACAGTGCTCCCTGATTTCTGGTATCTCAGATTGGGACAAACATGTTAAGCAGTTACAAGTGGGTACAGTATTAATGATAATCCGGGCTCCAGTGGTATCAAACCACCATTTCTATCAGCCAAGTTCAGCCATTTACTTCCACTGGGATCTGCAGCTTGTAGTCTTCCTCCCATGTAATTAATTTGTATCCCACTGTTGTACCTACTTAAGGTTAGTTATAATATGCCGGAGAGTATCTCCATGAACCAGCATCAGTGATTGTGTTTGTAATTTCTGTCCTCCTTTTTCATGCTGGGTTCTTGCATAGCTTTTGTCACAAAGAGCATGCTTAGATGGAGTTTTTTAGAGATCCTTCCAAAAGCGTGTTTGCACAAGAATTTATTGCTTAGTTAAGTTGGATTTCCTTGGGGGTTGAATACCTGAATGGTGGTTGAAAACTGAAACATGTGACTGTTGCAGGACATTGCTAATGCGTGAATGCTGAAACGTCAAAGCCTGAACAGAAGTGCTTCGACATTAATCTTTTGAAATACTCATATTCACTAAACATGAGATCTGTTTGCAGAACATGGGCCCAGAACAGAGTGTGTCCTATGTATAGTATAGTAAATAATAATTAGTTCCTCCTTTGAATAAACAGGTCAGTCACTTGATCAAAGAACAGTTATGAGAGCTGAACAAATATAGGGGTGGGGAAAGTACTGATAAATAGAAAAGTGAGTGCTCGTGTTTTCTGGAAATTGCAACCTACTTTGTTTGCACATGTGAGGGAGTATGGCTTTCTTCCAAGTTCATTCACCTGACAAAATCTCACGTAAAGACTGGTGTAAATAAAGATCCAAGAGACTTTGGGATAGAACTTCTGCTATCTTAGCCACAAGAAGTATTTTTTTTTGCAAAGGATCAGTGAAAGTTATGGCTATGCTTTGATGCCCATGTATAATTCATTTACCAGTTCTTGCACAGCGTTTCTTTTGTTACAGAATTCTCTTTTAAAAATAACTTTCTCACAGGCCTGCAAAGTAGCAGTGCCCCACGTGACAAAGTATAAAGACTGTTTCCAAGCACCAGTCTTCTTTCTAAGATTAAAAAAGGGATGTTTGGCTCAGTCTTGTGACTTTTCCAATATTTATTCCACAGAGTGGTGTTCTGTTCTCGAGATGGCACCTCACATCTCAGTAAGGGAGAAGAGGCAGCAATATTTGTGAAATGCTCGGAGCAGCCCGTCAGCAGGAAGAGAGGAGGGTACGAGTAATCACTATTGGTTTTAGACTGCTTTATTACCACTAGAGTGGTAATTAAACTTTTTCTTTAATTGACTTTTGCACTAGTCTTCTCAGGGCTTCAAAAGCATCACAGCTCAGACTAACGAGAGGTTTGCTTATGGCCACTTTGGCAGCTTGAAAGCTCTTGGCTTGCTCCTCTGGTAGCCATCCTTGCGTGGCTGTTGGCATGTCTGAGAAGCAAGCTCTGGTCACTGCCTCCCACAGTCACTCGGCCAGGTGTGAGGGACTGTTGTGGAGGGTTACAGACGAGGCACTAGCACACAGAGAAAGCGTGTCTCTGTCTCAGCACTTGCCCTTGGCTGCAGAACATGGGGCTGGTTCAGGAATGGAGCAGGCATGTGTGTGAAGGTGCTCTTCTTAGCACACTGCTTTCTGATGGCAGCCATCAGGTGGGTGAATTCCTGAGAGTTTCATCCTATGGGTCAGAGATTCTGCCTTTGTTTAATAGCCCTTTGGTGCACTTTAATATTTCTATCAATAATTTTCCTGACCCAGATTAGATGTGGAGACAGTCTTTGGACTTTACCCTCTAAAGTTTGAGATAGAGAAGAGGTTATATTTATTTTAGTTCAATTACTGTGTGTGAATGGTCTCATGGGGACGCTTCTGGACTGAGATCTAGCTCTGCATAAAAATGCACATGTGCTGGCCATTAGGCTGGGGCAATGACCTGCATAGGCCTTGAGAGCTCTGTGTGTATCTGACATAAAATCAAGCAGAAGCCAGGAGAAGCCTAAGCATGTTATTTATCTTCCTGTTAAGTAGGGGGTTTTAAAACCTTAATTCTCAAAAATAAGACAAGAGGGAACAAGTATCTTCCTCATCACCTTTATATTTTATTTTTTTTCTCCACAGTACCAAGAGAGCCTCAAAAGAAAATTCTGCTCATGAATCTGCTTAAGTGACAAGAACAAGAATTTTTCACACTGGGGAGGAGAAGAGTCTGTTCATCCCTGTAGACTGGATGTTCAGAACCAAATATATAGAAATATTTATCTGCTGCTGGATTTTTGCCTGCTATTCCTAGCTATTTTAGAGACTTCTTGTAAAAAAAGTCTCAGCATATGAAGTTACTAACCATAAAGATACATTATCTAAATAGTTAAAAACAAAAGAAACCTGCAAAACTACTTGCCAAAGTTTGAAGTGCTGAAGAGATATAGGTAATTTTGCTTAATCATGGTGCCTTGTGATAAGGTTTCTTGACATCAGATCCTATATAGCAATTTTTTAATATTTATTGACAAGAAACAAAGCCCTGTACTTGGTTTTATTTTATCTTGCTGTTTTTATTTTGTTTGTTTTTGGGGTTTATTTTTTGTTTTTTTGATTAGTGGGGTTTTTTTGTTCTTTTCATGAGTCATTTGAAACAATTTTTTTTGTATCTTGGCAAATTGAATTTTCAGGCAGTTCAGTGGAGAGAGTTCATTGTTTTTCAAGTGTGTGTTTAGCAAATAAGTAGGTTTCACATGTGAAAAAAATCACCTTTTGCTGTGTGTAATACTAGAAGATGTCAGGGACTGACTTAATATGGGGATGAATTTTTTAGTTTGTGGTTATGAATGTATTTAATTGGGGGTAGATGCCAGTGCTGCTTAGCAATAGGTATGATCTGTTATAGCTGTATACTTCTATGCCACTTACCCTGGAATAAATAACAGCTCTAGAAGAAGGCAGCAATGCCAGTGTCTTATCTAGACATTTAATATTTTATCTATGCTTTCAGTTATTGCAAATGAAACTGTCTAGCCTTCAACACTGTGAAAATGGAACTGCAGAGGAACTGAGCTACCAGAAAATGCAGGAAACAGATATTTCCCCCCACCCTCCACCCTCTCCCTGCTTGCTTGCGTCACGTTTGCCGAAGCTGTCACAGTTTCTCTGCTCTTTGGCACCAAGTGTCAGTCATGCAGCTGCGTGGCTGCTGTGTGCAGTTTTCAGTGCAAGTGAATCCCCTTGACAGCTGACAAGGATGCTCATACTTCCCTGCACTGGAATTGTGACCGCCAGTGATCCACCTCAGTTTGTTTCTTGGCTGTGGCACAGTGCTAGGAGCTGCACAGTTTTCTGCCATGAGATGGAATTCAGCAGGAAGCAGGAGCTGAGCCAATTAAAAGCAGCCTGGTTGTGCTCCACAAGAAGGAGTGCTCTGAAAAACTCTCAAATTAGCTGTGCTGCAAGTTTAAAAAAAATAGGTATATTGGAGGCAGTCTGCTTCCTCATTTTTAAGTAATATTTAGTTTTTCTAGCATGCTGAAAGGTGCAGTAGCCCTCTTTTGACTTTCTAAAGAGTAAACAAAATGCTGGGGAGGCACAAGGGCTTTAAGGTAGACATTTGGAGAAGTGTAATGTTAGCTGTTGATGCTGGGTGTTGTAGTCTTTTCCTGCATGTGCAAGACAGCATGGAGATGGTGACTTCTTCAATATCATCCCATCTTAAAAGCAAAGAAAAAATATGTATGTGTTTATGTCCACAATTTGTTTCTTATTTCCAACTGTAGCTGCTAGCATATTTGGGGATAAAAGTCTTAAACAGTGCAATATGTTGGAATATTAATAGCTCTGAATTTGCTCACATTTGATTTCACATTTGATTAAACTACAGCAGAGATGTGATGAGTCACTGAGGGTGGGGTTGAGTATTGAGCCACTGCATTTGAGACCTCTAAAAATAAACACAGTGATTTATTCCCTATATATTCCACATTTTGTTGCAATTTTCTCTTGAAAGTCAAATTCTTCAGAAGCAAAATATCTGGACAGCTCTTAATACAGGATCAAATACAAACACATTTAAAATTTGGATACAAAATAGTGAAGGTTCTTTTCATAAGGAAACATGATTTAGCTTTGAATGTTATTTATTAGCTGTAAATAAGATATTTATGAGTGTAAAGGTAGTTTGTATATATTGCTAAAGTTGCTGACAGTCTCTACATTAATAGAGTTGTGTAGTATTAATCCTGTATATAGCTTTCAGAGATTTTTATCAACAAGCCACTTACATTGCACTGTTTCCAATGTCGTTAATACTTTTTTTTTGAAATCTCCTCAGTTTTGTATAGAACAGAAACCTATGGTTTTAATAAAATTCTCAAACTGAATCTGAAGTCACTACTTTCCTTTTGATGAAACCATCTGCTGTATACCTTTTATGTGAAGGCCAGAGCCTATCCTTGAATTCTGGGCTGAAAAGATGGAATGAGACACTGGAAAAAAAAAAGGAATGTGTGATTTCTGCACCGCTCTCCCCCACATAATTTTGGGAAATGCAAAAGTCATGTATTAAGACCCCAAGGAATCACTGTGTGGAACAAAGTATCCCGCATCATAAAAGAAGTAGCTTTTCACCTGCAGTTTGTGGTTTTCGAGTTTCAGGCCCTTTTAAGAACAGTTCAAGAACTGTCCTTACTTTGAAGGGCTTGTTTCCTTTTTTTTCTTTCTTTTTTTTTTTTTTTTTTCTGGCAGGTGTCAGAACTATGCTTCTGCTTCACATTTTACCAAAACGGAGATGTTCTGACCCTGTGGGTGCAGGACGAAAGCACCAGACTCTTGCCACCACCATTGCTTAAGGAAGTAACTGAAAAATCACTTCCAGCCATCTGTTATGAGTGCAGCTGAGCTCAAGAGTGGTTGTCACCAGAACACTTTGCTCTGTCATATACAGCAAGGCTCCACCCAGGCAATGGAGAGGGGTTGCTGGAATGAAGGAGAATTGTATTGACATGCACCTGGGGGATCACATTAGGGGTAACCTGGGGAACTCTGCTTCCAACAGTCTTCTTTGGAGAAAGATGACTGCGCTTTGGCAAGAGCAAAGCTTCATTCCTTGAGAAAGCAGAGGGAAGCTATGCTGTGGAAAATGGATGGTTGGAGAGCCTGAATGGAGGGAGGGATGAAAGAAGAGCTGGAGAGGGAAGGGAAGGGAATCCTTCCAGTGGAAGAGGGAAGAACTGGATCTGCAGACTGGAATGCTTTGAAACTGGGTGTTCTAGGGACACTGCTCATCCCCTATGTCAGTGTCCGGGTTAGGGAACTAGAAGGACTCCTACAGTTGTACAAGACAGGGCTTGGGGTCACATCTCCTAAAAACACCATGGTATAACTATTCTTTTAACATCACAGCAGCCTCAATATACTAATTGTGTTCTTAGGTAAAGCAGAGAAATAGTTTGTGGTGGAGGGGCAAGAATCCAGGTGTTTCCTGTGAGTATTTACAGCCATCTTTAGAGCCACCCCTGGGCCCCTTTACTCTTGCATGTTGCTCTGCAATGCGTAGCCACATCAGAAAAGGTGATGATCCCTGCTCACCCTGCCAACAGTCTCTGGAATGGGCTGCAGGGATAGGCTGTCCAGCAGTCAACCAGACAGACAGAAAGAGACATTCTTGGCTGGAAGGAAAGAGTGAAGAAAAAGGTTTTTAGCCAGTGTATCTGCAAGATGAGGAAATAATGACTCAGGTTTTTAATGCCTAGATTTTCATTTTCATATTTAACTCTCAGAAATTTTTGGAACCAGCAGTGACTTTGCTCTCCATAAGTGTCTCCATGCTTTCTCCATTTAGATATAGTTGTGTGCCTGCTCTTTTGTGTGTTAAGAACAAAATGTCAAAGCTTGCTGCTTGGGATGAGCAAGACATTGTGCATGTGCTGTTTCTAAAGGTCAAAAACAGATATTGAAAAAAAAGTTTATGTTAGAGGGAAGAATGAAACCAGCTGTAGTATTTTCCTTTTTATTTACAGCTGTCAGTGCAAAGTTCTCCATATTCTGACTGTCAGTGCAAACAGAGCTGTATTAAAATCCTCAGGGAAGATATTTCCATCTCCTACTGCTGCATCTTTCCAGAGAAGTCATCTAGTCAAATGTCTTTTGTGGCAGGTCTGGAAAGTCACCAGTTTATGCATAAGTGAATAAAGGGATTACCATTCTGCAGCGGCTAAAGAAGAAGAAGGAAATGAGAAGAGGAAGGGAAGGGAACCATTTGGCAGAACATCCCATATAAAGCTTGTCTTAACAATGCTTTTATATCCGTGTGTGGTGCTATCTCTGCTCAGCAACACTCAGAATGCTTTCCTAAAACAGCTCAAGTTAACTCAGATAGAACAATGCATCCACATCAGAAATGCAGATGCCAAATGGGGACCACCTTGGATATAGCAGGTGTTAGTGTGGTGGCGCAGTGCATTTTCAATTACATCATCTCCCAGCCATTCATGTCAGATAAACACCATGTTCTTAATTGCAGGCCCTTCCTGTGGGAAGTGACCCAATATCATCAGTCCCACTTTTTGCCAATGACACTGGAGAGGATTTGCTGCTGTGCATCACCCCACCATGTAGAACCATTCAGTGAGAAGTAAGACAGCCTGCCTGGCCATGGGTCACTGTCCTCAAAAGAACCAGGAAGTGAGAGCATATCTCATACTGTTCCATCTACCAAAGGATTTTTTTACCCACAATTAGCTGTGAGCCTGGAATGTTCTAAATAGTGAAAGGACACAAAATGTGGAAATTAGAAGCAGTAGGAACAGATTCCTATGCCAGAACAGGTTGAAAAGATGCTAAGAATATTCACACCTTTTCAAAAGAAACTTTGAAAAAAAAATACTTCAGAAGTTTTGCTTGCTAGGTCCTCAGGCTTTGGTCAGCCCTTGCTTTTTTTCCTCTGACAGGCTTAATTCAGGAGCTTTTGAGGCTTGCTCCCAGGGCCTGAGTAATTGCTGCTGTGCAAAACTACCTTTGGAGTCACTTCTAATCTTTTGGATTAGAAACCTCTCCATGCATAACTTTGTATGTAAGGAGAGGGCTACCAGTCCTGTGCTTCTGGTGAAAGGGTCAAACCTGCCTTCAGTGAGAGACACAATCAAAACTCCACTGAGGCTGGGAAAAATCTTTTTGTTGACATTTTGGAAAATTTTGAATGTTTTCCTAACACCTAGCACAAGATCCCAGATTTAAAATGAAAGCACAGCTACAACTTTCTTGTTTTTTATACTGTTACGCAGTGTTTTCAGACTGAGTGCATATGAATGTCAGGTCATGATCCACTCAGGTACTCAGTTAAATATTGGCTCTGGATGTCTTCTCACAGATATTGCCAGCATCTCTTGGCAGTAATAATATTTGTTATTTATGGGAGACCAGAACAAACCGCATGAGTGCAGTGATGTAATTAGCACCCAATAAAAATTAAAACAAATCAACTAACAGAAAAAAAACAACTTGAGAGAAAGGCATGCACAACACACAGCACCTCATTTATCACCTATGGAGGTATGAGACCAACACAATCCTGAGCAAACTCCAGTGTTTCCCTTGCAGGCGAGCATGGGCAGTGGGAACATCTCGGGAATGCTCTCACACAGCTCCAGCTCACTGCTCTGTGTGGTGCAGTAACCACATGTCTCAGGTGGTTTGGTCCTCCCAGATCCTTGCTGAGCCTTGCTCTGAATCCAGGCATGGTTACACTGATGCTTAGATTCCTCACTGCTGCCAAGCTGCACAAAAAGAAACAGCGTAGCTGGAGTGGTTGGCTCCTGGATCTGAATCAATAGGCTGATCAGCTTGACAGCCTTGATCAGCCAGGAGGCTTGACAAAAATCTAAATGTTGGAGAATTTTATTACGTGTCAGCATCAGTTTCGAGTGAAATCAGACCAAAATCAAAACAAGCAGCGAAAAGCAAGAGCAGGAATGTCTAAGAAAAAGCAAGAAGGAAGGAGGGGTCTTTGATGTTGCAGCAGGTTGTACAGTACTGCACTTTAATATGGTGAAAACAGCCATACCCAGACTTGTACAGCAGAACTGTTAAGCATTCCTTTGATTTTAAATACACATTTATTTATACACGTATATTTTCTCGACATCAGGAACATAGAAGTGTGTACCAGAGACTAAGCATACACTTAAGCGCTTTACACAGTGTTGGTATCCATTGAAAATACCAATCCTAAAGAAAAATGTGTACAGACCCATTATAGAAAGATCACCAAGATTAAAGAACAAAAAGCAAGATATAAATAAAGGTTAAAAAGAAGAAGCACATATTCAGAAAGAGGAATAAATTAAGAGGAAGAGGAAAAGCAAGGAAGAAGAACTCTGCTTTAGCAAATTATTCCACCCAGGACACCCACCCACATATTCTTGAATGTAATTGAGCTATTATTTATATGCTCATATGACTAATTTTCCCCCTTTCTAATGTATTTATAACCCAGACACAAAATTAAGCCAAATTTTTTGTTTATCTTGGAAAAAAATTTGCCCTTTGCTAGTGAAGTTTTCCAGTACAAGGGTAAAAAGAAGATCTTAATCTCTCTGATTTTATTTCCCAGGCCTTAGAAAGGAAATTCAGGTCAGACTCAATGCAGTAGAAAGACTCCTTCTAGTATCAGTCTTCTTTTAATGTCCTGAGCACAGAGCAGTTACGGAGTAAGCAAATGCCTACACAATGGCTGGTTCAAAATACAAAAAATGCTTTCATTCTTCCCTCCTTTTTTTATTTATAGAGCTAGGTGTGCCTTTTGGTAGTTCTTTGTTTTTCTTTTAACATCACTGAATTTAAGGACCCTGGGGAGAAATCAGGGAAATGCTGGGGAACATTCTTTTGACCATAATTTTACTTGCATACTTTGTGTAAAACTAAAAAAAGTTGCATTTTCGTGGCTGGATATTTTTTCATGAAAGGCTGAAGCACTCAGTCATGCTCAAAATTGGGTATCATGTCCCTCTTTCACCCCTGAATTTGAGAACATAATTTTGAATTTGCATGGGAGGCATCAGCGAGGGAAATAGGGCAGAACTTCTATATTAGGTTTATTTGGGTCTTCTTGTCAGTGTTATAACAACCCTCTGTGAGACATTTTAGTTATTCAGTGGTGCCTTCTCTGACTGACTAGTCCCTGACCACCATTCTGTTTTTAGTAATTTTTTGACAGGATCCCTATGAAGGCACCCCTTTTCCTGTCAAGGTAATAATTCTATTGCCTTCAAGGATTCCTTGGGCATCTTAGGGGTAGGGATAAGTGCAGTTACATGGGAGCATTTTCTTCCAGACAAAGTGTAGCTAAGTTGGCAAAGAGCTCTGACAAGTATCTTTTACATAACCAGGGAGGAAAACTTGTATTTTCTTACCAAGCTTGGACCAGATGCTTGGACATCTTTGTGTAGGTATGACTAAGTCTCTATGACCTTCTCTCCAAACTTATCCTAGCTTGCTGCTGAATCCTGTTTTCCATTTCTCCTTTCATTTCTCTTTTGGCAAAGTTTGCAGAACTCGGCATCCTTCCTCCTACCAACACCCCTGTACTCCCTGTCCCATGACTGCAGAGTACTCGGGTGAATCTGTGCTGCTCCGCAAGGCTGCCCTGCCTCCACCCGGATAGCGACCAGCCTGCATCAGCTGCTTCTCTAAGGATCCTACAACTTTTTTTTTTTTTTTGCCTATTCTATTGGATTTCATTTAACCCCACCATGCGGTCTAATAGCCCCCACAGATGGGGAGAAAAAGGTACTGTATCAAGATAACAAAACTGCTCCATAAGTTGATCAGCATACATGGACCTAGCTGTGCAATTGTCCTCTCAACTGCAGTGCATGTCCATTTAAAGAAATAGTAGAAATCTCCTGTTTGGACTTTCCTCTGTGCCACAATAACATCTTGAGGATTTGGATCTGTATCCTGTAAAAATAATAATCTTTATTCCACATCCTGTTTTCTATAGTATTCATTGCTGATGTACACACAGTGCTGTTAAGCACTGACACAATTCTCTCTACAAAATTTTGCTGGGAGGATTCAATTTTAAATGCTTGCCTACTGCTAGTCAGAAAAAAAACCCCCAAAATATATATCTTACATAGATGTATTTCAATTCTGTATTTTATTTTTCTAGAGATGGGACAAAGAACATTAAATCCTTGAAGAATAACACTTTTTTCATTCAATTAAGTAGCATACTCTGTATTGGATGGCAGGAAGGACAGTCCACAGAATAAACATTGTATTGAATTCAAGTTTCCTACCATTTCACCAGACTAGACTTTCTTACATTACATAAATTAATGGTGAGTGGAAATAAACTTAACTGTTTGTGGAAGAAATGCTTGAAGATATGGAATGGGAATTTGATTAATAAATCCACAGAACTATATTAAAACCTGTTTGGCTGTAGGAGAAGAGGATTAGCTGTGAGCTCCCTACAGGTCAAGCTCGGAGAGTGATGCATTTGAGCTGAGTACAACTCCAACAATACTCTTCTTGAACACTTTCTTTTATATGATGCAAGTCCTTTTGAGACTTTCTATGCATTTTAACTTTGAAAGAATCAATAAAAGCAAGCAGCGAGGGGCCATCACATGAAAGCAGAGAGAGTTAAGATCCCTTACTCCAATCTCTTGGTTAATATATGTCACTGAATCAAGGATTGTTAGGGTTGGAAAGGACCTCTGGAGATTATTGAGTCCAAGCCCCCGGCCAAGGCACCACTGAAAGAAGTCTAGCCCCATGCTCTGGGCACCCACCTTGGAGATATTTACATGTACTGCTGAGATCCCCTCTCTGTCTTCTCTGGACTTAACAGGCCCAGCTCTTTCAGTCTCTCCTGATAAGAGAGATGCTCCAGGCCCCAAATCATCTTGGCAGCTCTCCACAGGACCCTCTCCAGTAGCTCCTTGTCTTTCTTGCACTGAGGAGCCCAGAACTGGGCACAGCACTCCAGATGTGCCTCACTGCAGTGGAGTAGAGGGGCACAATCACCTCCCCTGACCTGCTGGCCACACTGTGCCTGATGTCCCCAGGATCCCACTGGCTCTCCTGGCTGCAAGGGCACTGCTGGCTCATGGACAACTTGTTGTCCACCAGGACCCCCAGCTCCTTCTGCACAGAGCTGCCCTCCAGCAGGTCACCCCAGCCTGTGCTGGTGCCTGGGGCTGTTCCTCCCCAGTGCAGGACTCTACACTTGCCCCTGTTGAGCCCCATTAGGTTTCTCTCTGCCCAGCTCCCCAGCCCATGAAGGTCCCTCTGAGTGGCAGCAAAGCCTTCAGGTGTGCCAGCCGCTCCCCCCAGTTCAGGATCATCTGCAAACTGGCTTAGGGTTCATTCTATCCCTTCATCCAAGTTGTTGATAAACAAGCTGAGCAAGGATGAACTAAATTTCTTTTACATGCTTGGTGATGACCTCCAGAATGATCTGTTCCATCACCTTTCCAGGGAGAGAGGTGAGGCTGACTGACTGGTATCTTCCTAGGTCCTTCTTCTTGCCCTTTTGAAGATGGGAGTAACACTGGCTTTCCTCCAGTTATTAGGCATCTTTCCCAATCCATGATTTTTCAAAGATAATGGAGACTGGTTTAGCAATATCTGCTAGCTCCCACAGCAGACATGGGTGCATCCCATCAGGTCTGCAGATTTATGGGTGTTTAATCTGCCTAGTTGATCTCTAACCCAACCCTCTACAAACAAGTCTTCCATTCTCCAACCTTTTCCTCTTACCTCTGAGGTCTGGGATTCCTGAGGGTTGTTCTCAGCAGTAAACACTGAAGCAAAGAAGGCATTCAATAATTCAGCCTTCTCTGTGTCTTCCAACACCTGGACACCCATATGATCCAGCAGCAGCACCCACATTTTCTCTATCCTTCCTTTTGCAGTTGATATACTTAAGAAACCCTTCCTGTTGTCCTTGATATTCCTTGCCTGACTCAATTCCAAGCAGGCCTTGGCCTTCCTTGTCACATCCCTGTGTACTCTGAAGATGTACCTACAGTCCTTCCACATGGCCTGTCCCTTTCTCCACATCCTATAAATTTCTTTCTTCCATTTGAAATTTGCTGGGAGCTCCCTGCTCATCCATGCAGGTCTCCTGCCTCCTTTGCTTGATTTCTTGCTCATGGGGATTCACCATGAGCTTGGAGGAAGTGTTGCTTGAACATCGCCCAGTTCTCTTGGCCCCATTCTCCTCTAGATCTGTAGCTGATGTGATCCCTCCAAACAGGTTCTTGAAGAGGCCAAAGTTAAGCTCTCCAGAAATTTAGTCCTGATTGCTGCTTTGCTTCTTCCATGCAGGATCCTAAATTCCACCATGTCACTGAAGCCAAGGCTGTACCCAACCTCCACATCTTCAGCCAGTCAAAAGCAAGTGATCTTGACATGTGGGAGCACCTAAATCACGGATATAGCACTCAACACAGGGATTTCAGGGGCTGCTTTGGGGAAAATATTGTACAGCCTCAAGGAAAGGTGACTGCAAACTGACAGTAGCTATCTCAGAAAACATTTAGTGGATGCAAAACTTAGAAGGGAACAGCTTGGATCCAGAACCAAGTGTAACCACATATTTCTGTTAAGGATTGACACAGTGAAACACATCACAAGGAAATTCCTGTTAACAATATTTCTGTTGTCGTTACCTAAGCATTTTCATTGATTTTGTAACTTCAATTCCATGCCATCTCCTCCTGTAGAAGAAAACCTGCCAATACTACTGTCACCAGGTAGAGAGGTGTGAAGCATAGTAAAGCAGAGTAGCCAGGCATACAGCTCTTTAGTATATGGACGCTGACTAGAGACATAGCTGTGTCCCTGCTACCTCTGCTGAATTAACCACAGAGTACAAATCTCAGAATAAATCTTTCATAAATAAATGAAAGTCCAGTGTAAAACTCTGAGCAGCTGAAGCAACAAGAGTTAACGGAGAGGAGAAGATGACCCTGATCAATATTAGGGCTTCAGGCATGGTTGTGTGAAAAAGAATGATCCTTGCTCTTTAACAATGCTGAGACAAATTCACGAATGAAGGGGAGCGTAAACAAGTAAATACTGTATCATTCACTTGCAGTATTTATCAGCACCTTTCACATTTGTTGAAAAACAGTGAGGGAAAGAGAGAGGAAAGGGGCGGGGGGTGGCTAAGAAAGCTTTCCTAGTAAGTCAGTACCCTGAAGACTGAATGCTGAAGATAAGCGAGTCACTGCTGTGCAGTACAGGGATACCATGCATACTCACCCTCCCAACCTTGCGAAGCAGAGGCAGTGTCCTTCTTAGTCACAGAACAGCTACGTCAGAGTTCCTCAACTTCTTACCAAATCCCTTACCAGACATATTGTATTGGACAGCTGCTAACCCCAGATCTTCCTCTTCCCCCTCAGGAAGCATGGGGAAAACCTCATTTTCTTTAAAAGCATGAACAACATAACAGTAAACTCAGGAACCTGATCCTTTTCTTGTTTTCATTTTTCACAAATTTCAATTGACAGGCAGTGTTTCCAGGATCAGAGGGCATTTATCTTTGACTGAAAAATGCCCCAGAATAAAACTGGGGGTGAAAATGTCCTTTTACAGCATCACCAAGAATGCTCCCAGGGATATGCATAGACAGCCTTGGAGGTGGCCCAGTAGCCTGGCATTGTAACATCCCTATGGATGTGTAAGGTTCTGCTGACATGAGAAGAATGGACTGTCAGTCTTCTTTGCTGGACTTCCCATCACATCTCTGCTCAATTACTACACAGTGCATGTATGGTAATGTACACACACATGTACATCCATTTCCTGACAGCTCTGTACAGAGCTGCTAGTGGGTTGCTTCAGATATTTTGAGTAATTTCTGCTCTTTTGGTAAGTGGCAGAATCAGGTGGACAGGTTTTGAAGTCTTTACTTCTCCTGGAGAGATCAATCCTTGATTACAGCTCCCTAGAAGACCTCCTTTGTACATTTCCCACAGGAAGAAAAGAGGCTCTGAGCCTGGGGAATTTCTACAAAACTGTGGGTAGGCTTCATGTCTCCCTCTGACCATATGTTGAAAATGGCCCTTACACATTATCAGTTCCTGGGAGACTTGTTTGTCTCTTTCAGAGGCCCCACGGTGAGAAGATAAGCTGGTAAGAGCTAGAAGGAGAAGAAATTCTCAAAGAACAGATCTAGAGCTGTCTGAGAGGTGTAAAAGTAGCTAAAGTGCCAGTTGCTCTTTTTAACAGTGGCAGTGGTACCTGCCAACCCTGGGGAAACCACAGCCTCTGCAGATATTCCCTTCCCCTTCTGGTGTGGATAGGCATGGAGCAGCAAGCATCAGCAGGCAGACTGGGCAACCTATGGCTCTGGAAGAGACAGCAACTTGAAAGCAATATAGGCTAGGCAAAAATGGTATGCAAATGGAATGTGTGGGTGGAGGAGAGGAGTTACTCACTGTATCCCTGTCATGTTGCCCACCTTCCCAAATATATCTTGTCCCCTGTGCCTAGCATACAAATAAATGCTTAGCTCTTTCCAGTGCCTTCCTGACCTCTCTCTCCTTTGTGATCTCAATCCAACCCACTTTCATCTTCAGGCTATCTGTTTCTTTTCTGCAGAAGCTTTCCCAGGATGAGGCACATGGGGAAAAACAGAGAGGAGTAAAGAGTAAGATGTACAAATACCTGTCAAAGCACCTATGACAATCTCTTCCCACATGGAAATTAAACCTTTCTTTGCTTCCAGGGGAAAACAAGGCTTCAAGTCTCTGAGATCAGCAGCCTGCAGTACTACCCCATCTAAAACCTCAACACATACATGTAATCCATAAGAATGTACATATACATATTTATATATATTTGCATAATGACTTGTCTAAACTTCTTTTCCTGCTTAGCTTTTCCCTTGTTACAGCTGCTGCCTGACGGCCACTGTAAAGCAGCCCACCATGAGACTAACATGAGAAGGGAATTAAACAATGGAGAAAGGTAACTTTTGGACAAACTCCTGCTGCAGGGCCAGGATGGCTATTAGCGTGTGACAGCTCCTTGCGCAGGAGGGAACACAAGGTTTGGTGCTGAAGGAAGATGCTAGGCTGTTTTCAGCACTTGACTTCAGGAGTAACATTTCTGAAAGGATTTTCTTGGCCAAGGACACAGGCAGACTGAGAGAAAAACTTTTGACAGAGCTTAAAACTACCTTTTTTTCTAAGATACTGCCAGTTAAGATGGGTTTCGACTGGTATATTATTCCAATTTTTCCCCCTCCACTTTGTTATCTAGGTTCTTGTGGGCTCACACCCTCCTGAATCTTTCATGTCCAACAGTCATTAATAAGTTTTATTCTCAATATAGTATATTTAAGAAATGCAGAACAGAGATAGTGGGGTGGATAAAATAACTCACCTACACAGACCATGGGTAGTTCAGAAATTGTAAGCAGCTTTCTCAGTGCTCGTAAACATTAATTCATTAGCCTCTTTCTTGTCTCACTCTTCAAATGTAATTAAGAGGAGAAAAGAATTTTGCAGTCACCTCAGATCCAAGTGTGTCAAAACCAGGGATCACTGTATGAAGGTACAATGCTCTTATTTTCAAGAGCAAGTCCTAGGAAAGAGAAGAGAAGGGGAGAGAGCAGGGAACACTCTTGTTTGACAGACCTGTCTTTCCCATTTTTTTCACTCCGGGTGACTCCATCATTTCCTAAAGCCATCAACCAGGGTCTGAAAGTCTGAACCCTGCAGTGTTGAGGAGAGCAGAATAGCACATCTACAGTGCCTGAGGTAATTTCTGAATGAAATTTAGGCTTAACACTTGAGCAGGTTCTTTGGTTATCTCACTGTTAGACAGGGAGTCTTCCTATTTCTTCCTGGTCCTTGCTCCACTGTTTCAGGTCAACAGCTCTGCAGTGAGACCTTGGATCTCAAGACTGTCACAGGACTGCAGTCCTAGGGGGTAAAGAAAAGGATCTGCAAGTTCCTTATATGTGCCTTTTCACAATGTCATTCCCAGCCATGCTGCTGCTATGTGAGCAGCTCCTGCCTGGAAAACATTTCAGCACACTCTCAGGAAAAATGGACATATTTTTCTGATCCTACTCTCTATAATACACAATATCCATGCCATGTGGCCAACAAACGTAGCAGGTTCACCCAGGAGCAGTCTGGAATGTAGCCTGGTGTGCTGAGGGTAGCTGTGGAAACTTTCCCTCCTCACAGCTACAGTCCAGATGGTGACAGCAATGTATCTGTGATATAACCAAAATCTGAAGAGAAAATAAGGGATGTATTTCACAAAAAATATAGTTTAAAGGTGGGAAACCTTGACACAAGATTATGTGGCTTAGAAATGATCAGATATCACTTCTGAAGAAAAGCCTGTCTAGGCCTGTCATGCACAGCAACACTGCCTGTAGTACTGGAAATAACTGAGCATCATATGACTGGGGGCTGGGAAATCATCTTTTAGAATCCTTGCTACATTTGCTTTCTTCTGCAGGTGCTTAATCTAATCACTGTCAGAGAAGGATTACCAGCTGGTAAAATTCTAGCCTGGTCTAGACATTCTCACATATTCTAGCCAATAGTCCTATTTACATATTATTCACCTTTCAAATTAGAGCAATTCCAGTACACATAAACAAGGTTTATTTAATGTCTTGGTCCTTAGGTTTACCCTAAGGAGTTGGTTAAAATCAATTGTAAGTGTGTAAATTTTCTCTGCTCATTGGGCTTAGAAGAGGGCAGTAGGTGAGCCCTTTGATACTTTTTTCTTTTCTTTGTTGAAAACCTGAGATTTGCTAGAGGGTAGATACACAACAACTTTGATTTTTCTGTTCTAACAAGTTAAATACTTTTTGCTCAAATAGAAATTAAAAATTTTCAGTAATGACAGTGAAGATTTCAGTTTGAAAAATTGAAGAGTTCCGGATAAACTGTGAAGTAAATTTTTTGTATCTAAGGGTATACATCAACTGTATGCAGGTACAAAGTATGTTAAATGATACCATCTATTGCTAAACTGTTTATACTGAAGGCCAAGGTACACTGTCCTTGAATGTTCATTTGTTAACATGTTGAGCGAGTTAGATTTTAAGCTAAGGCTTTTTAATTAATCTTAACTGGTTTTCTCTCTCTTGGTCCTACAGTGCAATTCAGTGTACTGAGATTCCCTGTGAGAGCCACTCTGTCTTACAGTGTAGACACAGCCCAAGGATCTTTCTAGGTAAACAAGGATTTCAAGGATCTCAGATTTCAAGACAGTGATGAGACTGACAGAGGCTAATTGGCAGTTTAGTCTTCACACTTGGTGGGTTTTGGCTTAATGGTTTCTCAGCCCATGAAAAATTTTCTCATTTGTTCCATGCTGAAGGAATATTGCTCCTGAGGTAATGGCACTGTTTTTCTGGAAGACCAGTCATTACGTCCCAAAGGCTGTACATTTAGACTTCTCCTTAGTGCCAAGTAACAGGTGCTATCATGGGAGAGATGCCCTCTTCCCCTCTAATTCCAGCAGGCAGAGCTGCTGGGCCCCACAAATGTGTAGGGATAATATCCTGTACAGCAGCCTAGAAGCAGGCCACATGATAACCTGGGATTCGTAATCCAGCATATTTCTATTTCCTTAGGTTTCGCAGATTATTCTGTTTTTCTGGTTTCTTTGTCCCCTGTGCTAGAGAAGGAAGGTGCTCTGATGATGGATAAGATGTTGTGTCAGAAGAACAAAAGTCCTGAAGAACATGAATTTCTTCCAATCTGCAATTGCATTCTGGGGTTGTCCAAACAAAAAAATGACAGGACTTTCCCCTCTCTGTTTCTCTCCTGATTAGGCAAGGACAGCAGCCAGCCATGTTTACCATCAGAAGTCCTCATTAAAGGACCATGACTAGAGGTAGGCTGTAAACTTCAGGAAAGCACATCCATGCAAGCACGGCCAGGACTAGTTAATTGCACCAAACCAGAAGTGGCATGTATGACTGCTGTGTATGCTGCTGCAAAACATGTACTTCACTGTGTCACCTGCTTATGCAAGGCTTTCCAGAGAAATTGCAATTGCAAAAAGAAAAGGCAGCTGCCCTCTGACACAGAGAAGCAAATGTATGCTAGTGCCGGTTTAGCAGCTTCATATACTCGACTGCTCTGCTCTCTCCCATTTCACTTCTGGGCTCAAGCCCTCACTGAACATGTCATATATTTGATGCAGCTTCTGCACTTCTCTCTCAAAATAAGCTATTGAGAGCAGAGTTTGTTCTAAATTGTGTATACTGCACTGCACTGTACTGCACATACCTGAGAGTCCTTCAGCTTTGTCTCAGCAGACTTGCATGCTCAAACGCCTCTTGCTTCCCCACAAGTGTACTTACCTGACAGTATGGCATTGTCATGATGATCTGCAAAAAGGGCCTTCTTGGCACATAAAAAGGAATGGCTGTCCCAGAACAAATACAGTAGAAATAATGAAACAATTGCTTGAGAAGCCCTGAGGATAAGGTCTCAATATATGTTGTGAATGAAACTATTCCATGCAGAAAATACTGAATCTACACCAGCTAGGGACTGGTTTGGGGTTCATGTCTTATCCTTGTTTGTAAAGGCAGTATGAACAGAACCAGTTTAAAGCAGAAGAAGGGAAGTAGACAAAGCAACTTTTCCCCTGGACTGTCAATTTTCTGGTACACCTTTGTTCTGTTAATCCATTTTTGCTCCCTGAGAAGAGCATACTCCTCTGGCATTTATTTTTCTGTCATGAATTATCTCAGAGCAATGAAGCAGAGTAGAAGAATGCTGGTTTCAGCACTAAGAGAGAACTGAGTACCCTCTGGTACATGCACAAGATCTTCAGGGGACCCATATAGAAGAAACAAATGAGACAGAAGTTGGGAATCAGAAGGAAGAAAATTTGAGATGTTAGGCATGGTTTATATGGTTTATATATAAGGCTTAGAATAACCCTTACCCTACCCACTCCTTGATCATTCACTTTGTTCAGCTGAAGGGTTCATGGAATCAGATTAGTTCCTGTTCCAGATTACTTTTGTTGTTACAATTGAATTTATCACATATCTAGACCCCTTGGCAGTATTGGCATGAATCACAGTCCTCACGGCTAGCTAACAACAGGGAACATGGGCAATTTTTCTCTGATCTGTCATATTTTTCTTGCTTGGCTAACTTGTTTTGATGCCATTCCCTAAAGAACCAATGCTGGTAAATTAGAAATTCCTACCTATAGCAAAACTTTTCTTACCTAAATATTTGAAAATAACAAAATGCTGTGGTTTTATTGTTATTCTCCTTTCTGGGTCCAGCACAACTGATCTATCCAGTGGGGCGGGGGGTGCTGCAAACTGCTCATAACTGAAGTTATGAGCAGGCTTGTACTTTATTTCCTAGAGAATTTTGGAAGCAGTTCACACCAGAGGGCTAAGTTAGTGGACTGGAGAATTCTGCAAAATGCAGACAATGTATGAAGTGCCAACAGACTTAGCTATTCACTTTTCTCCGTCTTGTTTCTTATAATATCCAGCTGTTGAGGATGCTGAGTCAGAACGTAGTTCTTCTATATCCATGGCTGTCCCTTTTCCTAGAAGTAAGCTAGTCAATGTTGCACTGATGGGTTTGCATCTGCACTCTGTCACGGCTTATTCCCTATAAAGACATCTGGGGAGTGTAGGAAGGCTGGCACTGCACCAAGGCAATGTGAACAGAAGTGGTGATTTATTACTTTTCCATATAAGGGCAATCAGAGAATCTGGCAGATTGACACTGGTCTTTGGGGAAGGCGCAGAATTGGAGCAGGTAGTGGGAGGAAGCCTGCCCTGTTATCCAGTCACTCTTCTGAGATCCTGTGACAGGACTGCACTCATCCAATGTGAGCAGCTCAGCCCAAAACAGAGACCTCATGATATCCACAAGACTACTCTCCACACTCCTCTGAATGCAGAAGTCATTCCTCCCACAGAGAAATCCTCTTCTTTTTATTTGCCAGCCATGGATCTTGAAACCTACTTAGGTCTGAAAATGGGCCTCAGCCTTTGCAGCTAACAGGGCAGCTTCACAAATGGATGGTGTGGGTTAGAAGTGTTTGCAGAAGAGTTGCTATACTCTGCACTTCTCTCCAGTCCTCTCCCCACTCCCCCAGGCAATCTCTTACATTAAACCCTCAGGACAAAGTTTTCTGTTGTCTGAAGCCAGAATTCAAGTTTCTCTTGTCAGCCTGAAGAACTGATGTAGCACATGCAGTGTCAGGACTGGAAAAGATCCAAACCCAGCTCTCTGGGCCATCCTTAAGACTGTCCTGCATGTTTCTTGGAGATGGAAGTGCCAGGCCATGCTAAGAAAGGAGCTCTGTCAAAACTGAATATCATTGTACCTGAAGACAACCACTGCTGGTTTCTGCCAAGTTTCATTGTGGCAAAAGAGGTTGTAGGTCTTCCCTCATCTTGGTCAGCCCACTGCATTTACAGAGAAATGCATGAAGAGATTTAAAGTAAGAGTTCCCTCTAGAGGAGTGAAGCAATAATGTACACATGTATCTTCTGCTAGAGTCCAGGCTCCATTTTCTTTATAGATACAGGCTGACAGTGGGATAAATCCAATTATGAATTCCACATGCAATAAAAATGAAACAGTGTCAGCTACACAGAAAAAAGCCAGCAGGTCCTTCTGAGGATTATCAATGGCAACAGGCAGCAAAACCCTAAAGCTTCAAGTTTAATAAAGCCACAGTTTACACAAGTCTGCCACTAGAAAAGCAGATAACACTATTATTGCAAAAACTGTGAGAATGTCAGAGAGTGATCCTGACCCCATTGTGCTGAAATACTGTGCATCCCTCCACTGCAGGGCTCAGCAGCTAAACATGAGAGAGAAAAGAAAATCAAGACACAGAAAAGCCATTAAGTTGTGGTCAAAGTCAAACAGAAGAGCAGTCACCTGAACAGAATTTATTTGTATGAAGTAATTTTGTCTCCAGGTCTCATTACTCACTATTTTTTCATTACTATTGATTTTGAGGAACTTCATTTTGGGAAATATTTTGTTTCTTATTCTCTGAATATTGTAGGATGCTTTCATTCTTAAGAAGTATTCAGCATTGTGGAAAGACTGTACAATTTATATATGAGATGTAACTTCATTTGCTACTTTTTATCTGGGACTCCACAGCAGGAGCACTGGGAGGACCAGCTGTGAAGAATTAAGGTTTCCTGTCTCAGTAATATCT
Organism: Melozone crissalis; assembly: GCF_028551555.1. Taxonomy (NCBI): domain Eukaryota; kingdom Metazoa; phylum Chordata; class Aves; order Passeriformes; family Passerellidae; genus Melozone; species Melozone crissalis. The sequence goes on along the minus strand of NW_026535783.1, from coordinate 30,278,596 downwards.
GTCCAGTAATCTCAATGGGAAAAGCCAAAGAATTAAGTTGTCTGATTTCCAAATCAAACACATGTGAAGGGAGAAGCGATCAGTAAACTTGCACAGGGAAAGAAGAAAAGAAATGCCTAGCTGGGAAAAGAAGAAATATTCTTGGAAGGGTTTTGCATTACAGCAGACTGGTTCAGATAGAACCTTTTAGGCTAGGCTCTTCAAAAGAGATAGAGGAGACAGGCATGCAGCTTCCACTTGGAGTTGTCTGAAACTTCCTGCTGCAATTAAAGCATGTTGCGCTTTAGCCTTCTCCATAGATGGGTTTAACCATAATGCCACTTTGTGTTTGCCTGTATTTTTCATTCCAAGGGAATGGGATTCCTTCAAAAATGTACATGAAGATTGTTGATGTCATTTTACACATGAAGATGGAGAGACAATACTAGATTTTGGTATATCTGTCAGACATGCATATAAAAAACCTAGATATATATTTAAATTACCTTCCCATATTATTAAATATGCAATTATTTGTAGAGGAAAGTGGTCTGAGGAAGTTAAGGACAGCTTATGAACAGAAGATGTTCATTGTCTAAATGACCTTTCCAAATATTTGTGAAAGAACATGCACATATCTTTTCAAGGCAACAGAAACAATAATGCATACGAGAGCCACAACAGTCTGTCTGCATGCTAGTTGCTCTGTTAAACACAAAGGTCCCAAAGTTCAGTGTAGGTTTAATGTCTGTCATTTGTTTTGGCTTTGAAAGTTGAGTTGAGATGAATAATCTGCAAGTTAAGATGTTAGAGCAGTGACAGATCCTGCCCCAACTAGACTGTTTTGTTTATGTGATAGCTTCATGAAATATTTCTTTGCAAGAAGGTGGAACATGAAGCAAGTGAAAAAAAGAAGATTCAGAGGCAACCTAGGAATCAGCCCAATGTTTCAGGAGATTTAGCATCAGTTTCATAGACTGGCTCTGTGATCCTGGATAAATCACTCGAATAACCTTTGCCTTCAAAACTAGAGCTGAAAGATAAGGTCGTAAATATTCACCTCACTTGACTGTTCTGCATGCCTCTCAGATTGAGTTGAGGCCATGTAAATCCAAAATGTAAAAGACCCAAAAAACTAAAAAAACTACAACAAAAAAACCAACCAACCAACCAACCTGAAAAAACCACCCAAGAAAAAAAGTCCAGAAATTATAAATTTTATGGGAAGTGCATTGTAAATGATAACATTGAGCAGTGTCCTACACCTGATGTAGTTCCATGCAGTAGCAGAGTTTTATCTGTGGTGAGGTGCTGCTCCTGTATAAGATGTTTCAAATGCAGTGTCACGGACAGGATGGATGAAGTGCACAATGTCATTACTACTCCATTACTGGAAGAACAGATTGTGTGTTTACTGCCACTGTGAAACAGTAGCTAACGCTGCAAAGAACACTTCAAGTCAGGTAAAAGCAGTTACCTGTGCCTCACCTTTCCTGTGGACAGGAAGGAGCGGAGCTCTCAGCAGGCAAGAGGAGCTGAATGTGGTGGCTCTGGCCATGACAGCTTGGTCCCAGCTGTCCCTGCAGGTCCTCTGCAGGCAGAGGCCCCCAAAGCAGTCACCTTCCTCCCTCTTGGGTGGAGGTGGAACAGGAGGACATCTTCCAGGTGTTGGCATTTTCTTGGCCCATGGACGTCTCCTACATAGTGCTCAATGGTGAATGTAGTGAGTCATAGAGTAAATATTCTGATAATGGTCTAACCACTCCAGCAGTGTCAGCTCTACAGGCTAGCTCCCAAACCTCACTTGTCTAATGATACACTTTGGGAAGTTACTTCCGTCACAAAGAACATTCTCTGCAACAACACGCAGGTCTTTGCATGCTGGACTACAGCAATAAAGTGCTCCTATTTCTCTCCTCTTAAACTCACAAGTTCTTCGACATTTTACTGCTTATGTCAAGTAGTACTTTACAGGTTTTCCCTTTGTTTTAAACTTTTAAGTTGGAACTGCTTGATTATGTTATATTTTTCTTTATGAACAGGGTTTTTGTTACATCCTAGAAAATTCTAATTCAATATAAAATTGTTGGTGTTTAAAGATGTTGCTTTAGTGTCTTTAAGACTGGAAATAAGAGACAATTTGTTACACCAGCTAAAGTTCAGGTTTTTGTTATCCATAGCTTCACTGTTTTGCTTCTTAAATGAGAGCTACCATTCAACTAAATTATTTCATGTGTCCTAAGTCTGTAAACTTTTTTTGTTAGCTTTGCCATTTTGCTTCTACTAGTGGCATAGGCTACTGGGTAAGTTTCCAGCTAGCCTGTAGTCATTCTTGCCATGTTTAGGGCACAGTGATACGCCCTAATATTACCACACAGAAGTTCAATGCATTCTGCTTGCTTTGCATCTCCAAATTTTGAGCTTACATACCATCTTTCTGTTCTTCAGATCTTTCATTGCTTAACTTCCTCTTTCATGAATGCACAGATTCCACTTGAAATGGCATCTGCACTGTATCTAGGCAGTGTTACATCCCTAACAATACCTAGCAACATGCAGAAGGCCAAACCACACGCCTCTGGTATTGGTCTAACCACTCCACCAGCTCTGTTGCTCTCTAAGCCAAGATACTAGGCAAACGTAATGTAGAATCATAACCAGCTTTGTGAAGGATGGTAAAGGCCCCAAAATATTTTTCCTACAAATTTTTCTAATGCTGAACTCATCATATGCTGCTGTACACCTGAAGGAATTTACTCTGGTAATGAAAACATACTCTGTATTTACAACACCAATATATTACTAATAAACTTTCTATTACTGCAGCACTGTCTTGACAGTGTTAAGAAATGTCTGTTTAACTATGTTTTATTAAATAAGCAATATCTATGAGTCCAGAAAATAACTGTTGCTTGTTTAGTAAGGCAAAACAGGAAAAATGCAGACTGCTTATAATTTATCTCTAATTCAAGGAATAGTTGCACGAAAATAAATCCCCCAAATTATTCATAAATTTGTATCTTTGATCTTTTAAATGCAGACTTTGCATAGTCATCATTTTTTTCTATAACAGAATCTCTCTCTTTTTTGTTCTGCATTTGTATTATACCTAATGAAAACCCAAGTGTTCTCTAACTACAGCAGGAATTCTGATTGCACTTGTGGAACTCTATTAATTACACCCTCCGGTATAACCTCTATCAAAATTAACAAAGACAAAGCAGGAAGTCTGCTCTTGACTGCAGAATGACTTATATGTTAAAAACACCAGTTTGACTTTCTGTGCTAATTCAAGCACTTCCCTTCATTACTGGCAATTATTACAGTTTTTATACTTTGTTTTAATATCAGAGCATGCCTTTGAGAGGAATTCAGAAGTCTTAAAAATCAAAACTCAATCATGCTTCTGGAGAAAAGCCAGAAATTGGAAAATAGCCACAATAATTTGAAGTAGCTTTTCAGAACACAATGGAGCCTACAGAGTTTAGCCTCATACCATGAGAAAGGTTAACTAGAACATTTTCTAGTGAAAAGATCTTTGCCACAGATGTAAGACTATGTCTGGCTCAGCAGAGTAGGCTGAGCACACCATACACATAGAAAACCAGAAACAGAAAAAAGGCAAATAACTGCAAGTCAACCCACAAACCAAAACAATTCTGAGCCCATATTAAGTGGCTTCAACTTTTATGAGAACTGTGAAGATCTTGATTGACTTCCACAGACTGCTAAGAGACAATGTTAGATTGCTGAATGTTTTGTCCAAATTAGAAAAATTTAATTTTTGTTCTTCAGTTCTTCTCAAAGGTTTCTAAATCATCCAAGTGTGTCATATACATCTGATTCTTCCTTGCCCTCTTGTCTCCAGAGTAGAAAGGACACTTACAACAACACTAAAAAATCCAGTGTGGCTGGGGCTGAAAGCCTGGGTCAAGCCTGCATTGCCTGACTTCCAACAGCGGGGAGGCTTGGCCACCATCGAGGTCTTCTCTCTCTCATTCATGTTACAAAACACTTGCAACTCACAGATTTGGCCTCCTTATTCCTGGTCATATGAACTTTCCAGAGGTCTTGGAGAATTGTAAGAATTTCCTACAGCCCTCTTTGACTTGCTGACCATGCTCCAGTTACCTTAGAAGTTGCAGTTGACTTAAGGGATGGTGTCTCCCCTTGTGGCTATTACTTTGGTTCTCAGAGCTAGTGCACCCAGAGCAAAATGGTCCTTTTGCCTCACCATCAATCCCTGCCTGTGGCTGTCTCCACACTGATCACAAACAGAACTGCAAAACCAACGGAAGCCCATAGCCTGCAGAATATCCTCCCTACCCTGTTTGTGGGGCATAGGAATGGACAATTCCCTACCTGATGCCATGTCTCTCCTTGCAAACAGCAGGATGCATCTCTGCTGTTGGGCAAGGGAGGAGAAAGCAGGGTGTGCTGCCCCTGGCCAGCTGTGCCTGCTCACCCCTCTCCAGCTGCAGGCAGACTTGTGCTCTGGCAGCACCTGGGCATAGTGGCTGAGAGCACTAGCCAAGCTCAAGAAAAGGATAAGGGAAGGGTGTTGCAGACATCTTTTCATGAAAAATCCTTTCCTTAGGATTTTTCCTCCTGAGAAGCTGAGAGGCCTCAGGAACAAAATGTAAACAATGATTATCTGCTGCTGTGGAATGCAACAGGAGGATCTGTGATTGGTCTCATGTGGTTGTTTGTAATTAATGGCCAATCACAGCCCAGCTGGCCTGGACACAGAGCCTGAGCCACAAACCTTTGTTATCATTCCCTTCTATTCTTAGCTAGCCTTCTGATGAAACCTTTTCTTCTATTCTTTTAGTATAGTTTTAATGTAATATATATAATAAAATAAATCAAGCCTTCTGAAACATGGAGTCAGATCCTAGTCTCTTCCCTCAACATAAGACCCCTGTGAACACAGTCACAGAAGGGGAGAGTTGGATCAGAAATATTTACCCAGAGTCTCACAGGGGTATATGTGCTGGGTTATGGAAAAGTAAGACAGGAAACATCCACTGCATATTTAGGGTTATTAGCTATCTGCCTTTAGCATGTCATCAACATATAGATATATTTGTTTGTGTGTGTGTCTGCGTGTGTGTGCACACACACATATGCTTTTTCAAGACCCCTTTCACACGTTTCCACATCCCATTTGATCTCAAGATCAAAGAGAATCAGATCAACCATCAACCACGACTGAAATTCAGACCTGCTATTAAGAAGTTGCTGGATGTTGTGGTTAAGAACCTTGCCTATGTTGTGGCTGCGCAGCTGTCTATGGGCAGACAAAATAAAGCATCATGCTCCAGAGGACATCCAGTTTGAGTGTTAAGCACAAGGGATAGACAGACAAGTCAGAAGATGACATAAAAGAAGGGGACAATTTCATTAGTGTGGCAAGTATTGCTGTGTTATCCCAGCAGCTTGACTTGGGAAGAACTGCAGCAAAAGGGAGATCTGAGAACAGTGTGGTAGTTATGTAGATGTTAATAATTGCAGATGGGATGAATGTCCTCATCTGACTAGTCTCAGTCTTAACAATCCTTAGAAATCCTCCTACAATGAAATTTTGAAGGGTACTGAGAAGCTGCCACAGCTCCCAAGGTACTTCATGAGGTAAATAGTAGGGCATGAGCAGGCTTTGAGAGGAGTGCAAGAGCAAAGCTAGGCAGCTTATATTTAGCTTTACAAAGAGATGGGAGCCCACAGAGGAAGATGAAAAGAAGGGTAAACTATTTTCAGTGACAGTAATGGGCATGTTCTTTCAAGAATGCTGGCAAAGAGCTCTTTTTTCCACAAACCCCTGTTCTGTCCATGATTGGATTTCCCATAGGTTTTCTGACAAGGGCATTATAGCAGAATATCCTCAGCCTTTTACAAAATCACCAGCAAAGCAGCATAATGTGAAGGCAGCCATTATAAAAGGCATCTCTTTTACTTATGTTACCTGTCCCCCTAGTTGGAACATTTTCAGGTGAGAAAAACATGCAAAGCTTATAGAAGGAAAATTCTCTGATGTTGAACTGGAACTATGCCTCTGTCCATGGCTACATTTAACTCATGCTGTGAGTCTGTATTTCAGCTTCCTCACTTCTCACCCTAGATCCTGAAGAGTAATTTTTTTACCAGGTGGACTGTTTCCTGAAGATGCTGAGGTAGACTGGGTTTTGGCATTTCCTTGGTTCCTTACACTATAGACTGTACTTTCAGGGACCAAACCTTCCAACTTTGTCTCCTCTATTTGAAACAATGTTTATACTTCAGCTGTAAAATACACTTTCATTGCTGGAAATGCATTCAGTAAGGAATTTGGAGAATGCCTTGTCATCTGGGAAATAGATTTATTTTTCCAGTTTGCAGCTATGCAATCTCAAAAGACAAGACTTTCAGAAATGTGACAAATTACTCTTCTTTTAACTATATAGATAGTAATGCTATCTCAGGAATTCAGGTTTGACAATCTTGGCTTCCAAAGGAGCCTACAGTAACTGGGTGCTCCAACTCTCACCTTCTTATCATACCACAAATTCTCCCAAAGTGAAAGAAATATTATGTGTTTGCAGGCCTAATTTAGATAGTGTCTGACCCACTGTAGACACTGTTCAGATAAAAGGAAACGCAATAAAAAAAATTACTTCATGTCTGACCCACTGTAGACACTGTTCAGATAAAAGGAAACGCAATAAAAAAAAATGACTTGTCTCTTTTCTGGAGTACACACCAATCATCGCTATGGGAAGATGTGCCGTGCATTTAAGTCGCTGTTTTGTAAGTGCTTAAGAGAAGTCACACAGCGGAGCAGACTGAAAGCACCACAGTGCTGCCTGTCCTGCCACTGTCTCCTCTTACGTAGCTTTAACAAGCCTGCCTGGCCAGTGACATTTTCTCTTTATTCCAGCAAAAACCTCTTAACTGTATTTGTTGTTGGCTAGGCCGGAGCCTGCCTTGGAGATGAGGTCTTTAGCACAGTGCAGCGCAGCTCCATCTTGCTTTGATTTTAATGAAATTCATTATAAGAATGAAGCTAGCCAGAAGTCTTCTTCATTTTCTCTTAAGTGGCAACTCTCTGGAATTTGAAAAAAACATATTTTCCTTGTAGTTAATTACATTTCATCAGATGGGCAGTCCTTTTATTTCAGCGAGGAAAAACATTAAAGTACAAAAGCAAGGAAGTTACACAAACCCATTTTTGATTCCCTATTATTCATGGAACACAATTAGATTTTAAAGGAACTCATTATTTGGTAACTGTGATGCTGACTGTTATTAAATCCTCTCTTCCACTTTTATGTTATATTCTCAGTTCTTTATGTACAGATTTGCATGGATTTCAGCTACTTCACTACTGAATGAAGATCACTTAATTTGAAAATAGGTGCTGTTTGGCCTTGTTCAGGACATAGGAAAACTTCTTCTGAACTAAATGAGCAAAGATTGTCAGGTAATAGTCCATTTGGCAATAAACAGGTATTATTTCCTATCAGAAAAAAAATGATGCTATCAGAAGATAGTAGTGGAATATAGTTTTCTATATTATCTTAATTTATTATGGCTAGTCTGATGAGACTAGAGAGTAGTAATATGTTTCTCATCATCTTGGTTTGAAAATTCACACAGCAAGTTTCCTGTAGGTAGTTCAAGGAATTATCTATATCCTCTGTACCTGGCAATTCCAGGAAAACCATGATGATTCAGTTCACTGACTTTAGATTCTAAGGAAGATGGCAGACGTAGTCCTCTTACTAAGAGATGACATCTATTTCCAAAGTACTTGAAAACTAACAGGGCAGGAAATGGTTAAAGGAAAAAAAAACACCAGCAACCCAGAACTGAAGTGCTTTGGGCCAGGCCAAACAAAAGCTGGTAAGGAGAATAGAGATAAAAAAGTTTGCACCCACTGGACAAACAAGATTTATCCAAGCATCACAGGAAAATTTTGTAAGTGATACCCTAGTCCTGACCACCTAAATATATTCTAAATTAACTTTCCTCTATCGTGGTCCAATCATATTTTTAATTGCCATTAATTGTTTTTTCAGGCAAATTTAAATGCATCCTGGCTGTATCTGTGTGGATCTGGACTCTTTTCAGGATGAACAATTGTAATTGGATAGTTTGTCCAGACCCAGTTTAATGAGGAGCATCAGGGAAAAACAAAGAAAAAATACACTAATTTGAGATGCATGCCCAGAGAGTTTAGAAGTTAGCTCTAAAGCGAGGATATCAGCTCGGTGTCCAGTATTGTACAAGAGGCCAACATTAGATTGATTTCTGTAGCTAAATTCTTAGTTAATATCAGGAGTTTAAGCCACTTTTTACAGAAGTGAGTTATGTTTACTCTAGAGCTCCTGCCATTTGCTGCATACATCTGCCTAAAGTAGACATTTTCTGGTGTTTTGTATCTATGCAGAAGTCTTTGCTGCACCAAATCAGAGAGTAGATTCCTATGCAAGAAGAAATGTATGCTCATTTAATATGAATGCTGCTGTAAACAGGCCTTGTGAGTTCAGTCAACAGTTCCTGTATCACTAGTGTATGTTCTAATGAAATAAAAAAATATAACACGAGCTTTTCCAGTTTACAGAGTTTGGAGCAGCTCACGTGCCATAGATGTAGAAGGTTTCACACAGTAGAAATACTGGAGATGCTAATAAAGTTTAATTTAAGCATTTCTTCACTTTTCCTTTTGTCAGGTTAAGAATTTGAATTATTAGAAGTCTTGGTCCTGTACAAAGAAAACTTTGTACGATTGGATAACAGATTTTCTGTTCTTCCAGGTAATAGGGCCTATTCTCAGTGTGTAAAAATCCAGCTGGAAAATTAAGGCTATCATCCTTTAAAAGATCAAAAACTCATAGTGCACAGGGTTTCATGTTGATTTCATAGCATGCTTAGCCAAAGTTAGAGCATGCCAGTTTCTCACAGTGAAACTGCACTCCAGATAGAGATCCTATATAGAGGTGGCTGTTTGCAGTTTCCTCTTCAAATAGACAGGGGATAACTTCCTCACATGGACTGAAGCCAGAAATTTTTAGCTGTGAACACCTTAGAGCCATCATCTAATACCATGATTTAAAGTGACAAGTACTAAGAATAATGATGGCATTATTCTCTGCTTGTAAGGCCAATTACTGCCTCTAATTCACGATGTTCTAGCTACAGATGAGGCAGATTTTCCATTACAAGCTTCTTCTCTGTGTCTGTGTCGCGTGAAGCTGACATTTCTCACAGTAGCTGTCAGTCCAGTCATAAGAGGATTTTATGATTAATGAGATTCACTTTTTGCTGTTTCCAAGGTGCTTCAAATCCCACATAGTGCACTATGTGAGAAAAGTGGGACACTTAAGGCTGATGCATTCAGCCTAGAACAGTGTCAGCTTTTCCACTGAAGCTTAGCTGTACATAGGTGATTTTTTGTCACAATGACCAGACGTTTTGGTAAAGCAGAAAAACATCAATGTCTTCTCTGATCTGTAGCCATCTCCACACATTTTTTCTGATTATAGATCTTTGAAATGCAAATGGAAACTGAGTGATCTTTGCCTTGCATTGAAGGGAAGGTTGTAGAAAGGCACACTCTCCATATTTTTTGCTTCCTTCAGTTATTTGTAATATTATTTTTGAACAGTGTTCGATTTTATTTAGTCAGATTTCCTTTTGATTTTTGTCAGTTTTTCCATCTGTAATATTTGTGCTATTGCAGCTTTTAGAAACTCCAACTAGTATTAGGGCCCTGTGGTTATTTGTACGTGCATTAACACTGGGATTTTGATGCTGTGGAACAAAGCAGGATTGTTTAAGCAGAGAGGTTACTGACAGGAATAAAACTGAGGTCTATCCTGAGAGGAACAGAGAAAGTAAAAAAGGAAATTAATGTTTCTCACACTACAAGAATTAAGGAAACCCAAATTAGACCAAGGGGTAACACGTTCATAACAAAGGAAAGGACATGGCTCTTCACATAATATGTAGGGGTGAGCTGTAGGCCTCCTTCCTCCAAAAACTTTGCAGGCTTAATTTTACCTGGATTCAGAAGGAGACAGGACAAATAAATGGAAAACAATTCATCCTGTTCCACCTGGAGGGTGGTTAATTCACAGAGAAATGCTTGTGGCTTATGATGTTTCCAGAGCAACAAAACTTAACAACTGTGATAATATTCTGGAGCAGTATAATTGCAGGTCTGTTCTGACCTTGCACAGATTCTGAAGTATGTGGCTTTGCACATGGGTGGGAATCAGGACAAGACATGGGTCTTTGGCGTGATCCAGTTTGACTCTTCTTATGTGGTTTATATTCCAGTCTTAGAATTGTTTTGTTCAAGAAATGAGCACTGGGGAGGAAATCCATATACAAGTGGTTGTTGATCTCAGAGTAAGTCTGGTGGCATTCAAACAAAGTCAGCTTCTCATAGCAGAATTAAAGAAAACCTAAACAAATTTTGACAACTGAAGGTGCTGAAAATGTAATTATTTCCCCAAATGTGTACAGAAGGACAGAAGGGCAGCTCAGGATAACTCAATTGAACAGATCCAAAAATACTGGAAATGGGAAGGGCATCCTTGGACATGTCTGTTTCATCATGGGGGAAAAAAATCTCTTGAAAATAACAGGAAGCTTCCCCTGAGTCAAGCCAGTTTTCAGACTGGTTCAAAAAGCCCTCTGGACTTACTACAGAAAAAGAAAAAGAGAGAAAGAAAATATATGTAGTGATGTCCAAGGCTGTCTCTGATTTGCAGATTTCTGTCATCAGCAGTTGGGATGGTCAAGCCTTCATACAAGGATGTTACTATCTGATGACCTCAAGCTCTCTTCTCTCAGGGTTTGGAAATATTTTAAGGTGGATGGAAATGTGGCATTTTCCACTTGCTATGAAGAATCCAGAGGCTGTGCATTAAACACAATAGTCACACTGTGCAGTCCAAAAAATAACCCCCACAAAACCTGAAAAGCCCAGTGTGCTTGTATCCATGTGAGAAAGCATAGACCTGTAGGTTTTATACAAAATGTGTGCTAGCAATGAAAAGGGAAGAATAGTTCACAGATGCATTTACAGATAAATTCCTTTTTCTCTATATTCCAGAAGATAGAGCTTTTTCCACTTTTTAGTATTTTCTGACTGTATCAAACACTTCTATCAAGAAACAAAAGGTAACAATATATTGGTAAGTGGATTGGGAGCGGTTTGATTCTGATGGGTCAGGAACTGCAGAGGTCTGCACTGAGATTCATTGGTGGATAAAGCTTTCTGGAAAGGCTGAACTAGATGGGTACTCCAGCAAAGAACAAAGCTGAGGTCTGGGGGACTTGAAGAATGAGAATCTCAACAAGTACATGTGATCACTTTCTCCTGCACCTAAAAGATGGATGACACCCAAAGGGAAAACTGTGAGAATTTATTTAAAAGACTTGCTAAATGTAGGAACTGTTTTATCTGTACTAACCTTTGGAGTCTCAGTCCATTAATCCATCTCTATCCAAAAAGCACTTCATGAACTTTTTATTGAAAGGTCTTTTTTCACCACACAGGCCTCATTGGAAGCAACAACTGCTCACAGGCACTGTTGAGTAAGGAATCTTGGAATCATAAACTCAAATTTTTGCTTAAGGATTTGGGGGAATGAGCTTGCAAAGTCATGTTAGCATCTTACAGGAAAAAACATACCCTGCAATCACCCAAAGAAGAAAGAAAGATTTACATTAAAATTTCTTTCCCTTAGGAAGCCACATCCCAGCTGCCTTTTTTGAGAGGCATTTCCTGTCATTTTTTGACGCTCAATCCTGACATTTTTTGACAGGCAGCAGCAGAGAATAATTGTATATCTATATAAATGTATTTTCAGGAGGGGTAGGGACAAATTTTCTTAGTTATGCTAATTCATCCAGTAAGGTTTCACTCATAACAGCTTTTCCTTATTGCATGTTTACTTCCTTGCTGCTCTTCATTGTTTATCTTTAAAACCCTCAGAAATCTGGCATCCAGATTCTTAAGCCACAAACAAGGATCACAGTCACAGAGGCAACAAGGCTGGAACTTGTATTGCTTAGTTTTGTGTTCTGTTGTAATATTGCCCAACTGCCAATGACTCAGCTTTGATCTTACTTTGTTTTGTTGTTATGCTTACTAAAGGGAAGAGAATGGAAAAGAAAAGGGAAGTGGTTTTCTGAAGAACTTAGTTTTCATTTAGGAACCTCAGGGACATGATCTGATTTTCAAGGTTATATATAGTACAAGGATGTCTTCTTTTCTATGTGTTGCTTTCCCTAAAAAAAAAAAAAAAACCACCACAGTGGTTTTCTGTCACTTTAAAATGGTGTATGCTCATATTGGTGCTCAAAGGAAAACTCCCACCCTAGTATTCCAGTTCCCAATCTTCTGCTCACAAAAACATTTATGCAATGAAACAGTCAGCCAGGCCTAAGAACATATCAGCTGAAATGCATCCTTAAAAAACATACTTAAAACCTGTCAGGCTTGAGCTATTGTAAACCAGTGTATGTCCTTCACCTAGCACAAGGAAAATCTGCTGAACTGCAGTGGGCTGCAGCAAGAGATGTGGCTGAGGATTTTCATGGTGATAAGGATTTTCTTGGAACTGAGCTCATACATTCATACATTGCAGCAGCAGAGAGCACCAATGTCTTCATCCTGCATTTGCAGGATGAGTCTTCTATCTGTGACACTAGTGTGTCCCAATGTTTCCAAGGGAGTAGTTGCCCGGTGAATGAAAGGTGCTGCCTCTCTTTACCTTGCCCCAGAGAGATGTGTAGTTGTCAAGACAGCCTGTTTCTTAATGGGGGGTGGGTCCAGCAGTTTGCTGTTGGGCTCTTATGTCGTAACCACAGCATTCAGATCTTCAGATTATTGCAGGAATTGATGTAACTGCTTGAAAGATTTGCTGTTTTGCTCTTGTTATTCTTGGAGCAAAGCATTCATGCACAGATTGACATAAATTAGGCCAGACTCTGTTCTTGTTCATAGTTATTCCCACGAGACTTGACTGTTTCCTTGGCAATACACATACTACACAGATTAAGACACTTGTATCAGGGTCTTCTTTTGTATTTTCAGAGCCTTGCTGGCATCAAAGGACCAGGTTTCATTCTTGAGCCCTGTTTTCTGGCTCCTGTCAACCCTTGGCACACAGGGAGACAAGGAAGAGGGGAATAACAGGAAGATACTGCTGTCCATGTTAATGTATGCAGACTCAAAGAGAAGAAAAGACATGACTGACAATCCCAGTGAACTTAGAATTTGAAATGCTTTCTGTTCACTGGAAAATGAAATGGAGCTATTTTGTGTTCCCTGTAAAGCTTAAAACCTCTTTTCGTAACCACCAGGAAAATGTTTCCTTTAGCGCTATTAATAGAGTGATGGATTAAAAAAAAATGAACAGATGGGATTCTTTTTGGGTTTGTTATTCACCAAAAGGCACATTTCTGCCCTGCAAAAATAATAGGTGCAGTGTCCGTCACTGTCCACAGGGAGGGGAACAAATCCTAGCTCCTAGCAGGAACTGGGATTCTTGCAGAGAGAATGCAGCTTATCCACTCTTAAACAGAGTGATAAGAATCTGTATTTTACTAAACAGACCAAATCTCCTGGCCAAGACTGCAGGGTACATTTACATTTTGTTTAGAGGCAATTTTAACAATCAGTCTGAGACTGAAGGGAAAGAATGATGTTTCTTAAATATCTCTGCAATGGCAACATTATTTTACTGAGTCAGAGGTGTACCTAACTGATAGTAGGATCATGAGCAGGAAATCATGAGAAAACAAGATTAAATTGAACTTTTAAAGCTATTAAGCAATAAAATTATTATGTCTGCTGTTCTGCTCATAATGAATCTAGGTCCAAGCTGTTTCCTTCATTTGTAGAGCTCTTGAGGACAAAAGTGTTCTCCTTCATTATGCCAATGAACATTTCTTTCCTGCATCTCCTCTTACATTCAAGAGCTGTGTTGTTTAATCATTTCCTTTTATGCTCTCCAAAAAATGCACTCCTTTCCACCTGTTTCCACATAGACCTGATGCTAGCAATCTGCTCTTCATGACAGGTTCGTCTGTGCTTTGGTCAAACCATTTTGCCACTGGATGGAAGCTGGCCCTGGCCCTGGCAGGGGTGTGGAACTATATGATCTTCAAGGACCCTTCCAATCCATATAATTTTGTGATTCTATGATCCCAGCTCCTACAAAGAGTATTTGAGGGTGAAAATGTGGTCACTTAATCTGTTCCATGCTTCTTGACATGAGGGGTGGTCCCTTGGCAGAGACATACCTCCAGAGCGCACCAGGGCTGTGCTCTTCCATCATGTCAGTTCCTCAAGGTGGATAAACAGAGCAGATGCACTAATTCATAGCCCTAAAGCTCTCCAAACAGCAGGGCCATGTGAGCATGGGACCATGATGAAACTGGCATGGGTAGATATCTGCCTGGGGTGCTTTTGTACTGTGTTCCATTCATGGGGGTTAAAGGGGTTTGAGAAAAACCACAAAAGAAAGGTGGCCCTCTAATCATGCCACTTTGGAAGCAGCTACAGAGCCTTCACTGTTAATTTAATGTTAACGCCTTTCTTTAAGATGTTTGAATGCAGCCACAGTGCTCAGGATGCTGGTTAGCCTGAATTGAGTCTAGTTCAAAGTATCTTCTCCCATGAGTGTTACTGGACCAACAATGGCAATGTGGAAATTCAATTTAAGCTGATCCACATAAACTAATGATACTGACCTGTCAAGCTCTTATGTCATTCTCACTATAGTACTGCAAAATTCCATGATAAGGTCTATTTAGAGAATGATAAATACCAGCATATAGTTTTAAAAGGACCTGTACTTTATCTAGTTAAAAACAGTCAAAATTTCAGGAGAATTCAAAGCAAAAATGAGAAAATGTTCTGATGTTGACAGCTACTGTAGCAAAATAATGTAGCTTTTTTTACATCTTGAGTGGGAAAAATGTCAGCTGAAAACATTACCTGCAAAATCAGCCTGTTTTGTTGAGATGAAAAGGATTCCTAACATATGCTGTGGCTCCATGCTGGAGGTGTTGCTAGAAGATGTTTTGCTCAGCTTTCACATGGAAGTGTGACATACCTTTTCTTCATGGATTTCCCTAATACATGCAGAGAGATACTTGTTCAGATTTGTTTGGATCATGTTTGTTTTCCTGGGTTCCTTCTAAAGGAGTTTTGGTTCTGAGTGGGAGACACTTTTGAGTCATAATGACGTGGGTGTGACTGATAATGCAACTGATTAAACATTGAAGAGTGGGCAAAACCTAAATAATTTCTGGCTGGTCTGTAGGGCAGAACTCAAATTTGACATGGTGCTCATGACACTGCAAACATCTGGAGGTAAGTAAATGTGTGATTCAGACAAAACCTGAGACTGGAATAGGGAAGTTACTTGCTGCAGAGATGAACAGTGCTGAAAGTAGTAAGAGGCTACAGTCTTTGAAGGCACAGATGAGAGAAAGAATAATGCTGGGTTTTTTCCATGCAGATATTAACCCAGAGATTGAAGATGACTTGTAGGAAGACATACACTACATAGCTGCAGGTAAAGAGAGTTCAATCAAGCCATATTCTGTTACACAGAGATTTTTTCTATCCATGGGTAAGGCACACTGGGGTGGTCCTTCCTATGTGCAGTAGCAAAACTTCAGGTAGGTGATATAAAAAACATCTTCTCAGAAAAAAGACTATAATTAAATTTGTCAGGCAAAGTTTTCTGTCATATTTTTTTAGTAAATTATGTTACAGTGAAGTAAAATTGATCAGTAAGAGTTTTCATTTCCAGGATAAAAATATTCCATGAGCTATCTGTTGAAAATTAACTTGTTAAGATCCCCATTTGGCTACTTGCCCAGAGTAAATAGTAATAATAATAATAATAATAATAATAATAGGAAGAAGTAGAATTCAGAAAACAGCTAAGCTGTCCAATAGATTTTCCTGGCCTAGATTTCCAAATAGTCTGGTGTTGCTATACCTTCTTTGCTCGGTAACTTAAGAAAGGGGAGTAAAAAGGAAAAATAAAGTGACCTTTATTTTCCTTTGAAGGAAAAATACATTCAAAGAATTGCTTCCCCATGATGCTCAAGAGCTCATCTAAAATACATGCACTTCTAAAGTTAAATCACCAAATTTCAGTCCTGAAAATGCTTATGCACAACTTAGGTTTACATCTGTGGTTTGTTCTATGGGCTCCAATGTTAGAGAGATGTAAGTGCTTGTATGATGTTTAACAGGACTGCATGGAGACAGAGCTGTTTACAGTTTGGCTACTGTGCTTCTGTCTCTGGCAGGACTGTGAAATATTACAGCAGTCTGAATTTAAATGCTTTGATTCATTGCTCTACTGTGTAGAGAAAATGTCTGTAACTCAGAAACTGAAATAATTCTTGGATAGGAGCTGTCTTTGGATTTTAACAGAAGTGTCAGGAAAAAGCTGCTATAATGTATAGGAGTAGAATTCCAAGTGAACCTTGAAAGAACAACTTGATTGTCTAAAAATATTAAGCTGTTTGAAATTATCATGTATTTTTTTTTTCCTCTTAAGAAGAATAGAAAAACCAGTGGGTTTTTACTGCTTTCACATTTCAGATTGTGTAAGTGCTGCAGACGTACAGCACTCTGCCTAACACTGCCCCCCAGACATAGGTACCAAGTGCAGGTTTTTTTACTCTGGGATGCAATTTGGGATTGTGGAAACCGTAGGTAAGCTGTAGTCTGGGGGCAGAAATCAACAACTCTCCATGCACTAATTCATTTTGAACTCATGAGGTTTTGGTTGCTTTTATGTGAGCAGCCTGTGTATTCCTCTCAAAAGTGTACACATCCTTCTAGCACAGTTTCTCACTTGCTAGCCAAGAAATTTCCACCTTCCAAATGGTGGCTTATCATGCTACAGACTGGAGTGCAAATCTGTAATTGGGGACAAAGCGTGGGTTAAGATCTCCCTTCCATGCAAATCCAAAGTGAAGCAACTTGGTAAGCAGCTGTTAGTAGCAATTAGTTATTGTTATTAATTATAAGGATTATAAATCATTAGTCATAACAATAACAACAACAACAAGTTGATACATTAATTCCACTAAAATAGGTACTGTGGCACCATCTGAATATCATTTTCTCCAGGAAAGAGAAGTATTTCACAACAGTGAATGGCAAAAGGAGGACATAGCTTGTGACCTGAATATCTGTACAGATCAAGGCATGAGAAATTCTTTGGAGCAGAACAGAGCTGGACAGGAATAGAAATGTGCAATACAAAACCAGCTATCAAACAATTCCAAATCCTTCTCCTGAGTTTTTTTCTAATTTGGTTTCAACTCAAGAAAAAAGTCTCTGAATGAAAGCTTTGTCAAAACCACACATATTGTTTGCATGGACGGGGAGAAGTGAATTGTGGGGACATCTTGACTCCAGCAAGGCTTTTTCCCCAACGTGCTCATGGTAGCTCAGGAAGTGTTGGCTAGCTGAGAGGACAGTGGGGTGAATTGGGACCTGGCTGAATGACTGAGCTCAGAGAGCTGTGACCAGTGCCACGGGAGGTGGCTGGAGGCCTGTAGCTGGAGGGGCTCCTCAGGGGTCAGTTCTGGGTCCAGTCTTGTTCAACTTATTCATCAGTGACCTGGAGGCAGAGACAGAGCGTACCCTCAGCGAGTTCCCTGACAGCACAGAGCCAGGAGGAGTGACCAATACCCCAGAGGGCTGGGCTGCCATTCAGTGAGACCTGGACAGGCTGGAGAGCTGCGCAGAGAAGAAACATGTGAAATTCAACAGAGGCAAGTGCAGGGTCCTGCACCTGGGGAGGAACAACCAGCACAGGCTGGGGGTGACCTGCTGGGAGGCAGCCCTGTGCAGAAGCACCTGGGGGTCCTTCATGTTCATGGTGGACAACAAGCTGTCCATGAGCCAGCAGTGTGCCCTGGGGGCCAAGAAGGCCAGTGGGATCCTGGGGTGCGTTAGGAAGAGCATTGCAGGTTAAGGGAGATGATACTGATCCTCTACTCAGCCCTGGTGAAGCACATCTGGAATGCTGTAAGGAAAACTGGTAAAATCTAATGTAATGTCTAGACTATAAAGATTTTGCAGTGCAATCAAAATTCACACATGAAATCTACATAAGATACAAGAAAAATTAGATAAATTAGATGTGTTCATGGGCGTGACTAGCATGAAGGGAATTAAGACTACGTTGTGATAGGTATCTTGTTATCTTTTAAGCAGTGGACCACTGGAATCTGGACTGGGAAGAAGAGCTGGCTTTGCTTTTTCATCCTCAGCAGTGACCCAATGGATAGTACAAACCTGTTGGTTTTCCCTTATGGAAGTTTACTGCCACATGGAAGGTGGCCCAAATGTAGTATGCAGTCATTTATGCTCATTCAAATTTGTTTCTAAATGTTAGGTATTACTTTGTCTCCCTTTCCACAGCTCAGGGATACTGCAGGAAAAGGGACAGGGATAGCAGTCCTGCCAACAGCAGGGGATGAGTTGAATATCCAACTGCTGAAGCATCTTCAGGTATGCTGGAGAAGAAGGAAGGGGAAATATTTCAGACCTTTATAAAGGGTACCAGAAAATCTCAGGGCAGCTTTTGAGATGCTTCCAGTTGGACTGGGCCAGCACCTCCACCTCACCTAGTTGTGTTCAAAGTA
Source organism: Melozone crissalis (assembly GCF_028551555.1). Classification (NCBI taxonomy): domain Eukaryota; kingdom Metazoa; phylum Chordata; class Aves; order Passeriformes; family Passerellidae; genus Melozone; species Melozone crissalis. The sequence continues at coordinate 30,259,933 of NW_026535783.1, read as the reverse complement.
TCCCAAGAAAAAAAAGTCAGGAAAAACAAAAACTCTGCCTCAATCTCTTTGTCTAGTCTTCCTTTCTGAATAGAAACAGGACACAATTCCTCTGACCAATTTAGCTGTTCTGCAACATGAAATTCCAGGCTAGCAGGAGACTGTACTGTATTTCCCGTGGTGCTTTCACATCTTGTGGTAGTTCTCTTGCAATTGGGCTGAAATGAAATACATCCTCCCACATATCCACTCTGCGTTCCAGAATAAGAAGGAAATCTCTACAATTTGTCCAAGGATAAGAACTCGCATAGCAGATGTCTAAACTGTCATTGGTCAATCCAAACTCCATGTTGTAGAATTACTGACTGAATTTGCCAGCTATTTCAGTGTATCACCTTTTCATTTTTCCTACTGTCCTCAATTTCTCTTTTCTTTTAGCGACACAGATAATTGCCATTTTAGTTGCCTGAATGGGACTGTGGGTAAGAATGTTTAGCACTAACAGTTTAGAATAATATACTCATGCTTACCAAGCAGACTTAGCATAAGCAGGTGCAGGTGAACAGTGAGCTGGACATGAGCCTGCTGTGTGCCCTTGCAACAAGGAGAACTAAGTGTGCTGAGGCTGCCTTGAAAGAGAATAGCTAGCAGATTAAGGCATGCAACTTTTCCACAATTTTCTCATCCTAAGGAAGAAAACATTCATCTCCATCTTATGCTTGAGGTGTTTATCAATGTATCACAGGAAAATGTTATTTCCTTGTTAGACGGAGATAATTGAAAAATTAGCATTTAATTGAAAGTATTAGCAGTTCAGAAACCTGAAGCCCTGAAATTGTATTTTGGCTGAGCCATGTGCTTCTCACTTTATGATTGAAATAAACATTCAGTCATAAACTGACGTGCTACTTCAAAGTTCAAAAGGTGAAGAACATATAAGTTGGCTGACCCAGTTCAACAACATCTCAGCTGAGAAGATACCACTCTGCAGTTGTTAATATCAATAGCTAATCAGAAGTGATTTAGTGTTAGGTTTGTAATCATATTCATTTTTCTTGTTTATTTAGACAGTTCAGCTGATATTGCAAGCACAATAAGAACTGGTACAGATATAGCAAGCTCAAACTTACTGAGTTAAATGACTTCAACTTTTCATATGGACACTGAGCCCAAGATCTTTATTTTAGGACCACATATGTCTTTTAAGGAAACATTAAAGTACCATTCTCTTCCCTTCTTCTAGCAAACTTAAGGTGACTATAAATTAAAAAAGCACCTACTGCCCTAATGCTGACTTGGAGCTGACTATGCTTGTTTATTCTCTTAGGAAGCAATATTTCATCCCAAGGAAATTGTGAGTAGTATTTTTACTTTTTTTGAATTTTTATGTTGGAGGACAAATTCCGTGAAACAGATGAAGATCAGATGGAATTGCTGATATTAATATTATTTTTAGCCCAAAATTTATTGTCTGACTGTGACTAGAGATGTTGGTTCAGCTAAAGGTGCGGGAAACCTCATAGTTTCTGAATGACCAAATATAAAAAGAAATTTTTGTATCCTACTTAGAATGTCAGTTTATATGCCAAGGCAGAAGTGCTTTTACTATTTTCATAAATAATTTTTGTCCTCTCTCATGTATTTATATGTGGGTTTTTCTTAGATTTTTTTTATTTAGATGTAGAAATATTTCAGATTTCTAATGATATTTAATCTGTCTTTCTGGTCAGTCTGAGGAAGATGTTTCAGCAGTTAATTCCACAGGTTGATGAAGTGCAGTATGGGGAGACAGCTCTTTCCCGTCACTTTTAGACCAGTTGCCTTTCTTTTCTCTTCAAGGCATTCCAGTTCCTTTCTGTTGAAAGAGGGCAAAGAAGAGGATATGATAACTTGTCTTCTTGCAGCCTGAAATCTACTGCTTGCTGCTACCCTGTCCTTTCTCTTGTCAGGTTTTGCTTGCAACTAGCCCTTTGACTCAGAGTACTTATTTCTGTACTGACAGCATATGATACAGTGTGTGAGAGGCTGGTTCACTGCCAATATATGACTTCATTTCATGGCAGGTTTGCTGTTGTATTATATTAAGGAACTACAACCACTGAAATCTGTAATATTTATTTTGGTCTTCAATCCAGTGGTTTTCATCCCTTTCATTCTGTGCAAGAGCTTTTCCATGTGTGGTTTGCTGGCTTGTTTTCGTCTTTCTGGTTGTTTCTAAGCCTAGGTGGTCTCTTACACATGTATTTCAAACTGACGGTGGCACAGATTCCAGAAGCATCCCTGCTTCTCCCAAGTTATCCGCTGCTATCCTGCACCTGGGAAAGTACTGTGCACCCAGAAGAAGAGTCAGGAGCTCTTCCCAAAATCTCACAGACAAATCCTTCTGAAGACAGCTGTGTTCCTAAGTGCTAAAGTCTACAGTGATGCAACTGTAGATGACAATGGTGCAAGAAGCACTAGGTCATGCTTAGTGAAGGAGTAAGCATGCCCTCTGCACACTTGATATCATTTAGCTTATTTTAACCCCCTTTTGTGTCACCAGAAGCACACACAGTTCCAGTTCAACAGTTCAGGTAACATAATTTGTTGAACTGCAACACTACAGCTTTGTTCGAATTACAGGACCTCTATTTATCAACTATGTCTCTGTTTCCATTAACAAGCTTCAGAGATCCTTGCTGGACTTGTTATACCTGGATTTAAGGCATGTCATTTCTGCACAGCCAGGTGGGACCTCTACTGGATCATGAGGAAAGCATGCTACCAGCAGGCCAGCTACCAAACCCTGATGGCACTGCTGGGGAACGTGGTCTAGTCCTTCCTGCCAGCCTCCAGAAAAGTTGGCAGTCACTGAAGCTGCCAGAGGAGCAGTCCTGGCTGTTCACTGTGTTTTTGCCTAACCTCCTCTTTTCAGGCATCTGTGTTCAAATGGTAATCATGCACCATCAGCTTCTTTTCCAGGTGGGAAACAAGAATTTGGGTCCCCACAGAATGGAGCTCAAATAGACACTGTGCTCCTTCTGAGAGAGGTCAGTACTTTCTCATTTTAAGAAATGGTTGTCCAATCTCCTGGAGAGAATAAGGAAAGTCCCTGTATCACCCTATTTGCCTCATCCAAAGGGCTGATGGCTATGTATGTCCTATAGTTTGGTGAGATGCTTAGGAGGTGGGCTGATGGTGCTAAGCTCCTGCCGGAAAATTGCTGTAGTTAGATCTTTCTCCTATACAGTCCTTGAAGGTGGCAGTTTGTTTTCCCTATAGTGCAAAAATGATGCCTAACCAGTCCCATGCTCCACATAGCTTTTGTTTGCTTTAGAGGTATTGAATGGAACCTGAAGTTTGTCAGAGGAACTGTAATTGATTTTAACATGCCCTGGAGAACATGATTTACCGAAATGCAGCCATCTCACTGTGACTCAACACTTGTAACAACATATTATGATTGAGGCTGATGGTCTAGATTCAGAGGTTCAAAGACATTTAAATACAAAGCTCCCAATCAGATTAATGAGATCCTGAGTAAAACAGTGTAATCTTTATGTGTTTTATTATCGTTGCGGTGTGATTGTTAAGTTCATTTTATTGTTCCCCCATTTGCTGTATTGTTCCCCCTATTTTTATGTAAATGGTTCTGCCCTCCCCAGTTTTCCCACCATAGCCCTACCACTCATTTTGTTGCCATAGTTACTCCCGCCATTGGTTCTGTCATTCTCTGATGTTATGTAATTCCTCCTCCCCTTATTCCCATATATGTATCCTGGTTTTTCCTCCCTGGGCCCAGCCAATCACCCCCACTCCTCCCTACGTGCCAGAAGCTTCTACTCACTCGGGGTGATGATTGGCTGTGGTCCCAGGGCCCCTCCCTTACTCTGTATCTAGTGGTTTTTCCATAATGTCTGTTATGTTAAGTCCACTCCCTTTCCCTTCCCTATTGGTCTTCTGTAAATCCCTCCCTGAGACGCCTCCCCCTTTTAAAACCTTGCTTCTGCCCCCTCTCTTGGTCACTCCCTGGTTGGCTTCTTGGGACCTCCAATAAACCCAACTTTACCCCCAGAGAGTGTCCAGCTCCTTTACTCGTCTTGGCAGCAGCGAGACCCGTCCGCAGCCAGCACAGCCCGAGGCCCTTAGACGCCAAGGGGTGCTGGCAGGATTGCAGCTGGGTGTCGGCCTTCCTCAGCTAGCCAGACACTGACCTCTAAGGCCAGATACACCTCGCCGCATATTATCAAATATTGACAGATCTTTATGGCAAAAACATATGGTGTGGTTATTTGATTTAGGTCCAATTGCCTGAAAAATCAAGTGATTTCAAGAGAACTGGAAATTCATCTTGTTGCTGAACTCCTGCCAGCTGCTGAGTTACATAAGAATAAACTGTGCCACAAACACATTTATTCTAAACATAAATATCCTTAGGCCCTGTTGTTTATATTTTTCAATTTTTTCTTTGGGAAAGACAAATGCTTACATACACACACTGAGCCCAAAGGAAACAAACATAACAACAGCACAGAGAAAAATAATACCAATATCCGGTTAAGCATCTTTAAATGGCAGCTATCACATTTGCAAGCTGCTTTTTAATGATACTGGACTAAAAGTTTGGGCACACTTTTTATATTAATTACAGAAATGTTACTTGGATAAAAGCCTCTCTTACTGTCAGTAAATAGAACAGTTTTCTTGGATGTGTTAAAGACAGTATCAAAAACTGTAAACAGAATTAGATGCTGCCGTGAATGAAAAAAAAAATTTCTTTTGGTCTTCATTGCATAATGACGAAGTTTGTGTAAAACACCAACAAGAGAAGCTGATGTTCCTGAGACTAAATTCAGAACTCTAAATTACTTTCTTCATAATGAAAAGTGATCGGCTGTCTTGGATAAGGCAAAAAGGAAGGTGCATGCCCAGTGGAAGCAAGGTCAGGTGACATGGGAAGAATACAGAGATGCTGCTCATCATTGTAGGGCGAAAATGTGTGTGGCCAAGACTCAGCTGGTGTTGAAGGTAGCCAGAACTGTGGGGGACAATAAAAAGAGTTTTTTCAAATATATTAATAGCAAAAGGCAGTATGAAAATAACATTGTCCTCTTACAGGAGGAGGATGGTCATCTCACAAACAGGGACATAGACAAAGCAGAGGTGTTTAATGTGGTTTTCGTGTCTGTCTTCAGTATCCAAGAGGGTCTCAGCTGGGAGACCATTACTGTGAGAATGATCAACTCAGCTGACCCTGACATTGTGCAGGATCTGCTGCTCTGGCTGGATCCCTACCAATCTAGAGGGCCTGAGGGGATCCATCCCAAAATCCTCAAAGAGCTGGTTGATGTCACCACAAAACCTCTCCTGTTGATTTTTGAAAGATCTTGGCAATCTGGAAAATCTTAGCTGACTGGAAGCTGATGATTGTTGTCACAATTTTCAAGAAGCGCAGTAAAGAGGACCCCAGAAACTACAGGCCTGCCAGTAGTTCAGCACCATCACTTCGGGGCCTGGTAAAATTACAGAGATTATTCTGGTAGATAGTGAAAAACACCTGTCATTGGTCACAACCAGTATGGCTTCATGAGTGGAAAGTCCTTCTTAGCAAAATGATTTCCCTTTAGGAAGGATGATCCACTCAGCTGATCAAGGGAAACCAGGAATTCGATGTGATCTTTTTGAATTTTAGCAAAGCTTTTGGTATTCTCTGTCACAGGACCCTCCTGCAGAAAATGTCCAGCCCACAGCTGGATAAACACATCATGTGGTGGGTGAGCAGCTGGCTCATGGTCAGGCACAAAGGGCTGCAGTGAATGGGGTGACATCAGACTGATGTGACCTGTCACTAGTGAGGTTCCACAGGGCTTCATCCTTAGCCCTGTGCTTTTCAACATCTTCATAAATGACTTGGGCACAGGACTGGAGAGAATACTAAGCAAGTTTGCAGATGATACAGAACTAGGCCCTACAGAGAGACCTTGACAAATTATGGGACTGGGCAATTGTCCTGGTTCAGAGCAAATTTGGAAGAGGATCCCCAGTGGGGTTCCTGTAGGAAAAGAGATTCAGTCGGCCCCTCCCCCCAACCGGTCTGGGAGGAAATACCTCCTCGGAGAACATTGGAAAAAAACTGTTTATTAAACAATAAAACCTAAACAATATTAAGCAATAAACCCCCTTGCCGCTCCAAAAGAGATGACAAACTCAGAAAGTCCCTCCCCAGGTTGCAGCTGAGTTCACTCAGTCTCTGATCAGTCCCTCAGGTGCCAGAAATGCCACGGCCCAGGCCCGGTCCGGTGGGCCACAGATGCAGCTGCCAGTGTTCCCCTGGGTGTTCAGTCCAGAGCAGGTTTAAACAGGTCCAAGAAAAAGGGACAAAACCACAGTCCAGGGAACTTCTTTGCCTCAGCTAGCTAAAACTAACTAAAAGCAAAAGACAGCTCTGTGCCACTGTCTGTCCCTCTGCAGACAACAGTCAGGAGCAGGAATGTGGATGAGTGAGTGCAGTGTCTGAAAACAAACTGCTGCTTCTTCTCTCCCCCCTTCACTCTCTGGAACACGTCTTAAAGGTGCAAAACTTATTATTCAGCATTAACAGAATGAGATGATTGGGGATAAAAGCATCATATAGTCAACCCAGAACAGCAATCACCACCTGTATGAAATTCAACAAGGGAAAGTGCTGGATTCTGCATCTCAGATGGGACAACCCTGGGTGTATGGACCATCTGGGAATGAGAAAATGGAGAGCAGTGCCATGGAAAGAGACCTGGGGTCCTGGTCAAGGGCAAGTTTGAACATGAGTGGGCAGTGCCCCAGCAGCCAGGAGGGCCAACTCTGTCCTGGACTGCATCAGGCTCAGCATCAGCAGCCAGGCAAGGGAGGGAATTGTCCCACTCTGCTCTGCACTGGGGCAGCCTCATCTCGAGTGCTGGGGGCAGTTTTATGACAAAGACATTAAGCTATTAGAGAGCATCCAAAGGAGGGCAACCAAGATGGAGTAGGGACTTAAGGAGAAGCAGAATGAGGAATAGTTGAGGTCACTTGGCTATTCAGGCTGGAGAAGAGGAGACTGAGAGGAGACCTCATTGCAGTTACAACTTCCTCGTGAAAGGAAGAGGAGGAGCAGGCACTGATTTCTTCTCTGTGGTGACCAGTGACAGGACCTGAGGCAACAGGGCAAGTGTAGGCTGGATATTAGAAAAAGGTTTAAAGGTTTTTCGTCCAGGGAGTGGTTGGGTACTGTAACAGGGCCGCCAGGGAAGTTGGTCCGGGGGGTTGTTGTGGTTTGAGAGGAAGTAAGTTTTCTGGGATATGCTGTGGTCATCAACAGGTGTTCAGATTTTAATACTGGCACCTGGTGTGGCCACTGGAGACACTGGATACGCCTCTGAGAACACGGGTTAAAAAGCAGAGCATACCCGGGGTGAAGCGGCACGGCGGGAGAGGAGAAGGATCGACCTTCTCAAAACGTCCCGGCAAGCTGGCCAGCACCGCCTGCAGCCTGGGGGGCACTGTCCCACACTCGGTGTTTGGGACAGCGCCTAAGGAAAGCACCCTGCGTTATGGCAGCGATGCTTCCTTGCAGAAAGACGTGGCCGCGTTAAGACTTCAGCTAGCAGGAAATAAAAAGAGTGCTCCCCAGTCGGGGCAAGTCCAGGTTTAATGCAGACCGCAAGGAAACGAGCAACCGAAGACAGCGAGAGGGATGGGGGATGGGGGATGGGGGGGGAGGGGGGAGGGGGGAGCGGGGGGGGAAACATGCACTTATAAAGGGAGAGGGGTACAAAGGAGGAGCCGGTCCTTGGGCGAATGGGAATCCAGAGAGGCTTGGGATACAGAGGAGTGACATAAAGTAAAAACCAATGAAAACAACTTGAAGGAGGGGCCCCGGCCCCTGAACCAATCACTCTGTGCCCTAGACGGAAGTTTCCGGAGAAAAAGTGGTGGCAGAGAGTAACTGGCAGGGCACTGGGGAGGGGTTTAGAAAAAGATACATTGATTTCCAGGGAAACCGGGGAGGAGTTGAGGTAACTGACAACAGCAGGGAGGGGAGGGAGAAACCGGGCAGAACCATTACAGAACAGGGGGAATGGCACGGTCCACCTTACACAACACAACACCGGGGGAAGATCTCTTGGGTTTGGGCAAGGGAAACAGGTGAGACCCCCCCTGCCCAGCTGCTGGCTGGGCGGGGGAGGGGCAGCCATGCAGCCGGCTGAGGTAGGCCTGGCCCCGGGTGAGGTGGGCCTGGCCCCGAGGGTGGAAGGGTGGAAGAGGGCAGCCCTCCCCGCCAGGAGACAGAGAGGGAGAAAGAGCGAGCGCCTGTGCCGCCTTGAAATTTGATACAGTGTGCTGACAGCACAGCCCGGCCGGCGAAGGGGGGGGGTGCAGCGAAAAGGTGTCCGGCCGCTTGTGGGAGATTTGGGCGGGCAGAGCTCGAGCTTTTAACCCTTTTTTTTTTGGACAATGAAAACTTTGCAGAACATTAGCCTTTCCTAGAAGAGAGATAGAGATGAAATGGAAGAAGGAAATGTGCAAGTGTGAAGATCTGGGCAAGTGAAAGACGTCGGGAGAGTAGAGAAGAATCTTAGGTGGGAAGAGATGATGGAGTGGCCTTAGCTGTACTCTTCTTGTTATAGCCATGGACAGAACCATGTTTCCTGTGACACAGAGCCTGCATCCACGGGGAGGCAATGCCTCAGAGCCAAGAGGGTTCAGTGTTGGTGCCCCTCGGCCCCAGGGGGTGAAATTTAGCGGGGACAGGTGTCCCAAAAGAGAGACTGTGCCCTTTGGATCAGGACAAAGCATCCTTAAAAAGACGACCCTAAAAGTGTTGGGGGATGGGTAGATATAGGTCTAATTGTGTTTGGAACTCACGTCTTAAAAAAGGAACTCACTAGGCTGCGGCAAAATATCTAAATATGGATAACATTGTAAACAGATCAGTGAAGAGATTTTTGATTTTATTTCTAGCACATCAGTCTCAGAATACAAAAAGGAGACATGACAGCTCACTGATCTACTCCAAAAATGTCTCTCCTAGGAGGGCTCATACAGCAATACGTAAAATCATCTCAATCTAGAATTCAGCTAATCACACACAGAAAACACATATTGACAGGCATCTTATCTAATCTCACAAAGTATACGTAATCGTAGCTAAAACAAAGACTGGTTCATAGGAGACAATGAACAGAGCTCTATTCATGCTAACCTTCTAAAGATATACATTAAATAACTTTGTTGCCATCTTAAAACTAATTCTACAGAGATCTATTGTTATTTGTCACGTCTACTGCTTGGGAAACTTTTCTGCTTGCATGGGAAACTTTTCTGCTTGCATTTGCAATGCTAACAAAACTTCAGTCTGAGGCCTATACTTTTTTAACCATTTCCTAAAAACTCTCTAACCTTATGGATTCCAACATTTCCTCCTCTCTGTTTGATTTAGAAGTTTTTATTTTCTTGTCGCTTACTACTTGCGTTTCATAGCTTTATTGCAAAATTTTTGCTTATTATCTGTTGAAGACTTATTTTCACTAAACTGAAGTATTGCTATATTACAGCACAGCAACTTAATGCTGTGAAAACTTAATTTTTGAAAGAGGTATGATTTATGTTTGGCAACAGTCACAAGTTATTGTTTAAAAAACTCTGGTCGATTCTAAGGCTTTAATTTAAAACTTTCGTTCATGTCAATACTTTCATCTACTGCTTTCGTAAGATTTTGTATACTCTCTGTGCTTCTACTTCTTAATTCTCTTGCTTGAATGACAAAAACTTCTCGGACTGTTTTGTTCATTATTCGCTGAACACAACAGAGTATACAAGGTACTACTATCAATATCAGTATTAGAACACTTAATACGTAAAGACTTATCTTGCAAAGTTGCTTTAGCTAAGGTGCAAAACTCTAATTTTGAAACAAATCATTTAACTAGGAACTTCTATCTTCTTTAATTTGGGCTGTCAGATCTTTTAATTTTTGAATGCTTTTATGAATGGATTCAGAATGATCAGACAAATTCATACAACACAATTTTTTAAATTCTTCACAACTATCTCTTTGTGCTAGTAAAAGAAAATTAATGGCTGCTCTGTTTTGAAGAGTAGCATGTCTAGTACTATCAACATTGGTCAACATATCACTGATTGCGGAGGATGTGGCATTAGCTTGTTTGCTCAGCTAACATCTAACTTGATCTAATTGTCTCAATGCTACTGCTGAAGCTAATTGGGGTAAAAATATACTTGCTGAAACTCTTCTGGTGGCATTCTAAGGCATAAAATCACTTTGACAGTTCTCATCATAATGAGGAACAGCTCTCGTTCTCTTGTTTCTTTTTCATCACTGCTTTTGCAGTGGGGGTAATTATGGTGAGCATGCTAATGCTACAAGGGTCACCTTCAAGGTGAGCTGGAATGCTTTGTTAAGCTCTGTCTCTGCAGATGAACTAATACTCTTTCGGCAATTGCTGTGGATATTGATCTGTCTCTGGAAACACATCTCAACTATTCGAAACATTGCACTAAAACCTCAAATTTTTATATGCAAAATAATGAGGAGTAACACTAACTTTGGGGGATCACCTTTTCGCTAGGCACGAGTCATGAAAGTAAAACAAAAATTTATGGTCAAAGAACTAAGGATTTCTAATTCTTGAGATTCAGATGCTGTCTTAAGGAGTTTTTTGGACTAAATGTTCTAATTGAAGGAAGGACTGTTTCTATTGTCAATTCCACTTGGTTTACCATTAGATTGTTTTTTGATCAAAGGCAACTCTTTCACTGGCACACTAACCAGACAGGTTGAAAAAGGCTTTTCTGGTTCCGAATTAGACAGACATATAGTATCTGACTTAGCAGCTTTGGCTAAGGTCACGCAAACATTTGTTTTCGGTTGATCTATAGGCAAATCTGCACGACAAAAAACAATTAAAATTAAGCAAAACAAGTATACTATTTGAATTTGCTCCATCTCTTTTAAGAACTAAGTTTTGGCAGAATTCTTTCTAAACAAAAACAATAACCTAAGTTTTTACTAAAAATTAGCTTTGTTAAACAAACATTCAGCATTCAATTAGCATACTCATAAATAACATTGGCACAAAATCAGAGTTCATGGGTTCTACCGATGCACAAAGAACGTCAGGCACAAGAGGCGTCAGGCGAGACTCAGGATCTTTCGATTCGGTTCACGTCTGCGTACTTGCTTCCTCGGTTCTGGATTCAACAACAGGTTCTGAAGTGCGATATGGTTTGACGTTTTTGGCAGGAACTCACTTAATTCTAGCACCTGTGGAGATAGAAGCATACTCTTTCCCCAAATTATTAATCAAAATGGACCTTCACTTGAAAAACGTACAGAGCCTTACTCAGTCTCATCTGTGGGGTGCTCTCCGTTCCCCCTCTCTGTTGATTTAATATGTGTTTTAGGGTTTGATGTGTTTTTTTAATGATTGCTTGGTTTGTGGGAGAGTGGGGAATACTAGAAATGTGTTGAATACTTTATTTACTTAAAAATGTGGTTAATTTTTGAGATATATATGCGGGGTTATTGTCAGTTTTTACTTTTTGGGGTATGCTTAATGAAGCAAAAGTTTGTAGGAAATGATGACAGGCATGGTTGCTAGTTTCACTTGTGTGAAGGGAAGTAAAAACTGCACTAGAGAATGTGTTTATGGAAACATGAATACTCTAATGTGAGAAATAAAATATGGATTAGTTTAGGGATTATTGTAAAGTTGTAAAAAGACATGAAAGCTAACGATGTAAAGTTTTATTATTAACATTTTTTAAAATTAAACATTAACATTAGTAACATAAGTAAAATCTGTGATTAAATTAAGAGGTTGATGGAAGAGTTGAAAACTCAAATTATAGTTAAAGTTTAGGGATGAGGTTGTTTTCTTTGAAGAGTTGATGGTCTTTTTTTGAAGAATTGATGTTTTAGTCTTGAATTTTTGTTGTATTTTTGGAGTTTAGTTGTAGAAATGTTAAGTTTAGCTTTTTGGATTTTAGTCTTAATACTAGCATAGGTTTGTTGTATCTCTGTTTTTGTCGAAGTTGTGATGGGCAGATTATCTATGTAGTAGTAGAATCTTGAATTTTGGAAATTTTTGTGAATTGAGGATAAAACTTGTACAACAAGACATTAGTAGATTATATATATTATGACAATCACATCTTATGATAGGTAGAAAGTTACTTTGATTGGAATTTTTACATATGACAATCTTTTTGTGACATGACTAGCTCAGTGAGAATATTTACTCATTGTTAGTGGGTACTACAATTTGTGTTTGAGTGCGGTGGAACGTGTTGTTTCTGAAGTTTAATGACAGTGGGTTGCTATTGATGTTAAATAGTGAGTGACAGAATTTAGTAAGATGTTTTCTTTTTTGGCATTGAGGGTAAATAGAAATTTGATTTGATGTCTTACGACAATTTTTTTTAAGGTGTCTTAATTTATCACAACTAAAGTAGACAGGCTTTTTATTAGGGTTTACTTGTACAGCATTAACAGAATTCTTTCAATGTTTTTTTAAAAACTTTTCAATTTTATTTATTCGTTGTGTCAAATTGTGTTTTAATGTTTTTTTTAAAGCATTGACTTGTGAATTGGCAGCATTTTGTGAATTCATAAGTTTACTGTAAGTTGTTAGCATTTGTGTAATTGTTGGAGGCTGATTAGGCAAAGTTAAAATAATTTTTCTACATTCATTATTAGTATTTACAGAAGCAAGATTTTGAATGATATAAGAGCGGGCTTGTTCATTTGGACATTGCTTTTCAACTGCTTGAGTTAATCTATTTAAAAAAGAACTATAGGATTTAGTTTTACTTTGTTTGATCAGTGGATAAGAATTTAAATGTGAGTTAGGGGGCTCAAGTGAAAGCAAGGCTTTTCTAGTAGCATCTTTAATGTCTGTTAACACAGGCTGAGGCAGTTCAGCTGCTTGATTTTCAGGCTTATTGTAAGGTGAATCACTAGTTAATTGAGCAATATTTAGATTAGTATAATCAGTATTTGCATATCTTTCAACTAACTTGTTAAGTAGTTTTTTCTATTGTATTTTTTATAGTAGGTATTGTGAATTGGTTAAGATCAGAGAAGCTACATTTTTGCAATTAGCAGGAACTAAATTATAAGAGTTAAAAGTATGTTTCAACACACTATTAAAATAGGGAGAAGAGAATCTACTCTCTTTCAAAGCTTGTCGCAACTCTTTTATATCATGATGATCAAGTTTTTCATATTTTGGATTTCTATTATTTTTTCTATATTTTACTGGTAAAGTAAGATATTGTTCTCTTAAATTTGAATTTTTTTCTAGTTTCTGATTAATGTATGACTAATCAGGTAAATTCAATGGAAAATCAAAATTGTCACTTTGATCAATGACAGATTGATTTTTACTTCTAACTAATACATTTTTTGATTCTGAAAAATCACTAAATTTAAACTTTCTAGGCACTCTGGCTAAATCTAAATTCTTGACAGGGACACTGTACTTTTGTTTAGGAGTTTTGCTAACTCTGGGAACTCGGCTAGTTTTGGGAACTCGGTTAGTTCTGGGAACTCGGCTATAAAAGGCAGGGGTGGACTCTCGCAAACAACACACTTCTTCTGAAGCCCGGCCCAAAGGGGCCGGGAGGGTGGACTCTTACAAACAACACGCTTTTTCTGAAGCTCGACTCAAAGGGGCAGGGACAGAGGTGTGCTCTTCTCTTTTGGGAACAGTGCTATTTAACTTTGAGTTTGATACTTTACTACAAGTTTCACATTGTCTCTTTGTTAAGAAAAACTCAGCTTGAGAGTTTTCAAATCTAGGTTTTAAACTTACATGGTTTTGTTTTAAAGTACAAGAATTAGGATCATGGCATCTTAAAAACTCAACTCGTGTTTTTTCAGGTTTTTGAGAGTTATCTATTTTTTCAAAGGACTCTACTCTTTGAATTAAAACTAGGTTTTTTTTTCTCTGTATTTTTAGATTGACAACTACTAGAACAACTATATTTTTGCTTAACTGAAAAAGAGTTCTCTGGAACTGCAATTTCTCGAATGGAAGTAGCTACTTCAGCTTCTACTCTAGGCTTAACAGAATCTCATTTAGGTTTCAGTGTCTCTGTGTAAACAATTTTAGGAAGTACAATTACTTTTTTATTTTCATCTTTTACACACTTTGTCTTATCTCTCTTACAATAGTCACATATTTTTTCATTAATAGAACAACGCGAAGAAAAGTCTGAAAGGGTCTCATTTTTTCTCAGCGAGAGAGAAGAAAGATTTTGTTCAACAGAGTTCAAAGCATTAGTGTCAACATTTGAAACAACACTTGTTACATTCTCTGATACATATGCGGTCTCTGGTTTACTGGAATTTAAAGAGACAGAGCTAGAAGCTTTGTTTTCTGAGTCTAAGTTGATCTTATTATTATCAGTTTGTTTAAAACACTCTAACAGAGCTCTGCAAATTGGCATAAGTTCTCTTAAGCTTTCATCTTTTTTGAGAGAGACTAGATTATAGATTCTCCAGTTTATCTGATCTCAAAAATGGAAAGTAAAAGTAGAATGCAAGTTCAAATCTTGAGTATTCGCTTTAAGCCAGATAAGTAAGTTTTTAAGCTCAGGTTTTGAGACTGCAGAACGAGCTTTCTCTTGTAACATTGTTTTTTTATACAGTCTCTCGTAACATCTAACTTTTGATAACTTTGTTCTTATTTTCGTTTTCTCGTTACCCAAGCCTCTCTCGAGAAAAATTACTTACAAATTTCTTGGCTTCGGCGGGAGAGATGTTACTGTCCTGTTGATCAACACTTGAGTCTCCGCGGCTGGTACATCTACGATTTTTCTTTTTTCTTCTATTCTACGTCCTCAGACGGGGCACCATTTGTCGGGGGATGGGTAGATATAAGTCTAATTGTGTCTGGAACTCACCTCTTAAAAAAGGAACTCACTAGGCTGCAGCAAAATATCTAAATATAGATAACATTGTAAACAGATCAGTGAAGAGATTTTTGATTTTATTTCTAGCACATCAGTCTCAGAATACAAAAAAGAGACATGACAGCTCACTGATCTACTCCAAAAATGTCTCTCCTAAGAGAGCTCATACAACAATACATAAAATCATCTCAATCTAAAATTCAACTAATCACACACAGAAAACACATATTGACAAGCATCTTATCTAATCTCACAAAGTATACGTAATCGTAACTAAAACAAAGACTAATTCATAAGAAACAATGAACAGAGCTCTATTCATGCTAACCTTCTAAAGATATACATTAAATAACTTTGTTGCCATCTTAAAACTAATTCTACAGAGATCTATTGTTATTTGTCACGTCTACTACTTAAGAAACTTTTCTACTTACATGAAAAACTTTTCTGCTTGCATTTGCAATGCTAACAAAACTTCAATCTGAAGCCTATACTTTTTTAACCATTTCCTAAAAACTCTCTAACCTTATAAATTCCAACAAGAAGCAGCTCTGGTCCATGTGCAGTGGTGAGAGCACTGGACATGGAAGGAAGATGTCACCATGGCAGATGTTCTCCGAGCGGTGCCACGAGTGACACAGAAACCCAAGAGGTCTCAACGGTGTTTCCATGGGAAGCATATGGCACAAGAGGGAATCCTCACTCCTTGATGAACTGAGAATTGATTATCTAAAGGGTGGTGATGGACCAAGAGTTGGTGATTTAGGGGATGGATGTATTGGAAATTTGGTGGTGGGAGGAGGAAATGTTTTTGGAAAGTTTCCATTTCCATGTGTGTTTCTTGTTACTTAGAGTTGTAGTTTAGTTAATAAAGTTTTCTTTTCTTTATTTCTAAGTGGGGGCCTGTTTTCCTTATTGTTGGTCACATCTCACAGCAGACACCAGGGAGCATATATTTTCATGGGGGCACTGGCATTGCGCCAGTGTCAAACCATGACAGGGGTACCTGACAGACTTCAAGTTCTGTTTGTCTGACAGAGTTCAAGAAGCATTTGAACAATACTCCTGGGCACACAATGTGATTATTTGGAATGGTGCTCTGCAGGGCTGGAGTTGATGATCCTTGATGGCCCCTTCCAAGTCAACATATTCTATGATTCTGTATTTTAATTGCTGAACAGTTGCAATATTTTGAAAGAGGAGAATCCTTTACAAAAATAATTTTGTATTTGTTTAGACTCATTCTATTTCCATCCTCCTGTTGTCTCCTCTCTCCTTACCAGTGGAAATCGTAGCTCCAGCATGGAAACCTCAACAGATGGCAGAACTTCCCTTCTGCCCTATGGCATCTTCAACAAGGATTCACACACTTATCACTTGCTTCTCCTCCCATTTCCTGCTTCAGCAGAATGGAGATGAGAATTGGAAGTAAAAAGGTGAAGATCACAGGTAAGAACAATTTACTGGAAACAGCAATGAGATAAGAAAGCAAAAAGTAACTGAAATAAAATACTGAAATAAAATAAATTTTAAAAGTATACAAAAAAGAGGGTGATTCACAGGCAAAAATGCTCACTGGAGATCCCAAGACAATGAAACTGGCAGATGTCTTCCCTCAACCCACCAAGTTTGTTTGACCAAAACCCACACAGAAGTCCAAAGAATCCCTTCCCTCTGCCACTGCAATGACCTGAGGTGGTATAGAGTAAACTCTGTCTCCTGGCCAAAAGTAGGACAGTGGGGCAAAAGGCTTTACCTACAGCTGGAAAGCATGGCTTTGTACTTCAGCCAAGCTCACCTAACAACGTGCCCCTTCTAGAAGAGGTGCTAATAATCAAGCTGCACCTAAGCTCCTTTATCTGTCAAACCAAGTGATCATCTGCCAGCTGAGCTAGAGAATGAAGCAAAAATATTAATTTCTTTTAAATCACAGACTTGATTTCCCACACATTGGCTAATGGAAGTGACTCCCATATCACACTTAGGTACAGACCTAACTGTGGTGTCCACTCAAAGCTGATGCCATCAAGAGAGATTGACCAGCTCTAAAAATCTGTACACCAGGAATAATTTGTACCATAAAAGCAGCAGAACTCCTTTCACTACCTGTGTCTTGTCAGGGAAATGTAAAGTACAGAAGTAAAATCACTGTTCTTAATGGTATATTGACTTATTGTAGCAGATAATATCTTCCCTGCTGTCATTTCTCACCTCTTGCCTATCATGGTTCAATATGATGTAGTCCTTAAAATGCAGAGCAAAGCCTCAGAAACAGGGGTGGTCAGAATCTTGATGACTCAGTTCAAACATTTCTCAACTTCTTTGACTGTTAGGAAAATGAGCAGAGAACAGCAGGACAACACTTTCCTCTCAACAAACTGTGAAATAACTTGAAATGAGACTCATTTGGAAGAAAGAATTTATGCATTAAAGTGTTATTTTAAATTTTGTGGTTAAACTTGCGTTTCTCTTGGAAGTTTAGTTTCCGTCCTTTGATATTTTTGCATTGCATCTATCCCCTAGTAGTCCCTCATGTTAGAGCAGCTCACTTGCTTCTGGCTGATTACTTGGTGATCTTTTAGGAAATGCCTGTAACTCAAGAAAATAGAATTATTTCTTGCCTGCCAAGCCTTTCTGTGGTCTGTGTATTTCAACAAGGTGATGTTAACAACCTATCATAGTGACAAAACCTTCATCCGATTCATTAAACCAACTTATGACATATAAGGGGGATAAGAAGGAAAAAATGTCACCAGGATCAAACTTGATATTTAAACTTTTTAATAAGGCAAACCCGAATGACATTCTTAAGGCAGTTCCATGTTGCCATCTTAACATCCACACCAGATCAGTTAAATTGCAAGTTGCTATTGGTAGCCATGGTATGTTCAGAGAGGTTGACAATTATGTTGTTTTGAAGATGTCCCAGTCTTAGCAGATGGTATTTATGTAAAGTGAGGTGCTGGATTTGCCTTTAATTTCCTTGCAGCACTTGCTATGGTGTGCTGGTTTTAACAACTAGCAGGGAAGTAAATTTCAAACAAGCCCCACCCTTTTGCCCCACCCATTCCAATATTGGAGGAACAATGAGGAGAAAATATAAGTTGGAATAACAATTTGCTAAATTTGTGATAGCTGGTGCAGTATTAATGGCAAAAAGTTTATAAAAGAGAGAGGCACCCACAAAAAGTTATTCACCATTGGGAACAGAAAAAGAGGCTTCCCAAAAGCAGCGCTGCTCACGTGGTTTCCAGACAAAGGCAATACATTGAAAGAGCTCTCATGGCTTAAAGTCCTTTCTGGACACCAAGTCTGAAAAAGCCCCAAAACAAACTATAATGAACTGGGACAAAACAACCCCCTTGGTAGCTAGATCACCTGTGTTGGGCTGCCTGCTGTTTCTCTGGACCAGTGTGCTTGGGTGAGCTCAGCAGTGCTCGCCCAGCTTGACTCAGTGCTGGGGGCACTCACTCTGCTGGGCTTGAAGGGGAGGGAGGGCTGGGGGCAGAGGGGAGGCTGGGGCCACCAGCTGATCCCAACACCTCTCTGGAGAGAGTCAGGCAAGAAGGTGAATTTCTGGCTCTTGGTTCTTTCTGATGAAATTTTGTCCCCACCAATGATTAAGGTGGTGTGAAATTAAAGAGCCTGAAAAGCCCCAACCCTTTTTCTCTGTAACCAGGATATATGGTTGCAGTTTTTGTATCAATATCAGCTCCAGCTTCCATTACTGGCAGCCTCTGTTCTGTAGAGATACCGTGGTATATTCCTCAAGGAATGCAAGGTTCTTGTAGCATTCCCACTTGCTTCAAAGGCAGCTCAGCAGGGCCCGCCAGACCTCTTAAAATAGCAAACATGCAAGAATGGAACTCCTGATTACCAGTAAAAGCAAAATAAACAAAAAGATGCACTCTGGCTGACTCTAATGTCACATTCTTAAGAGAAGGTATCATGCTGTTGAAAAAGTCCCAGGATATTTTAAACTGGTTTTATTCAGAAGGAAAACATGATGAATAACATGCAAGGATATTCACTTAGACCATGATTCATGAATTGCCCAAGTGAAAGCTGTGATAATATTCATCAAGGATGGTGAAAAGATAAGGATATCTTTTTTACTTTATTATTATTTTATTTTTATTCCAAACTGTTATATTTTATTTTTATTCTGGCTTCATTTGCACAAAACTAGCTTCATTAAGAAATCTTTCCAACAAAGCTTTTCTTAAACAAACCGTCTTTTTGCCAGCTTCTATCAAGATAAATATTTTCTCCTTGTTCTTAAGGCAAACCTTCCCTCTCCCTGAGACTCTTGCAATGTGACAAGCCTGCATAATCCACTATATGAGAAGATCTCAAATATAATTTGCATGATGCTGAGCAGCATAAAATGACATTTCAGGCAGAAGTATTTGAAACATTCTGAAGAGTAGATTTTGTTTTTCAGCCAGAGGAGGCTTGCAATGAGCCAAAACCAGAAGAGAGCGTTAACATTTAGGTGAATAATGACAGTGATGGTAATGGAAAAGGGTAAGGTATGAAAGGAATGAACAATTATGATAATTTTGTTTGTTTCTCAAAAGATGAGATATTGTGGATGACAGAATACAAACATGCTTCTGCAAGTAGTTATTCCTCTATTTCCAAGTAACCTATTACTTGTCATACATGCATATTTATAAAAAAAAGTCTGAGTCTATTTTCTTATGTGTTTGCAATAGCACATGAATTAAAATAGCACACAGATTTGAAAAATAAAACTTTCTTCTGTAGATGTAATAGGTAATGATACTCAGTTGCTGCTGTAGCTGACAGTAGACATTACTGAAAACAGACCACAATGTAAAATAACATCTCTTGACAGACTCATGTACATAATATCTTTAGGTATTCAGAAAAAACACAAAAAAACCCCCCAAACAGTTCACCCTTCTACATCGCAGACCTTAAGAAAGCAAACACTTTGATAGAAATCTATCCATGTTTTAAGGACTTAAGAACTGTGATTTGGATGGCTGGAGCTCCTACTTGACCTCAAGCTTTCTCTGACAACTCGACCAGGATGCTTACTGTCTCATCAGTTTCATTTGTAAAAGGAGATGATCCCTGTTTCACATTTTTATATTGCAGGCTTAGGGATGAGCAGAGGGAGAGCAGCCCTGTGAGAACTTGGGGGTGCTGGTGGGTGAGAGGCTGGACATGACCCAGCCATGGGCACTCCCAGCCCAGAGAGCCAAACGTGTCCTGGGCTGCATCCAGAGCAGCGTGGGCAGCAGGGGAGGGAGGGGATTCTGCCCCTCTGCTCTGCTCTGCTCTGGGGAGAGCCCACCTGGAACCTGCATCCAGCTCTGGGCTCCCAGCACAGGGAGGACATGGAACTGTTGGAGTGAGTCCAGAGGAGGCCATGAAGACAATCAGAAGGCTGGAGCACATATTCTCTCCTACAAAGACAGGCTGAGAGGGTTGGGGTCGTTCAGCCTGTGAACAGAAGAGTCCAGGGACACTTTAGAGCAGCCTTCCAGTATGTGAAGCGGGCCAACAGGAAAATAGAAGGACTTTTCACAAGGGTGAGCGACTTTAAACAGAAAGGGTATAGTTTAAGACTAGATATTAGGACAAAAATCCTTTACTGTGGGGGAGGTGAGGTACTGTAACAGATTGCTTCAGGAATCTCTGGATGCCCCATCTCTGCCAGTGTTCAAGGCCAGGAATATTGAGAAACCTCGTGTAGTAGAAGATGCTCCTGCTTGTGGCAGTGGAGTTGAAACTAGGTGATCTTTAAGATCTCTTGCAACTCAAATAATTTTATGGTTCTATGATTCTATGATATTTGGTTGGCAGAGTTTCTGACACAACAAGCAAACTCCATGTTGTCAAATGAAGAGTCCCATATGAATGTGACTTCTAGGGAGGTTCACCATGTCATATAACACCTTAACCTAGGATACAGCTGAATAATTAAACTTTTCAATGGAAGTCAAGAAGAGAGTCAAAATGAACAGTGGCAGTAATATATTTTAAGATAATATTTTTTACACTGTTCAATCACCATTGTATCTTTTCCTTACAGTATGAATACATAATGCTGATCTATCCTACACCATTGCCATCCCAGCAGAAACCTCTTTGACCCTGTCAGCCTAGGCTGCAAGATCAAAACCTGCTGTTGCTGCCCAAGAAAATCCCAGCCCAGTGCATTGAAGAACAGTTACTAGACCTACAGGGGTAGCAGCTGTCTCACCAAGAACTTTCACGAGCCTGGCAACAGCAGCAGCTGGCTGCCAGAAGAAAACAGCAGGCATTTTTCATTCATGCAGGCTCATTGAAATGGGCCTTTTCTTTTGGCTTGTACAAGTCTCTGGACATGTTATTTGCTACAGATATTTTGCCAGATCCATTCCTGCAATTTGACTCACTGAAAAAGGTGTTTATTTCTATTAGGAATGGTAGTGGCCAAATTCTTACCACAGCTGGATATGGTAGAGTGGTCTTGTTTTTTCTCTCTGCTTCTCTACCCTTTATGGTTCCAGTTCAGTCTGGAGAAAGTGTACGGAATATTGGGAAATCATGGAGTACTTTTTCAGAGGTAATCATCATGCAAGCCAGGACAGAATATATCCTCTGAGATCTTCAACTGATGTAGCTTGTACTCATTTGACTTATAAATTTGGCTCTGCAAGAGGAAAATAGATAGATTTCAGGCTGTCTTATTTAATGGAAGCCCACTGACAACTTTGAGGGCGATGTTGGTTTTGTTCTTTTCCAGTGCAAGGCCAGACCTATATTCTACAGATAAAGGTTGACCTGCAAAACTCCTTTCCCTGTGAAGTCTGAGATTTTGTCTACAGAGGGGAGTACTTCAGACAAAATGTCATAGCATAATTTTATCTATCTTTGTGCTATCAGTCTTGAAATAAACTCTGTTACCATATAGGTTTATTTCAGGGAATAAAATAATGCAAATGTTAAAAAAGACCTAGTGTGCTTGAAAGCTTATGTATTTTTCCAACTTTATCAGTTGCTCTAGTAACAGACATTATCATTCTTTTTCCTCCACAAACCATGCCTTGTTTTTTTCCTTACTTTCTTTGCTGTTGAAAATGTACGAAGAGCAGGAGATAGTTTGAAGGGAGATTAGGTGGCTAAAGTACTTCCTTCATATATATATATTTTTTAGCTGGGCCAAATGCATTCCACTGATGCAGTATGCCATTTAACATTTCTTTCTTTTGCTGTCTCTTAGTTGATTCTCTTTCTGCTCAGCAAGTCTTAGTCTTGTTCGGATATGTGCACTGACTGCTTTTATACTAATGTAGCTATTATTGCCACAATACTCAGGGCATTTGAGTTCCAAGGAGCATACAGATTTATTGTATAGCTTTGATAGGTACTGTAACACAGTTATGTTTGTTCCAAATTTTTGGCTAGTCTTTACTGGGTTAAATTATCATATTCGCTGTCAGAACCAAGAGCCACCTAAAGAGACTTAATTTGTGGCAGAAACAGTCAGAAAAAGTAAAAAAAAATCCATCTGTATAAAAAATCTATTTGTAAAACTAAGCCATAAATTCTCTTCAAGGCCTCAATGCTCTTTTCAGCTGCACCTACACAAATGGTGTAGGCAAGTACATCTTTGCTATGTCTGCCCTTGCTGATGGCAAGACACAAACCAGCTCTCTTCCAGGAACTGAATAGTCTCATTCAGCATATGTACAGCTCTGAGCTAATGCATTTAAATGGTTCTGGCCTGCAGCCAGCAGTAGGCACACAAGTGAAGCAGACGTGACCGTCTGTACCTGTCTGTGCCTCCAAAAGTAGAGTCCTTATCATTGTTTCCAGCATTCATGGTATTGAACACTTGCTAAAACCATCAAAATATTCTCTTTGCTCTTGATGTACCCAGCTGCATGTCAATTAATCCAGCAAAGGAAAGCAGAACAATGCCTGCAGCAAGCAGTTATTTATTTCCCACGTCTTACTCTCCATTTTTTTCCACTTATACTCAGCTGCATCAGCTTAATTCACTGATTATTATTTTTTGTTTTATCTAGATTTACCCTCAGCTATTTCCTTTATCATATGCAGGATGCTAAAGGCTACGTTTATTTCAATTTTGCTCACCCTCAGACAACTATCCTTTCAGTGGACATTGCTGCAGGTAAAGTTGAGCTTGAATTAAAAGGCTGTTGTATACAATGCCATGGCTCAGACATTTATGTTACCCTCTTGTTCAGTAATGTCCACCGGGCTTCTCTGCCTAGCAAATTTGTTTTAAAATTTACTTCAAATTTCTGCCAGAATGCATTTTTCATTTAGTTTTTCCCCCAAATCATATTTTTGTTCAGTGGTGTGATACTTGCCTTGCATGGCTCATGCCCTACTGTCTGTGTCAGGAAGTCCCTGCAAAACTTGACATAGGGAGCTCTCAAGAAATGCAGTGAGTCATATTAGAAAGAACATCTGGTTCTAGAAGATCATAAGACAAGGCAAGCTTGACTTTTTGAGTCAGTAATCCTGTTACAGGTATGCACAGTCTTCTTTGATTCACAAGCAAGGGCTTCAAGACCTTTGCAATGCACTATTTGTGTAGAGGTTGCTGTAAGCTTAACATATGTTATATTAGGTCACAAAACTTCTCACTGTAAGACTTCTCTACCCTACATAAGCAGGATGCAGGGGACAAATGTAAATAAGAATTGAAGTCTTGTGGTCTGGTCATGGAAGAAGCAAGTGTGACAACTGAAAAATTTCTTATCTTTCTAAGTGGATACTTCAGTCTTGGAAACTGATCAGAAAGGACTCACAATCATTAACTTTAAAAACCATACTCAGATGGTAATTTTTTCCTTCAAGCCTAATATCCCTAGTTGAGGACCATTTCAAGAACCAAGTGTTCACTGACCACGGGAGATGCGAGGCACTGATGCCAGGTGTATCTGTCATGGCCACAGGGTAAAAACTGACTGGTCTGTTCCAAGCAACGCTATGTATCTAGCAGGATGAAGCAGAGAGATTCTTGAGGAAGTATGCGCCATTTCCAGAGCAGAAGTAATTCAGTTTCTGCCTAACAGCCTTGTACCTGTCATTTTTATAGCTCAATTCCTCTGAATCTCAGAAAAAAAGTGACTGTGTATCCCAGCTTGTACTCTGACATGACGGAGGTTTAAGGGTTATTTAGGTAGGATGTAAAGATCTTCTAAGAACCCCAAAGTGCCATGTTTCTGTACCATACATGTATTTTCTCTGAATGATACATTGGCTAAGGAGACCTAGACCAAGACCAGGAACTTGGTAATATGTACAGCAGAGGGGGATAAAGAGAGCAGGGATGGGGAGGGGACACGAAGAAATAACACGGGCCCCCAATTTGCCACCCCAGTCAAACATTTCTTGCCTACAAGCAAGGTTGGAGAAGTTCTCCTCGGCCTGTCTGAAAGTGGCAGAACAAGGCTTTGCTGCATAGTTTTATCTGCCCCTGTATAGTGTGGAAAAAGGTAGTGATAGATATATTGAATGCAACCCGTACTGGCAACTCTGTTCTTGGGAGCTCCTGGTTGTTTCATATGTCTAAAGCTGTTCCATAGGTCTAGCAAGCAGTGGTCATAGTTGGCTTCCTGATTACTCGAAGAGTTTGCATTTCTGCACCTTTTCATGAATGCCATTTGAATGCCATTCAAGCATTTCTAAACCAAGTGCATGGGATCAATTAAAAAATATGTAACAATTGTGTCATATGAACTTTTCTTCTAAGTATTTCTCATCTAACATTTTTCAGAGCACTTGGTCAGTCTTACAGCAGTCTGTCAGGTTATCATACCTGCTCATCATAGGGGAGTTCTTTCATACTCAGTTTGACCTGATTTTGATGTACAAATCAAAATTCAAAGAGACTGCCTCAAGTGCTTGCAAGTAAGTGATAAGAAGCAAGAAAGATATTAAAAGAAACAAACAAACGAACAAAAACCGACAAAAAAAAAAAACCTCCAGGTTTTTGGGCTGCAGCTGATCTCTTAATTACCTTTGGTCATACTCTGGAAAGGAAGAATATACTTCCAATTTATAATTGTCTTTCTCCACCCACTTCCAAAGAGAGAAAAAGCCACGTGGGGAGATATTGCAGAGGGATTATGGAGGTTTATCATGCTACCATTTTTCAGGAGCTCAGTCCTGTAATGTCATCAACACACACTGCTTTTGCAATTTCAGATATAGTAAAAGCACTTGCCTGGTTGGAGCCCTTCTATGATCAGGAATGTCCAACAAATTTGAGGAAAGAAATGAGGAGTCTGAGGTGTCCTTTGGATCATTTATTGCACTGAAGGCTTCTCTCAGAGAGGAGCAAGATAGTAGCAAGGTTCAGTAAAGCAATTCCTTATAAAGAAAGCAGAAAGGATCAAATTTGACAGGAGAACAGCAAACAATAAAGGTTTTCAGAAGGAATATTGTGGCAGTCAAGACACACAGAGCTTAAAAAGTATTAAAGAAGAATTGTAAAAATGAATGTATCATGCAGTTAGTGCTCCTTCAAGTGTGGTATGAAACCGGACAGCCTATTACAGCAGCTCTAAAGACACAGACAGTACCACTTTGTACAAGTCAATGCACTAATTTGCTACTTACTGTCTTCTACCACATACCCTGTATTCCACTTCAGCAATGCTCCTTGACTGTATTAATCATATTCATACTGATTCTCTCCCTCTTGCCTTTTAGGCTCTGTGTCCTTGTCTGATGAAGATCCACACTGCCCCCCTCAAAGACTCATTGCCCAAGGAAACATGCAGTACCCAAGACAAGGCAGTGACTCATCTAATCCCTGCTGGTGCCGGCCTGCTTTGGAAAAGCATTGTGTCTGTGTGGCATAACAGAGAGGAGATGCTACTGCAGAAATGCCTCAGACAGGCCAGCACTCCTGGTCCAGGTCACAGCCTAGGGCCTCAGCAGTCATCTCATCCTCCCCATTGTGCAAGACCAGCACTGCACATCACTTAGTTCCCTGGTCCTGGGATCACGCTATAATTTTGACTTATTAATTAGAACTATAGCAAACTTTACATCAATACTGCGTGTGGCACCTTGGAGGGTACTGAGGGTCTTAAACCCAGAAACAATATTATTTCTTTTATAAAACCAACAAAAAATCCCCCAAAATATCAGAGCTGGCGTCATGAAGATTCATTCCTGAGTCCACAGGAATGAATCGTCCTGCTGTGTTCCTTGCCTAAATATGTAAGGTCAATCCAGCTGTTACCAGTGGGGCAGAAAGGAGATTTCTTCTAGAACAAAATGCTAGGGACTTCTATATTTTTTTTAGTGCCTTCCAGCACAGATCATCTGCTAGGACCATCTGGATGTCATGAGTTCAATGAATTTCCTCTGTTAAAGGTAAACTTGGCTGTTGTAGAGTGGCAGATGCTTTTTCTATTTGTGGCTGATATTGCTTGCATTTTTCTATTGACAATAATCTGTGATAAAAATTTTGTTTGGCTTCACCTGACCTTCTCCATTCTACCCTTTGCCAGAAGGATTTAAAAAAGAATAATTTGTAGAACTCTTTAGGAAAGGTGAGCCCAAGAAGAGCCTTTACTCTCCACCACTCATTTTTTTATAAAGCACACTCAGTCCCAAAGACAGAATAAAGAAATTATAATGGAGATTTTCTATTATTGGTGCCCTTCTTTCAGTGAGACTTCCTGTTTGTGGTAGTCTATTGATTGACTTTCAGGGCACCTGAACAGCTAACAACTCTGATTACCCTACAGTATTCCCAAGGAATAGGGGAGGGCATGGACAAGTGTCTGGAGTCTGTTCTTAATAAAAAGTTTGAATGCATCCTCTGGTATTTATGTTGCAGAGGATTCACAGAGATTTAGTGATGCTTGAAGCAGTCATTGGAGAAAAACTTGGGCCATATTTGAAACACCCACCACCAATGTCTCATTTACATATTGCATTTACTTTTCTCTTGTGAGGAAGCTGGGATTTGACAGCTGTCAAGAGCACAAGGGCTGGGTCATTCTGTGTTTGTTGGAGTTTAAGCAGTATGGATGGCACAGGCAACTGTTCTGAGCTCTGTTTTCCATGTGGTGTCAGTGGGGCCCTGCAGACAATTGCTCTGTAGGGAATGGGCATGGACTGAAAGAGCTGGGCTAGCAGGAACATGGCTGGGGCTGTTTGACAGTGTTGGCTTTAGTGTAAGTATCTACAAGAAGCCAGTGCAGTTGGCTTTATACTGATGAAATAAACAAGTGTTCATTCACTGGTTTGTGCTTTTAGAAGCACTACAGACTAAATGATCTAACTTATGATTTTCCACACAGAAGTCTATGACAGGCCAAGCAGTTAAAGAGGGCCAATACCCTCACTGATGATATTCAAAGATATAACAAGTCTCTGCTGCAAGAAGTGAATGCAGATGGGAGATGTTCAGCATTCCAGGTTGAGTCCTTGACACATCCTTTACAAGTCTGAGACACAGTCCACTAATGCTTGAAGTTAACTTCATGGGAACTATAATCTCAACCATGCACACTTAGTACTTTGTAGGAGCAGGGATCCCATTATTTACTCCATCACAAAGGCCTTTGTAAATTATAAGTGCACAGGTTTTAATACAGGCCACAAAACAGGTGCAAGGTAGTCTGTTAGATATTTTTGAACTTGTAGAACTTTGTCTCCTTAGACCACATGTGATTCTTGTGCTTTGAGCAAAGGGGTTTGCAGATCCATGAGAGCAAATTGCCCTGAGCCCCCAACTCAAACAATTAAGCAGGAAGGGCGACAAAGGAGGAGAGCAGGACCTACATTTCCTTGCCTGTAAACAAAGACTGTGGAAGCAGGGGAAAAAAATAAAAAAAGGACAAGAAAAGCCAAAGTTGTATTTAGAACACTTGAAACAAAACCTCACCATTGAAAGGGAAGAGGGGTGACAAAACATGATGGTTTTATCACAGTCTGCTGATCTCTCCACATACACCCTTTTATCTTCCACTAGGCTTCAGGAGCATTCTGACCTAAGTTCTATTAGGCATTTAGCTTCCAGCTTAGAAACATGATGGAAGAAGCATACCACAGGAAAGTAGTTTTGCTTCTGTGCTTTTCTTCATGCTTACTTTCAAGCGCAGGTTTTAGTGTTCTGTAATAATGTGTTGTCATGAAAACAGCAGTCTGCCTTAGTCTCTCTGATATGCTGCTGGTTGCTCTTTTAGCTATGTAACAGCATGTTCCATCTTAGTTTGCTTTGAAAGACTAAGGAGGTAAGCTGTTCCAGGATGCTGTATATTTAAATAGTAGGCTATTGCATACAATGCAGAAAGGTCATCTAAAGTGAAAGCATTTCTACTATTTGTGCGATATAGATACTGGTGTACCATTGGAAATGTTGCAGAAGGACTTTCCTCTCCCTACAGCATCTGTGTTCTTACCTTCTATGCTGGGAGCAGAAATGCTGAGGAAATGACTCTTGGCCTAGCACAGTCCTATGCCAGGTTTTGGGGCTGTCACACACCCCTTCCATGTGAGTGTGGGGTACATGTAGGGTCTATTATGTACAATGCATAAGGAAGCCATGCAACTGCCCTGCTATGACATTCATGGCAGGGCTTTGTCTGTGCCCAGCTGTCTGGCATACTGCAAAGGAGGTGTGTGTTTGTGAGTGCCTTAGGTGAAGGAAACTCCCCTTCTTCTTTCATTCCAGGCAGGCAGGCTGAGGTAATAATCTCTGGCAAGACAGGCTGCTGTGGATATGTGTGTAGATGTAGCATGGTTACTTTGGGAGTTCAGAAATAAAATAATTCAGCAGCTGTTAGAGAATAAACTTTTAATGAAGGTTACTGGCATATGAGCTGGAAAACCTCCAGTGCTCCTCCCCATGTAGTTGTAAGCCTGAGTATGTCTCCTCCATTCCAGAATGCAGCTGAATGGGCTAAAGATTTGATCAGGAGCACATAATGAGCTTTTAAGGAGGAGTCTCTAGCCATGTCTGTTGGATGTCTTTGGCAATGCTAATGTGCCAGCATCTCTACTTAGCTTGCTCATGTCTCTCTGAAACATGGATACCATTGGAAAGTTTTACTATTTACTATTTGCTTGCTGTTTTCTATTGTCTCACCAATAATAAAAAAAAGTTTAAAATTTCCCAAATCTATATATAATTTAAATCTCATAACTGATTATACAGTGGTTGTCCCCGATAGTTCTATTTCCAAAAACATTTTGCTTTTCTAACAAACTTTTATCCCAGAGAGTTCATGATGAAAACTAAATTATGGACTTTGTTTCATCTTGTTATGTTTAGTTTCCATCTTCCTTGGGTTTTCCTTAGTTCAGAAAACCTGCCAAAAAAGATGGTGGATGTGATTTCTGTTCCAGGGAAGAAAAAGAAGAAGAACTTTTTTGTTCTGACAAGAAAGGTATCACAAAAATTGTGTTTCATGGCACACGTGAAAGACAGCGTGCCAGCCATCCATTGAGAGCTGGTTTAGATTAGAGATTAGGAAGAAATTCTTTGCTCTGAGGGTGGTGAGGCAGAGAAGCTGTGTACAAGGCCAGGCTGAACGGAGCTCTGGACTACTTGGTCTAGTGGGAGGTGTCCCTGCCCATAGCAGGGAGGTTGGAATTAGATGGTTCCTTCCAACCCATACCGAGCCATTCTATGATTCCGTGATTTTATGATGATATGGCAGTTGCAATTATTACTTTATCAAGTGTGAGTTGCTCTTTTTATTATAGTTGGGTTTTTTTATTTTTTTTATTAGCTGTGCCAGCTCCAAGAATCTGGCTTTGTAAGAAAAAAGGATGAGATAAAGAAATATTCTTCTTTATTTGTTTGATAATATTAAGTCAGTTTTTAGGCTGTATTTATGACACTCTTTCCACAGACAGCCTTTGAATCAGATGCACACAGGTAAAAATATTGTGCATATTGTCATATATTTTGATATAACTGCTGGTTTAATGTGATATAGTGGACAACAACCACTGCCAAGGGATATTTTATGTTTTGCACATCACATTAGAAAGCAAAGTGAAATAAGGAAAGTACTTTTCCAAATTTTGCACAACTTTCTGAGTTTTTATTGGATTTTTCATGGTCAAATATGATCATATTTAATTCCCTCAGCATAGCTTCATTTACTTGAGTTGATAAGTCATAAAAATGGACATAGGAATTAACATACTTCTAAGAGGAACAGAGTAGTTCACAGTGAAATCAGCTATGCTTTCAGGCTGCCTGCAGACAGAGTAATTCTTGACACTACTACTAGCGTCATATATACACACGAGTCAGAGCAAGAAATTGCATTCATATCATGAAGTTTAAACATGTCATAAACCACAGGGTCTCTGTGGGGTATTTATCCTTAGCATGAGAAGAAACTGCTCTCATGTAGGCTGCCTTAGGATCTAGAGACACTTTTTGCTTGACCTAAGGTTACCAGCTTGGAGTAATCAACAGACTTGCTGAAAAACAAAGCCAGAGACAAATACCAGGAAAAGGCTAGCACAGTCTGCATATTTTTTCTGACCTGCAGTACAAATCCCCAGATAGGTTACTTTTAATAAATTCTCTGTGATGTGCAATTTGAGAGATATAATCCAGGTCTTTAGTGGTAAAAAGAAGTGCCTTTTTTTACCTGACCTACTTGATTTAAGGCAGTAAATGCATAAGCAGGTCTTGTCTAGGATGTCAGATTTCAAAACTAGCATATTTTTACCAAAACTTCTTCCTGACAAATTTCCTGTTGTTCACCAAAAACGTCTATTGGAAATATGTCTTAGTCCTGAGGTGAAATTCCTGGCTCAGTGGCAAAGCAAGTGTCTGAGGTGTTCAACACAGTTTGGGAGGGTGGATTTCAGATTTCTGCTTATCCTAATGCAATCCGAGGATACAAACCACTGCATGACACCATGCAAGACCAGGGCACTGGCCATCTTTAGGGAAAGGACGTTGCTCTTTCCTTTTCCCCTAAAGAACTGTAAACATCATGATGTCATCCCAATGTGGACATGGACATTGCATCTTTTGAAATTTAGGAACAGCTAGGTTGAAAAGCCCCTTATATTATGCTCTGGTTTTATCACTAGATGTGGAAAAGCCATATCCATGAACCTTGGATGATGTCATTTACCAAAATATTTGAACTTAAAAAAGGCAGATTTCCCAAATCTCTTTGGGACTGTGCTGCGCCCACTGCTGTGAATATTGGCGGGGCAGATTTCCCTCGTACTGAACAGGTCTGCTGTGTGGAAATGACTTTATTGTTCCCAGGCTGGGTGGAGTGAGTTTCTATTGTTCTCAAATGTGAGGCGAGAAACTTCAGCTGCAGCCTGGCCGAAACAGGTCTGTTTCCATCCAGTGTGCTCTCAGCAAAGCAGTGTGTCTCTGGGCATTGCCTGGTAGCCTGCCAAGATTTCTTCTGGGACCTCAGAAGCAGCTTGGTGGCACCCCTAGAGGTTCTGGCTTTACAGGCTGTAGCTTTGACATATGTTTTTTCTTAGGAGTTGACTTATTTAGCACACATCTCTCTGTAGATGTGCAACCTGACATTTTGTTCCCCAGCACTAGGCTTCCTGGCCCCAGCAATCCTGCACTTCCCCAAAGCCCTTGCCCACCTCAGTGAGCTCATAGCAGCCTGTGTGCTGTGTGGGGAATGCCTGATTCCCCTCCAAACTCTTCACGTGGGAACAAAAGCATCCTGAGGGAAGTCATTCCTCTTGTGTCAAACATGCTGTCTACCTGATTGATCTTCAGTCTCGCTGGTGCTAAAACAAAACTCCAGGCCAGGAAAAGGCTTCGGTATCTTTAATGAAGAAACAACTAGTCATTATAGGAGTATGCCATGCTCTGAAAAGAGATCTGATGGGCAGAAGAGGCCTGAAGTATGGCCCAGATCCAATTGCAATGCCTGTTGTGGGAATGATACAAAAGGTCAAAGCCATGCACCAGCTGTTTTGGACAAATGCTGTGAGCTAACCAACTCAATGAGAAAACTGCTACTGAGAAGCATGTGGAGAGCTCAGTCACCCTTGCTGAAGAAAGGCCCAAGACAGAGGCAATCAAAACTGCAAACCAGAATCATGACATTGATCTCGCAGAAGAGCAGTCAGCCCAAAGCTTCAGGAGAACCTGGTGCTTTAGCAAGTCACCAAGGCAGCAGTAGCCCAGTGCTGGAGCACCATCTGGTGACGAAAAACCAGAAAGGTTTTCTGCAGATCCCCTATTGTCTGCTAAGAAAATACATTGCCTCTGTGACCAAGATGCTGCTCAGTGTCTGAACACTGACCTCTCTAATGCAGAACATCCATGCTTCTCTGGCTGTCTAGCAGGAGATGTGACAAAAAATCACAGAGGAAAGCAGCCCAGACTGTATTTGCTGCAAAACTAATACATGTTTTTAAATAGCAGTTGAAGAAAAAATAGCCAAAAGAGGTAAATTAACAGACATATAAGTTATTCTGCCATTCTACATATCATTAGTACTGGCCAAGGAAGAAGAATGTGCACAAGAAAGAGAATCTGCCCAAATGGCATGTACGTCCCATGACACCTACTGTTTTGGTAGGTTTTGACATGAATAAGTTCCCTGTTGTGTAACATTTCCTTACACTTCTAAATGCATTGGCATTGCTAGGCTTGTAAAACACTGCTAAGAGCTTTTTTTAAGGGACAAACTTGCCTGAAATCATAGGCTATGGAGCACTGCTCCGAGCTGGTCTTTTTTTTCCCACTACCCACTAGCCTTTGTTTTTCCACTATCAGCACAAGAAAAAAAAAAAAAATCACAAAATGGAAGGGTATCATTCATATGAATGGCAAACATATTGATTAAGCTGTTCAAGAGGCTTCTGTTCATTCTTTTACCTTCTATTTAGCTTGTGAATGTCACTTTCCAGAAGAGGCCTTTTGAACACAGCATTTCTGAATGCATGAGCTGGTCAGACAAAACACTGTGGAAGGTCACTATCTGCCTGACTGGACATGGTTTGCACCAGTCACAGTCAGAGAAGGTGGTTAGAAGGAGGCTGGTAACTAGAAATTATCTCTCTTCCCTTGACTAAGGTCCAGGCCATGTGTCCCAGCTGCCACAGTGGGGCACAACTCACCTTTGCCCACAGCTGTCCCGCTGTCCCTGCTCTCTCACTGAGAAAATTCACCAGTGATCAACTCTCCCTTCTGTATCTAACGCTCTTTAAGATAGGATACTATGTGGCTCCTGTCAGCAGCTAAATTTTTGAAGGCACAACTCCTTGAGTTCCTGCTCCCCGAGAAAAAAGCTATCCCTGCAAAGAAAGTACATGTAAGAGCTACTGGCCTGTGTCTGTGCCTAAACCTCCAAGCTCTATCCATCCACGGCTGGGAAGCTGGCTGTGTGAATGGTCTGCTGGGGTGAAAAAGTAGCTGCTTAGAGAGCAGAACACATACAGCTCTCAACACATAGCCACATAATGGCATGCAGCGTTGGAGAAAAGCAGCTGTGTGTTCTTTAGAGAGACTTTTGGTCCAGTGTCAAGTTGACTCTGTTACATTGCAGAGCAGTTCTTACCTAATTCTTGATCCCAGTTTAGATTCTCGGGCAAAAGAGTGGCAAACAAGGCTGTTCATCATGTGTGGATGTACTAGTGATCTGGCTGGCTTGTACCATAATTACCAACATGCACAATCCAAAACACTGGCAGCTTAAGTTTCCCTAGCATTTCTCCCTACTGCCAATTCTGTTAATATTTCTTGAGTGCAAAACCTCTTTATTTGGGTGAGTTTCTTATATCAGGGTTGCAGTCAGAAAGGATTTCTGCAAAGCACTGGTATCTCTTTCATTAACTAGTGTATGTCTTTGCTTTTTTTAAGTGATGCAGTGGTTCAGTTCCTTCTCCTTGACAGGAGGGTCAGAGCCACATTAGGTAGTCCCAGTGAAGGGCAGGCAAACAGAGGCTGATGGGTCCAATCCCATATTTGAGGGATTTTTCTCATTACAAAGGTGTCATTTCTTGCCACAGTCCCTGTGGATTTGGCAGTAGAAGGTGGCAGAATGCAGAAAGGAGAGTACACCTCACACAGACAACCAGTGACATATAGGTCAGCAGGTGCTTGATTTCTAATTTTCTGTATCACGTTGCATGAACATAAGCTTCAGTGTAAGCGCAGCAGGAGGAACATGCTCCAAGTCTGCAAGAGCTTATAAGCAGAGCTGTCAGCACTGAATGTACACCCCCACATGTCACATGCAACACAACACCACACTGGAGACTTTAGGACTTTGATCAGCAGTTTGTTCCAGAGATGGACGTCCAAACTGCCTTGCCTTGCAAGTCCCACAGGAAGCTTTTCACATTTGTGCCCCCTTTGGACCCTGTTTAGTCCTTCTGCTGAAGGTGAAGGACTCGGCGACCTCCAGAGCCCAAGTGAAGAGACGGGAAGAGAAGCATTGACTGGTTAATTGCATAGAAAGGAGGAAGAACCTTAAAATTAGGCATATTCTATATCAGTAGGAGGATACAGTGCTTTATACTGTGATGAGCCAGAGCTCTGTAAGCTGTTTCCCTGCAGAAAGGAACAGATTGGACCATGAGTCACTCTGAAAGTAGCATGATCCTTTTTTAACTCAGAGCAACAGGTCTTCCACACATGAGTTATGACATTACTGAAGGTATATGATACAGAAAGTGCTTAATTTCCCTTCTGCTGTTCACCCATTTCCCTGAGAGCCAGGTAGCGCGATAAAATAATACATCAGATAAACACCACTTGGTTTCTGCTTAGGGACTAAATGATGCTTGTATTCCAAAGTACAGGAAAGGAAACAAACCCAAACTCCTTTCTTACACCACTGTTGATTATTGCCTGCTGTTATGGCTCCCTTTCCCCCAGTCATGTAATTTGGTGAGCTGGAAAAAAAAGGTTGAATATGCAGAAGAGAGATTCCAACAAATTCCTTGCTGGACACTGTAACTGTGCTGATAAATATCACACCAGATTGTTTTACATCAAAAAGCATTAATGCTGGGGAGATTTTCGTCATGCACCAGACAAAACTGAAGTTCTCATGCCCATTCCTTTACTCACAGATTTGACATGTAATTTTTTGATGCTATGAGTTAACTAATCAAATTAGTGCCAGCAGCTGCAAAGTAACTTATCTTACAGAAAGGCAAATCAGAAGCCTGAGCTGGATTCAAAGGCCATTTACCAAATGTATTTGGAAGTGGATGAAATAGAGAACTCTAACCTGAGAAATCTATAAGATGCAGAGATTTGCCAGAATCCATAGGAAAGCAAGAATTAGGAATAACCACCTGGTAGTTTTAAGACCTGTTTCCCTCTGAATTGTTTTTTGTTCTGGTTCAAATGGCAGTTATCTCTGAGGGAACTGGCTGCTAAGAGAAGGAGAAGTACAGACACTGCCAGTCCTCTGAAAGTGCTCTAGCCCTGGTCTGGGCTGGTGATCAGCTGGTGCACTGTAGGGCTTCACTGTCAGAGAGATAAGAACCTTGGGCTGGAACAGAGCAAGAAGATGATTTAGCCAGTTGGGAAACCAGACACACCTTTTACTTTGCCCTCTTTTAGTTTCCCAGCTCTCCCCAGTCCTTTGACCCAGAATCAGCCAGGGATGCCACACAGGAAGATCCGAAATGCTTATCTGTTGTGAGAGAAGTACTGACTGTCTTTACAGTTCTGGTAGTGCTCGTGTTAAGGAGCACAGCAGGGAAAGCTATTCATGCACTTTGAAAGTAAAATATTTTGAGAGGAGCTGGAGAACCTAAATATATCCAATGTAGAAAAAAAAAAAAAAAAGGTATTCTGCTTTTCTATCCACTATTTCTGGCGTCAGAGCTACAAAGAAGCTGGTCAGACACTTATCCTCTCCCTCTCTCAAAATCAATAGAAACGGACATTGCAGTGGGCAGGGTTTGGAAATCTGGGTCTCCTTTGCTTTGCAGTGGAAGTAATTCCCATTAAAAGAAGCTCACACATCTCCCAAAGAATGTATGCACTGTTTTCTAAATTGCCTTGTCATGAGAATGTAATTCAATTATATATGTGTCAAATGGACACTTAAAATGTATCTGAAGTTTTGAAAGCCACAGTCAAATCCCCCCATGCCCGCAAGCCAAACACATATTTTATGCAATTTTTTTTGTCATTTTTGCCTTTCCGAAGACCAAGAAGAAGCAAGATGAGCTTTATAATAAGATGTCTGGATCCTAGAAATTCAGAATTAACACTTTGTTGTAAATATCTGTTTATTAAAAGAGGAAGGAATGATTCCCAGCATTGTTCCAAATATGTGGCATGATAATAATGTGTATGAAGAGGTGAATGAAAGACTTGTAGCAACATCTTCTTGCAAGACAGGGGACAGCAGCCTTGCTAATCACATCCCAGTCATCTCCCACATGCTTTTGATGAACTCCTGAGAACACATGGAATATTCTTTTCTGACAAATGCAGATCCAAAGCAGGACTTACTGCAAGGCGCATGGCAGAGGCCACAGTATTTGTAGCAGCATGGTTCGGTACAATATGTGTCCTAGTGACAGAAGAACAATTTTCCTTCAGTCTCCCATCTTGGCCCATCTGTTCTTTGAAGGTTAAGATAGATCTTTGAGATCAACCAATCTGCCTTCCCAGGAAGGCAGGCTATATGTATTCACCATTCTTTCTTCCTGAGTTGGTGGGTTTCATCCTGCCTGAATGGCAGTGGTTAAGATTGGTCATAAAGTTTGGTTGAACATGCCAATGATTAATTACTGTTTTGGATGAACATGCAAAGTTTAATGTTTGATTTTCCTCAGCTTCACTTTCAATTATGGGACCTCTTTGTACCTCTGTCTATTAGTTGCAAAAGCCATGTCCTGTTTGATTTCTTTTTACTGGTAGTTTTGTTCTTTCAAGTCTTTTGGAACACAACTAAAAGTACTGGAAATTGTCCTTATCCCAGTGGAAGCTGAATTCCTCCTTACAGTTACAGTTTTAGAGGTGTCAACTAGGTCTTTATCAATTTAGCAGCTAACATGACAGGTTAAATCTAGCTTTGATGGAGAACACCATCCACCACTGTGTCAAAAACACACCAGACATCTACAGTATGGATGCCTGCTAACTTCTATCTCCCAGGCTCCCTCCAATTTTTTAATGTGCTGAACCCATTAATTAATCCCAATTAAATTAAAATAAACCTCTTGAGGGTCTAGCAAGATTACATTGTTTTAAGACTTATTTCTTCAGGTGGTAATTTTCTGGTGGAGGGAGTGGAAAGGAGAATGAAGGTGCAGCATTGCTTGATTCAGAGCATCCTTTCCCACAAAATGTGATAGGAAGGGGCTTGGCAAGGGGAAAGGGGTTATATTTAGAGCAATACTGAAGAATATTGGCAGCACAATCCTTTTCTAGGATATGCTCATCCTCACAGTGAGCGTATCAAAGGCATTGAGAAAATGAGCTGCCAGAACACAACCAGAAAAAGCTGGTAGCAAAGGAATCTAAAATCATCCTTGCTTTTACCTGGATCTTCCAGTTTCTTTTCTTTGCTGACAGCTCTGCTGCCTGGGAGAAAGCTGCTCAGCATTCTTCCTTAAGCTGTCCCTAAACTCAAAAACTCTCTGTCAAAACAGAGTACAAAAGAGAGAACAACTGCTCATTGAACTGTGGTGGTTTGTCATAAGCGTAGCAAACATACTGCGCCCCTTGCATGACCTCATGGGGAAAACCAACGTCCAAAGGCATGAAGAATTTGGAGCAGTCACCTAACAAATATTCAGGATTTGGTCTTTTGAGACTGGACCAAGGTAGAAATACTTGCTTTAAAAAAGCCATCTGAGACATAAGCCTGAGATACAGGCCAAGTAAGGCTTGTACACAAGGGCTTCAAGAGGCCACAAAAATATAGGCAAATAAAATAAGTCATCAGAGTGCAGAGTAACCTTGTCTTAGCACTGCCTGGCAGAGCAACATGAAGACTTGTGTCACTGAAATATTGAAGTACTGGCAGGCAGGAGGGAATCTGCAAGGATTGCCATGTCTCACCCTAAAACTCATTTAACTTTACCTCCACAGGTTTGGGGCAACTTCTGAGCATTAGTGTTTATCTCACAAAAGATAAAGGAGGAACATGAGGGAAGTGTGCAGCAGTCTTTATCCTGGAAGGAGAATGCTTCAGAGAAATGTCTGCATTTTGTATGGTGGCTGCTATTTGAATGATCTTGGGAGATTACAGAAAATGGGGCTTTTGAATTATTTTACTACCAGAGAAGGATGGGTAAGGAGTGTCTTGGGAATAGAGTCATTAGGCAACAAATGAGGTGGGAAAGCCTGTTGGTTTTCATTAGCAATGTGAATAGCAGCATGCATTTCTTCCTTGTTGGAGATGCTGTTGATGTATATAGAATTATTTTCAAGTGACAAATAACTGATGGGAGTGTAATAGTTTATTTTGTCTGCCACATGTGCAGGGAGGAATTCCTTATCACACTTTATCTGTTTCTGTGTCTTTGAAGCTAAAAAACAAACTTGATGTTGATGTTGATGTTGATGTTGATGTTGATAATAATAATAATAATAATAATAATAATAATAATAACAACCTTTTTGCCTCCTTCTTGGTTGTTATGGTATATTTTTAGTTCTGTGAGACTTTTCAAATCTTTTCATGTCCAGAAAAATATTTTTTGCTCTTTATTAAGTCTGATGTCAAGTGGTGCTACTGGGAGAAGTCATCAGCTGGGGTTGTAGAATTACCTGAAACTAAACAACAAAATGCTTTTCCTCAGTAGTTGGACACCAGTAAAATCCAAACCAATCTGCAGATAAACAGGGCTGTTTGATCAGCTCATTTGACTGTCTATAAGGGCAGTTTGATATATTATTTGACTATATATAACTAACTAGTTATAAGATTACTGAGGTTGGAAGTTTGTTACCCAGTGAGCATTGCCTCATTTACTTATTTGGTTAAGCAAGTGCTGTGGCAGGAAGATGGAGGCAAAGATTTTGTCTATCCTCTTTGATTGCTGCCTAATTATTAACATAACGTGTTGTGACAAATTAGAAAGAATTGTGGCCAGAATTATATTTAATCTTGCTTTGCTATTGTTTCTTTAGCAAGTAGTGTCAAATTTTTGCATTTCCTAAGATCATGAGATGGCAGGTTTGCAACCAGAAGAGCTACTATATCTGTGCATATAACTTGAAATGCCACAACTTCAAGTCCAACGAAAGCATATTCTTTAAAAAAATAAGCACTATTAATGCAGTTTTCTAGATCACCAGAGTCAGTAAGGTCAATAAGTCAATAAGGTCAATAAGTCATATATAGGTATGTAATATCCAAATATGTAATAATGTAGTGTACCTGCAGCTTTAATACAGTTTTCTTTTAGAAATGCATGATGCATGAGATTATCATCTCTCTTCTGTTTCTGTCTTAGCTGCTTGAAGTGCTGAGATGGACATTCCAGTGTGGAACGATGGATGAAACCTGCTGTTGAGATCTTGTCACAATATGGTTCTGAGTAAACTCTCTGAGCAGCCCATCCTCAGATAAAGGGACAGGGAAGTTGCTTATATTGCTCCCCTGCATTGTGGAGCAGATGAAATGGCTTGCCATGCTGTGATTCTTTTGAGTCTCTAGGTGATGACTTTAATTTTGCAGTTGAAAGGCCAACACTATTCCTGAGCAATTTTTTTTTGTCTGATTACTTTGAAAAATTTGTATTTTTAAAAATTCTTATTTTGCAACTGGGTAAACTATTTGTCTTACTTTCTTCTCAGTTTTATTCAGGCATGGCAGCCATAATAGCTGCTAAAGCTCCGTGATGACTGCAGTGAGTCATCAGATGGAAAGAGCCCTGAGCACTCAAGGCGAATATTTGGGTAAGACTGGCCAGAAATCAGAATCCTACTTGTTTATCTAGATTCAAGCAAATTGCTCATGTTTGGGAAGGCTTTTCTGTAGCCCTGAGAAGCCACAATTGAGAATTTATTCTCACTTGATAAGTCAGGCCCCAAACACTATTAGCACATCCTAATAACTGCTGTGAAAATTATAAATATGCTGGCATTAGGAAGTGGCAGCTCTGTTTAGCTCTGTCACAGGCAGATTGCATTTCCAATGTATCATTAGGAAGATAGGAAATTTGAGCTAATGGATCAACTTTCTGCAGTTTTCCTCTTCTCTGACATCCACTCATGACATGCCACTGGATGGCACTGAGGTTACTGTCTCGCTCACAACACATTCTAAGAAGTGTCACGCTTTGATTTTGGGTGCTCCAAAAATTGTCTGGGACACTGAATTTGGGTTATTTGTTTGCACATGCATAAGGCTGGTCGCCTCATCTCCTGTAGATTCTTTACTGCCCCAGCTTTGGGACTGCTTTCAGCTAACAGTAAATGCTCACTGTAAATCTCCCCGCAGGTGTGCATAGAGCCTCAAACTTGTTGTGAGTACATGCTGTCCTGACACACTGGTGGGTGAAGAAGATAAGGAGCCTTGATTGTAGTATTAATCCCTAAGCTAAGTCACTGGTACTGGCTACAGAGTAACGTCAAATCTGCCAAAGCGTAAATTGTCTTCAGGTACCGGCAGCATCAGAAAAAGTTCATACTGCTTATCCAGCCATCATAATGCCCATAGCTTCTGAAGATTTCTGATGCTGAAAGCACACAAACTATAGCGCAATGTTTTCAGAAACCAATACACCCAACATCTTAAGATGTTGGCTTTTTTGTAGATATCTGACCTTAAACCTTCTTATCTGTCTCTGAAGATGTTCTCTGGTGAGACATTCAGATTTCTTTCTAGTGGAAATTCAACTAATCGCTTTTTATTATGCTGTCAGAAGGCTTAAACCACAAATACAGAATTAGCAGGTTTTATGTTTTATGTGTGCTCCATTCAGTGCAGTCACTGTGG
Organism: Melozone crissalis; assembly: GCF_028551555.1. Lineage (NCBI taxonomy): Eukaryota > Metazoa > Chordata > Aves > Passeriformes > Passerellidae > Melozone > Melozone crissalis. Next base: position 30,219,113 of record NW_026535783.1, on the reverse strand, counting down.
TGGTACACCTGGAGCTGGGCATGGCTGTGAATCCATCCATCCAACTGCAACAGAAAAAAATTTTTACTGGTTCCATCTCAAACAATGTAGCGCTGACCCAGCAGGATATTGGGTGCATTTGTCCTCCTGGCCCCTCTTTAGCTGCTAGCTGTTGATGCCTTGGGCAAGTTAACCCCCCTTCGCTTAAGCTCTAGGTTGTGTTTGATTTTACAATCTAAGCAGCTTTTCAGGGAGATGCTAATGCCAGTTTGATTTGCTTTTGCGAGCCAGAGCTGGCCAGTAGCCCAAGTCCTTGTGGTGCAAGGACACAAGCAAGGAGTGGGCTGGAGCAAAGCACAAGGGAGGATGGTGAGCGAAACCCCTCCTTCATGCTTGTCATACTGGCAGGGCAGTGGTCTGGGTGCAACTGCATGGCACCTGGCTGTGATACCAGGGTGCCTCTGACAGCAGCCAGCCAATGGAGAGGTCTGCAGGTTATGGTGCATTGTTGCTTCAGCTCTGCAGCTCTGCTGAGTGAAAGATGAAGTTAGGGTATTCAGAGTCTGAAAGGGCCAGGAGCTGGTATATCACTGTGATTAGGGTAACTTGATGCCAAGGGCTTCATCCTTTTAAACTATTGTCAGAATTATGGATTATAAGGATTGTTCTTACCTGCCTTGTTCCCTCAGACTTTCAGCAGATTAAAGCCAAGTCATAATCACTTTGTGAGAGCCCAGTTTGCAAAATACTGGCTTTCAGAAAGGAATTTCAGACTATATATACACAACTAATATCAGAAAAGATCTGAACACGTAAGGCACCATTTTCGGGTATCTGTTTAGATGTGTGTTTGTACACAGCAGATACAAATCTAGGCATGAAACTACATGAAAATTCTCAATGTCTCTTTCACTGCCAGTTAGTTGCATCCAAAACGAGACGGTAAGGAATTAAAGAAATCTTAATCTGTGCACTCTTAGTTCATGATTTCAGAGATGCTACATGCTTGTTCTTATTAAAATTGGACATTGCTTTAATACAGACAGGAAATTTGAGAGAGGAAGTAGTTTTGGGTTCTTGTTTTTTTGGAAGAGACTTGGTACTTGTGTGTGAAAACAAAATACTGGGACATTTAATAGCCACATGTGGCCATCATTAGGCATTGATTTGGTTTAGAGAAATTGATGGCAGTGGAATATTGAGTTTTTTAAAGTGTCTGTTGTTCTGAGAATACCATAACCTAATTTTAAATAGATATAAACTCTGCTAGTTGTTTTTGATTTTGCAAGGACCTTAGCATTCTGCAATCAGTCTGAACTCAAGCTTGCTGGGTGTCCAAGCCTTTGAGAGCACTGTGTTCTGTGTGACATTCAAAGTACCTGAACACAGTCAATCCCAGTAGCTACTGAAGCTGTGTTTGATGTGATATAGCTGCGCAGCACACAGCCACAGGGGTGTGGATGCCCAGAGCAATCTTAACATCATTCTTATTCAAGCTACTATGCCTTTCAACTTGATTTCCTCTGTGTTTTTTGACTGCGTCCTTTCAGTGAACACTAACAAGCTAAACAGTTATATTTTGTCCAAAGGGCTTATATTTACATACTTTTGATTGCTGAGAAACTGTAGTGGCTCTTTGGCAAGTAAAAGAAAATAAAGATTGTATACTTAAGGATTTTTGGGCAGGAGGCAGAGCAGTTCAGTTTTACTGAGCTGTTGATTCACATGGGTGCCTCTCTCTTTTTACAAAGTCAACTACATACAAAAAGTAAGACTTCTTATGAATCAGGTGTTCCTTAGCTATGTTGTGGTCCTCTTCAATTCTTGATTTGAAAGATCTGTTTCACTGCCAGAAATCTGCTGTCTCTGTGGAAAAGAATCCTTCCAGTTTCTATCCCCCCAAATCTGAAGAATATTAAATTGACAATTTCTGGGGTATGCAAATGTATTTTAAGTTCTTATATCTGCAGACGTGAACAAAACATGGTCTAAATTTCTGTATTAAATATGCTGCTTCTAATAAACATGAGTGCAGGTGTGTGCATGTGTGGGTGCTGGTACAATAGCTGTTGTTACCTGCAGTAGATGCTGGTTAAGTTCTGTCTGCACAGCATCATGCAAACTGAAGCAACTGATGTCTGCATGGGAAAAGTTGGTGCTTCATTCTTAGCAGCTGAGCTGACATGCTCTCATATCTCCTGGGCTCTTCCTTGCATCCATACCTATTGTTGCATGTGCGCTGAGACATGTCATGCTCTGACCTTGCAGACTGGTATTTTTAAAAACAGACTTCTGAGGTGTAGATGGGAAACTCCTTAAAGCGCTCATAAGCAAAATCCAGGATGGAGCTGAACTTTCCCAAATATTTCTGTACTGTGGCAGAAACTGCACCAAAAAGCCGATTCATCCAAACAAACTGAGCTGGGAACGGGCAGACAAGCCTCCCTGATGCTGCCTAAGCAGCAGCCCTCTACACACAGCACCTGGAATACCAGAAAAGAAAGGCTGCACTGCAATAAAAGGGGCAGGAGTGTATGTGGGCAGTGCCATACTGCTGTGTTTAGGTGAGGGGTGTGATGTGGTCTCTGTTCACTGCCACGCAGGCACAGAAGGTGTGGTACAGCAAAGAGAGCCCAAGCTCCTGAGGCATGCGCAAAAATGTCGCAGAACTTAAGTACCATGAATGGTAACCAAATTTAATCTCCAACCTGAAGAGAAAAGGTAATGAACAGAAGAGGAACTGAATGCATGTTAGCAACTAATACAAAGATGTCAAGGATATCCTCATAGGAGCAAGCAGGAATCACCATCACTAACAGTACCCCTTCATTATTGGTAAAAGAATTGTGACAGGTGATTCTTGCCCTCTACTCCACTCTTCTGACACTTCACCTGGCGTACTATGGGCTGCTCTGTGGGCCCCAGCACAAAAAGGATGTGGACTTTTTGGAGTAAATCCAGAGTGGACCACAAGGATGATCAGACAGATGGAGCACCATCCATTGGAAGGCCTTGGGATGATGTTGTAACAGCCTTCCAGTACCAAAAGGGAGCCAAAAAGAAAGATGAAGAGAGAAGTTCTACAGGAGCATGAAGTGATAGGAAAGGGGGAATGGGTTGAAACAGAAAGAGAGTAGGTTTATATCAGAAATTAGGATAAATTCTTTACTGTCAGAGTGGTGAGGCACCAGAACAGAGAAGCTGTGGATGCCCCATCCCTGGCAGTGTTCCAGGCCAGGCTGGATGTGGCTTTGAGCAACCTGGTGTAGCGGAAGGTGTCCCCTGACCACAGCAGGGGAGTTTAAGATCCACCTTGCCTTTACACCTGTGGCTGCTGTGCTAGGCTGTGGCCATGTGCTTCCCCAGGGACTCTTGGGGCTTGCACAAGCTCCACTGCAGCTGCTGCCACATGTCATGGCTCCCAGAACTGTTAGTGACACAGGCATTTTGTATCTCTTGAGTCCCTGCTGGGCACACCTGCCCAGGACACAGTCAGGGCAGCCCCTTGAGAGGCAGTGGCTTGTCCCCCCATGTCCTCTCTCCTGTGACAAGTGTTGCAATAAGAGCATAGAAATTTGGCAGAAGATAAACTCTGGCATTCCAGCTGGTCCTGGGAGATCAGAGGGGCTGAGTGCATCTGGGCTTCATTTCTGATTGTAAACAACCAGGCACTGTAAGTCTGGTCATGTTCAGTGAGATCCCAGGTGCAGAGATAGCGAGGGTTACACCAGAAACCCGGCCACACTAGCAGTGCCAGATTCACGAACAGTGTGGTTCATGAATTCAGTGCTGGAAGTTTGGTTGAGCTCAAAAAGAACTTTCACAAACACAGATGTGTTCCTACTCTGGTCACTGATAGAGGCCTTTTCCTGGGAAAATGAGGGAAAGCAAGTAGCCAGCCACACATGGCCTGGATTTGACACCTCTGTGCTGTTTACAAGAACAGCCTATTAACTATTTTTGGTTTGTGAAGAGCAGATCCTGCATAGGGAAAATGGTAGCAGATTCTTTGGGGAAATTGATGAGCTAATGGTGTTTGAGACCAAGGTCATGTTTAGAAAACACCATCAGTATCTCTTACTGACTAGTTACTATAGATGGGTTGGGAGAATACTAAATATGCTTCTGTTAAGTCTCCCCCGATTCAACTATATAGTGTTTTGACAGGACTTCTGTTTCTAGATATCTCTGCAATAGAAAGAAATCAATAGTAGTTATTCTTAATCAATAGTAGTTTTGGTTATTCTTCCCTCAGATGATGTTTTTCTTTTGCACTTTTGCTCATTTGATCAGGTCCAGAGATAATCACTGTCACTCTTCCTCTTATCATTGACATTACTGTCAAGAGTTGGACTGAGTTTACATAACCATTTCTATAAACCATGATTTTCAAAGGCGGTGCTATATGGAGTACATCCAAGAGCCAACACTTAGTCTTAAAGCAAAAGGTATTTTTAAAGCCAAAACTGGCTTAGAAAGGCAGCCTAACCATTCACAGGACCAAGTTCAATTTCCTTCACCAAAAGATTTCTGTTTCTTCTTCTTTGTTAAGATAGCCTCAAGTAAAATTCTGAATTGCCTCGAAAACTGTTATTTGGCTGCATGTAGCTCCACATCCACAGGAGGGGGCACTTGAATAAAATTTTGAGCAGTTTGGCAAATGCCTCTCACCTCATACTTCCTTTTGTGCATGGTGGTTCTGTGTGTTAGAGAAGGGGAAGAGCTAAAAGATTATGAAGGTGCATGGAAACTAAACAACCCATCAAGTCCTGGAATATATTGCTGAGTTCTTCTAATAGGTGGATCTTGCACTGTTTCAGTTATGCTTTGCTTTAAATCAACTAATACAATACACACATAAAAAATTATCCATCAAAATAAAGAAAACACTGAGTCATATTTTTCCGTGGTCTGAAATTTTTGTTTTCTGCTTCAGTAGGCAATATGGCATTTTACAAGGAAGACTTTGTTCCATGCTTAACATCCATGTACAGGCATCTAAAGGATTTAACTAGACTAAAGTGCAAATCTGGTGCACAGAAACTGCACTACAGTTTGTTTAAAAAGATATTTGTTTTCCATATCTGCCTGGAGTACATCCATGCTATCTGAGAGGAGCAATAAGTGGAGGTAAGTATATTTTCACATGCATTGCCAGTAGTCTGCACTTCAGCTATGCTGATGTGTCCAAACTTTCTGAGTGACTAGGGCTTAGCTAAGCGTTAGAAAAATAGATATGTAGCTCTGCTAGATCATGTTTTGTGTTCTTTGCTCCTCTCTAAAGCCTCTCTGGTCATTCATGATTGACAAAGTGCAGCACTTGGGAAGAACTGATTTTTAGCTCCAGGGAACTTAGAGATTTTCAAGGCTGAAACTATGAAAGAAGCAGGCACAAGTTTAAATGCCAGCAGGACTGAGACTTACTTTTACCAGTAGAGTCAATGGCAGATTTTTATTTCCCCTCCTCCTTCCACTCTTGCTTTTGTTCAGTTTAAATTTAAACTCTGGATATGATGCTGTGATGCTCAGGACTGGAAACAGGGCCGTGTTTGCTGGAGCAGCAGGCTCATACATGGAACTGCAGTAAAGATGTCTCAGCAGAGATCCACTACTGCCATGGCATGGTTCCTGCTCATAGATACAAACTTTATCCAGAGCTAGAGCAGATTTCTTTTGTCTGGGTGGGGACAATGAAGAGATGACTGCTGATTTCAGGACTCAGATTGTAACACTGAGGAGAGGAAAATATAATAGAAGAGATCCGATGCAACTAGCAAACCATCTTGCTTTTCCCTTTCCTATTGCCCAGTGCTGACAGGTGTGACTCTCACTGTCTTTCAGGGGCCATAAAACAGTGAGGAACCGTAGTTTGAAAATAACTCTTGTAACAAGAGTTCTTAGGTATGGCAGGGTTCTAGAACAGAAAAGAGAGGAAGTAGTGACAATTCACTATTAAATTTATCACATTACCCTATTCTTGCTAGTGACATATTCACAATAAATTGATTATTTTGCTGCTGCCCATGATATGAACTCCATGTAGGAGAACAGACATATGGCTGGATTGTAACTTGTGTATTACTTCCCTCCTCCCCTCCTATCTTCTCTTATGATACCATGGGTTGCATTTTAAAGCCTCACAGCACTGGCCTAACTGCACTCTATGACAGCTGCAATCAAATCTGGTTTGCCTGACTGCTTACAGTTCTACCAGTGAAATTCTGGCTGACTGCAGTGAGAACAGAATTGGAGCAGTTCAGGCTGCTCTAAAAATACCACTTCAAGAGATTGCTGTAGAAGAACACCATGATTCTCCACGTGAAAGAGTGAACATTTATTAGGGCCAACATCAAAGGAATTGCAACCTGAGACAGGGAAGGAGATGCCTTTTTTTTTGCTTGTGTGGGTTATGGGGGAGAAAGCAGAACATAATTTTCCTGGTCCCAGGCAGATTGGTTGAACCTAAGCCTTATTGGTTAAAGTTATGCCAAATGCCATTCTGTTGATGTCTTTGATTTCTCATAAGACATTTCATCCTGCTTCAAAGCCCTTGACTATTTGAGAACTATTCAAGGTCAGCTACTGCCCCACTTCATATTGCTGCTTTTCAGAGAAGGCATCTGCAGAACTGTGGCTACTTAGTGTATCTGTGACAAAGCTAGGACAATTTTCTTTGATTCTTTTTCTTCCTTGAGAAAGAAAGGCTGCTTGACTCCACTGACAACAATGAAATTTTAAATTCCTGACACTCCAATTAAGAACTAGATCTGTTTCCAAAACACCAGGGGATAAAGGATTTGAATTTATTGTCATGAATATAAAGCTGTTCTCCTTAACTGTGGCCACAGACAAGCCTTTCTGTCTTGCAGGGTAAGAGAGTACTCATCCTGTACTCCAACAAAATGGAGACTGCAACTAGTGCTTTTTCCCTTTGAGAGAATTCTAGATTTCAGGAACTGGCAGTGCTATTAGGAATGGTGAGCTAATAAAACAGCTGGCAAACTCCCTGTGTCAAATCTGCCTTGTGTCCAGCTCTCGGAGACATTTAGGACTTGATGTTCCCAAGTGTGTGCCATCTCTCTCTATATCAGACAGTCAAATATGCAAAATTGCTACTTGGTATTTTGATTGTACTTGAGAATTTTATATTACTTGAGAAGTAGGCCTGGTAGTATTTTTTGTCTTTAAAAAGTATGTATTCACTACTGGAATCTGCCAAAAAAAAGAGGTGATGCTGTGAGCTGTAGCAATTCAGAAATAGGCTCTGCCTCAGCTCTGCCTAAGTTTGATCTGCCAAAGCCTTCAATGTCAGTTCAGCTCCTTGTCTCTTGATGTTGATTACAGTGGTGAGCTCAGAATAATTAAGGTAAATTTTCAGTTGTTTGAGATCAATCATCCTATATTTCTCCTTCTTCTGAGCTGTGCGTGGGTAAAGACCTGGATCCAGTCTTCACCAAGAGACTGGAAAACAGCCATCTCTAAGGGTACCAGCAAAATGTCACTCTGTAACTGCAGCTGATGCACCACTAATTGCCAAAAGCAGATACATAGCAATTGGGTGTCAAAGCCACTGAGATGCTTGAGGATCTCAGCATAGAGTTGGGCTCAAAGAGGGCAGAACATGATTTTAACATTGGATTCAAAGGAAGCTCTCATGTAAGCTGAGTAATAGACCTCTGCAACTGCTCAGCATTGTGCACGGTGTCCAAGCCAATCAGGACCAGGTTCTGGCCATATGGAAATGTATTTTGATTGAGTTATAATCATTGACACAGGGCTCTTTGAACCTGTTTAAAACCTAATCTTTAGAACTGGCTAGACATGTTCAGGGATGAAAAGTTCATGGACTGTAAGGAAACAAGACACTTTCTGTGTTTGAGGAGGTCTGGAGCCATGAAACCAGAAGCTGAGATGCAGTGGGAGAAAAGCTGTTGCCTGCTTGATGTGACATTCATCTTTCCCTTCATGCTGTTATCAAAAAGTACCCCCTCTTATGCAGACCTTTGCTTTTGGGACTATAGCTGCCAGTTTTCACTGCTCTCAGTGCAGATGCTTCTGAACAAGGCAACTAAAGGACCAGGGTTTCATATACACTTGTCTTAGTTCATAAACATTTGCAGCAAAAGAGAGAACAATTTATTAGGTTTCATCTTCGACTTGGGGGCAAACACTATGTTATACAGGGAAGCTTAGTCTGAAATACATTTTTTTTTCTGAGGAAATTGCAGCATCTCTGCAGTTCTGAGACTGTCACATTCCCAAATGCAAAGAACAGAGATTTCAAACCCAGAAACAAAACACTTCAGCAGTTTTCTCTATTTTGTGCCCTCACCTCCCACCGTTTTATTGAATTCCTTATTAAGCCAGAAGTGATGGCACTAAAGACAACAAGGAAGATCTTGGAGAGAAATGGAATGCATTATAGTGGATGGAGGAAAGCAGAATCCAGCATCTCTGTAAAGAAAATTGAGCAGACTAATTTTGCTCCTTACCACAGATTGTGTGTTGTTTCCTCAGAAGAAAATAGAAATGAATACTTAATGAAATACCCTCTCCTGCCATTTGGCTCCTCAAGGGCTGTCAGACTCAGATCTCTCATTATCTTTTTTCTTGAAGGCAGTCTACAACATAAAGGTTAAAAAAAAGTTGGGGTTTTTCCCCCATTGCAGATATCTGAGCTGTTTGGAAAAACAAAATGAAACAAAACCAAACCAAAACAAATCCACAAAAAAAGAATATTTAAAAGGAAACTTAATAGTGTCAGTGATCTGACGACTTGGTTCTACTGTCTAGGACAGAATAAAACAGTGATTGGCTCCAATAGATAAATTATTTGTTCAGATAAATGTCCCTCTGTAAACTGGCAGATGATTCCAAGCTGGGTGGCAATGCTGATCTGCTGGAGGACAGGAAGGCTCTGCAGAGGAATCTGTACAGACTGGACTGATGGGCCAAGGCCATCAGCAAGAGGTTCATCATGACTCAATGCCAGATTCTACACTCTGGTCACAACAACCCCATACAGTGCTACGGGCTGGGGAAAGAGTGGCTGAAAGCTGCCTGGGGAAAAAGGACCTGGGGGTGGCTGTTCAGATGGCAGCGGCTGAACACGAGCCAGCAGTGAGCCCAGGTGGCTAAGGCCAGTGGCATCCTGGCTTGTATCAGCAATAGAAAATAGAAAAAAAAAGTCTTTTTGATATAAGAGATTAGAAAAAAGAAAAGATAGGAAAAAAAAGATCTTTTTGAAATTCTCATCAGGAAGACTTGCTACAACTGTCAGCCCTTACATTAAAAAGAAAAAAACAAAACCAACCCAAAAAACCAAACCAGAGCAAACCAACCAACAAAACAAGAAAATTCCAAAAGAATTATTTCTTTTGGGGAAAGGAAGGTAGGGAGAAGAGAGCAAAGAGATTGTGGACAGCTGCTATAACTATTTTCATGTGCAAGGGACTGGAAGGAATTGAAAGATAAGATGGTTTTATTCCAAAGTGCCTGTACAAAAATAAAATGTTAATTCCTTCATTACTAAAAATATTACCACCAGTAGACAGGGCTGAAACTGTCTATTTCCATGGAGACCACTGCAGTATTTTAGAGCTCTGGTTTTGTGGGCAGAGGAATATGCTGTTAAATTAACTAATACTTGAGAAGATAGACATAAAATTCTCACTACATATTTTGGGAACTCACATTACCTTAAGGCAATGCAACAACAACAGCAACAACATTATTATAACAATGAGCTACAACAGCATTATAACAACATCCTCTGGCATTCACTAAGTATTTCTTTCTGGTGATGTCAGTGACACAAATATGCAGAAACAGTGTGAGTGTTCTGGTGGTCTTTACCAGGGCCCTCCCCATTCTGCAATAAGTAGTCATCCCTCTGACACTGCTGTGAAAGTGAACAACCTGATGCTGTCAAACACATGCAGGTTTGTTCAACTTCCTGTGAGAGAAAGAGCAGAGAGCAGCACTGTGTTAACCTCATACAGACAATAGTCAAAATAAAGCAGAAAGAAGGCAGAGGTAAGCCATTTTTCTGGTTTCTTTGTTCATTTCTAAGATATGAAATCACTACAGTGAGCAAGTGGTGCGTGTAAGACCACTGCCTGGTGGTTTTTACTGATTCATCTGCTTACAAAAATATAATGCATCTACCTCTTACAAATCCATCCATCCTTCCTTCCTTCCTTCTTTCCTACCTTCCTTCCTTCCTTCCTTCCTTCCTTCCTTCCTTCCTTCCTTCCTTCCTTCCTTCCTTCCTTCCTTCCTTCCTTCCGCCACTTCCTTCCGCCACTTCCTTCCGCCACTTCCTTCCGCCACTTCCTTCCGCCACTTCCGCCACTTCCGCCACTTCCGCCACTTCCTTCTGCCACTTCCTTCCGCCACTTCCTTCCGCCACTTCCGCCACTTCCTTCCTTCCTTCTGCCACTTACACCACTTCCTTCCTTCCGCCACTTCCGCCACTTCCTTCCGCCACTTCCTTCCGCCACTTCCTTCCTTTTCTGTCAGCTAATTTCCATGTGGAGCTCTTTCCTTAGGGTAGTGACTTTAGAGGTGGATATAATCTTGTGTATAGCATAAAGATCCTGAAGGACTGAGAACAACTTTAAGCCCTGGAAATGCTTGGTTCACAGATCTACCTTTCTTACCAAGAGGGTGAAAAGCTCTGCCTAAGAACCAAGGTTAATGGAGTTCAGGTAGATAACCCCTCCTCGAAGGAATTCAGCATCTTACATGACTGAATTCTATAAAGTTCATTACTCTTGCAAGCCTCAGGATGAGCCGTGATCCAGTTTGCTTGGCAAGGATGAGTTTAGTCTGTCAGTATCTGCCCTTCATTCCTATGTAAAAACTTGCACAAAAAACATTGGCCCAAATTTGCAACCTGAAAGAGCCTGTGGGAAGGAGGCTTCTGCTCCGCTGTGGCATCTGATGCGAAGTTAGCTTTCAAATACCAAAAATAGTGTACTGAAGCACAGTGATGGAGTTTCTCACAGATGGATGGTGTAACTTTGGTATGAGTGCACCAGTCTGCTTGCATTTTCCCGTGCAACTTCATCTTGTGTTACTTTTTCCAGAATCGAAAAGCCTGACTGCTATTAACTCAGTTCCTTCACTGCTGAATGTCTGGTAGATCTCCAGTGCAGCATTAATACTTTGTACCTATTTTCTTGCACTAATACCTTGCTTAATCAAAACATTGGCAAGTTTTGTTCTTATCACAGTAGAACTGGGTAACTCCTGAGCCCTAGCCTGCAAACATTTTAGAAGGTGTATCAAAAAGGCCATGTCTTTTCTTGCAGACTCTAGCTTTATCATCATCTCTACTCACACATTCTGTTGATATAATTAGGAAATTTACAATGTCTTGAGTAAAATCAATGCTAAAAAAGGGAACTACTGTAATTGTCATATTCTATCCTTGGTAATTCTATCATGCAGGCTTAGAGCTACCTACTTTTTCTGCTCCCTGAGCAGACACTCACCAACTCTTGATCAGGAATAGCATAAAAATGTCAGTCCATTCCCCAAAACAACTTCTAAAAGCCAGGAAGCCAGTAACTGAGATGTGTCTTTCAGAAACCAGTAGATATCTTGGCTTGGAAAGGTAACTAAAGCAGAAATATTTTCAGTGAAGTTAATAGAGTTCCCTGCATCTAACTACCAAATCCTTGTTCACTGGACCAGCTGAACCATAAATTCACTTAGCAGTATCAAAGCAAAACCCTTCTGTACAAGGACTCTCTAAACCATTTTCTTACCAAATTAGGATAGCTCAAAAAGTTGTTCAGAGTCATTGTTTTCACTTTCTGGAAAGTGCCTGTTTTAGTAATTTGGAAATAGATTTAAGAAGTAGTGCTGTTTGTACACAGAACCCCACCACTCCACTCTGCCAGGTCTTGTGTCACACTTAAGCTGGCAATGTGCATTGTTTTGATAGATGGATGAAGGAAAGGCATCATTTTCCTTACCTTCAGCTTTCCCTATGTCTGTGTCTGTTTACCATGCAGGTGTGGACAAGACGCTTCTCTGGAACTCCATGGCTCCTCCATTACTATTCATACTCTCTTCTCCTTTCCCAGCCTACCTGCACCATGGAAATGTTCTTGAGACCTCTCAGAGCTGCCTCCTTCCTCCTGCGAGGTCAGTGCAGCTGATTGTCTTGTTTCAAGAATAAAGGGAACTGTAGGACACAGGGCAAGATTTCTTCATTCCCAAAGCCTTCACACTTATGACCAAAAGATATGACTTCCACTTACACAGTGCTTGTGGTGAGGCAGGCCTCAGGGCTGGGACAATAACTGTATCAATTTAATAGTAGAATATTTTCCTGTGATCCTCATCACATCATGGGTGCAGATGGGCTGGAAAGAGGTAAGATGTCATGAGGGAGTTACCTAATGTTTTTTACAGACTTTTTCTGTGCTTTTGTGTCTAAGGCACCAGGAATACTACTGCTATTAATGATGAATGAAGCAGACAAATTCTATCAGTAATTTGAATATGGAAGTACTGAGCCACGTATCCTATGATTACCAATTACCTGTTTTGCAGTAATCACAGCAGTACTTGAACAGTGTTACAAGCAGAGGTGTCAGTGCCTTTGAGCATTCATTTCCTGCTGACATGCAGAGGTCTATATAACAAGCATTTAAGTAAACCAGTGACATTAACTAGTGAAAAACAGCAGGTTTGAGCTGTATGCAGTTTATAGTCCTGATCAGGTCCTGTCTACAATCTGTGCTCTGCCAAAAGGTCTGTAGGAAGGCACCAGGTAATCTTATAGGCACCTAATGCTAAGAAATCCTGCGTGTGTGTGTGAACTCATACAGCTTCTGGGTGAAGGTAGTTTACATCAGTGCAGTTTGAACTTATTTTCCAATGAAACTTGGCTGGCTATACCTCACTGGTTTACAGTATACCGTTGACCCTGTTCCTCTGAGATGGCTACTTAATTCAGATCTCACTGGGTCCTCTCAAACAGCTTCTCAGTTCTGTGCTGTAAAGAAAAAAGCAGCAATCTTCTTGGCTGCTCTGTCTCAGGAACTAATGAGACAGAGCAGGGATAAATTGCTCCGAGAAAAGTTGATAAGAAACACACAAAAAAAGAATATCTTCTACAGGCACTTATAGAAATTTAGGCTCTTCCATGTGAGGGAACTAGAGAAAATTAGTCTCTTCCACTAGAAAATTAGCCACTTTCCACAGTGTGTTTCTAAAAAATCCAGTGATGAAATGAGCCTGATCCTGGCATGGCATCTTTATTTGAGAAGTCTTAAAATCCTAGATGCAGAATGCTGAAATTTCTTTATATGCACCAGCCTTTGCTTTTGGTGTAACACAAGACTATGTCAGAGACTGCACTTTTAGGGTGATGGCCTGATTGCCACTACTTTTGTATTCACAGCTCACCTGGAAACCACTGCATTGGTGCCTGAAGCACATACCTGGGCATGAGAGACATGTATGGAGGACAACTCTTGATTCCTTTTGCAAGCTATTGCTAATTCCAAAACACCACTGTAACAATAGACAAGGAGAACTCCAGATTCCTTTTTCAAGCTATTGCTAATTTCAAAACACCACTGTAACAATAAACGTAGTTCAATTTACTCAGTCAATGCCTTAAAAAATATTGGCATCAGCTGGAGTTGTGTTCCTAGATATCTTCACCGAAGTAGAACTGCTTGGCTTCTTGGCTGGTACCCATGTGGGTGTGTCAGAGTATGATAGGTCCCCACATGAACATTGACAGTGTAGTCAGAGGAAAAGGACAACTTGCACTGCCCAGTTTTTCTAATTACAGCAGTGATTTAATTCTTGAGGATACCTGCAAATGGTAGAAAAGCACCTGCAAAAGTCCTACGATTGTGGGAGAAAATCACACCTTAATGATGAAGAGTTTTGGAGATCCTACAAATTAGAACTCGCCAAGCAGGGCAACTAGGAGACGGCACATGCTGGAAAAATGAGTACAAATTTGCAAGGCATAGTGTGAAAATCCAGGGAAAGAACTTTTGTGGGAAAACCCTGTGTATTAGTCAAGTAATTTTATGTTTGTTTAGGGTATGTTTGAGCAATTAAAAAGACCAAACCAAAATTGGCACAGCTAATGGATATCAAGAAAGAAAAAAAGCTGTATGAACTTCTTATTAGTATGCTAAAAGGTGCATACCCATGCTAATCAGGTACCAAGCTAGTTTTAAAACTTGAATAACTGTATTTTTCTGCAGTCCAGGGAACTGATAAGAAATAAGAGCATAAGAAATAGGGTGGTTTTTATCTGAATAGCCAGGACTGGAAAACTGAGACATTCATTGTCTGGGATATTTCACTTGAAAACATACATGGACATACAAAGAAATAGGCTCAGTCTCGTCTGAATACCAGGGCTGAGATTTGACTCAGCATCATCTATTGACTCTGTAAATTCCTGTTTCTCTGTCAGTTCTACTCATATGCATTTATGACCAGTTTTCTCTGCTCTGTACCAAGTATAGTCACTATGTACAGAGCTGGTCTCTACTAGTCCATGCACTCAAAAGGTAACCTGAAAAGCTGCAAGGCAGACCACAAACAACTAGTTAAAGACAAGATGTGAAGAAAAGAACTCAAATAAAATGATTTTTATTCTTTTATGAAAGACCTGCACAACCGTTCACTTTCCTTTTCTTGAAAAAATGTATGAGGATTACAAAAGTTTCTATTTTCTATGCCTGCATTAACATTGCTTGCCAGAAACAGCAAAGCCTTCCTGTACCTCCGGCTCAGTTTGGTACATGTGCACAGTTGGGCTTCCATTACACCTATGCATGGGAAGGCTGTAGTTTTCTCATGCCTGACTAAGGGCAAAGGCTGTCTGTGTTGTGAAGGTAAGTTAAATTTCTGAAAAGGGTATGGAGGACAAGCTTGCTTACACATTGGTTTGAGGTAATTACAGGCCCTGAGCCTCACATGTCCTCTTTAAAAACTTTGGAATGCTAACATTTCTGCTCCAAACTCACAAACAGGAGCAAGGGTACACTCAAAGGAATGCAAAACCTTATTGAGGCAGAATTGTGCCGCACTAGCCCACTAATGGGGACAGTATTTCATGCTGCAGTGGAAAAAGGACTTTCTAGCTTGCAAATGCAAACTGACAGCTCTGCCAGGAGGAGAGGAGAAGAGAACCAGGATCACAGACCCACAGACTCACAAAATCACAGAATAAGCTGAGTTAGAAGGCCTCCTCAAGGATCCTTGAGTCCAAGTCCTGCCTCTGCACAGGATCATCCTCAAGAGTCCCACCATATGCCTGAGAATATTGCTCAAATGCTGCTTGAACTCTGTCTGACTGGTGCTGTGAGCACTTCCCTGTGGAACCTGTTCCAGTGCCCTAGTGTCACTGTTCAGTCAGGAATGGGAGTGACGGCGACACATAACTCTAACTCTCTTCAGCAGGCTGATTCAAGTTTATTAGAAACCCATTCTTTTTGTACATCGTTCTAATACAGGTGGACCTGATTGGCCACTTAATTAACACCCCTTCACACAATTGGCCAGTTAAGAAGACACCCTTTGGTAAACATCTTACAAGAAAACAACTGTTTTCAAAACACCAGCTGCAAGATTGTTTTAATTCTTTCTCTCAGCCTTCTCAAAACTCCGCAGAACAACTCCTGGGAAAGTTTATCTGGCTTTCTCTCTCTCTGACTAGACGGTTGCATCCACACCCAAACACCAGCTGGGGGTGATGCCTAGAGGCACTACCTGGAACAGAGGCTAGACAGCGTTAAAGGAATAAAGTAGGTATTTATTAAAAGGCCTTTAAATGATATACCTTGGGCAGTAGCCTGACCATGGCTGCACCCAAGACGGACCCAAGATGGAGCCAAGATGGATGACTGGTCAGGAGTTTTGATGCTTTTATGAGTTTTGGTCCATTTACATATTGGGGTTAATTGTCCAATTACAGTTTCAGGTTATGAAGTCCCATCCTCCCAGATTGCTCTCCTCAATTTGCTGTTGTTTACACTTTTTGGGCCTGAAGCTGCAAGTGTCCTTGGTTCTCAGGCTGAAAAAGGATTGTTTTGTCTAACTAAACTGTGAAGAGAACTTGCTAACACCTTATATGAACTTCAGAGTCACACACTAAGGCAGTACAGAATCTGAAAAATATGAAAGCTAAAACTATAAGCATAAGGGGAAGAACTTTTTTATAATGTCCAACCAAAACCTTCCTGGACACAACTTCCCATGGGTTCTGTCACAGAGAAGAAATCAGTGTCTGTCCCTCCTCTTCCCCTCAAAAGGAAGTTGTAGTCTGAAATGGGGTCTCCCCTCATTCTCCTCCTGGCTGAACAGAACAAGTGACCTCAGCTCTCTTCATACAGCTTCCCCTTTGGGCCCTTCACTACCTTTGTTGCCCTCCTTTGGATACTCTCTAAGAGCTTAATGTCCTTTTTATCTGGTATAACCCAAAACTGCCCCTAGGACTCAAGGTGAGGCCACCCCAGTGCGGAGCAGAGTGGGACAATCCCCTCCCTGTACAAAGTTGGCGATGCTTTGTTTAATGCCAACAGCTTGGGGAATCCACAAGTCTGTCAGGGCTGGGGGAAAACCAGTCTGGTTCAGTTTTCTGAGCTAATGTCCTCTACTTCACACACTTTATTTGCATTGCCATATTCTTGTTTGTAAGCTGTACTTGGGTTTGGGCTTAAGTGTCTCAGTAACTGCTTTGTTTTCTTGGTTATGCACCTGTGAGGACCAGTCTGCCTGCCAGAGCTACTTACAGACTCCTTTACTCCTGCTTTTCCTCAAAAATTGGATGCTGTGTGAGCTAAAGGCCAAAGCCCACCAATACACAGGTTACCACTTGGCATAATAGTGGTAGTCCAAACCTCACCTTTCTTGTTGGAGGGTCCAAAGCTGCCCACCCATGAAACACATCCATCTCTGCATGTTTTTCTGGCTTGGTCACTCAGGTCATGATGGCACTTGAGCATAATCCAGCTTGGTGGAGCTGGAGCATAATCCTGCTCTCTTCTGGGGCTGCATGTCCACAGATTTGCTGTGTGCCAGGTTAACCCAGTGTCACTGGGTTATATCTTGGATGTGTGAGCAAAGCTGGGTCCCTGTCTGGTTAGCAGCTAATGAATGCTCTGTATCCTGCCTTTTCCTGATGGGCACCGATTCTTCAGAGCTGTCCCTTTTCTGCCAAGCCTGGATTGGCTGATTGGCTATGTGGAGCAAAGGAAAACAAGCTCTCAGTCACGTTTTTCTTCACTACCCTGTTTCCTGCAGTGCCAGAGAGGAGATAAAATGACCCTCAATCCTCTAAGGCTGGTCTACAATACTTTACACTGTTTAATGGATTTTAACACCTCCAGGAATGCAGGCTTTAAACCAAATGTCTATACAATAACTAACTCAATTTTGCATTTAGTAGTGAAAAATGTCTGAACTGGAAAGGAAGGAAATACCTCTGAACGGAGTAGTTTGCATTTCTTCTTGCCTGGAGCATTACAAATGATACATCCTATGGATTTATTTGCCATGTTCCTGAGCAAAGTGTTAAAAGGTCAGAATTGCAAGCTACATGGAAAATGCACTATCAACTCTTCACTTGGTTTTTCCTGAGAGTTATTTTGGCTGGCTGGGAGTAGTTCTTCTCTTATGAACACAAACTGGCTTGTAGGGTCTGGGCAAAATGAAGTATTCTACTTTTGGGTAAGAATTTGTTAAGAATCACTGTGAAAGGAGCACTGAAAGATCACCAACAGGGAATCCTTGCTGCATGGACAGGGTCTCAGTCCTCTGTTCCAGCCCTTGAGCTCATAAAATTTTACTGGGTATTTTTTCTCTCTGAACTGGCCTTGAGCATTCACAGTTTCTCAGGAACTGGCTACCACAGTAGTAGGATACAGTAGATTTTTTTTTTTTAATTTTGGACACCCTAAGTAACACAACTAGGGGAGTTGAAAGGAGGGCATGGGGAAATGGAGAAGTTCCTGGATTAGACTGATCAATCTAATCTAAACAATCTAAGAGCTTTTAAAGGTTGTTGTAGGAAGGAATGGTCATAAGTCATCAGATTCTCTGTTGAAAATACTTTCTAAAGACATCAAAACTGACTCTGCTGCTACTGACAGTGCATGCACACTGTGTTTCCTTGTTTGTTAACTTCAAAAATCTGATACCAGGGTATTTTGCCTACCGTATTTACAAGCTGAATCCATACCTTTGATCTTTGTGAGAAAAAGAGGTTTCTGATCAAGCTCAGTCTTGTTGAAACAAATTTCCCACTGCTTGATTTGGAGTGGACTGTGTTCCTTCCCATTGACAAGAAAAACCCAATATAGTCCTGCTAACAGCAAGAAAACCTTGGTATTAACCATATAATGTTGGTCAGGTCTTTGCCTCCTGTTACATGAGCAATTCCCTAACCCTAATTACAAAATGAGAGACTGAAAAGTTATTTGCTATACTGGGGTTTGAACACCTAACTATGACTCAGAAATTAAAAAAAATCTTACTCAAATGCCCTGGCCTTGGAAGAAACATTTCCCTCCTTGAGAGTCATTTAAGTGAACATAGTAATTAAAGGAAAATAGACATGGAGGGAAAGGCGTAACTTGTCAAAAACGTCATAGCAAACCAATTGCACATTTAGGAGCAAAACTTTGCTCTTGACTTGCAGCCCATACATTATCTCTTGCAGTCTGTGCTTTTGTGAAAACCTGCTTGAGTAGAAAATATACTTTTTGTGACTGGAGGCAACCTTATGATATTGTAAAGTAGGAAATAAGTGACTTGATATTATTAATGAGAAAGATTATAAGGTCAATAGCTAATAATAGGAAAACCAGTCAAGGAAATAAAGGAAATCAGTCAGGTACTCTGGGTAAACACAAAGTTACTTGTATTGAGTTGGTATTTTTTTCCAAAATTGTCCTCTAAATACTGCCTGGAGGCTGCTTTAAGGGGCAGAATGGAAGAATTCAGGATAAATTACCTTTTAATTTTTTTCTCAATAGGTTTTCTTTGCATATCAATTTTATGAAATGCAAGGTTCCCTGGTTTCCTTGAAATAGACTGCTGGATATACTGCTATTCTGTTACAGACTTTCAAGTAGCAATGATTTAAGAAATAAATAGTGGAAACCACAACTGCTCTGTGCATTTGTTTTTTAACTTAATGCTCTCACTGTATTTTAGATGCTTAACTTCAGTTTCCTGAAACTCCATTTGACAATGCAAAGCCTGAAAACTGAAGTATACAGTATTACTGTATACTTAACCCCACAGCTGATAGTGAATGTATTAGCAGAACTTCATTGCCTCTGTATGGAGCTACAAAACTGCTGTCATTATTAGCAGAAATGATTCCTTCAGTGTGTCATCCAGCTTGGAAATAGAAGATATTTTCAATGCTTTTTTTCTTTGAACTTTTGAAATTGTTCAGACTTCCAGATTACCAGTCTAATCACAGCTCTTCATACCCACATGTCCCAGTTTTGCTAGGAAGCTTTGAATTATTTACACAATAAGATTGTGTGCACTGGGAGCAAAAAATTAGAAGCAAGCAAATCTGAAATCTAAATGAAAAAGCATCTGGTTGGATGGCATAGGGACTTACTTTTGTGATCCAGAGGCCAAGAGTAAACGAGAAAAAGAACAGGTGTTTAAGAGATGGTTTAATTAAAATCCTCCTAGACACCTAGGCTGCAGTGTAACAGCAGTGAACACACAATCCCCTCGTGTGTGACCACGGGTGTGCATGGGTGCATTTGAGTGTGTGTGTACATTCACCAAGAAGGGAAGGATCTTTCCCAGGTGGAGCTGCATGCTTGCCTTCACATGAGGAAGCTGCCCCTCACAAAGCACTGGCCAGAAGGAGCCTCTGACTGTGCCATTATCACAGGATCTGAGCCAGAAATTCGCCTGAACCTCCATGTCATTCAGCCCCGTGGCACAGCACACAGTCTTCAGGGAGTTGTCAGGAAGTGCTGCAACTTAAAAGGAGGGAGGATGTCTGTTTCTTCTTCATCCAATATCATTCTTTCCATCCAAAGGGAAAGTAGCTTCTGGTTCCAGTCCCACCAAAACTTAGGCAAGGACTTACAGGGCTTAGCTGCAAGCAGCATTTCATTTACTGTCGGCTGGAACTGAGTAACACCCCCCTGTGTTGGTCAAAGTGTTTTGTGTTACTGGACAATGCTTCAGTCCTATAAGTTTGAATAATTCACTTGGAAAACATAATTTCAAGTATGCGGTGCCATCTTCAGCGAGAGAGTATTCAGTGAATATCAGCTTGAATATTTGTTGCAGCTCATACAGTAATAGCTGTATAATTATTGTTATAGTAAAAACTATTTTGACATTTCATTGAAAAATATGGGAATATGTCAGGATTATAACCACCTGTAAACTGGTAAAATAAAAACATTTCTACTTCTATTTAAAACCATGTCTCCATAAGTATATGTGACAGCTTTGGAATACTTGATGCAGACACGTGTTGTGATAAAACTTTGATATATAGAATAACCTTGATTAAATAAAGTAGATACCAAGTAGTTTATTGAAAGATGACTTTTCATGAGTCTAGGGCTTCTGCTACCAGAGGGACTTGCTGGAGTCTTGTTGGCAATACAGGGCTGGTTTGTGTCATTACCTGAGCTCTGTTCTCTTCTTACAATCAAAGGCCTGTACAAAAGGCTGTTGTTCATGCCAGTGTAGTATCCCAACGCTTACATTTTATATGGAAAACAGTTGTAATTAATTTCTCAAATTCAGTCAACCAAAACTATTCAAGGTTTTTTCAGTCTAAAAGCTGACTCCTGAATGGATTTGTTTCACTTGAGTACTTAGAGATTCCCATGGGTGCAGGAGAGGCAAGGCTGAAAGTACAAAGATGGTGAAATATACTGGAAAACATACTGAAGAAAAGTTGTGTGCCCATACAAGCAGAATCCCCAGACTTTTGTGGAGAACCACAGTACTGGCAGACCAATAATTATTATTCTTTTTGGAGTTGTTGTCCGTTCTCTGGGGCTTCAATGTTAGACTTAGAGCAGCAGTAATGTGGTACAATGCAGTCACAATGCAGAAGATAATACACCTGAATGAAATGCAGAAATATTCCTTCCTAAATAATGAGGACCCTTGTTGGGGCATATTTAGCTTGTTCAATGAAAAGCAAGGGGATTTTTCTTCTGAAAAGTGAGACATGTCAAAGGTCACTTCACAGCAGAAGTTAATACATAAAACAGAAAAGCGGCTTACTTCTGAAAGTAGTTAGTAAGAGTTGTGCATTACACTGATCTAGCTGTAGGTTTCTGGAAGAGTTGCATGGAGTGAGAACTTCTCTTTTTTCCAGGAACTGCTTCCTTGCTGATATGTGGTCCCCTTGAGCCAGGTCTTATAAGCTCTTGGAGATTTATAACATACCCAAGATAGCTCACCTACCTTAGAAGGTGTAAAATCAGCAGGATGGCCTCTGTGGTAGTGTTGGAAACAGAAAAGTTTCCATAAAAGACAAAATTACAAAACTCCTTACAGAGAAACCCAAGGCAGGTGCAAGAGGTTCTTGCTCCTGGTAAAACAGCCCACAAAAATGATTAGTTTCTTTGTTCTCTTCTTTTTCTAGTGAATTGCTCAGGCGGGACTTTTTCAGGTGGGACTTTTTGGCTCCTCTCCAGTTAGCCATCCTTAAGTCTGAGGTCAAGTCCCCAAGGTCCTATGACGTGTCTTTTTACCTAATTGTGGAGAGAAACTTCCGAGCTTCTTTCCTTTTTAAGGAGACAAAGCATAGTTTTGTCACTCTGTCAACAGGGGGCACATTCCTACACCAACTTCCCAAGGATT
The DNA here is from genome assembly GCF_028551555.1 of Melozone crissalis. Classification (NCBI taxonomy): domain Eukaryota; kingdom Metazoa; phylum Chordata; class Aves; order Passeriformes; family Passerellidae; genus Melozone; species Melozone crissalis. The sequence continues at coordinate 30,197,273 of NW_026535783.1, read as the reverse complement.
TTAGAAAAGATAACGTGATAGTAGTTCTTATAAACAAGCAGAGCTGAGGCTCCCCTATGTTCTATGGCACCTTTGTAGGTTCTTCAAAGAACCAAGGGGGTAACATTTGTTAGGGGTCTGGCAGTGTGAGAAGAGGATAAATAGTTAGGCGGACTAATGCAGGAAACAGAGTTGACTGCAGGGATATGGCCTGTACAGGGAAATAGAGAACATCTCCTGCAAATCTCTTAGCATAACACATAAAGCTGCCTGAACTGGCTGGTTGTGCAATTGCTAAAGAATTGATCCTATACAGTGATAACTTTTAAAAAAACCCACAATTTTAGCAATGTGTTGCGCCAAATTTTAGGAGGCACCCCTTTTGCATTAGGAAAACTAATTGCTCTGACCAGAGAATTTCTTTGGTGTAGTTTTTGGAATGTTTAAATTCAGCCCCTTCTGTGGTGTGCTGACAAAGGAGGACTCCTGCCTCAGAAATCATTGGCAAAGCAGCAGTGAGCCATTTATCATACTGCATAGCTAACATTAAACAAACCCACTTGCCGAAATTAATGAGGGCTGTTGTCTGTAAAAGCTTCAAAGCTGAGCAGGAGATGTCCTGCAAAGCTATAACACTGGTTTCCCCAAGGAGAGACAATGTTTTTATGTCAATGAAAATATTTTATGAGCCCTGTGCTAGATTTACTAATTTCTATTTCATCCAACAAACAGAATGATGCACTAAAGGATGAATAAGTAAAATCATCATGTTGGCTGCTTACACTCTGCCTTCTGACAGTTCCTAGTTAGATAATCAATTAATTATTTGTGAAGAAAGGCCTCTCTTGAGTTCCCCATTGGACTAAAAAAATTGCTCCATCTCATCATCCATGAGCAATCTGGCTAGGGCTCCTGGCACACAGAAAGGTTTCTGCATTACTTTGGTTTATGCACATTTATCAATGAGCCAGCCAAGTTTCATCTGGCTTCATATAATCAGAGATGAAGGACAAGATCTGAGGGCAGCAGAGGTGTGCTACTTACTCCCCTAAACTCCTGGAAATGCTGCTTCCTTCAATTTTTCACACCTAGCTAAGGCTCAGTAATCTTGTATTGCATGTTGTTACACAAGGGCTGTAGTGTCTTTTACCAAGCTGATTCTTGCAGCTTAGATGAAGAATCCATTTTGAAGAAAAACCTCTTTAGTTTGGGTCAAATTGTTCCAGTATTCCCCAAAATCAGCAGTGACGTCTGAGACCAGCTTTCAGATACATGAGGCCCGCTCAATCCTCCTTAAATCAGTTCAGTGGGGGTGTTTAGTGTTTCTTTTTGTGAGCTAGCACTGACATCATAATTTTTATATTCATTTCTGTCCAAATAGTTTGAAGAGGAGAAGCAGAAGGAAGGTAAAATTATGGGATTAACTAATGTTTCTTATACTCCTCACTCACTGTATGCTATTTAAATGACTCTAAGCATAGTTGCTCTTTAACTCAAGTAGGCTTATTCTTCCAAGTTTGATTGAGAACGTAAATGTCTTCCCAGAACAGCTACATGCCGTGCAGTGACACTTGAATAACAAATTTCCCTGAAACCTTCTTGACTAAAGGGCAGGATTTGCAGTAAATTACACACTGGGCAAGTAATTGGCTGGCTACTTTCTGCTTAGGTCTTAAATCATGACAGTTACATTGGGCCATGGAAAGGGAAAATATTAAGGCTGTTCCTAGCTTAAGCCACTCAGAGCCTAGAGCTTGGCAGAGAAAAGTGTCATTCTGTTGCATTCCTTTCAGCAGAGTAGTTGTGTAGTGCAGGGCTTGGATTCCTTTCCATCAACACTCAGGAGGGCTGCTCATGGTATCTGGAAAATTCTTTTCTAAACAGAAGTGATACCTTAATGTATTAGCTATGTTTCAACAGACAAAACAGAAGGTGATATCAGTGGATTAGGAATAACTCTTCAAAATGCCTTTATGAGGGTGGTAAGCCACTGATGCTCTATTAACAAAGAAACTTTCTTGCCAAGAACACGTAGGAGAGTGAATGCTGCCAGTTCTGCATTTCAGTATTGCAAAGCTAAGGTTCAGCTCCACCAGGGCTTGCTACAGCCTGTCAAGTTGTGCCTGTTGCCACCGCTGGCCTTTGTCAGAAATCTGTATAGTCTGCACCTGCCTGACTTATATTGTGTGCTTTCTGTTTCTTAAGGGGAGATGGAAGGTCAGGCTGATGCTATCAGAACATGAGCTATGTAAACAAAGAAAAGAAAGTGAACAAACCAAACAGTATAAGCCAAAAGTGCCGGTCTGTCAGTTTCTGTTTTCTCTCTCACAATAGCTTTGAGCTTCTTATCTTTTAGTTTAGGTTTCTTGTCACCCAGACAAAATTTCACTTTTGAGCTTAAAAGTGCCTCAGCCTTTCTAGAAAAATCACTAGAGAACAGGGTAGCTGCATCTGTCTCTGGATGTGTTGAGTAAATGCTACCTCATGGATTAAGTTCTTTCCTAGCACCAGTGAGCTAAAAGGTCACTTTCCAGTGCCTAAGATTTTGCAAAGCATACCCTGCCCATGTAACAAAGGGAGCAGAGCCAAGATAGTCTTTGGGGATGCAGCTCAGTGCTGTAGCTCACCTGAAGCTTGTCTTGGCCTAGTAGTTTTTCTGAGCAGGAATGTACAGAACCATCAAGAAAGAAAGACCATGGCCCCAGTTTTGTATTCATTTCACCCATATTAACACTGAAAATGGCTAACATGGAATTACTGAAAATTGTACTCAATGTATGGCAAATATTCACAGGACCATCAGAGGACCTCAGAGTGACACAGCATGGCTTACTGCATGCATGTGTGCACTGACAAATGCAAAGAAAATGTTGCTTAGAATGGGTCTCATATTTGACTTCAAGTATCACCTAATATAAGAAAGATAGCTATTCAGTTTCAGTCTGAGCCTGGATGGAGAGCTCCCTCACCTTTTGAGTGCTCATCTCTCGGAGAGGTTTCCTTTACTAGCCAGCCCTCAGCTTACAGAAATCTTGTCTGTGTCATCTCTGTCATTATTTCTGTGCACCTTAGAGTAGTGAATACCTTTCAAACTAGATTTAAACTGCTCATGATGAGGATCTGGGCCCTGCATCCTTCACTGTTACAACACACTGAGCTGCATCCCCAAAGACTATCTTGGCTCTGCTCCCTTTGTTACATGAGCAGGGTATGCTTTGCAAAATCTTAGGCGCTGGAAAGTGACCTTTTAGCTCACTGGTGCTAAGAAAGAACTTAATCCATGAGGTAGCGTTTACTCAACACATCTAGAGACAGATGCAGCTACCCTGTTCTCTAGTGATTTTTCTAGAAAGGCTGAGGCACTTCTAAGCTCAAAAGTGAAATTTTGCCTGAGTGACAAGAAATCTAAACTAAAAGATAAGAAGCTTAAAGCTATTGTGAGAGAGAAAACAGAAACTGACAGACCGGGTACAATTGTCCCTTCCTTAGGGCTGTCCAGGCAAACCTTTTCTTCCATTCATCTGTGCATAGCAGTGGCATGTTGGTCACTAAAAACTATTTGCCAATTCTGAATCTTCATGGTTGATTCCCACATTTGCACAGTTCAACTGAAGGCTCAGATTTAGTGGTGCTAAAATCACACCTACATACGCTCCTGGATGTACAGTTCTCAAATGCAATGGAAAAAAAGGATTTCAGACAAAAGCATATCACAAAGGAGAAGAATCCTATAGCCTTAAGCTTGATCACCGTATCTAACACATTCCCAGTGCATCTAAACCCATCAGATATGGGAAAATGAAGTGATTTAGAGCTATAAATGCAATGCAGTTTACCCGGATCACTGCCAGAGCTTGCTTATCTGTCCTAGTCTGAATTGCAACCTCCATCTGTTTTTCAGGGTCTATTGCTTTCTGGTTTTCTTCCTCTTCTCCACATAACTGTGGCACGTTCCAGATCAAAGGCAAACAAAAACTTGGATAAGCACTGGGGTCTCTAGGTCTGGGTCTAAAACACAGTGGTGAAAAAATGACCTGTTAAATCCATTTCTCAAAAGCTCTGAGAAGGAGGTGTTGAGCAGTTCCAAATCTGGCGTTTCAGGCTATTTCTGGTGATGAGGCAATGCCAGCTGGTGTACAGACTAGGTCAGTTCTCCCAGAGATGAGGAAAAGTTAAAAAAATGATGACTGTGTGGGAGGTGGTAAAGAAACAAAAAGGCATCAAAATTGCTCTAGTAGAATAGAGACTTGCTTGTTTTGTTTTCAAGTAGCCCCTGCAAAGTGACTACTGCATCCAGAAATTAATAACTGAAAATTCTTGAGGACAGCAGTGTGAAAGACTGCAATGGGGAAAATGCCCTCAGGTGGAAAAGGGATAAAATTTCAGATGGGCTCAGGGACAAATTACCAGTACTCCACAACAAAACTCACCTGCCCTCACATTCTTAAAGGAAGACTGTGTTTTAAAAATTGGATTATGTCCAATGTTGAGTGGGTCTAAAATACCTACTTGATGTGATAAAATTGGTGACTTACATGAGAAGAAATAAGCTGTTAACAGGTTTCAACTTCTCTTTCCATGGAAGTATTTGAATTCAGTGGAATAACTCACTTGCTGCCATTCTGAAGTTCTCCAAGCTTCTGCTTGGAGTGCCAGCTGTTCATTGCCTGGAGAAAAGGCCAAAGCCCATGGTTTGGGGTTCTGCACAGCCCCTACTTTCTGGGGCAGAATTGAGCTGGCAGAAGAACAAAGCCTGTTTGTAATCAGGAAGACTGTAGTGACCTTCAGACTGACTTGGGGCCGTTCTTTCCATGGATTGAATTTCAGAGAGAAAATAATTATTTTAAAGCTGGAAATGTTGGATGACTTCAAGAATTCAGTAAGGCTAGACTGGAAACAACCTCTGATTTTCCAAACATTGAATTTCAATTCTTTGCATTGTATACCCTGCCGGAAATTGATGAGCTACTACTTACATCAGGTACATGCTTGCTTAATCACTGAAAGTCTGAACTAAACATGCTTAAAAATCAAATTAGCCTGTCTTAGCTTCTTGACTATAAGCAGGGAAGTTCAATACTTTTGGGCACTGCATTGCAAGCAGTTTTAGCAGTGACATTGGGATTAAACCTGCTGCACTCATTAATAATGTTTGAGAGCCACATGCATTTGACATAAGTAGAATTTTAAATTCCTAGTCATCCAGAGCAATGTATCCTGTCCTCAAGACACAGACTGGCACTGTGGTGACTCTGAGTTGTCTCTAATTCCTGATAGTTCTTGGTCCTGTGATGAAGAGACAATCTAATTACTTGTGGCAGGTATGTAGCCTCATCCAAATATGGTTAACTGATTTGCTAAGGCATCTGCTAGGGACCCAATTTAAACAAATAGTAATTAATAACACTATTTCAGTGTGACAATATTAGTGATAATTCTTAGGTTCAAAGAAGGAAAAGTAGCTTGCAATGTCTAAAGGGTCTACACAACATCTCTTGAAGTGGTAACAAGCAGCTAGGAAGAATATTGGAAGGTGATTAACAAATTTGTTACTCAGTGTGAGGCCTTTGACACATCAGAGAGCTCTGGTATGACAGCAGAGATCGTCCTGCTGCTGCTCTATCAGACAAGGCATCACAAACTTGTAGGAACTTTATGCAGGTGAAAGTACACTATGATAGAAAAGCACAACTGTTCTGTGGGTGACATAATATAAAGATGTATGAGGCAAATGAATTTTCCAACATGTCCCACACATAGAAGCATGGAAGCTATGTGGTCAAAAGTGTCTGCTCTCTTGCAGAAAGCCCGACTTACATGCATGAAGGGACCTCTCTATCATAAAATGAGCTTATATGCAAAGAAAAATTTTGTTCCCAGCTCTGGAAATTCACTTAGTTGGCATGGGGCTTAGGGGAATATGATATCAGACTCAAAGCTGTGCATAAGAAAATGGTACATTTGGAAGGGAGCAGCATGGTGGCCATTTTCTTACTGAAAATTCCCCACACCAGAGACAGGAAATGTCCCAAGCCACTTTTTCATATGAACAGCAACCTCTAACCTTCCTTTCATCTTTCAGTTTGTACCAAGAGGTATGAAAACCATAGTTCATTCAGATCTACTGTGAACAGTATTTGTTTTAGTTCTTTTTTGCTGATTTTGTGCTTCATGGAGAGCTAGAATAAAGAATTAGGAAGCATCTCGTACATGGTCTGTTAGCCTTTTGGGGCAGAGACCCTGTACACACCTGCACTAATCCTACAGCCTGCTTTCTCTTCTGCAGACGTCCTACTTTCTCTGTGAAATGGTTGATCCACAATTACACTGATGTAACACTTGATTTTCTTAGAACAAAGACACTGGAAGTAAGATGGTTGGAAGGACCCCATGCCTCTTTCCTGCAGGACCATCAAGTGTGGGAAAATCTTGGCTTCCCTTCTGATTTTGATGGGCCTCATCTGTTACTTTTTGAAGCAACCATGTGAACATCAGTGATATACTGTGAGGTAGGTGGAGGCATTGATTAGTCCTTTGAAACACATAATTTCAGGGCCAGAGGTTCTGGGTTCATTCCCATGTGCATGTGGTATTTGGCTCGCATTCCTTCAACAAACGAAAAATGTTATCTCAAACGCTGTTTAAAATTACATTAAGGTGCTGGTAGAACAAGTTTTTTCCCTGTTTTACCTTACTCCTGAGAATTATTCTTCCCAGTTTCTCTCAACATGGCCTCCTCCACATCTAGGGTACATCTGCCACTGGTTCTTGTCATGGTGAAAGGGGTGCAGAGACCACTGGGCAGGTTGTCCGGCAAGCCAAACTCTATTCCCAGCTCAGGACATATAATACTTTCAAGGCATGTTCACTCAATTGTGCCATTCAGTGTGGGGCAGAGTCAACAGATGCCAAGCTTGGGCCAAAGCTGGAAAGCAGGCATTAAGACCTGGCTTCCTGGTAGAAATCTTTCCCATGAAAAGTTACTACACAGAAGTCCATTGTATAGCAGGCTCAGATGATTAAAACTCATGGCTATGCAAAGTCTCACAAGGACAGCTTTACATTTCTGAGAACTGCAAAAGCCATAAAACAAGGGGTAGAGGTTTAAGGGTGGGAAAATATGCCTGTATCCTGTAAATCTACAAATGCGGCCTTTACTCAAGTTAATTATTTGGGATGATAAACCAGTGCTGACTATATATGTAGCACCACTTTCTTCCAAAGCTCTTGTGCCTACACAGCTCAGTAGCTGGTCTGGTCACACAGCTGTCAGAGGAGCTCTTGGTTTGAGTGAAGCCTATCTTCAGTCATGTGGCCTGCAGTTACAATAATCTATTGTACAGGAGCAGAAATAAATTTAATGAAGCAGAACAGCAACCAGCTGAGCATAAGCCTCCCAGTAGAACTGAATATCCTGCCTGAGTCTTAATACCATGACCTTTATAGTAAGGCAAGATGCATTAAATTAGCCTGGTGTCTTGGAATTATCTACCACTGCCTGATCATAGTGTCCTGACCTCACCTTGTTCTGCTCTGAAAACCTAGTATCAAGCTGCAAGGGTTAACAGTGTGGTAGCTTCATGTACCACCAGGGTCTACTCAGGCAGGACTCTTGCCCTCTCTTGAGGTCCAAAAGGTATACTCTATTCTCTCATTTTTTAACTTCACACAGCTGAGGTCTCTCAGGCTGGGGCTTTTTATTCAGAATCCAGATGCCTGTATTGGAAGGGATCTGAGTGAACCCTAGCAGGTAATGCTGAGCTTTAAGCTCTCTTTTCAGCCCAGGAAGAAAGCAGTTTTCAGGAGCTATCCCCCTTTTCATATAATAATGTTTGGCTGTCTGCAGTGCTATATGATTGCTCTGAGTTTATGTTGTTGTTGGGATGTTAAGATGTATCCATGCTTGCATTAATGATTATGGGTGAGCAGGAAGACAAGTGGAAAGGACTGACTGCAACATCCGGGGACAGTTTGCTAGTCTAAGCCAGAATGCAAATCAGAAACAAATAATCGCTGCAGTTGAAATGGGAAGTTTCAGGCTTTTTTACAGTATCCTTGGACCATTTCTCACTCTGTGTAACACAAAGCAAAGTCCTAGTGAACACTCTTACTGCGTGTTTCTCTCTAGGGGTTTTTTCTAGAAGTGTGAGACTATGACCTTGTCCATTATCGTTCAGAAAAGTATTGAGAACAATATGCCTGCTACTCTTGCACCTCATCTCTGTGCAGTAATAGGGTATTTAGTTTTATAGTTCTGTGATTACTTCTATCAGAGAAGGTGACCCTGGAATCTCCAGAAAAATAGTGCGTAGAAATTTATAGCGGTGCATGGAGCTCCCTTCTGAGCTACAGCCTCACTGTGCTAGGCCATTCTGGTGCCAAGAAGCCTAGACACAGTAAAGCTGTAGACTCAAGGGGAAACTTCTAATGGTGGCTGAGATAAAAACAAAATTTTGGGTCCTCAGCACGCTGGCTTGCATCCAGTCTTACTCAATTTTACAACTTCACGGAGAAAAGTGCTGAATCTCTACTGCTTAAAAAGACCACACTGGCTTAAGGTTGTGCATGGGTTTAATCTAGGCCTCATATGGGTGCCCAAAGGAAGAAAAAACTCCACAAAAATAGCATTTTGTACTGTGTTAATAAAAGCAAAGCAAACAAGGCTCAAGCTCTTCTTTTTAGTAGTCTAGATGTGTATGAGTTCTTTCAAGCAAAATGGTTGGAATTTTTCTCAGCAGCAGTTGAGGCATAGGCAAGGAGCTTCATGCTTGTACACTGAACTTTTTTTTGGTAAAATGTCAGTTTGGGAGAAAAGAGGAAGACATTAATACACAGCTTAAAAATTCAGCTAAAAGGTCACAAAGAATTGCTCTGTGCCCAAAATAGCTTAAAATCCATGTTTGTTCTTGGCAGTATAACACCTTCCACACACAGAGGCAGAGCTGGAGTTTTGCTCCTCATTTTCCAGATTTCTTTGAAATAAACAAGAGAAACATGACTGAAAAATCTCAAATGCTAATAAAAGTTCAGCATGAGTATATGAAAAGTCCTGCCAGATCAAAAGGATCTTTAAGCACTTTCAAGTGCCTGCAGAAGTCCAAGTTCACATGATGTGAAGGTAAATGCTATGTGATGGATAAGAAGAAATGGACAGTGCTAGTGACATCTCATACCTTGATTTGAGCCCTTTCTAGATCAGGTTTCTGTTGTAATATCAAAAGGTTTTAGCAATTGCAACTGAGCACAAAATTTGCAACAGGAAAATACAAAGCATAGTTGTTTTACTTCATCCTTATTGCAGTACTACTAGCAAACAGAAAAGAACAAGAGAGTTTTAATAATATTCTAGAGGCCAAATTACTAGTTTGAATATAAAGACGGTTGTGAGTGGTCAGCATGGATTCACCAAGTCATCTTTACTGACCTGATAACTTTCCACAATGAGTTGACTGTCTTGGTAGACAAGGGAAGAGCAGCTGTTGTTTTCTACCTTGACTTCAGTAATGTTTTCATCACTGTCTCCCATAAGACCTTCACAGAGAAGCTCATAAATTATGATCTGGATGAGCCAACCTCATCTGAAAACTGACTGAACAGGGAGCGGCAGAGGTTAGTGATCAGTCACGCTGGGTCTATTGGAGGCCAATAACCAATGCTTCATCCCAGAAATCAAGTCTTGGACTGATCCTGTCCGTTCTCATACAGTCTGCATGTTGGGGCAGAGTGTGCCCTCAGCAAGGCTGTTGACAGTACAAAACTGGGAGGACAGCTGATACACCAGAGGGCTGCTCGGCCTTCCAGAGGGTCCCTGGCAAGCTGAAGAAATGGGCTTCATGAGGAACCACATGAAGTTCAAAGCAGGGAAGGAAAAAGTTCTGCAACCTGGGAAGGAAGAACCCCAGGAACCAGCAGAAGCTGAGGTCCACCCAGACAGAATAAACCCCAGAGTAAAAGGATTTGGAGGTTCTCACTGAAAACCAGAAAATAAACTCCAACAAATTTGTTAGGTTAGAAAGCCAGCTACTTTATTAGCACTGCTGGATGCAAGATTCACTGCTGGAATCTTCCTCAAAGTATGCATGCTGAGGAAGCTATCAGACCAGGTTATATTCCTAAAACCAATACATATTCATCACATTTTTGAATACATGCATATAGGCTAATTATTTCCACAGACTTATTTGAATATGGTTCCAGATCTTCTGATGAATCTTTTCTCCTTGTGACCATCTCAAAAATGTCATTAAGTCATAATGTACTTCTGTGATCATTCTTTGCTCTGATATACAATCCTTGTTCTCAAAATTAAGATATCAACTAGTAAATATTAATCACTAATATAAGTAAATAAGGAAACATTAGCTGGAAAATTACTTACTAGTCACAGGAGTAGGGGACAAAACTAAGCATTAACCACAAATCTAGGGATCATACACTACAGTGCTAAAGTTAAAAGAATCTTCCAACATCTTCCCCACTGCTGTATGGACTTCTTCTTTCAGAAATATAACCCTTTTGGAAATGGTTCTGGTGTATTCCAAGTTGATCATGACCTAGCTGTGTTCCCTTGCAGCAAAGGAGGTAAATGAGTTGGTTGTGAACTTTCCTTGCTTGGAGAAATTGAAAAGACATCTGGGCACAGTCTTGGTTCTGGAGACTTGTTTAAGGCCTGAGAAGGGAGGTTGGACCAGGTGACCTCCAGCGATCTCTTTCAACCTCAACAATTCTATAATTCTTTATATACAGTTATGTTTTGTCTTATCATGTTAAGAAGTTTATGGCAGCAGCTTAGTGATGATCTGATAGCCTTTGGAGTAATGTGTCTTGCTTGCATTTTACTGACAGTGCATAATCCTCCAAATTAACTTATCCTGTAAAGGATATATACATCTATTTTTGTTTTACAGCATAATCTTCAGACAAAATGTAAAACTGGGACATATTTCCCATCAGGTTTTAATTAGCAAAAGTACAGCCAATAAAATACTTCCTAATATCAACTACAGACATCTAAAAATAATTCCCTTTTTGCCTTGTTGAAATGCAATATGTTGCTTTATTCTTGTTAATCTTCAATTTCAGACAATTTAAGGGATGGTGACTCAAGCAACTTGTCCTCTTTGCTATTTTAAATCTAAGAATAGGTGTATTCATGCAACAATGAAACAATGACTCATGTCTGAAGCAAGGCATTTAGGGTGTAATTCTTAAGTCCTCTTTTACCGCTCAAGGAGATGGTAGTGTGGATGGACAGAATCCCACTGCAAAGGAAAATTGGATCTTTATCAGTCAAGGCTGGAGGAGTAAAATGAAGTAATTTGGTTTTAGCAGTTCATGTAGTATGTGAATAAAGAGACAATTTGCAAAGTCTTAATACAGTTCAAGGGAACTGAACACATTCTTCCACCACGTAAGTCAAAGCCGTGTTTTTGAAGGCCTGTTTGCAAAGTGAGGCACTGTGCATGAGGTGGAAGTTGCCTGTGTTTCTCACTCAGCCCCAAGGCAGTCATTAACATGAAGCACCTTCAGAAAATACCCCAAGCAGGCATCCTCCTTATTATGCAAACATAATGCACCTAGTGAGAGCTTGGCTCCAATGAAATTCATTCAGAGCAGAGAAGCTTGGAGGAAAAGCACGCAGATCTGTAACAAGAGCAAAACATTTGCCTTATGTCTGTATTCAGCAAGCAGCTGCAGATTCCCTGTTGCACATTAAAAAATGCTCTATTTATACATGCCAACAATGCTAGCAAATTCCGGAGCTTGCCGGAGCATTCTTGCTATATGAAAACAAACTTGTTTTTTCAGTGACAGAAGGAAGATGTGAAAATGGGGGCTTTCATCATAATCATGGGGGTTATTGCAAAACTAAACTGTTCTTCTAAACGAGTATTTCCACACAAACAACTAATTTGCAATTGTGAAGGCAAGTGTCTTGGCGGAAATAGACCCCTCTGTTACTAAAAAAGCTGCCTTCTTCCTTTACTGTAGATTTTATTTTAAGAGAATGGATATGGATAAATTCTTATATCTCTTCATGTCATTTTAAAAGAATTATCATTATATTAGCTTTTCTTCGTATCTGCTTTTCAAATATAGCTTGTATTTTGTAGTAGTACCAAAACTGTAATCATAGGCTTGTTCTGCTGCCCTTTTTTTTTTTAATACATTGAAATTTTTCTGTTTGGAATGGGTAACATTTTTGATATCACCTCCTCACATATTACACCAAATTTCCATACTCTTAACACTTCCAATGAATGCAAATTTTCTTCTTTACAGGGGCACCCAGAACAGATGCTGCATGTACATCAGGCCAACAGTCAGGGTCTGGACCTGCTCTCTGATCCCAGACACCTTTTCCTTGTTCTTTACTCTTCAACAGTCTAGTCCTCCTTTGTGAACAGGTGCAGTCCCTTATGTTTGTCTTGAAATGCTTGGAAGGAATGACTACTTTGGCAACAATGCCTCATTGCAGGCAGGTATATCCCTAAATTTTTTCTACTTAGGAAAGTGCTCAAAGAACTTGATACTTCCAGTGGCGGCTTTCTGACCTTGTGGGTACAGCTCGGGGCTGTGCTGCAGAGCCCTCTCTGTGAGCTGATATGGGTTTCTTTTTTCCTACAGGGAAACTCAGCTGTGCCTGGGAAAGGCTAGAGCCCCTACTGCAGGCAGGCAGAGGCACACAGCAGAAAGACAAGCATTTTGAGAGCACAGTTAATGATGAAATTACCAGGACATTTTGCATCTGTTTCTGCAATGAAGAAGCCTTTCAGTCATGAACACAGAGGAATGAGGGGAGCTCTTCAATAGTAGCCTGTGAACATGGATAGTAGCCTTAAGTGAATTTGAGTATATGGGAGGAGCCTCGATTATTCCACTATTTGAGTTAAGTGGTGGTAAGACCTGGGCAAAAGGTGAAAAGACTCATTTGTAAGATTAGGCTTCATAAATCAAATTCTGTGTTTATTTGAAAGTTGTCTTGAAGTTCATTTTTTTAAGCTAAAGCATTAGCAAAATACTCTAGGGGAGAACATTATCTCTTCCACCTTCTAATAGTTCATTTGCACTTCAAAGCATTGATTCAGACTTAATTCAGCCTTAACTATCATGACCTAATTAACTTCTTTATGTTGCAGACCAGGTCTGAATTTATGACATACTTTGCCATGTTGAGGGCTGGCTGCTCAGTCTCACAGCTTTTCCTAACTAGTTTTATCTGCCACAGCACTTCCCTTTTCCTTTCTATGCCTATACACCTTCGTGAAAGATTTTCCATGGAAGGGTCTCACAAGCACTTTAAAATTCAAATAGTTTATATCTATCCAGTCCACTTAACAGGTTTGTATTATGTGGCACAGTTTTCCTACATGGAAATGGCCAGCTTTTGTTTCAGACTATTTCATATCAACTAATATTATTTCATCCTGAAGGGTTTTGTAACACATTTGGCTTCAACGACCTGAAAACAGATAGCTCATCCTCTTTTTTCTTGGAAAGGGGAAAAAATGACAGTTTTCTGAGAGCATGGAAACATTCCAGCAATGTTGTTTGGTAACTGATACATTTAATCAATTTCATGCCCCCTGAGAATTTAGAGGAGCAGTACAAACTAAAAGATCTTTAGAAATAGTTTTGTCTGAGATGGTCTCACAAAACTGGAATGTTTAAAAAATTAATACTAATTTACAATTAATTTTGAGTTTTGTTCCTGGCAATTGCTGTGTTGAGACCTACAGAAATGGGCGGAGCATCAAAGTTGAAAGAGAAATATGATTTCTGATTAACTCATTAGCAAAATTAAAATACTTAATGCCTTTTTTTGCAAAAAACATTACCTAGAAACCCTTAATTAACCCTAGTGACCATTGATTAATAACTCAACTAATTAATATGTGGTTTTCAGTTTCCACTTAATTTTTAACTTCAAATACTCCTGAAGATGCTTTGTCTGAGAACTGAGACTCTCTATACATGTGAATATGCCAAGCAGGTTGTGTGGAAGACTGCTGTTTTGGGAGACAGGCTGAAAAAAATGCAACTCCTGTCCCATAAGACAGTGTTTCAAAGTGGAGAACCTTACTGCACTGAAAACCTCATTTTCTGTTCAGCACCAGATGTCAGCAGAGCTTTAGGTAGCTGGCTCACAGTCTAACTTTTAGCATGTGTGTGAAACGTCACATACTATACCAGACCTACACGACAACCTCTTGGTGGATTACTAATGGGTGAGGAATTGCTGCTCTCTGTCCTTACCAACATGTCCTCTTGTGCCCCCAGTGTGAGCAGCTCAGTGCTTTGTGCTGCACACTTCCATCCTCCTGCTTTGTTTCCACAGAGATGGCGCAGGCACAGCTGGTAATTGCTCCCTCTGCAAGAGGCACTCTGCTGCTGCCAAACTCACCCAGCAGCTAACACTGCCTGCTTTTTTGGCTGGGTGGGCTCATCCCGCGCAGCAGCTAAGCTCCCTCCCAGTCACTTCTCACTCCAACCTCCCGGTGGGATGGGAGGAAAAAAGTGGAAACCAAATCAAACCAAAAAAGTAGTTATGGGTCAAAGTGAAGACAGGTTACTAAGTAAAGAAAATTGCGGAAAAAAGCAAGTGATGTAAAAGCAATTCCACACCTTCCCAGCAGCAGAGCAGTGTCCAGCCTACTTCCAAGAGTGACTACTTACAACAAAGCTTACCTCCCCTGGTTTTCTTGCAGAGAATAATGCTATGTATTATGACTATCTCTCCAGTCAGTTCAGGTCAGTTGTCCCCATCCTAGACTATGCCCTGAGAGGAAACAGAGTGAGAAAGAGATGATGAGCAAGCACTACCCAGCAATAGCTAAAACATTGTGGAATTTGTTATTTACTATTGTCAACACAAATGTAAAACATAGAACCATTTGGGCTGCTATGAAGAAAAGTAACTCCACCCCAGTACACAGAGGAGGCAAACTACCCCTTGCTGCTAGTTCTGAGCATGCAGCATGGGCAGTCTTAAATTGGTGGAGATCACTGCTTGGTGCAGCATAGCTGTGGGGTAGATCTGCAGTGAGGCAGAGCTCTAAGTCCAGTGTGGTGCATGTCTCAGTCTAGCAGGTGGAACAAATTGACCTGTGTTCACACAAAAACACAGTTTTTCAAGATTGCAGCCAAGGAAGATTAACAGCCCTGCACAACTTTTCTTCCACTACATACTATGAAAGAACAGTTCTTTAAGAGCATGGCGATAACACATTTCCCTATCCATTCATCTCACCTTTCCCTAGAAGTTGCCATTTTTTAATAGACCTTCCTCATTTGAAAAAGAAACAAACAAACTAACTAAAAAGAAGCATTATTCACCTGCTCATCCGAGGTCCTGTCCTCAGCTCTTTTCTCACTTCTTAGTAGCATGAGCTATCTTGTTGCAGGAGTATATGTGGTTCAGGGCAGGAATATACGTGGTTCACTGTGGTTCAGTGCTGTTCCCCACTGTCCTCCACTGAAATCCTTGGAACTACAACGGGAAGATGGTGCTTCACCTCAGTTCCAGGATGAGATGGGTTAGCCTGCCCAGGATGTCTCAAAGACCAAGAGAGAGTTCTACATACCAGGAAGCTCTCTGTGGCAGCTGCTCACTTTGTCCCTTCCAGGCTCAGTAAAGCACTTACTGCATTTAACTCTGTACCTTTTTACTTCAGTAGGACTGTATTTGCCCTTAAAGTGCCATCAAATGCCATGCTAGACTGGGATCTGCTACAGAAGCACAACATTCCGACTTACTTCCTCTTCATGGGGACTATTGCCAAGTAGATACCAGTTTTGCTAGCACCTGGCCCTATAGGTAGTTAGCCTACTAAAACAAAAGAAAGGATATATAAATTGATGTATAATTTCATTATATAGTACAAATGCTGTTAAGTTTTGATCAAATGCAACTTTTGTACTGGTAGGCTGCTCACCTCACTTTACTGTTTTTTATCCTTAAACATGGATTCTTCTGTTTGAGAGGCACATTTTGTCTTCTAAATTAGAAAATAATAAGAATATGTACAACTATGAAGTCTTTGCACTTTTTTTATTATTAAAAGTGCAAAAAGTATTATGCTGTTTCCCTTACAATTCTTTTTGTATAGGTCAAGCAATAGAGTTAGCTGAGACTAATTTTTCAGTTGAGCCTCTAAGGAGGCAGAAAGACAGAATGACAGTCACGTGCTCTCCGAACTTAGGCAAGTGATATCAAAATAGAACCTAACAGGCATGAACATTTCAGACAACATAGATCTTTGACTAGAGTATAATATTTTTTTTTCAAGAATATAATGCCATTTTTCAAGCATTGTATGAGATTAAAGGCTCTTCATAGAATCACGTGAGCATTCTAACTCGGTTCCATTGAAGTCCTTAGGGGCCTGATGCAAGTCTTTGCTGATGCGTGCAAGAACCTTGCCAGCTGTGAATTTGACTCCTGTTGTATAAAGCACTCTCAGTCCCATTACAAACCAATGTTGCTTTAGTTTCAAAGAATGTGACAGATTCACACTTACAAAAGAATGCTTCTGCGTTTTCCCTTTATCAGGGGATTTCAATGTAACTGAAAATAATTTCTTTTTTTGTTTTCCAGATATTTTCACTCTTATTTATATTTAGATGCTTTTTTCAGTGGAAAAAGAGTGATATTACAACATAAAGGCTAGCAGCATTTCTCTGCTTCAAAGCAGTCAGAGGGAAACCGCTTTATAGTCAAATATGCATATTGGAAGGCAGTGAATCCAAATCTTGATGTATGGGAAACCACACAGAGTTTCCTTGACAAGAAAGCTTTAGCAGAAAAAAAAACATACCACAGACAAACACTGAAGAATTAACTTGTACAAACTCATGTAAACACAAATCAATAGGACAGATTTTTCTTCAAATGTAAACACTTAAGTATCATATTAAAGCAAAAAGATAGTGGGTTTGGTTCCTCTAAATGCATTTACAGCCATCAAAAGGAACAAACATGACAGGTTGGCCTTTTCCAGTTGCTCCCAAATGCAGGCAGCAGGTCAACTTTGCTTCTTTTCTCCTCTTACTGTTGCCTAGTCATTAGAAATTTGCCTTTGATGAAACTAGTAGAAAATGCCTCTTTTTATTTTATTTTTTTTTCTAGGAAGTTTCTTATTTCTGCTTCTTCTCTTGTTGAAGAATTTCAATGAGAGGTGCTTTTTGGAGGGGTTTTTCTGGTGGTTTTTTGTTTGTTTGTTTGTTTGGTGAATGTTTGGGAGTCTTTTGGGGTTTCTTTCAAGGAGACAGCCATCTTTTTTAAGTTGAATTCAGTGCTAACAATATAATAATGCATGAGCAACTCCTGTGAATGTGTTAAAGGTGTGAAACTGCCTCTTTTCCTTCTTTTTTAGGAAAATAAATAAGGCAATAAGCTGTTGCTGAACTGAGTTGCATGGGGAGTAGAGAACATTTAGTGTTGTCACAATTTGAGAATACTCTTGTATTTATCACTTGGTTTATGGATTTATTACTGAAGTTTCTGGATTTCTACCTCCAGCAAAATTAACAAGAAGACAATTTTTTTTTCTGTCATTGTAATATATGCTTAATCCTGAATGACACTTTTGGAAGACTGTGGTCTACCATGGTATCATATTCACACTCAGACTTGAAATGAGCAGGAGTTTCCATTTTTGACTGTTCTACATCAGTCCCTTTGAAAAATGATAAGCAGGTCCAAAGTCCTGCAAAACTTCAAAATCAGAACAGATACTCTGGAAACTGCGCTTCTACAACACAGTATTCTTACAGTGATATCAGTGTACAGGAAAGGGGGGGATAAGTTTAGATCCTCAAAAATGAGCCTTTGTTTTGCGGCAGCTATCAAAACAGAATGTCTGTTTCTCTGTTGCATAAGAATAAAATATTGGCATGATGTCTCTTTCAGTAGTGTAAAATATTACATCTGAAAAGGAATTTTTATTTAATTTTGCTATGGGAAAGGAAAACAGAACATACTAAGGAGAAATGGCTCTCGATGTTACATTTTCTTCTGTAATCTGTTAGAGTAACATCATGGACCAAGCAGATAAGGTGTCTTTGTCAAGGCAAGCAAAAATCCTTGGATTGGAGCTCCAAAAATGGACAATTTTTGAACCTGACGCTTCTAGGATTTGTGTCCAGTGGATGATTTTTAGAGGAGATATGGAAACACAGATGAGTGAAACTGCCTGAATGCTCGGCAAGGGACCTCACTCGAGACACAGAGCTCCAAGCAGCCAAAACTCTCAAGTTTCAACACCTTACAAGGCACCTGGCATTAGGATGCTACCAGAGCGAAACCCTCAGTGAACCCTTAGTGAAACTATGCAATGGTCTCGGCTGAGCGGAGTGGCTTTCTCTCCCAGTTAGGGGCCGCCGAAGGGTTTGAGACCGAGCCACCAGAGGGAGATGTAAGGCTGCACACGTCTGAGCTGTGCCACCTGCTGCCCACTGATAACGCCCTCATAACCATCTGTGCCGCCGTGTCAAAGCTCAGGCTAAGGCAAACTAATTGCTGTGACAAATAACAGCGCCATTAGGCCACCAGCACTTGCCAAAGATGAATATTAGCAGTTTAACCTTGCCTCTGGCAAAGCCAATGCATGTAACCCCAATGCATGTAATCCCTGGGACAAAAAACAACAAAAGCCCCAAAACTAGCCCAACCCAAACCAAACAAATAAATGGAACCACCACCCAACAAAACAGCCTCAAACAAAATCCTTGTTGTTGTTTTTGCAGATCTATGCCTGTTGGAGAAGTTTACAAATGTGGCTCTGTGCTGTGCACACATAATTTGATTTATACCTGTTACTGCTCTATTTGTTTCAAACTGAGGTCCAAGAAACCATTAAGTTTCTGCAAATACTTTGACGCGGGCCTTTGGAATAATTCTAATGAAGCTCAGCCTGCTGGGTGTTTTTCTTAGAGCGTGTTGCAGGGAATTCATGTTTTGAAAAAATTCCACAGAACATTTCACAGTCAATTCTACATTCAAAATAATAATTCAAAAGCAAGAATACAGATTATAACACTTAGTGAACTGCTCATAAGAAGCTGATTCAGACAAACTCTTGGTTAGATTTTTTTTTCTCTAGGGATGTTCTTTTTTGTTTTATTCTTTGTATTTGTCTTTTCCTTTTTAATGTCCTTCCTAGACCATTCCTACCCATAGTGTAAAATAAGGAGGCTAAATACTGTAATAAAGTAAAATAGGTTACAGGAATAGAGTAATAAATAAATAATAAATATAGTAACAATGAAGTTATAAGCAATAAAGTAAAGTAAATTCAGCTGCTTAAAAAACTCAACCTACAGTTGTCAGTAAAAGCTTTTAGATTTCTGCTCTGGACCAGAATGACAAAAACCCCCAAAACTATGACAAAGTTTTTGTGAAAAAGTGTTGAACTATTTTGACAGATTTCATTTCAGCAATTCCAAATATAAGTCTTTTCAGGCTGCATCAGCAAAAAATTGTACTCCTGATGTTTTTTCCGTTGTTGCTTCCCTTCTAATCCTGCTGCCTGACTATGGGAACTCCTTCCATAATACCTCAAATTGTCCCTGATTTTGAATTATCCCATCTGTGTTAGAGACTCAGAAAGAAGAAGACACAAAATCTTGGAAGGGTAAGAAGTCTGGAGTTAGAACCTGTGATTGGCTGGTCAATCACCTTGTCATATGTGGGATACTAAGGGGAAAAGGAAACTCGTGAACAAGATAGGCAGAACACAAAAATGACAGAGAAATGTAACTGCGAACAAACCTGGCTAATCTCAGTGATTGATGGGATAGCAATAAATTCAGAGGCACAGTGGGGCAACTGGTAAGGATGCAGACCCAAAGGATGCAGGATGCTGGAGAGGCTGGTGAGACTTGGCAATTGCTGAAGATTCGTGGAAAGGAGAGTGTCAGACAGAAAGGGGTGTAGGAGGAACTAGGTGCCCGTGGGATGAGACTGGTCAGCACGTTGGTGACCGGTCATGTTGGCTGTTCTGGCACCTAATTGCTACAATCTGTTCTATCTTCTTTTTACATTCTTTCCTATCTAACTGCATAGTCACAGTCTCTATCTCACGTGCACGACTGCTGCAAGGACTAAGAGCCAGCCATTGGGTGAACTGATGTGATGAATTTGGTGCCAGCAACTGGATTTGGACCAAGGGTTTTGGTGCCCCAGGCCTGTAGTGACAAGTACTAAAGTGAGTGAGGTGTCAGTGCCAGTCATTAGGGCAGAAAGGGGTCTTAGCCACCAGTCACTGGGGTTGAAACAGTACACATCCAAAAAGCCATTGGATCAATGTGAGGAAAGCTGGTAGAGCAATTAAAAAGGAGGAATGTTCCCTGTTAGAAGAGAAGGTCAAAATATCTTGTGGGTTTTTTTGCCCCCTAAGGATGAACTTAGAGACAACACTGAATTGCTCATAAGCACTGTGGAGCAGGAAGAGAGGAGAACAATAATATTTCAAATGCAGAATGGTATGAGCCAGATTTTATTAGTGGTTTTTGTGCCAAGTATGCATTTAGGCTGGAAGTTAGAAGAATCCCTTACTGGTAGAGGAATAAGATTGTGGGATACCTTATCAAAGGAAACATTTTGGCCCCAATGCTTCAGTTAAAATAGATCTCAGAATGATTATTTTAAAATCATTACCTTATTATTTAAAAACCTTATCTTGACATGGCTACCCAAGTTCACAAGTTACTTGCTTTTATCGCTTCTGTGTTTCTGCAGAACAGTTGGCTAAGAATCTCCTATTAGCAAATATGCTGAAAAAGATAAAAGCAATTCTAAGAACCTCCGTGCAAGGCTGGTCTTCAGCCTTCCCCCAGACATTCTTTCTGGAGTATGGCCATCTTGGCTACTGTCATTCCATTGCAGGAGAAGAGTTCAAAAAGCCGAATTCATGTGTTTCTTGATTCATCACTGTAGCAGTAGGTCTTGGAGGCCTTGATATTGTGTGAATACTCAGATTTCTCTAGGGAAAACTGGATGCTTCTCCTTTTTCCTCTTGGCTATTATGTACACTTGGGTGCACACATACATGGGCACACACACACACACACACACATACATACACACATATACTTTTCCCTATATGCATAATATATTTTGTATTCCCACCTAAAATAGTGAAAGCATGGCACGTATTTGCTGCACAGGGACACTGGACGCTGTCTCCTATAACCTAAGGAAGCTTCTATTTTTGTGCTGCTTTGAAGCTTTGCTGTAATTGATAACTGATGTGGCTGCTTCACAGTCATGAAAGCACCCAAAAAAACCCCTGTAGTTTTGTGCCTCAGATATTTTGCATCCCAACACTGCCTGATGTTAACCACATATAGTTGAAATTAAACTATTTTTTTTTTTGGTAGGTGTGAAGATGGTCTGATGATCCTACTCTTTGTAAGTGTGATGAAGGTAGTGATGAGTACACAATGGTTAATGAAAGAGACAAATAATTGAGATCTTAGGCACTTAAGTGCTCTCTAGGGCTGCTGATGGGAGAACAGAAAAATTTCAGCCTGAAGGATGATGAATAGGGTGATAGTTCAGTTCTTCCAAATATTGAACATCTCTAAGAATCAGCATATTTTTCCCCTTTCACTGAAAGCAGCTGTCCATAAGGACTAGGCAGTTTTTCTGAGTCAGGATACAGCATGGTGAGAATTCCCACTGCTGCTGCTGCAGCACCCTAAGCTACTGTCACCAAGTGCAGGCTTACAGAGAGACACAAGACAGCACCTGCTCAAATTCTGCTCTTTCTGTTTTGCCCCTACATGAGCTGTCCATAGATCCTACAAAAGGGCAGAAGGAATGGAAGTCCTGCAATCTACCAGTGCTGACACAGCTTGTTCTGAGGGTGACCGGACAATCTGTGGTGATGGCTGGCATGTATTACAAAGAGCTGCCAGTAAAATACAGACATTCCTCTGTGTAGCAGGCCTGATACTTAGAAATGGAAGTAAAACAGTAGCTTGATGCATGTCGTTGTCTGGAGTTTGTCTGATCTATGCTGTCAGCACACGCTTACATGAATTACACAGCATTTTGAAGTTTCAAAGTTGTTCTAAGCATAAATCTGTTTAATGATGCAGAAGCCTTGTCAGCTCTTCATAAAACCCTTAAGATGCACGAAGCTTTGTCAGGATCTGCCTCTTGTTATCTGCTCACCATTGCTGATCAAGCAAATAGCTTGCTGAGTTGTACCACTAGAGCTGGCACAAAAGCTGTACCTTCCTTGTCAACAAGCAGTACCACAGAAAGGGACCTGGGGGATCCTGGTCGATGGCAAATCGGACATGAGTCAGCAGTGTGCCGGCAGCCAGGAGGGCCAGCTCGGTCCTGGGGTGCATCAGAAACAGCATCACAGCTGGGCAAGGGAGGGGATTGTCCTGTTCTGTTCTGTTCTGTGCTGGGGAGGCCTCACCTCGAGTGCTGGGGACAGTTTTGGGCGCCACAATACAAGGAAGATATTCAACTCTTAGAGATCATCCAAAGGAGAGCAAAAAAGATGGTGAAGCACCTTGTGGTGAAGCTGTATGAGGAGCAGCTGAAGTCACTTGGTCTGTGAGGCCTTGAGGAGACTGAGGGGAGACCCCATTGCGGTTACAATTTCCTTTTGAGGGGAAAAGGAGGGGCAAGCACTGATCCCTCCTGCACCCAGTGACAGGACCTGAGGGAATGGTCTAAAGTTGTGTCAGGGGAGGTTTAGGTTGGATATTAGAAAAAGGTTCTATTCAAACAGGCTCCGCAGGTCAGTGGTCACAGTACCAAGCCTGACAGAGTTCAAGAAGCATTTGGACAGTTCTCTCAGGCACATGGTGTAACTCTTAGGGATGATTCTGTGCATGGCCAGGAGTTGGACTTGATGATCCTCATGTGTGCCTTTCAACTCAAGCTTATTCTCTGATTTTATGAACCAGAGATGAAATATGCATGTACTGAAGCCTTGGAAGTTGTACTGAGTATTTGCTTCAATTTTGCTGTCTGCATGACATTTTCTGAAATCCCCACATCCCTGTGTGGGGATTTCAAAAAGCCACAGGAAGATCTACGTACATGATCCATGCTTCTTCCTACACAGATGTGATGGGGGGCATTGCATTCACTGTAAGTATCTTTGTAATCATGCTACAAATGTGAATTTTTTTTTCCCCAGTCTTTCTGGTTGTTCTTTTTAACCATGTCTGCAAAATCAGATGTAGCCTTGTTTTTTGTTTTTGTTTTTGTTTTTTTTTCCTCCAGAATAAAATCCTGAGTGAGAAAGATGCTTAAGCACAGGCTTCAGTGCTTTGTTGAAAATTTGTAGGTATAAGAACATGTTTAACTATAAACACGTACCAAAGAGCTTTCCTAAATGGAGACTTTTCCCCAGAATAGTAATTACTTAGATAGCAACTGTTACCACAAGCTTAGTGATGAATTGAATTGAATTAGTGAACGCACACTGGAATTAAGGAGAGAAATTATTTTTCATTTTATGTTTAAAGTGCAGATATTTGTGAAAAGAAAGAAAAGCAGCATTTTCTTATACAAAGGGGTCACTTCCTGCTGTTGTTAAATATTTTGAAGTTTTAAATATTTTGAAGTGTAAACATTAGTTCTGTTATTAAAATGACAGGGCGAGACATAGGAATTTCAAGAAAAGTGGATATTAAAATCAAGGAGTCTGTTCACATAATAAAGGTGAATTTAGGTCATTGGCCAATGGTCAGTTAGGATAGCCTTCTTGCTGGGAGAGAGATTAAATGATACAAAGGGAAGTTTTTAATGCATCACTTTTCAGAAAGCCAAAAATTATCAGCAAGCTGTACTGTCTAGAAATATCTGAGATCCAATCACAGATTTCAGTGCAAATCAGACCTCTTTGTTAGGCGCTGCTCAAATTAGGGATGCATTGAAGTAATCAGTATTCTCTTCAAAAATTTTTTTTTAAATTGTTCTTTGTTTTTTCCCTTCATTTTCATTGCTAAGGACTTATTCAGGAGCCTGATACTGAAGCGCATGTACTGGGGAAGAGGCAGGAGATTTCTTCTTGCACTGTTAATTCAGATACCCATATACCTGACTGCAATGTGCCACTGGTCAAAGCTGTCCACCCGCACTGTGGATTTTAGATTAGACTTCATGTGGAGTAAAAACTGGCAAGTGAGCATGGGAAAGATATGCACAGGGTAATTGGCCTAAAGCATGCTTGGAAAATTGGCAAGAGCTTGGAGTCCAAGTGTTTTGAAAAGCAAGACAAAGTTGCTGGTACTTTGACTAGTGCTCCATGGTACTGGTTACTAGTCACGTCCCTCCGAAATACTGACACTGTGGCCAAAAGTGTGCAATGCCTTTACTAATGACCTGTACGATGGGACAGAGTATGTTCTCAGCAAGTTTGCAGATGCTCCCAAACTGAGGGAAATGTCAGATACACTGGAGAGGAGGGATGGTCTTTAGAGGGACCTTGAAAAGACAGAGAAATAGGCTGAGGTGAGCACCAGCAAATGTCAGGTTTAGTTTGAGTTCCCCAGTGCATCTCAAGATAGACACTCAGCTATGAAGCAAGTCTGGTGGAGGCCAGAGATGCAGAGGAGGCTGGAGGACGGCACAGGGCAGGAGGGGCAGCAAGAAGTGGTTTTTTTCAGCTTGGGAGTGAAAGGGAGCTTATCCGGCTGTCATCAGGTCCTTTGTGGCAGAGCACTGAAATAACAGACTCCTCTCAGGGATGCACCAAAGGCAAAAGACAGTCATTGCAATATAGAGCTCTCCCAGAAGATTAGAAGATACCCATCTTTCCTGGGAGGGTTTTCAGTGCTTA
This sequence comes from Melozone crissalis, assembly GCF_028551555.1. Classification (NCBI taxonomy): domain Eukaryota; kingdom Metazoa; phylum Chordata; class Aves; order Passeriformes; family Passerellidae; genus Melozone; species Melozone crissalis. Next base: position 30,172,479 of record NW_026535783.1, on the reverse strand, counting down.
GGCAGGGACACTCTGTGAGGCTGAAGGTTCTCCACTCTCGGGCATCTTCCGGACTCCATAGCCCAAAGAAAACAGATTAAGTGTCAGGTTGGCTCATCCATGAAGAAGGGAGGAATCTATGAGCCAGTAGATGGGGGGTTAATTTAAAAGTGAGTAACCTGGATTCTTGAGTGAGCTCTTCCAAGACAGAATCTTGCTGCTTATGTTTTTCTGTTGCTTGCCTTCTGTGCCCCCTTACCCTAGAAGCTATGCAGAGACAGGAGCTCTTGCCCTGTGTGCGTGCTTTATGGTGAAGTAATTGGGAGTGTGAGATCCTTGCTCAAATCTGGGCCCCGACCAGGCACAACTCTGGCGTTTTGCTCCGTGAGGAACTTGTTGGGAAACGCGCGATCTACCCCGGGTTATCGCAACACCAGGCACTTCGCTTTACGAAAGTACCATGCGACGTGCATGGCAGACAACAGACGCGATAGAAACCAGGGTGGGGGGAAAGACGCAGAATGGCTAACGCAGGGACGAGCCCCCGTGTCTCGGGGCCACGCCGGCGGCCCCGGCCGGTGCGCGGAGCCCCGGCCGCGGGGGGCGGCGCAGTGCGCAGGGGGCGGGCGGCGGGCGGGGCGGCGGGCAGCACCATGTGGCCGCGGCTCCCCGCCCTCCCGCTCTGGAGCTGCGCGGCGGCGGCGGCGGCTTCCGCGGGGCGGCCGGGGCAGGCGAGCCGCCGCCGCTGCCCTCCGCATGGAGCCGCGGCCGCCCGGCGCCACCGCCGCCGCGCTGACAGGGGCGTCCGCGGCGCCGGGGGCGGCGGGCGGCGGCGGCGGCGGCGTCGGGGCGCCCTGCGGAGGATGTGGTGAGTGACGGAGGCGCCGCGGTGCGTGAGTGTGAGGGGGTGTGTGTGTGTGTCTGTGTGTGTGAGGTGTGTGTGTGAGGTGTGTGTGAGGTGTATGTATGTGTGTGTGTGTGTGCGAGGTGTGCGCGCTCCCGGCGGGCCGCGCCGCTCCCCGGCCCCGGGGCAGCGTGTCCCGGCAGCGGCGCCGCTCCCCGGTCCCCGCGGGGCGCTGTCCGCGGTGCTGAGCGCGGCCGGGCGGGCGCGGCCCCTCGCCGCCGCCGCCGGGCGCGGGGAGAGAGAGGCGAGCGGGGAAGGAGGGATTCCTGCCTTGGCTGCGCGCCCTGCGGGGTGCTGGCCATGCTGCCTCGGCGGACAGGCATGGTCGCTGCGCTGGGTATGGAAATACCTGGACGGACCTTGCGTGGTGCTCCCGCAGGGTTCGTGATCCCGTCATGGCAGAAAGCAGCCGGCAGATGAGACCGATCGTCAGTAACCGGCTAGACCACAGGGTGACACAAATACAGTGCGGGGTAGCAGTCCAGAGCTGCTGGTGGTGTTTTCAGTTTGCAGATCTGGACACTATCTGCTCAACATCTGTTTGCAGCAGACAAGATAAAGTAGCTCCTTGGCACCCTCCAGTTTTGCAAATGGAAACATACACTCAGTTTTTGCTATGCATTAGCTTAAATGAATTTGAGGTCAGCCAAAACTTGGATGCATTATTCTTATATTTTCTTAGTCTTGAGTCACATCATGACTGGCACTGATTGTTGGGGAGCAATATGTCCTTACTGCTAAGAGGAAATACATTTCTAAGAGTGCAAACTTCGCTCAATTAAAAGAAGTAGTTACGATACACTTCTTTTCGAGCCTTTCCTTCTTGTAGTCAATATTCAGCCTCTCTTTCCGGCAGCAGCTAAAAATTCTCCTCCTTTGTTACCCTGCAGGATTTCTTGTAACAAATATTCTTCATTTGCATAAATAATGAATGTACTGTTGCATTTTTGGTATTGTGTTCATCCTTGATTCTTTAAAAACATAATTTCTCAGAGCTATTATATGTGTGTGTGTAGGTGTGAGGAAGCCATGCTTTGTTATCCACAGATCTTAGCTCCTAGATATTCCTCGGGCTTAGTGGGAACCGAACTTTTCAAGCATTTTCCTGTAAATGTATAGCACTTGGAAGATTGTTGGTTTTTTTTTTTTTTTTCCTGAAGCTGAAAGGAGTTTGCCTGTTTAAAAGGTAATCAATACTGTTTACTACAGGTGTTACCAGCCAAAGGCTTGAGAGGAGTTAAATTGTGTGGTCATGAGGCTGTTGTATAATCAGGCAGGTTAGCCATTGGCAAGGACCATTCTTCAGCTGCACAGAAGATAGCTACGTGTATTTCTAAAGGTGAGGTCTGTCCACAGGCTGAAAGCTGCCACAGGCATTTAGGCCTGTGTAAATGGGAGTCTGTGAAAATCTTGAGTCTGGGAGAGTCATGACCTGTAAAATCTAGACTGCCTTCAGCACCTACTCTTTGTCATTCAGTGGAATCTGTATTTCACTTGCTGATGTGTCCCAGCTTGTAAGTCCTATCTCACACTTGCTAACTTTGGCCTCTGCTTTTCTGATCTATGATACTAGATGAATTTCTATATTTGTAACTGAGATGAGAATAGTAATTTTGTTTGAAATTTCTTTGAAGAAAATGTTACTCTTCTTCCCACTGAGATGTTGATTGCTTGTCTTTAGACTATGGGAGAGAAAAAAAGGAAATTTAAGAAAGTCATGATCTACCTCACATTCATAATTTTTCCTTCCGTTTTGCCTTGTATAAGCACTTCTGCTGGCTTTAAGAAGAATTCACCATGGGCATAAATTTTCTCCAGTGTTTTGAAGGCAGAGGCATAATTCCTGAATGCTTAGGTTTGTAGGTGTTTTGTTGACATGATTAATCATGCAAATAATTCTAGGGGATTCCATGCTGGACTGCTTGTCTGACTAGTGACAAGAAATATATGATATCTAAGTAGAAACCCATAGAAGCAGATTAACTGGGGGACAGAACCTCAGCAGAGGGATTCAGCTGGCTTTCCTCGTCTCCCTGCAGGGGACAAAGCGAGGCACTCAGCCTAACACTACTTGTTCCTTATGTTGTACCCATGTGTCCTCTCATAAATTCTGCAAGGCTGTCAAATGCTTCCCATGCCACAGCTGCAGCAGGGGCAGGAGAGCACTGGCCCACAGCTGGCAGAAGTGGGCTGTGATGTAAAGGAATAGTGTATATTGTATATAGTGTATAGACATGAGCTGTATACTTGTTCAGGTACAGAAGTATACAGCTTATGCTTGCTGTGCAGCCCAGATGTTCACGTTGCAAATACCCTGCCACCTCTTGCCATGAGTTTCACTGTCCTCAAGTGCTGATATAATGGGCAAAAGTCAAGTATCCCATGAATTTGAAGCCAGCTTTCCAGTCATGGCAGAAAGAGATGGCTCTTTCATTACACAATTGAAGATGTGACTTATTGGCAAGCCAGGGTCGGGGGTGTGTGTGTTGAGTGTGTTGACCACAGGCAGGCACTTCGACTCTTTTGTCATTTCTAGAGATTGTCACAAAGCAATATAAGAAGACTACTAATATGTTATTTGAATTTATGCAGGCACAAATTTGTTCTGAAAAAATATATTTCTACTAGAAAATTTGTTTAAATGCACTGAGCAGGGTGTCTAAAACCCATTTAATCTAATGAGCAATTGAATTTTATAAGTATGTGAAGTGCAGAAGATTTGAAAGTATTTTTCATACATATTCATCAAGTCAAACTGCTTAAGGTTTGCTTTTAAATGTAAGCAACTTAAAAATGCATTTGAAGACCTGAGTTAAAAATAGTTGACTTGCTGTTTGCCTGCACCGAGGAGTCTATTTTTGTCTTTATTCGGTAGATTGCACACAGGCATTTCTGGGGGATGTTTCAGGCCTCCTTTGTAGCAATCCAGCCCCTGGGTTTGTGTGTTAAATCATTTTGTTTTGGTTAGCAGTCACATTTCTTCCTGGCATACAGATGTTTCTAATCATATAGATAGGGAAGGAATACAAAAGTTTATTCTAACCTCTAAATATGTTTTCAGCTCACTCTTTTGAATAGTGACTTGATTTCACTGTCACTTTCAAAACTGCACTGAAATTCAGGGGAATGCCCATAATTGAGACATCCTTTTAATACTTGACTCTCCTTTGTACTTATGGTTGATAGATTTTCCCCGCACTACTGAAAATAAATCCCATCAATAGTTCATTTTCAATGTTTTTATCTATAAACATCAGTTTGAGGGCTGCTAAAATTGATTAATGTATCTCTTAAAAATAAAAGATGTGACAGTATCTGGAAATACTGTTTTTAGAGTTCATGTGCATGTTTTGTGGAATTGATTCTCATATATATAGATATTTAAAGCTGTATAAATTCTGTGTTTAGGACATGATATAAGCAGAAATACATAGATTCTATGTATTTGTATGGATTCAGTATAAATATTTATATGAAAACCATCCATGTAAAACAGGTATATGGAGTATGGAGAGAGGACTGATATCTCCTCAAATTAATATGTTATTTTGTAGTTAGCAAGAGAGTTCTGGTTTTGTAATCTGAAAACAATCAGCCTCAGTTCAGAATCTCTGAAATGATTTCTTTGTGTTTCTTGGAGAGTACTGCTTTTTGGGACAAGTACACTGCTGTAGGTCTGGACAATTTATCCTAATGAAGCAGCCCGCCTGAATGATCCTTTTGGGATTTCATCTGTATTGCTACTGTGACAGCTGCTTGAATTGTGGGGGTTTTCTCCTTTTTCCCCCTCTTGCTTGCAGGGATTTTAGCTGCCTTGCCACTAGCTCTGCCAAGTTAGAGGGTGGTGCTTCTACCTGGCTTCGGCAGGCTGAAATTGGCTGCCTTTCCAGTCTGCCTGTCACTCATCCTAACAGCCAAATTCTTGAGATGCTAGAGGGTTCCTTTATTGTGAGCACTTACCTTTCCTGCTTGTCTTGGCCCCAGTCCTGCACCCTTGAAGCAGGATTTTCCATACTGCCTCTGGTACTTGGAAAGTCGCTGTTGTGACAGGGACCTTGCATTGCCGGGAGGGTGCAGCTTTCTCCCACCTCCCACACACACTAATGTTTCTATTTGTGTGCTAAAAATAACAAGGCTGCAAGGCCTTCCCTTCTTGGTGCGCGTACACACTTCTGAGGTCAGTGCTTGGGCAGGAATGACTTGTGTGAAGAAGGTGAGCAGAACTTGCCTCTGTTTCTCCTTTGTGCCAGTCAGGTTGCACGGGTGCTTCCATGGGCATTGCCAGCAGCAGCAGCAATTGCATGTATGGATAGTTTTTGTCCAAAATATTGGATGAAATATATCAGAATATCTCCTTTGCAAGATGCAATTCAAAATACATCTAAATATGAAATGGGATGATTTAAGTCTTTGCAGGGAAATGAAAATCAAGAACCGTGGAATAAGTAATTATTTTCAGGCAACCTGATAACCATTTTCCTTTCTTATAATTTGCTAAGGATTTCACTTTTGTGGTTATTAGTAATGTGTTTTGATTGCATTCTTGTAGCAGGGAGGATTATTAATTTGATTGTGAACATTTTTTCTGTCCACAAATAGGACAAAAGATTGTGTAATGCTCTGGAATATCATAGGTTTATTGCTGGTCTCATGCCAAGATCATTTTGAGCAACGAGATACATATCTAAATAGAATGCATTATGGTCATTACCTTAATAAAATGTGAGTCATGCACACCAGCACTTTCATTCTTAAAATACTTCATTAAACTGGTATATCCGTTTGCCAATGGATAGAGCATGCTGTGGAAGACAAATCTGTTGCTGTGTGGACAAATAGTCTCCAGCATTTTCCCTGAAGCTCTGTGCTTAATTTAGCAATTTATGTGTGAGCTCACTAACGAACATTTTAAGTGTGCTTGCATGATGTACATTATCATCAAGTTATAATAAACTAGAAATATAAAGCTATTGTAAAGTCTATTCTGACTAAGTCCTAGATTTTAAGTCAGACTGTTGTCTGAGTACATCAGTATGACGGACAGAAAAACAGACTGCTTTATAGCTAACTCTGTATGTGAAGGTCCTGTAGCTATTGAGAAAAGGTAGCAACTGAAAGCACAAATTGCTCCAAAACCAGCATTCAAGTTAAGGTTTCTTAACAAGTAGCAATTTATGACTCAGAAAAACTTTCACGTTCTATCTTGAAAAATATATGCATGCTCTGGGAAAATAAAAGGGAAAGTTGAAACTATACAAGCTGTCAGGCCATGTCATGTGTGTTCATGCAGGAGATCAGCAGGTGAGTCAGAAAGAATTTGGGAAGTATTGCATCTGGGGGATGCTGTGGTACTTCTGTATTTCAAATGGATTTTCTTGCTTGCAGGGAAGAAGCAGTCACTTTGGGGACATGTAAGGAACATTCAAAAATGGCAACCTCTGACAATGACATAAATTCATGTAACATTCAGTGCAATTAGTGCATATATTTTTATAGAATTTGAAAATAGTTTTCAAATACTGATTTTTAAAAACATTTCAAAAAACAGCATTTAAAAAGCCCTGATCTCTTCATAGTACTGCATCTTCTCTTCATCCTGCTACCAAGTCTATTACAGTAACAGTCAATTTATAATCCACCTGCTTTCTGACAAGAACAGTTGTCAGTTTTTTAGCTGATATCTCTATGTACTTGTTTGTACTGTCTTTGTTTGAAAGAACATTTGGGAGCTGAGCAGAGGAAGGGAATCTGATTCATAACAGGTGAATAGGAACTCAATTAGGTTTTGGTACAGCTGTCCAAAACATTCAGTCTTTCTTGTGAGGGCAGGGTATATACATGGTGACTGCATTCTTCTTTCTTCTCAGCTTTCATGTTTGCTAGTACACTGTGCATGCAAGGCTAGCAGAGAATGGTTGATTCTGCTGTACTTCTTCTATACTGAAATTTGTATAACCATGGAAAATATGTCAACCCAAGAAAGGAAATATATTTTGATTTCTTCCATCAATGAACATCATCTACCATCAAGTACATTTTCACAGAATGAGCTGGCAGCTAAAATTCTTCTTAAAATGCTTTTTAAAAACAGCATTTGTGTTTATAGTGATCTTTTAAAAACATATTTTGGAGTACAGAGTTTTATGACCACCTGCTCTCAAGTATTCATGCTTAAGAGTCCAGTACTGCATATTCTGTGAACAAGCAATTGGTACAAAATAAAGCTTGTTGTTCCTGCAGAGTATCTTGCTGGCATGTGTTGCCTCCTTTGTCCTAGAGGTGGGTGGCTTCTTCCATTTTGTGTGTGATAGTGAAGCATCTGCAGATCCTGCTTGCTTTTTTGAGCCTCTTTCTACATTACTATCAGCTTTTGACTGTTTTTGAGATTGCTTGAAAGCAAGCAAGCAAGAGGAGGGTTGTGCTGTTGAACAGGCATTGTTTCACAATGTGCTGAAGAGTTTTATTTCTGCTGCTGGTGGCAGAATAATAGTGGTGTCATATTATAGCTAGTTTTCAACACATGGTCTCCTACAGATGGTGGAGATTAACAGTGCAGTGCCTGTTGTTTGAGCTGCAGTGCTGAAAACAAAAGGTTTGCCACAGCTGCTTCAGCCGCAGCGAGGCAAGGGCCCCCGGGGACCTTTGGCAGGATCTGGCCTCTGTGCATCCCTGGCCAAGAACAGAAGTTTATGAACACTGCTCATTTGTTTATTTGTGACAGCTGGTTGTGGTCAGTGGTCCCTTGCAGATCACACATGTTTAAACTTTATAAGTGAGATCTCCTGCCCTTTCCTTTGTTTTTTAACTAAATATTTTGCTGAATCCTACATGAGATAGGGAAAGTTTTAACTAAGGTTTTCTATTAGATGCGTTGATCGTGTGGTCAGAAACCTCAAGCACTACATGCAAGTGGATCCTAAACATTTTGGGTTAAATTGGTTCTCTGATACATTTTAGGAAGTATCCAAAAGTCCAATTTACATGAGTGTGTCTCTGCACTGAACTAAGCAGCAAAACTTGCGTTGACTTTCACTGACACAAGAACAGCCCCTGAAGCTATTGTTTTAGTTCAGCCTAAATTGCAGTGGAAAGTGGTTTGGGATATTTCACTGAATATTCTGAAATAATATTTCTCCCTTGACATCTGGTAAATTGCATAGCTGGAAGTTTCAGTATGTATGTGTACTCACTTTTAGATCAGATGTTTTGGTCCACTTCTTGCACATTTCAAAATGCATCCTTATAAAGTGTAGTAATGCTTCAAGAGTAATCAAGATAAGATGGAATATTAACAAAGTTTTTACTAGAGATATGAAACTTAGATGATTAATATTTTTTCAAAACCACAGTTAGATAAGAAAAGTGATACAAGAAGTGATTGGCTCTTTTGCTGAAGAACAGGAATCAAGCTGGAAAATTGGTATTTCAAAAGATCCTGGGAGTGAATATAAGTAGGTATAAATCTGAGCAAAAATATCAAGATTTGAGAACAAAGATACATCCTTAACACACAACATAGAAGAAAATAGTAGCTTTTCCAATTATCTTTTCCAAACATTTTTTGCTGGAAGCTTCAAGACTGCTAAATGGGTATGGACATCTGGGCATTTGAGCCTTTTCTTGTTAAAAAGTTGTAGGAGGAAGAGGGTGAGTGATTCATAGATGTCTTTGAAAATATTTTTTTGCTTAAAGAATGAAAATCAGGAGTGGTCTTCAGGTCCAGTGGATGGGCACCATAAAATTATTATGAATATCTTGACTTTCAGGTAATTTATTGCTACAACACATATGATTCACTTAGATTTCTGGCATGTATCTGGTACCGGACTTGCAACATTCTGTCTTCTTCAGCAAGACCTGCTGTGTCAAGAGAAGCTTGTAGGAGACACAAATTTCTCCCCACCCTTCAGTGACTGTATACCTTCAATAATACCAGAAACCACATAAAGCTAAAAAGACGCGTCTTTCTTCCCAATGCATAGAAACAGCATGCAGTGGCTTGATAGGTGCTGTGCTTGAGTATCTCTGTTCAGCTGGAGTGAGTTTTTTGTCCAATTGTGGTAAATAAGGGTTTTGTCTCTGGCTTGGAGCCACATTTTCAATCCTTTAATTTGCTTGGGATTTTCTTTTGGCAGGACGGGATGTTCTGCTCTGTCTGTGAAAATGTCTTACTTTATTGACAAGGTATGAAGGTCAGGAGAAAACTTGGGTTTGTATTCAGAGACATTATCAGAAGATGAAGAGGAAGGGACCCAAGGAAATAGAAGTAGTCCATTTGCAAATGCTAATCAAATTAAACCTTCTTCAGGTTTTTAACTATAACTGATTGTGTTTTTAATTTTCAATTCTCACCTCTTTTCATATATAATTTCTGTTCTAGGAGGCTAATTTTCTACTTGCTTCTGAAAGTGTTATCCAGATATAGAACAATGTATAATCTCTTTGCAGAGAGAATTTCGGTGAGAATTGATACTTTTGTCCTGATAGTGATTTCCTGTAGTGATTTTGATCATTAATGCTTCTGATTATATCTACTGACTTTGAGATTTAAATTCTAATGCAAAGTTATATTTGTGGTCTAATGCTATCTTAACTGCACATTCTTTTCTAACTCTGGTTCTCAGGAGGCCTCTCAGGTAAAAAAAAATCTGTTGTCATCTTTTACTTCCACTGGTTTATTCCATACCTCAGAATTGCCAGTGTTTCCTAAATTGACATTATAAGATAGTTATTTGTAGTAGACATTTATAAAAGAAAAAAGATAGTGGTAAAACCCCTGTATTTTTCTTTAAAACTTCCTCTGTTTGGAGATATTTGCTGTTTCTGCATCTCTCAAGAAATTCAATATTTGCTTTAATAATACAGAATAAATATTGACTGCTGCATTGTGATATTGATTTAATAAATCCCTTTGATACTAATGTATCTAACTTTTAAGCATTACTTCATACATTAAGAAGGCTCTCCTGACCATGGTCCAGTTGTAACCACCTCTTTTCACTCTTATTTAAAGTTTACTCTCTTTGCAGTTTCTTTCAACAAATTAATCTGCTGTGATGGCTTAAGTAGCAGCCATGGCTTTAACATGATGGTGCATCTCCACTACCTTACAGTTTTGTTTTTTTCATGGCTTTAACTGAAAAGATCATGTCTCCATGTTTACAGGCATATTTCATTTTTTTCATGCTTTCTTTTTCTTTTTCACTAGCAAAATGTTGAAGCTTAAACCAACTTTTTATATTTAATAGATATTTCAAAGTGGCAGTTTATTATACAGAATACTACAAAATGTTTAGTAACCTGGCTAGCCGATAATGATAACAATTTATGTAACCATGGAGAGAACTATGCAGATGATGGCATGGAAAATGCTTTAGCTTCCATGTAATATTTAGCACAGGCAAAATGAAGGCAAATTATAGAAAATTTATTACGTACAGTACAGTTACTGAAACACTGACATACAGGTGTAGAAGTAGGACAAATAGATGTAAAGCTTTTATTTATGCAGAAGAAAAATAGGTATTGATGACTAGAATCTCTACTATGCAGGCAGATATTTGATAACCTTAGTTTCTCCTTGCATATATCAGAGGTTAGAGGTTATCTGTAACTCAAGACCAGTATTGCAAATTTTGTGTTAGCTTCTATTTTTTAAGGTTGCAGTTTCAAGGTGATTTTAAATCTATTTTCCTGGCATATATTCTAGTTTCCTTTCATATATTTTGTGACAGTCTGTTGTTCTCTTACAAATCTGGTATTTTTCTCAAGGAGAGTGAAATAGCCTTGTTCTTTTTGCGTTGAGAATAGTGTCTGCCTCAGTGTAATGTATTGCATTTCTTTCCTCAAGCATAGGTCAGCTAGCCCTTTTGTTTTAGTAAGCTGAAATCTTCATTTTCCCAGAAAGTCAACAGTCTGTCTTCATCCACCCAAGCAAAGACTTTTTCTGAAGTTTCTTTGGTGATGCAGAGTGTTTGTGTGTTTATTTGTCATTGGAATTTCATTCACTGTTACCTGTAAGAACATGGTGGGTGAATTTGGGGTGGGGGAGCATTTACACAATACTGTCAGTCATTGTTATAATGAAGTTTGAATCATGGGCCTTTGCATTGTCAGTGTCATCTTAAGCCACAGTTACACACAGGGCTACGTTACTCTGAGAACTTCTAAAAGTCTCTTGCAGTTAATTTCAAATTCAAAGAAAAATGACCGAAGTGTATCCAGGCAATTTGCACAGAGAGATCACGCTGGAAATTATGAGAGTCTGGCTTGGTTTAAAGGTGAACTGTATGAGTTTTAGTTTTGTACCCACAGAATCTTTATTCTCTACATGTTGTAACCAGAATCAAATATTTGAGAAATAATAATGAAATGAGGTTCTGGCCTTTGTAGGTTCAGACAGTAGCTGTTTATTGGTTTGATATTCTGAAATAGGCATCTGGAAGAAACCGTAAAAGTGTTGGAGACTGTTAAGGACTAGAAGAAATTATTAGTACAGCATGGCCTTGAAATATTTTTAAGTTGAATGCTACTAAACAATGCACATTTCATATAGTCATATTCAAATCATAGCTTTTCAAACAAGGAGTATACCTTATGACAGAAGACCAGGATTTGGAGTAATGTGGAAACAGCATTTGTGGAAAGACATCCCAGTTTATGAATACCTGCAAAGACTATAGCCTTCTTTGGTGCAGGAACTAAAAGGACAGTCTTTTGAAAATCTTTTGGTTTTGGGGCTTCTTATCCATAAATAGCAGAGTTTCATCTTGCACATGTCTATTTGTGTGTGTGTGAGTGTATGTGAACTCTAGAGAATTAGACAATAGGAGAGATTTCAGAGAAGAGGTACAAACCTAGTGGAGCAACTGGGAACAAGAATTTTGAGAGGTTCAGACTACTGTTTCTACAGTGGGCTAAAGATGATATAATAACTTTCTATTAGAGGAAGATATCACTTGAAATTTTAAAATTGGACTTTTTACACTCTCGAGTTTTCCCCAAGAATTTTGCATTCTGAGATCTCTAGGACACCGCCTAGGGGCTATCTGATCTGTTCAGATCTTCACCATTATAGGGAGAAAATTAATGGGGACAAAACTCTATTAGACTTCAATCTGGACAGCACTATGAATGACAAACAAAAGAGCTTTTTAAAACATTTTAACAACAAAAGAAAGATAGAGATAACACTGATCTGTTTCTTGATGATGTTAGTCTCCTCACAAATAGGGACATACACACAGCAGAGATTTTAAATACCTTCTTTTCCTCTGTCTTCAACACTGATTATGGACTCTGGGGTTCCCAGAGCTCTGTGCTGGAAGACTGTGACTGTGGGAATGATAATCTTTCAACTGACCCTGAGTTTGTTCAAGACATGCTACTCCAGCTGGCTGTGAATAACTCTATGGGACCTGATGGGATTTGTCCCAGGGTGCCAAAAGAGCTGACCAATGTGATTGCAGGACCTTTCTCCATTATTTTTCAAGTGACTTGGGAGTCTGGAGAGGTCCCAGTTGACTAGAAGCTGGCAAACCTCCCAGTTTCAAGAAGGGAAAGAAGGAAGACCCTTGTAATTACCAGCCTGTCAATCTCAATTCATTTCCTGGTAAAATTATGGAGAAGGTTATTCTGGGATTAGTTGGAAAACCCTTAAGAAACAACTCAGTCATAGCTCATAGCCAGCAGGAGTTCACGCCAGGGAAGCAACTGGTTGACCTCAGAGAGCCAGTAGATCTGAGGCTTGTGGATTTTAGCGAAGCTTTTGATGCTAACTCCCACAATATCCTTCTGGACGTAATGCTTAATACACAGCTAGACAAGTCCATAATATGTTGAGTGAGCAGTTTACTGATGGGACTGGCTCAGAGTTGCATGAGGTTAAATCAGGCTTGTGATCAGTCACCAGTGCTATTCCCCAGGAGTCAATTTTAGGACCAGTGGTCTTTAATGTTTTTATACTCAGAACAGAGAAATCAAATGCACATTTATTTGTTGATGATACTAAACTAAGAGCAGCTCTGTTGTCCATTGGGAGTAGAGAGGCTGTACACAGAAACCTGGATAGCTGGGCAATCACCAACCATAAGAAATTTAATAAGAGCAAGTGTTGTATTCTCTACCTGGTATTAAGTAATCTTGGTTGTATGTACAGAATGGAGGATAAGAGGTTGCAAAGCAGCTCTGCAGAAGGATCTCTGTGTATTGATGACAAATTGAGTCAGCAGTGCCCTGGCAGCCAGGTGGACCAGCCATGTCTGGAGGTGCATCAGGCGCAGCATCACAGCAAGGGAGGGGATTGCCCTGCTCTGCTCTGCACTGGAGCAGCCTCACCTCGAGTGCTGGGGGCAGTTCTGGGTGCCGCAATATAAGAAGGGCATCAAACTACTGGAATGTGTCCAGAGGAGAGCGACTAAGATGGTGAAAGGTTTCAAGGGCAAAATATATGAGGAAAAGTTGAAATCACTGCTTTCCTCGGCTTGAAGAGAAGGCTGAGGAGTAACCCCATCGCAGCTACTTCATGGGGAGCAATGGAAGGCAAAATTTCTGTTCTCTTCTTTCTGGTGACCAGTGGTAGGAAACAAGGAATGAAGCTGTGTCAAGCAGGTTCAGATTGAACATTTGGAAAAGTTTCTTCATTGGAAGGGTGATTGATAGAATAGGCTCCCAAGGTAAAAGTGGTTGTAACACCCAGCCTGACAGAATTCAAGGAGTGTCTGAATGATGATTTTAGTTATATATTTTAGCTTTAGGTAGTCCTGCGAGAAGCAGGAGTTTGATTTTGAAGATTCTTATGGGCCCCTCTAAGCTTGAGATGTTCTCTAATTCATCCAGCTATGATCTCAAGAAAAAAGAGTGACATTATGAAATGCCCAAAGCATATGTTTCTTGAGAACACTTGATTTTGTTTCAGCATTTTGAATTTTTCAGGGTGTTTACTTTTTATTTAGATGTCTTGCCATGACACTTGAGGGACATAAAGGATCTCTGTAGAGCCTTCATGAATGTCTCTTTAAAGACAGATTGTCCACTTCTGCCTTCTGTACATCTGTAAAGGTTATTGATATTTGTCTCCTGCCATTGGTCTGTTATTGCTGTCATTTTTTTTTCTTGCCATTAGTTCTGAAACCCAATGAATTATGGAGGACTTGGGGGGATGGTATTGGTGAGGGTACCAGAGTAAAATTAAGAAAAGAGGAGTTGTTACTATGCTTTGAAGCTACAGCTTTTGCAAGAAAATTTCACCAGGAGCAAGCGGCCCCTTGAAGTTCCTTTGGTCTTTTCTCTTAAACTTTCAAGGTCTTTGGTGGTTTATGGACCTCTTGAAGTTATACATAGTCAAGGAGAGTGGTACTTTGGCTTAAGTCAAAAGGAAAAACTAAAGAGAGACTTCTTTTTTTGTATCAGCATATCAGGAAGCTCAGCTAAACAATCTGGGGAACTTGAGCAAATAAGTTACGACAAAAATTGCCTGTCAAATACTTGAAATAGAATGTTAGTGTCTAGGAAAAGGCCCACTGAGGAGCAGCATGGCCCTGCTCAGAGAGCCAGCTAACCGGGGACTCGACATCTGCCATTGCATTTCCCTGCACTACAGGTTCCCCTGGTTCTCCAGGACAGGTCAGTTACTTAGAAGAGGAAAACTAAGAGTTTTGCTTTCATTTTTATTTCTGAAATGCTTGGCTATAATGACAAGGAGCATAAATAGTAACATAAATGTTCTCATCAGGAAAGAAGTCTGAACTAGCCTCTGGCTGCACTACTTGTGAACTTGCTCTCAGCTTCAAGGGTGACTTCTAACTACATGCTGAAGAACATATCCTGATGCTGCCAGGATAGCCAGAGTTGCAAGAAGGAATATCCATGTGTAATTGCGAGAACTGGGGAGCCTAGGAGTCAATGTGTTGTTGTGGTACTGAAATGGCTTCTCAATTTATAGGGTTGCTGGCTAGTTCTTCTCAGAAGAGCTCTCTTCTCTCCCCTTCCCAGAGCAGCTCTCTTGGTTTGACACACCTCAGCCAGTTCCCCTTCTTCAGTTGTGCTGGGGAGCACCTGGGGAATTGTGTGGCTTGTATTTGAGAATAAACTGAACTGCTAATACTGACAGTTCTTTTTGCTGAGTGACTTTTTTTTTTAGTGAAACTTGCTGTGGTATCCAAGGATGAGCACCTTTGGCAGTCTCAAATGAGTGATAGTTCCATATAACTTAGTGTAGAGAAAAGAATCTTACTACTTTTGACAGAGGCTTTTAAATCAGAATGGCGGGTGAAAATACAAGTGTAATGATCTGGCATAAAGAAAAAAACAAGGAACACTCCTGATACTTAGATGAGAATGCCTGGCCTATAGGAATCCCACATTTAAAAGAACAAAAAGGCCTGTATATATTTTGGGAAGAAGTCTCGTGCTTTAATTGTTTTGATGATTAGTTTTGCTCAGGGGAATGAGTCAAAAGCATTCTACTGAATGGAAGAATAATGAAGGAAACAGAGATACAAAAAAGAAACTTTCTAAAAATTCCATGCCTTTGCTTTGGTTTAATAGTCGACACCATTGTTACAGTCTTTAGAATCAAGAATAAATAAAGCCTTCAGAATCAATATAGAGAAGTCTTTTGAGGTTTTATTTCCTGACAATGTTGCTTTTTCTCTGATATTGTTTCAGCTCTCTAAATCTGAATTCTTTAATCTTGGCTGTCCAAGAAACATGTTGAATCTTATAGGCCTTCATAGCATTTAGCAACAAAAGTATGATTTGTAAATAACAGAGCTACTAGGTCAGGCCTGCCTCAACCATGCCATGCATGTCCTTTGACCTCCAATAACTCTAACAGAGATACACCCACACTGTCAGACTCTCACTTCCCTTGTTTTTGAATACCATCCGCATCTTCTGTAGCACTTTTTCCACTGCAAATGCCTATGGATGACTAACACATTGCTAGTTTATGTAATTTCCAGGCTGTAACTGTCTTAATATTGTCTATTAATATGACCTAGTATTCCGTCTTGTTTAATTCCTTGTGTTTCCTCTAATTTGAAATTGGGTTACAATGTAGCAGAATACCATGAACAGCAATAACTAAATCTTAAAGCATTTGCTATATCCCTGCAGGCATTTTTGTTAACATTTTTTTGTTTGGTTTGGAGCCACTTATGTTCAGGTTATAATTCATAGCTTGGTGTTGAAGGTACTGCTCAGAGACACATCAGTTAATGAAAGACATCCTCTGGCAAGCAAATCTCTGTTTTCCACAAAAGCCTTTGGAGGATGCAACCCGTCACATGTTTTAAGACTGTCCTAAAAATGAGAAATGTCTACATAGAGAAGACAAGTGATTACAGTTTTAGTCAAAATTGCTTCTGATAGCAAGATACTGGTGATTGTTATAGGACCAAAGAAGATTTATTGTTAACTTGGGAGTAATAAACTGCTCTTTCAACATTGCAAACAGCAAGCTATGAATAACACAAATCTGCAGAGTATGGAGTCATTTTCTATTGCATCAGAGTTTTAGTACTGTAAAATACTTGACAAAACTTGGGACAAATGTGTTGTATAGCTAAGATGTAGTACAGGGGAGGAATTTTACAGGAACCTAAACAAACAGCTCAGCTTCACTAGTCTTAAGCAGTAACATTCTGGAACAAATACAGTTTTTACTAATCCTTGCAGAAAAGAAGAGGAATGCATACTGATGGCAAAATTTTAAATCACTGCATCCAAATCTGAGCATCTGCCCAAGCCCTGAGCACACGTGAGAAGCAGGAATATATCAGGAGGGCCCAGTTCAGCTCTCTTTTCAGGATTACCTACATGAACAGGTCAGGGCTTTTGCCACCTTGCTTGCTGACATGTTTCATGTTGTCCCTGACACAGGAATGATGGTCAGTAAGCCTACCATAGTGACAGACCTCGTGCTGCATTTCATATTAAAGACACTATTAATAAACTTCCTTGGGCAAATGCCATTTTTCTATTTCAGATGTTCAAAGATTTTGAGCTAGTTCTCAGGGAAAAAACCCCCAGTTTTCTGACTCAATATAAAAATATTTAATTTTTATAACTCTCTTCTACTTTTGACCTTTCCTAGGCTGTTTTAAAGACATTTTCACTACTAGAAAAGTTGGGCTTCCATAAACATAAGACCTGATTCATTAAAACAGACTAAACTTTGTGGCACTTACAGTAAGACAGAGAGATGTCTAATCTGATTCCTTGTTTAAGATACAAAAAGAGAATCGGAAGGGAAAGGTGAGGTTCCTGCTAAGTCTAGGGTATTATTTCTTATGGAAAAGGCTGTAGGCAGTTAACAGCTGAAAGAAATAAACACTTGGAGAACACAATCCTATTTTCACTCTAGATATTTGTTGTGGTTTGACACTGGCCAAATGCCAGGCACCCTCGAAAGCCACTGGCTCACCCTCCCCTGCCACAACTGGGCAGAGGAGAGGAAAAAATTTTACAAAGCATTCATTAGTTGAGGTAAGGACTGAGAGAAAATACTCCAATGGCAAAACAGGCTCAGCTTAGAGGTACAAAGTGAATTTATTACTAGCAAAATCAGAGGAAGATAATGAGAAGTAAAATAAGCTATTAAAAACACCTTTTCTTCCCCCAACCCCTCCCTCCTCTCCACTGACAGCATGGAGACAGGGCACGGGGGGTTTGATCTGTTCATCATCCGAGGTTTTGTTCTGCTGCACAGGGAGAGGAATCCTTCCCCTGTGAGACCATGGGGTCCCTTCCCACGGGAGACAGTTCTCCATTAACTTCTCCAGCATGGCTCCGAATCTCAGGAGCAGCAGTCCTTCCAAAACTGCAACGTGACTCCCTCCCAGAACTGCTGGGCGTGGGTCACACTTCCACGGGGTGCAGTTCTCCAAGGACAGGCTGCTCCAGCCTGGAATCAGGGCCCCCTCTCTCCACTGGGTCTCCCTCAGCCTCCTCCAGGGATCCAGTCACTCTGGTATCGGCATCTCCCGTGGGCTGTGGGTGGATCTGTGCATCCCCCGTGGATCCCCATGGGCTGCAGGGGCACCGCTGCTCCACCGTGGTCTCCCCACGGCCTGCAGGGGAATCTCGGCTCCAGTGCCTGGAGCAGCTCCTGCCCCTCCTTCTCCACTGACCTTGGTGCCTCACATGTTCTCAGCTCATCCTCTTTTCTGGTGAGGGAAAAACTCTGTGTGTCCCTTTGTTTAGATTTTTTTCTTCTTAAATATGTTATCATGTAATATGTTTTCTACTTAAATGTGTTATCACAGAGGCATTACCAACATCTATGACTGGCCCAGTTCTGGCCAGCAGCATGTCCATCTTCAGAGCCATCAGCCATTGGCCCTGCTGGACATGGAAGCTTCCAGCAGCTTCTCTCAGAAACCACCTCTGTGGCCGCCCTGCTACCAAAAACCAGGATGTGCCAAACCAAGGCAACAGTGTAGTCAATCACTGTAGGACTAAAGAATTTAAAGAAAATATTAAGCATGATGATTTATGGTAGTTTGGTAAGTTGACTGAAGCTTTCCTCACGTAAACAACGCAATTGAAACAGAGCCCAGGGTGGAGTCTATCTATCCCTTTGTTCCTAAGCATTGAGTTTCCGTGTGTTAATTGTCAAGAGGCTGGTTTAGCTTTTTGATATTTTGTATTCAAAGTAAGCAGTTAAATTGGGGTTCTTATTAAACTCATTCAGCAGCAGCGTTCTTCATCCCTCAGTGATCTGTAGTTATAAGAAACACTTTATTGTTTAGAATCATAATGACAATATTTACAGCAACATCTAACTTAATTCTTTTTATACTAACTGGATTATATCAACTATAATCAGTAAGACTAGGATGTGAGATTAATCTTTGGAAAGAGAAGGCTGAATAGCATGCTAAAATTTAATTTTATTTTTCAACCTTACCATATATATTATCATTAATTTGTGTTTCTGGCTCATGCTCTAAAGTGTCTGTTGGAATGATTCCTGGTTTCTGCTTAATAAAAGCCAAGCTAAACTCCATTATGTTTGCTTGTCCTAAGGTACTTCAAAGTTTTGCTCCAGTTGTTTCAAAGTTGTCACAAATATGTTGCTCTGCCAGGTAAAATATATGGCCTGTCAGAGCTCCTTTTACAGGGCAGTGGTCTCTTCACTGTGGTTCAATTAAACACCTAAATACCTGCTCCATGTTGGCAACTTGGATGCACAAATGTAGCACACATTTAAATGCTCTGTTGAATCAGACCGCAGTGCTCTGCAGGATCAGGCTCTAATACACAAGTACGTTTTGCAGATCACATTAGTATCACACAGAGGGTACATATGCACAGGCAGCTGTGTGAAGATATCAGCCTTGGCTTTGGAAAGACGTGAATAAAACTTGACAGGTTTGCCTACAATACCTGAACGCCAGTTGTTTATTAGACAGCTGTGATCACGGCTGAACTGGAAGGGAAGCAATGTCTCTGAATCTGATGGCAAAATTTGCTTAACTCAGCATTTCACCTGAAGGGTCTTAAGCAGTCTACACTGGCTCTGCTTTTTACCTTCTCACTGCAAGCCCCATCTTCATCTAGGAATTAGTAAGCAGCTTTTGTGGAATGACTTTGAAATTTCTCCTTGTGTAGCAAAAACTGGCTTTTTTTTGAGCCAAATAAATAATTCACAGGGAGTAAGTCATTAAGTGAGTTCATCCTCTTATTTTTTGTTTATATTCCTTACACTTGCAGAAATGACTGTAGCTGCTAATTGAATGAAAGTGAGCCCATCTGAGTTTCAAGTACTGCAAGGTAACACTTTGACACTAAAGCTGACGATGTTTTGTGCAAGACAAACACAAAACACTTAGGCTGCTTTGCCCTCACCTGGTTTCTACAATTGCCCATAGCTGACAATTTATTTTCATTAGCCTGGTTCAAGCATAGCTTCTGTCCCAACAATGGCAATATATGTTAGCATTTCCAGTGTGAAAATTTGGGTCAGATGTGTCACATTTACACTGTAGTGAAGGCCTTACCTTCAAGCCCCTGAAAATCACTTTTGATTAATCTGCAATTAAACTCAAATATATCTATGCAAATTTATTTGTATTCTTTTTCCAGGAAATATTTACAAGACTTTGAAATTCACTGTCTGTAAGTATTAGCACAGGAAACCAATCATTCCAGTATTCAGGGAAAGCCACTCCAAAAAAGGGAAGCAAGAAGTTTTAGAAGTAATTCCAGTGCATTTGGGTGAAAGACTCAAGACAAAAATGGATCTGTTTTATCTGCACCTTCTCAGTCTGTCAGTCTGGCTGGATGTTTCCTACACAGAGTTTGAGAGCTTGTGGCCAAACTAGGAAACACACCAGAAAAATTCACAGGTTCCTCACCTGCTAGGGCTGTTTTTTCTGCACCTCCTGTAGTCTCAGCATTTGTCTGCCACAGAAGTCTTCAGTAGACAAGAGAAATTAAACTGACAATAAACAAACAGTAGTTGCTGCCTGCTGCTTCTAAAGTGCAAAGTGGAAAAGGAGTTATCATACAAGCAGCCATGCAACAGCGAAGACTTGTTTCCCGTGTTTAGTAGGACCTGAAGGGGAAAGGAGCCTTGCTTTACTCCAAACAATCACATGAGAGGTAGGTGACTCTGATTTGAAATATATATTCCCTCCAAGACCTCTTTACATAGTAACATAAGTGCTAGACACCTACCCTCTGTTCCTGCCATAAGGTCAAAGTTGGATTAATTAGCTTTTCTTCAGTTGATGAAGTGTCACTATCCAGATGTTTTCCTGGAAGCTTCAAAGCTCAGTCCTGACTGATTGCTACTCTAACCTGTTTCCCATCTTTAAATGTAGCCTGCTGCTTTCTCAAAGCCCTAGATAACTGAGTGGAGATGACACTGATGGACTGGACTTTGTGCTGAGCAGGAAGGCTGTCTTAGTGAAGTCTCAAGCAAAGGAGACAAAAGCCTTTGTTGCTATGTGGCAGTTTCTGCTAGAAAGAGCAGTGTAATTGAGTGATATATGCAAAAGGTATTTAAAATAAGTGCACAGCTTGCCCCTGCACCTTCAGCTAAGGAAAGAGGTGACTGAATGAAGAGCTCAGTGGGGATGCCTAGGAAGAGTTTGGCTTTCCCCATTGCACCCTCATAGAGAACCAAGGAGTGCCTCTAGTTGTTAAGGCATTGGGATTGGTACTGGAGAGAGTTCTTCATGGTAGCTCCAACCACTGTCTCCAAAGGTGGACTCCAAAGTGGAGAACCACTGTTCCCCAAAGAACAGTTAAGTCTCTCCTACCTTTCGCACAAGAAACTTTCTTCAAGGAGAGTGGGTCTCACCAACTTTCAATTTTTATTTAGTCTTTGTGTTCACCATGACCAAGTTCTTTAGAAAGGGGAAATAAGCAAAGTATCTTGTCTTCCAATAAGATGAGTGATATGAAACTACCACATGTATAGGAGGTTCCTGCTGTTGCACAGCCTAGCATTGCAGCTTTAGCATTCACTTAGCAAGGATCACTGCATTCCCTGCAGTCATCCCTCACTCGTTCTTTTCTTGACAGCAGATGGGAAGCAGGATAAGAAGACACCCTGAAAAAGAGTAATTACATCCTTATCTTTGCTTAATCTTGATTTTCCTGCACCTTCTTTCATAGGAGTTGATTAGTTGTGCTGTGTCAAGCAGATGCTTTAAAGAAATCTATTTATGGGGACATTCTGTTTGCAGCTGGAAGTGTTTTACAATGGCAAAAAAAAGGACTTTCTCCACTGAGATGTGCAGACAGACGCAAGGTCACGTTAGTCAAACAGAAGACATTTTGTTAGTGAGCAAGATCAATGTGCTAGCACAGCCAGGCCGTCAGAACCACAGCATGGCTGAGGTTGGAAGGGACATCTGAAGGTCATAGGATCCAATCCCCCGTTTCAGGCCAGACCACCTAGCTGATTGCCCAGGAACGTGTCCAGACAGCTTTTGTGCACCTTTAAGGACTGAGACTCTACGACCTCCCTGGGCAGCCTGTGCCAGTGCTCAGTCCCCCTCACAGTAAAATGTGTTTCATGAAGGTCAGGAGGAATCTCCTGTGTACCAGTTTGTATTTGAATGCCCAGATTAAGGTTGTTCCTTGGACTAATTCTGCTGGCCACAGCTAACCTGGAGCTAAGTGTAAGCACAAGTATTTTGATTTACCAGCATGAGCAAAATAGTTTGATCTCTTCATATTGGTGAAAGAAAAGCTGAAAGAACTATCTGCCATGATAGGAGGAGGGAAAGCCAGATAGGTTTGGCTGTGAAGCAGTGTCTTCTCTGTATGGTTCAGTCTAAAACATCTGCAGGCTGACCAAGGTTGCTTTGATTTCTATAAACTACAGACTAGTGAGTGCTTCTGTTGGCAGAGAACTTGCATCTTAAAGTGTATTTTCTTTGTCATCTCCCCGAGATGCATGTTTAGTTTGCATGTAATTTTGGTGTGGTGATCTCAGGGTAATATGAAGAATATGTGTCATACTTTAGAAGGTAAGGGCTGTCAGGCTTTATGATTACAAATTAGGCAAAATCAGGGGAAATTATAGAAATGCACGAGAGAAATGCATCCAGTTTATTTGCAGAAATACCAGCAAGTCTCCTTCCTAGCAGAACTGATACTGCCTGGTGCAAGACAATAGCAAAAAGAAGTCCTGCACAAGGGAAATTTGCAAAACCCTGAAGTACAGCATCAGCTTTGAACAAGTAAATCCTGTGGCATGCTGCACTGCTTTTCAATATTCAGGGTTATAATGTCGGGGGGGCATACAACAGACAAGGGCATACGTATGCATCCTGTACAGACAGGCACAGACCTGCTCTTTGTAGAGGTCACCAAAAGCAATTTCCTCATGATTTCTAATTTAAAAATACAGTCCCTGTGTTAGTGAATAATGAGAATGAAATTACCCATCACTGTGTGTCCGTTCTGTCTCTGCTTCCCACCTGGCCACATTTTAACACAAAAAATGGTGAAATTTCTCATGCATACAATGGCCAGATGTGCTTGACCTGTGAGGGTATTTGAAACTGAACTGATTTTTATGATAGTGTGGCAGTTAATATAAGGTTTACATGAGGACTCAAAACACCACTGAATTGGAACATTTTTATGAAATACAGGCTGACTTTAATTTTTGTCAATTACTGATAGCAGAAGCACCAAATACTTTTTTTTCAAATAGTGAGCACAGGTCCATAATTCACATCTAGATTTTACGCATTTTAGAAACTGAAGAGGCTCAGAATATATTTTGATTGAATGCTACCTCTAACTGCGGTAGTTCCCTTCAGAAGGCACCAGAAAAAAAAATTAATAGTGATAAACAGGTCTCCTAGTGAATAGCAGCCAGAGGATGCTTTTTTTGAGATATTTTTCAGATCTGTTTGGAAAAATAGCATACAGTGTAACACCATAAGTAAATAGCCTAAATTCTTCAATTTTTAATCACCCAGAGACTTACTGTTTCATGGAAAAAAAAGCCCAAAACCCAACCTTGCTTTGCTAAGGAATGTCCTTTATACCACAACATATTAGAATAAGTTCAAAGTTCAGTGGGGCCAGCTGCTTGTTAGAGAATGAACTGCAAGCTGAGATATTTTTGACTCTGTCATGGGAATGCAAAGATGCCTGCAAGAGCATCTTTTAATATTCCTGCAAACACAACAGTCTCTTCTCTATCTGTGAAGCAGAATTCTGGAAATGGATGACTTCCATGTGTCGATAAAGACATCTATTTTCCCCTGTTATTCTGCTGTTGAGAACATAGGGGAAATCAAGAAGGGTGCTTGCTATAATGTCAAAGTTGCCATGCAGGCTTCTCTTTTCATTACTGGTGGCAGCAGCTGTACTAGCAGTTATTCCCTTTTCTGAAAGACAAGATTTGTTATAGCAGCAGCCTATTACACCAGAAAACCTGTCGTCCTAAATTGGTTTGCTTAGCTAGGCAAAAGCAGAAATTGGTTAAAAGGAAAGAGAGTGAGAGAGATATGGCTCCTCATTTTTTGGTGCCACACGTTTTGTATAAAGACACAGATAATGAGGCTGGCTGACATTTATGCCACTGGCAGCAAGTGCTTGCATGAGTGGGGCAGTTAGCACCCTGCAAGGACAAACCCTGCTCTTATACATCATACCTGGGCACCGACCAAATCCATCTGAGTACACACTGCTCCCTCACAAACACTGTATTATGTCCCAGTCATACCATTTGGCAGCTTTGCTAGGGTGTCTTCTGTGTGGCCTGAGGCTAAAATGGGAGGAAGCAACTCTCAGGGATTAGCAGGAGTCAAGCTTGTGTAGCCTCAGAACTGTCCTCCCCATCACCTACAGGGGGACAGTGATGCCCCTGAGACCCTCTTGTAGCTGTGTCTGACACACTGGCAATTCCTTGCAGAAATGTAAAGAAGGTGTTGTGCTGCTTTGGAGAAGGCTGACATTGAAGTGATAACTGATGTTTCATGCTCAGAGGCTGTTTCCTGTGTCAGGGGACTTGAACACACATTGAAGAAAAAGAAAGACTTTGGAAGACTGTGGCAATGCAATGTCCTTTCTTGTGAGCTGTGCAGGATACTAGTATTTTTTCATTTCCACAGTCTCCATAGCTCCCAATCATAACTCTCTGATGTACCACAAAGTAAGAAAAAGAAAGGATAGGTATAATTTCTTTTTTTCCTTCACTTTCTCTTTCAGATTCTAAAATGGAGCTGTTTTCTATAATTTCTTTCTTAGTGTGATGGCCACTTCTGAAACACAATTAAAAAACAATGCAGGCTTTCTGTGTGTTTGCTTGCTCCAAATAATGCAAGTTCATACTGGGACCACAGCTGTTTCACATCTTTGTCAACAACATGGACAGTGGGATCAAGGGCACCCTTAGCAAGTTTGCCTCCGACACCAAGCTGTGTGGTCTAGCCAGCAAATGTGCACTTGCAGTCTGCAAGGCCAGTTGTATCCTGGGCTGCATCCAGAGCAGCGTGGGCAGCAGGGGAGGGAGGGCATTCTGCCCCTCTGCTCTGCTCTGGTGGGAGCCTGCCTGGATGCAGTCAACATAAGAAAGATGTGGACCTGTTGGAGTCAGTCCAGAAGCCACAAAAAGATCAGGAGGATGGAGGACATCTCCACTGAGAGAAGACTGACAGAGTTGCAGCTGGTCTGGTGTAGCAATGTGGAACAAAGGCACACGGACCTCCTGAAGGAGACAATAATCTGAAGGAGATTATTGTAATGAACTGAGCCTTTTTATACTTGAAACTTCACCAAAACTTAACCAAACAAGCACGCTTGGCTGCCTGCCACTGTGGTGTCACTGTTCACATGTCCCTTTACCCAGTCAGCTCTCTGATCATGTGGTGTCCGTGCATCTCCCCAGCCAAGCACTGCCTCATGCAGGAGGTGACTATCAGCCCCCTCTCCGGCCATCCAGCCTGAACCCTTCCCAGAGTCCTTTTTTGTTAACAAAAGTGAACACAAGTGAACAGGATTTAACAGGATTTAAAGGTGAAAAAGGTCCTTGTCCTGTAAGGCTTTTCTTATTTCGCACAGTCTGCCTAGAGAAGGCCAAGGGAGACTTCATAGGAGCCTTTCAGTATGCAAAGAGGGCAACAGGAGAGCTAGAGAGCGACTCTTTACAAGGTCATGTCCGGACAGATCAAGGGAGAACAGCCTTAGGCAGAAGGAAGGTAGATTTAAATTAGCTGTTAGGAGAAAATTCTTTACTATGAGAGTGATGATGCACTGGCACAGGTTGCCCAGAGAAGCTGCATATGCCCCATCCCTGGAAACGTTTAAGGCCAGTTCAAAGGCCTTTGTGCCACCTGCTCTAGTGCAAAGTTTGCCAGCCCGTGGTAGAAAGATTGGAACCAGATGACCTTCAGGGTCCCTTACAACTCAAACCATTCTATGAATCTATTATTTGGATGCCTCAGTTATGTATGTTTTCTGCTACACGGTGATGAAATGGTTCCTAAGCAGAATCTAGAAGTTCAAATGTAGGTGACATAGAACATCCCACTGATGGCACTATTTTTATTCACAGTTTTCATCCATGTTCACCATACTGCCTCTGCATCTCTCAAACAAGATTACTTTCTCATTGGGTTAGGTCTTTTAAGATACACAGTATCTGCCAGTACAGAATTTGTGGTCTAAGTAGTGAGGAAAAGCTGTTGGAAATGAGGGAAAACTCATTTAACTATCCATAAAGGGAATTAGGATCACAAGATTCTATCTTGTCTTCTGAATTTTATGCAAGGTCCTTAATTTCTCTGTACACATTTAAAGAGTTACGTATTAATTATCATATCCTCCCATGTTTTGAAGCTCAGAATGTCACTTACATAAATTCTGCCTGGGAGGTACATATTGCTTAATAGCTGAATTAATTTTTAATCTCCCTTTGAAGAATATTAATGCTTTATTTTCTCTACTTCTCAAAAGCAGCATTCCAACGAAATGTCTCAAAGAAGAAAGCAATGGGAATACTTACCTTTGAAAACAACGTCTTGTCATTGCTTATTGGAGCTGTCAAACTTTTCCACAAGGCTCATACTTCTTTCCATGGCTGCTTTATTGATGCTAGTGTCACTCAGCATTTATAGGAAGACTAATTTCTCAGCATTCAGTAACTGCCTGAACCTTGTGTAACCACAACCTGATGTTACACCATGATATTCTTTGCATTGCTCAATATGAATCACAGCCTTTCCAGAACCTGTGAAAGTATTTGAGTATCTATTTAAGGATTAAAGGAAAATAGTTCTATCAAAAGTAGAAAATGAAGAATGAAATCTGATTTTCCCATAATGTTATAGAGACTGAAAAGTCTTCTGGTTTCCTCTTGAAATTGTCTAAAATTTTTGCTATCTGTCTTGAAAGTATAGCCACTTCAGTAGGATTAAGAGTACTTCACACATGTGGGTGGGCTGAATTAAAGCTAACAAGCATATTTTATTCTTTTGTTACTTTGTCTCTAAGTGCTTTACTTTGCAGGCTTAATGTTCTTTAAATGTAGGAGGAAGATGGGTGAAGCTTAGTGGCATACTTGCATACATATGCAAAATGAGCAATCTATGATCCTTAAATTGGGGTCCTGTTCCCTTGATCCAAAAGTGTT
Organism: Melozone crissalis; assembly: GCF_028551555.1. Taxonomy (NCBI): domain Eukaryota; kingdom Metazoa; phylum Chordata; class Aves; order Passeriformes; family Passerellidae; genus Melozone; species Melozone crissalis. The sequence goes on along the minus strand of NW_026535783.1, from coordinate 30,145,486 downwards.
GTATATAATTCAGTTGATGTTTTCTCTTCAGCATTTATAACAAAAGTAGTATTCAATTTCCAGCACTTCTATATTTGCCTTGGTGAGACAACAAAAGGAGAATGCTTTGACCCAAACCAGGCATGTTTAAAAAGAAAAACTAGTTGATGCTATGCTTTAGTGTGAAATAGTCACAAATCAAATCAAGCCTGCAGAAGTAATTTATTCTTCAGGTAGAAAATGCTGACCTGAATCCTGCAGCTGGCACGAATCTGCACAGAAGTGTAGTTGTTATGAGACCAAAATGAGAATAATTCTAGCACATTGTTGAAAGACCTCGTGTGTGTGCCTCAGACATGCTGGCAGTTGTGACTTTGAGAAGAATGGGAAGGAACAGGGCTTCTTATGAGTTTTAATTGGGTAACCTCACACGTGGCAGGAATGGCTTTGTGTTTTTATAAACTTCTAGCTTTGTGTTTCTCATAACTGACCTGCATGCTGCTAAGGTCATGGCTTCCAGAGTTAAACAGCTGCTGGTAAGACAGCTGGAAAAAGAGCCTCAAGAAATCAAGATTAGGAGTAGTCTTCTTACAAATTAGAACCTGGTTATGTTTCAGCTAGCAAAAAAAGGCCAGTTGCCTCTCATTCTGGAAATCAGTAGATTCTGGAAATCATGTTGTTTGTCACATTTAATGAGTTTGTGAAGGAAAGAGATAGCCTCTGTGCAAACTCAGCTGAGGACTTTCACCTCAGCGATTTGTGATCATTAATAATTCAAAGAGATCTGAGGAAATCTGGGTTTCCATGAAGACATGGCTGGCCTTAGAAAGTATAATATATGTTGTGAGTTGCCTCATTCCCTAAATATATGGATGAGGCTGGCCTTGAACAGCCTTCTGGAGACAGTGGTATGGGCATCTGGTTGAAGATACTTTCTCATCATGCTGTTGAAACTTGAATTAGAACTTTAATGCCTCATAGTTTCAAGATGGACATGAGAGAAAATGTTACCTAATCATATACAGGATATAGGTCCACCCCTTTCTGAAGTGCCATGCCATTTGCATCGTGACACAAAAAATGAAGGTAATGCATAGAGTTATTTATCCTCAAAGTAAGAGCAAAGATAATGAGCCACAGAGCACCTAAAAGAGAAGGTGCTTAAAGGTGTGATTATTTAATTCTGATAATGAAGCAGTGCCTGACTTCGGTCACACATTGACTGCAAGGTGACAATTAGTGTAATGGAAATGAAGATTTCTAAACTCCCTTATATAGCATTCTTGCTGCAGGCATCCTTTTATACTAGTCAATTAATATGACCCTTGTTCCTTCATCTGTAAACAGCTCCAAAAACATAGCTGTTTCAGCAAGGAGGTTAGTATTTTCATTTTGCAAAGTTGTTCTCATTTATGATCATAGAATTATAGAATGATTTGAGTTGAAAGAGATTTTTAAAGGTCATTTAGTCCAAGCCCCGTGTGTTGATCAGGGACATCTTTAACTAGATCAGGATGCTCAGAGTCCAGACCAGCCTGACCTTCAATATTATAATGGAGCATCTATGACCTCTCTGGGTAACCACCTTGTCAACTAGAACAGAGCACTAAGTGCTACGTCCAGTTGTTTCTTGAACACCTCCAGGAATGCTAACTTCACCACCTTCCTGGGAAGTCCATTCCAATGCTTGCCACGCCTTTCCATGAAGAAATTCTTCCTGATGTCCAGCCTGAATCTCCCCTGCTGCAGCTTGAGGCTGTGTCCTCTCATTCTGTCACTGGCTGTCTGGCACAAGAGGTTGAACCCCACCTTGCTGCTAAACCTTTCTCCAGCCTTGTTGCCCATCTCTGGACATGCTCCAGCCCCTCAATGTCCATCTTGTAGGGAGGGGGAACTCACTTGCAGAATTGGACACAGAACTTGAGGAATGGCCTTAACAGTGCCAAGCACAGAGAGATGATCACTGCCTTTTTCCTGCTGGCCACACTGTTGCTGATACAGGCTAGGGTGCCATTGGCCTTCCTGTGTGCCACCTGGGCACAGCTGGCTCACATTCAGCCACTGCTGATCACCACCCCCAGGTCCTTTTCTCCTGGGCAGCTTTCCAGTCACTCTTACTGTAAGCATTTCATCCTTATATTTAGTTGGAATCTATCTGTGCTTTGGATTAAAACAATTACCTCTTTTTCCTACCTCTGCAGGCCTTACAAAAACGTCTGCTCCATCTTATCCACCTTGGGTACCATAAGGCTACAATAATGTCTCCCTTTACCCTTCCCTTCTCCAACCTGAAAAACTCCAGCTCTCTCAGTCTTTCTTCGTATGAGAGGCGCTTCTCCTTACTCCTCATTTATGTGGCCCTCTTCTGGACCTGCTCCAGCAGCTCCATGACTTTCTAGTACTGAGGACCTGGCAGCTGGATACTGTGCTCCTGCTGGTGTCTCACTAGAGCAGAGCAGCAGAAGCTGTCCATACTGCTCTGGATGCAGCCCAGGACACGTTTGGCTCTCTGGGCTGGGAGTGCCCATGGCTGGGTCATGTCCAGCCTCTCACCCACCAGCACCCCCAAGTCCTTCTCACGGGGCTGCCCTCCATCTGCTCATCCCCAGGCTGTGCTGATGCCAGGGGTTGGCATAGGCTGGGTGTAGCACTGTGCACCTGGTCTTGTTGAACATTATGAGGTTCTCATTGGCCCACCTCTGGAATGGTCCAGGTCCTACCTCTGCTTACCATCCATTCCCTCAGGCATGTCAAGTGCAACACTTGGCTTTGGTGTTAGCAAATTTGCTGAAGCTGCACCTAGATAATGTCTATTTCTATAGTGACTGGCTAAGAAACATTAATTTTTATGTCACCAGTTGTGGAACAGGATTCTTTCACTTCCTCTTCTTTGCCCATCTCTTTTTGCTATGTAGAGTGAGGGTGCCCTCTACTGAACCCTATCCATGGGATGATAGAAATTTAGAGAATGGGTCTGAGTAACAGAGTGAGACTGCATGCTAGAACTGCTGTTGCATTCTGATTGTATACTGATCTCATCCCATAGCAGAGGTATGCCTTGCAGGTGCAAAAATAGTTTTCAGTCTGGCCAGCAGAACCCAAACAGTCCTCTCTGAGCTATGTGTTAGAGCACACATTAGATGCATGCCAGTTTCTAGCAGCCTTGCTGCTATAGCTTTGCAGCAGAGCAATATTTTTCCTGCCTACAAGCAGAATCTGGGTGATGATAAGGCCAAGCATATTATTCTTCATACCATCATTTATTCAGAAAAGGCTACATTGGTTCCAGCTGAAGGTCTGTTAAGAACAACAGAGATATGCTCTGGCTGCCCCGATCTATGCATGTTGTCATCAGTAGACAAAAGCATAGAAAGGAATGCTGTGGCCTGCATATCCTAAATTTTACCTGGACTGCCTGGCCTGAGCAGTGGGATATCCATTTGAACAGCACTGATTTGGAACATATTGCAGAATGTCTCTTTTCTATTGCATGTCTTCCTAAGCATGTGTGGACTTGAAATTGGGTCAGGCAGTCTTACACAGATCATCCAGAGTGGAACATAACATCTACTTCTTTTGAGGATGTACTATATCTGATATGCTTCATAGCTAGATCGTTTGTTCTGTGCATAGTGGAGGGCTGAATCTTGCTAGCATTTATCGGGGGAGAGCACTGAAGGGCTACTGCTGAGCCACTACTGGGCTCTTCTGCCTGTCAGGAGAGTTTTGTTGTAATATACTATTTGACATTTGCAACTCACCTGTCTCATTGCAAACTTACCTTAAAATAAGAAAAACTGCCAGACTTTTCCGGGTGGTGTTGTGCAAATGTTAGTGACTGGAGGTTCTCCTTGAGTATTTGCTCTCTTTAAAAAGCAAATTTTAAGACACATTTCCTTTCTCCATCTCTCAGCTTATTAGGTGATCTTCTCTTCAACTTTTACTTGTAACAGTTTCAAGGTGCATCTTTCTCTTTTCATAAGATCTCATTCTCAAATAATTGTATATTGGTTTCCTTAGGATTTCAATAGACCTACTTGCCCATTGAAATTATTACTTTTACTGACTTTTAGGGTATGTCTGCAATTTTAACCAAGTAGATAATAAAGTCATAGAATTTTAAAATTACTTGGGTTGAAATGGACCTTAAAGATCCTCTGGTTCCAATGCACTTGCCATGGTAGGGACACCTTCCACTAGATCAGGTTGTTCAGAGTTTTGTCTAACAGTTCCAGGGATGGAGCGTCCACAGCTTCTCCAGCAACCTGTGCTTGTGCATCACCACCTTCGCAGTAAAGACTTTCTTCCTCGTATCTAATCAAAATTTACCCTTCTTCAGCTTAAGGTCATTTTTTCTTGTCCTATCTCTGCTTGCCCTTATGAAAAGTCCCTCTCCATCTCTCTTGTAGCCCCCTTTGGAACTGAAAAGCTTTTGCAAGGTCTCCCCAGAGCCTTCTCCTCTCCAGGCTAAACAGCTCCAACTCTTTTAGCCTGTCTTCATAGCAGAGGTGCTACAGCCATCAGCTTCATGGCTCTCTGAACTCATTCCAACAGGTCAACACCTTTTCTGTGTCAAAGACCCTAGAGCTGGAAGCAGCACTCCAGATGGGGTCTCACAAGAGCTGAGAAGATGGCAAGGATCACCTCCCTCAACTCCTGGCAATGCTCCCTTTGATGAAGCCTGGGACATGATTGGCCTCCAGCCTCTCACCACAAGCACCCCTAAGTCCTTTTCTTCATGATCCTTCTCCACCCAGTTTGTACTTGGGATTTCCCCAATCCAGGTGTAGGATTTTATATCTGGCCTTATTGAACTTCAGGAGATTTACACAGGCCCACCTCTCCAGCCTGTCCAGCTGCCTGTGAATGGTATCCTTTCCCTCCAGTGTGTTGATAGCACCACACAGCTTGGTGTCAATGACAAACTTGCTGAGGGTGCCCTTGATCCCACTGTCTGTGTCACTGACAGAGATTTTAAACAGTGATGGTCCCAATACTGGGCCCTGAGGAATGGCAGTTGCCAGTGGTCTCCACTTGAGCTGTTGACAGCACCTCTAGGTGTGAGACCATCCAGCCAATTTCTTATCCAACAACTTGGATAAGAAATTATCCAACAATTTATCCAGCAACTGTTCCATCTGAAAATCCATGTGTCTCCAGTTTGGAGACAAGGATGTTATGCAGGATATTGTGAAATGCTTTGCTTATGTTCAGGTAGATGGCATCTGTTGCTCTTCCCTCATCCACCACTGCAGTAATCTCATCATAGAAGGCTGTAGCTGTGATATTTTCTGAAAAATCCTTTCCTTAGGATTTTTCCTCCTGAGAAGCTGAGAGGCCTCAGGAACAAAATGTAAACAATGGTTATCTGCTGCTGTGGAATGCAACAGGTAGATCTGTGATTGGTCTCATGTGGTTGTTTCTAATTAATAGCCAATCGCAGTCATCTGGCTCAGACTCTCTGTCTGAGCCACAAGCCTTTGTTATTCATTTTTTCTTTTTCTATTCTTAGCTAGCCTTCTGATGAAATCCTTTCTTCTATTCTTTTAGTGTAGTTTTAATATAATATATATCATAAAATAATAAATCAAGCCTTCTGAAACGCAGAGTCAGATCCTCGTCTCTTCCCTCATCCTCAGACCCCTGTGAACACTGTCACAGAAGTTTACCAAATTTGTCAGACACAATTTGCCTTCCATGAAGCCATGTCATGTTGGCTGTCACCAATCACCTCATTATTTAGATGATGTGCTGCTAAAAGGAGTAAAATGTTGAAATGCACTACCTAAACTAAAAAGCAAAGAGCACAACCAACCTTGTGGATGGATAACTTTTAAAAATGGACATTAGAGCATTTATGAAATTATTATCTATGCTCTTGGTCACTGGTCCTTTTCTGACGATCACTTCACACTAACTATATCCATCACACTGATTTCTGCTTAATGCATTTACATATTTGCATGCATTAAGTAGCCATAAGTAAGCAACAAACTGTACAGTCTGACCTCTTAGCACTGAATAATGGCTTATGGAGAAACCTGAAAAGAAATGTAAAATGAAGACAATGCCTCTTCCCTTCTTGTCTCTTGTAATCTTAAGCAGTAATCTTAAGCAACCTTGATACTTTGAGACTTTTCTTGAATCTGAGCATTTAAGTACCCTTGGATTTTATCCTCCTTTCACCTTTTAAATAAGCTTCACACCTGTTGTTAGAAAAACTTCAAAAAGCCAGCTTAAATATATTCAAAACCAATTTGAGCCACTTCTTGTGCCAACGCTCTGCTTTCCCCCAAATAATTTTATTCTTCCCCTGATGTTTAGCTCCTGTTAATTTACAGATAGTGAACACACCCTCTCCAGTCTTTGCTTTGCCAAGCTAAACAGCTCCAATCCTTCAGTCCTTTCAGCTCAGGCAGTCCTCACTCTGTTCTGTCACCATATTTGTTTCCAATATAATTTCAGTCTACTTCAAGATTGTTGCCCAGAACCAAACACAAAAGTTCATCAGCATCCTTGTGCAGTGCTATTTTCTTGCTGTTACTCATAGACTTTCAGTCTCAGTTGGTTTATATAGAGGACAGCTAAGATATTTTTATGTCTGGAGAATCTAACAAAATTTAGCCCTGCCAATACCTTCTGTGTTAACAAAGAGAATAGCAATAACTCCTCCAAATCATCTTACTATGCTGTGGGACATTTCTGCAGATGAACAAGCACGGCAAGTGTTGGGATCAGTAACATGCTCTTACATTCATTATAAGTGCTGCTCCTTCATGGATGCTCCAGAGCATCTGTACTGTGCTGCTCATATATGAATTTTATTGGCCCTCTCCTGTTTTGGGAGTCCAGACACAGCCCATGTCTCAAGTCCTGGCTGTTGTGTGTAGTCTTTTGTTCTGGAAGGGGTCTAGACTTGTGCTGCCTCTATGGCAGTTTGTGTCTTGTGCATGACCTGTGGCTCAGGATCCTCCTGATAGCAGCACTGCAGCCTGCTGCCACGCCATCTGGTTCAGCCTTCCTGGACCATCTCTCAATGGGATCCTCCTGGTGAGCTATATTACAGAAGGAACTTGGGATAAGGACAGTGCCTTGCACAGTAACTGTGCTTCCCCTTCCTGGCCTCAACTGCTGCTTCCATGAACGTGCATGCCTTCCTGCTCTTCCTTGCTTTGCCCTCCTGCATGTCCCCGCTGCAGGTGCATGGCAAAGCACTCACAGCGCTCCTTGAAAATTACTTATTAGGTGACATAAAAAGCATCTTAAAGGTCCCAAGATGTTTGTAAGCAACATCGACCACCCAATCAGAGTATGTGTCAGACATTTGCATTCTGAAAACTGGATATCTCTGTCTGAGCATCAGTAGCAGGGATAGAAAGATGATAACAAAAGAAGTCTCCAGGGAGACCTTGTGTCAGTCTTCAAGTATGTAAAGGGGGTTTATAAGAAAGATTGGGTCTGACTTGTTAGTAGGGACTAGCAATAGTGAAAAGGTTCATGGTTTTAAACTAAAAGACTGTATTCAGACTAGATAAAAGGATGATATTTTTTATATTGAGGATAGTGAAACACGTGAACAGGTTTCCCAGAGAAGTGATGCCCCATTACTGGAAACATTCAAGGCCAGATTGGAAAGCGCTCTGGGAAACCTAATCTAGCATAAGATGTCCCTACTTATTGCAGGGAAGGTTCAACTAGATGAACTTTAAAGGTCCTTTCCAAATCAGACTGATCTATGATGCTGTAATTTTATGATTTTATGATCATAGAATAGAAAGTGCATTTCCTTCAAGTGAGTGTTGACAGGACTCTACATTGCTCTGGTGGATTACTAAATACACTCTTTTTGGAAAGATGGGAATGCTGTGTTACAGATAATTCAGTATCTAGTTCTAAAGCAAAAACCTGTATTTATTACCTTCGATTTCATGTATAGCCATCTGTCACCAATTTTTTAAAACTTGTTTTTCCACAATGAGACATTCCCACCCTGCAAATCTTTCTGTTATTTTGTTACACTGAATTGGAACAAGTGATAGCTTGGCTGTTTCTGTGTAATTTGGCCTGTGGGTGTTCAGTGTACATATATATAAGAGCAATTCAGTTAATGACTCATGCTTACTGCCCTTGTCTTTGAATATGCTGTTGCCTCAAGCAGATGGAGATCATCATGAATACTGTTTTGGAAAAAGATCCACCACCAGACCTGCAATAGTGGGAAAGGTTTATTCAAGTATTGATGCCCCAAATCCCAGAGTTTTTTTTGCCATGTCTTATTGGCACATTAGCTACTGCAATTGTTAAGCTTCTCTCTTAAGACAGATGGAGAGAAAACTACTCCAAAATGTTTCCTCTAAAATACTGATTATCATACTACTTACCCTCTCCTATTTTTTGAAGGAAACAGCATGCAGTTCCTAAGTTTCATGTGATGAATAAAATGCAAGCATGTTTTGAAAAGAGAAATGTTGTCCCAACTTAACTTTCCATTCTCTTACATTGTTTTGAGAATGAAGTAACATGCTGCAGACCGTGGCAACAAATAAAAAGCATGGTAGCTGAAGTACCAGCAGTATTTGAAGTAAAGCTGTTTAGCACTTCTTCTCGAGGTACAATGCCCTTGTCTCATAAACTAAAACTACTGAGGGAATAGCTGCACAGAAGGAAAATAAAATATACCAATGGAAAATTGAAATATGCAATGTAACTTGGCAGGGCTTATTTGTTTTTCTTTTATTGATAGGTAATCTCTCAATTACTAAAACATAGTTTCTATCTCCAGCTGTGCCTAACCTTGTTTTGGCATGACCATAATTAACATTGTTAATTACACAGTTCTCAGTTGAAGTTAAGTACTTAGGTCACGTTCAGCCAGTGTCTTCACTTTCACCTCATGAACATTTAATTAGGGGAATAAAATTTCTTTCACTATAAATACAACTTTTATCTCCATTCTTTCTCTTAATAAAATTAATTTGGTATTTGTATAATTTTCTCATTTGAAGCTGTATTTATAGTAAATTGATCTTTCATGTCAGTTTCTGACTATTCTCTTGTTATCAGGTACTGCTGTTTTGTTGGCATGTGAATTAAAAGTCAATCACAATCTTCAGTTTCTTCACTAGGGACATTGTTTAGCAGGAAAGATGTGGAGGAACAGAGTGGAGGAAAAGAGCATATTTTGCTATGCAGTGGTGAAATCAGTCAAGTATGAAGAGTGGACTACTGCCTTAGTCCACTCATGAAAGGTGCAGGCAAGAGTTAGCTTCTGAGGTAAGTTCCTGTAAAGCTGACATCTCGGTGTCTAACACTCATTCAAGGCCAGATAGACTGACCTGATGATGAAATTAGGTCAACTGGTTTAATTTGTAATGCATCAGGGGCAGCCTGGGTGTTGTACCATGCTCCAAGGGTGGTTTGTCACCTGATTTCAAAGCGAGTTCAAGCCCTGCTTTGGGCTAATGGAGAAGTGTGTCATCCTGACAACCCTTTGCAGGTTGTCACTTTTCCCATACCCTGTTTGCTCTGAGTCCTGGTCCACAGGCACCACATCTTGGCAACATTTTTAACATTTATTACCAAGATGTTGCCTCAAAGCTCATCACAATCTGGTGCAATTAAAGAGTTGGATCCTCCTGTCATTCAGCTCTGTGGGAAGTGTGATATTTCCCCGTTTCGCACTAAGCTTAGTCACTCCTCAGACAGACAGGGAAAAGGGACATATGTTCAGCTCTGTGTACCTGAGATAGCAGCCAGGGCTCCTCAGAGTCAGAGGAACAGATGGGCTCAGCCTCTGATGCTCTGTTCTGTCCTCTGAGTGAGCTGAGTGTCTGCAGTATATGCTTTGGGATGGAGACCAGGACATGAGTTAGCCCTGAGTCCAGCCTACTGTGGCCATTATTGTGTTCTTGCTTGTGCATGGAGACAAAGAGCCTAAGCTCTTGAGAGTTACAACATTAGATTAGTTCCTCCAACTCCAACCATTAATTTTTTATTTATTTCTCTGTCTCTGCTCAGAAGCCTGGACAAAAATAAGAGTGCCATGTACTGCATTTTCTCTCTGTACTAATGTGTCTGTGATACAAAGGAAAAGCAGTTTGTGGTGAATTGTTTCCGGGTTAGGTCTTCCAGGATTTTCTTTGTATTTGCTAAGGGCTGCTGTAGATGGGTCTTCCTTGGAAATACTCCCGTGGTGTGGAATGTCTCCACTGGGTTCTGTGCACACAAGGCAGAGCTCTTGCTGCCTGAACTACCACACCCTTAGATTTTCTCTGTTGGCAGCATTGGTCCCTGTTGTTGGGACCAGGCTCCATACGAGTACAAATCTTTGAACCTACCTCTTTCTTAATGTCTTGTCAAAACAGCTATAGTGAAATGTAGCTTTAATAAGTGATGTGGCAGCCGTTGGTTTTTAAGCCAGCTTTTAGAAGAGATTTGTGTCAGTTTCAAAGGGTGGGTACAGATACCATGCTTAATGACTGTGGTGTACAAATGGCAATATAAAGCTGTGGCTGAATGCAGAGAGCTCTCCCTAGAGAAATGAACCAAAAACTCTTGAAGCTGCCTGAGAATCCCGACATTTAATGTAGCTGACACACAGCTGCCTCTGAGGAGACAGAACTCAAAACCTTGTTCAGAAACATTGACCAAGTGATTACAGAACATATCCTTGGATGTGACTACCCTATGTACATGCTAAACATTTATGACTGCTGCTATATGTGTAAAGGTTGAAACACATTTGTCGATGGTGCTATAAGACTTTTAAGCTATAGGTAGTACTACCATTCAGGATGGAGGGATTTTTGTGAAATTCTTACACCTGTCTTAGAGGTTTGATTATAAGTGCCATGTCACAACTCACAAAATTACTGTGCTGTAAATCAGAGATTTGTAAAAGATGACTTCTAAAACAGTTGCTGTTATGTTGTCGTAACTCATTATCCTGAGAAGTGCACAGCATATGACTCTGCCAGGTTGGTCATGGACTTCAGGCATTAATGAGGGTCAGACTTCCAATATCTGCATTTATATTTCTTAACTTACCCTTCTTTCTTCTTTCCTCAAACTTTTGAAGCCAATGGGACTCTAGTTTTGAGTTTTTGAAATACCTAATAGATGTATATGCTACAAAAAATACTAAGCTGTGATTCAATGCTGTGGGCAGATATTGCAACTTATCCAAAAATTAAAAAGTGAAAAAATGATGGGAATGCCCATTATTTTAGGATGGCCAGTGAGCATATTAGGAAGCAGTTCCTCAAGAGAGGAAAGGTGGAGGAGATTGACTCAGTTTAGTTCTACCAGAGTCCTCCTTATCCAAGATAGAAATGATTGACAGCAACAATTCTATCTTCTTCTCATGATCACACAGCCAGAAAGAAAAGCTCCAGCCCTGTTGTTTCCATTGCACTATGTGGACTCTTGGGGCTTTTCAGAAGTTGCCTGCAGAGGCAGACCTTGGGAAGTGTGGCAGAATTCACTCAGAAAATGATGACTGCGGAAAGAACAAGCACATCTCCTTCGTCTTGGGGCTGGTCCCTGACAACTCATGAGCTATTTGATGCATGGTTCTTGCAGTGGAGGAGTGGCTGGAGTTCTCCCAAGCACATTTCTGAGCTTAGGGAGAGGATGACTTAAAGTCAGAATATCTAAATCAGTGCTGGGTATTCATTGCTACATGATGTGGTTTATACCAGTGGGACTTGACATGCAAAAGCAGTTTGATGCGTCATTAGATGTTTCTGCTGCAAAAAATATTTGCAATTAAGAGACCAGATTTTCAAGTTCTTTTCCCCAGCAACTCTGCAAAGTGTTAGTTCAGAATAATTTTGGATCTTCAAACTTTCCCTTACAGATACCCCATATGTTTGGTTGCTTAAGGAGTAAAGGAGAATTTAATCAGAAATTTTTCCCTTTTAATGTTATCAAAAGTACCTCCATAAAAGATGTGTGCTAACATTTTCTGGTTTTTTAGCACACATCTTTTACAGAAGTACTTTTGAGAGGTTTGTTTTTGAAAATGTTTATGTTGTCGTGTGTGATACTAAGAAAGTCAACCTTTATCTTGTTTAATTATGAAAAACCCTGCTAGGATGCAAATACGCAGACTATGTGTATCTTGTTACCACAGATGGTGGCTTATACCTGGGATTCCCAGTCATGGAAAACCAGTTGTCTCAAAGCTGGCAGCTAAGTAGGCAGCTGATCTTCAGAAAACAGAGAGCTGGTGCAGCTCATGTGGTAATGGCATCCAAACTCAAACAGAAGGGACCACTCCTGTGCACTGCTTGCAGACTGGAATGATCTAATATTCACAGTCTATAAGCATCAGCTGAAAAATATAGCTAGTGGATAGGCCTTCTGCAAGTTATAATCGCTTGTCTGGCTCAAATTCAGTGGGAAAGAAAGAAAGAACAAGACAGTAAATGTGCCCACACCTAAAGGGAATAGAGATGTCTGAAAATTTGACTGAATCACTAGCATGGTAGGACCAGCCAACAGAGCTACCAAGAAAGTGAGTTGGCGCATGTGTTCATTTGGAGATTTTGCAGCCTGGGAGGGAGGCTTTGGTGCTGCCCTGGCCTGCACAGCTGGGTGGCTTCAAAAAGCAATCAGGGACTGAGAGCAGCCGTCTGGGAACAGGGCTGTCCCTGGCACTGCCAAACCCAGTCTTTCTGCAGACTGGGCTCTGGGTAAGGGCGCTTACCAAGGGAAACCTTGTGCCACTGCCTGCTCTTGAAACTGCTCTTATCCCACAGGCATGTAGCTTGATTCTATTGCTGTGTCTCAGCCACATTGGCTGTGTTTCCCTGCAGTAGTTGTCTGAGATGAAGTGAATGTTATTCAGTGATTCCTGCAGCTATTTAGGACACTTAGAGAGTAGAGAAGGAAAGTTAAGAGGTAAAGATACTTCTTTTCAGGAGATTTATAAATGTGGGGGGGTTTTCCTCTATTTTTCTACTGTATGAAGAAATGAAGAAGCAGAAGAGAGTCTAGCTCAGGCCATGATAAAGAGGTATTTGTTTCCTCCCCCAGCAATGTTGATTAAGCTGGAGACAGGGAAGTGTGTTTATTTCCACACTACTGTTCCATATCAGTGCCACCTGCCAGAGGAATGGACTCTGATAGATTCCTGTAACACCATAAGACACAAATGTTATATTGGTACTGCACCTTTTTCTGTTGAAAAATCAACACCACAGTGCATGTTTTTCATTAGCAGAGGAAATAGGCTGATACTGTCCCGTGTTGTGAGGCTAGATAGGCTGAAGCAGAAATTGCTAGACTTAGTGTAAAGAGGATGCAGTTACTGGACCAAAAGCTATGGAGCTGTAGCTATGTAGTGCAGGCTGTTGGGTGCTACTTGCTGGACAGTGATGTGTGGCCCTTGGCTGGGCACTGTGAGCACCTTCTAAACTTCAAACTGTGTGTGGTAGTGCTGCCATCCAAAGTAAAAGTCTTTTCTGATCTCTATTAGATTTGGAGTTTAATTTACTGCAGTTAAGGGACAGTAGGATTAGATCTTTCAAAACCCATTATACTTAAATCCTGAACATTGTTACCAAATTTTTTTTTTCTTGTTCTCCCATCCACAAACAGTTGGGTTGGATGCTTTTTTGCTTCAGTGCTTCACTCTTGAGCTGGTAAAGTCAAATTGCTATTTAGCCTATGTCCTTCCCCAGAGATAGATGTCTTTGAAGACCTGTCTTTTTAAAGCACTTACCTGACATAACTCTGTAGCTGTGTTGACAATTCTCAGTAAAAATCATAATAATCATGGAACTAGGTGATTTTTTTTCTTTATTAATGCATTTATTTGAAAGTGATTTTCACTTGGGACTGGATGAATAAAAAACTGTTTTTAGGAGGAGCAAATTTTTTCAAAAAGGTTTTGCAAGTGACTTATACTAAACCAAAAAGATTTAATTAGGGTTAACTATTCAGACAATAAACAATTTTCAGCAAAATTGCATTTCTCTTGCATTGTCTTTAACTATTGCATTTTCTTTACCTTTCTCCGCTACCTAGAAAACTGAACAGAAACTAAAGGCCCTGTAGAAAAATACAAAGCATGGTAGAGAATGATCTGAAAACTGTCCACACTGTCATGTTTAAAAAGAAAAGGAAATATTGCTGCAAGCTACAGAACTTAATAAATACAAAATTTATAATAAATACAAATTTTAAATAAATAAATATAAAATTTACTTAACAACTACAGAATTTATGGAGAGGTTTTAAAAAGCAGGAAGGTACTGGAGATTAAGTTTCTCTGTAACCAAATTCCTGATAAGACCCATTAAGAAACTCATTGAGAGAGCTGAATGTGGCTGGGAAATGACTGCTTGTTGTCTCGCTGGGTTGCCTCCAGGTCAGAGCACATTTCCTGAGCTTGTAAGGTCTGTGCCCTGTACCCTGACCCACAGGACTGCCCAGTCTCCATTTCCTGTTCTGTTGTCTGACCAGATTCAAAAGGACCCATGAAGGAAACATAGCAGCACGTGGGACTCCAGGGCATCCAGTTGCTATGGTCTGGTTTCTCTCTTTTGCTGTCATCTTAGAAAATGTTCAGACTGAAATGATAGCTCTTAAGCTCTTGGGGCTCTTTGGAAATACAAGTTTTCTTGTTTTCTGGTTTTCTTGTTGCATTTTTTACTCTAACACCTTCAGATCACACAGAATTTCCAAGAGTTTACTTTTGTTCAAGCCAAAAGCAGAATTTGAGCTTCAAATTTCCTCCAAGTCAGAGATACCTGATTGCAGACAAATCTGCTTAATGTCTTGTACATTGGAATGGAAAGTGAGACTATTTTCCCTGAAAACAGCTTTGCATATTATTCTGTGCCCCAAAGCTATTTTGGCCAGTGGAAAATGGTCAAACAAACATAGTAGCATTTCCTCTCATTCATAGAATGGAATTAGCAAGAAAAGTTCAGAGCAAGGAAGAGTCTCTAAATTGTGCCCCATTTTGCTTCCTTTGTTCTACCTCTCTTTAGGTTGGAATTGATCCAATATCTTGCGTCTTTAGTCTATTCTTGTTTTTTTTTTTTAAACCAAGAATATGTTTGTATTTATCCTTAAGTGTGCTTTCGTGCAGTTGAATGCTCTGATTTTTCAGTCCATGCTGCAAAGCTGATGCAAGGAGCCAAGTTTCCATTCCATGGTGAAATAGTCTCCTGCAGCTTTTGCTAAACATTGCTCATATCCTGGACACATTTCTTCCACCACATATTATTCTTACTATCATTGTTCTGAGATAGCATCCCCTTACTTTAAGCCATTTTTCTCGCTGGGGAAAACAGAACAGAGTGATCTGAATGCCTGTGATGGCTTTCCTCCTAGTTATAGATGTCCCCAGGTGCATCCTTTCTGCACAGAAAAATGTTGCAGGGAGCATACTGCTCCAGTCAATTCTGCAGCCACAAAGTGTGGGTGGACATAGCTGGTGACAGTAGGCAGATCTCTTCCTTGAGCTGAAGGAATAGGTGCTTTTCCCAGGACTCAGTTCTTGTATCTGACAGCTGGCACTATGGGAAGGGATAATCACCATGCTGAGAGGAGAAATAGGGATGACTTTTTGTGTTTGCATTGGTGCACTTCAACCAGATTGATAAATAACAATCACACAGCCCACCTCTATAAGACATGCTTGTATGTTTTATCTAATGCATTTTTTATCTTGTTTTCACTCCTACACAGAAACTAGTAACCTCAGAGTCGTTCAGTATGTAACATGACCTGGAAGGATCGAATGCAGGAAGGGTGGCTCTCTCAGAGCAGTGGGTTGTACATAGAGAAAATACCAGAACACAATTGCCCACCAGCTGGAAAGCGGTAGGTTAGCTGCTGAGAGAGGGCAGCAGACAGAAGTTCAGAGAGAGAATGTGGAAGGAATTGCACTTGTCATCTCTAAAGACACTGCAGCCCTGTTAGCAAAAGCTGTAAGGAGGCCGACAATAGAAAAAGGAATGAGATTGCGCTGCTGCTGAAAAGCTAATAGATACAACTGTGCATCAGAGAATATGGATAATAAAAGAAACTGTTTTCTGCATAATGTGGTAGTGAACTGATGGGACTCCAGGCCTACTACTTTTTCCCAACTTCGTCACATTTCAAAGCTTCAGACATGGTTCAAATTGCCAAAATGTTGTGAAGCTGGTTTTAAGCCAGTGAGAGATCAAGGAAGGGGAAAAATTTAGAAATGTCAAGATTTTAATAGTATTTTAATGTCTGTAGGGTGTAGTATTGTTTCCTTTTCCAACTACTTCATCGTAACCATAAGGACTAGAATTGTTTTATTTCCTAATGGAAGCATGGAATGGGTCAGGTTGGAAGGAAGTACAGTGGGTCATCTGCTCAAGCCAGGTCGCACTAGAGCACATGGCGCAGGATTGTGTCTAGTTGTTTCTTAAATATGTCCAGTGAGGGAGACTCCACATCTCTGATCAACCTGTTCCAGTGCTCAGCCACACAGTAAAGAAGTTTTTCCTCAAGTCCAAGTGAAGCTTCCTGTGCATTGGTTTCTGCCTGCTGTCCCTTGTCCTGTTGCTGGGCACCACTGAGAAAAGCCTGGCTCCATACTCTGACACCTTTCCTTCAAGTACTGATAGGCATTTCTGAGGTCCCCTCTTGGTTTTCTCTTCTTGAAGATGAGCAGACCCAGCTCCCTCAACGTTTCCTCATAGAAGAGATGCTTCAGTCCCCTCATCATCTTTGTTGCCCTCCACTCGACCTGCTCCAGGAGCTGCATGTGTCTCTTATCCTGAGGAGCCCAGAACTGGGCACAGCACTCCAGATGTGCCTCTGGAGGCTGAGCAGAGGGACAGGATCACCTTCCTCAACCTGCTGGCAATGCTCTCCCTAATGCACCCCAGGGTCCCACTGGCCTTCTTGGCCCCCAGGGCACACTGCTGGCTGGCTCATGGGCAGCTTGTTGTCCACCAGGACCCCCAGGTGCTTCTCCACAGAGCTGCTTCCCAGCAGGTCACCCCCAGCCTGTGCTGGTGCCTGGGGTTTTTCCTCCCCAGGTGCAGGACCCTGAACTTGCCTCTGTTACATTTCAGATGTTTCTTCTCCTCCCACTCCTCCAGCCTGTCAAGGTCCTTCTGAAGGGCTGCGCATCCCTACATCCCTCTGGGGTGTTGGCCACTCCTCTGAACTTTGTTTCATCAGTGAACTTGCTGAGGAGGCGTCTGCCCATTCATCCAAGTCATTGGTGAATAAGTTAAACAACACTGGGCCCAGTATGGAACCTTGGGGGACACTGCAAGGGACAGGCTTCCAACTTGACCCTGTGCCATTGATTGGGGTACTCTGGGATCTGCTATTCATCAAGGTTTCCATTCCTCTCACTTTCTACTTGTCCAATCCAAATGTCCTGAGCTTCCCTACGAGGATGTTGGGTGAGACAATGTCTAATGTCTTGCTTAAGTCAAGATGCATCCTTCTTCAGAGTGGAGAAAATAGCCCTTGAATGTCAGCCATCTCTCTTGGACCTCTCTTCCTTGCATGGCCTTTTCCTGTGGGATACTTCCAAGAAGATCCCTAGAGAGGCTAACATTAGCTCTCCTGAAGTCCGTGATTGCTTGTCCTGCTTCCTCTTTGCCCAACACTGAACTCCACAGTCTCATCATCACTACAGCTAAGGCTGCCCCCAACCTTCTCACCTCCAACAAAGCCTCCCCTGTTTGTTGTTATGAAGTTGAGCAGCAAATCATTCCCTGAGAAGTACACCATTCCTTGTGGGATCCTCTGCTGCCTGTGTCAGAACATTGTCATCAATGCTTTTCACGAACCTCCTGGACTCTTTGTGCTTTGTTGTGTCGCTGCTCCAGCAGATGTCAGGGGAGCTAAAGTCCCCCACAAGAAGAACCTGTGACCAAGAGGATGCTTTAAGCTGCCTGTAGAAGTTCTCATCCATTTTTGCCTGATCGGGTAGCAAACACCCGATGTTTGCAATGTCACTCTAGCCCTTTTATCCGGACCCTTAACCTCTCGATTCTCTCATCATCCACCCCAGATAGAGCTCAAAACATTCCAAGTGTTTCCTCACGTAGAGGGAAGCTCCACCTATGCACCTTCTTGGTCTGTCTTTCCTAAGCAATGTCTTTCCTAATTCATTACAGCATTCCGGTCATGTGAGGTATCCCACCATGTCTCCATAACTGCAGTAACATCAAAGCCCTTTGCGCACAGATATCAAGTTCCTCCTGTTAGTTCCCCACACTGCATTCACTGGTGTGCAGGCACTTTATGGAAGTATTTGACTGTGTCAATGTCCCAGTGAGGGTACAAAGGGACCACCCATAGTCCTGAGTAGCAGTTACTATTTGGCTGCTTGTGCTTGCTTGAGGTATTCCCTCTTAAGCCTCCTTTTGCTACTTGGCTGGTTGCTATAGTTCTCCCCTTCTGACACCGTATCTCTGTCAAGCCTGGCTATGTCTATATCCACCTTCAAATCTAGTTTAAGGCTCTCTCAGTGAGCCGTGGTAAATCCTGAAATAAGATTTCTCCTTTGAAAGTGGTGGACCCCATTTATTGTCAGCAGACTTGGTGTCATGTAAACTGACCTGTGATAAAATCCTCAGAATTCTGCTGGTAACACCAGCTTCAAAGTCAGGTGTTCATCTGTCTGTTTTCCTGTTTCTTGCCCCATCAACTCCTGAAACTGGCTGGGTAGAAGAGATTACAGTTTCAGACCCATTGACCAGCTGTCCCCAAGGCCCTGAGGTCCCTTTTGATCATCTGCACCCTTATGGTTGGGACTTGGTCATTTGCCCACCTGGAAAACCAGCAGCGGATAATCATCAGTGGGCTGCACAAGGCTGGGAAATTTCTTGGTAATGTCCCTTATCCAGGTGCCAGAGAGGCAACACTCCTTGCTATTGGATTGGATCCAGTTGGTAAATCAGGCCGTCCATTCCTCTAAAGAGGGAGTCCTCAATGACAACCACCCTTCTTTTTCTTAACTGAGGAGGTTGTGATGTGGCAGATAAACCGCTCTGCCACCACCCTTCTTTTTCTTAACTGAGGAGGTTGTGATGTGGCAGATAAACCGCTCTGCCATAGGCAACCTCATCAACCTGGATGGGCCTTCACCCACATTCTTATTTCTCTGGTCCTCATTTTCCTACTTCTCAGATCCCAGGGCCTCATATCTATTGCATATGGGCACTTGAGGAAGTAAAGCAGGTCAGGACGGGTTTCACCTGCCACCCAAAGCAGAAACCCATTTTCACTGCCCTCCACCCTGAACGTCCCTTCCTTGTGGCTGGTGGTGAGCAGGTAGGGGGTCCATGGATTCTTGTGGACTGGATATCAGGTCTGTTTGTCTGAGGCATGGCAGAGTGCAGCTCCACCTCTGTCTCTTCCTCAGAGTCCCTAACACTTCATGTGCCATCTCTATCACCAGGCTGAGCAGACCTTTGCACCTCACAGAGCTGCTCTCCCTGCTGCCCTCTGACAGCAGCACCAAGTTCTGGCACTCCCTGCAGCCTGAGATCTGGAACATGGCAAGCTTTTGTGGGTGCTCTGCCTGGGTCACCATATCCTTTGTGATGCACACAGAGGAAGTAGCTATTTTCCAAGTGGACACCATACCTGAGCTCTCTGGGTGAGCATGATTACCACCAGCTGAGCTAAGTGCTTGAGCTGGCAGTGCCTTGGTGCCTGTCCTGCTCACACTGCCTGCACAAAGTGCCACACCATGTCCCAGCTGAATGCACCATGCCCTGTTTGTCCACTTCATTCATTTGGTGTAATCGCAATGTGTGGTAGGACTGATGAATGTTGACTGAATTTGAACAAAGTGGCACGCTGCTTTGGGTCAGTGGTCAAAGAGTTGTGACAATTTATTTCTTTCATAACCATTCTGAGCAAAGACATGAGGAAAAACTCTTTTGCGCAACTTTCTAAAGGGTTTAGAAGAGATGAAAAAAATTTTTTGGGATTTCTTCAATAAATTGCTCACATCCTTCCCACAAAATATGTCCTTGCAGTTGCATTCTTTCAAGTAGCATTACCTTAGCCTTTAAAGCTTTTGAGCCAATATCAGTAGGTCCTTACAAGTCAGGCTGCTTTTCATTTCCTATCTTGTGGACAGACTCTTGGTCACACATGAAAACCTGTGGGCTCCTGTGGCTGCCCTGCCTGTCCAAATGCAAATGTGTGTGACTTTTCTCATGACAACTAAGTAATTAGAATGTATTTTCACTTTAGGTATGGGTAGCATTTTTAGAAGCTCCATGTGGATATGAAAGCCCAAGTTACAGACTCAAAAACAGAGGTGGAAAATTCTGAGTCATGGTCTTTGTTAAAAGTATTTTGCATTCTTACATTTGAATTAAGATTCTTTTAAAATTCAGAAGGAATTTTTATCTGATTGTCAATTTATTGGATTGTGTTACTAGAATTTTTGGATTGTGTTACTAGAACACAAAATTACTAATTTTTGTGTTACTAGAAAGCAAAAGCTTTGAACTTCCTTCAGTACAAAGAAAAACACTGTTAAAGCCTCAGTGGGGAAAAAAAAGGTGAAAATATTACCTCATCACCACAGTATTTCTATAAGATTTTGAGTATTTCATGCACAGAAGTGAAAGTCACTTGATATGCTTTTGAAAAGAAAATTGCTCTGGAGTATTTCGCAACCATCAACACTGACAACAGCATCTTCTCAGAGAATGGGCTTTTATCAGCTGTGAGGATAAAAAAGAGAGCACAGCTGGCTTAAAATAAAGAAGACATAGTGTGAGCCCTTATGGCACTTTTACTGATGTAGCAATGATTTTTTAAAGTACATTCCTTCTGTTTGCATCACAGAATCACAGAATCACAGAATCACAGAATCAAAGAATCAAAGCACTGTGTTCCTTTACCTTTGAATTAATAAATGAGCTTTGCATTTCTGCTGCCTAGTTCTTATTCAGTGGTCAGTCATGCTTCCTTCCAGAAACTCTACAGAAATAGGATCTGGTTTTTACTGCTAGTCATGTAAGATTTTGTGTAGGCCCAGTTACCTTATTGTGATGTAAGTAAGAAAACACTTAAGAATGTGACATGAAGTGCAAGACACTGGCACTCCCAGATAAATGCAAAGTACCAGTCTGAATATTTTTGCCCTGTCGCAATCAGAACTTGGGGGTTTGCTGCTTTTGGGAGAGGATTTATTCCAAGGAGGAAGTATTAGTATGGCCTGTCAACAGTACATTAGCATCACAGAATCACAGAACATTAAGATCACAGAGTCACAGAATTAAGCAAGTTGTAAAAGACCTTTGAGATCATCCAGTCCATGCTATGACCTAGCACCACTGTGTCAACCAGATCATGGCCCTGAGTGCTGCATCCACTCTTTCCTTAAACATCTCCAGAGGCAGTGATTCCATCACCTCCCTGAGCAGCCCATTCCAATCTCCAGTCACTATTCCTGTGAAGAAATTCTTAAAGTCCAGCCTAAACTTCCCGTGGCACAGAATGCTAGTGGGAAGGCTGTGGCCTCTTGTCCTGTCACTGATTATCTGGAAGAAGAGATCAACTTCACCCAGCTACGCCCTCTTCTCAGGCAGTTCAGGAGAGTGAAAAAGGTCACCCCTGAGCCTCCTCTTCTCCAGGTTAAACACCCCCAGCTCCCTCAGACACTCCTCATAAGACTTGTGTTCTAAGCCCTTCACCAGCCTTGTCCTTCTCTGGACATGCTCCAGCATCTCAACATCCTTCCTGAATTGGGGGGCCCAGAACTGGACACAGAACTTGAGGTGCAGTCTCACCAGTGCTGAGTACATGGGGCTTGTCCAGCTTCCTCTGCAGAGGCCTCCTACCCTCCAGCAGATCAATGCACTCAACTTGGTGTCATCTGCAAATTTGCTAATGGTAGACTCATCCCTGGGGAGCTCCACTGGTGACTGCCCACCCACTGGATGTGACACAATTCACCTCCACTCTCTGGGCCCGGCCATCCAGCCAGCTCCTAACCCAGCTAAGAATGCTCCTGTCCAAGCCATGGGCTGCCAGCTTTTCCAGCAGTGGAAGTCCTGTGGAGAGATGGTGTCAAAGGCTTTGCTGAAGGTCAGGTGGAGAACATCCACAGCCTCCCCCTCATCCACCAGGTGGGTCACCTGGTTTTAAAAGGAGATCAGGTTGGTCAGGCAGGACCTGCCCCTCCTAAATCCATGCTGGCTGATCCCCTGGGCATCATGTAGGTGCTGTGTGATGGTACTCAAATGATCTGTGCCATAATCTTGCAGGGCACCAGGGTCAGCCTGACAGGTCCGTAGTTTCCCCGATCTTCCTGCCCTTCTTGTGGGTGGGTGTCACATTGGCCACCTTCCAGTCATCTGGGACCTCCCCAATGAGCAGGACTGATGGTAAATGATGGAGAGAGGCTTGGTGAGACCTTCTGTCAGTTCCCTCATCACCCTGGGATGGCCCGTCTGTCCCACAGGCTTGTGAGCATCTAAGTGGCTCAGCAGGTCACTAACTGCTTTCTCTTGGGTTACAGCAGGGACTAGTCTTCTCCTGTCCCCATCTACCAGCTCCGGAGTCTAGTTGTTCTGATTTCCTCTAGTATTTTCACTGTTCTGTGTCTGTCAGGTTTGGTGAAATTTGATGTGTAGTCCAGTACTTCAGGCTTGTTTCTGAAACCTGGTGACCACTTCAGCCCTGCCTCTTTTCCTAGTACTGGGAGCTTGTGCACTGTGCTGTGCATCCTTCCCGTCCCCTACCCTCCTGCAAAAATGCTTTCTCACTGCTACTTGCTGTAGAAGGAAGGCTGGTGGGAAAGGTCTATTCTTCAGTTCAAATTGAGGAACAGCTGGTGCTCATGGTGACAGCCAACTGCTGTGTAGAAAGGAATATAAGAGCAAACTTGTATCCATGTGAAATCCTATGCAGAAGTCACTCTAAATGTTCAGAGCATCTTTTTTGGTTGTGTTAATTTTCTGTTTTGTAAACAGCCACGGAGCATGTCACGGTTTTCTGACCCTATGCTCTGTGCAAGACAAAAGTAGGAATAAGGAGGTTGACACAGGTAAGAAAGACACTGATTCAATACCACTAAGAAGTAAGAAATAATGGTAGAAGTCCTGGAGTGAGCTGTTAGTCAGAGCTGAATTAGCAGACAGAGGGCAAATGGGTTATTACTTCATAAATATTTCAAAGTGCTTGATAAAATACTTTTTTATTTAGCTCTACACTCATATGTAGTTTTGGAGAGGGGCTCTCCTTAAAACAATACCTGTCAATAACAAACATCCTGAGTTTACTGATGCATTTGGTTGAGGAGGTTAAAAGGCTGGTATCTCTGAGCAAAGCTGCTGTGACCCCAAACTACAGAAATACTGAACTGAATGTGAGTAAATGATTATGTACTAGAAACAATCTTCATATCTCACTTCATTATTCACTTTACACTCAGTAGCTAGCTCCATTTCAAGTGTGTTGCCTTTTGTTACTTTTTGTCTGGTGAAGTTTAGCTATAAAGTAAGTATTTCTTCTTCAAGGTTCTTGAAAATCAAGTGAAAGTTCTCCTTTCTTCCATCTAATATTAAAAGTAACAGGGAAAAGAAAGGAAAGTAGGAAAGTAGGTAGCTTATTCAGGACATGAGTGTGTTACAGCATGCATTAGACCAAAGTAACTAACTGATGTTTTAGAACTATTTTCAGAATTTTTCATTAAAAAAAACTCTTCAGAAAAGCTGTTGCCTCCTCCTTTTACTCTCTTTCTTTGTAGCAAATTTGAGTATGAACTTGGTCACAAATTGTGTAACAAATAAGATTGTGATGTATTCATGGTGTTGTCAAATCCCCAGAATCTTCCTGAAGTAGACAATGCAGAGATTCATGTCTGTGTTCCTTGCTTATTAAATGATAAAAGAAGAGCAATTGTCTTATACTAGATTTTCTGATTTGCTGTGAATTACTAGGAAACTTGCCAGAGTTTACAGGTCAAGATACACATAAGAAAAATTTTCTTTACAGAAGTCATCATGTTGCTAGATGTGTATAGTCAAACCATCCCTGATTAGGTGAGATTTTCTGGATAATTGTGTGCAAGAGGCTTGCCTGAATCATAGAAAAATTAAATTGTTTAGATTGGAAAAGACCTTTAAGATCATTGAATCCAACTGTAGGTCTGGTACTGACAAGTCCGCTGCTAAGCCATGTCCCCAAGTGCCACATCCACACTTCTGAATACCTGCCTGCCTGCTGACTCGGCCACTTCCCCGGGCAGTTTGTTCCAGCTTTACAGCCCTTTCTGTGAGTCTGGCTTGGCTTTAAAACCCACACATTTAATGTGTATAAATTGACCATCTAAAACCCCACATATTTAATATGTTGGTGATGATGAATTGTAAAGAGGGATTTTAAATGATCAGTTTTAGGAAAGACAAGGGAGTCATATCCAGGACTTTTTTTACCACTTGCATCTACTTTTCATTTCCATTTGTTTGTGGAATCTATTGCTGAAAGATTTCATATCACTCATGATAGCTGCTACAGTGAAAACCAAGTATTGGATGGTAGCTCTTGGATGAACCCACCCAGAGACAGAGAGAAGTACTTCTTGACGGGTCAGTGTGGGACCAGCAACCTCCTAAAGGAGATTGCATTTAACACATTACATGTGACTAGATAAATGGTTGTGATTTACCTCAAGAGTTGTCAGCTGATCCAAGCTGTGGATTTTGTTTGTGAGAATATTTATCTTAGTTTTCCTATACTAACTTTCCCCTTCATTGGGACCTCTAAATACAACTTCGATAGAGGAAAATGCCTAAGGGGTGGTTTCTTCAGTCATTCAGACTCCTATTGCTAGTTTTCCTTGTATGTAGAAAGTCCTCAGTTGTCCTTGAAAGCTCAGGTGGCCTTTAGGCATCTCCTTCAGCAAAATCATGAAGGATTTTAAGGCTATCCTTGGAATTAAGGGGTGTGTCACCTGGGTAGATAAGAACAAGCCTTAGAAATGGTGCTTCCTGAGGCCTGGATGCTCAGTGCCAATTATTTTCCTGAATAATTTGTGAACACTTGGCCTGAATCCCCTTTGTGTGCTCTGTAACACAACTCTCCTCAGCTGCTGGTACTCTGAAAATAAAGGTCACATTAGAAAGACTGTGGCACATATGTGTAAACAAACAGAATAATTGTAAATTTGAAGCTTTTGGTTTTATTTAAGTGTTCTCCAGAAGCTCCATCCTAACCATGTTCTGTTCAGTGATTATACTTATCCACAGCACAACCTTTTGTGGACAGTTTCATTGCCTAAAATATCAAAAGAGAAATACAAAATTTCTTGGCAATGAGCAATTTAAAAATTCAAAAGATGTCTGGATCTGGATGATGTGGTTTAGTGGGTTAGAGGCTACAGTGGTAGTGCTGGGTTGACAGTTGGACTGGATGATCCTAAAGGTCACTTCCACCCTTACTGATTCTATGATTTTATTTATATATAGAATATCTTCTTTCCTTTGATAAAGAACAAGATAAACTAACATCCTCCTGTGTTATATTTCCCACAGCCTTAAAACACTGTTCCTTGATCAAATTTATTTATATTTCAATGAAGTAAGCAATAAAAAAGTTGGGGTTTTTTTTCTGTTGATGATGTTTTAACACCAGGTCCAGTAATGAAAGAATTGGTTGGAATGAGAAATGTTGATATTACCAGCTAATTAGAATGTCAAGATTCTGGTGTGAGTTGGAATTTGTTTTTGTTAGTCTGAATAAAGCTAAATACCATACAGTATTTAAGGAGACCATAATAGATGACATTTTTCATTCGGTCCTATTTACAAAATAAATAGCATTTAAGTAATGAAGGATGACAAATTGTTGTTTAAAAAGGGAATTTTAAACAAAATACTTCAAGAGTTTTACTGATTTATGTTGCCTTCTGAGAATTGTTTAATAGGTTTTTTCCTACTGAAACAGTATATAGTAGCTCTTACTGTGAATGCAGAATAAAGACTGTGGGCACAATAAAGAAAGAATGGTTTGGTCATCAATGGGACAAAAGAGTCCCAGGCCTGACCTGCAAAGGTGCTAAATGCTTCTCCTGTTGCTTTGAGCAAAGCACTCAAGCTCACATTTGTCAAGAACTCAAGCATATTAAAGATTTTTATTTGTTAACACTTGAGTTATTCCATTAAATGTAATTTCTCTTTCTAGAAAATATGTTTAGGGAAGACTAGTACAAATTGTGGCCAAAATATTTTTCATAGTTTAGAGGACAATTTCTCAAAAGAAAAAGAGATTGTGAAAGCTATGTTTTCAGTTGCCCCGCTAATGAAAATTTTCACTTTTTTCCCCTCTTGGCAGTTCCAGTCACAAGCTGCCATCCATTGTTTTGTTTTCACTGTGTCAGCTGTCACTATTGACATGAAATCTTTCAGCAAGAAATTTCACAAGCAAATGGAAATGAAAATCAGATGGAAGTGGTATAAAATCCAGGATTTGCATTGTCAAAATCGGTCAACATTTTTATATTATTTGCTAAACTGAAGTATACATTTATTTCTTCTTCCAACACAGATCTCTTATTTCTTTACGTAAACTGGTTTTTAAATGAAATTATCACTAGGTCAGAAAAGGGGGGATTCAACCAAAATGATTTCATTAAAAAGCTTAGATGAAGACATAATTTTAAAGAGCAAAAAATATAGGAAAAATTTCCTCTGAAATGTCTGAGTTTCAAAGAACTATTTAGATAAGAAGCTGACAACAAGCTCTGCTGCAATCTGTGCACAGAAGCTGCAGCTGCAGGAGAACCTGCTGGCAGTGGCTACCTCATGCAGTTCTCTGTGGGGAAGTTCTCTGTGACATGATTTGGGCAGGGGAGCAATGCTAGCTCTAAATTTAGCTCTGCATTTGAATAGGTTTAATTCCTGTTATGGGAAAAGAACAAACTAAACATCTTCATGAAAAGCAACATAGTGAAAAATGTTGTTTGCTTTTTTTTATTTTCCGCCTCACCTGTAAAATCTGCAAATTTATGGTTAATTTAATTTTACTTTACTTCCTTTTCTTCACATAGATATTGCACCTCTTTGCAAACCATCTTCCACTGAATGTCATGTTAGTTTATATATTTGAATCAACTTCTAAAACCTCTTGATCATGTGTAACATTTACTGAAAGTGTACCATCTGCAGAAGAATATCATCCCAGGTTGGATGATAAAGTGAAAATATATTCAGAACTAAGTGGCATGGCCTATTAATTTGAAAGGACCTTTTTTTTTTTGATGAATTATTTTATTTTCATTGCGATAGACATCAAGTAAAATCAGAATGGGTTAGACTATCTTGTGGTTTTGTAAATTTTATTATGGATTTATAGACAGCACTGATTTTTAGTGGGAACAGCACTGTTTCTCAAAGTTATAATGATTCCTTTCCATGGCAGGAGGTTTGGAACCAAAAATGACTTTAAGGCTCCCTTCCAATCTAAAGCAGTATGTTATTCTGTGACTTTGCATCATGAGAAAAAGCAAGGGAAAAATGTAAACAGTGTTGTTCTGAAGTTTGCTCGAACAAACTGTGCAAAAATAAACAGTTTTGATCTCCATGTAACTCGTGAAAGTATTTATTTCAAAGTTGGCGCCTCTTGTGTAGAATTGCATTTGGGTTTTCTGTCTCATGAAATTCAGGTGATATTCACACCACTGAAAAGTTGTAAGATTTAAGCAACAAATAGATGTAGTGGGGACCCTTAGTCTTTTCCCTCTAGGAAATTGCTTTTCTTCCCCCACTTTGGAGACATGTGGACATTTATCCTAATGTTTCCATCCCAATGCTGGAGTTTTTTCCCATGACTCAAACAGAGGAAATTGTGCTAGGCACTGTATGGCTCAGTTCTCCTCTTTGTCTAGATGTTTCTGAAGTTTTCTGTCTAAATCACCTTGTGCCAGTAACAGGGGGGATTGTGCCAGTTATCAATACAGAAAAGGGACTCCCTGTTCCAGTAAGACATTGTTTAAGATTTAAGAAACAAACAAGAGAAGGAAGAAAAAGAGTTTTAAAATCTGAAAAGTAACCTAAGCAAAACAGTTCCCCAAAATAGTAATTGAAACAAATGGAGACTTCACTCTTAGAAATAAAAATACACTTTGATCTGTCCTGAAATGTATCTTTCCCTTTGACTTGTCATCTGGGCAGAGATAAGGTTCAGGCATTTTGGAAGAGCTGCCTGTATTTCTCATGTAAACAGATACTGTCCCATGCTTTAATAGTCCTTGATAACTTTCCTCTCTAGGGCTGCTGCTTGTACTATCAATCTGTGCTTTTCTGTCTGTCACAAAAATATTTCACAGTGTTGGTCTGTTTTTCCCCAGATTATTCTAATGACAGCACCTCAAATATCAGAAGCTATAAAGTGAGGCTTCATCTACACTGAATGTCTGTAAGGCATCGGGAAAAAAACTGAAATTGTAAATCTGGATAAAAGATATGGCAAGGAGGGATATATCTTTCTGTATGTGCATGTGAGTGAACAAAGGCTTAAGGCAGGTGAAATCAAGAAGTCTTGATATAGGGTATAAGCTGCTGTCCAGTGAGTTGTAGATTAAAGTTATTGTAGTAATACAATATCATTTATTCCCTCCATCTCTAACCCCAGGCACAAGGAAAGGTATTTCTTTTCAGTAATAAAAAGCTGGAAAACGATGAAATGTTCAATGGAGAAATGTTGATGTTTCCTGTTTGTGATTCTGGAACACAAACTTGCAACCTTCACAGGCACAAGTAGTGTATGTTGATACATCTCTAGTCAGCTAGCAATTGGTCGTTTATAGACATAATCTCATCACAATAATTGTGGATGTTTGGACTGTAAATACACACCACCAGAAAAAGGCACTAGAAAGCAATCAGAAAGGCTGTGGTAGTAAATGAACATCTGCTATACTGTTAGACTGTAAAGCACTTGAAAACAGTCAGAACTGAGAATAGTAGGAAAGATAGGCTTACATTCAGCCTCAGTTTGAAATCAGCTAAGAGGAGATGACTAACCTCAAGGGAAGAGCATTTATTCCCAATGGACAAGCTGAAAGTGCATCTGAGAATCCATGAGATTAGTAATGTTTCTTTGCAGTTAGTTTATTAGTTTTTGCGTAGAGCTAGTTTGGAGACAGAGAGCTAATAAGAAGAGACTGAATACTTAAAGTGTTGCATTCCATAGTCACCCTGCACAGGAATTGGCTCAGAGTGTTATTGGACCTCCTAAAATTTCATATCTTCTGCAACTACATAAAATATGAAAAATATTAAGGGAATTCAAAGCAGGCATTCAGACTTTTAATTAACTGGTTATGCTTGGTAACATAGTCTATTTTCCATTGTTCCACCTTCAGTATTGAAAGAGCAAGGCACAAAATAAAAAAAGTTAGGCAGAAAGATTTGTTCTTCCATATCTGAGGTAAGGGTTTTTGTAGACAGTGTCATGTCTCCTTCTCCTGAAGGCTAGGTGATATCTAAGGGCATCAGTAGGATGGGTGAGGAGAGCTGCAAGCACCTGAGACTCATTCCAGAAAATGCTGATAAATTCCACGAGCAAGATTTTCCAGCATGTCACACAGAATGAGGCACTTTTACAGAGGGCAGGGGAACATGGGCAACCTTGTGCCCAGTGAACAACCAGCTCCTTGGCTAGAGTTCCTTCTTGGCCTGTTCTTTGAGGGTCTAGCCAGGCATTCTCTTTTCCATGCTGTAGAAACAGCAGACAAAAGTTTATTTGAGCATCTCATAATTTAGAAGCCTGCAGTAGCTTTGTGCTCCCTCTAACACAGGTCTGGTTTCTCTTGGTAGAGCTCAGATTGCTGCAATAAAGTGGGTTGTAGGGTCCAGAGCTGATGGCAACTGGTGCTGACTCTGGAGTTATTTATGGAGAGCTGTTGCTGGAACCTTTCAGTAACCTGCTGAAGTGGTCAGGAGTGGAACAAACTGCCAGCTGCAATGGTAAATAGGAGGATGTTGCTCATTTCTATGAAGATGCTTTTCTTCAGTGGAGTGGAGAAAGGGAGAGGTCTTCGTTAATTTGATTACACAGTGTAACTGTGTACACTAATAGTGTACCCTATTACCCTTTAGTGGGTGATGGGGGAGTGCTTTCACTGTAGATCAAGAAAGTGAGTTAAGAGTTTTGGGTGGACGAGGCTTAGGGGAGCCCTTATTGCAGTCTACAGCTTCCTCTAGATGAGAACAGGAAGGGCAGGCACTGGTTTCTTTTTTGTGGTGACCAGTGATAGGACCTGATGGAATGGCATAAGGTTGTGTCAGGGGAGATTTAGGTTAGATATCAGGAAAAGGTTCCTCATCTAAGGGATATTTGGGCAGGGAAACAGGCTCCCCAGTGAAGTAGTCATAGCATCAAGCCTGACAGAGTTCAAAGAGTTGGAACAACAGGTTCATGGTGAGATTCTTGGGGTGGTCCTGTACAGGGCCAGGAGTTGGACTCAATATTTGTGGGTCCCTTCCAACTCAGCATATTCTAGAATTCTGTGATTCATTTTTCTGAAACTATAGCATAACTATCACAAAGCTTTTGTATTCTTGCACGCTGGAGTGCTAAGCAAACAATAAGCCCCTGTGACAAGTGTCTCTTTGCTTGTGAGTCCTCAGGTGAGGACTAAAGAGTAAGTCTTAAGTTTTCCTTAGTGGGTGATTCTTGTTTAGTCTCTTTGGAAGTTGGAATTGCCCAGGTTTACAAAAAAAAATATCTGAATTCAGGTTTACTGAAACCATTGATAATTGTGTGCTCATGGGGCAGAAAAAGAACAAGTTGGCGTAAGGTCTATAAAACAATCTTATATTTTTTTAATGTGGTGGGTTGCACACTGTCAGCCCTGAGATGCTGATATACTAGTTTGAAAGCAAACTAGTGAGAGATTAAATCTACAATTTAATTAGAAAACTAAAATAAAGACAACAATACAGAACGTGGCAGAGTCAGAATACAACCTGACAGCCCGTGGGTCAGGGTGTTGGTAGCAGTCTGATTGAATGGTGGCTGCAATCCTCCTGCAGTGACAGGGGTGGTTCTGTTGGAGCAGGGATCCTGCAGAAGGGCATGATCTTCCTCTGAAGGTCCAGTGGATGGTGATGTAGCTCTTGTCCTGTGGGAATCCAGTAGGTAGGGTGGTTCTGGTATTCCAACCTCAGATTATATCCAGGTAGGAATGTTTGGTTCCTCCCCTTGGTGGAGCATCTCGGAATGGGGTAATGTGATTTTATCAGTCATGCAGTTACCTGATGGCCCATTAGCAGAAGATTGCCCTGGGAGGGAGTTATCAGAGGTGATTCATGGAGGAGATAAGGAACACCTGTTTTGACAGCTTATGAAGATGATTATAGAATACGTACTTTGGTTACTTCTTACATTGTAACCTAAGACAGCTGAATGAAGCAGTGCTCAGAGGTTTGAGAAAGACAGTAAATGTTCTCTTTTTTGCAAACTGTTCTCTTTTTTGCAACTGTTCTTGTGCAATTTGTTGCAGGCTGCTTTCAGTGAGGCTTAAGAAAAGATGCCCAAAGCAGTAATCTCAGATAAATACAGAAAATAAATAAAAGAAAAAAAACTGAAAAAAAATAGGAAAATAGGAAAAATTTATTTAGAGGATGATTGCTGAATCTGATTGACACTGAGTCAAAAAGGAAACCTCATTTAAAAATGTGACTCTACTGGAGGAAAATGCGAGAAGATAAATCTTCTCTTTTGGCACCCTTGCTACCATGAGTGAGAGAAAAAGCTAGAACAGAAGCCTAGTCATGGAGAACCATTGTCATATGAAATACCCAGACATATCTAGGAGTAAAATGCAGGTAGTTTTGGTCCTTCCTGAGCAGGCTTATGATCCAACTGTTGGCCAACACAGACTCATTTTCTACTGATCAGATGCAGCACTTTCACAACTGAGCGGAACAGCAACAAACAGGTGTGTGTGCGTATGTGTGTGATGATGCATTTTGAGCCCCTGTTTACATTCCCAGTGTTACTACAATGACAAGACTGACAATTCAGTGTTGCCACTAGCATCAGAATGATTGTGACAGAATTTCTGAGCCATTTTACATAGCAAGGAAGAAAAATGGTGGTGTAAAGATTTCAATTTCTCACTGCCTGAATGACCCATCAAGCTGCAACCCGTCTGCTTTCCTGAACTGCGTGTGTTCCCAGAGGCTGCCAAGTACTGGAATGAGAAAAAGGTGATCCTCAGGGGAGAGAAGAGAGTTTCAGCAGGGCCTAGAGGAATGCTCCTGTTGTATAGGAGAAACAAAAAAATTCCAAAACAAAACAAAACACATAAAACCCCCAACCAAATAAAAAACAACGCCTCCCTAAAAAACCCCAAAAAACCAAACCAAACAAAGAAGCAAAAAAAACCACCACCATCACCACCACTACCAACAACAACAAAAAAACCCAAAACCCAAAAACAAACTAAAAAAACCCAACCCCCCGTCCCCCCAAAAAAAGAAGAAGGAAATAGATATTTATGTAGAACTGCAATGACCCATAAACTGTATAAGTCTGTGTAACACAGACATAAAGGTCTGGATGTGAGCAGTGTTCCACTATGGGAGCCTTAGTTTTCTGAGGGGTCTTTGCCTGCAGAGTTTGGAATAACTGCTGAACAGCAGCAAAACCTGTTTTAATTCATCTGGCACAAGCAGGCACTAGGTGTGGTCACATTGCTCTTTAAGAATGAAGGGCAAAATGATGAAGATTTAGTTGGCCTCCTGAATACCACAGCCTGGTCATATCACCTGAGATTGCTGCAGTTTCCTATAAAGGCTCCCAAACTGCAGCCGTTCTTTTTCAGAGACATCTGTTCCTTCTCCACTTAATTGATGGTCATAGAATAAAATAGAGAAAATAGAGAATAGTCTGCTTCTCCTGTTGTACTTTTCCAGCAGTTAATTATTTTCCACATTTTTCTGTCTTCTGTGAGTCCTGGTTTGAACACCAGTTTGTGCAACTGTTCAAGTTCACAGCCTCTGGACCTCATTAGGTCCTTCACCTGATGAAAAGATAAGTCCTTTGTTGTAGCACAGGGCTTCTTCTTCACACAAGTTGGCACTTACTTCTCAGCTTTGTGTTCAGAAATCATAAATGATGATAAAGAAGGAAAGGATGATAAATCATCCTTCTTTCCTCCCCCTGAAAAAGCGTGCTTTCTGTCTGATGAAACCTTTATGAGGCCCTTTGCAGCTTTGGGATCCTTTTTCAGGTTGCATAGCAGATCAAGGTTCTGTTGGTGTTTCCCTGACCTGGTACTTGTAGAGGCTCTTGCTCTTTCCCTTTCAGGCCCAGCTCAGTCCCCAGGCCTGTCAGACATGAGCAGTGCTGCCCTGCACAATTTCACCCCATGGACAGAGTGGCCATGGACAGACACAGACTACCAAGGGCTGCACTTCACAGAGCCTGGGCCTCCTCCAGCACAACTAACAACAGCCTCTCAGCTCTGCTTTGCCATGGATCTTCACAGCAAGCAGGCAATCTTGCAATCTTTGCACTCAGACCAGCATCTCCTTCCCAGGCTGTGTCTTCCCCTTGACCTCCCAGGAGTGTGAAGTCCCTGGTGTTGCAGCTCTTTAGAGCTGTCGGTAGGAGGGAAGAGGCCCCAAGAGCTGGGTGATGTACCTACAAAAAGAGCTCTGGCATTTCCTTTGCGTTGACAGCTGGTGGATATTTGCTTGATGTGACTGAATCATCATGTACAGCACCAGTCTACAGGCACAAAGGAATTTCTAAGCCAGACCATTCAGCAGCAGCATGTGGCTGTGCCATGAGACCGAGGGGAACCTCAACTTCAATACCTCTGAGGCTGGTTTGCAAAGCAGTGAACACACCACCAGCAGTCATCAGGTGAAAACCACTCAAGCCACCTCAAACACTTGGCTAAACAAACCCATTAGAAGTTTAAAAGCTTTAGCAAGCTGTCTGAATTGCTTGTCAGGTTTTAGAGCTCAGATGCCATAGGATTGCTGAGTACTGCCCTGAAAGGTAAAGGTTCTCAGTTGTTCAGTTCACTGTCTCATGGGAAACAGTGAGGGTAAAGTCCCAGGAGGTACCCAAGTCATGCTGCAGTGGCCTGGACCAAACAACAAAAACTTCATGCTGCAATAATTAATAAACTATGCTAAATACATTTGTAGTTTAAGAGGAAAATAAAACAGAAGGGAGAAATATTCTCTGACAAGTGCTGAATAGCTTGCTGTCTTGAGTCTCTGGGTTTTTATTATCACAAAAATTCTTGCATCATAATTGTAATACCTGGAATCAATAATATGAAATTGGATTATAAAGAAACATTGCTGTGATGTTAAATACATTATTGGCATACTGAAAAAATTTACAATCCAATAATCATACCTCTAACACTGGTTATTGCAAACTGTAATTTGAGAAAGTTGAATTGTGAATTGTAATTCAATACAGTGCTTGACAATTATTCTATTACACATAAAGATAATAGGCAAAACAATTGGCTTGTTTACCTGTGGCAGAAAGCTTTTTAATTTTGGATACTCATTTTAATTTTGGATATTCCAATTGACTGTCTTTTATAAAACAGTTAGAAGATAACTCTGCTCTTGCTTACCCTTGAAAAGATAAGGGTGATTCTACCAAAGACATGGGCTCCTTTGCATTTCTGTGCCATAGATCACAATATTGTCTCTTGAATTTACCTCTTCTATATGTGAAGAAGAAGCTTTCATCTTAATGATAGATTATTTTGGCTGTATGGTGTGGAGCACTAGTGTAAAAAAATAGAACTTTGTTCAGCTCCTGGCATGACCTCATCCCTTTAAAACTAAAGTAGAGTTATCAAAATTACTCAATTTTAATCAATTACATTTCTGCAGATTGCCTGATATTATAAGTTGGCAGAGATCTAGAAGTTCAAAAATCAAAAGCAATACTTTTTAATGCCTCAGATGTTGAAAAAAGCTAGTGATTGGTGTGTGACTTCCAGAATAACATATATCAGGAGTAGCATTATTGTGCTCTTTTTTCTATCTAATTTATCTTTTTGCTTTGTTTTGGAAGATGAGGAACTAAGAGACTTGTCATAGCTAGAATTTTAGCTACCTTTATCCGATTAAATGGGGTTTTTTTTCGTCATTTTTCGTGTATCCCAGCATATCTCTGACATAAGGTTCTTGGGAAAGTGAAAGAAGACAGAAGAAAAATTAGGATATATTATTTTTCTCTTGAAAAATAAACCTCACAGAAAAGAACCCTGCAAGAAAACTGTGATTCTATTCTTTTTAATTTGTCCTCTAAAGCATTGTGTATTCCAATTGTTTTTCCACAGCAATCATCAGAAATTCATTCTGTAACAATATAGAGGGAACATTTTTTTGTTTTGTATGCAAAACAACCTTCTGCTTAGAGCTTCTAAAATGAAGTTAATACTGCACATGTACAGTGTTCTTATTTTGATGACTCTTCAGATTAGGTGAATAAAAAATACTAGTTTTGTTTAATAAATATATTTTTTGTTAGTACTATATAGAACTCAGTCGCAGAATAGGGGGTTGGCTTTTACCTCTATTAAAGAATTTATGATTTTTTTTTCTTATTAAACAGGAAGTTTCAGAAAAAATATTTTGAGGTTTTTTGCCAAAGGACAAAAAAATTGTATTGCATTTACTGATTAAGGTGATTAAAGCTTAAATATAATTTCTGCAGATAAAGGTCATGACCTTGAGAAGTGATGTACTTCAATTTTTGAAATAGGTTGTTTGAGCCAGCCTAGTGGCATAGAAGTTTTCTAACCATCTCAAAAAAATCCCAAAACCCAAAAAACCCCACCACAATTTATTTTCCTGTTGCCTGGAGGTGCTTTCCATGAGCATGGCATCCAGGCTTGGGGGACCAGGGAACCATGCAAGTCTGGTTAGGTGTGCAACTGTTAATGTGCCCTTGCAACAGAGAATGATATCCCGGCAGTGTGCTAGTCTCTTATTTTAGAAATGCTTATTTATATTTACAAACATTTTACAAAAGGTTAAAAGAAATGTTGGTGGGATGTTAGAACACTGAATCCATTTACAAGAAAGGGAATCTGGGTTGTCTCTGGTTGTCAAACTCCAGCTGACTGAAAGGTAATGACCTTTTAAGCCAGCAATGGCAATTCCCTTAGAGACTGCCTAGTGAAACAGCAGAATGTTTTTACGTGTCAGCCGGCCTTGCAGTCCCCCTGCCAGTTTATCAGGAGATAGGCCTGAGTTGCTTTTCCTGGGCGACTTACCTGGAGCCTATAACCTAGAAGATTCTCAAATTCTTTTTGGTTATAGGAGCAGTCCATTGTCTATTAATTCCTTATCCTTGATGCATTTGGGGGCAGTCCAGGGCCATCCGCTCCTCCATGTGCACAGAGAAGACTTGGAATTATTATCCAAAATCATGCAGAACCTTATAAGTAAACTAGGGTTTATTGGCACCAGAGGCAACTGACACTCCTTTTCGAGAGTGTTTTCTCACCACCTCAACCTGTTTGTGTCCACTGAGTATCCTCAGGGTTATGTTTGATTGTAGCTTCCACTAGCTGTGGTTGTTCCTTCTTCATTCCACAAATAGCAGCATTTTGAAATTATTTATTTTTGGTACTTCAATAGAGAGAGTAATATAGTGAATAATGCACTAACTAATGAGGACACCTCTTAATTTGACAGATTAATGTGATACTTTTCTATTAAAATAGTTGCATCCAAGCAATTTGCTTCTAAGAAGGCAAGTAATGTGCAAAGCATACATGTAGTGTAAAGAAATGGCAGCTATTTTACCTCTCTGCAATGATTTTGGGAGAGATTGCAACTTGATGCAAAGCAAAATAGCCCAGCCCAGTTCTACTATGAGTGAATACTGCACAACTCATGTATAACAGCTCTCCTATATAAAATTTGCAAAACAATAGCAACTTCTGGAATTGTGATATGGGAAGGACTAGGAATTTCAGAGCAGAACGTGACATTGTGTCTAGCAAGACCAGAGAAAGTGAATATATTTTTTCATTTATGCTTGGATATATTTCATTTAACTTCACAGCTAATTTACAGAACCAACAACAAAAAGACCTGATAGACCTAAAAGAACTAATCCTATGGCACCTGTTAAACAAGGAAAAATGTGAACATGACTGGAGGGAGTAATAATCTACTGAGGGAATGTAGACCTGTATGGAATGCAAGGTTTTAATGAAACCACAGGCTATAACAAAATCTATTCAGTCCAGGTATTACCACAAGAAAGCAATTTTTTTTTTTTGTCACAGGCTTGTGACACCAGGCATTATGTAAAGAGTTTTGATAAAAGGGATAAAAGCAGTATATAGTCAACCCAGGACAATTAGCAAGTGTACTTTTTATTGTTATGCTACAGATGAGGAAGGACAGTCAAAGAGGTTGAAGTTCAAGGAAACACAGCCAAACTTTTAACATTGACTCAAAAAAAATCCAACTGAGGTGTTAGCTAGCTGGCCAGGAAAGGGAAAAGTTTCCAAAATGCACTTCATCTTCTAGAAAATTATCTGATAGTTCATAAAAGTTCTTCATCCCTCAGAAGGCTTGAAACATGAAGGGGCACCATTCTCAGGGGCACAGTCCCTGAGAAATAATAAATAGGAGGGGGGAAATCAAGCTGGCCTGTAAGAACAGAGATAGTGCGGGGTCTTATCACAGAATCATAGAACCACAGAATGGTTGGGGTTGGAAGCGACCTTAAATGTGACCTAGTTCCAGCTCCCCTGCCATGGTCCAGGACACCTTCCTCTAGAGCAGGTTGCTCAGAGCCCCAGAAGACCTGGCCTTGAAAAAATCCAGGGATAGTCATCAACAACTTCATGGGGCAACCCATGTCCCTGCCTTGCCACCCTCACAGTAAAGCATTTCTTCCTAATATCTAGTGTAAATCTGTCCTATGTCAGTTTGAAGCCACTATCTTGTCCTTATGAGAAGTCCTTCCCCAGCTCTCCTGTAGCCCCTGTAAGTACTAGCAGGCTAGTACTTAGGTCCTCCCTAAGCCTTCTTTTTAATAACTTCATTCTGTCTTCATAGGACAGGAGCTGGAGCCCTCCTATCACCTTTGTGACACTGTTCTCTACTCCCTTCAACGGGTCCATGTCACTCTTATGCTGGGTGCTCATCTTCAGGGCAGGACACTGCCTGCATGCATGTTTATCTCACACTGACTTTGCTCCTCAGACATTGCTGAGAATGGCAGAGCCCAGGCTTGCAGAGTATGGTCTTGCAGAGTAGTGTTGTTACCAGACATAAAAGGCTTCCTATAAAGTAATAGACAGTTTTTACAGTTTGTTTGGTACAGGAGCAGGCAACTCTTAAATGCTGAAAGAAATGTAGGCAAGGGAGAAGGACAGCTTGTTTGAATTGAGATCTTCTCTTGGAAGTAAGGTGAACAGGATGCCCAGTGTAAGCAAGGTCATGTGCCATGGGAAGAAGACAGTGATGCTACTCACCACTCTAGGGAGAAAATGTGCAGCCAAAGCTCAGCTGGAATTAAAGCTGGCCAGAATTGTGGGAGACAATAAGAAGAGGTTTCTCAAATATATTAATGGCAAAAGGCAGTGTAAAAATAACATCAGCCTCTTACAGGGTGAGGATGGTCATGTCACAAACAGGGACATGGACAAGGCAGAGGTGTTTAATGCATTCATTGCTTCTGTCTTCAACATGGATCAGTGCCCTGAGCTGGCAGACCAAGGCTCTGAGAATGATCAGCTCCCAATTAATCTTGAGATTGTGCAGGATCTGCTGTGTCAGCTGAATCCCTACAAATCTATAGGGCTTGACAAGATTCATCCAAGAATCCTCAAAGAGCTGGCTGATACCATTGCAAAGCCTCTTTTGATGACATTTGACTGGTCTTGGGAATCTGGAGAGGTCCCAGCTGACTAAAAGCTGTCTAATGTTTTCCCAACTTTCAAGAAGGACAAGAAGGATGACATCAGAAGCTACATGCCTATCAGTGTCACTTCAATGCCTGATAAAGTTATGGAGAAGATTATTCTGGGAAGTATTGAAAATTACCTGGACAACACCATAGCCATTGCCACTGATAGTTCATCCTCATGACAGGAAAGTCCAGCTTTCCAACCTGATTTCTGGTTATGACTAGGTAACCTGTTTAATTGATCAAGGGAAGCCATTTGATGTGATTTTTATTTATTTTATAAAGCTTTCAATACTGTCTCTCTCAGGACCCTTCTGGAGAAAATGTCCAGCCCACAACTGCATAAACACATCATGTGGTGGGTGAGCAGCTGGCTCATGGTCAGGCACAAAGGGCTGCAGTGAATGGGGTGACATCAGACTGGTGTGACCTGTCACTGGTGGGGTTCCACAGGGCTCCATCCTTGGCCCACTTCTCTTGAACACCTTCATAAATGACCTGGATGCAGGACTGGAAGGAATAGTAAGCCAATTTGCTGATGACACCAAACTGAGAGGAGCTGTTGACTCCCTTGAAATCAGGGAGGCCCTTCAGAGACACCTTGACAAATTACAGGAAATCACCAGCCATACAGGAAATTACCAAACCTGAAGTTTAACGAAGATTCTGCACGTGGGATGGGGCAACCCTGGATGTGTGTATGGACTGGGCAACAAGAGGCAGGACAGCAGCCCTGTGGAAGCAGACGTTG
Source organism: Melozone crissalis (assembly GCF_028551555.1). Lineage (NCBI taxonomy): Eukaryota > Metazoa > Chordata > Aves > Passeriformes > Passerellidae > Melozone > Melozone crissalis. The sequence goes on along the minus strand of NW_026535783.1, from coordinate 30,105,846 downwards.
GTGTCCCAGTTGATGGCAAGTTGAGCACAAGTCAGCAGTGCCCTGGCAGCCAGGAGGGCCAGCTGTGTCCATGGGGCATCAGGCACAGCATCAGCAGCCAGGCAAGGGAGGGCATTGTGCTTCTTTGCTCTGCACTGGGGCGCCTCACCTCAAGTGCTGGGGGCAGTTTTCGGTGCCACAATATTAAAAAACATGAAGCTGTTAGAGACTGTCCAAAGCAGGGCCACAAGGATGGTGAAGGGTCTGGAGGGGAAGCGGTATGAGGAGTGGCTGGGGTCCTTTGGTCTGTTCAGCCTGGAGGAGACTGAGGGGAGACCTCACTGAGGTTTTCAACATCCAAGAGGGCGAAACAGAGGAACAGGCACCAATCCCTTCACTCTTGTGACCAGTGACAGGACTCAAGGAAATGGCATGATGCTGAATCTGGGGAGATTTGGGTTGGATATTAGGAAAAGGTTTTTCACCCAGGGGGTGTTTGGGCACTGGAACATATTTCCTGCGAAAGTGGTCACAGCACCAAGCCCGACAGAGGCATTTGGAAAACACTTTCAGGTGCATTGTGTGGTTCTTGGGATGTCCTGTTCAGGGCCAGGAGTTGGATGTGATGATCTTGATCAGTTCCTTCTAACTCAGGATATTCTATGATTTTATACCTTGGAGGTCTGAGTTCAGAAATACAGGTGAAGGTACTAAGTTGGAAAGGATTTTTCTGCTGTTGAGATGTCAGGGTGAAGGAAAACCTCACTCCATCTTGCAAATGGCTGAGAAAGTGAACTGACCTATCTTTACCCAGATTATCAGTTTCTTGCAGCTATGTAGGCTTCAGAATGGATGGATGGATGGATGGATGGATGGATGGATGGATCTCTCAGCAGAACAAAAGTGAGTGTACATTCATTCACTTCCAACATAGGCCACCCCTTCTGAGAGGGGTGGAGGTCTGTTCCAGAAAATGTCACTGATCAAAAGGGCAACAAAGGGCTATAACTATTAACTATTAAAAGGGCTATAATTAACGGCTTATGAAAGCATGTGAAGTTAAGAAGAAAATGGCATAAAAGAAGAAATCAGTACAAATAAGTAAATATTTTTCATCAACATGCCATTCTTAGTATGGAATCTGTGTGCTGTGGAAGTCTATCAAATAGAGTGTATTCCTCTTCCGTTTCTTCTTGTGTAGTTTGACTTCAACCTGATAATTCTTAATGCATATTTAAGAATGTTCTGCTGGGACAATTTGCAAATCCAAAAGGACAATTACAGGGTTGGTTTTTATTTCTTGGGGGGTAATTTGTTATAGGTCTTATAAATTTCAGCTTGGCATGTGAGAATTTTTCACTAGTGAATAAAATGATAAGGGGAACTGAGAAAATATTCCTCCTCCTTGAGCACATTGCAGTGATTTAATGGGATTAACTCATGTAGTACAAATAGCCCAACCCTGTCCAAATGCAAACACTTCTTCCTCTTCCTTGTTTCTTAGCAATAACTGCTTTAATTAAAACTCTTTATGATTCCTACTGTTTGACAATGGAGTCCTTTCCTTTGTTGATCCCTACTCAGCTGGTGTTCAAATTGCCAGAAGTTTTGAAGTTTATCCCAAAAGCAGCTATAACCCATTATGCAAGCAGACTTTACTCCAGTCTGCTTGCAAAAATTTGTGCACTACTTAACTCTGGAATTGTTGCAGAAAAAGATGCTTGCCTTTGTAAAAAAACCTGTAACATATGGCTCCCCTGCCTATTTTTCCTGTTTGTCTCTTTTGCCTTAAAAAAAAAAATAATTGGAAACTTCATAGGATCAGAACTGTGAAGGATAGGGTATCCCCAGAACTATTAGCCCAATCTAATCCATTTATTTATTAATTATACTTGTATCTTTTATCAGAATTATGAACTCCCCAAGGTTAAAGCATATGCTTTATATACAGTATTGGCTTCTGAACCTCAGTGAAATGCTATAAGTGCCTAGTCTTCTTGTCTGTTTCAAAAAAGCATGTAATTGCTGTTTTCAGAGGAAGACTAGCTTTTAGCATAGAACTGGGGCTACCAGTATAGGAGGTTTTTTGCCTTTTTACTCTCATAGCCCAGCCAAAGCTGAATCAGTCTGTTCAATATTTAATAATTCAGGTAAAAACCGTTTTGGGATTTATTTGTGAAGAATGTTAAATGGAGTATTTTCAGAACTGTCTATTCCCGAAGAGTAATCAAGGCCTTATAGTGCCTCAATGCCTGCTTCTGGTCAAGGCCTGTTCTTTGATAACAGCAGGCTGGACTAGCACCTGACAAAGCAAATGTGCTTTATGTAGTTATGCTAGAGGATCAAAATTGCTGCACATAGCTTAGGTCATGGCAGAATGAAGGACCTGAGGGCACAAATCTTCCTTTCATGCTCTGCCAGGTTCAGTAATCCCTGGATTATTCATTTTTCCTTTTCATGGTATAACTCTGAAGATAACTAAATTTTAAGAAGCATTACTTAATGCTTTGGACTCTAGAGCAATGAACCACACCATCACACCCACCGTCCCTCTACTCTCCCCCACCCCCAAAGGAAAAACCAGGAGAAAAAGAGAAAAAAAAGCAAGCAAACAAGCAAATAAAAACATTTCCAAAAGATTCAGAAGCTTAATGCTTTGAATTTTAGAGCAAAAAATAAAAAACAAGCACTCCCAACCTCTGGAAGCAAAAAAAGAAAGAAAATAAAGGTACTCAAGAGGAGTGACTCAAGTGTTTTTAAGAAAATGGTACTTAAAACGCCAGTGCCAAATATCAGTGTGTAATAGATGTTTATAAATTTTTGTGGGAAAAGCCACCAACAAAAATACCAACCAAAACCAAAACCAAAAACCTCCTATAAACAGTTCTCATGCAAGAGACACTATTTTTTCCATCTGCAGCAGGGCATCATCACTTTGTGCCACCATGGATTCAAGGAAATGCATCCCTTCTATTAACCATCACAAAGTAGTGATAGTTGGAGTTGAACACTTCAGCTGGAGCTGGAGTATTACAGATTTCAGCAGCACCCTGTACTGTTTTTTGTCATAAAAATGAATAAAATCAGGAGAAACACATTTCAGAGCAAGCCTAGAATTCTTCTGAGGACAGCCTACTTCAAAGTCTTCTTCCCTCTCCTATATACTCTGTTCAGAGTCCATTTCAGAGCTGTTGTCAAGGGGAATTTAAGGGACATGGCCATGCTTGCCTCAGAATAATGAACAAGTTGGGGGAGCATGAACAAGTTGGTTATCAGTTTACTTTTACATTCCTGTCTTCTTACCCCTCCATTTCAGACACATGCTTTGTGCTGCATCACATCTTTTTTAATACTTCACAAAAGGCAGCTACTTTAAATGATTTATTACAGTACAAGTACTTAAAGGTCAAACTTTTAATCTTCAGCATTTGGTTGAGAGTAGTTTGGCTGAAATGTCAACAAATTGCTTGAGTGTATTTCCCAAGCTTTAGTTCTCCAGAAAATGGAGTCATAAAGCACTCTGAAGGCCAGAGATGGCCCACAAGGAGAGGTTGATATAATGGCGAAAAAAATCACATTTAAGCTTTTCTAATGTAAAATCTTTACATAGGTTAGTAATTGGCTGTTTTTCTTTTGAGCTAGTCCTAGCAGATCTTTGCATAGCATTAGATTAACATGTTCTGTTTTTACAGTAGTTTATTCACCACTGCATCTTGAAGCTTTTTGCGAATGAGTCAGTTATGTGGTGGCAAGTGAACATCAGATGAGCTCAGAGCAAGAACATCATGTAAAACAGCCAGTTTTATTTCTTTTTTATAGTTGTCACTTATCTTACAGGAAAACCTTGAAGTTCTCTTTAAACAGAAGAAATTGATATGGAGGTTTTCTGTTTCATATTCCATTTACTAAGATATCATATCTCTTACCTCTCTTTCTTTTCTCATCCAGAAACACAATTTAGGGTCACGTGCTGTGTAACTGACTAGATTTTTTTTTCCTAAGTCAAAATGACAGCAGGAAAACAGGGACTTAAGAGTTCAGTATGTCTTTAATACACGACAAAGTCAGACTTCTGGTTTTGGTAGATGCATAAATGAACAAGGAAAGCCTAATTGAATGAATCTTTAGTGTCAAATGCTACACTTCAAATTAAGTCAGTGAAAAGACATGGAAATCTTTCTTCTAGTATCTCTGAATTCAATTCAAAGTAGTGAGATTTTCAGAAGCATGCCACTGGCATTTTTCTTGGCACTTTCCCCTTTCCTACATCATCCTTTACACTGGTTTTCCCCCTATTTCCTACCATGGAGCAACAATGTGGTGATCTGCATGTTTGCATGCTGGGAGGACTTTCTGGGTTGTAGCAGTCACTTCCTCTTACTCACTGTTACCACATACATTCCTCCAGCTCCTTCTTCCCTTTCCCTTCAGGCTGAAAGCAATACCATTTCCCTCTCATGAGAGTGCCTGACAGTAGTATTACTAACTGACTCTCTTTGGGGGTACAGGAATATGTAACCTATGAGCTAGCCTAATGGACAGCAAAAAATAATTTGAAAGGATCTTCTTTGTAGGACTTCCTGACAAACCTGGTGAAAGTTTGAGTTAAAAAACCACAAAAACTCAAACCAAAATCTCCCCCTCAGAAGACAGAAAAGAACAACGTCAACAGCAACAAAAGCACCAATACCAACCAACCAACCAAAATGCTCCCACTTGCAAAAAGAAAACATTACTCTAAATCTTCTTATGAGAGGTCATGCGGAAAAGTACATCTGACTTAAATTTCCCTAGTACCATTAAACATTTCAGTCATAATTTTCCTAAAATGCCAAAGAATTTTGTTTTCTGCATGTGTAATAAAAATAATAATAATAATAATAATAATAATAATAAGTAAAGGACTGGCATATGAAAAGTGATATCATCACTTAATAAAATGACCCAATATTTTAAAAAGTAAAATAAAATAAAACATGAATTAAGTTGGAGCATCTCTTCTATGAGGAAAGGCTGAGGGAGCTGAGCTTTGTCAGAGAAGAGATGACTGAGGAGGGACCTCACCAATGTCTAGGGAGAGTGTCAAGAGGATGGATGCAGACTCTTCTTGTGGTACCAAGCAACGGGACAAGAGACAATGGGCAGAAACTTATGTACAGGAAATTCCACCTGAGCATGAGGAAGAACTTTACTGTGTGGGTTAGCAAGCGCTGGAACAGATTGTCCAGAGAGGCTGGGGAGTCTCCCTTACTGGTGGTATTCAAGAATCTTCTAGACACAACCCTGTGCCATAGGCTCTAAGATAACCTGACCCATTCTGTGAGTCAGTGATTCTGTGAAATACAGCATTCTTAGAGAGAGTGAGCTGGTTGTTCTGAGAACTGCAGGGACTTACAGAGGTTACAAGTCTATGGAAAACTAATGGATATTGTAGGTGCCAGTGTGTTTGTAGCATGAAACGTCTGGGTCCTCAAATATTATGTCCTCTTTCAACTTACTGGTTTATTTATAAAATAAACATAATGGACTGAAATAATAGGTAGAAAGAAACATGCAGTAAATAAATTGTTGATTTGTTAAGAGATGTTTGAGCACCATTTTTAATGAGAGCATATTTTATTGATCAGTCTTTATTGCAAACAGCTGCATAGCATTTTAATTGACTCCTTGGGTATGATTTTCAGAAGGACCTGTCTGTGCTTTAGTTTTTTCACTTCAAAAATAGAGGCGTTATTAGAAGGTCTTCTCAAACAGCCTTTTTTCTGTTGTTATGCTGTTAGGCTATCCAGAAATCAGCTAAATTTCTTGCCTCATACATCTGTGTTCAAAGCAGCTCTGGTGCCATACCAGAACATCCTACTTCTGTTTCACTTACTTAAATGGAGTTTGAAAGCTGAGACTGTCAGAGTTGGTTGGTGTACAGCTGTACATTTTGACACCAAACTACCTTGTTCAGGTATGATGGTAGGCTTTGGAGATGATTCCTGCCTTCACAGAACCATCCCGAGACACTAGCATCCATCCCATTTTTCAAAACTTTCAAAAATTAGGGTGATAAATATATCAGAACTGAATGCTGAAGTTTTGCAAGCTATTTTCTATGAGTCTCTCAAATATTTCTACTTTGGCAAACAAAACCTTTAGAATCTGATTCTTAGACACCACCACTATTCCTTCAGAGACTTTGGTGTCTTTCAATAGACTTCTCTTCATCAAGAGTTAGAATCATCTGAATTACTTTGCAAGTCCTAGGAAGGTAACTAGAAAGTAAATCTATGCTGTCCAGTCTAGTGTATAATAATGAACTTTTTCTAAAGGAAACTTCTATACTGATGGAATAGGGAAGTCGTAGGACTAGGAGGGGAAGGAATAAGAAATCAATTCAAAATCAATTCTGTGTTTTGACCTCTCTGAAGGATTCATTTAGCCCTAAGTTACACTCTGTTTCCTGCATGTTTTCTGGTTCTTATGTAACTCTGATCTTTTCCTCAGGAATTAATTTTCTTAATTTGAGGAACACTGAGTTAGTGCTTTGCTTTCCACAACAAGTTCAAGTTTATAATGCTAGCTTTTTTCCTCCATTAATAGGACTCTGAAAGATACATCTTTATTGCTGTTGTTGTTGTTAATTGCAAGAGGATCTTTACAAAAACACTCTTGAATTAGGGTAATAATTAAGAAGAAATGTATTTGTCATTTTGACAATACATGAAAGCTGAAGTACATACTCATCCGCATGACTGACTTGACTCATCAAAATCAAAACACACCCTTTCTGTATGGCTATCTTTAGCTCTCAACATGTGTTACTATAGAAATGGTATCCACACTCATCTGTTCTCCTTCAGCAATTTTAAATCCCTTTAATTCATGGATTATCATAAGCTTCCAAGGAAGGCTAACCTCCTTTATCTCTAAAGATTTGAAAATCCCATGGCAGCTAGACTGCCTTTTACTTACTGCTACAGTAACTGACACTGACTTTTGTGTTCATCTCAATTTTTTTTTTTGATCAAACTTAACAATAGATATAATTTATGAACATTATTATTATTAGCTCTTTCTTGAATGTTCAGCAGTGAACTTCTTTTCTTCCTTGGAAAGATAGTGATAAACTATTTGGACACTTACAGAATTTCATACCTATTTTCCGAAAAAGAATCAGCTTATACAGTCCCCTTAGGAACTGCAGATCAGCTTTCCCTGTGTAGCTTCTAAAGAGTAAGGCTGTAGCTTTCGTCACAGTTCTTCCAACTGCATTAAGCTAAAAAATAAATCTTTCCAGTATACATTTCTTATTGATAGTTATTTTAGGTTATCATAAGAGCCAGTTTAAAAAGTGGAGCTGGGAGTAATATTAAACCAAGTGGAACTATTTTTCATTTAAGCAAAGATAAATGAAAAAAAATTTGAATTTTTAGACTGCTGATTGCCAAGCATCTTCAAATGAAATAGCACTGTAGTATTTGTTGAGTCTAAAGAAAATGGAATTTAATTTTCAGGCATTAAAAATCTCATTAAGCTCAATTTATCATTGCTAGTATAGCTCCCTCATTTAAAGGTGGAAGAGACTATTATGGGAAGATTGCAACTCCCTTGGAAAAAAATCCTAAATCTGTGTGCTAATAAGTTAGACTGATAAAAAGGCCAAAAAGAATACAGCATCTCAGAGAAGGGAACAATACACCCTCTGATTAGACTTGGATTTACAGCTACCCTGTGGAGTTTCCAATCAGAACACATTCAGGTTGTCCTTTATTTGTAGTGTCATGGTTTGGAGCCCAGACCTAATTATTATATTTTCTTCTTCTGTTACTTCATCATTTATTTTCTCCCCAGGATGATATGCCTAATATTCTTTAATAAATTCAGCAGAAGATGTGAGGGCAGATCTTTAGGTGCTGTGGATTTATTACCATCATGTTCTTACTCCTCATCGTGGAGCAGGCTTACTCCTATCTGACCTTACACTTTTTGCATCCAAAGGGTACTTGATGTGACCTGACTTAGCTTAATTGTGGTTGATGTGTTTTTCAAGATAGGCAGGTACTGCAACTTAACAGTGTAGTTTCTAGAATATAGTATCTCTGGTGGAGACCATGCTTTGCCCAGAAGGGCATTTGGACTAAAGCAAATAAATGTTTTATGCTATTAGTTGCTTAGGAAGCTTGGCTTTTTGCGTTTCTGAAGAAAAAATAATTGCTCTATCTAATTTCCTACCAAAATGGAAATCCATTTCCATGCATTTTTGAGCTGAAAATAAGCATTTGGACATAATTATTAACATAATCAAACAAATTTTATCACCTTCTAAAATCAGGTTCTTCCAAAGCATACCACTTGCCCAGGGCAGGTCACTGCAGTGTTCAGGTTAGTGATCCTTTTCTATCCCAAGGTGGAATATGTGAAATTAAAAGGCATGACTAATTAATGCAGCAACTTCTACATAGGGCAATATGTGCTTTGACTCTCTGCTTTCTAGGTTTTTTTTTAATGTTCGTCACTTTTATCCTTTCAAACCCACTAGCACTGCATATTTGAGGATCAGGAGTATTTCAGAGTAAAGAGGACATCTCATAATATATATATTTGTCTGGTTCGTTTAGTTTTTTGTAATGTCATTTGAGGATGGTTTGAATGTATTTTCTGCCCGCTCTGAAGTTCACTCTATATCCATTTTTGGAGGTCTCAGGCTCATGCCAAACAGTGTAATCTAAGCTGCAGAGTAGGGAAAGAGCTGACGTGTTTTCTGCACCCTACCTTCAGACTTGGCTTTTCTTGCAGACTGGATCTGGAAAAAACTCAACTGCTGCAAATTAGATCATCATCACTTCTCTTGATGTGGTGTTTTTATGAATCACAGATGCTTTTGAGAAAGAACTACTCAGACTTACTTTGCCTTAAACCTTGAAAGGTGATTTTATTCCTCCTTTTTAAATTTTCTTTTTAACCCGATTATAACAGAAAGAAAAAATAAATACATTTAGGAAATTAAATAAGAAAGACATAGAGAACAGAAAGGATATTGGAATAGCAGAAAACGGTAAGTATTATTATTTGCCGTTGGTGGGAGCATCAACTGATCAAATGGTATATGAATGTGCAGTGTTGTCAGATGTAGTCCAGGCAGAGTCCGATGTATTTTTTCCTCAGGTGCACTATTTATAAAAAGAGGGAGAGGGACAAACCTAAATTTGGCAGATACTGCAAAGAAGTGAAAAGGTACAAAAAAAGAGAGATTCAGCATCAGGAGCCGCAGTTCTTTCAGCTGATATAAGCTTCCCAGTTAAGTTGTCTGTGAACAGGACTTATATCTCAGCTGTAAATCACATTACAGCTGGAGCTACCATACCTCAGGGTTATGGTTGGTTTATTCCCTCAAAGCCACACATTTTTTGGAAATCAAATTAAAGAGTTATCATGACTTTGAAAAAAAGGATTCTTTAAAATACAGATACTACATTTGCATGCAAAAGAAGCATTTTATTTTAAAAACCAGTTGCCAATTGGCTGTGGGGTGTGTGAGTGTCACCTGGGTTTGAACTGTGAGGAATAGCAAGATGTGGCACAGGACTGGCCTAAACTGTGGAGGCAGCAAAGTGGGAAGTGGTCTTCTTTAATTTAGGTACAAGGCATTATATATTATTATATATTCAAAGGCATCCTGCAACACAAGTACTAGAGCTTCTGGCAAACCTTTGGAACTGGGGAAATAGATGAGAAATAGAAAACAAAGCAAGTTTAAGTAAATATTAATAGCACTCACACTCCTTTGGAATCAATGGCTCAGCCACCATTTGAATAATGAGCATTATTTTTGTGGATGTTTTTAGAGATAAAAAAGTGGAACAGGAAATTGCATTCTCAGATGATGACTGAAACACCACAAGGCAGAGAGAGTACTCAGGATTTGACAGGAGTTATGAAAGAGAATCAGTAATTTACCCTTAAAGATGAGCCAAGATGTGTACTGATGTCTAGTTCTCCAGTATGGGATATTCATGTTACAAGTCTATGACCAGGTACATTTCATCACTTTCTCTCTCCCACCTGGTCTCCTACACAGGTGAATCTTGCTGTGCCTCAGGTTGAAATTCCCATGACTCAACCTGGTAAAGAGAGAAATTTTATTTCCAGAAAGTTTCTTCATCACAGTAAGATTCTAGAAGTCCTGAGGTCCCCTTTTTACTGAAGGGGTTTGAAGTAGTAATTACACTTTCATTATATGTGAAGTTAATGCAGGTCAAGGACAAGTCTCAGTGCTGTATTTTGATACACTAGCTGTATTAAAACCTGGGCCTCTTCTTACTGAGCCATCCAAATGAATGTTAACAAAGTCAACAGTATACATTTGTACACAGTCATCCAAAGTTTGAATATTAAAGTTTTATCTGATATAATTTTTGTTTAAACCAGAAAGAAAGCTTGAAACTGCATTTGCCCATAGTTTGACTTTAATCTTTTATGGACAGAAATGAAACTGAGGGTGTTGTAGGTGCTTTACTGTTGAGAAATTGTTTTCCTGATGTTTGCTATCTGTGAAGCTAGGCGCTAAGCCTTTTTGAAGCATTACTGAAGAAAATTACATTGAAATAATTTTATTTAAAAAATTTATCAAGATCATGATAGATTAAATTGATTTCCTCTCTGAATGAAGGAACAGGAATGACTGCTTCTTTCCCTTTTCATCTTTAAAAAGTCCAGCTCCTAGAGTCCATTACTACAGTTCTCTGCTTTTATTTCCCTCTTTTTTCAAAAATGAGCTGTCCATATGCTTTGGGAGAAAAGCTTGACAATACACATCTTAAGCTCAGCAATATTTATCTCTCTGAGCTTAAGAGAGCAAAACAAACAGAGCACATGCCAGTGACTTCAGGCACTCTGATCACTGTTCATGTCAGGCTGCCTCAACAGCCCTGAGCCAAAGAAGCTGAAACTGTCCTGTAGGCAGCCAAGAAGAGGGAAATCTGACTGCAATACACAACACAGTGGCACAGCAACTTCCCAGAGCATGGGCAGGGCTGAAAGACACAGGAAGAACATTACTCATTTGTCACAGCTAAACAAGTATGCCTGAGTTATATTCTAACTTAGTGGGCTCATGGGGTCTCTTTTTAAGCAAAGGACTCGACACAAAACAGAATATCCCCATTCTCTACTTCCCTGTGGATTTAGAAGGATTTTGTTGCTATTTTTCACCTTTGTTTTCCACCTCTTTGTGCTGCTTCTGGCATTTTTTTCACTGTTCAACTCTTTTCCATGCTTTTCTCTGCTTTTTCAAATCCTCTCAGTAAGATGCTTGCTTTCAGTTTTATCTTCCCTTGCAGATCCTGCTATGTAGATGTCTTCTTCTTTAGCTCTCTTGTTTATAAATCAGTTCCAAGGGCTTTAAAACAGGCTGAGGGGAGAAGCAAAATTCACCTGTTGGCAGCAATGACACTTTATATGGGACAACAAAACTTCTCGTTATTTATTAATTGATACTGAACCTTGGTAAACTTCTTGTGTCACATCTTTGCTTAGTTTCAGGAAACGTAATGTGGCTCTGCAGGGCTTCTCTCTGCAGAAGCTGGTCTCAGGAGTTGGTCAGAACTGGTGTATTAACCCCTGCTCATACCTTCCTACGTGCAAATTAAAATAGTGTAACACCTGAATGCAAGAGAGCAGAGGGCACAGATACCTTTACAAAGCACTCCCTGTTCATTTCTATGTTGGTCACACATAGTCTGTCCCAAAACTCTTCACATGTCCTCCCTTGTTAAAAAGATTCCTCAGCACAGTTGGGGGATAACAAAAAAAAAAAGTTTAAAAAAAAAAAGTAAACGAAAAAGTAAACATCTGGATGTTTCTGGAGAAAACCAAACAAAAATGAAACAAAATACAATAAAACACACAAAAACCTGCCAGTAACAACCAAGCTGTAGTATTGCTTATCCCTGTGAGAACCTTGCACAAATAGATACAAGGAACCAGTTAAAAATTAATGGGTTCAGCAGAACAAACAGTAAGGGAAAATATTTTTTCAGTATAGTCAAAACTTGTGCTTGTAGAACAAAAGGAAGTTTTTTTTTTAATAAGAATCAGAATCTTATTTTGAAAGTGGCTATGTAATTGATTCTTACTTCTCAAAGTAAAACCTATGTTCTGTAAGGCTTAATATTATATTTTCAAAAACAGTAATAATAATAATAACAATAATGATTGCAACCGTAAAATTATGATAATCATCTTAAAACCAGCTTAATAAAGCTTCTCTCTGTCATGCTTAGGCTTCTGACATGTTAGACATTCTGTGAAAATTTGAGATTACTCAGACTAGCAGAAGTGTGTAAAAAATTTCTTTACTAATGCACAGCATTTGGACAGCATATCTGGATTTTTACTTTATCATTGGCAAAACAATTTAAAACAAATATGTATGATATGCTTTTATATCTGAAGATTATTCCACTCAGCTGCTACGGGCAGCAGGCAGGAATCTGCCCTCAGATATATTCTGACTGGTGATTGCTGGGGAAGATGAGGAATGTACAGCAGCAAATGTATGCTGATGAGGTTGCCTTTTACATTTGCTACCAGTGGACACAAAATACAGGACTACACAGTTGCTGTGATTGAGAATGCATTTTCCATACTACATATTTACTTTGTTAATATGGTAAGGACTAAATTTTCACTCTGAGGTTCTCAGATGAAATGATTGCTAGTCTCAGTGCAACTGTCACCACCAGATGGTAGCGTTAAAGACTTATTTGGTATGTAAATATTTCAGTCTTTCCAAGGTTTGTTTTTTTTTCTTTTTGGGAGGGTTTTTGTGTGTGTGTGTGTGTGTGTACGTGTTTTGCAGAATGCTTTTGCTTTGTTTAGGTGTAAATCACAGCAGGAACCTAAGGAACTTTTAAAAACTTAGGGTTTTGGGTTAAGAAACATTGGTAACCGGTATTGTAGAGGTACTCAACTGTATGAATTCTAATCCACAGCTGGCATGCACCAGAGATAAATAAACCTTTTCATGAAACATCCATTCTCCATGTTTCTTACTTGGTCTTCTGTGCAGTGGGCAGAGCTATGAGTCCTGCTAGTAGGGCAGTAATAGGAAGCTTTTTCTTTGTGTTGTTTTCACCTCATCTGCGCTCCTTGCAGCACACCTGGTGCAGTTGTGCTTCCTCTTCTGCAGTGTAAATGTGTCTTTACATCAGTTTCAACATCAGTTTCAACTTGTATTCCTGAAGTTAAAATCTTTGTTCCCGCATAGAGAAGGGGGCACTCTCTGCTAACAAAGACTCCTCAGTTATATGCTGATACATATTGTTGCTCTCCTACAACCTGAATTCCAGTTAGATCTGTATACTGTCTTTAGATACTTTAGGTATTATTAGTCATACATTTGCAACCCAGGGATTTCTTTAATTCTCATTGTTTAGACTAAAGGTCCTGAATCATAACATTGCTATTTGGTATCCATTCCTCCAAAATGGACAGAGAATTCTGGAGAAGTGAAGGAATTATGGAAACCTGTTTCGAAATGCTCTAATCAATGCAATTAATTTTTTTCAAGTTAAGTTTTTTGTTCTGTATCTATTTTGACCTATTTCATTGGCTGTAACTGGCTTTGAGGAAAACCATCACCCATGAATTAGTGGCATTATTGATTTTAGCCATGTAAATGGACAACATACATCAAGGCATTTCAGCTTGCAGTCACTTTTTCCCTCATGATATGGCAATACTAGCTGTGAAGGAAAAGCATGGAGGTGCTTTGATCCAGGGAGGAGAACATCATGAAGCCCTGTTGACTTGAAGGAGTTGCCATGGTAGTGCTGCAGTCCCAGCTGTCTGACTAGATGTCTAAAGGCTGTTTCTCAGTCCTGCACACTCTCAATTTTCAGAAGGACACATACTAGCTCAGCTTTAAATAGGAAGGCTGTAAAGGGAAGGTGTCTTTCCTGTGGTTGTCACAAAGATACATGTGCTCTTTTAAGTCCTAAAGTCATTTATACTCACATCAAAATCTTGACAAACCTTTTTATACCCAGAGTAAAATGACACTCTGGGTAGGCTGCTGGATTGTAAGGGTACTGAACTATTAATAAAATAGATTAAGACAGAGAGAATCCAGGTATTTAATGACTTTACATTTCAGAATTCCATGCAGGAGTAGTGCTCACAGGAAAGCTAACAAGCCTCTTTCTTCCATTAAACATTTAGTTACTTTAAAGCTGGATTTTTTTCATACACAGCCTGGATTTCTAACAGAGCTGTAAAATAATGTCTAAGCTGAAACACAAAATAGAGGGAAGAAGACAGGGAGGAGATGATCATATGAGCCAGATTAAAGATCTCTGCTTTTTATATCTTGAAAAGGATCATTGGTGTTTTATACACTGCATAGGGAGATACATTTTGCCCAGGTTTATATGTGTACTCTTACTTATGAAGTAAGCTGGGTGAGTCTGATCTTGCATTGCAAAGTTATTTTTGCCAGGAAGCACAATATACTTAGGATACCTCCCATCTTTTTAACAATTCTGATGAGTGCTTAGGATTTCTAAGAAAAGTTTAATTTAGGAAAAATTCAATTTTTTTTCTTTTCAGTAAGAATTAAATTCTGTAGACAACTATCAAAATCTCTTTTATGTTCCTCTTAGAAAGAGACCAACAGAACAACAGAAAGTATACCCTACTGCAGTTTAGTCAGTTTAGTCAGGGGTTATGTTTTTCTGCCTTGGGATAGATATTTACATTGATTTGGGGGTGAAAAATTTTCCGTGATATTTTTAGAGTCATCCCACAGCAGTTTTGAACTCTGTGCATGACTAGATTCTTGATTTGCTGCAAGGGTTTGCAAATAGGAGTGGAATAAGACAAGGTGACCTACCCACTCCTGCATTTTGTGAACTGACAATTGCTACCTCAGCACCAGGACCATTTTTTCACTGGACTTGTGAATGGCTAGTCCTTAAATGAATGGATCAATAATTATCCCTTAAAATAATAAAAAAAAACAAAACAAAACAAAACAAAAAACAAAACACTTGATCTTCTGTCTCTTCCCTCTCTCAGATCTGGCCCTGGTATGCATTTCACACTCAGCCTCCCTGATGTCATCAACCACAGCTTCCCTTTCCTTCTGTTATGATGATGTTCATTCAGATGTGTTCCAATTACTCATAGCAGGAATCATATGTTCTTGTTCATGTCCCTGGTGAGCTGTACACACACATAAGGAAATTTTCTGCCACTTGAAACTTGCTGACTTATAGCCAGCTGGCTTATTGCTGTAAAGTGTCCTTTCAGATTTCTCAAAATGAAGGTAAAATTACAGGACTTCATCTAAGATTTTCCCACCCCTTTGTATTTTGAGAAAGGCTTTTTTTTTTTTTTTTAATCCCCACATTTACATTCACAATTCAAGGTTAGTAATGTGTTTCTTATTGCTTTCAAGAGCAAATGCTGTTTTGGATTTTAGTGTCTGACTCTAACATGAAAGATTTAGGCATTACCTATAAAAGGCAAGCTTGTAATTTTTACAATAGTTTCAATAAAAGCCACTGATTGCATAGGAGATCATGAAGATTTCCAAAAAATATAGAAAGGAATACTAAGAAACTATTACACTCCTCTCTCTTTTTCAAGGGCGAAAGCAATCAACATTTGAGATAATAATAAAAAAATGCATTTCATGGCTCTGCCAAATGATATGTGCACATCAACACTGAAAAGTATGAATCCAACTAGGTTATTTGCTGATAGTCTGGGGGAAAATGAGGATGCAATTTGGATGGCATTTCCCAGGTCCTGAGCAGGTTTTATAGGAGCTATACAATTTTCAGATTTGGATCTAAATCAAATCTTGCTCAGGATTTGTGATAGTATCTTCCTCTAGTTTTATATATTCCCCAGCCAAATAGCTGAACAATGCAAAAGAGCTGGTGCAAACATAGTCCACAATTTCCTAGAAAGGAGGACAGATCCTGAACAAGCTGCATTTGTCAAAAAAGCATTTACAGGTTCTACAGGAAATCCATTGCATTTCAACTATTAATGTGAATGTGATGCCCTGTGCTTGCATAACAGGGTGGTATAAAATTCTGACACATGGTAAAATCTGCCTTCTGTCTTTATATGACATAAGACAGAGAGAGGAGGGATGAGAGCCCCATCTCATGGGATGCGTTTCTATGACAATTTACACCAGCTAAAAATAAAGTCATGACTGCTTAAAAGTCAGGGTAGTAAAAGCAATATTCCCATTCCAAGATAAAAATAAGCAGTTTTTTTGAAGTTCAGAAATGGGTAAATCTGAGGAATGTATTTTGACCTTGAGTTATGTATCTACATTCAAACCATTTAATCTCTGCAGCAAACAGTAAACAATTAAAAGTTGAATTTGTATAGAAAATATATAGAGTGTTTATGAGTTTCTATGGTGAATTGCCTGTTTCTGCATTTGCAAGTTTTTTGACCATGCAAAGAGTATGTGCTAATTGGTCCTAGAAAGCAGCAATAAAATGATGCTGGTCACAAAAGTTAATCTTTGTGGCTGTTGGAAGCTGTGATGTGACTTTCTCAAGCAGACAAAGTTGTCAGTACAAATCATTATGTCATGTCCAAACCAGAAGTGTGCAGGAATAGTTTTCCAAATCCAAATAGTTCTCCAAATGTCTCTGTCAGTATTTTTACAGTACCATCGTCTGCAGAGTGGGCTGGAGTTCTGGTTCCTAAATAATTATTCAGTTGAAAACACAAATGAGGATGTGGTAGGTCACACATACACCTCCTCCTTGTCACGGTGTTTCTTGTGCATGGATACCATATACTGCTGGAGAAGACAGAGTTGTTACTTTGCCTCTTTGATGTAGGTAAAACCAGCAGTATTTACATGGCCCACATTCTAGCTCAGACGCTGTGCCTAATTTTACTGGTGGGTGGGCATAGGTTTTCAGTCCTTAGATGAATCACCATTTGAAGGGATCTGCTCGTCTCTGCTGAATTTCAGGAGAAAGTGCAGTACTGTGCCAAGCAGTGCTCCTCTAAACTGGGAACCCTAGCAGTGTTACTATTTATCACGAGACCCTGTAATTTACCACAGGCTTCAGCTTTCCAAAGATTTATTTAGGGCACATGGCACTTCATTTACAATACAAAGTTTACATCCCTAAGGCTGCTTCATTGACATTCAGTCCCTTTTTACCTGCATCGTCTAGTTATATCAACAAAACCATGGTCATTTTGAACAGGCAGTCATTCCGGTGTGAAGGGTCACAGAAGGAAGGCCTCAAATACACACAGATCCCAGACAATGATGTGTAGCCTGATGCAGGTGCTACTTTTACACCCTTCTGAATCAGATAACCAAAACAGATAAATCCTGTAAATATGCCCAGGATGCTTTAGTGACAGTTTTTACCATTTTTTTCATGATAAGATTCCATATTAGGAAAAAATTCTTCATTGAAAATGTGGTCAAGCATTGGCATAGGCTGCCCAGAGAAGTCATGGAATCACTGTTCCTGCATTAATAAGTGTGTAAATGTGGTGCCTAACAACATTGTTGAGTGATAAACCTGGCAGTATTGGGTTAACAGCTGTATTCAATGATCTTTGAGGTTTTTTCCCCACCTAAATTATTCTGTGATTTTCTGAAACTCATGTAAGAGTAACTGGAAGAAAGTAAACTTTTTTTTTCTGTTATTTGTAAGTAAGGGTATGCTAAATTTAACAAAGAAATACAGGTAAGAATTGAAAAGAAGATAGTCAAACTTAAAAGGCCCAACTCTTCTACTCACTGGCTGAACTGTGAGGCAAAATCTCTAGGAGAACAGATTATAAATAAAGTTAAAAATATCTACTGTAACCAGAATAGTTCTTTTATTTTTATCCAGGTCAACAGTGAGATGTTTGATGTTAACTTCCTTTTCTTCTGTGTCTTTTAGATCAGGGTACATAAAGCTCAGCTTGTGGTAACCTGCTGTACTTAGTGCATCCATTCCCTCAAATTATTATATAGGTGTAAAACATGACAAGAAGGTGTAAAATTTGTATATAGGTGTACATAGGTGTAAAACTTGACAAGGTGTAAAATTTGAGAAGAAGAAAAATTCTTCTGGCTATTTATCAGCAAAATACTGGCTATTTATCAGCAAACAATTTGAAAATAACTTCACACTACTTGCACCTCTGTTTAATTTACTTCATCCAGTGAATGAAATCTGGTTTTGTTCAATTTGGTATTTTATCTAAACATAAACAAATCACTCAGGAAAATGGAAGCCTCAGTAAGGTCCGTAGGCACTTTTCATGGCTGACTGTCTTCCTGAGGCAGAGCTCTGTTTACACATATGGGTGAGCTTGCTCCAGAGGTCATGTATAGTTTTGCAGAGACAGCACTGCAGATAACTGCTGTCTAGTTAGATAAGTAACTAGATAACTGTCCAGTCAGCCTGAACTTTTCACACACCATTACTACATGCAGCAAAGTCCATGATGTGTTTTTATGCAGTTCACAATCTTGTCTATAGGGTCCTCCTTTATACGCACTCCCCTGGCAGGTTTTATCATACCCTGAGGATGAAATGCAAAAGGCTGCTTAGTGTTGTCAGTATGTGGATCATCTGGCTGCCAACCTGCAGGATGGATGTTCTAGCACAGTTTGGTACCTAATTCTTACTCAGGAGTTTCTACGAAGTAGCATCAAAGAAATATATTTCTATAGGCTTCAAAAAATCCAAAGGAGATTGGAGGAGAGGAAAATAAGAGAAATTAAATCATGAGTCTAGACATCTTTATTACAAATACCCAACAAAACAGTGGATAGAAGCCTGTCATTACGATAAAATCAAATATGTTTACCATATGTTGAGCTGCTGGATGAGGGCATACCGGCTCAGGCACAATACAACCTTCTGTCATTGCAATACATGTGAATTCCAACTTTGATGGATCCACTGCCACATTAAGAGGGTAGTGATATACTGTCACTATAAATATCTCTATATACATCTTTGTCAGCATGATGAAAAAAATTTAAATTAATCCAACTGGACCTGATTTTTTTTTTTTCCAACACAGAAGAGGGTGTCACTTGCTTTTACAATGACAATCAAATCCCCATTACAAGGAATACTTTAAATTTTCATGTGCATAGAGAAGACCTTTAATGGGAAAACCAAAATGTCAAGGTATTGAAATGTGTGTTTGTTTTCTGTGAATGTTGTTTGTGGGTAGCAGAGTTTCTAAGGAAATAAGAACAAATCTTGGCTTTATAACAGAGAGAAGGAATCACTGAGTTAATTACAGCATTCTGAGTCTGTCACATGCTGATGCTTCATAGTTCTGTATTGGAGAGTTTGGTCACAAATGTCCTTGAATTCCTGAATTATAAAGATTTTCTCTTATATTGGTATTCGTAATAGTGGGAGCTACATGTCAGCCTGAAAAACAGGCCAAGTATGAGCATACCTTTTGAAAGTCTGAATTCTCAGAAAGACTGGGTGTTTGGCTGTGTCTCAAAGAGGCATAAGGGGATGTAACTCCTTCTCCTCTCTTTGTGATGAAAGGAAATCACATCCCCAGGCTAACATGCTGTGCTGCTACAGAGACACTGGTAGCATTAGAAATTGTCAAAAATGGAAAACCCTGAAACTCTGAGCCTCCGAACTGCATGCATGTCTTCATGGAAAGTATTTTCTTCTATTTCATACTAACTTTTAAAATAGAAGAAAGGAATAATTGTAAATTATTTCAAAGGCAATTCTTAGAGTCTTCTAATTTCTTTGCTTTTTTTCTCCTTTACTTTATTGTGTTGTAGTTTTGACGTAAGTAGCTGGTACCAGCTTAACAGGAACACATGTAATCCCACAAGATGGGGACTGGTGTTTAAGAAAATGTGCTCAGCGTATGTAAAAATAAATGCAGTGCAGTCCCATTAGGACAAGAGCCTGTCAGCCTAAGTCTGAAACAAAACCTTGTGTATTATATCCTCAAAATTTAGGCACAGCATCAATTGTATGGGAATGTATGGGAGAGAACTGAGTCCCCAAAGTCCTTGCAGTCTAGATTTCTTTTTCACTTCAAACTTTTTAAACTTACCTTTAATTCCAGGCTGACTAAGATGTCCAAGCTAAGATAGGGTCTTTCTGGTGGGCCTACCATCTGTCTTGGTGTGTTTTTGTGCATTTTTAATGCTTTGCAATGGTTGTGCTGTTGTGTTTGATGGTGGAGGCCATGCCTGGAGCTGCTGGTGCAGATGCAGAGTTCAAGAAACACCTTCACTACACAGAATGCAGCACTATATCTGCAAATCCAGCCTGTCTGGATGCCTGGAATAAACCTGCAGTCAGGGGCAACAACACAGTAACATTGAGAAAGTTGACGTGAGTTTTGTTATATTTGCTGTTCGGGGCAAGCACAGAAGTGCAGTTTTCTCTACTAGGGAAAGATAAGGAAGCAAAGAGCAAAATGAGAAACTTTGCAATAGTGGGAGAAGAGTGACAACAGTTGTTAGGAAGGGGATGAGTGGGGAGATGCAATAACCCTTTTGACTTAGGTACACAAGAGATTAGCAGCCTGAGAACACCAGCTATTGCCATCCCTGGAAAGTAAAAGGATATATGTTTTTGCATTGCCTTGCAGTATGCCAGGCACAGCACCAAGGTTAGTGATGACTAACTAAATGACTGGGGCTGTGGACAGGAAGGGAACTCACAGCTTCATTCCCACCATACCTGCAGACTTTGTAGCCAGGCAATTCCTCTCTGCTTCAGATTCTCTGGGACAAATTCAAGAGCCTTGTCCTAAAAGCATGTTGTAAAGACAGAGCGTTGCAATGAAAGGATTCAGGTCAGTTACCTGATGAATGAATAGCCCCTAGATCCCACTGCTGTGCTTAGGGGTTTATATCTGATAGTGACAGTACAGATGGATGTAATCGCCTCTGCTCAGTTCCCTGTACAGGGCTGGGAGCAGATGGTGTTTCATGAGTTTTACCTCTGGTTCTGAACACCATTCTTAGAACTGATCTTACCTTGCTAATTATTAGTCAGAAGGCAGAGAGCACCCTGTCCAGATGGATCCAAAAAATGTCCAGTGCTGAGGAATCCACTCTTTCCCTCTTTCACTCTTTCTTTGGGGAAATTAATCCAATGGCCAATAGTTCTCATTGTGAAAAATTTTGCTCTGTGTCAAATAGGAATGTCCTCAGAAGTAAGTTGCATCCATTACCTCTCACCTTTTCTGTGTGTATCCCTGCAAAAAAGGAGTCTCAATCTTTTTTGTAGCCATACTTTGGGC
The DNA here is from genome assembly GCF_028551555.1 of Melozone crissalis. NCBI lineage: Eukaryota > Metazoa > Chordata > Aves > Passeriformes > Passerellidae > Melozone > Melozone crissalis. The sequence continues at coordinate 30,084,576 of NW_026535783.1, read as the reverse complement.
ACTCGAACATAGTGATAAGGTCTGCCCTAAGCTTTCTTTTCCCCAGTCTGAACAAACCCAGATGTCAGCCTTTCCTCACATGGCAGTCTTTCCAGTTCTTTGCTCATCTTTTTGATCCTTCTCTGGATTCTGTCCAGCCTGTTTGAACTTTTTTTTTTCTGTCCAGCAGGGACCAACATGGAACACAATATCCCAGAGGTGGCATGACAAACACTGAGTAGAGTGGGATAGAGTGACTTCTTTAATCTCTGCAGGGGATGTCTTTTTGGTGGAATCCAAAATCCTCTGGTCTTTGAACAGCAAAGTGAACAGCAGTATATTGTTCACTCCTGTTGAGCTTGTTGTGCACCAAAACCCCAGGTCCCTTTGCTATAGAGCTGCTCCCCAGGTGGGTAAATCTCAGTTTGTGCCACACTCCTGGATTATACTTTTCCCAGGGCAATGCCTTACATTTATTTCTGCTGAAAGTAAACCACAAGCTATTTTCGACTTCTTCACATAGAGTTCTAAATTGGCTTATCTCCATATCATTTGTTCAGTTTCTAGAACTGCTGTAATCTGCCACCTGGTGTAGATCATAAAAAATCAACTTCTAAGCATGTCCTGTTCAGAAAGTGGTGTCAATTCATAAAGTTAGAAAGCAAATTCTGGAAATCAAGATCCATTGTCTTGATTTGCTTCTGACATGTACTGAGTATTGCTGCAGTTTCTTATTTTAATGTTTAACAAAGATGCATACATGGGTTGTTGTCAGTTAATTATTTTCTTTTATAGTCAAATAGATTTAATAATGCATCTGACTAAAACAGGCAGCTTTTAACATAGGTTAGTCAGTACATCTGAAACAAGTATTTTAAATGGTGGTGGGTAGGGGGGGAAAGCCCAAAGGATTTGAAGATTATCTTCAGCTTTTTGGTGGGATGCTGCAGTAGTTCTCACATCTCTCATTTGACAGGTATTAACAACGATGAATCTCTTAATTTTAGAGTTGACAACAAAGGTCTCCATTTTCTTAGTTTTGTTTTTTTCATTTTTCTTCATTCACATCAAGAACAGCAGGAGAGTCTCTGATCTGGTCTGGACACTCTTCCTGACATTTTTTCAGATAGGCTGACAGTCTTGGTGTGACCAGGGCTGTGGACACAGCTGTTTGGGAAGGATAGCTTATGCAGACATTAGTCTGCTTTAGTCCCCTGCTTCTGGATAGGTTACACAGGTGTAGATTGTCAGTATTCGTTGAGCATCTGTATTTGATGGAAATAAACAGTTAACTCCAATGATAGTCACACACTGAACACCTTTTGGATGACCCAATTCCTATACACATGACTCTTCTATTAAGTGGGTGAGCTCTTCTGCCTTATCTCCCTGCACTGATGTGCACTAGATATGTACAAGACCTTTGTGAGGAGACCTTTTACAAAAAGGAGGATCAGAGGTCTAATAGACAGCCCCTTCAACACACTGTTACTGTTTTTACTGTATCTGAAGATGAATAATGACATAATAAAGTATGTTAGCACTGAAAGACTGGACTGCAGTCATGGAAAATGTTTATGCTCTTACTACCATTTTTCTTAGATAATTCCACAATGGTTTTCTGTAATACTCTCTAGAACTTCAGCTTGATCATATTTATGTTTTTGCATGTTTTTTTTTTAATTTCTAAGAAGGCTGCAGATTAACAAATCTGATCTTACTCATCATTACCAAATATATTTTCTGTCTTCTGCAAACCCTGTGATGACCTCCACAGTAATGCAAATACCTCCACTGCAATTACTCAAATCCTATTACCCCTATGATGAAGTAAATATTTTCTTTGCTTAGTTGTCAGTTTTAAAATTGTTACAGGTCTCCCACTCTGCTTCTGAAGACAGGAGAAGTGTCTAACAGTAGAAACAAAACAGTGTTAATTTATCATTAAGTACAACTTAATGTACTTAAGTACTAGTAATGTATGTTACTAGTACTCTCCTTAATATTTATTAGTACTTGCCTTGAGTTGGAGATAGATTTGTGGGTGAAGATCTGCCCTTAAGCTGACATGGCTTATTGGTTAATACTGCAGGACCCCATGTGGGATATCTCCACTGTAGTCTCTGTTGTGTGCTCAGCATCTCTACTTATTCACCAGATCAGTGTAATCTAGCAGGCACATTACCTTGTCATGACAGGGAAAATATTCAGAGCATTCACTTTTTTTTACCCTACCTTTGTTCCATGAAAGTGGGAAGTGGGAAATGTGTCAAGAAAAGAACAAGTTGACATCAAGTTTTTAAAATAAAATGAAGTAACAGAATTTTCTTGAGATTTTGGCAAATCTGCCAGCCTTGCATAAAACTGTCAGTTTCTTACAGAGTCTTTGTCAGTAATGATAAAAAATGAATAAAATGAGAATAAATCGCAGAGTCCTAGCAATCCAACCAGGGCTTAGTCAGTAAGAAATTTAGATTTTTGCTTAAGCAATCAAGGTTTGGCTGTAAAAAGACCCTTCTCTCTTTTGTCAAAACTTATGAGTATTCAGTAATTGACTGAAGATAACTGAAACAAGTTATCTTCATTGACCATTGTCCCTGAAAAGCTGTGCTCCAACACTTTGACATACTGAATGCTGAGTACTACCGATATCTGTGAGAATAAAATACATGGAAAAATCATCTTTAAAAACTGATCAATTCTTTTACCTTTACTGTTAAAAAGATTGGCATGATGTAAGGCATTTGACTTGAGATATATTCCTCATCATCAGCAACCTATTTGCGCCCACTTTAGAATAGTTGTGGAGAATTAGGCCTCCTTGTTATAGATAAAGTCAGACCAACTGATGGTCAGCAGTCCAAGTACAGGTCAGAGCAGTCTACTGATACTGTTTACAAAGGGAAACACTTGTCTTAATGTTGGCAGAAACTTGTGGCTTTGCAAAGATCCATTTTTAGAAATAGCTTTGATTGCTCTTCTTGATACTTAGCAACATGAAAGCAACAGATAACTAGCAGTTGCAGCCACTGGATAGGTTTCTGACAAAGTGCTTTGTGACAAAAAGCAACAAGAATTTCCAACAGCTCAGACAGCGTCAATTCAATGTTTGTCAATAGCCTCCTGCAGAGCAGAAACTAAGGTGAACCCAGGAGAAATTAAAGACCTTGACAGGTGATGTAGGTGCCACAGCAATTTCACTGGCAGCAAACCTCTTAATACTCAACTGGATTTGGGAAAGGATTTCCCAAAGGCTCTGCCCTCCATATCTGCTGTAGCGCAAAGCAGCAGAGCAGCACTGCCTGACTTGTGTCCAACAGCACGGCTGATCAAACCAACAGACAGAATGGAAAATCCACCCTGTTCAGTGGCCCCAAGCATTCATCACCAGAGACTCCAGAGGAGGACTTAGGCCTTTAAACTCTGAAGAGGAGCACCCACTGACTGCTGAGGCACAGCAGGCAGCACAGTGGGCAGTGAGAGGCCTGACTTCACCTCAGAGAAGGCAAGTTAAAAACAGCTAGGGGTAGCAACCTGGCTCTTCTCATGGATGGCCAGTTGGAAAGGCAAGCTGCCAAAACAACCAGCTGGAGAGCACAGCATGCCCAGCCAGAGTCCCATGGGATGTAGTGTCTGGTTCCTCTTCAGGGACAGGGTTTGCTTCCTGTGGGGCAGATAATTGCTTTCAACAACTTTTAACCAAGTGGCACCCCCAAACCTGAAGTAACCCTTACACATGGTAGCATTGCCCAAATCCAGGAACAAATCCAGATGTACCTGACACATGGAAGCACCCCCAAACCTGGCATCATGCACCTGATGCCCACAGCAACACCTAAAAACCCTAAAATTCACCCAAAGTAGCAACTACCACACCCTGGCACACTCCCAAAACATGTTAGCAACCTCCAAACTCACAAGTACACCCAAACCCAGGGACGCATCTTAAATCTGCCAACAGCCCACAGGTTCAGAGAGCCACCCATTTACACCCCTGGACGGGGCACCTTTCCTCAGGCAGGCAGCACCCCCAACACCTGGCAGCCTTGCGTGGCCCGAGCAGGGCACAGCAATCCGAACCCAGTGGGCTGTTGCCATGCCAAGGCATCTGGGACAGCCACTCGGCCAGGCCCCCAGCTTGGCCACGACAGGGAATGAAGGCCAAGCAGGAAGCCTGGGATGGCCCAGGTCTGGTGGCAGCCTCACCATTGGGCTGACTGTGCTCTTGTCACTCCTGGGGACATGCCAGGGCACTGGGGCCCAGGCAGGCGTCTGGACAAGGCACAGACCACAGGTGCTGATGGAACTCAGGCATGTGAATATGCCCTAGGAGCAAAGGTCTGCTCCAGAGGGATACGGACCAGCCATTCAGGGCCAGCAAGACTTGAAGCACACGGCCACAGCTCTGGGCAGCCAGGCAAGGCCAGTCTGTATGGAGGAAGGTCTGGGGAACATGCTACCAACCCTGGCAAAGAAGATGAGACCCCAGTCCATCGCCTAACACTGATCCCATGAAAGGCAGAAGATAATGATTGGCAAATGAGTGTAGGATCTCCCAGCACAGATGAACACATTACTTTTTTGTGACAGGTGAAGAGGGCCAGCCAGCTCTTGGGACTGTCATACAGCTGGTCCTGCAGTGGCTTTCAGGCCAACTTTAGAGCTTTTTTTCCCTACCATGGCTGCCAAAAGGTGTGTTTGGCACTGGCAAATCATATACAAACTCGAATAGGATGGGACACTTGAAATCAGTGTCTAGAGCTTTTATTTTTCTGGCATCAGTTTCATTACATTGTTACAACAATGGAGAGGAAAGATGTGAACAGCTCACTGATCAAACAGAATGCTAAGGAAACTTTACAGCGTAACATAAGACAGTTTCAGTCTAAGTTTCATCTAATCACACAGAGCAAAAGCATATTGACAGTAGTTCTATCTAATCACTTGAAGTATATGTAGCTGTGGTTAAAACAATAGCAGTTTTTTCTCTAATACAATGCTTCATTTATAAAAGACAAAGTACAGAGACCTATTCATATTTTACTTTCTAAATGTATACTTAAAATATACTTTTTGCAACTTAGAAAGGCAAATCACATAGGCCTATTTTTCTATTTCTCACGTCTGCGCTACAGCTTAGAAAACTTTTTCTGCTGCCTTGGCATTTCACTGTCTTTGCTGTCTTTTGGGTCCTGTTTTTTTCACAACTTTCTCAAAACCCTCTAATTTTACGGATTCCAACAGTGTGTAATGTCCTGACTGGCCCAATCTGGGAGTGGCTGTCAGTGGTATGGGGGAGCCCTCTGCCTTACTGGCAGTGCTGAAGCTGCAGGTTTCAGCACTCTGTGCTGGTACAGTTGAGCAGTGACGTTTTTCAGGCTGGTAGTTGTGAGTTTTGTGCCCACTGTCATTTCCTTGAGCACTTTTAGATCCAGTCTGCCCTGGGTGGCTAGAGAGACCATTGCTACCCTGATGTCACCTGGCTGGCAGTGCTGAGGCTCATTACATCCAGATTGTCACTGGGGTCCCTCACCCCAGCACAAGACACCCAGGTGCTCTGCGCCTTACCAGTGTCCAAGGGTACAGCTGTCACACTCCCAGGGTTTTTCGCTGTTCCTCTAGGAAAAGCAGATCTGCTTTGGGCCAAGAGGACCAGAACAGAGACTGTCCCCTGCACTGGGAATTGGTGGGGCTGTGCCTTGAGCCCTGTATCCAGTTGGCAGCCCTCAGGATGAGAAAGACATTTGAGGTGCTGGAGCATGTCCAGAGAAGGGCAACATAGCTGGGAAAAGCTCTGAAGCACAAGTCTGATGAAGATTGAGGGGTTAAAGTGCCAAACTGGGTTAACACTTGGACTCAGGATCTTCAGGGTCTTTTCCAACCTCTCTGATCCTGTGATATCTATAAGTTTTATCATGATTATTATGAATAGCAGCATTACTAGTTCTTGGTCATGTTTCTCTCACAAGAAGTCTTCCCTTCTTGCTTTCGGTAGGTGTATTTTTCTTATTACCCATTTCTCCCCTGCTTTTAGTCCATCCTCTAATAGTTTACTGCTGCAAATATTTTTTTAATGTTAGTATTTTATCAAAAAGTTGGAAGAAAGGATATATTAGAGATACAAAACCCTCTGTAATAGAGACAATTGAAAGATAGATGGGTTTATAAGCTGGAAAAAAAAGGATAGCAGTGCCTTTTGGGCATTTTAAGAAAGGCAACTGAATTCCTTTGGGTGTTATTGCAACTAAGTACCTCACTGCACTAGAAGAGGACATGTAAATGCAAATCTTGCTGAGGACTTTGAAAAGTGATCATGCCTTTTGGGTATGGTGGAAGTGTGTTGAACAGGGTGCCTAAACGAAGGTATCCAGTGCCTGGTGACTCCTCAGCTTTTCTCCCCAGTTTGTAGCACTCAGCAGACTTCCCTGAACACATGAATGGTTGCAGGGAAAGACTGATTCAATAATCTATCTTCAAGACCAGTTTTGAGCTTAACTGGGCAAGCTGATCTTACACCTGAAGTCATACAAGCCTCTTCAAAGGTATTCCTTAGATACACGTATCCTCTTCTCAGTGAGGGATTTTGTCTTCAATTTAATTTTCTGCAATTATGTCTTCTGTGATTTGGATCCTATTAATATTAATTAATTAATTAATATTAATATTTAAAGATTCCTGAACATATCTCCTCTTATATTCTAACCTGGGAAAAATATGCACAACATAGACTGCATTTAGGATTCAGAACGAGAGACAGAGTCATTGAACAGGGTATTACTGAAGAATATAATACTGTGGGCTGTCTTCTGTCTATGGAATATCTGCTTGAATTGTATTTGCTTACCTCAAAGCAGTCTCCACCTTGCCTTGTACACTTACTAGAAGCCATAAGGCCTCTCACTACCTCCCTTAACTAGTTAGTACAAATTAGTTTTTTTCTTTATTGTTTAAAAACTGTAAAATTCTTGACTAGTGTTGCCAGTGCCTTACATGGAAAAACAGCCTGAGCAAACCCAGTAATTCAGAAAACTGAATCAGAGCTTGGTCTTATTTCTCATGTGACTTGAATAAATACATCCTAATGCATTCAGTTAGTATCCAGGAATTATTCCCAATTTTTACTGAATTGTGTGTACAGTTCCAGAAGTCAAGGGGATGGGAAAGTGTGTCAGGAACCTTACAACTTCTAGTGAGAAAAGAAACTAATTTTTTAAGGGTTTGAATATTTTGCCACTATTCAAGCAGCCGTTACAGTAACTTGAAGTTAAGTTTTCCCACTTCTTGTGCAGAAAATTAGGAGGAATATAGGAAGATCTGTGAGGTTTTTTACTATGATGTGTTTCAGTTTCTGGCAAGTATGTAGAATTTTAGCTCAAATATAGTTTCAAATGTGCATGACCTACTAAAATACTAGACTTCTCCTCCATATGCTATCCTCTCTCTGTATTAGATATTCCTTTCATAGGATCATTGTCTTATTTCAGGGAAAAGCAGGACTTCCTGTACTCTGTGCCAGTGACACCCGCCCCAGGAACATGCAAGCTGCACTTTTGTTTTATTAATTAACATAGTATTAGTAAAATACTCTGAAGATGGCAAACATCCTCACTGTGCTAATGTAATTACTGCTTTTTACACCAACTATGTTCCTAAAAAAAGTTATATTAATATAAATGGTCCAAGATGATAAGAGGCCAGGGTCACAACATGTTCATGGCTTGGAAATCTCAAGTTACAAAAGCATCATTAGTTTGCAGTTTAAAACAGGCCAAGTGCACTATAACAGCACGAGGACATTCTGATGAAGTTAAGGAAATTGTGCGTATGCATACGTATGAATAACGGCATACTGCACAATAATGCAAAGATAACTAAATGCTTTTGGGGAGACTGGGTTGCATTTTCCTATTTTTGCAATGATTAATTTTTTATGGGCTCTCTCCACCTAAGAGCATCTGTCCTGCTTCTCTCTCTTGCCTTCTGTCTCTTCCTTCCTATGCATTTTTGTCTGTGCATTGCTCCATGACAAAATGCTGCTGGTCAAATACTGCAAAGTTATATCCTTGCAACTTTACAGGCATCCCTGACAGGGTCTGCAATAAGGTGAGAATTCCTTGAACTTGAGTGATGGCAGATTTTTACAGACCAACTTAAAGAGTCTAGGCACATCCAGAAAAGTACTGCACAGCTAATTTTTCAAATAGGTGACTGGTGTCTTTGAATCTAAGCTTAGAACAGTTATGAATGCGCAAATATATCTATGTTTCTTTGAGAAAGCAATAAATAGAATTGTACTTTACCATGAGTTTGCTGGCTGTAAGCCAAACCAAGGAAGCAGAGACAGGCAGTGAGGCATGTATATTCATACCCTCCTGCACTGACCTCAGAGTTTACCCCAGCTTCACATAATTTCTTCTTGATACAACAAACTATTTTTTACACTGTTACACTATATCATCCCTGAAGCTCAATCCTAAATCCAAATAGTTAATTATATGAAAAGGCCTATTAACTTGAGTAAGAGGACTACTCATGCACAGAAATCTGTGCAGTACTGGACCAGGTGCTAAAAAAGGAAAGCTGATCCTGTTGTTTTGAGAGGCCAAGACTATAAAAAGTCTCCATATAATTTTAAATTAATTCTCCCAGGGAAGCGAACTAAGAGTTTGAATTTCTGTGTTAGTGATAAGTCTCTCACCTTTATACTCCATCATTTATATTTATTGGCTGCAACAGACTGGAATCTGTCCAGAGAGTAGAGCTCGTTTTTTTCATTGTGAAAAGATTCCTGGTTTCAGTGAAATCCTCCATTGTTTCCCTTTTCCACCAGTATGATATTGCTTATTTACAAGGGTTGTAAGTTCTAATAAATATTATCTTTTGTTCTGTCTCAGCCTGTCAGAAAAGTTTACTAAACTTTGTGCTTGTGACAAATCCATTTACCAGCTGGATGCAGCATATTTGCAGCGTGCTCTCTATGGAGATGCTGTCTCTGTGAATTACTGTGGTGCAGACCAAAAACATCTGGCATTCCCTTATGAGGAAAGGTAAGCATAGATCCATTGTTCCTGTCCACTCCTAACAGGGCTCAGCATTTGGCTTCACCAGAAAAAGGAGTTAGGGAAGAACATGTCTTCACAATGTGTGCAGAGATACATGAACCTCAGGGCAAGGAGGCAACTGTCCCTTCACTCCTCTTCCACACTTCTCTTGCATGAATACTACTGACTTCCTTGTGGCATGGCACCATTCCAAGGAATGAGGAAAAACAAGCTGTGGAGGAAAAAAAAGCTGTGGTGCACTCACCAGGACCTTCTTTGCATCTAGAAATTGCAAGGTGGCAATGCAAAGGGTAGACCCTTTTGAACATGTGCTATTGACCAGACACAGCACAGCCATAAGCTCATGCTCAAAATGTAATATAGGACTTGAACTGCTCCCCTTTGGCAGTCATATGGAATCACCATGGCAACCGCTCTACTGGGAACAGCATGGGTACATTGGAAAGTACTAAAATATTGAAAATAATTTTGGGATGGAAATCTGATTTGGAAATCAGCTCTTGTGTGAGATAATTGACTCTCTCTGATAAAATGCTAGAGAATGCTCACACTTCAAAGAGGGGCAGTTCTTGAGACCAACAAGTTTGTGAAAATGCTGAGAGCTACATGAAGAATTAAAAAAAAACTATGGAGTATCAAAAAGACCCCAATTGTCTGAAGCTGGTCAGTTGAACAGAATAATACTTTTGTCTCTACTCAGTGTGCACACCCAAGGGCCCTCAAATTGAATATAAAGTCATAGGAAGAATAAACACATTTTCTTCTTGGGAGGAGATAAAGGAGGTCCCATTGCATGGTTATGCACTATTTGATGACCCTCACAATACTGCCAAAGCAGTTGCCCAGTAGAGAAAGTCACTATAAACAGGAAAAGAAGTTCTCATAGTAAGAAATTGTAGGTCATGTAAAATACATTAAAAAAAAAAAGTACAAAATTCTTTTTTTTGAGATTTCCTTTGTAGTTGCTTTACTCTGTAAAGGTATTTGTAAAGACCAGTAAGCAAAAAAAAACCTGTCACTATTGAGAGCACACAGATTTCTAAGTTTCTTTAACACTCCTGGGTTTCCATAATGGTTTACACATGTAACAGACCCAAGGAATTCAACCCAATATGTTTATTTCTAAAAAGCTATTACATTTTTAAGTGAATAACCTTGTTCAACCTTTGCCTTTCTTCCTTATAATATTGTCTGATGGATGCTAGAAGCAGAGGAATTACAGTGCTTCCAGATTACTGTTCTATTTTAAAGAGAGTGGTGTGGCCCAGTGGGCTGGAACACAAGAGATGGATTCTCTACCAGGTAACCTTGGGTGGCTGGTTTCACACCTGTGCACACCAGCTCACTTTGTAGCTGAAAAAGCAGAAAGGGAATGTGGAGTGGATGGCACCATTATCTGACTAGTGCTCGAGTCACAAGCAAAAAACTGTGACACGAGGAAAAAGTGACACGAGGAAAAAGTTCTATGTAAGAAGCAAGACTGACCTACAGCTACTTCTGAAGCAGGCTTATTTATGACATGACTCAATTCTGCTATCTCTCTGTCATTTCGTAGCTAAAAACATGTGTATTCCATCTGAACATACTCTGTTCTCTCTGTTCAAGCTGTTTTTCAAGGTTAATGGTTAAATTGCTAAAAATATAAACGGGGACATTTGCAGGGGTTGCTGGAACCACCATGCAAAATTTTACTTCCTTTGTAATGCTACCTGTTCTTCTTCATCATCGTAATCTTAAAGCATAACAGCTACATTCTCCTGTGAATTACAGTTATTGGAGACTAAAAGCATTTTACTGAACACTGTCATTCTAACCTTTTGCAACAGCTCTTTGAAGACAGAAGCAGACAATCTGAATTGTATTGCAGTTGCAGATACAAAACACATGAAGTGAATCTGTATTAGTAGTGAAAATCTATTTCAGTTTAAATGTAAAATGTTAAAATAATCTGTTCTTCAATATCTTTGTGAAGCTGAAATGAATGGAATCTATTTAATACTTGTAAATGAAGCAGAAATATTTGCAGGCTAGTGTAAAGCTATTTTAGAGCTTTCAGAGGAATCAGACTAGGAGGGTGCTGTGTTGTCTAAAGGAAGAACATTTAATTGCTCCCAGAGCTGATGTGAGTCATTGTTCTCTGTTAGAGCAACACCTCAGTCCTCAGCAGGGACTCTGAAAAGAGTTCGTTCCATAGTATTTTTGTCGAGTTGTCTGCCTGCTGTCCAGATTTCTACAAGGCATTATCTGTCTCAAAGTACTTGAAGTCTTACTAGGCAAGACAGCAAAGTTCAGAAGTATACACCAGGAGGAATGAAATGAGTGGCCAATCCCACTTAACAGCTGGGAGCAGTGTTTTGTGTCCTAGAGGTATGACATATCTGTCAAAACACTTCCCAGTCTGCTATTCAAAATAATAATTCCAAGGAATCAGAAGAGGGATAAAATGTTGTGCTTTAGGATAATTATGGTGGTGTTAATTATACTTTATTGGCTTACTTGTGTTTTAGATTTTTTTTTTCCTCAAAATTGTTAAATTTTATATTCAAGCCTGGAGGTATAATGTGATTCTTTCAGATACTTATAAAAATGATTCTTTTCTCTGCGAGGTGGTTTTCCACATGATACAACATGGAATTTCTATTAATAATCATAATAAACAATCAACAGTGTCAAATGCAGTTCTCCACATTTAGGGTGTTGTCGTCGATGTGTATGTGTTTCTCTCCTAAATGATGGCACAATGTAGAAGAATAAGGCATTGTCCATTAAAAGACTGCTCATATTTTCTGATGCCTCAATTTTCAAAAGTCACCAGAAAACAGTTAGAGCAACTGGATGCCTCTATGTCAAATGGCTTGAAATAGTTTAGTGTAGGTTGTAAGGAAAGGTCTGTTGCAGCTGTCATCATTGATTGCTTTTTCAATACTTTTGTTCCCCAGCATCACTAATGGTGCTATGCAATATGAAATATTTCTGTGTAAAATGGTATCTGGGTGAAGTAGATTTGTGAACCATTATGAAATGATGGTTCAGGCTGGCAGTTCAGGCTGGCAGTTAAGAGATGTAGCAATCCTGAACTTATGCTATGTTTTCATAATGCATGATTACATGTCCTCTCTTCCTCTAAGTGATAGATAATTGCATAGAAATTAGAAAGACCTCTAAAATAAATCTCCCATAACTATCTACTTGATTTCAAATATTTCAAAATTACTCAGGACTATGAACAAGACTGAAGAATTTCCTGCATTTTTGCCTGCAACTTTGGGAACTTTGGTCCAAATATAGTGCTTCACATTGCTAATGACTATTGCTTTATTTGTCCTACAGGTATCCTTAACTCAGCTCATCATAAATAAATATTTCCAAAGAAGGAAATAATTTCACTTTGATGTTTTGTTTGCATCCCCTGCATTGGGGGTTTTTCTGGTCTCATAAATGAATGCTCCTTTTCCTATGGTGAGATCATTCGTCAAGCTTCTGTCCCACACTGAGTCTCAGATAATCTGGCTGGATTAAAGTTGTAATGATCAATCAAAAATGCTGCAATGCACTGACTTTCTCATGGCTTTGAGAAAGTGGCAGTATCCATAGGTACTGCACCATATAGCAAGTATTCACAAAACTGTCATTTTAAATAGTGGCTTTCTACATTTCTTGAAGGCTGGTATGATAGAAAAATACATATATTCTTTCTACAAGCAACACTCTTCAGCTGACTTTGGTCTTCCCATCTTGCAGATTTAATGACAGAAAAGAAGGTTTGAAGCCTGGTAAATTGAATTAGTCATTTGCTCATTTTACCATGCTGTGAGAAGTACAAGCAGAGTAACTGACAGCTGTTCTCCTGAGGTGTTCTGTACTAAAAGATGATTGGTGTACATTCAATGTTTGGAGTCTTGGCATCATATGCAATTACAGAAATGGCAATGGAAATGTTTCAAGAACAGCAATGATGGAGCGCAATAATTTTGGTGCATAATTATGATAGGTTCAATACGGCGAAGTGCTGGATCCTGCCCCTGGGTTGCAACAACCCCAGGCAGTGCTACAAGGTGGGTACAGAGTGGCTGGAAGTCTGCCTGGTGGAAAAGGACCTGGGGGTGCTGGTCAATAGCAACTGAACATGAGCCAGCTGTGCCCAGGTGGCCAAGGTGGCCAACGCCATCCTGGCCTGTATCAGCAATAGTGTGGCCAGCAGGGCCAGGGCAGTGACTGTCCCCCTGTACTTGGCACTGCTGAGGCCGCACCTGGAGCTTTGTGTTCAGTTCTGGGCTCCTCACTACAAGAAGAACATTGAGGGGCTGGAGCGTGTCCAGAGAAGGGCAACAGAGCAACGGAGCTGGGGAGAGTAAATCCTGGAAGGGGTGTTTGAGGAAGCTGGGGTTGTTCAGCCTTGAGAAAAAGAGGCTCAGAGGTGAGCTTATCACTCTCTACAACTGCCCTAAAGGAGGCTGTAGCCAGGTGGGGTCAGTCCAGGAAACCAGTGACAGGATGAGAGAACATGGCTTCAAACTGCACCAGGGGGTGTTCAGCTTGGACATCAGGGGGAATTTCTTCCAGAAAAGCAGAGTCAATTATTGGAACGGACTGCCCAGGGAGGTGGTGGAGTCACCATCTGTGGAGGGGTTCAAGAAACAACTGGATATAGCTAGCAGTGCCATGATGTAGTTGACAAGGTAGTAATCAGTGAAAGGCTGGAACTGTTAATTTTGGAAGTCTTTTTCAATCTAAAGGATTCAGTGGTAATAAATCTATCTTTCTAATCTAGTTTAAGTCTTTCTATTTTTGAAAAGTATATTTTATTAATCTGATAAAAAGACAGTGGTAAATATGAAATAACTATAGCAGTAAAAAACCAAGCTGTATTGTCCTAAGTATGAATGTAATTCTGGCACCACTTTGTCAGCTCTCTGGTGCTGTCTGAAAGACAGACACAATTTAACTACTTAAGAGATCGATAGAAAATCAAAGAAAAGCAGAGCTGATGCTGATCCATGTCAACAGCAGAGCTTTGAAAATGAAAATGTTCACCACACAGCAGACCTAACCATGAGAAAAAATGGGGCAGCAAGCAGTGAAACACTCATGAGGTGTTATGGACAGAGATGCCAAACCCATCCTGAATTAGAAAACTCTGCCTCAAAAACACTATATGCTCTTAAAAATCAGAATATTTTAGTGAACAGAGGAACAGGGCTGCTAAAAAATCTGCAACAAAATCCTTTGAATCATATATTCAGACTAAGTCATCATCAAATAATAAAACTGTGATTAAAAGAGGAGACTGTGAAAAACAGATAAAGGAACAAATAATTGCAAAATAAGTGAGGGCAGCTGTCCGAGATTATGCCACTGTTCACAGGTGTTTGTGAAACCTACAAACAAACATGTTTATATTTTTACAATAATGTAGGCTTGGCAAGTTTTTAATACCAGATTAGCAGAACATCACAGTGATTAATGCCTTAGACATGAAGCTAGATAAATTAAAGTTTTGCCTCCCTGGCACTTGCTGAGCATATGTATTATTTTGATACTTAGAATGTCTGTTCCAGGTCAGAAGTGTGGTCAACTGAAGAGGGCCCAGTCCTGAGTGAACCAGATATGAGTAACACAGTCTGGAGCAAATACAAAGCATTAGAGAATTAACCTTGGATAGGTATTCCTCTTTCAATTCAAACCACTACATTATCCAAGATTTACCTCCTATGTATATAGTCCTTGAGAAAGTGGAGCTGACAAGTCATATTCATGGTCATTTGATCCATCACTTTAGTTTACAGCTGGGATTAGATGAGAGGCTTTCCAGTGTGCACATGCTAACTAATGGTTTGTCTTACAGTAAGAGTACAAAAAAGCTATTTAGCACTACATATTTACGCAAACATTTATTTTACAATGCTCTATTTGGACTCCTCCAAAGTGGATTAAGTTGAACAGCTCAAAGGCATTTTTCTGTGAAATTTGATAACCCACAGGAAATAGTTATGTAAGAATAATTGTGGCCCATTAGATTCACAACTGAGCTTATTTGACAGTAAGTTCTCTGTATTGACTGGTCCTGAGCACAGAGCTCATAAGTCGATTGTAGAGTGGTGTGGTTGCAGCAGACAGGCATCCAAACAGCCTTGAATGCTCAGTGGAAGCACAAAAGATTATGCTGGAGAGCAACAGAGCTTTTCTTGGCTAAATAAACAATCATGCTGCTCCAGAGCAAAACAAATTAAGGAAGGGAAATACAAGGGGCAGGGTTGAAATAGCAATGTCAGCTGGAAAGCTGTTGCATAGAGCATTGACTGATGTGAAGGGGCGTAAACACATGGACTTCAAGATTTAAAGGTATTAAGGGATCACTTCACAAAGCCCTGCAGTGTCTAATCTGTTTACAAAAGTGACCACTTAATGTG
The DNA here is from genome assembly GCF_028551555.1 of Melozone crissalis. Classification (NCBI taxonomy): domain Eukaryota; kingdom Metazoa; phylum Chordata; class Aves; order Passeriformes; family Passerellidae; genus Melozone; species Melozone crissalis. Next base: position 30,069,125 of record NW_026535783.1, on the reverse strand, counting down.
TTCACATTTTTTTTTTTTAATTTCTTACCCATTGTTAAGGAAACTTCCCAGTCTCACCACTGATGAGACTCTGGCAGTTGCAGTCCCAGTGTCGGAGACTGTCACTGTTGGGACCTCAGCCCCTTTGCAAGCAGGGGCTGCCCCGAGCTCTTGGCAGCCCCGCTTGAGTCACCCCGCTCTCGGCCAGAGGAGACTTCCCAGGGCAGAGTCTCAGATTCTCGTTCCACAGAACAGTTTATTCTCAGCACAATAACACAGAAACGGCCTGAGTTGGTGCCTCCAGGGGGATCCTGAGCAGAGGAACCCCTGGGCTTTTACACCCTCGCAGTCCGAGCCGTGAGCAAGTCTCAAGTCTCCCAGAGCTCACCCTTCCTCCCGAGCCCTCAGCTCCCGCTTTGTGTCCCAGTGTCCCTTTCCCTGGCCGGTGCCACCGCTCTTGGTGCGCTTTGCTGTGCAAGGGCAAGCAGCCACGGCCTCTGTGGGCTCTCAGCCAGAACTCAACCTGCATCCCGAACTGCAGCTTGCAGAGCCAGCTACCTGCACCAGGGGTATTCCTCAATACCCATGATGTAAACAGGCACCAAGTCTTTTCTCTTGCTGCCACAGCTGTCTGTATAGTCATAAAGCTCAATGTGATGTGCCATGCATATTCTTGAGATTGGTCTTCTGGATTGTGTACACCTGTGGAGAGGGTGGCTTTGGCAAGCTATATAAGCTGTCTTGCACAGCACTGCTTCAGGACAGCTTTCTGCAGCATCTTTGCGACTCTCAGGTTTTTGCTGTGTTCAGTAACACATGGTGGTCTGAGAATTCAGGTTAGCTATTACAGGCATCTTATGCTTGGTGTTCTGGTGCCACTCTTTGTCTTTACTGGTGGTTTAATGCCATTTCAATCACTCAGTCACAGGCTGCATCTTGGAAACGACAAAGCTTATTATGAAGACAGGTCCCAGTATGGCGCTGCTTTGGATGATTTCCCAGGGGACATTTTGTTTGCTGGCAGTGGTCCCCACCACTGTGCTTCAGCTGCTTGTTTCATAAGCCCAGGTCTGCCGTGCCCTGGAAGTCAAGTACTGGACTGACCAGGAAGCAATAACGTGGGAAGAGGGTGAAGACCCTGCCCCTCACATCATCTGGGTGGACAGAGTTCATACACATCGTTCTGTGGTAATCACTCACTTACCTGTATCTGGAGGACTTCCTACTGTTGAAAAAGGGTAGATGGGCTATAAATTAATTTCTTTGTCAGTACTTTGACATTGTTTATTATAGCAGGGGACAGAGGAATTTCCTGAGTTCAGAAAGTAATTTATGTTTATATGACAAATGTGAGATGGGCTGAGGAAAGTGACTACAGAAAAAACCATGCTCTCAAAGCCATGTTCTCACTCACACTCAGGTAACACTGCTGTGCACAGGTAACATTGTAGTATGCAAGCACCCTTGCTCTGGAGAGCAGCTGCCTTGCCCTCTCCATTTCCTCAGTTACTCCCCCACAATTCTAGGCAATGCTTCTTGTATATTTTATCAGTCTTGATGGCCTTGTACTGTAAATGTTTTATGTGGAAAGGCACTGCTCTGCCATGGAAGCGGGAAGAACAGGAAGGTGCTTAGCAGAGCTGTCATGCTTCAGAGTCTGGGTGAGTCCAGAATAGAAATCACAGATTGGGCTGAGAGGTGTTGCTGAAATCTTATGCCTTTTTTAACTGCAGTACACCCTGCCTTAAGGGGACAGGAAGTGCAGGCACACCATGCCAGCATCATCCACATGGGAAATTCCTGTGCTAGCACAGAGAGGTGTCTGTAAAGACTGTCCCTATTCCTGTGGCTGCACTGCCACATAAGATGCTGCAAGAAACAAGCATTCCACGCTCAATTCTTGCTCTACACAGAAAATGTTCTCTGTGACAACAAGAGAACCTCCTCCTCTGGCAGGCGTTTCTCAGATTTTTCTGGCCTACTCTCCCATAGTTTAATTTCATTTTCTAATGAAATCATTGTGATGAAATGAGGCAATTGTCCCACATGGGATTTGAATAAGCTAACACATGCTTGCTATTAATTAGTTGGGTTTCAGTTCTTGATTTCAAACTATTAAAATAATTAAGTTTGTATGAAGGCTTAATCACAGAAAGTAGCTGAATCTTACAGTAATGTCAGTGAGAGTCCCAGTGGGGAACATGTTCCCGGTTAGCCGCTTCCAAAGTTTGCTTCTGGTGACCTGCTCATAAGGTCTCATTGGTCTGCAGTGAAAGCAGAGTGAAACCAATTAGGACTGCAGAAGTCTGGCACATAGTTGGGGCCAGCTTAGGGAGTTTTTTCTCATTATGGTTTGTTAGAGAATCTTTCCCTCTGGCCAGCTATTGAAAAATGGTTTATTCACTTTTGGCAGGAGCTGAAATTCAAGCCACATACTCATGCCCATACTGCATAAATTTGAACATCTGAAGTCAAGAGTGTGATTAAAAGTAGTGCTGAACCCTTGTCTAAAGGAACATGGAAAGCTATGAAGATGACCCAAATCTGAGTAGGGCAAAAAGTGACTGTACCTCATGCTGAGCTATGACAGTGGCCAAGTCAGGAGTGCTGATGGGGGAACTTTTTCCTGCTCAAAACCATCTCTTACTCTGTTTCTGCAGGGAGATCTGTGCCTGGAAAAATTGTGCATTTTAAAATACTTCAAGAGGCTTTTCCTGTTTTGCACCAGCTCAGAGAGTGCATGTATGCAATGTAAACATGCTACATTGAATACAGAATCTCTTTGCCCAGGAAAGCAGAGTTATTAATCAGCCTGGATGAAAATTGTTTTCCCTGGCTTTCTCTGAGTTCCACCATGACTAACAACTTCGTGACTTAGGAGACCAGCTGTCTCAGCTCCAGTTGCATTATATTTTTGTATGTCTAATTGCTTTCCATTTCTAAAAAATACTCCTAAATTTTTGGCTTAGCTGTAATAAAAACATAGCTTCACAAGTCAGGGTGTTCTGAGGACAAAATTTTAACATACAGATATTTCTTCTTTTATTGTCTTTTAAATTTTTTTTAAAATCTTGACTAGAATTTTCCTCCATTTTTGTCTACCCTTCTTAGAGGTACCAAACAAATAAGGCTTTACTGGGGAGAGAAATGAAACCATAGATTACTAAATTGTAGAAAGATGAAAAAAGGTCAGGGGAGTATCTCCTTGCTGCTGCAGGGTTGTCAGTTCACTGTGTAGTAACAACCAAACAATCCAGAAGAGAATCAAAGCAGAAAAGGACCAGAATACAATGTAAAACAATGCTGAAATAAAAATAGTGTAAGTATAAATGCAAAACCTTGCCCTGAACCTTGCTGCACTTTGTGTCTGTTTAAAATGGAGGGGATCTGTAAACAGGCAACAAAAATAATCAGAGTTGGAAAGATGGCTGCAGGTAGAGGTGGCCGTATACCAGGTTCCAAGTCAGGCAAGAGTTGGAATGCAGTGACAGGATAATCCTCAATGGAACAAGGCACTTCAAGATACTTCAGGATGTCTACTCAGGTTTCCTCACCTTTTAAAACCAGAAAGGGACTCTCAATAATACTGAAAGGAAATCTTTTTTACTCAGTAGTTAATTAACCTTTAGTATAAGACAATGTTGGTCTCAGTGATGCAAAACCAAGGCTGGAAGCTTTCCTTACTATGAAGGATCCAATCAGTAGAATAGAATTCTCTTAACCAGTCATTCAGCACACTTTACATACAAAGACTTGATTAGAAGATGTATATTATAATTACTTCTTTACACTGTCAGCGTAAAACTGGTGGCGCAACACTTTAAATTTCATTACCATATACACCTCCACTAAGAAAGTTCCACAGCTTTTTATTTCTATGCAAAGGTAAATATAGGTAAAATCTATATATGCAAAATCTATATAGGCAAAAGTCAGTATAGGTAAAATCTTTGCTGAAAAAGCAGTTTTCAAACTACATCAGAAATATGCAATATAGCTCTTCTTCCAACCATTGGAAGCATAGTAGTGTTGTTTGCTTGATATTTAAGAGCAAGTGCTTAAGGAGATAGAGGTATGGTACCCTGTCAGCTTTTTTGTGGCCACTATGCTTGCTTTATTTAGGGGCTGCTGGAATTGGGTTGTGTTACTTCAAAATGGCTATCCATATATTCTAATGCTGTGCATTTGTAGAAACACAGTCCTGTGCATAGGTAAGGGCTTAAGCAGGTTTCAAAGTTAAATTATCTCAGTTTGCCAGCATTTGGAGAGAACTTTTTTGGTTTTCTGGTATTTCCTATTGATTTTCTTAGGTCCAAACTAAGCTGAACTCTCATGATTTTACAGCCACATGTTCCCGGTTGGGAAAGACAAAAACAGGCTGTACCTACTGGCCTTTGGCCACAGCTTATAGCTTACCTTCCTTCTTGTACTTACAGGTGGTTAAATCTACTTTCAAAGAACCAATCTGCCCAATTTGCTGAATAAATTCTACTCCAAATGAACATGCTGGAGTAATATTTTCAACAGAAAATAGGACTGTTCTGAGTCTATTTCTTAATGTTATTGGTGGTGGGACACAACCTAAATTCACACCTTATATTTCAGAAAACTTCTTATGCACAGAAATGCTGGATTGTTGAGCTTATAATCAAATCCATGTTTCCCAGGTGCCTGGAAAGACAAACAAGTGATATCCTTGTATACTTATGGAACCCATTCTGCTTAGCTTTCGCTTCTTCATCCCCGGAACTGCACTTTTTGGATCTTTCCCCTGTTTCCCTCGTAGCATTGCTTTTTTCCTTTCTTTCTGAGAAGCTGGGCTGAAAATGACTTCATTTACCTCTTTAATTCACAAAATAACTTGACTGATATGATGAAACTCTTCCTATTGCTCTCTGAGGACTTTAAACCAAATCTTCACTTTCCTGGCATTGAGAACAGACAGCAAAAGACGCTTAGACCTGAGATGCTCATAGGTATTGTAACCACCTGGCCCCTGAGCCAAACCTGTTGTCAGCCCTGGGTTGGGAGACCCAGATAGACTGCAGAGGTCTGGTGACAGGGGAGCTGAATAGGAGATACTGTGAAAAAGATTTCTGCTGTGACTTCAGCAGGGAGGAGGTCAGGCTTTCCTCACTTTGAGAGTGTGCAATGGGAGATGCTTTTCATGGCAAGCTCTCCAGCATCCCTTAACTCTTCTGCTAAGAAAGCCTGCCTTTGCTAATCTTTAAGGATCATAAAGGGAATTTATTGTTACATTATGCTTGTTTCTCTCAGACCAAGCATAAGAAACATTAAGGAGGGATTGCCCTGCTAGCTGACAGTTATTAATTTTTTATGAGTGTTTTGAAGTCCAGATCATGTGTTTATATTCTCAGGCTGTATTATATTTTCCAATTTTTTGAGCTCTTCTCATGTTTTATCAGAAGGGTTTCCTCTTAAGCTAAGCCATTAATCAGTCATGAAAGAATTATCATGGCACAGCAGCTGTGCAGCTCATTGCAACATCTAAGGCAGGCACCGAAAGGTTTTTCCCAAAGACCAGCAAAGCTCTGTTTCCTGAAGAAAAAGATGTTACACCTTCAAGTGTTCTGTTGCTCTGCTGGAGTTGACTCTTGCCACAGCTTGGATATTCACAGCTATCCACAGCTTGGACAGCTCATCCCAAGAGTGCTGTTCTCCCTATAACTTCAATGAAAGACATTTAAATGTATTATGATAATAGCAGTATCTGATCATCTGCTGCCGACAGAGCTGCAGGGTTTAGCAGAGCAAAAAGGGTGGCTTCAAAGAGCTCTAACTGTGAGGCAAATCATAACTCTGGGAGGATAAATTCTATGCACAAAATCCGTGTGTTATCAAAAGACGCTGCTCTCACCTGTGCTGAGCAGCCTTCAGGAGAACAGGGATGTGGTTTGCTTTGTCACTTGAGCAACTTGAGCTGAAGCAGTATGCTGACCTTCCAGCCACTGTCCAGCAGAGGACAGGGGCAAGCTGTGCAGTTTTATAACTATTTTAGGCAGTCCATCGGTGCCTGCCAGCAGGGACCATGTAGCCAGGAGTGAAAGCCCTGCACAATTGGGCTACAAAGCAACAAAGGCAAAGGCGCATGTACAGGGAGGTGTCTGCCAGATGAAAATATTAGGGTCTGGCTAAGGCCTGGCCCAGAAGCAGTTTTGAAGCACTTAGGTCCTCTTCATGTTCTGATGAGAGAGCAGACCAGGCACTTTTTCATCTCTTTGGGACCAGCTATGAAATCAAGACTCTTGCAGAAGGTGAAAATACCACCAGGATTTCACAAGGATATTTTTGGCATGCAACAGACAGTGGTGGATCGTGCAGATTTCCTGTGCAAGTCCCTCACAAGCAAGCTGTGGTATGGTGGGAGATAGGGGATGAACAGTGCTAGAGGCTGCCACATCCTGTTTGTATTCTGTTTGTGAGAAATGTTGCCTACATTGCTAAGAAAGGTAGTCCAGTCTGCACCACTGCTGGGAGAAGGCAGTCAACAGCTCTTCTCATAAACCTTGGTGATGACAGCTGCTTTTCACCCAGTAAGTCTGTGCATGTAATCTGAACCAAAAATGGACTTGCACTTAGCACAGTTTTAACAGGAATCATATCTAGCTCATTACAGTTGCTGTGGCTAATAACCACTGACAGATGTCTAAATAAAACCAGGAAACAGCAACACAGCAGAGGAGTGGGTGGTGCCTGTGCTCCTCTCAGTGACCAAGTTCTGTGTGTCACTTCAGTGATGGGGACTGAGCCTGTGCTGTGATTATAGATAGCACACCTCTATTTCTGTTTTGAAGTATCTCCATATGGGAGTGAAGAGATACTGAAAGCTACCCTAGATTCTCCAGTCTGTTGCTGGCATTGCTCCCAGAATGCAGCCTGCTGAAACTTTGAATTTACCATTGCAGAAATGTTGGAGGGATGGCTTGTGAAAGAATGAACAATCTTTATTTCCCAATTTAAAAAATACATGTAATGTTTCTTGCTGCTAGAACTGAGTATAATGAAGAGACAAAACTGAAATAATAGAAGATATTTTTGACATGCTGATGTGCTTAGCCTTAGTCATCTGCCTTTAGTGTTTATGCACTAGGCTTCGAGAGGCAAAGAAATAATAGAAAATGTAGGAAATGGAAATGCAGAAGTAAATAAAAAATCAGTCATGAGGATAATCTCCCATGCTTTTTCTCAATTTTTTGCCGATGTCTGTAAATTCTACTCATACTGAGATAAGCTAATTGGAAAAAGAGAACTGTGAGCTTGAAGATTCACAAAAGACTGTTTCAAAATATGTCCCTTGATTATAAAAGTTTCATTTCTTCAGTTGCTTGGTGACATAAATCAGGCTTAGAGAAAAAAAAGACATGGAATTCATGCAACTTCCCACATTTCAAATTGTAGTTTGATTGCTGTGTTTATAATCTGTGTTAATAGTCTAAATCACTGATAAAGAGGACAAGCTACATAATATGGAATAATTCACAGTGTGCATTTTCACAGTGCACACCTTGAAAATCTGTGTGGACAATTTCAAAGCACTTAATGAACAAAGGTTCTTGACTTTAGTCAGCTTTAATGAACTCTCTTTTATTAAAACACTGATTAGTCCTGCTCTAGTGGTAGGCGATAACTTGAAAAAGGCAGCTAGACCTTGAGGCATGAAAAGATCTGGAAAATCACATTGGAGCCTAGACCTAGGAGAAAACTCTAATTGGCTAGATTGCATCCTATCAGATCAATTATCATCAGAGGTGTAATAAGAGTGCTGTCTGTTTCACACTACAAATGCCTTCAAGAGCCAATTGGAAAGTGCTGCCAGATGTGCGCACTGCAATTGTGCACACTTTTTCTAATTTACTGGTGGAATGGCTTTGAATAATGGTAGAGAACCCTACTGCCTAGTGATGCATGCAGCACATTTAAATTAGTTTTGTTAACTAACTCTCAGCCTTCTGTATGATTCGTACTTGCTGTAGAGGCTGGCAAAGAAACCATCATCTTTCCAACAAATTAGCTTTGGACAGCTTTCGTCAGTTTTTAATGACAATGTGTGCCTTGAAGGGCTTTGCATCATTCTGCTGGACTATAGAAATAGAAGGAGGCAGCAAAGTGAAAAATGTGGTTATTTTGATATATAATCTCTGAATATGGTTGGGGTTTTTTTATCAGCTAAGACAAAGAAAGATGATCAGGAGTATTGGAAATGCCAGTCCAGTGGCACATAGGTGAAGGCTCTTATCAAAATTTAAATGTTAATCAGTGTCTGTGTTTTCTAGGGCTTGCAACTCTGAGAACCTAGGCAGAAAAGGAAGCTTAGTCACCTTTTCTCTGTATGCAGAATCCCTTTCCTTCTTGCATTGCTGGTCACCTTGCAACTAGGCAAGCTAAACCTAACAGTGTTTGTGTCACATCTATTCCAGCTATTCAGTACTTGAATGCGAAGAAGAGCACCTGAAAGCCTTAACTATCACTTTTTAGTGTGCCTAAGTGACCGTGAAGTTAATGGCTACCTGTAACTTGTCATAGGTCATAAGAGTCCTTGAAGACTGAATTCTGTTCCACATAATGCATAAGGAAGAGATGATCCAGCCACAAAAGTTGTGGTGAGTAGCACATGGCCTGTAGTTGCTAAAAATTTTGGTTTCAATGATTAGCCTGGCATTGAATACCAATAGTACTTCAAGGTCTCTCAATTTTTGGAAGTTATATGCTTTGTCCAGCCCTAGGACTTTCAACCATTATGCCAAATCCTGTATGTGTATGTAGTGTCCTCCAACCATTTGCTGTCTGTGAGTCTCACAGAGGAACAAAAACTGAAATATGTGTGGAAAGCCACAGTGGAAGCCATATAGATTAGGGCTTTTTTTTCTTGTCTAATGGGGTCTGAAAAGTGCTCTAATGTTTCTGGATTTAAGGAGAAAATAACTGACAACAGAATTTTTTCTGTTAGAGCTAAATCTCAACCTTTTGGTTTGTTCCAGTACACCTACAGCTGAAAGAGGTAACATTGCATGTGCCAAGAGAGCTGTGTCAATACTCATCTCTGGGAGGGAAAGAAAATGTCCTTGTTGGATCTTTGACAATTTAGTTCTTTCACAAAAATTGAGTTCCTGGTAATTATAGACCAGTCAGCCTGACCTCAGTACCTGGAAAAATAATGGAATAGTTTATATTAAGTGCCATCACACAGAATTTGCAGGATGGCCAGGGAATCAGACCCAGTCAGCATGGATTTAGGAGGGGTAGGACCTGGTCACCTTTTATGACCAGATAACCCACCTAGTGGATGCAGGGAAGGCTGTAGATGTTGTTTATTTGGATTTCAGCAAGGCCTTTGACACTGTGTCCCAGAGCACACTCCTGGGAAAGCTGGCAGCCCAGGGCTTGGACAGGAGCACCCCTTGCTGGATTGGGAACTGGCTGCATGGCTGGGCCCAGAGAGTGCTGGTGAATGGTGCTGCATCCAGCTGGGGCCAGTCACCAGGGGTGTCCCTCAGGGGTCTGTGCTGGGGCCAGTTCTGTTCAATATTTTTATTGATGATATGGATGAGGGTATTGAGTCTTTCATTAGCAAATCTGCAGATGACACTAAGCTGGGAGCATGTGTTAGAGTCTGTTAGAGGGGCGGAGGGCTTTGCAGAGAGACTTGGAACGGCTGGATGGATGGGCAGAATCTAATGGAATTAAGTTCAATAAGGCCAAGTGCCGAGCCCTGCACTTTGGCCACAATAACCCCCTGCAGCATTATAGGCTGGGGATGGTGTGGCTGGACAGGGCCCAGGCAGAAAGGGACCTGGGGGTGCTGGTCCACAGCCGGCTGGACATGAGCCAGCAGTGTGCCCTGGTGCCAAGAAGGGCAATGGCTCCTGGCCTGTGTCAGGAATGGTGTGGCCAGCAGGAGCAGGGAGGTCATTCTGCCCCTGTACTGGCACTGGTGAGGCCACACCTTGAGTGCTGTGTCCAGTTCTGACCCCTCACTTTAGGAGGGATGCTGAGATGCTTGAGCGTGTCCAGAGGAGGCAACGAGGCTGGTGAGGGGCTTGGAACACAAGCCATATGAGGAACAACTGAGGGAGCTGGGGTTGTTCAGCCTGGAGAAAAGGAGACTCAGAGGTGACCTTATCACCCTCTGGAACTTCCTGAAGGATGGCTGAGGTGAGCTGGGGGTCGGTCTCTTTCTCTGGGCAACAACAGACAGAACAAGAGGACACAGTCTCAAGCTGTGCCAAGAGAGATACAGGCTAGAATTAACAAGGAAGTTTTTCCCAGAAAGAGTGGTCAAATACTGGAATCATCTACCCAGGGAGGTGGTGGAGTCACCATCCCTCGATGTGTTTAAAAGAAGACTAGATGTGGCACTTGGTGCCATGATCTAGTTGAGGTGTTAGAACATGGGTTGGACTCAATGATCTTAAAGGTCTCTTCCAACCTAGAAATTCTGTGATTCTGTGAAATCAATGTGGTTGATTTCTCATTTCACTCCCCTTTATATTCCCCTTCTACTTTAGAAGTTACAAGGCTGTGTAAAGACTTGGATTTTCTCTCTTTGGTAAATTGCTATTTACACAATCTGGTTGAATCAGGAGAAAAACAGCAATCCTAATTATCTGTCTGAGCCACCTATTCAGGCTAAAAAAAAGTTTTAGCTTCACTGAGAAGTGATTAATACTTAATATACTTAAGTAACTTGGGAGCTCTCCAAGCTCTACATTTGCAAAGGTCTGAGAGATGCTTGCCTTTTCTGTTATTTTACAAACTTCTGAGAAGGTGCTACTTCTTCCATTCTTTTCCCTAACACAGAAAAAAGGCAGATCCAACCATACTAAGACTGAAAAAACTTAACTGAGAGGCATGGGCTGGATTCTGAGAAAATAAAACTGTTGTCTGTTGCATACAAGGACATACTCAGAAAATGTTTGGGTGGCAATTTACAAAATCAGATCCAAGAAGGTATCGAGACACTGGACACCTATATCGTACATCCCCTCCCACAGAAAAATTATGAATCTGGATTAGAAGCAAGATGAGCTAGTAGAAATCAGCCCTGGTAATGGACTGCAAGCACTTGCAGAATATAGTGGTAAAACAGGATCTGAAGAACCAAAGTACTACTGGGTTATTTGGTGATTGTGGTCTTGGTTTTTTCATTTGTTTGTCCAGCTCCAGAGTTTGTGTATGATGTGAACAAGTTCTGTGGACTCTGTCTCTGATGTTCAGAAATATTCAGGTTTTGGTCTATCATTGATAATATCTCTAATCTAATCTGTATGTGAGAACAAGGATCTAAATACTTCAAGATTTTCTATCACAAAAAAAAAAAAAAAAATAAGGGAAGCTGAGGTAACAATTCTTCTTCTCTCACAGACTGATGAGAAAATTATGAGGCACTTGGATTCTCTAGTAACAGAAGACATATGACTTCCTGAGGATGCCTAAAGGGGTATTTAGAGGTACCAGTACTCCCAAGACTCCTAGGACCAGGACTCCCAAAATTTCCTGCTTAGATGGATCACTTTTTATCAGTTTACCATTTCAAGCGCCTGCTCATATGTTATCTTTTAAAAAACACTACAAAGTGTGACTGGACAGCAAGGTAGGTTTTATATCTGCACAGGAGATCCCCAACTATTTCTTTAGGGAGTAAATCTCATGTTTCTGACCTCACCTTACTTGACTTCTTTGCTTCAGAATTGCCCTGCTCCTTGTCTAATCATGTGCAAACTATTGGAGGAAAGTGAGATTTTCATAGTATCGGAATACTGTTTTACGAGGAGTGAAGATTCTGTTCATGAAAACACAGTGACTGAAGACAGTGTGTGTCCTACAACTCTGCACTTCACTGGCATTTTCTCATGTTTTTGTGTCGCTCCAAAATTGTAGGCTTATGTTTGCATCATCTGTATCCAACTGACTGTACTGCACTGGTGAGTGGTTCTCAAGCTTCTAGCATAAACTCCAGGAGCATGCTGTAATCCTAACCCATTTGTGGGGCTAACTAGTAAATAGTTTCAGTGTTATTCTCCGTTGTCAGATCAAATCCACTAAAACTGGAAGACAGGCAGGATATTGCCCTTACTTTCTCTTTCAGAAGCCTCAGCTACTAGAAAATATTAATGACCTTGGTTTGCTCCTCTGACCAAACTTAGGTTGCAGGCTTTCTGACTGTGAAGGGTGAAATATGTGCATTTAGGAGATTCTGCATTTCTCCGGTTGTTCCCTCTGGTCAAGGGAACATGGTAGTCAGCTGAATCCTGCAGAAGATTTTTTTGAGAAATCCTTGCCAATTCAGCTGCTCTAGCCATTAATAGCTGGATAGTTGTCATAAGGCAACAAGGAGTTGAATAGAAAATCTTGAGCTCTTTTTCACGCTCTACAAGCAATCATCTGAGAAAGACAAAATGATGAAAGTTTCTTTTCCTGGGTGAAGCTTTAAACATTCACTATCAAAAAGACAGTGAAAACTTTTTATCTTGGTGCATACTTTCTAGATTATCTTTAAGGCAAAGATCTTTTTGAATGTTGTCAATCGAAAGAGTGGGGTATTAGTCTACAGACATTACTTATTAGATTGCACAGAGTGCACCTGGATTTGATCATACAGATTACATTTAATCATACGGATTATTTGGATCTATTAAATAAAAGAAACTCAAAATATTTTGAAATTGATGTTTTGTCAAACTTTCTAAAAGGAGAGAAGTTTCATTTCAGGAATTCTTTCCCCAAAGTCAGCTGCTTTGTGTGTTAAATTATTTTATTTCATCTCATCCATTCTGTAGCAGCCTTTCTTGTATGACTTCTCTTTGTGGTGATAGTGATGTTGCCAGTACAATGTGCCCCCACTCCTTTGTCCAGTCCTGGGAGCTTCCCCTCTAGCTTCCACGTAGAAATTTTGGCTGCTCCTCTATGCTCCTGAAGTACCATAAGATATGGAGCTGCTGCTTTTGGATGTGATGTCCCAAAGCCATTGTTCTGCGTACAGAGATTTATGTTTGACCGAGCTGATGCACACTCCTTTGATGACCCAGAAAAGAAGCCCATAGTAGGTTTGGAAAGGAGGAAAGTCACAGTATTAATTCACAGAAATTGCAGACATTGAATTGACTGGAGCTTTCTCTGATACCATAAGTTATGTGGAATTGTAATTTATCTTTTGACTTGAGTCTTCAGCAGCATTTCATCTGTCATAAGTTTCAAATATGGAACAGGCTTTACATTCCTCTTCTAATTTTTTTTCCCAGTCTTAGGTTTCTGCAGTTTTACGTGGACCTGCTGCAGCTGCTGTCCTGTACTTGGAAGTAATTTCCCACAGTTAATTTATAGGTGTCAAATACTTGCTGTTTAAGTCAGCGTATAACCCTTCTTTATTGGCAGTGACAAGTGAGTGCACACAAATTATCCCATTAACCTCAATAAAGCATCACTTCAATGACACTAATTTTAGCAGGGGCAGATGGAAAATTTTTTATTTTTGAATTTAAGGCGAAGTGCCTCAGATTTTCAACTTGCTTTTATCTCTTGTTTCTGAGGGAATTTTGGAGGGTAAAATAGTTCTAAAGGATATTTATTTCAAAGAGCAGCCATACAGTGAGTTGTGTCATTATATTACAGTCTGCTTCAGGAATCTTTGGGACACAGTAGTAGTGTTTCTTCCATTACTTAACAGCTCCTTATAGAACCATTCAAAATTAGAACTTATATTAAAAAATAATCCTTTCATGCAGGTTTTGGAGAAGTCTTTTAACTCAAAATATTCCACTGACGTTTTTAATCCAAATTGAGCCTTTATTCCAGTACACTTAAAGCAAAATGAAATGTTCTCCCCTTACATTCTACCTGTTCTCACTTCTTCCGCTGGAAATGAGCTATCCTTCCTTGCACAAAACCAATTTTCTGTCCTGAGTGCATCTGCAGTACTGGTAAAGCTGGTTGTTACATCGCCATCTAGTGATTTAAAATCATTGCAAAACTTACCTGAAGATGTTTCACAAGCGGCCAAGTCACAGCGTTGAAGACCCTCACTTACCTGCAGTGCAGTTGCCTGTCATTACACATGGAATGTCTAACCAAAATGAGTGATTTCCTAGAATTAGAAAAATTAATATTTTCTCTGCTGTCAGGGTATTTTTATAATAATTGGATGCAAGTGGAGGGCAGAAATATGTCAAAAAGCCTTGACTACAAAGCTAAAAAAAGTTCCAATGTATCATTTTAAAGAAGTATTGATTTGGTGTACTGGAGCATAGTAACACTAACTGGAAATTACCTCTGCATTTTCAAGTTAGAGGCCTCCTCGATTCTGTTTGATTTTTAACACAATCTGTATTATCTGGCTTTGTATTCTATTCTTGTGTTGAATGCTTATATTCAGCAACAGTTAAGATAGCATGGGAAACAAATATACAGTATGCTTAAAAAAAAAAAAAAAAAAAAGAATTGCCGGGCCAGAACAAGTTTGCTTTTTTTGTTTGCCAGTTGCAAAGTGAGCAACAGGGATGGTCACGTACACATGGTCGTCACATTTGTAAAGGTGGACGAAATACTGCAGAAGCCCAGGTGCTTTTGATTTAGATGTGGTAGAACAGGTTGATAGGATGTTTTGAGGGCATTTCTTTGCTGAATGCTTCAAAAAAAGCAACAGGTGTTAAGCATATCTCATTTCCTGCTTTTATTATTCACAGATGTACTGAATGGGCAAGGACATAATTTCTAATCAGAGATACCCACAGCCCTTTTAGTTCTTGCAACAGGGTAACTTCTTACTCTTCATATCTCTCAGTGTTCTGTATCTCTTTATGTGTTGTAGGTGCCATTTTCACTTGGAGGTGCCAACAGTGGTAGTTTTGTCAGCCTGTGGATAGCACAGAGGCTTTTGCTAAGATAATGCCCAAAAAAATTGTGTCTGAAAGAAGCAAGATGGATGTGCCAGCCCTTCATTATTTCTCAGAAGTCTCCTTTGTAGGGGTAGCTCTGTTAGCTACAAATCTGTATAAGTACCAGTGGCTGAAATATCCTTCCTCATGAGTGTTAAGATAAGGTGCACCCATTTAAAGTATCTTTTCTTTGGATGCAGCAGAGGGCAAGATGGGCAATACTGCTTTCTGGCAGTATTATAGAGAGGGATTCCTCTACCATTGGCATTGGGCTCCCAGGAGCAACAAGTAAGAGTTGAAATATGAGTTCCTCTGTTTTCAGGCTGAATTCTTGGCACTGGTAGTAAGTTAACTGCTCAACCCCCACCATCTCTCACTCCTAGTCCTGTATTTAGTGCATTTTCCTATTTAGTCACTTTTGAAATGATCCTTAGGGTACAGTTTGGGTTTAGCAGAGAGAAAGTTTCTTGCAGTGCTAGAAGATAAGATTTACATGTAGTTGACTGCCTTTTAAATTTGATGTGTATTTTCATGGAGCCAGAACTGCTTCTGAAAGCTTTCTTTACACAAATATATTCCTCATCTTTGAGATAATCATTATGTATCTTAGTTCACTAGATTTGCATCCTCCTTGTTTGCATAGGCATGTAATCTGATTTTCAAACTGAAATACTGGATTCTATATCTGCTCGTATAAGTGGTGGGGGAAACACTGTTTGCAAAATAGAGACATGTGAAAGAATTTTTGGAAAGAAAAATTGGTATAAATATCTTCTTTTTACAAGGTGGGAAAAGGGAGCTAATGGCCCTAAAAAAGTAATTTTATGATGCTCCCTTGCAAGCCAGAAAGAAAGGCAGAAAATAAGTTATCAAATACTGAGGTGTTATTGCTAGAGAACATAAGAAAGGGATCATCACAAGCCATCTGGAAATTTAAATCTGGAGGTCCTTCTGTCCTGAGCAGTCTATCAGCTGTTTCCATGTCCTTTCAGTGAAGTATAAGGGAAGTCTCCACTCCCTTGAGCACTAAAATTACTCTGTAAATCACACACATCCCCATATGCTAAGACAATTTGTCCCTAAGAGAACAGAAGCTTTAAAATGCAAGAATTAATTTTCTTTTTATTTTATGTCTCTGCAAGGCTTATTACTGATAATCTGACTGCACTGGTGACTTGTAATACTGTGTGGGAGTCATCAATTTACCTCAAAACACACTGAGTAGAGAACAGAGACAGTTTTTTGTTCCTTGGGCTCTATAATGGATTTAGAACTATGCTACGTGACTTTATTACTTTGTCTTCAGGTATAAATATCACCATAAATTGGGCTATGCATATATAGATTTAGTTCATCCTCACATGAGAAATTAGGAAGTTATCCTGACTTTAAATACTGTTAATGCTAGAAAGATATTGACAGAGTTTGATGGTCAGCATGATGGTCACAGACAGTAGAAAACACTAATGACCTGCAGTCTTTCTAGAGATGACCTGATTTTTACTATGACAGTACAAGGACCTGCAGATCAGCTCAACTGAAGATTACTTTTCTGTCTGAAAAGAGCATTTCTTCCCTGTTCAGAGCCAGGACTGAGGACAACTCTTGTCTTCATTTTACTCTCCACTGAAGCTCATTAATCTTTTGTCTGTTGTTGCTGTCTTTCCTCAGCTGTGTATTTTGGATTCTTTCTTTCCTGTTGCCCTATAAAATCAATAGGTCTCTGTACTGGCTACTGTCCATGAATTATATAACAAGGACTCATGGATCTGTTCAAAATTTCTTCAAAAATAACAGATAGTTTCATAGAGGCATAGAATCAAAGAATCATTTAGGTTGGGAAAGACCTTTGAGATCATTGAATCCAAGCATTAAACGAACACTGCTAATTTCACCACTAAACCATGTCCCTCAATGTCATATCTGCATGTCTTTCAAATGCCTCCAGGTAGCTCCACCACCTCCCTGGGCAACCTATTAACTATTGATTAACTATTAATTAACTATTAATTAACTATTCTTTCAGTGAAGAAATCTCTCCTGGTATTCAAACTGTGTCTCCCGTGGTGCACCTTGAGCCTATTTCTATTTGTCCTCTCAATAATTCTGTGGTAGAAGAGGCCAAACCCACCTGGCCACAGTTCTTTCAGCCAGTTGTAGAGAGTGATAAAGACTTCCCTGAGCCTCCTTTTATCCAGACTAAATACCCCCCACTACCTCAGCCAATTCTCACAAGACTTGAGTTCTAGACTTTTTCCAGATGCTTAATTGATCTTCTTTTGACATGATCCAGCAGGTCTTTGTGCTTCTCACAGCACTATTAATGTTTAAAAATGCAGAACACTTGAGTCTTTTCCTGGTTTTGAGGCATTCCTAAAGCCTGTGGAATGATTTCTGTAGTAGTTCTCCAGCACCGAATAATATGTTTGCCCAGCCTTTTTTAGAAAAACAGATTGGTGTTTGGCAGCATTATTTTGCCCTCTCTTTTTCACAAATCTTTTCAAATCTTTTAAAGCTCTAAAGAGATGACTTGAGAACTGACCCTGCAGTCAAATTTAGATGGAGTTGGCCTGTGTGGTTTTAAAAGCTGTTGCAAGGCAGGGATGGAACACATTTTATTTTCTTTGGAATCCCTGCTAAAAATGAAGAGTATTTATGGTCCTGTGTTGTTGTACAAAAGCAAATTTGTAATTATTCTTCATTGTCTACATGGAAATGTTCTAGCAGATCTTCGTATGTCTAAGCCAACATCAGATTGACCCTTCCTGCATTTCAAGATCCTGTTAGGGAAAGAAATATCTTATTTTCTGGTGCTGAAATTGGTATTCATATCAAACCTTTGAACTTATTCTCCTTATAAGGTATGTGGTATTAGCTGGAGTAAGACATCACTCTGTAAACAGCTTAAGCTCAAAGGAATGAAGAAATAAACAGAAATAAATGCCTTCTTCTCCCAAAAAGGTAAAGAAGCATCTTTATTGAGTGATTTTCTGATCATCAAATAAAACCAAATTGTTGCATGATCTCTAATGAGGCCTCATTCTACAGAAGTAGCAGTGCCTTTAAAGTATTGATGACCTTTGCTATGCTGTTAATTTCACCTGAGACTGTAAGCAAAATTTTAAAAAGGTCCATCCATGATGGATAGCTCTGTCCTGAGCAGTTCCACTCAGTAGTCTAGTAACCATTGGACATTTTGCCTTTGTGTACATTGGATCATGATGCATGAAGGTGATTCTTGGAACCTTGCAATGTAAGCACCCAATACATTAATTCTAAGAGGCGTGGATCCCTTCTGCTCCATTGACTATTCCATGAAATTAGCTGTTAAAAGTACACTTTCAGGGCAAGTAACTTTGTATCAGAATGTTCCCTTTGGCCATTTGTAAACCTTAACATTTGTTGGAGTGATCTTGAGTCACTAGGCATGATCAAATACTATAGGAATGTTATTTCCTGTGGTAGGGTGGCTTATTGGCATTGCTTTTGGTTCATATTAAATGAGCATCATGTGTCTCGCCCAACAATGTTGAAATTATTGTAATTTCCCCAAAACTTTGGTTTATCTATTTACAACCATCTGCTATTGATATTTGGAGTTCTTTTTGCTTATGAAACATGGTAACAATGGCATGCAGTGAAGAACTGCTTGCTTCACCATCATATCACAAGAATTTGCAATGCAAAAAATTGTATGTACAGAAACTCATGTACAGAGGCTCCTGTCAGTCAGAATTCCACTGAACATGATCATCTAAAAATGTATATCATAGGGGATGATCTTGTTCAAATGGGCTTTTTTTAGGTATGACAATGTGAAGGGAAGCAGGAGTACTCTTGAGGTCAGGAGAGAAGTCTGTCGCAGAAACTGCTCTCTCCCTCCCTGCTCTTTTTAAATTCCCAATGCATTTTAATTTTCTCTCCAAATGCAAAAATCCATCAGCTTAAGCTGGTGGACTACAGACAGAAGGAAGGTTGAAAAGGGAAAATGGTTGAGAAAAAATAACATGCAACATCTTGGTGTCCCAGGAATTATAATACACAAAAATAGAGAGTAAAGAGGTGCTAGAGTAAAGGGATTTGTAATAAAATGTAGGTAACACCTTAATTAAAAAAAGAAGGCAGAAAGTTTACCTACAATTAGTAAACTGTAAGCAATGCAAATTTGAATTATGATATTATTCTTTAATTACCAGGATTTTGCTACCATTTCTTTAATCAAGGCATTTTTAGTTTAAGTCTAGCAGATGGTATATCTTGTAGTTCACAGTAAGAGACTGGCCATTATCTTGAGCAACCAGCTCTGAAGACATTTGGAGCTAATACAAATGACTAGAGTTTGATTTTCATGTGGGAATTTTTTTGTGTCCAGCCAAGTTGCACCAGTACAATCAGAGAGATCAGTCTGGGTTCCTAAAAAGTTACCTCTGAGTAAAATGAGGTCAGAGCTATAGGGAGAGGTGAAACTCTCATTGGACCAAACGGTTGCCTGTCTGATGCCATCACAGTTGTGACACTCTCTCTGCAATGCTGTGGAAAGTTTGTCTCAGATATCAGATTATCTGTTTGCAAAAGAGATCAAACATGAAATGTGATGGGGAGGTGAAGTCAGAAACCAAAGTGGTATCATCTGCTCTAGTCAGTGCACCTAATTGAACATAATATCACTTTCTGTAAATATTGAGATCACTACATCAGCAGTATTACAAAATGGAATTTAGGGTAGACATACCTAAATGTGTCTCAGCAGTAGCACTTCTCTGGAACTCCTCTGCTGTTCTTCTTCAAGATACATCTTAAAATTTTATTCAGTACAACTGACTGGTAAGTGTAAGTCGTTCATGACAATGGAATCTCAAAATCAGAAAGTTTAGACATTTTGAATTTTCTTAGTTTATGTCACACTGAGGGACTTCCATTGTCTGGTAATTTAAATTTTGCATTGGCCAAGTAATTGCACTTTAACATACACATTGATTTGGTACTCTGTAAGTTTGCTCTCCTTCTGACTCTTCTGGGAGAGCTGCTGTACTGAGATCTCACTTCAAGTCACAGTGGTGCTTGTTAGTACTGTAGGTTTCTCTCAGTTCACAGGAAACTTTTGAGTTCAGAGATCCTTGAAGGGCCCAAGTGTGGGACATCAGTGAGAGTAGTGAGTGGTTCCCTGCTGCCTAGTCCCAAATTAAGCCTGCTGTAGGATCACTGCAGGGCTAAGCACACCCAGTTACCCACTCTGTCCCACCCACTGTCCTCACTGGAGTGCCAGAGCTACAATCCACCCCTGCAGCAGTACCAGCTGCCAGCACAGATTCACTTTTCAGAAGCACTATATTCCAACACGGAAAATTTCTGGTGATTTGCATCTCGTGAGTGGATCTATGCTGAATATGTAAGGAACGAACATAGAGAGACCCTTTGAGCTGGAGTGAAAAAACCTCCCTCTTAAGCTTCTTTTCCCAGGGCAGATGGAGGAGGCCTAGGGTGATTCTGTACATTAACACACAATAGTGAGCTTTGGTCTTTTGCTTCTTGTTCCCCACAGTCATCTCTCCCATGATCTCGCAGCCTGGCAGCTTTCCACAGCAAGAAGAAGGTGAGGCGTGTCCGTAGATGCCCGCGGGCTGTCCCGCAGGCCGCGGCCGGGACATGTGTAGCCAGCAGATGGCATTAGCAGCCCGGGCCGGCTCCAGCAGCCCGGCACGGCCTGGCAGGCCGCGCTCCCGGGCTGCAGGCCGGCCCCGCTGGCACGGACCGGCTCGGACACTGCGGGCGGCTCCCCGGCCTGCTCGCTGCCCGGAGCAGGCTTCGGGGCCGAGCTGGCTTGTGCTGTGCTCAACCCGACCCCTGCTGGCACAGCTGGTACCGCTCCAGGCGTTTTGGAGGGCTCACGACATCTGAAAGTGTCAGCGTGCGAATTTTACAGTTTTAATTGGGGGCCGCTAAGCCGTGGGCTTGGAAAATGACCAAAGGAAGAAGAAGGTTTGCTATCTGTCCACCCCAACGTACATCTGATACAGTCTTTCATAGCACTTTTGAGGCATGTCTCTTCTCAGAATAAGGTCTGGTACCAGTAACTCATACTATTTCTGCTTGCTCAACTGCCGTGGAAAAACTTACCTGACTGCACAGTTTTGCCCACCCCATAAGTTTTGCTCCTTATTCCTTGGTGGACATCAGGGTTCTGATGTGCACCTTGTCAGAACTGGCATTAGCTGCAAAGTTAATGTGGGTTTGCTTATCTTTAGCTTTCAGTGTTTTGCCATATATTCAAAAAAAAAGCAGATGCATAAATACACAAAACCTTCTTACCCACATATTTTAGCCTTTCTTTTTTTTTTTTTTTCATTTTTTTTGAAATTAATTCCTGTTTCCTGACTACCTGTGTGAGTAGCTTCTATCTCTATAATATCTTGAAGCTTGTATCACATTGGCTCTTCACTGCATTATATACTGCTCACATAAATTTTAAAACTGTCTCTGCACAAGTGGATTTGCATAATGTACTTAAGAAGGAGTATGTGGAAATAATGGCATGGGGAAGCAGCAATGCAGCACCTGCTGGAGCGTATAGAGCTTCATGAACTCATGGGCTGACCGTGCCATTTTTTTTTTAAGAGCATGAGTGTTTTTCCACCTAAAATGTCTGGGTGCTAAATCAAATGGGTTCCCAGGCAACCACTGATACCAGCAAGGTTAGGCATCTATGCTTTTAATTGTCTCTACAGGAGGCTATCTCAGTGTTTCCTAGAAGGGTAGAGACAGGCCAGCCATGTCAGGTGTTAATGTAGGCATCACTTATATATGACAGAGTTGTATTAGGCCAGAATATGTGTTTAGTGACCATTAGAAGGAAAATACGGATAGATAATCTCACTGCATGCTGCTCCACAAAGAATTTTGTCTCACATTAGCAAAATTCTACTAGGAAAAAATTAGATCCATGACTTGTAAAGTGAGTCTTTGGGAAAAAGGGGATACTTTAATGTCATCTGAAAAAAGACCAAGCCAAATCCTTCATGTAGCAGATTATGCTTTGGCAAAATTTTGACTGTGTGCTAACTAAATCAATGAATTAGAATTTTCTAAATGTATGGAGGTTTTCTATACTAGAGAACTTTGCAATGGCAGTAAGTGCACTGATGCAGTTAGGTACAGATTTTAAATCCTTTAGTATTTGATTTCTGGACTGAGTCTTTTGGGTGCACTCCATGTTTAAAGCTGCATACTTACAAGGCCTAGAAACTTCTTAAAGTGAAACCTTAAATTCTTACTTGCTGTCACGTAAGAATTTACTTATATCTACAAAATAAAATGGAGCTGTTACCATGAATCTGGTAAAATAAAAAACTCCTTAACCCAATATAGTATTAAGAAGTAGGTATTGTTTCTTTGACCAGATGCACAGGGAGATAGCTCCTCTGAAAGTCGTGCATGAAGAGTGCAGGAAACGTTTTGTTTACATACTATATTTTACCTTCATATACTTTGATTGTCCCAGAATAAACATACATATGATGATAATTTCCTTAAAATCATTAACACATTTTCTCTCCCCTTTACACATGTGGTCTTCTGTCCTGAGGGTCTCTTCAGTGGTGCCTAGTGCTCAGGGACCCCAGTGTTACAGCTGATCTATTAATTTGGCAGGGCACTGGGGCTGGTGAACTTCCAGTTCTCCTTCTCACACAATGGGCATTGAGCAGTTTCATAGGCCAGTGAATAAGCATTGTGTTAGCTCACCAGGTGTAGACAATTTATCATCTAGTAACAGAGTGACAGAAGGCCCATATTGTAACTGAACAGAAACTTCACCTGGAGTGTTGGTATTGGGCTATGCTTGCTGAAGTAAATAAGTACATCACATTCTCAACTCCAGAAATGGGTACTTCAGCCATGTGATTTCTCTGTCATTTGGCATTCTTTGCCCATGAGAGAATTTTTGGTCTCCTCTCAGAGTTTTGAACACTGTCCTAAAAAACAGGCATTACTTGGCCCAAAATAGGAGCTGAGGCAGGTATAAGGACTAACAGGACAGCCAGTGGCTGAGAAGTTTTATTCCAAGCAGCTGGCTGAATGACAGAGTTACATTGGTTGCAAGCCAAAGCACAGTAGCCTTGAAACAGACTCAGGAAGGAGAAGACAGCCTGAAGTGCTGTGAGTAATCTAGATGTGCACCTACACAACCCCTAGCAGCAGTTGCATTGTGCCCATCTGAGACAACTCTGTTTTTCTAAGCTGTATATTTCTGCAGATATTTTATAAGACAAGCCACACAGTCCCCAGCTGGGTTTTTCTTGGAATTATGATGTTGCCACCTCCTGAAATAGCATTTTTTTATCTGCGAGTTTTCTTTTGGTTGCAAAGTAAACAAGTTGAGCTAACACCCAGGATGAAATCAGCAACATTTGGGACCACAAACTTCGTGGGTTTAGGTTTCAGCCAGAGTATATTATTATAACTTTTTACTGTAATTATTTCCCCCTCCAAAACTATGTTGGGCTTCATGCCAGCCAATTTTCTCAATTTTCTCTGCAGAGTTTTGTTTTTCTTTTTTTTGTCTGCAAGAGATTTTCAGAGGTCTGAGAATCTAAGGCAGCTTGTGGATTTCTTCTTGGCTGCTTCTAAACTTCTACTCTGCGACATTCAGATTCCCCTTTCTCTAAGTCTTGCCAGGACATCTTAGAGCCCCCCAAATCACCACATGCCTTGAAAGACATAGCAGAGTTTATCAATTTTCTCTCCAATTTCAGAGCTTTTGAGTTGCATCTCTCCTGTCTTTCACCCTTCCCACACAGCTAGGAAATCTAGAAACTTGTTTTATTTCTCCTTCATGAAAATGGAGCTTCTTATCTACTTCTGTACCTACAGAACCTGTAGTGAACATGATGAAATTCAATTTAATCTCAGGCATTGGTACTATGGCTTCCTTGCTGCTTTGAAAGTGATGAGTTTAAGTTTTCAGTGTTGTCAAAAGTCCCTTAACATGACTGTTGACTTAAATTTGTGGGAATGACCTAATTGAAAAAGGCCTCTGCAAGGACTATGAATCCCTTATTCCTGTTGTTTCCCACTTTTTACACAGTTAAAGTGTTACATAGTGCAAATGACATCAGAGGTTATATTGCACCATGGAAATAAATTTCAGACTCTTACTCCAATGACAATTCTCTTGTTTCTAAGATAAACTCTGGTTTTGCCATTTGCAGTTTCTAGGTTTGCTTTAGTTTCATGTATCCCCATATCATTGTTTTGCAATAGGGAAATACCATTTCATATTATTTCTCCCAATCCATGTTGTATCTAAGATTCTTTAAGGTAGCATGTCTGTAGGGTCCTTGCACAACAGATCTGAGGTCACAAGAGCTTTTTGTGTGTGGCTGAAACTCACGCCTTGTAGGGAGTCTGCAGAGCTTGATGTCAGGTTTATTCAACTGCTATTCAAGAAAAGCACAGAACAGGTGATAGTGCATGGCATTACCTTGCTCATAAAAATGCTGTGAGATCAAGGGCAGACTCTCAAATGTCCTATGACTGAGTCTATTGCAATGCTGGAGAAATATGGGTATTATCTGTGTTATTACAGTTTTGCAGATGGCCAAGAAGTGAAAACAACTTGCCATCTAGCAAATTAGGTCTTGGGGCTAATCAAACAAAACAGTGTTTCCAGCTCTTTAATTTTACCCATGTATGAAGTGATAAATACTCTTTATGTCTGGAAAAAACATTAAACACTTAGGGAAATGCAACACTAAGAAACACAACAACCAATATTGCCCAAGAGTGTCTTTCATCTCATTGCTGTAATCTGCAGCATTTAATGACCAGCTTGACATTATCATAAAAGTTCATCTCTAACTTCTACAGGTCTTTGAAGAAATATTTTCCTCAAAGCAGTAATATATTTGTATTGTTTTTAGACAGTGGATCTGTAAAAAACTGACAGGTATTTTCATTTGATGATAAACTTGTTAACTCTTTTACTATGAATCTGAGTCTGTATAAACTTCCTTCCTGTGTGAAATAGCTTCTCTCTTCTCCTACTTAGGATTCTCAATAGTGAAAGCAGGCTTAAGTTAAGAAAAATGTCTTTATTGTGCACAGAGAAAAGTGATTTTTATGATATGTTAGGCTAACATAGCAAATGTTAATTTGTGTTCAATGTGGTAGTCCTTGATATGTAATAATTGTCTTGTCTCCACTACAACTTTGATAGGTGTGAGTTAAAATCTGATGCATAATGGAGAGGCAGAATCATTTGACCAAAGCACGAATGCTTCGCTCAAGAAACTGCTGTGTAGCAGGGGGCACTGGGGGTGGAAGGTGGGGTGGTAAGCTGGCTTCCTGCTGGAAAAGGAATGTTAGGAGAAGGCATTTTGTGAGCACTTTGATACATTCAGCTTGTTTATTCATGCTGTATGTAGTGTTCCCTGGACAGAAAAGAAACACAGAAAAAAACCTTACCTCCACAATCCCAGCCTAAGCAGCTTGACTCTTCAAGCAAGCAGCTCTTCCCTTGGAAGATTCTCTTTGCTCTCAGAAAGCCTTTTAAGTGGTCTTGCAGTTCTTTGATGCTTGCCACATCCCTCTTGCCCCAACCATCAAAACTCTACATTCCACTGCCTAACTTTTGAAGAACTAAGGGATAGGGGCCTCTAAAACATGTGTATTACAGCATCATCTACCAACTGCTGATCAAGCAATCCTGGGAAACAGTAGAAAATTTAGAAGACAGTCATATTCTGCATTTGTAAAATAGCAAGTGAGTTGGGGTATTCAGAATAGAATATGCTCTGGATGTAGTTGTAATAAACAAAATGAATGGATTGGATATCCCTAGAACACAGGGCTAAAGGAGGGTGAGTGGATTTCAAATAAGGATGAAAAGAAATTTCTTAAAATTTTAAATATTTTATACTGTAATAATAGTGTATAAACCTCAAACTTTCCTCCTAATTGATTGATATAAAATTCCAGAATAGGTAAATTGGAGAAAACTCTAGGAACTCTTTTATCAAAAACAAGTACTTGGAATTAAGATAGGGTTTTTGCATAACTGAATTTCACACTGTTTTGCTGCTTAGGTGAAATATGGATAATAATTTCCTCAGTGTTACATTATTCTTCCCACATACAAATTGCCATAAACAAAGTGAATATACTCAATAAATTACACCTGCTCCACTTGGCATTTTGCCTTTTAAGAGAAGCAAAATGTTTCTCTCTGAAAGATAGATTGCCTTGGACAATGAGCCATAGAAACTGTTTTCAGGTGGAGTTTTCTGACCAGACAAGAACAAAGAGACTGATATTTTGTACTTCAAAGCATGAATTCTGCAAAGCACTGCAAGGTGTAGGTGCCATGGTGTGTAATACTACATGACACCACATCTGGCATCCTGTGTTCCATTTCACAGCAGTAATTCCAGTGTTGTTTTTCTTCCTATGTAAATTAATATCCACACATCAACAGTGTGGGTGAGAACGAAGTTTGATTACTCCATTGTTCCAGGTTGAAATATAGCTCTGAATATATATTTTTGTTATAAAATCTAGAAACGTAAACCAGCATCACCACACTTGTAGGTGTTGAGACAAACTGGGAATTCTCTGCCTGAATAGGTCACGGACTAGGCAGAGGCTAGAACAAAACAACTAACTGAGAACATGTTGCACACAAGAAGTATCAGATTGTACTGAACTCCAAAATATTTTTGGTTTTAAAAAATTTTATTAAAATATTAAATTATTAATAAAATAAAATTTTATTAATAATATAAATTATTATTATTAGTAATAATTTGTATTATTAAAAATCCCTCCATGTGACTTCAACTCTGAAGTCACATGCGGGGATTTTTTTCTGTCCTTCAGTGTGAAAATACCATTTTAACCTAGTTAGTACAGATCACTTGAATTTAACCCAAAATAAAAAAAAAAAATTCTGGCAGTGGCACTAGGAATTTAAAATTCTGGAAGATAAGAAAAAAGAAAGAAAAAGAATTGGAAACAATCTGAAAAACTTCCTAAAGCCTTTCCTGTTTTTTTTTACTTGCAGTCAAACTCATGAAGTATGATTCTCTACATATTTCTTTTTTCAAATAGTTTTTAGAAGTTCAGTTAATCGCTAGTTTATGATAATATTTGTGATAATAAAGCTCCAACAAAAAACTCAGGGGCATGTGGTAGTTTTTCTCCTCTAATTTCTTGTTGAATGTTCACTAAACTATTTCCTTTCTATCTGTGAAGAAAGTATCTGTGAATTATGATGACATCTCTTGGCAAGTGCTGTCTTCAGGATCATGTAGCTGTCAAAATATGTGATGAAGTCAAATGGCTTTAAGGGAGGAAAATGTCATTCATTTGTCATCATGACAAGTGATATACCTCTGTGAGATAGTCTGACATATTAAAGTTTATCCCAAGAATCAAGAAACTAACTTTAATGATTGAACTCCCCCACTTCACAGCTTACCAGCTGTGTCCTTCTTGCTTTCTTTCTTCCTCGCTCTGCACTTTACCCTAGACAATTTTGCTGGTTCTTCAATGTGAGATTTCTACCTCAGACCCTTCCAAACAGCCAAACATATTTCTATTTCCTTGTGGTGAGCCCATCCAGGGCTTCATAATCATCTGCACCTTCCAAAATATTTTTTTTTTTTTTGCCTAAAACTCCCGAAATGCAATCCCTGGCCTTGTTATTCCACCTGCAACTGATGGTAAGGTTTCTGTGTAATGCCCTTGACATATTTTTAAGTTACTGCTAAAGAACTCCAGGCTTATCTCTTTCCTTACCAGACAAGCCCATCTCCCTCACCTTCTTTCCTGGGTCATGCTCTAGGCCCCTAATCACTTTGATAACATTAAATGCTTCAGGACTGAGATCTCTGATGCAGAACTGCAAGACTAGGCAGTTTTGAGAATCTTATCCTCAAACCTGCTACTGGTAGTTTTGTTTTTAGTTTTGTTTGATGAGTTTGAGGAAGACAGAAAAGGAGGTGCTAAGTCTGGGATGCAGATATAGAAAATGAATATTTTCTACAGACAAAAAAGTTGATTGTATGAATAGAGGTGAAAAGGTGATGTGCTCCTTAGTAAAATGTCTGTTTGTTGTGCTAACAGTTAAGGTAGGTGGAAATGTTAGTTTTGCTTGAAACTCCTTGCTGTCTGCCAGTGTTTCCCAGTGGGACTGTGTTTTGTTTCAGAGATGTTGCACGAATTTTAAGGGATTGCTAACAGCAGCTACATGTATAGGAATACTGCCTTTCTTTGCTGCCTGTAGTATTCCCTGCTGGTGTGCTTTGATCTGGGTCTCGCCTCTTTACACACTGAAGCTGTAGTTTGGAAAGAAAATAACATTAAAAAACTTTCCATTGAGCTATTTCTCTGTATTCTTGCAAATCGAGTAGACGATAGCAGTAAATAACAGCATCTTTGTCATGTGCAGAACATGACTGACATTCTTGCTTGTGTATCGAAGGAAGAACAAAAGTTCATCACCCCCATGCTCTGCTACTGTGATCAACCAGTCTGTGCACCTCAGCCCATCAAGCAGTAGCATCCTCATGCGTCTGCTGAGATCAAGTGTCGGAGTTCAGACTCCAGAGATGCGGTAGTATAAAATTAAAGTTATAAGAGCAAACAGCCAGGAGAAATGGAAGGATGTATTTGCAGGCACACAGGTTGTTTGTAGTAAAGTTAACATATAGAGACAGTGTTCTAAGTACACTTTCTTCCCACTTAAGGTCCTTAAAATTTTGGGTTGTATTCAGTGCTTAACACAACTACACAGAGTCTAACAGGATTACACCAGAAAAGTTTTCCTAGAGAAGGGGGTAATTGATAAAAAATGTGTTGATAAAAAATGTGTTCATTCAACTTTATAGTTTACTGCCTGCAAAACACCTTGAGTTCCTCCAGTGGGGGTACCTGTATTGGAGCAATATATTGTCATTTACTACACTCTGGGGAAAACTGTAATTCAGGAGAAAGCTGAGCACTACCTGCCACAGTATCACAGCTTACAGCAGCTGAATTTTTGTTCCTATCTCCAGCAGCACTTGCATGGTAACTTCTATGTTCAGTTTTTCTCTTATCCACCACTTTGGCAGCAGAGCAAGACATCTCAAGTAAAATTGAATGTGAATGATGCATCTAAGTACTGGGTCTTTCTTCCACAGTTACTTAGTAGGTGTTAAGTACTGCAGTAGCATGGGTTCAGCAACGTCTTCAAGACCACCTGGGTCTCGATATGTTTCTGTGCTTAAATGTGCCTGAGCCACAAGAATTTTTCACTAGAGGTAGGTATGAGTACAAGCAATTGCAAAGAAAGAGAGGTTGTAAATCTGCAGTTTGCCACACAGAAAGATTAATTGCCTTTTGCAGCTCTTTCTATTGGTAAAACATCTGCTTGAATTATCCTGATATCAGAAATTTGCTTGGATGGGGGACTTTCTCTCTGCATACAATGAGCTGGACCAACTGCAACCCTTGGAGATCTGGTAAGGTAGAGGCAGCTTGATCCATACGGATCTTTCTTATATGAAACCCTGAAACTATTATTCAAAAAAAGAATGTGCCAATCCACCTGTAAAGCACCAGGTCAGTTGGCAGCAATCTCAGCCTTTGTGAGTGATGGCTGCAAATTCTGGCTAGGTGTGGAGAGTGCTCATTCGTGATAGAAGGCTTGTGTTGCAATGAGAACACCACAAAGCTGTGCTTGTGGCCACCAAGGGCTGGAGGATTTCAGAGGCAGAGTCTTGATCTGCTGTGCTTGTATGCTGTGGCAGGCAACAGTTTTGAAGGAAGGAAAAGTGATGGCTGTGGGAAGGAGAAAAGGTGGGAGATGGAGTTATCCCTAACATGAAAGTGTGCAGAACAGGGGCAGCTTGTGGAAACAGGGTTGACAGGGCAAGTGTTTAGGATAAGGGCTTGACTTAGTCCTACAACTAAAATACAAAATAAAGATTTTACCTTTATTATGGAGGACAAAAATCTGCAGGAGGAAGATATGGAAACTGACAGATGCAAGGGATTGATCTGAGAGATGAATGATAAAGGCAAGTGTAATGAGGGAGTTAACATATTCAAGGCCTGTTATACACACTGCTGCCCTTGAAAGGGGGTGTTGGGACTAGATTCTCTTTAGGGTCTATTCCAACCCCTTAATCTTCTATGATTTTAAGATTTTAATAGTCTGGCAGAGGCACTGAATCAGGGATCCCCCAAGGCAGGGATACCTTGAAGTGCAGAGCACATACAAGGGCGGGAGGAGGTTCTGGTAAGGGCTTGCTTCAGCCTGTTGAGTCCCACAGGATTCCATAGCAGTTGTAGGAAATTTACTACTGACATAGGTTTGGAAAAAATAATGAGTGTTTGCAAAAGCTATGAGGTGGCCTGCGGCACTGCATTGTACCCAAAACTGTCTGCACTCTACCCTCTCCTCCCCCTCAAAATGGGATTTATTACAAGTTTGCTGTTGTCCCTTTATGCTGTAGGAATCTTACCTTTAACAGATTAGTAACATTGTGTACAAAGAGGCAAAGCACACTCAGAAAAAATAAGTATAGTGTGTTGTCTGTTCAAGTATTACAGCTGTAAAGGTCAAAGAGATTTCACAGGTTTATGTTGAACACATACTTGTTTAGAGTTTTACTAGCTTTTATTAGTTTACTAGCTAGAGTTTTCACATTCAGAAATAGGAAAAATCCAAAACCTTCTATGTTCCTGCACAACCCTTCTGTGAGGAATATGCAAGACTTTCAGGTGTAGATGCTGAAAGCAGTCTCAGCTGCTGGGTATCCCCTTGATACTTTGAAAGGAATGATTCTTCAATACTCAGCACTCTCCCTTACCACATCCATGGAAAAATAAGATGTCCCTATAAGATACCTCTGCTTGACCACCTCAAGCCATCCTGGTTTCAAATGCAATCCATAGGCTCTGGGAAACATGCACACAATGGTTTCTCAGTGTTCCGCTGACTGATTAATTCTACGAGCCTGGCAGGAGGTCCAGGGCTGACAGCTTGGAGAGTGCTGTGTGCGCTGCTGTGCATGGAGGCAGGCCATGAGCAACACCTCTGCTGCTCATGGGTGGAGACCTGGGTCTGCTTGGGTCTGCACCTGGGGGCCACAGCCTTCCTAAAAATATGTCAGCAAGTGGCTCAGCCTGGGCTGCTAGCCCTGCTGCTCAGCCAGCACTGAGAGGCAGTTTATTATACTGAGTCCTCATCAGTCTGTGCTGGTCCACAACACAAATACTCCTCTGGATGCACTTCAAGCACTCTTTTGAGTAGCAGAAAAATATTCTGCAAAAGAAAATGGCCTGAAAATGTTCTTGGACTACTTAGAAGAACTGGCCTACAATTTTAGCTACAGTACATGTCAAGTGCCTGTTCTCTGGATTTGCTTTTTAACTGAAACAAGGGGGGTATGGAACAAAAAGGGAAGCCAGAAGATTGCCTTGCTTATGGGATGCCTTGTTTTGCCAAGCAGGACTGCCTCATGCAGACTGCTTGCTGTTGCTGATAGGTGGCATTTCTCTTGCATTTCTGCACTGTTATGTTGTTCTTTGGCCAAGGTTATTCATCCGCTTTTTTCCCTAGTGCACCCTTCTCTCCATCTTTCCCTTAGTCAGAAAAACTACTACTTTATAGGTATGTCACTCCCTATCTTTTTTGTCTTCCTTTCCACAGCAAGCTTAGAGTTTCATTAACTTCCGGGTAGTACTGAAGCTGTCAAAAGCAGTATAAACTATCCCTACCCACATCCTCAGATGAAGTCGGAGAGGATAGGGAAGGTGAGTCTTTTCTTGTCAGTTACTAGAGTAAAATCTCTCTTGTGTAAGGAATTTGGGACTCTATGCTGTTTTGGTCCTGTCCATCATGAATGGCAAACTTTAGCTGCAGGGGATACTTGCTTTCAGAAGTTCTTATATGCTAAAGATTACCAAGAGTAAACTTCACCAGAGAGGAATAATTTAAATCAACATTTAAGTTTGCTGTTCTTGAATTTCTCACTTGAAAAGCCTGTCATCCCAAATAACTTGTGTAATTGCCAGTTTATAATACTGACATGGACCAGAGCAAATTCAGTGATGGCACTGAGCACTCAGAGCTTTTCCATCATGGGAAGTTCTATCCATTTCATTTCCTCCAAAACCCCACAATAAATTCCTTCTGTTAACTGATGTTTTGGACAATTGAAGGACAGTAAAAGAGTTTATGTTGAAACACAGCCTAGATAAGTATGGATTGCATCTGAATTGTCAAATCATGGCTATTTTTCAAAGGAAAAGGTTTGAAATGCTTACATCTATGCTGTACTTAGTAACAATGTGTGTGAAATAATTTTATTAGATAGACTGACATGCATACTTTCCAAAGCAGTTGGTAATTAGAAGTGAGTGATATTTCCAATGTGCTGGTTAGTGATGGCTGTCATCCAAACATGGTACTTCTGGACATTGACAGATCCATTTGCTAGCAGCATGAATACTGGCTTTTGAGTTGTAAATGTATGTTCATATGTCTTCCTCTTCCCCCTTGTCTCAAGAGTCATTTGTAATAATGAAACACTCAGATCCTCCTTGAAATAAATTAAACCCAGGGAATTTACTTCCTTGGGTGCGGTATTTGAGGTGCATAGTCTTGATAGCTGCAGGGTTTTGTTGGTATCTCTGATGCTGTCCCACTCCATCTGCTGTTCCGTATCAGGTGTGGCCTGTCTCTGGGATGGTGCTTTTCTCTATTTCACTATTCCTTCCACAGAAAACGGCTCAGGACCACCCCTGGACCTCTGTTCTACACGTGACAATGGACTTTTTACTTTTGCACATGGACCGGTGTGTGGAATCAGGAACAGCCAGACATGAGGCGACATCCTTATATTGCAGATGAGTGGCCTGGAGAAAGAAGTACCTGAATTTGGCTGTGTCTAAGTATGAAGTTAGTGATGGTTATGACCTTTATGCAAACCAACCAGTAAATTTTACAGGTCCCTTCATACCTTAGTTTCTAAATTGGTGATATTCCCAGTTTGAAACCTGAAAGATTGGGAAAGTATTTAGGTACAGGAAATCTTACTTATCATGCACAATGCATTGAAGTCCTTTCTGCAGTTCTTCCTCTCAGGAGGATCAAAGCCTATTTCTTAAATAAAAACAATTTTCTCAAGTGTAAGAGGTGGGAAATTGCTGAAAAAAGTGATTATCTAAATTATAACTGTGCAAAATATATTCACTGTAGTAAAAAGAATCCCTCACTCCTCTCAAAGGACTCAAAATTGCTGAGAAGAGCATGGTATACTAAGCACATGGCACTGGGAAAATGTCAATGAGCAAAGTTAGCTGTGTGTTACAAATGAAGCAGTAATTAAGAATATATACTCCAGACTTCATGGCCCTTCTTCCATGATTTTTACTATGTGTGTAGTCACCTTAAAATTATTAATTTACTTCCATCAAAGCCAAACTTGGCTGGTAAAGAAATTGAAAATAGAAAAAAAAACCCATTGTGAAAGGGGATAAAATCTTCAAAGGCAGCTTCAGTGCACAACGATTCTGAACTAGAAATACAGCAAAGTTTAAGTATTTGCTTGTGGACTGCCTGCAGTTTCATGAGTTAGGGTAATGTACCTAAACTTACAGGTCTTCAGTGTCTGTGTGACACTGTTTTTATTGTTCAAAACACTTGAAATCAATGGCACAAACAAGGTAGGATGCCTCTCCTTCTCTGTTGCAGTCCCTTGACTATTTCAGTGCATGTTGTTCTAGAAGGAAAAGTGACATCATCACTATCAGTTTAATAAAAATGAACTGAGATTGGAAAATTCTACGTGCATACCTGCAGGTATAGACCTGATTTCACACATACCTGTTGGATATTAACTAACCACAGGAGTCCTTCTGAGGATGGCACTGTCTTCAGAAAACTTTACAGTCCTTTGAGTTGCAAATCTAAAAACTTTTTTTCACAACTTGCCAAGAATAAGCCACTCCTGGAGTCTTTGGTATCTTTGTGTGCTTACTGTCCATCACCACCCAAGAATACTCTAATGGCCTTATTTGGTCTCTCAGGCAATCCAGGGAGAAAACATTTTAGTAATCTGGAGAATCACTGTTCTTTGGATGCAGAATAAGCTTGGAGAGTGGACAGTTTGCATTGTTTCTCTTTCTCTTTTACTAAAGTTGGAGACATGCAGAGTTTCCATGCAGGGTATGCAGCACCAGTATTGTGGTAAAATTCCAGGTTATGGGAACACTGCAGTTCTGGGGTGTAACTCTTCATGTGGTCCCAGAGGAAGCTGATCCTGCAGTTGTCAGGCCTCAGGTGTAAGAGTTTTGGCCATCTATCTCTTTAGGCATGGAAGGAAGGATATGAATTTTCAAATTTCCCAGTGCAATTTTAATGGACCCTCTGGGAGTGTCAAATAAAGGTGTCGGGTGGGAAGGGCTCCAGTAAAGACAGTCTCACATGCAGCAGTGTGAAGAATCATCCCACATGAGGGCAGAACACATTCTCATGAGTGCAGTGGATGGTGTGTCTTTCAAGGCAGCATGGGCTGGACAGGTTTTTAAAAGAGTCTCTGCATTCCCATGTATTGCTCTGAGAACAACGTTTACTGTGTTACTCAGAACAACCTAGAAATTACATACTTCTGACCTCTCTGAGAAACTGTGCTTTAAAATGAACTGGGACAATCTTGTTAACTCTTCCAGGAGGCATTGTGTATATGCAATGCAGAGTGAAAGTTAGATCTTTCTGATATTTTTTATTTTTCTTTTTGCAAGTGCATAATTTATCCCAGGACAGGAGTTTTTGGCCTTCTAGGTTACAAGAATGTGCCTGACGTTATGGGACTCTTTGCTAACATCTGGTAGAGATGTTGTTTCATTTGCAGAAGTATTGAATCAGTGAGGGTACAGAGCTATATTTGTAGTTAAGCCAGCACAAACAACTTATCACATAGAAAATTTGCACAGGAATATCTGCCACTGGGATGAAGTTTCATTTCCCTATAAAGGATGTCTGGCTGAGTGAGAACCCAAAACACGTTAGCCCCGTGCCTGTGAAGCACCTTGGGGAGGACTGGGCAGAGTGGAAAGGAAAGGACAGTACTAAGGGGAGAAGCTCTGGAAGCATGCTGGACCCACTTCAGCCCTGTTGCAGGCAGTCATCAGAAGCCTCCTGCCTTCCTGCCTTAGAGAAAAAACCTCAGCAAGGATGGCAGGTTTGTCTGAAGAGGAGGGGTGATCTGGAGATGGAAGAGCCTGCTGCTGCCCCAGAGAGGGGGCAGATGAAAGGGAACATGGACAGAAATAATGAAGATTTTGAGGAAGGCTGGTCTCTGGCAGTCCTGGGGCAGGTTTTCCTGTAAGTGAAGTGGAGTAGTGAAGACCAGGGAGGCAAAAACAGTCCAGCTGCCAAGTCCCAGCTGGAAGAGCATAGGGCATACTATCTCCCAGATGAAAGTACTCTCAGTGTTTGCTTGGAGGTGTCTGCATGGCCTTCCATCATTGTTGCCTCTGAAGAAGGCTTTAGAATGCAGACATCTCTGTACCACTAAAATATATCCATACTCAGAGGTCATTGTGTGCTGGAGGGGATCTAAGTTCCATGGCTTGGGAACAGAGAGTAGCTTGAGTGCATGGCAAAACAAGGTTGTGCCTTGACCTCACAGCACGTTTCCTCATTTGCATGGATTACTCTTACAGTCAGTCTGTAGTAACTCAAAAGCCCCCAAAACAAGAAAAGTTAGATAGTGACTGGAAGAATTCCTGCAAACTGGTGTCAGTGTGTTTAATTTCCATCACCACTGTTCAGCCGGGAGCCTCAGTCCCGGTCCCACAGGAAAAAAAGGAGCTGGCTTCTTACTTTGAAGGCTAATAATTACATGCTTCTGAAGTCAAAGTTCTTGTACTTCATCTGGGTCACAATGCAACTATTTGAGTTTTGTCAGGTGGAAGCAGGTGGGTTTAGATGTAAGAGAGCCAATGAGAAAAATTAAAAGTGGCACACTGTCTTGTCTACAAGCTTTAGATTAACTCTTAGTCTTGACTCCATGTTTTTCAGGATTTGGGCTTGTGTTTTTGCTTGGCTTGTTTTAAAATAGTTGCCATATGCTCTAAATATTGCAATGGGATCTTTGTAGTGTAGGAGGTAGTTTTTTGTTTCTGGAAACTTCAGGAATAATCCCTGTGAGGCCAGTATTGTTCCAAATTCAGGAAAGTCAGCAAACCAGAATGTCATCTGCCCAGTCATTTTCAAATACTGAAAAATTCATATCATTTTATCACTGCATCATATCTTGCCCTCTGCATCCTTTCTGAGATCTATCAGATGGAATATATATTATTTATGCATTTATTTTTATAGTGCATATTTTTGTCATTACTTTTTTTCAGGTTAGCCCTAGTGTATGTCACCTGAGCAACAAAAAGGAATACTTCTAATTTTGTCCTCATGGAGGCCACCTCACTCTATCCAGGTGCCTTAGACTAATTTGATGTGAACTTCAGAAAGAAAAACATGGCCCTGTGTAGAGGGTCTATGTGAGATCTGGTATATATTGTGCCAGACACTGTACACAGTGAGAAACCATTGCTTCTGCAAGGATTATGAGGAAGGAAAGGATGATTGCATGTGATGGGCAGAAATAGAGTGGAGGTCTTTCCTTTCCAAATGTCTGCTCTGGCTGCTTCCCTGCACTTGGTGTCCCATGGAGTTCCAGTTGTTATCCAGCTGAACTGTTGAAAGATCCCAGAGGCCTTAGAATGTTGAGGAGCAAGTGAAATCCCTGAGGTTATATATATTCCTGTTCCACACTCTTCAAGAGGAAGGGAGAAATATAATTTGATAATCGGCATGATAAATCAATAGAGAAAGTAGTTATGAAGAAGAAAAGAGAACTCACCTAATGACTCAGTGGAAACAGAGCATGCGCAATGAACCAACAATGAAGAAATCAAGTGTTTTGAAATCTCAGAGAGCATATAGCTCATTAGGGCTTGTGTGGTACATTGTGGCACAGATCCTTAGTGCATACTAAGGAGCAGAGGAAGGAAATCTGAGGTAGTGGGTTTTTCTTCATGGGCATTTCAAGAGAATTTACATACTGAATGTGCTATCACCTGACAGCCTGTACCTGCATTCAGAGCTGGTGGAGGAAAGTATTCCAACCTCACTCTTTCCTTGTTTGAGCACTGGTTCCTGTGAAAAGTGGGGCATACCATAAGATGTACCCCTTGTTTCCAAGTCAAGCAACGCCATTTCAGGCAAAGAGGTACACAGTCTGCTTATAAAGGATGTTGCCGCTGAATGCATTTGCAAATACTTGTGTTTGTGAAAGAATTACATACAGTATATGAAAGCAAATCCAGATAGTAGTTCAGTAACAGGTTTGACAGTATACGGAAAATGTATTCCTGTTCCAACGGCACCCCAGTATGATTAAATTGCATCCATTTTAAACATTCATACAGCAGGGATCCTGATCCACCCTTCAGCTTTGGGGGAAGAGATTTTCAAAGGACTCATCACCTCCACAGTTTCATTGAGAAAGAGGTGCTGACAGAATGAGAACTGTCTTACAATTCATGAAGAAACTATTTCTGCCTCCCCTTTGCTAGCAATGCTTTTGCAGGCTTAAACGAGCAGCACAACCAACATACTTGCTCTTGAAAAATACACAAAAATGGGTGAAGTACCACCTTTTAAGTCATCTTCTATCTGCTCCAGACTCTCACATTTGCTTTTCAACATTGCTTTCTCTATAGCTACGGGAATATTTACTAGTCTTCTTTGTGTAAAATGTAATCATAGCTGCCACTACTGACACAAGCACAGGAGTTTCCCAAATTTATTCTTCAGTGTTTAATATTAGCACACATGTGAAAGAAAAACAAATTTAAAAATCACATTTCATTATGATGCTGATGACATAGAGTGATTTTTGGCATTATGGGGTTTTTTTGTTGCAGATTGTTTAAAATGTTTTTTTTCTTTTTCTAATTTTAGTGTAGTGGGTACTGATAAATAATAGACTGATGAC
Source organism: Melozone crissalis (assembly GCF_028551555.1). Taxonomy (NCBI): domain Eukaryota; kingdom Metazoa; phylum Chordata; class Aves; order Passeriformes; family Passerellidae; genus Melozone; species Melozone crissalis. The sequence continues at coordinate 30,031,207 of NW_026535783.1, read as the reverse complement.
TGTGCAGAGAAATCCGGAGCACGGCAAATGTTTAGCAACAACAAATATTACAGCAAACATTTCTTTACAGGCAGAAGAAGCATTCAGCATTGCGCTGATACAAATCTGAGGGCAATCAATACCTCGTCATGACAACAATGTAATAAGAGTGCTGTGGGGTGTCCTCTCATAATGCATGTTATGATGAATGAACTCATGGCAGGTCTTGCCACAGTTGTTGTGGCACCCATTATCTCTGGAAAAGTCTTCTGAGAGTGTACCAGCTGTTGTGGCACCCATTATCTCTGGAAAAGTCTTCTGAGGGTGTACCAGCTTTTGTGGCACCCATTATCTCTGGAAAAGTCTTCTGAGGGTGTACCAGCTGTTGTGGCACCCATTATCTCTGGAAAAGTCTTCTGAGAGTGTACCAGCTGTTGTGGCACCCATTATCTCTGGAAAAGTCTTCTGAGGGTGTACCAGCTGTTGTGGCACCCATTATCTCTGGAAAAGACTTCTGAGAGTGTACCAGCTGTTGTGGCACCCATTATCTCTGGAAAAGTCTTCTGAGAGTGTACCAGCTGTTGTGGCACCCATTATCTCTGGAAAAGTCTTCTGAGGGTGTACCAGCTGTTGTGGCACCCATTATCTCTGGAAAAGTCTTCTGAGGGCTTGTGTGGTACATTGTGGCACAGATCCTTAGTGCATACTAAGGAGTAGAGGAAGGAAATCTGAGGTAGTGGGTTTTTCTTCATGGGCATTTCAAGAGAATTTACATACTGAATGTGGAAGCAAGTGGAGGCATCAGACCCATGAAGCATTCAGTAGCCTGTGTTGGTCCTGCCTTTTCCAGATCAGCAAAACACTGAAGAACAGTAATGACTATTCTTAAGGTCCTGCTTTGTTTCTGTAAGCCCAGGAAGCACTTGATACAAAGAAAGTTACTAATATAGATTTTTCTTATTAATATAAGTTTTATCTTTTGGCATACTGTCCAAAAGCCGGATTGTGTGCCTGTCAGTCACCTTCTGCTATTATGGTCTTTTCTAGCATGTGGTGCCACACTTGCTGATGCAGGCAAGGAGACAGGCTACATAGGAATGTGACTTAGGCTACAGCTCATAAAAGGCCAGCTGGAGGAAAATGCTACTGGAAAAAAAGATTTAACTGGGTAGAGAGTGAATCTGTAGCCAATCCCATCTGATATGAGTCAGATGCCAAAATTCTGGCCTTGTTAGATCTGCTCCAGTGCTATTATAAAGGGCACAGGCCAATGAAGTGTAGCCTGTGTCCTGGTGGTGGAATAATCATGAAAGCATAAAGCACTATGCAGTAGCTCATTCCTTTCAGGAGGGAATGCAAAGCCCTGCCCTGCTGTGCATGTGGACTCAATTTTGTTTCTGATGGTAGACTGCATGCCAGTGTGGTGCCAACAGTGCCAGGCCAGGGACTGCAGCCAGGTGACACCTGGCACTTCTTACCAGCCCTGGTATCTAGCAAAAATGCAAGCTGATAATCCCCTGAAGCTATGACAGAATGTTCCTGTCAGACCAAGTTGTGTATAGGATCAGGCACAACTGACCTTGGAAAAGCCAGGTGTAGAAATTCCTATGATGCTGTATTAAAGCTGTGCTAAAGTGGAGTAGCTTTTAAAAGGCAATGTTTCAATGACACAGAAATGGAGAAAGTGGGAAGGTAGGTGATGTGGTGGGTAGCCTGTGCTCCCTGTACCCAACCCTTGCTCCAGTACCCAGGGTAGGTAGCAGCATGGGAATCTATTTTGGGGCAGCTTTAGCAAACCCTGCAGCAGCATCTACTGCAACTTCCTTATGCTTCTAAGACCTGAGGGAAGATGAGATGTTTTGTGTTGTTCTCAGAAATGCCATTTTTCTTTCAGGTATCTTATAGCTACCAGTTCCCAAAGTATCATTAACATTTTCAGAGTTATGAATAAATGGTGAAGAAGGGGCACTTTTTGCAGTGAGTGGGACTGGAGTTGAAGAAAGCAGTAGCTGACCACCTGTTACAGATAACTAACTCCTAGAAACCTTTTTTTTTCTGCTAAGTTTTCAAGATGTTGCCTTATTTTCTTGCTCCTTGTTTTAATCTTTGGAGTTTGAGCATTAGGAGTGCTGAGAGGAGTAATTCTTGTGTGTGAAAAAAAGAGGACATAAACATGAGTGAAACTTTTGTAGCATCTTCCTTAGCAAAAGGTTGAGGAGGGGCCAAAGCTTGCTTGTTTGTCTGTGTTCCTGGAATCACCCAGATGCCAGTGGTAAAGATGGAAAAGTGTGTTGAAGTGTATTGTGCTGAAGTCAAGGCTCTCTTAGCTATAGACTCTCAGCCTGACATTTCCCCCTTCCTGTTCTTGCCTTTCATCGATTGCTTGTCTTTCAGCAGCTGAGTCATGGAGTATCTTGAGGCAAAATGCAGTGGTCATAGGGTCTGGTGTGAAGGAATTGAAGTTCTAGAATAGGCTCCAAATTCTAAAGACAGCTGTCTTCTCTTGAGTTGTTCTTCATTTGTATTTCAGTTTCTTCATGTGTGTTTTTCACCCAAAATATACTGGAAAAGACAAAAAGGATAGGGGAAGTTATCTCTGGAGTTGACCTTGCCTCATATATTGTCTCTTCTTGTGAAGTGTGTAGCACCTGTACTGGTCAGAAGACAAAAGAGTTCCCGGGAGCAAATCATGCCATCTTTGTCAGATCCCACTTGCCTTCAGATGTCCTTTAACTACTTATGTGGCCGGGAGTAGACTTGTGGGCCTGGGGCAGTTGGGAATATGTCCAACATATGGTGGGAATGAGCACCATTATGATATGTGTGTGTGTGTGTGTGTGTGTGTGTGTGTGTGTGTATGTGTGTATGTACATATGGATATATGCATAAAAATTTAACCTGACCTCTTGGGAATTCTGTTAGGTTGGTAATGCCTTAGAAATGTCCCATCACCCCTTCTTGTAAGCCATTGCTGACACTTGTATTTACATTTTAATAAGAATATTATAGAAGTGATGGAAGGAACTTTTGAGAATCCTTCTTATGAAGGATCTGTATTTGCATGTAAATACATGCATGTGTCTGACTTTATGCTGTTTTCTTCATATTAATTGTCCTAGAATCTTCCAAGATAGTGGCTTTGTACTGTTTGTTTTTCTTGCATCTTTTTATTAAGAGGAGGGATTTAAATAGGCTGTAGGACATTCCTCCTGGGTGCCTCATCTGTGGGTTTTCTCCAGGTTTATGTGCCCAGATCTATATTTTGTTGCTTCTTTGCACTGTGTAAAGGCCATTTGACCTCTCCATTCCACTGCATTTGTATCTGTCTTACAGAAACTGAATGCACTACCTCCTTACCTCGTTCACGGTGACTAACTTATTTAGTTCCGTTTGCAACTGTGGACTGCCAAATACAGCAATTTCAAGCTTTTATAGTATTGGCAAAGTGCTGACTTAGAGAAACAAAGTGAAGCTAGTTTAAAAAAGCTCAGGGTTGATTTAAGTATGCTGGTAACATGGAGAAAAAATTACAGATTGCATATTTGTCCTTTCAGCCTGTGGGGATTAGCCACAAGCTGAAGGTGGTAGAGGGGCAACAGATTAGGAAATAACCATGCTTAGTGATGTAAAATATGCTGTCTGCAAGGAGCAGCCTGCAAGCCCCAACTGCTGTTCAGGGACTTCCCAGTAGAGAATGATGGGAATGAAATCCATGCATGTTTCATCTTGAGAAAATTTCTTCCCTTCTGCTTCTTGGCAGCATCTTAAATGGGTTCTATAATGAGTTCTTTAAAGTAACGCAGTTGTTAACTGTGCAGAAATTTCAGTGCAGTGACCCTAGTGAATTATCAGAGGTAGGTGTAATTATTTGTAAAGTAATTCAGGCCTGGATTATGAAATATTTGCTCATGTCATTCTCTTGAAAAGAGAGGGCGTGCAGCTAGAATGGTATTGACCTTTTCTAGGCAGCTCTTAGATGTGCCAAGTAGGCGGAGGAAATGTGGAGGTGCTGATGCTGCCAACACGAACATGGAAGGAAGGGTAATGCTGCTGAAGCTGAGGATTTTGGGAGAGAGGGGGAACACACCTACGCACTGCAGAGCAGAGTAGTGAGTAGCTGGCAGGAGGCAGAAGTCACATCCATTTTGTTTCTTTGCTTGTGGAAGTGAGTGACACTTTTGTGCAATAAAAGACAAGCAGCTGGTCTCTGATTGTTTTCTAGCTCACTAGATGTGTATGTAATGCAGGGGGGAAAGCCTGTGGGAAAAGTACTCCTAGTGACCAAAAGAGGGCAGGGGAGCTTAGCCAGGAAAACAGGCAGGGCAATGGGAACTGTGAAACCTGTTCAGCCTGCATGGCAGAAGGCTGGTCATTGGTCTTTCTTGGATGCCATGCCATAGGACAATTTGTGTTTCTTGCATACCTTGTCTCTGCATCAAATGCTGCCTCTTCAAGCGTAAAGGTAAAGGAAGAATGGATACTCATCCCTCCACTCCACCAAATCTCATCAGTTTACTGCATTTTGGCAGCAACTTAGTCTCCTTTTTGTCCCTTTTTGACATTGGAGAGAGTGCAGAGACTGTGCTGTAAAATTGCGTGGTTTGGTGTAGGTGGTGGGAGAGCAGGAATTCTGCTGTTGCTTGGCCATGGTATGTGTCAAATATACACAGACGGGGTATTGAAAGTTTGAAAAGTCATTTATTTTTTTATCCAAAGGTCGCTTTTAACTCATTTGAAAGACCTATAATGGTGGGCCTGCCTTCCCATGTTGCCCCCAGGAAACCCTTGCATTGCCTGACCTTTCTGCTGCGTAAGTCCACAACTGCATGTCCCATCTGCAGCAGGTGCAGAGACAGAGAGCTCCATTCCTCTTCACAACAAGGTTTTGGAAACTGCAGTATCTTTTAATGTCTTTTTCCCTTCTAAAAAATGTAATTTCACTTGCAAATCAGTCTTATTGTTATTTCTGACTTCATGTCATTTTTGTTATTTGTCTTTGGACTTTTTCTGGTTGGCCCACCAAACATGGGCTCCAAGATGCCTGCTCAAGTCTACAAACAGTGAAAAGTAGTTGATGCTGAACTCAAAGAGTGCAGTGTCACTAAACAATTGTCAAATCACTTTATAGCAGATTGTTTTTAAAAGCCATAAAATCAGCTAATATCTTTATGTGAAAACAAATTTTTATGTACTCTCCACCATTTGGAAATCAATTTTAAGATATTCCCCACATTTTATTTCCACTTAATTAACAAATAGTTGATTCTTTATTCAGACTGTTTTTACTCTGGTAAAATCACCTTTGGTCCCAATACGCAGTAATCAGCAAAGATAGTGCAAAATTGTGCTAGAAAAAATTCTCAGATGGACAAGTCCTGGAGTGCATATCCATCCCATCCTTGAAAGGCTAGTTTCACTGGCAACTGTGTTCTGTAAAATCCCACCCTGTCGCCTGGTTTACCTGTCCTTTTTTTCAGGCCTGCTTAGAACTTAGTGTGTTCTAATATACGAGGAGCAATTCCATTTGTATTTCCATTTTGCAACCTTTCAGTATTTACAGTTTGTTACAGAAAATAACAGAACTGTTTGTCTGATTTGGTGACATGTTTTTAAAAATATCAATAACATCTTTAAAGAAATAGAAAAGCCCCCAGGTTTTTGTCTGGGTCCTTTTGTGTTTACCTCTTGGTCTGTGTACTTTAAGGGGTTCCTGTTTGCAAGAGTGTCTCCACAGCAGCAAAAGAAAGATATTTACTGTTAAATCTAAAAAAAAATATTGTTGGCATCCTCATTGAGTTGTATGACTGCAGGAAATGCACCACTATATATATTAAAAAGAACAAAAGCAAAACCCCCCAAACTCACATGGATCCCAATAAAATCAGGTGAGTAGCCAATGCTGACCTCAGTGTTTTAAATTATTGCAGACATTTGAGTTTCCCATCAAGTTGGCAAGTTTAACAAAATCCTCTTTGCTTTCAAAAGTAGATCACCATCAACAGCAGTCAATGGCAGAACCAAATGCAATTTTTTTACATAAATGTATCTTTCATCCAAATAATGAGACTTGGAACCTTTTGAACTCCTTCTGCAAATTCAGGTAGCTGATGTCAGCAATTACATTGTATTGCATATTGTCCTTGTTAAAAATGGTTAATGCTTGTCAGTTATCTGTGTTTTGCAGACCATAGCTGTGTAGCTTCTATAGTATAGTCAAACATTTGCTGTTTATCATGCAGTTGTTGTAATAGCAGTTATTTCCAGATGATAATTACCTTTAAGAACATAAATTCTTGTCAACATCAAAGAAAAAAATGCAATTTCCCATGCAGTACATATTCTAACAGTATTTTCAAAAGGTCAGATCCTGGCTATTTATAAATAATCCGAGACAGTAATTATTGGGCCAGCTTTAGGTAGTTTTGCAAGGCGTATTTAATGTTGTTTTTTCCATTGCTAAAATGATATTGGCTAAAGATTAATCTTGCTTCTCACTGAGGAACTCTGCCCAAGGATCACAGTTCTGCCAGCATTTGAGATATAATCATAAAGTCATAAGTGTTGCAATTTTAGGTTGATTTCTTTGGCAGCCAGTGGTTTTCAGACTGCCACAGGCAACTCAGTAGTTTTGGATCATCCCTAAATTGACTGTATTGTTTGTGTCTATTTTGAAGATCATTGAGCTCTCAGCTGGCTTCATCGCACAGATGCCTCTGAATGTTTGGAAAAACCCACTCCAGAATAAGCTGGCTTTTGTTAGAGTTGCCTGAATACACATCTATATTAGAGAGCTAATTTGGACTGCAACAGGTTGTGAATTAAAAACAGATTAGCTATTTTCAATTAACAGCTTAAATTGGCAGCATTGACTGCATGTATACGGTGTAATGGAAGGCAAACTGATTCTTTTGTTCTCACAGGATAATGCTCAATAGGCAATTTCCCAGTGTGTGCCTGCATGGAGCTTATTGATCTAGAAAATTTTTCTCTGGCTACTTACACAAATCTAACTCGTGTCTCTTTGGGTTTTTTTGGGCATTGTCTTTAGCTGTTAGAGAGCATGTGTATGTTTGTAGGCCCACTGAAGAGCAGAGAGTGGAGCTATGTTTTCACTGGAAAGCAGGAAATACTCAGCTATATTTTCAATGGTCTGTTCATTGAGGTTTTTTTTTGTCCAGACTGTGAGGACCTCTACCTTTGTCATTTAACTTCTGTTCTCCAGAGAAGTCCCAAAGCAGGTAGCACACAAAGAACATCCAAACCCATGAGACACATATTGTCTTGTTTCATCCACAGAGGCTTCACCTGCTTTGGCCCGCTTTGTAGAGTCTCAGTTATATTTGTGGGTTGATGTCCACACTTGCTGATGCACAGAGACTTCCAGCCTAGAATCTGTTAATGCTTAAATATTAAGTCTGCATATAAACAGATATGGTCGTCAAAGAGGACAGCAACTGCCCACACAGTAGAAAGCTCCTGACAGGGACTAGCTGAGGAAATTCAACTCACTGAAGTGAAAAGTCTTTTCTCCCAAGAGATTTAGAGGTGACTCAAATGTTGTGCTTTTCAAGTTTTTATTTTATGTGTATTTATTTCACACACACACACACACACACACACACACACACACACACACACACTCTCTCTCTCTCACACAGAAAATTTCAATGTTGTTATTAGGATTGGGATTGTTGGTGTTTGTTTGAACCAGCTTTAAGTAATGTTTATTAGAAGATCCAGTTTGGATTTCATGATCTCACCAGATTCTATCTATGTCTTTGCAGGAGGTACAGTAAGTTTCATATTAATAATTGCCATGGAAATACCACAGTACAGATGCTTTTTTCTTCAGATTATGGTGCTCCCTGTTGCTCTTCTGATTTTATTATTTTAATAAAGTGCAATTTGAGAAGAGTGCCTTGCAGCAAGACAATTGTTTGGCTTGTTGTCACTGTCACTTTTTGAATTGACCTAACACATCCAACCCATGTAAAAAAGTGTAACAGCACTCCTACCTCAGGCAGTAAAGATTTAAGTGGTATTTCGAGCGTAACTGGTGCTGCTCAGCCTTTCAGCTGCTAAACCCACCCAAGTATGTGGACAAGTGTAATGTAACTGAGGCTTATTTTGTCTGTGCTGCCTTTGCTTGTGTCCATTACCAGATTCCTGAGGCATCTCCTATGACTGTTAGTAGTGAATTACAATATTATTGCTGAATTCATGGGGACTGTTTTCTTCTGGATCTGCAGGGAATTGTGAGAATATATCAGAGAAAAAGTACACATCAGTGGTACAGCCAGTGTCCATATGTGACACATGTAAGCATGGAGCTCATTAATCTGTAAAATGCACTTTCTCTTGGTATACCTGATTTAGATCAGACATCAGAAACACGCCATCTCCGATGGTGAAGAAACCTTTATGAGACAAATTATCTCCTACAAAGCAGCATCCTATCTGAGCCTCTTGGATTGTTTACAGTCCCTAGAGTGGATATATGCCATTGCAATTCTAAACATGGACATGTACTTTGTGATAGTCTCAGATAAGTATCAAAGCTAGAAACCCTAACAGGGGCTTTGGGAGGTGGTTGCATTAAAGAGTTGAAAAGCTTTAATTTTAGGGATGGAAGACAGGGACAGTGTGCTTGTATTTCCCTTAATGGCATTTTCAGGGTGAAAATAATGTTTTGGGATCACTGCCAGCTTGATTAAGTGATTGGAGTGGCAATGGAACAGCAAGAGGTAGTATATATGTCATTGCTCAAGACTTTTTGGAAAGAGAACTTGTTTTAACTGTAAGTGGGAAAATACAACCCTGGGGTTCATCTTCACAGAATTTCAGAATATTCTGAGTTGGAAGGGACCCACAAGGATAATTGAGTCCAATTCCAACTCATTGTTCTGCACAGGACATTCCCAAGTACCACACCATGTGCCTGGGAGCATTGTCCACTTGGTGCTGTGACCACTTCCCTAGGATCCTATTTCAGTTCCCAGCCACCCTCTGGGTAAAGAACCTTTTCCTAACAACCAAGTGTCCTCTGACACTTCAGACCATTCCCCTGGGTCCAGCCACTTGTCACCACAGAGAAGAGATCAGTGCCTGCCCCTCCTCTTCCCCTCACGAGGAAGTTGTAAGTGCAATGAGGTCTCCCTTCAGTCTCCTCATCTGCAGGCTGACCAAACCAAGTGACCTCAGCCACTCCTTGAAAGACATCCCCTCAAGGCCCTTCACGATCCTTGTGGCCCTCATTTGGATGCTAATAGCCCTATGTCCTACTCATATAGTGGCACCCGAAACTGCACACAGGATTCTGCCCCAGTGCAGAGCAGAGCAGGACAATCCCCTCTCTTGCCTGGCTGGTGATGCTGTGCCTGATGCACCTCAGGACAGAGCTGGCCCTCCTGGCTACCAAGCTTCATACTGTTGGTGAATGCCAATCCATTAAGTGAATTAATAGCTATGTGTGTAGGAGATTTTATGCTGGTGCATTTTATTGCAAGTGAGATGAAAATAGCATGGGTTTGAGACTTGTCATTGTGACTCTGGGCAGCTACAGAGGAAAGAGCATTCATATTTTTAGCAGAATCAAATTTGCCTCAGACTTAATTGGACTACAGATGTGCATGTGTTTAGAAAATAGTGACTGTTGTTTAATTGGTTATAGGTCAGTTAGTTGCATATAATTTTGCATTAAATTACTTGGAAATGAGTTTTCATGTGTAAAAAATAGACCTTTTAGAACTGTATCATGCTTATTAGGTTAGTCATTATATAGGTATTTTATGCCACAGCAAAAAAACATATACTATGACTAGACCCTTCTCTTTATGGAGAAAACTACAGTTAATCAGTAAAGCATAGGCTTTGAGGTCTCCTCTAACATTTCACGTCATCCTTTTACGATGCTATATTCCTTGTAGGCTGAGGCTGGATGATGTTGTCAAAAAAATAGAAACACTGAGCATGAGTTTGTGCTATTCTGCTTCCCCTGGAGGTACCCCACATTTTAGGTAGATGAAGTAGAAGATGAACTCAAAAAAGAAGTGTGTTTTCAGAACCTTTACCTTTATAATGGTTCAGTAGTGATTGGGAGCCTCACACAACTGTGAAACTGGAATAATGTTGCATAGGTGCAGTATAAGACACCCTCTTCCCAAGGGTCAGACACCATAAGAGTGATGTATGACACCCCATGCTCAAATGCTTGTGGCTGGGGAGCTCTGAAAACACAGTGAAATTAAAGAACAGAGGAAAAATCCTGAAAAAAAAAGAATAGCAGCACTTCTTAAATGCTGCTGAAATGACTAAAAGCAGATCAGTGAGATACCATTAGGCTTGTTTGGCACAAATTAGGGAATGTGTGAGAAAAGGACACGCTCCTATTGGAGTGGGCAACTAAAACATTTGCTTTCTTCTTTCTTTGTTCAGTAATTATCCCTCTGCCATCAGTGGGACTATATTGAATTTTTGTCAAGAACAATATTCTGCAGTTAGTGAGATGAAACAGAGTTTACACTTCTGACACAAAGTGAATGACATCCTAGGAAATAAAGCACATCTCTTTACAATGAAATTTGCATTGACAAAAGGAACTTTTAGATCAAAGAGGCACCCTATATTGAATCTAAACAACTCCTGTTTCAGTCTCTACAGCAAGATGTTTTTCAGCACCACGTCACTGAGTATGATAAAACAAGAACAGCTTTATGGTCCATGTTGGTATTTACATTTTTGTATGCTTGCTAGCTGCAGACATGCCAGTTAAAATCAGAGTACTTCTGACTGCCATTTCTTGCTTTCATGTAATTATGAATTTGTGATGTATTTATTTGTACTCTCTTTTGTCTTTGCTTCAGAACCATCTATTTATTTGCAAAGAACTGTGCTCGGGATTGTTAGATGTCTTAGATCCATTGCAATTTTACCCATTCATTCTCATGCCTTGGTAAAATATGGATCAAAACAGGTTCATTTTAAAAGCAATCAAGGAAATACTTTATGTAATTTTAATGTATATTCTGGTACTTTTTCCTGTCCATTGATAAATTGAAGATGATTATTTCATTAAATGTGACAAAAATAAACTAGTCCTTTTTTGTGAAAGGGTTGAGAGAGTTCATACAGATCTTCAGTAGGGAATGATACACTAGGTATTGTTTATTTCTCAGAGAATTTCTTCTACTACAATAGGATAGTATACTACAATAGGTCTTCAAAGTCAGCTGCAACAAGTGAAAATTGAGGTATAAATTATTTAGATTATTAAGTATCAAATTAAGAATTGCCAGTAGTCACAATATGTATAAATTTCCAAGTAGTCCTGCCAAAGGTCCAATATTTTTCATTTATTCGCAGCATTTTGGTTGGAAAGAAACATTCTACAAGAACAATTAATTCAATCAGTTAACTGACAGTGGTTATTTTTGGTTACACAGTAGCATAGCACATAACTTTTGTGAAGTCAAGGGTTAGGACAGTAAGATATGGCACTTCAAACAAAAGTCTTTCAGTGGTAGAGATGCTGCCTTTCTTGCTCTTGCTCAGTGCTGAAATTCAGTCATTGGTCAATTTACTCCTGTTGTGTCATTTGTTAAATTTGCTTTCATTCCCCTTATGCCTTTCTTGAAACAGATAGAAAATTCACCTCCTCCAAAATTTCTCCTTCCCACTTGATCAGGTGTCCTTAGTATTAGAAAAGGGTATCAAAGCCAAGTGTACACCATGTATTCACTACTGTTCCAGGTCTTTGTCCCAGCAGTTAGACCTTAACTCACAGAGTTACTACATTGCAAGTCAATGTAGTTACACACTGGGTAACAGCATGTTGAGAGGAGAAGCATTTACAGTTGCTTTGTCATGTACTGAGTTTTAATTTGTGCCTTAATTCAAATGCGTCTTTCTGAGGCCTGCTTTTCTCACACTCTGGAGATCATCAAGTGTTTGGTGTTTCCAATATAGAGACAATTAAAAAGTATAAAATTTACTAATTAAATTTGTAGTTGAAAGGTGCTTGGAGCCATGCTCTTTTTTTTGCTATAGGAGAGCCTTCTTGTTGTAGTAATGATGCTGGTACTGATTCCTTCACAAGAGAGAGCTTGCCTCTGTCCTTGTGAAGCCTTCCAGGAACTGATGGATGTGACACCCAGAGAGGTACAGCCCAGTCATGTAGGCTTACCACCTGTGATTAAGAGCAGAGTCTGCATTCTGAACGAGGCATTCCTCCGGTCTTTGTAAAGGAGCCTAGAGGAAGAATTTTTGGAAAGATGTAAATAACTTTTCATGAATGTGTTCAATCCCATTTTTTGTGAGTTAGGAGTTACTTCTGAGGAGAAGTTCAAACACTTTGAACTGTGGTGTGCAGAAAGACCTCACCTGTGGTGCAGGGAACAAGACATTTGGATATGAAATCTTTAGGTTGCAGCCATCTTCTGGATTTCAACTAATTGATTACTACTTATACCTTTAGGCTGCATGTAAGATCTAGTGGGCCCACCTTGGCTTTGCAGGTGTACAAATGGTGTTTGAGCAGATTTAAGCTCTGAAAATCTTACACTCTCCTCAGTGCTAGGGTCAGTGCAATTGCTATTTACCTTTTAAAATTTTGTTTAAAAAGCAACCAGAAAAATCCCTTGCCAACCAAAGCCCATGTAAAATAAGGATAACAGCATGGGCTTCATCTTTTGATTCGTAATTATGAGAGGATAAAAAGCCATATGTGAATGATGATTGCCAAATGACAAAGGAATCCTGTTAGTATATTTCTGATAAAATATTTCTTATTTTTACCAATTTTTCCTATCATAGCCCTTCTCCAATATCTTCAAGAGGGGCTTTTCTCTTTATGTTTTCCAGGCATAGATCCACCAGAGTTTCCTCTTCTTTTAGAAAGCAACACACATAGAAAATCTGTGTTCACTGGATGAGTGAAAAGATGCTTGATATCAAAATCAGCCAGCTCTGGAATATATCTAAGTGGAGATTCTAAAAGTTTTAAGTGAAATTAAGAGATCACATGCTCCAGATTTCAGTGTTTCATCATTAATCTTTAAGTTTCAGTTTAAATTCTTCACCTCAATGTCCTACTAACATCTTACAGGGAAACATATGAGATGCCCAGTAGTTACACTTTGTTTGTGAGGTACTTCTTCAGCACTGTATTTTGGTAAGGACAGTGCTGACAATCTTCTCTAAAACGTCTTGGGAGAGGCACTGATGAATGCACAGTATTTCATAAATAAAGTGACTGCTACTTGACCATGAAATGTAAATATTCACAGGTGCATAACGAGAAAAGTGGTCCCTGAAGATTTTTCAACCTATCCTTCAGTCCCCAAAAAGAATCAGCCTTCACATTCACATTCACATTCACATTCACATTCACATTCACATTCATATTCACATTCACACTCACACTCACACTCACATTCACATTCACATTCACATTATCTACATTCTTCTTTTAGACTTTGTAGTCTTTGAAAATGTCCCACAAATTGTAGCATAGAAGATGTGAATGTATGGAAAGTACAAGTTTTGGGTTTGGTCAGGGTTTCCCTTCTGCTTTTTTTCTTCTGCCTGACTGCACTATTGTGGAGTTCCTTCCTTGATCCCCTCCCTCACACATACCCCAGGGGAAATTCTGTGACTCTGCTTTTTGCAGAGACATGGAATCTGCTGTCACAGGTAGGAAAGTGAAGCAAAACAGAGGCAGAGCAGCTGCTGACATAACTGAAGGCTCTGACATCAGTCCTTTTAAATGGAAGGAGAAAGAAGAGAGCTAGAAGATATTTTTAGAAAGTAGGATGCCGGGGAAAATTACCTCATGCCCTGAGGTCTCTGGTTTTTATCATTTTAAGCTCTAGAGTGAAAAAAAAATTGAAATTACATCTTTCTAATTCTTTCCACTTCCTTATTTATCCCTTGCCATTTTTTCACCCTGTCTCAATAACTGGATTATGCAAGACCTTTAATCAGAAGTTAGTTTGATAAACTTTTTATTGCCTACCTGTCTTCTGCAGATCAATTGTGTGTAATTTCAGACTCTCAAAGACTAATTAACAGAAATCAAAGCCAAGAAGAAGGATTAAGGGGATGCGTGTGTTTAAATGCACTTAAAGTCCATCTCTCTCTGCTACCATCAAAGCCCAAGGTCACTATTTTGAATTTCAGTTTGCTCTGTTCTCGTACCCATGGTAGAGCAACTGGCTGGCACAATGCTTGGGTCTTGTGAGCATGTCCAAGTGGGTCTGACCTGCAGCTAGTTGCAGATTTTTTGAATTTACAGAGGCTTAGATCAACTAACAGAGTGCACAAGTATTGGCAGCATGGTTCTCCGATGTCTTCTTCCCGTAACTGCTCTGCTCTTATTTCTCCCATTGCAAAACCCAAGAAGCCTCCTCACAGCCCACTTGGATACTTTTTCTGGAAGAATCTACCAGATCTCCTTTGGTACTTACCACAGATGAAGCGTTCTTTGCTGCTGACCCAGCTGGTTTTTTCTCACAGGTTTACATCTTTGGTGTTTGGTTGATATGGGTCTGTTAGGAAATGCCTGCCCATTCACAGAGCCTGTACCTGGCAGCCCACAGAGCAAGAGAGATGCAGTACTGTTGTCACAGTGAAGTGAATTGAATTAATGACAGATGAGCTGAGCTACAGTAAATGGCATAGAGTCCATAGGGGAGACTGCAGTGCCAAAAACTCTGCAAGTAAAATTAATTTATACACATATATATATTAGCTACCAGACAGCATAGTGTTTACCACCCAATACTTCTTCATTTTCTCATTTAATAGCCAATGTTAGTCAGGAGGTAAAAGAGTTCAGGAAAGGGTACATTCTCAGCTGAGATTTTCTGCAAACTGCAAAGATTACACTAAATTGGGAAAAGGCTATGCAAATTTTTAATATCCCTCTTTGGTAATCATGAATATTATAAGCATGGTTTTTTACTCTGGTTTTCTAAGAAAATGAAGATTCAAAGGTTATGTGTAGGTGGGTACTTCAGTCAGTAAGTTTTGGTACCATGCCTTTGTCTCCCAAGTAACATTTAAGACTGTTGATGAAGTTCAGGTAAAATTGGCAGCAGGATTCTGATCTCCAAATCTTTGAATTTCTCCAAGTCTTATTAAAATGGACAGCTGAGTGTGGAAGGACTAAGGTATTAATATCAGCCTTTATCAAAATTTGTGATTCAAGCAGGAGGAATTATGATGACTAACTCTAGAGAGTGCACATTTGACACATGATATAATGTAGTGTTCAAATCCACACAGAAAGAAGTCTGTGATTTCTGCACTTCAATGAAGTATCTTTTTCACTGCAGAAATTCTAAACATGGGACTTGCAGACACTTAATAGACTGCAAAAACCAAGAGGGTGGATTTTTCTTTTGGACTGGGTATTTGATAGCTGCTGCCTGCCTTATGCAGAATGCTGTAGTTCCCATAACACCAGTGTTAGTGAGAGCTATGCCCCAGCAAGAAGTGCTTTCTTATACAGTGTAAACTATCTGCAGAGTTGAGGTGAATTAGCATAGCTGCTTCTGTAGTCTGTAATGTACAATTTGATCCCATCATTTGTGAAGCCAGAAAATGAAACCCATCATTTATCATTACAGTTCAAAGCTATCTATTTGGTGCTTGAACAGCCTCTTGAGAAAAGCAAGTGATACATTTTTATTGCAGCTAAAATATTTATTGTTACCCAGGGATATCCTTCTAAAGGAATATTAGCTGTACGAGTGCTTTTCAGATGAATGGAGGCAGTTTCTCCTGATGCGCAGCTGGCTGTATACCATCCCACATTGACTGCAACAGCTACAATGCAAAACAGCCTTGCAGCAAAACCATTGAACGAGTACTGCTGGTCAGAGAGCCAAGCCCTTGAGGTGCCACTCCCATCTCAGCTGGAAAGATGTGGGTTTTGGCCCTAAGTGTGCCATGGCCCTTTCATCTGTGGGATCTGAAAGTCTTTGTGTATTAACTGGTACCTGTAGTTGTTTTTATGACTTTGTTCTTGTTAGTCTACAAAGTATCCTTCAGTTTTGAGTGGAATTGAGGTCTAAACTAAGGTCACTGTTCATGGAACTCAAAGAACTGCTTTATTTTAAGCATGAAATACCTAAGTGGTCAGATATAGTGTCTGGTATTGTTTGCAAAGACATGTGTGAAACAAGTTTGTAGGGAAAAATAAAAAAGGCAACTGAACACATTGGTGAAGAGAATAAAGAAAATAGATGACAGCTTCTAAAGAGTATTGCTGTACCTGGCAGGATGTTTTCTGGAAGCTTCCTAATTTTCTTTCTAAAGATAAAGTTTCTATAGAAACCTGGAATTTTAAGATACAAATTCAATACAACTTTATCTTTTTAAACACTTAATGCAAAGCAAAAGTGGGTTACTGCGCTGTTACAGAAGCAGTGAAAGAAAACAGTCTTTTCAGTGTAGGACAGCTCCAGGCTGGACTCACTGATGGCCAAGGCTGAGCCAGAGATGGTGATAATGTCTCAGTGGTAACATATTTTAGAAGGGAAAAAAGTTATTGTGCAAATGTAATTATGCTCAGGGAAGTGAAAGTATGTGAGAGGAACATCTCTGCAGATACCAAGGCTAGTGCAGAAAGAAAGAGGGACAGAATGTGCCTCAGGTGTCAGAGCTGGGATTCTCCTGCAGCCCCTGGTGCAGCCCATGGTGAAGCAGCTGTGCCCCTGCAGCCCATGAAGGCGCATGAGGAGGCAGAGATCCACCTGCAGCCCATGGAGGAGCCCCAGGCTGGAGCAGGTGGATGCCTGAGAGGGCTGTGACCTAGTGGGGGCCTGGGCTGGAGCAGGGTGCTGACAGGGACTTGCAGACCAATGGAGAGAAGGGCCCATGATGGAGCAGATTTCTAGTAGGACTTGTGACACTTTTGAGGACCCACAGTGGACCTAGCTGTCCTTGAAGAACTGTACCTTGTGAAAAGAGACCCACAGCAGTTCATGAAGAACTGTCGCCGTTGAGAAGGACTCATGCTGGAGAAGTTCCTGGAGAACAGGGATTAATGAGAGGGGTCCCCATTTCCTGCGTGAGGGACCCATGCTGGAGCAGGGGAATGATTCCTCTCCCTGTGCAGTGGGAGAAACAGGGCGTGATGAACTGACTGACCATAATCTCCATTCCCTGTCTCCCTGCACTGCTGGAGAAGAAGGTAGAGTTGGGGAGGAGAAAAAGGTGGAGGGAAGGTGGTTTTAAAATTTGTTTTATTTGTCATTATCTTGCTCTGATTTTAGTTAGTTATAAATTCAGTTAATATCCCCAAGGTGAGTCTGTTTTGCCCATAATGGGAATCAAAAAGTGACCTTGTCCTTGTCCTTATCCCAATTCATGAACTTTTTGTTATGTTTTCTCTCCCCCATCCAGTTACAGAGGGAGGTGATAGAGCAGATTTTGTGGGTTACCTGGCATCCAGACAGGGTCAACGCATGACTATAAATCATCCAGTGTAACCCTAGGAGTGCACCTAAAGTCAGGGAATAAACCACCTGTGCTTGCCCATGCAAGGAAGAAGCAGAACAGTTTTCTTCTTTTGTCAATCTTTGTGTCTGTTTTAAGTGTCAAAGTACAGAGAGGTTTGTTCATAACACCAGAAAAATGCCCACAAGTGGGAGCATAAATTCAGTCTCAAATGTTCACCAAAACATTAAATGTTAATGAATGTTTGTCTGTACAGATATTGGAAATTAATGTAGCTATCTGCATCACATATCCCATTCCTAAAGCCTTTTAATCTTTTTATATATAGGGCAAAGTTATTAAAATTGAAGCCAGGAATACAAATAGCACTGTCCAAAGTTTTCCATTTGGACTTAATTATCTGAATGCACTACCAAGAAATCAGGGTAGTAATTTAATTTTGAAGGCTACATAAGGCTTGGAGATGGCTCTAGATTCTGATTCTTTTTATTGGGGCAAGAAGAAGTTAAAAGATGATCTACAGGTTACCAATACTAACGTCATTTGGAGAAGTTACTGAAACTCTGTGAGCCAAAGGCTATTCAGACCATGTGTTTATATCCATGACACTGGTTATCTGCTGCTTGCAATGAAGCCAGATTCTAACCAAGAAAAGGGCAAAGATGTCATGCCTTACTGTGGTCAGATGTTGTCAGTCCTAGGGTGTGTATTAGCTTACTGTTGGAATCAAGGTATGTGTAGGCAGAGGCCTTTGTTTACTTCCTTCACCCACAGAAGAGTTATGGGGAAAGGAAGTAAGCAGAGACAAAGGAGCCTGCTCAGTCTGGATCTGCCTTTCTCCTGAGAGGTTTCACTGCTTAGACAGTGAAGAGAAGCCTGTGTGAGATGAAGACAAAAAAGCAAGCAGAGGAGCTAAAGCAGTGACTTGCTTTCCATGCATGCGAGGATTTGAGCTCCAGGATCAGGGGGAATTATTTCAGGGCAGTCCATGACTGCATCACTGGAGCTCTGAGATACTTAATCCAATCAGCTAAATATTTCAAACTTTATTTGAAATTACTTCTTTCTTCCTAGCAAACAGTCACCAGATAAAATAAGCATGCTTGCAATTTAATTTACACACCCACCTGCCTTTTGAAACCAAGTGTCGCAAGTGCATCCATCCTACAGCTGGAAAGGAAAAAAAACAACCTTCTGATTATCCCATTCGATCCCTGCAGTGTTGCAACCTCCTCACTTCATTCAGCAAATCCAGAACTACAGGAATTATTTCTCTGTTTTTATTCAGGCCACAACTGATGGTGCACATGGAATAAGGTTGCTGAGAAGATACCCAGGTTTTGCTCTGACTCCAAGAGAAAATGAATTTGCTGCATACCCCATTCCCACTAATCATGGCAAAATGCCTTTACTGCTTGGTATCACCTTTCTACAGCTGCATGATTGGCCTCTGTTCTGCCTCTGCTGCTGCTTGGTGAGGCCAAACTCTCAACCTGTGCCTGTCAGAGGATGTTCACTCAGCTCTCTGCTCACTTTTGAACCTACACTTTCAATCAGCTAAACACATTCTGCTGTTGCCTGGTAGAGGAGTTTGGCTCTGGTGAAGGGAAGCTTTAGGGAGTGCTTGGAGCGCCCACAGGAAAAAGGCTTTTTCCATCCATGCATTGGCAAATTTGGGAAATGAAGCAAATTCTCAGTATAAGGGACAGAGAAGAAGAAATCGTGGGCTATGCTGTTCTCATCCCAAACATCAGTTGCCTTAAAGCTTTTGATCTTTGAGATAACTGGTATACTGACACCTTCTTTCTTATCTCTCAGATAATTCTGGAAGTTAATTAATTAACATTTGTGGACGATGAACACTTCATCTGATAGGAGTTATTATGTATCACAGCAAAATGTGAATAATCTTGGCATGCTCAAACTAGCTCAGCTTTGGTATAGGTGAAAAGAGAATGAATGACGCTTACTATATCATAGGGAGTATCTCAGGTTATTTGAAATGCCATAATCCTTCTCTTATGGATTTCTGAGCTATTTTTATAATACTAATTCTGATTAAAAACTCTAAGTCTGACTGTCAGTTCTAATCCATTGCATATCCAGCAATGTTAAACACTCTGACTAGTGTAAAGGCCTTTAAAAATAGTCCCATGTGTAGAAGCTCCTGAGGAACATCTACAAGCCACACACATTTCCCTGCTCCCGCAGTAGGAAGAGTTTATGGAGCTACACAAGCCATCAGGATGGGTGCTATATTTAGTGTATTGACTTTGATTATGTCCCAGTTTGATAACAGTGGATTTAGTTTTTAGCTGCCTGGTGTTCTGAAGTGAGTAATTGGAGCTCAGCAGTGATGACACACTGACAAAAACTGGGTCTTTCAGATTTCCTTTTTTTCTCATTTTAGTAGCTGCTCAGCTCCTCTTTATAAGCTAAGAAGCTGTATAAAAATGGGCTGGAAATGCATCCACTGAAATGAGTGGTGCTGCCTGCTGCCTGTGCCGGTACAGCTGCTTTGAGCTCTGACCAGATTTTAGCCAGGCAGAGAAAAGTTTCCCAAAACTCAGCAGCATGTAGTCCATGATAGCAATGGAGAAAAATGCACATCACTGGAGTTACCTTGTGTTCCTGACACTTTTGCCTCACTTTATGTTGTACTTCAGGTTGTCCAGACTGCAGATAGAATTGTGTTGAATCCTACATCTTGATACTTAAAATGCCCAGCTGACTTTCCTAAGCTGCACGGCTGTTCTAAGATGGTTTTCAAGCATAACGCATGAAGAGTTTAGCGCTAGTTTGCAATCAAAATGAGAAAAAATCTTGCAAAAAGCCCTTTTTATAAAAATATGTAACTTGATGTTGGTTTTCAATACCCTGTCCATAAAAACAGGACCTTTTTCTCAGTTTTTTGAAACCTAATTTGACAATGTAGAAAGCAATTGAGCTAGAATATGTTCCTCTGTCTGTTTTATCTGGTCTTTAAATAACTTAGAAGCTGAAATTAGTTCAATTTTTTATTATTTGTACTGAATGATAATAACTTTATTCATTATATGAGCAAGTAAATACAGCAGGTAAATTGAGGCACATGAAAGTGGGAAAGGATTAGGAAAAAGTATGGGCAGAATGTAGCTGGTCTCGCAGATTTTGGTAGCCATATGTAGTGTTAAAATGGACAGATAGAAAAATAGTAATGTAAAAATGTTATACTAGAAATCATCCTATTCAAGTGTCCATTTCCAATTAGTTTTATAACTTCAAATTCTTAATTTCTGCCTGATACATTACTATAACAAATGCAGCCACATAAATGTCGTTCTTAGAGGAAAGCTGGGATTTATTTGCAATATGGATGTGTGTAAGAACATCTAGAGAACATATTAGATTTTAGTTTTGTGGCTAAAGCTTAAAAAGTGATTTGAAAGCAAAGTTTTTCATTAAATATTTGAGAAATTTCACTGTAGGAAATGGGTTTGCATGCTAAACAGAGAAGAACACTGCAGTGGTTACAGGGGGAGAATGTCCCACAGTGTTGTCTTGCTTGGACCAGGTACGTGAAACCAAACCACTACTCTTCTTCACAAAGACTGTTCTCTCTTTTCAGAGTGGGACACTTGGTAAGAAATTGTCTTGAGCTTCAGCCCACTGTATTCAACATTGCTGGAGGAAGGTTGCTTTGTAGTGAGGATGTACATGATTGGTCAAGGAGAAGGGATATGAACAGAGGTAACTGCAATTGCTTCCATGCAGTGGAAGATGGGTATGGAGAGAAGTGGCAGGGGAGTGATGAGGGCAAGGCTGGTGGGGGATTTTTGAGGACAGACAGTAGCTGTTTTGAATGCACAGATGGTGGTCGGAATGTAGGAAGCTATAGAAAAGTAAGACTTGAAGGATGTCTGAGCCACTTTTTCAAGTGGGCTAGGAGTTCAGGTTTCTCTGTTTTCAAGCATGCTTTTAGAAAGATTTTAAAAGAGTGTGGGTGAGTCTTCAGAGTGCGTGGACTCAGCACTCTGTGCAAACTAGCTCTAAATAACCCAGGCTGTCTCCCACAACAAAAGTCAGTGCAGTCACTGGTTACTTTGAAAAACTGTACTCAACCATCCTAGAATTATAATAATGTTTTGGTAAGAGCATTCAAGTTAATTATTTTTCTTACATACGGTAGCGACTGTGTAAGCATTCTTTGCTGCTGTTTGATTAATATTCCCTAGGCTGACCCTTTTGTTGCTAAACAAAGCCACAGAGTGACTGGTTTTGCATGACTTTTTTTCATGACTCTAGAAATCAGTCTCATTTATCTGTTACACAGCCATGAACCAAACAAGGCTATATCAATAAACTGGGGTTAGTCTTAACTTCCTGCAAGCTTCTCCCTGCTTCTTGACTCCTGTCTCTCCAGACAGCTGAGAGATGCTATCTTCTTCTCTCACAGCCCCTGGTGATTGCACATTACTGTTTGAGTCCATTCCCCACGTAAGAACAAAGATAAGATGTGATTATCAGCAGTATATCTTGACGCCTCAGTCTCTGCAGATGGATACTCATGCCAAACAGGTGTCTGTCAATTAACTTCCATTTCATATACTTCTTTTTCTTCTTTGAAATTACTAAATGTAGTTGCCCTGATCCTAAACAACATCACATCCAGAAGCCTTATGGAATCACACAGAAACTGTCATAACAGATGAAACCAGTGTTCACTAAGCCAAGTGTCCTGTACAACAAAATAAAGGACTTAATGTTGCTTCATAATCATTACATGAATTTTTGTAAAGTAGTGGCTGTGGGACTCCTGAGCCAGAGATATGTGCTTAGAAGCCTGTCACCATTTTATTATTTGACTAAAAAAATTATCTCTGCTCATTTTCCTTTGCTGCTTATCTTTTCTTAGACATCATATAATTCCTCAGCTGCTTTATTTTCTTTAATCTGAAGAGGTGGCATTTTCTGGAGTTCACACCTCTTTATAAAGATGGACCAGAGACATGTCACAGGCACTAGAGTTTCTTTCTGTTTTGAGTTCATAACCCAGAGGAAGAAAACTCTTGCAGAGAATGCTTTAGTTTTGGTGCACCTTGAAGTTTTTCACACATACAGCCTTACTACACATGAACTCCAAAGAAAAAGCATGTAAGGAGTAGGCTGGCTAGTGACAAATACCAGGAACTGTCTATCTCAGTGGTTCCTTAAGTGAAATAAGAAGGTGATCCCATTCCACTTTTTTGACAATCCTTTTTATTTCTAATGTTCAAGATGAACAGAACAATGTTCTGTCCGCCTACAAAGAACAGAAACACACAAAATCCACTCTGTTTTGGAGGCTTCTCATAAGGAAAGCTGGAACAACAGAGTTTCTGTGGCTTGGAGCATTGGTTTCTGACTGCAGCTCCCTGCAGCATGTGATAGATGACATTATATTGGGAGTCTGCTACAGGCCACCAAACCGGGAAGACTTCCTGGATAAGTCACACTATGGACAAATTGAAGCAGCTTTCTGTTCACAGGCCCTGGTCCCCATGGGGGCTTCAGCCATGTCCATATCTTTTTGAGGGACAACACAGAAGAGCATAAGCAGTCCAGGAAGTTCCTGGAATGCCTTGATAATACCCTTCTTCTCCAAGAGATACAAAGAAGAGTGCTATGCTGGATTTTGTTCTCACCAACAAGGAGTAGGGGAGGGGATGTAAAGCCCAAGGGCAGCCTGGGCTGCCAGTGACCATAAAATGTGGAGTTTCAGATCTTCAGGGTAGTGAGGAAGGCACATAGCAAGTTCACTACTCTGGATTTCAGAGGAGCACACTTTGGTCTCCTCAGGGATTTGCTTAGTTGAGTACCATGGGATAACTCCCTGAAGGGATGAGAGGCCATAGAAAGCTGATTGATATTCGAGGATCACCTTCTCCAAGCTCAGGAATGATGCACCCCAGTAAGGAGGAAGTAAGGCACAAGCAGCAGGAGACCTATGCAGATGAATGAGGAGTTTCTGGACAAACTCAGACAGAAAAAGGAAGCACACAGGGGGTGGAAGCAAGGACAGTATCTTGGGAGGAGTGCAGAGATATTGTCTGAGCAGCCAGGGATCAGGTTAGGAAAGCTAAAGACCTGATTAAATTAAAGCTGTTCAAGGATGTTGAGGGAAATAAGTAAAGCTTTCATACATACATCAATTATTAAAGGAAAAAACATGGACCCCTCCAGAAGGAAACAAAAGGTGTGGTTAACTGGATCATGGAAAAGGGTGAGATGCTAAGAACCTAAAGGTGCATAAGTCTATTGGTTCTAATGAGATGCATTCATGAATCCAAAGGGAACTGTGGGAGAATGTGGCTAAGCCACTGTCATATTTGAGAAGTTGTGGCAGTTTGGTGTAGTTCCTGCTGAATGAAAAGGGGGAAATATTACACCCATCTTTAAAAAGAGAATTAAGGAAGACCTGTGGAACTACAGGCTGGTCATTCTTGGCTTTGTGTCTTGCAAGATTATGGAGCAGATCCCCCTAGAAACTATGCTAAAACATATCTAAAATAAGAATGTGACTGATGACAGAAAAAGTGTCTTCACTAAGGACAAATGATGCCTGAGAAATTTGGTGGCCTTCCATGATGGGATTACAGAAGCAGTGGATCAGAAAAGAGTGACTGATTCCATCTACCTTGATCTATTCAAAGCATTTGGCACTGTCCCACAAAGTATCCTTGTCTCTGCACTGAAGAGGCATGGATGTGATAGATGGGCCACTTGGTGGGTAAGGAATTTGTAAGAAATCAGCAGATGGTGTTTGTTTCCAACAGGGCTTTGCTTCTGTTCTGGAGGGAACTCCTTGTCCTGGCTGTTCTCTCTTGGCCATGGTGTGAATTTGGGAGGCTGAAGATGAAACACTGAATTCTGGCTTATTGTCAAAGAGCACTGAGGAAGCTTGCTTCTGCTGGATGTACATTTCCAGGATACGCAGTAATCTGCTAATTTTTTCAGGGGCCAGATTTACACTCATCTAGTGCTGTGTAAACTACACTTCCATCTTTTAAAAACTGAAGTAGTAACTCCTGTTTCATTTCTTGAGCAGAAGGCCATTCACTGAAAGAGATTTTAGGGACTGCAATTTCTCTATATATCCTTATCTTGACTTTTATATCAGTGCCAATACAGCATCTTTTTTGCTACTTTGATTTCCCTGTGATTCTATCTTGCATTTTGCACTGTTCACTCCAGCTATCTCTGGTTGAATTATACAGAGCACTTCATGTGAAACCAGGCAGAAAATGTAACAGATAACCAAATTTGCTTTTTTTTAGCTGGTGGAAAGTATCTCTCTTGAAGGCACCATAGCACCTGTCAGTGGTTATTCTCTCAAATGTGTGGCAGGTAAATGCTGACATTTAGTATTGCTAAATACCTGTGTCACAACTCACAAAACTATGCAGGTTGGAAGAACCTGTGGAGGTTGATCTGCCTCGCCATCCTCAATACTAGTCCAGCTAGCGCTCTACACAGTGACCAGCTGGTTTTTTAGGTAGCTCCAAAAATGGAGTATCCATGACATCCCTAAGACTTTGTTACAGTGGCAGTCTTCCTCTTTGGGGAAAAAAAAAAATCCTAAGTTCTCACGTTAGTGTCCTGTGTTGCATCTTGTATCTGATGGCTCTCACCCTTTCTCTGTGCATCTCTGAGAAGAGTCTGTCTCCATCTTTTCCCTCCCATGTGGTTGATGAAGAGAGTAGTACGTCCCTGATAGCCTTTTCCTCTTAAACCTGCCTTAAAAATCATTACCTAGCATAAAGAAATATAAGTTTAATGGCTTTAAGAGTTTGGATTCTGAGCAGGAAGGGATCAAGTTTTCAGACTTTAGTGCACAATTTAAAAAGCTGTTGTTCTTTTTGTCTGAGCTTTTCATTGTTTCTCTAGATCAGTAGTTCTCTACTTTTCATTTATATAAAGAAGCTAAGCTGTAAATAAGCTGTACTAAGAAATTATAAATGCAGTTTTAATTGAAAGTGGTTTTGTAGGCATATGAACAACTTTGACAAAGTATGTCAATATTTTGCTTCAGGACTTCTGAAATAATTCACAGTTTCCATAAAGAAAGGAAAAAGCAAAGTCAAAAGAGGAGTGTTGACAAAGGACTAGTAATAAGCATTTTTCAGTAGCACTGAAATGATATGATATGATATATGATATGATATGTTCTTATACCTTTAAAAAAACCCCCACTTTTGGTTTCTTATTTCTTGCTTTGAAGATGCAAACCTTCAAGAGACTTACAGAAAGATATGGTGGCAAAATATGTTATCCCAGTATTTGGGTGGTGAGGCTTCTATAAGCTTTTTATTTGAGACATTTCAGTTTTAACATGCAAAAAATGTTTCAAGAAATAAAGACTTCATTAGAGAAGTAGTGAGTTATTGAAAAATGTTGAACAGTTAAAATACCTTTGTAAGGAAGCAAAGGCAAGAAAAGCAGAGGGTAAACAATCTGTGAAGGATGAGTGTTAAGTAATACGCAATTAGAGGAATCAAAGCTATTGTGCTAAGAAAAGTTATGAACAGCCCAAACAGATGCCGGAGATCAAAAGGGCTTGGAATAGAGGCGGGCAAGTTCTGGGGAAAGCTTTATAAACAATAAGACCTTAGAAGCAGTTTCTTAGAAAAATGTGGAACAAATGAAGCCTGGGTAGGTAGCATGATGCTTTTTAATACATTTGAGAAGGCTGTTTTGGAAAAGCAAGGAAAATAGCACTGAATAAAGAGTACTTCTGAATAAAATGTGATCTTCAAAAAAACAATAGGCGAGTGTTTCATCACCTCACTTCCCTCTCATTGAGAGAATGTGGGCTCTTGTCACATATAGAACAGCAAGCAAACAAGAGCTCATAACCGAATTCCTTTTTTTTTTTTGGCTATTGTTTACGCAAATCTGAAGAGTCTGGATGCATTTGTAATGTTGGTGATTTTTAGTTAAAAGTTTTTGCAGACAGACATATAAATAAAAAGCGGCATACTAATAAGTATACAAAAGCTCCAAAGTGACTGAGATCTTCAGTCAAAGTAACTCAAGAATAGTGAATTAAAACTTTATAACACATCAGAATTTGGTGAAGTTGCTCTACATCTTGCTTCAGCTGATTCTGCTGCAAGGTAGGCATTATAAAAGTGAAATTCCTCCTCGGTCTTTTGACTTTTAAGACACAAATTACTTCAGTACTATTTTTCTGCATTTGTGTAAATGGGTGAAAGTCTGTCAGCAATCACTTAGCATTAATTGCTCTTCAATTAGTATAATGAATGTTTGTAATGCTTATGTATGCCTTCTAAAGCTTTCTCAAATGAAGCTTAATGCTACATGTCCTTTCTGAAAAATCCCATAACTAATGTGAATGCTGTTACATAGAATCAAAGAATGTTCTGGGTTGGAAGGGAACTCAAAATTCATTAAGATCCAACTCCCCTGTCATAAACAGGGACACCTTCCACTAAACCAGCTTGGTCAGGATCCCATCAAGCTTGGCCTTAAATACTTCCAGGGATGGGGGATGCACAACTTCTCTAGGCAATCTTCCGGTGTCTCGCCTCTATTAAAGTACAGAAATACTTCCTAATATCTAATCTAAACCTACTCTCATGTTTGTCATCCATCTTCATTACTAAGTAGTAATGAAGTATATGACCCAGTCAGATTCTGTAAGAATTAATCAGGCAGGGAGATTAGAACTCAGTAAGGAAAGTGTTTATTTATAGCATGGCATTCAGATTCCCTTACTGTTGCCATAGTAGTCCAGCTGAAGAACAGATGCCAAGCTCCTTTCTTCCTCACTGGTAAAATCTTCTACTGTTTACATGGCAATTGCCATTGGTGCTCGTGGTTTCACTATACCACTATACTGCAGCAGCAGCACAGAAACTTTATCTGTTAAACACACCATGACCCTTTCCAATTCCTTGAGTTGCTCACAATAAAGCACATAGATACCCAATGGTCGTACAACAACACCTCAGAGAAGGCAGTAAGAACCAAAAAGTGGAGAAGTAGATTGAAAATGTAGTAAGCAATACTTCAAATGTCAAAATATGTGTATTCAAATGCTTTCAAACTGAGAGGTTCTCAGTCCACCTCTGGTGCCTCACTTACAGAGCTGCACATCTGGAATGAAAAACATCAGAGCTGTCTGATGCCTGTACCTTTGCACCTTCTATGACAGGGAGTATTCCCTCCATAGCAAATTCGCAAATGCAATCTGCAAAGGAGACATATGTCAGCTTAATAACACAGCCCTAGCTGATCTAAATGCGAGAAAAGACTTGAACTGCACTTTTCTGAGGGTAAAGTTATTTATAACAAGAAATCCTGCAAAGATACATTTTTTTTCCCTGCTGCATCCAATGTCTATTAATGAACAGGACAGCATGTCTGGCATGCTCATGTTTGACATCCAGGTCTTATCATATACATCTGTCCTTACAGAAATGCTGAAAGATAAACTCAGTCTTGACAGTCTGATCTGCAAAGATCTGATCTGACAGTGAAGTCACACACACTAGGTGCAATAACATCATCCATTCTGCAGCTTGCATGTCTTCCACCCTCTTTAATGACCCCTGTTAAAGGAATCTCCAGTGGGCTGACGTGCAGACAAAGCAAATGAAGGCAACCATTTCCCCCAGATTTTGGCTGGGGCATGTGTGCCTGAAAAAGTGTGTGTGTTGGAGGGGGGAGGAATTTACAGTAAGAGATTGTGTTAAAAAACATGAGACGGTGTCTGCATATCTGTTCAGTGAGTTTATCTAAACATGCCCTTTTTCTCCCATCTTCTCCCCTCCCCTTCCTTCTTTTTCTTCTGCCATTTGCTGTCAGGAAGGGCCACGTCTGAAGGGCCAATTCAGTACAGCCTGGCACCAACACAGACGGACGTCAACACCAGTTCCAACTGTGAGTCACTTTGCAACTGGGGGACTCTTTGAAGCAGCACTGGTTTATGCGCTAGTAGAAGCAGCAAGGACTCTGCAGAGCGCTTCCAGAACAGGGAGAGTGTAGGTTTGTTAGCCCTGCCTCCCTCTAGTTAGAGTAGCATGCAAGTTGTTGATGTCTTACTAAAAAGCAGTAGATAAATGTAGCTTCTCCTGAAATACGCATAAAGGATTCTGAAATGTGAGGGTCAGTGCCAGGGAATTCTACTAGCAGAACAGATTTTTTGAGCTGGATGCTGTTCAGAGGAAACTGTCCACCAAGAAAGCTTAGGAAACCTTGTCTGACTAGAGAAGAGGCTGGAAGTCATGCCACAGACAAGGATCTTCATTGAATTGTTATTTTCACAGTTAGAGACAAGAACTACAGGTCTCAGATTTGTGTAGGAGCACTGATCTGTGTGCAGACAGGTGAAGAGACCTTGCTTTCAGTTTTGAAGTCCTTGAGGTAATTCGGCTGCTGTCAATTTGATTCGCTGCAAGGGGGAGGGACAAGACATTGCGCAGTTCTCTGTCATTATGCATGTACAAAAAGTTATCCAGCACCTGTGATCCCAGTCCCCAGTGCCCATGCTCCTGATATGTGTGTTGAGTGAAGATACTCCTAATGGAATTGAAGGAGGGGAAAAAATACCTGTTATACAGAGCAAGTGAAAAATCCTTTGCTTTTCACTGTTCCTGGAAGGTACTAATCTCCCATATTTTCCTCTTGGTGACTTTCCTGGTCCCAATAAGCTTTGGCCCAGCATCACAGAGAAGGTAGCTGAAGAAGGAGACAGTGATTTAAAGGAGAAGTGGCCAACTCTATCAGCTGCAAAATTTGAGAGGAAGTGATGGCAAATGCAGAGGACAGTAGAAGGCAAAAAAAAGGGAAGAAGTGTCTAATACCCCTGCACTTCAAAGAGAGTAGGATAAGTTACATCCTCTGTCAGGGACTGAGAAAGTACTGGCTCAAGACTATTAGAACTATAAAATTTGTATCAACTCATTCATGGAAAGGTAGTATAAAGCAGTAACAACCTACTGAACAGTGAAGGGATTAGCAATGTTTTTTCTAGATGCACTGTCCTCAGCAGAGTTCTAACATTTTCCATGATTCTACTAAAAATTCTGTCTTTGATATATATATGTAGATACAGCTTTTTATGAATGTACTTGAATAGATTAGTAAAAATCTTGCTCACAATCTGTAAAAGCGACTAATAATGTTATCATAATTAATGCTGTATTCTGTATTTTTAGCTTATTCTGTTTTTATGCTGCACAATGATCAATGGAAAATTCACAACACATGCCAATGTCACTGACCTCTGACTCTTAAGCAAGGAATTTCTTCAAACCGTACTTTTTCATCTCAAATGCTTGAGTCATACTGTGTTTGTCCTGCCTTATAGTTTTCTCATGATTTGTTTATGTCCCACAGTTCCTGCAGTCCGATGGCCCCTTCTGTAAGCTATTGTTTGGAAATGCTGATATCCTGGGCAGTGCATCAAACCAGATGGTTTGTCAGCTGTATCAAGCCTGTGAGCAGTTCTGTGTGTCAGTAAGCACATGGACATGGGCCTTGAGATCAATAGGAGACTCACTGTTAAATTGCAGCTCACACTTAAGGAATCTCTGCTAGAATTTGTACCAGGTGGAAGTGATTTTAAAAAATTTTTAAATCTCCCAAAGATGGGAAGCTGTCTATGGACAGAATTCAGGCTGATGCTTCACTTGTCATAGAATACCTATAGCAGTTAATGAGTGGACATGAACTAAAACTCTGGGATTACATTTCTACCAGGTTTTATGTGGGGAAAAAAAAAAAAGGAAAAAGAAAAAAAGGGGAAAAAAAAAAGACAAGAGCCTCTGACAAGTATAGCACCATAGTTCGGAGAGAATTAGTTTCAAAGCAGATCTTGGGTACTTAGAGTCTGAAAACTATCCTACTCTTCCTTTTAGCTTACCTGGTAGCCCATCCTGTACTTGTCTAGAGCAGCACTCTGGTTTTGGCTTTCTTTTTTTCTTATTCAGTTTGTTAGAGCACTTAATCAGACTTCAAGATGGACTGTGATTACATCTCAGGCTCTTCTTTGCACAATGACTGATTTTGTTAAAGTTTGTTGTGGTTTCTCTCTAGTAAGAACAGTTTGAGACTGCACTGTATGGGGGTAAAATTCAGACAAGGAAAGCAACAGCCTAGTAATACCAAGCAGGTGAGATATTGATCAAGGCTGTTAAAAATACTGGGCCAATGAATGTCTTTTTTTCACCTCCATTCATTGGTTTGTAACCTCTCTGAGTCTCCTAGTCTCCACTGAATTTGCACAGCTTAGTGTTCAAATTATTGTAGTCAAGCAATTCATGAAGATGCACAAAAGCACCTAAAAATGTTTTTAGAACTTTATTGTTATTATTAGTAAGGAAGTCTCCTTTGAATGACAAGCTCTGTACAAACAAGAAAAGATGGTCTATCTAGGCAGACAGACTAAAGGGCAAGAAAAAGGAAGGGTTTCAAGCCATGTAAGCCCATAACAATCTCCCTCTAAGAGATTAGAACAAGGAGCGTTCTTGGAGATTCTCGAAACTTCAGTATAAAAGGCTCAGAGCATGCTGATTGAACCTGGAGTCCATTCTTTGAGTAGGGTTTGGACAATGTCTTACAGAATGGCCTTCCAAACAGTGTCATTTTTTAATTCTACTGCCTGTGGTAGATGCAGTAACAAAGTCCTGTGTATTTAAACTCCATATAGCCTGACACATGGTCTAGCACCTAAGCTGCAAAAAAGTCCTTCTTCTTTGGAATTAGGCTGTCTCCTCCAAAACCACCAGATGAATGTTGTCTTCTGGTAACATGCAGTTGACAGAAGAATGTGCTGTGATTTTTTTCCGCATTAAATTTAAGTGAAATCTGCTATATAAACAGAGCAGCTAAGAACTTAGGAAAAAAGGGCTAGAAATTGAGCTGACAATCTCAAACAGGTACAGAAATCTTCCTCCCCATAAAACTGACCCTGACTGAATTTTTTAAAGGGCAGAAAGACAAAACTGTTCTTTCACAGATGTCCTGGGGATCAGAGCTAGAGGCATCTCACTCTGACAGCACTGTTCCTGTTGTGTAGCTAAATTGTATGGGTCAGGTCCTGAAGCTGTCAATCCAGTTAGGTCTACACCAGTGTTTAGAAAAGAAGTAGATATTCTCCTAAGGCTAAATGCCAGGGACTTTGATGTGACTTTGTGATAAAGTCCTGGACTCATTCAGTGGGAAGAAAGTACTGTTGCATTAATGTAATGACTTGTGATATCACATCTAATACTCTTTTACTGTGTGCTTTCAAACCCTGGGCTCCCATTTGGTTTTGATGGAGAGCAGATTTTTTTAGCTCTAAGAGGTTTTTGGGATATTTTTCTGTAGTGACAGTAATCTAAACAGAGAGGTCATTATAAATTCCTGCTGTGCACAATAAGCTCTTAAATATTACCTGAGGCAGGGTCTGTGGGAAAAGGTAATAGCAGTTGTGCTCTTATACAAACTGACATAGATGTGAAAAACAGAATTTTTCTGGGACACTAGCCACTATCCACATCTTCCTTCTGAAACAGAAGGAAGAAATTTCAATGCCATGTGGCATTATGGGTTTCTTGGCTCTTGTATTTTTCATCTTAAAATCTGTATTCAGAAACCACTGAAGCTGCTTGGGTGTCTGCTCTTTATTTTAGTGGGTTTGGGAATAAGTATTACATCAGCAAGATTAATGATTGTAATTCCATTTATAATATTTTCTCTCTTTTTTTTGTTACCTATATAGCCTTAGAAGTTTTTTCTTTAGCCCTTCATTAAAAACCAAACAGTTGCCTTTCTGACACATGCCAAGGTGCTTCTGCAGTCTGCTAATGACTGCTTATTCTGCTGGCAGATTTCATAGGGAAAATTTGGAAAATTAACCTATATTGCCAACAGCACTGCTGCCATCTGATTTTGCCCTTACAAGAGTTAAACTCTTATCCTTTCTGTGCTCTGACTTATAGACCGTGATGCTTTGATTCTGTCCACCTCCTATTCATGTCTGTCACAATACAAATTAGATGAAAAGTCTTCAGAGGAGCATCCTGCCCATTATTTTAGCTTTAGCAAGAAATAATTGCCCATGCTTACTATGGAAACATTTCATTTTATCACAGTTGTCAATTTCAAATTATTGCTTTTGTTCCAGTTAATGGGAGCTGCAACAGAAATGTCAGTCTGACACATATCATGGTGGAAAGATCTGCAAGCAGCAGAAAAACAGCAGCTCCTGTGAGAGAGAGTCAATGGTGCATGTGAAGCAGCTTTTAAGGATGGCTGGACACCAAGAGTTTGCAGTTACAGGTTCCTAAAGCTCGTGGGGTTTTATGTACAATGACACCTTTGGTGTGAATTTGTGAGATGACAGGGATGTAACCTCGCTGATCTCTTTCTGAGGTGATGACGCACAGCACCGCTGGATTCCACCCCTCAGGTCCCTTAGCTATAACACTAAAGCAACATGGGAAGAAGCCTGCCTGCTTTTTCAGGTGAGGGGCAAAGGTGATGGCAGAAATCAGATGAAAGCTCATGCCAGCACTTGGTAGGAGACTGGTAAGTCAGGACAGTCTCAGAAGTGTCAGTACCATTGCCGGTGAGCCCCAGCAAGACATGACTATTGCTTGAGATGGGGGGACAGGGAAGAAGTACTCATAAGGTTCAGAAAGAGCAGAACCTGATGTTTAAACACTTCAAGGTGTTAAAACTGTGAAATGTTCAGGGTTTGGGGTTTTTTGATGGTTGCCTCTGGATGACAGATATAAAAGATAAAAACATCCAATAATTTCTTTTTGAATATATGCAATATAATGTATTTCACAGATATTCTGGAAACTGTTTCATGGGGATATTCAGACAATAGGATTAAATTAGTTTTTGAAATGCATTTATTTCACAGAATTAATGTGTGGACACTTTCACTCAGAACTAAGCTAAACTAAAATAAAGGGTTAAGTTCAAGAGCAGAATATGTAAGACAATGAAGACAGAAGAAGAATTTTCCTTCATCCAAATTTTATGAAAATCTCATTGAGATAAATTGCTATAAAACATGTTCTCAGCCAGTAAAACTGAGATTTATCCAGTGACTTGATTGAGGTGTTCAGTAGGGTAGAGATTTGTCCATAGCAGGTATTAGACATGCAGTGTGTGAATGCTCACAATTAGATGGAATACAGGAGAAGGGCATAAACTGCAGAGGTTTACTTTTAGATCAAGTTAAAACTTTGACTTTTCCTGCTTTATGCAGATATTGTATTAATTGCATGAATGCTCCTGCATCTGACTCTTTGTTTTTTGATAGGACAAACAGGAGGTGATAGAAATATAAAGTAGAGTGATCTAAACATGGAGGAATAGATATTTCTACATCAAAATATAAGAATTCAGAGACAGAGACAGAAATTAAAGATGTCAGTTTCACAACATGTGAAACTGGGGAATTCACTGCAAAGGAAAGAGCATGAAGCCAAGGATTTAGTTAAATTCAAAGAAGCATTAGTAATTTACATTAATTACAAGAATAACTAGAGAAGTGGTAATTATGA
This sequence comes from Melozone crissalis, assembly GCF_028551555.1. NCBI lineage: Eukaryota > Metazoa > Chordata > Aves > Passeriformes > Passerellidae > Melozone > Melozone crissalis. The sequence continues at coordinate 29,997,218 of NW_026535783.1, read as the reverse complement.
GGAAAAGTCTGTGAAGGATATGAGATATTGTACTTTGATTATTATTCTAGTATCTATCAAGATGAGATAACCTAGCAGACAGGCAACATGCAGCAGACAGAAAATTAACTGAGAAATGTCAGAAATTAGTGTTTATGAGACATAGGATTTAGATGACAGCAGGTCATATCCAAGCTATCACTAGATTTAGCTTCCTTTTTTGAACTTCTCTATCCTCATTTTTATGAGTTAAGCATTTCAGGTGTCCAGCTGCTGATGAGTAAAGGATTCTGATCATACTGATTCTTGGTGAGTCCGGAAAACTGAATTTTTAATGCCAGTTGCAGGAGTATCATGTTAAGCTAACTGTGCTTGGAGCCTGAATATTGTCATAAATAACAGCTCAGAGAAAACAAGGGAATAGGTTTGACTCCCAGCCCAGCAAGAAGCCAGTGATCAAGATGTAGAGTTTGAACTGTTCAGAACTGCCATAATAGCAGTGTCCAAGTTCATTAGCAAGTTGAAAAGAAACTTGCAATACCTGTGCATCTTGTGAAGAAGCAAGTTGTGGAAACTGACAGGTGGGTTTTCTTTAAGGATCTTTAGGAATGCAAATAAAACATATATATTCAGGTCTGCTGGGACACATTGTGCAACAGACTTTCTCCTTAGTGAAGAAATCAATGAACACAAGGGATCACAAAATGAGAAAACACTTCTCTCCTTCCTTCCATGATTTACAGGTGAAGAAATGTGAAGGGGTTTATATGAGAAGGAGGAAGGAATCACAGTACAGGTCATTTCACATGTCAGATCTTTCACATGCCAGCTCAGACAGTCCATAATAATGGACATAGAAGCACAGAATCATAGAATCACAGAATCATAGAATGGCCTGACTGGAAGAGAACTAAAAGATCATCTAGGTTCAGCACTTACACTGCTGAGTGGCCCAGAGCTCTGTCCAACCTGGCCTTGAACACTTCCAGAGATGGAGCATGTATGTGGAACATGTAATATGGTGTTTAAGCTGCTGCCCCTAACATCTGGTATTATCCAATTATACTTGTCCAATGTCTTCAAATTCAGTCTTAGCTCAACATCTCTGCATGTTTGTCCTATAAATACGCAATCATTTAAAGCCATCCAAAATCTAGGAGGCCAGTACTCGCCCCAACATCCAGCCATGCTACCCTGATGCCTCTCTTTTGTCATTCCTCCCATTCTTTCAACTACAAGAACTGGCTGAAAAACTAGTGAAAACTACAGAGATAAGTTTTCAGGTAAATCAATGGATCAACGGTGAAAGAAATAGCGTCTTTGCTCAGGAAAAGGCAGATATTTCAGCTCAATCCTTACTAGACATTAAAGTCAAAACAAGGATTGTATTAGGAAGGCTCAAGTGGGGAAAGGCCTGTACACATGGAGAATTTAGCTGTGAAATGCAACACCACAAAACTCCACTGTTTATTGTTTAGTCCACAGTACTGGTAGGATAGCAAGAACAACTCAGTTCATTGCAGACATTACTGGGAGGCTGGTGAGGCACTGAAACAGGTTGTCCAGATAAACTGGGGATAACTCGACCCTGAAGGTGCTCAAGGCCATGTTCGAGGAGCTCTGAGAAACCTGGTCTAGAGTTCTGACCTATGGTAGGGGGATTGGACTGAGATGACCTTTGAAGTTCCCTTCCAACCTAAACCATTCTGTGATCTTAATGGTCCCTGCCAACCCAACCATTCTGATTCTGTTATTATTGGAACATGTCAACACATAGAAAAGACTCAAGCTTCATGCTTGGTGGCATTTCATAGGACTGCTTTCCCAATAGGATGACTCTCATTGTCTTACTATTAGTGTCTGTTGCCAAAAAGTACAACTTGAGGCAATTTCTTGTACAACTTGAGGCTATTTCTTCTCCATTGTTACCTGGGAGAAGAGACTCTACCTCACTACAATCTCCTTTCAAGTAGCTGTAGACAGAAATAAGATCTCCCCTGAGGCTCCTTTTCTCCTGGCTAACCACTCCTTACATGACTTGTGCTCCAGCCCCTACACCATCTCCATTGTCCTTTTTGGACACACTCTGGAGATGAGAGGCAGACAAGCCAGGCCACAGCTACAGTAACAAGCTCCCATGCAATCCAGAATATAGCTTTACAGAAGGTTGAGTCCTCAATGTAAAATGAGTTCAGTATGTTTTGTCACCCTGTTACCAGCATGAGTGACATGGAACTGTGTCTTGTTTAGAGTAAGTACAGCAGTCAAGTTTGCCAGGTTTCTATCGTGTCTTAAGACTGTTAGCATGAGCTAAGGAATAAAGCTCAAAAATTTCTTGTTCTCTTTCCAGTTAAGGCACAATTAATGCTCTGCCTACAGAGAAATAAATTACTTGTCTTCTGCTAATGCCTTTTGTATAGGGTTTCATTTCCCTCTCTGATACTGAAGGTTACCGGCAGGCATCAGCTGGCATCTGTTCTTCAATTCAGACCGCGTAAGTGTGTCCTCAGTTTCCGTTCTTTGGAAACCTGAACATAGCATGATTAAAATAGACTGCAAACAGATGCTTGATGATAAAGAGGTTCCTCTTGCTTGTACTGTTTGCAATTTGTGCTGTGAGGATTTAATCACAGCCTAATGGCTAATCATTGCAAGGGTTAAATAAATCTCCTGGCCTTAAAGTTTTGGCATAGCCATAATAGTCTGTGGGTTTAATTGGTGGAATTTTTGCACTCAAACCTCACTGAGCAACTCAGAACTGCCAGCCACCAAATCACAGAATCACAGAATGGGTCAGGTTCAAAGGAATGACAGTGGGTCAGTTGATCCAGCCTCCCTGCTCAAGCAGGGTCATTCTAGAGCCCATGGTACAAGATGGAATCCAGATGGTTCTTGAACATCTCCAGTGAGGCAGAGTCCAAAATCTCTCCTGGCAACCTGCTCAGCTACCTGCACAGTAAAGTTCTTACTCATCTTCAGGTGGACCTTCCTGTGCATCATTTTCCCATGGTCTGTTGTCCTACTGCTTTGTGCTTTGGTAGATATTGTAGAGGTGTAGATATTGATGAGGTCCCCTCTCAGTCATCCCTTCTTGAGGCTGAACAGGTCCAGGCCCCTCTGCCTTTCCACTTTAGAGAGACGCTCCAATCCTGCAATTATCCAGGAGCTACATGTGTTTCTTGTACTGAGCAGCCCAGAGCTGGACACAGCACTCCAGATGTGCCTCACCAGGACTGAGCAGTGGGACAGCATCACCTCCCACAATCACTGATATGCTCTTCCTAATGCACCCCAGGGTGCCACTGGCCCACTCATCCACATGGACACACTGCTGGCTCATGGACAGCTCAGTGTCCACCAAGACCCCCACATCCTTTTCAGCAGAGCTGCTTTCCAGCATCTCAGCCTGCTACATTTTGGAGTTATTCTTCCCCATGTGCACTTGTAATGGAACTGACATCAAAATGCTTTGTCACACCCTCCTGCTGCAAAATTGACCAATAGGGACATCCCTATTCTACAAGGCATGAAAAGAACTGTAGAGTTGGCTGTACGTACCCTGCACTGCTTATGCATTGGGAAATTTGTCTTTTGGCTTCTGGATGTGGAAAATCTTTCCTAGTGCAGAATTTAGAAAGGATTCCTCAGTTTTCCTTCTTTTGCACCAATTGAACTTCAGTAAGCAAAGGTCAGTAAAGGTCTGTATAGCAAAACAAAAAGATCTTTACACAGAGGTGGCTTGAAATTTCTTCTGACAGCCAGCAAAAGCAGGTCACTGCATATGAAAGGAAAAGGCAGAGATGATCCAGATTGAATCTGGAAGCCTGTCCAAAGCAGACATTGTTGATACTATCAACTGTGCACATGCCTCCAAGATGAGTTTGATGACCCTGACTCAAGACAACCAAAGGAATAGTGTCCCTCCTCCTGCAGCCCCGAGGCCTGCCTTTATGTCAGTCCTCACAGCGCAGTGGAGGGCACAATCCAAAATAGCACTGTTGTCTACTCACCCTTACACTGCTGTAGATCAGGACTGACCCCCTCCATAGCAGTCCAAGACAGGTGCAAAGTGTCCTCCCAAATTTCAAGATGCATGCACATGTCTGCAGGTGTCCAGCCAACAGCCTAGCCTAGCAATCAAGGCGGAACTGCAGCAGAAACCACTCCCCCCTCCCTCCTGCTGTGGGTGCACTGGAGACACCCACATATATGTGTTTGTTTTCCTGACTGCTCCATTAAACCTTTAAATCCTGTATCAAGAATAAAAGTGAGCTAAAGGCAAAGCTGAAGTTGGCCAGGCATGTGTTTATAACAAACACATCTGGGGTTTTTCAGTAATTCTGGATGAAGTGGGATTTTCAGCCCATGTTTATTAACACTCTTAGTTTATGTTTTTGTAAAGCCAGTGTTTCCATGAAAATGAACAGAAATGGCAAAATGCTAGAGAATAAAATAAGGGGAAGAAAGCTAAGTGGGGTGGTTAACTGCTCTGGTACCTGGGACCTTCTTTCAGGGATTTGCATATCACTGAAAAGGTACATGAGGGGAAGCAGGGAAGCTGTGAGGAGCTCATTTTAGCTCTTAGTGTCTTGAACTTTGTATTTTTGGGTCAGAAGTTAGCAATTTCAGGGCATGTAGGGCTGTGTTCCAACACGTGTTCATGGCAGCAGGCATTCTGTGCTTGGTGAGAGCATTTGCATACTGTTCTGACATAGTCCATCTTTATTTCTACATAGGGTGAGCTTATTATAAATATTCCTGTGTCACATAAACCATCTTAGCAAGTAACTTTGGTGGCTCATAAATCATGTCAGGTGTGGTATACCTTGTCTATGTTTCACAGCTGTAACATAAAAGCATCCAACTCTTTCTTGCACAAGGTGAAGATGTGAACTTTTTAACTTTTAGCTTTGCAGAAGGGAAATTTGAGAGACCTTTAGTTCCTATAAGAATTTTAGTAAGTCAATATAATTTATTTAGTTGATTAACTTATTTGAACTTGGTCTTTATTACCATGACAGCATCTGCAGATGGCCTGCATGACCACGGTAGGTCCCTTTGAACTGAAACATTCAAGTCTAGTCTAGTCTAGCCTAATTTAGTCTGGTCTATGAATGTTATAAAATGGGTGGCTATACCTTTGAATGTAACAGTGTAGGCCCCTTTCTAGAAGTCTAAATTGAAAATAGAACTTGGTATTTCTGAAGTGTTTTGTAAAAATTGAGAACAAATTGAGAGCAAATAATTACATAGGAGGAAAAAACCCCTTTTTTTCTGCCCAACATCTATTCTCTTTTCATTGTAAGATTATTATTTCTCGTCATCTTCACAGGTCCTGTGAATTGACATGTTCCATTTGATCAGAAAGGAGTTAGTGGATGAGTTTCATCACAAAAAAGACTCTCTAAAGGACAGGAGAACTTTCAGCATATGTCAATTTCTTTCAGAAAAAGTAAACCCAGTCCCAAAGTTGTATTTTCCATGATTGCTCTCAGAAATCTTTGCACAACTATATGCACAGAAAGTCGTTTAAATGCTTAAGTTTCCTTTTTATTCTACTGAAATTTCTGCTTGAGTTCCCAAGTGAATAAATCTCTCCAACACAGCCCTGGAAGCTCAACTGCTATTGGATGGGAGTGGCCCATGCCAAGAACGTACCATTGCTTCACACTGACTACCAAGGAGGACCATTCCTTGGTGAAGCAAATGCCATCCAGCAACAGGAGCCAGAGTTCATTACAGATTGGCCCATCAGGGAATTAGATTGATAATCATCAAGATTTGATAGACCCAACAAGGCTGAAAATGAAAACCATTGTCCACAGCAAACAAAAAGAGAGAAGTATAATGGTGTCTGAGAGTGGCTGTAACACAGATGGGTCTGGAGAGGGTTGGGAGCAGTTAAGAGTGCACAATCAACTTTTGGAAGTAATGATGCTGGCACCAAAACATGCCGTGCTCTCAGATCCTCTCACTTTCACAACATTGATAGTCATGTCATGGAAAAGGACATATTTTTAAAGCATCATATATTTTGTGTAATTATTTTTTATTTTCTGCTAGTCTGGTCTGATACTCTTATGGAGAATTTTGTTGAAATTTTTTTCAGATTCCTGCCCAGTGGTTACAAAGCAATGCTTCTTACAGAAAAACTCCACGTGGTTTCCTTGCTTTGCCTTGGATAGGACATTTTCTCACAGTCTCACAACCCTTTACAACAAACTAGAGAAAACAGGCACTTGAGTTTTTTCAAGAGTAATTCTAAAAAAGTGACTTCTCCTCCAGTGTTTTAGTTTCCTCTACTCAGGTCAGATTTATAAAGGTAATGAGGAATATTTTTATTCTCATAACCAGTTCCTCTCAGACTTGTTGACCCTGCACACAAGTTTGCAGTTCCGTTACTGCATTGCAACATATCTTTGAAATAAGAGCAAAACTCCAGTGCGGGTTTTTGCCATGGAATATTCCAAGCTATGAAGATTTGCTGTCCAGCTCCACAGCTGCAAAATTAAGAGCACCTCTGAAAATTCTGGCCTGTGAGTCTCATGGTATTTAAAGGTCTGCTAGCAGTTACAGGAAATCCCAGAGACACAGCAGTTCATAGTACAAACATTTTTGTTGGGCCAAGTGGGTGTTTGCCTCTGGTCTGGCAGGATGCAACAGCCTCAGCTATGGCTTCATCCAGCAACCGCTGAATTGAACCAATAAGTCTGTCTAATTTGCTTTGTGAAAAATAAGTGGGAGAAGTTTTTCAGCTTCCAGTCTATTCCACTTTGGAAGGGAGTTTACATTGTAACTATCCTAGACCGGCTCTGTACTACAAACTTGGACAATCTCCCCATTTTCTTTCTCAGACCATCACAAGTTCCCATCCTCTGCTTAGTCTGGGGAGTTTTTAGCATTTTATGCTGTGTCCAGTTTTTCTGATTTCCATTTTGCTATGTTAGTCCTTTGTTTTTGCCTAAGGCAACATACTTCAGGAATGAGAGAGTGGCTAAGCCAGGTCAGTAGTGACAGATAGCAAGAAACTGCATGTTGATACAGTCAAGCATCCAACAAAGTCTCTCAAGGCTTTGACTGCACATTAAGACCATGCCCCTTTGTGACAGGAAACCCATCCAAGACCTGCATCTCTGGAACTGTACCCTAGCTGCCTTCACTGGTTTTGGTATAGATGTCATACCATTTTGATGAAATTTCCACTCATTGAAAAAAAGGAGTTTGCTTCCCTGAAGAAGAAGCTTGTGTCTATTAATGTCTTATATCAGTAGTTTTATGTTATTTTAACTATGCCCTTAATTTGTAATTAGTGATGGTAATAAAGTTGTGCATTTGCAGTGAGAGCTGTAAACTGGTGGCACCATGGAAGAAAGAGGAAGAATCTTTGTTACAATGAGTCCTGGGGAGACACAGGAGTCCTTTAACCAGGGTTCCACTGACAGTTTTGTGAAAAACATATATCAGCACCTTTATAGGATCCCATTTCTGATGGGAACAAGCATTACTGAAACAGGATAAGCCAATGCAAGAGGGACTGTTTAAAAATACACCTGGAAGGATCATTTGGTGGCAAAGAAGTTTGCATCTACACTTGCAATTGAGGACTGGACAGGTCAAACCACAGGAAAAATAGCCAAAATGTGTAAACAACTAAAAATGAACTACTGCAACACTGTCTGGGATTCTTATCTTATGCAGGACATAATTGTGCATTAAATTAGGCTTTGAACACTGAGACGTGGGGAGGAAACGTGGCTGGGCACTCTCCTCCTCCAAGGGGAGAGACTTTTTGTAACTCTGCGCAGCGTATGTTCTGTGTAATTAATTATGTGGGGAGATGCTTGAGTGTGCTTCTGAAGGGCACGTCTCTATTTGCTCCAGCCTTTACCTCTGACAGTCTCTGTGCACATCACATTCTGCATGGCTGAGTGGAGGGATCCCCCCGCAGAGAGGTTACAGAAGCTTGACTGTAGAGATAGGCTTGGGAGTCCAACTTCAGGTATCCAGGTTTGAACATTCTATTCAGATTTTGTCAGGAAACAAAGAAAGTTAATTGCTAAACTTTGGACAGTGAGACTGTCTCTCCCCTCCTCTCCCCTTCCCTCCTCTTCACCTCATTAAAATGTAGTGCTTCTACAGCATCCTGGTCTAACCGCCTTGCTTGCTTGCTTTCTCCACACGCTTGTGCCAGTTATTTGCTGGGTAAAGGGGAGTTCAGAGATGTTTGGGATCTTTTTTGTAGCATATTCTGCAGTCAGGGTCAACTTGCTACACACTGTCCAAGATCTCATGGCCTTTGGATTTGCTAACCAGAGTTTAGACAGATCCATTTTACCATGGATTTATCCTATTATTAACTTTCATAATGAATTTGCAGATTTTATGAGAAAGTGAGTTATTACCACTGTAATGATGCTGTGTCATCATGGGCTGCTTTTTGTCTGAAAACTTGCTCCAAATGGGGTAGGAGTGCTATATGATATCATAAGCCACAATCTATAAAATCTTTATTAGGTACATCACAATTTATCATTTTAATCTATCATCCATAATCAAAGACAGACCTTCAATAATGTGCATTTTTGTAGTTCTTTTTTCTCAGGCACCCTAACTGTTTTTACTGCAATTCTTGTGAGCAAATGCTGACAATTTACCTAGTACACCATGCAGGATGCAATGAAAATTAAAAGGCAAAGTTTTCAAAAGGCTTCCTCTCAATTCAGAGGATGATTTTCTCTGGCTTAGAGATCATTGCACTGCAATTATTTGACATTATGCATTCCAGCATGGTCATTAAAAAATAAGAAAGACTCTTTTAACAATTCTCTTACTAATTAAAGCAATTCCCGCAGTATCCATGACTCTTCTCAGGTCTGTAAAACTACCTACTACACAGAAATGTTTCTGGAACTTTTAACTGAGACTTCAAAAACCCCTCAATTACTTAGTAAAGAAAAAAAGCATACATGCCCGCACCGCTCAAAATAAACCCAACCTTAGAAGACACCAGTTTTGATGGAAACGTAGAAGTAAAACCCTTCTCATATAGCTGCTGCTGAGGCCTACATCCTGTTGGTTTGTGGCCTCAGTCTTCCTATAAGGGCACATTGTGACTTCATACTAAAAGGCCCTTTGTCTGTAGGTTAAAAAGGTGTATAATTCACCTTAAGGGACAGAACCTGTGTAACAGAACTGGGGGTGAACTACTTTTCTGAACTTTGGTGATTGATTGTAAAAATATGCTTATAGATATGATTTTTTTTTGCTCTAGACCTTGCACTAATTAGAGGGAGCAAATGTTGTACTAATGGACTCACCCCTTAAAAGAGGTGTTTCAGTGTTGGATTCTAGCAAAAGCATCATTTTTGTGTCAAATCTTGTATTTATCAGTGCAATTAATTCTGACCTACACCATGTCTCCATCTAAGTAAGAAGAAGTGTGTGCATTTTGACACTCCCTGTCTTTCTGTTAACAGGTGCTGCACAAGTATTGCAAAACTGGCTGCTCAGAACAGTTCCCAAGAGCATGAATGGGTGATCACTGGTGGCTGTTGAGTGCTCCATGGTCACCGCCTGGGAAATGTGGCTGCTGATCCCTCACTGGCTGCCAGTGCCCTGCAAACTGCCCGTGTGAGGACAGGCTGCCCTCACCTGAGGCACACTGACCAGTTTGCTGGCACTTGCCCGGTCATGCTCTGATGCACCTCCATGCCTGTGGCTGTTCACAAGCTCAGATTTTTCAGCTTTAGGGAAGTAAGTCACAAATTCCATGCTGTAGGCTGTGTGGTGCCAGAAGAAATTCCTGCCATAAGTGCAATGGGGAGTTTCAGAAGCTCCCTTCCTGTGACTACTTAATTTTTTTTTTTTAATGGAGAAAGCATCCCTAAAAAGAAGGACATCCTGATCAAAGAAAGGCTGAGGCGTGTCTGTAACTAAAATAAAGACTGTCACAAAGGGAGATCGAAGCTCCACTGCAGCTAACCATCAAATTGTTGAGGCAATGGTTTTAATAATTTTAAGACATTTAAAGTGCCTTGTTGTAGAAATTGTCACAGGACCAACAGAAATAGACATGGTACCTCATGGTCTCAGGTGAAAAAAATCATCTGTGGCAATGAGTTGATTTTAATTACCATGGATGACCAATATGTGACTCAGTAGAAGCTATGATTCCTACTCTCCCCAGTGTCCTTGTTATCACAGGCCAGATGGTCCTGTTGGTGGTCCTCTGTGGCAGGGAGCACTCAAGCTGTCCAGAGCTGCAACTGAGAAAGAGAGAGACAACAGGAAACCCAGTACTCCCAGAAGACTCTGAAGGAGTACACAGAGCCCACTGTGGGTTTCTTTCTAAGAACAGGAACCATTTAGATATTTGGAGTATATGTTTTGTGTGTGTAGGATACCACATTGCAAATCCTAGCAATTTTGTGCATGTTTATACTTAAGCATTTGTGCTTCACTCTTTGAAAAACAAATTTCACAAAAATGCTACCAGAAAAAGCCAAATGCAGCAGTTTTCCTGTACAAAGCAGAACCAGATTTCTAAAAGTAAAGGAAAGGTTTCCTGCCTTCTGATATTCAATTACCCACTCCTACCAATATTCTGACAGAAATATTTTAAAGTTTGTATGGATATCACATAGACACAGATTTTGCATTTGCAAGAGAGAGATAGAGTGTGTTTTTAAATTTGACCTAGCCAGTATTCTGCCCAGTAATGCTGAGGTTTGTGGTGAGACCCAGGATATGAATCCCATATTCCTAAACTGAGATTTCTCTCACAAGCCTGTCTTTACATTATACATCAAAAATCTATTCTGTTTCTCATCACCTCCCTTCCCTGATCACTATATGAGGGCAACAGCATTCTTCAAAATGGATCTTTCTAGATCTAGTTGTGGCTCTAGTGCTTCTCTTAGAAACATTTCTAGTTCAGGCATGCATAATTTATGCATAATTATATGGTAGAAAATGCTGCAACCTGATGTAAATAGGGGTCTAGCTGCTGGCAGAATTCTTGAATTAAAAAGGAAAAAAATAATTCAAAAATATTCACATTGTGACACACTGTCTACTCATACATGCAGCATAGGCTTTGCTTTTTCTTTAGTATGGTATACCTTCCAAATCAGGAGGAATGTGAACAACTTAACATTTCAGCCCCTCACAGAAAAAAAATTCAAAACATCAAGTTCTGGTCATGTTTGAGTGGCCAATTGCAATAGATTCAATTCAAATATCAGTGAAAGCCATTATTTTTCACTCACAGAGAGCTCACCTGATTCTATTCAGCCTTCAAACAGAGAAGAAAAGAAGACATTTGCTTTTGGACAGATGTGAGTAGATATTCACTGGAGGCATCTTGTTAGACAACTTTGTCCCACATGTGTAATTCCATGGCAGGCATAAGTAACCAAAGACCAGCTGTATAACACAGACCCTGGGGTTGGCTTCTGCAGTAGATATTCAGTGGATGCAGAGCTCAGGGGAAAGTTGGCAGGGTATGTGAGACTTTTGCAAACCAAGGCTGAGGAAATCATTCCCATAAAGGAGCACAATCTTCCTCCATATTCTGGCCACTTTTTTGGGCCTTAGTCACATGGAGGGACACTTTATGCTACACACACATGGGAAAGAGAAGTTAAAAAAAAGGTTTAATGGAAGATAAGAAGCACAGAAAGACAGGGAGTTATTCAGTTAGTAATTATCGCAGGCACTGCCTATAAATGCTGTAATTCTTAAAAAATGTCAGCATTCATGTGCAAATCAAACAGATCAGGTCTGTGCCTGTGATACTGCAGTCAGCAAAATCTTGGATTGTGTCATTGGGATGGAAGGGTTTGGGATTTTGCTGAGCCAGCTCCTTAGAGTTTTTACAGTTAATTCATTTACAGCTGTAATTTGGAATTTATAAAACTCATTGCTTAATAATGTCATAGTTTCCCAATGTCAATCAAGATTGGCCTCTGATGCTATCTGACAGCATCAGATATTTTGAAAGTCAGTAGGAAAAATGTATCTGCCTTGCACCAAATCTGCAAGAATTAGGAATATTTGGACTATGAATATCTTTTGAGGAGATAGAAAACCATTTAGGAGGTTGCAGAACAGCTACAAGCAGGACCTGAATCAGAGGTTATCATGCCTTTTTGGGGGAAATGTAAAAAGTGATTACTAGATTTGGCAGAAAAAGCACCTCCTTGCAATACACATAGATGTCTACCACATGAAAAAAATGCAGACTGTTGGTATTAATGTCTCCAATATACTCTTCTATGTTACAGACACTAATAAAATCCAGCATGGACATGAAAGGCAAGTGAAATATTTTGTATATATTGTTGGCACTGAGAAGTGCTGGCACTACTGAATTAAGTGTTTTCTAAAACTGGTGCTTCAGGTCAGTATTGCATTTTGTGATAATGGCATTTATTGAAACTCTGAAGGAGGCTCTTTCACTGACAAAGGTTTGTTCCAATTTTTTTTGTAGCTGTCATGGTTTGGGCCTGGCACAATGCCAGTGCCCCCATGAGAATACCTTTTCCCTGGTGTCTGCTGTGAGATGTGACCAGGAATAAGCAAAGCAGGCTCCAACTTAAACATAAAGAAAACTTTATTACCTAAACTACAAGAAAAGAAGGAAAAACCTGTAAGGGAAAAAAATTGAAAACCTTACAAAAAAGCATTTTCCTCCTCCCCACCACCAAAAATTTCCCAATCCGATACATTCCCCCCAAATCACCAACTGCCCAGTCTGGCACCACCCTTTAGGATATTCAAACTTCAGTCCATGAAGAGGAGAGGAGTCATTCTTGCACCATAGGCTTCCCCTGGAAACACGCTGAAACCTCGTGTGCTTCCATGTCACTCGGCACCGCCTGGAAAGTCCTTTTGCCGCTTGTGACATCTTCCTTCCATGCCCAGTGCTCTCACCACTGTGCATGGACCAGAGCTGCTGTTAGGGTTGTCTTTTAAGGATGCCTTGTCTCACTCCAAAAAGGCACAGTCTCTGCCTTTGTCCCCCCCCATTTTTTTCCAACCCCCTGGGGCCGAGGGGTCCCCACAATGAACCCTCCTGGTTCTGAGGCACTGCCTCCCCCTAAGTGCAGTCTCTGTGTCACAGGAATAAAACTGAGTCTATGGCTACACAAGAAAAGTCCAGCCAAAAGGCCACTCCAATCATCTCTCTCTCCACTCAGCAAGCCTTCTCCACGTCCTTCGGGCCAGGTCCTTGGTTATCTCATCTCTTATTTCTCTTCTTATTCAGCTCTGAGGAGGATCAGCATTTTTTGCGAGGTCCCAATCATGAAAGAAAGGGGTTAAAAATTCAGTCTCTGCCTGTCCCAGAGCTCTGGCACTCCCACACTCGCTGCTGCTCCGGCCGGCACCTCCTCGCCGCATTGCCCCCCCCTTTCTCCTCCTGGGCCGGCTGCTGGGGGGGGGATGGCTGCCCGATGTCTCTTGGGGCTCCTCCACCCTTCCATCCTCAAGGGCCTCCTCACCCCCCATCTCTGTCCAGGCCCAGGCCTACCACATGGCTGCCCCTCACACGCCCAGCAGCAGCAGGCGATCCGTCCTCTTTGCCTCGAAGTCCCAAGAGGGCCTCCCAGGCCCAAAGCTCTGCTTTTAACCCCTGTGTGTTCTCAGAGGTGTGTCCAAACCCCACTGGCTACACCAGGTGCCAATATCAAAATCTGAGCACCCATTGGTTTGACCACAGCATCCCAGAATTCCCACTTCTTCGTGGTCAAACCACCACAGTGGCCCTGGCCCTGCCTAAACTTTAGGCATTCAAACATTCAAGTGAGTTTTTAAAAACTAACTTGAGATACATATGATCTGAAAAGAAAGTGATTAATTCATATTCCTTCTGGTTAAAGTTTCCAGCAGTATTACCTCTCATGCGATGGAAGTATTTTGCAGTTATAAATTCTGCAGTTTTAATGGTCAACTTACCTGGATGCACATGTATTAAGCCAGGCTGTCTTTGGAGAAAAACAAGCATAAAAAAAAAATCTTTTAAGCTGCCTGTGTTTTGGGTAGACATGAGTGCGATACCCATAGCATGTCATGGCTTATTTGCATGAGTGGCTTTTCGCATTAGTAAATACCAATAATTAAGAAAATTTTATGGAGTACAAGTCCTTTTCCATAGCCAAATGTCTGCAGATAGAGTCCCAACAATACCAGAAAGGACCATCATGATGAGTTAACACCCTTTTGACCCAAGGAGCCTTGGCTGTGAGGAGTAGGAGACCTGCTGCGATGCATCTCAAAGCCTGGCAGCTGGGTTTGAGTGGAACTGCTACAGGTGCAGGTCTTGGTGGCAGCAGCAAATACTCAGCCAAGAGCTTGGAAGGCCAAAGTGGTAAAACATGGGTCAGTCAGTACTCAGTGACCGGTGAGCACCATTCTGAAAGGGCTGGCACCAGATTGTGCCATGGGATGTTCAGGTTGGACATCAGGAAGTTTCTTTACAGAAAGGGTCAAATACTGGAACACAGGAAAGTGATGGAGTTGCCACCCCTGGAAATTTTCAAGAAATAACTGGACGTGGCACTTAGTGTTATGGTTTAGTTGGCAAGGTGGTGTTTGGTCAAAGGTTGGACTCTATGACCTTGGAGATCTCTTCCAGCCTTAATGACGCTATGTTTATACGATTCTCTATCACAAGCAAAGGATTGGGTTCACCCAGAGTGTCCTGTGTGCTGTTAGAGACTCACAACTTCCCCTGGGAGGAATCAACCTTCTGCTCAGGGGTGGTCATCACTGGATGTGGCTCAGCTCCTGAAGAATGCAGTCACTGTTTTGAAGCATGCAATATCTGGATTTCAAATTCTGTGAGACATTTTTGTCCTGCACCTGAGAAGGTTTAGACCACTGCAAGAAAAAGTAAAGTGAGAGGTGACAAGGAAAGCTGGTAATTGTGGCACAGCTTTGCTGTGTTCAATAACTAGATGGACAAGCACTCTTCAGAGAGCACGTTTCCAGAGCCATGACACCATTGAGCAGTCAGTGTCCCTTTATCATGTGTTTGCAAAATTAGGTGTTAGTATCCAGTGCTCCGAAGCAACTTTCTGCAGATTTTGAATTTATTAACCACCACTTGCCAGGCAGAGCTTGGAGACAATCAGCACAATGCAAAAAACTCCTCAGAATCATAGTTTTTCACAAAGCAATCACCCTGTTTGTAAACTTTGGGGTTGAATCCTCAAATGAATGTGTTCACTAAACACTTTCAAAGGACAAGCCAAGAAATTAAATTCCCAAACTGTCGAACAATGAAGTCATACACTCTGAAGAGATATTTATTGTATTGCACTTTTTTTTTTTTTTTTTTTTTTTTACTATTAAAGGTAATCATCTTATCACCTCTCCTGCTGCTAAAATCCTTCTTCTGCCACATGAGAGCCAAGTACTTTTTTTGGTCTTAGATGGTCTGACTAGTTAGCATGTCCAGTAAAAATCCAAAGTACTGTTCTCTACTTTTAAAAAATGCTTTCTCTATTTTATACTTGGGGGAAAAAAGGGTCACAGGCTAAAAATCATGTCTTCGGGATTTTTGTTTGTTTGTTTTGTTTTGTCGGGGTTTTTTCCCCAGCAATATTATTTGGTCCGGTAGAAGACTTAATCTTCTTCCACAAACATCACTATGAAATCATAGACTTCATTACTGCTAGATATTCAGAAAAGGATCAATATGTTAAGGTCAGAACTATCACTTACTATTCAAAATGGCAGCTGGAGGGCATTACAGAAAATAATGACTCTATGCTTGCCTTTATAATTAATGTATTTTCTTAAATTAGCTGTACGAGATAGAATACCAGGCTCTTTGGATCTTTGCATGAGGGCAGCTCATATTGTGAGCTTATAAATCATCTACTGTCAAATACAAAATTTATCCCTTGGATAAGTTTTTTTATCAAGTTGCTTTTAAATTATATTTTGGCTAATTTTAGAAAACTAAAGGCAGTGCTATGTTTCACCCTTATAAACAGGAAACACGAAATCTATTGGATTTTAAGGTAAACAGCTGAAAACAGAGAGCACAAGCTCCTGTGTAAACATGTATTTGCCGCAGACTTTCTTTTAGAGCAAAAATAAATCAACAGTTAGAAAATAAATATGTAGACTCTTGAATCTGGTCAGAGCAGGTGTCCAAATGAATGTTACATTAGTACTGTTTGGCAACATAAGCCTTTTTTAAATTTGGCATTATGTGGACAACTTGTCTAATTGCAGGAACATACACTGCCCAAGTATTGCAGTATCTTCTTGTTATTCTTGTTAACTCATTCTTAGCTTTCATAGTTTTACATTTGACTTCTGAAAGCAGTGTTTTCTATTCATATTCAGCTTTCTGCAGGACCACAGAGCAGGAATGATGCAGCATTTATATTATTTGACTAAAAAGAGAAAAGTTGGTTTTTGTGATGTGTGCGCTCTTCTTCATCCTCATTAATGTGTCAATGTTTTGGACCTACTTCTGCATTTTATGCATTTGATGTGCTCATTTGCAGCAGCACAGAGCTTTCTTTTGTTTCCAGGAATACGTACTGTGAGGTTCTTTCTGTTAATCTAGCAGAAGGCTCACCAATTAGCTAATTGCTCTTTGTTTGTTTGTTTGGGGGCTTTTTGCATCTTTGGTTTGGTCTGGTTTTCTTTGGTTGGTTTGGTTTGATTTTCTTGTTGTTGTTTTTTGGGGGTTTTGTTTGGTTTTTTTGGTTTTTTATTTGTTTTCTAATGACTCCTTTCTCCACGTGCCAGCAGGGACTGGGAGCAAGTTGAGAGACACCTCTTTGCACTCTGACAGCAAGTTTCAGAGGTCTTAACATCTAATCTGGTCTCAAAAGCTCCTTCCAGAAAGGAGGAGGTCATTTTTATCAATAATAATCATCAGAGATTTTCATTACAAATTAAAATATGCACAAGAAATTTTTTGCTGGAATAACTGAAAGAATTTGTATATTGTGCCAAATTCCTTTTTCAGTCAGCAGAGTGAAAACACAGTATTGTAACCAGAAGCACAATGTGGCCGTAGGTGTATTATAAACTCTAACTTGTTATTTAACTTGTTATTTAACTCTAACTTGTCACACTTACAGTAAGTATTATTTTGGGAGTGATAAAATTACCAAAGCTATAACTGATATATTCACTGGAGGGGGGTTTTGGTGGTTTTTTTTTTTTTTGGTTGGTTGGGTTTTTTATATTATTGTTATTATTATGTTACATCCTCTTTATTTTTCTGTCACAGAATTCTGCTGGTGTGCTGCTTCAGAAAAGAAATATTTTCACACTTGCAGGGTGACACTTATGTGCAATTTCTTTGATTCACACATATTTTTATAGCATTTTGAGAAGCAATATGAGTTTTCTTGGAAGTACAATGGATACTCTTTTACCTTTTGGAGAGTGCTGCTGGGCGTGTACAGTAAATTGACTCCTTCACCTAAGAAAGAATTGGTTTTCCCCTACAGTACTTCAATATTTCTTTTCCAACTATATGTGAAGAATATTTTGCAAATATTGTGATTCCTTTCTAGCCTTTGGCTCTTAGTCATGATATCTACCAATTATTTAAAAAAATATTATAGCTCCTAATCAGAGACTGAAAACCAAACAGAATTATTGAGGCACAATATGAGTATTGATAAATTTGTAAGCCACTGCATTGTGGCATGTGCTTTGCTTGGTGCATAGAAGACCTCAGAACTTCCTGCAGTTTTCTCAACTTAAAATTACTGCGCAGGAATGCATGCTTGAATCAAAAATTCAATTCTTTGTAAGAAATTATTTTTATTCCTTTATAAAAATTTATTTTCAATCATTTCAAAGCTGTTTTTTTTCCTAAATTATAGGTTTGTACTTAGTTTTTTTATTTTTAATTTTTTTTAAATTTAGGTGTGTGGATATAGGTGACACAGTTCCTGCAAGAAAAATGTCACAGACATTTAAATTTTGGTTTGGCATAGAAATACGCATGGCAAAGAGTGAAATATCAATTTTAATATTTTTAACTTGTTCATTTTGTGCAACTCAAAAGTACTTTTATCTTCCATATAAACACAAAATAAAATTAAAGTGTTTCTTTTTATGGGTAGAAAACTAGCACATGACCATCTTTGCCAATATATTCAAGAACCTTTGCAAAAGAGCACAAAATCTTGTAAGGTATTGAGGGAATTTCAGCTAAAGATTGCCCTTAGGCTGGACAGGGTTTGGTTCAAATATATGTGCCTGGTGGAGGCTATTCAGTGGTAAGATCTAAAAAACGTTTGAAATGGCAACACTGTCATTTCGTCAGGATATTTCACAGGGAAAATGACCTTGTTGGCCCTAGATAATTTATACCTCTGTAGGCATAAGATATTGGGGTCTTGTTGCCGCTTCAGGAAAATTATTTTATGTAAACTAAATGCCCAAAGAATGGCCAAAGCAATTGCTTTACAGAGGGAGATTTGACCATCACTAGCAATGAGATGGAAAGAGATCCTGCAAGCCTGGTTCAAGGTCTCTGCTTGTTGAAGTTTGATTATCTTCCAGATAAAAGTATCTGGATAGCTTTTCATGGACAGGTTTTCAAAAAGAAATAAATCAATCAGTAGGAAATTGAGGAAAATAGCTCCCTCCTGAAATTTCCCACAAAGTGCCTGATTGCCTTGCCCTCCATAGAAAGAATACACCTGCTAAAATCACTCACAAGTCTTTAGTGGCCTGAGGAAAATGAGTGGTGCTACTTCAATCATTATTTGTGTCAAAGAGAACTGCAGAAGCTATCTTTATGCTTGGCTGCATTTGTAGAATGAATGAATTGTAGAATGCATTTGAAGACTGAATGCCACTGATTTGAGAAGACAACACTGAAAATTAGTAGTGAATTAGTATTTTTCATCTTTACCACATATCAGTATGTTTATGTAAGTTTAATGGATGGTCTTTGAATGGACATGGAGCATCTCAGGGAACTGCTTCTACTGCTACAGTGAAAAGCCTTTTCCAGTCCACCTTTATACATCCAAGCCCAAGAGGACCATCTGTAGTTCCTATGGCAAGATGAAGTGGCTGAGAAAGTGACTATAAGCAGCAGATGCAGTTTCTGTGGCCCAGGTGAATACCTCATGGGCTGTAGCCTTTTCTCTGGATATAAGATCTCTGAACTTGTGTCTGTGACTTCTGTTTCTGTGATCAGGCCTCCAAAACACTTTGGAGTTGCAATAGAGAGTCCAGTGAATTTTGTGTGTCCTAGCCTCTCATTCCACTTTGGGACTCTCTTTCTCTTTAGTGATAACTGATCTTGTATGTAAATCATTTGCAGAAAAGCCTGAGAAAACTCAGGATGCTTCTTACCATAGTCACCTCCTTGCTTGTCATCAGGCTTCAGTGAGCAATTTCAGCGTATATTGACTGTTTCTCAAGATATTTGATCCGAACCAGTTTTAGAAGAAAACACAGCAAGATGACACACAAAATATGCTGTGATTGCTTCTTCTTCTGCTCTCTCCCTACACAGATAGGTGTATATTTGTGTGTCTCTGTGTGTGCATGTGGGAATGACAACTTTATAGATACTGTTATTTATTGGAACTACAGTGTCTATAACAGCATTTACAAATTTGTTGTCAATTTAGGTGTGACACAGGATACAGCAATATGCTATCCAGAGAACATGCACAGTCTGCACTTTTGAAAGTAATAAAAAGGAGTGATTGATGATCATGAATTAGTCACAGAAAGTATTAGCAGTAACATACACCATTCCTCTATGTTTTGCATCAAGAGACTCTTCTGTGAAAACAGGCTTTCTTTTCAGTTTATGGATTTGAACATTTGAATGCACATCCATAGAAGTATTTTCATCACTTAAGAAGTAAATATTGTAGTTGAGAATTTTGGAAGATGCTTTCACATAATTATAGTGTAGATCTGAAAACTTTAGTATCTTCACCATCCAATAGATAATTTTTTGCAGCCAAAATCTTTATAGCAAAGACAGGCTTTGTAGCAACAAATGTCCATCTTAGATTTTGCCAAGAAAATACATTTTCTTAGCTCAAAAATGTAAGAAGTATTATTGAATTCAGTATTATGCCATTCACTGGTTAACAGTAAGTGCAAGGTCTTGGCTCTTCTGTGGCCCTCTTGCAACCTCCAAGTATGCCACAATGCTAGTTTTCCTGGGTTTGCTTCTGACTGTGCCCCTTCTGTGGATGGAATGGACTTGGATAGGTCACTTCATCCTCATATTTCTCCTTCTTCTGCCTTTTTCTCTTAAAATATCATTGAATAACACATCCTCTAATAATCTCAGGTCACTAAAAAGTGAGGGGTTTGGATCAGTGGGCAATATTGAGGTAATTATCTTGAGAGACTAATCAGTTCCTCTGCCTTGGTTGGTTTTAAGCGAATGGTACCAAACCTATATCACACAATATATTTTTTCTGTTTAAATTATATGCATTTTAGGTGGTATCTGCACCTGAGGTATGTTTAGAAATAAGACCTTACAAATGTCTCTGAACAAGAATGCAATTTCTATCATATAGACTGATAGGGGTAGAAGACTTCCAGTGAGCTTATCTGAGCAAGGAACACAGATAGATACATCCTCTGAGCACGTAGACTGCTCAGGGTGCTGGCCTGGGCTCAGGGGGCTGACTGGGCTGTGCCATTCTTTACCACAATTCTTTTGGCGGAGGTGGCATGCAGCTGTGTTACTCCCACTCTGAAGGGACTCACAGAGCACGGTCCCTCTCTGTGTTTCCGAGACCTGTTTGTAAAAGTGATCCCTTAGGACTAATAAAAAATTTGGAGGGGGGGGCGGGGGGGGGGGGCAGAAGATCTGATTCTTTCTCACACCCATTGCCAGCTCTCCTGCTGAGATGAGTGGTCCCTGTTGTCTGACAGCCGGGAAGCCCACGGGGTGAGCGGGGCACTTTCTGTGTAACCTTGTGCTCTCAGGGCGCTGGGAAGGACACGGGCTATTCAGCACTGGCTATTCCTCCCACTCCCTGGACAGTTGTATGCACAACTGATTGTCTGAAAAATTAGTCTGGCCAAGTATTTGTCTGTGCTCTGATGAAACGTAGGCATGCTGGGAATTCATGTCTCTTTACAAGAAAGGCGTAGCTCAATCTTCTCAGGCACATCACTTTTGCAGGGGGCAAGCTGACCGCTTGGCTTTCAGCGTAACTGCAGAAGGGAAGGAGTGCTTTTCCTCCCTGTTCCCTTGGCAACGCTCACTCTCGTATTCAGCACCAGTCCTGGAGGCTGGAGAACATAATTGAAGGTGGAGTTGGTCCTGGGGACTGTGAGCGTCTGTTGTTAGGGATGTCACACTTTGAATCTCTGCTGCAACACCTCTGTCCCCAGCCAAAGGAGCTGGTAAAACGAGAAGGGTCTCCTGCAACACCCTCCTTCCCCCTGCCCGGCCCCTTCGGCGCCTCCTTCAGCCCTTGGCTGTCAGAGCGGGCGAGTGCCCTCCCATGCGCAAGCCATGCCAGTGAGGAGAAGGTGGTTCCCGGTGATGTCATTGGCGCTCTTCCATCCGGGGAACCCCTGGGCAGGAAAAAATCCTCTTGAGCGCCAGACAAGCCGGAAATCTAGATCTGTTTAAAAAATTAAAGAAAGAAGCAGAACGGCCACTGGCCACATTGCTATTTTTTTACACATACCGCTGCATTCTGCAGATTTCTCTTGGGGGAGTGATGAGGGGAGTAGAGGAGAAAAACCCACAGATTTATGTACATAAACACTTGCTGAGTAACAATGCCTACTCTTTACCTGATTGCTTTAATTTTTTCATTAGCAGATTCAGATATGTGGAATAAATGAAGAAAACCGTGTAGGCATTTTTAGGCCCTCCATAACTCAGCTAACCTGCCAAGGGACAAGCCTCTGTCATACAAGTCATTTAATGCAGAGATTTACTTCAAAATTATATTATCTGTCCAACCAGAAGAACAAATAGAGGTACATTAACATATCTTTATTTGCCTTTCACACACATAAATATAAAAAAATATATATATGTATGTATGTATGTCTGTATTTATAATCCTATGATACCTACAGGCAGAGCCCCAAGCTGCTATACAGGAAAGATAAAAGATAAAATGTATAAAGGAGGTTTTATCCTTTCAAGATCTTTTTTGGACATATGGGATACTGATTTTGTGTTTATTAACTTTCTCCTTTAAGCAAAAGAATCCTAATGGCAACAAATGTTCACAGAATGGCCTTTCATTATTTTGGATCCAACACAAATGTATGGAAAAGTCCCATAGTATTGCTGACTACCAGCTGGCTCTGCTGAAACTCTGCCTCAGTAACTGAATACAGAAGCATAGACAGGTTAGCTTGTGTGTTGGCTCTTTCCTCTCTTTCAAGGTAATTAGAGATTATTTTTTTCAGACTGATGCAAAAAGAATCAATTTGTCTCCCTCCCTCCCATATTAATTATTGGAAACAGAAGATCCAAACTGAAAGTGAGGAAAATTTGAATGCTGGACTACACTTACTTCAGAATTTTAATGGGGAGCAATGTTAGTCTAATTTATAATTTTTTTAAATTAATGCTTTAATTTTATCTTAATTTTATTTTTCTTTTAAATAATATGAGAAATTTGTTGTATTTATTAAAGCCCTTCATTCTAGCTATTGCTTCAACTTTTGCAATTTTTACCAAAGACCTCAAGTTATTGTTCCTATTCCATGAAAACAAAATATAGGCTCTGTAGAGATACATCCAAATTTTTTATTATCCAAATAAGAAAAGAATTTTTTTTCTTACTCAAACTAAAATCCAGAATAGATTTCCTCTTATCAGATTAGTTTGGAGTTGTTTTCTTTTCTATTTTGGCTCCTCAAAACCAGTATACTGATTTGCCAATGTATTTTATTTATTCTGTGTTATTTTTAGGGAGTTGATGTGAAAATTCAGATAACCAAGTTCTTCAGTTTTATTCTTTTAGTAAGATCTAGCAATGCTATTCTTATCCTCTGTGTAAACAAGATACTGGATGATGAACTACTTGAATAAGAAAGTATTTATCTTGCAGCATCCAAAAGTGTGTCCTAAACAAACTAGTCTTTTTTTCCTTCCCTTCACCTTTCCTTTTTTTTTTTTTTTTTTGGTTAAAATCATCATCACAGTGCTGATGTGTTATTGGTGTAGTTTAATTATTGCAATAAGCATAGCCAGAAAGATCAAAACGGGCTATGAATTGCTCACGTTCTATGTAATTCATGTTTTCCAAAGAATGTCAAAGAATTTTTTTTCCTAAATTTTCTATCAGAAAATTCTTTTTCAAAGAATTTTTTTTGTTTAGTTTTTCAGTTTTGTTATTTGCATATTAATTTTTTTTTTTGTCACGAAAATTTCGCAGCTGAACTCACATTGGAGGTGTGAGCTAGAAGTGACCATTTGAGGTCAGAACAGAACTTCCCTACAGCTGTGATCACCAGACATGTTCTTTCTTTAAAAATGACAGCAAGCTCCTTTTTTTTCCAGAAGTAGAAATTTAGCTCTGCATTTATATATCACATCTGATACTGATTTTAATATATTTTTATATATTACTCAGTGATGCTGTATTTTAACTTCAGATATTGAGTAGGTGGTATAAACTGTGGTATTGTTACCATGGTTTCTCCAGCAGTAGCAAACCTACATGTATGAGCCACATAAAAGAACTACTGGCAGTACGATGCTCACTGAAAATCTAGATTTGGATTCATCCACTGAACTGAATTCTGGTTGATTTGAAAGAACACATTCAATCCACCTTTGTAAGTCAATATGGGACAATTTGGCACAGGCAATACCCCTTCTTTGAATACTGTTCCCACTTAT
Source organism: Melozone crissalis (assembly GCF_028551555.1). NCBI lineage: Eukaryota > Metazoa > Chordata > Aves > Passeriformes > Passerellidae > Melozone > Melozone crissalis. The sequence continues at coordinate 29,973,382 of NW_026535783.1, read as the reverse complement.
AGGGCAAAAAAAGTAGAACAATCTTCTGTCCCACCAGACATCTTCATTCAGTTTAACAAAGTGTGGCAAAATCCAGACTGACTAAGGATAAGACATTGTTGCTCTTAATGTAATTTAAGTTTGTTCATCTCTTCATTTGGGAGTATTTGCAATTAGCAGTGTTTGATGCAGAGTTCACTACATAAATCGGGAAACTTGTTGCATGCCCCAGTTTTTATTAAGTGGAAGAACTGTTTATTTGTTTATTTCAGTTCTCAGCATCATATATATACACATAATTTCTATATCTCCTTTGGGGCTGGGACTGACATTTGAAGGGTTTTTTTGGGAGCCATGTTCGTTTTCCTAAGAGATATTAATTTTCCTAATGTTTCTCCTTTGGTTACACTGCTGTGTTCATTCAGACTGGACTTCAGTGATAGAGCACTTTGGCTGAAGGTTTCTGAGGAGGGCTTGTATCAGACCTTATCTTCAGCCAACAGAAAGCAGATCAGCTGGAGTGGTCAGCTGCTGCGCCAGGCACAGGACTAGTGCCTGTCATGGAGAGGACATAGAAGTCATCATATGGCTTTGCAAACTCCTTACATCAAAAATTTGGAGTCCTGGAAGATCATAATCCTGAAACTGACCATGTCTGTTCCTGGTACTGAGATGCTGTCTCCTGCTTCAGGAGTTTGTTGTAGAAATTCATCATACAAAATTGAGAAAGATAGGTAAGATTGCCTTCTCAGAGAGACTTTTCCTGGAAAGTCTGGGGAGTTTTCAGCTATCTACTGTGCGTGGCAAAGAATGCAGTATTTCCCCATCACATCAAACCAGGTTCAATGATTGTATTACCCAAACCTAGAGTCACCACAACTGTTTAGCTATTGAAATGGTCATCTTCTAGGGAGTAGTAATGAGAATCTGAGGGGTTTTTGGACGAATAGTAATGAGAATCTGTGGGGTTTTTGGACTGTTTTTGTAAAATTACATGGTTGCTTTTATCCATAGTGCTCAAATATTCATTACATAGATCGGGACCCTGCCCTGCCAGTTTGCAGGGTGCCATTGATGTGAGCTCACAGTCTTTGAGCAGCTGAGCTTGTCCTTAGGCCTTGCTTTTCCGTTCTCTGGAGAGTTCAGTGTTCTGTCTAGAAATGTGAATGCTCCCTCTAGCCATGCCATAGAATATCAGTGTCAAAATCTGAGCTGGAGCTGATAGTCTTTAGTAAAAGCAAGAAAAGCTGCTATCCCAGTTAGCTAGCAAGTTTATAAGTGATCTAAGGACTTTGAGTTTGAATCTGAGTGTTAAAAACCCCAAGTCAAATATGGTTTAAAGAAAACCTACAAGAGATAATAGTGAACAAGGCTTAACCTTGAGAGTACTGGAAGTCTCCCAGCAGGATTCTGTTGGAAGGATCAGAATAAACATTTGTTGAGATATCAGCAGAAGTTGCTGTAGAGGATGCTGTTTCCTTTATTTCTGTCTCCTTCTAGACATTGTACTTGTTCACTGACGTGGCATTCTCAATCAAATATACCCATCCTTTACTGCCACCTTAATATTTGCTTAAAGCTCAGCATAATGTGAGGCTGCCTGGCTACAGGTGATTCATTCCTGACAATGGTAGTTCACAGCTTCAGCAGCTGCAACTGCACTTGCAGCACTCAATGAGGCCACAAGTACTCAAGATACAGCAGGTGCTTCTCAGCTGTAGTGCCAGATTTGGAAACAGAGGATGTATATTTGGAAAACGCATTTTACAGTCACAGGTCTAAACAAGGTCCTCCTGGGATGTAACAGGACTGGCAGAACATTGCCTGCAACTCCAAAATCTCCTACAATGGCTATCACAACTACAAAAACTTCTGTTACCTCCTTAGATCAGCACAACAACAACACTCTCAATGCAATGTGAATAAGCTGTTTCTAATGAGTTATGTTACAATATATTGGAATTATTTCCATACATTATATGGATTAAGGTTCACCTTGTGCTGCTTTATGCTCTGTGGCATGTGGGATATACAAGACTTTCCTTAAATGCTGAACACACTGTCAGTGCCATTCATAAAAATTCATATATCTTTCAGTACACAGGTCTTACATTACACAAATAGTCATGATATTGTAAGTAGTCTTCAAATTGCAAGACAGTAGTGTTTCTATATTTAGTTACAGCACAGTAATTTTTACTTTTCTTTTGAGTGTAACATGCTTACTTCCTATACATTTCATCATCCAAACAGTGAAACTCATGTCTAGGTGATTTCCCCTGTCATAAACATGGCAAAGTATGCTTTCACTGGCAGTACAAGGTTTGGTTTTGAGTGGTTACACAACAACACATTGCACAGGAACCTTGCAGGCATAATTTAAATATTGAAATAAGTAAAAATTTATCTCTCTGTAAAGCAAAAGTTTACCTGATTTTACATATTAAGCATATGCTTAGCTTTAACACCAAAATAACAGGTCTTAGTGCCTGAAGCAGCTGTAAGATAGATTCTCTCTGATTCAAAGGCAGAGATTTGAAAACCCTTTGTCCGATCCTCTGTAGTACAATTTACTGTGAGACTTTTGCAAGGCCAGTTATTTTTCTGTTGCTTGCTGACCAAATGTACATACAGTTTGCATTGTAATTTTCTGTGCACAGGAGTGAGGACTGAAATAACTTAGCAGAAAGTAGCTGAAATGTAAACTTATGCAGAACAGATTATTTTATAAAAAATAAACAACCTCGATATCACTGACCAACCACTTGGTAACATTAGGACACAGGGACAGTGAAATTCTTTTGTCACGGTTGTACAAACGGATATAATCTGGTAGACTCCTATGGACATGTCATCCTATAAAAAATTCTCCGTCTGCACTCAAACCTAACACACTGCCCATCTGGTTCACCAGGAGTGCTCTAGCATTTGCCAAATTTAACAGTTTTTGAAACCGTGGTGCTTGGGATAGCAGTGGAAATGCTATTCTTTATAACCTGCCTTCCGTAGCACATGGATTTGAAGCACATCAGTGCTGCAGAGGTGATGCAGGGAAGAATTTTCTGCTGGACCATGACTGTAGCATGAGCTACATAATGTTTCTGTAAACTCCTCCATAGTAGAAGTTCAGGGATATAAGTGAAAAATATCCATCCTTCCCATGTGAAAGCCATTTTGCAAAGGGTCCACAAATTCTAAGTGTTGTGCCCTACTGCCCCACAAGTAGCTACTTTGAAAAGACAGTTCAAGGAAGCTTTTTTTTTAGTGTCTGAGTCAGTCATGAAGATGAAGATAGGGCCATCTCCTTCAAGATACTGGATACCTTTCTCCTAATAGATTAAAAGGATTAAGGTTCATTACACTTCAGGGTAATGCATTGTCTGAGACTGCTGAGATTGCTCTCCAAAGCCCTTAGTGCCGTATTCAGAGGTACAATAAGCCTAAGGGTTGGCTCGTTTTATTGACACATCCAGTACAGCCAACTGGTACAAACAAGACATGATTTTGACCTACTGCACCATAAATCACTTGTTTCATCAGCTCAGTGGGCAGTTTCCATATGCCCCCAGGCTGGAGAGGGTCAGGCAGGGTGGTGGAGTGACTCATCTCCTGACATATTCACTGTTTGCAGAATCAAAGGTATCATCATCTGGCAGCAAGCAGCCAAGGTGAGCACACACTGTGTCATATGGCTGAAGGAAGGGTTAGTGGTGAAGGACATTTTTCATAACCTCCTACAAATCATTTTGCAGTCATCAAATTTGCATTGGAAAAATGGTCTAACATATTTTGCTTTCTGGAGAGCAACTCCTCAGACTTAAGCTCTGATGGCCAGAAGTCTGTGACACATTGATGTTCACCTGGGCAAAGAGAGGGAAAAGAGTAGTCTGGATGTGCTCACTTCAGGTCTTTTGGGATTTTTTCCTCATTCTCTTGAGGCTATTCCTTCCTTAACTTTTATATCAATATCTACTTTGACTAGTGAACGTATTCCTGTAACGACAATGTTTCTCATCTCCAGAGGAGACTCTGAGTGCAAGGTCTGTCTCTATGCCAGGGTCCTCCTCTCCATGACGTTACCTGGCAGTGATGCCTGTTGGTCAGAACTGTACTGCAAGGGAAGTCTTGTCATCAGGGCTTTAACAAATTGCTTTGTAGTGTAATAGCATCACTTTTGGATAGCAAACCAGGGCTGACTCACAAATTCATCACAGGAATGTGCTTCTGGGTCTGTACTACAGAAGAAGGGAAAAGGTGACTGTCAGCAAAGGTGTCATAGACTGGTTGAGTTATCTCACACTTTCCACGTCTTCCAGATACATATGGTAGAATCGAAAAGATAGGTTTTAAAAGGGGAAACCAACTCCTAAGCTACAAAAATAAGTTTCAGCATTAGAACCAGCATATAGCCATACTATCTGATGGCTCTGGTCAGATCACAAAAATATGTTAATCCTGTCCCTGAAGGGAATGAGGTATGCCTTTCATTTCAGCCAAAACAAGGTTGTGTCTGAATCATGATGTACGGAGGTAAAGACATGAATCAATAGGCAGATAAACAGATGATGTATTTATACAATTAGATTTTATTTAATGCAGTAAACTTGCCAAGTAAAGCCAATCAACTAAATAGAACCAATATATCAGCTAAATATTATGGACTAGCTCTCTGTGTAGAGAAAATTGTTATGGCTCCACTGGCAATTGTCAGTTTGGTAGTATTATTAGCTACAAACTCCAGTGTTTCAGATTTCCATCACAAAAAAGCACTGGATCCTCTAGCCTGATGCGTAGCAAATGCTATCACATTCCTCTTCACAATCTGAACTCCTGTTCTGATTCAGCTGAAGGGTTTCTTATTTGGTAATGATTTAAAGTGCGGAGAATCCACAACCTCCTTTGAATTGTCTTTAGTATTAAAATAGAAATAACTACAATTTAGAAAATAAAACTTCATTCTGCCTTTTGTATAGAAGCACTGTCTGGGTTCAGACCTTATTACATGGCTTTTGTATCTTTTCCTTACTAACTTAAGAAGTTTTGCATGCTTAGTCTACTCTCAGCATCTTTTCTACATCTCAGTTTTCTTTCAATTGGCTGAGAGTTGTTTAGGGCTGGACGCGATACCAGTTCAGATTCTCCTTTGCAGTACTGTTCTAGACCTAGAGCTCTTTATTGATCTAACTTTTAGCCCCATATACAGTTGCGTCACACAACTGAAAGGGTGATGGATGGGAAATAGCCGGTACTTCAGATGGAAGAAAGGGAACATTTCACATGTAAGAAGAAGAATGTGGGTGATCCCAAGTCCTTGATGGCTAGAAACTGTTACCGATATTCTTCCTTATAAGGAAATACTTAACATTAATTCATCTCTTACCTTTCTCTTTGCAAAATTAAAGAAACTTCTTTTCATCTTCCCTGAGAGGCAGATTTTCTGTATCTCAAACATTATTTTAGATTCTTTTGCTGTACCCCCAGGATACTTTTTTAAGATGTGACTGAAAACAAACACTGTTTTGCAACAGTGGCAGAAAGAAATTATCTTTGTCGTCTTGGACTTTGCCATATTTCATAAAACATACCATACAAAGACTTGCTTTAGCCCGCTATACAAGACACCAAGCTCATCTCAGAAAATTGCTGACAGACCTAGTTTTTATTCTGCCAAGAGGGATATTATTTTCTATTCTGTTTTGAGAACAGTTTCATTTACCTCCTCTCACTTACAGTCTTCCTGAAGCCTCTGTTAGTTACTGAGCCTGAAGTGGAAGGTTCAGTGTTTTATTTCCATGCTTTTCCCCCATTTTGGCTCTGAACCATGAATAAGCTCATGAACTTTGGAATTAAAACATTTAGCAGCAGGCAAGCATGTCATAACAGTCAGGTCAAAGCCACTCACAGAACTTTGCTCAGACTTGCAGGAGTGAGGGAAACTGGGACCTCTTTGTCATGCTTTGAGTCTTTCTAGAAAGGTGTGTCTCTCCCCTTTGCCCAAACTTGAAAAGTGGAGGTTGCACTGCAGTGCATTCAGTATACACGTAGCATGCTGTTTTCTTTTAAAGGGAATTTCAGAGCAGGAGTGGAGAAATGTGCCAGCAAAACATGGAAAAGTAAATACTTTTCAAATGCTGTGTACCAGTCACCAAGACATAATTTAGTTCTACGCATCTGTTCTCTAAGTGCTTCTGTTTCTTAGAAAATTGAGAGGCAGGTAAGGATACAATACCAAAGAAGCTGTTAAAATGTCAGCCTTTGCCAATCATTACCACATAGCTACACTGACAAAGATGAAGGTAATTGCAGTATTTGCATAGTGACAACAATGTGATGAGCGATTTACGGATATTTTCGCGTGCTGTGAGACTCACCCTGTTCTCTTCTAGGTTGGGTTTCCAGTACTGGGACACTGCAGACTCTGGAAAGATGCATGCTGTGGTGCTTAAGAGACCACAGTGGACTGTTTAGGGTTTCAGGGTCTCCTCCAAGAAACATTTGGGAATACCAATGCAAACAGAAAGGTATTGCATAGTCTGTACAGTGGTTTTTAAATGTTTCCCTAATTCCTGCACAGTACATGGCAGCAGTACCTTTACTGAGTATTGCTTATGAAAAGAGATGAGGGGTTGGTCTCGTATCAAGATAAGATGCTGTTTGCACTTCACATGAGCTGGGTCTGCAAACCATCACATTGTAGAGGCTTTGTTCTCAAGATGCAGAAAGGACAGGTAAGAGTAAGAGCACCAAGACATGACTGCTCCAAAGAGTGCCTGGGAAAACAGATAAGATAGAAGTACAGAGAAAGGAAGGAAGGCTGGCAGAGAAGGGTGATCAAGAACTTTATGAGAAAGCCTATCCAGCCATCCCATATGTTTCTGAGGAAGTCATTTCCTTTTGAGATTGTATCTTCTTGTCCAATATTACATCAGAAACAATACATTTCCTGCCTGCCTAGGTTGTTACTCACCTTCTGCCCAGAAAAATTAGTTTATACTCTTTTTGATTTTGGTTTTCTCCAAACAACAGCTTGAAATCCACTTCTGCTAACCCATTACACCTGTAATTTTTGTTAGTATTCCTCTTAGGGAGAAGTTGTTATGAAGTGCGTTTAAGTAGAGGCTATGTCTCGTCGCTTACTGGATACCAAGTATTTGCACTCTTGTCAATCCCATTTTTGCTTTGGAAAAACTGCAAATAAAATATTTGTCCTACTCTTAAGGAATTGTTTATGTTCTGTTCTCCTGAGTTCATGACAGTACCTATACAGAGTCTGTAATGGTGTGAAAATGGCAAAGCAGATATTGCTGCCCTCCAAAGAGCATGATTGTGGAGTATAACTGGCTAAGGTCCTTGCAGTAATCACATGCAGCAGAATACAACATAATCCTGCTGATACACTGCATCCAGTAGAAGTTGATTAGGCTACTTATCACTTAAAATAGTAACTTGGCGGCTCAATTGTGCAAGGAGCTGTGCAAACACATATTGGATTCACCAAAGATGTGCATGCCAGGGAAGAGAGAGGAGCCTGTTGAAGCTGAGGCAAATCTCAGAGTTGTAGCCACAGCCAGTGGAACAGATTCACATATCTCTGCATGTACCCCATTGCTGGGAGCAGACACTTTTTCTGAGGCTCATGCAGAGAGCTGGCTCATCTACCTATAGCAACTTTGTCCATAATGATGATAATGGTGACAAAGCCAGGATAGCCTGATTGACAGAGCTGTTTCTCAAGCTACCAGCAGCATTACCTTTCCACTCCTTGAACTCTTGTGTTGGCCACCAGTTTAAACTGGTGTTTAAATAAAAGCACTCTGAAAAGTGTACTTTGGCCAAATCAAAGCACTCTGAAAAGACTGAGTCCTCCAGCATTTCTAAGCAATCTTGAATTATTGTTTGAGCAGCTGCATGTGATAAAATTACAGAATCTTATATACTGTAGGAGCTGTATGCTATCCTTTGGTGGCAGTCCATTCTGTCTTTGAATTGGTGCCTGCATGTCAATGTTATTAATACCAAGTACGAACCCAAAGGCAAAGACTAGGTTCAGGTGGTGTGATTCTGCTTTTGCAAATCAGCCCATACCAGTGATGACTCAAAAGTTTAACAAGTATGCTTCCTTCAGTTTGTTTTTCATTGTATTTAAGAAATATGGGCATGTTATCTTAACACAGCTGGTGGTCTGTCAGTTTGAGAGTGGTTAGAGGGCCTTGTGGAATAATTTTTTATGAGGAAAATGCTGTAGAAACCCCTTTGTGACTAGATTCAGCACCCCAAGTGCTCCTGGAGAGGCTAAGGAAAAATGTGCAGGCTGGGAGATAAAAAGTACTGAAAAGCCTGGGAGGCGTTCCAGCCCTGTTCCCCACTGGTTACCAGCTTAGTGAGACACCACATTTTAACCTTCTCACTCATGCCATAGATTGCTGTCTTCACTAATCTGGTGGACAATCCCAAATTCAGTGTCTGCCTCAGAGGACCCCTGCAGACCCTCTCTCTCTATGTCGCCCAGCAGCCTATAACTCTGCTAGAGAGCTGCAGAGGTGATTTGGAGCTGAGCAAGCATCTAGTCTAGGGTAAAACGCCTCCCTTAACCAGAAGAGAAAGCAAAGGACACAGTTTGCTGCTAAAGCCAAAGAAAAGTATTAAAACTGGAGTGAGGGAAAACAGATGTGTGAACAAAGACCAGAGGGTGTGTTGGTGTAACTGGGGATCTGTCTCTCAAAGCAGAATTGACTCACTGAGTCCACAGGCTTAAAGGGCATACAACAGATCCCAGCCCAAGGTTTTAGGGGCTGAAGGCATTTTCAATCCCAGTGAGTGATACCCAGGGAAAGGTGCATGCAGGAGAATGGATGCTCATTGAAGAGCTCTCTCCCAGTACCCCAACACAACCATGCACTTTCCTACATCACCCTGGTAGGCCTCCTTAAAAAAAGACGTCATGAAGAACCAGCTACAGGTAATGTTTGAAGAATCAGTTTCATCTGGAAATATGTTAGAATAAAGCTTCTTGACCTCTACCTCATTCTTTTTAAACTGAGACATCTGTATTGCTTGGTAGTTTGCCTCATTTGAACACTATGGGTTTTTATTCAGCAAAATGACAGGTTGAATATCCCAGAAGAGAGGTAAATAAGCTTTTCTTGCAAAATGGAGATTTGTATCCTATAACACACTGCAAGGGAGCTAATGGATCACGGCAGAAGTCCAATTGAGCTGGGACTTCCAAAGAAGCATTCTAAGACAATTAGGGTTATATATTCAGGAACAAACTAGGAGCAGGAGGACTGTCGTGGCTGTATGCAGCATTAGGCATCAAAAAAGGTGTTAGAAACCTGTGAAGGGGGACAGAAAAGAGCTACAGAAATCACCCAAAGTCAGTAAAATTCCCTTTACTGTGAGGTCATTTGAGAAGCCTGGTCTGTCTCATATGTTGAAGGGAATCAACTTGATGTCACTCTCTAGAGCATTACTTCTAGAAATTATCACAGGCCTTTCTTCTCTGTAGTGAACCAAAGCAGAAGGAAGAAGGCCATGGCTAGGATCCAGAGCTACAGTAATTCAGACCAGAAAAAATTGAAGAGATTTATAAAAAGTGAATCACAATTCACTGAGCAACATGGCAGATCTTTCTGCATTTGCAGACTTGGAGAAAGTCTGCAAATAATATCAGAAATACTATCACTAAGTTCAAATTTGCTAAAATTGAGTAGCTAACATGATAACAAAGTAGGTGATTTCTGTGATGTTCCAAGGTCCTTAGAAATAACTTGTGCTCAGATACTACGGTGAGCATTACACCTTTTAAACTGTTTTCTTACTAACCAATATCTTTATTACTTATTCATTTGTGTAGAAATTAATTTTATGGCTTGAGCACAAGTATTGAAAAGATACAGTATCTGCTATGTTCTGCTCAGGTTTTGTAGTAAAAATCTGTCTTCTGGAAGAAATAACTAGTGAGGGAATGCAAGTTACAAAGCTGCAAAGACATGACAAATAAAAGCATGAAGCAGAAATTATTTCCAGACCATCAGATGCATTTCTGAATGTGTTTCTGCAGAAAAAAAATCAATCTAATTTCTGATAAAATTACTGAAGTAGTAGTGATAGGAAATATAGAAGCTGGAAAGCAAAATGTTTCCTCTCTTTATTCCTAATGCAGTACTTGACTGTGTTAAATGATATATTATATATATTATGCAGTACTTGACAGTGAACATACATAAAAAATATTGCAATAGTCATAATGTGAGGGAAAAAAATCACTATGCAGTGAGCTAGGTGGCAGGAGGCCAACAAGTTTCCTTTTTTGCATCTCACAGTAACATCGTGCATCTGAAAGTAGAGTTCTGTCACTCCATCAGCATACATGAGTCTGCATAGTGGTTCAGAAAAAGAGCAGGTTTGTTCTGAGTGCTCTCTACGTTGCCAGGGATAGATCTTGACACCAAAGTTTTCCTTCTCTCTTAAATAAAAGTCTGATTTTGTTATGCTGAGTTTAAGAAAGCCCATTTGTTTGTCCTTCTTCAGGGTTCAATCAGAGCTTCTCCATTTTGGATTATGAGTGTTGGCTGTCTTTTTCAGCCTAATTAATTCTGTGGTTCCTTGTGTAACCCTGAGTATCGCAGGTTATAGAAAGGGGAAAAGGCCGAGAGGCCCTTATGTAATTAGGTCCCAGTGGAGAATCTCAGGCCTCTCATAGTCCAGCTCCTTATCAGCAAGTCCTGGATTACTATTCCCAACATGGCATCAGAGTGGGTCAGAGAGTCAGAAATTGCTGTGGATCCTCTTCCAGCATAATTTTTCTTACTTTTCCTCCCTGCGGTGTCTTTTTTCAGTATGCAGCTAAATTAGCAGGGCAGAGAGATAGGTCTGTGAGCAGCCTGCGCTGAACACTTAAGTTCATTAACTATTCTCCAGAGCAGTAGCTAGCAGTACAGGACTCATTTCCAGCTAGCAGATGAAAAGCAGGAGGTCAGGAACCACTGGAGGTCAGTAACTCAGGCTGGAAGAGACAGCAAAGGTTTTAAATGCTTATTTCTGTAGCTGATTTTAGGGAGTTACTCACATGCTGGAACTTGGAAGAGTATGGGCTGTGTTGCTACACCATCAATGCCTTCTCCACTCAGCTACACTACAGTCATAATTTTAGATCCTAATGAACCACCTTCCCCATGTACTGAATGGGGATTTCTTAACTACTTTTTGCAAAACACTTCAAAATTTTTGGAAAAGGGAGGCTGAGTCAGAGAGTGCAGGGAGAGTAAGGTGAACCACCAGGACAAAGCGACCAGTAAAATGTAATATTACCATGAACCACTTCCTGTGGGATATTCATCCCAGCTGCTCCTTGTAGCAGACCTTCCAGCTTCTATGTTACAGTAAACCAAACCCAGGGAGGAGGCTGGTTGTGTTAAAAGGTCCTTGGCTGAGATGCTGTGTAAAAGAGATCCACCTTGCAAGAAAACACCAACACATCTAAGCTGTGATATTTGCAAGTGTGTCAATTCTCCTGCAGGCACACAACTCAAGAAGGAACTCACCTTTTTCCCTGTTTTCATCATGAGCTAATGAGTGTGTGGATTCTGTACAGATGGCATGATACAAAGGAATTGCAAAATGACAGGGTACTGATGTTTCTGGGCAGTTTGAGGGTGTGCCATGCCTTTAGCAGAGAAGCAAGGGGAGCCCTGGCCCAGGTTATATAACTCTTGCTGGCTTCTGTTGCAGCAGAACCACCATAAGACAGCTGAGAAAAACTTTGCATGGCTTGCTTGTGGGTCTTTGCCAGCTGGTCTCAATCAGGCATCTATTGGGAAATTGCATTTTAGATGGAGTCTGTAATATGTACCTGTTCTCAACTACCCAGGAATGTTTTTCTCTTCTGCTTGATGAAAATGACTTCCGCTAACAGAGCCATCACTGTTCCATATTATTCACCAGGAGAATGTGGTGATGTATGTCTCTTTCTCAGCAGCTTGGTGTGCAAGTACCAAGAAATTGCCAAAGGCAGTAGGCCAGGTTCAATGGGGCTTTGATCAAATTGGTTTAGGGGAAGGTGCCCCTGCCCGTGGCAGGGGGGTTTGGAATAGATGCTCCTTAACGTCCCTTCCAAGTCAAGCTATGATTTTATATTGGTTGGAGAATTTGTATTCTCCTACCAAGCTGTCACACATTGCCAACAGAGAGGAAGTTGCTCCTTCATCATCACAGTCTTTCTGCCCTACTTTGCCTTCTGTGCAAGGACTGGACAGTGCCCTTGGTCACGTCAGGAAGGCAAAGCTAGGCACACCAAAGCCAACTCTCCACAATGCTGCAACCCACGCTGCCATGGTGCAAAGCATGCAGTGTGTCCCCTGTGCACAGTGTTGAGAAAGAAACAACTGAATTATGGCTGTCTTGAAAGGGACATTCACGTATTCAGCGTGCACACATTATAATGCAGAGTTTTGTGGTGAGAAATGAAACTCCTATGTTTTCCTGTTCCCCAGGAGGTCCTCTCTGTGGCCTGGGGAGCTGCTAACCTGTCTTCTTACCTTTTGTTAGCCTAATGAACTACTGGTTTTCCAGGCAAATTTTTCCCCTCAGTCAGAGAGAAAGGGAGCTCCCCAAGACACAGGTACCAGTCTCTTTTCCAAATCAGGGTACTCATGTGGGTTTCAGCAGTAAAAAGGGCTTTTAACATCCATGAACCCAGAGATCATGTACTACACAATGTTCAAGAGGAAGTTTGTTACTTAAATGAATTAATTTCACTTAATTAATTTGAATGCATTACAGTAACTCTTAGTGAAACTGGCAAGAACTAGTTAATCAAATGGTGAGGGGGTTTTCGCATGTCTTTGCAGCTATAGGCACTTTAATACTCTGAAAAGAATGACTTCTAGAATTTGCTTGTGTTCCAGTGGATTGCCCATGTGCTGTGAAAAGGAGGAATTACAATATCATTACAATATTCTGAATTAAGCTGATTGTAAAATTTTGTGACATTCCTCAGGAACTTGGAGGCCTGAGCCCATAAACTTAAAGAACCACAAATTTTTTCTGTTGGCAGAAACTGAGCAAAGGATGCCTTTGCAACTGAGGAGCTGAAAAGGCATGTCTCAATTTCTTAGTGTCTAACACAATATATGTTATCAACTCAGACTTACAGAAAATATTAGCCATCCTAACCCAGGCAGTTTTAAAGTCTAGGGGAACCGCAACATTGCTCGTCATGTAGATTCTTTTCTCAGCTGTTTACTGAAAGAGAGGGTCTCATGGAAAGAAGAGTATGCTGGAGAAAAATACACAGCCATGCTCATTAAATGAATTGGACAGAGCTGTTGGCTATAATTCAAAAGTAATAAATAATTGCAAGTTAACAGGGCCTTCAAATTTTGCTAATACGTTCATGTCACCAGTCCAGCAATATCCTAAATGCTGCAGTTCAATGCAATTACTAGCAACTACCACAATATTTTAGGACAATACTTCTGTCAAAATATGGTGCATACTTTGACACTCTTGATATTTTGAGAAGTACTTGACAAGGTTTCAATTTCATTATGCTTATTTTGCATGCTTTAGAGTGCTGCCACATTACTAAAAAGCCATCTTAAGCACATCTGATCTCTCACCAGGAGGGCATTTCCTTCAGTCGTTCATACGTAAATGTTAATGATTGTTCTCTGTTTATGATATTACTAATGACTAAGCCCTGGTTGTTAGGCTGGGATATAATCAACTTCTATCCCACTTTTGAACAGAGAACTGAAACTGCCTTCTAGCTTGAAAATCCCCTTCATTTTCACTATTACATTAGGGGGGAAAAAAATCTAATCTGCAGCTTCAAGCAAACTATGTTTATGACCAAAAGGATAAAAATTACAACTGTGCTGGGGATTTGTCCAGACAAGCTAAAGCAGAGGCGTATTGACTTTTCCTAGTGTTCTTTTCCCCCACATCTTCTCCTGAACATGTTTGCTTTAACTTGACAATATTGTCACAGGGGGAGAAGCAGGAACAGTGCCAGAGAGGTGGGCTGGCAATGATGCTTCCGCACAACTGGAATGGTTTCCCTGTGAATCACCCATGTCACAAATGAAAGTACCCATCCCCAGCGTGGAAGATGGAGAGGCAAAAGGAAAGGCAAAGTATTCCTTGCTACTGCCTCTCACAATGGAAGTGCTTGTTGCTTACTGCTCAGTAACTGCAGGAAAGGGGATTCACTTTCATCATAGGGGGTTTATGTGCTATTCCATTCACACTGTTCATTTTTCATGCCATGGGCATAGAGGCTAGCTGCACTTTGACAGCTTTGGAGACTTCCATGACTCTCACTGTGCTTATTAGATATTTAGTATTGTTGGATGTTTATCTATTATTAGATATTTACTCTTGTTAGATATTTATTATTATTAAATACCTATTATTAGTAGACCTTTAGAATAGAGACTTGACAAGGTAAAGACCTTGGCAAGCCTTTAAAGGAGGAAGACGATGCCTTAAGTTTTAGTTTTCCTATTTTCCAGACTCTGTACTGCATTAGTACATAACTCCAAACTTCATATGAAGTGTTAGCAAGTTGTCTTCACAGTTTAGTTAGACAAAACAATCCTTTTCCAGCCTGAGAATGAAGGACACTTGCAGCTTCAGGCCCAAAATGTGTAAACAACAGCGAATGGAGGAGAGCAATCTGCGAGGATGGGACTTCATAACCTGAAACTGTAATTGGACAATTAACCCCAATATGTAAATGGACCAAAACTTATAAAAGTGTGAAAACTGCTGACACACACATTTTGGGTCTGTCTTGGGTGTAGCCCTGGCCAGGCTCTTTTACAGCCCAAGGTGTATCCTTTGGAGGCCTTTTTAATAAATACCTACTTTATTCCTTTAACAGTGCCTAGTCTTTGTTCCAGGTAGCCTCTCTAGGCATCACATGCCCATTAGTCTTTCAGTTGTTCAGTAAGAAAGCCCCTCAGAAGGGTTGTTTCCTGGTTACACCTCTAATGGCTCTGGTCCTGGAACAGCAGGAAAAGTGCAGGAGCAGAGCATGATGCTTCGTGGATCTTTAACCTCACCCTGTTTTCCCCTTCCCATGTGTCACTGACAGTTCCCTGCCCCCCTGGTGCCCTCAGATCAGAGCAATGCTGAACCAAAGACCCTGTGTCTTGTCTGTGTTTTGGCTTGATGGGAGTAACAGAATATATTTTTGAGAAGCAGAAAATTTGTCTTGTAGATGGCATTTTCACCTCCAAGCCTTCAACTCATCATTAAATGCTGGTGGTAGACAGGAAAGGGAAGATGATTGTCTAGAGGTTGAAGTTGCAGTTTTGGATAATTATACAATCTGTCCTGCATCACAGGCTCTCTCATGCAAATATCACTTCATCAGCAGCATGGCAGAGAAGGGACAAGGAATAAGAAAATTAATTCATTCACTACAGACTATCAGCTAAGAGCCAAAATCCTCTGCAAACAATACATGAATTTGGTACTGTACTGTTCTTCCGCACTGTCAAATACTATCACTCTAGCTCAAGCCCTTTGTGCATGCATTCCTGCAGGAGATAGAATTGAAAATCCAGAAATGCCACACAAATATTTTTAAACTTTTCTTGCATTAAACATTCACTGAATTAAAAAATATTGCATGATTGCAGACATGTTTTTTGTTAGTACAAACTATGTAGCACTGTAACAACAGTATCTTTTTTCTATCCCAAAAATGGGCATTAAAAAAAAAAGCTTAAAAAATAAAAAAATAAAAATAATTTAAGCAGCAGCAAAAACCCAGAAAAGATTCCTGCTAATACTGGTCAACGTGGAATTGTTTTCCAGGGTCTAGCTAGAGGGTTGGGTTGAACAAAGGAAAGAAAAAAGGTAATATATAAACTACTATATAAATATCAGAACAAAACATCAGAGGTTCTTTTGGATAGCCTACAGTGTCTAGGATGGTCGTAATGTTTGAAAAATATTAAGGAAGCAGACCACTCTGTAATCTAGAGCAAACAGAAAACAAGATTTTTGCTGTCTTCCATAGAAAAATTCTTGGAATGTTTCTTAGGTAAGAATAAAACCATTAAGAAGGAAACAAAAAAGTTCAGAAGTAGGTCAGTAGGCAGCTTTTGAACTTTTTTTGGCATATATTTTCTGAAGTATATCAATGTGGATAGGTAGTTGAATTAAAATATTTTATTTTAGTGTGTTGAGCTTAGATGTTCCTCTTAAATTGTCATTGAGAGACTACCAAGGCTTGCCCAGTCCATTGGTCACTAGCTGCTGCTTGTGTTGATCCATGTGGGCACCTGTGATGGAGCCAAAAGTATTCTGAGGAGCATCAATGATTGCAGAGCCCTGGAAAGTCCCAGTAAGGGACTCTGGAGCTCAAGCAGTGTTTTTATTGATCCTCACAGTCAAAGGGAAGGTGTTTGAAAGGGCCAGTCAGGCAGGTAAATCAACAAATGGTTACAGGCTGGTACCTCAGTCCAGGTTTCAGTTTCTTGGACCACATAACTCACCTTGAGAAACTGGGTGTACTGGGGGCTCATGGGGTCTGTCTGCCAGGGAAGGGGAAGAGCCTCCTGGCATAGGCTTGCCAGGCTGGTGAAGAGGGCTTTGAATTCAAGGTGTCAGGGGATTGGAACCTCAGTCCCTCTTAGTCCTTCCAGTCTCATGGGAAGTCAGCAAGAGATGGCCAGAGTTTGGGGCAGGTCAGGAGGAGAATACATGAAAAGTTACAAAGGAATTCCTGACACTCCAGCCAGTAAGTCTGCTTCATCAGGGACTGAACTTGAATGCCTTTGTGCCAACACACACATCACAGGGAATGAACAAGAGGAGTTAGAGATGGGCTAAGAGGCACCACAAAGATATGATAGGGTGGCTCCTATGAAGAGTTGGAATGAGAGGTTACAGATCCTTTTGAAAACAGGCAGGAGAGATGAGGAAAGACTGTTGCTGTCTGTGCCAAGAACATGCTGAAGTGGATGGATTTCTGCCCTGGGATGGATGAGGAGCCAGCTGAGAGCTCATGGATCTGGATTAAAGGCAGGGCAGAGACAGGTGACATTACAGCAGGGGCTCACTACAGGCTGCCTGACCAGGAACATTGAGCAGATGAGTCCCTCTCATCTAAACAGATAAGCAATTCAGCTACCTCAATCCTGTTGGACGGACAACACAGAGTACAAGCAGACCAGGAAGTTTCTGGATTGTGTTGATGATAACTTTCTTCTGGAAGCATTAGAGGAGCCAACAAATAGAGATGATATGCTGGATCTTCTTCTCAACAGCAGGGAGGGTCTGGTGGGGAATGTGAGAACCAGTGGGAGCTTTGGCTGGATCCTTACAGTGTCAGGAAGGGTGCACATCGAGCCAATACTCTAGACTTCAGGAGAGCAGACATTGGCCTCCTCATGGATACGCTTGATAGAGTATCATAGGAAAAAGCCCTGGAGGGAAAACACACCTAAGAAAGCTTGTGATTAAAGCATCACCCTCTCCATGGGCAAGGAGCAAGATGATTGCGTACTTCTGAGTAAGAAAGAAAGCAAAGGGGGTGGAAGGCTTTCATTAATGAGCAAGGAGCTTCTGGCAAAATTCAATCAGAAGAAGAAAGTTTACAGATTCTGGAAAAAGGGATAGACCACTTGGTAAGAATATTGCAAATATATCAAAGCATGCAGGGCTGTGTGCTAAGGTTCATTTGGAATTGAATCTGGCAAGGGATGTCAGAGACAACAAGAGGCAAGCAAAAGGAAGACTTGGGAAAATGAGGGCCCACTGCTGAATGACATGGGTGCTCTTGTGACGAAGGAGAGAGTGAAGACAGTTGTTCAGTGCCCGCTTTACTTCTCTCTTTACAGCTAATGCCTATCCTTAGCAATCCCAGCCCCTGGAGACAAGAGAGAAAGTCTGGAAAATGACTCTACACTTCTCTGTGGTAGAGGAGGATTGGTTTAGAAATCATTTAAGCAAATTCAAAACTCACAGAACCATGAAGTCTGATAGAATGTACCTGTGAATACTGAAGTTTGCAAGTGTTAATCCAGTCTCCATCATTTTTGAAAGGTCATGGAGAATATGACAGATCCCCAAGGACTGGGAAAAATCCAATGTCACTCTGATCTTTCAAAAAGGGCAAGAAGGAGGACCCAGGAAGTGAGTCAGCCTAATCTCCATTCCTGGAAAACTGATGGAACAGTTCATTCTGGATGTCATCTCTAAGAATGTGGATGAAAAGAAGGTTATCAAGCGTAACCAGATTCACCAAGCTGTAATCATGCCTGACTAGTTTGGTGGCCTTCTGTGGCAGGACAATTGGCTGAGGTGAGAAGGGGAGAGCAGTGATTGTTAGCCTTGACTTCAGCAAGGCTTTTTCCCCAACGTGCTCATGGTAGCTCAGGAAGTGTTGGCTAGCTGAGAGGACAGTGGGGTGAATTGGGACCTGGCTGAATGACTGAGCTCAGAGAGCTGTGACCAGTGCCACAGGAGGTGGCTGGAGGCCTGTAGCTGGAGGGGCTCCTCAGGGGTCAGTTCTGGGTCCAGTCTTGTTCAACTTATTCATCAGTGACCTGGAGGCAGGGACAGAGCGTACCCTCAGCGAGTTCCCTGACAGCACAGAGCCAGGAGGAGTGACCAATACCCCAGAGGGCTGGGCTGCCATTCAGTGAGACCTGGACAGGCTGGAGAGCTGCGCAGAGAAGAAACATGTGAAATTCAACAGAGGCAAGTGCAGGGTCCTGCACCTGGGGAGGAACAACCAGCACAGGCTGGGGGTGACCTGCTGGGAGGCAGCCCTGTGCAGAAGCACCTGGGGGTCCTTCATGTTCATGGTGGACAACAAGTTGTCCATGAGCCAGCAGTGTGCCCTGGGGGCCAAGAAGGCCAGTGGGATCCTGGGGTGCGTTAGGAAGAGCATTGCCTGCAGGTTGAGGGAGGTGATCCTGCCCCTCTGCTGAGCCCTGGTGAGGCACATCTGGAGTGCTGTGTGCATTTCTGGGCTCCTCAGTTCAGAGAACTACTCTAGAAGGTCCAGCAGGGGGCTGAAGAGAGGACTAGAGCACCTCTCTTACGGGGAAAGGCTGAGGGAGCCCGGCCTGTTCAACCTTGAGAGGAGACAGCTGAGAGGGGACCTTATCAATGCATGCAAGATTCTGAAGGGAGGTGTCAGAGGATGGACCCAGACTCTGGTGGTGCCCAGCAACAGGGCAAGGACCCTAGGCACAAACTGAAACACAAGAAGTTCTATATGAAGGTGAGGAAAAATGTCCTTATTTTGGGAGTGACAGAACAGACTCCTGGGGAAGGCTGTTGCATATCCTTCTCTGAAGATGTTCAAAACCCACCTAGATGGGATCCTGGGCAATCTGCTTTAGCAGAGGGTTGGACTAAATGATCTTCAAGGGTCCCTTCCCATACCAGTGATTTCATAGTTCTGTGATTATGTGAAATTTTGTAAGAGCACTATCTTCTGTAATAATTTTTAGTAGCTTGAGACAAAAACATTTTTTTAAATTTTTATCCACACATGTGTTTTCTAACATGCTGTTTTTCTGGTTCAAGTGCACATCTCATGGGATTAGGCACATGGTTTGATTTTGTATTTACTTTTAACAAGAAGATGATCAAAGCATTTGTTCTTAAGTCAGCTTTGGATTATATGTTTTGTGTATGCAAACAGACAGGAGAACCAGAAATTCTTAGTTGGATTTCCTAAATCCAAAAAGCTATAGATAAAAATTTGCCAATGAAATTTTGTTTTTCAAAGCTTTTGATATGAATTCTGATGCAATACACTGATATTGAAGCTTCTGGGTGAAAAAAATATTTTAATCCTGAAGCAGCAGAGGGAGCTATGCCGACACATTTAGCTGCATTCCCAGGCTTCTGCAACTCTGAAAGGAGGCTATTGTTTGCATGCTGCCTTTTCCTGGCATCTGTAGAGATTAATATGTTTGGAATACACTAAACTGTGATACCAGCCTCAGGGAACAGGTAATCAGACAGTTAAGCAACAAGATTAAAAAGTAAAACAGGACAAAACATTCAAATGCTCTTAGGTACTAAAACACCTAAAAGACCTTGCAGTTCGGTGGGATGCATGCTTTTCAGGAACTCTGACATTTTTGGAAATTACATTTTTATTTCAAGAATGTGGGGAATTCCAGTCATTACTTTGGGAGCCCAGACTGGCCTTTTAATCATCACCTACATCATCCTACATCTTCATCATGACAATGTTACCAACTCACAAAGCCCTTTGCCATGTCCCCAACACATATATTCTTTTGACTGCTCTGAGGCGTAAGCATGCATTGACAGCAAGACACATGCTTAAACACATGGTGGAAAAAAGAAAGAGCTTAATTGCTTATACTTAAGCATATGTCCAAGCCTTTTATAATTCTCCTTGAAAAGATTCACTTGTAAGCCTGTTAATGTGAAGTAGTAAATCCTTTGGGAGTGAAATATCTGGTAAAGCTTTTAAGTTTCACAAAGAGCCATACGGACTCTTTACACATGTTGTATGACTTTAAATGTGCAGGCTAATCTCTGTGTTTGGATTGGTATATGCCTAAAAAAAATCTCATGAAGCTACATAACAACATACATATACCTCTTACTACCTTACTTCCCACCTCCCTCCTACTGCCCCTGCAATTTGAAGGCCAGCAACCACCAAGGGAAATATGTAAAAGCAAAAACAAACAGTGTCTCAGAGGTCACCACAGAGTCTTTGGTTCTCAGTACTGTAGAGTGAAATTGACCAAAGCAAAGAAAAAGCTAAAGAAAATATAGCCCTGTGGATATTATAAATTTTAATTATATATATATATATGGAAATGACTTGACTGAATTTCATGTACTTCTCACAGGGGTATAGAGGGAATGCCAGAAAAACTGACTATTGACTTTGTATAGAATTATAAAAACATTGGTTTGTAGTTTTGTTCAGTCAGACCATTTTAGTATTAAGTTATTTGTTCTTTTTACTCAGTGCATGACGAAGTCAGGGAATGACAGAGAGATAAAGGAGAGTTCCCAAGGTGCCTACCAAACAGATATTTTTCAAAGCATTTCCCTGACTTCTTTCAAAGTTCAGGGGCAAGGTGAAGACTCATAGCGCTGCAGGCAGGAAGAGCAAGAATGTGTACATGGGGACCCATGTGACCATAACTACAAGGGTGGTTTTATCCCACTGCTGAAGACCTGTCCAGAGCTGAAGATCCTTTCTTCTCCATTATTGTTCTTCTCCACAATTGTTCATACAGGTATTGAAATAGAAGGATTGAAATGTTGCCTCATGGTTGAGATGGGAACCGATCTGGAGCTGAGCAAAGGGCAGATGGTTGCTCTTCCAGTATTGTGACAGGCCTCACAGTAAGATGGTTAAAGGGATCAGCTGCATTATTTGTTTAGTAAATTCATGCTTGCCATCCTAGTTTCCCTCATCATCACTTTCTGTCTGTTAATTCATGCTTTTGTTAGCTAAATGTGAAACCTCCTGAAATCAGATATTTTGCTGCTTCACACAGGTCACCCGCAGTGTGAATCATCTCCCCAAACTCATCTCTCAGATACATCACTCATTAGTGAAATCTTCTCCGGTTGTGAGAATCAAATGCCACAATTCTAAATGAAGACTTGGGTACTCCCTTACAAATGACCTCACTTTTTTTATTTGTTTATTTCTGGGGTTTCCTGAGAAAAAGAAGCTGTTTATAAAACAGATATACTGAACAGTGCAGTTCCTTTGAAATGCTCTTCAGTTGTACCAAACTGTTACTACAGAAAAAGTCTGACACACTGACACAACTCACTACAGAAGAGATTCAGTGGTCCTCAAAATCTTTACCATCCAGTCAATAAACAAGAGATAAAATCCATAGCAAATGTCAACAGTTTATTTCCGTCACACACACACAAAAAAAAAAAAGAGATAAAGAAGTAATGTTAAAATTGACATAACTAGATAAACATTGTTGGGTATTAAGGGTTGAAAAAGCTTATGGGACTTTTGGTATGTGGCTGAATTTCTTAATCATCCATGTATAGACAGACCTATAGACCTGGGCATGAAATGGATGCGAGGAGGAAAGGTTCCTTCCTCTAGTGAGAAAAAATGTCAGCAAAATGCATTTTGAAGAACTCTTTCTTTTTCTTCCTTTTTTTTCCCCCATACAAAAATACCAACTATAGTTATGTAGCTCTATAATTTTCATCCTGGGGCAAGGCAAGAATTGCAACTTGAAGCCCCTCTACATTCTACAGATCCTGTCAAAAACTCTCAAATGTTAAATGTTTCTGAGTAAAAAGAAAGCTGCAGTTTTCAAGTAGTAACTAAAGCTAGTAGAAAGAGCTTTAGCAGAAGCAATGTATGTTCTTGAGCTTGTAACGATGCTGCCATCATTGGAAATTCTAGTCTGTGAAATGGCAGAAGTCATGCCAGGTGTTTGGTTTTTCTGGAATGCATAACTCCTTTATGGTAGCCTTTGCTAGAACTGACATTAGTCATGTTGGGCAAAGATTGCAGGTCCTCCTTCAGAGGGTGAGAACACTAGTCGTACAAATATGAAAAAGATTCTGAGATCAAACATTAGTATACTTACCACAAAAAAAAAAAAAAAAGTAGATTCTTCACAGTTTACACACAGCTGGTCTGATGCAAATGGCAATCTAAAGGTGAGTGTTTGCCCTAACAAACTTCAAGGATACTCTTTGCAATATTTATGTGATGGACATTGAAAAAGCATCCTTTGACACTGCTTAGAAACTTGTTAGTGCAAATTTGTTCTTATACCTAAATTCTTAATCACTATAAACCATTGACCTTTTTTGACCTTTTGTAACCTTTATAACAATGTGTAGATGAAGAAAGAATCACTTATTTTGGTGAACCATTAGACAATTAGACTGAAATCCCAAGGAAGCAGAATGTGCAGCTATGTAGTTTGACTGAATTCTAATTTAAACACCATCTACCCTCCAAGGCTGCATTTTCAGGGGAAATTTGGATCATACCACCCAACATCTGAAATTATAATCTTCTCCTTATCTGCACTTCTCAGTTGGGAATAACTCATTTTCATTAAATCACATATTTGCTATTTCTTATTAGAAAATCAAGGAAACACAATATAATGCAGGCACACCTGGAAAACAGATAGATAGTGCTGCCTGCAGTTCAGGCCACCTGCTGTGGCCAGGTTGGATACCTTCATAGCGCTGGGCAGCATTCAGGATATCTCTGTGATTTTCTGTCAGGGTGCCATGTTTTGAAGGAAGAACAGGAATGTTTCTAATAAAGAATTTTGTCAGGAGTGCTGGGAGAAGCACACCCTAGGTTCCTTCTGGTGCCACTGAACTGGGATTTCCATGCTGGCACAACTTTCAACTGATACATCAATGCAGTCTATATTATACTTACTGTGGGTCTGAGACAGTGGGGAAAGCATGAGAAAGTTTCAAAAGCAAATATAAAATTGCCAGTGTTGCAAACACTTGGGAGCATAGTGAGGACACATCATTGCGTGGTTTGTTTCTCTTCCCCATAAGTATTTGGTACGCAAGCAATTCCAATCTTATGAGCCTTTCTTTGGAAGTCCTTCCTTTGCTTATAATTGAACATCACTACTGACACAGAGGATCAGATTAGAGGTCCATTAAGCCAAGTAGCTTTACTTCAGGTGACTGTGTTTAATAAGAAAATAGTAACAATCCATATGCCAGCTCCAGAATTAAAGACAAAGTAATATCCCAAAGCATGTGGGGCAAGGTCTCCACAACAGGGCTATACCTGCTGACCCTGCACAAATGCTCAGAGAATATAGTAACGGGTTAAACTCCTCCCTTTAATGTTTTTGACGGCCTGCTCTTTTTTCTCCCCAAATCCATTTAAGGAAATCAGCAGGGTTTGGAGGAGGTTGTCTCCCTTACATGTTTTGAAGTTTTCACTGGGGCATTTCCCTGACAGACACAAATTATTTCTAACATTCTTGTCTCATCTAGTGAGTTAATGAAAGTGGTGGAGTGGCACTGCTGTTTCAGGTGTTATGATTCCCCTTCTATCATGCCTCCATCAGCCTCAAGAAGTCCCTCAGCTACTCCAGGAAGCAACACAGATGTACCAAGTAACACTGGGAATGAAGGAAGTGTTGATCAAGGCTAAATCATGGGTGCAGAAATTTGCATTTTCTCTCCTTGACAGATGAAAAAGTGAGCTCAGAAAGTGACAATGCTTGCCTGGTTTAGAGGAAAGGTGCGGAGGTTGCACTTTTCCCTTCCCTTCCCTTCCCTTCCCTTCCCTTCCCTTCCCTTCCCTTCCCTTCCCTTCCCTTCCCTTCCCTTCCCTTCCCTTGAGAACATCAATTTTGAGAGCTAATAGTCTGGTTTTTAAGTATGCTAAGCTCCTGGGAATTAACATTGACCCAGGCCTGGGTCTCACAGCAGTGTACAACACAAATCTCTCTGATATACCACAGAGGTCAAACCTATCTCAAACAGCACACATTAAGCATATTTTTACCTTTTTTCCTCTCAGCCCCCACTGTGAGAAGAGGATAATAGCCTCTAGTGTCATCAGGGTGATAATTGCATGTTTACAAAGCTTTCAGATAATAGAATAATGAAAGCCATAATAATTGAGGAAATAAATAGCAGTTCGTTTTCATCCAATTTTAAATACTTTGTAACCACTGGAGAGTGAAAGAAAACAGGGAAAGGGAAATGTATAAACATCAGAATGGAGGTAACTCCACACATTGGAATGAGAAAATATTATATATTCTTACTGCATAAACCACATTACTTTTCTCCTAAGAACCACATGAATCTGAAGTCAGGCTGTTGAAGCACAGATCGGAATCCATATACAAAAAACATACAAGTGGGGGAATCAGTGTTTAATAAAGCAAGTTTAAACTTCTTCTTGTGTGATTGTCTATACAAAAATAATACTGAGGATAAGAGCTTAATATTGTTCCTTTTTACTTTTGAGATATGGATCTTGGTAATCTCATATTTGTGATTAATACAGCTGTAATTCTGTCACAAAGTTTTAATGGTAACAGAGACCCCAAGATGAAAACTCCAGATGCCGTATCTCCAAGGTGCATGCAGTGAGGAGGACCTTGCAAGAACTGAAATTGGGAAGTTTGTTGAAGTAATCTGAGTGCTGATTTAATAGTAGTTTTATTGATGTTGTCCTCCCTACAGATTTTATCTGCAGAATCCATCTGTGATTCATGAAGGATGTGTGTTGCACTGGGTAGGGATAAATATTCATGCCTACCTGTGTGCTCTTTTCAACTCTGCTAGGGTGACAGAAGCCAACATGGGCCAGCCTGGATCCTGCCCTTTCTTCAGCACTGCCAGCAGCAACCTGCACAGGGAAGGTGGCAGCGAGTTGGGGCTGTGGCTGTACCACACCATCTGTGTGTCAGGAGACTGCCTTCCTGCTTTTAAGATGGGATGAGTTTGTTTATTGCATGTATTTATCTTCAAGGCATATACAAACAAAGAGATCTACCTTCTTGGGTTAACATTCACATTTCCCTCCCACCTGTGACCTGAGTCATTGTCACTGCTAAAAGTACTGTAGTGTTTTACAGGCAGTGGGGGGATATTCCACCTGACCTGCAACTTAGGGAGTTTGTAGGGTAAATGAATGTTCCCTATCCCCTGCCAGGCACTGGCCTGAACCACCACAGTGTACTAGCACATAGTCTTCATTGGGACTAACACAGTTTAGAGCCAGAAAAAGGACACACTTTTCTACTTCATTGTGGCATGCCAGATATTCCTCTGCAGGGCTGTCCCAAATCTCCCTGGAACTGGCCACATCTGACTATCTGTTACCCTGATGCTTTCACCTTGGCAAGAACTTCCCAGGTCCTGTTCCATCAGGTGAATACAGTCATTGAGGAAGAGATTTCAGGAGAACATGAACACAGACTGTTTCTCTGAAGTTCCTGATTCTGACTGAGAAATTGCCATTTCTCACTGCTACACACAGTTGTACAAGCAGCTTTTCCCAACTTCTTTTTTAGGCCTTTGCCAGTTAAATAAATCTGTGTTAAATGAGAATAAAACTGCTCTTTTTGCAGTACCTTTTCAGGAGACCCTAGACCCCAAAATCTTCTCACAGACCTTGGCAAGTTCAGAATACTTTGGATGTGTATTAGAGAATCACAGGGACATTTAGGTTGAAAAAGACCTCTGAGACCATTGAGTCCAACCTTTGATCAAGACATTGTCAACTGGACCAGAGCACTAAGTACTACATCTAGTCATCTCTTGAACACCCCCAGGGATGGTGACTCCACCAGCCCCTGGGAAGTCCATTCCAGTGTTTAAAAACCCTTTGCATGAAAAAATTCTTCCTGGTGCCCATCTTGAACTTCCTCTAGGGCAGCTTGAGGTGATATTCTCTTGTTCTGCTACTTATTGCCTGGGAGAAGAGGCTGACCCCCACCTGGCTGCACTCACTTTTCAGGCTGTTGTAGAGAGAGTGATAAGGTCACCCCTGAGCCTCTTTTCCTGAAGGCCAAACAACCTCAGCCCCCTCAGCAGCTCCTCATAAGGCTTATAATCTAGACCCTTCCCCAGCATTGCTCCATTCTCAGACATGCTCCAGCACCACAATATCCTTTTTGCAGTGAGGGCCCAGAACTGAGCACAGCACTCAAGGTGTGGCCCCACCAGCACCAAGCACAGGGGAACAATCACTGCCCTGGTCCTGCTTGCCTCACTGTCCTTGGTATAAGTCATGATACCATTGGCCACGTAGACACATGTTGGCTCATATTCAGCTGCTTGTTAACCAGCACCTCCAGGTCCTTTTCCACTGAATTGCTTCCTAGCCATTCTGTACTAAGCCTGCATGGATTTTTTGTGGCTGAAGTGTAGGCACTTGGCCTTGTTGAATGTCATACATTTGGCCTAGCCCATTGATCTAGCATGCCCAGATCCCTCTGCAGAGCCTTCCTGCCTCCTGGCAGATCTGCACTATCACCCAATGTGGTCTCATCCATTCATTTACTGAATGTGCACTCAATCTCTTCACCCAGGCCATCAGTAAGGATATTAAACAGGACTGGTCCCACTACTGACTCTGAGGCACAGCACTGGCAGGATGCAGCACCATTCATCACTATCCTCTAGGCTCAATCATCCAGACAGTTAACACAGAAAAGAGAGCTCCTGTCCAAGTCATGGCCTGCCAGCTTTTCCAGGAGAATGTTGTGAGAGGCAGCGTCAAAGGCTTTACTGAAATCCTTATAGACAACACCCACTACCTTTCCATCATCCACTGGATGGGTCACCTTGTCATGGAAGGAGATCAGGTTGGTAGGGAAGACTTCTGTTCCTAAGCCTGTGATGGCTGGGCTTGATCCGTGGCTGTCCTGTACCTGCCTTGTGATCACATGCAAGATGATCTGTTCCATGGCCTTCCCAGATACCAAGATCAGTCTGACAGGCCTGTAATTCCTGGGATCCTCCTTCCAACCCTTGTAAATGGGCAACATCCTGGACAACCTTCAGTCATCTGGGACCTTCTCAGTTAACCAGGACTGATGATAAATGATGGTGTGCTCTTCTGCCAGCTCCCTCAGTTCCCTTGGAGGAATCCATGCAGTCCCACAGGATTGTGAGGGCATGTGCCACAGGAGGTCACTCATGATTTCCCCCTGACCAGTTCAGAGGACTGGTTGCCCTGAGGATAACTGATCTTACTGCTAAAGACTTGGCAGGTGCTAGGCCTAAGGCTAAGAAGGCATTAGGCCTTTTACTTTTCCAGTGTTCCACCCTGGGTCCAATACAGGATGGTGTTTTCCTTCGCATTCTTTTTGTTGTTAGTGTATTTATGAAAATTATTTTTATTATATTTTACAACAGTTTTCAGCACAGTGAGTTCTAGTTGAACTTCTGCCTTTCTGGTTTTTTCTCTGCATGACCTACAAACATCCTTGTACTCTCCCTGAGCTGCCTGCCTCTTCATCCAAAGGTCATAAACATTTTTTTTTTCTGAGTTACTGCTAAAGCTCTCTGTTCAGCCAGCCTGGTCTGCTTCCCTGCCAGCTCATCTGTTGGCACATGGGGATGGCCTGCTTCTGCATCTTCAGTATTTCCTTCTTAAAGTATACCCAGCCTTCCTGGACCCCTTTGTTATTAAATGCTCTTTCCCAGGGGACTCTCTGAACATGTTCAGTGCCCTGAACAGGCCAAGGTCCATCCTCTGGAAGTCCATGGTCCAAGTATTTTGCTGATTCTCTTCCTTACTTCTCTATGGATCCAAAACTCAAGAATCCAAACTGATTCCATGGCCAGTGTGCCCAAGGTGGTCTCTGAGCACCACATGTCCCACAGCCTTTCCCTGTTTGTGAGCAGCAGGTCTGGCTGGGCCTGCCCTGGTAGGCTGCCTCATAGGCTGTGTCTGGTTGCCTTCCACTCTCTCCAGGAACCAAGTTTATTGGTTTATAAACCAAGTTTATATTTTATATCCTCTCTTAGGAGAACAAAACTATCCATTATTGTGACTAGTAGCTTTTGTGGTATTTCTGACCTTGTCAGAAGAAAAAATTCTTCAGAGTTTTAGAAATTTATGTCTTTGTTTATTGTCTTAAATATGGCTTCCAACTGTATAGGCACTATAAGGACATAGGAAGAATCACTCTTCCTGTTCCAAAGGGCTTAGATACATTAATTAATTAAAAGATACATTAAAGCTACACCAGCAGTATTTTACTTGCATCAGTGTATGAGGAGTACTGCCTTTTTCCATTGCTACATTTGGCACAGGCTAGGATGGCAATATTCTATTTTTTCCGATCTAATTTTATCTTTAGTGGGGTGACCTGGAGCTTTCTGTCGGTAGGGACTGTCCTTCTTCATACCTCTGCCTGAAACTGTGGCAAAAGAGCACAGCTGATCCTGTTGAGCATTATGTACCTCCCTCCCAGCTGCCTCAAGGGCTGCTTAGCAACCCAGCATTCCTAAGTACCCCCTGGCAGAGCTGACTGCATGGCTTGTTTTTCTTTTATGTTACAGTTTCACGCTGAAGTTCAAGAAAATGGGCAATGCTTTTTGACTGAGATTTCCCAGTCCTACTTTAGCAACAGAATGGGACAAATGCAGGGAAAAGGTCTGATCCAAATCGGGCTTCTGGGCTTTTTGATCTTTCCTTGTTCCTTTTCCAAGTGTGTGCTTAGCACAGCTTACATCTCTAAGATAAGGGATGCACTAGATTGCCATGACCTCACATTGTACCTATTAAGGACTGTTTCACTGTGTCCAAAGACTGTTTCATAAACAGCATCGTTGCCTACAAGATGTTCTGGCAGCCAGATGTGTAGGTTTATTCACTAGTATACAAAGAAGACATGACAGCCTTTTGGGATTTTACAAGCTGAGTCATTGGATAGTGACTAAGAATGGTTATTCATCGGTAGCTGACTACTAAACTGTCTTCCAGCCTTATGGGACAGCACCCATCAAAACTCTGCAGAAAGTCGACTTTAACCCCATATTTAGTTATCAGATTTTAGGTCATATTATGAATAACATTGTGATTCAGATGTCTTAGAGATGTTCAGAAATCTCTTACGGTAAGGTTTCCTTCTCACAGTTATTAGTCATAACGTTTCCAGAAGCAGGTCCTCCCATGTAACTTGATGATTGAATGCAGGTGCTGGAAAGCAGCCTTCTCCATCCATTTCCTATGTAGTCAATGGGAAAAAACACAAACAAAAAAACTAACAAAAACCCAACCAAAAACCAAAAACACCACAAAAAAAACCCCAACAACAACAGAAACAACAACTCTGTAGATGCTTCCTCTGATCAGGAGCAAGGGAAGTTACAGTAAGGACTACTGACTGCAATGAACATTAAGGATATTAATTTTTCAATGAATATCATAGCTTCAATTTTCAAAATTGGGTGATCTTACTTTTGCTGTCTTTGGAGTTTGTGTCATTGGTGGAAGAGCTGCCTCCATATCCCTGCGTGAAGACACTAGATACAAGCATACCAATCCTTCACTTTCTGCATACCTGGAGGTTTTCAAGGGAATTTGTCACAAAGGTGTTTGTGCTATGCAGAGCAGCAGGCACATGAGAATATGCAAAGGAAACTCCCTCCCCCGCACTATTTGCTCTGCATGAACAAGCCCTGCCTAAAACAGTTCAGGGGACAGAGATACTTCAGAACTGTCACTGCTGTAGCTGAAAAGACATGGTTTTTCCAGCCATATACATCTGTTGCACCAGCATCCAAAGAATATGCAGTTTGAGTGGAAGGTTGTCAGTGGAAAAAAAGGAAGAAATTATTAAATTTACCAATAATTATATATTAAATTATCAATTATTTTCATTCCATATAGAAAAAAAAAATTGAACTTAATGCCATCCAAACTTCAGTGAAGAAATCTTTAAAAAAATAGTTGTTTGAAATTGGAAACTCAAGTCTGTATCTTAACCAAGCCCCTTATTATTGTGCATTTTTAAAAACTCATCCTACTTCAAATCTGTAAACCCCCTAAAATTACTGTCACGTTCACATGAGAAATACCTAAAATGCCAAGTATTTGTGGGATAATTGCTGTTTACTTGACATTTGTTGCTGCCCTGAATTTCAGCAGACATATGCTTGCACAGTTCAGCCATTAAGTTTAACATCAGCCACTTTGCAAAGTTAAATAATTCAGCTGTTTGCATTTGCCTACTAATTGCTGAAAGCAGCCATCCACACAAAGGATTAAGTGACTATTATTCTTGAGAATAATATAAGTCTTTTATTCTGTAAGAAGTCTAAAAAATGTCATTTGGTACTTTTATGTATAGCATCTCTAAGAATAAGTTAATGGATCACAGGAAGTTAAAAATCTGTTTGGACCTGTATATCAAATTCCATCTTAATGTACTTTTAACTCTAGAAAAACATCTTGGAACGGAAATATTTGGCTCTTAACTTCCATCTACTACTAGTGAAGCACTGTTTTACTTCTAGAATGAAACAGCTTATTTAAAAAAACCCAAAACAAATAAGCTGTCATGTCCAAAAGCATTTGAAAGTTTGCAGTAGGCATTAATGAAGACAGCAGACTTTTCCATGATAGGGGTGCTGAAAACAACACAGCAATATATAATCAAATGAATATTTTATGAGTCATTATAAATCTGTCTTGAGATAGTGCCTAGAAACTAGAATTACATTCTTCCCCTAAACACTTTTAACTTAGTGGACTTTATTGCAGAATTTTTACAAGCATTCATGACTTTTAAAAGATTTCCTTTCCTTCGCATTGATAACTCCTCCACAGAGTTCATCAGAAAGGAATCAAGGCATCTCAAGACAGTAGTTTTCAGTCTGTTCTGTTCAGTTTGATTAATCTGCTATGTATACATCTCAAGGGTTCTTTCCGTGGTTAAATAAATACGGAGGCTTTCACTGACTCTGGCACTCGCTGCTCTGCAAGTAGCAATAACACTAATTTGGAGAAGGAAAAATAGTTGCACTGGATTTAGCTCTAAATTATTAGATGGTAGCTCTTGCATAAAAAAAAATTTTTTTCTTTGTACCTCTGGCAAAGTGATGATGTCTAAGGCTGGGGTTCTTTGGTGCATTTTAGTGGCTTCTGCATGGCCTGGTAAGCAAGGGCCCGTGTCTGCACAGCAGTGTGAGTGATGCTGCAGCACCCCTGCAGGGAGCAGCAGTTGCAGCTGAACAAGTGCAGTGCCAGAGCTCTGTAGGTGACTTGAACTATGAGTAACTCTCTGTCCAGCCAGGCAGGCCCATGAGCTAGTGATGGCTCAGAACTGGCTTCTGGACTATCGGTCAATAGCGACAACTTATGGTTCTCACTTATGCTTTCAAAAAGACGTGGGCTTCTGAAGTCACATCTCACAGCCTTTAGTTAGTGTGTGCATCCCTGGGTTTATTTTCCTGAGAGGTTTGGAGCTCAGTCATGGCTGAAGTGTGCATTCATCATCATCTTTGACCCTGCTACCTTGTGCCAGCACCTTGGATGCCAGGTGATACTGGCTAGTGCTGCTGGAGGAAGGATGGACTCCAACGCATGGCTTAGGCATACAGAAATTCCCAGAAGTACCTGTCTCTGCCCGTACTAGTGGGAGCTGCAATCTCCAGACCAGTTTTGCAATTTCAGCAGTTACTTTGCTTCCTACAGCAGAAACAGCACTGCCTTGTGTTTTGTGATTTCATATGACTGTTTGTCTATGTCCCTGTGTCATGTCCAAAACTGGCCATGTTACCATGTTCTGGAAACAAAGCTGGCTCAGAGAAATATATGGCTTGTGATCAGTATTGGTAGTTTTGAAAACAAGTTTGAAGCCCTTTCAATCCAGGCACTGCCTATAGTACAGCACTTAGCTGTACAAGAACCAGCTTCTTACTTCTGGGCTCTTCTTTCCTTGCAGAATTGAAAAGGGGAAGAGCTGCCCAAGCTTTATTTTAAAGTTACATTCTTGCAAGAGCATTATGAGATTAATGAAGGCTTTGAGCTTGTTATAGGCACCATCAGTCTACACTGTAAATGGCTATAAACAAAGCAGGGGAAGGTAATGTAGCTAATTCTAAGCCAATGTTTATAAACAACTTGTCAAACTTTATCACTGTTGGTTAATGTCTATTAGTAATGTATTAATACTTTATAAACTATTTATAAATGGAATCTTAATATAGGAAGGAACTTATGCAACTTGGTTTTATGCTTGTTGTTAAGCACAGAATCTTCTTCAGCTCCAGCCTGCACAGGTATTTCTTCTAATGTTCAGAGAGGTAGTACTGCACAAACACTTAAGTTTCAGCCTTGATAAACGCAAAGCTGATACTGATAGATGAAAGAAAAATCACACCGTTCAGAAGGTTCTTACCCACTTACTACTAATTATATTCCCCTCGATACTCTGGTCTGATCCCTCTCCAAATGGCTGAATGGTGAAAGTTTGCAGTATTTGGTTGTTGGTCCCAAGTTTCATGTTGGGTAAATATACAGAGGATAATTTTGCGGTGTAATTTTAAGTAACCAGATCACACTACATTTGATCTCCTAATCTATGAAGAAAGTAAAATGCTGCTGAAGAGGTAATTTTTCACTGGCCTTAAGAAATGAGCAGACAACCCTCTCAAGATGCCACAAGAAAGTGTTAGGATCAGATATTTCAGTGGAGCTCGGCCCAGGTAAATACACTTCCTTGACCTCTCCTTGCCACATGATACCTGCAGTAATAAATTTTTTTAAAGAATTGTTGATGTCACTTCTTCCTGAAGATGAATACTTTTTAATGCACAGTTTACCCTATTGGATATGCCATAGGAATGTGACATGTTATAAGACCATATCCAATCCAAAAAGAGAAAAATTTTGATAGATCAGAATAGCACTGTGATAAATACTTCAGGACAATAGGAAGCAATAAGTGTTTTTCAAAATGTAATCTAGACCAATTTTTCACGTCTATTCTTTATAAACAAATCTTCATTATCCATGACTGGATTACACACTTTGCAATTTAACTAAACCATGCTAAAATAAAATAAACACAATATTTTTTTCTTTTTCTACATTTATGAGTAAATTTATGTTTTTGGGTTTTTTTTAAAGATTCCATGTTGTGCTAGCCTAATTTACACAGAGTGTAAACTGTTCCTTGAGTCCTTCCCTCCACAACCCATGTTCCCTGTTTGGACTATCCATCATTTTCCCTGAGTGTCTGACACTTGACAATGCATCCACCCTACCACAACAAACTGTGCTCCAAAAGAGCAACTTTAATGAGGCAGAACAAAGATCAAATGTCTGTACAGTACAACATACTTGTGACCTAGCAATGGATGTTTCCTGTGGCATCCCACAGGCTCTAGACCACACCTCTCAGTCCCAGCTTCCTTCCCTAGCCTTGCTCTTCACTTGGCATCCCATAATGGGATGGGAAAGCCAACATGAAAATGAATGCATTCCCTGAGACATGTGTTTTTCATTTTTTTGGTTTTTTCCAGTTTGATGTGAGCTGTATTTTGTTGAGCTTGACAAACAAGGCAGCATTGCTGTGTATTAATGAGGCAGTGCAAGCTCTCGACATGTGTTCAGGGGTAGCTTGAAATTAACAGATGAGGACCTGTATGACCCATTGAGTTGTTTCTGATTCCTGTAGTGTCACTAAAAGGAATGACCTGTGCTGTTTGTCTTCATCTGGGAAACACAGTCATTAATGTTAGACAAGACAAATTGGCTCTTCTAGACTGTAATGCAGTCTTGAAAAGTGATCTAAGCATGATGTTTTACTGAGCTGCACCTAGGTGAGGAACACAAATGGTTAGGAACAAGCAATATGTTTACATTAGTGAAGCTCGAGGAAAAAAGCAAAACGGTGAGATCTGCCAAAAACATTTCGTAGTAAAGAGCCCAAACTTGTGTGTAATTTTTCTAATTGAAGGTCTGTAAGAGGAACTTGCAAATTCACTGTCTGTGCTGGAAAAACAAGCACAAGAAAGTGATATGATATGGACCACA
This sequence comes from Melozone crissalis, assembly GCF_028551555.1. Taxonomy (NCBI): domain Eukaryota; kingdom Metazoa; phylum Chordata; class Aves; order Passeriformes; family Passerellidae; genus Melozone; species Melozone crissalis. The sequence continues at coordinate 29,938,875 of NW_026535783.1, read as the reverse complement.
CAAAGCAAGAAAATCAAAGAAATGTTTTTAAACCGTCTCAGTGATTTAGGACTTATTGCCATCATTTGGAAAAATGACAGGCTTATGAGACTAAAACATTTTGCCTGTCAGGGAGACACTTGTTCCTAAGTGCCTACAGACCCCTGCCTGGAAAGGCATCAAAATGGAATTAGGAGTAAGTGTTCAGAGCACAGGACATTGGGATGCTTGCAGGCCTCAAGCCTTGACTCAAATACCTTCCACCTCCTCTACATTACCCTGCACCGGATGCATCAAAGGCAGACTTTAGCTTAGCTCTGCAAAAATCACTAGAGTTTGCCATAAGAGGCTGCAAAATGTAGCAGATGAGTAAATGAGTCCTCTTAGAGACTTCCTAAGGCCAAAGCAGATGGTGCTTGTGATGTATGAAGAATAAACTATCGTGGCATTTCTGAGTTAACTCATAGCCTGTTCACCCCTTGGGATAAAGCATCATGGGTGAGAGTTTGTGAGCATTTTTACCAACTACCATGTAAAGAAAGGGGAAAATGTGAAACATTCTTTTTCTGCCTCTTTAATATCTCTTTTGGTTTTCTTCCCATTAACAAATTTTGCTCTTTGACAATTGAGACAGCTCTGTTTAACACCCTGGTCTAGTTTCATGGGAGATATGCTGGAAAGAAACATCTGAAAACAACATGTCAGACAATTACACTCACTTCTGAATCAATAAAAGCTCTCCTTCAAAAAAAAAAGTGATGGGAAATTACCCACCACTCTTCACTGCTTCTTCCATTTTACCCACTGCTTTCAGCTTTAGAGATTGGCCAGCAGCACCTCTTCATCTGCTCATATTGTCCCATCATGAACTCTCTGGTAGACTCCATTTAATGTGAGAATGAGACTTAGAGGTTAGCTCCTTAACAAGTTTTATTTTAAGCCTGGTGCTTCTGTGAAAATGCAGAACTCCACCAAGCTACTCAAGTCTTCTCTTTGCACCGTGCTCTCCTGCCAGCCCGAGTGGCAAACTGTGCAAAGCATCTTCACAGCAGATCTGTGACCAGGGTCAAGAGTACTTTCTTTTCAAACAGGCAGCCTTTGTACAATTGTAGAAGCTGACCTTTGTGCTCTCAGTGCAGCGAATGGGCTTGAAAACTGTAGGGCTGGAAAAGAGATCTTTTGACACCTTGCATATTGACACAGGCAAAGATGTTCACCCAGAGTTACAGCCTGGCAGCCAGTGAGGAGATGAGGGAAATGATGCTAGCACTTCACAGACAAACTGCAACAGCAGCTCTCTGTTGTGGCTATGGGGACACCAGGTTTGCACTGAAACAGAGGAGAAATCTGTGTCACAGATCGAGTGCTACTTTGCACTCCCAGTTCAGTAACAGTTGAGCATTGGTAAATGATGCTCTGCGGGATGTGTAGAGCACACACTTTAACAAGCAACTGTGACAGTCCTGAAAAAGGCAGACAAAGGGCTTCAATGCAAAGTAAAAATGAAATTAACAATATCCAGAACTCAGAGCACTACTACCCTAAAGCCAGGACTCAAGGTCTGCACACCTGAAAATTTCTCCATTTCTCAACTAGATAAAAAGAACTTTTTATTTTTCTCTTTATTTGTTAAATGACAAAAGGAACTAACAGAAAAAAAAACTTTACCTAAGTCTCTTACTGTTTTGGATCTGGATACAAATGTATTTTGCAAGGGCTCTTTCTCTCATCCCAGTCTGATTTCTTCTAAACCAGCAAATTACTGAAACTTCTGCACAAACAGAAAGCTTCATCATTTTGATTCTTGCAGCTTTCTGATGAAACTTACAACATATCCGTACATTTAAGGAATGTTGCTTATATTTAAGTAAGAAGTCACAATTTCCATACCAAACATGGACAGATTTAAGTCATAGTATTACTGAGAGAAACACGTGTTCCTGTAGATCCTGAGATCTCAGATGTCCTGTGCTGATGTTTCCTCCACATCTGTTGCAAAGATCAAAGCTGTGTAAGGTGAAGTCTCTGTCTTTTTTTAGGGGAGTGAGGTACCATAAAGAGAGCAGGGAGGGGATAGGAGCTAAATAAGTCACATAGCTGCCTCCTAGTTGATGGACAACACAATGGAAAGAGGAGCTGTCTTTCCTCCGTGCCACCTACACCTTCCTGCGATAAGCAGTCAACACACAAATATCTGCCATTGGTTGTGCATCATAGGTATAAATCAGGAGTCCCATATGGTGGTACCAAGATAAGGACTCGATCCTTTGCTGGGTTGCAGGAACAGTCATTTATCTGCACTGAGTCTGATGTCAGGACCTGAGGAACAGATCTTTGAAACACAATTTTTCAATTAATTTTAAGGTCTACACCAAAAGCCGCCTCCCTTCTTTAGGAATTCAGTTGTAGTTTAAATATAAACCACTAGGAATTTAATTTCAAAGTGAAAGTTATCCAGCTTTCCTACACACCACTGAGCTAATTCATTGGATAATCTCTCACTCTGTCACACAATGAAATAATAGGAGACTGGCTCCATCCATCCTTCAGTTCAGCCTGTTGTGAAATTATCACTCTTATTTCTCTGAAGCAATGTGGAAGGAAATGTGCAATGAAATTACACTGGTGCTCTGTGTGATCAATGTTACTAAGTAGAAGAAATGAGGCAATGTGGCCATTCAGTGCATCCTCTGTTTCAATTTGATAAATTTATCCAGAGGAGATTAAATTGTATTCTGCCTATATTTTTTGCCAGTTTTTTTCAAGTGAGGTACCATTTTCTTCCTAGGTTTTAACTTATATTCATGCTTATTCCTTCCCTTCCCTTCCTTTTCCTTTTCTCTCAACTCTTTTCTTCTTTTTTAGTCTAAGTAAAGGAGAAATCAAGGCTAAAAATATAGAAGTATTCCAAGAAAGACTTGGCTGGAAGAAATTCAATGGAGGCAATTGAGAGAGGGCTAGAGCACTCCCCCTGCAAAAACAGGTTTTGGGATGTGTCTGGCTCAGCCAGGAGCAGGAGCAACTTTGGGCATGTATTAGCACCCCAGTGCCTGTGGGGTGGGGATCAGCAGTGCTTACAGGAGATGGAGAGACAGTGGTCATGATTTGAAACAGGAGAGTTTGTAACTGGATATACGGGATGGAGAAAAACACTGCAAGAATTACTAGACATCAGAGCAGGGTACAGAGTGGCTGTGAGGTCTCTCTTGGAGGTGGTTTTCAAGAACTGACTTGACAAAGCTCTGAGAAACCTGTTCTGAACTAATAGGTGGTTGCTCTGAACAGGAGGTTGGGCTAGCCTCCCTCCCAACCTGAATCATTCTGTTATTCTAAGAATACGCATCAGAATAAAGTGAACTATTTTTTTCTCAAATAAAGACAAAAATAAAGTACACCATATAGGTTTCTGTAGCCTTGACTACAAGCTATTCAAGCACATTTTATTTCTCATTACCATCTATGCTCCAACTCAATTATAGTAAACTCAAATGCAAAAATCACAGAAGAGCAAACACATGCTCCTCATATAAACATGGCACAAAGTGGTTTACCTCACGTATGGACTCCACTGGAAAGGCTTTGAGGGTTGGCCTCTGCCTTGGTCTAAGCCTCCAAAATATTAATTTTACATTTAAAAGACTTTTCACAAGGAACTTGTCCCAAAATCTTAGGACTGTCTGATCCTCTTCTCTTGAGGCAGCAAAATGCTTCTGGTTCAGTCTGAGTCTTTAGCTGATATTTTACTGTTGAAGCAGGTATGCAGCTTCTTTGCAGATCTCAGGTTATACAAAGTGATAGTTATAAACAGTGATAGTTCTATACTATCTTGTTCAATGGGAGTGGTAGATATAGTTTCAATACCTCAGCTAGCAGCTGCCCCAGAGCACCGTGAAATGCCTGTGCTGGGCTTGATTAAGTTGGTATAGCATTAGAGCTGGTCATTCACTGCAAAATCCAACATCAAACCAAAGTTCTGAAAATCCAAAATTTGTGTGGCTTGCACTGCACCTATGTCTTTCACTGAAATATCATTGGTTTCCCACTTTTTCTCTGAAAGTGGCAAGGTCACTATCTAGAATCAGTAATGGCTCAAGTACAAGGAAACTTTGCAGAGCCCGTAGGAGTTGAGTACACTCTGCAAAAGTGATAGTCATTTATCTTCGTTAACAGTGCTAAGGATGTTGCACAAACATAGGAAATTTCCATCCAGGGCAAAGGACAGCACTCCTCCCACCACCTTGTGTTTTTATTGTAGCTCTCGCAGGACACAGACTGTTACAAACTGACCCAGAGCTGCAGAGCAGCGCTGCAGCCAAAGCCGCTGGTGCCTCTCCTAAGCCCCGCTCCCCTGGCCCAGTTACTGGGTGAAGGTCAGTGCAAAAATTAGCTCATACCTGTGATTTGGGAGAAGATATTTAAAATACAACCTGGTAAAAAGCCTGAAAGCCACTACAAACGTTTGAATAGTATTTTGTGGGTTTATGATTTCTCAGGCTAATTTCAAAACAGAAGGGGATGAGGCAAGGGAGTAGCTGACTCAGTTTTTGATTTTTGAACTCTCACAAATAGCAGTATGCTTTCCAAGGATTTTGATCCCTATTCCACCATCAAAATAAAACACTCCCATTTTGAAACTGCTCCATCACGACCCTGTTTTTTGAAAACAGAAAAATGGTGTTTCCTACTTGTTTTGCTAGATACAGAGAATGAATCTGAATGCTTTGGTTTTAACCAAACCAACGGGAACTGGACATTTTGGGATATATAAAAAAATAAATTTTCACGTAGGTTCAGTTGGGATTTTTGTTTTCATTTCTGTGCATCTCCCATTACCTAGTGAAACTGAAAATGTTAAGAGAAGGACACTTTCAGCCTGTGAAGGCCAAACCTTTACTGGCAGAATTACTCATTTGGGAGGTTCTGGTGTCCTGGAAGCAGTTGTGGTTGTTTGGCATGACTCTAAGGCCCCACGTCAGTGTGGCAAACACAGTCAAATGATGGAGTTTGTTTTCCATTGCATCAAGAACTGATTTATCTCTGAGCTGTTTGTGTTTATTTTTCTGGAAATTTGCTAACATAGAACCCAGGAAACTGGTACATTCAAAGAATTCTTATTCTAAAGTGCTTCCTCCACTTTAAAGTGGCATCCATTTCATGTCTCAGCAGATTCCTATGCTGTTGGACCTATCCTGCTTATGTTGACACTCTGCCCTGTTCCAATAGGGATTAATTGGTGCCCTATGCAGATAGTTTAAATTATTTTAATGGCGACAGGAGTGAGGCAGAATTAATTTTCTCACAATTCAGGGATTTTGTCATAAAAGTAGAATTGACTTGCCAAAGCAGCTCTGTTATGCGCACAGGCAAACATGAAAACAGCTCAGTTCAACCAGGGGTAAAAAAAAAACCTTGGTGCAGCACCTGTGGCAGGAGATACCAACACAATGCTGCATGTATCAGGACAAAGGCAATAACTGCACTTTCTGGATCCACTTTCTCCTACTGATGGGAAAGGCTACCGCCCCCTGGGAACAGCATTGCTTTCAGTCCTGGTCAGAGCTGAGATGGGCACACAGTGCTCATCCCGTGCGCTGCATCTGGCCCCACTGGGCCAAGAACATGACATTTCAAACAGATGCAGGTATTATAGCCTGAAGGTCAGGTTCACTAGACCTCCACAAGTGATGTAGATATCTTCCTGACTGAACTGACACCCTAGGAAGACATCACAGATGACAGCTGCTGATTCTTGGTGTAGAGAAAAGTGTCTTTCTTTGGACTGTGATTTCCAGTCCCACACACAGATCCGCCTTCCACCCATTGACTGTATGTTGCCTTCTTGTCCACTTTTTCTCAGATATCATGAGTCTCTCCAAGATATCTGGCATCTCTAGAAAGGGCAGGATTGTTTTAGCCTTGCTGCCTGCCTGGTGGGAGAGAGGAAGTGGTGGGAGGTCTGTATGGGAGTCATACAGCAAGTCCATTGTCTCCGTTTCATTGTGCTGTAGGATTTCTGAAGGGCAACCAAAAGGGGGTTGATTGGCCTGCCTAATGCATATTCCTGCCAATTTAGGAAGCAAAACATATTATTACACCCTTACGTTGGAGGATTTCAACCTGGAGGAGGAGCTGCACTTGTTCAATGCAAGCTTGAGAAAAAGTCCCATCAGAAAACAATGTTTCGCCTTTACATCTTTCTGAGTAAAATTAATATTAAAGCACTGGACTTATGTGGTGGAAAATGATTATTTTGATTATGTCCTGGGTCTCCATTAGTTTGCTTTGGTACCTATAATCAAGTAATTCAAAAGAAATTTATGAAGGAATACAGGTATCCCAACTACGGTGTCCCATCTGAAAACAGAGCTAATCATGCATACTCTCCAGTAGGTTTTCTGCCAGAATTTCAGAATACAGACTGGGGCATGCTTTGGGTTTTAGCAGCTCCCAGAATTATTTAACCCAATTTTTGGCTGAGGCCTCACCTTTGTAGTAGTAGAAATAAATTAGTCATTTATCTCAGTTTCAGCATTTCTTGAAGGCAATAAAGGTCTGTGTAGAAAATAAGGAGATGGTCCTGTTCCCAGCTGTTTGTTGGTACCTTATACCAACTCCAGTGCCGTGCACATATGACCAGACAGATCAGAGAGCTGATCTGCCTTGAAAGTTAGCACTCAAAGTCTCCCAGAATAATTTTTCAGGGTCTGTTCTTTGTCACATTATTTTGCTTGTCCCTTGTTGTCAATACAAGGAAGGGACCAAAAACCAAAGCAGAAGGGCAACACAACCTCTTTAGAAACATATTGCAGGATATCAGTCTTAACCTTCACAAAGAGAATAACTTAAATTCTTCATTCCAAGGAACATAAATAATTCCTGCTGTAGAATTTGCTTTCTTTGGTTATTTCCATTTGCTTTCCTTGGTTATTTTATACACAAACCACTTAAGTGTGAATTGATCATAGTGGTAGTTTTAGTTAGGTCCCACTTTTGAGCAATAGGAGTGTGTAATTTTTGATGTAGTGGGTGCAGTCCTTGGATTACCAAAAATTGTATCTACGTCTGTCTCCTCAAACTCAAACTTTTTCAGTGTGTGCTTGGAAAAGAAAGTAGCATTGTCATACTCCTAAACACAGCATGGTAATCTGCCCCACAGTTCCAAAGTAGAAGCAAAGTGGAAGATTCTAATGGTTGACAAAGATTATCTTCTGTTTCCTGTTTCAGGGAAGAAAAATGAGCAAAAATAAAGGTCATCTGTGTTTATATTAACTATACAACAGTTCCACTATGTTTCGTAACAAACTTGGGTCATTATTTATCCACTTGTCCTTTATATCACAGCTTTGAACTCTGGGTTTGCTTATCATGATATTTCTAAAATCCGTAAACAGTCAGGGAGAAGTATTCTAGTTTTCTAAATAGAGCATTAGGTCACTTTATTATCAGAGAAATATAACGCTGCCCATCTGTTGTTGTTTCACATGTGGAGCAGCGGCAGCCTCCTCCTAACCATTAATTATTTCAAGGAAGTCACTGCAGCAACTTTGCCATAAGGGCCCAGTTTCGTTTCTGTCCCTCGTGGTACCTTTCCCCACAGCCATCCATGAGGTGTGGGTAGTGCTGGGCTAAGAAAATACCCGTACATGCAAATCCCTGGCTGACAACATGCTCTTGGTACAATTTGCTTCAAATGCTTAAATGTTGTAATTGGAGCAAAAATAGAGTTTAGTTTTTGCTTTCATTCATCTCTCGATTCAAAATCATGTTTGCATCTTCCTTGAAACCTTTGGACAAGGTGAAATTCTTTTCTTCCTAACCCTGGGGTACCATTCCCTGTTAGATCACTGTACTGCTTCCTGCAGCAAGATGTCTCTCTTGTTACTCTGATATACCATAAAATATAGGAGAGACCTAATGAGAAATAACTAGATCCCAAAATCCAAAGTCCCTTTGTAGTTCACTGAAAACATGTTCTTCCATGTCAGAAGGTGAAAAAATGTTGAGGCAAACAGGTTCAATCACAAAGTAAACAGAAATCCACTGTGGTTGGAAGCCCCTCTCAGCAGGCATTGTATTTCTGCGCAGCGTATTTGCACAGTGCTTAGCAAAGTTTGCTAGTTCTTGGAAGTTCTACAGTAGTGCAGAAACAGAAGATGTTATTTCATACAGATAAATACAACTAAGGAGTTATCAAGTGGTTTTGTCCCCTCTTGAGTTTAGGTAAAAGAGCAAATTGCATGTGAACTTACTGCAACCCCATATGAAGTGTCCTTCTCATATTCTATTCTTCCCAGTTCCCACCACCTCCCCTCTGCAGTACCATCTTCTTCAGACACATCCTGTGCCCTGAGAATTCATCACTTCCACTGCATTACTGTGCATCGAATGCCACCAGGATGTGGTGCTTCTCCTTCTGTCTAAGTGTCAAAAATATTTACATTGAAAATGTCTAGCAAATCCCAATTATCAGGTTACTCCTACCGAAAGTGAAAATAAGATACAGCTTGGGGGTACTGCTTGAGTCTCTGTGGGGTCTCTTTTCTTGTCAGGATGTCTCAGAGAACGTTATACCGTGCAACACACTAGGGCTAGCCTGGGCCATGGAATTTTCTGGAGCAACTGTGGTGTCTCTCTCCTGGGAAGATAATGCTGGGGTAGAGGGTGTTTTTTTTGTTTTAGTGTGAGGAGAGATTTGCCAGGGATTCTCCCTAGAAAAACTGTGACGTTCTAGGGAATTGTGATGTTTAAGAAGTCCCAAACCTCTTTTAGGTGTCCTCTTAGAAAATTTTCAGCAGAAAGTAGTAGGCATGGAAAAGAAAGACTGAAAAAGATTCGATGGTCCAGCAGCATTCCCCAGACAATATTATAAGAAAGCATACAATAGAATGCTTGTGTCACTGCTATACAGACTTTTCAAAGGAGTGTAGACCCAAGTGGACCAGTCAGATGAGGGTAATTTTTCTTTAAAGATCAGCTGGATGGGAATACGAATATCCCAGGTTTATATCAATATATCTATTACCCATACATAGGTGAACCTACATCAGGACATAGCTTTGCATATTTTCATGCAGTAGGGATAACTTTCTTTGTTCCCTTATACAAATAAATCACAGGCATGATCAATACAACAAATAAGGTACATGAAAAAAGCACAAGAAAAAGTTCATAAGATAGCACTCAGACTCTACAGAGATCCTCTCAAGAAGAAATGAAGGGGACAGAAAAGGGAAGGCAGGTGACTTTGAAATTGCTCTATAGTTGAGAAGCATCTCCAGGGAAACGGATGCACCATCTTCCCCTTGCTGCAAAAGGAGGAGCATGCTTGTGCCTTGAGGAAAAGTAAGAAGTACAATGAGACTCAGCCCTGTGCAAGTCCCTCAGACAGATTGGCCTGGGTTGGTACCCTGCTCATACTGCCTGACCCTCATCTGCCATGGGTAAAATCCGAGCCAGGTGCTGGCTTACTCCATCCTTCCATGTACATGCTTTCAGAACCCTATCCTAACCACTGAGAATTTTATGAGCAGGAACCTGACCAAAACCGAATTCTATTGGGAAAACTATTGTCTTCTTTGAGGCCTTACTGTAAGTAACTCTTTTGTCCAAGTGAGTATAAACAGTTTTCAATGTGAAGACTGCCTAAGTTGTTTTAATGTCCTGGAGAAGAATCAGCCTGTATTTTCTTTTTGTAATTTATGTAATTCTCAATGACCCATAACTGTTTGCATGGGCTTGGACCACTTTTAATGCATTAAACAAACACAGCAATGTGCAAATTAAATGCAAGTTTAGATTAAATTATTTTGTTTTCTTTTGTTTTGACATGTGTGCATGTGGTTCTGATTAAGGCTTCATATGGAAAAGGACACAGGTGAGATGACTTCTAAGCATTTTAATACTGCAAAATATATTTCATTCTCAGTTGTAATCTCCCATGAGCAATGGGAGTTCATATTTCATATAGCAGCAAGGACAACCACAAAATATGTGCTATATTCAGATATAGCTAGATGCCACTGCAAACGCATTTAATGTCTCCTTCTTCTACGTTGCCTGCTCCAGATCAGTGTGTCTTTCATCCGAACAGCTTGTTACATGTTACAAAAGCTCTTTAGCCCCCTTAATCTTGACTCCCGCTTAGTCATGTTGGGAGTATACATTGTGCTTGTTTTCATACTGATTTTCATACTGATCCTACAATACAATTTAATAATTAAAATTTAGCCCTGAGATCTTTGCTGGGTCTCTTAAATGTTGTATTTTCTCTTACTTATGGAGCTAACAACTATTTTTGTGTGGATTACTAGATATATCTCTGTCCTTTTCACAAAGGCCAGATTGCCTAGAATGCTTACCCCCAAAAAAGTGGAGTCTGGGCAGAGGAACTGACTAATCCTACCATGATTTTCCACCAGAAGATGCCTGTGCTTAACCCTAGCCTCTCCTTAAATTGCCATTACACTGCTCTGTATCAGCAGCAACACCACTTCCAAAGATGGGAGCACTGCTAAAGGCAAGGCAAAGTTTTTCCAGCAATCTTACATTTCTAATCTTCTAAGGAGACTTTATGAAACACGTAGTAAGTATATAATAAAATCTTTATAAAGTAATAGAGCAGCAATAAAGTAAATTGGAGTAAGAATGAGCTAGGTTCTTGCAGGTAAGCAAAGAGACTATAAAATAGGAGGAAATAGAATGAAGGTCACTGGGGTTTTTTTTGTAGAAATCTAGTCCAGAATTCCAAATCCATTTTCACAAGGACAAAAATACATGTGTGACACGTGAGGAAATGAACTCTCCAGGATGTGCTTTGGGAGTGCTCTAGGACAGAGGCATTTTGGAAAGAGGTGATAATGGCCCTAAAACGGCAGTGATGAGATTGTGGAACTCCTGTGTGTGGGTTCTGGAAAAAAAAGATACATTTGAAAAGCAAGGAAAACAAAAGGTCCTGGAAAATGTGAGCGGCTAAACTCATTGTGAACACTTGGAAAATGGAAAGATATTTCCTTTTTTTCTTTATTTTTAAATAGGAGCTTTTATAATCTGGCTTCTGTTCAAGGCATAAGGAAATACGTCTTGATTTCTGTGTCTGTTGTGCTCACTCTTCAAAATCACAGCCTGCAATCTAAAATAAAGACAATCACTGGGAGGTAAACCCAAAATATTCCAAAATACTGCTTACCCGTATTAATAGGAATCATCAGCATCATTAGGAAGTGGCCTTTTTTCCAGGATGGATCCGTATTGCTACTTCCTTTTTTACCTATCCATCAAATAAAAGCTTAGGAAATACTCATATATCTAACAGACAAAGATATCAGCTAGTAAACTTAAGTTGCAACTTTGAATTTTTAGTATTTTAGTAACTAAAATAATATAAATTATAGGGAAATTTCCAAAAGATGGCTCTAGAGTCCATTACTAACTTCAGTAGACCCATGGTTAGGCAAGGCTTTATGCAGATATCATTTACGCAATGCTTGGTATAATTTTAACTGAGGTTATAGCATTTGTCTTATGGAAATACAACCAGATCTCTATTGGACTACATACCAGATTCCCTCCGAAATCAGTATTTCTTATTCCAGTTAACACTCATCACCTGGAAGTAGCAACTCTGTGAAAATGGTGCTATATGGTAGGCTTTCAGAGATGGTTCTTTATCTGAATCAACTGCAGGAATAATTTATTTGTTTCATGTTTTGTTTCAAGGAATCGAAGAAAAACCTAGAAGGCTCTTACTGAACTTACTGTGAAATATCTCCATATTGTTGGTCACTAGGATCTACAGCAAAGACCCAGTCTTTTTTTCTAAGGCTGCTGAAAAACTAGACAGAGGGTTTTAATTAAAATTAGAAACTTGCATGCTTCTTCTCTGCAGTTGTGGCTATTTTTTTCCAACTCTCATTGTTTCCCTATTATGTTTATTGCAGGACTGCCCTGCTGTTGATAACCACGCCAGTTTTGTCTTAAACAGTGATGTGGTTGTCTGTTGCCCTTGTATTTGGTGAAAATTAATGATATCCTAATTATACCCCACCTGTATTTTTTACTTAGGGCTGGGAAGCGTGATTTGTTAAGTCATAGACCTGAAATCCTCTTTGAGAGGAAAGCATAATCTTGCATTGACAGTTTTCTTTGGTGGGTACAGCATCTTTCTGTGATGTCTGGGACTCACATTCCATTACGTCCTTTGAAAGGCATCTTGATGTGACCTGTTCTGATGCATAGTGAACTTCAATTTAGTGCCAGAAGTGCACAGTACACAGCAACAGGGAGAAGGCTCTAGGAAGTAATACAGTGCAGTTTTTAAAAGCTGCTGTCCAGCATCTCACCTGTTTTACCTGTCCAGAAAGTGCTATCCCTCACAAAGTCTCTATCACCACTGTCTTTCCTGTGCTTTAGCAGCTCTTGAGACACTTACTAAAAGCCCTGCAATGTACTGGAAAAGCCAGAATAAATCTACAACTCTGAGTCTAGAATTGGTTTCTTGAATCATATTTGAAAGCAGCAGTTTAGTCAGCAGAAGATCTGGGTGCACAAGCCATATCCTTGTCTTTCACTTCCTTCATTTAGGCCAACAATTAATCATGGCACAAGAGGTAAATGAGTGGGGGATTTCAATGTAAACTGTGCTGGTGGATTGGTAAACATTTCTGGTATTGTTGCAAATAACCAACGCAAGTGTAAGGAATGGAAGTTTAGCTTTAGGCCCGTATGTTTACCATTACAATTTTAAACTGTTTATAAGAAGAAGAGTGCTTTAAATGTTCCTGAGGAGATGGGCAAAACCAGAGGACTGCTAAGGGTTTAACTGAGATAAAGTGTTTGCCTTAAAATTCAGAGAAACGTGGTCATTTTGCAAGCATGGTTTGTCATTTAAAAGATTGCTGTTGACATTGTGTTGTGACACCAGCCTAAAACATTTATGGTAACTCCAGAAATGGGGTGTACTAGAAGCTGGAAGGCAACATCTGGATTCTTCCTTATCACTGCATCCTTAAACAGCTAATTCAGAGTTTTCCGTGTAAAATTACAGTGCAATCCCACCAGCATTCCCTCCACCCTCTTCCCCCCACCCTCTCCACCCCCCTATTTTTATTGGAGATGTTAAGATGTGGATTTAAATGCCCTTCAGTACAGCCCTAGATCCAGGATGCAGTGCAGTAGGGGAAAGTGTCAGTCGTCATGGTGAGCAGTAAAACATTGACTGGGGCTTTCCACTAGCTAAGCCACTGGCTGAAAGTTAGGTCGAGCTGGATGCTGCTCTCCTGGAGGCTGGGAACTGGACATGCCCCCTCCCTCATGTCTGCCAAGAGACTTGATGTGGCAGCTGCCTTCCATGTTGGAGTCTCTAGCTCAAATTCCTCCTCTGCATGACAAGGGTCAAAACAGCCCTTATCACCATCAAGACGTTCTCTAAGAGATTAGGAACATGCTCTAGTTTGAGGTTATTTTCTATCCTGTTTAATGCTGCAGAGAAAACTAGGAATCTCTTACTGGATTATGTGGTGCTAGTATGGGAATGGGACAGAAAAGACCTTGGTTCCAGTCGGTGTTCCAAGGTATTTTTAAACATCCTGTGAGGTTTGGCGCCCTGATTTAGGATTTGTAAACATGCGATGTTGGCAAGTAAGAAACCAAGCTTTGCTGCCAATGCAGGTGGGGAAGGACATTATAAAGATAAAGTCACTTACCTTGGTGAAAGGGATTTTCACAGCTCTGGTCAACCTCCACTCAACAGCAGTTCACAGCAGCCTGCTGTTACCTGAGGGGGAGCTTTCACCTTGGGACCATAAAGAGGAAAAGGACAAATACCTAGCTTGTGACTATGACAGCCTGAAGTTAAAAAAAAAAAAAAACCCACACACAAAAAACAAACCATTTTTTGTTACTTCATAAAACTGAGTGCTCTAAGAGTGCATTTCAGGCTGACATCAGTGTTCATTAGCAAGAGGAACATAAGGACAGTTGTAAACAAGACAGCTGTCTTCACCTGAGAGCTCTCCCTCACTTATTAACATGCTGAACTGATTGCTTTTTTTGTTAGGATGATATCAAGAAGGCTGTCTGACCATGGTAAACTCTGTAGAGCGCTGAACTGCCAACAAATTACATCTGCTTGAAAAATGTTTAATTTAAATAGAATAGACCAAATAAGAAGGAGAAGGCCAGCATCCTCATCCCATGTCATTGGTTTTGCTCTTTAACCTTGTCTTCTCCACAGCTGGATCTGATGCCTGTCTTTTTCTGCATGTGCCATTCAAAAAAGACCATGTAATTTTGTGTGACTTTCATGTGCAGGTGGGTGTAGCCTCTCTCATGCTGCCCTGAAATCAGCCCTTACCAGCTGGTGTTTTGCTGTCAGCAAAGGACTTTCTGGATTCCACTACTGTAGAGTCTGCAGTCTTCACAGTGTTGGTCCTTTTTTGGTCCCTGTGCCTCAAAAACATTTTAGAGAGCTATTTCCCAAGGTTTTGACCAGCACCCAACCCATTAAACCTCCTCAGTATCACAAGTTCTTCTGTTACTGAAGTAACACTTAGGAAAATATATTCCATGTCATGGAGCATCTCCCATGAAATGAGGAAAATGCTGATGAACTGGATAAGGAAGGTGCCTTTAATAACAAATTATTAGAGGTATACATGACGTCTGCCAAGTTCCTGGAGGAATTCCTCTGATTGAGAAACCCTGTCAATGAGGGCCTTCTGGATAACCCAGAGCTTGCTGGGGACCATCTTAGATGGAAAATACAGTTCAGTCTCAATCATATGGATGTTTTTCTAGTCTTTATAAATTATTTTAGTCTAGGAGTAGCCTTTCAAGACCACCAGGGTCTTGATACTGGTGATACAGCCAGTATCTTGATATCTACTCTTGATACAGCCAGTCTAAATACTGGCTACCTGGGCCAGTATTTAGACTGAGCAGTTATATTTTACTTTTCAACTCTGTCTCCAGCCCAGACAAGGGGCTTTGGTAGTAATGGAGTGATTTCTAGCTGCTGCAAATGTGGGGGGTTATTGGATTTGCCAAACTTACTTTAGCTGATGAGCTGATGAGGAACAGCTATCAGTGCCGTTATAAACAATTAGTCATAAACATATAGCTAACTTTTACCTAGAAGACAGACTGCTGACCTGGAGACACTGCTGAGATCATAGCCAGACCCATAGCAATATGTTGGCAAGAAAGAGACTGTTAAATACAGACTGAAAGGCTCAGTTAGCAGGATTAAAGTATGCCTCTTTATACAGCGAAAGACCAACTTAATTATCTCTGATATACAGGATAGTTGATTGTGTCTTATGGCCTTTGATCCTTCCTGGAGGGAAAGATATTTTATTGTTTGCTAATTCCAATTCTCTCTTGAAATAACATGAAATCATTAATCCTGCTCTTATTTCTCTCTTTCTTTCTCTCAAAGTTAGGAATAATCAAAAAAATCTATTTGTCCAGACATTTTTATATGAAGTTTCACTGAAGAAAAACATTATCTAGTTTATATATTCATAATTTTAAACAGGTATGTATCAATTGATGTATGAATTTACATCTACATACAAATATATCTGTGTATGTACATATAAAAGTACAAAGGCTAATATACACATATATACAATAAATGCGTTTTTATCACACACACTCTCAGATGTGTGTCCACACTACCACCCTGACACTCCTAGTGACCATTCTCTGAAGAAATCACACAAAGAATTTCCATACTGACAGTCATCTTGTGACAATGCTCCCTTTATCAGAGTACAGTGGTAGGTTAGTGGAAGGATGGACTGTTCTGTGAATGAGCTATTGCAGTGGTTTCAAGCTCCTCCTGGGGATGATTTGCCTGTGAGATCTCTCCATTCTCTTGCCAATAAAACCTCTAAAAAAAAAGGTTATTGACAGCACCCATTGAAGCTGGAGGTGAGCCAGGGAAGGTCAGGGAAGAGTGGAGGATCTGAGTATATTCTATGAAGAAAGGCTGAGGGAGCTGGGCTTGTTCAGCCTTGAGAAGAGATGTCTGAGAGGGGACCTTATCAAAGCATACAAGTATCTGAAGGAAGGGTATTGAGACAATGGATCCAGACTAATTTCAGGGGTCCTCAGCAACAGGGCGAGGGCCAGTGGGCATAAACTGAAACACAAGAATTTCTATATGAAGATGAGGAAAATCTCATTTACTTAGAGAGTGACAGAACACTGGAACAGACTGCTCATAGAATTTGAGGAGTGTCCTCCTCTGCAGATGTTCAAAACCCATCTGGATACAACCCTGAGCAATCTGCTTTAGATGAACTGGTTCTAGCAGTGGGGTTAGACTAGACATCTACAGAGATCCCTTCCAACCCAATCATTCCGTGACTTTGTGATTCTGGTGGATTTCTGTAATGTAATCACTCTGCAGTCTTGCCTCAGTAATGAGGAATGACTCAGCACAGTTTTTCTCCAAGCGTATATTGCGTGTGGGATTCCTCATAATATAGACTTCAGTTTCTTAGCCTTTATCATGCACCATGGACAAGCACTAAAACCGAGCAAACCCCACTTCAGAATACAAATTCATACTTGGACAGTTGGGTCTTGATTCAGAAAGATGTTTAACAGCTCCTAACTCTTCTTGATTTCTAAGAAACTAATGCAAGTTCTTGGAAGTTAGGATGTGTGTCTGCAAGTACTTTGCTGAATCCATTAATAAATTTTATGTTTCCATCATACATCAGTCCCTGTTCAAGTTAATAATATTTATGAAGTTCATCAGAAATAAAAAAATTACTCAGTTGATCAAACAGCCATGAATAATCAAACATATTTGAAATATAAATTTGAAGAAATTATGTGCCAGTGGCCATTCTGCTCAGAATAGCTGAAACTCATACAGTAATTCACTTATTGTGAATTATTCACTCATTTGTAATCAACAAGTAGTTTTCAGCACAAATCTTGGACTGTACTTCTAAAGAAAAGAGATATAAAGTGAAAATTGGAAGGATTCTGGTAAATGGCTATTATTGAGGTACTGTTTTCTATGTCACCTGGATTTGAAGTTGAATATTTTGAAGAGGTTTTATTAGATGCTCAAAACCAACAACCAAAGACTAAACTGACAGTAAACCAGGGCTCATTTAGGAAAAATGGGAGCTGTGTCAACCCTACATCAAAGGGCAGAACATATTCAAAAGACTGCTCAGGCAAAGGTCTGGAGTGACAGAGAAATCAAGTTATAGAGAAACTTATTATGTGATTAAGACTGTAAAAATACTGGTTAATTTAAGCTCTATAAACATCCAAGTATTTGCTTACTAAAACTAGGTGGCAATGAATCCTTTCTATATCCTGTCTGGGTCCACATATACAATCATTAGAAGATTCCATTGTTTCTGAGGAATTATGGTAATGGAATGATAAAGGGATGTTAAAAAAGAGAGACAAATACATATTACCAGTAAGAACTAGAATAACCATCAAAATAACCCAAATTTCCATAGTAAATGGTATAGGATGGCCTTATTGCAGGTGTGGGGCAGTCACATGCGGCCCTTCAGGAGTCACCCAGCACAGCTTAATTGGCTTCCACCTTTGGACAGTCTCTGGAGATACTGCATCTCTGGGGATAAAGCTCCCTTAGTGGAGCCAAGCCCTAAGAAATCAATTTATATCAGTTGGTGACCTGTCTTGGTAGGACAAATCTTGTCAAAGTTAGTCGCTTCCTTTGCCTTTGTTCTGCACTCTTTCTCTGAAACATCTAAGCAACCTAAGGAGACTCAAAAGGAAACAAAAGACATCCCTGAGAAGTAAATGGAACAAAAGGCAGACTAATCAGGCCCATCTTTTGTAGCATAAAGATGAGCCTAAATGCTGTTTTTAGATACACAATACTGTAGAGTATAAAGACATGGGAGCTGCTGTCTATGTAGTGTGAAGATGGGAACAGAACCTAGGCACAGGGAAAGACCTTGTGATGGTTATCCTCAAAGAAATCTATTTCTTCATTTCAAGTTCATTTGTGTCAAGGTATACAGAAAGGGTTTTTTCAGTTTAAGAATGGCATTAAATAATGCCCTACACTACATGAGGCTTAGATCCTCAGAGATATCTGTCTTTGTAAATTTAGTGCCTGAATAGTGAATCCACACGTTACACTTTGGATCAGAAATGCCTTCTGTAGCTTTGTTCAGGCACTCTTTTCAGTCAGCTGTTCAGGTGGAGGTGTCAGCATGACCCCAGTGGAAGCTGCCACTTCTGCAATTCTATTGGCAGAGAGGTCTCCTGGCATGCTGTAGGCAAAAACAGCTGGCATAGTGCAAACCTAAGCCATGTAGTTTACGTGTGTCAACCAACCTGGATGATTTTCCTTGAGGTGGTGTTAAGCCCCTTGGGCATGTTAATGCCATCACCTGGCTCAGCTCAGTGCAGTGCCAGAATCTGCGTGCAGCTGTCAGGCATGGCACCAGCACCATCATGCTGGCTGCAATGGCTCCCCTGCACCTGGCCTTCAAGATCCAAATTGGAAAAATGTGCAAGCAGAACTGACACCTTAAAAATGTTGAAGTAGAACCAAGAAAAGGTAATCTATAATATGACAGCCAAGAAAGGATAAATAAAATTAAAACTCCATTGAAACAGGTAGACTTCTATTATTTCAACTTTTATTCTGACCATATGGGTCCTTTTATAAACATTCTGAAACCACTATTTTGGGGACTATGGTGTGCTTTTCTCTTCACAGGACAGCTAGGTGTCCCAGGAGAGTTGCAGTAAGACCTTTTTTCGTTCCTGACTCAGCAGGTTCCCTTCCTCAAAATACTAATAACAGTTCATAACATGAGGAGAAGTTTTGCTCAAGAGATTTGACAAACTGTGCCTACAAGACACTTGACAGCATGGCTGGAATTCACAGTGTAACAGGCAGAGCACAGAATCCTGTAGAAGGTATGTGAATGTATCTGCGGGAGGGCTAGTTAGAAAAAGAACTAGTGTGTATCAGGACCCACTCTCAAACAGCCTGCACAGAGCTGCACTTGCAGTTTTTGTCATCTCCTGGACTGAAATGGTGGTGATTCTGATCCTCACCCCTACCCATCTTCAACACTTGTATTGGATTTCTTGGTGATTTTTAAAGACTAGTTCATGCTAAGTTTGAAAAAGAAGTGTGCTTTTTTTTTTTGGTGTGATTCTCAGAAGTCAGAACTGGGAAATTCAAAACTCTGAAAGAAAATAAATGCAGTTTTCACAGCCACCAGGCAAAACACCAATTTCAGTGGAAGCCAGGCAGTATTATCCATACTTTTATTTCAAGTAATGTAACACAGAAGTAAAATACAGCCAGAAAACAAAAGGAGTGGAAGATCCAGAAACAACTTGGCTACCAGCAGTCATCCACCCCCTAAAATTTAGTAAACTGTAGCCTGAAATTAGCTTTTGTCTTTTCTGCCAATAGATTTTTTCTAGGTATCCATATACAGCTACCTCCATGGCCTCAGGACTCAAAAAATTATGGAAAATCACGTCTCTTCATTGTCAACAGGAACCAAATTGGACAAATGTTTTCTGCACACATGACGTAAAAGAAGTTGATGTTTCCCAGCAGCTAGCTCTTCATTGCCTGCCCTGTTAATCCAAGTCCCCATATATTCCAGCCTTGTTGGGAAAGGCAGCCAGTTTCCATGTGGGCTGAGAGAGATTATTCCCTGAGAGAGGGCTGACCCTCACACTGCTGAACCAGACACGATCTGCCCAAGATCCTGAAACACTCCCAAGGCACTGGCCTGCCAGCCAGCAGGCATCACACAGACTGAGGGGGTTTGCTGACTCCTTGCGCTGGGAACCCACTCCTTCTGCCCTATGGGAAGCTAAAAGCCTGATATATTGCTAGCTATTCAGCTTCAGCACACAACCATCTTTAGGCAGTGTGACTCATCAGTGGTCTGCTGTGACTTCTGCCCAAATTCTATTTGGTGTCCTTTTATTTAAGAAAATAACTTCTCAACCTTGAAGACTGATTTGATTTCTTGAAAATACAGTATTGATTTTTTTTTTTATTTGCCCTTCTGCTAATATTTGCTGTTAAATGGACCAGCAATCTAAAAGTTATAATTAGAGCAGGTACTGAGCTAGAAGACAGCAAAGTACAACTGACCCCATAGCACCTTCCAGCCTTTCTTGTAATCACAAATATACATCATTATCATGTCTGTAAAGAGCTTGTAGCCTTTTTTTTTCCTCTGGTTGCCCTTAGGGCTCTGGTGCCTCGAATAACATGGCATAAAAGAATCAGGCACAAAACCTAAAGGTGAATCATAAATAAGTCTGATTCTAAGTTACAGTCAGCACTCCAAGCCATGAGTTCTGACATCTTCATTTGCAGCAAATCAAACTTACTGCTCCCAGCTGTCTACACTGCTTCTCTGCCAGAAGATGCTACTCCCATGGTGGAGTGAGAAACATGCCTATGCCACATCCCACTGAATACAGAGTTTAAACTGGGGGGTGGAAGGCAGAGCATGGTTACTCTTAACCTACAGCAGATGAAACCACCAGAGCTTGTGATTTAGAGACATATATCCTAGCTGCACCTCATGGTAGTGTGAAATGGCCTTCATGGCTTCCTACAATTACAGGAGCAGTGCTACTGCACCTCAGTGCAAAGGAGATTCCTGGTCCATTTAGGAATAACTTCAGCTTTATAGATTTAAAAGAAATCCGTCTGTGCAGTGACCTAAACTGCTCCAGTTGCGTAGAGAATTCATATGCACCTTGCATGAGGTAGTTGGAAGCATCTGAAGGAAAACCAACAATTGCTTTGAGTATTTCAAAGTTACAAGACACAACTGAATTGAATATATTTTCTTTAAAAGTTACCAAATCTCTAGTGCATTTCTTCTCTTCACTTTTTGAGCAAAACCTTAAAGTCAATTCTCCATATATTTGCTGTGCTTTCAAGGTGCATTAAAAAAGGTTGCATGGTTTTCCTCAGAGTTTGTTGAAGCTTTTGTAGCTATCTACCAGCTTGATGTCAGAAGAAATTGCATGTATTCCTCTTTCTACAAAAGAGATTGACTACTTCAAGTGGATAATCGATTGGACAGATGACTTAGCAGTCAATTGTCCCGTCCAATATCCAGTCTGATTGATTATTTTCCCTTTCTTTCCTGTTGAAGTGAAGCAGACAAGTGTCTCTTTTATTGCTATGGGAGCTCCAAGGTCTAATGTAGCCTTTTATTTAGGCAATTTTACCTTTGAGGCAGGAAAAATGGGTCTTTGCAGTCAATGTGTGCAGGTGCAAACAAAAGACAGGGTTCATAAGGTGGGAAGCTAAAGGACAGATGACTTGAACCAAATCAAACTCTCATTTTGGCAGACAGGCAGAGCACCCACAGGCCTTGTTTTTGCTCCGAATCATAGAATCAACAGAATCCATCAAACTTCCGTTGAAGTCAGAAAATCTTTGAGATCATCAAATCCTGTTGTCGACCTACCCCTACCACTGTAACCCCTCAACCACATCACCAGATTTGAACACCTCCAGGAATGCTGACTCCAGCACCTTTCTGGGCACTTAACATTGGAAAGGACAGGACCATCACCTCTCTTCTGTGATGCTTGGGAAATCAGTTACCATCTTTGCTAGCAGGGGGAAAAGTCTAGAAGCATCATATTCATGCAGTTTCTCAGATGGTTTTGGGGATGCTGATCCCAAGCCTAATTGTCCATACAGACATCAGTTTGAAAACTGAGGCCTAGGGGCAACCAGAGATGGACCTTCAAAGTCCAGGTGGTCCTGAATGCAGCTGTGCCTGGAAAGAGTCAGTGGCTCAGTGCAGTGATACCATGGCATTTGGCACCTACAGAAGAACAAGACACACCTATGACAAGCTGCTGAATGGTGGAAAGGTACAGTCACCTTTTAAATACAGTGCAGTCACATTTTCCTTCATATCACAATCACTTTAAAAAAATGTGGCCAAAGTCACCAGGTCTGTTGGACAACACTAAAAAGCGTATCCAGAAGCAAACCAGCTTTCTGTGTGGTTAACATTGAACTGGAGTAGAAGTTCATAATGAATATTACATTCTCTCAGTATGAAAAACAAGAAGGTTCTAATTTCTGTGTGTTCTCTTTGCATTGTTGAAGGAGTGTAAAGAGGGTGTAAATATAATGTGTAACCAATATAAAGCTACAATGTGCTGTCAGGGTGATGCAAAAGGGTATCTTAGCAGAATAAATGGTTGCCTTGAGAGTTCATTATTGTACTTACAGTCACAATACAGCCAAAGGATTATAAATCATCCTGAGATGCAGTTCTTTTTTTGGCTGAAGGTGATTCTGCATTCAGAAACAGGGTCCATGGAAATCCAGGTTGCACAGCCCCAGTCCCACAACAGATCTTATTTCTGTCTCGTGCATTTTCATGCAGGAAATCCTCACTGAATGGCTCAAACACATTCCTAGTTCCATGGCTTCTTAGTTCGCATTAATACAGCAAGAAACTTCCTTTATATAACGGCAAAAAGAAGGAGTGAGGTCTACACACTGAGGCACAACTTTGCTGGGGAGATGAACTCGAAAGAGAAATTATGTTTAAATCAAAAGTACCCTTTTGGATACTGTTTCAAAATTCTGCCTGCTGGCTCTTTACTTTCATTTTTATATGCCCCATGGTGGTACCAAACCCACAAGACACTGACAGTTCTATATTTTATGTTCAGTGCTCTTAAATTATTTGGCCTATTCAGGAGTCATGCCATTGTGGACATGGTTTTACCTTTCTCAGTGATACATGGTGAGAACTACCTGTAAAGACCTTTCCTATCCAGAATAGGAAAACAAAAACACTGAAAAAACACTTGCAGAGTGTTTTCTTTATAACCACTTGTACATGTTTGGATGTTGGATTGCTCCAGCCTTATTCCCCATTATGGCTGATGTCAATTCCCCCATTTGGAGAGATCAGTAGGGGATTTACCTCATATTCCTGGTAGGGCAGGCTCCAGAGAAGAATTGAGAAAGGGAAATCCTTTGAATTTTTGGGACATCACATCGTAAATCTCTTCTGTGGCACACAGTCCTCCCTGCTGGGCAGTAGCCATTTGCCTGCTGATCCCTAGGGAACAAGGACACTGCTTTTTATCAAACAAAACAGAGTGTCAATTGAAGCCTCTTATGACAGGAAGCAGGATTTTAAATTTCTTTTATATTTTTTTATGTACTCTTTTCCTCTTCCTGTTTTTAGAGAGTAGGAAGAAGTGATTGAAAGTGAAGCCTGGAAACAGCTGGCTTTTCTTTTGGGTCACAGAATTATCCAAACTGTTTGCAAACTCAGGTCTGTAAAGCTAACAAATGGAGAGTCACTAAGTCCACCGTATACTTTAGGTTTCATTTGACGCCCACATGCTGAAACTACCTCGCTTGCATCTGCTGATATAGAGAGATCCTTGCTGGAGTGAAGTGCCACCCTTGCAGTGCTTGTCTGAACATGCTGATTTTCACTTCTGGAAGAATTTTCTTCTGCTTTGGGCACAATGACATCTATGATCCCTCTCCCACTTGCTTGAGTGTGAGTGCAGTCACTTACAAGTTCCCTTTGCATGTTTCTGTAACAAAGGTGTTGCCTTTTAAGAGACAGACTTAGCAGAGCAAGGCATGTGGAAGAGAAAGCAAACACTATGGCCACATGTTTCCATAACCTCTAGCACTGCAGCTTTAAGTCAACATAATCTTTGCCTTGGGGGAAAATAAATCCAGGAGGAGCAAAAGTATGCTTCACTCTAAAAAGAATTGGTGGGGGGAGTATGTCACTGACTTACTCCTTTGGCTGCTCTTTATACCTGTGCAAGGTGGAGCACAGCGAATGTTAAAATTAAGTACATTTAAGAGTCATGATGAATGCTGGAAGCCTCCACTATAATGACAGATTGCTTAGGCTGGCTAAATGGTTTCAAATATCTTAACTTTTCCAATGGAATTTCTTCAACGTGGTTATTTTAGCCATGTTACACATCTGCAGTATGACATTTCTCAATGCCTCTCCAAACCTGTGCAGGAGGATGTTGCTGAAAGGTATCCCTCAGCTTTGTTGACTTTAAGATGTACCAATGATCCTAATGTTGCAGCTCGTGAGGGACAAAACTCCAGCAAAAACCTGCAACCTGGAAGACAAGGCATAGCAGATGGATTTCAACAGTCACATGATCAGAGAAAAAAGGCAACACAAATAAAGTGAGCTTTAGAATGGTCTGGCCCCTATGCAGGGGGGCTTATCTGTATTTAATCTTTGTGACAGCTTTGGTAAGGGTTTTTGTAAATGGAAGCACCTACATGGAAAAGCTGCCCCTGGTGCACTTTAAGCGGTTAAGAACTTTCTCAATCTGTTCTTCTAAGGTTTCATTTGTTAAAATAACAGTGTCTATCCACCAGCAACTGCCATCTTAAAAGGAAATCCTTAGAGGGAGAAGGAAATGTGCCTTTCTGGATTGTATGGCTATGAATTCCAACCACAACCAGATGAGCCAGGACATCAGTATTAAAAGGATTCCTCAATGGTCTCTGAAGCAGTTCTTTCTGGTGGAGCTAATGTTGGGGCAGGGTCTCAGAACAGCTACCAGATGTCTCATGATAACATAAAGCTACATAAACAAAATGGGTACTTCTCCATTTTGGGGTTTTTTTCCAGACTTCCCCTCTAAGTTGGAGAAGACTTTTTTATGTGATCACTGCTTGTCATGCACTTGGCAGAATTTGGGGGGGGAGGTTGTGTCTATGTGTTTTAAAATATCCACTTAGCTCAAATGTATTATTTGCGGTTTTGCTCCATCAAAATGACCAAGGCGTAAACACACAAATTTCACTGTGAGACTGCCTTTAGGCAGAGACAATCAGGCAGTAACCTAGGTCTTCTGACATGCAGTTGTAGAAGGTGGCCCTGCTGAGATAGTCTGTTTTCTTTATGGAAAAGGTAGACATATCTGCTTGAGCAGCATATACCACCTGAAAAGGTGATCTCCTTCTCTTACATGCAAAGACCTGCACCACCTTGCAGGTGGCACTGGAAGCTGAGAAGGGGTGTGAGGGACATG
This sequence comes from Melozone crissalis, assembly GCF_028551555.1. Lineage (NCBI taxonomy): Eukaryota > Metazoa > Chordata > Aves > Passeriformes > Passerellidae > Melozone > Melozone crissalis. The sequence goes on along the minus strand of NW_026535783.1, from coordinate 29,913,816 downwards.
GGACACAGCTCCTTCCCCTCTCCATCTTCACTCCTAGTGAGAGATCTCTGCAGAAAGAACCAGCAGGCTTTGGTTCTACCCTGATTTCCCTCTCCTCACCCTGCTCCCCGCCTGCTCATGCACCAGCAATCCAGGAAGGACCAAGACATCCAGTTGTGATAAACAGAGAGAAGGTCCTACAAACCATTCAGCCAGGTAATGAGATGAATGGTGTTGAGGAGGAAAGAGACAAAGACACATACGGCATTATACAGAATTGCCTGAAACCTCCTCAGGCAAAAATATTTTAATACTGAATTGCAATTTTAAAATAAGTTAAATTCCTAGAATGTTTAACAAAAAAACCCTCAAAAACCACAATTTTAACTTATATTATTTTTATCCTAACATACCTTTCAAAAGTCCAAGCAAAGCAGTAGAAAATAAGTTGTTACATCTATATATTGAAATTAAATATTTGGCTTTGTGTTCATTAAATATTTTGACTGCTTACTTATTTTAAATTTTTGGTGAAAATACTTAGGTGTGCTATCACTGAACACTTGGAATCTTCTAAATTATTTTTATTCCCAAAATTATTTACAGCAGTTGAATCCAGAAATGTCTGTTATCAGACACTGTCAGATTTTCCAGTATATTGAGAGGCACCATTGCAGATGAGCAGTTCTGTTCATCAAGGGTCTAAGGAAAGACAGGAGTTCACGGGAAAAGTCTATAAGCTGTAGTCATGTACGACAGGCTGAATGATATTTACAAGATTGGTGTGACTGAAATAAGCAGAAAATCCACAGTTTTCTTGGTGAGCACTGACATAACAGTTGAGTGAACATGCCTTTGTTCTTGTTTCACCCAACAGTTCAACCCACTGCAGCTGAGAAGCACCAAATTCACAATTGTTAGTATGCAGTCCCCATTCTTGCATTTTTGCTCAGTATCTGGTAGGGACAGGGCAGAGAACATACCTCTGTCATTGAAAATTCTCTGGACAGATTAAGCTCTGCACTTGTTGTTACCTAAGTGAGAATCTGACCACAGGAAAGGGAAAGCTTATTTCAATGTCATCATTCAGCTGTGCAGATCCATCACATGCTAGACATGGGTGGATGCACACGTTGGGCTTTTTGTGCTGCAAAGGGAAATAAATAAGTGATGCTGCCTCTGAAAAGCCACCAAACAGAGGTGTCACTGTGACCGACACGGGCTTCTGATTTCCATGAGCTTTCAATTAATGATAAAGCCGTACTTGTTATTTTAACTCAGTTCTTCAAGTCCTATCTTGGCCATCTGTTGTATGAACAAATCCAGCAATCATTCAGATCAGGGGAAAATCTGACTGCTAGAGCTGCTTGCTCTACAGGTCTTATTCAGATAACAAAACTGGTCTGATTTAAAGGCATTTCTGTGACCTTTATGAATAAGTAATTTGCACTTAGGAACACAAAGTGATCCTCATTACACAAAGAGCCTAGACAACAGGAGAACAAGTACCATGGTTCAGCAGGGCGATCTATGAAAAAATTTTCAAATCAGTCTAGAAAGCAATTCCTTAGCCTATTTAGCTGACATGGTTTGTATGGAGAAGTCAAATCCTCTATCAGAGTAGCTCATATATATAAAAATACAGTGAACTTCTGCAGGCCTATTTTTTCTCTGGCTCATCAGTTTTTTCCTATTGTTATCAATTGTTTCAATTAAGAGACGGTAACCTCTCCTTCAATCATTGACCCATTTCTACTCCTAAATTATCACAGTAACAACACAGTCCAACACAACACCTGTTTCTCTATCTGGCATTTTCTGTAGTATTTTCTGAAATTATCTACAGCCTCTTTTTGTGACATGAACTAGCATTAATATTATTATTTTATCAGCTTACATTTAAAAGTTGTATTGAAAGAACAGTAAGATTATAAAGTCAAAAACTACAAAGTATTTCTAGGACCATAAGCTGTCTGTTCAACTTCCTAGACAGCACCTTCATGGTAGAGTCAGAAACAATTCTTTTTTCCATTGTGATTTTTGCATTCACTACAACTCTTGACTTTTAGGCCTCTTTGGTTGGATCCAGTATTCATCTTTAGAGAAACACATCTCAGGAATTCTGATCCTTTCCTTAAGAAGAATACCACAGCTTAATATTAATGCAAAAGTACTAGGATCTCTTCAGAAATCTGATCCTGATTGCTGGTGAGAGGAAATTAAACTTCACTTATAAGAGCCTTTGAGTATCAAAAATTGGCTTAGCTTGTGGATATTGCTTAAAGCACGAGGAAAGTTTTCCATTACTTGAAGTAAACAAAATATCAATTCTTCAGATAAAGGGTTAAGCAGTACTGAATTGAAGACCATTTAAGGGAAAGTAAGGAACACTGTAAAAGGCAGTTGAATGGATTATGTTCTCTACACCATGCCCAAAAATTTAAAAAATGGATGTGGCACACCCTTGCTTTTAATTCCTATCCTACTTCTTTCTTAAAACATTAATCTAAGTTTTAGTGCAGATTTTAGTCAGTCACATTTCAAGCAATGTGTTGCTTTCCTCAGGGCTCAAAGGCTTCTGAGGCAATGGAGACATTGTTTTATCCTAGGGCACAGAAGGGATGATATCACTGGTTATAAATTCATTAAATTTTAAGGTGTTAAACATACTTCTGCCATTGACTACCTGCAGAAGTAAGAATCCAAAATGGCACCTTGAGTACAGTTCTAGGTGCCATCATTCACTTACATCACTGGAATGTCAGCTATGCCTGTCAATAATCACACAAAATGGACAGGGCTTGACACGAATTATTGTGCTCAGCTTTCGACGGGTAATTTGGAAGTGATCAGTTTGGTTTAAGCAGAGACTTCAAAACACCACCAAAGACATGTAAAAAGAGGAAGCTGAGTTTTTTCACTTTTATGGCATGGAGGCTGCATCAGTTTTGCCTTTGACCCACTGCAACTTCTCCTGCTCATGGTAGGGATGTCTCAGCAAGCATTCAGGGATGGCTCTGCTGGGGCCATGGGAATGGGAAGCCTGCCACTTTTGTCTGCTCCCTGTCTGCCAAAACAAAGAGGGGGATGCCCCCACTATGAGTGACTGATTCCTACTGGACTTCAAGTACAGAATGAAAGGCACAGAAAAAGAGCCTGATCACTAGGGCATACACAGCTACCTAAGAGGCTATTCTCTTAATGTGAGTGTTTATGTACCTTCAAAGTAAGTCTAAACGGTGATTTTCCACCCTGAACAAGTATCAGCTGGATGGCACAAGAAAGTAAAGGAAAGGAAAGATCCCTCTCTGTAAACTAAAAATAAAGGCTTTAAAGTTGCGTCTAACTAGGCACTCATAAAGAGAAGTGATCATCAAATGTTTTATCTTTGTTATGAAAATTACTATCTTTATAGTTTTCACACCTCTCTTCTGTTTCCCAAGCTCAAAACAAATAAAAAATCCACTTTGCATGTTAAATCAAGGTGGATTCTACCATGAAGAGAGCCTGGGCCAGTGCTTGAGAGTTCCAGCACCCTTCGAGAGGCTGTTTCTTGTAAGGATTTTGCTGGGGCTGAGTTTAGCTTTGCTGAATTTTTTGGCTATGAGAGACACCCAGGCATACTCTTTTGCACCATCAGGGAGAAAACCCAGATATGAAAAGTGCAATTGACAGATCTGGACCAGAACTTTAGCAGCAGCATTAGCAGTTTTTTCCAAAGAGTCTGCAGTTTGAAATCCTTGGTCATCCCTCCTATGATTAAAAAAAAAATTCAGAAAGAAGGTTTAAAAAGAAGGGTGGTAGAAGGGAAGGAAGGTGTGTGACTTATACCAGACTCAAGCCTTGGTATCTGCAAAGAGAAGATCAGTGCCCAGACACATGGCACCAGTTGAAGTAAGTCTATGCAAGAAGAGTCTGGATCATAAAAAAGTAGCCAAAATGTTTATTTTTCTCTTCCAAATGCACATCTGTCCAGCAAAAATATTGTTCTTCCTAGCTATGCCTCAGGTCAATATTTTCCAGGATTCATTTAGTCTGACACTTTCTGTTCAGGTTCCTTCAAGTGGTGCTTCTAAGCACTCTAAAGGCTTCCTCAGCAGAGCTAGCAGACAGCAGCAGGATCCTGTGCTGTTGAAAGGACATATTTTAAGAGGAACTGAAAAATTAGTGAGGTCTTTTGTAAATCCCCTCAGCTGGCCCAGGGCCCTGTGTAAAATTCATCTTCCATAATACCAAGGAAGACTTTGGGTCTAGACTCTAGATTCAGAAGCCTTCCTCACCTGGCACTTGGAAACCAAGATTTTCTTGCCTCCCTCCTTTTCAGTTTTGTCATCCAGCTGGTCCAAGCAGGAGGATACTCATGGGGTGCACACACACTGCAAATGATGAAGGTGATAGGAAAAGCTGCTCACGATGCAAGGAAGATGTTCTTGGCTCTTCAAAACACGGTTTTGAAAACTGTTTGGCTCGGGAGTCTTTTGAAAAGTGGTGTGATCCCAGGTAACTCCTGTGCCTGCGGAGATGTTGCTGCAAGGCACAAACTGGCCCCAGCACGTGTCCTGCAGTGTGCCGTACAGGAAGGGTGTGAGCTTGTTTGAGGTGAAAGGAGTTCCACAAGGAAATGCTGGCACTTCCAAGAAATCACTCGGGACATGAGTTGCCTGTGGAGTGAATGCCAAACCCATCTGACCAAGCTAAAGAGAAGAGACTCTCTCCTCTTTGGCAGTGGGGGCTGAGTCACCCTGCTGAAATTTAAAATACCTTTGTATGATTTACAAGCATCTATGTATGTTCCTACATATCCACTAGGAAGATATGTAGCAGAACTGCAAAACAGAAATAATCTGGACATATAATACACTACAAAGATAAAGACAGTAAATTTGAACATAATATCTTACAAGTTTCTTCACAAATCATTTCATAAAAGTCATAATCCATACAATTCAAAAGAACAGTATTAGTGACATGCAGTCTTAGTCTGAGAACTTTGTTATTCAGGGAACAAGGGGCTAAAAACACCCCTTCTCCCTGGTTTCCAGTTAGTATTTTTTTTTTACCTCAAATAAAAATAGAGGTAGCTTTCCCTCTCAGTAACTATTTTGCACATAGGCAGGTGATGCACACAGGGCATGCACCTCATGAACATAATTTTTTATGCTTTTTGAAGCAGTCTATTATATTAAAAAAGTGGAATGTTCTCACTGGTACTAATAGAGCAGCTCAAAAACCAGTCATGTATTGCAATTTTTTTTACTTTCCTGCTTTTTTTCTTTTGATTTTTGTTTTTCTTTGCAATGTCTTCTTTGTTTGTCTGGCCTATGTTTTTTTTTTCCTTGAAACACTATGTCAGTCCTGCATTATTCTGACTTTTCAGAAGCTTGTGGCTGTTCCAAGGCATCATGTTTAAATCATGCCTAAAGCAGACATACACAAATTTGAGCATGATCATGATTAAGCATTTGTGGCCTGCCTGGAGTAACTCTTTTCCTGATGAGTAGTGCTATAGAAGTAGTCCCACTAACATAAATGAGATTACTCAATCACTCTGTGTTGCAGTTAAGAGGTTGGACACAGGTGGAACACCAAAATGTGTACGGAAATTCTTCTCTGCTGAGTGCGCACCATGAGCAGCCAGTGCATGTGTTCACAGGTCCCTCGGTGGAAGCACATCCTGCCTTGCTTCATGCTTTGCTGGGAATGAGAAAATATGTCTCCCACTACCTTGCAGTGCCTACCAGCTAATATCCTCATTTTTAAATGGGAGTTTGGAAAGGGAAGCAGGAGAAACAACAGCATAAAGCTGGATAGAGAAATGGGGTGCCTAAGAAATCATGCTCAAGACCCTGATTTGCTGGGTGGCAGTGATGTGTTACAGCTGGGAGCTTCCTTCTGGGAGGAATTTAGCTTGAAGACTTAAAGCCTGTTCATCATTAAAACCATGCTCATAGAGGACAGGCTCCAGCTCCTCCTCTAAGCACAGCTGCTGCTGCCAGCAAGGACATTTACTCTTTTCTGCTCCAGTTAAAGAACATGGATTAAATGCTTCATCACTGTATTGTCTGTGTCCTCACTTTGTTTTGGGAAAAGAGGCAAAGCAAAACAGGTGCCTGGTGATGCTTTGTTTGGGATATGGATAGCAAGCAGAGTGACACTGATAAGGTCTAAAGCATGCACAAGTATTTTTTAGGCCCATAGAGAGCACCAAAGCTAGTTTAACACTGAGCTTGCTGGTAGGACTTTCTCTATTTCTATTTAAGACAAATGTGGCATTACACTGCACCTGTGGCAATGGCGGCAATAATCTAGCCCATTAGTCTTGGTCATTCCAATACAGAGTAGGATGGATGTTTGGAGTTAGCAAATCCCAGCCAAGGGCCATTCCTCTTTAAAGAGCGTGTTTAGTGCTGAAGTAGGACAGGGAAGCTGTGCAGCCATGCCAGCACCCCCTGTCAGTCAGAAGGCTGCTCTGTGGTGTTCTGTTTGGGACCCCACAGCACAGCCGCTGACACAGCCGTGCCTGAACCCCACTGCCCATCCAGCAGCACCCTCCAAAGGGAAAGGAGGGTCCTGTCAGCTCAGCAAGAGGCAGAGGCAGCACCAGGCTCACCTTCCACCTCCTCCTCCTGTGCCGAGTGCCGGTGTGAGACGCCTAGCTAGACGCCCTGCCAGCGCGACTGAGACTGAGCAAACTCTGAGCACTCTTCCCCCAGCACAAGCACAGCCTTGTGCCCCAGCCAAGCCACTTCCTGGCCCATCTACCTGCCTCTACAGCCACGGGCACCCTGCAGCTCCCCTGACCACCCACCCACGCTCCGGCGAGTGAGAGGGGATGGTGAGGGATGGACACTGGAGGTCTGTGAGGGAAGACTTTGAAATGGTGCAGCTCAGCACAGCCTCTTTGGTTCCAGTGACACTGCAATGACTTGCAACAGCTGAAAACCTGCCCTCTGCTTTTGCCAGAGTTAATATGTTTTCTTATTCTTTCTTAATATGGAGTGGCCTAATGGTAGTTATTGTTAAGGAGGAAGCAAGTTAATATCTGTTTTCGCATGAGTATAAATGCCAAGGCCTGAATACATGTATTTCAAAAGCTAAGAGAATTGACACACCAAAATTATGGCATTTCATTAGCATTTACATTATCTTTGAGCCCAGAGGGCTCAGTGGAAACAGAGTCTAAGAACTTTAGCCAGGCTTTACAAGGACTTTTTAAATTGGGTCTTAGAAACCTCCAAGGATTAGAGAAGGCTTAACCTCCCTGGGAATCCTTTTGCCCTGCCTGGTTATCCATATGGGAAAGAAGCGTGTCTTGATATCCAGCCTGAACCTCTCTAGCTTAAGATTATGCCCATTATGCTTCAGTTTATGCCTATTGTCACCCCCCTTTTCACCAGCCACTGCCAGAATACTATCATGTGCCCCAAATCCATCTCTTCTCCAGAGCAAACCAGCCCCTCCTCCAGTCCCACCCAGCCAGACGCCTCCTGGAACCCCTCTGTTTCGTCACCTCCCTGGGGCCCAAACAGAACTCAATGCCTGGATGAAGTCTGAGGGGCCCTGAGATAAGGGGACCATCGATCTCTCCTATACAATCCATCTGCCCTGTAGGACTTGCAAACTGAAAAATAAGGAAAAAATAGACAAGCTGAATCACAGCAAAAACAATGATATGGAGAACATGGCTTGCCTCAACTTTGTTGAGATCAGAAGACCATGTGCCTCGAGATACCTCATGTATCCTGCCCCAGAGACTAGCCAACAGAAGAGCATAAGGACATCGGAGGCACACAGAGAGGGATTTTTGGGAATGGTTTCCCAGCTTCCAAGAACTTGACTCTCATGGATGATGAGTTTAGATGCAACAGCACCTGAATCACTTTTTGTCCTTAAGTTTATCAGATTGGTTTTGAACTCCATGCAAATCTTAACCCTTTACAGAGTGCTGTGATTAGGCGTTCCGAAATGTATTTAACTAAATGATGTACGAAAACGTACTCCTTTTCATACTTCAAACAGGGCTTGTGTTTGTGCCACTTTCTGTTTTATTGATTTCCTTACTTCAATAATTCCCTAATAATTGTCTTTCTATAACAATTATATTGCATGCAAGGGACTCCACCACATCCACCAGGCTGCATGCCTTCAGCCATCTGTCTTGTTCTCTGTACTTTACCCAGAGCAGATGCAGGAGCAAGAACTGCACGTGGCTTGAGGTTTTTTAATGTGGCTGTAAACCATGCTTGGCAGAGAGATGTTTTCTGTTTTCTTCTCCTTCTCTTTCCCAAAAATTCTTATCAGAGAGTTTGCTGTTTGGGTGGAGCACCAGCTGTGCTGTATATAGAGGTATCTGTTTAAAACTCAAGTGCATTGAAACCCATGTACCAGTAAAAACCATTTCTGAAAGCTGGCATATAGTTAGTCCAGCAAAGTATAAAGGCCCCGCTGTGGTTATATTTTTCTTCCTATCAACAACTTTTTCTGTGGCTGGTGCAACGCTGCAATAATAGGCTGTCACTGTGAACAACAGATGTGACCTTTTACCATGAAATCGATGTTGCTGGCCATCTTCAAAAAGGTTCTGGCCTGTGGTGCGTTGTGGGTGAGACCATGTGGTGAGGTAGCCTGTCTTCACAGGCTGGCAAAAAGGCCAGAGCAGGTCTCATGTGTCCTACACCCTATCTCAGAGTGGGACCACCTGATTTTACCAGCAACACAGCCTGAAAATAAAAAGACAACATCATGTGTCCTGAGTAAAGACATCAGATAAAACAGCTCTGTAGATTGACGAAACAACATATTGAACATCTGGCGTCTTTATGGTTCTGCCATAGTTTTCATATGCTTTCCTGAAAAAAAATGGACCCATTGTATCATGTCTGAGTTTTCACATCTGTTCCATAGGAGTCATTAAAAGAATTCCCTAATAGCAGAGACTTAGTTCAGTTAAATCCAGGGAATGGTGCTGCTGACAATCTTCAAGAACAGTTACTATTTCACAGAATCATAGAATGTTAAAGAGCTTGAATGGACCTTAAAGATCATCTAGTCCCAGCCCTTGGGGCCACAGGCAGGGACAACTCTCACTAGACCAGATTGCTCAAGGCCTTATCCAGCTTGGCTTTGAACAGCGCCAGGGGCGGGGCACCCACAGCCCCCTGGACAACCTGTTCCAGTGTCTCACTAACCCCACAGGAAAGAATTTCTTCCCAGTATCTAACCTATATTTCTCTCCTCTTTCAATTTGTACCCATTACTCCTTGTCCTTTCACTACAGTTGCTGATGAAGAGTCCCTCTCCAGCTTCCCTGTAGAGGCTTTCAGATACTGGAAGGCTGCTATGAGGTCCCCACACAACCTTCTCTTTTCCAGGATGAACAGACCCAACTTCCTCAGTCTGTCTTTGTAGGGAAGGGGCTGTAGTCCTCTTATATATCCTCTTATAAACTTCCTGGTCAGTCAGTGGACTCACTGCAACAGTTCCATGTCCTATGCAGTGGTCTCAGAGCTGGATGCAGAGTTCCAGCTGGGTCTCACCAGAGCAGAGGGGCAGAATCCCCTCCCTGGCCCTGCTGCCCACACTGCTTTGGATGCAGCCCAGGAAACCACTGGCATTCTGGGCAGGGATTGTCCATGGCTGGGTCATGTTGAATTTTCATCCACCATCACCCCCAAGTCCTTCTCCTCAGGGCTACTCTCAATCACTTCTCCAGCCTGTAGGAGTCTCTGGGACTGTCCTGGTCCAGGTGCAGGACTTTGCCCCTTGCATCTCACTTTCACAGAACCACAGAATCACAGAAAGGGCCAGATTGGAAAGGACCCCAGTCTCCTGGTCCAATCTCCCTGCTAAAGCAGAGTCTCCCTGGAGCACAGGGCACAGGATTGCACCCAGATCTTAAATATCTCCAGCGAGAAAGACTTCACCACCTCTCTGAGCAGTTTGTCCCAATTCATGCTTACCCACACACTAAAGAGGTCCTTCCTCATGTTCAGGTGGAACTTTCTGTGCATCAGTCTCTGTCCTTTGCTGCCCCTTGTCCTGTTGCTGGGCACCATTGAGAAGAGCCTGGCTCCATACACTGACACCTTTCCTTCAGATTAGACATTTCTGAGGTCCCTTCTCAGTGTCTTCTCAAGACTGAACAGGCCCAGCTCCCTTAGCCTTTCCTCACAAGCGAGGTACTCCTCTCAGCCCATCATCTCCATTGCTTCCCTTGGACCCACTCCAGGAGCTCCATGTGTCTCTTGTCCTGAGGAGCCCAGAACTGGACACAGCGCTCCAGATGTGCCTCTGGAGGCTGAGCAGAGGGACAGGATCACCTTCCTCAACCTGCTGGCAATGCTCTCCCTAATGCACCCCAGGATCCCACTGGCCTTCTTGGCCCCCAGGGCACACTGCTGGCTCATGGGCAGCTTGTTGTCCACCAGGACCCACAGGTCCTTTCCACAGGGCTACTATTTCTTGGAGGTGAACATTGTCATTTCCTTAGTGATTACCAGAAGGCATCTCTGGATGTTAGAGTAAACAGTAGCTAATTGACCATGTAAAACCACAGATGACTGAAGAAGCTGACTCACATCCCACCTTTTTGTTTAAACTTGCTGTAAATTCTTCACATTTTTGATTAGTAAGAACAAAGATAAACTGCTTTAAATGTAACCACAACCTGTAAACACTACATGCAATGTCTGAAACATGGGTTGGATTTTCTTTTGGGTGAATGGGTGCAGCTCTGACTGAGGCTGAGAGGTTGGATCAGCAGTTTCCGAGCCATGAACATTTCCTGCCTGAAAAAGAAAAGAATCCGAGGGTTTCTGCAGAATGAAGAAGAGCAAAACAGCTGTCTTAAGGTCAAAGGTGTGTCCTGATGAGCTGGAAGACATGGACATGCAAGGGGGAATTTTGCTGGAAGACTGTTTAGGTTTTTAAAGAACACAGGAGAAGTGAGGGAAAAAGGCTTTTTATTGTGGACTCCAGTCCAAAATGCAGATAATTAAAGGTTTTTAAATTATCCTTCTGAACACATGAATGAAAGACAATAAACACAAGGGAATGAGAATGCTCTTCCCCTCTTGAGCAAATTTTGCATTTATACAGAGCTACACTGGAATCACAGCAGATTAAACACTATTCCCCAAACATTTCAGATACCAAAAGCTGCTGAATGTTGATAGTTCTGTCTTTTTTCAGCCTGCTCACTGCATCCACCCCATCCAGATCCTCAGGCAACTTGGGCTGCAGAGTGTGGGGTCAGCCTGGATGCTAGGGCACTCTTCTGCTCCAAGGGAAGTCACAGCACGGTTTCTTTCTCTTCATCACATTACAGCCTGCCAAAGCCATTAGCTTACCTGAGAAACTACAGTCAGTTCAGAAAAGTGACTTTTCAAAACTAGGCCTGCCTTCTCCAGTTGTTCACAGGGAACAGCATTTGCATGTGCTGATCCTTAACTATTTTGATTTTATTACAGCAACTCTTGCTAGTTAATTATTTCCTCCAAACTAGTGCAGCTTATCCTCTCTGTCTCAGCACTTTACTCAGGATAGTTCTCTCATTACTTGCTCATTTTTGCCAGAACACTGGGATCTGTATCAATGTGACTTATTTCTTGAGGTGTCCCTGACCATCAGACACTTCATCAGATTCTTTAATATCTTTTGCATCCTGTTGCTGTAGACAAGTCATGCACCTGCTGGACCATCTGCCATTGCAGACTGCAATTCAACCCACGCACACAAGAGATTTCTTTATCCATTACTTTGCACTTTGTTAAATGGTAACTGTCTGTACAGTGAGGCTCTAGTAAGGTTTTTCAGAAAGCGTTTGAAAAACACAGGCTAAACCTGATTTTTTTCTGCTGTTAACGTTAGAGGACTCCAGTTCTGGCTCCAGAGGCTGAAAGCAGTGCATGGGGAGGCCTGCAAGGCAGAGGGGCATGCTGAGTGCTGCTCATCCTGCAGCCAGGGAAAGGGAGCGCTGTGGCACTAGACAGCCTAGATTTTCAGAACTCTTGCACAGAGTGCAGAAGTGCTTTTATTCCTTTCCAGACTATTTTCTTTTTCATTCCCTCCCTTTGTCTCATGCTCTGGGTTTTGTTCATGTTTCTGGAATAGCATGAAAAAGCCATGCTGTAATCACCTGATAATTTCCTTGCAGTATGGGCTGAGAGTAGAATGCCTCCAGTTTGTTTTGTTGCTTACCATGATCCTGCAACACTGAGAACTGTACAGCTGAGTTTAATACTTGCAAATCAATTGTCTTTAATTTCTTTACGCTGTATAAGAAGAGAGCTTCTTACCTGAGAGAAGAAAATTGCAGGTATTGTTTTGGTAATTCTTAATGTACTGTATTGGAAGTGTGCATTCCCCAGTGGTAATTTTCTTGGATGATTTACTTGCATATTCTCTCAAGGTACTTTGGAGTTGGTCGTTTTGGTCAGTGTCCTTGGGCAACTGACCCCTTGTGAAGAAACTTGATCAAAATATCTTCTCTTACTTTTCTTTGTTCAATATGTTGCTATCACTAGTGCTCTCCTACAATCACTTAGTGGGAACACATCAGTTACTGGAACAACCCAGAATATTTGAAAGCAATAGCTTTCACTGACAGATTCTTATCAACTCATCAGGCTGTGGTCAATTGTTGCTATACAGTCTTTTCCTCTGGAAATACCATACAACTAAAGTGGCAAACTGAATGAATGCTAATAAGAAGCTGACCACCATTTACCTGCAGAATGAAACCTAACAGAAGAGAGAATATTTAATACCCCTTGACAGAGACTAGAGGTCAGTATGAAGTGGAAACAGTGGCTGTTGTCTGCCCTCTGATTAGGTTCAGACCTTGGTTTTTGTTATAAATGTTACATTCCCACCTCCAGATATAAATTATGAGAACTTGGTTACTAGTCCCATAGCTGAGGTGGTGACTCTAGATTACCAAATTCTCTGTGGCAGTTGTGGGGAATAGTTTAGGAGCAAACTACAGGATTAAATGGGTTTGCATAATGAGCCCACATAGAGCTACACATAGCAATCAAATTAACAAATACCATTTTCATACGCTCCCCTATTACCAACATATTTGCAGTCTTTCTGTGGGTTAATCATGAACAGGCAAAGGTCTGAGCTTGTGGAATAGCATATTCATTGTCAATTGTAATTCATGAGTAAACTTGCAGGAGGAATTGCCATTAAAATACTTTCTTTCTCTGCTCAGTGAGGTGCTCCCACAACTTTCAGTGCTTTACTAGCAAGCTGTATAGAACCAGTACATTTAGGGTAATAGGATTCCTGTCTTGGCTCAGTTTTGAATGTTTTATGAGTCAATTAAAACCACTTGAAAGATATTAGTGACAGAGGCACCACACATTTTATTCCCTGACAACTGTGTTCTGCATTGTTTTCATAGGGGTAGGATTAATGAAGGTTTTTAAAAACTTTGCCCCAAAAGGAAGTACCCAGATTCCAGTTATTTGTGGTTTTAAGCACTGAAACTTGGCAGTACAGCATGCAGGAATTTTTCAATGATCCAAAAGAATCCTAAATATACATGTAGTTGGGTCTTCGAGCACGCTGAAGTATTGTGTTTACTGGGATCTGTGTGGCCCCACAGCACCTTCTGAGTTGTATTTGTGTGTGTGTGTGTGTGTGTGTGTGTGTGTGTATGGCCTGAGAATCTGGAAAAAGTTCTGTCTAAAGAATACTTCACAAAAGTTTTATCCACAGAGGAAATCACACCAGTCTGATTACATCAGAACACTAACACTGCTGAGGCTCTCCCACCTGACTCCATATTCAGACTTCTTTTGGAAAGGGAGGAATTAGTCAGCAAACAGAAAACTATTTGTTATCTATATATTTTAAACTAGGGATCAACTAGAAGTAGCCACGATGTATTAGGGACAAATTTTCAGGCATGAAAATCACTGTTTCCATGGACTTAAAAGGAGCCATACTAATTTTCAATCCTCAGACGTCTGATGTCTGGATTTTTCTTCAACTTGCACATTAGATTCACCACCTTCCTTACCACATCTTTTGCCAAACAAAGTTGTATTTTGCCTTTTGACTGATATTTTATGCAAATTTCCCACCACCATTATTCAACCCATATTACCTTAATTTTTGATTTTGCAAAGCCAGTAAAAACAAACAAACAAACAAAAAACCCAAAGAGAGCCAAAACCAAACAACAACCAACCAACAACAACAACAACAAACAAAAAACAATGATGAAAGACCCAAACCACCAATATGTAGCATTTAATATGTAGCTTTAACTCCACCTTGGCAAACTTTTATTAGGTGTACAGCTTTGTAATTTCTGGTGCCACAAAATTAGGAACTATGAGACAGTGACAGTGAGGGTCCACTCACCACAAATGTGACAGAAGGCTAAGACAACAGGCCTTTACATCATGTCTCTGCATTTGTGGAAGACCAAGAAAGTAATTCGTCTGGGAAGAAGTAAAAAGTTCCTATGAACTCTAAACCAGCAGATCACAGATCACTAAAGTCACCACTTGCTTTCAAAAGTATTGTGAAGTTTCATAGAGACCTGAAACTTAAGACACTTATTTAATTGAATGCAAAGTTAAAGAATACTGAACTGGTCATATAAGGTCAAACTAAAGTCCCATCCAGCTTAATATCCATTTTCTAATACTGGCCAGGAGCAGGCTCCTAAAGGAGATTACAAGAACTAGGCATGTAGAGAGCAATTTTCTGGATTTGTGCCCCCACCTCCCATATTTCAGCCAAGTGCTCTGGTCTTAGGATAATTACTGAGTCCCTAGATGTCTTTGGGGTCCATTCCCTTCTCTGCCCACTGCTCTCCCCCTCATCTTCCCTGCCTGCTATGTTTGGCAGGGTTCAAAACAGACAAATACACAGTTTTGCACTGGCCTGTCTGCAGGTAAACCCCACCTCCACCCTACCCACCAGTGCACTGTGTTAAACACAATTTCAAAACATTATTTTTTGAGGCTTGAAATAACTGGATTTCCCTAGGCTTTAATTTACCACTTGACTAGTTTCCTATTTAACCTTTCACTTCAATCCTTATTTCACAGCATGAAATGATACCCCTGCACACCATATTTCTCTTTTTAAGGCAAGCCTACCAAAATTATCTTTTGCTTGGATGTGATGGGAAATGAATGCAACTTTCTGAAACAACTCAGTGAAAACAACATATTGCTCATAGAAAATTTTCAGTAAAGGTTGCAGCTGAGAAACTTTGATAGGAGGAATGGCATATCAGACACACTTTACCCAAAGTTATACTTATTTAGAAAGGAAAAGGCATGAAAACTTTCTGAATGAACAATTTCTCCCAAATCCCATTTATAAAAGGTACCTAAGTGTGTTTCTGGCTTTAAGCAAAGGAGTTGTTATAGAAATACTCTTGTGCCTGATATAATGCCTGATAAACCATTGATTTTACCAGGGATGCTGCAATTAATCACATGACTTTTTGAAGCCTGAGCTTCAAAGAGTCAAGATTTGCTATCTATCAATATAAATTTCTTACATAGATAAGACACAGAAGGGAATCTTACCACAGTTTCAGGCTTTGATTAGACACATCTTCATTTTCTTGCTGGATGAAAAATCTTAAAACAAAACTGCAGTGACTGTACATCCTCCCTAATACTCTCTTTATTAATTTTTGCTTGGGATTTAAGTAAGAAGAGTTATGGGGAAAACAAAGCCCACACAGAGAGCCCTCTCCCCATAAGCAATATATTTTTGTTTACAGCTGGTCATCTAACTGATTTTCATGAGCAAAAATGTTGAAACTCCAGTTGAATCAGGGCAGTTCTGCAGTAGCTGTGAGCACATGTGTGTGAGTAGGTATGTACATAGGGGAAGTCTCATCCTTCATTTTGTATATTAATGACAGAATGGATCCAAACAATTCCTGTATTTAACTGCAGGACTTTTAGCTGAGCTCTCAGTGAAATCCATACAAGAAATGTATATCTGCATGTGTGGTCTATAGTGCTAGATTTGTTGGTATGTTTAAACAAGAGAATATCCTTAGTCAGTCTAGTCTAAGTTGTCCAATCCTGTACTGGGACAAAAAGAGAAAGCATGGCACTGGTCTGAGAGCTTATGTGAAAGAAAGGGTGGTTTCAATTCCAGTTCCTGCTCTCCAAAGTATTTTACCAGTCCAAAATTTCTGGCAAAGCTTCCTAAGAGCCTGACGGTCTCCTGAGAGATGAGAGATGTGCACTCGCATCTCTTCAGGCACATGAAAAAATTGAGGTCAGGTTTCTAATCCTTGGGGAGAGGGCATTTGCCACCACTGAACTGCAAGCACATGCCAGAGGAAAGCAGTCCCTTGTTATCCTTTACAAACAGTATCTTCTCTTTCTCTGGTGTTTTTGTTTCATTTTGGGGCTGTGAAGGCACCTCATTGCCACAGGGAGCTGAAAGCCTCCAAACCTTCAGTGAAAAATCCTGTTTTATTGTTAACACTTTGTTAGTTTCTTGCTTAGCAGACATGGCAGTTGTGATTCCCACCCTCAGACACTGAAGACTCCTCAGGTGATGAATGTGAAGCCTGTGTGCCTGACTCGAGACTGTGTTGATGACCAGACTATGATGAGCTTGGAGCTCCGAAGCTGAGAGCTTTTTGCTTGGTCTAAATACTCCTTAAGTCCTGTTCCCCTTCTGTAAGGAAAGAAGCCAGCAGCTTTGCCACACTCCCACAGGGTTACTTTGAAGATGATATATCATGGAGATTGCATACCACTGAGATAATCTCATAGAGATTCCTGTAAACACCTTGGATGATGGTGTGGGCAGAACATGCTCCAGAGTGTGTGTTGTATTGCACTGACTGATTCCAAAAGGAAGTTGTTTTCTTCACAGAACCTGAGGAGGAAAGGTAGCACAAAGTGGAGCCTTGGAGACCCCTCAGCCAACTGATTTCAACAGGAACACTGGGATAATAACACACTTCAGTAAATTACACCCTGCCAGGAGCAGAAATTTTGCTCCTGCAATATGGCAGAGATGCATGCTGGTGCCTGTGCTCTCTCAGCCAGCTTACTGCGGGACAGGCCAGCTTGTGGTTGCAGCAGAGGGGGCTTGCAGGAAATCAGAAAAGCCAGAACTCCTCTGAACTCATGGTGTTAAGACAACACAAAGCATACCTGTGTGACATGCTGGCCCAGAGACAGAACAGCATTTCCAGCCCCACTGGGCTGAGCACACTCCAAGACCACTGACCATGAGAGAGCAGGCTGGGAAGGGGCTGGGACCAACATTCATTCTGAGATTTGGGGGCTGATTGTGTTGGGGTAAAAATTCACCACGGATTTATGCACAGTGTGCCAGTCTAACTTGGAAGACCTTTTGGTCCCTCACACGTGCACCGGGACAATGGGGATTATCATGCTTGGCCACTAAACTCTTGCCCACAGAGAAGGAAATCAGTCTGGATCCAAAACAGCTATGCCTTTAATGTGAATTTGTTAAACCACATTAAAGCTCTGTTTCAGCATTTTTAATCAAAGGTGCTTTTAATGTGATTGGTCTTCTTTACCTTACCAAGTGAATTGATCTGAACCTAATTTCATATTTTTTAAAGTCTTGAATTAGAATACCCACACACAAATTGAATGAACCTTTAATATACATTTTAAAAATTAATTTGGATTTACTTCCATGAGAGCAAAATGTCTGGACTAAACATGAGTCAGTGGAGTCACATCAGTGAAGTGAGAGAGCTGTCAATCTTCAGAGCAGTCCTCACTGCAGAGCTGGAATAGTTTGGATTCAAACAGGGAAAGCCAAATTATTCCTATTAATAGATTTTCACCTTCCATGCCTTTTTGCTTAGGTATTTTCAGAGGCCATATCCTGGGTTATAACTAATGATGTATTTCAGGAGTGTCGTAGTCTGTAGAGACATTCAGCCCACACCAAACAGCATCAATGTCTCACACATTAATGGGGCTACCACTGCATATGTGTGTGTGTGTATGCATATATTTATCATGGGAACTGAATGACATAAAACGTTCTGAAATATTAGATGTTAAAGTACCCATTTCTTTTGCTGTGAAAGTCTCCTGAAGTTTCACAAATTGAGTCGGTAAAAATTGTTGGCAAATTGGAGGCAGGTCTTGTTTTATAGTAAGATATATACAGATACATGTACAAACAACTCCGAAATGTGCCATTTCCTGAAAAGAGACGTTAATGAGACGTCATCACCTGTCACAGTTGCTGCTGTTGCCAAAGATGTTGCCTTGACCTTTAAACCACTGTTAGGACAGTTCTGTGTAATCAAGATTTGCATCTTCAAAATGTCAGTAGAACAAAAGGTACTGTTGTCCTGACTCAGCTGAGTTGATGTCAAAGACCTGGTGCTTAGTTGCTGACAAAATTTCAAGTCAAACTTAAGATAAGAATGTGTTTCATTCACAGTTATGTTTACAATACATCGTTCCCGTTTTAGTCTGTTTAGGATGACAGTTCTTACTGTTTTCTTGCCACCAGCGGAGGGCAACAGGCAGTTTTGAAGTTCATGCAAATAGTTTTCTACTCGTTGTCATGGGTTTTAAGGAGCACAATATGAAGAAAAAGAAAATGCCAGTCCTCATTTGAGAGAAGAATAAGAACAGGATTAAACCACGATCTTAATTATCAATTTAGGAACTGATTTTTTTGAATGAGTACATTTTCTGTGCAGAAAAAAAAAATGGTCTTAAACCATTTTTTTCTCTCTTGGTAACGCATTGGAATTCCAAAGTATTTGTAATTAGGTCTCTTTTACAGTCAGCGTATTTGTAAAAATGGGCTTAGAAACAAAAGAAAATCAGATTGTTAAAATTATATTCAACTGTTTGTTACTCTGGAGCAAGCTTTGTTTATTTTTCTTTACTCATCTGTCTCGTCTAGCTTGCATTACAGTTTGCAGAGATGTATATATGAGTGAAATATTAGACTTAGCGGCATTCTGCATTCACTTCACAAGCAAATAAGCAAGTTCACATAGTGCAGAGGTCCAGAAGAGCCAGACTAACAACAATGAGATGAGCCTAGGAATAGGCAGAGCTTAATTTTTGTACTGAAGAAGTTGACATGGAAATAGCAAAGAGATGTAAAACTCCATACACAGTCTCTACCTGTGTATTGGTGACAGGCAGCACTCCTTTTTACCTGTCCTATTATGAAGTGATGCACATGAATGTTTGATTGCTGTTCTCAAAGTAACGGTGCAAATCTCTCTAGTTCAAGAAGTCCAAAGTGACCCTTGGCTGTAGGAAAAGGTAAAGTATTTCAAGATTTGGAAATACTAGAGTAGATTGGACTGAGCTGTACTAGCTCAGAAGATTGATGTACACTGGGCATTTTCTGACTGATCTCTAAGCCAGCTGTTTTGTAGAGTTCTGCCACTGAGGGGGTAGAATGGCTGCATTAATGTGGTATTATATCAGCTGCTACCCACTCTGTTCAAGCGTCTCAACAGCAACAGCAGAGAAAGAGAGGCAGACTCACCTGCGTAAGCAACACCACCTTCTTTGGCATTGGTGTATACAGAAGTAAATCACACCCTTCCGCAGTAGATCTATGACACATTGTATAAAATGAATTACGATCTTTCTTCTCGGAATAATAGGCTTATTTCTGGAACAGAAATTCTGGTATGTTTTTCTGAGAAATTTCCCATTTCTGAAAGACAAGGTGCAGAAATTCGTCTGGAGTTTCATGTTTAGCCTGTCAGTTTGAATGCATTCTTGGGCTGCTGGAGTCTCTCCACAGCATCTCACCGTCAAAACCAGCATCTTTTGTGGGGGTGCACCCTGTGTCTTGCTCATGGTGCCTCAGTGCTGATAACTCCCTGGAATGACGGTTTAATACTGATGAACACAGCCTGAAGATAATGCTTGAGTATTTAGATTTTTCAGAGTACAGAAAACCAGGTTATTTCGAGATTATTTAAAAGTACACTTCGTTAGCCAACAGAGTCTCTTACATTTCGCTGCAGGCTCCCTCCTTGCTAAGTAGTGACCCCTTAAGGAAAAACCGAGCTACTGCCGCCAGAGTTATCTCCCCATCTTCAGCTGTTCTTCCGTGCGGCTTGCTTTTCCTCCCCGCCCGGCCTGGAGCTCATCGCCCCAACTTCATTTCAGCACACTTGAGGAAGGATGTCGTAACCCTCTCTGTCAAGAAACCCAAAATGTGACACAAATGCATCTGTAACTTTTCGTGTCAAGAATCATATGCATGTCTTCTCCCCTTACTCCCCGTCCCATCTTGATTTGATTTTGCACTAAAGTTGTATCACCAGGCCACTTAGGAGCTATAATTTTTTTGCCTTGATGTTTTGCAGTCAATATTGTTTGCTGCTCTTCTTTTGCCAAACAGATAAGGACTTATACCAACACTGGGCTTTTTTTCTGTTTGTTTCAAAGTACAAATGCTGAAAAACCAAAATGCTGGCTAGCCACTGCTTCTTCAAAACCTTCTCGCACCAGGAGAGTATGTTGAAAAAACTGGGTTCAAAAATTTCAGCCAAGATGAGGAACTCAGTATATATAGGGTTTCAGTGTTTTGTCTTTTTTAGGCCTGATTTGGGAAGATCTTTTTAATGTCTTCAGTCCAAGAATACCGAAGAAGAATTTTAAAGCACCTTTTGTGCATGATGGTCATTGTTTGATGTCCAAGGCACATGCACAACTCTCCTCAAGAGGAGGAATCACCAGAGGCTGTGAAGCAGCAAACCTAGTTTTAGATTATGACTCAGTCTGCTTTTCCACATTGCATGACTTTTCCAGGAAAGACCCTCCATTGTGAGACTTCAAGTACTTTGTATTGATCTTTTCTATAACTTCTGAGAATTCTGTTTTCCACCCAATAATGTGTAAGTGCAAGTCCTACAGGTAACTGTTATCTCCACCGTCAGGGACTATGGCTCAGGTTAGCTGAACAATTATATACAGATTCCTGAAGTTTTCCAGCTGATGGTGGAGTTCAGTTTGGTGCCTTTACACTGTTATCAGCTGCTTCACGTAGTCTTGGGTATGGCTGTATTGGGTGCAGTTTCGTCTGCGGACTGCAGCAAGGCTTTACCTGACCAACCGTTGGCTGTGAGAACTGGTGGTTCCGGGACCAGCCCCGTGAGAAGGCGCCAAAGTAGAAAGGGAGGCACACTGAGAACAGTGAGACCTCCCCGGGACAGGACCTCCTTGCAAATCACCAGGCGCGGGAGCGTACGCTAGTTTCGCAGACCCTCCATCCCCTGAGCATCCCGCCGCCGGGGCGGAGGCGGCACCGCCGGTAAGCTCGCAGGTTAAGCGGAAGCCTCAGTTTAAGCAGGTGCCTGAGCGGCAGCATGTCAGCACCCTGATGCACACCGCACCCGCCTCACGCTCTCTGCGACCCCGCGCCGGGGCCACCCTGACCGGGGGGGCGGCCCCGGCCTCGGCCCCTCGGCGCGCCCCGGGCAGCGCCGGCCGGCGGGGCGGCTCCGGCGGCGACACCGCCCCGTGCTGCCCTGCCCGGCCCCTGCCCGCCCCGCCCCGCCGGGGCCGCGGTGCCTGCGCCCTCCCCGGGGCTGGGGCCGGGCCGGGCCGGGGCCGCCCCGCACCCTGGGGGCCGTGCAGGCTCCTCCCGAGAGCGAGCGAGAGGTGCCCGGGGCGGGCGCTAGCGAGGCGTATGCCGAGGGGTGTGTTTGTGGGCTGGAGTTTATTAGTAGTAGTAGTCAAGAAAGGAAAGCGGGGGGAGGAAAAAAAAAAAAAAGGGGGTGGAGAAGGAGGGAGGGGGGTGAAGGAAAAAAAAAAGGCCCGAAGAGGAGTTTCCGAAAACTTCCAAGGAACTCGCGGCTGCAAGTCCCAGCGGCAGGCAAGAGCGATGCTGGAGCCTCGGGCGCTCCGGCAGCCGACAGCGGCGGCGGCGGCGGCAGAGGGGCTGACCGCGGGGATGGCGGCGGCAGCGGGGAGCGCGGTGCCGGCCGGAGCCGGGATGGCCGAGAAGAAAAAAGCCGGCAACGGCAGGAAGGGCAGGAAAGGCAAGGGGCCCGGCAAGAAGCCCGCTCCGCCGGAGGAGGGCGAGGCGCCCGGCTCCACCGCAGGTAAGCCCGTCGGCAGGTGCGGGCGCTGCCTCGCGCGGACCTTCCGCGCCCTTTCTGCGGCCGCGTATCCGCAGGCAGCGGCAGCTGAACAATTGTTCAGCTAACCCGAGCCTGCCCGGCTCGGCGGAACCTCCGCGCCCCGCCGCGGCTGCTTGCAGAGCTCCCGGAGCGGCGGAGGCGGCGGCGTTGCCGGGAGCCCCTCGGCTGTCCGACCACGGTTCGGTCTGCTGCCCTATTTCCCTCCCGCTGGCCCCGAACTTCAGAGAGGCTCTCGGTCAGCTGTTGCTTTCTTCATATTTTTGCCCCCCTCCCTCCATTTTTTGGAGGGCGTGAGGCTATCTCTCCTGTTACAAAACACGTTTTCTGTCCCTTCCTTTCCCCAGAAATCACTTAGCGTAGTTGAACAGATGGCCAACTTTCATATGGGGTATTTTGTCTAAACTTGCATCTATTTACTCAGGGATGATCAGAGAGGACATTTCGCTCACTTAGCAGCACGTGTTGTTCCTCTCGTGCCTTCTCAGTATTAAGCACAAGAATTCATGCCAGTGATACCCTTGTCCTCCTCAATAGGTGTCCAGAAGCAGGACCCAAAAGAGGGGTCTCAGCTGAGAGTGCTGCCCCACCCGCCGTAGTTACTCGTCTCTGTCAGCCAAAGCCCCCGTCAAGATCAAGACTCCTAGTGCAGAGTACAAATACATATGAGTGCATGATGCTTTTCATAGAGACCTTGTGTTATGCCACCTAGTTTATCAGAAAGCCTGGCACTATCTATGGATACTTCTAGTTTTTTGCAACAGCAATGTATAGCTGCGTTTGAATTCTTTGGGGTTTTGTGAGAAATTGTTTTGAAAGAAGCATGGGAAAAGCAGTCAATTGCCTGTGGTTTGGTTTTAGGTTTTTTGTTTGGTTGTGTATTTTTTTCCCCTTTGTGTTGTTTTCCTGTCCCAACAGACAAATTAACATAAAGCCCAGTAGGGTAAAACTTTCTAAATATACCTACGTTAATTTTGCTCAGTGTATCATGGCCAGCATAGTGCTGCTCTTGACTTCAGTCATCAGCCATCAGGGAGGATATGTGTGATTCAACAGCAGCAGATATCCCTTTAGGCTACTAATTTTTACAAACTAGTGCTGCCCACTGCGTCCTCTTCTCTAGGTTGTTTGGAGATGCAGCTCGCCCAGCTTCTGCTCAGCAGTGGCTGTAAACAAGTTTCAGGTGCAGCACAGGAGGTTTCCCTTGTTATGCGAAGATAGAGACAAACACTTCTTTTGGCCTTCTTTTTCTCTTTCACAGATTTTATAATGCTGTTACACTGTGTAAGCATCTCCTGCTAAAACTAACCACCTCTGGCATTAAAACATTAAAACTTCTGGCAAACTTATCTGTGACAGCTGGGCTGTTTGAAGTGTTTGCAAGGCTTTTTGTTTGTTTTTGTGGCTGACAGAAAACAGGAAGACAGTGACAAGTTGGACAATTTGTGATAGGAAAGATCTGTCAAGGAGATACACGTTTTCTCACTGTGCACCTCAGAGTTTTATAGCATCCCATCCCATTCGTGCAGGAGATATTTCTTTGTCCTGTTGTGCAGTTTTCCTTTTGCAGTGGAGCGGGGTGCTGAGGGAGTAATGAAAGGAGCTGTGAACCAGAGGGCATTTTCTTTGAGTAATCCAACCAAGTCAGCTTCTAAACTAGGCAGAGATTTTTGGGAAGATGGTGTTCTTTCTCTCTAGAAGGGTGCTAGAAGAGCAGAAAAATCCATGTAGGTAAATAGCACCTTAAGTTTAGGTATTTAAGTGTGGTTAATTCTCAGTCTGATTATGTCTGCCATGGTGAGTATTTTACCTGAAAATCTGAAGGGTAGCAAATGTAGATTGAGATTCATCAGGGCAGGTCTCAGATCATGCCAGCTCCTAAGGCTTTGCTAAAACTCCAGAAGGCTAAGTCTTTACTAAGCCAAAATATGTCAGTGTTTGAACCAGAAATTAACCACTTTTCTGGCAAGTGCTTACCTCAGGTCTCCAAAGCACCAGTATGTTTTTATAGGAATGAAGGAGTACCGCCTTCATCCATACCTGACATTACTAGTCAAAAGTTTCCTGTGTGGGCAAGAACTGAACATTCTTCTATCTTATGTAATAAAAATCCCATTCCTTCCAAGATGAGTGTATGTGGCAGGATAGTTCACATGTGTAGCTAATCCATGTAGTCTCTCTAATGGGAAAATTAAATACAGCATAACGCATGATTGTAAATTTTACTCTGAATCAGTTAATGTCACACTGGCAATGTCATACAGATTTTATCTAATCTGTTACTTAAGAGTAACAGATTACCTGGTTGGACGGGCATTTAGAACTAGAAATGATACTTAGAAGAGAAAGAGCAGAAAGAGTGGTTAATGCAAAAAGTAACAAGAGAGCAATTTTGCATTTCAAGCCATGGGCTTTTATTCCCTCTGTTCAAGCATATTATAGCTTGAATTAATTACTAGTCTACTCATATTGATTAACAGTATTGACTGGGCACTCTATGAAGGGCTTCTCACTTTGACAGGACTGCAGTTTTACTTTTTGCTAATATAGGTTTGCAACCATACCTGTTGTCATTTGGTGTGTTTAGGATGTGCAGAGAGGTTATGAAACAGTTTTTCTTTTAGTTA
Source organism: Melozone crissalis (assembly GCF_028551555.1). Classification (NCBI taxonomy): domain Eukaryota; kingdom Metazoa; phylum Chordata; class Aves; order Passeriformes; family Passerellidae; genus Melozone; species Melozone crissalis. The sequence goes on along the minus strand of NW_026535783.1, from coordinate 29,889,084 downwards.
CCTGCTTTCTTTAGTTGAATTATGTCAGGAATTATCATCTTCTCTGTTGTGTTCTTGTCTACACAGAGTTTTCATCCACTTTGGGTTTTCCTGAAGAGCAGTGGCTTGCTGATAGTCCTCAGTTTTAAGATCTGGCACTAGCACAGAAATCTTCAGGAGGTGTTCAGCTTTTTGCTTAGCGCAGTTTTTTCTGACCAAAGCTCCTTGCAACTTAGTTTGCTTCTGGCTGTCAAAGTATATCATATGCACTTGAATCCTGGGTCCGAAAGTTTTGGTAATTTCTCAATGGATTGAGAATCAGCTTTGTTAATTGGGAAGAAAGGGTATAAGAAAATCTTTCCTATTCTGTCATAACTTACCCAGAAACTCCAAAGCTACTATTGGACAAGAAAGTTAGTTATTGGAGAGAAAAAAAAAAAAAAAAAAAAAGAAGAGAGTTTAAGGAGGTATGGCCTTCTCTGCTCACCTGCACAGTGGTAACAGAGAAAAAAATCTTCATGTTTTCCACTACCTAGGTGAAGTCTGGGCTCTGTGAAAAAGTTTGGGGAGGTCCATCTTGGTATGATCTCTTTGTCACTAAAATTATTTAGAACTTTTACTCCCTTTTGCTACAAGTGCTCTTGAATAAACTGATAGTGTCCGGCTTGTGTCAAGACCAGAGTGACTGTGGCTTCCTTTAGCAGGGCACTCTGGACCATGATAAATGCAAAGCATGGAAGATTGAAGAAGAGAGTGTTATAAATGGACAGAGGGTTACAGCTTTTCTCCAAGTTATGTCAGTGAACTGCCCTGCCAAGTGAGTGTGCAGACCGGCTCCACAAACCTGCCAGCAGGGCTTCCTAGAGCATTGCCAGCTCGCAGAAAGTGCATCCAGCCTGGGCAGGAAGGCTGAGGTTGGGCATCCAAGGTCCCCAGACCTGCCCCTCACACAGGCCCTGCTCCTGATTTAAGGTGCTGTTAGAGCAGGAGCACAGGGGCTGGAAATAGGCCCTTGTCCCTGTGTCAGCCCAGCCTTCTGCCTACCCAGCTTTAGTGCTGGACTGCATAACGTGGGGCTTGTGTGCTGAGAGAAAGGGGTCAGCCCTGGAAAAATCACCCTGTGGAAGCTGTGTTTGTGTCAGCAAGGTGGGGTACCAGCACATCAGCCCAGCCCCTTTGCTCTTTCCAGACAGCTTGGGGAATGTCAGTTTTCAGGTGGTTCTGCTCAGCAGAGAAGACCAGGGTGAGGTTGCTGGCTTGAAAGGACAAAGTGTGAGAAGATGTGAAGCCTTTCTGAGGAAAACACCTTGATGTGTGTGGAGACTTGATAGTGCTGCAAACTCTGGCCCAGGGTTTTGTCAGCCACTCTCTAGTGGTACGAAGAGCAAGGCTTCACAAGCATCTGGTGCCAAAACAGAGAGAAGAAAGAGGGAAGACCATCAAATGGGTCTTCAATTACCATTTCAGTGAAGTGACCTCAGCAGCATTGTTCTGAACATATCTGCACTAACAGAGCCCAAAGTAGAGAGATTGTGGTCATTGACATAGAAAATAAGTATATCCTGGTGGGTTTAATTTAGAATTAGATAAAATGCCAGAGCCTGAAGACTGCTTGACAGAGTAGGCAGCACGAAGTTCAGATGAGATGAGTGTGGCTGAGCAGAATGTTTGACCATATCCTGGAAGCAGGCTTGGTTGCCAGAGGAAGAAATGGTTTTTATCGTATTAAAGACCAAGCTGCAGGTGAGAGCTTGATTGGGAGGATTAGAGCTCAGTCTGAAAGTTGCTAAATTTAAATTGATATTCAGTATTCATAAAGAGATATCAGAAGACTGATCACTGTTTCATCATGGATTGAAGACTAGAGTTTGGGAGATGGAACGGAAGCCGTGATTTCTGACAAAACCAGTCCACTTCTAGAGATAAACTATTGCTTAGAAGGAGTGACAACTTCTTTTGGTGTTCCCAATCCAAAATATTTATGTGCTGTGGTATGCTTGTACATTTTTCTGTGAGGAAAGCCTCTCTACCTGTGTGCAATGCCTGCATTCTCCAAACATTCCACACAATCTTCAGAGCAATTTTGAGAGTGAATCCTTTAAAAAGCATGCAAGTGCATTCATGTTTTTTTTTTAATAAACGAGATTAGTCACCATTCAAACTTTTTTGAATTAACACTAGAAGTACTACTTGACTGCAGCCATGGGAATGCAAACAGAATGGTGAGAACATACCAGTACCGTTGTCCAGTAAATACTGCATGTGTATAGAAAGACATTCCCCTGTGAAATAAATCCAGAAACTGTTCTGAGCTTTGTGCAAATATTGATGGCTGGGGAAGGCTGGACAAAATTTTTATCTTTCATGTAGAAATGCCAAAGCCTGCTAAGATATGCATGGATTTAAAAACTTTAACCTCTGGCAAAGCTTGTGAGCTAACTCTTAAATCTAAGCTTGTCTATTTGTAGTTGTGGGCTTCTCAGATTTCTGGAAAGGCAGTAACTGCAAAAGGAGGGGGAAAAGGTTGAAGGAGGCAGTTTGAAAGAGCACTCATAAGTGAAAAAAAGAAAAAAGATCCTATGCAGCTGATATTTCAGAATAGTTCTCTATTTGGGGCAGCTCATTTTTCATCTTCTCTAATGAATCAGAGTCACTTAGTTTTCACAAAAAAGTTTTTGGGTGCCTGGTTTGTGAATGCCTTGCCATAGAGGATCTTTGACAACACATTCAACTTTAGGCACCGAAGTGGCAATTTGTTATTCTTAAAGTAAGGCCAGTTAAATGCAGAGCTGTGGAAAACTTTCTTCCCAGCATCTCCCTTTCCCTACCTCCCCCCTTTCAATCTATCTACAAGCATGTGATAGCCTTTTGAGGCAGGTGGTTGTAACCACAAGCAAAACAGTGGAGAACAATTGTGTCTCAGGGTGTCAGGATCTGGAAATGCTATGAATTCTTACCAAATCAGTGTTTTGCTAACATTCCAAAAGTAACAAGAGTGAATGTGCCTTTAACAGTACTGATAGTTTATCGTGTTCCGTTATGATACAAGAAAACAAACCAAGTGTCAGTATTTTGTATGAGTCATTCTAGTTGTGCAAAGTGCTGCTCGAGTGTGCTTGAGGTGGTTGAGTTAACCCTCAACACTTGCTACCTCAAGTGCCCGGGGCCCTGGGCTCGGCGGGGGAGGGGGTCCTGTTGCAGGTCTGCAAAGTCCGCAGCGGCAGGCTTGCATCGGGAGAGTTACGGTGCCGGAGCCGGGGTTGCGGCGGCAGCGGCGCCGCAGGGACAGCGCGGCCGAGAGAAGAGACGGATTGCGGTGCGGAGGCGTCTATGGACGTGCTGCTTTAGAAATAAAGAAAACAATCGAACTAGCAGTGAAGGGGGAGAAGAGCGGCCGGTGGCCTGCGGGGAAGGAGGGAGCGGGCTGCCCGCGGGTTGGGCTGCGGTGCCCGCGGCGGCCACCAGGGGGCGCGACGGGAGCGCTCTGCCCGCGGCGGCGGGGCCCGGCCGCACCGACCGCGGCCCTCAGGCCCTGAGGGGGCGCCGCCAGCCCCGGGGAGGGCTGCTCCGAGCGGGGCTTCTTCAGCCTGCTGTGTGTTGTGTTGTGTTGTGTTGTGTTGTGTTGAAGGTCAGTGGATGTGCAGTAAACAGGTAGAGAAGCTGTGAGGGAGGGAGATTTGGGTCCTGAAAAACACTCTGCTCTGATTTCGTGCAATATGAGCATGAAGTCACCTAGTGTGAGGTCACAGGAATGCTCTTCTTCTTGTTCATTATCTTCTTCCTTTCCTACCACACTTCCTCTATCCCTCTTGTTCCCTTTCTTTGTCCTTTCTCTCTTTCCCTTCTTTCTTCCCTTCTTCTTTCCATCCATCTGTTCTGCTGTCTTTTTATGCACCCCTTTTTGTCCTTCTTCCATACTTTTCTTTCTCCCTCCTTTCTTTTCCCATCTTTCTTTATTCTCTATTATTTCTCCATCCTTTTCCTTCTTTTTTTCCCCCTTCATCCTGTCCATCCCATCTGCTCTATTTCTATTAATGAAGAAAAAAAAAAACAATGAAAGGAAAGTAGACCAAGATATTTCATAAGGGACTGATAGAGGTCTTTAACGTAACCTCCTGTCTGGAGTAACTGCTAGTTTTTCATTTATGCCCTTGTGAAGTAGAATACTACTTGTGTCTGGTTTTGTGTTTCTGGTTGTGTAATTTTCTGTGGGAGCATTAGATTTGGGGAGAAATTGACCATGTTATGTAGTTTGTTCACTATGGGCCTTTTGAATCCTAGCTCTGACAACCAAGTCCACAGGCTTCACAGCTCAGGCAGGAAGAGGGAGATGTTAATCCACTTGTGACTGTTCACTTGGGAGCCTTTACTCATTCGCTCGGTGCGTCTCTTCCTCAGGTTTTATGAGCTGATTGTCCTTCCACCTCTGTAAGCAGAGGGAATCCAGATCAGGGAGTTTAGGCTTGGCATTCAGTCATGGACTCTGGCTGAGCTTTGCTCGATGCCTTTCTCCTGCATTAACAGCTTCCATTTCACCCTTGAGTCAACCCCATGCCATGTCCTAAGGCTAATGGTTAATCCCTTTGAAGGCAGTTACCAAGGCATGAATGCATACTTAAGGTGGCTAAACAGAATCCCTAGTAACATCCAGTTGTGGAGGTGATAGATAGGGCTTGTTATCACTGCCATTACTCCCAGAAGAGTTAAATTCTAAATCCAATTTGCATGTATTTGTGTGTGTATATGCGTGTGAGCACATGTAGGTGTCATATTTTAGTGTGACTGTTGGCTTCTACAGTTACAATCTATTCAGTTTTCCTTTAGGGAAGTCCATTGGACTTAGAAGAGAGAAAAAGGGGACATAATTTGCCCCTGTAATGCCATATTAATGCCATGTTGCACCTGTATACAAAACAGCACTGAAAACTGCTCCAAGTTATTGTACTATGTTTGGAATGGGTGGCCCTGTTATTCTGTGAATATGTTTTTGCATGTCCTCTTGAATTGCACCAAATAAACTGGTAATGTTTGTGTCATCACAGTCATTGAGGTCTAGCTGAAATCTCTGTCGTCAAACCACCCTGTGTGGAAGAAGCTCCCGTTGCCTGGGATCAGTCTTTGCATGTCCAAAGTCACAACACATCAGTCTGATCACAGAAACCAGAGTCTCCTGGCTCTCAGTCTAACCTCTCCCTCTCTCCCTTCTATCCACCGTGGTTTCTAGCACATGGCCATAAAATATGTGTACCACAAACCTGCCACCTGCCCTTTTTTTTTTTTTTTTTTAATTGTCAAAAAGATTCCTTTCTCTTTGTGAAAATAAGTTTTCTGGAGGACGCTGTGCGTAGTTGATTTGTCTACTGCAGGAGACATAAGAAGAGGAGGGGTCTTTTTAGGTAGCAGGCACATTGCTGTCCCAGTGGAGCTGTGCAGCCGTATGGTAGGAGCTATTTCTACAGGGTGAATAGGGAATGAAGAGCACCAGAGAGGATGTCAGCTGTGCCGTTGTGCCAGACCTGCAGGTTCAGGGAGAGTCACTATCAGGACTCTCCCTGAGTGAGAAACCCTCAGAGAAAAGGTTTTATTCAAAGTTTTCCAGCAGGCTGCTTCCAAGGACAGTATGTACCTTTGCAAGAATGAAAGAGAAACCTCCCATGCAGAGCTTCCCCATTCCAGTGGGAACAATCTGACCTGTAAAAACTGGTGTTCCAGGGCAGCCAGTGCCTCCTTCTTGTTTCTGCCCATTCTGCAGCGATCCATGCCAGCTTTGCGGCATCATCATCTGATCATCTCAAGAGAAGTCCCATTAGGACAAGTTAGCTAAGCCTTTGAAAAACAAACCTGAAAACATGGTAGCTGCTAGTTGACCCTATTCTTGGAAAGAGTAGACTGGAAATGCAGAAGTAGAAACTGCCCCATAAAGAGTGTGTTCTCTGTCAAGCTCTGGAGGACTAATGCAGGTGCTAGTGCTTTAAAAAGTCAAGGCAGTTGTGCAGTGAAAGAGCTTGCCTGGGCATGTGAAGGATTTCTGTCCCTCACAGCATCTGAGATGAAGATTGGCATAATTTTTGAAAGATGGGCTATAGTTCAACCAAAAGGTATGGGATGAATGCAGAAATTACTGCATTAGTGTGAGATTTTTTTTCTGTTACAAGCTTCTAGTCTGGCAGACGTTCTGAGCCAGACTTAGTGTTTTAGATTACAGCAGTCCTAGCACAATCTTTTTTATCTTGGTACATTTTGATTTAAATGCAAGTTTTACTTAAGCATGTTGCGCATGGCATGTGAGAAGGTACAGCAAGTGTACAAAAGGCTAAGTGTAAATGCTGGATGATAAGATGAACTGTGGGGAAAAAAGAGATTTATTATCAACCAGACTGAAACTGATGGAAAGCACAGGTTTTCCTGGTGTTATGAAGTGCCAGCAAGGTCAGAAATTGGAAAACTATTTCAGAGCAATAACAACAAACTGAAGCAAGAGCAAGAAGATTTTTGAAACAAGGTCAGAGAGAGGGATTTAAAATAAATAACTGTCCTGTTAACTCAGCTACATTCCTGGGTTGTTTGGCATTGATATGCCTTGGGTTTTTTTCCCATCTGTGAGCGAAGATGTTTCTCATTCCACTCTGTCCTCACACGTAGAGTGAAAACCACCTCACCTGGGGGAGAAGCCTCTGTGTAGGGACCATCCTACCATCATCCCTCATTATAGCTGCAAGGTCTCTCTCGAGGCTCATGTCAGTTCCTTAGATAACAGAACCCACTGGTCTCAGCAGTCAGTGTTCTTGCTTCCATCCCCAAATTTGCCGGCTTCTCTTATCCCTTCTCCAGCTCACAGCTGCTTCTTATAAGCTGATAGCAATGATCCAGCCAGTTTAAGGCATGGAACAATCCAGTTTCTAGGCAGATTGCATGAGGGGAACCAATTCTTTGGCTGCAGTAAGAGTTGTACCTTCGTCTTGTACAGCAGGATGAAGGCAGAGCTTGTTGTTGAGAGATTGTTGCTTCAGTCCACAAGAAAAGACCAAGGGAAGGGATATAACTTCTAAGAGATGTTGAGAGAGAAGTAGCTTCATCTAGGCATTTTGTTTTGAAGGTATGGAATTGATTGCACAGCTGCTGTCAGTGACATTGCTTCCTCTTGAGGGGACGTGCAAAGACAGATTCCTAGGACACTAAAGGTGGATGAGGATTGCTTAGTCCCTTAGTCCCAAGTTCGATTTTTAAATGCTTCTCATGGTTCGCTCTAGGCTCCCATAATTTTTCCTCAGGTTTACTTTGTATGCAAGTGCCATTAAAGTAGCTGCTTTGGTAGCTGCTGAAGTAAGCTGCTAGGTCTATATAGCTCTATTTCTGTGTAAAAGAGCTATATAGATCTTTAGTTTGAGTTATTTGTGTCTGTTTCCATTTTGATGTCAAGGTCAGACTTGTTCCAGTGGCAAGTTGTGCTGAGCGATTGCTGCCACAGTGAGCTTGTGGGAAGGTACCTCCATGGCACTGACAAGAGGGAATCAGCATGAAAATGAGATGAAATGGCAGGAGGACATTTAATGGGTAGGAGAGATGGTGTCCACTGCTCTGCCTGATGTTCCCTCTCAACTGCACAGGTGATTTTGCTATAGATGGTATCCTGTCATTGATTTGCTCATGGCTTTTTTTACCCCTTAAATCTGTGATGAAGGGTTTTCTTCTTCTGGGCTTTTGGATCAAAATCACCAGGAGCAAGTTTTATCCAATCTCTCTTACCCATTACAGGCAGTTTTGAGGTCACCATGTTTGTGTATCTGTCTGTTGTGTCCACACCTAAACCGTGAAAGGAAAATTATCTTCCAGCTTACTTACAAACACAATTTCACCTTTAAGGAATGCATTGAAACTCCTTGAACATCACTGGAAGTATTTGCACACTAAAGCTTAAGCACTTTCCTAAGGCAGATTAAACTAGCTGGGGCGGTGTGCCTAGGCCTAGGTTTTCCCTTCTCTTGCCCTACACAGATAACCGTATATCTTAAACTCTAAGCAGGCCATCCTAGGTGTTCTTTGGTCACACTGCAAGTTATTTAAACTAAGAGTAATGAAAGGACCCACAAGAACCATTTATGGAAGAAATTTATATAATGTACTGTGTCGTGTCTGCTGGCCAAGAGGTAACAGGCAGAGAAAGATGATTAAATTGAACATCTAATGTTTTCTGTTGAGGTTTGCTGTTACGTCTAATATTTGCTGTTAACTCATCTGATGTGTGAAATCAGGTATCTGTACATTTGGGATTGTTTTGGCATCTTTTTCATCTTACCCTCTTTATAACAGCAAGGTGATAGCTTTTACTCATTCTATTCTAAACTATTTAGCTTTCATAAAGAGAAGGCCAGCTCTCTTTTTTTTTTCCCCAGAGTCGTGTTAGAGCAATATTAGTGTAAACATATATGTGGAGTTGTGCATACACATGCACTTCAGTCCATCACAAATGCAGCAAGAGAGGAGTTTATTCGAATTTCAAGACCTCATAGAGCTACATTGCAACACAGAATTTATCCACTGGAGAAGTGTCAATAAAAGACTTATTTTCTAAGACATTTTTAACTCATGGTTCCATAAAAATTATGGAGCTCCTGAAAAGACCTCCTTGGGGAGCAGTCGTGTGAAATATGCTGACAGCCAGATGGCACAAATTTGGAAAACACTGCTGTCCTTAAAGAATAGAACTGAAAGCCGCTGTGAGAAGGCAGCGTATTTTCCTAAGTAACCCTTTTAATTCTGTATTAATGTGATAGAGAGCAAAAGATGCATCTTCTTTTGATAATGCAGGGAAACAGCTTTTCATGGAAAACCAGAAAATCTCACCATGGGTCATCAGGGAAGTGTAGAAATGTCCAAAGTAGTGAATTCACTTTGATTTTTTTTTAAAGCTGCAGTTAGAAAACAACTTCCTTAGCACATTATAGAAATACCAAGCAGTCTCAGAATGGCTTTGTTTCATGGCACATTTCATGATATTTCTCGCTCTCAGTTTCATGGCAAAGCTTAGTTCCATTTCATATCAATGCCAAAGACTCCAGGTACAAATAAGAGCTATAAATCACTTTGGAGTTGAGGGATAAGGAACAACTTGAGGTTTTTAGAACTGGAATTAGTTTGTGAGGCTATTTCCATTCAGAAAACCATGGTGACTGCTGACTCTACACCGGGGAGTAGATAAGATAAAAAGCACAAGACAGGATTACCCTCACAGTGTTTGCACATCTCCTGACCATCAACAGAGCACATGTCTGTCCAGTCTGCTCAAGGGCTGGTGTCACGAATGACAGTGGAAATCCCCACGACACCAGACCCGTGTCCTGCCTAGGAGCCTGTTGAGGTTTCTGTCCACTGCCTGGAGAGCACCAGAGGAACAAGCGGCAGCTTTTGAATCTACATCACACCAAAAAGGCTCCCAAGCATCTCACCTGCCTCCACTGCAGCTTGCTGACCTGTAGGGCTTTACTATGTCCAAGAGCATCACAGCCAATGATTGCTATTTTTTTTCCCCCTGTCACCCATAATCAGCTGTAGCTGAAGGTGGGGTACTCAGCTAGTTTAGCTTTTTGTCTGATCAAAATGGTCATTTTTATATATAACAAAATATGCTTCAGGATGAAGTGATGTGGGCCTGTTTGACAAGGGAAATTATTGGGTGTGGAGGGTTTTTCAAACAAGAGGGGAGGATAATCACTTGACCAGGAATGAGTCTACAGGGCATCTTCCCTAAGCAGTTGTCTGTTTATCATGTTCTCAGTGCTGTGCTTCTGCCCTGTGTCTGCTATATCTCTTTCCCCAGAACCATCATCCACATTTCTAGCTCAGTTCTTGCCTGGAGCATACTGTATATAATGTTTCTAGGTAGGAATGTGGGGGTGGAAAGACCACATGAGGTCATAAAGTTTTTGTGGAGTTGCAATTTGATCCAAAAAGTGAATTACCAGGTGCTTCTTCAGCGAGGGATTGAGGGGTTGTATTTAAATACGTCATTTAGTAAGGCCTTTTATTCCAGAAGATAATCAATTCCATTTATTCTCTAAATGTGCATTTGTTTTACTATAGCATAATTCTAGGATGATGTTTAAATTGATCAGTAGATTGAACTTAACAAATTAAGAAATAAAAAAAAAAATAAGACAATGCTACATATAATTTTTCCTAAGAAGTAGGATTTTACCAGACTACTGAGTAATAAAACCTTAAAAAGCCAATACATTTCTGATGCTTATTTTCGTAAATTTACCTCTGTGTTGCAGAGAATGGGGAGAGGAAATGCTCCAGTAACTAGCATGTAAACTCTCAGGAGTTCAGGATGGGTATAGCATCAGTCAGTAGGCTTTGCTCAAGATGGGGTGGCAGAGAACCTTTGTACCACTCTGCAAATGTATGTACTGTTGCTGGAATGCTTGTTACCTCTCAGGGAGGCTTCTTATACCAGAAGGTTCCTATGAAAGGGCATTACTCTCCTGTGTGCTGTAAACAGGGGTGCAGCTGGTCATGGCTTGGCTGTGAGGCTGTTGGGTCTGCTCTGCAGTAGAGAGCACTTCTGGAAGTGAGGTCGTATTTTATTGCTGCTGTGTTTCTAAACAGAACCACTGAGTGCTGCCACTCTACCCACTTGTTCAGGCATTCATCAGGGAGAATCGAATGCAGGCAAAAATGGCTTGGAAGGGAAGAGTCTGTGGTCAGTGGTCTGCTTATACAGGGGCACGTGGAAAGCTCGTCCAAATGAGCTTTAAAGTGCATACATTAAGTCATATTGGATCATCATTTGTGGTTTTTTATTATTTTTAGCTATAAAGCAGAAAGAATTAAGGTGACATTTTTCTGAAGGTGTGTTCTCACATAAGTGTAATGGAAGTACTTTAGATTCACACTTTGCATTAGTTCAGCAAAAGTTTTGCAGTCTCTCCTTGCACCAACGGCCCTAAAATGCCTTCCCCTTGCTGATGCACCCAGGAAAAGTTTCTAGCCCTAGCCAGGGGAAACCAGATGCCCAGTCTGCAGTGTTGCTGTGGTATTACACATGGAATGTTACCCAGGGAGAGGTCAGGTTGGGACCATATTCAAAGGAACAGGTAAATTGTAGGAAAAGAAGGGACAGGACTGGGATTTGTGGGGCTGGACATTGAGCAGTGGGGAAATTAGTGAATAAGAGGTCCTCAGTGGAGACATAAAAAGGAGGGAGGAGAGTGAGGGCAGAGAACTTGGGGAGCACGATGTGTCTGGGAGATAAGGCTGGAGGAAGAGTAGGGGAGAAGCACATGGTCATTTTTGGCTCAGTGGGAGACTGGAAGTTGGGAAAGGGGGGAAACTGAGATGTGACCAAACCCACAACAAGGGTGGAATGAGTGGAACAGAGAAGGAAGGTGGCCTTGTGGGAGCGGAAAAAAGGCTGTCGATACAGATGGTGTTGGGCAGCCCTACTTCCCCTGGGGTTAGCCAGCAAAGTGACTTCACTGACCACCCTCATCATCTTTTCCTCGCCTGCTTAGCCACGCTGTTGCCATGCAGTGGCCATGGCAACGCAAGTTTCTGACTGGCTGTCCTGGGATGGTAGCTGTAATGATAGTGGTGGTGAGTATTGACAGAGGGGAGGGGCAGGCAAGCAGCTGTGGAGCAGGGGAAGTTGCCTGAGTTCAGTAATCGTCTTTGGCAGGTCAAGGGTGAACTGTGGCCTGAGGGAGTTGTACAATGCCCAAGGCTAGCAAAGTGGTGTTATAATAAACCCCAGATGTTTCCGCTATTTACAATGTATATGTTATGTTTAAACCTGAAAATGCATCCTAGGATCTGGTGGGTAAGGAAACAGTTATTAGCTGCTTGGAAATGACTTGCTGGTAATGTATCTGTTCCCCCTTGATATTAGCTGTTGCCTGTTTAAAATATAAATCTTCTAAGCAGAGACCCTCGTGAGCAGCTTCTTTGCCAAACCAGTGGTTCCATTCGGTGTCATGAGGAGCAGCGCGGCTCTTCCTGATGGGTTCCTGTGATGGGGGATCCTGGGCACGGCAGCCCTGGGAGCTGTGCTCACAGCCGGCCTGTGTTGGTGTGGGAGAGGCACTGCTGTCAGGCAGGGGAGCCCAGCCAGCCACAGGTGTGCAGAGAGCACAGTTTAATTTCCCCAGACTAATTATTTTAGATCTGGGAGCCAGAACCCTTGAGTTATGTCATGGGCCAGAGCAGAACTTTGAATAAGCATTTAAGAGAGGGATAGGATTTAGCTGATCAGGCTTTTATGCCAAAACAATTGCTTGTCTATAAGAGTAAATTAGTCAGCTAAACTGTTTGTTTGTGGCCAAATGGTTGCTTTGCACAGACCCTCCAGGTGATCAGTCCTACAGATGGTCCAGGCAAGGCACTCAAAGTATTAACATTTGAAGTGAATGAGTTTAACTGTGGGAAGGCCAGGAGTGGAGGCTCCATTTTAGAGATGAATCATTCTGAGTGACTTATACCAAAGCCACACAAATTTGGAAGAGCCATTTTTGCTTCAATGTTTTCTTGGATTTAACCAATCCAAGAAAAATGCATGCCTTCAGTAAATCCACAGTAGTTCCTTACACACGTCCCCTGCCTGCCCTTGCTTCTATATCCACCAGTCTGCACTGACCACATTGATGCATCTTGCGGGCACTTGGGGTGCAAAAGGACTTGTTTGGACCCCTCACCACAGGGTATACTGAGACAAGTGGAAGAGAAGCGCTTTAAGACAGGTTGTGCAAAAACATTGCTGAAGATCAGGTAACAGTTTGCAAGGAAAATGGCCAGAAATTGAGTCCTCACCCAGCTGCACCAGTGTTGCGCTATTTTGCCCAGGATACTTGGGATATGTGGGAGAGAGGAGTGGTCACATTACACAGCATTTGTCATGTCTGGATATGGGGTTTGAGTCTGCATAGAAATGAATCTTGGGGCTTGGGGAGAAAACAATGCTGATTTTGAGGTTTTGTTGCATTTTTCTCCCTTATTTTCTGTTCCTACTCCAAACAGTGCCCGAGCAGCTATTCCATCAAAAGTCTACTGTGACTTCTATTAAGGGGAATGCCTTTTCTTCCTGAGCTTTATTGCCCTCCCACATCCCACATGCCTGCCTTAGAGTGATTTTCTTGAATGTTAGCCCTGATGGACAACTCCCTGCCTAGACATCCAGTTTTACAGTATTTCACATCACACCTCATAAGAAGGGGTGCAGTACAAGCATTCTGCTAGGCAGAGTGCCTGCATAATGATGTGAAGGACCCTCTGTACCTTTCTCTGATTCACTTGGAGTCAGTATTGTGGGTGAAGGACCATTCATGGTGGCTGAGTGTAAAATGACCAGAGTTCTGTGAATTCACATCCCATCTTACTAACTAGCTTCCCACATGGAAAGTCAAATGTGTAGAGATGTTATTTGCCTGAGATCTTTTTTGATTGTTAGGCTTATCTGTTTTGGTGTTTGCAGAATAGTTTTTCCACTGTTTTTCATCTAATTCAATGTGATGACCAAGTCACAGTGAAATTGCTGAACAAGAGCTAAAACAGGAAAAAAAGGAAGTATTTTTGTCTCTCAATTTGTGCCTAAAACTGAGGTGATTTTTTTTGGGATGTGATGACCATTTACTCAAATGTAACTCATAAAGTCACTCCTAGTACTTGCTTGTTTAGTGATCTTGTTGAGTCTGAATTCAAAACATTTTTTAATAAAATTTCTGCTTTTCTCCTCTCTCACGGGTCCTTTAGATTCCCCTAATGCCAAGTCCTTGTCTTTTTCTGTATTTTGATCTTTATCTATCACTCTGCAGAATAATCAGTAAGATAACTAATACATCAGATAACATATTATTTTCTTGCCTAAAATCAAAACTGTAAGAATTTATATTGTTCTTGTAGACATAGAATACCCTCAGAACTTGGGAAACTGAGTTATCAAATTGAAATTAAGGTCTATGCTTAATTATGAATAAGGGTGTCATAAGAGTTAGAAGCCAGTGACAATTTTTCTCCTTTTTTTTTTTCCCTTCTTTCTGGAGAAAGAATGATGTTTAAGAAAAGAAAAAGATGTTTAAAACCTCTTGTTTAAATTCAGTGCTTCCTCTGATTACTTAAAGTATGTTTTGATTGGGGAAACAAGCCATGAGGATAAACAGCTGTCAAACATCTCAGTACTGTCAAAACCAATGCCATCCCCTGAGCACTGATGATATTAAGGAATTCAATTTAAAACTTTTTTTTTTGTGTGTGTTAATCTACTGGGAAAGGCTAGGATGAAAATATTGTGAGAAAGAGGGTACCTGGCTCTGGAGCTATTTGCCTTTCTCAGTATGGAAACCTTGGCTTCCATGACTGCATTCCGTGTTTGGTGCATGTTCAGTCTACCCTGGATGGGCCTGCAGAGGCTACAGAGTGAGGTGCCTTGCACTGCCAGACGAGACAATCACTTTGTTGGTGATTTGCTGGATTTAGATCCTCTTCTGTTCTCTCTCAACTCATGTCAGAGTTGTTGCTGAGAATCCCTGAACACACAGTGTGTGCTCACTTCCTCTATTGCAAATAGCTTGATTGTTCTATGGGCTTCATGAAAACACTAATTTGATGCTGCTTTTCCTCAATCCTTGATCTGTTAGTTTACTACTGGAAATTCATTAAGCTCCTGGAATAAGCAGTGTGTAAAAAGATTAGACCTGGGAATAACGTCGTGCAAAGTTCAAAGTGTGCCTTAAATTCTTTCCAGAAACAGTGATTAAAATGGAAAAATATGGTAGACTTTCAGTGTAATTATACTGTTGGGGTTTTTTATCATGTTTTTCAGCCATTGGGTTTTCTGACATCTTTCAGTAGCCAGATACAGATTATGAATCAGTTAATACTCTGAAAACAGAATGCTTATCATCTACAAAGTATTTTTCTCTATTGATTGTTTCCATTTCCCCTAACAGTAATGGTGTCCGGCTTGGTTACTTCCTACACAGAATTCCCTTTGCAGCCAGAAGGGGGACTCAGGATATTAAATTTCAGCAGATGCAGTGAACTTGTCCTTTATGTTCTTTTTTTCTGAACATTGTTTTCTGATACTGTTCTGATTCTTCCTTGGCTTCTTCCATCAATCTTTATGGCTGTCATTGTCATAGCTTTCATTATTATGTACTTAGCAGTGTGGGACAAACCTTGCAGAAGGAAATACTGAAATGGACATTTGGACATGTCTGGAATCAGGTTCCAGTCCATCAGGAGGTGGTTTGGTGTATCACTTCTTCTTCTGTTTATGATAGGAGTTTCTAGCCCATGTGTTGCTGCATCTCCCCAGGGGTATATCTTCCCTTCAGTGTGTCAGCAGGATCCTGGACTGTAATTAATAAGGGTGTTTTATTGGCTGTTGTGATATCCAAGCATAAGAGTGTGTGGGACCCAAGAGAGTCCTGGTCTGCTCTTTGGATTTCAGACCATCGTCTAGCTCATGACGAAAGAGAATAAACGAGCATCTTTAAGCAGAGCTGTGCATGTTGCTTCATGTGCAGTGGAACAAGCTGTGAGAGAATAGCCAGAAGTTTAAAAAAAATTACAAAACAAACCAAAAAGCCAACCAAAAATAACAACAACAACAAAACAATCTGTAGAAAAGACAAAGTTTGTTCATACATTATTTTAGGTAAACAGCAGACTCAGTTTTGTACAATAGCAAAGAGTGAACCCTACCTACCACCAGGTTTCTTGTTAGACAGCCCTGTTATCTGTTGTCATGTCACCTTACTGGACTGAGTCTTACAGGAAACTCAATATACCTGGTAGTTCTCCTGCTGGGATTGCATAAGTTTCCCTCATAAACCCCTGTGTTTTGAAACCCCTTTGGGATCAAAGTTTTATCTCTGATTTTTTTTTATGTAATATTAGTTTCATTCTCATGTCTTGTAGAAAATGTGGACAAAAGAGATGACTGACAACCTCCTAGAGTTCAGCACAGTTGGGGAGAAAGTTATGCATTCTAACTGTTGTGTGCTATTTCCAGTGAAAATCTAGATTGTAATTTGACATGATACCATCTTTTTAGGATAAAGTGGTTTTGTTTGGTTAATGAAAGACTGGTCTGTGGGGGATTTTTTGTTTTGTTGTTGTGGGTTTGTTATTTCGTTGCTTGGGGAGTTGCATTTTTCTGCTTTTTTTTCCTCTGTTCTCTTTTTTCTCCTTTTTCCTTTTCCTGTCCTTTTTCCTTTTTCTCTTTATCATTTTTTCTTTTTCCTTTGTATCTTTTTCATTTTTCCTTTTTCTCTTTTTAGTTTTTATTTTTTTCTCTTTTTTTCTTTTGGCTTTTTTTAAGATTAAAGAAAGAAAAGACTGGCACTGTGTAAAAATTTGTTTGAACACTATGCAGATAGTCCCTAAGAGAGATTTGAACCTGTTTTCATTCTTGATCTCATCTAGCCTAGGGAAGAATCCTTCCTGTGCCTGATAAGGAGCAGCCCCTCCTCTTAACAGATTTTGAAGTTATTTACTTCAGAGAGCTTCAGAGAGGCACAGGGGCCACATTTGATGAGGCTGGAGAATTTATTTTATTTCTGATTCTCCAAGAAAGATGTAAGCAATCTGCCAGGCTGCTGCACATGACACCAACACCACAGGGTGAGAGCCTTCTGGCTTTCCTAACTTGGACTTTTTCGTGAGCAGTTGTCTCAGGGTACTCTCGTGTGAGATTTTCTATTCTGTTAATATAGTAAGGATTATGTAGATGGCTGCCTTCTTGGAGCTCACCTGTCCAAACCTGTACAGAGCTGGCTTGAGGTCTGGCGTGAGTCTGTGAAAGCAGCTTTGCTGCAGATTGGTTTGCAGTGGTTCTGTTAGTGCTCTTCAGTATTTCCTCAGCAGTAGAAAAAGCACATTTTATGCTGCATGCTTTGTGTATGCAGTCCACATGATTTATGACTGAAGTTGGTGCCTTGGATAGGAAGTAAAAGCAAAGGTAAAGTTTCCTATTGCACAAATTACAACAAACTGAAACTTCTAGTAGATATTATATGGAACAGATAAATCGCAGAAGATGATACACAAAAATCTCCAACTCAGTAGTAGGAAAATTATTATATTGTACTCAAGGCTATTTTCCCTGAGAATTAAATAAAATGGAAGCTAAGAAAGGTTTGGGACATTGCTCTGATTAGTCCTTTTGTGCAGAAGTTTATGATCACATTGATGTCTTTCTACCCTGGATGTTGAATGCATGCAAGAGTGTTGGCACACAAAAGTTGTTGTCATTAAAGTTAGATTTCTTAATGCTATTGAGGCAGAGAGAGCATTGCCTCTAGAAAGACCTGTTAGGACTAATTTAATCCAGAAGCTAAGCTTTTGATTCAACTTAATTTATTAAGGAATTGATTTTAATGTGAGTTTAATCATAGATCAGCTTTAAATCGGTTTAAATGTGTTCACAGTGAGACTTTGCATTGGCCTAAATATAATTGATTAATGTTTTAATTAGATCGCTGCAAATTTGGATGTAGATAAGGTCTCTATATTTTCCCTCAGTGAAACTGTAGTACATTCCTCCATCTTCTGGGGTGAAAGTCTAGCTGTAACGAATCAATGACAAAGCATTTTATTTTCACAGGGCCTGAATTTTACCTTAGTTCTGTGCTGGGCCTTCAGTTCTTATCCTATAGTAAGTAAAGCCCTGGATACCAGAAAATTGATATAATCAATTTTCTGGGTGTGATTTTATCCAAAACAGTAACACACAGAAACCACTAGTAAGTTTAAAAAATGTAGTGGGGGAAGGGAGTTTTACTTGATTTATCATGTCTTTATTCTTTTTGCTAGCAGGCTGTTCAGAATTTATGTGGAATTTATTCTCCAACTCCTTTTTGGCTAAAATTTACCATATAAATGCTGTTCTGCTGATGGAGCCTCTGGATTGGGGAATAGGCTTGGCAAATGATACACGTTGCTTACTGCCCTTCATATATTTGAGCTGGTCCACAAGGTTCACTGGTGGCTTCTACATAAGGAATATCATTGTTCTACAATAAAATCTGTAATTCCTCCTTGACAGTAGCTACTGGTGGCCACTATCACAGGGGTTGGAGTGTTACTTAATTACCAACTGTTTCTTGCATGTTTTAGTCTTTTTCAAGTACTCATAATTTTTGAGGCCGTTGAGAGATCTTGAGGAAAGGCTGAACTGGCAGCATGGACTGCGTTGTTGTGGACAGAAGCCCCAGGCTGGACTTGATGGCCTGGAGATCTGTGTCACAGTTTTTCTGTGTTTGTGTGAAGGTTCCACTTCTATTTGGATCACTTCCTACCATTCACACGCATTTCTCAGTATGGAATTCCAGCACCTCCTGGTGCTGGCATATACTTTAAAAAGCCCTATAATTTTCTCAATATAATTTTTTAACTTTTACTTAGAGTCCAAAACCATTTCAGAGTGCATAATTTGTCTTGTCCCTCCTCGAGTGATGGCTGCACTATGGCATGTATCTGCACTTTACTTATCATGTGGTTATGGATTTTTTGGAGGTTGGCCTTTAAAAGGATGTCTAATCTTGTATAATAATTTAGCTAATGGGGAGATTTCCAATTATGTATTTTTGCAAGCTGTTCCCAATTGCAAGTATTTCGCAGCATTTGTAAGAATTCTGTTCAAGTTCTCATTTGTCTGAAGATAGCATGAACATTTTCAAACAGTTGTGGCATAAATGCTTCCTTTTCACTGCAGTTTCCATTTCTGATTTGCCACAGCTGCAGAGTATAAATTGGAGTTCAAGTATGTTGGAAGTAAATTATATTGAAGGGCACCTGATGAAATCTCTCTGCCTACTGTGCAAGTCCATAATGTTAAATGCCATGTTTAAATTTTTGCTGAGCTGGGTTTGAGTTCATGATTTTTTTTCCAATGCCCAGGTGTATCCAGTTCCCTGACTCCTGAAATGTGGCAAATGGCTTTCTGTCTCATTGGCTAAAGAGTTTGCACTCCTCCTGATAACAAAAACAAACAAACAAACAAAGAACCCACAAAAAACTCAAAACAAAATTTAAAAAAAATTTAAAGGAAAAAAAATTTCCAACAGGTTCTTCCAAGCGATGGCCACTTTGTCAGCTTCAGTGACCTGGACTAGTTGTGCTGTGTCCCTGGGGAAAAACACATCCTTTTGCTTTGGGTGTGTCGCTTCTGGAATTGTCAGACCTCATGATTTTTCCTTTAGTGTGCAGGTACAAAAGCAGTCATATTTCCAATTGAGTAGAGGGCAGGGAACATTGAATTTTCAGTTGTTATATAGCTGGGGTGGGTCTGGCACGTCATCTGCTCTATCTGTGATCAACACCAGAAGAAAATTATTTGAAAATCCTTGAGATTGCAGTGGAAGAACTACTGTTGCTTTCCAGCCTGTGCAGTCTTCTAGTACACAGATGTTTTTGTAGGCCTATATCTTTCTACAGCCTGTGCTGAACACCCACACAAGTCCTAGAAAGGGAGTATTGCTAGGAGAGCTGACCACAAAGAATTTAAATGAGAGGAGGGGAAGGAAAGTGACGAATGAGGAACCATACCCACAGTGTTAAGTTTGACTTGTGCTTAAGCAAATCAATGTCTTGAAAGTTTCAAAATTCTTCACACTGCTGTAAATATTTTATGCAGCCAGTAATGCAACAACTTCTTCATTTTGATGGTCCAATTAATCTTGGTTTCCCCAAATTCATTTCTGTGATTTTATTTTCTTTCTGTTCATGTCAAGCAAGCCAGCAGACAGGTTTCAGCTTAGGTTTTCCACCTTCCCACCCCAAAACTTCAATATAGATGAGTGGTTCTTTGTGTAGAGGAACAAGGGCGGACAAATGAACCTCCTAAACTTCCAGTTGTGTCTTGGGATATCCAGACGTTTTCTCATTAATTTGTGAAAAGTGCTGGCCTCTGTGTGAACTTAGTGAGAGGGAGATTGTTTTGGTCTTTGGGGAGTCAATTGTTTTGGGGAATTCCATTTTGTTTCTTCCTGTATGCTAATTATTCATTCCAGTGGTTATATCCCTAAACTCAGATTAGTCATGTGTCCTTATTAGTGGTGGCAGTGACTAGCTCTGTGAACCCATACAGGAGAAGTTGGTTAGTGGTGACCTATTAAGGTAACCTTCATTCCACATTCTGGGTATTGCCTTCTGACCACCATTTCCATGTATTTCACCTGTCTTGGCACTCCCTACTCCCTGTATTTTCTCATTTTTTAGTAAGATATCCTTGTGGACAGCAGGTCCTTCTGACTTTCTTGTTCAACATGGAAAACTATTTTAATACTGGGAAAGCTTATGTGCATACAGTGGCCATAATATTGTCTGATGTTATTGAAATTCTGCTTGATGCTGGGTGTTTCTCCTATACATATATGATTGAGCTCTCACTGTTGGAGTAGGGACAATGTGCCTTACTCAATGAGAAAGACCTCTGACCAGGGATTTAAAAGTGTGCTGGCAGTGTTGCTGGATGTGTATTGTTACTACTTCTCTTAAGTCTTCCACAGCCTCAGGAGGAGGAGGAGGATTTTTAGACATGTGAAAGCCTGCCATGGGTAGATTTACACTGGGCAATTTATTGGCTGAGTCATGGTACACTTTGGGAAGTGGAACTACTGCAGAATCAGAAAATGCTGCAAAGCCAAGAGAACAGTGTAAGCCAGAAGCAAAAATGGGTGACTAGGATCAGAAGAAAGCAATGACTCATGTGACGGAGCGAAGGGAGGCAAGCACATCCGATGATCAGCAAGTCTCAAATTTATTGATCCGGCTTACATGCTTTTATAGTAGTGTTAATTAAGCTCATACATATTGCAAAAGCTAAGCTCATCATTAGCTACAGATTAAATGTCAACTCCTTTTTTGTAGCTACATTCTCAAGATGCTTTGTAGTTTTCTGTCGAGACTAGTACCTGTTTATACATCTTGCTGTTGTTGTCTTACTACCTGCTCAAGAGCACAGTGTTGTTGTTTTCTAGTTACTCGCTCAAGATCACGGCGTTGTTGTTTTCTCGTAAAGAAAAGGCTGAGAACTTACTGCTTACAGCTGCATTTTTACTGCTTAACCAGTTGTATATGATCATAGCCTTTTCCCTCAAGCCACGTCTGCACAAAACTCTCCACACTCATGTCCTTTGCATGTGAGAATCCCAGCTTTGCTGGAACAGTGTGAAGAGAAAGAGCATGGTGGACAAATGCTGAAAGGGTGGAGAAGCAGCTGGAGGCCTGAGATAAAAACATGAGTTACAAAGTATAGTGCGTAGGATTTGCAAAGCTTACAGGATTTGACACACAGAAATCTCTGTGTTTTCTGGTGATGTCAAAACAGGAGTAGACCAGAGAAAATGAAATGTGAGAGGGAGAGGAGGAGATGGCCACAGCAGTTTTGAGACCCTGAAGCCTGAGAGGCTAAAGCTCTAAGGAAGCTATTTTTAAAAAGTAAATTCTACCAAAAAGAGGGAAAAAAAAAGGACTTGCCAAAGAACTGGATTTTCATCATTAATGCAGAAAAATAGCTTCTGAATTTATACCATTTGTTTGGTTTTTCTTCCCAACATTATCTTAGGGCATACCATTGTAGCTACACAAGTACCATAGCGGAGTCCCAAAGTTTAAATTTTCCATGCTCCTCAGTCCAGTGGTCTGCTGAACCTTACAGCTCTGGCCATAAAGTGAAGGCTGAGACCCAGACAAGTTAACAGTGTAGTTGCAGCCTTTGCTTTTATGTGGTTCTATCAGCTGCACTGCCCTCTGTTTAATGAGTCACTGAATGACTTTTTTTCAAGAAAAAGTAGAAATTAGTGCTTAACATTCTTACACTGGAGAGCAAACAAGAGAAGAGATATATGTATGGTATGGCAAACTGCCACATCATTCCTTCTTTCATGTCACTTCAAGGCACAGAACCTGAGTCAAACTTTTTTTAAATTTGCAGTCCTGAAATTCAGCTCCTAAATTGAAAGTGGCTTCAGGTGAAAAAAAAATCAAAAAATACCAAGTACCTGCAAATCCCCTTGAAGTCCCCTTGATTCCTTGGACTTCAAGGGACTTACCCTGCCCAGCGTTCCTGTGTTTGGCTTACTTTAATTTTAGTGTTCAAGTAAATATTCTGGAGTCCCCGTTTATGCACTTAGGTATGTAAAATATGGACCTGCGGATTCTTCCATGAACTTTACAAGCTGTTTTCACTGAATTACTTTTTGGATATCAACTATATTTGTTTTACACTGTCCCACATTTTCAGTCTGTGTGATCAGGTGTTTGTATTGACAGTGTCTAACAGGATCGTCAAAGCTTACCAGGGATGCAGCCAGTTGGAGTAGCTGAAGCACTGAGAATCAGAGGAGAGAGTATTTAATGTGATCAGGCAGCGTGTTCCTGCAGACACGATCATAAGTAAATAAATTAGGTGTTGACCTTTAAATCTTAATCTTTAGGTTAGACACTTGCTCACACCCAGCTTCCCTTGCAAAACCTACATTTTGCTTTGAACACAATTCTCTGTCTCTGAGGAGGCCTAAGTTCAGAAACTGATATCTTGAGTGTCTGCAGGAGAATGAACAGCCTGTCATTATCATGTTACACTGAATAAATGGATGCTCTCAGGCTTTCCTCCTGGACACAATACTTCTAGACGTGCTGCTTTGTCACTACCATCCTTTTTCATTCTACTGGAGATGCTTTTTGCTTGTTGAGTGGAAGGAGGGGGTGGGGGCAGGAGAGAGACCTACTCTTTGTGCATAGTAATTCTTCCATGTGCCCGTTTTCAGTGTCCTGTTTAAAATCCTGCCTTCCCGAGGCCATGTTATGAATTGGCCCATGGTACTCTCATTGGCAGGGTTTACTGGGCTTGTGACAGAGAGAATGCAGAGAAGATTTACGCAAGCTCCCAGAGCAGCTTCATGGCTAGGGATAAATATCCATGAACACTGGCATGACACAGCATGCGCTTGAAAGCATCTCATGCCAAATAACAGATATGTTTGGTAGAGATCTGTGGGTTTGTTGGTGCAGCATTACTTTGACAGGACCAAGTGAGACTTCAGTACCATCATACCTAAACCTGGTTGTCAGATTAGCAGCTGCCTTTGTGACTGGCTTTTGGGAGTAGTTACTTTGATTTATAGAGGCATTTGCTGCTTCCATGCTGTTCCAGCGCTTAAAGAGCACGGCCATAGCGCTATTTCTCTCTATTTCTCTTATTTCTTGGCTCCTGACCATGTTGCTAGCCATTCCTTTGGTACTCACCTTTATTTTGGCTTTTGCAATACCAGAAATTTCTGTAAAGATTTCATTTTAGCATCACTAGAAAGAATTATATTCTGTGGATGTTGATTTTATGTGTAGTTCAAGATAAATGTCAGGTTTGCATTTTTCTTTTTGCTCTTGTCTGTGCAGACACAAGTATACAAATATCAAGACCCAGACCTGAAATGCATCTGACAGTATTTTCAAAATAATTCAGAATTTCCCATTAAGTAGCCAAATCATTTGTTTGGATTTTCACTGAACACGAGTCCTTCAGCTGGTGTTCAGTTACTCTGGTATTTTGGAGAGCTGGGTGTTCTATCATTTCGCACAGGGTTTTGTCTTGTAGGTAATCTGCACAGAGACTTCCTGCAGAGATGTTTGCAGGAAATAGTCCAATTTTGAAAAGTGTTTGGAATTCAAATGTTGCCTGAGAGAATTATAGGAGAATTAAAACCAAGAGAAGCAACACAAATTTTTGTGGGTTTTAATTATTTATTTGTTTGTGGATTTTCATTGCTGTGTGGCTTGGTGGTTTTATTTATTTGTTTGGTTAGGGTTTGGGAGGCTTTGCAGTGAGGCTTTTTGTCTGAGCAGGAGCAGTGTGCATTTTAAAGTACAGCTTATATGTTTAGAAGACCTGGTCTGCTGATGGTAAGTCTGACCTTGATTATAATCTCATATGCAAGGGGAGAAGGCTTTTGGAAATAATGTAATTTGTCCTGCATTACTTCCCTGCCATGAGCATTATACAGGGGGGGAAAAAAAAAGAAAATTAAAAAAACAGAAAAGAAAAAAAGACAGTAAGTCTGAGGCCAAAGCAATGGATGTTATTGCTTTGGCTTCTATTACCCCTCACCAAGCTGTTTGTCACAATTCTGTGCAGCAAACTCTGCACATGTGCCTACTGGCAAGCATGCCTAATACATTCCTGTGCTCAGGCTCGCAAAAGGCTTTGCGCCTTCCTAGGGAAAGAAAAGACAGGGAAATAAAAACAACCACTCATGGAATTTCAGCTGAGTGTGGTTGTGTGATAATATTTTGCAGGTTTCCTGTTTAATTTGTTCAATGTGTTGAGCTTCCATGCAGATTAACTATACAATCAAGCACTGAAAGTGAGGAGATTGATGTTCTTTGCCAAACTCGCAAGTCCAGGGAGAAGAAGTTATCTGCACGCATACATTATCAGTGAGTCTTTTGCAGAGAGAATATGGAAATTTGTGTTCCTTATCGGCAATGATATTATGCAGCCAGCAGACATGGGTTTCGAAAAAAATTGCTAACAAAATGACGGCTATTCAAGCCATGTTAATAAGGAGAGATCTAACACCTTGCTTGCTTTTGCCTGTTAAACCCTTCCAACTGTGTGTGGCTTTGCTGACACAACTGCTCCACTGCTTTGTGTTCTCTCGCTGTTATCACCCTTGCTGCTTTCTTAGAAAGTCTGTCAAAGCAGGGGAGGTCCATGGGTCACAGAGAGACATCCTGACTGGGTAGTGTGAGAAGCCTGGGTGCCTTTCTGTGTGCCTAATTGACTCTTAAATGTGAGGCCCTACTACATTTTGGCACAAGGAATACAGATAAAGTAGATGCCCCACCAGATCTTTAATTCAAGCAGTTCCTCTTTCTGGGTACTTCCACACTTAGTTTATGCAGTTTCTCTTCAGGATTTGTCTGTTCTTGTTTGCTCCTTTGTCATTCTGTGATGGATGGCATGTGTAACACCTCTGCTGGTGCCATACCAGAGCTGTTCACAAGGGCACTGCTCAAATAGTGACCTGTAGGAAATGCTGTGAGGCTCCCTTCCATTTTCATTTTAACTGAGTCCTTGTGTCCCCGATGGCACTTCAACATGTAGGAAATGCAGAAAGTGTTTTTGTCGCCCTTCCTGCCTCATTCCTGCCTGCCATGGGCAGTCTCACACAATGGGCAGAAACCTCGCTGGCGGCAGGAGCGGTCCTGCTGCGTGACAGGCACAGCAGGGAGAAGAGGAAGGGAGCCAAGCTGGCAGGAGATGCTGAGGGGACAAAGAGGGAAGGGGTGAAGAGGCAAGGGGAGGGTGGTATCAGGAAGAGCAATGTCTAGTTATAATTATAAGCATTTTTGTCTCTTCTAAAAGCATTTTTGCCCTGCAGACAAAGTTCTGTCTTGCCAGCACCATAGAATTGGCACAGACTGTGATGAAACTCAGCTACCTCTTGCAACAGTTGAAGCTGTAGCTGATCTTGATCCAAGCGTACAATGCTGTAGTTTTATCAGCACAAGCTTTCTCATATGCCTGGCAGGTCTGATTAACTTTTACAAAACTGTAACTGAAAGGAAACAAACATCGTGTAAATGAAAAGAATAAAAAAAAATACTCCAAGAAACAATCTCTTTTCTGTCATGTCTGTGAACAGCTTTTACAATTTTCCCTGGAGAGCCTGCATGCTTGGACAGCGAGTTACTGTGAATTAGTGAGGGTCACTGCCATTGATTAAATCCTCTTTTATGTTTCCCGGTAACTCCTGAATTATGGCAAGAGTTGAGCATATTAATTTAACGCTTTTCTTTTTTTTCACTGACAGCTCTGATGGAGGAAAAAATCTGCAAGTCATTTTGAGCAGATAATACTGAATTAAAATAAAAATCAGGAACAAAATGGCATCTATCTTTTATTCCCAGTTTCACATTGCTATGTTGGAGGAACAGGCAATAACTAGTTGAAGTCCTTAGCACAAAAATTTTCATCCTTGCAGTTGTGGTGATGCTTTTAATTTATGCAAGATACAGACTAGGACTATTACAAGTGAAAGATGGTAAAATAAGGAATAATGCCTTTGTATTTCAAACCTCTGCATCTCTGCATCTTTTCTTACATAGTGACAAAAGACTATAAATTTAACTCTTCAATGACAGAATGAAGCTATTAGCACAAGCCTCAATAGTAAGGCTCTTACTTAATGCTAATTGTTTTTCTTGGAAATTTTAAACATTATAACATTATTAACCTAAAATTTTATGTTCAGACAATATTTACATGTGTTCTTATATAAATGTATATATATATAAACACACACTTATAAAAGTGTATGTATTTATTTAAACATATTGGTTTCAGGATGGTGTGTGGGCACTTGTTTTTCTGAAATCAAAAGTTGTTTTCATAGCGTTTTGAGAACACACTGAAATTTCCAAAATTATTCAGGACAGTGGGAGAAAATGGAAACCAACATATGAGAAGATTTTCTTGTCATGAAATGCTGGGCCTTTACCTGATCCATCCCAGTGGAACCCTGACAGATGTGCCTGCCCTGTGTGTACCACATCCTTGGATGCCATTGCTAGAGAAGTCTCTCTCTCAGACATTTTGTTGATGTCTAGAACACCTTCTGCCAGAAATTTGTTGTCCGCACCAGCAGAGGTGCATGGACAAAGTTGTCACCTTCCTGTTAATCAGGATTTTTTTAATTATGGAACACTTGTCCATTTTCTGTCCTCTGCTGGTGTCACAGCAGGTATCACCTCATGTGGTCAGTCACTGCAGACCACATTTTCCCAAACACCACCGTTTATGCTGCTCTGGGCTCAGTTCCAGGAAATTAAAAGTTTCCCTCTGCTTTCCTGGGGTGAGAAAGGCTGCCTTACATGTGGGATAGGCCATGCTGCTGCCTTCAGCAGTCACCCACTTATTGGACATGTGCATATCAGTCCTTTATTTGGGCTTCTCATAATTATGATTATGATGGTGCTACTTGTTTTTTGTCTTACTGGAATAATAATTAGGGGCAACTGATGTCAGTAAGTGTCCGCAAATATACAAGGAGCAGATACCAAAACATAGTCAAGAGTGTCCAGTTTCTTCAGATATTTTCTTGCACAGGGCTCTGTTGGAGACCCTTTGGTGTCTCTTTAAGTCTGCATGTTATGGAGAATTATTTGACCACAGTGGCCATTTGTGTCCTTGAACAATATTACAGGTGTTCAAGGCACAAAATGCCCTGCTGCTGTAGGCACTGCATGGCCATAGTGACTCCCTGGAGGCTCAGGCAGGGCGCAGCTGAGCAAGGGTGGACTTAGGGGCTATCACCCACCAGCTGACCAGCTGCAGTACTCCATATTAGCCCTCCCCAGTTGTGTAGTAAAGGTGTTATGTTAAGCCTCAGGGAAAGCAAGCTCAGGTACAGGTGTTTTACCTATGCACTGGAGCACAGTAGTGGCTGATTTACAGCTAATACACAGGGGTCAGATGAAGGGTAGCATCTCACAGAAGGACTGCATCTTCTTGTGAAGCCTTTCCTCAAAGACCAGTAGCCATGTGGAATTTCAGAGGTCTATAACTTAGAAAGTCTGAAATGGCTGGAGGTTTACACATAGAAGAAACGTTATTGCTATGACACGGTAGAAATTGAGATGCTTCAGCTGGAACCCTACAGTGTGTTGGCTGAGCCTTTTCAATGTAGTGTCCCCTTCTGGGTCCAAAATACCCTTAATTGATATTGATTCTGTTGATGGGCTTCCAGGCCTGTTGTCTTTTGCCTCAGGGAAAGGATATGACCAAGCTGAGGTTTGAGGTAGGCGTATAATGTGGGTTGTAATGTTTGGCTGGGACAAAAGCCTTTCCCTGACATGAGGGAGGCTGTAGAGCTTATATTTATGCTTTTAACTGCCTGTCAGATCAGTTGCACCTGGAGCCTTTGGGTAGTCCCTAACTCATAGCAATTGAAATTAGTAAAGCAGCAAGGTATGCTCCCTTTGCCTTTCTGTGTTACCAGTCAGAGGTGCCTGCCACAGTGTGCTGTCTTGTGCCTAGGTGCACACAATCAAATAATGCTGTTAGTGCTCCATGCCATATTCAGAACCAGCACTTTGGTTCTCACTGTGGCTTGTGAGTTGTAAGACTGTCATAGGAGATCTCCAAAGCATCAAAGTGGGCTGTCATTAAATGTGCCCTTATGCTTTAAGGACAATACAGATCCTTGTTTTTCAGGGGTTTTTGCTGAAGTGTTGGCAGTCTGGTTGGGGTTTCACTGTCCATGGTTTGCCTAGCTCAACTTGAGTAAGCGTTTTCCCTTTTGAGGATGGCTTAATCACCACCACATTCTTTTATTTCTTTAGCGGTGCCCCTCAAATTGAAGGAAATGAAAAACCAAGAGGCTGCTGTGGGTCAGAAGCTAGTGCTAAGGTGTGAAACCACTTCAGAGTATCCTGCGCTCAGATTCAAATGGTTAAAGAATGGGAAGGAAATAACCAAAAAAAACAGACCGGAAAATATCAAGATCCCAAAAAAACAAAAGTAAGTACAAAATAATATCTTTCAAGTGGGGCTGGGAGGGCTGGGAAGTGATGTTCACCAGAACGTAAGCACTGAGGTTGTTAAATGCAGTAACACAAAGCTGAAAGCTATGAGTTACAGAGGAAGAAAATCTAAGAAAACAGAAACCAATATTATTGTTCCTGAAAGTATGAATGAAGTGTGAATGTGATGTAAAATTAATTTTCCCTTCTCAATTTCAGTTGTTTTCTGATAGCCAAAGGCTGCGATTTCAACTGGTAAACCTTGGAGACAGGCCATTTTTAAACTGCTAACAAGAATAGAGATACTTTTTTTTTATTGCTTAAAATCAAACGCTTAAATTCATCAAAGGACCACAGATTTTGAAATATTTTAGTGATTTTTTTTTTCCAGCAGTTTAATCCTTTAGAACGGTTGAATGCTGTCCTCATTAGCTCTGAATGTCCTTGCAAGCATGCAGTAGTCCTTTACCAGAGGCATTCCTGCACTTGCAGAACAAGGCACTGGTGTAGATGTCAGCCAAATAGCAAAGCAGGCTAATCCTATCTGCCTGTGTGGTGGTAAGTTCTCCCCACATGTGACTGATGACCAGCGCTGGAAGATAGACTGGTGGCTTGTTTCTGCAGGGGAAAACTACACAGTGCTTTTACTGCATTGAGGCAGGAGAAGGTTTTGCTGTTTTGTCTTGCCTTGTTGTTTGCATTAGAAAGTTGTAATTGTCACCAGCTATGAAAATCTGTTTGAACACAGTCTTTTGACTCTCACTTCTGCTCTCAGTAGGCCCGGCAGCTCTCTGGTGCACCATGCCATGCCTTCCCTTCATTCAAGTCACAGAAATTTTGAAATGCAAGAGGTTTTTCTTTCAAAGGTGTTCAGTGCCCCCATACTTTGTGTCAGGGCTCACTTCACTAGATGAAACAAGCCATAAACAAATAGATATTTGACTATTTAGAGTTATTCCGGTTAAAATTCTGAAGTCCTACCCTCCTTGGCAGTTTCTTAAACCCCAGCCTGGGGCACAAGATGAAATATGAAGAGGGACAGAGCGGTACCACCACAGCCCCCATGCCACAGTTGCACAGATGTCAAGAAGGAACCTGTGATGTCTCCTTTCAGCATTTGCAAAATGGAGCTGTTCCAGGTGGCAGATAGCCTGGCAAATTGTCTGGACTCATTTGCAGAGCCATATGTCTCCGTCAGAGTTGTATTTTCAGTCTATTCTGTAAAGAAAATGTTCAGATCAGAGCCTAGCCCTCAGCTTTCCCAGCAACCTGGTGCTGCCTGTGAGGGGCAATCAGTATTTCCTCCACTTGCATTTTGGCTGATGCTGATTGACCACACTCACTGGGGCCAGGATTTTACCTTGTGGGGCTGACCATCACCAGTTCAGCATTGAATCAAGGAAGTGCCTTTTGCCAGATCCCTTCTTTGTGGTTTTTTTGCCACAGAAATCTTTGAGGAGCTGTCAGAAGGGAAACTGATAGCCATTGATTTGATATTGATGCATGTGGAAGTGTGAGACTCTTTTTCAGCTTGATGTGCCAAAAAGTGTTTAAACTTCCCCAAAAGATACATAATGAAAAAGATTAAAACTGTGCCTTTTTCTGGAAGATAGAAATACAAAGTCATTTTCACTCACCGTAAGTGGAGAGGGTTTGACCTGTATTTCACGTTTGTGTCTCCCCAGTCACAATGATACCGTGCACTGTGTGGAGTTTCTCTCTTGTGTTTTAGAAATGTCACTGTGGAATGGTGAAGCACTTCTAGTTAGAGACATGAAAGTCACTAGATGTAGAGTACAGAAAAGGAAACTACAAGGCATGTCTGCTGACATCTGAAGGATATTCTTTGCCTTCCTACTTTGACATTTTAGTTTGAGGATGCGTCACTGCTTTGCCATTTCTTCTTTTGCTGTTCATGTGTGCATCTGGGACTGAGTAGAAGTGAACACCTTAAGAGCAAGTAGATTTTATTTTGATAAAAGGTGTTGTAAAGCTAAAAAAGAGGTGGGGGAAATGCAGTGTAAATGAACACATAAAAGACACGCACATTTCAGTAAGCAAAACCACGTTTAGAAGATCCCATTGCAAATTAGAGCAGTATCAGAGATCAAGGAGTTTTTTCCCCACTTATGTTCTGGGGTTTTTTTTCATGATAGCCCGCTGATAAGTGTTTGTCATGTTCATATGCTTCTGTATTGTTACACAAGCATTTTAGTGTGAATTTTTTACTATTACCAAGGTTGAGGACCATCAGCTGCGAAGGTTAGAGTAGTTGATAAGCTGTCTAGGATTAATGTTTGTTTTAAAGTTCAAATGTCTACATAAAAAGTAGGCTATGTTTCTGAAGAACCGTTAGCATGCAGAATACCACAGCCTTACTGGCACCTTCAATCCAAACACTTGAAAATAACACTTTCTAACACATTTGTAAAAAGCTCACAAAGTTTATTTCTGCGTATTATTATTCATTGGCCACTGATTTCTATCAATTTGCAAGAAATCACCCTTCCTTTTGTGTGATGGCAGAATAAAACATGTTTATTGTTGGAATAAATTAAAGGTCTTTTATTTGGCTGTGTAGCCAGAGCTAAAGATAAATAGCTTTATGTTTTTTAACAAACTTCAAAATAGCTGGTAGTATGATGAAGTATCTATCTCAGAAATTGGAAATGAAGACCTTAGCTTTACACCTGAAGTAGTCAAGGAAAGGATAATACAGCAGCTTGGTGTTTTGGGCACAATAGCCAGTGTGAATAGTACTGGATCAAAGGATTTGCTAAAGCGGAGCACATGCTGACTTTTTTAGTGTTTTGAGAGTTTAGAAGACCCTGTGGCAATGCAGGCTTCCTCAAAGCCTAAAGCCTCCAAAGACTCCTTTGCATGTCAAATGACTTCACTTCTCTAAGCTCCCTTGGATAGTTTCAGGGGGTTGATTCAGAGGATGCAGAGCCCCAAGATGTGATGGCCTCACCTGGACTACTGCATCCTGCTCTGGGACCCCCAGTGCAAGACAGACATGGATCTGTTGGAGTGAGCCCAGAGAAGAGCAGTTGACCACGGGGCTGGAGCACCTCTCCTGTGAAAGACAGGCTGAGAGACTGGGAACTGTTCACCCTGGAGAAGAAGAGGCTTTGGGAAGACCTTTACAGCACCTTTCACTGCCTAAAGGGGGCTGCAAGGAGGCTGGAGAAGGAATTTTTATGGTGGAGTGGAGTAACATGACAAGGGGGAGTCCCTGTGAACTGAAGGAGGGTAGTTTTAGGTTAGATATTACGAAGACATTTTTTACTGTGACTGTGGGAAGGCGCTGACACATTGCACAGAAAGGTGGTGGATTCCAAATCCTTGGAAGCTTTCTGAGTAACCTGGTCCAGTGAAAGGTATCCCTGTCCATGGAAAGTGGGTTGGGGCTATATGATCTTTAAAGACTCTTCTAACCCAAGCTACTCTGACTTTATACTTCTATGACAGTATGGCAGGTGAATCACACTAAATGGCTATATTTGTTCTCATTACACTGGAGAGTCAAGAGAAATTGAATGACTTTAAATTTTAATGTAATGCATTTAAAGCACTCACTTTTACCTCAGATTTGTCAGAGTAAGAGCATGCAGTCAGTGAGTTTCTACTGATGATTGCTGATGATTGATGAGGCCATGATTGGTTCATTTGTGTGTCCAGGCTCTAAGCCATTTCTTTGTGACAGTAGACATTCAAAAAAAAGCAGGTCTCAGACGAAGCATTTCACCTACTAGCTAATTCTCCCATGGCTGTCTTCTCACTGTGATAGCATTTCATTTTCCTTCTCTGATTTCAAATGCAGGTGAGTCTTGTATATTATTGGTTTGGGCAGTGTGCTGTATGAGTCAGGCGCTCTTCATTACATGTAGAGAGACTCC
Source organism: Melozone crissalis (assembly GCF_028551555.1). NCBI lineage: Eukaryota > Metazoa > Chordata > Aves > Passeriformes > Passerellidae > Melozone > Melozone crissalis. The sequence continues at coordinate 29,856,685 of NW_026535783.1, read as the reverse complement.
CTTATCAGGTTTGGGCTCTTTTTGTAGCAGGGACAAGGTGTTTGCCACTTCTAGATGATGGCTTTGGGTGCAGCAGTGCACAAGGAAACTTCGTGTATAAGTGCCCCGTACCTTGAGGTTTTGGTACCAAGCTTAGCCTGGATCTTTCCCTGCAGACAGGCAATTCTGAATGACAGATGGAGACTGGAAGCAAAATGAATTCAAGCAACCAGATAAGGTCGGCCGTGTTTCTTTCCCCTTCATGTAGAATACAGCCTCAGCAGTGTCACAGTGGCAATGAGCTCAAGATTCAGCAGAAGCAAATCTTACAGGGAGTGGCATTTTTTTGAAGTAGCATAGTACAGTTTGAGAAAAGGACAAGCCTCTGAAAATAAAATTCCTTATCAGGGGCTTTAAGTCAGTACTGTTGGAGTACTGCATTGCTAGGAAACTGCTTCATTTACAGCCATTAATGAATCATCTTCTGCTCTGACTGTTTTGAATTCTGTCCCAATACCTCTTAATGATATTTTTAAGGCTATAAATATTCATATTATTTCTCCTGCTCTCAGACACAAAACTCCGTACAGGGCTTTTTCCTAAAACCAAGAGTAAATTTGGCTTTTTGGAAATGGATTTTTAAGAAATGTTGATGCTTCACCTATTTTAATATGAATAAAATCATAAAAGGAAGACACAATTCCTTGTATTCTCCCATATGTATCAAGGAAAACAAAAACAATAAAAATAAATGTGCAGGGAAAAGAGTTTCTTCATAAAGCCAAGCAGGCCCCAAAAGTGTTTTGCATCAATATTAATGTATGGAGAGGACTGCAGCAAGTATACAATGGGTGCCCACATTAAAGTGAAGTAGCTGCAGCTGTGCTTCCTTCCTTTTCACTGGGTTACAGCAAATTCTTAAAATCACTAAGCCTGTTTACATTGCCACTTGAAGCTTCCTAAGGTTATAACTTGCTCTCCATCTAGACAAGTGTCTGCAATTATGGTTGCGAGATAACCTGTTGCAATATAGGAAATAGCACATGTCCACACAAGCTGTTAGGTGGTGTAGAACACCACACCATGTTCTGGTCAGGCCCTCAACAGGCTGTGTTGAAGGTGAATTGCTGGCAGGAAAATTAAAAAGCAGGCCACTTTTACTCTTGTATAAGCATAGCTGTTAGTCAATGACGCCAGCAATTTATTTACAGACGTGAACAGGACGGGGCTGCTGGGAGAGTGTCTCAAGCTGTTTATTTTTCAGCATCAGTCTCCTTACATAGTTATGACAAGGGAAAGATGCTAACAGCTCACAATCCAGGCAGCAGGCCGGAAAACTTAATGTTACAACGTACTTTGTAACCTTCTAGACCAATCACACAAAGCAAAAGCATATTGACAGTAATTCTATCCAATCACCATAAGCACACGTAGTTATGGTGAAAACTTTGGTTAAAACAATGCTTGCTTATTTCAAATACAATACCCGTTTATAAGAGACAACGCACAGAGCTCCATTCATAAGCTTAACCTTCCTAATATCTTGCTAGACAAACTTTCTGCAACTTAGAAAGCTAGACAAGCACTAATACATAGCTTTATTGTTCTATTTGCCCATGTCTTTTCTACAGCTTAAATAATTTTTCTGCTGATTTATCTCATGACTGTTGCTTTTAGCTCCACTGACAATTCTGCTGCATCTGAGGTCTGCCTTCTGCAGTTTTCCTAAAACCCTCTGAATTTTATGGATTCCCACAATTCCCCCTCTCTGTTCACCCAAAAAGAAACCTTCATAATCGTGTCATTTATTACTTGTGTTTCATAGCCTTACTATAATATTTTTGCTTATTATCTGCTTAAAGCCTGTTCTTGCTGACACTAAGCATTGCTATATTACAGCACAGCAGTTTAATGCTGTGAAGGTCCAGTCAGTGGAAAGGGCATAAATCACACCTGACAATAGTTACAAGTCATTGTTCAAAAAACTCTTGTTGATTCCAGGGTCTTAACTCAAAACCTTCCTCCATTTCTGTACCTACATCCACCATCTCTGTGAGATTTGAGCACTTTCTGTGAATCCACTTCCTACTTCTCTCTCTTGTATGATAAATCTTCTTTGACCATTTTGTTCATCATTCATCGCACACACTGAAGTATGCAGGGTATTACTATTAATATCACTACGAAAACACCCAATACATAGAGACCTATCTTGCAAAGTTCCCTTAGCCAAGGTTCAAAGCTCCATTCCTGGAACAAAACATCTAACCAGGACCCACCATCTTCTTTAATTTGGGCTGTCAAATCTTTCAGCTTTTGTATGCTTTTGTGGATGGATTCAGAACAATCTGACAGGTTCATACAACACAATCCTTCAAATTCCTCACAACCATGTCCTTGTGCCGGTAAAAGAAAATCAATTGCTGCTCTGTTTTGAAGGGTAGCATGTCTAACACTATCAACATCGGTCAACATGTCACTGATTGCAGTGGATGTGGCATTAGTTTGTTTATTCAGCCAACATCCAACCCGATCTAATTGTTTCAATGCCAGTGCTGAAGCCCAACTGGGGTAAAAAAAAACCTGCTGAAACCCTTTTTGCAGCATTCCAAGGTATGAAATCACTTTTACAGTTCTCATCATAATGATGAGCAGCTCTTGTTCCCCTTTGTTTCTTTCTCATGACCACTTTGGCAGTGGGTGTAATTACAGTGAGCATCCCAATGCGACATGAGCCACCTTCAAGGTGTGATGGAATGCCCTGCGAAGCCCTATTCCCACAAATGAACCAATATCCCTTGGGCAATTGTCATGGATATTGGTCAGCCGCAGAAAGCACATCTGAACTGTTTGAAAAATTACACCAAAACCTTAAGTTTCTGTATGCAAAATAATGGGGAGTAACATTGTACTTTGGAGGATCACTTTTTGCCAACCACTAGCTGTAAAGGTAAAGCAAAATTCCATTCTTAAAGAACTAAGGATTTCCAATTCTTGGGGTTCAGATACTGCTCTGGGAAGTTTTTTGGTCCAAACGTTCCAATTCAATGCAGGATTGTTCCCATTGTCAATTTCATCTGTCTCACCAATGGATTGTTTTTTGACCAAAGGCAAATCTTTTACTGACACACCAACCAGACAGGTTGAGAAAGGTTTTTCTGGTTCTGAAGTAGACAAACATATAGTGTCTGAGCCAGCTGCCTTGGCTAAGGTCACCCAAACATTTGTTTTTGGTTGTCCCACAGGCAAAGCTGCACAACAAAAAACAATTAAAACCCACCAACACCAACATACAATTTGATTTTGCTCCATTCTGTTCATGACTTAAGTTTTGGCAAAATCCTCACACATATATCAATTTAAGAACTTTGCTTTTGACCTTAAGATAAGATTTGACTTTGAAGATCCAATAGAAGGGATCTACAACCTAACAAAAACAAAAACCCCACACTTTTGCCAAAAATCAGCTCTACGAAACAAACATTTGGCATCCAATTGACACACTTATAAATAACATTGACACAAAATCAGAGTTTGCAGGTTCCACTGATGCACAAGGAACGTCGGGCGTGACCCGGGATCCCTCTGTTCGGCTCACATCTGCGTACTTGCTTCCTCGGTTTTAGACCCACCAACACGTTCTGGGGTGCGATATGGTTTGACGTTTTTGGCTTGGACCCACTAATTCCTGCACCTGTAGAGACAGAAGCATACCCTTTGCCCCAAGTGATTAATCGGAAAGGACCTTCAATTTGTCCAGTCTCAGGGTTTCTAATTAAAACAGGAGGATTTTCTTTCAGTTTCGCCTGTGTGTTATTTGAAAAATGCCTAAAAATCGCTGTATCATGTTCTGCAACCGAACTGTTTAAAAAATTAAAAACATACAAAGCTTTGTTCAACCTCATATGTGATGTTACCTCTACTCCCCCTCTCTGTTGATCTAGAATGAGTTTTAATGTCTGATGTGCCCTTTCAGTAATTGCTTGGCTTGTGGGAGAGTGAGGAATACCAAAGATGTGACAAACACCCCATTCTTTTAGAAATGTGGCCAATTTTTGAGATATATATGTGGGACCATTGTCAGTTTTTACTTTCACACAAAGATACAGTAGCATTCAACTTTTGGACGTTTCTGTCAGTGCCTTTGCCACTTTTTTCTCACGTATTTATGGTGGCCATGAGCTAGAATCTGTTCTTGTATGCCATCTGAAGTGCAGCCCAGTTAATTAATTTAGCACTGGGAACTGGACTCCTAACATTTCCTGCGAAGAGAGCCCAAATACTCAGCTATTCATTACCATTTGAGAAAACTTGAATAAATTGATAATCCTAGCTTGGTGCCTCCTCCCTCTTCCAAGCCCAGTGGCCTCAAGGAATCAGTCTTCTTTCAGGACATGGGGGGCAACTCTTGTGATGCAGGTTTCTGGCAGAGAGGGGTCCACCTAGCACCCTGCTTTCATCCCATGGGGGCTGACTCCTAAAGAGTAGGAGTTTCACATAGAGGCAGGGAAGACTGACCTTACAGTAGGCAGGGGTATGGACAGCAGGTAGCAGATGGGATAATGTCCTGCGATGAAGGTAGGGGTGGCTCACAAGGATGTATTGAAAAATGACATTGGACATTTTGGTTGCTTCAGAAGCCCACACTGCTACGACAGACCTGTTTGTCATCTGAACCAAGCCCTGCTTAGTGATTTGCAGAAGGGATAACCAGTTGTGATTTCTGCATGGAGAGTTAGGAGACATGGCAGTGTTGAAGCAAAGCATCTCCCCAAACATTGTTTATCTCAGCAGTGATGGTGGTTACTATGAGCTTTTAGAGTGAGCAAACACTGCCTCCTGGGGATCAGCCCTTCAAGTAAGGGTGGGCCTGCTTAGGGAAGGCAGCGTTCATGCACTCTGAGTGACTGTTCTATAGATCAGGTTTTATGATAGGCAGAAACTTCCCCAGAGCATTTTTTTAAAATAGTAACTGGGAACAGCAGTAATGTGTCCATTTTCGCCAAGCTAGTCATTCTGTGCAATCTAGATAATGGGATTATTGCCATCCTGTGAGTTGGGGACCCCATGAATGACACCAGAACATGTTCCTACAAAATTAATGGGTAGGCAGGAGTTCTGCATTTGAAAATCTAATCTTAAAACCTTGGAGACTGATTAAATTACATCTCTGAGCCAGGAACAAAATGTAGCTTCATGAAAATTGTGCTCTTGCCCTTTTTTTTTTCTTTTTGTTAGCACTGGAGAATGATTTGGGGCTTCAGTGGCTGTTAAAAAGTGTATTCTAATCTCATGATTATTTAGTCAGATGTTAGGAACTTCAGTACTTGTCCAGAACTCTACTACTGGTAATATGAACCTACAGGGAAGGGTAATCTATTTTAGTCTTACACCCATCTTGGTGGCTTCTGGACAGCCAACAGTTTGTCTGAGAGAGGATGGTTGTTGGATGGTTATTTTCCAGATTTTCTTTAAAAGCAAAGACTTCTCTCATACAGAAAAGCATAAGCAAGTATCTTCATTTGGATTCATGAATATGCCTGTTTTCCAGCAGCCTGTAGGAGATTTTTTTTTATTATCCTCCCTTCTTTCAAGCCTGTATAGTGTTTATCTGTCAGTAAGAATGGAAGACAAGACCCTCTGTTGAAAGGGGTGGGAAGAAAAGTGCTTTGGTTGATGCAGTGACTGTTATTCCAGTATAGGATGTTTATATGGTTTTTTTCTGATTTCACAGGAAATACTCTGAGCTACACATTTACAGAGCCACGTTGGCCGACGCTGGGGAATACGTGTGCAGAGTGAGCAGCAAGCTAGGAAATGACAGTACTAAAGCCAGTGTTATCATCACAGACACCAATGGTAAGGCTTGACTCGTTATTTTATTGTCACATTCAGAAAGACTATGTGTTTAAGCTGCCAACTGGACAAAGGGCTTAGAAGCAGGACAAAGCTTGGCACATGACGTGGAAGCACTGAAATCTTTTAGATATACTAAGAAAAGTAGTTGAGCCTGACTTGTCTGTTATGTGGTTGAGATGTTCAATTTGCCTTACAGGCAAATGGGCTGTCTCCTACACATTTCAGGACAGATGAGCATTTTCTGTGTAACACCAGGTCTAAGACACAGTCTAGTCAAGATTACAAAATGATGGAAGGAATATTATTCTAATTCCTGTTATGCACAGTGAGGGAAGTTGCATTTAACCTAAAACATATCACAGTCTGAACTGCTAAACCAGCACTTCTCACTTTAAATAATATTTGTATTGCTCTGATTGCCACCATTTTTACTTTCACATATGTTGATATGTTTTTGTTTTGATTTCTAAAACAATAAACACAAAGGCATGAATGTATCTGAAGGAAAATTATTCAAAGGCTTGAGTGTGATTCAGATGCTTTAATTCAGGTATTGTAATTTGAGGTTGGTTGTGATTTAAACTGAAATCATGTTTTTCCAGTATGGCTTTGGCTAATTCAGGTCCCATCATTCAAACGCCAGTGTCCAGCCAGTTGTGAAGTACAAAAAAAACGTATCCATATTAGCAAACAAAGCTGAAGTTCTCTACATATCATAGATGAGTTAAAGATGTTATAGCAATGTGAATTTACCAGGCATGCTTTTCTGTTCCACATTTCTGTGCTCTTAAGTGGGAGATAGGCATTTACGTAAACAGAAAACCAAATGTAAACCTTTTCCAGTGGGATTTGTCTTTGTCTGTCTGTTGTTTTGTAATCACACAGCAATTGCTTGACTGTATTCACTTTGTGTATTTGCTATTCTATTTCATCAACTAAAGAATCTCAAGTGCTAGAATTTCATTCTAGCTGTATGGTATTATAATCATAAGCAGATGTCAGGAGACTGATATAAAAGATCAAGTGTTATTTACTGGAATGTTGTTAAGAGGGAAAATAGGTAGGTGTTTCTGTTTCCATGAATACAAATTTTGGTTGCTCATTAGCTGCTTACATGGAAAGCTCCTATACAGTTTCCGTAACTCAACTGTAGGCACTGTGCCTAGGCAGTGTTACAGATAAATGCAAAAAAAAAAAAAAAAAAAAAAAAAAAAAAAAAAAAAAAAAAAAAAAAGCTTGACCATTTTCTATTGCTCTCTCAGACAAGGAGAGTGTCATGGGAGTGCATGCAGGAACCTCATTCCTTTGCTATGTGACATGGATTTTTGAACTTCCTTTTGGGCTATGCTGAATGAATGACTGCAAAACACTCCTGCTGCAAGAGGGTAGGAGCTTGGTCCAAGTAGAAAGTATTTGTGTCAAGCCCTGCTATGTGCATCCATAACATATATGTTAAAATCTATCTAATTGTGTTATGAAGTGTAAGTTGTTTAAAATACAGCCATGCATGCCAACGCAGGGCCAACTGGAATCCAAATCTGCCAGCTGGCTCTTGTCTGTAAAGATCTGAACTGGAAACTCAATGATATCTGGACTGGAACATCTCAGTGTTATTTGATCATCTAGACTCAGACATGGCAGCATTCATTGGTGGAATAAATCAATCATGCATATTTGGTTGCTATACATACATCTGAGCCCCCTCTGCTTACTGTTCCTCATAAATTACCAATAAAATTGTTCATAATTTTCCTGCTAATGGTGGAATTTTCCACCTGGATTTGAGAAACAGCATGGGCAACATCTGGTGACTTAAGAGCAATAGATCCTTATGGCCTCAAAGGGCAACATCTGCCTTGCAAACAGGGATAGACCCCCTGCATGGGTGACCTTCTCACCCCTCCTTCCCCTGCATTCCCTGACCTCTTCCCCTTGCTAGCTTAATGACAGATTTGGGATCCAAACTCGGTAATGAGCCCTGAAGGGCAGTCATTACTTGGGTCCTGTATAGCTGGGAGGTCCTGCAATATTCATAAGAAAGAAAGAATTTAAAACTAAAAGAAAAAAAACAAAATGGCAAACAAAAATCCAGTATATTTAACTCTTGTTATTACCTGTTAATGGGCTTTTGGGGGAGCTCTTGAGGTCCAGTGTAGTACAGGAGTCCCTGTAGAAAACTAAACTGTAGGTATCTGAGAAGGCTGAGTCTCTCTAAGTGAGCAGAGAGATTGCTTTCTTCTGACTCCAGCAGGTAGGGTAACAGTGAGGTAAAGAAAAATGCGCCAGAGGGCCTGACTTTCCTATGATACTGGTCTGGTGATACTGGTCTGGTCTGCTGTGTGAACCATAACTTAAATTATGACCTTTAATTTAGTGACCTCACCTGGTCATATTTATTATGTATGCCTTGCTGTCTGCAAACTAGTTCTTCCTTTCTCTTTGTGCTGGTTACTTTAAGAGTGAGGGTAGGCAAGATAATGGGCTTTCTAGGAATGGGGTTATTTTTATTTCCACTATAAGGTTAGTGCTTTTCAGTATCTAAAAAATAAAAATCTGCATATAAACTCCCTAGAATTTTGTCAAACTAGGAGTATTTTAGCTGAAATTTTCTTTACTGGCATATGCCATGAAAGAGAACCCCAGAGCCAGACCAAAGGCCTTGTCTCTATTATCACCTACCAGTGGACATTAGGAAAAAACATAGGAAGAACAAGGCAAATGTGTTGGTGTTTTCTCCCCAAGAATACAAAAAGCCATAAATTTTCTACCTCCAAGGTTGCTGTTTTCAATTCTCTGCTCCAAGCATAGAAAAATTAATTATTTCTCGATAAAACAGTTGTAAAATATTTTTTGTTGTTTTCAGTGAGCAAAGACCTTTTTTTTTCCTGATCTCATTCCCCGGTAAACTTTTCTATCTAAAACAGTAATATTCAGTGCAATAGTAACTCCTTTCCTTCTTACTATTATAAACCTTGTTGTTATTTAAAAATGCCAAATTTGCTTTTGTGCAAGATTTTGCTACACATAAACGTGAACATACATCCCACACAAACAGTTTTATTCTACACAGACTTTTAAATTTCTCCAGTTTTACTGAAAGATATATAAATTTTTGTAGATAGAGCCACGTGTGTGGATTAAAAATGTAACAAATATAAAAATAGCTAGACAAACACAATTTTTACCAGTCTTAATAGCAAGTGACAGGAGCTATTCTCTTAAATTTATAATGAGCGTAACTTGCCCACAGGATATGAGCTGCCTTCTTATTTTCATTCACTCATACTCACATATGCTCACCTAAGATTGTAATTGAGGTCAGAAGAGAGGCATGAAGTTCTCCTGGTGGTGTATAAATAGTACACAAGTTTGCTAATGCAATAGTAACTGCTTTTTTTGTGCATCCTCATTTCTTACTTTACCCAGGTGAAATTCTGTGGTGAATTTTTCAGGGATTTTCTCATCAGCATAGGACCTTATTATACTTGATGAATAACACTGACAGAATACTTCACAGCACACCCAAAGCTTTCAACTTACTCACAAAACCCTGTATTTAGGCAACTAGCTAAGTGATGTCTTTTTGATAAAGAGTCAAGCATGCTCTATCTGCACGTGGTGTCAGTCTTTTCCATTAAGACCTGTTGGCCTGATTCTTATGCCTCTCTGAGGATGTCTTCTGTGCCCAGCATGTTTCAGGGTACAAAAGGGTGGATTCATGCAGAGATATTTCAAAAGCCAGAAATCTGCAGTGCTGGTTCTGCTGGGCTGTGTGGGTGGGTTTTGGGTGGACGCTGTTCCGTGCTGTCTGTTGGAAAGTGAGTTGATGTAGTTTGACTCATCATTGTGAATGGCTGGGGCAATTCTGCCTGACTTGATGGTGCTGTTGACTCAGGTGATCTGTTAATGTATCTCAATTGCAGGCAGAGGTGAACCTTGGTAAATTCATTAGCTACACAGCGGCCTATGCAGGCTTTTGATTTTGCATCCATAGGACTTGCAGTAGTAGTAACAGCTCCAAGTCATACAATAATCAACAAGAATCTGACACTCATCATTCATTCAATTTTAATTTGCTCTTCCTCTTCTGAAGACAGACAGTAGCTTAGCTTCAAGAAGATGACTGAGAAATAAGTAAGTAAAAATATCTTATATCTAGTACTCATGGAGCATGTGACAAACGGTGAAATACTTCAAGTGCAGAAAAAGTCCCTTCTTCTGTTCAAGACTTGATTAAAATAGATCAGGGTACTCTCTAGCATAATTGCAGGCAATCTGGGACATAGTTTGTTTTTGACTGGCTGGCATAATGAGTCAGTTTCTCACCTGGAGCAAATCAGCATTTACATACTTGGACTGAGGGCAATGTCCTTTTAATCTGACTCTGGTCAGTAGTTTCTTGGAGGAAAAAGGGGAAAAGTATGGTAGTTTTTAGAACCTAAAAGTTAGTTTAGCCACTGGATCACCCTGTGTCTTTTACCACATATGCCTGCATGCCTCTGAGGCCCCTGACTACAGCCTTTCCAGCCTTCTACACAACTCTCTGCTCTGGCATCTATAGACCAAGTGACAGAGATGGAGAAAGTGCTCCCCTTTCCTCAAGGTGTATGTTAGTTTGTGTCATTGTTTGTATAATTCAGATGGTATCACCCTAACAACACAAACAATTCAAAAGACTTAAAACTTACATCACTGCCAGAAAGTACACCTCAGGATGACAGAAAGTTTGTTTGCAGCTCCAATGACCTATGATGTCTGAATTCTTTTCAGAGCCCAGGTTGTTGTTCCTGTCAGGGTTCTCAGAGTGACCTGCAAGTGCTGAACTAAAACCTGTGGGCTCAACCAAAATTCCTTCAGCTTGCTCAAGCAGCCTTTTTTGCATTAGGCCTCTGACAAACTAACTGGGGGCAAAAAAGCTGTGAGGGCTTGCATAGAGCTGTTCACAACAGCAGCTGTAAGGCTCTTAAATATTTGGTTATCCTGGAGAAAAGGTTTTGACTGAGGAGGGGAAAGACCTCCTGCCTGACAGCCGTACAGCAGAGCTTGTTGCCCATGCAACAAGTCCTCTCAACAGCCCAATTAAAGTTCCCTGTCTGGAAGGATGGATCAACATATCAAGGCCATGGGGTTACTGGGAGTCTTGTATGTTATGAAGGAGTTCTTCCCTGTTATGTCAGGCTAAACAGCAGAAGATGATGGCCTGAGTACTAAGGAAATAGGACTGAGAAGCTGCAGAGGCCTGCTATTTACAACATCCCCAGACAAGGATCTCTCATGGATCCTTCAGTATTTTTATATAAGTTAGCCCCTGCACAAGCATACAGTTTCAGGAAACAGCACTTCACCAAGACTTAGTATTCCTAAGTGCCAGGAGACAGAACTGGTTATAATGAGGTAGCTGCTTCTCCTCAGAACTTAAATGTGATGATGAAGACAGGGCTGCAGGCTGCCGTCTGCATACCCAAGGAGACTGCAGCAGTGAAAGTATTATGATTGAAAAATGGTCCCAGCTCTTTCACCTCAGGCAAGTACTGATGGTCTGCTATGAGAAGGGTCTTTTTTGTTTGTTTCTTGTGTTCAGACAGCTTGCCATGTGGATCTGTTCTAGCCTTCTCAGGCACTGTAAAACATCCTTCTTATGGTTGTGGTGTACTGTGTGCAGTAAGCAATACGCACAATTGCTGTGTCTTCCAAATTTTAGCATCCACTGTTAGTGTTGCTAACACGAATGTTATTAGTGGAGCTTGGTAAAGTGTGACTTTGCCACATGTTTTCCAAATGTATTTCTCAGCACGTTTCAGGTGTAGGAGGCTCTGGCTGTGGGGTTTTTTCCACTGGCAGCTTCCCGTTGGCATTTGTACTAACACAGCTGGGCTGGGGAGGTGCCAGTAAGAAATGCTTCATCAAGCTCCGCACAGGCACTAAATGGAACATGGTTGCTTTAATGGTGAAAGAAAAGTTTGCTCCAGTAGTGCCAGATGCTGAGCTATGCAGCTGTCAGACCTGTTCCATCTCCTGACGTGACTAAGAAAGGTTAATTGCTCAGACAACCCAGCTGCACAATAGAGAAATTGCTGCTATGCCCAAAAAATGGTCCTGAAAGCTGCCTGGCTACAGGCCACTGTGTTCCAAGACCTAATGCAAAGGTTTTGATCTTAAAAATTTTAATTATGATACACACTGCATGCCATGCATTGCTGGCTGCCAAGGAAATGCTGCATAACATGTTCTCTCCCATTAGTGAGATGAAACTGGGATGTACTAACTAGGCAAATAGTACATTTGCCAAAAAAAGCTGTACCAAAATGGAAAAAAAATACAAAAGAAGAGCAAGCAAGTAAGAAGTTAAAATGTAGAGCCAATATTAAAGTTTAACAAGAAGGAAGTTGAAGGGAAGGCATTGGGACTAGTTTTGTCTCTGGTCAAGTTTCTGTGAACTCTGGAGACAATGAGCAGAGAACCATTGGAATCCAGATTCACAAAACAGAATAAAAACATTCTGGAGTTTCTCTTTCCTAAATCTCTTATGAGGTATTTTTAAAATTCTGTGTGTTTGACCTGCTTGGGGATTCTTGGTGTGCTTTGAGGTTTCAGGGCAAGACATTTCTCTTGGCATTCAGGGCCTTTCTCCAGCTGTAGAGCTGAAACTTGTGCAGCTGCATTGAACTGCACCACTTAATGTCTGAAATGTGTTTTGAGAACTTGGGAAAGTCCAAGACTGTTGATGAATACAGCTGAAGAGTGATTTCGTTCACACCTAAAAAATTGCACTTGTGGCTTGTGGGGACAGCAGAGCACTCGCAAATCAATGCTGTCATTGGAACAAGGTCTCTGTGCAAGTCTGTGAAACCTAAACAAAGGCTTTCTACATTTTGCGTTCTCCCATCTGCGCGTTTTGCATTAACAAGGATCTGAATATGGCAACATCATCCCCCTTAGCCATCAGCTGGTTCAACCAGTGAGTGCAAGCAGTCCGTGCCAGTATGTAAGTAGCAGCAGTGTATGGACATCTACAGAGGACCAGTATGGAAGCACAACTTTTCCCATCTCTTCAGCAAAACAACTGTTTGATTTCTATCACTGAGTCCCCAGCAGTCGATGAGGGACAGGGTTTGCATGTGTGGCTCAGAAGATTTCCCTGAAGCAGCAAGTGACACTATTGGGTGTACTTACCAGCAATTCAAGTGATATGAACAGAGACACGTCGTTGCAAAATTTAACTGCCTAGAAGCATAAGGAGTGAATACTCACACTGACGTCTTCCAGAAACAGAGCCATCTGCATGATTTCTCCCATTGCCACTGATCAGTTATTTCCAGAGGAAAATGAGAGATTGAACAACTGGCTGCTTTCAGGAGCAGGCTTTTTTCTTCAGTTTTGCTAGTAGGCACCATCATTTTTTGTTTTTTTCCCTGAAAAGAAACTTCTGCAAGCTGATATCTGATTGAAGCCTCTGCCCACTGGAGCAAAATTTAAACTTCCTTCTTTGAACACCTTTTTCTTCTTTACCTTGTGCATTCTGGAGCTGAATGCTGCTTGAGGATCATCTGACACCATATTATAACTTCTTGTTGCCTCTTGTGTTTTCCAGAGAGTACCAGCAAGATACCAGTATCAACAGAAGTGACAAAAACTTCTTCACGTAAGTTGAATTAACAGTCTTTCTGTCTCTTTCTTTTCATTTCTTCTTGAAATTGTTTCTACAGCTCTGAAACAGCTCCTTAACAGAGAACAATTCTTCTACATCCAGCAGCTCTGTTTCTGCATATCACCTTGCACCTTGAGCTACTTCAGGGACCAAGAAATGAATGAAGAAGGATTAAGCATATATTTTACTATCTTGGGGCTGTATTGAGGAAGCAAATCTACAGTTGTCAGGCCTCAGCAGCCCAATTGAAGAAGTGTTTGTGTTGTTAGGAGCTATGTTTTAAAAAAGCTCTTACCTCCTTCTCCTATAAATCCTAGCAGCTGCTTGTGAGTTTGCTGAGTGTACAGGCACATTGATGTGCCCTCAGGAAAGTCTGTTGCCTAGACTTCTCTGTTCCTCAGGGCTCTACATACAATTCCTGGCAGCTCTGCAGGGTCTGTGAGTGTAGACAGGTAACTCACTGACAGTAATTTAACTACTGTTGAAGCTGCCTTGGCATACTAGGAGCCTTCTCCAGGTGGTTTCCTTTCAGGCTGATGGAATTTGCTTTCAGCATCCTTCCTGCAGTTACAGATTGCATACTTCCAGAGTAGCAATACTGCTGGAATTAACCCCAGTGAGAAGCTGCTTTCATTACTTAATTGTAAAGAGTTACTTTATATATGGCCACAATACAAGTACTTGTCTCTAGTGATGGCTTTGGCTGAGACAATTGTAGATAACCGTGTGTAAGCCGGGCAACCCAAGGATTTACAAGATGCACGTATCCTCCTTGGCAAAGAGGCTGGGGTCCTGCTAGCTTTTTTGGGAAAGCTATGTCTGGCAGGGACAGGTTTTAGTGTGAAATGACAGTGTTTGTAGGCTAGATCAAGGAAAACAGTGTGATTGCCAGATTTTGCATTTAGCATGCCTGCAGCCTTTTCTTTGATGCATCTGTGTGTGTGGCGACCTACTTCTGAAATCTTGGCATTGCTGCCTGACAGAAGAGACGTTGGCTGTGCCCATATTCTTTCATGTTCTCAGTGGGGCCTGTCACTGGTGCTTCACTGGAAATATATGAGACCACATAGCTAATAGCAAGTGTCCTGTAACCATTGGAACCATTTTTTGTTCAAAGAAGGTGACACGCTGGTCACTGACTCCGCTGGGCTTGCCTTGCCTTCTCCCTTGTGCAGCAAGAATGTAGTCCCTCTACTTTGCTGCCTCCTTTCCCATGGATTAAAGTTCTTGTTCTTGAGCAGTTTCTTTCCCTGCTTATGTCCCTTCAAGTGCCTGCTGTTACAGTACTGTCCTTCTCTTTACTGCTATTGTGCCGCTGGAGAGGAGGAAGCTGGGATGTTCAAAAAGCTGGCTGCATTCCTGATGAATCTCTGCACTGGCAGATTTCATGCCAAGCAGCACATCAAGGTATTGTCCCCAGAACAGCAAAAAGCAGTATGTTTAGTGGCTGCTTGTGGAGGCCTCCACATGGAGCTCTGAGGAGGTCTTCGATATGTGGCTGGAGCAGAGACCAAACCCAGACAGATGCTGTTTTTCCTGCTGTTCTATCCCCACTCTGGGTCCAGACCATGTCTTTCTCTAACACTTCATGAGTTTCCTGATGACCACTAGTGCCTGGGGTTTTGGGCACTGATTTTTTTCCAGGACTTTCAAATGAAAATAATTAAGTAGTGTGTTGTTTCTTTACTTTAAGATAGACTATTTTGAAGTGCTGGTGTTCGAATCACCAGGATGTAGATCTCTTGAAGTATTGCTACAGTTACGTTTTGATGATAGGACGAATTACAGAGCAGTCTTAGTTTTTTAGAGTGGGTTTTTTCTGCCTGAAACCAGGCTTTGTTAGGCAACAGATTCATCTTTTCTGTGTGACATGAAATGTTAAATGTTTCACTACAGAGCATGCAGTATGCCTGACCTGCTCCTTAGAATTCACAGACTGGCTGTTAGCCACCTCTACTCCACACCAGCACATTACATTGCCACCTTAGGCAAAGTATTCTCTCTTCAAATTATTCCTTTCAGCTGATAATACTTCTCAAGCCTTCTCTGGAATTCTTTTTTCATGCATGACACTATATATGATTTGTTAGATAGTAAAAGCCCATGAAGCCACCCAGTCATATGGCTCTTAATTGCTGTGTGGTTCAGGTTTCCTATAGTTCAGACCTAGATTCAGGCTACCTGCTTCTTCTCTAAACTTTTCTGATTGCTTCCTTTGTGTGATTTGTGTTGAAGTCCATTTCCTTCCACTATCCTACAAGATTATTTACCATTCTTTTTCTGTTCTTTTAACCACTTCGGGGCTGGTGCCATGTCCCATTTTGGTCTGGAATGTGTTCAGTTTTCCCTTTTATCTACAGCTCTCTGCTGAGGTGATGACACTCATAGACCCTCCTATCTTTCAAGCCACAGAAGTCCTAAACTATAGTTGTGATTGACTGAAATTCCTTACTGTTTAATAGGAGTTATGTGAGAAGAAGATAAGAAACTAGTGATTCCTGGGTGAGCATGTGGAGCTTCAAGACCTACTGCTTTCCACTTTCTTCTGATGCTGTCTGTCAGAAACAGCTGAAAATTTTACTCAGTCTTTGCCAGTTTTCTCACAGCCTTTCCTCCCAGGACTATGGAGCATTTTTGCTATAATTGATTATTTACAGTGCGCCTAGGACATGCTGAACCAACTTTGAAGTTCTTTGCTTTCTCAAGCTATCTCATTTTTTTTCTCTGCTCTGCTGGGTTTCTGACTACTGAGGAAAAAAACTAAAAATTAAAGAAATCTCTACTGGGGGAAAGATGTTCAGGCTCCTCCAGTATAGTGCTGTAGCTGTGGCTGTATTCTTACAACTTTATTGTTACTTCTGTGTGTTGCAGAACCCATGCTTAGGATACAAGCTTCAACAGAAGGAACAAACACTTCCTCCTGTAAGTATATGCAAGTTGTTTAAATTATTGCTGGCAAAACCCTTTAAATTATTCCTAACTCAGGAAAAAAAGTGTATTAAGAGATCAGGAATGACTGAGTGGGATTTCTGAACCATCGGTGCAATTGTTATTTGTTATGTGTTATTAGAACTCTCAGAGACATGCTTTTTTTATATTGAGGCTCAAACACCTTCCTTCAGAAAGGTCCAATGTGGGTTTGGGCATGGCAAAGGAGGAGGAAACTACACCAGTGTTTCCGGAATTCCTGTCCCTGCCCTCCCCACACAATGTATTGTTTCAAATACTGTCTCCTCTGCCTCTGCATCCCCTGGTCCTGGGGTAGCTGGAGCACTCTCAGGTCCAGCCATGCCCACCTGGGTGCATTTCCCTCCATCTGTATGCCAGCTGTGCTTATTAGAGTTCTTTCACTCTTTCTTCTATGCCCCACTACCCTTGGGAAGAAAATGAGGAAGGTGACAACATCATTTAGTGTGTCTTCCCTCAGTTGGGACAGAGAGCCAGAAATGGTTCTTTCCTAGGAAGGAGAGATTATCTCTCTGCTTTTCTCAGGAGCACGCTGGAAACTGCAGAGGTACCAGTGGGGAAAGTGACTCTTTTCTTCCTCTGAAGTGATGCTTCCCGGGGATTATGGTTTATGGATCAGCCATAATCCTGTACAATTGAGAACCTTTAGGAAGAGCCTTCCAGTTCTTTACTAGAACCAAATCTACCATCTATCAGGCTGGTTTTGAGCAGTCTGGAAGGCCACTTCACACAGTGGGGTTGTGGGAGGTGGGGTATTAATCTTGCCCTAAACCAGTAAGTGTTACCAGCTGCTAATAGGATGGCAGATGAGATAGACCAATGGTCTGATCTACTCTGACAATTTCAGGGCTGCTAAAAAAATGTGCTTTATAGCAAACTATACATGAATGCCCTTAACTCACGTTTAATAGCTACTGTAGAAGCACCAGGAGGAAAGGTCAAAGCCATATCTCTGTATTTTTCTAGATTTTCATCTCAGCTGATAATTTGTACATGTGTGTTGAAAGAATTAGAGAAATTTGATGGGTTATTTAAGAAGCTTTCTGCCAGCAAGGTGAGAAGAGTTGGATTTTAGCCTCTGTTTCCCCTTGATGACTAGCAGCAGAGTAGGCAGGAATAATTTCTGGAGCTGCTTGAAACAGTAGATCCTCGCTGTTCTGTTCTCAGGAGCATTAATGTATACTGCAGTTAGTACCATTCAAGTCACTAAAATAAGTTATGGAGGAGAGAGGGCAATATTGGATATTGCTGCCTGTGCTGGGTAGGAAAAGCAGGAGGGATCCAACGTTTATTGCTAACAGATGTGAATGTCTACTCACACTACAGAGTGATGAGGGAGTTGACCATGTACTTATTTTAAAGTTCTTTAGAGATTTTCTTTTCTGAATTTCCGTGTGACATGTCCATTTCACACTTGTCCCTGTCAATCTTGTAGCAGCCACAGGAGATAAAATAAACTGTGTCCTTCCACTTCTCAGACAATAGCAGATGTTTAGACAACATGCCAGCACTGTCACTGCTGGCCAGACACTGGGAAAGACCTGAAAACAGCAGAGTGACTCAGTAGGTTCTCTCCCCTAGGGCTTTCCCAAGACAACGGACATGTGGCGTGCTTTGCTTCTTTTGGAGTTTCAGTGACAGATATTCAGAGAGGAAGAAGTTTAGAAAAAAATCCCGCTTCTGTAAGACCCTCCACAACTAACATCCCAAACGTGAAGATCCCTTTTATGTTCACATATTGCTGCACTCTTCTAAATCAAGTCCACTTTGAGAGTGTGGACCTCCATTCTTAAGTAAAGGAGAAAGGCTTGACTCATTATTTTGCTGTCACATTCAGAAAGATCATGTATTAAAGCTGCCAGCAGGACTATCTATGGGCAACATCAGTCTAGAAACCCATGCTCTAAGAGCTATACTGGATCAAAAGCTGAGCATTTATAGCAGTAGGAAATGAGAAAATTGCACAGAGTCTATGGGAATATGTGTCAAATAGAAGCATTTGCTTAGCTGCACCTTGCAGCATTACCCTCGTACTTTTTTGTGCTACTTACTAAGGGCTTCTCCCAAAATGTCTGTGGAGACACTTCCCAGAGCAAAGAGCCTGGACATGCCATGTGGTCTGCATGCTTCAGATGTAATTGTCTTATCCAGGGATTCTCAGTTCAGATTTGTCTGTTTTAACAAGATAGTGAGCTAGCATTATCCCTCCATCACTTGGAACATACTCTCTGCAGAGTGCTTCCTCCTGTCCTCCATCTAGCAGGTTGATGTGATGCCCAGCTGGAGGCAAGAATTTGAATAAAGAACAGGTAGGAAGCTGATCCTACCTTGCCTGTGGCTTCTTTTTCAGAGCAATACAGAATGGGTTTGTTTAGCTTTTTCCTGGAGAGAAAGACTTATTGCTGATCATCTGTCCCATAGATGAATTTAAACTTGTTTTCTTACAGACTTTCTTGTTGGCCTCTAAAACCCGCACAGAAATTTTAAAAAGAAACAATAATTGGGTAAGAAGTGTGCCAGTTTGGATTGCTCATCCTTCCTCTCTGGAGTTATTAACTTACAAGCTCCTGGCCTGTCGCACCAAAACACTTTCCTAACACTTCATCTTCTTGTCATGCAGTAAGAGATTCCAGTATGTATATTAAATTATGACCAGATACAGCATATAGAAAGGAAGTTTGAAAAGACTTTTTGCCTGTCACCTTTTTTTTAGTACAATACTGATAAAAATGGTCAATGCTGAGCAATAAAACCTTCTGTGGCATGTTGCTAGGGTCATTGGTTTACAGAATATTTTTAACAGGAGCATCTTTGCATATACAAAGCAAAGAGCCTGGCCAATAAATCATCTGTGTATACTAAAATCTTAAAAAGCAAGTCAAGTTTTTGCTAAATTCTGCTTTCCTTCATCTGCTAAAGTGAACCCAATTCTTATCCCTTTACCTGACAGAAGTCCACTTTTAAAAACCATGATTTTTCTAAAACTCATACAAACTTTATCCAAAGCTTTTGGAACACAGAGTGCTTGGGCCCTAAACGATACAGTTTTTAGGTGGCTTTTTCTTCTGCCTTAGGAATACCCAAACCTGAAAAGACCTAATTTTTTTGGTATTTCAAGCAATTTTTTAAAGGGTAATCTTGATTTGTATCAAGTCCTCAGACCATTTAAGTTGTCCTGCTGTCTGATTTTGGAATTTTGTTTAGATTTCTTTATTTTATTTTTTAATGGTGCTCATGCTCATGCACCTACCTACCAACCGGAGTGCACTTGCCTTTCATGTGTGGCAAAAACTTATGGAATCAAGGAAACAGAGATGCAAAGTCTTTCCTGCTTACTGAGGTCCATGTGAATTGCAGTTCCTTTAAGATACAGCATGACTTGATGACTAGGTATCTTGCAGTATAGTGAAATATAGTATATCTGTTTTTTTCTGCATTAATTCCATTTACTGTATTTTGTTTGTTTTATTCTGAGTTTGACAGATTTTAATTTATAATATACCCTCTACAATGGAGAGACAAAGACGATAATATGATTGACAGTGCTGCCACGCATTGTAAGGATCAGAAAAAACTAGGGGATAATGCCTAACCATTGAACACATGTTCAGCTTCTTTAAAACATGTTCAGCTTCTTCTCTAAAAACTTCTGCTGCTTTGTCATGAAATTTAAATACAGTGATAGTACCTCAGAAACTTCTGAAATGCAGCTATTTTGGGGTGAAAAACCAGAATTTTTCTTTTGAGATAGTAACTGTGTACAGTCAGTTGAGGCAGGATGAGAAGAGGAGAATACTGTAACCAATTTATACAGCTGAAGGAATTCAGATGTGGAAGGCAATTACTTAGGTTGCAGTTATGCTATCAGCAGGACTCCCAGCTTCTGCTCTTGTAAAAAATTAGTCTGACATCTTCAGCTATCAGAATTGAATTCATCTGTGCCATAGCTTAAAAGGCTACTTCTCCAGGAAAGCCATGGTAGGAGAGTGGGTCAAAGGAAAACACAATACCACCTCTTGCATTTTTCTATGGGTTTATTTCTCTTAATAATGGCCTCTGGAGAGAATACTTTGCTTTTTTCTAAGGACACAGTGAGTGACTAAGGGAAGGGAACTAGATCACTAGTTCTTATTTAATGTAAAATGAGTTTAAACCTCCTAGTAGGTGAAATCCTAATGAAAGAGCAGCGGTGATGAAGTGTCAGTCCTTTGTTATAACCTACCACAGTGTGCAGTATGTTCCAGTTTCATTCTTCATAGGGGGCACCAGTGACAATGGACAATGCGGTGGTAACTTCAGTACTTTTATGATTTTGTCTGGCATGACAAACCCTGCTTCCCATAGTCATATTTTACAGATACGGCAAACTCCTGGAAACAGGTAAAATCTCCCAGAGACACAGCTTTCAATCTTTCGTATGACTCCCAGTCTAAAGATGGTGTGACAATAAATGCCTTCTCCCAAACCACTTAATCTCACAGGGTTTTCTGTAGTTGCATTCTTGGTCCCTCCGTTTTGCTCTGAAGGAGAGCTTGTGTTGTCACTCAGCTGGTGAATGCAATGGTTTCTGTCTGTTTATTTCAAGATGTGCTTTCCAAAGGTCATGAACTACACCATAAAAAGAGTTATCAAATATGTGGCAGTCTACTCTGGTGGAATACAAGTAACAGATTTCTGTTGTCTGTAGCATTTCTAAAGGAATTTCTCAAGCCCCCATCACATTGCCGTCAACATGTTAAGGATCCTCTCTTTTCCAAGATCCTAACTCCAGAAACTCCTCCCATCTTTCAGCAAAAGGATTTTTAAAGACTGTATGTGTCCTTCATGATGGAGTAGGAGAGACCCTCACACCAAGGTAGCTGTCCAAAAGTCACATTGTCAGTGGATGCCTTAGCTGGAAAGTGTGGGCTTCATCCCTGACTTTCCTCAGGAACCCTCAGTGTGTCTGGACTTTCTTTTCTGAGATCCTGCAAATCATATGGGAATTTTTCTTCAACAGTCTATTGGTAAGGCCTGGTTTCTCTTGAGGTTCTTCTCACAGAGTCAAGTCATGGCAAATTGTTTCCTAAGAGAGTATTACTTTGTGTCTTTCAGACTTCTTCATACTTTGCTAAAATGACACATGCTATTTGCCCACCTGAGAGCAAAATAAGCATCTTCCTGATCTGCCGGCAAAGCCTGTGCTATACTGGAGGGTATGAGCTTGTAGCACAGGGAGGTGTCAGTGTTTTGATTGCAGTTGTTTGGTCACTGTGTCTTCCAAGAAAGTCCCAGGTACTGTCACTGTGAAAAAAACAGGAGCTCAAGGACTCCTGTTCCTCCTGGCCTCCTCCTGTTCCTCCCATACTCTTTCTGGGTAGCAACTGTGAGCATACTTTGTGGTACTGGATCAGCTTTCTCAAAATCTTTCCTCTTCTGAGGCATCAGGGTGGTTCTCACTGAGTACAGGTACACAACAGGTGGTCATGCCAGTAGGACAGCAATCTGTGAATAAAATGGAATCTCTAACCTTGACAGAAACATGCATCTCTTTCATGTTATTATCCATGCTGTAGTCAAAACTGCCAGTGTTCTGTTGGAAGGCATAAGGGAAACAAAGAGCTCAGAATAAGTATGAACAATGGATACTCTCAACCAACAAAAAATTATGACCATGTGCATGGGTACAAAATAGTATTTGTATTTTAATATGATAAGGAATTCCCAACTTACTCCTGTAGTCCAGATATGCTGTTCATCTCCTTATCTTCCCCCAAAGAGTTTACCCTGAGGCACTCTCTTGAGTTAACCTCAGGAGAAACAAGCAATGCAAGTTGCTTTGTGCTATTCAAGAGACCCTTCTGTCCTCGGAAAGACATGATAACGGCCCACTTTCTTGTTTTTAGAGGTGGAGTTTCTCTTGTGTCAGTTTTAGAGGGAAAGGTCCAACAGAGATAAAAATGCCGAAGGGAATTTAAGTTAGCAAATTTGAGTTATACTATCACACCTGAAAGCTTGCTGGGCTCCCTTTGAAAGGGAGGCACACAGAGCAGGCTTTCTTAGATGGTGTGTTTTGGGCTTTCTAGTCCACATTCTTTCAGGAGGGATCTTAAGCTGCCTCAGCTGTAAACAGACACCCTGCGGCATAGCATGGTCCATGAAGGGTTGTTTCAAGTTCATGGACTGGCAGTAGAGGTCTGTCATGAAGTAGAAATACAAATCTAGTGAAATACAAAGGAGTCAAGAGCCTGGATGTATTGCTTTGTTGTCATGATGAGCTTCAAATTTGGGCAGTTCTGGTCAACCACAGAGGCAGATGGTGATGTCTAGGGAGAGGGAAAAAAGAAAAACACAGTGGTAGATAAAAGATGAACAGAAAAGTAAGCTGTTACTTTTCAGAATAACTTGTCAAGTATATGGCTCTGAATGTTTCCATTTACTTAAAAAAAAAAACCCTAGATAAATCACTATTTACTTCTTAAAAAATGTAGGCTGCATCACAGAAATGGTATTTCAAAAGCTATAGGGAGAGTATTGAACACATAAATGTGAACTTTCCATAGATGCATGGCTTTGAAAAGCCATCACTGTGTCCCCTCATTAGCTTCTCCACAAACACAGTGGCACTCCATGGCTGAGACTCAATTTAGGCTACAGCAGTTCCTATCAGGTAAATTAAAAGGAATAGTCTTCTTTCGCATTCCTATCTAGCAGTGCTGTAATAGTGCCGTGGGAGCCAAGCTAAACCCTCGGGAAGAAATTATTATCCTATCCTTCATGTCCACATCTCTTCTAAATTGCCTTTTGGTAACCTCTTCTAATTGGTTGCAAAATGGGAAAGTTGTATCTCCTGTGACTTTCATTATCAAAATGTTCCCAGAGGTTCTTAATGGTTTCTGCTGTTCTTGACATTCTCCCCTTGTACAGAAAGGAGAAGGAATCGCTGTAGTCATTGCAGCTATTAAAGAGCAGCCTTTTACAGTGTGATCTTCCTTCTGGGTTTGCATCTTCCTAAACATTTAGCAGTAGCCAGCTAGTCAGTAACTTTGAGTTGCATTCACTGTAGCTGGCAAGTCTCACGAAACACCCACTCTGTTTTTCTGGAAAGAAAGCTGTGCCCTAGAGCAATTATCCTTTTACTCTTGTCTGATGGATATCAGTATCTTCTTTCAGTGACTATGTATGTATATAAAGGCTCTTGCATTTCCTCATAAGATTTTCTTTTCCTGGCTGCCTATGCTTCATTCTAGTCCTTTCAGCTTCGTTATGGATATACAGAGCTCATAGGCCTTACTGGTAGTTTATATTGATCACAGTGTGTATCCAGCTGTCTGAGATCCTTTGGTAAATAAAGGAATTCCAAGTTTATTCTTCTACAGGGATCTGCTTTTTGTAAAAGAGGAAACTTTTTCTTAGCCTTTCAATTTCCAAACTTTATCAATTCTGTTGAAAGCTAAAATAGCGTAGGGCATTTCTAATTTATGGTGATCATAAAGGCTAAACCTAGTGTGCTATATGGAGTGAGGCTGAGGAGCGAGATGGAGTGCTGGAGCAGTGTTTGCCCATTTCATCATTAACGTGCTCTCTTGTGTCATTTCGGGCCATGCCAGCTACTGATTTTCAGGACATCTGAGCCAATAAGAAGGATTGAGTGCACTGAGAGCTTTACCAGGAGGCAGTATGGGTACCACCCTGCCAGCCCAGCTCCCTTCACTCTGAGCAGTTCTCCCATATCATCCCCACAGACATTGCAACCCCCAAAGGCTCATAGGTGTCTTTAACTATGCCAGAGGGAATTAATCATAAAGTTATAGTAATGCCATGAAAACACCACTTGGATGGGCTGAGACTCACTCTTTCCACAATATAGACACTGAGAACTGGAAAAAGACACATGTAAATGATTTTTAATGAAGGGCAGAGCCACAGTGAAGTGCTATGTGATGTAGATGTAGCCTAGCCATGCTCGCCCTTAGACTGAGAGCATGATCTGTCTTCTTTCCTGCTGAGCAGTGTTGGAACATCTGAGCAGTCAGGCTGCCTGTCCCACCCCAGCCTTCCCAATGACCATGTATTTGTGGGGCAAAAAACACCTGGCATTACACCCCAGCCCTCCCAACTGTAGTAATCATGGTCACTGCTCTTGAGCAGAGATGTGAGATAACACCTACTGCAGTCCAAGCCAACAGAGGAGACAGCTTCTCCCCAGCCCAAGCATTTGGCTCTTTTCTTTGTCCATTTGTTTCTGTTTCGTTTATTCAGCACAGAAAAGCTCTTTGCTCCAGAGCATTTAATGTCCAGAATTGATATGGAATAGGGAAGGATTTGACTGGACACAGCTCTGCAGCCTAAAGTTTTACCAATACCATGTGCCATTGAGATTATCTAAAAGTTTCCCATTTATACATGGGCTAGTAATAGCACTTCAGAATTTAAAACAGTGATTATTTTTCTGAGGTGTATCAAGTGGAATCTGAACTCTGTTACTGATATCTTTCTGATAATATTCACAATGATCCAAAATATGACTCTTAGTAACACAGTCAAGTGTCTGACAGTGTATTTAAATGAGCTTTCTAAAATGTCAGCATAGTTGATGAGGAGTATTACTGGAATGGTTGGTTTCTAAAAGAAAAGGATAAGCCATACTCCAGGAAAGAAATATTAGAGTGTTTTTTTTAATAATATCTATTTTGCAGGCAGATAGCCAGCTGTGAAAGCCACCGCTACCTGCATTGTAAAAACCTACTCATTGGTGCCAGTTGTGGCACAAACTGTCAGTGGCAGAATGCTTTTTCTAGTCTTTTCAAATTAGAAGTAAGCTAACCACATATGATGCTTTTATTTGTTTGAAATGTCTACATTTTTATATATAGTAACTGAGAATGTTGTTTCAGTTGTAGCTAAGCATCTATTTTAAGCTTTTGAACACTGACGTCCAGTACCATGGGGCATTAGTTCAACAGTTTAGTTATTGTTCTGAGAGAACAGTAGCTTTAAATGTCTGGTGCTTTTGCCTGATTAAATGCCACACCCCCCCCCCCCACACACACCTTTTTCCATTCTGAGAAAGTCCAAAACTTGCACTGATTGTTTTGCATTCCTAAATATTTTATGTTATTTAAAACAATACAAATATGGAGTGATTCCACAGGGCACACGATGAAATAGGATTGCATCTTGCACTGTACTTTTTATACTGTTAGTATGACTTCTATTATTTTATTATTTCCCTGGAATGGCTCTTTCCTTCCATTTCCCACTGGGGAAATATTTGGCTTAGCAAGGTTATGCATAGTTCTTGAATATTTTAATAATCTACGCAAAACCCATTAGCTGACACAGTGACAACTAATACTTGACAGACAGTAAGATAACAGTTGTCTCAGAGACTGTGAGAGGCCAGAAGAATCTTAAACACTAATCTTGCAGGAAGGATGAAGAGTTGCCTTGAGCAGTGATGCAGCTCATTCAAATGCATGTCGATCTGTCTTGAAGAACTCGTGCTTCAGATCCCTAGTGTAATGAGCTCTAAGTCAGATGCTGTTCTTGGCTACCAGGCAAGCTGCATCTGCAGAGTACATCCTTGTAACTCGTTTAAATATTTCTCACTTTGGAGGGAGCAGGTTAAGACAGATCCAGGGAAGGAATGCTGTGAACATATTCAGATTCTGTATCTTTTTTGGTGGACTAGTAGTCATGCCAGTGTAGCTGTGATCACTGAGTGGCAGATCAATCCCAAGCATCATGGGAGGTAACACAAGTTTGAAATCCTCTCCCTGTGTAATTAGCCAGTGCTTTTGGTCGGTGCACTGGTGAAATTTCTTCCTGGTGGCTGGCAAGAGGAAATTAGACATGGGTTTACTTTAACCAATTGCATGTTTTTGCCAGATGGAGAGGATTCTCTGTGTCTTACCCACAATGTCTCCGTCCTGCATCAAATCTGTAAGTGACCTCTCATGTTGGCAGCAACACCATGACTGAATTACACATCCAAGGTCAAGAGCTAAATGCCAGCACCGTACTAATTCTTCCAGCTAAATTGACACCTGGAGAGCTAATGTACTGCTGTACTTACAGCTTGAGTTATATGTAGAAAATAAGCAGTAAAACTCTAGATAATTGGATGTGGATTGCATTTGCTCATTATATGTTCACTGGATAATATGCATACATCAGAGACCTAATATTCACCCCAGCAAGAAAGCTCAGTTATAGGCAGGCTGAGCAAATGGAGCTTTTCAATTTAAATATGCAAATGAATTTCATACACACATGGACACTATTAGCAGATGGTCAGTAAGGAAGGCTGTGTACAGAGGAGGGAGTCTTTCCTTTTAATTTGATAAGAATCTGTTCCTGTGGGTGTTCTTTCATCCTGAGGAATAGCTTTTATTATCTGTAAATATCTTATAAAATATGAGGTTGCCATTCACAACAACCTGAGAGCATCATGCATGAAGTAGTGGATGAAAAATTTTCTCTGGGTGGAGAAAAACAAAGTCAGAAAGAGAGAGTCAAATATTTTTATTGTCATCAAATTTTCAGAACACAATATGGCACAAGTAACTTTAGTAGAAACACATTAGCCAGAGCTGATGATTCACATGGGATTGTTGAAAATTTTGAGATTTCTTAAGAAAGAAAAGAATTATTTAAAAATACTTGGAAGAAGAAATGGGCATCAGCTATGCCCATTTCTTAACTCTGAAATGGGAAACAACCAGAGAATTGGTTAACGCATCTTTGACCTTCTGCTCTAGATTTCATCTGCTGTATGCTAATATTGAAGGGGTGGTAGATCACAGGATAAGATAGTATAAGCAGAGAGGAGAGGAAAGCATGGTAGTATGAGCTGGCATTTCTGCTTAGCCTCTGTCTCAGTCTCATCACTGACTTCTTAGACACTGCCATATTCTTGGCATCTCCCCTTTTATTATCTCAAGAAATTGTCAGTGTGACAAAGTACATTACAGCATTTGTGAGAAACACCAACTAATAACGGCCTTCTGAGTTTTAAAAGAGCTTTGTATGCTTTTCTGATCTTTGAGGACTCCTCAGTCCTAGTGAGGATCATGTCTTGACCCTCAGTAGCTCTGCAGAAAATAGTTGTTTCAAATAAATTTGAGCACGATCTCTGCACACAATGCCAACTTGCAAAACTGAAGTGTCTTGAACAAAAGCCCCATCTGTCAGCCAGTCAAACTGGTCACATGTGAAGCAATCATGGTGCTCTAGATCTTCTACCTGGCCACAGAAAGAAAGGGTAGCTGACCTGTTCTGGAAGGCAGCGTTTGATGCTGAGCAGAATTTCTGCCACAACCCCATGCTCATAGATGGTGGGGAAGCAGAACAGCCAGAAACACACATCAGCAAACAGTCTGGCCAGCCCCAGTGCCCACCAAACCCTGTGTTCTTGTCTCAGGCACAGGTAGCAACTGGTGCTCAAGGACAAGCCTCAAAGACTCGGGGAGAGGCGCAGCAAAAAGATGATGCTTTTGCTAAATGAGTTTTCTCCCAAACTGTGACCAGGAGAGGGAACTCAACCTTTCTCACTCCCATTTTTCTCCAGTTAGGTTTATGAGGAGTCTTGTCTCTTCTGTAATCTTGTTTATATTACTTTCTGTAGCCTTGTTTGGCCTCTCCAATTTATATGTCAATACTTTACTGATTACTGTCCACTGTCTGTGGGCAAGGTCAAAAAGGGAGAGACAAGTGCAAAAATAGTCCTCGTGGAAAACTGTTGACTTGTTTCATTACCTAGAAAATGTCATCCTTGTCCTCCTTCGCTTAACTATTGGCATATATGATACAGCATGAGATTTACTAGCCTGGGCATAAGAAGCATTTGGTTTTGTTAGTGCAGGAGTAATATTCCTATTTTCTGTACAACTATCAAATCTTTTCTCAGAATTTCCCTAAGAACTCTACTTTAATGAGGCCTAAGCAAATAAGTGCTTTTTGATGGCAGATATTTTTTTCTTTTCTATATCCATCTGGAAAAAATAAATGTCTGTATTCCCCCTACAGGAAAATCTGATTGCAGAGGACTGTAAAATCACCTGACAGGCTGCAGAGGCGTAATTTGGCCTGCTCCTCACAGTCCACAAAAGTTCTTCTCTTAGCTCAAGAGATGGAAGGGTATACTCTGCCTGTCTGAAAGCACTCCCTTCACTACCCTGGTGATGTAATATCATAAACTGGGAAGCCTTGGGGGGGTTTCATTTTGCACTTCACTTTGTGAAGTGCTGAGAAATATCCCTATGTCAGTCTTTTCAAGGCTTCTAACTGATCTTAAGACTGGCCACAGCTTGACCTGATTATGGTTTAGTTGTCCCAGAGCAGATACAATTAATATGTATCACCCACAATTAATATGTGGGTGAATATACAAGGAAAACAATGTCTTCAGCAGGGCATTAGCACAAGGCTTCTGTCACTGACACTTGCCTTTGCCCTGTCGTTTCACCCACTGTGATTAGAAATTCATCAAATATGTCTGGAGAATTTGCATGCTTAGCCTGCTTTGGAAAGAGGGGATTGTCTAGCTGTGAAAGGAGATTATGCAGCAATTTCCTCCTCAGCACAGCAAGACAATGAATCTGACTCTTCATTATAGAGGAAGGATGAGTAAGAATGGTTGCATTTCCTGTGCAGCAAGAGCAACATGAGCCATGCTCCAGATTCCTTTGGGAATTTCCATGATCATGTCAATTTCAGACGCAATGCATAATGTTACTATAAGAAAATGTAGATGTTTAAATAGGATTGTTTGTGGGGAAGGAGAAGGGGAAAGGGATTGATCCACTAAATAATGTGTTTGATCTCAGCTAGAAAGACAGCTCTACAAAAGAAAACAGGCTCAATATTAGTTACTTGAGTTTTATAACTCATGCATGAATTACTGACAGCAGCAATGTACTTTTCAGATGGCCCTAGCTTTTATTAAATATTCTCACATTCTCTCACCACTTAGGAAAATATTTCCCTCCACTTAGAAAAATATTTTGCTGTGTTTTCACTATGTGAAAGGCTGTAAAGAAGTCTTGCAGTTACTTGTATATTTGCTAAATAAATGGAAAGAGGTCCCACAAAGCATCTGCCTTTTTCTCCTGCATTTTCACACTCATGCTCAGGGTAAAGACAACTGGTGCTGCTGGTCAAACAGTCTTTCTTTCCCAGGCATCAAACAGTCTTTCTTTCCTAGTCTTTAACAGATATGCAATCCTGATTAGATTTTTTCTAACTTAAGGGAAGTTGTACATCTGCAAATGCAAAAACTTGTCACAGGGACAACAGTCACAGTGACATATTCTCCTTCTCAAAAAAGACTGTCTAGGAATTGGATGTTAACAAGACACTGGTCAGAAGAAAAATTTCCTGAGCAGCCTTAGGCAGATGCCTTAGGACTAGTATGAATGTAGGCTGGGAATCCCAAACCAGCAGTTGGCTCCTGAGGGACCAACCCGTGAATTCTGAAATGCATGTGCAGAAATCCCAATGGATGCCCAGGAAGACTTTTGATGCCTCAAAACTAAAATTATTTCTTGTGAGTATTAGTCCAAACAATTGCCAAAGTCTGTTCCATGATCATGTGCTGAGTGGGAAGCCAGGCAGACAGCCAGCATGCTAAAGATTACTGAGATGGAGATGGGAAGTTGTCTCCACGTCTGTCTATCTCCTAGATCCTGCCTTTGAGGAGCTTCCTCAAAGTTTTAAGGAAGGGAAAAAAAATAAAAAAGAAAAAAAGAAAGAAAAGGAAAGCATTCAACTGTGATCATCTAAATGCACCTACTATTTTTCTGTGAGAGTGTTCACCATGTGTCTTCTCTGTTCATTAAGTCTTCAAAAAAGCTTCAGTGACATTCACATCTCTGATGTAAAAAATGTGTCATTATTTCCTGCAAAGTTGGAGACTTCCTTCAGCAGGAGGAATGTGGAATTTCTTCCTAAAACAGTCTATCGTGCCAGTGTTGAAAGTGTGATCTCAGGAGAGAAAGAAGATTCTCAAGGGAGAGAAAAGGGTAGCCATGTTAGGTTATTTTAAAATAGAACCCAAAGCTTCTACTAACACGGTGGGTGAAGTCTATGATCGCAAAAGGATCTGAGCAGGATCCTGGTTTATCAAGGAAACTCTAGGGTAAGGAATGGAGGGGAGACACATACAGTTCATACAGTTGCAGGTGTGAGAAAGCAAATGATAATGCCCGAGACCACATGGTTGTATCTGCCTGTTTATTAAGTTAGGTTCATTTTAAGTGCCTGGGTACACTTTTTTTTTTTCCCCCCCCTCCCTCATAAAGGAAATGCAGTGACTGCACATGCCTTATTAAAAGATTGCTTGTTTGGCTGGTGGCCATAGAAGAATAATTCCTCTTATTGCTCAGTAAATCAAGTTACTGTCATTTTAGACACTCTAGCTGAATTTCTGATGAGCACATGAAAGAGTTAATTCTACCACTGTCATGGTACCACCAATGCTTACACCAGCATTGAAATAAGAGAAAGTTTTAGGAACATAAATTGTATCCTCTCTCATAGCATAAATTTGGAGCCTAAACAAAATCCATATAAAATTATGCCATTCTGTAAAAGTCTTGCAAAACGTACAAGTAGAACTGTGGACTAATAAAGTGCAAATAAAATACAAGCAGGGAAGCCGTCTCTTGAATTTGTAAGTATTTCAAATGCATTTTTAAAATTTTAAATAAACTTCTTATAATGTTAAATATTTTTTCATTTCAGTTAACACAACCTTTCTTATGTACGATAATAATCAGGCTATCCTGGACTGGATGGGCCTGTTGATTTAATTTGAAGTGGTGGGCTCCTTCTCTTGAAGGTTTTTTTTGTTGCTTTTGCAATTGAAAGCCTTTCTTTCCTAATAGGATTAGCCCAAATAATTACCAAAGGATTTTTCTGTCATCTGTGCACTGTTCCCCACAGTGGTATTAAAAAGCCTGTCTGCAGTACTGAAATAGTCAATGGCCGTGGGTAGCTGAAAAGGTCATAGTTAACTGTTGCCACTCAAACCAGAGAAAGTCATCTACAAAGGCAAGACTGTGGAGTTTTTTACTCTAATCTCCATTATGCCCAACTGATCCCATTGTGGGAAGAATAAACATTTGGCCTGAAGCCACTAGGGAGGTTCTGTCAGACAGCAGGGTTAAGTGTGGGACTACAACCCAAATGGTAGGTGTCATGACAATCCTTTGCAGCGCTTGTTCGGTAACACGCAAGTGATCTGGGATAACAAAGCTTTAACATTGCATGTGTGCCAAATTTCATGCTAGCTAGCCCTTTGGTTCTGAATGCAGACCAGAGGCCTCCACTCTGACCTACTGGGCAGGGAGTCTACTTGAGTTTTTCTGGCAGATCCCTTAAATCCGTGAGATACATCAGCAGTCTGTGGGAGAAGCTTCTGACTCTTCAGCTTTAGGACAGCTCCTTGCTGCTTTTTATAATTTTTATATTTTTGGCACTTTATCAAGAGCAGTTACAAATTTTGTACAAAGAAAGGAACCCCTTGAGGAGGGGGAAAAGAAATTGTGATTCAGGTTGAAACTGCACAAAAGCATCCTGCTGGGGAAGCAGGTCTGAATTAGTGTCCGTGACTTTAATCCGTGTATCTAATCTGTAACTTTATTGCTTGTTCAAGTCACACAGCTTTATTGCTTGTTCAAGTCACACAGCAGAAACAAAGTATGTTTCTGCTGTTCTAAGCCTTCATTTCAGGAGTTCTGGCTCTGTATTCATGTTCTGTGCCCCATAATATGTTGTACAGAGCAACAGAAAATGAAATCTGAAAGGCATTTCTTCAGCATTAATGTACAGATACCAGTTTGAGAGATGCATGTCTGTAATCATAGGTCACTGTTTGGTGTGCCAGGAAATGAGCACTTCTGGCCTGACCTGTCCCATATTCCTTGAAATCACAGGACATATATGCATACTTTTTCCAGCTTACTGTGAATACTGTTGTTTTGGTAGGAAAAAGGCATTGTAAAGGTCTTTGTTTGAGGTGCTTCATCTCATGGGGTACTATCTGTACCTGTTTCCTCTCTCCCCAGCCTCTGTAGCTTGTGTAATTGCTTTTGAACATAATCCCATTCATAGATCAAAGAAAATGCCCAATCTTATTGTTGCAACTTAATTTTTCCTGGACTGATTCTTACAGTTGTCCTTTGTTGTCCACCTCAATGGTAGATTCAGATGCATCATGCCTTCCAACTTCTGTGCTTTTCCAAACAGCTGGTATTATTTAGCCTCTTCAGTTGGAACTCTTGGAAACTGTCTCATTATGGGCAAGCTGACTGTTGCCAGTAGAGGTAAGTAGCTAACTTACCTCTACACCGGTAAGCAGTACACCTGAATTTTCTGTCTGCTGCAGCCGCATTAATAATGCATAATGTTTCCTGTAATTACATACATGCACAGAGATTACTTTTTTTTTTTTTGTTAGAGGAGGAAAGAAGATGGAGGTGGGGGTGAAAGGTGGTGGAAACAGATACAAATAATTATTAATGCTGATGAGACCCAGCTGCATAGGTTTTTAATTAGCCCTTGTCTAACCCTAGTAGTCACTGTTGGGATAATACTAGCACTTCTTAAGTAGGCTAGTTTAGAAAGGGAAGTGTATTGTCTGCTTACACCTGCACTGTGTAGTGTTACTAGCACATACTCAGCAATGCAGGCCAAAACGATATCATTCTTTTCGGTTCAGTTGAATTTTAGTCATATTGTATTCTTCAAGGCAGTCTCAAGGAGTGAACTCTATGCAGCTGCGCAGGGCTGCTTTCCTGATGAAACCATGAACTGACACCTGATGAAGGAAAGGAATGCAGTATACCAAATTTCACATATCTTTCAAGTGTTAGTAACAAGAGAATGTTACTAATATTCAGAGGATCATTTCAAATTCATCAGTGAAGCAGGAGCACAATCTCTACTCTTCAGAGCAAAAGGAGTTCAAAATTCAAGACCCCCTGTCATTTCATGCCTTAACTAAGCTGAGGGCTTCTGGAATACATAGAAATGTTTTGCCTATGAATGGGTGCCAACCTGGTCCATCCTTGGGAGCTTGATCTTTGTCCTGTGGAGCTAGTGCCTTTAGAACGGAATCTATTTTGGTCACATCCTTGTTTTCTCCTCTAGCATGTGCAAAGTTGTTAAAATGTTGTTCTTTTGTTGAAAACCAGAAGAAAGGACAAAGGATTTAGTGCAAAATTAGAAACACTGAGCGGTTTTTCTGGCCTTTGGCAGCTTTTAATTTAATTGGAGTTAAGCAACAGTTAAGCAATATGCAGAGTTAAAGCAAGAACAAAGCAT
Source organism: Melozone crissalis (assembly GCF_028551555.1). NCBI lineage: Eukaryota > Metazoa > Chordata > Aves > Passeriformes > Passerellidae > Melozone > Melozone crissalis. The sequence continues at coordinate 29,822,925 of NW_026535783.1, read as the reverse complement.
CTCTCAAATGAAATAATGTATTGGATCTTCACTATTTCCATAGCTGAGTAGGATGAAATCTTGCTCACACTGGCAAGATATTTGACCCCATCACTGCAGAAGCAAATTTCTGAAGGAAAGGGAAAGTTTTATAAGGTCTGGCTTCGAAGTGTGGCCCTGGTCAGGAGGGGATTTTGGGACTCTATTTAATTTAATTTATGTGCATATAGGCCAAAGACACAAAGTGCCTTTTTCTTTTTGTTGTCGCCCTGTAGACTTCACTTCTCCACTTCACAGCCACTATTCTCCACAGGCATAACATACCTGCAATGATGTACATGAGGACAGCTCTATTTTATTTGACTTTCTCTCTGGATGTTAATATGGATGAGCTTGGCTGGGAACACAGAATACAGGATGATCTTAGCCCTGCCTCTCTGGACCACCTTTTCAAATAATCTTTCAGAGTAAATGCATTTATTCCTTAGACATCCTCAAGAAGAAGGAAAAAGACAGTCTGTCCTCGCCATTCTGTTTTTGAAGTCTCACTGCTACTCTGTAGCCTCTGCAGTGAAACACAGGCACACATAATGCACCCCCAGTGGACATGACCTGCGGTGTGAATGCAGGAAATGCTGCAGGAATAATGAATCCTTCAAATGAAATTATAGTTATAAGCTCATTCTGATACATATGTATACGTGTATCAGTTCTGTCACTGCCTCTGATGCTCCATTTCTAGGTTGTACAGTGTCCTGCAGAAGGGGATGTTTCCAAAGCCACATTACAGGACTTGTATCACTCAGTAGCCCATATTGCCCAGCGCTGTTGTATGTCCATGTGTTAAGTATGAACAAGTTTTTGTAATAAATCTGCTTTGCCCTGGTGTAGGGGTCTGCTCAGTGTCTGGAGCAGCACAGAGTCTGCTCTGTAGCTTTGTACCTGCATCAGGCAAATGAACATTTCTTTAAGGTTTCAGAGTTTCTTCTTTGCTGGTTTCCTCTCTTGCTCTTGAAAAGACTCTGCCTGATGCACAAATATTGAAGTCCTGTGTGTGAGAAAAGTTAACTACCTTAAATCTATTGATTTCTGGGAGATGAGAGTTTTGCTTTTCTGCTAGACTATACAGAGCACCAAAAAAAGAGCCTAGGTGCAGAAGTGATAAAGATATGACACATTAGGCTTTGCATTTAAAACTTGGCTATGTAATAAAAGCATATTTGGTTAGACTACAAACTCATTATTAAACAAGAAATATCCTTTGTCATACTTATTTGAATAAGTCTTAATTTGCTGGAAACTGACTTTTCCTGCCAATTTCAGCAGAGTGATTCATGCCTTCTATGGCCTTCTGAATGCACTAAGAAAGAATATTAAATATTAAATGGTACTAGGTACTAAGATTCTGAGGCATGGTGAGAGCTGTTGCTTTTGTTATTGCTGAATTTTTGCACTTAAAAATATCTTGTTGATTATCTGTTTCAAACAGTGGAGATATCAATTCTGCTAACTTGTGCATAATCTGGCAACATATAAACATGACCAGAACTGAACCTTACAAGTGTAATTTAATTAACATCTCAATTAAGGATAAGGTGGAATAATTTCATTATTTAGATGTATTTGTAGAAAGTTGCTAAGCAAACCAGGTCTCGAGGTGAAATCATAATATTTTGTGCAAGCAGAATCCTGAAATTTGGATATTCCTGAAGTATTACTTTACTGTAAGATGTACTTTAAAAGTCCAAGCCACAAATGTGTTAATGTCCTATCATTAATACATGTTTATTTAATGATACAGAAATTCCTCCACGCAGTAGGCTGCCTCCATGCCTTTGACTTCTTTTTGCTTTTCTAACAGCGAAACTATTGAATGAACATATAGTAATGACTTACTCTATTAAGAACTCCATGAGCAGTTACAATATTAAAAAGTGAAATAAAGTATGGTGCCTTAAGATTTAAACAGCAGCTGTTGAGAATATGTGCAGGTACAAAAATAATTCTATTTATTCAAACAAAACAACAACAACAAAAACAAAAGATGCAGTAAGTACAGTCAAGATATTTCAGAGTGATGTGTATCCTGTTGGGATCTTCTACATGCCTCTGCCTGAATTATGCACAGATTCAGGAAGCGCTTTGGGTCATGGTTTCGCTCTGTGAAGTCTTTTGTGAGAAGACAAGATCAAGACTTCAGGCCTCTGGAGCATGGTCCTATTCTCTTTCTTCCAGCCTAGGAGACATATAGGTATTTACAGGATCAGCATGAGAATTAGGGCTGAACAATGTTAGTGCATTAGTGCAAGTGACAGAACAGAAGGAGCAAAAAGAAAGGAGTGGCAAAGAAAAGGATAATATTGCCACCCAAACTGTTTATCATGAAACCACTGCACTATGCTCCAAAAATGCCTTCTCAGTTCCTGATTAGGCTCTGATTCAAAAAGGCACTTAGATATATGATGTAGTCCATCTCTAATCAGGAAGGCATTTGACCAACTTGTTTAACTAGATGCACATTTAAGTATTTTATTAACTGTGTGTCAGTGAAGAAAGGGTAATGCCTTGATTCAGGGTTTTCAGGACCTTGAATCAAATTATCATTGTCCAGTGACTCTGCCAGCAGTCGGAGCACTGTGAATACAAAGGCTGACAGCACAAAATCCTGCATAGCTGAGCCTGTGCAAAATAGCAGTGTGTGCAATTGCAACTGTCCTATGAATACCATGAGGAATTTTTTCTGTCTGAATAAAGTGGTTCAAAAGCAGGAGTGCAGTACTAAGGTAGGTGGGAGTGAATGACCAAGCCTGAGCCCTGTGACTTCACTGCTGCTCCAGCTCACTGCCACAGTGGGAAAATAAATAATCACAACGGCCCCAGCAGGTTTGCTGGAGATGCCAATGACAGAGTGAAGAAATCAGATCTGGGAAAAAAAGCAATTCCCAAACAAACAAATTTAAAAAACATCTGAATTGCACATGGACTTTGTCTGCTTCTGCCCTCAGGCAAAAGAGCCTAGCAGAGTGCATTTCTTGTCTTTGCACCTCTTAAATGTTCCTTTACCACATGGTCGAGATAATTACCATTAGCCTGAACAGTGGTGGGGCCCATCTCCGTTTTGTGACTTAGCAGAGGCTGGGGAAGTGAGTCAGTGCCATTGATGAAAAACCCTGATATTCATGATTTCGCGTCCTATTTCTGTGTCTGGTATAGTACCACTAGCTCTGCTTTAGAATAGGATGAAAGAAACTCAGTGTCTTACATTTCACTTGAAGATGAAAAGACTCAGAACACTTTTTTTGTTCCCCTGAAATAACAGCCCATTTTATGGCAGTTTTCAGTTTCAATTACTGGTTGTAGCTATTTAAAGTATAAACTCTTCTTAGAACAGCCATTGTTGTTGTGTTGTTTTTTTTTCAAATCACTGTCTCTGCAAGACACAACTATTGGACTTACAGCATGTAAATGCTTGGTGTAAATGTGTACATGTGATGCCAATATAGAAAATACTGCTACAGAGGCAACATGAGCTCTCCCAAACATTTTCAGAATCACTGCTGTTTGTTTGTATACTGTACTTCAGACATTTCCAAGTAACATACTAGTGTGAGGACCTGCTTCTGAAACACCAGCATCCAATGTAGTTGGTTTGGCTTGAGGGTACAACGAGGTTTAGAATAGCTTCCCCATGTCCCATCTTTTATGTTGTCTGAAAGTAGGGAGTCTTCCCACAGCAATCCTTTATACCAACCAAATTAAGCTAACACTAATGATTCTGCTGACATTGACACATTTAGTCTCATGTTTATGCCTGAAATGTGCTTGTTTTTATTGTTCATCTTCTCTTGCCTTTTCTTAGAGGCTTGATGTTTCACCTCCTCACTCACATATGGCTACAAATGGGCAGAGGGTTTAAAACCAGTAAAGGGAAGAAGTTGATGGAAATGGACAGGAGCATAAAAGCAGCACTATCATCTATGTTATATTTGCTTTACATCAGGTGAAAAATAGGATGTCTGTGTGCAAGTGACAGTTTGTCCCCTTTGAACATTTCGAGTTCAGTGACAGGACCAGTATAGAGGCAAAATGAAGTTTTCTCTTTGCGCCATTTGAGCTGAGAGATGAGGTTCCTAGTAAGGGCTTTTGGAAGGACTCAAAGAATGCTGGCATCAGTCCAAGGGAAATGGATTATGGAAGGGAGATTGGTGAAACACTGAAAGGATGAATAAATGAATCATTTTCTACCTTGTGTGATGGCCCCTCTTCCCACACCATGACTGCTGGCAGTAATGTCACTCATTGGGCCTGATCACTTGCTTTGGGTCACTCCTCCATCTTTATATAGTGCACTTATTTAATTTGAAGAAAGTGCAATCAATAAAAAGTGATCCTTTTATCTTCTTCATCAATCTCTTCTTAATGAACATGCACTTTTTTTTTTCTTCTTAGATTCTTAGTTACAATGCTTTTAATTTCTCAGTGTATGGTAGAAAAAGGGGTGCAATCAAACACACGGAGCAGTTGCTGCTGCATGTTGCTGGTTGCTTCTTACTGAAGAACAGACATGTTCTTAAAGGAAGCCAGTTGGGGGGGGGGGGGGGGCAGGGTGCAATATCACTTGTCTTATATTGATATCTTCTTAGTATTCTTTCTTACGCTGTTATACAGCAGAGCCATGAATAACCACTTGTGAAGAGGTATTTTAATTTCCTAATGTCCCAGCAGTTGCAAGACAGTAGATAATTCTTAGGGAATCTTTTTGTGGACTATTGAGACTGTATTTGAAGGACATAGGTATTTGAAATTCAATGGCTTCCATGAGAATGACTCACCAAGCTTACTTTCCAGAACTTTCAGTAGGTTTGGGTCTTATTATGGTATGACTGAAGGGTAAGCTGAGTTAAATGGTACTTGTGCTCTAGTTTGCAGGATGATGTTGGTCATAATCACACATCTATTCACATCTTTGTGGCTGGCCAGAGAAAATAGTCCTCTGCAGTTTGAAGTGCACCTCCTTTTAGCACCTATAAAACTGCTGTTTTGTGTTATTTCCTGAAGCCTTTTGGGAGTGAAACTTTGCAAAAAAACCCCCACTTGATTCTTTGCAAAAACACTCCATGAAATAAAATTACAGTTTTCTAAGGCTCTTAGTTTCAACCTGTCATTTGGCAGGAGCCCAAATCTCAGTCATAGATCAGCTTCATTAGTGTAGAGTCAAACTGTATTTTCCTCTAAGCCAAAGAGACCCAAGCTACGTGGGAATCAGGAATAAAGCTTTGCACATGAAGCTAACCTTACTGAAACAGGCAAGTAATTTCCTTCCTTTATCCTGCTGTATATACCACCAATGGGCTACCCCAGTAAAACTTCATTACCTTCAAGGTCATGCCCCCACTTGATTTTCCAGGCCTCCCTTCCAATGAGCCAGTTCCTGACTCTTCCCAGCCTCTCATCTCCTTCAGCCAGGCAGAGTCCGTGTTTAAGCACAACTTGCAACTGCTAGCGTGTCTCTACAGAAATGTAAAAAGCTCAAGCCTGCAGGATAAAGCATTTCTGCATTGCTTTGGGGGCAAGAGGAACGGGAAGGACCCCTGAAGTCAGTGACCTGAACCTTCAGTTTATACTTTTATCTTCAGACCCGAAGTGAGAGATCATCATCAATGAGCTTGTACTACAGCCTCGAGAGCTGACTCAGAGAGTAATGTGCTCCCGTATCCACTCCATCTACGTGGTAGAGCGCACGAGGTTTTTTTGGTCCGAAAGGTCCCAGGAGGAAGCAGCCCGTAAGGTATAGGATTGCAGCATGGCAGGCAGGCTGTGTTCTGGCCCTGGCTTTGGCCACCTGTGGAGCGGGGCCAGGGAAGCTGGCTGGGCGATGATTCAGCACCTCCTTTCTCCCTTCTCGTCGGGGAATAGCGGGAGCCGCCAGGCACCCCGAAGGCGGGGACAGAGCGCCGGGTGCCGCCCCGCTCTCCTCGCCGCAGAACCCGTAGCCCCTGCGGAGCTGGGGGGCTGGAGCAGCTCTGCAGGCTTCCCTGCGGAGGGGAGGAGGGGGAGGAGGTCTGGGCACAGCCGGCTGCGTGATGCTGAGGCAGGCAGGCAGCGCGCCAGGGCTGGAGGTGCGGCGGGGGAAGGGACCCGCAGCGGAGGAGGGCACTGCAGCCTGGCCGGGAGCCAGGGACCGCGGGCACGCTGCGGCCGCGGAGCCGGCGGGGGTGCGGGTCTGCCTGCCTGCCTGCCTGCCGGGGGGAGCTGCTGCGGGCGGGCTGGGCCTGCCGGTGGAGGAGAAAAAGGCGGGGAGAGATGCTCTCCAGCCTCAGTTTAGCCAGCCGGGCTGGGGCAGGAGCCGTTTGGAAGAGCCCATTCCCAGTCCGTGCGAGCTGACGGCTCCTGGCGGCAGCCGGGTATGAAAGAGGGCGATGCCCCCACACGCAGAGGAGCCCCTGAATGCGTCCCTCGTGCAGGTAGCCCGCCACACCTCTGTCCAGCTGTGCAGTGTTTTGCGTGTTCGGTTTAACTTCGTGGCAGCCCTCACACAGGAAGATGCAAGGTCTCCACGTTAGTTTCTGTTCAGCCCGGCACCAGGAAGATGCGAGCAAAGCAGGAAAGAGGGCAGATAAGTGTAGATAGGATGGAGGGTCACGAAGATTACTGGAGATTGAATGCAGGCAGTTTGCCAGGAAGACCAGTGCAGGAAAGATGTGGACAGGACTGGGGATTAAACACAGGCTCAGAGAAGTGTCAGCAGGGAAAATTCTCTTACTGGAAATAGGAAGGTTGAAAAATTAGACATGGATAAAGACAAGGAATTTTAAAAAAATTCTGCCAAGCACTCAGATGCTGTAGTATCTCATCTGTGCAATGAATAGAATATTCCCAGCTGGTTGTCAACTTGCACTCCACTTTAAAGAGTGATGCTGTAGCTTCATACTTGAGGAACAACTTGGGTGTGTGAAAGTGTGTCTGGTTTTCCCAGATTTATCAGCTGATCAAATGAAAGGTGCATCCTTTCTCTAGAAACTGTGTTTACTTGTAGCCACAGACCACTGCACCTGTCCCGGCAATGCTGCTTTTTGTTACACTTTCTACAGAGGTTGTGTTGTCAATGCTGTTTGAAATAGGTTTTGAGATGCTCGAGAGAGACTGCACTGATGCAGGACATTACCAGCAAAAGGGAACATGTGCTTTGTAATAAGAGAAGCCATGTATGTAAATATGCAGTGCAAGCTGTTCGTTTTGTCTGAGGCTGCTGATCACATCATTAACCTAAGGACCAGACACCTCAGTGGTAATGTAGGCTAGATTGTAAGATGATTTATCTTTCTACATTCCTTCAGAGAGTGTTATCACTAGCTGTGCTTTAAGGTAAATGCTCCAAGCACTTGATTGTATTAGCATTGTGATTACTTCAGTGGGCTACAGCCGCCTCACAGGAAGCTTTGTGATCAGACATCCATCAATTAGTCCTTGACGTGACAGTCCATAAAAACACTATGGGATTCATTCAGATTTTGATAAATCTTTTTCATGTGAATGTTACTAATGTTCCCATGGAAGAAGGGGTGAGATGGGAGTAGAGTTGGAGGCAGAAAGAGAACATGGATAGAATCAGATGCCTCTTTTGACACTACCAAAAATAGATAACTACAAAGGAATTTACCTTTCATGTGCCTAAACAAGACACCAACAAAAATTAGTTCAGAGCAATTTTTAGCACTTGATTCTTTGTCTCCTTATGCATCCTGCAGCCATTCATACTATGCAGAAAGGGGGATTCTCACCAGCAAAACTTCAATGCAAATGCTTTCATTAAGTTCAAGGACCTGGAGATTGTGCTATAAGTGCCTTGCCTTTCATACACATCTTTATTGTTGCACAGGTGTATTTTTCTGTAAGAGACAAAAGAGACTGGAAATAGATCTGATTCTAGTCTTACTTTCATTATGTTAGCTGGACTGTTGATTTACCCCTGTATTATACTGCATTGGTGGCAATGGTAGTGCTACATATTAGAGACAGTGAGAAATGGCAGCCAAATTTAACGAAGTATAAGCCTTTAATTAATAATAATAAAAAATAATAAAATAGTTTAATTTTTTTTTTCTTTTTTAGTCTAAGGTGAATGAGGATCTATTCTGGCAATATGTGAGCTCTTGAAGAGTGCATTCAGGAATTCAGGAATTGTCTTTAGTGTGAAGTCTGGGGTTTTTTGTGTTTGGAAAAGGGTCTGGAAAGAGGTTGGAAAATGGAATTTTTAAAAAAGCAAACCTCTTTGCAATAGCTTGAATGAAAATTTATCAGAGATGGGAATGGCTTGGGGTTTTTCATTTCCTCTGCTTGATCTAAGATACATTCCAGCCTTATTCCTAGGAAATAAAACTTACTCAGGAGCTTGGAAAGAAAAGCTGTCTCTAGGTGTCAGGCAGGGAGAAACTGCTTCTGGAAAGCGGTCTTCCCCCTGGGAGAGATCGAGTATCAGCCTAGGCGAGCCCAGTCCAACCCAAAGAGCTCCAACCGACACCCAGTCCTTGCTGGAGGACTTTGCCATGGATGGCCGCTGCTGCCTCTGGCCACGCTTTGCCTGGAGAGAGGGAGTGGGTGGGTGAGCAACTCCTGTCCGCTCCCTCCCTTTGATTTGATGGCCTTTATTCCTCCTAATTGGATAAAATAGGAAGTCACTGACAGTCCTGCATTGCTGGGTGTACTGATTTCACTCAGAGCAGCCCTGCAGAGTGCGGGGGGTGGGGTAGGGGAGGAAGGAGCGAGTCTGTACATCAGAGAAACAGGCTGCGAGGGGGCTGGGGGAGCGGGGCGGGCGGGGGGGGGAACGGAGGAAAGTGAATGAGCGCTCAGGAGGACAAAGAGGGAGGGGAGATAAAGGGAGTTACCACCGTCTTGGCATCGCTCTTGCTTTCAAACCTCTCTGTAATGATATTGTTTGCAGTGATGCTCAGACAGCAAGCACCTGCTGCTCTGTAATGATTCAGCCTCTTTCAGCCGCCGCTGTAACACGACAGGATGCTGCTGCTACTGTCACTTCTACCGTTGCCGCTGTTGTTAGAGATTTTGCTTTTGCTCCTTCTACCGCATGACAATTGTTTTCCTCGTCTGAGCAGATACCAGCCTCAGATGCTCAAGGTGAGAGTCTTGCCTTTCGCTCTGGGCTACTGGTTTACTTAATCTGGTCAGTTTGTTCAGTGTGTGTGGTTTTCTTTATCTCATGACCCTCCTTATCCCTATTTTGTTTTGTTGTGCTTGCTTTTGGGGGAATGTTTCTTCCCTCTGCAGAAGAGCTGGAATTGCTTGAGAAGCGTTTAAGGAATTATAAAAGTGTCTAGCAAACAGGAGCTGAATAATTACAAAGCTATTCTCAGTTCAGAGAAGCAGAGACAGTGACAGAGGGCTTGGGGGCACAGGGACTGGGGGGGATCTAATTTTTCCTGTGCATTGCTCCTCTCTCAGTTTGGATGATGTTGCTGAGCTTCGACCTTTTATTGACTCCCACTCTGTGATTTTTGCGGAGCACTGTGACTATTACTACCATCTCTTTTTGTCTGTGTCTCACAGTAATGGACTGTGATAGAGTTAAGGCCTTTTGGAGGTGAGCTGTTTGAGAGCTGATGCTTAAACATGTCTGAAGTAGCTGCCGACACTTTCCCCAGCCCCTCAGCTCAGCTGAGCCCTGATGCGTCCCTCAACGGGCTCCCGGATGAGGAGAACATGCCGGGGACCCAAAGAGAGGACAGGAGGGTCCAGGGGATAGCAGGCCTTGCCGCAACCTGCTGCGTGTGCCTGGAGGCAGAGCGACTGAAGGGCTGCCTCAACTCTGAAAAGATCTGCATCGCCCCTATCTTGGCTTGCCTGCTTAGCCTTTGCCTCTGCATTGCTGGTCTCAAGTGGGTCTTTGTGGACAAGATTTTTGAGTATGACTCTCCTACCCACCTTGACCCTGGGAGGATAGGACAAGACCCAAAGAGTGCTGTGGATCCTACAGCTCTGTCTGCCTGGGTGCCTTCGGAGGTGTATGCCTCACCCTTCCTCGTACCTAGCCCCAAGAGCAAGGCTGAAGTGACAGTGCACAGTGACAGCTCACTTGTACCCTCCAAACCATTCCTCCAGCCTTCTCTATATAACCGCATCCTAGATGTTGGGTTGTCCTCTGCCGCACCTTCGCTGTCACCACCCGCCCTGGAGCCTACCACAGCATCTCAGGCACAAGCAACAGAAACCAATCTCCAAACTACTCCAAAACTTTGTAAGTAAAAGCTATGTGTTTCTTTGGGTTTTTTTCCCTTAAAAAAAAAAGGCACTTAACTGTTCTGTGACTGTCTACAAGGAGGGCATGTGATTGACTTGTGAAGCTTAAGCATGTTAAGAAAGGTATAGCATGGGTTGCCTTCTGAGAACAGCATCCAGAGTCCTCAGAACTTAATTCTGAAGTGTGCAGTACTTCATCTGGGATGTCTGTAAAGGGCTAGTACCGCCTTTTTCTCTGCATCCACTTGCAGGGAAGTACACGATTTGCTTCAAGGGTTTATCCGATAGCTATTCCACATAGTGTATTATGCTTATAAATTAGCTTTGTCTCGTGTGCTGGATCTTCCATGTGTGTCCTTTGCCTTGCCTGCAGAGCGTTTCTGGTACATCCTTCCTGAAGTCTGTGGCTGCCAGATATCCCTATCATCCTCATGAAACTCTCAGAACAGTGAGAAAAAGCGACAGCAGATTTGAAGCAGTTAGAAACTGGGAACTATTAATTTAGCATCTAGCTTATGGTTTTTCCCTTTCTCTTAAGAGCAAAGCATACATTTCTCTGTGTCTTCCCCTATCTCTAGGAGCTGCTTCTTGTTTAACTTGTTTCTCATATATTGCCTTACTGCCTTTTGTGGGACATTTCAGGAAAGCATTCTTGCCGATGTGAGAAGAGTCAATTTCCAAATTAGTCTTTGCTCATCATAAAAACAAACAAAAAAAGGTATCTATATTATTTTCTTGGTAATCATAAAGCATCAAAATACTGCATTTCTGAAGTGTCATTTCTTTGACATTCATGATTTTAACCCACCAAATTCAAATCAAACCAAGCCTGCAATTTCTGAGCTGTGTAAAGCTGTGTAACTCTAGTAATAAAGAAGACAGCACACTTTTCTGCTGAGGGCACAGGACTGAGGCTCCCTGTGGAAAGCTGCAGTGATCAGAGTGAAAAAATGCATTCCTCACAAATTTCCTTGCAGGACCCCATGTCATTTATTCTCCCTCATGCCTTCCCTGTAATGCTGCAGGTTGTCACATTGAAGATGGCACATTCTGGACCTCACCCTGGAGCTCTGAAGTCACTAGAAGTTCACTTCTAAGTTTAGCCTGACTGGGACTAAACTTAGTATAGATATATGGTGTTTAGATTAAATCTAATTTTTTAGGCCAACCCCCTTGTCAGTGAAAATGAGCATAAACTACAGTGATTTCAGAGGAGGTGCTTTCAGCTGAGAGTCAATCTTGAACAGCAGTTCCAGAATGAGTGAAAGAAAGTTCTGAGTATTCCTGTAGAAACCCTGCTGCCTCTTGCTTAGATAATGTGTGGCAGCCATCCTTCAGATCAAAAGTAATTTGTCCGATGAAAACAGTCTAATAGAGAAATACTGCTGTACCATTAAATGACAGGGGGCTTTGTCTGTGGTATTACTTGAATTAACCACCTTTGCAATTAAATAGAACTATACTAAATGAGCTTTCTTTTAAATATTGCTGATGCATACAATTTTTTTTGTAGTGCAAACATTCTGACATTCAATATATGACTTTTTAACACATTTTACTTCATAAAGTGACCAGACACCAGTCTGGTCACACAGAATTTTTTCTAACTGTGGTACATAATTCTGACTGTGGCAAGCGTCTCTGATTATCTACAAAGAAAAAGCAGAAAATCTAGCTGGAAAAATACACGGCAGAAGGTCTGCCTAAGAATTCCAAGAGGCATGAAAAGAACTTTTTTGGACGGCTCTTAAAGCACTGTCTTGGGGTTTTTGAAACAGCTGCATTTCAAACACATAATTGTGTTTTATGTATAGCAAGATTTGTTGAAGAGGTTGACAGATTGCATCACTGCTAACTTTTTTTTTAATGCCTTTGACAGCTATAAAATTTTCAGTGACATGGCTTGAAAAGTAGCATCTGCAAATTGGATTGTCCCTTCTCCTTTCAGTGTCCTTTTTTTCTTTTCAGGCAGAGTGAGGTAATATGTTCCCAGAAAGTCCTTTATGTGCTGAAATTTTTTTTTCCAGTGCAGAAATAATAAAAAAAAAGCACAGTTCATCTTCTGTGCTTGATGTACTGTTTCTGAACCTATCCCCTCCATGAGTTTCCAAATCTTTTTCTCTTCTCCTCTCTTTTCCATCTTACTCAGCATATTCCCCTTAAAGCTGTATCCTTCAAGGTCATAGTCTGCAGAGGGCTAATTGATTCTTCTTTCTCCTGGAGCCTGGAAGAGAAAGCAGAAGAGAGACAATCCTGATAATTGTGTCTGGTGTATTAGATTCAAGACTGGTCTTATTCCTTTGGTTATTCTTTGCCCTTTATCAACAGAAAAATATTTCTTTCCATTTATCTTACCTTTTGTATTTTAACATAATTTTTCCTTTGCTGAAAGAGAAAGGAAAGATGAATGTTTTAAAGCATTCCCATATTTAGGGAGATTGTCAATCTTAGCATATTTACACCAGAGAAGATATTATTACAAGCAGGATATAATAATACACCCTAACCTACAATCTCCCTCCCTCTGAGAAGACATGAAGATTGTAAAAATACTAACTCAGTTCAGGAGCTAAATTTCACTTCTTCTAACACTATCACCTTCAAACACAATTCCATCCTTTATCCAGGCTGGTTAGAGATTCAGTTCTGTAGTACTGCAAAAAATGTGTTTCTGTAACAATAGTTTTTATATATCTGCAAAGCAACCATTCCACTCTTTAAAGGTCTTCCGACAGCCTCCTCTTTCCATTTAAGAAGACTTCCCCACAAAACTCCCAGAAAGGCCTGTGCAGAGCTTGCCTTTCTGGGGTGATAGCTCTGCCAAAAACAGTGCAGCACTCCTGTGCTTTGGTTCTGTCCCCGAGCAGAGGCACTGTAGGCCCTGGCAGGCCAAGCAGGCCTTGGCTTTGGGACCACAACTCTTATAGCTTGGTCAGGTGCCGCAGGGCACACAAGAGACAGGGCAGGAGACAGACCACAGCATGAGTTTTCTGGAGTGGATTTCCCTGAGAGCAGAGCTTGAGGACCATCAGAGAGCAGGGCCCAGAGGATGCACATGCCTGGTGGCACATCCACGCAGCCCCTGCATCCATTTCCCTTCTGGCTTCCCTGGCCAGCTCAGGTACCATGTGCTGATGTGTCAGCTACACACATGCCATGCTGGTGGCCAGCAGACAATCAACAGGCATGTCGTCATCTCATTACAGCACTGGACCTGCACATGTCCCTTGGGAGGCAGGCAGTACTTCCTTTCTCACTTTTGCTGGGCCTCACCTAGAGAATGTGGCAAAGTGGAAAAAGAGTGCTACATTACTGTCAGCTACCTCTGACTACTTGAGGGACAGTTCCCTTCCAGTGTTTCTAATTTCTGCTTCCACTTCAGCTGCGCTGGGTCATTATTAGCAAAGGATGTTGCTTTCTCATCCTAAGTGGAAAAAGGTTAAAAGATTGCTTCTGAAGCCTGGTAGTGGCTGTTTACCTGGGAAGTAGTCTCAGCTCGCCTTCTAATTTGACAAACAAGCTCCCTAATTATGGAAATGCTTTAAAGTATTCACCTTTCCTTTCTCTTTCAGCAAGGGAAAAATAATATTAACATACAAGAGGTAAGTCAAAGGAAAGGAAGATTTCTGTATTGATAAAGGCATAGTGTAATAAAAGAAGCAAGACTAGTCTAAAGTTGAGGCACAATGGCTAAATTTCTTGTGTCCTTTTAGAGCTAGAGATGGGGAAAATTGAATAAAAATTGTACTGTACCTTGTATCATACTGTAAATATTAGATTTTTTCCCTGCCTCTTTCACTTCCACTCATTCTTTCTCAGCTCTGCATTTGATGTCATTTCTCCTATTCACAGTAATTTGAGAAGGTCTGTACTTTAGCTTGATAGCAGGCTAGAGGGATCCTCTCCCTCTGCTTAGAAGTGCCCTCTAACTTCAATTTAAGGACAGAGAGTTTGTTCATAGAATCTTCATGCAATGTTTGTTCTTATTCTTGAAAGACTTAATTCTGACCACCCATGTGCTATATTTCAAATCCCTATCACAACACAGTAGGACTGAGTCCATGCCTGGCAACCTCTGAACGTGGCAAGATCTGGGATGTCTCAGAGAGCTGCAGGGGGCTGTACTCAGGGGAGTGGTGAGGACATGATGCAGCGCAGGCTCTACTTCAGCCTTTTCTGTGCTCACTGTTGCTCTGCAGGGCAGTGCCACAGGAGAGATTGTTTTTTCCCCAAAACTTGACGATGCAGGAACTTAAAGCACACGCTGGTCCATTTCTGACACAGTACTGGATTTGATTAGCTTCAGATACCTCACTTAAGTGCGTGCATTAGGAAGCTAGTTAGCCTTCAGCTACATATCCAGCATAAAGGGAGGGACTTCCCCCAGACAATTCCCAGAGTGACTCTTTAACAGGAGTCACTCTCTTTCCCCATGGGTCTACAGGGAGACTACCCTTGCAGTTCAGTTTCTATGTTAAATATCTACCACACAATATGAGGAGTAATTTTGAAAGCCATGACTTTTCTTTATGTGTCTTGTGGATTAACAACATCTTGTCACAGGGAAGTTACAGTTAATCATGGTTAAGATGCCAGACAAGTTTTGAGCCTAACTCAGGAGCATAGTAAAGGGATGCTGATCTCAGTAAGCCCAGGAGACACTACCAGGCCTCCATTAACAAGCAGCAATAAAGCAAGTGCCACTGTACTGAGCCAGCCAGTCTGTATTGCTCTGCTGTTCTAAAGGTCATGATGGCTCCTAGAGGTATATACTTGTGACAGGAGCACTCATGGGGACTGATGGGGTGAGATGCATAAGATGGAGCAATTTTTAGGGAGTTCAGGTCCATTAGGCCTTGCAAAGCAATAATTGAGACTTCCCCTCCCCAGTCCAGTTAGCTCACACTGTCTTTAAAACGTCCTTAGCAGGCACAGTTTGCTCAGACAAATTTATTGTTTTGTTTCTTTCAGTATCTCTACCACCCCCCTTTTTAGCTTTCATTGATTGCATGGAAACAGTTCTTCTGTGTAACATGCAGCAAACTGTATGGATTGGTCTTGTGTTTCTTTTTCTTGGACAAGCACCCCAATTTCATGGCTTTTAAATTTTCCTCATGGGTGTGGTTTTCCTTTCATGAACCACTCATTGTGCACAGAACATGATGGAAAAAAAGCAGCATTTCTAGGAGTGTTTTTTCTTAATAACAGTCTGAATTTCTCAGTACAGTAGTCTGCATTTGTATTTGTTTTTTAAAGCTTCATTTTGCTTTGAAACTTCCCTGAGAGTAAGTAATGTAATTATTCTGCATGGAGCCTTTTGTATGTTCTCCCTCCTCATTTATTATATACAGATGGATATGTGAGTATAGAGAATACAGTAGATATGGCCATTATTTCTTTATTAAAAAATGACATCTGCAACTGTTCTGCATCAAAAGTTTCTAAGGAAAACTGATTAATAATTGATGTAATTACAAAATTCAGGGTTGGATTTTCACTGCAGAGGACTAAAATTATCCTCTTTCTATATCTGTTGTATTTTTTACACTGTTTGATTTCCTGTTAATGCACTGCAAATAAAGCACACAGCAGCCTACCTCAGATTTGCTGTGCCTAACTTCTGGTTACAGAGAAACCTCAGGGAACTTTCTCTGCATCAGATGAGAAAGCACAATTTGGCTTGCTGGAGGCTAAGTAGCAGGTTAATTGTGGTGCAGAGCTGGGATGATATAAATGAGCGTTTTCATCATTTGCAGTCTTGCTAATGGAAGTGCAATAGATTTGCTGCAGAAATCCAACTCAGAATCAATAGCAATGCAATGAGGCAGCTAGTTCAGGGGGAGCACATGTGATGCCAATCTGCTGCAGACAGTACCTGGGCAGAGATTGCGCTGTCTCTTTTTCAGGAAAGGGGAGGCAGACCAAAAAAATGCCATAGCAGGTGATAAAAGAATTTTGAAAAGAAAATGCCTGTTTCACCTTGGATGGGCTGGAATTAGGAGAAAGGGCTTTTTCTGACTAAAGGAAGAGATTTGTTTTCTTTGAGGGATTCAGATCTGTTTGGACTCAAAGCTGGGTTATTGTTACACAGTACTAAGTTGGGCGGCAACAAAAATATTGGTGCTTCAGGTCATGTTCAAGCCACATAAAATCAAGGACTGAATCATGGTTTGTACTTTGGAGCTGGATAGATGGGTTTAGAGTATCTTCTACCAAAAGCTTCTGCCCTCTTGTTCCTCAGACAGACCACACAGAGGAACAGGCCCTGTCTTTTGTGGATGGTTTTATATTAGGCACACTGGCTATCTTTACAGTTTATACTGAAAGGCAACCACTTGGCTGGAAATGTGAATCTCATCTTGATCCTTCACTTTAAAACATTTTGTGAAGTACCAGACACAGTAGGAGGTACACATGAAACTCAGGAGCTGGAGCATGACCACTGTTTGGCATTTAGGGAGCAGCAAGGGAGAAATGCATTGTTTTGAGGTAATATGAACTCTGCTTATTTACACCCTGACCTGTCTCATCTTTCTCCCCCATTCACATTAAAGTCTTAGTCACTGAGACAAAAGAAAAGGTTTCAGCTGAGGAAGAATGTGCAGGAACAAATCCAGTGGGACATGGCTGGCTATCACTAAAGGCTTCCCTAAGGTAAACCAGAGGCACGGTCTGTTCAGCTCTGGACAAGATCAGTAGTATTGCAGCATCCATCTGTTACATTTGGTGCTGTTTTGTTTAGCTACAAAAGCCTTATTTCAATGTATATCGTCTCACAAGAGTAAATTCAGCTTTTTCACATATGCTTTCCCTACCCCCTCCCCCACTTTTTTATATCTCTGCTTCATCCTGGAACTTGCTGGTGGTGCATTCTCATAACTCACACAGCTTTTTATTTTGGCAATGAATATTGTCTCAGTTTTTGAGATGAAAGGAAATCAATACTGGGTTGGTAGTCACATGGCACTGGGGGAAGTATATGAAGCTGTGATCTTAAGCATGATTTGTAACATTGTTCAGTATTTGTATGGAATTCCTGAAAGATGTTTGAATTTTACAATTTTTAACAGTCAATTAATTCATGTGATTAGACAGATCAAAGTAGAAAAAAAGAGTATCAAGCTCATTCAAAAGCTTTTCTCATATTAAAAAAATGAAATATCTCTGAGCTCATAAAAGATTACTTAAATCATCTAAGGAGGTAAGTGGAAGCCAGTGTAAGGCTACTGGAACAGCATATTGAGAAGATAAACTTGGGCTTTTCTCTATATTAAATTAATCTGGATAATTAATTTAGTATTTCAGCTTGAATTAAATGGCCTGAATTTTCACTGGTGTAAAGGTTCTCAGATCTGTAGCCCTGTAAGACCTGTAACAGCACTGGAATGCACATGACACAGTGTCATCCCTACTAAGGGGTCTTCCAGTTGTGGTGTGAAACCTAAGGGCAAGACATTGTCTGCCTTTTCCCTTTTTCTAGCATCTTTTTCAGATAAAACCACCTACTTTGAAAATACTTGTTTGTATTCTGGCCACTGGTTCATTTACACCTTTCACTCCTTCCTGCCACGTGTTCCCCACTCATGAAGATCCATATACACTGTAATCAGCTCAACATTAGTAAGCCTTTTTGGCAGGGTAGGTAGGCTGAACTCTATGATTCTCCCCATGAAGGAAGTTGTTTTCAGTCCATGAATTATTTCAGGAATTATTTCATCACTCTTCACACTTTCTTATTTTTCAGAGAGAGACATAATTTTGATGGTACTTAGACATGGACTAGTGCAAAATCCCAGCAAAAGACAACAAAACCTGCTGCTCATTGCCTTGATCACTGTTTAGAAGTACTCAAAATGTGTAAAGTATTGTCAGTGGCTTTTTAATATTTTAAGCAGTAAATCAGTAGTCCAGTCAGAGCAGAAGACCAATGAGTCACACATGCAAGGACCCTCACCAACCCTCTTCTTTAATTCCCAGGGTTGTACACTGTTTCTCACTGGAATAATAATTCTAAGGGCCAGTCAAGGGAAGAAAAGACAAATATTGCTCAGCTGTGGCAATGCTGTGTGCAATTTAGGAGGAGTTTCATCTCCCTCATTCCACATCTGATTCTGTCCTACTCCAAATGATGCCTTCAGCAAGTCTCATTGGGTAAACAGGAGACCAGCTCAATAATTTGAACTGTGCAGACTTCCCCTATACACCTGACTTCTGCTCATGCTTTCAAAGATTTCTCCCTCCATGCCCCACTGACACTTCTCCCACTGTTGGCCCAAGGACCATTTCATCACTTTGCCCTTCATTCAGCTTATTATTCATTACTTTGCCCTTCATTCAGTTTATTATCTCAAATTCTCCAACATTCAGTTCTTCCTTCCAAAAGTGGAAACTGTCCTAGTGCATGAATTTGGAGGATTTTGATCCTTATTCCTGTCTTCCCAGCTTAAAGATACTTTAAGATGCCTATGGATTCTTTTTCCTTTCCAGTGGATATGCTGAATGGACTTATCCTGACAGAGTTTCATTATGCCTGAGCATCTTTTATAATAACAAGACATGAGAATAATGGGGCATGATCATAGACCAAGAAAGTTGCAATGGCTAATAATGTCAAGACATCTGGGATTTTAAAGACATTTTTATATTTTCAAAGTAGGTTTTCTTGGGTTGTGGGTGTGTTCAGCAGGGCAGTTAGCAGTGTGACAGTAAAAATGCCTTAGCAAGGGAAATAAAGTGTGTCAGGGTGAGAAGGACAAGAATAGGGGAATAGAAGAATGATCATTTATGTATCTAGCCGGAGTTGATCAGGGAACCAACCACTGAATATGTTGTTATGGTTTTAGGAATTAAGGAGTACAGGATCAAAAGCAAGACAAAAAGCTTCCTGCTGTGTTGATGCAGGATCTTGGATAAGCTTGAGCTCATACTTGCAAGAGCAGAACATAATTAAGTAGTCAGGAAAGGGCCAGGAAACTGCAAAGAATTGATTGTAGCTGTCAAGCACAGGAGACCAGGGAAGGTCTGATATTTTCTTGACTGGATAAAAGCAGGAAGAATCTGTTTTCCAATGCCACAGCCTGCATGGAACTTGCAGCAGATCGCAAAGCAGCTTTCCCCCTGCTGAGGATCTGATATAGGAATTCAATCATTCCCTCTGTCCATCCTTCAATTCTAAGGGATCCTCTGTAGGGCAGATCATCCTGCCATCTGGCCATGCTGAGTGCACACTTTTTGTTGATGGAGAGATACAAGGAGTTGCCCTGCTTTCTTCAGCCACCCCAATGGCTGGAGTTGCTCTGCTTCCGCTGCAGACACTGCAGAGTATCTCTCTGTTACTGAATTCCCTCCCATCACTTTGTTCAAAACCCCTCAGTGTGCCCCAGCCTTTGCCTCATGGAGGTTAGTCAACTTACCCTTATTTTTGGAGATGTTGATTTAGTATAGTGTTAATAGATTTTGAATGTCATTACTGACAATATTTGCAAATTCCTGCAACTGCATAATTTTTGGGACATACAACTGTGAATGCATTCCTTTGTGAGCAAAGAGAGGCTGTGTTTCTGGATCAAAAGGCCAATGAATGCATTAGGACACAGACTTTTGCTTGAAAATCAGTTAACAGAAAGGCACCTTAAAATTCTCCTTTTGGCTTATAAAATGGCATCTGGCCAGTAAAGCCATCAAAATGAAATTTGAACGTGTGAATGTTTAAGAATGTGGCTAACAACCTTTCTGTTGTTTGCTATCTCCAAGCATTTGAATTTGCTGTGCTGTAGAGATTAATAGAGGCCTCTCATATAAGTAGCTTCTCAAGCAACCCTGTAATTTTCCTGATTGTTGGTAATAGATTGCTTAATGTGTGCAGCTTTTCCTTCTCCAAATTTGGAGGAAGGATTAAAATGACATGTTCTGTAAGTGTATTCAGATAACTATTACAAGCCCAGGAAGCAGATTTGCTAGCTGTGAATCAGAGAAAGTACCAGCTCACAAAAATCACTTAGCTGGGCAGAAGCTTGCAGGGGAGGGGGCTGAAGATGAACAAGGCAGAAAAATATTCTGACGTTTCCTGAACAGGACTGAGATCCAGAGTATGTTGCATGTCAATATACCAGGATTCAGAGAAGAATCTAAATTTACTTGTCCTTAACATATCTAGCAGCTTCCCCAAGTTGCAGAATAATACATGGCTATACTTTGCTTTTACTTTTGCAGATTATCTGTAATGTCTTCTCAGGGGTGTTACTGATACTTTCAGCATGCTAATACACATTGATTTTTAACAAATGGGTGCGCCAGCATTACTGTCTGATGTTAACTTACATTTAATTCAAATCTTGATTTTCATACATTATTCTGTTTTACAAATGATGATGACATAATGGCATTTTTTGTCTGATAATTGATCAAAAATGATGACTCAGACACAGTGTTCAAAAAGGACTATTCGCAAATGTTGGTCAAGTCATGTAAGTACTACCCACTCAAAGGAGATCTTAAACATGTCATTCAATAGAGAAAAATCAAACAACTTGATCAGGACTTCTGTGTCCTGATCACATAAGAGAAAATCTGGAGTGTTCAGATGTGGCAGGAAAATCTGCATCATGCAAGACTGAGCTGAAGATAGATTTTCTAAGCTGGAAATTAACCACAGTTCATTTAAGAATAAACATGTTAAACTGCAGGAATTTTTCCTTTGGGGATTAACTAACCTCCATCAACCACAGCAATGTCACCAGTTGTACTACAGTAACTTGCTACCCTAAGGTGAATGTTTCATATCCCAATCTCATCAAGAGAAAAACTTTGGCAAATTTAGATCTCTCCCTCTGATAACTTTGGGTTGATGGAGATTTCTTCATGATTACAACAATTATTTGAAACAACTTTTTACCTACACACTGACTCTAGTTTTCACTGAAAACTAGTGGGCAATTCAGCTACACTGATCCTTGTTTTACCTTGTGTTGAATTCAGGATTGGAAATGCTGTCTACCTTTCCAGTTGTAGCTTGACCTCTCCTGGCTTAAATGTAGAAATAGAAGAAATGTTGGGATGATAATTTGAAACCTTAGAACAATGCTTTGAAATCTAACACTTAATCTGCTCTGAATTCTGCTTATTTAAAAAGCATTATATTCCTTCCTCATGGAGGTCCCATAGGGTGAATATTCCTGAAGTATAAGAAGACTGCGTAGCAGAAGGGCTACAAATCTAGTGATATTTCTTAAAGTATGGGAGTTTCTGGGGATGTTCACTTGTTAAGAGAGCTTTTAAAATTGTCAGATTGCGACGTCTCAACCTCAATAATCTCAACCTCAGTCTTTCCTGTGCTTCATTTTCTTGCACTGTTAATGATCTGCCCTTCTCATTGCTTCTCAAGCTGGTGCTGTTTGTAATTCTCAGCAGACTTGGGCCCAGAGTTCTGCTCCTTAAGGCAGCTCATGTTTTGAATTATGCATGTGTCCATTTCAGAAGGGCTGCATTTCATGGCTCCTTTTTGGGGGTGGTGATGTAAGGGGGTTATAGTTATAGTAAGTACTATAGTGACACTTTTCATTTTTCATGTCCTAGCTCGGTTAAGAGCAAGCCTTGAATTGTGTCATTTTTCTCTCATGTGACTGTTTAATCACCTGAGAGAGCACCAGCCAGTTTTGTGGTAAGATTGATTATATTCCCAACAAAGTGCTTCCTTCAGCTGAGCGCCAGGAAGTAGCCAGTTTAGCAGCTAATGGGCTTCAGTCTGATGTGAAAATGGCGGCTGTGGTGGAAATGTCACTGCAGCTCACGCCAGCCCTTTCAGATAGGCTGCATGCTGAACTGAAATTATTGGAGGCTACTCAGGTTAAAGATAAGGGGAGATGCTCCTAATCTGGACTACACAAAGCTGTACTGTGCGGGCACATCACCTCCTCCTTTGGAAGTGTCAGGGCAGCGCATGTGGGAATATCCAGACAAGCAAGTGGAGAATGGTGTTGCTGCAGGGGTAATGATGACGTCTTTTGCCCTGTTAATCCTTATAGGACTGGTGCCATGAGCTCTGCAATATCAGTGCTGGCATTGGCAAAGGATCCTCCAGGATCAGATGGGACCCCAGTTTGCATAGCATGAAATGGAGAGAACCAGAATTATTTTCCATTTAGTTCTACTCAACTCACGTTCTGACAGCAGCTGACTTTCATATCCATTACAAGACTGGGAGAGAGCTAAGGAAATATACTCACCAGTCTCATTTTGCACAGCATGAGTCAATAATAACATTGTAGGTGACAGTTTATAAATGTTTTGCCTTGCTTGGATGAATTCGTAGTCTCTGAGTGCCAACAGCCCCTCTTACAGATGTGTCTGTGATTTACCCTGTACACAGAGGAAAGTCTGGCAGCACCTCTGGCAGCACCAAGAATGAAGTCCCCCAGACTGAGAGGCAGCTGTGCTCCCTTTAAGCAGTAGCATCTAGTAAGGAAAATCCAGGAAGAAAAATTCACAAATAAGGGGTAGACTTATACTTACAGGCGTGTGCATAAAGACACCGCAAAGTAAAAATCATTCTGGAATCCTTCTCTTAGCAAGATTTTTTTCTTTTTCATTTCTGCAAAGAAATATTGTCTAAAATACATAGGAAGACAATATGTCTTCACAGTTAAAATGCCTTTCTAGCATTTATTACTAAAAATGAATGAAATAAATGCAAACAAAATAAGATCCTGACATTTCAAGTCAGACTGTTTTTGTGTCATTGTCACTGAACATAATAGACTGTTGGCTAATGGCTCCCTTTAGGGGAAAAAAAAAGAAGCAATGTTGCTCTTCTTTGACAACTGACAAAGCACTAGTTAACCAAGGTCTGCTGATCGCATTTCCCTAGGTTGAGAGCTTTGAGTGTTGTAGAATAGTTGTTCACCCTGTATCTGAACCTCAACTAGCTGCATGGCCTGTTTGTTTGTGTTTGTATCTGGTTTCTGATTTTGTTTTGTTTATTTGTTTGTTTTAAATGGAAATTGATTGCTTCTTTCCAGTGTTGGCTAGTTTCAATTTTTGTACATAAATACACAAAATCAGATGATCATTTGATTGAGCACTGTCTGGTCCAATGGCTGTTTTTTGAGCTTGTCCATTGTATATATAGAATGGGCTCAGCCCTCAGTTCCTCAGCCACTCATGAAGCTCCATTAAACTTAGCATCCTTGATGTGCATACACAAAGCAAGGTTGCAGGCATGACCTTCACACCATCATCACCTCCTGTCACTGGCCAAGGGATCTCTCCCTGGGCAACAGTCACCATGAGAGTGCTTATGTCCCCTTTTCTCTTATGTTGGAGGAGGAAGGAACCCACACTCTGCCAGATAGAGCAGCACAGCTGTGGGAGCAAGAGGAGCTGTGAAGGGCCTGCTGTGCATCACCACCCCGCTGCAGTGGTGACAGGTTGCCAGCCCTGTGGCTAGAAGAGCCAGCAGTCCTACAGCACTGGGGAGGTTGCAGGTGTCTGATGGATACACAGCCCAAGGATAGTTCCAGCTCAACAAGCAAAAAGGCTGACCCTTTGAGCAGGAGAAAAAGGGACATAAGCATTCTCTGAATACCCATGGGACACTTGAAGGCCTAAGTGCAATTTCTTTGGCAGAAACTGCCTCCTTGCTTGTCAGTCCTGTCCAGAAAGATTTTTTAGCTTTGCCCTTCACTATTGTCATTAATATAATAAATTGAGGATAATTGCTTGGTTTGAAACAGCTCTGTCTTCTGCTGTGTAGGTGGAGAAATGATGCCAGGAATAATCCTTTCTTCTCCTGCCAGTTTTCTTTTCTCTGCAGCAGGAATATGTACCAGTTCTATATAGATGCTGCTGTTAGCAAAAAGCAACCTAAGCATTGCCTCAGCTAGAAATGCAAGATTGATTACATTAGATGCGCTTTATTCCCAGAGTCCTGCATGAAATCAGCTCCAAAACAGGTTTATACTGTTGCTTCTGAGTGGAAAATGCCAGTGTTAATATAGGGTTTGTTACAGATAGACAGCTTGGTACAGAGCACAAATGCATGGGATTGGGTCGCTGCCAGACTTGTAGAAGAGAGGTCAAATGAAGGTTTGCATGGGATATCTCCTGTACCAAACTTAGCATGTCACCATTTGTTGGGATAACCCACAGAGTTGTATTCTCTTTATATCTGAGTTCAGCTCTGCTATGATGCTGTTTACAGAAGACTGAAACACTTTTTCAGCCATGATCCAAATTATTCTGCTGCTTCACAATTAGGATAGGACACCATGACAACACTTTAAATCCCCCTTGACAATGAAACATGTCTTCTGGAAAGCATCTGGCTTGGAACTGCAGGGAAATTGCTGGAATCAGAGCAGAGCACATGATGCCTACTGCAGGGACAAAAGCCTCTATGTGGTCCTTGTGCACTGCAATGGATGGATCACAACTTTTTTGGTACAACACATGATAACTAAAAGGTAGCAGGCCTCTGCTCCAGCATCAGTGATGATGGAGAGGTTAAGGGATTTTTCATTGCTTCAGAGTCAGGACATCAAGCTTCACTTTGTCTTTGCTTTGTGAAGCTCTTCTCCAGTGGTCCACAGAACAGAGAAGAAACTGACACTATCAACCAGTGTACCCCCTACATGAGGCTGTGGTCCTTGACTTTCTGGAGACTGATGTGCAAGTGCAAATGAACAAACCGTTTCCATCTGTCTTATCTCAAAGTGCCCTTGGAGTTCAGTTTATGAGTGTTGCTGCATGAGCAGTGTGGGCGCCCACTTGGAAATTCTGTGGCTGTAATGGGTCTACTCACAGTCAGATTGGAGATTTGTGCAGAGCGGGGCTGAATGCTTAGTTTGGAAGGGTGCCCCAAGAGGGGGTGAGTGATGCTGTTCCATGACCAAGGAGTGCTGCACAGAGCCTTACATCATGCTCCCATATCCCCAGTCCCCATGTGCTACGTAGCATCTCATTTGTGGCAGCCCTCTGCTGTAAATTCACCTTCCAGAGGAGACATTTCTAAAGCAAGATTCTGGTTTCACACAGTAACCTGGAGATGTCTGAACAGTAAATGACCTTTTGCCCTTTAGGTGAGGACTGATGCTAAGCTTCCAGAACAGGGCTCTATACTTGGTTGATTGTTCTTCAGGACTGCAGGCTGTGAGGAGGTCCCAGTGCTTCTTCAGGGAATCATCATGTCAACATAGTTAAAATTTGAGGGTCAGGATCTGTTAGTTCTTTTAGATATTTTCCTGGCTTTTGCACCTTCTCAGGTCACAGCTTATATCCATCCTGCACCCCAAGTGCTTTTTGGTAAATATGAGAGGAGTAGTCAATTGTAAGGTGGGGAAACAACATTTCTGAGACTTCTCAGTATCTTCTGTTACTGAGAAAGGTTGCATAGTTTGTGTAGTGCTGCAGTCCACAAGGCATGAAGTAAAATTCTGCCCACCTCTTAGACACCAAAGAACTCTTTGGTTCACAAACTACCAGCAGCCAGAGTGATGCCCTGCCATGTGATAGACCTGTTTCACATTCAGACTGGAGCAGAAAGCAAACCACACTGTAGGCTATTTTTTACTCTTCCAGTGAGTTGGTGGATGTGGCAGAGGGCAGATCTGTCATGAGAGTTAATATCATTAGGAGAGAGTTAATATCATTAATTTTCTTATAGCTAGTCGTACAATAGAGTACATGTGTGTGATAATGCCTGATTAATGAAACTGTAATTTTAAGCCTGACTGTTAAGCTTTTACCAAACACACTGGAACAATCAAGTGCTTGTTTTCATTTACTTTGTTGGGATGATCTCTGAGGCTTGTGTGGACTTCTACAGGTATTAAATCTAAGTATCTGGAAGATAATTGAGAAATATGGATTCAGCATGCTGTAGATGGTGGCCTTATATGTTATAGCTGTGTCTTCTCACCTTTTCTTAGAGATTTGAAAACCCAAAACCAAAAACATCTGTAGTAAACAAGGTTAATTGTCCTGTTGTGTTAAGGTGATACTTGCGATTAACTGTCTCCCAGCCACCTTCATCTACTTTCTATTTCCAAGGTAGTTTTAAGTTTGTTTTTTTTTAAGAGGTCTCTTGCATTCTGAAGCATTTCAGTGGTATATCGTTTCCTGTTCACATGCCTTGTATGTCCTGGTTATCTGACACTTTTAGAGAGTGACCGGGAAGCTAAAGGCTCTTTATCTATTGCCTTGGGACATGGCTGACTCCTTTTGCTTAGAAATTCAAGGTCTTTATAGGGGAAATGGGAGAGTTGCAATGGCTTCTCACTGGGCTAAAATTACTATATTGTTACAGAGATTAAATAGAATAATCCTGAAAGCTCCTAGTATATTAGCACTGCCTGATTCCAGCTAAGAGCTGCTGGAACAGTTTTTCCAGGGGGCCATCTATTATTCATCTCTCTTTTTTTCTCTAAAAGAAAGACCATACACCCAGAGTATAACTAGTTTTACTTTTGCTTCAAAAGAAATGTCATGCTGTTTCATCTTTCATGGTGCAGTTAAGTCCTTTTGGAGAACTATATAACAATCTGTTCCTGTCGTGGTGGGGGAGGCCATAATTTATTCTGCCCAAAAAGGGCTTCTCAGGAGTATAAGGCATTAACTGTGAGCAAGCTACCAGGTTCATAAATCTGCAGAAAATGATAGCGAGGTCTCTAGTAAATGAGGATTCTCGTACAGCCTCCCACTCCCCTTTCCAGGGTGTTGCTAATCTTAAGGATGACAATTGTGCCAGACCTTTTCTAGTAATGTTTTGCTCACTTCCTCTCATGCAAATACACTTAGTTCTGTAATTGCTTCTCATAAAATGCATTTGTCTGCCTAACTGCTGCCATATCATTCCTGCAGTACAGGGTCTTCCTGGTACTAATAGAGCTCTTGCAAGTTCTGGACCATGCAGCCATGGGGAGAAGTTCTGAAATCCAGTCAGGACCTAGATTATCACAAAAGGGTGTGTTATTGTGCAGTAGTTGCCTAGGGCAGGAATCATCCCGACTCTATATCGACCAGCCCACTTAGGTGCAACAAATTATCTGTGTGCTGCCATGGGGGCTGAACATGACCTGAATGGGGGGCAGAACTAATCAGCTCTCTCCACAAGCACAAGAGTGGTGTTTTGAGAGGCACACTGTTCTGGGCAACATGGACAGCAAGGACCTGTTTTCTCAGGGCTGCATCTCTTCATGTTCACCCTCTTGTCTTCATGGATCAGACAGAGCCTCGCTTTGCTCTGGACAAAGGTCAGAGGAATTCAGAGCAGCAGTGCAGAAAGCTGCAGGTTTGAGCCTCAGCAGAAGCAGAGTGTACCAGCCCCAGTGCCTGGCCAAAAACAAAGCACTTTCCAAGGATGTTGGATGTCCCCTGTGCTGCCCAGCTAAGGGCAAAGTTTGTGACTACTCCTCATGGGCATATGAGAAGGAAGAGCACAATAGCTGAAACAGCAGGGCTTAGTCTGTAGTGCCTGCTGGTTTGGGCTGTAACTCTACGCAAAAGCCCTACAAAAACAAAGTCGCAGCTGCTGGCTCATTTTGTGTGGCAGCACTTAGTTAATGCTGTGTAATATAAGAACTGCTCTCTGCCAAGACCAGTGTGTCCCTCCTTCCTCTGGCCTCCCTCCCCACTACCAGACACATCTCCAAGCTCAAAACCTGTCCCTCCTGCCCCATATGAGAAACACATCAGGGCAGACTTTACGTGAGTGGACAGGAGCAAAATCCCTCACAGCACAGGCTTTGTTCTGTTACATAAAAGCCACATGGACATGGTCAGAATTCTTGCTATTTCCTTCTTTGATCATGCAAGTTCATATATTGCTCCCACAGACTCTTAGCAACTCATGCATGGGAGTAGATCAAAGTAACCCCTCTATACTCAGGTGTGAAATCCTGACCTGTGGGAGGAATTAATACAGAATACCCACCCCAACCCCCCCACCTTCGTCCCAAGGAGAAGTGAAAGGCACCGAGGGAATTGCAGTGGGGCTGACATTCAAAGGTGTGGAGGATACATGCTCAGCTATTGCTGGTGGATGTGTCTTCTGTGGCAAACTATTGGAACCCACTGGTAGCAGATGAAGTTATTATAGAAATTACCATATGCAAAAGGAATTGCGGACAATGCATGAAATGTCCTTGCTCTCCTCTCTCTTTTTCTTCTTAAAAACTCTATGAGATGGAGACAGACAGGGAAGAATGGATGTTTTTTACTCGAGGGTAAAGTTTGACGCTTTTAGTAAATCTCCTTAGGTGTCAACCACCTTATTTAGGTATATAAATCCCTCTGAAGATTTGCCCATGCATTAGAGAAAGGTTGCACAGGCAGTGGAAAAACAATTTCTGCATCTCTAGCCTTGGTCTATTTCATCACAATAAATATTTCACTGTTGTCAAAAATGAAATCCAGCATTGCTTTCCACTGGCTTTCTGCCTGCAGAAGGAGGTGATACGGGGCTCTTGCTGCGGTAGCACATTTGCCCCATAGCATCTGTTCTGTCATTATTTACCTAGATTGTCAATAAAAGCTCCTGCTTTTGTGAATTCAACCAATGTAGATGGTGTCAGCTGTTACTTGGATCGAGGCCCTGATTTGGTCAGCTGTTGTCAAAAATTACTAATGACAATTGACTAAAGATCTACAAATGTTAATTATGATAATAGTTCTTTAGAGATACCTGTTTTGCAGTAAAAAGCACTTCAGAAACATGGATTGTCAGAACAATTGGCTTAGAGGTTGCTTGTAACCAAGTGATATATTCCACCAATGTAGCAATTAAAACACAAGCAATGGAGCATGGCTTGTGATATCATTAAGATACAGACACGAAACTCTTGGTACTCAGAGCTTTCTTGACAAAGTATCAGCCTATTCAGTTCTGATACTACATGAGCATCTGTACTTCATTCCTCTGTAAGACTATTTTTTCATAATTTCTAGTTGTGATGATTGCAAAAATAAGTTTGAAAATCTGCACAGTTAAGGATCAAAAATCCAGAGGCCAAACCTAGTGTATAATTTTAGCGAAATTTTAGTTTTCATGCCAGTTTCATGACTTTTCAGCACTTGGGATTGGCAAGATGAACTATATAACCTTTTATTGAGAACACAGGCTTCAAATCTTGGCAACTTCAGGAATCTAGACTTCAACAGATTTTTTTTTCCTTCAGGCCTGACTTCTGGTTTACTTTTTCTTGTTCTAAAAAGTATCCACTTTGGCTGAATAAAAAATAAACAGGCCCATATATGTTATTGGTGGAAGATCTGCATGATGTTACAAATGTTTAAAATCCTCTAGAATGTTTCAGAAACACATTGGATAATCTTTTAAACTTTTTGGAATTACTCCATTAATAGTTTTTTCCCACAGGAAATGACTATTATATTCCCAGTAATAAACATCCAGCATCCTCCAAATGACACTAAGCTGATGAATTGCAAATATTACTTTCCACTCAACCCTATACAGAATTTCATGTATTCATATGCACATGTACATGCACACAAACACACCGTGATCCAAACACCAAATGTTTGCCAAAGTATCAGGATCTTTTTCACTCCCTACTAATTTCTCCTCACTGTCTCAAGACTTGCATGTCCTGTGTTGCTCAGAAAATCATGTCCATGGAATATAACAACTCTTCTTGAGTATAAAAAGAACTTCTGAGCCACACAAATGGTTTTCTCAGCTGCTCCAAGCAGACTGGAAATTTTTGTGTTGTAATTGTAAAAAAGCATTGTAAACCTACTCTAAAAACTAAAGTCCTTTAGCTCTGCTGTCTAGTGCTAGTGCTCTTAATATAAGAGTTTAAAGGTTGCAGAAAGAAATTTGCTGAAGACTCATTTAATTATTATGCTTCTACCAGAAGAAGCATGGAGCAAGTTATCTGAAAAACCTTCCTTGAAAATTACAAGGGATTACAAGGCCTGTTGTGGTGCTAGCCTCTCCTATGCACTGAACTGCATTAGAGTTTGAGCTCTGAAAGGGCAAATGCAAACAGCATGTATCTCGTATCAGTAGGGAACCTCCATATCCTGCCAAAGTCAGATTTTGGTCTGCAATGATCTGCAGCAGCAGTAGCATTAAGTTGTTACGTGGCTAAGGGCCAGGTCTGCATCTTGAATGTGTATAGTATCTGTTGCCCCATTTCAGCATTTCTGACATTAAAGTCATTCACTCATTTCTATTCATGTATTCATGTGTTCATGCTCGTGTTTGGGGTGATTATTGCTGGACTCTTCTTGGTTTGTCCACATCTTCCTTCTTCAAAGAGTGGACGGCAGTCTTCCATGGAGGGCTTACTGATGCAGCATGCCATGGGACATGATTTTTTTGTGGCTTTGTTGTTTCCCACTATTTATGATCCATAATGACTCAGATACCGTTTTGTAGAATTGTTCATCCCTACCTGTGTGTTTGTGGCTGGTTCTTTCTGTTCCCAGCATCCTTCTTCTGTTTTTCAAAATCTTTTCTCATGAAGAGACTGCCTGCTATGCACTCATACTATCAAAACCATAACCAAAGTTCTCAACCTTTAGAGTTTTGCCAGTGTGTGACACAAGCCATAACAATGTGTGACAAATGACAAAAATGTGCAACACTTGTGCCCCATTGCGTAGCATGCTGTAATTGACAGATTATAATCGTTTTTAGCCATAAAAACTGTTTACAGAGTGCCTTTCCAGAGAGTATGAGTCACATAAAACAGTTTGGGTCGCTCACTTGTTTACATGTGATTTGCAAAATGGGTTCTTTGGCCGAGGTATCAGATGGCTGTGGCCAAATTATCAGATGGCTGATAATCTCAGCCTGATAATCTCAGAGATCCTCAGCTGAGAGTCTTTGTTGGTACCTTCAAGGGCGAGATAGTGGCCAAATGAGAACTACCCCGCTGATTTAGCTCTTATGTGAGATCTCTTATGTAGCTTTGCAGGTGTTCATGCTCCTCCCCCCAGGAACTGGACCAGGTGTTACCACTTGCAAATGTGCTACCGTCTTATGTAGCCTCTCCCTTACGCCCTCAGAGCTTGAGCATTGAGACTTTTCTCTTACCCATTCAGTCCCTTGCCAGCAGCTCTCAGAAGACACAATGTTTTGGAAAGATCAGGCCCCAGCTGTCAGAATAATGAGTGAAATGAGATTAGTGTCCATGTCTGAGAACATCCTCACTTGCTAACATTGCAATGGAAGCATATAGCAGAGCCATGAATAAAGCTCTATTTCCCTTCCAGCAAAGCACAAAACCTTAATTGGGTTCCACCACTTCCTCCATCCATGTGGCTTCTTCAGTGATGGTTCTGGAGATAACTGGTAGAAAGCAGCACAGTGCCAGAAAACAATGCATGTATCCTGTGGCAGGGAGAGAGCCAGGAAGACATCCCTTATGCAGAGGGACAAGAGACCACTGGTATTGCTGGCCTGGGAGTTGTGCAATTATAAATGTGACAGTGGAGTCTGGGAGCCCCACAAAAAAGTCTTTCACCCTCCTCTTCCATGCCAGCACAAATCCAGTGAATGTGTCGGCAGGATAATAGAACCTGTCTTATAGCAGCTTTAACCCAGATCACATTTAAATGTGCAATCTCACACCCATTCTATAAATTTGCCACATTCCAGATTTGCAATTGAAATGAGGGAGCCTTGGTGAACGTTGCTTTTCATGGGATGCCACAAGAAAGCACTGGCTTTTTTTTATGTAGTTTTTAGAAAGCTGCTACCACTGTGCCCTCATTCTGTAAATGTATTGATTATGAGAATAAACTAACAGTGAGAATGGAAAAGGGAAGTGTAAAAAATTTTGGAAGAAGTTCAAAGATGTCTGTTTGGTTATCTGGAAAAATTCCCTAGCCATACTGGCTCTTGTAGTTCTCACTTAACAAAAACATCAAGAATCAGATATTATAATGGCAATAAGTCCTCACTGTGGGAGAACAGATAACTTAGACTGACTCAGCAAAATTTGACATTTGTCTTCTCTCCCAAACGTATGATGAGACTTGTTATTTTTCATGGTTAAACATGCAGGGATTGTCCCCAACAGAGTTTGATCTAGGCTTCACCGGGAACAGTCAGGGCACAAACACATAGCTAGCTGAAAATCCATCCCCACTCTGCCTCCACACACTAAAACATAAAGGAGGAGAAGCATATTTTAGTCCTTGAGAAACCAAATAAACTTGCACAAAGAAGCTACAGCTGCTCCTACATAGTCTCTGCAGCAAAAAGTAAAAACTCTAATAAAAATCAGGTTCCAAAAAAGCTGCTTGCTTCTGCAGTTACCACTAGATCTGCACAGCAGCAGCCACTGCTATGCATTCATTAGTTATTACGGTTATTTTAATGAATTGTTTAAAGATGTAGGGAAGCATAAAGTTCCAATACTATGGAATTTTAGATAGATTTTTATATAAACTTCAAGATTTTTATAAAAACTTCAGCACTTAATGGTAAATTAAAAAGCTTTTGCAGTTTGTTGGCAAAGTTTTTTTTGCAAATGTATTACGTAATAGCTCTTCTCAGGACAATATTGTCATGAAAATTGTGTCATTCATGCAAATATTTGATAACATTTTAGAGCCCTATTTTCAAGATATAGCTACTTACTTCACAGTGGGGGGACAAGAAGTAATAGAAGACATTCACATTAGTGTTCATTGTTGCAATATCAGAAAGACAACTTATTATGTCAGGAGTAGGTCCTTCCTAATTCAGCTGCACTCACTGAATTTTTTTGCTCTTGCCTTCACAGTACGTGTTTGCAATACAAAAATATAGGTAACAGAGTCCTAGAAGAGTATCTTATGAGTTTGAATGCTTTCTAGCACATGAATGCCTAGAAGTAATTCACTCTCACCTGAGGGCTAGATATTATGTCAACAGACCAAAAAAGGGGAAAAAAAGTACAAAACCTTGCAGTTCGTTTTGCAGCCCCATTTTGGGCAGCAGCATGTTTTCCCTTTGTTGTGCACTGAGGGGACTACCTCTTGCAGTCAGAGTCTATTAAGTGCTGGACCCATACGGACCACAGTGGATGGAAAAGCTGAAGGGACCCTTTCCGTCAGCTCACATTTCCCATGTGCATGTAGCTGGTGAGGCAGGTCTCATGGTGTGAGCTCATCGGGACGATCTTCATCACAGCTTTTTCTTTCTACAGGTAACAGTAATAATTTCAGATACCCAAATTCATAAGCAAGCCTTCACTCAGAATTGCTTCCTTCTAAGTTCTCTTGCCATCACAGTTTTAGCAAGGCCTGAGCTCTTGTGACACGAGCTCATGGTGACGCCTGCCAAGAGTCTGTCTCAGGTGCATTTCTGGACAGGCAAGTGGAGATCACACCAGCATGTCAAGAACAAGGCCCACACCTGCATTAGTTACTGTGTGTATCAGTGACCACAGCACAGAGAACTTGGACCTCAGCATAGCACAATCATGGCAGAAAGTGTGCTGTGTCCTTTTTGCTGCCAGATGAGTTGTGAATGTGGCAGGATTTGTCTTCCAGGTTCAATCTCGCAGCAAGGACATTCTCTTCCCCTACACATACTGATGAGGCTCAGCCAGGTGAACAAGATCTAACTGTGTGAAGGCAGTGGATGTAGATTGTGTGGTACTAATTTTCTCTTTGCTGGAAAGAAGTAAGGAAAGTGTGAGCTTTGAAGGTACTTAGGCCCCTTGAGGGAAAACCGTTGCTTCATTAATTTCAACAGAAGCCAGATAAGCTGGACACTGTTTAATATCTTGGTCCTTGAGGACATCTCTGATCACCTGCTGTTAAAGTCCAGCTCAAGGCAAGATAGCAGGCAGTTCCACTTACAACAGTAATTGTCTAATTATTGTGGAAAGGCTGACTTTCTCCCTATGTCCCATTGTGTTTCCTTCACCAGTACAGCCTGCCACTGTGACTCATCTGCCTAGGGCTTAATGAAGTTAGTCTGCAGCATCAAAAGCAATTAAAGTACTTTTGTACATCAGCTCCATACAGTTACCTTTAGCTTGTCCTCTGAGAAGTCCTGTGCTGCATCTGCAAAGAGCCCTCTGCAGTTTTGCCGGAGCAATTTTGCTGGATCTGCATGTGAGAAAAATAAACCAGCATTGCTCTTGCCCTCAGTTCAGCACTGCTCATAAGGCTGACCAGTCCTGGAATGGAGAGTGGCTCTTGGAGTCAGGCGGTGGGGGATGAAACTTGAAGGAGGATTGAGAAAGGAGGTTGTTAATGGCTAGGTCATTGAACCACAAAATCATAGAATATGCTGAATTGGAAGGGACACATAAGGAACATTGAGTCCAACTCCTGGCCCTGCACAAGACCATACAAAAGAGTTACACCATCTGCCCAGGATTATTGTCCCCTCTGTATTTGGGTTAGAAGTGGGCTTGCTGTGTTCCTGCAGGTGTCACAGACTCACCCTCTCAAGGTGGCAATATTTGCACCTCCACTTTCTAAAAGCACAGGCAGCGCCTGTGAATATAAGCCCTAAGATGCTGATGTGCTCTTGGGTTGCTCAGGACTCTGGCTGAGGTGTTTCAGTTGGGCACCATAACAAAACTCATTCTTTTCCAGTGCACTGAGCACTAGAAGCTCAACAGTGAACATAATCTAGTTCAGTACATGGAATGCAGATGCATTCCCACTTCAGGGGACAAAGGCCTTGATACCATGTCTCTTATGCCCTCGCTAAGCACACCAGCCATCCCTTTCTCAAAAGGCTGCTGTCTCAAGTCCAGCTGAAAACTTTGTAGGAATTAGGACTTCTGGTTTGCAACAAGTCAGTGCTTCCTAAAAAAATTTCACTGCAAAATACCCCACCTCAACTCTCACGCATGCTAATCCACACCCTCTGGGATTTTTCAGCTATGCAGATGACATTGACAGCCAGCTGGATATGCACATCTCACTCTCCCTAAGGCCTGTGCCTTGTTGGTATCTTGCTTTCCCTGATGCTGGAACTGATTCTCCTTCCACACATAGGGCCTTCAGGCCAAAACTGAAAGTTAGGTGGAACAAGTTGAATGCAGTCAGAGGAAGTGAGCAAGGGGTTAACAAACTTGAGCAGCAAACACATTTCTGGAAATGCAGGGACTAACTTCCTAAGCCAGGATGGAAGGCACCCTGAGGAGAATGCAAAGATGCTCCAGAGATTTACAGGGAGAAAAATAGGGATAGCTGTGGATACAGAAAAAGCAGTATGCAAAGCAGGAACAGGATTTGAGAGGAAGACATAACAAGTAGTGTAATTCTTAACAGCTCTTATTCTGAAAAAGAGAAGTGTGGCAGAGAGAACAGCTTGCTTTGTAGCTGTGGCAGCATCAGAGATCTGTCACCCTCTCCTCCTGTTCATACCTCCCCAGTACATCTGCCTGACCCCCACACTGGAAGGGATAAGATCCCTGTTGTCTCGTTCTCCATAGTTTGAGTCTTGTTTCTTTAGTTTTTAAGCTTCATTTGTAGCCATTTTATTCAAGCAAATCAAAATAGATATGTATTTTTCATCTTCTTTTGTGCCCTATCTCAATGCTTGCGGTTTTATGCACATTATATATTATGTGTAATGTTTCCTGGCAGTGGATGGAAACAGGATGCACAAGCAAGGATGTGTGTGTGTGGTCTCAGGAGGTGATGTGAATGCATGGGCAGTACCCTGGGCCAAAACCATGCAGCGAAGGAGATAATTTTAGAAATAAGGGGCATGCTCTGCCTCTAGGATGCAGTCTGGCAGGAACTGGTTTTGGACTGTTCTGCAGTGTGTTCCTTTCTATTACAAGGATAGAACAACAGTATGAACAACTGAGTTGCAGTCATACACAAGAAATTGGGTCCTGTTTCATTGCTGCAGCCCAGTGCTGAGCAAGGAGTTTCCTCCTCTAATGAGTTTTTAAGCTGCTACTCTGGGGTATCAAGATGGTAGTATCACCATTAGAAAGAGCATCACCCAGGTCTGCAATGGGCCCATCTGCCTTTGAAACTGGTCTGTGTACCAGCTTATAAACCATTATGCAGTGATTTGTTCCTCACTATATGTTCCAAGACTTCAGGCTGCTCTGCCAGGGGCCAGCCCTCATCCCAGCTGCCCAACAGGTCTATCATGAAGACCCTCAGAAGGTTTGCTGAAAAGCACCTGTACTAGGAAGTTGTTAGTATCTTCATCACAACTGGAACAGGCTTTTTTCCCTAGAAATCAAGGAGATGCAAACAGTAAAACTCATTAAATAAGCAAACAAAAACTCATTAAATAAGCAAACAAGCCAAAATGCTACACAGACAAATCCAGATTTTCTTGGGCTTCATGCCCTCGGACAGAGTCTGTGGTGCTGTGGTTTGAAAAATAGTGATCTTTCACATTGTGATTCCAGCACAGTGTGAAGGAAGAAATGTTGTTTGAATATTAAAAGACTCAAAAAATCAAAAATAGCTTAGTCATGAGTGAATAGCCTCTGTAACACCCCATGAGCTGTCTCCGTGTCCTCTTCCAGGAGTACAAACCTGCTGCTTCTACAGCTCTGCTTTCGGTTTTAGGGTGTTGGGGTTTGGCATGAAAACTGATCCATTGCAGAAATACCTACCCCAGACGTGAGGAATGCCACGTGGACATGGCCAAAGACAGCTGTGTGAAGCGGGAGGGGGTGAGTGGTGGGAGTGGCAGGTGGTGCCCTCTGGGTACACACAACTCCTATTGTGAGATCTCCAAAATGAGAGAAAATCTCTGCTCTCACACAGCAAGCAAATAGGCAGGCAGCACACCAGCACCACAGCCAGCATGCTTTTAGTCAGTAGCATCTCCAGACTGTAATTTATAAGACATTTCTCAGTTAGCACATCAGTTTCTGCTAACTCACCATGTAGCGGAATGAGAAAGGCTGGATTCTCAGGAAGTGGAGGAGCGCAGCAGTCTCATTTGAATGCTGGCACCCTTTTGGGGTAACCTTCCTCTGTCCATGGGCTACAAAGACTGTTTTAATACCCTCATTCTGCATTACCCTTGAGCCTCTAGGTACCTCTGATCACTTACTGAGTTCAGGGGATTGCTAACATGCCCTCCCTGAAAGACTGCTGTCACTGGAGCTCTTGCCTGTTTCTTGCAAGACAAGAATAGGAGGATTATTTGTAGTGTTTTAGATGACAAAACATGTGAACCAACCTTGTAAAACTACTAGCCTGCCCACAAGTTTCCAGAGTACTAGTACAGAGACAAAAAAAGGTTATAAATTAACTTTGGGAGAGAGTGATTTAGTGTTGAGATACTCATTGAAATTCAGAGGTAAATGACTGGGGAGACTCACAGCTGTTGAATATTTTCAGTTCTCTATCAGTATAACAGCTTTTGCCTGCTGGGGTCTGCCTACTTCTAAGTCACAGGGACAGTGAAGCCTTGTATATTTTGGGGACAGAGCTGGAGTAGATGAGGAAATTACTGCCCATGGATGTTTTTACTGCCAGTCTTCTGGACTCACAGTTGAGTTTGAACGTACAGCACTAACTTGGGGTAACTCTATACAGATGAGGACAAGATGCCTTGGTTATCGTGGAGTTACGTTGGAAGTAGTCCAGACTCCATCCTAATATGAGGGGAAATAAGGGAATTCTTAAGTGAGGGGAATTCTTTTAGATACTAGTTTAAGAGAATTTGATATGAAAAATCAGTACTTATTTAGAGGCTATGCTGTTAAAATAACTAGACTTTTAACAGTTTTGTGTAGCTGAGCATTTCTGGGTAGTAACCATGTTACAGTCCTATTTTGTGCTGTTGTTTGAAATGCTTTACCCGATTTTGTTTGTAAGTGCAACACTATCCATTTTTTTTCATTGCTTTGCCAATCTTATCATTTCTTTCTGATTCTTCAGACCATTTGAGGTAGTTTTTTGGATATGATATACCATAAAACATAGCAGAATAAAAATATATTGTGCCTCTATGTCAACACTGCGGGCCCTGTGTGCTGATGAAGCCCTTAAAAGAGCCCTTCACTTAGCAGATTGTGTGCTGCTTCTGTCATCCCCGACTCTAGCAATGTGTGTGAGGGCTGTGTCACTCCTGTTAACCCCTCAGGCTCCATGATCTCACTTCGACTGTGGGTACCAGGAGGCACATGCCCTTGCAAAGTCATTGTGGTAACAAAATAGCGTCAGTGTTTCAGATTCTGATTGCTGCGTATCACATGGCGCAATGCAGAGAAGAAGGTCATGCTTCAACCCAGGGAAGGGAAGGGAAGGGAAGGGAAGGGAAGGGAAGGGAAGGGAAGGGAAGGGAAGGGAAGGGAAGGGAAGGGAAGGGGAAATTCCTGTTATGTGATCATAGAACTGTCTGTTGATCTGTTTGTTGTGAAAAGTCATGGAGGAAGGAGGTAAAACCTTCTTGAATGATTGAATGAACCTTCTTGAATGTGGTCTGTGTGGAGATGGAATCTCATTACCTACATCACCAAATATCTCCCAGATTCCATAAGAAGGGGGAAGTTTGGGGGAGGGGTGGTGAAGACTTGAAGAGAGAGGGAAAGAAAATGGAAGGCATGGGATAAGTGACAAATACCCTCTGACTGCCCAGTGGCTAAAAATAGGCTGCTGATAGTGCGCACATAATGGATATTCAGTCTCCAAACTAGATGTGTGCAGGCTTTACAAATGCCCGTTTTCTTCCCATGAAGACACAGAAGCAGGCTGCACCCCTTCTGCTTCCCTGCACACAGGCACAGAAGCTGCTGATTTTCATTTGTGCTTATTTAGACTACAGATGAAGCAAACTCTGCATGCTTAGTCTTAACAAAGAACTCTGGCTCCCAATTCCACCTAGCCATTTCATGTTTCAGGAGGAGTGGAAATGGACTTGGAAACTAGGAAGAATGAGACCCCTGTGCAGGGCCAGCTTGAGGAGAAGCTGCTTGGGCAGCTCATCCCCCGAGATTTACAGGGCAGGTTTCCAGCTGGTGTTGCTCTGAGGAGCTCTTGTAGCCAGTGGAGCTGCAGGGATTTACAATTGATGAAACTGAGACTCCCAGGCCTGCAAGCATCTGGTGCTGACTCACTGCTGCGTGCAGCAGGGTGTGGATATGTTGTAAGAAGGCACTGACATCTCATGCTCTCTGCAGCAAAAGCAGCATTAAAAATGGGAGCATGGCAAGACCAGCTCTTCATGCTGAAGGAAAGGCTCACTCTGCCAGCAGCTTGCTGATGAGGCTGGGAGGGGGATTGGGGGTAACTGGGTGGGTGAAACGATGCACGATGTGTTATACAGAAGCTGTGAGGCTGTGGATTTGTTTTAAATTTTGTTTTCAGTTCTTTGCTTATAAAGAGATTTCTTAATCTAAATCCCCCTCTTCTCACTGCCCACACCAGGAACAAGAAAAGAAAATACTTATAAACAGCAACTTGAGTCACAGAGTATTGCTTATGTTGCATTACTGGCAATAGTGTGTAGCTCTGTACAAACTGCTGCCTGCCTGTGCTGCCAAACCCCTGCCTACAGGAGCCCTCCTCGCTGTCAAATGTCTCAGCTTCCACATGTACTCAGTGAGAAGCAAGATTTATTGCAGTGATAAGTGGTCTCTGAAGTGCAGTTCTGCTGCTCCGTAACTGAAGCCAAGAGCCCGGCTGTTCCCAGGCCTCATGTGACTCTCAGCACAGCCAGCACTGCTAATTCCCTGTAGTGTTCCTGGCTGTACTTCTTCCCCATGCCCAGAAGCAATGCCCCCTGAGACTTCTGCCCTATTCTGTCTCCAGTCCTGTGTCTTAGATTCACACAGGCAAGCAGTTCACTTCTAAGGCATGTGCAAGCTTTCCTCTCCCCACCAAAGTGCTAGTTAAGGAAAAGAAAAACTCTTCTCTTATTGTGAGCATCTTCCTAAGATAATGTTACAAATAGAGTGTGCTGGGTATGGGCAGCTGCTTTTGTCAAAGTGGCCAAGCAAAGCTATCTCTCCTAGGCAGAACTTTCAGATGAGGCTTTCTGAACAACTTCCTGGGAAACATCACATTAATAGAGGAGTACAAGCACTGCAGAATGGGTAAGCGGCAGCCCAGGCTAGAGGGAAGGTCCACATGCTGGGTTTGTTTTTGTTCTTATTTGCTCACTTTGTCATTTGAGGAATTTCTCTGACACCTCCTTTATGAGCACTGCCTTGCTCCTCAGGTCCCAGCAGTCAAATACACAAAACATTCTGCAGGGATCCCAGAGGGTCTGAGAACTTTTTCTGCATGGAACAGTTTAGGGAAAGCATCAGGAAATGAGGAGAGGTGAGGATACAAGAACTGGAGAATATGGCTTCAGTTACTTTACAGCTGAAACATGCCGACTAAGGGCATTTAGGTATTTTCCTAAGCACTGTACCTGTCTGTATTTCCAACTCAACACAAGCAGTGTAGAACATGGAGGGACTGTGTCAGAAAAGCTGGAGTGACCCAGCAGATTCCCATTGCCCCAGTCAGCCAGAAAGAAATGCCAGTGATGTACAATCGCATTGCTGAGCCTGGACAGGATCCAGCCCTGAAGACTCAACTAGATATTAAAACTTGTTGTGCTGCACTCACTGGGAAAGCCATTTCCATGCATGAGGCTCCTTACCCCAACTGCCCCAGGATGGATTTCTAGGCTGTGCACAGAAGTCACCCAGGGCAGTGTCTGAAGTCACCACGGTTGTAGTTCCTTCCATTCCTGCACACAAGAACAGGCCAGAAAGTGAAAACAGGGCATGGTTTCCCAGGGTGTCTTGTTTCTACCAACTGCTGTGATCCTTGGCAGTAGTGAAGGGAAAGAAGAGAAACTGTGTGCAAAGAGCTCAAAGAATGAAGCAGAGCTGTTAGCATCATTGAACTGAGGTCTTGCATACCTACAGGCATCTTAGAAGCTATTTGTTAGCATCCATGTTGCAGGCAGGTGGCTGATGCTGACTCTGACCAAATTCCCATGGATAAATAGTATGGTTGCGTTACTTGAGGGTGGTGAGACACAAGGTGCAGATGAGACAGACTGGCAATTCACAAACTCAGACTGAGTGTACCCAGTTTCCTGAGTGTTGGCAGCAGAATTGCTGGGCTTATGAGTGATGGTGGGACACAACAGTAAGGCTTTCAAAAATATTCTTGGTTTGGTTGCAGCACAAAGAAATCAGGACAGAGGGCAAGTGGTCCAGAAGCGTTTGAAGTGTTTGAAGGCGAAAGATATGACAAGTTTAGCAAACTTAGCCACTTACATGTTATTGTGTTTGACAATACCTGTAGGTGATAACCCAGCATCCACAACATTGGGACCACAGCTAAGTCCATGACATCTTAGCTCAGTCAGTTTCATTAAGAGAGGCTCACTAATATATATACAGCACATGTACAGATACATCAAGCCATATCCACCACAGATGTGGGGAGCCACATTGACCTTTGTGAAGTTAAGTCTCAGCACCAGCAGAAAGTGATGCTTGTGGAGTATAAGA
The DNA here is from genome assembly GCF_028551555.1 of Melozone crissalis. Classification (NCBI taxonomy): domain Eukaryota; kingdom Metazoa; phylum Chordata; class Aves; order Passeriformes; family Passerellidae; genus Melozone; species Melozone crissalis. The sequence continues at coordinate 29,781,271 of NW_026535783.1, read as the reverse complement.
ACACTGGGATTAGATTCATATGTTGAAACTGTAGGGGCTTCAAGGTACATTGATGGGCTCAAAAGCTTGCCTAGCTTGTTCCAATTCAGTCCATCAGTCTACCAAAAGACACTGCTTCCTAATAGAGACCTTAACTCATTTAAAAGTTAAGGTGTACAAGAGTTACGAAGAGGGTTCTACCCTAAGGCAGGAGAAGGTAACTTGTTTACTTCTGTTACTGCAAAAAGTACAATTAAATCTTCAGTGGTGTGACAGGGATATCTCCTGCAAACATCAAAAGCATTGCATACACCCATTATATTTAGCGGAGCATGCTTAAAATGGAAGGAAAGGTGTGAAAAGCAAAGAAAGTTTCACATCCATAAATAGGTTACAAAAAACATCCTCCTCTGTTTTAAGATGGTAATGAAAGAATCAAAGCTTTCCTCTCAATGGAAGACATGGTTGCTGTCAACTGAGTACCATTCCAGAGATGTCCAAAGTAGCAAATAGCCTCAAAAGACAGGGAATTACCTTCAGAGAATGAAAGAGAATGAAAGTGTGCCCAAGATCTTCATGTCTATCTCAGCCATAGCCACAACACAATGTAAAAAGCCAAACCAGAGAGTATGTCTGCTGTTTTATGGCCCAATCTGAAAGTCCCTGTGTATAGTACTCTGTGTTCTTGAGACAAATAATGCCAAGAACAGGGCAAACCAGAAAGAAAAGAGAGGGAATGTACAAAACCAGTAACAGTGAGGAGCCAGACACACTTTAGTTACTAATGCTCTTTGCAAGAAGCCGGATACTTCATGTTTAGTCAAAGGCAAATTGAAAGGTGGCTGATGCAGAGAAAAGTGGATTCAACATTTTATCTTTTGCTGAACACCCTCATGAAAACAGCATAGGCATCTATCCCCACTAGAAGGCACAGAGACAGTAATCCACACTGCTGAGTGTGATGGTAGTCTTTGTTCATGGCAACAATGTCAGAGCAGAAAAGCTTGTGACACCAAAACAGAGATGAAGGAGATCCCTCCCAGCACTCACTGATTGTTTATAGGGAGTCAGGAGGGAAAAGAATCCAAAATACCACAAAGCTTATTGAAGGAGTGACCCTGTCTACACCTGGCCCATATTTAGCAAAGCACAAATGGAAAGGAATCGTTAAAAATGGGAGGAAAGGAGAAGAAAAGTAAGCCTTCCCTAGTCAGGAAGGTGGCTAGTGGAGATCTGCCAGATGTCTGGGTTTGTGTGCCAGTGAAGAGCAGCCAGATGGATAGCACCTCCCCTTCTTCAGTGCAGAATATCTTCAAGGTGTCCTCTCCCACCCGAGGATGCAGGACGGTCTTAGCAGCCCTGTAGAGGTTTTGCCAACAAACTCATATGCAGTACGATGCCAAGCAGGAGGGCAAAGGATGCAACTCCAGTGCTGCTATGCGGTTTCCTTTCTATGGATTTGCCCACCCCCACCAGTCCTTCCTTCTTCTGGCAGGCATCCAGAGGCATCCTGCTTCTCCAGATGCTTTCCCATAACCATAGTGAGTAGCCTCTGTGAATTCTAGACGTGAAGACTGTGGGCCAGCTGAGTGCTGGAAAACCTGTCACCAAGACACCCTTATCTTCCACCAGCACAAACAGTCACATGTCAAACCTCCAAACCTGAAGAGCACTGGAATAGAAGACAGGTCAGAGGGATTTGCCAGAAGTGACTTGAGTGATAGTCACCTGAGACATTACCCTGGATTTTCTGTAATAAGGTGATATGCTGAGTGACCTGTTTGATGCAATTTCCCTGAATTTTGGTTACCTAAAAATGATTGTTATCCCTCTGTGTTGCAAAGGTTCTTTTCTTCACTGCATCCTCATCTGAGGTGAGCATCATGTTTGCAGGCTATCTGTCAGTTGAGCATCTCCAAAGGAAACCTCTATTACTTTTTATTTCACTTAAAGTTTACTGCCTTCAAGTTGCAGTCAGCATCCCTAAGTCATAACACCCCCCTCTGAAACATGTGTGCTTTTTGTCCCTGATGTGTTCCAAAAACAAAAAAAGTTTTGCAGCCAAAAAATAGTTTTAAAAAATAGTTTAAAAAGTAGTTTAAAAATCTTGTATTCACTGTGAGACCTGCTATTACTAAAAACATCTGCACAGTGAGCCTTACAATTGACCAGAAAAACTGAACATTCTACTTCTAAAATGATGGTCGGTGCATTTTCCACCAACCCAGCTAGTTTTAAAAATGTTTCTCTATATGACAAAAATATTTTAATTCCCTAAATTGTTTAAAAGTCTTCCTTTCTCAAAGAGGTACTATGTCATTTTTTTATGGAAAACTTTTTATAGGACAAAAAAAGGATGAGCATGTTCATTTTTTTCCTTTAATCACCTCATCCCAAGGAGGTGTACATTGTATCTATCTGTATCTAAAGTGAGAAATGGTTAGATAAGTATGAACCTTGTGAAGCTGGACAGAGAATGACTTGGTTTTGTTGTTGTGTATGATACAAAGCATCGTGCTTTTTGTAATTGTTTAGTACTGTTCTGCTCTATGCTGCCCACCTTTCAAACTCCTGAAGACAATATAATATATTATTTGCTAGTAAGTGGACAAATCTGATAGCCCCACTGCAGTGAGACTGCAGCAGATCTGCGCCCTAGATCCAGGCAGCAGTGAAACTGGGCACCCATTCATAGCAGGCGTGCACACAGACACATGTGCATATACACATGATCTGTAGACACAGGCACATCACTCCCCCATTAAAAGAGTTGGAAATTGAGTTTCATGAGAAGATTGGACAGACTGCTCTCATCATATGCAAGGCACAGCCGCAGAACCACAGTGATCAGTGCCTGTTTATGCGTATTGTCCTCATATTTCCCTGTTTCCCCATATGTATTCCCTGTCAAGCCTCTGAGATCCCTCTCCTTCCTTGCCATTGCTTCCTTCACTAAACATCTTGAGCCTTGTACCATGCCAGAATGTCCTTCCCTCACATCCCATGAGTGAGTGGGACAGACACCCAAAGGCAGCAACACCCCTCTGTTTGAAAGCTGTACCAGGAAGCCTTAGGAATTGGATCACAGTGATAGGTTTCATCCCTTGATGTGTGGCTGAAGGCTCCTGTGATGACTCTGGGAGGGGCCAGGCAGGGCATGGTTTGAGGACCCCCCATCTCCCCTCGTGTCTGTGCACTTTCTCAATGGTGGGCAAATGAGCTTTCATCACTTAACCTGATTAGAATAAATAGTAAAGGTGAATTGTGATCAAAGTGAGTTGTGCCAATCTCACTTCTGTCATTCTCCAAATTTAAGATTACTTTCTTTATGGGTCTTTGTTAACTATGTCACTTACCAGGAAAATAACCCAAATAAACAAAAAAGTATGTGTTTCCTGCTGATTCTATTTGCCTTTAACTGTGCTACAGGCACAAATTATTTCTGCGTGTTGTGATTCCTAGGTTGCCTCCAGAGGCATTTTATGTGTGCTTAGTGCTGTCACTGTTTTGGGTGTGAAGAAGCACAGCCACAGCCACATTCCCATGAGATGATGTTTCAGTTTCAGATCTCAGACAGATCATAGTCACACAGGCTAGCCTGGTTTGTCCTTTTACATTGCTAAGCCTCATACTACAGCAGTACCTTCAGCTCTGTCACAGATCTTGCCTGTTATAAGGCAAGGGTTTCCAGCCCAAATTTTCCAAAGAAAGGCATATTTTGGTGCACCACCAGTAGAGCTGAGGGTCAGAGGAGGAAGCTCAAGACCAGGACAACTCAAGTACACAGCAGTTTGTGGTCCTGTAAGAAACTGCTAAGTAAACATGGTGCAAAGCTCAACAAGCCACTGCTGCAGAAATGTTCACCTCTTTAAAAATGCTCTGGAAAAGGCACAGGTGCTGGGGAGGACATAAGGGTGTCGGGAGAGGTTTGTTTGTAACCTGATTATGGGGCTGAGAGCATCTGGCTGCTTTCAGTCCCTCTGCTCTGTCTTTACTTTTCATCTGTCCAGAGACTGGGTGCCTAGGGAAAGTTTACCAGTCTCCTGTCAGACTTTTCTGACAGGAAAAGCATTCAAGTAAAACAAACTTTATTCAAATAAACATTTGTTTAGAGATTAAGTGCAAAACTGTTTTTTCCTGCCAAGGTCTAAGCTCAGAGCTTTTTACTTCCTCTGCAGCAATGAATTGACATCACTGCCACTCTTAGACTGTGTTAAGCATAAAGGAGGCCATGCAGTGCTGAGCAGAAACAGAAAGCAACTGCCTAGAAATCTTACATAACAAAAATAAATTACTTTCTTTTAAATATTGAAATTTCAGTAGCCAGTGCCATGTAGCTAGGTCTCTATGGAATTTGCCATGACAGGTCCATGCTGTCATTTGTTTGCAACTTTTACACACTATTCAAATGGAAATTTTCCTTTCCTCATGGTGTAGGTAGAGCATTGTTTGAAAAATTTCACTGAAAAGAAGTTTTCTGTTTTTCTGAGAGGCAGACTAGGGAAATTTTTGCAGCACAGGTTTGGTGGTGCAAAAGAATATCTTGTGAGTGCCTACGGGATGAGCTCGCAGTCACGTGTGAAGCTGGCTCTTTAGATACCGAGTTATGTGGTGGCAGCAGGGACGCTACTCCAAAGCACCCATATGCAGAATTATGTTTCATTTACATTATCGGTGCACTTTTCAGAAAGGTAGATCAACCTTGATAGCATTTGAAAGAGAGAGAAGGTATTTTGGCATCAGGTTGTAGTCAGCATCTAGCATGTGCAAGTCACTCCTTTTCAGGCCTTTGTGTGAGCATTAACTCACATCTGCTTGCCTCCATTTTCTGCTTTTCTGCCTATTAGTTTTGCAAGTTGTTTGAATCATGTGAGATCTGGACAAGGTACAAAACTGCCAGCCCAGTGAGGGTTACAGGCTTAGTCACTGGTGCTGGAGCTGAAGGTCTGCCCCAGGCAGAGATTTACCAGCCTCTGGATGCCTGCCAGCTCCCCGATGGTTCATCAGCTTCATTCAGCTGCTTCACACAGCCATTTTTTATTAGTGACACTCAGTTTGCACCCATGTGGGATGCTGACTTGTTGCTGTTATGATCAAGGTGTGTCTAAAATATCTCTGTCTCTGTGGATCGCAAATACTATAAAGGGGAGACAACAGGGAATTAGTGGGAGGACAGAGATGTCAAGAGCAGATTGATTTGATTTACTGTGGTCCTGATAGGAAATGATGGAGATTATGCTCACTATGGTAACCATGTTCTTCCCAAAAGAGAAGGGTGGAGAGAGGATAAGGGGACAATTTAGAGGGAAAGTATATACCTGCTAGTAGTAGGATCCCTGAGAAAACAGTAGAATATCTTATTTCATTTTTGGCATGGCTGACAGATTCACCATTAAGGGAAAATAAAGGTGATCTGCCTCCCAGAGTGAATCAGCATTGTATGCAATGTTGAGAAGAGTTTGCTTGGTGTTACTCATCATCTGGAAGAATAAATATCTGGAATTGTGACTAAAGACCACATTGCCCTGAGGCATGGTTTTTGGGTTTTTTAAATGTTATTCATCTCCTTATTTTTTTTTTTTTCATTTTATGAATGATCTGCTTTACTTTTAGCTGAAAGAGACGTCCTAGCTCATTCACTTGGAGCAGTCTTAAACAGCAAATGGAGAGCAAATTAAAAATTAACAACTGCAAAGCACCCCAAAGAGTCAAGGATAAGAGCTGGCATCATCGGTGATCCTTCCAATTGCATTGAGAGGATGTAGCACAGGCCACATTTCTGTTTTCCCCTTTGATTTGCTACGAGTTACTGTGAGCAATGTTAAATAGCTTATGCTTCTATGCTTCTCTCATTCATTTCCATAATTTTTTGGTCATCTAAGATATGCCCCAATAGACAGAAAAGAACGAACATTGGCTTAGAAACAGTGGCTATTTGTCAACTAATTCTGGCTGCTCTAGGAGAAAAGTCTCTCCTATATGTCTAACTCCCTTTCACTCTCTTCGTCTCCACTTCCCTCCTCTATTCATTGTCAGTTTTTGTTCTGAAGGGCTTGTCTCAAACTCAGTCATCATTTAAAATCCTGGGATAGTAATCATAAAGCAGTCTGGCCAGCATTTTAATGAGCATACAATATTTCTGGCATTGGATATGATTCTGTTGTTTAGCCTTTTGCGTCCAAGGTCGAGTGTGACTGCATGCACGTGTGTGTGTGTGTGTGTGTGTGTGTGTGTGTGTGTGTGTGCATGCGTGTGCGTGGAGGCTTTTAGTCATTAGTTAGCTAATTTTCTTTGTCACTCTGTCTGCCTGCCATACAAGGTAGGCTGCTGTTGGGCTGTGCATAACAGCTTGGATTTACATTCCATCTGATCTGGGTTGTGTTTGATTCATATAGTTGCATTGTGGCCATTGCATGAAGTTGCATTCAAAATTACATACAGTGTGGCATGCAAGAGTGCATGAAAAGCAAAATGCACCATTTGTTAGTGTACCTCTAGCTGCTCTTAGGCAGCTCCCAGGGCTTTGTTAAGGGCTTGCCTGTCTTGTGGTGTCCGTCACTGTGTACCCTGTGTCTTCCTCTCATGTCACTCCCAGCAGCCTGGAGGTTCAGCATTAGATCTGGGAGTTGTGTAGTGCTGTCGATGGGAAAGGGGTTTTACTGTTCCTCACAACCTCTGTTGAGAGACGAGAGATAGCAACCCTTACACTGCTGCCCTGGGAAACCCAACTCCGTTGGTCAAACAACCTCTAAACCTGCAAACGTTCAGGTGCCTTGGGAGAGCAGCTCTGCAAACCCTGCACTGGTCAGGGAGCAGCAGTCCCATGTGGTCAGGAACTGGCTGTAGTGCTCATGGGGCATAACCACAAGCCTGAAAATGATGGAGAAGGGAGTATCAGGGCTTTGCAACGTGGGAAGTTACAAAGGCTGCCCAAGATGAGGACCAGTGGAATCTCAATGCAAGCAGAAGTTAGCAGCAGTGGGGATGGGCCCTGGTGGAAGAAACGTCTTTGGGAACAAACAACTGGTTTGGGCGGACAGAGCTGTTGAAATCTTGAAATCACAGATTTCAAAAGATCTTTTGTAGACTCACACATGTTATGAATGCTCATCAGTTGAGAATGGATTTTCTACAGATAGGAATGAGGAATGAAGTGTCACATTGGCAGTCAATGGGTGAAAGTCGCATGTCCACCGAGGTGCTGAAATGTCCCTTTCCTGATATGAAAGAGAGTCTCTCATGAGTCTGGTCTTTGGCCCTGAACTGCCCTTTGGAAATCCTCTGCAGAATAGCTAAATTTGTGATTGTTCTTGATAGTTCTGGAGTTTTACAACTTCCTGTATATAAGAAAGAAAGAGCTTAGAAAGATGGCCTAAGGTGGTGGTTAGGTTTTGGTAATACTGCAGCCTTCTTTCAGGAAGAAGAGTGTAGATGGTGGCCTCCGATTCCCACATTTCTTTTTTTAAATTAATTGCATTTTCTTCTGAAGTGAAAACTGTTATCTCGAAGTACAGTTAAGAACTCATAATATAGAGATGGTGAATTTCTTTGTATCCTCTTCTGTCAGAGAAACCTCATCAAGTCAGAGTATCATAATTTATTGTAATACTTTTACATTTTACCTTCTGATGAAAAAAACTGTAGTGCTCTTCTCCAAAGAGCCCTAATTTTCTGTGTTTTCCTCTCCTCACTTCCATTTCACTGTTACAGATCATGACAGCAAAGGCGTTCAATGTACCCTACCGTGGTACAAAAGCAAGTGTACAAGCAGAGTCTCAGAAATGCCAGCTCTGTCAAAACTACATTTGATGCAACTGATGCACTCATGCAGCTGATTCTTCTCCCCACCACCATGGTTTCAAAATCTGTAAGCTGTAGACACTGTCAGTGTAAAAAGAAGGCTTTGCAATGTCAGAACAAAGAAGGTGGTCTCCCTGTAGCTAAGGTTGGATTCGCTTTCCTTGTTAAGCTTGGAATTAATCCCTCCTATTACGGTTCAATGAAATTGGTCCATCTGTGATGTACTTGTAATTCTTGCTAGGTACTAACGGCTTTAGAAAGTCAAGGATAATTGAACAGGAGAGAGGAGGAAGGTTGTCATACATAAAAACTCAGTATTACAATTTTTTCATATCTCTGGTGACTACTGTGTGGGATAGAGGGGGAGGATGATTTACAGAAACAACTCCAGTAAGAGACCTAGATTTATGTTTTTCTGTTGTTTTAATTGAAAGCCAATGCACTGGTCTGTGTAAAGAGTGAAGCGTAGTAGCCCTAGAGGAATGGATAAACCAAATAAACTCTTCCAAATTTCTGGCTTGGGTTTTGTAGAAACATGAAAATAGCTTTTCCCTAAGTCAGGAGAATGAAAAATTGTAACAATCCTGCTTCATATTAATAGATGTTGATTTACAGTCTTTTAATTGTCTTAGAATTTTTTTTTTTAATATCCTGCATTGTGTCACTAGCAAAGTATGACTGCTTCCAGCTTCAGACTTCCTAGTTAGTAGTCCAGGCAATGTTGGAATTAGAGTGATCCTTTATTTGCCTTTGAAAGCATTTAAGCACAACCAGGCATCAACCCATACCAAAGCACCACCTCTTCTAATAACATGGTAGCATTTAATTTTTTAAGTTCAAAATGCCAGTCATCCTCTTTCTTTCTCTGCTCAATATGCATAAAAAATGTTGGGCAGCATGAAGATCCAAGAGGGTAGCTGTGGCATTTTGCTAGGGCCTGCCTTCAGACCTGCTAGGGACATTTGCTAAGGCAGTTGCTAAGTCTTCCTCGTTTGGAGTGAGGCCTCAGTCCTTTCCAAGTGACTTGGCTGCACCTACAGCACTGCTACATCTTGTTACTTCTTCCTGGCAGTTGCTTTTCTCTCCAGATGGTTCCTGTGGTTCACCATCACGTTCTAAGTACAATACAGGCAAGATTACTCTGTACCCAGTTGTGTCACCAGGGTGCCCATGACACTCTGCGTGCACTCGGGAAATTACAAGTACTTCCACGATTTTCCCAATGTAGGTCTTTCTGATGACAATAAAATTAATATGAAGAGCAGTCTTACTTGGTGCACTTTTCCTGTGTAAGATTTGGGATGTGTTTCAATGTAGCAATAGATGGAAACCTGTTCTTTTACTATGTATTTGTGAAAGCTAAAACTTTGAGTGTTCAGAGCTGAAATGAGTGAAGTCTGACTGTGAATGGGAGAGATATTCAGGAATTGTTTGTCGTGTACTATGCCAAACACAGCTCCAGTCCTTTATTCTCCTTTGGGAGACAGTAGCTGAGGGTTACTCAAAGTCTAAAGCAATGTTCAGAAGAGACATTCCAGAGGAGCAGGCAATGGTAGAAGCTCCCCCTCTCCTGCTGAGCTGTCGTACCTGTTCAACATGACTCATCAGGGTGCTGCAGCAAGCAGGGTGCTACCTGCTTTGTTCGTCTGTATCTCCTTGCAGTCATGTAATATTGAATGTCCTCTCCAGATTTTGCTGCCATCATTCATGTTGTTATCACTTGGAGACTGAATGATGCACAGTGCCCTCCCTTACTGCCACCTCTCACCCACTCCATGCCCATACCCCATTCAGGAAGCACCTGTGTAAGTGGAAAAGTGGGAGAGGCAGAATGTGTTCAGGAAGTTCAGTGCTGTCCTTTTAGTAACACAACATCACACAGGTAGGCAGATCCCTAGCTATGGCTGGGTGCTGTACTTTGGGGTATGCATAGCTTCCTCCCAGGTACTGCAATGTCTGGACTGTATGGGTTCTTTGGGATGTTCTTTGCAGTCCTTGACTAGCTTATGAGAGCCACTGCAGTTTCTCTTCCAAATAAAAAAAATAAGGTTGCAAGAAAGCATTATGGCTCTACAGGACACCAAATGCAGACAGTTCTACAGGCTTTATGGGGAGACCTCTCTTTCTCACAACAGACCATTTGAGAGTTGTGCAAAAGACGTTCTTCCTTTTCTGCAGTTCACAGCTGCCCTTAACCCTGAGTAAGGACTTGTGCAAGACCCATCTTCTTCACTGCCTTTTGTTTTACTTGTGCTTGTGTTGTTTATCTTTGTTTATCTTTATCTTTGAACCCAGTACTGGGTAAATATCTTCTGCTACTTCACCCAGTTTTGCAGTGAGGTGCTATACCTGTTCATGACTCCAGACATCTCAAGCAATTACTTTGTTGTGACACTTATTAGAAAAAGGGCTGTGAAGCATTGGTTCTTTGACACAAGGCAATGCCTAAGAATGGAGACCAGCTGCAAAGGAAAAGTTCAGTGTCATTCCTGTTTCCATGCCATCCTTCACTGAGCTGTTTATATTGTCATTTGATGAGCATCTTGTACTTTGAGGTACTGTGGTAACCTTGAGGCCGCCACTGGACCTTGTCTGTAGTTTGGCTTGGGTGATCTTCCAGAGCTCCCAAAAACACATTCATGAGATAGAATGCCTAGCAATCACCTCCACTTTCTGTACAGCTGGCTTCCTCAAATTCCCTGACCAGTGGCTATCCATGAATAAAACTGCCATGCCACTTCTACTCTGCCTTTAAATAAGGGGTTACTGAAAATGAAGCTGTTTCACTTCCTCCAGTCCAGTAGATGACAATGATGGAGGGGCCTGGTATGCCCACAATGGCACTGAAATTGATTCATTACATTGCATCAGCTGTAAGACCCAGATTTTGATTAGTTAAACAGCTTGGTTGGCTAGTGATTAATGTGCCTGGAGGACTGAAATATGTTTTTTTCTAGAAGACAGAGAAGAGAGTCTGTATAAAGTAGAGGCTGTGGTACACACATCTGATTATCAGAACAGTGACCAGAACAGATTGCAGTTCTGGGGATTTTTAAGGCAAAAGGTTAATGTTACAATGCTCATTGTATTGCATACTCCTCTGCATTGCATGAGGAGCACACTGATGCTGCTGCAGAGCCATCCATGCAGCCTTGGGGTAAGTGCAAACTTACATCTCCAACTCACAGATCTTTATTGTTTGGAGGCCAGTGGAGCCCATTCAGCCTGAGATAATGTGAGTGATGGCCGCTGGTAGACTTGCAGTTCTGCACCTTCAGCAGAGAACCTTCACAGTGACAGGCAGTGTGGGAAAGTAATTTATACTTTTCATATACTAGGAGATACGAAGAACATGGAAGAGTAAGTCCTAAGTTACTTAAGCAGACATTTTTACTTGATTTCTCAGAAAACTCAGCTTTTAATTTAAGGAAGTTTTCCTTGATGGAAAATCTCCAAGGAAGTATGTTGCTGGCACTGCCATCTGTCTCCTTTCTGGGGAAGTATATCTAGTGGGTGAGGAGGAATGCTGGCTGGTGACTAATAACAAATTTTACCCTTGCAATTGCCAATTCTGGTCTTAAAGACTACTGGTCTGTAATAAAGCAGTGAATATATTACATAAATAAATAAATAAATGTCTGAACTAAAATATCAAAAATTATAAGCTGTTACAAGAAAGTTTAAACAATTTTTGATCTAGAGACATCTGTGACTCTAAAAGCTGTTTACAAAAGCTCTGCTTTTGGGGTGCTGGCACATCATAGTGCAGACTGCTTGGGGTTGGCTAAGTGTGGGGTTGACTGGGAGATGTGTTCCCTCAAACCCATCACCTGTGTTTTGGGCCATAGGCATAACTTGGACCAGTAGTACATATCTCTCCCTTTTGCTCCAGCTCTGAGGTGAATATTTGTGAGGAAAACAGGAAAAAGGGAAGGAGGGATAAAATGGTGAATTAGTTTTTATTCAGACAAAAAATTGAAAGCTAGTAGAAGGAAGTACTTTCCCACATAAAACACAATTAGCTTATGGAACTCACTGCCAAAGGATACAACTGAAGCCAAAGATTGCAGACCTGTTCAAAACAGGATTAGGCATAACATGAAAAGCAATATTAGCCAGATTCATAACAGTTAATACTTAAAAATAAACAAGACATCTTGGAAGGAATATAAATCCTCGGGCATCAGGACAGAAGCCAAGTTCTAGCTAGCAGGATTTAGGAAGAAATTTTCCCTCGGGCCTGCCTCTTCTGTAACAGAGTCTTAGCAGAGTACCTTGCACCTTCCTTTGAAGCAACTGATGCTGGCCACTGTCAGAGAGGAGACACTGGGTGAACTGACCCACATCCAGACAGAGTCTGGCAAAAACAATTTCCTTTTTTTAAATAAATTCAGAATTAAATAGAAATTAAGCAAAAGTTTTGGGAAAGCAGAATGAGTTTTCTCCCTTCAGAATCTGGGAGCAAAGAACAGAAATTAGCTTATCCCCATACTCAAGAGCAGGAAACCTAATACCTAGCCTCATATACTGATGTAATCTATTGAGTTCAGTGAGACCTAACCACATACATCTTTTTGTATGAACATCAGTATGAGTCCGAGAGGCCACATCATCCTCTTCCACTGTAACACTGGAGCCAATCAAAACCCTCTTTTATTTTTAATTCAGCTTTTTAATTTTTAAAGCAATCTCAGTGGGACCTTCTGTGCAGGAGAGGAGGTGTGCCAGTTCTGCTAGCGCAGCAAGAGGTTTGCCAAGACTAGGTTTCTCCTAGGACCTTCCAGAAAAATCCCACTGAGCTACAGCCCCTGTGAAAGAGGAACATATCAACACAGTTGACATTAATTGTTCCTGGTGAAGAGTTATGGAGGGGGATCCCATGTAGAGTAAGAAAGCTCTGCAGAGGGATCTGGACATGCTGGATGGATGGGCCAAGGCCAGTGCTAAAACACACAATGAGTCCAAATCCCAGGTCTTGTTTTCATGTCACAACAACCTCAGGCAGTGCTGGGTACAGAGTGGCTGGAAAGCTGCACGGTGGAAAAGGACCTGGGGGTGCTGGTCCACAGCAGATAAACATGAGCCAGCTGTGCCTGGGTGGCCAAGAAGGCCAATGGCATCCTGGCCTGTATCAGCAATAGTGTGGCCAGCAGGGCCAGGGCAGTGACTGTCCCCCTGTACTTGGCGCTGCTGAGGGCACCCCTCAAGTTCTGTGTCTGGTTCTGGGCCACTCACTACAAGAAGGATACGGAGGTGCTGGAGCGTGTCCAGAGAAGGGCACTGGAGCTGCTGGTGAAGAGTCTGGAACACAAGTCCTGTGAGGACCAGCCGAGGGAGCAGGGGTTGTTTAGCCTGGAGAAAATGAGGCTCAGGGATGACCTTATCACTTTCTACAGCTGCCCTACAGGAGGCTGTAGCCAGGTGGGGATAGGCCTCTTCTCCCAGGTAACCAGAGACAGGATGAGAAGACGTAGCCTCAACCTGCAGCGGGAGAAGTTCAGGCTGGACATCAGGAGGAATTTCTTAATGGAAAGGGTTGTTTAATATTGCAGTGGACTGTCCAGGGATGAGATGGCGTCCAACCTTGGAGATGTTCAAGAAATGACTGGACGTAGCACTCAGTGCGCTGCTCCAGTTGACAAGGTGATGGTAAGTCAAAGATTGGGCTCCATGAGATTAGAGGTTTTTTCCCAACATTATGATTCTGTGATTCTGTTTCAGATGGGAGAGTATAACTGCAGCAATGCAATGGGGAGGGCAGGGAGAGAAGAAAAGAGGAGTTTGGAGAAGGTACGGGAGAGGTGGGCAAGGAGGAGACTTGCCCAAAAAAAAGGTGGAGTTCAACCAACATTTAGATGCATCTTCTTCTTTTGAATAGGCATGTACAAAAAATGCATGTCTGTTTTAAAGAACAGCTCCCACTCATCTGGATAAACCTGTTGGCAGAAAGTTTTCTCAAAAGAGCCAGCAAAAGCATCACTAATCAATTTTGAGAACTTCCCTAGACAGCATTCAGTATCACCTCTGACAGAAAACAGTCCCCACAGAAAGCCACAGTTGGAGAAAATCAGACTAGTAGTAGAAGCAGGCAGCTTTTCAGTCTTTGGAAAAGTCTTTCTCATTTTATCAGGTCATTCTTTATTGCTGCAAGATTTGGCACATTTTGATGCCAAAATTGAGCTCATTTTCTTCTTCCAAACTTCAAGGCAATCTTTTGTTAAATCTAGAGAGAGTGATATCAATACTGGAAATTTTTCTATTCTAAAATCAATTTTGGAAACGGGTGAAGGAGGAAATAGAGGTTTCTTCTTCATTTAGCATCACACAGTCTCTCAACAACATGAGTCTGGTAACTGGAAAACTGTCACTTTAATAAGAAAGTTCATCAAAGTGTCTGTAATAATTTCCTGTCTAGTGGCCATTCTTGGACCAGATGTGCCAGCAGGAACATGACAAAGAAGCAAGAAATAAAAAGTGAGAGATATACCTATTTATAAATCAGACCAGCTGTAAGACTCAAAGGACCCCTGAGACCTGTGGAATGAGGAACATGAATTAAGAGCTCCCCATTTCCTCCTTCCCCTCTACCCTGAAAAATACACTATAGAATGTCTTATGTCTTTCAGGAATAACTGGCTGACTTTTCTCTTTGGTTTTCTTCTTTTTTTCTTCCTTGAAAACTTTGGATCAAAGTCATTGCTTATTTCCTTGCTGAAAGTTAAGCTTTGGCTACAAGTAGGTCAGCTAAAGTTTCGTTGTCTCTTGGGTGACCGTATCTGTGCAGATCTGTTAGAGCAGAGCTTGTGAAACAGTTATTTCTCCTGATTCATATTAAACAGATCTGGCAAATAATACATGATACAGGGAGAAAAGAGGAAGAAGAGAGCCTCTGGGGGGACAGTGTGAGAGGTAGGCCTCAGGATACAAGAAAACAGACTTTGGGAAACAGGTGTATTCCTAGCAGTTCTTTGTGATGCTTTCCTCTCCCATTTGGTTAGATTGCTTGAAGTGATAAAGTACATAGGTGTAATTAGCTCAACTGTCCATTTCCCGAGAGGAAGCCAGAACCACGGCACTCATTCACACTCTTGGTCTTTACTCGGGATAACCAAGTGTTTTCTCTGTCTCTGCTACTGACCCTCTGTCTATCATATCACCTCTTATCTTTTGTCTCTCTGCTGACTTTGTGTTGGAAGGACCGTAGGGATGAGTCTTCATTTGCATTACAGATGTTTCTGAAATGCAAAGGTTATTCTGCTATTTTAGTACAGCTGTAGTTCAGTAATTGTTGTTGTTGTTGTTATTTTTAAAGCCATAAAAAGGGCTCTTCTGCACATATCACTGTGGTCAAAGACCCATGCAGTTGTTAGGTAACATAAAAATTAGAATAGGAAAGCTATAGAGAAAATGTCATAATGCCTTAATACAAAATGGTGACTCCAGTACTCTGGAGTGCTGCCTCCTGCTTCATTTCATATTTAAAATAGCAGAGTAGAAAGGGAATCAGCAAGAAGTTAGAGGAATAGCAGTGGGCTTGGAATAAGTCTAAGGGGGTTTCCTGTGTTAGGAGTTCTGTGCTGAAGTACTTGGGGGACAGCTTGGGGAGACTGGTAATTTTAAAACCGGCCCTTAGAGGATTGACAGGAGGTTCTGTTCTCTTTATCCAATAGTACAAAAGCAAGGATGTTCTCAGACACATTGCTTGATGGACTAAAAAGCTGATCAAAGTCAATAATATATTGCTTATCGTTAAAATGTGAAGCTTGTCACCACAGAAAATCATAGTTTGAAACCAGAACAATGATTTGTTGAACTGGGTTCCTGATCATGGAATTGTCTAAAAAGCACTGGAACTGCTTGGTGGAAACTGCCATTTTCTTCTTGGAAACATTTGTTTCGTAAAGGTACAAGTAGCAGTATCTGCCAATTTCAAATCCTGCAGCAAAATAGGAATTCAGGACAAGGTTATGTGCAGTGAAGAGGAAGATTGCACTAGCTCAGTCCAGGAAACAATGCAGTTGAGACTGGTCAGCAGAAGGAAATGCTTTAGCTAAGGAATGAGCCATTGGCAAATCTATCAGGTTATCAGAAACCAAGCTTGCTGGGGTCCATCAGGCTAGTCGACAGCATCAGGACATAAAAATGGCAGCTTTCCAAGGGCAGCCAGCCAGCTGCTTCTGGGCAGACAGGAATGTACAGCAGTGCTGCAGAGCTCTTTCACCTTCAGCCCCAAAGCACACAGGCAGAAGAATCTTCTGCCTCAAGGTGGTACCGTGTTTGTCATATCCCCATAGAGGAGAAGGTCTTCTGAAACTTGTAGGACAACCCACTGAACAAGAGAGGGATGGTGCAGAGGTGAGTAACAACAGCAAATGTACCAGCAGTTCTCCCTACAGGCCTTTCTCCTGGGTCTGTCTTTTGCTGCCAGGTGATGGTTGAGCCTTACAGACTTGTCTTCCTCCATTTTCAACAACCTTGCAACTGCATATCCAAGATGAAGGGGCAGGGACAGCACAGCTAGAGGTGAGCAGTGGGGCCGTGGCTAGTGCACAGGCTGAGCTAATAACCTGCTTCAGGCTGTGGGATCTCTGTCACACCTGATGAACATCTCACGACTTCCAGAGAGCAGTCCCAGAGTTTGCTTTCAGTTACTCCACTCTGCTCTCGTAGATATTTGCAGAAAACACAATTCTCTTTATAAGATTATGTCGTGGCCCCAGGCTGATAAAAAATGAATGGATTTGCTCCCATGAACAAGTTCTGTGTGAATCTGGGCTAGGAATAAATGTAGCTAGACTTTTGCTCTGCAGAAAGAGAGAAGGGGGGAAAAAAAGAGAGAGAAACACACAGCACATTAAAACTTGAAACCTGATTCTTTACAGGTGGATTTGGATTAAAAATGTTCACTGTTTCTCTGCACTAGCAGACCAAGACCATCTGTAGCCCTTATCAAACAGTCTAATTTGGATGTTGTAACAAGAGATTAGATTTCTTTCAATAGCATGCTTGTGTGTTTTAAATAATTTGTCAGATGAGCAGAGAAAACTTCCTGTATGCTTTGTTAACTCAGAGAATATATGGTCTCAAGAAGTAAAGCAGAGAGACTATGAAGAAAAAACTAAACATTATAAAGAAAGTTTTCTAACTAATCAGATCAAATTTTCTGAAGTAAACAGACTTAGGACACTGAAAATCAGTAAGACAGAAGTACAATCAATGTGTGATACAGGAGCTGACAAATGTTTTCACTTACAAACCATAGCTGCAAAGCAAAATCAATTACTTTTTTTTTTTACTTTTTGTAATACTAATAGAATAAATCTCACAAGAAATCAGTAACATTTTAGTTCTGGTTGGAATAAGACTAACCCCTCCAAGAGCAATCCCAATTTACATTTGTAATTTTTGGTCTCTACGGCCTTGAAATTCATTGGCCCTTTCAAGAATCTTTTTCCTTCAATAATACATGTGTACTCATGGTGGGGGAAAAAAAGCAAAACAGAACAGTGATTGCACAGACACCTAGATTTGATGAAGGAGATAGTTTTTGCCTCCAACAGCCAGAGGAACTGGGAGACTCAAACCACACTAGTACCAGTGCGTACCAGCAACTGTGTCACAGGTGAAGGCAAGCAAAGCCTTTTCTTTCTTCATCTACCCTGCAGGTTTTTACTTTCCTGCATTTTTGCTGTTCAGAGGCTTGAAGAAACAAAACAATCAGGAAATAAGACCCTGCACAGGCTATTTTGCTTCAGTGTTTTGGGACTGATACCAGAGACCAGCTGTTTACCCCCTGTATCTTCTGGCAGTGATTGGGTTCCCTGTTCGTTGATGTGATGCTGCCCATCTTGAGGTCTTCCTCCAGCGTGGCAGCGGGAGAGTGATGTCCAGGTGTCCATGAGCTGATACTCACCTGCAGCCGAACTATGTTTGTTGTGATTTCAGGAACAAAAGCTGCTTGAGCCTACACAGTTTTGGAATGTGACAGTTTTTTCCTGTGTCCCTGCATGATAGGGCTGTGCAGTATACAGAAACCTGAATCTCTGGACACAGGGCACTTTCACAGCTGGTGTTAACCAATTTGCTGTCTTTCAGATGTTTTGCACATCCCCTGTGGGGCAGACTGAAGCCCTTGAAATAAGAGGATTTATTCTTTTCATAGTCCTTTATAAGCAGTCTGAAAAGTTACTTTCCTGGTTTAGAGGTGAAAGGGCAGAAAAGCATGTGTTTACTCAGTGTTAACTCTCAGCATGCTAATGAAGAAGTCAGTTGTTTTCAGTACTCCTTGTAGCTGGTGGAGACATTCCCAGACTATGATTAAGGGGGAGCACACCAGAGTGTCACTAGTCTTTCCGATTGTATGGACCTGTCTGCCTGAGCCTTCTGTTGCTGCTCTGCCTGTTCACCCATCTCTGAGGAACAAGTATCAGGTGCGTACACAGAGCTGTTGGGTGGCAGCACCCTTGCACAAAGATCTACCATGCCGCATAAAGAAACTGGCTGTCCTTTTCCTCTTTCTCCTGATGCAGAGCCTTAGCAAATCCTGCAAAGGTGCCCATGGCCAGAGAGGGTACCTGTTGCACATGTCTGCTTTTGAGGTCTTGGTCGGTCACACTGAGAGATATAGCAAGGCTGGAAGAATAGGTTAGCAAGAGGAAGAGAAAGAGAAAGAGGAGGAGGAGGAGGAGGAAGGCTCCAGACCTATTTTGCAAGTCCCATGCCCTCCCAACGGCACCTTGGACCATCAGTGGATGGAATAGGATTTTGCTCTAATTGGATTTCCCTTCCACCCCATCCTTGTCCACATTTTTTCATCACTTTGAGGGCTCCTCCACAGAGGCTTATGAAAAAAAGAAGGCAGGTGAAGGAAAGATACAGTTTCATCTGCTTCTGCTGCTTCCCAAGAGAAATGAGGTTGTCTCTTCCCAGCCACTTTTTCATCTGGTTTTAGCAGTATCTCATCTGTCGTGTATGGCAGATAAATTTCCTTCTTCCCTTAAGACTCCAGTACTTTCAAAGAGAGCACACAGCCTAGAGTTTTGTGCAGTAGAGGAGATCAAGCCCAGATTTTATCTATTCTGAAATAGCTGCATGCAGTTACAAGGAGGGTTTTTTGTGGGCTTGTTAATGTGTTGGAAGAAGAAATTCTGATAGTAATCCCAGCATAAGCATTTGTATCCTCACAGAAACCTTAGAAAAGGCTAGAGAGTCTGGAGGTACTGTAACTATAAAATGTCCCTATATTCTTTACCTCCATGTACTTTTAGTGTCACCACAGGGAGCTACATGGAAATAAGAAGAAAGAGAAGGAAAATAGAAGAGCTGTTAGGATGCTTCTCACTGCAATGCAGCCTCATTTTAAGAAAGGGCTGATGAGGGCAGTTGCAGTTAGTCCAGCTGTATACTCACATGCTCAGGTGCCCAAATTCATTGATCAGCTCAGATATCCAAAAGCAGTGCTTGACGTCAAGGGCCTGCAAGCCTTTGGCAACATGCCATCCATCTCATAAATCATTGTTCTTTCACTGAGAGCTGCCAGCTACTACTGCCATGAGAGATTTCTGTTGTGCATGAATGTCTGAAAAAAAGCATAGAAGATTCATTAAACAGAAGTAATCAACACTTGCCAGTGCCTTTGATTTCAGTGAAAGCTGTTCATACTCAACACCTATGAAAAAATATACTGTATGAGGTCATTATTTAATTGAAGAAATATTTAAATAGAGACAGAGTCAAGGGCAAAGCTGAATTCTGGAATATGCTCAATAAAATCTAGCCAAACCTTTTTTTTTTTTTTTTTAATGTGGTAATGTGCTGATTCTAAGGAATGAGGGAATTGATCCAGACTCATGAGCAGGGAACTGGGAATTGCATGTGATATGTGTTTCCATATGCTTAAATGTCCACCTGGAAGTGCAATCTTTCATTTAAGAAAAGTTTTGCAGACATTATATTTAGAAGGCAGGAAACCAAACATATGAGTTTAAGCACTCCAAGGGACAAAAATAGCATCATAGTCATACATAAAGGATCTGAAGACCTGTAAGTCATGCTGTAATGGTCAGAGATACATTTTCTACTTTTTTCCTTATGTTTTCACATAAGTATCTTGCCTTTAATTCTGTGAGCTAATAATCTCTTGTAGTTTTTAATTTACATTGGACTCTCTCACTCAACAGACCATTGCCTGTATGCATGCCACCAGCTGGAAAATTTCACTTGATTCGCTTGATCTGAATGAGATCCCACTTTTTGAGATCCCACTTCTTGTGAGGTCACTGTAAAATGATTGTGGGTGGCAGACATGATCTGCATTCATGCTTGTTTGCTGTAAGTGTAAATTTTGTTCAATATTTAAAAGAATTCTGGAGAAGATGATCTCACAAAATGACATTGTATCATAACTGGGGAGGGACTGAAGGAGCATTACTGAGCTGCACTGTGTAGGCTGCAATGTGTGAAAGCACAGGCTGAAGCAGCGCATGATTCGATGAGGCAGTAAAATCAGCTCCATGGATATCTGGTGCAGAGCTGGAGCAGAACACAAAACCTGGCACTGAGCTGGTTGTGCTTTAGCAGGAGGGGCAGGAAAGATGTCTGGGAAATTTCTGTCCTTGATGAGCAGGGCTGGCGTTACCGCACAGTCAGAGGATGCTCCCACAGCTCTGCTGACTGTAGCTTGGCACTGAACACAGCAGGACCAGGTGACCTGAGCTTCTCCAGATCTGCTCACTGAAGTTTGACTCTGGGCAGGGCTTTTCAAGGCAATTGAAAGCCTATGAGACTGAGATTCGGTCCCTTTGCAAACCAGTGGGTATTCCTTGTACACCTTTGGGAAGGAAGGTATGTGTGCATGTTGCATCAAGGTAGTGCTTTAAGCCGGCTGTCTGTGCCAGGTTTTGCATAGGGTTGAAGCCCAAAATTTAATTAAGTTTATTATTTAACAGACTGAGAAAGGGGGGTTCTTTCTTCAGCTTGCTTACTTCATTGCTGGAATTAGCTCAGATAATTGCCTGTCTTCTTTTGAGGTCTATTGCTTGGTCATTTCCTCTCATAATGGGTCTGTCACTCTCTGCTCTCTACTGAAAATCCAGAAAGGCCTGGAAAGTGCTAGGGAAAAAAAATACACAGAAAAGCTGAATCTCCAAGTTTGAATCCAGAGCAATAAGCTCTAAAATCCCTTTTTTTTCTGACTAAGTAGCTGAACTGAGGCTTTTCTTTGTGACTCTTTATTTAATACCATGGGCATGTTCTGTATCAAGATATAACCAGACCTGTCTCAAGAGAGCAGTCAGTCTAGGAGAGGAGCCAGGCACACCAGAACATGCAGGGGATGCAATTACTGATGGGTCTGGTTACTGTGTCGAGCCTGCTCCCACACATAAACTGTCTCCCAGCCTCTCTTCTAGACCTGATTATTCACTTCTCCTTCCTTCCAGACAGACACATACCTGCAGGTAGGGAAAGAGGACAGCCCTGTTCATGTTGGCTGCAGAGAAGTTGTCCCTTTGCCATCCCAGCATGTCTCTGGCTGCTGCACATCTGGCTGGCGTGGGCAGGAGCAGGCCAGCGTTTGTTAGGGTGTGGACGAATGACAGAGACACCCCACAGACACCTCTCCTGTCCTTGCCTCCTGTAGGGCCACTGCTCCAAGGGCATGCTGAGGGGCAGGGAGCAGAAAGGGAAGTGGCTTCAGCTGGTGAAGAGAAGGGCTGTAGGGATGGCTAGAGGGAAAATTGTGACAAGAAACAGAGACAGACAGAATGGACTGCTGGTTTGACATGGCCTGAAATAAACTATCGGGTAGAGGGTAAAAGGATCTGAAAACTGCAAGGGTAAGTGCTAAATGGTAATGAAATGGTAAATGTGCTCCATAGGTCCAGTATTGCAACAGTGAGAGCCAGACTTGGACTTCAGTTCTGTGTGGAGTCAGAAGTACAATTTTAGGTAGCCATCATTCTTTTTGAGACTGGAAACAGTCTGGTTAGCAAATTTCAAGCAGTTATAGATGAAACCCTGAAAATTGTTTTTTCCTGATTTATCTCAAAGTGGTAGCTTCTTCCATTTCTTTTTCAATGGGACACACTCTTCCAGATCACACTGAATATGTGTGAAAGATGAGAGTTAATGAATGGCATCCTGTTCTCCCTCATTAGTAAAATGTGTCTGCTATTGACTTTGGGCCAAACACTGATCTCAGTTATAAGACAACAGACTCCTAATTCTACTAGGAGCTTATACTGTTGCCATTTAAACTCAGAATTTAGGAAGAGGCTGCTGATTTTTTAGGTACCTCCAGTTTTGGACTCCCTAATTCAAGGCAGCTTCAAGGTAAGATCAGCTCAGTTTCTCAAGTTGGTCTAACCAAAACCAGCAGTATGCCATAGCAAAATGCTTCTGTCTTTTTTTTTAGGAGAACCACTTTCTGACTATCTCAACTACTGACTGCTAAAACAAGGTTGGGGGTCGGGGGGGAAAGAGGAGGGAAAGCATTTTTGATAGAATTTCTTGAAAAATTGGTCTTACTTTTCAGACAGAGGTAATGATGTTCATGACACAGGCAGCATATACTGCACCTCTCTGATAGAGAAAAAGGTGCCTGACAATATACCTAAAAGATTTTTATAATTATTCAGTTCAAAGCTATCTTCCTTTTTTGCCAATATTTCATGTAGTGTATTTCACCATAATTTAGAGCAAATTCATAAATAAAATTGTTTCCTTGCAGCAAAAATTATGACTGTCAGTCTTCCTGTTCTTTTTCAAGAAAGTAGAAAAATAAATATTGATCCAACTCCTTTTCCAAATTGTTCATTTTCAAATCCCTTCTAAAATATTAAACATTCTCCTCATGATCTACTTCTTCATAACTGCTGTCCATTGATTTTTTTGAAGCTTTTCTTTTTGCTTTGATTACTAGTTAAAAATAAAACTCAAGAACCGAAAAATTGTTCCTTGTGCTTTTGGAAGCACAAAATTGTTTAATATGTTCATCGGACTCCTTGAGCTTATTTCTAGTTTTGCAAAATATAAGAAGGGTTTTTTTTCATTTATTTTTTTCTAGCATCATCTCTTAATGGATATCTCTTTGATATCCACATTTCTTCTGATCAGCATAAGTAATGAAGGGAAGTTCCTATGCCACAGTAAATTTCTGCAAGACCACATAGAGCTAACAGACCAAAGCAAGGAGGAAAAAAAGTAGTTAAGCAAATGTATTTCATATCATTCTTAGTTTATTATCTGTGAATTCATTTTTCCATTAGTCAACTCTTTAATTAGAGCTATCATCCACTGATTTAGACTTATCTTTCCCACATGTGCATGTTCTAATTTAGTCTTTGTTTTCATCCCTAGCTAAAAAGGAAAATTTTCATCTAGATGCTCAAATTTACTCGTTTGCATGCCAGCACTGCCTCAAACTATTTATTTTGAAGAGCTGCTTCTAGCATTAAGGCATTAAAGGAAACTTCTCCACTTTATTTTCATTGGTGCATGTAAATAAAGGCAGAGAAACCATGCAAAAACATCAGAGAGAAGATGTCTCTGTCTCCCTTCCCCCTCCCTTAGTGGCATCAGTTTCTTATTTCATTCAAGTCATAAGTGACTTTGGCAGATAAATTCTCCTGGACTGTTTGCCCTTTTGTCTCAAAGCAGACTCCTTGCACGGCAAAATGCAATTTCATCCCATTCAGTGAGTTTCATAAAGGCCATGGAAAATTAATGGCATCCAGAGGTCACATCTACAGCACTGTGAGAGTAAGAGATTGCACAAGCCATGTGACTTAGCTCACCATTGGCATATTACCAACCCAGGGCTTTCATTACCTCTAGTAATGTTAGTGGCAGTGTTAGCTGCCACTAACAAAATGTATGGCTTTGGTGGAACGAAGCGATGTTGAGTAAGTGGACGAAGACAGCAATGTCTGCCACAGCACTATCTGTGTCCTGCTGACCAAGGTTAAATAAGATAGACAGCTGACATAGGCCTCTGATACAAGAGGAAAGTTGGAGAAGACATGAAGTCAGCTTTGCTTGGCTGTAAGAGAATCACCCTGAAGAAAGAAAAATCATTCTGTTTTGCCCTGACATACTCAAATTTGACTTGTCTTCACTGACCTTGAAGTCATTTTCCAGCAAGGAAATGATTCCTCTAAAACACAGGTTTAGGCTAGAAGTGATGTTCTCAACTTATGTTTACTGAGATCTTTGTGCCAGGAAGCTTGCTGAGTTTCTGTAGGTTGCAGATTTGTAAGGAAGGCTGCAGGACAGGGCTGACAGCAGAAGGGGAAGATGCACCACTCCCCAAAAGCAGCTCCCACAGTCTCAGGTGCAGCCTTGTGCCAACAGCAGCAGCTCTAGCAGCACAGCGATGTGAAGTCTGGGCACAGCCGCAAGACTGCCACACAGGCCAGGCTGGCATCCTTTCCCCTGCACTCTTGCCAGCCCTGGAGAAAATCAACCAGTTACTAGTTTTGCCCTGTTAAAAGGCTCAACCTTATCTCAAAATTTGTAAGAATAAAAAAAATTGCCATTGCTAAATCCTTTATCCTTTCACAGGCTGGTAATGTGCTCCTTGCAGTTCAATCTGCAACATTATTGAGTACAGCAGCCAAGGAACCTTTGAAAGCAATATTTACAGGCAGTTTGCAATGGATTGCAATGTTTTCCTAGCTATGGTAAAATGCTGAATTACTGCAACCAGCACACAACATACACAGAATCCCTTCAAAAATTATTTCCTTCTTCAAGCTACATTTTAGCTTTCACTCGGAAGGCAAAAGGGAAAGTCTAACTGTTTGGATTGCCATACAGGATAAGCTCAAAGGCTTATCAACAAAACAATAAAAATATCTAGTGAATTATTTTATATATATATATACACACACACACACACACATATATATATATATATATATCCTGCTGTTCCAAACTAAATTCAGGGGTTTTTTTTTAAGATTGGCCCAGGATTTTAAAAGAGCTCCGACTTTTGATCTTCTTGTTTTACCTCATATTAGAAGATACTATTCAAGAAAAGCCCTACGTCCTCTCTACGCTCAGGAGAGCTCCACTGCTGTCTTTATCAAGCATTCACCTGTGATGTTGAGTCTGAACACTTGGTAGCTTCTCTTTTCACTGATTTGTGCAAAATTTCTGTCCTGTCCTCAAGACTTTCAGGAGCTTCTCTCTTTCTGTCCTTAGATTGGTACATCTACCCAATAACTGTAATATGTGAAACACATTCTGCTTTTTGGTGTGAATAACACCGAGTTTTGCTGGGCTCAGGTTTTCTGTTCTCTTCCAGTCTTTGGGTTATCTTTTGGGCTTTGTTAAATTGCTGGCTGAAACCCATGGAATAATGCTGTTCAACAAGCAACGAGATGAGGGAAATCCCCAGGGTCTGTCTTGCAGGGTGGTGGACAGCAGTTTCCTGAGTCACCTGCAAGAGGCAGTGACACATTTGATACTCAAGGTCCCCATTAGCACAGATTTCTTTCTTAAATGTACGCCTCGTGGCACTATAAAACAGATGGGTCAGTTGAGAAACCGTAACAGTTCAGCTGCAGACTGAAAGAAGATTTAAAGACAAACTCACCTTAACATTAACTAATGAAAATATACTTTCATTTTGATACCAAATGGCTCAAAAAATTGTGAGACGATGGAGTGCTTGGAAGGTCATTGGTAGGGTACCACGTGCAAGGAACCTTAAAGATTAGGCCCAGTCTGCAACAAAAAGCTGAGTCTCCATCTTTCTTGTAGGCTCCCTTCAGGTACTGGAAGGCCACAGTTAGGTCACCCTGAAGCCTTCTCTTCTCCAGGCTGAGAAAACTCAGTCCTTTCAGCTTTTCCTTGTACATGAGATGTTCCATACCAGCAAAGAATCCCTTTTAGAACTGAAGAGCAAGGAGACCAACGGTAGGACTGCCTTAGCAACTTGCTTTATGCTGGAAAGGCAATTGCTAGGTGTACATAGGGCAGTTCTTTTGGCTGTGTGGCTGCATGCATTGTTGCCACATTTCTTCCCTTAGGTGGACAAAAATCTTTCTATAGAAAGTATGATGTTCATCTGCACTGCATGTTCTCCTTCACTCAGAGCTTGTCTTGTCCTAATCAGACTGTTGAACCATTTTCTCATTCCTGCAAATCCATCCTTTCTGCATGTCAGTATCTGCATGAATACATGAGTATGAAAGTGGCTCTATTAGCAGAGCAACTGCCCAGAATCTGTTAGCATTCCATTATAAATCTGATTTTTGACAGATTTATAACCAGATTGTAGAAATCAGCTGCTAGAGAAAATGTGCCATTTATTCTCAGCAAGAACACATTTTATTTTTCTGCAATGATTGTTACTAGACTGTTTTTTAGAGGCTAGAAAAATAATGTTATGCTTGTTTTCATGTATTTCTTTTTAAGTGAAAAAAACTTCAATCTTTTCATAAACATTTGAAAACTGTTTGGTACAGTAACATGTTTACTGCATAGTCCTCTCTGATGTTTCTTGAGAACGGAAACTGATTAAATGGCATTACTGTACCAGCACATTAAAATACAACTTAACTGAAGAAACAACAGCTGAATAAAATAAAATTAGCAGGTGAAAAATACATGTCAGAATAAACAGTATTGTTGATAGAATAAAGGTAGTCCTTTCTATTGCAACAAATATACCATTATATTCATTTTTTAAAAAGCCTGAATTGACAGCAGATGTAACAGACAGCATTCCACTGCTCTTGCAGGAACTTCTGAAGTTTTGCTGCAAAACTTTGTCAGTGAGCCCAAGGTGAACTACTGCACACCTTTTAATGCAGGCAGTGGAAGAAGTGGCAGGAGTGAGGGCAGGGGAAAGAGAGCAGACTGTCAGGACTGGTCTGGGTGTAAGAATTTGCTCCTCTGCAGTCACAGCTGCCATCTGCAGCAGTTCACAGAGGTCCTGGGCAGGGTTCACTGAGGACACCGGGCTGCTGCCTGCTAATGTGACTGCCCCTGACACATCACGCAATCTTTTGAAGCCTGTGGGAGTCAGTCGCACCAGGACTACACTACACAGTTACAAAAAAAAAAATTCCTTTAGGCTAGGCAACCTGAAATCTTTCCACTTTCCCCTACTGGTCATGTTTTCTAGGCCACTCTTGTTTGTCTTTTTGCTGTCACAAGTATGATTTCCCTGAGTGCCACTTCGCACACACTCATGCTCAAGCAGCGCTATAAACAGTGACAATTTCATACCTCCAGGCAGGAAATCAGGAAGGGAAATGAGAAAATGTTCCCTTGCTACAGAAAGCTCTTTCTTTGATAGGAATTCTAAGGGCTTTGACAGTTTGCAATTAAAGGACCCTGCTTAAAGAATACAAAGGATCTTGTTATAAGCAAGGCATAACCTAATAATGTCCCTCTCCACCACTCTTGTCTGGAGAGAGAAATTTCAAACAGGGAGGTGGTAACTCTGTATTCTTCAAAACAATAGGTCCCATTGCTGTGCTGGTGGATAACACAGTCAAAATTTCCCTCTGCAGCCCCCCTGAGAGAATTTTTCTCTGTGGTCTCAATGAGCAATTCCCAAAGAGGACAGAAGACTCGATTCTCTAGCAGAACCTGCATAAGAGACCTAACAGCTCTGTCTGAGATTTTATCATACCTTTTTCCAAGGAAACTGACACATTTCAAGTTGAGGTATTATTTTTAACAGCAAAAGAGTAAAGCCTGTCTTCTTGCCTACAGGTTATATTTCAAAGCTTTGTTTTGAATTGTACAGGAAATTTTAAATCTAAAGAAAGGTAAAAAATAAAGGTCATGGAAATCTCTGGTGTAATACAAATATCCAGGTAAACTGACAAATAAATTGAGTGCATTAGAAAGAAAGCTGTCTTTAATGAGCATTCTTGTTCTTTGCTTATCTTCATATCTGTCTATCTATTGAGAATCTTTTATTGTAATACTTTCTTATCAAAGATATCAAGGTGATATTTGGCACCCTGTGAGCAACCCTTTGTGTTTTCTAGAGAAGTTGCCTGTGCTGTATCTTCAACTCAGAACTGAAGGCACATTTCTGCACTAGTCTGTGTCAGAGCTTATGAAAAGGCTACAATTAAATCTTAAAAGCTAATCTCTGCTACTCTGCTCTTCCCCACCGCCCAGGGTCCTCAGGTTGGTTGGACAGATTGAGCTCCTATTCCCTTCATGATTAGCACATCCCTTTCATGCCTCACATTTCCAGAGGCTTCATCTCATGACCACCTCCCTGAAGCAGATCTCCACAAGGAAAGCAACCGATAGCCTTCTGTGCTTTGGGGATGGGGGCATGGGGAGGAAACGTGTCCTTAATGACTTTGAAGATGTGCTTCAAAGTCCATGAAAGCTTGTTTCATTGTGGAATTAGTAACCTATATGTTTTTCACTGCAGAGTATGCTGTAGGAGACAAATTAATGGGTGCCCGAGAATCCTGGAGTGGACATTTAAAATTTTTCAAGGAAAGGTTGCTGACACAGCCTCTTCTTGCAAATTTATTTAACATGAGATATTTCAGTGGGTAAATCTTGCTTTCAACAAGACTAAACACTTAAGGCACCATGCTGAAATCATTCTCCTTCAGAAAAACTTTATAAAGACACAGGGGGAAACATGGAGGTGAATGTGACAATAAATTAAGTGGGTGCTTGAGTGCAATCTCAAATTTGTGTGGGCTTATTGGCTTATTTTTAGTTATATTCTTGCTGCAGTGCTTTTCTGAAAGAGGATTCATTACAGGGATTATCATGAATTTATATGAAACTTAATTTCTAATCAAAAGTTTTCAGGCTTTCTTTCATAAGCTGCTAAATATTCTTTATTATCCCTGCTTCTCTGTGAGTTGATAGAGCTAAAGAGGTAAAGCCATTTTGCACTGATCTGCACAAGTATAATTGGTTACTTGGAATTAATAACAAAAATCCTTCAGAGGAAAGAGGAACAAGAATAGATTTTGACTGACTATGTTATAATGGAAGGAAATTATTTCAGTACTCAATGTGATAAGGAGGTAGTTATGTCAGTATCACTACATACCCATTAGGGCAAACTTGATGGTACCAAATGGAATCTGTAATCTACCACAGTAACTTTCAGGAGGAGTAAGACAGCACAACTACCTGAGCTGAATCTAACTGCAGCTAATCAGATCTAGATTTTCTACCATGATTTATTTGAGTAATTGAATATTGGTTACAGCACAAGTGAGCTAAATGATCAACACTCACAGAAAACATCATATGTGGACTGTAATAGAGAAAAAAAAATCCAGAGTTTGCATCGCGAGACAGGGAAAGCAGTGGTAATACAGCTGTACTTGCTGTCTCATTTCTCAGGAAGCTTGCTGCCATGCAAATCTGCAGTTGAATTTCGGTAGCTGACAGGGCCTTAAGATAATGTTCAGATTCCCTTGGGACATTTTCTTGAAGGACAGCCATCTGTCTTCATAATCTTCATAGTCTTTGTGTGCTTGTCCTTTCAGTTCTGTCAAGGTTCTTCTTCCCTGCTTTTTAAGTGAAAAGTCTTCTTGGGTTAAAACCTTTGGGTATGGTGGTTTGTTGATACAGAAAGAATGCTGTTTGGATTAGGATGCCCCCCCACACTGCCTTGCAGAACCAGGACATTTAGTACTTGAGAAAAGAGCCTAAGCTCTCTGCTTTACTGTCTTGAGTCCAGACCTCCTGCCAGCAGTTTAATTTCCATATAGATCCAATCAGTCACCTCTCCAGGCTGCAATGCAGGTGCAGATGGTTGCAGTAGCACCCTTCTTATTGATTAGACAGGGTCATGACAACAACTGGAAAACTTGATCTGCCCAGTGATTTGGTGCAGTCAGTTCTCCTGAGGTTGGTGTCTGTGCCTTGGCACTTAGCAGAAGATGGCTTCTCACCTGTCCAATAGCTGTTTTCCCTTCTGAGTGAAATGGCTCCACTGGGAGCAGGGCTAACAGGGAACTGGACAACCAAGGCAGTTCTTCCTTTGTGAAGCTCCACCTCCACTCTAAGTCTCCTTTTCAGTTTTGATGGTCTCCTCTGCATCTGCACTGGTGGTCAGCAGCCTGAAGAGACCTTTCAGAGCTCTGTAGAAGAGCTGTGAGACACACAGGAATAAGACACACATGATGAAGCATCTCCTAGCAAATGTATTAATGGTTGTTTAGTTTGTGCTCAGCCCATTATTTAGCCCATTACTTCAAGACCAATAAGTTATGTACCTTACCTTGATGTGCGGTGAACATGGAAAAGAGGCCTTGTGACCTCCAAAACAAGGTGAGCCAGGAATACTTTCCTAAAGTTTATTTGGCCACTCAGGTTTTTCTGCATGATGGGATCTTCTCCAGTGCAGCAAAGGACTCCTCACTGAATAACATTCATGACATTTGGATTCAGCTCCTTGTCTGCTGTCTGCTTTAATCTAAGGTCTCTAAATTTTCAGACCCTCCCACCCATTCCTGGCTCTTGCAAGGTTGTCTCCCAATAGTAAAAGCACTTCCTTGTCTGGCTTGTCTGACCACTTCCTGTCAGTTTAGCATTCCTGAGCTTAGACCTGTTTTTCCTGCATTGGTCCAATCTATGTATATTTCCTCTGTGCCTCCTTTCTTTTCTTTACCTTCTGTCTCTTTCTACCACCCACATATTTTTTCCTCTAGGGGTGCTCTGGTCTGTCACTGCCTTGTGTTTCAACATTCATGTTTCCCTTCACCAGGTGGGGAAAGTTTTCTAAAGGCTCTTACAAACCTTTCACTTATCACACCACCCTCGAGTGCAAGCTGCCATCTTTCGTGGTAGTGAAAAAGTATGCCTTGTCTCAAAGCTCAGTTTCAACCAAGTCTTTCCATTCACTAGTATTCTTCCACAGCCTATGTTTTCCACCCTTCTTCTGAAAACTTTCTTTTGCAAGCAGTGATTGCATTTCCTCACTAACAACTTGTGAACTTCATGTGTCTGTGCCCCCGCTTTCTACCATCTCAAAGTTAAATGAAGCAAACAAAAATTGTTCTTGATCAGCAGTGTTTAGCATGTGTCACCTCTTGACCCTCTGTGGTGAGCCAGATGCTGTGCAGGTCTTGCCGTCGCGCGCCTGCCAACTGGGTCAGTCTGTTGGCCTATCGGGGAGGAAGCGATCGGGTGGTGCAGCAAGCTGAAGCGTCTGTGCTTTGTTTTTCTTCTTTTTTTTGCTTTGCTTTGCTAAGGTTGGATTTGTGAAAGGAAACCACCACTGAGTCTGTGTCATAGGGGGAAGAGAGACATGCCGCCTTGGTTCAGCAAGAGTTTATGTGCTCTCAGTCTTTCCTGAAGTTTCTATCTTGCAGACCCGGCGATTTCCTGTTTCCTTCTTGCTGGCCCTGATCTTCATAGAGATAGTGCCAAAGCGAGAAAGTACTGTCTTAGGGCCAGAGAACAATTCCACTAACTTTCAAGCACTCAATTCCAGCTGCTGGCTGAACAAGTCCTCCTCTCGTGTAGAGGTCCCAGGAATCTCTTACACTGCATGTTAGTTGTGAAGAGAGAAGCTGAAAAAAATTTTAACTGGATTGAACAGCCAGTTTAGGGTATTAAATCACAAAAACAATGTGAAAAATTCGGAGCAGCCCCGTGAAATAAACTGTAAATGTCTCATATAAAGACTTTGTTGTTTTAGAGGGTTTTTTCCTCTGGTGTTTATCTGTTGGTGTTGGTAGTTTTTTTTAAACCTTCAGTATGTTCACAGCTACATGAATGTAGTTTGAGGTCTTTGCAATTAAGTGTAAAGGACTGTATGAAATACATCTTTTTACACACCTGGTAAAATGGAAAGTCTTGTGATGTTGTCTCTTCAGAAAGGGCCTAACTTTTGATTGCTCTCAGGTTTCGGCTTCTCTTCTCCTTGAAAGTAACCATATAGCTTCTGCTGCCCACAGTTACACTGGGACCAGCAGCTTTCCCCATTCAGTGCAGTAGAGAAATGCCAAGCTTTTCTGTACTGTAAGTACCTTGCAAGTTGGATTTGTCAGGGAAGTCAGAGTGAGTTGAAGAGGTTCAGTACTCAGCAGGAAGAAAGTAGGTGGTTTCATGGAGATACAGAGGAATTAAGTGCTACAGCCAAGGTTGCACAGGGAATCAACGTACGCTACAGATCAGGGATGGGCATCTCTAAACTGCATATCAGCAAGTCAAGAGGGAGCTGGACTGTGCTTTCAAAGAAATGAATGAACTTCCAAGTGAAGGAATATGGGTTAGTAAAACTGGCTTTCAGCTGGGAGCAGACTCTCTGTCACCCCAAAGCATGTTTGTGTGTACGTCTTTTTGTCCCTCTGTCTGTCCTTCACTCCATGCAGGTCCCTTTCTCACCAACAGCATAAGCCCCATGTTCACAAAAGGGGACTGGAAAGGTGTCCATCTGCAGTTCAATAAAGTGGCATATTTAGCTCCAGTAAGTGGCTTTCCAGTGAGAATGGCAAATTTTCCTTTGTGCTGCAGATGCCACTTTGCCTCCATTGAGTCATAAGCATCTCACTAGCTACCTTGCATGACTTTGAGTGTGTCCTCTGATTTTACACCACCTTTGCAGAAACTCAATTCAAAGAGGCATGGATACTATTCTGTTTAGGTTGCAAAGCTCTTCCCTCTTAGTCTGAATTGAGTAAGAGATCCCTTAGGGCTCCTCTCAGTGGACCATCTAGTCTGTGCATGGTCTGGGAGTCTTGGTGCTGTAGCTACTAAACATCAGAGGGTTTTTTGGAAAGCAAGAGAGAGAAAGAGAATGCATTTTTCTTTTTCAGACCAGAAAAAAAGGGTCAGAGATTTCCCAGGTAAGAACAGAATTACATGAAGTTTTTTCTGTTTGACATGAAATGAACCTAAGGCAGTTTTACAACAGTAATTCACCTTTTATAGAACTGCTTTTTTAAAATGGAATAACTTCTATTTTTCTTCTTGTTAATGTCTTTAGGCAATTCCCATGAATGGGAGCCGATCTCATTGTTTTTCAGTGCCGTGTGAATATTTGCTTTACAAGTAGTGACCTTGTTCACACTGCCTGCAGCTGCTTTTTTAAATATGGTGTTTCTGCCTTCAGGGAAGGGAGAGGGGAAGGTAAACTATGCAGTGTTTTCAGATATTCTCTCATGCATGATATTTTCAAATTGTGATTTACCTGTACTGTGTGTAACTTAATCCTTGCAGTAAGCTGTGTTAGAAAAAAACAGCTTTTCTCTCTTGTGCTTGTATAGCTGAAGAAAACATTTCAAAAAAGAAAGTAGGTACAAATTTTGACTAGGTGGAGAAGTAACAGTGTACAGATACACATTCTACAGCTGTGTGCTTTACCTCATCCCTGCTGATCATTCCCTCTTAACATTTTCCAAGATCATGTCTTCTGGAGTTGTACTGAAAGGCCATATTTTGGGTCTAGTTAAGGACTATATGAAATGGCTCTGATGAACACCTGCTCCCAAACACAACATTTCTTCCGTTATGTGGTTTTAAGTGAAACCCAAACCCATAGTTAGTGTTTCTTGTATTTAATTGGCAAAGTAGGCTTACAGTGCATGCACTGAATACTGGCCATATGCCATAAAAACTATGCATTCTTTGCAAAGAAAAATTAATATCAGAACTAATTCCCAGTAGATCTTTTTCCTCCCCTCAACTCATTACAAAGCTCAGGCAGACAGGGACTATGGTGCCAGAAGATCAGTAATGCAGAGAAACTTCTTGCGCAAGATTTACACAACAGTTTTGAACATGTGATGCCCAAACCATGGGTGAAGATACTCCTCACAAATACATATGAAGCCTTTGTGTCATGAGATTCCTCTGAGAGCTGCAGATTATTCCCATCTCTGATAATCAGTTCAGAGCAATTGCTGCTGTCCAAATCTGACTTACATCAGTCGGGAAATCACTGGTAACTTTGAAACTCCATGGTGTTCTGGTTTTGATTGAACTTCTGCGTAAAGAAAAAGCAAGTGAGATTATGGAGCAATTCCAGATAGCTACAAGTCCACTTGTTACTGTATCTACCTTCAATGTTCAATTTAAAACATTACATTAGCCAGCAGGGTGGCAAAATGGTGGGGTTTCTTTTTTTTTTTCAAAAATGTTGCGGACAATATTGCTAGTTTTCCCCTTTCAAATTAATGCACTGGCTTTAATTTGAGCACTGAGCTCAGGGATATTCTCAGGTATTTGACTCACAGCTTGAAGTGTGTCCTTTATTAAGGGGTGGATAGTTTATCAGCAATGATAAGCTTAATTTGTGTGCATGTTGAGACTCACAAAGGCTTCAAAGTATGCATTAGCTATGCAGATGGAATTTGTTCACCCACATTGCTACATCCTAGATCATGGTATGACACAGCCTGTCGTGTCAGGCATCTCCTTTCTGATAATAATCGAGGCTTCTTTCAAACCAGCAGAGAAGGAATGTCTCTTCTACAAGGCAAATCTCCCCATTCTAAGAGAGGGGAGATTCTCAAGGATGGTGGTCAAGCCTCTGACATCAGATATAGAGGACCCTTCACTGCTGAGCGGATGGCAGTCTGTAGGCCAGCCTTTTGTCAACATTGGGTGCAAAGTCCTGTTTGAACTGGTGCTAGCTGAAAGAGTGTCAGACTACTCTTAAAACATGACCCCTTTTCCTGCCTCTAGACCAGACATTAATTTATCCTGGTCTGAGAGGATATAAATCATGCTTTGAGGGGCCAGGAAAAAGGAATGTGTTATTAAGAGGAATCTGTACTCCATGTTTGCATTTCATTAACACTAAGAGGCCCCAGTCAAGACCAGGATCTGTGGAGATGCGACACAATGTGTGGATGCAAGTGAGAAGCAGAAGGGAGCTTCAATTTTGGAGGTCAATGGAGGGTTTTTTCTGGCCTGTTAGAGGAGAGCACCCCATACAAGCAAGGCAGCATGGAAGAAAGAGAGAGAAGGCAAGGTAGTGCATTCCCCCAAGTGATAAATATGCATTTGCTTGGAAGAGAATATGAAATGCGTATAAGTGAAATGTGACAGGGATTGTACAGTTTGAAATGCATAAGTGGTATTTGTTCATAGTTGAACTGCTAAAACCATGTTTCCTTCAGATTCAGTGTGC
The DNA here is from genome assembly GCF_028551555.1 of Melozone crissalis. NCBI lineage: Eukaryota > Metazoa > Chordata > Aves > Passeriformes > Passerellidae > Melozone > Melozone crissalis. The sequence continues at coordinate 29,746,398 of NW_026535783.1, read as the reverse complement.
ACAGGAAATGGTAGAATGTCACACATCACCTATTATAAGCATACTCCTTGGGTGTCTTTGTGTTAGAAAAGGTTTCAAATATCAAACAACTTTTCTGTAGGTATTTGCAGCTTTCTAGTCAACTCCAGTGAAATCAGTCAATAGGTAGTAGCATTGTTTCACCTCAGGGTACAAACTGTCTGTCGGAAACAAAAATATTGAGATTTTTTTGATCATAGTAGCAAAAATCCTAACTTCTGTATGTCTGGAAATAAACAAATACCATGCAAGAATCTCCACCATTTTTTACAGTTTGCAGGTAGTCACTTCAGTTAGTTTTAGCCATTTAAAATGTATGGGCATATTGTCAAGAATTTAAGCTTCACCTGAAATCAATGTGGACAGACCATCACCACTAAAGAAGCTTATCCCTCTCCTTGGGGGGATAAGTTGAGTTGCTTTCTGTGAGCTTATGAAGAGCATATCTTTGACAGAAATTGCATTGGCAAATCCTAAGACTGTGATTGCTTACCTTCCCTGGCAGCCTCCCTAAAGGTTGCTAAATAAACAATGCTCCTGCCTTCTCTAGATATTCCCTAAATCCAGCTGGGAGTAAGCTACAAAACACTGTATTGTAAGGATCAGGGTGATCCTTTCATTTAATAGCAATTTAGACACCTAATGATTTTTAGCAGCATTGGTGTCTCAAAACCTCATGCTCATCTCAAGCAGATGAGCCCAACTGCAGGAGATGCTAGGCTGGACTCTGGATCAAAGATTCCTGTGGACATAATGGTAGCAATTGTATATGCACAGGAAGGAGCAAAACCTCTCTTCCTCCTAGAGAGTCAATCCAGAAAAGTACAGCTCTCGTTTATGAGCAAGAAAAGAGACAGTCAGAATTCAGCCATTCACCCTCTCCTTGGGGAGAAGGAAGTGGCTGGACTTGAATAAGCACAGGGCTTCAGGTTAAGCTTCACTGAAAAATACCCTCTTCAAAGCAATACCAGGAGGAAATATCATCTAGGACCTTATCATTGGACACTATATCAGCAATTGATAATGACTGTCACACCCCAAAATCACTCGAATGCAATTAATGCAATAATAATTACTGCACATAAATTACACATTTTCAAGGAAACACCTATGAGCGTTGCAGAAATTTTAGGCCACTTCATGGACAGGGCTAGGAAAACCCTCACTTCCTCCCAGGCTGAGTATGGGGTTGTGTGTCTCTGAAGTATGTATTTAAACTCTACTCTCTCTGGCAATCAGCAAAATGCAGGGTCAAGTGATTAGTGCTTATGGTAGCAGCAGATAGAGAGCTCAAAGGGCTTGCCAGATCCTCCCTAGCATTACTTCTTCCCTCATACAGAAGTACACTTACCAGTCAGAAAGAAAAACAGCCTCTGATCTGTGTTTTCATTCTTATCTTTTGCAGCCACTTCCACATCTACAACTGGGACAAGTCATCTCACAAAATGTGACATAAAGCAGAAAGCCTTCTGCGTGAATGGGGGAGAGTGTTACATGGTTAAAGACCTCCCAAACCCCCCAAGATACCTGTGCAGGTAAGAAATCCTATCTGTTTCTTTGTTAGAGCCATCAGGTCTCACAAATGTTTTTTTCTTTAGAGGAGCACCTGAAAGATGTCTTCTTCTGAACTTGCATTTCTTCATTTTTTAACCATGTGCATGTGGAAAGAATGCCAAGAATAACCTCTGTGTTCTACAGAGGCATATGAAACAAAGTAGAGGCTAACTGGGAAATATTTCTACATGGTGATGGCACAGCATCTTCTATTGGTGTTTATATGGCACAAAGTAACACAACTTGATCCTTATGTTAGAAAAAAGTGAAACAGACACTGTAAACTAAATATTCTACATTTAGGGGAAAAAAAGGGAAGGGGGTGGAAAACTGCATTGAATATTACACTTTGTATAGAAGAAGCTGTTCTTTTAATTGTCTGATGTAGTAACTGAACAATTTGTGGTGAGACCAGATTCGCAATTGTTGTTGCATTTAATTGCATAAAGTCAATGAACGTCATGGTCATGGTGGAGGTTACTATTTTGTGTGCTGATCTTGATTCATGAAATTGCATGAGTTTTGTTTAGTGGGGTGCTTGTGCACCTTTCTCAGGTCCTGGTTGTGCTGTGTTTGTCTGCTGCAATAGTCCCTTGCATCAGAGAACATCCTTGAAGAACTGCAGCACTGGAATTTATCTTCTGTCTGAGAGCATGTCATGTAGCTTTTACCCCTGAAGATGAACTAGTCATAGGGACTTCTTCACACTATTTTGAGAGGAAATTCAACCTTTAAACCTTGGTACCATGCTTGGTACCTAAGAGGGGTGAGTGAAAAGGGTGCACTTTTGTGAGGATATTACTGTTTTCAGACAAAGAGATAGTGGTTGGTGAAGACAGTCATCTGCTGAAACTGCATAATTTTTCAGTCTTCTTGGACTAAAAACTAAAAAACTAAAAAACACTAATTTTGAAGATAGCTTTGGTAGGTGAGTTAGGTGAAGGTCTGTGATGCTTTCCCTAGGCCAGGATGAAATTGATTGCTTGTCTTCATTGAGTTTTTTTGGGTTTTTGTCTTCAGATTTTTCTAAAGGAAAACAAACCAACAAAAGCCAACAAAACCCCACCAAACCTCACAATATGCTGGCTTACCTGCAAGTTTCTCTTTTTTTTTCTTTTTTTTTCTTTTTTTTTTCTTTTTTTTTTTTTTTTTGTAGAAAGATGTTACCTGCACATCATGGGCTTTGTTTTGCTATGGATTTTCATGGATTGCTGTACTGCTGAAAGCAATGAATGCTCCATTGAATTTTAGGATCATTTTTAACTAAAGCGAATATGGAAAAATTATATGTGCTGTGGGTTGGATTCTTTTTTGAGAAAGAGAAAGAAAGATTTGTGTTAAATTTGCATGGTTGTTGTAAGCCAGCAGTCAAGATGAGCAGTTTGCTATGACTCTCCAAAGCATGTACAAGAGCCTGTGTGTTTCAGCTTCCTAGCCAAACACTGTTCAGAAAACTCCAGTGAATGGCAGAGCTGAGCATTGAGCAGGCTTGCTAATCATGACTGTTGTCTTGGTAGTTTCAGAGGTATCCCATCTTCACTGGTATGAAGACTTCTTCATTTTAATTGAGACATCTGTGTATGTTCTGTAATGATGTTATAGACTGGCTAATTTTTTGTTAAAATATCTTGGGGACATTTGAAAAAAGTGGGGGCTGTTTTTCCCTATTGTGGACAAGAAATAACCTTTAATTCTGGGGCTGTGTTTTAAGGAAAAGACGATTCCCAGATTTGGCAGATGTGCCTCTGCCTGGGTGGTCCAAGACCTATTTGGAAAAAGCATCAGAGCTGTAAACTTAGACAGGGTGAATCTCATTTACAAGAAGGCAGTGGAGAAGAATTCTTACCCTGAGAACAGTCAGGGCCACCATTATTTTGCAGGGCCACTTGCTATGCCCTCTAATACTTGCCAGAACAAAAATTTTATGTTGTGTAGTAAAACAATGCAATTCCGCTGCATAAGAAGTAAAAGTGAGTACTTGAAAGTGGATGAAAATGAAGGGAAAAAATACAGTTTTCTTCTTACTTCTTTAAAAATAAAGATGTCCCTTATTTATTCTAACCTCCCAGTTATCTAAAATAGATATCTAACCACTACACATTGTCTTCATTGTTCTAAGAAAACAAATCTACTCCCAGAACATGCCTGTGGAAACAGAATGCTTGAAATATGGTACTTGCTCTTCACATTTCTGCCTCAGTAGCAAGTTCACATTTTTCCATATGGTCCATCTGTTAAGAGCAAAAACAAAATTTCTAAAGCATGAGCCATATCATTCTAAATTGGTTTTATCCCTAACCAAAAAAACATGACTCAGATTCAAAACAACCATGGAATTTTCCAAGTAATCTCTGGCTTTTTAAATCCCCTATTCTACTAAAAAAAAAATCCTAAACTCGTCTTCAGTTAAAATCTGGCTACATATTAAAAAAGAAAATTTTATTATATACATAGTGATGATCTGGACAGGATCAGATCTTGCTCTTCTGGATACTGGTGTGAACTTCAAGAAAATTCCCTGCTTTCACAAGGTAGCCATGTGAAATGCTCAAGAAATGTGTGAAGACGTAGTAAAGCAATGTACAGCTGCATCTGTGGTAGCATGTATTTTCCCCACACGTATTTTAATTAAGGTCCAAGACTGAGTAAAACACTCTCAAAATAGAACAGATGAAATAGGAAGCTTTGACTATTTAAATAAACTAGTGTATAAAATTTTCAGAAGCTTCGTAAAAACATGAGTCACATTTTGAAAACATCATAGACTTAAGAAGCCTGGATGTTACTGGCTTCCTGTGAGACTGGGATTCCTAAGTAATTTCTCTTCTGTTGGAAATGCGTCCCCAGGTTCACTGAAGAAAAAAGATTTCAATAAATGCAAAATTCCTAGCATTTTCTTCTTTCTTGAAAAAAAATCTATGTGAATATAAGATCTGTTACACTTTTGGAGTGTTCTGCTTCATACCATGAAGGTCTTGATAATCTGACCAATTGATTTCCAACTTGCAGACATCATCTTTTCTAGTGGTTTTGTTATTACTGAAGAAATGAAATTTACAACGGAATTTCATTGGGTGAAAAAAATGCTACTGTCTTAACAGAAGTGTGCTGCTGCTTTTCTTAACAGCAAAGGAGTGGATTATGTACTATTTAATGACATAGCCATTTTCTACATCTGTCTCCATGTAAAGGCCTTTGTAGAATAGAAATGGGCAGAATTTTCTTCAAACCAGCAAGTTTGCAAGCAGAAATTCGAGAAGTATTCATTCAAGAGACAGGATAGAAATACTAGTTCTTATTTAGGCCATGAAATGGATTACTAAGTACTGTACTTCCCATGGTAAAAAAAAAAATTCTCTCCCACAATGCATTTGTTTTTAGGCAGTGAATGAAATGGAAATACGAACCATTCAGCCATTTCCCTTGTGATGAAAAACAGTCTGATTATATGTGTTCAGTGTTCTGAGAAGCGTCCATCAAACATGTGCAAATGCTGCTCTTTGCAACTAGTGTGTGTAGAAGGAAAAAAGCAATTATTCTGTTATATGTGGTTTGTTATTTTGGTTTTACCCTGTTAATACAAGAAATAAATGGTTCAAGTAGCCTTTTTTAAGGCAGAAACGAAATTACAAGGCTCTCAGAGCACAAACATATACATTTTGCTCTAAGTTGTGTGACCTCAACTTTTGCTACTGTCTTAAAGGAAAATGGTACATGGATAATGATCTAGAAAAAAAAACCACAACAAGAAATAATGTCTGAAAACTTTGAGTAGGAAAAGGTGTTTGGGAAAGGACACCATAGCAAACTGATTGTAAAAGTGCGGTCTACAGGAAACAACCTTTCAAACTGGAAACTGTGGAAACTGCTGCAGTGCACATCTGAGCAATGAAATACCTTTAGCATTCACACATCCTCGTAAGTGGACAGGCTCATCTCAGCTTTCCTCTCGTCTGTCCCGCCCCGGGCTCATTTTCGAGGCAGATGCTGCAGCCCATTTGCTGACAATGGTTTCAAAGCAGCATAAACACACTGGAACTGTTTTCGGCACCTTCTCAACAGGGCTAGCCCTGCTTGGTCTGGAAGTGATTTCTGCATTGTCTATACCAGTGCTCAAGTTGTTTTCATCACCTCCACAGCTGCACCAACATCTGAAAACTAGTACAGACAAAGCAAGCAACCACCAGCAGCCAGTGGCAGGAGGAAAACATGAGGCTTTCAATCACATTCCTTGGGAATTTGTAGCATTTAGCCTGATGACAAAGATGTAAAGGACCCTGTGAATTGAAACCAAGCATGAGCAAATGCCAACTTTCCAGGGACAGCCATTTAGCAAGTGCAGAATATTTTTATTGCTGATTCATTAACACAGATCAAAATTCTTTCTATCAAAAGCACTTTACCTTCTCTCAAATGTGCAGAGTCTTCTGTCATGCCTAGCAAAAACATCTTCTGAAGACAGAGTTACCCTTGTTGCTTTTTCTCAGCTGAATATGTCTGTGGAGACTGGGATCTCTCCACACTGGGTACTCGCCAAAAGAGGCGACTTTGGCTCTGAAGAACCCAAACTCTCTTCCTTAATAAACTGTCTTCCTTAATAAACAAATATATCATTACAGCAAATCAGGTTTAAAGAATCATCTTCAGATCCTCAAAATATACCTTTATTACACAAATATCATTCCTGCATGGTTTATTTGAACAAGATGCTAGTGTTTATCCCTGACACTGATCCTTTCCCAAAGAGATTTTCTGAAAGTCTCACTTGTGCGAGGGCAGCATCCCTGTTTTTTAGGGCTAGAGGCAATTGTGGAAAAGCAGAATTTAAAATATTGGGACAGCTTTCAGCACACATGAAACTCAGATGGATAGAAGAAATGGAGGATTCTTCTGACCAACAAGTATTTGCAAATAGTAAGGCTTTTTAGCACGTGGCAAGCAACTTATGAAGAACTTTGAAAAAGAGGCCAGCACCTATGACATCAGCAGGAGAAAAAGAGTGTGAGATTCTTGCATGATGGCAAAGTCATGGAAAGCATCACAAAGACAGGCAACACAACTGAAATGTTTTCACAGGAGCAGATACCAGGTAATTTCAGGTTAATGCTGAGTAAGATTGGAGAGAAGAAAGAGAAAGAGGAAAGATTGAAATCTGTAGATCCTTAATATGGTGGACAGAAATTCACACTTAAGTCTGAAACATAGGGAGCCTGTCTGTGGTGATATTTTGGGAGCCTGAACCCTGCCCCACCATGGAGAATGAAGGTGAAGGAAGAATTGGTAGGCAGCAGCAGAAAAGATGGGCAAATCATAGAAGAGAAATTCCCTCTCTATGATCAAGGAGAAAGCTGCCCTGAAGTTTTTTGCAGAAGAGCTTATGAACTGGAAGGACAGATAACTCCAGGGCTGCAAATCTTGGGAGCACTTCTGCCCTCTCATTTTACTTATTGTCTGGACTGACTTATTTTACCTTCTTGTGAGCCATATTGAATATACTTCCCTTTGGGTCTGATTTTGTCTTCTCACCTTTTGGATTTTTGCAGCTTTTTGGTGATCGCTGTACTAACTATTCCTCCTCAAAGCAAATTACCAGACGACACAACATGCCACCACAGAAATAAGAAAATCATGGTATTTTTATAGATTTTATGTGACTAATGAAAGCAACAGTGTAAATTGTTGTTATGAACTGCATTGCAAGTTTTAAAAAAGAACTCAATCTGGGCCCTTCATGAGATGGAATAAGCAGTGAGCTGGTACACATTTTTGCTAGCCATGATTCTTCTATCTTTTTCAAAACAGACAAGGGAATATACCTTTTTTTTCCCCCTCTGATGGATTTTTGCTGTAAATTTTGCAAAGTTTTATCTTCTGGAAAAGTTGTACTTTCTTGCCTCTCTTCTGATCATTTGTCAGTAACACCCAACCAGGAGGTCACTTAATGCACTTGCACTCCATAGTCCAGCAGATGTAAGTCTGTTAGTGCAGTGGTTTTGGTGTACTATTGCTTATCACGTTTTTGCCCTTTAGGTGCCAACCTGGATTCACTGGAGCAAGATGTACTGAAACACTGCCCATGAAAATCCAAAACCAAGAAAGTATGTTAAAATAATCTGAACTTTGCTTTCTTCCCCAACTACAGCAACAAAATCAATAGTACTTGGTGTTTTCACAGTTCAGCTGGAACCGGCCTCTTTACTCACTAATTTGTGACCTGGTTTTCTGAAGTACAGTCTGTACACCATGGCATTATTGACCTCCAAAATATTTCTCGTTTGTGTGATTTTTGATCTGTCCATTCATTCACAGATGCATTTGTTTTGCACACGCTGGCAGTTTTCCTATTTGGGAGACTGCTGCTAAGTGCAACCCTAAAAGACCAAACTCATGGAGATGACTATGTACAGATATTGTGTCTTGCTGCCTTGTGGAAAGAGCATCCTAAAACCAATCTCGGTCTCTGGAATGGTGAATTTCTGTCTCAGATCTTGAAACACATTTTGATCTGGATTGGTTTGGTTTTGGCTGGTTTTGCAAGGGGTATTTCTTTACATTTCCACAGAGCAAATGACTTGCTCTCAACATCCTGAGCTATTTTAACACACTAAACCGAGATTCAGTTTCTGAAAGTGAACTCACCAAGTCATATCAGTTGACACTGAAGGAGCTTCTTTCTTAGCATATATTCACCTCTTCTCTTTTCTCTGTTTTTTTCTCTACCATTTTTTTTGTTTGTTTTTCCTCTCAGGTGCCCAAATGAATTTACTGGTGATCGCTGCCAAAACTACGTAATGGCCAGCTTCTACAGTACGTCCACTACTTTTCTGTCTGTGCCGCAGTAGAAGCATGCTCAGTCGGTGCTGCTTTCTTGTCGCTGCATCTTTCCTCCAATTTTTTTTTTTAATCTGTAACTAGATTTGTTGCCTAAGGCCTAATATTGATTGTCTCTGCCTGTTGCATGAAAATTATAACAAAAAGCAATTGCAAATTATAACGGAAAGCAATCCTGAGATTGTTGGGCATTGAGGGTAAGGGGAAATGCAAGGCTCAAGAATGCTGTGAAATTAATTCTGACCTTGTGATATGGACTCCCTGCTGACATCAAGCAGAAAAAGTACAAAAATGAAATTTTGAAAGTCTCCCCTTTTATTTGCCACAAAAAGCTTATGAGTCACGATACAGGCCAGCACTCCCTCAACCAAAGGATAGGTAGCTAGTCCTCTACTTATATATGACATTTGTAACTAGAGGTTAAATGTAATTGAAGTGCTTACATTGTTTCTAGTGAGCACTTGCCAAACAGGATCAAAATTTTCTTCCTCCTCCTTGTCCAAGCTTCAGTGGAGAGAGCACAGAAAGAAAAAGAAAAAAGACATTACTTAAACAATGAGGTCTAACATGTTTTGGGTATTGTGAGTAACAGGTGCAAGAGATCAAAGACTAATCGGCCAAATGAAAGTGTTAGACACACATATACACAGACTGCTAGAATCAGCACTGTAGTCACATCCCATAAGGTTTCCCATGGGGAAATGGGCTAATTATTATTGTTTGACAAGGATGTAGCAGAAGGTACACTATGTCTTTATTTTCTCTTATTGGCCATAGCAAAATCAAAGGTAACATACAAGAAAATTCCTTAGGTCTTACATTTAAATGCATGTGTACAACTTACATTTGATTGTTCCTGGCATCAGAATATACTGTGATCTAAAAGCAGTATTATAGAAACTGGTTTTTTTGATGGATTACTTGCCAGCACAGAAAGACTATAGGCTAGCTTAGTTTAATTTCCATTGGTATGTAGGACAAAAAGCTGTAAGTATGTGCTGGACATTTTGGAGCCTGAAGAGGTGCACAGGTTTTCTCTTATACTGATGGATGAAAAACATCCATACATAATTCATACTTTCCATCAAAGAAGCTACCCACATAAATCCCAAGAGTGCTGACTGGGGACCGGACCTTCCAGCATTCAAGTGTGCATTTTATGCCCTGCTTTAGAAGCTTTATTAGTGTGAGTTATATTTAAATGCCTCTGGTAATGATGGCACTAAAAATTTTAATGCTGTTACGGTATTTGTTTATGAAATGTTAGATTTCAGTGGCCTTTTCTGTGGATTGTGGTGGAAAGTGCAGTTCAGATTTTCTGATCTTAGAATAATAATTTAAAAGGAGGTGGTGTAAAAAATATAAGATCCATTGTTTGCTGCTGAATTTTATCTGAAAACTAAAGAAGAATTGTATGTTGATTATAAATTCATTTTCCAACCTAGGGAAAAAAAAAGTTTAGGCAGGTTTTCCTTCCTTTCTTTTTCAGTTTCCTAACCCTGGTTGGGATGTTTAAAAACGCCAGGTTGAGATTTTCTGAAGTTGACGCCATGGAAAAGGCACAGATGCTCTTGCCTTGCTGCAAGAATTACACATAGTTATTAGTACTTAAGTTGGTCAGCACTTCCTCTCCAGAGGCAGAGAGCACACCTCTACCTACCTTAGACCACTCTGAGAGCCCCAGCCAATGTCTATGGGAGTCTGGCACTTCTGCCTGCCCTGCATCTGCACTGCAATATCTGATTTCTTATACTGCTTAAGATCTTGAAATGGCACTTTTGGAAAGGGTCCACTGAGGGCACATTTATACTTAACCAAAAAAAAAAAAATCAATGAAGAAGCATTTATATTACTTTTTATTATCATACCCAAGGCAGACCAGACCATGTTATTTAACAGAGGACTTAGACAGTTCTCTAAAGGCAAATGTTAAATCTGGGACTTAAAGCCAAGCTCATATTTTGCACCCAATTTTGTGGATGATTAACTTAGTTCTGTGGATGCAGCTTTTGCAAAGTACGGAGCAATCTGAGGTGCTAAACAGTGTAAGTGGTAGTAGGAAACAAAAGTGTATGTGTGAACCATACAGCTGTCTAATTTCACTTGCTTTTAGAAGGGTCTTTCTTCATTTGGAAAGAAAGAGTCAGTGGAGTTCCTAGCCAAGTGTGCCTACCGATGAGGTGTTACTGCTGTAATTTGGCTATTAAAGAAAATTTTTCTTCAGAAATCTCCCCTGGCGTTGGTATTTGAGAGCCCTGAAGCTACTGGGCTGAGGACCTTTTACCAGATGAGAGCAAGGCTCCACTGGGCATTCTGGAAATGTCCTGTCCCAACAAAGTGCAAGGCTAACTTGACGCATCTCACAAGCCTGGCTGGCAGACCTTGTAGTGAGTGTCCTTTCCTTGAGCATAGCAGTCACAGCTGCTACCAGGTGTGCAGCCCTGGGCTTTTTCTGTGACTGCTTTGACTTTGAGACTCATAATCCACCACTGGTCCATAAGACAGCAGAAGGCAGTCCACAAATTGTTGCAAAAATACATCAATTCCATGCATTTTCTGTATGAATATTCACACATTTTCCCCCTTGAAGTCAAGGAATCAAGGCAAATGGAGGAGAGCAAAAGTAATGACTTAACATTGAAAGTTTTGGGTAATTTTTATGTAGTTAGGCAAGAGAACTCTTACAGCAGCACTATGCAGAATGGTCCCTGGGATAAGAAACAGTGATAAAACCATGAATTAATAGAAGGCTGAGGGAATGTCCCTAGAGTTTAATCACAAGTGAACCCTTTGTCCTCTCAAATGCCCCAGATGGACCAAGGACCTCACTCAAAGGGACTAAGCACTTGCTTACTTCACTAGTTAACAATTATATATGAATTGTGAATTTAGAACTGGCCGGGGGCAGGCTATGGCCCTTCTTGGGCGTCACCTGAACATGGTCCATGCCATCCTTCAGCATGAGGCACCAGTTTAAACAGTGTCCATTTCAGCTCTGCCATCCCTGATGAGCAAGAGGGACAAGGAAGAGCAAGAGGGGTGGAAGGAATTTTCTTTTTAGATTATGATGGTCCTTGTCTCATATTGTCACAGTGAAGCTGGCTGAGGCATTAAAGGGGGCAAGAGAAAAGCTCTGATGTTCTAGAAGGATGATCAAAACTGCAGTTACTGTGTGATGGCCTGATTTTTCAACCTTTTCATATAAAATACAGGTCTTCAAAAGTCTGCCTTTAGCTATTCTACTACTTTAGTATTTCTCATTTTCTACATATTTCTCTATTACCCTCATGCAGAAGGAGTCACATCTGCATGAGGGTAATAGACAATCTCACCTGAAATTTTCATTTTTTAAAGCCTTACAGCACCCTATGTTGTACACTCTGTGTGCTGAGACTAAGACTCCTAAATGACCGAGCAGGTTTGAAAAATTCCATTGTCCATCTTTTGCTCAGAATTTTAAAAGACAGGTTTTCACTATAAACTGCTCAGTTAATATTCACTAAATGCTAAAATTGCTATGATACGATACTTCAATTATGAAAGGACAAATTTTCCACACTCCTGAGATTTGAACCAATGGTCACTTTTACGGGAGCCACAGGACTTCATTTCAATAGTACTCAGGTTGCAAAATTGGTTTTGAACTTAATGTATTAAGTTCAAAACCAATTTTGCAACCTGAGTACTATTGAAACGAACCAGATTTTGGATCCAAGGGGAATCTAAATGTCACAAAAAGACTGTATCCCAGTCTCTTAAATAGAAATTGTTGACAGACAGGGGGTCTGCTCTTTGGTAGTTTAGGAGATTTGAGTTTGTTTTTAATTGAAATTGCATGAAGAAAAACTGATATTTTTAGCATTTTTCATTACCCACAGAAAGAAACATGACACTTTGGTGCTTTAGAGTTGGAATCGGTCTTCCTGGACCTCTCTGCTGTTGCAGTTGATCCAGATGGGTCCTGTCTTTGCCAGGTGCAAGTTCTCTACAAACACCTGAGATAGTGCTCACCCATCCCTGGGCAGCACCGTGTCCCTTGGCTGAATCCAGCAGCCCCCTCAACAGCAGCTGTGGCACACCGCTCATAAACAGGGCATGCAGTGCTCAAGGATTCTGTTCCGCGTTTCCCAGCATCATCCTCTTGTTCTGTAGACCCTGCATCTCAGCAGGCTACATATACCATATATCCAACAAGTTGTAGTTTTTAATTACTTTGGTGAAAAAGAAATTGCTTCCTAAGCATTTTTCCTACAAGTCTGTCATATCCCCCACCCAATCACAACCAGAATGAAAACAGAGTTGTTAAAAATAATTAATTGTACTTATTCTTAGAGCACCCAGAGACAAATATTCAATAGAAGCCACATTGCATGTAAAAAGCGTGCAAAAATTTCAGGCTAAGTAGGAAAATATCAAAAATAATCACCTGTTTATAAAATGAGAATTGTTGGGATGTTCTGCTTATCAGATCTAAGGTATGTAACTGGGAATACCATAGATAAGCCAGAGCTACATAACATCTAGGTTTGAATAAGCAATGCATGTTTCTTCAGCATGTTTTCTTATTAGGCCTTCCAGACAGAATATATTCTGATTTTAAATACCAACTCCCTATTGAATTATATGAAATAGAAACTGCATGATATGAATGACTCCCCTAAAATTAAATTACCTTCAAACTAGGTGTCTTAGCTATAAGCAAGCATAATTACAGCAATATATGTGCATGGGCATGTCATTCATTTTACTGAAGATTTAATCAAGCCTTCTCTACAACTAATGTATATCATTAGCAGAGGTCAGGTAGGCATGTGATACTGGCCCTTTAGGAAGAGACCTGGATGGATTCCAACGTACTTAACCCTTAAAATGTTACTGATGGACAACAAAGAATTGACATTCCCCATGTGTGCAAACTACATTAAAAAATCCATTTGCTGTGAAAATTATCATTGGATGTAAATTTCACAGCATACAAGAACAAAAAAAGGCAAGAGCTACCATGGCTGTGGTGTTGGCCCCATGGGGAGGGTCTCCTAAGGTACCTGCTGAGGGGAAACCTGTGTTCCTCTTGACCCACAGGTGCTGGGGCCTGTGTGTGCTGATTTAGGCAGTGATTTGTGTAAGGGATCAGGACCCCTGCACCCCAGGGTCCACACAGCTGGTCAACAAGTTGTTCTGCCAACAAGGCACAGTCCAAAGACAGGGAAAGGGGGTTGGCTCCTCATTTTCCAGAAGCTGGAGGCCTGCTGCAGTCCATTTGCAAAGCAGAAGACTCCCACTCCTGAGTAATCAGTGCCAGCCGCCTCTGGGTCACAGCCTTCAAGAGCAAGGGTACACATTGCGGGCACAGAAGCAGGGTCAGAAGGGAGAGCATTGCACAACCCATTTACAGGGGTATGCTGCCCTTCATAGAGCATCCCTTTTCTGTCATGTTCCCAAAACAATCAGCCATTGTACATGGCATGCTTAGCCCTGTTCATCTCAGTAAGATCTTTAAGGGTTAATGGTTCCTGTTGTGTTCCCTGGACTGTGGCTGCTCAGATGCTCCATATATACATATTTTTGTGTATAAGCCTTGCAGAAGGTCTGGTCACATAGCTAAGAAAGGTGCACTTGAGCACTGTCCACATAACCATGTGCCCTTTGTCCTGTTTCATGTGCAGACACAGAATAGCTGTAATTCTCATATGTAATTTATTTTTAAGTACAGTGTATTGCTCTTTTCTGAAACTTTTTCCTTTTTCTTTCTTTTTTTGACAACTTTCTGCATTGGCAGAGCATCTTGGGATTGAATTTATGGGTATGGAACAATCATTCCTTTTAGCCTGCAGATTCTAGACCCTGAGAGATAAACCCCTTTTAATTTTTTTTCACCACTTCCCCTTTTCAATTCCTAACCAATTTCTTTATGCTTTAAAAGGGATCATACAGCTATAACAACAACCCTTGTCGAAGTGTTAGTGGAGATCTGTTCACTAAAATGGTCATCAAAATATTGATAGGATATTAATAGACTTAAGGAGTTTCTAGGAATTACTGGAGTGATCATAACATTGTGTACATTCCTTTTTCTGCTGTATAGTTTTGACTAGTTTTGACCTCTGCTTTTGGTGAGTTTTTCTTGGGTTGCCAGGTTTTGGAAATACTGTAAATGTTAAGCAAAATGTCTAACTAGCATATTAAAAGGTAGAAACTGTTTTGGCCACTTAAAATTATGCAAATTTGCAGTGTTGAGCTCTGATTTTCAAGTCAAGTTTCATGTCTAAACCCACGTCTTGGTGGTTACACATCATGAGTAAACCAACTGTCTATACATATCTGTAAATTATATGCATATATACATTCCTTTCCAGTTCTGTAGCTTCAAAGTGGACTGAAAGTTATTTAGGAATTTAAGTAGAAGTTTACAGCTAGACTCCAGATCCTCAAGTCAGCAAATAAATTGAATATTTCTAAAACTAAACTCAACAAGAACATTGGCAATGGATACTGTTTTCACACTTCAGCTTTAAATATAATAGAAATAGATCTTTTAAGTCTTATTCATGAATAGACTGTACTTATCTGACTAGCTATTTGTATTCAGAGGTACAAATAATGCATTACTTGAATAGGCTAACTTGAAATTCAGGTCACTTTTACTTTGGAATCCACCATAATTTTTGGTAAATAAAAATATAAAAAAACAGATGGTGAGGCAGTTTTCATTCATGTTCTTATTAAAAATGCCCCCACAAAATGTCATTAGCTTTAGCTGTGAACTGTGGAAAACCCATCACAAGGCCAAATTTTAAAAATCACTCCCAACCCAGCTTCTTGTTGTTATTATTATTATCCTAAGTTAGTGGTAATTCCCACTCGCATGTATTAGATTATAGTGGAAGACGTACAGCTACATTAGCATATGAGGAGTTAAATTAAAGTCCTTTAAAAGACTGACATGCAAATTATGCTTTATATTTGAAATTACATTAGCAGAAAAACCTCTTGGAATTAAATTCTTTTAAAAATCCCCAGAGATATGTAAGAAGAAAAACTTTAAAACAGAGCAACTTCAAGACTTCACATATCATCAGTTATGTATAAATTAGAGTCATGTGAAATTAACTGCATAATATGAATATTTGAAAGGCTGTTTATGTAATACCTTGACTTAAGTATTATTATGATTTGATTTTCCTAGCATTCTGTAGGGTAAAAAAATTATTGAAATTATTTTTAATACTTAACAGGGTAAAATCTTTCCTAAATTCTCACTGCACATAAAATTCTTTACAGATTTTCCTGCAAGGCTGCTATAAATTTTTTTCAAGGTAGTTTAATCAGCATGTGTAATTTAGCTGGGTGCCATTAACTGACTCAATAAACTTTAACGCTGGTCAGAGACAGAAGGCAGTTTTGGGGCAAGATGTAGTGTAACCCAAGTGCCCCACAGGAGTTCTTCACAAAACTCTTCTTGCCCTTAAACAGAGTCCAAGGCTTGTCTTTGAGGCACCATGCCATCTGCAAAGCCTTGACCAGGATCCCAGTCACATCCCAGCTGCCAGCATCCTGTCACCCTCACTGGCCCCGCAAAACACCTGGGCACCCCTCATTTGGCCCTGGCTGTCCCCTGCCAGCCAGGAGCACAGCCCTGTTTACATGAGAGCTTGCTGGTTTGCTGGGCATGACATGCCCAAGTGCTTTCCTAGGCAGACCTTGCTCCTGGAGTTTGAGGGAGGGCATGGCAGCACCACCATTCATGCACACCATGCCAAGCTGCTTTTTCCTTCGGGCCTTGTTTCAAAGGGCACAGGAGGGAACTAAGGCTATGAAAAGAGATCAGGGATTTAGTTTCCCATGCCCATCAAGACCTATAGTCCCAGCAGTATTGCTGGTGCTGGGATCATTGCTCAGAGCTGCACCCACAGCCCTGCTCCCTCTCGTCGTCCACCATCCCATGCAGTGAGTGAGCACCCAGAAAGTCCCACACATATGAAACCAGCCTCAGCCCACTGGCAAACTCAGTCAGACCATCACCAGCCAGTTGCCCAGCTCATTTGCAACTGCCTCAGCCTGCACCAAACCCCCCAGAGTCAGTGCAATTTTTCCTTCAGTACAAAAACTGAGCAGAGTGTCCACTGTTAATCTTCTACTTCCTCTCCCTTGTGCTCAAAAAAACCAAAAAAGAGGTTGATACATCATTATTCATTTTGCTTTCATAAGCTAACAGCTGACAGCATGACAATAAAATAATAATAATAATTCAAAGCATTTCAAATTAGCCCCTAAATTGCTTAGCACAATTCTCCTGTTTCCTGTGACATCCTTGTAATACACCATTTCCATGGCTAACTAATAAGCGCTTTCAGAAGGGGCAAAAAAGGGAAGGGGATCCAGTGCCACTAACTAGCCTAGGTGAGGAGTTATGCTGTATGAGAAATCCCTTCACACTCTGCTTCAACCTTTTTTTTTTTGTCCCCAAGCATTTCTTCTCTCTGTTTTTTTTTCCATTTCCAAGCATGCTGTGCCAGGCCTGTAGTTTACTTGTGTATCCTTTTTTCCTGTCTTTCCTTTTATTTCACCTTCCTCTTTTTCTTTATCATAGTTTGGTGTGGTTGGAGTTTTAGCCATTTCTTCCTTCTCTTCTTTGACTTTCTGTTCTTGGAGTGATATTTATTTTTCTTTAATAAATTTTTGCAGCATCCTAGTTTTACCACACTCACTTCTTCTTTCCTCTTCCCCCATCTTTGTTAATAATTAGTGCTATTAGTTTTGTCTGACAGTGCTCATGACCTGTTTGCTGGTGTTTGATTTACAGTGGGTTTGGCTTGTAAGACAAACTTGTTCCATGCTGTGGTGCATTGTATCAGAGAAATTAAGATTTATTTTTGCTTTTTGGTTTGTTGCATGGAGTATTTGCCACTTACCCCCAGCAACTTTAAAATAAAACTAGACAAGCTCAGAAAACACAAAGAAGGAAAGTCTACTCCCTGTTCAGTGAGGAGTATTTTCCCCTGAACTGATGTGTCATTTATGACAGCACTTCATTTGGACATGTGAGAGATACATGGCACATGTGAGAGATCACTGTGCTCCTCTGTACCAGACAGATGTAAGTCCCTTCCAGCAGGAATAACGCTGACATTTATCCCAAAGGTAGTGCAAAGCTGTGCAGTTCTAATTCATTCATTTATTTTTAATCACCTGCTGGTATTCTGACTGTGGTTAATATGGCAGATCACTATTGTTCTCTCTGCTTAATCAAAACCAAGACTTGAGTAAAGCTAGACATCCATTTTTGTCCTAACAGCAGGAACACAAATCCTCATCTGTAAAGTGTCAACGCAGAACGCGCCTGTGTTTCAGAACTCCTTACGTAACATTTCCCCAGCAGAGCACTCAGCACTGCTCTCTACCAAGCATGAGCAAGGCTGGAAAGCATCAGTAGCTCCAGCCCAAACATTAGCAGTACTACTAACACCTTTATAAAAGTGAAATATCCCCGATGAATGAGATTGGTAACAAATTGTCATTGCTGAGCAAGCTGCCACCCTAGATAGAGAGTTCCTTTGTTGGTCACAAACAAGTTGAAACTCTGCATTTCTCTCATACAAGGCACTACTGGTTGTGGATATTGTGTTTTAGGAGGAGCACTGGAGAAAGAGTCTGAATTTTATGACCAGAGCTCAAAACCTGTCTTCATTTCCATTGGTGATATAATTACAAGCCAAGCTCATGTCTCAAATGTACAAGAGTATTTTAAAATTTCTCCTGTAAAGACAGCTGAGATATAAATTGATATGGGACCAGACGGATATTGCATGTGAAAACAATCCAAAAAAGATAATAAGAAAATAAATTTCTCATAAGACCTGTAAAAATGGCTTTCATTCCAGCTGTCTTTGCAAAACTTTCAAAGCATTTGCAAATTTTTGTTATTACCTTACCACACTTCATTTTTATTTCCAGCAAATGCTGTGTTTGTCAACTAAGAAGTTGTTTCTTAGATAATATTCTTGTTGGCTGTAGAAAAAAAAAGTGACTTTTGACTGTAATTCTGTAATTGTTCTCATCCCCAGTATTGTGTTAATAGTTTGTGGTGTAGTCCTGTTCTTGCAGTCAATAATGAGTCTGCCTGAAGTGTGGTGGCTGTGTCTTGGTGTGGCTGTGTGAATCTGTGCGGTGGTTTGTAGCATGACAGCTGTTGACTGTGTGCTCCTTGCCTAGCCATCCTCCATGTTGTGACTTTCTCTGTTTTTGTCCCTTTCTAGAAGCTGAGGAACTCTACCAGAAACGGGTGCTGACCATAACTGGCATTTGCATTGCTCTTCTAGTAGTTGGCATCATGTGTGTGGTGGCCTACTGCAAAACCAAGTAAACTTTTCTCTTCTATTTTGTATCTGTGGTTGTTGGTCAGGGCCTTCCCAGTTGACTGTAGCTTCTCTGGGCATAAGGTTGTATCTGGGTTTCTCTAGAGGTGAGCTTAAGAGACAAACATGTGACCAGGGTACTCTGGTCCAAGCCAGGTGAATGTGAGTCTTCATGTCCATCAGCACAGCAAAATTAAGAGAAGTATCTGAAAGATTCTCAGTCTTCAAATGTAACTTGAAATTTTTTGTCTTTTTTTGCTTGCTTTCTTTTCTATCACCCATTTCAGCTGGTTTCCCCTGTTGAAAAGGAACAAACTCCAACCCTGGAATCACGTTGCTTTCCAGCAGTGAATTTTATGTATAAGCCTAATTTGTTTGTACTTGAGACACAATTAATGATGGTAAAAGTTACTATACACCAAAGGCCAAAAAATTGAACACAAAAGTGCTCTCAGTGCAAAAGTAGGCATTTAAATGTGTTCTGTGAGTCTCTGAATTACAGGGGGTGACTCTCAAACATGCATGAGATGCTCTGGACTCTAAATTACACAGAGCATCAGCAGAATTTCTGCTGCCAAAACTGGCTGCCTTTATAAATCTCCCCACCAAAACACAGAAAGACCTTATCATAAATATTCCACGTTTGTATAAACCTGATTTACTGTTTCAAGGCCTGATTGGCAGTTCGTTTTTGTTTTAAGCCCCACCAGTAATGGATGTGTTAAAAGTGGGGGAGGAGGGAGATGATTTGTTCCGCTCAGCAAGAGTCCAGACACATACACACAGCTGCTCCTACCCATAACCTTGTGCCAGTGGTCAGTGGGGAGCAGCTGAAACAGTAATAAAAAATCAGATCAATTACTGCTTTTTAGAAATCACATCCCCATGTATTTCAACAAACATTTAGTTGAGATCCTGAAGTAAGATTTTCTGTATAAAGAGCCCACAGAATCCATCAGGGTTCTGGATGCTTTTTTTGTCCCAGACATCAGCAATCACTGTGAACAAAAAGTTAACTGTTTTCAAAAACAGTTGATGAGTGTCCCATGCCAGGACATGGCCCTCCAAATGCAGCAGTGATGCCAGACTGGTATCTGTGAGGTGATTTGCATATGATCTTTTCCCAAAATAGGGGAAAACTCAGAAACCAGGATAAATCTTGGAATGGTGTTAGAACAGCCAGTGTAATAATCTTAATAGCTTAAATTTTGTTGGTCTCCCTGCAAGAAATAATGCTACTTAATTGCCAAGGCATTAGCTTCAGATACTGAGTCTTAATTCAGAGGTACTTTATTTGCACATCATTTACATTGAATATAAAAGCTTCTTAAGTACACACTAGCTTACCCGTTATTCTCTCATCTCAGTTTTGTAGAGTAATTTCTTTTTTTAGTTAGTGTCCTTTTACTACAGGACCACCAGCACAGATAAAAGCATGCAAATTCAAATACACTGGTCACCAAAGGTATAATAATGCAGATTTCTAGGGACAGATTCCCAGATTACATGTGCCAGGATTTCAGTCCTGTGGATGTCAAACTCAGACTCCTTCTAGAACTCGCTTTCTCTACCGTGTTCAGGAATTCAGATTGTTCTCAGTCTCCAGAGCCTCATGAAGGGGAGCTTTAAATCAAGTTAAAACCTTGCTTGAGTGCTGCTTCTCAGCCCAGGAGGTGTTTGGGTAGCTCAGATATCTCCTGGCACTGCTCAAATATCTCTATCACGTTAACTCCTTACATGTCCTAAGATGATGCCTGGTTATCCTCAAAGCATAAAGTCCACATGAACCACAGAGTGTATCCTTCTGAGACAGGAGCATTTCCAAGACAGATGTATCTGCATATGCCATTCATGTGATGTGATATAAATTAAGCATTTTCCACTATCCAGACACATACACACAGAGAAAATATGTGAAATGCTGTATGTCAAATCATGTTTTCATTGTCTTTAGGCTTCATTACTATCAAGCTTCAACATATTTATTGCACTTCCTTACTCCTCCTTTTCTGTAAAGCTTGAAATAGTCCCCTTTGAGTTCAAAACAGGATTGAAAATAGTTATCTCTTACGCAGTCCTACCCTGCCATCACTATCTGCATACAGCATAGTATTTTAGCTTTTGCTACAGCCAAAGTCATATGCATTCCACAGTGTGTTGAAGTCTGCATCCTCCCTTCACTGCCCTGGATTCTGTGAGAGTGTGGTGGAAGTTCTCCAGTGTAATGAGAGAAAACTGGGTAATATTCATAAATTAAATCTGAAATTGAATAGCCCTTTCTCTAGTTATTTATTTTGGTGTTTTAATTAGTGTGTTCTGCATAGCCAGGTTTTACTATGCTGTAAGTTTTGCTACTGACAGCTTGTAATGATTCTGAAAAGTTCTTCTGAGGAGAGCTGGAAGGATTACAGAATCACAGGAACATTTAGGTTGGAAAAAAAACCTGTGAGATTGTGTCCAGTCTTTGAATGACTGCCACCTTATCAGCTGGACCATGGCACCAAGTGACCAGTCATTTCTTGAACACCCCAGGGTGGGTGACTCCACCACCCCACTGAGCAGTCCATTCCAATGCTTAATAACCCTTTACATGAAGAAATTCCTCCTGATGTCCAACCTGAACTTCTCCTGGCCCAGGAAGCCATTTCCTCTTTTCTTGTTGCTACTGGCCTGGGAGAAGAGGCCACCCTCACCTGGGTACAGCCTCCTTTCAGGCAGTTGTAGAGAGTGAGAAGGTAACCCCTCCTTTTCTTCAGGAAGGAGCCTCCTTTTCTTCAGGCTGAACATCCCCAGCTGCCTCAGGCACTCCTTATAGGACTTGCAAGTGGGGAAACAGCAGCTAAGGACAGGAGACAGTAGAAGCATCAAAGTCAGTCAGAGATCATGTCATTAGTACATGGATAGTTCTACTAAATGCATTAGCACCCATGGCATCCACCTGGTAATCATTAGGCTTCAGAGCAAATCTGATGTTGCTGAAACAAAACCTTCCAGAGCTGCCAGGAGGTCTGTAGGCTCAGGCCTATGACATTTACTCTCACTTTGGATTTCTGAGGCTTAGTCTGCACTCTTCTATAACATATTTATGTCTTTGAAGTACACTGTTGAGGTAGGTGATGAATCCCTCCAAAAAATGTGTGACTGCCACATCACAAAGACCATGTTCCAGTGTCTGCAAGCAAGCCCTGAGGCACAGACACCTCAGCTCTCTGTGGTGAACAGAGAGGTGTAACTTGATGGGCTGTCAGAAGCTCTGCCTTGGCCCTTGTGAGGGTGTCAAAGTGTCTGGGTTAAAATATCTCCCGCCTCCCTTCTGAGTGCAGAAAAGTTCTCCTCCTAAGACAGAGCACTGCTTTGAAATGGCTTCCCTTTTCCTCTCACTTATTCCTGTCCCCCCTTGCCCTGCTGACTCCTGGAAGGGATCCCAAATATCTTTCCCTCTGTGCAAGTCCCCACAGCTCCAGCTGCAATTAGGCCTGTGGTTTTCAGAGTTACTTTGAGCTCTAGCAGCAGTGGAGAAAATTCTGGCAAAAAAAGTGATGTTACATTATTATCACCAACATCAATATGCTGAGAGGTGCAGCTGCTCTCCTTTTGTCTATTAAAATTGTTTCTGTGTTTCATGCACAGGAAGCAGAGGAAAAAGCTGCATGATCGCCTTCGTCAGAGCCTGCGCTCGGAAAGGAACAACGTGGTGAACATGGCCAATGGGCCGCACCACCCCAACCCACCACCCGATAACGTCCAGCTCGTCAATGTAGGTTTCACTGTACCTGTTTCAGCCTAGGCTGCCAGTGCCACAGGAAAGCTCACCCCACAGCTCTTAAACATCTACCTGCTGCTGCAGGCTGGTGACTGATTTCTCTCGGCTTTCTCCACACAGAAAAAATTGCTATCACAAACTGCTGCCGTCTTCTCCATCAGAGAGTAGTATTTTTGGTGTATCTGATGGTAATGGGAGGTTGCTTTTCCACACATCTGTCTACTGGGACTCGTTCTCTTGTTAACTACATTTTTATAGCTTGTTTGTGATGCAGACCTTTGCTACTTTCATCATTTGTCTCCTCCTATTTTGAGTCTAGATGGGCTGTGTACACAGAGGTGTACATGAATGTCCTCAAGTGTGTCAGTATGGTTTCTGCATGTATTTAAATGACAAAATTTGTGCTTTGGCACATGTAAAAGGTTGAAATCTGGGAAGGAGGGATTGGGAATTATGTCTACAAATGTGCTGTGAATTACAGTTTGTAAACCTGAGGTTTGTCTGGATTTTTTCAGCAGTACGTTTCGAAAAATGTAATCTCCAGTGAGCATGTCATCGAGCGAGAAACAGAGACCTCGTTTTCTACAAGCCACTACACCTCAACTACACATCACTCTGTGACAGTCACCCAGACATCTAGCCACAGGTACTAGAAGGGACGGCAAATAGCAGCTGTAATGTCTGATCTGTTGCTGTCGTAAAACCAAAAAATGTGTGAAACAACAAAGCAGGGAAGATCTATGCTCCCTTCATAGTGTTTTCATTTTAAGGCTAACAATATTTGATGTCATATCACCTAACTAATTATCTTCCCAGGAATTGAAAAAGACCTTTATTTTCTGAATGTCATTCCAATACTGTCACACTGAATTTTAGTATATGCAAATTGCTAAATCAGTGACAGTTCTGATGACTGGAAAGCCCTCCTTCCCTCTCCTTTGATCCATACATGCAAAATCACCTTGATTCCTGTGGATTCTCTAAATTCTGCAGCTCCAGTTACCCACCCAAAGGGTATATCCTATGTGGCAACAGAGCCCCTCCTTTCCCTGTCTAAACTTCTGCTCATACACAGTTACCGCCAAAGCCCACTCTCACACTCCCCCTTTCTCTTTCCCTGGTTGCTGCTCTCCAGCTGGAGCAATGGCCACACTGAAAGCATCCTCTCTGAAAGCCACTCGGTGCTCGTCAGCTCCTCCATGGAGAACAGCAGGCACGCCAGCCCAGCAGGGCCCCGGGGCCGTCTCAATGGCATTGGCGGGCCACGGGAAGGGAACTGCTTCCTCCGGCATGCCAGGGAGACCCCCGATTCCTACCGAGACTCTCCTCACAGTGAAAGGTATGACGAACCACCTCATTGCTTTCAGCTCGCAAGACCTGGTGTTTTCTCAGGTGGTTTCAAAGCTTGGGAGCACAGGAGAAAATGCGGCAGTGCAGCTGTTCATGTAGGGCATGCATCTCCTTATTCATAAAGGTGGAGAGCTGAGTAGCAGTTTTAAAGTCTACCAAAAGCATTTCTTCCCTTCTTGCCTCTGCTGAATTTAGTCCTATTAGCTAGCAGTTCACACTTGGAAAAGCTCCATTGGAGTAATTAGTCAGAAACTTCCATTGGAAACTATAAACAGAACTTTGCCTACTTACCAATTTCTTAGAAGATGCAAGTGAGAAGACTGACAGATTTTGCAGTGAGAAAGTAATGTTTTGATCCACAGGAGGAGGGCACTAAGGACTCCTAAGCAGTACAGAATTTATGCCACCACTCACTTTCTGGACTGTTCCAGCTCCTGAACTCCTCTTAACCCTTTATTAAATAAAGGAAGAAACAGAAAGTGCAAGCCAGAAGGGCTCAGGTCATTATTAAATCGGAAATAGTTATAAATAAACCTGGCCAGGAGTTTTCCAACCATGTTTTTCCAACCAATTCTTTTTCTCTTAAAAGATTGGTTCCTCAGCTGCTGTGGTCTACCTAGAAGTAAATCAGTCACAAAAAAACTTTAACTGAAAAAATCCTGCTCAGGTTTAGGCTAGCATTTTAGTTCAAGATGGCCCCAGAATTGCAACAGAAAGATTGACAAGAAACAAGACATTTAAAAAGAGCTTTTATCCCTGGGATCATAGGCAGAATAAAAGGAAAACAAAAGGTTATGGACCAGTTCTCTGAGGACTTCGAAATCACAAGGGATTTGGCCTTGTGGAGTGTCCATGATGCCAGAAATGCAGCCAGGCAATCCTCAAGGAGACTGAGTTGTGTAGGAGACAAATTGTGGTTTTCATAAAAATGAATGTGCACATACAGCAAACACCATTTCTGTGGTGCTCCCTCTGCCACACAAACAACTGCTAAGCAGCAGGAAGAGGGGCCACTGAGGAAGGACCCTGTGTGTAGTATCACCAAGGATAATAAGCTACCCCCTCATTAAAAATTTTGTTTTATTTACTATGGAATTTAATTTGAAGATACGTGGCTCACATGACATAAACAGCCATGGCTCCAATCCAGCAGAGCACTTTGACAAGATTATCTTTTAATTGTGCAAGTAGGCCCACTGAAATCAGCAAGATTACTCACATGGGTAGAGCTCAACATGTGCTTAAGTGCTTTGCTGGATCAGGACCTGTAACAGTAAATACCATGTTGTCTCCTGCCTGGGAACCGAGCAGGATGCACGGCCACACGCCTGCCAATGGTGAGTAGTACAGCTTAGTATATTTGGGCATCTGCATGTAGAAAGTGAAGACCATTCCTGCTGTCTGCCTGCATTGCATGGGGCACCCAAAGCATCATTCTAATACAAACTGTTTAGATTTAACTGGGGGGGTGGAGTTGGGGGAGAGGAGAGACCATATTCCTTTTTGTTTTTCTAAGAAGAAAGAAGGCATTTCATCAATTATTTTGTCTCTTGAAGGTTGTACTATATAGGTCAATAACAGCAACATTTCTGTGATAATTCCTCAGGCATTGACATCCTTGCCTTTGCCTGAAGCAATCACAAATTTGGAACGTGGGAGATGATAGTTCCCTGGGCATTAATTGCAGGCCTCATCTCTTTTTAGCAAGCAAGAAATACATCACCAATTGTTCCTGAGATGGCTTGTGTATATAAGGGAGAAAGTGAGAGTTATTTGGAACTAAAAATTACTCAGAAACATGAAGGAATGTAGGCGCTGACAAATTACTTCCTGAAGCCATCACATGTTGCTGTACTGAGAATTGGTAGAACAAGGCTCTACTCCCTCAATTTTCAAATTAAATTGAACTGACATTACAAGGGGTGTTTCACATTACCCATATACTTGCTGGATCCCATGCCCTGCCACCTGTGTACGCAAGCAGAGGGCACAAGCAGTTTTGTCTTGGATGTCCTTAGCTGTCTTACAGGAGAGAAGATCAAAAAACACCGTCTCTGCACAAAAGGCTGGACTATATGATGAAGCTGGCAGCATTTAACAAGTTAATGTGTGCTGGATGGCCATGGGTACGCTCTGATCCCCTTTCACTGAGCCAGCATAGTTGGCCATGAGGCTGGATAAATCAATCACCTTTTAACCTTCCTTTCAGGATGGGCTAGAGCTGCACAAGTTCAGCTCCTGAGCCTCAGATTGCAGACAGCAGCTAGTTAGCACTGCTCTGTTAGGGTGTGGGGGAACAGACCAGAAATGTGTGAATGCACAACACTCCAGTGTGAGTAACTTGACACTGTTGGAAGCCTGCACAGTACATTGAACACATTTAACCAACTCAGTGGGTTAACAGAACAGTTTAGCTAAAATCCAGTGTGTCACATATATCCAACAGTGTACCAACTGGGAAAGTAAAAAGGCTTCAGTTTTTCAGACAATGCCTATTAAAAATGTGAAAGGAATGAAAGGCTCACTCATGGAAGCAGAAAAATTACTTAATTCATCCAATACACAGACCTATTCGTTGCCCTTTGTATAACCAACTTGATTAATTCCTTTGCACAACTCCAGGTTTGGTTTTTTCCTTTCTCTTGCTCCTCAGTTCATGTAAATCAATGTGCAACCAATGCGCCTCTAGTGAAATCAATTTATGCTGCTGCACATCTGTCCAGAATCCGTCCCATTTTCTCCCTTTTCTTGTAACTCCATTTTTGTCAAGTGTAATATGTGCAACTGAGTCATAGATTGGATAAGAAAGATGGATTCAGGTTTATTTTGGTAATTTCAGGCTCAGATAAATAAACCACTAATGGAAAACTAAACTACATCAATTGTAGACATACAGCTTTTCTCAATGGGCCTGTGATGGTGCTCAGAACAATTTTAACTTTAGACACAGACGAAATTCAGGCTGGTGAATTTAGGATAAGAATAAAAGCAAAGCCCAACCATGCAAAGTGTCATGCTGGGCACTGTGCTTTTGATTGAGTGGTTTTAGGCAGATCCTCCCCTGGCATGAATCCACATGACCTCATAGCATGTCTACTGATTAAAACTAGTTGAGAGCTTCACATTTTTTGTTCTCTTTCTTTGGGACAAACCCTGCAATGGCACCTGAGCTTCATTTTCAGAAATCGCTTGTGACCACTATGCTTGCCGCAAGAACAGGGAGAAGTTGTGCAGAGAAGACATGGGCACTAGGCCAGACAATCCTGTCTTCCAGCATTTGTTCCCATATGAGGACAAATGATACTCTGTGCTTCTTTGCAGATAGATCTACTAGCCAGGGTAACTAGCACCCAGGAGTGGAGCAGCACAAATGCATCTCTGACTACCCTTGGTGATTAAAATTAGCAGAATCTGGCTCTATATTTTATTCAAACATTACTTTCCTCCCTAGCCTGAGACAGTTTGGTTGCCAGAAGAGGGTGAAGCCCCAAGAGGACTGTCCTTCAGTTCCCTTCCTTTCTTTCCCCCTGTCTGTTTGCATGTACCCCAGATTCTGGTCAAATCTTTCCAGAAGTGCAGCAGCTGTTTTCCTTTTGAGAAAATACTTGCAAATACGTTTTGTTTCTGGCAGCCTGTCTGTCTCTGAATCCCATTCTTGGATTCATTCCAAAAAGTTATTCTGGTAAAAAATTTACAGCATCCCATGGCTGGGCTCTGGGAGTTTTGCTGTGCTCCTCCTGCTTTCATATGTCTTTGCCCAGAATCCCAGAAGTCAGCAGTTTATAGGATTAATAGGAACAGGAAAGGTTCCTTAGTAGCCCTGTGTGAGGATGCTGGGGATCTTAAGGGAATCCTTGCCATTTCTCTCCCAGTGCACGTGAGCTGCTGTTTTTACAGGTCACCACTGCTCCTGTGCTCACAACCTGTCCCCATCTCTTTTCTTCAGGTATGTCTCAGCTATGACCACACCAGCTCGCATGTCACCCGTTGATTTTCACACTCCAACTTCTCCCAAGTCCCGCCCCTCCACGATGTCACCCCCGGCTTCCAGCCTGACCGTCTCCATCCCTTCCGTGGCGGTGAGTCCCTTCATAGAAGAAGAGCGACCTCTGCTCCTGGTGACTCCGCTGCAGCTGCATGAGAAGTATGAGCACCACCTTCAGCAATTCAACTCCTTTCACCACAATGCCACCCATGAGAGCAGCAGCCTGCCACCAAGTCCTCTGCGGATCGTGGAGGACGAGGAGTACGAGACCACGCAGGAGTACGAACCAGCACAGGAGCCTCCAAAGAAACTCACCAACAGCCGGAGGGTCAAAAGAACAAAGCCCAACGGCCACATTTCCAGCAGGGTGGAAGTGGACTCTGACACGAGCTCTGAGAGCAGCAGCTCTGAGACCGAAACGGAAGATGAAAGAATAGGTGAGGATACACCATTCCTGAGCATACCGAACCCCGGGGCAGCCGGTCTGGAGCCAGCCACTGCCTTCCGGCTGGCTGAAACCAGGACTAACCCGGCAAATCGCTTCTCCACACCTGAAGAGTTACAAGCAAGGTTGTCCAGTGTGATAGCTAACCAAGACCCTATTGCTGTATAAAACATAAAACACATAGATTCACATGTAAAACTTTATTTTATATAATGAAGTATTCCACCTTTAAATTAAACAATTTATTTTATTTTAGCAATTCCGCTGATAGAAAACAGGAGGGGAAGAAAACTTTTATAAATTAAATATACGTATGTACAAATGTGTTATGTGCCATATGTAGCAATTTTTTACAGTATTTCAAAAATGGGGAAAGATATCAATGGTGCCTTTATGTTATGTTAAGTTGAGAGCAAGTTTTGTACAGTTACAATGATGGCTGTCCCATAGTATTTTGCAAAACCTTTTAGCCCTCAGTTGTCCTAGCTTTTTTGTGCACTGCATTATAATGACTGGATGTATGATTTGCAAGAATTGCAGAAGTCCCTCTGGTCGCTTGCTGTAGAGTCTCGAAATCAGAAAGCCCTGTAATGGCACTCTCACCCTACTCCACCAGAAAAACACACATATACACACACACACAGAGTCAGAAAGGAAAAAAAAATATTAAAAAAAATATTAAAAAAAAGTAAAAAAAAAAAAGTTTCTTATATGAGAACTTTTATTTGCTTTCCGTATATGAGATGAGTTTTGTCTGCTCTCTGCCAGCCAAAAGGTTTGCTTCTTTGAGCACTGGGATAATAGTAGATCCAACAGCATGCTACTATTAATTACAGCAGGATAACAAAAAACATACAAACAAAAAAAAAGCCAACCTGCATTAAGTAATGTTACTTATAGAAAGAAAGTAATACTGTGATTTTAAACCAAATATATTATTAATCAGAGGTTAGCTTGTAATCACTAGGAGCTGCCATTTCATTATTTTCCAGATATTAATTGTTCTAGTTATCCCTTAGGAAATGGGTTTAAGTTAGCTGAGGCTTTGAACCCAATACTCTATTCAAACAAAAAAGAAAAAAAAAAAAAAGAAGAAAAAAGAAAAAAAAAAAAAAAGAGAAAACATTTATATTAGTTTATGTTAATGGGGCAAATATAATAGATATCTGTAATCAAGCAAGGAAGAGATCTAGCTGGAAAACAAATGCCACTAATAAAAGTGCAATCAGTTTTCACCTCTATTTCTTAATGTTGATTTCTAATACATTACTTATTCTTTTGTTTCCACTCAATTTTCTTCCCCGTTTTTCCTTCCTCAGAAAGAACCCTGACAAGCTTCTAGCAATACCTTGTTAGAGTTGCTGTTGGAGTAAGGCTTACTCTTGGACAAAGAAAGGCCTTTCAGGGAAGAAGAACATGATTTGCTGAATGGTTAAAAAGTATAGGCACGTAGGAAGGACAAAGCAGATGCATGGAGTCACCTTTACTGACTCCATTAGTTGGGTTGAGAGAGGCAAGGCTGATGCAGAGCCCATTTATGAAGGCAAGCACACCATGTGAGTTCCAGCCCTAGTAACCCATGTGCGACTATTTAATATCAGTGTTTATATAGCCAGTGACAGTCTTGAAGTCATTGACTAGTAATGAACAAGGATGCTGTCAGTGCTGGAGTAGATGCATCCATCCAGACAGAAGCAAATGGACTCTTTTTCAGTGAATTCCTATCAGTTTAGTCAGGGTCACTCTGCCTCTTCTATACTTTTGATTTTTTGTTGTGTGTTCAGTTGGCACAGCATTGACTCAGGATTGATGTGGAAAACAAATGTTTTTCCTAGACTCTGGGGATTCTGAAAATGAGAACATGTGTTTTACAGGTATTACTGAGCTCTAAATAAGAGCCCTGTCAAGACAAAAATAATTTCAGCCAAACTGCACTCATCCTTTGGGCCACATTCTGGTCCTAGTTAAATGAAGAGAAATACATCAAGGAAAATTTGTGAGATGCAAACCTGAGGTACAAAAGTCCCTACTCAGTAAATTGTTCAAGCATATGCTTATGCTAATCCCAGCAAAAGTTACCTTCAGCATATGCTAGACTCTCGTTGACACATCCAGCACATGCAAAAAGTCAAGCATGTGCCTAAGAGTTTTGCTGAACAAGATGTCATATTGATTTGAGGCTGAAAGCAAAGTATAGCAAAAGAAGATCTTTGCCAGGATGACAAAAATCAGTGAGTTCTTCACTGTATAAATAACCATATCACATTAGTAAGAACACAAGTGAGTCTACCTGAATACCAGATACAGCAGAAAAATAACAAAAAAAAAAAAACCTTAGTATAGGAAACAAAGTTGTCCACTAGAATGTCAGTGGTAGAACCAAAAGGCTAGGAAACTAACACAGCTTTGGGCTATGTGGTGGCTGAAATGGCACTGCTTATTTGAGAAATCTGTGGAAGATGGCAAATACATACTGTCTGGACTTAAGTCCCCTTTGCCATTTTTCCCTGTGTGTACTTTAACACACTTTGCCTTTGCAGACTGAAACAAAAGCTCTCTACAAATTCTATACGCCATATTCTCATTTTCATCCCTTTAGTCATGCCTATTTATCTGCAATCCCATACAGCAGAATATCCATCTCTCCAGTAACTCTGCAACTCAGTAGTACAGAAGGTCAGGTGGGCTTTCCTAATGAAGGCCACGAGTTTCCAAAAGATTTGCACTGTTGAGTTTCCTTGGGCACTTGAATATCTTCCCTTCAGGAAGGCCTCTGACACTGCAAAGACCTTGCAGGACAGATGAGACAGAAAAAGGATGGCAGAAAAACAAGAGATTTGCCCCAAAATCACCCATCTTAGTGGCAGAATAGAGATTATAAAACAGGTTTTTGTAAACTCCTCCAGCATATATCAACCACAAGGCCAGCTCTCATTTAAGTATCTATAATAGCCCAGACAGATTAATGAGGATGGAAAGGGAACAAGCCTTGATGTTGAGTAGATTATTTGACTACTAACACTGTTATTGTGGAGGGACAGTACAAAATGAAGGAGCAATTCCATACTTGGGAGCTGTACATGTGAAATTTGTTTGGAATAGGTCTAGGGGAAAATGTCACACCTCTTGTGTTGCAGTGCCTCAAAGTCAAATTGTTGTGCAGTTCCTGATATTCCTACCCCTCGGAATATATAACAGTGTGTTATAGAGCAAGCATGAAATTAGGCTGGAGACTTCACATGGACCTAAGAACAAGAAAATACAATTGGGGATATGGCTGCCTAAGCCCTTAGATCTTTGTGAAGAACCCAGCCTTACGGCACAATTCATGCAGCAGTGAATTCGGGAATTGCCCTGGCTTGGCACGCACAGAAGCCGGAAGAGTTCACCGACCCTCACCTCTCAGCTTGTGTTTATCACACTGTGAGCGTGTTTCACACCAGTCAGGTCCACGCCCAGAAGTTAGTGAGTCTACCTGGCCACAGGTGCTGCTGGCAGGCTGCAGCCAGTTCCTGCTGGCCAAGGGGCTGGAGGCTGCAGCAGCATGGAGCAGAGCCAGCAAGTGCCTACGGAAAAGGCCAGCTCCCCTGTTGGGGATATTTGCTTCATTTCCCAGATCTTTGAGCCAGGCAGTCCCAACATCCTTGAGCCATCACTGTGTGATGCTTGCCAGTTCTTTGGCTGAAAGTGATGGCAAGAAGAAACATACTTTAAAGAGGGGGGAAATATTCCAGTGGTGGCAGAGTTGTTAAGATTGTCCTGGTTTATTTCCATGTCATTTAGTTTGAGCCATGAGTTTTTCCTGTGTATGTGTTTATATGCAGGAATTGTTCCAACATGAAAGGTTTCTTTCAAGAGTGTATAGCTAGATAATGTTGTGCACAACCTGGTACAGCCTGCCCATTTAAGGGGTGTAAATCGTTACAGCTCCATACAGGTTCTTATGCAACAGAGAAAAGCCTACTCCCTCCTTTTGGCCCAGTTATTCCCTTCCTCACTTGAGCCACCCCAACACACCCAGGTTTAAGAGGTCAATCACTGCCTTTATCAGGGAAACAGGAAAGCTCCTTCTTTCCAGTACTCCAAAACAACAATGCTGCATCTCCCTGCTTCTCTCACACACACTGCAAGCAGTTTCCTGAGCATCCAGGATACCAAACCGGTGTCTCCTCAAAGGACACACCTCTCAGCCTGTTGAGCACTTCTTGGCCCTGCAGTGTGGCTACTTACCATTACCTGGGTCTTACTTCTAGTAAGAAACATAAAAGCACCTATGAAATGCTGCAGAGAAGGGCAGACAAAGAACATGGCCAATTATCATCATTTGTAATTCTCTATTCTATTGTAAATATGTCTTGTACATATGTGGATGTTTTCATTATTTGCTGTCTTTATGGATATTGTGTTAAATGAGACGCTCTTAGTTTATTGTGTAACACTGTAAATAACATAACATCCTTTATTATTTATGCATAGGCATCTAACACTCAGAGAAAGTTATCCTCATATTATTTTAAGATATATGTCAAAAAGATGTTGCATTTTTCCTTTTGCTTTGAAAAAATTGTAATATATCCTCTTTTTCCCCTCTTTTCCTTTAAAAAAAAATGAATGCTAATTTATTGTTCAGGAGAGAAAGGGGATGTAACTGAAAGGCAAACTGTTCAAAGAACATGCTGTGGAAGCCACAAGCTACTGATAAACTAAAGAATTTATTACCCCAAATACAGCAATAAGTAATTGTTGATTTATTAAGGTTTTGTTATTCATTTTCAGTAAAAGAGGTGCTGGATTAAATTGCTTATGTGTGGTCCTGGCCCAGCTGCTCAGCAGACTGTGGCAGGTCACTAGCTACCATCTTTCTGTATCCAAACACTGTTGTAAAAGTCTTGTTCTACTGTTGTGGACCACTGTTCCTTGAGATTTCTGACTCATCCCTGTGGGGGTCTCTGGCAGACACTCTTGCTCCTACAAGCATTTTTAGTTTCGTAAGTTAGAATTATTAGCTCTACCCTGACCATTACTACTTAAGATGGATGGGGTTTGGGGAGAGGGAGGAGTTGGGGGAGCGGAAATGACACAGTCTTGGGACTGTGGGAGGCTGCTCTACAAAAATGTCACCTCACTGTTCAGCAACAGTCAATAAAGCAAAGCAGATACTGGGAACTCTTAGATGGCACCACCATGCCACTGTATAAAATCATTATTTGTGCCAGTTGTAAATATAATGAGTGGTCCTGGTCTTCTTGTTTCAGGATAGAAATAGTATTACAGGGAAGGATTTGAAGGGCAACCCAGGTGAATAAATATCTGGAGCTGGTGAGGTCTGGGGAGCACTGGGTAGGCTGAATATCATTATTCAGAAAGAAAGGACCACAGAGAGAAGATATTAAAGGTCTGTTGAAGCATACTTATCTTGTAGAAGGTAAGAAAGGACTGGATGTTTAATCCCTCTTCCAGTAAAAGAAATGGAGTTATCAATCAAAACTCCTGGGTACCATATTCCCAGAAAGATATAGCTCTCCATGTAAGGGGTAGGAAACTTGGAGAATTACTTGGTGCAAGGAACTGTGGATTGTAAAAGTTTCCATGGGTTCATGGTGGGGGCCAGATCTTAGGCATTAATCCAATGAGGATTACTAAATCCATGAAAAACACATCAGATGCGGGAAATAACTGAACTGAAAACATGTGGAGATTGTATAAATTGGAAATACTGTGTATACTACTATGCTCTTACCCTTCTCCAACTCTGCCACACTTGGAAAGAAGGAGGGCAGATATCTGATCTGTCTGTGCTTACGTGATATAAGCATGTAAAACCATTTGCTCTTAACGAGCATTAAACAAGAGAAGGAAATCTAGGCATGAGCAGAGGAGAGAGGAATGCAGTAAAAACGTCTTGGATGTGTTTCACATCCATTTGTTCCCAGGGCTAGCGCTCCCAGGCCTACCTGTGGGTGCAGAATGAGATGCCAGACTGAGAATGGATGGAGAAATGGGGAGAAATGGGAGCATGGAGGGACAGAGGGAGGGACGGAGGGACGGAGAAACAGAGACAGGGAGGGAGGGAGGGATGGAGAGACGGAGGGAGGGACGGAGGGAGGGACAGAGAAACAGAGACAGGGAGGGAGGGAGGGAGGGAGGAAATGACTGGCAAGGGTTTTCTGTCACTCTCGCTCTTCCCTGGTTCTCAACACAGAGAGTAAAGACCTCGTGGTCCAGTCTGATCTCAGTTTCCCTCAGACAGCTTCGCTATCTTTTTCATGTGGAGGGATCCTGTGGCTGGATCGCTGGATGCTTAGGCTATTTGCTTCACCTGAATGTCTTCGCTGTATATGGCCTTGTCACCTCACAGTCAGCCCCAAGCTAGCACATTATGGCACAGTGCTACAATGGAGGAAAGGATGGTCCTTCCATTGCAGGATGTTGAAATGGACTGCTTTGAGAGGACAGACCTGTCCTCAGGCATTCCCACTGTCCTTTCACGCATGGAAGTGGAGGTAGACAATTTCCAAAGCAATTAAGTACCATAAGAACCACTCCGAGTCAACAGGGCCAAGGACCTCATGACACATTTGATACACACAATAGAGCTTTAGGGAACACATCCTTGTGTGTCCCAAATGTCTGTCCTTGCAAAAGTTGTTTGTCAGTCCATGCTGTCTTTATCCTATTGGCTTTCTCTGCCAAGCTTCTGCCTCTGCACTTCTCCACAAGGTCTGGAAGCAGATGGCGTCAGGGAGCACTACAGGAAAATCAAGCAAACCCTTCTCATTTCTGCAGCCCACAGCTGGGTATGCTCTTAGCATGCCAACTCCACCCAGTTATGAGCACATGATTTGGAGAATGCATTCCCCAAGTTAATTCTCTCTGTCTCAGTTACAACTGATGGGAAGAAAACTATCTCAAATGCCTTGAGAGGTTGCAGTTTGTCAGTGATGATTAACCTGTGCAGCAGAAGCAAAGCAACATGGACTGTGCCTAGGTTATGAGCCTGATAACTCTTCTTTACTGACAACAGATCCTTGACAATAGCATTTTCAGGGCTAAATCTCATTCTACCTTCCAAAAAAATAAAAATGGAGCCTTAGGGATTTCTGATGTTACGACCTTTTGCTGGAGTTATTTCAGAGTAGCTCTCATTAGAAAAATTCTGCTGATTGCAAAAATTATTTCACGTGTCTCCAGACTAAAGCTGCCAGTAGAAATGTCGTAAATCACTGATATCCTCCTGATGTCCCCATTTCCACACATGAAGACAAGGACTAAAGGGCAGTTCAACATCTTCCAGCAAAGAAGAGGTGGAACAAGATCAGACCAATGCACATCTGGAAAAGTTGCCATGTCATTGGGGTTGGCACAATATGGTGACTCTGGAAGGTATTCAGAGTGCTGCATTTTGTAAGCATCGCAGGGACTGTCAAAACCTGAGACAAAGCCTTCAGCATGAATGGAATAATTTCCTTGAAAGCTAGACCTTACTCTCTAAGGTTTTAACTCCAGAAGGTAGCCAAGCACCAACTTTAGTTGGAAACTGGACTTCTAATGTAAATGGCAGCTGCTAAGTTTCCACTTAGGTTTTCCCCCCTTGGGGATAGCAGGAGTTCCCTGCACTGGATGTAATGCCTTAGGAACTAGAGAGGAACCCTGGCAGCAGTGCATAGCAAACACCTGAAATAAGGCCAGCTTATTTGATGACAGCAGCAGAGGAGGTGTCAAGGGAGTCTTTGCAAGGTTGTATGCACATCAGTTGGTAGGGAGTACAGCAATTGTTAACAACTGATTAAGTCATTACTCTGGTAATGGCCAATTTGGAGCCATGCTTCAGAAGCCAGATATTGTGTGGGAGGTATTTTAACTTACCCTGCACATTACTGCATCAGTTTGGGTTATACATTCTCGATGTGTACACACACACATACAGTCTCTCAATTTTCTGTAATGATTTCCTGATGTTCAGTACATGCTCGGTGACAGGAAAGGAAAAAATGTCACAACAAGGCCATTCAGCAGCTGCAAAACTGCCTGCATCCAAGAGAAAACACTTTTTCACCTCAGAGAGGAAAAAATTGAGGGTGGTATTTGTCCTGCACAGCTGTGAAAATACAGAAAGGGAATGCCTCTTTCTTCCCCAGTTGGACAGGCTGGGTCACTGATTGCAGAGGAGCTTTCACAAGACCACAGCTGAGAAGGTGGCAAGGTGGAAGATTGAGGGGACTCCAGCTAGGGTAAAGGGTGGCCATGTGCCTCTCATTTCATTGAAATAACCCTAGAACAATGAATTCAATCCCAAACACAAAAAAAAAGTCACTAAAGATTCCCAAATGTTGTGTCTTGGGCCTTCTATATGTGGCAAAGAGAGACAATTTCCAAAGAGCAATTATTGTCCCATATTCTGGTTCTCAGGATGTTCCCATTTTGTGCCCCCTTCCTCACCCTCAAGGGCTCAAAGCTGAGGGTGAGGTGAGTCAGATCCTCCACAGAAATGGACAGTAATGTATATGAGAAGACCTGTGCTCCATGTGTATGGGAAGACCTGTGGCTAGAGCAGCATTCCTAGAAAAAGCAAAGAGAACTACTAGTGCTGTGAAAGCAGTAATCCAAAAATAAAGGCCAATTAGGAAATAAAGATGACTTAGATGAATGCCACTGTATAAATCCAGGAACCAGAAATTCAGCATATTATTTTAAAATCATCCCCTAATCAATGCTCCAGAAAACAAAATAATCCTAGTGATACATGAACCATTTTAATAATTAAAAATGCCCTGTAATTCAGTCAACTTAGTTAGCTATCTGCACACACCATCTTGTCATATACACCTAAAACGTGCAGTATTAATCTGATGGCTAATGATTATGAAATAAAGCTGAAAATAATAAAACTCCAAATAAGAACTGGCAGACTACAGCTATCTTGCGTCTGTTTTTATAATCAACCTCTCAGTTGTCATGGTACTAAATCACAAATTCTGGGTCATATCAATGGAATAGCAGAAAGGAACTCTTATGTAGTAACCCTATTAGGTTCATTTCCAAGTGCCAGCTTCCTTCAAATAGAACTTGCATGGCCAGTTACAAACTCTCATTACTGATGTAACAGAATGGAAGTTCACATAATATAAAGTCCAGGTAAGAGGATCATTATTACAGTTATTCTACACACAGCTCTTTATTTTGCTGTCCAATACAGTCCAGAGCTTATCTAATTAGTTCTGTGCCTCTCAAAATTAGTTAAAATTGCCATTTTAGGGCTTAAGATGGAAACCATGGTATTTTTAGCAAACTTCACTTTCTGTCTTACAACTGCATTTGACTGACAAGAGCTGTACTGGCTCAGCAGCAGAGCAGCTCTCAGCTTGGTCCCGAGGTGATTGCAGTAGGCCTTCAGCTGCGGGGGAACTGCATGCTTTCCACTCCTTCTTTGTTATTTCACCAGGATCACATCATCAATGTCAGCACGAACTTCCTGGCTGCTCTTAGAAAAGATTTTTGGTTCAGGATCTAAAAGAGCTGATTTTGTCTGTTTCCCACCTCATTTTCATATGTATGCCCCAAATAGTTTAGATTTTAAAAAATTAAAAGAGATGGGGAGGGGTGGGAGGAATAACAAAGCCAATGCTATGAGATTCTGTCTCATAGAAGAGATGTAAAAGACAAACAGCTTTGCCAAATTGTCCATATTTGGCTTCCTCACATACACTGAGCAAGATACTCTTCATCTCAAACTGCAGTGGTGGGAAATGGACCATACTGCCTCTGGAAACTGATGATGCTGAATTTCAGAGCAGAGGCTCGACCCCCCTTGCAGTCTGTCACCCAGAGGCCTGGGTGCCCGGGAGTTCCAGAAGTATTTCAGAGCATTGCTCTAAAGAGACGGCTGAGTGCATTGAAGTGCGTCAAGCCCTCGGCATGTGTGGAGGTTCCAAAGGTCAGCCATCCTTGGCTGCAGCTCGCTTTCAGGGGTGTTAAGTGCTCCCACTCTGGCAGGGAAGACCCTCGGCTTGAAGTCACCTAGCCAGAGCTTTCATCCTGAAGCAAGCTGAGACACTCAGGATACCAGCAGTGCTCCTTCCAGCCCAAGGGAGGAAACAAATGCCCAGCTTGACTTTCTGTGTGTTGGCCTGAAACCAGACACTGTGTCAATACTCTGCTATGACAGCTATGGTAGCAAGAATTACTTCAGAACACAGGCATCCGGTGACTTAGAAGCTGAACAATCTCTTGCACCAAAGAGCAAATGTTTTCCCTGATTTCTTGGAGGGGTGGTGGGTGGTAGCTGAGATGATGAAATGCAATGGAAACCTGCAGCCTGCAGGCTGGGTTAGCATCCTTCAAAGCCTGGGGGCACAAAAAGCACTCAGCAGCAGATGGTCTCATCCACTACCAACAGGGATCCTCTCCCTTGTACATCTGATCATGACATGAGTGTCCAGTGACTGCAGTTTTGTAACCAGCTGTTGCATTCACCTATAGATAAACATTGTACCTATGTAGCAAGAACTTATTATCCACTGCCCATGCAAGATATTTATTTTGCCTAAAGCACGTAACTGCACTTGTCCAACTGCTGGCTCTCACAGAGGACTCCTTAGTAACTCCAAAAGTTGATCTCTCTGTGAGAGTCCTCCAGATTTTGCAAGCTGGTATCCCTCTAATTGGACAGGACATCCTCTTTGCTTCTGATAGCAAAATAGCAGTGACAGCAGAGAGCCAAGCATGCCCTGGCCACAGGGCTACTTGGCTAGACTTGTGCTCAACAGATGGCATTTCTAGGAATTACTGAAGTATCTCTATGGCTAAACATAGTGGTCCTAACTCTCAGTCTTGTACTGAGGCTAGTATAGCTATCTCACCATCTCTCTCACCAAGATATTTTACTCAGTCCAAGTACAAAATTACCTATATTGTATATGCTGAATTCTGCCTCTCTGGAGCAGCCTTTTCCACTACTGCATTAAACAAGCAAGATGCCTGAAGTCAGATTCTGGAGGAGGGGCTTGGGAAAGTGCAAAATCTCTCAAGTAGCTGGGGAAAAAGAATCCTACCTATGAGCCATTGATGCTTTTGTTCATCCCTAAAGAAAAAAAAAAAAGTTGTTCGCTTTTAACATAGAAATGAAAAGAACTGGGTTAAATGCGTAGTCTTCACCCCTGCCCTTCCCAGGAGAAACTTCACTACTTTTCTTGGTCTTTGAAGAGTATTAATTTGCCCTGGAGCAGAAAACCTTCTACAAGGATTGTAGCCCTGATTTGCATGTGCTGATTAGCCTCAGTAGCACCGCAGTTTTGTTGTGCGGATGAGCACTCTGAAGCCCCTGAAATGTAATGTTTATTCCCTGCCTTCATTCACAAAGCTGCAAAGGTCTGGCAGCTTGTGAGTTACTGTTTTGCTAATAGTAGTCACTAATTCAATGCCTGGTATTAAAAATAGGATTGCTAATTGTACTAATAAGTGACAGTGATAATATCACAGTGCTATGTAGTA
Source organism: Melozone crissalis (assembly GCF_028551555.1). Lineage (NCBI taxonomy): Eukaryota > Metazoa > Chordata > Aves > Passeriformes > Passerellidae > Melozone > Melozone crissalis. The sequence continues at coordinate 29,706,607 of NW_026535783.1, read as the reverse complement.
CATAAGCTTGTTATAGCTGAAGTTTGTTACCATGCTTTTGGGTTCTCTCTCAGCTAATCTGCAGGAAGTTTCAGCTGCAAATGACCTGTTTGAAGTATGAAATACTAATCCCATGCAATGTCGCAGTACTTGAAATTACCCCAGAAAATAAATCTATCTGACCCTATTGCCATTTCTATAAAGAGAGAGGAAAATATTTCTGCTGGTGGGTGAAAGACAACAAAGCTGCTTGGAGTGCTCAGTAATACAGTCTGGTCATGTTCCATGATGTCTGAAGATGACTTTCTACAGTGCATGTGAAAGAGGCCATGACCAGCTTCAAAGGCATGGAGGCAATCATCTCTCTGCTGCTCTCATTTTCTATTGACTGCCCAGTAATTCTGCGTGGTGTAATTCTCCATGTGGAGTAGGGCAAGAAGCTGACCAGCAGTCAGTATTTAGTACCTTTGGGGAAGAAAGGCAGGAACAGTTCTGAAGGCATAACTGAATTGGAGTGAGATAAATTTCTTGCTGATGAGAGTGAGCAAAAATTCAGCATAGCTCTAACACTTAGGGATGTCCCACAGCTCTTAGGACCAGCACCACAGTTCTTTGGGCTGAATAGATGGGACTTGCAGCTCTGCTTTGAGCTCACATATGGAGCTCATCTCCCTAACACCTACACGCAGCAGCCGGAGTGCAGTGGCCCAGGACAGGACAAGTGCTTTGATTATTTAATAGAAAGCCAGTTCTAGAGGGGCTGTGCAAAGTACTCATCTCTTCTGTCTCCTACATTAACAGGAGCACATTTGCTGCATGTCAAGGGCTAGTAAAAGGAGGAACAAAACATGTGGGACTATTGTATTATCCAGCTTCATTAGATAGAAGATTGCTGTTGAAGAAGCAGCAGTTTCTTGTCCATTGCAAACAATTATGCACAGAAACAGCATGACAGAAGTTACCCCTGTGTGATCAGGAGGATCACACAGGAAAATAAATGGAGGAAAATAAATGTGAAATTAAACGGTCAGTAAGGCAGTCTGCACTGCAGGGAGAGGCACACTGCAGGGAGAGGTCTGCTTCCCTTCTGGCACTGAGACCCTCCACAGCAGAAAAAAAATGACAATGGATTTCAGCAATTGGCAGCAGTAGGCTTCCAGAAGACATTTCTCATTTACTCTACAAATGGAGAAAGAGTGACTTAACTCATTGACTGGGGCATGTTGATATGGCTGTCCACTAATGACTCCCAGGCAGTGGGCCAGTCAGCAGGCCTGTGCCACATCTGAATGGTGCTCACTAGAGCATTCCTGCATCCTTGCCGCTTCTGAGTAGAACCACATTCATCTTCCAAAACACCACCTAAGTGATGACCTCAGACAACAAAAGCACACTAGAAAACAACAAACTGCTCCTTACACTCAGATGGGGACAAAGTTTTGCCTTTTGATCTTTTGCCCATTCATTTTTCTCTGAGATCTCAACTTAACTTCTCTGCTCCACTTCAGGGTGGCTGCAGCCAAAGCACCTTCTGAGAAAAATGTTGTTCCTGTTTTGCCACACTTAATCCCAACCTAGGCAGCTTTTCCCCTGCGGAGGACAACAATTTTGTCCCTGCAGAGGGATTAGCAGCAGACCAGGTAACATTTTCTTGCTGACCCATAGGACTCTGGGTTTTTCGAGGTGTGCTGTGGCTGTCTTGCAAGGATAGACAGTAATTATCAGGTTGCACTTTGGCACTGCCAGTTTTGTCACTTCTGTGACATGGCCTATAGGATGGGCCATGCCTCAGACCAGAGGCTCAGCTAGGCTCTCACAGACCATCATCTCTCTGCAGGTATTCATGGGTGGAAAACAAATTGGTGTATATGGCTAGAGAAGCGCTCCGATGTTAGCCACAAGGAAAGGAGTGGTCCACCTGCACAGGGACAGGCACTGTGAAAGCTGAAGATAGACCCAGGCCGACAGTTCTTCAGTGGCATGCCTTGCCCCTTGGCCATACCTGTTGTTTTCACCATTAACAACCTCTGTTCCCCACAATTTCTGAACCCCGTCTCACAAGAAGGACTCCAGCAGCTTTTATATCTGATACTATTTGTGCAGCTATAATTACTAAAATCTGCATCTCTGTCAACAATTTGACCCACGCAAGGTCACATGATGGCGGAGGCTGCTCTAAACCATTGATACTCTATTGCTTCCCTACCTTAATTTGCACAAAATGAAGTAGAAAGTCTCTTGCTTCCTTGTCCCAACTTCTTCATTAAAAACATCTCTCAAAAACATATCTGCAATTCTAAGAATTTTTCACTTGAAACTGCAATTTGAAAAGAAACACAAAGGCCTTAATCCTGTTGAAATGTATTGTCTGGTTTCTTTTTCAGTTGAGGGAGCTAAGTTACATTCTGGTTTCCATTCAATTGCAAGAGAAATAAAAGACCCTTCTAGAAGTGGGAAATAGCCTAAGCAAGGTAAAAGTCAAGAAGGTTAATTAATTTTATTTTTTTTTAACTGTGCATTGAAGTGCAGCCCCTTAGAAAGTAATTTTCAGGATGTGTAGACAGTGTTGCTGGAGGCAACAAGAGTAAGCCAGAAATTTGATCAGATTGCTGGTCTCGCTTTAATGCTGACCTATCCTATCCAGTGCTACTCATGCATTTAAAAACTCTACTAGAGGGCAGGCAAAGTCAATTTCAGATTAAGTGTGCTGAAGGCTAAATGAATGCTGTAGGAAAGGGTTTCCAGAAGCTATGGACAAAATAAAAGGAAAACCAAGGTATCGTCTTAGTTGCAAACAAGTCCCTGTAGCGTATTCATTCTGTCTTATGCAGGGAGATATCCACTCTTTGAACAGTGCCAGATGATTAATTTTGAAATTATTGGGATCTTTAGAAAGAAATCTGTTACCTCTCCAGTATTTAATCTGTTTACCAGCTATATTAAATGTTTTCTTGGGTGTATTGCTCAAGTGGCACTGTCCTGACTGCAGAAATGCAGACAGCACACATATGGATTGTGCAAATGATTCAGTACTCAACCCAGTAATGCTGAGGCCAGAAGACAAAGGTCTGTTTGCTGCAAAGTCTCATATAGAAAGGACATACTAAAAGGAAGCAGAGAGACTGGAAAGGTAGGTGTTAGTCTGTTTAGTCATGTCAGCTTTCTCAGGATGTTTAATGGCAGACAATAAAAAATTGTTTCAAGGACACTGGCTCAGCTTTGGCCAAGGCATCTCCTCTATGAGCCTTCTGGAAGGACTGAATTCAGTTATCTTCTTCAAATGCACAACTTCTTTCTCCAGTGCCTGGGAGGAATGGATCTGCTTTCTCCAGCACGCACTGTGCTGCCTTGCATCTGCCCATTCCTGATCTCTCACTGAGGCACTTCAGGATAAGGCACTTCAAGTGGATGGAGATATTTCCTTACAGCCTTGAACAGACCCAGTCTATTCAAAACAGAGTATCTATAGCCAGCTACACAGCTCTTCCCTTCCAGGACTCGGCCACCAGTTTATAGCTGAAAATGCTATGTCATCTGGCTCCCAGGCTGACATATTTTATGCAGAAACCCCAGCAGAAGGGTTCCTTTTCACCTCAGCGGTCTGAATTCAAGCTCACTCTGTGGAATAATCACCCTAATATCCTGAGCTGATGCCTGGAAGACAAATACAGCAAAGAAGTTGGTGGCATCTCCCAAATGAGGCTTTGGGATGGAAAGCGTACAATGAATGAGTTAAAAAGCAAGTGCGCTAACCAGAGAAAAGACACAAGCCCAAATATATAAAGATCAAAAAATCTACTGTGCTCATGACAAAACAGAAGGGCAAAGAAACAGCAAAATTGCAAACATCTCATCCACCATGACATTACACTTAGTGGAAGTGGAGTCTGACAGGGCCACAAACCCCAGACAATTTTACCCAGCCTTTGGGATTATCTGTGAATACCTTGAAGGGCTGGATTTGCACTTGTAGGCTGGATTTGCACTTGTATGCAAGGCATGAATCAAATATTGGCCATTTTCTACTGTCTAGAGTATCAGACAGAGTACATGATCAGGTAGGTAAGGGAGTCAGTGTTGACCTAGATTTTCAAAGGTAATATTTGTGCATTCCTATTTTTTTTAAAAAAAGTATATTTATTTCCTTGTTTCACGATGACATCTCTCCCAAAACTGGGCATAATCTTTGATTTCAGGGCAGAAGAATATCTGTCTGCTTGTGTGACTACCATTTTTATAGGTGTCTATATGTGTTAACAGAAGCACGGCGTATCTGTTTAAACTGTTTCAGCAGCTCAGCGAGTTATGGTGTCAGATTTTTTTCAGATTAGTCCTTTTAGCAGCTGATAACATATGGCTCTGAACTGAAAGGCTATGATGTAAGCCTTGCAAAAAGCCTGAAAGGCAAATTAAGCAATAACACGGTTGGTGCTCTGGCATCATAACAAACTGTTTTTCTTTCTAAGAGGTGCACAGTGGGGAGAGGTATTCCCTCCCCTTCACTCTTCTTGCATTCACCCTCAGGCCAAAGATGACAGACTCTGTGCTAAGTATCTCAGGCTGCTCAATACAGCTGAGGGTACCAGCTGTCCTGCTGGCAGACCCCAACAGCCTGACAGAAGGACAGCACCTGCAGGAGCTGGCAGCCTCATTTCCTCTCCCCCTGGGCTCCTCCAGTCCGCCCCACAGCCATGCAGGAAGGGCATCCCAAAGAGATGAGCCTAGGGAGAGGAGAAGAGAGACAGAGGGAAAGGAGGAGAAGACTAGGGAGCTGGGTTAAGAAGGAACGAGAGACTGCTTTAACCCTAGACTGGTCACACTTTTCCTGATCACCATTGCCTTGTGGATGGATAGAAGGCAGATACAGCACGAGGAAGAGGACAGGACAGCATGGGGACACAGGACAGCCCTTCTGCCCCTGCACCCTCTGTTAACAGCCAGAGGGCTGAGATGGGCTTTGCCTGCTGCCTCCACTGTGCTTGTTTCTTGCTGCAATCCAAGAGGTTTGGGAAGGAGACAGAAAAATGACAGGGAGAATGAAATGGAGAAGGACACTGCTGGCCATTATAGTCTGGGACAAAGAGCCACCAAACAGAGTTCAAGAGAGCAGGAGGGGGAAAGGGACCATTCCTGGGGACAGCTGGAGAATTTGCTCAGGCAATAAGCAGAGGCCTGCCCTGAGCCCTGCCAGGAGCATTAGCAATGCTGTCTCTCCTGATCTAAACAGGGACAACTTCTCTTAAGACCCAAAACCTGGTGCTGTCTGACCTATGATTACTTGATTCCTTTCTGAGAGGAGGTCTGCTCAAAGGGGGCCTGAGAGGGGGAGCACGGGCAACAACTCCCTGCCCGCTCTGGGGAGCTGGCAAGGGGTGCTCAGTGGCAATTTCAGGATTTCAGGATGCCCTGGTGATGCTTCAGCTGGGCACCTGATCAAAGAGGGCTGTGGTCACACAGCGGTAACCATGAGGTGGCCTCACTGCCATGCTCCTGCTTAAGCAATTTGCTGGGAGAGGAATAAAAGATGCCCCCAGAATGGTCACAGACCTGCCAGGATGCCAGGGAGAGGTGTGGTGTGGAAGAAACAGGAGAGATCCGTGCAGTCAAGAAAAGCCCCATTGTTGAATTGAATCCTGAGACTTCCTGAAGTCCATCTTCATGTTCCAGTGGCAGTGCCGGCATAACAACTCCCAAAGCTAGCCTGATGCTTTTCTGGATCCTTGCAAATCTAGGCTGGCCTCAGTAACAAAGTGCAGATACACATTGGAACATACAGGCATATCCTGTGCTGTAATGCTGTGGTGAGGGAAACTCCTGTTTTTGAAATCATTGTACTACCTAGCTGAACTGCATAAAGTTCAAATAACCTCTACTGGCTGTAGTCTAGCCAGGAAACCTTGACCTCTGGAGTGAAGTCATTAAAGCCGAACTTCTGGAAGCTCTGAGGTGTTTAGAGAGCCTGTTAATTACTGCACTAATCCTTTGGACAGTGCTGGCTCCCCGCGCTTCCGGAGCATTAGCACTTCAGCAGTGCTTGAGCCCAGAGCACTGCACTCCCCCCTGACAGGAGTACCTCCTGATGAAATTACTGCCAGCATCTTTTCCAAGTCCACAGCGCATAAGTAAGGCAGTCAGGAGGCTCACAGGGTGTCAGAAGCTGGCCCTGAGCATTTCTTTACAGATGCGAGTCCTTTTTGTCTCATTATCTGGATCTGATGTCATCTGTTTGCTGTGTTTGTCTGACTCTTATGAAGCCACAGATGGTTCCTACCCACTGTGGAACAAGCTGCCTATTTTTTCCAAAATCACGTCTCTTCTAACACCTTAACCCTGTAGGCTCAGCAAGGCAACAGGTCAGCAGAAGGGCAGAGCACTCTGGATCCTGAGCATGGGTTTAATGACAGTGTGGAAATCAAATGACGAATCCATGAAAAATGCCTACAACAAAATATGAACAACCATGATCACAGTAACCCTGGGAACAGAGCTCATCAAAACAGTGGTGTTCGTTCAATCAGACAGAGTAGCTGCTGCCCAGCAGCTCTCACTCTTTCCAGCTGGACACTTACATTCCTAAACACAAGCCTTCCTTACAGCAGAGCAAGCGATGCCCCTACACAGCAGAGATAGAGGCAGTGGTTTTTGGGCCCCTTGTAGTCAATGATCTTTGTCTTGCTGATTTTCTAGCAGGTTTACAGGGCCATGGTTAAAAAGCAGTTACAAGTGGTTTGTGTTACTGCATCTACTGTAGCAACATGCATCAACTACCACTCTATCATGGGCATGAGAATGCTGCTTAGAACTTCTGGCCATCAGGCTTCTTGCCTGGTACTCCTTCAGCCTGGCACACACAATTTCCTAAGGACATTTGGGCATGCCAGTCTCACTGATGAGGCACTGAGGCGTCCAGCACAGCTGCTCACACAGTGGGAGCCCCAGGGCCCCCGAGGATTCCCTACTGTCTCACAGACTATACCTGCTACTCTGCAGGCAGCTCAGAGGAGTCCCAGGGCAGAAATTGAATTCATGCCCATGTCCAACAATGAGTGCAGTGTCTCCTGGATAAGGCCTTTCCCAAGAATTGGCATTTCCCTAGCTTTGAAATTCACACAGCATAGAACATGCTGCACAAAGCATGGTGAGACAGAGACACAGTCCCTATTAGCAGGGTCTGTACCTATTGACAGGCATTAACTGTTATGGCAGATGTAACTCTGGGGTAAAAATAACATTTGAATGAGACAAAAAGAAAGGAAAAGTAAGAAAAACCTCTCTGGCAGCCAGCTGGGAGAGAGGCAATGGAGAGTCAAGTGTCCTTTTTCTGTTTCTATCTCCAGGGCAGCAGATGATCCCCTGTAACACTTCACCACAGCAGTCACAGAGTTTTTCATTAGCCACACAGACTCCCTCCTGGTACTCCCTGCTTATGGGATGCTGCACACACTAAAGCACCACTTGCTCAGGTGCAACTGTTGCACATTGCCTGGTTGTTCATCTTTGTGCTTATATAAAACAGGCTCCCAACTATAAATCAAAGCAACCACAGGCAGGGAAAAGTGGGGAAAGCAGGCATAAGTCTCAGATTTGTGGCAGTCACTTTCTGCAGAAGCCCTGCACAGCACAGAGTCAAGGCTGCAAGACCATGAGAACAGCAGCAAAACAGCAAAAAGAGAGCACTCCAGCAGAGGATCTGCAAAACACAATGATAGCACCTTGGGAGTAAATTGGGAGCACCTTGAGTTGCAATTAGAAGGCAGGCTGCACAGTTGCAAGTTTCAACTTGCAGCAAGTCTATCTGCAAAAGCCTTTGACCTTAAAAGAGTGAAGGCACTTACAGTACCCTGCAATCAGCAGCTTCAGCAGGGGAAATTGCAGAAGCCTTGCACTGGAGTAATCAGTAAGGCAGTTCATGAAGTGCTATTTTTCACTTTGAGAAAGGAAGGCCAAAGTTGCTGCCTCATACCTGGTATAGAACCATCAATGCAAGGATCTGAGCTGCTCCCTCCCTCAACCCATATTGCTGCCACGTGTCTGTGTCTGTGTCTGCTCAGCACAGGACTGTGCTCTCTTGTGCAAAGACAGGAGCACTCTGTTTGGGAGCTGGACAAGTGTTTATGCTGGGGATCCAGAGAGAGGTTACCTTTTCCAGCTCTGCTCTAGTCCTCTGCAGCTTGCTTGTGCCAGGCTGTAAGCTTGTCCTCTTTCTTCTGGTGCTAAAGTCTCTCTATTCATCGCTTTGAAAAGTCTCTGCATCTGATCTGAAAGCAGAGGAGAGTCAGAGGTGTGTTACTTAGCTCTTTCTGCAGACCCGAGCAATCACTCCACCATGTGGAGTGTCCTCAGCCACTCCACCGGAGCAGCGATGTCCTCAGCCAAATGACAGCGCTTGAGCCATTGTTTAAGAGAGAATTGGGGCCTTCAGGAAAGTGTAGCAAATTAATGGATATTACAGACTAAAACTTTGCTGCAATCCATGGCTTTCTGTCTCTCCTTATATGAAACAGTTTTAGCACTGCAAACTCAGTGAAGATAGTCTGTGAAAACACAGTTTGTTTGTGAAAGAAACTGTAGGGCAGTTTTCTGTCTTTGTGACCTCATGTACCTCAGTAAGGCAGACTGGTGAAGAAGGCTAAGCCTGGCCTAATCTTGGATTGAGAAGCATAAAATTGTCACACTCTGAAAGAAGTCTTTCTATTGCCTCTGTGTGTGAGCTTCAGTTAACTCTTTAGTCACTAGCAAAACTTAACAGCCTGCTTGTTGTCTTAGAATTGGATCTAGACCATGTAAGTATCAGTCATGTAACCTGAACACCATTAGGCCTGGGATGATCTAGGCAGTTGTGCTGCTGTAGCATTTCAACAGTTATTAGACAGCTCTGGTCCTTGTGTCCATTTGTGAGCAAAAAATAATGGTGGCCAAACACTTAGGTGTGAATAAATCCAACAGTTCTTGCTACTTAGGCAATCAAGTCATGTGAACAAGCCATATTTTGCAACCTAGCAGGTAAGATGCTGATTTTTAAAAGCTCATCAACCTTAAGCTAAATACAACAAAAGCTTTTTTTTCTGTTTCAAATAGCAATTCTGTAAGAGGGTCTTTAGAGAGTCACTCTACCAGGCTAGTAGTAGATTCGATACTTACGTGTGTGTATTCTTTTTTATCCTTAAAATAACAGGATACAAAAGGGAGAAGTGGGAAGAAAGAGACATGTCCTTCACCTCTGGTCAGTAATGTGCCATAGATGAGTTTCCAGTCTGAGAAGTACAGCAAGGTGCAGTGTCTGAGGGAGGGAAGCAATGCAGCACCTTCCTAACAAGAAGTCTCTTAGGCTTCATAATCATGTCAGACCTTTAGTTCCTGTGAAGAGAAAGAAGAGGTTCTGCCCCAACTTGCCCTGTCATCTCTTTCTACAGATGGGCAGAAGTCTCTTGCGGCAGGGCAAACAAAATAGTTGCTACAAAATTACATGGTGCATAGCGATGAAGAATCAGCCACAGTCACATTTTTGAGAAGATATAATAGGGTGATGTTTTCTTTCCCCTTGTGCGTTGCTGCACAACATTGCCATGGACAAACAAGATTTTTCACTCTGAGGGGGCAGAAGGAGATCTTGTTCAGGCTGTTATGTATGTCAGGAACAGCTTAATCACCAGTAGGGTTGCTTTCTTGCCTGAGACCATTGCTTTATCTTTCAGGAATCATCAATGTTCCACTTAGGAAATATTTTTGACTCTAGTGATTTGTATGTGTGTGTTAGCTATCCAGCACAAGATGGCATGACTAAATAATCCAACAAGTGTTTTATCAGCTTGTGTTTGCTCCTGATTCAAAGACAATGCCCCCCAAACAGTCATTACCCAGGAATGCAGATCTTAGAGCTTTGGCATTAGATTTCACTTAATGGAATTTGCTGCACAGATAAAACACAAAAAACAGCTAGTCCTGACTCTGAGGACATTTCCTCTGATAACAAACAGTTGACATAGGAAAAAATATAATTTATCCAATGGTTTTTCTGAGGTCAGTGATTTAAAAAAACAAAGGGGGGGTTTTGAGGGATTTTTTTTTTTTTACATCCAGACAAGCACCCCAGAAGAATGGATTTCAAATTGATGAGGTATTTCATCCTGATTTTCAAGTCATATGAGCTCACTTGTTGCTGGATATGCTCTAGAGGACTGGCACTAGAGACTGCAGAGGAGTTGTGTTGCCATTTCAGCAGCCAGAAGAAACCATGCCTCATAGCTGGTGCCCTAAGAGCCCTCTGGACAGGCAGGTGTGACAGATATCCGACCCCACCCAGGACAGTGGAAATGAGTGTCACACGTACTGCAGATGTCTTAGGAACAAAACCAGCATCCACAGACATGCTGGTCCTGATGGCTCCTGTGTCTGCTGTGTGCCAGGGCAGTCATGGGGAGCCTTTCTCTGCTATGCCACCATGCTCTGCCAATCTGGAGATTGAATGTGCTGGTGAAAACTCAGGGAAAACCAGGAAGGGCTTCCACCTTTTCAGAGTACACTATCTTTTACACAAGCAGCTGTCTCTGTAAGTTTTGCTATCATGTGCTCTTTACATCCTGTGTCAGGGGCCACTGTGCCCTCCTTTGTGGATTCGGCTGGCTGCAATGAGTATGGAAGGGAACTGAGAAGGGTTGTAATGTGTTTTAAAACCCTAGCACATTAAAAATTTGTGTGATGTGCAATTGCCTTTATTGGTTACTTCCTAGGCAGTCAAGGTTCCAGAAAAGCCAACCTAAAAACTCCTCCATCAGGTGGAGACCATGTTATTGAAGAGGTATACTGTCCAGCTGCCACTCTCTTAAAGGATATAATCCCTGCTTTTGCCTTGTTCATGCCCCACCTTCCTCTCATGGCCCTCTTGTCTGAATTCATGAAGGTTCTCCTCCGTTACACCATGGAATTATTTATTTCTTTATGCCAAAGCAAAGGCCTGGTTTGTTCCACAGCGCCAGGTAAAACATAAACAATCTGGCACTGCTCCCTTTGTAGGCAGAGAAGCACACTGCACAGAACAATGTGTGCACTGGGAGTATGAAAAAGGAGCATTCCTCTCAGCTCCTGTGTTTTGCTTCTCTCCCTCAATGACAGCCCTGAAACTAAGGACTGTGATGCATTTGCCATCTCTGGTAAAAAAGAAAACAACATTTCAGCCCTAGAGGGTATTACAAAGAAACACTGAGTGGCTTGACATTTGCTACAAGAAATAGCACAGTACATGTTCTTTTCAGGAGTAGGTTTCAGTCCTCAGGTGAGGCATTTTTAGTAACAGTATACCTGGATAGGCACAGCCTTTCTCAGGGAAAAAAGAATAGAGCAACAACTCAGCCCCTTAGGCAGGCAGACTTCCCTTCCCTACCCGTACTGTAAGAGCATGGGTATTGCAAGAGTATGTGGTGTAGATACATTTGTAAAGTAAAAGACAATGTGCTGTGGGGTTCCCTGGTTGTTAAAGCCTTGCAGTCATCTAAGGAAGCCAGCTGGTGGTGGAGAAAAACATTCTCTCTGGAAAGGAACTCAATTTTTGATAATTTTCCACGTGTTTCTAGAATACAAGTCTGTCCATCCAGTATCAGATTTCCTGAAGTACAAGGAAGATGTGACAAGGGAGTTATCAGCCATGAAGGATGACATCATGACTGGCATCCAACAGCATCCAGGAGCCTGTTCCCATCAGGGGCTAGGTGACTGTCCTCTCCAAAGCTTTGCACCCATAATGGGCTGACAGTGACAAATATCACTTGGAGCACAGCTCTTTCTATTCAGCTCACTTTCACAATAATCAAGTACTGAGAAGTAATGCATTGTTGCTGCTGGGAACTCTGCAGACTTCCAGCTAGTTCTATAGTTTGGAGGGCAAACGAAGATGACAGCAGGCAGAAGAGGTTATTTGTAGAGTGAGTTGGAAAATTGATTTGTTCCAACCATAAAGTGGTATGGCAGAGATTAAAAATAGAAACCCTTACTCAGAAATTTCTGCATTCACTCTCAATACTTATAGCATTTCTTGCAATGTGGACATGAGCCCTTTGAGAGCACTGAAATTTACTTTTGCTTATCTCTCCCCTTTTCTTAATTATTTTCACTTGTCAAAATCCTTAAGTACCAGAAAATGGATCTTCTGATGAAGATGAACTGCCTTCTCAAAAAATACCCTGATCTGATATTCGTCAAGAATCGATCTATAAAAATATGCAGCTTGCTTGCCATCAGTCACTCTGTTCTATAATAGTCATTGAAGGTATTCACCAGTATCTCAGAGAATTATATTTCCAACTTTTGTGGAGCCCAAAACTTGGGTAGGTAATCCTTTGTAAAAAGGACTGTGATTCAAGTTCAGCAGTGGCCCCTGGGCTGCCTCATTGGCTTATGTCACCTTCCCAGCTGGCAGCTGAGGGCCAGCTGAAGGGACAAAGTAGTGTATGGGGACAAAGTGGGGAAGAGTAGCAGTGCTGTCTAGTAGAGTGAAATCCTGTAGAATCTTCTTTGGAGAGTGAACTGGAGTTGTGAAAAAATTGCCTTCATTAGTTGTTCTACTAGTTTGACTGACTTTCTGAGAGGAATTAAATACCCTAATCCTCTTCATTCACCTGTCCAGGATAAGAAAAGCAAGCAGACAAATTGCCTTTTTCCTCTAATTCATTACTGCTCTGAGCAAACAAATGCAGAAATCCAGCTGTTCCCATTGCCTCTGTGGTCCCAAGATGAAGGACACATCTGGAACTCTCTTGGTGGGCAATGGAAGTGTCACCTTGAATTAGGCATTTGGGACACAAGACAAAAATATCTATTTCAGCCCAAAAAGGAATTATAAGGTCCTAGCAAGATCACAAACTGTGCTTCATTATCCATTGAGAACTTGAGTGATAGCATGCTAAGAACACAAATCTTGCAGGCATACAACCTTTTTTTTCCTCTGACTGCTAACAGAGTATGATGGAAGAGCAGTTAAGTCATCTAGGTCGCTATAAAATGATCAAATCAGGTGAGATTTGAGCCTTGCTCTGAATTACAGCTGAAATTGTATTCCCATTGATTTATGACAATTTTCTGCCTTGACTATCAGCTCATCACTCTCTCATGGAGCCAGTGGTGATCTAAAGCTCCACCACTTCTCAGGAGTTTCCTCAAGACAGCCTGTGATCTGCAATAGCACAACTGTGAGTTGTTAGGAAAACAAAGATGTATCATGCTATGGTGCAACTTCCGTCAAAATGTTTGCAGATTCATTTTAAAAGATCTTTCATTGAAACTGGGAACTCAAAAATATAAGGAGGCTGTTTTAATTGTTTTTTTCCAGCTTTCATGAAATCCATCTGTCCTTTCATGGAGCAATTAAATTCTTTCTTGACTCTACAAACATAGAACCTGGCAAGTGCAATTATCAGAATGAAAGAAATACTTAGATTTGTGAATAAGTTCTGACACTTTTCTTGTTTGGTTCTTTGACCTTTTCTGTATGCAGTCATTGTGCTAAGTCAACTGAAATTGACCCTTTGTGCAAATTTGTCTGTAAAAACTCTGTCAGTGGTTTTACTAAATTCTGTGGTTTGCACCTCTAAACAAATCAATTGAAGTTGACCCAGGATAAGCCATTTTCTCTGGGGAAGCTTTTAAAAATATTTTTAGAGCCCTGACAGGTGAATTACAGTGAGTCAGCTACAGCAAATTAAGGATTTTTAGGACATTCCTTGATCCTGGTCTTTGCTGCTGCTACAACAGAAGTAATCACACTGGTTCCCTTAGAAGTGCAGGGGAGATGGGTTGTAAGCAGCAGAAGCCAAGCTGCAGAAAACCCCTTTCCTCAGCAGCTCCTGCTGCTCATGGGCTGGGAGTTACTCTGCTGTGCGGGACCCTGCACAGACACTCTCCAAAATACTGCTTTCAGGTTTGCTGCCTGAATTGCCTCTATGGCTTGGCACAACTGGGCCTTCAAAGATTGGTTTGTCAATTCAGCCGTCAAACATGCCATGGAGCTGGAAGAACCCTCACTGGCCCAGAGTTTTGGCCTTATGTGAATTCCTCTTGGCTGGATATGGCTTATTTAGCAGTGCAGTGACATGAATCCACTTGAAACTGTCACCAGGCTCTGGGCCATTTGGACAGGTAGCCCAAATTTGCTTTCAGGTTTTCTTCTAAATCACTATCCAGGTTTGATTCAAAGTTCTGGCCATTTGTTTTATCAGACAGCCCATCTCAGGTCCACAAAAAATTGCATGACCTTGGCCCGTACATAACACCAGTAAATATCACAGAATCACAGAATGCGCTGAGTTGGAAGGGACACACAAGGATCACCAATTCCAACTCCTGACCTGGTGTCTGACCATCCTATCAGTTACTGCGGGCAGAGTTTCATGGGCCAAAAGTGAACAAGGCATATCTGGGCTCGTTCTTGGCTATAAGACTTGTTGTGCCAACATCTTAACCCCCCTCTGGAAGGAAGAGTCTGGGAAAATTCAGTCTCTTCCATCTGATGTGAAGAGTCAAAGGCTGCCCTATTCCTTTCCTAGGTGTTCAGTGACATGGATCACTTGAGATCAGACTCAAGAAAGGGCCACTGCAGCACTATTTGTCTCCTTCAGCTTGGACAGAGAACTTCAGCTAGCACATTGGATGCCCTCCAAAACAACCACTGTAATAACTGGATACTGGATTTTCTTCCATCTCCTGGCTGGACATTTCAGTTACATTTGTTATACTCAAGAAATTAACTGATAGACAATGGCCAGCAAGCTGGCTTTTTTTTTTTTTTTGTCATTAGACTTTTAATGAGATGGTTGTCTGCTGTGCATATCCCTCCTGAAACAAGACATGTATGTGAAATTCAGGCTACCAGAGAAGGTGATAACTTTCATATTTATCTAGTGTGTCTGTTCCTATATTGTGGAGGATTTACTCCACTTAATTCAAACACAGTGGGTTTCTCATTCTTATTTTTCCTTTCCAAACTCCATTCGGAGGCTGGTGTGTGAACTGTCTCTCATTCAACTAATTTACTGTGTGTGGTCATACCCTAAATGATGAGTTTTCCATAAAGAAACCACAGCCCTTTTAACCCATGGCATTTTGTGCTATACTAATACATCCTTGTGGAGGAATTGTAACTGATTAGGAATTGAACCTTGTCATTCTGGTGATACACCCAAACTATTATTTGTGCCAGACTTCCTTTTCTTGCTTCATGAATTTGTTTTGCTGTGTTTTTCTCAGTAATTTAGTGGCTTTTTCCTACAACTTTCCCATCTCATGAGTCTCTCTGGGAAGACAGACAGTCAGACTTCCTGAATTTTGTTTACCTACTAAACAAAATACCTGAAAGTTATTTATGAGAGCAGAGCTTTCACAGCAGATTGAACTCTGACTTTGTGTGGTGTTTTTGTGTCCCTTTGTTTACAAGGGACTTGGCCTATCCCAGATGTCTACTGGCTGAGAAAAGCACAGCAAGAAAACTGCCTCAGTCCCTTGCCTTGCCTTTATTTCTCCTCTTCAAAACTTAACATACTTCTGCTTTACCTCTTTTTCTTTGGAGACCTTTGAATGCTGGACTCTCCCCCACGCAATGGCAAGGAAGGTCACGGACTGGATGGAATGCTGTCCATAAAGATAGGTCTGTAGGGAGACTGAAGATGTTGGGAGTTGTGGTCCCAAGAGAAGAGCTGCAATTCTGGCTTCCAAGGGAGGAAAGGTGATGTCCTGCATTTGCACAGGTCACAGCCCAGAAGGGCACAAAAACTAAAAGAAAAACACACATGCTGCATGACTAGTCATACATAGTCTGGTGAAAACAGCTAGAGTAAAGGGAAAATAGCTCTTATCTCTCCGGGTTTCCTCTGATACCTTCTTTTCTTCAGTATGTTTATGGATAGAGAGAAGGCATAGGGGAAACACTATTGATTCCAACTTAGTCCTTAGTCACTTTCTTTATGTAAATACTCAGAAAACACAAGGCCAAGACTCCACATGAGGATTTTTCTGGCCATTTTCATCCTGAGTCTTAGCAGTTATGATCATGCTCTAAGAATTTGTGCTATCAGTAAGTCTGGCCCCTCAGAGACTGGTCGCGCAGCCAGTCCACACAACTGTGTCACCACACACCTCAGAGCAAGCACAGCTGTAGCCCTGTACACCCTGTCAGGTGCCAATCCAAGAAGCTTTTTAAGGCCTCCCACCTTGGGCACTCCTTTTTAAACTGAATTAATGTCTTTTAGGGTGTCAGTCAGTAACACAACCTTTATTTAGATGCAGATCCCTTATGGAGACCTGGCTTTGAGACAGGACTTGCCCATTCCCTCTGTGCAACTCAAGTATGGCTTCTTAGTATTCGGTGAAGAGCTTCTCCCGTTTGCTGAGATTGTTTTGATTGTTAAACCTCTCCTGCTACTGTTTATGCATTGCCTCTTTCCATTTGGCAGACTGAATGAAATATAAGACACGGCTGTTTAAAGGCAGAACAAGGTGCTGCTGAAGACATGATGGTCATGTCCAGAGAAGAGCAAAAAAAGGTGAAGGGTCTAGAGCACAAGTCTGATGAGACTGAGGGACAGTTGAAGGAACTGGAGTTGTTTAGCCTGGAGAAAAGGAGGTTCAGGGAAAACCTTATCACTCTATATAGGTGCCAGAAGGGAGGTTACAGCATCATTGGGGTCAATCTCTTCTAATTCAAGAGCAGTAGGACAAGAGGAAATGGCCTCAAGCTGCACTAGTGGAGGTTTTGACTGCATAGTAGGAGAAATTTCTTCAGCAAAAAGATTCTCAAGCATTGGAATAGGCTGCGGAGTCATTAAAAGACCTGGAAGTGTGGCACTCAGGGACATAGTTTGGTGATAGACTTGGAGGTGTTGAGTACATGGTTTCCCTTGATGATATTAAACGCCTTTCCAACGTCAAGGTGCTATAATCACAGAGTCATTTAGGTTGGAAAAGACCACCAAAATCATTGAGTCCAACCTTTGACCAATCACCACCTTGTCAACCAGACCACAGCACTGTCTGCCACACGCAGTCGCTTCTTGAACACTCCAGGGGTGGTGACTCCACCACCTCCCTGGCTAGTCCATTCCAGTGCTTAATAACCCTTTCCATGAAGAAATTCCTCCTGATGTCCAGCCTTACCAGCAGTTCACTAACAGCTCTTTCCTGGATTGCAGGGGGTCTATCCTGCTCCCTATCCCTCTCTGCTCTCAGCCACTACTCCACAGCTGAGGGGAATGGTTGCCCTAGGGATGTCTTGTCTTATTGTTAAAGACCAAGGCAAAGGAGGCATTAAGTACCTCAGCCTTTTTCTTATCCTTAGCTACAATATTCCCCTCTTTGCGTCCAAGAAGGGTGGAGATGTCCTTGACCCTCCTTTTGTTGCTGATCTATTAAAAAAACGCATTTTATTATCTTTTGCAGCAGTGACCAGATCGAGTTCTAGTTGAGCTTTTGCCTTTCTAATTTTCTCTTTACATGACTTAACAACGTTTTTTTACTCTTGCCTGCCCCTTCCTCTATAAAAGTCTTATATAAAAGTCTATGACTTCTATAAAAGTCATAAACCCTCTTTTTCCATGAGCTCTACAAAAGCTCCCTGTTCAGCCAGTCCAGTCTTCCTCCCCAATGGCTAGTCTTTTGCCACATAGGAACAACCTGGTTCTGTGCCTTCAAGATTTCCTTCTTGAAGTGTGTCCAGCATTCCTCTATTTATTAAGGACAATAATGGGGCTTTAATTCTAAAATTGTATTATACTGCATATATGCAAATGTGTGTGTGTGTGTGTGTACAAATAATATTACACTGAAATGATACTATAATTCCATGGTCCACCTGAGGAAAATTAGCATCAGTAATAAATTCAGGGCAGCTCCAGCCTAACACTGATAATCTTGCAAGTTTATGTGAGCATCCGAAACACCCTCCCACTGGTCTTTTCCATGTCCAGCAGTGACACCAGGCACACAAACAGCACTAGATTCAACTTGTGCTAGCACAAAAACATTTGGAACACATTGGTGTGTTTTGCATTGTGGGCATTTGTCCTAAAATTTCAAATTTTTAAAGAATTCCTTACTCTTCTGCAATTTCTTTCTTTTCTGAACTTTGCAATTTTTCTTATTGCTCACATCATCAGAAAGAAGGGCCTTTCTATTTCACATTATGGATTTTTCACACACTCAGATCGAAATGCTGCTTCTACTTTCAAAAGCTGAATTGATTCATAAAATAGGCATGGTGCTTTAATGATGGGAAAAGAGTGCAGAGATAAAGCAATCTAGTTAAAGAAACATGAAACTGAGGAGTGCTAAAGCAGAAGGTCCAGAAGTAATAAGAGGAAGCCTTGAATTTCAGGCACCCCTAAACAAAGCGTGTCTCAGTTAGGATACCTGGCAACCCAAAGGGCTTCATAGCATTGTCAAAACTGAGGTGGATAAAGTGGAAGATAGGTTGTGTGGAGAAGTTAGGGTGATGTGGATGAGGACTACCCTGCTGCAAACAGAAAAGATCATTTGATCATGAATCATTCAAAAAGAAGAGAACTGGGGGATAAGAGGGTGGAAGAGGCCCGGGGGGACATATGGAGAGAGGGCTGTAGAAAACATTATTTGTGGGCTGCATGGGCAACTTTTATCATTAAACATTTCCTAAATTTCAAAAATGAGGGCCCGTGATTTCATTATTGTTAATGGCTTCCTTCACTCTTGACAGCACCCATCCTTAATGTCACTCATGTTTAGCATCTTGGCCTCCTCGATACCCACAACAAGGAGAAATTGCTGTAGAGCAATGCAAGGCTGGCCTTCATTTCTATAGCTGTGCAGCATCTGGCACAGTGAGAGGCCGCTTCCAAATGCTGCCCCTCAGATGGTAATGAGTGTGAGATCTGGCAGTTCAGCACACCTTGTTCAAGGTCTTTGTATATCAGTCCTGGTGCTTGTTCAGAAGCAAGGAAAAATTTATAAGAAAACTCTGCTGAAGAATGTGTCAGTCTCAGAACTGTATTTCCTGAGAAATGAGTGTGTCCTACAACAGTGCATGTTGGCTTTCAGGGAATAGTTTGTCTTCAGCAGCTGGAGGCAGATTCCTTAAAACTTCTTTCTCTAATCTTTCATTGCCCTCATCTCTGTTCTCCATATACAGCTGAATAACTCAAACTTCTGCAACAATAAAGTTTAGATTCAAAACAAGTTCTGGCAGCTCAGAAATCCCAAACACATTTCCCTCTCTTGGAGTCCATTCCCAGTGCTGCAGCTCTGCCTCCCTGGGGTTTGGACATCACACGTCATGGTGAGCATGAGCTCCAGCATATTCACCCTCAGCCAGCTCTTCTCAGGAAGAAGCACCCTGCTTATATTTAATCACCCTGCATGCTGCAGCCTCTCCACACCCCAGTCATTCCTATGGTGCTCCTTTGGCTGCACGAAATTCTGTGATGAATGAATTTGAGTTGGTGTTCAGGATATGGATATCTCAGGCCTTATGGATTAACACAGTAATATAGCCTGTTCTGTTGTCTTCCCATCTAATAACTTTTAGATTAGTTCCTTTTTGTATTTTTACTATTTACTGAGCAAATGTTTCTGCAGACCAACCCACAGTAATACAATAATCTGTTTTTTAGGGAAAATGTATAATTCACAATTCACCACTTTATATGCAGCATTGACACTGCTGTTGCCACATGGTAACTGCTTTGAATTAAATACCAGAGTTTAATCTAAAACTTTTTCTTATGTTATTTTGCTTCTTATGATTTTTTGACAACTCTTCTCACTACCACTTTTTTCACTACCCCAAATTTGCTTGCCAAAGTTGATTGCCTCATTAGGCAACTGCCCCTTCTAAAAATCATCTGTAAACAAGCTGTGCAACATGCATTTTTATCTGGATCTGTTTCATTTACAACCTGTATACTGTAAATTATGACTTTTTATTTGTTTACTTTTTCCTTTATTTTATCCTGTTCTTTAGCTAGGCAATACATTTTTGCTGGTAGCCTATCAGAGCTTCAGGTCTCCAAAATTCTGTAGGGAATCACAGAATGTATGGATGCAACAAATACAGTCAAGCAGAGTCCTTAGGTCCTAAGAAAACCTGGATCTTTCTCATAAACAAATTCAGTTGCTCTCCCAAATAACCCTCACAGATAAGTGAAACATTACTTCCTTCCACAAAAACTGAGTACGCTCCTCTTATTGGTTATATCAATAAATTCTATCTTGTATTGCTCAGCATGGACATCAGAATTTTTAACCTGCACAGCCCACAACATCTGTCTCCACAGGTCTTTTAAAACATACCTTACCTGCCACCCACCATTCCTCCACTGGGGCTGCTGTAAATGGTAGCTCTCACACCATAGTAACTGATGTGGGAATTTCATACTTGGGCTCCTTTTGAAGTTTTGGATGAATGGCATCATTCATGGAGACTTTTTCATTCTTTATTTTAAGAGGTTATTCTATAGGTTTATTTAGATACAAATTCTTGAGCATAGCCCAAGAGATATGCCTGAAAATGAACCGTGAACCTCAGAGAGCTCCTTCTGAATTAATGCAGGCATGGAGAATGTATTTGGTTTTCTGCTGTGACCTTATCTTCTCACCTTGACCTCTGCAACCATCTACAGCTTTTACACAGCCTGTGAAGAGCATCCTTCTTCTGATGAGTGGAGTAACATGATATGCCCTTGGCATGTTGCTTCTCTAAGGTTTTTGTTCTGCCTGCTCACAACTGACTAACCAGAAGGATTCCTGCTGTCCTCATTTGGTCCCAATTGGAACTCTTATTTCCTTTTCCTGATAGCATCTTTACCCTGCTGTTCAATCCTATCAGCCTTTCTCTTTTGAGCTGAGTCTTGCATGTTGCTAGCAGCGAAGTAGTCACCTGCTGTGACATTTCAGAATTCTATTAATTATCACTCTTCTACTAAGTTTCTGCTACAGTCTGTTTATCAGTAGTTTCATTTAAAACCATGTTTTCAGTTCCCACACATTTCTAGGATGACCAATATTTGACAACCATATGTACGTATAGTTATATATGTGTATGTATGTACGTATCTATATGCTATGATTTAATTTCCTATTGCCCATTGTCTGCTTAAATGAGAATTGATATCTTCTCCCTTCCCCTTTCCTTTTCTTTTCCATGAGCTTCTACTGCACTCTTCTTTTTCTGAGGATGCTGTTTCTCTCATTTCACCCTTACAGACACAACATTCCAAAGAATATCTTTGTTGTACTTCATTGCTTTTTCTGCTTTTTGATTTTCTGATTTGCTGTTTGACATCTCAGCCCACTTCCATGCTGGATTAGCTGAAGATATTCCACTCCAAAAGTCAATTATTTGAATGTTCATGATGAAACTGAACCTCTCCCCCTCACACCTTCCATTTATCATCTGCTCAGCTATTCATTAGGGCTTTGCTTTTCCACATCTCTGACTGGCCTTGAATAGGTCAATGGACTTCCAAAGATGATGCTGTCTAAAGCCAGAAACTTTACATAAAGAATGTCTTTCTTTCCCACCCCTTTTTCAACCACAACTGACTGTCTATCACTATCACCTCCTTTCCAGCAGTCCCTAAAAGACCTGTCTAGACACAGGGAGCAATTTACTACCTTTGCATCATCTGCCAAGCAGGTTTCCATGCAGTCCTCTCCAATATCCTGAGCAGACACATGCTATTTACACGCAGGCACTGTAAGTCCCTGCAACTTGCTGTCTGTCGGGATACCTATTATCCTTTGTGCAATACGTGCCCTCCATTTCTCTCCTTTTTCAGTTGGATTCATCCCTTTCACAGCTGCAGTGCACGGCTAAAGCTGCATTGGACTGCCCTGACATGTCCAAGAAATGTCAGGATAAACCCCTCTTTCCCACTGATTAGGCCCAGACCAGTTTCTGGGGTAAGGGGTCTGCATGTGAGAGCTGGGGAGTGATCCCCCCACCTGGCAAGCAATGGCATGAGCTATGGACAGGTACCTCTCTTGTGCTCCTGTGCCTTGCAGGCATTCCTGGAGAGGAAAATGAATTTTCTTTGCTACTATTCCATTAATTTATTCCTGGGTTTAGACAGGTTACTTGGTTTCCATTTGTGGTTGATTTCTCTGACAGGGTCAGGACAGGCTCTCTGTCACACAGCTGCCTGGATGTTGGGGCTTGTTTGGGTTACAAATGCTACAAAAACCTACATACACAAACTCTATGTGCCTCAAATCTTAAAAGTAGATATTCTTCCAATCATTTTTTTCAGAATGAAAGCTTTTCCTGGATCCTCAGCATGCTTGGAATATTCCATTTCAATTGCCTTCTCTCCAAAAAGGACCTATCCACCGCACAACAAAGCTAATTCTGCCTGCATGAAGATCATAACCAGAGTTTAGTGCAGCTAAAGACAAATAATTTGTTGGTAAGAGGTGTACTGGCCTGCTATCTCATACATAGCGTTCATAAAGATTTTGTCAGTCAAGAAAAACTGGATGATCTCAAAAGCACCAAACTGGAGAATAACACATTTTCCTCCTAGCATCCTTTTAAAAACAAAGAGATTTGGGTATAGCCCTGGAACTCTCTGGCCATAATTCTGGACACCAGGGATAAAACGCTGCTCCCTAGTGGTAATCAACAACCCCTACCAGTAAGAAGGCAAGTTCCTCTGTAGAACAGGAGTTTGAAGAAGATGTAAAGCACAGCATCTCTGAAATACAGCAGTGATTTTCATACCTCTCTTTTCCTGGACAGTAAAAAACTGTGGTAGGAAATAGTGGGGAAAAAACCCACAAAGAAATGCTATGTTGTCAGCACCATGGTCAACATCAATTCCCCAGGCTGCCAGGACCAGAATGAATGCACTTTCCCAAATGAATAAGGTTTCCATTGTGTTCTAAAGTACCTCTTCCTTAAAATAAGCATGGTCTAGGAATCAATAAGTCCTGTTAAATGGATTAAAAATGGACCAAAAAATAGATCTCAAAAGGTAATTGTTCAAGTGGACCAGTGTGTGAATGCAGATGATATTAG
Source organism: Melozone crissalis (assembly GCF_028551555.1). Lineage (NCBI taxonomy): Eukaryota > Metazoa > Chordata > Aves > Passeriformes > Passerellidae > Melozone > Melozone crissalis. The sequence continues at coordinate 29,683,602 of NW_026535783.1, read as the reverse complement.
TCGCATCCCTGAAGGACGGATTTCAGTCCAAGGGCTGTTCAATATTTTAATCAATAATCTGGAAGGAAACAGGAAAATCATTGCTGATAAAATTTGCAGAAGAAACAGGAATACATGGAATAATGAATGGCTAAGGAAGCATTCCTCAGGGAAATCCACATTACTGAATTGTGTACTGCCCGTTATGTAGTCCTTTGTGTTTGGCTAATAGTAAAAATCAGTAAGAAGCAACTTCTGGTGAGGGAAAGGACAGTTTTGGAAAGCAGTGCCTCTGGCAGTCTTCCTTAATGTGCATTTTAGGTGAGAGGCTCCAGCTGTAAGGGTTAGCACAGTCGCTCTGTACAGGGGCTGTGAACAAGGAGCAGAGACAGGGAGGTACGGACTGTTGGCCTCAGCTGTGGTGGCACCATCCCTACCCCACTGTGTCAGCTTGGCGTCACTGGTACAAGGAGGAGGATGCTGGAGGAAGGAGAGGAGAGGATGCTGGAGGAGGCAACGACATGAAATGGGACAGCAGAGGACTCAGAATACAGATATATAAGTGGTGCAAGGTCTGAAAATGCTGCCTTAAAGTAACAGCTTCAAGCACCTTGGTTTATTTAGAGGGAGAAGGATGGGATGTTGATCTCTTTAAAAGCAGTTGTTTTCATCCTGTGGTTGCTGATTCACTGACAGGGGACCATCCAAGATAACAAAGTACAATTGGAAGTTCAAAATTTGCTGGCCTGAAATCAGCTTTTGTATGGGGAAAATGCTCAGAAATACTTAAATTTAAAAGCTTGGAAAAGAGAAGTTTGCAAATAATAAAACAATACTACAGTATTGGGTTTTTATTTGCAAACAGTACTAGAGGGAAAAATCCTTCTAAATCCAGGAATTGCAAAGACAAAAGAGGATGGAAATGATTGTCAGGTAGAGTAATTGCTGGAGTAGTGGATCATTGTTTCATTGAAAGCTACATGTCTTCCTGCAGAGTGAGGCAAGCTAACTTACCAGCTACACATGGCCTGCAGCAGATCAAATGAAGATGGAGGTGTAACAGGGCACGTAACAGGCACAGCATCTCCCTGACTGAGAATTAAAATGCTTCTGTGGCCTGTGCTCTGTGTACTTGCAGAAAGGTCACATTGAGGAAATTTATTTCAGGTACTACCTTCACTTGACATTAGCAGCTACTACAGATGAGCTACTTTCCCTGGGAAAATTTCGGTTTTGGGACGCAAACTCAGAAACAGGGAGCAAAGGCATTTCTGATTCCCTGAGAAGTTCTGATGTGTGAAAGAGCATGCATGAAAGGTTTTACAGCAATTAATGAAGTGTAAGGTCTATTCCTAATATCAGTAAAAGTCTGAACGGAAGAATTCTTAGCACCCAAAGCTTCTCAACTCAATTTAGTTGCCTGACAAGTATCCTGATCTCAATGTACCAGATGGCACAATCTCCTAGAGGGATGGATCTGTGAGGATGTGATGAAGATAGCTGCAGGTTTCAATTTCAGTCCCAGACTAATTTTCTCTAGTCACTGATGCAAAATATTGATTTTGAGACAGATTTAAAAGTGCTGCTAATCCACAGGGGAATGACAGTATATATTTAAATCCCATGTGTTGCTTGGAGCAGTCAAAGGTCTTATATGTAATTAACAGTGTGTTTTGGAATACATTTAGTTTTTAGCTCTGTACAGAACAATCTTCAAGATGAAGGATAGAAAAAGAAATAAGATTGCAAGAGTATAGAAACAGAGCGTTATGAGAAATGAAATAAACTGCCCCGGACACGTAGCCTCAGGTGCAAACAGTGGGTTCCTTCCTTGTTCACTCAGCTAAATGGCTTCAGGTCCATTGCATGAGGATGTCAGTTTAGAAGGGCAGAGCTCCAATGTTACAGGGCTTTGGCAGAGTCTTGACAGTTTCATAGTTTCCTCATTCCAGCACCTTTTGTGAAAGTTCTCTGGCCACCAGAAGAGCTCAGTGTAGGGCTCACTGAGTCCCTCACTGAGACTTTCCCAACCAGTATAACTACTAATTCCCATGATTTCTTTTTGGTGCTGCTGTCTCCTGAGTGCTGTTTTCTTCCTTCATGCTCTTGCAGCCTTGTGGCCAAATATGTTACAGCAGCCAGCTCTGCTTCGGGTGGAGAAGCTCCGACCCCTGATGATACTTCAGACTCTTTTCCTCAATTTCTTGATTGCTTTTTGTTTATCTGTTGTAGTATTTTGGTGTTAAGTGGAAGAAGTGTGTTAACACAAATTGATACCAAGTGGTTTTGGAGCAAGAACCTCCTTAAAGTTGCATTGAGCCTTGAGTGCCCAAGTCTCTAGGGTGTGTTGGAAGCTACTTGCTAAGTAGCTTATCAGAGCTGGTTGAAATATTCTGACTGGACACCTGTCCATCCAGCAAATGCTCTTTTGATTACATTGAAACATTCTGCAGGAACATGTGAGTTTTTACGAAAATTATTGAGGTATTTTGTTTCTTCCAAGCTGGAGCTTTTGGTATGATGAATTTCGTTCACTGGAATGGCATTATGATATGCAAAATGGCAACACTGAGGTGAAAAATCGGAGCCTTTGCTGAGATGTTGCATTTTGATAAAATTATTTTTATTACACTTAAAAATTAATTTTAAAAGGGGCTGCGTGGGGGACAGCTTTGCGGAGAATTGATAAGAGCAAGGCTTATCAAAAAGACAATTTACACTTTCAAGCTACCTGTCTAAAAAAGCCCCAGATGCTGAGCGACCTGCTCTTCAAATACAGCCTGTTATCCTCCCTTCCCACATCAGCAGCCCACTTCAGCCATGCTCCCCACCTGCCCCACTGGGTGACCTCGTTTCCTTCCAGCAAGAAGCCTCTCCTTCAGACAGGTGTTTTCAGGTCCTGCCAAGGATCCGCTCCAGACCTGCTTTTCTCCAGGGGGAATTCAGGAAAAGCGTCTCAGGAAAATGGGTGTGCCCTAGTGGGAGGAGAAGGTGTGCAACTCCTGAATAGCCACTTTTCTTCTGAAAATGTCGAAAGGAACATTGAAGAGGTTGGATGGGGCACTGGATGCAAATTTCACAGGGAATGTGTTCTGAGTGTGCATCCCAGGACGAAACCCTTGAGATTCATTCTGCAAGGGAAAAAGCAAACTGTGCACCCATGGGTATTTACCTGTGCACCCTGGGAGAAGAGGGCAGGTGGAGGAGTCAAAAAGAAAACAACCACAGGCTGATGAGGAATTCCCCTTGAATAGAGACTAATTAAATTTGTGCTGCCATGCAGAGAAGCAGATTTGTCAGTAAGACTTCCAAAAAGGGATTAGATGCCTTAAATGGCATTATATACAATCTGCATTTATAATTACACTGCTTAGGATAACTTTTCTGTGAGGTACTTAGCCTTGTTGTTTGGGGAATATAATGATCTGCAGCAGGGCTTAGGACAGGAGTTCCCTTGTGCTGAAGAGTCTTGCGACAAAAGGAACATTACACATGTTTTATTGCTTACTCCAAAACATTTGGTTGCCAGCCACTGCTCTAGGCAGTCCTTGGACTAGACTGACTATCAGTTTGAATCTCTGGAGCATTTCTAATGCTCCTCCATTATATTACATTAGTGTGATAATGCAGGCAATTCGGCTCTGCAAAGCCAGAGCATTAGGAAGCACTGCAGTATTAATGCAGTTTTCTGTTACCCAATCTATTGTTGAGAAGAAATACAAGGAAATATAACTAATCTTTGATATTACACCTGACCTGCTTTCAAGGGAGATGTATTGTCTTCTGAGAGCCCAGATCAGCGATGTACTGAGACAGTCTCAAGTGTAGTTAAACCCAAGGATTATTATCCACTACTAAGTAGTGTGCCTTGTGGTTGCCAGTGCAATATATATTGAACAGCAGTCTGGGAAGCATTAAGAAGGACTGCAGAGCCTGGGTACAATGGGGACCACTCCATGGATAAAGAAAACTGCCTGTATGGCCACACACACAGAGCTGTTGTTACCATCTCACTGTCCACCTGGAGATCAGTGACCAGTGGTGTCCCTCTGGGGTCAGTTCTGGGGCCAACACTGCTGGCACCAAGCTCTGTGGAGCAGTCAGCACACTGGAGGGAAGTGATACCATCCAGAGGGGCCTGGACAGGCTGGAGAGGTGGGTCTGTGCAAACCCCATGAAGTCCAACAAGGCAAAGTGCAGGGTCCTGTCCCTGGGTTGTGGCAATCCCAGACACAGCCACGTGTTGAGTGGAGATTGACAGCAGCCCTGAGGAGAAGGACTTGGGGGTGATGATTGAAGAAAACTTTAACCTGACCCAGCCATGAGCACTCACAGCCCAGGAAGGCAATGGGACCCTGGGCTGCATCCAGAGCAGCGTGGGCAGCAGGGCCAGGGAGGGGATTCTGCCCCTCTGCTCTGGTGAGACCTCACTCAGAACCCTGCATCCAGCTCTGGGGTCCTCAGCATGAGAAGGACACGGTGGAACTGCTGGATCAAGTCCAGAGGAGGCCACAACATTGATAAGAGGACTGGAGCACCTCCCTGTGAAGCCAGACTGAGAAAGTTGGGCCTGTTCATCCTGGGAAGGAGAAAGCTGTATGGAGACCTGATAGCAACCTCTGATATCTGAAGGGTCCCACAAGGATGTCAGAGAAGAACATTCTGACAGAAATTGTAGTGATAGGACAAGGGGTAATGGGTACAAACTGAAAGAAAGGAAATTTAGGCTAGATTTAGGAACAAATTCTTCACCATGAAGGTGGTGAGACACTGGACTAGGTTGCCCAGGGAGATTGTGGGTGCCCACCCCCCCACCCTCACCCCTCCCAACAGTGTTCAAGGTCAGCTGATAAAATGCTGAGAAGACTGGCCTAAAAAAAGGTCTCCCTGTCCATGGCAGGGATGTTGACACTAGATGATATTTCAGGTCCATTCCAATCCAGGTCATGATTATCAAAAACAACAAACATGGGGCACATGGATGAACCTTTAGGTAATATGAGGTTGTTGGGTATGAATTTATCACTGCTTCTACTGAGCAGTGTATCTTTCTGATGTGACATTAGAGGCTTAAATGATTGCAAAGCAACAATGGTTTCTCTCTTTCAACTGTGGAAGAAAATAGAAATTAAAGCCTTCAAACACTGTGAAGAGATAAACAGCCTTTATGGGCCACCTACTCTATAACTCATGACTGAACGGAAAGGTAAATGGAAATGTTTAATCCCAGAAGAGTGACAGAAATAACATTTGGGATTAAACTACAAACTTTTCAGAAGCATGGAGTGAGTCACAGGGGAAATCCTAGAGAAGATGAAGGGGATAAACACAGTCTTTTATATTGTCTGAACTTCTGCACAGAGAAATACAAGATTTCATTGCCTGAACAAACAATGACACTTAGGTATGCCTATCTGGGATAAGGAAGACAAATGCACAAATTTACAACATGTGGATTGTACCTCTGGTGATTATACAGTTAATGATACCGTTCCTTCAAAGTTATGTATGCATTTGTAAGCAGAATCCTGTCAACAATCCCATTAATCCCAGTGCAATTACTTCTGATGAGAAAATTAAACACAGATGTAAGTCTTTTGGAACTCTTCAGCACTAACTCTTCAGAACTATTCAGCACTAATAAGATGTAAATGGCTAGTATTAAGGAAATTGGTTTTTTCTTTTCTGCGTTCCTAATATTTTTCCTGTGGTCTGTGTTCCAATCACCCCAAAAAGTCAGGTGTGAGCTGTCTAACAAATGGCTAACAAATCATGACACTGCTCTGAGAAATGGGCAGGTCTTGTGCCATATGCGAGTTTTGAAGACCTTGGAATGGAACACATCTGCACCATCTTTAAGGGCTCTTGGTTTTTCACTCAGAGACATTAAAAAACCTCCAACTATCTCCAAACGGATGCTAGAGCAGCATATAGACTGCTGCTAAATAAGATATTTTTCAGGGCCACTGAAATCCAAACATTCAGAGAGAGGTTTTGTTATGCTTGTTACTTTTGTAGAATCCTGCTATCAGTAAGCCTAGTTAAGTGAGCTACATTTCAGGACAGGAGAATTTTCTCCCACCTGAGGAGTTTAAGAGAGCTTATAAGAGAGCTTATATATATAAACAATATGTATTCATAGATGTTTAAACCACCATGACTTATTTTTAGAAAATACTACTACTGACACTGACATGATACTTGCCCTTTTAAAGAGTTTGGTACTTTTGGTTTCATCCTTGGAGGGTCTGGACCTTCGGCTAGGATCTTTATTTGCTGTGTGAGAACTTCAGCAACTCAAGAAGTGCACTAAGGGCACCAGAGATGGCACAGAGGACTGAAATATTTGGAAACGGATATGCACATGTAATGAAAAGCCCATGTGTTCACTGAGTGTGTCTCACTGTTCACAAGTGGCATTACCATTGTTCTGGTCTCTGCTCAGGTCTCAGGGTGGTTTGCAAGCTAAATGATCAAGAAAATGAAAGGCCACAGCTGATGATAGAGGGTATCTGTGTAAGAAACAGTGAAGTGTTGGGATACTGTGTGAAATGGGGATGCTTTAGCTATGGGACATGAAGCCATGGGAACACGGGCTCCATAGCTACAGAGAACGGTCCATGGCTCAGTCACTGCCAGCTGTAACAGCAGTAGTTCTTCTCTCAGTGCTGCCTTTTCATCTCTGACAGACCATGTGCCCCATCCAGGAAAAGACATGAAGAGATTGGAGCCCCCAGCATGTTTCATCCCCATTACTGTTAAATTATTAGCTCTGGATGCTAAAGCAGCACACACACTCTCTCATCAGAGAAGTCACTTGATGTCTTTCATCCCCTGAAGCAGCAACATAGCAGATGGATCTTACTGGTAAGATGGCCAATGATTTCTGAAATCATAATCTGAAATCCTTGCAAGTAAACCTGTATGTAAGTACATAACAATTCACATTTACAGGGTAGCATATCCAGAGCTTGATCCCTCTGGCTTTTGTGATGACTTTGACCTACAAAAACTTCATCAATAGGGGCATCCGTTTTCTCCTGACCCTTGCATGCTGGTGTCCAGGTAGGCTGTCTTGCTTTCATGCTGTCTTACTTTCCTCTTCTGCCACAATGACGGGGCTTCTTCTCCCAGCTGTTAAAACCTTTCCTCCAGTATGATCTTCTTGCCAGGCATTTCCCTTATGAGATGTGGCTGAGTCATCCAGGGGTCAACTGCTCTGACATATTACTGGAAATGTGACAAGGTAGGGGAGCTCACAGCAGCTCCTCCCACTGCTTTTCAGGCCGGCTGAGCTCACCAGAGGCCGATTGCTAGCTGCCTGCAGGACGGAACAGGAGGATTGTGCTGGCAATTTGGCACCCAGCACTGAACATATTGGTTTCCCAGTTGCAGGCTGTTTCCTGGAAACCAAATAATCTCTGCGGCCTGCACCATCCCCTATTATTCTCTATTAAGAATTTTGCTTGATCCTTCAAACTGGCCACAGACACATCTCAATTAATTGGCCTCCTTGGTAGATTTGCTGCTCTGATGTAAACAATGAGGCTGCCTTGGGACAGCAGAGCTTAACGAGACCAGACTTGCTTTCCAAGAGGAAAGTGCAGAGAGGATGTATGTGCTGAATGACAGAGGGAGCTGCACATAGTGCTGAAGTCTAGCAGGCGTGAATGGAGTCTGCTCATCCAACCCACTGCTCACACAAGCACAAAACCACAGAAGAGCTCCAAGCTCCAGAGAGGGTGAGGGAATGATTGAGGGAAAACATGAATGCCTTGGAAAAGGGCTGCTCCAGCACTTGTTGCTGAACAAAGGTACCAAGCCATGATTGCTGGGCATTACAGAGGTTTCAGCAAGCAGAAGCCGCTTTTGTTGCTCATGGAATGGCACTTGCAGGGTTTTCATTACATCCTCATGGCACTTTGGAAGGCACAGCCCTGCTGAATGCTGAGACTGCTGTCTCAGGACTGTTGCTCCTTAGGTGCAAGGGGCAGAGCCAGGGTTGGGATTTCCAGCTTGGGAACAGCTGTGTCTCCAAGCGTTTAATTCTGTTCGGCATCCATTTCCTTCAAACTCATTTCTCCAATCCTGGTCCAGTCCACAGAAACATCCTGATTTTGTCCTTGGGAGACAGACTTCCTTGAAAATCTCTGCTGTGTACTTATCCATTTCACCTCTTTTTCTGTACTTTTTTCCGAATCTTTCCACTAGAGCTAGTACGGAGTCTGGCACATTTTCTGGCAAGCACTGGTATACAGCAGCCAGTGATGTCTTAGCCACAGAACACTTCAGAAAACTCCAGCCTGGCCAGGAGGGGCTGGAGTTTTCTTATGCCAGGGAGTGAGTCCCTGGCAGCAGAGCTGTCTGTTGAGGGCTAGGTAGAGCATAGAAGGTCTTACCAGGGATGAGTAGCTATGATCAGATATGTCACAGGGAGTTTGTAGGTAGGGATGGCACCCAATTCTGAAATCTGTGCATGGACTTTGAATGATCCTTCCTCCGGTGATCCCTGGACCGGTGCCCTTGTTCTAGCGCTGGGTGTGAATGCCTTTATGATACTCAGTTCTATTTCTGCACCCCAGACAGGACTTTTCTGCAAATTGCTTGGTTTATTTTTACTGTTAACATTACCTGAGGAATCACAACCTTTTGGTACAGAACTTGTATTTCAACAGACGCAAACCAGACTTTTTTTGCATAAATGGAAGTATACTTAAACTGTTCTAGTTGTTTGTCTTTTTCTAAACAAATATATACATGAAATAAAAACATCACTTTGTTTAGAAAGAATTAACCAAGATTAACAATTTATCATTAGTTTTCAAGTGAAATAAAATTTTATTCTTAACTACATTGAAAATAGGCAAAGCACAAAAAGACAACAAATTCTAACCATCTTTGTTTCAAAAGACTTTTAAAACATGTCTGTTTCTTAGTTGAGTTTGAGATCACTATCAGCTGTTTAAATGAGAAAACACAACCATACTTTTCCTTAAATGTGAAATACTGGAAGAAAATTGTTAGATAGAAGAAATAATTGAAAAACTAGTGTGTCCTTTGTTTAGAAATCTATTTGCTGTCTCATGAGCATTTTTGTCTGACACAGAGAAAGAAACAAGGCGTGTCTAAACTCTGAAAATACCACTATAAAGACCAAACTACAACTTGTAATTTGGTCTTTATCTGAGAGATACAGCTGTGTCCAAGTGAGCCTCATCCTAGTGTCACCATGAAAAGCAGTCACCTCCCTCTTGTCACTGTTCCCTGCTCATTCAGCACTCACTACACTGCAGACACCAGAGTTGTGTGACCTGCAAATTGCACTGCAATCTCAGAGGAGATGTGACCTGCTGCAAACTGCTGTATTTCCAGCACATTTGCATACAAATGCCTAAGAAACCACATGCTTTCAGTGGTGAAGCTGGCTGACCAGGGAAAACCATTTCTCCAGAGTGAAATGTGCCACAGGCATATAAAAGCTATAGGCTGATGCAGAGGTAATTGGATGAAGCCTACAGCCTGTGTGCTTTACCGGATGTCGTCCTAAATGAGATAATGGTCCCTACTGACCTTTAAATCTATGAAATGCTGACTCTTGGACTGCTTGGTTACGGACTTCTCTGATAGAAATTCTCCTGTTTGATTTTTAGGCCGGATCACAACATAGGGTGCAGACATTTTCACACAGAAGTACCTGCAAAAGGGACATCCTTCAATTAGGTCACAGAACATCTTTGGTCTTCTCCAATACTTCTGCTTCTTTTTCAACATTAAAAGCTACTTTTGTTGGGGGTGGGGAGAGGGGGGTTGGTTCTTCAGGAGTAACTTCCAGATCCTTTTTCAGTTTCTGAATGTTGGATGTCCCCTGTGATTCTTTTTGAGAAGGGTTGACAGGAACAATTTTTTGCCAGAGGAGGAGGAGGGTGTCAGTGATGTGACAGCAAAGACACTTCCATATAAAATGCAAGGGCTTAGAGATGTGGCTGGCACACACCTGCTGATTCACAGCAAGTATGCTGTGTTCACTGCTATGTCACGCATTTTCCCCAAATACTCTTTATGTTGGCATTAAAACCCTTCCCTGCCAGAGCTGTGCAGGTAGTGCAGCGTTCAGACCTGCTCACCTGCTTGCCAAAGTGAGAATGAGGCAATTACTGGCTAGGAAAATGCTGAAAAAGCTACAGCCAGTGATGTCCTGTATAACCTGGAATTGCCCTCACAGGGGAAACATCAAAGGAGACAGAAAAAAAAAACCACAGTTAAATTAGAAAACTTGAGTCCACTAAAACATCCAAAAGCTGTTTTATCAGGGAGGTTGATTTTGGAAAAAAAAAAAGGAGAAAATTAAATCAAACCTTTAGCCTCAGTATCTTGCTCATTTAATCAAAATCAATAGTATTGTAACAAAAAGTGTTCAACATATCAGTTTTTTGGCTCCAGAGTGATCCTGGCAGGACTAGTAAGAATTAAAGGGCAGAATGATGAAATTAAGAAAGGTAAACTGTTGAACTGAGACCATAAATTTATAGTATAGGAAATAATGTCCTGTCACTCCCTTGTGGGAGGAAATAACTAGTCATCAATTAATATATTACTTTCATCTCCAAATTTTATAGGAACTGTCAAGTAAGTTAATTAATGTGAGAGTATGTTCTATGAAGAGGGACAGTGCAATATGTGCCCATTGTATTAACCTGAATCCTCAAAATATTCCTCCTCATAATAGATGCATAGAATCATAGAAGGACTGCAAAGTACTTAAAGATCATATAGCTCCAACCTCTTGTCATGGGCAGGGACACATTCCACTAGATCCAGTTTCTCAGGGCCCCATCCAAACTAGTCTTGAATATTTCCAGGGATGGAGCATCCACAACCACTATAGAAAACCTGTTACAGTGCCTGAGCACCCTCTGAGTAAAGAATTTCTTCCTAACATCTAATCTAAACTACTTTCGTCCACCTAAAAACCATTGTCCCTTGTTCTGTCTCTACATGCTCTCACAGTCTTTATTCTTAATTTCTATAAGCCCCCTTATGGCCCTGGAAGGCTGCAATGAGGTCTCCTTGAAGCCTTCTCCAGGCTGACACATCCCAGCTCTCCCAGCCTATCTCCATAACAGAGGTACTCCACCTCTTCAGTCATCCTTGTGGCCTCCTCTGGGCTCACTCCAACAGGTCCATACCTTTCCTTTGTGAAGGACCTCAGACCTGGACAGTATTCCAGGTGGGGTCTCGCAAAGGCCAAGTATAGGCAGAAAATCACATCCCTCTACCTTCTGGCCACTTTTCTTTTGCTGAAGTGAGGATACAGCTGGCTTTCTATGCATGGCTCATGTCCAGCCTTTCATTCATGCCATAAGTGCATAGCTCATGTCCAACCTTTCATCCACAAGAGTCCACAGGCACTTCTCAGCAGGGCTGTTCTCAATGACTTCCCCCAGTTTTCACTCCTGTCTGGGATTGCTGATCTGGGTGCAGCACCTGGCACTTGGATTTGTTGAACTTCATGAAGTTCATAGGTGAAATTTTCCAATTTGTTCTCTGGAACACATGCCATTCTTGTGTTGTGTCAGCTGCGCTGCTCAGCTTTGTGTCATCTCCAAACCTGCTGGGGATGCCCTCAATCCCACTGTCTGTGCCATTGGTGAGGACACTGCAGAGCACCAGTCCCAGCCCTGACGGACATCACTTGTCACGGCTTCCACCTGGACAGAGAGCACAACGCTCTGGGGGCATCCATCCTGCCAATTCCTTATCCACTGAAGAGTCCATCTGTTAAATCCATGTCTCTCCAGTCTGGACATCAGGATGTGGTGTGAGATCATATCAGATAGCTTACAGTGGTCTAAGTAGATGACATCTTTCAGTCTTTTCCTGTTGGCCACTGCCATCACTCCAGAGGTCACAAGATTGATCAGGCACATTTTGCCCTTAATAAAGCTCTGCTGGCTGCCTTGAATCACCCCATCATCTCTTAATGTGCCATAGCATACTTTCTAGGAGGATGCACTCCATGATCTTCCTAGGCATAGAGGTGAGGCTTGCCAGTCTGTAGTTCCCCTTTTTCCTTTTCCTTCTTTTTTCCCTTTTTAAAACTAGGAGCAACAATTACCATTTCCCAGTCCTCAGGGATTTCTACTTGACTGCCATAAGTTTTCAAATGTGATGGAGAGTGGCTTGGCAGCAATGTGAGCCAGATCCCCCAGAATCCTGTGATGTATTTCATCAGGTCCCATAGACTGGTGGCTATTTAGCTTCATCAAGTGATCCCAAACCTGCATTTTGCTTACAGTGAAACGGACTTCATTCCCCCACACCTACCCATAGGATGGGGTCTTGAAAGAAAGTGGAAAACTTGATTGCCAGTGAAGACTCAGGAAAAGAACTCAATGAGTACTTCTGCCTGCTCTGAATCAGTTGTTACCAGCACATCTTTCTTGAGTATCAGAGGAGTACACTCTCTTTGGAACTCACAGATTTTCAGACAAGATTTCTCTTGGTCCCTCTCAGTCTGGGACTGAGAATGGTGCCAGCACAAATGTGGTGAATGTGGGGATAGAGATATAGTGCTCTTGAGTCCTTTCTGTTCACTCTGATTATTGCAAATTCATCACAAAGCTGGACCAACATAGAAGTCCTAGACAAATGAGAGGGATTTCCTGAAATGCTGGCATACCTACCAGCCTAAAACATTTTTCTCTTGGGGAATTCAGGGTTTAAAGTCTCTCTTGTGAGGGTATGCAATGCTTGCGTGTCACTGAGGTGTTCTCCACCTCCATCTGCTAACTGGGATCTCACAGTTATATGGGAAGAAAGGACAGAGACAAAACCACACCAAGGTGTCCTTTCTCCTAACTTGCATTGCCTAGATCAGTGCTAGGCCTTCTCAGGAAAGGAAGAAATATGGTAGGGTAGCTTTTCTGTACACTGATAATTGGCAGCAGAGACAATTTCTTAGGCAGTGCCATAGATACTATGACTACTGTGCATCTTCTTTAATATCCTTTACCTCTACTACAGCACTTAAGCACATACCTCACAGGCCTTTCTATTTACTGTAGCTATGTAACAGACTGGAGGATTCAATTATTTTGCCTTAATCTCTTTTTTAGTTATGATGTTTGCTGAATGTAGCAGTTATTCCCTAGATTGTCTCCTTGAACTCAGCCTCATTATTTTATCATTTTGACAACGAACTGCATTTCCCATCTGCCTGCTCCAATTCTCAATATAATCCAAATCCCTTGGAATCTGGTTGCGTTCTTCCTTGATACTTGTTCATCCTCTGCATCATCTGCAAACTCTGAGCTCTCAGAGTTTTGAGCTCTCAGAGTCAGACTGTGCTCTCCATCTTTTAATTGGGGTAAATCTGGATCTTCTCCACTAAGGTCTGTGGAATTACTCCAGAGTGAGCAAACGGAAACTAGAGCTGAATATTGCTTAGGTTTTCAACACCCTCATCCAAGTAATTTTATATTTATATATAGACACATGTTATGAACAACAGATGTCCTAAAACTGACCTTGAGGACATTTTCATCTATTCTGTTGCTATGCCATTTTTCTAGTCGACACCCATTTTTCCTCAGTCCTGAGTGTGTGTTTGAAGTTAATTCAACATCAATAAACACATTCATACTGTTATGAATGAAGTTTTGGCAAAGTGAATATACTTTCAGGTTGTGTCTACACTCTTTTTTTTTTTCCCTTTAATTTCCTGCATTTTTTAAATTTCTTTTTCTAAATAATTTTTTTCTTTACTACAGAGAAAAAGGGTTACTGTGCAGCAGACCACTAGACATGCCCGGGGAGAGTAGGTTCACTGTGCTCCCTGGAATACACAATAAAAAACTTGTAAAGTGCCTGAATGCATGGAATTTGACACTCCACACCAATATGAAGGACAAACTTAGTGGAACTGCTGACCTGTCACATAACTCTGCAATTTAGTCTTATGAAATCCCTTCCCTTCCTCACACCTCTGGAACACCAATGTGCAGCAGAAAGAAAAATATATTTTGTCTCTATGGTTCTTTCCCTTCTGTTCTATTTTTCCCATGATGGTGAATCTTACTGCTGGTTGTAATTACAATTTTCTGCCTAAAGTCCCAAGGACTGACCAGACCACATGAGAATAGTGTGAATGCAGATGGAATCTTTTATCATGACATTTGTGCTAAATATTGCCACACACCTTGAAAGTGTTACATCTTAACCAGATGCTTTTCTTGCTTACACCTGTTGCCAAACTACCCTATTCCTCACAGTTTTCTGTTTTGCATTTTACCCCCTAATTTCTGTCACAGGAGCAGGAGAGACATAGAATCAAGGCTTTCCTCCAGCTTACAGCACCTAGTATTCTTGACCTGTGGAAACAGGAGTAATGTGATCCTGTAAGTAGAGACTGTTTCATAATGTGCGCACACGAGGGAGTTCAAGTGTTTTTGGCATTACCTAACTCCCAAGTACTCAGCTTTTACCTCTTATGTTCTCTTGGCAACATGTGGTGCAATATATATATTTATATTTATATATATATACATATATATGCAGTTTCCTAGGTTTTTAACACAAGGAGATACAAATAGTGCCATGTGCAAGTAAAACAAGCCCACCCACGTGATCCGTCAGGATTTGAAATATAAGAATCAGCAGACATTACTGGTGATGGGGTTAAAGGTCTAAGGTCACCAGCTAGCTGCTCTGCGGCATGGTTTGGCTTTGCACACAAGCCTTGGAGAAGAGAGGCACCACAGTGAATCATAAATCAAACAGCGTGGGAGAAGAAGCGTGTGGTTTATGCATGCTTGAATATACAAGTTTAGGAGATCTGGCTTGAAAGTAAGTCCGAGAAATCACAAATGACATCTCTCCCTGCATCATGCTCCCCCTGGATCACCAGTGATCCTATTCCTCCTCTGTGGTAAAAGATGTGACTGGGCTCTTCTGGTCTTCTGATTCTTCTCTCCCTACAAATAATATGGGAAGAAATAGAGGAAAAGCACATCTCACAGCGAGGTTAAATGATAAGCTGAGGACCAGATAAATAACTTGTCTGAAGACAGAAGTTACTTAGAGACAAAAAAGATAAAAAGTCATCTATTTCTGACAGAGCAACATAAAGATCAGAGTGGCATGAAAAGCTGTTAAGTAAAGAGCCACAGAGGAACATGAATATTTTCTCAACTTCAAGGTGAATTTCCTACTGATCTGCAGACAAAAGTTACTGGAGACCTTCAAAGTAATTATAGCTGGTTTAATGAGAAGAGGTTCTTCAGAGTGAAATAGCAAAAGTGTTTTCTTGAGGCTTTGCATGCTCTACCTGGCCTTCCAATGTCCAAAGACTCTTTTTCAATAAGGGTTTATACTCTTATTGAAAGCAGCCAATACTGTGGCTCTTACCTCTGCACCACACCTCAGGAGAGTAGAAACACACAGACACCTTCTCCCTGCTTCAAGTGACAGAGACCAGCTGATTGCATTGCTAGATGGCTAGGATACCCTAGGATACCCCAGCCATCAGGCTTCACTGTGCTAGTACCAGTGGTGAGGAAAACAGCAACAAAAACATTGTCCCTCTCACTCTCCTGGTGTGAAGCAATTCTTCCAGCACCTGGGCATCTCATCCCTCACAAGGTCAAGCTCCCATGACGTGCAGAGCTCCTCTACTATCAGCAAATGCAAAGAAAGTCCAGTATTATCTTCTTTGGTCAATGGTAATCCACTAAATACAAATAATAAGTGACAGTTTGTGCATCTGGGTTTCAAAGAATGGCTCTGCAATATCATCTGGCATCCATGAAATCTATATACCATATGCTGGAGAAGAAGGTGCGGAGGGCACAGTGATAATGGGATTCCAATGCATTTTATGCCACTGGAAGGGAAGGATGCACCATGTTTTGCCCCTGTCTGGCTTTATCTGTACTACTTTTCCTCCTGTTTCCTTTCCATCTGTTTTCATAGGATGAAGCATCTCCAGTGTGCAATGCTGAAATGGTAGGTGCAACTCAGAGACCTCAATTGGCCTGTCTCCAGTACCCAGGCTCAAAACCAGGTTGCTGTGATCTGCCCTGTGCAGCTCCTCCTTGCAGGGAGAGCATCGTTCCCACCTTCCCTGGGCTGGGCAACTCATTTCTGCTGGGGCCCTGCTCAGCCCTGCACTCTGAGCCCTGGCATGTGCAGAGTACCAGTGCAAAAAACATCCAGAATTTGTTTTCTGAAGTGTCTGCTGCTGAAGGGGAATTTAGGAGGGAGTTGTCATGGTCCATTGAGGAGCCACATGGAAGGCAAAGCCAGAGGACAAAACCTAATTCATGCACTTGGAATTATCTCCCCTGTCAAAAAAGCCTCCTCTGAATTTCAGGAGAACTTACTAGGGTTTCTCATAGAACTGTCATCTCTGATTTCAGTAAGTTTGCTTACTGTTTTAATCCAAACATAAAACCAATTGCTTTTATAGCAGCTGTAAAGCACCATAAGCAGCAGAAATGTGAGGG
The DNA here is from genome assembly GCF_028551555.1 of Melozone crissalis. Classification (NCBI taxonomy): domain Eukaryota; kingdom Metazoa; phylum Chordata; class Aves; order Passeriformes; family Passerellidae; genus Melozone; species Melozone crissalis. The sequence goes on along the minus strand of NW_026535783.1, from coordinate 29,667,121 downwards.
CAGAGCTTTTGCTGTAGCAAAATGCGCCATGGAGCACACGTGTCAAGGAGAGTGGGACTCCTCACAAAGTCAGGGAACAAGGAAACCAGAGGTGTCATGTGAGTTTGAAGACAGGTGATAATTCAACACAGTGGAAAGTTGCAGCATATGCATCAAGTGCAGCATTGCCTGGATGCTGTGGAGAGTGCTTTTTAATTTGGAAATCTCTTCCCTGCAATTCCAGCAGCTACCCCTCTGATAGAAGCTAGGAGATTTTTTTGTCAGCATTAATCAATACATACCATCATTTCCCAGCCATATTGCCTTTTCAGCTTCACATGTAACAAGTTCTACTGCTATGCAGTCATTTTAAAAGGACCTACAACGGAAGCTACTGGAATATATTGAATGTACATTTTCATTGAAATATATTGAAAATATATTAATATATTGAAAAATTATTAGTAGCAGCTTAATTGAATTATTGACAACCTTCCTCTTCGTCTCATAAATTTGCCAGCAGAGTAATCCAGCATTCCCACAAACTTCATGAAGGATGCTATGCAAATTGTAATCCTGAACACAAATTTGCAGAGAGTATGCCTGTGCACCTTATGGACCTAAGATCTGGAAGAAGCCATGGTTTGATGAAAGCAGCTCAAAATCATGCCTTTCTCAGGTCTATATGCAGATAGTGTATTAATTCTCACAAGTATGTGCAGTCTGGTATCTAAAAGTATGAGAGATACACTAATTTGACTAAAGCCAGCATAAGGTAACTGTAGTACAGAAGAAAATGTAAGAAAAACAGCAGAATAATTTATGTCCATATCAATTCCACATGGTATGGCTTCTCTCACTGGTGTTTGATTTAGAGTCTGTTGAGTTGCCCATTGAGAAAACTAACCTTTAACTCCTTCTATAATAGCTATTCTGGGTTCTTATGTTCCCAGCAGCAAAATTTATTTCCCTCTCTCAGGCCAAAGAAAATTGTTCCAAAGAATGTAGCTGAGACATGCTGATGTCTGCATTCTCAATATGTGCACACATGCATATCTGTGCATGCATGCTCCTTGCTAAGGACACACCTTTGGTAGCATGACACTGGTGCTAAAATCTTAGATTCATGCCACCATTAACCTCAACAACATTTCTCTGAATTTATTCCCCTCTAAAAGGAGCAGAGTCTCAGCCACTCCCTTGATTGATTAGGAATGTCGTTGATCCTGATGTCATGCCTAGTCTGTGTTCACAGTCTCTGAGCTACATCAATTCATCCCACATCACTTTCAGATTGAGAGGTTTTTGTTAATTTAAATAAAGTTAATTTTCTCGAGTTTGCTGGAGAATGAGTGTTTGGGTTGGATTTTTTTAATCTGTGTGTGCACTTTTAAAAGATATTTAAAGTCAGACTGTTACTGGTAAAACTGATTTTCATAAAACAGTCTATTATATCTACATATTCTACCATAAAAACTTGACTGTCAACATTTTGATTGAATTTTTTTTAAGAAACACAAGTTCTGTTCCACTGTATCTGTTAAAATTCTGTCTTATTCTATTTTCTTTTTTTATATTGCTTTAATGAATAAAGGAGATTATTTATATGTATAGTTATGTATGCCTACAGTATTTCCTGGGAAAATGCCTTTGCAAATTCATTAATCTAAAAAGGAGTTTCTTTTCCTCCTTAGGAACTTAATTCTCCAAAGCAAAACTGCATGCCTACACTGAGTTACCCAAGAATAGTTCCTGTTCTTTAGATCTTCACTGTCAAGCAAAAAGAAGTTTTACTTGAGTTCAGCATGAGCTTAAATAAAAGAAGTACAGGAAATTACTTTAGAAAAGCAGTGCAGCACCCTCTAGTGTGGACACATTTACATTAGTAAATAACACAGCTTTATGAATACCTGATTAACTTGATGCTGACCCACTAGACAGGCCAATGTCTGATTCAGTTACTAAGCTTCTCATTGGCCTCAGGTATCTTGGTTCACTTTGTCTCTTTTTCTTTGCCTGTAAAAAAAACAGAGAAAAATTACCCTTTTAAAAACATGTTACACTGTCCTAATGACAAGATCCTCCTGTACAAAAGGTGAACTGGTATTGTAGTCATAACCACATGATGATGGCCAGATTGTCCTCTCTGCCTCCAGAAAATGTACTGTGCAGCACCAGGGCTAGGCAAGCTCTCTTGTGTGGTGCTGCACATCATCTTTCAGGCAAAAACTTTGGTTTTCTCACAGCCTGATTTGCACCACCAAAGCCATGCTTTACATACTGGGATCATAGTCTCTACCACCACGTTTTCAAAACTCATCAATAGTGGACTGGTATTTCTACCCCTTCGAATGTCTGCTGCACATTCGCTCATGTAGACTGGGATACCACTCTCTTCCATTAATAAATCCCATTATCTTGCATCTTATTTTGGGACTTAGTTAAGGACAGAACTTGCTTGGGGAAAATGAGTGAGAAAGAAAGACCAGAGATTTGGTCCCTGTATGATTACCTCTTCTAAGGAGGTAAATAGACCTTCAAAATGTCTGAGCTCTTTACAGAGGCAACATTTAGCTATGAAACAGACCATGTGAGGAGCTGATCTTTCACTTTGACTTTGTATTGCCCTTTGTCATCCTCCACCATTCCTGTTGGTGATTACTGAGCATAGCTATTGCTAAAAGCTGGAGATTATCATATGTGCCAGAGACAGAATTTCCCAGCAGTTTTAGTACCCTGGAAGTGATGGGGAGGGGTGTGAAAGAAGATTAGTGTGCAGAACTCCTTCTTTAGAGTGTTCTGCCTGGAGCTTGTCTGGGACTGTGCTCATCCTGCATGTATGTGTGATAGGCTCATACATGGGTATGTATTCCTTTCAAGCCATATTGCCATTCCAGTGCATAGAGAAATCCATAAAACCCAGGTGCAGTTAGATACAATATCTCCCTGTTGACACTGTATTGACAGGATTGTGTTGCAGGACTGGACCTGCAATGTAATAACCAAGAACTCCTTTGCTGGAACTTGCTGGGTACAAACCACCAGATCTTGCATGTGTCTGACTCACGCATGAAGCGACAAACTAATAAAGTAATCAGGGCCTGTCCAGGCTGGACCAATACAGAGCAGACAAGGAAATAAGCACCAACACACAGACAGTTCGGATGCACTGCTGCCATCTCGATAGCTGGTTTTCCCACTGCTCAAGCACATGAAAGAAGACCAGGCCCAGGCCAACCTCTTTCTAGTTAACCAAGTATTTTATTATTTTGGGAGGTGTTGTAAACCTGCCTTCCTGTCTCCCAGTCAGGTTCTTGTCTCCTTACAGCCAGCAGTTATGTCAGTCAAAAGGCCCCTCCCTTCTTCAGTTCTTTTTAGCCCCTGTGAGAAGAAAAAAAAAAAAAAACACTATCAAAAGTAGACCAGGGGAGACAGCAGCCCTACTTTTGTTTCCCCTCTGCAACAGGATCCAAGGCAAAAAGTCAGGAGAGAGGAGTCTCTTCACCTGTGAAAGACAGGAACTGGGACACATGCAATCTCCAGGTTTTTCTTAGCACTATTCCCGCTTTTGGGTCTGCAGTGATCATACTTCAGATTAGAAATCTGTGGTTTCAAAAAAAAGATGGGAAAAGATATTTTCTGTGTCTTGTAATCAGCAGTCTTCAAAGCCAAAATTCAGATTTTCAGCAGGATTAAGTTAACACATGCTGATCTCCAGCAGGCAGAGAGGAGTGAAAAAATTGTGAAAAGTGGTAAGATTAGAGATGTGCTGTAAGGAGACAGAACATTCTAGGGGTTCACAAACAATATATTATTATTTTTTATACCAGTTACCTATTTCTTCTTTTATTTAAAATAGTGTTCTTGGAGCATCAGATTATACTGGGATCAAGTGTTTCACTGACGGGAGCAGTGTTTTGGACATCTGGCAGGAGGACTTGCACAACTTCCTTATGCATAAAACCAGCAACATTAAAGTGACAACCAGAGATTAGGAATATTCTTGGACCTAGTTATCACAACTCTCCACTATCTTTAAACTTCTTTTCTTCAGTTTCAAGCAGAATTGATAGATTCTGATCCTGTAAGAATTTAACATTCCCATTATCCCTTGCCTTGCTTTGGACCAGTTGCAGGTCAGGGTGTGAAGAAAAGTGGCCAAAATATCTTATGCATGGGGCATAGGAGGATACTTTTTTGAACAAAGTGCAAGCCTTCCCTAAATAAAATTTTAGGTGCTATTAGCTCTGTCTTCCAGTATAGTTGCTTTGTCTGCTTAGTATAGTTGCACTTTACCTGTGGATCAGACCTCCTGATTGGCAGCATGTCATGCATATTGCCCAGCTATCATAAAGTTGGATACTATTATTGTTCTGTCTATGTCCACCAGCTGGGACCAAGCCCTTTCTCAGCAATGTAATGCTAAGCTCATGTATAATTTAGGATTTAGGCAGAGGATTTTATCTTCTTCAAGATAATTAACTTATTTCATAAGGCTAGATGAAGCAAACTACTTGAATATGAGCTTGTGATTATTTCAGCTTCAACAGAAAAGCTTGTCAAGTCCAAGCGATTTAGCTGGAATTTTAGGAGGCTCTTACTGACCTGAACTATGGCTTTTTAAAGCCAAGGCCCTGTATCTCATAGGATGGAAAGCAGATTTTTTTTTCAAGTGTGATTGTGGAGACAATACAGCAGCAGTTAAATGGGGAAAAAAAAGAATAGCAGTACTAGGGGAGAAAAAAGAAAAGCTGCAGAAAATCTGAAATTAAACCAACAAAATGTATACTGGATAGATGGTAATTCACAGTGGTATTTTTCCTATATGGAGCAAAGTGAATTTTTTTCTGTGTTTGCTTTGTGATATGCCTAACACAGAGAGGAAAATACCGGGCAGAGATGTGTCTGTGCTTCTGTTGCCTTGTTGCACAGAACTGAGCCACAGACATCTCTAGGTGAATCAAGTCCACCACATGTTGGACTTCTTTTGTGGATGCAAGGATAATAACCTGTTAGCTTGGTGTGCCTGTGCTTGGATGCTGCTTGGGGAAGTTTTCTTCCAGTCTCTGCTCACCTGCTTCTCATAGAGCTGTGCCCACAGCAGCCCACAGCTGGGTCCCTCTGTGGAGCCTGGCAACCTCAACCAAGACTGAGAACTGCGCAGGAGCTTCCCAAAGGAGGATGGGGCACAGAAACACTGACACAATGTTGGACATCATTCCCTGAGGGGAAAGAATACATACTCTGATGGATGGCAAGACAAGGAAATGTCAGAAATTTCATCATCTGTGCTAGCAGGATTTTCATGCATGTTTCTAGATCTGAGACACACTTTGGGGAGGACAGCGGAGGCTGACCAGATGGCACTGAGGATGTGAAACACACACAAGGCAGATGCTTTCAACAGCCCTGATCCTCGTTATGCTTTCTGAACAGATCTCAGAATGATTCTATGCACTGCTGTTACTCAGAGCAAGGGCTGGGACAGTAATGCACCAGCTGCACCTCTTTTCTGGGTATTCTCCACATTTGGGCTTTTCCACCATCATTTACATCTTGTATGAGCCAGATTCAGAGGGAGATTTCACAATCTTCTGATAGCGATGTGCTTACTGAACAGCACTGTGTTAGCAGTCTCAAAAAAAAAAAAGGTGCTGTTTCTGATTGCGAGAAACTGGGAAAGTTTCTCAGAAACATCTCTTTGGAATGCTGTCAAATAATTTCTGTACCAAAGTTTATCAAATCACCTAGACTAGAAGAACAATGTGCTCCTTCAGTGAAATAGGATGTGACATTTTTAAGCTATCTTTCACCACCCTCCACAGTCAGATTAAACAGAACATGCAGAATGTTCAGTTGTTATTGACATTTTTGCTTTTTAAAACACTTGCAGCTGCAAATCAGGATGAGACCTGATAAACACAACACATCCACGTGGAACCTCAATGGAATTTCAGGAGCACACTTCATCCAGTGCAGTACCTCTGCAATGCCCAATTCACAGGAGCAGTGTGTGACACAAAGAAGATACCACTATTAAATCACATGTGCAAGCACTAACTCATGGTGAAACCACATATCTTGTGGGTTGTTTCCAGTGATACAGGTATATGAAGATATTACTGCAAAGTTTTTTCATTGTGATAAACTTGTGTTGGCAAATCCTGTGTTATGGATAGGTGAATTGGTCCAGGATTCTCTTGATTCTTTCACATGTCTAAAATTTCTTCCTCTTAAACTGAAAGTAAAAAAGAAAGCCAGAACAGGATAGTACAAAATTATAAAAAGTTCTGCTCTGTGCTCACTCTAGATTTTTCTCACCTACAATTTCATCAATATAATGTTTTAGTACTCTGCAGGTAGTTAAATTAACCTTTAGTCAACAGGCTCATTTATCACTTTAGGTTTCCCCAGTCCAGACACAGAAGAGTCCATTCTACTGCTCATTATTTCCTCAGTCAGGCAGGGCTGAGATTTTGAAAGGGTTTAAGAATTTGCTTATATTTCATTAACATCAAGGAGAAAGTTCTGCTGCACCATACAAATGTACCGGCAGCAGAAAACAACAAAATACTGAAAACAAGAATTTTATTACTGAATTAATTTTTTTTTTCTAGTTAGAGGTGCATTTTGTCAGTTTCATCACCTTGTCTATTGGTTCCCCCTCCTTCTCTGACCCCAGAACCAGGCTGTTTCATGGGGCTGGAGTCCCTGTGTTTCACTTGAAACATCTGTAGCCTTATGTCCAATCCAGCCAAGACATCATGCCTGTCAACCTGGTGGACACCTCCAGCCTGCAATTTATCCCAAAGAAAGCTGACTAAGATGAGTGGACTGTGTTGGAGGTGCCTCTCTTTCTGCCTCTCCTTTCTCAGATGTGCAGGCCATTTGGAGACAGCAGTCAGACTGTTTAACCTATATTTTGGCTGTTATTTTGAAGAGAGAGACCTCCATGCCTCAGTGAGGTTCTTCCTGTAGCACCTGTCTGTGCAGTGCACTGCGACAATTCTATGAAATCCCTGCTGGAATTGAGGTCCCATGTGGCACACACCCTGAAAACAGATCTGAGCCTTTCCTAGAGAGACAATTGAAGTGATTGGTAAAAAGAAAAGCACATAGAGGCAAAGTGGTTCCCTAAGATCATATAGCAGGTGAGTGGTAAAGTGTGGAGAAAATCAAGGAACCTTTACTCCCAAGTGAATACCAAACCCTACATCACATCACACACTACTTCACATTAAACTTTTTATATTTATCTGTCCTTTGGATCAGAAAGGTTGCTCTGTCTTCCTCCAGCTGGAATGTCAACCTAGCAAAGTAAATCCGATTTGACAAAATTTAATGGGGAGAAAAACACAATTCTGTCTTCTTGGGTGAAAAGTTGTGTGGACCACAGTTTTGCCAGAGATGTGCCTGATTCCAAGAGGTTTCTGAAGACTGGTCAGTTATCACGGATTATGTTTTTCTAAACATCACAATCTTTGACTGAGTTATAAAAAAAGGAGAGAGAAAAAGTTATTAAGACAATGTGCAAGAGAAGGGAGCAGATGTGTTTTCCATTACATTACTTCAGTGGAGTCCTGGCCAAGTGAATGGTTTCTTCTTCAGTTTAAAACTAGAGAGATAGTTTCTTTGGTCAGGTCATCCTTTTTGCTTGTTCTTGCACTGAGTGTTTTCTGATGCACTTTCTTTAAATTAATTCCTTGATTCCTCTCTGCTTCTCACCTTCAGAGACATGAAGATTTTTCATTTTTTTTTTTTAGTGTCCCAGCAACACACTAAACTTGCTCCATGGTGTTTCCCAGTAAGCAGTGAAGACAAGCCAGAGAAAAATGGCTGTGCATTAAAATGCCAGCCTTTGTTCCACTGGCTGATGCACTGTCAGACAGAGTCTTTATACTAATGATGTCAGCTGTGAAAATTCAGTGCCCACATGCAAAAGCACTTCCTTTCCATGGGACTATAAGAGTTCAAACTTCAGCATTTCTGCCCTGGTGTGTGACCATCTCCCTGAAAGAAGAGATGATTGCTAGGCAAAAAGCCAGACCTCCCTACACAGCAAGATATCCATGCATGTCTTCCTACACATTCTGGAGATGGGAACTTGGGATCCTGCACCCACACAACCCCTGCCTCCTGCACACTGAGGCATCTTTGTGCTCTGCCCTTGCCTTGGTTCAGCCCAGTCTACAGAAAACTCCCTGCAGCTGGCAAAATAGTTGACAAACTGGCTGTTATCCCACTTCTCCATTGCTCAGACTGGGAGAGGGGAGAAAGAGCAAGGCTGTGTCTCATATTCTGAGTTATTTCTCCAACATCTCTAGTTGCTATGTTGTCCCAGTGACACCCGTGCATGCAGTGACACTTGTGCATGCAGTGACAACTACAGGGGGCCATTAGTTCCTGGCTTACCTCAACCCAGTTTTGGAGCAGAAATTGATGAAGAACAAAACAGTCTAGATGAAGTGCTGTACTAAAAGAGAAAGGTATAAAGTAGGCCATGATTGAGGTAATGTGGGTACAATTTTGCTAACCCCCAAGCAGAGGCGTTGCCAAGCACTCAAACCTCCCCATCACCTTACTGCTCTATTCTTCACAGCCACAAGCCACCCATCTATGTTTGGAGGGCAAAGTGCAGTCATTCACTGCAGCAGGGAAAAGCTGTCTGCGTATGGGGGCTGTCTGACTGCTGGGCACTGCTGGGGCTGCTCTCAGCCTGGCCCTGGCAGCCTGACATGCTACAGTGGATGCCAAAGGAAACGCAAGATAATACCCTGAACAGGAGCAAAATGCTGCCTCATCACAGACCTTTGATATCAACCTGTGTTTTATTCACCTCAAATCTATTTCTGGATAAGATGTGGGCACTGAAGCCTCACTTTTTAAATTAAATATTCTTCTTTGTCCCTTCTTTTTTTTTTTTTTTAAGGAGAGAGACATTTAATTTCTCATATTAATTTCTCCAATAAAGCACACAGAATTTGTTGGATGATTAAAGGCTGTACTGCTCTTTGGCATACAGCACAGTTCTGTAATTCCAACCTCTTCACATCCCTCAGCTCTCCTTTGAAAATGCCAAGATTTCCCTTCCTTGCCAAATGATGAAAGGGATCTGCCAGCTGAGAGGAGGTTTTAAAATAATTGCAAGTACAAAAACTGTAAGTAGAAAAAAACTTGTTGGGCAGAAAAACCACCTGTCACTAGTGCAGCACCATATATACCCCAGAAGAGCCCTTGCTGGTTTTGGGCCTGTTTTGACTGATTCAGTGATGACTTCTAACATTCAGCTGTGAAATGGTGAAATCAACATGCTGTTCCAGCTCTCAGAGCTGCACAAAACAGAGCTTTTTGCAACAGTATTTGGATAAGAGAGGAGTGATGGCATTCTGGATGGTGCATGCTGAATATCCACCCTGTAAGGCTCCACACTAATGCTGCTCCCCTCAAGGAGCTAACAGGTGGCATACTACAGACAGGAGTCATGTCAAAGCCAAAGACCAGCACAGGTTTCCTATGGTACACAAAGGTTTATGTCTGAAGAAAGAAAAAGCATGTAATTTGTGTTATACTTAATGGCCATGGGCTCTGGATTAACTTTGAATACATATTATTAATCTTCAGTTTTACTTTGATCCCCAAACGTAGCAAGGTTTTCTGATGACCTTCCTGGCTTCAAGATTCCCTCTGTAAACACAGAAATTCAGCAAGATAGCGTCAGATGCCAGGTATGAAGAGATATCTCTTCAACAGCCCTCTCTCCGTGGCACAAATAAAAAAGGGTACATCTGTCACAGACTATATAGAAAGAGTTGCTGGGACACCTCGCTCACCCTGACACAGAACAAAAGGACTTTCCACTGAAAAGTGAACGGGAGAGATTGGACCATGGAAAAAGCCCACAGACCAGAACTATATATGCCAGGGGAGACTACCTGCCTCATCAGCCAGACCTTTCTCCAAGGATCACACTGTGTGTGCCTGGATATCCGTCCTTGCCAGTGACCTCCAGCCCAAATCCCTTCTCCTACTCCAGCTTTCAAAAGGAAGGCAGAAAATGAGGGAATCTCATCAGAGTTCCCTCATCATGCAGATGGTGAGGAGAACAACTTTCCCCTCCACAACACTAATAACAGGGTGGTCAGAGGAGAAAAAATAAGTCTCCCAAAATATTTAAGCAGGGATCACTACATCCCAATGTTGCCCAGAGTCTTGACTGATTTGACTCTCATGGCAGGTGGAAGCAAAGACCTGACCTTACCCACTTGTAGAAACATGGTTTATCACTCACAGTTTATCACTCAATCCTATGGTCAGTTTTTCAGCATTACAGTTGATCCAGATCATCAACCAGCTGGCTGAGGGCAGCCGAAATAAGGGCATCAACAGGGTCCAAAGCTGTCTTTTAATTTCAATAATGTAATATCTATTTTATAATAAGTTTTTTTTTATAATGTCCCTGGTTTCATTCCCTGTTATTACTCTAGTGTACTTAAATAATATTTAACTTCAAGGGCAGTTTCAGTCATCTGCTCCAAATCTATTTACATACAAGTAAATATCAAACAATAAGGCCATTTTCAACTAAAAAAAAATAATGAGAGAATAAGAGGAATATATTTGCAAACTTGGGATGACAGTCCAGAATGAATGTCAAGAATATACTGGCAGCCATAATAAAAAGATACCAAATGCTTTTTCTTTATTTCCTCCCTCATCCCACCCTCCAAAAGGCTACATTAAAAAGGGCATTTTCTAGCAAAGTGTTTGGGTTTTTCCAGCACACTAGGATCAATACTTCCTCTCCAAATAGTTGGAAAATGAGTCACTGATCAAATGTCAGCCACAATTTATTCATTGTGCAATGTTCTGATCTCAATGCAAGGCCTGCACTGTGAATATTTCTAGACTTACTAAGAGCCAATTCTGGTATTTCTCCCTCTCTAAATTGCTTTTGTTCTTGAATGTCACCAGAGCATCTTAGTGGACACATGCAGTCAAAGCAGTTTTCTTAAGAAAGCCAATTGTTTACTAAATAATTCATCAGCCACACAAAAGCCAAAAAGGGGCAGAAAAGCTCCAGAATGAAACACCACTTTGTGCAAATCAATGTTGCTCATAGCCGTCAGTTTCTGGAGGCAAGTGGTGCTTTGCCTGGAGCTTGCAGAGCACAGTGTGTTCAGCAGCTCGCCCTGGCCACACAAGGCAGGCTGCAGGGACAGATTGGTGTCAGCAGCCAGGTGAGTGACCTACCTGTGGTGGGCGAGCTGCAGACCTCCTTGCCACGGGATGGGATAAATTTTGGTGTGCTTTCCAGATCCCTGGTGGCTCTGCACCAGCACCCCTTCCCCTCTTAAAGGGGAAAAGCTCTCACCCCACTGCATCAACCCAATTTGTTTCTACCACACCACAGTATTTTGAAGTTCTGAGGGCAAAGTAAAATGCAAATTTACTGTCCCTGGGGACAGTAAAATGCAAATTTTCTGCAGGTGATAAGTGCTTTGGTTCCTTGTCCTGAGCCAACTCCTTTTTGTCAGGGTGGAAGAAGTGGAATGAGCTGAGGAAAAGAGTTTATGTCCTTCCAGGTGGAGAAGTGGAGACTGGAAACTCTCATTGGCTGACAATTCTTCCATGTTCTTTCATAATCTGGACACATCTGTGAACATCTGGTAGCGTGCTTCTGGAAAACCATGCCATTCCTTGAGCAATGGAAAGAACAAAGCACATATCCAGTGTGTCTGCTGTGTGGGTTCAGTTACACTTTACGTAAGCCCTCTCCTCAGCAGGAGAGTGAGTCAAGACTTCTCTAGCTCTCTCCTAGGACTGGGTAATGTCATTATCATGAGATCCTGCTCTTCAAACTGGATTGTACCTGGCCAAGATACTCACAACTTGTTAGAACTGCTGGGACACGCACATTGTTACTGCATAACATTCATTTTCTGAAGAAATTGGTCTGAAAATATCTTTCTGCTCTTAAGCAAGCAGAATGTGCCTGTCTCCCTCTCTTCACGTTCATGTTCATATCTGGCTGTGCAATGTTTCATTTGGTTGTTTAGTTTACTACTCTGGATTTCATTTAAATAATTAGTGTTGCTAAAATTACACATGTGGTGGTCTTTGCTGTAATTTCATTAAAAAGAATGCGCAATTTTCTCTCACAAGGGATGAGGGTGTGGGACTGGAGAGAGAGCAAGACCACTCCAAAGATTAACAGTAATAGAAGTAAACCTGGCTTTGATTTAGCCAGCATCAGCCTGATGTATTTATAGATTTTCAATTACATATATCATAGCCTGCAATACATTCCTAATACTCCTTTAGAATTTAAATCATTGCCTTAGGTTTTTTTCCTTATCTGTTTCAAGTCTAGTACTTTAAAAGAAAAGAAAAAGGGGGGAGAGAGAGACTAGGTAATGGTGTGTTCAGAAGGAGATATCAGTTTTCTGAGCTATTGAATTGCAGAGGTAACAAAGGACTGCCATTCAGCACATTAAGGAATTAAATTTGGACTGGCAGTTTGGAATGGATTTCTCTGCAGCACTCAGCATTTTCCTGTACCAGGATTCTTCTGGAACAGCTACCCCTGATGGTCCACTCTACAACAGCTCTTGCTCCAGAGCAGATGAGATTAAATTGGTATATTTAGGTCAGCATGAGAAAGGCACATGCACAGGGAGTGAATCACAAATCACTCTTTTTCTTTAGGTTAATCCCATAACATTAACAAAATTAATGTCCCTTTGCAGACAAACATTTGTTCTTTGTTGGCACAGGAACATTTGAGGAAATTAATTCAAAATAACTTTGAAAAGGGATTTGTTAAATTTCTCTAAAGCCCTATGACCTCAGTTTAGTTTAATTTGGCATTAATTCGTTTAACTCAATTCTTGCCCTAAGTCAATTAAACTCAACAGAATTGTGACCGTTTCAGCTGTGAAAGAGAATACCCACACTGTGCTCTTAGCAGTTCAATTACGGCAGTGGAAATGCACACCTCTTGTTAAATTTGGATGATTTTTCTTCAGTGTCCTGTGCTGACAAGTCCTCTGTGATGCCCCAACAAGACCAAAGTCTGCTTGATTTGCAAAGGTCGTAAGGATTTGACCTCAGATCTTTGGCTCCTACCCTTGCTATGCACTGCTCCAGCCTTCTTCCCAGTACTGTGCCTAATACCACGGTGCATTTGGGGACGGAGTCAGTAGTCCTTTTTATTTGTATAGACATTAAACTCCTCTGAGGTTACATAGGACTATACAGAAAAACTCAGTAGGGTTATTTTTGCCCTGGATACATCAGCTTGAGTCATCAGCAGATCCTTTTTGCTCAGGCAGACCTTTTGCACTGTTGAACAGCTAATTGGGTGCTTGGCACAGGAAGGGTCTTGGTAGCCTCTCCATGCATCCTTGTTTGCTATAGTTGCATGGCTTATTTTACCAGCTGATTTTACCAAAAAACCAGTTGCATGGCTGATTTTACTACTCTCCACATATGGCAGTCACAGAAGCAGAGCCTTGATTTAGGGAGCCTCTATGAGACCAGGTCATAAAAACACAGTAAATGGGAGCCCAAGGGCCAGTAGTAGTTGTGAAAGAATGGAAATGAGCATCACAAAAGGAAAAGAAAGGTTTCCCTGCCACTACTGTAAGATATTATAAAAGTCTCCCCACCCTTAGGAACGCTCAAGAGAAGCTTTGTTTTTTGCAAGGTACCTTTCAGCCCCACAAAATGCCTAGAAAGCATGGACTCAAGATAAAGAAGTGTTACAGTTGTGCTATATTTTGCCTTTGCAACCTTTTGGTGCCCATAAATGCACATACTCACCAGCTAAAGCTGTATCATTGTATTGGGTTTGCGTGGCACGGTTTTGCTAGTGGAGGAGCTACAGAAGCGATTTCTGTGAGAAGATGCTAAATGCTTCTTCCTCTGTGCTCAACAGAGCCAGTGCCAGCTGGCTGTAGGATGGAGCCTCAACTGGCCAAGGCTGAGCCCATCAGCAACAGTGGTAGAGCCTCAGGGATAATGTATCTAGGAAGGAAGGGAGATGGGGGAGTGTAACAACTGGGCAAGGCAATTGCAGACAGAGGGAGTGAGGGTATGTGAGAGAACAGCCCTGAAGACATTAAGGCCCGTGAAGAAGGGGCAGAAAATGTTCCAGGCACCAGAGCAGATGTTTCTCTGCAGCCCAGAGTAAAGACCATGGTGAGGCAGCTGTACCCCTGCAGCACATGGGGTCTGCAGCAGAGCAGGGATCACGGATCACCTGCAGTCCAGTGGAGCACCCCCACTGGAGCAGATGGACGAGGAAGCTGTGACCCCTCAGGGAGCCCAGAGGGCAGCAAGTTTGCTGGCAGGATTTGCAACCCCATGGGCAGCCCATGCTGGAGTAATTCATGAAGAACTGCAGCCTGAGGTAAGGGCCTACATTGAAGAAGTTCAGAGAAGACTGTCTCCCATGGGAGACACTCTGTGCTGGAGCAGGCAAAGAGAGTGAGGAGTTCTTCCCCTGAGAAGGAAGGTGCAGCAGAAACATGTGATGAACTGATCACAGCCACCATTCCCTGTCCCCCTGCACCACTGGGGAGATGTGGAGGATGTAGAGAATTTGTGAGTAAAGCTGAGCCTGGGAAAAAGGGAGGGGTGGGGGGAAGGAGTTCTAAGATTTTTATTGTTTTATTTCTCATTGCACTACCCTGATGTGATTGCTAGTAAATTAACCTTATTTCCCCATGTCTGTTCTGCCCATGACAGTAATTGATGAATGATCTCTCCCTGTCCTTATTCTAACCCCTGAGCTTTTCATTATATTTTTTCTCCCCTATCCAGCTAACGAGGGGGATAGACCTTCTGACAGAATAGCTTTGGTGGGTACCTGGCATCCAGCCATGATCAACCCACCACCACCCCACTGCAAACAGCAGTTCCACAAATGTGGAGACACACAAAGCACACAAGCTACACAGAACAGCTGAGCTGTACAAGGAATCAGCAGTTAAAATAACTCCTTTTCTATCTGTTCCAAATACTGTTTCTCCTCCAGCACCTTGTGGAAGTTTGGCAGCTTTGCAGTAGCTAAAGGAAAACTAGAAGATAAAAGGCAGCATAGGCATTCTGTTAAGAGTCTCTTATAAAATTCTCATTAATCATCCAGCAATTCTGCATTTAAAAGTCATCCAGCAAAATGTGTGCTGGTTTTTTTTTGTCTCAAGATGAAAGGCAGAGAATAGTAATACTCTTTCTTCTTTCCAGAAAGGAAATAGGGGGAGGGTTGGCATAGAGGCATGCAAGAGAACAGTGGCTGGTGGAATATGTGACAGTGTCCTCCACGGAAGTTGAAAGAGGTAATTTTCCTGTTAGCTGTCAAAGAGACTAACCAGACCAGCAGGGTATTGGTAAACACACATCTAAAGAGGGCAAGGTCTTGCATTAACTGGTGACACTGTTTTGCTTGCATGGCAGTTTCAAGGCTCGCTTAATTAAAGGAAAACATATTCCAATTAATATACAGCAATGGTAACAACATCCTGATGTACAATGCACTTTCTGCCCAGACAAGATACAGTTTTGCACAACCAGTTCCCACTTCAGGCTGTCCTGTAGGCATGTCCCTTACCCTCATTTTTGCAGCTATGCACGATTACCATTCTCCATCAGCTTGGTCTTACATGACTTTAGAACCTGATCAGCATGAACACAGCAACTGTGTCTGGCTTGTAGATTCACTGCAAGGTGGAGGGTGCAACACAATTGGATGGATGGAAATCAATAGGGGATAGCACCAGGAGTCTGTGTATGAATCAGCCTGACAGACATTCAGGAATTTAAGGAGTATAAAGGATTAAAACTGGCGGCTGCTCTTGGGCACTTGAGAAGAGGAAACCTGAATATCTACAGACCCTTGAAGGAGGTGAAATATCCTTACTGAGGTTAGCTATGACCTGCTTAGGTCTTTGGAAAATTTTCCTCTGCCTGCATGTGACACTGCATAGTGTGAAGTGAGCTGGTAGCATCAGAGGCAACATGCTGGGACAAGGCAGCCATCCATTATTCCATTACCTGTCACATGTAGTTGTCCTGCCAGTCCCACCTGTATTTTCAAGACCACTTCCCCACTCCTTCCTTGCCTCTGCTGCTTCTCCAGGACCTCGGCTCTTGTTTGCTTTCCTTCTCTACAATTTGGTGTTCTCATGTAATTACATATGTTTTTCCTCCTACCATAAAAGATATTGCCACTTCCAGCACTGAAAATGTCTGAGGAGCTGGAGGCAATAAACAGCAGAGTGCAAAGGTCCCCTTTTCTTGGACTGACAGATCAGAAATTTGATCTGAAGTGAGTTTCTGCCAGGTTTACAAGCAAGGCAATCAGCCCAAGAACAATAATTGTTTTAGATGTGTATCTGCAAAGAACAACAATCCTAAATAAGGAATTACACCTCTGACAGAGTGTACAAGCCCAGTACTCTATAGCAGCGAGTTCATTGAGATTCAAGTTGTATTAGGCCTAGTTTCCCCAGTTTAACTTTATTCCAGACTTTTGCTACTGCAGATAAATTTCTTCTTCTCAAACAGTGATGACTTTCCCAAGAGCAGACTTAAGATCTCATGGAAAGCCATAAGCACACTTTCAAAATCTAGACCTTACCAAGCTTATCCTGCCAACATATGCTCACACAGCTACCTTTTGTAAAAAGTGAACTTAATGGTGCTGTCTGAATCTTAGGGGTGTATTTTCAGCAATACACTTCCATGATTTCTCCAGCTCCTGGCAACAGGTAGTCAAGACCACAGGACAATAACAACTGAAATCCTGAATGTGATTTGGTCCTTGCAATATGTGGCCTTGAAAGTGTACACTCACACACGTCTGTGTGTCCCAGGGCATATCCAACATCTTGCAGCTGTTCTTCTGAGGGCTCTTCAGAGGGACCTGCACAGTCTGGATAGATGGGCTGAGTCCAACAATTTGAAGTTTAACGAGTCCAAGTGCCGAGCCCTGCACTTTGGTCTCAACAACCCCCTGCAGCATTATAGGCTGGGGATGGTGTGGCTGGACAGGGCCCAGGCAGAAAGGGACCTGGGGGTGCTGGTCCACAGCCGGCTGGACATGAGCCAGCAGTGTGACCTGGGGGCCAAGAAGGCCAAGGCACCCTGGCCTGTGTCAGGAATAGTGTGGCCAGCAGGAGCAGGGAGGTCATTCTGCCCCTGTACTGGCACTGGTGAGGCCACACCTTGAGTGCTGTGTCCAGCTCTGGGCCCCTCAGTTTAGGAGGGATGCTGAGATGCTTGAATGCGTCTAGCAGAGGGCAACAAGACTGGTGAATTGTCTGGGACACAAGCCCTATGAGGTAACTGGGATTGTTAAGCCTGGAAAAAAAGGAGGCTCAGGGAAGACCTTGCCTCTCTCTACAACTGCCTGAAAGGTGTTTGTAGCCAGATGGGGGTCAGTCTCTTCTCCCCAGCAACAACTGACAGAATGAGAGGACACAGTCTTAAGCTGCGCCCGGAAAAGATTAGACATTAGAAAAAGATTGATCACTGAAAGAGTGATTGGGCACTGGAATCATCTGCCCAGGGAGGTGGTGAAACCACCATCCCTGGAGGTATTTAAAGAAAGACTGGACTTGGCATTCAGTGGCATGGTTTAGTTGATGAGGAGGTGTCAGGTCATAGGTAGGACTTGATGATCTCAAGTCCTTCCTGGTCTTTTCTAATCTAGTTCATTCTGTGATTGTGTGATTCTTGATTCTGGGTATGTTCAAGCCTATACCAAAAAAGGTACTCCTTAGTTAATAGCACATCACACAAGGAGCTGTGTTCAAATCCTGTTTGCCTGGAGATACATAAATGTGCAACCTGCCCTGTCCAAAGAGTGTATTTTCACAACACAGGATCATGAATGTTGGAAAGAACCTCCCTGATCAAGTCCAACCTTTGACTGAACAGCATGATGTCAACTAAATTCTAGTTCTAAGCACCACAGCCAGTTGTTTCTTGAACACTTTCAGGGATGGTGATTTCTCTGCTTTGCTGGGTGTTGTAGTGTGTTTTTATACTTTGTAATACTTTGAAGTAGTTTTGTTTTGTATCCCCATATTTTTCCCAAATGGTTTATCTCAGACTGTACCCCCTCCCTTTACCTGTGTTATCCCTCTCCCTGGATGAGATCATCCGCAAACCCCCACCCTGGCTCTCTGTCAATCACTCAGCATCCCATCCCCTCCATCTAGAAGCTTTGGCCCAGGTCGTCGAATGATTAGCCAGAGGCCAGGGGTCAGCCCTCCAAGCCTTGCCCCATACGCTGTCCTAAATGTCTATCCCCAGCACCCATCCCTTAGGGTCACTTTCTGGTTAGTAAAATGTTATCTATTTTCAGTTTCCACCTCCCTTTAAATGTAACCTTGGCACATCTCCCGGTGCTCTTGGCAGGAGGCCCCTGAGGTGCAGGAGCTCCTTCGGGACTCCTGGAATAAAACCTTGGATTAACCCCTGCTAAGAGTCGACCCTTTGTCTTCCACCGATGTCTCTGGTGTCTCTCCTGCTGCAAGGGCGACCAGCCTGGGTGCCCTTAGTCCCCTCAGGGCACAGAGAGTGTCTCCCCGCTGTCAGCCATGTCGGGGCTGCCCCTCCGTGTCTGCCGGCTCGGGACTGGCCCAGGGCTCCTGAGAGGCTCCCAGAGGAACTGAGACATTGGGCAGCACACTCCAATGCTTAGCCACCCTTCCAGTGATGACATTCAGTGATGCTTCTGACATCCAACCTGCACCTCTCCTGGTGCAGCTTGAGGCCATTTCCTCTTGTCCCATCACTGGGAGAAGAGACTGACCCCTACGTGGCTACAGCCTCTTTTCAGGTAGCTGCAGGGAATGATAATTCTCCCTTTTCTCCAGGCTAAACAATCCCAGCTCTTTCAGCTATTCCTCAAATAACTGACATCATGACTTAGCAACTTCTGGCTGCGTACCTTCATGCAGTAGGTTTAAATTGTGAGTGATATAGGAAGACAGTGTTCCAACCAGTGAGAAAGTGAACATATAAATATATGTATATATGTATATATGTTCACCATGTCTAGTCTCCCTCCTTCTTGCTATGCAATGTCCTCATTTCCCCAGTCATCCCTTTCCTTCTGAAGGAAAGGGCTCACCTGATTGCAAGGAGAGCAAGAATGGTCTTGCAAGGGTAGAAAAAGAACAGCATTTCTGACTCCACACGAGCACTACAACTTCCTTGGAGACTTCATGGCATCTCTTACCAACTGATCTCAGCACTCGGTATGCAAGTGTGCTGGATTTCACAAATAATAATCTCAATTGCCTACCTATCCTTATGCATCAGAGGCAGTTTGACTGTAAGACATCCAAAGGAGAGATAAGTTCCCCTCATTTTCCTCTCTCCTACCAGTGTGTTACAGCTATTATAACGGTCATCTCTCTGCTGTGTACAAATACACAAATTTTCAAACTTTTGAAGTCAACAGCCCCAAGGAATTCTCCTGGCCTGCAGATTTCCCATCCTCACCACATGTGCTTCAAAAAGAGCTGCCTTGAACTTGTTTTGAACATTCACTCCACATATTTGCAATGGAAAGATATGTTGCAGATATGCATAACATACATTATACATAATAGCTTTATCTGTACATAGATAGATAGATAGATAGATAGATAGATAGATAGATAGATGGATATGTATATTAGCATTATATAGAATTATATAGATAAATATACATTTTTCAGTATCCCCTTGCCCTTGCACTGAAAGCTGATGGTCCTTTTCTGGCAAGCCTCTGGTTATATTTTTTTCTCATCTAAATTTTGTCTTCGTAGCTGAAATCTGCATCAATCTCCAAAGATTAATAAAACAAAGAGGCACTAGTGGAGGCTGCTGGAGGACATTTTTCTTTTAAATTCTGATAAACTTAAGTGCTGGTCATTAATTTTTGTGTCCCAGAGGAGTGCCTGGAGCCTCCAGAATAATTTCATTCCAACAACTTGCATAAAATTTTGCAGTGCACTTTGAATCCAAGCCAGGTTGTCAGGACTGTTATTTATTGCAACTAGTAAAAATGATTCTCAGCTGCTGTAATCTGGAGACATTTGAATGACTTTGGTGGAGCAGTGCTCATTTGGCTTGGCAGCCCAGCGAATACCCTGCAATGAGAACTAACAACGCTGACATATCAGCTACCGTCACAGCAGTTACCACTGGATTTTTAATTACTCAGGGGACGAAGGGCAAAAAGGAGAAGGCAGCGTTCTTACAAAGGCACTGTGAGTTAACTGCCTGGCTCAAGGCTCCAACATTGTAAATCTCCACTTTCAAACACTTTTATGCTTACATACTCCTGGTTTTTTTTTTTTTTTCCTAGTTTTTCCTGTAGGCAATTGAGCAATCCATGGCCACCTGTACTGGTTAAACCCATCTTCCTTCACTATGGGGAGCTAAGGCCCTCCTTGGGTCTTGGCAAACAAGACTTAAAGCAAAGCCAAGAGATAATAACCCAAGAAAGAAGGCACAGTCAATGAAGGGGAAAAGGGCATGGTAAGGTGGTGACACTGAGAAGCCCCATCAGTCACCACTGTTAAGAATGGTCAGTGGTTTGAGGCTAGGAAGAAACCTGCAGGGGCAGGCTATCATGTCCTGCTCTGTGAATGCTTCAGGCCACCTTAGACTGTCATCTGACATGAGAATTCATGAAAATTCAATCTCTTCATGAAGAAGGTATCTGCTTCACTATAAAACTGCCAAAAGGAAGCAGAAACCTCTGAAAAGTGTTGAAAATCTGTCCAGGTTCTTCCCAAGGCAATTAATTCTTCATTTCAGCCACTGTCTGCTTGTAGAAGCAGAACTTAATATTCGTGCTGTGCCTGGAGAAACACGAGCTAAGAGTTGACCTAAGATACAACCTTCATCTCCTTGCTTCATGGAGCATTTGCTTTTAGGATTGATTGTTAGCTGGCTGGCTGATCCTCAGAGCTACCAGTCAACCTACATCTGAGCTGCATGAGCACAGGAGATCGAACTTGTCTTCTTCCTGTGTGTGCTTAACTCCTGGTCTAAGTGAAGAAAAGCTGACAGCTGTGTCTTTCTAGCTGATATGGACTCGGTGGCTGACTCCATTATTTTTCCGTAATGATCTCTCCTCACATTAAACCTTTCTAGCTGACATAGTTAGACAATGATGTCATTCTTCCCCTCAAATAAACAGAGTTCCAAGCTCTTAAAATCAAAGGTAATATCTCCTACAATTCCCCCTGTACTAGATCCCAATGTCTTTGCAGACTGTGTATTTGTGCCCCCTGCTATTTTTGCTTGATTTTTAATATGTTGCCTTTGATTTTATGTACCCCTATTTATCCTGGCCACCTGATCAACGTGTTAAATAATCACACAGAATGTGCTCGTTGGAAGAGACCCACAAGGATCACCAAGTTCAGGTCCTTGCCCTGCACAGCACCATCTTCAAGAAGCACACCATGTGCCTGAATGTATTGTCCAAACACTTGACCTCTGTCAGGGTTGGTGCTGTGACCACTTCCCGGAGGAGCCTGTTCCAGTGCCCAATCACCCTCTGGGGGAAGAATCTTTTCCAAATACTTAATCTAAACCTTCCTGGACACAAGTTCTGGCCATTCCTTCAGGTCCTGTCACTGGTCATCGCAGAGAAGAGATCAGTGTCTGCCCCTCCTCTCCCACTCATGAGGAAGCTGATGACTGCAATGAGGTCTTCCCTCAGTCTCCTCTCCTCCAGGCAGAACAGATCAAGGGACCTCAGCTGTTCCTCATATGGCTTCCCCTCAGGACCCCTCTCTTGCCCTGAAGACCCTTCACCATCTTGGTTGCCTTCCTTTGGACACTCTTTAAGATGTTAATATCTTTCTTACATTGAGGAGCCCAAAATTTCATACACCATTCAAGGTGAGACCACAACAGTGCAGAGCACTGGAAAACCTGAGGTGACACACCCCTGCAGAAAGTCAGACCTGTTAATATAACAAACTTTTTTGTGCTCTGTGGTTTCTGACACCAAGTTTCTTTTCAGTGGCTGTAAGTTATGGCATTCAATTTATTGGCCATTTATTGCTCTTGAGGTCTCTGCAGCCATTATGGACAAAAGCTTAACTGGGGTAGTAGCTCAGTGTGGTTCCATTGTCTTCAGTTAAGCAACACAGATTTCTGCCTACTGAAATTCTGGTCCTGCATCTTTTGCTCTTTTTCTTTTGCCTTCTCATCAGAATCTCTGTAAGAATGAAGGAGGATGAGATTTCAAACCTGCTGAAGTGCACAGGGTGATGAGGTCTCACCAATACTAATGGTAGAAAGACAGCAAAATGTCTTATTTGTTTTGCAGATTTAAACTTTAATGTTTAGCATGTTAAATGGATTCATTCTCACAGTGCAGTGTTACAGAGTTACAGTGTTACAGAGATCCAAGACCATCTGAAGTCAAGATAGTTTTGAACTGATCAGGCAAGCTCATGACTATCACGATAAGCTCACCCCAGCTTAATGACTTCGGCAGGGCTTTATGCAGCACCTACAGAACTGCCTGGCTTCTCACTTGCTCTCTCTTTACTATGAGTCTGACATGCTGGGTGCTATAGACCTGACTCAGCAGCTGTCAAGTGTTTAAATCTCTTTCCCTTTTTTTAAAGTTTAAAAAAACCCAAAAAATTGATTGTAGCTCATGTTTCCACCTTTTATTTCACTCTTTGGTCAATACCACTCTTACTGGAAGAGCACATTGCAGAGCCTGCATTTCTCTTCTGGTGTTATTTTTATACACCACTTTTGATCTCAGGCAATCTTTTCATCCTTGCTTCACAGATGTTTAGTAATATTTTAACTGCATGTACATCAGTGAATATGTCCCCACTCTGTGCTTAAGCACATGCTGTCCCTGTGGAAAGAGGGGAGAGTAGTGAGGGTGGAGAGAACACAGGTCATGGCAACAATCAGGATTTGAGGTGAATCTCACACATGCATTGGAAGAATCATAGGCAGTTGAGGAGAAACACAAAAAACTAAAGCATAAAACCATGAGGCTCACAGAGCTTCAGATGGGTAACAAGTAAATGAACTCCCAAAATCCTTCCAGCTGAGGTTTACCTCTGCTGGCTGAACAGGTGCTGACAGAGTGGACCCAGAGACTCCTGTACCAGCTTGTGCCTGTGATTACACATGAGATTTTGTCCCATGTGCTTCCTTGTTACTACATGAGTTCAGAACTATCCAGCTTCTTTCCATATCCTTAGGATTTAAGCAGGCAAATAATAAGAAGGGAAATAAAATGACAGACCCAGAAAAATGTGAAAAATGGGCTCAGAAATACCTACTGTCACACTAATATATTTCTAGTAGAGAAAAATTATCCATTCTTCATCAGACTCAAGAGCACTCAGACCTCTGCTGGCGTCTCCTCTGTACTGGGCAATGGTGACATTAACCCAAAAGAGAGAGAAGTGTTCCTTTAAAGAGCCACAGTCAGGTTTACTACTCATATGAAGCAAAACAGATGACACTGCTGTTGGGCTCCAAAAGAAATGCACTGCTTCCTGGGGCATCTCCAAGCAGCACAACTGCCAGGCGGGTGAGCCTGCCAAACACAGGCATAAAATGTGCCACCTGTGGCTGGAAGTGTGGATGCGATGTGGTTGGATGTGCACTGGGAGGGGGGACAATGGACCTCTCTACTTCCACTCCAGCAGTCTTAGGAAGGGGCAGCAACTCATTCCTCCCTCATACCCAGTGCTGGCAGGGGGATGCAAAATGCCTTAGTGACATCAGGCAACCAGCCAGCCTGCAGAGGGGTTGTTCATCTTGTGAAGCTTGGCTCAGCTTTGAGCAGCAAGAAGAAACAGTGTCACCATTTCCCAGAAGTTTAGCTGACGATAGTGGTGATTGCAAACGCTAAGAAAGTGCTTCTTGTCACATTTTGCTAACAAAGCAGGGGTCAGGTCCTTTCTGCCTGTTGAAGATATAAATATCTTAATTTGATCTTTGAAAAAGAAAAAGAAGAAAATCTAAAAGCCTGGGAGGTATTTTATTATTTCTTTGTTATTTTTAGTATTAAAAGTATAGCTCAAGTAGTGCTGGCACCAGGATGCATAATCCACTTACCAGGGCAGAAAGGGCTCTGAAGCTGCACCACAAATGCATCATTTGATAACAGTAATGAAAAAGACACCAATCTATATCTGCAAATAGCATTAGAGCTGACTTGGTTTGAGGACCAAAGGAAGCTGATGCTGAATTTATGAGGCTGACATCTCAAACATTTGAGACCAGAGCTTTCTTTCCTCCTCTCTTTTGTTTCATCCTCCCTTACTTTTTTATTTTTAATAACTTGACCCTCTTTTTGGGTCAGCTTTTAGCCCCATAATGAAAGCAATTTCGTCAGGAAAGGTCATAGAGAGAAGTGGGCCTGCCTTGTCCCAGGGGCTGAGTGGCACCAGCCAGCGTGTGCTCATGCACCCTGCCCTGCAGGCCTTGCTCCAGCGCTGCATGGTGCACGTGCTTTGGGATGCCCACACCACATCAATCCACGCCTGCAGTGCAGTGGAGGGCTAGGAAAGCTACAGAGCCCCATGGGAGACACCCCATCCAGCTAGGGACCAGACAGGATCTTGTCGAATATGGGTGTCTCTCTCCGTCCCATCTGACGCTGTCCATCACACAGCTCCTTGAAGGAGCCTCCTAAAGGAGGAGTGAACTGTTGGAGAAAATATATGGGATCAAGTGTGAGCAGACATGGTTAAGAGAGAAAAAAAATACACTACTGCTGCTGCACAGTAGTTCTTTCAGCTAATACCATGTGTCCAGCTGTGGCAGCAGGAAAAGCTGCATCAGCAAAAGGCACAAGGCAATTCCCTTACACGAGTTTCTCCAGCTCTTTGTGACACAGTCTGCTCCCACAACTTCCTATGCCTACAAGTTCCAAGAATTCCCTACCCCTCTGTATACTCCTCTGTGCAGAAGCAGTTTCTTTCTTTTTTGTTTTTAACCACCCCCTTGGATCCAGTGCTGTAGGATTTGATGAGCTATGGTTCCACTTTAAGCTTGGGCTCCTATTTACTGATTTTGGATATGCCAGTCTGATATCCTTCAGTTCAGTCCCAGACTAATAGCTCCTGCCTTTTTAGTGTCCTTTGAAAGTTTTTTCATCTCCACAGACAT
Source organism: Melozone crissalis (assembly GCF_028551555.1). Lineage (NCBI taxonomy): Eukaryota > Metazoa > Chordata > Aves > Passeriformes > Passerellidae > Melozone > Melozone crissalis. The sequence continues at coordinate 29,641,969 of NW_026535783.1, read as the reverse complement.
TTTAATTGCTCTTTTCTTTCCATTCTCTGTATCCAGCATGCTTTCTTGGAGACAAGACACAAGACCTGCATTTTCTGCACAAAATGCATTAAATTATCTCATTTACATCATTTTCCAGCATATTGATGGACATGCTGAATAAACTGGTGCCAGCAGTTTTTTTCTGGAGGATGATCTACAAAGACTCATCAGGCAAATGGGGCAGCATACAGCTTTAAAAAACCATGCCTTTTCTTCTCAATGCACAGTGTTTACCCATGTGCTCTGTAATTTTATTCTTGACTGTAGACTTTTAGCAGCCTCTCAGGAGTGTAAGTCAGTCACTGTTTGGTAGTTCCAGCAGCCACCTGACAGCCTTGCTGTTTGCAATGACAGTTCATGCACCTCAGGCAGCAGATCAAGGGGTTCACACCAGAACTCCCACTCAGTTCTCCAGTTAATGCCATCTCGTCATAGGAACTTGTTAACATCTTATTAACCATGGAACCAAACACTTTTCAGGCTTTTAGGCTCCTGGCGTTGATGCAGACTGGCACTTATAAAATTTGCCCTTGGTCCATCTCCTGGCACATTCCAAGCAGCTGGAAGTGAAGGTGACCCATTTTTCAGTGTGACTGTGGTCTCTGTTTCTCTACTGACACTTCAGCACACCAAGAGTTAGTCAAATCCCCTTTGCAGGCTGTGTCAGTCAAACAAAGTGCTTGCTCCCAGCTCAGAGATGATGTACTCATCTACAAGTTTTCTCATTTCCTGTGCCAGCAGAAAACTTCCATTATGATGGGCAACAGCCAATCCTTTCTGCATGGGTTCTTCTTCTCCAGAAAGGTGTCCTGGATTCTTACTATCTACTTCTTATAATATCACCCATCAAAATTTGAAGGTCTGAATTTCTCTGCTGGCTCCTCAGCCTCACACAAGACAGGATTTCAAACAGTGCTGACAGAGAGGTCACAGCCCGCAGTCTCCAGCTTCAGCACTAAAGTAGTAAATTTCTCCTCCCAATGCAGAAGTAGCCTAGAGAAACTATGCTTCGCAGGTGAGGCCCACTGCAGTGCTGCAAAGGAGTCTGCCTTATGATCAGTGGGTGTTAGGAGTGGCCCAGGCACCCAGGAACCTCCTGATTATTATTGATCTGACCCTGGCAATGGAGGTCTGGCCTCAAAGATAATCTTTCCATTCCGTGCTTTGCATGTCCAAGCAGATTTCTTCAAGCATGCTGTAAGACATGGTGTCTGACATCCTTGTGACAGCAACTTGAAGGCACTTGGAGATTTTAACACTATGTGAAGGCTCCAATCAAAATGACGACTGGCCTCTTTAGCTCCATAGCTCTTAACATCATGGATCATTTTAACAGGATTTCTAACAAACCTTAGGAGAACACTGTGATCTGAATGGGGTCAGACAGTGGAGCAGGGCCTAGCTCAGTGTGTCTGTTTTAAAGAACACAGGGTGCTGGCAGTACCCTCAAGGCTCTTGAAAAATATAGGGACTGAGTGGTGTTAGTTTTTAAAGAAACACACCTAAATATCTAGCCTGTCACTTGCGCTTATTTCTGTGAGTTCTTCCTTATACTCTCACAACAAACTACAGGAGGAAATTGCATCTCCAGAAAGTTGGCTGAGCTGCACATGCTGTACAGCATAGCTAAGGAACCCCAGGGGTTATGGAGGAAAAGTCATTCAGCAGGTTAGAGCTGTAGGGACAGCCAGGAGAGCTGGCAGAAGAAGGGGCAGCTGTAGATAAATAGTAAAAAAGACTACTCCCAGAAAAGCAAGGCAACTGCATCAATATTTCTGATCTGCTTAGGAAACTGATCTGCTTTGTCGTGGGACTTTGTAAAGTACTGGCACAGGAAAGGAGTACAGACTTCTCTGATTAATATAGTCTAAAGCTGGGTAGCTTTATTTCTGCTGATTTGGGTTTTTTTTCCAGTTTGTTGATGGAAAGCTTCCTTGATCCTTTTCTTTTACTAAATTTAAGCCAGGTTTTCATGCTAAGCAGCTGCTGACTCTTACATGGAGGAGGGCTGCCTGTGGTTCTACACGGTCTTGCACAAGGCACAAGCTGACCTAACACTGACTGTGGAATTACAGAGCTACAAGCTTGAAGTCGTCAGAGAGGTAGAGGAGAGTGGAGCTCCTAAAAGGAATAGCTAGACAAATGCAAATCAGCTAGAAAAAAACAGCAGCATTTACTTGCAAGTCTTAAGGTGTTATTGTTGAGAAAGAAGTAATCTGGTACTTTATTGGTTTTGCTAAAAACATATGTCGATACACCCTGGAAAAGGAATAATTGGTCTCTACAGTACCTGCTTTGCAGAAGTTTACTCAGTTACTCTAAGGTGTCAAGAGCTCCAGCTGGTGTCCATCACTCTCTTGGGAAGAGCCCAACAATGGTGTCCACTCATCTGTGCTTGTAAAAAGGAGGCAGAGACCCAGACAGAGCTCACTAAAAAACACATAGCTCTCCAAGCATCAGGCTATAGGGAATGCCTAAGCTTTCCACTGGATTGTAGCAGAGATAGCAGTTGTCTCAGATGTGATCAGGTGGATAACCTGCTCAGACTGGTAGCAGAGCTGCAGGATGAAGTAGAAAGGTCAAGGAGTATTAGAGCACCAGAAAGTGTGATAGACCGCTGGAACCAAGCTCTGGCCTCCATGAGACAGGAGCAGCCACCAGAAATAATGCAAGATCAAGGGAATCCTCTGTCCATCCTCCAGCAAGGAGGTAATAGTTGTAAAGAAAGGAGCAAATGGAGTATAGTCCATGCTTGGGGTACAAGAAAAATCGTTCTTTGCCTACCTCACTCCCACAATGAGGTGCGTCTGCACAAAAATTATGAGCCTTTGTACATGGAAGACCAGCCAAAGGATGAGGAGCATGAAAGCCTGGTAACACCAGAGGCGTCACCACAATTAGAAATGTGTACTTCCTTGTACTACAACAACTTCCAAGAGGAATAAAACAAGGGTTATAGTTGTAGGTGATTCTTTTCCCAGGGGAACAGAGGATCCAATATGCTGACTGGGCCCAACCCCTAGAGAGTACCTGATGACTCTCTAGGACCTGGGTTAAGGACATCAGCAGGAAACTTCCAAGCCTGGTGAGGCGCCCAGACTACTACTGGAGCAGGGCATCTCACCTCCCACAGGAGCTTATCTGTTGTTTGTTTACTGGTCAGATAACTCAAACAGGACAAGCTGTCTTGTAGTGAGTTATTTTGGTGCTGTGGGGTTAACAATGGTCTGGCATCTCCCAGCTGCTGGTAAACATCATATTGCTAAAGTGAGATCTGGAAAGATAAGCTGGATTTCCAACTAATAGACACCTCCCTTTATGATTATAAAAGTGGCACCAAACTTTCACAAAGAAGAAATCTTCTACACATTTCCCTGGAAATGTGTGGAATTTCTCCCATGAGTAGGGATGCTTACTTCCCAGTTACTCCCCAGGGGTTCAGGGAAGGGAATCTGTGTACATTATTGTTGTTACAGTGTTAAACTACATTTTACTCCTAATTAATACTATTTCTTTTGCTGGCTTTAATATAGGTACCTTGATAGAGTGCACTGTTTTATGTTATGCTGTAGTCTACTAATAGTTCTTTTTAGTTTTGTATTTTGTAGTAAGTCTGATTAAGTCCTTTTATCTGTTATCTCTCATCTATTTAATAAATAATTCATTTTTTAAATAGACATGATATGCCAGTCTTAAAACTTGTGGGCCAGAGTAATTTCTTGCATTTAAACTCCTGCCAAAATCTGAGACTAAGACAAGGCTTGTCTGAAGCTTACACTTTCCCATGACAACTACTCAATACTGATCTTCGTCACTGGGGCTGATGAAGTGGCAACATAGAGTTTGAAGAAAGTCAAAAAGATCTTTGGGATCTTGGGACATTTAGAAATTTGAGACACGTTATATTCTCCTCTATACTTACAGCTGAAGGTAGCAGCACTGGCTGAGTCTGTTAATACTTGGCTCTGTGGCTGGTGTCACTGCTAAAATTTTGGTGGTGTTGACAATCAAAGGCCTATGCAGCACTAGGCATGCTGTCATCAGACGGGTCTCACCCCCCACACTTTCTCACTGAGGAGTCTTTGCTCAGGAACTAATAGGGCTGATTTGTCCCTGGTGAGCTGTGAGATGAGAAAGGTTAGAGGGACAGGGTGCTAAAGAGAGGGGCAAGAAATCCAGCAGGGATGGCAAGAGACTGGGATGGGAGGGAACAGCTGATTAAATTAAAAGGAAAGAAGGCAATCTACAGAGAAGAGCCACAAAACAAGAATCTTGGATAAGTACAGAGATGACATTTGATTTTATAGGGATGAAGTGAGGAGAGCCAAGGCAAAGCTGGAACTGAACCTGGCAAGGGATGCAAAAAATAACAGGAAGGGCTTCTACAAGTATATTAACCAGAAAAGGAAGGTCAAAAAAGGTATACCCTCCCTGATGAATAATGCCAGAAAATTGATAATAAGGGGTGAAGAGAAGGCTGAGGTACTCAGTAATTTATTTGCTCAGTCTTCAATGGCAACCTCTCTTCCTACACTTCGTAAGTGGATGAACTGCAAGAGGGGAACTGGGGAAGTCAAGTGCTTCCCACTGTGAGTAAAGATCAGGCTTGTGACTACCTGAGGAATCTGAAAGTACATAAGTCTGTGGGACTCAACAAGGTGCATCCCAGAGTCCTGAGGGAATTGGCTGATGCATCCCAGAGTCCTGAGGGAATTGGCTGATGTTGTCAAGCCACTTTCCATGGTTTTTGTAAGGTCCTGGCAGTCAGGGGAAGTCCCCAGTGACTGGAAAAGGGAAAACATTGTACCCATCTTTTAAAAGGGTAGAAAGGAAAACCCTGGCAAACAGGGACGTCTCAGCCTCACCTCTGTGCCTGGGAAAATCATGGAGCAGATCCTCCTAGAAGATGTGCTGCGGCACATGGAGAACAGAGAGATGATTCAAGACAGCCAGCACAGCTTCACCAAGGGCAAGTCCTTCCTGACCAACCCAGTGGCCTTGAATGATGGAGTGACCATGTTAGTGAACAAGGGAAGAGTTGAGATGTCATTTATCTGAACTTCTGTAAAGACTTAGACACTGCCCCCCACAACTCTAAAGAGCAGAGTGGTAGATTTGATGTGTGGACTGTTCAGTGGATGAGAAATTGGTTGGATGGTCACATCCAGAGGAAGGTAGTCAATGGCTACCTGATGGACATCGATGACAAGTGGCCCCTCAGGGGTAAATATGGGGACCAGTGCTATTCAGTATCTTCATTAATGACATAGAAAAAGGGATAAAGTGCAGTCTAAGCAAATTTGCAGATGACACCAAGCTGAGTGCTGTGGTTGACACACATGAAGGATGGAATGCCATACAGAGAGACCTGGACTAGATAGGAAAAGGGACCCATGGGAACCTCATGACTTTTAACAAGTGTAAGGTGCCGCACCTTGTAAGGTTGCCTACATGGCAACCCCTGGTACCAACACAGGCTGGGGATGAGCAGAAGGAGAGCAGCTCGGTGAGAAGGACTTGGGGGAGTTGTGGGTGAGAAGCTGGACATGGCCCAGCCATGGGCACTTGAGGGCAGCGAGGGAAGACAAGCAATCAATCAATATGATTAGTAAAGCAAGTTTCGGTTTATTTTGAGTACACCAGTACTTTTATATTGTTTTCCAGTAATTATGCATACTTGTCGTTAGTTTATTGGTTTAATTGCTCATACATGTCATGAGTTTATTGGTTTAAAGCAAGAGATTACATTTACATATTCCTCCTACTTTGTGGTTATGCATACTTTATGGTTTCTATTCTTGTCGCTGTCCTTGCCCTTTTGGCCTTGTCAGCAGGCAGGATACGGCATCCTCCTATCATGGCGTGTGGCCTGGTTATGCTAAGTACGGCTCACTTATGCTAAGCTGGTTAGTTAACATGTATGCTAAGTTAACATAGGGTTTACTTGTACATTTCCACAGACCCATGGTCCTTTTTTCTCCAGCCATTCTTCCACAGGCATTCCCAGCCCAGAGAGCCAAACGTGTCCTGGGCTGCATCCAGAGCAGCGTGGGCAGCAGGGGAGGGAGGGGATTCTGCCCCTCTGCTCTGCTCTGCTCTGGGGAGAGCCCACCTGGAACCTGCATCCAGCTCTGGGCTCCCAGCACAGGAAGGACATGGACCTGTTGGAGTGAGTCCAGAGGAAACCACAAAAATGATTAGGTGAATGGAGCACCTCTGCTATGAGGAAAGGCTGAGAGACTTGGAAAAGAAAATGCTTAGGGGTAAACTAATTATGGCCTTCCAGTATCTGAAGGGAGCCTACAAGAAAGATGGAGAAAGACATTTTACCAGGGCATATTGTGACAGGGCAATGGGAAATGGCTTCAAATTGAGAGTACATTTAGATTAGAGATTGGGAAGAAATTCTTCAGTTACAGACTGAAACAGGTTGACCACGGAAGTTGTGGATGCCTCATCCTGGAAGTGTCTCAAGGTCAGGTTGGATGGGGCTGTGAGCAACCTGGTCTAGTGAAAGGTGTTTTGCCCAGTGCAGGGGGGTTGCAACTAGAGAGTCTTTAAGGCTATTCCCAGTCCAAGACACTCTATGATTCTCTGTATGATCCTTCTCTTTCTTTCCTTCTTTCTTTCTTTCTTTCTTTCTTTCTTTCTTTCTTTCTTTCTTTCTTTCTTTCAATAAACTCATATTTCATAATCCAAATTTTTAAAACGGAAAAGTTACATCACTGGGCACCAGATAAACATTTTCTGTTTCAGTCTGATATTCTTTTAATACAACCACTAAAATTTAAAAGCAATTATTGCTGCTGCAGTGAACTACTGGTGAAAAGATTCCTATATGTTCTACACATGACCCTCAGCTGAAGTTAAGCTACATGTTTTTGTTAAAGGAAGTGGAGAAATGGCTTTTCTCAGCCTCAGCTGCTAAAAATAACTCATTGCTTTTCTCAAAATGCAGTGCGTGTGTTTTCTCTGCCTGGAAGAAGGAAAGACTGTACCACAGGGGAGATCAGGTTTCCTCTCCAAGTGGATGTTCTCAAAACCTTCACATAAAAAGAAAAATAAACAAAAGAAAACCTGGTGTACTCCTACCTTGTGACTCCAGGAGCTGGGACATTGGCTCACATCTTGTGGCAGTACTGAGTTGGATTATGAACTCCTCGTCCATCAGCCCAGTAACAGGTCATGGTAGGCAGTCAGTGCCACTTCCCACTTCACATTAAGGTTTCAGATTTTCACTAAAGTTTGGGCCAGGATGTGTGATCTCTGCCAGAAAAGCACAGGGAGGCATATTACTTGTGGGCAGTACAATGAATGGCTAGGCTTCAGAGAGCCAAGGCCACTGTCCCTGCCATGCTGCTGTGGCTGTGTCTCTGCCACGGAAATCACCTGCCCTGCAGCAGTTCCCAAGTCCAGCACACACACAGCCAGAGCATTTTGATGACTTGGAGTACATTAGGTTTGCCTTTTTTGAGGATTGCTCACCTGAATCAAGTCCAGTGCTGTCAGGGGTGACAGCACAGAGGGCTCCTCATGGCCAAGCTGCCTCCACCTTACATGCCACCATCACCAGCTCAGCTGCTTCCCTTCTGCCGTGAGGACAGCAGCTTGTCATTGCTCAGGTCACACAAAGGCTCAAAGGAAAAACGTATCCACCTCTCTGGGAGAGCTCAGTTGCGAGAAATGCCAGTCCTTCCTTCTCTTCACCAGAAGGTAGAAAATACAGTGACTTACCTTTTTTTCATTTATGCACATGAAAATATGAGTAATTTCTCTTTATACCAAATTAAGTGAGTCTAGTTTAAAAACTAGAGCTGATGTTTGAAGAGAAAAGGGAACCCTGAGCCAGTGGAAATCCTTAGCTGTGCCCTGGAGAAAGTGGTGTTTTGAAAAGGCAAATTGAGTTTGGGAGAGCAATCACTTCCAAAAGCACAGAGAATATTTTCCTCATTCAGGATTGCTTATTTGTCTGGTCAGAGCTGTGAAATGGAAGGCAAAAGGAAGGGCAGAAAAGTTTAATTTTCCTCTTCTAATCTATGAATGTAAACAAGATGTAAAATGAGATTTATTACTGTTAAAATCTTGGAGGTCATTCTGACCAGAAGCTAAATTCAAATAACTAGCTAAGGATCATATTACTTTTGTTTAACAAATCACTTAGTTTCAAATGTTGGACATGTTTTGATAAACCTTCCCTTTCCCATTATTCACTCTGTGAAAATATGAAACCAAAAGGAAGAAATTAGGCACCATTCTTCACACATACAATGCTAAAAGGCTGTTTGGAGGCTAACTAAATCCCAGTTCTCTTCCAGAAGTTTAATCAAGCTCATAAGAACAACTAAATAGGAGAAACAAATGGGTCTTCATCAGCCTCCAGAATTATAAAGAAAGTAAAAATTTTTTATCTGAATAAACATGTTAAACCTTGCAAATGAGTGAAAAATAGCTGTGGGTCCTGAGTGCATCCCTAGCTCAGTCAAAAGATATGCTGGATTTTATCTGCAAATGAGAATCAGACTTTTTTTTAAGGAAAAAAAAATGAAACACATAGCAAAATGCAAGCAATAATTTAAACTCAAGCTTTCTCCTTTTTTATTTAAATCATGATTAAACATGATACTTTAAATCTTCATGATAAATTAATTTCCCCTCTTAGCAGGGCTCTCCTTGTTAAACTGACACATCTAAATTCTCCATCAGAAAGGAGTGGAGCTCAGCTATTAGTCAACAACAACCCCTCTTGATGAAGAGGGGCACAGTGGAAAGTTTAATCCTGTTTTCCCATCCCCCTTTTTCCCATTTAATTCCCCTTTCTTCTGTTTGTTCCGTTATTATCACAGATTCGTGGCTTCTTTGTCATAAGGCGTGCCACCTGCAGTTAAAATCATGGCAAGCAGGCTAGAGAGTGCCCAGAGCATGTGGTAAAGATGTTAATCAAGCAAATGCAGATGAAGGTCATATTTATCCTGGTTTTCTTTTAGGGTCTGCGTCCATGTGAAACATCCTCCCCCTCAGCCTTGCTTTCCAGGTTTCTGTTTCACGGTACTCAGACCAAACAAGACCCAGTGTATTTGTCCAGATAGACTTGTGACAGAAGATTCCCTGTGCAGCCTCACTCCTTCCAGAATACCCAGCAGGTCCCTGCTGCAGCAGGAGAAAACAACTGCCCCTGAGCTCATGTCATCACCATTTTACTTGAGCAAAATCATCACCCTTTGTTTAAGCAAAAGCTGTCAGTTCCTTGGGAGCTGAGGAGAAAGCAGGCTTGCTTTCTCCAATAGCCACTTCATCAGCCAAGCGTGTCTTGACCCTCTCTGCCTGATTTTGAGCACCATAACACCTGGGCACAGAGAGAGCTTACAGCACAAAACAATCCTCTCATCTGGGAACCCAGGCCCAGCTGCATGGCAGCAACAAAACTGCCTCTCCATGGAAGTGGGAATGGCTGCAGAGGCACTCCCATGCCCACACAGCCTATGTCTCCAGGCATGTTGCCAAACCTACAAGAATTGTTCTCAATGCAATATTGCTCTGGCCCTTGAGGGACCATTGGAGGAAGCCCTTCCCCTCCCCAGCCCTGTTCATTTGAATACAGTGCTCTCCTGGAAGATGTTCACAAACACTGTAAAGTGTGCTTCACTCATCTTAAGTAATTCTTTTGAATGATTTTATATATGCCTGTCAGAAACCAAATGAGGAGGGAAATAGCAACTTTTTTACTAAAACACTTTTTCCTTTAGTAATCTCTAATGGTCCATTTGTTAGTTGTGCTTTATCATGCCGCTTCTGGTATTTTCTTTTATTTGCCAAGGGTCCATTACACTGAGGTTTTGCTGCTTTTAGGTAACAACTAAGAAAAACCATATGAAGAATCCCTGGTACATAGCAGGTTTCTTCATCACACACATGGCAGCAGACACACAGTGGCAGGGCAGAAGGGTGATTGCCAGTGAGAACTGTGCGGGTCACAATGGCAGACAAGCAACTCCCAGACTCAATGACTGAGTTGATTGTGGAAAGGCAACAGTAACAGTTTTGTCACCAACCAGAATACCATGCAAAACCAGAACTCCCTGCAGATGTCAGGGAAGATGGGCCAGGACTTACTGACTTAATGGCATAAACGCTTGCGAAACAGCATCTACCCATTTTCTTAATTTGTGCAAATAAACTGTATTATTATATACAAATTTTTATTAATTTAGTATTCCTAAGTAAAACTACTGATGGGGTACTATTTAAATGGTCAATAAATTGCAGATAACTATTGCTCCAGAGTGATCCCAGATGTTTGGAAATATGGCCTCTCACTATGGGATGTGTTACCATGTTGTATGGATTTAATGTTTTCATTTTCCTCCTTTTTGTGTTTCATGGCTGTCACTGATACTGTCATTTTGCAGCTAGCTTATCATGCTTGTATCCCAAAGAACCTGCAGTCGACTGAAAGGGAATATTTCCATTTGTTGCTATCTCTTGGAGCATAATGCTTTTTAGGATCGTAAGGGGAGGTCCACATTCATAGGATTTTGCATGCCGCAAGTGCTGTTGAACACAGTCCTCTGTTGTGTTGGGCAACACAACGCAGGTGTACATCACAGACAGGACTTATCTGCGACTGCCTACGCCATATGCCCTCCATGTGCCTCAGAAAGCTTCCTGGCACAGCCTAAGGGTCATACGAGCTATTTATACAGTCACAGAGTATTGTCCTGGATCCAAGAGATACAGCAGCATCAGGTGATCACAAAAGCAGATCACACTTCATTGTAGAGAGCAGAAAGAGCATCAGCATCTCTCCACAAATATGTCCTGAAGAGACAGCTGTCTTCTGAATCCAGTCTAAAGTCTGATGTTAGGTCTCACTGTGTGGTGCCAGAGGCATCCCCATCAATGGAAGGCTCATGCCATAAGAAGTCTTCTCATGACTATGGTCAGTTACAGGAGTGGTATTGTGGAATGGTAACATTCTTCACACCTATCTTTTAAAAGAACACTTAAATAACACACAGATTGGTGTGAAATTGTAAATAAACCATGAAATGGTCCATGAGCTAGCAATTCATGCTTTCTTGAACCTAATACAATGACAGTTTTGCTTTTTTTGCCACAAAGAGGATTGTGAAGAAATAGTCCACAAATGCAGCATACTAGAAGCCACTCACTGGTGCTCACATTTGCCTGAGCTTGCTTCTTCTAGAAATCTGAACAGTTAACTCACTTCTTGTCCTCACAAGTATTTGGACACATCATTCCCATGACTACATGTCACAGGAAAATAACAGTGCTTTGAGTACCTCCTTCAAAGCATACTAGAGAACGCTCGTTTGTTACGCCAGCAATCATGACGGATTCCCTGGGCTGACAGGGCAGAAACCACAACTGACTGTGCCAGGTGATGTTTCTCATATGAAGGACCATGTATTTTAATTTTCCTGCCCAAGGTCTCAGCTGAGATAGCACCCACACGAGGACTGTTTCCTGTCTCTTTACAGGTGAGTAAGATGCAGAGCTCATACACTGCGTTCTCTCTGTTCGAGAAGAGTGCGAGCTACCGAGGCGGCCCACAGCACCGAGAGGAGGAGCCGCGGGCAGTGGCAGCAGCAGGACAGCAGCGGTGCCCGCAGAGGGACAGTGCCTGCCCTGCAGTGGCACCTGGTGGCCCCGCAGGACGCCTGCACCCGCGGGGCTCCGCCGGGATATTTTTGCTGCTCGGGCAGCCGGGGGAAGGCGGGGCGGGGGGCAGCAGGGGATGGGTGTTGTTAAATATTGATATTGATTCTGAGGATGCGGTTGGCTGAGGCATCATGGATGTGAATTCAGGCTAATCGACACAGGATGTATTGACCGTGAAATGCATCCGCAGGGCTGAGTCAGTCCCGTCATCTCTCAAGGTTATCTTGCCTCATCTGCTACCGCATGCCTCGACAACTTTACAGTCAGTCCTGCTGCTGTCTGGGACATTTTGGTACCCATAGCTGTTCCTGGTACCTGTGTCAGACCAAGGGACAGACCCCCCCATCTCTCCAAATTAGACAATCTCCACCCATCCACCCCAGATATCCTTCATGCACCACTATTGCCAATTAGCCCATGCCAGGGCAGATCTTAGGGCTCCCTCTGAGGACAGCAGGACACATCAACGGACACATCTGCCGGTGAAATCTAATGTTTGGTCCCCTTACAGAAGTCATTTTCTGAAAACGGGACTTTTAAAGTGGCAGAGTATTCCAGTAATTGCAGGTATTGAATTAGTTGGTCTCTTTTCCAAAGACATCCCTAGCAAAGGATACTCCAGCAGGACAACTATTTGAGTCTGCAAAAAGCCTGGAAAGAAATGCTGACAATGATAATGTCCTCTGGCATCTTAGCCATACATTGCAGTCATGGGCAGGGAAAACACCATCAAGAAGCTGAGCACTTCCACAGAAATGAGAAACACCTCTCTGATGGCTTTTGCCCAGAGTACAGGTAGGAGTACCATCAAATAGCTGCTTGTGAAAGGGTAGAGCAGGCACAGTACAGCCTCTGGCTGCTCTCCACTGATGCTGGGGTGTACTTCAAAGGCAAAATACTGCCCAGAAGGCTGAAGATAAAAGGAGTCTTACACACACACACACCTTAGTCTGGCTTCAGAGAGCTGTATCTGATTCTCCACAAGTAAAAACATTTCTATAGTCTTGCAGCTTTCTATAGCACCCAAATCACAGCTGCTGCTCCTGTAGTGCTCACTAGCATTTCTTGAGTTGGTTTCTGGCCCAGAAAATGAATCTTTGCCTCTAGAGCCCTGAAGTCAGGTAGGAGGCATGCCTTTTGGACAGGTGGGAAAGGGGATGCTGAAACTGCTGCAGCATGTGGTCACAGATACACCCCAGTAACCCCATTTGATAAGACTGGGTGGGTCTGTAGTCACCACCATTCTCCAACAATGCCACCAAGCATTTGCATTATCTGCACTCTTCTATGTCCTGGAGTTCTCACCAGCTCCCACACTGTGAGCTGTTGCTCCAAGCATTAAGCCTTTACCATGGATTTACATTTATGCTATTCTGATGAGGTACAGCAATTCCTGAGTAGGATTACATTACATTACACCTAGTACAAGCCCCTTTGCAATGCCTCCATTGGATAAAGAGGATCCAGTGACTCATGCTTCCTTCATCGTTGGTTCTACGTCACCAGGTTATTGGAAAAATTTGCTCTTGGATGAAGCTTTAATTAGTTTTGATTAGCAATCCTAAACCAGATGACACAATGCAGGTCAAACAGCAAAACTGAGTTTTGTATTTGTGAGAATAAAGTAACACTAAGTCCAGAGGGGGAGATAATGTATATACAATCTCCCACTCAGTGTAGGGATGGGGTAGCAGCAATTTCCCCCACACCTGAGAGTTCTGAGAGTTCTTCCTACAGCAGCTGGAAAAAGGACTCTTAAAAACCTTATTTAATAGTAAATTGTGTAGACAGTCATCTTCCATCATCTCTGAGCAGGGTAAGCTTCAAAGATGAGGTTTTGTTCTCAAGTGCTTGCATCTATTTGCTTTTTTCACACTCTAAGATTACATTTAGGTCATCTCTATAATGGTATTTTCTATGCACCACTACCGTAAGTAGTGCCCTGTTGGACACACTGGTCTTCTACAGGAGGCTGAGGAGGGGCCAGGAGTAGGGGCTATCAATTAAAATGCTCCAGAGCAAGGGGGCCAAGACTCACTTTTCTTTGGCCCCCAGCAAGGCTGTTCAACAAAAGTAAGGTTTGAAGACACAGCCTCAAACTGCACCAGAAGAGGTTCAGGTTGGAGATTAGGAGGAATTTCTTCACAGGAAGGGTGAATAGAAATAGGAATGGGCTGCCCAAAGAGGTGGTGAAATCATTATCCCTGAAGGTGTTTAAGGAAAGACTGGACACGGCACTTGGTGCCATGGTGTAGTTGACAGGGTGGTGTTCAGTCATAAGTTAGACTTTATGAACTCAGAGATCTTTCTCAACTTATTGGTTGGAACTTACTGGTTCTGCGATTGTGTAAAAGTGCAGTCCCTCTGTCACACTACCCTGTGAGTCACTCAAAGCCAACACTGACAGTCAAGATGTCACTGTGGCTGTTGCCTACTGCCTGAATTCCTGGCCACATTTTGACTGTGGGCTTTGATTTTAGTCATCAGACCAGACAGTTCAATTCTGACCTCTCAGACAGGAGAAAAAATTTTATTTAATTCTAAGATTAAGTGTTTTGGGGCAATGAAGGGTCCGAGAGTCTAAATCTAATTCCATTATCACTGGGGTTTTGTCTGTACTGCTCTCGCCCCCAGAATTAATCATCTTGGGTTTCTGCAGTCTTTGTACAAAACACATGGCATGGAGAGAAAGGATGTATTTTTGCTGACTCTGGGAAAATGGTAAATAACCAAATGTATATGTCAGGAACAGGGAGTAATAGCTTCAAATGCAAACAACTGTTAGCAGCACATTTTAGTACATTAATAATTTACATTCCACAAAAAGTTTAATTTACGCAAAGTGTGAGTTTTGTGGTGTAGTTACTAAAGGCATGTAGTTACCCACATGATTCTGGGGATAACAAATCTATAGCGACCCTTTGACTGCCAGAACTCTTGGCTCCATCACAGTTCTTGCATGCTGTTTGCACAGTGTCTTTCTCAACACACCTTACTGGACTCTTACTGAGTCCAGTTTCATCCATATTAATTAAAAAGTCTTTTGAGGCCTACCCAGGCAAAATAAATACCCAGAATGCCTAAATATGCATTCAGCACAGCAAAATATTTAGAAAGGTTGCCAACAAAAGGGAAACACCATACAATTACCTTCCAAACCTCATGACTCTGAACCAGTAATAACTGATGCAATGTCTCTCCAGCTGCTGCATCTCCAGTGGCTGCAGATCCAGCCCTGCTCCAAGGACACCCACAGCCAGTATCCACTGGAAGCCTGAGGACATCCCACCATCCAGCAGACACATGCTAGTGGGCCAGAAGGAGATGGCTTCTCTGCTGACAACATACAGCATTGAAAAGGAGAATGACAAAGCTCCCAAGACGTCCTGCAGCTTGCAACAAAAACCATCAAACAGGAAAGGCTTTTCTTAGGCTTCCCCAAACATGCTGACTGCAACACCCTTCAGTCCTCTCAGCCTACTGCCCCACTCACTTCTTCCAGGCCAGGTAACCATGCAACCACAATTCTGCATACCCAGGAGACCCACATCCCAGAAAGGTTATTCTCTGTTGCAAACCATCAGAAAGCAATGTGCAGCCTCTTCCCAGACTCTTGCCCTGCACCTGAGCCGAAGGATGAAACTTCTGGCTAAGTCTCTTTTGATAGCACTTTTCCCAGACTTCCACTTCACTCCAGGTTTGGAATGGAGAGCATATGAAGTTGAAGGAAAATGTAATAGGTTAACTTGGTGCGTGTGTTTAGTTTTGGTATGGAACTGGGACGGCAAAATGAACTAGGTTTCATGGACTTGACGGTGCCCAAACTTAATGTTTCAGAAGAAAAATCCCAGGTTTAAGACCAGCAGCACAAATGTTTTTCTTTCCACTTTGCCTTGCAACCTTAAGCAATCTTCAGGTCAGTTCTTTTCTTGCAGAATATATGTGCATACATTAAACAAGATTGATTTCAAGACATTTGATTGATCAGATGCAAAATAATGTCTCTACACCCTATCTTCCAAGGCCAGAGAGTAAAGAGATCAGCAAATGACTGCAGGTTTTTAATAATTGATTAATTAACCCTGCATTTAGAAAACTAACTAAAAACATGAGGCTTCAATACTTGTGGTTTAAAAAACACTTAGGGGCAATATCAGCCAGCAGGACACAGCAGCATATGTTCATACCACCCCACCCTACCTAGCCTTCCATGCCTTGTGCTCTGCAGGAAGTGCACCTGAGAAGGGTAGTTCACAAGCTCTCTCTTTGCATTAATTACAGAGCCTGGCTTTAACCCTGGCCTGGTTTGTGAACAGTCCCCACAGAGTTGTGCAGCACAGCACTGCAGTGTCAGTCATATGAGACCTCCCCACTGTCACCTCATGCATACACAGCAGCGACACACTTTTCTACAGAAGCACAAAGCCACCCTCATTGTATTTCATGTCAGGCTGACGCCATGCTGCTGACAAAACAGAGCATCACGTGCTCTGCAAATGTGCACTACCAGCGTCTTTGCTTTTCTTTAATGTCTGCCACAAGCAAGCATTCGACTTTGTTTCTCTGTAAATGCTGCATGAGGGAGGAAAGCTGGGATTTGACCTCTGAAGAACACAATGCACAGTTGTGCGTCCACAGTATAGGATCAAGGTTTGTCTTGCACTGAAATGAACACAGTTAAAGTCCTTCTCATGTTTTTTAATTACTACTTCAGTCTTCAGCTTGCTGTTCATTTTCTAGGGCAAATACTCCATTGTGCCTTTAACGTATTCCAAGCACACCAATCTCATATGATCTGCTGTGTTTACACCCCCACTCCACTAGGCCCTTCCAAAGTGTTGGTTAGCGTCAATGTTAAGATGATTTTTGAAAAGCTAAGAAATATGCAAATATGAACTAATATGGGAAAAGCAGGTCAAGTGATCAGAGTTCAGAGGAGGAAAGAAATTTTAAACCTCAATTCTGTGCATACTTGGGATCAAAGCTACGTGGCAAGAGGGCCCCATCACTGGAGTGCTGCCGAAGGCATGGAGGAGGCAGAGCACTGTAGGCAATGGGCAGCCCAGCAGCACAGCACTCTGCCACTAGACAGGGCACTGTTAAGGGCTCATGGATAATGGCCAGGGGGTTGCCAAACACAAGGGGTAGCATGGGAGCATCTGCTGCAGACCACCTCAACAAGAGGTGGAGCAACTCTTAGGAAATTGGAGGAAGCTTCACTATGGCAGGGCCAAGTGTTCCAAGTGACATTCCCCACTAGCTGTAACTTCTGGTAAGGCCCTGTGCTGGGGTACAAAAAATCCACTGGGAGTGGAGCCAAAAGGGCAGTACCTGCACGGGGGTGCACCACAGGCAAGACACACAAGGCAGGGGTGTGGTGGAGGGCAGGGTCAGTGACAGCCCAGCAATCGCCGTGCAGGTCTGCGGGAATGAAACAGACGGAGCTTGAGACAGAAGGACTGGGAACAGGTACAGGCATGGGAACAGGTACAGGCATGGGTGCAGCACAGCCCAGACAGGGACTTGGGACCTCAAAAGGTACGACAGGGGAGGGCCCAGATGAGGCTTCTCCCAGCTCCTCCTCACACTCACACACACCTGTTTCCCTGCAGCCTGACTCCAGACACCACTGCACTTTCCCAGTCTCACCAGGGAGATGCTGCAGATTTCTGAGACACCTCCAAGTTGAATGCAGGCATCTTCTGAAGGGGTCTTGAAGTTTTGTACTTCAAATGCAAAGGTCACTGTGGGCTCAAAGGCCACAAATATTTATGATACCCCTGTAGCTGACAGGTGTGGGTTCAGTGGAATAAATGCAAACCCAGAAGGAACTGTCCTTGTCATGTCAATATGCCACATCAGAGGAAATCAGGACATCTTGTCACCATCATGTAAGAGGTTGGGAAGCATGCACTTCATACAGGATCAGATGTTCATACAGAATCAGCTCTCATTTTTGGAAGTACAGAGTTTTTCACAACTATTCTGCTATTGTCTTTCTAGGGCAAAAAGAAACCAAAAAAAGAAAGGACTGTACCATCTGTGTGTGAAACAAACTGCATCCCTCTGTTGGCTAGAATTACAAACCTGTACATGGTAGGAAAGCTAGCAAATCTGCTAAATAAAAA
Source organism: Melozone crissalis (assembly GCF_028551555.1). Lineage (NCBI taxonomy): Eukaryota > Metazoa > Chordata > Aves > Passeriformes > Passerellidae > Melozone > Melozone crissalis. The sequence continues at coordinate 29,624,141 of NW_026535783.1, read as the reverse complement.
ATTCTGCTTTTTCCTCCTCGGAGCAGAGGAGGGAGACAAGAGATCAACCTAGAATTCATGATGGTCAGTCTTTCTTACACTTGGTAAGCTTGCACAAATTCTTGCCATAAATCTCCTAGAGGGATGTTCACAAACCCTCCATCCAGCACAAGAAAAAAGATCCTACAAGGTTGTGGGATCTCAGTCTCTCAGAACTGGGGTGCAGGGTGAACGAGACCGCCCCTGGGGGGCTCGGGAGTCCTGGAATGTTGCCAGAAATGTCTGGTGGCTGGACTTTGATCCCACATGGGAGATGACATCAGTATGAGGACGGGAGGATTTCACTGGGGTGAATGGTGAAGGGATAAGTTAATTGGAGTGTGAGATACAGGGTTTAAGATCCCTGTACAGGGGGGTCTAGAGAGGTAAGATGGAGGAATTGGGGCGTGCCCTTTTCCTTCTTCTTCTTCCTCTAGGCCTCCATCTTCTGTGGTGGAGTTGGCACTCCAGGATTGGACCTTACTAGGGGAACACTGGTTAATAAGGGTAGAGGGTATTGGAGAAAAATGATAAATATTGTATACGTAACTCCGGGTATAAAGATAGACGACCGCCCCAGGGGCTCTCAGTGTGTGTGCCCATGGCTGACTGCTGAGCAGAACTCTGTCAGGCCAAGAGAAAATCTTTTAGATAAGCAATTAATAAACACCGAGACCGAGAACAATTCTGAAGCTTCCTCTCGTCCTTTCGAACCCCGGGGGCCCAAGGCCATCTTTGGGCTTTTCCCAGACCATCCAGACAGCACCAAAATCCAACACAAGGTAATTAAAAAATGAAGAGGCCAAATGGAGATTGCTCTGAACTAGCTTGTGGGACTCAAGAGTTTATCCTGTAAAAAGAATGCACTGTGAGATGACTAACAATTAAACCACAGTACACTTCTAGGCAACTGCTCTGGAGACTCATCTTTCTACTGTGTACAGCAGTGGATGAACATGCTACCTCTTCTGAAACACAGACTGCTGACCACTTGAACTATCAGCAGCTGGGTCGCAATCCTTCTTTCCCTCACACTCCGCCAAATTAAAATGAAGGACAACAAAACACTAAAAATTGAGATAAATATGTCTTATATCTTTGGGTAATATCTATATTATCCAGACTGCTCAGGATGGTCAGAATCCGACAGATTCCACCATGAAAACACAGAAAAAATCCAGTTGTGCAGTTCCTGAGGTCTTTAAACAACGTGGCTTGAGAGTTTTGGCCAAGGAGACAGCAGAACATCACAAAACAAAACAAAACAAAACAAAACAAAGTAACAAAAAATCAATAACAACAAGAAGCAGTCTTCCATGGTTTTTTTATCATCCTGGGAGGTGAAACAGACATTCATGGCAACAGATGGGCATTGAGCAGTTCCCTTTCCAAATGTTTTGGTGTTTATGTCCAGTTTTCAGCCCTGATCTAGGAAACCCTGTAAGTCACTTTAGTTAATGTCACTTTCCTGAAGAACTTCATTCATGGAGCCAGGTCATCATTTGCACTGCAGACCACTGGGGAAAGTGTTTAAGATGTCCAACAGATGCTGTGTGTCACACTAGGAAAACACTAGTGGTGAAAAATTTCAGTGGGAATATTTTGCTTCATCAAAACAAAATACATTCTCATAGAAACAATACCTGATACTAATGACCAATACTCTATTGTTCATGGCCACAAAACTCACCTTTCCTTTAACAGATTTAAAAGTAATTAAAAATTCACCAGCTATTTGTTGAGGAAATTTCTAGTGAGGAAACTTTTCCAAGGTAAGTAAATTTCACAGCTGAATTTCTTGGTGTAAATGCTATTCACACCCTTCTCCATTGCCACTATTTGGCTACCCCTTCATAAAACAGAAGTGTGTTTGACAGAAATTTTAAAATAACCTGGTGCAATGAACAATTCCATGGAAATTTCACACAGGTGAAAATCTGCCTTTCCAGCAATGTAAAGAACCCTGGATTAGTAATTCCATTTGCCTGCATCATCATATGTGAGCATGTGTACGAATGAGTGTCACTCATCTGAATGGCTTCACACAGTTACTGCCATTTTGCAGATCCTCTGAAAATTGACTCCTCCACAGACTGAAGTTGAAAGAACTTGGAAAGAAAACTGCAACAGTCTAAATACCAGGCAAAGGTGTGTCTTTTGGCAAGTGATGATCAAGATCACCAAATTTTATTCTTCATCAGATTAAGTAATTTGAGGTTTTGTGTGTTAAAACAGGAAGGCTGCCTTTTTCTCCTTGGACCTACTGAAGACTTCAGTACCAATGGACTCTGTATTATCCCTACCCTTTTAATTGCATAATTTCCTGTTTATACACAATACAAATACTTCCATCAGAATACAAATACATCATCAGAAAGGCAAGAAGATAAGTCAGATCTAAGCCAACCCTATTTCTGGGTTGTAGAGATACTCGTGTGCTCTGCTTATTTTTAGCAAAAGATGGTGGGTAAATCTGAGCCAGCACGTTTTCATTCAATCTGTCCCCGGACACTAACAGATGGTGCTTCCTTGTGCCAACCATTAATGTACGTTACATTGGCACTCAGTGTCAGGACACAAAGCCCACCAAGTCCCTGCTTAAATCTGCTGATGTCAGGAAATTTGATAATAAACAGCTAGCCAGGGACACAGTCCCAAGTTTTTAGTCTACCTCCAAAGCAGCAAAGAAGCTGTACCTCTGCAATGGTGTCAGCTGCTCTGCACTTTATGACTATCAATACAGCAAAAGAGGGTCCTGGACTGGGGAAAAAGGGGTCTTGAGACTAGGCAGGTATGTATCTAAAGATGAAGGGAGAGCCATCTGCTTCAGGGTAATTAGCTGTGTGTTTAAATCTGGGCTTTGAGAATCTTGACAACCAGGACCTTAACGCCCGAACAGTTGAACAAATGACAATTAATATAAATCATTCTAAATATAAATATATGCATATATATGTGCATATATTACCTGGCAGAATGATTTGACTGTTTAGCATTTCTCAGTGCCCCTTGGGCACTGAACATACTAAATTCACTCTCACAGGTCTACTTCCCATGGCTACTAATCCTAAATGATAAGGTCACCTGCAAAAGAAAATTCCACAGAAACTCCTCTGAGGCACTCACTCTGTTCTACAGGTCTGTTGTGCTTATTCTTTGAATACAAGCATCCAAAATTCTTCAGCTGTAAAATTCTTGTTCCTTTCCACCAGGTGCCTCAGTGCCCAGGCTTCTTTCTTGGATTGCTCGAAGCTTGGTATCCACATCTTTTGGAGAGAAATCCAGCCAGGGTTTGACGATGAGAACCAGAATGCCTCTGGTTTGGGGCAGCTCAGATGATTAACCTGAGCCTCCCACCTCTGGGGCAGCCATCCCTGGCAATGAAGACAAATAAAAGGGGTTATTCAGGGACCCAGGCAAACAGAGAAGAAAAGTGCTGTGCCATTAGTACACTGTCCAATCATGTCAGTTACACTCTTCTTCCTGCTGCAGGCTCTACCCATGTCCCTGTGGAAGGCTTCCCCTAAGTGTCTGGGACAAGCTCAGTCATGTTGATAAGTCATGCATCTGAGTCTCAGATAAGGTTTGGCTGCAAATGAGCAGCACCAGCCCACACAAAATGAAATTACAAGACAAGGAGTTATATTTTCATCATTATATTCTGGTTCCATCTTAAATATGCACACACTTACTGAGATTCTTTTTCTAAGGGAAAAAAAAAAAACAAGCCACGAATCTGGCCAGTAGAGCAAACTGGTCTTCATAATTTTACTGACTAGAAAGCGTCAAAAGCACCGGAAAGGAAAATCTGTATCTATCCATTCGCTACCTTTCCATGGCTGCATTCCTAACTCAAAGAGAGAACATATGTCCAGATTTGCACCGGACTTAAAGAGAAAACTCTGGTTAAGTGTAATGCTTGCCAGTTTGTAATTCTCATCACTTCAGTTCACCTTAATAACTTCAAAAGTTTTCTCCATCTCCCCTCTACTGGCTGACCATTTAATGTATTGCTCAGATGGTCATCAGCTAAAGTACGGCTTCTCACAAACACACAACCTGGCTTAGAAACTGTTTCAGTGTTTAGTCACCAAACGTGCCCACAGACAATGGCATGTGAACGTACCCACACATATACAGAAACTGACAGTGATAGAGTGCTTAAGACAGATCAGAAGACATAGATCTCTAGTTCAGTTCCCCCTTCTAAACAGGTGTAATCATATAAAATTGCCTAGGGCAAAATTGAGCTTAGTCTTAAAACACCTCCAAGGGTAGAGATCTCACAACCTTTCTGGACAACCTCTTTCCAAATGTTCCAGATCATCTGAAGAAGGTCAACATGTTAGGCTACTTTCTGCAACATGAAAAAAATCTCCTCCCTGAACAGCTAAGCCTGCAGCTGAAAATGATCACCAGCTCAGTGGTCAATGTCATGCGCTCACACACTGCACTGCAGCACTGTGAGGAACACACATTCTCAACACCTGTTTACATGAGGATGTACAACCCAATGGCACTGGAATACCACGGCTGTCAGCTAGCTGGAAATCTGGTAACCAAACTTCCTGGGACAAATCTGACCCTAATGCCATTTTAAAGCCTCTCTGGGACACAAACACAAATTCACACATACCTTTTCTTTCCGTCTGATGTTTTCCCACACTCTGTTACAAACCATACACTCAAAGGTGTCAATGTAATTGTCCTGGGTGATATCCTGCACTCCCCACTTGCGTTCCTTCATTGTTCTAAGCAGTCTTGGGTTGGAAATGTCCCCTTTCAGTTTCCATTGCAGATAGGACTCATATTCTTCATCATTTGTATCCAGTGTTTTGATATAGCGGGCCAGATCCCGAGGGTGTGAAAAACTGGATACCAGGATTGCACTCTTGTTACTAGGAAGCCAGTCTACAATGCTGGGAGACCCAAAGTACACTGGCACTACTCCCAACTTCAGTGGCCGCCAGAGTTTTTCAGTGATGTAATCTTCACAGATAGCATTTTCAAAAGCAAGAATGAACTTGTACTGTGCCACTATTTTTAAAAAGTTTCCATCATCCATGGCAGCTGGATTTCTGAGATGCTGAGGAAGGTCTCTATTATGCAAACATTCCCCATAAGAGTCTACTTCAATGTGGCACATCAGCTCACGCACATAGCTGTCCCGGTCAGATGGGGGGTTGCAGTCAGACTGCACGTACACAAGCGGTGCAAGCCTTTTCCTCAGGCTGTTTTTCATCTGCAGAGGGATCATGAACCTCAATGACTTCAGGACTTCTACACCCTCAAGATACTGAGTGGTCAGTGGCAGGTGAGAGTGGCGGCTAAATGTCGCAGTGTGGTTGAATAAGGTGATGGTTGCTTCATGGAAGAGTTTGTAGTTGTTTTTCGGTGACTCTTCATGGAAAAGGGCCCAGTCATGATAGTCTTTACGAGGAAGAGGTAAACTGTCTGTACTGAAGTCAGTACCTAGACAAAAGCAAACAGTGTTCATCCTGATCTTATGTATCATGTGACACTAACTACAATGACAGAAGTCTAGTTTTAATGTAGTATCAGTGCTACAACCATCACATTTCTGACACTATAAGGCAGTTATTTCAAAGAATGCAATTAATGCAAAGGCACAAGAGCATAATGACAGATAAAAATGAATTTCATAGCAGAAGAACCTAGAGAAGTGGGATCAGTAGTTAATATTAAAGTGGTTTCCTTTCATGTCATATTAGTTTAAAGGCCTCTCATTTCAAAGGATCACTAGGAATTCCATATTTCAATGCACTGAAATGAGACTAGTAAGATGTTTAATAATCCCCTGGTTCTCTAAACAGGGGAACAGATGGTATTTCCTCTGTGATGTGAAGAAAATGGTTACCACAGAACTCAGTTTGGTTCTAGTAATAAAACAACTAAATGGATGCTAAAATCCTGGACAGGATTAAGAAGAAAAAAATAATTACTTCAAGTTTTTAAAAGACATGGAACTGTAGAGACTTAGGAACTATTAACTTTTCAAAGAGGAAATTAAGAGGTGATGTATCACAACTGCCTACCAGATACATAAAGAAGTAGCTTCTGGCAGAAGACAGATCCTCAAAGTAATGCCAATAATAGAAGTAGAATAATGTCTAAACTCTAAAAACAGTCAACTGCAGAAATTGGGAAAAGTGTGGTCGAAACCTTAGGACAAACATAGATGACTTTTCTCAAAGGCTGGTCTGTACAAAACTAAGTTGAAAGTACCAGTTCATTAATGCACTGCTTGCTCTCCATTATTACTGCACTACACTCTCATGACCAGTCTTACCGCAGATTATATGCAAACTTGCCCCATTTCTGTCAAGATACTTCCTCACTGTCCTAGAACCGTATCTGTTTTCTACTTAAGAAAAGGCACTGAACATACAAAACTTTTAGCTAATATTGCCAAGCAAGACAGGTTCAAAAACTAAAAATAACACTGAAGAGCTGGTTCAGAAAATATCACAAATTCTTATCTTCAGATAAATTACCATCTGTGGCAGCCTAACCTTTGTGTAGCAAACTCCATGGATGATTGCATCTGGGACAATTGGGAATATAAGGTCTTAAACAGGTTGTGCTTAAACCAACTAAGGGGAATGACCAGTAAGCAGCAGATTCTCTGGAGGCAGAGTAATGCTTTCTCCATGCCAGCTTCCCTCTTTCACCATAAGACAGAGATGCACAGTCACAAGAGGCAGGGTCAAACAGTAGCCATATCTCTATAGGGGGCTATGGACCACAAACAACTGCAAACCACCTCAACTCTGACCAGGAACTCTCCATAAGAAGACTGCACATGCCTTGTACTGTTGCAGACACAAAAAATTCCCATCCCTGGGAAGGGATCTAGGTATTCCCATGCCAATTTAAAAGTATATAACCCAGTACACTCTTTGTTTTGCAGGCCCCTACCCTCAATGAATGAAGACTGCAACCATCACTCCTATCTTGGACATCAAAATTGCAATGATCAAGAATCATCACTGGATCCATCAGAGGTGTCTTTTTCCTCTTCACTATCTAATTCCTTCCTTTTATCCCTTCCTCCTCTTTTTCTCTTTCTTTTCCTTACATATTTTCTTCATGAGATTTTTATACTTTTATAGGAAAGAATTAGAGCCATATACCTTCTTTCCACTGCAATTAAATTGTTTTGAAATAAACCTGGCTCATCTATACACACCAGTCATCCAGACTGGTTTCATTCTAATTCACCCAAGGAATCTATTAAAAGGAACCTCAGTTACCATCCTTCAGAGGTGGGTCCTAACACCATCTCACTCACACTTGTAACTTTTCACTCTCCATTCTACAGTGGTTTGAGGTCTACCCCTGACCTCAAATCACTGATGGCAAAAAGAAGGGGGTGCTGGCAAAAGCCTTACACAGAATACTGATCTAAAAACAAAGATATGAAGAATATTTTTAAAAATGCCCAGTGGTCCTGGCAGATATATGAGCCTGCCAAAATGACTCCAAGGACAACCTTATAAAACTAATATGAGACTTCATTACTGCAGCAGAGACAGAAGTTAGCTGTCAGAAATATAAAAATCTCCTATAGAGCAAGATCCTTCAGGAACATCAGGTGGGGATGTTTAAGGCCACTAAACATTGACCTTCTGTCTTCTGCTCAGGTCCTAAGTCCTCAGCACTAAAAGAATGAAAGGGTATGCCACTCAAGAAAAAATATTATTTGGTTCTTCTGGTTTTGATGTGTTATCTTGTTTTTGGTGTGTTATTTTGTGACAGAAGAAGGTGAGGAAAACTGAAAGTTAATCAAATCCTCATGGAGAAATTCATAAAGTCTGTCTGGCTTTGAAAACACTTTGTTTTAGGTGATGCCAAGAGAAGAAACAGTGCATACCTACAATAATGAAATGCTGTGGATTGCAATCCCAGCACTGCAGCTCGGTCTCTTACAAGGGTGCTCCCTCTTTCAGGTAGTGTTGCAGGAAAAAGGGGATGGAAACACAGACAAGAATGAGAGAAAGACAAAAAAGCAACACATAAAACTTACCAAACTAGGAGACAGTTAAGTCAGGCAAAGAGAAATGTAAAGAAAAATGCACTATAAAATCTCAGAATCTCAGAATCATTTATGTTGGAAAAGACCTCCAAGATTATCAAATTCAACCTTTGATAAATGACCACACTGTCAACTGGACCATGGCACTTAATTCCACGACCAGTTGTTTCTTGAACAACCCCAGGGATAGTGACTTCACTATCACCCTGGGCAATCCACTTCAATGTTTAACAACCTTTTCCATGAAAAAATTTCTCCTGATGCCCAACCTGGACGTCTCCTTGGTTCAGCTTGAGGCTGTGTCCTCTCATCCTGTCACTGGTTGCCTGGAAGAAGAGGCCAACCCTCACCTGGCTACAGCCTCTCGTCAGGGAGTCATCAAGAGTGATAAGGTTACCCCTGTGCCTCCTTTTCTCCAGGCTGAACAACCCCAGCTCCCTCAGCCATCCTCACTGAACTTCTCCAGACCCTTCCCCAGCTTTGATGCCCTTCTCTGGGCATGCTCCAGCACCTCAATGTCTTCTTGAAATAAGGGGCCCAAAACTGGACACAGTACAGATCAGAGTGCATCAGAACGACTGAATTTAATACAACACTTAATCGACCTCAGTCCAGCAAGAAGACAAAAAGGATTAAAGGAAAGATGACATCAGCATGCCCCCTACCCCGTGAGATGAAGGAAATAAGGAAGCACATGATGGAATAAAGTACCACAAGACTAGAATTATGAGCAATTTCACTTCCTAACTATTATTTTGCAAATCTTAGATATGCAGAAGAGAAATATATATGCTGCTAGGAGAGGTTATGCATTTTAGAAGACATCTTCCATTCAGAAGTCATACTCCAAGGACTCAGTGCTCCAGCACAGAACAGCTGGATATCCCTTCTCTCTTAGGAACAACATCCCTGAGGCCCTGACAGTTCCAGCTCATGCTGACTGAGTCACATTGACAGCTCATGATAAATACTACATTCTATGAATTATGTGACACTGAAAAGGTGGAGCTGGGAATTTCTCACAAAAGCAGAAACAAAGTCTAGCAAGGAGATGCCACATTTCATTTCAGAAAAAAAGACAGCGACACTTGACAAAGTTATCACCTACACTGAGGGGCTCCCCAGGCCAGGACAGTGAGTCGGGACAAGCTGCATAAAAGCTGGTGTTCCTAACAAAGCAGTTGTGCTGGGAAACATCAATATCCTGTATTTTTGCACAGTGCTTTTCTTAATCTTTAGATCATTCTTCTCTTGATTAGCTTACTGATCAAGTACTGGAGAAATTATTGCATTTTTTGGAAGGTGAAACTGTGCTCTGATCCAGCCTTAGCATGGAAATGCAGATACCTAATTTTCACTCAGCAGGCTCTTTAGAGGGAAAGTCTGTAAAAGTAAAATATGCCTTTTTGTAGACTCACAGCTCACTGCATCATGGCAGGGGGAGAGAGGGAGAGAAAGAGAGAATGAAAGAAAAACTCTGTTTTGGCATTGTGAGATCATTTACTGTGGTTAAAAAATAAGTAACAATTATGCATATTTTGACAATTTATACTGGGCGTAAGACTCTCCCTGTAGCTTTTTTTTTCTTTTTATAGTGATGCATCACTATAAAAAGAAAAAAAAAGCTACAGGGAGAGTCTTGCGCCCAGTATAAATTATCTTTTAAAAATGTGAGAGTAAACTATGTCCAGAAGCCTGCTAAAAATGAAGAGCAACAATCCTTCTAATACTGAAAAAGACAAATTAAACTACTACTAGAGACCAAAACCACCAGACTTTACAGCTTTCCTGTCATGCAATCCAGCTTTCTTTGTCTTTAATTGGGTCAGCTTCTCATTCCTTTGCTGTTATTCCTTTGCTTTCATGATTAACCACCATATTATCTGATAAAGCTGACCTACTTGGGAGATCTAAAAAGATCAGTGATGAGAAGTTTTTCTTTCACTGATAACAACAAAGCTTAGGGCCCTTCTTCCCTATATTTCCACTTCACCTGTATTCAGGTTGAGTAAATGAGATTCAGTATCCTGATTTATTTTATTTCCAGACAAAATATCTGAACATACCAGTCAGAGAAAAGCATTTGAATTTATTTTTCCACCTAAAACTTATGCTTTCTTTCAAAAACAACTGTATGGGGGAAAAGAACAAAGTTGATGAAGTAAGATCTACTTTTAAATGATGCATCTTTCATGCTCTGTAGACTCACTTTACAGTGTATGTAATGGGAAGTCCCTGGCAGAGCCAAAGCGGCTCAGAAGATTGCACTAACTGCTGCTCCCTGTATGGAATCAATAGGTTTCTTTCACTACATTCCATTTAGAGTCTGCTAGTAATTTCTTGGCACTTGAGGCAGGGGAGTTTCTCTGTTACCAGAGAATGCATTATTTTTAGACAAAAGACTTGCACAAGTGCAACAGAGTGTCTGCTAGGGGTGACAAGCCAGAAGACTGGAAAAAGTTGGCTTTGTTGGAATCCATAAGGTTAGAGGATTTTTAAGAAATAGTTAAAAAAGGTATGTAAGCCTTAGATTGGAGTTTTTTTAGCATTGCAAAAAAGTTTCCCATGCAAGCAGAAAAGTTTCCCAAGCAGTAGACGTGACAAACAACAATAGGCCTCAGTAGAATTGGCTTTAGGATGGCAACAAGGTTATTTAATGTATATCTTCAGAAGATTAGCATGAATAGAACTCTGTTCTTTGTCTCTTATGAACTAGTCTTTGTTTTAGCTACCATTACGTATGTTTTATAAGATTGGATAGAATGCTTGTCAATATGTGTTTTCTGTGTGTGATTGGCTAAAAATGTAGACTGAGATGATTTTATGTATTGCTGTATGAGCCCTCTCAGAGGATACATTTTGGGGTGGATCAGTGAGCTGTCATGTCTCCATTTTGTATTCTGAGACTGATGTGCTGGAAATAAAAGCAAAAATCTCTTCACTGGTCTGTTTACAATGCTATCCATATTTGGATATTTTGCCGCGGCCTAGTGGGTTCCTTTTTTAAGACGTGGGTTCCTGACACAATTAGATTTATATCTACCCATCCCTCAACAGGCTTGATCTCAGACTGTCTTTAAATGCTTTGGCAATGACATGAAATTATCTTTTCTTCCATGAACAGGGAGTACATGTGATTGGAAAGCAGCATGAGACAAGGCATCAGTCATATTACAGATGTACATGGTCACTCTTCAGAGTAGTTTTACAGAGCACTTCTAATGGTATTCAGCACCAAACAAAGTTTAACCCAATGAGCTGCATAAATTTCCTGTTCTAAGTCATTGCCACCTAGAATGCTTAATCCCTATGGGGAAAGAACTAAGCAGGAGTAAAAGTTACTTCTTTAAAAACAAATAGATTCTTACCATAGAACAGAAATGCTCTTGTCATCGGATTGTGCTGGTAGGTCTTGTTTATAGTAAAGAAGCAAACATCCTCTCCACACTGACTGAATCTCCCTGTCTCTCCAGTCAGGGGAGACCACCAGAGCAGGACAGGATAGTGATTTACATCAGACTCTGTCTTGAAGCTGCTGTAAAGTTCCTGCTTCTTAAACTGAAAAGCATGTCTCTCCCCAGGCTTCAATGGGCTGCTGTGCATGCTGGAGATTACTGACACCTTATTCTCTGAATTGCCCAGTTCGGTGATAACCTTCAGGGAAAGAAACATACATATCACAACACATCGCTGTCATTAGCCAGGACATCTGCTTGCAATCCAGAATTAAGGTATCAAGCACTAAGTCAGTATGTTAAGTTTCTGTCAGTCAAATGGGATGCATTTCACCAACTGCAAACATGAGGTCATACATCAGAACAGCAAAAGCTTTAATTTTAAATTGTAAGGAGAAGGCAGAAAATACATTTCTGTACAGAGACATGGCCACATCATATGTGACTTAACAACACAACTTCTCTTTTCTCCCTGGAAAATGCATAGGGCAGAAAACAGCCCTTCAATAGCTAGGTTTCTTCTGAAAATTAGCTGTTAAAAAACCCATTACAGCCTTGTCCCCCAGCCTAAGGAGTTCAAACACGTGAAAAGAGGAGGCAATGCTGGATAGAGGCAAGACAACATGGCATGGTATGTTGCAACATTGCTGAGAAACTCCTCCGGGAGCTAAGGATATATACAAGAAAAGTATTCTCTGGGTTGTGTCATTTCCAGAGTCAGCTATCACCACAAGGCCAACGCTGCTAACAGAGTAACTCCTGGTGAAGCACTGACTAGTACGGAAAATGTCTGTCGCCTCTCTCATGTGACAGAATTGTCTCCTGCTTTGACAGCAATCTCAAATATACCCCACCCCCTTGCCCCTGTACCTGGAGTGTCAGCACAAGGAAAAAGGCAGCTGCAAAGCAGAAGCAAGATGCCCAAAGTATCTTCCTCCTCATCCTAATCATGCTGCACTACCAGGCCTGCCAGAGCAGTTACATCTAGGCATTAGGAAGGTCAGCTCATCCAAAGTCTTCACTCTTTGCTGCTGGGCTTTCCCACTTCATCCTTATTGCTCTTCATGGTGACTACTGCTGAAAAAGAGTAGAGCATCAACACAGACAGCTGCTTCAAAGCTCAGTGGTTAGTTCCATGTCTACCCATAGCCTTCTGTAGGTGCCAGAGCCACATTTTCAGCCAGGTATCCAGAAAGCAGCCTGCCCAAGACAGCACTCTTGCTCACAAAGGCCCAGGCACATACACTCCCTGTAGACATCCTGGACATCCTCTCATCCTTGTAGTCAGTGTAAGGAATGGCACTGGCTCAGTAGAGTGTGAGGGCCACTGCTTTCATGAGTTTCAGATGTCAACCTGTGCTGCTTTTCAGCAGACTCACAAACAGGGAAGCAACGAAAGACTTTCCTTCTCTGGGCAATCTCTGAAAATGCTCCTGGAAAGGCACACAACTACCTGGCCTTGGACTTACTACACTTCAGTCTCCTGTGACTTCTCTTCACAAACATAAAGAAAGCTCATGGAATATGCTCTGTGTCCAATGCATAGAGAAAGTAGCCACATGATACACACACATATACAGTTAAATTTAAAAAGTTCCCCTTTCTGAGTAATCTGCACCTGTGTTGGTCTGCCTCTCTTCAAATAACTTTCCCTTCCCCAGTGCTTTTTTTGGCTTTCAGAGAACCCTACTGTTTTCTTGCATGATGGATGTTTCTGCAAAAAAATCCCAACTCGTGGCAGCAGAAGTTGCAAAATTCCAGCCACGTCTTGAAAAATAAAAATAAAGGATGGTAGAAAGATAGGACTGTAGCACTTCACACAGAGATGTAAAGTTTGAAAATGAGGGTGTTCTGAAAATTCAGAGATATGACAATGAAATTTATGCTTGTTTTCCTGCCAGCTTTCCCCCCATCTTAATCCAAATCACAAAGTTCTAAAGCCCTGACAAAGAGGGATGGGTCCCAAACCTACTTCCTGCTGTTGTACTATCAGGGTGGTGCTGACAGCTAGAGGACAAAAAATATTCTTTTTCTGCTCTTCCTGGCACATGAGTTCATCCCTTTCCCTCAAACATCAGAAAGGCCTCTTTAGCAAAAGCTGACATGAAACCCTGCTGTGCAATTCTGCTCTGCACAGGCCAGCTGCTTTTGAAGGTCTGTGTGGGTGTGAAAGTGCATGGCTGCCAGTTAAGTGCTTCTCAGATCAGGCAGGATTCTCCATAAAGCCTCTGCACCTTCTGTGCCTCTGCAGTACAGCCAAAAAGCGGCACCAGGAGGGGAAGGGGATGAATTCTGCCCACTGCTGTGTTGGCACACCTGGAGCTGGACAATATTTTTAACACCACATATCTTACCAGGCCAGTGCATGGCAAAAAGCAAGATTCTGATGATCCACTGAACACCGTACTAACTCCTGCCGTGCTAAAAGAGTAGCAGTAATTGTCACATTTTCAGGTTCTAGAGGGGGAACTGACCATAGCACGGGTGTATTCCACCTATTAACCCCCCGGTACCACTGAGCCACTTCATTTTTGCATCTGCGGTCCCCAACATGCAATACTTCTGCCCAGCACTGCGGCGCGCACTTGGCCTGGGCCACGCAAGGAAAGCTCTGTCCCGTCCCAGCGCCACTGGCAAGGATGATCTTGCAAAGCTTTCCCACCTCTGCCAGGCTGAGCGGCGGCCCTGAGGACTTGAGGGAAGAAGGATAAATCACCACCCCAGGCTGCCCTGCGGGAGCAGCAGCTCTCTGCAAATGCTTCCAAACTTCCTGCCAGCTCTGGCCCCCGCCTCTCCTTCCAGCTCTGTGTCGCCGCAATTCTATGGGCTCAGCATCCCAGCCAGGGTTTTTCCCGCTCCCCGAAACGCTGCCCCTTCCGTTACCGAGGCTCTGCGCATCCCGCAGCCCCGGCCCTGCTCCCGCCGTGGGTCGGGCATCCTCCGGCCGGGGGCCCGCCGCCGTACTCACCCCGAGAAACTCGCTCCCGCCTCACCGCCACCGTCTCCCTCTGGCCGGGTCTGAGGGGGTTTGGGGTGTTTTGCTGCTTTTTTTTTAACTTTCAGCTAGTGCACCCACTTGCAGGGCGGAGGGGCGGCGGGCGCGGGGCGGGGGCGGTGCGGATGCCGCCTCCCTCCGCCCAGCCGCGGGGGCGGGGAAGGGGTCGGCTCTGCCCCGGGCCGCCGGGGCCTGCACGGGGAACGCGGAGGAGTGATCGCCATGAGAGCGCCGTCACTTCCACGCCACCCGACTGGTCCTCTGCAAACCCTCACTGCAAGACCTCACCCGGTTCCCAAAAATAAATCCGCCCCGACACTGATTCCTATAGCTGTTTGCATAATAGCGCGCTTTGCGGTTTTGTGGCGTTTTTTTTACAACAGTGCTGGCGCTATCCTGACGGAGACTTTACATGGACTGCATGAGGCCAGCGGGCAGTCAGAAAGAGAAATGCGTCACGGCAGCTGGGAAGCCCCGAGGAGCTGGGAGAGCCGGCCCGCGCTCGCCGAGGGCAGGGCGCATCCCTCGTCCCTCTGGAGCGGGGCTGCGGCAGCGCCCCGCAGCTGAGACCCTGCCGTGCTTCCAGCCTTGCGGGGCATCCCTGCCGGGCCGTGCCTGCCGACCAGGGAACAGTCCTCTCTGCCCGCTCGGGGCTTCCTGAAGCTGGGAAACACTTGGTGCACCTCTTACTCTTTACAGATGTTTACCCCAAAAGCTTGGTTCTGCAAGGTCAGCTCAGTACTTACCCACCAGATACAGACTTAGGAACCACCCGTTCTTGTATATGTCATTCACATTTTGCATACATACACATTTGTATTAACATAGAAATACCTCATACCTATACGCTTCTCCGTAGGTACTTATACAGAAACACTTGAAAGTGAGGCATCTGCTGTTTCTAACCCAGACATGGCAGGCAGGGGTGATTGCAAGGGGAGTGGAGGGAAGCAGAATTCCAGAGGAGGCAGAGGGGACACCTGCGACTCAACTGAAATGCATGACTGATAAAAGCTGTAGAAATTTTATGCACACAGCTCATCTCCTTACTCTGGGTGTGTAACGCTGGCAGCCTTCCTGAGAGGATCAGAAGGGCACCCAGCAGGCATCTCGAATCCAGCCCTCTGCAGCAGTGTCCATGAGACCCGAGTCATGCTGGCTCTGCTCCCTTTCCACTACAGCTATTCTTGCCAGTAGCCCCTTTGGAACAACACCCACGTCTTACTGCAGCAGAGAGCTCTGAGTTCTCTCTGAACTACCAGTCTCCTCCTAAGATGAAAACTAACAAGCGATACTACAATGCTGGGACATACAGATTTACTTATACGCCAGTCTTTGTTTAAAGATTAATCCCAGCTCTTGTCCTATTTGTCTCTTCCTCCCAAAGGTTTTAGCTGTTGGAGTCATATTTTTAAGTAGAAGCTTTCAGGCTGGGTTTTAATATTATTTTTGAAGTTGAATATTATCTTGAAGCATTTATAGATATTCGACCTGAACATGAAGGATCTCAACTCACTTTTAGTCATGAGGAATAGAGCAAGAATCTCCAAGTATTATTTTGCAAAGCAGATTCACGTGAAAGCAGAAGTCTGTGAGGACTGAGGCTAGCATGACACAATGAGTGTGTAGTTCAGTAAATTAAATTGAGTGGTTGGAAATGGATCAGAGACCTGGTATGTTTTATGGAAGGACTTTCTGTGATCCCACTGCATTTTGATCTACTCTGTAATTTAAAACTTAGTTATATTCCTGGCTTTCACATTTCCTCAGCTGGCGGACTCCTAATTGCTCTCACAAACACAAAACTTAATTGTAAAATGCCTCAGCTTCCGTCAACAGGCGTGACTTTTCTCAGTTACTGTTCCTCAAACCTTTTGAAGCAGTCCACAGACACAATAACCCACATCTTCAGACTGAAAATACAGAACTGTGTCCTGAGGGATAGCTGTATGGTCCCATGCCATACACAAGTTGTTCTTGGACCAGCTCAGTCCAGTGGCTGGCATCAGAGAGACTCACTTTTGTTTCTTGTCCTGTTATGCCACTCTGAGGAAATAAGCTCTTATTGCAGGATTTGGTTTGTCTGTAATCCATGTTAAATAGCTGGTAAAGATGATATCAGCATAAGCAATGGCAGGGCCAAATCATCATGTAGGAATTTTGGAAGAAAATGACCAAAAAAACACAACTCTAGCTCAAATAGCAGAGCTAATAAACCAGATTTCTTAAAGATCTGCATTTCGTGGTGTCCCCTATCCATGGAGAGCTGTTGGTATCTAACAAACGTGCAATGCAACTTGTCTTTCCATGGGTCAGGAACAACAGCTTTTCTTTCTGCTCTGTCTCTTACAAACAGGATTTACTGCATTTGAGATTTCTCTCATTCATATGTACACATTTCCTCTGATCTGTTTTTAGTACACTTTGTTTCTTTTTATGCCTGTGTTTGTTCTTCCTGTCTTTTTTTTTATTATTCTGCACTTTAGAACATTTTTCTTTCTCTTAGGTCCTGCTGGGTATCCTCTCTGTCTCTAGATATGCCCATTCCCTCTCTGTTGTATTCATAGTCCTGTTATTCAAAGTAGCCTTTCAGTAGATTTCTCTGGTTTTTATCCTCAATTACAATAGTAATTCCAATGGTAATATCCTCAGTTAGTATAGTCTATATTACTGCAACACCCAGAAGCAGCAACCACACTATGCATTCCAAAGAGTCACTGTATGAACATCCTGGCAGGAGCAAATGAAGTCCTCAGAAAAAAACAGGGCAGAAGAAAAGGCAGGGAGACAAGGAAAGCACAGAGTTCAAGTGGCTTCCCAAAGGAGACAAAGCTGCTCATTGACACCTGTGGACCTGATTCTTCCTTGTCCTGGGTCTTGTGTCTCCAGTTGCAGCTGTGCATTTATACTCCCTCATTAGCACTGTGGAACCATTCTTCTTTTCATGAAATCACCGTAAAACATGTGAAACACACAGCAGCTCAAAATTAAAGACTTTAACCATTTCCACCACATATGGAATGATTTCTCACCTCCCTGAGAATGCTGTACAGATGCAGATGTATGCACAGCCCTTGCTACTGCACATGCTCCGCCTTTCTTTAATTCTCTCCATGCTAATGCATCCCAAAATGCCCCAGATTACAAACATCAGCTGCTCTCCCTAATGACTGTCCTCAGCTACTTTGGCCTGCTGACCAACAGCACATCAGGGGATCACAGAATCATTTAGGCTGTAAAAGACCTTTAAGATCATCCATCCTGTCAGCTAGACCATGGCCCAGTCTACCCTGGCTGGTCCGTATCAATGTCTAATCACCTTTTCTGGGAAGGAATTCCTCCTGATGTCCACCCTGAACCTCTCCTGGTGCAGTATGAGACTGTGTGCTGTCACTGCCTGTGAGCAGAGGCCGATTCCCATGCGGCTACAGTCTCTTTCAGGTACTTTAAAGAGTGACAAGGTCACCCCTGAGCCTCCTTTTCTACAGGCTAAACACACCCAGCTCCTGCTGGGTCTGCTGCCTTCTCCAATTTCTCCCACTCGTTAAAGGCGGCTGTTTCAAAACCTCCAATTTCACTTTTTTGCAGAGTCAAAATTCCTCTGCCTTGTCCTGTCAGATTGTCTGAGGCTAAGATGGCGCCAGGCATTGTTTTCCCTCCCCGGAGTGAACTCTCCGTGAGGAGGCCCGGCGGGCGCTTCCCGGGCGGAGGGAGGGAGGGCAGGCGGGCACCTTCCCGGGACGCGCCACACGCGCCCTCCGCGCCAGGGGCGGCGCTGTCGAGCCGCTCCGCCGCTCCGCCCCCGCCTTTGTGGTGCAGCCGGGTCCCGGAAGCGGCGGCGGAGCGATGGCGGCGGACGGGAGGGCGGCGGGGGCGGTGGAGCTGCAGCCGGAGGGGGACATGGAGGGCGGCAGCAGCAGCGAGCCGGAGGGCGGCTTCGGGCAGCTGCTGGAGGAGGAGGAGGATGGGGAAGATGCGGGCTACGTGCTGTACAGGTACGGCTGCGGCGGCGCGGGGCCGGGCTGGGCCGGGCGAGCACGGCACGGCAGGCACTGCACGGCACGGCACGGCACGGCACGGAGTGGCAGGCGTGAAGTGGCGGGGCTGGGGCCGGAGGAGTGGGAAGCTTCTGAGAGGGCCAGGGGACACCTTTCACTAGATCGAGTTGCTCAAGGCTTTATCCAACATGGCTTTGAACGCTGCCAGAGTTGGTGCATACGCAGTTTCTCTGGGCAGCCTGGTCCAGTGTCTCACCACCTCTACAGTCAAAGAATTTCTTCCCAATGTCTAACCTAAATTTTCCCTCTTTCGGTTTGTACTCATTACTCCTTGTCCCATCAGGACAGTTTCTGACGGAAAATCCCTCTCCAGCTTCCCTGTAGATCCCGTTTAGATACTGGAAGGCTGCTCTGAGGGCGTGACACGGCATTCTCTTCTCTAGGCTGCACAGCCCCAACTTTTTCCTTTTGTCTTTTTGAGAGTGGTCCAGTCCTCTTTTCAACATCGTGGCCCTGGTCTGCTCCAACGCCTCCATGTCCTTCTTATGTTGGGGGCACCTTTATGTATTTATATGCTGGTCTGTGTTACAGACAGTAAGGTAGCTAAAATAGTAGGGACTGTTCAGAGCAAGGATGTGTTACTGGACACGCGTTCATGCGTGTCATGGTTTGACTAGCATTTTGTGCTTTTTAGAAACATTGAAAACACAAAAACATGTATTTACAGGGACAGGAAGGAATGGGCTGATATTGAACCTGTTCCTCAAAATGATGGGCCGAATCCTGTTGTTCAGATCATCTACAGTGAAAAATGTAAGTTTTAAATTTATTATGCCCTTAACCATTTTTGAAACAAGTCTTCGTGTTTTGGATAACATTTTCTAGAGTGATACTGTGAAGAAATTAATTCATTGTGTTACGGTGCTTGTGTGTGGTGTTTTCACCAAGCATCCTTGAAGCTGAATCTTCACCTGACATGTTAATAGCCAGGGTTCTCCTTTAGAATCCTGTGGCTTAAGAGGTAATACAACAGACAGCATGGTTCATGTCACAAGGCATTTCCAGCCCACAAATGGAAGCAAAACATGAAGTTCTTGCATCTGGTGAAGTAGTGAGAGTAAGCAGTGCAGATCTTTTATGATTGTTTTGGCTATTATTCTGATGGTGTGCTTCTAACATACTTGCAGCTTTGTGGTGTGCTAATATCCTGCACAGGTCTCAGTGGAAAATGCTTTCAGATCGATAGGTATGATTAGTTTTACAGAAGTATATTTAGAGCACAGAAAGTAGGAAGCAATTTAAAGGTTTATTAACCTTACCCCCTGTTCAGGCCATTGGCTAAGATGCTATTCTCTATTTAGTCCGAGATGTCTATGATTACTTCCGGGCTGTTCTGCAGCGGGATGAGAGAAGTGAAAGAGCTTTCAAGTTAACAGCAGATGCCATTGAGTTAAATGCTGCAAACTACACAGTATGGTATGTAGTAATCTTGGTATTATTATTTCTGTGGTCATTCAATTGCCTACCTTTTCAGTCTTTAATATTTTGTTCATTGAATTAAGGCATGCCTAGTTGAATTTACACAGAGGAGTAGAGAACCTTTCCAGTGAGCTTCCAAAGAAAACCCATGTTCAGTATGTCCCATGCCTCATGTTAAGTCAGTGGTTTTCATTCATTTGGCTCTAAGGATATTATCAGTCAAGGTCAGGGCTAGCCACAAAAAGGATGTTGCTGTTTAAAATTAGATTACTTACTTGATAATGTGTCCATGGCAAAATGCTGAAGATGCCCTCAGTTGACTTTGAGAAGAGGCATAAAAACATGATGGCAAATAATTTATGTATTTACTACCAATAATAAACTACTAATACTTTTTGCATTTTAAAAGATCTGTCAAGTTAGGTAATAAATAAACAGTGAATTTCTGATATTCAGAGCAGGGCATTTTACTTACAAGCTAACAAGTACTTCTTGTACATCTTCATTCCACTAATTTCCATAAAATCAGAAGGTTTGCTTTGTTTCAAGCACAGAAGTCTTCGTTTCTGTGACAGAAAACTATCATGGGTACAGATTAACTTGAACATGATTGCTACAATCTTAGATTATGTAGTGTTGCAACCAGTCATATCCTAGTTCAGTGCTGTTCCATAATTGAAAGCCCTTTAACAGAACTAGATATGTGGTTAAGGATTTTCCATTAGTTTTAGCTTTTTGCACTGTTTTTATCTCAGTATCATTTACAAGAACTGTGAACAAAGGTGATTCCATGTTCTTCTCTGTGAATTATAGGAAAGTCCTTTTGCAGTGTTCAAACGCTTGACTTTTATACAGGCATTTCCGGAGAGTCCTCCTGCAGTCTTTGGGAAAGGACCTCCATGAGGAACTTAAGTATATTACAGCTATCATTGAAGATCAGCCAAAGAACTACCAAGTCTGGTAAAATCATGCTTTCTTTCCTGTTCTTAATGTTTTTGCAGATAATATTTGTTTTGTAAATTGTCCAGTTGTGGTGGAGGAGTTAAATGGAGTTGCATCACGTCAAAGCTCCTTTCAGATATTTTTTCTAAGTGTATGATTATAACATGCTAAGCAGGTGTTGTTTTCTTGTTAATTTCAATTTTTAGACTGCCAAAATAAGTCTGACAGGTAAAAAAAAACAAAAAAGATTTGTGAAAAGGCAACTGAGAACACACACATAAATTAGTGTCTTATCTTTTATTGTGTTTTGGAGTTTGCCTGCCTGTTGTTGGGGTTTTTCCCAAAATTAATAGGAATAGGTGAAAGAGCAATATTGTTATTGCTAGAGAAATTATGCGGTAGTAGAAAACTTTACTCTGCTGAAGACTTTGACCATAAGTGTGAAACTGTTGTTTCAGGTGACTATTACTTGTCTAAAATGAGATGATTGGCCATGGTGTATGTGTGGTTAGAATTTTTTGTAATATGAATATGTGTCATGCATTTCTCAGAGCCAAGTGAAATGTTCTGGTATGCTTAATTTGAAGTATTTAACTAGTGGGGTTTTTTTCCTAAGTTGTGCACTTGCTATAAGCTGCTGTTATATAGAACGCACACTCACCAAAAAAATTTAGACTTTGTTCTTCTCATCATTAGGCATCACAGACGGGTGCTGGTTGAGTGGCTGCAGGATCCATCCCGAGAGCTTGAGTTCATAGCTGACATTCTTAACCAAGATGCCAAAAATTACCATGCCTGGCAACACAGACAATGGGTTATTCAGGTATTGTATCCACAGAACTCTTGATTCTTTAAATAACCTGCATTTTAAATGTGTGGCAGAGGTTAGCTGTAAACTTTCCTTTTAGGAAATGAGTTCAAAGAATTGAGTTGTTGTCTCCTTACTGTTGTGTGTGTGAATTTAATGATGACCTAATACCATTGTGTACCACTGAGCATTGTAGCATGCTCCTAGCTCACCTGCAGACTTTTTTTTTTTACTTTCTGTTGATTTCTTTAAAAAAGGCTCTATCTGATGTTCAGGCAACTTAAGAACAAGAATGTATTTAAAAAAATAAAAACTTTTGATTGTGATACTTTCTCTTCCTTCCCTTTCTGTAGGAGTTCAAATTATGGGACAATGAACTCGACTACGTGGACCAGCTTTTGAGAGAGGATGTGAGAAACAACTCTGTTTGGAACCAACGGCACTTCGTCATTTGCAACACCACTGGCTATGATGACCCCGCAGTCCTAGACAGAGAAGTCCGGTTAGTAATGCTATTCAGGCTCGTATTAAACAGTATCCGTTACATGAAAGCAAAGGAATACTTTCACAGTCCCCGTGGGCTTTGTTTTCTGATTTTTATTCACTTCTGGGACTAACATTCACAGGTAGCAGAACAAGTGTCAGGCTGAAGCAAGCTCTGCTTATCCTCGGCAAGCTGGTGTCATGAATCGGTTTTCCTGGCCTGCTGTTTATTGTGCAAACAAAACTTTGGGGTTTATGGTGAGCTAGTTATAGTAGGACAGGCTACAGAAGATCTGTGACACTGCTGTGCTGTTCATTAGTATTCTACTCCTAGAAAGTTTGGAAAGAGGCACTCTTCAGCTCTGGCGCCTGGAGCACCCCTACCCTCTTCCTTCTTTCCTGACCTTTGTGTCTGCAGCAAATAAAACTATGCAACTACCTTTGTTTTTTCTCTTAAATATGTTACCATAGAGGCGTTACCATCATTTCTAATAGGCCCAGCCTTTCTATTGGCACATCCATCCTTGGAGCTATCAGAGACTGTTTCCGATAGACATGGAAGAAGCTACTGGCTGCTTCTCACAGAAGCCACCCCTGTAGCCACCCTCCGCTACCAAAGAAACAGGCCATGCAAACCCAATACAGTGACATGGTTTGTAGGAAGAGGGGTTGACTTTTATGAGGAATTTGATGCAGCTGGAAAAATAAACCTTTCAGGAGTATGTGGTTGGTGCAAAGAGAACTGCCTCTGTGAGATGGCTAGTTTCCAGGAAAAAGAATTTTGTACTCACTGTTTCTAGGTTGCGTGTTTGTAACTGAAGACAAACTGGGCTTCTAGACATATTTTACTACCCATGGTGGTAAGAGAAGCCTCTTCATACAGTTTTCACATTTCAGACTCCTGATTAGGGTTGATGTTTATGAGAAGATATTAGTCAAAAGTGAAGAAGCAATTAAGCAACTGCGATTTTTATAGAGTTATTTTTCAGAAGAAAGACTGAATCTCTGAATCTTTTGGTGCATTATTCATAGAGGATCCCAGGCCTCAACATCTTCCACGGTTGTCTTTGCAACCTTCTAGAAGCTTTATTTCTCTTCCAGTTTAGAACGTTCCTGTAGATTGGTGAATCTGAACCATTTCCGTGACTAAGACTTTGATAACTTCAACTTTTTATCTCCAGAGTTTAGATGGGCATCCTCTCCTGATCTTGTCAAGATAATTGGGTACCATCTTAAGAACCAGACTGGCTAAGGTTAAGATTTCCCAGATGTCTCTATAGAAATGCTGGTTGGTTTATAAACTCGTTCTTTGTCACAGTGACTGCAGAATGTTTTAAAACAGTTACAGTTGTGGGTATTTTTTAGTACTCTTGATATATCAGATACTCCTCTATCTGCAGCCTCTGAAGATAATCAGAATGCTTGGTTATGCTGGGAAAGGCCAGAAGATAAATCTGCTTTGTGTAGATGAAATGTGGCTTTGTGGCTATATTGGAGGTGCCTTTTGTTGCTTTGCTTTTATAGCAATTGCCTCACTGTTGCTTTCACAGAAATGCTGCAGAAGGCTGTGTGAGCTGAAAGCTCAAGCTCTGCCTTTCTGTGGGTTTGCTTGAGTGCAGCCTGAGGAAAAAGTTCTGGAAATAGGTACTGAACATACCACTTGTAGTTATATTAACAGAGTTCAGTTACTCTGGCCATTCTCAGCTCCTTGCCATTTCTGAGCATCAAGATATGAGTTACTCCTTTAGCATACCAGGAGAGTGTATTGTGTTGTTTTCTCAGTGTTTTTGCTAATAATTTTGAGAACTGATTCATTATTGTATAAATTCCAGCAAATTGAACACTTAAAACATAGTGTCTGCTTCTTTGAGACTCCTGATCATTATATTGTGAGCGATTTTTGATCTACCCAGGAGAGATGACCTACAAAAAGAGTAAAGTATAGGCTAGAGATAAGCATTTGGAAGCTTCTGGGCACGTTCAGGTAATTTCTAACTGCATTGTTATCAGTTGCATTCATGACCCATTACCTTTTTCTTGCAGGTACACTCTTGAGATGATCACGGCAGTGCCACATAATGAGAGTGCTTGGAACTACTTAAAAGGGTGAGGTGTATTTCTCCATGAGGCAAAGAATATGTGGAAGGTGTCTGATGCCTACTTCTTAATTAAAAAGATTTTTTTTTCTTTTTGTTCTAGTGTAGTGTGCTTAAGCAGGCAGGCAAATACTGTCACAAAGGGTTCTTATATTCTAACCTAATTTCTTTGTAACTTTTCACTAAGCTTCTGGCCCTATAGTTCTTGCAGAAGGACTACAAGTACTTCTCATGCTTTTAAAAACTTGACCTGTAATGTCACTGTGTTAAAAAGCATAGATAGGAAACAATTAACATGCTTTCAGTCTAAGTCCTGTTCAGTTGAACAAAAACTATACTAGCTTACTACAACATGAGGCTGTACTAGTTTTGCATGCTGCTTAATTTCTGACTTACTTATATTTGCAGCCTGATTTCAAACCTAATCTTCAAGTAGCGGAATCATAACAAAAATGCAATTATTCACACCAGATTTCCCATCATTATGTGTCAAGCCTATTAACCTCTCTTCTAGGATTCTACAGGATCGTGGTCTTTCTAAATATCCAAATCTGCTGGAGGAACTGTTGAATTTACAGCCCAGTCACAGTTCACCCTATCTGATTGCCTTTCTTGTGGACATATATGAAGATATGCTAGAAAACCAGTGTGATAACAAGGAAGAAACACTGAACAAGGCATTGGAGGTACATTTTGAAAGCTTGGTTTTTCTTCCCAGGGATGCTGCCTATTCCTATCTGGTTTTATAGCTTGACAAAATGAGATTGATTTTCATAAATAGAACAGGTTAGTTGTTAATCATGAGAAGTCTATGAAGAGTTTAACACAAAAGCCAGACAATCACAAGGATCTCATGAATTTAAATATAAATAATAACTAGCCAGTTATTAAATTACTCTTAAATTTTCTTCATATGGTGGTGAAGGAAGGTCTCTAATACTACCTGCAGAAGAAAGAAGATGTTTGAATAATAGAGGAGTTTTCAATGTTTACTTTATAGCATTAACGCACTCTCTTCTCTGTAGATTAATGAATTTTTCTCAGAATATCCATGTCCAAACAACCTCAGTTGAGCTCCCGTGGCCCTTCTCAGCTCTTTCTAAGAAAGTTGACAAAATTAGCTTATGACCAGCAGGCACTGGGGTATCGTATCAGTAAGAAATGTCAGGCACCACTTCCTAGAGAGCATAAATTACTTCTGGCAATGATGTGTATCTCCCAGAGTTTCATACTTGGCTGTTCCAAGTATGTTGTAGTTGTAGTTGTTGTAGTTTGTAGCATAGTTTTTACGAGAACACTTTCCATTCACTGTGAGACTGACTGGAACTTGATGTTATTAGATCTGCAGTTCCACCTGGAGTCTTTGTGTTCCAACATTGTTCTTTCTCAGCATTTTCCATTGTAGTGTTCCAGGACCAGATTGTAAACAAGTGCAATTGGCTCCTTTATACTATTTCACTGATTTTAAGTTCTCTGTTTAGACATCAAAGCTCTTAATTTTTTAACTCCATTTCACTGAGTAAGGCAATGTCATCTGCATAACAAAAGGGAATTTAGTCTGAACATTTGTAGTGTTCAGACTGTATAAAATTTACACAGCTTGTCCTGTAAGTATTATTGATTTCTACTGTGCTGCTTACTCAGATCAAAATTTAAAAAAAAAACAACAAATATGTAGAAGTATCTGCACCACCTCTTAATGTTGCATAAGAGAGGGTTACTGACTTGCAGGGAGAACCTTTTTGGGACAGTCTGCTGAGGAAAAAAACAGAAATAAAAGATCTCCTGTCAGTCCATCAAGAGTATTGAAGATTCAAGAGCAGGATGATCTTCCAGTGTTTGGAATTAAGTAGTTTACAACCTGTTGGATGACTAAAAGACATTCGAGGTTCTCAGGAAGTGTGTAGTATGCTCTACTACAGGGTGCATTAGGCTGGCATGGATGATGAGTGGTAGGCATGGGAGTGAGTCAAAAGGAACTCGTACAACTGAAATGGGCTTGGAGGGATTTTTGTGCAGTGTCAGACTGGCTGGCTACCAACTGGGGTTGTCATTAGTTTGATGTCATTAAACAGTTACAAATCCCATGAATAAAACAAATGTTGCAGAGGAACATATTTCTAACACTATCTGAAATACAGGTTATATGCATTTTATAATTAAGAATTTTATAAGCTTTTCAGTTTAATACTCCAGTCTCTCGTTTTTCTTTCACAGTTGTGTGAAATTCTGGCTAAAGAAAAAGACACCATCCGAAAAGAGTACTGGAGATACATTGGAAGGTCCCTTAAGAGCAAGCACAGTTCAGGCACTGAACAGAGCAGTACACTGACGGATAAAGAGCAGTAACTGAAGATCGAAGAAAACAGTGTTAAGCTTTCAAGCTGTTCTAAAGCTGTACTAAGTAAGGTCATCAACAAGTTCAAAGTCCATTTGTAAGTATTGCAATGGGAGAGGAGTGCAGACTGCTGTATAGTCCTCAGTTGCTGCTGCTACTTGACTGCTCTAGCTGCAGTCAAGACATGTATTAAGGCTTAATTATTGAAATGTACCAGGTAGAGATTTTAATTCCTAACTAAAAATACATAAATGTATACCTATTACATTGACAGTGCTGAGTTAATGGTTGGCCTTGATCTTAAGAGGTTTTTTCCAACATAAGTTACTCTACAAGTCTGTGAAGCACTAAAACCATGTCTCATGTTGTGGCTTACCCACTTGTGGTTCCTAACACTGTCTCATGAGTTTGCTGCAGTAGTGTGACTGCAGGTAACTTTTAACTATAGGGGATATAGAGTAACCTGATTAGTGCAAGTAGGCGCTGCAGCTGTCGCCATGTGTGGGAGCAGCTGTGTAACACTGTCAGCCTATGCTGTTTTATGCAACTAACACCAAGTGTAATTTTTTAATAAAAATAGAGAACTTAGAGCATTTGTCTGATTTTATTAAATGTGTTTCTTTTGGTCCTTGTAAGTGCATCGTTTGGTTTTTTCAGATGCTAATAGAGGTAAAATATCCCCTTGTATAAGTATTGGATTCTATTGCATTGAGATGTCTTTTGCACTTGAGTATTCTTATCCCAGAAACTTTCAGGACACCTGATATATTCAGTGGAGCCCTGAATTCTTCCCTGCACAGACAGGAAAAATGCTTTGAGGATCCTGGAGAAGGTGTATACCTACATCAGAAAAATGCATCTACCCTGTTTTCCACAAATGGTTATTGTAAACTGTGTTCTTATGGAGTGTTTGTCTGATATGAAATATTTTATTGGGAATGATCATAGAGGGAACAAACAAGTGCTGGTGTTTATTCCTTAATATGCTGTCTTTCTGACACTAAACATTAAATGGTGTTAACTGTGATTAAACAATAGTGGAAATTATTTTTTAACGCTTGAAATTCTTTAATTCAATGCAGTCTTGAAATTCAAAACAACTCACAGGGAGTGGAATTGATATACAAAGCTGTGTAAATTTGTAGTGGTTTTGCTGCTTTCTCAGCAATAGGGAAAACATTTTTGCGTTTTCTCAAATGAACACTGAAAACAGACATGGACTTCAAACTTTTGGAGATTGGTTAACCTGGAGGGTTCTTTTTCTTTCATTCTTTTTTTTTTTTACATGTTTGGGGTTTTTTACTATATTTGAAACTCTAATACAAAGCAAAAAGTGTGTTTCTACCCCTATGAGTTGTTCCTAATTGAAACTGTACTAAATATGGAGTACTGAATAGTCAGGGTGTTCAAGGACTTCAGGGTAAAGTAATGTATTTGCCAGTATGAGTCAAGAAAGCTCAGAAAGATGAACAGTGAAATACAATCCTTTAAATAAACATCATCAGTGAAGAGGGAACAGAATTCTTCCTCTATCTTTCACAAAATTCAGAGGACACTTGGAATAAAGCAGAGTATTCTTTATAGACTAGCATAAATTTCAGCAATAAACCATCACAAGGTAAGATTGATGAAGAGTGTCCACAGGGACAGTGTGTTTTGGGATGTGATCTCAGTCACTTGTGGGCTGAGGCAAGAGCTTAGATTTAGCCATATAGACTTCCTAGTGGTAAGAATAGGTAGGATTCCTCTGACAAAACCTTTCTAGGGATATGGTCAACCTATGACCTTCTTACTCTTGAAAATAATGTCTGTAAGTAATGAATAAGATTCTAGCAGAGTTGGTAGGGTTTTATACTGGTATCCTGGGTTGACTACATGATGCTTTTATCCCCAGTCATCTGCTCTATTTATGCTGAATAATAAGTTTTGCACCTTTAAGACGTGTTCCAGAGAGTGAAGGGGGGAGAGAAGAAGCAGCAGTTTGTTTTCAGACACTGCACTCACTCATCCACATTCCTGCTCCTGACTGTTGTCTGCAGAGGGACAGACAGTGGGACAGAGCTCTCTTTTGCTTTTAGTTAGTTTTAGCTAGCTGAGGCAAAGAAGTTCCCTGGACTGTGGTTTTGTCCCTTTTTCTTGGACCTGTTTAAACCTGCTCTGGACTGAACACCCAGGGGAGCACTGGCAGCTGCATCTGTGGCCCACCGGACCGGGCCTGGGCCGCGGCATTTCTGGCACCTGAGGGACTGATCAGAGACTGAGTGAACTCAGCTGCAACCTGGGGAGGGACTTTCTGAGTTTGTCATCTCTTTTGGAGAGGCAAGGGGGTTTATTGCTTAATATTGTTTAGGTTTTATTGTTTAATAAACGTTTTTTTCCACTTTTCTCCAAGGAGGTATTTTCTCCCAGACCAGTTGAGGGAGGGGCTAATTGAATCTGCTTTTCTAGAGGAGCCCCTTTGGGGGTTGTCTCCCAAATTTGCCCTGAACCAGGACAACTGGTTATGCAAGCATAGTGGTACATGGAAAGATAATACCGCTTCTGAGCTCCATTTACCAATAAATAATCAAATACATTTTTTTAATAGAAAAAATACCTTGTCTTATGTAGAACAAACATGTAACCTAACAAATTGTGTAAATCCTAGAGAAAAAAATGTGTTGGACCCTAGAATTCTGCTTAAACAACAGGAATCAAAAAAAGTCACTCTGTTGAAACAGAAGTGTTCCTTCTTTCAAATGTTTATGTTTACTGTCACTTGGATTCCAAGGAAGCTTTCAAATTCTCTGGCAAAGACACCTCAGTTTTCTGCTGGTCAACCATGCACAAAAATACTGAGCTGTCAGAGCTGGAAAAAGGATGGCCACCCAGCCAGGTTGCAAGTGAAGCCGCTAAACCTTGAATTTTAATGGATCCGAGAGAAAATGTTCCTGGTAGAAAAAGGATCTTGACAAAATGTAGAGAAAAGGGTCTTAGAGCAGGAAGTTAGAGATTACTTTAATCTGTAGGCATTGGTACTGACTGCCTTTGATCAGGGCAAACTTCACAGTTATTTGTCCCAATGGGTTCATCTGTACAAGAAAATTTACTGTTTTTATTGTTGTAATGATGTGACTCTTCTGTTTAATTTTATTATTGAAGAGCTGTGTCTAAATGGAAAACTACTGATACAACTCTCCCTTGTAAATCAGTGTAACTGGAACATTCAGTGGAGTATGGAGCATTAGTAAAGTGTGAAATCATAATCTATGCTTGCTTTCATCAGAAGCTGATATTCTTGCCTTGGTGTAGCCCTGTCTTAAGAAGCCCTTATTGACTTCCACCTTTTTGTATTTGCAACTTCGGTGGCAAAACAGTGTATATCTTTCCTAATCTATTGAGTAGAAAACCACTGCTAGCATAATGTGCTTCTCTCAGATGCTGTCTGGTTGTGCTGAGGAGTGTGCCGCTCAGCTGGACCTTCTGTAGTGGCAATATTCTCCAGTAAAGAAGTAGAGAGGTTACATGAAACACTTTCATCGAAGTGCTAGCTGCCAATTCATGCAGTGCCATGATGATGGGGGACTTGGAGATGGGACACACAAAACTGAGGGTGCACACACTTTAGGTTTCTCTAAGTATGTACCATGATGAGCTACCAGAAGCTTCACCAAATTTAGCTAAAAACCCTACCTCGAGATGCCCTGATGCCTACATTATATGTCTAATGAAACCGCTTGGGGATAGGACTGTCCTCCACGAGGTGCATCACCTCACTGTCTCTGAAGAAGCACTGAAAACCTGCATAGGATTTCAGCCTTGGGGAATTAGAATCGTTGCTGTATATGCTGTCGCCCCGCCGAGAAGGTGGACACCGGCCACTAGATGCCACTGTGACACGCACCCCAAGCCCATCGGCGCCGCTGATGTGCAGGAAAAGCAGCGGCGTCACCACCTCCCCGTGCAACATCACCACACCTGCTGATTAAACACGGAAGAGCAGCTGCTTGGTAACTCAATACCTAGTGCCGCATGAGCATCAAGCACAAGTGTTCTGGGAGGGGCTAAATGGTCATCTTCATGTTGGTGTTAATTGGAGAGAAATGTCTCGTTAACAGAAATGATGTTTCCTCTGACACTGGACACCTTGTACAGATTTGGACTTTGTTTAGTCCTGGTGTTCTACAAATAATGCCATGACTAAACCCTTCTGCTCAGAACTTGGGGTTTGTGGTACATTTGCATCTTTTGGAGACATGTCTCCAATCAGAGTGCTTCACTCATACACCTTCCCAAGCTGGAGAGTTTTGGTCCCCTAGAGCTAGCCTTGTTATGACAAATTTCTCTGGTCCCTCTGTAATGAAATGCTGGCTATTGCTGGTTGTTTCTGGGAATATAGATTGAAGGACAAGATGACCTACTCCTGCTTCTTGGAACTCAGGGGAGGACTTGGGCCAAACTGAGGAAGCCAAGCATGCTGTTGCAGATCTGAAAGTGATTTCCTTGCTTTCTGGTAAGCAGGACTAAAAACTTTGCTAAAGAAGGTCAAAGACAGACTTCTTTTTCTCATGCACTGGTTTGTCAAAACTGAGTTATATGGGCTGTCACCACAGTGCAGGGATTTTAAGTGAATAAAGAGATGCTCTGTGTCACTTCAGCCAAGCCACCTTGAGCACTCAGAGTGACTCAGGTGCAGCTGCTTGTTCTTTGTGTATGCACTGAGCTCCCAGGACATGCTACCATTACCCCCTCCCACGGGCATTATGCTAGCTCTGGTACCTCTGTCCACACTTGAAAGAGTTGGGTGACAGGTGTAATGCTGCCATTGCTGTGCTGGTCATGGGCAGTGATCTTATGATGACAGAAAATGTCTTGTGAGTTTGGGCTTCTTTTGGGTTTGGGTTGTTTTGGGTAGGTCTATTTCATTACTTGCTTTTTTGGTTTTCTGATGTGCCCTGACTACTGTTCAAGTCATCTCTCCAACAGATCCAAAACCAGCTGAGTAAGTGCTTGTGCCGCTACAAAGAAACTTTAGGAGGCAGAAAAGGGAAAAAAAAAAAAAAAAAAAAGAACTGCTGTACTCCCTCTTCTGCCAAAGCCTGCTTACCAGGATAAGAAGATGGCAGGTAGATAACCTTCTTTTCTTTCCAGGTGCTTGCACACATCTGCCTCTGTTCTAGCTTGCAGACACACAATGAATATGAGTTTTATTCCCAGTTTTACAGGACAGTGAGAGCACATTATCCCTGTATACAATAGCATATGGTGCTCACTGGCTTTTCTCGCTGACTCTTGCACTAACAGTTTCTCTGCTGCAAAATGAGTCCAAGTGTCTATTTGCAGGTACCTACAGAGCAGGTGTGGAGGGTTCCTGAGCAGTGTTCCAGCATTCTGATACCAGTTTAGTGGTACCGCAAATCATCTTGCTAATTTGTTTGAGGTCTAACCTGCAAAGATCCTGCATTGAGCTGAAGGCTACAATAAAAGGGAGTGTTGAGTATTTACATGGGCAACCGAAAACCAGAAACACCTGGTTTTAGAAACCAATTTTCAGAATACCAATTTTCAAATTATTCCTTAACTGAAAATTTTAAAATTTGTAAAGTGAGAATAGAAAACTGCTTGGCTTCTCAAATTCAGAGGAAAATATGTGAGGAGACAGGCAAGACTTAGTTAACTACTAGAAGGCATGTCTGGATAAAACCCCAAAAGCTGGATGAGACCTGTTTCTCATTTAGTGGTGCCCCAGACATAGCTAAGTTGCATTTGGAACTCAAATTTTCTCCAGTTTCATTGCAGGAAGAAGGGGAAAATGAGGGATGACTGGAAAAGGGCAAGCCAAAATCACTAGTAATGGATCTCTAACAACAGCTAAGAATATTACAGCAAATTATTTCAGTACAGGTGCCTGCTGTAGAACCAGACAGAGGCACCTGGCACACACAGCAATTTTGTGCATTTCAAGAGAAAGCAGTCTTTTCCCTCCAGGT
The DNA here is from genome assembly GCF_028551555.1 of Melozone crissalis. Lineage (NCBI taxonomy): Eukaryota > Metazoa > Chordata > Aves > Passeriformes > Passerellidae > Melozone > Melozone crissalis. Next base: position 29,591,504 of record NW_026535783.1, on the reverse strand, counting down.
TAACTGTATTGAGTTTCTCATTTATTTTTTTTAAGTGCTAATACACTGTCAGATACATGCTTGTCTGAGCCATGCAGAGTAAAATTTCTAGGGAGAGAAGAAGAAGAGAATGATGAGATATAACCTGTTTTACTGCAGGATTGCTACTTAGCAGCTATGGCCAAGACAAAACCCACATAAACCTGGTTTTTATATCCCACAATGCCGGCTTTGAGCCGTCACTTTATAGTACAGGCTTTTCCAGCAGAAATTACATATCTTTGAAAACTCCTGGTGTACTGAGAGATGCCCCTTATTCCAACATGTGCTAGTAGTCTTTGACACTGCGGGAGTTTCAACTTGCTTTCTGCTCCTCAGCATTGTGACTGCAAAGAAGACACAAGCAGCGCAGGCAAATGCCTCCCCAGGCATTGCCATGCTGCACTTAACCTGGATAGTACTGGAGCTGATGAGATTTTGCAGTGAGTTCTAGAGTGCCCCTTTGCTCACAAGGGTCCTCATGGAAAAGGAGCCAGCCATGAAGGCCTCCTCAAGTCTGAGGCCAATTTTGGAGACTGGCATTGTATCACCTCACCATAGCATCTCACATACCACATGATTTCAGCAAGTGAATTGCAAAGTCTAGGCATAAGGTACCAATCTTGAATTGTACTGAAATAGAGGCATACAGATCCAAAGATTAACCACCAAGTTTTGCAAAGAGTAGCTTGTCTCCTCTATGTCAGTATCCAGTGCTTATAAAAATAGGCACAGATCTCCACTCAAAAAGGTCAAAGAGAATCACGCAATTATTTGAATTCCCTTTGAATAAGGGAATTCCTTATGAATCAGTGCAGGTGTGATTAGAAAGAGAGAGGCGATAGGAAGAAAAGGGCCAAAAAAACCCAGAGGATAATGAAAATTTAGCTCATACCCTGAACCAGTATTGCAGTGTGCCTCCGAGAAATACGTGCAAAAAACACATCTGGGCAGCAGAGGAGTTTTTAGGGTGATGAGCAGATAATTTTTTAATTGCTTCCTCCTGTTCACAGAAAAAAGGCATTGTAAGTACACAGGATACATCCCTGATATCTCCTCCTTTTGGGAACAGAGCTTGGGACACTGTGTTTCTCATTCATTCACACGAATTAAGTCAAAATGGCAACATTTGTGGTTATCAAGTAGAGGATTATTGTTTTGTTCAGCGCTAACCTCCAAAGGAACAGCAAAAGTAATTTCAAGAAAGGATAATTTTTTTTTCTTTGTCCTCTTCTAGAGCTGGAATTGGGAGAATTTTTAAAAGCTATTTCTATTTCCTAGTGTGCTGTGACTTTATGTCCTGTAAGAACAGTGTGCCCACTGGAGCCACGCCATTACAAGGGTATGTGGTCAGTTTGGAGTATTTCTGTAAAAGGACAGAATGATTTGATGAATTTTCAGTGTTTGTTTTGACTCAAATTCTTCATAATGGTTTGGTCAGAAAAGTCAAAGAGAAGGAGTTAGCTGGGGCACTTTAAACTTTATATCAACATCTGGTATCTTAACTAGCATCAAAAACTGACTACAAAGAAGATGAAAGCTCACAGTAGTGAAGGACCAATCTGGGGTAACCTCTGAATGCAGACTCCAAAATGGAGGAGATAAACAAGGCAATTCCTCATTTTGCTGAAGACCAGACACACTTACTGATAGAAGGAAAAGAACAGCAGTATATTAGAATTCTATGCAGTACCTGCACACATATGTCTGGCTGTGTACAAGTTCCCACCAGCTTAACCTCTTAATACCACCTGTCCGACTTGCAAAAGGATTCTGGGATAATGCAAAATCTGTTACAGAGGGCTTGGGAGTGGCAGTGATTTCAGGGTATGTGCAGGTGAATATGGGGATACCACTCATGCCATGACAATTTTCTGTCTTTTCTTTTATATACCTTTCATGTATCCTCAGTGCTTTTAACATCCATACTTGTAATTCCTTAAATCTGATAGCTTAACATAGTCCTGGTATTCTGTTAGGCCAGAACATCCTAAAGGCCTGCAACTGGAGTCCAGAAAGCCCTACGCTATCTTGAGGGCGTAAAAGCTTTCATCAGAAGCTGATATTCTTGCCTTGGTGTAGCCCTGTCTTAATAAGCCTCTCTAAAATACATCTGTAAAATACATCCTGTAAACTAGGTTTAAGCCCATCCCAGGAAGAAATTCTTCAGGAAGGGAATATCACGCTATTCATTCAAGCCTCTTATTAGGGCATCTTTACTGGAAATGCTGATTTGCAACGTTTATAAAATTGTATACACAATCTGTTGGGAGTGTACGTTTCAGCATGCTACATCTTGGTGAAGTGTTGCACCATAAAAATCCTTATTAAATAACGAGATAAAAACCCCTTTATCCCTTAACAGCATCTGCCTCTCAATTTTAAGATAAAAAAAAGAACACATCACCACAGCTCAGGAAAGAAGACAGAAGTGATATTTACTCCTGGACTGTATGTGTGAAAAAATGAAACTGCTTTTGCAACTGCTGGTTGCCAGTAAATTATGGACGTAGCAGCATAGCATTTCCATTGCACATCCTAGTGGTGTCCAGAATTCAAAGTAAGAACTTCTAATAAAAGTTTAAACTGATAATGAGCAATTTATAGCATATTTAGTTGTGCTTAGTAGAGTATAGCTCTAAGGCCAAGTAGTTTCCATGTGAGGGAAAAAAATCTGCTGAAATTCAAGTCCACTCTTATCCAGTGAGATGCTTGTATTCCATTGCAAAATCTCCAAATGGGACTCACTAAGCAAAGCCGTCTGATGTTCCTGATTCCTACCATTTCACTTGTGCAGTTCCAGTGCTTTGGACACTTCAAGGTGGATTGTGAGACACCATAAGCAGGCCTGGGAACATGAAAAAATTCAGTTATTAAGAACTATTTATGCAGAAATACCATTTCCTACCTAGAATCCTGCCATAGGAATCCCAAGGTCCTTGTGTTTTCTGGACTGTTATCATGGCAAACCAGGCCTCCTTGGCAGAGAATGTAAAGCAGAAAGTAAGAATAAGTTATTTGGGACTTTCCTCATAAATTAGAAAGCAGCAAGACTGTATTTTTCTTAAAAGCTTTATTTACATATGCTGAACACAGCCAGGAAGCAACTCTATATCATGTTGAACCACTACTGAGCAAAAGGAGGCAGAAAAACAGCAGAAAAGTGCAGTGGAAGGCCCTGACATGTACCAATGTAAAATTTGATATTTGAGTATGTATGCATCACAGTTCCATATGCATCTAATGATGAGCAAGCAACTGATGTGAGTTTTGTACCATTCTAGTGTTTTTAGTTCCAAGTGTGAGCCTGAACCACCAAACCTGCAAGGAGCTCCTGTGGCGTGCAGTGGGCTGCTCAGCTTTGATACTGACGTGTTCAAGCAAAGTAAAGCGTTCCTCAAATGGATGAAGTCTGTTGGCATAGCAGGCACTGGATATATCAGCACTGAAGCAAGTTGAAAACACAGTCTCAGCGGGCTTTCAGTAGTTTACAAAGGAATGAATAGTTCTGAGGACATTAATGGCAATTGTCTCCTAATATAACAGTTTTAACACTGAGGAGTTCTGCTTTAGGATGTTACTGTTCAATTCAAAGCTCAGTGACCACTGTCCAGTGGTCAAACTTCTCCTGGTCTGCTCTAGACACCCTTTTTACAATGGCAGAGAAAGGAACTGCATGAGACCACACAACCATTTCTTCCCCTATTTCAGAGGATTTTTATGACTTTCAGACACAATTTTTATCACAGTATTATTATATGCTGGGAAAATCCATCAATTTTTCTGTTTATTACTGTGGCTTATCCAATGGCCTAATTTGCTGTGAGAACTGGGTCTCTAGTCCCTTGTCTGGCTCTGACCTTGAATGACTTTGAGTAAGAAAATTTTTATTTCTCAGCTTGCTTTTATTCATTGGGAAGATACTAATGTTGAATTTTTTTCCCTCATGGCTTTAAAGGAACTATCACCTATGAATTCTTCTGGTGCATGGGAGAGAAAGACCAAGAAACCCAATTATGGCAGGCTTCTTCCTTAGAGGCAGAGAGATTCATCCACACCAAAACTTCATAAACCTAACTAAAATCTTTCTTTCTCATTCTGCCTGTGGAATAGCAGCATGTGGGTTTGACAAACAGTATTGTTCAAAACCAGGACAGTATAGGTTATTATCACGATAATGCTAAGAAAATAATATTTTCTACTGGTGGCCATGACCTTGTAAAGGACATTCAAATTCTGTTATGTAGCTCTTTGCACATACAGACAGAGTTGCCACATCCTAATTACTAGTCATTTTACATTTGCAGTATTTGCTATATTTGCAGAAGAGAAAATCAGCAAAATTCCCACTGAAGGATATAATGCAGGTGCTGCATATAATGCTGCACGTGCAGGCATATTCTAGCATTATTCCAAAAGCTCCAAAGCTTTTATCTATACTATGTCTTTGGGTATAAATACAGGCCTTAAGGCAAGAAAACAGGAAGTAATAACAGGATTACAGTTTTAATTTTGGACTTCAAGTCTACAAAGATGGAGAATACGCCACGGAAGAGGCACCATGTGTACTCAAGGGATATCCATCTGAGAAACACTTAATAGAGGAAAGTTTATTGAACTGATTTTTAACTAAAATGCTGAGAAACAAGATGATTAGATCAAGGACTTCCAAGATTAAGCACAGAGTCTTCCAGGTCCCACTGAAATACCTGGCATGCAGTCTGTATTTTATCAGATGCATGGGGAGAAGCTCCTGTGGAAGGTCACTATTGTGTAACAAGATAAAATTGAGCCCAGTCAACACAGCATTGTAGTGCTCAGAGGGAGGAAAGTTATCTTCAGGAGGAGCCACAGTCTCTCACAGAAATGAAATATCTCTAGCCAGCCAAGTTACTAGCTTGCAAACAAGCTTGCTCTTCTAGAGATGAAAGGGAGCAACTGGTGGTCTGTAATTTGCATCTGGGAGAAACAGTTGCCATTTGCATTTAAAATTGTTGGTGACAAAATAAAGCAGAAAAACACATCCTACTAACTGCTCTAGTCTGTGTACTGTTGCTGTGAAAGGCTGGCAGGATAGGTACAGTTTTGTCACCAGAACTAGACTGGTGACAAACACTCCTGAGACATGCTTTCATGGTTTGGTAGTGAGTATTATGACAGCTGCAAAGTGCTCCTCAGGTTCTTGTTATCTGTGGTGTACTTCTTGCAACCTTTTTGCATGGTCATTGACTGTCTTTCTGTTTTCATAAGCAGTGAAGTCATTAGCTCCCATCAAAATAGTCCTCAAAATTATCCCCTACACCTTATAGAATTCACAGGTATTGCTTGCTGCCACTGGAAATGCCCACAACCGACTGGAATTTTAGACTTTTAGATCCAAGCTATCTTTTCAGTAGGCACTGTTTATGAAACTGCACATAGCTAAAGGAAAGCTGGAAGTGAACCAGTTGCTCAGACACCAGCAACACCTTTGTACCAGGAACAAAGAGTGCACACGCATGTACTATGTCAAGCAGAGGCTGTGTAATGCAACTGGCATGGGAGTGAGGTGGTGCCAGGAACGAGGTTGGCACTTCCTCCTTTCAACACCTTCTGGTTCACTCCTACCTTTCTGAGCACCTTGATACTTAAGCTGCACTGCTGTGGACCCTCACAGCCTTTGAAACAGACTAAGAAGACTTTTCACCAACATAAATGCTTAAGAATTTTGCAGCTGAGGCAAACATGTGGGAGCTGTGGTGTAAGACAGTGGAGAAGATAGAGGTGTTGGATTGGGAAAGGCAAAAGATGAAGGAATGCCATGAGCACAGTAGATGGAAAACTTCAAGAAAACAAAAGCACGTGGGAGAAGGTAAAAAAGATGGTGCTATTATCATGGATGGAATCTAGGGAAAGGCCAGGAAGTCACAGTAAGAAAGGCAAAAAGAAAATGCATGAAATATATGCCCTGTGCATCTGAACCAGGGAAGGAACATGGCTCTGTTGCAGGTCTCTCACTTGTTTCAAGACTGGCCCACTTCCATGAAGGGGTAGGAAGCCAACAATGACAGGATGAAAAGTCCTTGTGGTGTGGACAGACCAAGACACTTGTCTGGAGTACAGGGTCTTGAGGAGAAGCCATATGAGAAGTGGCTGAGGTCCCTTGATCTGTTCAGCCTGGAGGAGACTGAGGGGAGACCTCACTGCAGTCTACAACTTCCTCGTGAGGGGAAGAGGAGGGGCAGACACTGATCTATTATCTATGATGAGCAGTGCCAAGAGCCGAAGGCACAGCATGAAGTTGTGTCAGGGGAAGTTTAGGCTGGACATTAAAAAGAGGTTCTTAACCCAGAGGGTGGTTGGGCAGTGGAATGGGCTCTCCAGGGAAGTGATCACAACACCAAGCCAGAAAGAGTTCAAGAAGCATTCAAATACGCTCTCTGGCACATGTTGTCATTCATGGGGCTGGTCCTATGCAGGGCCAGGAGTTTGATTTCATGATCCTTTTGAGTCCCTTCTAGTTCAAGTCAAGCTATTCTGTGCTTCTGCAAGTGGGACAACACACGGCACACTGTGGGCATCCTTTCCACAGAGCTGGAGTTTAACTGAAGGACACTTCTGGCAGTCCTCTGAAGGCCAGACAAAAGCAGAACCCGGAAAAAAAACAAAAAACAAAAAACCCCCAAAAAACCAAACCAAACCAAAAACCACAAAAAACCCCTCACAAAAGAAAACAAACAAACAAACAAACAAAAAAAAACACCAAGAAAAAAACCCAAACCACGAAAGAAAGACTCCAGCCTTGTGCCTGGAGTCGCAGCTCCCCAAATCTGGCAGAATGAGTAACGCGATCAGTGACAGAACGCCGGCTCAGGGCACGCAGTTCTCTACCGCTCTTTCTCCGCTCCTTTTACATGAAAAAAGCTGATTAATGCATGTCCTTTGGGTCAGGCCGGTGCTGGGTTCCGTTACCTCGACCGCCTCCTTGCCCCGGGCGGAGCCCGCCCTGGCCCGGCAGCCCGTGCGGGAGGGCCGCCGCCCTGTCGGGGAGTTTCCTCTTCCTCCAGCAGCGCGGCCGGGGCGGGAGGAGGAAGGGGAAGGGGCAAGGGCCGGGGCCGGGAAGGCTCCAGCGCGGCCGCCGCCGTCGCTGGTGCGGCAGGGGCGGAGCGGCGCGGGAGGCGGCGCCAGCGGCCGGCGGGGCCCGGAGTCACCGTGTCACGGCGCCCGGGAAGCCGTTGCCGCCGGATCCGCCCCCCGCAGGGCGAGCGAGGAGGCAGGAGGAGGAGGAGAAGGAGGAGGAGGGAGGCCGGCTCCTCGCCGCCTCTTGTGTTTTCGCCCCCTTCCCGGCCCAGCCCCGGCCCCTCTCCTCTCGCACCGGGGCGGCGGCGGGGGGCGAGGCCGCAGCTGCGCCCGAGCTGCCCGCGGGAGCCCCGAGACAGGCCTGGGCCGCCGTCTCTGGACTAGGATGTCCCGACATGAAGGTGAGCGGCGCGGGGCGCCCAGGCCGCTCCTGGCGGCGGCGGTGGGGCCCGGCCCGGCGGCCTTGGGGGCCGATCATCATCATGGCGCCGCCGGGAGCGGGGCCCGGGGCCCGGCAGCGGAAGGAAGGAGAGGCCCGGGCGGGCGGGCCGCGCTCTGCAGTGTCATAGCGGGGGAGGCCGGTACGGCCCGTTCGCCGCGCGGCCTCCGCCGGGCGGGGCCGGGCCGCAGGTACGGCTGGTGGGGGGGTCGAGCCGGCCCGCTCCTCCGCCCGAAGGACGGGCGGAGCGAGGTGCGGCGTCCCCGGCGGGCCCGGCCGCCGTGGGTGGGCGGTGGCGCGGGGCGGCCCTGCCGACGTGTCGGCCGCGGCCGGTCCCGCCGGGCTCCGCGCTCCAGGGCCCTCCTGGGTGCCAGAGAAGCGGGGCCCGGGGCAGAAGTGTGCGGGCAGCTTGCCTGGCCCTGACGAGGGGTGGGTTGTGTTCTGGCGGCCCCGTGATCTACCCGTTTTCCCTCGGTTTTGCCTTGCGGCCGAGAAGGCCGGTGCTAGTGTAGTAGTGGCATGTTTGAGGCCGCCGGAGAAACGTGTTCTCTGTGTGCTGCTTGCCTCTGGTCCCGTTGTGTTTACCGCCGTGCAGGAGTTCAGTGGATAGTTAGTCAGAAGGAGCAGGGTGGAGGGAGAGATGGAAGGTAAGAAAGGAATTTCTGCAGGAAAAAGATGGGAGTATGAAACCAGGAGAGAAAGTTGATCGGCTTTTCCGTGCTTGTTTACCAGTGGGTAAAGTGTTTGAACTAGTATTTTATAAAACCAAGGTTTGTCGTCTGAAAAGATAACTTTCTGCCATGTTACGAACATGATACAGTATTGCCTTAATTTTCTCTTATCTAATTTATAATTTCTACATTTTATCTAATCTTAAAACATTTTGACAGAAACATTATAGGAGAATTCGATATTTGTGGCTCATACTGCTGGCTTCTAGTTGGTAGCTTGATTTTAGGCAGGGCTTTTGGTGTATGTTGTAGTATTTTGCAGACTTCTTGTTTGTGCAAGTACGTGTGCGTCTCTATCAAAGAACTGTCTTCCCTGAATCAACTAACTTTTTTTGGTTGTTTACTTGTTAAAGCTTACTAAGGCTGCCGCTTTTTCTCCCCTTCTCCCCCTGCCTTCATGTTTTCCCAGGAGGGTGGAGATAGACTTTTTTTAGTAAAAGATGCAGTTTTTAACCGAAATTAAATGATTGATCACAAAGTTTCTATTGGTGGTGGTACAGTAGGATTATGCAGTCTGCAAGTATCTGCTCTTATGCATGTATCCATAATACTCTCTTTAACGCACAATAGTGGAATGCAGGCTTTTCTGACTTGAACAGGTTAAAATTATGCGAGTTTTATCGTAGTCATAAGTGATATCATATGTTGTTCTTTAGTGATTTTCAGTGATAAATGCATGGACTATTATAAGAAGCAGTGATATGTGTGAAAAAGACATTCCATCCCTTTCTTTTTGTTAAAATAGAATTTGAAACTAGGTTTTCTTGTGTGTTTCTTATGGAGACTATAGCATGAATTTTCCTTTCAGTTGTAAAGTGTTTGTGGCAGGGAAAATTACATTTCCTGTCTTTGATATTTGTTGGTGTTTGTAAAAGAGTGACTGTGTATGAAATTGGGCTTAATATTCTCTTTCCAAAGCAGATTCTTTTAGACACCCCTAGTTAGGAAAAAAAGAGATAATTCCCTAATTAATTACCTAATTGGTCAGTGAGTGTGAGTTTTGAATCCTGGATGTGGACTTCTCAGGTGTGTGTGTGAACAAACAACGCATTCCTGAAACCATGAGAACACTGTGAGATTTCAAATGACATCTACCACTGTATCCTTGTGATTTTTTTTTTTTTTTTTTAAAGCTAGTCTGTCTCTTAATTTCTCAATGATTCTCCTCTTACTTCACACTTCAGGTATGTTCTTTAAGGCAACTTTAGTTACAGGAATAGAATAACACATATTAGTGAGGGAGGGATGGCTTCCCACTTTTGTGAATAAGAGGTTTGGGGGCTTGATTTTGGTAGAACTCTGGAAATCCATAGAAATTATATACTCAAAAAGAAAGGTGATTCTTGCTTCAGAACTGTGCAAGGTTATTCACAGCTGACAGTTTTTGATCCAGTATGACTAGTCTGGGGATGGCGGTCTTGGAAGAGTATGGGGAAAAGCAAGTTTTAATCATGTTTATGTTAATTTCTTTCTCTGTACTTTTTTAAAAATGGTCCATACACAAAGTTACAAACAAGATTTATTGATATTTCTTGGCAGAATCGGGATGCTGTACCAGTTTGATGGTGGAAACATATGTATTTGAGTATGTAAATGCTGGAGAAGTTAGAATTCTAAGAGCTTGGGACTTGAAGTAGGCTGTAAAGCATCTGAGGGAGATTTACTTTCCATTGGGCTTTCTTGACTGCCTCTTTGAGATAATAATCTTTACAAAACAATTGTTTGGGGTATTTTGGTTATTTGGCTTTGTTGTTGCTTTTTTAAAAGTGAGATTTTGTTATCCTTCACAAAAAGTTTCGCCACAGCCTGCCTTTTCACTGTGCTCTCATTTCGCATATGAGGTCCAGACTGCTGTTCCTCCCAAATCCAGGAAAATGGACACCAACTAGAATTTGGTGTTGCTTCTTTTAATGTGTTTATTCAGTGTTCAAGAGACTTCCTTGGTAATACTGTCAAGAGTTAAGTACTTAGCTCTTGGCATTGCTAGGCTTTTCTAATTTTTCAAAACCATTTTTGTTCTGTGATTTGGTGCTAAGAGGCTAGCCTTTGGTTTTGTAGAATGCAACCTGAGGTCATTCTCTGGTCTTGGTATTCATATTGTTCCCCTTTATAGGAGCAATATGCTGTGTTTCTCTGGGTTAACCCCTCTGTGGAGGAATAGGTGATGGTGTAATATTTGGCAGCCTACAAGGAACAGGTAGGTAAATTTTTTTTTTTTACACTGTGAAAAATTTATGAAGAGGTATTTTGCTTCTTGCAGGTTCTGTCTTTTTGTGAACATGTGGCAATGATTCTCTTATTTGGCAGTAGACACCACCCAGGACAGCAGAAAAATCGCAAATTGCGACTTCCAATAATATCATTACAGGACCATTTTTGCAACTTGTTTTGTGGAACTAGGTCGCAACAGCATTAACTGGCCTGGGTTCAAATTCCCTACAGCTGGCATCTCCAGAGGGCTCCCAGTTCCATATCACCTGCATCACTTAGTTCTCCATCTCTCATGCTCTTTGCCTCACTCCCAGACCCAATTCCATCCTGTTCTGCTTCTTCTCACTAAAGGAGGTAGCCTTTTAGCTTCAAGGAGCTATCAGCAATGCAGGTTCTGGGTTTTTTTGCAGGTTCCCATTTGTCAGTACTTCTTACAAAATCAGCAGGTAATCCTAGTCCCAAGTGAAGTAAATTGTGAATGGATGGTGGTAACACAGTAGGGAGGGAGAACAGTGACTGTCAGGAACCACATGGCCTTTCTGAATATTCTTCTCTGGCTTTGAGATCCTTTTAGTGCAGGGAGCCAGTGTTTCTGTTCTCCTTTTCTTTGTATACATAAATGTGTTGCTTAGAGATATCGAAATCAAGTGCTTATTTGTATTGGAAGAGTAAATAAGTAAATTTTTTTAAGGAAATGCTTGTAACTTCATTTTTGAAATTGAAGAAATCAGTTAGAGTTGAATATATACCAACCACATGAAAACCGTTAGTACAAGGGTAATGTTAGTTCCAGTCCTCTGGCTATACAGTGAAAAGATTGGGAGTCTGGGTTGATGATGTCTTCTGTAAGGTCACAATATAAAACATAAAACTTAATCTGAAACAAACTTTTTGAAAACATTAATAGCAAGAGAAATTTCTGCCCTTTGTAGTGATGCAATCACTGTGTCATACTTGAACTGCAGAAGGATACTACAAACTCCAGTGCTCAACCAGTTGATACATAACTTAATACTTCATATGGTGTCGGTTAGAAAGGTGCCACACAAAATGCAGAATTAATATATTTTTGCATTGTAAAACTTCTAATTCACTTAACAAGACTGCATCTTTTTCATACAAAGTACCCAAGGTACAGTGTTGGTGAAGTGTGGCGTGTAGTAATGAAATGTGCCTCTGTGAGACTAGTTACAACTTGCTGCCTTCCAGTGCTTACTTTACTTGCATCTCCTCCAAACAAGGAGTTTGCTGTATTTCACAATACAGAATAAGCATTAATTCTTTCATATGTTGCTGCCATTGTAATCTCTTTTGTAGAACATAAGTCTAGATTAAGTTGTGCATATAACATAAAACAGTTAGATTTTTTGAATTTGCAGTAATATTTGAGTCTTTTGAAGCATTTTCTGCCTGCATATGCAAAGTGTTTCATACTCTTGTTCGTTTTACTCTATGGAAGCATATTAATGCATCTAATTACAGATGTAGTGCAGTATCTGAAAATGAGTTAGTGTGACAATTTGACTAGCAAGAGCCATGTTTAGGCACAAAAATGTTAACATTAAATGTAAACAGCTGCAAATGTGATTGGAAATATTTGAACACTGTAATTTGCTTTTTTATTAAACTTATTTGATTTCAGTAGAAAAGTGAATCATCATTTAATGATAAAAAGAGCTGGAAACAAAATTTATATTTTAACTGGTAAGATACTTACTGGCTTTACGGAAGCTACATTTTAATAAAAGGGTTCTTTTTCTGGTTTAGGAAGTTGTGTGAACCAAGCTGCTGTGCAGCAAGTTGCTGCAGAGTCTGAACAAGGTCCTCCAAAAATGTTTGTAAAGGGAGCTTTTTCTCTCAGGTCTTTATAAAAAATAATTGCACCATCATGAGAAAAGGGAGAAAAAGATCAGATATAAATTACTGATGTTGAAAGGCTGATAGCCGATATCTTAAGCAGGAAAACTGGAACAGAACTGTGATACTTTTAGCAGTATTGGGTGGGGGTGAAGAGAGAAAACAAGTGGTAAAAAAGCTCTCTTTCATATGTTGATTTGAACACGAAGGGATTCGGGGGAAATTTGTAGAGCTGTGAAAATTGCTTGAGTGGTACTACTAGACAAATAAAATTCATACATGTTAAATAAAAAGAAGAAAGCTTTTCAAATACTTTTGCATGTTTACATTACTGATAACATTTGAGGGAGAGTTGTTTGTGTTCATTGTTGTGTCTTTATTGTTAGGTTACTTCTGTTATTGTTAAATACAAAACCAAATCAGTGACTAACACAAAAAGTGTTAATACATTCAAGAAGCTGCTGGACACAGCAGTATATTTGAAGAATGTTGCTCAGGAATTGGGATGTACCAGAGACAGATTGCAGAGACAGCAATAATTCAACCTTGTTTGGGTATCTTTATTTTGTGCACAGCTGCATATTATCTACTCCACACCACCCTGCATTCTTTAGGGTGTGCAGGATGGTTCTCTGTGTTAGACCACTGCTCAGTCTTTGGGAGTGTACAGCAGATGAGCAGATACAGATATTATAGAAAGAAAGGATGGCCAAGGTGTTGACAGCGGAGCTTTGTTGTGGAAAGCTCGATCAGCTGTCCTGTCCTCTGTTGCAGTTCATGTGAACTGCTAGGCGAGTTACTTCGTCAAGAATTCATGGGTAATTGTTAGCTGTTTGTTCCTTATGAAGACCTGGTTTGGGATTTCGGGATCTGAGCATTCACACCTGCAGCTGTATTAATTCAGCAGTGAGCTTTGAAAGAACACTTAGTTGTAGAAAATCAAGAATTCTTAAAAATCCATCCTTTAGCATCTCAGATTGCGTGACTGAGTTCAGCAGATTTAGAGTTTTATTCTTTACATGCTGTGTTTTCCCTCTGTTTCAAGGGAAGAGAGATCTTGCTTAGAAGTTGTTGTTGAATTTAATTAATTTATGTTTGGGCTGCGCTGAAATGCTGTAGTTAAAATGCTTACAGAGAGAAGGCAGTGAGAAAATTCATAGTCAGTGCAAATTTCTTTGAACTCTGTGATAACTGAGGGCTCATGCTCACCAAGGAGGACGAAACAAACAGGGGCTCTCTCCTGTTTGTTTACTGAACATTGTACACACTGGTGGACTGAATAAGGTGGCATTTTTTAAGAAAGGAATATAATTATGTTAGATGACATCTGATGGGTTCTGACCATAGATTGATACTTTGGATACATATATTCTAATGTGGGTAAGGTAGTGAACTTTCATGATTTTTGTTCCTGCAATCATTTGGGGTAAATCCTCCACATGCAATGTGTTCTTCCCCTTCACAGGATTTACAACAGATGAGCAGATTTGGTAGCTGTAGGTTCTGAAAGTGGAGACATAATGGAGAAGGGTGTACAAAACTTCAACTATAGGCAGAAGTGTTGCTCACTCATACAGAAACAACATTATTAAGGCAGATCAGAAAACTCAAGCAGAGTGCGGTTAGTGACTCAAGAGGTAAGGCTGTGTGAGGGGCAGTTATTGCATGGACAGAAAATGAAAAGGTGTTTGCCTCAGAAAGGCTGATAAAGAATTTGAAAAAGAGGTATCACTGCATAAAAAATAATCTGTGGTCTCCCTTTTCAAATACAGGAAGAAATTCCATTAATTCAAGGGAAGGAATAAAATTGAACTGCTTTTTCGTACACTGTGTGATGAGATTATGGAGACCATTTATTGATTGTTCTTGAAGCTACCTCATATCCAGATTTAACAGTTAAAGCTTTGGATTTTATCTTAAACTTTCTGCTCCGTGTATTTTAACTACTTCTGATTCAAATTTGGTTGTCAGGGATCTTAAATCTTAGCTCTCTTTCCTTTGAGCATCACTTGAGTGTCTGATTGAACTTTCTCCAATAGTTTTCTGTATATCGATACCTAATTGTTATTCACATTTTTTTCTCAGTGTAGCATTTTGACACAGTAAAGTAAGCATTTGGAATTCAGTGTGAGGCATAGAGACAAGCTCATTAGTTTCACTGTTTCAGAAAATAAGTATAAACCCAATGTTTCAGTTCAGATCTACTTGAAAAGTTTTGTGTGGCTTATTGCCATTTACTAAGTTTAGAAGTGAGATCTGTGCCAAGTAAAAATTGTGAGGCAGCATCGCAGAAGCCTTGGAGTTGTGTATCAGAGGTGTGTGCAGGTAATGGCTTTATTTCTTCCACTTGAAGTTACTTGTTATAGTTTCGAACTAATTTTTAAGTATGACTAGAAGTCATGTAACTCTGATACGTTACAAAGAAATTACTCTGCCCCACCTGCCAGATTTGTTCTGAGAATATAGTTTGAATAAGTTGATAGGGGGAGGATGAATGGATTCACTTGATGAAACTTTTATTTTCTTTCGTTTTTAATGTTTAAATATTTGTAAAAAATTTTAGGTATAGTATATGATTTGCTTGTTGTGAGTCTTCCTTTTTATTGCTCATTTGTCACCCTGAAGTGAATTTCATGTTTGTGTTAGTTCTTTCTATTGTGATTGCTTTATTTGGAGCTTCTAGGAGCCTGTCTCTAAAAGTCACCCCATTCTCAGTTGGAGACCTGGTTACAACTTTTTTGTTGCTATAAACTTGGAACCTGGACATAAAGAGACAGTTATGTTTCTCCCATGTCCACATGGGATATCAGGTGTAGATTTTATCTTGCCAACAGGCAGTAGGCAGTCGGCAAAGTTTCTTACAGGTAGAAATTAGTGGTCTTGTACTCTGTTGCTGTGAGTTTTATACATGTAAGTACATTCTTCCAAATTTTTTACGCATTGGGACATTTCATTAGTATATACTGTTGGCAGCTATCGCTTCATATTATGCCCCCACATTACTTAAAATTTGTCTTTAATTTCTCGTTTTTATCAAAATACTGTTGATCGTATTCTGCATATGATTTGTATCATCCCACTGCCAAAACTGACAAAAATACAGAGGAAGAAAAATATTAATTTAAAAAATGTTTTTAAAAAATGTGCTGGAAAAGTAAGATGAAACAACAAAGTTCTAAAAAAAATATAACTACATTTCTTTTTCTTACCTCAGGTCAGATTGGTCTTTCCCCCTTCTGCCACTTCCTGGTGCCAGATTCTTTTTGGGAGGCAATGTTTCTTGTCTTGACTGACAAGAGGTGCTGTCTCTGGTAGGATAAATTATCTTTGCTTTCTTTCTTTTTGCCTTTGATCTCTTATCCTTTACCCTCTTATTTTGTTGTCACTATTCTTTTTTCCCCTTGTTGTGCTCTCCCTCTCCTACTTTCGTCCTTTGAGGAGTGCTCTGGGTGGGATTTTCAACAACCCCTTGGGAAGCTGTAGACCCTGTTGAGTGCAAGTGGAGTAGAAATTTAATGCCTGCCTCTGTAAGCCTCTTTGAAAAGCAAAGCTCTGGTGTTTCTTGGTGCACAACTTGTCCTCGCTTATTTCAGGAAAAAAGCTGTTGCTGGAAGGGTTTTAGGCAGCAGATACAGAGATGGATTTGTGTTTTGATTTTGTTTGTTGGCTGATGTGATGAGGTGCCTTTAGTAGTGAAACCTTTACTAGGTTATGACTGATGTATTCTTTAATTATTTCTTGGGCAGAGTCATTGTTTATAAAACTCTTCAGTAACAGTTGATTCCTAGTGTAAATGCTATTTACTGTTAGCTCATCGATACTAAAGCAGCCATTATTCTTGACTGGCGGTGATTTCTAATGGCTCCTTCTATGTGACTGTATTTACTCTAAAAATTAGAAAGGATGAAGTGAAATCTATGTATAAACAGTGTACAAATCAGCATAAATTAATGTGACAGATAAAAATATCAATATTCATCTTAGGATTGTAATTTTAAACAAATTTCCAGACCAGCTTTCAGACCAACAGAGTTGCTTTCTGGATGCTTGATGGTATGGGAGGAACTTCATGGCAGCTTCTAGAAATAAACACCTGGGTGTGTGCCTAGAACAACATCAGAATAACTTAGCAGATGAATAGCGGTGCCCTGGAGGTGCCTGGTTGGAGAGCGGTGCTGTGAGCTGTTAAACAGGCGACACTCTGGGCACTTGATAGGTATCTCAAGTATCCTAGTGCCGGCAGCAATAGATCATACATGATTTTCAAGGTCACAAATGCATTAGTATGTAGTCATGTAAGGACCTCGTGTGTGATCATCAGTAACTTCTGACTTTATCTCCAAATAAATGATTCTGGTTAGAATTGGCATTCAGTTTTGCTGAAAAAATATTTTTGCATGTTTACCTCTGTGTGTGTATGTGTGTGTATTAGCTGTGCATGCTCAGAAATTGTTGTTCACCTGGAATGAATTTTAACTGCTGTGAGTTTTGATTATAAACCCTTGTCTGAAAGAAAGTTGGACTTTCTTTAATGATAGAATGAAATTAAGTTTGAAGAAATCTGTGGTTTGGGCACAAAGGCTTCTCTGTGCTCAGGATACCATCACATCTCTTCTACTCAACATAGCAAATGTTTGAATTATTGCATATTTGCATGTGCTTTTAATGTAGGCAGGAATGCTGAGATGGTGTGGTGTTTAGTGTACAGCTGTTCTGTGTATTTCAGCATGCAGGCTGAAGTGTGGGTTATCTCTGTAAGTGGAAGGTCTCTGTAGTGAGAAGCAGCTTACGATCCACCAATGAAGTGAGAGCAACAGTACTGGAAGGGAGGTCACATCTGGACTGACATAATTATGCCTCTGCAGCTTCCAAAGTTTCCTCTGTCTTTACTTCCTGAGAGTAAATAAGGCCACTAACTTCACCCCGTGAATTATTGCTAGTATACTTTTCACACGTCTAAAGTAGACTCTTTGAAAATAGTTGTGGAAAAGGAGGTAAGTTTGGGAAAGTGATTTCAGGGATAACCTTGAAGAAAGACATCTAAGCTTCACAAAACTGTAGAGAATTTAGAACTTTCTATGTAATGACTAAGCTTTTTTCAGTCTAGATGTGCATAAGGTAGCTTAGATGATTTTAATTCCATTCCTGTTTCCTGCTATCATTTATACTGTTCTGGTAAGATGAAGGTGTCAGTAAAGTATAGTTTGATCTCTGACTCTGCAGGATGAAAGTCAGTTATTTCTGCTGTTAACCATGACCTGTTGATTATATTAATTAGATACCTTGCAGGTTTAAGAAGATGGAGTAGAAGCTGCGTAATGTCTTGACTCAGGAGTAGGTCAGACACATTTTCCAGCTCTCTTCTCCCTTGGTTATCTTCAGTTTTAGAAAATTCCAAAGATGAATAAAAGTCTATTTGCTGTCCCGAATTCAGAAAGAATGGATACTGTGGTCTGCAGGTGTCTTTTCCAAGCTTGCTTGCCATAAGGCCTGTGAAATGCCAGGCAGGACCTGACAGTCTACAGTGTTCCTTATTCTGAAAGATGTTTGTGATGAGCAGAGAAAACAGCTTGAGATTTTGCTGTAGAAGAAAGGCTTTGTAAATGAAGATACACAAATAAAGATCAATTAGAATACAAACTTGTCTTTATAGTGTAGATAATTGAATAATTGACTGTTATTGGTCAAATTTGTACTGGCAGAGATTGCTACTGATAATGTGGTGCTGCAGATTGCTGTCTGAAGTTTACGTAGAAGCAGAGAATCTGCAAGGTACAAACTTTCAATTTTAACTCATGTCACATTAAAAAAAAAGTATAAATTGATGATATTAATAAGTTTTGGGTTATCTCATAATTTGTTAGAATATTATCCAGCCCTTAAGTATTGGAGCCAGTTACTGTGAGGTATCATTCTTATTGTGCCTCAAAGCTCAGTTAATAATGTTAACGGGGAATTAAAGAAAAATTACCAGAAAGTGAAGGAATGGATTGTTGGGAATTGCATACCAGAATACATTTATTTAGCCAAGACTGAACAACTTCAAGAGTATAGTTGAATGAGGTGCAGGACTCCAGGTTCAAACCTTTAGAAGTACTGTGATGTATCTCTTCAGGGGAAGTATTTCAAGTCATCTGCTGATAAACCCTCTTGTCATGCTTGCATTAAATGTTGTGTTGAGCTTCTTCCAAACCTATTATTCCTTCTTTCTAAATGTCCTTCTTCCAAAATTACCACTTTCCAAGAAAGCAGACACTTTCTTAGTTTGTGCAATAGGGCATGGCATTAAATGTCCCTAATCAGTAAGATGACATTGCCTGCATGTTCTTTCACAGTATTGAGTGTTTGGAGATCTTGGCAGTGTATAGCAAATCTTAAAGTCCACACTGTAGTTTGTTCTAGTTAATTGAAAAACTCTAGAGAAGCTGCTGGACTCAGGAATATCTCAGAAATTAGAAACTGCAGAGGAAATCTGATAGCCTTCAGGGTCGAGCAAGCCTTAGAATTAAAGAAGATGAAAGAAGTTGTGTGTAAATAATTGGGTCCTTTAGTTTTCCTCTTGCAATAATTGTAGGCATCCTGTAGTTGTGCACAAGAAAAATGGACTCACTATTAACTATACCATAGGTTCTAAGTTACAACATTTGGGTCTGTTACTGTACTGAAAAATGCTTGCAAATCAAAAAACCCTTACAAACCTCTTAGCTGTAAAATATATTTTATGTGTACGGCCTTTCACGTGCATTGGTATACCTCTTTCATCTTTAAAAAATATTTAGTTCTGACAGAGCCATTAGGTTTGTGAAGGTAAGAAGTGCTGAGTTGCTGCTGACTTTGACTGCTCTGCTTAAACGAGTGTCAGTGAAGTAAGGTAGCTGCCGACTCTAGCACACGCAGAAGAACTTGGAAGGAAAGTAGCTAAGGTTTACTGTCTTGTGATAGCTGGTGTGTTGCAACAGTCAGTAGAGAGCTCAGAAAATAACAGCTGTCTTGAAGCTCTACCAGGACTGTAGACCTGTTCAGCTGAAGGTGTCTCTTCATCCATGCATCCCTGTGACATCACGTGGAGGACTTTAAGGGAAATTGAAGAGATATCAGCCCTTCATACCCAACCTTAGTTTACAGTTATGTGTAGACTAGGAGACTTGCTATATTTGTGGTTGCATGTTGGACACATTGAACTTTAGAATCCAGCACAGTGTGCCGTCTTAAAAACCAGTGTACATGTTTAAAGAAGGTATTAATTGCAGAAGATACAAGTTTGATGATGACTGATTTTGCTCATCAACATTTGAGAACTTGAAGAAGCTCAACTGTTAAGTTGGTGAAAGCCACCTTTCTGTGTGGAATTCAAGCAGTGTCCCGTGAACAGTGGAGAACACAGCTTAGTCTGTTAGTCTGAAAATGTAAAGGAAAACCTTCTGCTTCCAAGAGGCAGATATTGAGATAAAACAGTTAAAATACCTCTCATATGTCCCAACTTCCCCTGCTTCATTATCTAGGTTTTCCTCACTAGTATCTTTGTATTGTAGGTTTTTTTCGTAATAGATTGTTTAAAAGCTTTTCAGTGGAGATCTGTCAGATTTGTTTATTACACTTAATTTTTTTACCCTTAAAATACTGTTTCATGCATTTTGTAGCTGTAGCATGACAGCTGAGCCTGTAGTAAGTAGTGAGACATAAAGGGTGTTTGACCATTCCTCTCCTTTTTTCTTAAATTGTGAGGTGAGGTATGTTTTATCTGTTTTGATAAAATGCTGTATTATTGACACCTGGATTATTTTGTGGTTCAGCAAATAAAGTAAAACATCTGAGTCTTGTTTAAGAAGATGAGCTAATTACATTAAAAATACTCAAATACTTTAATACTTAAATACTTAAATACTTAAAAGTCTTCTGACTTTTGAGCTGTGGTCTACAAATCAATGATGAATTTTAGTGTTTAGTGACAGACCGGAAGCTCTTTAGAAAAATTATGTGATATATTGTTTTCAAATAGAGTTGTTAGTAAATTATTCTTAAAAGTAAGCTGGATACATATAAGATGATCAAGACTATCAGGGGAGCATTCCAGAACATAGTACTTTGATTGTGTTTGCTTCTTTATGCATGTACAGTTTAAGGTGACAAGAAAAATGAAACTATGGGTAATAAAGCTCAGTGAAACTTTTCCTCATGGGAAGAACAAGGGGAAAGGTAAAGCATTTGTTATGGCTGACAAACGGTTGTGTTGCCAATACAGGGAACATATGAACAACATATGAGGAGTCCTGCTGAGAAGACTTGAGAAGATGCTGGTGGATGAGAGGCTGGACCTGATCTGAGAGCCCAGAAAGCCAGAAGTGTCCTGGGCTGCATCCAAAGCAGTGTGGCTAGCAAGGGGACGGAGGGGATTCTGCCCCTCTGCTTCCCCCTGGTGAGAGCCCATGTGGAACCTGCATCCCTAACTAACTGTTGGGGTATGTGTTCAGAGGAGGCCACCAGGTTGATTAGATGGATGGAGCACCTCTTCTAAGAGGAAAGGCTGAGAGAACTGTTCAGCCTGGAAAAGAGAAAGCTTTAGGGGTACCCTAAATGTGGCCTTCCAGTACCTGAAGGGAGCCTACAACAAGGTTGGGGAGGGACTTTTTACAAGAGAGAATGGTTTCAAACTGAAAGAGGATGAGTTTAGATTAAAAAAATTCTTTTGAATATGATCAGGCACTAGAACAGGTCAGCCTGAGAAGCTGTGGATGCCCAATCCCTGGAATTGTTTAAGGCCAGTTTAGATAGGGCTTGGAGCAACCTGGTTTAGGTGAAAGATGTCCCTGCCTGCAGCAGGGATGTAGGATCTAGGTGATCTTTAAGGCCTCTTCCTACCCAGACCATTCTGCGGTTGTTTGAACAAGGAAGGAAGTCTGCTGTGAAAAATTGGAAAGAAGAGGGAGGAATGGGAACAAACTCAAAGCCTGATGGAAGTGAATCATTTTTGCTTTTGGTTACTGTATTTCCCACAGTGCACTTCTGGTATAGCCTTCCTATCATAAGCAGTTGTCGTTTTTGGAGACGTCATCAACATGAGAAGCGGTTCTGTGTAACGGAGAGTGGGAAGAAAAGTTGCCAAGGCAATCTGTTTATGTTCAGAGTAAGAAAAATGCTTTGAGAAAGCCCAGGATAGAATATTGAAACTACTTAAATGAATAAATTGTAGGATTTAAACCTCCTATTTCCCCTCTGTGTTGTGTTCATAGAGACTTAATTATTTTTACAAGGCACTAGACCTCTTGTGGTGTTAAGGAAAGATAAGTTCCTTTTATGCTAATGTGATGCCATTCAAAATGGTGATTTTGAAGGTAGACTTAAGTTTGAAGGTGTTTGTGTGCTCCTCTCTATGGCCTGAATTGGTTGGGAGGAATCTAGGTGTGACTGCCTTGTATTAGGCATTACTTCTTTAATGATGAGAAGAATCACTTGCTTTTATTTTCCTCCCTCTTCCAACTGCTTTCTAGATGTGTTTTCATGACCTGGAAGTGTGTATTTCCAGACCACTTGGCTCAAGTCTTTTAAGTCTGAGCTATTATGAGACGTGTAATCACAAAGCATTACTACTAAAGCTGGAGCACTTGCTGCATGCAGACTTCTTCTGTCTTTCACTTCCAGCTCTGTGGTTTCCCAGCCAGTATTGCCTACTTTCTGCATTGTTACCTGTGATAAATCTTGCCTTTTCCCCATTCCGCAGGGTGGGAAAAGGTTGCCATGTTTGCCTATTTGGATGATGTTTAAAAGGATCAGGAGTGAGTTTAATAGTGCAAAAGGAAGTAAAGTGGCTCTTACACCAGAGCTATGTGTAAGGTGTACCTAAATAGTTAATTTTGGCTAAGCTTCTTTTAGCCTCTACCAGGTGTTGTAAGTTGTTGGTTTTGGTTTTTTTCTTATCTGTCTAGAACAGTGGCCCATAG
The DNA here is from genome assembly GCF_028551555.1 of Melozone crissalis. NCBI lineage: Eukaryota > Metazoa > Chordata > Aves > Passeriformes > Passerellidae > Melozone > Melozone crissalis. The sequence goes on along the minus strand of NW_026535783.1, from coordinate 29,569,251 downwards.
AAAAGCATTCTTCGAGTATGTTTACTTTTCTCTGTTCAACTGATCTGTATTACTTAGTTGTCTCCCAAGCCTGATGAGACATGTGTTTTTCCCTTTTTATGCCATTCTTCCTAAATAACAGCAATCCATAATGCACGAAAGTTTATTTTTGGAAAACACTGTATGTTAATTTTTTTAGGGGACTACAGAGAAGTACCACTTCTTTTATTTAATTTCTTTTTAGGATTTTAGTTTTCTTCATGTCTCTTACACCTGTAAAACTCATTTGCGTGTGATAGACTTTATCTTGCTCCAATTTTCTTTAGCTGGTGTTTGCCTGAGCAGTGTATTTCTGTTGTCTCACCCTGAAACAAACTCAGGAACATGGTCCTGTCCTATTAAGTAAGAAACTCTGCCATTGATTTTACTAGATAGAGGATGTAGCTTAATGCTTTTACTGTTATTTTCTTGCCCTGGAGCTGTTGGTAGCTTTCTCAATGTAAGTAGTTTTCTGCTAATAGAGTTCACATGTTGTTAGCCATCTTCCAGATTAACAGAGCTGTTAAATGAAATAATGTCTGGTGCCAGTTCCTTTGCTGCCACACCACAAACTTCCTGTGCTCTATTGCAATATGTTTATTTTTAATGTATTTACAGTATTTCAGCAGGTTTTTGTGTTGTGATGTTTTTGATAGCCAAGTTAAATTATATTGAGTGATAAGAGATATGTGAGAGAGTATTAAATATTAAATTGGAAATCCAGATTGGTTTGATCATAAATCCGGCATGATTCCTGCATAGAGTTGGGCATGTTTTGCAAGTGCTTGCTAATCACTTGTTCCTGATGCCCAAGATGACTGAAACTGTTGTGTGTATAACTTCCACAACCTGGGACGTGAAAGCAAAAATGCAAAAACTTCTTCTTGCAGCAGGCTGGCTGATGTTCATGGATCAAGGCTGAAACTTGCTGGGCCGGCTGTACTGTTACATTCTTTGTTTTTACACTAGGGAAATGGTTGTCCCCTGTCCTCCACACTGCTGAGGCCATGCCTTGAGTACTGTGTTCATTTGTCTTCTCACTTTAAAAAGGACGTTGAGGTGCTGGCATGTGTGCCGAGGAGGGCACTAAGGCTTCGAAAAGTCCGGAAAAATTGAATAGCTGAAGGAGCTGGGATTGTTTAGTCTTGAGGAGCTCAAGGGGGGACATCATCACTCTCTACGACTACCTGAAAGGATGTTGTTGTAAGATGGGGGTCTGTCTCTTCCAGCATGCATGCAGTGAGAGGACAAGAGGAAATGGCCTGCTGCTGAGACAGGAAGATTCAGATTAGATATCAGAAAAAAAAATTTTTATGGTAGTCAAAAATTGGAATTGTTTGCTCGGGGCAGGGCAGGTAGGGGAGCCAGATACCCAAAATGCATCTGGATCTGGTGCTGGGTGATATGGTTTAGTTGTTATGGGATTACAGTGGTATTGGTGGGCGGACAGTTGGATTTGGTGATTGTGAAGGTCTTTTCCAAACCTGGTGATTTTGTAATTCTAAGTATCAGGCACTATGCAAGTGGGCTTCATGAAGATTGTTGAAAACAGAAAGGTGAGCAGATTCAGGTGTCTGTTTCTACTCCAGACTCCAGAGAGGAAGGAGTGCAGTGAAGAAAACAAAAGCCTTTTGTAGGCCCACTTCCCTTCCTTTCCTCCTCCCTTTTTTTTTTTTGCCATTTCCAAGTCAACAACATCTCTGCCTGCAACTTTAGTCCTACTAGTTCTTTTTAGTCTGGTTACTTCTTCCACTTTGCTCTAAGAAGATCCTGCATGTTCAGCCATGTTGCACACAGGCTGTGTGAGGGAAGAGAGAATTTTTGATTATTTCAGGGGTATCACGTATGAATTTTCAGTTCAGTACTTGTAGCTGCAATGGTGATGAAGTAGGTTCTATGCTTCAGGTGTCTTTAATGTTTATTTTCATCATTTGCTTTAGTAAACATGAGGAGAAGTAAACAAAAATGGACGTTCTATTTGGTTGATTTTTCTGGTGAAATGCTCACAGTAGAAGTTCTTAGAATTTGACCTCTCAAACTAGGCAGTGGTCTGCATTGAGAAATTAATCTATTGAAGTGAGACACAATTGGCATTTCTTTTTATTAAGTATCAAATGCCATATATTTTCCTTTCTTCCGTTTTAGAAACAAATAAATTGCTTAAGTAGAGTGTCTTAAGGTTTGGACTTGCTGTGTGTCATCTAGACAGACTACAGATGAGTTAGTTGATGTCAGGCAAATTTATTTAAAACTGAACAAACCCAGAGCAATCCTTTAAAAAGACGTCTTACACTAAAACATATCAGATGCATTTTAAAAGTAGTGTTATGTATGATCTTCTGAATATATAAATAAAATTCAGTATAAAGGTTGCAAACTCTTGTACCACAAAAGAGGCAGCACAACTTTCTAATTTTCACTTGCATGCTTAAGTTGGAGCTTTTAAAAGGTAGAAACCTTAATGTTTGTCTGGTCCCTGGAAACTGAGTGGTACTCTTCCATGTAATACTTTTAGTCTTTAGAAGGGTGAACCCTTTCAGTACTTCATGTATGTTAGGAAGAAATTCTTAAGTAGCTGGCATTTTCTTTCTAGAGAAGAAATCATTGATTGCCTGATTTTGCATTTGTGTAGTACATTAAAGAAGTACAGTGATTCTCACTCTGAGCACTGATGAACAAAAAACAGTATACCTGAATTCAGAAGGTTGTATTTAGGATATTCAGCTGCTGACAGGAGAGCTAAATGCTAATAACTACCCATGAAACTAATGTCTTCTAGTGTATTGCTAATGACTGGTATTTTCTGGGAAATTTCTAAAAATTTAACAATACATTCAAAATATTGATAAAGTTCAAGGCCTCATGTTGAGGCTGGAACTTATTTCACTATGTCCATATTACTCGTCTTTGACCATATGCTCTTTACAAGAAAAAAAGTGCTGAGTTTTCTACAATTTTCAAGTAATTTTTTTTCTGGGTCTGATTATTGTTATCATTTTGACTGTCCTTAGTTCTCAAGGACACTAAGTAGGGGAGAAAACCTTTGCTTTTTTTACAAATGTGTGTCTATCCAAGGCAGTAATGGCTTGGGACATTACAGGCACTTTCACTGATGTTACCTTATAGCTTTGCTTGTAGTTGTAAATACAAATTGATCCTGGTGTGTACAGTATTTGAAACATATGTTATTCTCTCTCCGTTAAGAATTCAAATTATGTGCTCTCTTTGGTGTATCTATTAAGCCCAGGACCAATTACATTCATTTTAGTTAACTTCTAGTAAAACCAGTTCAGTGTCATAAGATCAAAGTATGTTTGGCTGTCCAGATTAAAATATGAAAGTTGTTGGGAAAGAACATTTTTTTTTTCCCTAGAATCACTCAGCAAACCCTTCAACATGTAAAATGCTGAAGTAATTGACCTGGGTGAAAAGGAGATGTGGGCTTCATATAAATGTAGTAAGACTTCTGTAGTGAAGGGGTAGAACATACTTTATTAATGGGACTGTTGGGTATGTCCTGACTCACTTCACTCAGAGTAAAGCTAGAGAGACTGAGAGTTGATACTGCAAGGGAATAGTTCTGAAGAAACTTTCAGAATCTGATGTTTGGTTCACCTTTAACTATCAAAGTTCCTTAGGTTTTTAGCGCAGTGCTGTCCTCTACTGGAATAGTGTTGCATTAAAAGAGCATTTTATGCTGATCAGAAAGGTTTTAATTAGATGTAATGTGTTACGCAGTGTATGTTGATACTTGTACAGCAGTAACAAAATAAAACAAAATTTGAGGATGCCTCAGATATCATGTATGATGTAATGTGATCTGTAACTAAAATTGATATTTCTTACTCTTACCATTCCAAACCAATATTTTCAATAAGGTGAATCAGAACTTCTCATTGAACAGCAAGTCTTTTGGGGTTAATAGGATTTCATTCTGTGAGTCTTTTAGAAGTCAATAGTAACAGTTCTTGCAAGCCAGAAGTGTATGCAAATACTTGTCACAGAGTATTCATGGTTTTCTTTACACTGGTCCTGCACTTTTGTTCCCTGCTTTAAAGTGAACTTCACCAGAATGGGGAGGCTGGGGATGTCACACAATTAACCGTGATGCATCCTATTTAATGCATCCTATTTAATCTGACAGTCTTGAATCTGTTACATACCTTCAAAATGTAAAGTGCAGGGAAATGTCGGACAGACACATACTAAAAGACATGCTGTGCTAAATAAAATGTTATCTTTGGGGGTTTGAGGCAGAATGAACTTAAATTTTGGAATTTGATATAAAGAGGAAAGTGTAAAAGATTACAATCAAAAGCTTTTGTTATAATAGAAAGAATAAGGTGGGAGGAAATTATTTGGTTATTTCAGTTTCTAGATCACATGTTGGGTAGGTAGTCAAGGTTTTGGCAGCCAAGTAATAGGCTTGAAAAGGAACAGGAAGAACTGTCAGGCCTGACTTTGCTCAGACTGTTATATAAACGGAAAAATAAGTAATATTATTTCTGGAAAAAAGATCCTGCTGGATTTGAGAGAAGGTCTGGGGATTTAACCATGTGTTTAACTCCAAAATTTCAATTTCATAATTTTCCCTTTTGCAGTTTCCATTCTCTGCTACAGATAAGGATATAAGCATAATGTGGTACACCCCTTACTGCCAGCCTGTTCCTCAGAGCAGAGGATGTGGTGATTGTTGTAAAATACCAACTTTGAGAGATGTAGAAAGAACACTGTCTCTAGAACAATGCTGTTCTCTTGGTCTGACTTCACCAGCCGTAGGGATGTGTTACGTTAATATGTTTTTCTCTTTGAAACAGATTGTAGGTGTTCTAATAATTGATGATAAGTAACAAAGTTCATCTGTTATTTGAAGACCTGGTACATTCCTACTGCAAATGTTCTAAAGTTTTAAAGACAAACGTTGTTGTGATTTATGGCTGAATTTCCCTGAAGTTAGTATTGCATCATATATGGAGATTGCAGTTTGGAATAATGTGGAGAAGTGTGGTATTCACATTCTCTGAAGAGAGAGACATAATTCTCTCTCCCAGGATTTTTCCTGGGTAAGGCAGTGAGAAGCACAGAAAAGAAGAGAAAACAATTATCTCTACTTGCTACTCTTGTTGTTTGGCCCATGTGGAATGTGATACGGAGATTGTTTACCAAAAGTGATTTGTTAATTGGACTCCAGTGATGGTTTTTTGGAGTGATTGTCCAGTTAGGTCAAAGCTGTATACCCTTACCAGACCCTTAACCTGTCTGGTAAGGTTTTTCTTTAGTATCTCTTTAGTATAGTGATACTATAGTATTGAGGTAATATAGTATAGCCTAATAAAGCATTTGTTCAGCCTTCTGAAATCATGGAGTCAGAGCACATTATTCCCTACTTTGGGGTCATCCTGCATTGATAGAGAGGTATTGATATGAAGAAAATCTGTAAATGAGAGCTTCTTAAAAATGTCTGTCTTGAAGGTAGGAATGATGTAAATGTTTGAGAGAACACATGACAGGAGTTTGTTGCTAAGAGGCTTACATCTGCATTAAATCAGTTATTCCAAGCTTAAATGAAAAGAGTGGGAAAAATGCTACCTTCTGGAGAAGCATTAAATCAGTTATTCCAAGCTTAAATGAAAAGAGTGGGAAAAATGCTACCTTCTGGAGAAGCATGGATCAGTTGGAAAGCTGTTCGTATCTGACATAGACTCTAGGTTAAACTAGTCTGCTTTCAATGGAACATCTAACTTGCTGATCAGCTGTTTTCTAGAAAGTTTAGTAGGCAACAAAGAGACTCACAGTGCTGCCAGTAGCTGCTAAGTGTTGTATGTACAGCGTCCATTGTTGGGGAGATCTGCATGCTGCATAGGTAGAATTTATGGGTCTCTGTGTGGGAGGTAAAAAGCAAACAAACCAACTGAAGCAGTGAAATTCAGACTACAGATTTAGCAAGCAAGTGCTCTCAGAAACTAGCCTGCTGTCAGTGTGTAAATCATCAGATTTTTAAAAATCCTTCAGAGTTGATGGATGAAACTTCAGGGAAAAGAAAGTTAAGGGAGAAAGACCTTTTTTTTTTCTTTTTTAAGCCAACCAAACCAAGTTTGAAGATGGTAACATGCCGTCCTCAAAATATAGTTCAGCTATTAACAAGGATTCTGGAGATACTTTCTTCTAATATGCTATTCCATGTAGAGTGATGCTTGCAGAATATATAAGCAGTGAGGTGAATAAAAAATAGGTTCAGTATTAATGTAAGCACCATGCTTAGACATTAGAAGCTATTAGTGCATGAAGCTGTCTTTGTAGGTGGAGAAACTAAAGGCAAAAATGAAAATAATTTTGCTCACTGCGCCTCTGAATGTAATGATGCAATTGTTTGGACAGGTTGGGGAGATTTAAAAGAAATTGTGTATTAATGTGTTTCTGAATTACTTGTGGTAAAGCTTATATTAGATGCTACCGAGTGGAGTAGTAAAAACAAACGCAAAAAAAATTCTGTAACTCATAGCAGTCCTCTGACAACTAGGCTTAAAAAACCACTAGGGATATGGCTAATGTGACTCTTTTGTTCTGGCATTTTGCTCTAAAATTGTCTCTGCTTTTGCCAGACTGTGAAGAAGAAATCTTAAGTGATGGCAAAAGAAGGTATTGGTCCAAATCCTGTCTTAGTTTTACACTGTAGTTTCTTTTGTGAAGGCCCTTAATTTGCTGCTGCAGTTGAAAGACATTTGTGTTAGCCTTTGCAGGTTACAATATGCACTTAACCAGGCAATCCAGAGAGAACTGAAGCCGTACAGAGAAAAATGAAAACTTCTTGAAGCTATAAAACCTTTGTCAGATACACACGCAAGTGTGACAACTTTACATTGCGAAGAATGAGTTTAAAGGAGAAATAGAATGGAGAGAACTGATGCAGGCTAAATTAAAAGAGCATGGGAAAACATTGTAATTTCTACACCATATAACATGTCTGGCTATTATGTTATTCAGAATTTAAATATTAGGAAGTGTTGAATTAAAGGCAAAAAAACTAGTATGTTTTTGGCAGTGGTGGATTTGATTGTTGTTTTTCTTTCCTCTCGGTCAGCCATTATACAGTTTAGCTTTTAAAAGGGCACAATTCCTGACTGAACAGTCACAATACCAGTTGATAGTGTTAGGTAAAGATGTCTGTAGGAAGATGCAGCCAAAGAGCTTTTAGAACTTAACCTGTTATTCTTTCAGGGGCTTGAGTGTGCCTCAAGAATTCAAGATCCTAATTTTGGGAGAACGGTGTCTTTTAAAGATGCATTTCAAAATTTGAGTCTTGTATCAGCTGCACATGTCAGACATGGTTGGCTCTTAGTAGTTATTGAGAGGCAATAACAACAAATCTTCCTCATAAAAAATAAGTGCATTTGTTGCTGTCTTAAAACAATTTTATTTGTTTGCAGGTGTCAGCTGTGATGCATGTTTAAAAGGAAATTTTCGAGGTCGCCGGTACAAGTGTTTAATTTGCTACGATTACGATCTGTGTGCAACTTGTTATGAAAGTGGTGCAACAACAACAAGGCATACAACTGACCATCCAATGCAGTGCATACTAACAAGAGTAGATTTTGGTAAGTGATCATTTTAAACTCCAGTAATTTGTTGCTGTATTGTGTTCACAATCATAATGCTGATTTTCATGTTTCTAATTATCACTTCCCCTGTTAGTGCGCTAAAAATACGGGCTAAGTTCTTGAGTTCTGATAGGCAGGCATGTTTTCTTTGATAGAAGAACTGCTTTTTTTTTTTTAACTGCTGCATATGTATTTCTGATTTTGTTATTTTGGTCTGGTTACAGCAGATTATCAAACTAATAAATACACTTAATAACAGTTACTACCTGTTAAAAGTGCCACAATCTACAAGCAGAAAAAAAATCCTGGTGAGATTTTGTAGGAAGGTAGTTCATTTGTAGTTTTTTGAGCCTGTAAATATAGGAAAAGTAGTGATGGGCTGTAATGAGTATGAGAGATTAGTGGTAAGGACTAGAATGTAGTCTTTTTGGAATTCCTTTGTAGATCTCCTAATCAAAGGGTTATTTCTAACTGTAAAGCCTTGTGAGTATTAAAAAGAAATAATAATTGTTCTTGTGTCTTTGAGAAATGACCGCTCACTTAAAAAATTTCAAAGGTTTATTAAACCTTAACAAAATACAACAAAGGACTGAATAAGGAAAAAGGACAGCACTGGGAGTTTAGAACTAAACTGCCGTCTGCTCAGCCACAAAATGGCTGTTCCTGGACCCTCCCAAAGTCTGTCAGTCAACTCTTCTTCGCTGTCTATTGGTGGAGACTGCTTTCTTGCAGCTTGATTGGAGGTCAGGTGTTGTCATGCCACACCCCCCCTACCAACACGGTTTTCCCATTCTCAGCTGCCCCCTGCAAGGGGAACATGTACACACCTTCTCTCCAGGTGTCCTGGACAATGCAGGCTGTCCGGTGGCAACAACACAGAGGGGGGAGAGGGGATCATGGGCATAACAGTGGACATCTAAAAAACAAACCACCATAACATAACCATACATCAATAAAACTTCTCTTAACATACACACAATATTCATCCCCTTATTGCGAGAGTCAATTATCATATTGCCTATCTGTAATATGTCCTGTCTACTTTGTTGTTTCTGTTGCATTGTATTTGAAATAGGTTGTAACTTGTGAGAAATGATTTTGTGACAGTCCGCTGCTCCGTGATGTTGCTGATGCTGGACATGTATTTTCTTTTGATGTCAAACACATGGGACTAGCATTTCAGTATTTTTTCCTAGTGCTTGTAGCTGTAATCTTCATTTTTTGAATCCTTTAAATATGATGGCTTCTCAAAAGTCCTAACTTCTTTACCTTTTTGATTAGAACAGAGGTAAAATTTATACTTTATTGGTCTAACATTTTGAGAATAGCTATGTATAGAAACATGCAGTTTCTTAAAACTTTATATGAAGCTGTCATCAATTTTGCTTTTCATTCTCAGGGCGCCTCTTGCCCTGAGACTGCCTGGTCATGATTTCAGAAATCCAGATCATGGGAGTCGGTAGTTCGAAAGGAAATAATTTATTGCATTATCAAAAATACATGCCCCTATTTTAACTTATATGTTTCTTGTCCAGCTTTTCTTTATTCCTTTGTGTATGGTATTAGCAATTGAGGTCACTGTTTCAAATGCACAGTTGAAACTTCTTAATCTGTTAACAACAAGTATTTTTGGATATTAGACATGGGCTAAAAGAACAGCATTGCTATAAGTACTGAATACTCATCACGGGGGCAAGAAGACTGAAACATACTAACATTAAATATCACAGATTTCAGTGTGCTGCAATGAGAGCTTGTTCTAAATTATACTTTTTTTCAAAAAATGCCTATAATAGGAAACTGAGAATGACTAATAATTATGTTTTGTTTCTTGCAACTTGAGTACTTCTCTTTCAGTTACCTTTGATAAATGTACCTTTGGCTTAATTCCTTTTATGTGTGTGTGTTGTAGAGACACAGGGGTTATTTTTACTATTTAAGTATGCATTAAGAAGGTTCACAGTGAAGTATTGAGATGGGTAATGGGATTTGAAGGGCAACTTCTATTTCGCTTGGTGTTTATGCTGTTTATTCTCTAAATGAAAATAAGAGAACAAGGTCTATAAATTTCATATGGCTAGATATCTAAGCATTGCTCCCACAAAACTAGTATCAGGAAAGAAAATACTGCAGCTCAGCTCTACAGTAAAACTTCTGGTTTGAGTAACTCTGCAGAACAATTAATATCAGCAAATTGTGAGCCATGGCAAAGTCTGATGGCATAGAATTACTACTGACCTTACAAGCTTATAGAATGGAGAATGAATTGGAAAAATTGATAATGACATATTCCTTAGAGTTGAGAAAGATGTGTGACATCATTCATAAAATGTTTTGATTTTAGAGTTCTAGAATACTCTAGATTTAGAATAGAATACACCTAAAGGCGTGTGCATTACAGTATTGTACAGATGCTTAAAGAAACTGGTGACTTTTCAGAGGGCCTTCTGTGGTCAAGGAGATCATGTGACTTTGAGGAACATGCAAAAAAATTAAATGCTAAGAAATGTTGAATTTTATTAGAAAATCAATAATAAATGGTAGAAGTAATCTAAAAGTACCCGATTTGGGGTTGTTAGGATAGTTGTATTAGTGGATATTAAAAATCACCAAGGTTAGATATTAATGTCTGAGAAGAAAATAATCTCAAGGGTAAAATTTGCAACTAAGTGGTTTATTCCCAGCCAGCAGCCAAGCCCCACACAGCCACTTGCTCATTCTCCACCAGGAGAATCAGGGAGAGAATTGGAAGCGTAAAAGCTGAAAAGTCTTGTCTTGAGACAGACAGTTTAATAGGGAAAGCAAAAATGGTGCACGCAAGCAAAACAAAACAAGGAAGACAGGTAGTCAGAAATCTCTGGAGAGCAGGGTCTCGTCATGCCTCATGGTGGCTTGGGAGGACAAACAGCATCACTTCAAATATGCCCTTTTCCTCCTTCTTTCCCCCTTCATATACATTATATCCTGAACATAGGTATCATTATGGTCCAGAATCTCCCTTTGGTCAGTTGAGGTGACCTGTCCTGACTGTGTCTCCTTCCAGTCTCCCATGCATCCCAACTTCCTCATTATTGTAGCAGTGCAAAAAGCAGAAAAGGCCTTGGCTCTGTATAAGCCATGTTCAGCAGTAACAAAAACATCTCGATATTATCAGCTCTGTGTTCAACACAAATCCAAAAGATAGCCCCATACTTCTCATTGTGAAGAAAAATTAACTGTATCCCAGCTGAAACAAGCCCAGAACTAATAAAGTCTTCAGTAGTTTCCAGGTGATGTGGGAAGTCAGATGAAAGAAGTGTTTGCAGTGGTGACAGTATGAGTAGGGAAAGTTCTTAAGTAAGGAAGATGTTACTAGAAACACAAACTGGAAGGCTGTTAGTGTAACTGGGTGTGTGAATTATGGTTTGCTTGGCTAGTGACAAACTTCAATACTGTCATCTGTAGACAAGTTTGTTTCAATATAAAAATATTTTAATAGCAGTAAACTTAGTTTTTTTTGCTTATGAAATGGAGGAAAATGGACAGCTAGTGAAAAATGAGTATTTTAGCAAGGAAAAGGAAGCAGAGTGGGGAATCTTTCTGTTGCAAAACTGATGCAAGTACTTCCAAGGAAGTCACTGTCATTTTTCTGATTTTAAAAGTGCATGTGAAGATCAGTGAATCATTTGCCCGAAATCCATCTGCTATGATGATAAGGGCCCTGTACCATTAAACCCCACCACCACTCCAGCCAGCACTGTGTAGGTGTGGGTATCAGTGGAGTTCACTTAAGTAGTCTGCCTGAAGCTGCAACCAGATTGTTTGTGGTGGACAGCTGCCAGCATGGATGATCCTTTCAGCATAGAAAAAGTCACATGCTGTTTACCTCTGTGAAAGTTGCGATCAGTTCTTAGACTTCCTAGGTACTGTAGTAATGTTGCAGAATATACTGCAAGAAGATGGACTTTCTCAGGTGTGCTGAAAGAGCTTTTGTTGTCAGCTTGACACATTTTGATTTTTTTTCCCCTGAGATTCAGACTATTTAGGAGCCAGTATGAGAACACTGAAAACAAGTAAAAAGCTCTAGTATTTTCTGGCTGTGCATGTTCACTCTTGCACCATCTGGTTGCTATAATTATCTTTCAGGAGTCAGTTTCTACCCTATATATATTCATTTTTAAGCAAGATGGGGTCCAGAACGATGGCAGTGCTGTTGTTCCTCAGGCCGCACAAGAGATACTGGAAAAAATGATACGCTGAGTGTTACGCTGCTGTAAGAGGGACAGAGCTTAAAAAAAGTATCAAGTCTAATATGTAATGAGAAGTGGCCTTTAAAGCACAAATCCAATTAGTTTATTTCAGAAGGGTCAAACTGTGCAGTCAAGAGTAGAGTTGTAATAGGCCTGTGTAAAGAACAGGCATGTGCTTACCAGGCAGACACTTGTACTTCTCTGGTCTTTGTAGATCAATTTGTCAGGAAAATGGAGAAGTTCACAGCAAATTTCCTAGTTTCCTTTTTCTTAAAAAGGCATTTTAAACTGTTGGGATGCTTTAGGGTCTAGGCATGTGGCTTGCGCTTTACCACATCATTTTAAAGTGGCTACACTGACAAAGAAAGTAATACAAATTGTTAGTAGGGTTCTCTGCCAGAAATCTCATTGTGTTACCTTCATCAAAGTACAGAATCTGCCATGTTTCATAAGTGCCTTCACTTGTCAGCTAAGGTGCATATGTGATAGAAGATCCTGCCACCTGTTGTGCCCAACAGACAGATCCTGCCACTTTTGTTGCCTAGGCAGAGGGAACTGATTAAATAATGGGTACCATAATAATATGTAGTGTGGGATTGACTGGATTCACCAGAATTCAGCTTGATACTTTTGTGGGTTTTTTCATTTGGTTTTTTTTTTTTCACACACTGGAGCAATATATGTGTGCTAAATGTGTATCATGCTCAGTCTGAGCATTGTCATTTTTTTGGATCAAGATTCTGAAGCAGCTTTGAGGATAATATGGCTGCTTGATAAATGATACAAGAACATACATACTTTGTTTTGTTAAATGGTGTGTTGCCACCATTTGGTTTTTTCAAACTTTGAAGAAGATTAAGTACACTATACTTGTATCATAGCAACATTTTTATCTCTCTATATATATCACACTGAAATTATACTACTTATATGAAGAAAAGTGAAACTACAATTCTGTACTGCTGTGTACTCCTGTAAAGAATTATGTCTTAACAAAAAATACAAGCTTTTAGAAAATGTAATCCTGAATCAGATGTCTCTTTGAAAGATTGATTTTTGTCTAAGAAATTCTGTGATATTTCTGTTTTGTCACTAACCTCCTACGAATTTTAAGAATGTGCTAGTTAGATTTTAATGTTAAGTATACATTTAACTTTTGTAGCTATAGATGGATAGAAAAGCAAAACTGCTGATGGTTTTGGTTGTATTTTCACATTTAATTCAGGTTTTTTCTTGGAGTTTTTTCCCCATCAGGGAAAAGCTATAATGTCTAAACACTGCTGTGCTTGAAAACTGACTTCATAAACTACTATTGGGTCCTCATCAGACAGTGTTGTGATCCTTCTGCTCCTTTGTATTCCTCCCCTAATTGATAAGGAATATAGGTCACGAATCTTAGCCTAGAGGGATGCAACTGAATCTGGTTTCACTTCTTTAACAAATACTTTTACTTGTCTTCCTAGACATCTTGAACAGAGGGTCTAGAGGAGTTTGAAGAATTATGGACTCCTGCTTTTGTCTTTGAAATAAACTAAAATTTCAGAATCTGAAAGATTTCTTTGTGGTCAAAAGAAACAATTCTTCAATCATGGGCACATTGCATTCTAAACTGATAGATTTGTAAATGAAAAATGGTAACACAGTTGTAGGTTGCTTTATTTCTGCAGCCAGGGAAGCATGGTGTTTCTATTTCTTCCCATATTGCCTCTAATTCTTAGTTAACTTCATTAGCAAAGGACCCATTGGTAGTTGGGGACATGACTTCATAATTGTAGGATTTTTTATGTGCTTGTAGAAAGAACAGGTGGAGAAATACCCATTCAGTACCTTAGGTGCTAAAATCAGACACAAAGATTCATGCGACCACTTGATAACCAACCTTATTTTTTTAACTTAGATTTTTATTTAGATTTTTATTTATTTACTTTAGATTTTTATTTATTTACTTTATTTACTTCTATTTATTTACTTTAATTTTTTATTTATTTATTTACTTTTAACTTTAGATTTTTATTTATTTATATTTTAACTTCGATTTTTATTTAAGAGAAAATTTATCGGGTGATCTGTATTTCACGTTAGCAAAGAGCTTTTGGTTGTAAGCGAGATTAAAGTTGAAAAGGAAAAAAGAAGGGAGGTGTATACTTGAAAGGAAGAATATTTAGATTTTCCAGCTTTAACTTCTACATGCTTCTTAATATTTCTTTTTCCAGACAAAGTCATATTTGTTTGGCATTCTCATGTCTGTTTGATGTATATTAAAAGAAGGATGTGGAAGGAGGTATGAATGGGAGAACATGCCAGAGGTATAATCAGGAGACTGCAGAGAACTCAGATTTTTATTTTATTAGTGAATAAATGGGGTTTTTGTATTCTTTAAAAACAAGGAGCAACACAGGATTTGACAGTCTTATCAGACCTCCCCCCTCTGTGATAGAACTGTGTGTACTGCTAAAATTCTTGGTATCTGGATTGAGCTAACAGTGTATCCAAGGAAAAGATACCTCTACGTGCCTGCTCCTCTATTTACAACTCTCTTCAGATGGGTTGCAGCCCTGGGCCTTTTGCTCAGGTGTGAAGCTGGAGTTGGTACTGTTGCCTTACTTGAAAATACATATGTTCATTCTCAGTGAGTTTCATAGGTAGAGGTTTTTATGCAATCTGACATTTAAGAGGTTTTCTTGTTTGGTTGGTTTTTTAGGATTTGTTTTCAATATTGATGTGAATGAGAAGCTTATTCATGTTTCCTGTAAAATATAAAATACCTGTAGAGGATGAGAGAGAATAATGTTCTCTTCTTGCATGGTTTAATAAAATTTCATCTGAAGTTTGGGGAACTTCTATGTTAGCAGCTTAAAAGTGCCTACTTTTCATCAGTGATGCACAAGTGCTCACATTCACTACATCTAAAAGTCGAAGCCAGTGTTTAACAGATTCCTTTTCCATTATGAACCTTCTATGTTATATAATTGAGACATTTCTGAAACTACTTACTGCAAAGCAGTGGTTCAGTTGTGGCATAAATACTGACATTTGGTGTCACCGAGACCTTCTAAATTTTGGTCTGAATTTGAGGTTTTGTCAAGACTTCAGCTTCTGAAATGTCATCATAAAAAATATCATACCATAGTTGACCTTGTATGTGGGATAAGAACAGTAGTGGAAAAGTGAAAGTTTGGCAGTATCAGCAGCATCATGATGGAAGTCTTTTTTCTTAGTAAATGTTAGAAAACTAAGTTATGTCTGCTAATCAAAATTAAATGTAGTCTCTGGTTTTTTTAATCAGTAACTAAATCCCTCCTGAATATAGCCATTTCAATGAAAAAACTAATTAATTTAGTAGGGCTTACAGTGAAGTACATGTATAAACTGAGGTTGATGTGAACAAAATTAATGGTGATACTGCTTTAAAGTACCCTCTATTTAATTTCTTCCTGTTTCAGATTTGTACTATGGTGGAGAAGCTTTCTCTGTAGAGCAGCCACAGTCTTTCACTTGTCCTTATTGTGGGAAAATGGGTTATACGGAAACATCTCTTCAAGAACATGTTACTTCTGAGCATGCAGAAACATCAACAGAAGTGGTAAGGAGCTTCAGAACTTGCTTTAATGGTGGAAGTATATTTTAAATAGTCTTATTTCTGAAATACTGTCTTTCTGTTCTTTCTTGAAACGTGTATTCATTTAAATGCTTTGAAAATACCTACATTTGAGAATGACATCAAAATTCTATGATTTACGGGTATCTTGAGCTTGCTTCCTTCTTTTAGAGTTTTTGTTTGTTGTTCTGATGCAAAGGCTGCCATGTTTAGGAGATTGTTATACTGTAAGACAAAATGTGTCTGTGTCTCCCTTTTCATAATTAGTATATAATTATTTTGCTAGCTTACAGCTATGCCGGTCTTTTGTAACTGTAAGAGAGAGGAAGACATGTAGATAGTTTGTTATGTTTTCTAATTTTAATGAACCTCTTATTTTATGCAGCAGAATTCTATGATTATTTTAAACTACTTTTGTTAAAGGAGGTGGTTCTCCCCCATCCCTAACCATCAGTGGTTTAAAATGCACTTCTTAAACAAGTTTCAACAGAAATACTTTAATTGGAGATGTTAACTCTCACTGTCTTGATGGACCTTGGGAATAGGAGAAACTGAGTTAGCGGTTTAGCAGAATTACATGGAGCATGCTGTTCTGTGTTTAACTGTTTTACCCTAGACCCCTAGATAAAAAGTGATGCTTGAAGTGGATTGCTCATCACTCATGCATTGTGTGAAATTAGTTATAAATAGGTTCTCTATTCTAATCTTCTATTTTTCTTAATTTTCAAAGAATTCTGTGGAAGAAAATGAATGACTCTGCAAACCTAATAAGGAACTTGAGTGAAGAGGTGATGTGAAAGGGTGTTTGTTCACGTTTTTGGGGATTCAAAGGTGTTACAATCTTTCCTAAAAACACGGGAAGTGGTTACTTCACAATCAGTCGCACTGTGATGTATGATTTAACTCAGTGACATGCTGCAATTTTTACAGTCTCTCTAAGGTTTTCTTGAACTTTGCCACTTCCAAACATAGCATCAACTGCTGCAAGTTCTGCATTTGGATGACTTTATTTTTTTTGGTGGCTTGGTATTGCAGTTCTGATTTGCACCACTTGATGTCAGTGATATGTTCCTAACACTAAGTGTTCACAGATCCCGGGTTTTAAAACTTGACATGCCCTTGTTTGCAGTTGTGACTTCTAGAACACCACACATAAAGCCTAAATTTGTCATTCTTGACAGCTGCTACCCAGGTAAATCCTGAAAGAGTTATATGTGTAAAAAAAAAATGATCCCACAAAACTTTTCTGTTTATACATCGGTCTGCAACACTGCTGTATCGTTGTTTCAAACAATGATAAAGGACAATATTTTAATCCTTTAATATGACTGTTACTGTTTGTGCTAAGTTTTGAATCTGGCATTTGTGATAAATGTACACATTTATCACAAATGCCAGATAAATGTCTTTATCACAAATGCCAGATAAATTTTAGGTGCCTGAAGAGCTACAAGTCTAGTAAAGAGGAAAGTATTATGGATTCTAAATATTTGTGGTGATAGACTTTCAGACAATTACTTATGTTTAGATACTGAGCTTGTAGTCCTTTGAGTATCACCTTCTGAAGATGTGTTTTATTTTAGATATGTATTTTTAGGGATGTAAGGGAACTTTACAGGGACAGAATTATTTATATTTTAAAGGCTTTTTGCCCCCAAAATTTTTTCAAAGAATAAGCAAAATATTTTTTCATCTGGTAAATTTTGCCATTTTTATGTTCAGAACGATGCAGATAAGTTTACTTTTCTGCTGATTTTTCTCAGATGTAGGCATTGGTAAGTATCACAGTGGTAGGTATCTGCAGAAAGGAATCACAGTCTGAGTGAGGTTGAAAGGGACCTCTGGGGGTCATCTTGAGCAGGACCATGTACAGCAACCATGGCTGTACATGTCCTGAGCAACCATGTACAGGACCATGTACAGCCATGGTTGCTCAGGACCATGTCCACACAGGAACAGTTCTTTAATACTGACTGCACAGTTAAATCTCTGGGTAACTTGTGGTTGGTGATCCTCACAGTGAAAAATGTTTCAGTGGTTCCTGATGTTTATGAGGAAGCTCCTGCATTTGAATTTATGCCCACTGTGTTTCATCCTGCCATTGCATGGCTCCACCATCCTTTCAGATTCCCTTCAGGTATTCGTGGATATTCCTAAGATCTGTCCCCCATTACCCTACCCTTCTCCAGGCTGAACAGTTCCATCTTTCTCAGCCTTTCCTCCCTTCCTCTTTGTAACCATTTGCTGAGCTTTTTTCAGTGTGTGCATGTGTGGAGCTGAAAACTGGGCCCTGGTGCTGGGTTAAGGCAAAGGATCACAATCCTTGACCTGCTGGCAGCTCCCTGTTCAGTGTAGCCCAGAACACCACTTCACTTGCTTTCTTTGCCACAAGAGCACACTGCTGGCCCATGGTCCACCAGAACCCCAGGTCATTTGCTGCAAAGCTGTATTCTATATAACTTGTCTCCAGTGTATGCTGATTCCTGGGGCTATTCCTGCCCAGGTGCAAGACATTGTACTTCCCCTTTCTGAGGTTCTTGTTGTCCCATTTCTTCAGTTTTTTAAGGTCACTCTGTATGGTAGCATAGGTCCCTCAGGTATCAGCTGCTTCTCCTAGTGTTGTGTAATCACCAGAATTCCCGCTGATCACTATCCTCTGAGCCCATTCACTGAGACAGTTTTCACTCCACCTCACTCTCTGTTTATCCATCCTGAGCATCAGCAACTTAACTTTGAGCATCCTGTGAGAGGCAGTGTCAGTGGTCTTACTTGAAGTCCAGGTAGACAATTTCCCCTACGCTTCAGTCATCCACCAGGCCAGACACTTCAGCACTGAAGTTTGTCAAGTTGGTGAAGCATGTCTTCCCTTTTGTGAAGCCAGTGCTGACTGCTGTTGATGATTTTCTTGTCTTTAATAATGCCTAAAAATAGTTAACAATATTTTCCTCACTTTCCCAGGGATCAGAGCAAGCTGACCAGCCTATAGTTCCCTAGGTCCTCCTCTTACTTGCCTGCTTGTAAGATAGGAGTGAAATTTCCTTTGCTCCAGTCCTCAGGCACCTCACCCAGTCACCATGATAGTTCAGAGACTAAGAGGCTCACAGTGGCATCTGCCCGCTCAATCAGCGCCTCTTGGTGCATCACAGCCTGGGGGTTTATGTATTCCAGTTCACATAAGTATTCTGCAGAGTAATCCTCTTCCAGCAGGGGGAATGTCTTCAGTACTTCAGACTTTTCCCCTGCTCTCTGGGGCCTGGAGTTGCTGAAGACCGGTCTTGCCAGTAAAGACTATAGCAAAGGAGTTATTCAGTACTTCAACCTCTTCTATGTCCTGTGTAACTAGGCCTCATGTCTTTTGAGCAATGGGCCCACATTTTCCATAGTTTTCTTTTTATTTCCTATGCACTTCTAGAAGATGTTCTTGTTACCTTGGATGTTACTTGCCTGATTGAGTTCCATTTGGGCTTTAGCTTTACTTACATTGCCCTGTGATTATGCATAATAATAATGCTTAATGGTAGGCTGTGCTGTGGCTTACCCTAGGAGGGTGACCTCTGTATGTTTTCTTTTTGTGTTTGAATTTGTCCAGGAGTATCTTGATCATCCACGTAGGCTCCCTGGCATTTTTGCCTAACTTCATCTTCAGTGGGATGGAGAGCTCTTGAGTTTGGGAGGGAATGATCTTCCAATATTAACGGGCTTTCTTGGGCCCATTTACTGTCCTGGTTTGTACATCATGGGACTCCTCTGAGCAGATATTTTAAGAGGCCAAAGTTTGCTTTGCTGAGGTCCAGGGTCATGAGCTTGTTTTTGATCTTCTCCCTGCCCTCGGGATCTCAAACTGCACTATGTCAAGGTTAGTGCAGCCAAGGCTTTATTTGACCCTCACATCCCGACTGAGCCCCTCTTGTTGGTAATTATGAAGTCCCATATAGCACCTCTCCTTGTGTGCTCCTTTGTCACTTGGAGGAGAGAGTTACCTTGAAAGCACTCCAGGAGCTTCTTGGATTGCAGTCATGCTGTACTGTCCTTCCAAGAGATGCTAGAGTGGTTGAAGACCTCCACAAGGATCAGGTCCTGCATGTGAGAGGCAGCTGCTCTGTGTCTCTAGAGGGCCTGATCTGTTTGTTCCTTGTGGTCAGGTGGCCTATAGTCGACATGCCCTATAACATCCCCTTTGCATGTTCTCTTCTTAATTCCAACATGTAAGATCTCCATCAGGTCATCTTCCATCTAGATGGTGCTTTTAATGTACCCCAGCTGCTCTCTCACTTACAGGGCAAAGTGAGACAGCAGCTGGGATGCAGCTGTGTCTTTCCTGTTCAAAGAGCTAAGCCTCTTCTCTTTTATAAAACCAGTATTTCTCCACCCATATAATGTCTAGGGACAATGGTTTAGAGTTGTAAGGCAGAGGAATCTGGAAGTCAGTATAATGATTGTTTTTGTTGGTATTGGAAGTTTCAGGTTAGTTGGACTGGTCAAGATGAAATGCAGTGCTGAACTAAAAGTCTGCTAGCATTGTAAATAAAAACAGATTTTGTAGACTTCATAAAATGCCATCTCTTCAGTCTTCTTTCATAACAGAGATGCTAATTTTCTGCTATTACTTCGCACTGCAGCAGCTTTCTCAACCTCGGGAAGGCATTACTAGGCCCCTTGTAGATGAATTGTAAGCACTCTGTTGTTGATACTTCAGTGGTAAAACTGGAGAGAGCTTTTTCTTGCAGTAATGAATGGACAATTTGAGTCAGTCTCACTGTCCCTGTTCATCCTCTGAGATCCCAGTGATTCTTGTTGAAGTTACAGGAATGTTGACCTAAAGTGGTTACTTTGTATGTAAATGCGGAAGTAGTGCTAATACAAGGACAGTTCTGGAAACTGGCACTGTTAGGGGGATTGACTTAGGCCTTTAGAGTCATCATTCAGGGTTGCACGATGATTTCTTAATACAAATGCTCATAAATTCAAGAGAAAATTCTGACAACATTTGCCTTTCGTCTGCACCATTCTTTCATGCATGTTATAATTAACAGTGACCTTTAGCTGTGTCACGCTTAATCAGTGATCTAGCAGTCTTTGTTGTGGCTCTGTCAGAGCTTATGCTTAACTAAATTGTTGTTTGTGCATAACAGTATTTAGGTGACTCTCCCCAGTCAGGAGTTCTTGAAAGTTTAGTTGATATTTAGAATTAGGGCTGGGATACTTTGATTCCTTCTTACTCAACATTCATTGTAACCTTTTCCTAACTGATGTTTTTGAGGTCTGAGTATATTCACAAATCTTTGTCATGTTAACAAAGAAATTTCTGGTGATTTCCTGATTTCTGGAGTGGGCTGTTCTTCTTGTATTGGGTTTCTGCTTCCTCAGAGTAGCTTAAATAAAAGAAGATTGCTTTGATGGTCTTGCATTCTTTTGATATGAGAAGATTAAGCAGCTGTAATGAAGTTTAGGGAATTCATAACTATCTGTCCAATACACATCCATTTCTACACAGTAGCTTTGATATGTTGGCATACTTGAGTATTTATTATATTATGCTGTGATAGGATATGCCCTGTAGTTCACTGGCTTGGCATTTGTAGTGGTGAAAAATCTGTGGAGAGAAATGCTGAATATTGAAAATAAAAGGGGAGGAGTTGTAGCAAAAAGCTTTTAAAATGTCTGGTTTTCTTTTCAGAACTGGCCACTAAAATGAAAGTGGAATTAGATGCAGCAGTTCCTGTTGAAAGCTGAGATTTTATAGTAAATTTATTTCAAGACCTTGTTCTCACCTCCATGGGAGTACAATAGATGTGTGCTCATTTATACAGATGTTCTTAATGCTCATGGTCTTTTGAGACTTACACTCAACAGCTTAAGTATACACATGAAAAATGAAAGAAAAATGGAAGATGATGCTGTTTGTGGAGTCATTGAAAGAACAAGTCATAATTATTGCAATAGTAGTGGTGATGTTTGCCTGCTTATTTAACTGTATTTCAGTTCAAAAAACAAAACAAACAAAACCTGCCAACCAAAAACTCTGAAGTGGGGGGGGGAAACCCCAAAACCGAAGAGAGATCTCAGTACTTGCTCAGAAAGTACTGTTGTGAAGAGGAGTATGGAGACCAGCCCTTCTTTGCCAAACCTACACTGCCTGAGTGGGATGGTCTCAGCTTGATACTTAGCAAATATGGGCAGTTTCATTCTGATTCCTCTGCTGGGATGAGTGTCAAGCAGGCAAAAAGCATTCCTGTATGATTCAACTCTACTGTCTCTGGCAGAATTGGCGTGCAAAAATGCTAACTTTCAAGACATTGCAGATTGATTTTGAGAATCCTAGCTCTGGTTTTCTGAAATACAAAATATTCTGAAATTCATAAAGTGAAAGATTACTAAATTAATGTCTACGCTTCTGTAATTTTTCTGAGTTTATTGAATACGTTGATATCCAGGTGTTTGTGAATACCAAAGTGTTATTTTAAAGCATGTCTAATGATTGACTGGATAAAAGTTCTGTTTCTTGTAATATTTATAAAGTTGGGTTTTTTCCTTGCTTTGTCATTTCAGATTTGTCCAATATGTGCAGCATTGCCTGGAGGGGATCCGAATCACGTAACAGATGACTTTGCAGCTCATCTTACACTGGAACACAGAGCTCCTAGAGATTTAATATCCTTTCCAATTTGAGGCAAAGAGGCTAGACTGTTTCACCTCGTAGTCACAGTAACTTGGTTTGATTTTTGTAGTCGAAGGCTCATATTCTGGATTTCCTGGAACTTAGGTTGCTAAAGATACGTATATCAAAAATAAAAAGATTTGTCTCCTAGTTTAAAAAAGACAGACTGTGCACAGACTTGTAGGTGTACTTGAAAGTGTTTTTACTCTAACAGCAGAAAAATATAAAGGATTTTGACATACAGAGGTTTTTTCTACTTGCACTATGTTTCATCCTGCGTCATGATTACTCTTGGTGCTGTTTTACATATCAGGATTCAGTGCTGTATATATTTAGGACATGAAGATGATTCTAGCGTAGCTGCTTGTAGCAAAATATTGTAAAGTTGTTTAACTACTTTCAACACAATGTTTTAATAATTTAATTTTGTAGTGCTACTGACATTTTGTAATACAACTCAGAAAACCTTCAGATTTTCTGGGAAATAGGATGTTATCCTTCAGTTACCTTAGCAGCCAGTTAGAGACATTTATCTGTGCTTGATGGCTGAAGAGCTGTAACTGTTGGGATTCTTTCATCAGTGTTATAGGAATATTTGTCTCCTTTTAAATTTTTTTTTACTCCCTCAGATTAACTGATAAAATATCTTTTGGTTTGGGCTTTTATTTAATGGCATGCAAGCTATGTAGCATCCCTACAGTAAGTAATCTCTGAACTATTCATTTGTGTCTCATTTAAACAAACAGAAAAAAAGACTGCATTATAGCTTTGATAGTGGCTTTTTTGTTCAGAGATTTTTAAAAAGGAACAAAGAATAATGTAAGCTCAGGCAATCGGGGGGGAAAAAATCCAAGCCCTATCAAACAGAGTTAATTAGAGTAATAGAAGGACAACAGCATTTGAGGTGATGGTTCCACTTCAGTTATGATTGTATTTGATTGTGTTTAAGTTTGTTAGTATTAGCATTGTTTAAGGTCAGGACAGACTAAATGTGCAGGTTAATTACTGTGCGATAATTGGATCAGTATCAAGGAGTTTGGGTTTAGATTGGCTCTGTGAAAGGTGAATAATGAAAAAGTGCTACAAAAGTGGGTACAAAGTCAGATGAAAGCAGTTACCTGTACTTGCCTTTCTGAGGGAAAGGAGTAGAGCTCTCAGCACTGGGGAGGAGCAGGGTGCTGAACACGATGGCTCTGGCTGTGGGAGCTTGATCCCAGGCATCCCTGTGGTCCTTAGTAGCCAGGAGACATGGCATCCTCCCTTTCCAGAGGAAGTAGGATAAGATTGATGAGGGGAGAATATTTTCCAGACCACTAGATCTTTCCAGGCCTTTGGGACAGCCTTGGAATGTTGCTTGATGGCTGATGTAGTTTTGTGTCATTTTGAGTTGTGCTCATTGTACCAACTCTGAGGTTTTCATGGCACCTGCCTAATTAGGATTTTTCTAACAAGAATTACATAATTACATAGCAGTGTGCCAGAGTTTTAACTGTGAGCTTCCAACACTGTCTTAACTGTAAGGCAGGAAGTTTAAATTTTCCCAGCTACAGAATGAAATCAATTTCCTACTGAAATGTACAAGATACTTAATTAGAATTCAAGCTATTGCTGCATTTTCTCCCCCCTAGTACCAGAAATTCCACCAGATGACTTTTACTTAGGGAATTTTTGAGCCAGGAAAGACAATCTTTTTTCAAATACAGAGTCAGGTTTTCACTATCAGTCATCCCAAAATGGATCTGTTTTGGGAGTAAATTGCCCATGATTAAAAATTATACCTGTAGAATTTCCTGCTTGTACTCTATTGTGTTGGTGTCCAGGGTTGTCAAATTTCCAAAACGTGGTAAGAAGTATCTTGAAGTGGCTATTTGACATTGCACTCTACATCATATCCAGCAGCAGGGAGATCTAAGGCAGGAAATAAGGAAGAGAAGATGCCCTTTTTCACTCAGGTTCTGGCAGTGTAGGAAATAAGAACTATGACTTTCTGATACACATTATATTGCTGAATAAGAAGTTGAAGCTGTACAGAACAATTCTTTGTGCCCTGTAATTGCCTTCATGTACAAAAAGGAGATAGAGAAGGCTCTTGACTTGTACTTCTTCTAGAGTAAAAATTTATTTTGCAATTTGAGGTAAGACTTTACTGTTGGATTTACTACAGTTCTGAGAGGTGGCCTTATCCACCAGCTATTAATTAGACACGTTTGGTTAATTTGGGTTTTTGTTTTGTTTCCCTAAAGTTGTCCCAAAACACTGCATGTGTTTCTTACTAGAAACCTTGTGCAACTATTGCAAGGTGTGTCATTTATTCCTACAGTCTGTGGGCAACTCTTTAAAACTCAGTTTCTTTCTTTAGCAGGAAAATATCTGAAAATTCATTAAATATATATTTTCAGCATTAATCATACAAATAGTTCTCACATGACTATTCCGTTTAAATGTTTTGTCACAAGATAATGTTTACGAAGTCTTTTCTTACTCTAGCATAGCTGGTAAGACTCAAGTGCATGTTTAGCTGTTATTTGAAGAATGACGTTTATCTCAAAACACTTCAAAAGATGTTGGGAAAGTTACCCCAGAGTCCTGTGTCTCTTGAAAAATCCCTAGATACTGTCCTGTTTTAACATGTTTAGTTGTGAAAAACTTGCAAAACTACATGGGGTCTTTAGTCCATCCAATTTAGCAACTCCAGCAGCACCCAAAATTGGCACACTCAGAGGTGCAAGATGCTCTGTACCTATTACACCCTAAATGTTAAGTTTTACACTGTAGCATAACTAACAGTTTTGAAAGAAGGAAACATTCTGTAAAGTCTTCCTGTAATGGCCAGAAGCTCTCTCTTGCCATAGGAAGTCAAGTCATTCCTTTCATGACCTCCCATGTTATCATGAGGTTCTGCTCCATAACTGTGATTTATGAAAAATACATTGGATGCTACCCTTACACAGAAATTGATACCATATGAGTGGTAACCTGGTAACCATACTGTTATTAAAAACATAGGAGATGGAGATGTAAGCTAAATTATAATAACACTAAAATAAAATATTAAAGTCTATGCTATTTCATTTTACACCAGTGAGTAATACTAATGATTTTTAGGAAGAAGCCTTATCTGGACTGTCTTGGAGGATGAATGCTAACAAATTTGTGACAAAAATAATCTTTATTTAAGTTTGTTAATTACTTCAAAATTTATATGAGAACCTATTTAAAAAGTTACACAAAACGCAAGCATGTGATGGGGGAAGTGGGGGAAAAAGACAAAGTGAAAAGCATCATTATGATACTGGAATTAGTGATATTTCTTTGGCTGTAAGAAGAAAGGTGAAACAAAGGGATGTGATGAATGTGCTAAGTACTCCAGAAACCTACAATTTCCTAAAGACTGAAATTTCTTGGATAAATGCATCAAGTACAGAAGTCAAAAGGAATTTGGTAATTATTTTGATAGGAGTTGTAGTAAATGTTTTTACTGGTTTTGATACTTGATGTAAGAATTGGGAAGGGAGAACTGAAGTCCCTGTCTCAGCAGTAAGCTTGGCTGAACATGGATTTGTGTGGGTTTTCATAGAAAAGTTTGATTAAAAAAAATTTACCAGATCAGTCAGTCTGACCTGTAGCAGAGCTACAGTGTACCTTAGCTTTGCTTCTGAAGTTCAATCATTACTTTATGAATCAAGAACAGTATACCTGAGTATTTGACCCATCAAATGTCCTTTAGTGGTTGTTTAACACTCAATGCCAAACAGTTCTGTTTTCTTAACTTCTTGTCCACGATGAATCCAGTGGTGTTCGGCATGTACGTAGGATGTTCCACCCAGGCCGGGGTTTGGGAGGCCCTCGTGCTCGTAGATCAAACATGCACTTTACTACCAGTTCCCCTGGTGGGCTTTCGTCTTCTCAGAGTTCATATTCTCCAAGCAATAGAGAAGCCATGGATCCTATAGCTGGTGAGAGCTGTAACCACAAGTTTTACTCCACTGTCCTCCTTCCGCAGGGGAAGGAGAATGCAAGGTGGCAGTAGTTGCTCTGCTCTGTGTTGCTGTGAAGCTGCATGTACAAGCACAGCATCCCACAGAGGGGTGAAGAGGGAAAGAGTGTTCTTACTGTCAGCATCAGAAAATAATTAGGCCGTGTCTTTAGGATTCCCAGAAATAACTTGTTTGTTCTATTTTTACCTCTGATGTGAAAATAACTTTTTTTTTACAATGAAGAAAAAATAGAGGGTGAAGACAACTCTGAAAACAAATACAGTTTCATCTATGGGGAAATGTAAACATTTTAATGCCATGATCTTTGACCATACCAATATGTCAGGGAAACCTCAGAATGTCTGCCACAAATCCACCATTACTTCAGATGCAAAGAAGACACAGTGCTCAAACTGGAGCTTGCTGCTATTAGGCTGTGACTTCTTCAGGAGGAGGTAGCCAGCCACCTGACTTAATGAGGCATTCCCTCTGGAAGGGGAGCTGTGAATCCACTGCCTCTCTTGATCATGGCCCCCTCTGCCTGCCTTCTCCTGGCTCTGGTTCTCTGCTGGCCTGGTGTGCCCTGATGTAACTCATTAAATTAGCTGTGAAGAAGTAGCCCATTAAGAGAAAAAAAACAAATTAAGTGAGGTCACAGGTGAGTTTGTTCAAAGAGGATTGAGGCTTCCAGTGCAAGACATTCTCTTTCTTTCACCAGGGCAGCTGCTTCACTTCATTTAAAATATGAGGTGACTGCTGAAGTTTGTTTTCAGCCTTGCTGGACCTTCCCACTTAGCAGCATTAAAAGTAGGATAAAATGTCATTCTTCTGCATCTATTCTTTTTTGGTGGAAGATGTGTTTCTGCATTTAGAGCACACTGAGCTGTGTGTCCATCTTGTTCCTGGACTGTTTTGAGTTCACACCTCTTTCCAAAATACTCTTCCCTATTTTCCAAGCTTTAGAATACAGTGAGAATAAATATATCTTAATCTTGCCTGTGAGTTTTAACATGTCTGCCTTTTTACTGGAGTAATAAATAGGGAAGACCACAGTGATTTTTCTGTTTAAATTTATAGCATCAGTTACTTTTCTTAAACATTTTTCCCTCCCTGTGGCATTCTCTGGTAATAAAAATTTATTTTATGTTGGTGCTGCTATCAGTGTTGTTGAAAATTACTCCACCTCTCTAGTTTGTATTTTGCTTTGTTCCTTAAAAAACAGATTGTTTTAGTATGACTGCATTTTGTTAATGCAATGGAAGAAAAATTGACATGAGCTATGTAGTAAGTTTGTGAAGTAGAGCAGAGGGACCAGGAGCAGGATTGTCCCATGTTTCCTCTACCATGGCATCAACTGCAGCAGGTATCTGAGACCAGAAGTACCTTCTGCACAGGGCATAGAAGAGATCCTGCAGTAATGTACTGTGCAGTAACTGGCTGCTAATATTTATTTTAAAAAAAACTTGGTGGATAAAATTTGCAAGGAGCATTCCATCCTTCTGAATTGGAAAACTTAGAGTTTTTAATTGCTAGACCTTCTGCATACTTCTTCCAGAAATAAGAATTCATACAGAATGCTTTTGCTGTGAAGCAGTGATTGGATCTATTTTCCTAACTAAATTTCCGTTATTGAATTTGCTGCAGCACAGCTTTCCTCTGAGATAGTTGCGAAGATGAAGCTTGTGTTTTGAGGGAACACTTGTTAAAAGGAAAAAAAAAAGTTGCCATCCAAAGCCAAAATAAAAAAGTTTCTTAGTCAATGGCTCTTTTGGCTTGAAGTTTCAGAGGGTGGCTGCAGAGAGCTGTCTTTTGCCAGGCTCTACCTGGCAAAAGATTGGCTCTACTGTTGTTGTCAAGACTTTAAACCTCGTCTTGTCATTTGGACTACATCTGCATAAATTAGTGTTAATCTTTTTGGGCATTAATCTTCACAATCTTCTCTGAGTGTTGTTGGGTTTTGATGTTAGTTGAGAAGAATGGAATTTATGCACTGGAATTCAGGGTGTATTTATTCTTCTGTGTAATGCTTATTTAAGATCTTAAGTCATAGAAGCTTTCTCTTCTTTGGCAGAGCTTTTATCCCAGCTATCAGGTGTGAGGCGTTCTGCAGGAGGACAGCTCAACTCCTCTGGTCCTTCTGCTTCTCAGTTACAGCAGCTGCAGATGCAACTGCAGTTGGAACGACAGCATGCACAGGCAGCGAGACAGCAACTGGAGACTGCACGCAATGCAACCAGACGCACCAACACGATCAATGTCAACACCACTATGACACAATCTACAACAACCACCAACACGTCTAACACAGAAAACAGTCAGCAGACTATCCAGAATTCCCAGTTCCTTTTGACAAGGTAATTTGTTCTGTGTATTTACTTATATTTATCTCTTATAATTTCTGTTTACCTTAGTACTAGTAGAGATACAGAGCTCAATGAAGCTTATATGTTTGGAGTCAGGCACATGCCTAGGATGGCATTAATTAACAGAATATTTATGTAGTTTAGAAATTTTACTTAGACCCCAGCACTATTTAAAAGAGGACTCACTTCCTGTGTCATCCCAGTTCTTCCAGAACACTGACCACTGACCTGAAATAAAAATATTTTCCACATCTCCCCTGCCACACCCACTACAAGCATACTTCTGTTTGTCTGGGATTGTGGAAGAGTGTGGTAATTTTAACAGCTCCTGTGCCTGAATTTGAACCAAGTGGATTTTTATGTAAGTTCAAAATAATGCCATGTGACATCTTTCAATCAGAAGTTCACTTGAGAACCTTAATTAAAGCACCTGCAAGTGTCACAGACTGCGACTTTCAGAGTTGGAGTGAGCAGTTTCCTTGCCTTCATCAGGGCATGCAGTGTACCTTAGGAGAAGTGGAATTCCTTCAGTATTTACTTTACACAGTGCAGTGATGTGTTTTGTAGCCAATGTGAACTTACAAGTTGATGTGGAGGCATATAATTATATGTCCAGGAAATGACACCAGCCCTCCCTAAAAGACTCCTTGAATAGCAGGAAACCTCACAAACAGTTTTTGATGTTCCTCTAACTTTGGGCTGCACTGTGAATGCTGTCGCAGCAGCAGAGAAGGGGTGGGTTCTTGAAGGCATGCCTGTTGTACTGAAGTGCTGGATGTGTGGATGGGCAGGTAGGACTGTCCTGAAGGAGCAGTTTCTGAGCACAGCTCAGCCTGTCCCTGGTGTCACCAGTGAAAGGGGCTTTCAGCAATTCTCTGTCTTCTCTTCCCTTGCTGCTGCCCAGGTTGAATGATCCGAAGATGTCAGAAGCAGAGCGTCAGTCAATGGAGAGCGAACGGGCAGACTGCAGCCTGTTTGTTCAGGAGCTTCTATTGTCCACCCTGATGCAGGAAGAAAGTTCCTCCTCAGATGAGGATGAGCGGGGGGAGATTGCAGATTTTGGTGCTATGGGTTGTGTAGATATTATGCCTCTAGATGTTGCTTTAGAAAACCTAAATTTAAAAGAGAGTAATAAAGGAAATGAGCCTCCTCCACCTCCTCTTTGATGACATCCCACTTTGCAGACAATGTCCTCTGTGCTGTATTTGCCAATGAAAGTGGACAACAACTATCTTGGGTTTGTTTTGGTGATTGTAATTTCAGGTCTGTCACTCTTGTTACATTGTGTACATTCAAAAGAAAGAGAGAAAAGATATATATGATAATCATTTCCACTTAACTAATTTTTACTTCTAGCAGGTAAATGTAGGTTGCAGTGCACAGCCAAGGGCTCTGTGTCCTGTACCTTGACATGAAAAAGGCTCTCCTAATACTCCACATTCAAACTGAAGAGGAAAAAAAAATGAAAAATCTCTAATGAAGCTGCTGTGTGTATTTATGAATATTAATGAATAAAAACTGCTTGGATGGTTTACCTTAACTACTGCATGACGTTTTTTGCAGCGTGCATGAGTTTTAGTGACCTTGTCATTTAAAAATTTAAATTCAAGGAGTAAACTATAAAACACAAAGCTTACCCATTATTCAAAGGTTATGTGATAAAAAAGGTTAGCTCTGAGTAGCAGTTTGTGGCCACAAACTAGCTTTTTAATAATATGTGACAGAATGACATCTTCATGTGCTGTTCCTGCACAGGATGGAAACTCTGCAGTGGGATACATTGTCGTGACCAGGGTGTGGCGTTTTGCTGAATGTGACCCTTATGTTGCCCTCTCAGCTGTCACCTCAATGTGGAGTTAAACTTCATTTAATGCATCTGTAGGAGACACAACAGTAAGGCCACTGCTGGAAGCTACTGCAAGGGGCTTTTGTGTGCCCTAAAATCAAATGATGTTCACTTTCGTTTAAAGTTTTTCTTTGTTGTGGTTGTTAAAATTTTTTAATTGTTAAATATGTTTTATTCAGGTGTAGACAATTCATATATTCACTGTGTTTCTTAAAAAAAAAAGTTAGCCTGGATCCTATTGTCTTAGTTTAAAAGCCTTTCACAGCCTCAATCATATTTTGAGTTATTTATGTATTTGCTTCATAGTTTGCAGAGACCTGACAGTATCAGGAGAGCTTGAGGATTTGGATTCCCAGACTGTCAGTATATTACAAGAAATTCTTAATGCTAACTTTAGTACCTTTTATTTATTGTTTCCTTTGGTTATTTTTGCTGGTATAAAAAAAGTTGGGGAAAAAAAAGCCTTTTAGTTGAATCATGCCACCTACATGCCTATACTGTTAATCCTACTGGTTTGGAAAAAAGTATGGTGTTCTTGTGCATAGAAATTTATAATAACCCGAAAGGAGGGACAGAAGGGGTATGTTTGGTCTTGGTTTCCTTTCTTTTTTTTTTTGTTTTTTTGTGTGGGGGGGTGTTTGTTTGGGGTTTTTTGCTGTTGATTGGGGATTTTTTTTTGGTTGGTTGGTTGGGTTTTTTTTGGTGTGGTTTTTTGAATGTAAAGTTAGATTATAAAAGCAAAAGTGCACACAGCTTCTGATGAAAATTTAAACTAGGCTTATATCATAATGATGTCTTTCCAGATCTCTCACCTCACCCCCTCTCTCTTTCTCTGTATCCTCTCATCTCAGCAGCATTGTAGAGTAAACGTAATGACTTAGACACCATGTGGTGTTCTCAGCAGAACTGTGACATATATGCTAATCCAAAATAACAGCAGGAAAAAAACATCCCTATAGACTGAGTTTAAGTTCCTTCCTCTCTTTTTTTTTTTTTAATCATCAAATCTTGATTGTTTTCCTGTAGAGCAGCATTAGCTTTGGTTGGGTTTTTTAAATTTTTTTTTTTTTAGTCTCTGCAACAGAAAAATATACATGCAGCTTCTGGTTACCCTGAGAGTTACCCCCAGCAGGGGACTTTTTTTATTGATTGTTGAAGACTTTCAAAAATTTTTCAAGCTGTAGTTTTTCAAACACATCTTCTGCACATTACAATAAGACACACGGTTCAATAAAGCATTTTCGAGACTGTTGTTCAGTTGATTTTCTTTAGTTTTAATGTATTTTCCAGACAGTTTTGTTCCAGAAATTTCTGCATCTGCCTTTAATTATAACTGTATTTTCCAACACAAAATCAGTTTGTGTACACGTCCTGGGTGTATTAAAATCATATGCTGTGGCAGGTGATGAAGTACATAATCCTAAAGTCTTCACAGGTAGGTGAATTGAAGGCTGCATAGACCAAGATGCATCTAAAACAGGCTCTTCTCAGTGTGGTGGTGTTTTTTATTGGTTAAGGCTGGTCTCTTACATTGCCTGAATTCCAGATGCCACCACACTCGCTTGGAAGGGGATGCAAGCTCTGTTTGTTTAGAGACTGAATGCATGCTGGCTTGGATTTAAATGTATCCCTGGATGTCATGTAACTTGTACAAATCTTCATTGGTTTGGGAGGCTGTTTGACATTTTTTTTTCTATTTTAAGTTTAAAAATGACATGAAATGGCTACTAGGAGGGTATTCCAGTAGTCTGTCAAGTTCTATTTGCAAGAAAGTGTTTTTCCTTCTCAGAGTAAGCTTTGCCAAGGTAGCATTTTTGGGGTATTTCCGAAACATTTATTTTCAGGGTGCTGTGGGCTGCAGTGACTGCAGCCTCCATCAGCTTTGGAGGGGGATCCCACAGGGGAATATTGACTTTTCCATGGGAGAGGGGGAAAAAAAAATCACAAAACAATAAAAAAACCACCCCACACCACATCCCAGCATTCAACATGAACAACCCCCTTCCAGGAACAGGAGCCTTAGTGCTTGGCCCTTGCACATTTCCTGGAGTGCAGGGACACCTGTCTGTGTAGCCAAAGTCATGTAAAGAAGCACTTTCAAAGGTATCAACAAAAGCAATTTTATAACGAATTTTTAGCATGACTGAGTTCTCTGGCAAGGTTTGCTCTGTTACCACATAGACAAAGCACACAAAGGAGAACTGGACTGGAATCAATCTGGAGTGACACACAACAGAGTTGGGGACGCAAAAGGGTGAGGATGGAGAATGTAAGGATGCAGAAGGGGAGGGGAGACCCTCCACGGAGTCACAAATTTCACAACAGACCCCTTACCAAACCTACCCTTGGAATTGCTCAGTCCTTTATGTCTAAAGGATTTGGCAGCACTTAATCATTGACTGATTAAACTGGTTCTGTAAGATTTACCATAACCACAACAGTAACTAAATTTTGAATCTAAGATGGCAGCATTGATGCTACACTTGCTATAAAGTGTTGAAGTCAGTTTTCACACCTGCACACAGACACAGGCATGTATACATTCAAATATTCCTCTGTGTGTGTGTGCATATTACAAAGCCCCTGTTTAAAGCTCCCCCGGAGCTGAGTGAAATGCACACCTGGGATGCCTTTGCATCTCTCAGTGGGCAAAGGCTTCAGCCGCGAGGAGGGGGTACCAGCCCAGGCCCCACTGTCAGCTTTGAGTCCCAAACCTGTGGGTTGATGAGCACCAAGAGGCACATCCTGCTCCAAGGGACATGCGGGCACAGCCCCTGGGGGCATGGGACCTCAAAGGGCCGCCCGTGGGACCCCTGCTCATAGGTTGTGAGATGCTCAGCTTTAGTCTCCCTTCAGCTTCCATCCTGGACTCAATCGAGGTCAGTAATTTTCCTCAAAAGTCCAGTAATTATTATTATTTCACTCCAGCTGTGATCCAGACAAAAACAAATTTCCAAGGGTATTAATTAGAAAACGAGTTTGTTGGGCCACGCATTCCAGGAACAGGGAGTGTTACTCATAGGCTGAAGGAGACGTTCATGGTGCATGTGCGGGGGAGGATGTGCCCCACCACAGGCGGGTTCCAGCTGCGGTGCCCTGCGTGCTGCTCTCTCTGTGCTGTGTGTGCTGCGCTGTCCTGCCGGGCGGCAGTCCCCTGCTGGGGGGCTGCTGGCCTGGGATCGCCGATATTCTCCCGAGCCCTTTCCTGCACAGTCAGAGTGCCGCGTTCCGTTCTGCTGGGGGCCGCCAGAAGGCCGTTGTTGGGGGTGGGACACTCAGAAAGGCATACAGCCATTCCAGTATTTGTATGTTAAAGTGGTAGGGAAAACGGTGGAACAGTGGAGTTGAAGTCCCTGGAAAGTTTTCAGGTATCAGTGTGGTCTGTCTGTAACTTCTGATCTGCTTTAATAAGAGATCTGGGTTGGTTTTTTGGAACCTTTTTAATGTTTTTGTCAAAGAAAGGCCCTTGCACATGGTGGTGTGATAAACATGGAAAATGCATCCACCATCCACAATGTTTTACTTGTGACTGCCTTAATCAATTCCCTGGCACTGGGGGTTGGGGTAGTTTCCATCCTCTGCTCAGGCTGGGTTTCTATCTTTGCACAGAGTTGTGCTCCTGTTAAGTTTACAGTTTATAGTTTGGTGCAGAAACCAAACATCCAGATGTGTGCACAGCTGCAGCTTTGAGCAGTTGTTGTGAGGGCCTAAAGGCCATTTCCTGCTACCAACAGGCAGAGAGGCTCCGCTGCCTCCCAGGCTCTCAGACCTAAACCAGGGAGCAGTGTGTGCATATGTACGGTGTACAGTGTGTGAAGGCCTTCCAGCTGCATCACTTAATCTTCTTTTCCCTGACATAGCTGACCTTCACTTCCAGTCGGCCTGTTTTGCTGCATGGGTACTTTGCTGTTTTGAGGCTGTTTAATTGTTTTATCTCCTAAAGAAGATGAAAGGGTCTTGAGACAGGCAATGGGCACAAGGATTTATTTGCAATGTTTATTATACATCATGTGTACAGTATATAGGTGCTCAAAAGTTATTTGTGAACAAATAGAGTAGAAAAGGGGAACTGTGCAGCTTCTGGAGTGTACTTCCATCACACTTTTCAACTCAGCCCTGGCTGTCACCTCCTGCAACAGCTAATGCAACACAAACACCCTTGTGGGTAAAAGTAGGGCCCTGCAGCTGTGGGGTGTGAAGGGGAGCTATCATGGGGAAAGAACCTGCAGAGCTGCATCCTCCCTACGGGGCCAGCACCTGAGGAGGGGCAGTGTGAAGTGTGGGGCCAGGGGCACAATTCCCCTCATACCATCTGGAGCACAAGTCATGGCCTTGAAGTTGTCAGGGAGCAGAGCAGAGAGCGGGGCATGGAGGCCACAATGAGGGATACCAATGCACACTGCAAGGGTGGGAGAGCTGGAAAAGGAAAAAGATGCATAGCAAAAACAATAGGACAGGGAATGATGATCTGATGTTTCAGAGGCAGAAAATGCTAGTTATGCCAAAGACGAGGAGTGGCAGGTGGGACTGAGGAGGGCAAAGGACCACAGTGAATCACAAGCAGCTGGAAGTGAGGCTCTGGCAGCTTTCCTGCTTCCACCATTCACTGCCTGTAGTGCAAGAGGAAGCTGGCCAGCACCTCTGGTTCTCTCCTGCCCTTCCCAGACAGCAAACACTGCAGGCCAGCTTGCCCTCAGCCTCACAAGCTCTCCAGTCACAAAGGCTGGCAGTGCTGCCATGAGGGCACCCTCCCCTTTCTGATCCCGTCCCTTTTACAGAGCAGCCCCTGAAAGGCTGTGTCAGGGTCTCTGCACATCATTCTTACCCCCAGCAGCACGCACCATGCTCATGGGCTGTTGCCTTCTCTTGCACAAAGATCAGGATTTGGTCTGAGACTGACCCAGGCCTCCTTCCCCACATGCCAGAGCTGTTCATTAGTGCAGGATGGCAGGACAGTTGTTCTGGTCCACATTAGCAGTGTCTCTTTTCCCCACCTTTGGTGCTGTTTTTACCAATCTTCCATTGGCAAGGGAAAATTTTCTTACTTTGGTCACCGAGCCTTGACCCTTGGAGAAGCAAAGCAGCAGCAGCACGCACCGCAGGCGGGGTGTGAGGAGGTTGTGCTTTCTGATGCACCCTCCTTTGCAGAGCCCCAGGAAACACAGTTCACAACCAAGTACCAAATAAAGGAGAGACAAACATTTACATTTTATATAAGCGTTTATTTACAACTTGTTTAACAACTGTACACTCTTCTATCACCTTGGAAGCATTAGTGTATTTGACTGGGAAAAAATATTAAACTTTTTGATTCCAATTATCATTAGTGAGGTTTTTTTGTCTATATACAGGTATGTATATTAATATTGCTACCATAACAATCTGGTAGTTACACAATTTGTAGATGAACTGAAATGGGAAATTAATGTTTTGACACTCTAAGAATTCATTCTTTTACAGAAAATATATCACTGGCAACTTCACAAACAGTTATTACTTTGATAATTGATCAACATTTAATTCAGGACTGTCAAACAAGCTGCTATTAAGAAGGTATGAGAGTTTCTATGCAGCACAAATGAAGTTAGTATATCAGAGACATGCTGGAGATCAGCTCTGAACTGAGAGCTCACAACCACTTCATGATAGAGATGCCAGGCTAATCTAGTTAAAGTAGCCAGCTCCTTGACTGGCTCCACCTGGCATCTCTCTGTTGCATTAGTAAACTCTAACAACTTTTGTCAAGCTAAACACACTTACATATAAATGTCATCAAGGCTCAAGAACAACTGATACTTAGTCTCTAATCTGCACAGACTACTTGGAGAAATGAGGTACTGCTCGGCATCACTCTGGGACAGCTGTGGAGGCAGGTGCACAAAAAAAGCAATCCCCTCCTGCCCAGCACAGTGCCCTGATTTCAGGGATCCTGCACCCAGCCTGGCTTGGGGCAGGGTGTGGTCCCAGCCGAAGCAGCACTAGCAAATGAAAAACATACCATGCCTTTAACACCCAGCTAAAAGAAGTTTTACTAGTAACGCTTGCCCTGACACATAACAAGGGATCAATGGCTAGGACCTGGAAAGACACAAATCCTTCAGCTCTCTGCTGCACTCAGTCTGATGAAATGCTGCTGCCTCTGCTGCATGAGTACTTGACTCATTATCGCTAAACCCCAGATCCTGGCTGCAGGCCACGTAAGACTTCACTGTCCCTGGTTCTGGTGGACCAGGAAAGACAAATATCCCCATCTGAAGCCTTTACGGACAGCTGTCAGCCAGAGCACCTGGTAGCCACAGCACCTGATACAGTATCCAGAAGGGAAAACACCACAGCTCTCACTGGGATCCTAGTTTTATCCTTCACTTTGCTGCCTGGCCTGCTTGGAGTCCATTCCTACCTGCCCATCCCTTTGCCAGGCAGCGCAAACCACCATGCTCTGGTGGGGCACACATCTGTCCTTTCTCCACGTCATTCTGCACAAGGCCACGGGCACTGTGGGATCAGGATCCCTGAGGACTGGACACAAGCGGGTGTCTCTGTGCCCAAGGTGTGGCTCTGTCAAAGCCCACCTGAGGGGCCAGGGACGAGGCAGGCACTGTGTGTGTGACCAGAAGAGACTGCAGAGACAAGTGGGCACAACGCTTCTTCAGCGTGCGCGTGCTCCCACCGCAAGCAGGGCTGGAGGCTCTCCTACTGCCCAAGTAAGTAAAACTACTCCTGGAGGCAGCACAGTTCGTATCAATATTTCTGCCAGGATTAAGATCCAGGTGAGCAAGAACGGGGTTTCTCTTTAACTGGATTTAAATCAAACCTCTTACGGGATGCAGCATTCAGACTTTTCAGTTTTTCCAGCAAATCCTATGGCTTGAAAGCCCCTTTCCCTGTTTGTTATGTTCTAACTCCTATACAATAAACCTCTTAACTTACAACACTACAGCACTCCCTTGTCTTCTGAATCTTGCCAGTACTGGATGTCCAATACAAAACAAAGATACAGTAGTACAAATGTGCAGATATTTAGGAATATTAAATAAGCAGCTTTTTAAATTAATATAGGCAGTACAAAGCATTTTGAGTTACACTGTCTACATATGGCAAATCTTATATCTAAACTTCAAAATACAAAGAAACAGCCAAGCTAGTGCAATTGGAAATTAAATAGCTAAGACTGTGACAAGAGAAAGAAAAAAAGAAAGGAAAAAAACAGTACAGGTGAAAGATAAACGATCCAAATTATAAACTGGCAAGGACAGTCTGCATAATACTGAAAGTATAGATGACTTTCATACTTATCTCCATTCATGGTCTTTCCTCAGATTGTTTTAACAATTGTACACAGATTGGAAAAAAAAGTTTCCAAAAGAAACCAACAACACAGCTCAAATGTAGAGATAAAAATACAACAGCCACAAGCTACTGTGTATATACATATTAAGGAAGCAGGCAGCGCCTGTGAACAAAATACCACCCGGTAGTTTGCCTGGCTCGGAGATTATCAGATGAAACTTGCTTGGTTTTCTAAGGAAGTTGGGATCGCCAAGCAGCAATTCATTAGTCATTTCTCCTCGTAAAACACCTCCTTCGCTTTACTTTATTTGTTTAAAGATTCAAAGTGGATCCTTTAAGGGTGCAGGTGCTTTGAAATTTTAACAGTAACCAAAAGGCCTTTTTTAGGAACTCGTTAAGACTAGATTTTTATAGTTCGGTATATGAAAATGTTGCAGGAAGTCTGTGTGTTAATACTGTTAATCAGAATTAAATAAAGTGGACAGGCGGAAGTAAGATGGAGAGCTGACACGCTCTGTCACTTTGCAGAACGCCTCCTGTTGAGTTGTGAATACAGGATTTCCTCTCTTCTAGCCTCATAGGAGACTTTTTGTGAAGAGAAAGAGTAAGTGGAAGTGGGAAATAGGAAAGCTCCCCAGGATGGTAAACTTCTCTGCAAGTAGATCCCCCTTTGAAATCAGATGGCCATGAGTCTTAAGTGTAGAACTGGTTAAGTTTTGGTTATGCAGTCTGGACAGAAAAGCAAGTCATGCACTGAACAGTCCCTGTTATAATAATGCTGCAGGTCATGCAACCACATCACTGCAAATAAAAGAATAAAGAAGAAAGTTAAAAAGCAGATAACATATTACTGTTGAAAAAAAAACCCCAAAAGCAAAAAAAAACCAAAACAGAGAACAGAACAGGTCTTTTTCAAAGCAGTTTAGTAAGGCCACCTCTATTTAAGAGTTGTGCAAATTCACGGGGAAAATACCTTTGCCAAGCAACTGTCCAAATTAACAGGAAGGTTATAGGCCAATAATTGGAAAAGCAACAAAATAGCCTTGGTCAATATCTAAGTTTAGCTATAATTAAACTTCACACACTTCTGAGTAAAATTCTTCAGGGCACCATTCTGGACTAATAAAGCTATGGGAAGTAAGTTTACACAGCAATGAGCAAGTCTCAGGAATTCCTGCTATGAGTACAACTGTTAAAGCAAGATAAAGTGAAAGGTGCCCACCCAATTCTGCATGTGTTTTACATGCTAAAAGACAATCAGAGTCACATCAACTGTCATGAGCTCTGAGCACCACTGAAGGCATTTAAATTTCATCAGAGCTCATCCTGTGCATGAGGCTCCGCATCACTGCACCACTGCACTGGCAAGTTCTGCCTCTGGCCTGCAAATACAGGTTTGAATTGCCAGAAAATGACACATGTTCTTGCTAAAGTAAGCTGAGTCAGAGTCACCGAGCAGTCAAGAGAGCATGCCACAATACTGAGGAAGGGAATCTAAGTCTGGAAGAGAATCAGAGAGGTTGGCACAGTACTCCATCCTCACTGATGCACCCTTTTTCCTGTGTACATTCCAGTGTAACTGGAATGGGATGCTTTACTGACACAGCTGCTTCCCCAGGTAACAGAGATATTCTTACACAGCACTGGCACAGCACTAAATAGGCATTTTTGTTTTCATATTGCAAAAGAGCAAATTGGCTTCACCAAACAGAAATTAGAGCCTGCTTCCCCACTTCCTTCTCCCCTGTATTGCACTAGTCAAAAATTATTCTAAGAATGCTTCTTGTGATGGGACAACCCAGGTTAAAGAGATAAAAGAGAGTATTTATGCTACAAGTCCTGTAGCTTGTGTATCCCTCTTTCTTCCCTTCTCATTCATCCACTCAGAATACTAACCATAATAGAAAAACAAATAGAAACACAGAGACACATATCAAATGGAATAAAAAAAAAATTACACATTCAAAGATCTTGAGGGTGTGTATTTTGAGCAATCATTGTCTTTTAAGTTTGCTTGGCACTGCTTGGTGCAAAAAGTTACACATTTCAAGATTAATATGAAGATCACTGTAGTTGTTCTATAAAAAATTAAAAGTTCAATCTACATAAGCATGTACCTATTCTATTGTGTATAAATGAATACAATGTATTCCTTCAGTCAACCCTCTGGCTATTATTTAGCTCAAACCTACTATTTAGTAGCACTTCAAGTGTCCTCCAAGTGCATTTTGCACATACACAGAAGGGACATTCAGGCTTCTCTTTGAGTCAATAGTACTTTTGAGAGGTCTTGTAAACTCAGGACACTGTACTAACTTTCAAGGATGTAAAAATTCATCTGTAAGTGCCCTTTCCTGACTAGAAATTCTTACCATGTTCTAAAAATAGTTGTCTGCTAATTTCTCTATTTTAAAGCCACCTGTTGAGGTAGCAAGACATAGAAGAAAACAGAAATGCAAGATGTGAGGGTAAATTCACTGAGCATAACCTGTCACTGCATCTGCAGCATCTTAGAGAGTGACATAGAGAATACAAGGCAGATTATAAATTTTAAAAATTGTGACCTTATAATGTAATGCTTATAATTATTCTGAGACTTTACTGATACTGCCAAACATAAGCTTTAAAATCGCTCTCAAAACCACTGATGCCTCCAGGAAATATGTTTACTCTCCAGCTTACTAACCTTTTGTGGCTGTGAACAATAACCTCTGCTTTACAATATTTTAAATTATATAACTGATTTTACATTCAAATCCAAGTCAAAAGTCTGATGGTCTCATTACAACTATTTTATAACCCCATAAATACTACACCACTGAGGATTTTCTCTTAAAATTCCATCCACTTTCATGATCAGGTTAACAACATGAGCATGCTAATCACTGGACTTTTATGTTAGCTCTTTTCTCTTCAAGTTATGTATAATCATTAGGGATTCCATTCCCATTTCCAGAATAAACTACTCTATACCTCTATACTGTAATCTATACCAAGTGGGAATACTTGCTTTTGTAGTTTCAGATTTGTGCCATGCTACAGCAGTTAGCAGTTCTTCAGTGCTGACAAATGTCTGCTTTTTTAACAATTAAAACAACCACTGTTCCTCTTTCTGAAATCACCTCATCTGATTGTGAAGGACCTCTCTAATGCAAAGCAATTAATAGTCAGCACCAGAAAGGAAAGGCTGCCCAACTGACCTGTATCTCCCTCTACTAGCAGTATTTTTCATGTTGTATGGATCAGTCTCTGAGACCCATAGCAGCAAGACAGCCACAAGAAATTTTCATCTGACAAATGGAATCTATTTTCAGTCCGGAAATGACACCATACGCAAAGGACACAGAAAGATATGCAATTTTCCCAACGACTTTACATGCACAGCAAACAGCAACAGAGCAAACTCCTGATTTGCCACCAAAGCCAACTAATGCAGAAATATCCTTCAGGGTAGTCCTGCACGACCTTGGCAAGGCCCAAAGGTGAAGACGGAATCTGGATCACAGTGAAGCTGACAGCAATACCATCCTCCAGCAGATGAGGACTCCACTTACAGCAGTCAGCACTAGCTCCTACTGATCCATCTGACACCAGGACAATTCGTCTGGGAAGCTGTCTTGACTACACTGTCAGGTGCTATCTCAGTGACCCACAGGACAGTATGATTTGTCAAGTTTCCTAGAGCCCTCCAGTCAAAATTCATTCACTGCCTAATTCAATGAGCTGACACATTTTAAAAATGAACTTTATATCCCAGTATCTTTATGAAACAAAAAAAAAAAATCAAAGAAAAACAGGATGAAACCAGCTAAGTCCTCAGTGTCTCCAAATGGTTCAATGGAGCTGGTAGCAGAGTAAATCTTGACAGGGTTTCACTGTACCAGACACAGGAAGTCTGAGGTTGTGGTGACTGATATTGACAGCTTCTGCCTTATAGATGGGTAAAATCTCTAACAGTTACTCAACTAAAACTAAAATTGAATTAAAAATATAAAAATCTTCTTTCTAGCTGAAAAAGCTCAGCTTCTTCATCATTCATTTTGAAATGAAACCAAATACAAGATGCTGTATTCTCATTTTTGTACTGACTAGTTGCTTGCATCTGTTTCCTCCACTTTCAGACCAAAGAAATCACACCTTATTGTTAGTCACAGCCTGCAGGATCACTGACAAACTTCCGCTACTTTTCCAGACTTCCAGAGGGAAGGAGGACCACAGGACTAAGGAAATCCAATCAGCCATGACAGGATATGTTCTTGATTCCTTAAGAGTGACAAACTGGAGGCATGGCTAGGATCCTACCTAGAATATGACATTAGCTCCAAAAACCCTCACCACCTGGAAGTATAACCTGATAGATCCTTTTAGCTATTTATTTATGCAATGCCAGCTGAGAGAAATGCCTGCTAAATTTGGTTAGGAGATACTGAAGTTTATCAGTACAATCTTACTGCAAAACACAGAGTCCACATTCTACCTAAAGCACATGTGCAAAACCCCATAAGAAGTCAGTATTGCATAGCTGACTGAGTGCAAAAATACCTCCCTCATCAATCCTTGCAAAAAGTCAATATGTTGGGCAAGAATAAAAAATATCTCTATACAGTAAGTAAAACTGAAATACTGTTTTGCTTCATAAGAAAAAGGAAAGTTATCCACATTCAGGGTAGTCTCCCTCCAAATCACTAAGAAGAAAAAAATCAAGTGGTGACATTAAAATATCTTACAACTATCAAATCACAGAAAATGTCAACACATTGGGAAAATTAAACCCACTCAAAATCATTCAGGAAGCTGTTAAGTGTATAGTCTCATATATTAGGGAACACAGGAAAAGTAAAAGCTATTTGCACAAGTCGAAATACCAAGGACTTTAAAATTGCAAAAAACTTTTAAATTTTCTTGAAAGCTTACACATACCACTTACTGTTTGAGATCATAATAAAGCAGTACTAGGAATAATCACGGTTCATTCTTTCATACACATATAAAAATGCCAGTGCTCCTCACAGAACAGAGAGCCACAAAAAACTTGTGGCTGTAGAAGCATTGCTGCTAACACGGATGACACTTGAACAGGACAATGTTGCCATTTGATTATTTCCAAACAAAATAAAAGGCATCATGTAGCCATTATATATTTCCTTCATTTTGTATATGCAAAGTTGTATGCTCCATATGTGTGTTTACCTTTTTTGGGGGGTTGAGTTTCTTTCTTTTTTTTTCTTTTACTTATGGATTTTTTTCCCAGTAAGTTGCTAAGAAACTAACTACTGGGTACTTATGAATACTTATGGGATGGATACTTAACAAAGACAAAAGAAAGTGGCTGAAGTCGGGAGAGGAGAGTAGCCTCTGGCTGCACTTTTTTCTCGCGGAGACACCTTTGCACTGCGGATGGAACACACAACCTTTAAATTAAATTACTTCAGTTTTCACAGCACTTAGAAAATACATGTTATGATCCAAGTGGTTATGTGTTGCTATCAAGAAAAGAGGGAACTTGAATCTTTTTTTCCTCTAATGTCTGACTGGAAATGCTAAAAACTCAACTCTCCACAAAAGTACATGAACTGGACTGCACATCTGAACCCATCATCCTTTTAGGTCAGGAACTAAGCTTCAGCTCTAAACAGTGAAAGTATTTATCCTAAAAAAACCCCATTTATCTGCTATCTTTTATTGTCATTAATTAAAAAATCTGTAAGAAAGATTATTCTGGGCAGATCCTCAGCACAGTGCCCAGAGAAGTACTCTCATGAATTCCTCAGCTGTTTTACCTCGGATCTGGAGAACCTTTTCTCTTTAAGCTCAGTTGTGGGGTCTTTTTTCTGTGGTGTGTCAGGAGAGGATACAGCATTGGCTTAGTAATTACCACTACAATTTTGACGTAAATAGTCTTTCTTGCCTCTGGGGAAGAAAGTATTCCTAAAAACTTCTCAGAACTATGTAATGTACTGAAAGAATTCTGCTCCATAGGCTGGGGCTTTTGCTTATATTCTTTAATTACTCAAGGTAAGACAAATAGGGAACATACACTGGTAGCTCCCC
Organism: Melozone crissalis; assembly: GCF_028551555.1. Taxonomy (NCBI): domain Eukaryota; kingdom Metazoa; phylum Chordata; class Aves; order Passeriformes; family Passerellidae; genus Melozone; species Melozone crissalis. The sequence continues at coordinate 29,525,623 of NW_026535783.1, read as the reverse complement.
TGTGTATGTATTTGACTCCCTGGAGCCACAGTCTGAGCTCCTTCTTTTTCTTAATACACACTGATTACAAAGATACGTAACAAGAAAGCAAAATAATGAAGCTGAACCCTTTGAATAAAGAAGGTGTTCTTGTGAAAGAGGTTTAATGATGTTCACCACCTGCATTCATCCACACCCAGAGACTAAGAATGGATGTATGCAGCAAATTAAAGAAGTAAAGCACTGAAGAAAAAAGGATTGAACTCCTCTTAACTACTAATAGAAGACATAACAAATGACTTACTAGAAACAGACAGCAACAGAGTACATTTCTTAAAGACTGCAGTACATTTTTAGGCTTTTATATTCAGCACAAATTCTGGGAAATACCAGAATTTCTGCATGTTTGTAAATTCTCAAAGACAAAAATGATTGTTCACTTGCCTAACAATTACTATGGGCAATAATAAAGCTCAGATGCAATATGAGTTTTGTGTTGATCTCTGATGCTATATAATGATGCTATCTATTTTTGAAGAGAACTACAGAAAACACTTCAGTGTCTTATCTTCAAGGGAAAAGGAAAGACAGACTCACAAAGAGGAGAAAAGCCAACAACCACCAAGAAGCAAAAGAAGATATGAGAGACTGGAAAGTAAAAGTCTAAGACAAGGCTTCTAACCAGCATCTGTTCATCTCCTAACCCTCAGTGGCATTAGCTTGTCCTCAAAACTTTGGAGGCAAAACAGTAAAACAAATATTAACATAATAATTATAAAAGCAATTACTTTTATTCTAGTGTGCTGATTGTGTTCAAGTTCCTTTAGATCTGCACCTAAATAATAGCAATAAGTAATTAGATTACCAGACAAAATTGAGAGAAAAAACTTCCCATTAAGGTTCCATCCCTTTCTTTCACAAATAGCCCTTGGCAGTTTGGTAACAGAAAAATTAGCTAGATTAAAATGAAAAAATTAAAATAGACCTTTAGGTATTCTTAGGTTCTTGTTCTGGGTGATATAAAATGCTGTAACCTCAAGCAGGAATATCAAATTCCCCTTGAGGACTGGTCTTGCTCCTGTTCACATACAGCATGTAGTAAAGAGTTCTTCAAGTTATTAAAATTGATTGCACAACAAAATTAGTAAAAGCTATCGCACATCAACTGTAATCATCTAGATGAGTACAGAAAACATTTTGTATAAAGAGCATTTTGTATCTCAGTAAGAGACAGCAGATTGAGCATATCACCTCACTGAACTACAGAAATTATCTGCAACTTCCTTTGCATTGTTATCTTTCTGCACACAAGAAACCTGCCAAGTCTCATCTCATTTTTGCAAGCCCATACCAGTTATATACTGCATAAGTACAGAAAAGTTTTAGAAAACCATTTTTTCCTAAATGTGAGGAATAAAATTTAAAACTACATGTAGAATTCAGCATCTGTTTTCTGGGTGGAGTGCATAGGGGGTTGTGTGTGTGTGGGTGTAACTGGAACTGAAAATATTTTTCAGACACATACTGAATGCATTTCTTAGCCCAGATTAAAACAGATGATGCACTTGAGGATAAACCAATAGTACCTAAAAATGTCATTCTTTTTATTACCTTTTAATCTAGGAGTGCTTGTTTTAATTATCCATTGCTCATTCTACCCAGGTTTGAATTAAAACAGACAATCAGATGATTGATAAATGCTACTATCTTTTCTCTAAAGGGATTTATGCAAAAAGAAACATCTCCACTTAGAAGGGCATTAAAATCAGGTGAAAAAATAAATTTAAAAATGGACTGCCCATGCATTAGAGTCCAAACAGTCTCTAAATAAAAACCTAAATTTAAAACCAGTCTCTAAATTTAAAACTGAATTACAGCAAGATGTATAAATACGAAACTTCCAGCCAATGCTCATGTTCTCTGTGTCCATCAATTCTTTGACAAAAAATTATAGGGAATGCATAGAATTGGTCAGGAAAAAAAGCACAACTTTGTAGGAACAGAACCTAAATAGGAGGAGCCTCCATCCACTGATCAACATGAAGGTGTTACAACAATTAATCAGCTATGCACTAAAAAGGCAGTACAACAAATCACAGCCAGTTTCCAACAAAGTCAGCAATAAACTCACCTGAAGGCACTGGTACCATTAGTAAGGCAACTGATACAATTATACCCTGAATCAATATATTAAAAGCAAGTCTTTTAGTAGGGGATGACAAGTGGAGTACATTAACAATATTAACTGGGGCCTTGATCCATTACATATTGTTCATCCATAATCATAAAATTTTAAAACAAATGTCCTTTTTAAATGGATGATGGAGTAGCAGATTAGCACATCCTAAATATTTCTCCACCTTTTTAGGATACGTATTTAAGCATTTGCTCGACAAAGAGTGGAATAAACCATTTGAAAATATTAATCTCTACCAGCAAAAGAGGTAATACCAGTTGATAAAGAAAAACCTGGAAAAAGATCATCTTGCTTCCCTAAACACCAAGAATAAGAGCAAACTTTGCACTTAGGAGATGAAAAAAATCCCCAATCTTTCTTTTTTGCATTGGTGAATTTTTAGCATGAAATATATTTCACAATATTATAATCCAACTTTGCATTTCTGTAATGAGATTTCAGCATTTTTCTGAAGCAACAGAATAGGAGATGAAATAAAAAGCAATTCCCTTTGAACAAAAACAGTCTCATAAAGCATAACAACCCTTACAGGCACAAAAGTACCAACTGTGATAAGAAATCTACATTGTCATATGGTCCACATGAGTTTTTTGTAAGAGACCAGGCTTCACACAAATAAGACTGTTATTATACAGAACTCCTCTAGATGTTTTCAAAATTTTGGCACATTCAGAAAATGCAGAGAGAAATAAATTCCAAAAAATATAAGCAAGGGGCGTAACAGAGCAATGAGAAAGCATAATATAACCCTTTCCTGAATGGTAAATAATAGCAGTAACAAGGGAGAAAGAGAAAGGATGCTGGTTTATTTTCCTTGAATGTTGTCACTTGCAATAGAAGTGGCCTGGATCACAGGGCAGTTTTTCTAAGGGCAAGGCTTCTCTACCTTGCTGTTGCTGGCTGGACATGACCAGGGTAAGATCTCCTTGTGCTCGTGGCTTGCCTTTGTCTAGCCAGGAAGGACTGTCCTGAGCCTGTACTAGCCAGTCTGTCTTCTGCTGCTTTTTTATGCAGAGTCATCCCCTATGGACAAAGAGAATTTTACAGTGAATACCAATACAAAACATCTTTATTAATTTACATTTTGTTCATTACTTGTCTTCACACTGATTAAACTAGTTTGAATTCCATACACAAAGCATCTTATTTTCAAGGACAAAGGTAAGATATTCTTCTTAATACTCTGGGTGGAACTCTTCTTCTTCCCTGCTGTCATTCTCCAGGTTTAGAGTAACCACCTAACACAATATATGCTTCTCACGGCAATTGGACAAATCTTTTCAAAAGGACTTTCCCCAATTCCTGGCTCCTTTCAGGATGTTTACCTAGAAAAGTACTTTTCTTCTGAAAAAAGTTTAGGTATTGTCATCATCTGTGGAAACACCAACTCCTGTGTCAGAGCACATTTCGGGAGAGAGTATGTTCTCATCAGGCAAAAACGCAATGAGGAAATTGAGAAGCTGTGGTGGGTTGTACAGCTGTGCATAAAAGCAGAGGCTAATGAAAGAATGGTACAGACAAAGCTATCAGTGACCATCTTCATGACAGACCACTGAACTGTGAGTCTTACCTCAGGCTTGTCTTCTACTTGTCAGGCGGACTAATATTATAAAATTGGCCAAGGATAGTGGTCATTTGAAAGTACCTTCAATATGTAAACAATTCAAACACTCTGCTTGAGTTTAGACTTGCTATTCATGAAGACAAGAAGGATGTAGAACAGCAAGAAGAAAACTCTTCCAAAGGAATACAGAGAGGAGGAATTTGAATTCTATGATTGAGCAGAATAAAACATTAAAGTTATAGATGTCTATATAGATATTATCTATAGATGTCTAGAGCAGATGTCAAGTTACAGATGAAGAGCAGTTTCAATGAAACCAACCAGTCTGCCAAACGGAAGTCCTGAACACATCTGATGTGGGTGACAACTCTCCTGGCACACAGGCCCAGCAAAAGCTGTATGGTTGCACAGACTCCATCTTCTATCCAAACTTTTCTTTGAATAATTTAAGTGAGGGTTTTGCTGACGTCCTCACTCTTTATATAGGGCTAAATATGCACTCAAGTTAAAGGGGTCATTTCTCTGAGCACTCCAAATGAATTGCAAGTAAGATGAATTGGTTTGATTGTGCCCCTTCATTAGAAACAACTGGAAGACTGGAAAATGGTGAATCAAAGTAAATTTGAGGACTGTAATTTGCATAAGTGAAGGGCTGGGATTGCAAAATAGTGATCTGAGCCATTTCTGATTTTAAAACCTGAAAATTATGAACTTCTTTTTTTATTTTCCAGAAGATTATTATACGAACAGACTCTTACATAGAGATAACTTAAGATTACTAAAAATTGCTTCTGTGTATGTGTGCTGGAAAACGCTTATCAAACAAAAATACTGTTATAAACATGCCAGAAACAAATAATATTAATAGTTTCTTTTTTTTATATTTTCAATTAAAAGGTTTGTGAGATTCTTACCATGTTGTACCAGGCACTAACAATATATTTCTCCTCCATTTCTCTTTGACTTTTTGTTTTCTCATACTCTTTCTATAAAACAAAAAAATCCATATATTTAAAGCCAAAGTATAATAGACGTATTAGTCTCTAACTAAAAACAATGAGTTTTTACCACAAAACCACAACAATTACTACCTCCAGCGAATGAAGCATTCTGTCCCGCTCCTGCAACTGATTTTTCAGTGCCTGAATCTCTGGAGCAGCACCCTGGTTCTGTTTAGGATCTAATGTGCGGATGACCTGTTAAAGAAAACCAGTTTGATTTTTATTAAATCCTGGAAAAGCAATCTTGTTAAAGATTGTTAAAACCTTTTAAGTCAGGGCTAAAAAAAAAAAAAGTAACTTAAAATATGTCTACCTCTCTCATCAACTGTGACATATTAGAGCATCTGAATCTTCTTTCACAGGACAGGGAAACAAAACTACTGACAACAAAAAGTGATACCTAAATGGTTCAGTATCCCAGACTGATATTTGCAGTTCCTAACCCAGGCTACATTTCCTTGGGGCCATAGTGACACAAACAACTTCTATAAGGTTTCTCTTTTCATGCTATGCTTTTCCTGCCTGTCAATTTCTTCTGCTTGAGGAAGGACTGCTTCTGTCCTTATGGATATTTGCCATGCTTCACCTACCTGGGGTACCAGGTGCTGTAACTTCTAGGTAGCTCTGTTAAGCCAAGCAGTCTGTGGTACATGCATAATTGTTATGCTACTAAAAAGATGAAGGGACCCATACAGTTGTAGGTGTCATCCAAGAGTGCTAGCAAACAGAGCTAAACCAAGAACAAATCCAGCAAATTGCCTGAATTATTAAGCCTTTAATAGAAAATGGCTTGAAACTCTTTAACAACCTCTGGCTATATAGAAACAGACTTCTTTTATCTTTCTGCCTACTTCAGAGTTGTGTCCAGATGCTGAAATAAAAGAATGCTTTAAATGTAAGTGAGATCTTTTTACTGTATGGTAAACGTATAAATCCTATGAGGAGTGGCTGAGGGAACTGGGGGTGTTTAGCCTGGAGAAAAGATAACTCTGGGAGCCCTTATCACTCTCTGCTTGAAAGGAGGTTGTAGCCAGGTGGGAGCTGTGGCCTCTTCTCCCAAGCAACCAGTGACAGCATGAGACAACATGGCCACAAGCTGGGGCAGGGAAGGTTTAGGTTGAATTGTTAAACATGCGAATGGGTTGCCTAGGGAGGTAGTGTACACATCCTTGGAGGCGTTCATGGAATTGGATGTGGCACCTAATGCCATGGTCTAGATAACACAGTTATGATCACTCAAAAGCTGATGTGATGATCTTGGAGATCTTTTCCAACCTAAATGATTCTGTTTGTATTCTATAAAAGCATTTTATTTTTCTAAGAAAATACTCATTAGACCTGGATATACCTTCCATAGTGGAAGACTATATTGATTCTACAAAAAAAAAAAACCCGTGCAACAAAACCCATCAATAACAACAAAAAGAAACAAAAAAACCCAGCCAACCCAAACACAAATAAAATGAAAGCTGATAAGATGATAACAAAAAGTTAACCTAAGTAATTAATGCGACTGTCCTATAAAACACCGTTTAGTAAAACTGTACATACAAATATACAAATCTTACTGAAAAGGGAAATGCTGTCTTTCAGTGGAATATACTCTAAGACAACAACAGCCAATATAAAATGTGAGGGCAGAGGGGACAGGAGAAATTTTTTTAGACTTCCTGAGACATTTCACAAGAAATCATTCAGGAAACTCCAAAGAAGTAAAGTAAGAAAGCAAAGTTTTGGCAAATTAGGAACCTACTTACAGATTCCAATGTAATGGAATGCGTTTAAAGATACTGATATGCTTTTAAGATACTCAAAATAACAAAGTATAATAAGAGAAGAAATGGGACTAGGAGTAAGACCACAGTATTGCCATTTCAAAGCTAGTAGTATACCCCTATCCCCAACACCTAAATATTAGTCACCTTCTTGACAGAAGCATATAATAAGCAATAAAGGCAAAAGAGAATACTGAACATCATCTGAGAAATCTAACAACTACTGAAGGCAATTCAGTCAAAAAGATGACTTTACTGCAAAAAAGCATCAATAAAAGAGTCTCAAAAATGGGGTAATCTTTTGCAGAATTTATCCATATTAAATACTAAAACAATAAGATGACAATCAATGGAGCTTCCTTCTCTTTAACTTATTAGTGTGTATACAGATAACTACTTCATTTTTATTCCCACACAGTGGACACAGTCTCTGTCAGACAGGTGTGGAACATATCAACTTACACTCTTGGCCTTTTCCAAATATTTTTTGTATCGTTCTTCCATTTGTTTCATTTCCTCCTCCTTTTTCCGTAGAGCTTCTTGCAATTCCTCAATTTTTAGTGCTTTATGTCAGGAGATGCACACATTGGAAAATAACATCAGTTTATTATGCATATTTTTATATTTTACAACAGACACTTAAGACACAGCTAAAACATATTTTAGTTAAGAAAAGCTGACAAGAAATCTGATGTGGCAGGTATCACAGATTTAATTACTGTATAGCTCAAACACATTAAAAATATGTACTCCTATAAAACCTCATAAAATGGATTTTTTGGGATATAATCTTGCTTTCAAAAATTCTCCCAAATAAACAGAAATGGAATCATAAAGCAATCACATCACAGAACACATTTAGAAAATAGGTTTACTGATGACTTACAGCTACTATAATATCTTAGTATGTATTACAGGCAAATATGATTTTTTTTGTTTTATGGAAGTGGAATAATTCTTAAGAGGCACAACTCCTGCTTAAATCTACTAAACTGTAACATGGAAATACTAAATATAATTTTCTCCTCACATTTTCTTAAGCAGCAGTTGAGATCAGTAGGACAATTTAATTGCACAGATTTTTCCTGTGTTGGTATAAGAATATATCAAGCCACTATTACTTCTACATCTTCTATACAATTCTCAGATCTCAGAAAACAACATGATATTTTTCTATTTTTTGCTCCATCTCACTATGAATAAAATAATTTTACCACAAACCAGAAAAGCTGCCCTTGGTTACAACCTCTTGCCTTATTCTAGAATAACTACTCTTTTGAAAAATCCAGACTACCTCCCTCATTACTGTTCTGGAAAAAACATAGTAATAATGTGCTAAAAACCAACTAGATGCTGGGTTCTGAATACCCTCTGAGCAATATGATACATATCTTATATTCTTTGACCAGTAATGGAAAATTTGCTCAAATTACAACACGTTTTTGAAAACACATTGGAGGAATATACATTGGAAGTAAAAGTGAGTCAGTGACAACAGCAAGGGTCTTCTAAATTAGTGTCTTATGAGACATGACAATTCTGGACAGCTGAGGTTCATCAGCAGTGAGCTGGTATTTCTACAACCAATGCCACTGGGGTTTGGGACTAGATGATCTTTAGGGTTTGTTCTAACCTCTTTAAGGCTCATTCTAACCTCATTCTACAATTCTATGATTTCTTACTATAGTGTTTCTAAGATGTGATTCCCATGCATTTCATGTGTTAAAAGCATCTTTTTCGTCATCCTAGTTTCCAGAGAAATTTAACATGTCACTTCCACTAAAAAAGTACATTTTGCTTACCTGACACCTCCTTTAGGCATTATAATTAAAGATGTTGCACCTGAAATAATTTAAAAAGAAAAGAAATGGACTGCACAGGTAACTCACAACTGTTGTTGCATCTTGGTTCCAAATCTTCAATGATAGCTCGTTTCTTCTGTAGCTCGTTGTTAGCTTCGTGGAGTTTCTCTCTGTTACAAACCACAGAAGCACACATTGTTTCCCCAGCAGTATTACTGTGCTTGAAATGAGCACTAAGCAGAACAGAAAATCCTCAGCGAGAGATTATTTCTATGGACATGATAGATTTTTTTTTCCTACAGAGGACAAGTGACAATATCACTGTAGAAATACTTGTTAGTTAGGATGAAAAACATTGTTCTGTATGGATAACTGCAACAGCAAACAATTTCTTTGTCAATAACTGTACTTAATATAGAACTTAGAGTTAATTGTACAATGAGTGCCTAAAATGAATACTCATAACTGGTATTACATTGAGGAAAGAATGGCTAAACCCAAAAGCAACAGAAACTTCTTTTTGCAAGACAGTCAAAAAGCAAATATTCTTTTAGGGAAGTAAAAGATGTGCAAAAATAGCACAATAAAATGGCAGCACTTCCTAAACTATTACTTCTATGACATAATGTATAATAAATAGTAAACAAACTAATTTTGTTAATATTAACATGCTTCCCTCAGAAAAAAATTACTTTGCTCTCTTGAGCAAAGATTTGCACAATATTAAGCAAAGTTTTCTACCCAACACAAGATGATGGTTCCCTCATTGCTCTTAATTTTGCAATGGTTTTCTATGAGAAAAATTAGAATCTGAACAGCAGATTCCCAAATATTCCTGTGTTATCTAATCTCTCTTAGTTGCATATTTTCCAGATCCATCACAAATGACTGCCTTCCTCACTATATAGAAAAACACATAATTTCAAACTGTAAACAAAATAGGGAAACAAAAATACTTACAGATGTTCTTCAAGTTTCTTTTTCAGAAGAACTGACTAAAACAGAAAGTTAAATGTTTTATTTTAATATACTGTGAAGCTTTAAGGTATTTTTAAAATTATTTTAAAACATGCAATTTTGACATTCCAACCAAAATCCAACTTTTTTACTTCAGTTTTAAATCACAACTGTAAAGCATCTGTAGTACCTTTCTCTTCACAGCTGTGTGACTTTAGTAAAATTAGAACCCTTCAGAACTTTACAAGTATTTTCCCAGGAACTAGATCAATAAAAGTAAAATCCATAAATGACAGAATTCGAAGGCAGTTGTTATGATTTGTTCAGTACTTTGTATTGGAAAGTGCAGCAAAATTTGCAAGGAAAGCTGTTCTACTAATATTGCATTGCAACTTGCATGAAGTCATGTAGCAAATTAGTTGAAATAAATTCCCATCCCCACAGAAACTAGAAGGAGTAGAGTATTTCTAACTGCAGTGTAGCAAAAATGTCACCTTTTTTGTGTTTCTTATCTTTATTGATTACAGACACATAAAAATCACCACACAACTTACAGTGTTCCACTTCCTGGTTAAATCACATTTAGATAAGCTCCTTGAATAAAAACTTTGGAACTAACTTTTAAACTTTAAACTCACTTCATACATAGTGAGTATTTTTCAAAAGGAAAAAAAAACCCCAAACTCAATAAATGTTTATGAACTGAAAGTAGTGTTAAGTAAATAGAAAGCCATACTCACAATAGCCTTGAGCAGAAGCCCATGCCAAGAAACAGAGATGACATTAGTATAAAGCAAAACAGCAGCCAACAGAAGAAACTATTTAGAAAGTCATGAACAGAAAAAGTTAAAGCTATGCATTTTTCACGCATGTGCAATTTCTTCCTCTGTTCTCATGAGCAATTCTCATCTTGTAACATTTTCTAAAGCATGGCACTAAACCCAAAAATATAAAAAGAATAAAGAAGCACATTTAGAAATCATTGTGTTTAAATCAGAATTCCAAAGGAAAGCAACTTCTATTTAGGAAAGTAATTTTAAAACAAAAATCATATAACTAAGAAAACCAAGGAAAATAGCCAGTCTGTTGGGCTACTAGAATTAAGAGATGGCAGGTGTTTTTGTGATGTGATGCTGAATTGTGTTATTGCCACACTGATTGAATACAAAGCAAATGTAGAATATTTAAATCTGCAACTGCCTTTTTAATTTGTGTTTATACACTATTAATCACATGGAAGGGTTAGGGCATGACTGATGGTCCACAACACCATCAAAATACAAGATAAAATAATCAACAAAATTACTTCGTTGTTTTTTCTCCAATGTTCTTTCTACAAAGATTTAGTCACCTTGCTAACAGAAAAAATTACTGTGTGCACTCAAAAAGCTTTTTACTTTGGTTATACTTCAAAATATTGTCTTTGATCACATTCCTGGGGCACATTTTTACATTATTACAAGAGATTTTCTTATTGTATGACAAGAAAGGTGGGGAGCCATAAGAACAAGTCAACACAGCTCTACTGATTTCACAGTCAGAAATTTGCAGCAGCTAAGGATCTGCAGGTTTCGACCACTGACTTTTTTCTTTTTTGCAGTACTCTGAACAGCTGCAGCAACACTACCCTTTATGTAACCAAAAATATTTGTATGCATCTTTATCAGTCACAAATCATTTGAACTGTCCCCATCACTTGTACCTGATAATTTAGGGGGCTACCGGCTGCCTGGGAAGGGGAAAAACCTGGAAGCAGTGCCCATTTGCCTAAGATAACAAAATCAAAATTGAACTCAACTTTTTTTTTGCATCCTTTTATTGCACTTGGGTTTATCTTGAAACAGACACAACTAGTACTCAACACTGATTCCCCTGGTGTATTATTTACCTAGTATCTGCATTGCTGAGGGGGTAACCTCTCTCCCAGCTATACAGATCATGTTTTCATACGCAAGAAACTAATTGTGATAAACAGCCCAAACAATTAAAAGAAGTAGAAATGAGTTTACCCACATTAACTGACCCAAGACACATGATTAAGAAAGAGACTAAAACACTCTATGTGCCATTCTAGGTACCCAAAGACCCTGTATATACTTGGCAGATAAAGTCAGACAGATCACTCTAAAAATGGGCAAAGACTACTTCTGGGATTTTTGCAGTATCAAAAGTAAGCTTTAGAGACTGATAAAAATCTAAAAGGTTAATTGCTATAATTTTTGCTCTCTCATAGGAAGACAAATCTCCTGAACACTACAGAAAGAGAAGTCTTTTTGCTTGAAGTTCCTTTAATGCTTAAACAAACCAAAGGAACAAGTCTGTCCTATTTTTCAGGGCAAAATTTGGTTTAATTTTAGATGTTAAAGTTAGGAGCAGATGGTTAGGTTCCGGCCTGAGGTTAAGCTAACTTAGGAGGGTGTGGGTCATCATGTCAGAAGACTACTGGATGAGATCAGCAACACTATGAGGCGATGAAAGTCACAAAACAACACCATGATGGATGGTCAGATTTTCAAGAATGAGAAATGAGAGAGATGATAGAATGGTTTGGGTTGGAATGGACTTTTAAGGGTCACACAGTCCAACCCCTTCAACAAGCAGGGACTCCCTCAACTAGATCAGGTTGCTCAATGCCCTGTCCAACCTTGCCTTGAATATTCCATGGATGGGTCATCCACAGCTTCCCTGGGTAACTTGTTCCATTGTCTCACCAAATGAAAAAGTGACTGAACCTCATGGCTAATTGAAGAGGCAAGAGAATTCTGGGGACCTTTTAGGGAGGTGTTTATCAGTAACAGCATGTAAGGCCAAGACTGCATATGTTACATTATAAAAAACATTAGGTGTACGATGGATTTAACAAGTGGTTCAGAAATAACTAAAGGCAGGGTGTGTATATAGGAAGGGATTAGGGCAGAGAACAGAAGAATGAGGATGATAAAAGACAGTGATAAGACATGCAAATTATGTAGACAAAGCTGTTCAGATAACTGTTGAGTAGTCCCACATGACTACTGCATTCTGGGGGACAATAAATCAAACCTATTCTGAGCACACCAGACACATCTGAGCTGATTCTGTAGTCTGAAAGATGGGAGTAAGGAGGCCTTTGCCTGGCTGGCAGGGTAACACTCCAAATGGACTAATCATGCATCCCAACAGAATGTGCCAGTGCCCATTACAGGCTCAATGGCACACAGCTGTTTTCCACTGCACTTCAGTACAAAATCAAAGCTGTTTGCCCTTGTGGACCTTGGCACAGAGCATGTAACACTACAAGGACACTTGCCTGGGTTACGACACTACCTCTACCCCTTTTTGGGCATGACTAAAAATAACTTCAGCTTTAAAACAAAACAAAACTTTAAAAAACCAAACTAAACCAACAAACAAAAAAACCCAACAAACTGAGCTCTCACCACACATTTCAGGACTGAATTAAAATGAATTTTCAGGATTGAGCACATTTCCAGTATAAGTACATAAAAATATGAACCTTGGTGTAATTTTGCATAAAAATAGCAAAAACAGAGGAAAAGAGCTGAAAATGTACTGGTAAACTGTGTGATATGTCTCTCCTACTGCTTTTTCTTATGTTTCTGAAGAATCACTCTTTTTGTATGCCTATCCAACAGATAACTCAGGTAGTCTCAGCCCAAATTCAACCCACTTGAGCAGCTAGGTTTAACTTCTGATGTTTGCTCTGCTTTACAAGGAAGATTGCATGAGGAGACCACAATGGTTCTTGCATCTTCAACATTTCCCTGAGTCTACATTCACTCTTTTACTTCCTTAAGAGTAAATTAAATTCTACAGATTGAACTCAGCAAAACATGCCATGGGATCACCATGCTATGGTCAGACCAACACAGAAGCCATGAGTGCAGACACACCCTAAATTACTGACCCAGCCGGAGCCTCTAAAGGGACAAAATTGAAATTGCTGTAAATAAAGCTGAATACAACTTGACAGAGATCATTTACAATACTCAGTATCTGAGAATAATTCTTTCATATTTGTGTTCACCCTGAAAAGATTTTGGCCAATAATCAAGACAACAAAGAACATCTCAGAATAGACCTATTTTAATGTGCATTCTAAAACACATTGTAAGTTACTCAGGAAAATAATCTTGATGAAAATCAACTAGGTGTTTAACATTCATATAGTTTATTCTGAAAATTTAAAGGGTAAACTAAATTTAACATACTCTTAAATTTAAATTTACATAAGCATCTAATAAAAAAAACTTTCACTATTTTATATAAATTAGTTAAACCCACAAAATCAGAAAGCAGCACATTACAGTTTGTTGCCAGTTAGCAACATGATACATTGAGATTGTGAGCATACACTATGCAAGCACAGTCCAAAAAATCGCTGCTTTCAATAAAGTTATAGAGCTTCTTTTTTGAAATACAGGAGATAAACAATTTTTTAGTGGAAGACTGAAAGTTGTTTTCCACGCTAACTCAGCTACAATGTGTATTCTTACATTTAAAATAAAGTTAATCCTTTATACAGAAACAGGAAAAGCTGCATTGTGTTGAGGGTCTAATTATTTGACTTCTTTTTTTAGTTTTGGACTGTCTGGCTTTTTTCATTCTGAGATTACATTTACAGGAAGAACTACGGACCTTTCAGTGGCTGGAAAAGGCCTTTCATTAAGAAAACTAAACCCAAAACAACTTCAGATGTTTTATTCATGGAGAATCAACATTTTCTCAATTCCCTGCAAAGCTCTCTATTCTAATTAAATAATTTAAATGCTGAGTTTTCTGTTTTAACAGACACAATTATTCAAATTAAACATGCATGACACCTTCTCTACATGGGATGGTTTTTTCTTCTAGACAATTGTCTTACACCCTAGTTAGAGAAGCACAATTTATTGGTAAGACCATACAAGTAAATATGCAAAACTACTAGAAATCTCAGTTTGTATAATTCTTTTACTTTTTTTTTTTTTACAAAAAGGTGAAAGTTTCAAATATGGTAACTAATTGAATCTAAGTTTGATTGTAAGTACATTTCTACTTACATCTTCAGCTTTTGAACCTTGATCCTGCAAAGATTTTTGTAGTTCTTCAACCTGGGACTGTACTTCCAGAAGCCTCTGATTTACCAATCTAGGAAAGAGACATAATTTCTTTTTCAGAAAAAAAAAACTAACTGCAAAAGGCAGTCTCAGATTTTTATCAATTTTTAGTGTCCAGTGTTTTCAGATCATCTACACAAAAAAATGCAATACTATAAATTACTCACAAGAAAATTACAGCAGGAGTTAAGAGCTTACAGCAGTTCCAGAGATCACAATACCCAGATGTTCATCCAGAACATTCTCATATTCCTCAAGGACAACATAAATGCATGCAGAAATCAGTTCTATATACATGAAAGACGACCTTTTAACAGTCAGTTTTACTGTGAGAGAGTTGCTAGCTTTTGCTTCTACACCATCACAGAATGCTATAAACCTGTAGGTTGGAAGAGATGTCCACAGGTTGCCTAGATCCAACCTCCTCCTTAAAGCAGGTGCATTTACAGCAGATTGCTGGGAATCATATCCAGTACCAGGTTCAAGCACTTGTAAGGACAGAGGCCTAACAGTCTCTTTGGGCTTCTCTACTAGAGTTTGGACCATACTCCATATTTTGTCTGTTGCCTCTTGTCCTCCCACTAATAATCTCTTGACAATAGCCCAAATCTGTCTTCTTTCTACCTTCCCATCAGACAGATGCAGTTCACAGTACTCTCATCTATGTCACCTTTCCTTTGGCCTGGACAAACCCAGTTCTCAGTTTTATCGCACCTATCACACATTACATCGTCTCTCACCTCAGCAGTATTCTGCTGCACTTCTATACATCCACATTTCTCTGGTACTGTGGAATCCAAAATTACATGCTCTGTCCAGATGTGATAAGTATTGATCATCATTATAAGTTCGGATGAGGTGAACAATCATTTTAACAGACTGACAGCCTGCACCTCAGTGAGGACTGTCCAGATCACAGTCAACTGCAAGGTCCCCAGATAACACATCCTCCTTTGCCACCCACGAGGACCCCAGGTCTGCTGCTCCACAGCCAGGGACAGGGGTCTCATCAGTTCCTTTCTCTGGACTGTTGAGCTCCTCTGAATAACAGTTTTCCCTTTCAAAAGGACATCCCAAAGTGGTATCATTCTCAAACTTGCTAAGAGTAGCCCCTTTCATCAGTGAAGTTATCAATAAAAGTAACGAACAGTGCTGGTACTGATGACTGAGGAATTGGTTACCAACTCATGATACTACTTTAGGCTCAGCTGTCTGTTCACTGTTCAATCAATTTTTTTTTGCTCACCACTTAACTGTCCACTTATTTAGTTTATATCCAGGCATTCTGAACATAAGGATAACATGGGACACTTTAACAAAGGCTTTGCTAAAGCTAAATATCGTCCTCTCACCCTTCTTCACATACGCAGCCATTTCATTGTCAAGGCAACTGGATTAGTTAGGCATGATTTGTTCTGAATAAATTCATGTTGGCATTTGCTAATTACTTTCCTGTCCCTCATGCAGCTGAAAATAAATTCCACATGGACTTGCTTTGCAAAATTTCCAGAAAGCGAGCTGTGGCTGAACAATCTCAATAGTTCCTCATGCTCTTTTTCTTGTCCTTCTTGAAGGTGAGTGCAGTATTTACCTTTTCTCAGGCATCAGGCACCTCCCCCAGTTGAAGGGGAAGACTGGGGAAGATTAGATAAGTAACAGACTCAGGTTCAAAGCAGCTTCACATCACTATCAGCCAAATACTGTGGCATGCTCTGATGCACACTGTCTGGTCTCACAGATGTCTCTATGCTGATTGGTTCAATCAGCAGGGTCAACTAGAGAAGGCTGCCAAGGAACATGTCCTGTTGAGTTTTAAATATCTACAAGGACGGAGACAACCTTTCTGGGCTACATACTCCAGTGTCCAGCAGCCCTCACAGTGGAAAAAAAAGGTATATTCTCACATTCAGATGAAATATAACGTGTTTTAAGCTCTGCTCACATCCTCTTGCCATGTTACTGAGTGTTACTGACAAGAGTCTATCTCCACCTTCTTTAGACCTTCCCATCATACACTTTGATAAGATACATTGATAAGATCTAACCTAAGCCTTCACTTTTCCAGGCTACATAGTGTCTATCCCTCAGACTTTATTCATACAAAAGACTCTACAGTCCTTTAATAACATCCTTGGGGCCTTTCACAGGACTGATTCCATTAAATCCATATCTTTCTTCTCCTGCAGATGCCTGTAGGAAGGTCAACTGAAGTAGAGGACAAAATTTCTTACCTGTTTTCTGTCTCCAGTTCATTCTTCCGTAAGTTTGCATCATCAAGAAGACTCTGCAACAAGGCAATCTTCTCATTGTCAGAACCTTCTTGGTTCAATTTTAACATCTTGTTCTCATGTTGAAGGCGGATGAGTTTCTCCCTAAAGACATACAACACAATTTTTTTTTTAAAAAGGAATATCAATATCTACAACACAGAAAACAGTTTACCATAGGAAGTAAAATAACAACATAAATATCATCTTTTTAAGGCAGATGCTGCAACAACAATCATATCTTCAAACATCCAAATACAAACCCAACTTAAATTGTAATTGCAGAAGACATAACACAAAGAAATTACCTCAGTACTCCCATCAGATCTCAGAGTACAGCTCAACAAATATATAGGGAGAACTGAGAATGCAAAACTTAATACCAAGTGTGAAGAAAGACTGTAATCTCAGCTGCCACTAAACTACTGCATTATCCTGAGCAAGTAATTTCAAGTCTCAGTCTTTTTACACAGAATCACAGAAACTTTTGGGTTGAAAAGACTCCTAAGATCATCAAGATCCAACATAAACCCAGCACTGCCAAGTCCACCACAGAATCATGTCCCTTAAGCACCATGTCTACACATCTTTTAAATACTACCAGAGATGATGACTTAATCACTTCCCTGGGTTCAATGCTTGATAACCTCACCTGGTGAAGAAATTATTCCTAATATCCAATCTAAACCTCCCTGGCACAGCATCAGGAAAAAGGACCAACCCCCACCTCATTACAACCTCCTTTCAGGTAGTTGTAGAGAATTATAAGCTCACCCCTGAGCCTCCTTTCTCCAGGATAAACAACCTCCTGCCCCTCATAGGACTTAACGCTCTAGACCCTTCTCTAGCTCTACTGTCCTTCTCCGGACATGCTCCAGCCCCTCAATGTCCTTCTTGTAGTGAGAGGGTGCAAAACTGGACATGGGATTTGAGGGGTGCCCTCACCAATGCCAATTACAGGGGGACAACCCCTGCCCTGGTCCTGCTGGCCCCTCTATTGCTGATACAGGCCAGGATGCCACTGGCCTTCTCGACCACCTGGGCACTCAATGGTTCATGTTCAGCTGCTGTCACCCAACACCACCAAATTCACAGCAGAACAACAGGTGCCAGGTGCCGTCCACAGAGACCTGAACAAACTGAAGAAGTTGGGCATGAAAACCTCATGATGTTCAACAAGGCCAAGTGTAACGTCCTGCACTTAGCCTATGGCAATCCCATGTATCAGCACAGGCTGGGCATGAGCAGATGGAGAGCAGCCCTGTGAGATGGACTTGGGGGTGCTGGTGGGTGAGAGGCTGGACATGACCCAGCCCAGAGAGCCAAACGTGTCCTGGGCTGCATCCAGAGCAGCGTGGGCAGCAGGGCAGGGAGGGGATTCTGCCCCTCTGCTCTGCTCTGCTCTGGGGAGAGCCCACCTGGAACCTGCATCCAGCTCTGGGCTCCCAGCACAGGAAGTATGTCAACTAATTCAAGTGAGTCCAGAGGAAGCTGCTAAGGTGATCACAGAGATGAAGCACCTCTATTAAAGCAGACAGAGAGCTGAGGTTGCAGTTGTAGATCAGACTCCAGGGATACCTTAGAGCAACTTTATAGTGCCTGAAAGGAGCCAACAACAGAGTTGGAGAGAGATTTTTTATAAGAGTGTGGAGAGACAAGACAAAGGTTAAACTGGAAAAGGGTGGTTTAGATTAGATATGAAATAGAAATTCTTTACTTTGAGGGTTTGGAGACAATGACAAAGGGAGTTCTGGATGCCCCATACCTGGCAGTATTCCAGGCTAGGTTGGATGGAAATTTGAGCAACCTGGTCTACTGGAAGGTATCCTTGCCCATGGCACAGTAGGTGGAACAAGATGATCTTTAAGGTCCCATCCAACCCAAGCTGTTCTAGGACCCAACAATTACTACCCACTGTGCATCTTTTCAGCCACTCTTCTCCAAGCCTGCAGCACTGTTGTGATGCATTGTTGTGATGCAAGGGCAGGACCTTGGCCATGCTGAACTTCATACAACTATCCTCTGTCCGCTGATACAACCTGTTCAGATTCCTCTGCAGTGCCTTTCAACCCTCCAGCAGATCAACACTGTCCTGAGTAACACAAAATGTTATTGTATTCCATGTCTGTCTATGACCAAAATTGTTACTCTCCTTCTGCAGCTGGAAAACAGAATGGTGGGGCAGGGGCTGGGAGGTTGCCCTGGGCTCTTTAAAAGTTGAAGCACTCAGGCAGAATCATTCTCTGCCCACTCTGGTGGACTCTTAGTTCTTTCTTGGCCCTACTTGCTACAGTAGCAAGTCGAGATGCTCTCTTTCATAATCAAAAACTGTTTAGGAGTGAATTTTGCAACACCCATAGGCAGCCACTCCCTCAGTACCCTTCAGTGGATGCCAGCCAGGCCCATGGAATTGCAGGTGCCTTAGTGGCACAGCAGATAGCATAGCTGTAAGTAGGCATAGCAGAGCGGTTTCCTCCTGTATTCCGGCAACTTTATTAAGTTTCTTGCATCTGTCTTCCAGATCAGTGGTGTTAATATCAAAGACTGTGGCAATGGAGGCTTTAAATAGATCAACTTTCTCCTTATCCTTTACTGGTATGGTTCTCCTTGCAGTCAATAAGGGATTGAGATTCTCCTTAACCCTCATTTAATTAAGTGGATGTATTTATAGAAACATTTTAAAATGTCTTTTATTGGCAGTAGCCAGAATAAGATCTAGTTGGGCTCTGGCTCATCTAATTTTCTCCCTGCATAACAGCACAACATCTCTGCATACCTCCTGAGTGGCTTTGCCCCTTCTTCCAAACACGATACAATCTTTTTTATCCCGAGTTCTGGCCAAAGCTCTCTGTGCAGCCAGGCCAGTCTTCCTGGCTCACCATTTGGCACATGGAGACATCCAGCTGCTCCTGCACCTTAACAGTTCCTTCCTGCCCTCCCAGACTCCTTTGCCCTTCAGGACTGACTTCCAAGCAACTCTGTAAACCAGACCATGCTTGGTAAACGGGTCATAGTCTGCCCTACAGAATTCCAAAGTGGAGGTTCTGCTGGCCTCTCTCCTTAATTCTCTGTGAATCAAAAACTCTATCATTCAGTGGTTGCTGCGCCCAAGAAGGCCTCTGATCATCATATCATCTCCAGTCCTTTCCTGTTCACAGTGAGTCCACATATTTTCCCTAGCTGGCTTGCTCAGCAGCTGTGTTATCTTCTACACAGTTGAAGAACCTTCTAGACTGATCCCTTTCTGCTGTGCTGCATTTGCAGTAGCCATATGGTAAACTGAAGTCCTCCATAAGAAGAAGGGCCAGCAATCTCAAGACCTCTCCCAGCTGCTTATAGCATAGTATCCTAGAAAAGTGGTCTATAACACACCCACCAGAATATCTGCCTTGTAGCCTTCCCCTTAATTCTTACTCAAAAATACTCAAATCTTTTGGTACCATCATCAAGCTACAGGCAATCAGAACAGGGCAACAAACAAGTAACTTTTTCTAATATCCAACATAAACCTTTCCTCGACACAAATTCAGACCATTCCCTTGGGTCCTGCCATTGGTCACAACAGAGAAGAGATGAGTGTTAACCCTTCCTCTTCGTCTCAAGAGGAAGGATAAAATCTCTGCTAAGTCTCCTCCTCTTCAGGCTGAACAGATCAAGTAACCTCAGCTGCTCATCACAGGGCTTCCCTCAAGGCCCTTCACCATGCTTTTGGCCCTCCTTAGGATGCTAAGAGCTTTATGTCTTTTTCATATTGTGGCACCCAAAACTGTACACGGGATTCTGCTCCAGTGCAGAGCAGAGCAGAACAGGACAATCCCTTTCCTTGCCTGGCTGCTGATCCTGTGCCTGATGCCCTCAAGGACACAGCTGGGCCTCCTGGCTGCCAGGCCATTGCTGACTAATGTTCAACTTGTCCATGACCATTGCAGAGGTTAGTAAAACAAAGCATGCATTAGCTTACTTTATTTCAGGAGTAATGATTTCTGCTGCTAAACTGTCTGAAGGTTCTTGTCTTCCCAGAGGCATCAATCCTGAGTAAGGAAAAGCATACCACTGACTTTTTCACATGACAAGTAGCAGACATTGTTCTAGAAGCTTCACACTACTGCTAGACAATGTAAAATGACACAAAGTCAGGCTACAGAAAGACTGACAGACAAAAAGCATATCATTTGGTGAACCATTACATCTGATTTCATTCATTCTGAAAAAATAATGTTACAGGTTATTTCCTGCTCATTATCTTATTATCTAAGAACTACAAAGGTACGTAAGATTACACATACAAATTAACTATAACATCATGAGAAAATTTGTCTCTAAAGAAAACTATGTAACTATATAGATATCAGATATACACTATAAAAATATCCCACTGGAGAGGAGACTAAAATTCTGATTGATGCAAATAACATTCAAAGCTTTTGCTTGTTTATGAAGCTATGAATAGTTGAAGTTTTACACTGCTGGTTTTAGAAGAGCTTAAATTTATTCTGTGCTAAACAAAAACATATTTAATACTCTACAGAAAACTCATGTACACTTTAGAAAAGAGGCATTTAATCTCCTTATTTGTCCTTTACCTGTAGTGGTGAGTTGACCCTCCTGAGCTTGTACACATCTAAGTTCTTCAATAGTTTCTTTCAAAGAATCCCTTTCTGTTCTTAATCTCTGAATAATTGGAAAGAGAATGAATATCAGTCTTGGTAGTCCAAATCCATCTCCAACAGCCTTCAAAATTTTAAAAATCATTCAATGTAACTCTAGAAATTACTTTAAAATTAAGGTATCTCAGTCTATTCCATAACGGAATAAATGTAAGTATTATATATTCCAGAGGAGCAGTGGTTTGGGGTTTTTCTGGGAGAAGGGTTGCTGATCTTACTGGACTGAAAATAGCAGGGGTATAAGCTTACAAAAACAAGGTATTAGTATCACAAAGTTCTGGTATCAAGTAGTAAACAGTATCCATAGGGCCACTCAGCTGTTTTCCCTTCATTGGGGTTTATTCCAAGAGAAATAAAAGACAGTTGAGAGACCACAGATTTTTCCCTCACCATGAATCAAATATTCAGCCAGGAGTGAAATAACGAGCAGGTAAGTACAGAGTCAACATAACAAACTGCTTTTACTTCACTTTGTTTGTCTTTCACCACTGAAAGTGTGAGCAACATTTTCATATTCCTCCTGTGTGTCTGCTGTTCTTGTCATTCATCAGCACCTTGGCTATAAAAGAAAACTTGTTGCTTAAGATTTGGTCCAAAGAGAACTGAAGAACAGGACTTGATCACCTTGGGATCCAGACACATGAGCTTTCAGTAGCATCAGGCAAATACTCTTTCAATTTGGCACAACTACCCTTTTGGCAAAAAAAATGAGAATCTACAGATAACACCAAGTTTTTGTCCAGAAGGTTGCCAAGAGTCAAGAAAAGGAAAGAAATTTGCTACTATGTAATGATCCAAAATGTAGTTTGCTCCAAAATCAGACATGTTCAGTATTACTAAATGGTCCAAGATAGACCTTGCCTCTGTATAGGTATGGAGCTGTGTTGGCTGACAGCATTTCATTTTACAAACAGTTGATTGGCAAATGGCAGAATATTTTAGTGACTAGAAAAAGCTCCAGGGCTTCACTGCTACAAGCAGTTCAATAATTATAGTACTTATAACACAACACAGAGGTAAAATTCCAAGCTACTTTGATGAAGATATCAAACACTATCATGCTTTGCCAGAACATAAGGAAAAGAACATAATCAATTTCAGTAACTATTTAGAAGATAGAACTGAAAAAATACAACTAGTTTGTGACTGTGGTGGGCTACTTTACTGATACATATTGACAACAGAGAACAGAAAGAGCAGGTAATACAGTGAATCACTAAACTCACGTAATGAGGGAATTATAGCTGCAATTTACTTCTCACAGGTGCATATCCATTCAAAAGAGTGTACTTAAGAACAACATCCGGGTCAAAAAACAAGCTGTTTGCCAGGGGGTAAATCAGAAAACTATATGACAATGGCCTGCAATTCAGATCCTTTGTGCAAGGTGAAATGGTCCACTGAGCCATGAATAAGCCACAGAAACAACTTTACCATTGTTCAACACAAAAGAATTAAAAAAAAAAAAAATTTAAAAATAAAAAGCAGGAAAGAAAGCCAAAGCACAATACCAACACAGTTATTATGAGCATTCCAGCCTGATTTGAAGGGCAGATGGAAGTGATGTGAAGGTCAAGTGTCCATCAGAGCTTGAAAATTTAATAAAAAATGGGAATCAATGGCCTATGAACCTAAAGTAACTGACAACTTTCAGTTCAAATTATATTTAAGTGCTGGTCTTGGAAATCTTGAAAATAACTGGACATGAAACCATGACTATTGAGGAAAAAGCCTGCAGAGTTTCTGATAGTTTGATCAATGGACTTATAATTAAAACAAGCCTAAGGAACTGCTAGCTGCAATTGCTGACACTGATTTTTGTAGTTTGAACCTCATGCATATACATTCATAAGAAATAAACTGAAATTAACTGTTGAGAAACGACAGTGTGTAAGAGAAGTCTGAAGGATCAGTCTTGGGAAGAGAGTACAAAGCAATTAATCACAGAATCACTAGCAGCAAATGACACAAGAGGAAGGGGATACATTCGTATCTACCCTGTGTGTCCCACATTGGCAGTACAAGACAGGTCAACAATGAGCTGTCATAAAAGCTGAGACTGCCACAAAGGACATTTCCCTCTACATAACTACTAAGCCTCTTCCTATACTACTGATGATTCCACTAACAGAACCATGCTTATGGTACCTCAAAGAATGCCTTAGGGAAAAAAAGCAACAGGAATTTAGTTCTAGGATGATACTGCAGAAACCCTGTTGTAAATAGCTTTTCAGAATACATAATAATTACTCTGGGTATTTATTAACTTTCTCATGGTAAATGGTCAGGAAACAAGTTCAGATGCCAAATATTAAGGCTTTTCCTCTTAAAAATGGGTTGCATATGATTTTGTACAGTCACTTTATTCCATGCTGTACAACTCTTAGGTTTAAAAACTATTTTGTACACAAACATTAGAAAATTTTGGAGGAAAAAAGACTTCCTAATTTAAAAAGACTGCTAACTATAATTACCATACCTCTGTGTTATAAATGATACAAAGTTGCTATTGTTACTACAAAAAAATAACACCTTGGCACTTACATCTTTTTCTTTTTGGAGGCTGTCTACTTTTTCTTTCAGTCGTTTGCATTCATAATCTAATTTATCAGCTTTCTTGGATTCTTCAGATAACCTGTTTTGTAGTTCAACTGCCTGTGAGAACAAGAATCAATAATGTGTCTGCAAATGTTAAAACAAAATACACAAGACAAAGTAGCTAATTACAATGCACCACAACTCACGTTGTAAAACAATTGAAATAGTTACTTATAGGACATATGAAAAACTTCTTTCATCAGTTGTTCTGTGTTTCAGCAAAATAAATAAAAAGCATTCAAATATTAGGTCTTAGTGCAAGCAAAAGAAGAAAAAAATGTGAAGTATTTTCACTGCATCTAAAACAAGAATTTAAACTCAAGGTTTACAGAAAAAAACCCCATGTAGTTCTAAAAATCAAGATTAGAAACAGCAGAAATTTTTTTCTGCATTCTGAAAAGCCTAGTAAAAAGAACAGAAAGCCAATTATCTACATTTTTCGTTAACTTTACTTCATAAGCCTCACTCAGAATTCAGCTACTAGTTTAAGCAGCCAGATAACATTCCTAACATTCCCTAACCTGAGATGTCCTAATAATTTTTAATACACTAACATAAAGATTCAGCCACAGGCCCCAAACAGGTTTTTTTATTTCAGTGAGAAACACTGCCACATGTATGCTTTCAACTACAAATCAGTAAAGAACTCTTAAAATTAAGTGACCAGAAATGTGAAAGCCAAGCTCAACAGAAGGTGTATCAATGAAGTCTTGCCTTTTCAAAACTTTCAGCCTTTACTAACAAAGATTCATTCCCAGAACACTAGTAAAGCTCACAATGGAGAGAGCATGAGCACAAAAAAGCTAAATAAAGACTGACCTGCAAATACAAAAGCTGAATGAAGACTCAGCTAAAGATCTACAGCTTCTTCTGAATCAGTTTATAAGAAGGCTTTTTCATGGCTTTTAGATATAAAAGGAAGTGATTAAAGCAGTAGCCATATCTACATCAAGATCCCCTAGTGGTTCTAATGGCCTTTTATTTTCAACGTGTACAACTGTAGCAAAATAAATACAAGGCCTAAAATATGCATGGTCCTAAGACTTAGAGAAGGACTTTGCTGCTGCTTTTCCTAAATTAAAGGCTGCAAAATCAGCACAGGCCTGCATTTTCTGAGATTAAAGAAATGAACATGTTAGATATGAAAATATTTCATTTTTCAAACGTGACATTTATCACTGAGACCATCAGAATAACTGCAGCTATAACAAAAAAACTGCAGACCTTCACCAGTGACAGTGCCACCACTTGCAAAATATTAGTATTTACACCTCAAATGGAAAGAAATGCATTTATGTTTGTAACCAATCATGCTAAGGTAATGGTATGCATAAAAACACTGCAGGAAATAAATTTGACTAAGACTTGTGAGTGTATAGAAAAACATACAGTTTCATGGTAATGCAGAAGATTAAAAGAAAATTAACTGCCATCACATTCACTAAGCATTATCTGTGTATGGAATGAGTAAAGCAGGAATCTTGCAACAAAGAAAAGCAAGACATACTGTTAACTATGTATCAGAAAGCACATGCACAAAGGGGCTGAATTAAAATTACAAAAAAAAAAATATCCTGCAGTCTTTACATTTCAATTCTTTATTTCAAAATAAAGTTTTTTAGAAAAGGCTTGTGCTTGCTCTCAGAAGAGCAAAAAGAAAACACTACCACTCAACCTCACCTCACAGAGACTGCTCTATGCAGTGAAGATGCAATTTCCTTGCAGATTACTAGAGGAATTTGGATGACCCACTTTCATCTGCATAGCACAATGATTCTAAGCCAAAGAAATAACTCTCTAATGGTGTCCTCATGAGTCAGGTTGGATCCTTCAAGCACCAGACAAGACATATTCCATTACAGGAACACACTAGTGCTCAGCAGTGACATCACAAGCCTTATATCCAACTTACTTCTGATAGCACAATTTAGGATTCCCAGAAAAGTAATTTTGTGGCTTATGAATCACAGGCAGGTTTAAAAAGGAGCCCAGTCTTACAGACACTGAAGACAAACACAGAGTGTTCATTTTGAGACACCATAGGTGAAGAAAAACACATCTGCCACAGGACACCTGAGGCTTATTCCAGTCTCAGCCAGTAAGCAGTTTTGCAGCAAACAACAGCTCCTCATACAGGAAGCCCTACGTATAAAACACACTGAAGAAAAGGAGTACTTTAGCAGCACAACTGATGGGACTGGCCCTTCCAAAATCCTTTTGGTTGGTGAAATAAGAAGAATCAAATGCAGATATTGAGATTACACAACAATATCACATGCTCAGCTGTTTAACGGAGTGAAATATCGGGTTGCCAGTAAACTTGATACTACTCATTGGTAGCCATTCCTTTCTACATTGCATTTCTCTTTGCCCCTTGGACCATTTTTCTTCTCCAACCTTTTTTTTCTGGTGAAATAATTTGGGCTGTATTTAAAATTAGCCCACACAGGCTGAAATCATTTGTTTTAAACACCAAGATCTCAAACTGCAGGGAAAAAGTCTATCAAGTCTTAGGGAGACACATAATTCCTGGGCTTTCAGTATTGTTTAGTGTTTATTTCTATACTTTATTCTATGATAAACTGACATACAGGGACCCCTCTGCTGTGATTGTTCAATCAGGCAGAAATACAGAGCAGGCACTACTGCTTTACCAAACCATACTCTGTCCAGCCCTGTAACAAGAATAACAGAACAACATCGTGTCCCTGAAGTAAAGAAGCAGAAAGAAGATTAAGCACATGATGCACTTTTACACAAACAGCATCAATTGGCACTTGAACAAGCAAGAGGATAAACATGTGCCTTTCACTCCACAGAGTGTGCTGCTGACACATTTTGTATTCCACTAGGTGCATATAAACAACAAGGATGACATATGTACTTCTCTTTTCTTAAGTGGAAAAATTCATATGTATCAGAGAAACTAGAACCTTAAAAAAACAAGTTATTTAACCACAGGAACAACTTACCTCAGCTGTGGTGTGTTCCTCACTGCTGGAAAATTTTAAGTGAAAATGAATACTTTTTCTGAAAGGACAGCCTCTAATTCAAGCCCAACTACTGAATATTAATTTGGAATCATTTTAGAAAAAAGAAGCTTTACATCTGTTAAGTTTTTAAATGCAAGAAATACTGCTTTTTTGAAAAAGTAACAAACTTGTAGTAATGACAAGCTGCAGGAAAGAAGGACAAAAGGGAGCAAGTACCTATAAAACATGGAAGTCTTTTAAACAGGAGTTATTTTTTACATAGCTTTTTCTTACTTTGAAGCATTAGCCATGTTATGAAGACAAAGTGCTGAACAATACAGAGTACTATAGCACTGATGTCCTCACCTGTCTCTTGTATGTTTCCAGCTGACTGCGTGCTGCATTGGCCTTCCTTAGTTCTTCCTCCAGGCTCACAGTATTTTGCATGTACATTGTATTCTTCTCTTCTAAAAGCTTCACTTGCCGCCGCAAATCACCCAGGTCCTCCAATTTCTTTTTGTATGACTCTACTTGGCTTTCTAACTTGGCTACTTTATCAGAAGAATGCCTGAAGGGACAGATTTGTATCAAATTTGAACTCCAAAAACTAACAAAACTAACAGAATTTAAAATGCTTCTTCACAGTTTTTTCTTAATGCAGAAGACATTCATGGGAAGAAAAATAAAGCAATCATATCCTCCTATTACTGATGTTTTCACTTTTAATTGTCTGTTTTCTTCCCCTAACTATTTGTCAACTCTAAAAGTTGCTGCTGAAGTTTCTCTTAGACCCTCTATCCCTCTTCCTAACACAACTTTCTTATCTGCTTTCAATCTTAAAATAATAGCTAAAACAACCTCACTCCCACTCATTACCTTTCAATTCTAGATTATGTTCTGTCCTAAATTTTTCAAGGGTAAAGAAGAAAAGTTTCTGCCATTCAGCTTGTTTTAATGATAGCCAGGACTAAAATAATAAAGATCTCTCTGCTAGATAAATTGTACTTGGTGACACAGAAGAACAGTAAGAGTTTTGAAACTTGACTCCTTCTAAAAAAAAAGAAAGGACAAAAGAAAAAGAAACACCAGGCTTCAGCTTTTCAGAGTTTTACCAATCTACCTGCTGCACTTCCAAGATTACAAAATGGACCTCACTTTCCCCAAAGACCTCTGCTACTATTACTGTTCCCAGTTTCATTTTAGAATCAACCAGTTTACAGACTCAATTTCCTGTGAAACCCAGGGAACCTCCCATTGAATTAATGCATTGGTTTATGGGACATTGAGGCAAGCCAGCTCTGTTTAATCCTCAGTGAGGTGCAGGGCCTCTCTCTTGGGACAAGGAATGGCTCTTTGAACCCATGCCACCCAGACAGTTTATGCAGTCTGATGGGTTCATTTCTTATATTAATGACAGAAGGGATAAAAACAGATAGCTTTGGTAGAAGGCTGCCAGTGAATCAGGAATAGCAGTATTAAATAAGTCTTGCCAGAGAGAATGAGTAATCTCTCCGCTCTGAATAATCCATGGAAATAGATGCCAATACTGAAGGAATGTGCTCCATAGTAAAGTGGCTGTCCCACTCTACAAACCCCTAGTATCATCAAATCATGACAACATTCATTGCTAAAATGCAGTGGGAATGAGAGCTGCAACAGATGTTGTTCACACTAATATTACATGGTAAACCAAAAGCATCACTCAAAGTCCAAACAATGCAAACCCAGGACAGGAAACAGCCTAGTTTTCTGATGACAACAGATGCCTGAGGCATGATGAAGGTGAATACTGCATACTCAAAGAGACCACTGGGTGCCCTGTTATAACCATTAATTGGCATAGAATTATTAAGTTTAATAATAGTTATTGACTGACAATAGTTGTTGATGAATTATAGTTATTGATTGACAAAATAAGCAACTATTTTACTCAAGCCGAATTGTGTGTCAGTCTGTGTACTTAAACTGGAGGATCCAAAGAATCTTGGCATTGAAAGTGTTTAATATAAATTACTTAAAAGATAATGTAGATTAAGTACACAAATTATACAGATTAAAAGGTAGTAGTTAAAAGAGTTAACAGAACAAAATTTACCTGAGTACATCTATCTCATCCTTCAAAGACTGAGCCTCCTCTGCCAGTGTAGTAAGCTCTTCTGTTTGTTGTCTCAATTCCGCAATTTCCTTTTCTAGTTCCTCACAGCGTATTCGATAGTCATCTTTTGCAGCTTCTAATCTGTAAGAATTGAAAGAAACCCAGGAAATATTTTCTCATCCTGAGCCAGTTACCTTTCCTCATCAGCCCATCTAAGAACACATGAAATGGCCTCCTGCTGCAGTGAAGTAAAACAACAACACAATGTGCTTATTCAAAATGTAAAAGCAGACTGACTTTATCAATGCTCCCAATTTAATATCAGTCTTTCTACTTGAAAATTCACAAGGTAACCTATGTTCCCATAAAAACAAAACCTGAGGTTTCCATCTATAATTGTAGTTTAACACAAGGGAAGCTTAAGGAGAAATTTTGATCTTTTTTCATCTTCGGACACCCAGAGTTTGAACATAACATCTTTATTCTATTCTGTTCAGCTGTCCAACTCATCTACCTCCAAAAATGTTGACCTGATTGTAAGATGTTATAAATGCCGTAGACCTCTCACTGAAGCGGCTTTATTTATTTTCTCATAAAGAACCTGTTCATGGCCAGTACATCTGGAGAACCAGGCTATCTAGTTAGCAAGTAAAAGTTGCTGAGCTGCTTGCATACACTATGCATAGCCAAAGCTTTATTAACCTGGCAGTAAACAAATGGAGTAAGCAATAAACTTTTTCAACGTATTTTGAATGAACAGAAGAAGACGCAACCTGAAACAGAAAGTCCCACTGTGATTTTGCTCTGAAATTAAAACAAAAACAATCCATGATAGGAGATAAGGGCATGAGGGAAAAACAAAGTCAAGGAGTCCAAAAACCATCTACAAGAATGGAGACAAGAGAAAATCTTTGAGTCATCCAAAGCAGAAACAATGAAGATTTGGATCATGACAGACCATGACAGTCAAAGCACAAAGAAGCAAGACTAGGAGGAAAAGTGGTGTACTGCACAAGGCACCACTTAAACTGTGCAAATTTCCTGCTTGATCAGGTAGAGTTGGAAGCAACACATACAAATTGCCATTAGAAGCCACATAATACGAAGACAGGGGAAAGAGGTAAAGGAGACCAGGAATGAGTCTCACATATGAAAACAGTTTAGAATGACCTTCAGAACCTGAAACTACAGTACACAGACAGTGCAAATATTGAACACAGGGACAAAATCTGTTTGAACAATAACTGATACCAGACTCAAGTAGGAATCACTGCAGACCATGGAGATGAATCAGAAGAGATAAAAGGGCAGACCATTGAGATGAATCAGAAGAGATAAAAGGGGACATCACCATTACTTTATTCCTTTATATGGCAGACATATAAAAAGAAAAAATCCAGGCACTAGTTGCTGTGAAAGAGAAACACAGAATGTTTTTCAAGGAACTGATAGGAGATGATTTGTCAGAACAAGCAGGAAAGGAGGCTTAGCAAGAGGAATTGGAAAACAGAAAAAAGAAGGAAAGAAATATGGCATATATTGTAAGAATTGGAAAAAGGCAATGAGAAGAAGAAAACAAAAGAAAAGCTGGCAGTGTAAAGAAAGAAATACTATAATTTCACTCACAAAGGAGAAGGAAAGTATGGGAAAGAGAATGAAAAGGTGATGGTTAAGTGAACCAGCTTTCTTCAGCAGAACAGGCTGACACAGTCTGAAAGCAACAGTCAAGAGCCTCAGTAAGGATGTTTAAAGAGGAACTGCATTTTAACATACTGGGGAAATGCAAATAAAGTGCAGAACTCATAGACGGATAATCTCTACCTTTCATTATCTCTGAAATTTGTTTTCAGATTCAGGTAAGGACATATTTTCCTATGTTGATAATGCCATCAGCAGTACAGCCTATAGCAAACTTTCATCTAGGAATTACTAGACCTTAAAAATACAATCAGAATAATTTGGAAAAAGGAAAGCATGCTACTCTTCATTCTCACTGACTTTGCAAAACATGGGTGAAATGACTGCATACAAACAATTAAAAGTAACTCACAGTAGAGTGACATATAAAGCACTTCATCACTATGAAACTGTGCTTTTTTAATGCTGGATCTTGCAAAGAGTGAAATTATAATGTATACATCACTTTAAAAACTGTACTACTGTGGCTATACACCATCCATTATACTAATTCACATTTGCAGCAGAACCAGAAATATTTAAGTCACCTCTATTGCCAGCTACAAACAAACACCTTAACCTAGTGTAGCTTTTCTACCTAAATGTTTCCTCTTGGAGCTGTTCTAGTTGTGTCTGCAGCTGCAGGTGTCTACGACCTGCAGGACTGTTGGGATCTTCAATGGAATCAGACTGATTTAAACGTTCCATCAAAATCTGGTTCTCGGCAAGCAGGCTGCTCTTCTCCTCTTGGAGGGCTGCAACCTGTTGTAATAAAAGTATGAAGAGGAAAAATTAACCTACTAAGGTACAGAGAGCAATATTTTTTCATGTTCATAATGAAATATCAACAGACGCCACAAACAGAAACATGCAGGCTTCACTAATCACATTTCACAAGAATACGTTGTATAATTTAATAGGTATTCAATTGCTATGTGCTGTAACCAACATATTGCAACATTAGGGGCGGAGTTACAACTCAGGAAACATAACTATTATTTTATGCATTTCACGTAAGCATTTAAAGAAAGTCTATTCTGACAGCAGGTACTTATTATAATAAAATCTGCATCCTTTCCCTAACAACAAATAAAACTAGCTCCTCACAGTAAAGGCCATCTGCAAGCAGGCCTGAAACAGGAACACAGTCCCAAAGAGGGAAAGAACCCAAAGTGCTCTAAGACCTGAAACATGGGTTCATATATTAACCACAACAAACAAAGATCAGCTTTACTAATTCCAACAGTTACTGAACTACAAGAAATCTGAATTCGAAGAAGGATTTCAATAGCAACACCTTTCAGTGCTCCTCTTTCACACTCCTCATGTCTTCCTGATGAGTATTGATTTACTTACAGTAAGACTTAGTCTAAACCCATACACATTTAATGGTCCACAGCAACGTCTGACTGGGATTTAACTACAGCATCAGAACTTGTATTAGTTCTCTATGGCAAAAGTTTTACCACACAGGTCAAACACTTTCCTAACGGAATGCAAAGAAGTTTTGCTAGTATGAGTCATAATACTGACAACACAGCAACAAGATAAGAAAACAATGATATTCATTCTGCTAGCACATGTGAAAACAAAACAATTACTGTGACATTTTCATCCCCCTTCTATAAATTGTGTTTCAATATGCTAATACTTATTTTCAGCCACCACAAAGTTCACAAAACTTTTCTCCACTTCAAAATTGATACAGATTCTATAGCAAACTTACCTGCATATCTAACTCATGACATCTCTGGGCAATTTCTTCTTTTGTTGCAAGCGCTTCATTTAATTCTTCTGTAGTTTTCTTCAGCTACCATAAACAAGAAATGTTTAAATTTTCATCACTCTCTGTGATCCATTTAAAAGTATTCTGGACTACAGCCTGTAAAATTATTTTTATATTGGGGTAATACATAACATTTTTAAAAACTGAGCAATTCCATTCATATAAAGGAAAAAAAAAAGAGCAGATGTGAATACTGTTTGGTTTGTATATCAGTAAAAAGAAAATATACCTAAAAGTAACATTTCCTTTTGTATTAGAATTATCACATCTACTCTATAAATTGAGTCAAAAACTCCAGGAGAAATTGGGTCTGAAGAACTCACCAAATCTCTACTCCAAAACAAACTGTCAATACCACTTTTCTTTACAGATGCAAAGAGTGTGTCATTTCAATTTTCAATCTACATTTGAAATACAAAAGGGACTGGAAGGTGGAATACAGGGAATGAACAATTAGGGTAAAATCCTTCTAGCCTCTGGAAGCTACTTCTAGTGCACAACAGGAATAAAACTAGATTGTGACATGAGAAGCCTACTCTTTAAAAAAGGGCACTGAACCTTATAAGCAGTGGGAAATATTCTGATACTTCCCTTCAAAGGCTGAATGTTTAAAGATACATGTCTCACTGCAAATGAATGCAGTTAAGATAACATAGAAAACATAGTTACAAGAAAACTAGTCTGATAAAACAGGTGCATGCATGTTATATATTTAGGTACAGATATATATGTACTATTATATATGATGAAGTTTAAATGAGCTTTCTCAAACAGCATCATACCTTGCATTTGCAAGTTAATTTCTTATGGGCCTGTTTGCATACAAAGAATTAATTTAATCTGCAAGAATTTACATTCTTCTGCAGAGAAAGCATAATGGATGAATACAGTGAGCACCACTGTACTATTCTTCTTCTCAATTAGAAAAAATCTGAGGAAGGAGGACAGTGTTAGCATGAGGACAAGCTAGTAAAAAAATTTTGGTTTGTAAATTTTTTAAATATATCAGACCAGGAATGATTGTATTTGAAAACTTCCATTTTGCAGCAGTTCCAGGATTCCCCTAGAAGCAGTTGTTTTGGCGTTTTGTTTTTTTTTTTTTAACTGACTTTGGAAATAGGAACTCAGATAAAAACATTTATTCAAATAGTACATCTTTTTTATCTTTCTTTCTTTCTCCATGCCTAAAGAGTTGTACCAATCTGCAGTTTTGTACTATTATATCATACAGCTAGACTGGTTTCTCAAATCAACTTTTCTATATCCTTTAAATACACAATAGAATCAAACTCAATTTACAAAGCTAAAGGACTTGAAATACTGAGATTTAATTCTTCGCTTCTTATTTTATTTTTCCACAACACCCTTTAATGATTAAAGAAAAAAAAAAAAAAGATGCAGTTATTATGACCACTGACATGCTATGATTGAAAGAAAAGAAACATCTAAGACTAGATACCTGCCGATCAAGGTCAATGTAAGCATCATTTCCAACAGAGACTGGAGACTCTTTACTCATCAACTGCAATTAGATTACACTGGATTAGAAAAAGCAAAGATTTACTTTTCTATTAAAACCTATGTTTCAATGAAATACCAAGCTGATTTTTACTTTGGAAGCTTTAATGCAAATTAATTTGAAAGTTTTTAACTTCATTTTTATATATGACATATTCAGAAACAAGAACAAGAAAAAAAACTTATATAAAGAATATAAGAAACCTTAAAAACCTATAAAAGAAACCTTACATTATCTCTTTTTCTTTTGACAATGCACATTCTTTGTTTATGATAAGCCTACAGAACATCCCACTAAAGATTTTACTGCAGTGGCATTGGAATGATAGTAGACATCAACACACCACACAAGACCTGGCTTTAATTTTTCTCTGCTAGTGAGTGGCTTTTACATATGTCCATTACCTGGACATTAACATCAATTTATTTATTTATTTCACTCAACTCCAGGACATATTTATCTCAACTACTACTGCAAAACAAAGCTGACAAAATTCTGTCCTAGAGCTGCCTGTTAATGTTAATTTTCAACATTAAAAAGTAATTCAGTAGACTGCATTCCTGAAATGAGTATTACAATTCCTTGTGTACTACTTCAGGGCAGGAATAGCTGATAGTGGTTTTGGCCTAGATTATTAAAAAAACCAAAGCAACAAAACAAAACAAAAAACAACCCCAGCCAAACCTTCAATACAAACCCTCAAGTTAGTCCTACAAAACTGACTGATGTACTGATCAAAATGAAGAAAAAAGCTGTTTTCTTATAGTAACCTAACAATCAGCTGCACCAGCTGGTAAAAGTGAAATCAAGCCTAGCAAAACTTGTAGCTCAGCAACCTCTTCCCACACAGTTTAAGTAAACATAATAAAGTAATGTTCTTACTAAAAGCTGTAAGAAAAAAACAGGAAGAGTCTTGGAAATGAGAAATACACTGTAGCTAATTCAAAAGGCATCATTACAGAATGGCACTGAAGGTTTCTGTCCAAACGCATAATGTTCTAAGAGCTCTCTAATGACTCGATTCATTCGAAAGTTAAAATTAAAAAGGCCCTATCCTAACCAAAATCAGGACAAGTTTTCCTCCCTGGAATCTCCTGTCTAGCCTGGTAACTCTCTCCAAAGACAGGACTTCCTTTACTCCTTCTAGAAATCAGTGCTTTTGCACTGTTTTCCTTAGCAAAATCTTTTGGGATACACAGGGCCTTCACTTCTCAATCCTGTCTATTATCACCATGTACAAGTGAAAAATCTCTTTGACATTTACATCATTCAAATCATACACTCACATTTCTCCCACTATCCCCATCTCCTTAACTAGGATTCAGCTGCATTATTTAGATTAATTTATCTCTCCTCAGCAGTCCTCCTCACACCTTGACAACATTTGCCAAATTTCTTCCATTTTCTTCTACATCTTTACAATGACAAACTACTCCATGAAGAAGCATTACATCAAGCCTGCACTCTGCAACAATAATTAGAAAGTCCCTAGCCTCAGAGCTGTCCCCTGGAAAATGAAGTCTTGCCTTTTTCATTACCATATATAATGGCATTACAAACTTATCTTCAATTTAGAGCCTATTTTCTAAGTTGATTATCATTTAAAAAAACCCTCCCAATTCCTCCCTGCTTCTGTGATGTTCATGCACATTTTGAATACTGGATTTCACCACCTTTTCCAGATGATTAACAGGGATATCCCATATTAGCCAAATACTGAACTCCTCTCAGTATTTTATATTCCATAATGCCGTTCACAAACACACTTTGGACATATGTACTCACACACATGCAAATAAATTCTGCCTGCAAAGTCAGCACTTTCCCACAGGCAGGTCTCATGCTGCATGCAGCTTGCATGGTGTACAACATGGCCCTAACAGCCACCACCCCCTTCTGGCCCTAACACAACTTCCTCTTTGAAAAACCATTTCAAAAGGCCTGTACAAGACTTAAGAGTAGACGGAATACAAGCGACCACACAACCCACTAGAGGCCACTGTGGTGTCACTGCTTTCCGGGACTTGCCATAAGGCAGGCCATGGCTAATAATATAATCCCTATTTTCTTCAGCAAGTTTTGCCATCTTTCCCAAAACATCCTGTCCTTGAGAATTCTTAGCAGAAATCTCCAGAAAAGAAGACATTATCTGGAGTAGGATTAGGTACTGGAG
Organism: Melozone crissalis; assembly: GCF_028551555.1. Taxonomy (NCBI): domain Eukaryota; kingdom Metazoa; phylum Chordata; class Aves; order Passeriformes; family Passerellidae; genus Melozone; species Melozone crissalis. The sequence continues at coordinate 29,489,495 of NW_026535783.1, read as the reverse complement.
ATATATATTCTGGGTGTACCATGAATGCACGTTACAGGTGTGAATTTCACTCCACAAGGTACATTAAAAATGTGATGAGGAAAAGTGAACGAGGTACCAAGGGCAAAAGCCACAGATACATGTGCAGATATATCTCACATGACTCAGGGCAATAGAAAGCACCTTGCAATTGGATGGTCTGTGGTATGTATAGTGGAAAAGCTAAAGACGAAATTTAAGGGATCATTTTGTGTCCAGTACCACAATCAGACAAAGAACGAGATCATTAGGTAACTCAAAGGAACACAGGAATCCAACTTATTATCATCAGTTAACAATGAAACAACTGTAAGAAGTGGGATGTAAAGGCAGAACTATCATGGCAAAGGAGTGCTTCCATCTTTTCCCTACACATCTCCCCACATACTGTAAATATGTAAATTGTTTATGCAAGAAAATGTCTTGACCATGCTCTGCTTCAGGATTCCTGTACACAACTTCTCCTCACTGAGAGGTAAAAACTTTACCATAAATAGAACAGCTAACAGAGCATACAACTCCACTCACCCACCCAAACTCCTCTCTCTTTCAGATTTTTTGAAAATTTCAAGAAAACTTTTAGTGAATGCAATGTTTTACGATTTCATACAGATAGGCCAGCTTTCATACAGATAGGTATTTCAACTTGAAACACACACTACACCTTCCACCTAAAAAATGCAAGAGGCTCGCCTAATTTTCCCTATTCTTGACTTTGTTTCTGGTCAATCAACATTCTCTGGTATTACTGAAATTTAGAGTTGCAAAATGCTCATTCAATCAGTTACCTGCTCAATAGAACATGAGCTTTTTCTGCATTATTCATTACTAATCTTACAATACTTTTAATAATATTGAAAGCAAATTTCCATACTGTTTTCTTCTATCTATTTCCTTTATTTAAAAGCTCAGTCAGAAAAAATTCAAGAAAAGCTGATGTAATTTCAGAGCTTCACATGCAACCTGCAAGCATGACACTAGAGTACGTGGTCTTGAGAGGTACGGATCAATGGTAATACTTTTGAGTTTAGAGGGGCAAACTCTATTTCACTTGTATTTCAAATCAGTCAAGAGAATAAAAACCATGAGGAAGTGTCCTTCTCACTTTCCCTTCACATCTGCAAGTTTTCTTCAGGACCAGACTACAAAAATAAAGGTTTACCTCCACAATTTTGCAGCACTGGAACTGGCTTTCATTTCCAAATATATAATTCAGTGTAAATATAGTATAGTCACCTATTTTCACACATAACTTTAATGGAGGATGATGTGCAGAGATTATAAAAAGGGAAACATTAAAAATGCGCTTGCAAATTCAAGCAATTGCATTAGATCTCTGCAGGAGAAGAAAATCCTGCTTAAGAGCTTCCCAGAGTGAAATAAACTAGCAACTAGCATTTGCAGTCTTGCTCTTTTTCTGGTTTATTTTGCATAGCGGTCAGTATGGATTTTAAATGGTGCAAATTTCCTGCAACATGACAATTCTTACAGTTCTTTGTGTAGTTTTATAAGCAGCAGCTGTCATTCCCTGTTAATCCTTTACATCTATATTTTTTCATGCTCATAATACTTGTAGGTCTTCTAATCCTATATTATGAAAACCTTCACTTTTTAACTGCTTTCACTGTAAAATATGAACAAACTGTGTTGTCATGGATACATGAAGATTAGGGAAGGGGTAGAGCTATCACAAAACCAGCAAGCATGAATAACATGAATTATGAAAGCTTTTTTTCCCCCCACACATGATTTTGCAAACACAGTTGCTCTATTTAGTTGATGATTTTGAAATCCAAAACACTTGCTTTATCTGAAATACTTTTTCTACAGTTAATAATACTGTATAAGCTCACTTAAGTGCCCACAAAGCAATCTCAAAACCTAGCTTCTGTACTCACGTTCTTTTTCTTTCTTAGAACATCTTTATGTTAGTTTTTAAGAGTCATGGCTATGTTTGACACTGTATATCCTTTAAAGCAGCTGGAATTTCGTCTTCCTCCAGTTGATACCCAGTCTACCTCCAGTCTATCTGTTGATAGACCCAATAAAATACTTTTATATCATTTCCTAACTATTCAAAAATAATTTTACTTAAGACAAGATAAATCTTTAAACAGCTAGGAAAAAATAGAGGAGGGAAAAACAGCACAAAACCAAAAAGTGGAAGTAACACCATTGGTGTTATCCCAAACAGTACGCACCTTTTCCTACTCCCCCCTTGGCAAGTTTTGACACTACTCTTCACACTATTCTGACTCTCAACTTGACCTGCTAAGTGATCAAATTTAGAGATGCTAACAGCAAGGCAAACAATTTGTTTACTTATTACTACCTTCATCAATAATGAACTTGGCTACTCCAGGAAGAGACTTGGAAAAAATGACAGAAGGGGAAAGGAGAAAGGGAAATACATAATGGGCAAAATAATTTCTCTAAAAAATTATTTGGGCCTTTAAAAATCTGAAAATAACAAAATAAAAAAACCCTGTTATATTACGCATAGGAATGTATTCAGTCTAGTATTTTGTGCACAACTTGCATTTTGATACCTACATCTACAGATTAGCATCACAGATTCTAAGTGGTGATAACACACCAGACCAAATTGACTACACTGAAAAACTAACAGAAAACTTGTTCTACTGTGCCTTGTGAAATACTTTCATGACAAAATGATTTATGATAACCCAAGAAGCATCAAAAAAATTTGTACGTGCTCAGCTGAAACAGAAAAATAATTACATAATACATCAGTAAAGCCTAGAGAGATCTTCTGACATACCAAATTTTGAAGACTACCCACAATGTCAAATGCTTTAAAATGCTTGGATTAGATGATATACCAACTTTTCAAATATTCATATATAGCTAATTTCTTACATACTGCTTTTTTTAAGTCACTTGAATTCTAGGAGCTGCTATGAGTCTAAGAAATAGAAAAACCTCCTTACAAAATCCCATGAAGTCTCACCCCTTTAAACTCTTCCCGTACCAATCTATGCTGGCTATGATCTAACTCCCAGAGTAACCTTCTCCATAATTTTGCCAGGCATTGAAGTGAGACAGACCTGTAACTGCATTTTACAGACCTGACAGCATTTTACTTCTTTCTCTTCTTGAAAACTGGAATAATATTTGCTAGCTACCAGCTGACTGGGACCTCTCCAAACTCCAAGCCCATTGAAAAATAACAGAGAGAGGCCTTGTTCTCCAAATACCTCAAAGTCTGAGACACTTTCTCACCTCTTCATCAAGCATTTGAGATTTGGTCCTGAAATGCCTTAGATTTCTAAGCTTGCAAAGTAGCATTAAAATCACTCAGAACTGTGTCAGTATCTGAATACTAAAATTTTTGATTCACTGCATTTTAAAAATCTGTTCCAGAAGAACATACTCTTATGCTGTGATGACCTCCTACTTCTACTCATCATGTCAGCAAAAGGGCATACACACTGAACAAATTCAAAGTTTACTCATTAAGTGTTGAGAACTGTGGGCTGCTTCAATGGGCTATTTTATTAAATAACAGAGACTTTTATAAAAATTGAATAGATTTTCAACATAAAGAAGGAAGATAAAAGAAGTTTTTTCTATTTCAAGATGGTGCAGAAGACGGCGATGCTGCAATTTGGGTTTAATAAAAACACTAGAAAACCCACCCAGAATACTGTATATTACAGTTACAAAACTCCAGCAAACTGGTGCTTGCCAGCACTGACTAGATGGTGATTTAGATAACAATTCTTTTGATGCTCATTTCCAAAGTCCTCTCGGCTGTGTTACAGCCAGCAGTCTGCACACAGAATGTACATACAACTGAATGTATGACTGCATGGATATAGCACTGGTCAAAGTGATGACTGTGGAGAGACTTCCTTGTAGGCTCACTGATATTTCTTTCTCTATTCAGACATTACAGAGATGAGAAATTGCTCTAAAGCTCAATGTGGAATTGAGTTTCTCTTCTTCTGGTTCAGAAGAAATGGGATTACTAATGGTTTCCTGCCTTCCTTAGCTAGTGGCCTGCCCTAGCTAGTGGCCTGCAGTAAACATCTACAAACTGTTAGGCATTTCTATTATAAACACTCCCGACCTCTTGTAAGTCACAGGGGGACTTCAGTGGCTAACACCGTGGTCTTAATTTACCACAGAAGAGCACATCTACAAAATGGACTGCAGTATACTCACTGACTTGTAAAAACATACCAGCCTACTGTATTATTCATGTATGTTCATCTTACATATCATTACTCAAGTCATAACACTACAGCTGACAAAACAATACTGTTACCCAATTCTCTGTCATTTGTCTACTAAATTTAAAAAAAAAAAGTTTATGAAATTTTGACAAAATTCTACAGTAATTGGTTATCCACAGAAAATCAATCTAGTACACTTCACAGGATTCACAGGGTGGGAAAAGAAAAGGAAAGGGAACCCAGTATCAGAAATATCTAGAAGTTTCAGTCTTCTAGATTTAAAGAAAAGTGGGACATTCAACCAGAGTTCTTTGACATAAAACAAGATTTTTCTAAGGAAAAACAAGAAATTTTTCACTGTTAAAAGGCAAAATCTATGCCCCTTATTTTCTTTACTTTCAACTAAGTTTTTCCTAAGTGGGAAAAAGCATACTACTGTAAAATAACACTGAACTTTCACACACTGTGGACATCCCAGCATACCTCCTGAATGGCTGTCATGACAACATGTTGAACTGATTCTTCCATCATCATTATGGTCTGGATGTACTCTGAAAATAAAAGCATTCTGAAATGTTAATGTTGAAACTCAAGTCATAGAAGGTAAGACCAGAAGCTGCATCCTTCCTACAAAATGACTAGATGCCATGGATGACACTGAAATGTATAAGCACCAGTCAAGTTCCACTTCAACAAATTCAACAAGATTTTATCACAAGCCTGTTCAGATACAAATCCAGGCTTATTTGAACTCTACAACAATGAAAAAAGTACATCATTACCTTTCTTCCTCCCCTGGCATCTCACACTTCTGAAATAACTACTTTTATCCTTTTCCCACTTTGTTCCCAAACTGTTCAGGCTCTTGAAGTACATGATCCATGCACAGGTTGTCCTTTTCTGTAAGTGTAATAGTAACAACCTGCCTTCCTACAGCATCCTCATTTTCAAGTACTTTCATGTTCATTTTTGGTGTCTGTTCTTATTTCTCTAGTACATCACAAATTAAGTCCCCTCCACTTTTTAAGTTCTCAGCTCTGTGTACATGTGACCTACACAAGAGGTACCTTGTAAGATGATAGAGTAACCAGAAGAACAAATTCTGACATTTAGACTAAGTCAAGGAGTAAACGACTTGCCCAGTATAATACAGTTTCTAGTCAAACATCATCTCATTTACTCTTTTAATGATGTGATTAAGAGAAAGACACTGGGGATAAAGTCACCTTCAACTGGGTAATTTGCTCATGCTGAATCTTACTCAAAGTACAGATTGTTCTGGTATTTCAAATGTGCATTTTTAATGTCCAGACTGAAAGAGTTAAGGGGACACAAGATCAAGATATACTTGCCACTTGAAAATGAAAAATAGTCACCAAAAGGAAGATAATTTTATATAAAACAGAGATGATAGGAGGTTTAATAAACCAGAGTTATTTATGCACTTGTGGAAGAACACTACTCCTATTTTGATTAATAGGAGACAACCTCCTGGTTAAGAGAACAGAAGTAATTTCAGAAGGAGAAACTAAAGTGATTTAGTCACCTAGGAAAACTGAAAAAGGGGAACTAGCTGTAAAGTTAAGATGCACCAAGCACGGGGAAGACAACAGGCCTAAAATCCTGGCAGCCATCAAACACAAAATTAGCTATATATAGAAGACACACTTATTTAATGCAACTGTCACACAATTACAGTAAAAAAAGCCTTATTTTCCAGCACATGACTATGTTTCCTGTTCAAAGTATTTAGAGTAAATGTTTGCATTTGCCATTATGTTACCTTCATCTGGCTTGAATGAAGAGTAATTTAAGGTAACTCGGTTACAATCTACAGCCTACACCTGAGGCAAGTTTAGAACATGAGAAGTAGCACACTTAAACAAACATCTCCATTGTTCATCACATCCTCTCTGGCACCCTCAAAAAAGATGAATGGGTCTCTACTGTATTTGTGCAGATCTGAATTACAGTCAGTGCCACTTGGGTAGAGGGACAGAAGTCTCCTTCAGGGACTGCTAAAGTGGGATTCAATTGTCTGGCAACTGGCCTGAAGTGACTTTTTGGATGACCCTATTGTGCTCCATCTTCAGCCATTGCCCAAAAGGGCATGGTTGCCAGCATTACTTGTTCCTTATTTTCCAACCCCATAGACACATCTTAGAAACTACAGAAACCCAGTTCACACCAGACATTTCATCAGACCAAGCACAAATAATACTGATGGCTTTTGGCCATGTAGTAAAATGGTGCCTGGAATGCATCTCTGCAACCAAGCGTTATGCTGAATAATGTAATAATCACATTTTTCCATTCTTAACTATCCTGATCTACCTCATAAATGGTTAAAAGGTGTACCCAAGAATTTTTTTTCTTTGTAGACTGATTTTTCAGCTTAGCAAACCAAAACTGAAAATACATATCTTGGAAGTAAATTCAATTCCAGTCTGAGTCTCCAAAAGCAGTGATGCTTACACCAAAAAACAGTCACTATCTGTACAACAAACTAATGTCATCATTATTATTAAAAAAAAATAAATCTGTTTCTGACAGAAACCCAAGAAATATAATTCTTCTCCTTAATAGTTGCACAATAACCAAGAAAACATGTTTCCAAAATGTATTACCTTGCTTCTGTTCACAATTCACTGCACATCCCAAAATAAGTTGAAGCATTCTCCCAAGCTCCGCAGCATCAGCATGTTCTCCAATCAGGTTAACATCAGGAAGGGTGAAGTCATTTATCTGCTGCCCTAGAATCTGCACAAAGACAAGGCACATACACGGCTGTATCGCTGCACATATACAAATCAATTTATTTCATACGAAGATGATTCATAATCAACAACAGCAATTCATTCTTACTTTACTATAGTTTTGAATACACCTTCAAAACAAACCAAATTGCTTAACATAACATCTCACTATAAAATCATACTGTTTGATACAAATAATATTTGGGAAAAGATAAACATGACTGTCTCAACTCACAAGCAACTACTAGATAAACACTTAGCAAGATTCTTTCTTAAAGAATTAGATGTTGAAACATTAAATGTTTCAGCTATACAATACATATTTCTAACACTGACAGGAGACAAATACAAGATACCAAAAAACTCAGACCACTAGACCTCACACTTCTAGTAAATTCAAGGATATCTAGCAAGTCTTACAGCTAAGAAAGCTGCTCCATGGAAGATACTCTGAGGTAGTAGTACAATGATATGTAATTAAACAGCCCACATGCAGAAAGAAAGAAAAAACCCTGCAAAACAAAAGCCCGTGTGACTCGCTATTAGTGTTATCCGATTTATCACTAAAGATCATTAAGGATTAATGATTGGCAGTAGAAGGAACAAGACAATTCTGCTAAATTGCTCTTTACTGAACAGAGGGTTGAAAATATGAATATGAAATTTGGAATTAAACACATCACTGACACATTAATTGCAGATAAAAAGAAACTGTAACTTCTTAAACAAGGTGTAATAAGGAAACAATGACTATATAGAGGGAATCAGTCATGTGTTTGCTGCATGCTCATGCAATACCCAAGAAAAACAGAAATCAGGTTAAGGCATTTATAAAAAACATAGCATATAGGAGGAATACAAAAAAACAAGCTATTGTAAAGTTTAGTAGTGTTGGGTTTTGTTGAAGTGCTGTGGTTTTGTTCTGATTATGTACCGTTTGTTTTGTGTTGTGGAACAGTAGGATTTTTAAGCCATTTTCTCAAAGAATTAACACTACTAAAAACCTCCACAGGCTTTAAAGGACACAGATTCACTCTTGTTGGAAAAGACTTTCTTTAGGTCAAAAGAATTCTTTAGGTCAATACATCAACCACAATGGAAAATATTACTACCATACACAGACTGCATTAACAGAAAATACAATGTGTTTTGATTCTGGTATGCATTTATATATTGATCTGTAGTTCCTGAATTTCTTTCAAATGCAATGCTGGGTTTAAGTTAACAACACTACAGTGACTTCACAGTCACTGACAAGAGAACTCCTGTTGAGGAAAGCTGAAGTGAACAGGTAAATTGGCAGGCACTAGGAAGAAGCCAAGGATGTGAAGGTGTGAACAGAGTTTGAAATAAACAAGAGAAAAAAAAATTAAAGAAAAAGAACCAAAAATATCCATCAAAAGCCCTGAAAGAAATATGAAAATAAAGGATAGACCCTATAATAACTGTCTTGAGATGAAAAGGAGCATTTAACCCATTTTAAAAAGACAAAAGATTTATACATTTAAAAAAAAATTAAAAGTTGTAGTTCCAGAGCAGCAGAGGTCTGCAGCAAGATTAACTGAGCCAGAACAAAGCATGAAAGCTACAGTCAGTTACTTAGGCTTCTTGTTCTTCTATACATTAACTGACAATGACAGCAAATGTAGCAGTTTGACTGATTGTTCTTCTGAACGCAATAAAAATTTCTGAATTTTTGAGGGTGAACAGGATTAGTATTATACACATTTTTCAAATGCTTTTACTACATCAGGTAAAATGCATATACATATCTATATTTTTGTAGTGGAGGAGGGAATAATGTTGAGGAAAACATCAGCAGAATTCATTAGTAGAATCCAGATTACCCCTACTATCAGCTCCAGCACTGCCTCAGCAAGAAAAATATCAACCTAAACCAAAATCCAGTGAGATTTATAAACATGCACTACTTTTAGAGAAATTAATCAGCTTGAATCTGCTCAGAACTTGCCTAATAGTAAAGTTTTGACACCAGACACTTAATCATCATACATACTAACCAATATTAACCAAGAAGAAGCTTGCATAACTTAGTAATATTAATTTTCCATAACAAAAACCTGATCTGTTTCGTTTTAGTGTTCCCAGTCATGACCAGCTTGCTTAATAATCACTTTTTAACATTTATTTAAACATGGATACCTAATCATTTGCTGAAGACAACCTTCTAAGACTTAACTTTTTCTTTCTTGAAGTACTTGAATTTATTAACTTAAATTTACTTTCTTGAAGTACTTCAATTTATTAAAAAATAAATTAATCTCTGTAGTATTTATGAGAAGACAGTATTTTGAAACAAGCAATGTCTAGAACATGCATATTATGGATTTTCTGCTGCCACTTACACAGATCAATTTGTCTCAAACATCACTGAAAGCATATTTCAGCTGAAGATTCACCACTGAAAGCAAAAATATTGTCTCCTCTGGAGTAATTAAGTGCTGAGTTTGCCCAAAATAAGAGAGAATGACAAAGACAGAGTCCAGTACATCTGAATTAAAATATTTAATGAAAATTTTAATGTGGGGAGGGGCTAGAAATGCTCTTCCTTCACTCTCCTCAAGAGAAAAAAAAGGAAAAGAGCAGACTTCAGCTGCAGATGAGGAAGGAAAAAAACATCAACTCAGGTACATTAAAGTACATCAGACACAAAGTCCATCATCAGAACATCGTCAGTAAAGCTATCTATTCTTCACATGAAAAAATTTGCATATCAGGCTTCACTGGTACTCCCGAGTATTCAATAAAGTACGTGAGAAAGTTTAAAGAAGGCCAAGACTAGGGAACAGGCCATGAATCACCATATATGCCAAAAGGCTTGCAAGAAAACGTCAGAACTTAACTTGCAGAATATAATTTATCTTCCACAGGTTAACTAAAATACAGAACTCAAAAGGCAAGCAGATGAAGATTAGTTCAAATGGTTCTTACCTCATGGTTGTAATCCAGTATTCCTTTTAAAATTTTCTTCAGGTTGCTTACCTATTTGACAAGAAAGAGGAAATACAATAAATACAGGGAGTATTTTACAGAGAAATGATCATAAAGTGGGCAATCACGGAAGAATCACACAAAAGAAGGATATAATTGCATCAATTTATGCACAGTTAAATTTAGAATCATGAAAGTTATGCAAGAGGCCCTTATGACCAGACTTTCAGATGTGATTACAAATCTTTAGGAATTCATTTAAATTTATGAAAAATATAACATTGTCTTGGATAGGCTTTATATCAGATCCTACAGCATAAATGTTTTTATATACTTGTTTATCTTAGGATCATCTTTACATCCAAAAGTTGAAACATTACTTCCCTCCTTTCTTCCCTTGAAGTATCGCAATAATCTACTTTCTGCAGAGATAAACCTCTTCTTTCAAACCAAAACCAGCTACTGCTCAATATCATCCTTTATTCTCAACCCGTATAAGTTCAATTGGTTGTTTTTATCATTAATTATTCCTCTTAGCTCTTTTATTTTTATTCTTGTCAGTCTCTGTCTCTCCTCCCAGTTTTTACAAATGAATGTCTGCCTTACAGTACCTGGCAAAATTTACATTTCTCCAAGATGAATTCACTGCTATACAAAGGTACCTTCTGTTCATTCACATAACCAATGGCATCCGTTAAGTACCTCCTGCTCTACAGAATGTGTGCCACATTCCTCCAGTACTGTGTATTGCCCCCTTTCCAGCAAAAATCCATTTGCATCAAGTCTCTGGAAACAGTGTATTTAAAATTATAAAAATGCCCGTGGGTCTCACAGCTGAAATTCAGAGGAAAAAAAAGGAATCTTTGCTGAAAGTAACTGCTAGAGACTATAAAAAATTACTGTTCAAGTATTTAGGAAATTTAGATAATAGAAGCAGCACACTGTTTCCTGGGACAGAGAAGAGGCTGAGAGAGCTGGGGTTGTTTAGCTTGGAGAAAAGGAGGCTCAGGGGTGACCTTATCACTCTCTACAACTCCCTGAAAGGAGGCTGTAGCCAGGTGGGGGTCCGCCTCTTCTCCCAAGTAACAAGAGATGGGACAAGAGGAAAAGGCTTCAAGTTTTGCCAGGAAGTGTTTTTTTGCCAGGAAGAGTACCAGAAAACATCTCTTTATCAGAAATGGTTATCAAGCATTGTAACAGGCTACTCAGGACATGACTGAGTCACTATCGTTGTGGTGTGCAAAGAGCTGTGTAGATGTGGTACACTGAGACATTACTCACTGGTGGACTTGGCAGTTCATGGTTGGATTCTATGATCTTAAGGATCTTTACCAACCCAAATGATTGTATGACTGAAGTTTAAACAGAATCTGCAAAGACTAAAACTGATATAAACAGGATTCACAAAGTTCTCTCGCTGACAGCAGCAGCCACAGCACCAAACTGTGGAACTGCAATGAAGGGAGAGCAAAACCTCGCAAGTTTTAAATGCCTTTGAAGCCCAGCATAAATTTTATATTCTTGACTGCATTCCAGAAATATCCAGTTAGGAGACTCTGTCCACCAACAGAAATTATTTACCTTTCAAACGACCTGATGGCTGTTAAGAAACATGATACTGAAATTCAGGGACAAACACAACACTTCAATATGGTCAACAAACAAAATGAGGTGATGAAAGTAAATTCCAGAGTCAAGAAAGAAACAGGATACACACACTAGAAGATTTTTGCCAAGAAAACCAAAATGATAATAATCTGATTACATGACTCCTATTAATCTACTCTCTTTTGGAAAGAAGTGTCATAAGTTGATTCCTTATTAAGATATAGGAACATTCTGACAGTCTCCATAATCACTGAATTTTAAGTCATACAAGAAACAAAAGTTCATTTGGACCTGAAAGGTGACACATCAAATACCCTGACAAACTAGAACTGGAGATGCTACATTATAGCATGTATATGAGAACATTTCTTGTCACTCCCAAAATGGCATAACAGACAATTTACACTTTCTACACCAAAGCACATACTTTTCCTGTACTATTACAAACAACATGGTTCTGTAAGAGCTGCAACTATTTCCTAGGTGTCAGCAACCAAGACTACCACTCAAAGGCAATGCATAATCATAACCAAAATCTGCAACAGATTTAAGAATTTAAAGAAATTAAGAAATTTTACTTTTATATCAAATCATCACAAAGAATACTGCATTGATTGGAATATTATTTTCAAACTTGATTAACTAAAATCTTCTGGTTTATAATTTACCTGAATCTGCTGCAGAAAGAGCCATGGAAACGCAAAGGCCATGTTGCAGAATTTAAGTCCAGTTTACCGATGAGAACATTTGTGAGGAACCTTGAACTTGAACATAATCCCAAAAAATTGAGAAACCAACTGGAAACCTGTGAAATACCTCTTTCCCCTTCTCCTTGTAAGCATTTTTGAATTAAAATTCCTTAAACACAAAGAGCCACGTTCTGCTATGTAACTTTCATAGTGCGTGGAGTTGAGACACTGAAACAAAGCCAATATTGATCAAAATTCATCACGAAAAAGAGCTTATAGGGCAGCATCCTTGAAACAAGAGAACAGCACATAACTGAAAAAGAAATCTTTGCCATCCTATTTCACCCCACTGCCAATCAACAGTACCAGGGTACCTTGCTTTTAAGAATTAACTGTACCATCTTTGTATTTGGTACACAATCAGACAATTGTGAGGTTAAAGCAGCTTCTTTATAGACTTCTTTTAAGACTAAGACTGACTTAAACTTAACCATGATTTTCAGTATTACTCAGACAGCTCTCAATTTTTTCCTAACTTGCTTGTGGTTAATAAACTTAGACGGTTTTACTGCCCCTGGCAGAGAGATGATCATCACAGGGAAACTACCACTAATATTTTGTACTTTGAAATTGAACTGAGTAGTTCCAGCAACATTTATGACGTCAAAGCATACGAAACGAGGACCTCAAGCAGCTAAATGAAAACCAATAACAGCCTAAGAAAGTGTTAAAAGACAATCAATTCGATCAGAATTCTAGGTCACAGAGGTGACAGTTGTTCAGAATTACTTTTCACTTTCTTAAGCACATAGGAAAATCTAACTGTAGTTAACAATGACCATTAAATTATATAATGTCAGACCACAATAGGCAGAATTGTCAATACAGATTATGACTATAAAATATTAAACCATTGTTCAGATGTCATGACCATATGGAAAGCCTATTTGCTTGCATCAGCAACCTGAGTTCTGGCTTTTCCATGAAAATATACATGCTACCCTCCCAACAACTTTAACATTCATTCTCCTACAGCCATACTTCTGCTGGAAAAGATGTGAAGTTTACTGGGGTAAAAAAAGTGACAACTATGCTTTATTTCACCTAGAAATTTGTTGCTTTGTTTTACCTCAGAAATCTGTTGCATCTAATGCACAATAGATGGATCAGTAAGTATTTCTAGACAAATCTCTATCAATTTTCCATCTCTTTACCATCTGAGAATAATGATGAAACCTCAATATTCTCAGTCCTTTGAACACCTAAATTTCACTAATATCCACACGAGAGCTGTGTGGGTGTTCCCTATGTTAAAATATCATTAACCTCCCTGTTAACAGCCAGCTTGGCTTAATATAGTACCACATGTGCTCAGTATGACACTGACCCTTATGACACAGCATTAACTTGATAAACTGACTGGTGTGAAAGCAGAGATCATGTGATCTGCCAACACCATAAGACTTAATGGTTACCTGGTTTTTCTCCTGCTTCCCTTTAATCTCACTTGTCATATAAAATCTTCATTAATTACAACTTGTTTCCTGTTTCCAATCTCAGGTTTATAAGTGCAGTCTGTCTAGATTTCTCTCTTTACTAACATAGTTGAGTAACAAAGGGAAAGGCCAGTGACGTGGGCAATAGAAAATGCCCTTAAGCTTGTGATTGTTGACAAAAAGAGAGCATGGGTTATCTAACTTCCTGTTTTTTCTCCAACATTATGGCAGCCAATCTCCACTTTTGCATTACCGTTATATCACATGTATGACTGAAACCCTGTTTGTGCTGGAGGCTCTGTGTAAATTGGCTTCTCTTTTTTACTTTTAAATCTTGAATAACCTCTGGAAATGTTGCTAGCACATGCTTTCAAGTGGTGTGGGAATTCTTAACCAATAAGCTTTGGATATCTCATTACGGTACACTTTTATCCATTTGCAGTTAACAGGGTGGGTGGGGGGTAGGTAGGTGGGCAGGGGCATGTGGGGGTGTGTGTGCACACACACCAAGAAAGACAGGGAGCACCTGTGTTCATTGTTTCTACCACTCTCACAGGCATATGGTTTTTGATTTAAACTGCATTCTGCAGCAATGTCTCTCATCACTGATGAGAGGTGTAACCCAGAGAAAGACTAGGTAGTGAAGGTTCCCAAGACTAACACAGCTTGCTACACTGCAACAGCTACTACAAACACTAATAAAACTGTACTTCAAACTGATGCTGTCTAAATGCCAAAATGAAAAGTTCAGAAGAAAATCAAGCTGAACAATGTGTTTCCTTTCCTTCCTAAGCTTTCCACACTGAATGAAAAAAGATAGGAGGGAAAGGGGGGCTTTTATGCCATCCCTCAAAGAGTCAACAGTTTATTCTGTAATTGCCCAAAACTGATGCACATGAATAAATCAGTGATTTCCTTGATTAGGGAATTTTATCCCTGAAAAATTTTGGCAACCAAATTATTTTCTAAGCTGCTTTTCACTTTCAGTATAGGTTTTATATTCCAGATGTCATCTTCTTCAGTCATGAAATACAATTTAAATCTGGACTACATATAAGTGTTCATTGTACATGAGGAAGGAGTTAATGGCTTTGCTTATTTTTGTAAACCAGGATAAAATTGCAAACGCAGCAGTGAAAAGTCTTTTTGTTGCCCAAGGGAAAGTACAAACTACTATGTACATTGATGTATGCTATGAGCGTGAAATTTTAACCCTGAAGAAATAATATTTCTTTATTAAATACAGTAGAGTAGACAAAGATATGGTTAACTCTAAGAACTGTAATGCTTGCTGAATAGTTTCTATTTTCCAAGCTCCCCAAGTTTTAGCATTTCCCTTTTTCTCTCCTGTGCATTGCTCAATTTCTCAAGTCTGGCAACCTGCCCTGTAACCAAGAATTTAAAAACATCCCTGCGAGTTTTTTTTTCAAATGGTATTGCAACAGCAAAAACATTGCAGTTATCAGAAAGCAAAATGCTAAAAAAACCAAACTAACCAAACCTGTGCATCTCTCTCCCGCCTTCTCCCAGAAAAAATCTCAGCCTTATGTTCTTGCTTCTTCTCCAAAGAGGACAACACACAATTCAAAATTAACAACCACACCACTCATTACCTTCTCCCTTGTTCTCAGGTAACAAGTGACAGGACAAGAAGAAACTGTCTCAAGTGGCATCAGATAAGTTTTAGGTTAAATGTTAGGTAAAAGATTTTCATGGAAAGTATTGTAGAGCATTGGAACACACTGCCTAGCAAAATAATAGAGTCATTGCCCATGGAAGTGTTAAAAAATGTGCAGATATGGCACTTGGTGACATAATGGGTTGCGGTGAACACAGTGGTCGTGCTAGGTTGATAGCTGGACTCAACCTTAAAGGTGTTTCCCAAACTTAACAACTCTATGATTCTATAATTTTCTGAGTACTTCCATGAACAGTGGTTAGGCGGGCTGTACAAGACCTACACTAATCTCTACCAGCCCCCACTGTTTCACAAAACTTCCTACACATTACATTTATATTGTCTTTCTGTATTTCCCCTACTAGACCTGCTAACCTTTACGCGGTTCATGATACCAGGAGTTGGTACAAGTGATGACTGTTACACCAGATGGTTCTGATGGCATCAAAGAGTGACCATGTTTAGCAACAAGAAAATAATGTAGCTCATTACCACAAGACATGAGATAATTCAATTATCATTTCTCATGGCACTTCTTAAAATACAAAGGGAAAGATATATTCTAGAGTCATGCAAATATTATGCCCACATCTTAAATCCAGTAATGAATATATTTCTAAAAGGAGATTGTAGTGAGGTGGGGGTTAGTCTCTTCTCCCAGTAAGCAAGTGACAGGACAAGAGGAAATGGCCCATGAGGAGTTAAAATTGGGTATTATGAAAAATTTTTTCACCAAAGGCATTGTCAAGCATTGGAAAAGGCTGCCCAGGGAAGTAGCTGAGTTACTATCCCTGAAGGCATTTAAAAGAAGTATAAATGTGGAGATTAGCACATGGTTTAGTGTGGACCTGGTAGAGTTAACTTGATCTTAAGTCTTTTCCAAGCTGAACAATTCTATTCATAGAAATGCACAGATTGAAGTGTTTCTACAAGCCAGACTTTAAATGAAGGACTAGATGATAGACATTTGGAAAACTAGACTACTAATAATGTTTACTCACATAAAGAACAGTTGGCAAGGTATAAGATCACTTACAGATTAAAAACAAGAGTTAAAGTATTACACATGTGCCTTTTAGAATCTTCATGAAAAGGGAAGTGGTCTATAAAAATGTATACAAAAAGCTGAATTATACGTACTTCTTAAACAAAACACAACAAAAAAATCAGTCTTTAGTTGTTCTTCACATGGACACTTGAAAAACAAAATGGAATGACATCAGCAAGAAACTGAAATTTGACCTGATGTTTTGCCAACCTAAGTCACATAAGGAAGTTACTAGATTGCTCAGCTTTTTTTTTTTTTCACATCTGCTAATAAGGTGTTTCTTTTTTACATCTGCCAAATTAGTGCAAGACATAAAAATAAAATATTTATTCCTCAAACTCCATAAGATAGGTATAGAAGCTGCTGCTCCACATTCAATCAGCTGAAATGCTAATATAACCAACAGTTCTCAGTTTGTTATCCTCCACATTTAACAACCAAGATTTCAAAATTCCTTAGGGGAAAAACCCAAAAAATATTTTACAGAAAAGTAAGATCTTGTACCCAGCTGTTCGCTTGCAATTCCATACAATTCTTTCAGAAGTTAATATAAATTAAGTGCTCTACATTCAACAGATGCCAAAGGAGTCCTAAATGTTTTTTAGCGATGATGTCTCTTATTCAGCAGTCACTCAATATATCCTCATCAATGTACCCTCACTTTTTGCTGGCAGCCCTAGTAGACAAAACACTCTAAAACATTCCAGACTTCACAGCGCTGGTCAGACAGCAGAAACTATGCTGATACATGTTTCCTGGCCAAGTGAAAACATAAACAGCAGTGGTGTGCTCCATCTTTGTTTCAGGCAGCATTCTGTCTCTGAGTGTCCCTGCAATTCAGAAACTGATGTAGAGAAGCCTGTAAGTACTAGAGCATTTAACAGTTTTAGTCCTTCCCCAAATGCTCAGAATGAGTTTTGGTGGCTGGAACAAAATGGTTTTACAGGAAACAAGAACTAACAGTAACTTATTAACTATTTTTCTTCCCCCAAATTAGTCAGGCTGAAAATGGAAATTTAAAAAAGCACATAGATCATTCGCTGAAGAAAACTACTCAAAAACTACACTAACATCTGCATGTGAGACTGTGTTCTTCACATTCTAAAGCAAAATATTCCTCATTCATAGTTCTTGTAAATTCTGTTTCCTTCAGGTTTGCAGAGAAGTGCTAGAATGCCAAGTGTTTACAACAACCCAGCAAACAGACTGTGATTAAAAATCATGCTGAGTAGAAACACAGAAAAAACCTGACTTCCTCCCTTAAAACTCAGTAGCTCTGCAGAGTTGACAAAGTAAAAGGAAGCAACATGTTTCCATTTTTCTTTAAATATATTGCTTATGTTCCTATTTTTATGCAGTTGTTTCTCAAAAAAGCTGCTTTTTTAAAAGCTGCTTTCACACTGTACATTAAAAAAAAAATCTCTCATTCAATATTTGAAAAACAAGAGGTAATTAATGCATAACTATATTTACTTGAATATTTTCCTTTTAAATCATTAAAACCTGTTCACAAATTCAAAATGTCTTTGCTAAAACTGTGCAGGACAATACAACATTAAAAAAAGTAAGTGTAATTAAAATGGTACAAAATTCAAAATGCTGTCTATAAAGCAAGATCCTAATCCAGAAATGTGAGAATATTTAGACACAATATTGTATTAAGTACTGAAATACAGACTCACAGACACGCAAAGTAAGTCAAATACCTTTAGCCTCCAATTATCTCCCACTTCTGTTTTGATTCTGTTCAGCCAATTTTCATCAAAATAAGCTGGATCTCTGAAAAATAAAAAGTGCATTTATTAAAAACACAATTACAGAAATTTTGAGTACACATTCATCATTAAGCTCCTATCTCAGGTTTGAGTTAATTTAAATGAGTACCTCTTGCATCTGACACATGGCCTGAATAGAGTAGTTCAGAAACCTGTTACTACTCATTTTTCTAAGAACTTTCACCCTATTGACAGCACATCTGTGTGCCATGAGGAGCTTATGCTTTTGAGGAAGCATCTTTGTATTTTGAATGCATTTTGCCAGTTTTCCCTCCATAAGTCCTACCTCTTAACTTCTCCTCTGGTGTTGCAGCAATATTTACTTGCATTTCTTAAAAATATTAAAAATTAATACTTTTCCACACATTATGGATCCCTACCGTTGCACACTGCTTACAACTATTCAGCTGCTAAAATAAAAGCCTGAAACTGAACAATACACATGCTGTCTTGATAGAGTGAGAAGAGCTAGGAAGCATCACTGAAGTTTTTATGCCCAAGAACACACTTCACTATTTGATCTACCAAACACTATCAGTTTTTTAAATCCTCTTTTCACAGTAACCCTACACAAATCTTTTTGTGAACACCCTTCCTTAGAAGCTTTTCTATTCTCTGCACTTTTGACAAGGCAATCAAGAAAAAGAACAGAGAACTATTTCTATGCGTAACTTCTTCCTATTGATTTTTCTATAGGCATCTTCCACAAGCTGCTCCTTCAAGACACCTCCTGAGACTCTCTCTCCTGCTACCAAACTCAAAGATCATCTATAAAAGGCTAACATTTTCTACTGCTCAATTCAAATTTTCCCTTTATCATAGGGAATTTTGAAAATGCTATGATCAGAATTAAGGAGAAATAATGTACTATATATAACTGGTTTTAAAGGAGCAGGAAAACACAAGGAAAGGTTTCTATTTCATCCAACATATGAAGTCAATACAGCCAGAATGAAAAAACTACCTTTCTATCGTTAGCAAAATGCTCTTAAGAGTTTGTGTTACAGTTTCAGGTGAAGTACTCTATTTTCTGGACTGCTGCATTTGCCACTGATTACTTATTAGATTTACTGCTGCACCTTCTACATATAGAAGTGTCCCAGACTGATTTCTTTTTTCAAGGGCAAGGCGCCATGAGATCTTTTGGCAAAATTTCAAGAGAACTCTGAATATGCCTGGAGAGTCAAATAACATCCATATCATATATACTGTAAACCAGCAACTACATCAGAACTTTTATTAGAGCACAAACTTTGCAGCCACACTTTGCATCTGATGCACAGTACATGCTGTGTTTCATCTTCTCCACAGCGTCTTCACAATGCAATAAAGTCTGCAAGCTGTACTGCAACTACAATACACAGCAATGGAGGAAGATCATAAATAGCAATGTTTCTCTACTGACACATTTTCATTGCTATTTTTTCACACTTTGTTACAGACTCTGGTGAAGATTACAGCATATTTCGTTTCCTTGTCATTGCACCTGCAAACATATATCTGGAAGAACAGCTTTAATTACTAGTTAAGTTGATGACTCCAAATTACTTCCATTCAAAAACGGTACAGTTCTAGCATAGATGACAGAAGCTTAAATTACAAAATAGAAAAGTAATGTCTTATCCAGACTATCACTGGTTTTGAAATATATATTTTCAAACAGCTTTCAAATGGCCTCTCCGCCACAAGAAGACAGGTAAACTTAAGAATGACATTGATTCAAGTACATGTAAGATCTCTGACACATAAAAAAAGTTTACATTCAGCTTTTACATGAAACAAATAGCTCTCCTTGCAAAAAGCCTTAATTAAAAAGCCTTCATTTGCCTAATTTCCACTCAATCACAACAAAATCATCTGGACACTAATGAAAAGAATGACAGTTCAAATCCATTTTAGGTGTGGGGTTCAAAAAATACCCTAATGACTGTCAAATGGGTCTTCTGAGAATTGCTGATACACAAATAAGCTAGCTTAACAAGAGACTCACAATTATAAAGTATTTATGCAGCTGAGAGATTAAGCAGGTATGACCTGTGCTTCCTCATAAAAAAAAACCAACAGGGCTTCCTTAAGGAATCTTATAATTTTAAGGGTTGCACTTGGCCACTAACATCTTTAGCTGTTTCAAGGCTCTAGCGCCATAAATATATCAATCCTTGACATACCATTTCCATGGTTCTAGGAAACAACATGAGCAGGTATAAACAACATCCCGTAAGCAAAATTATATTTG
The DNA here is from genome assembly GCF_028551555.1 of Melozone crissalis. Lineage (NCBI taxonomy): Eukaryota > Metazoa > Chordata > Aves > Passeriformes > Passerellidae > Melozone > Melozone crissalis. The sequence continues at coordinate 29,469,040 of NW_026535783.1, read as the reverse complement.
GACAGACTGGGTAGCAGATATTGCAGATCCAGTTTTCAACAATAACAGCACCAGTAAGTGAGTCAGCTGAGGAATGCTAACAAGACTTCAGAGTTAGGTCCATCTTACTTCACTCTGAAAGCCTGAAATTCAGCAGAAAGCAAGCAGCTTTTCTCAGCTACTACTGTAATAAAAGGAACACAGGGACCAGGAATTGTCTTTTACAATTCTGATGAAAGTCATAGGCTACCTAAACCCTGATATACATCACCAGACATACTTAAGGAAGGTCCCTGAGAAATACATCTAAACTCAGTGTGGTAGTCCTCTTCCACAGATCCATTTGCTTTTTCATTTGTATCTATACAAACCTCATGGAAGCATCCAAGGGTCCAGAAGCTGATAAACAATCCAGTTAAAATCAGTATCATGTAACAATGGTCAAAGTAGCACCAACAGTTTTTTAGAGAAGCTTCATACAGGTTACACAATAATTCATAACACACTGCAAAAACACTTTGCCAGGAACACAATAAGCAGAAAAGCAAAAGGTTGGGTATCAACACCAATCAAATCTAGAATGATCATCCTTTCCTCAACCTCATCACCATTATAATTTTCTTTCTCTTCAAAAGTCTCATTGAAGTTCATTACTAGTAACAACCGCAATGCTCTCTCTATATAACAAACTATTGGAAATCAAACCTGAAATAACTTTTCCACAGTTACTTCTAAACATACTTTTAAAAAGGAGTTTCCAGATGTTAGATCACTCACAGCCCTTGCTGCAAAAAAGTCTCCTTTTGCTATATTTCTGGGAACCATAATTCAATCAATTTCAGGTCATCTTAGGCCATTTCATTTGGAAGCAACAGCATTCTTCTTACAGTGTTTGAAAAACCACCACCTAAGCAAATACAAAAATGTGTGGCTGAGAAGTGAGCAGCTATACTATTAGAAAATTAACTGGAGCATCTTCATTGCCATGAGACGACTCATACATGAACTAAGTATTTTGAATTCACTAAGTTCCTGAGCCTAGACCCAAACTGGCTAACTTTGAGGATTAGAAAGGTATTTGTGTATCAGTTGATTACTGTCTACTACCTCAGTAGTACTGCAAATAACTGGGACTTTTCTTCAGCGCAGAAGATACTTATGCTGTTGCTAATGCTCTATCACTTCATGTGATGTTTTCAGCAGTGCTCATTTATACCATCTCCATCTTATTTTGTATGCAAATTTTCCTTTATTTAAGCAATTATCTCTCTCCATCACAGATGCCAAGAGACAGAAATACTCTTCTAAAGAAAACCAACCCACAGAGCATGTAGTATAACTCATGATTATTACTCATTATAACAGTGGTACAGTAAGCTGCATCAAAAAATGTGTTTACAAAAAATTTCCCTCCCTCAGTGATATACAAAAGCATGGTTTTTGCGTTTTGCATGTGTCAAAATGCATACATTGTGTTGCAATGTATAATAGAACAAATGAATAATTCACTGAGAGGGGCACGATGCAGAGATGACAGAAGAAAATATATACAAATTCTTACATTTACCAAGGCCAGTATGACAGAGGAAAAAAGAATCAAAACAAGACGGACACCTGGCACTAAACAGTCTCCAGAGTGGGATGAAAGGAAAATTTTAAAACAGGAAATCCTGCTACCATAGGGATATCAGTGGACAGTGAAAACATAAGTAAAATCATTGCAAGCTACACAAAAAAAAAAGGATGTGATTCAGAAGCAAGCTATGGCACTCGTACCAGCATAAGCTACAACTTTAGGCCAACAGTCTACTCATTAAAAAATCAAACATTTTATTTTGCTTCCACTCTTTACTCCTGCAGTAAAACATTCTTTAAAATAATCATCAACACTGAAAGTGTACAGGCATTTCTTCTTACTGTACTTCACATCAATGCTAGTCAGAGGGATTACCACATCTAAATAGAAACAATGAATCTTACAGAATAATACACTAAAGTTAAACTAAAACTAAATTCCTCCAAGATAATACAGTTAGCACTAGAGAATTACATTAAATGGTATTTTAAGCTGAAATTCAAAGATAAAGTTTTAATGATATAAAGGAAGAAAATGTCCTCAGGAATTTGACACCTGTTTTTTAACAGCTGAGACTGCAAGCAAAATTTTCATGCCTGGTTACATAGAACATATTTCTGGTATTTGCTGTCACACACTACATCAATAGCAAAAACCTTCTGAAGGTGTCAGTAATTTCCTCTGTAACCTTTTCTTCTCACAGCTTATTCCAGCAGTTTTGTTAAAGAAAATTCTGCTGCATTTGTTTTGATGACTGGCACTTACCTACAAATGGGCTGCTACTGTGAGTGTAAAAAATATTGAGCATGATGTACGAAAAATTAAGAACCATAGAAGAAACTGTCAGCCCCCTCCACTTGGTACAAGGCACAGCTGGCTTTTGTCAGCTGATGAGCAAGCAATGTTCTTCCTCTGCTCTTTCCTCTTTTCTTTCTTTTTCTGACTAAATCCTACAGTTCTGTTTTATGCAAATTTTATGTCTAAAACAACTAACTCACTGAGCCAGGGATCTCTCAAAAACTGCTCCTCATCATGACCTACTATCTCCCACCCTCATAAGTACCAGTGGACTTTTCCTAAGAAGGCAGATGTAAGGAAAAAAAATAGAAATAATAGAATTCACTATTAAACATTTAATTTTTGGAAGAAATGCTATCCTCACTCCCCTGTCTGGAAATATATCCAGAACATTAGTCCACTCCAACACCTTTAAATTTTCATCAATGCTCTTCTTTACTGGATATATTAATTTGCTCTTTAATATTTTAAAACATTAATTAATTTACTATAGTAAAATCCTGATTCACAAAGTTGCCAGAACTTTCCCCTCCCTACCTTTACCTAATCAGGTAAAAGTTCAAAGAACACACACTTAAAAGAGCCTTTAACAGGAAGCACCTAGACTAAGAAACACCTGTTTTTCTTCCTTCCTTGGAAAATTACAAAAACAGTGGTTTATCCTTCTCAATAGAATAAGAGTAATGGCATTTAAGTTGTGTCTGCAGTCAAAACAACACATTTTTCTTCTGAAGATTAACTTTTGGAGAGATTTTCATGTCAAATGCAACTATTCAGGTTTTCACTGCAAATGATATGTTTGCAGTGACCTGATGCTTTCAGGCTTGCTCCTTGCTATTTAGCATCACTGCAAGACTTTTCCAAGTAACCTTAAGCATACAGCTGTCTTTCTGCAAAAATTGTATTCTATATTATTATCTTTCTTGGGGCAGAGGGGGAACCCGTGTTGCTAATATAAAAAGAAAAAGGCAAAAAAGCCTGCTCTAGGCTTGCTTCGCATTGGTGAACATGCCCTAACTCGCAGTGAAGTAGTCTTCCTGTTGTCTTTGTTCAAAGGACCAACAGTGTTGAATTTGGTTTTATTTTCAAGAAAGAACATTTAAAATGGCTTTGCCAACATGCTCCTGATCAGTTTTCTAGTCCGCTACACAAACGCTGATCCTTATATTTGACCTATATTCCACTATCATGCCCAGGGAAAGAGAAAATATTTGGCTATTCTACAATCCCTGGTTTCTACTTCAAAAATCCATTAGACTAATCTTCTGTTACACCTCTTATCTTATACTACTTACCTTCTGTTTATTCTATTTAAAAAAAAAAACCAACAAAAAAGCAGTATTTTCTCTCAAAGATTGTTCATGTTATCGTTCCTGTTGTACAATCCAAGATCAGATTGCTGCTGCTCAACAGGAATGCAGTCAAGATTTAGCAATACTGTTGCTAAATTTCAGGATGAGAATATGTCTGTTCATTACATAAGTATGCAAAATGTTAAATCCAAAGCATAACTACCATAAAGTAAGATAATTAAACACTAATTTTGGCATGTTCAAATTACTATATAGGACATAAAGAAAGAATTATAAATTGTCTAGGAGATCTTTACATATTTTAAAATCACGCTACAGAAATGCAATATTTGTACTATATATTTATTTTTAAAGTTCAGTTAATCAGCTGAAAACAGTATCTCAGAACCACATGCTAAAAAGTCTTGCTTTGAAATATTTGACTACATTGAGATTTCCCTTTTCCCCTTTTTTGTTCTTCCTGTGACCTGGCAGTTCCTTCTATCACTAGGAGGAAGGCTCCTGCTCCTGAGAATCTGTAACTAAAGAAGAGACTCAGTTCCCTCACAGCAGTTAGAGCCCTAGGAGCTCTGTCAAACAAATCAGCTGTGTTCAGTAAACCTGAGCCACACAGCAGCATAAGAGGGAAGTGCTAAACACTCAAACAGGATGGAGGACCCTCATCTTCTGACTGATATCAAGAAAGGCTGTTGTTTGCTCAGGGTTTGAATTCCGGGCATTGTTGAAAGAGTGCTGAAGCGTGTCCAGCCCTCACATTATTATTTCTTCAGCTCTTACACCTGGGCACGAGCTGTACAGGAAGGGAAACCTGCAAAGTACCAAATGTGATTATGCAGCTTTGGAAGGTATGGTCAAGGCTCAAGTGGTGTTCTCCCCTGTTGCAACAGTTAGTGAAGTAGAGGTTTGAGCAGCAGATAAACCCTGCAGGTCAACAACCAGCTGTGAGATAGTGTTGGCAATAAAGTTTTAGTTTTGATAACCATTAAACCCTTTTGAGAATAAGGACTGCTTGGAAGAGACGGGATCCACCAGGCTATGGTGGACAGATGCATCTTCATGAACAGGCTGGCCAAGGTGGTAAGAACAGTTTTATACAAAAAAAAAAAAAAAGTGCACATTAAGTTACAAAGTAGTGAACTCTGTTGAAGAATTAGGGGTGAGGAATGATATGAACAAAAGACACCTCATAGTCAACAAAACAGGTATGGGTAAAGTGAGATCACTCCAAGCATATGCACATAAATATAGAAAGGCCTAAAGAAGAACACTATGGGGAAAGCTTCATTCTTGGGAATCAGAAAGACTGGATGTGGTGGTGCTCACAGGGGTCCCAGCAAGAGGGAGGAGATGAGGATCTGACTCCATATTTCAGAAGGCTTGATTAATTATTTTATGATACATATTATATTAAAACTACACTAAAAGAATAGAAGGAAGGATTTCATCAGAAGGCTAGCTAAGAAAGCAGAGAATGGAATGATAACAAAATCCTGTGTCTGACCAGAGTCCAATACAGCTGGACTGTGACTGGCCATTAATTAGAAACAACCACATGAGACCAATCAAAAATCCACCTGTTGCATCCCACAGCAGCAGATAATTATTGTTTACATTTTGTTCCTGAGGCCTCTTAGCTTCTCAGGAGAAAAATCCTAGCAAAGAGGTTTTTCAGAAAATATCGCTACAGAAAATCACGGCTACAGCTGGATGCATATGTGGAGTGCTTGTGCACTCATGCAGGCAGCATGGAGAACAAATAGGAAGAAACAGAGTTCTATATGTAGTTGCAAGGTCACAGACCCACTGGGATCATGAAGTCATGGTAGGATAGCTCACATGCCAAGGCTGCTGACATGAACATATACAGGCTCCTTAGGAAGAACAAGCTAAGAAGGCAGTGACAGAAAGATGCCCTTTCTGCAACAGACCAAAGGGAATGAATGAGCCCTGCCTTAGGACGGATTTGAGCCAGCTAAGAGATTACTAGTCAGAATGACTAAGCAGATCAACATGAGTGACACTGTTACAGATTCCTGCTATAGACTGCCTGATCAGGATGACATCCTCATAGAACTGATGAAGCATTACAGGGGTAACTGGATAGCAAGGTGGGCTGGAAAATGGCTGAAATGCTAGGCTCAAAGGTTTCAGAAGCATGAAATCCAGCTGGATTCACTAGCAGCATATCCAAGGGGTCAATAGTATGAAATGTCTCTAGCAGGGACCTAGATGAAGGGACAGAGAGCAATTTTCCATATAATATAAAAATGGAAGGCATGTTTGACACACCCGATAGTTGCATTGCCATTTAGGAAAAATTTGACAAGCTGGAAAAACAAGCTGAGAGTAACCTTACACATTTCAGAAAAGTTAAATGCAAACAAACCCTATTCACCAGTATATAGGGAGGGTAAGTGGTTGGAAAACAGCTTTGCAGACAAGAAACAAGGCAGAAACCAAGTGGAACACACTCCAGCAATGTGTCCTTGCAGCAGAGAAAGCAAACCAAAACCTGGGCTGCGTTGGGAAGATCGCTGCCGGCAGGCCAAGGGAGGTACTGCTCAGATCTGTTAAAACCGTATCTGAGCTGCTGCATCCAGGCCTCCCCAGTAAGAGAGACACTTGGACGTACAAGGAAGTTCAGCAAAGGGCAATTAAGATGATTAACAGACTGCAGTTTCTGTCAAGTGAGGTGAGACTGAGTGAGCTGTGTTTGTTTAGCCTCAAGAAGAAAAGGCTCACTAAGATCTTATCAATCCTGTGTATAAATAACCCAATGGCTTCTTCTTCTTTATAACCTCACATAATCTCAGTGGTGTCTGGTTAACAGACAAGGGGTAGTGGAAACAAACTGAAAAGTACTTCCAACTGCAAAAAACTAAACTGACAGTTCCATTCAGTTCATCATTGAAACTTTATTGCATTAAACTACTTCTAACACTACTGACTATAGTTTCAAACAACAATCAGGGTCAATTATCTTACCTTGCACTGATTTAAATTTTAAGTGTGAATCTGTATGTCTAGTTTTAATTCAGGTTACTTTCCAGTAAGTTCACACTTGAATGAACTCTTCTCTAAAACAATTGGGTTTTTTTTCATTTAAGATAGTTATCTGTAAACTACAGAGGAAAAAATCATTAGTCATGTTCCACTTTAAAGTACCATGTGAGCCACATCCTTAGGGAATATCAGCCAAGGTAAAACACATGTAAATACACAAAAATGTACAGATATAAAAAACCTCTGTATTTAATTCATTAAGCAAACAATTACTTACATTTTTTGAAGAACCTGGGCCATCACAACCCCACTCGTTAAATCTTCCACGGTCTGGCATGGTGCCTCAACATTAAATGTCTGGATCTATGTGAGAAAGGAAAAAGTTATCCTTATTTCCTTCAATGTAAAGGAATTTTCAAAGGTTTGAAAAAAAATACTATCAAATAGCAAAAATAATAAACTCCACATATTTAGCATACATGTTTGTTTTAAAAAGCTTTATATTTAATAGTCAAAGATACAAACATCTTGTTTTCTTATCCTTGTTTTCTCAATAAACTGCTACAAAAACCAGTATTACATTCTCCAAAAGGCAAACTTTCTACTGCATTTTCTACTTACCGAAAGTCATCAGTGCATTTAAGTACTTCCATATAATCTTGTACAATTCAAGCGCACCCTCTCAATCAACAAAATAAACTCAAGTTTTAAAAGGAACAGTGATCCCACAGAATGCTCAGCTCCCCACAATGACAAGATGAAATGTAGATTGATATACATATTCCAAACTCGATTAATCCCTACTATCAGATGGAAGGGAAGAACACAATATTGCTAAACCCTGATTGCTCTATACACTACTAGAATTCTGAATATTTCACGCTAATGTACTAACACCAGTAACATGCACCACAGTCCGCACAAAGCTCTTTTCTTCCCTGCTCTCTTGATGAGAAGAATCAGTCCACTTCAGGACAATCTTTTCAACTGGTTTAAGTTACTTGATAATTTACTTTAAAATAACATTATTTTTAAATGATGTGAATGAGTTTGCAACAATTTTTACGGTACTATTTGGAGGGTATCTGTCTAGTGCTCTCTGCTACTATCCTCCTCCTACAGGAAACTTGGGCTTATTTGTAGAAAGCAAATTTTTTCATATGCACAAGGGATAAAGCAGTCTACAAAAGCACTTGCAGTTTCAGAGTGCATAAATGTTACATACAATCAATCATTTTTTTTCTGAACATAATGTGCAACCATTCATGCTTTAGTGGCATTTGGAAGAGTAATAGTTGTTAGTCATTTCCCAATAAATACCCTTTATATGTGTGTATTACAATAAAAGACAATTCATGTTTCAGTGGGAAATTCTGGAGGTCTTCCTCTGAGAAGGCTCTCAGAAAATCAAGTGCACACCAGCCAGATTCTCCTTACACCTTTGGAAGAGTATATTATTATACCTTTGGTATAAGGACTCTAGGTCATGTAAGGTACAATTAGTAATGCAGACATTCTAGCAATGCCATTTAACATTAATTTGGAGTACAGGCACCTAGGTGAATTTTTCTTTTTTCCCCTGTATTCTGGAGAAAAAAACTAACACTCAAGTAGGAAAAAAAAGCCATTATATGAATGAAGAGTCAAAAATTGAGCTCTCAGAGCATGTTTCCTGGTCAACTGTGACCAGACAGTAATAATGAATGATGTCTCCATGTTCCAAAAGTACATTAATAAATTACTGAGTGGCATATAAGACAGACAAAAGTGACTTCTGCACTTCTGATTCAGATTTTCTTACAGCATGGTCTGAACTACCTGAAAAAACCCCACAGCTGCCTCTCCAGAAATCAAGAAGCCATCATAGGTTGTCAGGACACTAGATGAAAATCAGAGTGGGTGGGTGAGGAAAAAAACCCACGCATGAAAGCACAACATAACAGGATACAACACTGAATTACTATTTTGCCAGAAAACTGAATTTACCAGTTGTTTCTGATTTGTGGCAACAATGTTGAAGGAATACAGAGACAACTCTGAGTCCCCAATTCAGCAAAATATTAAACAATATATAATAGTTTAGAGCTACAACAATAAGATCTGCAAAAACATTGTGGATACTTATGCTTGAAGAAGTTTAAGATGCTAAAAAGATAAAATTATCAAGCACAGACAATGAAAACTTTTCTTCTAATTTTGTGTATTATACATTTAAATAATGAAAATTGAAATAATTTTGCTGCACAAGACTCAAATCAAAAAATCCCTTAAGAACTACTACTGTTACAGTTTTCCAGAAGTAGACAAGGTTAAATATTCTTTTCAAACAAGCAAAAGCAACATAATTAAGATTTACAGAGTGCAAACTAACCAGGGTGTTTTAGATTTATTTTGTAACTTGATATAATAAAAGGGTATGTAGATGATATCACTACACTGAAAGATGAGCAAGTCAAAGATAAGCAAGTCTATTTCCAAAACACAGAGGAAAAGGATGCACATTTTCTGTTATTTTGTGTATAATTTTATCATCATACTTCCCTAACACTTTACATAGAAAAAAGGTCTAAACTACCATTAAGGTTCAGTTAACCTGTCTAAACTCTTTCTTCCTCCCATAGACATACATGTAAAATTTCCATGGAGGAAAATAATGTTTCTCATAGTTAGACATCAAAGAAAAGAAAGAAACTAATGTGTCTTTTATCTGTATAAACATTTAAATTTCATAATAAGTGAAATTTAATTTTACATTTAGTTTACTTATTTTTTATATTTAGTTTTAGTTAAAAAAACTATAAATTTAGTTTTCAATTGTGCCAAATTTATACTGCAAAACATTTACACAAATCTTAAAAAATAAAGAACTATATACTTTTCATATCCTTCAGAGATATGAAAACTACAAATTTCCTTCAAAAAACTTTACACAAAATAGCTTTTCAAATTTACATCAAAGTTAAACTCCTATACCATTGCCATTTCTACAATATGCTAAACTTCAGTAAGGCAATATGTTCACTTTCCCTCTAGGGAAAGTAAGAATTCACTTTCCAGAAGGGAGAAAATTATAAGAATGTGGCAAATGATAAGAATGTGGCAAGACACAGAGTTCCAGCTATTGAGACAAGCAAATTGTGTGTGCGTGCCTCTAAACAGCTATTCAGTAACAGCTGTTAAAACAGTGCTCTTCCTGTGCATTGTGATGCGTCTCCTCCTGGAAGACTACTCTCCCTTCCTGCACCAGCTGCTCCTCTGCTCCTACCTCTTCAGTGCTCACAATGCAGTTCTCATCATTAGTTCCACAACACTGAAAAATAATTTCTGTTTGCTGTTATGATTACTGGGGCTTTTTCCCCATTTCCTGAACTGCTGTACAGAGCCTGTATGTCATGTCTGTGGGCACACATGAATCTCATGAAGATCAAGGCCAAGTGCTGCATCTGAGCTGGGGCAACCTCCCCTACCAACACAGGCTGGGGGAAGAACAGATTGAGAGCAGCCCTGCCAAGAAGGAGTTGGGGGTGCTGGTGGGTGAGGCTGAACATTAGTCAGAAATATGCATAGTCAGCAGGTTAAAGGTGATTTTTACCCTCTACTACTCTCTCATGAGACCCCATGACTCTTAGTACTACGGCGAGCTCTAGGGTCCTTCGTACAAGGAAGATACAGACAAGTTTGAGCAGGCCCTGAGCAGGACTTTCTTCCTATGATGAAAGGCTGGGAGAGTTGGGGTTGTTCAGCCTCGAGAAGAGAAGGCTTCAGTGAAACCTCACTGTGGCCTTTCAGTACTCTAAGGGAAGATGAGGGCAGACTTTTAAATCGGCCCTGTAGCAAACAGAAAAGCAGTAACTGTTTTAAATTGAAAAATCATAGATTCAGAGTAGATAAGGAAGAATTATTCTATGATGAGGGTGGTGAAACACTGGATCAGACAAGTGGTAGATGCCCTATCCCCAGTAAGGCTGGGCTAGGCTCTGTACAACCTGATCTAGTTGAAGACATTCCTGCTCAAAGCCGGGGGAAGGGGCAGGGTAAGGTTGGACTACATGACATTTAAAGGACCCTTACAACACAAACTATACTATGATCCTATCACATAAGACTCAGAGGAAAAGAAAGGGCTAAAGGGAAAAACCTCAGCCACTTGACTTAATCACTAGGTCTAAAAGGCCTTCATACTTTCCATCAACTATCCTGCAACGAGAGAAAAAGTATTAATTTTACTGAATATTAATCCAGATCTCTGATCCACATGGATACAAAGAGTCAAATTTTATAAAAACCTTAGAATAAGAATTAACAGGTTACTGTTACAATGCAAAGGACGTTATCACTGGGGACTAAATAATTGCTTCAGGAAGACAATATCTTAGAAAATTTGAGTTAAGAATTCCTGGTTACATATATGACTAGTTAGGATTTGTTAGCTACTAGGGATAGGATGCAAAAATGTATTTTATGAAAAATACTTTTGATATGAAGGTCAGTGAACTGGACAAACACTCAGTTGTCAAAGACATTAGGTGAAAACCAGGATAAAAACATAATGGGGAATCCAGCATCCCATGAAACTTAATGAGAAAAAGAAAAAAGTAAAAAACCAAACAAAGCAAACTAATTCTACCTCAAAGAAAAAAAACATTCTCAATGACCTTTTCCTTCTCAACATTAAGGGATAATGAAAGACTTGCTCTTTGCACAGTGATTATATACATGGCTTGGTTTCTATTAATGATGGAGTTACATAACAAACCTCTTAAATATTCTTTTGGAATAATACCTGAAATTCTTATTAGTGGTTCTTAGCAGATAAAACTCTGTGTGACTGGTTACCTTAAGCCCAAACACAACAAACAGCAACATCCAGTTTCCAATTTATCCAGGCAAAGCACTCCTCAGTCACGAGTGGGGGACAAACTGAGCATAAGTCCACAGATTCTGACCAACCTGCTTGTTTGTGTCAGGTTTTGCCACTCTCTTTCCCTCTCCTTACCATTATAAGTATTATTAACAATTATTATTATTGTTTTTATTAGCATATTTAGTACTATGTTATATTAATTATTGGAACTATTCTGTATTTATGTTATGTCTAGCCTATTATTATTGTTGTTGTTGTGTTGTTTTATTTCAATGATTAAATTTTTCTTATGTCAACCTGCAAGGTTTACCTTTTCTTTTCCATCCCTCTTCTTCCACTTCCGCAGGGGAATCAGTGGCAGAATGAGTAAATTGTATGATCCTTAATTCCCAACAAGGATTTAGCCATGGCACCACCAATTTAGAATTATTCATCCACTATTCCCCTATATCTGTGGAACTGACCATGCAAGCTTACAGCTGGTTGCTATGCAGAGCCATGAACAATGCCACGCTAGTACAGAAGAAACAAATCACAGAGACAAGACAGGGAGAAGTGGCTGCGAAAGGAGACACGAAAGGAACCAGCTTCACTAGTTGGATGCAATGAGCACATTGGCAGAGACGAATAAGGTGAGTTGGACAATTCTGTCCTTGCACATTAATCCTGTATCCTGTATTACCCACAAGATCTGCAAGAATCTCACTAAAACATTACTCAGCTTCATTGCCTGGAGGAAACCAGAATAATTCTCCGCACAGCAGTGAGATAATTGATACACACAGTTGTTTTTCCTCAGATGTAAAATTCTTGTATTAAGACAGTCTTTTCAAATTAGAAGCGGATTTTCATCCTAAAAGCATATCTTGTCCTTTTCGATAACTTGAGGGTTTCTTTGCCCATTTTTCTCCTCACAGTTCATAGCACTGCAATCTTCTGCCTGCATGGTCATGGCATAAGTTGTTTTTTCATGCTTTCCAAGGTAACAGCAGACTGCGTGAAACAAACAATGGGGAAACAGATTCTCTAACAAGCAGCAGCTTTATTCCAAGATATGAATTTGTGAATGTTTCCACTGATTTTCAGGTTGTCAGACTTTCATTACTACAATCTCAAAAGTTACTTGTGATCCAGCTGTAATGTTAGCTACTCAATTAGCCCAACAATGAAATGACAAGGTTTTAACATTACTGTTCAGGATGGGGATTCTTCTAGGGAAGAATTTGAATATTATTTTTTTATTAATTTGCCTCTCATTTTATGTATATTGTGTTTAAACCCAAATATCTGAATAGGCCAAAGCCATGAAATATCTCAACCAAAGTATTTATTCAAAATGATGCTTTTTCAGTTATTAAATATTTCATTTGCAGAAACACAGTGCAGAAAGCAGAAGACACAGCTTAACTAAAGCTTACTTACTAAAGGATTTAAGAGATAAGAGAGCCAGAGAGCCATGACAGCAAAAACCAGCTACTACCGCACTGTCTTGGCATTGCCACTAAATTGCTGCTAACTGATGTCTTCAAGTATGAGAAATTATTAAGATATTATTAAGATACACTGAACAGAGTCTCAAGTCTGAATGGTTTTTGGTTTAACCATTTCAGAAACATTAATGAAAACACAATCTAACCTACCCACTCCTGTGGTAAAAATTAATGTATTCCTGTTTTCAGGAATACATACTTTCAGTTGAAAGCCAGATGAGCCAACTGATGAAAAAGAATTCTAAACAGCATTTGTAATGAAGATAAAATGAAGATATATAATACATAAAAGAAGGCCTAAAACAGCAACATAAACCAACAGTTCTTTTCAAGCCTTCGTCTGTTTAATCACATTTTATTTAAAAGTAATATGTATCAGCAAATGCTTTCTCTTTTCAAAATAAAAGCCACTAATAAAGTGCAAAATTGCCAAACATTAAATCAATAGACCCACATTTATGGGATACATACATTCACACTGCACCAAGCACCAATGAATTTTAGAAAGCTTCAAAAGTGCCTTTAAGACTAGAAGCATCTTCTTTTCTTTTTTGGGGGAAAAAAACCAAAAAACAATCCAAAACACAAATGGTAGGCTTTCCAGGAACCAGTAGCTTCCTTTGCTAACCAATGTACAAATTTTTCCATCTCTACTGCCCAGAAGAGACAAAATAACACACTTATAATGATGTCATATTGAACACAGAAGTAGAATATCTTCTACCTTCAGCACTCTGACTCACAGAAGCCCAGATAGTAATCCAGCCCACAGAACTGGGACACCTGAAGTCTCACCAAAGGATAATGAAACTTTTCTGTAAAAGTATGTGTTCAATAAAAATAGCAGAACAGCGCTCAAAGAACGAAAGAGTGAAAATCTTTCTATTCTGAATTAAGATGGCTAAGCTAGTAAAATCTGAACAACATCAGGCAAATGTGCCCAAACAGATCCAGACTAAAGTAAGTACCAGGCAGCAAGATACAGCATTTTTGTAAGGGTACATGGCCAAGAAAAGTCAGTTTACTTCTTGGCTAGTGGCTAGCTAGAAAAACTGCAGAAATGTATACATATTTCTAACATTACTTAAACAAACAAAAACCAAACAAAACCAAACAAAACCCCACAAAAACTACAACACAACAAAACAAGAAAACAAACAAAAAAACATCAGAACAAATCAACCCCCCCCAAAAAAGAACAAAAAAAAAAAATAAACAAAGCCAAACCAACAAATAATAAAAAATAGATTACAGCCTTCCCCTTGCAAAATACAGAAGAACAACTATTTAAAGCCCATCGTTCCAAACTTTGCACCTATAATACAGATGAGAAACAGTCTCTATTGACAGATGAGAGAAATACCTCTCTTCCCTGAAAAGCACAGAAGATGAATCCAAGAACACTAAGTTCTACTGAAATACCATCTGCATAAACTTTCTGACCCGTGGGGAAACACAGGCTTTCACAGGATCACATGAGTAAGAAAGATTCAGCAGCTAAAAGATAGGATTAAGAAAAAGCTGGCACTAAATTTTCAGCAGGTTAAGAAATTTCTGACAAGAGGTCTAGGACTGGTAACAGATGTATCTGTAATCTGTAAAATTAGCATATCTTGCCCAGTTTAAGTCTTTTCCTTTTCTTTATTTATATTTCAACAAGCAATTACCTGAACTTCATGGAATTTTGTACAGAATAAGATTTTTCAGAGGCTGACCAAATTCCATAAAAAAAGGCAGTAGCTATCATGTAACAGGTAGCCATCTTCTGACATTGACCATAAAATTAAATCATTACCCCTGCCAGAGGGATCAAGCCATGCTGGACTTTTTTTCTAACCACAAATGGGGCAGTAGAATTCATAAAGTCAAAACCAAACATGCACACAAAAAACACACAAAAATAAATCAAGAAACAAAAAACCCACACATAAATTCTGTTGCAGTTAATCACACACTTATTTCTACTTATTCCTACACTGAAGTGAAACTATGGATACATTGCTGCCATAGCAAACAAGTTCACTCAAAGATTCATCTTACGTAATCCTGAAATGTAGAAAGGTCATAATTCATTTAATACTTAGCAACACTGCACTGAATAAATTACAGATGCTCATTTCCCTGACCTGTTGTCCCCAAAGCATAAACCATGCGGTTCAATACACATTTCTTGTTTAATATTTTAACTTAGCTGCCTTGAGAGACAGCTTAAATGGGAGGTCCACAAGGGATACAAAGCAATATTACACTTACAGCATGACACACTTTTGCAAAGAAATTTGCAGCTTAATGGCATGAAAGAGCCCTAGGAATCCCAGGGCTAAAGCACATTATCATCAGATTTACAATGCATCTTCTTGTGCAATACTTGCTCCACTACCTGTACCACTTCCTGTGTGCTCCCTTTGAAAAGATCCCATCCCTTTGTGGCCCCAGCTAGTCCACTGAAACACAACTCCAGCTTTGTATCCATTCAGAAGCTTCTGCCTGACACAGGCAGGAGCAGAGCACTGGCTGGACTCCCCCACCCTTAACCTTAGAGAGATTTTCCCTTCACTGAAACCCTTCTCCTTTCCATGCTGTCTCTTTGTTCTCTGCTCTGAATGAGCAGTACTAAGGAACTCACAGGGGTGAATGGTCTAAGTTAGGCATGGCAAATGCAGACAGAAAAACAACACAAGCATACTCTGCAGTGCAGGAAACCACTACCAGTGGTTAAAGAAAGAGTTAATCCTTCTCGCTTTCCTGTATGGCAGGACCTGCCAGGCTGTTGGCAAGAAATGCCACAAGGACACTACTACTCTCTTCCCCTCACTTTCAACCATGCATTCCTGCTGTAGCCTTGTGCTATTGTTGGTTGCCATGTGACAGATAACCTCGCTGTTGTTTTGGGGTTTTTTTTCTAATTAATCGCTAGGACTTGCAAATTAAATTGATTTTAAAACCCCAGACTTAGGTTCTGAAGCTGGGGCACTTAATAAGGTGAATTTAGGCAAACACCTTTCTAAACGACCACGCAAAAGAGGCAGCCAAAACGGGAGAGCAGAAAGTGCAATTGTGTAGCAGGGGAGAGAGGAGACACCCAAGGCTCAACTTGAATGTCTACACACTGTAGCAAAGATTTCTAGCGTCCATGAAGAGCAGAAGGACAGAAGATAATCTCAACGTTTACAAGCCCCAAAATATCACAATTAAGACAGAGAGTTGTGCAAAATTCACAGTTTAACTTAATCTCTTTAAAACATTCTGTATTTCAGAGAAGACAGAAACAGATTTCTCTCCACACCTCCCACTTTGAGATTAACAAGCTAACAGAAAACTTGTTTCCTTTACACTCTCTAAGGTTCATAGTTCCCAGCAGCAAAGTCTGTTTCTTTTCCACCAACATCTCACAACCCCTCACCAAAAGATGAGGGGGCAGAATTGGAAGCTGAAATTGAGCACATACTAAATCCCATGGAAATGTCTTTTTTCTTCAGAGAACTTACTGTAAATATATACTGTACAGAACAGCTCTTCAGGAAGGAGAAAACAGGAAAAAAAGCAGAATGTGGGACAAGGCCCCAAAGAATGAAAACCTAACAGTGTCAAAATGCATGCATGATGAATGATGCCAGCACCTCCAGATTCTTTGTTCAGTCAGACTGACTTAAAAATTGGGGGGACGATGGCAGGGAACATATACAAACCATATCCTATTACCTTTAATTATTATATTCCTATATAATCAGCCTTCCATCACTTGCTCTTCAATATAATCTTGAAGAGAAATTCCTGTTTCTGCCTGACTTCTCAGCAATATGTTAAAAAAAATCACTCATCTAATAATGGTGCTAGACATTCCAGCTCCTTCAAACATGATGAATGTTACACGCAGAATATTACAGTCATAGACAACTATCCCTTTAAAAGCTGAAGCAACAGATTCTTGACTATCTTAGTGAGAGGTCATAAAATATAAAAAAAGGTTGTTCAGCTTACTGGTCTTTCATATTAGTTGCAAGGGCTGCAAGGTTCCTCAAGCCATATTCCACAATTGCAGACAAGCTCAAGTGGTTTTGCCCTCTGAACAACAATACATTGTGTTCAAAAGAATAGTTTTCTTGATTCCCTGTCATCATCAGCACAATCAACCTCTCCTAAAATATTTTTTTTCAAGAGGTAAGACATGTTGATGCAATTATATTATCAGAAGTAAATGAAACTCTACAACTTTGTGGTCAGTGGCCAAGGAGTGGAAGAAGAAACAATTTAAACAGGGACAGCAAGTTGCCTACAATCTTGGCATCTACAAGAAAACAGAAAATTACTTAAAAGTGCAAATGCACAAGGATCAAGAACAGCATAATAGTGTAATCTAAAAAGAATATAACTGGATGGCGAGGAAATACAGCCTTCCCAGTAGATTCCCCTAGTAATTCCTCTTTGACTAGAGTGCCTATCAAGCATTTGCAAGCAGCCGTCCTGTGGACTCTGTTTCAGTAGTTGGTCACAGGTAGTTGGCCTCTATACTTCATACTACTACAGAAAAATCCTTACAGTTGGGGATAGGCCATGACACAGAAGACAGAGATACACTGTACTGAGGAAATTTTTCAGCCAAAAAGAGAGAAAGGTCAATATAAATAATCAAAGTGCTTAAAAGGTGGAGGATGCTGAAACGGGAGACTTGCAATGTTCAGAAAGTTCTCACTTATCACTAAAGTTTTAACAGAAACTCTGTTTGGCCTTGAGGGTTGGAAAAGAAAGAAAGCAGGCAAGATGCAGTTTGGTGGAGGCAGCACATACTAAAATAAGAGATATTTATCACAATGAAAGAAAGTTTATGACATCTCCACACCAACTTACTACTTACAACCACTTCACAGCAGCCTCTTTGTTTACATACCAATGCTAAGCAATCTTTTCAGTATCATATCTTAGTTCTACGCTAGAAAAGAAAACTTCTCAGGTTACACAGCAAAAGCCTGTAGCTATCACAATGATTTCATACACATTAAAGTGTAATTGGCACAGCCATGTTTGGCAGCTCTCCACATTTTATGAAATGCCTCAGCTATGTATCTAAGTTGAGAGTGCTCCTGACACTACACACACACAAAAACAACCCAAACCAAACACCAAAACCCAATGTGTTCATATATAAACCAGTCTTAACTTTAAACAGAAAAAGAAGTTGTCAATCTCTGTTAGATACATTGAAACAACTTTAGTATTATTGCAGTTTACCTCACAGCTGCATTTTTATAAACTATCTTGGCTGAACTGCATCTTGGACAACAATCCCATGGTGTGTGGGATAGTCTCAAAAGGGAGTTTTGTGGGAGATTTTTGGTAGAGCAACAATTCTACAATTATAGTAAGTTGCTAACACTGCCAAAGTGCAAATATCAGTTTTGAGAGGCCAGTACTTGGACTCCAGTCCTTCGTTCAGTTTTCCTCAAGTTGCCACTACTGTGGCTGTCTCAAAACAATATCACGGTCACCTGCTAAAGTGGTATTAAGTCAAAACTCACCCAGCTGTTTAAAATCCTGAACAAAAATTACTTAGGAAGCCATTTGATGGCATTGTCAGAGAGGTGAAAAATAAACAAGAAGTTAGCTAGAGCCAAAGCCTAACAACAAAAATGGATATTGGCAGAATATTAAAAAATAAACCAAAACATATTCAGAGGTAGGCAGCTTGCTCCAGCTTAAAGACAGCAGAAGAGAAATCACAGGTATGTAGGATAAAAAGCCTAAGTGATATTCTCCTTAATGAAAATCATTAGTTGGTAGAGGGAGGAACACTTTCTTCTCACCCTATATCCATCTGAGCAAACAGTCATTCTAGGCCAAACAGGTTCTCAGACTTGGAGAAATCCTTATCTATTCAAAACACAGACAAATCAGTTTAAGTACTTCTGTATGAATGTTAAGCAAGCAACCTGGGAGGCTAAACCAGTTCTAAACAGCCAGCTTCTCTGGCATAATGGGAAATGACTGGCCTTCCCAGATGCGCATACACTGTTATTAAGACAGCTCTACCCTCCTATCTAAATGAACGGTTTCCCAAGAATCATTAGGGGACTTGAGAGAAAGCCAAACAAAAAAAAGCATCTTCTTTATACACAGTCAGTTTCACTGAGGAACAAAAAACTTCACTGCCTCTTCTGCAAGTTTCATGTATGCTGGAATAAAGTCACCTTTCTTCATTTTTTTATTACTGAATCTGTTTCAAAGCCACATTCCCACATAAATGACAAAACTGTAAAATAACCTGTAACTTCATATATTCATCTCAGAATAAAGCTGATCCATTCAAATGCTGTTTAAGATGATTTATTTCTGCTAACCAAAAGAGATGCAGCTAGTCTCCTCATTAGCTCAATATCTGAGAAGTGTAAAGGCACGTGTGTGGACCATTTCTACAGACAGGACCAGGCTGCACGGGGTACGCACAGCTTCAGGACTGCAGATTATAAAGACTGGGCTTCTCACTCAACTTTTCTTTGCCAGTATGAACACGTATCAACTTACTCATATTGGGATTTTTATTCCCCACACCTGAAAGAGAAAGCATGGAAAGCCCAAAGCAAAATAAGGGGCCAACACTTGTTCATAACAAATATGGAAAAGCTGGCAGGAACGTGAAGGAAAGTGAAACTCAGTGACTTATTGCAGACCTACGTGAAGCACTTCTCCGAAAACCTCTTCCCCAAAATTGTCATCTTCTATACTTTCCAGGCCATGTGCTCACCTCTAACAATAAATTATTTCCCTTGCTCATCCTTTCTGACTTTCATTGAGAAATCTAACCTGTTATTCCCCAGGAACTTACTCATCACCATCAGAGCTTCAGTCAGCTCTGGCTTCTCATAGAAAAAAAATATCTGAAAATTTCTGTTTCTAGTTAACAATCAGTTGTATTGCAGAGTTTCATATTCTAGGTATTTACTTGGCAATTTTGAGTATAGAAGGGAAAAAATCCAAACCAGCCTCAAACCAAAATCCAGAGGTTTCAAACAACTGACCAATTATAACTCAGCTACTACAGAAAGTTAAGTTCCACGTCTGTGTTACGGTCATTGATCAGACTACAGGTAGCTGCAAAGCCAGGTTTAATGTCCACCATACTTTGGCTGCTCTTTGAGTGACAGCATAACCAAAAGACATTTATGGGAAAAACTACAAACATTAAAGTAGTATAAAGTAATTTTTATCATAAGATCATAGAACCATAAAAGGGTTTGGCCTGGAAAAGAACCTTGAAAATCATCTGGTTTCAATGTCCCTGCCATGAGCAGGGACACCTTCAGCTAGATCAGGTTACTCAGAGCCCCATCCAACCTGGCCTTGAACACCTCCAGGAATAAATATATCACCACTTAGGCTGATACTGTAAAATCCTCGGCCTCATCGGTGAATTCTGTCTCTCGAGACTTAACCTCTGCTTAAAAAACAGAGAAAAATAAACAGGCGGAAATGCAAGTTTCCGGTCAGAAAGGCGGCCTTGCGAGTCAGAGGGCGACAGGCAGGTACGGACAACAGAGTACTGACATACCGACGGCATAGGAGGGACGCGAGCCCCGGCCTGCAGCTCGCCAGCCCAGCCCGGGCGCACCTGGGGGCGCTCCCGCGCCGGCCCCCCGGGCCTTTGTTCCCCCGCTGCACGGGCAGCGTTGAGGCGGAGCACGGCCCTGCCCAGGCACCCCCGATGCGCCAAGATAAGACATAAACAAAGCAAGGCCGGACCGCCGGGGCTCCGGCGACCTGGCCTGGCCTGGCCCGGCCCGGCCCGGCCGGGGTGCGGGCCGCGGGGCCTCCATCACCGGAACGGAGCCGCGGCGCGGCGGGAGGCGCCCGGCGCCGCGGCCCTGAGCCGCAACCCAACTCGGTGCGGGCGGGCAGCGCGCACTCACCCAGGTGAGCAGGCTCTCGCCGAGCTCGGCGCGCTCCAGGCTCTCCACGTTGAACATGGCGGGACTGCGGGGCCGCGGCCGGGTCGGTACCGCCGGTCCCGCCCCGCCCCGTCCCGGGCCGGGCGGTGGCGCCGACACGTCACCGCGCCCTGACGGACCGGCCGCGCGCGCCTGCGCCCGGCGGCCGCGGGGCGGGGCGGGGGACGCGGCGCGACCCGGCGGCGTCGGGGGGACGGGGCGGGGCCGCGAGGCCGGCGGCGAGCGGCGGCTGAGGTACCGCGGGGCGCGGGCGGGGCCGCAGCGCACCAGGCTGGGCTGTCCGCCCCTCACAGCCGGCCAGGGGGCTCTGGGGAGGGTCCGGGAGACGCGAGTCCCTCCGTTGCGTGCCTGCCGAGGCACCTCGTACGCCGCCGGGCCCTCGGGTAGGAGGGGTGTGCAGTGCTTCCCCCGGCTCTGTGTGTGTGTGTCTGTGTGTCTGTGTGTCTGTGTGTACGTGCGCGTGTGTATGTGCGTGTGTTTGTGTGTGTGCGTGTGTTTGTGTTTGTGTGTGTGTCTTGGCGCAGAGGAGCTGCTCAGGAGGGTGTCCGGCGGGGCTGGCAGTGTGAGTTTGTGAGGATGGTGTACCACAGGCGTTATCCATGTTAGTGTGGAATGTGGCTTGACTTCTGGGTGGAGTGACCCCTACAAGGTTTTTCTCTCTTTTTGGAGTAGAAAAATGACCTTTCACCCGCAGACTTCCTTCTGTTTGTGACTGGAGCAGCCCCTACAAAGTTTTCCTCCTTTTGGAGTGGGAAATGACCCTGCACTCACAGACATATCATAGTCTTAGTATGTAGTGTGGCTTGGCTTGTGTATGGAGCAGCCTTGACGACGTTCTCCTCTGTTTCTGGACAAGACAACGACTTGTTAGCTTCTTTTCAACGAAGCTCTGCTGTAGTAAATTTAATGAACAGGCAACCTACCAGTATCGGAAGGGGGTCTGCAGGGAAGTCAGAGAGAGACTCTTTGTTAGGAACTGTAGTGACAAGGAGTAATGGGTTTAAACTTAAAGAAGGGAAATTTAGGCTAGGTAGCAGGAAGGAGTTTTTTACTGTCAGGGGTGTTGAGGTGCTGGAACAAGTTGTCCAAGGCGGTTGTGGATGCCCCACCCCTGGCACTGTTCAAAACCAGTTTGGATAAGACTTGAGCAACCTAGTCTAGTGAGAGGTGTCCCTGTCTGTGGCATCGGGATGTTGGGTCTGGATGATCTTTAAGGTTCTTTCCAATCTCTTAACATTCTACAATTCTATGACTTACTTGCTTAGTACTAGTAGCAAGTGGTGACTTGGAAGAAGGATGATTAGATATTGAAATGGGCTGCCCGTGGAGGTGGTGGAGTCAGCATCCCAATGGGTGTTCAAGGAAAGACTGGACATGACACTTGGTGTCATGGTGTGGTTAACAGGGAAGTGTTTAGTCTTAGATTGGACTTGATGATCTCAGTGGTTTTTCCAGCCTAGTTGGTTTTGTGTGATTCTTCAGGTGATTTAATTAATTTTTTATCTCAAAAACAAGGAGTCTGTCTGTGGCCAGGGTGCCCCTGCATCCTTGCCGTGCCCCAGCCAGAGGAACTCTCCATCATGCTGCAAATGGGTCACCTGAGGAGTTCAAGCAACTCTTTCTCTCTCACACAGTAGTGTGTTGGATTTTGGACTATTTGAAGTTTGCAATGAGAGTGTGTGGCATCATGATAAGCTCTGCAGTTCCCTATCAGTTAACAACGAGCCTGGCATGCAATGACATGGACGAGCAGGCACAAAGCTCTGATAACAGTGGAGGGCTGTATAAACAGGAAGGGTCACAGATGGGAAACTGCCACTGTTTTCCCTCTTTTCTCACATTTTTTCCATTTAATGAATTAGTAACATGGAGAAAAGCTAAATGCTCCCTTTATGTGAGCTTCTTTTGAACTGTAGAGTATTGTAGGAGCTATGAAAAGTTTCAAGTTTTCCCAGGAAAGTACTTTCTTACTGATCTCATTGTATAATCTGCTCTATAAGTTATAAACAAAATCTATCTTCATTTAAAGGTAACTTTCAGTTTCAGGATGAATTTTAGGTTTTAGAGAACTGCACAACTACCAACTTTCCATTCCAAGTTTTAATGTCTGCTTTAAGCAACATGTTTGGTACTTTTGACAGCTTTCACAGGTACATTGCATGGTTTAAGCTTTTCTATCATATCTTCCTCTGTGTCTCATTTCCCACTCTGCTTTGCCCCTTGCCACGAGGTGTAGCTTGTATTTTGTTGACGCAAACAAGTACTGTATTACTTTTTTGCCTTGCTGTCTGTTTTGGTTATGAGGTTGTGTATGGAGGTAGCGCTTTCTACAACAAGGAATCACTGGGCACCTTTCCTAAGAGAGATCTGAAGCCTCCTCATGCTTAGGTGAAGTACTACCATATTCCAGTAAACATTATTATAATGAAGTGACAATATTTTCTTTTTCTTCCTGCCTGACCAGGAAAGTCAGGTATCCAAGCTGAAGGCATACGCAGGCTCTTTGTCATGCTCCTATCTGCATATGAATTCAGTTCCACCCTCTGGTTTGTTCAGAACTCTGTACCTTTCAGTATGGTTTTGCCTTACAAAGTGGTGGAAAACTTTGTTAGGAATTGTTTTACACAAGTCATACATCGCCCAGACAGATATTCAGAATAGTAATGCTAAACAGGGCATTGCATGTCTTTTTGCTTCAAGTCATTCATGTGGTTTTGGACTCAGGAGAAAAATTATTTGAGATATTTTGTTTTCCTAGTAGAATGGTATATTAATTTTGGATTATTTTCCCTCACAGCCTTGCACCTGTTGTTTGCAGCTGCATTACTTTTAATTTGCAAAACATGATTCCATCAGCAAAAGTAGAATATCTACTTTCTTTTTTCTTCTTTTGGTTTTTTTTCTCTTTAGGAAAAAATGTGCCTCAGAGACTGCTGACCTCATACCCTGCAGAAACCTGCTTTATCAGGCAAGTGTCTCAGTTGGTCAGTTTGTAACATATACTCAACAAAATCATTGTTTGCCTATTGAAATTGCCCTCTCCCCTCTCTTAGCAAGACTGTTCGGACCTTTACCATTCTCTTTTGCAAAGGGTATGCATACACTTGAATGCAGTCAGCACAGTCCTGAAAGCAAAGGTGGTTCATGGTAAGCATGTAACTGAATATTTTACAGCTGAGTTTGGCTGTATTTCTTGTACCAGCTGAACTTATTTGTAAACCCAAAGTTGATGCAAACTCATAATAATGATGCATTAGCAGACTGCATGAAATTCTAATAGGATAATCTCAAGTCAGTTTTGACAGCCTTGTCACAGAATATATATCTCATCAATTTATATGTTGCTATATTATAGATTTTTTTTAATTTCCATTAGTAAATGTGCCCTTTGGATTTTCTCCCACTGATTTTTACAGTGTAGGGGGATACTTAGTACTAGAGATTGTTGTTGGAGCTTTATTCAAGTAAGACTGTGCTCACAAAAATGAAAGGCTAATAAATCCTGTTTCCTCAAGAAACACTTTTTCTGAGTATGCCATCAATCATTTCCATTATTTCTGTTCTATAAAGTTATATTTGTCTATACCGCTTCTTCAAAGCCTGACTTTAGTACACCAAGGAATGTGGATAAAATCTATCACCTCAGGATTTAGGCTAGTAAACTCAGAGAGTCTTCAACACTTCCACTGTTCATGATGTAGTTCATGCCTGCTGTTGTTAATTGTTTCTGAATGCTGTCTGAGCATATCTTTGGACTCTTAAAGACAGAATGCACAAATAACTGTAGGATTCAGTTCGCTGAGTCAAGTCCATTCCCAAAGTCCCATTGTCAATGACAGAGAGGGACCATGACCTGGTACTGCACTGGAGCAAGAAGTAATTAGATAGTTTCTGATGAGACAGGTCTCAATTTTTGCACTATATTTAAGAGTTTGTCTTTATTTTGGGAATTTTTGCCTGCTTTTCTCTTAAATAAAATGTGCTAAATTTGTCCCTATAGATATTTCAACATAAGCTAATATGTGTTCAGGGGGTAGATTACAGAATAAGCCTGCTCTATTTTAATATGCTTAAATTCTTAAAAGTTGGTTTCTATTGTCTGAAACAGGACAATCTTCTTAGAAACTTTTTTATAGAATGAAACCAATTTTTTGTTTGTTTATCTTACATAGAAGAAAATTTTGAGGAGTTAAAGTCTTTTTGTTCTTAAGAAAGTGTGACTTGTGGTGTTTGACTAGTTTTGGAGATGAATTAACTTATCCTGGAAAACACACAACCTCTACAAATTAAGCAGCTTTTTCAAAGGGTGGGAGCGATGCTTTTGCTAATAAAAGGCAACTGACAAAAGGAATTACAGGTTCTGGCTTGCACGCTGGCCCACCATCACTTTATAATTAACTTATAATTTTTTGAAGAACCGATGGTGGCTGTACTGCATCTAGAGAAAAACACTCAAAATAAAACTGAAATAAATGAAAATCCAAAACTCTGTTTTTCTTATCCAGTTCACTCCCAGCCCATCCCATAAAGGACACATTGTTATCCAAATTACCTTTCAGATGTTGAGCAAATTGTACCATGCTCACAAAGTCAATAGAGTAAGGTTAATAACTTGTATCTCACATCAGTATTGCTTGTGTGTTACCTCATTTTTTACTTCTCAGGCATCAAGAGAGCCTCGTATTTCTTTTTCACTGTGCTGGCACATTCCTTTGGTAGTGGGTCCTAAAAATCTCTGTGGTTTTAAGAGTATATTATCATATGGCGCTTCCCTGATAAACTCAGAAAAGTTCAAATACTTCAGAAGACTATGGGAAAAGTTCTGACTTTGGATAGCTGACAGCTGTTTAACATATCATGGTAAAGACTGGATTGTTTTTATGAGTCATGGCATAGGGTATTGTTGTAGCAGTGCTTTATGTTGAACATTGAAAGTACTAATAATACTTTTCAGATCTGAAAAATTAAGAAATAATACATCCACACTAGTATATGTCTTAATTCCCTCACACTTCAATGTGTTCTGTATGAATTTCCAAGAATAAAAGCCATTGTACTTGCAGTATTGCTCATTATAGTTCTCTTTTTTTTTTGCTTAAATCTGCGTGCATTGTTCATACATAACCACAGAGGGGAAAATGTAACTTGAAAAAGGTCTGTAGACTCTTGAAATGTAAAAAAAAATAAATTAGTGTTATCTTCTGTCAGTGATCACTCTGAGAAAAACTTGCAATAAACAAGATGATTTTCTGTACAGATGATTAATTACTGACAGATTTACAAATAAAACTGTATGATTTTACAAACAGTAAATTGCATTCCTTTCTATTGCAAAACCTTTTGTGGAGAATTTACTCTGAGGTTGTTTATACTCTCTAGCCATCAAGAACTCTCATGGAAATGAACAGGATCCCAGTCTACTGGGATGCAATGTCAGGCTGTAACTTAGCTAGCCCAAATCGAATGGAGGAGTAAATCCTTGTCTTTTTCCCCCTTTTTTGTGTTGTTTTACTTGAAGCAAGTGCCAGTAGTCTGAAGATTAAATAAACCTGGAATTTAAGATTTGGGCTTTGGTGGTGTTGCTGTTGAAGTAGCAAAAAGGCCCAGCATTTCTGTCAGTTTTTAAGTTTGTGATTGATATTTTTAAAATTCTGAAGTTAGTTGTATGAATTCCAGTTTTGATGTGATTATTATTAGATGTTGCTTGGTTTTCATCCTCTCATAGGCTGCAGTTATGCTTGCATTTAAGAAAGCCATCTTTATGAAATGGCTCAAAAGTGGAAAAGTCTTAAGTATAACCAGAAATCATTTATCCGAATTTAATATATTTTCAATTACTGCCTTTTTTCCACTGAAGTAATCTTATACAATTGGTACTTTTCTCAGACCTAGTGTAGACAGGAATTAATTTATTGTATTAAAAAATAGAAACAGAGCAATGAAAATAATTCAAACCTTCTTTGCAGTTTTAGAAAGAAACAAGGTAACCTACAGAAAAGAAAGAAAGAAAACTTTTAAAATAATTTAATGTCTGAAAAGCCTGTGATGTAGAACCCAGATCTGAAAATAATTATCTGAGGAAAAGGTTGATGAAATGCTGTCATTTTTTCATAACTGGAAAAATGTAATGAATCAATGGATGGAATTTAGTATGAGCCATACTAACTCACTCTTGAATTGCATCAAATTATTAACAGTGACTATTTTAGGAGTGGTTAGATATATGTAATAAAATCTGGTTCTGGAAGGTTTCTCTGACACACACTTGGTCTTTATCAAGGCTGGCTGTCTCCAAAGACTGTGTCTTCATTACATTATTTAAATGTCCTATAGCTTGCTTCTTAGTTGCACCAGCTGAAAGAGCAACAATTGCTGAACACACGCCCTGTGAGGTGAGATTTCTTAGAAGCTGTTTTAAGTTGTCATACATTCAAACCACTGCAGATCACTCTTTGGCTGTTGTAGTTGCGCTTGAAGAAACATGAACTGCAAGCCTCCAGTTCTGGGTGTTTTGTTTGAAAGCATTCAAAATAGCCTTGAACTCACAAAATTCCTTCCTCCTTCAGACATTTTTTCTATTAGCGTATTTTAACATTTTCTTTGTACACATTGCATTTTTAACATGCTATCTTAGAGGTAGGAGGAGGAGGAGATTAGTACTGTCTCTACTGAGGCATGAATTCAGAGAAAGTATGTATTGATTCTTTTGAAGTGATAGCCTCTGTTTTGTAGTACCTAGTCTACACAAGTCTTGTCAGCTCTCCTGTGCAATGATCTTATTGAGAGAAAGTGTTGGAAGTAATAAGAAAAATATACAGAGCACTTGTTAGCTGTCCAGAAACAGCAAGTAAATTAAAATATGAACAACATGGGCATTAAGCATTGATAGTTTGTCTTCTCTAGAATTCAGTGATAGAAGCAGCTGGGAATGAGACTGAGGCAGATTCCACTCCTCGTCTATAGAGTCTTTGCAGTATTGATACCTAAGTAAAGACAAAGTGTCTCAGGGTGTTTATGCAGAGAGAAAGACTGTGCAATAATATTTCTTGTACACTATGCTTATGTCAAAAGGGTTATTGGGAAAGTCATATACGTTTCAAAATGAAGGGCTGAAGTAGATATAAGTAACTGGCATTATGTGCAAGAAGGAAGACAAAGTGAGGATCTGTGTATTTTGTTTTCATGTTCTGATGCTAACTTTGGCACCTTAGTTTGGTATTTCAAGAAATATGAGTGAGCAGAAATTAAGGCAAGCAGATGCAGTGAATGCTATTGATGGTAGGCAGATAAGAATTTGGAGTGTTGTTGCAAGGAACATACAGAAAAGGAAGAGCTGGAGTAGATGTCTTGAAGGCTATTGAGGGAAACTGATTTAAATTGGTTTGATATTGATCATCTTGGTGTTGTTTTCCAAGTGCATCAAGCAAGCAGTGACAGAGGAAGTTCAGGTGTTAATATAAGAAGCGCTTGCTTTCCAAAGGTACAGTAAATTGTCTGTATGTCTCTGACACAATAGGCATTTCTGAAAAAAAAACCCAAACCCAAAACCCTGGGTAATACTTAATGGGATGTAGTTGTCATTGGCATGTTGGTGTATTCTAACAGAACTGATGTGAAGCAAGGGAGGAATTATACCAGTTCCTTGGCATTTATGTCTGATTTTGTTCTGAGTGGTCAACCCGGAAAAAAACAGTGGGACAGAGTAAAAAATTAGTCAACTGATAATGATACTTAAGGAGGAAAAACATAGAAATGGAAGATATTAGCATGCACAGTTGTAGAAAATGGCTGTCTCAGAATGATGCAGTGTAAGAAAGAGAAGCTACTTCAGGACAGGATATGCAAAGAACTTAAGTATATAGGCAGGTAATGTTGGGTTAGGGAGGCATCACAGCACACCTGCCAGTCCAGATCCTCAGCACCAGGGAACCACTGCTCAGAAAAATTTCTCATCTTAACCTCATGGCTTTAGCTATAGGAATGTAATTGTGCAACTAGCTATGCAGAGAAATGCTCTAACTCCTTGTGTAGGCCTATGTTCCTATGTAAGAGCTTTCCACAAAGATCTGGTCTTTCATTTGTTAGTATATATGAAACGTGTGTAAACACTGACCTACTTTAAACATGCCTTTCTATGAGTCACTGGTGTTCCACCTTTGAAAGAAGTTACTCTTTCCAAATACTGTGACACAGTTGCTTGTTGAAAGCTGTAATTAGCAAAAACTTGACTGTACTTACAGAAATAGTAGTCTCAGTTCAGGTTGGCACACTTAGGATAACTTAGTTTATTATGCTAAGTTATATGCTTCATTATTCCATTTTAGCTTTCACAGGGAAAGCCCAAAAATGCAACAATTAATGAAATCTCCCCTTGTTCTCCGCAAGTTTGCTCTGGTCTTATGGTACTTACTTATACCACTTACACTTCTTAACAATACTCTTAGAATGTATCAACTTCTCTTGTATTCCTGCTACAGAAGGCCTGTGCCACAAAGGTAAGGAAGCTTGAAAAAAGCTCCACTGCTTATATTAGAAAAAATGTGGATAGTGAGAGTAGCTGTCTTAGGGAAAAATTATGCTTTTTTAATAGCAATAGACTGACATGCTGAAATTTTGTCAGGGTAGTCATTACAGGTATCCACTAAAATCCTGATGACTTGTACTCCATTTCAGTTTTGCAATTAATTCAGGGCCAGAGGGTGTTTGGTAATATTTTCTAGACAGCAAGGTTTAAATTAAAAATTACACAGGAGCTGTGGAGTGTAGTGAAACATTGATGAAAGCTTGCAAGCTGGACTAGGAAACAGAAAAAGATACCAGTCTTGATGCCTTCAGAAACCATTAGTGGGATTTTATGACAGCTTCATGGGAAATACTTCAATTGTGCATGGACAGAGCTTCAATGTAACTTCTCATGTCATTTGACAGAGTTAGTATCACTGTTCTGATTTCGTAATATTCATAGCCATAGTTCATTTCACTTCCTGATTGCAACAGCAATGATTCAGCAGTGGGTTGGAAACTATTTTATTTCACGTCTCCAGCTGTAGGTTAGTGCTGTGGTTAATAAATGTTAACCTTAGTCACTGATGGCTACAAATGTGAAACAAATGTAAAACAAGTGAGTCTAACTAAGGATAATACTATTTTTCTTTCAAGTTTTCCCCATGTTTCCAGCTAAAGGTTGGTAATGCACAGAAAACGGAAATGAAGTTTAATATTGGGTTATTCCTGTGTATCGCAATGAGCATTTAGCACTAAATCCAAGATGTCCTTGTTTCTTCATTCATGTAAGGGGTGAAAGTTAAGTTTCTGTGTTGGCTTAGCCTACCAGGAATGATGAGGTGTGTAATAGCTAAAATTCTTGGTAATGCAGTCTTTTAAATTTTTTTTTCAATAGACAGTCCTTAGAATATGGCCAGCTCAGTAATGACCTATTCCTATGCAATTTATCTTATAAAGATTTCAAGGTAAACTATCTGACTATTTTTTTTAATGTTTAAATCATAACACATAACACATTTAAGATTTGTTTGCTACTGCATAGGACCTCTACAGCAAACTCAGTGTTTGTTAAAAATGGATACATTCCTTCTTTTTGTACCACTCTTTTCTCCCAACAATGACTATTCTGTTTACATATTGTTTGTAACTGTGTTTAAAATATCTGTGCACATAACAAGACATGACACATACATTTTAATATATGTATATATATCTTTTTTTTTTGCATTTTAGAGCTGTGATGGCCAGTCACCAAGCAGAAGTTCAGAGTTTGAAGCTAGATAATGATTCAGTTATAGAAGGAGTAAGTGACCAGGTACTGGTGGCAGTTGTGCTCAGTTTCACTTTCATTGCTGCTCTGGTATATACGCTTTTAAGGTGAGAATGTGTTGAGAGGAATTATTCATTTTTTTTAAAAATCCTAACTTTCTTCACAATTGCGTGCATTGGTACATAAAAACTGTGATTTTGTGACAGTAAGGAAGTGGTTGTTTGATTGCTTACTATATTTAACTAATATACAGCTAAAATCAAAAGTGGAGTTTAACTCTTCCATATCTTCAGATAATCAAACTTAGTAGTGTTCATCGTTCATTAAGACTGAAAATGGTTAAATTCACAGTCTGTATCACAGCTGTGTTGTATTTGGTTAAAAAGTACAGATTTGTCAACGACTCCAAGATTAAAATTGGATATATTCCTCCAATGTATGTTCTAGCTGAAGTCTCCTTCCAAAAAAAGCAAACAAACAACAGCCCAAATCCAAATAAATTGACTGATTTTTTTTTTTCAAATGAGTATGCTGTACAACAGTGGACTGCGATGTGCATTCCATACAGAAAAATGTTAAGTTCAGAATTCAGTAACTTTAATGATGAAGTCATCAAAGCTTATTTTTATTTCAGAGTTTTTCTTTGCATCCGAACAAACATCTTAGCCTATGTGTTTTGGGAAAATGAGCTTCAGATTGGCTTCCTTTCCTTTCCTTTCCTTTCCTTTCCTTTCCTTTCCTTTCCTTTCCTTTCCTTTCCTTTCCTTTCCTTTCCTTTCCTTTCCTTTCCTTTCCTTTCCTTTCCTTTCCTTTCCTTTCCTTTCCTTTCCTTTCCTTTCCTTTCCTTTCCTTTCCTTCCCGGAACCTTCCCTTCCCTTCCCTTCCCGGAACCTTCCCTTCCCTTCCCTTCCCTTCCCTTCCCTTCCCTTCCCTTCCCTTCCCGGAACCTTCCCTTCCCGGAACCTTCCCTTCCCTTCCCTTTCCTTATTGATGTGTGTAATCCTCTGAACAGAGAACGGTTTTCAAAACCAAGGGAACTCAGTTTTAGTGACACAGTGGCATCATGGAACTTGAAGAAGATATGTCCATGTGAGAAATATTGCTAAGGTAGGGTTACTTAAGAGCAAGCTACTAAATAAGCTATAATTAGAAAAACTTGGTTGGACTGCAAGGCAGTGCTGCTGTTAAGGACCAGGAGATCACAAAAGAATCTTAAGAAAGGCATTCACTTCACTTTGCCTTTTTTTTTCCCGATGCTGTTTCAGTTACTCAGATTGCTTTAATAATGCCTCTTTTTTATCTGCTCTGTTATGATTTCTCTATCCTTCATATTGACATTTTTGGCATTTGTGACTTTTAGTTTAAAAGTTAACACTTTATTTTTGAACTCTAGAAAGGCAAGTAAGAAATATTAAACAAAAAGTGAGTGGAACAAGGGTCAGCAGTTGTCAGAGTGGACAAGAGTAGCAGGAGTTCAGTCAGAATTAAGTTCAGGCAGATGATGCGTCAATTATGAGGAGTTACTTAGGGAGGAAGATAACGCTAATTATTGACTGCCTCTGCAAAGTAACGAGGTAGGTAAAAAGTTGACTGTGAATCCTGTTACATGCCTTGATGGTTTATTTTCTGGAGAGGCAAACAAACTGAAAACACAAAGCTTCCAGACTTTGGAGGTCCGCATTGTATGTTTTGTGGCCAGTGACAGGACTTGAGGAAACACATGAAGCTGAGTCGGAGGAGATTTAGGTTACGATACCAGAAAAAAGTTTTTCAACCAGAAGGTTGAGCAGGCTCCCCAGGGAAGTCACAGCACCAGCCTGATAGAGTTGAAGATGTGTTTGGGCAATACTCTCGTGCATATGTGTCTTGAGCAGTCCACGTAGGACCAGGAGTTTAACTCAGTGATCCTGATGGGCCCCTTCCAACTCAGCATATTCTGTGACTGTGATTCTATGACTGACAACTGAAAGACTTACCTTTTCCCTCTTAGCTCTCTGCTCTGCCTTCTGGTACCTTTTGAAATTGTCTCTATTCAGGAGCACTCTTCATCTATCTCCTTTGTATTGTTGCCCTCAAAATCTGCATAGTATGATAGAAAATCTGTACAGTACAAAAATTATAGTACTTTTAATTTATTTAGCAGAGAGGGTGAAGTGAGGAAGAAAAAGAGTATTTTCTTTTTCTTCTCTAGTTACCTTAGACAGTACAGTGGTCTTTGTGTTGCTTATATGGTGTTCATTACCCCAGGTTTTTTCTTGCCTTTCATGCTTCTGTATCAACAGAACTGAAATACTTAAGTTGGGTAGGAGCAGGTCATGGGTAAGTATATAGGAAGGAAAGCTTACAAGGTGATGAGTAGCTGCAGGAGCTGAATCAAAAGGGGAATGAGCAGCAAGGAGTATGTGTTGCAGTAGATTTTAGGGGGCAGAAGCAGAATATGGAAAGAACTGTTAAGGGATATAATTGTTGTACTTGTTTCCAGGTGAAAGAACTCAATGAAGCATCACATCAAGGCTTCATTCATGCTTCTTGCGGAGAAACTTAAAAGCCATAATTAACATTTGTAACAAGTTGCAGATGTGTAGTTCAGGCACTATATGATACTTTTGTGAAGCCTGTATGCTTTTGAGTTATAAATTTTGATAAAATGAAGCCAGATTTTGTCCATCATCTTTTAAACTGGTGAGTAGGTTGTCACATTACAAATGAGATTGTGAAAATTCAGTGTATTCAGCAAATTAAAGGAATCCTGATCCTTTAATTCCCTACAAGGGATTTGACCTAGATGACTTAACTGTTCCATGTTTATGGGCCTACAGGTTTAGATTTTTTAATCTAATTTTTCTATCCATCATATGGTTTGATTATAGGAGCAAGTCACTATTTTCAGCAGAAGTGAGATCTTAGTCCTTAGAATTTAACAGTGTCCATCACTGCACAGTGATGTGCCAGTCCCCTTAAGTACTGTCCCTCTATTTCCTTGTGTGAGACTGCACACTGAATGAGTCTTCTTCCTTCCAATCATAGTTTGGCTGGGCCCTCTGTGGTACATAATACAAATCTTTCCACATCATGGGACCTTTTCCCTCAAGTTTTGGCATGCTAGCTGTCAGAAATAGGGAAATAAAAGGCCTTTGCATCTAACTTTATTTCTTTCTGGCTTGTGTTTGATAATGCTTCTAATGACATGGCACCATATTGGTTTTCATTTATTTCAGTTATCTTCTTACACTAATTGCATGACAGAAGTTATAAATTTGATATGCCTTAAGCTCTGCCTGTCCCTTCCTGAACATTGCATGGTTTTCAGCTACATCACTGTCTTATGCATAAGTGACTGTACATGGTGTACCCCTGCAGCTCTGCAAATGCTCTCATGATTTTGGCATAGTATGTTATACCAGGGTAAGGTCATGTAAATGAACACTTGCAGTAGCAAATTTGCTACTGCTAATTTAGTTGTTTTTGGAGAAATCAGAATAAACTGTCTTACAGTTCATGCCTTGCGCTTGTGTGTGAATCAAATTGGACTTCAATATATATCAGACATTCTGGCAAGCTGAAGATGTGAAATACATTTATTTTGTGGCATCTAAACAGAAAAATACTTCTATACGTATAATATGTATGGCAGACAACATCCACAAAATCTGATTCATGGAGACCAAGGGTGCATAAGCAGGGTTTTCATACAGGCTTTCTATCATATAACTTTCATATGTCACCCACATTAGTATTAAATAAACTTTCTTTTTAAAGATACTCATGTAAATATTATAATGAAAAATATGGGACTTGTCTATTTCTCTTTGAAAAAAGAATGAGGCAGACAAAATGTTAAACATTTTAGCAATAACACAATAAACAGTTGAGCAATAATGCAATATTATGATAGCCCACATTACCTGAAGGAAAATATTGCAGAAGCTTCTAGAGCCATTGAGGAAATTATATAATATAACTGCAACCAGAAAATGTCCTGAAAGTTTAGCCAGTCCAGCCCTCATCTCTGACACATGGTCAGCTTACCTCAATATCCCTGGAAGCATTGCAACCTGTTTTTTGATTTAACTTTTAGTCAGGGATGAATCAAAGTAGCCTGAGGTAATCTTGTCTGATTTTGTACATTATATAGTTAGAAATGTGTTTCTACAAGCCTTAGATAACTGTGGGAAATAATTGCTCATATTTTTAGAATGAAAGACTTTTTCTGTCCCCTTTTTACTCCATGAACAGTCTTCTATATAAACTGACATTTCTTAAGTCTTTCTTTAATGTATAAAAATGTGGGCAGTAGTTCTTATTATCTTCTGAACTTTCTCCAACTTCTCTATGTGTTTCTATGCATTTAGCCCAAAATGGTGAACAGAATCCAGCTGAGACGTCAAGAGTGCTCAGCAGAATGTATCATCATTCAAATCCATATGAATTAATAAAGCATAAAAATTCATATGCTATTGACTCATATTTATTGTAGCTCAACACCTCTGATTGCTGTCAGCACATTTTTAATTTCAAATCTGTCCCATTATGCTTTTGAATTTCAAATTTGTAATATATCCATCCTTCCTTCTTCAGTGTGACCCTTCCTAATGATTCCTCTTGGCATATCTAACCTGTAGTTTGCCTGCCTGTAGAATCTTCTTTTTTTAAAAAAGAGTGATTTTAAAAGAGTGGTTTCTTTTTATATCCAGTCTGCTGATAGTTACATAAATTCAATATTCTAAATGTAAGTTTGTCTACCCCTTCTTATGCAAATGTCATGTAGCAGATAAAATTGAAGTAATTAGGAGGTTCCAACTCTGTAACTTAGGCAGTGAGTGAAAAACTAGTAATTTATTGAGTAATTTGTTGAGTAGACCAACAAATAAGAAACTAGCAATGGAGACAAAAACACGTCTTTAATTAAAAAGCTTTCAAGCTACTTCATTTTTTTAGGTTCAAAGCTTAATTTTTTTCTCAGATTAAAATCTAATTTTAACATGATTAATGATTGGTTGTGGAGTCTTTGAAAAATCCTGCTGCTGTACAGCTTTAGGTGTCCAAGGTAACTTTAGGATCCAGAATAAATTCCTGTTTCCTTTATTATTTGTGTACTTCCTTTAAAATCCTTTATAGCAGGAAATAATGTTTTTTTGCCCTTTGTTCAGGTTTCATATTTGTTTCAGTGAGTTATTTTTCAATGTGGGATCACAGGGCTTTTTATTGCTTGTATTTCCTTTCACAGAAATGAACATCAGAACATACACCCAGAAAATCAAGAGCTAGTGCGAGCTCTTCGTCAGCAGCTTCAGACTGATCAGGTGCTGTACCAAGCGTCGGCATCATTCAGCTCTCTGATGTGGGATGCTGCAGTCTTCTCTGAGGTTCTGGAAGAAGATGATCTTGAAAGTTATGGGAGCTTACTTACTGTACAGAGGCATCCTTAAAATCCATCAAGTAATGGGATAATGTACCCTTTTTTAATGGATGCATCAAGGAATTAAAACTAAATTTTGGCTGGTTCTTTTTTCAAATAAGCTTTTGCCACAAGGTGGAGTATGTTAGATTATGCTGTGTTCTTCCTGGAATGTTCCTGGGAACTTTAGGGTAAAGGAAAGGAAATCTGGAGTACAGTTTGCTGAGAGAGGACAGGGGTAGATGTTTAGACTGATAAGCAGTGTGTAGCAGAACAATGGCACAGCAACAGGAGCCAGGCACAGACTGACAGAGAGGAACTTTTTAGCAAAGCCTTTAGTCACAGGACAGAGAGTAGTGGTTTTAAACTGAAAGAAGCTAGGGGGATGCAAGGAAGAAATTCTTTTCTGTGAAGCAATGGGGACAGGCTGCCCAGAGAAGTTATGAATGCCTCATCCCTGGAAATGTTCAAGGCAGGGTTGGATGGGGCTCTGAGCAGCCTGGTCCAGTGGAAGATGTCCCTACTTATGGCAGGACAGTTGGAACTTAGTGATCTTTAAAGGCTCTTCCAGCTCTGACCATTCAATGATTCTGTGACAGCATCCAGTTGAACAGGTAGAGTCTGTGCCATACTTTTGGAGAATATTGAAAAGTCTTGTATCATGACATGTCTTGAAATAATGACAGTGCATATTTATATGGAAGACAAATACGGCAAAATGGGGAGAAAAATGGTTTCATGACAGTGACACATGCAAGTTGATATCTGTGTTTGGGCTTGGAAACACTAAATGCTGCAACTGGTAAGCAACGCAGTTTGGTTACCTGGCTCTGGACAGAACTACTCAGGATAATGAAGCAACAGTATAGATCCAAGTTTGTTATTCATGCTCTAGCGTGTCTAACCTGACTCATTGTGAAGGACCAAGGAGGTTCCTTCTTTGTGGTCTTTAACTGGTTTGAAGCACACACTTATTTAACAGATGAAGGGAAAATAATGGTCCTGTCACAAGAACGTGCTTATTGAATCAATGCATTTAACTATATTTAATTTTTACATTTAAATATATTTCTCATTTCACATAGTTCTGTGTTTGACTTATAGTGAATGAACACCAATTTATTATTTTTTGGAACTCAGTACTTATATAACATAGTATCTCCAACACTTTGTGTTTTCCTGCTGTTCCAGCAGGATGCTTCTGCTGGCGATCGGCATCGCTTCTATACAGATATGTCGTGTCCAGTCTGTTTGCAACAGGCTACGTTTCCTATAGAAACAAACTGTGGACATCTCTTCTGTGGTAAGCAAGAAAAGCTCCTAGCACCAAAGTTAAAAACAGAACAGAAGTACAAACTTTTGGCACTAGCTCAGGCATCCTAAATCAAAACTTTGTTTCCTTTTAACTGTATATCATTGCATCTGCAAAATAAATATTTTTTTTATAAATAGTTGAGAAAATACATTTAGGAATAAACAATTACTTTAAGAGTGTGCAGCATTGTTTTCTATACTATCAGGAATGAAACTGATTAATTTTAAAATGTCAAAGAGTATAATTTGTTTCCAGTTTAGTAAAAAACTCAAGATGTTGAAGAACATTTGGGAATGTACCATTTTTTTAAAAACTGTTTTAGAAATAATAAAATATTCTTTATTTCACAAAATATTTTTTCTTGGAAGTTCTGCAGAATTATAAGTGCAAAATTGATTAAAGTGTTTGGTTTTGTGGTTTGTTGAGGCTATATTTATATACTGACACCCTATGTAGCATTTTGCTTCTTCTCCTTCAGGTTCCCAGTATAATTCTTCCATCTGTTTTTTTTTTTAAGTATATAGCATATACCATGCCCAGTTGTTTAAATGAAAAGCAAACAAGTTTGGAAAACAGATAAAATATTTACATTTTTATATTTGTCTTCATCTGTTGAAACTGATGACGATAAAGCCAAGTTTTTAGGATAGATTTTACATCTACTGACATTTTTGTGACTTCTACATTTTAAACTGGCAAAACTTTTTATTATTTGCTTCTTCACTTAATGAATAAAAATTTGTTGTGTTTCCCAGAAATAATGGCTTAAAATTACTGATTCATGTGAAACCTATTCAGGAGTTTTCTCATTAATAGCATTGAATTTGAAGACTTTAGTTCTTGGTATCTTCAGTGAATGCTGTACACAAAATTACATCAGAAACTGTAGATTTAACCTAACTGCTTATATACACTTTTTTGTTGTTTCCTTTGCCATTAAATGTATTATTTCAGGTGATGCGTTTTTCGTCTGAGGAGTTTAAATGTGTGTGTACCTTACCTTCACCAGGTTCCTGCATTATTGCCTACTGGAGGTATGGCTCGTGGCTGGGTGCCATCCGCTGTCCAATCTGCAGACAGACGGTAATATTTTAAATCATCATCGACCTGTCAGTTTTGTCTAGGATAGCCTGCCAAAAGGCACTTACATGTGAGCTGCAATAGTGAGGCTGGCAGATAAAGAAGTCTGAGAAACCAAAAAAGTACAGAGGGATATGTAAGACGGGAATGGTGGACATTCAGTTCTTCTGAACTTCTTGCTTTGACAGATGGCTCCAAAAGTTCAGATCGTTCTGCAGTTGCTGATAACTCAGCTATTTTTCTGTAAAGACTATATGAAAACAGAAAATTGTGAGATTTAAACTATGATCCTTTCATGCTTTCTGTTGAAGATGTTATTAACTTCTTTTACCAGAATTTGCATCTGAAAGGCTTGGCTGCACACTACTGGTTCCTGAGAAATATGCTGTCTCTTCCCTCTGTCCCTACCAAAAGACCTATCCATGTCAATTTCTTATTTTGGTCTTATTTTTAACTTGTATGTATTATTAATTTATTCTTTGTAGAGCAAGCACTAACTTACTTCCTACGCAACTTACTTACATTGTCAGTTTGAAATATGTTCCTGCAACTCATTAAGGCTTAGGATCTCTGAGTCTCATAGTGTATGTTTTAACAAAGGTACATCTTTGTTTTAACAGTGCACAAACTACAGAGCTAGTAACTTCTAATGAATTATGTAACTCATGCCTTTGTCCCTCCATTGTATCCTACTTTGATTGTGTGTATCAGCAGGACAAATGACTGTAAGAAGACAGTTGAAGGAAAAAAAAATAGATATTACTGAAAGGAGAATGAATAGGTTTAGAGTGTAGCCAGTGAAGAAAAAGACACAAATAATAGGTGGGGAAGGTGTGGAAAAGGGGAAAATAAGTTATTTTCTTTATTGTCTTTCCTTATATGTATTTTCATTTATGTTTCTCTGAGTAACAGGTATATTAGGTGGCACTGTTTGCATGGTTATGTATTCGTTCTAACCCTGATTTATAAATGGTGAAGGGAAAGGTGTATACATGAACATGAGTCATACAACAGGACCAGAAGTTGAATGTAGATCTTCTCATGCTCTCGTTTCTGAATGTGACTGCCACACAGATTTATATTTAGTAGCCAGTTACAGAGGAAGCCTCTGAAGACTATAATAATTTAAAGCACTATGCCTTCCCTGTTTCCCCTGATAATCTGCATTTTTTACCTGTACATTGCTTCCAAATAGAAGTCTCAGCAACGACTATGTAGAAAGATAACATATATGTGAGTAAGGTCATACTCACATATATCTTGTTTCTCTATGTTTGCATGAAAGTTAACCCAAGAACAGAGCAAAGTTCTCTGTCCATACAAAATAGTTGAAGGTTAATATCTTTTTCTTAATTCATCTCGGTATGAAGATCCATATGCGAAACCATGAGTTTTGCTGCATGTTTGTTGTTATGCAAAGCAATCCTAAAAATAGGAAAAGAAAGGCCTCATTGATTGCTTTATTCTATTTCCAATTTAGAAAAGAAAATTAGATTAATTTGGTAAATTAGCTTTGTTCTCCAAATCATTTGTCCCACTTATGAAACATAAAGCATTTAGGTGTTTAGGAAGCCTCTCTTAAAAGGCAGGTTATTTTTTGCTTTTTTTTTTTAACAATCTCTTTAAAAATTAATATTCTGTAAGGAGCTGTAAGGAATTAATTAGTTAAAATCTAATAGCAGTACCCATGCTAGTAATTTTCAGGTTATTCTCCTATTAACTATTCAACTAAACCAAAATTTTTTTCATTTATATAGTTAACTAAAGATGACTGTTTTACATTTGCATGTGTAACATAATCTCCCTGCTGTGCCTAGGTAACACTATTCTTACCACTCTTCGGTGAAGATCAGCAGGGTGCAGCCCAAGTGTTTCAAGATGTTAATGATTACAATCGAAGATTTTCAGGACAGCCCAGATCGGTAAGTTTTGGGTAAATTTAGGTGGAAGTCAATGGTGTCAGGAGAGTTTGAGAGCAATTTATTTTGTTTTTTCCCCCCTTCTTTTTTTTCCTTTTCTCTTCCTGATGCTTAGGGCCTAGGCAACTTTTCTTTAGGAAATTCATATTGAAATGGTTAGGCCAAACCCAAAATTATATATTTGTCATTTATGAAAATGTAGGGAAACTTACTTTTTTCTTGTAAGTGAGAATCTAATAAGTCTTGAGTTTTCTCAAGTATTTATGCGTTAAGTTGGTTTTTAGATATGAGTCATTATTTTGAAAGGATCTATAATTAGTCAGTAAAAATACTTAATGAAATAAATGACATGCAAGGAAGAATATTCACTTCATTGGTCTTTTTACACTGATTATAAAGAAGAATATGAAGTTCTACTCTGTGCCTTTCTCCTCAGACAGCTGTATGTTGTCTTGATTTTTTTTTCCCTAGTCTATATTACAGTCTTTTTTCTCCTTTTTGAGTGAAGGAAAAAAAATTTTTTCTTCTATAAATAGCTAAGGGGGGTGGTCAAAGTTCTACAAATGTTAGAAAGTCAGCCTTGTGAGCCCATCTCCTGTGTGCGTGTCCTGTTTCGCAAGGTGAAATGCACACACACGCGTACTAGTAACCTCCCTGCTTGTCTTCATTTGTAATGGGATTTGGATATAGCAAAAAGACATTAAAAGAAAAATGTACAGTACAAAGAGACAGAAGAGGGAGGAGTATTTTTCTAAACCACATAGTGTATGGGTTTTGTCCAGAAGAGGTTGAAACTGCCTTTCAGGCTCCATTAGACCTCTCTGCGAGCTGTGTCTAGTCCCCAGTAACCTGTCTGAGGTCATGCCAGAAATCTGCATTAAAGCCCTAATTGGACTAGATAAATTGTCTTTGATTTATGCAATGTCACCACATATAAAATTTCTTTCTCAAAAACTTTTTCAGGTGTGGCACTAAGTCAGTCTATATGTAGTTTAACAGCTCTGTGTAGAAACTGTGTACCATAGAAGGGAGCCAGTGTAAAAGAAATTTTAAATTTCACACCTCCCTGCTCATCCCAACAAAAACCTGAATATTTTCTTTTGAGCAGTCTCTTGCCAAGCTGGCAGAATCATAGTAGCAAAATGGAAAGGAGGCAGGAATGGATTTATTTAAAGGTTCTTTAGTTTACTTTGAAGCTTCATCCATCCTTTGGAAACTTGTGTGAATCACTGGTTATACACCAGGAGAGGGGGTATTGTGTTTCTGAAAAACTGTAACCTATTCTACTTTACCTATTAGATTTTTTCTCGCAGTCCTGGTTTGTCTTGCATTCTGATCAATATTTTACTCCAGTTAACCTGTTTGCTGTTTCTTACTTTCCCAGTCATTTGTTTACCTCTATTAGTCGTTGCTTTTCCTTCATAATAGATGCCAGTATATTTTCTCGTAATGTATATTAAGTGTATGCTTTTCATTGTAGAATAACACAGTTTAACTGTTTCTTGAAAACGTATATATTCTAATGCCTCTCTACCTGGTAAAACTAAACTCATTAACTCTTCCCGGATTTTGTTTTAATTCCTATAAACTAACAGAATCGAAGATGTAATGTAGTAGGAGAAACTTCAGTTTAGCATGGATGAGTTGCTAAAGCAAAATACTAACTTTTAAATTCTTTCTTTATAGATTATGGAAAGAATTATGGATCTCCCCACTTTATTGCGACATGCTTTCAGGGAGATGTTTTCTGTAGGGGGCCTCTTCTGGATGTTTCGCATCAGGATATTCCTCTGCTTGATTGGAGCCTTGCTGTACCTGGCTTCACC
Organism: Melozone crissalis; assembly: GCF_028551555.1. NCBI lineage: Eukaryota > Metazoa > Chordata > Aves > Passeriformes > Passerellidae > Melozone > Melozone crissalis. Next base: position 29,426,764 of record NW_026535783.1, on the reverse strand, counting down.
TCTGGATTTTCTTCCTGAAGCTCTGTTTGGAATTCTGGGGTTCTTGGATGATTTCTTTGTCATTTTTCTGCTGCTGATATATATCTCTATCATGTACAGAGAAGTGGTAACACAGCGTCTAAATAGATGAAATGAACAAAAGTGACCTAAAAGCCAAGTCAGTTGTGGAATGTTTTAAAAAGAAAACTATAAAGTAAGTATGATATAGCAATGTGCCTGTGTATGATTTCAGTAGTAACAATTTCTTAGCTGGTTATGTTATACAAATATAAAGGGTTAGTATATGGTGATGCTTAACTGGAATCTTTAATTTGTGCATTACATATGCTTCATAAGGATGAGGTTAGTTTTATAATGTTGTAATAAACCACCTTCGTCTACTTCCACCTGATTAACAACTGAGTGTAATGAAAGCAGGAAACACTTTCTTTGGTGTGTTGTGGTTTGTGAAAAAGGAGTTCTAGCAAAGTACTTCAAACAATAAGCCCTTTGCATAATCTAGATGTGTAAGAAAATTCAGAAATTCTTCACAGTACAGTTATCATGGTTAAATTGTTTGATGTCTCCCTGTTGTGGACTAGAGTTTTTTGAAATAAAAATTGCTTTTTTTTTGTCTCTGTGGAAGAAGAAACCCAAGGACCGCATTACAATTATCACCTTGCAGTTTGCTGTTGTCCACATGCTTCAGAAAATAAGGATAATACCTTGATATTGCTTGAACTGCACTATGTACAGTTGCATGCAATTTATACCATTTTATTTTTATATTTGGGAATATATACACAGTATCTGCTCTACACTGAGAAACCAGTATTAGGCACGTCACACTCATTAGTGCTCTATTTTTTTAAGCAAGAGCATGGTTTTTCTCTTCAGACTTTTTCATTTGGCAAGTATATATCTTAGAACAAGAGGTTTTGGGCTGCTTTGGGTCAATGCAATATGGCTGAAATGCAACTTTGCATTTCTATGTATGCATTAAAACATTCTGCCAATTGGAGAGGACACTCAAATTCCAAATAGTGGTTGAAAAAAAGAAATCAGAACTGGATGTTTACAGTACATGTACTTGTATGTGTACAGTGTAGATGTTTACCCAAATGTACATTCTACAATATATGTGTACTAAACAACATAGATATTGGGCTGATTTTCAGTTGAAGTTTTCTTGGTTGGTTGGTTGTTTGATTTGGACGTTGATAGATGAGGTTCTGAATTACTTTGAAAAATAGTCTGTGATAAAGGACCATAAAAAATTCTTGAAAGTGTTTTCAAGAATACCAGAGTATTAATTATCCTTAAAGCTGGTTGTTTTTTATGTTGAATTTGAGCATAGGCTACCATAGCTGTACAAGTAATTTGAAAATGCTTTCATTTTGAGCAATGATTGTGACTATAAAGGTCCAGGATATGACAGATCATTGTACTTTTTAGCTAGAGGACTGATAATTGCAATTTAACCTCCTGAGTACTTGAAAGACAGTGAATTAATAGGTGATTCTTTGTGTGTTTACATATGTGAGACTTGAAAGGTGAGACTTAAAATGAAAGGGACCTTTTCACTGCTTCTGTGTTTTCCCCTTGCAGGTGTCTTTCTACAGCTTCTAGAACTTAAGCATGTGCAGGAAGATGATAGAGCTGAAACCTCAGGTGTCAGTCATTGAGAGTGCAGATTGTCCTTCAGTGTCAGTGTTCTAAATGACATTAATTTAAAACTAAATTCACCTATTCTTCATTTGAAAATTTCATTTTGGAAATCCGAGGACATTTTACAAATGAACTGGAAAGCTAAACTTTTTTTTGTTGCTGTTTGTTAGAGATGGGCAAGAAGAGAAAAGGGAAGTAAAGTAAGATTTGGAAGAAAAGAGTGAGAGAGAAAATTACATTTTTGGAAGCAATGCTAGCTGACTTTTCTTGAGCATCTTGGTTGAGCTTTTCACCTTGTGTTGGCATTGCTAATGTATGGTGATGTTTTAGTGGCTACCTCAGTTAAAGCTCTTTAAGGTGTTTTTGAGTAAGGATGAGAAATTCATAAGCTGTTAGGTGCATTTACAAAGCAGGACAGTAGTTTAGGATATTACGTAAGACAGGATTTCACAGTTTTACTGTAAGTGTTGTTTTTGGTTTTGGGGTTTTCTTTCTCAAGAAATCTAGCTGAAAACAAACCCCAAAATTCTTTTTTGATTGAGTAAATTTAACACCCTCTTTTCTCCTGGAGTTTAAGTTGTAGGTCTGCTTAGAGAAGAGTGTGAACTGCTCTTGTAGAGTAATTAGAGTTTCTTCATGGAGTTTGTTGATCTACTACTTCATCCATACTTTTACCCTATGATTATAATTTTCCCATGACTCTCTAAATCCAGAGTGGATATAGATGCACATGAAGCTGCTTACTGATTGGTTGTCTTTGAATTTCCCAATTCCATGCACTACTGTGAAGTTCATGTGGAAATTTCCTATCCCATCTAAGGGGATCCTGTGTATCTGAAATCATACACAAACCACATCTGAAAGACTATATGAAGTTTCCCCATGTTCTTTTTCTTCAGTACATTTCTGATAGCCAGAAGGGTTTCACTCAGAGGCTTCTGCTTACTTTTGAGTATTGACTAACATTGTAATCTTAAATTCAGCACATTAAATGCTTGACAGAATTATGACTGTTCTTTTCAGCAATATGCGTGCTTGCCTGTGGCTGTTCTTTTTTGGTCCTGCAAGCCAATGATAAACAGTATTATGGCTTGTTCAGGCCTTTTTGTGTAATGCAAAGATGCATCTGCCCTGCAATGTCTGGCCACTGCTCCTTTCCACAAATCTGAAATAGCTATAAGTTAGCTGTCTTGGGTGCTTAGCTTGAGCTTAACCTAAGCTCTAGAACTCCCAAGAAGCTGGAGATTAAAATATGAGCATGTAGTATTCCTGAACTGTGTGCTGCTTAGTTGTTCTGGCAGCAGTGTGAAAGGTAAGGGTTAGGGCTGAACACTGGTTTCAGAATGTGAAGGAAACATGTGATGCTGTGTGCAGAGTGACTGCAAACATTGCTGTGGTTTTGTCTCCTGTGGTGGGGCAGGCATGTCACTAAGGGAGGAAAATTTTAAAAAGGAAAACTATAGCATGAAGATGTATGGGGATAAAACACAGTTCTTAAAAGACCACATGGGCACCAAAAGCTATGTGAAATATTTGATTGTTCTAGCAATATTAACAGAGAGGAAAACAAAAATTGTACTTAATAGCTCTTACAAAATAACTTGTAGCATCTTGAGGCCTAGTGATCATCGCTGTATAGAGCGATCCATTTCTGTGCTATTTGTGTGCCACACCATTGATGTCTGTGAGGATCAGGCACAGCAGTGTGGTTTGGGGATACAATTTTGCCGTAAGTTTCATAGAACTGTAGCAGTATGTTACACTAGATTTTTAAGACAAAAGAATTTAAAACTACTTATTGTTACTTTTAATGATAATAAATTACTGTTAAAGAGATTCTCTTGAATTATTTTATTTTATTGACTATCTGGATGCAATATTGTTTTATTTCCCCTTTTTCCACTTCCATGCATTAAAGTTGTAAGTGTGGTGTCCCACCCTTGAGGGGAAGGGAGTACTCAAGATTTGTAGGTGCCCATGGTCAAAAGGAATGACAAAAGTCAGAGGGTCCACAAAAACTTAAAAAGTTCTATTAGTAAATTACATACTTGGCATGGAAATTGGTATAAGTTAGGACCTTATCTCCTCTATGAACACATGGCAGTGGGTTTTGAACAGAGGAGTAAGGTGAAAGGGGAGAGAGAAAGAGAGAAATTAATTAAAGCGGGAGAAAGAGAAGAAAGGAGAGAGGGAAAGAGAGGTCACCAGTCCTAGCTCCAGCATTGATCCATCTGGGGATGTCCACACATGTGGGCTTGGTTGGAATACCTTTTACAAATAAATGTCCCCACCTTGGAGATAAGTTTCTCACTTTCTATGCAAATTAGCAACCCTGTGCAGTCCATTCCTCTAGACTTTTCTGGAAATGGTTTGGGGATGGCTTTGGGGATCTTTGGTGGTCTCAGTCCCCTCTTACAGTCCATGCCCACTTCTCAGCCTCATCCCTGCACTTCTGCTGTGTTGTGCTCATCTCCAGGAGCCAGAACTAGGACATTTGTCCCAGAAATGTGTTGCTCTACCTCCTTATGGCCTCTTCTCCAGCCATATCCTGTTCTTTCTCAGTGTATTATTACCAATAATTCCTGGCTGTTGTCACCAACAATCCATAGCTCCATCTGGCTATCACTTTTTGAGACATACACATTAGCCCTCTTGTCTCCTAGGATTCTACAGGCAGTAACTTTTCTGCAGTTGTGATCTGTTTTTGTTGTAGTGTCTGTGGTCAGGATGTTTAGAGTTACCTCAGTGGTTTTCGTCTTTATGATTGCCAAACAAAATAAAGATTACAAAGTTTCTAAGATCTTAGTCCCAGAAGCGTATTGTACGTCAGATGTCCTTCCCTAGCAGTCCAACCCTTTCCATCAGATCCATGAGCACTGAGGTTTCAGGCTGATAAACCAGTACAGATGATCAGATAGCACCTTCACATAACAATCCTCAAGCAAACAAAAGCATAAAGCCAGGTGTATGAGAATGTAAGCAAACAGAAAATAGTCTCTGTAAGTTTATAGGAAGATGAAGATTGGGCTTGGAAGAACTGGATGTTCCTTCTCTGTGCTGCAGTCCTGAGATTTTCTTAATTCATGCCTGTGAGATGCAAAAGCACTAAGGGGTTGGCTGGAATGGATATTCAGGGGTAAGGTGGGAACTGTTGCAGTATATAAGCAAGCGATTCATCAAAATTTGTTTTGTGATCTTCATTTTGGTTCTTGCAGAGAACAGTAAGAAAGTAGGAGGGGAATGAACAAAACAGCCAAATCCTGCAAGGAAAAGAGAAATTTAACTAGAGCAGCTTCAGGTCACGTTGGTTGGATGCTGAAGACCATAGACATAAACTGTCATAAGCTAGCAAAATGATGAGGCATAATTTGGGTCAGCCTGCATTAAACTCATTACCATGACCCTCCTTAGAGCCCACACATAGTAACAACCACATCAGACAGCATCAAGTCCTGGCAACTAGATGGTGAAGAAGGCTGGAAGATAAAAATGTGACCTTCTGCTCTGGAGAGTAAGGACACATCCCATGCAATGATGGGAAGCCTATCCCTGAAAAAGATGGTTTACCAAGTAGTTCTTGACTGCCCTGTATAAAGTGTGGATTATTTTCAGGTTTTGCTTTATCCTCATCTTGGTAAAAGAAGAAATGAGTTTCCAGAATGAAGGCATCAGGAAGACATGATACATTCTGCTAAGAAATGCCTTAACAAATCATAGCTGGGAAGTCCAGTGCCAAGTTGGGCCAAGTCTTTTGTTAACTTTGTAGCCTTCTTTGGTACACAATTCCAGTGTTTACAGAAAATGTGTAATTGAATAACTGCTAAGATGCTGTAAATCAGGTTGAATTTTGATGAATGAACATGCTACACTTGTCCTGACACCTGATGCCCATGTGCTTGCAAAAGCTCATCTTAACGCTTGAAAATTCCTCATCCAAGGCTGCCAAAGGACATGGATTTTTTAGGAGGTCTGTTGTATTGTTGCAGTTTTGGGTAGGTTTTCTGCTTCCAGCTGTCAGCCAAACAGAAAACTGCCTGTTAGTCGCCCATACTGAAAGCCACATGGGCATTTGTTCCATGGAGACAGAGCAGTAAGTCTTACTGTCCCTATTTCTATGAGATTAGGTGTCCTAGTAGGTTGCCTTCTTCCCTGTTGTGTGTGCTGAATTTTTAAACTAGGGAAGAAGCTGCTGAATTTCAGTCTTATTCAACTTAGGGATTTATAGAGGATTAGAGCAGCCCTAGGTCTCGAGGTCCTGCTCCCATTTGGACAGCACATCATTAGACACTGTGGTAAGTAGAGGTGCTTTTTGTAAGGTGAGAATTTTTTTCATTCAGGGCATGAGAAGTCTATCCAAATAATAAATAATTAATAGTGCTAAAGCAGGGGAAAAGAGCAGGAGTTTAGAGCTCAATTTCATATTCTACAGCTTGGATTCAGCCTCTTAGTATGCCCCATCTGTACCATGCTGCCTTGTCTGTTTGTCACCTCAGCATCCACATAAAAGGATATAAGTAATCTCAGATCTTGCCATGGGATTTCTATCACAACCTTCATGTCAAATGTTAGGGCTGCTCTACTGAACAGGTGAAATCAAAGGGTGTGGCAGGTTGGGGTGTCCTCCTAAAGTAAAGGGTCCTCCTAAAGTAAATTTCTAACTGTGTAATATACTCTCATCAGTATGTATGGCCCTCAGGGTACTGCATGGCCTCATATGAGGACATGTGAATATCTTGTCTCTCTTTGTTTATGCTAATGCTAGATGGAAGGCGCAAGAATTGTGACAAGACTATAAAATAAATCCAGAAATAAGGGTTGAAGAAACTGGTATTTTGACTACTGGATAGACTGATGAAGATATGAGTCTTTATTTATGTTAAAACAAGATTGTATTTTCTGTGTTATGTAGGACTGGAGAAACCCATATGGCCAGAGTTTGAATGATAGCAAATGAGACTTTGACTAGAACAAATTTGCCAAAGTGATTGGGGAGGGGATTTTGTGTTGTGGAACCTCTCCTGGGAGGCCTCTGAAGGCAGGCTGACACCTGTAGGGACTGTTTTTTGCACAGCTAGTCCTGCCTGGGGAAAGGGCAGGACAATGAAAAGGTGGCTGCTTTCAAGCCAGCTTGTCTGGGCCTTAATAGATGTGAGACCAAAGAAGCTTGATCTCATCATTTATTGGTTATGGTGTTTCTGACCTGTCTGCATCAGCTGGCAGACCTGGCCAGCTTACCTTTTCCCAGAAATTTTACTTAATGGCAGTGTTTAAAATCTATGGCATAACAATATGGCTGCACCTTATTTCAGGACACCTCTAAGATTATTTACTATAATATTCCATTTTATTGGCAAAACTCCTTGTTTGTCCGATATTTTCCAAGTAGAGGACTGTTTCTCATGATTAACAGATGATTAATTGGTGGGAGAGAAGGAGAGGGGAAAGGAACAAAATTGATAATATTGAGTCCATTGCTCACTGCTGGCAGGCAACTGATGGGGGACCATGCGTGTATCAGGTGTTAGTAATAGCTTGGCTAGAATATGTTTCATGGAAAGCTGTTCAGCTTCACACTAGCATATGCTGTGCTTCACAATCAAGAATTGTTTTCTACCCCTTCCCCCTTTTGCCTTCATTCTGGAAACTCATTTCTTCTTTTACCAAGATGGGGATAAAGCAAAACCTGAAAATAATCCACACTTCATACAGGGCAGTCAAGAACTACTTGGTAAACCATCTTTTTCAGGGATAGGCTTCCCATCATTGCATGGGATGTGTCCTTACTCTCCAGAGCAGAAGGTCACATTTTTATCTTCCAGCCTTCTTCACCGTCTAGTTGCCAGGACTTGATGCTGTCTGATGTGGTTGTTACTATGTGTGGGCTCTAAGGAGGGTCATGGTAATGCAGGCTGACCCAAATTATGCCTCATCATTTTGCTAGCTTATGACAGTTTATGTCTATGGTCTTCAGCATCCGACCAACGTGACCTGAAGCTGCTCTAGTTAAATTTCTCTTTTCCTTGCAGGATTTGGCTGTTTTGTTCATTCCCCTCCTACTTTCTTACTGTTCTCTGCAAGAACCAAAATGAAGATCACAAAACAAATTTTGATGAATCGCTTGCTTATATACTGCAACAGTTCCCACCTTACCCCTGAATATCCATTCCAGCCAACCCCTTAGTGCTTTTGCATCTCACAGGCATGGAGGGAAGCTAGATGTGTCCGTTGTTAAAGGGCAAAACTCCTCATGCAGCAACCTGAAGACAGTTTACTACAGCTCCGTGGTTCTGCCTCCTGTCCGTGCAAGCAGCTAGGCATTCTGGGTCTGGTGCCTTTTCCAAAAAAAGGTGCAGGATCTGAAGTCCAGCAGACTTTTTCCTTACACCTATAACTTCCCTGGTCTGGTAGCTGCAAGTGGAGAGTGAAGCACCAGAAGGAACAAGGCATCACGCAGACCTCCTATTTAAGCAGGCTGTGTTTGCGCCTGGGAGGCTGGAGAAGAGCCCACATACTAAGGAGCAGTTGCATTCAGTTTCAGTCACATGTGGAGAGACTGGTTTTCTCTGTCGTTGAGGTTGTCAGGTACAAGTCTTTTCTTGATGAAAAACAAAGCATTGCTTTGAAAATAATCTCTGTGGTGTTAACCTTTATTTACATATAGGTATTTTGGGCCCCTGGGCTTCTTGTTCTCATGATTTCTTTCACAGCTCCCACAAGTAAAGATTGCCTCAATATGAAAAGGAGAAGAGAAAACTCAGTAATCATACTGCAACTGCAAGAACCCTAGGAAAGAAACCAACCGTGTAAGATACTTGATTAAAATCACAAGGACTGGCAACATGGTGCCAACAAAGCCGCTTCTCTGGAAATCCCATGAATTTCCCATTCTGAGCTGCTGGGCAAACCCTTCACTGAATTCAGATTTTCACTTTTGATTCACTTTGCTTGGAAGAAACAGGTTATTGATAATATTTTTTTAGAGATGTTAGATCAGCAGCAGAATTAGCCACACTGCCCCAGCCCTGGCAGAACTTCCGTCCTTCCTCCTGTTCTGCTCACTGTGGGCTGCTGCCCTCAGTGACGGCCTTAGTGACTCACAGGGGCACTGCAGCTGCTGTGGTAGATCTGGGGCAAAGGGGTGTAGGGGATAGCTGAAACATCCCATAATCCCCAACTGCTGATGTTTCATTGCCAGGAATGGAAGAAGAAAGCAGGGAGATCTTTACCCTTTGAAAGAGAGAGGGAGTCAGGGGAGAACTAGCTGGCCAGGAAATCCCTAAACAACAGCCCCCTGCAAGGTATGAGGGGTAGCGAGGTCAGATCCTAACAGAGGCCCATGGTGATCTCATGAGGAGTGTGAGGCAGACAAAAGCAAGGCCAGGATGAAGCTGCGGGCTGGGCATTGGCCCTCAGCATTGGTGAGCCAATGGAGGGGTGCTGCAGCAAAGCAAGGCGTGCCCCACTGCTCCCTCAGCACTGCAGAGCAGCTTCACTGTACACTGCAGAGGAAAGCCATTCCCCAGAGACAGGGCTGAGCTGGAGGTGGCAGCTGGCCCTCACCCCTGTGAGTTGGTGGGGTTGTCCTCACACTGTGCTCCTTCATCCTGCAGCAGGGCTTTCCAACTTTTTTGGGCACCACCTGGCTTCTCAGGGTATCTGTTTCTTCTTTGAGCTGCTGCAGATACAGTGTCCAGAGCCCAGCAGGAATGAATTGGTTGCACAACGCTTTTCAGAGAAGCTTAACATGAGCTTGCTTCTGTTCTTCTGCTCTGTTTGCTTCAGCCAGTCACTACCCAGTGACTCCTGTGTGTGTCAATCTTGATAAAGATGAGGGCAGGTAAGTAGAGACTGCATAGTCCAAGCTGTCCCTGACATCATGGGAAGATTCAGGAACAGACATAGGACAGGTGGGCTCCTCTGGAAAGTACACCTATACCCAGATACCTCACCTGACTCCTTGTAGGTATCTGCCATAGTTTCTTTTTCAATCTGCACTTTCTGTACATTCTTGTTTGGTACTTATGCTTTCCTGGAAGGGATATGTCCTTTAATCTCATTGGGGTACTGCTTTAGAGCAAACCACTTTTCCATGTAGCATGTGAAAAATCAAAACAAGAAGACCCTAAAGGGTTAAATTTTATCAAGTACAGAAATTTAGCAAAAATAAAATAATCCGAATGGGAAAGGGGAATCAGCTTGGGGATTAGTCATTACTGAGTAGGATTTACAGAGGAGTAAAAGTAGTGTAAAAATGTAAACTAGGTTTGCATCCACCCACCATACCATGTTTGCTTGCTGAGAAACACCAAGCAAGAACCAGTAGGCACATCATCTGATACGCTGCAGCAAAGGTGCATGGGTCAAAATAATTTGGCAAAAGAATGACATCTCAGCAGGTGTGCATGCCTGAGCTGGGAAAGATCTACTTACAAACACATAGCCCGCTGGTCACCAAGGGGTACCACAGCCTTTGCCCGGAGCTCTGTCTGCAGATCTTGGTACTGCCCACGGGCCATTGCCTGAGAGATGTTTCCACCCAGAGCTGTACTCTAATTCTTCCTCTTGGCACTAGAAAGATCATGTACTTGCCTACGGACAGCACTGTGGCAATGATGAGGTTGTGGACAGATGTGCTCCCCTGTGGATCTCCTTTCCCTCTGACACAGCCCTTTGCAGTAAAGAATGCAGATTAAACCTGCTGTGTCCCGATTGCATTCTCCTGCCCTTCTCTGAAGGCCCACTCCCACTAAAGCCCAGTCCCTTCCCAACAAAAGGCAGCAGTTTGAGCATTGCCAGGTGTTCAAGGTTTGACATTGTGCACAAGAATGATGATTCATTTGGCAATGTTGAGGATGTATTTCACTCCTCGTTGTTCAAGGACCTTTTACTTTCCAGGCAAATGTGGTCTGATAAAGAGATCTCAGTATCTTGGCTGCTCATGGTCATGCTGTATCTCTTCCCATAGTCCTAACGAGTGCATCTTCTTTTCTTCTAACAGCATCAGCACTGCTAAACCAAAGCAGCCTGGCACCCTGCTTACAGCCCCAGCTTTGAGAGTCACATGAGCATGGAAAAGTCCTGGTTTACATTAACCCTTCTTCACGACAAGTCTCATATTTCCTGAGAAAAATTCAGTATCAGAGACCCCACGCTTACAGCCTTAAATGCCAAAAAAAGGGACCATGAAGAAACTAACTGCTGAACTCAGGTTTTGCTAGGTTTTGTATTTCTGAAGCAAGGTTATGCTTTTGTAGGGCTTGAGTTCAATTAGCTTTTGAAGGTATATTTTGTCACTCCTGGTGCTTCTCTTTTTCCCCTTCCCTCCTACTACTGCCCATAAGTCTGTTTCTTCTCCCTTTTGTGTTGCTCCCTTCCAAGCTGCCTTTTCCTCTCCCTTTGCAGGACCAGGGGAGTTTCTGCTTGCTTACTGCTATACTGTATCTACCTGCCTGTTTAGTGTGACACCTCTTCACAGAAGGTGATGGAAGGACAAGGGAGGTCCTTCCGTAAGACCTCAGCGCTGTTGCTGCAAAAGTAAAAAGGAATAGTAAAATAGGCTCTAGAAAATGTGTGAAGTTTTAGATACATATTCCCCCTAATTTAAAAAATATAATTATGCCAAGCCATCTGTTGCTAATGTAAAAAAAGATGTAAATAGATGATACATAGTGTACGAAGTGTCACATGAGCGCTCCATCTGCTGTGGGGAAAGTCACCACTCCCCAGCAACAACACTGGGTGCTGAAGTGCAATCCAGCATTTGGAGCAAGCCTTAGGTTTTCCAAAGGCATAACCAGATCCAAAGGCTGACCCAAAAGAAAAAGAACTCAAACAAGAGTGGATTGGTAGATCTCTATATATCAATCTTTGATCTCTGTTTTTCTGACAAGTAGCAATAGTGGCTTCATTGAGGACAGGGTAAGTTATACCTTTACACTCTTATTTCAGATGGTTTGCAAGCTCAGGGATCCTGTTCTCCTTACTCATATTTCCAAGGTTTACCTGGCAGACAGGAGTCTAACAAGCTCTGTCTCTTTACTTAACAACATCAGAATGTGCCCACAATGTCAGAATAATTGGGCAATAAATTAGCAGATGAAATGCAGCTCTGATGAACACAAAGTAGTGGGCACGGGACAAAAGCAATCCTTTCCGTGGGTGCTGACTGATGAACTCCATGTCAGCTGCTGCCACTCAGGAAGAGACCCAAGAGCTGCTGTGAATGTTTTGGTGTGCTCAGCGGTGGTTAGAAAAGCAAATAAAAGGCTGAGAATTATGAGAGAGGTAATAAAGGTAATTTAATCCTCTGGTATATGTGACTAGAGAATTCTTACTCTTCTTCACTGTGAGCCCTCCACCTAGTTCTGGTCTCCCCACCTCAAGATGGGTCCAGTGACAAGAGAGGGCAGACTCTGGGAAACTGGAAGTAAAGCACAGTTCTCTGCCTGGACACAGCAAAGGTACTAGAATGCTTCACCTGCGAAACAGAGAAGGTACAGCAGAGATCTTAAACCAGGACTCTGATGGGAGATGTGACAGGAAAACCACTACTCACCTCTTCTGATACCACCAGGTGTGGGTGACACCAGAGGGAGTTAGCAGAGAATAGTTTCTAAATTCAGCAAAAGGATGAGCTGCTCCACAAGACACACAGTTACCCTCTGCTGACAGAACCGGAGGTGTTAAGAATTTCTACAGCTCCCCAAAGCTTCTAAACAAACCTGTGACATTAGTTCCATAAGAACTGATAACTGGAAGCCCCAGAACAACCTTTCCATCCAAAAGTTCCCAAATGCTTATCAGCAGTAGCTGAAGGAAGGTCTTTTATCATACTCTTTTCTGAGGTGTCTGCTGCTGTCAGCCAGGGAGCTGTGTCAAATGGCTCCACAGTCTCACTGTCCTTGAGCAAGCAGTTTTGCAGAACCTGGTACCATGTTTCCAGCTTGCAACAGTTTTGGGACAAAAAGGGAGTGCAAAACAACCCAAATCAGTTGAGAAAATAATCGTAATTCCCACAGTACCATCAGCCCTTCTTTCCCAGGTTTCTCTTGGATGGGTGTGAGGTAGATGCCTTTGAAGGGCAGGCTTTTCCCCTGGGGGCACAGCCCCTACATGAAGCCCAGAGATGGGGAGAAATGCAACAACACAGAGAGCAGGACAGGTTCTGGAGGCTGGCCCCTTCACCAGGGCTACCTACCTCTGCCCATAACAGTTACTGAAGGAAGGAAGCGTTATCCAGTCCAGGGATGGAAGATTAACCATTCCTCAGGGACATAATTGATTATTCCTCAGGGACATAACTCTTTCTTTTCAGGTGTTGGAGTGTATCACCCAGCACCTCTTCATTTCCAAAGAGGCCAGGAGGCTTCACTTGAAGGGTAGAGCAGTACATGAGCAGTTTTTCACCTCTGAACATGAAGGTGATGTCTGACTCAACAAGGATTTTCACAGCAAAAAGCGGAAGAAACCTGAAAGAAAACCATCCAAAGTGCTCTGGGAGAGGGGCAGTGGGGTGAAAGGAGATGCCCTTGTGATCTCTGTCTGTCCAGGAGCCAGGACTTCTTGCTCCAGTGATGTTGGGGAAGACACAGTTACATCAAAACTCCCACTTCTGGGGCCAAGGCAGCTGTCACCACCGGGATGAAGCCTTCCCTGTGCTACCAAATCTGTCTGAGAAAGCAGGATACACATGGAATTGTTGAACAGCAAAACCAGGTACTAATAAAATGATGTCAGCAACTTGGCACCAACCCAGACATCTGTCTGGTCCAGACAGAGCCTGAGTTTTGCTACTGCTCAGAATAAAGCATCACAAAAAATATTTTCTGCCTTTTAAAATCTGATTCCTTGAACATAAGGGGCTCTAATTCTGCCTTGGTGGTAAGTCCATGATCTACTCTTGCATCCTGCTCCTGCATCCTAATCAGGTAACAAAGATTCCTAACTGAGTGGATCATGAAAAACCTAATGCCACAGATCCAGCAGGAGGTAGATGCAGTTTGTTTGACCATGCAAACTGTGAGGTTTGGAAGTTCAAGATGGGATCAGGAGCTGGTGCCAGCTGTGCTCACCCCCCACCTCCATCTTCCCAGGCAAAGCTCAGCTCCTTCTGCAGGTGTGGAGCAAGAGAGACAGCACTTTAACTCCCTGTCCCTGCCTGGAAAGCTGCTTCTCAGAGGTACAAGCCAGCAGATGAGAGGCAGGTGAGCAACCAGGGCTCAGAGGGCATTTAGGCACGTGGAGACGGGCTGTAACAGGCCCCCTCTTGTTTTTCACCTTTTACAGCTTCTTGAGAGGCCCAAATGGCCCTGATTTTGCATTTATGTCCTTTGCACTGCTGGGCAAACAAGCAGGGCCTTGTCTCCACCAGACTCCTCCACCCTTTGTTGGCTGCCTTTCAGTTATCTCCCTTAATGCATTGCAGGCAAATATTTGCTCTGTGGTCTCAGACACTACCTCACTGCTGTTTGCCCAGGTTCCCACTTCAGTGCCTTGAACATTGTGCTTACTCCACCCACACCCTGGGGTGACCAAGTTACAAGGACACAGCTTTGTGTGCACTGCTGCCCTTGTGTGCACTGCTGTCCTCCTTCCCCAGCACTGGCAAACATGCAGAGATGTCCAGGCTGCCAAACCCACCTGCAGTCTTTCCAAAGGGTGTCCTTGCTGGGGGGTGTGCCAGCTATGCCCAGCCCACCAGCAAGCACCAGGAGGTGAAGAGAGGGGGCAGACACCACGCCTGCTTTTCGTGAACCTCTGTAAATGCTAAGCTCCTGTGTCTAAGTCTGCAGTGACTACAGTCTGCTGCAAGCCCAGATGTGTGGAGGCTTGAAGTTTCATCTTTTTCACCCAGCTGCAGGTGCCTTGAAAGCAGAGCAGTCACTTGGGAGGGCTACATTTAATTATGTGTGCAGTCTTTTTCCATTGGGCTGTGTTCCCGTAAGAACATGCACACCACTTAAAATTATTAGCTGTGACCATGGGGAGAGCTGTGCATGAAACAGCCTGGAAAGCCACCTAGGTCTTCTTGTCAGTGCAAAATTGTCTAGTTAAGGTAGATGCAGGTTCATCCTTCTGGTGATTCTCTCAGTGGTGTGCCCAGTTTGGCTGGGTACCACATAGCTGGGCAAGCCCTGACTTAGACATTAAGGCACAAGAGTAAAATGAAGTTCCCTGTTGTGTTCTGTTCTCTTTACTTTTTTGTTCACCTCTCCTAAGCTCACAGCCCAAAAAGCTCAAAAGTGCTGCCTGACCCTTTGTGTTACACAGCAGCGGGGCAAAGGTTCCTAAAGTGCTCTCTATGTGTCCTGATAGCAAAGATGGCTTGTTCTGCATCTGGAGAAGTTTAGGCAGGACTAACACCAGTGCTACTGTAGATCATGAGGACTGTTAGAGTGAAGCAGCAGCTTTGCAGAAGGCCCACGTGGTTTTAATTTGGGAAGTACCAGGGAAGAGCTGCACACCAAAAGGCCAGGCTGCAGCTGCTATACCAGCAGCAAGCCAGATGGACACGTTCTGCTGGGGGTGCCTGCTCCAGGGAGGGGCTGCTGCAGTGCCACGGAGCAGTCAGAAACAGTACAAAATGGTACACACGATGCACTAGCCCAGCTGCCGGCACCACAGTGACCAGTTCTAACAGCCATGGATCTACCCAAGAAGAGATTTGCCTTCCTGGCAAGGCTGGTGTGTGCAGAGAGGAATCAAAGTATGTGGTTTTAATAAAGAAACACCAGCACAAAATTTGACAGGTTCTTCCATTCAAGCAATTTGTCTTTCTTTCTACCAAGAACATTAACTTCACACAAAGTCAACAGAGAAAAACAGAAAGTCTTTCCTGGTATTGGCTGTCAAAACTCAAGTAGGAATGCTAATTTTGAAAGTAGAAGGGAAAGGGAGTGAGGTCGGGAGGCAATTGCCCATTGATCCCAGCTGCATGACACAAGGCAGACACTCCCCTGGGCCTCACTTTGCAAGTCTGTCATTTCCAGAAATGACAATGAGTCACATTTGCCCTGTGTCTCATTTAAAGAAACTGAAAGAATTAACTGGTAAAGCACTGGGAAAAGCTTGTTGTGAGTCATGCTGTCAGAGCCACAGCTGCACAGGCACAGGAAAGCCCACGTAGCTGTTCCCAAACTGCCACCCATGGGCAAAAATGTCCCTTAAAATCTCCAGAATCTGCAATCAGTGAGACTCCAGCACCTTAGAAAGGCAAGAGGCGATCCTAGGGGGATATTGATGGTTCAAGGTGTTCGTGGCATAATGAGATGTCCAGTCATTTGTACAACTGGTTTTGGCTGGGTTTGTCTTTACCAACAGTGTGTGCTCTCAGGTGGTCTGGAAACAGGCTTCAGAATAGTCATTAAGAAGGCATTTTGTCCAACACCGACAGCTGCATTGTAATAGAGACAATATAGTTGAGAAGGAAGAGTTGTTAATTTCCTGAGATCCACCAAGCTGACCAGCACGTGGAGTTAAATCTCCATTGCCCCTCAAAAGGTTACACTGATGAGAGAAAGATACTGGAATACGTTCCTTCCCAGTCAACTCTTACTTAATCTGAACGGCAAATGCTGGAGAGCCTTGGCCTGTGGCAAAACAGGCAAAAAAAAAAAAAAAAAAGCAGAGGCAATCTGGCACCTCTGTTGTACTTTTTAATTGCCTTCAAGTTTTGGGTTTTCTAAAGAGTGTTTTGGAGAATAGCAACAAGTCTCTCCATGCTGGTGTTTTTCCCCAAAGTATTTACATTAGTCTCAATTTTGTGTAATTTTCTGTCTGGGATTTTCCTTCATTTTCTCCCCTGTTTAAGCCTGCTAAACACAGAACCCAAAAAGTAGGGAGATCCAAGATCTCCTTAGAACCAAGGGGCAAATCCACAAAGCCCACATAGTTTTAAGGCCACATTCTTGCTGTGGCTTTACCCTTGCCCTGCCCAGCCCAGGGAAGCAAGGCTGTGCTGAACCTGCAGGCTCATGACACTCACCTTAGGCAAAGGCTCCCTCCCTTCTACAGCTGCACTTGTTGGTCAGTTTATTAGTTCGCATCTGAGATTTTCTGCTTCTGCACACTGACAGGTGAAACCGTGGAGGATAACCTGGTATGCACTCCCTCTGTCCTCTCCTCAGGAGGGTGTATTCAGTTTGCTGCACAGCAAAGTGCCTACACACACCTGGGCAGGGAAGGCAAAGAGGGAGGGAGGGGAGCTGGGAGGGCTGCCAGCTGCAGCCTGAGGCAGCAGATGGAGATGCACTGTTAGGGTTAGAGAAGTGCAGTGAGTGGGAGGCACCAAAGGAGAGCTCAGGCATAGAGAAAGGGTGGAAACAGGGTGCAAAGGAAGAAAAAGTTATCTTTGCAACTCTCTATAAGCATCAAGAATCCCAGGGCATTGGGAAGTTGTATTTGGTTTACATGGCAAGGTTCTGGTAATGGAGGCACTACAGAGATGGCTTCTGTGAGGAGCTACCAGAAGCCTCTCCCACGTCCAACAGAGCCAATGCCAGATGGTTCCTGGATGGACCCTCTGCTGGCCAAGGCCAAGTCAGAGATGGTAGTAATGACTCTGTTTTCCTCTGAAACAGGAAAAAAGTTCTTGTGAAGCATTAACTATGGCCAGAGAAGAGAGGAGTGAGAATATGTGAGAGGAACAACTGTGCAGACATCGAGAAAAGGTGAGGAAAGAGGTCCTCCAGGTGCCAGGACTGACATTCCCCACACTGGAATAAGTGGATGCCTGAGAGGAGGCTGTGACCCCTTGGGAGGCCCCTGCTGGAGCAGGGTCCTGGCAGGGAGCTGCAGACCCATGGAGAGAAGAGCCCATGCTGGAGCAGGTTTCTGGTAGGACTTGTGACCCTGTGGGGGACCCACAGTGGAGCAGGGGGAGGACTCCTCTCCCTGAGGAGAAAGCAGCATGAGAAATAATGTGTGGTGAACTCACCATTAACCCCCTCTCCTCAACTCCCTGCACCACTTGTGGGAGGAGATAGAGAACTGGGAATAAAGTTTAGCTTGAGAAGGTAGGAGGGGTAGGGAGAAGGTGTTTTTAGGATTAGTTTTACATATTATCCTGCTCTGATTTTGATTGCTAGTAAATTCAACCCAAGTGAAGTCTGTTTTGCTGGCGATGGTAAGCAGTGAGTGATCTCTCTCTGTTGTTATCTCAGCTCCTGAGCCTTTCCTTGTGTTCTCTCTCCCCTGCCCATCTGTGAGGGGAAGTGATAGAGCAGCTTTGGTGGGCACCAGGCATCTAGACAGGGCCAACCTGCCAAGAGGTCCAGCTGTTCCATAAGGAATAGAATAACCAAGGGGCATGGCTATTCCAATGTAGAGCACAGGCCATGGATAGCTAGAAACCTCCTCCTGGGGTAAGATCTGCTTAAGGCCTCTCAAACAGACATAATAGTTACAGCCAAAAACTCATTTCATATTCCTTTCAGGTGGGCCCTGCAGCTCAGGGCCCAGGATGACTGAGCTGTTTGATGTTCTGCTCCCTATGAAAACTGGATCTATTCCATCAGGTCCAAAAGAAAAAACTTTTTTCTTGATCAAAGAAAACAAACACACAAAAAAAAGACCAAGAAAATAAACAAAGGATGAACATTTGAACCCAGACCTATCTTCCTAAGGTAGTGTGGTGTTCAGAGCTACTGCTGTGCTGGAGGTTACATGATTCTGTGGCATCATGGTGGTGCCAGGTCAGAGCAGAGCAGGAGCCCTTTTAACTCAAAAGTATGGCTCAGAGAGTGGCTGATTCCAGGTACCTCCACAGATTACTAAAATCTACAAGGTGATGGTCAGAAATTATATGCTCTGGTTACCCCATTTGTCTTCTTCTGCATCTCCTGGTCTGGGTAACTGGATACCTGAAGAATGAGCTTTGAGACAGCCCCCAGAACTCAACCATTACAATGCATTACGCATAGCAGTCATATCATGGGGCATTACATGTATCCACGGTACCTTGTGACTGGCCTTTGCAATTTGGAATCTCAGGAATCAGGTCTCCAGCCCTACCCAACTTTCTGGCCACAGGCTGACATCCATCCAATCACCTCCTGGAACTGATGAATCCATCAGTTACAGTCATTAACTCGCTACCTACCCTGCAGCTGGGTCTTTCTGGGGCTGACATTTGAGAGTTGCAGCAAGAATGACGACAGCACAAATTTCAGATTTGGCAGAATGGTTCAGAAACATCTGCCCAAGGCTTGTAATTTACACTTCATGACCTAATTTACAGTTGGTAGGGGGAAACCCAATGCAACTTGCGTGTCATATCTTCCACTTAATTATGCCACACCAGAAAAAGGGAAAACTTAGAAATTACATTAATGCAGCATAGGTGAAACAGAAAGTAACCAGCTCACATCAGGACAAGTGAGAGAAGTTCACAGCTTTTTTGTGCCACCTACTATTTGACTTCAGGGAAGTGATGAAGCTGTCAGATCTTCCTGAACGGCCTATGCCAAACCTCAGTTACTCTGGCTGAAGGAAAAGAAACAATAGGCTGCAAGAGCACCAATGGGCCTTTGGCTCCCTTAGTCTGGAAGATGTGTGGGGCCCAGGAATAAATTTCGAGTTCCTGTTCTATGTTAGAACTGTGGTTTTGTGCAAGAGCCATATCTGTTTCACTCTTGCAAGGAACCCCAAGACAGAGAGGGAGAAGAAAGGGACATTCTCAGAAGAAAAAGAAAACCTGAACACAATCCTGCAGGTTATTCAACCAGTGTAAAACACCTACTTTTATTCCACACCCTCTGGATAATAAAGCTCAATTAGTCTCAACTGTCTCATTCATGAGCACTTCTGAAGGCACCATTCTGGGGCACTCAGAACTAGAGGAACTCAAAGCTTAAAGGGATCAAGTAGACTCGTATATCACATATTCAAAACACTTTCCCTATGCTCTTCAGTTCAAACTGACATAGAAAATTAACAGTACCCTCAAACATCTATCAAAGCATTAAAGGCAGGCACCATTTTGTTATTCTACTTCCCCACTGCAATTAATTTGGAAAGCATGAAGATTATTGCAACAGTGCTACAGTGCTTTCTTCCCATGAAGAAATCTGTCTTTAGTGGAAATCTGCAAGGAATGGCCTAACTAGCCTGTGTGAAACACAGCCTGAAGCCATGCACAACGTGGAGATTAAAACTCCCAGAGCAGTGAATGAGGCATGGTTCACATTTAGATGTCACAGTAATCCTACACCAAATTGATTATGTGGTCATAAACCTAAGTGCCAACACAAAACAGCTCCAATGACAGTGTGCTTATCGCTTCCTTCCCCTCCGCTCCCCCAGCTTTGTCAGGCCTCTGAAATCCTAGCATTCACATTTTAAACCAGAAAAAAACATTCCCTCTACTATTCCTTCAGTGCCAGACCTGGAACCCACGCACTCCAGAGACCAGACATGGTCCAGCAGCGTGCTGGCGTGTGAGCTGGCACAGCCGGAGCCACCGGCCCTGCCGCGTTTCTCAGCTCCCGCTTGGGTTTGGCATCCTCGGAGCACTCTTGGTGGGGCTTGGCGCTCTCTCTGCCCAGCGTCACTCGCTCCAAAGGAGGTGTCCAGAAGGCAGCGCTGCCTTCCCAGCCCGGGAAGCACGGAGCTTTCAGCTGGGACCTCAGAAGTGTTTGCAGCACGTGCGGATGTTTACCGAGTAGCTCTCCTTCAGAATATGTCAAGGTGTATCAATGTGCATAAGAACACTGATCACAGGAAAGAAAAAGAAACTCCTCATTTCAACAGATTTACTCCAGATTTACTCCAGATGTGGTTCAGAACAGTTACATTTGCAAAACGTTTTACTGTCACTTGTTCTGTTGAACCACACAGGTCAAGACATGGGTAACTGGAGACCCATCCCACAGTGCTGGTGACTCCAGTCAGCTTTTCTTAGCAAGGGCCTGAAATCTGATATCATCAGAGCTGGACTGTTTCTTCTCCTCTTTTGCTCTTTATAAAAGCTTAATTTATGTGCTGCAACTGCACTCATATGTATAGGGAATATACACACACACACACACACACATGTATATAGGGAAGTTATCCCAAAGAGCAACATTTCTACAAGAAGAAATTAATCTCTCCTTGCACTTGAGTATGACACAGTCAAAGGCAGCAGTGTATCAAGCAAAATTTAAAAGTACTTTTTAAAAAAAGTCCAAATCACTATGCTTTAAGTTGACTTTTAAATTTCTCACTGAAATAATAAAAAAACATAGCCAAAAATATGAATATAAAGCAATTTTAATTTTCCTCTAGATATTTATATCAAAGAAATAATACTCATGTCCAAGTACTGTACATACAATATCTTCCTTATAAACTCTGTAGTTTAAAACACATGTACAAAATTGCACATTGCAGTTTGCAAAAAATCATAAATACATTTTTGCATGTAAACAATTCCAGCACAAGGATCAATGTTATACATTCCAAAATGTCTAAGTGTCTGCTCACAAACAAAAACAAACAAAAACCCCACTGTGATCTCCATAAAGGTTCTAATGTTACAAATCAATCAATAACAGATTTCTAACTGATATACTACACACAGGGATACATAAATGAGCACAAGGCAAGTCGCCTTTTAGTCATTAAGTACTTAAGACAGAGGCTTGGAATACAATCCTGCTGCCATTTAAACCCACGGTATCCATCCCACAGTATTTAGTGGTAGCAGCATTGAGTTAATTTTTCCAAGATTGCCAATTGCAGTATGCCTTACTTTCAATTCTCAAACAAGTTGGCTACCACTGAACAGTAGGAATTTTAAAATTATTGTAAACACAGTTATCACTGTTGTATATTCAGAAAGTTACAGTCTTCTCCTAAACACATCACTAAATTAAGAAAATGTTTTACATTTAATCAAGTGCAAGATGCCCACTAGTATTGTCCACTTTATCTGAGAAATAAGTATTTTGAATATAATACAGTTAGTAAAAGTAATGTAAAAAATTACAATGGACATAATCCTCAGTTGTTAAGCCCTGTAGCTTGTTTACATTTAAAAAAATCACCGCATCAGAAAAAAGGTCTCAGAAGTGTCCTTTAAAATCTCTCCTGACCAAATCCAGCAAATAAGTAGCTACTCAATTTTGTTTCACTCTTATCTCCATCTGTGTGCAAAGCCCTTGTCAGCATACCTGTTTGAAGACTTCGCAAAATCAATCAGGTCCATTATATCCATACAGAGTTATTTGTTTCATTGTCTGTTCTAGGTTGCTTTTGTGTGGGTTTTTTTGTTTTTCATTTCTGGTTTTGTTTTGTTTTGTTTCATTTGGTTTTTTTGTTTCATTGGGGTTTTTTAATCTATTCACATGCTGCAATTTTATAAAATTCTACCAAAAGCAGGGATTTTTAAAGGGTTTCTCAGAGGCTTCCTCTGTGCCAGCTAATTTAGTAAGGCAGAATAAGAAGGTACACATAAGCCCAACGTTTAAAAACACCCAAGAAAGGATGTAGACAGACACCCACCCACCAACTAGTTGCATGTAAGCTGCTGGAAGAGCAAAGCTCAGTTTGAACTGCTCTGCTTCCACCTTTGATTTTGAAGAGCTACCCTGAAGGAGAAAGTTTTAGTGCCGTGCCTGAAGGCCTATGAAGAACCAGCTTGGACTGAAGAACTGTAGGAAGCAGCAGTTTGCTCACACCTCTTTTGGACAGAAAGAGAGCTTGGATATACTGGTGGTGACACAGCAGGGGGGGATTCTTGCCCTTTCCAGGAAACCCCTTATTCTGTTAATCAGCATGTTGCATGAATCCCAGTAATACTACCAGCAGCCCAGCCCATGACATTGCAAGGTATTGTGATTATAGTAATGCAGACCATTAAGAGTTTTCTGCATCACAGAAGCTCAGCAAGAACCAGAAACCACCAAGGGCTTTCAAAGCTGGGTCCTATTGCCCAAGACCTGTCCTTTATCTGATGGGAGTTAGTTCCTCTGTTGAATTGACAGAAAGACATACTGCACGAAGAATGATTAATTTAATCTTTCCTGGTCTGCACCTAACTGGAGCTACTCCTTTCCAAGGGGATCTCTTTTAAGTCATACAAGATTAGCCATCACAAACACCACACAGTGAGGGCACACATGTGGTTCCCCAAACCTCAGAAAGATTTTTCAGTGTAGGCAGAAACTGCAGGAAAAACAAGCCAACTTTAGATGAAACACTACAGGAAAGAGAAACTGCCCTGGAAGATTGTGCTACAACTTCACAGATGGAAAAACACAGAAAGCTGAAGAGCTACTTCACCAAAAGACTTATTCAGCAATACAGACCCAGCTGCCTTTCCTGGTAAGATGCTGCACTGGGAGTCTAAGAATTACCTTCAGATATCATAAAATAGAGGTAACCTTACAGATTGAATTTTAAGGCCATGGAGGCTCAAGGCCCTTCACAGCAAGATACTCCTGGTACTGCCACCTCTTTAATCTCTCTACCCTTCTCCCCCTTCTCTCTTGTTGTCCTTAAGAAGTCAGTATTCCTGATTAGGAAGAGTGGGAGTGACAAAAATCAGTGGCTAAATTTTGGTGTGCAAGACTATGCAGACTTGCCTATCATTTTCTATTTAAAAGTCAGGAATTGCACAATACTATATTGCAACATTTACTCCCTTCCCTTTGTCTTGTACAAGTAGCAAAGCACAACCAAAGCAAAATCA
Source organism: Melozone crissalis (assembly GCF_028551555.1). Taxonomy (NCBI): domain Eukaryota; kingdom Metazoa; phylum Chordata; class Aves; order Passeriformes; family Passerellidae; genus Melozone; species Melozone crissalis. The sequence continues at coordinate 29,403,447 of NW_026535783.1, read as the reverse complement.
CTGGTGGGAGTGTTTAGATTGATGGCTCACATGTCAGAACTTCACTAAGCATCTCTGTAATTAACAGCACTTTGCAACAAAGCAAAACAATTCTCCAATATATACTTGTGTTGGACCTTTTTTTTAAGGGTTTGGGTTTGATTCTGTTGATTTTGGTTTGTTTTTTTTTCCTTGGGGGGCATGTGGGAGAGCTAACAAATCCTGAATATTTAATCTGTTACACGTGGAGGAATGCTCAAGGGGCTCGCAAGAACTTGTTTTGCTGCACATTGAGCAACACCACATGGCAAAGCCTTGAAATTAGAGCAAATGCTTGAAGACAGGGCGTAGCTGCCTTTTGGAGCTCGTCCTTCATGGGCTGCATTTTATTAGAGAGCAGATCTTTGCATCACCAGTCAGCATGCAGACCTGGGCTTTACTTGATGACATTTCAGCATGGTGGTTGCCATGGCTTTAAATAAATAAGGGTAAGTGTGAAATCACTAGTCATCAGGCCAAACAGGCAGGGGCACAGTTTCTAAAGAAGAGACATTTAGAAGACACTTATGCAGTAATAACAAAACAAAGTAAGTTTAAAAGCATTCTGAAGAGCAGTCCTAATTATCTGCTACTTAAACATACAACATATACTACCATTAAATACTGTTTCAGAGATAAGTGTTATTTTTCCCTTTGATTCAATTTTTTTTCTCTTTCCTGGTGCTGCTAACTTCAACCATCATCTCTAACTACTACAAGGGGGGAAAGGAATAAAGAAGTAAACTTTATTAGACACTATTGGCCTGCTGGGAAACTGGTATCATACCATGTGGACATACCAGTTTGTATGATTATTTCACTTATAGGGTGCACACAAAGACTGTCAAAAATCACAATGATCTACAATACCATTTTAGTAACTGGCACAAAATTGTTTGGATTGATAAAAACACTTTGACAGCATTTTAGGAATCTCTATTCTGAAGGTGTCATCTTGCAGACCATAAATAGGTGTCCTAGCTACTTATGGCCATAACTTAGGCGACATTAGATATAACAAGAACATTTAACTCCCTAATAGTACTTCCTCACTAATTCTGTCACCCTCCCATGAAGGAAGTTAAAAGACAGAATGGTAAAAGTTGGAAAAATCCAAGAATTCAAACTCTGTCTCTACTTGTGAAGAACAGCAAGTTATATATCAGTATCTTCTACTGCTCTCTTTCCATAGCTGTTACTAGGGAAAAAGAAGGAGACTATCCAAAATTAATTCTCTGGAACAGCATACTAACTTTATTTGACACTACTCCATTGCTTGTGTCCTGCTTTACAAGAAAATCTGAGGATTTATGAAACAGAGGTGTAGGAAAGATTGTCAAGTCCAGTATGCTATCTTTCAAATTACTCAGCATGTACCAGAATACTTTAGTTAGTCAGTTAGTTAGTTAGTTTAAAACAGTTAGTTCTTAAAGGTCAATTTTCCATATGAGACAGGAGGGACACATCCCTTGGGGCAGTGGGAAGCTCTCTGAAGAGGACAAGAAAATGGTATCAAACAACTCCTAAGAGTTCAAGCTATTGGTCATGATTTTTCACCTCTTCAGACTATTGTTTAAGAACAGGGATGCAGTGAGAAGCCTGACTCTTAACAGCTTCAGCTTTCTTCATCTATGACAGAAGTAATACCACAATTGGACAACCACTGATTGAAATTGAACAGTTGCAAGACACACTTCAAGGTAGTTATTAGAAAGGTTTTCAAATTTATTCAAATAAATTTTGAGATAATAGTAAAACAGGACTCAACCTAAAAAAGTAATTGAACTTGCAAAACCAAAACAGAGACTGCAACCAATGATCTTTCTCTTCCCCTTTGTATGGGATGGGAGTCTGTTACTGATCTCCATCCAGCAAGACAGCTCTCTAAGGCTGCATGGATGCTATTTAGGTGACTTACAATTCCACCCACACTTGGTTCTTAACCAGTAACAGTAGTAGTAAGTTTTATGAGCAGTGTGCTAAATATCAGAATCTAGCAGTGTATTAGTGCACAGTGAACTGGTCATATCTATTATCTCCATGTCAGCAAGGCTTCAAACCCAACCATCACTTCAAAGCATTCCTACAGAAATGGTCATTCTTTAGTCAAAACATTTAACCAGAACATTTACTCCTCAAACTATTGCAGACCCTGTTTGTTACTAGTATTAGAAATTGAAAGCAAAGCTCAATTTACAGCTAGCTATGCTATGGGCAGAGACAAAAAAGCAAACATCACGTAAGCCATTATTTAGGGTGACTACTTTAAAACATTATTTATGATAATCATCATTTAACCTTGTAGTAAACGACTACACATGAACTGCAGCATTTCAGATAACATTAAGGCTAAATGTGACTTCAAAGTTCTCTTTTTGTGTTAATTTAGCATTGCAAAGCTTGACAGTCCTCCAATTTGACTGGAAATCTAAAAAATCACCTTGTGATCACACAGGGAAATGCAGCTTAGTCTTCTTCTGGAAGAATCTGACCACAACAAAAGCATATGAAAAACCCCACTGTGTACTGTTGCAGCTACGGAAATCCCAGTTCCTTCCTTTGGCCATCCCCTTCTCTATGCATGCTGGTGTCTACACACAACACCTCGACATGCGTTTCCAGGTATCTGTGCTTCAGAAGAATTAGTTCATAAAGGCTGGATTTGCTGTTTCTTCAGTTAGTCCTCACTGACTTGAGAGGATACCGCACAAGCAGGACTCCAGCACAAGAACTCATGCCCCCTGCAGACACAAGATCAAGATTCAGAGTTTTTACATCGGTAACATACTTTTGTCAAGACTACTCAACTGAAAGTTGCATTTCAATACACAGCACTGGTGTGAAGATACAGATCCTACATTGGTTTCCTTCTTCCCCACCACTGTTTCCCCAGTGGGATGCTTCAAAGACAACTAGAGCAAGGCATTCTGACTGACCATTTGAAGCCAACTGTTTCAACATCCAAGCAGAGATCTGGTTTGTGACTATGGTGATGCAGAAAGTAAGCCTTCAGGTATGCAATAGCTTAGGAAAAAGTTCTCCCAGACTAAGGCAAACAGCAAGGATCAATGCCCGAAGCAAGGCAACAGGATGGTACCTTGGGAAGCTAGTCTCATTATGATTTATGTGAATACATTTCTAGACTCTTAGCAACACACAAACAACAGCAGGTTCTCCACTGTGCACTCACTGTTGCAGCATTTCTCAGAAACCTACATTTAGCTTGTCACACATGACCAGTTCATGGAGAAGTTGCTTCTGTCCCGCCTCCAAGCTACTGAGTCGTTATGAAGAGAGAAGTTTCACAGCACAAACAGCTGCAAGACACTTCATAGGATAAAAAGAGACAGATCTCTGAAACACTGGAGAGGAGTAATCATGAATTACTAAGACCTCTTGTCCCCCATAATTTACCTTAAAGGCCTGAGTCTCCATATATTCAGATTTAATTCAACATCTTCATAGTGAAGTTGCACCATGTGCGGCAAGATTAACAAGGCTCTTACAAACTTCAGATTCTGCCCTTTGTTACAAGAACATTTATCATTCTTCATCAGATACACTAAACCCTGATGCAAGTGACTGTGGTGTGAGAGGGATGAGTTAACATTTGCAGGATTACTATGCACTGTGAAAGCTTTCTGTCCAAGATTTTTTCTGCTGATACAGGTCTTGCCAAATACTGAAAGAGGTGAATCCCTGACAGACTTTACTGTCCACCTCTGCTGGAAGATGAGCAGTGACTACAGAGTCACTACAGCAGTCACTACTGATCAAAAGAAGTGACCAAGCATCAAAACAGGATAAGAACTCTTCAATACTCATTCTTACAGTAAAACTTCAAACAAAAAACTGGAAAAATGGAAGTGATTTTGTACTAATCAAATATGTATGCAGATATGTCATGCTCCAATTTGTCTACTTGCTAAACATAGAAACTTGGAGAATCAAGTAAGAAAAGAGCAAAATTATCCAGCAGCAGTTACAGCTGCACATATGAATAAATGAAAATGTTACTCATTGCTTTTCCTTTTTTAACTTGCACTCCAGAAGCAGGACACATAAAATGCATCAAAGAATGACCTATGTAACAAGCAGATGGGTTTTTTCCTCTTGCATATTAATCTCAGATATAGGAAAATTTTCTCTAAGAAGCTGCTAGATTCAAACAGTTAAGACGCCAGTTAGGGCAGCCAAGATGTTTTTTTTCAGCACAACTAGTAATTCAGACCTGGCATGCACCTGTACTTCAGACACTATCAAACAATACTATTCAGTATTTTGGGAACCATCAATTACTTATATAACTGATTAAAAATTAGTTGCCAAATCAATTTCCACTTTAACAGCCGCAGAATGCCTCAGGGTTTAACCTGGGGAGGTCACTCCTTTGTCGAAGGTGAAACAGAGAGTCAATCAGATATTTAAAGGAATAAAGGATGCCTCATGACTCCTTCTTCTGTAAAGATACATATACAAACCAAGATGACAGAGAACTGTCATAGAGCCACCCTTGATCTCAAATAGAGCATGATAGTCAGTAGTGACTACTGACATACAGTCAAGAGTCAAGATATGTCGAGATATTTACCTTTTGGAAGACCATCAAAGTCTTACAACAGAAAACATGACCATCACCACCAAAATCGCTCCTCGCCATGATAAGGACTTATGTCCAAACACCTATGATTCTCAAAGTATGCAAAGTATTTGCTTTTGGAAAGGCTCTTCAAACACACCAAATGGGCTCAACCTGGAATCACATTAAGTTTTAAGAACAACTCACCAGCTACTTGAACTTGTTTGGAGACCTTGTGATTCCAACAGACTTCACTACACTGCAGACCAAACCAATTAACTTTCATAGCAATGGCATCATTTGAGTCAGTGTTATCAGAGTGGCTTTCTTGCACTCACACCAAGCAGAGCCAGATCTGATGAGGGCTCCACTCTCTGCCCAAGGAAGGAGTGAACAAGTCTTCTCTTACTGAAAACATTCCCCCTCCTATTTCCCAAGACAGAAAAGATCTGGTAACAAGTCAAATAAATCATATCCAAATATGAATCGAACCCTTTTGCTGTAGCACCTAAATAAGAAGGCACTTCACATCTAAACAAAGATACTGGTTCAAGTACATTTAAAAATTGCTGGGCAAAAAACAATATGCACAGGAGCAAGCATCCAGCAAACAAAACAGACAAGGGAGGAGACTATTTAGTCTCCAGAGCAGATTACACGTGGGGCAAAGAAGCAAAGAGGGATGTTTGTCACGGGTTCACATCTGGACTGAAAACCAGATTGGAAGGACATGAGGGTAGCCTGCCAATCAAGCCAGGCAGCATGAGTCTTTGCAAAGACTAGAAAATAGCATGCACAAGTATAATAAAGCATGGTAGTTTTGAAGAATGAAGAAAAATGCTAAAAAGCACTGAGCTAACAGTGAACATAACTTTTATTTTGGGATTTAAATTTTTTTTGTTTGCTTTTTTTGAGTTTTGTTTTTGAGGGGTTTTGGTAGTTTTCTTTTTTTTTTTCCTTACAGTAACACACAGCCAGTTTGCTTGGAGTTACTGAAAAGGAGCTACATGAATGCAAATCATATAAACAGTCTGAAAATTTTTTACCCAGTATCTATCTTTTAATGTCTCACAGTGACCAAAGTTTTTGGCAGAAAATCAAAAAACCTAAAAGACACATATGTTTAAAAACAAACTGAAGAAAAAAAGGCAGACAAAATAGAGAAGCCATATTTAAAGGTTTAGGAACACTGCAGGGCTAAAGGCCAGAGTATTGAGACGTTTTAGAAGACAGGAACAATCAAGTCTGACAGCTGCAGCAGGTAAATACTCCTGAGTCTTTTTATATTGGTTTAAAGTGTTAGGTGCTTTGGCTTTCCACTCAAATACCTGCAAAAAATGCAGCAACCTCTAGCAGAACCAGTCCAAGCAGGAAAAAAAATCCAACCACCCCAACACTATTCTCAAATTTTGGTCATGTCACTGTTAGATCCTGTTTCTCAGCCTAAATGCCAGATAAAAAAGGCATTTATGAAGGTAACTGATCACTCTACAGAAAACACATTTCTTTTGGACAAATCCACTACAAGAACAGTAGCCTCTGGCAGAGAGCTGGAGCTGCCAGCCTCACTAGTAATCTCTCATCAGTCATCACGGTGTGAGAGATGGCCTGTCACCACTTCTACCACTGAACAGATGTCAGCTAGAACAGAAAGCAGGCTATCAAAGAAGTTACCACATGAGGTCTTTGAGATGCTGGGTGTGAGACTGCTCTTGCAGAAAGTTCAAGCTCAAGTGAGGTAATGTGGGGTGATTTTCAGCTTTAACATTACCATACTGGAAAGGGAGAGCTCATTATAACCCTGCTAGACTATAGCCCACTAGAGCCTTGCCCATGCCTGGGAAGGGGAACTGCAGTGATTTCCCATGCCTTATGGATCCCCCATGTTGCTTGGATATTGCTAATTTATTATGAGCAGAAATTACAAAGTAAGCAAAGAAGTATTGCACAGCTGCATTTATCGTTTTCCTGTGTTCTACCACAAGATCTTTACCTAGCCCTATACTCACACTCATTTAGAAAGACAAGGACCAAAATAGAGGTGCTCACCCAAAAATTCTTATGATTTTTTTCCAGGATTCCAGGATTCCCTAAAAAATCCCCACCTCATTACATATGCAGTAAAGTATCTCACACCTACCAGGCAGCTTTACCTTTCTCACTAGGGAAAAGTGTTAAGTGTGGGGGAAAAGATGTTTTTTATCAGTTTCTCCAGACTTGCAGCATCTTTGCAGAAGGATGACTACCAAAGGAAAAAAAAAACATTTTCCACCCAGTTATTATGTAACAGGCAGTGCTACAGATTGTATGCAGTATGGTTCAGAATGCCCCTAAGAAGTCTTTGAACCTGTGTTAAGATCAAAATTTTTTTAATCTGCTCATTAGTAATTCTAACAGCAGAATGTACTGTTACAGGCAATCATTTCAACCACCAAAAAGGCTCTGGTGACATGATCAAACAGTTACACAATGATTAATATGGCTTCTACCTAATTTGCATATGCATTAAGAAAAGAAATATCCTCGGAGCCATCTCAGCTACAGTAACAGCGTAACTACGCATTCTCATATAACTTCATACACGTGCCAGGAAAGACTGCACTAAAAGGAAAAGCTCATACACTTGATTGCTGCAGCTCAACTTTCTGAACAGATAGCACTCACATATCCCCAATAAAAGCATGAAAAACTGTGAGTCTATCCCATTCTAACTGGATTTCAGCTGTAGCCTTCAGAAGAGGTAAGAGATGTTTACCAGCTCCTGAGAGGCTCTAACAGATCTGTACACAGAGAGATGTCTATGCCCTCTTGGCTCCTCATACGATTACCCCTTTTCACCAGCTGGCACAGACACATATCCCCATGAAAGATTTGCCTCTGAGTTCAAGCAGAGTTTTTAGCACAGTTTCAGCGAGGGAAGAGGGCCCCACACTGCAGCTGGATCTGCTCAGGAGAAGCCGTGCCCTCCCCCAGCGGCAGGGCCGGCCCGCGGCTCCGCACAGAGGGGCTTCTGGCGAGGTGACCGTCACACACCCACAGACCCTTCCCACCGCACCATTGCCACAGGGCTCGGCAGCGCTGCGCTAGCGGCTAGGCTCAAAATACACAGGTGCAGCAGAAGCATGGAAGGCAGTGGCACCGAGCAAGGGACCTAAAGCTTTCAAAAACTTATTGAGGATTATGTCTAATCAGAAGAAATAGTTCCTTTGCTATACTCTTCTACTAGTAAATTCTCGACAAAGAAATAAATCACACCGAATCTTCCCAACCAGAAAAACACTTCACATTCTAGCATTGACTCTGTCTCTAGAGTATTGCAGAAAGTTTCTTTAGAACAAAGTAGACCAAGAAGCAAGATACACAGATTTCTACTGAAAAATAAATCTAGTTCTCCATAATATTTCTGTGATTTATTCAGACAGAATACAATGGAATTATCACCTTTACAGCTAACCCACCCCAAATCTGAGCCCTTTTCTGTATAGCACTGAATTGTTACTATACTGTGGAAAGAGCACGCACTACTGGAATGTACACAGTGAAGGAAAAAAAAAAGTAAAGCTCTTTTTGCCAAAGTAACCATTTTCTCTGCTAACGTGTTATCTAGAAAAATAAGGTCTAGGCAACATCCAAAAAGTGTTCAAGTTTCAATAAATAACTGTCAATGCCCCAAGTTTGCACTGGCACAAGAAATATGGAGCATACAGGTTTAGAAAACTATTTTCCTATGACTGAGTCAGCAATGCATTTCAATCTGCTTTAAGATTTACAACAAAAATCAGTCCCTCCAGGGTTCGATTTGAAAATCAAAGCCATGTAAGTGCAAGAGCACCCACACAGCTGTCTTAACTCTCAATGGCAAATTAAAGCTCTAGAGAAAGACAGTATTTTAAAAAAGGTTCTTTATCAATACCAAGAAAATATACATAGCCATATTATATTTTAAATATATATATACACGCACATCTTTTCAAAAGGTACGATTCTGGCTATTTTTCTTTACGTTTGAAAAGCTTATCCATTGCTATACAGTTCAGTAAGGTGTATTAGGAAACACACGTTTTATATCCCCCATGAAAATAAAGTTGAATCTTTCTGTAAACAGTAATTTTCTTATTTTCGGAAATCTCTACAGACCTCAAGTACTTCACTGAAAAATTAACAACCACCTGCCCCAGAACCACCCACGGAGACCCTCGCTGCTGAATGCGACACGGACAGAACTCGGGAAACGCTTAGCAACACCCGGCTCCCGCAAAAAAACCGCCTTCTCCGGGCACAAATAAATAATAATAATAATAATAATAATTAATATTAAAAAAAATAATAATAGCAGAAGGGCGGCAGCAGGCGCGCACCTTGGCCCCGCGGTGCCCCCGGGCGGGCTTGGGGCCGGGGCCGGCGGGGTGTCCCTCCTCAGCAGGCGCTGGTCTCCGGCGCGGCGGCGGCCGCCTCGGGGGGAGTCTCCCGCGGCTGGGCGGCGGCGTGAGGAGGAGGAGGATGCCCGGCGGCGTTGATGTGGCAGCCAGAGGAGAGGTGGCTGCGGACGCGACCCTGCAGCTGGGTGACCTGGGCGCGGAGGAGGTTGGCGGTGGCGGCCAGCTCGGCGTTCTGACCCTTGAGCGCCTTCACCTTCTCCTCCAGCCGGGCGATGCGCTCCAGCTTCCGCCGGCGACACTTGGAGGCGGCGATGCGGTTTCGCAGCCGCTTGCGCTCTGCCTTCAGCCGCTCCTGGCTCTCCGCGTCCAGCGGCGACAGCGACGGCGGCGTCGGCGCGCTGCTGCCACCCTCCCCGCCCGCCGACGGCGGCACCTCGGGCACCGTCTGCGGCTCCTCCAGGGACCGCGCCGGCGGCAGCCGGCCGCTCCCCAGACCCGCGGCTCCGAAGGCCAGGCCCGGCGGCGGTGGCGGGGCGGAGGCGGAGGGGTAGGCGCTGCCCGAGGGGCTCAGCGGCCCCGCGGGGTTGAAGCCGCTCAGGTTGGTGTAGACGGCCGGAGGGTCGGCGGCGGCAGCGGCGGGGGCTCCCGGTGGCCCCGGGCGGGCGGTGCAGCAGGGTCCCGGCGCGGAGAGCGGCGGCGGCGCCGTCAGGAGCTGGTTCTGCTTGTGCAGGTCAGCCAGGGCCTTGACGAAGCCGTCGGCGAAACCCTCCTGTTCCTGCGTCACCGGCTGCCGGTACAGGAACGGCCCCGCCGCCGCCGCCCCGCCGCTCCCCGCCCCGGGCGCCGTCGGCCCCGGGCTGCCCGCGCCCAGACCCGCGCCCCCCTGGATCAGCAGCTGCTCCAGGTCGGCGGCCGGTGGCAGCTTCAGCAGCGGCAGCTCTGCAGCCGACCCCAGCGCGGCCTCCGGGCCGCCGCGGGCCGCCGCCGCCCCGCCGCTGCTCCCCGTCTCCGCGGAGCCCGCGGTGGGCGGCGGGGCGGCGGTGGCGGCGGGCGGCGGCGGCAGCAAGCGCAGAGCCGCCGCGCTGCCGCGGGCGCCGGCAGGCGGGCGAAGGGCGAAGGGCCCCGGGAGCGGCGCGGGGGCGGCAGCCGGCAGGTCCCGCTTCTTCCCGGCGCCCAGCAGCAGCTTCTGCCCCGCCGCCGCATCGGCTCCAGGTCCGCCGGCGGTACCGAAACCCGGCAGCGGCACGAAGTCGGGCAACAGCTCCAGTCCTTCCTCGGGGTAGAACGGCGCCTCCATCTTCACGGCGGATCGCCCGCTACGCCCGCCGCTCATGCTGCCGCCCTCGCCGGCCGGCGGCGGCTCCGGCGCGGGGCGGGCCGGGCTGGGCGGCTGCTCCGCGGGGCCGGCCGCCCTCGGCTGGCAGCGGGGACTGAGCCGCCTCCCGGCGCCGCCGGACCCGCGCCACGCCCCGGGCCCGCTGCCCGCCCCGCCGTCGCCGCCTCCCTGCTGCCGCCGCCGCCGCCGGTCCCCCCCGCCCGCTCCTTCCCCCGCCCGCCGGGCTTGCGCGGAACGGCTTCCCGGTGGGGTGTCCGTGGGGAACCCGCGCTGCTCCTCCCTCTCGGAAACTCGCCCCGCGAGTGCGGTGTGGGAAAGAAGGCAGTGCTGGGGCCTTCGTCCGGGAACGGGGGGGGTTTTCTCGGGGCCATCACTCCGGCCCGGGGACCGGGAGTCCTCAGGAGGAAAGCGAGCAAGAGCATCGCGTGGCGGCTGCTGGGGCAGGTGCTGGTGCGTTCAGTCTGTGATGGATGGGCACAGGATAGTGCAGGTGTCGAGGACTAATGATTCTCAACAACACGGTGCTGGGAAGTCTTACAGGAAGTGCTTGGCCGTCAGGAAACACGCCAACTAGTCAAACTAAAAGTCACTCAGAAGATGGACGTGAATTTGATGTGGCCTTTTTTTCCTGGGGGGAGGAGGAAGTTAAGAAAAAGGATTTGAAACATCCTAGACATATTTCCAATATTTTCAAAATTACTGAAATGTGAATATTTCAGTTTAGGGGTTGTATTTATTTTTTATCTTTAGTCAAGACAACTCCCTCTGCCCTTCTCCAAGTTTGTGAAATTCTTACAGGATGAGGAAATTTCTTTCCATACAGTCCTTTATAAATCCCTCTTGCTTCAGGATACCTATGTGATCCTGACAGAGCTACTGAACACTCTCCTTTAAGTCTTTAAAATCAGCTTGGTGACTGATGGTCTCAGTGACTCATCTACACATTCACCAGATGTCTTCATCTGTGATGGACCCCCTCAGTTAGGTGTCACCTTCTGCAACGTACTCATGCTTTCATGCTTTCTCCCCAGGCATTTACTTCCTATGTATCAAGACATGTGCCTCTTCTCACAGTGTCTAGTGAAGTTGCTGAGTTCTGCTCTTAGCGTCACGATCTATATGGCCATGCTGTGCCTAGGTTCATTCCAAAACCAGCAGTGGAGGAGGAGATGGACAGTGGTATCAAGTGCAGGACTTTGACTCAGAATCTCTCTTCAGGTCCATAGGAGAACTGGAGTCTAGGTGCACTGACTAAGGCCTTGATGACCTTGACTCAAGTATTTTGGGGCCCCCAACTCTCACATATGGTGCAAGAGTTCCTGTTCAACACAGCCCAGCACACCTTCAGTCCCTGCCTGGCTGTGTCACAGGTGTCACTCTCTTCCGCTCCATCTCCCGGGTGAACCTTGGACCTGTGTTTCCAGTTCTGTTACTGGCACCATCTCCTGCTGCTCCTACCTGAATTACCTGGGCGGACCTTGTACCTGGTTCATCGCTTCACCTTGTGTGGGTGTGTCCATTAGTGTCTGCCCAGCTCTTGTGCTGCAGGACTCTGTCCAGGCTGATGAGCCTGGGCTTTGGCTTTGGTCACCTCTAGCTCATCTTGCCATTGGACAGCCTAGCCCTTCTGGTCCCTGAGGCTGTGGCAGAATTGCTGCCCAGAAAACTGGCAGCAGGAGGATGTGAGGGAGAAGAAAGTCAGCAGGCAAAGGTCAGGGACAGAGGCATTCACATGGAAAGGAGAGGAGTAAGCATGTTTTTCTTGGTGAGGAAGGTAGTGCTAGAAAGAGCTTATTTTGGTTTCCTTGTCTCTTGGCTGACCTAGCAGGAGAGGGAGCAGAGCTAACAGCGCTCAGCCAACACTGAGTACTGACAACAGCTCATGCGAGTGGCTTTGTGGAGGTATTGCTGAAGCTGCTGTACAGGCTTTTCTGTCATATTCCTGGACAAGCAAATGGCAGTGACTGGTACCTTCCATCAGCTGGGCAAAGAGAGCTGTCCAGGAAGAGAAACCATAGCCACCAAGCTAAGGCAAATAAACCTTCTTTTCTTTCCCTCACAAAGAAAGTGTAGAGGGGGAAAGTAGGCTGAGGAGAAAATTATGATCTTTGTAGGGTCAGAGAAAAAGCCATAGAGGCTCACTTGGTACTGGGGTCATTGTCAGTGAATTTCTAGATATAATGTTACACTTGATTGGGGCGACCCTAAGGGTGGGTTACCTTGTCATTCCTATACAAAAACTGTCACTTGTGTAGGACGGTTTTAGTTGTTGATCAAATGCAGAGTGAGCCCACAGAATGGGAACATGTCGACGCTGCTCGAAATAAACTTATTTGTAACAAAAAATCGATTTGTTGAGAGATGTATCTACTGTTTGCTGATGTACCTGCAAACTACGTTTAGGTGAGTAACACGGAGTTGTTTTACACGTCCTTAATGCAACTGTGTGTTATGGCAATGTGGTCTTCCCGTTGTTTTCTTTTGCCTTTCCCCCGCTCCTCATTTATTTTTAATTTTTTTTTTTTTTTTCTCCCCGAAGAAAGTCAGAACCTCCCGCGGGGCTCACAGCGCCAGGTTCTTCCTGTCCCAGTGACAGCCGCGTTGTGCACACTCGTCCGTCCGACCGCACCCCTGTCTGCCGGCTGGGACAACCATCCCCGGCCAGGACTTCGGGCATGGCGCGGCCGGAGGAGGCCCTGACGGGCTTCCCTCGGTGAAGGAAGGGCCGTAGCGCAGCCCTCAGTCCCGGGGTCGGAGGCGTTGCCCAGCTGTGGGTGCGGGCCGTGGGCGGCGCTGTGGGTGCGGGGTGTGGGCCGCTGTGCCCAGCTGTGGGTGAGGGGTGTGGAGGGGAGCGGCTCTGCCCAGCTGTGGGTGCGGGGCGTAGGCAGCACTGTGGGTGCGGGGTGTGGGCCGCTGTGCGCAGCTGTGGGTGGGGAATGTGGGCAGCACTGTGGGTGTGGGGTGTGGGAGGCTCTGCCCAGCTGTGGGTGCGGACCGTGGGCGGAGCACGGGCCCAGCTGTGGGTGCGGTGTGGGCGGAGCACGGGCCCGAAAAGGGGGTGGAGCAGGGGACAGGAGGCGGCCGGATTGGCGAGCCTGATGAACAAGGCCCCGCCCGCACGCTGCGCGCCGACGCGCCCAATGGGCGGAGCGTGGTGCGCGCCGCTACCGCGAGAGGTTTCGTTGAAGCTGGCGCCGCCATCTTGGAGTTGGGAGAGGCCGCGCGTCCCGTTCCCGTCCCTCTCCGTAGGGCCACGGGCGCGGGGGGGGACCGCGGGAGGCGGGGGAAGCATGGGCCCCCGGCGGTGAGTTCGCAGCGTCCCGCCGGCTCGTCCGTCCCCACGAAGGCCGCCCCGCGGCGGGCGTGGGGTTGGGCGGGATGGTGCAGTCCTGTTCCGCCTACCGCTGCCGGAACCGATACGACAAAGAGAAGCCCATCTCCTTCCACAAGTGAGCGCGCGCGGGCGCCGGGGCGGGTCGCGCCGGGGGGCGGGGCCAACGCGGGACCGCGCGCGCGAGGATCGCGGGGAGCCGCGGGGGAGGGAGCGCGTGCGGGCACCGACGGACGGACGGACGGACAGACAGACAGACAGACAGAGAGACAGAGGGTTGTGTCTGTTCGCCCGCTCCTCCTGGCCTCTCCCTGGGGAAAGCCGAGGGACGAGACCCTCTGAGCCGCCTGGTGCAGAGCGAGAGCGGGCTGAAACCTCATCCCCCCCACCCCCCATGCGGGTCAGGAAGGTTTTGACTCCGGTTATAAAGCTTTCCAGAAAAGCTGAAAGTGCCTCTTGCTTGCAGGTTCCCTCTTACAAGACCCGATCTTTGCAAGAAGTGGGAAGCTGCTGTTAAGAGGAAAAACTTCAAGCCGACCAAGTACAGCAGCATTTGCTCAGAACACTTTACCCCCGATTGCTTTAAGAGGGAATGCAATAACAAGCTCCTAAAAGAGAATGCTGTGCCCACAATTTTCTGTTACACTGAACCCGGTGAAAAGGTAAACCCAAAGCACCCATGGCTGCAGGTGCCAGAACGTGTTGTGCATGTCACTGGTTGCAGAGTGGCAGGGCAGTGAGCAGGGAGAGGATGCAGGCTGGGAAGGATGAAGGCCGGCAGGACGCTGAGCCTGTATCCCTGAGGTGACCAGGAGGACTGTGATGACTCAAAATACCTGCAACAGCTGTGCTTGTTTTCTCTGAGGCTCTCTGAGGCTTTGGAGCACAAAGTGTTGTACAGGCAGGCACTGGCTTTCACCTGCTCATGTGTCTATTTAATTCAGCATCCATGTGCTGATTAAATGGAATGGCAACAAAGTAAGAAGGTATTACCCTGTCGTTAAACTGTTCCACAGCAATTCTTGCATATTCAGAGTCTGAGAGAGCCTTCATTAATGCTTGCAAATGACACTTACTCTCTTCCCATGGCTGATGGCTACTGCCAGCATTGAAAATGCAGTGGATGTTAACTGTGAAACTTAACTGGCCTCTTTAAGAGAGCTCTGCGCTTTGGCTTTGCAAAGTTAAAATGAGTGGCAGAACCGTACCTGTACCTCTATCTGTCTGTCCTGAGAGCATTTCTGTCTTGCCTTAACATTGTTTTCAAAAGCCATACTGGTCCCTGACTTCTGATGATAGTCTTCTGAGTGAGGTATTCCCTTCACTGTGCCACTAGAACAATTTACTGTGAGATGCAAGTTACTTATGAGTTCTTACTTCTTGATGTAATAACTTCAAGACAAGAATGGAAAAGATAGATTTTAAACTCCTTTAAAGGATATAAAATATTTGATCTCTTACTACTTTGCCGTAGAGAAAGTGGTAAAGGAGACAGCGGTAGCTGGAGTAGGTCTGGGGGGCAAAAGACTTAAATGGGATGAAGTGCACAGAAGAAAACCCAGACTTTTTCTTGTTCAGTTTTTCTCTTTATATACAATATTGGAGTGCTGCAGAAATAAAAAGGCTACACATTTGAAAAATGAAAAGTGGCTACTAACACAGAAGAGAATATAAAAAGAATGCAAACAAGGAGACAGACAAGTTACAGGGAAATATGGTTGTGTTTTTTGTTTGATTACACTTCCTTGCTTATCTGTGAAATACACATTTTCTTTGTTGTGTGTAAACTACTTGCAAATTTTTTTACAGTCTGAAAACTGAATGGGTGTATAGGGTAGTCTGCAAAAGTACTGTTGGTGCAGCAGGATTAGTAGTGAGCCACGTTCCCAATTTCGCTGCCATACCTGGATCTACAAAAACACAGAAGAGTGAGTGCCTTTTAATTCTGAAGGATTCAGTTCTATTTTTATTTGTTCCATGGCACTTTTTGAATAAACTGCCACATATCTTCAAGTAACAACGTAATTACAAAGAATAATTGTGGTTGTTTTGGAGTTGAATCCACTGGATTTTGAAATACAGATTTTTATCTTTCACACTATGTAATTTGTAACTTTTTCTTTACTTATGTCTTAGAAGAAGTATTTGTTGACTAGAAGAAATAGTTAGAAGTCATTGATGATGTCACAGAGATACCAAAGATCTGTTCTCTGTGATATGTTATGACAATAATAATTTGTATATAGAGGTAGCATATGCTCTATAGCTTCAAATAGAAGTCTCTGTGAATTCAGCAGTCCGGCAGTGATCTGATTTTTGCTTTTGTTTCTAGCAAGAATGAGTTTCTTTTTGCTAGCTCTACCTTTGCCTTGTAGGGTTTTTTTAGTAGAAAAATTTGATAGTGACAGCTGATAGGGTCAAGCTCTTTACAATATTCATATGTGAATTAGGTATGCTAACAGCAGCAGTTTTTTATAAACGAGAAATAAGACTGGTAGTTGGCTGATTTTGTACTTTCATGTGATCAGTTATATTTGAGTGCATATTAAACTTCCCTTTAATGCCAATCTTTTCTTCAATACCAATCACCAAACTGCCTTTTCAGTTACTGTCTGCCAAGTGCTGTAGTTTGTGTCGGGGACAGGTAGACACCCACACATCTATCTTGCTTGTATCTTAAGTCAGTGAAGTTAATGATACAATGTTCAGATCTGATGAGCTTGATATTTTGATAGTGAGGACTGTTGGCTGTTCTTAAAATCAATGGCTGTTCTTAAAACCAAGGTTTTCCCAGTCCTTATGCTTTTCTTTGTACTAATAGTGTTGGCAACAGGTGGGTAGGTAGAAAATTTTTTCAGTGCCTCTTTTACTGAGAATGTTTTAAGCTTTCTTTTCAATAGGCAATATGCAAAAGCCCTTTGGTTTCAACAGTGCTTTTTCAATCAATATGTACACAGAATAATTTTTTAATTATACTGGATTCTTTTGGGGAAGAAAAAAATCTGATTCTCTGCTCTGGCCTATACTCAAATGAATCTGTGTTGTCCTGACCTGTACAAGTGGACCTATCAAGAGCAATGTGACAAAACCTGCAGTTTTATATGCAAAAAAACCCTGCAGTGGAGTTGAGCCAATTGATATTTGGCTGCTGCCAAAAGGGAGGACTGTGCTTCTCCCCAGTCCATTCCATCTGCCAGCTATGTAGTCCTGTTTCTTAACATTACCTGGCAGTGTGAGCTCTCAGCCCAGAGAGCCAAACGTGTCCTGGGCTGCATCCAGAGCAGCGTGGGCAGCAGGGCAGGGAGGGGATTCTGCCCCTCTGCTCTGCTCTGCTCTGGGGAGAGCCCATCTGGAACCTGCATCCAGCTCTGGGCTCCCAGCACAGGGAGGACATGGAACTGTTGGAGTGGGTCCAGAGGAGGCCAGGAAGATGACAAGCGGGATGGAGAACCCGTCTTAGAGAAACAGACTGAAAAAGCTGGGGATGTTCAGCCTGGAGAAGAGAAAGTGGTGTGGAGACCTCATAGCAACTTTCCAGAATCTAAAGGAGGCGTACAAGAAGTCTGGAAAGGGACCTTTTTATAAGGGCAGGTAGTGACAGGCCAAGAGGGTATGGCCTTAAGCTGTAGGAGGGCATGTTTAGATTAGATATTAGGTAAAAATGCTCCACTGTGAGGGTGGTGAGGCACTGGAACAGGTTGCCCAGAGAAGCTGTGTATGCCCTATCCCCAGAAGTGTTCAATGGTTGCATGGGTAATGTGGTCTAGTGAAAGGTGTCCCTGCCCATGGCAGAGAGGTGTTGATACTGGATGATCTTTAAGGTCCCTTCCAACCTAAACCATTCCATAAATGTATGATTTTCACATTTTCCACATATCAAGGCAGGTGTATGTCGTACCTTTTGTTGCAATGCTTTGATGTTTAATAATGGACAGAAAATTTATGCAGTGATAGTTTGAGATCAAATAGCTTTCTGTCATTTTAGCAATTATATTTGAACAAAAAGTAAATACCAAGGATGAGATGGCTGCTTTGCTGTTGAAGAGCTGTTTATTTTGGTTCATGATGTCTCTTTTAACCAAACCCTTATGCTGCAGCCCAAAACCTGTTAGAGTCTCTCCCACTTGTTGAGAAGACTGGTCTTACTGTGTCTATCTCTCTGCTGTGTCAGCCTGCTCAGTAGTTAGCCCTCGTTCTACCTCAGCAGCAGATTGTCCGCTTCTGATGTGTTTTTGATTAGATTAGCTGGTCGGTTCAATTATGTAGTGGTATGATGCAGCAGAAAGGAGGAGGGACAAAGGGGGATGGGATGGCAGCAGTGAGTTGCTAGATCATCTGAACTCTGTTTTATGGAACTGTAGGCTGTGTTCTTGCTTCTTAGGTAATTAAAAAAACCTATTTAGACATAAGGGCTTGAGTTTCAAAAAGCCCTTAAAATGAAGCTGGTTAAAAATATGTCCAGTTGAGAAGCCAGACAGAGAAGGCCCAGAAACGTTTGCCAGTTTTGAAAATTGTGTCTTTGAAATTTATTTTATTTGTTTAAATCCTGGTTGTTTAGGTTATTCTGGGGCTGTAATAAGGGAGTTGTGTTGTAAACAATGTTAAGCATGAAAATGTACATTTTTTGTCTTGGTCTTTCTAGTCTGAAGAATTTGCAGAGCAGCCAGAAGATCCACTGCCGCCTCCTCCACTGCCACCGCCACCACCGCCTCCACCACCACCACCACCACCAGCAGCTCCAGTACTACCACAGTCTCCATCAACTCCTTCTTTTCATTTGTCTCAAATAGATGCCAGATTTGTAGATCCCAGTATTGGATTATTGATGCCCCCTCTTCAGACCCCCAGCAATCTTGCTGTTTTTTGTGATCATAACTACACCGTTGAGGATACAGTCCATCAGCGGAAAAGGATTCAACAGCTGGAGGAGCAGGTTGAAAAACTGCGCAAGAAGCTCAAGACCGCGCAACAGCGGTGCCGGCGTCAGGAAAGACAAATTGAGAAACTAAGAGAGATTGTTCAGTTTCAGAAAGAAAAAGACATATTGGCAGGAAAAGGCTATGTGATTCTGCCTAATGACTATTTTGAAGTCGTAGAAGTACCTGCCTAGGAGTCACGAACATAGTTTTCACTTTGGTAGGCCAATAAATTTAGTTTAAAAATTAAATTCTTTCTAATTCTGTAAGACTTTCCAGAATTCTAAAACAGTAATTAAGCAGTCATACAAATAAGATAATATTTTTTCTTTATTGTCATTTCAGTTTGATATACTTTTAATATATTGAAGATGCAAGTATCTCAGAATTAGAATATGCAATGAATTTACAAAATATTAATTGCTTCCAGAAGGAAAGGACACAAGATTGAAGAGACATAGGAATTTACTTTTTTTACAATGTCTGTCTCATGCTTACAGGGGCTGGGAACTGAATCTGGGTGAGAGTGAAGTTTAGGTGGTTGTACACCTAGTGCTTTGTCAAGATTTCTAATGTTGGCTTTGGTAATCCCCAGTAGGTAGTTTTCACTGATTTTAGAAAGAACAGAATTAGGTCAGCTAACATCTGCAAGTGCTGCAGAAAGATAGCTAAGATGCACATTTCAGTCTGGGAAAACTTCCAACTTCAGTTTGCTATGCATTTGAAGAACTGCAAAAAGTAATTCCTGGATCCCTTTGGGTGAGGTATGTAAATGAACCTCTTCTTTTGGAGTAACTGTTCAACACGAGTGTTTTGAGGCCAATGAGGAGAATTCATTAGCATAGCTAACAAGACCCGTAGAAGCAGCTTTTGTTTTGAGGGCACTTAAAAATAATCCTGAAGTGCAGGGCTGAACTGAACATGTATGTTACTGTTGGCAGGAGGATTAAGACTGTTTACAGTGACTGCTTGCAAAAGGACACTGGTAACATACAGTCCCAGTATGTTGTAGGCTCATCTTCCCATTAACACTGTAACTGGTAGAGTGTTGTCCTTGGTTTTGAAATTAACTCGCCTGTCAACATGTGTAGCTTCAGGAAATGAAGTAAGTTTGTTCTTCATCCAGGGAGTCAGACTTTTATGGCTTTGCAGTATACAGTGGTTTTATTTCCTTTTTTTCACTCCCCAAAGGGCATCCACCAAAGGGCAGATAGGGAACTAGACTTTGGAGTTGCTTGGTGCTAGACTGGTTTATAATATCTCAAATGCTGCTGCCTCTTCTTCAGCCTTATTAAGACTATTTCTAGTAAATTTAGCATGACAAAGTAGTGCAGCAGATTGCACTTACTTTCTAAAAATTTATTTAGTCAACAAACTCATTGAAAACGAGATAAAATGGCTAACCCTAATGCAGGCTTCACAGCTGAAATTCCTTGATGTACAAGACATGAGGAAATTTGCTTTTCTGAGTCTGTGTCAAACTTGTTTGTGGTGAGGGTTCTAGCTCTGATGTTAAACAAGCCTTGTTCATGATGGCTTTAAAAGCTTCCCTTAATATCCTGTTAGCATGACATTTTGAAATATTTCAAACCAGTCTTGATACTTCTGACCTCACTCATGCCATGTGTCTATTTTCCCTACCATTTCATACACTTAAAATGAACAAAAATGCCAATGCTTCCTTTTGTGTACATTTATTATACCTAATTAAAAATTTGAAAAGCAAACGATGTGTTAGATTTTTAATTACTCTCTCTTCTCTTTTCCCAGGATTTTTCCAAAATTGTCTTGACATTTTAAATTTTTATTTTCTGCTAGTTTCCTTGTTTAGAGTTTGGGCTCCCAAGCCTTGCTGCTGTTACACTTAGTGTTTAAAATTGGTAAAATTCAAAAGTGACAAGGAAAAGACGTTTAAAAAACTGTTGCTATGTGTGCCAGATAGCAGATTGTGTCTGTTTTCTCTGCAGAAAACCCTCTCTTCTTACTCTGCAGGAATTTCAAGTGAGACTTTCTGAAGCACAGTTCATTACTGCAATACTGCACCCCCTGCCACCCAGCTCTGCGCCCCAACACTTGGTTGTGTACTCTCACCACCACCCTTCTCATGTCCTCCAGTTCTCTGGAAGTGACTGAGGTGCTGGCTGCACCCTTCTGTGTGGCACTTTCAGCTCACTAAAGCAGCAGGTTTAGCTTTAGTGGAGAGGCAGCAGAGGCAGCAATAGTACCACACCTGATACAGGTTAAAGACAGGGCCCAAAGCAGGGCATGAGGAGAAATAAATCCTCTCCTCTGGATGCAATGAGCATTATGTCAGCTTCTTCTGAAAATACATGGGTAGCTTCCTACTCTGAATGTTCAGCACCATTTCCTTCCACCTGGGCCATGCTTCCCCGTTTCCCCCCCCTCTTATGCTCTGGCTGCTGTGTTTGTTGGGCCCTTCCTTTGGGTGTTTTAACTTGATAACCCTTCAGGGAAGCAGCCGAACAAAACTAAGTCTGCAAGTTAAATTTTAGGTACAGTGGTAGATGGCTGATATGTGGTTGGTGCGCAGAGTCCTTGTGTCTTTAAGCTGTTTGCATTGGTGAAGTTGATTTAACAGCTGACTCAAAAATGTTTCTTCTTTTGAGAGGATTGATTATTCCTTGTCTGGACAGTTTCAGAATTAATATGCTGAAGAGGGGACTGCAGTTGTCTTCCTTTCCTCTTAGCAGATGAAATTACTAAGAAGAGATGCAGCCTATTGTGATAACATGCTTGAATTTCTCCTGCAGCAGCTATTTTTTTTCCTTGCAAAAAAAAAAAGTCGTGTTAACTCCTGATGTAGTCATGTCTGGGCTAAGTGTGGACTTCAGTTGACATATGAGGGCTCTCAGTACCACAGAGCTGTGAAGTGGGGACTGGTACAGAATCAACTGATTCTCTTTTAGCAATTGACTTTATGCACTGCACCCTGTCCCTCACTCTTTCACAGCCTCTCTTCTGTAGTAGCAGTATAGAAAGAGAAGATGAAGGCTCTCTGGTGAGGCTAGGAAAATAATTCTAGCTAATAAGCACAATATGTTCCACTAGTGTGTGTTAAAATTTCCTCTCCTTTTGGGATCTGGTACATCCACACAATCATCTGTTAAAGAGGTCTGCAACAGTTACTGTTTGCATTGACCACAAGTGGTACCTGCATTAGCACCAATTTCGTAAACACCTCTGAAAAGATGTGATTGGGAGTTAAAAAGCAGAGGTTGTAATTGTAGAATGGCATGTGGTTGTTCAAATGTATGTGAAGTAGCTGACATTTGTTTAAATGCACTTCACTGAAGTCTATTTTACAAACTGAATAATTCAAACGAGTTAGAAAATAGCAAAACTGGCAAAAAATTTCCATCATTAAACTACAGAAATATTTATTTTTTTATTTTTAAATGGGCAGATGCTTTAACAGATAGGAATTGGAGTCACTTCTAAACAGAAGTATTGCTGAGTAGCAATTGTATTGAAGGAAAACTGGTGGGAAGAGAAGTGAAGAATAAGAGATAAAGAGGAGAGAGTTTGAAGTCAGTTACATCTAAAGCCAAGAACATGTTTATTAAAATACAGCTATTACAGAGGCAGTGAAGGAGTACCCTACATTTTGACTCAATGCCACTTCGCTTACTTCTCCCTGTTACCCCAGTTCCCCTTTTGCTGCAGCAGGGTATCCGATCTATGTGCAATGTTTGCATTTTTCCTTCTTGCACCTCTGCAAAGTATTAGATTTCCCTGTCTAACTGGGACTTTTCAAGCACAAGAGGTATGTTTTTTAATTAATAGCTAAATACTTGAATCACTTCTTGTCATGCTGAGGGAGTTCTTTGTCACCACTCTGTTTACTCCTGCGTTTCCAGTTACCATCTTGTCTATGTTGTCACTGATGTGGTCTTAAAAACTATGGCAGCAAATTAAGAAAATCACCATGTCCAACAAATCTTCTGTCTTGCTGACATTTTGTTTTCCTTCAGCTCTGTTAGGATTTAAGGCCTTGGTGTCCTGTGTGAATCGTGAAGGAGTTCTCTTGCAGCAGAAGAAAGTGCAAAGCAAATCCTATTCTGAATGTATGAAGAAGGAAAGGAAGATAGTCGGGTTGGGTAAAACAAAACCTTCACAGTTTCTGAATGCTTTCCAAGGGACTCCTCCTGTTATTTGCTTTTCTGGATCCAGGCAGTTATTTCTAGTTGCTCCTTTCCTTTCTCCCCTCCCCTCCCCTCCCCTGCCCTCCTTTCCTTCTTGTCTTTCTGTCTCTGTCTTTCTTTCATGAGGTCTGTTTTAGGTTTTACTCTGTAGCTTTATCTGTTTCCTGACAACTTACACCTTCATCAGGTGGCTTTGGCAGGGTGGAATGGGGTGAGCTATAGTCTAATTTTAACCATCAAAACACAATCTGCTGAAGCATGTTGATGACTGCAAGTTCAGGTATGTAACTCCTGCTGCTTTAAGCACAGCAGTTTATTTACCATATTCTGCCACAATAATGATTTGTTTATAAATGAGAAAGAGAAAAACAGGATATGTGACTCAAAAATATTACACCAATTGCTCTTAGTTAGAGATTTCCCTTTGCACTTGTTCAATGCAAATTTTATCTTTATATAGAGATATTTGATAGAACTGCAGCATTTTATTGCACAAAATTGGCAGAAGACCTTACAGTGTTATATAGGCAGAAAGATGTTAAAAGTGGGCAAAAAAATGTGTTGCAAAGTTGCTGTTTAATCCACTATGACTCACTTGAAACAGTTGCCAAAGAAAGTAATCTTAAATATTCCTAAAGAAAGCATTTAAATCAGTTACTGAGAAGGAAAGGTTCAAGTACCTCTCTTGAGAATAGTTACATTACACTGTCATAATTAAATTATTAATTAAGTCTGTCCACAGTCTTGCCACTATTAGTTCATTTAACATTGAGTATCAGGCTTTTTGTTGTGCAAAATTAGCCATTGATAATCCTGTAGATGCTTCCTCCTATTGTAAAGGAGGCAAATAGATTGTAGAGCCTGGACTCACACATTCCGGAACTTGTGAAAAGTGATTGTCCTCTCCTGTTAATTGGTTCCAGGTGTCTTTTACTTAGGGATGAGTATGGAGAATGCTATCAGACTAGTCATTGGGCTGTTTGTTTGTTTGGTTTGATTTTTGTTGTCGTTGTGGAGGTGGTGGTGCTAGGGGTGGTGGTTTTTTCTTTGTTGTGGTTTGTTTTGTTTGTTGGTTTGGTTTGATTTGATTTTTTTAAAATTCATGAATAACTTGAGGAAATCAGGCAGGCTTCCCACTTCCTTTCAGGTTTCACTAAAGATGCAGAGTCTGAGGCTGTACTCATCATCTGTAGAAGAACCAACACTCCAGTATTTGAGGCTATGAAAGAAGTGTGACTTTCTACTGGAAGCTCTTCAATTCAATGACTTGGGACAGGTAATCCAGAAAAAGGAGGAGGTCTTGCCTCCAGTAATTGTGTCTGCTTTTGTGTTAGGCTCATTTAGTAGCCTGCAGCCATAGTCCAATACTCTCTAACCAAGTTCTTATGGCTATATCCAGGGCTTTGATGTAGCAGAGTGTTACAGCAATTTACTGGAATTGAAGCACAATCACAATATAGCAGCTGTGATACCAGTGGAATCACAATTCAAATATACTGTTCAAATTCCCATTACTGGTCTCTAAGTGCTTGGTGTCATGACACTGTGTCCTCAGAGTTACTGGGAAGAAATATCCAGGTTACACTCAGCTCAGGCCAGTTACTGTTTTGCAAGCTGATTTTTTGAGTTATCTATTTTCTCTACTTTATATTGGGCTGAGTCACATAAACACTACCCTCCCACGCTGGCCTGGTTAGCTCAGGAAAACATTACTCTCAACTAATTTCAGGGAAGGCTGTTTACTGGATCTTAGGACTGAATGATGCTGCTGTATTCCTAAAGCAAAATTTTCTATCCAGTCCCTCTTGCGCTGAGATAATTTTATCTTACTTTATGACAATTCATTGTTTTTCCTTACATTCTTCCTTCAGCATTCCTCCATTGTATGGGTCAGTCACCCATTCTCATACTTTTCCACAATCTCGCACATGTATTTTGCAGAAAAAGTTGGGGTTTTTTTTTGTCTTCAGAAAGGAAGACATTTTCAGGGGTGGTACTTTTACTGTATTAAGAGGAAGGCTTAAGAAATCACTAGACTTCCACCTGAACTTACAGGTTTGTGATAATAACCAAGCTGCTCACTCTGAAAGAAGGAAGTTTTGGATGTCTACTTTTACAGCTCAGTCCAAATTTCTTGCCCTTTTTTGGTGTGGCTTGTTTTTTTTTCTTCTTCTTTATTTTGTATTGATAGGATCAGACTCTTCATTCATCACTTCAGTGATGCTGATGCTGTCAGGTCCAGAACAATACTGCCTGCACATAAAGAAAATCTAAAGGAAGAGTTATTCCCAAGCCGGTTGTGAACTAGCAAGGTAGAGTCTTACAGCTCTCACAGGAGGTCATGTGAGCTCAGGCCACAGAAAATGGCCTTACTAATAAATGTTTCATTCTAACTATTTTAAGCTTGATCATGCAGGCTAGTCTCATAGGTGTCCTGAGCTGATACAATGTTATATCAAATGATTTTGTGGTAGTGGTTTTAATCTGAGGAATTCTAGGAGTTGCTGTCAGGAGAATATTTGTGGTATTGTATTGGATGAGTGAAAAAGAATTTATTTAACAATAACCTCAAATACTCTTGTAACATATACTTTCAGTTCTTATCTTAATTCTTTTTTTCTTTCTAAGTTCAGACAGGAAAATATATTTACTAGTGTTGTTTTTGTTTGCATGACAAGGGACTGAAATTGCTCAGAGTTTATTTATGTGTTCAGCATGGTGAGGAACTGGGCAGGTTCTTCAGTATGGATAATACAACGTGGAAATCTCTTGCTTGTGTATAATAGGAAGCATCTATTCTCCCAAGTGGATGCTCATGTAGCTGTTTCATCTTAAAAAGTCATCTTGTTTGGAAATGATCTGTGTCCAACATAGGTGTCCATAAACCACAGTTATAGGATCAGTGGAGCTATCTTTCTTTGATACTGTCATCAGCTGACAAACTCAAGAGTTCCTCATGGTAAATCTTCATATAACTGAAAAAAACTGTAAATACATATGTAATAAATTTTACACTTAAATGTTCAAGCAAGCTTAACCTAATAGTATCACTATGGTGATAACCAACCTTCCATCAATATTGATATTTACCTCTTGACCTGTCTACTAAGGTTGTTAGAACTTGGATTTTTTGATTCATATAATAGCCACCAGGTTATTGACATGTATATGACTTCAGTGATAAGATCCAATGAAATTAAATAAATATCTGCAAATGGTGTTTTCTTGTGTTGTTCACAGTGTTGCCTGGATTCCTACACCAAATAAAAGCCTAGCATCCTTCAACACCTTTTACTCCTTCAGACAGAAAAAATCAAAAGTTTACACATACAGGAGATGGCATTGTCCTTGCTTGTTTTCCACAGTAGGATTGCCATAAAATCTTGCTGCCTGGAAAATCCATCTCTGTGATGAGATATGAGTATGGAAGTAAGACTATTCTCCCTGCTAGAAATCTTTTATAATATCGAACAGTATATAATTTTCTCTGACTGTTCCTTGTGTGCCTCATCTTGCTCATCTACAGCATCGCTCTTCTCTCTTAACAAAATTTTTTTTTTCTACTATTACTATCAGAATTTAAACATCTGTGTTTTCCAACACATTTTCTGATCTTTTGTGCATGATGAGACACTGACCTACTCAGTTACAGAGCTTGTCAGCAATTGAACAGGGAACTGAATTCAGAAGGTGAGGCAGTAACCTTATGGACTGGTAACTTTTTGCTGATTCATAGTATAAAATTACCACAGAGATGAAAATGGAAAAGACTGTTGGAAACAGCATTGGAATGAAAAACATGTCTCTGAAGACTGCTTCAGGTTAATGGATGAGTTTGGCCTGAGGAAAGAGGATGCTTGCTTAGTATTTTAATGGATTTCACTCTGTGCTTTCAAGCTGAGTTTTGCTTTTATTCTGCTTGCCTCTTGATTCATATATATAAGAGATATAAAAGAGAGCTTAGCAATTCCCAAGGGATGGGAGGGTTTTCTGAGCAATGTCCTCAACACTGATGTAGCTTTCCCCCTCCACCTCTCAAGAAAAATCAACTGTAAAAGACCTGCTAGTACTGAAATGTTAAAAGCCTAACTGAACATTTTGGGCAAAGCTTTGCTGAAGCCATCATTTCTTCTTTGAATTTCTGAAAACGGTGTTGTATCTTTAGGAAGTCCATGATGGACTTTTCTCAGCTTTGTGCAGAAAAGAGTTTCTGTGGCAGCCTCATTGTCTCGGACAAGACTAAGCAGCATTGTTCTTTTGGAACAAAGTCATGAAGTCATATGTAGCTTCAGCTGCCAAGTGCTTGCTCATGATGTCACAACGGGAGATGAGCTCACAGTAGTGTCGCAGGCTCTGCTGCTGCTGTCAGATCACAGTAAGGTAAAATCCAGCTACAATGATAAATGGTTATTTACCTGACTGAGTAAGGTGCCTGATAGCATTCCTATGCAAATAGTCATCCCCATTACCCATAAAGGAATTAAACTCTGAATTAAACGCTGCAGTCTTTTTATTTCTCCTTCTGATTTCACTTATTATCATGTTGTTTGCACCTGGTGTTAATGCATCAAGCTCTCTGGGCTCACTGAAAGCCTCAAAAAATTACAAACCATATGAAACCAGGTCTATTAGCTGACTTGCATTGAAAGTGAATGTGAAGAGTTTCCCCCATGCAGAGATGCAAGGATGATAATGTGGAGAAGGAGAACAGCAACCCAGTTTTGTCTGAGGCAGTTAAAAGGTGGTTTTGAGCCTTTGTGAAGTTTAGTGGAGATGGCATTTGTTCTGTAAGCTCTATCAGGACCATGCCAAGTTCTCTCCTGGCACTCTACCCTGTCATCTTGCCAGGGACTGGCCCTACACCTACCAGCCTTCTGTTGGAGAACTGGACATCTTCCCAGACCATTTCTCCTGCACCGTGGGAGTAGTCTGCAGAGCATTTTGGCTGTTATCCCCTATGTTCCACTTCCTCCTAATATATACAAATTGTCAGACTCTGCTCCCAGTTCAGGCAGTTATTCCAACCCAGCATCAGTTTACTAACAGGTGAAGTTACCTACATACCTTTAGGTTAATTCTTCTGACTAGACACAGGCAGGCCATTAAAAGTTAGAGGAAATAGGATATTCTGACATGATAGAAAAGGCAAAACTAGTTTTTGCATGTTTTATAGATACTATCAATTACACTTTCTAGTAAGGTGAAGACGTAAACATTTGGTTTTGTATTCAGCTTCTCTGGCTTGTTAGAAGCAAAACAAATGACAGATATAAAATATGTCATCCAGTAGAGACAGCGGTTTAAGTATCAAAACCTTCCAATTTGCTATTTCATAACTTTAATCTATTTGATGAACTTACACTGTTTTAAGATATATGCATGGGTTATACCACTTAATTACAAAATTATATCAAAAAATTACAAACCCATTATTAGCAAATAATTACAGGACATTCTACTACCTAACATTACTTTCACATCACTTCTGTTATGACTATATATTGCCCAAAGGTTAATTTTTGCAAATTATATGAAAAGCATAGTCTGACTCCATTCAGAAACTGAATGAAGCATCTGGTGAAAGCATCTGGTACACTATGCTATGTTTAACATCAATTGTTTCCATAGTTCCAGGCTAGTTGATATTACTGAGAATTGTTCTATTGAGGCTATAGGCTATCATGCATGCATGCCAAATGCCTTTATGTCTTCTACACTCAGTACTCTCAGGCATGAAGTCTGATCAGGTTTTGTTTGTACATATTCATGATCATGACTTAGCAAGCAAATACCTAGAGGTAGATAACATGGAATTTTAAGCATATAGGCAGACATTCAAGAGGACTATAATGCTTCATTTAATAACTTATTATTAATATTATATATTCTGGAAGTTATGTGAAAGTTGGTTTCTAGGTCTACATTTTAAGTGTACTATCTTTGTTTATGAATCAGTGAAAACAGAAGCCCCAAACATCACTGGTGTTCAAAATGATGGTCCTGCATATAGTGTCTTTGATTCCTACCTGTAAACATTTCTATCTAATCTTAAGAAACCTCTAGAAGGAATAAGTATTTTTCTTTATGAAGTGGTTGGCAATAATCCTAACAATATAAGACTCAGCATGGCAAGCAGGCATCTCTGGATAGAAGGCTCGCATCCCAGTTCAAACTTTCAGGCAGGAGTCTTCAGAACAGCAGAGGGCTGATTGAGCCCTGCTGTGACACCCTAGAGAAGGACAGGTAGGAGTTGGCAGGTGGTATTACATGAATAACCCCTTGCAAAATCTCTCACCCCTGTTTTCCCATGGAGAAGGTGGTATTGTGATACTTTGACAGAGGTGAGGTCTGGTCTGTTGACTGGTCTGCTGCCTGAGCAGTTTCAACTTTGTAGCCAGGGATGATCTGAAGTAAAATGCATGCACATCATGGGACCCTGAGTTTTGTGAGGCTGAATATGGCTGAGACAATTAGTGCTGTTGCATTTTCTGTAAAAATAGAACAGCTTCTAACAGCACCTCAACAGCATACAGTAATATAATGAAGAAAGACATAGAGAAGTATTGGCTTCCAAACATTTCTAATGAAACATGATAATTGCTTTCATCTTTTAGACAGTCCAGAATTATTACCTCTGTCAAAATACATTTCTAAAGCTAAAAAAATCCCCCTTATTTGGATTGCATGGACTATGTGGGCCCACAGGACAACCATCTGAGTTGACTCAGCAAATGATCATAAAGAGCAAATGCCTTCAAATGCAGGCAGGAACAGAGCTTGCAGAGTTCATCTAATTTTTGACAAAGCATTTAATTTTGCTATATCTTCAAGGGAGCCCCTCATCCTCCTATGCCAGATGGAGCAGTTCCAAAAAGAAAATTTGTCAGCTACCACCATTCTGGCTGTATAGTGGAGCTGCCACATCCAAAGAGAAGTGTATGAAATGGACAAAGGTGTGCAAGGAGTCATGCAGCTTACTGACGCCATGGGACATGGCAAGAATTGCCCTTTAAATGTTATGATTGCCTTGGGGATAAAAAGCCTGTATTCGATCAGAATGAGAAAGCAGAACCTCTTGTAATAGAGCACTGCATGTGTTGGGATAAAGGCTTCTAGACAGCAGGTGTAACCATTGAAAATGAGAGGCTGAGAGGCTCATGCAGTTAGGTATGAACCAAATTCCTCTGTCGTTCCTGAAGCAGTTGTTGTTAAAGCAGATTTTTCTCTGGCATCTGGCAAAGTCTTGATCCTTACTAGTTGTTTGCTTACCTCTGAAATGTTCCAAGCCTTGACATCTGAACAGCAAGTCCATGATGCTGCAGATAAAATTTGAGCTGCGAGGAGCATTTATGAAAGCAGATATGAGCTTGAAATGGAAAGAAAAGCTGAGAAACTGGCAGAGCTGAGCCACACCTTTGTTTACAATCATTAACTCAGAACAAGTGGATTTGAAAATTATCATATTCAAAGCTAGTTAGTGTCACCAAAATGCAGGAAGTCACCACAGTGCTGCAAGACACTCCTAAATGAGGCTTCATGGTAAAGTCAGAACTGAAAAACAACGATTCTAATGCAGAAGGCAATGCACCACCTATTAGAAACATTAATGTGCGTGCAGTGATGAAAACGCTCTGCACCTCCCCAAGACCCGTGTCCCACTCCGGGTGAAGCACAGGGAGGTTTTTGCAGAGCGATGTGCAGCAGGCAGTTGCATGGACTCTGCAATGTCAGAAGGCACAGGGACTCGGACTTGAACTCCGTCTCAAGTCTGCAATCACATGGATGTGGTAGAAACGGGAAGGAGGGCAGGGAGGGCTTTCCTCATGGTAGCAAGGTGCCAAGGAAACCAAGGACAGAAACGACTCTCGTTCTGCAAAACCTTGTCCCTGTACGTGCAGAGCCTGATCACCGCCGAAAGAACTGCGTGGGTGCCACTTTTTCGAGTTCAGTTCAGGCAGCCGCCTCAAGGGCTCCCCTCAGCCCTTTCTGAGCCTGCTCCGCTGGCTAGTGCGTTCTCCTTGGCTGATACAGAGACAGACGCATACATTTCCATCCATGTTCCCTAGAGTTCCCAGCAGTTCACGTTACCCTGGTCTCCCAAACAGGGCTCTCGCAGCGTCTCATACTGCAGCAGCCGCGTGCATTCCCTCGGCAGGGCGGCAGTCCCGGGAGCAGCCGGGCCCTGCGGCGCGGCCTGCGCTGCCCGCGGCCTGCCACGGCGGGGAGCTGGGACTGCGGGCACGGCGCTGCGGAAAGGCTGGAGCGGGCCAGAGCACCTCCGCTCGGCCTGAGCGAGGGGGGAAAAGGCGCAGGGCCAGGTGGAGGAGGAACTGCGGTAGAAAAGGGTGTGGTGGAGGAGGAGGGATGGATTAGAGGGGAAAAGGGCAGCAGGGAGGACTGCATTGGGGTTTGCTTGGTGGGGCTGTTATGAATAAGAAGCTTGACTAGGCCAATATTCAAGCAGCAATCAATTTATTATTTAATATGGTAAAGTATGAGCAATACAGCACTGGGTACAGTGGGGGAAGTTTTCCCTCCAACTGCACACCGATAATTGATGGTTACAGATATTTATAGGGGTACTCATCAGTTTTTTTTTCAACAGTTTCTATTTCCAATTTTCACTCATCAGCAATTTTTATTCCAAATTATTACATCACAATTCTATACACTATTGTGATTTTAATTTCTCAGGATGTATTTTCAAAGGAGTATCCCCAGATGGTGACGGTCCATTTTCCAAAAGAAGAAAGATGAATCCCATCTGGTGGGGTCCAGCTCCCCAGATGTGTGTCCACCTTTTAATTGCAGAGACTATAAATCTCTTAACAGTGATGTCCAGCTTCCCTTTGGTTGAAACCATAAACCCTTGAGGTGATGTTCATCTTCCTTCTCAAACTGTTTTTCTCTGCTTCAATAAGGCATGAGATAAGCATATTTCCTTTATATATATTCCAAAGCTATAGTTTCAAGGATACAAGTAATATTCTAAAATTACACTTCAAAAGGTTATTATTGCAGAGCTTTTTATGGATTAACTACAAGCAAAAAGCAACATCCTTAACACCTTAATTCCAATGCTCCTAAATCAACCAGAATTAATTGCAAACAAAAGATAGGTTCAAAGGCCTTTTTCCATGCTTTATTTTCCTCAGTTATTATTAGAATTTGCAACTATCCCATTGTCGGTGTCCACGCATTTCGCATTCACAAATACACACGTCGCCTGTTTGCACCTGACAGGAAACACAGCTTTGCATCTCAGGGCCAGTAAGCAAGCCATGAGAAAGAAGGAGGGCGTTTGCAGGGACAGGAAGCTGGAGGAAAGTGGACAGGATGTATGGAGAGGTGGGCTGTTGGCTCCAAACTGTTCCATCTGGCACATGGAAATGTTTGGTGCTGCAAAAATAACTGGTGAACTGGCTAAAACCAGCTCTGTTCTTGCCCAGTGAAAGCACACGTTTTGAGAAGCTGCAAGGTGAAGAGAGGTGTCTGCTGCTGGCAAGAACTGGGATTAGAAAGAACCTGAGAAGTATCGGGTTAAAGGGTAGATATAAGTCTAATTGTGTCAGGAACTTACGTCTTAAAAAAGGAACTCACTTGCTGCAGCAAAATGTCCAAATATGGACAACTCTGGACAAATCAGACTAGTGAAGAGCCTTTTTGCTTTTATTTCCAGCACATCAGTCTCAAGACATACAATGGAGACATGATGTTAACAGCTCACTGATCTACACAAAATGTCTCCCGAGGGTGGGGTGATACAGAAAGACATAAAATCATCTCAGTCTAGATTTCAGCCAATCATACATAGAAAAACACATATTGACAAGCATTCTATCCAATCTTATAAAACACACGTAATGGTAGTTAAAACAAAGGCTGGTTCATAAGAGACAAAGAACAGAGCTCTATTCATGCTAACCTTCTAAAGATATACATTAAATAACCTTGTTGCCATCTTAAAGCCAATTCTACAGAGGCCTATTGTTATTTGTCACGTCTACTGCTTGGGAAACTTTTCTGCTTGCTTGGGAAACTTTTCTGCTGTATCTGCAATGCTAACAGAACTTCAGTCTGAGGCCTACATACTTTTTTTAACTATTTCCTAAAAGCTTTCTAACTTTATGGATTCCAACAAGAAGTGTCAGGGCAAAGATGAGATTCCAGGAATTCTGCCCTTTCCCACCCTATTTTTTGTCCAGATACTCTCCCTCACCTCCTATGGGCAAGTGTTCATGACAATATGGATTCAGTCCTCCCTTGGGAGCTTCCAGGAGCCTGGCTCCATCACAAGTCCTGGCATTTCAGGTTGGCCTTCCGTGGCTTCTGGCATGTCACCTACATGTACCAGGAAAGCTCAGAGGTGTTTGGGAAGGAGAAGACATGTCTACCTAAAAGGTGTCTCTTCTTCCATAGTGCTAACTTATCTCTCTTTTCTCCTGCCTGGAGCTGACAAACCTAGAAGTGCAGCAAACTCTACTTTGGCTCTGGATTTTTGAAACAAAGCCTCACAGTTTTGGTTCAGAGCATCTCCCATCTATGTCCTTCCCCTTCACCATCCTTCTCACTTTAGTCCAGGTTTCCCAGCCTCTGATTGCCAGACAACACTGTCACCTTTCCCTGGAATCTGTTTTCCATGCTTGACTGCATGGTGCCTTCAGGTAACATGGCTTAGGACTGTCCATCATAACCTTGCGTTTTCGGTTGCTGCTAGTATTAACCATGTGTGCTCAAAAAGATGGATTTGTGCCTCTAGGTAGATTTCTCTTTTTCTTGGCATTTTTGCTGCCTAGAGAGTGAGGCCCAGCTCCAGTGTTGCTTATGTCTAGGCCATGTATGGCTCTTCGCAGCCTGGAATTGCAGCCTCATATTAATTATAAATCCTATGAAACCTGTGGAAAAGCAAAGACATTTTCTCTGTAGAGAATAGCTACTTAGCTACTGCCACAAGCTGTGTCCTGCCCAAGAATTAATTTGCTATTTCAGAATAGATGCACCTTATGCTTCATGGCCTATTTGGCAAAATGGGAGTATTCATGCCTACCTCCCTTTCCAAAATGTTGGAGTGCAGGGCTGCTTGAAGACTTGTGAACAGAAAACAACAGGCAAACAGAATTTCTGTCTCTAATACTCTCCTCTGGCAGTCTGGTAACTCTGGAAGCCAATGACCTGGCAAACCTGGTCCTTACCTATTGTCACTGTCTAGGCAGTGGGTGGGGGCAATGGTAATGCAACCATACTTCATATTTCCCTCTAAGCAACTATCATGTAGTAGCAAAAAGCCTACTCCTGTAGGCAGATAATAAATTAATTCCATTGCCACGAGGCAGCATGTTAAAGCCCTGTGAGAAACAAGTGTCTCTCATATTGCCTAACAGAGCAATGCCTGAATGCAATCTCAGGCAGTAACTACAGTCAGAGGTGTCAATAGGCAAAGGCTGGGGCTTGCAGTCATGAGGCTAAAGGATGGATGATCTGAGGGTGCTGAGTCCTGTACATGTTGGAAAGTATTCGATAATCTGCGGTGAGCATTTTAAAGTGGTAACCTTGTTGCAGAAAAATTTGTATCGGGGAGAATGATTTTGTTTAGACTCAGCTTTGTGGCAGTCTGTGGTGTTGTCTGTCCCCACCACTCCAGCCAAATGACTGCTGTTCTCTTGAAGACAGCATTAAAAAAAAAGGAGCTTTCCTGTGTAGCTCAAGAAGTTGTGTACTTGTGCCTGGTGTTGATCTAATAGGGAAACTGAGAAGTTACAGCAGCTGGTGTTGAAAGTACACTTCATTGAAGATGTTTTTTTGGTTGCGCTCTTGCTTTTGCATGGCTTTCTGCATCTGAGATGGGGAAAGGTGAGGAAGAAGCCAGCTGCTCCTCTAATCCTGGCAGGTGACCAGGTGCAGAACTGTGGAGCTAGGAAGGGCCCTTGCAGATTTCTTGTGTGTAGTAGAGTAGTGGAAAAAGCAAACTCACTGAGTTGCTGCCAGTGGCCTGTCTGAGAGCTGGGGATGCAGCAGGCTGCAAGGTCACAGAAGCATGAATAAGTTGATAGGACACTACAAGAATGTTACTTGCAGCAGCAATGTGACTTTGAACCACACTTATATGGCAAATTTTTCATTACAGCAAGATGAATAATCTGGTAAGATTATAGCTGCCAGTTATCAATCCTCTGTGAGGGTGTTAGATAAGGCAAATCTAAATCACAAAACCTGTGACTGTACCAAAATTTGGACCACTGCCAGAAGTGTACCCCGCATTGCTGAAAAACCCCCAGGCTTCCCATATAAAAGGCAGCAAGCAATTTAATAGCCAGTAAGAAATAATCAAAGCTGGAGGAGTTTTGGGTTTGGGGACAAGCTAAAAGACTTTTGAATGCCTCTTCCTTAAACTGAAAAGTTCAGGAGAAAACCTCCTCTTTTGAGAGATATGCCAAACTAACTCTCATTTGAGAAGAAAAGAGAGAAGATCCTGATAATCCTTCAGCAGAGGAGTGTCAGGGGGATGGGAAAAGAGGAACCTGCATCCCTTTTGATTATCAGCAGTTTCTGGTGATTGCTTCCAATTTCTGGTGGTTTCTGAAAGGAGCCTTGTGTGAGGTATCACTGGGGGGGACTGACAGAGCTCTGGTTGCAGAGAAACTGGCTAAATAATCCTCACTCCCATTGCTAAACACAAGACCCCGGGGCAGCATTCTCTGTTAAACTGTGCCAGTGGATAGTACTGTGCAAGGACCTGTGTGCTGCTGTCTGTGATATTTTGTGTATGAGATATAAATTTAGAAATCAGCATTGTTTTCCCACTTACTTCTTACTGGATGTTTTTTGCCCCCCAAATCCATTTTATAGATCCAGAACAGCAAGCGTAGCATGGAATAAGCTAAGTTAGGTCTGTAGGGAGTCTGCCTCTACAACCGATACACCTGGAACAGATAATCAGATAATCTTTAAGGCATCTGATTTATCTTTGGGTCTGAACTGCAGTCTGTTTTTTTTCTTTTCCCCAGCTGTAATCAGCAGTAGCATAAAAGATATTTTTCCTCCTTAAAAGACTTTCCTCTCGCATACTCCTAGACCGCAGTGCTTGTAGCCATGTAAATACTGCCACAAGGAGATCAGTCAGAGTTTAGGACCCAGAGCCCTGTTTAAGGCTTACGGGATGTGACAGCTGACTGAAAATCAATGAAGTGTGATTTACCAAGCGTCATAATGAGGGCAAGATAAGGCTAGGAAGGTGCTGCCTTGCCTTGCCGGCTCAACTGCCTGCTTCGATTTTTAACTAGATTGTTTAAGTCCCCTGCAAAGATGAGACCGATTTGCTAATGAAAACAGAAGATCAGATTTAAAGGAAAAGCCACGGTGGTGCCCATGCTTTGCCTAGTGCTCATTGTGCTGTGTCTGAGCCGCTCAGGTAGGTGTGATTTCTTCTTCTCCTTCCAAGCTGAGCTGCAGTTGTTCAAGTTTATTTTTCTGTTGGCCGGTTAGCTGCTGCTTTCTGGGATACGGTGAATGCTGGCTTCCCTTGGTCATCCTTTAAACACCGTGTGAGTAGTAGCAGAAGAGGGTTGTATCAGTTGCTGCCTTTGTGTTGCAACCATGGTCAGTTTGACAACTAGGTTTTAATAACTGATGGTGGGGCAATTGCTGGCTAGAAATTAACAAAAAATCCTAGGCTTGACTTCTGGCTGCTAAAGGGAATTAAGGGAGAATTTCTGTCACCAAGAGAAAACCTGAAATGCTTCAGGCAAATTGATAAAAGGCTAAGTGTCTTGTCTGTACTTACTGGAGTGTTTTGCACATTTGTTTATCAGAGTTTCTGCCCCAGAACTCCTGTCCTGCACCCATGGGGAGCTGCTACTTGGACAGATCACAGAGAGAGACAGGAAATTGGGAGAGGGGAGAGATGGCAGACAGTGCTTGAATACTTGAATGCATGTTAACCTGCCAGGGAGCTCCCCAGTTTTTGCCTCTCAGTCCATCATATGGTAGATTCAGGGATGTATCTGTCCTATGGCTGCTTCTCTTCTTTTTTTCAAAGGCAGTGCTACTTTGTTCAATATTTTCTCTGTGGGTTTATCTAGCTTAACCATAAAGTGGGGCTTGGTCAAAGGAACTGTTAGGCTATTTTCCCACATGATATTTCTTATTTCTCATTAATAACTTCTGCTTTTAAACTGTCTTTTTGCAAGTACTGAGGCTGTCTTAAAAAGGCAGCAATCTTCTTCCTTCTGACTTTCTTCCTTTTGAAACTCCTCAAGTATTTTTCACTTTTTTGTGGCTTCCTCAGCAGATGAGATTCAACATATCCAGCCCCGAATCCAGCTTTACCACCTGTCTTTTATACCCCCTTGGAGCATTAGGTACCTGAACCTTATGTGAGATGTGGGCTGTGAAATGGCACCGTTGTCTTTTGGGGGGGAGTCATACACACCCATGGACACAGAGGGTGTGTGGCTGCATATATGTGTGCAGGATGTCATACTCAAATGGAAACAGAGCAATGTGTTCTGGCAGTAAGACAGAGCTGGTTTTGATCGTGCATATTTTGGGGTTACGGATTTTTCTATTCACGGGCTTTTCTGTTAAATTTCTTGTTTTTAACAACTATATGCCCCTATGAATCTCCTGAAGGGAAAGCGAAATATCTAGGAGATAGTGGCTCTGCAAAGACTCAGAGTCAAGAGGTTGGACCTCTGAGGCAGTGGGTAGTGAAAGAGGAGAATGTGTTCTTTCTCTTCCTTTGGTTGCAGATGCAATACCCATCTGCCATGTTTGGGCAACCAATCTAGTTTCCTAGGACAGATCGCAGACTCTGTCCATTATTTGCTGTGGAGGACTAGGGTCAGCTCTGGCATGAGAATAAACTCTGGAACAAGCAGAAGGGACATTTCTGGAAATAGCAGACCTCAAGAGCTTGTGACAAAGTGACAAGACAGAGTGTGGTCCTATAGAGGACCATTATAAACTGTGCTGACAGCTTCATGAGCTATGCCTGGCTCTGGGATGGAACAGGTAGAAATGAGTGTGAAAGGTCCCTCTGATCAGCCAGCCTCTGCCTGCCCAGGGCTTGATAACCCCACCTCACCTGTATTGCAGATACAGAGGACAAACGCAGCTTGTGCTGGAACATCTGACAGTAAAGTTGTTATTTTGTGAGTGCAAGCACTAGGTTTCAGAGTTTATAGCTCCTTCAAAGAGGAATGGTATATCTTGCTGTGTCTGGAAGTGGGAATGACAGTGTTGCTTGGACCTTGTGCTATCCTGAGAGAATCCAGAGAGCATTAAAGAATGATTTTGTCCCATGGAAAACTCTGTTGTGATATCAGGTTTTTGCTTTGGGCAGTTCTTCAGCTGTGTTGCTTGCTGGGAGGTGTAGCCCTGTCTGCAGCCTCAGACAGACCCTGACCGAGGTGGAGGAGGCTGCACAGCCTGTCATGCTCAGGAGATGGGCAGCAGCTGCTGGGGAAGGGGACATGGGCAGAGATAGTGGTCTGTGGTCACATCCTTTCCTCCATGTAGAAGCAGAGCATGATCCTCTGCCTCCAGTTTTCTGTCTGGAAGGGCTGCTGTGTTTGAATGCCCTTTCTCTCCATGTGGTACAGGGACCCTGTTGGGGGCTGCCTTAACTCTGATCGTTGATGAACATGGTGTGTGAGCATATTGACTGTGCCCTCCAGGGCTCTCCCACTGTCAGATCCTGGCACTGCAGATCCATGGGCCTGCAGACCCCTCCCACTCCTAATGCTTGGCAGATGTTCTGCTCATCCTGGGGCTGTCAAAGCACAAGCTGGGCCCTGGACAGTGTCCTGTGAGGTCCCTTTTGACTGCTGACACAGCAATATTGGCTGTGATCCCTGTTGTGTGGAGCCAGTCTTTTTTCCTCTGTGGTGGCTTTGAAGAGAGATAAAATCCTTCTCACCCTTGGTTGCTGTGTTTGTGCACAAGAGAAGAGATGGAGATCATGTCAGAACCTCAACACCACAGGGAGTGGGCTGAAGTTTGGGAAAGGATGGATGGTCTGCCCTTCCCCATTCATGGTAGCAAGTGCAAGGGGGGGATTGGTGTCAGTAATTGTGGGAGTCACAAGTCGTGCAGGTACAGGCCATGATATCTCTGTGCTTGCCTGGCAGATCTAGCTCTGACTGCATCATCCAGCTCCTACTGCTGCCTGATGGGCTCTTTTTGCTTTGGCAAAAAGTTCATAGAAAACATAAACCTGGTACAAAGTCATCACTGCTCTGATGATTTTTTTTTTAATGTGAGTTGGGCTTGGGCTATCTTGCCTTTCTATTCACTTGCCCTGGTTCTGCTGAGAGTCTGTACATCTGAATTCCTGCAGAATTTGCTGCACAACACAAGACCTGCCCAGAGGTGAATTTTCCTCACATCATTGCTCTTTTTCAGGTCATGGCATTCTACATGCCTGCTTTCTGGCAATGCCTCCACTCTGTGCTGTTCTCTTCCAGATGTGAATGCCTTCAGTTCAGTTGCTGAAAATGAGGATGCGCTCCTCAAGCACTTATTTGAAGGCTATCAGAAATGGGTCCGCCCTGTGGAAAACTCCAACGACACCATCAAAGTCCTTTTTGGGTTAAAGATATCACAGCTTGTGGATGTGGTAAGTGTTGTGTTCATAAAACACCACTTTTATAGATAGTTATGCCTTCACCTGGGAGGACTGGTAATGTAATTAGCTTTTGCCTCCTGACACAAGAAATGCACAGTGATGGTTGGGCAGCAAAACACTGAGCATGAAATGCTGATGGTGATACAACCTTCCCCCCACCCCGTTCCCCTCCACCCACAGCATGGACTGTAGGACTCATTTGTTTTGAAGGAAACCTGAAGGTCCTTTTCTCCCTATTGTTCTTATGGCCTAATGTCCTTAAGGTTTTGATCAAACAACCCATGCCAGACAGTCCTTGACATCTATGTTGCAATTTAATGACAAGACATCTACAGGAGAGGACTGAGGAAGAGTAAGAGCTGGCTGTGTGTTATTCATTCCAAGCAAGCTAGCATTGATGCCAAAGATAGTTCAAGTCTTAACCCAGCTGGTCACTAAGATAAAACTCTAGAGGCAACATAGCTAATCCTGTGTTTCTTCCCTTCTGGAAATTTTCCCTTCTCTTTCTGCTACAGTGCATGGTGGAATTTGCACAATGCCCAGAGGTTCCCACATAACAATGTGCTCCTTACATCCACCAGCCCCTGGTAACCTCCCCTTGTGCTGTGGAAGGCACACACTAATTTTGTGCTTTATTTACTTATTTAGGACAATGTTTCAGCTTGTATCTTCCCAAACTACCTCCAGGCTGGGCAGTATGGGGAGATGAGCCATCCTATGAGCCCACAAGCACGTGTGATACTACTTGCTGTTTGAGCTCTGGCTGCATCCTGGGTTCTTTGGCATATGATTCCTTTGAGCTCCGGAATGCCAGGCCTCAGTTTTCCAGCCTCAGGGGCTCCCAGTGGTAGCAGGGCCAGTACCTAGAAAGTCAGTCACTTTCCCTTAGTGGTGACTGAAGAGCCCAAGCCCATGGGGAAACAGGACCATAGGGATCTCCTCTTCTTGGCACAGAGTTGGACTCATCAGGCACAGGGTCTGTTTCTAATGGCTGCTTTGGTATTACAATCCTCTCTCCCTGTCTCACTCTAGGATGAGAAGAATCAGCTGATGACAACCAACGTGTGGCTGAAACAGGTAAATTAGACCACATCACACCTCCCTTTTCCCCATGGGAACTGCTGAGCTGAGTAGCCATTTCAGTTTGCTGCCCACTGTGCCATCCATCCCATTTCATGATGCTGAGTGGCCAGCACCAAGATACCTAACCTGAAGTTCTTCTTCACTCTTCTCCCTTCAGCCTATGTATAGAGACAGAAAGGCAGGCAAGTAGGCCTCTAGGACATAGGGTACCCTCTTCTCCTGACCTGCACCCCAGCTGTGTGCTCAAGCCAGTATTTATTTCAGGAAAGCTGGTATTGCAGTGGCTATCCCTGGGATGTTGTATGTGCCCTGAGGGACTATCCTGTCTCATACTTAGAGGTGACACAAGTACTGTCTCCCTTGTCTGAGCCAAGAGTGGTGCCTCGGATAGATTTCTTCATTCCTCAGCGTATGTAAAGAGAAAGAAGAGGCCAGTATGTTACACACACACACACACGCACACACACACCCTCCACAGACCTTTTCCCACTAAAAGCTGTAGCAAATTAATCAGATCTTTCTATCATAATTGCTTCTAGAACAGATGGTGATTTATACAAATGATGGAAAGGTGCAAGTTGAACTGTTAGGTCTCCTTTCTTCTTCACTCCTGAAGAACACTGTTTTTGGTTTAGGTTACATTGCACCAGTTTATTGACCTTGTGACAATTATTTTAAGTCTCTCAGCCTTGTGAATATCTGTAAAGATGTCAGCTGATCCTGGCCAGAGGACATAAAAAACAAACCGTACTTGAAATCATGCCATGAGGAAAAGTTCTTGGGGGTCACTGGGCTGGTGGATGAGAAATGTGACTCAATTTTTGTCTCAGTCTGGTTACTGTACTGCTGCAGTGAGTGTGAGATTCTGGCTGGAGCAAGACCCCTAAAACCAATATGGATATTGCGTGTAAAGATGATCTTTCCCTTGAAGAGGGAGAAGCTCAGCCCTTCCCTCACTGTGGGGAAGACAGGATTTTCCCCTTTTGATGGAGAAATTTCTCTCTGGTCCAAATACAACTGCTGGGAACGTGTCCTGAATTATCTGCAGTATTACAATTTCCCCACCTTTAGCTGCAATTGTAGAGCCCCTTTTGTGCACAAGGCCACATCTTGGCTCCCTTTGGGTATCCACTTGGGCAGACAGCAGAACTCATCTGCCCTCATCTGTCCTCTCCCCTTTCCAACCCTCTCCTGGAACCCATCTTCACCTGCAGATCCAAGCCCTGTGCACTGTAGACAAACTGATTTCTCTGGAAGGCTTTGGAATCCTCAGATTTTAGCTAGGGCAGCTCAGAGAAACTCCGG
The DNA here is from genome assembly GCF_028551555.1 of Melozone crissalis. Taxonomy (NCBI): domain Eukaryota; kingdom Metazoa; phylum Chordata; class Aves; order Passeriformes; family Passerellidae; genus Melozone; species Melozone crissalis. Next base: position 29,361,713 of record NW_026535783.1, on the reverse strand, counting down.
ACTGTGATTTCCCAGAGTTGGGCTCTCTGGAGTTGTTACCATTTCTAATACCACTTCTCCATTTAATGAGCTGAGGGCATCAAGACCCAAGGTAATGTACAGGGAGTGGAAAATGAGGAACTGGCTGTGGTTTTCACATGTATAAGTGCCCTCAGGAGCTCAGGCTGAGCACTAAATACCTGTGCCTGACCCAGATGTCCTGCTGTGGTTATATGTTCATGCAGGCCCAGCTCCCTCAGTTTTTCTTTGTAAGAGGGATGATCCAGTCCCCTCATAATCTTTGTTACCCCTGCTGGACTTGCTTTGTCCATGTTTTCTCTGTCCTGAGGAGCCTAGAATTGGACACAGAGCTCCAGATCTTCCTCACCAGATGTGCTGAGCAGAGGAACAGGATCACCTCCCTTGACCTCCTGGCAATGCTCTCCCTAATGCACCCCAGGGTCCACTGGCCTTCTTGGCCCCCAGGACACACTGCTGGCTCATGGGCAGCTTGTTGTCCACCATGCGACCCCCAGGTGCTTCTCCACAGAGCTGCTTCCCAGCAGGTCACCCCCAGCCTGTGCTGGTGCCTGGGGTTGTTCCTCCCCAGGTACAGGACCCTGAACTTGCCTCTCTTACATTTCAGATGTTTCTTCTCTTCCCATCCCTCCAGCCTGTCAAGGTCCTTCTGAAGGGCTGCACATCCCTCTGGGGTGTTGGCCACTCCTCTGAACTTTGTGTCATGCTGAGAAGGCATCTGTGCCTTCATTCAAATCATTGGTGAATAAGTTAAACAACACTGGGCCCAGTATGGAACCTTGGGGGACACCACCAGTGACAGGCTTCCAACCTGACCCTGTGGCACTGATTGCAAGCTCTTTGGCATCTGCCTTTCTGCCAGGTCTCAACCCACCTCGCTGTTCACTCATCTAGTCCAAACATCCTGAGTTTGCCCACAAGGATGTTCTGAGAGAGACAGTGTTGAAAGCCTTGCTATAATCAAGGTAGACAATATCCGGTGCTCTCTCTTGACCATCCAGGGAGTTATTTAATCTTAGAAAGCAATGACGTTGGTCAAGCATGATTTACTTTTAGTGAATCCATGCTCCTGATCACCTTCATAATTTCTCAGCAAGAGTCTTAATTTTCTTGGATAAGCAAACCTAAACCACAAGCATTTTCTTTTCCTTTTTTTTGTTAACCTCAAACATCCTGGTGCTCAAGATGGTGGGACTTGATACACAAGCAGGCTGACACACAAGATTCAGAGGAGCCTTTAGTGGTTGCTGAGAAAGTGTCTGGATTCAGGCAAGCTATGACCCCCTGCTAGCAAGGGTCAAGAATCTGAGTCTCGTGGTTTTTGTTCCACTAGCAGTGGGTTAAACTCTTCAATGACAGCACAGAAATGGAAATTCGGTAGAACAGGAGGAAGGAGAGAGCAATTGCAATGTCTGGAGCAGCTTGGAAAAAATGGAGAAGAGAGGAAAGAGCCTTATGCATCTGATGCTATGGTTTGTGTCAGCATAGCCCACAGGGAGATTCCTGTTTTAAACTGCTCATCTTCCAAGTCTGCACTCAGCCTATTTTCTGCTCTAGTAAGAAGAAACAACCATTTGCCTTGCAGACATGAAAGAGCACTTTAGCTGGGAGAGAAATCAATGCAGGGCAGGGAGAAAGTGTGGAGTATTGCAGATGGAGCAAATCACCCAGGCCAAGAGGCTGCTCCAGTTCAACTCCAGAGGGATGATTCTATCTCCAGGTGGCTCATGGGGTATTTGCTGCTCTTGTGTTAGGAGGCTACAAGATGACTGTGTTGGTTGCTGCTTGGCCCTGTCCATCCCCTTGCATGATGTATGTTTCCAGCCTAAGCCTCGTTGTACCTATTACAGGAAGTGTCCAGGACATAGGTGAGACTGTGACCACTTAACAGCCTAGGCTTCTGGAGACATCTGTTAGAAAACCATCTTCAGAAAAAAGACCATGCTAAAAGTGGTGTACTCTGTCCCTCATTCTGAGACTATGAGCAGCAATGGCCCCTCCTCTCTTTCCACACCTGAACAATAACAAATCTCTCTAGTATAGCTGTGAGAAGCATGTGGAGTCAAAGAAACAAGAAGGGAACCATATGGAGAATTAATAGACAATATTGCTTTTTTTGGTTCATCCTTAAGTCATGAAGGGAATTACCCAGTGAAGGCTGAGACCTCTGCATCCCTGGAGATCTCTTAGTGCTGCAGCTTAATGGAAACTGGTTAATCTTCCACTTCTTGATATTGACCACAGTCTACAGCTCTTGTATGACATTGCTGCTATTTCTGTGGGCAAATGAATATCCTCATCAATAATGAACAAGGATCAGAGAGCTGATTTTCCATTGCCTTTCTGTGGAAATTTCCAGGTTGTTGGAGCCACTTTGTTATGACCTCCCTATCTGAAAATCAAAAAAAAGAGACTAAGTTATTCTAGAGTTCAACATGATGGAAATGGAGAGGATTCTCCCTGCTTTTATAACCAAATACTTTGCAATAACATCATATTATTTTTCCTGCAACAGTCTGCAGGTCTTTCTGATGAAAGACCAATTTTTTTTTTTTTTCAAGGACAGTGTACAGATATTAGGTGTTGTATTCCATTTACTGAAAAAAGCCAGGTCTCCACTGAAAAGTGAATTAAGGCCACCTCTTAGTAATTTGAGTGCTAGTACCCACATCACCTAGGGTCCATGGGGTCTGTGCCAGCCAAAACCATCTTGGGCTGGTTCTCAGAGGGAAGGAAAGCTGCTGCACTAAAAGGAAGCGGCTCCTTCATTTTAGACTACTCTCATGTGGGCTGTGCAGGGTGGTGAGTGAAGTGAGAGTCAAGTGCTCTCCAGGAGTGCTGGCTTTGAGGTTGCTAGCCTACGGATGGGTTCTTGGGTCTCACCTGTGTCTGGAGGAGCAGTGCCTGTGGGGATCAACACCTCCCAGCCATGCCTGTCTGGCACCTTCTCTGCAGCTGAGCAGCCTCATAGCAGGTTCTGCCTGCTGTGCTGTGCTGTGCGTGCAGCTGTTGAGGCACATGCCAGGGTGAGGAAGGAGGCTGCTGCTTATCAGTGGGCAGAGGACTCTGCTGTTTTGTTATAGGAATGGATCGACCACAAGCTCTCCTGGAATCCAGATGAATATGGTGGGATCACTGCTATCCGGGTTCCCTCTGAGTCTCTGTGGCTTCCTGACATCGTTTTGTTTGAAAAGTAAGTAACATGGCTCCTTGCTCTGGGCTTGGGCCACAGCTTGGGCAAGGCGTGTCAGCTACTGTGAGGCTTGTGTGTGCTGTCAGAAGGCTGCTTCTTTAGGCTGTGTGAATGTTGTGCACCTTGTGCTCCAGGTGAGGGATGGAAAACAGAGCTCAAATGGGGTACAACTGGGGCAAACATAGTCTTGAACTTGGTACTGTTTCTTCCTGTCCAACTCCCAGTGCTGATGGACGTTTTGAGGGATCCTTGATGACCAAAGCCATAGTGAAGTACAATGGAGTGGTGACCTGGACACCACCGGCCAGTTATAAGAGCTCCTGCACAATGGATGTGACCTTCTTCCCCTTCGACAGGCAGAACTGCTCCATGAAGTTTGGGTCGTGGACTTATGATGGCAATATGGTGGACTTGATTTTAGTGGATGAAAATGTAGACAGGAAAGACTTCTTTGATAATGGGGAGTGGGAGATCTTAAACGCCAAAGGTATGAAAGGCAACAGGAAGGATGGGCTGTACTCTTACCCATTTGTCACTTACTCCTTTGTATTGAGGCGCCTTCCGTTGTTTTACACTCTTTTCTTAATAATCCCTTGCCTGGGATTGTCTTTTCTAACTGTCCTGGTGTTTTACCTACCTTCAGATGAAGGTGAAAAGCTTTCATTATCAACGTCAGTTTTAGTCTCCCTCACTGTTTTCCTTTTAGTGATTGAGGAAATAATCCCTTCTTCTTCCAAAGTCATCCCTCTGATCGGTGAGTATCTGCTCTTCATCATGATTTTTGTGACCCTCTCTATCATCGTGACTGTGTTTGTTATCAATGTCCACCACCGATCCTCAGCGACTTACCATCCCATGGCACCCTGGGTCAAAAGGCTCTTTCTCCAGAAGTTGCCTCGTCTGCTCTGCATGAGGGCCCACGTAGATCGCTACTCGTTCTCAGAGACTGAAGAAAAGGGAACCACCTCGAAATCAAAGTTTCTGGGGAAGCAGAAATACAAGCAAGCGAAAGACGGAGAAAAAATTGTTATTGCCTTTCTGGAAAAGGCAGCAGACTCCATTCGGTACATTTCCAGGCACGTTAAAAAGGAGCATTTCATCAGACAGGTAGGTGGAGGGAGGGCAAGGAGGGAATTCCTTGGCAGCAATGGCTTCCAAGCACTTTCCTTTTCTTCATGCTTTTCCCTTTGCCTCTTCCTCCTGCTCTCCTCTGAGACATATTCTTTCTCAGACTTTGATAAATGTTTTTTGAGACAAACCATAGCTTCAAGGACAAGTGTATTGTTCTGTGAGTCCATGCTCTTTGCAAATATAAGAGACTCTAGGAGCCTCTCCTGGAGGAATTCCTGGTTTGGGTTTATTTGAAAAACCTTGTCCTTTGTAAGTTTGGGATACACACAAATCTGGAAGCCTCTAAACTCATATGCTTAAAAATGTAACTTTTACTCTTACAGGCAAGCTCTATGGCAGTTGCCAGGTGTCAGTCCTGGCCTCCTCCATACTGTGCACTGCATAGTTGCTCTTTTTTGAGTGAAGGTCTTCTAGATTTTCACTAACACCTCTTTAGATTAGTTCCCAACTACTATCCTTCACCTCTCAATGAGCCTCCTGGCTTTTAAAATAGCAAATTACTGTGTTTGCAAACAATGAATCTCATGCAAGGGTAGGACAGTAGAGCAATTGGCATGCATTTGGAAAAACGTCTGTTAGCATCATCCTAGCAAGAGCTAGGGCTTTGTTTAAAGTGTGCTGAGAGGACTACAGCAGAAAGAAGAACAGTAAATCACACATGTAGTATGTGAACACATACTGTCCATGACTAATACCTGTTTGAAGCTGAAATAATTTTAATAAAAAGGTTCCTTGAATCACCTTAATAAATAGCACTTTTCTGTATGCATAGTTGTGCCAGCACTCACCATTCAAAATTCCCTTCTTGAGTGTAACCAATCTGAGTCAACAAATCACTTAAGCAAACACAAGTAAATCAAACTGCTTGTACTGGAATCAATGCCTGTGTCCAAGTGCTGCGCCAGAGCTTCATCCTGGCATTTACAGGGAGATGCAGATCTCCCTGTAAGAAGTCCAGTTCACTGGAAAGCCATCCTCAAGGCTAAGTCTGTAAATTTTCCTATATGCACTTAACTAAAAGCTTTTGTGCAGGCTGAGGAAGTCTCATCACCATCACCATGTGTGTAGAACCATGGAATTGCTTTGGGGGTTTGAGTGATTTGCAGCTATGAATGCTGAAAATGTGATCTCTGTTAGGCTACCACATATTACAAACGTCTAATTCTAAAACCAGATTTGGGGAGCTGAAATGTATGTAGCAGTATCAACACAGTACAAGGCACTGTTCCCATTTACGTTTATCCTCTCTCTGTCCTTTCCAGGTTGTACAAGACTGGAAGTTTGTAGCTCAAGTCCTGGATCGGATCTTCCTGTGGTTATTTCTGGTGGTGTCAGTGACGGGTTCAGTTCTCATCTTTACCCCTGCATTACGGATGTGGTTGAACAACACTTTGTAGAAAACACTCCCTCAGTAACCTACAACAAGTACGGTGCCAAGGGACAGTGGTGCCTTGGAGCTTGGTCTCTGCTATACAAGAGGGGAAGCAGCAGCAAGAATGAGGGAAAGTGATGGTAACAGTGGGCATTTATTAGTAGTGTTTTCAATCTTAATAATGACTATACCAATTACAGATTTTGCTGAAATCAGAGAAGAGCTTGGTGCACAGCCAAGGCCTAAAGTGAACTGGGGTTGCACAACTGGGTTATTATTTTATTGTTAGCTTGGTTGTATTACTATAAAAGCCAAAATAATTAGTTAAAATTGGAAATAGAAGGTGTTGCAGAATCATTGTATTTAAAAGGCAGATATGCCAGTTCAAATGCTACATTGTAAAAGAAGTTACAGTAGAAACACAAATCTCTACTCAGTTTATCTGTGTTTCCAATTAAAAAGCAGTGTAAGTGTCTACAGATTGCGTTATGTATGTGTCAGAACTAGCAATTGCATAGCATGTGCATCAGAAAAAGTATGAATTCTTCTTTGATGGGATGTTCAAAACCTTGACTGTTTAGCCTCACCTTGCTGTAGGATCAGCTTGATGGGGCAGAACCTACCACTGCCCACCTGCTGCCAGCCTTCATAGCATGCACACTTTTCTCTCACCTCAGCCATCAGGAAGCTATAAGGTATTGCCCACTTTTCAGGATTATTTGCAATTTTGCTTGCTGCTCTGTAGTGTACCAGAAGGCTGACAAAGTGAGGAGTTTTCCCAATGCTCCACATTTAGAAACTATTATTCCTTCACCTGCTTGTTCACAAGTGGAAGATCACCTAAGCGAAGGTGGCTATGCTATTCCATAAGGCGACAGTGATATTCCTGAAATGTTCAGCTGCAGGGAAGCTGCAGATATCTCTTTTGGCAGATGAAAGTTTTGGTTGTTGCAGGAGTGTGGTTTCTCTTGAGAGCTATGGGGTGAGCTGGTCACCAGGAAGATACATTTTTAGATGTTGGCTTGTCCATGTTTCCTAGGCAATTTGGAATTTCACTCCTCTTATTAATTTATTGTGGGATCCTTTTGCATTATTAGAAACAGCTCTTAAAAGTGTTAAATAAGTGAGATGTCACAGAAAACACCCAGGTGAAACTCCTGCACAATTTTTGCTGGGGCACTGTTTTCCAACATGGCGTGCTTTAGAAAATCCCATTCAGAACTTGCAAATATTTTCAGGGTTAGCAAGGGATTTGGAGATGAAATTTTTGACAATCTACATCTGTGTTAAAATTTTAGCTAGCCTTGAAACTGTCTCTCTAGAGATGGAAGTTAGAAACCGTTAAAAATACATAGAGGTGTTCTTGTGCTTGGATTGTGCATGCATGTCAGACCTCCATGAGTTGATGTAATCCCATCATGTTGTGTCAATGCAGAAACTTGTGTTCAATTGTGCAATTATTATTAATAAAGATGTATTTAGTAAATGATTCCTGGGGTGTCCGTACATTGGGGTTTGCTGTTGATTTGTTGTCAACAAAGCTAGACTGTAGCCCATTTAAAAAGTTTTGTCCCAAATGTATTCAAACAAAGAGATTTTCAGGTTCTTGGAAAGTCCTTATTACTTTTTATTATTTCTCTGTGAGTTTGAGCAAAAAGCATTCAGATGTGGTTATTATATTGCTGGAATAAACTCATTTATTTTGGGAAATATAGAGAGATATCTTAGGATAGGATTTGACCATTAAAACCATAAAACACATACACATTGACCATTCTATCAGTTGCTCCTCTCTTCTTGCATAAAGTGCGTTTGTTTCCCTAGACAGTACTGTGAAATGTCTACAGGAAAAGGGCCAGGAAGCTCTTCTTTCCAGTGTTTCCAGACTTTTGAGGTCCAGTAGTGATGGGTATTCCCAATGAGCACTGTGTCCAGGAGGCTGCCTGTTAGCCATGACAGATGACAGCCTCCTCTCCTGGGAATCTGCCTCAGGTGTCCACCTGACAGATGGTCCTGTCTCCACCATGCAGCACTTTGGTTGCCCACCCGCAGGCAACACATGGCTCTGTCTCACACGTCTGTGTCTGATGCCAAGCTGCTTTTTCTGGTTTATGCTGGTGAAGATTAGCAGAGCTCATGTGTTGGAGATGTATGAAAATTGCACAGGTATGGCTTCTGGCCTTGAGTCTTCCTAGCATTGCATCTGGTACTGCTACATCTGTAGTGTCACTACTCATTCCCTTGTGCTGCCTGATCCTGAGCTTCTCTAAATCTCTTTGTTGCTGGCCCACAAAAGCCTTCAACAGGTTCCCCACAAAGGTCTGCCACTAAATACACAATTAGGGAGACAGTCCTCCAGTTGGCCCTTCCCTCTGCTCTACCTACTCTGCCTGTGGATGACAATATTGCAAATGACAAGTCTTAACAAAAAACCATATCCTTCTGCCTTAATACTGTCTCAGCTGTGGGGCTGTAGCTGTCATGCTTAAGATACCAATGCAATGCACCTTCAGCCACAATATTTTCATGGTTTGGATGGTTAAAGAGTGTAACAGTGAATGCTGGCAGTCAGATGTCTTTTCTGTAGAAATGAAGTTTTTAGGTTCAGAATTCAACTCTCTGCAAATTTCCTTTCTTTTCCCTCACCTTCTTTCTGATTAAAGAGCCAATAGTAGCATTTATAAACACATTGACAGGAAGAAATCTAAAAAAAAACCCAAACCACAAATTCTTCAAGGTATATCTCAGGAGTGACATTTAATTGACAGGCTGACAAAATAAACCATGCTTTTTCATACATCTGTCTGTCAGTTGCTACATAATTGAACAACATTCAGGGAGATTACAAAAAATAATAGTTTTCTTCTACTTGTTCTTCTACAGTCATGACTGGGTGAATTAAGACAGTTATATTCTTGTCATTCTGCCTTTAACATATACACTAATTCATTCCTATTCTCTTTATTATGAAACATCACAAAAGAGTAAATGGCCAGCCAGTGACTTCAGAAATAGGGAGTTTTACTTTCCAGGGATTGGTGATGTTCAGGGCAGAGACTGATGCATGTCAGACACTGAAAGCACTGCATTGACACTGTACAGTTAAATTTAGAGGTTCTTGTAAGAGACAAGGGGTTTGTATTCTTGGAGCCATTTGGTTTAGTTGAAGTGATGCCTTTTAAAGAAGAACCTTTCACCACAAAACTTATAGGAATATAAACAAATGAGGGACTTAAGGGTAAACCACCCACATTTTATAGAAACCACATCAGGAACATATCTACTAAGTGTTTCAGGAGGAAGCACACTAGGATTGAGACTTAGTTACAAATCAGCAACCTCAGCCCCAAAGGACATGGCCCTAAATTTCAGGTTTGCACACACAGCACAGACCCATGAGGAGTCAGGAAGCAGAACACTGCTGCACAGCTGTTTGAAACAGGGTGCTCAGCTTTGCAGAGGATTCATGGTATCCATCCTTCTCCTGCTGGGATATGCATAATTTAGGTTGGTCTTGGGCTTTAAAAACACAAAACCTCAGATCAATCCAGTGCTGTCAAACCAATTCTGTCTATGGCAAGTATCTAGTCACGAACAAACCCTTCTCTGTTGGATTTATGTCAGAGCCTAAGCAAGTGAGAGTTTTCAGAACAGAACCTGTGGACTAGGACCACTGTTAACCTGGTGAGATAGGTGGCTTAGAAATCCTACTGAAGCTCATCAAGGTCTTGGTACTTACTATCAGGAAGTAAAGGGGACTTTGGACCCCTTTTGGTCCCCTTTCATGGAAAAGTAAGCGGCAGATCAAACTAATTTTAAAAGATTTTAGAGGCATGAAGTTTTCAAATGTGTATGCCTCACATGGTAACCAAATTCTAACTTTAAGTCCATTTGTCTTCAAATATGATTAAATGCTTAAGATCTGTCTGATTTCAAACATAAATGTAAACGCATACTTTATTGTTCTGGGAGCTTCTGTGGCTGGGTGCTGATGAGGTGGTGAGCAGAGGCATGATGTTAGAGGAGAGAAATAGAAGGTAAATTTCTATGAACCAAAAATTAAACAAGAGCAAAAGTGGATAAAAGGCAATGGATTGAGTTATGTTTCTGCTATTAGTGGCTGGATAAAGAGCCCTACAGTCCCAAACACACACAGGATTATAAATACCCAGAGAAATACTCTGTCTATCACCATAGCTACATATTTCCAATCATCTTCCACCTGCAAGAGAATAAAAAAAGAGAAGGATAAAATCCATGTAATGTTACATACAATTGTGAGTTGACATTATGCAGTAGATGCCCTTTGTGCTTTTGAATGTAAGGAAGAACACACATGCAAGTCAGGAATGTGCTTGTCATGCTTATAGTTGCTCAGTTTTCACGTCTCTTCAGAGGGAGCTGATTTTCTAATGGTATTTTACCACGTTTGGCTGAGAACATACAACACTGTCTGCTAGTCTGCTGAATTGTTCTAAATATTCAAGTCTGAGGGCAGCTAATCCATGGCTGTGGTGCTGATATTAACAAACAGGACCTGTTCATGTGGTGGGTGCAGAGTGGGATGGTTTAACAGCAGGCACAGCACCACAGCTGCACATCACTAAACCCTGTTGAAGGATTTATCCTGACAGCCTACACAAGATGCAGTTTGCTATTCTGGTCTGATTTGAAACACTGTCTCACCAATCAAGCCCCACTGATTTCAGGAAACTGGACACATGGACGCATGGACTATGGCAAAGCAAGGGTTCCAGCAAACTGCAGTGTTGTGTGCTAAGCAGGACAGAATGGATTTTGCATGGCTGAGAGACAGATCTTAGAACCACACTCAATGAAGTTGCTGTCCTTTAAACTGTACCTTGGAACTTGTACTGCACAAGAAACACTGCATCAGAAGAACATTCACACATATAAACTAGTGACTAGTTAAGAGCTCTCTGCTGAGGGACCTTCCACTTGTTTTTTCAATTTTATTATATTTGTATCCAAGAAAATACTGGCTTTAGGATTTTGATCATGTTGAGGGTGAGGAATACAGCAGCAGGTATTGGAGAGTATAAGTAAAATTTAAGTAGGGTAGGTTTGAAGTTGTAGACTCTGATAATGGCAATTCAGCCAGAGAAACAGATAAATAGGGTAAGACTTTTCAAGTTTGTATTTAGTTTAATCCTATCCAACCTCCCAGGGCTACTGAGAGGACAGCTGTGATAGTCATTAGTGTTGGGTTGAGTGACAGGGATGTTATATGAAAAAGAAGTTGGCCATGATAGTAACATGAACATGAATAGAAACAGGCTGGTAGTCAGGGAAGAACCTTGGAGGACTTCTGAAGATCAGACATGGAAGCTGCACTTTGCATGAAAGAGCACTCAGGAAGAACTCCAACAGCTATAAATGTTTCTGCAATTTTTAAAGGGCTTTGATTTATTTAGGACTATACATAACACCACCCATTTGTATATCTGGCGGAAGCAGAAGCAGCCTCCCAGTGCTTGCCTGAGAACAAATCTTGGTTTTTCCCTGAAAAGGAGATTTTTTGTAAATGAAAAATTATGCTTCCCATCTCTAATATGTTCTAAAAGGTAAGATACAAAGCTGCTCATGAACACACTGGACTAAGAATAAAATTTCATGAGGCAGGAGAAATTTGCAAAATGGAAATCAGCAAAATTAGCAAAAGAAGATTTCCCCTGAGCTGCATAATCAAGACAGTAAGTTATTTGCATGACTGCATGGAAAACTTCTTTTTGGGAGACCATCAGAGAAAGTAGCTGAATCAGTACCTAGATACGTTTTGTGCAGCTGGCGTGATAATGAAAGCAGGGCTGAAATTTGTGAGTTAAGCAAAGCACTAAGGCCATAGGTACTAAGCAAGGCTCAGCTCAATCCCCAGCCTCCTCTATGAAAAACATTCCTGTCTTTTGCTTCAGACTGGCATGTGCTACATTCTCACTCTATGAATCCAGTCACTGGCTTAACTCTACTTATTTATTCAGAAGTTTATAGATTTTGCTTTCAGATGAAACTTCTTCTGCAGGGCATAAAGAAAGGGGGGAATAAAGGTGATCTTTAGGTTTTACTGAAGTTGTATGAATTTCAACAAAATATTCTGATAGAAATAATGCATATCAACATTTCCCTTATAAAGTTGTTGTGATTTTCCATATAAATACAGCAGTACTTAGCTTTAAGATGGATTTTATCATCATAGAGCATCTAAAAAAATTCAAAACCAAAAGCAAAAATTCCATGACAGATCAAAGATATCTATTGCATTAGTTTCTAAATACTTTTATAAATATCTTGAAGTGTCAGAGAAGTTCTGCTCCTTATGAGTTCCTGGTGTCAGAAAATCCTTTTGCAGCTTCTTTTAGTTTGTGTTTACAAACTAAAAGAAGCTGCAAAAGGACTAGGGAGGACATGGCCCTAGAATCCCTTAAATTCCAGTGTGCACCATTTTCTCTGATAGTAATCCCAAATAAGAAAAAAATTCATGACCTCACATAAACAACCCATTAGATGGTCTTCTTCCCCAGCAACTCGTCCTACTGCTTCTGTACCTTTAGGATTTCCTTTTTAGACCATGCCCAGCCTTTGTGGACTCCTTTGACATTCAGGACTCACTCCAAAGGGACTCTAGAAATCAATTTCCTAAACAGGCCAAAGTCTAGCTGCTGGAGATCCAGTTCTGCTGGCACCCCTCACAACTAAACTCCAAACTGAAATCTCTATCATTCTGTGGTCGCTGTGCCCATGGCCTCCAACTGTCACATCTCCCACTAGTCCTTCTCTGTTCACAAACAATGAGTCCAGTGGGGCACCTTCCCTGGTTGGCTTGCTTCCTGTGTCAGGAAATTATCTTCCACATACTTCAGGAACCTACTAGATTGATTCTTCTCTGCTGTGTTACCCTTCCAGCAGCTTCCTGGCAAGCAGAAATCCCTCAGGAAAACAAGGGCTGGTGATCATGATGTTTCTTCTAACCTCCTCTAGAATACATCATCTGCCTGTTCATCCTGCCTAGGGGGTCTGTAACAGACTCCTACCAGGACAAGTGCCCTGCTGACCTAGCCCCTGATCTTTGCACACAGGCACTCCACCTTGTCATCACCATTGATTTTAATACAAACAAAACCAGCCCTAAAGGGATGGTTACCTCCCTTACCTCTTTGGTTTCATTTTGAGATCTCATGTTCTCTGCGATGAACTGGACGTTGCTGATGACATCCTTCACCTCTGGAGAGTACTCCATGTGCTCTGCCATCCATCTCAAAGACTGATGGCTCGGCTGTCTTTTGGTGGTACGGAGTTCAGTTGCCTGATCACAGTGACTGCACCGCTGCTCCTTGTGCAATTTGGTGTCTTTGTGTTTGCTGTGCTTTGACTTGCCCAACTTACTGTCCGATACTTTCTTGGTTTTTCTGGAGGTGTTTTTTTTCTGCTGTTCTAGTGGCCTCTGCATCAACAGGACTTTGGGGAGCAGGCGAAGAAAGACGGTTTTTACCCATTTGGGCATTGTGTGTGTCATTGGAGTCCTGTAATGTATATTGAGGACAAACACTGTGATGACAATTGACAGAGTCACAAATATCATTGTGAAGAGTAAATATTCACCAACTAAGGGAATTACTAAAGAGGTGGATGGGATTGTTTCTGTGATCACCAGTAAAAATACAGTCAAAGAAAGAAGCACTGAGATGCAAAGATTAACTTTCTCACCACAGTCAGATGGCAGGTAAAAAACTAACACAGTCAGGAATGAGATGAAAAGACAGGGAATGATCAGATTTATGGTGTAGAACATTGGCAACCTTCGAATATAAAAAGAATATGTTATGTCTGTGTAGATCTCTTCACAGCAGTTATATTTGATATCATGTTTGTAGCCAGAAGCATCAACTATTTCCCATTCACTATTTTCCCAAAAGTCATTCATATCTACTTTGGATCCAATGATCAGAAGATCAATTTTGGCCTTGTCATAGGTCCATGAGCCAAATTTGAGTGAACAGTTCTGATGATCAAATGGGAAAAAAGTAATATCCATAGGACAGGAGCTTTTAAAAATAGCTGGTGGGGTCCAGGTGATCATTCCATCGTAGCGAAGGAGGGCTTTGGTCTTGCCTTCAACTTGAAAATCTCCCACAGCACTGGAAAGACAAATGAGGCAAAACCAAAAAAATTACCATGAAAATAAAATGTAATGGGTGTTTTTATAGGAGATGCAAGGAGATATTTTTGAGAGAAAGATTCAAATGAATCAATAAAATGGGTAAAATGAATCATCATACTTATTATACAAGACAATATCTGGTTTCCAAATTTTATCTGCTGGTACCCGAACAAATTCGATGCCATCATATTGTCTGGGATCCCATCGCAGTTTGTAGTCATTCCAAATCTGAAAGAAGAATGGACAAGGATTATAAAACTTCAAACTATCAACAAATACCTGTTTCTCAGATCTTCCCATAAAATGACAGACTGTAATGAAGTGTAGCATGTGAAGAAGGGGACAATGGTCCAAAAGATCATTCCAAGGAAGGCCATGACCTGGAGAAACACTAGACATGTGTGAACACTGCTCTCTTGATTGCTGCTCTCTTCTCTGTGACGCGATGGGGTGCCAATTGCTATGAACTGCTGCCATGCTGAGATCTCTCCTCTGTTGTGTGACATCAGTAGAGAGCCTTGTCTGTGAAAGGTTACCTACCCACTGCCAAGAGAAAATAGGGACCTTGCTGCAGCACCCCACAGGTGACAGGAGGACAGCACCAGAGGAGACCAGCACCTCCATGTTTGGTCCACCTGCTCACAAACAGGCAGCTGCTGCCAGAAGACAGTATTGGTTCCACAGGAGTGCTGACATACCGGGTCAGGGCAGTGAGGGATGCACAGCAGCTCTCCTGCATTGCTGCCTATTGCCCTATCATGGGGCCATGCTCCACAGTCTCTCACCTATGGTAAGTATGCTCTCTTTTACAGAAAACTCTGCGTGGACCACAACCAGTGCTTGAAAACAATGGTGCAAGTTAGCTATATTTTCTCAGCAGTTTAGGTCCCCTAAGAATCCTTATCTTAGTTGCGGTGTGATGTCATAGCCTGTCTCACTTATCTGGGTTCCTTCCCCAGGTGTGCCAATAACCTCTCCCTTCCCCTCCCCTGTCCCCTGCTGAGTGCTGTCCGTCAATCTTGCATTCCAGAAAGGGCTTCGTGTGATTGGCAAAGTTCAAAAGATGCCTCTCAGCCCTGGGGACATTGGGCTAACCAGGCCTCATTTGTCCCCTGAGCCTTCCGCCCTCACCTGGTTGGTGGCATACCTACCCCTTCCCTCCCCTCTTCCTGGAGTTAAAAGACACGCTGACCACACGGTTCATGGTTCTGTTGGAGCTGTTGCTGCATTCAGAGGCCTGTGTGCCACGAATAAAGCTCTGGATTGAAACCCTCCAGCAGAACTCGATTCCTTTCCTTCACCTCACCTAAAGCCTCTCCGCCAGAGGTAAATCTTAGTTCCTGCATGCCTGGACTTGTCCCAGGCGCCGAGCTGCAGCATCCAGCCAGCCAAAGGTGTCTCTGAGGTGAAACCACACAGCCGCCACCCTTGGTCAAGCAGCAAGGGCCAGACGAGCCCTGGTACGCTCCATCCGGCTATATTGGTATTTAATTCCAATACTTATCTATGTAAAAATACTCAAAGCTATCAGGAACAATGGAGGCGTGCTCTTTTTTCTAATAAATATTTTGATGGGGATGACCTAGAATGGCATATTTAATCACTCTTTAAGGAGTACATCCAGCTCGATTTTCCAGAAGAAAACCAATAATCATGAAGGTGGAGAAGAATATATCCCACAGGAAAGAAAGAAGATGTAACTTCTAGGTAAAAAGAATGAAGAAATTACTTTTTCATTGTGGAGCTTCTCATTAATTTTTTAAATCCTTGTTACAAAACAAAAACTTATCGTATAGACATGAATTACAAGTAACACACATTTAATCATTTCAATGCAAAATGCAAGAGAAATGCAACACAGTCACTTACGTGTCTTAGCCACAAATTTGTTTCCATAATCTGATTGACTTCATCCTATAAAGAAACATAGGCATAAACAGTTTTAGTATCCTGAGATGGCCAAAATGTTTGCCCATAAAACTGGAAAAGAGAATTTCACATTAACTGATACCAGATTTTTTCTAGCATCTTTCAAGAGGTTTACACATTGTACATTGTTGTGTGCAACCCTACTGAAAAATGAATAAAACTTTACTGAAAAATCATGCTCCATAAATATCAGGTATACAGAAAGCTGCACTCTTTTGCCAGACATTTGAGTATCTGGAGAGCACACAACCTAGAATTGCTCTGACCTGTACCAAAAGAATGAGATTCTTCTTGTGGCTGTGTATTTTGTTGGATTCAGTGTCTAAAAAACTCTGATTACACAGTACAGAATTGGTTGAGATTCAAGGAAAATGACCTTTGTATCACAGTGTTTTGAATTTCTATGCAAACCTCTAGAGCAGACACACTTGACCAGCACTATATTAGGTAGCTGCCGTACAGAGACCTTCTTTTTACAGTCGCTTATTGCAATTGCCAATCAGTCACAAATCAGAAAGGTGATGTTTTGTTTCTTCCACATTGGCTCTGTCCTGCCAAGTATGTTTGCCCCACACCCATTTGCATTCCAAAACATGCAACATACATCCCCACCTTCATGCTTTAAAACACCACTCTTCCACTTTCCACACTTTTCCCTTACATCATTTTGAAACACATAGATTGAAAAAATGAGAAGATTTTTCCCCTCAGGACTGCTGGGAAATGACATTAGTCCCAAAGGAGAATTGGTCCTGTGCTACACACAATGTGGACACACTAGGTGTCTCTGGAGTGGGCTAGCCCTGTGAAGAGAGGAAGCCTGGGCTTGAACATTCAGTGCTTCTGCCCTGGGCTCTGGAGGCTGCTACCTGAAGCAGAGGGGTTTGATTCTATAGAAGTAAGGAAATAAATCTGTGTCATTCAAACCACTTGTTCAAGCAACTGGAACAACTCATCTGACTAAAAGAACAGCAAAGGTTTCAGCAGGTGCAGGTAGAAACACATGAAACGAAAGCTAGGAGAGTTGTAGGTGCAGCCATCACAATTACATCTCCTGCTTCAGCAATTTGCATGTGTTTACAACCATCCCCAAAGCTCAGCAGTACTGTGTAGTGAGTCTTACCACATTTGTAAGCTGGGTGATGGCCAGTTCAAAATACACCGTGACAGGATCAGACACATTTTCCACCGGCCTAATGAACTGGTTGTACTGGGAGAAGAGTTTGTGAAATAACCGTTCCTCTGATTTGCAGGCTGTGGTATCTGTATTGGTAAAGACAAAGAACAGCTGAGCCAGAAAGAAGAAAAAGGGGGAAAAGGTGCTGGATAACATACTAGTCTGTGCTATATTTCTTGACCTTGTGCTTGTGACCATGTTTAAAGCTACCAGAGCACAGAGAGGAGAGGCTGCCAGTATGGTGTCAGTGGAAATCATCCTCCTGCAGAATGTTGGCTACTCCTTGTTTCCTCAAATAGTAAGGTAATGGCTTCAGTGGTTTTGTCTCCTAAGCTGGATTTGGCCTATGAGCCTCCATTTGGCCCACCTTGGTATGACACCAAAGGAAGGTGGTGTGAAATATAAGAAGTAGAAATGTCACAGATTTAATTTTTGTGGATCTTCCCAGTAAAACAGGGTGTTCATGAAAAGCATACCTACTTAGAAATTAAAAGCTTGACGCTGCAACTACTGTATCAAAATCTCTATCAGGTGATTGGATGACTACAATGATGCATCCTAATCTTAAACATTATGACTGAATTTTATCCTCACAATTGATATTTTCATTCTTTAGATAGCACAATTTTTCTTTGCAGAAAGTTCATTTATTAAGTTCTAAGAACAAGAAAAAAGTGGAAATATTAACATTTCTTATAGAGTAGCATGCATCTATGTAATACAGAACTGTTCTTTGGGAACAAGCAGATCACAGCTGTAACCCCTCATTAATGAAGAACATACCAGATGGCTCAGAAGAAGCAAGGTATGTGACAGGCACTGAACTGACTCACTGCAGAGTTAAGAAGAATGCTCCTAACCTGTTACACATAGTCTAAACCTGAAACAGTTATTTTCACAGTGTAAAAGGCTCTACACTTTGATTTCTAAAGGAAAATATTAAATTTTATTGGCTCTGGCAACAACAGCTCAGAAGAACAATTTTCTTGAGAAACTTTGTTATTACAATACATTACTGTAATTCAGCACCTAAAATAGAAACATTTTATAAACACAAGATTTAGAATTTCGGTCTCATGCTGTGCACAGCTGTGTTATCAAAGCTATATGATTATCCCAAAGATATTACTGATACAACTGAGGAAAAATTTGGTTTTGGACTCATTGTCCTAAGTTTTTTGCATTAGTCCCAGATTGCACTAGAACACATCAGACAAGTAACCATGATAAGCCTTTATGATTGCAAATATTAAACATAGAAGGGGTTTGTACCAGGCAGCATGGTCTCTGGCACATAAATTTGCAATTTACATATCCTTCAAGGGCCTGTGGATGTGCAGATGTCCTGCAGGGAGACATCTGGTCTCAGTATGCTGCACTTTCATGATTAGACTGTCCTTCCCCTGTTCTTGGAAAAGAGATTTCACCTCTAAGGTGATACAAAGCATCCTGAAATTGCAGGGGATTATCATACCGCAAGATTAAATGCTGCCTACTGGCCACTTACATGTACAGAAAATTTTGAAAACGTGATATTTTATTTAATCCTTTCTGCGTCATTCAGAGAAGACACATGAATATGTCATGAAGTTTAGATTCTTTTATATCATGTATTGTTTCATTCAAAAGAGAACTAAAATTTTTCTTTTCAGATTTCATCATCACCACCCATAGCGCTGTGATTAGAAGTAGACTACTGTAGGAACATAAAGTAAATGCATCTAATATCATGTTTCATTTGAAATTTTCCCACTGGCTTCTTAATAGATACAGGCTTTAAAATAAAGTAATGAAACCAGACATGTATTTAGGTTTTATCCTATGGTGCTGCTTTAAAACAGTTTCTTATGCCTTGCTAAGACAAGCAGTATATTTGATACACATCTTGGTCATCTGCAGAAGTGAGAGTTTCAAAATAAATGTGTCCTAAATGCAAAAATCGTGCTAAACTCCATGAGAGTTGTGAACAGAAATGACTGCAGCACATTTAAAACACAGATCACAAACAATAGTGAACAATAGTTAAAGTTCTCACTTTTGAAAGTGTAAGTACTGACCATGCACATCTATAGCCTGCGTTATTAAAGCACTTGCAAATTGAAACATCAAATGAAACTACTAGGAACCCTAATCCATTTCCATTGTTTTCTAGAAATAGTTCTTCCATTAGTTATCAAACACAAATGAAGAGTTTTACATTGGAAAACTAGCATTGCTTTAGCTCTTTACAAATACTGTTGAAGTGTTACAGATTTCAGGTTAGAAATAGCTGGTGGAAGCTTTACATTGAATTAATTCAAGAAAACAGAAGCAGAGACAGTAACTAGAAAATATTCTAGAAACTGGTATCAAAGAGAGCCTACCTTTAATCAAGGATGTGAACACGAATGCCCACACACAGAAAGCAGGGCAACACCAGCATAGCCACGGCTTAGGATGCATTGCTAGCAGCAGAACAGAGCTTCCTTTTGAGAAAAGAGGTTTGGCAGAAGGAACAAGAGGCAAGAAGACATATAACCCTCCTGGTGGTAAGTAGGCAGTAGAAGGATGGATTTCTGTTTGGTATCTGCAGCAAACTCAGCAGCCTGCTGAGCAGAGCAAAGCCTTGCAGAGTTGCTTTCACTACCACTAGGCAAGGAGAGCTTACGCCGCTCAGAGCGAAGGGAGTCAGGCAGCATCCTATCAGGTGACTTCACATTTCCAGTCACCCGCACCCCTGCCTCGGGGAATGTGCAAGAGTGCAGGAGAGAGAGGGAAGGCAAGACACAGGACAGCCATCATGGAGCAGGGGGAGCATTCATTCAGCCCCTCAGCAAAGGGTTAAGAATTCTCATCGTGCTGAAGCAGCTGCTTTATAGCTGTTGCCCGATGATCACCTGAGTGAGTCCGTCACAATACGCACAGGTGAAACAGCTTCAGTTTCTTAGCTGAGGACTGATTCTTCAGGTGATAGAAATGGATGTTACATGGTTTTAACATGTCTACCAGAAGCCATACGAACCTGGAAATGCGCACAACATCAAGCGATAGAATTGCTTGACAGTATTCTCAGTGAATAAATCCAAGGCAAGTAGACTTATTATTGCCATCTGACAGGAGCAACTAAGCGTGCTAAGTTCATCCCTGACAGTCCAGTCAGCTTACAACATCAATTCTTCTAACTTTGTTTTTCCTCATGTGTGCAGCCTCCTGTGCCAGTATGCTAGTGTGAAAATGGAGGAGCAGAATAAAGAAAAAAACCCACCAGGCGTTGTTACAGGCCAAGTTCTCTGTAACAGAGTGTTGCTCTTAATCACAGAAGTTAAAAAAAAAACTGATCTCACAATCCTTTAGAGGTTGATGCATGCTCTCTCCTCAGGCGTTCACTACACATGTCCTTGCAACAGGAATGCCTGAAAAGGATCTGTAGGAAAAGGATCTGAGAAACTGAGGATCCTGTTTCTCAGGAAGGGTGAAAGGCACCACAGGTGCCATCCAGCCTCCCAGAAAGCAGCTTGGACAGGGAATCTCCTTTATGTGTGCTCAATCCAGCATGATCAAGTCTGAGTGACTGGATGAATGATTTGATAAAAACAGAAAGGCTGCTGCATTTTCAGGCACTTACATTGTTGTATAAGTGTAGAGAGAATTAAAAAAAAAAAAGCCAGAAAATGAAAAAAAGATCCCCTTCATACTAAAAAATACAGAGACCAAGCTGCAGTACAGAATAAGAAAGTAGTTTGTCATTTATACAAATTGTTGAAGTATAAATAGAAAGGAAGAGGAGTGTCTGGAAGAGGAAGAGGAGTGTCTGGAAGAAAAAGACTTAGGAATGAGTTGACTGAATAAAGAAGATCCCTGAAGTGGACCCATGTGGATCCCTGAAGTGGCTGCCCACGACAAGGTTTGAGGATGAAAAAGAAAATCTTTAAAGATTACAGGCACCAGCCTTACTCCAGAGCTCATTAGAGAGAGGGAGCCTTCTGCAGAGAGACGAGAAAGCAAAAAAACAAAACTATGAGTGTTTGGAAGTCTGTGAGTAATTTTGCCCTCTCAAAAGCAACAGTGTAAGTGTAGATCACAAGGCATGGCTATGAGGCATCTCTAAACTGAAGTTAGATATAAACTCTTCTTGCAAATAATTTTAAGATGAAAAAGTGGGTTTCAGCGTGGTGATTTGTCTTTTAAGTTTCCTTTTTGCAAACATTTTCCTAGGAAAAAAGTAAAAACCACAAAAAATTTCTACTTTATGCCAAATTTTCCCAAGTTGCAATGTTTATTAGAATGGTGTTAATAGTCCAGGCTCATAAACTTGCAGTTTTCTCACCTTACCAAATGAAGTTCATAGATTCTTCTTGAATTGACGTGCCTGTGGCTAACAGAATTACAGCCATGTGGCATCACAGGATGCCTGTATCTAGCTGCAGTCATGGCATATGCACTCCTGTTAAAGTCCAGAACTTCTAGAAGGACGACATATGGTAACATAGATACAATTTGAAAACAAATTCACCCCAACTTAAAATGTTTTGACATTTTCAAACTTTTTGCTCTTTCCAAAAACGTAACAGGCCAGGGAATCAGGTGGGAACAGTTAACAGATCAGCACATGCATGTCTGCAGACTGAAAAGTCTTCAGAGGTGAGGGTAATGAGTGTGCTTCCCCTCCAGAGTGAAGGAGAGCAGTGCAAGGCCAACTGGCAAAGATGATCCCTGCTGCCACACTTGAGGGAAAGAACTGCTTTGTTAGGGGGAGCAAGGGACTGGGGAAGCAGGCTGAATTTGGGGGCAATACCAGTCATTCAGGGAGCAGATGCCAGGGAGGATTGTGCTGCTGACACCCTGCTGGAGTGGGTGCTGCCTTTGGGAAAGGCTGAAGAGGAAGGAAAAGTTCAAACCGAGGCATGAGAAGAGGCCGTTGCGGCATCCAGATGGGGAATGCAGAGAGACCAGCTGATGCACTGCCTCAGTAGAAGGATGTCAGCTGGAAGCAGAGCAAAAAGTTGTGAATCATTGCTGCTTGGAGGTACCGAATTTAATCTAACATGAACTGGCCAAAAGAGGTGTCAAAATGCCAAACTCAAACATATATTGACAAGCATATATTGACAAGCTTTCATTTTTCTTTTGCCCTCTAGGTAGGAAGAAGAGGCTGAGTCCTTCCATATGTACTTTTACCCCAAGCATATATTCACTCAGAAAAAAAATATCTCTGGTTTCTTCAGTTATGATGGCTTAGGAAAAAGAGGGCAAGCAGCTTGCAGAGGTGCACAAAATCTGCACAAAAAGGTTTCTACGACCTAGATGCACTACTTAACTGGAATTTGATGTTGTAAAAGCTGCATGGTATTGACAGTGAAAAAAACAAACAATGAGAAGACCCATTTACAGGGTTGCCTATGCACCCAGGAACTGAAGGCATGCTCCCTGGTGCTATTTGCAATCCTAATGACAGATCCATTTGGAGCCAGGCTCAGATTTGAATGGCTGATTTCCTCCTCTAGAGCCAAGCAGTCCTTTGTTGGAGAGCTGTATCTGAGTTGTTTGTAAGGATTTGACAATGCAATGGATTGCATATGCATATGGGACAGTTACAAACAGCTCTGTGACAAAAGTGTTTTCCATCATGAGATACTCATGTTCTGATCATCTGCAGAGAAGCCCCTGCATCCAGTGGAGAAGCTCACAGTCTGTCAACTCTTTGCTAACTACCACCAGCCAAGTTTGTACTAGGGTACAAACAGTACAGCCTAGTTTGTACTAGGGGCACTTTTCACCCTTTGCGGCTCTGGAAGCACTATGGGGATCTGAGCCACTTCTCACTGGCTTCTTGCTCATGTCTACCTATACATTTGCTTGTGATACCTCCCCTGAAACAGCTGAGTGGGATCTCAGCACCATTTAATGTTATGTCTACTCTGCAACTTACTGCTTTCACAAGCAGACAGCTTTTAGGGACTCAACCAACTCATCTAGGGTTTGGTCCTCTTTGCATATTCACATACAGTGCTTCCTTGGGCACGGGACACCTACTGCTAGCAAAAAGGGATGCCAGCAGAAGGAAACTGTAATGGAATAATGCAAGAATCAGTTCAAGTCCTGCCATCTGACTGACAGTTTTGTAATCAGCTTTGGGTATCTTATGCATTAGCTAAATTAAGGTAAATGGGAAACTCACTAAAGCTCACAGAGGGGAGATTTCTGAGAAAGGGAGGTACTTAAATTGAGCAGGCAATTGAAAGACTATCTCTAAAGGCTGGAACATGAAGCTTCTTAGGTTCTGAGTGATGAAGGAATTGTTTAGCCTGAAAAGTTTATATGGACTAGTGGTTTTTCCATGTCTGTACTGCATAGGCAATTCATCAGCCTGTGAAGACTGATATTTTACCTTAAAATGCTCTGTTCTGATTTGTGGCATTTGGATACCATGAAGAGGTATTTCCAGATCTTTTAAGACAGTTGACTATAGAAATAAAGCAGACTTTTCAACCATTCAAGGCTTTGCAGACATTAGGCAGAGAGGCAGAGGCCACCTGTGACAATACTCTGAGGAAAGTATTTGATCTCAGCAAGCACTGGGCTCAAAGTAGGACTCCCCATGAGACATTTTTCACAAGTACTTGGGCAAAAGGGGTCACAAAGATTTACACCTGCTGGAGGGAAAACCAGAATACTATTCTTTTGTGTTGTCAGAGTTATCCTTCACTAATAAGCGTGCATCTATTACTAAGGCAGAGAAAATCATTGCTCTCTCTGTTCTCCCATCTGACATCACTCAGACACTTTCTCAGCTGTTTTTCTTGGTTACTCCTGCTCTGTTTCTGAAATGCATTCTCCCAGCCCTATCCCTTCTACCCCACTTCTATAGACAATTGATTGTCTGGTGGGCTCTTGGTCTGTGTTCCACCTCTCAACTCCCTCACACAGTATAGTTTCCTACAGCTTCATAGAAGCAATATTGACAGCAGTTGTACCTGCCTTATATGTGACAACTCTAGTCTCATAGAGCTAAAAGATTACTATTAATCTGTGTAAGCCCTGTGTGCTGTTGGGATCCACTGTTTTGTTTCAACTTCTGGTATTACTACAATAAACAGAATAATAAAGCATTTATCAGAAGAATATTAGGAATCCAACTTTCACTGTCTTGTTGGAAGTCATTTGACTGTCAGAGAAGCCCTTCCAGGACACTAACCTCTGCTAAAGTGTTAGTACAGTCCATTTTGCCAAGTGTTACACCCTGAGCAATATATTCACACCCCCTGCAGCAAGGCCTGGATCTCACCCATGTGTAAGTCCTGCCCTTTGGCTTCTCTCATGCTCTAGAACCTCACATGTCAATAGTGTTTGCTCTCTGATCCACCAGACACTGACCAGTGGCTTCCAGTGTGCATCCTTGTGTGCAGGAGATGTGAAGCATGAGTGAAGATGGAGTTTCAATGACTACTGTACGCAGAATAATGTGCTCATGCTTCAGGCATGATCTTTTATACTGAAGCCTTTTTTTTTTTTTTTTTGGTAGTCAAATTTTAAATAATGTGTGGGAATAGGCCTTGAAGCTTGCGTTGATTAGGGCATTTCCACAAACTTAGCACAGGATTTCTTCAGTTCAGTAGCTTGCTTTGTGATAAAGTCCTTTCTTAATTTCTCTTTTGTATTGAAGAGATTGAACCACAGCACCTCTATGAGTCTGCCCCTGCTGCCCCAGCTATGAACTGGGCAGTCAGTAAGTCAGGCAGTCAATATGCACTGAGTAGCCAAGCACATGAATAGATGCCTATTCTCATGATCCTGTCCACTAAGGAGATGCAGTAACCAGAGTACAGCACGAAGATCCAAGCTAAAGTGTCCCTGATGGCAACATCCCCAAAGCACCTTCCACTGTGCTAACAGCATCACTTTTTTTTACCTTCACTGACCTTCAGCTTGGACCTACTCTTCCTGTAACTTGATGGAGATTATATATATATAGGCTGATAAAATCTGATCCATTTCAAGGAACTAAACATCAAACCAATCACCTCTGTTCAGCTTTTTAAGAATTCTCTATTAAAGCAACAGTTCATGGGAGTAGGTTTTGAACGTGTAATATATACGTTTCTACACTTCCCTTATGTAAATACCTTTCTTTGCTGCAAGCATATTTTGACTCTTATAGGGAGGGTGCATTGGATATTTCTACACCCTCTTTTGAGCTCCTCACCAGGGATGCTATTTCTCCTCAATCCTAAAATGGAAATCACATAATGTTTTGGAGCAACTCTAAAGAGCTATAACAGAGAGAGGCCAGCAGAAATCACTAGCTTTATGCACACAGTTGTGATAGTTATTAGAAATAACATGCAGACCACACAAGTTTGAATAGGATCTTATGGAAGCAGCCAAATTCCATACTGACATATGCATTGCCTCCAGGGATGCTAGTATAGCCAACATTTTATTTCTGAGAAATTTAGCATTTCATAAGTAGGGAAAAAAAACAAATCAAGCAGAAGTGTAAATGGCAATGCTCAAAGGGATGCTATGATGTAACTTCCTGAAAATGTTGGATTCAGGGACTGTGGGTAGGGGTCTCCTCATGTCTTTTCCCTGCAGTAGTGATAATGGATATAGAAGCAATATTGTTAGGGAAAATACAATAGCAATGAGTGCCATGAGTGGAAAGGGTAGGGGTCTTTAACAAAACGGCCAGATTGAGCTAGTGAATGATGGGAATATGACTGCAATAAAGAGTCCCAGACTGAATGTCTGAAATCACCTAGCCTATAAGGGATTAAGATGCAAATGCACAATTTTAGCCCTCACAAATTCATGAAATAATAGACCATTGGAAAAAGCAAGTAACTCAAGCACCATGTGAACAGAGCACATCTAACAGTGCTCTTGTTGATGCAGCAATTCATGGTTGTGGTCATATGCTGGCTGAATAACTACTCTGAGGCTATGGTATAGTGGATTTCACCCACTGAGATTTGTGGGTGTGTTCCAAAGAAATAATTAAATTCATGGAGAACTTGGTGGTTGGGGAAAGAAAAAAAAAATGGAGAGGTGGGGTGGAAATAGTCTTTAAATTAATCAGTGGAAAAAAATCCCCAACAATTGAAAAAGAAGAACAAAGTTGGCATTAGGGAAATGGGCTACTCAATGAGCTGGAGGAGTGATGGAATCTTATTTTTTGTGTATGCATCTTTTCCCTCCAAACTTCCAGTATCTCAATAGCCATGACCACTCCTCTTGCTCACTGTTAGATCCCTGAGGGGTACAAAGCATCATGTGTAGAAGCTATGTAGGAGCTACGTGTATGTATGGTGATTAGTGAACTACCATATATGTGCTGACTAACTGTGTAACTTCTCCCAAATGAGATATATAGTCTGTCTGTTGTTTCTTCAGATGGAAAAAATCTCATTTGAGTTGTTCCCTTAATGCAGTTTTTGATTCACAACAAATTTACGAAAACTTCATTTTCTTTAAAATTCATTAAACATTTCTTTTTGGAAGGGTCAGTGAGTAGAAAGAAAAATGTGTGATGAAAAAATATTGTTTGAGCAGGAAGCAGGAGTGAAATAAAGAACAGGTTTTTTCTTGCTTCAACCATTAGCAACATATATAGAAAACAAAACCATTCGATGGGAAATAAACTAAGTACCTGTCCTATTTTTCCTCCAAAATCTGGAGTAGAAAGACCATCAGCTTGAAGATGAAGGATAAATCTTCTCATACAAGGTTTATCTCCTGGATTATTTGAGCCCAAACATTTCCAAGTGCAGCAGAAATAACAGATGTTTGCCTGCATGGTGACGAACACTGCATCCATTTATATAATTAAATGTCAGATTCTACCTGGGATAAAAACCTCAGAAACACACCATGTCTAGACCAGGCAACTTGACATTCCTCTGGCACTAATCTTCTGTCAGAGAACAGAACTTCGGAAAAGCTAGGTAAGGGAAGAAGTTTTGTCAGGTTGGATAATGAAGCAAATTTAAAAATTTACTTTGCTGATGCTGAAGGAATGGAGGAAAGCCTTAGCAATGTTCTGGCAATGTGAAAGTTGAGCTCAGAGCAAGCACCCCATCCAATTAAAAAAAAAAAAAAGGTGCAATTTGAGAGAACTTGTAAATATATGAGGTAAATAATCCATGTCTGTAGGAACTCTGCCATTCACTTCTCAGATTTCCCCTGTAATGAAACTAATCAATATTCCTTTGAAAATATCTATGGCACCTTGGCCTGAAATCTGAAACACTTTCCCAGGTGATGAAAAAGTTGAAGGACACAGCTTCTACACATATAAAAAAGAGATTGGCGAGCTTTGAAAATTCTCAAGACTTCAGTCCTTATTCCTTATTTTGGAAATGGTCTATTAATGTTTCTCTTAAAAATTCTTCATGTCCTACTCTCCAATATTTCCCAGGATACTACAACATTTTATGGACACTGCAAAGATGTTTGCACATGGCAAACAGGGCTCAATATGTTCAAGACATACTCAAAATTTTATCTGGGAACTTGCCTTATTAAATGCAAATTAATGGAAAAAATTTGAACTGTAGCTGGAAGTTTAAGTAATCCTGGTTGTTTCAGAGTCTGTGAGATGCTTCTATTATTATTGTTGTGTAGATTTTGAAGAAACAGTCTTGTTTGGGATTATCTGTGCTTGGTTTTGTGAGCAATTATCCATCCCTTGTGATAGGTGAGAATGTTACTCTTGCTAACTTCCATTTTTGCTCCTAAAGACCATATCACCACTCTGGAACAACAAAAGTAGTAGTAAAAATGTTTCTGTCTGAGAGAATCCAGTATTTCCCTCTCTGCCTGTTTTCCCAACCCATCACTAAAGGTTTCTGGAGTTCCTTAATGCCAGTGGGAAATGAGGATGCAGTCATGTAATGCATAGGCAATCGCATTTCAGTGTCAAAAAGACTTACTTTGCAAGAGCTCTGCACAAACACACTGACAGGCAGACAATCTTCAGAGGTGTCAATTTCTAAACTGGCACAGGAGGCAAGGCAAGGAGGAAAAGGAGGTGCTCAGTGGTCACATGAACAACTGGAACAGCCAAAGTGCTGAGCAATCACGGGAGTCAGCCAAAACTGAATATGAAAATGTGGGCTTCAATGCATTAACCACTAAGACATACTTTCTGGAAAGTGAGACATATTCACAATCATAATTTCATCTGAAAATAGGCCTCTTTTTCTCTTTTTCATCAGACTTCACAGAAAATTTGTCAGGAGGAGTCCTTCTGGCAAAAATTATAGATACAAGTTCTTGAAAAATTTTAGAGGAAAATCAACAACAGAAACAGGCAGGGACTTAGTCAGACCTCAATAGTCCTGTTATGATTCCATGCAGAACTGAGAAATTGTGTAAATGTTTTTCTATAGACTCCATGAAAACCAGTCAAAACACAAAGATTTAGAGCAGCACTGATGTCCTTAACATGCAATAAAGCACATTAAATATGTCTGGATTTCCCACCAGGTGAGATTTTTGTCAGTATTATTCAGAGAGGACATTCTTCCACTCCAGAAGGAACTGGTGCAAGTGTCTGAAGAATTTCGATCTCTTTGAAAGAGAAACTTGTTTTCTTAGTGCTAAAATTAAGTCTGCACTGTGCCATAGAACTTGCACTCAGATTGTGCTGACATGCTTAGTACTGCTGTTTTAAATAGCCCAAACTATTAACCTACAGTTTACCAAAAAATCATGCAGATTCTCAGATGAAATTTTAATTTCCTTTTAGGCAAATTGCAAAGAATGAACTAAAGAAACATTTGGCCAAACCTAAACTTCCCTACCAGAGCTCCTGGCAAGGGGAAGCATGCTATGACTGCAGTGACATACAACACTCTCAGAAGAGCAAGCAGCCAAGTGACATCTCTCATGAAATCTCATCATGACATATCCTCTGCAAAATATTTCAGCTGCCAGTTGATTTATATGAGGGAGAGGGAGAGGACTCTTTTATCCTTAGAAAATGCTGCCATCCTTCTATAAGCAGAACCACTCAGACAAAAATCTATTTTCTTAGCAAAGAATACTTTTAATCCTTTTAAAAACTTAATTCTTTACTTAATTGATGGCTCTCAAATAAGGTGTGCTGAGAAAAAGAGTGCTGTGGGACTGACAGAATTTAAATCGGCAGCAGCATAAAGAACGAAGACACCGCAGTGTAAGTGACCGAAGCTACAGAGGTCCTGAGAGTTTTTAACCTTTTTGGTGCTAGTTTAAGTTTGCATCTGGAAGGAGAGCACTTCAAGTCAGCCAAAGGAGACTAGCAGCCCATTCCAGTTAAATGGATAATGAATTAAGATCCAAATCTCCTGGTAATTCAGACAGAAGAAAGGTAACACCTATCCTCTGTTATGTGAAGAGCAATCCTGCCAAGAAAACAGCCATTTTGTAACTGAAAGCACAAATGGTAGCATTTAGGCGAACAAGAACTAAGTGGCAAGATCCTGTTCTGGGTAGGTCAGTGGACTTGTCCCTCTCTCCTTATAGATAACTTTATATTAGTCCAGGAGGCAGGAGGCCATCAGCGAAATTGACTGACTCTTCTTTATATAGCAAAGCTTTATTTTTGTTAAATTAATGTCTGACAGCTACAGAGTCCTGTACACTTCATTTAATGCGTGGCTTTGTGAACCTCATGCATTCTGACGTTTCTAGGACAGGCTGAGCCATCAATACCTCTTATGCCTCTGGGCAAAAAGTCTAAGAGAAAGCCTGATGTCATTATGGTCAGAAACCATCTTTTCTTTTGTGCTGTGTTTGAAAAAGCTTTTGGAAGGAATATCAGCAACCTCATAATGGGCGTTGTGACTGAGAGAGGGAGGAAGTGGAAACATTAATTTAAAACATCATTTGCTTTAGTTACAAAATTATTGCCACTGGCTGCTATCCTGAAAGGCAATGTCTAAAGGGGAAAGGCTTCAAGTTTTGTACATAGCCTTAGGATTAGACCAGGAGTATTTGGTGATCTGTTGCCAGTGCCACAGTCTTTTTGATGAAATTTTAGGTTTAGGCAGCGCTGAGATATTCCTGTCTTTGCTCCAGGAAGAAGTAGATAATCTGATTAATGGGGATTAATTCCATCTAGCTCTAGCTATACAGAAATGAAGCATCCCTTTCAAGGCTTTCTCTGCCATCAGTAGAAGAATGGCCACTGCAGAGACTTCAGACAGAGACATCTCAGCGCTTGTTCTGCAGGGACTAGCTAACTCTGCCTTCTGGGTGGTTTAGGTTGGGCTAGCTAGATCCCACCCTTTTACCTCCCATTGTTTCATCTGGCACAATAAGATAACAAAGTTCGCATCTCAGATCTTTAGACTCTGAGACTGGCACAGAATCCATTCACTGTATGCTTGTACCACCGAACATCCTCTAAAATTTGAAACAAAGACAGTAACAAGGAAGACATTCAGATGGATAATAATCAGGGTAGACTTACATGAATAATGAGAATAATTGCTTATTTTCATGGACAAAATTGGGTGACAGAAGTGAGGAAAAAAAGACAATTCCTTTGCAGGCTTCCAGAGGCTGTGCAGCAAGTCCTATGTCAACTTTAGATGACAGACACCTTAAGGCATTGTACAAGTAATATTGTACATCTATGGTATTTGAGGACTCATCTATACAAGTTCTCCTATATAACTCATCTATACTAGTATCTAATGAAGTAAACATTGGTGCAAAACATATGATGACAATCACCAATAGAGTTGGGCAGCTGAGAGCTGTAACTAAGTATTGTGCTTTGTTTTTTGTCAGAGCATTCAGTATTAAAAGCATCTTAAATCATTCTGCATTACTTGCTTAAGGAGGGATGTCAATATGAAGATATAATCAAAGTCAGAGCATGTGTTGAGATGGAATGTGCATAAAAGGGCAAATTTCGCAGCAGTTTTGAATCAAAGGTGAAGAAGGTAAATTAAAATTGACTGGATACCCCCTGGATTCAGGGTGCAAATTCAGTTAAAATGTTCCAGGGCCACAAATGCAAACAACAGGGAGAAGACATGATGAAGAGGAAAAACTGACACACAGTGTCAACTGGGCAACACAGTGTGTTGGTGCCACGTCAAACATCAGCACCAAGACAAGCAAGAATGTGTCTGTGAATGTCTGACGTATTTTACGCTGTCAATGAGCTGCAGCTTGACAAGGAAAAGCGAAAGGTGAAATTCCCTGAGCAGACCCATGAGAAGTGAGCAGCAATGAAGCAATGACAGCTAACATCTGCAGGAACTAAAGTGTTGCTGGCTCAGCCAAGAGTATCCCCTTGATTAGAGACGGCTAGCAGCCTTGTAATTCAGAAAAGGTCAAAGTTTGCAAGAAAGCAAAAAATTAAATGAAATACATTTTTTTGAAAGAGCATCTCATTTTTCTTGGTCACCTCTGTGGCCAGCCGAAATTATTCAGGTAAAATAATTTGTGTTTAAATTCTAATTTGTGAAGTTTTTGAAGATAGATCTCTTGAAAAGAAAATGGTTAGTTTTAGGAAGGGTAAACTGTTAAAATTCAAAGTCAGTCTCATAAACACCTCTAGATTTTACTGCCTTGCTATACCCACAGAACACTTTGTTACTTCTTACATAAGTAGCTATAAAAGACATTTGTCAGTTCCATTTTGTTTCTCTTGCTACTATAGTTTGTTTCATCCTTCCACCTTCAACCAAAAAAGTCCAACAACTGTAAAGAAATTTTTATCAGTATGGTTGAAGTTTGCAAAATACAAGCCAAAGAAAAAGATCTGGTTTGGAAAACACAAGATTTAGTCAGATGGAAATCTGGGAGCAGCAAAATATGCCCTATGAAGAAAAATTAAGCCACCATGTAGAAAAAGGATAATTTTGGATGTCATCACTCTAAGGAGACCCATTTGCAGACAGTAACCACTGATTGACAAGAAACTGAGAGTTGACTCTCTTGGTAAGAGGAGTATCTATCTGTGTGCTTGTGTCTGTGCATGCATACACATTTTTACTAATCATGTCGATGGATAGGGAAGGATGAGTGCAAGGACTACTTGAAATGGATGCACTGTGTTAATCTCATCCCTCCAATAGTGCTGTTCTGCCCAGATTAGGCTGCACATCAGAATTTAATGGTACAGATGCACATATCCATAAAATCCCAAATGAATGTGCAATGCTCATATCTGCTGAGCTGCTAAATGTGCTTTGGGCTCTAGAGGAAAGCAGTTATGCTCCAGTTCAATGACTTCACTAGTCCATTTTCAGAAGGAGGTAAAACTGGGAATTCTAACTTGTGCAGAAGTATTCACATGTTCTGTGTGGGAAGCAGCTGCAAACCCCCGAAGCTGAATGACCTTGTGGTCTCTTTTAATATATTGTGTGATCTTCAAAACCAGCCCATTTTAACATGCACTATTTTAAGTGTTCTTTTCCCTGAAAAAGAGTACTCAGTTAACTTGAGCACACCCACTCCTCCACTGTGCAAATGAGAAAACCTTACATCACAAGATTTCCCATTCATTTCTACCCACAATTGTAACCGACACCTACTCTTTGAATGGAAACCCATGGGCAAGCACAGCAGCAATCTTTCAAGCCATGCAAGAAGTCCATCTTACTTTCGCTTGGGTACCACTGTGCTCACATAATTTCAGGATTACTTGTTTTCTCACTGTGCATCAGGCTAAGCATGGCCATAAGCCTGAGGTGCAAACCCTGGTGTTTTCACATGACAGTGCTGTGCATTTTAGCAGACTCCTGCCATTACAAAAAGCCTGTAGAGAGCACTCTATAAAATGGTGAAGCAACTGGGAAGAGGCTGTTTCCCTGAGACTGGTCATTGCTCCCGTGGAAGAATGGGCTTCATGGAGAAGCTGTATGAAAAGCTATCCATTAATATTCTGCACTATCATTTGTAATCACACGGAAATGGGAATGTTATCACAAGCTGTCACCATTTATTAATGGCTCGTGTACACCTGTGACCACATCAAGACACAAGGTCTGTTATGAGTCTAAGACAGGTAGTGCAGGGGAGGGTGTATGTCAAAGACTTATATGTAAGTACCTAACGCAGATGCACAGCCATATCACAGACAGCTTGCAATTGCCCAGCTCTGGAGGGCTTAGGGCATAGTTTTGTTCTGGTCCTGCAAGGCAATGCACCTGCAGAGTTTCCCAGCAGCTGAAGTTGTTGACATATCTTCCTTCCTCCTTCTGTGCCTTATCAGATGATGCCCAAACACTGGGAGAGCACAGAAAGGCTTTCACCAGCCTTCCACAGTGCACTGCCAAGGCCATGCTAACACAGCAGAGGTATCTGTCACCCCTCCCTACAGCTTCAGAGAACTGACAATTAGTGTGACTTCTTGGTGGAGAGAACTGTGTAAACACATGAAACAAAAATATTGCAAGTCCTGCACTACTGAGAAGATGTCTCTGAAGCACAGCTCCTCTTCTAATGTACTAGCATTAAACCTTGCAAAACAACTAAAACAACATAATAAATTATTAGGCAAAGTATTTCCAGTGGCTTTTCTGAGCTTTATTCCTTCAGTTTCTAAGTATCACTTAGTGGCCCGTTACTCTGCTCTGTTCTGCAGTTCATGACTAAAACAGAAAGGCTGCAAAGCTACAGGGAAGATACTGATGGACAGCTCAGCAAATTGTTCCAGCTGAACCATAAAACTGTCAAACAAATGATACATGTTAGTTGTGATGGCCCTGTGCCTCCCAGAAATTAAGTGAATCTTTAATGGAAGACTTTAGTAAGGAATTAAACATTTATTAGGACTTATATGAGATAGCCATAAAAGGGATTAGAGACAAACCATAGGTTTGCTGTAGCACCAGTAGAATGAAAGAACATTTCTTTTTTAACTTTGGTTAACTGGTTGAAAGCGATGAAGCTGAGAAAGCAGAGGAAAATATCTTTATTCCTTGTTTTGAAAGTGGTAGTGGCTCAGTGTCTTTAGCTTTCTTTACTTGCTTCTTCACAAGCACAGTGCTGTGAGAGTACTTATGTTCTCAGTTATTGGCATGGTTAATAACTGGAAAAGCTTCTAATGGGTTGACTCACAAGCTCACGTGATAGCCACAGGAAGTCTAACACAGAAATTACGGCTACACTTGGTGTCAAGGTAGCAAATAGCTTCGCAAAGGAGATATATTTTTAACTGAGTACATCTGGGTTGACTTGTTTAGACAAAAGTGCCAGTGTAAGCTTTCCAGAGGACTCACAGAGTGGCTATTCTGATTTTTCTAGAGGACTCTTTGATTTGTTATTATTTTTGCCTCTGCCTCTCCACAGCCCACACAAAACATCAGTTACAATCCATGTCCTGCGGAAAAAACAAGTGAGGATGTGTATATCCTTGCCTTTCCATTCTGGGGGCAGACTTCCAAATATGTATTTATTAATTGTTGACTTCATCTAACATGAACCTGAAGTTCCATCCATAAGTCATCTTTTGTACTAGCACAACCAGCATCACAGATTTCCAAAACTTGCTATCACACTTAATACACAGGATTTTAATTCTAATTCACAAAAAAAAAGAAAAGTTTCTTGGATTCTGTTTACAGAGCAGTTTGGCAAATGGTAAGTTAACTGATTAATTAAAACTAGCTATATAAATAATAAATATTCCCATCTGGATCAGCTGCAAAATAAAAGCTGCATGACTTGTAGCATTTGGGAATACGTGGAAACTGTAACCATAGATGCCCAGCTACCACTTGTTTAGTACTGTGAAGTGTAATCCAGTGCTGAGAAAGGTCCACTTGTTAATGTTCTTTGCATGGTAGCACACAGCACTGCCGCTGCTGAACAACAGAATTTGAAACTTTCCCTTCTGGTCTTCAGCTATCCCAAAACATGCAGAAGAAAAGTGCTGACAGTGGATAAAATATCCACCACCCCTTCTCATCCAGACCCAATGCATAAGGTATCAAAGAGTTGCAGTGTGATCTTCTCCTACAACTATACCCCATATCTTTGAGAAGCCACAGTGGTCAGGAGAGTTGCCTGAGGACAGAAAATCTCACTGAGTCTTCAAAAAGAGCAAGAATAAGGACCCAGGGAACTACTAGCCAGTCAGCCTTACCTCAGTCTCTGGAAAGGTGATGGAACACCTCATTCTGAAATAAGGCCATCCACATGGATGACAAGAGGGTGGTCAGGAGCAGTCAGCCTGGATTCACTAAAGAGAAGCCATGTTTGACCAAGCTGACTGCCTTCAACTATGAAACAAAGACCTGGATAAACAAGGGAAGAACAGTTGATGTTGTCTACCCTGATTTATTTTCAAATGATCTTGGCAGAACAAGCTGTGGAAATCAACTCCTCATGCTCTGTCCCCTCTGTGTACTGATGCCAGTTCTAGGAGCAAAGACAGTATCAAAGACTGTTGAGGTTTGAGGGATAAATCTGTTCTTTCCTCCACACTCAGCCTCCCTTCCTCAAAGTGGTGGAACATGCTCTGGCCATAGGTAAATATATGTAAATCCTCATTCCACCAAGGGGCCCTAAAGGAGTTGTAAAAGAAATGTGGGGTGCCACACAAACGCATGGTAATTTTTACCCTGAGGAGCTGTTGCAGCCAAAAAGGGAACTGAGGAGAAAAGGTGGCTTGTTAGAAGGATGCCAGGCAGTTTATCATCCTCAGCTAACCAACATAGTGCTGCTTCTCTTCTACCTGACTCCAGCCATAACAGATGTGACTGCCATTAACATCAATGCCATTCTTTCTTGTAGCTCTACAACACTCTTCCTACATTCTAAAATAAATTTCGGTATGGGCAAAAGGGAATACAGGTGGAGCTCAGAATTTATTGTTAGTCTAATTAGGGTCTCCACAGTCTAACTAAAATACAGAAGGTCAATAGCTTCGGTTCAGTTATGGTAAAATCAACACTCTGAAAATAAGAGTGAGACTGATACATATTAAATTCCTACTATCTATCCCTTGTCTCTGTCTAAGTTTAGCCTGCCATTGTCCTTCTGAGTCCTAAGGGTCAGGGAGGACACAAGCTCTCCCCAGGCAGTAAGTGGCATGCCAATTTCTTCATCAAATGTAGGCTCTTGGTCACTGTAGTGTGCTTGCCATTTGGGGCTATTTTGGATCATTTGCTAATAAAATCTGTTTTGCTTTCAGTAGTTTCCATCTAAACTTTGACACTCAGCCATAATGTTCCTCTTTCCTCAGGGACAGTGGAGCAAATTCAGAATTTTATAACTGGCAGCAAAATATTTCAGATTTATTTCTGCACCAAGTTAAGTGCAGATGGAATACATACTAGCCTCAGGCCCAACACCCCAATCCTCCTGAAGTGGAGGAACTGGTACTTAACCCAGTAGAGGAAGAGCATCTTTACAGTAGTCCCTTCTATCTATGAGAACTAAATAATGTCATTGTTTGCAACACAACTTTCTCCTTTCAGCCCAGGAGCCCCATTTCAGAGGGGCTTTGACTTACCCAAGCTATCTTGCATGAGTGTTGATCTCAGCACTGCCTACATCTGGCCAGAGTGTAGATCTTTGATCTACACTCTGATTCATAGTCTGACTTCCCAGTTTGGCCCCAGAGTTGTCCTGTCATGATACTTGCCTGGTACAATTTAATGACCTGGACTCTAGGCTGACCACATTTGTCGCTCAGCACCCACCTTGCTCCTCTGAACTGAGGAGCACTAAGTGAACAAAGCTGGTGATGAGGTGCCGGTTTCCTCAGGGATAAGCTGGCCCTTGCTGAGGCCTGTCACATTTTACCCTGGATGCTATTCACAGAGCTAAGCTGAAAAAATGTAGGAAGCAGTCACACAACTATCAAACTGCTGCTACCACAGCTAAAACAATCTCAGGCCAAGACAAGCCCTGAGACAACACACTGTCAGGCTGATGTGAAGCCCTCAGCCTAAGAGTCATAATGACAGAATTAGATGTACCAGGTTTCATCTGATGACATACTAGTTGTACAGTAGTGAACTGCAGCAAAACAATCCCCTTGAGTCATATTCAATCATGGTGGAATGGAAGGTGACATCTGGATGATAAGGTCCATGTCCTTGGAAAAATGAGAGAGCATTTAAGAAATAACCCTAGGCTATATGCACTGAATGAAATATACTGAGGTATCACAAAGGCAGGAAGATGTCAAATCCTGGCCTTGAATGTAGTCAGCTTTGGGATATTAGAGATATGCACATGGACAGAATTTCAAGCATTCACATAATACTTGTTAAATTTGTTGTAATAAGCAGAGGTGATATCAAGACTTCCTACCCACCTCTTAGGTAAACTACGTAATGATGAGAAAAGCACTTGTAAAGGGCTGAGAAGTATTTTCATCACTCTGAGTATGTTTGCATCAACCCAGACTGTTGTATACCAGCAGTTGGTCCCCTAAGGGCACAGAACACCTCCACCTTAGCCATGAAGTCCAGAAACTCCACTGAAAAAGCCACTAAACACTTCTGAAACTTGTCAGAATTGTATCTAGACCAAAAGTGGGAGATGGAAAAAAAATTATAGCATCCCACCAGGAAATAAGCAGAAACTAAAAATTTTTAAGCCCTTGGAAGGAAACAGCACATTCCACCCTACAGCAGAGTAATGCACCCTGTTCTCTCCTATACAAATCACCAACCTTCAAAATCCTGTACAACTCTAGCATGATATGCTCCAGGCACCTTCCAGCTTCCAGGTTCCCTCAGGAGTGCATCCATGTTCCTGCATCATGTGCAACTTCTGTCTGGGGCTGATCACTGCAAGAAAAGCAAGTCCAGCACAGGCAATCACCACCAGGGAGCAGGTATTACAACTGCCTGCAACCTGCACATCCTGTGGCAGAAACTTAGTGCTACAGGTACTGCATGTCTGGAGGCAGCAAAGAACTGTCCCACTGAGAGAAAAGACAACAGACAGCTGCAGGCCACATCCAGTTCAAATACGCATCCCAAAAGCTGGAGATAAATTGAGGAAGAAGGAAAGCTGGGGGTCACAAAGCCCACCAGGCCATGGGTAAAAGCTGCAACATTGTCAGAGCTGAGCTTTGTAAACAAGCCGCCCATAAGAAAAGCAGAACTAAGATCCATCCTGTGCTGCTGATAAGACTCCTGATGTGAGATATGGATGTCTGATACCTTTAGTATTTTGCAGAGATATTATGAGTGCAGTGGCAGTTTGGTGATTGACATGGGCGTATAGAGCTGCCACACTACCGTAAGAACCAGAATCAGTTCAGAGTTGGATTTTACAAGGCTGACCATGTTATGGAAGCCATGAAGATGCATGAGCTGGAGCACAATTTCATGCCATGCCTTCTCCAGTCTACCAGCAGGCAGTTCAGTCAGGGCCGGTCTCATTCCCTCCTACCTCTGTCCCTGCGCTTCTTCTGTTGTGTAATACCAGCTACACAGCGTCATGCCTCTGCAAAAGAAAACAAACTGAATCAAAAAAGGAGATGCTTCCCAGGCAGTCAGCTAGATAAATTATCCCCCTTTTACCTTCCTTGATGTTGGACCTGACACATTGGAAACAGCAGCAACAGGCAAACAGTGGCAGGGAAGAAGAGCAGGGCAGAAGTCTTGGTTAGACTGGATTAGATATAATATGAAACTTGAGACTATTCAGCCAAGTCTCTCTGTCCAAACACCAGCTGCCACCATGTGGGAATGTGAAGTTATCCAAGAAGCAAAGGCTGTCATAAACCTTGGAAAACCTCACCAAAAATTAGTGAATTACAACAGTAGTTAGTTATTACAAAAATATCCAGATAACTCCAGATGATTTTCTAGTCTTCAAGTTCCATATGCTACAGCAAAAGTCTTTTTCCTGCCATGTGGCATGAGATGGCTGTGTGACAAAGCCATCCTGACATTTCCAGGGATGCTCTTTGAAGCCAAGTTTATAATTCAATTAAGTACTAAATTAGCTGGAGGCATCTGAACAGAAAAGCACACACATTCACAGCTCACACAGACACACCCTCAACACATACAACCAAATTTCCCGTGCATTGTGCAGGTACCTCTTCACAAAGAAAGAAAATGCAGCAGGAAGTTACCAGCTCTTTCATGTGTCTGAAGGAGCCCGGAATGTCTATGCTCTCAGAACATCTGCAGGGATGCTGCCGGGAGAGCTGTTGGGGTTAAATGCCTTAAGCACTATTTCTCAGAAGAATGATTCAGTTTAGGAGTAAGAGGTTGTACATCTCTCATCTCCCCAGTCTGAGACACTGGAGGATTTTAAGCTGGCCAGACAGCTGGGAAGGGTCAGCCTCAATATACTGGAAAGGGCCAGTGAACAGTGCTGCTCTCCATTCCTCATGCCTTTGTGCCTCCTCAGGAACGCCTCAGCACAGGAAGAGCTCTCACTCAGTCTTTGCAGGGAGATGGGAGAAGGCTGTGGTAAAATCCCCACAAGTGTACTTTGGATGGGAGTGACAGCTGTGGGGAATCTCACTGGTAAAATGCTACATAGAAAACTGCTGCTGGGTACTTCCCAGACCTCGGAGGAGCAGAAAGTCAAAGCAAAAAGGGGAACCTTTTTCACTTGGTCACCTTGACCAAGGTTTTTATCATGGCTCTGCCTGATCGTCTCTAGAACCATGCTCACAGAAACCTAAGCATATGAGTTTAGCTATGAATCAGATTTTTAAACCTGGCAAACTGTGTGTTGGAGGTAATCTGAGGTAATCTTGGCATTTGTGCTGCCCCTGGAAGAGGACTGGAAGGATTGCAGAGCAGGCAAGGGAGTTTCACAGTGTAACCTGGCATCTGACCTGCAAATGCTGCCAGAACATGTTGATTCAGTCGACTACTGTGATTGGGAAAACACAAGCCATATGCTCCCAGCTGCTCTCCCTGTAGCAGCCCTCATATGTTTTAGGAACAGAGGTGTATTGGGCTCCTTCACAGGGTGCAGATAATTCTGATGGATTTTCTTTCCCTGGCAGGAGGCACCAGAGCAGCTGTGGTGAGCAGAAAAGATTTCCTGTGGGCAACTACAGTTCTTCAAAAGTACCTTACAAAATCTTATTACCTGCTTTGTTGGACATGGAAGAGAAACCTGTGGGTGATGGAGCCTTTAGCAGGGGTTTTACTTTGCTTCTGTCACCCAAATTCAGGCCTGGTGTGGCCAGTGTGCTACATGTAGCACTTGCCCATGCCTTGGGATAAGTTGTAGAAAACAAGGGGGACATTCTCTTTGGCCCCTACCCCAATCTCTGAGAAGGACCTTCCTGGAATGCTCTGGAGGTCATGTTCTTGTCAGACTCCCAGGGAACAGACTTTCCTGGAGCTGTGAGAGAGACTTCTCTAAAAGGTCAACACACCACCATTTTACATGCATGGCTTTGTGGTGTTTCAGGACTTCATATAACATGCCTGAGGACAGCCAAAGTTTCCTGGCCAAAAAGAGCATAGCATTGGTTTGACACCTTGTCTTCCTGATTGGACTTTGAAATCAGCCAAACTGAATGCAACAGTTCTGTTTTAGCAGTCTCTGAGGAAAAGTCAGCTTGGTCTCCAAGGGTCAAGCCTTCCTTATGTCAAAAGGAATGGTCTGTGGTAGAACCTATGGGCTTCAGGGCATTTCTCCCTTGAAAATGACTTTTTGCTAAAATTTTTGTCCAAGTTTTGATTGGGGATGGAGCTGTTGGTTCCTCGCCATGTCCATCACAACTAGATGCTCAAACTGCTGGCATCTTGTGCTGGCCCCACAATGAACCTTCCCCACTTTCAGAGAGAGAGGGGCAGGGTTGGTGTTAATAAGCAAAAAATCACTGTATGGTGTTTGGTTGTCAGGTGTTAATCTCCTCCAATCTATCCCTCTGAAGGGAAGGCTAACAACAGGGCCAGCTTGGGTGTGTGCAAGGCCTTCCTCTCATGGATCACCCTCTCTGGCAGGCAAAATGCCACCAGCCCTCACTGAAGCCCAGACAGCAGCACTCACCCAAAGGCAGCTGTTGTCCCAGCTCAGGGTGCTGCTAGCAGCATAGAGCTGGATTCCTTGCCTGGAAGGCTTGGTAAGATTCCTGAAGGCACAATAGGTAAACGAGAATGATCCTAAAGACAAGAGTACCACCTCATGGAAAACTCCTCAGGTATACCTGGTAGCAAACAAGCATTTAGAGAATCAAGCTGCAGGCTGTGCATAACACATCACACTTAAAGCTCTTCATAGAATCATGGAATCATGGAATGTTAAGGGTTGGAAGTGACCTTCAGGATCATCTAGTCCAAACATCCCCCTGCCATGGGCAGGGACACATCCCACTAGACTGGTTTGCTCAAGACCTCGTCCAGCCTGGCTTTGAACAGTGCCAGGGGGCATCCACAACCCCCCTGGGCAACCTGTTCCAGCATCTCACCACCCCCACAGTGAAGAATTTCCTCCTAATAACTGAGCTACACTTCTCGTCTTTCAGTTTGTATCTGATATTCTCTACGACTGAACAGCCACGACTTTCGCAGCCTGTCTGTGTACGGGAAGTTCTTCAGTCTCCTTGAAAACTTCACGGCCCTTTTCTGGACTTGCTCCAACAACTCCACGTCCTTCCTGTAGTGCATCCCAGAGCCGGATGCAGGGTTCCAGGTGGGGTCTCACCAGAGGGGAGCAAAGGGGCAGAATCCCCCCTCTCGCTCTGCTGCCCACGCTGCTTTGGATGCAGCCCAGATGCAGCTGGCTTTCTGGGCTGAGAGCGCAAGCTGCTCTGCGAAATACCGAGATCAATAAATCGGTTTACACGTAGCCAGCGGACACAGCTCCCACCCTGCCCCTACGCTTTTCCGGGGAAGGAGGGCGGTTCCGCTCCCGTCACCGCGGCCTTCCCGGGCCTGGCACAGGGAGCGCGGGCGTGGCGGTGCGCACCGCCCCCGTGTGGGGCGCGGGTGAGCCGCAGCCGCCCCGCGGCGCTGCCCGCGGGAGACCCCGGGAACCGGCGGCGCCGCGTCTGCGGCCACAGCGCTGCGGCTCGGGAGCGGCGCGGCCGGCAGGAGCCCCCCGGCCGCGGGGCTCGGAGGGCGGGGGCCGCGGGGCCCCTGGGCGTGCACTGGCGCGTCGGCGGCGGGCGGCGCTGGGGCCCCGCTCCCCGGCCCCGCGGCCCTCGCGGCGCCATGGGGCCGCTGCTGTGGCTGCTGCTGGTGCCGCTGGGCGCGGGCTCCACGGCGTACGAGGTGTACGTGGATGCCCGGCGAGCCGAGCGGCCCCTGCAGCACTTTTGGAGGAGCACTGGCTTCTGGTAAGAGCGCGCCGCCCGGCTCCGGGCCCCAGCCCCGAGCCGCTGGGCAGAGGCTCCTCGGCCCTCGCCTCGGCCGCATCCCGCCCTCTCGGTCCCCAGGGCGTGCGGACCCTGCCTTCCAGGAGGAAACGAGGCTCTCCCGGGCTTACTGCTGTGGGATTAGAGGGCCCTTTCTGCCCCTTATCGCTTATCCTGGTGCTGGACCAGGTCCAGAGTGTAGGGCGGGATGTGGGATGTGGCAGTTAATGCGAACTGGCCAAAAAATAGGCCTTGTCTCCCCTTCTCTGACTTGCTTGCTTGTCCCCTCGAGCATGTAAAGTCCATCTTCTTCCCCAGCACAGTACATGTGTTGATACTCAGAACTCATTTCCCTTTACTTTTCAGTGTTTCCATTGCCAAGGGCCCCTAAAGGGCCCCAGGAAAAACTTCGGAGAGTTCTACTACTACCAAACAAAAGACTGATAGTTCTAGGAGTTTGTTCTTCTTGACAGACGTTTTCCAGATGCACTACCAGATGCAGCCAGTGGGTCAAGTTGACCCAAGTTAGGGGGAAGGCGGTGACCACGCAGAAATTCCTGTATTCTGGTCGTGCTTAGCTTCTCCGAGAAAGCCTGGTCTTGCTCAGCTAACTAGGATTGGAACGGCCTTTAAGTTTAGTGAGACTACCAAAAGCTTCTAGCAGGTGTGAAAGCAAGAGATGTTATATTCTACTGCCGAGCTTGTATTTTACTCTAAGGTGATTATGATCTACTTCATCTAGGCATACAGTGGGTTAAATAACGCTTATGTGGAAGAGAGTTGCAATAGGGATGGAATGAGTATGTGCTTTGGAAAAAGGACTTGGTGCACTTTTTTTGTATAATGCATGAAGGTCCCCTAAGAAAAAACTTAAAAGATTTTTCTTTAGGTTTCCAAGGGGGAGGGGAACAGAACAGGACCTAAAATACATTCTGATGAAGAGAAACGTTTGGGCTTTCAGGATTTTTTCTTCTTTCATTGTTTCTTTTCTTTTTTCTTTTTTTTGTTGTTGTTTTGTTTTGTTTTAAATTTTTCTTCCAGTATTAGGAAACATTAATGAAAATCTGCCTTAAAAATAGTATGTTTAGCCCATTTAAACAGCAGCCTATTAAAACACTCATGGTTTTAATTGTGTGAAAAACTTTGGAAAGCTGCAAACATGAAAGACATGAAGGAAAGATAGAGTAGCAGTAGCAGAGGCAGAGGCTATCCATGGGTCAGCAGTTACTCTTTTATAATATCTGGCCAACGCTAGTATTTCTGAAAATCTCTTGAAAGCTCCTGCAGTGGCACAAGTGA
Organism: Melozone crissalis; assembly: GCF_028551555.1. Classification (NCBI taxonomy): domain Eukaryota; kingdom Metazoa; phylum Chordata; class Aves; order Passeriformes; family Passerellidae; genus Melozone; species Melozone crissalis. The sequence goes on along the minus strand of NW_026535783.1, from coordinate 29,318,193 downwards.
GTTCCAGCTGCTAAAGCTTCTTTTCTGGGCAAGTGCCCAGCTGTGGATCAACAGCTGAGAAAACCTGGGAGCAAGGCTTGAAGTTCTTTTAGATGGGTACTTTGCACTCAGAACAGGAAAGGACCAATGCTGAAAGCACCACTAACAGAACTCACCATTCTGCCAGCTTTCTTTTGTATCCCATCACAGTTTCTGCAAAATTTCTCTCTTACGGGGTGTGAATTTCAGAATGTTTATTCAACATGGACTAAGCAAAAATAATTGTCTTTGCCACTATTGATTGGAAGCCAGTTTGAATTTCGGAGTAGTAGTAAAGCACTCCATCAGAATCCGATAGTTAATGTTGTCTGTGTTTACTGGAACAATTAAAAAGATCCAAATGGCTGATACAATTTTAGTAAGAATGGAACTGGTAATTTCTCAGTATCACTTGTGTGACTTCAAACTATCTTATGGAGTTGGTTTTTAAGTGCCTTTTATGCTGGTGAGACTGCAGAAAGGGGCTCACGGATACTGGCTGATTTGTATTAAGCATTATAAATGGATGTGGTTTGTGTAAAGACTTGAACTTTCAGGTAAGTTTGCAGGAGATGGAGTAATAGATCAGCAGTATCTCTGTTGTGTCAAGTTCTTGTCCAGGTGGAGTCAGGTGTTTCTTCCTTTGTACAAAGACAGTTAGGCAGTAGGAGATTCATTCAGCAATGCCCTTGGTGGTGGGATGATTATATGGATGGGTTACAGAGTAGGCAGGGATTACTTAAATGACTCTTCCCAGCAGAGTTACAGTCAGCACAAGTCTGATAAATATCATGGGAGACAGACTACAACAGGCAAGGTGTAGACTACAACAGTTTTTGACTTAAACAGTTCGCATATAGCGTGTAGTTAGAGCACAGGTCATCTCTTGCTGCAGTGTGAAGACACATGGATGTATTTTACCAAGCCTGAGGGAAAGTGTTGTTTTATCCTTCTTGTCATAAAAATTCTTTATCATTCAGAATGTGCACAGTATGAGGAGGCTTGATGAAAGTCCCTAAGGATGCCCAGACCTAGTGAACCATGCAGCATTCTGAGCTGCTGATTTGTGAAGGGTGGGGTTGAGATCTCCATCTTGCAGTATTTATCTGTGGAGATTGGAATAACAGATATTTGCCACAGTGTAATGTTAATTTCAGTGGAATAAGTAGGTATCAAAGTCAAGTTGATATGATTGTTGCTGTATAGCCCTGAGCCTGTTAAACTGCTTGCAGAATCAAACATAGAAGCCTCAAACTGCACACTCCTGCGCTTTCTAATGCTTAAGGGTTAGCTGAACGTGGCTGAAGAATATGAAGGCTCTGAGCATCTTATTCTGCTTCAAAGAAGTGTAGTAGCATCCACAGCAGAGAAAGAATTGATGCCATTGCATGGGCTTCATCAAGAAGGTCAAGCCCATATTTTTCTTGCATCAGACATCAGCCTGTCTGACTTCCACTGTAAAGCCTTAAAGACAGTGATCTCCTTTATGGTTAGTTCCTCAGAGACAAGGCAACTGTTACTGTATGGTTTCCTCTGGCCGTGTTGCCTGAGATCACTGTCTGTGCAGCCGTGGCTGCTGGTGGTTTTCCTTTCAGCATGGCACTGAGATGCACCCAGGTTGTATTCTTTGCCAAACAATGTGTATAGCCAGTTGGCCCCAAATAACCTGCAACTCCGTTTTGCTTTCGTCTCATGTTAGGCAGTGCTCCTCATGCCATGTAGGAGCATGGAGGTGGTGTAGGGATGTAGCATAGGAATCTTTGCATGCCCAATGGAGCTACTATTTAATATTTCAATGTGTTTCTTTTCTTTTTCTGAAGCCCTCCTTTACCTCACAGCCGTGCTGACCTGTTTGACCTGAGCAACGACCAAGAGCTGAACCTTGCCTACATTTCTTCTGTTCCACATGGTGGCATTGAACAAGTTCGGATCCACTGGTTACTGGAATTAGTTGCTCTTAGGTAAGTATACACCTCAAGTCGAAGTCTAGGAAAATGTGACACATTAAAGGGTCCAACAGGCACTCACTTTGATGTTTATCTTAGCCGAATTGCAAGCTGGGCATATCTTTGCTTCTGTGGAAGTCAGCTAAGTTCCAACAGATGGGAATAATTCTGGAATTTTAAGAAACTAAGAAAGACACAGTTTGTAGAAAACTTGAGAAATTGAGGGATTAGAAAGATGTCTTACTTTTTAGTCCTTTAATATAGGAAGTGTGATACAGTTAAAAAGTCCAGCAAAGGTTGATACAAGCCTAACTTACTGAGACGTCCAGATGAAAGCTGCCACTAACCCTTCTGCCTATTTCAGAAGTTACTTTTTGCCTCCTGAAGCCATGTGTGCACTGCATTAATTGACAGGTAGTGAGAGTTAAAACAGGCTGGATTTGGGTAATACCAGTTAATACCCTGTCCAAAAGGTTTTATATACAAAATGGCATTTTTAGTTTTAGGGAAGTATATGTCAGACTTTAGGAGAACACTTGGAATTCATTTCAAGTCCCTTTTAATTCAGCTTGAGCAAATTCATATCAAGATGCCTAGTGAGAACAGCCAAATAGCCAGATGCCTAGAGCAGGAGCAATTGGTCTATGAAGAAAGACAAACCATAAAAACCCCATGAAAAATTGTAATAGTTCTTAAAAGTTCTGCCTGGCCCAGACTCTTGCTGAGCTGAGTACATTTACAGTCCACATTATTGTTGCATCTACTGTCCCAGACACAGAAGAATGGGAATTTACTGCTTTGGGGAAGCAATAGGGAAGGAGAGCTCAGATGCTGAAAATGGCATGTGAGCAGAGGAGTAGGGAGTTTCAAAGTGTGCATTAGGAGCAGAATTTTTCTTTCTCAATATTAGAGTGTGCTTGTGTATGTCTGCTTTTTATGAAGGTGGTCATAAGTCCTGCACACAGGTAAGCATTGCATCAGTACCCCAGAGTGGCCTCTGTTTTTTAATTCATCGGTGAACATAGCAGGTAACAGGGCTCCTCACTCTCTTCTTTCCCTCTTGAAGTTTCCACTAAACACCTTTTCCTGTGTGTGTCTCCCTCTCTCACTGGACTGTGGAATATGTATAATATGTACTCTTGGAGTGAGCCAGTGTAAAGGACAACCATCCCTGCTCACTGCTTAAGGAGTCCCTGTCTTAGAGATTTCTCCTGGGAGGTGGATTGAGTCTTTCAGGTTTCTGTAACCAATTCACGTAAGAAAAATCAATGAGTACCTTTGGAAAGAAAGTAGCCACATCTGCGCTTGGAGCTCAGAATCCCTTCTGGCAGGCTCTCTTAGCTATGCCATTGTGTTGAATTGGGTGTTCCACATGACTGAGGGAGAGGAATGCATCTGTCATGGATTCTGCTCAGCCTTTGTGGGGACTGAACCACTGAGCCTTTTAAAAAAAGTAGGATACAATCCTTGACACAATTGAAATTCTAGGACTGTGGAAACATAGCAATCAATCAAGAAGTCCCCAAAAAGGCTTTAGTGTCTCAAAGGCAGGATTCTACCCTACCAGCGTCAATCTTTAGCCCACCTTTGACATGTAGAATCTAGAAACTGCTACTGTTTAGAGCCAAGCTAAAACGTCTCATTTTACAGAAAAATGTTCATTTGTCAAGGACAAGAAGACATGTAAGTTGTGAGAGGACAACCAGTGGACTAAATGTCAGTACTTTGGGAGGGGGAAGGGGCATAGAGCCTGTGACAAACATTGGGACTCAAAAAACCAACAGGAGCAGAAATGCAATTCTGAGCAGAGAAGTTCAGTGCTGATGCCTAATTTTGTGCATGTGTAAATCTTTTCCTGAGCCAGTGATTTCCAGAAGGATGGAAAGAGGCTTTGAGTGCAACCATCTGAGTGCAGAATTGTCTTATGTCATGGGGTTGATGAGTAGAGAACACTCCTTGGAATGTAGATGGGCACTTGACTGAAGAAGAGCCCTTAGGAAAAACAGAGGACCTCTGTGGAACTCTAGCAGATAGAGACTTTGCTTTTCTTCACAGCTGCCACCATCTGTAAAAAAGGTGCCATAAATGTTTCTGCCAAGGAATAGATGTACTTAAATAAAAGACTGCCACCTTCCCCTTCTCACTTATGTAATGGTCTTTCTCATTATGTTTTTTACTCCCCCAATACCAAGTGCATCCCTTTATTTTAATTTTTTCTAGTACAGCAAGCCCTCCCTCTTCATATTTGTCTTTATTGGGAGTCAGCCCATTATTTTGTCACTTGTGAAAGAGTACCACAAGGCAAACTGTTTTCAAATAACTCCTAGTTTTATTTTCCAGCCAGTAGCACACATTTGTCTCTTGGTCTTAGTCTTGTGACACAGGAATATTCATGATTGTGGGGAAATCCAGGATGTCTTTGATGGACTGGACAGTTCCCAGGTTGTTGGTTACCAGTGCCAGTAAATAGAGCTATTTTGACACATTCTGGCCATGCTTCACTAGTCAACAAGACAGGACACTTTGAGCTGAAGACTCCGTCTCTTTGCCCAGTTCCAAGGGACACACACACAGTCCACAATAAGAATCCTTTCCCATTTGTATGTAGCAGTACTACAGTCTGTTGGATACATGATATGTAGTAAATCACAAGGCATCACAGTGAAAAAAAATACAGTCAACCTACATGAAGCATATAACATTTCTTAAAAGGCATATAACAGTTTTTATTTCGATATTAGTATTAACCTAGTTGGAATTACCAGCCTATCCCCAGCTCCTCTCCAAGACATGATAGCTAATTTCTGGTAAATTAGGAGAGAAGAGAATCAGTAGTTTTTGTTAATTTTCAATCTTCATATTTTTAATCTTAGTATAACTCAGTATAGCAGACATAGATGTACCAGAAAAAGGCTTGCTTTTTTTAGTTACCTTTTACATACTCCTTAGAAATAATTCACAGTCTGCCAGAATCCCTACAACATAGCACTGAAGCTGTTTCCATGTTTTGTTTGTCCAACACAGTTGATTGTGAGCCAGCTCTGCCAGTAAAACCAAAACAGGAAATTGTTCTTGCAGTTTCTTCTGACCAATAGTTTCTTTTTTCATATATAAATTCTAAAGTTAACTTTCCTCTTATGTGTAGTGGTGTTTCTTTACTTATGTATCCTTTGGTACCAACTTAAATGTGAAAAAGAGACTTCCCACTATTACTTTCTTATCCTCTTCATTATTCTCCAGAGACTCTTGCAAGGTTACGCCTTCCACTGGAATTTCTTTTTCTTTTTTTTTTTTTTCATCTTTTAAAATGAGGTTAATCTAGAGTTAAGGGTATATTTGCTTTTTTTTTTTGTGTTCTATGTTGGTAGCTGGATCCAGAGAGCTAGAAAAAGTGTAGGTTGGTAGGATGTTTTATTTGAATTCCAATGACAGCTTGTTTTAGCGCAGTGTCCTATGAGCGTCTATATTGATACTGTCTGGTATCAACCCATTTGCCCTTTAAGGTCCAAACAGGACCTTAAAAGAGGTATTCCCCGATCAAAGAATGGTTACAAACAAGAGCAGGTACTAAGCAGTTTTTTGTCCTTGGGCCCTGCTCACTTCCTTTTAGAACAGAAAGAAGTTAATCATACCAAGTCAGCTATTTAAATAATAATGTGGATTGTTTTGTGACAGGAAAATATTGCTAATGGTCAGTCCTTTAATCTCATGTCAGATGTTTCTGTCAGGTTTTGCAGCTGTAGCAGTACTAACAGTGTGCAGCTGATAGGCTTCCTACACAATGAGTGTGTGAAAAAGCCAGCATTGAATAACTTGATACTGTGCTAGTCATAGTCCCTGTGAAGATATTTTTGGTCTTTTGGAAGTGCACTGCTTTTCCTCTAAGAAAATACTTGTTTCTGAGAGCCAGACAGGCTCTGGAGCACCTAGAGAACCTCAGTTTGACTGTTCTTTCATTCAGTGACCTAAACAATTGAAATAAGTCATATGATGTATTGACTTGACTTTTTTTTTAAAATGGGATGGCAAAGAAATGACTTCTGTATATATGGAACCTATTTCTAGAGTCTGTTAGTTTTGAGAGGCACAGCTGTGATAGAATTTCCTTCCATGCTTGGTGGTGTGTGAACCTGACATGAAAAAGGAGAGAGAGTGAGCACAGCTGTCTTACCTCTTGTGCAGGTAATTATAAACTTGAGTATGAAACAGAATATTCTGCCCGTGCCATGAGCCAGAACACTGCATACTGTCTTACAATCAAAATCCAAAACTATTCTTGTTTTTGAAGAGAGAGCATACATATACAACAATACAACTGATGACTAAAGCATAACGAACAACAGTTAATGCAAATTATTATAGAAAGTAACCAGCCTCAGAAAACATGATCTAGTAGACCTCAAATCAAAGATTAATGTGATAGGATAAAAACACCAAGCAAACAAAACCCCCACAATATCTGTAGTATGTACAAACAGTGGTGAAAGTTTTTCAACATAGAGGGATACACAAGTTACAAAGCATTGCTCCGTTTACTTGACCCATGTATGTTACTTGTAATACTTCATTAGCATTGCATCAGAGAAGACCAGCCAGGCAGTTCTGACTGATCCATCAATCCCCTTCAAGAAAACTCACAGATTTACCTTCCCACCCTACCCTTATTTTCTCCTGTTTTTCTTTGAACCCAGGCAGGCATTTGTAGGAAGATAGGGATGTGCTGCATCACAGCTCTGAGGTTTTATGTTTGATGGTCCTTTTGTGTCCCTGAATTATAGTTGCCCACCAGAGGCAGCTTATTTTACAGGATGGTACAACTAGCTGGGTAGCTGCCAGTTAAAGCCATTCATTTTTCTTAACTCTGTTTGTCTTTTACTAGTTACAAATTTGCACATCGGAGTCATATTTCTTCCAGCATGATTAGGGGTATCACAGCCTTCAGTAACTAATTATGACAGATTTAATCCAATAGAACAGATGACTTCTGTAACTCCAAAGCCAGCAGTTTTTGAAAATCATTCATTTTGAGAGGAACCTGTGATGGATCATAGTTTCTTCTCCTGTGGCAGATTATGCTGTTAAGTGTGTGTGATCAAGGAGGAGAGATATTCTACATTCCACAATATTTTATGCATTTTATTTTTATGCAAACAGTGGGGACTTGTCTAGGAGTATACCTGGAGTGACTGGAAGGAGTAGGGCCTTGCAAGTCCCTGTTTAAACAATGATGTATCCAGAATGCTGTAATGATTGCTTTTTGATGGAAGTGGCTTTGCCTTCTTAACACAAACCGGCCATTTAATCACTGGGAGAACAGCACTGGGTAGGCCTTCCACCACAGTAGTCCCCTGACATCCATGTTGGGTCACAAAGGATCGTGGTAAGATGCAAGTCAATCTCAAACAGCCATTGCCTGGATTTTAAAGTGAAGGTGGTGGTCTAACCTTTCCATGCTTGTCCTGGACTGTGTCCCCAGTGGCTGCCCTTGTAGCATATGACATAAAGTGGAACTCTTTGGGGGGAATGGCTTTACGCAGCCAACTGTGTGTCTGATAGTTGCAAACTACCCCTCTCTGTCTGTCACTTCGTGGCGAATCATCAAGGAGGACACAGGGTTAAACTGGGCAGTCTGCTGGAAGCTTTTGGTCTTTTGCAAACAGCACAGCATTATGTATACTGTAGAACAGCATTTCCTGCATGCATCCAAAATCCTTTCCGAAGTAACCCCCACTTTTCAGAGAGTCTATCACTGAGGGATTGCAGCAAGCCAGAAGAACAGAAATGTTTAAATTCTTGTAGTCTTTCAGGATTTCCTTCAAAGTATTAACTCCAGTGGTGTCCAAAAATGAGATGGAAGAGCAATCGACAACGAGGGCTTGGAAATCAATTTGCTTAGGAACTAGTTGCAAAGTAGTTTCTCCAATGCCCAGTCCATTAGCAGTTTTGTGATTTCCCTTTTTCAGATGCTGCTTTTCCTTCTTCTCATATTTCTTCCTTCGAGCAGCTTCTAGGTTAGGATCTAAATTGGTCAATCTGTACAGAGACTTTAGGAAGTAGTTTCTATTTGCATAGTAAAGTGGGGCCTCAAAGCGAAATATTTTGACCTTTGGAACAGGAGAGAGATTTTCATATTCTAAGTCATCCTCATAAAAGCTTGTGTCTTGAATCTGACCAAGCAGGGCTGTCCGTGGCCGCTGGGTCCGAACAATGATGCATAACATGGAGAAAACAATGCCAACCAACAGCCCTATTTCTGTGCTGACCAAGGCAGAGGCAGACATGGTAACTACCCAAACAAGTGTGTCCACCTTATTCACACAGTATCTTGCTGGCACATCTCGGAACTTCCTCAGGGCTCCCCGAAGGCTCACAATGATAATACAAGCCAGGACACACTTCTGCAAGGAGTAGAAGAGAGGTGCCAGGAAGAGCAGCACCAGCAAAACCACCATTGCACTAATTACTCCAGAGATTTGAGTTTGGCAGCCTGTAGATGTTTTGACAAGTGTTTTTGCCAAAGCTGCACTGGTTGCAAAAGAGTGGAAGAAGGAAGGAATGATGTTGCAGAACCCCACAGCAAACATTTCCTGATTGGCTCGGATGGTGTAAGCATATTTCTTTGCAAACATTTCAGAAAGGGATACAGTGAAGACAAAGCTGACTATGGCAAGAGGCAAAGCATCTAGAGCAACTCTGAGCATTAAGTTGAACTCTGGTACCTTTGGAGGGATAAATCCTGTTGGAATAGCTCCAGAAACACTGGATGCATATACTTCATTTAACTTACCATAGTGTGACACCAGTGTTGCCACAACAATAACTACCAGCTCTGTGGGAAGAGGAAATTTCAGTTTATGCTTATACCGATCTCCAATTTCCTTAGCAGTGACCAGCACCACAATACAAATGGCACTTGTGATGACATCACAAATGTTGGCCTGAGAAATGTTCCGGAAAATGTTAATCCAGGTAATAACCAGCATCCCGTGCCCTTGGCTGCGTGGAATTTTTATTCCAATAAGATACTTCACTTGAGCTGTTAAAATGGTTAAGGAAGCACCAGTTGCAAAGCCATCTAGTACGGATTCAGATAGGTACATAGATACGAAACCTAGACGGAAGATCCCCATTAGAACCTGAGGAAACAGAATAAGAAGAAAAAACAAACCATGAGCTGTAACCATTGCTGCAAATAATTAGGTACAGATGGGGGAGAGCTAGCTGGAGGCAATAGTATTTGGCTATTTCATTCTTGAAACAGGAATTACCCTTTTTTGTTTCCAGTCTGCTTTTAAAATGTGATTCCTTTTACTGTTATGGAATGCTGCAAACGCAAGAGGTGAATGAGGAGTTTGAGACAGGCTGGTCAATCAAGCATTTGTCTGAAATGACTCCACTGAAGTGGCTTGCCTGATTTTTATTCCCCATGCAAAAGAACAGTGGGTCCAAAATACTTCTGTTATACCAAAGTCAATTTTCCTTTATTCTGTCTTAAAGCAAATAAAGTTAACATGTATGGCGTTTTCCTTGTAAAAAAAACTTGATTGACAACAAATCAGATCCCTACTTTAGCTTTTTCATTAAACAGCTTTTAATTTTAGCCCTGTGGACAGAAGGGAACATGGAGTGCAGATGGCCCTTGTTGCATGCCTAAGATCAAAGTGTCAGAACAGATCACCAACTCCACGATTCTGTCCTTAACTAGTTGATTCTTCTTAGATGGTTTTGGAAAGTACAACTTCACAAGGGCATTTTTTTGTTCATATATGTGACCTGAAATTTCTTCCTACAACCAGAAGATAGCTGGTTCTTTCTGCAATCATATATATACACAGATACATACATACACACACAGAGTTAATTGTGAAGTATGTTCATGATGCTTCCTTCTGTGCTCTCTTGATATCCTTGTTGACAAGTGTCAAGGAGTCCAGCACAGCCATTGTCTGAAAAGTGGGTTAGTCAGTGTATTTCTCCTCTTGTTCTTTCTTTGAATTATCTTTTGGGCACCAGTTTGGTGGAACACAGCATGCCCTATCAAAAAACTGAGCTGCTCATTCTGAACCTGCAGAAGTAGTTGAGTAGGTATACACCTCTATTAAAATATCTAGGGAAAAAGTGATTTCTTCATTTTTAAGTACGCAGCTCTCTGGGAATTTCCTATATCTGTACTGGGCCTCACTGTCCCATGAAAGCAACAGGGCCAAGAAGCAGAAGAGTATCAAAACAATGTTGATGGTCTTCCAGAAGACTCTTGTTTTACCTGTGTTTACTAGCAACTAAGAAAACTGCTTCCCTCATGCTGTCTCTGAGTTGCCTACCATTAGGCTTCCTGGAGAAAAAAGCCCAAGGTACATTTGAATGAACTGATGTTGTATCTCATTGAAAGACAGTCAAGCCAAAGCTTAGGTCATGAAAAAAACTTTAGGAAATTCATACCTTGCCTCTGGGTGTCAGCAACCACTTACCTGATACACTCCAGCCATGAATGTCAAGGCTGTAGCAATGCCAATAGCGTAGCAGTCTTTCCCACACTCAGCATTTATCCCCGCAATGGTAAGGTTGAAGGCAGTTGTGTTGGACAGATTATCATTCTGCAGAGAGCCGTCACCTGAGGCTGGTGGGGCATCATCATTCAAGTCAAACCCAGCCAAGAGAAGTTCTCGGTCCACAACTTGTCCCACCATTAAGCTTATCAAGCTGAAAATGCCAACTGAGACGTGACGGGATGTGCCCATTAAGAAATAGATGATGTTGGCAAAGAAAGATGTGTAAAGGCTATAAATGGGCTTCAGACCTGCCAGCAGTGAGTATGCAATTGCTTGAGGCACCAAAATTATCCCAATCACTAACCCAGACATAATATCCCCCCAAATGTACTCTTTGCATCGGTACTTGGGAAGCCATCGCAAAACAGGAAAGAAGTCCATAAGAAAGTTCTTCAGCTTCTGTGGTGTGCAGGAGCAGCTCTTTCTCAGCTTAGCTACCATGATTTCTTTCCTGTTAATCTTGACACGAGTCTTTCTTTCCATGAGAAAGCAGGATGAAGTGTTGTTTTCCATTCTGGTAGCCTCAGGTTGTCTTTCCATTTTCCCAGTGCTTACTTCATCTAATGTGTTCCTGCAAAGTGAAGAAAACCTCTGTCAGGTTGCAATTCGTGAAGGTTTTTTTAACACAGTCACTTAAAACTAAAAGTTTGTCCCCGATTTTGCTTTTAAGGAGGCATCATCCCAACAAAAACACTCTCACAGGGCTCCAGTGACACATAAGGCTAAGAAATAAATATGCCCTTTCTTCCACACATTAAGGAGTACTTTGAATTGAATCCAGTTTGTTCTAATAAAGAAAAATGGGGTTAAATTAGCCATTTTTTGTTATGACAAAGATTTCTATCATCTGTTCTAAATGTTCTATCATAAAGGTCTTTGTGACCAGAAGTAGGACTTGATGGTGTGAAATAAACGTGTGCTAGTGAGGTGGGTCACAGTGTTTCTCTACAGTGAGTACATCTTGTAATCATTGATTAGTAATGTCTAATGGGGTATGATCTGTCACTGCAGTTGTCGTCAGTGCAGAAGAGAAAAACATTCCTGGTAGGACCTGTAAAACAAAGTTTTCTGGAGAGCAGAGCAGCAGTTTAGTCTAACACCAAAGATATGTATATAAACAATTGACAGACTCTTTGTAGCTGCTACATAACATTAACTTGTTGCATTGTAGATTTTTTCGATGTGCAGCTTCTGGTAATAAATGCCTCCTCACAAATACCACCACATTGGTAACATACAGACCAAGCACCATGACATTACCACATTGGAAGAGTGCTACATGTTATTATTTTCAGGTTTAAACCCATAGTTACCCAACTTTGGTAACTATGCTAGTATGAGATACAACAAATAATTATGTGTACAGCAGAGCAAACACAGCAGTGCTACCTTTGGTTCTCCTGATTGTTTTCTAGTATGTGATGGCTGGCATGATTTGTATTCCCCTGATGGTGTTGTCTCTTGCCTCAATGGATACAACTGTTTTCACCAATCTTGACTTCTGCATTTTTACTCAATTGTCAAATTAAATTGAAATTAGCTTAGTGCATTGATAAGTAATTTTGGGGTAGGTGGGAACATGGCTAAGAGGCAAAACATGCAAGTGTCCTAACTTACATAGCTAGAAAAATGAAATAGGAAGACACAGATGGAAAATGTTAAACAGGCTATGCCAAGTGGCAAATCTTTTCTGGTTAGCAGTAGAGAGAAAGAAGAGACTTCTGTGTGAGGATGCCCATATAAGAGTAGTGGGAAATAAAGAGTGCCTCGTACTGATCTAGATGAAGATAGTATGTCCCAATACAACAGTATGCAGAACTTTTAGGAAAGCAGACCTCTAGGCTCAGCCTCTCCCAGTGTCATTAACAGCCAGGATCTCTGCATCAGAGCTATTTGGTGCCAGAAGTGACATTACCATAGTGTCAAAGCTTGTCTTCACTTACAAGTGAAAGCTGTTTCTTTCCTCTTTTACTGTTTAGAGACAGACTCTGTACCCATCAAAACTTTTATAAAACTTGAAGTAAACTTACTGGCACAGTATTCTGTTGGTAAATTTTAGTGGTTTAAACAATTAATACATAATTTAGATGCTACTGACAGAATTCTCAGTAAATTTAATGGGATTTTTTGCTGTTAACAAGAACATTATGATTTGTTGATGTTAGGTAATAGCCTGTTAAGGTGTAGAATTCTGAATTTAGAAAAAGCATTAATGAGTCCAACTGGAAGCATAATAGAAAAGCAAAAGAACAGATTAGCAATAGCCTGTAAGCCTTTGTCCGGAGCAGTCCAAACTGAGACTGGCTTATTAGAAAGTCTTTTGTCTATCCTACTTAGAAATAGTTTTCAAGATTTTAATAATTATGTTTTGCCATCAGATTGAAAATAATGAGATTATTATGTATCTGTAACTAGAGCAGAAATTTTAAACGAGTTCCCAGGTATTATGATACAGCATAGAGATAAATGATGCAGCATGATTTCCAAGGCTATGCAAAGTTTAACCACAATTCAAAGCAGGATCTTCAGGTATTATAGATAATTTATAACTTGGTAAAAGGCAGAGTAGAGATTCTTGCTAGAAATGTGTGGACTGATTGTCCAAGTTGAAAAGAACCTGCATAGCAGTCTAAACGTATGTTTAAAAATTAGTAGAGTTTTATCCATCCCAATTACATAAACCCATTTTAGCTCCCATTGTATACATTTCTTTGTAAGTTTATTTCCACCATAAGGGAACACTAATTACAATTTAATATAATTATTTATAAACATCCATGTTCATTCTTTATCAATGCTAAGTTTACTTTAGACCCTAATGTACTGCACAGTTATGCTAGCCAAGATCTGCTTGGACAGGAAAATAGGTTGGATCTAGTCTTTGTTAGAATGCAAAGGTGACAGAAAAGATAAATGAAGTTGCAACACCAGGTGAAGTACTTTAGAACATATGAATAAAGTTTACCAAATACAGAATACTAGCAAGTGTAATAAAGACGCTGATTTTTAAAAGGCAAAATCCCAATACTTCCTTCCAGTCTTACCTAAATTAGTTTGGAGAATGACACGCTTGTGCATCAGGACAGCAAGTCCTTATTTAAATGCCACTCACTTCTTACAGCCAAGTGAATTCAGCCAGCCAGGAAATAAGTATTGTGCCCTTGCTTGACATGCTTAAAAGCTAGTGGGCAGTTCAATATCCAATGAGTGCTTTTTATAGGCTACATAAAAAAGATTGCATCAGCTTCTGTACCCTAGGCTCATATATTTAATTACATAGTTGCTGTCTGCCTTTCTCTAATCTCATACAATTTACCTGGAAGTAATGTGATATTTACAAAAAAAACTCATTACAATTCAGAGGTGTGTATTGTTTGAGCAGCTTCCTGAGGGATAATAGTGATTTTTATTACATAAGATGATTTCAACACAATTTCTTTGGAAATCTATTAAGAGATCTTGTGTTTTAATGATAGTTTACTAATATATATATTAACTATCCTGCTGTACTGGATAATCAGAATAATAGCTTTTTGTAAAAAACAACCAAGCCTCCCCCACCTGCAAAAAAAACAAAAGGTAGTACAGTAAACTATGTATCTTCTGTTTTCAAGCTGACAGTAAGTAATTTTCTTCAATTTTTTTTTTCTGAAAATAAAGGCTTCCTTCCTGTAAGTAGCTGTTTATTCTGTTATATATGCTTTCAGATTCCACCTCAAATGAACGTAGTAGCTGTTAAGCAGTCAGCTCTCAACCTATATTGGTATCCAGAAACGGTTAATGTTTAAAGTTTCCTTGTTACTTTTAGAATGCAGTAAAGCCACACCAAATAAGGTCAGGGGCATTGTTATCAGCAACCCATTTTTCAGCTGTGTAATCCAGTAATTGTCAGGCTATGATACCTGTAACTCATTGCTTCACCTGAAGGAAGTGTGATTCCACCACAGATGGGTGCTATACCCTGTACACTTATGCAGCCTAGCGGAGCTTGCAGCTTCCAATGTTCTGGCCCTCTCCAAAGACAGAATGGAGAAGAGGAGATCTGTCTGCTGTTGTGCACATGAGCAGACTCCAGCCTTCTGATTCTGGCACTGAGATCCAACACCATTCTTCCAAAGTAGTAATACTTGAGCAGTGTGCAGGAGCCCTAGGGGGGCAGTAGGTGGATTCCTTTACTGGTTCATCAAATGACCCATTTTCATCTTAGTCCGCACTAAGAAATGGAAACTCGGTATTCCTCCCTTCCTTCCTCCAGAGCTCCACAGAACATAATGTTTGCATTTTATTCAAGTCATGATTTGCTGGAAGAGCCATTCTTACCAGGGCTGCTCAGATGAAGCAGCACGTAGCATGAAACATGTTAGTTCCTTGCGCTTGACTTCGGTGTTGGAACACCTGTTTAAACAAGTGAAAGTTGACTTGTGTGCACATTCATGTATATGTGCAACATTCATATAATTACAACAGAAAGTAGTCTTGGTTATTTTTAATTGTACTTTATGTTTGGAATCTTCACAGTGAAGTTTTTTCAAGTTTCCCTTGACCATATGAGTGAAAAGCAATTGAACAGAGCCTTTTCTGACCCACTCATTCTTTCAGGTTTTAAACTGACTCAATGCATTGACTCAATTTATTTTGTGAAAAATAAAAACAAGAGAAAGAACCATTTAAGCCAAACAAACTGCTAACTTTCCAACTGGCCTTAGTCCCACCTTTCTTCCTGTCTTTTCATCATGCCTGTGACCTGACAAAATCTCTCTGCAGGGGAAGAAACAATCATTACAGTATGTTCATGTGGGATTTCTATTTGCAGCTTCTTTGGCAGGCAGTTTCTCCTGCTACATGTATAACCATTCTAAATGGATAAGTTGTTCTTTGTGAAACAGCACAACCCCTAAAAACTTAATTATTTTGCATCCTTTTGCCTCCCCATCCTGGATTGCACACCAAAAAATCTGAAGCTGTATCTCTATAAAGCTAGGAAGGAGTAGCGACGGTGAGCCTGTCTCTCTATGCTGAGATACTTTAAATGCTTTATTTGGAACAGAAGTCAGATGGTATCACAGCTCTATATTATAATCGCTCACTTGCTGAAATAGTGATTTCAAGTGTAACTTAGGATAGGGCCATTTAAAGAGTTTAAGCCAAGTGATGTTTGTTGTTTTCTCCGTGTTTGAACTATGAAAAACCCACTAAAAACTAATGTGGTTAGGGTGGGTTTTTTATTTATTTGTTGCATAACTTATTGAAAAACATGAGAGACATCAGTCTAGTTAAACATTTGATTGGAAACACGGGTGTTAAGTTGTTAATGTTCATCTTTCATATCAGAAATCTTTTCTGTCTCATAGAAACCTTTCTTGGCTCTAGTGGCTATGATTGCATTACTGTTCTGGTTTTGAGCAATGACACGATATTGAAAAAGCTCCTTGGTTAGGCTCATTTATGGTGCATAGATTTACAGGGGTGTGTTATTCTTGCAAACTGGATTTTTTTTCAGAGGACGGCACCTAGAAACTATGCCCCAGTGCACTTTGACACTTTATGGTGGCATAAAAACCTAAGCCAGCAATTGGTGCTTTGGACATACTTAAACAGATGTGAGGAATACATTTAGTTTGTGAGAACTGACTAGTCTGAAATAAAGTCCCCTGAGCTGCATATAATGGAAGACAATACTGCTTTAGCACCTATTGCTTTGATTTATTAATGTTTTGTTCTACAGGGTTGCTTAGATAGGTCAACATAACCTTAAAGTTTTAGAAGTCATCAGGTACTAAAACAGAACAAGTGAGAGGAATGTTTCTCTCTGTCTTACATTAGCTATTATATTTTCATGTTTAGAACTAAGATGTACTTGGAAGCAGACTTAAGCAAACTTAAGGTGCCAGCAGTGAAAACCATTTATTTATACTCTGACCCTGCAAGCTGTCAGACTACAGGCGCAGAACATGACAATGCCTTGTAGGAAAATCATATGAAACTTGTTAGCTTTAGTTAGTTTTTTCACTATATAGGGGAAAAATGTTACTGCTTCAAAGCATTTTTGTCTTGAGTTTCAATGTTACACTAATTTAAACATGAAAGAGGAAATAGCATTCCAGTTTAGTGGTCTCTACAAGTCAGGAAAGCCAGATCATGTCCTCTACAAATTAAACTGCTATACTAAGGGGAGGTTTATTCTGAGAGTCTTTCAGATTTGTGTATTTCTAATTAAAATCTCCAATTCACAATTTCTGGTTTCAACTGTAAATTGATTTAGGACTTTCCAGGGAAGCTAGGCTCTTTGTTAAGTGTTTGCATTGACCAGCAGCTGTGATTCAAGTCTTGTTTTCCCAAGAATTCTCAGTCCCATATCCCAGTGAGTAAGGTGACAGCTGCTGACAGGTAACAATCCCAGAGCTCATGAGAAGGCTACAGTGCAACTCATGCAGTTGGCCAGCACCTGTTGTTATGGCTGGCCCATCAAGATCATCTCTGGGAATAATTATTCATGCAAATACATGGTCAAGTAGTTTCACTTGTTCTGCAGAGACAGTTTTTGTGCAAGGATTCCAGAAATTGCTGATCTAACTATTGACATGCTCTTGAAGGCAAGACAGCATTTTCTTCTGGAATGACCACTAAAAAGGCATTTCCTGTGGATTCAAAAAACATTCCTAAAAATCAGATTTCTTACTTTTGGGAAAGTAGCTGTTTCAAAGTCAAAGTCTTTTATTTAAAATAAAAGAAGTCTTTCAAGATAGCTTTTCAAGACCCTGGTCATCATTCATGAAGTTAAATACTAAGCTCTGTGTTCTGCCATGTGGTTTTGCTGGATATTGTTTAGCTGTACTAAGCTGTCACAGAGAAAACCAAATTGATAGTCCATTCTCATGGATTTTCCTGTTGTTTTTGGTGGCATCTTGTGTTTACTACAGGCAATAAGGATGTTATTTTGGAAACACTTATTGTACTGAAGCACTAAGAAAATGCTCTCAGTTTCAATATCAATGTACAACTTTGAGAAACAAAGATAAGCCTAGTATATGCCATTTTCTTAAAGAGAAATAAAAACTAACCAAATAGTTGAACTCTTGGATGAGGGTTGCAGGAAAGATAATTGCTGTGCCATTTACAGCTGACTATATGTTTTACAAACTTTTGTCCAGTGTCTACCTTATAAGCAATATTAATAATAAACAAAAGAAAATCCAACAGCACAAGCAAAGTAAGTGAAAAGAGGCAGTTTTTCATCTTCGAAAACAGGCAAAGAACAAATTAACCTGAATTCAGAGGCACTGGAAGGGAGACAAATCTCTTACCTGGATAACTTTTTGACGGGAATGTACCAGCTCTGTTTTTGCGCGTTGGAATGAATGGAAGTCTTCAGCCAGATATCGCTCTATTTGCATAAAGGATAATTATTAGCTAAATATTCCTCAGGGTAGGAATGTTGGAATGTCAAAATTTATGGAATCTTGAGCTTGGTGTTTGGTAGTGTGTTGCCACTTGTATCACTTTGTAAAGCTGGATATATATGTATCGCTAGCTGAGGATTTGAGTTTAAATAATGCATAAGATTATTAATTAACTAGCACTGATCCAAAAATTGTGCTGAGTTCAAGCTAGCACATCTCTGACCTTTGAAGCTGCTTCCCTTCTGAGATTTAATCTGGTTTATGCATCCTCATGTAGCATTAGCTTTTGATTTTACATGTTCAAGGTATATGAATAGAACTTCTGTCTTGATTGAGATTTGTGTCCTTTGCAGGCTGGAGTAGATCCTTTTCTGCTCAATGCATAGGATGGGAGAACTGGAGGTCAGAGTTCTTTTTTTACATGTCAGCACATTCAGATCACAATACTTTTTGCTTCTGTGTAAACCAAAGACTTTGTAATGTAGACAGATCAGAAGGACAAAGATAGACTTCATTCTTGTGAGGTATATAAATGACCAAGTTCCCTGTCAGTTATCTTAAATCTTTGTATAACTGCAGGCCTATCCAAGTGATATATAAATATCCATCTCCCCCCCCCCCCAACAAAGGTGATAGGTAATGTTTAATGGTTACTAGCAGTGCAGATTAACAGGTTGGGCACAAGGCCATGACCTGTAGGGACTGTATTCAGCTGGCCTACAAGCTGAGGGAAGAGCAGATGTGTCTGTTTCTCAGCTAAGGAAGAACATGAGCTGGCATGCAGTAAGTATCTGAGACAGAAGTTAAAAGGTCGCAAAAAGACTGTGTTGTTGGCACCCAATCATGACTAGAGAGGGCTGAGTTTCAACATTGTCTTTTATCCCTGTGCAAAAAGTTGCGTGCTGCTCTTTAGAAGTAAGAAGGAAACATAAAAATTATGTAAATGAAAAGTCAAAACTTTGGCAAGGGAGGAGTAGAAATAGAACTTCTGTGATGTTAAACTGGTCATGGATTCTTAAAATTACTGGCTACTACCAGGAGCTTAGACTTGGTGATAGTAGTTGTGGTGTTCTAAATCCAAAATTTTAAGAAGGTAATTTCACTCTTAGCGAAATCGTGTTGCTTGCTTCTTTGTTATGGAAGGTCTTGTCAACCACTCCTATCATTTTCCCCTTTGCTAAAGTACTTCCTAGAAAAAAGGGGATGCAGTAGTACACCTTATCTGCATAACAAATTTTGCACACTGGTCACAAAGATAGTGTGGTTCTTTGGTTTTGTGCTCTACAGAATAGAAGATTTCACTGCTTCTGTTAATTCAATTTTAGCTTTGAGGTATTTCTTCATTAAAAATAAAGTGACTTAAACTAAAGTCTCTCATATTCATCCTTTCATCCATTTTATTATCTAATTCTTAGAACCAAGAATTATCTTGTCTAGTGACCTCCTAAAACACGTGTGCCATCTGCTTCAGTACCTAAGTAAACTTTTTCTCCTTTTCAACTCCTGTCCAATATTTAGAATCTCTGTTACTTCTGGTATTTGCAATCTTGGAATTTGCAGAATAATTGGGGTTTGCCCATTTCACAATTTTTTTGACAGAGACCCGTCTGCATTTCTCTCCAACAGCAGTTTTCCCAATATCAGGCTCCTAAGAGAAAAGAGGATATTATTCTATCATTATCACTTGACCCCTTCCATATAAAGTTGGCTATGACTTTGTTTTGCCTCAAGCTAGCCTAAAAATAGCTCTTTTTGAAATCTAAAAGAAAGAAACTTCAAATAATAATTCTGAACATTTTTTTTGGTATAGCACAGTGCCAGTGAGGCTAAATGTATTTGGACAGGACAGTTCCACATGAGAAAAAACTGACAAAATGAAGCAATCTCTCATTCTGTCTGTAGAAATTTTGAAAATTATAGTTTTGACAGAACAGTGTTTTATAATGAACAATTTTGCCTGCCATACAGAAGTACTGACAGCAGAATGTTCATTAATGGATTATGGAGATGAGAGTTCATACTCCATTACATGAAGTTAATTATCAGGGTTTCAGTCCAGGAATAATTCTGAGTGAGCTGCTCCTGGCATCCTGGTTGAATTCTACTGACACTAACACTGAGTTCTAAAAGTGCTGTCTTGTGAGCTGCTGAGTAGTGAAACAGTGGTAACTGTGGTAACAGTGGCAAAAACAGCCAAAAGAGGTACTACAGCGAGACACATATCTCTTAAGTATAGAGACTACAGTAGAAAAGAATGATGATCACTGAGCATTAATTTTGAGGTGATTTTTGTTTGTATGACTTACTATTTATCTTTATGAACAGATGCGCAGTTCAGTTGGTTTAAAAATGGTAAAGGGTTAAAAGTAGAATTGAACAAAAGTATTTATGAAATAAATGATGGAAAAACAAAATATATTTGACATTTTATACACATTTACTTGAGGATTATCAGATGATCTCAGAAAAATTCATGGCATTGCTACGTACAATTCATATCTAGTAACCTAACAGTTAAAAAAATTAATGCTAAATGAGTCACATATGGACAGTTAATCTCAGAATCATAGTTAAAATGTTTGTTTACTGGGTCACGGTCAATAGTATAAAATCTTCAAAAGTACATAGTCCAAATGTAATAGCCATGTTTTCCTTCTGTGCAAGTGTTGGAAGTTCAGAAATTCAGTGAATTAAAAAAACTATTAAGCCTAATGCCTGCATTGTTTAAAATGCTCTCAAGCCTCAATTACTCTGTAATTTACCTTTATATCATAGCAAGCCGGTGATGTGCCTAAAAACCACACGTTTGGTTGCCTTTTAATAGGAAAGATGGGCACACTGAAAGTAAGCATCCAGTCCCTTCCAATCCACTATGCACTGCACTCTACATTCCTTCTCTAGCTGTGGCAAGTGCCTGGTGCAGCTGAAAATGGTGTATATATGCGGAGAGTTGTGCTATTGATTTTTTTGTAATGAAAAAATCTGTAGTTCCTGTTGTACAGTTTCCAGGAGAAACTGAGATCTGCAAGATTCAATGCAGATTTGTATATTCAAAATTGAGGTAGCCTGTCATTCAGTATGCAGGCCCCTTTCTGTTTCCCACTACAAACACACAGCAAATGGATTAGCACTTACCAAAGGCACAGAGTAGCTACAGTAGTTCCACAACCGTTCTTATCAGCACCCAGTAGCACCGTACCTCAGGATCACAGCTTTCTGTAAGAATAGATTAGAAATTGTATGATGATATAGTGCAGGCCTTTCCAATTGGGTATTGCTGTCATAGTGCTTGCAGTGAGATAATATAAATAAACACTAGCACTTGAAAAATCTTTGTCCTGTAAAGTGTAATCACAGATAAAAGATAAACTTTAAGTTATTACATTACAGAAGCTAGTAACCTCTGACTTCTTACTCATCTCTGCTATTCTGCTGTAATACAGCTGGTTACACTGTGTGGAGTTCAAATAGAATTGCAGTCCTGATAAAGCTTTTTACAGTCTTTTTAACTGGGGTTTTCAGGAGTTTTATATACGAACTTCAATTGGACGAACAAATACATTTAATGTGTTAAATGAGATTACGAAGTATATGGAACTGTCCTTACACTTAGTGCTTAGTTGTCAATGGTCACTAATCGAGATTTGTCCTTTGAAAAAGCATTTTTATTGAAATAAATCATGAAGGGGGTCTAGCTGATAAATCTTGTCTATATATAGGAGGAATTTACATACATCAGCTGACATTGAGTGTAAAATGTCTGGGCTTTCCTGCCTTCTAAGAAAAACTCCTGTTGCTTCATCCCCAGATAGCCAGAACTGTAGCACTAGAGCCTGCCTATTGATGAAGATGAATGTTACCACTGATATTTGTATATCATAGAGGCAGATTTAATGTAGCAAGGATTATCTGGACTTTTGAAGCTTGTTCACCCATTCCTTGAAATTGTATGTAATCTTAACTGGATATTGAAAACCAATTTCTGGGTGCAAAGAAAACAGATGATTTCTTACTTCATTTTGAAGTAAATTTTCATGTTTCATAAACACAGAATGTAATGCATCTTTATATTGAAAGGAGAGATATTTTTTGTATTAGTGGAAGTTTTTCAGGATGGGGAGGAATGGAGGAAAAAGGGTAATACATTAACGTGAAGATCATAGAATGTAAGACCTATCCATACTGTATTTAATAATACACCCCTAATCTAAATTGTAATGCCAAACCCAGGTTCAAAATAGAGTTGTCAGATCTGTAGAGGCTTAGATGAGATACAAACTTTAGAGTTTGTATCTCATATAAAACTATCTATAAATGCAACTAGCTGGTTTTACCTCCTTAATTGTAAGAGGTTTAATATATTCAGGAATGAGGAACAGCCACTGGCATGCCATTTAAAAAGCTGCACTCTCCAGATTGCCTTACAGTGGTCAGTTCTGAAGTACTCAGAAACCACTCATCACAAAAATTCTTCAGGATTAAGAACGAGACATGGAAGGCATATTCATTGTGCCTTTTCACCATCAGAAGTTATTAAACACTAGTAAGTTAAAAAATAAACTTGGTATCACTTTGCAAACAAGTGATGTATTCTAGTTAGATATAAAGTGGCCCATGGGAAATCAAGGATTGATAAAGACACGCCTGAAACCACATCTGATAAGCAAAATAGATCCCGCAGCTGCGGGACGTCGTCAGATACTATGTGCTGTCTGTATTTTAGATTGTGAAAGAAGTACATCAGCTGAGAAATCTAGCTGCAAATCTTCACACCTTCAGTATTTACCTCCATGTTTTTCTTTTCTTAGACTGTTTGTTTGTCCATTTATGTGCTCCTTGGTACACATCTTGACAAGTGGAAAAAAGTTTTCAGAGTGGAAAATGTTGAAGTATTGGGTAAAAGTAGTACATTGTGCATTAATGCAAAATTTCAGGTCCAATTACAGTATGTACATGACCAAGCAAAGTGCTTGCAAGAGCACACTAAGTAAAATACTACTGAATTTGGTTCTTGTTGCATATTTGGCAGCAGGGAGGGCAATAATTCCCTCTCAATGTTATGATTTACACAACAGTAAATTAACTATTTTCCATGATATAGTTGAAGTCACATACTTTTGGACTGTATTTTCTTGTACAGCTAGCAGGCAAAATAATAGATGGAGCATAAACAGCAAATAAAGATGTGATGATGAAGAGATGATAATAGCAGAGCTGTGAAAGGAAAACAGGAAGTCAAATATGTGCCATGGAGGCTTATTTCAGAAGGTGCAGTATTGTATGCACTTGAATTAGAATGCTGGATGCATACAGAGAACTATTCTGTCACTGCTTGGGAAGAAAAGTTCAGTGACAACTTTCTCAAGCAGTGCCAAAAGGAGTTATTTGCTTAAAGTAAGCTAGTTTTAGCATTTGATCATGTTTTCTCCTCCTCGTGCATCTTCAGGTTTCAATATTGATTTAGTCTCCCTGTCACCTCATTTCAAAACTTTTGCTTACAGGTGACTTTATTTGGAGTTTGATCATCAAGGGTAGCATCAAACCATAGCGAACATTTTACTGATTAATCAGTTTCATACATCATACTCAATCAGAAAGGTATCCTCTAGAAGTCAGCTCACATACAGTGACTGAACCTCTGAACCTTTCAGTCACTTGCAAATCCTTTAAATTTGTAGTGAAGAATCAGCTGAAAAGCATTTTCTGCTATTTCACCTTATTATTTAATAGCTCCCTTTGCAAATGAAAGTGAATATAGCAAACCTGAACAAGGCATCACAAGGTCTCACGACACTGAATTGTCCATGCCTAGGTGATCTGATAGGCTGTGTTCACACGTGTAGAGAGGTCAGATACTAAAACAGCATATACCTGTGCCTAAATTGTTTCTACGGCCTGTTTTCCCTTTTACATCTGGAATTTGTTTTAAAGGGGAAGAGGGGTGTGGGGGGGGAGAAGAGACACAACAGTCTTAACAATATTTTCCGAGGCTAACTCACCTCGGCACAGGAAGCTCTTGGTGCTTTGTCTGCCTCTCTCTTCCCCCCACACACAGCACGCTGACTGCTGAAAGAAGGCTGAGACTATGCTCAAAAAAGCAGGCTGAGTAAGAAATGGAAAATCATAGGCTGTGATTAGCATCAGCTTGAAAACATCCATTGTTTGCTTGCAATCCTGTGCCTGTGAATTTCAGCCAGATCACAGCAAGGATTTTTTGAGTTGCCTTGCAAGGTGAAGCTCAAACACTGCTGATTTCAAAGAGCAGAGATGCTTATTAAGATGCTGTATAAATCAAAGTCAATTCTATATTTATGTTTTTAAAAAAATAGAAAGATTCAGCTGAATGCACAGCTTCGTGGCTGGCTTGTAGAAGAGGCAGTGATTTCCAGTAAATAACAGCTGATGAATTCTCCATTTTGAAGGGGTTTGTTCCTAAGCTACAGGGATTCATACCCATCCTTCTTTTTGCGCATGTACCACACTGGTTGGTTGTGTGGATGGATTAACTGTGACAAGCTGTGACATCAGCAAAGGCTGGATGCTGCCTGGCTCTGTGATTTTGTAATGCATCCTCCTGTTCCTGCTGGGCTGACTCATTCCCGTTATAGGAATGTGTGCGAAGTGTGGGCCAGCACTGACTGAAGTGTTGGGCATTGTGCTTCTGTGCAGAGGCTGTGCCTTAATTGTAAAGCAGGCAGATTTTCCAACCCTGCTTACACAAATCATAGAGCTGAGAGGCAAATGCAGAAAAATATTAATGCTTATAAATAGACACAGAAGTGGTAAAATATATGGGTTATATTTAGTGTGGGTGTGGTAGTCTCTGAACTTTGAAGAAGCCTCTGGTTTAGGTTTTTAGTCAGCAAGGTGTGTGAAAAGAACAGGCTGTGTTTTGCTTGGGGACCACCAGGGAGGGAGAATCAGTGTTCATCAGCCTGAATACTATCAAGTTATTATGGTTATTTTGGATTATGGAGATTTTGTGAACAGGAGCCAATTTACTTTACCTGTAATGATCATAGGACGCGAGAGCAAGTTGAGCAAGAGCAGGGTAGAACCAGTTCTAGTGTGAATGAGTACTATATTGTTAGCTTCCACTCAGTTCAGGAATGGGAAGTGTTTTTAATAACCCAGGAGTGTACTGATTTCTTAGTTATTAACGATCTTGTACTTAAACCTGAAATACCAGACTAGTAGGGTTTTTGGTTGACACTGACTAGACCTGAGGAAAACTGCTGTGAATTCAGCCTCTGGAAAGGTGAATGTTAATGAGGGCTATTCAGCCCTTTGTATAGTCTGAGATAACATTTCAGGAGTGCTCACAGTCCCTTAGGATCTGCTTTTAAGGTCCAGAGGTTCCTTAAGTACTCAGCAGAACAAGAAGCTGATGATGACTATTGGTGGGTTTGGAGCAAACAAAGTCTTTATAGAAACCTGACCTTTAAATTGGCTTCATTTCATTCCTCATAGCTGCAAAAGTAATTATCAAAACTAAGGAGGCAGGATCCTTTTGTGTTGTAAGAGGCATTTTGGAGGGCAACAAGTTTCCCCTCCAAGAAAAAATAAACTTGCTGACATTTTCTGTCCAGAGCTTTTGACCTTCATCTTGTAGATGCTCTCCCCTTCAGCTTACATGCTTCCTTGACCATTTAACAGCCTGTTCTGGCTAAAAGCAAGACAGGTACTTCTGAAGACCGTTCCTTCTGGAATACCTTGTAGCAGCAAGAATTTGAAATGGCATAGATAACTGTTGTTCGTTCCCCCAACAGTTACTGTTGTGGAAACCCTTAGAAGTTTATTGTTTGCTTGCAGTGAACAGCTTGACTTTGGACACTAATGTCCTTACCACGGTAGATGGACTCTTGTGTGTGTTCTGGAGTTTTACGATCCCTCAAATGGCATCATGGATTCTAGAAAGTGGTAAGCTATTGCTTGGGACACCATCTACAGACACACCTTATAGTAGTCACTTACTTCAAGAGTTGTTTTCACTTCATTTAGTCTTGAGAGGGGGAGTTTAATTATCATGCATATTTACACTCATCAAGAACAACGGTGATGGTGTTACCATTGGTCCACCTCCTGGACCTGGGCGGACAAGAGTGTATGATTGCAGGAACCCCCTTACAAGTGTGGGCAAAGATGGTCTGGCACACAGCTAAGGATCTTTATCAGATGAATATGTGGTATGTAATATGATCATTATCTCAGCAGAGGTACTAGATACTGCCATAGCAGGGCGGTTTCTTAGACTGCACTGTTGCTTTTCTAAGATTGTAACACAGAAAACCTTCAGTGGAGAAAGGGGTTTTTTAGGTGACTCTTTCATGAAGTCCACTTTCCAGGTGTGAGGTTGGCCAATAGCCTGCTGAGAAATTTTACAGGTGTGAGTTGCATCTTTCCTCTGCTAACACCTTGTGCCAGTTTTCTGCTTCTTGACTACATTTGCAATTGAGCAGTCTTTCCAAGTAGAAGCCCCCAGTGAGGATGTCAGCAGGCCATGCTGCTGTGGGAGTGGTGTTAGCCAGCCACTATGGCCAATCTGCCCAAAGGGAGGCTGTTCTCAGATGCTTATGAAAGTAAGCCAGATTATGTCAGCTTTTGGTGTGTGTGGTAGCTGTGTTTGCCAGAAACACAAAAGGGAGACCACACTTAGCTGAATGAGAATGTCAGGGCGAGGATGAGTGCTATTCTAGTATACTGGTATTTCCCAGCCATCCTTAATCCTAGGCTCTCTAACACAGTATCTCTGTTGATGGTTACCCTACATGGTACATTTTTATTCCTAAATGGGCTGTGACCTTCTGACAGGACTCAGCCACAAGGCTTCCTATTCCAGGAGATTTAATTCAGTACAGTAAAATAAAGTCTGATAAAGTTAGCTTGATGTGTTATCAGAGATTCAGTACTTGACTGAAGATCACCTGGAATGGAAACACTCCCTGCCTGTGGTTTTTGTTCTCTCTTTTCTGTAGATAAGATATTTGGTCCAATGTTTGTGTGTGCACATATTTTCCAGGGCATGCAACTATATTCCTGGACTGGATCAATGCAGGCCTGAAGAGAAGCAACAGATACTAGACACGGAAGGGAAGCAATAGCTGTAGGCTAACGAGTGGTATCTGAAGCTGTGCTAGCTGTAGCAGATCTGACTTTAATGCAAGGTGTCGACAGCTAGAGCTGTCTTACCTCTGCCTTCCCAAGAGATTAAGTTTGTGAATGAGAGTAGGCTAAAAGTGGCATGGATAAGAAACGCAATGTATCTTAAAACACTTGCAAGCTGTCCAGTGCTACCTATGTATCTGAAAAGAATTTCCCTCCATACTTGAAAAAACATTTCAGTAATAAGATGTAGTGGAAAGATGTTAAGATAGGCCTGCAGCCTTTCATTCAGCAAAGAATTGCCCATGAAGCAGACCTTTCCAAGGAAGGGAGCAACCAGATTTTGTGACAGCCAGCAGACATCCCTCTGTACTCATCACTGCTCTTCATATTCACAGCGTGATTGTTGCTCCCAAGAGACAGCATGTAGGTCTGGAATGGAGACCATGATACAGACTGGAAAGCTTCCTCACCAGCAGGACACTATATTCCAGTCTCTGGAATATAGAAGCCTCAGGCCTGGTGCTTCTATGGGCGTTGGTACCAGGATGCCAGTAAAGGTGCTTTAGTGTAGTTGTTTATGATGACTGAAGATGAAGAAGGTCTATCTGGCAAGCTTCCTGGAAAAATCCCAGCTGAGAAACAGTTGAAAGCCAGGCACAGACAGGACAGTGATTGCTGCTTGACATTGAAAACACCTGACAGCAGACAATGAACAATCACAGTCTTGCAAGCACTCAGAAGAGATGATGAGTACATGACCTTCTGAGTGCTTGTAAATGAAGGCAGTTGTGTCTAGAAACCATGACAGAAAGATTGGAAGAGAAGGCAAGAAATAGATCGTGAAATTCTGTGAACTTGCAACCAAGAGCCCAATCATAGGTACATGATGTTCCACCAACAGTTTAGATGTTAAAAGATGCTTTGAACAGCTTTGGCCATGGATTTATCCTCCGCCACGGATTAATTCTCGACCACAGATTTACCTTGTCATGTGCCTGTAACAGTTTTGATCTGTTCTTCAGTGTCCTAAAATTGTCTTCAGAGCACTCCTGGCAAGGGCCTGGCAGCTGAGCCAATCTTGTCCATGCAGAACATTTGTAAATAGTACCAGTTTCTGTGCTTCCAAGTGCAACAGTCAGCATGGCTTCCAGTCACTACATGCAGGCAACCCTGCAAGCCAGATTCTAGTAGTACTGTATGTGCTGTAAAAAAATGCATCGATCTCACATCAGGAATGTAGTACAAGTAAGGGTAAGGTCAAAATCTGAGCAAGTGTCAATCCTGTCAGTCAAGTAATCATTTTATTAATGGGATCATATTGTCTGGTTCACTTGGTAGGAAGATCCTTATAAAGTGGCAGATCAGCCAAAGAACCTAAGAGGTGCCTCTACACCTACATGCATAACAAAAGATCTTGTGTACCATCACTCAGTCATGTTTGGCAATGGCATTCTGTTTTAAATGGTGCAGTTGGAAAACTGTAAGTGTCCTGGGATCTTAAGTGTACAGGCATCAAATAGAAGGTTTTATTTATGGTTATATTTTATATGCTTATTTATGATTATATTTTCAAATAGTACTGTGTAGACCTTAGACTGAAGCCAGGAAGACCCTATTTTATTTGCTTTTATCTGTATGGCATTATTAACTTTTTACAAGACACTGTAGTTAATAATTCTTATGCATACTGACTGTAAGTGTGCATGTAAGCAAATTATTCAATAGAACACAGGGTACAACTGGAAATAGTTAATGGATCTGAGGGAGCAGAGCTAGTTTTAGCAAAAAAAAAAAGTATTTGAACTTTGGAAGAGGACTTTTTTTTAAAACTTCTGTCTAAGCAAAAAAAAACCCAGGTTCCAAATGGCCGTTCTTTAGTTCAAGAGTGACTTTTAAAATACTTCAAAGAATGCTAAAGCAAGTAAATTTCTTTCTACTATTTGCTTCTTTTACAGCTGTGCCATTTGACTTGGGCAGGAACCCTAAGCCCATCAGTGACTGCCTACATGGCAGTTTTTGTCATGGAGGTGGGACATACTTTTAAAAGAAAAAATCTGCTTCAGATCTTTGGCAAAAGAGTGTAACCAGGCTGGGGCTAAGATTTTGTGCCATGTTACATACCATGTGGAGCTGGCTTAGTGGATATGGTCTATGTTACGCTTACTTTCTCTCTTTTGTCTTCCCCTTCTAGATCCTGGTCAGAGATTAGTCTTCATATTGCGCAGTTCTCTTAATTATCCACTAGGCAATTCTGTCAGCCCTTCTTAATTCTCTGAGAATTTGGAACTGCATTTACATATTCACTAGAACCTTTCCTTGACAAGAAAGCACAGAGGAAGAGCCTCCATCAAAGAGGCTCAGGAGAAGTACAGAAAGCATGGAGAAGTGCAGAAAGAAGCAAGTTGTCACTGAGCACAGAGCCCAGCACTGATTTAAGAGCTCTGCTGATGGCCTTCTTCTCTTGTGTAATCCCATTTGCTTGTCATGCTATGCTAGCACTGATCACTTGCAAGAAATGTGATTGTCTCTCCCCCTTCCATCATACCAGTAGCATTGCATCTATAGTTCACTTGTATAGCTTTCTACCCAAGCAAAGGCAAAGTGCCTAGGAAAGAGCAGGAAAGACTTCAGGAGAGGTGGTTAGGCTGCACTGTACCAGAGGAATTAGTTGTAGTGCCTTGGCATGGTTGGAGAAATCAGCTTTGAGAGGGGTTGCCAAGGCTTCACTCAGTGCCGCTGTGTGACCAGGGCTGGATTTTTGTCAATGGTGCTTAAAAAGCCTTTTGCTCAGGTTATACTGAGGCCAGAATTTGGCCACCAGGCCAAGGCTGTTTCTTAGGCCAGACAGCAGTAAGTCACACTAACAGAATGTTCTCAACAGAAGTTCATTGTTAATTCTTATTTGGCACTTCATACTGGCAAAAATTCTCCATCCCTTTCAGATTTCAGTTAAATCAGGCCATAAGTTCAGAAATTGTGGAAAATTGACCTGCATAGTACCTTGTATTTGTTTCTACTGGATGCCAGGCAAGAAAAGCCCTTCAGGAATTTAAAGCAAATCTTCTAGTTTATCATATATAAATTGCAAATGCCATTTTTCATCCCCTGGTCCAGTGTTCCCGTCCATGTGCATGTCCACATTTTGGTACCTGTGTTCCTGCAAGATTCCTTGACACAAAGGAATGCATCATAGGGTGCTGAGTCTTTGAATACATTTATTCAAAGCTGGATAAAAGATTTGCAGCCCAAGATCCTGGGAGTACAGGAGAAATATTTAGCAAATGCTTACAATGAGGTGAAAATTACAGACATCTTGTGCATAAATTCAGCATTCTTTGAAAGATGCAAAGTTATTTTTCATCTGGACCTAAATCCATAAGGAGTGCTACTAAGTAATCTATATTATATACTGCAGATTAGGAGTACCTTAAGACAGACTGCATATGAGGCTGTGTGAAAAGAGCTGGCCTAGCAGTGGGTAATCCAATGGAAACTGATGTAAAATTTGCTTCAGCAGAGAGTTAAAAATCTAATATTTTTTGAGAAAACATAATTCAGCAAGCAGACCCGTATATTATATTGCTGCTGAAATAGGTAAAGGGCATGGATTAGTCAAGAGACATGCTTATGGTGAACACCTGTGATCACTTTAGAGGAAGGAAGTTTGTGTACAATTCCAAGAACCCCAGTTTTACGCAGATTTTGAGAAGAAAGCCATCTGACTCATTATCTACTTATCTAAGTCCTATCTTTGCTATAATATTTACACTTGTGTTTTTTATTGCCTTTTTTCTTCAGAGTGGTGAATGGCAAACTTAACTATGATTTTACTGCCTTGGATAAACTTATGGACCGGCTGTGGGAAAATAAGCTGATTCCAGGTAAGGGCAGTTCCGTGCCTGCACAGCTCGGTATATCTGTTCATTGTACAATCATTAGAATATTCTTAGAAAGCTTTTCCAAAGCTGGTTTTGATAAAAGATTTCGTTGTTTACCTATTTGCCTTTACATCACGTCCCAGTGTGAGCAAAATGATATTATAGCATTAAAACAACAAAATTGGTTTTACATTGCCTTTGAAGGCAGTTTCAGATGGTTGTACTTGTAAATGAGATCTCATGAAGAGAATATTGTACCCATTGACATATACTTAAAAGGGCCAGAAAAGCAGATACTCCAGGTATAACTTCCCATAAACTTATGCAAACATCCACTGTTTTTAAGTTTCCTCTGAGCCCTGCATTTATGTTGACAGCTAATAGCTTTGACTACTATAGTCACTGACAAGTTACAAGTAAACAACCTCAAATCTGAAATATTTCTGGTGGGAATATGTGGAAACAAAAGAGAAACCATTTAATGATGCTTCTTCATTAACAAGTTTGTTTCAGATGATGTGATAACCCTTCATTAATAAAAATGAGATAGCATTCACAAAAAAAGGAGACCTATTTCTTATGTCTCTTTTAGGATTTGAATTGATGGGAAATCCATCAGGATATTTTTTAGATTTTGAAGATAAAGAACATGTGGTACAGTGGAGAAACTTAATTACTGTTCTGGCAAGGAGATACATAGGTAAGTTAAAGAAAGAAAAGCATTGTTATTTGTTCTGTTGTAGTCCTTTCTAGCTACTTCAGAAAGTTCTGTGTGTTGTGATCAATTTCAAGACCCAGGCTTTCAACACAAAACCGGAAAACAAACATGCCAAAACAGACCATGGAGACCATGGAATAATAGTCTCTCTTTTTACTGATCCTTGGCCAACATCCGGAATGAATAGAGTGTTCTGGGTAGCACATTTGGCCTGCCTCAAAGGACTGATCTTTAACCTTGTTATATTGTTGTGATTGTAAAATACCAGCTTTCACTGGAGCATGATAACCTGAACACTTCTCATATGCCAGCTTCAAATATTTCTAACAAGGCAGAAGGCTCAACCTGAATTAAGGGTAGGTGGGTGCCCTAATCACAAAGCTGTAAGTCTCCTTCTCACCTTGCGTCTTTTTCAAATATTGCTGCATTTCATCAAAAATGAGAGATTATTTTGAAACTCACAAATTACGTTTACCTCATTATTAAAAATAATGAGGGAAATTATCTACTGATAGTTCTGGGTCCTGAGCCTCACCTGCAGCCTGAACTAATAGTATTGTCTTTGTAAGTCACTTATTGATAGTATTGTCTGGATATGCAGCTCACTGATAAATGAGGCCTCTCCTACAGATAGGTATGGATTGGAGCATGTTGCTAAATGGAATTTTGAGACCTGGAATGAACCAGACCACCATGACTTTGACAATGTGTCTATGACAGTAAAAGGTGAGCATGTTTTGGAGCATTTCTGAGTGTGGTGAAGTGAGACAGGTGTATGGGGTGAGCAGAGGGGTGACAGTGAGATGTAAGGTATACTGACAAAGAAGTAAGGTAGACAGCAGTGATAAGGAATGTGACAGATACATCAAATCTGTTTTGCTAAGGTCATATTACTGGTCACACTTTATTCCCTACTTGGGTATCAAGGGTTGTGACACAGAAAAAACAAAACAGGAGTTACATTAAGAAGAAGCAGTTCTTTAGTATATAAAGTACAGTTAGTAGCACTAAGGGGGAGAAGGATGGAATAAGAGGAAAACTCCTCACTGAAGCTGCATGCTTTGGGAACATGCTCCTACAAGACCTTTAGAAGAACGTTGCAGAGGCAGGTGAAGTTTTGATGTCTTCTTGTGTTGTCAGTGCATAGGTAATGGTAGTCCCAATTTGTGAAGCCTTACAAATAAAGAAAATAACAAGGTTATAACCTCTCCTTGTAGTTTTAGATCCAGTTTCTGTTTTGAGTTATCATCTTTGATATATTCATCTGCTTGGACTTCAGGGTTTCTCAACTATTATGATGCTTGTTCAGAAGGATTAAGAGCAGCCAGTCCTTTTCTAAAATTTGGAGGGCCTGGGGATTCCTTCCATCCCTTACCGAAGTCACCCATGTGCTGGAGTCTTCTGTGTCATTGCTACAATGGGACCAACTTCTTCACAGGGGAGACTGGTGTAAGGCTGGATTACATCTCTCTCCATAAGAAGGTTAGTCCAAGATTTCAGTTTAAAGCCATTTTTTTCAATCAGTTCAATCAAAGCTATGTTTTATTCTGATTTACAAAGTTGATGATGATTATGAGTGTCCAGCCTATAGCAGGAAGCATGGCTACCTATTCTTGCAAAATTTTGAAGATGTTCAGTTACAAGACTTTAACTCAAAGCAAATTTGTCTTTGCCCAATTCCCAAAGGGAAACAATTTTTCTACTTCTTTTCCATTTTATATTCTAGGAGGAGCTCATGCAAGTAGCACGTGCTGTAGTAGATGAAGGAAAAATACTAGTTTTGTTGGTCCACAGCAGCTTGGTGACCAAGAAATATGTTTTATGTTTATGACTTTAGGTTATGTCTGTATGTTTACCACCTTTTTCTCATTACCACTAAGTACATATGAAATATTGTTGCAGGGAGGTGGGAATTCTCTCTACATCTTGCAACAAGAAGTAGAAGCAGTTCAACAAATTCAGAAGCTGTTTCCAGGTTTTTCTTCTGTTGCAATATATAATGATGAAGCAGATCCAATGGTTGGATGGTCCATTCCACAGCTCTGGCGAGCTGATGTGACGTATGCAGCGATGGTTGTAAAGGTAACAGTTCATTGGTAGTTTTGGCACAGTAGTGTCCCCTGATGTGTTTTTGCAGTTGAAAAAGTAGACTTAACAATTAATTTTTAAGCAGTTACTCAGACTAATAGATCCTAAAAAAGGAGATCTCCCTACTGGTACAGTGGGGGTTTCCCTGAGTAGTCTAGTTTTAGTAGCTTGATTTAATTTGTAAATTTAATTTAACTTTAGTTTTCTTCATCTTTCTTTAAAAAAAAATCCAACCCAGAACCAAACTGAGAACTTCACAGAGAAGTGCTAGAGAACTGAGAATGTATACCATCTCCCAGTTAGATCCATCTGATAAGATCACTCCCACACATGCTCTCTCCATGTAATACTGCTGTTGTGGTGTCTATACTGCTGGCTGTCACCTCTATATGTAAGAATTATTTCCCAGCTCCTTCAGAATTTTATCTCATCAAGAGACATCAGGTATAATAAAGAAGTGCCTTGAGCTCTCAGCATAGTCCATTCTTTGGTTTGGGATACTGGCTGTACACATGATCTTATTAATTACTGCTAGTAATTACTGATGTTGGCCAGAAAAGCAGAAGAGAGTGGTCAACATTCCCAGCTCTGCAATAATTGCACCTTGGCCCCAGAGCAAGCTCAGCCCTTCCCCTGCAAAGCAATAATTTCTACTGCAGACCTAGTGCTTTGTGAGCCACTACCTTAAACAGCACATAGAGTCCAAGTGCTCCTGTGCAGAGGAATAATTCCCAAATGCGAGAGTATGTATGTCACCCAGAAAAAAGATGCATCTTATCAGCTGCTCCTGAGGAGACAAAGGCTCCCAGTTCCCTGAGACTGCATATACAAGCTGTCTTTGCTAAGGCAACAAGTCAATGACTGCATCGCAGACAGTTTGCAGGACAAAGTAGCAGTGTTTATAGTGATGTGGTGATATGAAGGGCAAAAGAAAGACACATCCAGTGGAAAATTAACACTTGGTTGTATAGAAGATGGAAGCACTGTGTTTCTTCAGAGACACAATTGTGAGACTGTCCAGTTGCCAGCCTTCTGACTTAATTCTTAAGTTCTGCTTAATTCTTATATTCAGGCACAATCTAATATGCTGAGAACTTGGGAACTTGGATGTTTTTTGGGAAAACAGCACAGCAACCAGTGAAATACCAGGAGAATAAATTCCAAGTTAGCACCAAGTGGGAAAAATGACTAATTGAGAAACAGAATCCAGGACCAGCTCACAGACACTGATGTAGTGGGTACAAAGTAACTCCAGATTTGGAGAACTATTTAGATTTAATTCAGATGGTAAATCCTGATTGCTAATTAAGTATTCAAGACAGGGGGGCATAATTTGTAGTGCAATAGACAAGGAGATGTGCTCATTATCTGTGAAGAGTTCTATTATTAATTATTTCAGAGACTTACTACTTGCAAAACTATGCAGGTGCTTCATATTTTACAGTGATTAATATAGTACCTAAAGTGCAGGTTTTCCAAGACTTATGATAAACAGTTATTTTCTTCAGTCTTTTCTAAAAGGCAGAGGGACAGTTCTTTACAGAATTCTGTAAAGATTTTTAAAAAAAATACAAGGACTACTGCATGTTTATTGTTTTTCTCCAAGGTGAAGGTTCGTTTTCTCTATGACTTTGCAGGTAATCATCCAGCACCAAAACCTGCTCATTTCCAAAGCCAACAACACCATCAACTACTCGTTGCTGAGTAATGACAATGCCTTCTTGAGCTACTACCCTCATTACTTCACCCAGCGGACTCTGACAGCACGTTTTCAGATGAACAACACAAAGCCACCTCATGTCCAGATGGTGCGGAAACCAGTGCTGACTGCCATGGGCTTGCTGGCACTGCTAGGTATAGTAAAGAGCATGTCGATAACCCCTCCCACCTAGAAGTCTCCAGCCTAAGAAAGATAGTTCCAACCATCTTGCTATTTATAAAAGCAAGAACTACCCTCACTGTTTACTAGCTGTGTTAAAAAAATGAAACTTCATTTCCTCAGACAGATTGATAGCTCAGAAAATATTTCTGAGAGTCTGTTACCTGTTTGATTTAACTTACTGCTTTATTTATATCCTCTGTGTGCCAGCCACTCACTTTTTGTTGACTGGTACTTCCCTTTTGTGATGCAAGGGGTACACACCATCAGGCTGCAACTGTCTTTAAGAAATCTCTGTAGCTGGAAGATTCATGCAGCATGTTACAGGGAGAACTTCATTCACTGTCAGCTGTTTGCATGTTGTTAGCTAAAATGCTAAGCATAAGAACTGCTGTAATATGTATTTCACAACACTCTACTGTTGTGAAATAAATCTGACTGAAGGCTGTAACTGGTAAAATAAGGCAGCACTTAGCTCACTTATGCTCAGTCTATTTGCATGCTTTGACCCTGCAGCTTCTGACACAGGACTGACTAACAGTGATGCTAACAGTTGTCATGTTTTTTAAAGGAGAAAAGCAGATTTTTGCTGAAGTGAAGATCAGTGGAGATGAAAGCGCTCAAAATAGCACAGTTGGAGTGCTGGCATCTGTGCACACCCCAAGTGAGACACAGCCCTCAGATAGCTGGCAAGCTACAGTACTGATGTATTCAAGTGAGGATAACAGGACTTCATCTAACATCAGCACGGTCACAGTGAATGCCACCCACTTCCCCAAACATAGAGGTAAACAAATACCATGTAGACAGCTCATATTGAGTGATCTTTAACAGGGAATATCAGCTGGAAAACTTCTACTGAACTGCCTTTCATTGGGAGAGTGAATTTACTTTTCTAGCTTCCTCTGTCATCTTTTGTGCACTCCTAGATTTTCTGAGATATAATGGTGTCCTTCTTTGAAAGGTTCATTCCTAATGCCTACACTTTGATCCCACCTTTAATAGCAACTGCTAAGTGCTACCTTTCTGGAAAACTACCGATCTCGGTGTACTTGGCTGGATATTGCCAAGTAACAATTCCCTTTATGAGATGATTCCAAGACAGCCAACACGAACACACAATTGCACAGCTGATTGAGTTACCCAACAAATGCATGCAAAAAAAGAATTTTGGTTCTGGTTGTGGAAGTAATAGTTTGAAAGGTAAACTTGGCAAATGTAAATTGTACAGCCTCATGAGAGTCCTAGCTGTGGGACTTTCCAGTGGAAGTTAGGCTCCAAAGTGCTGAAATCAGTTTTGAAAAGGTAGACTTACACACCTGCTAAATTTATTCTTGCAAATCTTTAAATCCAAGTAAAGAGTGTACTTCTTTTGTTTGTCTCATCTCCTACAGAGATGGTGTATGTGACATATTACATGGATAACAACGAAACCAATCCCTATCTGAAGTGGAAGAACCTAGGAAGCCCTGACTTTCCTTCTCCAGAGCAGTTCCAGCAAATAAGGGATGCTGAGGTATGATTATGTGTTTGCTTGAAGTGTTGTACGAGTAAAGTGCTTGTGAAAAATACAACAAATCAGGCCTCTAACAAAAATTTCCTTAGCCCACAGTCATTCACTTTTTATATACACACAAAAATTCACTTGCAGTCCTGCAGAAAAGTATAGCTCACACACAGCTTATGCCTTGGTGTTTGTGTTATACAATCTCTTCACTCTGGGCCTACCCATAAAATAAGGAGGCACAGTTGCTCCTGGGGAAGTTCTGCCTTCTCTCTGAATATTCAGTGGGCTTTGAGGCTCTTTCTGTTCCATCTGCTCAGGTAAGTCACATGGCCCTGTGTATATGACAGAATGGCCAAATTGCTGCATTAGAAGGTTGAAATGAACCCCATTAATAGTAGAAAACAAACACCTCCCTGAGGTGAAAACTGCCCAGTGCAAGTTCAGAAAACTGAGGGGCTCACATGGAGATTGACAGTTTTCCCTCATCCTCACTAGTGCTGAATGCACCATAGAGATAATTAAGGAGTCAGTCTTCTCTGAGAAGTCCTCTCCTCCCTATGGACGAAAGCCATGCAGAGATTACTTACTGTATGTGAGCATATGAGAGCAGCCTGTCACTTCAGCTCCCCCTCCCATAGTTTCCCCAATGCATTCAGACTCCCAGGTTTAAAACAGAGGTCATCTTCATCCCCTTCAGGGCCCACAGACAGTACTCGCTTTCTGACTTCAGTACAGAGTACTGTGTCTTCTCTTCCCAGTCACCACAACTGACTATTGCTAAGGCCTGTGGGACATTGTAGAAGACATCAGCTCTTCCTTAAAAAGGGCAGCAGCAAGATTGTACGTGCTCTTGGCTGTCTGGTACAGCCTCATCCCCAGAGACCAGCCATGTAGCTGTTGTAGCTAGCAGTAGCTTGTTCTGCACACTGGGAAGAGATGGGGCCATGGTTTGTAAAGACCTCTAGCCTGAAAGGCGTCCATGGGAGGTTACAGAAGTGACAGAATGTGCCTAAGAGCATTTGTGGTCAACCCAACTTGTGAGCTGGGCAAGCCCTCTGTTTCCTGAGGAGCTGGAAAACAAGTTCTCCAAGTGTGGAGAACTTTGATGCCTGTAAGCATTAGCAGTACCAACTCTATTGGAAATTTAGAGTCCTAAAGTTAATACACAAGCACTTTACACTGGTTTAACAGTTGGTCTTTAGGTGCTGTAATGAAAGACTTTTCACAACACTACTCTTTGGCTCCGCAGGACCCACTGGTAACAGGTCCATTCCCATTTCCTGAAGCTGGTATCCTGACACTGAAGCAAGACTTTCCTGTTCCCTCAGTCTTTCTTATCCACATCTGTGCAAGACCCAGATCAGCTCCTGATCAAGTATGTGTTGTATTCTACCATTAGACACATCAAAACTGAAACTGCTTCCTGCCTTAAATCTTAGAAGAAGACCATAGAATTTATTTATTGTTAAAAGTGTAAGAATTAGTAAATAAACAATTCTTCTCTCTTTTGATGAGAAGGCTCTCAAAGATGTAATTCAAGATAAAGTACTACATAGCAAGTGATAGGAGCCATCACTAAGATGAATGAAAATTCCCATGGGGAGAAATTAGTAAAACAGTACTGAAAAGTGCAGTATCTCTTTAAAAATCACATAGTATGCTACAAGAATTGACAAGTTAATTGAGAGCTAAAGCTAAAATGGAATCATGGCCTCCATATTAGACATCTGTTTCTGCTCATTCAGTCTCACCCATGTTCATACTGGTACCCAGAGCCTCTGACGGTCCTCTGCAGGGTTGACAAGTGGGAGACATGGACTGCAAAAAGCTACAGAGTGAAGAATTTTGTTTTTACACCTGATCTCAATGGAAAAAAATCAAAGCAAATAATTAGTGTGGAAGGATGAACACAGAAATTTGACCTGGCTGATTGGTTTGTACAGTTTTTTTACATGGGCTTGTGTCTTTGGACAGGTGACTGGTGTTCATTTGATCCCTCTCACAAAGGGGCAGGTCATTGTGCTGTGGGATGACGACTGTGTTAAGTCAAAGTAAGTGGCTTTAAAATAAAATTGATACAAATGAGTTACCAACATACTAGTCCCTAACTTTCCACAATCTCTACAGAGTAAAACAAGGTCAAAAATTAATGAATTGTTGCTCCTTGATAGATGATACAGTGCATTTGTCTCAAAAGTGAACTGTAGGACCTGTGTGCACAAACTGTGAAAAGCAACCCTGCCTAATCTGTGGCCTGATCAAAGGAATCTGCCTTTTGGTCACCAGCATTCAGTGACTTCTCTGAGGGGATTCTATTCAGCATAGCAGACAGGAAGATTCATGGTAGAGGTTACATTATCAGCAGAGGCCTAAGTGGGATCTTAGACATCTCTGTAAGGGATGTGAACTGGAAGAGAAAACCTCCAGTTGCTTTCTTCAGCAAGCTCAACTCAACTGGAAACCCTCTAGATGTGAACTATGAAAGGTGATCCAGTGTACAAATAGATTACCTCAGGAAGGTAAAAGGACTTAGGTCCTTTTCAAGCCAGACTCCCTAGATTCTTCATTCTTGATAACCCTGGTGTCTGAGTGAAAGATGTGTGACATTTTGTGATGCTGCGTATACCCAAAGCAGCAAGTCAGTCTAGGTGTTTTTCTGAGGCTGTTGGAGCCCTGGTTCTTCCTAATAGTGCCAATTCATTCCATCCTACATTTGAATGAATGGAATGAATCAACTGAACATTTCTTATTTTTGTCCTTCTTGTTGAAACAGCCCTGATTTTTCATAGTATTTGAGAGTTCATGTATTGTCAGTTGTGATTACAAACCTCTCTGGTTCTCTTTTCTAGGTGTATAAAGACCTTTGAAGTGGAATTCTCATCAGATGGAAAAGTGTACCAGCGGATTAATGCCAAAGACACAATATTCACTCTCTGGGTCTACAGTCCAGGTATGGCAAGAATACTCAGATTAGGTAATCTGTCATGTGATATTGCCACTCATGAGTTTGTGAACCATTGTTTAGTAACTACTGAAGGTAGGTAACTTGCAAGTAACACACAGTCCCTCACAGATAAGAGCACATCCCCTCCTTTAGGATTGTATTCTCAGTAAGAGACTTATTTTCAAGGACAAACAGAGATCAACAAGTAGTCGTGAGGACATTATTAGTGGTATGTCATGGGTAATTCCTTGTCACAAAAGCCAGTCACTGAGCTGCAGGCCTGGCAAGGTCCCTGAGAAATTAAGTAACAATTTGTAGCTGGTGTAAAAATACGCAAAATTATAACAAAACACCCCACAAAAAACCATGACCAGACCTTGCAATAGAAGTTTACTCAGATGAAATATCCAAGTGAAGGAAGATACTGATGTTTTATTTGGGTATTTTTTTGTTTACCTGCAGTTGGAGGGTGGTGGTTGTTGGTTTTTTGTTTGTTTTGTTTTTTTCTTTTTTAAGCAAATGCTGTCTAGTCTGCAACATGACCATCCAACAAATATTGATGATAAGCACTGATGAGAGCTGAGTGAACCACAGACAAACCTTGCCTTATAGTGATACTATTAAAAAGCAGTTGAGAGTTGTTTTTACCAGAAAAAAGGGATTATCTTACCCTCAGAAAGCCTTAACATCAGCAGTGATGGCATAATAAAAGTTCAGAGCTATTTATGCAATGTTAGGCAAGCAAAGACTTTAAATCTTGGCTATGACAAATCTTTGAAATTATTAATCATTATTATACTATAATATTATATACCAGTTTTAATAGTTTGTTTCAAAACAAACAGCAACAAAAAAGACTACTTGAAAAAATATTATGTCTCAGTAGTCCTTATTGCTAGGAACTTCCCCCTCACCCATTATTTCTGACATTCTTTTTTTCCTAAAATAAAAACACTAAAACATATATAAAAATCAATTAATTAGATAAAATACCCCCAAATTTATATTACTTGTGTGTTCAAAGATTCTGCTGGGAAAGCTGTATTCTTTGAACTGGATCGAGGATAAAAAGCAGCAAAACATAAGATCAGTTCACATACCTTTAAAGTAAGTGGTGCTGCTTCCTGAGTAGAGCAGAGGGTTTTCAGTCAGCCGGCATGCTTCTTGTTCTTCTTCTTTTTTGAAACTGTCCCCACATAACCTGTTCCAAAGGCAAAATTCAGGCAGAAAAGTAAGTTGGAAAAAAAGGAAATTAGTAATTGTGAGTTGCAGATGTCACAGCCTTCTTCCAAAGGAGCTGCTGGGATAGCAGTCCTGTACCTGTACTTGCTAATCCTAGTAAGTAGAGAGGACTTCCTTGGTGAAACAAGATAAAAAAGTCAGTACTTGGCCACAAGGAATTTGTTATCATTTTTAATCAGACAGACACTGACACACTTACGTAGGATGCAGAACTGATTTCCCCAGCCTGTTCCACGAACCTACATTTTACAGGAGTAGTGCCTGCTTCACATCCTCCCAGTCCCACAGGTGCCAGCGTTTCCCAGTGACCATTTCTAACCTTTTCATTTGCAGGAAGCTCAGTCTCCGGCTTTTACAGAGTGCGTGCCGTTGACTACTGGGGGAAGGCAGGCCTGCCCTCTCTTCCCGTGGGGTACATTGAAGCTTTCAAGTGACGCTGAAGAGTGGTGCCTGGCTTGGTGTCAGAGTGGTGTATGTTCCTTGCTAATGACAACTTCCCAGAAAAATAAACTCCTCCCAGGCTGAGGAGGGTGTATGGTAACGACCTGATGAAGTTAGGAACACAAGTTAGAAGCAACTGCCCCTGTTAACTCTTCACAGCACAAAAGACAGCATTATCAAACAACTACAACTGCAACTGGTAAGAGGCTACCGTAGGACAGGGATTCAGCCTGGATAACTAGGAATTATGGGAATACGTATTTATTATTCCCCCTTTTTCACTGAGCTAACAGCCAGGGCAAGCTAAGATTTTTAGAGGTCACAAACTGTAGCAGGAACAGAACCCTGGCTTCACTGTGTGGGTGAGGATGGTAGCAAAGGCACATGGAGGACCTGTCTGAGAGTGAACTGGCTGCCTGAGCTGCTAGCCAGTCTTGACTTAATGGTTTGATGGAAAAGTGCACAGTGACAAGACACATTCAGAGCATGAAGTAAAGGATCCCTTAGTTCCTTTGGCTGGTTAGTCACAGTGGGTTATTTCAGAATGCTTGCCACGTCTTCAGGTGTATGAGGTTTTTCACTCTCTCACAAAGGTGTTTCCACCCAGCTCTCTCTGTAGTTCTGACCATTACATGGGTGCCAGAGCTGTTTGCTGTAGGCAGAGGCAGGGGTATCAGCTCATTCTCAGAGGGGAGAAGGCACAGAAAGCCCTAGCCTCCTGCCTTTTCTGTTTTGTGCTTTTGTCCAAGTCACCCGTTTGCACTTTGGCCACCAGCTGCTGCCCGTTTGTGGTAGAGGCTCTAAGCCTAAAAGTCCCTCTTTTTCTCCATTGCTGTCACCTACCCTGGTGTCCTTCAGCCCTTACAGCTAACACCTCCCCTCACAGACTGTAAGTGGTCACTCAGCTCTGCATAGCGAGGAGAAAGCTGAAACACTAGTTAGAGCCTTTGTGTCTTCGTATGACAGGACAGCACACTCTTGAATGTAGCAGGGCTACTACTTAGGACACTTAGGAAATTAACAAAGAACAGTTGGAGCTCCTGTGCTTTGCAACGCATGTGCATGAGCGTGTGATAGCCCAAGATCACGGGCTACAGATCACCACTGGCTGTGCTTGCAGGTGCCAAACACTTTATGTAAACAGCAAAGTTCCCTGAAATTGCAGGGGTGCTGCTTTATTCTTCTCTTTTCACAACTGGCACAGTTTGAGCTGTGCCTTTAACAGGCTTGCAGAGAGAAGGATAATGCCAGTGAAAACAGCTGGAGTGTTTTCCATAAGAGGAGTGCCTTTGTCACACAAACAAATCCCCTACTGCTCTCTTTGCTGACATCAGCCACCTCACCAACATAACAACAAAAACTGCATATTTGATGAAACAGTCAGGTCTCAGAAAAAGAGAAGTGCCCAAGTTTGCGCAGTAGGAGAGAGCTGAACTACCTCAAATACCCTCAACTCTTACAGCACAGAAAAGAAACATGCAAAAA
This sequence comes from Melozone crissalis, assembly GCF_028551555.1. Classification (NCBI taxonomy): domain Eukaryota; kingdom Metazoa; phylum Chordata; class Aves; order Passeriformes; family Passerellidae; genus Melozone; species Melozone crissalis. The sequence goes on along the minus strand of NW_026535783.1, from coordinate 29,274,993 downwards.
GTCAGTGCATGTGAAAGTGGCCTTGTATCTCCTTACTTGCTGATTATTTGTTCAAGTGCTTTTACTGAAAATTAGCTTTAAAAGACTTATTCTGTCACAGAATTCCGATGAAATATTTCTTGCCTCATTTGAGTTTTAATAAGGGGCACTTATCGCATCCTAGTCCTCCAATTCCTTGTCCGTACAGGCAGAACAGGAAACGGCCATGGATCCTACTGAATTGCATCCTCTAAATTTAAGAAAAGTTATTGAGACATTCTACTTGCATAGAGATAGTAAAAATACATTTTAAACTTGTGATAATTGCCCCTGAGTGAAGAACCATTATACAGAGTTAAGTAAAATCCAGCGGTTAACACATGTTGTTTTGCTAGCATGAGGTGGAACAACAAATAAAATTATTTAGAGAAATACTAAGTATAGGGTCTTGAGAGATTTTAGTGTGTCTGGAGCAGGGGAAGATGTAGGAGCTTGAGTGGACAGTTTAGTGTGTTAAGATGTCCTACCTGAGTAGCCCTTCTGCTTTAAAATTTTCCCACCCTGGCAATCAGAATATAGCAGTCTTTTATCAAACCAAGGACTATGTACTAGTTACAGGTGTATTAAAAAAAAAAAAGAAAAAAAAAAGAAAAAAAAAAAAAAGAAACATAGCTGTAGTGAATAGTATTGATTTTGTTATGCAGGGATGAAAATATATAGATGTGCAAACCATGAAAAATAGAAGATTTCTTCTGAAAATCTTCTTTGCTGCTATGATATAAACTCATTCCTTTAAGAAATGAGCATTAATTAGAGAGAGAAGAGAAGTTGGTATTTCCAGGTATGAGTTTATTTCTAACAAATTATAAAAGTTTTTGAAATGGCGTTTTCTTTTTTCATCATTTAATGTCTACAGAAAAACGCTATTTAGTACTTGAAACTTAAGATTTCTGTAACCATCTGTTGCTGACTCTGATAGTGTTTCCAAAATTGCATGTTTAACTAATCTCCTCTGTTACATGTAGTGATCAGCCCCCCATTACTGTTTGAGTTTTCAGAAGTGCCAAGTATCCATAGCACCAGGTGTGAATAGCAGGTGCTTAGTAGTTCTGTAGTATCATAACCAAAGCAAGGCTGCAGAGCGCTCATATATGTCTTTTGCTGTTCATTAATCCAAATAAGAATATGTAACTGCAACATGGAATTATTTGCCTGTGCTTGAAACAAAAGCTTGTGAGGCTATATAACCATTTTGCAACTGAAAGAACCTTTCAGCTAAGTATTTTACATTGTCTAATTGTGTATATGCTACATTTGTTACCATCTTTTGTGAGAGCAAATAAAACTGGTTATTAATCTTTCACATGAACCATGTAAAAACAAGATGTGATCATTGTGTTGTAGAAACTGCTTACAACTCTACTTTCAACTTAATCTTTAAAGTAAAGACTATTCTCAAGGACTGTCATATTTGAACTCCAGCCAGCGACCAAGTACCATGCAGCTGCTCACTGTGACTGCCAGCACAAGGGGTAAAATAGCTTGACTTGGGGAAATTCCAGCATTACATGTAACTGAAACATAAAAAATGTCGAGGCTGAAGTAGAAACCTAAATGCATAGATTGTCTCAGTTACCACAGCCCAGGGAAAACTAGTCTAACTCAAGATGGTATTGTAGTCTCTGATCTCAGGATTCACAGTGTCCTTGCTGGAGGAGGTTCACTGGTGTTTGAAGGACAATATCCTTGCAGAGTCCCTCCTGCTGTTGCGCAGTCATAGTCTTTCTGCCAGCACTAAAGGACCTTCTGAGGACAAAACAACAGTCCTTTTAATGTATAAACAATTTTTTTATTTTGTCTTGTTAGTGGAAAGTTTGTGCAGGATAGAGATTATGACTTGGGACCTATACACGCACTTAAAACCCAGGAATAATAGACTGCTTTTCATCAACCAGCTCAAACAGAAGACAGATGTCTCCCTGTATATGTACCTGAGGTGTTTCATGTTGAACTCAACAGAATTTCAAGAGTAGTGTAAGTCTCATCAGCATACACATGACTGCCTGCCTATCCTACCTTGTCTTTCACATTTCCTGCAGTCATTAGAGACAAATGGATATGATGTAGCTCCCATCTCTTCATTAACTTACCACATCATACATCGAGGACTTGCTGGTGGTCCTGATGGAGACATACTCCCCCACAGGTACAATTATTGGGGCGCGTGAACTCAACCATGGTGTATTCAACCAGAATCACCTCTATATTTCTATGATCCTGCAGGCTTTGCCTCGTGTGGCTAAAGAGGAATTGCACTACCTATCTTGTCTGGACAGACTACACCAAGCAGATGCACTGCGTCCTGCATATTGTTTGTATCTTGTTGCTACAACTCTCATCTGCTCTGGTCATACAATTAGTATAACCATAGACATTAAAAAATCCCATTTCTCTAAGACTGGTAGTGTTGGTCTGACAGTTTTGGCCAAAGGCCATGCTTCTTCAGCTAAGGGTTAGTGCTGTCTAATCAGTTGTTATACAAGTCCTAAGGTCACAGATTCCACCCCAATACTTCCTGCTGGGAGAAAGGTGGAAGTGGAGAACATTCAATCAATGCACTGACCTTGCACTTAGTCCAGCAGAAAAGGCTGATATTTTTTCAACACTGAGTAGTTCTCTGTCTGTATGGGGTTTTGTTAGCATTGCCTGCTAGTGCTCTTCTGTTTCTGTCCTTAGCTTTAGGTGGTAGCTCCCAATCTTGTTCTCTGTCAGGGTAACTTTCCCTAGACCTGAGGAGCAAGGACATGTTTGTTCAAGCGGGTTGAGAGCCTTACAAGTATTGCCAGGAAATCCTGGGAAATACAAGTTTGAGAGACTTCACTGCATCCCTGGGATAATGTCTGTAGTCCTGGAGAGTGTCTCTGCTTTCCATACTCTTTCTCATACTCATCTCATAATAAGATTTCTTATCCACAAATCTGTGGATAAGATTGTGCAAGCATCTTGCAGCTGTTTAACACTGTAGTGCTCTGAGAGTCTTCAGTCAATATCAGCCTTGTTCCACACACCTTTTTGAAGCCTCAGGGGCAGGGGCTGTTCAGCTTGGTCTTACCTCCGTGCTTGGTAATTATAACTTGTAAAAATTTGTGTAGTTGATAAACTGCAGGGTTCAGCAGGATACTGGGGTGTTCTAGACTGGATTTTTATTATTAGGAAACACAAGGTGAATGTGGTTTTACTAAAAGCAGTGGAAAATGCATGTCAATAACACTGACTCAGGTTACCCTTTTTCTACGTGGAGATTTCCAGGTACTCTTCTTTGGCTTTCTCTATCTGTGAAATTCTTTGCCATAAACCCAGTCCATCGTATATCTTTCAGTTCTATACCTTTCAGATACTGAAAACTGGATAATCAGGGCAGAGAGGAGCAAATTACTGTTAATGCCATTAGAAATGCAAGCATCTGCTCATTTAAAGCATTGTCCACTGTCATTGAAAGTAGCATCTGTTTTAGTGCATTTGTGGATCTCCCCTTGGGAACTTTGCTGCAGGTAGCTCTGCCTCAGATGTGCTCTTAAGTCCTGTTTTTGGCTGGAGCTGTCTCAGTGATGTGCCTGCATACTGCCCTGTGCCTTGCTGTCCTCACTGGCTGGACTTTCTAGGTGAATCCTAGAGTTTACCCTGTCACCATGCTGGTGTCCGACAATCAGCCCTGTCAGGGGACGTGCCCCTCTCACCATCCTTGCCTTGCCCGCCCTGTTCAGAGCTGGGGAGTGACACTGCCCCACCTGTGCTGGGAGCACCCTTGTTGCTGTCTCACTGCTCCTCAGTGAGCATCCTCAGTGCTTCTGCTCCCCAACAGACAGGACAACAGGCAATAAAAACCAGTTTCAGACGTGCCTTTTTTTCCAAAACATTTATTGACAAATGCCACATTAGGTATTCCCTTGAAAATTCAAATATCACTATTATATTGCACACTGTTTAAAGATCCCCCAATATTTTCATGTGTTTTTCAGGAAAAACACACTATTCCATACTATGATTTTTTAAAATTATTAGTTGAGTGGCAACTTCAAGACCAAGAGGTCTGGTTTCTGTGCTTAAGGAGAGGATCAGAAGCATACTTTTAGCAGGCCCCTGGAAAGAAAGAAAAGTAAACTTTAGTCTGTGTAAGTAAATTTGCAAAGGGCTTTAATAGCCATTAAATCTCCACTGAAACTGTAACTACAACCCTCCTGGGGTACTTCTGAATCACAGTACAAGACTAGGAGGCAGGGTGCAAAAGTTTGCATTTCTCTCTGTCTATTGGCACAGACACAGGCAGCCTTTCCTAGCTAGCCATGGGCTTTTGGCTTTCCTGAGGACCAATCCATGACCCTGCAAACCAGCTGCCTTCGCTCTGCTACAGGGAGCAGTACAGAGCGCTGTGGGGCAGGGATGCCCAGGCCATAGCCTTGGGTGATGCCAGTACCTGCTCTGTAGTGGAGGATTGGCTGACACAACAATGCAGTGCTGTTCAGGAGGTTTTAGCTGCCATTCCTTGTGCCACAGTGCAGAGCACATGTGCTATGTGGCTTGGTAAGGGGTCAACTTCCTGACCAAGTAGGTGAGGTTGTGAAGAGTGTGAGTGCTCAACTGCCAGCAAAGAAGAATTTCTGCCTTCTGCAGAACCCTAAAAATGTGTCCGCCTATTTCATGGGCAGCATTTGAACTAGAAGATCAATTCCTGTACCTCCAGAAAAATGTTGCCAAAATGGGCTTTAAACATGGTCTGTTTACGTGTATGTGGAGCAGCTGCTGACTCCCACTGCCAGCTGACGCAGTCAGAAATGCTGCTCAGAGCCCCTCATCCCTGCTACTCAGACCACACAGGGCACAGGTCATGATGGAACTGAGGGTGAGAATGGTCCTTCCTGGAGGCACCTTTTCATCTTTTCCTGGAAGACACTGCATGGACCCATGGTAAGACGCTATTATGCAAGTGGCCAGGACAAGGATTTCCAGGTGCAGAAACCCCAGCTTGTTGCATCCATCCCTGTACTGTCTACTACAGTAACAAGGCTGACCTTCATCTGGTAGTGTACCAGGTTCAACACACAGGATTCTGGTAAGTTGCAATCTTAAGGCTGCAGAACTAGCCTGTAGCAGGCTCTTGTTCTTTTATGGATTTCCCTTTGTAGCTCTTTTCCTACTAGATCTAACATGAGGAAAGGGTTACTAAAAAAGAACAGCTGTGTTTGCTGTAGTTCTGTCACATTAACAGCAAATGCAATCACCTACTGTGCAACTCAGTGAGTTTGCTAATTAGGCTGAAGTACCTGACTGGAGCACAGGCTGGAACTGGCCAGACATGCAGATTTCCTCCTGCTTTTGGCGCACAATGCGCTGGATGGCTGGGGGGAGGCCACGGGGGTTGCGCGAGAAGATCAGGGAGTAGCCATCGTCACAGGAGCCGTCCTCCTTCAGGCTGCGGCAGGCATAGGTGATGGCATAGTTATCATAGTCAGTGTCAATCACCCAGTAGTTGTCCCCTGAAACAACAACACACAGCTTTGTCACAGTGGGCACAACAGAGCAGAGGTGGATCCTTCAGCAGGGAGGTGGCAAACTCTGTTAGGGATAGCTTTCCAAAGGATCTCTAATCACGTCACACATCCAGCTTATCTCCACACCATGAGGGAAAGAACTGGGACAAGCACAGGGCATCTTGAGACCATGATTTTCCCCACGATGCTCAGTGCATTTTCACCTTTTGTTTCTTAGGCTAGAGGTATTAGGAGGACTAGGATTTTCTAGGTTTCCAATGAAAAAATACCTCTTTATGTTGCTTGATCAAGCATGGTGGAAGGAAGGACATACATTTCATATACAGGAGGCCTAAGTAAAACATTCCTCCTGTTTCCTAGCCTTTCTCTACTTAGTTCTTTTTGGTGTGGCTTATCTGCCAATACTAAGGGAATGTACTTCTTTCTTACACCTTAGAAGTCCTCCCCAACTTCCACAGCTGAGGAACTGCAGCTGTGGGAGGCTTGGGCATGAAGGTTGGGCTTTAAAGGGCACGTAAGGTTCAGCATGAGCGGTTTCTAAAGGTACACTTGAGTTAACAGCTCCATTTCTTTGAGTCCAGCTGTGTCTCTCTGAAATGAGTCCTGTTGCTGGGGTGCAGCTGTGGATCTACGTGTCTCCTCTGTTTAGCTGTGGGGAGTACAGGGGCAACTGACCTCAGCACTTCCATAGTGCCCACAGTGGGCCCCAGGAAGAATGGCTCCACAATTGGCCGTACAGAACCCATTGTGTGTGGCCCAAAGCCTGTAAGCCTCCTTGTTAACATATACAGTGTATGAGAAGGATGTGTGGGGAGCCTCTGGATGCTGCCCGTTCTGTGGAGATAAAATGCACTGCTTGGATAAAGCATGCTCCCCCTAAAAGGATGTTTCAGAGGAGCTTAGAGCAATCCCAGCTGAACTGTTTTTCCTGCTTATATGTGGAAATGCACATCTGGACAGCTGTAATTGACAAAATCCTCAGCAATTGAAAAGTGTCAGGCGGCTGGAGAATGTAACTCACCACCGCTGGAGAGGTAGCTGGCCAGTCCCTGGTAGGTCATATACATTTTTGCTGGAGTGGTTGGGTCAGGTACCGTGTACTGAGCAGCCATGTCAGCACAGATCACCCAGAAACTGCAACGAGATCCATAACATTCAAGGTAAAACCTGGCAGCATGAGAACTTCAAATGGGTGTCCTCTCAGGGCTTGGGTACAAGTCCCTCAGGCATGGGGCATGGCCTTTCTAAATGCAAAGTCACTAATTAATGTCATTAAGTGATGCAAATCTGTGACACCCCCCAAACACACATCAATCACAGCCAGTGATTGCTGCTGCCCTCTGGTCCCCTGCTGTAAGGCTATGCTGTGGCTGGGGCAGTACCCTCCTACCCTCCTTCAGTTCAGTAAGATTTTTGCCACCCATTTCTGTACAAGCAGACAGACACCAAGCACAATAATGACCGTTGTTTCTTGGCTTCCTGCTAGCAGTCTGCAGTGTGAGCTCACCTGCATTTGGGATCTTTTGGGCTCAGTAGATGTGCCCCATGAAGAGGCACGGACTTGGCTCTTCCCTGTCTATCCCTTCCTGGCAGTATGGGCACAGGAATGTCTGTTACAAGCACAGTAATAGTTACAGCTCCTCTGCCAAGCTGGTGAAAAGCTGTCACAGAGCCTTTGAGAACCCTGTGGGTGACCATTGTTACAATGCCCTTCTCTGTTTGGTATCTCTTTGCTTTGAATGCCATCCGCATTTCAACACTCTTTGTCAAGCATTACCTGGATTAGTGAAACAGTGGAAGGGTCTTCATTCCCTTCCTTGCTCAGGCTGGGCTTCCCCTTATCCTACCTTTACAGAAATAAAATTTGCAGCAGCCTTGAGACCCCATTTGTTTTTTGAAGAGTCCTTTCATGCATCTTCCCCCTTGCACAGTATGGCATGCCTGCAAAACCTCATTTGCCCATTCCCAAAATATCTTGGAGCACTGCACTGTTAAGATGTACAAGGTTCATAGCCACCTGCTAGTGCTAGCATATTGGAAGCCACAGATTTTCTCTTTTGCACTCAGAAAGCTATTTAATCTCTTTACATGTCGTAATTCCTTGTAGTAATCATGACCAACAGGCAAAACTCTAAGCTTCCTGCCATCTGTCCATTCGGGCATTGCAATTACATCTAAGAGTTAACCACAAGTTTTTCTCAGAAATCTTGCATCTTGACAGCCTTCATTAGCTCCTTTGCTTGATTGCAATTAATTTATCTAACCATTCCATCAATCAAGATTTGACTTAATTACTAACTTTATGCAGTAGTTTTGTGGCAGACCCAAACCTGAGCCAGGCTGTGAACAATCTCAAAAGTGTCTAACCTCTATCTTCTAATCTGATACTTTAGCTAAACTTCCCATTTTGATGATGAAAACTCAGCCATGTTGTGTGCTCAGGGTTGATCATCATCCATGTCCCCCTCATCCAGTGCCTCATGCCAGCAGCTAGAGTTAAAAGTCAAGAGAGCTCACCCAAAAAGCTTCACTCGGCCTTTGGAGGACGCTGTCATTGTGCCGTCTTCCTCCACAGTGTATTCAGCAGAGATGTTGTCCTGAAGGAAAAGGCCTTCTGGATCCTTCTTGGCCAGGGCATACCATTTCCCTGCATACTGTCATGAAAGTGCATTAATATCTGCAATAGCCACCATGGCAAGATAAGCACAAAAACAATTTTGTGAATCAAAGTGCCTTTCTAACTCCCCACTGCATGATAAAAGCCAGTCTGAGTCGGGAGGGAATGTAGCACACAGATGCTGCCGTGCTGCCTGATGAACCCTTGCCTCTGTGCCAGAAGAAGTGGGTCTGGCAGCTCTGCACTGCTGTGTGTGTAGTCCTTGTGAAGTGAGACATTCCTGTCACAGTGACCCCACACCAAAAGCATCTCCCATCCAAACACATCTTCTGAGAGTCAGACTGGTTCTTCCCTGTTCAAGCCCCTTCTCTTCCATGGAATACCATACCAAGTTCAACAATATCAAATTGCTGGTACAAGGACTGTAGCAAGCTGGCAAGAGACAATCTTTGTGGCTGCCACGGGCCACAGTTGATCTCTGATGGGGAAAAGGGCCTACCCAGCAAAGCAGAAAATGATGACTATATGCTCAGAACATGGAGAGGGTGTTTTGGGGAGAGTAATGGCAGAGACAAATGGACTGAGATTAAGAGAAAGAATATGTTCATGCAAAAAATGGGTCCTGAAAATGTATAAGAAGTATCTAGTTAAAAGAAAACAAGATCTTAACAGGTGACTGACAGAGAGGGAGACCCTTAAAAGTTAACATTATCAGTAGAAATCCTGAGAAGAGCAGGAGCTGGCTAGGTGTTAAAATTGATTCTGCAGTGAAGCTAATGACATCTGTTAGGCAAGTTATGTGCTTAAGCCTGCAAGGCCGTGATTCCCAATACAGGAGCCCGAGCAAAAACTTTGACTTTTTAAACTGGGATATTCCCAAAGCTCTCCCTGGACATGATTTGTTACCAAAGCAAAGCCAATCTTGTATAGACAAAGGGCTTGCCACATCCCAGATGCCCCTACAGCTGTGGTGTTTGCTGACCATTAATTAGCATAGGTACTGACACATGTCTGGACTTTTCCAACAGCAGATTAGCCCTCATTTTCTCCTCAGAAGCACAAATGATGTGTTTAAAGATTTCCATTTGCTGTGACTCCCAAGAATGACTAGTGATGGGTGCAAGTACCCTAGGGCTTGTGCTCGATCTTCCTCTCTGATGTAGATCTAAATTGTTCCTTTCATGGAACTGCCTGAAGCTCAAAATTGTGCCAAGCTAACAGAATATGAGCTCTAGTAACATCCCTGGCTTTCAAGGCCAGTTTTACTGTAGTGTTCAGAAGGTTAAACAGTACCGAGATAACTACAGGAACAGCATCGGCAACACGGAATATGAAAGAAGTTAGCTTTTTGGTGAAGAACCCCTTTAGATGAACAAAGATCATAATCTGGAAAAGCAGTGTATATGTAAAGCTTCTTCACATGTACTATGAAGTAACCATAATTACCCTTTTTGGATCAAAATTGTCTTTCACAGAGAAAGAATCCACTGCACAGGTCTGAGCTAGGCTATATTCAACAGTGTAGAAGACCGAGACCAGGAAAACATACTGTGCGTATTTCATTCTGCAAGACAAAAGCAAACATGGGGGTTTATTTCATGCAGTAGATGGAGGTAGATACAGAAATGCTACAGATGCATTCCGCCATTTAAGACTAGTTTTTTTCCATACTACTATCCATTGATACTGACAACCAGCTCTTCCATTGATACCGAGTAATTGTGGTGCCTAAATTCAGCCAAAAGCGAACATTGATGGCAATTACTTTGGGGAAGTATTTTGCTTGCCAGAAGTAGTAATGCAATTCATTGTATTTTTGCATTATAAATCAAGCCAGACTATGGATAAGGTCAGTAAGATTTGGTAAAAAATTGAAATGTTTTGAATTTTGTTTTTGCAGCAAGAAAAATGTTCTGATGAGCTCTGGTAAAGCACTGTACATTGTAAAGATGTTGTTTCTAATTATTTCACAGTGAGTGTCCACTTTGCTTTCAAGCCAGCAAAGCCATGTTCTTTATCTCCAGTTCTGCTCACCAAAACAGGCCTCTCCTGGGTGCCTACTCTAATGGCATAACACACCTTGGTACTGGCTGCCCTCTGACCATTCCTTCAATAAACATGACAAATAATATTAATTTTCTAGAGGCTTGATCTGTCATTGCACCACAACCACTAGGTGATCATGGCTGTTTTTCTCCTGGGGTATCCCACCTCATCCATATGCCAGCATATTTGTTTCTCAGACTTCAGGAAGAGAGAACCTTCATTACACATTCTTGCAGAGTATTTGACACTGAATACCTGTCCTAATGCCAAGATAAAACAGTTATCTAACACTTGTCAGCACCATTCAAGCTGAGCTCCCGACCCAGAGCCCAAACACCCATGCAGCAACACTAGGCTGTTCCTAGCTGCTGCCATGCAAGCTGCATTTCCCTGCTGCAAGATATGCCAGTCTCATCCACCTCTGCTGAAGAGAGACCTACCTGCTGAGTGGAGATGTTGGAGATCCTTGAGACTACTCTCCTTCAGTCTTTGGACTGCAGGTAGCAGGAGGGTTTTGTGTCAATTGCCCTCCAGCTCCCTTTAAATAAGGAATCTACAAAGTCACTAATTGGTTATTTTTGCTCGTGTGCCTGAATAAAACACTTAATCTTGGATAATCCATTATGTAAAAACCAACTGTAATCCTCACACTGGTGGGTCTGACTGCTATACTAATACAAACACAGCTTTTACATAATGGGAAAAGCTGCCCAGAAAGCTAATAAATCTGATGATTTGATTGTGCCACGGCTTTGTCTCATTGAAGTCTTTCTGCCTCTAACACATTAGGAGAATAAGAACAGAGCATTAATTAGAGAAACACTTGGCCTACACACATGCATCTGCATAGGCACGTGTTTTAACAGCTTGCATGGAGCAGGTACATAATTAGCTTTTCTCATACCTGCATCATCAAATTAAGGTGATCCTTTCAAGAGTAGGAAGACATTATGCATTACCTATATGGGGGAGGGGACAAAAAAGTGCAAAAATACAGTTTAGCCTTCATGTTCATATAGAATCTTGAGACTCCTCAGTTCTCCTGTGCAGTGAAACATTTTTAGGTAAATTCTTCCTAGCTAATTTTGTCAACATTTCCAGTTACAGAAATACTACAGCTCTCTCCTTCCCAAAATGTTCCTTCTAGTAGCCTCTCATGGGAATACAATACATCAGAAAAAGACAAGGCGGCAGAGATCACTAGAAGAGTACTTTTGACAGCAAACCATGCCTACCATTCTCAAGTGCCCACATAACTTCTTTAACTGCAAAGGTTGCTCCTGAACTCTTTCTCCCAGGCTCACCTAGGAGGTCTAAGACTTCAGACATTCAAGTAGGAGTTGATGGTACTAGCAGCTATTCCTCACACTGGGTGCTAAATTCTGGGGAGCCTTGGGTATAACCACTAGGGACAACTCTATAATTCCTATGGAGTCAGCCCAGGAAGTCCTGAAGCTTTTGATTCTGATCCAACAGCCTGGACTTCTAGAGTGAGACCAAAGCCTGCTGGATGTTCTGGGCTTGCTCCAGTGACCACTTACTGCCTCTTGCCCAGGACTTCTTGAGCAGAAGTGCACAACTTTGCCCTGTAGCTTATGTGAATTCTGTTGCTTTCCAGGCAGCTTGTCTAGGGCTGCCCATTGCTGGAAAAAGCTGTCCTTGCTTGCTGCCAGGGGCAACTTTGATTTGGCCTCTGTGCAGCTTCCATGTGCACTTCAGAGGGAGGCAGTGGTACTTTGCGTGTAGAGCAGTGACTGAAGCTATCCTGTTCACTGTCCTCAGAGGCAGCCTGGGCAAGCCCACACAGGAATGAGCTCGTGGCAACTGGGACTGCTTGGCCGCTTAAAGAGTCGCATAAAAAGTAACTTCTTAAACTGCACCTCAGGGCTAGATGCCCGTTAGGTTTTAAAGGGACTGACACTGAATATAAAATACACTCTTTCACCCTGACACGGGGATTTGACAGAGAGCAAACTGCAGTGTTTTCTGTAAATTAGGAGGCTTCCAAACACTTATCAGTTCATCTGTTTCCAACAAAAGAGATTAGTTTATGTCCATGTGAGACATAGGTGACACTTGAAGCCATGCTTAGATGAACCACTTAATCCCCTGGGGATTAGACACATGCTAATAATAGCTAATCACAGCACAAGATTTTGGTTGGTGAGCATAACATCTGTCACTACATTACTTGCTGTTTAGAGCAAGAAGAAAACAAAATGAAATTTACCTTCATTTCTGCAGTATTATGGCCATTTGTACTGGGCATAGGGGGAAAAAAAAGGAAGAATCAAAGCATTGAAACATATTCCTGGGTTTGTTGAATTTGATGTAACACGAAACAGATTTTATAAAACAAAGATGTGTTTGGCTGTCAAAGAAGATACCCAAGAGCCTGTTACAGACTTGCTCACCAAAACTGGCTGGTTTTTAGTAGAAGAGATGGCCTGACTGTTCAGTGTACTGAACTCAGCACAAGGATAGCTTTTAATGGTAGTTTTAATGACACGTAGCAAAACAGGTATGCAAATGAGATGATTAATCTTATCTTCTTCCCTATCCTGTGAAATACATCACCAGCAGTTTCAGATTTCCTGCACCTAGCAGATCCTCCTTTTGCCTTATTATTGGAATAAGCATTGGGTAAACTGCTCTGGGAATTGCTGCAATTGCACTGCAATCTCAGATTTAGTAATTTGTGCTGCTAGCTCAGCAGCCGATGCCACAGGATGAGAGCTCTGAACATGCTCCTGCATCAGGCGCTAAGTTCCCTGCTGTCCAGCAGCTGATCAAATTGTGGGGTTTTTGCCAAGGCACTGGAGAACAGCCGGTGCATTCTGAGTTGCCCCTGACAGCTTTTGCAGTGGTTATTGCCCCATGACCTGTGGGAACTTCATCCTCCCGTTTTCCATCTAATTTGTGCTGCTGATGACAGGCTTTTTTTCAGGGGTGTCACATGGCAGTGCCTGCATTACTGAGAACACACATCCCAGTCCCAGGTTTTCCAGGGGCTGGGAGGGCAGTGGTAGTCTGCTCCACTCCTTCGTTGGGACAGGACACAGGAGAAATAAGGCTTCCCCGCAGTGGGACACCACGTCAAGGCTGCGGACACAGAGGTTTTCAGTTTCTGTGACTTCTGCTCAGAAATGTGGACCTTTTCCAAGGAAGTGAGTGGTGCAATAAAGGTGAAGAGGAAATTGTTTGAAGTTTGTTCTTCTATGGTTCAAGGGTAAGATTTGTGGGTGTGTTATATAATTAGGTTAAAAAGGCATCATAAATCACTGCATTAGGACTTTCAAGTCAATATTCAAATACCTCACAGTTTTAATGACAGGAACTGAGATACACGTTTCCCTTCTGAAAAATGATAGTGTAATTCTTGCTGAATGTGTTGACTGACAATTGGCAGAGCAGGGCCTCACATGCGCCTGTGCACACAACACATCTCAGAAAAAGGCACACACTTTTCACTCTATTTTTAAGTGAAACAGGGGGGCTGCTCAAAACAAGAGAAGTCAAGAAGCCTCAGCTTCTCTGCCATGATGGGCAGTCAGCCTGGAGGGAATGGTTTTCTCAGAGCCTTGACAAGAGCCTGTAAGAAAAATTAAGTTCCAGCCTCTCTTCCAAACCCTTCCATATCTTGCTGCCTTGGTAGAACAGGGTAAATGCAGACCTGGCTAAAATCTCTCCTTCAGTGGGATTTTACCACAGTGATCTGCTGGCCTAAGAAGCAATTTAAGGTTTTGTGCCATCTGCTGGTTTCTGCACAACTGTGCAGATGGTGGTTGCAGCTTGATCAGTGAGCTGCTGGATTTCCTCCCAAGCCGTGGCAGTTCCCCAAATGGCCTGCTGCTAATCTCTACCAAAAGACAGCTCAGGCCTAAGGCAACTTCATGAAAAAGAGTCTATTTGGGGCCCTCAGATAAAAATATTAACTTTTTGTTTGCAATTTTCTAGTACTTACTATGAGGCATACTGTTGACATATCTCTATACCTATCTAATACTTACTACTGCTGAACTGATCCATTTCCAGACATTGGCAGGTTTATTCTCTTAAATTACAGCATTTGTTTAAAGATACAATGTTTGCCTTTTTCATGCCCGGCTGCCAGGCCCTGGAGGGCAAAGACCAGCTTTTTCAGCCCAAGAGGACTGGAGAGCTTGCCATCTCATCGTGGACAAGGAGGCCGGTGTGGTCATCACAGGGAGGCATCTGCAAAGAGGAAAGGAGCTCAATTCTCTGGAGATAAGGTCTTTACACTTGAAAAGACCTCTGATATACCTCTATGGCCTGATCCTATTCTTCTCTTGGGGGAAGGCAAGGGGAAGGCGAGAGGAAGGAGATTGTTTCTTTCAGGCAGGACTAGCCTCTCCCACATTTCAAAATGAGCTAACAGACCCGAGTTAATTTAATTCCTGGTGTTATTCCCAGGATGCCTTCCAAAAAGAAGGAGGAACAGATGTCATGTGAATATCCCTGAAGGTACAAACCATGCGTGTAGTATTTTCTTTCCTTTTCTGTTCCTGCAACAGAAACAGTTTAACACAAAAAATGCAGGAATAAATCTGTAGGCTCTAACTGGTTGCAAAGCATGATGTAACAAGAGACCACATGTCCACATGTTTCAGACAGTAAATTCTGCCTTCAGATTATTGCATCAGATTACTCCAATGGGATATATACAGCTCTTTTGTAGCGCACATCTCAAGGTGCGTTACAAAAGTGATACTCCTGGCACAGAGCTTGAGTAGTTATGGGTAAGCCAGGATGTCCATGCCAGCCCTGATGATGGATTTAAAAGCTAAAACCAGAAGCACAAATTACAAAAGCCAAGGAAATCTGTATGGGCACGCAGTCAAAAGCCATTGGCCGGGCACCTGGCCTTAGTGGGAGTTAGAGGACACAGTTTCCTTGTGCCACAGAAGGTGCAAGGAGGGAAGGTTTAGGTCAGAGCACCTTTCTGCACTCCAAAGGGAGGGCAGCTGTGAACACAAGGCTGATTAGTGAGGCACAGAGCAAAGAGAATAAGCAAAGGCTTTCACATACAACTGCACTTCAGATTTCTACATCTGCTTCTTCTGCAGGAGAAACAGATGGAAATATGGAGCAAGGGGAAAGAGAGGAGTTCTCTAAACTGTCAAAAATGATAGAATGACTTTTTACATGGAGGATTTGTTTGCTTTATGTTTTCAGCAGCTGATCTTTAAAGCTGAAAGACCTCAGAGAGCCTAAGCCTTCCATGGACATGTTTTCACCATGGCACACTTCTCATCACTTACACACAAAAAATATTTATTTTACAGACAAGCCCAGAAGTTCCAGTCAAATCTCAGAGTCCCACGGTGTTACCACCTCTGTAAATTTACAACTGGAGTATCAGCCTGAAGACCAAGCTTACATCTGCTTTAGACAGGGTGGTGGTGTTCACAGGGCTCCCAGGAAGAGGGAAGAGATGAGAATGTTGACTTCGTGTTTCAGAAGTCTTAATTTATTATTTTATGATATATTTTATATTAAAACTATACTAAAAGAATAGAAGGAAGGATTTCATCAGAAGGCTAGCTAAGAATAGAAAAGGAATGATAACAAAGGCTTGTGAATGACTGAGACAGTCTGGACAGCTGGACTGTGATTGGCCATTAATTAGAAACAACTACATCAGACCAATCGCAGATCCACCTGTTGCATTCCACAGCAGCAGATAATCATTGTTTACATTTTGCTTCTGAGGCCTCTCAGCTTCTCAGGAGAAAAAATCCTAAGGAAAGGATTTTTCATAAAACATGTCTGCGACAAGACAGAGCAACAAACTGGAAACACTGAAAATTTCAGGGCTGCCTCAAAGAGAGAGGCCCATTGAAAATACCACCACAGCAGCCACCTCTGCCATAGTGACTGGACACTAAGCATCCCTCTGCCCACAAGAAGAGAAGGAAGAGGGGGCAGACCACAGTGTGGCCCAACATCGCCAAAATCTCTGCAGGACTCCCTGCAATCCTGCGCCTGGCAGCCTAGCATGGGGAGCCATGGCTGCTCCTGTGAGGGCCAGCGAAGCTCCTGTAGGACCATTCCTGCTGCTGGTCACTGGAATGTGAGCACTTGCTTCCTCTCTGCTGCAGCCTTGTGTCTGCCAGTGCTGAAAACCTCTTTATACTGTTCTGACAGGTGCACAGATATTACACAGACTCTTCCAGCTTCTTCTTGTGATTTTTTTGTCTGAATTCTTCTTACCCATGGTGGCTATGCTTGTTCCCACCCTTCTGGTTTCACAGCTTTTTATAGACTCAGTAGCCTTTTTTAATTCCTCATTACTTGCTCTTCCATTACTCTTGAAGTTAGAGTAATTTTCTGCACTTCCTTCCTTTTCTCCTGACCATCCTGCTGTCTGTCTTTTTCCCCCAGTTGTGGCCTTGTTTCCCACAAATAATTTCTCTCATCTGTCATGCTGTCTTCTTGTTCTGCAAACTTCTGCAAATCTTTCCTTAGAGTGTCTTCTCCTTTTTTCATTGCTTCCTCATGAGACTGCATAAGCAAACTTACTTCTGGGTACATCTGAGCACATATTTTGTGTCATTTGTGTTCCTCATAAGAGTCTTCATATGTCCTACACCACTGTGCTTTCCTTAATTCCATGCCCAGATCATTTTGGGAAGAAACTTAAGAAGGAAGTATTTTGTGCACATGGCTTAGTTTGACAAGGGTTTGAAGATGATTTTAGTCCTTCATCTTCATAGTACATTTGATGAATGAAGTAATCTTCTTATTCAAGGTCCAGCGATTTGTGCTAAGAGCTTTGGATACAATCTGTCAATAGAAACACAATAAACTCGTGTACACTTAGGGCAGAAATTGCCACTGCTACGGTATTGTTATATTTTTTAACAGAGCCACCTCTCCATCAAATTAAGAATAAGATAATCTGTGCATATTTATGGCATGTAGAAGGAGGAGGAAGGCATGAAGGCACATGCAGGCTGTGGTGACTTACAGACTCAGTAACATTTCCAGTCTTCTGGCAGAGATACATTTCCTCATAAATATCTCTCACAATAGTAACAATCAGACTTGACAAACACCAAACTGACCTGTGTGCTCTCCCGTCCCTTCTACAAGAACCTCCAGATGGAAATCCCTAATTCCTGCAATCCACCAATGTAATACGAAAAGTGGTATGCCATTTTTAAGAGAATTCTCCAAAGGAATTAATAAATTGAGGGCTGATGTTCTTTTGTCATGACAAGGTGGAGTCAACATTATTGCAAACATTTCATGCTCTGGCTACAACTCAACTGCCCACTGTCCTGTAAGCAAGGAAATACAGCTCTAGCATAACCAGCTACTGCTGAACTGCATTTTCTGCAGAGCTAGGGTCTGCTGCTGTGCTCCTGTGTGTGAGTCAGGTTGCTGTGTTTCTGTGTGATAGTCAGATTGCACTACAACAAGTACATCTCAAGCTGTGCTCATGCATGTGCCCCAGCTGACACTTGTTTGTTCCCATGGCTGCCAACTTGCACCTCTGGCGGGCTCCAAGCGGCTCCGGGGGCAGCACTTGGTGCCTGCCCAGGCTGGAGGAGGTTCCTGTGATGAAGAGTGGCCCCAGTCTCTGCACCCCCAGCCTGGTGCCATGCCCAGCCTGGTGCCACCCCCACGGCCCAGGTGCACTCTGTCCCGGTCTGGCCCCAGCCAGCTTGGCCATGTGTGTGGGCAGGGAAGCTGAGGCAGTAACCCACCCACTCACTGATGGCTGCACTGCTGGGGCCACAGACCAGGACTGGGGCCCAGCAGAGTCCAGGGTGAGATCCCAGATGGCAAGGCTGGGCTGTTGTGGCATCTAAAGGTCCCTGGAGAGCCACAGGGGAGAAGGACAGGGGGAGGATGATGAGCAAGAGCCACTAGGTTTTGCATGCCAGTCTTCCATGTGACGAGTGACAATCCATGTGCAGCTGAAGGAGGGGGTCAGACTATGGGGGACAGAAGAAGACCCTGGCCCAGGAGGGGCAAGGGAAATGGCTCTGATCCTCACTGGGCTCCCATGGCTGCAGGCAGGAAAGCTTATTCTTGTACAGAAACAGGTGGCTTGAGAATATTATGTGGTAAATCAGATAAGCTGCAATCTCGTTATGCCAACAGATGAGTGAGTCAGAAAGGTTTGAGTATAGCTGTCAATAGAGCATCCTGTAAGGATAATGTTTAATCCAATTAGATTAGACACTTGCAGCTCCCATCCCCACAGCTCCTTGTTTAGGGGGAAAAACACTGTTCCCATGTAGAAGGAACAAAAAGCATCTCAGCAGCCTGAGCACCCTCAGCATGTCCCATGCCTCTTTTTGCTTTCCAGGCAGTGTTTGCCCCCACTGCTTTGGACACAGTCCCATAAATGGCCCTAACCTTGCTGCTTTTCCTGGGCAGTATGTTTTGCAGCACATCAGCCAGATGATTTTACTCCACAAATTTTGAGTAGTTTTCATGCTAGGGAGAGACTGTCATATGAGTTGTTGGGAGGGGAGGAATTTTAGTCCCAGAAACTCCACCTTGTTTTCTGAGCTATCAGGCAAGCCTTTGGAACAGCTTAAATACTTGATATTTCTAATTGGAACACCATTTCAATGACATCTACCAACATGTGACATAGCAGGGGTTTTATGCCAATTTTGCAATTTGTGTTTAAAGCTATTGGAAAAAAGTCTGTGCAACCACACGTGTTCAGATGTTGTTATGCTGTGTGACAGTCTAGTGCAGGTTTCCTAAAATAGCAGCCTCATCCTCCTCCAAAATCCTCCATTGTCTGCCTAAGGCTATTCAAAGAACATTATCCTATTGCAAGCTTAGACTGTATCTACTTCAGTTATCATTGTTGTGCCAGCGATGGCTGTCATGGTGTTCCTTGAATATCCCTAAAAGCCTAGGGAACACTTATACCTGTTTGAGTCATGCTTTTAATTCTGAGTACATGAGCCCACCACAGGGTTGCCCCGGCCCTGCTGGCTCCATTTGCAAAATTCATTTAGATTTCCACCTGCCATTCCTCCATGGTTTCAATTGCACAGCAATTACATGGCCCTGGCTTGCCTCAAGAAGTCCTGCCTCAGTTTCTCCAACTCTGCAGCTATGAATATCAGTATGTTAGGATCTTCATTCTTCCTCCTTGTTAAGAAGAATTTTCTTGCTAAATTTCAAACCCTGGGTGCAGAAGCAGGAAATGATCTTGGATCTTTCATATTTGGAGCCCAGAGTATCACTGTTGGACACTGTTTTTCTTATGAATGTTTTGAAACAAAAGCACTTATCTTGAACTGAACATAAACTTTCATATCAAATGAAGTATGAATATCTGGAAGGTTTGGATCCAAAAGAGTGCAAATTTTGATTCAATATGAATAGTTCATGCTTTTGCAATTTTTCAGCTCCCAAATCACAGCCAAAAAGCACATACAACAATTTTCATAACCCTTAGTGCATCCACAACCCCCTTTTTTTTTGTCAGGAAAGCACCACATATTACCAAGCACAAAGGACCCTCTGTTCAGACACAGGGCATCCTGAGTACATCCTCTTACTGCATAGCTCTGTCCTGTGATATCCACTTCATATCATCCTTGGACATTTGATCATTCCTATGGTTCCTGGACTTCTAATAATTTCTGAGAAAGGAGACTATGAGCTCCCAGGAGACTTTCTCTCCTTTGACAAATTTGACCTGGCACAAGGAGGATCCAACAGATCATAAAAACTGTCAGGCAACAGTATGCTGGACTTTAGGAAGAGCTAAACTTCACTTCAGACTTCCGTCAAAGACCTGGTGAGAGGAAACTTCATTTCTTTGGGATCCAAAATATGTTAGTTCCCTTGAAAGATATTAAATTGGTTTTACTTCAACCTTTTTCCTCCTTGACACCGTGGGATGAAACAAGTCTTGTATTTTACCAAGTATTGGAAGGGCCCAGATTGCTACTGGAGGAGAGACATTGAAAGGCAGAAGGCAGCCTCCAGCTTTCCTTTGTTAGTCATAAATAAAATTACTCCCAAATGGGAGGTTTGCACCACTGCAAATGAGTTTTTACTGGTGTACAAGCAATGGTTTCCTTACATATAACCGGCCTGACAGGCCATGGGCAGGAAGGCTGGACCCACAGAAAAATATGTTTCCCTCCAGCTCTAAGAAGTTGTTTGTCTACATCAGTTCCAGCTGGCTGGCCTGCATCTCTTCTGACTAGAAATGCTTCCTGAGAAAAAGGATGATACTCCTATTTCTAAGGGTATCTTGCACAAGGTGAGAACAATCTCTTCCAACTGTTCTCTGCAGGTCTAAAATCTACTGTCCTATAAGATTGTGGAGAACCGACTGTTCCTTTTTTCTTAGCCGTAGCCTTTTATACAGTTGGGGACTGTTTTGTTAGAAAAGAGATTACTCAAAAATAGACATGAGAAACCTGTCTTTCCTCAAAGGTCACATTTTCCCAGTGTATTTCAGGTGAGACATCTGTTAGAACACCATGGCATAATCTGTTATGCAAGAGAGGGCTCATCCTAATGGATGTACACCTCCTTCTGCCTGGAAGTCTCGACACATTGTGCAGCCTTTGTTAAGCTGAGGTAGTGGCTCATCCCCAGGAACTCACCAGGTGTCTGCCCTCCATGAACATAGGACTTTCCATGCCACCTTGCTGAATTCTAGTCCTCTCATCCTGAATACAAATGTCTTTAGTTTTGAGATGGTGCTCGAACACATTTACAGACACCTGACCATGGCTTACTCACTGGCTTAATATTTTTACACCTATCAGTGGAAATACTGATGTGTTCTACATCTGTTAAAGCCTCCACAGAGAATCCTCCCCAAGAAATTATACATTTCATTAGTGAGCTTCTAAAACAAACTATTTGTCTTTCAGATTCATTTGCCACCTCTTTCTCACTGTCTTGTCTAAGCCCCCACTGTAAGACACAAAATATCTATTATGTTATTTCCACATCAGTCAAGAGTTGTGACAGCCATTACTTTCCTTCTGTCCAGACACTCCTGACTCTGCCACAGAGGAAACTATGCTGTATGACACAGTTTGCTCTTGACAAAGTCACAGTGGCTGTTATTTGTCTCCTCTAGTTATGTAGATAAACAGGTTTGCTTTTGTATTTTCTTAGAAACCAAACTTTCAAAATTATCTATTGTAGAATTCTCCAGTTCTTTATTTTTTCCTATTTTGCTGAAAGCATCATTGCATCTACTTTTCCCCAGACTTCCAAAACCTCAGAAGATCCTCCATTAGTTGTCAGAAAAAGTCATCAAGAGTTTAGAGGTTACTTAACACAATCCTCTAAAATCTCAATTTCTTCAGTACTTTTCTTGATAGTCTTGCTCTTCCTTATATGATAAAACACAAAATATCCATTGCTTTTTGTGTTCCTAAATTTAACCTCCTGTCTGATCTTGAGTTTTCTGACTTTTTATTTTTACTTGTTCATGGTATTTTTATACACATCTTCAATAATTTCCCCACACTTACACATTTTCTGCCTGTTTTTCTCTCGTTTAAGGTTAACAGGAAGACATAATTTACAAAATGGCCTGTTTTTTCCAGTTTGAAAGTTTCATTTCATGGTCTCATTCACCTGAGCTGTCTTCCACCTTCATTTCTCTGCTAGTTCTTGCTGTTGTCTCCAGTCAAAATCAAAGAAAATTGCCTCTTGCTCTTTCTGCCACTCTTTGTACACAGAAAACTGCTGCCACATGTGAAACCTTGCTGAGCTGCCTGCAACCTGAAGTGCTGCCGTCCCTGCTAAAATTATCCGTTGCCACCCAGCCCTGTGCTTGGGACAGTGCTGCCTGTCCCAAAAAGGCTCCATGCACCCCATGCTGGAGGCCTGGAGCAGGCCCCACCACACCAGGCCTGAGCAGGCCCTTGTTCCTCTGCTGGAACATTGCTGGGGAAGGCTGTGTGGCCACATCACCTCCTCCGAGCCTTCTTGAGCAAGAATTCTGTTCTAACATCCTGGCTGAGAATTACCACAACAAGCCACCTTCCCCCAGGCTGGATTGGGCCACTCCTGGGAGAAGCGACAATATTCACAGACACAGGCAGCCTGGGCCCTTAGACCCTCACTCCTTAAGCAGGTGAGGGTTGCTTATTTTCCAGCAATGTAGTAGATGGGATTCACCCCTATTCTCCAGTAATGAAACCTCCTGTGTGCTGTTGAATTCTTCTAAATTCCCAGCATCACACTGACCCAAACCTGCTGTTTGCAGTGTTGTGGCTTCATTGATGTGAAACAACTCCTTCTCCTCCCAATCATAATTCTCCCCCTTTCTCCGCAGATAACAATGAGGGAAATTTTTCTACCTTCCCAGATTGCTTGGGTTTTGTTTGGTATTTGGTTTTCATTTTGTCAGCAGGGCTGCCCACATTTCCTCAGGATGCTTCAATTCAGCAACCCCAAACAGAAGCTCTCCAGATTCCTTCCCACATGGATGCCATGCATGTTCCCCATCGTGGCTCTCACTAGCAAGAAGCAAAGACCATAGACCTTGCCAGTTCAGTACAAACGCTGGACTAAAGCATTCAGGATTGGTGCTTCCCTTAGAGAGCAACCTTACAGGAGCTGCTATAGAGCTAGGCAATAGTAGAGAGAGGCCTAAAAAAGCAGTGTTAATTTACTATTTTTATTTTGGCCACTGACTTTTGTGAAGAATGCACTTCCTACTATTGCTGGGAGCTGGGAGAGCAGAAATAATAAGATGGTCACCTTGTTAGCCAAGGATTAGGCCCAAGCAGTATATATTTAATTAGACTTTAAAGAGCTTATTTCAATGTTAGGAGATGCACTCCTTCCCTGTTGCTGCTGCCTCAACGGAATTGTTTCAGTAAGTCTTCTGTTTATCAAGAGACAGGAGAGTGTTTTCAGACATTGTGAGCACTCAGTTTTTGTTTGCAGTTAGATTAAGAAGAGGAAAGTTGACCCAAAGCTCTTGAAGAGCTCATCTAATCTCTTTGGTTGAGAAGATCTGTCCTCCCACAGACTCACCTTCAGCATTATAAAGGAATACATCTTCCTGATGACAAGCTCTCTTTGCAGGGATACCTCAAACTTGGTTAATCCAGAAGCAGCATCTTCAGTTACAAAATTTTAAGAGACACATGAGAAATTAGAGTGCTGCTTGCACATCTTTTGACTTCCACCTACCCACAAGGTCTAGGGCATTCACAATGAGCATTAGTGAAGACGACGTGGAGAAGTTTCTTGATGGCAACCCTGCTTTTGCCAAGCAGTATTTTGAGAAGAAACTAAAAACGGAGTCCTGGGATAACAATGAGAGTGAAATACTTTTTGAGCTGATCCAAGACATGCAAGAAAGCATCAACATGGAGAAAGTGGTTTTCAAGACCCTGAGAAGAATCAGGTCCCTTATTCACGCTGACCGCTGTAGTCTCTTCATGTACAGGCAGAGAAATGGCACTCCTGAACTGGCAACAAGGCTTTTCAACATCCAGGAGGGAAGTACTCTGGAGGAATGCCTGGTGGCCCCAGACTGCGAGATTGTCTATCCCCTGGACATAGGCATTGTGGGCCACGTTGCTCAGACCAAGAAAACCATGAACATCAAGGATGTCCGTGAGGTATGTTTGATTTATTTGTTATCTGGGGAGAAGAGAGGCTCACAGGGGTCAAGAGGCAGCAGCACATCACAGTGCTTGGTGAAAGCCCTTGTGGTGTAACTGGAAATGAGCAACAAGTCTGAAAGTTCCTTCCAATTTCATTTATGGGGTGAGGTGAAACTAAGAACGTTGATTACACTAGGTCTTAATGCTTGCAAACAGTGCACTGCTGCACCTTGCCTGTCTAACTAAAAAAAAAAAAAAAAAAAAAAATCACATCTAGTCCAGCAGAGGAGAGTGAAGTTGTCAGACCTGAAATGAATGCACACAGAATTTTCAATGTGATTTTATATTCTATGAGTAAGTGGCAGAGACAGAAATTCTTTACAGTGAATCCAAAGAGGGTTTTCCACGACAAAAGAACTTGGAAGATATTTGCTGTGATGAAGGTTCAGCTGAGGGCATTTAGAGGCACCACTATCAAACAGAGGGAGTGGACCCCAGAGCAGTTAACTGCAAGCTGTGTACGGGTGATCTTCACCAGAAGCAGCAAGAGACAATCTTAGACTAAAAAAACTCTTCCAGCAAAAATTGCAATCTGCAATATCAAGAAGGACCTGAGGGATTTTAATCTTTTCTGTTTATGCTTTCATGACAGTATATATTCCCCATACTTCTGGTTCAATCATGGAAACCTGGATGGCAGGAATAACAATCTGCTTGCTCTAATCATAGGTATAAAACTAAAATCCATGTGACCCAAATATGGCATTTGGGATTACTCCATCTATTGTTTGCTAGTTACAAAGAGACCATCTGTTTATTCATTCACTTGTTGCTCAGTGCAGGCATATCTCAGCCCTTCAGCAAATCCTTCCTTGTCTTCCACAGAACACACTGAGACACTGTTTTGGTTCTGCAGCCCAGGTTCTTTTTTGCTGGGCATACTGTTGATGTTGGGGGAAGCATCAGAATGTGACTTAAATCTTAAAGTTTTTTAATTTCTGACGTTTCTCCAAATACAGGGGAGGATTTCAGATCTGTGAGCCAAATGCTGTGCTCCAATTCTGGTGCTTTTAGACATTGTCATAATACAATTCCTTTGAAGAAGATCCAGAGACTAAATGCTTGGTCTAGCCCATTTGGCAGAAAAGGCAAACAATGGGGAATGTATGGGGAGAAGATTCATTAGGGAGTGATAATTTTTTCTGGTGCAACCTTCTGAATATGATCAGAGTTGTGTGGCTTTTCCTAACCCAAACAGAATGACTTATAGATGACAATTTATTCACCTGAGCTGGGAGAATATCTTTGGTAGCAAGGCCATCCCTGCACTCCCCCATGGCAGGTGATGATGGTACCAATGAGGCCCTGTGTAGGCAAAGTGATTGGCCATCTGCTTGCCCTGGACTACTCTTTCTCCACTTTTTAAGAGAAACTAGGGGTAGATGCTGCAGGCTGCCAACAAGCTTCATGGTAAAAGTAGAAGAAAAATGAGAGTGTGTGAACTTGCCATTGAGAGCACTGGTTTATACCCTGTTGCTATGCAGTGCTACCTGGCCCTACCCACTCCTCAGTGCCAGCAAGAAGTCAGAGGAAAGGATGGAGGAGGCACCATGAAGAATGCCATTGATCTGAGAATAACCAGTGGAGAGCCCCCTTGTTCTGAGAGAGTTTGACATGTTAAAGCTTATGATTGGCAAGATCTTCGCAGAAAGTTAAAAGTGCAAGTGTTGCAGTTAAAAGCCACATCCTCTGCTCTTGATATTAGCTTTATGATCTGTATGTGGTTTTCTGCTAACTCATTTCTTTTCCTCAGTAATTTTTAAGCATAACTTTCTTTAGGCAGCTTACTTTAAGGGGCTGCGCTTGGACTTGGTTTCAAGACACATTGTGAAAAATGCTTATTTGTAAATTCTCTATTAAACAGTGTGCCCAGTTCAGCCCATTTGTTGATGAGCTCACCGACTACACCACAAAAAACATCCTTGCAACACCCATTTTGAATGGCAAAGACTTGGTTGCTGTCATTGTGGCTATAAATAAGCTGAATGGCCCACACTTCACCAGCTCTGATGAAACAGTAAGTGGTCAGTAGCTGAATTCCTATCAAAAAGCTTTACTTTTGTCGTGTGATAGAAATCCTTTTACCCTAGTGATGCCTGCTTTAGTGAAGCTCCACTGGTGTGAATTTCCCTTAAGGGCACTCACACACTCATAGAAGAGGCTTATATTGAGAATGTTTATCTCAGATCTTTCAGGGAAGGTACAGTGGGATAAGTCTCATGTCATGGCAGTGCAAAGCAAAGCATTTATCCTGGGAAATTACCCTGATGCTTGTAAAGCAGTGCTATGAAATACAGTACACATGAAGTTGCTACTGCATTCAATTAAATCTCACAATTTGCCTTTTCAGCTTTTTCTGAAGTATCTGAATTTTGCATCCTTGAACTTGAAAATTTATCACTTGAGTTATCTTCACAACTGTGAGACTCGAAGAGGCCAGGTAAGAGTGAAAATGCAGTTTGGCTATCTCAAAATCAAATTATTTCATTCTTCTGATTTAAAGGGTGAATCTGATTTTCTTCAGAGATTTGTCCCTGAAGAGCAGAAATAAAGAGATGCCCTCAACTGCTTTCAGATACTGCTTCTTTCCCAGAGTCCTGCATTACTCTCTCTCTCTTCTGCTATTGGCAAAACTGCAGGACATCAGGCAGTGGCACCAGCTTCAGCAGGACTGACCTCAAGGTGTTCTGTTTATTTGAGGCTGTGAAGCACTCTTGGATCATTGCAGAGAGCAGCATCAAGAGACTTTCTGAAACACTTAAGAATGTGGTATTTTCCCCCCCATCTGCTCATTAAAAGTGCCACTGAATTTCCTCTTAGAACCAGTAAAATTATTGTCATATCCATGTTGTATTGGCCTCCATCAGTAGAAAAGAACATATATTAGGGGTTTAGGACATTCTGGATTGAAATTCTGGCACCATACTTTCCTATTAGTTGGGTTACAGTAGGACTGTCGGATTTATTGGCATGGATGGGAATCCTTGCAATCACTTTCTGCAGCAGGCAGTAGATGTCACTCAGGAGGACGTGGAATTGCATCTGTGCTTCATGGCAGCCACGCTCTATTCTCCAATGAGATTGCCATGGAGAGAGAATAAATGCCTATCTCAGCAAAATGGATGCAGAATGAAAGTTGATTTTGGAGCTTTGGATGGCACTTATACTTTCTAACTAATTTATTATGCTTTGCCTAATTTTTTCATTTATCAAAAACAAGAATGATGGCCCAGTAATACCAGCAATGAAGAACCGTTAACTAAGGTAGACCTAGCAAAGGCTTTTTCTGTGGAGAGCTTAGCAGCAGGACTAGTCAGGGTAAGAAATGGGCTAGAAGAGAAAGTGGAGGCCCATAAGGTGAAAGCTTAGTGTTTCTGGTCTGGGACTGGACCCAGGAGTCCTGTGTTCATATATTACTGCTGTCTGAGCAGGTCCCACACAAAGGGAGGAAAGCAAGAAGGAAATGCAGGACACACTGCTCTAGTTCTGCCAATAGCTCACTTGTCCAGCCTCTGATTAATACAGGTCTTCAGGGCTGTGTGAAAGTTATTATAGTTCATTGTGCTAGATTTTAAAGCACTGAAGTACAGAGTGAGCAAATTACATTCTCAAAAGTGGTCTAGGATTTTAATATTGCAAATCCCAACAGCAAAGACTGGGTGATACTGTGGGTAAAATGGCTTGTGCAAAGACAGGTCAGTCTGCTTGTGCTCCGATACTGTGCAAAAGTCCTATTAGAACACCACATAATTTCTTACCAACTTCTTTATATCAGTCAGATATATTTCAGCTGTTTCTCTCAGTCCTTCTTATGGGGCTTGTGGCTTTCAGTACTTATTGCATGCTGTGAAGTGCCAAAAGGCTAAACTGCTGCTCATGTTTATCCAATGGTCGGCATGACAACACGACTCTCCTGTTTGAGGGATACTGACACTGAACTCCGACTTCTTACAAGTGGAAGAGTTGTCCCAGTTTATGGACCAGTGCAGCTCAGAATTGTTAAAAAAATCTGCTAGTGCCCAGTGAAGAGGTGAGATGCACTTTTTCCAGTTGTGGCCATGTAACAGTATTTCTTGTTCAAAGCCCAATCTGCTTCAAGTTGCAGCTTCAGTGCTTCAGAAGCATGGCTCCTCATATGTCCTGGGATCAGAGAGCCAGACACACACCTGGGATACAGGCACACATGCATTAACTAAGCTAAGCAAGAGTGTAAATTACTTCCTTACCATTTCAGAGCAGTATTTGTGTAACCTCTGCTTTTAGAAATGAAAAAGCCTCATAGCAACAGCTTTCTTGAGGTTGTTACATTCTGTAGAATGTACCAGAAGATGGGGAAAAGCATCATAGGCTGTTGCACACATGAAACAGCTGCTCAAATACTTCCAGGGAAGTGTTAACTCAGATATTTCAAACACCAGCCTCTGGAATTTGCAATGGCTTTTGGTGTTAACCGGTTTTGGATGCAACATTTTACTAATGGATATAAAATTTAAGTGGGGACAACTCTTTGCCTGACACTGCTACTTTTTTTATGCTGTATTGGTAACATTTGACTCCTACACAACACTGTGGTGACCTGACTCTTTCTCCCTAGTAATTTCCAGTGGGAACAAGCGGGTAGGTTTCCTGCACCTTTCAGAAACCATAACCCAACAAGCCCATCTCTCCAAGAAAGGCTGTGCTTACATTTTCATTATATCCTGCAGGTGCTGTTGTGGTCAGCCAACAAGGTTTTTGAGGAGCTGACGGACATTGAGAGGCAGTTCCACAAGGCTTTTTACACGGTGAGGGCATACCTGAACTGTGACCGATACTCAGTCGGTCTCCTGGACATGACCAAGCAGAAGGTGAGTGTTCACATGTGTGCTGTGCATCCTTCTGCTTGCTGCTATCCACCGAGGGGTGATGCAGGCAGATAAGATTTACCGAGGCAGTAAAAGTGCGAGCTAACCTTCAGCCACTGTTCCTACTTCGCTCGGCGCTTTTTTACTGTGCAAAGATTAAGATAATGGGTTAACGAAATCAGAGGAAAGGGGAAGAGCTTATCACTGAAATGGGAGAGTTGGAGGCTGAGAAGACAGAGGAGGGGAAGAGGTGTCTGACTTAGGCAGTCCTGGTCAAAGTCTGCAGCACAAACAAAACCTCACGAAGTCCGTGGGTATCAGAAGTATAGTGAGACGCCCGTGGAACCATCAGCAAACAAGGGCCTATTTATACACAGTACACCCTTGCCTGGAGTGGCATGAGATCTGGAGAAATCTGAAGTTCCAATATTAGCAGAGAAAAGAGCTAGGCCATATCACAAGGTGACTTGTGACCAAACAGCCACCTTCCTCAAGGACTCATTCATGCTCATGATATCCAGGTTTTCAGATGAAATTTGGCTTCATGAAAACAAGCTGACGGAATTGAAGTTACCTCTGATTTGGTCTGATGGTTTGCACCTTTGGCAAACTTTATGTGGGGGTTACACAGCATCCTTGCCAGTGGAACCTCTTTGTCCCATGGCCAGGCTGTCTTGTTGACACAGCTCTTGCAGCATATTGTCTTGTGAAGAGGTATGTTAAAAGATCCCGTGTAAGCTAAAGGCTCTTTGATCAATACTATAATGTAGCATAAGAAAAAAACCCCAAAATAAGTATTTACCTTCTTCAAACTGGCAAGTAGTAGGTCAGGCAATAGTCACACTTTGGAAAATTAAGAACACAAAAACATTGTTGAAGGTGTTTGCTCTGAGTACAGAGCTCACTGTTCACTGAATGAATCAGCACTCTGTGTATAGGCAGTATATGGTAATATGCAGCCATAGAAATGCAACTGACATGTCCAGATTTGGATATCTGGCTATCATTCTGCTGCCTAGTATTGAATTAGTTTTATTATTTCATGCCTTGTTTATACAACACCAAAACCAGCATGGTAGAGCGATGCTTGCATTGAGGCTCAAGACAAAATGCAGCTTTCTACTCTAAACATACGTTTTTAATTTTAAAACCAGGAGTTTTTTGACCTGTGGCCCGTCCTGTTGGGAGAAGTACCTCCCTACTCAGGACCTCGAACCCCAGATGGCAGGGTACGTGAAAACAAGATTTCTTTTACTATCCCTTCTCCAGATGGATTGCCTCACCACTCATTTTAACACCACTCTTTTCTCACTTGTAGGAAATAGTCTTTTACAAGGTCATCGACTACATATTACATGGAAAAGAAGACATTAAAGTCATCCCGTAAGTGCCCAGTCCCTGAATTCTAGGTACTGACACGGGGTGTAGCTGAAAACAAGGTTCCCCATGTTTTAAAGACATCCATGAGGAGAAATGTAAAGGACTGATAGAGGATCGAGAGTCAGAAAGTAAGTTGGTGCCACAACTCACATTTCTGCAGGATAAAGATCGGGATCCTGACTCGGAAGTTAGGCTCCAAAATTCACGACAACCAGTGATTCTTTTCAGGTGGAGAAATGAGCTGCCTTGATTGCCTGCAGTTTTCTGCTGTCCTTGCCAGGTAGAGGCATCACTCTCCTCCATGCCTTCCCTGTGTCTGGGATTCATCCAGGATGCTCTTGTGCTGAGGTTTCCTTGGTTTTCTCCACTCCTTATATCACTGACCCCATCTTAAGGCTACCTCTGGCCTTTTCTCCCATCCTGACTCATTGGGACTCCCTTTTTCTAAGAACTGCTCTCTCTTCTTGCCACTGAATTTTTCAGTGGAGCCTTGGGCAGCTTAGGCAAATCTGACATAAGAGAGGTTTTCCCCAGTTCTGGTAACACCACTTTACTCTCGGGTTTGTGCTGCAGAAAAGGTCCCCATTTCTTGGGTACAGCAGTGTTCAAAGTTCAGGCTGGCAGGCATCCTTAGCCAGGAATCTCCTTTTATCCTTCTTTGTGTTGAAGGTCTGAGGCATGGTCTTCACTTCTAGGAATGAATTTTTATAAAATATCTGCAAACCGATATTTTATCAGTTGTTTCGTTTTGAATCCTTGAAGCGGAAGTATTTACTTATGTGGAAAATTTTTGATTGTGCGTGTGGATCCTTTGAAAGTAACAGAACAAGTTATGAACTGGGGGTTCCAGGCCTAAACTTGGATTATACAATCAACGGAACTCACTTCAGCTCCATGATCTCTTTTCAGTAAATATATATCTACAATTTCCCTTATACATTTTTCTTTCATTAGAAATCCTACCCCGGATCACTGGGCACTAGTTACTGGACTGCCAACCTATGTGGCTGAAAGTGGATTTGTAAGTACTTAATCTGGGATTCCTCAAGTCTTTCTGACACGAATAATACTCATGCAGCTTTCTCAGCAATTCAGTGCTTTGTTTTGGCAGTTAAACTTCTCATTGCCCATACTGTAATATTTTTTCTTTGTGATCCCCTAGATTTGCAACATTATGAATGCTGCTGCAGATGAGATGTTTAACTTTCAGGTATTGTGAAAACTTCCAATTCTATCAAGGATTCAACTTTATTTTTTTGCAAAAAATGTAATGGAGAGTCAATTTTGGGCATATAAATACTTCTTTTGCTTGTAGTCTGAATGTAAAATTGGAGTGCTTGTGTATTTACATGAGCATAATACGTAAAACATATTAAGTTCATGATGTCTCTCTGCTTGTTGTTGCTTCAAGGAAGGTCCTCTAGATGAATCAGGATGGACTATCAAAAATGTTCTCTCCATGCCAATTGTGAATAAAAGGGAAGAAATTGTTGGTGTTGTCACATTTTATAACAGAAAAGATGGGAAACCATTTGATGAACAGGATGAAACCCTCATGGAGGTATAGTTTCTTGCTGAAAGAAATTAATATAATTGAAGAGGTCACTATTTTTCCATGTACATCTGCAAAGCATCCTGAGTGTTATGCAGATAAATGTGTATCTTTGTTGCTTAGAGAGGTGTTATACATCAGCTTGAACATTGTGAAGGCGACGGTTTGACATACTGGGGGAGTTTGATATGAGAAACCCGACTATATTCTTGTGATTTTTTTCAGCATTCTTGGATTGTACTCCTAGCCATGAGCATCTACTGTGTGCCAACACAACCATTCTGACCTGTATTCACATACCTACCCGCTGGCTCTCACTGGCTGGGCAAGTCCCATGAAAAATGGCACAGAAATTGTCTATACAGCTAGGACAAAAAGAGAGGCCAGCTATTAAATCTACCAACAGTGGCTGTGATTAAAGACCTTGCTCCTTAGAAATGTTCCTATGCTAGTTGCAATGAAATATTTAGCTCTTGGCACCTGTTATCAATGAGGACATTTCCTGAAATCAACTTTTCTTATCAAACAAAAAGACCATGGGGAAAAAAATCAGTTTGAGTTGGCCACTGGACAGCAAACAAGTTGAAAGCGATCACAGGATGTGAGTAAATACATGTGAAAGGTGATGAGGGCCCTTTGCTCTCCTTTGATGTGAGAGCTCCTGATCTGCTATCACCACTGTGACAGAAACATTTCACAGACACCTGCAGAAACACAGAAATAATTTTCTGTACTCTGAACTGGACAGAGGGTCCTTCAACCTGCACAGAATCGATGCTGTCAAGGCCTGGGCAGATTCAACAGCAGAGGAACTGCTTTGCTGAGGAGCATGTCACAATTGGAAGCAAAGATGTGGTTGCTCATTGCTAGAATTTTGGACAAAGTCCAGCTTGTGTTTCTTTAAAAAGCTATCACACAGTGTCATATTTCTGTGTCTTTGAGGAGCAGATGTTATGGCTATATCTCTGTTTCCTTCTCTTCCCCTTACCAAGTCCTTGACACAGTTCCTGGGCTGGTCTGTACTCAACACAGACACGTATGATAAGATGAACAAGTTGGAGAACCGTAAGGACATTGCTCAGGACATGGTGCTCTACCACGTGAAATGTGACAAGGATGAAATCCAGGAAATTCTGGTAATGCCTCACGATGTGGAGCTCACACCCAAGTGTACTGGCCTGGCCCATGACCCATGGCACAGACAGAGGTCTCCCATTTCACAGAGACACTTCAGCCACCATGATGTGGGGGCAGCACCTGGGTCCTAGTA
This sequence comes from Melozone crissalis, assembly GCF_028551555.1. NCBI lineage: Eukaryota > Metazoa > Chordata > Aves > Passeriformes > Passerellidae > Melozone > Melozone crissalis. Next base: position 29,242,095 of record NW_026535783.1, on the reverse strand, counting down.
ACTGCACAGGGACAGAATGAGTCTTTCTTCTTGTTCTGTGGTCTGCCCTCCTCCTTGGCACACTGTGCCACTGTGCTCTTTCTAACTTCCTCAACAAAGCCAGCCCTGGAGGTGCTACTCAGGGCAGGGCTGTAGGAGTGGAACAGAAACTGATTTATTCCTCAAAACTTCCTCTGTGCTGAGGATGTGAACTCAGAGGACCCAGCTGTGACACTGGCTCTAGGGGGACATTTGCAAGTGAGGGAAACACAAAACAAAATCTAGGAGGGGGAGAACACTACCAGGAAAAATGTGTTGAAAGACAAGAAATTGAAGTAAGGTCCAGGAAAGAAGCACAATTTGGATATGAGAGTTGCCCTAGATTGCCCCAAAGCTGCCCAGTGAGAAATCCAGGGGGGTTCAGTTGTCTCCTTAACACACCCATGCTTTTTGCAGCCAACACGAGAAAAGCTGGGGAAGGAGCCATGTGAGTGTGACGAAGAGGAGCTGGCAAGCATTCTGGTAAGAACAATGCACTGCTGGAAAGAACAGCCCTGGCAAGCAAATTCTGCCTGCCTAGATGTAGGGAAGAGTTCCCAGTGTTGGCATGCTGTTACCTGGCAAAGGGTGAAGGCACAGCATACCCTGCCCTCCTTTGCTTCCTGAGTTTGAGATTATCATCAGTATGTGTCAGCACGTGCCTCCCACAGCTCCTGGGGCGTCCCTGCTCTCTGCCTCTTTATCTCAAGGACTTCAAAGTCCATCTGGAAACACATCAGCCACCTTGGCTTGTTTATCAGAGTAATTAAGGAGGGCTGTAATTCTTCCTCCATTTTGAGTCTTCAAACTATATGAAATCAAATGCTTAACAGGAAACAAGCAATGTTTCCTGCACAAAACTGCCCTCCCTCTTCCTCCACTAAGGGGTTATCATGAAAAGCTTCATTTTGGTCTATTTATGTGCTGTATTCCAAAAGAAAAGCAGTGTCAGACTGATACATTTTTATTCAGCAAAGCTTAGGAATGACATAAGCAGCACAGAAATAAACCAGCCCACCTCTCTTACAGAAAGAAGAACTCCCGGGGCCCACTAAGTTCGAAATCTATGAGTTCAGGTTCTCTGATTTTGACTGCACCGAGCTGGAGCTGGTGAAGTGTGGCATTCAGATGTACTACGAGCTTGGCGTGGTGAAAAAGTTCCAGATCCCACAGGAGGTACGAGCCGGCAGAAGCCAGCACATCTCCCGTCTCGGATGTGCTCGCCCATGCCGCGGCTGGCACCGCGGGCCCCGTGGTGCCCGGCACGGAGCAGCACAGGCCCGGGCTCACGGGCCTCGCAGGGAGGGATCGGCCTCCTGAGCCCCCTCACCCCGCCGAGGGCAGGGAACAGCCTCTCACATGGCATTGGAGCATATCTTCTGCTCTCTTCTGCTCCTCACTGCCTGCCACAGATGTGGTTTGCCATGAGGTCTGTATGGGCGAGTGGCGGACTCTGCAAAACCTCTTGCACGTTGTGTGTCCAATGCCGCTCACAGCCGCAGTGTGGAAACAGCTCCCGGGCACACCACGGGAGTGCCTTCCTGTCCGCCCCTTTCCTTTGACAGAGCATGCAACCTGCAGCTTTCGGCCAAGACACGCTGAAACACACTCTGGCAAGCCCCTTTGTTTCTCATCCCCACGCAAACACGGATGTGCCTTCATTTGGCGCAGCTGGCACCAACCTGTCGACAGGAATGGTGTGACCCCCTGGGAATAAGGACCCCACAAACCCTGACTTGCCAGCTCACGACTTTTGCAGTTCAAAACCCTGTAGGAATTGCGAAACCGGCATTTCAGCAGCCCTGCTGCTCCCGAAGGGATTTCTCTGCTCATCGTGCGAAGTCGATTTCCATCTACTGGGATCTGGGGGTAACTGCAGGGAGAGTTTTCACCCTGGAAAGGCAGGATAGCGATCGGAAGGGAAATAAATGGGAATTACCTCGGTTCTTCTTACACGCAGAATGTCAGTGTCAAAAATATTAAATATACCTACTCTGGAACAACTAACCTCTGGAAGAGGTGTGAATAGCAGTGATTCTTATATTTGAGATTTTAAGAAATGAATACTCATTAATAAATAATTGGCTCTTTAATGAGAAAACTGCATAGCTACAAGAGAGAGTACACACGGAGAAGCAGACTGCAGCGGAAAGAACAGTTTTATATTTAATGCCCTATATTGTAGTTCTTTAGGTGATATAAATGTAATTCTCCTCTACATCTATGGATCCATATCTCTTGAAGAGAGACATGAATATTAATAAATCACAAGAAAAAGGGACAAATCTTATAAGTGATAACCTAGATAAACAGAATAAAATCAATACATTCACAAACAGTAAGATGAAATCTCTTTTCCTCCGGGTGGTGCTGATTCTTGTTTACCCCAGAGGCATGTCCGTGAGATTAATTTTTTTTTTTTTCAAAAAAAAAAAAAAAAATTTTAGTGTCCACTTTTGCTCTCTACTAGGCTTTACTCCATCAGCATTGCCAGGGTAGCCTGATGATATATGAACCTTCTGATCCCTTTCTGGGCCTACCTCTGCAGAGCGGGTTTGAACCTCATCCATGATTTCTGTACATGACCCGTATTGCAAGATGGGCGGGCAGCAACTTCATTACCCACACTAACATCCTCTTCCCCACCGGCAGGTTCTGGTAAGGTTTGTGTACTCTGTCAGCAAAGGCTACCGGAAGATAACTTACCACAACTGGCGTCACGGCTTCAATGTGGCACAGACCATGTTCACACTCCTGATGGTAAGGTAGCACCACCCTGGTTAGTTCTGCAGCACAGCTTTATTTACAGCAGGTCTTCTGTCACACCTGAGAAATATGCAGGGCTCCCTTCGAACCCTGCTGCAGGAAAATGTTTTGTCACTCCTGGCACAGGTCCTGCTAAATGAGGTCTCCATTAGCCTGAAGGGACAGTCACTGCATTGCACATGAAGGAAGCTTTGGTGAATATTGGGCAATGAATGGAGAGCTTTAATTCTCATAGATACAGATATGCAGGGTGTTGAATCGATTCCAGATTAAATCCTTCTGCAGAGTAGAGGAGAGAGACTACAGGACTTCCACTCTTCCAGTAGATTCTGACAGTAAGAGCCAGACTGAAGTCAGCTGGTGGGGATGGACACAAACTCATGCTTTCCATTTCCATCCAGAACAAACACAGGTGTGGACAATCTTTTGGATGGTTCAGCTTGACAACCGCATCGCCCAGAAAGATGCAGAGCCCTTTCACAGAGTACTTTGTGTCCAGACTGGGAGGGGCGCTTCTGAAAGCCTGGGTGAATCCTGGGGCCAAGGCTTCTTTAGCAGTGGGTAGCCAACCCTGCACATATGCATCAAACACATAAACAGCACAGATGCACCTGCCTGGTCTGAAATATTTTGTTTCCAGCTGATTCCCCATTTTAGCCTAAGTCAGCTGTGTACTGCGTTTCAGTTTGCAAATAATTTCAGTTCTCCTGGACTGTCCCAGGACATCCCCAGCACAGAGCAGTCATCGCTCAGTACCTTTTCCTGTTAGAGATGTTAACATATGGAATATAAATTCTCTCCCTCAGACTGGCAAACTGAAGCGTTACTACACTGACCTCGAAGCCCTTGCAATGGTAACTGCGGCTCTGTGCCATGATATTGATCACAGGGGAACCAACAACCTCTACCAAATGAAGTAAGCATTTTCTTACCACTTCAAACCATTTTTTGTTGCTCCTGCTTGGAGTGGAATCAGGCTGTGATCACACCCAACTCCAGTGCAGCTCTGTTTAACACACAAGGGCGACAACCTTCTTTTACAAGAAAAAAGCCTTGCTTTTCAGCTTGCTGCAGTGTTTGGGCTTATGCTTTGGCCAGTGGGGACAATTTGCCATGCTCTCTGGGGCTTTCTTTACCTCCTAGCCAACTTCCCTGAGTTAAAGCAGAACTCTACATCACCATTACAGTGTGGAGCAGGTGCAGAGCAGGCACTCAGTATCCTGAGCGTTACAGGAGACTTAGGATGCCAACAGAACCATCCTGGACGTAAGATGATGAATTTTTACTGTATCTATGGAGAAAGCGCCATGTTTGGCATTGCCCTCACTACCTACAGAAACAAAGCACCTATGAGAATATTGGTCTCAGTAGGTAGTCATTTTAGCTACAGATAAATAATTGCATAATTTTGTTTCCTTGTCAAGGCTCTGTTGCTCACTTAAAGGAGACAGATCACAGCTCTTCTGCAATGCTTGCTGCCTAAATCTCTAATATATCCTGGAGCTTTGGAAAAACATTAAATAAAGTTTTTGATAGAAGAGGGCCTTGCTTTTCAGCAAAGTGTCCAAGGATTGCAGATGTCCTTGCTTTTTAGAAGGTGTCCAAGGATTGCAGGTTTTTCTGTTCCTATTACCAGATATCAATATGTAGTTATTCAGGATTTAAACAAACTTACTAAGCTGAGTAATTATACTGCAGTCATAAACAATATTTGGAGTGAAATTTGTAGTTGGAATACTATTTTTTCACAGTGTCTAAAGAGTTATAAGCAATGTCACAATTGTCTTTTATTAGACTGAAGTCATTACTTATTAAAAAGTTCAACTCATAAGCCTTTTTTAAAAAATGGTACTTATATGTGTGATAGAAATTAAATACAAAATTAGACATTTCTTTTCATTTTTAAGTGCTGCACTAATGTCTTCAATTTTTCCTTTATGCAAACAGATCTCAAAATCCTTTAGCTAAACTTCATGGATCCTCTATTTTAGAGAGACATCACCTGGAATTCGGAAAATTCTTGCTCTCTGAGGAGGTTGGTAATGAACTGCAGTATAAGGGCATGAATAATTTCCTTTGACTGAAGTTTTTCGTTAACAACAGAGTTGTCAGTACAAGACCTTTCTCTGGATTGGATGCCAAGAAACTGCATCCTTTCCATCCTTGGATGCCTCATTTCCAAAGGGCTCTAAGCCCACCCAGGACTAAAGCACATAGGCTTCCTAAATGCATGTCTTGGTTTCTTCAGCGGCCACATTTTTATCCCTATAGGAACAGGTTAAATACAGCGTTGCTCTCCTGTAGCCCCTCTGATAGGGCCAAGGCTGAAATATTCCCACAGCTAACTTTTAATTTCAGGCAAATTTGCATTTGAGTCAGGAGATGGGGTTTGGGTAGGCACTGTGTAACAACTTTCCCCTGCTCAGTGAATTAAAGGGGAAACAGCACTAAATGTGGTGTACGGGCTCACACCCCTTGGACACCAGAGGAGCAAACTGAACTACTGAAAGAGAAAAAAGTGACCATATTTGGGAAAGGGAGGTGGCCAGGAACTCATAATAACATAGAGCTTGGATTTTTCAATGCCCTGTCCTTTGCTTTTCAGTCATTGAATATATGTCAGAACCTCAACCGCAGGCAGCATGAGCATGTGATTCACCTGATGGAAATTGCCATTATAGCCACAGACCTGGCACTCTACTTCAAGTAAGTCAGTCACCACACCTTGTGTGAAAGGCAGAAAGCAGCTGGCACTTTACAAGGGCCAGATGTGATGCTTTACTCTGAAAGTCCCCACCAGTGCAGCAGTTCTCTTCACAAGCACTGGCTCTGGGAGGCTGCCTTTAATACTCACCTCAGACCTGAGGGGAGAACTCAAATAATTCAAAAGAATTTTGAATTTCTACTCAATTAAATCACATACATTACTTTTTAACCCTCTATTGCCAACAAGACAGGGCTATTTGATCCCCTATAGGACGAAATGTCAGGATTTGGTTTGGTTTACTTACCTAGCATTTCAGATCTGAAAATACTCATAAATGACAAATGGACTGGCCAGGACTGTACTAACTTCTCTGTGACAGCAGAATGACACAAGTAACAAGTAGTTCATTGTAGGTGAATGTCCAGCTCATAGTCTATTCCACACACAAGGGCCTAAAAAGCCAAAATCTTGGAGCAGTGCTTGCTTTCTGGGACATGAGGTTGAAAGTTAATGACATATAACTTCCTAATTAGCAAGAAGCTTTCAAAATGTGCTTTCAAAATACAGTGTCAAGACCAGAGACTGCTTCTGTGTTTTGCACTGCAGTATAATTACACAAAATTTAAACAGTCCAAAAAAAAGAAGAATTTGAGGGAAGCTAGAATACCCAGAACACTTACTGTGGAGATCCAATATCTGTATGGTACCATCATCTGTCTATATATCACCTCTTCCTCACCACTTGGGAACAAACTGGTCCTTGCCCTCCTTGGTCCATGAAGTGCAAGCAGAGGCTTGGCTGAGCTAAGACACAGGATTACTGATGATAGGACACACGCACAAGTCACTCTGTGGCATGGCCTAACTCTTTTCTCTGTTAATATTGAAACCTCAGATTTCTCCAGATCTCATGCCACTCCAGACAAGCGTGTATTGTGTATAAACCATTACTCAGAATTCCCTATATATACATTTAGATTATATAAATAAGGTTAACAATGCCTGACTAAGTACATAAAGCCAGGTAGCTTTAAAAATACTCCAGCTAGCTCTAGGCTTCTGCAGTTCACTTCACATGTAAGGAAAAAGATTTCTTTTACTGCAAACAAAGGTGTAAGCATTTCTCAGCTGACATAACTTGCAGTAGCTCGTACTTTCAAAGACCTGCTTATACCTCACCACTATACTCATCCTAAAGGCATTTACAACAGTTAAGGGAGCAGATGATGGTGCTTGGTTTTGTTAGGACATAAGAGTCAGGACAGCAACTAATGGGAACCCTTCTGGTGGAGTTAGCAATACCAGGATCAGCCACCTGTTTTTGACATATTTGTTTCCTTGTTTCATAGATGTTCATAGATTTTTCTTCTCCTTTTTTTTTTTTAACCCTTCCTCCCTACCCTCTGAAGAAAGCGAACGATGTTTCAAAAGATTGTTGATGAGTCTAAGACATATGACAGCGTGACTGCCTGGACTGAGTATCTGTCTCTGGAGACAACAAAGAAAGAGGTTGTCATGTGAGTAACTAGCTCTGGGGAAAGGTTAGTGATGTGGACACCAGGTGAGAGCTCCAGGATATGCTTTGTGCTGCAAAGTCAGCAAGTGATACATTACTGGCTACTCAGATTTGATCTTCTGGAGAAGCAGGGAAAAATACAGGGGAAAAAAAGCTTAAAGTGGTTCTTCATCCAAGTAAGTGTCCTGTTGGTCATATACTCCCATGGAGATGCAGGATCCCTTCTGGCTATACATTCCTACCACTTCATCCTGTAGGCCACAAACAGGGACATCCAATCCATTAGCTGTTCTTCCCAGTGGCAACTAGGCTGAGTTGCACAATGCTGCTGCTGTGACCAGACAGAAACTTTGCAGGATGCCCTGCACTGGTGGTGAAGTGCTCTCACCACCTCACTGCAAACTGCACTGCTACGCACCTGTGGGGGAGCCAAAGGTGTTATTCCAAAGTCAAGGAGTTCAGCCCAGCAATCACTAAAGCAGCAAACATTTTAGCTCCAGAAGCAAGCAGTTCTCCATCATAATTCCATTTTAATCAAGAGAGCAGCCTTTGATGAGTGTCCCAGTCAGAACCAAGGCTGTTACAGCAACACATCTATCAGTTTGGAAGGGGCCATGGGATACCGGATACAGTACTGGTCTCTGTTCTCGGCCTGTTGTCTCTGCCTGGTTAGGCTTAGGATGGCCTTGAGGCAGCCCGCACTCCAAAGGACGAAAGCAGTCTTCAGATTTTTCGGTCTTCAACATTGTTTATTAATTCTTATCTACAAAGTTGTCTGCCAGACTGACAGAGGTCTGCCCAGCAAGACAGCCATGGGCACACTGACCTCCCTCTGGGCGGTCGTCTATTTTTATACTAAAATCTATGTATAAGATATTTACCTTTACCTTCCAATACCTTTTACCCTTATTAACAAGTGCAGATTTAATGTGAACCAATCCCAAAGTGCCAGCATCACCATCAAAGATGGATAACAAGAAGAAGAGGAGAAGGACAGGGCACGCCCTAATTCCTCCATCTTGTCTCCTAAGAACCCTCCTGTACCAAGATCCCAAAACCTGTTTTCATCCTGTAAATAATCAATTCCTCCACCACTTATTCCCAACTGATCCTCTTGTCCTCATATAGGTGGCACATCCCGTGCAGGGTCAAAATCCAACGACCAAGCACGTCTGGCAACATTCCAGGGTTTCCAAGCCCCCCCAAGGGTTACCTTGGCAACTCTGGACATCAGGAGTGATGTGCTGAGTTCCCACATACTGGGGTATGAGGGTCCTGAGCCTGAAAAAATAGGGAATAAATTAATTTCTTTCCTGTTTTTAGGGCCATGATGATGACTGCCTGTGACTTGTCAGCTATCACAAAGCCTTGGGAAGTCCAGAGTAAGGTAAGGTGCTTGATATCCTGATGGATTTCTGTAGCTTACACTTCAAAGTAATGCAATTTCCAAGCTGCCTAGAAGCTAAATCAAAGTCTCCTACCAAAAAAAGAAATAGCTGTGGTTTTGATGTATTAACCAATCTTTCAGGCTGTAGTTGTGAATTCTGTACAAAATTCATGCTTACAAAAAAAATCTCAGCAAAACAAAAAACAAAACAAATCCGTCAGTTACATAGATTTTTAGGTCACAGTGAGATTTTTTACATGTAACATATGCATAGGCTTTATTATAGCAATACCTATCTGCAGTTTGCTCAGTTGTTTGATTTCCTTTAGGAGCTCATTCCTGAACTGTACTTGAGCCATTGCTAAATAATAAACACTAGATTTTGAAGGAGGGTAAAAGAAATAAAACCTACGTCCTGTTCAGCATGAAGAAAGGACAACAGGAAAAAAAGAAAAATAGACACCCACAACGTGACCAGTAGGCAAATCCTCATGGGGAATACATTGGAAATATTTCTCAATAGATGAGCAGCGGCCTAATGAGATGCAGCGCAATATGACTGTTGAGCTGTCACTAGACAGGTGAAATCCTGCTGCCACAGCTGCCCTTCCCAGGAAGAGGAATGAGGCTATGGTTGCACAAGAAGAAACAGAAGGATAAGAAGTGAGATTTGATTCAGAATGGAGAAATGAAGTGCATCAAGTTATGGGGCTGAAGTTGGTGCTAACTTTTCTTTTTCCCTCTGTGTCAATGTAGGTAGCTCTCCTGGTAGCAGCTGAGTTCTGGGAGCAAGGAGATTTGGAAATAAGCGTCCTTCAGCAACAGCCCATTGTAAGTAACATGTAAGAACCAGGCAGTTCAGTTCAGACAGCAAGTCTCAGCACAAGCAGTGCTGCCCTGAGTGCTCTGTGTCTGCCTGAAATCACAGTGCTTGCCAAAATCCTTTAGAAAAGTATGTTTTGAGATAGTGAATAGCATCCCTGACAGTGACAAGTGCCTCTTGTCCAGCTGTCCAAATAGTTAGGTGGGTTCAGTGGCTGTGAAGCATCAAGGGGTGATTCACCCTGGAGATTTTTGTGTAGGTCCCCTACAGAAAAAATTAATAACTAAATAGACAAGTCACAGAAGAAAGAATAGTTTCTAATAAAGAGAAAAACTGCCAACACAGACTTCACAGAGTCATAGAATTATTGATAAATGGAAGGGCATTTCTAACATTTTTTTAAATGAATAAATTCAACATTGAAAGAGGCAGGAGTTATTCCTGTAAGTGTCCTCCACTTGTGTGGTTTGGGGATTTTTAAAGTAGACTTTCATGCACCCCCTCTACCCACAGTGGCATCACAAATTATATAGTAATCAACAAGATCTTGTAAAAATATAATTTCCACAAGGGAAAAACTTGTTCTCCTCCCCATCCATGGACACTTGAATTGCAGTCTAAAATTTCTGCTAAAATGGCTATGGAAATGAGCCCTCTTTCTTCCTCTGCAGTTGAGGAGGAGGGCTCTGATGGGTGGTCTTTAGGATAGCATGACAGAACTGCCAGGCTGACACAAGAGGGCAGTTTTGGGGAGAAAATAGAGTTGTGTTTTTCAATTAAGTGTTCTCATAAACCACAATGAATTTGTGTCCTCCCACAGCCGATGATGGACCGAAGGAAAGCTGCTGAGCTTCCGAAGCTTCAAGTGGGTTTCATTGACTTTGTGTGTACATTTGTCTATAAGGTAAGCAAAGTGCACCCTCACACATGCCACCCTTATCAACAGGGGTTCAAATCCCAGCTGACTGAGTCCTGGGGCAGCAGCACCACTTTTGGGGAGAGGGACAGGCACACAAGGGAAAATCTGCCCTTTTCTGAGGCATTGCAACGGGCTGCCTGTTTCTGGCATTGATGCTTTCTGCAAAGCATCAGCTTTGGATGCGAGGTGTCGGGGTCTGCCTTGGGGTATGATGGACATGCATTCCCTCTGCACTGCATTGCACTGAAAGACGTGTTTTGATTAGGAGTTTTCCCGTTTCCATGAGGAAATACAGCCTATGCTTGATGGGCTGCTGAACAACAGAAATGAGTGGAAGACCCGTGCTGATGAGTATGATGCAAAAGTTAAAGCCCTGGAGGAAGAGAAGAAAAAAGAGGAAGAGAGAATGGCTGCAAAGAGAGGTCAGAAAAAGTAATTAGCTTTTCATTCCTAACTCAAAAACATGCTTATGAACACTCTCACAGATTACAGCAAGTTTTGCTGACACAGCAGAGTAAGATTGGCTCCACTGGCAAGGCTGAAGGCAACTTGCCTTCAAACCTGACACTATGACAGGTTGTCAAGAAGGCCAGTTTAAAATCCCAAACACTATTATCTTAGAAACTACTGAGAACACATTCAGCATGAATTCCCATGCAGCTGGGGAAAGCAAAATGTCATGTACTGTCCCTGGAAAATAGCAGGTAAACAACCCTTTGGCTGACCTGCTGTCCCACAGGTTATAAAGCAGAAGCTAAGAAAAGCTTTATGAAAAGCTAAAAAAAGTTTAAAAGGTCCTAAATATTCCTAGAAGAACATTTAAGAAATAATTGTTCATCACATCACATTTCTAGCCCAGATTAGGTACTACTTAGGTGCAAACAGTAGTGGCAGTGTCCAGTAGCATTTTATTTTGGTTGAACATGGTTTTCTTCTTCTGTGGGCCCAGCCTGGGCAGACTGAAAACCACCAGCAGTGGTGGGTACTGGTTGAAAGTTTTTCTGATAGCCTGAGGATTTGTTTGACTCTCAAAAGGGCAGAAGCAGAAGGTTCTCCTGGCCTATTCCAAATGTCTGATCAAATACCTGCCACAACTGGGTGCCTTCACTCCACAGAGACTGTGTCTGAACTCTTCTTTTGTTCTAAACTGGACCAAAATTCCAGCAGCCTATGGTGTTGACATTGCTCAAATGACACAATTTAGAAATTATTAGAGCTGCCTAGATGTTTTATCTCAGTTTGATTCACAGTAGTTAACTTAAAATAGCAAAAGGAAGTGTTTTAACTATGATCTAGAAAATCTCTGAAGAATTATTTACTGAATAAGTAATTATATTCAAGCAAGAAAAATTTCCACTAACTCTGCAATGCTCTTTCCAAGCAGCCTTACATGTACAATCACTTTGCACAGCAGACAGCTCTATATAGGGTGCTATAGGTATATGACCTAAGCTGATCATTGGAGAAAAGTTCTAAAAAACTTCTGCAAATGACTGAGAAGGAAATTTATGACTGTCTGTCTAATTCTATGTTTCTTTTTATATGACAGGTGAAATAACCTGTAATGGAGGAACAGCTCCAGCTTCCAAAACCTGTAGCATACTTTAGACCTATTCTCACAGAAGTATATATGCCACACAAAAGGAGAACACCCTATGAAAACAACAACAACAAACCAAAACTAAACAGCAACAACAACAAAAATAAAAACCCAAAACCCCCCAAACCCCCCAAAAGCAAAAAAAAAAAAAAAACAACAACAAAACAAAACAAAACAAAAAAATCATCGTGTACAAATACATTCCTGATTGGACTATTCTGATAATTTATTAGGCTTGTGACCAACCAGGGAAGGGCTAGATCTTGTTTGCCTTAATTGCATCTCTTCCTGACGGTAGGGAGCCAGTTCTGTCCTGTCTCCTGTCCTCCATTTAATGCATCTGATGTCAGATGTCATGTGACAAGTCAAGACAACATTTGGCCCAATAAATCAGGTTGTAAGATTATGGAAGAGCATTTTTCCTGCACTGAAAAACTTCTTATCCCAAAGCTGATGGGGATAGTCCTGCTCCGTACAACCTCCTGAGACTGACAGTGAATGCAACCATAGCCTGCACAGTGGGAAAAATGAAAAAGAGATAAAGTTATCATATCTAAGTCTGTATCTGTCTGGACATCAGAAGGACGCCTGTGGGTAAGGATAAAGCATGAAAACTGACCACAGTAAACCTTTGAACTGCTCTAAAAGATTATGATTCCACTTAAATCCAAGAAACGCTCTGACAGATAATACATCTGCATTCACTTCAAGAATCTGGATAAGTTGCTATCCCAAAGCATGGAGCTATTCATCCAACACATAGTAGCTGCCTTCTCCAGGAGCAGGATCCACATTGTATACTAATTGAAGCTTTATTCCTTCATGAATCATTTAAAGAAGACAGTGTTATCATTACCCATCACAGTTCCTCTTACAATTAGCTAAGTAACCTGAGTTGTGAGATCTCATAAATTTGTTCTGTTTTGCCTCATAATGCTGTTACTTAACACAATGGATCAGAACTAACTGTCCCTCCTTTCCTCCTCCTGCTCTGAGATGTCTTGTTTTTAGATAACATGCCAGACTTGTGACTCTTATTTCAGATGAAAGTAACTTTTCATGTTTATTCATGCAAAAATAGAGCAATCGATTACACTCCTGTAGTAATAGACACAACCCCATGTCCTGCTCCCTCCCCCCACCCCCCTTCTTTCTTTTTTAAAATTGTTTGCAGATCTGTTTTGCTGGGGATTTTCTTCTTCTATTACTCCTGTTACCTTCAGGATTCTTGTCCTTCAGTATATTGTTTTGCATTACAAAAATACTGCAAGTAAAAGGAAAACTAGAGCTGTGGTGGTACCTGGTGATCATTTACCTGTCTCAATGTAGTAAGCAAGATGTAATCCTCAATCATTACACAGCAATTTTTTGAGAAGCAATGTGTCTTTCAGGAAAATACAGAAACTTGTCCACTTGCATGAAAGTTAAAACACAACAGGTAGTGACTCCACGTTGTATGTCTCATTTCATTAAGAATCATAGAATGCCAAGGACTGGGAGAGACCTTCAGCATCATCTAGTCCCAGCCTCACTGCCATTGGCGGGGACAACTCTCACTAGACCAGATTGCTCAAGGCCTTATCCAGCTTGGCTTTGAACAGTGCCAGAGTCGGGGCACCCACAGCCCCCTGGACAACCTGTTCCAGTGTCTCACCATCCTCACAGTAAAGACATTTGATGTAAACTTCCCTTCTTTCAGTTTGTACCCATTGCACCTTGTCCTTTCACTACAGTTGCTAATGAAGAGTCCCTCTCCAGCTTCCCTACAGGACCCTTCAGATACTGCAGGATTGCCAGTAGGTTCCCACACAGCCTTCTCTTTTCCAGGCTGAATAGCCCCAGCTGTCTCAGCTTGTCTGGGGGAGGTGCTCCAGCCCTCTTATCAATGTTGTGGCCTCCTCTGCACTTGATCCAACAGTTCCATGTTTATTGCTTATGTTTGGGGCACTGGAAATAGTCTCAGACTCCAGGTGGAATCTCGCAAGAGCAGAGGACCATGTGGGAGATTTTATCATACAGCAGAAGTCGTCAAATAACTTCTGTTCTTTCTTTTCTTTTTTAAGTGGAAAAAATGCCACAGGTTATTGTAATGCACAGTGGTAAGTAGTGGGATTTTGACAATCACCACAAGACACCGTACACTTAAATACTGAGAAAAGCTCCTTATGTTCTCAAATGTTTTCTGGGAAATTAAACCTGGAGGCTAACCTTCCTGCTCCCCGTAACCAGCGTGAGGCACTCAGAGCCCTGCAGGGTGCTCCAGCAGGGCTGCTCACACAAGGAGCATGGTGTGCCTGCCCATCGCACCCTGTGAGGGACTGTGCCCTGGCTGCCCACATACACTTGGGAGCACAGCTGGTCCTCACAGCCTCAGGGTGGGCATGCTGCCAGGTATTTCCAAATGGGAATATGCATGCATGCATGCAGGGGGTGTCCATGGACACTCAAGAGTGGGGTGCCAGTGGAGGAGGCTGTTTCTTAGGGGTGGACCTTTGCCATGGGAGCAGTGAGTGAGGGCCAAGAAACAGATTTGTCCGCTGTTTTCTCAGGTGTGGTGGACTGAACTTTACTTGGGTGGGCTGGTTGAGCCGGTTTCCACAATAACCTGGGATTGATGTCTTAAACAATGTGTTGTCACATCAGGTAGGGAAAAATGCACATCAGAAGCAGATCCTGCAGAGGTAGGGTAATACTTTTTATCATGCCAATCTCCTTCCTTCTGGTGAGGCACAACTGTATCTAACAATGCAAAACTCTCCCTCCAGGGCAAATCTGGGAGCAAACCTCTAGAGGGGTTCCTCTAGAAAGCAGATTCAAGTGGCCCCTCCCCCAGCTGGTTCAGGAAAATATTTACTTGGAGAAAAGTGGAAAAAACTGTTTATTTAACAGGCAAAGTATTCACCAGCACAAAACCAAACAAACAAACAAAATTATTTTAAAAAATCTCATATTAAACAGTAAAACCTCTTGCCACTCTGAAGAGATGACAAACTCAGAAAGTCCCCTTGGTGGGCTGTAGCTCAGCTCAGTCAGTCTCTGATCAGTCCCTCAGGCACCGGAAATGCCGCGGCCCAGGCCCGCCCGGTGGGCCACAGGTGCAGCTGCTGGTGCTCCCCTGGGTGTTCAGTCCAGAGCAGGTTTAAACAGGTCCAAAGAAAAGGGAAAAAAACCACAGGCCAGGGAACTTCTCTGCCTCAGCTAGCTAAAACTAACTAAAAGCAAAAGAGAGCTCTGTCCCACTGTCTGTGCTGCAGACAGCACAGGCCAGGAGAAGGACATGGGGGAGCAAGTGCAGTTTCTGGTAACAAACTGTGCACTTCTCTCCCCCTTCACTCTCAGAACCAATCTGAAAGGTGCAAAAGTTATTTCTGGGCTAAACACATGAATGGGGACACAAGCATTATAAAGTCACCCCCAAGACAACATGGGAGTGTTGACACATACGCCTGAGGGTATACCTTCTTTCTGATAAGGCACAACTGGCAGAACCATGCAGCTGCCAGAGCATGGCCAAACAGCAGTTGTGCCATTAGAAGGCAACATAAGCCATCAAAGAGAAGTGGGGGCGCGTACAAGGCCTCTGCGGCTGTCAGAGCTGTGAAGGTTGCAGCTCTGGCGGAAAGGGAGGGAAAAACTGACAGGGAGATTGGAAAATGCCTTCAGCCACCTCCTGTATATCTGAGAGAAATGCTTACTGTTGTCTTTTCTGAGCTGGCCACAGCCTGACTTGAACTAAGCCTGGGAAGTGCTCCTCTTCTCCCAGGCAGGAGGAACAGGAACAACTCAACATTCAATCAGTTCTTCAAACAAAGAGATGGTATTAAACACCACAGGGAGGGTATGGATCCCAGCTCCACCTTTCAGGCAGATGTATTGCATGTCTTGGTACTCTGTAAAGGGGCTTTGTCCCACCAGCATATCCAGATCCCGTACAAGGAAAGCTCAGAGAGTACTAGATCCAAGATTTTAGATTCACTCAGTCTAGGCTGAGTTGTTTCCATCCTCCATCATAAAACTTGCAAGAGGAAGATCTTTTTTCTCTGTACCTCTTCCTCTACTCCTTCCACAAAACTATAGGAGTAGAAAAAACATTCATTAGATTCAGTAGGAAACCATTCCACTCCCTTTCACAAAGCAGCAGAGTACTCAGGAGTCACACAAATGTAGTTCCAGCAGAACATGTGGATGTAGTGTTTTCCAGAATACAGAATAAACATGAAAGGTCTTCCCCCTCAAACCCTTTGAGAGGAAAGACATAAAGACATATTTTCATTGCTTCTTTCCCTTTCTTGGCTTTTTTTTTTTTTTTTTTTTTTTTTTTTTTTTTTTTTTTTTGCTTGAACCTAGACAGTCATCTATTGTCTAGCCAGAATGGGGTGGCAGAGAAGTAATTTGGTCCCTCTGGAATGGCTGTAAAGTGATACACGGTACCTTTCCCACCCCACTTCAGAATTCTTCCCAATCTAAGAGGAATTACAAGGACAGCTTTCTTACCCAAAGCCAGTTCATGGAAAGCGTGTGGAAAGCGTGGCAGACCTCTCTTGCATAATTAAGATGCGTAGCACGTCACTCCTTATGAAAGAGACGCATTACAATTTGCCTGTAACTTAGTTTTGAGGAACATCTGTCCATCTGTACTGTTTAGAATATCTGACTAATGAGTCAGCACCAATTCCTCAGGTCACAACATAGCTTGACAAGCCAGAATCAAACCTGACAGCCACATGAAAGAATTGAGCAATAATTGAGCACTGTGATAAGAAAACTGAAAAAAAGGTGACAGAAATGCAGAATTGTGATTCACTGCTCATTGTCCATGCAGACCGGTGGCAGGTGATATCCCTCTGGGGTCAGTACTGGGGCCAATACTCTTCAACACTTTTGTCAGCAGCATGTACAGTGGGATCAAGGCACCCTCTGAATGTTTGGCACCAACACCAAGCGGTGAGGAGCACCATGAGCACTCATAGCCCAGGAAGGCAATGGGACCCTGGGCTGCATCCAAAGCAGTGTGGGCAGCAGGGCCAGGGAGGGGATTCTGCCCCTCTGCTCTGGTGAGACCCAGCTGGAGTACTGAGAACAGCTCTGGTGCCTCTAGCAATAAACATGGAACTGTTGGATCAAGTGCAGAGGAGGCCACAACATTGATAAGAGGGCTGGAGCACCTCCCCCAGACAAGCTGAGACAGCTGGGGCTATTCAGCCTGGAAAAGAGAAGGCTGTGTGGGAACCTACTGGCAATCCTGCATTATCTGAAGGGTCCTGTAGGGAAGATGGAGAGGGACTCTTCATCAGCAACTGTAGTGAAAGGACAAGGTGCAATGGGTACAAACCAAAAGAAGGGAAATTTATATCAAATATTGGGAAGAAATTCTGTTCTGGGAGGGTGGCAAGATACTGGAACAGGTTGCCCAGGGAGCTGTGGGTGCTTGCCTTTCTGGGCTGCCTTTCTTTCCCATTGCCTTTCTGGGCTGTGAGTGCTCACAGCTGGCACTGTTCAAAGCCAGGTTGGATAAGGTCTTGAGCAACTTGATGTAGTGAGAGGTGTCTCTGCCCATAGCAGTGAGGTTGGGACTAGATGATGCTGAAGGTTCCTTCCAACCCTTGACATTCTATGACTCTATGAAACTCCCCAGTCAAACCATTTAAGTAACAGATTCAGGCAGTCAGTGCCTTGCCAGTCTCCTCCACCTGCCCATATATAAAAAATTTTATGTATTTTCTGATCACAATCATTACCTGTGGATAATGGGGGGAGCAACTGGCTACTGCTGGGGGAATACAATGGAATATTTCAGTTGCAACAATACCTACATTGTGACAGTTGCTTCCTGTCACATTCTGTCTCTATATTTGCTGCTGTTCTGGGCAATTCACTCAAAAAATACCAACTGAAGTGTAGTAAGTACTTTATTGATAGAGTATCACACAGAGTTCAAAAACCATTGGACAGCTCAGAGCCTAGCCATGTACTTCCATGTGCAAAATTCAGACGAAATCTGTTGTTTACTTCAGTATGGAATCTTCACTTGCTAAAAGGGAAGAAAACACAAAGATGATTAAAGCTATTAGCCATGAAGAACAAAAACATGCAAAGCATTAAAATAAAACAAACATAAAGCCTATCCTTATGTAATTTCCTTCTGGCCAGTATTTATGATTCCCACTTCTGTTTATTCAACAGAATTGTAATTAACAGCTCTGGGGTGATGGCAAACTTTTAAGTTTACTCAGCAGTGAAAGGCAGTTTTCTGAACTGACAAGTCAAATGAGCTCAGAAAAAGCTACCACTGCAGGTATGTCTATTTTAAGGAACAATCTTGAGCAACTGCACTGCACATACAGAGAGTTTAACAACTGCTTTTCTGAAAAAAACCAGATCAAACCCATTGTTGAGAACAACAGACCTGTCACCTACGTGCCACTTTTAAACAGATTAAACATTCCAACTCCAAAAATACAGAAAGTTTAATCTAACTAGAGAACATCTTAAAGATCCGTTTTTTTTTTTTAGTCCATGACCAATAGAGATGATGTATTTAAGAAGGCAAAAAGCTTTCTCTCCAGTAAGTCATAGACAAAACATATTTTAATTTCTGTATGTGTAGTTAATTATAGTGTTTTGTTCAACAATAATTTTGTTTAGAACAACACAAATGTTCTTTTGCATGGAAAGAGTTACAGAGCGTGTATCTGCACCAAGAACAGCCTGAGTTGTTAATCAATTTCCTTAAAATTCTTAGTTTTAAGTCTACCTAAAAACCCTAGGTGAAAGAAAGCTAGAGAGTACATTCATCTGTATGGGAGAGGGGAAGGAATCCTCTGTTAGACCCATACAAGGAACAGAAGAAATAATCCTAAGGACAAGGGAAACAATGCTGCAACAGGAATACTGCAGCTGGAATACTACGGTGGAAGGGAATGACAACAAAAGCAGCAGTATTAGCTGCAAATGATGCCCTCCAGCACACCCTCTGCATGTGAGATACAACAAAAGCAGCTCTAACACTGCAAAATACAAAAAGACCAAGCTGAACTCTAGCAATACACGTGTGATGCCACTTAAAAGTCTCAAGTTGCAATTACGTACCATTGCCTATGCCCTATATTTAGTCATATTTGTGAGCTTCCTACACTTCATGGAGCAAAGGGCTTGCAAATCCAGATGAAAAAGAGACAAGCTAGCATAGCTGATATATAAATTCAGTTTTCCTCACAGAATAATGAGCATCTTTTAGCAGTTTGTTTTCTTGGTGGAAATTCAGCCATTTAGCTAAAGTGTTACGTTTTGCTCTGACAAGCTTTTCAAAATGCAGGCATAATGAGACAGCAGTATTATTTACTCCTCACACGGCCCTAACCCTCGCCTCCAGGGATTAGCTGCAGGCCCCAGTTTCTCTTAAGAGCACTGCGGTGGAACACCAGTCCTGCAGCCTAGCGCCTGCAACACAGTGTGGGATGAATACACTAAACCGAGGAACTACCTTCTGCAAGCTCTTTTGCAATTCGCTCCAGTTCTTCACGTTTCTTTTTCTCCTCCGCCTCTACTCTCCTCTCTTCTTCAGCAATCGGCTTCAGGTAGTCTGCCATCAACACAAGCCCTTTAAAACACAACTTCCCGAACCCCCGGCGGAAAGCTCCGCTTTTGCGGGCTCGGTCAAAAAGGAGCAGAAGCCAGTTTTGCTGGCAGAAAAGCACATTTCATTGGGATCTGTGCCTTCACACGTGCAGGGCCGCCCGGCAGGGCCGCGGCCGGGCCGAGGGAGGCAAATGGCGGCCGGGACATTTGAAGGTGCCCTTGCGGGGCGGGAGCGGGGGAGCGGGCAGCGGCCGCCCGGGACGCCGCACTCACCGTATCGCTTCTTGCCGTAGATCATCCCCACGAGCAGCGCCGAGTACCGGGTGAACTGCGGGAACAGAGACAAGGACGCGCCCTTCGCTCAGCCCACAGGCACGGCCGGCCCCCGCAGCCCCGCGCCCCGGCCCGCCGGCCCTCCCCGCGCCCCCGCGCCCCCGCGCCCCCGGCACAGCCCGGGCGATCCCCCCAGCGCTCTCACCTTGATGAGCGGGGACACCTGCACCGGCGGGATCATCCTGGCGGCGGCGGCGGCGGCAGCCGGAACTGAGGGCGGCGGGAGGAAGGGGTGGGAACAGCCGTGACCGGGAAGCCAAATGCGGCGCCGCCCTCTGCTTCCCGAGCGTCGGCGGGTCCCTCCCTCAAAGAGCTCCGGCGGCGGAGGGGACGCAGCGTCTCCGCCACAAAGAGGGGCTGAGGGAGCTGCGGTGATGCGGCCTGTGAGAAGAATCGAGGGGATCTCATCCATGTTTTTCAATGACAAATGCACACAGAATGAACGGCAGGAAATTCCTTTTAAATGGAACAAAAGATAACCACTCTTTTATTTTTTAATTTTTAATTATTTTTTTTAACTCATATGGGTAATTGTACATTAAAACCTGTTGAGGACTTTGAAAACATATACTAGAAATATTTTTTCATTGTCAGGGTAGTCAGGTATTGGTGTAGGTTAGCCAGGGAGGTGGTGCAGTCACCATCCCTGGAGGTGTGCAAGAGGCATGAGGATCGGGTGCAGGTGATGTGGTCGAGTGGTCTCGGGGTTACAGTGGCACTGCTGGGTGAACAGCTGGACTGGATGATCTTAAGGTCTCTTACAACCTTAATGATTCTGTCATTAAATGTGTCTCTGTGCAGATGCTCAGTTCGACTGGACAAAGACCTCTGCAACCAACCCATCTGGCCAACCCTGCTTCAAACTGGAGGGTTGGACTAGATGGTCTTCAGAGGCCCCTTCCAATGACATCCGTTCTGTGGTTCTGGGGTTGTAAGTACTGCATTTCAGTTTAATTTTCATAGATACAAAACCCTATGGTCATTAGCAATTTATCAAGAACAACTAGTTACAGTTATATTTGGGAATGATCTCCTACTTGAAAATGACAGAATTCAAATTGATGAAGTTTGTTTCTAAAGAACCTGAAATGATGCTAAATGACCTCTCTTTAGATAAAGTCTCATATCATGTTTGTCCTTAGGTTTAGGTTCTGACATATTACTAAATTTGGGTTGAATAATGCTATTTTGACTGCAAGCAAAAATAAAACTGTTCTTTCTGCAGAAGTGCAGAACAAATTACTTATTTCTAAGTGGGGTAAACAAAAAAATCAGAAACAAACCAACCCAGAAAAACCAAACCAACCAAAATGATGCACACACAAACACACACACCCCTCCCCCCGCCCCCAAAAAAGCATTATTGAGCGAGTACAGTGCCTTGTAATATTTATACATGGCTTTATACAAAGCATCCTTATAGACACTGAAATGAAACTCCTTGGCTAGTTTTTGGGTTTCATTCTCTTCAGGTACCAGAAGTAGAAACAACATTTCTTTACATCACATTAAAAACATTTTGGTATTTTGTAAAAAAAAAAATCACAAAACTGCTGAGGTTGGAAGGGACCTTGGTGACCTTGTAGGAAAAACCCACCTAACGTAGTATTAATTACAGACATTGGCCTCAAAGTTCACCTACAGAGAAGAAATAAATGGCTTGAAGTTTTGTTTCTTCACTGATTGCAATTTATTACAAATACACATATTCACTACTATGTGTCTGCTGCACATTAGAAACAAAACCATACAGAACCAAAAGTGCTTTTATTAAGTATCAGAAAAACTGCTATACACAACACAATGGAAGTAATTTAACCACAACTAGGTATAAATCCCCTTGAATAGCTGAACATACTCTTCATGAGAAGTATGTAATATTCACAATGACATATTCGGTATCAAGGTGCTTCAAAACAAAAGCACAAGTGCTTTCAAGACTGATCTCAACTGAAACGAGATATTTGTTTTTCACCTGTAATTTCTTCAGGCATATTTTGCCACTTTTTTTTGTCATGATGAACAACAAAATTCCCCAAATGCCTTTAATTATGGCATTAAAGTTGTCAGGCACTAAGATAATTCAAGATACAAATTAATCACTCTGCCAGAAGGAAATGTAATGGCTTCTAAGGCAGCCAGAGTTTAGATGATTTGAAAAGCAAAATACTTATCCAGCTCCATGTAAGTGTAAAAAAAAAAAAAAATCAACATTATCATGGACAGGAACTTCTAGGGGTTAGTTTCTTCTGCTGTCTTCCTGAGACTCCGAAATCTCTGGGACCCCTTACTTGTCCACAACTCAGGAGAAAGCTTAACTCCTTTACCTGATGTGGAACTCTCACACATTGCAGTCTCATAGTCTCCTTGAATATGACACCATGCCTTCTAAGTAACAGAAGGATGTTCCATTGCCAGACAAAAAACAGACACAAAAAGCCTGAGAAATTAAAACACTTCAGACAAGAAGCTTCTGCAGAACAGAAAAAAACTTACATCTAATCACAGAGCTCTTTTCCCTCAGAAAATATCAAAGCTAGTTGAAACTTGGATGCAAAGCCAGATGATTCCTCATTTGTTACACACTTTTAATAAAAGAATAGATATGGCCAAAGAACTTGTGTTCAGATGGCTTGGAAGACTGCTATCACAATTGCAACTCCCATCTAAACTCACACGGAGCCACTCAAACAGTTAGATTTCCAACTGCTATCCCCTGTTTGTGACTACGCAGGACAGACCACTGAAAAAAACCATTAAAAAATTTAACATTGAAAAAAATAATAAAAAAAAAAAAAAAAATCAGTAACTTGTATGCACACATGTTCTCCTATGATGTACCATCCAGAAATCCAGATGTCTCTGTGTTTTCCATGCCTCACATTCTCTTACATAGAAACTCAACCAACTTCTGTGTTTGGCTGCCATTTTCCTGGGTATCTGCACACTTCTTAATTGATCATTGCTGCACTTACATGTCAAGCAGCATTTTTTTCTATAAGGCAATACTAAAAGAAGGGGAACATGCTTTTCTTTGCATCCCCTCTTTATCCAATATTTTCAATAGCAGATTTTGGTGACAGGGTCTTGAGCATGGCCAGCTTAAACATAAATATGCCCCAGTTATGGTCAATACAGGCTTTGGTTTACATCAATATAATCCACACACGAATATAATGCGAGTCTGAGGAGCTGAAGTTGATCTCTTAACTTCACATGCACTGCACAGAAATTTAGGACAGTGTTTCATTTGGAGATAAACATGCCTCCTCCTCTTCTAACAATACCACCTTCTGTCTGGAGAGAGACATCACAAACTTTATGGCAGTTAAAGAAATTCTAACAAAAATGCGCAAGGCAAGAAAAGCAAACGGGATTACAATCTGCATAAGATGGAAAATTGCAGTGCTAAATTCACTTAACAAGCAAGTTAGAAAGAAGGCCCCGAGGCTTACGCAAGGGTAAAGAGCCAGCTTGGCAAACATGAAGGCATGCTCCTTACCACCATATCTAGCAAAGGCATGCAAAGTTTCCTCTTCATTGAGAAGGGCTGTAGTCCATATTGCAAACTGAAATATGCTGGCAAAGAAAGTGATCACACAGCTGACCTGAATGGCTTCTATTTCATTATGAGACTTTTCTGCAAATTCACTGGTCAGCTGGTAAGCTAGTGGAAGCCCACCAATGAAAGCCAATGAAAGTATGTTGAGCAGTCCCATTAACCGGGTAGCTTTTGTTACATAAAGGAAAAGAGAGTGATGGACAAACCAGAGGAGACCAATTGTAACAAATGAGCCAAAGTAAGCAAGGTAGTTTGGTCCATATTCACTTAAAGCTTCAAGAAGACTGCCATGGAACTTCTCCTCAACTTCTCTGGGGTCAGGAACATTGTCTTCACTGTGGAGAGAAAAATTAATTTACTTTGCATATTCCTGTAATAAAAACACATCTGGAGCAAGACTGAATTATGCTGCTTTACTTTGAGAAAGTAGTGAACAGCAGGAATCCACCCTGTACTTCTCTAGTAATTTAGAAACAGTGTTTCAAATAATATATATAAGGAAATCTGAATGCAGGTTGGCATTTCTTTGGGTTAATAAAGTTTATACAGAGACTAAACAGCTTTTATTGACAAAAAGCTTTCATCCGAAAACATAACTAAGCAAAAAAAAGAAGCTTTGTTCTTCAAGACTCTACATCCCAACATGTATTATGCACATTGATCATCATTACTAGAATGTGGGTGTTAAAAGTATCTTTGTTTTGTGCTCTGTGTCCTTCCAGAAAATCATACTTTAAAGTAACCACTGCAGATTTTGGAAGTTAAACACAATGTTTGAATAATTTTATTTCCTCAAATGTTACACACGAACAGAAGTTTATGTATTTTACAAGACAAAGTGTAAGAACCAGCACAAAGCCTTACCATATATCCAAAATGAGCAGGGTTGCTACAATGGCATAGACTCCATCACTGAATGCTTCTACTCGTTCCTTACTCAGAGGCTCACTGAGGTAAAAAGTGAAGGTTTCTAAGCTATGAGGTTCCTCCTCTTCACCTCTCTGACCTGGAAACAAATCCAGAGCCTTAATCGTGAAAAGAAGTATAAAATAAGGTAGTTCAACAACCTACTGTGACCACCTTCTTTCCCTATCTGCCTAAACTTTTCTTTAGACAAAAGGATGCCAGTCACTCTAGTGACAAAAGGATGTCAGTCACTCTACTTTTTTTGGCATATGTGCCTCTCCCTGAAATTTATGTTTCTTTCAAGGCAAGTGCTTCAGGAACAAAAAAAAAAGAAAAAAAGCTCTTTTCTTTAAACAGTATGGCAAGCCATTAATAATGACTCAAAGCTGGAATTGAACAAATCAGATGCTGTACTTCAGGAAGGCCTAATAGCTCCAGGGCCGCTATGACAGCTTGGAGAACTTAGACTACATGGTAGTAAAAACCTGTCTTGAAAAAAACCATGGGGGCTGAACAAGGATATTGAACACACTTAAAATAATTCAAGCCTTTTGTCAAAAGGTATAGTTTTTATAGGAAATGTTGAACACATCTCTAAAGAGTGAACTCAGAAGTGCCTTGCTAGCGAAAATACACTGCTTCAGGTATATATATAAAAGGTTAAGGCTCCACAGGAATGCAAAGCAGGTGTATTCACAAGAAATTCAGTAAAGCAGTATTTCAGCCATCTGATAGGGTGAGGTGGATACGTGACCTGACTGCAAACCACATTGCCCCATCACAATAAGCATGGACAATATTTGCATGTGTTTATTCTAGGCTCTGAGTCTGGCTTCATCCTTTTAGAACATTTCTGCCTGTTATTGCTGCCACATGGGGACTGAAGAGTATGCTCACATTTGCACTGGAAACAGACAGACTTGTACTGGTCTGAACAGCAACAGAAGTAGTACAAAGGTGTTATTCTTCTGCCCCAGCTTGGGAGTGTCAGTAACAAAGACATTATCTCTTCAGTGGTTTTGTGGTCTCTCTCAGAGGGACACTGCACCTTTCAGCTAAGTAGGTTGCATGATATCCCCTGCTCCTTTTATTTTAGCCATGCCAACCTCTTTCTCAGCAGGATTTAAGGGCAGCTCAGGTTGCTATGGTTGTGCAGTTGTTAGTCCTGACACAAGGAGGGCAGAAAGCACATGAGGGAAGGAATCATGAGTTTAGGCTAACTTGAGACATGTGTGAAGGCACATCTTTAGATTATAGCAGTTAGATTAATGAGTAATTAGTAATACCCTGAACAGTTAACTATTGTGAGAAAGTTTGATTTACAGGTGCAGTTCTTGCCTGTTTGAAAATGTGTGACTATTCAGCATTGCGGGGAAGGAAGTGGTAAAGGCACAGAGCTTTCTCCCTTATATTCTTCCATCTCCATGCTCTCTCTCTTGAGGAGGGAAAAGGGATAGATGGCCTGCCACTGTCATTCATACATAGTGTGTCCGCATGCACTAGCACTATCAGGACAAAAAAGAAAGGTTTTGCACTGGAAAAATGATCTTACAATGTATTGTGCCTTACACAAATCTCATTGCATGGGAATGAGGGGAAATTAGGGAGCAAGGGAGACACTGTTTAGAAGCACATCAATAAACCCTAAAATCACTATGTTCCGAGACTGAAAATGAAAGCAGAACTGAAATTACTTCATTCTCGGCTGTCTGCATAACATGTCGACAACCTAATCTGAACATATGCCTAGGAATTTTGTTACTTACCAAGAATTTTGTTTTTACACCATGTAATTAATCGACTGAGATGCGGAAAAATTATTACAAGTCCAAGAAGTACATAAGACTGTTGGAGAAGAAAATGAACAGTTTAAATATAGTTATCAAAAATATAAATTACCTTCCAGATTTAGTATGAAACTGTAACTCTCAATCTTAGAACTAATAACACTGAGAAAAAGAAATCTTGACTTTCAAAAAGAAAAAGCCTCAGCTGAAATGCTCATTCACTTCCTGAATAATGTATGTGGAACCAAATACTGCTTTTTCCTAGCTAATTTAGTACCAGTAATGAAGCAAACTAAAACAGGGAGGGAAATAATTCTGCTGACAAAAAGTGCAGGAATAACTACTTTGGAAGTTGAAGAATTATCCCACATAATCCTTTATGGGTTCTTCCAATTCATGATACTTTAAGATTCTACTATTTGTGTCACAAAAACACATTGGTTCACAGGTTTTGCACAGGTCTAAGCATAGGAGCAACTTGGAGAGTAATTTCACCATTGTCAATATTAAAAACAAAAACCAAACTACAGTGAACGGAGTGAGGAAGAAGAGGAAAACATATTTTCAGACAAGACTAGGCCTTTTCATGTTAGGACTTATAACTGCCCCTTTCATCAAGAGCAACCTGATTTCTCACAAACTTGGGGATTATTTAAATACTGCCAATTCCTGTGGAATCTTTCTCAAAATCCATCTTTTCCTAAAGAACAAGAGGAATGGAAGCACAGCGTACATTCAAAAACTAGATTTCAGTTCTGAGTAGGGGTTCCAGAAAAGAGTTAAAGCTGTATTAATAAGTAGGAGCAACTCACTGACATCAACTAAAGATGGAAGAGAAAAAAGGCTATGTAAAAGCAGTCCTTGAGAGGCAGGTGGCCTAACTGGTCTCCCTTCTCTGTTTGCTCTTACACTCTAAGTTTGTGCAGCAATTGCATTCACTTTTCTTCAGTTTGTGCAATGTGGTGTTCATTTCACATAAATTTCCTCACCTACTTCTGATGCACAAGATACTAACATAGAGTTTGGAAGATCTGCTAAAAACAAACAAAAAAGCAGGCACAGCAAGTAATAATTTAGCAGAATATTCTTTCTACACTATACAAACTCATGGATCAAGTTACAGGTTGATATATGTGATTAAATACATTCAATGCAAAAAACAACACCCTAGAATGTAGCAGACTCCATAGAGGTTGGGAAAGCTCCATGGAGGATTGAGGCTTAACAGTAGGAACTGCTGAGTCATGATGAGACAGCAAAATAAGTTCCTGTCTCTGACCCTCCGCCCCAAAGCTTATCTCTGTAACCCCATGGGTCACTTTTCCCTAACCCCCACTATTGGACATGTTTGGATCCCCCTCTATGCTATAAAAAGGGGCTGGTTTAGCCCATTAGACAGAAGAAGAGCCGTCGCTGGACCCTTCACAGACTCCCCAATAAACCATTGCTGTGGAACACCAGGACTTCTCCTCCTCTCTCACGTCTGCTTCAAGCCTCAGCCAAGGGCACCCTAGCAAGCAAGCAAAGAGCTGAGATCCTAAGAGAGCTGATAATTGCTAAAGAGCTGACAATCACTGGGCTTGCTAAGGGTAGCCACGGCTGCGAGCTGCCTGGGCATTTGGGCTCTCTGCCTCCCAGAGGGATGGGGCTCCCGGACCGTCCTTGCATCGCTCCATAATAAGGCCAAGATCGAGGCTTTATTATACTAGAACTAGCAATGGAGAAAGTGTGCATAATTAACACAGACATCACTATTTTCATACACAGTCCTAAAGACAGTTAATACAAACTGCTGCATCAAAGTTTTCTGTCAACCGAGAGAACTTACCAAAGGAATAAAGAAAAAAGAAAAGATGGCTGCTAAAAAGCATAAAATTGGTCCTCTCAGGATAATCTTTAAGATATGACGTTTATAGAAATTCTGATTTTCAGATTCCTGTATTTGTTGATTCAGTAAGTGTGGGTGATAGAATCCATATGCTACTATCACAGCCTGCAATGAAAAGAGCATTACTGAACTTATTACATATAAATATATGAAGGATTTCAAACATAAGACATAGAACTATAAATCAACACATTCTGAAACACTTGCAAGCTTATTCTTCACTTCCATATGGAAAGTTGGTCCTAGAAACTCTGAGATTTGACAACACACTCAAAGATTTATGTGAAGATTTTAGTCTCCTCCTTTGATCCTTGATGAAGGGGAATGAAGACCTCTGTAACGAGGAACTGAAAGCAACAAAGCACTGCACCAGGAGGAAGAATGCTGCTGGACTTCAGACTGAAAACCTGTGTTCCATCACCCACTGCTGCATGGAAAACTCAACTGTTCTTTCCTGAAGGCATTTTTGCAAAGAGTGGGAAAGGAATTCTGTGAACACTGAGATCAGCTGATTTAGTTGCATAAAACAGCTTAATGGGACAGGGAACTTTTGTCTTACATACAGGTACTGTATTATCATAATGGGCATAACTTTGAAAAAGAATGCTATACAAATAACATATTTAGCAATTTATGCCACTCACTAAGAAGCTTAATTTCAGTTCTACACAAGAAAGTCTATGTAAAAGTGAAAATGCTAATGGAGAGCTTCAATACCTGTATAAGGCCAATGACAACAGCACAAACACTGAACAGGAAGATGCCAAAAGGTACCCCTGGAAAGGAGGCCATTAAGGAAAACTGGAAAAAAATCAACAAGATCATATATTTAATTAAGAAGCAATGCAGGAATAACAATAGAGAAACAGAAGCACTCTTCATTCAATATTGAAAATATTCATAAATCTACATAATAATTTGCATTTCATCATAATTCCATTAAATGCTATTTCTAGCCACAAATACATGCAGGCATCCCAACCAAAGGCATCTGGAGAGATGGTTTTGCTCTGACATTGACAGTGCTAAACCTTAACCATTCTGGCACTGTGCCTCCATAATAAAGAGCCTCCAGAGTGGCTTGTACCTGAGCATAAAGCTTAACTGGTTTTGGTTGACATGACATCATAGCTGTGAAAATTATTGATATTAGGATACCTTTTTGAATCCTTTATTTTGTCTACCTCCATGGCTCCCTGTTGTATTAATTTTTGCAGCTTCTTTAGAGGAGGATGAAAAAGGAAAAAAAATTTAAAAAAAGGAAAAGAAGAAAAGCAGGGTGTAGTGTTAAGGTAACATGGACAGCTTTCTAAAAAAAATTCCAGCTTCAAGGCAAAATGAAAAGTATGTTCTCTTGCTGATAAACATCGTCTTAGTGACCACAGCCTCATTTTTTGCAGACTACATATAAGACATACATACCCACATAGAAACAGGTGCCTGTCCTACTTACACATACAACTGTCAAGATGCATTTTAATCAACTGTTTTGTTCTGTTAATATAGTATTCATTTGCAAATATTCTTTTAAGGTCATATGACCAAAAATTGTGCAGATTTTAAACATAAACCCTCAGCTGCCAGAATCAACCTTGCAGAGCAAATCAGAAGTGATACCACAAACTTGGTCTAAATTACAAAAGGAAAATGTCCTGCCATATAAGGAGGAGTTTGAAACACAGTTTTATTTATCTTACCAAAATTCTTATCAGATAACGTGGACCTTCTTCAATACAGCTGCTTTTTTAAAAGAAATCATGGAAAATTTTTTACCATGAGGGTGGTAAAACATTGGCACAGTTGCCCAATCCCTGGAGATGTACAAGGTGAGGTTGGATGGGGCTTTGAGAAACTTCATCTAGTTGAAGATGTTCCTGATCTTTGCAGGGGTTGGACTATAGGACCTTCAATGGCCCCTCCCAGCCTGAACTATTCTATGATACTATGACTTCCCATAACTGTAAGTTTTGTTGCTAGAATACCCATTTTCTGCCAGGTCTAGAACATGAAGTATTTGAAGGTTATAAAATAGCGTCATGAATTTTAAAGAATGCAACAGTTAACGATGACAATGGATTGAGGGTTTATACTATAACAACACTTTCCTGCGTTTCTGAATACTTTGGTAAAGTCTTTCCAAATAAATGAAGAAACAAACAATGTAATTAAACAAATTTCAGATTTTAGAAAATTACTTACTGTATATGGCAAGAAGGTTATGATCATCATACAAGCCTAAAACAGAAAAAAAGCATTTTGAAACAGTATGTATTTTCTGGACGCATCTTTAATGAGGGCATTGCTTGCTTTGTATTTTACAAGGAGATCAGATGCTTGTGCTGCATAATGAAAAATACCCATATTTCTGAAGTTGCTAAGTTTTGACAGCAAATGGCTGCTTTTGTACACATCTTCCATGTTCTCTAGGCAAATTGTACAAGCTTGTTGTAGAAAACACTGCAGTTTCCTGTGTTACCAATACCCCAGGTAAAAGGTTTGCTATGGTTTTTAAGAGACTTCTTTCTAAATGCTAAATTTACCACACTCTCTAAACAGTTGTTTCTGATTTGTCAAGAACGTTAATAGCTGATCGTAACTATTTCGCATCTAAAAAAGCAAAATCAAAAAACCCAACCCAACAAACAAAAGCATAAAGAAACACATTGCTTTGAAAGCTACATTAGGTAAGAATTAGATGCCTTAGGCTATTCTTCCAAAATAATTTCCTCTAGTTTTATCTCATGGAGCTCCAACAGTGCTTTTATTAACAAAATTAGAATAACTGTGTGGTTGCATACTTTCAGAGAACAGAGTTTGAAACAACATTGCAAAATACTCAGTTCCCCCAGATGAACTTCAGACTAACCTGCTGCAGAGCTTCTTTTGGTTTACAGTAAAACATTTGCAAGTTAAAAGCAAGTTATTTATCAATCAGTCACAGTGAAACTAAAGATCTTTGTATTTTCCCGGAAATATGTCTAAGTTATGCTATTTAATGTAGAAACTTTTGGATATTCACAGACACACTTAAGTGACCCGTATCTGCTTGTTAACCATCTAGCTTCTATGACAACACTCACCAGATTTAGAAGAGCCAGGACATCATCTATATGTTCTATCACCTGAAACAACCTGTCAAGGCAAGGCAAAGTATCATGAACAAGCCAACTCACAAAATATATTCTACAACACTACATATAAATTGTACATTTATGGTAGTATGGGGGAACCCAATTTCCTTCTCCACAGAATTAATACAAGTATTCCAGGTGCCACCAAAACTCATGAGGCTCAAATGTGAGAGTAATTTGTTAGAAAAGTCTTAAAAGTGAGATACAATGAAGTTCAATCATGGAGCAATTATTAAGAACCTGGTTTCTATTTGAATGGCAGAGTATTTTCAAAATTTTAAGGCTTAGAATAATTTCTCCTGAAGAGACAGTGCATAAAGAAAAAGCTTTCCTTGCAAATGTCCCCAGATTTTGTTAATGAAACTCCTTATTCACAAAACTATCACTTAGAATGAACAGGAGCCATCACCCTCCACAAAACCCTGAGACTGTACCTCAGCATTTACTTATACAAGCAAAGAAAAGCACTGGAGTAAAGGAATGATGCGGGGATTCAGCTTCAAATACTGAATTACAGGTTTCACACCTTTATTGGAATGCAGCCAATCTACTTGCATAGCGACATTTGTAAATTTCAAAATCCAAACAAAAACTGCTGTGGTTCCAGCATGACGCCTGCGTGCCAATTTCTTTTTAACCACCAAGACATGGCAGGTGGGAGTGTCCACAGCTCTGTGAAGTACAGAATCTGCAACATTACAACTGACTTTGCGACAACTACTGCTGAGCACAGATGAGATGAGTTTTAGGCCAGCTGTACTATATCAGTTCCTTTGTTGTGGAGCATGCAAGTTACAAATTCACGTTCTTTTCAGCAGAATTAGAAGTCTAATTCCATCTAGCCTTCAAGGTAAGAAGAAAAGTAACTCTAAAAGATACATAATGCTTGTTTTACTCTGTATGACTATGGCAGTGGTGTAAAGTAGCTTTTCACTGCTAAGAGTAGCATTTCTTTACAATAGTTTTTTAATATTATTCAACAAAAGACAATTCAGAAGTCTGGCAGCAAGACAGAAATACATCAGAGACATGGTTATCTCCTGCACTTTCTAGCTTTTAACTTTAGATTTAAACACCATGTACCTACCTTACATGAGCTGCCCATGCCACTGTGACTATTAAAAAGGTCATCAAGTAAACGGCAATTTTTGCTAGAAGAAGTTGCTGAACACTTTCACCTAATTTCTGAAACAGAAAGTGACACCCAAGGAAACAAAATATAAATATTATGTTACAAAATTATTACCAACATCTGAAAAAGAGATGTACAACAATATAATGTATTTTTGAAAAATGCCTCCCAAAAATGCAGTTCCCATTGAACAAACTCATTAGTACAATGCAGAGAACAGAGTTTATTAGGAACTTGTAAATAGGCTGAAATATGGCATTTTATGTATCAACACATCTCATCAATCTGTAAAAAAAAGGGCTTCCCAATGCTCTATTCACCTTGTTACTCATTAATGCATTCTCTCATCACTGTTACTATAATAATGCATTTCAGAGGACTGGACACAATATGCCTCTTTTACTTTCACATCACTGAATACTGTAGTAGAAGCATTGAAGAGGTTTCACGTGACCATTGCTAAAAAGCAGTGAGGAGAGGGCTTAATCTCAGCAAATTTTCCAAATACGACTACAGTGGCTTAAACAGACTCATATAGTATATTTGATGCAATACAGATCTTATCTGAACTTCTTAAACTAAGATTTATGTCTATTTAAGAGTAGAAAAATAAATAGCAACAAAAGAAAAAACCTGTAAACTTTCTCAAATTATTCTTTCCTAAAATTCCTGGGTATTCTCAGAATTAATTTCTTTCCTGTAGTCTTCTTTCTCCACCTTTGTTTATTCAAATTACATTTATTATGAACCGGACTTTAAAACTAGCATTCAGATTGTGCTATGTAAGCTTCTCTCAGTGATGGTTTATTACCAAGAAGAACAGATCCTTTTTGAAAGATGTTTTGGCCAAATGGGCAATTCATGTCTCATAGAAAAGTAATTAATTATAATCTATGGCGAGGATATTACGTGCTAAACGAGGGTGTTACTTCTACTTGCGAGGACACAAGAAACAACAAACGGCACGTGATACCTGGTCAGGATGTATTTTTGTGTGAGCCACCGGCAAAATCTGAAATAACAAAATAGTTTTTTGTTATTTGGTTGCACAGCACATGACGTTCTTTTCCTTGTTGAGCACTTCCCTAAAACCACACAACCCTCAGGGGCCAGCGGATCGCGTAGCCAGGAGCAGCTCTGGAAGTCACAGCCGTTCCCGGGCCATGGCCCGGCCCGCCATGGCCGGCACAGCCGACGCCTCTCCGGGACGGCCCCGACACATGGCGACAGCGGGGCGGGCGCGGAGCCGGGCGGGCCGGGCAGGCACGGGCGCCCCCCGGAAAGCCGGGGCCGGCCGCGGCTGCCCCAGGCTTTTCCCTCCCTGCCTCCCTTCCCGCCTCCCGCCGCCAGGCGCTCACCATCACGGTGGCGATGATGGACAGCAGCGCGTCGCTGTAGGCCAGCAGCCGGTGCGATGTCTGCGTGCTGCAGCCCGGCTCCGGCTCCGGCCCCGGGCCCGGGCCGCGCTCCCGCGCCGCAGCCCGCGGAGCCGACATGGCCCCGTGCGCTCGGCGGCGGCGGCGGGGGCGGCGCTTCCCTCGCCCTCAGAGGGGCGGGAGCCGCCCGCTGCCCCTGCGGGCGGAGGAAGGCTGCTCTCGGAAGCGATGCGGTACGTGTCCCTGAGTGGCCGAGCCGCCGCCGGGCGCACAGCGGCTGAAGCAGCAACCCCGCCTTTAAAAGGCGTTCCAGTTCGCCTCTCCGTTTTCCATAACAACATCCTGAATCCAGTGACACTGACAGCGTGTTCTACGCAGGACTGGTCAGGAAACATCAACAGAAGAGGCAAAGGAAAGCATCGCTCTTAGAGAAGCAATTTATATTCCTCAAACAAATTCCCTTTTTAAAATGGGAATTTCAGCAATTGAGGGAGGTAATCCTGTCCCTTTCCTCAGGCCTGGTGAGGTACATCTGGAGTGCTGTGTCCCAATCTGAGCCTCTCGGTACAAGAGAGACATGGAGCTCCCGGAGCACGTACAGTGGAGGGCAACGAAGATGATGAGGGGACTGGAATATCTCTCTCACCAGGAAGAGCTGAAGGAGGTGGGCCTGTTCAGCCTTGAGAAGAGGCTCCTGAGAAGGGAGCCTCAGGAATGTCTATAAATATCTAATGGGTTGGTGCCGAGACGACGGACATAGGCTCTTCTACGTGGTGCCAAGCAATACAGCAAGCAGAAAAGCTGCACCACAGTATGGGAAGAGCTTCTTTACTGTGTGGGTGATCACAAAGAGGAACAGTGTGCCCAGAGAGATTATTGGGTCTCCTTCGGTGAAGATACTCAAGAACCATCTGGATGCAATCTTGTGCCATGGGGTCTAGAATAATCCTGCTTAAGCTGGGAGGTTGGATCAAAATGACCTGCCGAGATTCCTTCCAACCTTAGCCATTTTGTGATTCTGTGATCTTGTGAAGTAAGGACCTGTGAACTACAGGCCAGTCAGTCTCACCTCTGTGCCTGGTGAAATGCCCATGGAAACTATAGTAAGGCATATGGAAAATAAGGAAAATGGAAAATTATTAGTGACAGTCAGTGTGGCTTCATTAAGGGCAAATTATGCCTGCCAAGTGTGGTGGCCCTCTGCAATGGGGTTATAGAGGTGATCATTGAGGGGAGAGCTGACATCATCTGCATGATCTTGTGCAAAGCATTTGCACCCAATGGATTGGGTTGGAAGGGACATTAAAGATTGACTGTTCCAACCCCGCTGCAGTGGGCAGGGACACCTTTCACTAGACCAATTGCTCAAAGCCACATCCAACCTGGCCTTTCTCTTTTCCAGGCTGAACCATCCCAATTTTCTCAGCCTTTCCCCATAGGAGAGGTGCTCCATCTTTCTCATCATCTTAGTGTCCCTCCTCTGGACCCACTCCAGCAGTTCCGTGTCCTCCCTGTGCTGGGAGCCCAGAGCTGGATGCAGGTTCCAGGTGGGCTCTCCCCAGAGCAGAGCAGAGCAGAGGGGCAGAATCCCCTCCCTGCCCTGCTGCCCACACTACTCTGGATGCAGCCCAGGACACGTTTGGCTCTCTGGGCTGGGAGTGCCATGGCTGGGTCATGTCCAGCCTCTCATTCACCATAATTGTCCTGATCCAGGTGGAGAACCTTGCACTTGGGATTGTTAAACCTCACAAGATTCCTATGGGCCCAATTCTCCAGTGTGTCCAAGTCCCTCTGGAAGACTTCCAGGTGTGTCAACCACATCACTCACCTGGGTATGATCTGAAAATTTGGTGAGAGTGCACACAATCCCTTCATCTGTATCACTGATGAAGATATTGGATAACACTGGTCCCAGTATGGACCCCAGAGGACACCACTTGTCTCTAATGTCCATCAGGACTCTGAGACATTGACCACTACCTTTTGCATGGTCAATGGCTCAAAGTCCTGATGGATATCCATGATAACTTCTGATACTATATTTGGACATATTAGAAAAGAATGCATTTCTGTGTGAACCCTTTGTGATCATGTATTTGTAGATAATTTTACCAGACATAAAATTAACCACTTGAATTCATGCTTGTATTTTTGTTAGAATTGTGTCCGTAATTATTCAGGTCCTGTCACATGTTACAGTTGTTATGACATGACAATTTACAACAACTGTTAAAACAGAAAATGAAAATGGATAAAAGGCTCTGATCACTGTCCATCATAATACAGATGAAATACAAGGTGTCTTGGAAGAAGGATGAAGAGCATCAGTGATGGGACACCCTTTTCAAATGGCCACTCATTGCTGTGGAAATTTTTAGTAGACTGTTTCACCCTGTGGTTCTGTAAATATTGACTGCTTTGCTTTAATAATAGCCAATTATGTAAAATCACGTGTAACGATCCGTCAGCTACACATAACATCTGGGTGGATGGAAATGGAAGGTGTTCAGGAGCGGGATAAGGAATTGCCCTATAGGGATACCCCAAAAAATTGATTATGTACAGGTGTGATGGAGGCAGTGAGTTGAAGGTGTGACTGCAGCCATGGCATAAATAATGTAGGAATGAGACCTAAAACCATGAGATATGATGGGAGATATTCAGTGAAGGGATTATGTGGGTGTGATAGCCACCTGATGGGAGTGATATGTCACTAGGCTGGATGACTTTTCTTGCTGGATGACCATTATCACTGCAATCAGCAGTGGAAGATGGAGTGATGCTACTGGTTCTGTTCCGTTTTGCTTAAACTCCACAGTTTTTCTCTTTGCAATTCTTAATATCCTTGATTTATGTATTGTCTGCCCCCCCCCATTTAAGACAAAAGCAACAGGATACTTGACTACAGTCTCACCCCCAGTTCTCCCAAAAGTGGAAATGGGCATTTGAAAACCTCTGCCATGCAGACCAGTCTATGGACTGGCTCTTCTTCCCAAGAAGAACACCTCTTTTTTGAGATATCTGCCTCCAGCTGTATCAGAGCATGCATCCAGGAGCACCTGGAACACTTGTACGTACCCTATGCACTTGTATTTTCCAGGTCTACTGCCTTTATCCCCAGCAATCTAACAGGAATCTACAACCTGTTTGTTGTGGTCTAGAAATGGTACTCCCTAACTCAGTTTCCCTCTACAGACTCTTCCCAACCACATGCAGTTTGCTTGGCTTCCCCTCCCTTTTACCCCTCCGGGAATGGAGTTGAGAATTGAAGGCACAAAAGGTGAAAATTGCATTGAGACAAGACTAATTTGCTGGAAACAGCAATGAGATAAGGTATGATAATGAACACTCACAGCAACAATAGTAAAAAAAAAGTATAAAGAAAAGAGAATAATTTGCATGCAAAAATGCTCACCGTGAACTGGGAGAATGAACAATGCGTGGCAGGTTCCCCACACCACCATACTTTTTGTTCCTCCAAAAACAGATGCCCTTCCCTCTGGAAGTGAGAAAGTCCCTTTTCCCCGCTGCAGGCAGTGACATAAAGTGGTACCAAATAACATGATTCCTGGCCATGCCCCCTCCTGCTGATTTGGGCTGGAACCAGAACACCATTGTTTCTATAAACCACACTATTGGTTCATCTGTGTTTGTGAAAGTTCTTTTTGAGCTCGACCAAACTTCCAGCACTGAATTCATGAACCACACTGTTCGTGAATCTGGCACTGCTAGTGTGGCCGGGTTTCTGGTGTAACCCTCGCTATCTCTGCACCTGGGATCTCACTGAACATGACCAGACTTACAGTGCCTGGTTGTTTACAATCAGAAATGAAGCCCAGATGCACTCAGCCCCTCTGATCTCCCAGGACCAGCTGGAATGCCAAAGGGGTTTTTTTTTTGCTATATTTCTATAATCTTGATGCAGCACTCAGAAAAATTTACTTTTCTTTGTATGTATTTTTTTTTTCCTTTTACATTCAAGATTGAAATTGCAGATCCATCCATCCATCCATCCATCCATCCATCCATCCATCCATCCATCCAGCTTCCATTTCCTGAGCTTACTAATGAGCCCATCAGGGATTATTGAAATCCTTGCTGAAGTCACGGTAGGAAATATCCGCTGCTCTCTTCTGTCCAGGTAGTTGTCCCATTGTAGGAGGCAATCAGGTTGGTCAAGCATGATTTTCCTTTAGTGAATCCTTGCTAAATAGTCCTGATCATCTTCTTGTCATCCATTTGGATAGAGGTATCCTTCAGGATGAGCCATTCCATCACCTCTTCGCATGGAACAATGTAAAGCACAAGTATTTTAGAATGCAGCGTAACATTAATTCCTGATGGAGGAGACTGAAATCATTCATTCAAATGTTTTCCCATGCTTTGTATGAAGTATTTTATGTCAAGATGTAACTTGAGCTCGCCATGTATTTATTACACAGAATTGAAATATTTCCAGGCACACAAATCTCTGGACAGCTAGTATAATTTTCTACTGTATCATAATAAATTCTGGAACTAAAGAAAGGCAATGAAATAGCTAGTAGATTTCACAGGGCATTTGTGATAGTTAAAACACAGTTTAAAGTCTTCCTCTATATTGCACTTCTCCACAAACACTTAAGCAACCGTTGTTTTCTGGAAAACTGGTGGTTTTTGGTGTTATGTGCTGAAAACTTTTGTTTCTAGGATTTAAAGGAAAAAAAAGGCAAGACAAAATCAAAAAAGGTGAAGATGATCTTTTTCCTTCAACTAAGTCCTCTACACATATCACTTTCCAGAGGAGTGGTTTTCCCTGTTAGTGACTGGCCTGTTGCAGCACACTAGCTATCACTTGCATTGCCACAGGCTGTACCTTCTCCAGTCATTGCATCTGAGATATTATTTTGCTTTATTTTTTGAGGGTTGGCTTTGTCTCATTAATTTAAGTGCTCTGCCTTCATTACTGATTTTATTACCTCATGTACCTCACTACTAGGAAGTCTCCTAAGGTGAATTCGTGCCTCTTCCTAGCATTGAAGACTTCAGAATGAACACACATCTCTTGTGAGATGTTTGCTGGTGGCCTGGTAAGGAATGTAGTTTACTCATGATGGACAGTTGTAAATCCTTCTGTTGTCAGCGAAGTTGCACCTGTGTTTCACTACCACTCTTGCTGCTGTTTAACATGCTTAGGTTTTGGAGCATCATTTTCAGAAGTGATAAATGATTTAGAGAAGCTGAGCTCACCATGATGTACAGCAGCTGTGTAGGGCTGCTCAGAAGGACAAGGTTTTTAAAGACCAGACACAACTGTTGTTATTCCTAGGCAGCTTTTTGACACTGCTGGGTTCAGTGTTGTTGCCCTATGTTCTGAAACAAGCAAAAGGGAAAAAGTGCTTCCAAGTAGACTGCACTTCTTTGGATACTTGAGTCTATCTGCTTCCTACTAGTGCGTGTCCATCAAGACAAAAAGTATGAGTCTTTAAAATGAATTGTGAGAGCCTGACCATTAACAAATCAAAAATTTATTGAGCTAGGGTATAGTTTTCAATTTCAGAATTCAAGGTAATGAACTTGTAATGAACCCACTGTCTTCATCCCTGTTTCTGCAGAGAGTGCTATTTTGTTGCTCTACAGCTCCTGACTTAGCCACAGTATTGTGGAAGAAGAGACCAGTTCTTACACCTGGAGCTGTATTGAACATTTGTTCTCACATAAAGAGAGATACATTTCTGCACAGCTCACTGCTGCAGCTGAGTAAAAAGTATGGATATTATGCCTAGTTGAAAACATCATTTATTCCTACAAATTCAAATAAAATTTTTGTTCTGTGTTAATATCTTAAAATGCTCTTTAGTTAGCACTTAGAATAAGGAGTAAGAATGGAGGCTCAGGGAGGTCTGCAAGAGCACTGAACTTTGGATTACCTATGTTCACATTTCTTTCATAATGATACATTTCTGCACAGTTTAGGAGGTTACCCACACCAAAGTCTTAGGAAAGAAGTCTCTGTAGCAGTGCACATAAAAGCCACCTTACAATAAGCCACCTTACAAAAAGCCACCAAACAGTATTGCCTGTTGAACCTTTGGGGAACAAACAGGAGGAGCAATGACATCAGCTGTTTGCATTAAGACATTGACCTTTCCACTTCACCTTCTGCCTGTGTTTCTTCTGTAGTCCAGTTGCTTTGATTCTTTCTCATTTGCAGGCCAGGTAAAGATATTGAAACATGTCAAAAAAAAGAAAAACTATTTCTTTTTACCTACTAATCTGTTGCTGAAGGACACTCTGGTAAGTAAAAATGCTGATTGTATCTTTGCTTTTCTTGATGCTCACAGAGAATGCTGTCTGATGAAAGTTCAGTGGTATCTCCTCCAATGGAGAAAAGAAAAGACAAATTATTTATTTCGAATAGACTTTGGATTAGTGTCTTTGTTTTCTTGACTAGAATTGGTCTTATTTGTTTAGCAGGCAATGTAATCTGACATAGGTAGCTGTAAACTTTTGCTCAAGAAAAGCATGGATCAGTCTACAGGTAGAAAAGGAGCTGCCATGTGTACTAGTGTTGCAATTTCATTTTATTTATTCTGTAATAAAAAAAATCCCTTAATGAAAAAAAAAGTATTTTATACACAAGTGTATTATAGGTGACCTTTGATTCTCTGGAATGTTTGGAATATTAAGCATTAATTCACATCAGAACTGCATTCCAGATACTGTTATAATACTGCATATGCCTATTTGTCATGTTTTTGGTAACACAAGTTTACAACAAGTTTAGGATGTATAAAACCATTGTATTTTCCAGGTCTTGAACACTTGTTGCTCACTAAATTCAGCTATCTGTCATACAGCTTTGTTTGCAATAATATTTATCTAGAAGCTGTGGTAACTGAGTCACTGGAGGAAGTTTGGGCCTCCAAAACACATGGTAATGACTCAAATTTATAGTGAAGGTAGTGCTTTCAAATTGAGCATTTTAATGTTAAGAGTAAAGCTAACATAACATCTTACTTTTTCCATAATAGAAGAAATGCAAAATAAAATAAAAAAATATAATTAGTGATAAACAGAGAGTGGTATCAAACACTAAAGGTTTGTGGTGACTTCTTCTTGTGTATCCATATTCTTACTCATTAGAGGGGAATGGTACAATGTGAGACCAGCTATATTAGCTGGTCTGCCCTGCCCCTGATGAACAGCCTCCCATCCCAGCTCTGAGACCTCTGCAGCACATGGCACCATATCTATATCTTGAGCTAGCCCTCGTTTGCTGTAAAACAGTGCACTGCATGTTGTAATGGTGCACATGGGCAATAAAACTTACCTGTGGTTAAAGGTTATGCCGTTCCTGCTTGAGCCTTGCACCCTTTGGTGGGAATGAGCTTCTCAGTGTTCAGAACTCAGCTTACCTCAGGGTATCATCCTGGCCAGATGACGTGGCATTCCTGATTTTATGCTTGCTTGCTCAAATGACTTCTGGGTCTGAAATTATGACTACATGTTGTTTCTGCCTTTCATCTTATGTCCTTGTGTCTTCAAGCAGGGAAGCATTTTTATCAGTGAAGGTGAAATATAACTTATGAAACTGATCAGAATTCTTAACCTTTGAGTAGCAATAAATTCCAGGAAGATAATGCTTTGGGTGGGAAATAATGCAGCACAAAGAGCTGAATACAGGATTTACAGCTATCAAGATGGTGGGGTTTTTGTTTTGCTCATTTCCAAGCATCTAAATGGTTGGACTAACTTTGCAAATGTTTAAGAAATGCAGTTACATGCTTACCGTTAACTTTCTTGGGAAAAATTGTGATTTCTATTCTAGAAATAGAATGTAGAAAGTACAGAAATTGCTGATTCATGTTGTGAAAATTATGTCAGTGAAGAAGCAACCTGTGCATTTCCATAAGGAAATCTCCTGAAGACATTGAGACCACTGTAGCCTATGTGAATAAAAGGACCTCATTTATTTTTAGCACTCAGTCTTTGCTTCTGGTTATACTTTGTACTTGAGTGTGGTGGTATGTATGGCAAAATGGTTCATCAAAACTACCTGCTAGCATTTCTGCCTTTTCCTTGCTTTTAGATTGTGATGAACGATAATTACCGTTCTCATACTAAACTTTTATTTATACTTAAACCCTGCATTGAATTACAGATCTTTTGGAATGCAGAATAACTCTACTCTTGATTTATAATTTCATCCTGATGTTTGTGTGCTTCCTGGGCCAGATTATCTGTAAAAGTAAATAAGTAGTTTAAAGTGTATATTCAGTTATGCCTCTTCATTAATTTTCTCTGTAGGCCCTCAAGACATGCTATTTTCAACTGGCAATTACATGTGTAATAATATGACTGTTACCAACTATGTGGGCATCTGGCTCACTAATACAGAGATCCAGCTGCAGATCCAGCTGTGTGCCTGTGTGCCTGAACATATTTTGGATGGCTTTTTTTGTAATAATGGTGAGTGAAAATTAATTCGTATGCCTCATGTTGGTTTTGCAGATATGCTGCCTTTCTCAACTTGTAGTTTTGAAGTAATAACATGGATTGCTTGTACTGGTTCAGTCATCCTGATGAGACAATCCAAATTTGTCCCCTAAATTGTTAATTAACTTTTAACAAACCAAATGCATTTGATATACTCAGGTCTCATGTGGAAAATAGGTCATAGGTGCTAAAGACATATGGGTAAAACCTTTTTTCTCCAGTGTTTTTTTCCCAAAACAGAAAGACCAGCACTTCAGAAATGTAACTAAAACATGATGAGGAGACAATGCTTGATCCTGAGAAAAGGTTTGCAGAAGCTTTTCTGAACCTGAACGAGCCAGATAGCATTGCATAATTGCAGGAGCAGACTTCAATATAATGTACCCTTTTGTGGGGATAGCAATTCCTCTTGTCATCCACAAAAACTGACACATGGTATTTCAGAGGTCCACACTGCAGGTAGAGAAGGGATAAACACCTGCAGAAGTGCCGACATCTGACAGTTATAAGATGCAGATGAAAACAGGTAATGCACACCAGAAATGCAACACAAAGTTTAAAATAAAAGAGGAGATGAATGCAAAACTGCAAAAAAAAGGTCTTAGCTTAAATACTTCTTCCAAAATTTCTGCAAGAGTATTTCATTCTCTTTAAATGATCCTGATTATTTCAGATGCCTTTGAAGGTATTTTTCATTGTCCCCTCACCAAGGAGGCTGCTGGCCTGTGCAGGTGATAGTAAAATGTCAGAACTGACTTGAGGCAAGAAATGACAACAGGGTAAGACTTACCTTTCAAGATGTAAGTTGATAAAATTGCTTCTTGGCTGATGTCCAAAAACCAGAAGTCTCTAAATCACAGTAAATTACATTTTATTAAGAATTTTTTTTTGATCACAAGAAAGAAATGTGATGTCTGTCTTATTTTTATCTTCTAGATGAGCTATTTTATCAGATAAATGATGCTGTTCTAGATGCTCATCTCAGAATTGATCCAGATGACAAGGTTGCCTGTGGTAAGTACAATACAGACAGAAAAAGAGATTAATGAAGTACAACATGTAATAAATGTTGATATAATGTCTTTTGTTCCAGAATTCCTCCAGTAGCTGACTGCCAGTCAAGACTTTCACAGCCAGTAAGGAACTCAGCTGTGGCACTCCGATTCAGAAGAGAAGGAAAAGGAGGACAAAACTGCAAAAAATGAACAGAATAAAGGAAAGACATAGTACTCCAGTGCCAACTAAAAATTATGAAATGTAAGAAGTACACTAGGTGATATCATGGACAAGTAGATTTGTAAGGGTGGGTGTTACTCAGGAATCTAAGAAAATCAGGGGAAAAGTGAAGTGTGGAAAGATGTATGCCAAAGCGCATGTCTTCACAGAGTAGCTAGGGCACAGCCCTTTGTTTACAGAAGGAAAAGATCATTTGAATGTGATTCTGATCAAGGTGGCTTGCTATTTTGTGTGACTTTCCATGAGGACTATGCACGGGTGTTGTCACTTGCAATAGAGGCTATGAACATGTTGCCAAATTGGAATGAGCTGATTGCCAGAGAAAATAAACATAGAAAGGGAATGTACCTAAAGAGCTTTCCAAATGCAGTGATTTTATTTCTAGAACAAGCCACCAAGGCCATAGTTACAGCACAGAGGACTAGCTGCATTTCATGAGCACAATGATCTAATATTTTTCATCTGAAACATCTCATGTTGGTGCACAGATGTGAGAAGTGAGATGTGAGGAGAGGGTTTATCATATGTGTTAGACTTGATGAAGTTTGTATTTCAGTACTTCAGGCAGTTATGCTTCTAAAACTGCTGAAAAGTTGAAGATGGTAACAGAGGAATGCTGCAAAAACGTCAAGGAAAAAATTGTGTAAGAGATGTGAGAAACAGGTGTGACAAGATGACATAGACCTAGTAGATCATATTGTTGTACCAACTTTGTTTGTTTTTGTCTGCTATATGTTTTTACATAAAACAGAAAGGTTTGCAGACCAGATGGACTTCTGAAACAAACAACAAAATAAAATATTAAATGATTCTGCACAAATCTCTAATGAAGTTGAATAGCTTCTTGCTCCAGGATCTTGTCAAAGCTAAAAGTTTTTGTGGTTGCCAAGGACAACTGGGTGAATTACTGCAACAAAAATGTATCAAAGACTGGTAACACCATCTGTTAATAAATTATGTTCCTTTGGCTTCAGGAAAACACTGATC
The DNA here is from genome assembly GCF_028551555.1 of Melozone crissalis. Classification (NCBI taxonomy): domain Eukaryota; kingdom Metazoa; phylum Chordata; class Aves; order Passeriformes; family Passerellidae; genus Melozone; species Melozone crissalis. The sequence goes on along the minus strand of NW_026535783.1, from coordinate 29,197,965 downwards.
TGAAATTCTTGTATTTGGAGAAAAAGCCCTACATACTTGATCTGCTCTTATAGATATCTGCTTCTGGCCAATGTGAAGATAGGATAATTGGCTATGACAGACCCTGAATGCATGCAGCTTTTAAATGTTCATATCAGCTAAAGAGAGAAGTCATTGCACAAAGACCCATAAGTGTGCTAAGGCTTTACTTTGAGTTTCCTGTGTGATTAATCCTTTGTTCACAGAATAATCTTCAGGATTTCTCTGTAAAATAGCATACATTAAATTCTGAGATTTTACTGACATATTTTCTCCAGAGTGTGTGGCAAAAACTGGAATGATTTTGCTCTGTGGAGGGATCACATCCCAGGCTATAGTAGATTATCAACAAATTGTAAGAAGGACCCTTAAGAGGATAGCATATCATGACTCTTCCAAAGGTGAGCAAGAAGCATGGTGCTGATAATACTAATTGTGGATTAAAATTAGTATTTTAATGGATGGACCATTCACTTAAGAATTGGACTTAATGATCCTTGCGGGTCACTTCCAACTCAGAATATTCTGTGATTCTCTGTGATTCCCCAATGAGATCCTACATGTGCTCATCCATGGGGCTGTTCTGTATGTGGCCAAAGTATTGTTTTTATGGTCTTCTGAAGAATAAAATGAAATGTGTGTTCAGGCCTGGGAGAAGACTCAGAACTGTTGTTGATATGTATTTCTCACTGATGATATTGATGGAGTTATTTTAAGGTGGCATGTTTGTAGAAGACTTATTCTTGAAAGTGTCAGGTATCTCTTGCTTTTGTGATGCAGAAGAGCTAGTATTTGGCCAAATGTCAGAAGGTGGTTACATCTGTAGCTTTGTACAATGAAAGCTTTAACACTGACGTTCCTTGTCCTTGGGGTGCACAAGCCTGTGACATTGGAAGTTCACACCAAAGGAATTCTTCATCTATTATTTATATGCATCCTGAAGGAGTTTCCTTCCAGCAGCAGAACTACTTACATCACTACTCCCCTTCAGTCTTCCCTTTTCATGTATGATGTGTACTTTTTCCTCTAATTCAATTGAATTCTACAATACAGTACAAGAAAAACTGAATACCAGTTTCTGGTAACATTTTCCAAACTTCTCTATCAGGTTTAGTAACCAAAGGGTTTGAACCCTAGTCAAAATAAGCAATGTCATAACTAACAATAGCATAATAAGCATAACAAGCTTTGGCAGGTATCTTGTAGAATTACATGTATCCTATCAGTTTTAAAAATTCAAGTTTGGCTTAATAGCATTAACCTACCCACACCCTGAAACTGTTAAATAAATGTGCTGATTGCTTCTGTTAGCAATAAAAATGTAGTATAGGAAACTTGCATGCATAGAATTTTAAAAGTTTTAGCCAAGATAACTAGACAATCCTTAAAAACGTCTCTAGCAATTTGGGAACTCTCAGGAATATATGAGCTAACTCTACTGGACTATAAGACATGCACAGTTTTAGTGACCCTAGAACAACAGTGTAATGAAATCAAGATAGCTGTCTCCCATGGCAAGACTAATGATGACACTTGGAGCAGGGCACCAGGTAATTCCAGGTACTTACATCTAGTTTAAGCACAAGGAGTTAAAATTGCAATGGACTGGAGCCTTTCTTTAAAAACTACTGTGCAAATTGCAAGGATCAGCAGTTGAGCACTGTGCACTCTCTTAATCACCAGAAGTGTGAACACATCTTTCACCAGTTTCAAGGCAAGTGGCTTTCCCATATTCAGTGGCCTTAACAGGATAGAGCTACAATTAAGGTCAGACAGTAAGTTTCTGATCTTTCAGGTCCTTTAGCCTGGCAAAAATTTCTATGTCATTTGTGGGCATAAGACAGAGCAGTCTTGATGAGCTTTATGTTAATGAATCCTTTGCAGTGGGATCTTACAGATGTGTAAGGCAGAGCCGTTCTGGGGAACCAGTCCCTGTTGTGGCTGTAATTTTTGCACATAAATGTAATTTCGAGCTGGTTGAATGTGAAAGGTATTAACTCTGGATATTACTGCTGTCTCTTGCCAAGCTTGGGTGATTCTGAAGCACTATGAGACAAAGACAGGTGCAGAATGGAAAGAGAACATGGAAATGGGTGGCTTATTTCCCCATTTTTCCATGCAGTTCCCCAATTTTTAATGCAGGGTTTGATGTTAGGCTATGCCACTGATGAAACTGAGGTAATGTATGTCCTTAGCAGTCTCCGGGCACACAAATGGATTGCAAGCATAAGGGCTCTGGAATGGAATGGAACATGGGTCAGACCAGATAGGAAAACACAGGTTTGTACCGTATGCATATTACAACTCACGTCGTAAAGGTGAGAAGCAGCAGAAGTCATTTACCCTGTCTGCTACTGTATTAGAATTTATGTTTGTCAAAAATTGTGGGATCATTCTTGTGTTCCAAGGAGTTTCATAAGGTATGTTTGGATATAGCAGATATGTTTATTTACTCTATCACTGTCTGAGCAGGTCTCTTCAAAACAATACTTCTATTTTCCTTGTCTTCCCCTGGAGATAAGGAACATTAACAAATTACCAATGATCAGGTTTGGGTGTTTTTCTGAATAATTACTAGCTGCTGACAGCTGTGTTGCTGCACTCAGTGGATTAGTCACTGAGCCTACTGTAAGAGTGATGCACTTCAGCTGTTTCAAAGACAGTAAGTTCTCTGTTTTCTGGGCTGTGAAACCTGCAGGACTGGAAAGGCAAAGCATGCATGTGCTGTTTCCAGAACATGCTGCTCTACTCCTAATTTCTGTAATTTAATGTGGATTAAGTTCACCAAGTGCACTTAATGTATTGCTGCTGTTGTTGCAATACCACATGGATTGTGACCCTGCCTCTTGTTAGGATTGTACAGAACAAGCCAACAGGCATCTACTTAAATTTGTACAAAATTTGGTGTCCTTCCACAATGGGATTACAGCAATGGTGGACAAGGGAAAAGCAGTTGGGGTCATCTACTTAAACTTGTACAAAAAATTTGATAGTCTCCCTCAAGACATCTTTGTCTCTAAGCTGAAGACATGGGTTTGACGGATGTATTAGTCAGTAAGCGTTTAAAGAGCTGGTTGGATGGTTGCACTCAAATAGTTGTGGTCAACAGCCTGGTGACAAGTGGTGTTCATCAGAGGTTGGTATTGGGTCTGGTGATGTTTAATAGTTTAATTGTTAGATTGTTAATGTTCAATTGTTAGATATAGGATATATCTATTCAAGCATGTTTGAAAAATAGGAAAATAGAGAGACCACTTTAGTTTGTAAGAAAATGGGTACTAAGGATGGAGCAATGCCAGTTTATATTTGCATGTGCATAAAAACCATGTAGAAGAGAGCAAAGGGTACAGCCTTTGCTACCCTATGATCTACAGTTGTTCATTTTAGCAGGGCTCTCCAAAATTTATTGCTAATTCACACTTTGAAGTTATGTTAACATAGCAAAACAGATTGATTAGCATCAGCTGCTAAAATCAAAGGATTTTGTAGCTTTCCTGTTGTTATTTTACTTCTCTGTGGCAATGCATGCAATACCCTGTAGTTAACCCTTTGGTAGTGTTTTTACTTTCCCACAGTGAGTTTAAGCATTGACAACAATCCATCATTTTTCATCCCATTTCCTTTCATCTGTTTACATTTAGCTGCAGAAAATAACTATGAGGTTCACCTTGCAGAAAGGTGCTTTTGGCCCTTGAGTGTTCATTGTCCTTTTTTTTTTTTTCCTCACCAGGCCCTTCCAAGTGAAAAGTTTGTAGAAGGTGGTCCTAAGGTATGGTACTTTGATAAACAACAGCCCATGCAGACTTGGACTCCACCACATGCTTGTAAATGTTCTCTTGAAATGTATGACATTTAACCAAAAAGTCTTTGCATTTTTAAGGAAGCTTCAGTTATTTCTACTGGAGCTTTCCTACTGGACATTTGTCACCTAAACTGAAGCTATACCTGCTTGGAGAGCCACATGTACACATTCCTGGATCTTTGTCTTGCTTCCAGAAAGTATTTTAAATAAGGAAAACCCAATTGCTAAGTTTTGTGCTAAAGTGGCTGTCTGGCAGTGTCTCTTCACTTCCACAATAAAAATCAAAACCAGAAATAACAATCAATCTGATATCTATACTGAAATTACTCACAAAGCTGAATGAATTTCAAGGGATACTTAACATAATAAGTATCAATAGTTACTAGAATTTAACATATGATCTGCTTTCCAGGTGTTGGCATTAGATAAGAAAGCCACTGCTATGAAATTGTAAAAAGTTACGTTACATAAAACTGTTTGTGTAAATTCAAAAGGATTAAAACTATGAGGTGTGCTTTTAATCACACTGAAATAATGAAGGGATACCACATTAAATGAGAAATAAATGTTGGCTTTGCTCCCATGTTGCTTACTTGGAGATTTTAAAATAATGGATTAATGACATTTATCCTCTTTCAGGATGGAATTTCTCAGCACTCTAGAGTTTATTTATCAGCATGCAGTTGTCAGCTTTACTAATCTGACAGAGAGGCAGTATATTTCTCTTGGCTGAGTAAGTTGGATCAACTCATAAAGTTGTAGGAGGCAGACGAAACCTATGTAAGAATTTGGGACCAATATCAGGGGCACAGGAAGGAAGAAAGAAGAAAGAAGTGTAGTATCACTTGTGTCACCACGGAACCATTAATGTGAACTAAGCTAGAATTTCTCAGTACTCTTGGGCTGAAAACATTGAACTGCAGTTTCATTAAGCCCCTGCTTCCCATTTAGTACGTGTATCTAGGAGAAGTTTGTTCACCTTCTAGATTGTATGTGGTCTGTTTTTGTCTCTCTAAGCTCTTGGCCTTCATCAAAATGTTGCTGAGTGAAGACATTGACCAATAACCCAGAGAGAGCATTTCATCATTGCTGATTTGAAGGGAACATTCTTTTTGTCAATTTTACAGTTGTGCAGCTTGTTAAAAGTTTTCAAAAGTGACTGCAGCACAGATGACTCAGTACATTTCTGAAGAGTACTCCAGCCACCTAGTGAACGCTTTCATTAAGCAGTTGCATGGGAATGTGGACATTGTGAACAGACTCATATACATGACAAATAGAAAAGAAAGCTGTTATTGAGATTGAGATGCAGTCATCTTCATCATAAATCTCAATAACCTAGTATGGGATTGGATGAGCTGTTTGTCTTGTGAATAAATTTAGTTATTTGTCCATCAGGCTGATGCTGGGCTGACTGACCAGAAGCTCATTCTTGATAGGTTCGGATGCTGGGAGTCCATGGTGGAGTTGCATTCTCTGGAAAAGATCCCTTCCAAGTTGACAGTTCTGCAGCATATGCAGCCTGCTGGACTGCAAAATCTCTGGACAAAGCTGGTCTCTGTTGAAGAGTATTAACCCAGGTAAGAGCAAATGTAAAAGCAATACACCAAAATTCTGAAACACAAATTCTGTCTCAGAGTATATATTACCATCACAGCCTCTCTCCAGTTTCAGAAATCTTTTCTCATAATAGAATGAGGCTCCTGGAATTTTTTAGGAGCCTTATGAGGGAAGTCAAAGACATGGGTCAGGATGGTCCTGAAACAAAGACTGTGTTCTCAGTAATGTTCTTTCTTCAACTCCTTTGTCATCCCAGGTCCAGGAACTTCTTTGCATCATCCTTGCATTTTAGCTGTTCTGCACACACGTGCATGCCCAGCACCCCAGCCTGGCTGCACAGCACATTACAGTCATGGGAGAACTTCCTAGATGTAGCTGTTCAACTTGCAGCTTGCAGTATGGTCATATTGGATGTAACTAATCTGTTTTAAGGTGCACTTGCAATTACCTTAATTTGTTCCTAGTATTCTCCTGTGGTACAGGGTGTGACTAAGAGCAAAATTCAACTGTTTTAGAGTTTAAGACAAGAACAACTTCCATTAGTCCTATATGCTCAGACAAAAACCAGTGCACTTCCTTGTGCATGAAATTTTTGATAACTAAGTCAAAGAGGTGGAAAGAGACATTTTACTGACACTTTGACACTTTCACATGAACAGAATGTGACTATTAAAGTGACATTTGTCTAGGCAGTTTGCAATACTAGTTTCTATAAATACTTGTTCTGAGTAGCTGCTATATCCTAAGTAAGTAAAATGTAGCAGCAATTTAGCCATTGTTTTGCTGCAGTGGTGTGTTTAAATCTTTTTGCTTTCTCATAACCACTGCATGTGATTATGATCCACAATGTAGTATCCAGATATTTCAATTAGCAACAAGCCTTCTTGCTTCAGATGTTGTGCATGTGTTTGACACCTGATAGTTTGCAGTTAGTCAATAAAAGAGTAGATTGGGAATTAAGCCCAAATGAGTTTTGGTTATCAAATTTTTGACAATTTTTTTTTCCGAGGGAAAGAATACAAGCTTCTGATCTCTTTGTATACACATTTTGAGAGTAATTTTTGAACACCTACATCACTTATTTTTGAGTTAGGTGGGAATGTTGTTATTCCAGTAATTCTCAAAGTCTCTCTTTAAATACCTGAACCTGTCTCTAGATAAGAAAAAAAGTGATATTTTGTACAGCAAATTATGGAGATCTCAGATATTAGCAAAGATAAATGGGAAGACAGGAGACCAAGAAAGCCAATGTCCCATGAAGTCTTCAAAGGCCAGATTAAAGATTAACAGAAGGAATAATGTGTGAAATGGAAATGTAAAATTGATTTCAGCCCATTACTATTTGTGTGCTACACTGAAACCTTGCCAGCCTTCACTGAGGCTGACAACTAAGCTAGCTGTCCTATGGATGTTATTTCCATGTTAAGCATCTCTCACAACAAAAGAAAAAAATTGGTAACAGAGGTAACTGCTGTCTAATTAGATGTTTATTAACACAATATTATTTAGTGTTGCAAAGAATTGTCAACTTATTTGTTAATGGCAAATGGATGTTGTAATCTCACAATCAGCTAAGGGGAAGGTAATCACAATTAGAACAGTTTCTGTAAACCAAAACAAAAGGAAAAAACCAAAACCAAGCCATAAATATTTGCAGAATTCAGAGTCTCCAATCTTTAAGGCATTCAATCCTTGTTTCTAGCTGAAACTGAAGGATGAAGAGTGGCGGTAGCTGAGGATGACAGAAAGTCTCTGTTTTGTTTTAAAGGAGTATCACCTATGTCTGATATTTGACCAGGCTGTGTGGAAAACATAATCACCAGGTAAATCTGAAAAAGAACTGCTTGAAATTGTCCATAAAAACATTGATCTATACCTTGGAGCTATGATAAGGTTTGTGTAATGTTATTATTTGCTGTATGGAGTAATTTTTAATGCTCTCTGTTACAGTTTAGTTATCTGGCTTATAACCTCAAGAAAGTCACCTTCATCATAAATCTCTAATTGATATAATTTTTGCTCTTCCCTCATTCATGCACCCAGTACAACATACAAGAACCAATTGATAAATTGGGTCACAAAGTGCGCTAAGTAACTTAAGTAAGTTAGGACCACCCTAAATTACACCATGTATATCTACCAGTAACCCTAGTAGTGAGCTGTTGCATTTCATTAGCCAGGTGGTAGTGAGCCTGGTGAAGCAGAATTCAAATTTAACATTAGACATAGTTAGGCTTTCCAGTCTGTTTACAGGGTGTGTAAGGCTCCAAATCTCTGCCTTATGTGAAGTGGAACAGAAACATTGACTCTTGCTGAAAGAAATGTTGGGCTCTGCACCTTTGAAATTCAGGTGGAAACAACTTGTGAGACAGCTGAAAGGCTTTGTTGCTTCGTGTCACAGTTTGGAGTCAACAAAACTTAACTAAAAAGGAATCCATGTTTCTAAAATGCTCTCTTAAGGTCTAGACCACTGTAATGAAACTATTGTAATTGAGCTACTGTATAAATTTAAAAACCAGAACAAGGTCAGCCATGAAATGAATGTTCTTGAAGCCAAAATTCACTTGTGATGAGAAGTTTCACTGAGGCTACCATGCAACAAGACAGAACATGCGATCCCAAACTTATTAACATTGCCTTTTGCAGCCCACCATTTCTGGAATACTTCTGGGCCTGAAATAGCAGGTCTTTTAGACAAATACAACCCTTACATTTAAAGTAGCATGGGAATTACTGTTTTCTTTGAGAGAAGAAAGGACTGGAGGCAATGAGCAGATCAGTACCTGTCCTTATCAGCAGCTACCAACTTACAATCCAGTGAGCTGTAATTTGACCCTAGAATTTTTCACTATTTTTCTCTCATTTGTAACTAACATATGATTTTTAATGTAAACTTCAAGGCAACAGAACTTCTTGTCTTTTTGTAGTATGGCTTCCTGAGACCTAAGGGTACAGGTTCATCTTCTCCATCCTGAGTAACTTCCTAATCTCTTTGCTGATTTTCACCAAACCTGATAGACCTGGACCTCTTAGACATTTTTTGAAATACTTGAGTAACGAAGAGAAACACTATCTCTTTCCACTTTTAAGGGAGCAACCACATTGTGAAAAGTACTTGTATTTGGTTTTTAACTTTCCTTACTGCCTCCCTACAGTTTTAATGCATGCAGCTCTATCTAGGAGATATTCACAATTAAATCAGCTTTGATTGGGTAACGTGAATAATTTAGGCCTTTGACATGATCAGACATTAAAATGGTTGTGGATATTGATGCCATTTCTATTCTTCCAGGGAAGTCCGCTATTGCTTACATAATTAACTTCGTACTGAAGTGGATGAAGTGGGTGAGGTAGCTTTAGGAGCTCCCTGTGAGAGGAGAGCAGAAATAGCACAAATTGCTGTAATTATTTCAGCCAGAACTTCCATGATGACAGCTTTAGTTAAGGTGCTTCAGTTACATTTACACAAATCAGTAGAAACACCCATTTCTGAACATTGGTCATTGTAACCCACATATACCTAGCTCTTATGCAGTGTTATTTGTTTGCTTTGTACATCATAATTTTGTAGTTGTATCATTGAAAATTGATGAGGTCCTATGTTGTGAATCTTTTATTCATTTATAGTCATTCTCTTAAACTTGAATTTTCCATGAATTGAAATTGGTTGTATAAATTTTTAATTAAGTTTATTTTGGCCAATTCTGAATTGTAATAAAATGTAAAAAACACTTGGAGGACATAATTTTCATTTTGCTTTTCTGGCTGAATGCTTAAAATACTGAGAGAGCATTCAAAATCATTTAGCTTCTTTTTAAGGACTAGAGAGGATGAAAATGCTTGAATATCAAAAATAGCAATTCTGGCAAGCAAATTTATCATTTAATTGGTAACTAAGACACAATGTTGGAATGCTATGACTGCTGTAATACCAGGAAATTTTAATAAACAACTAAGCAATACGGATACCTTGCCCCTGTTAACAGAAAGATAAAGGCTCCAGAGGTAAGTCTAATCAAATGCAAATAGCTGATTATATTCTTAGTCTCAAGCAAGTTTTTAAAAGCTTCTTCCTTTGCAAAAACTGATCAATCTCCTGCTCCCTTGATAGACCAGAGCTCAAGTGAGGTCACCATACATCTGTACCTGCACCTTACCTGTCCTGGCACAGTTAACTTGATCTAGCACAGGAGTGCTGCAGTCAGTCCTTGTGACCTATACATGAGGCACATTTTTCTTTTAGTTTCACAAAACTAATTTCTGTAATTCTTTTGTGGGCAATTTTGCATTTTTTAAAATTTAATGGCAAGTTTTGCTTTTCATCACAGGACCGTGACCCCACAATTGTCTGAAAATAATCTAGTTTATTTTGCATATGACCACATTGGCATAAAAATCTATAATTAACCTTCATTAAAATTTGTTAAAAATAGTATTGCCTAAGAAATGGTAATGTAGCTAGGTAATTCTGAAATGTCAGAGTAACTTCTACTTTTACTAATGTAGGGGTACAATGTTTAAATGGCATGGGATTGCAGAAATGACCGCACAGTAAAATGACTATAATGACCTTTTGAAAGAGAGTTCAGTAAATGGGCTTATAGTCTCAATTTTACAGCTGTCTCAATTACAGCTAGTATCAATTTTACTGTCGTAATACTTCACCCTTCCAAAGTGAAACAGTGATGCTTTGGTTCTCATACAAGAAGACCATTTTGATTAAAAGTCTTGTGTTAAATTTAATAAAGAAATTATTTGTTCAATTGAGATATCTGTTAATCATGGCTTATCATCAAACAAACAAACAAGTAAAGCAACACCACCCAAAAAACCAACAGTGTATTTCAGACAGTAAGAACACATGCCTGAAATACTTCTTTCACTTTCCTTTCCGGCTTCAAAGTTAAAGACCTTTTCTTCAAGGAATTGGATAGACTCCAAATCTTTCTTTCCCTTGTCATTACTTGGTGTTTTAAAGAAGTCAGAAGCACCAACTGCAGAAGAAATCCCTAACTACAGACTGGAACAGGTACAGTGTACATTCAATCTCCAGAGACCATATCCATAAATTTCAGCGAGTTTTCTAATAACCAGTAAATTAATTTTATTTATACAGGGTAGCTAATTTGCCCTATTTAAAATTTTTCTAAAGAAGAGCAAAAAGATAAAGATGCCTTGTTTGAAGCCAGCAAACAGAGAAAAGATACATCTGCTTAATTTGTCTATTCCAAAGCTACAGACAAAACTATTGCTCCATAAAACCAGTGAAGTAATTTTTTTTGAATCATTGGCATATTTTCCTGTTATCAGAAAAGAATAACTTAAACTGGAAACTCAGCTATAAAGAAAGGGTTCCCAAATCAATAACAGCAATTATTTAGTGAAATTAGAATGTAGCATTCATACATAGAGATAAATTGAAATATCTCTATTTCCAAATGTTTCAAATACTGCTTTATTAACTTCATTACTTTATTATCAAATTAACAGGCTCTTATTTGAATTATGCGGCTAGAGCACATTATAAAAATCTCCCAACATATAGCAGGTGATAATCTGCATAAGAAAAAAAAGTACATCAGAAGAACACAACACTTCATTTGTATTGCAACAAATACAAAAAGTAACACGAACAAAAAACGTGTGCTGCACAAAATTGCCTGGGTGTAACACAGAGGTACTACTGGCTGTTCACTTCCCAAATCTGCTGATTTTTGCTGGATTGTGTGAGCCAGAACTAAGCCTAAATCTTTCAAAAGGGTGCAGTTTCACTCAAACCTGGGCTAGCCAATTAGGAAAGAAAATGACTGGTCAGAAGGGCCAGCTTGGCTTTAAGTGTGCCTTTGGTATATTTGTGATCTGAGAAGAAATGGAAGTTCTCTGCATGCAAATCAAAGATATTAAATGAAGAATGGTCAAGCCTCTTGTGTTTGCTTTGTGTGAGGATTAGTTTTATGGCTCATTCTTTTGGACTACATCACAAGAGCAATTGCAATAAAAAGTACAAACATTGAGAAGTATTTAATCTTTCTTCTGAGATGTTCTTCTAAAATAGATTTTCAGCTGTGCTGAACCTAATGAACCCTATCTAGATCTACAGAGACATTATTATGTGTGCTATTTTCTAGTTATATTTTGATTAAGGGTTATATAGAGAAATGCAAAGTAGAATGCTAATTCATTGCTGTTTAATTAATTTAATCCCTAAGAAGCTGAAAGCAATTACTGGAATGAAAATTAAAGTGCTATCTTTACTACATGGTAATAGAAAAAAGGAACTTTTCATTTAACAATTCCTGAACTTATGGTTCTGCCCTGCCTTAACCTTATGACACAAGAGGAAATTCTTCCTTTCCACCTTCCCCACCCAAGATTTTTGGCCAGAATGATTTGTGGTACTTTCTGGGTGATGCTGTAGAAGAAAGAAGACTGTGTGAGAGCTATTAGGGGAAGTTTTGAGGAGAGCATTTTAATCAGAATCTCAAGCATCCCACTGGAGGTACAGTGTGGTTGTCAGAACTGGGATGCAGACTAGTTACAGATGGCACAACCTTGTTTTCCTCTGCTTTTCAACAGGAACTGTGCCAACATATAAATGGATAAGCTTTACCACCTTTAGCAATTAAAAAAAACCCATAGGCCTCTCAAGCTACATAAATAAAAGAATACTTTTTTCTGACCAAGTATTCTTAAAAACTTGGTAGCATTTTATCCCACTTTGGTCTAAGCAATAAATGAAAATGGGGTCAGCTCCCACCACTGCAGAGCCTTCTGGACTCACTGAATGATCTGCTTGACCTCTCCAGTATTACGCTGGGTATTTAAAACCACAGGTCAGTAAAATATTACCCAAGCATTCCCTTAAACTTTTTTAATCCAGAAAAGCTGCAATCATATTAAGGCTTTTCTATCTTACTTGCAGTAAGTTGCAGTGACAAATTCATCCTGATTTTTTCAAGTGTAACATTCCTGCTGACTATCCTACATTTTTTCTTATACCTCCCTCATGTTTAACATAGTTACTCCTCATGCAATCTTTCTGAGAACAAGGTCCCACTGTAAGCTATGACTGATCTATCTGAGCAATTTCAAGCAACAATAGGTTGAGCTTATATTATCAAACCTCACACTTGGTGCCTACCTGCATATAATTTTTGAACTGGAATTTTGATTATTTCTGTAAAGAATCTTTCCCAACAGTTCATCTCTTGCATAAGCAGGAAAACCATAAAGTTTTAAATATAATCAGTTTTCATGGATGGAATTTTATTTATTAATTTTTATACATTAAAAAGGTACACATTGATAGAGAAACAAGATTCTCAGAAACACATTTTATGGCATTTCAATCAGGCTTGCTGCTGCTGAAACGAAGTCCTGCTGCCATGTCATCCTTATCTGTTTCTTCTGACTTTGGGACATCTCTTCTGAGCTGAGATAAATGTGAGGCTTAGCAGTGGAATAGTCAGGGAATTTTAGCATGGCATTAAAGCTGGTTAGCAAAAAAACCCACAAAAACCTAAACACCCAAAAGAGGTTATTTTAGCCCAGGTCACTCAGTCTGTTACTGAAATTACATCAGAAACCTCAGCCTTCATTTCAGCTGAACAAATATGAAGCAGTTGCCTACATCAGAGTCTTCCATTTGGGAACAAGAAAGCTACTAAAATAAAACCTAGACCTTCAAAACCAGAAAGATTGCTTCTGTGGTTCCTTACAGAAATTCCTGTCCTTTTTCCAGTGGCCTTTCATTAATGAGTCTTTGAGGGGGAAGGTGCAGGTGAATGATACAAGGGATAGTGAGTAGAAAAATATGGTGTAGCAAGCCTAACTAGCAGTGTGTGATTGTTTAAAAAAATAATTACAGCATTTGCCTGAACAAAAATAATCAGGAAAGTCAGAAACCAAAGCAGGACTGAAGGTAAAATGCTCCTGCAAGGAAGTTATGCTGGTGTGAATTACTGTAACAAGAGAAGTTTTTTCACAGGGAAAATTGAAAGAAAAATAGCAGCTGACCTCTGCTGCAGATAGAAGTTCTCTATTATAATATTTGATAATTTTTTTTTTTTATTAAAGGTATGAAAATGTGGGATCTTCATATAAATCTACTTGTCTTTAAGACCACACTTCTTGACTGATCAAGCATTACAGAACAGTGCGGGAATCACAAGAGGCCATGCCCCTGTAATCTACACAGTGCATGAAGAAGAGCAAGTTCTTAGTTTATGGAAGCTGACTGACAAATATAACTTCAAAAAACTGAACCAGTCATCTGTGCAGGAGGAAGCAGCCATGGCCACCTGAAATCTTACAGAGTTTGGAGATGTCTGGGATTGTCTCAAAAGGATGGCTGCTGGCAAGGTGGAGTCAGTACAGACTAAACTTCTGAAAGAGAATCTTGATGATCGGTGTTATTTCTGAAGCATAAGGTTTGGAGGCAAGCCTTTTTTCTAGTGATCTGCTGTCTCAGGTCATAGGTAGTATTCTGGAAATGGACTGACTAGTTTGGGATCTGCCAAACACACAAGGAGGAGTCACCCTGGCCTGTAAAAACACATGCTGACACTGTCTGTGGATATGGCTATTCCCAACATTTGTGTGTGTGCTGGTTTTGCATGACCTGGTCTTTGGTAGCAGCAGGGGGCATGGAGATGACTTCTGTGAGAAGCTTCTAGAACCTTCCGCCATATCTGGCAGAGCCAATCCCTGATGGCTCTGAAGATGGACATGCTGCTGGACAAGGCTGAGCCAACTAGAGATGATGGTAATGCCTCTGTGATAACATATTTAAGAAGACATTAAAAGTAGGGGTGCAGTTTTAATTCTAGCCAGGGAAAAAGATGAGGTGGGAACATGTGAGGCACCAAGGCCAGTGGAGAAAGAGGGGCAGGAGCTGCTCCAGGCACTGGAGCCGAGATTCCCCTGCAGGCCGTGGGGAGACCACGGTGGAGCAGCGGTGCCCCTGCAGCCCATGGGGATCCACGGGGGATGCACAGATCCACCCACAGCCCACGGGAGATGCCGATACCAGAGTGACTGGATCCCTGGAGGAGGCTGAGGGAGACCCAGTGGAGAGAGGGGGCCCTGATTCCAGGCTGGAGCAGCCTGTCCTTGGAGAACTGCACCCCGTGGAAGTGTGACCCACGCCCAGCAGTTCTGGGAGGGAGTCACGTTGCAGTTTTGGGAGGACTGCTGCTCCTGAGATTCGGAGCCATGCTGGAGAAGTTCACGGAGAACTGTCTCCTGTGGGAAGGGACCCCATGGTCTCACAGGGGAAGGATTCCTCTCCCTGTGCAGCAGAACAAAACCTCGGATGATGAACAGACCAAATCCCCCGTGCCCTGTCTCCCTGCTGTCAGTGGAGAGGAGGGAGGGGTTGAGGGAAGGAGCTTATTTTTAAGGGCTTATTTTACTTCTCGTTATCCTCCTCTGATTTTGTTAGTAATAAACTCACTTTGTATCTCTAAGTTGAGCCTGTTTTGCCCTTGGAGTATTTTCTTCTGGTTCTTATCTCAGATCGTGAACCCTACGTTAAATTTTTCTCTCCTCTGCCCAGCCGTAGCAGAGAGGGTGAGTGAGCGGCTCTGGTGAGCGGCTGGCACTTGGCACCCACGGTGTTAAACTACCACAGTGTGACACACGGAGAGCGCTCCCCACCGCTCCCCCACCGGTGCTGGCAGTGGCTGCAGGGAGGGCGGCGGAGGGCCCGTGACGGGGGTTACGGGGAAAAGCGACAGGCGTGGGGAGATCCCGAGGGCAGACGGAACAGGGAAAGGATGGCAAAAATGCTCTGCGAGAAAAGCGCAGGTGCTGCCCAAGCGCCAGCGGTGCCGGCGGACAGGAGAACATTTATCTCTCGCCGGCTGCCAACCAAAGTGTTAAACTGTGGAAACACATCGCTGCTTAGGGAATGGCGACCCTTCCAGGGGGAAAGCGCCGCGCGTCCCCCGCGTCCAGCAGGAGCGGGAGCACGGGCGAGAGCGAAAGTCGGTGAGGGGACGCTGCAAGAACGGAGCCGGGCGGGAGCCGGGAGCAGGAGTCGGTCGGTGAAGGGACGTTTCAGGAGCGGAGCCGGGCGGGAGCCGGGCGGGAGCCGGGCGGGAGCCGGAGCTCCTCCCGCGGGGCGGGGCCGCGGCCGGCCGGGCTGCGGCGGGCGGGCCGCGCCGGGAGCGCGTAAGTGACGCAGCGTTCCCGGAAGCTACCCGGAGCTGAGGGAAGAGCGGCTGAGCAGACGGTAGGGGAGGCAGGCGGGCTCTCGCCGCGGCTGTCGGAGGCTCGGCGGAGCCCACCAGCTCCATCCCACTCTGCTTCCATCCCTTCCCGTCCCAATCAGTTGCATTGCTTGTTGGGAGCCATGTCGCTCTTCCAGTCCGCCCTGGACTTCCTGGCGGGCCCCGGCTCTCTGGGAGCCGCCAGCCGTGACCAGAACGATTTCGTGGGGCAGACGGTGGAGATGGGCGACATGAAGCTGCGCATCAAGCGGGTCATCGCCGAGGGTAAGAGCGGGCGGCAGGGCCGGGCCGTGCGGAGCGGACCCCGGTGCTGTGGGGCTGGGATGGGCTTCCCCGCGGGCCTCCCGCTCCCGTTTTCCCCGTCTTCTATTCCTACACCGGGAGGGTTTCCTCCTTGGCAGGCCGCGCCCGGGTGGGGGCGGGCGGGCGGCGGCCGGGGCGGCGGTTCCGGCCTCTGGAGAAGGGCTGGCGGTGCCCGTGCCGCCCGCTCCGCGGCGAGCCGAGAGCGTGTCCCCAGGCCCGGGGGTCGCAGCTGTGCTTGGTGTTACTGTCCCGCCTCAGGAATAGCCAGCGAGAGCCGCTGTGCTGTGTGGCCGTTTCTTCGCTTGCTTCGTGGTTTAAAATGCCTTCACCACATAACAGAACTCAGAGGAGTTTGTTGTCTGTCACGGTCTTTATAACCTACCAAGGACCTCATGAAAATTCTGGTTTGTGGGGCTTTTTTTCTTTCTTTAAGTGACAATGTATAATATTATGCCAAACATGCAAGGTTGTCTCTGTTGTTTGGGGCTGATTGGAAGACTAAGGAATGCAGGAAATGTGTTTGGATCAAACACGTGTGTCAGGAGGCTGGTGTTGCTGTGCACATAGACTTTGGTAGAGTACAGGGAATTAAATATCTGTGCAGTTTCTAGTTTCAGTAAACCTTTGGGTAGGTAGCCTGGCACACGGCTTGTTAATCTGTTTTAGAAAATACATGTTTGATAGATGCAAATTACTTGGATATTAGAAGAAACTTGGATTGTCTTAATGCTTGTGATCAGAGAAAATACTTTATTCCTCCAGTAGAAGAACCATTGAAGGCTACTCTCAGAAGACT
The DNA here is from genome assembly GCF_028551555.1 of Melozone crissalis. Classification (NCBI taxonomy): domain Eukaryota; kingdom Metazoa; phylum Chordata; class Aves; order Passeriformes; family Passerellidae; genus Melozone; species Melozone crissalis. Next base: position 29,181,254 of record NW_026535783.1, on the reverse strand, counting down.
AAAATATGGACTTTTCTATACTATTGCAGTTAAATGTTCTGATAGCTTTGTAGAGATGGTTGATGTTATTTATGTTAAATACTTCAAAACTCTATTTAGAGCTCCTTTTGATTGTTGGAGTTTCTTTCTGTAGTTTCTTGTCGTAATTATCTGATACTAAGTAGTTTTCTGTTGAGATCTCACTGATCAGCATAGAAGAAAAATTTGGTTAAAATTCCCTAATTCAAAACACTTGCAATCTACTTACAAAATTTTTGAACTGTAAAACAACAACAACTAGGTCTTCACTGCTTTATCTTCTTAAGGGTAATGAGTTGTTATTTGAAAGCTCAAGCACTTTCAGCGTATGATCTTAGAGAAAACCTGGCAGTTTCTTATGTAGTAAGTTACATTTTAAACAGTATTAGATGTCATGTCCTCCTGTTCTGCTTTCAGCCTTGACTTACAGCTTCTTTACGGTCAGTGTTGTGGCTGAAATGTAAGCACTGAGTAGGATGTCAATGCTAAAAGAACTGTCTGTGCTGCTGATACTGTAAAATTCTTGCCAGCAGTGACCACAGCAGTTACTGAAGGACAAAGCAAAGTTAGGGCAGGAAGCTATTTTTGAGGCATATATACTATTTGGTTCTTGGTTCTGGAGCAGGTATTTTAATGCTTTACTTTGACAGCAGCCTACTGTTTTCCAGAATATGAGACAGGCATTGTAAAATGTCAGGGGAAAGATGCCAAGTTAGATGACTTAAAGCAAATGGAGACATGCTTTAACTCTACAGTTCTTTACAATTTCTCTGTAACCATTGCTTTGTGTTCCATGTTGATCTCAGTGTTATGGTTTTATTTTATGGTGTTTTCTTTCCTTATTTTGCTTACTGAAGTTGGGCTAGCTGCTTGCTTTTTCTGGAAAATATAATTTTCTAGCCAATGTAGCCCATCTAAAAGAGCCCTTGCAGTGTATTGAATATAAAGGTAAAATAGATGTGAAATACAGAAATCCCAGCCTCTCCTGCAGTCTTCAGACTTGAATTTGTCTGTAGTGTATAGTTTATTTTGCTGCTCAAATTGCATTTATCTTTCAACTCTGGACATGTGATACCTTCTGATACATAGATCCACAACTGTGGCTTACATGTATTCCCTTCCATGGTCTGTTTTGGATCTGTTTTTCCATGGATCTGTTTTTCTTCTAGATCAGTTCTTTCATGCCAGATTCACTTCTGGAAAGTCAAGTGCTGCTTTCTGAGTCTGGATTTCAAATCCATAGTGAGCTGTGTGTTGTCGGCCAATGCAGTCTTTTCTGTGGGCTCGTGCGCTCGGCTTTGTAGCTGGAGTGAACAGTGCCCGTGGTTTAACATTGCACGCTGTCATGTGGTACCACAGGTTCAGTTGTTCCCCCAGCCCACAGCCCCTTCCATCTCTGAAGTGTGCGCCAGTGCTGGTGCAAATCCATGTTTGGCTGTGCTCCAGGCTGAGACTTGTTGCACAGGTTGCTTGGATGCAGTTTCCTGGCTGTTTCACAGAGGTGTCGTGCTGGGGTAGGACTGGGCTGATTGATAATATAGTGTGCTGCTGCAGGAGGCTGACAGCAACCAGTGGGGCATGAGCTGATGATGATCTCTTTGGCTGATACTACCTCTAAATGCAAGAACAGACTAAGTGTGTCACAGACTGGACTGAGCACTTCTGGAATACGGTATCCTGTTTTTTTCCCTGCTTGGACATTTTAGTAGCTCACTGCAGATAAGATTTTAGAGGACTTTGGTGGGGGCCTTTGCATATAATCTGTACTTGCTCTTGTTACGATGGTGGCTTCAGGTGTCATGGCTCTCTTGGATCCTCCTCTTAAGTGCACAGACCCCCACACAATTTTAGTTCAATAAAATAGCCACAGATTTCCTGCCTAATACTGTTGCTTCTTTTGTATGAGATACCGAACAATTTACAATAAACCAGACTGTGTGGAAAAACTGGGAACAAGCAAGTTCTGTAGCACACGTTTAACAGCCATTCTTCACATGTACTGAAATCTTATGCTTCCTTTGAGTAACAAACATTGACAAAAAAGCACACAAGAAGAGGAACATGATGACAAAAAGAATTCATTATTCAATCCGTTTGATCTAAATCTAAAGCTTTTAAAATAATGAAAAAATAATTCCTTAGTCAGAAAGATAGCAATAGGCTACAGACTTAAATGGGTGCAGACATTAGTATTTTTTTGAGTTTAAAAATAGATGTCATAACTTGAAGCTGCATAGGTCAATGACTTGTTACAAGCTGTTTTCTGTCAAGGTGAAACTTCTGCAATTAAAGCAACGTTTTTTTCCTTTGCTTCAGGGCTTCTTCAGTATTTTGAGTGTGAACAAACAGCATTACAGTTTGCCAAACTTATAGGAACAATTCTATGGTTTCTGCAGCTACTGAATTCATAGGATAGTGATAACCTAATTAAGTCCAGGTTTTTGGGTGGATTTATTTTGTAAACCTCTAGGAGCAGAGGCCTACTGAATGCTTAATGCCAAGTTTCTGTGAACATTGTTAGTTTTATTTGCTGACAGATAGGGAAAAAAAGATGATTCCTAAAGAACAACTAAACCACCTGACCTAGCAGCTGTCCAGCTTCCATTCTCTTTACTGTAAACATAGACAATGTTTTCAACATGGTGCAGAACAGTTCTATTTTGTAAAGCTGTTGTTTCTTGGCTGTAGCAATTCCTGCTTGCAGGGGTGCTCTCAAAGTTTGAAGACTTATACCTCTCTGCTTCTCAAGGGTGTGAGAAAATGTACAGATCTTTAAGTGTGGGCCATCCTTCATTCTTGAGGCAATTTCAGCATGTTACTAGGACTTGCAGTGGACAGAAATACATGATGAACTTCAAAAAAAAAAAAAAAACAAAAACAACAACCTTGTGAATCAATGCTTGGCAATAATTAACAGAGCATCTTTTCTGTTTTGATACTCTGATAGAAAAGCTTTCAGTTAAAATGCATTGTAACTTACATTCCAGGCTAGAATTATACTGCTTCAATCAAACTATGGTTGAAACATAAACCACTGAAAGTTGCTGTGGAAACGAATTTGGTCAGTATTTGGGAGGGGAGTAGGTAAGTCTTATCAAATAGTTACAAACAGGAAGCTACTCACACCCTCACTTTCTCATGACTAGTTAATAGTGAGTGAATTACAGTAGCAAGCACTGTTATGATGTGCTTGATGTCTTTTATTTTGATACTGCTCTAGCTGTCATTTTACTGAAGCTGCTTATCAGAAAAAATAATTTGTGAAGATGTGTACAACAGGGATATGATAAAAAAGCAGTTTAAAATCCAACTTGTTGTGTAAATACAGTGAAGTTCTTCAGTATTATGTGATCCCTAGGTTTGACTCGAGGGAGAATCCAGATCTCTTGGTTGGAAAAGCAAGTGTCTTCAAATCTCTGTAAGAGAGTGATGAAGTACTGACAGGAGCACTGTCTGAGGCCTGTGGTGGTGCAAGGATAAGTTTAGAGTGCTTGCTAATAAATAAAGCAAATGAGGTAGAGTTAGTTCCTGATTTTCATGAGATGGTGTAGTGCTCTGTAGTGAGCCTTGATGTGTGAGAGCTTGTGTCTGTGGAAAAGAAGTAAACCCAGTTTTCTTCTGCTGTAATTTCTGAACTTGAAAATACTACCTGAGATGACCTTGGAGGGCTTGGGCTGTCTTCTGAGAATGGGGCTCTGGAATGCCTCTGCAATGCAAAACCTGTCTCACTGGGCAATAACTGGGATGAGTATGTACATATCTCTACACTAGTGATCGGTATGGGGGAATACTAAGATGATTTCGCTGATACAGAAATCCTCAGAAAACTGTCCTAAAAACATGTACAAGCATTTACATGAGTTTAAAAAAAATGAGTGAAAACACCCCAATACATTCTTTAGACACCCCTAGAAGTTGTTCTTCACTTAACTTCCATTTTACCATTTGCCTCGGTTAAATCTGCTGTATGGGTGTTTGTTGAAAGTGCTTTTGAAATTATTTTTTCTGAATGTTTGCAGAATATATTGTTTGGGTGGCTTGGAGTAAACTGTTATAGCAGAGGAGAAGTTTTGCCAGTAAACTTGACCCTACTGAGGGTATATTAAAACCACTTTAATACTTTTATTAAAACTTTTTCAAGGGACCCAGCATCAAACTGTAAATGAAACTGCTTTTAAGAATGACACAGTAGGACTAGTTTTACTTTTTGTTTAAGAATTGTTTTCAATAACAGCAGATGGCTTAAAAAAAAAGTTAGAAGTACCTTTACAACATGCTCTAACTCCTTTGGTATCCCAGAAAACCCATGGAATTAAGCATGGTTTCTGCTATAGAGCTGCAGTAGTAGTAAACCAAACACTACATGTAATGATCTGAGTTGTATGGAGCTGAAATGTGTTCAGGTGAAAGAGTGAAAATGACAGAATGGGAAACTTACTGGAAGCTGATGTTTTGAGAGGGACATAGTTATAAAAGGTGAGCTTGTAGGCCACAGCAGTTGGATTCTCTATGAGGCAGGTGCAATGAAGTAGGAATTAACCAGGCATGATACCACTGGCTTTTCTCTGAAGATCTGGAAAGTTTAATGAACTCAGTTCTGTTTAGCATTTCAGTACTTGATAATAAGGTGCAATCACTGAAGTAGAAATGCAAATTTTAAGCTGGTTATTTACTCTCAAACTTCTGCTATCTCAATGAGGTCTGCACAGTGCTCTTGAGCAAAGGGAAGTGTTTGAGAAAATAGCTTGACAAAAGGAGTTGGAAGAGAAATATTTTATGAAGTAACATGTTGCAATTTGGTAACAATATTACCATTATTTTTATGTGTGCTTCAGTGCTTGAAAATGCTTTCTAATACGGCAGTTATCTTAAAAACAGGAGGTGTATGTTTAGCAGTTATCTTCCTTAGTTATTGTTGTTTTTTACACAAAGTGTTAGCAGTGTAATACCAAAACATTTTATTGAATTTATCAGGTAATATTTGCTGTACTGCATTTTGGTTTTATAAGAACCTTTTAAAAAAATGGCTTAATGAGAAATCTGCATAGGCAGACTTAACAAAATACAGGAAAGTAACAAAGTCAGTGTGCTCTTTACTTATGTACAAGAAAGGAATAGAATATCTGACCTTTTGCTGAATATCCGCAGTCTTGACCAGATGCTGAAAAATGTGTGCTTGGTACATTTAGAAAGGTATCTAAATTCATGTATTGATTATCTTAGACTAAAAAGAATGGTGTACCTGAATATTGAAATTAAAACTGATGTATTGTGCCTTCTTCTTGTAGGGGGTTTTGCTTTTGTCTATGAAGCTCAAGATCTTGGAAGTGGCAAAGATTATGCTTTGAAGGTAATATTAATTATTAGTGGTGTTTGTAGCCCACTATATAGAATGGTTATTCCAGTTAGAACCCTACACTTCATACTTAGGTGACAAACAGGGGAATTGGTCTTTTAGGTGCTGCTGGTCTTTGTTTTTTATTTGGTGTAGAGAATCACGATCCAGTCCAAAACATTTTGATGCATGGGTAAAAAGAATATTTCATAGTTACCTGAAGTGGAGTACAGGAATCTTTTTCACTCGTCAGAAGCAGATTTAGCCTATCTTCTTACTTTAAGAGTAAATTTCCTTAGTATTAAAAGCAATGTTCTATAGTAGGAGTCCTAGTAAAATATATGTGTTGTATAAGTGGCCTTGCCCTGATCCTAGTTGTTTTAAATGGGCTGCAGCTGTGATGTCCTTAACTGGGCGGCGGCTGTGGCTAATGAAGATAACTGGGATAAAAGGGGGTGGGTTGGGCAGTCAGGGAGAGCCTTGGAGGAGCCCCGATGTAGAAGCAGGAACAACACTGCTGTGAAGAGCTGTGTGTGAGAAAACCACTCAGAAGGTATGGGACTCTAGAAATATGATAGCAACAATATGAATACAACAATGTTCCACACTTTGACTCCGTGTTTAAAAATTTGGCCTGGTACTTCTTAGAGACACTTCTCTGCATTCTTGGTTTCTAGAGGCTTCTAGTAATCAGCTGTAAGCAGGGTATTTGTAGGAGGGGTGGGAGAGGTAAGTTGGCATTATACCACCAGTAATAACTTTGGCTTTTTCCATTTAATTCCACATCCTACAGTAACAAAATATGTGACTAAAGCCATATACTATATGTGTTCAAAAGGTCCTCTAGAAGTAGCCCCATGAAAAAATAACAGGTGAAAGGTGTACCATTACTATCCTTCCTCTGTTCTGTAAAACTGGTACTTTTGTAGAGAAGGCTCAGGCTGCCTGTAGTCAAATGTTGACTGCAAATCCAGGTAATGCTGGAAACAGTAATGCTTAATTTTGTTACTGATTATATAAGTACCATTGAAAAGGCCTGGCTACATAATCTGGAGGAGTTAGTCTAGAATGAGTTGAAGGTTGTTGCTGAATATTTCAGACAGAAGGTGAATCTTTCCTTGTTAGGCCACAATGCTGCAGCCAGGAGACTTTAGTGCTTTATATATCAGAACTATTGGAACAGTTACTTTAAAGTGTGTCAAAAGTTACTGCTGCTCAATTATCACTAAACCTGAGTAGTCCAGGTAACTGGAAAACTGGGTGTTATGACAGAATGTCAAAACATACAATAAGTCAGTTTTGTGTAGTGCCTCATTACAGTTCCTTAGTTTTTTGACTATAGTTTATCCTTCATATTCTGTGGAAAAAAAAAAATCTATGCGTTGTTATTCTGTAAGTCTCAGTAACTATATCTTCTCAATTGTTTTGGTTCTTTTAACAGCGATTGTTGTCTAATGAAGAGGAGAAGAACAAAGCCATCATTCAGGAAGTTTGTTTTATGGTATCCTTTTCTGTAACATGTTTAACTGCCTGAGATTTCTGAGTCACAAAAGATTGCTGAATCTGAAAAACGGATTCTGTTTTTCTTCATACACTGCCATACGCTACCTAGGAGGACTGACCTTCTGCAGGTCTGGGTTCGTGGTTTGTCATGAATTGGTATCATGAATCACACAGAAAGTTCAGTTCTTCAAAAATTACAGTAATACAGTGTGTGCAAATAATTTTTGTAGCTAGTGTAGAATTTGCCATGTACTTCTAGCAAGAAGTGAGATTGTTACTTGGGCTTTCTTGCAGTCTGTGAATGTCGTCAAGAGACCTTTTCATTTCACATGATACTTAGATTTTAAATAGAATTCCACATGCACTGGGTTTTTTGCTCTTTGCTTTTACTCTCAGTGTTTAATAATTTCTGCTTTGGATGCATCTGGCTCTAAGAAGTAGTGTTAGCTTTTAAGGAAGACATTTCAGTAGACTATGTGCATCGGAAACAAGCAGATGTTTCTCAGTGTGCTTGCCATCCTCTTTATTTTCAGTGATGTCAGATAGTAGGGTATACTGTAATCTCTTTAAATCCTTGATTTTAGTAAATTCAATATTTTCTCCCTGGCCTGGCTTGTCTTGAACCTTCAGTTTGTTTCAAGAGTCAGCTATTCAGCTGCGGTACACTGATGTGTTCCCTTCTGAGTGTTCAGCCTCATTTTTAATTAGCAGGCAAACCCACTGAACCTAATTTAAGCTACCCAAACATTTCTTTTTATGATTGCTGATATGTTTGGCAAAATCTTAGCCTAAACACCACTTATGAAAAGTACACTTCCAAGACAGAGTACCATAGCACCATACATTTTCTATCTACTCTGGCATTATCTTGCCAAGAGTAAAGAGCTCAATGTTTTTTGGATGTTTTTCACAGCTTAGGGTCACTAACACGGTTTGTAGTGTACATCAGGTGTACAACATGATGAAGGGTTACTTGTTGCTAACTTTCTGAGATAAGACTGTGAAATGCAATTAATTTCTGCAGCTTTGAATAGAGGGTTGTGGATAGATGCCTAAGATCAGATTAATGTGAATTGTGTGGATCCAATTCCCCTTTTTAATAGCTTTGTTCTACTTACAAAGTCCTTGCTTTTCTCTCTTCAGACTTGGTGAATGAATCCTGTAAATAGATTGTCTCACAGGCACAAGTCTCAGTGTATGCACAGACAGACATAATGCAGCGTAACTTCCACTGGCAGGAGCTGGGATCACTTACACTGCACTCCCCTTTACATACCTCAAAAATGATAACTTTTTGAACTGACAGTGAAACATGATAAAGGTTTTAGCATGAAAAATTTTTACTAATGGTGGGAGTTCCTTGCCCTTTTAGACCTCCAATTGTTTTGAACTTAATTACTTAAAATTGAAGCATGGCATACTTAATACTTCTTTGGGAAAGATATGTGAGGATACAATAGCCCTTTCTTGATCACCCATCTAGAGAAGCAGCTGATAATTAGAAGATGTCCCTGCTACTCCTGCTAAGCAGTCATTGTCAAAAGACAAAAAGAACTAGCCTTGTTACTGAGTCCAGTTTCTTCTGAGCCATAATCATAAGGATTTCTAAATTTTTTTTTCTTTTTATTACATTACCTTAGATTCTTTTCTCAGATTTCTTACAACTGAGGCAAGTATTTCCCTGTGTTACTTAGGGTATTGATTGCAGCTATTATGCTTTCTGTGGTTTTAATCTAATATTTCAAATGAACTACTGGAGGCAATAGTATCAATGAACTTGGGAGTCATCTTCCTTGAATGTGTTATCTCCAGAAAAAACTTTCAGGTCATCCCAACATTGTCCAGTTTTGCTCTGCAGCATCTATAGGAAAAGAAGAGTCAGACACAGGGCAGGGAGAGTTTCTTCTGCTTACAGAGCTGTGTAAAGGTAAACTTTATTTCTTTTCTGACTAGTGCACACTCCTTCTGGCAGCTGTTATGCGCAGGTTGCTCGTTTACTTAAAAGCTTGAAATGATTGTAGTAGATAGCATGGTTCAGTGGAGCTAGAGTTCAAACTTATCTTTTCTAGGATAAAGATCATGGTTTTTTTAGACTACAGTTTAACCTTGTCTTAAATACGAGGTAATGATTAAGTTTTTTGTGTTTGAGACTAATCAGAGAAGGAAAGAGTGTAGGAGTAGTTCCTTAGAGCACTCTTTCTTTTGTCATTGCAGTCAGTGTGGACTTGCCATTTTCAGAAAATCTATTTAATACAACTCAAGATTGTAAGCCTTTTTTGAGAAGGGTCTATTTGTGTCAAGCTTTCAGAATTTGCAGTGTTCTCTGTGTGCTTATGTGAATTTCTCTCACTTCCTGCAGGACAGCTGGTGGAATTCTTAAAGAAAGTAGAATCCAAAGGACCTATCTCTTGTGACACAGTTTTGAAGATCTTTTATCAGACCTGCAGAGCAGTGCAGCATATGCATAAGCAGAAGCCTCCTATTATTCATAGAGACTTAAAGGTATGTTACAATATTTAAATAAAGGCTGAACTTCTGAACAGCAGAGGAGCCTGTTGGGATGGATCAATGTTAAAAACGATTCTTGAGCATAGTGCTTAGATCTGTTGCCTTGCCATAAGTGTTGAGTGCGAAGGTCATCACTGAAATACTTATACCTCTTCAAACAACTTCTTCTACTTGTGCTTGCTGTTTAGAAACTGCTTGTAGTCTATCTGAAACAAGCTGGCAGAAAAGTAGTGTATCATGTTTTGCTTATTGAGTTAGCCTAAGTATTTTGTTTTTGATAAAATCTTCAGTTACAACTAATGAAGTGCAGTTCTGGGTTAAGTAGGTGCCTTAATAGAATAGGTAAAGCTTTGAAGGAGAAGAATTTTGAATTATTTGTGAGGGATTACATTGCCATTGAGAATGTGTAGTAACCTGTTAGTTTTAGAATTGGTAACTTGCATTGTACTTTAGTGCTTGTTTTTAATTTGAATTGTAAAATTTGGTAGGCATAATTCAGGTTAGATTTTGTTTATTAGGGGGTTGTTTGGTTGGGTGTTGTGGCTTTTTTTTTTTTTTTTTTAAATTAATTAGCCTTTACCTGGAATCTGTAGGCTTATGCTGTAGAAAGTGTTCTGAAAGTGTTCTACTTTTAGGAGCTTTGGAGGTTTGAAAGGTTACCTGTGTTTGAATTTTGTATTTTGAAGACAGGGGTTAACCTTTACCTGCCCAATATGCCCTAGATGAAGAAGCCCTCATCATCAGTGAGATTCTGCTTTGCTATGAATATATTTGAATTTTCCTTAGCATAAAAAAATAAGACAGAGGAGATTCTTATTCTTGGAATAGTGTCTAAATTTCACACATGTCTATCCAGCCTGATGTGATTTCATTTGATATAAAAACAGGAAAATTTTTTCATGTACTCAATTAATTTGGGGACAGGAAAATAAGACCGCTTCTAAAAGTAAGTGTGTTAATTATTTTCAACACTCTTGATGAACACTTTCATGTTAGCTATTAGTATAGCTCATAAATATAAACCTAGCTTTGGTGACAGCACTCCCTTTCTGTTTTTTTCACTTGGTACCATTGAACAGGCTTTTAGGTTCTGTCAAAGACATGTTAACCATTCTTCACTGAAATTTCTATATGCCAGCCCCTAGCTTTTGTAGAAAAGGTGCATCTCTCTTCTGAAAAAAAAGAAAAAGTAAAAAACCTATTTACAAATAAATACACTATTTCTTTCATAGCCAGCTGCATAGACATTGAGTTGATGCTGTAGTTCAGAGCCACTTTTTTTATTCTCAAGGAATGTATCTTCCTGACAGAGCTAAAACATGGGAAAAGACAGGAATTTGGTTTATGCTGGTCTCATGTTGCAGAGGCTGAAGAACATGATTAAATGATTGTTGTGCTGCAGGAGGCAGTGGCCTTACTACAGCCAGGAGCCAAGTAGGGATCATTTAACTGTGCTACCCTTTTTAGCAGTCTAAGCTAAGGTCAGCAGCATAGAAAACTGTAAGTCAGAGTTTTGGGCCAATTAACTTTGACACCTTTTCGTAACTTTTTACAGAGGTACCAATTTTATTTTTCAGTCCTTTTGTGATAAAGACTCAAAGTACATCTTCCCGATACTTCTACTCTTTTCTCAAGTTTCTTCCACATTTCAATTAACAATGTAGGACAGTTGGAATTTATGAAGAAGAAAAAGGCAGGGATAATGGATGAAGAGCTATCCAGGGAGCACATGTTTCTCAAATAGCTGTTTTCTGTCTCTGCACAGGGTCACAGCTGCTTCTTTATGGGTGTCTCCTGGCAGCCTCCTTCTCTACTAGAACCTCCTTGTTTTTGCCTGTAGGAGTCCTAGCCTTCATCCCACTGCAGCTGAGCTAACAGTATTTGGTTTTATGCCTGAAAATGTTTGGATTCTAAGACACCGTTTCTACAAGTTCTCATCTGAAAAACTGGCCTTTTCTTAGGCTCTAATGAAACTACTTGGTTTTTTTCCCCTGGGGTTTATTTTTTGATCTCTGGAATGTTTCTTGTTCATGGTGTGCTTGGTGCTTCCTTTCAAGACTTGACTATATTGCTACCATATAAAACTACAGTAATGTCTGAAATCTTAGTTTTCCTGTAACCGATTTTTTGGGCTGAGGTGATTAGTTTTTATATGTATGCACAAGTAAGATGATATGTATAAAAGCATGTGTGTTAGGGCAAAAAAGACATGTATTTTAATCTATTTCTCTACATCTTTTTGAAGGTGGAAAATTTGCTTATTAGTAATCAGGGGACAATTAAACTTTGTGACTTTGGTAGTGCTACAACTATAGCTTACTATCCTGACTACAACTGGTCTGCACAGAAGAGAGCAGTGGTTGAAGAAGAGGTGAGACTATTTTAACGTGATTTAATTCTAATATCAACAGTGGAATAATTTAACTGTTACTATTAATCTAGTATCAATTCATGAGACATCTAAGACAACTGAAGATTTTTTCAGTTAGAATGTTTTTATAAAGTTTTGGTTTTGTATTTGTTTTGCTAGAGTTCAAAAGCCCTCTGCAGTTACAGTCATAGCTTGTGTTCAGTAGCTACATGTGGAAACACTTCAGCACAGTCAGGGCCCATTCTGCAATCTGCTGTGAAAATTAAAGTGGTTGCTAGGGCTTCTTCTAATGGCACTGGACAAGAAATTGGTTGTGCCACACTGATGTCCATCTCCAGATCTGTTTTTCCTCAGTTGAATGATCTGTAAATGAGAGGCAAGTCTGCTCTGCAGAATAGGAATGGGCAGTATTGCAGTGCCTTGGACTACAGTAACCAAATCTAGCATGCAGTGTGCTTTTGCAAAGTGCACTTGTTGTTAGTTTAGACGTGAGAGTAATGCTAGTAAATCTGGTGTAGTATGTCAGCGGGAGAAATGCACTTAAGTTCATATGTACAGCTTCTGACATCACAAGCCCCTGTTTTGCAATTTAGTATTCTTGGAAAGCATTGCAGTGATGAAATGATGATGTCGTACCACTGTCTTGTATAGTCTATGCAAAAAGATGGTAGAAAAGGTCTTCCCAGATATTCTTATGACCAGAGTTTCTCTTTGGATGTGTCTGCACTGTGATTAAGTGTGCTGAGAAAGTGAGAAAGATGCACTGGACTGTGAATTCACTTATTGACTTATTGTTATTTTTGGCAGTAATGTTCCTGTCCATTTTTGCCTCACGTAGCACACTCACTTTATGTGCTTTGCTGTTTGGAAGGACTCTTGATGATTGCAATGTTATTTGAGTCCTACTCTTCATGTGACCTTATGTCAAAGCTGTTGTGGCTATTGTGGGATTCAATTGATGGCTTTTTCCATGACAAGTGTTTCTGAAATGAATTTTAAAAATGAGTGTACTGTCCATTCTACATGGAGAGATGTTTCCTTGGTTGAATGCTGTTAAAGCTCATTGTTCAATATTGTTTCAATAAATTCTGTCTTCTCCAGATCACAAGGAATACAACACCAATGTACAGGACACCAGAAATGATAGACTTGTATTCAAATTTCCCAATTGGTGAAAAGCAGGACATTTGGGTAAGAAGTCTTTTTTCTTGCTTCATCATAGTTGCTCATGTCACAGTGAAATTGATTTTGCAGGCATTGTGTTAGTTTGTTGATTAGATGTCTTAGATCAAAATAAACTTTAGTATGGATTCTGTATCTAAATGTTAAATGAATGAGATGTACTGTGCAAGGATTATTCCCAGATCAAACTTGACTTCTATTTGAGAGACAATGCTGAACTCTCTTAACATTTGGTAGAACTGTTGCCTAGTTGGAGCATGCCACCATAAATCCAGAATACTTAAGAGTCCTTAGATTCAAATTGCCTTTTGTGCCCTGCCATGCATATAATCCTGGGACAGCCTATGGCTGAGTTCAAAATGGTTATGTCCAGGTATGGAATGTAGCTAAAATACTGACAGATATCAAGAATGAGAACAATCATCCATTCTGTAGAAAGCATCATTCATGCTTTCTGCAGAATGGATGATAAGCTGTTCACTTTCACTAAAAAATCTGTTGTGAGAATTAAAGGTAAATATTAAATCCTCAGCTGCATAATGTTGCAGTACTGAAGTACTCCCCAGTAGTGGAGTGCTTAACAACTCAGTTTGCAGAGGCAGATGTCAAGCTGTTCAGTTCTTACGTGTATCAGCAATGTATCAAAAGACAAATTGAGAAAATGTAATTCTTGTGCTTTAAAAAAAATTTATGGAATCTTGGAATTTCATTCAGTATATGTTGTGGAAACTCTTGTTCAGTTTCTACAGCTGTTGGTGATGTCCTTGTGGCATGTGAAGAAACACAAATAAAACACATTTTTTCTGATTGTTTGGTCTATTAATGTGCATTAAATACTGTCAGCCTGAGCCAGGATTACAGAATCACTAGGCTGGAAGAGACCTTCAAGATCATCAAAACTAACCCATGCCCTAACATCTCAACTAAACCATGCACTGAGTGCCACATCTAGTTTTTTTTAAACACATCCAGGGATCGTGACTCCACCACCTCCTTGGGCAGACAATTTCTGCACTTGGTGCAGCTTTCCCTTGGTGCAGCTTGAGACTGTGTCCTCTGATTCTGTCAGCTGCTGCCTCGAGAAAGAGTCCAACACCCACCTGACTACAGCCACCTTTCAGGGAGTTGTAGAGAAGTTGTAAGGTCATCTCTGAATCTCCTTTTCTCCAGATGAAATAACCCCAGCTCCCTCAGCCATTCCTCACAGGCCTTGTGTTCCCAGCCCCACACCAGCCTCGTTGCCACCTCTGGACACACTCAAGTGTCTCAAAGTCCTTCCCAAACTGAGGGCCCAGAGCTGGACACAGCACTCGAGGTGTGGCCTCACCAGCGCTGAGTACAGGGGCAGAATGACCTCCCTGCTCCTGCTGGCCACACCATTCCTGACACAGGCCAGGGTGCCTTGGCCTTCTTGGCCCCCAGGGCACACTGCTGGCTCATGTCCAGCTGGCTGTGGACCAGCACCCCCAGGTCCCTTTCTGCCTGGGCCCTGTCCAGCCACACCATCCCCAGCCTATAATGCTGCAGGGGGTTATTGTGCCCAGTGCAGGACTGGGCACTTGGACTTATTGAACTTCATGTTATTGGACCCATCCATCCAACTGTTCCAGGTCTCTCTGCAGAGCCCTCCTACCTTCCAACAGATCAACACCCACTCCCAACTCAGTGTCATCTGCAAATTTGCTAGTGAAAGACTCAATACCCTCATCCATATCATCAATAAAAATATTGAACAGAACTGGCCCCAGCACAGACCCCTGAGGGACACCCCTGGTGACTGGCCCCAGCTGGATGCAGCACCATTCACCAGCACTCTCTGGGCCTGGCCATGCAGCCAGTTCCCAATCCAGCAAGGAGTGCTCCTGTCCAAGCCCTGGGCTGCCAGCTTTCCCAGGAGTGTGCTGTGGGAGACAGTGTCAAAGGCCTTGCTGAAGTTCAAACAGACAACACCCACAGCCTTTCCTGCATCCACCAGGCGGGTCACCTGATCATAAAAGGAGACCAGGTTGGTCAAACGTGACCCCTCCATGTGGCTGGTCTGATACCCTGGCCGTCCTGTAAGGGCTGTGTGATGACACTCAGTACAAACTGTTCCATTACCTTGCCAGGTACTGAGGTCAGGCTAACTGGCTAACTATAATTACCAGGATCCTCCTTCCCACCCTTTTTTGTGATTGGGTGTCACACTGGCCAGCTTCCAGCCATCTGGAACCTCCCCAGTGAGCCAGGACTGATGGTAAATGATGGAGGGCGGCTCCAAAGCTCATCTGCCAGCTCCCTCCTCACCCTGGGATGGCCCATCTGGGCCCATAGATTTATGAACATCAGTGGCTCAGCAGTTCTCTCCTGGTGTCCTCCTGGACAACAGGGGGACCATTCTGCTCCCTAGCACCATCTGCCAACCCAGGGGGACAGTTGTCCTGAGGACAAGCCATCTTCCCTGTAAAGATGGAAGCAAGGAGGGTGTTAAGCACTTCCACCTTCTCCTCATCTGCAGTTACTGAGTTCCCTCCCACATCCAGTAGATAACAAAGGTTGGTCTTACCCTTCCTTTTGCCATTAATATATTTATAAAAACATTTTTTATTGTCCTTTGTAGTGGTTGCCAAACTAATTTCAAACTGAACTTTTCCCTCCCTAACTTTTTTTCTACATGCTCTAGCAACCCCCTAAAACACTTGCTGAGACACCTGACCCTCCTTCCAAAGATGATATATCCTCTTTTCATTCATAAGTTCCTTCCAAACCTTGTTGTCCATTCAGGTTTGTCTTATTAATGTCCAGTCAAAAACAAAACTAGAAATGTGTTTAATAAAAGCCTAACTCAAAAGGGTAAGTGCAGTTTATTTTTTGTTTAAAATAACTCTGTATATGTTAGTGCTAACATGGTGGTCTCCTGTTTTGGCAAGACCTGTTTCATTTACCATACCTGAGTTGGACCGTACTGTTCTGTATTTTTTCCTTTATGCTTTGCATTCAATAAAAATATAAAAGTATTTGGCAGTAGAATATGGTCCTGTCTCTGGAAGCATAAATGATTTGTATTTTGTGCTTAGGATAAAAAAAACAATTTTTCAAAGAAAGTAAGTAGAGTGATTAACACTCTTGAGTCTGTGTGTTTATCACTGCGTGAGCTTAAAAACAAAGGAAGTAATGCTGTCTTGAAACAGCAGCACTGATGAAAAGTTATTATCAACCACATTGACTCCACAATGGGAATGTGATGAGGTGTCATTATAAGTCCTGAGTTTCTTAGACTTGGCTGACTGGTTTCTGTACATTTCCCACCTAAGTCTAAAGATCAGAAAATAAACACTAAATCCAAATGTTTTAGCTACTTGTTTTCAAAATTAATGTGAATTCCTAAACTCAAATTCAACTAAGTGACAGGCTGTTCCTTGTCAAGTGATTTTTCTCCATGCTTGAAGGCCCTTCATACCCTCTCACTCTCAAAGATTTCTGAAAAAGCAAAGGAGTGGGCTTTGGAAATGTTTGTTAAGGAGCAAAATTTCAAAGCTGGGTTCTCCTAACCAATAGCTAATTAAAAATTTTTAATGGTCCATGGGAGACATCCTGCAGCTTTTAATTCAATGTGAGCTGAACAATCTCTTCAGGTTTTATTTAGTTTAATTTGACTTAATTTTACTTTGGTCTAATATCTGTGTCATCCTGCAGCTGTACTGTAGAACTTTAGTGTGCTGCTTGTTGCCTGAAGCTAGTCAGGGGAAAAATAACAATATTTTCATTTGTTCCAAACAATCCCACCCCTTCCTTGTCCCCTCAATCCCCAAACACTATCTGAAATTTTTAAAAACCCCACTCTCACCTTAAGGAAGATTTAAATTAGTTGCTGGTAAAGGACCAGTAGCAGGTCAAAAAATTACTCCTAGCTATTTTTGATTGCTTCCTTGTTCTGCTTTTTTACCTTCTGGCATATGAGTGTTCAGATGGATCTGGGCAACTTCTGTAGAAGGACTATGCAGCTTTGGGACAACATTCCAAGGGAATGGGCTCTTATGTCTAGTGTAGCAGTGCTGAGGCTGTGTGGGTGATGTTGGCTTTGAGGACTTGTCGTGCTGTAACTGAGATTACCTTCTATCCAAATTGAATGATAGTGTTTAAAACAGCCAAAATTTTTCACAGTTACAATCCTAAGTTACGGGTAGAACAGAGGAAATGAAAAACATTCTCCAGCAATTGAAGCAAAAATCAAATCTGAGTGGCCTGTTTCCTGTGTGTTCAGCTGGTTGCTTTGGAGCTTTTCTCTCCTGTGTGGCTGTGGGTGCTCTCTCCTGATGCGCAGAGTGTCTTCGACTGTACAGGGAGTAGTTTCATTCCTCTACCTGAATGATGATCTACTTTGTGAGCAAGTGTTTTGTGGAAGAGTAGATGGTATGTTCTGTACTGCCCTGCTCGATTAGTTAGTGTGGACTGTATGATGCTACACATTACAGAGTCTTTTTCCACAGCCTGACAGAAATGTGCAAGAATATACAGAATTAACATATGTACTTTATTTCTGGTCCTGGTCCTCAAAGTATTTTGGATTAACTAAATCCCTACACCTCAGAGACTTCAATAACTTTCAGACCTTAGAAGCTGTTGGGATAAATTGAGAACCAAAGGCAGTTGGAGATGGTGCACACAGAGGGCTAGAGGCACTGGGCAGTTTTCTTAGGGAACATCTTCAATGAACTGCTTCATTTGTGAGTGCTATAAAGGCTCAAATGCTTAAGTAACTATTCATACTGGGGTTCAGAAGAAATTTAGAGGAGGAATTTTTCAGCTCATTGTGCCAACAGTTACGTGGAGGCATTGGGCGCTTTATAATCAAACTTTTATAGGTCAAATGGAACATGTTTCTGTTATGATATTACAATTCTGCCAGCATATTTAATATCTTAATTGATTTGAAAACACATGTATCAATTTACACTTACTTCAGTAACAGATTCAGTTACGCTAGCCAATTCTTAACAACACCTGGATTTTTCAGAGATTAGAATTCAGAACTGACTTCTGTCTTTGTTAGTTGTTGTCCTCTCAGGTTACAAAAAAATCTCAAGTTGGACACAGGAAGGAACTTGGAAGTCCCCAGGATGTAGTAGTCCAGGTTTTGTGATTTTTGAGGCTTAAATAAACTTGTCATAAAATGATCTTAAATTTTATTTGTTCCAAGAGTTGAATAGCTTTCTGACTGTAGGGAATAAAGGGACTGTCATTTTGGCTTATTTTCCTCAGACTTTTATCAGAAGATGCGTTTTAGAGAGTGTTGTGTGTCTCCCTAGAGTTACTTAAGCAATTTGCTTAACACTTACATAATCATCTAGCTTTTTTACATCTGGCTGTATTGCATAACAACATATCTAAGTTAGAGTAAATTCTGTCTTGACAAATAAAATGTGTCTCCTTACAGCACAGGATGGAGATAGGAAATAAAACTGGTGAAACTTTTTTTGAAAGAATAATCCTGCTCTTGAACATGTTCAATATGGCAAGACTACTCATTTTTGTATGCTTTGAAATTCATAAAACGAATTTCTTGTAATGATTTCTAAATGATTTTTAAAAAATTGACAAGAATAGTTTTCCCAAATGACAAGTGATAGGACAAGAGGAAATGGCCTCGAGTTGCAAAGGGGATGTTGAGGTCGGATGTTAGAAAAGATTTCTTCGCTGTAAGGGTTATTGTGCACTGGAAGAGGCTGTCCAGTGCAGTGGTTGAGTGGTTGAGTTGCCATCCATGGAGGCATTTAAAAGATGTGTAGATATGGTACTGAGGGACATGGTTCAGTGGTGGATTTGGCAGTGCTGAGTTAACCTCTGAACTTGAGGATTATAAAGATCTTCTCCAGCCTAAAGGTCCCCATGATCCTATGCAGTATTTCTGTTTACCTCTGTAGGCTCTGGGCTGTATCCTGTACTTGCTATGCTTTAGGCAACACCCATTTGAAGATGGAGCTAAACTTCGCATAGTCAATGGGAAATATGTCATCCCACAAAATGACACCCGCTACTCTGTGTTTCATGATCTCATTCGTAAGTTTACAGTGTTATTTTATTCGTTGTCTTTGTGGATACATGTTGTTATTAACAGTTGTTTTACTGATAATTAAATGTTGTTGATATGTGAAGATGAAAAAGGTAAACTGCATCAACTTCTTATTTTACTAATAATCCTAATTGATTATAGAAAAAATATGAAATTTTATGTGAAAGTTACTTTTTTAGTTTCCTTTAAGTGTCTTGCCTGATATCTGAATTAGGCTATTGAAACAACTGGTGTTTTGATTTGGTTTCTTTGAACTTGATTAGAAAATTGTTTGCTTCAGGTTTCAGATAGGTTACTGGAAATATTAATTATTGTTCCAGAAATGTATCTGACTGCAATAGTATTAGACACAAAGCTACCTCTGATGTTCTTCATTAACTGATCCCAAGGTGTATTCTTTGAAATATTAGTGATTCTATGTAGTGTTGTTTTTTTCATGAATACTATTATGGGAAATACATTTGGATATTTGGTAGTTTCTCCACTCTGTTCAGGTGTTTGCTTATTGCACTGGAATGTATTGAAAATTATTATCAGCTGGGAGAAAAGCTTTTAAGGGTTTGATACGTTGTCTGGATCTCCTTTTTTTTAGGCTCTACTTTGAAAGTGAACCCAGAGGAGAGATTGTCAATCACTGAACTTGTGAACCAACTGCAGGAGATTGCAGCAGCTAGGAATGTCAATCCTAAATCCCCCATCACAGAGGTAAAATGTCTAAGGAGTATAATTGATTAGGCCTCCTTTCTGTCCTCTGCAGGGTATGTGCATTTAGTAAAAGATTTCAGAGCAGGTCCCCTGTTTGTTCATATTTTGAAAATTTTGCACTGATTTATTTTGAAGTTCAGTTGAATTGGTCAGTATCACTCGTAGGATCTTTGAAAATATGCCCTTTAAAGCACAGAGACCTTAAAAGAAATTTAGTATTTCTTACTGCTTTTTGAAAATATTTTCATCCTCTTGGTTTAATCTTTAGTATGCTAGCATTCTGTTTGACATGCTGTGTTCTATCATAATTAACTTGCACAGAAAAGTTTTGTATATGAGGACTCTTCTTACACTAACTTGAAACCACTTAGGCCTCTCCTTTAATGCCTAATTTGCATTAATTAGTGTATCTTAACTTTCTTTGGCTTTGTCCTGAGGTTTAGTTTGCTTGTTCTCACCAAGGAGCAGTAATTTGCCAAGCATAGCAAGATGGCTAAATTAGCAAGAAAATTCTCATCTGGAGTGTTATTCTCCTCAGCTCCTGGAGCAGAATGGAGGCTATGGAAACAATGCTCAGCCTCGGACATCTGTGACACCTGTTTCGCAGAGCTCTAAGCCTGCAGGGCAGCTCAACAATATGTACAATGCAGGTATGTTCAAAAAGAGATGTCATTTTAGTATAAAGACAATTGCATATCTTCCATGGGGGAAAAAAGTAAATTGGGGATTTTAGATATTTTGCTCTAGTTCTAGCTATTTGGTATTTATATCATTGCTTCTAGCCTTGTATTTTTTTTTCAAGGTTTGATTTTATGTTGATATGCAAGTATGAATTTCTCAAGTTCATTGCTGTGCAAGATAAAAATTATGTTCCCTATGGAAAATAATTTAAAGTGCACTATTGACCAGTAGAGGCAAGAGTGTTGACATAAGCGAACTAAAACTTGATGAAAGTGTGATTAGGAGAAGCAGTAATGATCTAACAAATAAGAGCTGTAGAGGAAGAGTCTTCAGGTTATGACAAACAGGTGAAAATAGCTTATTTTATACCCTGAAATTTTTTTATTAAATGAGGTAAAGATATTTGAAAGTGCATTCTCTAAAGAGCCACGTTTAATAGGAGTTTGAATTTAACCTGTTAAAAATCCTTTGGTTCTGTATTTTAATTGAAATGTTGTTACCTTGTGGCAGAAGGTCCTGAAATCAGGACATAGCCTGAGTTTGTGTTTTACACTGAATTTCTGAGGTAAAAAAAGCGACAGTTGCGTCTGCTT
Organism: Melozone crissalis; assembly: GCF_028551555.1. Taxonomy (NCBI): domain Eukaryota; kingdom Metazoa; phylum Chordata; class Aves; order Passeriformes; family Passerellidae; genus Melozone; species Melozone crissalis. The sequence continues at coordinate 29,160,306 of NW_026535783.1, read as the reverse complement.
TTCAAGAGGAACTATTTAACATCAGATGTGTTATAACATAAAAAGATAGCAGCTATTTGCGGTGTGTTCTTATCACTTTATGTTAAAATGGGCTTAATGTCTGGCTGAATACAGAGAGCTTAATAAAGAAATGCAGAAGAAATTGTAGGGATATTCTGGCTATGGACCATAGTAGTTCAGTAACGCTTGGAACTTGCTGACCTCGTATGTCTTTATTTTAGGCTGCAAAAAGCCTGTATGAGGAAGAAATACTTCCGTAAGCACCTGGGTCTACCTGTCTTGTTTTCTCTCCTGCCCAAAAAGACCTTGAAGCCCCCATGATATTTTGAAGTACATCTGACAGTGACAGTAGTCTAAAGCTATTTAGTTTTTCACTTCCAGAAGAACCATGTATGACAGCCTCAAAGGAAAAAGGCAGCATTTAGTCTAATGGGTATCCAGTCAGTACTTTCAGGAACAGCTGTAGCTGGTGCTGCCTTGAATCCAGCTAATTATGGAAATATTATCCAGGCCAGACTTCAGGAGAGGGTTGCACTGTAGGATGTCAGTGGTGAAGAGGAAGAGTTGGGGTTCCATCTGAGAAAAACTGTTGTTGGATTAGCATAACTAAATGGAATCAAAAAAAGGTCTTCAAAATGACACAATTCAAAGCTGACATACTTAGTCTGTAGAAATAGGTAATCCAGAGTATGTTCAGTTGAAAATACTTAATATAGTAAAGAAAATAAGCTTAAGAGTCTTATTTAGATCTGGTTTTGTACTATTCTTTCTGCACCCGTATTAACTATTATAGCATTTCAATTAGTCTAGAATATATCAAGGAACTATATTGTATTCAGTTTTCCTTCTAGCTTGATATTTCTTGCTTGATATTAATTATGATGAACTGTCAATGAGACAAGAGATATTAATTTTCCAGAGGAAATGTTAAAATTGGGTAGCATTTATTGCACTAGTAACGTGTATATCAGTTTCTGGGTCAGAATCCAACATCCTAATGCAATTAAAATCAGAAGTCTGTCTGGTCATCTGTTTTGTGCAAGAATGCCTACTGTTTGTTGTATACAATCATATTAATAGGTATATTGTGCTGTGATGTTGTGCTATCTGGGATGTTGTGCTTAAAACTTAAGCTTAACTATGCCAGCTGCTTCTGAAGCCCTGTATTAAAATGTGTCTACTGGAGATGATTAAGTAGATCTGCTTATGATAAGCTGCACTTTAGAAACTGGTACTAAAGAAAGGCAATGTTTGCATTGACGCTATGAAACATATGCCTTACTTCCAGAATTTTCTACCTTGTTTTCTCATAACTACAGACAGCAAATTAAGCAATGTGTTAGGTATATCACTGGTACTTCCTGACTGCTGGAAGTACTATTTTTTTGCATAGGTCATAGTTAAGGAGAACTTTAGAACTGTGAGCCTTACAGCAAGTTGTAGCCTGTATGTGCATTTATTTCCTTATTTCCTTCCAGCTTTATAGGCAACATAGTTTAAGTCATATCCTGAAATAGGCTCCATAATAAAGTACAATTATTTTTATTCAACTACTCTAGGCCTGACCGTTGCGGAATGTGACCAGACTTATGGAGGGTTCTTTGATATTCTGAGGGGTGGAACAGAGCGATTTTTCACTAATATTAAGGATACATCTTCTAAAGTTATCCAGTCTGTGGCCAAGTGAGTAAAAAAAAAATACAAAAAATAAAAAATTGTGCTGATAAGAGTTCTAAATGAAGGCACGGAGTTTACTCCAGAAATGGTATATTCAGCATATTTGTCCATGTTTGAGCTGTTATAACTGATAGCTACCCCCTGAGATTTTATGTATGATATTAATACAAAAGTTACTTCAACAGTCATGTACTAGAATTGAGAATGTTGCAGTAAAGAGCCTGTCTGTAAGTACTACTTGCCCTACTGTAAATACTGAAAACTTTTGAGACATTAGCAGGTGGGGGCTGAAGCAGCATGGAGAATTGAATTATTAGATAGGGCCTTCATGAATAAAAGAGGAATTAAAAAGATGGAATGGTGAAATGTACAAATCAAGAGAATAGATGTGAGAAGGGGAAAATACCTGCAGGGAAATAAGCTCATCAGTTTGGTTTCCAGGTGGAATTCTATGTCTTCAAGACAGTGTGAGAGGCACTCTTTGTCTCCTGTGCCCTGTATTGCATGTATGAATACTCTCATGTTTAGAGGTATATGTTTTCAGATTCGTATTGTGTGATTTTTTTTTTTTCTGATCAGGTTATCAGTCCCATTTCAAATATTTCTATTACCTCCTTATGACCAATATTAACCAGTCTGTACAATTTATACATTTTAGCTCATAATAAAATTCTATACAGTGTTAAAGAGTTTTCTTAGTTCTAAGAAACTAAGAGTTCTAAGTAAGAGCAGGTAAGTCACTACTGAATACTTTGAATTAGACCCTCCAAAAGAGTACTGAACTCTAAGTCTCACTGTAGGCTTTGTATTCCTTTAGATATTGTGTTACAGCTTGTGAAATATGTTTCTTCATATATTATTCATTATTCATATGATTACATATGTAGGTTTTTTTTCAGAATTCAAGTGTTACTTGTGCATAGTACTGCTCTAAAGTATTTATAATGGTCAGGTAAGTTAGATTTGTAGATACTGCACCTCTGTATCCACTTCAAGTGTGTTTTTAGCTGTTGGCTCTTATGCTTAGTCTGTTAAAACTTCTAAATATGGCTTAGAAAGGCCAGGTCCTCTATTTTTTAAAAGTTGCAAAAGCTGCACTGCTTTGGTTTGTCCTTAAGCATTCTATAGAAGTAACTGGGACAGTGGCATTAAACTTTTCTCCCTGGAAAAACCACATGGAGAGACACAGGGCAGGGAGGTGTACAAGGAGAACAAGCTGTTGCATGATGAAAAGAAGTTTTGACAGTTACAAGCCTTACTTTCCCATGGCTGTATGTTAGATCTTACTATGTTTTTATTGTACACTACATCCATCTGAAGTACTACTACACTTCACTTTCTTATTCTCTTGCCTCCACATGACTTTCTGGGTGCACCTTCATCACTTAGTTATGTTTGAAGCAGTTTTCTCTTCCTGCTCTTGCAAGTGGTTTCTTCCTTAAAGGCTGTAAGTTTAGTCACTTTTTTGAATTTCATCTTGTGCAGTTTTTCCCTTTTCTAGCAATGGATTAGGACTGTCTAAAATTGTCTTTTTAATGTGGAGTGGCTTATGCTGTGCCTAGACCTTATTTTTATTTCTCTTACCTTACAGATGTGTGTAGCTTTTTGCTTTGTGTGATTTCCTTTGCTTCCATAGTAAATGTAGTGGGCAAGGAATAAAACAGTAACTGTACATCCAGCCACATCTGCAGAGCTCATCTAGCAACTTCTGAAGTACTGGACAGTGAGTACTTGCTGTCTGAAAAGATTCCGTTCAGTTCTCATGCTCTTCTCTACAACTGTTTGTTTAGATTATGGTGACTACCCAAAATAAGTCTTGCATCTGTCTTATTGTTGAGACTTAGTATGCCTCTTCTCAGTTGCTAGTTAGTGTTCTGTGGCTGAACACAACAGCTTACTGCATGGCTTGTGGAACTTACTAAATATTAGTGAAAGGAGAACTCACTACTTTTACCTCATTTGTTGAAATTACAGTAAGTCACATATGGACATTTACTAGAACTGAGTATCTTGAAAATGTAATTGTTTGATCTCATACTAGTTTGTAGCTTTTAATGGGAGGGTGCATAGCCTTTTGTCATATCCAAATAAGATCAATTAGCCAGAGACCTTTTCAAGCTACTGAGGAATACACATTTGCGTGGACTATGGTGGGTTGACAGAGGGCTGTCAGACAGCGTATGCTATGTCCCAAGATTGATCATGAGGAGGTCAGTCCCTCTCAGATGTTTTGGACTCAGTTGGTTGAATTAGGGTTTTGTTTAGGTGACTATTGACCATCACCTTTGACACAATATGTGAAACGGTCAAATTTTTGTTTAAGTTCTGTACTATCATAAGCAAATCTGGTTTTGTGGAGCACCCTCTGTCTCCATACAACTCGGTTCTTTTTCTGTGTTATCTGAGTGGATTTAGTCATTGGGCTGAGGAATGGGAAGAAAAGAGGAAATGCTCCAAGTATGTAGTTCTGCTCGTGAGAATCAGTTACTTTAATACTTATTTTTCCAGTGACTGAAAGACAAACTCTCTCTACTTGTAATTTACCAATATTATTTAACAGCCTTGAGTTGTGTCGTTTTCCTTCTTTTTATTGCCTTTTATTTTGAATCCTTGCTGTATTTAACAGTGAAATGGTAAAATATGAACTAACATGACCAATACTTACTGTTCTGTAGAGCCTAAGGTAGACTTAAGTCCTTTAGTATTTTAACATTGCTAGCATTTGACATTCACTGTTCTACTGAGAGTCCCACCACTGGGCTTGTGCATTTTCAAACTGTGTTTTAATCAAGCTGTTTTTGTTAATTCTTTGTTTGCATCTGCTATAGGGCATGTCTGTTTCTGTCATATTCATTCTCTGCCTTCACAAACTTGTGTTGTGGATATAGCTGATACAATCGCCGATGTGAGAATACCTCTTCTGCTGTTGCATCTTTGACTGCCTTTCCAAAACTCTTCAACCAACATAAGAAGCAGACATTCTGGAAAAATTAAAATGTCTCTTCTTTGTCATGCATTTTCCTCACCCCACTTAATCACTTTTGGATTCTATCATTTCATTAGGTAGGCTCTCTCCTTCCTACTTATCATTGATTTTTTGAATTACAGGGTTACTTCCTTTGTCTGCAGACAGACTTCTATCTTGCTGAATCCAATCTACAGTGTAAGATTTAAGTATTTTGTTGGTGTGATAAAAAAACTTATTTTTTTCTTTTCTGTAGCTGTCTTTAGCTTGATTCCGATTTTGGTCGCTTATTAGTCCTAATAAATGATAAAATCTGAGAACAGAAACACATTACAGGGTGCTTGGAACAGGAGAGTAAATAAGGACTATCTTCACTGTCCCATAGTTCACCTCAGTTGCAAGTGTCACAACCTCTGTTGCAGGTTCAGGTCAGGCAGATGCAGCAGCTTATAGATACATGCAAGAGGACAAAGAGCAACGGAGGTTCAGCCCTCTTGTTACAAACTGCCTTAAAAGCAAGTACCAGGGTGGAGATGGAGAAGGTATGCATTGCTTTGTGAAGTGGCAGCATCTGCACAGACAGGAGCCTCGATCCAGCTGCTGTGCCCATATGTGCCTGAAAGCTCAGCCTGCAGCTGTGCAGCCACAGCATTTCTCTGTTAAGCTCAGAGAACTTTTTTTCCTCACTTGTGGAGCTTCTGTGCTCTTTTTTTCGGTACCAGTTTTTATGCTTATTGAGGTCTGCATCCATACAGGTTACAAAAAATATAGCTGAATGTTTTAAGGATCAAATCTTCACTGGTATTGAAAACAGCAGGCAAAACTTGTGATCAGTATTAATTTGCTTTGTCAGAACAATCTCTTTTGCTGAAAAGATTATAATGTAGCAATGTAGGAACAAATAGCTGCCTTTTATGCTTGCTTTCTTGGCTTATAAGGTGATTTTGTTTCTTGTTTAATATTTTATTTCATGGATATTTGCATTGCACCAGGTAGTTGCATGATTAATTCAGTTTCATGAAGGAAAACCAAGTGGGAACAGATTGATGTGAATTTTATTGCTGTTTTTCTTCCTGGATTTTAAAAAATAAAGTGAAAAAAAAGATGGATAGATATTTTTTCCAATCTTGTAAGTGTAGAGATGTCTGGAGGAAGATTGCTTAGTGTTAGGACAGTATTTAATTTAATGGTTTATATGCTCACATTGTAGCTGTGCTGGTTAGTCTGTCATTCTTAGTTCTTTATCATCTTCAGTTGTTGGTAAAGAGATGGTACTATTGTAGAATTTTGTTCTGTATGTTATTTAGTTTATTTTGTGAGTTTAGTTGCTAATTTATTTCCATTGTTTTTAATTTGTTGGAATGGCCTTTTGTTTTTTACTTATGGTCTTTAGGTGCATCTAGTCTCTGGCAAGAATAATAATGCCAACCATTTACACAGTGAGAAGTTTTTAACATGTAGTTAGAACTTGTTATTTTTGCTTTGATATTTATTCTGCAAAATCAGAATTCATGTCTTACTTGCTTCATTTCATAGAATCAAACAGTAGTTTTGAGTGAAAGCAGCATCTGATTCTAACCCCTGAGCAGTGGGGAAGCACACCTGCAACTAGACCAGACTAGTATCCATCTGCTCTCTTTCAGTTTAATGCCATTCCTTGATATCCTGCCGTCATTACATGCCCTTGCAAAAAGTCCCTCTCCAGCTTTCTTGGAGGCCTCCATCAGATATTGTAAGGAAATAACCCCCTGCCTCCATACAAAGACTGGACTAGTCTAGTCCTGTCCCACAGTGAAGTACACCCAGTTTTGAAGAAGTCTGTATCATCAGATAAGTACTAAATGTTGGAGTCATATCATACTTTTTTTTTTTGAGTTTAATTAGACCCTTAAAAACACAGAGAGTTTTCCATGTTGAACCACAGGCTGAAAACACTTCACGTATGTCTATGTTTGCATGCTTTTCTTCTGTTATAACCTGCCAGCAAAACTGCTATCTAAATGAAATTTTTGCTGTTAAGGATATGAAAGGAAAGACCTTATTTGTGATTTTTAGTCAGAGAATTTCATCTTGAAATGCATGGGAATGTTTAAACAATGTGAAGAATACATGCTTTTTTCACCTTCTTACTGTTTAAAGAAATTTCAGTTACCATTCTGACATACAACACTCTGCTGAAAACGGAGTACCTTGTGTTCAGGTCTTACCACTGAAATAGCTGTGAAATCTTCAGAATAAAGTTCAGTGAATTCAAGGATATAGTGATTTTTTTGAGACTTGTGTTAATTTTACAGTTAAGAAACTTCATTTTAATTAAAATTATGCAGAAATTCTGAAGCTTTTTCAGTGTAATAGTCACATGCTTGGAATACTCCTGCTAAATATAGAGCTTAAGTTGACTATGCTGTGCTCTGTTGTTGACATACTAAATTGCACTCTTACATCTATGTGTGTATGATGAGATCTATGCTCCTAATGTTGCTTTTTAATTTAGACAAATGTAAAAACCAAAGCTCAGTTGAGTGGTGTTGATAGTAAGAAGTCATTATCTGAAAGTCTTCCCAAGGGAATGGGTGTGAGTACTGTTGGTTTTTTGCTCTTAATAATTTTGTGCCAATGTTACAAGTTGCTGCTTAACCTTGGTGTTACAGTGTTGAAGCGATAATGGTTCTGTGTTCTACAGCTGCGGTATTAGTTGGCCCTTTACCTTGATACCAAAAAGAAATTGATATTAGAATGATTACATGTTTTCTTACTTGAAACTGTTGGATGTAATCCAGAAATACCATTTGACTCTTCTCATCTCTGTAAAGGGCTACAGCCATCACAAATTTTAGTAAGCAATCGTTATTAGCTCTGAATGTAAATTTCTGCCTTAATTGGTTTGGCTGCAGCAGGATTACCACCTGAGCTTACATGATGAAATACGTCCTTCCAAAGGTGCAAAAAATTTTGAAATTGTACCCATTTGTCTATGTCCTTATGCAAGGTTTCTCAAGGCTGAGGGTTTTGTTGATATTATTTTTTTAGTACTATGTCTAGTGAGACTCAAACTCCCTTGTGGTTTTAGTTTGAGACAGTGAGTCGTTATCATTGCTAGGACACTGATGATGCCATTCTGCATAAATACTGTTAAATGGCATTGCATACAGAAGATTTTTCTTCTCCAATCTTAATATCCTCCTTACAATCCTTGGATATTAAATATACATTTATATATACAATATGTATTTTTAATCAGTCCCTCTAACCTCCACCATTACTAACAAGCAGTAAAGAATCAAAACTTCGTGTTCTTTCTTGATATTTCAAAATTTGAGTGTAGTATCCTAGGTTTGCTCTTCTAAGCAGTGTCTTGAAATTTTGTTGTGATACAGAAGTTTTGTTAGTGCCTCTGAATTAATTAAATATGCATCACAGTGTTTTAATGACATTTTAATATTCTGGAGTTAATAGGCTACTGAGATATTTAAGGTAATGTAAATCAAATTCACCCATTAGTCTAAATCAAATTCTGTTGATGAGTTTTGTTCTTTTTTTTTCCAGTCCAGGAGTGCAGACTCGTGTAGTTATACTCGAGGTTGTTGGTCTACACTGACTCTCTTCAGTTTTTTTCTCTTGCTATTTCATTCTGCTACATAGCAGATACCATGGAAACAAATGTAATAGTGGTTTTAAATTAGTTAATTGTTGACATAGTGTGGATGATTAGGTAAAGGTACAGGGAATTGACCTAAGTATTACTGGGAGGTTTTTTTTGAAAAGCCTGCACTTTTAAATGGTGCACAGTTGTATGAGAGAGAGATGAGTAATGACTAATGCCTTGCTCACTTATGGGAGCTCTGGAAGTGAGTTTTTGTAAGAATTATTTAAACAAGGAAAGAGATTCTGGTACTCTTTTTGTTGAGTGCAGGTAGTTCAGGGTGCAGCTCAGTGGGAGCTGCAGGTTGAGCTCTGTCTGGGAGCCTAAGACAAGAGGTCAGGAATTGCCAATGTTTGGAAAGGCAAAGGACACAGGGGCCTGTGACCCTGCCGGATGACTGGACACTGAGGCACTGCAGGAGCCAAGGACTCAGCAGGAAGAGCCCAGACTTTGGCACCCATAAACTGTGAGGGCCTAAAAGCCCACCAGACCCCAGACTTTGGCACCCAAAAACTATGAGAGTATAAAAGCTCACTATTTCCTTTCTTGGGAGTTCCTCCTGGGAGGCAGCAGCTCCAGCTCTTACTCTGTTGCTGCAGGAGGATTAAATGACTTTAAGCAGCCATAGATCTGGGACTCTGCTATGGGAAGCCTGGGGTCCGACTGGTAAGGAGACCTGGTCTGTCTGTGTGAGTGCGGGGTGTGCAGGGAGTCCAGCGGGACACCCATTGGCTCTCTAGCTGCAAAGGGGCTTCAGTCCTGGCAGTGACAGGTCTGGTGGTGGCTCAAGTGTGACTGCCAGAGTCCTTCCTGAATGGCTAGACAGGGAAGTGTTCTTAACACTGCCCATATGGAATTTGGATATTGGGCAGCATGGCCATCTGTGATAGATAGTAACATGCCAGAGTTATGTAATTTAAACTTAGATGTTCAGCTAGTAGTCTTTCCTTTAGACGTTGAGATATTCTTCATTAAAGATATTAATGTATCATTAGGTTTTCAAACTGACACCCTTCAGTGCATTTTTATAAGTGAGAGCAGGGGCTAGAGGAGTGAGTTAAAGATTAAGGGTATCTGTACAAAAACCAACAGATGGTTTTGGTGCAGCTAATTTAAAAGAGCAACTGCTTAAACACAGTATCTGTTCTGAAAGTTCTGTTTTGAAACTCTAGAAATGCGAATGTAAGGAGCCTCAGATGGAAGAATTGAAACATTGTTCATAGTGGTGGGTGCCACTGGAGAGCTCTGGCTTTTAGACTTATGGCTTGAATGGTTATATGTCCCAGTATTAAAACCAATGTGTTTTCTTTCAGTTATGCAAAAGGAGACTTGGATATATCATATATCACTTCCAGAATTGCTGGTATGATATCTATATCTTTGTTAAACATAATTTTTCGGTGCTCTTAATACATGAAAAAATTCACTTGCTGTTTGTTCTGTCTTCAGTGATGTCCTTTCCAGCTGAAGGTGTGGAATCTGCCATCAAAAATAATATAGAAGATGTGCGGTTGTGTCTGGACTCTAAACATCCTGGCCATTATGCTGTGTACAATCTCTCTCCAAGAACATACAGGCCTTCAAGATTCCATAACAGGGTTTGTATAGTTTTTTTGTATTTCTCTAAAAGGCCTTGAAACATAATGTTTTCATTATACCTTTAGATTTTTATTGTAAAATAGGTTAAAGTAGGTTAATCAAAAAGATGACAAAAGAGTAAGTACAAACACAAGGTCAAAGAGTTACCTATGTTTTCCTTGTCCTTGCTTTAAAACCAAACTTAACTGGTAGCAGACTAATCTTTAATCTTAAAAAATCTTACTAATCTTAAACAGACTAAAGTCTGTTTTTTCTAGGATAGTAATATCTTTGAAAACATGCCTCATGTACATTATGTGTTTCACACATATTTAAGTACTTTAAATAGAGAACACTTAAAGTAATGAAAGTCTTACTAAAATTTCAATCTCTCCTATATTCTACCATTTTCCTCTGTCAAGGACACAGTGATTTGCATAACCTGTTCACTGGAGTTTGTCTTTGCCCCATTACATACTATTTGACTCCCATATGACTCAGCCATAGCTGACTGATTATTCCCACCATCTTCAGTATTGTTGTAATTTAGCTGAGCCTCCATTATCCTTCCTGGCAATTTCTCTGATACTAATATGAAGGCATTTGCCTCATTCAGCAACAAGGTATTGAGAACATCTTGTTTGGTGCCAAGATACTGGGCTTCAATGTTTGCACCTAAGTAAAACTTGACTGTCCTGGCTCAACAGTTGGGACTGTTACTGTGTAGGGAGTTGTCCAGTGCCTTAACAGTCTGTAGTCATCATGCCCCTTCCACACAATACTGTCTGCCAAGAAGAGAGTCTAGAACCATTATTAGTTACAGAGTAATAAAGCTTTTTGGGCGTTATTATACAGAGCCATCCTTAGCATTATTTCAGTTACCAGAGCTGACTTAAAATGTTGGGGTGAGGTATATTTAAAGTATTCTTCCTAGTGCTATCACTTTCTTTTGTTTCCTTGTAAACAAGATAAAGTATTGTCACACCTGAAAGAAACCATTACTGCCTCTTTGGATGAATGCAGTCAGCTTCTTTATGTGTATCTGGTTCAATATGAAGTTCAGGCAGAGGCTATTCAAGATGGAAGGCAAAAAAGCTTGATTACACAGGAAATCTACTGCATGATTTTTTGTAGCAGGTACCTCAAAGCAAAATGTTCAGCAGTTCTTTTTAGCACTGGATTGCTGGAAAGTCAGAGACTGGTATGGTGAACTGATTTATTCCACATCCTGCAAAGTGATCAGTCTCTGCTTATGGAAAGATAAATTCTGTGACTGGGAATTTGCTTACCAATGGATTTTTTTAGTTATGCAAGTCTGAGGTGTCTGTACACCTGGTATTTCTGATGTGTTGATACTAAGAATGGTAATATGATCTTGGTTTTGTTCAGAAGTCATAGTAGGTCATAATTAGTTGAAACATTACAGGTTCATGATCACTTTATTGTCTAGGAGTGTTTAGGAAGGCAGTTATTTTACTTGGAAACAAACTCTAATTGTATTTGGAACTCTTACCTGCCTATTGAAATCGAGATGTTTAGCAATGCTGACTAACTTAATTGTTCAATGCTGGATGATAGCAGCCATGTAGGAACCTAAAGAAGCTTAGGTTTACTTTAATGCTGGCAAAAGATGATTATGGCAAGCCTTTAAACGTTATCAGAGGAGAGCAGCTTCTAAAATTCTTAATTATGACACTTTGCTTAGAAGGTATTTATGAAATTACATATTACTAGTTTCTTGCTGTTTTCTATCTGTATGGATCTTCTACAAATTTCTTTAATCTTGGTTAAAATTAATGGTAGTTTTGAAACTAGCTTCTCTGCTAGTTTTGAGTCCTTTTTGGAATGGATTGCTCTGAGAGTTTGGGCACTATCCATAATTCTGCTAATTGTCAGGACATTTATAGCTGTAAACAGCTAAGAAACAGAAGGTGATGTTGTTTCTGTTACATCTTGTAGGAAACCTAGTGTTTGAGTGGAAAGTAAATGGTAGATTAAAAGGAAAAAAGTCAGTACTTTTTGCATTTTTGAAAACACTTATTTTAGGCTGTGTTCTGGTCTGAAGCTGCAACACTTCAATTTGATTCTTTTGGAGTGTTGTGATTTAACTTGAGCCAGCAACCAAGCTGCTTGCTTATTCCTCCCTGGTAGAAATGGGGAGGGAATCACAAGGTGAAAGTAAGAACTCATGGGTTGAAATAAAAGCAGTTTAATAAGTAAAGCAAAACCCACAGGTACAAGCAAAGCAAAACAAGGAATTTATCCACCTTTTCCCGTGGGCAGGCAGGTGTACAGGAACACAGGCCTCCATCATGCATTATAATTCCTTCGGAAGACAAATGCCATCGCTCTGAATGTTTCCCCTTCCATTCTTTTTCCCACAGATTTATGGGTTGAGCATGATGTCCTATGTTATGGAATATTCCTTTGGTTAGGTGGTCACTTGTCCTGGCTGTGTCCCCTTCCTCTTGTGCATCCCGAGCCTGCTTGTTGGTGAGCTGATGTGAGAGGCAGACAAGACATTAGCTCTATCTAAGCTGTGCTTACCAATAAAAAAAAAATCCCTGTGTTATCAACTCTAGGTTCCGTCACAAATACAAATTGGTTCCCTCGCAAAACACAGCCTCATTTAGTTACTATGGAGAAAATTACTCCAGCTGAAACCTGCACACACTACTGTTGTAATATTTGAGATGTACTGAAGCCCACATTGAATCGTGTGGTGAACAGGGATATAAAGGACTTTTTGCCTTAGCTTTTCTTTGTTTACTGGTGACTTTGCATAAGCTTGCACTAAAAAAGGAATGTGCAATTTAAATCAGTTGCAAAGGGATTCTTTCTGAAATGGCCTTATTTTTAAATTAAAATACAAGAGTACAATGAAGAGACTTACACTGTTTATTTCAGTCTTTTTTCCTGTGGTTGGCACAAACACAGTTTTTTGTGATAATCAGTTCAGGTAATTTATATCAGAATAACCCTTGAACTCTTTATCTAGATAGGAAGACATACTGCTGATAGGAAAACTTGATCTTCAATATCTGGCAATTGCGGTTGAGACTAAAAACAAATACAAAAAGCTTCATTTGTAACTTGCTTTTCAATTCTTAATATATCTAACTCTTTAGGTGTTTCAAGTGCCCCAAGAATCAAGTTTCATATCCTATATCCTTACTGGACAGTTGGTTTTAAGGATATAGATTCTTAGCAGTGAAGCTGATTTTTTGTTACTGTTTTGAAGCAGTAATTGTAAATGGAATATTAATGAACCACTCAAGCACTTTGAACAAAGGACAAATATTAAAAGAAGCCTAATCTTTCTGTTGTTGGGGTTTTTTGGGTTTTTGGTGTTTTTTTGTTGTTGGTTTGGTTTTTTTTTTGTTTTTGGTGTTTTTTTGTTTTTGTTTTGGTTGGTTTTTTTTGCTTTTTATTTGCTTAAGTGTATGTGCACAAATTAAGTTGAAAGCTGTTTTATTTTACTCCTTACTGTGAGAATATTTCAGGTAGTAATCTGAATTCTTTATACTTCTTGTGCAGTAGATTTGTAGACAGAACTGAAGTTTTATTGCACTTCTTTGTGATGTTTACACTGTGTAACACTGCTTTTCTTGAGTGTCTTTCTTAATTTCATCATGAAGGTGGCATTGAAGTGTAAAATTGCCTTGTAGACATTTGCATAACCCGGGTTGTGTATATGTGTCAATATTATACTGTTTCTCACATCTCTTGTCTCTCTCACTGCAGGTTTCTGAATGTGGCTGGCCAGCAAGACGAGCACCAAATCTTCAGAATCTCTATAGCATATGCAAGAACATGCATTTGTGGCTGAAGCAAGACCAGAAAAATGTTTGCATTGTGCATTGCCTTGTAAGAAATTGGTTTATGTCTGAAGTGCTTTATTCAATAGAGCTTTAAATTGTGAAGAAGGATGCTGGTATTCATTCAGTTTGTGATTGCTACTGGCTTTCTTTACTGGATGCCCCAGGGTCAACTCCTTCCTGCTGTGTTCGTAGGGAAGTTTTCTCCTTAGGGAAATTGGTATGTTAATGTAGCCATTGCTTACTTGCATTTAGAGTGGAAGGCAGTATACAGGCAGTATTAAGGGAATGTATCCTTTGGAAGAAAAAAAAAATCCACTCTAGTGTTTCAGTATTTGCTCCATTTTTTGTTTTCTGTGTGATAGATGGGTGTACACTGCATATCCCGTTATTGTCCTTTTAGAATGTAATGTGTACCTACAGAATTTCAGAAACTGACTGTAAGACTTCTGGTCTACCTGCTTTTGCTGGCAGGCAGCAGATTTCTCTGTAGATTTCACTATTCTCCAAAGTATTATTAATTTTGATATAACTAAAAAAAGCAATAAAACTGTCTATAGAGCCACCTCATGTTAAACATGGTAGGGGGAGGAATAAATTTAAAGAATGCTTTGCTCAGAATTTGAAAATTAGGTCACTCTTGCATTTGTTTAAGAGAATTGCAGGTGAAATTTTGACCTTCTTCTTTTGCTGCAGAGTGAAAAACAAAATGTGGCTGTGTGGCAATACTTGCAATGCTGCTGGAAAGCATTCAAAACCTGTCTGGCTGCATGGCCGGGCCCAGAGAGTGCTGGTGAATGGTGCTGCATCCAGCTGGGGCCAGTCACCAGGGGTGTCCCTCAGGGGTCTGTGCTGGGGCCAGTTCTGTTCAATATTTTTACTGATGACATGGATGAGGGTTTAGAGTCTTTCATTAGCAAATTTGCAGATGACACTAAGCTGGGAGTGTGTATTGATCTGTTAGAGGGATGGAGGGCTTTGCAGAAAGACCTGGAATGGTTGGATGGATGGGCAGAATCTAATGGAATTAAGTTCAATAAGGCCAAGTGCCGAGCCCTGCACTTTGGCCACAATAACCCCCTGCAGCATTATAGGCTGGGGATGGTGTGGCTGGACAGGGCCCAGGCAGAAAGGGACCTGGGGGTGCTGGTCCACAGCCGGCTGGACATGAGCCAGCAGTGTGCCCTGGGGGCCAAGAAGGCCAAGGGCATCCTGGCCTGTGTCAGGAATAGTGTGGCCAGCAGGAGCAGGGAGGTCACTCTGCCCCTGTACTCAGCACTGGTGAGGCCACACCTTGAGTGCTGTGTCCAGTTCTGGGCCCTCACTTTAGGAGGGATGCTGAGATGCTTGAGCGTGTCCAGAGGTGGCAACGAGGCTGGTGAGGGGCTTGGAACACAAGCCATATGAGGAACAACTGATGGAGCTGGGGTTGTTCAACCTGGAGAAAAGGAGACTCAGAGGTGACCTTATCACGCTCTGGAACTTCCTGAAGGATGGCTGTGGTGAGCTGGGGGTCGGTCTCTTTCTCTGGGCAACAACAGACAGAACAAGAGGACACAGTCTCAAGCTGTGCCAAGGGAGATACAGGCTAGAATTAACGAGGAAGTTTTTCCCAGAAAGAGTGGTCAAATACTGGAATCATCTACCCAGGGAGGTGGTGGAGTCACCATCCCTCGATGTGTTTAAAAAAAGACTAGATGTGGCACTTGGTGCCATGATCTAGTTGAGGTGTTAGAACATGGGTTGGACTCAATGATCTTGAAGGTCTCTTCCAACCTAGAAATTCTGTGATTCTGTATAGCCATCAATAGGGAATATCACTATCAGAGTCAAACCCAGGATTTGTTAATCTGACAAACTGTATTTGTGAGTTTTCTAGTGTTTTGAAAGTAAAAAGCCAGTTGATGTCAGCTCCTGAAAGCCAGTATAATTTTCAGTGCTGCTGTGAGGTTAGGCATCTAATTCTATATTAATGTGATACTACCTCGGTGTCACATGATTGCTGGTCGAGTAGGTAAGAAGAAGATGTGATGATTTAGCACCAGTTTCTGTAATATCTTTCCCTTTAGTTGTTTTGTTCAAGGTACTTAACTCATTTCTTTTCCTCACATCTGAGGCAAACTTTTTTATATATACATGGCTTTGTGCCAGATGTGATGTAAAGTGTACACCAGAACTTTAAGAAATGAATGATAAAAATTTGTTCCATGATGCTAGCCAACAAACCTGGAGAAGGACTCTTCTGTCAACCATTATCTCTTCCAAAAATCTTCTGCCTTTTATAATACAGAGATGTATCTGGGATATGTGTGTAGCGGGGATTCCTGCAGAAAGAAGCTAGTTTTAACCTCTTTCTCTTTGTTTCTTAACAGTTTTAGACAGCAGTCTAAAGAGTTTAATGTGGTTTAGTTCTTCTGAGCCTTTGTACTTTTCTTGTAGCAGTAGTCCATGTCTATCAGTCAAAAATAGCAGTGTTCTGGGATTTCAGATAGCAGCCAGAAAACAAACCTAAAATATGGGTATTAATGACAGTAAGGTAAAGAATATAAACTGAAAATTTCAAATAGTGTTAAGCTAAAGTAGTTATTCACATTTGAACAAGAAAGTATTACGTAATGTCTTTTGTATGGTGTGGAAGTTAAATGAAAATCTTTCACACTCAGCTACAAACTTCAAATCAAATAACAGCACTAGACTTAGGACATCATGACATTAAATAATGATAGGATATGGGATACATAAGGGGATGTTCTTCAGTAATTTGGATAATGCTTTTTCCACTAGATTTACTAATAAAGCTACTTTTTTTTTTTTTACTAGGATGGAAGAGCAGCATCTGCTGTTGTAGTCTGTTCTTTTCTGTGTTTTTGTCGTCTCTTCACTACTGCTGAAGCTGCTGTTTATATGTTCAGTATGAAACGCTGTCCACCTGGCATTTGGCCTTCTCATAAAAGGTACTGTAAGAGACTCATGAAGCAAGTAGTTATTCAGTTCTGAAAATGGTATAGGATGTCTTTAGAAAGATAAATTATTTCAATAAAGTCTGTGTTCAAACATGTGTTTCCAAGTACTTTGCTGTATCGTGAATTAAAGGGAGTTCTGAATTTTCTGAGCCTGTAAGTACCCATCAGAAATAGGTCAAATATATCCTGTGGGGAAGAAATGTTAAGAGTGAAAACATGGGTGTGCAGAGCTTTTGAATGCTTTCTTAATTATAAAATCCTCTTCCACATGTGTAAGACTTATTTCGTGTTTTCTAGTTTATTACAATAGGTTTTATTATGTCACAGCACTGCAAGCTCTGAGGGAATACCAGAAATTATTTTTGTCAATGCAGTAAAAATGCCTAGTGTGCCTTTTTTTTGGGAGTGCATGCAGAGGCGACTTGCACATACTTTGGCAAATGTTTTAAACTGTTTATTTGACTTAATTTGATAGATCTTATAACTGTAAAGTATGAATAACAAGTGACAGTGGTGGTAAGGTTGTTTCCTAAAAAAACAATTAGATTTTGAAGGATGGGAAAATAAAGTATTAATTCAGTATAAAGGACAGCTTATGTTTTTGTACACATTTACTTAATGTATACTTAAGGGGTTCTCCACAAAATAAGATACAAAAATCAGGACAAATTTAAACCCTTTAGGGAGATTTAAATGATCTGTTATGTATAAGATACAAAATAAATAGTTCTCCTAGATTAGCATTTTAAGACCTTTTGAAATAGTGACTAGTTTATTTTACAAGTCATTATATGTAAAGCTACAGAACCTTTTTCCGATTTGAAAATCTGTTTGCTGGAGGTGGTGGTGAATGTTCCCACTGTTTCACTGTTAAACCATGCTTAGTGACTGAGTAAGATGTAACTTGCTTATGTGTTCACCCATTTCTTAGAATTTTGTGCTCTGACTAAATGAGTATCCTCTGGTTTTGGCAGATACATTGAGTACATGTGTGACATGATGGCTGAAGAACCCATTATTCCTCACAGCAAGCCCATCCTGGTCAGATCAATTGTCATGACTCCCGTTCCGCTTTTCAGTAAGCAGCGTAATGGCTGCAGGCCTTTTTGTGAGGTTTACGTGGGAGATGAGAGAGTAGCCACTACCTCCCAGGAATATGACAAAATGAAGTAAGTACAGATTATGACTTGCTCTGAAATAGCAAGTTATGTTTTTCTGGATTCTAGCATTTACGGGTTTCTAGATTCCTGTGTACCCTTTTAGCTGGTCTCGAAAGTGAATCATGAATGTGCTTGTTAGAGCAGCTGGTCTTGCAGAACAGTGGGGCTGATGCTGGGGTGGCACAGTGGGCACTGCAAGGCACTGAGCCAGACTCTCTTCTCACTCCATGTGATGCAAGACTGGGAACATTGATCCGTAATGTACTTGTGCTGAGCATAACATCATGTCTCAGTCATGGAAACTTTAAGGATCCCCCAGGCATGTCAGCTGCAAGGTGACTGCTTATAAGCCCCTGTACAGCGCTGGTGTCTGCACAATTGTAAATGGTACTAACACTGCTGGATGTGAGTAATCATAGACAAGAAAAATGAGAGAATACTGAAGTCCTTGTAGCCTTCCAGCTACTGAAGGCATTGGAGAAAGCAGGCTAAATCTAAAGCAATACACTATTTAATCTCTTTTTAAACTAAATTGGCTATGATTATGTTTTTTTTCTCCTTTAGGGAGTTTAAAATTGAAGATGGGAAAGCGGTAATCCCATTGGGTATAACAGTCCAAGGAGATGTTCTCATTGTGATCTATCACGCCAGGTCAACTCTAGGAGGACGACTACAAGCCAAGGTAATGATGAATTTAAGAGCCTGAATGGAAGATGTGGGGTTTTTTTGGTTGCAGTTTTGTAACCTACTAGTTATCTACTGAGTACTTTGCTTTATTTACTATTCTTTGTTGAGAAAAATATTTGGGGTTTTCATTCACTTGTGAATTCAACCTTTTCAAGCCTTCTGAGACTGTCCACTCTCAATGCTGTACATGTAGATGCTTTTATAAGCATTTCTGGAAAGTACTTCAGTACTGATAATTGTTATATTTCTAGGGAAACTCCCCAGCCAGTTTTTTTTGAGGCAGCAATTATTATCTGTTAAGTTGCACAACAAGCCAGAACTTTTTAATTCTGTGCACACAAACTGCAAACAAAGGAAATATACCACTCAGCAGAAAAGTGGGATTCCAGAGATTGCCGGTACAGAACAGGCCAGAAAAATCCATGTGGTTTTATAGGCTATTTCTAAAGTCAGGTTCCATTTTTGTAGCTGATTTTCTTACTTGTCTTTGTTCTACTAGGGAGAATGCATATTTCCTTTTTAAATTCAACTATGGATGCAACTGTATTGCAAGATCACAAAAAACTTGTTAATGAAGCCTGTCTTCAAATTTTTTAAAAGACAGGCATGTTCTTTTTTTTCCAGATAAGTAACCCAATTAAACTTAGAAATCCATGTAAAAGATAAGGACAGATAGCACAAAGTTTAGAGCTTGGAGGTTTCTGGAAATTGACAAGACAATTTTTCAGCCAGTTTTGGTACATGTGGGACGTACATGTGTATTCATACATAGTTAGTGTTTACTGAAATTGGTTTCCTCCTGGTTTTTTCTTTCTGCTTTGTGAGTAGGAAGGTATTGAATCTTGTCATGTTCAACAAGATCTTCCAGAATACCTTAAAACTAAAATGAAATTATTATTAATGACTTTCACTGACTTAAAATCAGTGAAATGATTCCTTAATGCGCAAAAATAACTACTGTATTGTTCAAGGTCATCAGGAGAAAGGCATAAAACTGACCAAATTTAGCCAAGGCTAGGTTATACTTCTTGTACCATCTCACTTTTATTCATGATAGAGTTTCTTTGATGTGGTTTCTCTGGCATTTATTCGCTGATAGAAAAGACTAGAATTTTCTCAGCTGTCAGCTGTAACAAATGATGCATCAACAGTGTGTGTGATGATCTGGGTTTGGAGGTTTGATGGAACAATATTCAATGTGTCCTTAGTTTTATGTGCCGTAAGTTGCCCCCTAAAGTTCTCTGCAGATCTCTTACAGAGATTAACCACCGCATTTCAAGATTTCTCCTGTGTTTAGAGTTGGGTGTTATGAATATCTTCTACTTTCTCACAGCTAATTAGAGAGAGAGAGAGTTCAGTTTAACTTATAGGAAAGTGATGGTAGGGATGGATGAATCAGAGGAGCTCTCTCCAGTATGTCCATGTCTCTCTTGTACTAAGGAGCCCAGAACTGGGCATTGCAATTACAGCTGAGGCTTCACTGGTTCTGAATAGAGGGGAAGAATCATCACCCTTAATCTGTGGCAATGCTTTTTCTATTATTTGGTTTCTGGTTATGATGTTCAGGAAATACACATTTATGAGGAAAGCTTTCATAATTCAGTATTGTTATAACATTTTCTGGACTACTACTGCGTGACTTCTTTGTAAGGACTGGCAATACTATATCACAGATGTTGCGACTAATGCTAGGAAACAAATACAGGCTGCATTGATCAGTGAGCTGTAATTTGGATTTGTGCAAGATCAGGAGCTACCTGAATATTCTATAGTAGCATATTTCTGGACACTCATATTCTCATCAGGCATGGGAAAGTGGTTTATCTGTAAACAGTTGAGTGATTAAAATGAGTCAGACAAAAGCCCTACAATTCTGTCTGGAATGAATGGCTGACTTGAAGTTGTACAAAAAACCTCCTTGAATGCCTTCTGAAGTGTCCTTTTAAATGCAGTACATTTAAAACTGTTTTAAATCTATTCCTTTGTATGTGATGTACATGTATTTCTTGGCTGGCATATTGCACAATGGATTTTCCTGAGCATATGCTGTTCAGAAAAGGAACAAGGGTTATACAGTTTTAGCCTCCACAACAGGATCTGTAAATACTTTAGACTTTGATAGTCTGTTTTGAGGTTAGTGATGAGACATACCTGACTGAAGGTCTTTTGGTTTGTTAATGCTGGTAATAGATCTATTTATGTTCTATCTCAAATGCATTTAAATCTGTCAAGATAAAGTATACTTGTAATTAAATGGAATTTTTTGTAGCAAAGCAAGTACTTCAAAATATTTTAATACTGATAATACTTTGCATTATGTTAAAGACAGAACACTGTTCGTTTCGTGTGGATTTATACAGTTTCCTGTTTCTTGTTTTCAACAGATGGCTTCAATGAAGATGTTTCAGATTCAGTTCCATACAGGCTTTGTGCCCCGAAATGCCACTACAGTGAAATTTGCCAAGTATGTTGACACTTTTTTGTAGGAGACTGGAAGAAGTTGTCTTTGAAACTGTTTGACCTGCCAAACATCAGCATATACTGGGAGAGGAAATATAGTCAGTTCAGGAAGTAGATGACTTTGATTGCAATAAGAGTCTTTTTTTACTCACCTTAAGGAAACAAGATGTATTGTTCATTATACAAACAATGTACAAAAGTACCACCTGTTTAAGATGGGAAAAGTAAACAAATACAGCATTTTTAATGTCTTATATTAATTGCTTTGGAGTTTTGTTTTGGGCTGTAGTAGATCTAATCCAGTTAGCCATCAGTATCAAGAAACTTCTTGTCTGTGTCTTTACAGATATGATCTGGATGCCTGTGACATACAAGAGAAATACCCTGATTTGTTTCAAGTCAATCTGGAAGTAGAGGTGGAGCCCAGAGATAGGCCCAGCTGTGAGCAGCCACCTTGGGATAACATGAATATAAAAGGACTGAATCCCAAGATCCTCTTCTCCACCCGAGAGGAACAGCAAGAGATTTTATCAAAATTTGGTAATGAATCCATTGAAAAACTAGAGAATGTGAGAAGGTTTTCAATGTACTTAGTGTTTGAAGCTTTTGTTTAATTTTTGATGTTCCATTAATTGAAAGAAATCGGAAAGGGTTTTTTTTTGTAAATATCAGTTAAAAATATGCATTGTATGGAGGAGCTATCCTCCAGTAATGAGGATTGTAATTATGCTTGTCTTAATTCTACTGTGCTTGCATGTGCTTGGTTTCATAGCTTACAGAGCTCTGAATAGGCCATTTGCAGGAAGGACTTCTAGCAAATGGAATTGTAACAGTCAGTATTTGTAGGCACAATGTCTTGAAGAGGGTTTATTTGGCTAAACTGGCACCAGTATCACTTAAAATTATGTGAGCATTCCTCACAAATGGTTTTAGGTAAGAATGTTTTTATCAACATTCTTATGCATAGCCATGTAATGTTGTAATTAGTTTCCTGCACTTTTTGTAATATGTTCCAGCAGACACTATTTTATTATCTGTATTTGTCTTTATCTGTAGACGCCTGCATTAGTTGCAGTTAGTACTGTTCAGTATCTTTCTTCTCCTGGTATCAGTGATTAGCTTTGACGTTTTCATTCAGGCTCTTAAGCCTTCTCTGTGTTTTGAGGATAAAGAAGCATGACGAAGGTTACTGTGGTGATTTTAGTGATACGAGATCTCACCCTGTGCTGTTAATATGGTACATCTCAAGTACATTTTTTTCATACAAGATAGTTGCTGCTGGCCTTTATTTCTTTCAAGCAGGATATGTGTTGTTTGTATTATGATTTAGGCAATTTTCTATTTAACTTAGCTTAATCCTGCTGTGAACACAATTATCAGATCCCTAAAGCTAAGGTGTTTAACTTTACATCATCATTGATGATGGGGTTCTGTAAAGTTACTCTTATTTTCTTAAGTCGCTTCCATTTTCTGATTGATACAGAAGGAAATGTAAGGATTTCAAATTACACTTAAAGTATTTCTTAAGATTGGTGGAAAGGGAATAGGACAAAAGTAAGTGCTGTGAACTGATTTTGAATATACTTGCCATTAAAATTGAATTTACTCTTCCATTAGTTATGGTCTTTCATATATGTTTTCAGCATCTCTAAGCTACTGCTGAGAATGTGGAAGGAGAGTGAAAAAGTGCTCTCCCAGTTGTGTATTTAAATTTAGACAAATAGGTTTATCCCAGCTGTCCATCCATTTTTTTCAAACAGTGGATGAATATTAACTAATTTAGGAAGTCTTCTTCATTTGTCTTGAAGAAACTTGGGTTTTTTAGAGGTCATACAGCAGTAGGTAACAGCCCAACTGAATATTACACAAGAATCACTTGATACCTGATTTCAGTAAAATAAGAAATATAAGAAGCAGTTAATAGCATCATACAGTGTACCACCCCTTTTTTATCTGTGTTCTTCTTTAGTCATCTTTAGTCCATGTTCTTCACTGGCTTTGCATATTCTGAGTTTTTCCATAGCTGCATTTGTGTTTTTCTGTCTCTTATTGCAGATACTGTTCATAGCTCTTGAATGTTTTAGGGGATGCTTGGTACAAGTGAGGTGTTAATTACATTTTCCTACAAATGTAAATAGAATGCTTGAGATTTACTTTATGATTCTGATTTAATGTCCTAGTTCAAAACTGGGTTTTACCAGTTTTTGCAGCTGAAAAGAAGTTAATGCTAATTTCGGAGATGGTGGGGGCAGGAATTTGCAATTGCAGAGCAATAGAGTGGAGATAATAATTGTCTTCCTACAGCAGTCAGTTTGAAAGACAAGTATCAGCTGCCATGTGGAGGATTGAGAAGTTTCTCTCTATGGGCTCTGCCTTAAATTCTGTTTTATAGGGAAACCAGAGTTGCCTAGACAGCCAGGCTCAACTGCACAGTATGAAGCAGAGGCATCCCAGTTGGAGCAGTCTTCAGAAAGTGCACCTACTGATACAGAATCCCCTCACAGCGGTAGTACTGATGCAAACAACTTCTTTCACTCTCTGGACTGGAAAGGTACAGGTTTTCTTCTGAAGTACCGTGTGGTTTATGTTTGTCTTGTATGCCTTCCAGTGAATGCTTAAGCCTTCTTAGGCAGTAAAAGTCTCTAATTCACTAACCACGAGGAGAGCTATTTAAAGAGTGAGCTCTATAGAATAACAAGCGGTTATTCTCCTTCATTTGGATAAACACCAAGTAAAGGGGTTTGGTGTTGAGTATAACTTAAATGGTGAGCTAAATTTTTCTTTTTCTGTAAAAATCTTAACCTTAAAGATCTGCAAGGAAGCTTTTCACTCACACAGCTCCACTTTGGCTGAGGAACAGAGGAAACAAAGTAGATTAGCCAGTGGAGTCCATATCAGTAAGTAGGACTAAGAAAATGTAATTTTATCGCACATGTGTAACTCTCTTTTCTGGTTGCTGCTTTGTTGTTAAAAATGTCAGCATCTCCTTATGCTTTTATTGAGTACAGCAGTTACTGAGAAATCTTGTCAGCTCTAAGAGACATAGTGATCTGAGGTGAATGTCCAAGTCAGTCTTTTTTTGAAAAAATTTGTAATACCTATCTGTGTAGTGTCAAATATGGTAGTCAGCTGCTCCTTTGTCTGTCCTGTACAAAGAGGTAGCAGGCAGCATGTAGTTCCTTTTTCATCAGTTCTTATATGAGTTTCGGTTAGTTAGGAATTAACTTTGTATGCTGTCACCGTGAAAGTTTCTCTTACCCGAGTCAAAAGAATAATGCTGGTTATTTAAAGATGTTACTCTTTTTTTTTTTTTTCCTATTCAAGAAGGAAAAACTCCAGAAAGTGGAATAGAAGACAGCTCATCTAAAAATGATTGTGTTCAGCTGTCTGATGACAGGGAAGAGAGTGATCCTTCAGTTGAGGAGTTCCCAACATTTCCAGATGAAGGAAGTGCAGTTGATGAGAAAGACTCTACTCCAGAAGGAGAGTTGCTTTTTGAAGCCAGTTTTGAATCTCCATCTGCACCTTTACAAAAATCTCTTCCTGAAGAGAATGTAGACTTGCTGGGACTAGACTCTGATATTTCAGCGGAACAGAAACAACCTATCTCAGAAATAAGCTCTTCATCAAGTAATGCTGACTTGTTGAACAATCTGTTTGTGAGCAGTGTGTCACAGGTTTCAAATGAGCCCACTGGAGATCTTCTTGGACAAGGAACAGATTTCTTTTTCAGCAGTCAGCATCCAGCTGCTACTCAGGGTTCATCTTCAGCAGCAGCTGTGTCTTCAGGTATGTGAGTTTAATATCAGCACTTGTCACATGGGCAACACATGAAAACTGCTGCTTGCATTGTGCTTAGAAAATAAGTACTGTGTTTCAAGATGGTGAATGGTGAAGACATGTCAGTCTGTAGCAAGACTATGAATAGAACAGGTGTTACTTCTGCATGAAGAAGTTCCTGTACGTTACCCAGATATTCTGTTATGTTGCCAGTATCCTGTTAACTTTAAACTTTTGTAAATGGAAAAGTAACGAATTTTCCATTTCAAAGGAACTCAGTATCTTAAGGAATTCTTAGCTTTCCCATATGAATGTTGCATGCTCGATCCTTTTCTAAATCCATAACTTTCCTTGTTAAGGCATAGACTTGTCATAACTTGTACTTTATGTCAAGCAATGGCATTAGATGTACAGAACTATGCTGCTTAGGTCAAATGTCTGCGTGGGATTTTTAAGTGTTAATCACATGAGACTGCTGAGCAACTTTAAATCCTGCAGATTATTGTTCAAATCAGTAGGATAATGATGCTGCTAAAAGATGTTTTCTTGCTGGTTTTAATGATGTTGGCAAGTCTGTATCCTTAAAGAGAATGCTATGTAGTGCTGTCTATTTGGTATTTAAGCAGGGTGCTTTAGTTCAGAGATTCTGTTCCTCTTACCAGTGGATGCTCATCTCTTTGTCACTTCTTGGGAATAACAATTCTCTGCCTAAAGTTAATGGTGAGATTTCTGGGAATATTACTCACATAATCTAGGAAACCATTACAAGGTTTTGTTTGTTTGCACAAAGATAATTCATAGGTACTAAAAGCTTTAATCTATAGACAACTAGAAGTATTTTTCACAGAGCATTTAGATGGTTTAAGATTTTTTTTATTTTGAGGCACTTCGCTATTGAATTTTGTTACTGTGGTCAGGGAAGAATAATTGTAATTTACCATTTTTACATAGGTAGAATTCTATCAAACAAAACCTTGATTACATTATCTTTCTTTAGCCATGGGTGTTGTGTGAAACATTTTATCAGTAGTCGTGTATATCGCATTCTTGTAGTCATTCTCATTCAGTGTATTTCATTGAATTGTATTAACAGAGTTACTTGCAGAAGTGAGAATATTTGGCCACTGTTGTATTTTGGCTTGCACAACAAACTTGAGGTTTTGTTTATGTATGATGCTGTAGTAAATTTGCTTGAAATGTTGTTGAGTCCTGTACAATGTGGTCATTACCTGAGGATGTGTTGGGGTATTACAGCAGGATTATTCCTTCTCTTCAGCTTCTGAGTGAATCTGGCAGGACTCCCTGGGCTCTTCAGGGGTTTTGACCCTAGAGGGCAGCAGAAACAGGAATATCTAAAGCCCTGATTCCAGCTGACTGTCACATGTTACTCCATGCTGACTATAAATACTCTTCCAGTTAGTTTTTTCTTCACTGGGATCACTAGAGACCTGCTGAAGTCTTACTTCTATTGGTTTTCATTCTTGGGTTGACGTGTTTGCTGCCCCAGAATCGCCAATGCCTTCAAGTCTGAATGGTAGTATGAACATTTTATTTCATATTCTTTTTAATGGTGTAATAGTCCATTTTCTTCAAACCTAGTTGCAGATTTGGCATTATAGAGTATTTAATAAATGTAATTCTTCTGTGTGTCAGATGGTCATGCAAACTTAAGATGTGTCTTAATTGATGAAATTAACAATGTTGTTGAATTGTATGTAGTCTTGATGCTTTAGAAGACATAGCTGTTCATATTATGTATGTCTGAGAGACCCTTTTTGTACCATGTGAAAGTTCATTTGTCTAGAGAAAGGAATGAGTGGTTACTCTTTGCCACACAAAATTGACTGAAGGCTGCTGCAGTTACAAGCATGAGCTTTGCTTCTTGTCTGTGCCATCAGAGGAGTAAGGCTTTTTCAACTTCATTTATTCTACAGTTTGTCATGAGATAATTTTGTTTTCTGCTTATTTTTTAGCCGATCCATTTGATCCATTCACAATGTCATCAAGCTCAGAGAATCAAGCCCTGTCTGGTCCAGACCTCTTTGGGGACTTCCTTCATCCAACCTCAACATCTACAGCTAATACAGTTCCTTCCACACAAAGTTCACTTCCACCTTCTTCCAGCTCAGATTTCTTAAATTTAGGTAAGTGTGCTTCTGGTGTTCTGTTCCTCAACAGTTTCTTCTCTTCTGTGCATTTGTCTTTCAGCTTAGTGGATTAGTGTCTTGATAGATCCACTTGTTGTGATTGCTGTTTTAATTAGCTTTGTACTCTGGAAGTACAGATGTAAATGCACCAAGAAGCAGGTGTTTCCTGTATAATGTCATGCTATTATTTATGATGTGACAGGATTTCTGGAATTGCTAACCATATGTTAGGAGTTGGAGTGTCCTCTCAATGATCTAATAACTGAGGATACCTAAATATCTGTAAACTTAATTTGTAGAGGATAGTGTGCTGTGTTGACTGTATTTAGGTTTTAAAGATTTTCTGGAAACCTTGGAAGACAAATGAGCGAGTTAAGTTATAATATAGCCAGTTCTAAAGTGCAGGCTGAGGCTAACGTGCACCTTCCTGACCTGAATGTATTCTGCTAATATACTTACAAAGTACATTATGTAATACTCTAATCTTATTTGTTTCATTTCTCTGATATATTCTTGGCGAAGCCTTTTCCTCATGCATTTATTTTAAAATCTGTTAATCTTTAAACAAAAATCTTTGTGATATATTCAGGGTTCCCATCATTTTTAAGGAGAAACAGACATTTGCAGAAATGGTGGAGTGGTAGAGCTACTAGTGTTTAAGTTTTTAAAAATATGACTTTCAAAGAAAAGTGGGGGTTCTCTCCGTAGGGGTATGGGTTGTGATCAGTCTGTGTGGCCTCTTCTCTGCTGTACTCTCAGTCCCTCTTTCTGTATAGGTGCTTTCCATAGGATACAGTCTTTTAAGAGCACAGCTCTGTGTAGGATGCAGTCCTTTAGGAAGAGATTGCTATAGGGATATGGTTCTCCCAGGCCCTGCAGGTCCTGCCAGGAACCTGCTGCTGTGTGGGCTGCTCTCTGTGGTTGTGGCTTCATCGAGGATGTATCCACCTGTGTAGGGTGCTCCACAGGCTGCAGTGTGAATATTTGTTCATCTATGGTTTTTTATATGTGTTGCAGGGCAATCTCTGCTCTGGCATCTGGAGCACCTCTTCCCCCTCCTTCTCCACCTACCATAATGTCTGCAGAGCTGTTTCTGTCATACCTGTCCCTTCTCTTACAGCTGCTGTGCTGTAAGAGAAGGGACAGATATGGGGAAACATTTTTTGGGAAAACATGTTTTCCCAAAGATGTCTAGTTTGGGAAGCTCAGCTGTGGCTTGTGGTCGGTCTGTTGGAGCTAGCTGTGTCCCACAGAAAAGCCCAGGTCTCTTCTCATGCAGACACCTACTTACAACGTGCAAGTAGCTAGGAATGGTGGTATCACACATCTTTTCCTGAATCTAGTGATTTCTTCCCAGGGCTTATTGCGTGCAGCTTTGACTTGCCCCTCTCTGTTTAGCAGTTGCTCTAGTTGACCCTGCATCTGAGTGACGCAGTCTGAATGTTAGATACAGATAAACTCTACAGAAAAAAATGCATCATTTGTCTGACTGAGAGAAGGGCTTCCTCTTTGAAATAAAAGGCTACTCAGCTGCTTGCCCTCTCTATCATATTATTAATCATTATATTCCAGCTGTGATTGATTCTGCTGAGAAGATTTCACTTGCTGCCTCCTTTGCAATGTTTTTGTTCTTTCCTGTAGATAGAAAGAGCCATGTGTTTCAGTTGTGTACTTGTCTAGTGTCAGCTTTATGCCACTATTTCTGTCCCTGTGTAAGGTTACCAAAGATAAATATTTTGCTCAAAAGAAGATTTGATCAATACTGATCTGTGGAGCATTATTTCCACGAGATTCTGCACCTGGGATGGGGAAACCTGGATGCAGGCAGACTGGGGAATGAAATGCTAGGGAGGAGCACCATGGAAAGGGACCTGGGGGTTCTGGTTGATGGCAGCCTGAATGAATCAGCAGTGCCCTGGCAGCCAGGAGGACCAAGCATGTCCTTAGGTGCTTGTCCCACTCTGCTCTGTGCTGGGGCTGCCTCACCTCGAGTGCTGGGGGCAGTTTTGGGTGCCACAATATGAAAATAGACACTAAGCCATTAGAGACTGTCCAAAGAAGGGCCATGAGTATGGTGAAGAGCCTTAAGGGGAAGGCTAATGAGGAGCAGCTGAGGTCACTTGGTCTGTTTCTCCTGGAGGAGAAGAAACTGTGGGCAAACGTCATTGCAGTCATCAACTTCCTTGTGAGGGAAAGAGGAGGGGTCTGCAATGATCTGATCTCTGTGGTGACCAGTGACAGAACCCAAGGGAATGGCCTGTAGTTGTGTTAGGGAACATTTAGGTTGGATATTAGGAAAAGGTTTTTCTCCCAGAGGCTGGCTGAGCACTGGAACAGTGGGAAGTGTTCACAGCACCAGCCTGACAAGAGTTCCAGAAATGTTTGAAAAACACACTCAGGCACATGGTGTGATTCTTGGGGCTGTCCTGTGCAGAGCCAGAAGCTAGACACTGTGATCCTTGTGGTTCCCTGGTAGCTCAGCATATTTTATGACCTTAGCCAAAATCTGCCTCACTGGAGGGGCAGGACCTCTCAAGAGGAGATTCTCTAGCTGATGTGCTCAAAGCAGGGTCATGTAGAGTGGGCAGTTCAGGACTGTGTCATGTCCTTTCTGGTTTTTAGCAGTTCCAACACTATAGACTCCACAGCTGGGCAACCTATGCCAGGTTTGGGGAGATCTTAGAGGAAAGAAAGTATTTTTTAATGGAGTTCCCTGTGTTTAAGTTTGTGCCCTTCCAGTGGGCAGCACAGAAAAGAGTGTGTCTCAGTCTTTTTTTGTTTCTTCACATTAAATATTTTTACATATTTATAAGAATGTTCCTGGTTCTTTTCTCCAAGTTGAATAGTACCAGACCCTATTATCAGAGAGGACACAGAAAAACCTTTTATGTATTAAATTAAAGTGGGAAAAATAAAATATGGATTTCTGTTCACTAAATGTTTATCTGCAACCTTAAGGAGATCACCATCAATAGTCAGCTGTTAATAACATTTGAGCAAGTAGAGGAAAAAAAGGAATATTTTTACATCTGGCTTCAATGCTTATTGTTTTGTGCTTACTCCTAATTTTATTTGATAACTTGCAGCCTGGTAGTGTATTAGGATACCTGCTATTTTAATGTAATTTCCAAAGCTTTCTGTCAACATAGGAAAAGATACTTAAAATGTACCCATTTTCTCTTCAGCCTGCTCTTTTACGTTGATTTCCCAATATTTCTCTATTGAAATGCAGTCTTTAAAAACTGTATGGAAGTGGAGGAACTGGGGTAACATTTCATACTCCTTTACATTTATCTTTCAAATGAGAGCTGCTATGTGTGTTTAGCTGAAGGATGTATGTATTTGAGCCTTTAGCATTCTATCCAGTTACAGGTATCAATTTTATCAAGTAAGTAAGGCATATTAATGATTATGTTGCACTTAATGTGATTTTTTGAGTATTGAAAGGACAGGATCACTAGTAACTGGAGAAAAAAGGAAAAATAAGAACATGTTCTCAACTGACATATTCAGAAGAAATGTGTTAAGTGAGCAGAAGTGATCTTATGTGAAAACATTAAATCATTAAAAGGGAGAAAAATTTTAAACTAAAAATAAATTAGTAGTAATGGCAGTGACCATTCAAAATAAGCTGCAGTAATGAAATTTGATGACTCTACTGTTGGAGCACTTGTAAGTGTCTAGAATCAAATTTTAGTGATGGATAAGCTGTATTTGTCAGCAAATGATTACTAAACTGCTATAGGTACCAGGAGAAAAGATGTTTCAGTGAACACAAATTCAAGACGTGGAACTTTAACCTTGTATTTCTCAGATGTTGGCTTAAAATTTAAAATTATAGCAGTTTTAAAATGAAAGATAGTTCTTACACAGTATCTGATCTTTTAAGTCATTCTATTCTGTAATAGGAAAATGTTGTGCTGTTGCTGCTATACAGCTGTGTTTTAACGATGTAACTTAATTTTCTTCTGTATTTTTTAAGTAGCAAATCATCTTTAATGCAGGCTGAGTCAAGATATACTTCCCTCAAAGATAGCAGGAGATTTGGAAGGTGGTCAAAAGAAACCTGAGTGATCAGTGTAGTTTTCTCCTGAGGAGAAGTTAGTTTTTGTGAACTTGAGTTCTCAGATAGACTTTAGATAAGGTTAAAAAAACCTTGCATCATACTAAACCAGCCTCTTGGTTCACAGAAAATCCTGTTGTCTGTGATTAAAGGATTTCCTGTAGACATGACAAGTTAAATAAAGAAAACCTTATGTGAAGTTGTGTGTAGTAAAATGCAGGTCTCTTATTTTGGGAAGCTGGAAGGTGTGATCTGATTACCACGAACTTATTCTTGCATCCTGGCTTGGTTTGAGCAGTGCTAGTAAAGAACAGTGTTCTTTGCCAAGACCTCCAGTGGTTCATTGCTGTATGGCTAGGGATTTTCAATATGAGACAACCAGGTTTCGGTCTGCATGTTCATCATCTTAATTGCTTCCATTTTTGGAATATTGAGCTATAGTTCATGTTTTACCATTTCTTTAGGAATTCTGCTCCTTTCTCTTAGTATGCTTGTATGAATTGCAGTGTGTCAGCTACAAAAATAGAGATTCAGTATGGTTTCATCATACCTTTTCAGAATATGTAGAAGTCAAAATATCAAAGTCAAAAAGTTCATAACGCTTTTTCTTGATGTTAAAATCTGACAAAATGCCCACATTGTCGAATTAAAAAGAAGATAGCATAAGAACAGTTTCAGGAGGAATGGGTTATCTGTTCAGTATATTGTACATTGCATTGTTTCAGATTTTTCTGTTAAGTGTAGTGGTTGTATATGAGCTTTTACTATTAATAGTGAATTTACCGCTGTATGTAGCAGTAGGCTACTTCCTGCTTAGTTCAGCGTGGGGGAGGCAATGAACTTGACTTCTCTTAAGCCAACTGTTATAAAACAGCTCATTCCCATAGTGTGTTCTCAATCCTTCAAATGCATTCATCTGTAATTTAATTTGTTCTTGTTCCTCTCAATTTGTTTTCGTAGTAGTTAATTTCATATGATAGCGTTAATTTTATTATGCTCCTGTAAAAAGACCTTTAATAGTAGAGACTGTAGAACAAAATAATTTCTGGCCTAAAAATCAGTATCAGTAGTAATTGAAGGCCCGCTTAACTTTTGGGAGTGGAATATGATACAACAAAGTTCTAAGCCGATGAACAGGTGCTGATTTGTAGCCAGCGACACTGTGGTTTAGTGGATAGCTGGGGTCCCGAGTATTGACACCAATATGTATTGTTTCTTCCATGGTTTCAGAGGCAGGGAGATGAAGCTTGGGTGTGGAGAAAGGGCTGGAAATGGTGGGTACTTCTTGTGTTTTATTCTGATGTTTTCCCCTCACATGCAGCAGAGAGTACTGCTGTAATACAGGCTTTCGGCAGA
Source organism: Melozone crissalis (assembly GCF_028551555.1). NCBI lineage: Eukaryota > Metazoa > Chordata > Aves > Passeriformes > Passerellidae > Melozone > Melozone crissalis. The sequence goes on along the minus strand of NW_026535783.1, from coordinate 29,128,009 downwards.
TATTTGTTGCACAGTATTTGATGTGCTCACTTTGCAGCTGTAAGATCTAATTATAAATTATATTAGTAGCTTGAGGTACTATAGGGGTGTTTAATGTGCTTCTAATTATTTCCTTAATTAAGAGGATTTGATACTAATATTTAGAATGTAAAGCTGAGGTGCTGAGACAAGTGAAAGGCTGTCCTGTAGTAGCTGAGACTTTCAAAGCCTCAGAATGTTACTGCTTTTGTAAGGATGGCTGGGTCGACCCTATGTCTGTGAAATGTCTTAGAACACCACTAAATGTGCTTTACTAAAATATCCCCTCCCCGTGTTGCACTCACAGTTGTTATAGCATTAAAGTAGTTACATTCAAAAGCTGTCCTGCTTCACTATGAGTATCCACAAGCTCTGCTAAGGAGAATGCTCCAAGCTGGCATGCAGTTTTGAGTGTTCCATACATAGCATTTCTCATTCTGAGGATGGCTCACCTCATAGTTTGTGTGTGTGTAAGTGGGGAATAATTCGGAAGTGTCAGGGATGGCAGTTATAATACCTTTAAATGGGATATGACATTTTCCAGGAGTTGGTGGCAGCACTCTTGCATGCTTTTAAATACGACAATTTCATTTAGATGTCATGGTGTATAGAAAAGTGGTTTTTATCCATGCAGCTAGAGATTCTTAACCTCTTCCCAGGAAAAAATCACTCTTCCTGTATCCTGCTCTTCGATTGTGTGCATTGATTTGTGTGTTACACCTCAAAGAGTGTATTAGTTGGCCAAGAGGCCCCTTTGTCACAAGCAGGCTGAGTTAGGTAAACCTGCATTTTGAAGTGACCTGGCTTCACCTGTGTAACACCCAGACTGCTGAGTGATAAAGAGCACCATTCATGGAGCACTGCTGCTTTCTGCTTACCAGCTGTGTTGTCAGGAACAGCAGTATGCATTAGATCTGTACCTGAGCTAGTCCTTTTGGTCAGGAGACCTAAGCTGTTAAATTCATAGCATTGCCTGTGCATGAAAATACCTTATCTATGCAGTGCGTGGGATATTTTAAAATAGAAGTGGAGGAATTCCAGTGGTACAACCCTTCTGAGTCCTGTTTGAGATTGTTGCCAAGAGATTTAAGCAAGCTGTGTAGCTGACAATGTGATACACATTCTGTTGGTATTGGCAAATATATATACTATTATTATGGTTTTCTTAAACATGAAAACATTTTTTTTTTCTTCTGTAGGCAATTTGACACCAGAACCACCTAAAATATCATCATCTACAAGCCACCCAGATCTCTTAAGTGGGTGGGATTCTTGGGCAGATTCCTCAACAACCAGCAATGTAGCATCACCACAGCTGAAGCCTGTTTGTGAAGGTATTATGATATTAAATTTTTCCATTAGAGGAATACTCCAGACTGGGTCAGTTTAATCACCTGAAACTGCTGAACGTGTCTTCACGCATTTTTGCTTTGCTGCTTAAATGCTCCTTTAGTAAGACACTTGTGTAGTTTTTCAGATTAAAGTTCAAGACGCAGGAATTAAATTGTTTCAATTCTCTACAGCAGTGGTGATTCTTGTAATGGGAAAAGGTGTTGTGAAGTAGAATTTTGGGGAAGTTTGCATGAGGTCTTGTGTCGATACTATTTTTATTCTTTCACTCAATTTCCAAACAGACTAGGTATGTGATGTGTCTTCTTATTATACAGGCCAAGCTTTTACCACCGGAAGCCAGTCCAGTGTGTCTTCAGGTTTGTCTTTTAGCCAGGCGAAAGCTCAGAACTTTGATCCTTTTGCTGATCTTGCCAATCTGGGATCTGGTCTTCCAGGTAAGATCTTACTTTTGATAGGCTATATTTTTTAGGGCCTCTTCTGTTTGATTTGCTTCTTGTACCTATAAATGGTTTTGACAGCCTATCAAAGGAAGTGTTTCTTTTTAATTGTCAACATCTAGCTTGAGATATTTGCTGAGAGCTGGTGAGTAACAAGAAAAGATTGAATCTTCCAGATATTTTTAAACATCCAGAGTAGTATTTCAGAAGATAACTACAGCTGTGATATAAAAACAGTAAAAGTAATTAATGCTTGAGAATAGAGTTGAGATGGTAAAAGAAACCAGGAGTCTCTGATTTAGTAACCGAGCATGAGGTTTCTTACCTAGCATTGATTAATACTGTTCTTGAAGGATTTAAAATGAAAGCAGGATTGAATTAGTTAATTATTTTTAATTCCAAAGTAACAGTTAATTCAGTACTTTCCTTTGAATTCAGTAGACTTTCATAGCTCTGCTACTCACATCTACCCTGTTTGTAAGATAAGCACAAATCAAGGGCCATACTTTGCAAATCAGTACCAAAAACACTATAAATGCTTGCATTCAGTTTGCAGTGAAGGGCACAAGGAGTTCTGGAAGATAAGAAACATTGCAGAATAACTTTTGTTCCCAGGTGTTTTATTGGCCTGAAACTCAGGAATTTAGTCATGTAGCACTCACAAAAGAGCTGCAGTCCTCGCATTTCTGAACCCACACTGCCATAACAAATGTGACCAGCTGCCCAGAGTACACAGAATGATTCAGAACAGCCTAGTGTCACTGAATTGAGCAAACCTGCTTTTCCCGTAGCTTGGAGCTGATGGAGGTTTTACCCTGTTGCCTTGGCAGTTAGCACTGTGTATTGAATTGAGTGGAATTCTTGTAGAAACGCCAGGTAGCATGCAATGTTTGATTTCTTGATGTTGCTTGGGCATAAGCATGGCAAAATTCTGGTGTTGAAGCAGTACCAATAAGGCTGCTTTGATGTAAAAAAATGTTAAAAATTTTCTAGTTTAATAATTCAGGTTAACACAGATTATTAAATGCACAGGTAATGTGACAGTAAAAAAAGTCACTTTATTCTTGACTTGAAGATGTAGGTATAGCCCACACTGAATCAGATGAAAGAAATCAAACTAATTTTAGCAGTACTTGGGTCAATTCATTACTCTTTCAGTTAGCTTTCAATAGGAAAAATGACTGCATTAAGAAGTAGCCAGATGTCACTGTCCTAGTTAATGTTCCCAGGCTTGAAATGAATTTTCAAGGCATCACAAGAACTGGAATTCCGTTCTGGAATACAACTGGAATACCACATTCTGTTGTATTTTTCATAGGAGTTTTTTGGCTTTCACATACAAGATGCTGTTCTGAAAGAAAATTTATGAGAATGCAAGCTGCTTAAATATGAATGTTATATAAACCCCAAAAAATAGCAGCTAAAGTAATGAATACTGGTGTATTAGCATACTGGTAGGATACCAATAGTTTTCTGTGCTGGTTGGTGTTATCACACTCTTCTTTAGGAGTGGTCTTCTATCAGAAGGTAGGAGTGTGGTGTTGAAAAGTTTTTGTGAGCAGTGAGGCATTGACTTGTCCTACAGGAAGAATTTGTTGGCCTTGAAAACTGCAATAGTAAACGTAGAATGCTTTGAAAGAATAGGTGAAAGAGATAATTTTTCAATATGCAGATTTGCTATGACTAGTAACAATTTTTTTCTGTAAATTTCACGAGTTGTCAATGACTGAAAACTGAGTTGACTGCAGTTGAGTGATTTAATGAAAAAGCAGTGCATTCCTAGATTTTACTGGGTGTTATATTGCATTACTGGGTTTTTTCAGGTGCGATATTTCAAGATGTAGTATGGTATCCTGTCATAGCCCTGGGGAGACATCCTCTTGTGCGAGTTAGAGGTCTGAGCAGCCACTTCCAAAGGGAGGCATCAGGAGAGCTGAAGTGTGAGGAGCCATTTTTGAAAGAGCAAATCAAGTTTGCATTGCTACGTTTACCCAGACAGGCTTGGCCTATGCCACAGGAGGCTGATTACAGGATCTCCTGCAGGCTGCAGTGCTTCTCTTACTCATGTGCAGTATATTCCCTGGTAATGCTTCTATAGAATAATGTTCTCCTCATCTTCCTTAAACAGTAGTGCAAGGAACCACTAGAGACTTTGAAAGCATTCATTGGAAAATCATCTCAGTCTGTTACCGTTTTTTGTAATTAGTTGTTTATTATGCACTGCATATTAGCAGAAATGGGAAGCAGAACTACTGTCACAGCTATATTATCTCCTAGCCTGACACGTGCCTGACCCTTCAGATGAGGGTGCATGTTTTTGCTAAAACTGACATTTGAAACCTTGAGTTGTAAGAAAAGACTTTCAGTAAAGCCTCCAGCTCCTGCTATCCAAGTTACTTCTTAATGAGACTCTTAACTTCATTTTACCCACACTTTCCTGTTACACTGTGAGCTATGTGGTTATATGTCAAGACCAAACTGTCTTACTTGTATTAAACAGGTGACAGGTACTTAACTGAACAACTGAGTATTTTTTTTTGTTAGGTTCATCCGCTGGTGGACTCTTGGGTAGTGGATTTAGTCAGAAGACTGCTCCATCTCAGAAGGTAGGAAATCAGTGGCAGAAATCCTCCAAACCACAAACTACTTCATGGCAGTCCCAGACTAAGTCCAGCACAGCAGCTAAGCCCAACTACACAGTAAACTTCAGTGTTATTGGGGGACGAGAAGAAAGAGGAGTCAGAGCCCCAAGCTTTGGTAAGTTTTTTGAATGTGTATTATTTATAATGTCCCATGTGAAGTTAGTTGGGTGTGCTGTTACCCGCAGAAGCTCTTCTACCTTCATATTTTTCTTTACATTTAAGTTGTGTCTGGTAGAAAACAGAAAAGCACTTGCCAAATCTGGTATCCTGCCTTTCCAAACCTATCCCAGTATATAACAGACAAGCTGATGATAGCAAAGGTGTACACGAGTTTGGACATAAAGTCTCAAGGCTAGAATTACTCACCCACATGGGAACTGGTTTAGTATCAGTGAGTTTAGAAAGGTAAATTTGATCCATCTGAGGAGAGATGGTTGGTAATGTTGCTTCGTGTTAGTCTGTTTGTGATACAAAGATAAAGGGATACACTGCTTTTCCTAGCTGAAGAAGAGTAGCCTGTCTTGAGAAAGACAAGGTAAAATTCCTGAAAATTCTTGTGCTTGAAAGAGACATGGAGACCGGACCAGGGGGAAATCATACAGTTCTTTAATGTATTCCAACTGAGTAGGCAAACCTGGAGTTATAGGGTTAGGCTTGGTCTTTTCTGTATGAACTTTATTGTAAAATTTTATTTTCTGGTGTGTTGATATTAGGATTGTTCTTCCCTTAAACTGACATATAAGTGAACAGCAGGTACTTTTTTAAGTTGGAATTATTCTGTTGGTCCATATCTGGAAAAAGGTGTCAGGATGCAGAGGCAATGAGTGTAGGTTGCAGCACAGAAAAATCTGTAGAACAAGGCAAAAAAATCAATTGGCATGATGAAATGCTGAAACAGGTTGTTGTAATTCCTCTCGCTTAAAAACAGATGGACTTCAGCTGGACAGAGGCCTAACAAATGTACCTGGTTTTCCCTGCTTTTAGTGGGGATTGGACTAGACAACATCCAGAGGCCTCTTCAGAGTTCTCTGAAATCTGTTGGTTATGTAATGAATATTCATGTCGGTATTTTATCAGGTCATTATTCTGGATAAGTTTCAACATGCTTAGGTGTTGACTACGCGCTTTCAATGATACTGTTGAGTATATGGTTACTTGAAAAACTGCTGCGTGGCATTTGAAACTAACTTACAATGGAAAAATGGAGTAATTTCCAAAATTGTAGATAGATGTGCGTTCCCTCAAATCTACTCCATTTTTCTAAAAGGGATGACATGCAAGTATTAGGCAGAGGTTAGCATGTTAGGTCGTCTGCTCTGCTGGACTGAAAGTTTGTTAGAGATCCCTTTTATTTTTATCCTTTTTAGTTTTGTGGCTTTTGGTGTCACTGAAGGATATTTATTATGGCAGTGATAAATTTCCCCTGTTAATGTATTCTCCAGTGACACTTCTCATTTAATGTTTTTTCTCTTTTCATAGGTCAAAAGCCAAAAGTTTCAGAAAATGACTTTGAGGATCTCTTATCTAATCAAGGATTTTCAGCAAAATCTGATAAAAAGGGACCAAAGACAATTGCTGAGATGAGAAAACAAGAGATGTCTAAAGATATGGACCCCTTGAAACTCAAGGTTTGTTTAACAGTGATTTTAATTCAAGTGAAGATCTGATCTTATGCTTAGAACTGCTGATAACAGAGCAGAAGGATACAATGACCAACAGAGAAACTAAAGGCTCGTGGTTTAGAAAATATGGATGTAGCTGATAATACAAAAATACGCCTTAAAAATTAATAGCTGTCTTCAGGGTGATCATGTACTTTCATTTTCTGATTAACAAGTGCTGCTGCTGTCCTAAGAAATTACTAGAAGGTGCAATTCCAGAGACAGAATGTATAACTAGTCTGGGATATGTTCCTTGTTGTTCAGATTTTTTTGACCCGTTAGTCATTGATAGCTTCACATATTAATTCACTTCCAGATTTTTAGTCTTCATGGTGCTTCAGAAAAGTTAGTAAATGAGCTTTGAAGGAGTGCTGAAATTTGTTTTCACAAAGTGTCGGTTCTGAAGAGAGAGTGCATGGGCACATTTTAACAGAAATTACCACAAATGGAAACAAGTACAGATATTTAGTTACCATTCTCACTGGTGATAGTAAGGGTTCAATGGAAACACTGTATCCCTATGTTATAGCTTGAATATTTCTGTTAAAGTCTGAGCAACATTACTCCAATTGACTTTGGGGACATCTCAAAGAGCACTTTTGTCTATGCACTTCTGCAGGTTGCTTAAGTAAATGTGAATTACTATTAGACACTATCTGTTGTACAAAGCTTGTAATGGAAGTTTTAAAATATATTTACGCTTTTGTACAAATCAAATAATAATTTGTCTGTGGGCCCTGACAGGGATAAGATTAATATAACATATGTTTTTAACCATTTCTCTTGCAATGACTGAATTTCTGCAGTAAACTAGTAACAATGAGCTAGTCTCCAGTGATAGATGCAAAGTATCCCTTTTTGAGTGGCTAAGGCAGTTGAATTTGGAGACTGAGTGCAATAGGACAACTGCACTTGAGTCATGATTATATGGTCTTGCAGAGAGTGAAGATTATGTCTCTGGAGGCGGAGAATGCTTACAGTGCTGCATTCTGTTCTATGTATTCTGATTTTCCCAGATTCTTGAATGGATTGAAGGAAAGGAGAGAAATATCAGAGCATTAATATCCACTCTACATACAGTGCTTTGGGAAGGGGAAAATAAGTGGAAACCAGTCAGCATGGCAGATTTAGTAACTCCTGAACAAGTAAAGAAGTACTACAGGAAAGCAGTGCTTGTGGTTCATCCTGATAAGGTGAGTGTTTTCCTCTGATCTTCTTTATTATAGGAGGAATGCAAACTGCTTTTACCATACCATACAGGTTACTGTCAAATGCCTTGCTTCACAATCAGCACCCTAGATGTTCTTCACTGTGCTTCCATTGTCTTCTGGATATGGTGTCCTACTGCATTCAGGTAGTACAGGGTTATTCTTGTTGTCCTGACACAGCACAGAATTCAACAGAGAAGGGTTAACAAATGAAGGATCCAGTGAAGGCTGTACTGAGCACCAGAGTCAGTCATGCTGGGTTCTGACTGACAGATGGCAGATTTAATGCTGATTAGTGGAATCTATTTCATTTCTGTGAGCTGGTACTTCAAGTCTTTTAGAACTAGTGTGGAGACTCAGAGGCTGCCACAGCAAAACTGGTAGGAAAAACCTGCTGAACCATTTACTAAACCATTTTTACTAAAAAAAGAAAACTTAGTAGAATAAACAAGTTATCAGATGAAAAACATGTAATGAGTATTACATTGCATCTGTTTTTTTTAAAATGCTTAATGCATCCCAATGTATCAAGATAACTTCTTGTTCTGAGCTCTTGTATTAGATAGAAAGAGAAGCACTGGATATACCTGGTTTGAATTTTCAGGTTTGCATTCTCTGGTGGTTTAGGGAGCAAGTCTAAATCCTGTGTTGTCTTGTGTCCATAACAAACATGACAATTTTTGGTTTTTTAGTTCCCCCTCTCCTTCAGGGTTCTTGGGTATGTGACTTCTTCCACCTTTGTGGTGGTTTTTTAGGTGTTATCTGTAAGGCCCTTAATGCATCAGTGTTAGAACACAGCTCTGTTTAGGGCATATTTGTCTTCCTTGTTCTTTTATTTTGCCACTTACCTGTTATGCGTTGATAAAGTACTGCAGGTGCCAAAAGCTAAGCAGCAGGAGAAGGGGAAGAATCCTGGAGGGGGCTCTGGGGCTTCTCTTTTTTATTGGAGAGAACCATCTTTTGGGACTGGATGTTTATTAACCACAAGGGTTGGATTGTGTTGGCCCAGAGTCAGGGCAGCTGTGAAATGGGCAGGGAATCAGGAGTATCCTTGAGTATGGAAGCAAACACACAGGAAGAGCTATGCCAGTCATGCTGAGTCTTAGTACCATTCACAACCAGCAACAGATTTTTTTTCCAGGGAATTTCATTCAAAAGAAGTTGTCTTAAAGAGGACTCAGATTTTATCCCTGTAGACTACTGCAAGATCTTTCAGGAAGCAATTCCAAAAATTACTTAATTTTATCAGTAAATAATAGTACGTGAAAGTATTTATGGAAAGAACAGCTTTGAAAATTGTTTTTAGCTAAATTTTAATTACTTATGAATTGAACTGAAAGCTTGAAAGTAACACAAGGAAACCAAGGATTTGGATTTATTTAAAAAATACTCATGGATAAGGTTAGAGAGAGTTCTTTGTAAAATTATATTCACAGAGCAGTCTGTAGCTGTTGAATAAGACAGCAAATATAAAAGGGATGGGATCTTTTCTAAAGACCTGATTTCTAATGTTTTTATGCTTATGATGCATTCTCTTTGTTTCCAGGCCACAGGACAGCCCTACGAGCAATATGCCAAAATGATCTTCATGGAATTGAATGATGCATGGTCAGAGTTTGAAAACCAGGGATCGAAGTCCCTTTTCTGAAACTTCACCTTTCACAGAACTGCTTCCAGGAACTGGAGCTGATCATTGTTATGACTTTATTGCGCCTGAGATTTATGAAGCGCTTTTCCATGATTTCAGCACAGTTTCTAGTTATGCACTTAAATGTGGGGATGTATTTTGTAAGATGTAGAGTACAAAGCATTACATAGATGCATTAAGAAAAAAGCTGCTGAAGAAATCACAGTCTATTGAAGAAATCACAGGGAGTAAAGGTTTCTCTTCAGTTTTGTATAAGAAAAATAGAATTTGAATGAAGCTAAGTAATAAGTGATAGGCTAGTATTAGTTATAAATCATTCCAACTTAAATGATCTTTGCTGTACCTCTACCGTCCCAAATTTGTCTGTTACTTTGAGTAGTTTTGTGATTCAATTTTGATATTTGGTGCCTGTCGCCTTGTTCAAAGTGCTTTAGTTAGCAGCAGTGAATTTGCTTGGCTTATCTCAAACCTAAGGGTGTATATTTTCTTCTGTATTTTATATAATCAATCTGATAATCATTCTGTAAATAATGTTTTCTGGTAATATCTTTACAATAGAGTAACAGTTGTTTAGCCAAAAAGACAGCACATGTGAGAAAGTCAGACAGGGTTGTTCTTGATTTTTTGTTTTCTTTTCACTTTTTTTTTTTTTAACATATCATGAATCTGAAAAGAAATTTTGACTCTGAGGTCTGCATGTTCCTGCTGTTTTGTTTATTTATTGCAGTAGTCTGACCTGTGCTTATTTTCCTAGTTCTTTAAATGGTGTCTTTTGTTTCTGAGTTCAGTGGAACGTTCCTTTCATTGCACTTCAAATACTCTGATAGAAACAATTTTACTCTGAAACTTGAAGCGTAAACACAAACCTTTTACTGTACTTTGACTTGTCTGAGTATTAAATGACTCATTTTCATCTGGTGAGCATTTAAAGTGCTTTAACAAACATTTTGTTGCATGTTTGAACTTGTGTATTTTTGAGATATGCGTGGCATCAGTGCATGTGAAAACATGGTGCGTCTTGGTAAACTGCTGACTTTCTGCTCACCTATTTCCATGCGCTGCTTAGTGCAAGATGAGTAGAGACACAGCTTGGTAACAAAACTTGCCATGTTTTCTCATTCCCTGTTCAGAAGGCACTTTTTCACTAGTGCTGGGGTGGATGATGCAAACAGCTAATGACTGTTATACTCTGTGTAATAACAAAATGCAATTTTCATATCAAGTTTGAAAATGTTGAAAATTAGCTAGTAAATCTTCAGCAGCAGTGTCCTGAAACAAGACAGTTAGGCATTCAAGGGGATATTTTGACCACTTGCCTTTTTATATATTTTGCATGCTTAACTGAGAGGAAAGCCGTATTATTAGCAGAGGTAACTGTTCAGCTGAGCAACATCTGAACAGGAAACATGAGATTCTAATGCCACCTGAAAGGTGCATTGGATGAGATTTTCCACTGCTGCACCAGCCCGAGAGCTGGTGGGTTAGAGACTGCTGAACACTTGCAATGTCTAGTCTCTAGCTCTGATATAACACAGTTACTTATTAACCTCTAATCAAAGGTTTTGTTTGTGTATATTTGCAAATATATTTAGCTGCTGTGATTTTTCTTTTTTTTTTTTAAGGTAAAGCTGGGATGAGTTATGAATCAGGAAGGTTATATATTATTCATAGCTGCTGTTGTATTTCAGTTACTGCTTTGAAGCAGTCTTAAATCTCAGTAGATTTCTTTATAAATGTATGTAACTTGCTGTCTGATTTAAAGTAAGAGTTAATCTTTTTTCCTTTGGATACTTCATTAATTCCTTGTGTATGTGTTCTGCAACCATGGAAATTAAAGGCTTCTGCTGGTAGGATAGGTTTGTGGGAGACCTTTTTACAGTTCTAGGGCAAATGTTATCTAGGAATAGGTTTCAAAAGACAAACACAGATATATATGACTTTGACTGTAGTGCTATATACAATTGAGAGATAAAGCATTTCTAAGGGGGCTGCTTAGAATAAGGAAGGACTGCTTTAAAAACCCATGTTCATTCAGCATGTATAGGCAACTTATTTTAAAGCATACATTTTTAATTGCTCTTTTCTCAAAATATATGTTTAAAAATTAAAACAAGAAAGTTGGGAGGAAAATATCTTCCTTTGCTTTGTGTATTTGGTAGCATTTTCTGGATGATGTCTACATTAAGCTTTTTAAAATTTCTCTACTCTTGCTCGCAAAATTTTCTTGGAACACCAGAGAAGAACCTTAGATGTGATTTTAAGTTAGCAGGGAAAATATGAGTGCAAGTATTTTACCTGGAACTGAAGATCTCTTGAAATTAGCTCTCTCTTTTAAAAATTATGGAAATTCAAGAAGTTTGGCTGTGGATTCTTCCATGAGCCATTACATAATTACTGAAACTTCAGTTGGGTTGACAGAGCTGCTCAGCTTATTTTATGGCTTAGTCAGCTCTCGTTCTGTGGGGGAGCTGGCTGATTTATCTGCCCTGCTCCTTTCTACGTAATTCAATTTTGCTGCTAAGAATCTGGGAGAAGCTTGGTTTGGGAAACTGATAAATCTTGACAATGAAACTATTTTGGGTGGGATGTTTCGATTTTGGTTTTGTTTTTGTAATTGTGTCATTTCTCTGTGTTACGTACAAGAATGTGCAAACAATGGGGATTTCATTAAGATTCTGTAAGCAAACTGTTATTTGGAAATTAAAAAAAGTTCAAGTGGTGAATATGAACATAATAAATGGAAGTTTTGTTTTCTGTGCAACACAAAGCAGCATGATGACCACCAAAGGTGTTTCTTAGTGTAAGGTGTATATATTAAGTACAAGAACCTGGGAAGAGAGAAGTTAAAGTATATTTCATATAAATGTTATTGAGTATTAATGTTGCTTTTATATGAGATGGTAATTTGGAAGAAAAAAGTCCACCACTTTTATGAATTCATCTTAAAACAGTAATAAAGAATGGTAGACAATCTGGGAATTAGGGCTTTTCAACCTTTCGATTTGTACTTGGTCGTTAATTGTCTGTCTGCAGGAGTGCACTCAAATGAGAACACACATATTTCACTGTAGTTGTATTCTTAGTGTCCACAAATTGAAAAGCTTTTATAGAGCAGGCTTCAGAAAAAAATGATTAATCAGTGACTTAGCTGGGTTCTCTCTTTGCTTAAAATGTTTATTTTCCATTCATGTTAATTGTTCATTGCACATTAAGTTTTGAAGTGTTGAAGCCACAACCTGAAAGCTGAATTTTATATCTGCTTCTGCTGGCTGTGAAGCTTGAAGGTGAGGTCACCAGGTGTTACCTGCAGGTTGATACTCTGCATGCATGCATGCATGTGCTCCAAGGATATGCATGAGGCACTTGAGGTTCTCTTAGGAGGCACCTCCTTGACTCTTGCAGCAAGTCATGGCGCCTGCTGGCCTGTGTTGGTTGTTCCTCTGTCTGGTAGCAACACCTGACTAATGTCATGTATTGTTTGCAGCCTACCAGGGCTCACTTTACAAAACTAAGTAGGCTGAGATGGTTAGTGCAAGAAAAAGAAAACAGCACAAGATAGATTAAAGGAAGAGTAGAGAAAAACACCAGGGCTCTAAAGTACATCTGAAATTCTGAAATATTGTTTTCTAATTCTCTCTCCACTGACCTATTGCTACCTACCTCTGCTAAAAACAGGTGTAGACTAGCAGAGAGAATCTGGTTTGCAGCCTCCTTTCCATCCCTTTTAGAACACTGCTGACTGACTGTAACAAGTTGGAGCACCAAGTCCTTAGCTTCCCCCCCCCACCAAAGTCCATATAAAGCAGATTTTAAAAATGTTTGGGCAGGTTTCCACTAGTTTTTTTTTTAAATTACAAATTACTTGTGTTACATTGCTGTTGGATCTGGAGTCCAGCAAAATAACTTTTGAAACAGAGATCTATGAAGGAGAATTGGTGTTAAGAGTGTGTGGCTGGAGTCTGCGTAATAGAAGCAAGTGATGTATTTTAACTGGAGGAAATCAATTGGTGTCTTCAACCTCAGGCTTGCCTTTTTGGTGTTTCCTAGTGCTGTCAGAGTTCCTTAGGAGCAGCAAAGAGTGTTTGTGGTTAATTAGACATAAAGCCTGGAAGGAAATCTTCCTCAGCATTGTTAGTTGGGTCAAGTTCAGCTATTTTGCTAATTAGTGGTAGCTTCTCCATCAAGTACAGAACAGAAAACCTCCAGAAGTGCTGATGAAGTACATTTTCTTGGAACGGTGGCAGAGTCCTTGGTGTTGTACTTTTGAGGGTAATTAGTGCTCATGAAAAATGCCTCGTTTACCTTCATTGGTAGTTCTGGACAAATCCTCCCATTTTGTCTTGCCAAGCACAGAGCAGCAGTTAGTTTGTGAAAGCTACATGCACAAGGTCAATTTTTTGCACAAACCAAAGCAAAGGAGTTTGAGCATTACAGAAATCTCATCAGGCCTTTGGGGCTGCTGAGTTCTGTGCACCATTCCACTTCCCGAGGCCAGACTGTGGTTTTCCCAGCAGTGGCAGTGTGTTTGCATACTTGCTGGCCTCTGCACTCACTGCTGCTCACAGAAGTGTTTTCAGGAATAACATAAATGTGGAAAGCTTTTTGCTCCTTAGCTGTGTCCTTAATTGTGTAACAATTGCAATGTAACAACTGCTTTGTAAATAAGTTCAAATTAACCTTGTATGACTCAGTTGACATTTTCTGTCAAGAACTTGCAGGTGATTGACCTGCGAAAGCTGTAAAAGGAATGTATCATTTCCCACCCTTTGAGCCTGTCCCTGGTGCAGAGCAGCTCTCGCACCCAGAAGCTCGATGATGAGGAGCTGAGCTCTGGTTCTGAACTTGATGAATCTTGCAATGCTTGCTTACTCTCACTTTGGGTGAGCTTATTGTGGACTGCAGCTTAGACTGCATTAAGCTTCCAACATACGCTCCAAAAATACGAATTCAGTACTTTTTATGAAGGATACGTGTTGTCATAGAAGCTTTTATTACCAAAAGGGGATTAAGAGGCATTGTGGGAACTCCCAAAACTCTAGTGGAATGTACTGTATATTTGCAATGTAGATTTCTAGAAGTGATTGTCATCTCTCATAAGGTCTTGGTTTGCTCTGAGGCCCTTATTGTATCTACCTGTAGTTGTGATTGTACTTTCAATATCTGTGTTTTTTTCTGATTTGGAGTGTGTGGAAGGACAGAACAGACACTCAATTCCTGCTTTTGCCATCTTTCAGGAAATGCAATGTAATGTGTAATTTTGCTACTAGTGAAATGAAACTTATACCTGTATGTATATAAGGTAAAATAGTCAAATTAAGCCTTGTTAAAAGTAGATTTAATGTTTAGTACAATGTCCTTGAACACAATATTTTGCTTTGAAATGTATTACAATTTAACCAGTGATCAATTAAAACAAACAAAATAACTTTGTCTATTTCCTTCTTTACCAAGAGAGAAACAGCCTGAACACCTGAAGTATTTCCACTGTGTCTTCCAGAACAGTGTGCAAATGTTAGAGAAGTGGTTCTTGTTGTATTCAGGTTGACTGAACGTGTTAGGAGCTGAGTGGCTCTTGAGCAGTGTCTCTTCTGTTGGAGAGGGTCGCTGCACTGTGCCCTGGGGTTTGGCAGCTGCATTTTCCAAGTGCAGTGTTGGGTTGCGGGGGTTCTTGCACAGGAGCTGCTGCAGTGCTTTTCCATTTCCCAAGGGAAGCTCTGGCCTAAGTGTGTAGCAGTGATCAAAAGGGAAGAGAACAGGAGCACATGGACACGACTGAGGCAGGAGAGGGGAATATGAGCAGCCTGCAGGGATGGTGGAGGGACACATCTGGTAATGAAGAACTGCAGATGGCAGGAATCTGAGGGAATGTGGCATGGCAAAGGGTGAGCTTCTGCTAGGAGCATACTGACAAGGTGCCCAAAAGCATCTTGACTCCATACTGTGCAACAAGAATGGGCCAGCAGGATCTTTCATAGGTGGGAACAAGCCACTCGGTGACATTGAGAAAGTTTCTTTAAAAGTTAAAACCATAAAAGTATAGGAATACCATTGGTGCTCCCCAAGGAGAAGGGTAAACACTGGAGGAAATAAGAGAATGGACAGGCATGACCAAATTATCCAGTAGCAATGGCTTCTTAGGCAGAGGCCATTGCTACTGGATAACGTTTTTCAAATTCTGCTTACTACTTTGAATAATCTGATGGGTTTACAAGGCTTCATGATAGATTACTCAGTGCCAAGATGCTTAAAGACCTTTCTCCTTGTATCACTTACAAAACATGCTACAACTTCTGCTGCTAATCAGTTTATTCCAAACATGCAAAGTTGCTGAAAAATGTATTGATACCTACTTCTGGTCCTTCACCTCTGCAGCAAAGGAGGATAATGTTAGTCAAGTGCATCTTTCTATGCCGTATGCAAGGCTTCTGGCTACTCTGATATGAATTTAGAAAGACCTGAGTTGGGAGAACACAGCAAATAGAAATCAACCTGAAGAGTCAACCTATCAAGCATCAGTAATTACACCAGGTAAGCAGAATGCATTACAAAGAGTTAGCATGGCCATAAATTCAATATCAAGCAAAGCACACAAAAGAAAGTGAATGAGGATTAAAAGAAGGCAGCAGAAACGCTCTGTGAACTGTAGTGTGCAGAGCAGCCTGTAGCAATCAAAGCCTTCCAAGTCTGCAATTGTAGATACCTGACCTGGTTACTGTTATGCTGGAGAGGATATGATTTGCCCTGCCTCAGCACTGCCTCTCTTATGAGGTAAGAGAAAGACTTCTGGTAGATTTTTGGGCAAAAACACTGAAAACAGGAAAATGAAGCATGTAGGTAGGTGAAGACTTGATCTAGAAGGATCCCTTCTAGTACAAACTTACAAGGAACTCCTCATCCTTAATCGGTAAAGCTGCTGGCTGTTCTCCTGGAGTGGCTTCAGCTCCTAGTCAAAGCTCTGGACACACACACAAAATAGTGGCTGTGAAGTTTTCTGGGATAAAATGGTGCTGGCAGACCCAGCCATTATTACCTGGTGAACTGCAATGCTTGTTTCTTTGTGCATGGCTCTGGTGAGGAGCAGGACAGCACAACTGCTCCTCAGGAGATGGGATTGTCAGTGCACTGCAGCTCTGACCACATGCAATGTGTCCAGTGTGCTTCTAATGTGTCAGAAGAAATGTGAAGAAAGCTCATCCAGCTTGCTCAGGAAGCTGATTTAAAGTACAAGCCTTGGTTTGCATTGCAGGGATGTTGCTGTGTGTGCTGTGAAGCACTGTGTGTTCCAAAAGGGTTGAGTTTGGTACTCCTGCTGGGTCTGCTCCTCTCCTGATCCTTCCTGGCCTAGTACTGTCAGTCTCATTATGAAGTTCCAAAATACTGCTGACAGCATTCCTAGAAGCTGTTAGAGAAAGAGGAACACTTCTCTCTTGTTGACAGCTCCAAGATTTCATCTTTCTGGAGTTTCTAAGGCAATGGATTCACTAGACTTCATGTGGAAACTAGCCTCCAGCAAAGCAGAGCCAGAAACTGTTCTATAACTAGAAACCAGACCTGCAGCAGTTAGCTCTCCCTTTCTTGCTGCACACCTGCTCCATCCACATCCTAGTGGTGGCTCACCGTAGAGGCAGATGAGGTGCCAGGTTCTGTTCTAGGGATGTATGAACCACAAGAACTGGACCCCTACATGTTTTTCCAATTGATTGAATTAAGGCTGTTGAACCCAGTGTATATTCTATCTCATTTCACACTGAGATATTTTTATATACTGTGGCTAAATTTGCCTCTCATGCCTTTACTGACTCATCATGGAAACAGGGACGAATACAAGGTTTTTTTAGTTTTCATTTTATTACCGATATTTGGGGTTTTTTCTCAGCTATCTTCATTATGGGAGCTGCCCTCCCTTTTTCACCCCTCACTCACTTCTTACTAGGCTTTTCTGCTGCTCCTACCACATGAGCCCAACACCTATTAGACCTGGAAATTCCTCACCTGCTTCTGTGCACACGCTGCAGCTGCTGCCCCACGTGTGCAAGGTATGAGCCTCTGTCAGATCTCTATTTCTTTTTCCATGTGTGGGACTTCATGAAGACTACATCTCCTGTGGAGGATTGAACTGCAATTGCTTACCATCTCCAGATGTATAAAAGGATGTTTGGGGGTTTCTTATAAAATCTTTCTAGGAACTAATGCAAGGAGAAGCAGAAGGGACATAATTCTCTGCCAGGTACCCCCTTGTGGTGGGTGGCAGCTGCATTGCTCCCCTGAGTAAAATGCACCTGATTTCATGTGGAATTATTTACCACCAGTAATCATGTTTCTTTATTTTGATTGCCATCTGCTGGCAGAATGATGTGTTCATCACCATTTCACACTCATGCCACACAAAGGTTTTTTTAATACTAAGCATTTTGAATGTGTTTGTGTAGTTTGTGCATGTTGCAATAAAGAGCTGCTTTTGATGTCTGAATTCACACCCTGACAATGCCCAGGCAGAGCTCGCAACCCATGAGAGCAGATGCTCCACTAAGTGGACAGAAGCAAGTAATCCATGCTGGAGAATGATGAAGAGGAGGCATGCACCACAGGAGTCTTGGAACTTCAGGTGGGGATGGACACACAAACTGGAAACAGCGTAGGAGAGCAAGGGGCTGGGCAGTAAGCATCCAGGTAGATCCCAGGGCTGTGCCCTGCATGTGCTCAGCCTCTGGTGGGTAGGCATGACCTTGGCACAGACACACAGTATTTTAGAGTGCAGGTACTCAGACAGCTGCAGTGGGAGGAGGAAGAACCCAAAGGTTCCAGACAGTGCAAACAGCTGTACTGTCCTAACACCTGCTCTGAGTAAAGGAGGCCGTAAAATGAGGCCCTGACAGTTCGGCCCAGGCTGCTTCCCCCGTGGGGAGGTTGTTGAGGTGACTGGGTGTGAGGTTCCCAGGTGACTGCAAAGGGTACCTGCCTGCAAGCCCAGCACTAGACCAGGGTTAGCACCCTTAACAAGTGCTCTCATAGAAAGGCCGTCTCTCACCAGTGTTCCTGTGCCCCACCATGAATGCCACAAAATTCATCTGGTCAGCATCTTGAATACTCAAACTCAGCTCCTGAATCAAGTTCTGTCCTGGAATATTTCCTGTCTGAAAAAAAATGTCCACAGCCTCAAAGGAAAATTTACGTGCATTTATTAATCCCAGTGCAGGATGGTGTAAAACTCAGCCCAAATGACAGCAATTCAATAGGATTTAATACCAACAAGACCTCAAAAACAAAATTTGAGTTTTACCTGGATGAATGACTGGAAACTGCATCTTTAATATGATCAAGCATCTTGTGTAAGGTAAATAAAATCAGATGAGTTTCAACTTTTAATTCCATTGCTGTGAAGTGTAATGTGTCTGCTTCAAATGAAAAATTATAAATGCTGTTCTTTAATTTCAGTGCTATGCAAATAGTATTAGAAGATTACTCCAGATGCTGGAAGATCGCAATCTGCTGAATTTTTCAGCAGATCTTTAGCACAGACTGGAATTCCTCTTGCTGTGATCCAGCCACAGGAATTCCAGTCTGTGCTAAAGATCTGCTGAAACAGCAACATGGTGGCATTTAATACTTCATATCCTTTTCCACAGACAGACAGAAATGCAAATACATTTCCCAAAGACATGTCTCCTGGCAGTGTTTGCAGTTTCTGCAGAAGCATCCACAGAAGGAGATGTTAGAAGACCACACTGTTATCCAGAATTGTGAAATGCAGCTCCAGGTCTGCAGAGCGGGGGTGTACCTCTGTATTCCCTAACAGGAAAAAGGCTGCATCAGTTTTAATGTCCGCCACTGGACAATGCACAGGAGAAGGCACACACCTGCCTACTGTGCCAGCTTTGTCCTCCAGACCCACCCTGCATTTTCTTCCAGGGAGTCACTCGGGTTCAAGGTAAAGAAAACCAAGCAAGTTTTCCTTACCTTTTGAGTTTTTCCCCTATATTGCTCTCCTGGGATGCCACCTGTAGGACTGAGTCCATCTCTGTAGCCCTCAGCATAAGGATATGGACCTGTGGGAGTGAGTTCCAAGGAGGCCACAGAGATGATCAGAGGGCTGAAGCAGCTCTCCTTTGAAGAACTGGGATTACTCAGCATGAAAAGAGAATGAGGTGACCTCATTGTGGCCTTCCAGCACCTAAAGGAGGCTTATAAAAAGGAGGAAAAGAGGCTTGTGGAAAGAGCATATAGTGATTGGACAAGGAGCAGGAATTTTCTTAGAGCTGAAGAACATGGACATACCCTGACTTTATCTTGGGCACAGCATTGCTCCTGAGCTGGCTTCTCCAACATAAGGAAAAGAGCAAAAATTTTGTCCTAAAAAGTACAATGCTCTGCTTATAGCACTGGTTACTTCATCAATATCTTGCCTTATCCCTTCCTGTACACTGCTCATTGGCATTTCACAGCATTTTCCTGGAAAATGTTTTGTGGATAATGGTTGCTATTTTTCTTCTTGTTCTTGGGTATTTTTATGGAGACCTTTGTATATATCAACCTTGCACATACTGGTAGGTTACACGTTCTTGTCTGCTCTGGGTCCAGAGGGTTAATTATACCATGATTATTCAGGTCTGCTGTTTCTTTGTAAAAGGCACAATTTCTTAGGAAGGAAGAACAACACTGCAATTAGCACAAGCTAAACAAAACTTGCACTAAAAGGCATTTGAGGCAATATCTCAAAAAAAAAAAAGCCCTAAGCCACAGGACAAGAGCAGGCACTGACCATCAGACAATTTACTGTTTCAGCTAGGACAAGCTAGGCAATAAGTGTCTAAGGTAAATTGCAAGTGATGCATCTCAACGTGCATTTTGCACGGATGGCCAAATCAAGCAAAGATAGATTTAAGGCCTGACAACTTGAGGTCTAGTAAAGCAATGTTTTGAAGCTCAAGATCTGCTGTTAGTGTGGCTGAGCTACTAGGTTACAATTTCTAGGTGAGAAAAGGCAAATCCAAGGCCTCTTTGATATGAAAGGTATGAAACATCAGAAATTCTGTTTTCAGTGATTTGTTTGTGGAGAGCAAACATACACTTTATTCTACAAGGAATTTCCAAGAATTATGAGGAGTTAAGTCCTTGAAACAACCTATGGTACTGTGGACTTTGCAATGGGAGGTCATTACTTCTGATAACTTAGGCAGCTTCTAAAAAATCCAAGGTTTTCAGATTTTAGTGCCTTTTAGTACAGGTGCTACGGGCCTATGTATTTCATATTTCCTGATATTTGACTGTGTCTGAAGTAATGTTTGCCCTTGTTTTACACATCCAGTTATTGATGCTGAAGCAATTTATTTTTGGAGCAGTGAGCATGAACAAGAAAGCAGCCTGGCACTCTGGGCAAATGTGTGCTGAGGCAGAGCTTTGTTTTCAGGTATGTGGCTTTTGCAGAATTATCTGCTTACCTATCTCTGCAACTCCAGTGTCAGAGTAATCCAAAATAGTGCTGATTTATCTATTTTTCTCTCTATAGAATTGTTGGAATTCTGAAGGTGTTCCCCTGGCATTAAGTACTGCTGCAGTCATGCCTCCACTTATCTCTTTAGCTTTAACTCAGGTTTGCACAGCAGCGACTGGCCAGTGCTGTGGGATCCCTGGTTTGGGCAGCGGTGTCTCTGGGGACATGTGGACACTGTGTTGCTGGTGCCACCCGGGCTGTGCTCCCAAGCCAGGCCCAGGAGTGGGTCTGCATGAGGCCACAAGCCTTCATGCAGGACACAGAGGATTTCTGTGGCATTAACAAAGTGCAGCCTTCCCAGTAGGAGAGTTTAGTAAGAAAACTATGCTTTCCATTTCTGCTTCTTGCTAAAGGGCAGAATAAATATTGATGTGCTAGTAAGGTCCAGCTGAGCTGTCTGAATAATCCTCTAATAAATTGTACAATAAAGAAGTGAATTCAGTAGGAGATCAGCTGTTTACACTGATGTGTAATTGATCTCTAGCAAATAACACATGCAGTTAGAATCTTTCTTGCTTTTAATATGGACATTTCAGCCCTGGGGACATGGAGGAGGAGATGGCACAAGCCATTCCCTGCTCCTCGACTTGTAATATCATAGTTTGCAAAGCCACCAGGACCAGGAGCAGTGGGAGCCCCTGCTGGCCAGTTGAACCCTGAGGCTCTGCATGGGCAGCATGCAGCTACCCAGGCCAGGGACTGACGTCTGGCAGAAATACCTCGCTAGGCAGAGCTGGTTCTGCTCCTGCTGCTGCAGCCTCAACACCAGGAGCTGACAAGGGAGATGGCTCTGCATTGCTGCAGGGGAACTGTGTGCAGGAGCTTCATCCAGGGCTAACAGAGGCTGCTGCGGGAAGAAGGGCAGCTCTGGGGTTCTGGATACCCCTGCTGTGGTCTTGGACCTCTGACTTCTGAGCAAATCTTTTGGAAACAAGGCACACGATAACTGGGAATCTGCACACTGCTTCCTCAGGGATCCTGAAAGAGATCCACCCTCCCTCATATGGTCTAGACCCCTGGAAGTCAGTCTTTGAACGGTTATTCTTTTGGCTCCAGGGCTATCATATCCTGGGTTTTCTGGAAAGCTTCATACAGTGTCTGTGGTATTGGGAGCCTGAAGCATTGGAACAGCTGACCATGAAAATGGAGGTCTAATAGTCCAGCATCAGAGAGGGTATCTGTCCTTCTGCAGGGACTGGTGTCATGCTAACAAACCCTTTTGTACCATGGGACAATGAATTGAATAAAAGGAACTGAATGCCTTCAACCAGCCCTCTATGCTGTCCCGCTGTTTCCCCCTGATATACCTCATGCTTGGCCAGGAGGCAAAGGAACCTGCCTTTCCAGTCCTGGACAGGACATCCTGTCCAAATGCCTTGGAGAGGCCCGCCCCTGCGCTTCTTTCTGTCACAGCAGCTACAAGGCAAGGGACACAATGTTCTCCTTATAGTCCAAAGTTGCACTTCTCAAGTCTTCTACACACCTTTTGCAACAGACCCACCTCTGTGTCAAATAACAGCACAAGAGGCCCTGCTGCTCACCCTGGTTTTTCCTTGGTACCACAGAGGGACAGGCACTTCCCACAGGCTTCCCTCCTGCTGCCTAGCCTGTGACAGCCATGCTGAGCTGCAGGGCATCACACCTTTTACAGCTTCTCACCCTCTGCTGAGGAGCCGCCCTGGCGCTGGGCTTTGGCCGCAGGGTTTGTGCCTAGCAGTGAGCACTGGCTGTGCTTTGGCCCCAGGACAGGTTTGGCGTGTGTCCTTGGGGTCCTGGAGCGCGTCTGTGTGCAAGGCTCGCTGGGCTGCCGGCGGTGCCGAGCCGGGGTCGCCGCCGCTGCCAGGGGAGGCGGTGGCCGCAGCCTGTCCTGGTGCTGCCATCGCACAGCGCGGGGCTCTGCCTCCTCCAGAGGGCACAGCCCCAGCCTGCCGGAGAGCAGCAGGAAGCCTTGGGGATGCAGAGCACGTCGCCATACGCATGGCCAGCTTCAGCGCTAGGAAGGCTTTATTTAGAGCCTGTGAAATGAGATAAGCCAGACAGCGTTGTGTTGGTATCAGTGGACAAAAGAACTGAAAGTAAGGGCTCTGTATAACAGCAACAACAAAAAAAAAGATGTATCGAGTCTGATGTTAGATGATTCATAAAATAATTAGCGTTTCCAAGTGTGTCCTAATTTCAGACAAAAATGAAAATACAACAAGATGAGCAGAAAATGACGGGTTATGCTTTTAGAACAAGGCACTTTAATTGAGCCAGATGGGCCCAGATGTTTCCTCACACTCTGACTGAAATGATCACCTATTCAGAGAGATATGTTGTGGGAGAAACTGTAACAAAGATGCAAGAGGAAATTTTCCACAAGCAATGAATACATTAAGGAGACTTGAGGCAGCTCTAACTGCTCTAGTGAGGCTAATTGTGTATGAAAATAGGAACATTTCATACTGACTTAAAGAGGCGCTTACTGCTGCTAACATTTCAGCTTGTATTTTGATCCAAGAAAGACTTAATAATCACTCTCCTCTCTCATCAACTAGTTTTGACTCTCCTTTTGGTCATCTGCTCTTTCTGTTCCTGGTTAATGCAAGCTAATCTCCCCTCTCTGTTCTTCAGCTTTCCTGATGAGGTTGATAACAGTGGCTGCTTGTCTTTGAACCTGCTTTTAGAGTATCAGTTGGAAGTTACACCTGAGAGAAATGGTTTTATATGGTTGCAACATTTGACATAATCAACCTAACCAGAGATCTCTAAAGAGTGTCTCACACTGTGAAGGCCTTCCTTCTTCCCTGCAGATGCATTTAAAGCTGCCAAGGGATTCTGTGTTTGTGGGGAGGTGTAAAGCATGTGTGCACTTATGCAGATGTGCCCACACAAGAAAATGGAAATTTAAGATGATAAAACTAGGACTCTATTTGGTATTAGGAAGATATTGAGGCCATCAGGTCTGGAAAGGGTCTGATGTTTGTTCTGTCTGTCCTGAGGGCTCCCTTGCTCCCTGCACTCCACCTCACCCTCTTGGCTGCAGTCAGTCACAGTGGTATGAGAGAGAAGGCTTGGTTTATTTTTCTGCTCAGGTTTGCTTTATGTTTTGGCTGTGGTGCTTAGGTGCACAGTTGTATGGAAGCTGTCCTCGGACAGCCCTGACTGCATAGCTCAGTATCCTGTTACTTGATCCTCTGCTTTGCTGTCCTTGTCCTTCTCTTTCACAGCTCAATCCCCTCTCAGATAAACAGAACATACAAAAATGACACAACAGGGGGGTGGCTGGGAAAGTGAGGAAACCAAGTTCATCACTGTGAGAGTCTTTAATCGAAAACTCACCAGTCTGGGAGCCAAATCTCTTCTTCTAAATGCTCTCAGAGTGATGAAAGGGGGTCTCCCACCTGGCCTAGTCTTCAAAGTGCTCCACTGTCAGCCTCTGCACTGGATCTGTGGCTCTTGGAGCCCCACCACATACATAGAAGGAGCTGATGGGCCTTGGATGACTTGGGGTAGGGCCTCTGTCTCTTCAGAGAGGCTTCACTGGGAGCTGTGTACCCCTTCTCCATCAGCTGTATCTCAGTCTAGCTCAGCTGGAAAGGAAGGCAGGGTATAATTTTTTAGTATTATGCTAATTAATATTACAGAGCAATGTTTCTCTCTCAAGCACACCTGACCCAGCTCCTGCACTGTTAGGAACTAGTTTCTGCTCAGGCTGCAGAGCAAAAACCTCCAATGAGATCTAGTGATTCCTTCTCTTCCTTGTATGATGAAAGATTAGTCCCAGGGGCCTGGGTTTGCATTACAGCCAAACGGGAGACTGCTCCCTGTGAGTAACTTAGGGCAGCAGGCTTCTCTCCACACACCTCAAACGCTGTTGCAGAATGGCAGAGGACCCGCACAAACACAGCATCTGAGATGGTGGTTGAGGCATGAGAAGTTGCTGCATCCATCAAACACGACCCAGTTCTTCTTGGGAAGGGATTCCTAAAAGGAGGGCAGTGGAGAGCTGGACAGCAGTACCAACAAACATTGAGGCTTGTTCCTTCTCAGCTTGGCCCATTTCCTCTGAGCCCCCAGTGCGCACAATTGGTGTTCTGATGCTTGCTGTGGAGGTCTGTTTGCATGTCTCAAATTGTCTAGAGCTGTACCAGTAGCATAGTAGCCCCTGAGGTGAATTTTCTTATAGGTTCTATTCTTCATATAAGAAAAGCCTAAAGCCATTCTTCAAATCTTTAGCAGTGCTCTGGATCCCTGTATTGTGGATTAACCACTGAGAGTCCCAGTGGGCAGAGCTCATACACATGTTCAATTGTTTCAAGCAATGCCACAAGCACACAGCTGTTAAAAGAATAATCGTATGCAGGTAGTAACTCCTTACCATCCCCTCACACCTGTTACTTAGCTTACAAAATCTCCTTTCTGCTGATGGGAATAAAGAGCATTTGTTTTTCCCCCTTTTCAGCAGGTTTCTGGGTAGGAGTTAGTTGTGCAGAAACAAAAATTACACAATTTCCTGGCCTGATTTTGATGTAGGAGGCAGTACCCGCCCCACACTCTCCCTGGGCAGCTGCAGCACAGAGTGGCTCAGCAAAACGCAGCTGGGAGGAGGGAAGGAGGGAGGGAGGTGTAAAGGCTCCCTGGGCATCCTCAGGCACTATAGTTGCACAGAGACATAAACCTGGCTTGAAGCATGCCTTGGTAGATGTTTACCCTCAGCTGTTGCTACCACTGGACCTCAGAAATGAAGGATATTCATTTAGGAAACAGACTTCTCCGGGTAACCACCAATCCTTCCTTAAGCTGCTCTGTTAATGTACAGAAGTGCCTGAACCACAGCTCCCAAATGCAGAGTGCTTTTTGCATGAACCCTGGGATGTGGGAACATAGTTCCCTCAGCTTTGGCAACCCAAGTGCAACCTTACTGATGATCTGGATAACCTCTCCCTTGTGATTGCATCACAAGCCTTCCTTGGTTTTGTTTTTTTTTTCCCTTGGAAATAGAGGGCAGTGAGAAGATGAGATAAAGACAAATTGCAGTGCTGTGAGACACAGTGGCTCCTCAGTAGATTCACAGAAACTCTCCCAGGAGTGCAAAAGCTATTCTCAGATCTCTGGTTTATGTTGGTGTTTGAACACTTAGCGTATGTGATACTGCTAGAGTCACTGAATCCTAATCAAAGCAACTTTCAGAAAGAGAGAAGCTGCTTGACAATGGATCTGGACACCAGGGGTTCAGGCATTTTGAACCCTGGCATTCGGCAGCTGTTACCTGGAGGGACTCCTCTAGGGGATCTGGTATTTCAGAGAACTCCTTTCAAAGCAAGAGTCAGTTGTTAAACCAGACGCGGGGGAGTCTGAATATTTATTCGACCTTAGCTCTGCCCCTTTGAGTGTGACACTGCAGCTCCCTATTGTGAACATCCACCTGCTGTCAAATTACCTGCTGCAGCTTGGACAGGGAGTTGTGCTCACAGAAGTCCTAGGAAGCATGATGAAAACACTGCATTCTGCTTCCTGGAAGCACAGAAACAGGCAAGAATGTATTCAGGCACTCTAGTTTCTTCCAAATATATGTACATCCCACCATTGCTGGTAAAGGAATTGGGTTGTCTCACTGGGTATAAACACAGGTTCTTGGGTGTTACAGAGCTTGCAAGGGTCTTCAGGGTGAAGAGAGAGATGAGAATGTTGACCTCATGTTCAGAAGGCTTGATTTATTAGTTTATGATATATTTTACACTATAACTACACTAAAAAGAAATAGAGGGAAAGTTCTCAGAAGGCTAGCTAAGCTAAGAATAGAAAAGGAATGAATAACAAAGGTCTGTGTCCAGGCAGAAAGCAAGAACAGCTCTGCCGTGAGTGGTCAGTAAATCCAAACATCCACAGGAGACCAATCACGGATCCACCTGTTGCATTCCACAGCAGCAGATAACCATTGTTTACATTTGTTGCTGAGGCCACAGCTTCTCAGAAGGGAGAAAAATCCTAAAGAAAGGATTCTTATGAAAAGATGTCTGTGACACTTGGGGTTTTTTGGAGCGAGGCTATGCACTCTCTGGCCTGGAGATGAGGCACCCCCCGAGACAAAGTGTACATGTCCCCCTCCCACTGTCCCACCGTCACAGGGACTTTCAGCATCTGGAAGGAAAACGGGCCTGAGCACCTCTACCAGAAACACATTTCTGAGGGTTTCCCTGAGGAGAGACCCCCCCTGATTTGGGTCAATGCTGCTTTCTGCATCTTGCAAACAACTATTGTAAGGATGTGACTTACTTGGGTGTACCACCTGAAACAAGTCAAATGCCCTCCAAAACATCAGAGAACCTTTGCCATCCTGTATTATCTGTGCAAGCAACCCCCAACAGATCCTGCTTTAACAACTGCACCCTGTCTTCCTCCTTTTTTTCAGGTAGTGTCAGGTCTAACAGTTAGTAGGAATGGGAGTTCTGTCTCAACAATATGATAATCATTCTCTCTCTGCCCTACTTCTAGGCTTTCTGGCATTCAGAAAGGTCAATAGTTCAATTCCTAAAGGAGCTGAATACATACTTATTTTGTATCTGAAGAACTGAATAAAACAGAGGGTGATTTTTTTTGAGACTGTATATTGGGGACAATCTAAACTTTCTTGTTATTCTAGTTCCCCTGGCATAGCTGCAAAGAAGTTCTACCAGCAAAAAGCATCTTTTGTCAACTGGTGTATAGCATCTGTTTTGTCCATGGTTAACACACTTTTTAAACAACACTCCTTTGTGGAAAGAAGGATGTAGCATCACTGTGCTGGAGGGGAGGGGTGTCAAACTGTCCAAGGAGTTGGTGAAAGAAGGAGGACCAGTGGGGAGTGCGAGAGGGCTCAAGCATGGGCTTGAGAGCCCCTGTGAACATACCCACAGTTGTGCCTTAGAAAGGATGCTGAGTGAAACCTTCTTAAGGATCTTTGGAGACTCTGGCTGAGGCTGAATGGAGTTAGTGCTGGTATGACATGTGTGCCATGGAACTAATTATCCTGCCTGGAAACTGCTACAAGCTGGAGGGAATTCATTTGCTATGCCTTGATTTCTGTTAATCTGATTATGAGTTTCCTCCAGAGCAGGTTGTTCAGTGCCTGTTCTGACAAAAATCTGTCCCCAGTAAGGTTCATGGTATCTTCACACACCATAGCGAGTGTAGCCACAACAGAGAGATGGTCAAAACATCACTTATGTTTGTTCAGGCTGAGCAGGAAGGTGGAAAAATGCGGGTCACTCCACCCTAGTGGCTGGATGACTTGCTCTGCTTCCCTTGCATAGGTAAGAAGGAGAGAGGTTAGTGCCTACTGCTCCCGCTCCAGTCTCAGCAGGCTAAATATCAACATGGTGGTGACCCTATATGTCAGGCAGTTTCATGAGGATGCAGATCATGTGCTGCTGTTTTAGCAGATTTCCCAGGCACTGGTCTCTGGATAAGAACTCAGTTCCAGGGGTTAGCTCAAGAGAAGGCAGACTTTGCAAAGAAACTGAACTTAGAAACTATGTATTAAAAATGAACTGTGCATTGCAGCAGGTGAACTGAAATGAATGCATTATAAATAATAAATAGAATAAATAGCATGGGATTTAAATCCTATAAATATAACAGAAGGAAATACTTGTGTACTGAAAGTTTTGAAATCTTGAAAATGTTAAAATACCACAGATGGGTAGCCAAACATTGCAGAGATTTCTGATGCAGCTCAATTTTTTTTACTTTGGTTTTACAAGAGCTAGTCTGGATTGTAGGCAGTTTGAGGGCAAAAACAACAAAAAAAAAAGGCTGCATTACTTCCATAGCTTCTTACTGAAGACCACATTCTCTGGTTCCTCTTTCCTCTTTGATCCAGCTTAAACTGAAGGTCTTAACATAATACTCATAATCCTTCAAAGAAATCTAAGACTCTGAAAGAAATGCAAAAATTTATTGCCTTTGCTACTTTCCTACTTCCCTTTTTGTATATGCAGCTTGGGATTAAAAGCAGCTGCTCTTGGTTTTTGTTTGCACAACAACCAAATCAGCAGATTTGGTCCATCTCTGGGTTTTCTATATTCTGCTGAAAAGCCTCGTTTTCTAGGCAACCATCAAGCTTGCATTCCTGCAGGAGCCCAGACTGAATCTGCCTGCCTGAAGGCAGCAGCAGGTGCTTTGTTCTTGCAGCCTACTTTCCCTCATGCCACTTTTGAAATGACACAGCCGTCCTTACAAGAGATCTCTGCTTCCATTTGTATCATCTGCACCAGCCTGGAAAGCCATAAATATTCCCACTGCTTGTACAAACAGCTATATGGTAGTGCTTACTGTATCCCATGGCAGTCCTGGAGCCAGATGATCTTTCTGGTCTCCTTCAATCCAAACCATTCTGATGAAATGTTTCTGTGTTTTTACTGCAGTCCTTAAGCAAAATTTCAGGCACTCATGTGAAAAGAACTGCCTTAAATGGGGGATCACTGCCCTGGAGGCTTTGTGAAATAAACTTCTGTTGTATAGCATAGTAAAACAAGAAGCTCTGAAAGCATTTCCCTATTGGTGCTACATCATATTGTCCTTTAATTAATTTCCACATAGTCTCCTGTTTCCTACAAACTTCAAATTAAGAATTTTTGTTCTATCAAGAACATACAAGAAAGCTGCTGCTTGACCACAGCTCTTGAATTTAGAGATGTGTTGGTGTTCCTTTCCTCAAGCAGTCCTGACTTAATAGACCATTGTGTGCCACTCAGTGCCTGACCCCAAGACTGGCCCCATGCAAATAATCAGAACTTCCCACAGAATAAAGTTCTGCTCATTCTGAGTGAAAAAGCAGGTCCTTCATTAACTTTACTGCCTTTTACTCATGCTAATCTTATGAGAGTAGTCCCCAGATGGCACTGTTTGGCCATTTAATATGATTATTTCTTGTCTGCTTTTTATAAAGTTCATATGCAATGTAGTCTTGAAGAAATGCTACAGATTCTCTCCATACAGAAGGAAGGGACTGCTTCCTAGGAACCACTGCTTGAGGATGGGATTATTTATTTCTTCTTGCTTTTACAGTCTCCCCCTCAGAAATGGCTTCATTCTTTCAGAATGTCAGTGTTCCACAATTCTCTGCTCTCCAGGAGCCCCTTCTTCCTACGACAGATCTCCACTCTTGCCTTAGAATGTTCTTCAAGTATTGCAGGCAGCCAGAAGCTGACAGCAAGGCCCTGCTGTACTTGGTTAGGTGGCATATCCTAAAGCATCATACTCATAGCCTGCCATCCTTCTTTGCAGCTCCAGATTCCCATACTTATACTGTCAAGGGTGTTTATGTTTCTTTCCTTTTTTTAATGTCTTTTTTAATGACTGCTTCCATTGTTAAGTCACACTTCAACTACTTATAGGAAAACCAAGGTGACTTTGATACATTTTTCTCCAGACAGAATTTCAAGCTGGTAAGGGACTTTTAAACTGTTAATAACTACTAAGATTGTTACTGCTATGGTTTGACAAAAAGCCAAAGAATAATTTTTCTTGTTGCATTCAGTGCTCAGGAAGGGGACCCAGAACCAGATAAAAACAGGGTAGCACAATGGATAGAAATATCTGGGGAAGGATGCCATCCATAGTGGCAGAGAAACCTGTTCTTGGGTGGAAAGAATTAAGTTCCTCATTTAGTAACGAAAATGATGAGCGTCAGAAGCAAAGAATGTGTCTATTCAGTAAAGTCATGTTAACACAACAAAATGAGGGAGACAGATTTATAGGTACTCCTCTTGAGATTCTGAGGAATAGCTGATTAATAGAAGTCAGGGATGGTAGGTGCTGACTGCAATAGCCCATTTAGAGACATTTACCTGTGGATGGTAACTTGTTTACATTTTTACTAGTGATTTTTGGCACAAGAATTAGAACTGGATCATTTAAGGAGATGAGAGCAATGATAAAACAAGGGCTTCAGTAATCCCAAGTGATAAGATTATGGTCCTGAGAACCAGCAGTTAGAATCTTTGTGTTCAGCTGGAAATACATCAGAGGTCATGTGGTGGAACAAAATACATGACAGCATGCCAGTCACAAAATGATCAGAGAACTGGTGGGGCACAGTTGGGAGAAGATCTTCAGATATATCATGGCCACTGCCAGCCGAGAGGAAAGAGACTCTCAGGGTCACTTGGGACTTACTGAGGCCTTCAAACATTGTGGGCAGCGCTGGCCACTTGCAACATTGAAATGAGGGCCAGTGTGAGAAACTATAACCAAGGTGGGTATAGCACAGCCAAAAAGGGCCAAAGTGTGGTGTCAGTTTTCTCGACAAAGTTACCAGTGCAGGGAGATGAAAAACCTGCTGAGAGTGAGAGGAGATAAACTGGATGACATGACATTCTGGCATGTGAACAAGGGATCCTCAATATGCTGACAGTGGAAATTCACAGCTTCCTAGTAATTGTAATTCATCCTCTTGGACAACCTAAGAAGCCCAAATAACAACAACATGGATTGTGACTGGTTTAAGGAAGCCAGCATGTAAGATGATACGAAAATGATGAGATGTGGCCCCTTCATCTATTTCCCTGTGCCATTTTCTTGAAAAAAAGAGATGTGATTTTTCATTGTTCATTCTTTCTTGTAGGGTTTTTGGGACTGAGCTTAATCACTGTTACAAGCAAAATAATACAAAAAGACCCCTCCAAAAACAAACCAGAAGGGGAAAAAAACAAACAAACAAAAAAATCTAGACGTGGTATTGTACCTATTACACTGTGTGGTTTTGGTGTTCTGCCTATGTTGATAATTAAACTCACAGCAGAGTCTGCAATTTAAAACATAGTGTGTAAGGAGGACTCCTACTTCAATAAAAGAGGATACGCAGATACCTGTCCTAATAACACAAGAATTCAAGGAATGGAAAACCTTTCTTACTAAGGGCTGAATAGAAAGAAATCTCATCTTCTTGACAGTTTTTGATTCTTGGTTATAGTAATTCTTGTGCTCATTGAAAGCTTTCAAAATTTATTAAAATGGACACAAAACTACTAGGATTTTTTATTTTTCTACTGTCAGGAGCCCTGGTTATCTTCAAACATCTTCCAAAAGCTCAGCTGGTTCCAGCGTTACTGAGACCCAAGTCTCATTCTCCATCTACATTTTGAGAACACAGGCACTGAGAACAGCCTAAGTAAGAAAGAAATCCTGCTTAAGCTTTGTCTCATTTGATGAATATGCCAGAAGCTGTCTTGGAAATGAAAAAAAAAAAGCTCACACAAGGAAACTTTTTCAGTTTACTAACGCAGATAAGGTTAACAGCCTGCAATTAGATGTAAGGATTTCTTGACTTATTTCCTCTAGAAATAGGATTTACAGGCTTATAATGTCTCTGTGCGGCACTGTCAGTCCATCTTGACACTTTATTCCCCTTATCAAGTACAAAGAAACATGCAGAGAGGCAACAATGTTGCATGAGTTGAGGAGACAGGTGGCTGAGTAAGGTAGAGAGGACCTATGAAAGGCTGGAAGTGATATTGAGGCCCTCAAGATTTGGGCGTCTCAAGAGCTGAATCAAATGTCACAATTTTTCGTTGTTGTTGTCAATCAGTAGATGTAGATCATGACTAGACAGCTATGATTAAGCAATTGCATTGTGAACATTATATGCTTGGCTAGTGCCTGTTTTAGGGAGAAGGAAAGGCAATCCCAAGGTGTCTGGATGAGAGCCACCAGGAGTAAGGTCAGGACTGAGCAGTAACTGGGGGAGAGGTAATTCCAGCAGTGGCCACCAACTCAGTGACCACCTACTCCAACCAGACCCCGGAGTCAGACAGAGGGAAGAACTGCACCGCCAGACTAATTAGCATGGCAAATAGGGGGTTGAGTACTAATTAATGAAAGTCACGTAATCTGTAAGCAATGAATGCTGATGTTTGTTTGTTAAAATGTACAAATCGTGTCAAGTTTTGATGACTGGGGAGCCAGTCTTTTGTGGGCCACCACCCTGCTCCCTCCTTTGCACAAACCAGAATAAGAGGTAGAAATGCCTTGCCTGGGTGTGTGAGTAGGTGCTACGCAACACAGAAGGAGACCACAGTTGGCATAAGAGAAACACTAAAGCAAAAATCTGTTTTATTAGACCTTAGAAATCCATGAGAGATCATAATTGGCTCAGTTGGGTGGGGAAAGCAAGAGATCCAGCCATATAAAGAAAGGAAACTCTGGAAAACCTAGATGGTTCAGTTTTTCTGTCTGGCACTGTTTTCTTGGCCTGGCTGCAGTGGTCAGGTGTGAACACAGGTAATTGCAATGCAGTAATGCAGATAGTCTGTCCCAGGATCTTACTTCCCTTGAGTGACACTGCACCAGGCTTGGCCTCCTGTGACCATTCAGGCAGGTCAAGTTCCCTCTGATCCTCTTTGCTCCTTCACAGGGCAGGCAACAGCTGACAGCTTCCCTCCCGAGAAAACACACCACTCTGCCATTGCAGAAGCAAGCTGGGAAAACCCCAAAATCAATGCTCTTGAAGAGCTAGTTGATTTAGGGCATGGAGGAGAGAGGGTCCTGGTGTGATGACTCTGACCCATGAAGGAGCAGCTAGACTTTTTCCACAGGGGAGGAAATGGGTACATCTGTATGGCAGGCTGTTACTCTGTGGCAAAGCTATCAGAGCAAGACATTCTAGGTGCACAGCACTGGAAGAGATTTATCCTGAAACTATAAACACTTGAAAACCTTCTTCAGAATTTGCTGATGCCAGGGCTTGATGAGGCTGATTAATTACCCTAGGTGACTAAAGACAGCTAAGTTGCTGTTTCTTCCCCCCTCACAGACACTTTTGCTTTGGATAATTTAGCAGCTGACAGTGTCTTGTTTTCCTGACCTCCCTGCAGCCACTAACACATCTTATTAAGGCCCCTTGGATAGTTTCAGCTTTTCCCTTGGCGATGACTTGGCTATCCAGCGTGAAATTTGACAAAGTGCACACTTCAGCTAGCAAGCACACCCCCAACGCCTGCCAGCCTCCCTCACTCTCTGCTTTCTTAGCTCAGACAGTTGAAGAGCATCGGAGCATTAAGATGAGCAGGCTTGTGATGCTGGCTTGGTACAGCACAGCAATTCCCTACAGTGAAAAGCAACACATAAAGATCTCTCTCCTGGAAACAATTGCAAGAGGAAGTGCCAGAGAAGAAGATGGTTTCTGAAACAAGAAGTGCTTATGTTATGTTTTGGTATTTTTTAACACAGTGTAGTGTTTAGCTAGTAAAAAATACCTAGGCCAAAGGTAAATAAAGGCAGTATCATTGAACATCTGGCACCTGCAGGTAAATCACTTAAAAATGAAGGTTTTGGCTTAGGGAAGGGAAAGATGTGAGGCAAGAAGTCTATGAAGATAAAAAAATGCTTTACTAGGATATTTTAGGAATGTTATTTTAGTAAAGTCATGTGCCATGGAAGAATGCAGCGACATTTCCTACTTCATGGTTGTAATTTTTTATCCCCATTGCTTGCAGGGACACAGGAAGAGAGGATTTCTGCAGCCTGAGAAATTCTCAGTCGGATAAAGACAATGTGAATAAAGAAAGCCCTATAGCACTAGGCATATCAGGCAAGCAAGGAGGACTGGAGGGAGTTGAATTCATCACCTGCATGCTGAGTATAATGTATTAATGTCATGGAGAAGCAGTAGCTAAGCAGGAAAAGGGACAGTCGGATTTCTTGTAGTTGCAGGGAGGAGGTGCTGGATTCCCTGGTAACCAAGATGCAAACATTTGGTTGTTTTGCACATGTTTCTGGATGGGATGCTTTGGTACCTGATAGGGAGTCAGCTTACACAACAGGCAGTTTCCCTGATAGGGGCACTGACAATGTCTGTTTACTGCTCCAGCCATCATTAAATCTGGAAAAATCTAGTATCACTGGGTTCCCTGTTCATTACCTCTCCAAAAAATAGCTAAGGCTGTCAGGAAGAGCAGGAGAGAGATAAGAAAGAAAGTGGGATGGAAGGAGGGTAAAAGATAAGTAAGATTAGTGGGTAAAATTGTAGGGACGAGAGATTATGGCTAGTTTTCACGTGTCATGAAAAGATGTTGCTTCAGCTGAGCCCTGATGTGGCTCCATCTCTCAGCGCCTGCTCTGAAGGCTAGATGACTGGTATTATTCTAACTTGTGGAGTCTGCTGACATTTGGAGGAAGTTTCAGACACTAATACTATCAGAATCAGTCCATCTGCTTAAGTTGTTTTGGAAGTTTTCCTTGAGGTTTTATTTGTTTTCATTCACATTTTAACCAGTTCATTTCGACTGAATGAAAAACTTACCTTGGGTCAGCATCCCATGATGTGTTCTAATCAGCAGCACATATGGGGTTCATGCTCAGTGACCCCAGTTTATGGCTGCAGCTCTGAAAGAACCTGCCTGGATAAGTGCACAAACACAGCTGTAAAGCCAGGGCTTTCTCAAGTAGGAATAACTAGTTACATCTCTGTACAACCCTGTGAAGAGAAAGAGGGATGCAGATACTGCTACTAAACCGCGCAAGATTTGAGTGCAAGGCTCTGGGGGAAACTAACAAGCAGCTTCTTTCTCCAATTAATTCTTGCTCTGCAGCTTTGCTTTCCCTTCAAAAGCAAGTAATCTCATACTGCAGCAAGTAACAAGTCTGCAGTCTACAGAAACAAACCAGGCTTTGGCTCCCAACAGCTCACCAGCTCAGGGGTTATCAGGGGTTATCTTCTTCAGTGATCCCTGGCTGCCTCAATCTCAAATCCCATAAGCTCTGCAAGCAGGGTTTCCAAAATAGCTAAATCTGAAGGCAGACTTCTGTGCATGTGTGCATGTGTGCACACGTGCGTGTGTGCACAAAGATAGACAATCAATTATTTGATGTGGATAAAGTTATTGAATTATTTCTTAACATTTTTTTTTCTGTGTGAAGAAATTACTGATTAGTCTCAGATTTCAGAAGCTGGGTTTACAATGCAGTGCTTTTGCTTTGTCTTTTGCCTCAGCAACTACAAATCTCTGGAGGCTTTGCAGTGCACCAGAATGGAGGAGGGAGAGTCACACTTCAGCAGACAGTCTTTTATAACCTTTTCTGATGTTTTACTGTGTCTTAAATACAGCAGAGACCTGACATACATTCAAATTGCCATGTACTGAAGAATGGAGAAAGGATAGGAGAGAAAAAATTACTATGTGTCCTTCTGAATGTCTAACTACATCACAGTGCTTTCAGAGTGTCATATCACCTTGGGAAGTCTCATTTTTTATTACAGTTTCACTTAATTTTGAATTAATTCTTCCTCACACCCCTTGCATGTAAAAATGATTGCTTTTGCTTATACACGCCAATTTTGCCACTGTCCATATTCTTGCTCCACTTGTGTATTCCCCAATACAATATTAAATTGTATTAGGGACAAGTTTAAGAGGTATCACTCCTTACAGAAAAGAGATGCTTGTTTAAACCATTGGCATGAGGTGCTCACATATTGTCAGCACTCACATTGTCAGTGTCAGAAGAGATGTGCAGGTTTCACATAAACACACATATTCAGATGTGAAATCCTGTTAAATTAGGCCCAGAGAGGAGAATAACTGAGGCAGTTCAAAAAGCAAGGTGGCGAGCTGCAGATACCCAGAACTTATCAACAGCAGGTAAACAGGCCTGAGAGCAAAACTACAAGGGAATTATTCAAAATAAAGCTAAGTAAGAGAATAGAAATATTGAAAAAAAATCCCTGAGAAAACTGACTGCATATCGTCTGTATTTGACACTAGAGAAGGGAAGATAGGGCCTGTTTTTCTAGTCAAATTGTGATGCATAAGAAGTGAAAGAATCAGGAGAGAAGGAGCTGGGGAAGCAGACATGCTGAGTGCTGACTAATGGGCAGCGTTTGATTAAGGGGTGGCAGAGGACACAGAGACTGTAGGATGTGGGTGTGCTCCTCCCTCGCAGGACCCACCAATTTTTTACCAGTTGACTCGACAGAGAAAAGCCTGAGGGACGCTGGAGCAATTAACAGCATCACCTGGCTGCTTTAAATGCTGGTGGCAATCACCCTCATCAAAAATGTATTCCTACTCGTCCCTGTATTTACCTGTTGAGGACAAGGCTTGGTTGGCTTTCAGTCTGGTGATTTCTCAGCAGATTTAGGAAAATGCCTCTAGAGAGGGCTCTGCACAGAGCACTAAATTCCTTCTCCCTCAACATACAGAGATGTAAATTTGCTTGAGTGGCTCTTCACAACAGCAGCAGTAGCCACGTGTTCTCCTATAGAGAAAGATACAAATTCATCTCCCACAGGGATGGGTTGTACCATGCTCTAAAATGTTTGCTGGCTCTGATAAAACAAAAGCCTTCTGAATCACATGAAGTGCACTGTATTGCACCTTTCCAGACATTCTGGCATGAACCTTTAACCTTCCAAAGACTATTTAAGTCAGCCAGTACCCATTGACACGAATTGGTGCACGCAGCGCTGACTGTGCGCTTACAAACTGGGAAGCACACAAACACTTCCTCCGAATGCTCATGAAATCACCAGCTCTCAGGGCGTAAATGCGTTGTGCACAACAGAGGGGCTTATACCCAAGAGCTTGTAAAACGGCCACAGCAGCGCACAGCAGTGACTGTCAATACATTATGTTGCAACATGCTTGCAGGCTCACAGACAGGCAGATCTAAAGTGTGGTACAACGCTCAGGATTCTCT
The DNA here is from genome assembly GCF_028551555.1 of Melozone crissalis. Classification (NCBI taxonomy): domain Eukaryota; kingdom Metazoa; phylum Chordata; class Aves; order Passeriformes; family Passerellidae; genus Melozone; species Melozone crissalis. Next base: position 29,090,892 of record NW_026535783.1, on the reverse strand, counting down.
CCGTATCTGACCCCTGCAGTTAAGTGCTACAGTAATGGACTTGAAAGCATGTTGCTGCAAGAACTTGCCAAATGGTGATGGTACCCAGTAAATGCCCAGTGATAGGTCCCAGGGAGTGTGAATCACATGCTAGATACTGCTTTTTATGTCTGTAGAGAAATCCTTTTTTCCTGAACGCAGAAATTCTGATCTTCTGCGGGAATCTGAAGGTTTGAATGACAGGAGAAAGATGCGGTTTGGCGAATTTCCACTTACTGAAAGGGAAAGTAAGCTTTACACATGAATTAAAAAGAAGACAGACATTTCTTAGATGCTGTTTTGTGTTGCATAAACATTTCCTACATTAGGTTGCTTTATATTTGTTAGGCAACCTTTCCTAGTTTCTGGTTGGAGAGTCTCACTAATTCAAGGTTTAAAGGAGAGGAAAAACACCCATAAAAAAAGCAACCAATACAGCTTCTCTTTGATGCACAAATAATGTAACTTTAAGGCATACTACCTAAAGTAATTTTAAAGTTTGAATACCATGGCCCAAAGTTGCTTTTTGCCATGTCCTACTGTTTGAAGCAACATTCCTTGCATGGTTTTTTATTCTGAATTTGATTGCACAGCTCATAATCAGCTGAAGTTAATTACTGAATACTGACTTTCATGGGCCTTCAGAGTTGTGCTTCTGCAAAAAACCAGGTGAATAGTGTCTGCAGAAATACAATTTCTTTTAAAAATAATGGGTTTGGATGCTCTCAAGAAGTGGAAATGCTATCAGTATTCAAGGTAGAATCATGAAGTGGTAAAAGGTAGCCTAAAGGTAGCATAGTGCTCAGGGATGCTCATAAGTAAAGAGCATGAAAACACAGGACCCAGGCTCCTTGATTTTTTTTTCTTTGTATTTGGAGACCCTATGAAAGGCCAAACCAAAGCTTTTATCCTCAACCCACTCACACATGCTTCTCACATCACAGCAGCTTTGCCTTGTGGCAGGCGTTGCAAAGCCCAGAATTAACAGCTGGCCAGTGTAACTGGCAGTAAAACCACAAACTGACCAACTGCAGCAGGGAAACATTTCTCAAAGCACAGTACAACGCATTTGGCCTATGTTTACACAAAACAGATCATGCGTTGTGCTGAGGGAAAAGACCCAGTGGGAAAACCACCCTGGTGTCTGCTCTCATGGTTCTTGCAGGGTCGCATGGGAGCACAGGCACACAGCTGTTGGTGGTGGCTGCAAACAGGTGCCACGCCAGCAGCAGACTGTGGCAGGGCAGCTTTGTCCCGAGTGACCACAAGAAGACACGTCCAGGTGTAAGTGGAAATGCAGCTGGCAGGGTGCTGTGCTTGTTAGATCAGGGAAAACGTGCCACTCACAGGTAAAGCCAAGGACTTGTGCACACTGCAGAAACATGAGCCACATCTTTCAAGCACAGCCATACAAAAACTTCCTGTGCAGGAATGAGGAGCAGTTTTCTTCGGGAGAATGAAATTTTGAGGCTATCTTCCTATTTCAGTATACATAGCAAGACCAGTATAAACTCTGCTTCACTTTGCAGTGATTTGGTTTCCTTTTTCAGAAAATCTAAGTTTAAAACTTACTTCCCCTCATCTTCTGATATGATCTGCCTACCATGGTCCATTTCCATTCCAACGGAAAGATTAAGAGATACCACTATCCAGTTTTATCAAGACGTGTGCGTTTGCGCGGCGAAAGACTCTGCTTGCCAAACACCCGCCGCAGCCACAGTCCAGGACTCCTTCCTGCCCTGCCAAGCACTCTTTGCTGCAGCTATTCCTCAAACCTGCTTTCCGCTCCCGCCGGGGAACGCGGGGTCGGGACGAGGGGTGGGATGAGGGGTCGGGACGCGGGGTACGATGTGGAGTTGGGTCGCAGGTGTGGGACGCGCGACCGGGATGCGGGAGGGGCAGGCGGGGGCAAGAACGCAGAGACCGAAAGCGCAACGGGACGCGAGCCCCGGGGGCGAATTGCAGAAGTGGAACGAGGATCCAGGAGGCGGGTCCGGAGGCGGGACGCGGGCCCGTGAGGCGGGCTGTGGGGGCGGAACGAGGGGCTGTACTTCCGGTTCGGTGTTGCTGTTACGCGCTCGCGGAGGGGCTGCCGGGCCGCTGGCCAATAGCGAGGCTTGGCGGAAGCGCGCGCTGGTCGCTGGTTGGCCGGCTGCGGGCCGGAGGCGGGGCCAGGCGGGCGGGGCGGGCATGCCGCAGGTGCCGCTCCGGAGAGCCGGCGTAGCGCCGGCCGTGCCGGGTCGGGTCAGGTCGGTGCCGCTGTAGCAGGTGCCGAACCAGGATGCGGCTGCGCTCCGGGGTGTTCGCCTCCTCCTGCCTCCTCGTGCAGGCCTTGGGCGTCGCGCTGTTCCTCCGCGGCTTCTTCCCGGTACCCGTCAGGTCCGTGCCCCGCAGAGAGGCCCGGGCGGACCCTCCCGCCGAGCCGGCCCCGCCCGGCCCAGGTAACGCGAGCAGCTGCCGGGCGCGCCCGTCGCGCGGTGTCGCGGAACATCTTTCTGTAGCGCCCTCGTGTTTCCAGATCAGTTTCCCGAGTAGTTTAGAACTTAACTGGTTTTCATGTAGTTATGGATCACAGGCAGGTGTACTTATTCGCAGTCGAAAAGCCTCAAGCGTCAGCTGTCGCTTTCTTGAAAGGTGTGTTTTCCTGTCGTTTTGTTTCCCTCTCCCTGACTCTGATGGAGCCGTGATACCCGGGCTGTTCAATGGCTCCTTGTTTGCATTAAATGATGCCACCTCAGCTAAAACGCCACACGCTTTTCCTGTGATCATTCGCTAGCTGTGTTGTGACCGAGATTCATTGTTCATTGATGTTTCTGTGGTGTGTGAGTGTCTTAATGCCACCTCAGTGAGACTTTTAACGCCTCCGTAGTGACAGAGCAACTGTAGCAATGCAGGTTGCAATATGTACAGTATTGCCATCCATCACTGTTTCTGTGAAATCGCTGTCTTTACAGGTCGTACTCTGTTCCAGAGCTGAATTTGTGAAAGCAGAATTTTCAAAAATCTTTTTAAGGAGCCTATAGAGGATGTGCTAAAAAAGTAGATGTCTCATACGTTCAGTCACAAATTGTATTAAAGTAATGTGAAGACGACTGTGTACTTGAGGGACTGTTTTTCACTAGTTTGGAGCTTGTGGGGTGAAACTTCAGTTTCACTTGGCAGCTAGATCGAGTTGTATTTTGCTTATACAAAGTTCTTGATTGGAACACCAAGTTATGGTTAACTTTTTGGAGCAGGACTGTAAGTGCCAAACTGGGTCTTCAGCTGCTTGATATTTACTGTTAATTCTTCTGAAGTCTGTGATGTTATGCCTGTAGGGACAGGCTTACTTAAATTGCACGACACAGTGGAGAGAACAGAAGGTTGTGTGGTTTAGAGTGTGGTGTGCTGGTATTGGTTAAGCAGGAACACAAAGAATCTAGTCTGGTAACAGACTGAGTGGTTTCTGCTGAAAGGCAGGTTGATTTTTAACTGGAGTTTACCACGACTATCACAGATATTTGAAAGGCTGCTGTGAGTGAAATATTGCATTCACATGTGATTATTAGCAGAAGACTTAATGTAGAAGGAGACTGTTCGGGTGGGAAGGAGATGTCAGACAATTTGGTTTTGGAAAGAGTGGTTTGTGTTGAAGAGTGGTTTGTGTTGAAGGTGAAAAGGAGATGTCAGACAATTTGGTTTTGGAAAGAGTGGTTTGTATTGAAGAGTGGAAATGTTGAAGAATGCCACAGGGCTCTACAAGTAATTTAAATTTAGGCATGTCACAAGCAAGTCTAGGTGTAGTAGGCAAAAATGGAGTGACAGTAGAAAAATGCTTACTTTCTGTAGTACTTGGTTACAGTATGCTTGCAGAGTGATGTCTGGATGATATTGTCTAAAGGCAGGGTATTGCTTACTAAACCATTGGGCAGAAGGCTTTCAACCTACTTTAGACGTATTCAGAAAACAATATTTCTCCAGTGCTTCTTTAATTCCTGATTGTTTCACTTTGTGAGTCCTGACTGCTGTTGAGTGCATCCTGTCGTAGCTGTAAGAAGGCTTGATGCTGAATGCTTGCAGCACATTATTGTAATAAGTTCTTGATAGAGAACCTGTGGTTTTCTTCACAGAGTTCAGGTTCATTTAGAGTAACTGTTTTCTAAGTAACCCTGGCAGAGATAAATAGGCATGCTGCATGGCAAGATTTGGACAATGTGTTGCTTTAGCTGTCTTACAGTAAGTATTTGCATATGGCTTGTAAATGACTCCAAATTCATTTGAACTTCTCAACACTTTGGCTTTCTGATAAATCACACTGCAGGAGGAATTTAGGAGTAGGGCATATGTGTCTGTGATCTGAACATTTTTGGTGTCCAGCAAGCTTTCTTTCACTAAGCAGTGGATAGGGAAAAGATGTAACTAACAGAACATCTGGTGATGCCTTCTTGTTTTTCATAGAGAGCCAAAGCATGCCTGATAAGTTGATAATTCAAGTCCTGAAAAAACCCCAAATTATCAGTTTAATTAGGATTGCTTGCAGTCAGCATTTTGTTGTTTTTGAGATTTCCTTCTTCTCCCTGCTGTGTCCTCCTCCTCTATTTCCTGCTCTGGAAGAATCACTAGCAGTAACTAGTCTTTGAATGTCAGTTGGTTGATGCTTCTCTGTGTAACCCCAAAATAACATTTCTGAAGTTGTTTTTGATGTTGCTGTGTTAGACACACCATTATCTGCAACCTGTCCAAACTGTCAACCATTTTGCAGAAGAAATCTTTACTCTGAAGGACTGTAAAAGCCCCAGCTTTGTATAACACATTTACAGAGCGGTCAATTCAACATGATGGTGTCTGGGTAGAGGCCTGTAGGTGGGATACATTCTGCTTTCATTTTGCCCTTCTGTGTTTTTTCCTGATAGAGAAATGAGACGTGTAGAGGTTGGAGCAAAAATGTTGCTGTAAGACCTGAATGTCACCATGTGGACCAAGTTCAATGCAGATGAAGAGTTGCTGTGGCCAGAATTAAATCCATGCAAGAGAAAGAGGTGGCATTGAAGGCATGATGTTGCCTACTGCTTGATGCACAGCAGCATTTTTCTGTACCCACCTGTATGTTCAGGGAATTCTGGAATTGGATTTTGGCCCTGCAGCTGCCATCACTGAAGTAGCCTGTCATACAGTCTTGTACCTTGAAGGGAGTGAATGTGCATAAATCTGTTTGATTCAAGTTTCAGTGAAATTGTCTCTTTCTTTGTAATCTTCCTGTTATGTTACAGTGAAATTTCATGCAGAGGCATTGTTTATGTTGTGATGTGAAAAACTGGGTATTAGCACTGGTGAATGCTATGTCTTTTTTTGTAACAGAAGTTGTCTGTCAGATGCAATTAGTTCAGTTTTACTGAAGTAAAAAGAGAGAAGGTAGCCGCTGTTACTTTGAATGCTCTGCATTACAAAGCTTTTCCTTAGTTTTCTCAATTTCATGTCACACATTCCTTTCACATCATATTTTACTTCCTAAAGGTGATATTGGAGTTGTTGTGTTATTCCTGTGCTGGATGGCTTGAAAACTCTTCTTCAGATTATTTCTCAGATTTGCTGTGTGCAACTTCTTGTTTCTGGGTGTAGAATTAATAAAAAAGTTGAAAGCACTCATTTATATGGCCAAGTTGTCCTTTAACTTCTGTCTCGTCTTTGGTGAAATTTTTTGGTGACTTTTATATGCCCTGTTTTTGTTGCTTAGGAATGGTTTCTAACTGGACCAAGATTCCTCCACCGCTTTTCAAAAAAGTTGTCATTGTGCTGATAGATGCTTTGAGAGATGATTTTGTGTTTGGACCCAAAGGTAAACAGTTCATGCCGTACACTACTCAAGTTGTTGAAAAAGGGACTTCCTACAGTTTCATTGCTGAAGCCAAGCCACCCACTGTGACTATGCCTCGAATTAAAGTAAGTGGAATTTTTTTCTATCATTTCATTGGAGAAGCTTTTGAAGTATGAGGTGTTTCATATGCTTGGAGTTGGCATAAAGGACATGTGTGTGGTGTTAGTGCAATCTATGGCTGAATGTCTCTGTGCTGTAGTAGTGCATGTGATAGACTCCTGATTTGCCATGGGCAAGTAAGGCCCTAGTCCAGGCTTAAGTGATCGATGTAGCCTTTTTATTTGTAATCATGGGAAGGCAGTAGCCTCTTAGTTGTCCAGTTTTCCAGAAACATTTTTATTGTATTTATCTAGAAACATTTTTATTGTATTTCTCTGTGTTCTTGTAACTTCTGAGAGAAAATCTAGTTAAGTATAAGATTTTTTTGTCATAGGGATGTTTCTGAAGAGCTTAAAAAGGAAATTCTGCCAAGTTCCAGATAAATAAAAGATGAATTGTGTTGGTGTCATCAAAATACTAGATCATTCAGGCTTATCAGTGGTAGATCTGAGTAGCACCTCTGCACTGAAGAGGCCGAGGCAGTGATCAGTGGTAGACTAACTAGCAGGAGAGTGAAGGAGAGACAGTCTGGTAAGTCTTTATAGGTGCACTTCAGTGCTTCTTCTAGAAGTTTCTTACTTAGTGTTTTGAAGGTACTGTTGCTGTTAATGTTGAGTCAGTTTACTTACACCTGAATTGTCTTTTGATGGTTTAATGACCAGCAAACATCAACTGTTTGTTTGATGAAAAGACTGAAAGTCTTTTTTCTGTCCATTAATTGAGACAGTAATATTTTTACTTTCTGTAAAGCAGTAATCACATACATAAACTAGCACTATGTTGTGGCAGATGAGGTTATGTGGCAAGACAGCTTGTGTTCTTTTACTTTGTTATATTTCCTTGCCAAAAATGTGATTTGTCTACCATCTGGCTTATTCCTTCCTCCCATAGCTACTGTCTTCTGAGCATTGGAAGTTTCCTGTTTAATGTGTCTCTTTTCTTCTTTCATTAGGCTTTGATGACAGGTAGCATACCTGGTTTCATCGATGTTGTTGTGAACCTCAATTCTCCAGCTCTCTTGGATGACAATCTGATATGGCAGGCAAAAACAGCTGGGAAAAGAATCATATTTTATGGTGATGATACTTGGGTCAAATTGTTCCCAAAGCACTTCATGGAATATGATGGAACAACATCATTTTTTGTGTCAGACTTCACAGAGGTGAGAGGTTTTGTATGATCTCAAGTTAAATGAAGTCAGTACAAACAGACAGTGCCAGTTTTTGAGAATGAGTGAATAAAGCTACCCTTGTTCTGAGATATTCACCTGGCAATTAAATAGAAATTGAATTTCTATGTCATTTTGGTGTGGGTGCTGTAAAGCTAAGCATTTGAATCCCTCATGCATCTGCCGTAAAAAGTGTTGGAATGATACAGTAATCATCAATTTATCACTCTATAATTTAACTAAGCATGCCGTTTTTTCACAAAACTTGTTCTGGTTGGAAGTTAGACTAGTTGCTTTAAAAATTCTGCTAACCACATTTTCATTTTGCTATCAGATATTTTTAATTAGTGCAATCTTTAAGAGGTCCATTAATATATTAACTTGGTGTCTTAAAGGTGTACTTTTATAGTATTGCATCACTTTTGTAATTGCAATGGAAGCAGTGTTTCTTTATGTTGTAAAAGAAGGAGCACAGAAAGTAAGTGAAACAAATGCTGATAATTTTTACTCCGGGCACATTAGAAGAGTAAATGCTTTGACAAATTTACTTCATTTTTGAACCTTTATGATTTTTAAAACCTCAAGTCATTGACCTGCTGCTACTGACTAAAGTATTTTATTATTTAAGAAAGTTAAAAGGGTCTAATGTGAATTGGAAGACATGTTTAATTGTTTATATTGTTGAGAGTTGCAAAAGCTTCTACCTGAAGTAAAAAGTACCAGTGTTCTACTAGATCTCTGGTTATGTGGCTCTCAAACTCTTTATGCAGTCCTTATGCTGTCAATGTAGTGTATTAAACACAGCTTTTTACAGTTCTTTTGGTAGTTATATACAGACTCAACAAAGTAGTATCACATGGGAAATACTATAGGGATTTTTAATAACTGAAGAGAATACATGCAACTAAAAATGTATCGTCAATCAGAGCAGGAAAAGTTAAGTTAGTTGACTTAGTTTGAATAGTACTTTTCAGTTTTTCTTTCTCACTATGTTGTCAGTTATTTTACTCATAGCAAGTTCCACCTTCTTGTGTTTGCACACTAGCAAAAATGGAGCTGAGAAATTAGGGTTTGTTGTACCCCCGAGCTTCCCATCATTAAACTGAGACTTTTGTTTGTACTTGTGATATGATGTATCACATGTGAAGTGATTATCTGGAATGTGCAGGATGAAAGTGACTGAAATGTTCTTGGGACAGTTTTTAAAAGTTTCTGTGGAAGCTTTGCAATCAGATTGCCTTGTCTGCACGTAAGCTGGTGTGTCCTTACCAGAAAAGATTAAATGGGGTGAAGAATCTATTTTGTTAGACAAATATATTTGAGTGCCTGACATTGAACTAATCAGTTTTTTTTCTTGTTAACATTGCCCATGTATGCTCATCAACTTCTATGGAATTTTCATGGGTAGTATATGATTATTTTTTTGTGCTTTTTAAAAGAAGAAAGGTTTTTTTTACCTTATAGTTGTTTTCCTTTTCTTTGAGGTTGATGATAATGTTACCAGGCATTTGGATAGAGTGCTAAAGAGAGAAGACTGGGATCTCCTAATACTACACTATCTGGGGTTGGACCATATTGGTCATATGACTGGGCCAAACAGCCCATTAGTGGGACCAAAACTTCGTGAAATGGATAACATACTGAAGAAGATTCATATTTCCCTTATTTCAAAGGTAATACAGCTTCTGGGGTCAGTGTCTGTTAGTTGTGGACTGACATTAAAATGCTTGCTGGTTGTTGTTGTTAGCTTCTTTATGCATAGACTAAAGTGCATATTCTGTTCTTTGCCTTCCTGGGCTATTTCCCAGTGTAGTATTTGTAAGGATTTGGTGGCTGACCTTAGTAACATCTGCTAACAGCCTCTTCTGGGCAGCTGTGGGAAGTAACATCCCCTTGATGTGCAGGAAGAGGAGAGGAATGCCTGCCAAAGTTCTCCCATCCTTTGTGAATTAAAATGGTTGTTGATGTGCTTTCAAGTAATGAAATTCTGCAGAAGGAGGAATGGGCATATGTAGCTGATGGCTCTGATGTCCAGAATTATGAAGGCATACGTAATTCTTAGATAGCTGATAAATTCAAATGGAAGTGGTGGTCTTAATCTGCATTTTTTTGTGGTAAATGTAGCACATCTGAATCTGTTTTTAGATTTGTAAATACTAGTTGTCACTTACCTAAGCAGTCTGGATACTGAAATACCAAGTCCTAGTTCCAAGTGGCCTGAAGCTCTTTTTATTGTTTGTTTTTGGCTACTGCAATTCAGAACAGCTGATCATGAAATTTTAATAGTATTTTTAGTCAAGTGGGTACTATAACATGAAAAAAAGGTTAAATCCTGTGTGTGGAAGTTCCAGGAATGTTACAGTTTTCTGCTTTTTAGTATCTTTGCTTTTGCCATTTATATTCAAGCCTTTATCTCTGTTTTAGAATACAGACATAGTAAAAGCACTTTATTTTTTGGATAGCATGTGTACTGGTGATAACTAGAGATGATACAGAAGTAGTTTGTTGTTGAATGACTGTTAATTTTCTGCCGCTTTGATTTGTTAGCTCAAAATTCTTGGACAGGCCTCACTTAAGTTTCTGTTTCTCTTTATTCAGAAACATACACCTCATTCAACATCATTCTTCAACAATCATTATCAATTAGTCTTCATTGACTGTTAGATTTAAATCCCAAATCAGTCAGATTTCAATTAAAGCCCTTGGGAAACTATCAACCATTAGAAACAGGATTATTTTTTAATATTGAATTAATATTATGTTAGTATTCACAATATTAGTAATTTGGAATTTGTATTAAAACTTGGTGAAGCTGAGGGAATGAAGAGGGGGATTATTTCTGTGTTAATGATGCTCTTCTGGGATGCCTGATTTTCTTCTCATGGTGATAGCCTTTATTTAATCTTCCAGAGAGTTTCTTGTAACTCTATAAATTCAGGGTTTTTTAAAAAAGGTTTTTTGTGCCTTTTTTTTTTTTTTGCTAAGATACTGGCAAACATGTTAGATATGAATATGCCTTAAATTTTAAAAATTACTATTACTGAGTTACACTTAATTGCAGTGATCTCTTATTATCTGTCCCAGGGTCAGCAAGTTTCAAAACTGAAGTTAATTTTGAGACATATTCATGTTTGAAAATGATGAAGATAGTGAAATTATATAAACGAATTGTGTTTGTATGGTAACGTAGATTTTTTTTTCTGTCACTTACAGGAGGAAGCTTCTCTTCCCAATTTGTTAGTTGTTTGTGGGGATCATGGAATGTCTGAAACAGGCAGTCATGGTGGTTCTTCAGAAGGAGAAGTGCACACACCCCTTCTGTTTATCAGCTCTGCTTTTGGGAAGAGAAGTGGTAAGGATCAAAGAAGCATGACGTTTTTTAGAACTGTCTTAGTTTCAGATGGAATAGAGTTAATTTTCCACTTAGTGGCTTGTAGAGGACTGTTTTCTGGATTCAGTATGAGAATAATGTTGATAACAGACTGGTGTTTTGGTGTTTACTCTGAATCAAGGACTTTCCTGTTTGCCATGCTCTGCCATTGAGCAGATGCAAGAGGAGCCATTAACAGCATAGCAAGGACATCTGACCTGAACTGGCCAAAGGGATATTTCATGCCATGGAACATCATTCCTAGTATATAAACTGGGGCTCCCAGTCACTGCTTGGGGATGGACTGGACATTGGTCAGCAGGGGATGACAAATTTTATTGTGAATCACTTGTTTCTCTTGGGTTTTATTCTTCCCCTGTCTTCTTTTCATTAGTATTATTGGTATAATATTTAATTTTGTTTCAATTATTAAACTGTTCTAGTCTTGACCCATGAGGTTTACCTTTTCTTTCTCCTCCCCACCAGGATGTGGGGTGTGAGTGAGTGGCTGCATGGTACTTGGTGCAAGGCTCCAGTAGGTACCAGTGCATAGTGTACTCTAATAGGGTGGGAACACTACTACTGAATAGCGCTGTAACAAGAATAGCAATAATAATAATGTGTAGATTATAGTAGTTATTATTGTAAGGGAAAGAGGGGAGAAAGAGGAATAAAACCCAAGAGAAACATGTGATGCACAATGCAGTTGCTCACCACCTGCTGATTGGTGCCCAGCCCACCTTCAAGCAACAATCCACAGGGCCCAGTCAACTCCCTCCAGTTTGTGTACTGGCTACGATGTGCTATGGCTTGGACTATTCCTTAAAGCAGTTCAGGTCAGCTGCTCCTACTGTGTTCCCTCCCAGCTTCTCTTGCTCGCTGGCAGAGCACAGGACATGGAAAAGTTCTTGATTTAGCATAAACTCTTCTTACCAACAGCTAAAACATCAGTGTGGTATCAACATTATTCTCATACTGAATCCAAAACATAGCCCCTGTATCAGATACTAGGAACAAAATTAACTCTGTCCCAATTGAAACCAGGACAAGAACATATTGGCAACTCTTAATTTATATTATGCTAGAATTCTTTTTGAAAAGTGCTTTGGTTTGTTTTACAGTTATTTGGGAAGCCCATTCTGTGTGGTCTAAAACTCTGGTTTCAGCTAAAGTTAGCATCTCTATCTCGGTGAATCATGAATGAAGCTTTGTAACCAGTGAGAGAATTGTGTATTTCTGAGATGATAATCTTTTACAGCACTGTCCTATCCAAATGTTGAGCCCTAATGAGATGTGTTGTCGGAATATTGAGCTAATGGTGAATGAATAGGTGTATATCCAAAATCCTATTTGAAGTAGGTTGAAACTGTGTCTTTCATGGCCAGAATATTTCCTTGGTCTCTATTCTTCTCTCTCAGGCAGCTGGGATAGAATCATGAAAATTTCTCACACAGAGTCTCCCAGGAGGAGGAAGAAAGCCCTTGGGATACTAGAGACTATTGGAAGTAGGATTATTTGATTATTTTTTAACATTAAGTTTATCTGACCCTTGTGAAAGGGTGAGAGGTGATGGCACTGATAACATAACTATTGATTGCTAAGTCTTAAGGATAGAATATGGACCGTGAGTTTGTTTACTGTACAGGCTGCTTAATTTTATATAACTGATGTGAGTTCACATGGTTCTAAAGCTGATTTTCTACTTGTAGGTAATGACAAAAACCAAAAACCAGACTGTTAAAGGCAAGAGGCAATAAAGAAATGGGGTGGTAGAGAATCTTTAGTCTACTTTGTAGAGTTGTGCTTAAACAAACTTCTTGACTGAGTGGATAGTTAGAATGCAGTTATACCAGGAGTGAATATTTTCCTCAAAATAATACTCCCTTCTGCCTTTCATTCTGCCACTTGTTCATTTCCATGTGGGTTTCTTTTCTTCTAAAACCTGTGTGCAGAAACTTGATTTATTTATCTTGCTGGAAGTTCCTGCAGCATGGTGGAGGTAGATTGCCCTGTAAAGTTGTTATCCAGCTGCAGTAGAAAGCACTGCTTGAGGAGTCCTTGACCTCTTCTCAGGTCTGTAAACAAAACAAAGTCAAGAGTGGATCAAAACTCTTGGCTAAATTCTTATTTTATGAATTTCACTAGCATGTGTTGACAGCCAGGCCACAAGAGTATAGGTTCTGTAAATGCAGTCTCCTGTTCACTGGAATTAGTTTCTGTGAGGTTTAACCTGAATGAGCAGTTCTTACAATTCAGTGAAATGTATCTATTTTACCTGTCTTTTGGGATAGCATTTGTGATTTCTAATGCCTTTGTAAATACCCAGCAGTTTACTTTTCATTGGTACAGTAATCAGGATTCTAGCGACTGCTCCTTATGATCCTACTGTAAACAAAATGTACTGTGGTTAATTTGGTAGACCTCAAAATAGTAATCCTGTGGGCTTTTTACATTTAGTATGCTGTCAGAGTATTACTTGTATAGCCTTCTACAGAGGTGTGTCACCCATGATTGGCTAAATGTGTTTGGGTAGTTCGGCTTTTTTTTTACCAGTTAAGAACTTGCCTTTAAAGATAAAATCTGAAAACTGCTGACATACAGGCACTCATGCAAAGAGGCTTTACGGATTATAGATGGCATTCTGTACAAGTACGGGATTAATCAGAGCTCGGTGAGAAATGAGGCAAATTTTAATGCTCTTAAAAGCAGCCTTGAGAGGAATAAAGACTATATAGAATTCTTTCTATACTGCATTTAAGTCAAAACACTCAATGCTTGAAGTTACAAAGAGGATGAAATAAAAGCATATAGAAAACCACTGTTACCTAACTAGTTTAGTATGAAAAGAAACAGCTGGCAAAACAAACAGAAGGTTCATTATGTTCATAAAATCATTCATGTCTGTAGATTTCTGTGGGACTGAAGGCTAATCCTGATAACTGCAGTAAGTTAATGGAATCTTACACAGGACCCTGTAAAAATCACTAGGTTTTCCTGCAGGTAGCCATGGATTTGGAGCCTCAACATTCTTTACCTGATGTCTAATTCTGTTTTCCTAGCAACATGATATTAATTAAATCTTCAGCTGTTGTCCTTATGTCAAGATGCTTCTGGAATGCTGTCAGCATTATTTTAGGTTCTCATTCTTTGTTCATATATTAAATTGACCTACTGTAGTGTTTTCTATTATTTCTAATGTAAAAGTTATGAAACCCTCTTAGGATGTAGGCTGCAATTTGATACTAAGATGATGTCCTGGACCATCTGTTTTCTTACTTCTACTTGTATAACATTTGTTTTATGTTTACAGTAGTTATTAGCATTAAAGAGTGGCACTGGCTAAGAGTTTAATAAATATTGGATTTACAGCAGCAGAGGATGGCAGCTGAGAAAGATCAGTCAGCTCTCTGTAGACCACTTAAAATAGCTGATCTAACACCAGTGAAACAATTTTGAATCTAAAAAGGTGTCAGCTGTCTCTGGAGAAATAGAATGGGCTTGTTGAAACACTTCTTTTCCTCTCTTTTTCTTTCTCTTTTTTTTTGGTCATTCTAGCTCCTCCAGCCCAGCCTGAGCATGTGCAGCAAACAGATTTAGCTAGCACACTGGCAATAGGTCTTGGCCTACCAATTTCAAGAAACAGTGTTGGGAACCTTATATTGCCAGTTGTTGGAGGCAAGACAATGAGAGAACAGCTACGTTTTGTGCACTTGAATGGGTTCCAGCTTAGCAGATTGCTGCAAGAGAATACGCCTGCATATGAAAAAGGTAAATTAGCTAAAAAGATGTTACAGATATACTAAAAAGAGATTGTTTATAAAACAGTTTGGACTTTTAAATTCAATAGTATGGCATTGCACTGCAAGTTAGCTATTCTTTTGAGAGCAGTATTCAGAACAGTTGTACTGAATTCAATCTTTACTGCAACCTACTTTATACTGCTTCTGAATACAATTTTTTTAATGACTACTAATATTCCTAGTTGGCAAAAGAGCAAAAATAATGATGGAGTAAGATTAAAGTAAAACTGCCTGTGTTGTTAAATCTCAATGGTTTCATAACTGCTCTTTGTGAGGTGTTCTATATAGGGCACTGACTCTGAGCTATTTGGAGAATTAACACAATGGAGTGAATTTTCTAGTTTAAATAAAAAGATGCTTCAAGTAAAGCTGGGAGATAATTTAGGGTAAGTTATCTTTTTATTTCATTTTTATGTATTTACTTGAAATGAGAACCTAGAGAACTGCTTATTAAAAATGCATATGTGTGTGTGTGTGTGTGTTTATTTGGAGGAAAGAATAAAAAACAAGTAGAAAAAATAAACCAAACCTAGCAAAATGTTGTATTTCATTAGGAAGCATGATACAAACTGCAGTATAAATAATGACGTTAATATGATAATTTTGTTAAAAAAATTGAGTCAGAGGGTGAAGGAGAATATTTTACCATTGACATTAGAAGATGTTGTCTTAAAGTGATTCTGAAGCTTGTCAGTTGATTTGTAATCTGTTGAATTATTAAAATAACTAGATGAGAATGCAGAGCTGTTGTATTGCTAGGAATAATTAAAGTGGATACCAATGTAGATTTTAGCAAAATGATTGTTCTAGGTCAAGAATCAATTATCTTTCAACATCATAGCTTCAAATCATAATTAAACCTTGTCCAGGAATCTCAACAGAACAAATTCTGCTTGTAGCAACAACATGCCTATAGCAGGACCCATGCTCCATGTCTTCTGGCATTTTTCTTCTGCACAAATTTCTTCACTTAACCCAGCTGTGTCAAGTGAGGAACTTGCCCTGTTGAGGGGTTTCAGGATATGACTGTGTTGCTGAAAATGCCAGCAAGAAACTCCCATCTGACAGTATTTCTGCAAACACTGATGAAACAGGCTGGAGCTTCTACCAGCTTCTTGTTTATATCTTCATTTTCATTTTATTCTTGTCTGGGAACAATTTAATTTCAACTTGTAGCTTTCATCTGAAACATGAAAGTCAAAATTGCTGAGGATAAAAATGTGAGAAATTTTTATGGTGCTTGCTTGTGACTGCAAACTTATTAGAGGTGCTACCATACTGGAAAGAGTTTGGGCGGCAAAGCACCCACAATGACTTTCTCTCCTTTCAGTAATGGAAAGTCTCAATAACATGGTGCAAATTAAGCTTTTTTAATAGAATCTTAATATCAATTTCCCCTGTTTCTGTTGACTTCTTAGAGGGGGTCTTGTTTTTCTTAGAGTGTCCTAGATGTGCAAGGCTTTGGTCTGTTCAGTTAAGACTGGCAGGGAAACAGTATGTTCTGTTTCTTTAGTGTTTGATTGATGTGGATACTTCAGGCCTAGAAGTACTAAAGACAACGTCACTAACTCAGTGACGTACATATGTAACTCAAGAGCTGCATGAATGGCCATTTGTTTTGCATAGCCTTTAAGTGGAGATAAATGCCATCCCACTATCCCACTACAGAAACATGGACATCTCTCCGGATTCCCCTAGTGGGAGGTTACCTTGCAGAGAAGTTACTATATTCAGTAGTCTGATTCATGTTCAAGAAGGTTGCCTGCTCTTTAAAAAAGGTAAAAAGAAGGCTTCTGGGAACTGTTAACCAGTCAGCCTTACCTCTGTACTTGTTAAGATCACAAAACAGATCTTCCTGGAAGACATATTAAAACATGTGGAAGACAGAAAGGTTGTTGGAAATTATTGATACTACTTTGCCATGGGAACATTGAGCCTGGCTAATTTAGTGTCCTTCTATGATGGAGTAAATGCATCAATGGACAAAAGATGTGTCATCTACTTAGACTTTTGTAAGGCCTTTGGTAAGGCCTCCCTAAACATTCATGCTGTTGTTGTTAGAGTGATATGGTTTGACAAATGGACTGTGTAATGAATAAGAAATTGGCTGCATGTGTGTACAGTCAGTGGCTTAATGTCTAATTGGAAACCAGTAATGAGTGGTGATGTAGCAAAAGATGTCTCCATTAACAGTGCTGGCAATGAATGAGATAATCTTAAAAGCAACTTCCAGCCTGAATAATTCTACAATTCTAAGATTGTAAGTTGGGAATGTGAGGAGGGAAAATTTATCTTAATGTGAGAGAGTGGTGACAGGCATGTAGCTATTCCTGGGAGGGGATGATGAAATAGTTGAGAACTTCTGGGTCAGGATTAGTGCACAGACCAACATGGGCAATATTTTATGGGCATCTAGGGCAGACAGTTGGATTGTAAGGAATTCTAGCTTTTGTTGTAAGGATTGTAGCTTTTCAGACAACTAGAGGAGGTCTTACTTTCACCATCCATGGTGCTCCTGTGATGCTTCAGCCATCCCGTTGCATTTCAGGCTAGATAGCTGGACAGTGAGATGGACTGAAAAGTGGCTCACCTGCTGGCTTCATGTGAATGTGATCAGCAGCTCAAAGTCCCCTTGAAGGCTATTTTGATCAACTACAGGGCTTGACTCAAGCCAGAACTATTCAACCTCTTCATCAATGATCTGGCCAGTGGTACTAAGTGGCATCTCAACAAAGGAAGGACACAACAGAAATCTGGGAGAAGTGCTTAATGCAATAGGTGGGTCTCCTGCACTCAGAAGCACTTTGACAGCCTGGAGAAATGGGCTGACAGGAACCTCTTAAGGTTCAGCAAAGGGAAATGCTAAATCCTACAGCTGGGAAGAAGTAATCCCAATGTATCCTAGCAGATTGGGTTTTGGCTGACTGGAGACAGCTGGAAGAAGCACCATGGGATGACTGGGGATACCAAGTTGAATATCAGGCAGCAGAACACCCTTGTAGAAGGAAGGGCAATAGGAGGCATCCAAGGTGGCATTAGGAGGACAGTCATCAGCTGGTCAGTCCTGCCTCTTCTATCAGCTGTGGTGAGCGGGCACCAGGAGTCTTGGGTCTGGTGCTGGGCTTCTCAGTACCATAATTTAGTGGATGTAACATAGTAAGTGTAGTGCATGGTCATGAAGTTGATGAAGGGATTGGAATGTCTGTCATATGAGGAGGGGCTGAGGGTGCTAGGACTATTTAGGAGGGGTCTTATCAATGTAGGTAATGTATGATGGGAGGTAATAAAAAAGATGGGACCAGGGTCTAATTGGTGGTCCTCACAAAAAATTTGGAGGAAACCTTTTTAGGTAAGGTTTGTCAAACACTGGAATGAGTTGGTGAGAGAGGTTGTAGAGGCTTCATACCTGTAAACATTCAAGACCTGACGGGACACAGGTTCAGAGCAATCTTCTTTAACTCACCCTACTCAGAGCCCTTTAATCTGTATTTATGGAACATCTGAGCACTCAGCAGAGTTGTGCTGACAGCTCTTGAGCCCTATAAATTCTGAATTCCACAGACAAGGTCTTCTGCCAGGTTTTTTGGAGTAACAGAAACCCCAAAAGATAGTTGGATTCAGCTGGACATCCCTCCCATTTGCTTAGTTGGACATCACTCATATTGAAACTGCTGCTGCAGTTTCAAGTTTTCCAGTGCGGATTCTCCTCTAGTAACAACTAGTGGATCAAAACATTTCCGTTTCAATGCTAAGAGAAATGCCTGTACTTGCAAGGATAGCGTTAGCCTTGCTGCTTTAAAAAAAATATTTTTGACTCTTGAAGTCCTCTTCAGTGCTGTAATTTACAGCACAGAGATTAGAGCACCAGCTGTTGGGACCATGAGGATGATGACTGAGTCAGGAAAAGATTCACCCATTTTAAGCTATATCATAAAATGTACGTTCATTTTTGGTGGAATATTGGTTTCCTTCTTAACACAGTGATATGAAGTCAGCTGTCAGTTGAGTTGAATTGCTGTCAGATGGGAAGGCAGAATGATTTTAACAAGCTGTTTCTTAAAGAAGCCATGGGTTTCCCTGAATTCAACTGCTCCAATGTTAAGAGCAAACTGTAACAGTACACAAAAATTTAATCTTCAGGTATGTTTTAAATATATCTGTTAAAATAAATAAAGGGCAGAATGAAGGCCAGTCAGTAACTTCCCCATCCCCCCCCATGTTTGTTCGCATAAACATGCATTTTCAAACAAAAATGTTGCACAACATTTAATGGGACTTGGGCTTTGCTTTATTGAGGTTCAAAAGAATCCTCACACTTATATCATCAAGTAAATGAAATTTTACAGGAGAAAGTTGGAGGTTGACTAAAGGCTTTATTATTTAAAACATATATTTTTGAAACATGCTAATAAATTGTGATGTGAGGCATGAGATTTTCTTTTGATAGATGTGGCTACATGCAGCTAAAGAAAAAGTCTGAAAAAGGAGAATAAATATAGCTAGCAAAAATTAAAAAGCTGAAAGAAGAATTATCTAAAAACACACTTTGGGTTTTTGAGCAAGTTCATACCTCAGTGTAAGATAGGCAGTCCTAGGTATCTAGCAATGCTTCCCTTATGTTCTGAACTTCTGAACATGTAGTTGAATGATAAATTAGGACCTCTTCTTTGAAAGACATTTTACAGTGGAATGAAGAGCCATTCTGGAGAGCAAGTTGGCTGGTGTTATTAAAATGAGTGCAAGCTTTTCAATTTGGGACTGATCCTGAACTGGTGGTAGATTAAAATAATTTGAATTTGACTTTTACTGGGACATGTGTATCTTGGAACTGGAGAAGTCACTTTTACATTATTCATTCTTTCATATAACTCTTTTTAAATTATTGTTGCCTGTGACTGGAACTAAGTGAAATTATTGTCAAGCATGCTTGCAAAGCTTATCCATCTGGTTGTGATAAGATGGTAGTGAGGCTGAAGCAGAAATTGCTAATGTAATAATATGCAAGTAAAACATTGCCAGTGCTTTGTGAAATATGCAGCTGGGCAAGCTTTCTTTGGATTTTGCTTCAATTTTGACTTGTTTTATAAGTATCTTGTATGAGAGTGACTTCCCAATGTTACCTGCCTGTTACCAAAATGCGTCTCCAACAACTTAATGCCCATGACCTGTATTATTTTATGCCTTCTGCATATAAATGTGCCACTTAACCAATATAACTGGAGTTCTCCAATGAAATTTGGCAAGCATGGTCTTCTATTCCTGTCTGAAAGATCTTTAAATAATTAATTCATGAGAGTTTGGCTAAAAGTCATCTTTCATAGCAGGGACACCATAGTTTTGGTGGGCAGTTAGCATGGAAAGGAATAGATGAGAATGAAATAAAAATGCTGAAGGGGCTGAAGAGGGAGACTAGTCAAGAAGCATGAAAACGGAGCAGAAGATGTGGAGAGAATTTATTTATGTTTCAAAATATAGCTTGAACTCATTTCAGTCTTCTGTATAATGAAAAAGTGTCATGTCAAATCTCAGTTTGATTAAAGCTCATTTTAGATGATCCTTTATGGATGTCCTCAAACGTATGAATATTTAACTCTTATTTCAAATATACTGAATGAGAAACTTGAGAGGGAAGTTAAAAGAATTACAGGAAGGAAATAAAATTGTTCGTGAGCACTGGCAGCTATCTTGATAAACAGGTGTTTGCTGCTGGCTGGATTGTGCTTTCTGGCAGATTCCTGCAAGTCCCCTGAATAGCAGGGTCAGCATGCCTTGGTATCTGCTGGAAGTCTTAGGAAAGCAAACTTCACATTTTGAGTTAAACACCGCCTTTTAAAATTCTCACCTTGAATTCAGCCCACAGTAAATGATGAAATGTCTTGTATGGTAAGAGACATGAAAATAGTAAGCACAATTCTTTTATGACTATATGATTGAGAATAGAAATACTTTGTTTAGCTTCATTCACTTGAAATAAAATTTAGAATATTTCTAGATTTAATAATGCACTTTTGCTGAAAAGGCTTAAAAAAATAAAGGGTTTTTTTTTTTTCCAAGTAGAATACATTGATCATCTACAAGGAGTGAAAAAGAACTGCAACTTAAGTCTTTGTGACAGCAAAGTTATTTCACTCATTGTTTTAACCTTTCTTGTCTGAAACTGTACAGCAAATGTTTCACCCTACTTTAAGCTAAAGAGGGAAAAACTGCACGTTATATAAAATTTCCAAATTGACTTTTTGTACTTAAGTTATCATTACCTCTCAAATCAAATTGCAGGGAAATAGCAAGTACTATTAGTGTGAAGTGAAATTAAACATATATTTTTCAGAAAAAATGCAGATAAATGTGAATATTCATGCATAACATAAGTTCCAGTGAGCTGTGATGTTCTGAAAATTATGCTCTTGCTCTTGCTTTCCATGTGTTATTAACTGAATTTGTATTGTGAATGCATACTGTATTAAATGATCAGTATTTGAAAAGCAGAGTCACAGATTAGGTAAAATAGGACTGGATCACTGCAGGTTATTTAGTCCAACTGCCCTGCTTGAGCAGGATCCCCTACAACACATTGCTCAGGAATGTGTCAGACAACTTTTGCATATCTCGAGAAAAGGGCTCTGCAAACTTTCCATGCAACCTGTTCCAGTGCTCAGCCACACACAGTATAAAAAAGTTCTTCCTCGTGTTTAGGTAGAACTTCCTGTGCTCCTGTTGTCTCTTGTCAACAAGCAGACTCCTGCCTGTTGCTGGGCACTGTGGAGAAGAACCTGGCTCCTTCCTCTTGGCGCCCTCCTTTCAGATGCTTACAGACACTGATGAAGTCCCCTCTCATCCATCTCTTCTTGAAGATGAGCAGGCCCAGCTCCTTCAGCCTTTCTTTGTCGAAGAGATGCTTCAGTCCCTCATCATCTTTGTTGCTCTCCACTGGACCTGCTCCAGGAGCTCCATGTCTCTCTTGTCCTGAGGAGCCCAGAACTCCAGATGTCCCTCTGCTCACCAGGGCTGAGCAGAGGGACAGGATCACCTTCCTCAACCTGCTGGCAATGCTCTCCCTAATGCACCCCAGGGTCCCATTGACCTTCTTGGCCCCCAGGGCACACTGCTGGCTGGCTCATGGGCAGCTTGTTGTCCACCAGGACCCCCAGGTGCTTCTCCACAGAGCTGCTTCCCAGCAGGTCACCCCCAGCCTGTGCTGGTGCCTGGGGTTGTTCCTCCCCAGGTGCATGAGGATTACCCTGCTCTTGCCTCTGTTGAATTTCAGATGTTTCTTTTCCCGTCCCTCCAGCTTGGCATGGTATTTCTGAAGGGCTGCACATCCCTCTGGGGTGTTGGCCGCCCCCTCAGCTTTGTGTCATTAGGGAACTTGCGCACGGGAGGCCTCTGTGCCTTCATCCAAGTCATTGGTGAGTAAGTTAAACTTCTTTGGACCCAGTGTTGATCCTTAGGGGATGCTGCTACTAACAGGCCTCCAGCTAGATAGACTTTACACTGCTGATTAAAAACCTCTGAGCTCTGCCTTTCTTTTAGTTCTCAGTCCACCTTCACCATCCACTCATCCAACCCGTACTACCAGCTGATGTGACGTGTGTCATTTGGTGTTTTCCCTAGACATCAGCTATTTGATAATTTCCTACTTAGCTTATACAATGTGTTCTGGTCGACAGCATTGCTTTCTTCCCCCTCCAGTATCTGAAGCATTTAAATTGTTTGTCCTGGAAACATTTTGTAAAAATGAATGGTTATTCTAATAAGTTTGTCAATTGTTAGAGGTCTTGACAGTTTATTAGGTTAGAATTAATTGCTTTTATTCCAAGTAGCTGGTATTGCTGCAGAAAGATAGTGTAATTTTGTACCCATGAAAAACTTCTCAACTGCCATACCAATTATATGTTTTTATACATTTTACAAGCAAATATAAAAATACGACCACATCTCCAAGTAATCTTTGTTCATGGACCCTCTTTCTTCTTTTCTTATCTCTCTTTCTCTCCAGATCCTGGGTATGAACATTTTAAGATAGCAGAAAAATCCCATGGTAATTGGATCAAACTGTATTTAGAGGGGAATAATTCAGAAATACTCTTAAATCTTGGCAAGAAGGTCCTGAAGCAATACTTAGAGGCCCTCAAGACTTTGAGTTCTTCGTTAAGCAGACAAGTGGCACAATATGACATGTATTCAATGATGGTGGGGACTGTGATTATCATGGAGGTATGAAAATCTTTTCTGCGTAAAAGTTAAGTGCACAAAAGTAAAGTATCTTGGTGTTGGATATGTAATGTATACACTTACTAGTCTTTAAAATTACTGAATATGGATTCTTAGGGTTGGCTGACATTCTTCTTGCATGATCAATACTCTTTTTAAAGTAAAATCTGGCCTTTAAAATTATTCAAGAGTGCTTTTGATATGAATTACTTACATTTTAGTGTATCTAGTTACAGTAGATATGCAGATGTGCTGCAACTTTAATTACTCCCATATTAGTTAGCCTCCTATTTTTAAGTGACTTTACTGCATTAGGAAAAAGAAAAAGAGTCTGGCAAGTAAATCCCTAGCTGTTCCTCTTTATCTAATATTGAGTATAGCTGCTCCAAACAGGCAATACCTTATATGGAAAATTCTCACAGTTCCAGGAATTGTTCCTTGTACTGATAGATTTAGAGCCCTGAAATAAATACTTGCTGTAGGGTTACCTCTTCATATCTCCTGTAGTTACAAGGATAAGATATACCGAATCTTTAATTTTAAGTGGATCTCTCCAAGTGATGTTTTGGGGAAAATTCAAGTACTGGGTCTCCTTTGTCCTGGCAGGGCTCTGTGCCTTGTCTCCCATGCACTGCTCTCTGCATACAGAGAGATTCTGAAATGGCTTTCTGGTAGAGTGCTCAGTGGGGTTAGTCACTCTGCTGATCACTTCACAGGAATGAGTTCCACGGTGCCCTTGGGTGGATGGGATGGTAGGTTCTGTTCCTGCTCTACAGATGGAAGATCTGGAGGTTCAAAGTTCAGTGCAAAGCTGAAGGTGCATGTCTTTCTTTGTTCCTTTATTTTCAGAACCTGTGCATTCAAGTTGTTGAATGTTACTTTCGATTTTTTTTTTTTTGGACTGCAGTTGTAGATGCTTACTATTTCTTGAAAACAAATCTTAGGTGTTATACACAATCAGTCTTCATCAAAGAAATATGCAGCTACTAACCACAGAAATTTTTGTTGAGAAGTGTATGCTTAGTGTAGCTGTAAGACTCCAGCAAAATGGCTGGAGTTGTTTATTTTCTCCAGTGCAACACTAAAGAAACTGCCTTGCTTTCCAAAATGTTTTTGCCTTGATATTGATTTTCCACCTTCACGGAATAAATAAGAGTAGAGAAACTCAGATGTCTCTTCAAACTACATTATGCTATAAATGCCATTTATCCTGTACTTAGGATGAGGAGAATACCTCTGAGACGTGAACTGATAACAGTGCATTTGTTCAAAAGACCTAAATTTAGTTTGGTAGATACCTACAGTTTCAGCATTTTCCTGCCATGAGTGCTGTTTTGGTTTTAAGTGATGGGCTGAAATGTAAGACTTAAGCCATAACTGCATATTTTCATAACCAAATGAAATATGCAGTAGAATATGAAGAAACAGCAGACTGTTGCAAAGCTTTTTTTTTGTCTACTTTATTATGTCTCACTGTAGTGTGGGAAAAATTTTAGGCATAGGTCTTCACAAGTGACAGTGAAAGATTACAGGTTGACAGTGGTCTGATATAGTTATTTTTGTTTTGATTTCTTTTAATCTTGCTCTCGCACCAGCTTATTGAGGTCAGTCTAGTCCTAGCTCCATCTCTGCAGCTTGCAAACATTTCAGCGTGTGGCTGAAATTTCCCACTTTTTGGTAAAGATTTGTATACGAGTTGCAGAAAGTTTCTTTGTGTTGATCATCTCTGCTGCCACAGTTATGTAAGAGAAAACTTGGAATTCTGCGTGATCCTTGTGCAGGTCAGAGCAAAGTGAAAGTAAAACCGATAAGTTCAGCTAAGATCAGGAGAGATAAAAGAAGTACTGGGAGAAGTCATAAACTAGAAATTCAGTGTACACTTGTGTGATGGTATGAGAACTTCCCCTCGTTCGGGAAGCTATTTAGCTCAGCAGGATCTCATACATATGTATTTCTCATACAGGAAATAAATTGCCTTTGACAGAATGTATTAACTTCAGGCATTTACAGGTGACAAACAATGGGTCAAATTTGCTTGCTTAGGAGCTATTTTGATACTGGGAGTTCAAGATCTTTTACAGGGAATGAAGGTCATACATATGATTGGTTGCCACAGGTGAGGAGGCAAATGATGATTTATTAAACTTGGTAACTTGTGTGTTTAAGCCCTTGATAAATGAAAAGACAATATTGGGTTCTCCCATTTATATGGTAATATCCTACTGGGGGAAAAGAATTCCAACATAATTCTTCATAGCTTTTTTTACAAAGTATGCATATTAGCATAGTGACATGGATGACAGCAGCATGATTTTTTATGTGAATTCTTAGTGTATGCTTTAGCTAACCCCAATTTTCAAAGTATTAATTCTCCTTTTTTTTCTAGGTTCTGATACTGCTTTTGCTCAGTGTTCCAAAAGCCTTGAGCAAGCGGGCAGAATTTGAAGTGCCCCTCTCCCCTCCACTGTTCTCTCTGCTGTTTTACTTGATGTGTCTGATGCTGTGTGCTGTTCATGTCATTGTATGCACATCAGCAGAAAGTTTGTGCTATTTCTGCAGTATGTCCTGGTTAACAGCAGTTGGAGTGATGATGCTGATTTCTGCACTCATGTGTGGTATTTTATCTGCTGTTGCAAAGATCTTAGAGAATTACAGACTTCCACCGAAGGTGAGAGTGTGCATTAATTGTGTTTCAAAATGTTTTATCTTTCATGTACTGTCTTCTATCTTCCATAATATTGTCAGTTAAAATGGTGTTTTCTCTGCGTGTGCTTAAAGAAATTCTTATTTGTAATGTAATATGAATATGTATTATTATTTAAAATTGTAATTGAAATGTGTTGTTGTTGCTGTGGCATGATACTGACCTGATGAAGATCTAAGAAGTGTTTTTTTTGACATGATTTGAAGAATTTTTTTAAAATATTGTACAGTATTTTCTGGTTGACTTTATGAGATTGGAAACAGTTATGCATTGTACAAATCCTATGCTTTTACATAGTTAGGTTTCACAATTGCAATTAAAACAAGATGTAAAATGCTTTACAACAATATGAACAAAGGAAAAGTGATGATACAACAGAGAGTAATGCTGTAAGTATTCCTTTTCTTGTATTGGTGTTACTAATGTTTGGGTTTTTTTAAATAGTTTTGAAAATGCAACAGAGAGAGATAATTTAATCTGTCTTTTCTACTTTTTAAGCTTAAGAAATAGAGTTTGTTAAAATCTTCGGAGTTCTTGAAGTGTTCTCAGTGTGAGGAGTTAACTTCTCTATGTTACTTGATGAGTTTTATTGTTTGTGTTCTGTAGAATACAGGTAATTTAAAGGAAAGAGAATTTGCAATGCCTTTTCTTGCACTATGAAACTTTGTGTACTAAGACCTGTCTGTCAGATCATAAAATAAGCTTCTAGCTGTTTTTTCTACTGCTTGTTAGTCATATTTTTCAAAGGTCTCTAATGTTCAATAGCTTCACTGCTCATAGTACTCCATTTGATGGTGCAGCCTCTGTGCAGTACAGTCCTTCATCAGTCTGTTTCGTAGAATCAAGCTTGGGGGTTTAGTACCTTTTTTTAGTGTCTGACAAAATATGGCAAGTACATTGCTTTTATGATATGACAACATGCTCTATCAAGGAAAAGAGCAAACTTTCCAACTTGAAGAAACATTTTGTAACAGCTATATTTCCTACAATTCCGAAAATTCAGAATTCCTGAGTAAAGATTTATTTTGCAGTCTGTGCAGATATGTGCTATAATTCCTGAGTGTAGATTTAAATTCTTATAAGTAGGGTTGCTAATATATTTTATTCAAACTATGCCAGATTATAATTTTGTTTCCATAATTTCTGACTAGCTGTTTTTTTTTCTTAGAAAAAGAAGAAAAATATGATCTTGAAATAAGTATTAATGCTTCACTGTAGAAATCTCACATGTACTTGGTGTGCAATGACAAACACAACTATGAAAGATAAACTTGTTTTTCATCTTGTTACTAGGTTTTCTAATTTTAGTAAACAATAGAAATCTAAATACGATGCATTTTGTGGACCTGCATAAAATTTACGTACATACCACTTCAGTAGCATGGAAAGCAATTGCAAGAGATGATACATTTCTTCTCCAGGTGGATAGTCTCAAAGAATCACAGAATGATAGAATGGTCTGGGTTGGAAGGGATACAAAAGATCATCTGGTTCCAAATCCCTTCCATGGGCAGGGACACCTTCCACTGGACCAGGTGCTCAGAGCTCTGTCTAGCCTGACCCTGTTGGGGCATCCACAGCTTCTCTGGGCAACAAGTTCTAGTGTCTCACTACCCTCAGACCATCTGCTTCAAGTTGATAATACACGAATGAGATTTTCAGCAATGTTTTCCAGGTTTGTTTGTATGTTTGTTTTTCCAGGGCTGGGGCAGATAGAAATAAAAAATATTGGATTCTCCATCCCAGGCTGGTCTTGTGATTTTATTCCTACCTTAAATATATCTGAAAATGGGGACGCTTAAGTAAATCTTATGAAGTTTGGTAGTAGTAATTGTGGTTGGGCAGATATGACTTTATATTCAGACCAGTAGAAATACATTTTTGTCATCCTGTCTTCACTCCTATTCCATAGGTGACTGAATTACTGGATGTATCTCATCACATCAGTCAGGGAGGCTTTGTTGTGTCTGTTCAAGTTCCAAACAAAGCTTGAAATATTTCTTGGGTTCAGTTAGTATGTGCCTTCATTCCAGATATGTGTAAAAGCAGTGACTTGGTTCTGAGTAACATTTTTATCAGTCTCAAGGCTGTTGTAGAATGATGTGGTAGGGTTTTTTTTGGGTCTGCTTAGACAAATACAGAGTCTGGAGAAGGTGAAAGGAGCAGTGTATAAATCTGGCGCTGCTTGTCATGAAGATGTGTTCCAAATGTTCATCTACCTCTTTCATGCCCTTTCCAGTAGAATGCCTAGGTTTCAGGGAGAAATGGGTTGTTTTCATATGCTGTGTGTTGATCTCGAGGGGCCTTCTGTGTGAGTTGTGAGTATCACTTATGCTAAAATATCTCTGAATCCAAGTGTTTTGTGACCTGTGCATCTCCATATTGTGAATCTGCCTGTGGAGTCCACTTCTGACAGAATTCTGAAGCTCTCATCTTCTGATGGTGGGAATAGAATCCTGAATCTTGGCCTTTCTGGTTAAAAAAAAAAAAAAGCTAAAAAGCCTTTTCTAAGCTCAAGCTATACGATAAAATGCAGGTATTCTAAAAGTAATTAAGATAAGCTCTCCTGTTAATAGCTTCAGAGCTTTTTTCCTTTAAATTGTTTCCGTTCTCTTCTAAAGATTTCTCTGAAGTGCTTCTCATTTGTAATGCTTTTTTTTCCCCACTGTGGCTGAATATAGAAACTGATTACCAAGTTCATGAATTTTCTGAAGACCAGTGCAGGGAGTGTTAGCATCTGCTTCCTGATGGTTATTTATAGATTCTGATTGCTGTGTTTCTAGCAGAACCAGTCCCTTCTTTTAGTGATACTTCAGGCTTTAAATAGTTCTGCAGCCCTTTATGAATTCCAGAAAATTGTTTAAAATTTTAACTTCTTGTTCATAGTTTCACTGTAAGTGCTTGGTAGTTGATATAAGCATGGTATTTACTACTACTAATTGTGGGGTTTTTTTTCCCTGTTTCTGTTAGAAACAAAAACTAACCATTTTTTTGAACTAGAATACAGAAGTTAAGGCTTGTCAAGTAGAGATTTTGAGAATTTTCATTATGCAGAATTATAGTGGGTTTTCATCACATATACAAAATGTCCTTCTTTCAGTTTATTTTAAAGCACCTGTTCATATAACAGTAGTTCTGATTTTCCTCCTTTTTTTGATATTCTTGATGAATTGAACAATGTTACATTTTTATGCAATTGCACCTAAAATACTTTTGTCATTTTCTGATCTGGGGAGAAAAAGCTGATTGGGTAGTGTCTTTACCAGGTAGTGTTCAAAAATTATCCCAAACTGCTGTGAAAATGTAGGAGCAAGTGTGATCTGTAGTACTATGTCATGGAAAAGTTACCATCATAGAGAATCATGGGTTCAGGGAGCTCAAGTATCAGAAGGGAACATAATGATAAGTGTTTAAATTGTGAGTGATGGTGAGCATGAAAAATAAAATGTTTCTCCTCTGAAAAGTAGTTGCAGAATTTCTCAGGCATTAGCTGTAGATGGTTAATCACACAAAAAAAAAAGGTAACTGGAATAAGCCTTAGAGTGCAGGAGGCTTTATTTCAAAGTGAAGAAGTTTCAAAATTTAATGATCAAAGGTGCATGTACTCTGTCATTTATGTAGTGACACTTTTGCAAGCTGGCAAGGTATGTTCAAAGATGGGGCAGAGAGGTCAGTTTCCATGTTGCTTAAATATTAGTGCTGATACATCAGTTGTTAAAGTTGCCTTGGCTTGGGAGATGATATGTTTACATCATTTGAAGCCTGGCATTTAAAGATTTCTAAACAAAAGCTTTTGTTTGAAGTTTTTTTGCCAAGATACCAAACAAACTGAGAGTAATACTGTTTTTTTAGTGTCTGGAGTGTCACCTGAGTTCCTGAGGGCTGGAAATGTTCAGCAGCTGGAAAAACATAGCTGTGAATATCAGAGTAAGACCTACATTTCAATGCCTTTAAACCAAATCTAAAAAATAGGTACAATCTAAAAAATCGAAGGTTAGACTGTATATGACACCATACTCATGGCATTCGTAATAAGGCACAGTTAATACATAAGGAATTAGAAGTAAATGTAGAAAACCTTGATGAAGATATTTCTAGAATTTCTGAAGATTATCAGGGCTCGGGAGATTATAATTTGCATCATAATTTTTAATTTTGCATAGTGATTTAACTCTGATCTGAGATGTGGTTTATCAGTAAATGTCATTGGATTTTAATCCTTTGATGTAAATAGGAGTAATTTTTTTCTCTTTTCACTGAAGTTAGGAGAGACAAGCAGGCAAGAAATACAGATTTCTGATCCTGGGACATGTCACATTAATGCCATCATTTTAATGAGGTTTTTGTATGTTCCCCATTGATAATGCATCACTTCTTCAGTTTTCACATCGGTTGCTGACAGAAACCAGATACAAGAGACCAGTCCTTCGATGGATTTTATGTTATGTCTTACAAAGAAGACAAATTATATCATGGACTTTTTCATTCTCATTTATTTAGGATCTCAGATTCCTTTGTCTCTGCAAGCTGATGGTGCTTACATGCTCGTTTGTTTAGTTAGCCAAGATCTTTAAGGTCAGCATGATAGAATTATTGGGATTTAAACTTGCTGAAGATCCATCATGTACTGTTCTTGTCTCAGCTTTGTGAATTTCATGCTCTTTGGTCTTTGCAGAGACTACCTTGTCCTTTTGTTCCAAATACCAGCTTATGGTATTTGCTTTTCAGAATAGAGTACTAAACAAACCTGAGTTTGTTCTTCCACCAAAGAAATTTCAAATGCTAGTAAATTTAGATTGAACCTGGGCATTTTTTCCTGATTATTGGTATTTTTCTCTCCATTATTGTTGTGTGTAACCTCATGAAGACTTTTTTGGTTGTGTGGGGTTTTGTTTGTATGTTTGTTTGTGTTGTTGTGTTGTGTTGGTTTTTGTTTTAAGTTAAATGAGTTTGATGTAATGTATTCTTTAAGAACACAAGAAATGAAGAGGTGAATAGGTCATAATTGTAGTTATAGCTCCTGCATTCTTTCACATCCATCTCATTAAATTTCAATTTTGCAAAAGTTATTTTTTTCCTAAAGCAAAGTTTTTTTTTTCCTAAAGCAAAACTTTTTCCTAAAAAAGTTTTTTTTTCCTAATAACATTAACTATCTTCTTGCATCATGTGTTTGTTGTCCTCTCAGTGTTACATTGTCTTGCTTATTGACAAAAATACATATGCTGCTGTCAGTAAGTCATAAACACAAATGATACTTGCATTTAAGATGCTCAGAGCTACTTGTATTGTTTATACCTGCGTACTTATTATTGGCTCAAAGGTCAGTTTGGTTTGATTTTCTATTAACATGACTTAAACTGTGCAGGTATAATAGTACACTGTGCATCTTTTAATTTAGTAGTTTCTCTGTGAAATATATCCCTGTGAATATTCAAGATTTTTAAAAAAGTTTTTTCATAGGTCAGATGTAGGAGGATGATGTAGTTAAAATACGCAGTTAAAGAAATGAATGTGAAAGTAGTTTCAGATATCTTTGTTCTGAAGTAAAAATGGCATGCAGTAATTTCAGTCTGGCTTCTAAATTTTTGATTCACTAGGTGCTTCAAATACATTATAAGAGATTCTGCATAATATTCTGTAATAGTGCAAAATTAGATAAAATAAAACAGTAATGTGTGACAGTGCATTGACAGTGTCTTTCCCAAAATTCTTCACAAGCATGTATGCTAGCCTATTCATTAAGGTATTGTTAGGAAGCTCCTGGTGGTTCCACTGTCCTCTGGTTCTTGCTTTTACTTGCTCTGGTCTCAAGTTTTTGACATACAGTCTTGTCCCCAGCTACTCGCAGTTGCATCTTGAAACACCCACAAGGTGGGACAGGGAATGGGGTTGAACAGAATATAGGAGAGGATTTAGTAAGAGAGGATAGACCACAGTGACCAGGCACAGGGCTCAGCCTGACATGTGCACTGGCTCCTGCTTTTATGTAACTGAATCCTTTCTCCTTTCCCTTCTTACTTTGCCCCTGCTTCCAGCATGTTCCTCACCACCCCCTCTTCCCCACCCTTGACATTCTTGAAGCTCTCTTTAATGAGTTGGTACAGATCCACAGGCACTCTCAGATATCTGTAACGCCCATGTGCTGTCACTTCTCCCTTATCTGTTACAGAGTCCAGACTGATGCTCTTCAGAGCTGTGCCTGTGATTTCTTACTGGCCTGTCAGTTAATGGCTGAAGAGTTTTGGTCATCTTTATGATCTTCCTTAGTGCATACTTACCATGGTTGTGTCTCTCTGTGGTCTTTTTATGGCTTTCTTTATGTGCTGAAATGGTTCTTTACTTGATAACAGCAATAAACTGGGTACTCTCAACTTCCTCATGCCCTTAGGCTTTCTCTTTAGCCCTACCATTGGAGGTAGTAATGGTAAGGCAATTCCAATTAGCTGCTGAGAACAGGAAATTGAGCTAATGAAGGCATTAGACAAAAAATATTGTGGTTTTAGATAAGCATAGTTTGTAAAGTAAGTAATAGATGGTTTAAAGTAGATGTTATGATGAAAGACGCATTTCAAGCTAAGCAAGGTCATGGGGTGCCACCAGGCAGCTTTGTTAGCTTGAGTAGTGAAGGCTGTCACTGCATTGAGTTGAAGATATCACAGATTTCAACTACTAGAAAATTACCTATTATCTGTATCTCAAGATTTCTGCCGGATTTCTATTTTTACTTCTACAAATATGCAACAGGGCATGAACTTCTTTTGAACCTTCTGTTACAGAGTGGTAGGGAATCTTAATCTGTAAAGTTGTGATGATTATTCATAGAGAAGTTTTATTCCTTAAACAGAATGCAGTTTTAAAAATCATTACTACATTGTAGTGCTGAGTATGCTTCACTGACATTTTGAATTTCTAAAGATAGATATAAGTTATCCTGCTATTTATTTTGTTTTCATTGGTGGATACATACAAGTGAAAGTTTTACATACTTTTTCACCACTGCTTTTTTGGTGTTTTGTTTTTTTTTTTTTTCAGAATCCTGTTGCTTCCAGTTATAGCTGGTCAGAAATAGATGTCCTGATTCTGGCTGGAACTATTGGCCATGTTTTGAGTTTGGGGGCAAGCAGTTTTATAGAAGAGGAACATCAAACGTGGTATTTTCTTATCAATACACTTTGTTTGGTGCTGTGTCAGGAACTTTGTAGAAATAATTTTCTTCTGAAAGAATGTGACCCTCAACATAGCTCCAATGTGAAACAAAATTTTGATAGTATCGAGGAATCCTCTGAGTGCAAGAATATAGACATTCCAGCAGCAAGTAATTCAAAACTGGGCAAGGCTACCTCTTCCTCTGAATTCATAAAAGGATCAGATAAGTGGATAAGCTTAGCAACTCCATGGATCATCCTTATTTGCTGTCGGCTGCTTCGATCCTTGAATCAGACAGGTGTTCAGTGGGCTCATCGGCCAGACTTTGGACACTGGTTGACAAGGTTGGTATCTGATTTGTTGTCACACTTTCTGCCTTATTTAAAAATTACTGTGTGTTGAATTTGGTGGAATATGTATTTTTCTATATGGTCTCTGATCAGGAAGTGCTGCAAACAAGCAGATAAATGGTGAAGTGACATAAGGAATTTTTTCACTTCTATTTCATGCAGGAGTAATTCCTTGTGTACTATCAATAGTTTATAATCTTTGCCCTGCACCATGACATACCTAATTAATGCCAATTATACATGATAGGTTTATCAGAAGCAAAAAGTAAATATTTTCCATGTGTAAGTCAACAGTGTCTGGTTTGAGAAATTAAAAATTGCTTAATAGAATTAAACTTGAAATTCAGGCAGGAAGGTTCTGCATAATTCCAAACTTTCTGAAGTCACAGGAGAAGATGCCGCACATAGAATTCTTCCTTGTCTATCACATGCTTGTAATGTGTGGGTGAAAAGCTGAAGGAATTTATTGAGTGTAATATGATAAACATGAAAGGGATTTTTTATAACTGAAAGAACAGCAGAGAAAGGCTTCTGCTTTTTCTAATGCCTTTCGGTATTTTTAAGGACTAAAGTTATTATTCAGTGATACTTGAACTGTCTCATGTACTTCAGTTAGTGGATAGAGATGCAATACTTTTTGACTATCTAGTCAATGTTTTGCAAACAGCAGATGAAGAGGCTCTGCTGTGTAAGATAAATAGATTTCTTGCCAGTATTTTACAACACGTGGATGAAATGTCATTCATCATTCATTAAAAATGACATGAGGAAATGGACTAATATGAGACTTTTTATTTATTGGCAGCCTCACAGATGAAATGCTAATTGCAGTGACAGGCATAAGTGCTGAAAGACATGAGTTATGAGGGAATTTATTGCATTATAGCAGTTGTTCTATACCAGAGTGTTGCAGACATCTTTTATGAAAAATCCTTTCCTTAGGATTTTTCCTCCTGAGAAGCTGAGAGGCCTCAGGAACAAAATGTAAACATTGATTATCTGCTGCTGTGGAGTGCAACAGGTGGATCTTTGATTGGCCCATGTTAGATGGTTGTAATTAGTGGCCAATCACAGCCCAGCTGGCTCGGACAGAGAGCCGAGCCACAAACCTTTGTTACCATTTTTTGCTAGCCTTCTGATGAAACCTTTTCTTCTATTCTTTTAGTATAGTTTTAATGTAATATATATCATAAAATAATAAATCAAGCCTTCTGAAACGTGGAGTCAGATCCTCGTCTCTTCCTTCATCCTAGGACCCCTGTGAACACCGTCACACCAGAGCTTTCAGCATGCATTTCTGCTCTTGAGGTCAGGAAATGAGGAAAAAATGTCATATTTCCTATATCAAGTCCATATGATAGATAACTCACTTCTTCAGTATGAGCTAAGCCAATGTGTGAGCAGGATGAGGTATGATTTGGTGTGACTGTGAGAATTTTTACAATTAATCCTGAGCATCTGCGGAAGATTTATTTGTCCAGTTATGTCCTGAGCCAGATTTTTTTCTTCAGACAGTCCTTTTCTTTGGAGTGTGGTGGTGCCACAAGGCCATGAAACAAGGACCTGATTCTCCTGCAGCTGAAAAGTTTGTTTTGTTTTAGATACATACTTTTACTCATGTGGTCTGCCAGGGATGTTTATTTACTCCTGGAAATGTTACCAGACTTATAAAAATTGTGTGTGTGTGTGTGTGTGTGGACTTAACTTTCGAAGATCCTCTCTTGCTTTAATATGCTCCCACCTCTGATTTCTTGGTGCTAAGTACGCCTGGAAAGCAGCTAAACTTTTTGTAGCTTTGGCCTGTAGGGGTCTCAGGGGGATAACACAAATGGAGTGTAGGCTGCAGATAGAGCGGGTGCTTCCTAATTTATAACAAAAGTGGGAAATCCTGTATGCCCAGCTCTAACACTAGTTGCCTGTCAGGAACTTCCAAGCAACCCATTCCGGTAAAGCGAAAGCTTTTTACATCTTTTTGGTTTACTATGGTGTTTTTGGTGCATTTTTTTGTGTTTTTTGGTGCTGTTTTGTTTGTTTGGGGTTTTTTTGTGTGTGTGTGTATCTGTGGGGTTTTTTTTGTTTTGTTTTTTTCTGGTTTTTTTTTTTTTTTTTGTTATTGTTATTGTTGCTGTTGAGGAAGAAGAGGGGAGAAGGGAGAGAGGATTCTATTTTTGTGTTTGGTTTTTGTCCCTGTGAATTGGAAGTCATGTCAATTTGAATATGTCCATATCTTTCTCTGCACTGGGTCACCCCTAACTGGAGCCATGGTTGAACCCAGGGTGAGAAATAACCTTTGTCTGTCTTTGAGTAGGGTTCTGCATGTGCAGCTCCACATGCTGTTGGTTGCCTTTGTTACAAGGGCATGTTGCATGCTGATTGTTGAGTCAGGGTCCACCCAGGCATTTAGAGTCACCTCTGAGAAGATGGTCAGCCCCCAGTCTGTCCTGATATGTGTAGCTATTCCTTCCAAGGTGCAGGACATTCCTCTTGTGCTCATTGAACTTCATAAGATCACTGGTGGGTGATTTCTCCAGGCTGTCAAGGGGCCTTTAAATGTCATCAGACCCACCTACTGTACCAACCACCCCTCCCAGTTGTGCATTGTGTGCAGACTTGCTGAAGGGGCACTGCCCCATCCCCCACATCATTAGTGGAGACGTTAAACAGTATGGGCCCCAGCGGGGGCCAATGCCCAAATCCTAGGGTTGACAGGTACTGACTGCCCTCCACGTGGACTTTGTGCTACTAACGGCAACTCTGTGAATCCAGCATTTGAGTATTTTTCAGTTTGCCTGACTGTCCACTTATCTAGCATGAGATTGCCTATGGGAATGTTATGGGAGCTGTTATGGGAGCTGGTGATCAAGGTTAAAAACCTTGTTAAGGCACAGATAAACAACAATGTGGGGTTTTTTGGGTTTTTTTAAATTTTGTGCTCTTCCACTGAGCTTGTCTCATCACAAAAATCTGTCAGGTTGATAAACTATTCTCCTTCCTAAAGCCATCACAACCCTATTATTAAAACTGTCTGCCTCCCCCTTCAGTAAGGCTGAAGAATAGCAATTAGACGTCAAAACAAAACCACCAGAATTTTACAGATTAATTTCTTCCTCTGTTCCCTGTCAAATTATGGCCTCACATTGAATATATTTGCTTAGGTCTTGAAGTAAGTAGAAGAGAAAAAATTCTATGTCTGTAGTCTTAGGCTATGACTGATTGTTTGGCTAAAGTGCTATATTTTGCCATACGAGGCAAGGAACTTGCTTTCTTTCTCCTCACCTCACTGGCCTGTATTTTACTTGTTCCTGTGTCGGTATGGTGAACCACTATGTGACTGCATAGACGTGTCTGGAAAAATAACTCAAGATGGTATGGGGAACTCTTGGCTTTCAGTTGGACTTTCACTTTTCACTCTAATTTACCATCAGTCTTGGCAGGCAATTGGGCTGACTTAGTAACAGGAATGCAGGATGGGAAATGTATACAAGTCAGCACTGCTGTTGTTGGAATTACTGTAAGAAGAGAATGTGGAAGTGTCTGCATCTTTTGAAGTGCATCCAGACAAACAGTTTTTTCTTTCTGCTGTTGTCAAGCATTCCTTACAAAACTCACTTGCCTTTCAAATCTAATTGAGAAAGAAGCAATGATTCCCTACCTTGTACTTTGGGAGGCTTAAAAACTTTATGCAACAGTTCAGAGTGTTGTGCCATGGCAGGCTAAGAGGATGTGTGATTAGGACTGTCACTGTCACAGTTCTGCTTTCTCCCTTTCATTGGTGCAACTACTTCTTCTGTGTTTAGGGACCAAATGAAAGAACTGAGCCCTGGCAGCCCTGGCACATGTTCGCTCAGGCTGCTGTGGGACTACATATTGACTTAAAACAACGGAGCAATTTTCAGCCTAACAGGAGAATATTATGTAGATGTCCATGGTGACATAAACTTCAGTTGCAATATGGAGTTAAAAGATTAGTAATATTTGAAGTATGACAATTTTTGAACTTGAATGATGGGATGTAGTTGAGTTTATGACTCTGTTATGGCTCACTGAACAAGCTTTGGAAAGGTTAGTCAATGATGCAGCTAAATCTTTACACATCCTGTGGTCTGTAAAGTGTCTGGGAATTCCTATTTGGCCAGCATGCTTACATTTTCTTTGGTCAGGGGTTTTAACATCTTTTTTTCTTCTCCTTCACATGATATTAGGGTTGTAGAGATGTCTGTTTCCCTAGTGATTTGATCAGTATTGAGATGAATAGCATGAATTAAAAGTTGGTGATAAACTGAGTTGCATAAAGCATTTACTCTTCTTCCCAAAACACATTGCTAGTCTATAAGGTTGATTGTTATTCTATTTTTAGTATTAGTTTAATTGGTGTAGTTATGTCTTAATAGCATGTTTTTTACTAGTAAGAATTAGGAACCTTACTTAGATCATGTGTGCTGTTGTTAGTTTGAGTTTGGGCTACTCAGACTTTTTCTAGCCAACCTTCTGTTTTGTCTCTAAGATAAACTAATGAACAAACAGCCCTCTTTTTTTGTTCCTCTGTATTTATTTTCTGGACATCTGTGCTCATGCTCAGACTAGGATTTTGCTTAACTAGACAGTGCTAAAGGGGCTCAGCATTTAAAACAGAGAGACTGTTGTCTAGATTTTCCTGTTTCGTGTAAGCATCAAAACACAGAAAATCAATCTACCTATAGTGTGTTGAATTTGGCTACTAGGAAAGCATTCAGCAGTGCTGAAATAAGGAAAATGTTCTTTGTTACTTGCAGACAGACTGTGAAACCCGAAAAATACTTTGATGGGACAAAAAGCAAAAGAAAATCAGACAGTAGATGAAATGAAAGAAAACATGCAATCTAAATCTTGGCTGGAAGTCAAGTTTTCTTTTTGATTGGTTGGTATTCAGTTAGCTTTATTTGGCTGTTAATCTTGGTCAGCGCTGATACTTGAAAGTATCTTCCATGTACTTCCTTCATGGAAGTGTCAGCTTGAAGAGAAGTGACAAGAAGCATCAGCATGGGAAGATGATAACATTTTCTTTAAACAATATATTAACCATCCCCAAATGCCCTTCCCCTCAAAGCTAGCACACCTTGTGATTTCTGTGTATTTGGTTGTAAAATGAAAAAAACGATTTAAAAAGACCACATCCACTTAAGTTATTAATCATGCACATTTACAATTTGTTTCACTCTATTTGTATTTGCAGTAATGAGGTGAGGTACAAACAGTGGAATAAAATGTCTTCAACCCTCCTTTTATTACCAGAAGTATGAGTGTAGACTAACAAGCTGTTACAGTAGGAAGATAGAGCCAAAGTGCTCTTTTTTCCTTCCCTTCTCACCAGATTTTCTTCTCAGGGGGCTATTGGTTCTTCACTTTCACTTTTGTGATTTGTCCAAAACCCAGGACAGGATAGCTGAGATCAGAATAGCTTGTTTGTGCTTGTATTTCTGAGAAGACTATCAAAACCATGTAGAACTTTCCATTATCTTTCAAAATATACGCTAATTACATGTGCTTTTAACTACCTAACTGTAAGAACCTTGACTGGAAAACCTTAAAACAGTAGGTGATTTGTGCTGACCTGACTTGGCTGTCTGTAAATCCTTTCCTTGCTTCGTCAGCAAATGCTATGAAGCATGCAGGTAGGGTTTTTTCCAGCAGATTTATATTATTCAAAAAAAATCCAAATAAGATCACAGGAGACTGTTACAAGAAGACCTGGACATGAGATGTGTGTTAATCCCTGTGCTAGCAGTCAAGAATGTAAACTCAATGTGTATTGAGATTTTTAGATAAAGAGACAAAGATGATGATGAGGGTGTGCTGTTTTTTATCCCTGGTTTGTCTTGCTCTCACACAATGACTAGCCAAGGAGAATATAACCAGAATGGTTAGGGTTTTCTGTAAGTGCTCATTTGAAAAGTGGCTACTAAATTAGTTAGTTATATTTTGATCATAAAGAAGATGGTGCTTGTGTTACCTTCATAGGTTGCTGCAGGAGTCCACTGTTTCTGCTCTCTCCATGTGTAGAGGAAGAATAATTGGGAGGAGAAACATCAAAACTACATTTTTTGTTTCATAGTATTCTAGATTTTGTGCTTCTCACTTTTCTCCACTGGGTTTCAGAGAATAGTTCATCTCTTGGGAATTTTGTTAAGGTGTACAAGCTACTTGACTGGGTTCTGCATGCAGAACTAACAGGACAATTTATCTGCCCTACAACCTTTCCTCCATGACTTTTCAAGCACCACACTTGGAACAGCTATTGATCAAGCTCCTGATAAAGTGTATACTGGGGAATAGGAAAGTAAACTTGTTTTTGAAGTACAATAATATTTATTAAATCAGAGATAAAACTGGAGTTTCATAAGTTATTGAATTCAATGCAGCTAACAGCCCAGGCACACTGTTGATTTCTTGAAATTAGTGATCTTTTATCATGGGATTTTGAGTTGTGGAAAACAGAAGATGGAGCCCTCAGCTCTATGGGCTATGGAAAATCTACATGTTGTTCATAACTGAAGGCAGATTTAACAAAATTAGTGGTTTTATGTTATTTGGGATACTGGGAATATTTTCAGGCATGGTGTGGTGGTTTGACCAGGAAGAAGTGGGAATTCTGGGATGCTGTGGTCAAACCAATGGATGCTCAGATTTTGATATTGGCACCTGGTGTGGCCAGTTGGGTTTGGACACACCTCTGAGAACACACAGGGGTTAAAAGCAGAGCTTTGGGCCTGGGAGGCCCTCTTGGGACTTCGAGGCAAAGAGGACAGATCGCCCGCTGCTGCTGGACGTGTGAGGGGCAGCCATGTGGTAGGCCTGGGCCTGGACAGAGATGGGGGGTGAGGAGGCCCTTGAGGATGGAAGGGTGGAGGAGCCCCAAGAGACATCGGGCAGCCACCGCCCCCCCCCCCCCCAGGAGAGAGAGAGGGAGAGCCGGTGTCTGAATTTGATAGGGGCCGGCCCAGGAAGAAAAGGGGGGGGCAATGCGGCGAGGAGGTGCCGGCCGGAGCAGCAGCGAGTGTGGGAGTGCCGGAGCTCTGGGACAGGCAGAGACTGAATTTTTAACCCCTTTCTTTCATGATTGGGACCTCGCAAAAAATGCTGATCCTCCTCAGAGCTGAATAAGAAGAGAAATAAGAGATGAGATAACCAAGGACCTGGCCCGAAGGACGTGGAGAAGGCTTGCTGAGTGGAGAGAGAGATGATTGGAGTGGCCTTTTGGCTGGACTTTTCTTGTGTAGCCATAGACTCAGTTTTATTCCTGTGACACAGAGACTGCACTTAGAGGGAGGCAGTGCCTCAGAACCAGGAGGGTTCATTGTGGGGACCCCTCGGCCCCAGGGGGTTGGAAAAAAATGGGGGGGACAGATGTCCTAAAGCAGAGACTGTGCCTTTTTGGAGTGAGACAAGGCATCCTTAAAAGACAACCCTAGAAGCAGCTCTGGTCCATGCACAGTGGTGAGAGCACTGGGCATGGAAGGAAGATGTCACAAGCGGCAAAAGGACTTTCCAGGCGGTGCCGAGTGACATGGAAGCACACGAGGTTTCAGCGTGTTTCCAGGGGAAGCCTATGGTGCAAGAATGACTCCTCTCCTCTTCATGGACTGAAGTTTGAGTATTCTAAAGGGTGGTGCCGGACTGAGAGTTGGTGATTTGGGGGAATGTATTGGATTGGGAAATTTTTGGGTGATGGGGAGGAGGAAAGTGCTTTTTGTAAGGTTTTCAATTTTTTTTCCCTTATAGGTTTTTTCTTCTTTTCTTGTAGTTTAGGTAATAAATTTTTCTTTATGTTTAAGCTGGAGCCTGCTTTGCTTATTCCTGGTCACATCTCACAGCAGACACCAGGGAGAAGGTATTCTCATGGGGGCACTGGCATTGTGCCAGGCCCAAACCATGACACATGGGTTGGCAGTTCTTGGACTACAGCAGGCTTTCTGAAGCTACATGTTAAGGAGTGGGTGCATATCTTTGCCTTACCCTATTACATTTTTCATTGCTGGCTCCTACTACTGAAGATTTAAATATATAACACTGGCAGCATGCTCAGTGGAATGCCCTTGTTTCTGGAATGAGTGTTACCTATTTAAGATGCAGGGGAACAAACAAACAAGCTGTATCTGTGATCTTCTCTGCCAGTGATGCAAATTTTCTGTCTGTCTCTTGAATGTATTGACAGAATACAATGTTCTGTAGTTGCTTAAGGGAATCATATTGTGCTAATGAGTTTGTGTGTGTGTGTTTGTGTCTGTTTTAAACTGTGTAAGTATATTTTTGGTCATTTTGGGTGGATAATGTGCTCTATAGGTGGTAGGGTAGGTAATGAAGCAAATACATATGTAGTTATTTCGAAAGACAGTTCTAATCCTGTAGTGCAGAAATATTTGTATCGTGCTAGAAAATAAAATACTGTAGTATAAGAAAAACACACCATTTCAAAATGTATAAATTGCAAAACTGTAGTTTAAAAGCAGTAGACCCTTTTCCATTATGCAATATGCAGCTCAGTTTTATATAATTAACAGAATAACTAGCATATGGTGGAACACAATAATTACACTTTTAATATGCATGCTTGAATAGAAAACCTCATTAATAAAACTGCTTTTCTAAAAATACTAAAATATTTTACCACACCTCTTGGAAAGTTCATAACAGACACCATTGCAGTGATTAATTTGGTGCTGCGTTAATTAATGCAGTTTGTTTAATACAGTGCTGTAGCTAAGGCTTTATCAAATGTGTTTAGCACTAATTACTGGTTTTAAAGGGGTTTTTTTTGTTTGGTTTTTTTTCCCCAGCTCTGAACATAAATCTGAACTCTCCTTCTTGGCTGCAGTCTCCCTTCTTATGATCTTCTTTCTGGTTCAAAGAAGATGCTCCCTGGTTTCAAAAATTGCTATGGCACTTGGGCTCCTGGGAGTCTACAGTTACCGGGCAGCTATTGGAAATGTCACATTTCCATGGCAACATGGTGGCAAAGATATTTCAAAGTAAGTTCATCAGCAGATAAGTAACTGTTTCTAACAAGGTGTTGAACACTGCCTGTCGGGGAATGAGGTGGATGGGATGTTGTAGGTTGGAATTACATTCTTAGGAATAGAATTGTAAGTTGTAGGTAACCAGCATTGAATTTTTGTGATGTGTGCTTAATTTTAAGCCACATGAAATGTCTTTTCACTGTGACACATGAGAAGCCAGTCAGATAAACATTAATATGAGGGAAATCTAGTAGGTATACTCTATATTTTTTGCCACTAAAACCTCCAAATGGACCTTCTCTTGTTTTTAGTTGGATTTGCCACATCTAGCAGAGCACAAGCCAAGCTCATTTAGCTACTTCTTAGTTTCAAAAGTGCTTAGTAGTTCAGAGAGCTGCTTTTCCATACCTTACTTTTGCAGTTGAGTATTCTATAACATGGGCTTTCAATAAAGGTAAATCATGCTTGACCAACCTGACTGTCTTCTGCTATGAAACAAGTACAGGGATGAACAGGAGGAGAGCAGTGGATGTTGTTTACCTGATTTCAGCAAGTATTTCAACACTTTTTCTCACATTTCAACCCTTGTAGACAAGCTCAAGTAGTGTGGACTGGATGAGTGGACACAGATCTTGGCAGCCCTCAACAGCCTGGAGAGTTGGGCAGAGAAAGAGGGGTGACCTGCTGAGAGGCAGCCCTGTGCAGAAACACCTGTGGGTCCTGGGGGACAACAAGCTGCCCATGAGCCAGCAGTGTGCCCTGGGGGCCAAGAAGGCCAATGGGACCCTGGGGTGCATTAGGGAGAGCATTGCCAGCAGGTTGAGGAAGGTGATCCTGTCCCTCTGCTCAGCCTCCAGAGGCACATCTGGAGCGCTGTGCCCAGTTCTGGGCTCCTCAGGATAAGAGACATGTGGAGGTGCTAGAGTGAGTTCATGGCTGGACTCTGAAAGTGGTTAGGGGACTGGAGCATCTCTTGAATGAGGAAAAGCTTAGGGAGCTGGGCCTGTGTAGCCATGAGAAGAGAATGATTGAGAGACAACCTCAGCAATGTCTTTGAAAGAAAGGTGTCAGAGAACCACCAGGCTCTTCTTGGTGGTGCCAAGCAACAGGGCAAGAGACAATGGGCAGAAACTGATGCACAGGAAGTTCAATTTGAATATGAAGAAGTAGTTCCTTAGTGTGAGGGTGACCAGACACTGGAACAGGTTGCATGGAGATGTTGTGAAGTCTCCCTCACAGGAGATATTCAGGAACTATCTGGAAACAATCCTGTGCAACATGCTCTAGTTTGTGCAGTGTGCCCTGTTTGAAGCTTGAGCAGGAAGGTTGGATCAGATGACTTGCTGTAGTTTCTTTTAGTCTTAGTTTCTCAGACCTTGCACTTCTAGAATATAAGGTTACAGTTTCTAAGCTTACTGATCCTCCTTCTTGTCAGCTTTTTTGAACAGCATGCTGTGTTTCCGTCAGAAGCTGGCTTTCACTGGAAATTAAGAGGCAAATGAATTTATAAGTGGTTTGAAGATAATGTAAGTGCTAATTACACTTACAACTTAAAACATACATTTTTTTGTAATGGAATTGCTTAGGGATTTCAAAAATACTAGCCTTGGATTTAACCTGTTTGGCAGAACTGGTTGGTCTTGACCTCTCTTGAAAGGTTCTGAAGTAAGTATTAGTAAGTAACTAATCTTTCTGGTATATTTACTTATTAACTTTTTTTCAATTTTATTTTTTCTTTAGGGGGATTACTGAAGCTCGTTTTGTTTATGTCTTTGTTCTTGGCATAGTCTTCACTGGCACTAAAGATTTACTAAAGTCACAGGTTATTTCTGCAGACTCCAGCACGAAGAGCACAGGATTATGGGAAGTATATAGTGGATTGGTTCTACTGGCAGCTCTTCTATTTAGACCTCACAATTTACCAGTCTTGGTATTTTGTCTGCTGATTCAGACAATGATGACAAAATATATTTGGATACCTTTGAAATTTGATGCAGCACAGATTACTATCATGCACTACTGGTTTGGCCAAGCTTTCTTCTATTTTCAGGTAAGCTGAATACTCTCTCCGCTGCAGAGGTAGGAGATGGAATAGTTTTTCAGAGAAATATTGCCCATTGTAAATAAAATGCTAACTAAATATTACAGTGGAAGACTTTACTGAGTTCTCAGAATGATTTAGTTTCTAAATGCTTTAATAATGTTTAATTTTCAAAATCAGGGAAAGATGCATTCCTTAGTGTCTTATCCTCATTGTAGATTTCCAAAAGTGTTACAAAGATCAGAGAGCTGCACCCAGATGATTTTGGTCTGTTAATGGGCCTCATAAGTACTTTTCAGATGATAATTACTTTAAAAATGTCATCTGAGTTGATTAATACCAGTAAAAGACATGTGGCTTTTGTCACTGGTTATTGAGAATTACGATAGGTCTATATACTGTTTAAGACTGAAAGCAAGTGCTGTGGTTTATAATACCTCTTATGAGAACCAGAACTAATTTTCTTTCTTACTACATCAAATGATATCTTCTTTCCTGAGGAGCCTTACTAACTTCAATAACCTAGTCTCTGTATTGCAAATAAGGTTGCAGTTCCATAAAAACTTTGCTTTGCACTGAAGCTGGAGAGGATCTTTCTACTTCTAGTATTGTTGGAACCTTAGCGTAGCAGGCTGTCTAAGGAGAGCATTTGTTAACCTGGGAATCAGGTTTAAAAGGTGGGGTTCTGCAGATTGAGGGTTGGCTTGATTGAGAGTAGTGTATGTCCAGATAGGGGACTGCTGATGCAGGTAAGATCATCATGATTCATCCCTTTGTCCCCACTTTTCCTATTCAGAGGGTCTAGCATGTCTTGCTTGAGTGGCTTTTGCATCTTTTGAATGTTACTATTCAGGCAGTCAGCTTTGATTACAGTCTTCTGAGAGCACCCCTTAGTGCAGCTGGCAAAATGCTGAAGACAGAGCCATCTCTGTACTGAGGTACCAAACCATAACAGC
This sequence comes from Melozone crissalis, assembly GCF_028551555.1. Classification (NCBI taxonomy): domain Eukaryota; kingdom Metazoa; phylum Chordata; class Aves; order Passeriformes; family Passerellidae; genus Melozone; species Melozone crissalis. Next base: position 29,046,182 of record NW_026535783.1, on the reverse strand, counting down.
TACCGAAAATTTAATGGTGGGGAGGCTGGCATGAAAATCCTAGTGGAAAAGAGACTAAAAAAGAATGGTTCAGATTTTTTCATAAAGCAACAAATGGTTCATGTTTTCAGTGATGTTGAGTTCTTGATATACTTTGCTGAGAATTTCAGAGGACCATGAAATTACAGGAGAGTTGAAGCTGGAAGATGCCTCTGGAGATCAGTTAGTCCAGTCTGACCCTGACATGAATCAGCAGATCAAACAGACCAGGTTGGTCTGAACTATGTCCATTCCCTATTTCAAATACTTGAAAGGTGAAGACTGCAGGCTCCCTGGGTAGTTGGCCCAGGGCTTGACCACCCTAGCTAGTAAAAAAAGCTTTTTCTGATCTTAATCAGAACTTCTTGCATTTCTGTTTCTGTGTATTGCTTCTCATTCCTTTGCTAGTCACTGTTGGGTGACTGAGAAAAGTCAGTCTGGCTACATTTTCTGTACTTCCTCTCATCAGGTATTTATACACATTGTTATGATCCTTGCTGAGCTTTCTCCTCTTGAGAGTAAAAACATCCAGGGAGTTGCTTGTATGACATGTGTTTTGTTCCTGCTGTCATCTGTGGTGCTTCTGTGGACTTTTTCTGGCACGCCCTTGGCATTTCCATGGTGGCAAGCCCAGAATTGGACCCAGGCACCCAAATGTGGGTCTCACCACTGCTTATTAGAGAGAATGGAGATATCCCTTATGTAGCTTAATGGAGTCCTGGATGCTGTTGGTCTTTGCGCAAAAAGGACAATGGCTGGCTGATCTCTTCCAAGCTACTTTCCATATGGTTAGTTCCCAGTGTCACCAAAGGCATGATTTTATTCCTCCCCAGGTGCTAGATTTGACATTTCCCTTTGGTGAACTTGCTGAATTTCTTGTCATTTCATTCCTTCAGCCTGTTGAGGTGCCTCTGATGGCACCTCTGATGGCAGCCTATTCCAGTGCTGTATCTGCCACTCTCCCAGTTGTGTATTGTGTGCAGACTTCCTGAGAGAACTCTCTGCCCACTGCCCAGGCCATTGGTAAATATGTTAAACGGTATCAGCCCCATTGTCATTCCTTGTGGCTGATCACTAGTGATTGGCCTCCAGATGGACTTCAAGCTGCGGACGGCAGCCCTGTGAACTCAAACTAGCAGTTTCCAGTCCACATGACTGTCCAGCTTCCTAGCCTGGACTGCATCCATTTGTTTGCCTGAGGAGATACTTAAAAGTGCTTGTGAGGTGAATGTGCCTTAGATAAATGTAGCCCATGTATCTTCAACCAGTATTGCATGATGGAAAGGAAAACAAAAGCTTCTTAAAGTAATAGTTTTGTTTTGGAAGTTTAGTGTGGCAGATGAAATGTTGTGTCTTTTCTGCTCTGAATGATGCAAAAACTTTGGACTAACTTTTCTGGAAGAATTTACATCAACTTTGAAGCAGCTATAAACATCTTCCAGAAATGAGCTATTAGAGCTATGAAGAGCTTGAGACATCTTTCTGTTTTACTGTGCTGTGTCAAGGGTTTTTTTTCTACACCAGTAAAAACATATTTATGCAAGACCAATAGAAGATTACATGATCTAGTAACATGTTTCAGCTTTCTAGTGGTCTTAAACTGGTGTTAGGGAGAAGACTGCTCTTTTTCGTTATGAATGTTTTGCAGTTTTAACTACCCTTGCGATTGAGGAATTTTTTCATTTTTAGAAGATTGGAAGTGATTTCCATTTTATGTGACTGCAGATTGTGTTACTGCACATCCTGCAGTTTCAGAGCATCTGCCTAGGTTCTATCACTCTGCTGGCAAGTTTGACATTTCTTCTAGAAGTGTTTCCTTTGGAAATGATAACTTCAAGTATGATACAGATTTCAGCAAACTTCAGGATATTTGAAAAATTAGATCTGACAGGGGAGTTTCTTCCACATAGACATGTTGCTGAGTCACAGCATCCAAATCTCATAAATGAGAAATTCTCCATTGCTCTATTATGAGCCAGATTTCTAGATGAGTCTTTGTGCATCTCCCATCACTGTAAGATCTGGAAAATTATGTGATCTGGGTGATACTTACCTATCAGAACTTCTGTTAGAAGCACAGCAAAGCTCTTCCCCCCATGTTGCTTCTCCTGCTGCTGTGTATGAAATAGAACAGGCCCAGATAAGAAGCTGCCTTTTTCTGTCCCATCACAGCTTTGAAAATATTATTTTGAATAGCAATGGCTTAGCAAAAGTTTTGAGAAATTCTTTAGCACAGCACCCTTTAAAAAGTATCAATTTCAGAAGAACATGTTAACAGTCTTCTAGAATTTTTTTGTGTGTTGGTTCACAAAAACGAAGGTGCATGCCTATTCATGATGCCCAAGGCTGATTAAAATGAAAAATGAATTGTAATAGAACAGGATGGATTTCCTCTATTGTTTCTCTTTATTTCTCTTTTTGTTTTTCTATTTTCAGAACATCTTAGAAATGTTTCAGAAATAGAGAAATCAATTCTTCTGATAAAAAAACAACAGCTTTTAAGGGTCAAGTCAGATGGAATATTCTTCCCCCCCCACCCCCTTAGAGAACAAGTTTTTGGTTCTCTTTTAGAAATGTTGTAAGTACATTCATATTAGATGCCTTTTTAGGGTGGAGATTAAGAGTTTGACCAAAATACCCATCTTTAGATGTTGGCTTGTTCTTTCATTCTCTGATGAAAAAACTGTTCTGAAGGTATGGAAAGAAGCAAATTAATTCATACAAGGGTAAGAGGGACCTTTTTTTTGCGTTTCACAATTGAAAAAAAGTTATCTGATATGCAGAATATTAGCATAGAAAAGTAGAATGGTTGAGCTGGTAGTTCATAAATTACAGAGCCTACAAAGGTGCTTCAAAATCTAATTAATGCTCTTTCTTAAATTTGTAAATTTCTCTCGGTTTATGCTGAGAATAGTTTTTCCAGTCTGGATCCATATTTCCAAGGACGGAAGGAACTTCTTCCAAAAATGATGTGTAATTTCATGCCTCTTTTATGTTGTTTTTCTCTGTGGCATTCTGATCTGCATTATCTGGGAAAATCAAAAAGCTGGTGACATACAGATTTTCAGAATGTATTTAAATGTCTTCTTCTCTTTCCTTTGAGTTCTGTCTAGAGATTAATGACGTGTTGCAAAGGGAAAAGTGCTCACTCTGTGCAGCTGAAAATCAGAATTGAAATGTTTCTTTAGTTTATTTGTGACACATTTATTAACTGGCAACTTTATACTGATAATGAACTGCCAGTCGCTGGACTATAGATGCAGGTTCCATACCAGATATACAACAGGTGAGCTTTTACCAATATTTATGCTATTTTCTGTACCTGAATTGGAAAAAAAATCTAAAAAATCCTCTGCACTGGGACACCAGGCTCCCTAACACATGGAGGTAACCTCTCCCTGTTTACTCACACCTCCTTTGACAAATGCAGGCACGCAAACTTCCTTCATGTGTCTTGATAGTACTGTAGGCAAGTGACTCAGGTGAAGCTAGAGATGATTCTGCGTGGTTTTGTACATTCTCCAGCTATTGCTTAAGTGAGTAATGGAGGGTGGAGGTCTGGATGTACCCATACTGGTTCAGTAACAAATTTTACTTGTTTGAATAAGCCATTTGATCTTTTTCCTTTATTTGTGGGAAAATCAGGAGGATCTTTGCTTAGTGACAAGCAGATTCAGATTCCCACCTTACTTCTGTGCCTCCCCATGAAGTGACAGTGTTCTTACTGAGTACAGTTCAGGTGTCCCAGGTTTAGGATCTACCTGTCCTGTCCATGACCATCAGTGCTGAGTTCATACACTTTGACTGAGTTAGGACAGGGTTGTCTTTCTGACTGAGCATGTATGGTTTGTTCTCAGACACTGAATAAACATAAAAGAAGTACAGCTGGGCTGTTTCTGGAGGGGGGAGTCAGTCAAATTCTCCCTTTCAGTATTGACCTCTGTTCAGCTTACTCTTGGTAACAGTCATTTGTTTACTGCCTCAGGAGCAAGCAATACTTATGCTAGAATTCTAGGGGAGAGATGTGAAGGAAGCACAACTGTATTACTAGGTGTGATATGTACTGCTGGTGTAGATTTAAATGTCTTCCTTTATTTCTCCAAGTTTTGTGGTCACTAGAGCTTCAGTATGAAACTTACTGAGTTCAGAGTGATGCTAAGGTTTTAATTTCCAGACAGACATAAAGATGTAATGTAGCATACAAAAAAATAGCAGGCTTATGGTTGAAATACAAAAACTGAATACCACTGAAATTCACTGGTGATGTAGATCACATTGGATGCTAAATTTATACTGTGCTGGCTAAATGAGGCAGGAGAAGCGAAAAATAAATGAGATATGGAATGCTTCCATCTGGAAGTAGGAGAGAGGTTTGGAGAACTACTTTTTGCACATGTCTTGGTGTGATTATGAAGTAAATGAGAGTTGCCCATGTTGCTGAGTCTTTCTTAAGTCTTGGTAGACAATATGTTACATAATGACTAAAGGAGTAACTCTGTCTTGCTGAGTGTGGATTGTAAGTGATGGCCTTTTGAATATGATAGTAAAAATAGCCTTGTTCAGGATAGCATATTTAATGAATGAGGCACTGTTCTTTCAAAAAAGTATTGTAGAGTCCTTCAAGACTTCATGGAAGTAGATCTGCAAAAATCCCAAGTGTACAGAATAAGCAAGGCTGACAGGAACAGATACTACTTTTTATTAATCAGTTGCTATAACTGAAGAACATGGGGGGAAAAATGAAGTGCCTGGGTGTGGAAGTTAACTTTTTAATTTTGAATGTAATAGGAAAAAAAATAAGGATGGGTTGAAGACAAATACCTTGATATTACACTTGGTTTTGCATTCTGCATTTCGTCTATGTCTGAACCCTGAGTGCATCTTTTGTCTCAGTTTAGTTAGCAGACTTCAGGGTCATGTCCTTGATTGAGAGAAGAGCTGATGGTAGAAAAGCAGCAGGAAAGGCCTGGCTCTTCTTTTCATTCTGGTTCTGCTTTAATCTGATGCTTTACCACCTGTGTTGTATGCCAGCTGTGTAAGCAGGTATGTGTGTGCCTGTCTTAAACTTTCTCGATCCTGCCCTGGACCTGGACCTGATGGCTGGGCTTTCTGGCCTAATCTTGGACTTGCCTTGTCACTACAGACTTGCAATCCCTGGGCTACATCTAGCCCTGATCATTATTTCTGGATCCAGCCCTGATGTGGGCATGCCACTGAAGAGTCCTGACTTACTGCTCTCACTTGCCTTGTTTTCACACTCTTTTCCCAGCTTATCTTCATTTGCAGAACCAAAGTCCCTTTCTGCTTTCTTGCAGTTTGGATCTAAAAGGCAAATTTGTTAAACAGTTGTAAATTAAATGGGAAGGCTATGTGTAATGTCATTTTTCCAGCATTTTAGCAAGATTTTTGTGAATATTAAGCAGAGGAAAAGGTTGCTCACACAGGTTGTGTAGTCTTCATGCTTGGAGGTTTCTAGTGATTGTCTGGATAAAGTGTTGTCTTATTGATGTGGAGCTGGGTAAACCAAATTTGTTTTCTAGTCTTGTTTTAGTAATTAAGGACTTGGTTTATCACTTTGTGTGAATTGATGAAGTGAAGGAAAGTTTAAAATATTCCAGTATTGTCAAAAATAGATGAAGTTAATAGATTTAGTCAGAATACTACTTATTTATCGGGATATTATTGCAAGCTTGAGAATCTCTTGATGAATTTTGCAATCAACTTGAATAATTGATTGTTTTCTCCTAAGCCCTGAGTTGTGCACATCTCATAACTCAGCAGTCATTTCCCAAAAGTATGTTGTATCTTTATTGTTATTATTTGTCCTTAAAATACAGTAAGAATAGAAATAAATTACTTGGGTTTTTTTTCTCTTTAATAGCCCAGCTCATAAAAAACTTATTTTGCTGTAAATATTGCTAAAAATATTGTTGTTTTCTTGTGTGAATGCTCATAAATGAACAAAAATTCGATGTATTTATTTATTAGTCTTGTGGAGTTTTGTTGCCATGCTTACAGCAGTATATCTGCAGAATGGGAGAAAGAAAATACAATTCCAGTTTCTGGTGGTTCTTAATCACTAGAAGAAACCAAAATAGGTTTTATATTTAGAATTATTTGGATCTAATTCGACTTGCCTTTAAGTAAAGAGATGGACTGAGTGGCTATTTAAAGTGATTTTAACTTTTTCTTGTTATGATTTGAAAGCATTGTAGGATAATTTACATTGGAAAGGACTCACAGTTCAGTCCCATTTTCAGAACAGTGTCAACTGTGAGGTCAAACGAGATGGCTCAGGGTCTTGAAACCTCCAAGCTCTGTCCGGAGACAGCAGAACCTTTCTGGCCAATCTTTTCTGAAATACTAGAGTGGTATGTTAAAATAAAAGGAGGCACTCTGAATTGTCAGTTATTTATTATTGTGTGGCATATTAGAATTTATAGCTTTGAAAATTTAGTGTAAATACATGAATTTGTCTTGGAGAAAGATATTTAACGTGAAGAAAAAATGCTTCTTCCTACTCACTGGGACTCTTCCAGTAGAACAGTGGCAGTAGTATCCATGAGACTCGGATTCACAGTAGGAATAAGATGTTTGGACGCCCCACAGTGTGATTAGAGCTGTGTGTGGATCCAAATGTGTGCGTCCTTGTTCTACAGCTATGTCACTTTAAACAAAGTCAAAGACAGATGGAGTGAGCCCTGTGGTGAAGGGACTCAGGGAGCTGAGGAGAAGGAGAACCTGTTCCTTCCTCCAGCTTCCTTGCTTGCCTTGACTACCTTCCTTGGGGAAGTACATATTTTTGCCTGCACCAGGTCTGCAGGACCAGTGACGTGCGCTGCAGGGCAGCATTTATTTTTGCTTCTTCGCATATACAGTGACATGGGGCCCCAAGATGCCGAAGATCAACCATGTGTGTGAGGATTAAGCAGTGTAAAGAGACTTTTCAGCTCCTCATGACACAAGCAGGAAGGATCTCCTAATATCTCAGCTTTTCTACTCTCTATGCATCATGCAGTGAAGGGCAGTGAAAAATAAGTAGATGAGGTGGGCAAAAGACCTGCTGCTGTTGACAGGGACTGGAGGAAAATAGAGCAGGTTCCTTCCCTACCTGTCCCTCTCAGACTGTAGCTTATTGAGAAGCAGCACCTTGCTCAGCACTCAGAGTACTTACACTTACCTTTCTGCTCTTGTCATGACCTCAGTCTGTACTGGTTAAACCTGAGAAGTAGTCTTATTTTGCAGCTTCCTTTTGCAGTCTCATATTACAGGTTCTAGGGCACAGACATGCTTTTTTTTTTTTTTTTTAGCTGCTTGTCCTTTGTTGTGCTGTGCTTTGCTCCTGGCATTTCTGAGCATTGCACTAAATCCATAACAATAATTGATACACTGGTGCAATGATTTACTACAGTGGTGCATGATGAAAGTCAAAATGAGGAAGACTAATAGTCATAAGTGAAGAATTTTATACTGTATGATATCTTGGTAAAGTCTATACCATACAGCCGTCTTACAACTTCAGGCTCCCCTTACATTCTGGGGATATCTTCATGGTGAGATTGATGGAGATGACTACTCATAGTGGGCTCTGAAATGGTTCCATCAACACAGATGCCTTTTTTCTCTTAGGTTTTAGAGCTGTCTCAGGAATAGGGTTTTTTGCTGATGCCTCGTTAGTTATGTACCTAAAAGAGCTGCCTATCTTTTATGCTTCCCTGTGTGCTCTGGGCTTTGTGACAGAAATGTGTATTTGATGATTGCACTTCCTTGCTGGGTTAACTTGCAGTTCAAGAGGACTGCAGTCACTCAGGTGACCTGAGGTCAGGTTTGAGGGAAATGGAGAGCTACCACTCCTCATATGCTCTGTGGGGATTGAGTCCAAGGCTATTGGTGGTGACAGCTGTCCTTACATTGATGTTGTTCTGGGATTCTGTAGGTGGAAAAAGAGGGTTTGATGGCTGTTAGAAGATCAGTGCTGTAGAAACTGATCAGTTTCTCAGGGTACAGCAACAATATCTGAGAGCTTTCTCACTAGTCTGAGGAAACCTATCTGTGACCTTTTAATTTAAGAAATATTCTGCCTTAATCATAGGGTGTGTTTGTTATTTTAGGTATTTGGGTGAAGTTAAGTACTTTTGGATTTTCAATGGAAAATACTTCCTTCAATTTTACATTGTTTCTTGTTATTTAGTGGTCCTGGTCACTGGAAAAGAAAACTAGGTAAAACATGCCGGACTTTGACAGCTCTTGGTACTTTAATTGCTGTATGTTCCTTCTGTTTTTCTCTTGGTAGTTTTAAATGCCTTTTATTGATGATTCAGGCTATACAGACTGACTTCTGGTCTATTTCAATGCAATCTTATGTGGTACAGGGACTTGAGAAGGAGAAGCCTCTCTAAATTTGCCTGTCTTAATCTGTTTACATGCAGGAACTTGTGCTGTGAGGCAGGCAGGTGGGCGATGTAATGTTCCATTACAGCTCTAATTTAGAGTCCTGCTGTCTCTAAGGGCAAGAAATATTTATTCCTGGTGTAATTTTAGGCAGCAGACCTAAAATCTTGTGTTCTAACCTTGTGTGACAAAAATAATGCATCTTTTTCATTAATGTGTCTGAAATCAGCAAATGGAGCTGTTTATTTTAAATTCTTTATTTTTTTAATGTAACTTATTAAACAATAGGCATGTTAATTTGCAGAAAAAATAAGACTGACAAAGTAGCATGCTGTTTATGCCTTTGTTAATCTGTAAATTTTAATTAAATTTGTAAATTTGTAAATCTGTAAATTTTAATTAATCTGTAAATAAAAGCACTTGTTTGGTAAGCTGTATTATTGAAAGTCAGATGTAAAGAATATGGCTGTACTGTAAAGCAGTTCAAAGAGTAAGTCCTTAATGGGTGCAATAATTAATATTTTTCTAATGTATTTAAAATGTATCTTTGTAGGTATTTGGATGTTTACTATTTTATCCCTATTTTCAGGGAAATTCAAATGGCATTGCTACTGTGGACATTTCGGCAGGTTTTGTGGGACTAGACAGCTATGTGGAGATACCAGCTATCTTCCTCACAGCATTTGCCACGTACGCGGGACCTTTCCTTTGGGCCGTCCATCTGCTCTGCTACTTGAGTTCTGAAGTTAGGAGGTAATAATTTTTGAACTAAAGTAATGCTCCTCTATGCACTGCAGTTATAAACACCATCTATAAAGTGTATATGTTTGCAAAGAAGTTTTTGTTGACATAGTCTTTTTCCCTAAAAGTTAGTTTTGTATTAAAAAAATGCATGTGAATTTTTTTAGTATAAGTTCACCTAACTCTACCAGTTCCATGTTATCTGCAGAAGCTTTGCTTTGGGAATATACATGCATGTTTTCCTAATTGTGTTTCTTAATGAGTTCTCAGTTTGCTGTGCTAAATTACTTAATTTTTTTTTTCTTTTTATGACAGCATGTTCTGCCTAAAAACATTTTTTCTTGAAACCTTTTGAGACCTGAGAAGGGCTTTTTAAAGTATTAGAATAGAATTCAAACTTAACTAACATGATGTTCTTTGAATGTCCTAGGACATAGTGACATGCCAAGTTTTATAAATAAAACACATTAATATTATTGTGTGTTACTGGTTATTGCAGTCATTTGTAGCTAAAATATTTGTATTTCTTTCGGTATCTTGTGTAGTGGATAACTTAAAGTAAAATGAATTATTGCATTGGAATTAGAATTTTAAGACGGTTGTAAAAAGGTAATGTAATTTAGGAGTGTGCATATAACATCCGATTGGACTCTCTAAAACTGCTTTTAACTCATCATTCAGCGTATTTAAACTGTGTGGTACAATATGTTTAAATAGGGGAGTTATTGCATTATATCAGTGTACAAATGCCAAAACTTCATGAATTTTCACAGAATTGACATTTGACAGTGACAAAATTCTTACCATCTCAGAGTCTTTTCTCTGTTATCTACTTTCTTTTAGTGATTGTAAAAATATTCCAGTAGGCTCAGTAGGTGGGATTTTAGGCAGTATTTAGTTTATCACAAATTTTTACCTAACTTGTCAACATCTGTAAACCTCTGACTCCCTTTTATCTACACAGTGTCATTGCTCTCACTCTGTCAGTGATTTTTTGATTTCTGACTTCTCTCTTCTCCTTTTGCTTCTCTGTTTTGTGCTACGCCTACACTGTGTACTTGTGTTGGCTCGTTAAAGGTGTAGGGAGATGGGATCACCAGCTGACAAAACTGCACAGACCAGTGGAGTTTTTTGAGCCAGGAGGGACCTGTTGTACCAGACTAAATTGGACAATGACCCAGTCACTGTGTCCATTTTTCTGGATTAACAGGCCCCTTAACAGGTATTCAGAGTTATTAACCTTTGTTCACTGATTTGCTTATCTGCTACATATCGCTGTAAAGATGTCTGGCAGTCCCTTGTTGCTGTGGATTTATGCAGACCAGTGCTGGGCCATTGTATTGATCTACTCATGCACTTCTTAGTGTAAATTGAGACTCACTGTAGAACCTTACCTCTTAGGCTGAGGCCAGATACCCTGAGGTTGTCTTTGGTCTTAAATGGGTTGGTACTTTGGTCTAAGTACTGGTGTTTGAATATAATACTTCTGAAAGCCAGGCTTTTCTCTGTTCATTCACCCTGTTCATTTTTTTGCTTCAGCAAGAGTAAATGTGGAGTACACTAAATATTGTTGTTTTGATTTGTGTAACCTTAGAAAGCTCTTTCCTGAATTTTTCTTACTGCCTGCTGACTTGACACCAGACTGAGTTATAACTCTATTTCTAGTGCTCCCCAGTTTAGCTTTAGTTACTGCTTTGCTCAATCAATACATTTTTCTAGTGTCTAAACTCTTCAAGTGTTCTCCATTCTTTCACTCTATTTTACAAAATAGTGAACCTGTACATATAAAAAGTGTCGCCACTTGTCTTCTGGTAAATATGTTACCCATGAATCTGGGTATTGCTTGCATTCTTTCAATGTCCTGATTTTCCCAATTCCTTTATACCTCTAGTGTGATTTGTTAAAATAGCTCTGTGCTGTTTTACGAGTTCACATCCATGTTTCTGCCATGTTGAATTTTTTTCTTGTGGTCTGACTCTCCATTCTTCGTCGTTGTACTGTAGGTGCTTTTGAACTGGCACTTTTGGTTTGAGCTTGGAGGATTCCAAGCAGAGTAGAGAGCACTGCCTTGGTGGCATTCTCTGGGGAAGGAGGAGAAAAAATTTAGCTTCTGTAATTTAAAGAACTGCAGTTTTATTGTTTAAAACCTAGACTGCAGACTGTGATGAACACTAACATACAATGAAGAGAAAATGATAACATACAGCATGTTTTGGAAAGCTCTTCTAACAAAATAACGAAAAACTTTAGGTGACAAAATCTTTGAGTATCTGTACTTGTTTAATATTACTTCAAATAATGTGCCTCTACAGTACTGTTTCTTGTTGTTCTGATGTTTTCCTGGTTGAATTTTTGCAGATTAAATCTCAGCTAGTAGTGTTGCCAGGTACAGAGCTGGCTTAACCTGCTCTCAAGCGGGTAGCTATGGCCAGTAACTCCCACATCACTTATGTAAGTAGATTCCATCAAGCAGCTTGTGTCTCTACCCATTCTAAGGTTCATTTCGTTCAACTGGTAAGGTTGTTTCCTCAATGAAACAGTCCATAAATATGAACTGGAATCTCTAGCTGCTGGGACTTACTTAAATTAATATGTTAATCTGCTCGGAACTTGGTCTATATGCTTTTTATTTTTTATTCTTGTGCTTTGCCATTGCTGTCCAAATGGTTCTTATTACTTGCTTGTTACTCCTTGGAACCAAAGCTGAAATTGAAGAAGAAGGCAGGGGGTTGGCTACTTCATGTGCTTTCTTAAGTGTGTGGGACATTGAACTTTTTTTAAAAAAATGCTAGATGCTTTAGGATGTTCTTTATAAAAGCTTCTTACTAACTGCTTTATAGCAATATGCTTTGGTCAGTGGAATTCAAACCTCTGCTTTTTGATTGTGGTTCTGAGAGCAAGATTAAGATGTGCCCAGAACCACTCAGGAGTATCATTCTTAGCAAAGAGCCTTGCATTCTGCAGCCTGTTTAGCAGCTGTTGCATCTGAGGAGGTTGGCCTGGATAGAAAAGCCTGATTCCAGGGCTGTCTTTGTTAATTTCAACCACTCTAGCAGAGTCCATGTAATTAACAGCTGCATCAGTTGGGTTGGCTTACCAGACCTTCTTGCACTGGGCATCCCGGCATAGGTGCAAGTACACATACATTCATTTCCCTCTCTTGGCACTTTGCATTTATGAAGTCACAGAATACCTGAGTCTGGAGTCCACCCTCCTGCTGAGGGTCAGTCAGAGCAGGCGGAGATATTCCAGGGTCTTCTTGAACAACCTGTTCCAGGAGTTAAACAGTTGTTCACTGGTGTTTATGGGCAATTTGTTGTGTATCATTCATCCTTTCACTGAGCACCAGTGAGACGAGTCTGAGTACATCTTCTTGTGCCCGTGAAACATTTATGAACGTTGGTGAGAACCCTGCCAAACTTTGTCTGCTCAAGGTTAAACAGTCCCAGCTTTCTCAGCCTCTCACTTTGTCAGATGCTCCAGTCTCTGAAACATATTTGTGAGCTTTCAGTGCATTCTCTCAGTAGACCCATGTCTGTCTTGTACTGGAGACTGCAAAACTGGATCCAGAACCCTAGTGTGATCTCACAACTACTTAACAGAGAGGGAAGATCACCTTCTTCAGCTTGCTGGCTCCACTTTTTGCACTATGGCCTTGGGTTGGTTCATGGGAACATTGCTTGCTTATGCTCAACTTGTTGTCCAGCAAGAATGACACACGTCCTTCTCTACCTAGCTGCTTTCCAGATGGTCAGCCCCAAGCCTGTTCTGGTGTGTGGTGCAGAATTTGGCATCTCCCTTTGTTAAACATCTTGAGTTTCTTTCTTGCCCATTTCTCCAGCCTGTCAAGATGCCCCTGAATAGTAGCAGACCATCTGCTGAGCCAGCTCCCGCACAAACTACTCCTCCCAGTTGTGTATTGTGCAGACCTGCTGAGGGGGCACTGCCCCATCACCTACTTCATTAGTGAAGTCATTAAGGAGTACTGGCCCCTGTGTGACATCCTGTGGTTGACCACTGGTGACTGGCCCTCAGATGGAATTTCTACAGCATCTCAATAGTTTATCAGTTCACCTAAATGTCCACTTTTCCTAGTCTGGACTAGGCTAGGAAAATATCAGAAAATACCAGTTTGCTTATGGAGATGTGATAAGAGACATTAGGAGCCTACTTGTGAGATGAAAGTGCATTAGATACATGTAGCCCATGTATCATGCCAGTATTTTGCTGGTATGATAAGGTGGAATAGAATATAAGGATGTTTTCAGATAGTACATTTGCTGTGGAAATGTAGTTGAAAGTCCTTAAACAATTTGCTCTCATCTGAATAAACTCGTGAAACTATAAGATATTCTCCTCATATGGAAAGGTAAATGTGTTTCTAAAATAATTAAGTGGCATGTGATAGACACTAACATGGGTATTACTGCCACTTTTAATCGTTCAGGCTCTCCTGAGAAACTTGGCAGCATAAATGTGAAGGGATTTTCACAGACAGAAATAGAAAGAACTCTTTAGGTTCAGTCTCCATGGAAACTGTGCAATATCTCTTGAAACTATTTTTGAGATGGGGAGTACTGATTAAACTGATGCCTGAACTTAACCAAGTGTTCTGTGTGTGACTTGCATAAATTCCTGTGAGTACCTGGTTCTTATAAAAGGTAGTTTTTACAGTGATCACTCTGTTGCTCTGATCTGGATTAGAACTTTTGGGTTTTCTCTCCTTAAAACTGGAAAGGGCCGTGTTTTTGGATAATTTAACCTATATTATATGACCTCACTGTGCAGTACACTCCATATGGATTCAGCTTCTGAGCTCCTACCCAAACAAAATTGTCATGTGGGTGATGTTCACAGTGTTGTGTAATTACCACTCTTCAGTTAGGCATCGTGATAGTTTTCAGATTACCAGCACATTGAAATCTGTGTTTTAGTTGGTTTAGTTAGTTAGGTGTCAGGGTGAACTGGTGGGTGTTTCCTAGCACTAGAAGCCTGCATGCCTATCAGTTTTTGTTCCTCAGATATCAAAAGTTGTAACAGTGCTTTCACATTTGCAAATGGCTTTCAGGTAGCAAAAATGGATATGTGCCCAACAAGAGGGTGTTAATAGTTGCATAACTTTAATGTTATGCCTTGACTCTGTTAATGTAGAGCACTGGCATATCAAACTTAAATTTTCCTCTGAATTCTTTTATGATGCTGATCTAAACAGAATTAGGAAGGTGTTCTAGCTGAAGGAATTTCAGCAGTTCATATCAGCTTTTGCTATCTTCAGCCTAATGTGTTTGATTGATTGAGTCCCCCTTCTTGGTTTGAAAACACAGGTGTCTGTTAAGGAGGGCAGGAGCCTCTCTTAAAATGGAAAATGTAAACTCCCTCCCTCTGAATTACTAGAATTCTGAAATTAAGGGGCTCTCAGGCAAGATATGGGAGTAGGAATAACAGTTCTTTATCAGGAGAAATAAAAATGCAGTAATACAAAACAACACTGTCAGAGTCAGAATACAACCTGACACCCCGTGGGTCAGGGTGTTGGTAGCAGTCTGATTGAATGGTGGCTGCAATCCTGCTGCAGTGACAGGGGTGGTTCTGTTGGAGCAGGGATCCTGTAGAAGGGCATGATCTTCCTCTGAAGGTCCAGTGGTGGTGTAGATGGGCGTGGTCTTCCTCTGGGAATCCAGTGGAGAAGAAAGCTGCTCCTCTGGGGATCTAGTGGGAAGAGGCTGCCTGTTGTGTTCCATATCTCAGATTATATTTTGGAAGGAATGCTTGGCTCCTCCCCCTGAACGAAGTATCTCACAATGGGATGATGGCACTTCATCAGTCATGCAGGGAGACTCAGTGGCCCATTAACAGAATATATCTCCTGGAGGGAGGATGTGTCATGGAAAAGATAAAGGAAACTGCCCAATTAAGAGAAGATAACTGCCCCACCTCTAAGAGATGGCAATAGAATGGACAACCCCATTTGCAATCTAAGACACCCCCCATTCACTACCCATGTTAATGCATTAAAACTTTTCCTTCTGACATAAGGTAGACATGCAGTGAGTGTTTCAATACCTTTTTTTTGAGTCCTAGGTAGAAAGTGTCTCCTTAAAGACAAAGGACAGTCCAAACATTTTCCACTGAACCCTTCAATATTTTATACAAACAGTTTTAAATTCTTCTGTTTAAATTCATTCTGTCTTACTTAGATTAGCTGAACAAGGTGTAAGCTGAGGAAATGTTGGCATCTATGAGTATATGCTGCTGTATTCTCTAAAATTGTAATACTTGTTATCTGTTATACTGTGGCAGTCTCATTCTCTAAATAAATAAAAAGAAATACAGAGGTCATCTACTTGTTTGTTGATAATGTATGGAAATCTGGAAATGATTGGCTAAAACTAGGCTGGGGGTTTTATTGCCACGAGGTAGAGGAATATTCTACTCACTTATGTTTTTCCTGAGATGCTGTCATTGTAGAGATGGCTGAAGATTTCTCTTGGACTTTATTACTACTCTGTGATGGATACCTCTTCAGTCATTCCTTTTTCATGTTGTTGAGACACTGATTTTTCCAGGCATCCGTGACTTTCAGTGTTGAAAATTATTTTCTAATTGGAAAGTGATCGAGCAAAGTAGGGTTGCTTCTGTTACAAACAAATAACAAGTTACTTCCAATCCATTTGCAAAATAAATATCATCCTTTTGCTCCATTAATCAGTTTTAGGAGCTGAAGCACTTTCTATGTAAGTATTAAGGAAACTTGTCAGCACAGAATTTATGAGTAAACAGATTGGGGGTAGGTTAGGTTATTTTTGCTTTCTATAGATAAAATTAAGTGTCTGAATAGGTTTTGAACTTAAAAAATTAAAATCTAATTTTTGGTGGAGTTAGCATATCCAACATGAGGTTTGCTTTCCAGTAATGACTGATGACCCTAATTGAGAACTTGTCCTCCTCCAGTGTGCTAGCTACTGCCCAAATCATTGAGACTTACTCACTTGGCTTTTAAATGGTCTTATGGATGCTGTTTATTGCAATTGCTATGAGATTTGTTCTCATCAGCAGAACTGCAGTCTTAGGTAGAGACCACTTTGAGTAATATCAGCTACACTTTTAAATTGAAATGGTCTATCACTTTTTCTTTGTGGGTAATACTGAATTGAAAGGGTTCTGAAAATCTTTTTTATTTCTGCCCAAGCTCTGGTTTGAGGTTGTCATGGTTACATTGTCTTCTTCCTCTTGTTCTTCTGGTTTTCATGTGACTTTTTCTCAAGAGCACATAGCTGAGTTGACAGTTCTCATTGCATCTTTAGACTGCAACTACCTACAGTGCAAGTGTGTAGTACCACTTTGCTGTACAAAAAGTATTTGTTCTTTATTTTTGTTTGGAACCTCTGTGTTGTGAGACAGCATTTTTCTGCCATCCTATATGGTTAGATTTCCCAAAGTTGCTTGCACAAAAGAGTTCATTAAATGTTAATACATGCAAAGCTTATTGAATATATTAAGACAATCAGTATTAACTGTGCTGGACATGAGTAGCCTAGGGGAAGTTTTGTGTTCCAGTGGTAAGCATGCAGAGTATCCTCAGAGAATAATGACAGTGTAGTCAGAAACTGTTAGCAGGATTCTAAAAGGACTTGAAAAGCTGAAAAGATAGTAATGAAAGGTTGGTTAAGTTTTGTGTCTGTAAATAAACTTATAGCAGTCCTTCCTATTGTTACTGAACTGTGCTTACTGGAACTTAGCAGAGGAAAACTAAAACAACCACATCATTCTGCAATAGGAGGAATTTTAGTAAGTTTGTATGGAGAAGGGATTAGGTTTTTCTACACGACCATGTAAGAAAATTTTGATTAGTCAGCCCAGCTGATCATAGATGAAGAGCTGTGAAGCTTGGTGCTGCTAAAAAATGAAGATTTCATTTTCCCGTGTGCTTTCCTGCTGTCTCTGACTCACTGTCCTTCTTTATATCTTGCCTGCTGTCTCATCTCTCATTCCTCTGTATCCTTTTCTTTAGCTTGTTTGGTATCTTCCCTATCCCTCTCTTGTTATCTGCTTGCCACCAGCACCCCACCCCAAACTTCTCTTCTTTCTTGGACACACTTTGCACCTGTTTTTCATACTTTTTCTCGCTTGCATGTGCAACACATCTCTCCCTCTCACACTTCAATCGAGATAAGACCGCTGCATGCAGACTGAGACAGACCAAGATGGAAAGCATGGAATTACAGGAGTAAACATTTTTTTATGTATACGAGGTGTCCCAGTAAAACAGAGGTACCTGGATGTGGTTTGACACCTCTGTTCATTCTCCTCTCTCTCACTGTGTCAGTCTCTCTCTTTGTCTATGGTGCTACACCTGTCTTCTCTCCACCCCCCTCCCTCTTGCTTTCCTATCCTGTCAGACACTTACCCTTCTTGTGCACATTGCCCGTCTCTCATGGCTGTGCTTTCATCATCCCTTGTGTTTGGGTTTCCTGCCTCTTTTACATGCAGACTTTTCCTACTTGCCACATGTGTTTGATTTGTGCCTCTTGTGCTTCCTGTCCTGGCTATGCTTACCTCTCTCTCTTGGGCTTCCCCACTCTCGTGCTCTCCTCCTCAGTGCCCTCCTGTCACTCTCATGGTTCTGCCCCTCACAAGCATGCTTCTTCATGTTTCATGCTTCTGCACGAGCTTTCCTCCTCACACACTTCCTCACTCACACTTCATGGCTCCCTGACTCCCCATCAAGGCTTTTCCCCTTCTTTCTTCCTCACTTTTTCCATCTCTCAGTCATGCTTGCTCCTTCTCATGTATGTGTTCTTCCTGCTTTATGTGCTCTTTACATCTTCTCTCACACACTTCTCCCCTTCTCTCACACACCTTTCTCCCTCTCTCTCGCCTTTTTCCCTCACCATTATGCTCTTCTCCTGATTGGCACACTTCTCTCCTCTTTTGAGTGTTCCCGTCTTGCAGCTCCCCCCTTGTATGCTTCCCCCTCTCACGCATGCAACTCTCATTGCTCATGCACTTTCTCCCTCTTGCAAGCATGCAAATACTCTCCCTCTGTCATTTGAATGTGCTTTGTTTTTCTCTTGCTTTCTTGTGCATGTTTGGTCTCTTGTTTCTTTCTCTTGTGCATCCTTATGTCTCTTGTTTATCCTTTTTGTGTCTTCCTTTCCCTTTTGCAGCTTTTCTCCTTTGTTGCATGCCTTCCCATGCCTCACAGATTTTCCAGCTTTCACATGCACTCAGGTACTTTCAAATCCAAACTACTTGCACTGTTCTTCTCTGCCCCTTGTTAAATCTTTTACCTGGGTCCTCATCTTCTCCCTCACCCTTCTTCTTTCACATGCCTTTTTGTCTAGGACTTCCCTCCCTCATTCTATGTCTCTTTATCTTTTACTTTCTCCTTTGTATGTATTCTCTTGACAGACATACTTTTCTTGCATGCACTATGCCTCCTTAAGCTTGCAATGTCTCACTTGTGCTTTCTTCTTCTCACTCGTTCTCTATCCTTTCTGCCTCTATAGTTTTTCTTCTAAATCTGTAGAGCTTGCCCCAGCCATACCCTGCTTTGGCTTGTCTTGAACCTGCTTTTCCTCCCTCTTAGATTTGCATTTCCTCTTTCTTGGGGATTTCCTATCTGTCTTTCAAGCGTTTTTGAGAGTCCTTCCCAAAGCAGAGTGGCTTCCCTTCTTCTCTCCCCTCTGTCCTTATCTCCAGTTGTTCTTCCTCCTCTTTATTGTTCCTTTCCCGCATCTCTTCCCCCTCTCACTGTGAAGCTTCTTCTCTCTTTATGTCTGCACCCACATTTCCCTCTCTCTCTCTGATAGGTTTTGCCTTTTTGTCATGTGCTTTGCTTTGCCTGCCCCTCATCTGTATCTTTATCAGTGATCTGTACAAGGGGATTAAGTCGTGACACCAAGTTAGGTAGAAGTGTTGATCTACTGGAGGACAGGAAGGCCCTGGAGAAGGATCTGGACAGGCTGGATTGATGGGCCTAGGCCAGTGGTATGATACTGAAAAAGGCCAAGTTCCAGGTCCCTACCCTTGGATCACAACAACCTACAGGCTGGGAGCAGAATGGCTGGAAAGCTTCTTGGTGGGAAAGGACTGGGAGAGGGGTACTCATAGAACATCAAGGGCCCAGGTGGGTCACAATGGCCAAGGGCATCCTGGCCTGTGTCAGCAATAGTGTGGCCAGCAGGACCAGGGCAGTGATTGCCCCTCTGTACTTGGCACTGGTGAGGGCACACCTTGAGTGCTGTGTCCAGTTCTGGGCCCCTCACTACTGGAAGGATATTGAGAGGCTGGAGCATGTCCAGAGAGGGCAGTGGAGCTGGTGAAGGGTCTGGAGCACAAGTCCTGTGAGGAGCAGCTTAGAGGGATTATTTAGCCTGGAGAAAAGGAGGCTCTCTACCAGAAAGGAAGTTACAGCTAGATGGGGGTCAGTCTCTACTTCCAAGCAGCAAGTCATACGACAAAAGGAAGTGGCCTCAAGCTGGGCTAGTGGAAGTTTAGATAGGATGTTAAGGAAAAGTTTCTTCACTGAAATGATTATCAAGTACTGGAACAGGCTACCCAGGGAAGTAGCTGGGTCACCATCCCTAGAGGTATTTAGGTGTGCAGATGTGGCACTTTGGGACATGGTTTGGGGTGGACTTGACCTGGGTTCATGGTTGTACTCAAAGATCTTAAGAGTCTTTTCCAGCCTAAATGACTCTGTATGTTTTTTGCATGTACATTCCCTCTCATGCTTTCCCTGCTATCCAGTGCTTGCTTTCTTCTGCATGCTTTGCCTCTCCTGCCTTTTGCCTGAATATTGTGCTGTGCCTCTCTCATGTGCCTTTTTTTTTTCCTTGTAACTCTGAACTTCCCTTTCTTATTCTGTCACTTTGTTCTTGTGCTTTGACCTGTGCTTCCACTTTTGTGTTTCTTCTTGCATGCATTTTCCCTCCTTTGTACACTCCATCTCTTATGTATCTTTCATTCCCTTCTGCATGTTGTCATCTTTACACACATGTTGCCTTCTCTCTCACATACTCTCTGTCTTTCATGTGGGCTTTATCTGTCACATGCTTTGCTGTTCCCTCATTTGTCCCTTTTTGTCCCTTGTGTCATGTGCTTCACCTACCTTCCTTCCTTCCTTCCTTCCTTCCTTCCGCCCCTTCCGCCCCTTCCGCCCCTTCCGCCCCTTCCTTCCGCCCCTTCCTTCCTTCCTTCCTTCCTTCCTTCCTTCCTTCCTTCCTTCCTTCCTTCCTTTTTCTTTCTTTCTTTCTCTCTCTCTCTCTTTCTTTCTCTCTCTTTCTTTCTCTCTCTCTCTCTCTCTCTCTCTCTTTCTTACTCTCCTTCTCTCTTTCTCTCTTACTCTCCTCTCTTTCTCTCCTTCTCTCTTTCTCTCTTACTCTTCCTCCCTTCCTTCCTTCTGCCACTTCCTCTTTCTCTCTCTCTCCTCAGTGTTTTGCACTCATGCTTTGTCTCTTGTGCATGTGCACTTCAACTCTTGTGTGTGCTTTGCCACTCTGTCTCCCACAAATGCATTTTGCAGCTTTGTCTTTTGTGCTTTGCAGTCATTGTGTCGATTTAGGCATTTTACTCTCCTAGTCTCTCTTCTTATAGTGTCTAACATTCTTCTCTCTCATGCATTTCCATCTTTCAGTTTTTCTCTCCTTGGGCTTTGTCTCATGACAGCTTTCTGTCTCTCACTATCCCCTCTGTGTCACTTGCTGTCTCATTCTTTGCCTCACTGTACTTCTCTCTCCTGCTCACTCACTATCCCTTCTTCTCAGTTGCACCCCCAACCATTCCTCTCCCTCCCCAACTTTCCATCTCACTCTGCATCTCTTTTTGCCTCCCTCTTCTCCATCAATCTTTGTCTCTTTGACCTCTGTCCTTCTCTTTCTTCATCTCTTCCGCTGTCTCCTGTCTTTCCCTTCCATGAGATGGGCTTTTCCTCTCTCATTTGTATCTCTGCCCTGCAGCTTTTCTTGTCTTCCAGACATATTTTGCCTCTCACTCACTTCACTTGCATGATGTTTTTTCCCATGTTTGCCTTTTTCCATTCTTCCTTGCTTTGCCTTTTTCACTTTCTCCATTCCTCATGTGCTTTCCCACCTCTTTGACACATTCTTGCATGCACTTTCCCTTCATGCTTTAATTTCCTTGCTTGTGCTTTCCCTACACTGCTTACTATTTCTTGCTCTTGGCATTCCACTGCCTTCCTTTCTCTATCCATCTGTCTCTTGGGTTTTTCTTTGTCTTAGATGTGTTTTCTCTCCCTCCCCTCCTCACAAATTACCTCTCAGTCTCACTCTTTTCTTCCCTTTGTGTAGCTTCTGCTTTTGTCTTTTCTTGTCTTAGGCTTTCTCTGGACTCCTCTTTGCATTCCACTAGTCTCTATCCTTCCCTGTTTTCCCTCTTAGCAGTGTGCTTTTTTCAGTCAATTCCCTCTTGCCTCTCAACCTTTGCCTCCCTCTTGGCCGTGTTGTCCTCTTCCCAAAGAAACTGTCTCCTTCTTGTAGAGGTGCTTTCTCTTCCATTCTGATCAGCCTTCTCTTTCACAGACCTTGCCCTCCTGTTTAAGGTTGTAAACTTAAACACATCTGCTTTCTCTCACATACATAACATCTCAAACACATGTTGCTTCTCTCTTGGTTTGCTTTTTCCTTATGTTTTTGTGAATGTTCATGCTTTTATATGTTTCTTTTCTATTTTTCTGTGTTCCTCACTTTTTCCTCCCTACTGTCATCCTGTTGGCTTCTCTTTTTCTTGCTTTCACTTTCCCTGTGTATTTTTCTCTCTTCTGTCTCCAAATTCCCTCCCTCCCTCCTTTGATCTTCCCATTTCCCTACTCTCTTTACCTTCCTTTTACTCTGTCTCAGATGTTTTCCCTTTCACATTCACTCTCTCATATGGTCTTCCCTATTTACTTTCTTCACCCCTCTCACTCTGCTTCTGACATGCCCTTTGTCCCTCTGTCACATGCTTTGACTCTCTTGAGTGTTGTTACTTTGTTTTGCACTTCCCTCTTCTCACTCTTTCTTCTCTCTGTCATTCTTTCCTCCCCTTTAGTTGCTTTTCCATGTCAGACACATTTTTCTACTTTGATGTGCTCACTTTCCCTCTTGCTCATGCTTGCCATCTCTTGCTTATACTTTCCCTACCCCTGATCTCTTCCCATTCCCATGCCATTCAGGCACGCTTTTCCTCCCTGATGTGCTCATTCTCCCCTTTCCTCACAGATTTCTCTCAAAGGGAGCTGAGCAGGTGGTCTCCTTCCTCTCAGCAGCCATTCAGGTGCAGGGAGGTGCAGAGGTGCTATCAAAAGAAGGCTCTAAGGAGCATGGTGAACAGGGTGTGGCCTGTGTTTGAGGGAGCAGTGTGGCAGTTTGTGCAGGCAGGGTGGCAGTCATCCTCCTAGTGGAGTTTTTATTTTGTGTTGGGGGTGGGTTGGTTGGTTGGTTGGTTGGTTGATTGGTTGGTTGGTTAGTTTTGGGGTTTTTTCAGCAATGGTCTCTAAACGATGCCATAGCTAGTAAAAGTGTGCCAACCCAAACAGAACCCCACAACACATCTGTCCAGACCCTTTCCTGTAAGGAGTGTTTGAGCCTGTGAGAAGTACCAAAGGATGGATGATGCCTGCCTGCAGTGTGAGCAGCTGAATGATCTCCCCTGTCTGGTGGTCAAGCTAAGGAGGAAGTCGAAAGACTAAGGAGTATTAGGGAAAGTGAAAGGGAAATATTGTGAAGTTTCACCCTTCCATCTGTGAGAGAAGCCCACCAGGAGCCAGAGGACTCCTGTGCCTCCTACAATCAGGCAGAAGGAGGAGACCTAGTAGATGAAGGAGAATGGAAATGGGTTCCTTCTTGGGGGACTTAATAAAAAATTCTTCCTGACCCTCATTACCTGCCCAGGTGCCACTTCAGAATAGGTATGAGGCCTGGATCCAGAGGATCAGCCAGATGATATTGAAGAAAATAATCTGCCTGGAGAGCCTCCAGATTACATTTCATCTGTCAGATGGATCACTAGCATTAAAAAGAGAAGTAGTCATGGTAGGTGTCTCCCTTCTGAGGGGAGTAGAGGACCCTGTATATTGACCAAATCCATCCTACAGGGAGGTCTGCTGCCTCCTTGGGGCCCAGGTATGGGATATCACCAGGAGACTCTCTGGGCGGATTCAGCCCTCTGATCACCCTCTGCTGATACTCCAGGTTGGCAGTGATGAGACTGAAAAGAGGAGTGTCAGGGCAGTTAAAAAGAACTTCATGGCTCTGGGTCAAGTGGTTGGTGGGGTAGAGTGGTGTTCTGCTCAGTCCCTTCAGTGGCGGGGCAAATGATGAAAGGAACATGAGAACCCACATTTTCACCAAGTAGGCTGGTGCCATCAGCAGAATTTTGGGTTTTTTGATCATGGGGCTGCTTTTACACCACATGGCTTGCTGGAGTCAGATGGGCTTCATCTATCTATTAAGGGCAGAAGGATTCTAGCCCATGAATTGGCAGGACTCATTTAGAGGGCTTTCAACTATGTTCGAAGGGGGAAGTAGATGCAACTAGGCTCTCCACAAACAAGCCCATGGGTGGTAAGCCTGAGTCAGGGGTGAAATCAGCAGCCTAGCTGAAGTGCATGTACACTAATGTGTGCAGCGAGGGTAACAAACAAGAGGAGCTGGAAGCCATGGTACAGCAGGAAAGCTGTGACTTTGTTGCCATTACAAAAATGTGGTGGATCGACTTGCATAACTGGAGTGCTGCAATGGATGGCTACAACATCTTTAGAAGGGACAGGAAAGGGAGAAGAGGTGGAAGCAGGTAGCCCTGTATGTTAGGGGGGCTCTTTACACCACAGAACTTGAGATTAATGATGATATGGTTGAGTGCCTATGGTTAAGAACCAAAGGAAAGGGCAACAAGGCTGACATTCTGGTGGGAATCTGTTATACACCACCCAACTGGGATTAAGAGATGAATGATATTTTTTATAGACAGCTGGAAAATGTTTCACAATCACCAGCCCTTGTTCTTGTAGGTGCCTTTAACCTTCTGGGAACTCAACACAACAGAGAAGAGGCAGTCTAGGAGGGTCTTAGAGTGTGTGGAGGACAACTTCTTGTCGCAGCTGGTGAGCGAGCCTACCAGCAGCTAGACCTGCTGTTTGCAAACAGAGAAGGGCTGGTGGGAGATGTGGTGGTTGGAGACCACCTAGTGCACAGTGATCATGGAAATTACAGTTTTCAGTATTTGGCGAAACAAGGACCGGGGAGTCAGGTCCACACTGGACTTCCAGAGAGCAGACATTGGCCTATTCAAGAGACTTACTCAGAGAATTCCTTGGGAAGCAGCCCTTAAAAACAAAGGGGTCCAGGATGGATGGGCATGCTTCAAAACAGAAATCTTGAGGGCACAGCAGCAGGCTGTCCCCTATGTGCCAAAAGATGAGCCATCGGGGAAGATAACCAGCCTGGATGAGCAAAGAACTTGTGAAGGAGCTAAGGAAAAGAAAGAGGGTATATCACCTTTGGAAGGAGAGTCAGGTGTCTCAGGAAATGTTTAAGGGAAATGTTGCTTATTTGGTCATGTAGAAAAAAAATTAGAGAGCCAAAAGCCCAGTGGGAACTCAATCTGGCCCCTTCTGTGAAGGAAAAAAAAAATGTTATTTTTAATCCATTAATGGCAAAAGGAGATGCAAGGATAACCTCCATTCTCTATTAGATGTGGGAGGGAATTTAGTAACTAAAGATGATGAAGAGACAGAGATACTTAACACCTTCTTTGCCTCAATTTTTAATAGACAGGTTGTCCTCAGGACAGCTGTCCTCCTGGGCTGGTAGATGGGGACAGGGAGCAGAATGGTCCCCCTGTTATCCAGTAGGAGGCACTCAGAGACCTGCGGAGCCACTTAGATGCTCACACGTCTATGGGCCCTGGTGGCCATCCCAAGGTGAGGAGGGAGCTGGCAGATGAGCTTGTGAGCCTCTCTCCATCATTTACCAGCAGTCCTGGCTCACTGGGGAGGTCCCAGATGACTGGAAGCTGGTCAGTGATGTCCATCCACACAAAGGGCAGGAAGGAAGATCCAGGACACTGCAGACCTGTCAGCCTGACCTCTATGCCTGGCAGGAGAATGGCACAGATCATCCCAAGTGTGGTCACGTGGCACCTCCAGGATGGCCCAGGGCTCAGCTGCAGCCAGCATGGATTTAGCAGGGGCAGGTCCTGCCTGACCGACCTGATCTCCTTTTATAACCAGGTGACCCACCTGGTGGATGAGGGGAAGGCTGTGGATGCTCTCCATCTGACCTTCAGCAAAGCCTTTGACACCATCTCTCCACAGGACTTCCACTGCTGGAAAAGCTGGCAGCCCATGGCTTGGACAGGAGCATTCTTAGCTGGGTTAGGAGCTGGCTGGATGGCCGGGCCCAGAGAGTGGAGGTGAATTGTGTCACATCCAGTGGGTGGGCAGTCACCATGGTGTCCCTCAGGGGTCTGTGCTGGGGTCAGTCCTGTTCATATCTTCACTGATGATCAGGACAAGGGGATTGAGTTCACTATCAGTAAATTTGCAGATGACATCAAGCTGGGAGCAATTATTGATCTGTTAGAGGGTAGGAGGGCTCTGCAGAGGGACCTGGACAGGCTGGATAGATGGGCCGAGTCCAAGGATATGAGGTTTAACAAGTCCAAGTCCCAGGTCCCAGACCTGAGTCACAATAACCCCCTGCAGCACCACAGGCTGGGGATGGTGTGGCTGGACAGGGCCCAGGCAGAAAGGGACCTGGGGGTGCTGGTCCACAGCCGGCTGGACATGAGCCAGCAGTATGCTGTGCCCTGGGGGCCAAGAAGGCCAAGGGCATCCTGGCCTGTGTCAGGAATGGTGTGGCCAGCAGGAGCAGGGAGGTCATTCTGCCCCTGTACTCGGCACTGGTGAGGCCACACCTCGAGTGCTGTGTCCAGTTCTGGGCCCCTCAGTTTAGGGAGAATGTTGAGATGCTTGAATGTGTCTAGAGGGAGGCAACGAGGCTGGTGAATGGTCTGGGACACAGGTCCTGTGAGGAATGGTGGGGGAGCTGGGGTTGTTTAGCCTGGAAAAAAGGAGGCTCAGGGAAGACCTTACCTCTCTCTACAACTGCCTGAAAGGTGTTTGTAACCAGATAGGTCTCTTCTCCCCAGCAACAACTGACAGAACGAGAGGACGCAGTCTTAAGCTGCGCCAGGGGAAGATAAGATTAGAAGTCAGAAAAAAATTTTTCACTGAAAGAGTGATTGGGCACTGGAACTATCTGCCCAGGAGGTTGGTGAATTCACCGTCCTTAGACATGTTTAAAGAAAGACTGGATGTGGTGCTCAGTGCCATGGTTTAGTTGATGAGGTGGTGTTAGTTCATTAGTTGGACTTGATGACCTCAAAGGTCTTTTCCTTTCCTAGTTAATTCTGTGATTCTGTAATTCTCCCTAAGTATCCCTCTCTTTTCCCTTTGTTATCCCTTTCCCTTTGGCTCTGTCATTTGCCTCTTCTACTTTTTTCCCCTCACACTTGCCCTTTCACAGGCTTCCCACACCCTTTTCCTCTGTGTGTCTTTTACCCATGTGTGGTGCACCTATCTGTCTCAACAGCCTCCCTCTCAGATGCATCTTCCTCACTCTCATGTGTTTCCTCTCTCACATAAATTCTGCCTGTCATGCTTACATTATCTCCCATGTATTCTTTTTCTTGCTGGCTGTTCTCATTCTCTGGCACTGCCCTCTCTTACGTGTATTGCTATTCTCCATTTCTGTGTCTTCCTTCCTCTCTTGTGTGCTTTCTGTCTCACAAAATTACCCTTCCTGTTTGCACTTTCAATGCCACTTGTGCTTTCTGTCTTGTCTAGTGTCATTGTTCCCTGTCTCACTGTCACTATACCTTTGTCTCGTTCCTTCTCTTTTTCTCTAGCTTTCCCTCTCTCCTCATTTCCCTCTTTCTTATTGTCCTCAGTTCCCCCTTCTCTCTTTCTTCAACTTCCACCCTCTGTCACTTACCTCGTCTTTCTTACGCACTTTCCCAACAGTATATGATTTGCTTCCTTCTCACCTGCCGTGCCTCTCTCTGTCATGTGCTTCCCCATAACTTTTCATGATTTACTGATGTCATGTTCTGCTCACCTTGCACTTTCTCACCCCTCCTTCACCTCATCCATATTCCCTCTGTCACACACATCTTCCCTCATGCTGACATTCAGTTTTATTGTCTGTCTGGTATGTGGTTTTTATTGTCTGTCTGGTATGTCTTGGACGTGCACTTTGTGCTCACTCTCTAATGCTTTGCTTCCCTTGCATGCTTTTTCTTCCCCTTGTGCTATACTGTTTCCTTTTTTTATCTTGTGTTAAGTCTTTCTCTCTCACTAACCTCCTCTCTCACACTTTCTCACCTTTCTCACATTTTTCCTCTTGGATTTCCCTTTTGCTTATCCTTCCAGCCTCTGGCTAATGCTTTCCCCCCCAGCTTGCTACCTCCCTCTCTATTGCTCTCTGTCCTTGTCCCACTTGCTGCCCTTCACACTTCCTCTAGGTTTACATTTCTCACAGTATGTTTCCCTCTCTGTCATATGCCCTTACTGCTGTCCTCAGTGTTCATGTCCTCTCTCTTGAGTGTGCGTTTTCTCTGTCTTGGATGCTCTTTGACCCCTTCGCTTGCATGTCTTCACTCATTTGTGTGTATCATCTTTCTCTTGCACACCTTTGCCCTCTGTCCCTTTGCTCTTCTGCTGCCCCCCTTTCTTGCATTGCTATACAAAGCACACAGTTCTCCTCTCCTCTGCTTGTACTTCTCTTACTCCTACTGTCAATTTCCTGTGCCCCTTTCCTCCCTCTCTCTCATGCTACCCCTTTTCATCTTTTATTATCCCTTTTGCTTTCCCTTCTCCCTTCTTTCTCTTTCTCTTGTTTTCCTTCCCTCTTGCACGATTTCTTGTTTGTCTCCATCTTCCCCACACTTTTCCCTCTATCGTGGGCTCTCTCACTTTGCCACCTTGTAGTTTGCTCCCTTGCATGCTTCATGTCACTCACTTGCACTTCAGCCCCAGCACATGCTGTCACTCTTGGTTGTGCTTCTTGTGTGTCTCTCACTCAGTAGCACTTCTCTCACTGTCTACTTACTTGCTAGTTCCCTCTCTGTGCATTTCTCTCTCCCATAATTTAATTCATCTTGCTGCCCCCTCACTTACCCTCCAAAATTCACCCTAACACTCCTTCTCTTGCTTCCTTACTCTTGCCTCTCACACACCTTGGCACTCACTGGCGTACACAGGTTCTGTCACTCCCACATGCTCCTTCCCCATCAGTCTGTCTCTCCTGGAGTCTTTCCCTCTCCCTTCACCCCTCTCTGGACATCCCTTCCCTCCCACCCACTGCACCTTTGGCTCCCCTATCAGACATCTTTCACCTTCTTACCCTCTTTTACTTTTTCACACACTCTATCACTTTCTTCCTTGCTTTCTCAGACTTGCCTCACAGAGCTTCTTCCCTTTCTACCATGCTTGTCTTGCCTCCTGCTCTTCTGCATATGCATTTCCCTATCCCTATGGCACTCCTTACATGTTTTTTTTCCTTTCCTTGTGGGTTGTCTCACATATTTTGTTTCTCTTTTGTACTTCATTGCCTTTATTGCTTTCTCTTGACCACATTTAGTTTCAGTTGAGCAGTATCCCAGTCTCTCTTGCTTGTACTTTTCTAATTACATGCACACTGCCTTTTCTTACCCATGTCTTCACTTGCTCTTTCACTTCCTCTCTTCTCTTTTGCTCATGCTTTCTGTCACTTTCACACATTCCATCCCTCTGTCACACATTCCATCCCTGTTTGTTTTTATGCTTTCCTTTTAGTTAATGCTTTCAATTCCTAGAATTCTATATCATGGCTTTACCTTGTTGCATGTGCTTTTCCTTTGGTCTGCTGCAGTTTTCCTTGCTTGCCCTTGTACACTTTGCTCCCTTGTGTATGCTACCCCACCCTCTCTGTCTCATACTCTGTTGTTGATTTACTCATCTTTTAAGTTTCTACTTCCTTGCATGCATGCTTTCCTTCTCTCTCTATAGTGTGTCCCCCTTTTTCTGCACGTGTTTTTCCTCTCTGGTACACTTTCCCCATCTCACAGTCTTATGCTTCCTCTCTATTGCTTTTACTTTCCCTCTCCTGGGCACACTTTCCCTCCCTTATGCAGCCATTTTCCTCCTTTCCAGTGCTGACTTGGAAACCTTCCATCTCATTTGTGTACTTTCCTGCTCTGTCACATGCCTGTGATTCCACATGTGTATTCCTAATATAATTATCTTCTATGTAAATTCTCTCTCATTTTTTCATTCATTTTCCCGTGCCTGTCCCCTCTCTGACAGCTTTCCATTCTTTCTGTTACACCTTTCCTCTCTCTTGTGCACATACTTTCTCATCTTCTCTCTGGCATCCCCATATGCTCACACCCACAGACATATTCAGTGTGTTCTTGGTATGCTTTCCCTCCTTTTCCCTGTTGTTTTTCATCTTTCTCCCATACTTCTCTCATGTACTTTCTTTTCCTCAGTTTCTTGCTCTATTGCGTGAATTCCCTCTCTGACAGGCTCTTTCACTTTCCCATACACACTTTACCTCTGATTTGCTCAAGTGTCCCTTTGTCTCTACTGTGAATGTTTATCACTTTTACACTCTCTTGGTCTTTCTCAGTCAACATAGGTTCCCCACTTCTTCCTTCCTTCCTTCCTTCCTTCCTTCCTTCCTTCCTTCCGCCCTTCCGCCCTTCCGCCCTTCCTTCCGCCCTTCCTTCCGCCCTTCCTTCCGCCCTTCCTTCCTTCCGCCCTTCCTTCCGCCCTTCCTTCCTCCCTTCCGCCCTTCCTCCCTTCCGCCCCTTCCTTCCGCCCCTTCCTTCCGCCCCTTCCTTCCGCCCCTTCCTTCCTTCCGCCCCTTCCTTCCGCCCCTTCCTTCCGCCCCTTCCGCCCCTTCCTTCCTTCCGCCCCTTCCTTCCGCCCCTTCCGCCCCTTCCGCCCCTTCCTTCCTTCCGCCCCTTCCTTCCTTCCGTCCCTTCCTTCCTTCCTTCCGCCCCTTCCTTCCTTCCTTCCGCCCCTTCCTTCCTTCCTTCCGCCCCTTCCTTCCTTCCGCCACTTCCTTCCTTCCGCCACTTCCTTCCGCCACTTCCTTCCGCCACTTCCTTCCTTCCGCCACTTCCTTCTGCCACTTCCTCCCTCCTACCCTGCCTCCCTCCTCCTTTCCCTTCTGCAAATTAACAACTGCAATCTTCTGAAAGTTGTGTTCTGTCTGTGTACATTTTCTGTCTCAGAGCCATTACAATTACAGTATCACCAAAACTAGGGCATGAAAAATCCCGTTCTGATTTGTCTGTCTTCTCAGCTGGGGTCCAAAGAGGAGGAGGGTCTGCAGCTACTAATCAAGGTATCTTCATAAAACATCAGATTAATCTTGCAATTAATTACATTTTGTTCAGTGTTCCTTCTGCACTTAATGATATTAGCAGTGTTTCATCTTTTCCATCTTTGCAGAGGTCTTAGGTCTACAGATCATGCTGTAATCCATTTTGCTTCCCAGAGGAGGTATGTGGGGCTTGCAGTCTTTATCCCAATGCTGAGTATTGCTCTTAAAAGTAATTTGGACAAAGCTGAATTACTAAGAAGTCCAACACTCCTATAAACTTGCCTAAGTAAAAAGTGTGTATAACACTTGGGCTTAGTAAGAATATCCCTGTGTAATCCCAGAAGGCATCTCATTGCACCACAAGGAATAAAAAGTCTCTGAAGATGAATATGCTGTGCATTGTGCTAGAAAAAGCTGTGAAGAAAGTTGGGAGCAATATTCTGATGCAATGCATGAATGCACGGTTCACTGAAGAAATTATTCCATTGCCCCTTTCTCTTCAGTATTTTGCATATTCCTCCCTATTTATTCTGAAACAGATTGGAGCATAGTACCAACTTTGTTTCCTCTCTTAAATCAGCAAGAGCTGCGTGATGATGTTGGACTCTGAGTTGTTTATTGCTGCTGCTCAAGCACAAGCAGAGTCATTCAGAAGAGCACTGCTGGAAAGAGAGGGTCATACTTGCAGAGCTTTGCTTATATACCTCTTTATTGTCCCTATTATACCTCTTTACCTCTATACCTCTTATACCTATTTATTGTAGCAATGTTTCTAGATATAACCTGTACTTTTGCTGGTATTGGCCTAGTCCTACTATTCTTACAAGTTTTTTTCCTTTTTCTCCATTACTTTACTGTTCTCCTCTGTTCCATGACCAACATAACTGCTTGGTTCTCGTAGCTATGGATAGGACTGTGCATAGGACCTACTGTCATTCTGCATTTATCTAGGATTTTTCTATCTTCTTTTCTCACACCTTTTCTTGAAGTTAACAAATTCTTTTTGAATGTGTGTGTTACTGGGATGGCAGGAGTAATTTGAGGAGAGAGCTGTTATTTCATTTAAGTCGTAAGTTTAAAAATAGTTACTGTAGTGGAAAAACACAAGAAAGAATTGAGTCTGCCCTCAGTGCAGAAGAGTGAGAATTGCTTCACAGAACCACAAGACACCCCAGGTTGGAGATGCCCTTAAAAGATCATCTGGTCCAACCTTTTCTGGGAAGAGGAGCGTCCATGAGATTATCTAGCATGCTGTCCAGTCTTGTCTTGAGAATTTGCAATGAGGGGAACTCTACCAGATCCCTGTCAAGATTGTATCTGTGTGTGATAGTTCTCACTATAGAACATGTCTTTTTTATACTGAGATGAAACCTCTCCCAGTGCTACTTGTACCCATTGCCCTATATTTTCTCCCTGTACCACCTGGTGAGGAAAGCATCTCCATCCTTTGTTGCCATCTTGAAATAATAAAGTACAGGAATGCTGTGATGAAGTCTCCCTGAGCCTTCTCCATGAAGAAGAGACTTAACTTCTAATGTCTTATGTTGTACAACTCTTTCATGCTCTTGAGTCCTTCTTTAGAGCCCCTCCAGCCTGTCCATGTCTTTTTGGAAGGGTGGGGAAAAGAACTGAACATGGTACTACAGCTATGGCCTGACAAGCACTCAGTAGAGTTGGGATAACCACATCTCTCCCTGCTAGTAGTGCCCTCGAGAATGCAGCCCAGAACGTGATTTGCCTGTTGCTGCAGCAGTGCTCTGCTGACTTGTGTTTAGCTTGTTTTCCCCACTACCCCCTGGTCCCTTTTGGCAGCACTATTTCCCAGTCACGTGCATCCTAGCCCACAACCCGGGTGCAGGACTCTGTGAAACTTCATATAGGTCTTGATCAGATCTCTCTGTAAGACAGCTCTCCCTTCTACTCTGTCCACTTCAACACCCAGTTTAGTGCCCAACAGCACATTAGCAAAGGTGTTTTCAAGACCTACCATCTAGACATAATTAATCCAGAATTAATCATGTATTTATGAAAATGTTCAGCCATTTGGGGCTCAGTAGCATTCACTGTGGTACCCTACTTGTGACTGACTGCCACAGTGAGTAAAAAACACAGATCACCACCTATTCTGGCCTTGCTGGCCGGTTTTCTATCCACGCTTAAATAAATTGTGCTTTACCTTTCTAGAAATGCCTTGTGTCACTGTCAATATGTCTTGTTATACTGGTATATTTTAACATGTTACGTTTGAATTTAATTGAATAACTTGGACACTAACAGTCTGTGTTAAATTTCTTCAGATCCCATCTGTCAATAACAATTGTTGGATGCAATTTTTCTTTACACCTTTAGCTAAGGTCATGAAGAATAACTGTTTGTTTACAAAGATGGGCAGGAAATTGTGCAGATGCACCTTAACAGAAAATCAACCTGTGAATTTCCTTGTTTTTCCTTGCATGTATGATGCCATTGTAAAATGCTTCAGGTTTTTTTCCTACTGGAAACCTTATGAAGTGTTCAGCGAATTTTGGAAGAATCATCACAGAAAATTGACTGATGCTGGGCTTTCAAATGTTTAGGATTTGTGTTTGGCTTGTTAGGATAGTTTGGTTATACCTTGCTGCAATAAAATCTGGGACAGTGTCAAAGGAGTAAACTGACTTGGTTTAGTGTTTTTTTTCTTTTTTGTCTTTTTTGTTTTGGTTTGGTTTTTGTGGGTTTTTTTTTGGTTTTGTTTTGTTTTTTTGTTTGGTTTGGTTTTTTCAGAGTTTTTTCAGGGTTTTTTTTTTGTGTGTGTATGTTTTTGTTTTGGGTTCTTTGTGTGTGTATGTGGTTTTTTTGTTTTGTTTTGTTTTGTTGGGGTTTTTTTTGCTTATTTTGCTGACATGAAGCTCACAGCACAACTGATTATGCCAGCAGTGAGAACCAGAAAAAAACATTGATACAATTCTACTTTTCATACTCTTGATGCTGAAATCAAGAGAATTGAAGTTTTGAGTCCTAATAGCTTTTTACAACTAAGTCTGTGTGAGAACCTGCTGATCGCTGTACTACAATCCACGTGTCCTACAGTCCCCTGTAACTTACTGCCACAAACATGACCTTGCTCAGGTAGTTGTACCTTCTCTGCCTTTCTTACTGGGAAAAAAATGCAGAGGGCAGAGAAAAATCAGTCCTCCCCAAGTTCCTCATTTCAATGGCAGCAGAATACACTTTACAGCCCTTTTATCTTGCTGGCAAGCACCATTTTTGACATCTATCCATTGATAGGGTGTGGTGACAAAAATCATGACTTCATAGCATTAAAACTGTGGTTCTGATTGGTAGTTTCTACCAGAATTAATCATGTAAATTTCCAGAGGACTCTTGGTTCCTTTGGAACTGCTAAATATATAAAGTGTTTTTCCATGAAAACGCAGGATTGTGTGCTATAATCTAAAATAGTGTTGTAGAATTATACTAAGTGAGAATGGGACATGTGGGAGAGATACAGCAAATTTGTTCTTGCTGCTGAACTGATTGATACTTGCTTAGATCAGAAAAATTGCAGATACACATTGCAGATACGCTAAGATGATGGAGAAATTTGGAATGCTACACAGCTTGTTTCTGAGTGCAACCCTTCATTAGTATGTATGGGGCAGGTGAACAAAATCCTGAGTATTTTTCAGAGGGCACTAAACAGGGAGATCTTTGAAACTGCAGAATGCCTAGAAAGAGAAGTGCCACTTAATACTGTAGAAGATGTTAATACAGTAAAAATTGCCTTCAAATAGGCAAATTCAGGATCTCCAGTAGGAGATAACTTAGGCAGTGATGTTCAACTAGAAAAGGGGGGGTGGAAGGGCAGAAATGCTAGAGGGTAACTGGCATTGAAAGGACTCAGCACATTCACAGTGAAACCCTCCAGAGTGACCCTGCTCTTCCAGCCCCAGAAGAGCGACAATACTAGGGTATTCCACCCTCATATGTCTGCATGTTTCTATGCTGTTTATTTGGTATGGTGTGTTGGAAAAAGGGTTGGAACACTGTAAACACTGTAAAGATTATTTTAAAATTCCTTGTGGATGCATTTGTAGGACTGTTAGTGGAGATGTTTTTCTTGATTTTTAAGCTACAAAACTTGTGTGCCACCAGCTGCCAAGTATTCTGTATAACTATGAGACATGTTTTCACAAGAAAATAGTGGTTTGGGTTTTTTGGTTTGTGGGGGTTTTTTCAGGGTGGATTTTTTTTTTTTACATTGTAGTTTTTTTTCTTTTTGCAAGACTTGTATTACTGAGTGGCACTTTAGAGATGGATTGAGAGGTGAAAAATTTGTTGATGGAACATCTACTATTAGGGTTTAGAATATCAAAAGAAGTGGTAAACCTATTAATATAACTGTTTCTTGGGCATATTTTACTACACATTAAATATTTTCTATTAAGAGACAGTTTTTGCTGAAAGCCAATGTTTTCTAGACCATACTTAATGTTTGCATTCTAATTACAGCATGTCTAGTGATTTTAATCTGTAGTGTTCTTTGCTTCAGAACTCTCCAAAAACGTTTTTTCCAGGATCTCACACGAAGTTTGGATATGTTTTGTCATCTGTAACACATATGGATCTCTCTTTCAAGTCCCCATAAGCTGACTTGCTAGATGAGATGATTATTAGAAGCTGAGCATTCCTTTTTGTTACTCCTGCATTGTGCAGAGGCCTTAATAGTGGGCTGTTTTTGTCAGAACACGGAGGTAGTTTATACCTGTCTATGCTCTTCTCCTTTAAATAATGAAAGGTATTAATTGCTGAAGAACGACTCAGTGTGGATTAGTTACAGTTTGATACTTTAAATGTGTCCTGTAGTCTTCCATTATTTTAATTGAAACAGCACTGAGAATTTTTGCAAGGTTGTTCATTACTGGCTGGTCCAGATCATAAACATGAGCATACATGGGTGACATCCCACAGACGGCTTTCTCTGTTCTTCTGGTGAATTAGTTTGGAGTAACTCAGAAACTGGCGGAACTAGCTGGATTGTCATGGTCCTGTTATCAGTAGCTGCCTAATCCATGGATGCTGCCTTCCTTGTGGCCTGGAGATGCCGTGTGCACTGTGTCTGTAGAATGAGAAGAAGGAGCACACAAAGGGCATTACTACTCGCGGTGCAAATTTTGTCCCTGGCCAAAGTAAGAGAAAAGGATTATGATGTGCTAAGTTGTTGCCTTAGGATCAGGCCAGGTAGGTCTCACTGCTTCTGCTCAGTCACTCCAGTGCTCTGTCCACAACGATGCGTGTATGAACACTTTCACCAGCTCTGAGATAAACCCAATTATTCTGCTGCTGAACCCCACTAACAGTTTAACTTTGTGGATACAGTGTGCTTTTGCTGCCTTCTCTAAATTGCACCACTGAGTTATGCAGCAAAACTGTCCAAGTTTTCCCTCTAAAGGTATGTGTCAGTGTTATCTTGAGAAGTGAAGTGAGTGCTGAGAGCTTTTGTAAGTAGAGGTATCCTGTAAGTAGAAAACAGTTAGCTGTTTTTATGATATCAGAATACAGAAAGAATTGGGTCATTGACCTGGAGATTCATCTATACAATCTATTAAGTGCATTTTTTAACTCTAGAAAATATTTTTAAAAATGCCTGTTTGTCTGACTGAAAAGCCATTTCCTCTGTTTATTCAGTGATCATCTGACTATTACAAATACTATTTTACTACAAATACTGTTTTAACTCATATCAGCATCAAAACAGCTAAGACTGAGTGAACTGAACTTTGTTTAATCCTTGTCAATAAAATCAGTTATTAAACATAAAGTTGGTTATTTACACAAGCTCACTGAAGATTAAGATAGTTATGCAGACGCAAGGAGCAGTCTAATTCACTCCCAAGTCTCAGTTTTCTTGGCTAAGCAGCAAGGGAAACAGCTTTCTGTGAACTGAATATATGTTTTTCAGTCATTCATGCCTGCTGTTCTTGATTTTAAAACTCTGCTTTCATTACCTGTTCTTCCTTCTACTGAAAGAGTTGGGAATTTAGATCTTGACTTCACTGGAAAACAGGACTGTATCCAAGTTATTTTTATTTTAAAAATAAGAAGTTTAATGGTTTTTGTAAAATACTGCGTTCTGTAGCTTACTTAGTCATAAGTAACTAATTAACATCTTGCAGAAGTGCTAGCCATACTTGGAACAAGATTAGAATTAAAAACTGGGAGGAGCAGAACAGATTCTCAGATCAGGATTTCGCTGTAAAACATATCCACTCTTTGCCAGTGTGTTCTTTTGGGAACTGCTTATGTAAAATATTTTGATGGGGAGAGGAAAATGTTCGCTTATTATTCCAGTGAAATAGTTTTTTCCTTCCTTTTGTCTGAAGGGGTAAACATCTGAATTTAGTGTGAATTAATCTCAGCAGATGTATTTTGGGGAAATTGGACAGGGGCCAACCCAGCATTGCTTTGAGTTGGTGCCTCAGGAGAGAGAGGACAATCAAAGTGCAGAAAACCTCACTTCCATTTTCATCTGACTCTTGTCACCCACCAAAATACATCGATGTGGCAAATATGGTCCATGTAAGTTACATGGGGCAGACATTTCTTGGGATGCAGTGGACCCAGCTGAGCTAAGCACCTGTGACAGGAATACAGTGTATCACTCTTGTGAGCCTTAGAATACAGTATTTGGAGAATGTTATGTTAGTTAGCTTTGTGAAGCTTTCCAATAGCACGGTTTTAATGTTGTTTTGTACAGTGTTGCTGGCTATAGGGGCAGTGGTGCACTCTGACAAGTTTAATGCCCTTTACGAGGGGGCTGCATGATCCATCTGATTGTCTGTTGAACAGGTTAGAAGCTTTGTGAGAAGTACTGTTGTCCTCTCTTCCTCCTACCATTCAGGTTTGGTGGAACTGCACTATAAATCCAACAGGAGACAAAGCGGTCTTGAAACTGCTTAATGGAAACTTTGACAATTAGAATAAAATACATTAAAGTACAGAACAATCTAAGGTTGAAGTGAACTACTGGGCACCTTTATTGTAATCTATGCTTACATCTGATGTGCATGTTATAGGATATATAGAGGTGACAAGAACAAATTTTATTGGTTCATCATTGCATTAACAATCAGTTTTCTAAAACAAAGTGGAGATCTCTGAATACTCCTTGTGCTGTGAAGTAATGCTGAAGAGGGGAGGAACTCAGGTGTCTTTTCTGAGTTTGCCTGAGAATGACCTCCTGTGTTTTTGTTCCCAGGAACTCTGCAGCAGTGGGTCACGGGTGTTTCTGCTACGCTCTGATGCGTTCCATCCCCGTTGCCATCTACGTTGTTTTGGTGACAGGTCTGCGCTACCACCTGTTCATATGGAGCGTCTTCTCACCGAAGCTCCTCTACGAGGGAGTGCATGTGTTCATCACAGCTGCTGTCTGCCTGTTCTTCACAGCAATGGATCAGAACCACTCCTACAAAGTGCAAGACTGAAAATGGGTGTGTTTTGTGTGGTTCTGCATTGCAATGTCCACTGTGCCACTGGATTGGAAGAAGGAAAATACTGGCTTTAAATTGTTGTGGAGATTTTGAAGAGTAAATTGTTAAAAGAGTTGTTTATTTTAGTCAAGATCAGTCTTGTGTTAAAACTGAGCTTGCTTTAGAAATGTTGAATTGAAATAAACTGTCTTTTCAAGGATATCTTTTGTTCTATAGCTGTCATTATAGCACTTCCCAAATAACAGAATGGTGATATTACATGTTTTGAATTTGAAAATATACATCTTGATATAAATAAAGACCAGTGCCTCGTAGGCACAGAAGAAATCCTGTGTGCATATAATTTTTTTACTTTCTTAGACTACAGAATCTTAAAAATGTGCAGGATTTCTAGGTGCTATTCAAAAGATCCTGAATCCATTAGCTTCAGGGGATTTTTGTGTTTGCTTTCTTTCTAGAGGATGCATTGAAACTTTTGTTGTACAAACATCCCAGGTAAGAGGTTTTGTTTTGCATAAGCAGCAAGCATTTCTGTTTAAAAGCAGCATTTTTCTTTGTAGGATGAGTGCCGTCATTGTTTGTAATGGATTTCGATCTGCACTTCAGACACTGAATAAGAAACACTTATGGTCTAACAAAGTAATGAATCTTTTATGGAGTCCATTCACGGCTAAAATGTTGTTTCTTCTTATCAATGTATAAATGATAAATCAGGTCGGTGCTGCTATGCTGAACATTTGATCGTGTTTTCCACACATGGGTACAGAGTTTTGGGCAGTAAACAGGAAAACAGTTTAATGGATTAAGTTAGCAGCAGAATAAAATGTGTAAAAGGTGTGTTTGCAGTTTGCATCACCACCCCCCTAGTGACCTGTCTAGCCATCTCACTTGAATTAATTTCTGTAATTTCTGTAATTGCTGTAATTAATTTCTGACAATGTTTTTCCTTGGTTCTGTAAAGAAGATACATGTTAACGACTATACTGACTGTCAGTATTCATGTGGGGTGTTTTTACTTCTTAGTTTTGTCCATGTTTTGTCCATCGAGTTACTCTATATTTGAGGTATATCAGAATAGAAGCAGACCTTTTAACTTTTGTTACAAATATGGAAAAATAAAGCTTTCAAGACCGACATAGCTGACAGTACAGTTAAAATAACTGATGCACTTTTTGTCTCATGTTACAGATAATGCAGATCTCAAAATGTAGGCCTTTAGTTTTTATACATTAATACTAGGCCATCTTGATTACTCATAATGAAATATTTTTTCAGGCTATAAAACGACTAAAATTTTCAATATACTGGCAGCTTATTGCTCATTACCTGAAGGAGAGAATACTCCATCTTAATGTCCTTTACTGTGACCTGCTGGAAGATTGAAAATTAAATACTTCTAATAAATCACATTTTACTGGAAATTATGGTTATTTAAACCAGTTTGTATTTGTGAATGTGCATCTACCATTTTCCCAATTCTCAATTTTTTTTGGTTACCTGCTGGCTAGCAGCCATGTTGGCATTATCAACATATTCTCTGTTTATTACATTGTTAATTTGTAAGCATTCCTCCCTAAAATTCATACAGATTATGTTTATAAGACATTTAAATCAATGGAAGAGGTTGCTAATAAAGAGATGGAAGGCATAGAACAGAGCTTCTGGTGAACAGAATCCTAAAACAATGTGGGATGACATTTACAAGGTCTTTTATTGCTTCCTTCTGGGTTTGTTTTTTTCTTTTGTTGTTGTTGCTTTTTTATTGTTTGGTTTTTTTGTTTGGGTTTTTTTAGGGTTTTTTTTGTTTGGTTGGTTTCTTTTGTTTGGGTGGGGTTTTTCTGTTTGTTTTTTGTGGGTTTTCTTTTGCTTCTAGCATATCTCTTTTATCAAATAGTGGAATCTAAACTATTGCGTGTGTAAGATTGAATTTTTTCAGATTACTTAGTTAAATGATCAGTGTCCCCCTTCTCCTCTGAAGTTGAAAGATGTCCAGATTGGATATAGGATTAAATGGCTTGGGAAAGCTGTTACTTAGGTCTTCAAGACCAGGAAAGGGGGGAGAAAGGAGAAGAGACTGCATATCTGTCTCAAGTCAGCTCATGAGTTTGCGTGATATATGAAAGAAACATGGTGCTTTCAGCTTCAGAATCGACATTTCAATTCTTTTTCACCCTTTCCCTTTGGGTGTAGGCAAATGAAATAATGCTTCATGAGCTTGTGGGCTGTAGCAATGCAAATCTTAGGCAGTGAAGGAATGAATTAGTTCCTGCTGCAGGCAACCAAGCTTTAACTGAGGGATTATGTTACAATAATTTTATTTTTAATCAACATGAAGCAAATGCCTGAATACAAATTCTTATCTCACTACTTGTTGCACCTCACTTCTTGTCATGTTCAGCATGTTTTAAACCCTCAGACAAGGAGACAAGTGATGTGGGAAGCAGGAATTCTACTGGAGATATTTTTTGCCATTTTGAGCATATCAGTTTCTTCTGTCCAAGTCACCTGTAGTGCCTGCTCCAGTGTGGGATCAGACTGGAATTCCTTGGTAGTGCCCTGTGCATAGGCACAGACTCCTCCTTTAAATACCTTCTGAGCAGGGATGTTTTCTCTGTTTGGATAAAATTTTGCCATGTTAAATATTTCTGCTCAGCACCTTTACAGACAGTGCAGCCAGTTACTGTGGGCTACTGCCTGCTCTGCTAGATTTCACTAGGTCACCACCAGCCAGCGCAACTCAAAGCTCCTAGCTGATGTCTGGTCTGGTCCCATGGATTCGCAATGGTGAAGCTTGAGCTTCATTCTTGTAAATGAATTCAGGTTTAAGAAAAAATACTAAATCTATTTGTATTTCAGGTACTGCATAGATGTATTTCTGCTCTCTAGGAAAAGAAGCCTCCATTTTCCCTGCTTCTATATAAGCCAGCACAAAATCCACAGTGAGAACCCCAGCCTTTCCAGCAGGCAGGACATGTGTGTTAGGCCACTGTTCCTCTGTGGTTCTCTCTGTAAGGGTCAGGGCAGTTTCTGGAATCTCTCACATCAGGCATTTGCAAACTAAAGATCCAAGATTTAGCTCCACAATTGCACAGTTGCAGAGGAGGGGCCACAGTTGCAAGGTACCATGAAAGACTTCCTCTGAAAAACCAAAGTTTTCCTGAGTGCTTCACCAGCAGAAGTAGGGGAAGGGAGCTGTGATCCCACTGGTCAGTGGGGCAGGAGAAGGAGCTGGCTGATGTCATTAGAGGCATCCCACTCTCCTGACTGTGAAAGACTGTGTTCAGGTGATGTTTGTGAGGCTGGCATTGCACCATCTAACAGAAGTATGGAAAGTCTGGGAAATAGCCTCTCTTCAGTCCCCAGGCAGATAATACAGAGGGACACTCTTTGCCAAGAGCTAGATGGAGGGAAAATGACTGAGAGGGAGTTTGCCCAATGTGTTTGGCCCATTGGTACTTGATTTCTTCTTTTAAGAGATGACAGGCGCTGTGGAGAAGGGAAGAGCGTGGATGTTGAACAACTTGAGCAAGGCCTTTAGCAGGGTGTACGTGGCAGCCACATGTTGAGCTAATAGATGAGTAGGCTTGAAGGATGGACTGGATCTTTGGGCTCAATGTCTGAGTCACCCCATCTCAGCCTTGTTTGTCAGAGAAGAAGTGATGTGATACTATGTCGGATTTGGGGCTGTTTAGATGGTCTGGAAAAGCCCGAAGATGGCCTTGGGTCGCCCGCGCTCCAAAGGACGAGAAGGGACTTCAGATATTTTCTCGGTCTCGGTGTTTATTAAATGCTTATCTAAAAGATTTTCTCTTGGCCTGACAGAGTTCTGCTCAGCAGTCAGCCATGGGCACACACTGAGAGCCCCTGGGGCGGTCGTCTATCTTTATACTTGGAGTTACATATTTATCATTTTTCTCCAATAAATACAATATTTATCATTTTTCTCCAATACCCTCTACTCTTATTAACCAATGTTCCCCTAGTAAGGTCCAATCCCAGAGTGCCAACATCACCACAGAAGATGGAGGCCTAGAGGAAGAAGAAGAAGGAGAAGGGCACGCCCCAATTCCTCCATCTTACCTCTCTAGACCCCCCTGTACAGAAATCTTAAACCCTTTGTCTCACACTCCAATTAACTTATCCCTTCACCGTTCACCCCGGTGAAATCCTCCTATCCTCATACTGATGTCATCTCCCCTGTGGGATCAAAGTCCAGCCACCAGACATTTCTGGCAACATTCCAGGACTCCCGAGCCCCCCAGGGGTGGTCTCAGTCACTCTGTCCCTCAGCCCTGAGAGGCTGAGATCCCACAATACTAGGGCAAGGCACTTTAGGATCATTCTTAAGCTGGATGAGGGGAGAGACCAGAGCAAATCTGGAAATGGTACCAAGCAGGGGGACTGGTGTATATGCTAAAGGGAGGACCACCCTTTGGAGAGAGCTTGGCACGCTGCTGACTGCCTGCGGTATGGCCTGGGCACATGTCCCTGGCTGGTGATGGTGCAGGATGGTGCCCACAGGCTGCTGAGCAGCCCTGACAGCCTGATCCTGCTCCCCAGCTCATCACTGTTCAAGGAGCAGGCGCACACATGTCTGCATGGACGGACAGTGTATCCAGTACCCGGCCTAGATCCCAGTGGCCTGCCTTGCTGTTGTCAGTCAGACAAGGGAACCCCAGGTTTCCAGCTTCTGTTGCTGGTATACAGACCTTTTCTCTTATGAGTGAGCCCAGCTTGAAGTTCACTGCTATTCATAAATATCTATCAAGAGTAGAGGATGCACTCAAAAGAAGTAGGATTTAATGAGAGGAGGGAACACTCAGCAGCAATGAAGTGAAGGACACACACAGAAATATGCATACTAGAGGTCTGTTTATACATAGTCAGCACTTTTCCTCTACATTTTCCTCTGCTTTTCCATTCTTATTCCTTTCTGAGCCATCTTGGTCTTTCCTTTTCTTGTCCTTTTGTCTCTCCCCTAAGTATTATGTAATGACTTGCATGTTCCATCAATCCACTTAAACACACATCATAAATTTTACTGAATCCTGAAGGGCTTTTCCCTGTGGATCCCATGAGTTGTGTGCTCCTCCAGGCAATAAATTCCTTGAGTCTGCAAGGTCTTCAGGAGGAGACGTTTCTTTTTTTTACTAATCCTGGTGTACTTCAAACCAGGGATAATTGTCCAGTTGCTTAGTGAGTGATTATATTGTCATCTTAATAAATTAGTATAAATTGCTGATTGAGCAATTAGGATAGCTGAGATCCTCAGCAAGTCCTTGCCCATCTGACCTTTGTGCAGTCATGAACAGTCTGTTATCACCTAACTTCACAGTGATTTGTGCCTTGTTTCAGCCTGGGCATGAGGATGCATCAGAGACCTTTTGGCTGCCATCAGCTCCAAAGAGGGAAGGCACAGAGGTGAATTTTTCTCAGAGGAGAGGGAGAGCCTCAAAGACAACAGGCACAAGTTGGAGTACAGGATATTTCCAGGAGTTCAGGGGACTCTCTTCTTACCTGTGTTTTTACTGTGGGGATGAGCCCCAGGTGTCCCCCCTGGGAGATCTTCCAGCACTGGAGCAACCTCATTTAGTTACCCCCACTGTGTGTTGGAAGTTGTACTGTGTGTGCTCTGAAGTTCTCTTCCAGCCAACATTCAGCAAGGATTCTGTGTTTTTTATTGTGCTTGAAGCCGTCTGCAATTTCTTACTGACCATTTCACAGGTTACTTCCTGAAGTCAAAAACTTTGTAATTGATTTCATAATTAAAAAAAACAACAAAAAAGAAAATGTCTGTGTCATTTAAAAAAATATATAGATAAACCTCACAGTTGAAAATTGTTACTAGTTTCTGTAGCCATGCATTTACACCCTAGTTGTAATGTCACCTGCCCTTCAGTGCCTCTGTAGCTTGAGTATTTCCAGACTTGATTACAAAAGGTTCCCCATTCTGTATTGTCTCTGTTATGATTCAGATGGTTCCCCAAAGTGTTCAACTTGCCTATCAGGCCTGAAGTGACACTTGTGGCCTGACTGTGATTTCTGCAGGTCTGTGTTGAGTATGTTTGGTAGGACACACACAGGTGACTAACTTACTGTTTTCAGATTGAGAAATAGGCCTGTGGACATTAATTCCTTTTGTTTTCCTGATGGGGGACAGAGGGTCATCCCAAAGGACTTGTTACCTGTCCCTCAGCATTTGGTGAAAAGCTTGGGTTGCCATGAGGAATAGCCCTGTTCCTTCAGCTGTCTCTCCTACTCAGTATAACACTGTTGTCCTCCCCACCTGCAGGCTGCTGAGGACACATTTTCCGTGTGATACAGTGGTTAAGGTGTAACTCAGTGAAAAGTTCAATCTGTTGCTCAAAGCACCACTGTTTTTGCATAACATCATTGTCATTTGAAGAACTAAGGATGCCAGCCACTAGAGATGGGCCTTAAGCATGGTACTTAGTCTCAAGATGAGCTATACATGGCAAAACTTTAACCACCTAAGCCTTTTTTTGACCTCTGACATTTCCACTGCAGTGTGTTGTATTTGCTGATGTCTGCTGCAAAGGCTACCTGTGATGCAGAACCTGACACAGTCCCATTCAAATGGGACCCAGCAAATATGCACCCAGTGCTGCATGTTGGTGTGCCAGTCACCAGCAGGAAGACATGAGGTCCCAAACAGTCAGAAGACCCTGCACCTGTTACCCTGAGAGCGGATTCTATCTGTGTAGGTAGGAAAACTTGAGGTCAACTTTTCCTA
Source organism: Melozone crissalis (assembly GCF_028551555.1). Taxonomy (NCBI): domain Eukaryota; kingdom Metazoa; phylum Chordata; class Aves; order Passeriformes; family Passerellidae; genus Melozone; species Melozone crissalis. The sequence continues at coordinate 29,001,435 of NW_026535783.1, read as the reverse complement.
ATAGAAAAAAGCCCTGAAAAGCTGATGTCTTTGGAGGCTGAAGGAGTTCCCAAAATAGCCCTTCTTGGTGTTAGGCTTTTGCTGACCTGCAGAGGCTGTTAGTATGGGTGGTCCCCTGGAGAAGCTGAGTCTGTAGTTAGAGGGACAGCACTGGAGAGCTGTGTAGTGTCTGGCTTGCTGGTTTGGCAAATTTTTGGTTTGTACTGTGGGTAGCTTTTTGTTTTGGATAAATGTCTAAAAGAGTAACGTGTTTTGGATAAATGTCTAAAAAGAGTCAACCCCCATAGCAGTGAGTGGCTTAGGAGTGGGTGAACAGCTTCTTAGATTTTGCTTGCACGTGAACTCACCCTGCACATCAGTGGTCAGGCACTTTTGGCAGTGGCAATGAAAGCCTAGTTCCTCCACAAAAGCCCTGCTGAAGGGGCCTTGTCAGTGGAGTAAGGTCTCTCTGGTCCTTCCCTTTCACAACTGGAACACAAGGCAGCTGCTGAGAAAAGACAGAGGCCTGTTAGAGAGGATTTTCACAGCTGGAGGTGCAGTTACGACTGGAGATTTGTTGTCCACAGCTCTGACAAAGACATGCTTCTGGGAGCGTGAACATCTCCTTTCTGCTCTGGGAGGCAGAAACTCTCCAACGTTGCATGTTTAATGTTGCTCAACAGTGTGCCACAGCACATAAGTAGTGGCTTCCCTCCTGCTTTGCCATAAGCGTGAGGGCAGCCCTGTGGAGATCCACCATGGGAGGGAAATGGGTGGCACTGCCTCAGAGACCCCAGCACTGTCGGGGGATGGGTAGATATAAGTCCAATTGTGTCAGGAACCCACGTCTTTAAAAACGGAACCCACTAGGCCGCGGCAAAATGTCCAGAATGGACAACATTGTAACCAGACCAGTGAAGAGATTTTTGCTTTTATTTCCAGCACATCAGTCTCAGAATACAAAAAGGAGACATGACAGCTCACTGATCCACCCCAAAATGTCTCCTCCAGGAGGGCTCCTACAGCAATACATAAAATCATCTCAGTCTACATTTTCAACCAATCACACACAGAAAACACATATTGACAAGCATTCTATCCAATCTTATAAAACATACGTAATGGTAGCTAAAACAAAGACTAGTTCGTAAGAGACAAAGAACAGAGTTCTATTCATGCTAATCTTCTAAAGATATACATTAAATAACCTTGTTGCCATCCTAAAGCCAATTCTACAGAGGCCTATTGTTATTTGTCACGTCTACTGCTTGGGAAACTTTTCTGCTTGCTTGGGAAACTTTTCTGCAATGCTAAAAAAACTCCAATCTAAGGCCTACATACCTTTTTTTTAACCACTTCTTGAAAATCCTCTAACCTTATGGATTCCAACACAGCACAGCACAGCACAGCACAGCGCAGCACTTTGTGTGGTCACTTGCACTGAGGTGCCTGCACTGATAAATCCTTTGGTGATCAGCAGCATGGGGCACAGCTTTGGTTTACAAGGCACAGTCTGATGTGTGCAGCATGTGAAAGATGGATATGTGGAGAGCCATTCTCAGCTGTGTGTGATTAGGATCTCCATGCCTGGCAGGTCTGGGTGCACAGAGGGCAGCCCAGGGAACCCCTTTAAGGGAACTGGAGTCATTTGTGAGGCTCACAGTGGCAGATTGAGAGGATTCCCTGGTGGGATGTGAAGAACATTTAGGGGAAAGTAGAGCTGTGGAAAGGGATGTGCAAGGATGAAACAAAATGGTAGTTATTGACAGCAATGGTGTTGAACTTTTCTGTTGAGGGGTAGTTTTTGCAGGGTGGGCTGTGTTGTTAATGCCATCTGCCCTTTGAACGCATGTAGAGTTTCTGAGCGAGCCAAAATAAATCCCTTTTATGAAAACACCAGAATTTTAAAAAAGGGAAAAACCGACTAAGCAAAAACCCCAAAACCACATCAAACCAAACAAAATGAAATGAAACCAAATGAAACCAAACCAAATGCCAACTAGAAAAACCCAATCACAATAATCAAGACAGTTGTCTGCTTGGAACCAATAGTTTAGCTACATATAAATTCACAACAGCTGATTTCCAATAGGCTTTGATTTCAACATCCTACTCAAAAAGTTTTGCTAGTGGAGAGAAAGGGGAACAGAAGGAAATAAAAAGTATGTGAGTAACTGTATCTGTCCTGCTGACCTGTTTAAATCAAACCTGGAGAAAAACAGAGTTTGCAGGATATTCTGAGTTTCCATATCCCTTGGCTAAACATCCACAATGTCTAATGTAGAAAGTTCCCAGGATCGGCCTCTGCTACTACCCTGACTTCAGCAATGCTTTTTACACTGTCTCACATAACATCCTGGTAGGTAAACTCAGGAAATGTGGGTTAAATGAACATTGAGCTGTATCAAGAACTGGCTGAAATGGCAGAGCTTGGAGGGTTGTGACCAGCAGAGTAGAACCCAATTGAAGGCCTCTAGTGGTGGCATTCCCCAGGGATCAATACTGGGTCCAATCTTAATCAGCTTGTTTATCAACAACTTGGATGAAGGGATAGAAAATTACACTTTTGCAGTTGTTTGCATAATCCAGTTTGCAGATGATCCTGAACTGGGGGGAGGGGCTGGCACACCTGAAGGCTTTGCTGCCACTCAGAGGGACCTTCATGGGCTGGGGAGCTGGGCAGAGAGAAACCTAATGGGGCTCAACAGGGGCAAGTGTAGAGTCCTGCACTGGGGAGGAACAGCCCCAGGCACCAGCACAGGCTGGGGGTGACCTGCTGGAGGGCAGCTCTGTGCAGAAGGAGCTGGGGGTCCTGGTGGACAACAAGTTGTCCATGACCCAGCAGTGCCCTGGTGGCCAGGAGAGCCAGTGGGATCCTGGGGACATCAGGCACAGTGTGGCCAGCAGGTCAGGGGAGGTGATTGTGCCCCTCTACTCCACTGCAGTGAGGCACACCTGGAGTGCTGTGCCCAGTTCTGGGCTCCTCAGTGCAAGAAAGACAAGGAGCTACTGGAGAGGGTCCTGTGGAGAGCTGCCAAGATGATTTGGGGCCTGGAGCATCTCTCCTATGAGAAATGAGAAACTGTGAGAGCTGGACCTGTTTAGTCTGGGGAAGAGAAGAGAAGACTGAGAGATTTGTAATTGCACACAAATATCTCCAAGGCACATGCCCAGAGAATGCTGCCAGACTCTTCTCAGCAGTGCCAGAAACAGAACAAGGGTTAATGGCCATAACCATGACACAAAAAATTCCACCTCAACACAAGGAGGAATTTCTTTACATTGAGGGTGGCAGAGCACTGGAACAGACTGTCCAGGGAGGTCATGAGGTCTCCCTCTCTGGAGGTGTTCAAAACCCACCTGGGCATGTTCCTGTGACACCTGCTCAGGGTGACCCTGCTTTGGCAGCAGGGCTGGACTGGGTGATCTTCTGAGGTCCATTCCAACCCTAAAAATTCAGTAATTCTGGTCAGTCAGAACTTAGGTAGTGTCCATTCCACATAATAGCAGTCTGACCAGTCCATGCACATAGGCTTTGGACAAAGAACAGCTGTTGGAACCTGGCCTTGCTACTTCCCCTGGTCCTGGAACAACCTTATTTAAATGCAAAGTGAAGAAGCTCCTACAAGTTCCTCCTTACTCACTAAAGAGACAGTCATCTGACAAATGTGCCTCAGTAGCAGAATTTTGCTGGGTTTTTGATGAAGGCTCTTATCCACAACCATGGCCAACACCTGCACCTCTGCCTTAGCATCCTTGTGGTGGAGTCTGGACAGCTGCTGCCTGTTTTGATTCCTGAGTACAAGTGCAGGATCAAAATGAGTCACACTTTCCATCTTTCCCCCACACTGCTGCACTGTCAGGGTTTGTGACACTGTCTGCACTGCATTCCCATCTCAGCAGAAAGGGTGCCAGGAATGTCACACAGCCTGCCTGAGACTTGGACAGTGAGCAGGGAATGAACACTTTTTCCTCCTCATTGAATGCTGCAGGGCCGTGGCTGGGGGCTGTCTGCCACCCGAGGAGACACTCAACACTGTCCTAGCTCACAGATCAGCACAGACAGACAGAGGTCTGACTTTCCTTCTGCCTTTTCAGGATCATTTGTGTGGAACCTGCTTGCTTGCCCTAGGGTGAACTTTGCACAGCAAAAATCATGATGCCAAAAGTATACCACGTGCTATATACCACAGCTAGCAGACAGGTATAGACAAACAAGATATTTAAAGCCTGAAACTCAGATGATAAAATACTAGATGATTAGCAAAGTAATTTTACTCCATTTGTAACAAATGTGCTCATTTGCATGAGGAGTGCAATGAACGTAGATTAGATGAAACAAAAGCACAGAGATTGGGCAGTTTTCCTCTTTTATGCAAAGACTATAATTAGTCTGTATTTTGATATGTGATGGTTTGAAAATATCTTAGCTGCATACAGAGCAAGTGTAACTTCCCTGGAAGTGTTTTTCACCTGCTGTTAGATGCTTAAATGGAATTGCTGGATTTTTTTTCATCAGACCAATTACATTATTTTACATTGTTACATGTGACGTGCCTCCCTCCCCCCCCCCCCCCGCCCCAACTCCACTAAACGTACTATTTCCCTGGAATGGGCTTTTTAATTGAGCCTTGCTTATTCCCACTGAAATCAGCGGTGTTTTTCTCATAGTGCCAAGAGAGCCCTAACTTGCAAATAATATCCAGTTGCCATCACTGAAATCTCTTACTTGCCTGATGCTGTACTGCTTGAGATGTATGAAGTACTCTTAGAAAATAAAGACCGAATCAGTTTAATTCTTCATTTGAAATGTTAGTGCCATGCTGCTTTTATGTAGGCAAATGCATATTGAGTCCTATTTTCTGAGTGTAATTGCCTTAAGTGCTGTTGATCTTGCAAAGAGAATGGTGCATTCTCTAATTCAAGGGCATCAAAGATCCAGATCCTGAAAATGCTTAAGCATGTGGAGAAGGCCTTCCCAAGGGATGACACAGACATCCAGCTACTCTTGTGCTCAAGGCTGGGTCTGCATTTGCCAGACTGACACAGGAGAGGCACTCTCCATCTTACCCCTGAGCAGGGCCGGTCGTTGGAGGGAGAGACTTGGCAGGAGAGAAGTGGTGAGAACAGTTGCAGGCAGGAAAAGAGCAGTGTGGATAGAGTGTTTGGAATCAGATGGAAGTAGCCAGATGGGACATAAAAAACACCAGGAAGGCAAATGAACAGAGGCAAAAGAGGAAGACTGAAATATGTGAATCCAGTGTAAGAGAGTGATCCTTCAACTTATTGGTGGCAATGTGAAAAAGCTGGGTTGAAATCTGTTTTCAAGGTGTTTCTTGAGGGCTTGTGACCAACTTCAATCCACTCTATTTGTGAATTGAAATACAAAGAAAACTAAAGGGAGCTTAAGAACATAGTCTGGACAAAATGACTAGTGGTAGAAAACTAAGTTATTTTGAAGACCAGTAGCATTTATAAGAACTACCAATGAAAACCCTCTGCTCTTACTGAGAACTCTCCCTCTCCATCTCATGAAACATTCATTGTGTTCCACACTGGATGATTTCTCATGAGCAGCATCCCACAGTACAATATCTGAGTGCTGGCCAGGCTCACTGTGTTTAGCCTGGCTTGCTGACTAGCAAGCACTTCATGGGATCCTGTCATGATCACCCTCTGTGCAGCTTCAGACCTGCACAGAACAATATGCCTTGATGTAGTTCAGGTAGAAAAACAGCACAAGAAAGACATGGACCTGAGCAGGTCCACCTAGTGGATCCAGAGAAGAGCCACAAGAATGAGGGCTGGAGCACTTCTCCTAGGGGGACAGGATGAGAGAAATCAGGTTGGTCAACCTGGAGAAGAAAAACATCCTAGAAGACTTACAGCACCATGCAGTACTTAATGGAACTTTATAATAAAGAAGGAGACAAACAATTTATTAGGATCTGTAGCAATTGTTTTAAATTAAAAGAAGACTTAGAGTTAAGAAAAAATTCTTTACTGTGAGGGTAGTGCTCGGAGAAGCTGTGGATGCCCCATTCCTGGCAGCAGGCTGGGCTGGTGATCAAGGCCAGGCTGGGTTGAGCTCTGAGCAACCTGGACTAGTGAAATGTGTCCTGGCCCATGGCGAGGGGGCTGGAACTAGATGACCTTTGAGGTCCCTTCTACGTCAAACCATTTTATGATTCTAGGATTCTATGAAATTTAGACTAGATGTAAAGAAGAAATATTTCATTATGAGGGTGATGAAACACTGGCACAGGTTTCCCAGGGAGGTGGTGGATACACCATTCTTGGAAATGTTCAAGGCCAGGTTGGACAGGTCTCTGAGCTACCTGATAGAGTTGAAGGTGTCCCTGCTTATTGCAGGGGTCTTGGGCTACAGGATCTTCAAAGATCCCTTACAAGCCAAATCTTTCTACGATGCTATGGAAAGCAGGAATAGGGTGGGAAAGCTGTAAATGTAATATACAAACATCCATAGACATTGCACCCTGAGCATTGCTGGAATTGATAGTACAGAGCAATTTCCTTTTTCATGCATGAATGTTTTACAAACCACTCATTTTATGCCTCCCATTTCACAGAGCTGCCTCCTCCCTCAAAGTAACATCTCAAGAAAGGTCCTGTCCCTGCTTGTGAATGAAGGAGGGAAGCTTGTTTTAAGGAGGATGAAGTTAGAAAGTGATTGAGAATTTTCATTGCTTTAAAGAGAGAGAGTTTTACTGGTGAAAGAAAAACACAGCAAGTCCATGAATAGATATGTGTCTAGAAATCCCTTATTTTGAGGGAGAACAGCCTCTTACAGGAATATGCAAAACCACTCCAAGTGGAAGACAGCATCTGTATTTGCTTGTTTTGCTTGTTACTCTGTCATGGCTTCTAGCTTTCAGAAAACTTCTACCCTCTCTTGCTTTAACTGCTGAGTCCTTGCACTACTCAGCTGCTCACAAACCAGCTTGTGGGAGCACCACTACCATGTGCCTCTTTCAGGGTGCATCTCACCACTTCATGCATGCCTTTCTGTGTATGTGTTTGTCCCTCTGCTGCATCTCACACAGGTATGTTGAGAGAAACGACTGTGTTTCAAGAGGGACAAAAGCTAGTTTAGATCAGCTTTTTTTTTTCAGTGCTGTGCCCCTACTTTCACAAGGCCATTACTGCCTTGTTGGCATGTAGACAAAAGGGGTAGAGGGAAGTTTCTGGGATTCTGCTCCTTTTAATGAAAAATTAATTTTTTTCCCAAATTAAATGGCAGAGATCAAACTCATCCTCTTCTGCATGCTTCTCCATAACTGCTGTCTGTTGTGTAAAACAACACAAAAACATGAGCATTTCAGTCTGCTGACTGATGAGGCTGGCAGCATGCTATGGCTGGAAACTGCAGCTGGTCTAGCTCTGATCTTGCAGGAGGAGGAATGAGGAAGGCAAAGGGAAACACTTAGCCTATCCTTTCTTCTGGTGTGTAATTTATTCACAGGAAAATGAGCTTCTACCCATGCTCAGCTTCCTCAGTCCAGGCTGAATTCACAGCATTGATTTCATGCTTAGAGATGGGTCACAAAATGGGAGAGAAAACTGGCAGAGGCAGGTTTTTCTCCAGAGTCCTCTGATTAGAGCTTCAGTATGGCCAAGACAAGGGTACAGTTCTCTGGGTCCCTCCAGCTCTAGGCAGCCAGGAGCTTTCACTGCAGTGTGCTTTTACCCTTGAAGTGGTTTGGCCCTGGCTGGATGCCAGGCACCCACCAAAGACTCGCTCTCACTCCTCTCCAACAGTGCACAAGCGAGAGAAAATATAACAAAAGTGTTTACGAGGCGAGATCAGGACTGGGAGAGATCACTCACCAAATACCATCATGAGCAAAACTGACTGCACTTGAGGATTTTAATTGAATTTATTGGTAGCAAAATCAGAGGAGGATAATGAGAAATAAAAAAAGTATTAAAAACCATCTTGCCCTCCTCTCCCCCTGCCCCTTCCCAGATCTACCTCCTTCCCCAGAGGAGCAAGGATACAGAGAAAGGGGTTCAGTTCATCACACATTGTTTCTGCTGCTGCTCAGGGGCAGGAGTTGTTCCCCTACTCCAGTGTGGCATCCCTCTCACTGGAGACAATTCTCCATGAACTGCTGCAACACGGGTCGTTCTTACACAGGGTGCAGTCCTTCAGGCACAGTCTGCTCCAGCATGGGTCCCTCACAGGGTCACAAGTCTTACCAGGAAATCTGCTCCAGCTCCTCTCTCCATAGGTCTGTCAGGAGCCAGTTCCTCCCAGAGGTCACAGCCTCCTCCCAGGCATCCACCTACTCCAGTGCAGGGCTCCTCCATGGGCTGCAGGTGGATCTCTGCCTCCTGGTGATCCTTCATGGGCTGCAGGGGCACAGCTGCTCACCAAGGGCTGCAGCAAGGGCTGCAGGAGAATCCCAGCTCTGGCGCCTGGAGCAGCTCCTGCCCCTCCTTCCCCACTGACCTTGGTGTCTGCAGAGTTGTTCCTCTCTCATATTCTCATCCCAGTCTTCTCTGGCTGCAATTGCATCTGCACAGGAACATTTTTTTCCCTCCTAAAATATGTTACCACAGAGGCATTACTATAATTCTTGGCTGTCTCAGCCGTGACCAGTGGCAGGTCCATCCCAGAGCACTTTGACATTGGCTCTGTTTGACATGTGTCACCATTGAGTCAGGACTGGGAAGGATAGGTGACACATACTCTGTACATGATCAGAGGCTAATAATAATTTTATTAGGAAACCCGTTCTTTTTATACATGGTTTTATACAGGTGGACCTGATTGGTCCTTTAATCAACACACCATCACCATTGGCTAACTAAGAAATCACCCTCTGGTAAACATCTTTCCATAATACATTCCATATGTTCACAAACACCAGGTGCAGAAATGTAAGAATTGTTAAATTCTTTTCTCTGACCTTCTCACAGCCTTTCCCAGAACAATTCCTGGGAAATTTTCCCTCTCTGACCAGGCTGTCAGTATCCACAGCCATGGGACCACTCTTGTAGTGCCCCCACCACCAAATCCTGTCCAAACAAAACCAGTACAACCCCCTCCTGCTGATTCTCTTTTCCTTTGTATGAAGCAGCTGAATGTCCATCAGAGCTGAGGTCCCTCCCTCAGATAATGAGTTGTTTTCCTCTGTGCTGTGAATATTTACACTACTTACGCAAGCTGAAGGACTGAGAGGGAAAGCAAGGAGCCCTGCCCTCAGCACATCTTGCAGTGTGACTTGCAGGGAACCCGGAGAGATGTCCCTGTGCACAAGGTCAGGTCAGATCTTCTAGAAATGACTTGATTTCTTGCAGAGGAAAGGCATGAAGGGGAGAGAATAAATTTTATTAGCTAAGGCAAAAATCAGGCAAGTTCTTGTATGAATGTCTACACAAAGAATATGCATGTGAGGGAAATATCAGTGATAAAAAGTCAGAAAGCCAAAGGAAAACATGTGCTAGCTCCCAGAAATCCCAACTAACAACATTCCTTGATATGGCCATCCACAAGGGCTTGTGGAAGAAGGCAGCTTACTACACTGCAGCATCTCACTGCCAGCTGACGTGCAGGAAGGAAGAGCTTGGTAATTCCTGCAGCTCTGTGGGAAGCTTTCAGCTGGTGCTCTTAGAGACTGATGTCCTGTAAGCTAGTACTCAGCACTCTCACTCAGACTTGTGAATGTCCATGTTCATGTAAGTATCTAGACAGGAATGATTTCTCTGGTGAGTCTGCTCCTCTGGTGTGTGAGAACAACATTTCAGTGGTTCCTTCCAACTGTGGTTCCTTCCAGCTGGAGACTTCACTGACCTGAAAACAACTGTTTTCCAGACCTGAAAGATAATATGTGAAGAAAAGGCAAAAACTTTCTTAAACTGCACAAAGTGAGCAGGGCCATCTTGTCCAGACAAAAAGCCTGAAAGAAAAGCAACACAGAATTTCAAGAGGCTTGTGCACTGCCAAGAACAGAGTTATCTGAAGGTGTACGTGGATCTCCAGTCTAATCTAAGAGGGGAGCAGTTTTCTGGGCATGTTGCTCTCTCAGGTGCACCCAACAAAAGCAAGAAGCTGGTTGATGAGGTACTGACGGGTGAGGGTGGAGCTCCTTGAGGACATTGCTTCAAGGAGCTAAGGGCCGCCAGAGGATGAGGTTCCCAAATGAAATGGAAGATGGGGAGCTCTTAATTTCTGTGCTTTACAGAAAGCCACCACCATTTTCCCAGGTGTGCACACACCCATTTAGGAGATTTGATTTTCAGTGTGTGAAGTTCTAGCACAGATGGGTTATGAGGGAAGACAGAGCCCCATATCCATGACGTGGGCACTAGCCCTGCCTGGAGTTAACTTGTTGCCTCTATCTTAAGAGGATCTACCTCGAGGGTCTGACACAGGCAGAACATGGCAGGAAGGGAATTTAGTGTGAGATCCTTGGTGAGGAGGCCACCCTCTGCAGACAGGGATGGGCCAGGGCAGGTGGTTCAGGGTTTGTGCTGAGGCAGTGGCACTGGGACTGTATGAAGGTGAGCAACTCCACTGGGGCTGCTGGGACAAGGTGTAAACTCAGCCCTGGTCCTCCACAGGCTGATTTTGGGGTGTTTTCAACATGTCCTTGTAAGCAGATGCATGCCCACACAGATTGTGGAGCCCCAGCCCCAGCCCCTGGCCTCCTGTCTCACAAATGCTGCGTGGGGGCAGAGCAGCTGGAGCTCCCTGCATGGATCTGTGCTGTGATGTCTTCTGGAGAGCTGAGCAACAAGGCAAAAGCCAGCCCTTACATTCAGTTGTCTGCTATGTGCTGCCATTAATCCACTTCAGTTTATTTGGCAGCAGAGATCAGAATGAATTAATTTGGGATTTTCAGGCTGTTGAATGTTTTTCCTCAGGCAGCTTTCTGTTGAGTTCTGGGCTCTGGGAATTAGCTGCTATTTAAAGCAGCAGTGTGTGAACTTTCCTGATGGCTTGTGCTCTGTCTGTCCAACTGAGACAGAGGAAGAAGTGATGCGTGTGGGTGCTAGTCAGTGCTCTGCCTTGGCTCCTCCATCCCCAGTGGGATTGATCTTGTTGAGTTTCTAGGAGGTAGGCTTTCAAATCTTCCTGAGTGCTGGGGTCTGCTCTGCGGCAGCAAATGTCACACTAGACACCTGTATAGCCCTGATCTCTCCAGGAAGGGAAGGGGCTTGGCATCCACTTCTTTAGGGCTAAAGAAGAGGGGGTTTTGCTGTTTGCTTCTTGATGCAGACAATTCCATCTGCTGATTCTACTTACAGAGCTGCCCCAGAGGACCTGTCGTCGGTGTTGGAAGTAAAGCAGCTAAATAGAAAGATTGAGCTATGAAAAGGCAGCCGGGGAGGTTGGGGAGTGGTGCAGGGACATGAGGAGCTGCTGTGGGAGAGAAGCTGTCTCCAAGCTGTTCAGAATAAAAGCAGGAGCCTGTGTCCAGGGACCTGAATGCGCCAAGCAGGGGCTGCCCTCTGCCCAGCCCAGCCCCAGCATGGGCAGCACATGTTGAAAAGGATGAGCCATGTTTCCCTGCCTGCCTGAGCATTCAAGCACACCCTTCCTACCTTTCGTACCTCCTCCCAACAGATTCTTTGACTTGGGTGTACACAGTAGGGGTCACAGGAGTCTGTGAGAAGAGCCTGGAGTCTTGAAATTGCTTGCTGAAAGGCTTAAAATCTCACATAGAGGCTGAGATCTGCAGCCTGACCTTCAGATGGGCAGAGAACATACCAAAGGCTTTAACATTTGGAAACAAAATGACAGAACTACCCAATAGCTTCGCGTGACTTACACCTGGTTTTCAGCTTCTCTTTATGTTCAGCTCCAGTTTTTCCCCTTTTTGTATCATGAAGTAGCTTTTGCTTTGCTCTGCAGTGAGAATTTAAAGGGGGAGCCAGGATGAAAAATAGAATAGGTGCAGCAGGTCTGGTCTTGATCTTGCAAATGCACTTGTCTGGGATGCTGCAACACAAGGTCTCTGAGATCCACACAGAAGGCTGTGGGCCACAACTGGCCCAAACTTGCACTGGCCAGAACCTGACCATCAATCCTGTGTTCAGAAGCCATAGCTCCATTTCCTCCAGTAGCTGCAGGAGCAAGCCTTGTTCTAACCCCTGGACAGAGTTATCCTTTGACCTCACCTGTAATCTCACCTGTGGTTTAGAAACATGAATCTGTTTTTTGAAACAGATTAGATAGAAATATAGATAAAAATCAGTGCTCATCTCACACCTTTCTATTTTCAAACTAGGAATTTTTTACTGGACAGAAGTATAGGTCTGTGACAAAAAAGACAGCAGCTAGAACTGTCCTGGTGACTGATTTTGTATTTGCAAGTTACTATAGAAAACTTTTCAATCCAGAAATATTTTAGCTGGCACTTGTTTAAATTGGATTCTCTGAAAATAGCATGAGTTATTTTGGAAATCTTTTCTGCCTTGAGCTTCTTAGTACCTATTAGGAAATTTTAAGTGTGCATTCACTATGCTAAAAGAATAATGGAGAACTCAGAGCAACCAGTTCTGTGTGGGATGCTTAAGGCATTAACATATTTTGAAAAGATTATTTCCAAATTAAGATACCTAAAGTTGGAACTGATCGTAATGTGAAATTCCTGCCGTTGAAAGATGCAGAGTGGGAAATGTAGAGACATGGAGTCATGTATGTGTTCTGGATTAGGATTAATGCTTGTGTGTGCACTCTTCCAGCCTACTGCTATAGCATTACTAATATCCATTCATACATAACAGATTTAAAAGCTATTCACTGTAAGAGTCAGTTTTTGTGGTCTGAGAACTTCACATGGAGATACTAAACTAAGTTCTGACAACTCAAAACAAACAATATTATTTGTTATTATATAGGTGGTCTTATTTTTTCTCTTTTTGTACCTTGGAGGAAATTTTCCTTTCAGAGGGGAAATTACCACTGCTTCCTCAGCAAGGAGAATACCCTTTTGCGTGTGCCTTTATTCTGGATGGAGGAGTTAGTGCTGGAGGAAGCCACATGATGCTGGATGGAGATGCAGAGGGGTGAGACTCTGTCAGATATGGTTTTGGCCACCCTGCTGCCTCCTAGGAACCCTGTGACTTTGGAAATGTTAATATTTCCTTCTCTCTGAAAACCTAGATATCTTCAGGATCCCCTGAAGCTTCACCAGATCTTGATCTGGTGAAGGAGTCCTGGGAGGAAGGGAGTGGGATATTTGTATTACAGGCTGGAATATCTGCAATATGCAGGAGTACTCTTGTAAGCTTCTGGGAGCTATTCTGAAAATAAGGAAGAACTGCAAGGTAGGGACAATCTGTAGGGATAATAAAACTAATGCCTCTTTTCTCTTTTAAGTCACAGGACCGCTCCTGAAGCTCTCCTCGCAGCATCCAAATGCACCTTCCTCTATTTATGCAATCATATGGACCCCATTTATGGCCCTTTTCCTGTAATGCGTGCTTGTAAAGTGCTAAATCCCTCCAAAACCTCAACATGCATGACAAAATGTTTGGCATATACCATAACATGAAAAAAGCCATATGCTCTTCCTCCTTGCTTGTCCTGCTGCTTGAAGCCACCAATTTAGGCATAGCTATGTGAATGCTCACTCCTGAGGGACAGAGATTTCTGTCCACTACTTGGACTGCTGCATCTCTTTCTTGGCCCACCTCCTTACAGAGTTCACTGCTGCTCAGTCAATGAATTCACTGCAAACACATACACATACACACACACACGCACCTACACACAGTTTCATAGCTCTGCATGGCTCGTCATCCAAAACCCGAAAATGAAACATGTCTGATCTGCATTTATTCTAAAAAGTTATCCATAGTCTACTGAGTTAATTTCTTTTCCTTCAGTAATGAGCTGACAAACCTGCTCTTAGAAACAAAGGATAGTGTCTGCATTTGAGGTTTTCTCCTTACACAAAATTAACTCAGCCCTCAAGCTCCTTTGTGTTGTGTTCACTGCATTGCAACAGTGCCTCCATGCTTATCAAAAGAAATGTGAGCTTTCTGAGAGTGTCTTGAGTAATTGTCAAGCCAAACAGCTACTGGTGGGTATTAAAATCCTTTACTAGTTAAAAAGTTAATATAGCAAACATTTGTTAATGTACAAGAGTTCTGGAAGGGCAATCAAATGAATCCAAATCAAATTGAAACTTATTATGATCATGTCTCACCTGGCCCACATTAAATGAATCTTGAGAGAGTGTTTGAATACAGCCCTGTGGAACATGTCATCAGAATACCTTCTAAATGAAAAGGCATTAAACAATTATTTGGCTAAAAAATGTTTTCCAGTGCCCTTCATGCCCCAATGCCTTGGAGTGTTTTGGGCTCACAGTAGTGCTAAGCAAGATCTTTAAATCTGTGGTAAATAAGTATCCTGGAGAAAACACCTGGTAATGAAGAAGAAAAGCCCTGGTTGTCTCTGTGGAGTGGTTCTTCTTTTTTAACACTCTCTGATGACAGGCTGGGTGACTTAGGTCAGATTTCCAAGCACATCTTCCCTTTCACAGCAGTTGGAGGTATCCTCTTGTTCCTTTGGATAGGATGCAATCATGGAGCAGAGCTGGGACAGACTCTTCCATGCATTAAACTCTCTCTCAAACAGCTGGAAATACCTTCAAGTTTTTTCTAGCAGCTGGGCACAGAGAGACAATGTTGATGCATCTTCTTTTCCTTGCAAGGGGCCACCCTGAGCTTTATAGCAGTGATTGTGACACTGCTGCAGATGCATGCTGGATGAAGGAATGACACAGGCTTGGAGACCAGCAGCCTGCCACCTCGGTCAAACCCTGCTTGCCCCAGGAAGGATTCAAGGAGTACACACTGGCCATGATGCAGGAATATAAAATGAGGTGGGATCTGGGAGACAATCTTCCTTCACACGATGATGTCAAGTTGCTGAGCTGTGTCACTGCTCTGGGAATGGCTGCAGCCTGGCACAGCAGACATGGCAAGGGGACAGGAGCGTGGATCCTCCCTGTAGTGCCGCTGTTCTGTGGTGGAGAGGCCATGGCCACAGAACCACTTCCCTCCTTCCTTGCTCTTGGCTTTTGCTACACAAGGTACAGAGCTTGGGGCTGAATCCCACTCTGTGCTGGAGAAACTCTCTTCCAGGAGTTTCTTCTGGCTGGTTTGGCATATTGCAGTCAACTATGACAAGGGTGTGCTGGTGGCATGCACTGACAGCTAGGGGGACAAAACTGCTGGCATGGCCTGGGATGTGTGCCAACATATCCATTGATAGGTAAATATGTCTTTCTGCCTAGGAGGAGAAGGAATTTTCCTGTCCACTTTAAGGGGACAGTTAACAGTGGGATGTGGTGCTGGATTGGATCAAGGCATCAGGGGGCATAAAAGAAATTACAATACTAAGATTAGAAAATAATTACTGAGATATGTCACTACTCTATAAAAGAACCTGGACCCATGTGAGCTGGGTGCTGACAGACCATTAGGACAAAGATCTTGTCAATGAAGAAGGCAGCCCATATTCAGCATGACAGATCTTACGCTGGTATTCACCCAGAGGAGTATCCTAGACAGAGTCTGGGATGAAAGGAGCATCGCTGGGATAGCAGTGGAGCAACATTGTCACCACTGTGCACACTACTGGGGTGACTGTGGCAGAAATGCTGTGTCCAGCCCTGAGCCTGCAGCTCAGAAACATGCTGCTAATTTGAAGGAGGCTCTGAGAGGAGGGAGAAAAACAAGTAGGATACCAGGAAAGTTGCTTTTGTAATGAAACAGTTGGGAGTTCAATTTATTTGACTAATCACCCAGGAGGCCACTGGCTGACTTGATCCAAATCTGTAAGTACCTTCTGGAAACAGAGATGTGATGACAGAGGGCTCTTCAGTAAAGCAGGCAGACAGATAACAAGGCCCAGTTGCTGTGGATTAAAACAAAACAAGTTCAAAGCTGAAATGAAGGGTTGTTTCTCCCATCTGGCTTAATTGAGGGCTGTGATGGAGTCACAATCTTCCAGAATTGCCCTTGAACCTCAGCGCTCCTGCCACATGCATCCAGCAGAGCAGCAATGCCCACCTTGCTGCTCATCTGGGGAGGTCTGGCAGGACCCTGTGGGCTTGCCTTTACGCCCACTGTGGCGCAGTCCTCTTCCCCAGAGTGACTTGCAGGTGTTGCATCCTTCAAAAGTGGAGGAATCACATAGGAATACAGCAGCAACTCATCAAACCCCTGGCTGATCTCAGGGCTTGCTTTACTGCTCTCTGGAGGCACAGGGCAGGCTGGGCCCCTGACAACCTGCACGGTGCTGGTGCTGCAGGAAGCCCTGTCCTGGCATGGGTTGCTTGGCCAGGGGTCTGAGGGGAAGGCACTGCCTCTATGGGGATAGCCCCCAGGGTACCCAGACACTTGAATATTAGAGAGGGGACTGCCTGCAGATTCAGGGATCTCACTCCATGCCCCTTCCCTCCTTTATCTCAGCATAACCCTTTACTCCCCCAGCCCCTCCTGGGCCCCAAACCTGGCTGATCCAAGTGCAAGGCCAGTCTGTCCTGCTCGAGCGCAAGGGAGAGAGGGAAGAATTGGGAGAGAAGGGCCACAGCTGGATGCCAGATCAGCCTTTTCTCTGTGCTACTTCAGGAACAGAAAGAATATACAGAAACTTCTTCCTTGGCCTAGGCAAGGAAGGCCATGGACAGAAGAAGAATTGGCAAGGCACACGGAATTAGGAGCATGAAGTCATAGCATGTACATTTGGGCTGTCTATGTTGCCATGACTCTACATGGCCTGAGAAGACAAACATAATCTTAGGCTGAGACTTATCTCTCTCCTGCTTGTGGGAACTAGCATGTCCCCATTTCATGGTAGACAAACTCTCAGGTGTTCTGTTTTCCATGCTCTGTTGTCTGCACCATGAAACAGAAAAACCGTTAGGGGTGCAGGTCTATTAGATGATCATGATGGAGACAATAATGGAAAAATTATCTTGTCAGCCATGCATTTTTCCTCCAAGAGGGAGTTAAATAAAATGAAATCTTTGCTATCAATCTGGGATCAGAGTCTGGGAGTGAAACAGATGGAGCCTGGACCTGGGCTGTTGACATGGCTTTGTCTATGGCTGTATTGAACCTTACTGCTACTCCTGCTATTGGATATATTAATGTTTTATTAGTTGCACAAAAGTTCAGGGATGGTTTCCTTGCTAGCTGAATGGCCAAATTCTCACTGGTAGCTCAATGGGAAAATTTTCACTGCTATGCCAAGGACTAATTCTAGTGTTCAGGCAGCTATGCAAAGTTCTATCCTAGCAATGGAAGCAGCTATGAAAATAGGAGATACTGTCTCTGAGACATTGTATGACCTTTTGAATCAAAAGGGAAAAAGAGATTTTCTGTGAGCCGTTCTGCTCTACTAGGCAGTAACACTCTGCATTTGTAAATAGCAAACTGCTGCTCCCTAGCAAAGGATTTTCTGCTCTTTGTGAAATATGCACTGCAACACTGAAGTACTCTAAAGAGGAAAATTTTGTTTGCCAGGAAGAAGATTGTAAGAGTCATTTGGGTGCAGCCTTTCTTCCCTTGGAGGAAGGTAAGAAGGCTACTACAGGCCTGATAGAAGTTGCTTTTATACCTACATTTTTATCTAGTTTTAACACATTCCACAGACATGATAATGGGAAGTGACTATCTGTTACCCAAAGCTGTAATGTTCTTCTGACCAGAGGTCTAATGCTGGTTCTTCCTCTGTCATAAACATTTCAGTTTAGAAGCTGTAGACCCAAGTGATGTGCCCTCTGCATGTGCACCCCCAGAGGCCCCACAGCTCTGTATGCCAAATTCATGTTTTGGAGGAAAACATGTTTTTTGGTTGTCCAGGTTTCCCCTGGTTTATGGTCTGTGGGGAGACTGGCTGCAACTCCTGGGATTTTCTTTCTCTTTCTTTACTTATAGTGCTTCCCATGGTGGCAGCCTTGTTTCTCCATTGTTCTGCTCATGTCTGTGCTGCTTCACAAGGCAGGGAGGAGACAGCAAGTGCTGGGACACAGTGATCTTCGGGAGACACTTGCAGCTTCCTTTTATTAACTCCAGAGGCCTCTCTTGAGTTTGCAATCTAAATGGCTTTGGACTGGATAAAGGCAAACCCTTCCCTGACAAACTCTCTGGAGACTGCATGTGTGCTCAGGGCTTGAATCAGCAGAAAAAACTTCCAGTGACTCCTTATGCTCTGAATAAGGCATGGAAAGTCAGGCCAGTAGTGACAGCATGGAAAACCAGAGAATTAGTACCTGAGAAGCACAGGGAAAATAGAAAGAGAGATGGGATGGCTCTTCTAGGTCTTTGATAAAAAATTCTGTAAAAAAAAAAAAAAAAAGAAAAAAGCCAAAAATACTTGCTTTCTGTTGTGAAAAAAGAGCTGATTTTATAATGAGTGAGTAGGAGATTTCAGTTCTGGCAGGATTGGCTGGCTCTGGGCTGATAAAACTGTTATGCTTCCAGCTCTTTCACATATACCATCTCTGCTGAAAATGATGTTTGGTTGAAATCTGCCATATTTGGATGTTTGCCTGTAATTCCAGATGTTCAATGTCCTGATCAGAGTTGTTATGCAGAAATTTCAAGTTGGAGCACTGCAGAGGAGCTGGTTTGTTCTATGCAAGTGCAGTATTTGCTACACACTGAAATGGGTGTGTTAAACCTTCAGTACACAATGCAGAGGAAGTCACTCAGGATCCCAGGGGTTCATTGCACAGTCTCGTCTGTGATCATAGAATCACTTCTATTTGGATGGGGTGGGTTGGAAGGGATCTTAAACATTACCCAGCTCCAAATCCCTCACCATGGGCAGGGACACCTTCCACTAGATCACGTGATTCAAAGCCCCATCCAACGTGACTGTGAACACTTCCAGGGATGGGGCATCCACAGCCTCTCTGGGCAACCTCTTCTAGTGCCTTAGCAGCCTCACAGGGAAGAATTTCTTTCTAATAACTAATCTAAATTCTCATCTTTTAATTTTAAACCATTCCCCCTTATCCTATCTCTTCATGTCCTTATATAAACTTTCTCTCCATGCATGGACATGATTTCTGTCCTAGAAAACCCTCCATGAGGAGGAAACATGGCAGGCCTGTTTGGGGGGAATATGTATCATACTGAATGATTAAAGTATTTTCATGATTAACAGGATATTGAAAATCTCTGCTTCAGAAGATAAGAGAGATTATTTTCCCCCTGACACTAGGATCTCCCCTTTTTCTGGAGAAGTCTAGAAATGAAATGGAGGAAACGCTTGACTGAGACCAGAGACCACAAATCTCCCAGCTCCAGTATCCAGTCTTGGACAATGACTAGTCACAAATGTTCTGCTGATCAAGGATAATATGGGAGATAATATTTGGAGACAATTTGGCAATTCACCTAAAATCCTTTTCTTGATACCTCTGACAGCTGAGTTTTGTTGACAAAAATCTTTTTCCCATCCTGTGTTTAGGCTGTTGCAGAGTTCAACGATGGGTCCTGTTCTGTGGTGTGGGATTTCTGTGATTTCTGCCACTCCAGGAGTGCCCTCACCCCCCAGCTGTCCCTCCCCAGGGACACTGTGCCACCTGTTGTCACGCAGGGCATGTGTCCTTTCCCTGGCCCCCTGCCTGCCTCTGGCTGTGCTGCCCGGCGTGGCCGCCCCTGCAGCACCAAGCAGCAGGTCACCTTGTGTGAGCACCAGCATTCCCCACTCTTTCCCAGCTCTTAATCACTGATCCTCAGAGCACATCACCTCAAGCATCTTCTTCTTCCAGTCACGACCATCTTTGCTGACCTTTGGGAAGCAAGCTTGCAAAATGTCTCTTATTTGCTGTGAGCTGCAGAGAGGGAAAATTTTAATTACTCTCTGAAACCAATGGGTTGGACAACCTCTCCCTGCAGCCCCTAAGCACTGTGCATTCTCTTCTGTAAATCAGGTGCTTTATTAGATCCACTGTAGCAGAAAATGAAATGTAAAACTGAGTGTAGACTTATTTTAGACACAGTAGTAGCAGAATTAAGAAGGGAAATATGTTTGAATTACTGGGGGAAGTCATTTAGGAAGAAATTGGAATGGTTAATTAGAGAAAATTATCTCCATCTAATTCTCAAAGGCTAATTGAAATGCTCCAGTCTTTTTCTTGAAAGGAAAAATCTATTTTAATAGCTTAGATTATTATCAAGGAATGTAACTTTGGTGGTAGCAAAAAAATTTTCATAAATTTTCCAAGAAAAAATACTGTTGAAGTGGCATCTGAGTATTATGACAGAGATGCAAAATCATAGTTGGCCTCTTTTCTTTTATTGATATTTTATTCCTGGGGGCCTGGAAGGTTGGGGACAGGAAGGAGACAGGGAAAGGGATTTATGAAGCTTTCCAAATTTCCATGTATACCATAAGTGATAGAAACTTTGAGACCAAAATCTGTATCTGTATGATTCCTGAATCTTAAACTGAATAACAAAATAAACACTTAACCTCTTGACAAAATCCCAGGATTTGTAAGGATGTCAGTAAAAAGACTTATTTTATACAGGAGGTATGATATTGCAAGTTCCCAAAACATGCTGTTTTGATTGGTTTCAGCTAAAGAAAAGTCTAGTGCTGATTAACTACCCTTCTTCAATTTAATCTTTTACTCAGGGTTTCAGTTGTTAAAATAAGAGCTTGGGAGTAATGTTTGACAACTTTACCAAAGCAGAATTGTGTCTTTCACCTGGGGTTTTGCAGATCGTGCTGTCTCTGAAGTGGTTGCAGATGATCATCTTGCAACTGCAGAGTAGCTGCAAAGGCCAAAGCAAAGAACACCCTTGTTGCACCACCAGTATGTTCCAGTCTCCTTTGCCTTGGCTGGGATTCTTTTTGGTCTCACCTCTAATGCAGTATTTCTCTTCTAGCTGAAGAGACTTCTCTCTCCAGTGAGAAATCCTGGTACCTGATCCATTGTGGAAACTCTAGTTGCTCAAGAGAAGCCTCAGCTGGATTTTACCAATTTTCCAGTTGGAAGAGGACATTACTCCTTTTCAGTGTGACTAGTTTCCTGTCCTGCCCAGGCTGTCCCACCTGTTACAAAGGACGTAGTGTGTTAGAGAAATCTGATAAAACAGGGCCTGGACATGGTCTGTGACTGCCGCTATCACTGTGAATGTGCTGCACCAGAATTTGTTGCTGTTGGCACTGTATCTTTTCTGGAACAATACAAAGCATTTGGACAACAAATTTAGTTCTTACTTTCATTTGCCTTCATTCTCACAAGAACTAAAAGGAAGCCAACAGCTCTTCTTTCAGAAAACCCTTTTCCTTCCAAAATCAGTAAAAACCTGCTGCACAGTTACATGTTTAGCATGAGTCCAGGCACCAGCCTGTGTATGGTCATCAGGCATGAGGGAGAGATTGTATGGGAGACTCCAGGAAATTGTGTTTGGAAGTTAGCAATACAGACCACACAAGAATAGCCTTTAATTTTCTCCTGAGATGTGGTAAACCTATTCAGTTACCTTTGGGAAGGATGAATGACATTTAGTCACTGGGAAGATAACTCATGTCTCATGACAGTATCTGCAATTACCTAATGAGAAGTTGTAGGTTATTTTTTTCCTCTGGGAAATAAATTTTCTGTGTAGTTGTGCATCTTCTGCACCAGGGATGCTTTGCATCTAGTGTAAATTCTGCTTTTCACTGAAATTTTTGCAAAGAAGTGGGACAGATTCTGACATTTTGGTCTAAAATAAATATGCAGTAATTTATATTTTCAGTAGAATAATTCCATTCTGCCAATGTTACTATAGTAAACTTGCCTTCATTTATTTGTTTGTTTGTTTGTTTGTTTTATAATCCAGTTCTGACAATATTGTGCTTGGAAAAACATTAGAAGTGTGGACTACTTTCCACAAAAGTGGTCAGTAGTCTACGTCTTACATAAGTATGATGTGGCAGCTTTGATTCCAGGACACTGACTGGTGAAGTTATCTTTCTACCTTACAAGTCTTAATGTTAGGTACTTTAGTGACAGTGAAATTCCATGATGACTCCTTTGTGCCAAAGTTGGTGAGCAGGGCATCTACTGTTCTGTTGATTTCTTTCCAGGGCATCTACTGTTCTGTTGATTTCTTTCCAGGGCATGTACTGTTCTGTTGATTTCTTTCCCAACTGTTTATTAGCATCTAGCCCACAATTTTTTAATCAGGATCAAAACCAGTACTCTGCTTAAATTATAAAAAAGGAGTTAAAGGAAAGCAGTCAGCACATTCAGTCCTATGCTTTCAGGCAGAGATTATCCTTTAGCTTCATTGGAGGCTGGAAAGAAACAACCTACAAGCAGCTTACTTGGTAATAACTTAATGCCCAAGAGTTTTGTGTCTTTCCATGGAGCAGTAGATGTTGGCCAAAGGATTTTAGTAGGGTACACCACTGGAGTTTTCTATTATCACAGACACTGTGTTTACAAGTGTAATTAAATACTTTCAGAAGGGATTATGTAATAGCACGTGGAACACATGAAAAGTAAAGCCAGATTCTGCTCTCATTTGGATTAACTTTTGTGTGGAGGAAATGCAAGAATTTAAACAAAGATAGCTCATATACAGCTACTGTACAGTCTCAGTTTCTCCAAGCTGCCACATGCCTCAGTCCATACCCTCAGCCTTCCTCCCAGCGCTCAGGCAGCTGCTAACCCGATGCTGTTGTGCTGTCATAGCAGGGTGGATGCTGTGTGAAGGAGCAGGCTTGTGTTTCTTGGAACTTGGTTTGCTCTCTGGCTATGCAGAACCTCGAGTCCACCAGCCCAGGTGCCTGAAGCAGATGTTGACTCCTGCCAGCTGTCACCATCAGAGGGCAAGGCAGCAATGTGGCTGTGCTCAAAATGATGGTTTCATATGCCTTCTATTTGCATCTGTGATGCCCTAAACATGACAGTACAAATAGTGATGGGAAAAGGGAACTTGGAGGGGTAAGATGCAGCTGCAAAACCAGAAGGAGACAGAACAGTATGAAGTGGCATGGCAGAAAAGAGGTGGGAAGTCTGGGTATGAAATGTAGGGGCAGAGAATATCAGACCTGTGAAAGGCTAGAGAAAGAAAGAGGCAGACAACAGTTAAAGTGGCTGAAATCAGTGTGGAGAGCTTTCACTGAACAGGCCAAAGGAGAAAGGGAAGTCTCTCCTTCTATTTTTAGCCAAGCAGCTGAATTACTCCACTTCCCTGCCCGCGGGGGTCAGGCAGTAATGGAAACCACCCTCTGAGCAGCCACTGAGCAGGATCAGGGCTGTGCTTTGCCTGCTGGTAGGGCTCATCTCCAGGCGCTGTGTGATGGCATGTGCTGCAGCACAGCCCTCCCCTGAGCTGGAGCTCAGGAAAATGACAGTGCTAAGGGAGCTGTCCAAGTTTTGGCACCTGCTGGCCATCCCAGGGGACGGGGGCATCAAGGGCTGCAAGCGGCCTCCCCTCTTGATTTCAGCCATGCCTGAGCAGTGGTGTGTTCCGGCCCATGGGTGAGCCCTCATCAGCCTCATGCAGTGCAGCCAGTCTCCATTTCTGCATTCAGTGCAGCCCCTGTGCCTGTGAGCTTCTGTGCCACATCATTTTGGGGATATTTGGCAAATCCTCAACTCTCTAGAGAGGTTGTCTTCCTGATTTGTCATCAAGCACCTTGCTCTTTTTCAGAGGGCAATTCAGTGCAGCTAAATTAGGTTCCTGTCTTGCTTTGTGTTTTTTCTCTGTCTAATGACTGCAGAGTACATGCTTCCAGCTCACATGCTTAAGATAGTTATGCTGTGTATGTACTACCGGTTATTCCTGGCCTTGTGAGGTGGCATCATCTCAGAAATACAGATCAAGGATGTGCCTAGCTGAGAAAATAGGATGGGAGATGATATATAAGGCTGAGGGTGACAAAGAAAGAGAGAAGATCAGAGCAGTCCTGACATGAGTGTTAATAACACTTACAAAGGCTTGGGTTTCCTTCTCTGCAGGGAGTAGTTGGAGTTGTATTCTCAGGAGCCATTGTCATCAATGGTGGTCTGTGGGGAAGTATAAAAATCAGTTCATTATACAGATATTTTTGTTAACAGTTTTTTTAAACTTTAATTTTTTTCTTTCATCACAGCCCTGAAGCTGGTGTTTGAGGAAGAAATGGATGAACCAACGTCACCTTTTTGTCATTTAAAGGTCTATGAAGAGAAGAGGAGGTGAAATGTAGCAGTTAATTCACCATTGCCAGTTTCACACCTTTTATGCAGAACATAGCCATCAGGTTTAATTTTTGGTTTTGCATTTTTGAGTTATTATCCACAAAAGGTGGGCACAAGGGGGCCACAAAGGATGAGGGTTTCATGTCTCTGTTGAGGTAATCCCTTGCAGTTGGACTTGCGGCCTGTGAAGAGCCAGGCTTTGCTGGGCCTGTGTGGCCCTGTACTTTGTTAGGTTTCCCTGCAGAGCCTCTCTGCCTTTGAGGGGGTCAAGACTTCCTCCCAATATCTCCCTTGGCTTTTGAATAACTGTTGAGCTGAATTTGGGCAATTTGTCCCAGCTGCTGCTCTGGGTCTTTCAACTGGTGAATGCACTGAATGCACTGAGGCAGACCTGAGTGCAGCAGGTCTCCTGATGAGCTCAGAGCTGCTGTCTGCCTGCTGGCCCTGAGCAGGAGGGCTATCACCCCACACACCCAGCTGAGCTTGGCTGCAATGCCATCTTGCTGTAGCAGCCACTTTCTATGGCTGAGAGACAGGACTGGCTGTCAGGATCTCTGAATTGGCACTCCCTTCCTCCTGCACCAGATGAACCAGCCTGCACCTCTGGAGCACCAGTGGGAGCTTAGTGGTGCTGTGGCCAGCAGGTAATAGACAGAACCTGGGCAAACAACCTTCTGGTGTATCCCACTTCTGCTCCAGGGTCTGGGCTCTGTGTGCCAGTGCAGTCCCAAGGTGGGGACTGATGTCATTCTTCTGTAGGGCAAGTAGCTGCAAAAGGAGAAACATAGGAACTCCTCTCACAGGTGAAGGAAAAGCATAGGAAAAGCATATGAAAAGCACAGGAAAACAAATGCTTGAATATCAGTCACTCAGCATCTCTGTCCTGATTTAGAAAAATGCATTGAATAAGAGGTCACATTACCTTGGTCCTCACCTTTCTTCTGGCTGATCTCAGGGACTCCAAGGTTCACTTTTCCTTGAAAGGAGACAGGAAATTAATTTTCACTGGGAATGCCAGTAGAAGCACCTGCTGAGTATAGGCAGTATTTCTCTCACTGAAAGGCAGAAGATGCTCTTATCTGCCTTCACCAAAGGGCAGCCCCAGTAACAATGGATGATTATTGAGGCGGTTTTGGAGCTGGCAGGTAGAATAATTTTAATATTGTTGGGATTTTATTATACCTGAGATGTCTTAGGCCACTGAGAGCCTTGGGCAGACTTTTTTTATTATTGCTTAAGCTGACATGATGCATCACTGTTGGTACCTGCTGTCAGCTAGATCTGATACAGTGACTATCTGTACCTGCTGTTCTGGTTGTGAAGTTTTTTCAATCAGGCAGATTCTGCAGATAGGATCTGTGCTGTGATTTGAATATGAAATATTTGGGGTATAGAGAAACAATGAGATTTTCAGGAAGCTGAAAGGTACATGAACAAGACTTCAGTGATGCTGCATGTTTGGATCTTGGCTCATTTGGAAATCCAACAGATGAAACCATCTTCTTCAAATTTTACTGGCAGATGTATGAATGGAGCACTTCTCCCTTTCTGACTTTACTTCACGATTCCAGCCAATCTGACATTTCTTCTTCTGCTTCAGACCTGCTGTTCCCCAGCCTGCATCCTCACAGGCAACACATGGGTCACAGTGGTTTACAAAGAAGGTATTTATGTCTTTGGCTTCAACTCAGAATCTAATTTGCCACATGCATTTTGAGGTGCACATAAGCAGACACCTCAGGCAAGCTAGGAGAGTGACTAAGAGGCAAGGAGGTGCTGTGGATGCACCCTGGAAGTGCTGCTGTGTTATGTAATGAGGACCTGGCTCGATGTAAGCATTAGGTCACAGCCTTGAACACATCCCCGCCTCTCCCAGCAGGTTCAGACAAAGCTGCTGACATGCACAGCAGCTTCAGTGCTGCTTCTGTGTTGCTTCAGTGTCTGCACAATAAGCAAGGCTGAATATATGTCGTTTTATTGCTCTCTTGCCTATGCCAAACCAGCCATAGGCAGTACCTTGGTTTTGGGGACAAACGAGGGTTAAAACAAACAAGGAAAAAAAAAATTAGAGAAAACAAGAGAAACTGTTGGTAGCAGTTACCGTTCAGTTCAGACAGATGACAGCATTTTATTATCTCTTGCATGGTATCCAGGGGAACCTCAGGAGCTCCCTAGCAACAATATAGCAAGAAAAGGAAGTGTCTTAATCCCTGGAGCTAATGTGTTTGTGCAGAGTTATGGCCTGTTGGCTCTATCTGTCCTGGTTGTAATGGCATGGAGAGCTGCTACCTCCTCCCACAATACTGCCAGGCAGCAAAAATGGCAAAGGCAGCAATTTCTGGAACTGAGGTAGAGGAAAAGGAGCATACATAGTCTAAGGAACCATGTGGTCCACCCATGAGAAAGAAAAGACTTCTCCAGTCGTTAACTGAGATGCATGCCAGTCTGTGTATTTTATAGAATACAGCTTTTGTGATCTATGTTACCCCTGCTCTCCTAAAAATCCATCTTTTCTCCTTTCCTCCTCTCCTATCTCTGTCTAATTATCCCTTTATCCATATCAAATGTTTCCTTGTTTCTGAAGATGACATTTGTGATCCTACAATCGTTCCCCTTACTGCTCTGCTGTAAGCAGATCATGACAGAATGGGAAATCTTTGTTCCCTCAGGACTGGCTTTATAAAGGATCCCAAATTTCCTTGATGGTAAGGTTTTCCTCAGGCTTTCAAAGGCCTAATGTCTAGGAACTGAGAGACCACTGACACTGGAGGCAAATGGCTCCATGTCAAAATGTCGCCTTACAAAACTGATTCTAGATTTTTAATTTTGAAATTGTGTTTAGAGATGTCTCCCCTTTATCATATATGGCATCAGTGCTCCTTAATTTCCTCTGCACTTTGGACTTGTTCAGCTGTTCCTATTTCCCTGAAGGGCATCAAGACAAAGTGAATTTTGTATGAGTTCAACTTTGGCAAAAGGCAGTACCTGAGGGTTGGTGTGTCCCTCCACTTCTTCCAGCCCTCTGCTTTGTTCCACTTGGCTAAGCTGATGCATAAATCTCTGTAACCAAAACTGAGCTGTTAAAAAAAAAAAAACAACTCCCTCACTCTCTCATAATAAAATCTTGGAAAAAAACCTACTGTGTTGCTCTCTTATCTCCACATGTAAGCTTTGTTCTTGGCAGGCACAGGTGCATCTTTTTACAGAGATGGGATCACTAGGAAGAAGTTCATGGTTGGTCTCAGGTGTCCATGGGACTGGAAGCTCCCTTCTCTTGCTCATCAGGGTGCAATTTCCAGGCACCATGTTAAGGTAAGTGCTGCAGACACCTGGAACAGAGCGTGCCTTTCTGGCTGGGAATGTATGAAGCATTTTGTCTAAAACATTGTGTTATTTCCCTAAATTGTTTGGGTGACTGGAAAGGGATGGAGTGTTCTTTCTCTGTGGCATACATTGCTTTCCCCTGCCTTGACACGAAAAGTTTTCCTCACTAAAGGAAACATGGACACAGCTGTGCAATTTTGTTGTGCTCTAGAGTACTCTGACTAGAGGGGAATAACATTTGCTTCACCACTGATGCACATTGCACTGCAGACACCTTGTCATGGTGGATCTCTCCTCTATTCAGCTCTGCCATGGATACCTGTATATTATGACACTTTCAACATCAGCAAGGTATAATTTTGCCACTTTCATAGCCATGCACTATCTCCTCTGCTTGGTCATTTGGAGATGAATCTGTGTCCCCCCACCCAGTGTGGTGCTATTGCAGCATTTCTAGCCATGATGAGCTGAGCAGAACTTGGGCTGATGATTCATTACTGGAAGAGTGCTGAGCATACAAATGAGAGGGTACAATCAGCAGTGAGGCTTGCTTTGCATATTTCTGCTCTGCTTTGCTTCACCAGTAGGAACATTTCTCAGACCAGCCTGCAATCCTCTGCAGCCCTGATGGCAGCCTCTCTAGTGATGTAGCGCTGTAGAAACTCCTCTGACAGGCACAGGCAGTGAAAGGAACCCTGTACTTACTGAATGTGAAGTGCTGCTGGCATGCCCCTGTGCTAAGCTCCTCCTTTTCTGGTGGCCTTTATCAGTGTGTTTTATTAGTCAGGCAATGAGGAGTTCAAACAAAGACTGAAAGAAATAATGGATATATGCATGTCACTGCCTGCCTCATATAAATCAGTGTGCAATGATGAACCATTATTATTTGTGTGCTTCTAGCTACTTGTAGATGGCCACAATCCAGATTAGATGCTCTCTGTGCCAGTACATCTGATTGTCAATAAGAAGCAGCTGGACTCAGCTGAAGCAAAAGCTTTTTCCTGCATATGAGAGAAGAGCGTTGCTAAAGTTGGCTGACTCCCGGGCTGTGTAGGATATATTCCAACAATAATGTTGTGGGATTTTTTTTTGCTAAACACTTTCCAGCTTTTTTTTGAAGAAGTGTACTCAGAATTTCCCATAATGCATTTTGCAAAGCGGATAGTCAGCACTTTATATGTTCTTTTCTCCTTCTGGTGATATGAGGTAGGTTTTTTTGTGTAATTCTATTGACTGTAGTGATTTTATTTCCATTTGTCCACATCAAAGTGGTCAGAATCAGGACCTGACACTTATTCACTGGTGTCTGAAAGGCAGGTGGAGGTGGAAGGGTATAAACATCAGTAAAGAACATGAAAGGATTAAGATGCCAGCCCTGTTACAGAAAAATCTCCTGTTAATGCCTTGGTGGCCAGCAGAAATTTGTAGTTCACTGAAACCAGCAAGTGGTGGTGTGGTAGACTAAGAGCTCACCCATTTTCATGCATGCATTTGAGTACAGGAACCCTGCAACCAGCTCTGGGGTCTCAGTGCAGAAAGGATATTGACCTGCTGAAGCAAGTCCAGAGGAGGACACCAAGATGATCAGAGGAATGAAGCATCTTTCCTATGAGGAAAGGCTGAGAGAATTGGGATTTTTCAGCTGGGAGAAGAGGCAGCTTCAGGGTGATTTAATTTGCCCTTTCAGTAACTGAAGGGAGCCTAAAAGAAAGAAGAGGAGAGATGTTTCCAAGAACATGTAGTGACAGGGCAAGGAGAAATTACTTCTAACTGAAAAAGAGTAGGTTTAGATTAGATATAAGGAAAAAATTCTTTACTGTAAGGGTACTGAGGCACTGAAACAGAGCAGCTGTGGCTGCCAGATGCCCCAAAGTGTTCAAGACCAGGTTGGAAGAGCTCTGAGCATCCTGGTCTAGTGAAAGGTCTCCCTGTCCATGGCAGGGGTGTTGGAAGTAGTTGGTATTTAAGGTCTCTTCCAACCCAGGCCATTCCACGATTCTGTGATTCTCTGACTTATGATCCCTCAGGGAAGCAGAGGAACTGGACTGTTATGCTACCTCCCAGCTGCCAAAATGGCCTGTTGTGTCTTTGCATTAGTTAGTTGTGTTGAGGTTGTAGTGGTATTCCTAGGTTGAAGTGGGTAAATGTTTGTTCTGATGATGCACTCTGATGCCCATCTCCTCTGAGCAATACAGTTATTCATAGAAGCGAGGAAATTTAGCATGCAATAGTTCAGGAAACTCACTCTTTCCTATTTGGAGCCCTAATTAGACCAATTAATCACTGCTGCTTCTGCCATCTAAGCTCTCAGGCTAGAATATATTGTCCTCTCTTGTCAGAGCAGAAATGTAAAAATGTCTTCCCTTTACCTGACACTTTGCCAGTACAGCCTTTATCAGTGTCTGTCTCCTACCAGCTTCTATCTTTCCTGAGAGCTGGAGCTGAAAATGCAAAGAACAAAATTATGTGGCTGTTCCAAAAGGAGCTGAAAATGCAAAGAACAAAATGATGTGGCTGTTCCAAAAGAAAGAAGAGGTGTGAAATTTTAAGAGATCATCTTCTACTCTGTTTACATGGGTTTTAGCTGGATGTCTCCATTTGCATTACCTCTCCTGGGAATTTCTTTTGGGTTTCCACATTGCTGTAAGAAGGTGACCATTTTAGGGGGGGAATACCCTGACATTTCCACTGTAAACAGGGATTTTCTTTCCACTTGATGCAACTGAAACTTCCCCTCACAAAATCTCTACCCATTGAAGTTCTCCAGGTATGTGCCCAATCCTCATCCTGCCCACGAGAGGGCAGGATGAGGATTAGGTTGTCTGTGTGTGTTTCAACTCCATATTTGCCCCTTGTCTGGTCCATCAGTACTCAATTTAACTAGTTTAATGTGATTGTCATTCTGCTCTTCCTGCTTCCCCATGTATCAATGTGCATCAGGTGATAAACTGTAGGGCTGGGGATCACAGGACAACACCCTGGCCCTTTCTATCTCAAAGTACATAATTCTGTAAGTTAGGGAGATCTGTGCTTCGGTCTCTCTACTCTGTGTTCTTGTTGTTCTTGTGACAGTGACTCCTCCTCCAGGAAGGAAAGGCATTTCTTTTGGCACCTGATCTGGTGAGGAGCACCCTTGAGTGCACTGAGGGTCTCTGCTGAGGATGGGCCTATGCTGAGGATCTCTGAGGATGTCAGGGGTCTCAGTATAAAGTGAGAAGTTGAAGATTTGATCAGTACCCTGCTTTCCTTTTTCTCCTGAGAAAAACTAGGGTGGAATCTTTCTGTCCACAGACCTGCAGATTCCACTGGATTCCATGGACTGTGATGGGGAAGAGTCAGGTGTGGCTCCATGATGCTGGCCGTGCCTGCACTTCTGCTGAGATTCAGTGCCTGAGCGGGGCTGCTCTGATGTTCTGCTGCAAAGTTGAACAGAATGGATGAGCTTGGCTCTGCAGTGGCAGTAGGCAAGATGAAGATGGCCATCTGTCCACAGCCAGCATACACATTTTTCTCTTACACACACACACACACACACACACACACACCTGAAAAGTCCCAACATGACTATGAACAAAGAAAGTACTGGACTGGAAGTCTAGTCTAGTCATGTATAGAAGTTTTTGAATATCGTCTAGAGACTTGCAGCATTTCCAGCTGCATGTATAAGGGAAGTTGAAATTCATGGTCTTGTTAGCCTTTGCTAACATTATGAATGGTCTGACAGTAGCATTGTGAAATATCAATTTTCTTTTGGTGTACTTTCTGCTGCTTCCTTATCAGTCAGCTTCAATACCTCTTACAATGAAGCAATTCTCTGAATCTGAGATGTTAACACTAATGTTTGTCTTTTTGCTGCCCTTGATGAAAAATTAATGAACCATGAATGAATCAACACTTCTTCCCTGTTTGTGCTTTCTTCCTTTTCATGCTTGGATGCCAAGATGCATTTACTGAAACACGGGAACAGTTGCTTTTTGACTTCTCAGACAAATCCATCCAGGAAAACTTGCAACAGGGATTCCTCATTCTTGGACCTCTAGATCATGCAGACCTTAAGCAGATAAGAATTGCCACAGCCCTTCAGTAAAGGACAGCCCAGAGCAGCTCATAGCTCTTGTAATGTGCCAAATATAATTTGTTGCTCATTTCTATTTATTGCCCCACCAGCTGATTGAGTAATTCAGTACACCATTAGCAGGCTCTCCCCATAAGCAAAGAGGCAACAGACAGCGTGCCCTTGGCATTCCTGAGCTGATCCTCTGGAGAAGTTGCTAGAGGAAGTAGAGGATAAATACTAAACCCAAAACACAACACCTCTGTTGTGAACATCTGCAATTGGATCACTCACTGTTTTTGGAGGGGGAGAGAGAGGGTACCAATAAAGACATTTAGTTTTTTTCCCATTCCCCTTGACTTTAACAACTTTCTTTAGCAGAAATGATCCAGAAGCAGCTCCCCAAATGCAGCCAAGCTCCGGCTGCCCCCAAGACCACTGCACAGCAAGTCTGGAACTTGGCACTGTGACAGCAATCTGCTTTCCTCCTTGCTGTTGCACAGAACAGCATTTCACCTGGGCTGCTCCTCACCCACCGTCACACACCCACAGCATGGTGCCCCAGCACTCTGACTCTCAGGGCCACGAGCTCCCCACACGTATCCAGGGGCTGGATTAGTGAGCACAAGAGACAGATGCTTGTTCCCACTGACAAGACAAGCTCCATTGCTTAGGGAAAAATGAAGCTCAATGCAGTAGGCAATGATCCAGGTAAACCCGGATGATGATGGTGCCTTTCAATACATTTCTAGTAGCTCTCTAAGGACTTCACTGATAAGGAAGTCTCTGAGCTAGCCAAATGCATTTCTGTGCAGCTATCATCTCCCAGTTTGTGGAGAGAAGCACCCTTATGTTCCATTCAGAATAACAAACCATATTTCTTAGCAACAGTTTTGAGAAGAGATGTATCAGAATTTCTTTCTTTTTGATTTAGAGCAAAAGATGAATCAGAAAGCAGAATATGATTTTTTTCCAATCTTTCAGTCTTATTTTGGAGATAGCAATTTTTTCAATTCTAGTAATTTTCAGTGCCCAGGTCAGGAGGATATGCTACCGGAATTAGCATATTTGATTACACATCAAAAGGTTTTACTACAGATTAAGTAGTTTTCAACACTTACATTTCCATTTCCTATTTTCCTAGGAGTCTAATTTAGACAATCTGCATACACTAGGAGCTTCTGTGTGATTCAGGAAATCGTAAATATTCCAAAATGCAAGGAAATAGAAATTTCTCAGTGGCTCTTTCCTTTCTAGTGCAAGTATGAGCTTCTTTTGGTTGGACTTCTCCATGTTTCTGGGAGCTATTGGACTTAGACATCTCAAGATCTGCCTCTACTCAGATCCACCACTGACAATCCCTTAGGCATACATTTTAATCATGAATGGACCTTGAGACTATACATACCTCATCCAAAATCCATGACTACCTGATTGCCTATAACTTCCTTTTTTTGTAGCACAATGTTGTGCTGTTGCCTCCTTCATTTGTGAGGAAATGTCAGAATTTGAATGTTGGCATTTGCACCATGTGTCAAATTCCTTATATGACCTCTACAGGAATTGATGGCACTCAGTAGTTTGTAGGACAGCTCTAATTCATCTCCCTAAATTTAATAATTTAAATGTCTGGAGATTTCACTGAGTATTTTTGTGAGATGAGTTTTCATTTAAAATGTAGAACCTGGGAGAAAAAGCAAATTTTGAAAGAAACTTCTCTAAATCTAAGTATTAGGTTTCCAAAAATATAAACCCTGGAAAATAATCCTTTTAGATATTATAGGTATTCTTCCATTCTCAAATCTTTATATAAAACCAATGAATGCTTTGGAACGTTTAGTCCTCTGAACCCATTAAGAGGATCATGATAAGCTTTCTCTCCTCCCACACTTCATTTATCCTCTGCTAACAATGGCCACAGAGGAGACAAACTGGTAAGGATGCTTGAGGTGTTTAAATCCTACCTGCTGAAGTGAAACAAATGATTCATTTGCAAAGACCATGAAATGAACTTCCCCATCAGACAGACCCGTGCCAGAAGTAACCTATAAGTGAAACCCTGGGAACTTCTGCTAAGTTGTATTGCTATGGGAATACATCTACTCTTGACTTTTCTGTGTTCTGGTGATGAGTCAGTACGTGTTTTTCACTAGAAGAGTTTCCTTCCACAAAGCTTAAGGAGGTCTTCCAGATATCTAAAATTCCACAACCAAAGCAGTGGCAAACTGTAATGTCATCTCCACCCCTGCCTCAAGGTAAATTCACTGAAATTTAAGGCATTTGGGTCTGAAAAAGCAATGAAACAGGAGAACAGGACTTGCACCTGTAAAGGAAATACACCTGAGATAGTCTTATGGCTTCTTAGAAGAACTGATCTTCAATTACAGACTATCTAGGCTGACATCAGGGAGACGTAGCCATAAACTGCAACTGAACTTCCCCGTGGTGCCCGAACACTGGCTGGATAGCACATTGCACACCCGGCCAATAGAAAGCTAGGCAGTTACTTAAATCATATTTTTAGAAGATCAATTTGAGGATTTCACTCTTTAAAAGTCATGCAAGGGAAGAATTTCAGAACTGGTAGTGTAAGAATGAGAACACAATGTACTCAACTTAAAAGCTCAAATTTCTTCTAGTTATTTTGTTTGGGCAGTGCCTCCTTTGGAGCAGGAAACACTGTATGCTGAATTGTTGCAACAGGTAATTGAAGGTTTTTCCCCTGCAGTCCATTAGCCTGTGGATTTCCTGAAGTCCATCTGTTATCTGCTAAACTGTTATTAGATGAGCTGCTGCTGATTCTGGAACATACACCCTAGTCCCATGCCATTAACTACTGAGAGATAATTAAGAAATTTAAAAACTGGACAGTGATCATGACAAATTTGAGTCTTACCCTTGTGCATTTTAATTGGAAATATGCACCTGTATTAAGGAGAGGTAACTCTAGAACATGTATAGAGTGCCATCATACAAAATGAACAATTTTTACCAGCAGAATTTATCTGAAATATTTGAACATCTTGTAACTGAGAAATACCTGACTTATGGAAACAGACTCAACTTCATGGTAATACCTGGAATTTTACACTGTGGTTCCATTTGTACCAGTTCTAAGTATCTGAAAACCAAATTTTTGTAATGGAAATTGTAATTAAATACTAGTTTCAGTTATTATTACTATTAGACATCCACCTAAAACAATAAAGAATATGAAATGAAGAGCATTAGGCTTTTCTTATAGGATATGCTGTGCTTTAAAACTTATTTTATTGATCCTAAAGTTACAAGATCAATTACTGACATTTTCTTGAGGATCAATCTTGGATTAAATGGCAAAATGAAGAATAGGTTTTCATATGTACTATATCCAAAAGCAGAAACAGATTGCCATTCTCATGTGAACATTCAGAAACCTTTTCTTATTATTAAACAGTATGTCTGAAATATATCTAAGTTATACCAGCCGCCATAGCACTTTTTGGTGAACCAAAGAAGTCCTACAGTGAAATCAAACTTTGAGTAAAATCTGTACTACTTTAATACAGTTTCCCTCAAACATAATTTTTTCCTGTTTTTAGATTAATGTATATTCTGTCTGTCAATTACAATGCAAAGTATAAGTAAGATTTAAGCAAGGATGTTGGAGTGTGAAAATAATTCATGTGAATTGCTAATAGGCTGGTGGGAATAAATTATTTCCACATGAAGGCAAATCCTGTCTCATCAAAGACAGCAGACTTGATTTTCCACTGTTTCAGACCTTGACTAGCCACTACTACCTGCAGAAGGAACACGAATGCTGAGAGCTGAAAGCTACAAAATCAGTATTTCACTGTGACCAAAACAGTAGTATTGAACCTATTCTTCCCTCCCTTTGAACAGATGTGAGTACAGCTGGAAGCAAATTAAAACAACAAGCCATAAGGCAAAAAGAAGTCATTACTTCAGATAGGCAAAATGGAGATTTGATAGCACATACATGTTTCTTTTCCCTTCTCCATGGTTTTGCCAGTTAAGGCAGAAGCCTTGCAGTTATCACCTTTCAGTGACAGGAATTGATCAGGTTTGTGTTCACCTTGACAATCCTGTGATGGAGAATGGGAAATAAAGGGACAGTATGAGTCCTCTCAGGTAATTAACCTAAGCTCTAATGCTTCCCACACCAGCCTATTTTCAATTTTGGCACAGTATAGTTCATACACTCTAACATTATTGCTCAGAAGATAGAATGATGACTCAGGTTTACTAAAAACAGCTTCACAATACTGCAATCATGCCTGTGAAGCTTCATCTCATATCCTGTATTTGTAAGTTTCTTCTCACTGAGAAATAAATTTGTGTGGTGTTTTGTATTTTGTCAGAAAAGTTAGTCACCAGACACCTGAAACACTGATATACCATCTTTAATAAAACATGGCTTGTTTGGTCAATTTGCCTGCCAATTCATTTTCCTGCTTTTAAAAACATGTGTATAACACCACAGCTGACCTCTGTTAATACTGCTGTCCATAGAAATCACAAATAACTGAGAAATTATATGCCACTGCTGCATCCTGTCATGCCAGAAGATCGAGATTACTTTGAAGATTATTTAGAGTAGGTGTTACATATCATTTGTGCCCAGATCCACTGAAGTCAATGAAACAACGCCTACTGGCTTCTGTGGGAGTCTGACTTGGACATTATTCTGGCAATCTGTCCACCACTAAATTAAACTATTCCAGGGATAAAAGCCCAAATGAAGAAAAGTAGAAATTTAAGAACTAAAACTGAGCTGCAAATAAATATTCAATGGCATCCTGAAAAGACTTAAATAAAACACAAACACACTTACACAGGCATGTACACACACATACATACAAAAAAAATTTATGACTTTAACAATCTTAAAAATCCATAGTCTAAAATTGTTTACATTTAAACAATTGAGCATAATAGGTAGCTTTCTTGACTTTCCATTTATTTCCCTGAGCACTGATCTTTGGAACATCTGGAGTTTCAGAATTGTCTAGTTCATAATTCCTAAAATAACTATCTTAAGTAAAATGCTGTCTTTTTATGACAAAAAATCCATTCCTTAAGTAAAACTAGGATACAACTTCCATGAACTACAATGTATGTAGCCAATTTTTAAAAAAACAACAACTATTATCACGCATCTGCATCTGTATTTAGGCACCTAGCTGGTTTGTCTGTTTTTCAAAATCACTCTGCAGTCTAGCAGTTCCCATTTAATTCAGTATCAGGTACTATGCTGTCTCATAAACTCATTCAATTGGAGACCTACATAAGAATTTAGTTTCTCTGCTTTACTCATTTTGCAAAATCTCGTTTGTATGAGCAATAAAGTATGCTATGGAATTGGTCTTGTGCCTAAATCAATATTACAGGCAAAGATTACTGGACTTCTTACTTTCCCATAAGGGGTTAAGAAGGTGCATCTGCAGAGAGGCAGCATGAAACCAATCTTCAGTACTAAAATGGGACCTAGCTAGGGCATATGTTTTAGACTGGCATTCCACACCAGGAAATCTACTGGCCAAAAGGAGCTCTATTTTAAATTTCTGCTATTTAGAACTACTCAACAAATTGGCAACTGCTGCTTTTCACTCTCTTCTCTAGACTAGAGCTTTAAATGTGAGCTTCACAGACATCAGTTTGCAACTTTAAGACTTTTCAGGCATTCTGCATTTTAGATTATACAAAGTGTGCAAGTCAAAACATTTTAGAAAACAACAGTGCAGAGGTTTTTTGACTATTTTAGAATCAAATCTCTCTCTCCAGTTCTAGGGCTGCAAATTACGTCAGCCTCTCTGCAGCTAAAAAGTTCAAAATCATTTTCCATGAACCACAGAAATAGACCGTAACTTTGCATACTCTTGACTCCCTCTCCACTCTGTCTCCCCTCCTCTTCCACCTTCCCCCCACCCCCCCAGCCCCTGGGTAGCTGATACACTGGCATTATGCAGCAGGCTCCAAACAAAGGATTAACAAAAAGATTATTTTGTAATACTTCATTTCAATATACCTTAACTGGAGTTATATACCTTAACTGGGGTGTTGAACCAAATGCAAGCAGGAGAGTTGCTATTTGGTTTTGCATGCAAGCCTGTGTCTGTTCTCAAATGATGTAATAAAATATGCCGCATCTGATTCTCTTTCATTAGCACTTATTTTATGCTATCTGGTACTGGCATTCCACAGCAGAATCCAAAAAGGAGGATTTAGCACTTCTTCTCTTTCCAGAAACCCTTTTTAATACTTCAAAGTTCACTAAGAGTTAACAGCATACGATCCCATCACTTTCCCCCTCCCCCTTTTCAGAAATTAGACTGGCCTTTCTTTAAATAAACAAACAAAACAAACAAACAAACAAAATCCTTGCTTTAAAATAGGAGTATAAATACTGTTTTGAAAACACATTTGGAAGATGTCTTCCAGGATGGTTTATATATATATATATATTTCATCCTTTAAAACTGTGACTACTGCACCAGTTAAGGCTGTTTACAATATATATATTTTTCAAATAAAATTTTAATATTCAAGCTTACCAGATTGATGAATTGTAACAGGTAAAATGGAACTCTTTACAAGGTAAACCATGTAGTTGTACAAAATAGAATTATACCCTTCACCTGTGCAAAACAAAAAGAAATCCTGCCTTGCATTAAAAACACAGAACCTGTTTACAAAAAGGAATGTGTACTACATTTGGACTTCCTTTTTAACTGCCATATCCTAGCAACATCTCAGTTATTTTAGTAAAGGAACTAATCATCAATTTTAAACTGCAGTGAATTTACCAAACATTTTCACTATAGACTTCTGAAAGCTTTTACAGTAAGAAGTTATCAACAAAAGCAGGCACGTTAGTGTACAAAAACGTTGTTGATTTTTTTCCTGTTTCTTTTTCAAAGTGCAGGTTTTTCTCAATGTGCATCTTACAAGACCAACGAATGTTTTAACTCACTAAATCTTAAAACAGAACTCAATTCTCCCAAGGAGTAGTGTAAACGTTAAAGATCCCCAATACACCTCTAGTAAACGTGACACAAATGTCTCTGCGTTGTTTAGAAATTTAGCTCTTTTGAGAGGTAAAGAAGCTTCATGACACCTTTTCCTTACACTGGCTGGTTATCATAAATGGGTAACTCTGGACTGCTAAAGCTGGAGACTGATGAATCACTCGAAGGGAACTAAACTTGGCTACAGAGGAGAGGCGACGGGAGGAACCAACCCTTAGGCGTTTCTTGCGCAGCCTTCGGAAAATTCAGCCGCCGGCGGACGAAGGGTCGGTGTGAGGGAGGGCGGGGGGGAGAGAAGAGGAGAGCAGGGAGGGAGGGAGGAGAAGCTTCCGCAGAGCCAGAGGCACGGCGGCACGCCGCCCGTGTCCCGCTGCGCCCGCGACGGCGGGACCATCCCGTCGGTGGTGCGAGAAGTGTCCCCGAGCCCCGCGGCTGCGGAGCGCTGGCGGGCCCGCTCCCGGCCGTCACGGCGATCCCGGGGCCGGGCGGGGAGCCGGGCGTCCCGGCGGCGGCGGCGGCAGGCGCTAGGTGCCGTGAGCGCAGGGCTCCCCGGGGTAGATCTCCTCGTAGGCGGGGGGCTGCTCGCTGGGCAGAGGGTAGCAGTAGGGATAGGAGGCGTTGAGCTCGGGGTCCATGGGCGAGTAGCCGGGCAGCTCGACGGAGGGATGTCCGCCACAGTGCACCTCCACGCCGGCCTCGTCGAAGACGTGGAAGACGCCCACGTTGATGTAGGAGACGGCCTGGAATGGGCAATCCCCGGGGCTGAGCTCGGGCTCGCCGCCGGAGAAGAGGGAGCCCTGGCTGTGGCGCGGCGCCCGCCGCCCACCGCCGCCGCCCCTCCGCCGCCGCCGCCGCCCGCCCGCCGCCGCCGCGGCCGGGGCCGCTCGCCGCCGCCGCCGCCTCCGTCCGCGCTGCTGCGCGGCCTTGTAGTTCTTGACAAGAAGCAGGTTAAGCAGGCCCAGGAGGCACTCCAGCGCGTTGAAAACGGTGGAGAGCACCAAGCCTTGCTGGTAGTCCCGCAGCTTCTGGCAGCGGAGCGCCGCGGCGGTGCCGTCGGGGGCCGCGGGTCCGCTCCGCGGGCGGGCCGCGCCGCCGGGCTGCAGCAGGCAATAGTGCGAGTACTTCCTCTCCACCAGCGACACGGTGTCGCCGTCGATGACGGCGCCGGCGAAGGCGCTCAGCACGCCCAGCATGAACACCAGCACCCCCAGAAGCAGGAAGTTCTGCCGCCCCCCGGGCGACGCCTTCTCCACCGGCCCCGACGGCGCGGCCGCCGCCTCCGCCCCGCCGGGGCCGCCGCTGGCCGGGTCCGGGTCCCCGGCGGGGGCCAAAGCAGAGGCCGGTGCCGGCGCTGGGGCCGGTGCCGGAGCCGGCGCCACGGGCGCCTCGTCGGGCGGGCGACAGCAGAGCAGCGCAGCGGCGAGCAGCGAGAGGCCGGCGGCCAGCAGCAGCCCCGAGTAGAAGGCGCCGGCGGCGGTGCCCAGGCGGAAGGGCTCGCCCTTGAGCTCGGAGCCCAGCGAGAAGCACTTGAGGCCCACGGCGGCGGCGCTGAGGGCGCAGGCGAGCAGGAGGCAGCTGGAGAGCGCGGCGCAGGCTCCCCGCACGCTCCACTTCATCCTCCGCGCCGCCGCCGCCGCCGCCGCCCCGCCGTCCGCCTCATCCTCCTCCCGCGGCCCCCCCCGGCCCCGCGGCGGCGGCGGCGCGGCGCGGCGCGGCCATGCGAGCGCGGCGCTCCCCGACGGGGCGGCTGCGCTCCGCTCCGCTCCGCACGGCAGGCAGCTGCCGGCCGCAGTGAGCCGGGCGCGGCGAGCGCGCAACGCTCCCCCCACCGCCTCCCGGTCGCCGCCGCCTCCTCGTCCCCGCCCGCCCTCTCTTATCGCGGCGGCTGCGGGGAGGCGATTAATTATGGATGGAAGCCGCGGCGGGCGGGGGGACGGAGGGGGCGGCCCACCGGGCCGTCGCGGGTGGCGGGGGGAGAGTGCGACCCCCGGTGAGGCCGGGGGCGGTGGAGCTGCCCAGCCCGCCCTCCCACCCGCGATGCGCGGGAGGGGCCGCTCGTCGCTCTCCGGCCGGCCCCGCACCGCGGAGCGCGGCTCGGGACGCGCGGCTGGGCAGGGGGTGGCGGGGGTTTGAACACCCCCGCGGGTTCCGTTGCCGAGGGCTGCTGCTTGGCTCTGTGTTCCTGCCTTCTCTCCCTCTGTTAATCTTATTTATTTATTTCTTAGCTCTTGCGGTCGGCAGGAGGCCGGCGAGCCGCCGTGCATCGCTGTGACCGCGCTGCGGTCTGTCGGCCGCTGTGATGCAGCGAGCGAGCGGACCGAGCCCCCCACGCCGCGCTGCCCGGCGCAGTGCTCCGTGCCGGCGGGGGCGGCCGTCCCCAGCAGCCCTCTTTGTTTCGGGCACCGCCGGTGAGCCCCTGTGGGGTTGCACCCCGTGGGCGGCGGGGCTCGAGGGACGGACGGACGGCCACAGCAGCACCCTCGGGACGCCCCGTCCGGGAGCGCCTGCAGCGCTGCCGGGGGGGGGAGCCTGTTCGGGGGGGGGTGCCGCCAGCTGCCCCGGTAGATGGTGGCCCGGCGACTCCTCGGGGAGCGCCTGCAGTGGCCTTGTGAAGGAGAGGCTGGAACCTCAGCCTCGGAGGGGCGAGTGTGGCAGGGGGCTCTTGAGGAAGGCTCTTCTTCGCCAGTCCTTTTTTCTTCCGGGAAGCTCTAGCCTTTCAGCTCCCCCATTTTCCCTATCTGCCGTGCGCACGCCAGCCTTGCTGGGTATTTTTAGCCGGCGCCGCTGATTAGCATTCTGGGGAGCAAGCGAGAGAGAAAAAGCAGTTTTCCAAATCGTTTTCTCTTCCAGCAGAGCAGGTGCACCTGTTGGTGGCAGGAGGGGCGTGTGTGGCGTTTTATCCGGTGTTTAGCTTTCTTCAGAGATGTGACATTGCTCCCTCTGTCTCGTCGGGGTAGGCCCTCTTGGCACCTCCCTGAGGACAGCAGCGCCCAGCTGTAATCTCCCTGGGCAGAGGGGCACTGGTCTCCTTTGCAGCGGCTGCTCCTCCCCGAGACAGGTTTCTGTGCCCTGCGTGGGGCACTGGTGCTCCCAGGGACGCTTGGTGGGAGGCTGTCCTGCCTGGCGTCCAGCTCTCTAAAGGTTACAGTATCCAGAAGTATCATTGGCTCAGTATCCAAAAGGTAATATCCAAAGGGATGCGCCATCCTGCCCTGCAGGACCACGCAGCCGAGGGAATTTTACTCTCTCCCTCCTGTTCACAAAAGGCCCATGGAGCATGGAGTATGTGAGAAAACACAAAAGTCCTGACTGGCCTTCTTGTGTCCCTCGAGAAAGGTATGGCTGGGTATGTGATTTCCAGTCATCCTCGACCCTTCCCAGGTTTTCCCTGACCCTGAGGACTGGGTGTCTCGGCCTGCTCATCTGTGGCCGGCTGAAGATTTTGCTATAGGATCTGTGACTTTGGCTTTGCTAGTGGTGAGTGCCTGGACTGCTGTGGACGATATTCAGGTTCCGGGAAAGAACTCACCCCATCACTCTTAAAACATGAATGCACAGAGGACACACAGGATTTTATAAATTACAGTATGCATTGCTTGAGATCTCTATTGAGCATCAAAATATTGCTTCAGAAAGCACAGGTAAACTCTCAAACCAGCTGTTAATCCAGAGAACCCTGGTAGACACACTCTGTGTGGAGGATGAGGAGATGTATTTAGTGGGGAGCAAACACTTAATGAACTAATTATATGTAGAATGTGCAAAGTGCCTTACTCCCTGACACACAAGATAAACTTACATGTGGGGGAAATGTGTCATTTGTATAACTTGATTATCAAGACCTTAAAAAAGTGAAATATTTGTTGTGGCAAGTGGTGAGAAGATTAATTTAACACTAAATAAATACAAAACTAAGAAAAGTCCTAAGCCTTTATGCATCATTTTATTAATCAGCCTTTAACTTAACAATGGTTAGAGTAGAAAAAGCAAACTTTCCACTGGCAGCAAATTGTTCCCTTTTTGTACAAAGCGTTCATCTTGGTGTTCCTTTCCATCTAGTTTTGGCAACCACCAGAAGTAGTCAGCAAGACTTATCCAGCATGGTTCTTCAGGCGTTCCTACAGCTGTTTCTCGTGTTCAGTCTTCCTCATCTTTAATGTCATCTTCTAAAGAAAGGACCTTTTCCTCCCTGTGTTTGTAATAGGAGACTGAACTTTAATTGCATCCCACAAAGCTGTGCATTGTGAGAGGCCAGGCTAACACACAAAGTTAATGCAATTAATAATTCCGCTGTACCTTTTAATTTCTCCTGTGGAGTAGCTTGCTACTGTTAACATTTTCCAGCTTTACCTGCTTCACCCCAAAATGCCTCTTTTTCTTCCAAGCACCATGTTCAATATGCAAAGCCAGAAGTTTCACTGCCAACTTGTTTCGCCACATGTTATTTATTCATAAACTTTCTGTGTTTCGCTGCCACTCCGAATTAGCCCAGTTTTTCACCAGGTTATTTACAGCTTTGCACTGTGACACATTTTCAGTAACACACACATACACATAGACAGGCACACAGACTATGGTCATTAGCATATCCTGCACATTGAAGGTCAGTTGCTTTGGATAACAGGTCAAAAAACATTGTAATGATGTTGGTGCATTAATAATAATAGACATAAGACTCTGTAAAACACCCATATACCTATACTGAATGATTTGTTGATGACCGAATTGGCATTACTATAAAAAGAAGGGCTGACCTACTGTTGCAAATGAAGGTCACTGAAGAGTTCTCTGGACCCCAAAGAGTAATGCTGGTCACCTCAGTCCTAGCTAGTGGCCCCTTCCAGTACAATTAGGATGCCCTTTTGCATGTTCATAGCTGATCTGTGTGTGTCTAATTCTTCAACCAGGTCTGCCTGCTGAAAAAAAATAGTATCTGTGAGCAACAAAGGATGGGAGAACTGCAGGCCACTTGGCCTTGACAGACATCAGTTGCTAAATTAGTCATTGCAGGTAGTTTTGAGTCCCTGGCAGCTGTTTTATCTCTGAACTTTATTAGTCATGTTTTCCTTTTCCAAAGTTCATGAGTTGTTTTCAAGAGTTATTCTGGTGGGCTTTGGAGCAAGTGTATAAGGTTTTGTAGAACAGCACCAGCCTGGAGCATAACTGTTGTCTCTTCACAATCATGGTCGGGGCTTTCTGGGTGTTGCAGTGGTAGTCATTTATGGCCAGGTCCTGTCTCCAAAGAATGATAGGAGATCTTTGGTTCAAGGTTTTGTTTGGCTCACAGGGGAGCTGAGGGAGCTCTGCTTGTTGGGTTAGGTGCCTTGTTGGGGGTAGTCACTGCCATGACCAGCTGGGTGGCTTGCTTTGCTTGCTGTGCACAGAAATTAATGTTTTCAGTAATGTGGAGATCAGCCTCTTAACTTTTTGTGTCGACTCAGCGGCACAAAGGACAACAGAGCTATTAATTATTTGCACTCTAGGCTTGAAGTTAAAATGCGTGCTTGTAAAATAGATGGAGATCTTCAGCTTATGCCACCAAAGTACGTTGCATTATTTTATTGTCTGCCTCTTCTCCCACACTGTGTTTATGATAAGATATATGTGTTGTTATTTCTGTGCCAGTTTGATAAACAGTTGTCATAGCTTTAACTATTCAGTCATGATGGCTGTGTAACCTACCATAACTTATTCTGTTTCCTACTACTTTTTCCTTTTATTTTTTTCCCCTGTTTCCATAGGGGACATTATGGGCTGTAAAATCTCCTTGCAAAAATTGCTGCACACACAGTTACTAAGAATACATTAGAAATTAGAAATTTGAAACTCTGAATGTGAAACCCATCGCATTTCTTTCTGATTCTTCTTATTTCCCATTTACAAGGTCTACAAGCATATTTCTGTGTGCCAGAGGCCTGCTGTTCTCTAATTTTCAATATATTTTATGGGAAAGA
This sequence comes from Melozone crissalis, assembly GCF_028551555.1. Taxonomy (NCBI): domain Eukaryota; kingdom Metazoa; phylum Chordata; class Aves; order Passeriformes; family Passerellidae; genus Melozone; species Melozone crissalis. The sequence continues at coordinate 28,956,908 of NW_026535783.1, read as the reverse complement.
CTCATCTCTGCAGGGAATTTATGGAGAACACATGCTAGAAAAGGACCTACATAAGGCTAAAAGTCTGGACCTAACTGGTTGCTGGGCACTGATGAAAAAACATCTGCAAATGCTGTTTCAATGGGTGACATTTCAGAGAGGTTGGGAAGATAATATAAGGATTTAAAATAGAGAAAGCAAAGCCTGTGGTAGAAGCTGAACATGTAAGGCTTTCCTGGCAGCTGTTAGTGCTAGGAGTTTTGGAAAAGGGAAGAAATGTTTGAGAAGTTAGGGTTATAAAAAAGCGAGCTGGTTTGCACTCTAAGATCATGGTGTCATTTAGGTTGGAAGGGACCAGTAGAGGTGTCTAATGAGACCTGCTCAAAGCAGGCACATCTTTGGGGTTGGACTTGGGTTGCTTGGGGTATTTGATACTATTTGATATATTACTTAAACAATGGACTTCTTTACTTATGTCACAAAATTGTTAAATTATGGCAATTTTTTGAAAACTAACAGTTTCCTAACTACTGTTCTAATGGTGGGACCTGGGTGGTATTTTGTTGTGTAGGTTGTAAGAAGTTGTTAAGCTGGTCATAAAAGATTGTTGAACACTTTACCAGCCAAAGGTGTCTCAAAGTCCTTCACTTTGGGCTCTCAGATTATTTTGAAGTGTGTTTCAGTTTAGTCTTTCTGTTCAGTTCAGTCTACATAATTGATGTATTCCCAAGATAGGGATCTTTGGGATCAGGCTTAAGACATATCTCTTAGCTTCTGGTTAGGCCTTCAGCATAAGACCTGAGCAGCAGTTATACATCAGCTTTGTTTTTTGCTGAACAGTGCTAATAAAGACATTAAGAAGTTTGAAAGGTTCATGTGGTTTTGTGGCTGAACCCCACGAGCACCATGCATTCACTGTCTCACTCTGCCACTGTTGGGACTGGGGAGAGAACTGTAAGGGCAAAAGGCAGAAAATTTGTGGGTTGATATAAAAATCATTTAATGAGGAAAGGAGTAGCTGCACGCACAAGGAAAGAAAAATAAGGAATTAATTCACCAATTCCCATGGGAAGGCAGGCATTCAGGCATCTCCAGAACAACAGGGCCCCATCACACTTGACAGTGGTTTGGGAAGACAAACACCTCACCTCCAAATGTGTCCCACTCTTCCCCCTTCTTCCCCAGGCCTTCTTCCGCCCCCTCCCGGCCCCCCCCCCCAATTTAAATGTTGAGCATGATGTGATGAGAAGGGTCTGAAACATCCCTTTTCAGGGGTAGTTTGGGTGGTCTGTCCTGGCTGTGTCTCCTCCCAACCTCCCAGGCACCCCCACCTGCCTCTCCAGCCTGGCAGTACAAAAAGCAGAAAAGGCTTTGGTTCTGTGTAAGCCCTGCTCAGCAATAACAAACACATCTCTGCATTATCCACCTTGTGTTCAGGACAAATCTGAAACACAGCTCCACATTTGACCCTATGATGAAAATTAACTCTGTCCAAGCCATAATCAGCACAGCAGGTTTAGGGGAAAGGGAACTAGCTTCCTAATTTGGGAGAAAAGAGTTACTTAGCTCTGTGTCCTGTAATTTGACACTGTACTCTCCCATCTGTTGGGACAACAAACCTGTTTGCATCTGAGGGGAGGAAGGACTGTGTGTGCAGGAGATGAGTTGAGATGCACCAGATGCTGCCCACTTATTCAAGAAGGTGTCTTGTCAGTCTCACCTGCCTGGGTCCAAAATTTAGGTACTGCACTTGACACATGGATCTTGAGAACCCTCTGCTGATGCTACTTTGTCTTAGAGGAGACTGTCCTCAAAAGATGCTGTACTTCTGAATTTCTGTGCATCTAAATTGCATTTCATTCAGTGATTGTTTAATATCAGGCGCATAACTTGCTCTTGAAGGAGGGACTAGAAGTCACCTTCTATTGAGCGCTTTACTAAACTTGTTGCCTATTGGGGTTCTTCTTTTTTTGCCTAAATAATCTTTAATTTTCTACAGAAAGAGATTTCAAGGCAGGAGTGGAGGGGAAGAGAAGGTCTCCACTCCAGCAAGAGTTGTGAAACACTGTGAAAGTGTACATTAGAATCTTCAATCAGAATAATAGGGAAATCATTCTCCTGCCTGGGGCTGCCTTGTAAGCAAAAGTCATGGTGGGAAGGTGTAGCTCACTTGCATCATGATTTCTTCCTTTGGCTGGATGTTGAGACAAGGAATAATCTGGCTGATTCTTGAATGCAAAGAGCATGGTGAGTCTGCCTTCATGTAGATCTACACTGCTCCACAGTCTAGGAAGCACCTTCCTGCTGCCTGGAGGCTCAGTGTGGCTGTTGCCTGAATGATGCCTACAGATTTTTGCTTTTGTGGTTGAGCTGTGATTTCTGCTGTAGCTTGGTAACAAAGCTACAAAAACTGCTGTCCTAGCTGCCTGTCACAGCTTGTTTCTCCCAGAGGTCTCAGGCCCTATCTCAGCTGCTTCCCTGGTCTTTTCCTAGCTTGTAATTGCAAATGAGCCCCATCAAAGTGCATCCTTTTCCATGCCAATGGAGAACGCTTTTGGGTGTGGGTTGGTGAGCAGTGAAGCTGGTACTACTGAAGGAGCAGCAGTGGATGAACAGCAGACACACTGTCCTTTTTGCCCATAGCAGCAGCTGCTGGGGGAGGAGTTGACTCTCCATGGGCACAGGGTAGCCCTGGACTTTTCTTGATTCCCTGAGACACTGGTGGATGATTTTAAAGGGCTGGTAAGGGGAAACTTTTGTCAGGGCACATAAACTCGCTGTTCTGAGCCTGCAGCGCCACTGGAAATAAATTTTACGGTTAAAAAAGGGTGGAAATTGTTAGCAAATGCTGGGACACAAGGGACTTCATAAGACACCTTGTAAGGCTGCTGGTCTTGCACACATCATGTCCCTATCATGGCAGCCATGAACAACTCCCACTTTTTTTCTAGAATTCTTTGCCTGCCTGTTGGAAGACTGTGCTGAGCCTGACAGCTCTGGTGATTAGAAACTGCCTGTCTCAGTGCTAAGTGTATTTTATGGTCAGCTTGCACACATTTGTTCTGTGCCAACATTGTCCTTTAACTTAAATGGCTCTTCTCCTTCTCTGATGTTTACTCTCTGGATGTATTTATAGACAGCAAACAAACTCCCTCTGAGATTTCATTTTGCTAAACAGACCAGATCTTTTTTCCTTATTCTTATTCTTTTTTCCTTTTCTTTTTTTCCCCACCCTTTGTATTAAAATCTCTTTATACTCTTCAGTTTGACTTCATCCCTAAGCACATAACCAGGACAGTATGCTGTATCTTTCATGGTCTTACCAAGACCTTGAATGAATGATGGTATTACAGCTTCCTCATCTCTAGCAGAATGTCCTTTCCCAGTTATCTGAGAATTTTGATTGCTTTTTACCCAGGTCTTTCCCATAGAAAGTGATACTTGTACTCAGTGCACCTCATTCTGTGTCCTTCACCCAGCTGTGGGGCTGCCAGCTGGGGGCACTGATGACCTTTCCTCCTATGTGACTGTTTTCCCTCAAATTTCTGTTATTACCTTAAGGTAACTCAATTTTTTCCTTTCTGATATTTCAATCGCTCTCTCTGTTGAAAACTTCGTTGTGCCTCTTGCTACTCAAAGAACCTTATGTTTTTCCCTCAGATGACAGATTTTTTCCCCTCAGAGTCCTTTGTTATGTAAATCTGCCCCTCTCTCATTTGGAGGTTGGTTTCCAGTACTCTCTGTTATATTTTTATGTCTATTCTATGTTGTTTGTTCCCTCATAGAGACTTTCTCATGTTAGGCTTTCTGCTCATTTCTTGTTTACCATCACAGTTCCCCTCTGCTTAATTCTCCATTATCTGGGTGCAAGCAGTACCTCATCTCTAATGAGAGTACCTCATTCCTCTAGAGGAAGTCTATCTTTGCTGCATGTTTTCTGCTCTGTGCATTGACCAGAGCTAAAGATCTATGCTGTCCTGTATGTCTTCAGCCATCTTCTCTTTTTTTTCCTCTGTCATTCCTATTTGGCTTTGAGGTGCGTTCATCAGGGATTCTCTTTCATACTCAGGAATGCTGTAAAGGATCCTTGGCCTGCCTAATCTTCTCATCTATTGTCAATGTCTACAAATTTTTAACGTCTTTCCATCACTGCCATGATTTCAGACTTTTGTTTCTTGCATTCATTTTCAAAAGCATGAAAGAATCTACCACTGCACTTAGAACTTAATTTCTGTTGCTGTATCCCTTCATTCCTGCCTATTGACTCTTTCAATTCCTCACTCAGTTGTCAAGGTAATTTTTTCTTCAGTTGCTATGTCAGAGAACTACAGTTCTTTCCCTAGATCTGATCCTACTGCCTTCACTGTAGGTCTGTGTTGTAAGTGAGTTATCCTTTCCATCATTTGATAGGCAGTAGGAGATCTTCTGTGATGACAAAAAGCCTTGGACACAGTTGCAGGTTTCAAAGCTGAAGTGCTGCACAGGCAATTCCTTTTCCTTGGGTAGGAAAAGCCCAGATGAAGTCCCGGAGCTGACAGCTAAGGAAAACTGATTAATATGAATCCATCATGTAGTCCAACTTTGCTTTGAAGGAGAAAGAATGGTTTTAGGTGCATGAAACCCATTTCCTATAGGAGTGACAGTGAGTGAGCACTTAAATATAAGAGATGTTGGTACTACATTGCCACAGGCCTCTGCAAGGGGGTCTGAGTATCTTCCGTGCCTTACCATTGTCCTGGGGGCATGCGGAACTAAATTGTCTTGAGCAAGCTCTCAAGGCCCAGCAAGTGGGATGAAAATCCCGCAAGGACTCGGCTACCTGCTACTCTTTAGTGAGGATATGGTCTGATTCCCCTTTCACCTCATAAGGGTCTCGCTAGATCAGAAGCCTGTGCTGTATCCCACCATTACCATTTTGTAAAACAATTCATTTGGTGATGGGTTTGATTGTTACTTTTTCCCTTCTCTGAAGCTCATCCCAGCAACTCTGAGCCTGCTTTCTTGGCAGTCCCAGTCTAGGGGGCTGTGCTCAAATGCCTAGTTTTTCTGATGCAGGACAGCAGGCAGTGTTTTTGTGAAACATTTGGACCTGACCATCAGTTGCGTCTCCTTTGGTAACCTAGAGCAGGAGCAACGTGCTGGCAGAGACAGGACAGTGTTTCTTGGCCTCTGTCCCGCTTTGTGTTAGCCTGTGGGGGCTGTAGATGTCAGAGTGCCTGTCTGCTGTGAGGGGTTGTGCCTGCTGCGTGGTCAGGCCCGTGTGCTCTCCACGGGGTAGGGCTGGAAGGAGGAAGATGATGGGCTTCTTTCAGCAAGCCAGTGTGGGGAGACAAGGGAGTCCAGGGCAGCCCCTGACAGGTACTGTCAGAAGGATGGTGTGAGCAGTTGCTGCTCTTCAACAGTTGCCACTCTGCTTTTGCTTTTGAGCATGTCTATTATGTTTTTTCTTCAAAAGTTCATTGCTGTGTTCCCTATTATGTGTGCTGTTTGTAGTTATTAAACATACTTGTTTTGAGATAACTCTCTGCAATATGTTACATACATAATTAGGTATAATTAACTTCAATTAACCATATTAAGCTTTGCAACACTTCTGCCGTATTTTGAAGCTGGCTTGTGACTAAGAAATCCACATTTGCAGGTTCAGGTTATACAAACTTATTCATATTCCAGGTGTTCACTTTTCCCTTTCAGTACTATGCCTTTGAATCCAATAATTTGTTGTTCAGTTGTCTGAATAATTAACTTGGAGCTTGTAGGACTCTGAGTGCAGGATCCTCATAGTGCATCATTGGTGGTTTTCACATGATGCTTCTGGGAGCTGTTGGTCATGACAGCATCTCAGTGCCTATTTTGCAACTCCTTACCCTGCCAAAGCTGGTTAGATGAGTATGTGCTATGTTTGACAAAGGCCCACATGTGCTACACATGGTGAATAAGCCTTCACCTTCCTGATTTAATCACTGAGCAAAAATTTTGGCTTTTATTATTTTTGAAGTCGGCTTCTCCCCATTTTTTCCTTTTAATATTAATTTTGCTGCTGTTGTTGCTCTTGCTGGAAAGTGCTCTGAAGTGTGTGCATTAGGAAGTTATAAAGAACAGTTAATTGATTGAAAGACAAATGCAGTCTGGCAATAAGAGCAAGATGCAGTTTATGTGTGAGGAGCATACTGTGGCATCTTACGGCACTCTCTGGGGCCCAGCATCCTGCATCTCCCATGAAGTAAAATTGGCATCTTCCTTTGTGCCTCAGCCCATCATGTGACAATGGCTCTTGGTGCCTTACGTGCTGGCTGACATATTTTTGAGCATTTTGCCTCCTAAAGAGCAGGTGGAAGCAGTTAGACTGCTAGTGCATGCTGCAAGGTCTGCCCTGTGTGCTGTTGATGGAAAACACGGAGGGCACACACATTAGATGCCAGAAATGCTGACAGTGGCAGAAAGAGGTCTCTCTCTTGGCATCCATGCAAAACTGTTTCCTGACATCTATGAAACAGTTCATCACTACCCCATTTTTTAAAGCTGTGTGGCTATTAATTTGCCTCGGGTTATAATCAAGCTGTCACTTATTTTAATGGACCTTGGATCAGACAGGCCTGAGGGTTTTTTTTGGTGGTTTCCATTACAGTGTTAATTAACTTAGCATGCAGATTTAGCTATGAAACTCAGAGATTTCATTTAGTTTTTATAACTTAATTGGGGAAACATGGTAGTAAATGCAGATGAGAAGATATGTGCAATTAATATTGACCCAGGACAACTCAAATGTCAGACACTTGTCTCTGAAGACTCACTAGGAAATCCAATGTGTTAAATATTGATTTTGTGGTGTGGGGTTTTCAAAGAACCTTGGTTCTGGCCAATTCTTCTTGAAGCTGTATCCTTTCTAAAGTTAGGGCTGTGTGAAACCTTGATGTCTGCAAGTGCAGTGCCAACACAGAAAGCCAGAAAGTCCTGTAATTTGGCAATGTTAGTAGCAGTGTTACCTCCTGCAACTTTTAATCAAAGATGCTGAACTACAAACAGAATTAGCCTCTGTATGGATGTGGATATGTGTGTGAGGGCAAGTAGGATATTGTTTTGTTTCCATAGATTTTAAAGGTATTTAGTTTAGAGCTGTTGATAAACAGCTCATGGAAACTCTGGGGAGTGATTTTATCACAGCATTTGGCCAGCCTTTGCCTGGCCTGAAAGGGTCCATGCAATGGTGGGAAGGAGGGTCAGTTTCCATGCTGACCTAGTCCTTGGCATGGCTGGGAGTCTGAAAGGTAGGCTGACTGCCAGAAGATGTGTTGATACTAGCCTGTTGAATTCTCCTTCTGGAGAAATGGGTCAAAGAGGCACTGGGATTTGTATTCTAAATTGCAAAAACTGCCATGTTGAAAAAATGAGTAACCTCACGTCTATTGGTGAATCTGTTGTCACATCTACTGGCAAGATTAGCGTCACTGGTTTGAGGTAAAAACTTTCAGTCTGTCTGAATACTTTCCTGGGAAACATGTGGCTTGGCAACATTTAGAAATGATGTTATTAAAGTTGTCCAATAACAGACTGGCAAGTATCTGCCATAGGTCATCCAGGTAGAGCTGTTCCTGCTGAGGTGCCTCTTTAGCCTGCTTTTCTGAGAGACTGACACTCTGCTGTACTTTTTGGTTCTATTTGACATTTCAGCAAATGAAAAGTCTCTGCTCTGCTATGGGCCTGATGTAGAGGAAAGAGGAATTCTCCTGACCATGGGTGTCATCAGGCCTCTGGGATAGCCCATCACCTAGGAACCTTCAAAAGATGCATATCATAGCCCCCTCTGGACACAGTGAGGGAGGGAGGGCACAAGATTTTGCCTCTGGTGCAACACTGAAATGTGAATTTTAAAAACATGAATCCATCCTACTCATTCACTTCATCTGCTATACAACTCAACCTTGGGGGACCGGGCACTGGAGGGCAGCAAAAAGTCTATACCTGAGCAATAGTTAGATGTCAGAACAGGGATCCCACAAGGCATTTTCACAGCCTCACCCCTTTCCCCATCTCATATGGGCTTTCAGAAAAGATGGGAAAAAAATGCAATCCCTTCCCTCCCCACTCCCAGCCATGTTTTTTAAGACAACCTGAAAGCAACAAAATTTGGAGCAGAGTGATGACTGAGCCTGCAGCTTATTGCAATTTTCAATGTGTTGTCTCTCCATGTGAGCAGCTGAAAAGATAGGCTGGGACAAACAGCCCCTAATTGCTGCTCCAGGTTCTCCTTGAAAAGTTCCGTTTGGTCTATGAAGGCAAAAGCTGTATGGACAACTGTCTCTAAGCACTGGCCCCAGACTCCTGTTGTTATACAAAGAATAAAATATGCAGTTGCCTGAGATAATTTTGTTGGCATGCTTTGCAATGCATGTGCACGCTGTAGCTGCTTCACCTGCTTCAGGACATCTGACAGTGTTGACTTACGTATGGTGACTCAGAGGGCTTTCCCTTGATGGCACATAAAAGTTCACTTGCAGAACATCAGCTTACGTAAAAGTTTGAGCTATTTCTGTTCAAGTGCATTGCCATACATTTTTAGACTTGCTAAACTTCATGCACACTCTGTTTGCCAAATCCAGCACTTTGCTACTTCCAGTGAGAGAGTCTCAAAATCCCTGTGAAGCTTTTAGGGACTGCAGTCGTGCAGAATGGTCTGTGAACACAGCCATACTGCTTGTGCATTGTGCATCCAGATCTCAGGGGCCAAGCCGCTGATTTGTGCATGGTGTAATTCCCACTTTCTTAAAGTTACAGAAAATACTAAAAATATATAATGCATGAACTAAAGTTCAGATTTAGAGTACATTGAAATATACTAGGATGGATCCTTGTAAGTTTCAGCTGTTAAAACCTTCATGATGGGAGTGTATTCAGTCTTTGCCCCTGTAAAGAGCTAAAACTATACATATCTTTGCCTTTTGTTCTTCATTCTCCACTTCATTCCATGGTTCATTTCAGTGTGCTTGTGAAAACTTCTAAACCTGATTCAGTCTCTCTGAATCCATCTGCCAGGCCTCTGGACATATTTCAATAGGTCTGCTGGATACATGAAATATTCCCTTTCCCTTTCCCTTTCCCTTTCCCTTTCCCTTTCCCTTTCCCTTTCCCTTTCCCTTTCCCTTCCCCTTCCCCTTCCCCTTCCCTTTCTCATTCTCCTTCCCTTCTCCTTCCTCTTCCAAAATTCCAATTACAGGAACCATCCTTCTATGTTGGGAAGGAGTTTTGCCTATGCTTGTATTTTTTCTGTACCTTATCTTCCTTGGAATGAAAATGGGAATGCCTGCATGGTTTGGATTTATGTTTTTAAATTTTTATTATTACTATTAGTATTAGTATTTTGTTACGGTGGAATTGATGTAAAAAAATATTTTCCCAATGTGAAATTTTTTGTGAATTAATTTGTTTGTTGCCCCCTGCTGTGTCCCAGGACACATTGAAAATAAAACTTTTTTTCAAGAGTTTTATCCTGCAGTGAATATTCATATATATCAAGATGCAATAAACCCAAACAATTTTCTCATTAGAAATGCAGTCTGCAAAAGTCAAGTAATTTCTCCTGTGGCTGTGTTAGGGACATTGTGCACTTGAAGTAGTGAAGAGCAAAAATGTTTCAAAAAGGAAGACTCAAGATTAACATCATGTGCAGGATTAACATCATGCACTCCAATTGAAATATTGAAATTAGCCTTTTCATCATGCCATATTTATTGTTTTAATTTGCTTTGGTGGCATTTGATGTTGGTATGTGGAGTATGAATGTGCTTTCATGCTGCATCCATAGGCAAAAGGATTCAACAGAGCCCATTCATATGAGGAGAACCTGAACCAGACCGTGTTCATGAATGATGCTTGGTGAAAGCAGCGCTAAAGATGCTCAAGGTGGGACTAGCTAAATGCTTTAGAGAGTGTTCAGCAGGGGAGATAATCTGAGGCTTCATGCATGGAATCTGCTGCAGAATTTATTGGATATGCACCTTTATGGTGCTGGAAAGTCCCCAGAGCTTCAGCAGCTACAAGAGGAGGGAGCTTGCAATGATCACTGCTCCCATGTCTCCAGGTGGGCTGAGCAGAGTTCTGGTGTCAGTACATCCAAGTCTGGGTTTCCTAATAGTGAAGTTCTTGTGGATCACAGCAGACAGAGCTGCTAAGTGAAGTCTCTGTGCACCCAGTTCCATCAAGGCTGTGGGGAACTCAAGAGCTTCCCCTGATGGTATTCTGCACCTGGCAAATTCTTCCATTCCACTTGGATCAGTGCTTCAAAGCATGCAGAAGTGGTGTGTGTCCGTCTGGGTTACTTCGGGCAAAGAGGAAGGGGGACAAAGGAAACAAGTCATGGCATTAGCAGTGCACAAAACCAGCAACTACCAGTTGTCTGCAGCGCTGATGGAGGTGGCACAACAACTGAGTCAGCAGAACTATCAATGAGCTTGGGTAGTAGTCTCACATCAGTGGCTGCCTTGTTGCCATTCCACTAATGCAGGGGAGCAGTTCAGAGACAGCTAGAGGTGCAGCATCTGTGTGTGGGTGAAGAACACACGTAGTTTCCTGGAGGGAAGCCTATGAGCTCCACAAGGCAAATAGAGGCTGCTTCTGTATCTATTTTTCTTTTTAATCTCTCAGAAAGGTTATAGAGAGGCTTTTGGGTTGCTGATGGTTTTGCTTGGGTGCAGCTCTTGAGACTTGTGCTGTTTTCCACAGCAGGATGTCCGTTTCTGTCCTGTTAGTGTGTCCATTATTGCGGCATCAGATATTTGCCAAGAGCAAAGGACGGGGCTAATATCTGTTTTGTGTGTGTATCTTTCCTTGCTCTGTTCCCTGGTGGGAGGTCTCTGTGGTGGTTTATTAAATAGCTCATGTTCTATGTGCTTGCTCCTCTCCAGTGAACTGCAGCAATGGAGATGAAGTTTATAAAAGATATAGCATCTTTTCCCTGTTGTTTGTCTCATACTCTGCCCATTTGTAAGCATTTAGCATTGACAGGCTGTACAGACGTGTCACTATTTCTGTAAGATGAAATCTTACAGTCATACAAATGTCAAAATCTAAGACTTGCTCTTGCTGTGTTGCAAGAGACTTTCTTGTTTCCTTTGTCCCCCTTCCTCTTTCATGCGGTACTGATGATGTACAGAGTGGTGACATCTCATCTCCAGAACTGCCTCTCCTCAAAACTTGGGATGGGCAAAGAACTCTATGGATTAGAACAGGCAAAAACATTTTCCGTTTTATTTCCCTTTTAGTAAAAGGATATACTTCACAGTGACCCTGTGAAGCTCACATTTTAATTTTTTTTTTTATTTTAGTCATTCACATGGACACCATCATACCCATGTCACTGTTACACCCTCTGACTGATGAATGTGCTTAACTTGCAGGGAGTATTCTGCCCATTTGGAGGCTGCTACAAATTTTCAGGAATACTGCCAGGATATTTTTGCCTGGACTGTATCACTTGTGTCACAGTTTGGGGAGCGTCCAGCACATCAGCTCACAGCTACAGTGCTGGGCAGTGGCCAGGGAAAGGCATCTGCATGAGCGATGTACCTTTCCAATCCCAGATTTTGTCTTCAGGGAGGCATACACATGGGATTAGGAACTGAAATAAGAAGTATAACCCTGAAATAAGAGATATAACAAAAAGAGGAAAAAACTCTAAGGGGAGTTAAGGATGAAGAGGGGAGATGAAGTAGGGAAAAGCAGGCAATTTAGGTAAGAAATGTTGCCACTGAGAGTGACAGATGCCTAATTTAGTATTTAATAGTGAACAAAAGGTGCTGGAAGACTGAATTTCTACATGTGGGAAGATGAGGTACCTGGACTCTGTGCTCGTCCACTCAGTTATATTCAAAATAAGCTGTTGCTTATTCTGCTTTTCCATTTTAATAAAGCTCAGGAAACTCAGAGGCTGGTGCTGGTCAGAAAGAGTAGTGGATCTGGACATGGTGTAGCAGGGTGAGTAGCAGAAGAGCAATTTAATGGCTATCCTGAACTCTCACCTGCACATAGTGTTTATTTTTTTTTCTGTTTGGTGACTATTAGAAAAATGTGGAAGTCTACCTCCACTTCCTGTTGTGCCCTACATTTGATGATTCCTTGCTCTCTGTGGAAAACCACATGGAGTATTGAAGGAGAGAATAGCAAATAGCAGTATCCTTCAGATCAGGCCCAGAAAATGGGAAACGTAAGTGGTAGTAAGGGTCTGTGCCAGTGGGTGCACCTCCAGAAGAGAAATAGGGTCAAAACCATGATGTTACTGGGCAGAAAGTAAAAGTAAAATCAGGGTGCACTGAAGGGAAAGCAAAGAGCGAAATAAGCAAACCTGCTGCAGGACAACCCTCAGTACAGTTCTCAGATCCCTGCTCACTGCAGAGAGGAGCACAGAAGGGTGCTGTGAAAATCAGAGGAGTTTGTGAAATAAGACAAGGACTTGACAGTCAGATGGCTCAGTCAGAGAAAAAACAAGACAATTGTGTTTACTCTTACTTAAAAAAGGCTGCTGCAAAGATGAAAGAGTTAGACCAATTATTTTTATTCATTGGCAAAGGCTTTTCAAAGATAATGAATTTTGAGGATCAGCAAGGAAAGTCATTGAAATACACCAGTGAAACTTGTAACTTGACAAGTTTTAGTTCTCTTGAAGCAGAAGGAAAGGCTGTCAGCGGGCCTGAGATGTATGAGATCAGCAACATAACCAAGAATGTAGCTGGCAACCAGGGGTAGTTGTAAAATAGCCAGTGCACCCACCTTTCAGATTAGAGAGTTTGAAGGAAAGGGCTGAAATATGCTGTTATGTGAAGGGATGCTGTCCTCACACTGATTCCAGCAGAGCTCCAGATTCAGTCTCTGCTTTTCCAGGAGAAGATACAGTTGCTGAAGTTACAGAAGGGTCTTTTAAAATGGGGAAGGAGAAGTCATATTTGCATTTATTTTTATGACTGGATAATAGAAATGTGTTGATGTGTACCTTGGTCCAATTCTCTGAATGCAGTAGCTACGCCTTGTCTCTGTATGGATTTGCATGTTGACATGACATAGAGCAGATGAGTCAACCAATATTAAGTACAGAAAGGAAGTAGTCTGCAGAACAGACGACTCACCTGGGCTATATTTTCCCCAGAAGCACCTTTCCATGTAGAGGCATGATGGTGGGCTAGGGTCTTGGGTTTCAGCACAGGACCCAATGGCCCATGAGGATGCTGTTTGTGTACAATTAAGTAATGGTCCAGAAGGAAAACTGACCTGAATTCTCAAATCAAGTATAACACCTGACAGCTCTGGATCCACTGATTGATTCCAGCTGTATGAGTATGGATTCTAGCCAGACAAAGTCGACAGTAGGAGCAAGTTGTAAATGGTAAATCTAAATGGAAGATCAGATCAACCCTCACTTATTTATTTTAGTAATGACTGAATGGTCTGTGACAAGAATGTTGAATATATTAACCCATGATGATGTAAAATGTGTTTCTTATCTCTAATGAGGGCAATTTCAAGCTAGATTCAGATAGTCTTGCTTTTATACAGTAATAACTTATTTACTATTTTAAATCCATTTATTTGCTAAGAGGCAGAATAATGTATAAATATCTTACCAAACACTATAGAAAAACTTGTCTGGTGTTGCTTATACCTGGTTTTGCTTATACCTAGCCTCATCTTCACACTTGCCATGCATTCCAGTTTATTCTTGAATATTGTGTTAGCCCTGCTGGCATGTACCGTTCTCATATAGTCAGTATTTATTTGATCAAGCACTTGATCTGGTACATGAAATATCTTTCCCATGCGGCTTCTTGTAGTTGACAAGTTGACTCTGCTGACAAATAATTCACTGAATGTGACATGCAGTTATTCTTTTGCATTGAGCATCATGTTCTCATCTGATCCAAGGTTATTTTCCCCCTTCCTTTCTGCCTACCCTTCTTTGGCACCTGTTCTCACACCAGCAGAAGGATACTGCATGCAAGGCATACCTCCTGCAGACACCCTGTGGGTGCTTCTTTCTTAATGTTTCCTGTGAACTTTGGCAGCTGTAGATCATGTACACAACACATTGAGCCTGCCTCATGAACTGGCAGAGGGAAAAGGACAGAAATCTGCAACCTGGAGCCACTCTAGTCTTCCCATGCTGACTGGACTGGAAATGTGAGCAGAGCCTGCTGCCCAGTTTAGGACAGTTTACTAAATCTGCAGGAATCCTTATTGCATATAGAAGAACAATTTTCACAGTAACCGGAAATCAAGTGCATTCTCCCTACATCCCAGGATAAACAGTGTGTTTTTGTAAGTGTCTGTATAACGTAGCATAGCAGTGTGCAGCAGTCCGGCCTCTGGACTGATTTTGCAGATGCTCTCACATCACAGGAGACTGCTCTTAATTTCCATAGGAAGGCATGAGGAGAGAATGAAGCTGCATTACTTCTACACAAAATGTGCAGTCACAGTGAATAATGAGGGATGTCTCTGCAAGTAGCTCTGCAGTCCTTTATGAGGTAATATGTTCTTTGACGTCAATGGGAAGCTTGCTTCCACACAAGCTGAGTGGAGACTGCAGGATTTAGTTTCATAGGGGTTTACAAACCACAGCTTTCAGAGCCATTGAAAGAAATCAGGATGGCAGCTCTTCTGGTTTGCCTATTTGGGATGCTTTTTTGCTGCCACTTTGGTTTATGGCATTGCTTCCCTGGTGTGTATTTTTGTGTCCACACTTGTCAGTCTGCTTTTCTTCACCTACTCCATTAAGGCCATGAAGTGGGTGTGTAGGGCAGGTTTGTTACTCAGCAACTTCAGTCTGACTTCCTCTTGCAGGACATGAATGGGGACATGAGCTTTTGGGAATTCAGTGGGGTGCCAACCTGCTGACTTCAATTTGAGTAGAAAGGCACTGTTTATAGCCTTTGCAATACAATCCCAAGCCAGTAACATTTGGCTGTGTGTTTGTGCTACTGTGGAGGGTCAGTCATACTGATTTTTGTCCCCTTTGGGAAACAACATCATGAAAGTTTAGGGGAAAACACACTTCAAACAGAGAAATCTGAGCATTTAAGAGCTATGTGTGCTTTTGGACAGTGGGGCTTTAGGTGGAATTTCATGCTGTGATAATGCCTGACCCTCTAAGCAAAGGCAGTGGGTGCAGGAGAATAGATAATCTCACTTCCTTACTCATGTAGCCATTGTAAAGATGAAACACCATGAACCCCTATTTTCCTTGCCTGGAACTTTCCAATTAGGTTTCACTTGATTTTTTTTTTAAGTGATTAACTTCATTTTAAAATCAGGATAATGCTCCTACTGGAAACTTCTCACCGTCCCAGCAAACAACTGTCACTCATTGTCATGGGCAGACTCTTGCATTGGTAAAAACCGGGAAAAATTTCTCTGACCTTGTCATAAAGCAGCTGGCAGGGTGTGCCTTTCTGTGTGTGAAAAGAAGGGATATGGGGGTAAAACCAGCAGCAGTCTTAAGATCAGTCTTGACTGTATGAAGAACATTTCCAGAGTTGGGAATACAGGCAGTTATTTGCAGCACCTCAGGAGAGGTTTATGAGAGAGTTCTCATAAGCTCCAAGAGGATTATGGTTCCTGTAGGGAAGGCTTTGTCTAAATTTGCCTGAAGAGTGCATTGGTCCTGGCGGGTGTAGTGAAGCAGGAACAGATAGACCAGTGGCCCACTCCAGCCACTTATTTGCATTCTCTCTTTTCTTCAAGACCTACAAAACAGGGACCAATTTTTGGCACATTTCAAGAGGAGTATGAGAAAAATTCCCAAGTAACAAGGACCACATAGGTGTCTGGCTCTCCAGTGTTTTCTATTCTTTGGTAGCTTTTATACAGACTTACAGCTGCATTTATGTTAGCTTTCCTTGTCCTCATTGCCCCACCAAGTCTAATTCCCTGTAATGTAGGGGTGGGGAGTGGTTATGCTTTCAGTAAAACAACTGGAAGAAAGGGATAAGAAACATTCTTTTGGCCCTGTCTGGGATCCCCTTCTCAGTGGATTGCAGTAATTTCTGTATGTGGTAGGCTGACTGAGGCTGGACACAAGCCACTTTATCACACCGGTCCTCAGCAAGGTATGGGGCAAAAAAGTAAAACAGAAAATCTCATGGGTCAGTAGAAACATAATTTAGTGAAGCACAACCAGAGTCTGCATGTGAAAGCAAGGGAAAATAGCAGATTTATTCTCTCTGTACCATTAACAGGTGATGTCCAGCCACTTTGTCAAAGGTAAAACTTCAGTACACATTGTGGTGGCTCCAGAAGACAAACTAATAATAAATGCCCCTGGCCATCCTTCCTCTTAGCTTTGTTTGTTTGAGCAGATGTCATACGGTATGGAGCATGCCTTCGGTCAGTTTGGCTGACCCAAGCCCACTGGCCTTTGGGGGTGGTGCTGTACTGCTGCTCAGCAGCAGGCAAAGCACTGGTGTGTTACCAATACCTTCCTAACTATTAGTACAGAGCACAGCTCGGTGAGGGCCACTGTGGGGAAAATCAACTCCATCTCAGCCAGATCCAATACACTGTAATATCACACTATTCAGTTTCACAGTTTCTGAATGCTGCCATCGTTATGGAACACAACCAGAAACCTGTCTTTTTATGCTAGAGCAACCTGAGTACTCGGGTTTGTAAATATCATCCATTTCACAGTGTGACAGCTAGAAAGGTTATATGTCCAAAGACCCATGGGACATAAGTGACAGGAGGAGAATAAATCTGTGTCAGCCTTTGAATTACTAAGTCATTGTAAAATCAATTAGATTTCTCTTAGGTGAGGCCCTTGTGCTGTTCGTTCCAGTGTGTGCCCTATCAGTCACTTTCACTAGTGCTGCATAGTAGTTTTTGAGCCTGTAGACCTCAGGTTTTTTCAGATGTGGGAAAAAACATGCTACCTCTAGATTTGTAAGAAGTTAAGGGATGCAAAGATGAAGATTGTGTTTTGGTGCTAATTAGAGGGCATGCGAATAACTTTTCTGAGTCTGGACAAATGACTGAAACGCTGCTCTGTGCAGTGGAACACAGCCTGGAGATGAGAAGCCAGGACTCTGTCCTGTAGTCACTGTGTGTGTGGGATGCTGATGTCCACACCACATTAATGCCTGTGGGATGTGTTGATATGAAAATCCTTGGTGTCCTACAGAGCACAGAGTGTAGGAAAGAAGGGCTGCTGCTGTGTGGTGGCATCCCTCTGATGTCTAACTGACTGAGCACTCCCTTGCTAAATAAGTGCCTGTCTGTCTTGACTGGTATGAGAAGACTAGGTTGTAAAATGCTCTGGGGAAGGACCAGGGCACTGTGAAATAGATTTGCTAACAGGATTTTTCAGGTGGTACATGGAATTCAGGAGAGATTCCAATCTTTGGCAAATCTGTTTTTCTTTGAGTTGTATTAGCTGTGAGCTCAACCCCAGTTGTGCAGAGCCAGGCCACAGGTGTCAGAAGACTATCTGGAATGACAATGTGCTGATGAGGGTTGTCTGGGCAGGTGAGTAGGAAGAGGTCAGGTGCAGAGTAGTGACAAGTGGTGTTGCTGATGGAGGCTGTATTGTGGTGTTCTATAAGAAGAAAAGGTCA
This sequence comes from Melozone crissalis, assembly GCF_028551555.1. Lineage (NCBI taxonomy): Eukaryota > Metazoa > Chordata > Aves > Passeriformes > Passerellidae > Melozone > Melozone crissalis. The sequence goes on along the minus strand of NW_026535783.1, from coordinate 28,939,335 downwards.
CCTCCTTCTGTTTTGGAAGTTTTCTCAATAGAACTGGTTGTTGTACTAGATTCTCGATGCCAGTAATCCGGGGAATTGGTACAGGTATATACTGACTGGATAGTAAACTAATGCTCCAAAAAGCCTAGTTAGTTAAAGTGAGTCTGACCAGAGCTCAGCACAGCTAGTGACACAGGTTTCCTAGAGGGATGTTTTCCTTTGCTCATTGGAGATGGTATTTTCCAATAATACAGTCATCAAGCTGATCTTGGTTGGTTTAACAAAGAGTTCCAAATAGTCTCAGTTTCTAACAGTACAATTGTTGTTCTTTAGACTTGCTACAGATCAGGTCCTACTTCTAAGGAAAGTAGGAGGATGCCTAGTGATGTTCCATGTCACTGGACAAGAAACACTGGTGGTCAGTTTATGTCTTCCTAATCTTGTAGCTGTGATGGTCTGAGGGCTCTAGGCAAGATTGTGTGTGTGAATACTAAGTTTTACTAAATTAGCCAGTACAATGGGCAAAACAATGTACATAGCTGGGTACCATGTAAACTTTCAGGCACAGGATTTTTTTTCTTCTGTCCCTGTTTATTCAGGGGTTGGGGTTCAGGTTTTTTTTTTTTTTCTTTTTCTATTTTTTCTTTCTATTTTTTCTTCTGAGTGTGTCTTTTCTAGAAGTCTTAGTCCTAGGCAGGAGTGTAAGTTCATGCCAGACAATTGCAACTCTGTGTGAATATATGCACACAAGATATTAGTGATGGAAGTGTTACTAAGTGTCATGGACAGCCAATCTTATCAGTGGCTGAAACATTTGTCAAACTCTACTTTAAAAAGTACTTACATGATTGCTCTGCTTTCTTGAGCTGACCTCTGCAATTTTATGTAGATGAGTTTTCTGTTTTATAGTGGGAGGCACATGAGATGAAATCTGATGATTTTTATTTAGGTATTTTGCATGCAACTCTGGCATTTAATTTTGAAAAAAACAAAATAGGACCAGGTTATTTTTATACAGAAAAATGCATGTTGTTCATTTAAATGACTGCAGCAATTCTGCCAGCTCAGGCATTAAGAATCCTTTAGTAATAGTGAATGTTTTCTAGAGGACAACACAAAGTGACATTTACTTCAGCTGCCAGAGCTGTAGTTGTGAAATCTGCCATGCTTTTAACCTGAGTTACTACTAATCCAGCTACCATCCCACTCAGTGTCTAGATTTGGGCCTTTCCTTGCTTTCCTTGTAATATCTAAGGAGCAGCAAAACCAAATATGTAAGTCAGTAAGGTAGTTGTACATTTTATAGCAGAAGTGATACTTTTCCCCAATGTGTTCTATGGATCTATAAGCACTAAACTAGGGAGCGGAGGAGTAGAATAAATGGTAAATCTGGGGATTTCAGTTTAGAATCAAGTGGAATTAGACAGGGTAACTCTCAGGTATAACTCTGTGAGGACAGAGGAAGTGGTTAGTGAGGAGAAAAGTTTGCTGATACTGCAACCTTATTCAGAGTTTTAAAGGTTGGGACTGTATCAAAGAACAATCTCATGAGACTGAATGGAGCGTAAACAGGCAGCTGAAATTCTGTGTAGGCAGATGTAAAGGAAAACACATGGGAAGAACAATCCTAGCTTTGTACATAAAGGACTCTGGACTGACTGTTTTTAGCAAGGTGTGAGATCCCAGTGTTACAGAAGGGCTATGTAAATGTCAGCTCAATACACAGTGGTAATAAGCAAACAAGGGCACAGAACATAGCACTAGGTAACACTAGGAAGGGAATAGAGGACTAAACTAAATACACCATTATTTCACTGCACAATTCCATGCAGCTTGTCCCTACCATGCACAGTCCTAATCAGTAATATAATAGAATAATTCAGTGGAAGGACCCATGGTGCTTAACTAGGGCCCCTGCCTGACCAATCCAGGCTGACTGGAAGTTAAAGTGTGTTATTAAAAGTGTTTTTCAAATACCTCTTACACACTGACAGGCATGGAACACTGACCTCTCCAGGAAGCCTGTTAGTATGTTGACCACTGTTTTGGTAAAGAAGTGTTTCCTAAGGCTGTGTCTGAACCTCCTATGATGCAAATTTAAACTACTTTCACATGACCTGCTGCTGGATATCAAAGAGAAGACATCAGTGCTTCCCTCTCCTTTTCCTCCTCAGGAAGCTGTAAGGAGCAATGAGGTCCCCCCTCAGCTTTCTGCTCTCCAAATTAGGCAAGCCAGAGTCCTTACCTGGTCCTTACAGGACATGCCTTCCACCCTTTTCACTACTGCTATTGCCCTCCTCTGGATGCATTCAAAACCTTTGCAGCCATCTTAAACTCGGGGGCCCAGATCTTCACACAGCATTGGAACTGAGGCTGCACCCAGGCTAAACACAGCAGGATAATCACGTTTTTTGACCAGGTGCTGATATTGAGTCTCAGGATGTCTGCCCTCTTGCCTGCCAGGGCCCACTGCTGACTCACATTGAGCCTGCTGTCAATCAGCACCCATAGATCTCTCTTCCAGGGCTGCTCTCTTGCCACTCTTCTCTGAATTTATACTTTTGTCCAGAATTACTCTGTGCCGGGTGCAGAATACAGTAATTATTTTTGTAAAATCTCACACCATGGATTATTACTAGTGTCTTACAAGTGTCTTACTTACTATACAAGTCAAAAGCTTAAAGGTATAGAATGAAGCAAGAAATTGCATGAACTTACTTGGCCTCTTCAGAGTTGAAAACCTGGAAAATACATAAAGGTCTATGAAATGATAAGTGGCATGCAGAAAATAGAACAGGAAATTCACTTCCCATCCAGGGGCGGGAGGGCAGGCAATAACACTAATAGTGGCTCAGGACCATCTCTCCAAGCACCTCCCACCCAAGTTCTATACAATTGCATAAAACAGTTGCATAAAACATGGGAGAAAGTTCTGCTGCAGGCTGTACAGCAGCTGACTGTCTCTGGCTTAGGAAGTTACTGGAAAAGTGTCACATCATGCTTGTGGTCGCAGCTGATGGTAGGGCACTCCGTCATGGTACATATGTTTATTCTTCAATTAGAAATAATGTTTGCACTGAATGTACAGATGAGCAATTGCATTGTTTTTCCCTTCTCACTGACTGAGAAAATGTTCTGTTCTGGCTCCCTTAACATCCCAGGTACAGTCAAGTGAGGTGGTGTTTGTCTTTTTGGAGCTTCATTGACAGCCTGAGAGGAAAGTCCTGTGATTTTGTTCTTTTTATTGCTTCAGGCCCTTGTGGGCCTCTCAGGCTAGCTTTTGTGATGATCTGGCGCAAGGCAAGTATTGATCATTCTGGGAAGGACCCAGGTAAAAAGGTGCCTCATATTTGCAGTTCATTCAGTGAAAACTAGAATACCTATTTTGTTCATGTGCCATGTGCTGGTGTTCTGGGACTGTGTGTTGAGAAGGAAACAAGATTTTTATTTATTCCTTGCTCCAGTCCATCCAACTTCTGTTCTTTGTCCCACACTGATCATCTTAGGATGGAAATGAGAAATCTACAACCGATTTGGAGGAGCACAACACTGAAAAGTTCTAAAAGTGATTCCAAACCACCAATTGGCCACTGGTGAGTACCTAGGAGAAAGGCAAATATCCTGTGACCTTTCCTAGCATAGTTCCCAGCTCCCAGTGCAGGGTCTTCCAGAATGTGAGGTATTCCTCAAGTTAGATAGAATCTGGATTTCATTCCATGGATTTGCCTGGTTTGCATAGAATACTTTCTTTCTTTCTAATCAATCTGGTGTCACACTGAGTTCGTCCTTGGCACAGACAGGCTGGGAGAAAGTACAGAGCAGTGATCATCTTCAGGCACTTGCCCGCATCTCTTCCGATGTTTGTTTGCTAACATGTGTGCTCCTGTCTGTTATTCCCATCATGCCTGCAAGGAGCACTGCTTCTTCTGCTGTTTCTTGGCAGTGGGGCAATGAAGCATCATTCAGTTTCCCATCCCAGAACACACCTGGTGTGGAGGAGTGTGTCCTTGCACCCTGGAAGGACCCACAATGTTTGTGGATGTGCTGAATAGTGTGAAGCATGTGGCACAGGTAACAGAGAAATGTCATGATGAAAAAAATTATCTGCTGAAATGTAAATGTCTCTGCTGAAAAACTGAGTTAAAAATCTTAACAGAGAAAAGACAAAACGAAAATACCCCAACCCCAAACCTTTAGAGACAAAACAAAAATACCCCAACCCAAAGCCTTCAGAGGAGAACAGAAAAAGGAAACTGTGTCTGTGAAACGGGATTCAGCAAGGATTTTCCATGGATGAGCAGCAAGGATTATCTGCCAAGTGGCACTCAAAGATTTTTGCTCAGAGGGTCACTATATCACCAGAGATCAGATTTAAGGCCATTGCACTGGAAAAGGTCTAAAATTGTTTCCAGACAAAGCTAAACACTTTTCCTACTGACTCCTCAAGCAATACTGCAAGAATTCTGCTTGAGCCTATGGCAAATTTTCCATTTTCTATCCATTAATAAATTCTTCTCTGTGTTGCAAGAATAATTTTCATGCATAGTGTCATCATTCTCATATTGACAGTTCTGCTATACCACTTTTGAGTTAGTCCTAACAGCATTATTTTCTCCCAGATTCATCTTCCTTATAAAGGTTCTGAAAAAACTTAGGAAATTATTTGGACATTGTTTCCCATAAATACAAAAATCAGAAAGGTTTTCAGCAGGTAATTTTTCTCAACAGAAGTTATAACTTCTTTTTTCAGGCTGTGTATGCTTGTTTTACAGTGATGACAAATCTGTTAATAAATTATTCTATTTGAGAACATAAGAAACAAGGGCAAAAATAAGAAGTCTATCAAGAGTTTCTAAGAAGAGGGAAAATAACAAATACATTGTAAATTTTCTTTTAACTTTCCTGTTTGATCCATTCTCTTGAAGCATGAACATGTTTTAAGAACAATATGTGGGCTTTACAAAGAAGAAGAAAGCTATCAGGTATTTCAAAGAGATTTTTGAAATTTCATTATATATACCAAAATAGGTGTATTTGCACCTCACCGCTAAATTTCTGGAATAAAATCACAAAGACAAAAACCAATAAGCTTCAAGTTATTTCTTACGTGAATGGAAGTCATAACATGAAACAAATCATTATTATTTATCCTTGAGTCATGAAGTGGAAATAAAAGCTGAAAGATTTGAGCCCATCTCAGGACAGATCACTGTAACTTTGCTGAAGTGACAGCTGTAACTGTAGGTTGAACTAGACCCCAAATGAACTTAACAGTGACTTTAACAGCGTAATTTCTATTGATACAGATCATAGCTTTTTTACTAATAGCAACTGTATCTGGTGTAATTATTCTGTATTTTTAAAAGTTTATTATTTATTGATCTTTTACAGTTCCACAATAGATTAGAGAAAATCTGGCAAAAGTGGATTTGATGGATTAATTCAGTCTCTTTCACCTTCGTCACTGCTTCTACCTCTGTATTCTGTGACACCTAAATAAAAGATTGTTTTATTCATAACTTTGTCTATTGAAAATCACAAAATGAAAAATTTTGTATTTAGGGCAGGAATTGCTCTCCAAAGTATTCAGAAAAAGGTTTTATTATTCATACTTGGTTATCATTTTTTAAAGCATTATTATTTTATCATTCACATATTAGAGTTACTGAATAGTTAAAATATCTGATAGATAATTTATGAGTGGAAGAGGAGAACCTCCCTGTTTATTAAGAAGGTCACACAAGCAGACAGAATCATATAAATCTTAAATGAAAATTCAGGATGAAGAAAAACTTGTATTTGTTATGTCATTTTAGTGAACAAGGCCTACATTCAGATGATTCTTGGATGAAGATATTTACAGCTACTGTGATTTTTAGCAAATGTTCTGTGACTGCTTAAATTCACAACTTCTGAATTCTTTTTCAACAAAGCCTATTCCTTCATCTGGAAGAAGTTTCCCGGGAATGCATAACAGCAGGTGCAGACAGATGATGCCAGTCTGGTGGTTGGAGTGGTATGGTGCTCTAGGGTTTGTATGTATCTACTTTGTACACAAGAGCCATGATCTCTAGGACATACTTTATGTTGCCATTTGGAATGCCTTGAAAACCACACGTGGATTGTAATACGTCCTTAAATTTTTATCAAGGAAGGTGTTTTTGATGCTTTCGTGTACTGTAAGTTCCCCTAACAGTCTGAAAGAGCACTTATAATAAGAGCACTGATAATATATTATAATCCTTCCTAACTGGCATGAGGGATTTGTTTGACTTTGTTTTGTATCCTCTGTTAGAGGGACTATTGTACAAGCTGTAAACCAAATTTAAGATGTATTTGGAGAGACGGACAGTTCTGCCCAAAAACTGCCTGAATCCAGCAAGTTTAATTGAATCAGATTGCTCAGGGCCATGGCCAATTAAATCTTGACCTCTGCTAAGGATGAAAATCTGACAATATCCCTGGGCAATTTGTGTCACTATTTAACTACTTTAATGGCAAAAAATATTTCCTGCTACCTAATCAGAATTTCCTGTCTTCTTACTTGTGTCCGTTGCTTCTTGTCCTTTTGCTGTACATGGCTAAGAAGGGTCTGGTTTTACCCCCTATATAACCTCTGATCAGGCAGTTGTACTGAAAAGAAATGTGTCTCTTTTCCCTTCTCCATTCCAAGAGGAACTGTTCCTGTTTTTAGAGCCCTTTCTTGTGCTTCATGTACTCCAAATCCTAGCCATCTTTATGGCTTCCAGTGGATTCATTCCAGTCTGTCACTATCCTTTTTCTGGTGACCAGAAATAGGCACAACATTAAATGCAGCATTGCAAGTGCCAAAGAGCTCTGTTGGCCCTGACAGTTACAAAAGTACCAAAACAGCTCTGAATGCAGCTGGCCCTCTTTGCTGCAGGGTCACACTGCTGGGTCGTGTTTGACTTTTGGCTCACAAGGACACTAAGATCAATTGCTTCCCTGACAGTCAGCCCTGGACTGTATTCCATCAAGAAGCAAGGCTGAATTTTCTCCTGCTGGACTTCACATGGTTCCTGTAGGGCATTTCTCCAGGTTCCTCTGAGGAGTAACCTTTCCTTCCAGTGAATTGTTCCACTCAACCTGTTTGATATCATTCACAACTCTGGTGACAGAAGGCACCATCTTACCATCTTGGTCATGGATAAAGACATGAAATAGCCTTTGTGTCAGTTTTAATCCCCAAGGGATGCTGTTGGCTACCAGTCACCAGCAGTTCCTACCCACTGCATGGTCCACTTACCCAGTCCATGTCCCACCCGTTTGCTGGTCAGGGCTCTGTGAGACTCTGTCAAATGCACAGTCAAAGCACAAAACATCACCGGCCCTACACACAACACTGGGGTCCTCATAATGGAAAATGATGAGGAGTATAAACTTTGAGTAAAGCTCCTGTGAAGGTTTAGTGTCACGAAGAACGTGGAAGGTTTGTTGAAAAAGCTGTAGTTGAAGAAATCACAGTTTGAAGTCATAGTGGGTTGACAGAAGCACATGAAATGATACCTCAGAGTACAACATGGGTGCTTTGGGGAGCAGCAGTCATAATGGCTCACAAGACCTCCTGGAAGAGCATGAGAATCACCTAGGACAGAAAATAGGATAATTAAAACTAAATAATTTGGTTGGTTAGGTAAATAGTAGCTCACTGAGTGGGGCCTCCATAACTGCATTGCCCAGTGCAAAGTGCAGCTTTTGCTGGAGGGATAAGCATCATATTAAGAAATCTTATGGTATTAACAAAAAGTGAGCAGTTTAGAGGAGAAGTTTAAGAAATAATTAAATATGTTCCTTGAAGTTGATCAAACACATGTAGACAGGATGATGAAGTCCACATGAAAGGGTTCACTGGAGAAAAGAAATCTGTAAACAGATCTGTGTTTGGAAGTCATGTGAGCTAGTCAAGTCTATTACTTGAAAGAATGGCCTATGAAAAATACTGAAGACGAGAACAGTTCTTTTCAGGAATACTGAGGGCAGCAGTCAGGTTTTACCAGCACACCAGAGCTCACCTCTCCCTTTGATGTCTTACAGAGGGTTCTGACTAACCTTTCTCTGCCTTTGTAGTCCTTGCTTTACCTTACTCCAGTATGGACTGCAAAATACGGCAGTGTAGGGGTATTTTACAATCCTACCTTCTCAGTGCTCACAGAAAGGATTAAAGATCATATTGCTGCTAGTGTCAGTGTGGAGAAGATGATATAAAATTCCTTTTTCTGAGAAAAGCAAGAATACATAGGATTCTGCTATTCTAGTAAGTACTTGTGCAAACCTTACAGAGAAATTTGTAAAGCGTGTAAGTACCTTCAGAAAACAGATGAAGTTCAGATGCCAGGTAGGTGTCTTAATAAACACCATTAATGCTGAATGCTGTAATCAAAGTTTTCAAATTTTAAAAACCTATTTTACACACCTTACTGATCAAAAGACTGTGTTACACAGGCTATCTGTCTGAAATGGGCTCTATGACACCTGAAATGAACCTCAGGAGGAGGTCATTAGTGTTGCCTAGACTGTCAAAGAGGGAAATTTTAAGGCATTGAATAAAATATACAAAGTTGTGAAACACAACCAAGCTAAATTATTCCATTTGAGAAGACTGCACATATTTTTGGAAATGATTGGACAATGAAGATGCTCAAGGTGTGATCTTAATGGGCAGTGTTGCATTTTTTCTGTGATAGCATAATGCCTTAACAAATGAGGCATGCTGAGTTTGTTAAATGGAAGATTTGAAATATTTCTCTGGGCTGCTTAATGTCCTTAGTTGATCAGTCCAGAAGTGCCATGAGTCACTACGCATGAATAAGAGCTCATTCTCCTCTCCTTTCCTCCTTGCGATGCCATTTAAATCTGACAAAAGGAAGTAAAAAAAGATTTTAAGATTCACCTTGCCTATTTGTTTTGAACTTGTCATAAATAATTACTTGCATGGTATGGAAAAAAATTTGGTCTTTCATGACGGAGTTCCAATCAGCTGTCTGTATAATTGTTTGGTGCTGTTTCTGATATATTATTTAGACTAAGACAGGGCAGGTATTTCAATGTCACCTTAATAGCAATGAATATTTGTACATCATGTTTTACACGAGTGATTTATGCATTGTTCTTCTGTCATCTCTCTACAATATTATTTTGTGTTCTCCTAGAGAAGACAAATATTCTCGCTCTTGTTTTTATCTATAGACTAAAATAAATAATTGGAATTATTCATAAATAAATAAATTATTAAGGCCTGATGTATTGTCCCACTTTTATTTGTCTTGAGGACATGTTTACATTTTTTATGTCTGTAGATGAATTGATGGATTTTTCTCTTTTTTATTTCTGTTTTCTATGAGAAAAAAATTATACTGTTGAGGATGAGAAACTATTACAAAGTATAGCTGCTGCAGTCAAGAAGAGTTTTTTTTCCTCTGGGATGGAATGAAATGTCTTATACCATGTAGAGGAGCAAGTGAACATAAGCAAAATGTAAGTAATTTTTACTCCTGGAAACCATATAGAGGCTGAATCAAATGACTCTGGAACTGCATTCTAATAGGTTGTCTCTTACTTTCCTTCAGTGGATTTTTGGTTTAATAGGCTTCTGATAGAAAAAAAACATAGAACACTCCACTGAAGACATATTATCTTGAGGTTCTACATCTTTTACCAGATTTGAGAGCTCACGTTCTTATGCAGATTGATATTGTCATAAAAGAACTGTTTTTCCACACCAAATGTTGCTACTATAAATGCAATTTACGAATGGACCTTTAGAGTTTATATTTATCAAAAATGGGTTTGATATAAAATATAGCTCGGAACAGAAGGGATAAGAAATTTTTGAGTGATTTTTTCAGAGTTCATTTCTGTAATACACTTAGCACATCCCATGTTTATAGTTGAATGGTCTATGAGCTCATCCCACTTCCACTGTGTTTGGTGGAAAGGTTCCCATTCATTCAGGGGGATTTGGCCTACAGGAGCAGAAGTTTTGGATGTTCCTGGTCAGCATCTGCATATTATATGCATAGAACTACAATTCCCCCGGTGCATGTTAAAAAGATCTGAAAAATATTTTTTCACAACTAGTGTTGGAAAAAGACAATGATTTTTCTATTCTTTGAGGGGGAAGTAATCTGACTGACAAGTGTCATTTGAGAGTTAAGCAATGGAGAGAGGCTGAATGTAGCAGCTTTTTATGAAATACCCAGCTACTTTAGGCACAGCAGTAGTAGGAGGAGGAGGCACAAAGGTTAGTTTTAATCTTTACTTCCAGAAAGCCACTGGAATTTTGAACCTGACCAAAAATAATGAAAAAGAAAAAAAATTTGCTGTGTGTACTGATTGGTACACAGTGTGAAATTTCACTTCAAAAAACCTTTCTGAACTATGTCGATAAAATATCCCCTTATTAGCTTTAGAAAGTTACTTTCAGAAAAGTTAAGCTACTAGAAACCAACTGCAGGATAATCATGTGCTTTTGGAAACACCTGTAGCTCTGCTGATTGCAGATCTAAAAAGTAGTCCTTAGAGATTTGTGTTAATACAATACCTGATGACTCCTTCAAATATTTTTCTGTTTGTCTTCTATTTCCCTCAGAAAATTCTGGTAGGAATTGTATCTCCAAACTGTTCAAGTAGAGCAAGAGTACTTTTAACTAGATTATTTAACATTCAATGCATCAGCATGAATCTTCACAACTCAGAATCTTAATGGTTTTCTCCATGAAATGTGTCTTGTCATTTCAGCATACATCTGCATTTCTGAAATGACTGGATTTGGGCCCTACATTTAACATTATTCTGTTATATACTAGAAATTTTGGGTTAATTCAAAATACCCTTCATTAGTTACTTAGCCGTCTTACCAAGACTAGCAATTTTTTGTACATGCTAATTCTTAGGCCCTTCTTTTGGACACACTAGCTCATATTTTGCTATTTTATACATAAATTGACATTTGGTTAAAGATTTTTAAAATTATCTTTTCACGGCTAAACAGGATTTATCACTGATTTTTTGTGTGTGTGTTTCTGATCCTCGAGCCATAAACTTGGATTTTAAGGAACTGCCTCATGTTATGAATGCAGACTTCTAAGGTTGCAGAAGTTCTTCCTTTTTTTCCTTTCTTCTTCAGCTGCATTTTTTTTTGAAGTAGATGATAATGGAATTTTCTTCTTTTTAAGAGATATTTCTGTGACTTAAATAACCATTATCTTTTAAGTACAGGATTCATTGGGGTGGACTATCTTACAAGAAGTTTATCCTAAAAAAGAATTTTCTCAGCTTGTATTAGGAGTTACTGGTGTGTTACAAAAATTGGCACCTGAAAGACTCTTCCACTTCCCTTTTCTTTCTATAAGTTTTTATGTGCTTTCCCAGTAAAATACTGCCTGAACACTTTTATCTTTCTATTCTGAAGCACACTTTGCCTTTACTTCGTCATCACAGTTTGTTTGGGAACAAGAGATGCTTTCTGATGAAGAGCAGTCTCTTCATTACTCTATTGCTTGTTTTTCCAGCAGTCAATCTCAAAAGCTGACAGAGTATTGCAAGGTCACATAATCATAGAGTTATTTAGTTTGGAAAAGACCTTTAAGATCATGAAGTCCAACTGTCAATCTAACACTGTCGAGTCCACCACTAAACCATGTCCTTAAGCGTCTAGACATCTTTTAAATACTCCAGGGATAGTGACTCAACCACTTCCCTGGGCAGTCTGTTCCAATGCTTGACAACCCTTTCCATGAAGAAATTTGATTAGTCACTGCTTATCTCTTTGATTAGTCTCTGTCAGTCTAGGTGTAAAGTACCTTAACTAAACTTTAGGCTGTTGTGTCCGCCGTGTGCCATTTGACTGCGGTCAAATAAAGCAGCTTCTCAAAAAGAGAAGCTGCTTTAAACCCAGAGAAAGAGTTTCAGCTTGGGGCCTGTCCCACCACAGGGAAGGACACAGCCTCAGAGGACACTTTGGCCAAGCTCTCCTCATGACTGCACGTTCTTTCTGGATGCATGGGTATGGCGGGACTTTCAGTCAGATCATCTGAAAGCTCTCATGGGCCAAGATAATTGGTTCATGACAGTTTGCATGCCTGTGGAGCGGCAAGGGACTTTGCACAACTCAAGCCAAGTCAGCACAGCAATGCCAGGAGGTAATAAAACTTCATTGGGTTCAGAAGGAATAAGATTTCCATTGAAATAGCCTGAAATACTCAAAAACTCATCCTGCACTTTCTTAGCCTTTGCACAGTGCTGGGCTTTTTGATGAGGAACCTTCTTGTGTGCAGGTGCTCAGTTCCTTTAAACTGCTCTTTCTCCATGATAACTAAAAGTTAGAAGAAGCCACCTCCCTGAGCGAGACAGTGTCACTAAATCTGCCTTCTGTGTGGATTTGTTGCCTGCTGTGTATCCTTAAATCTGTAGCCAAAGGGCTTCAGATCCAGCTCCCAAAAGTCCAGAGGGTGATTTGCAAAAGCCAAATCCAGCTCCAGTTCCACCACTCACTGAGCAGCACCTACCTCTTGGGCATTTTCTTGCATTTTGAAGGGTTTCTGAGCCACTGCACCCTGCCACATCAACTTAGCAGACCTGCATGTGAGGGTCCAGAGGCTTGTCCCATCAGCTTGCCACCCCCCTCACAGGTAGTCACTGCCAGCCAAGATAAAACAATGTTGCTTGGGCTGAGGTGGCCCATGAGGAAAGAATGATCTCCATGGTTTTAAGGTCACCTGGACTTTAATCAGGAAGGTGGCAGATTTTCATCTCTTCCTCAGAAACTTCGGGAAAGAAGACATGTAAATACACTGTGCAAGGGAGCACCATCAGCCAGGGTAGATAGAACAACACAAGGAATGTGTTGAAATTTTGGAGGGAAAATTTGCAGCCAGTGTAGTAGGTGAAGCTGTTTGCAGTCACTACATAAGCACAACTGTGCCAGGTACTTGCACAAGCAATAAAAAAACCACTGGCTTTTACCTGTCTACAGGAAGAAAATCAAAACAAAAACCACAAAACAAAAAAGCCCCCGCAAAACAAACGACCAAACCAAGCAAAAGGACTTGTGAGTACTGCTGGATAGAAAGCTGGACATGACCCAGCCCAGAGAGCCAAACGTGTCCTGGGCTGCATCCAGAGCAGCGTGGGCAGCAGGGCAGGGAGGGGATTCTGCCCCTCTGCTCTGCTCTGCTCTGGGGAGAGCCCACCTGGAACCTGCATCCACCTCTGGGCTCCCAGCACAGGGAGGACATGGAGCTGCTGGAGTGAGTCCAGAGGGGGGACAGCTGATGATCAGAGGGATGGAGCAGCTCTTACAGGAAAGGCTGGGAGAGTTAGGGCTGTCCAGGAAAAGTGAAGGCCCCAGCATAATCTTATTATGGTGTTCAGTATTTAAATGGGCTTATAAGAATGAGGGGAGCAGAGTTTTTTGCTGGGGCTATGCTGATTGGACATGGATTAATGGCTCTAAACTCAACAAGGATAAATTCAGACTAGGAATAAAGAAAAAAATTTTTGTGCTGGGGTGGATCTAACAGTGGCACAGGGAGGTTGTAGATGCCCCATCCCTGGAAACATTCAGTATCACATCGGACAAGGCTCTGGGCAACATGATTTATTGGAAGGTGTCCTTCCCCATTGCAGGGGCCTTGAACTAGAAGACTTTTAAGTGTGCCTTCCAACCTGAACCATTTTGTGATCAGTGGCACAAAGTCCAGATAAAAGCCCTTAACCATTAGCGACATCCCAGGATGGATACTGGGGTTAATGCTTTTCTGAATCTCTGTGAAAGCCTTGGCTGAGGGACAGAGGGCATCATCAGCAATCCGCAAACTAGAGGGAGTGCAACTGTATGCAGTCCTGAGAAACCTACTCTCATGAGCTCTGCTTGGAAGGGGAGGTTTGGGTTAGAGGGTCTGCAGAGGGACGTCCCAGCTGCAGCCACAGAGTGGCTCTGATTTGTTTGCTTGTTGTTTTAATTTTGTTTTGGTTTTAATTTTGTTGGTTTGTTTTGTTTTTGCTTTTGTTTAAAAGTTTTTTTCAGGTATTTGCTTTTTACTAATGCTAAACTTTGGCACCGTTTCCTATGTTAGTATGTCTGTGCACTGAGGGTTTCACAGCTGCTGATATATGACAGATCAGAATAAGCTTGGGAGGGAGTATTAGGAGAAAGTTGTTGTTGTCCTGGCCATTTTGTCCATAAATAATATATCAGGCTGTTGTCTTCATGTTAATATGAAAAACTGCTGCTGCATTCATTTAGTACAGTATTGTTCCTGGGAACCTCCAAACCTTCTGCCTCACATACACTCTCTTTCTGCTGCAAAATGTTCATCTTTGGAGTCCCAGATAGCATTTAATGAGCATTAATTACTCTTAGAAGCCTGGAGGATAAGATGTATCCACAAACCCCTCAAGAAATAGACACATTGTGTAGCGTATATTCACTGCAATGGACAATGTGTTTGCACTGCAGAAAGTACTTTTGTTTTTCTTCCCATTCCCTAGAGATCTCATTTGTTGAATAAGTCATAAAGCTGTGGTCCAGGATATCTACATGAAATGGGCTGTCTCCTTCACTGATGTGTCTCTGACTTTCTGGATCCCTGGTACTTTATGTTGGGATGATTGTTGGGTTGATTTAGATTGACTCATCCTCTTTAGATGGACTGTCAGACCTTGCTTATCTAATATGACAATCTAAGTACTGCTGGGATCCATATCGTCTATCTTCTGATATTTCTAAAATTTCTTGATATACAATTTTTGCTGCATTTTGTCCTCTGTCCAGTGTTTTTGAAATTGGTTGAGTGCAGAATTATTTTCATGTGCAGAAGGAGGACATCAGCATACCAGGATAATGTGGCCACGTATACTAGATTTTAAGATGTCATTAGAAATGCAGTTGGGTTTAAAAACACAAAAACTTCATTACATTTGCTAGTCTCTCAGGACCTGTCAGTCTTTTAAGAGTCACTTTGACAACAATTTCATTATAAGGGAAGGGGGGAAGTATTTTTTATTTAGGATACGTAAAGGGTTTTTGTTGTTTTGGGTTTATTTTTGGCCTGTTTGTTTGGGGTTTTTTTTGTTAGTAGAAAAAAAGGAAAATTAATAGATGATTGCTCTGACTTTAGCCTTGGCAAATCACTATGTACTAAAACATCCAGCTGTCTGCAAAACACGTTCTGCAGCGACAATTGGCAACATCAACACTTTCTCATGGTCAGGGTTAAGAGCCAGGTTGAATATCTTGGCAGTAAGATAGTAGAACTGCATTTTACAAAATGTCATCATTGTTAAAATATAACAGCTTTTTCTCCACCAACTAAAAGAATTTTTTACTGAATTTGCATTCTCTCAAAATAAATATTGTTATTAGGAAGCAGAAGACTTTTGGTGATGCAAAAGTTATTAAAGGCAGTAAATTAAGGCTCTTAAAGAAAAAGCTTACCAAAGTGAGAACATGTAACTCCATAATAGAGAATGGAATTTATCTGGAAGACATTTACACTTGCAAATTTAAGGTATTTACTTTCTATAGTTAATACAGGTTTGCAGACAATTGATTTACAAATGTCTTGATTTATTGGCATTTAATACTAACAGTATGTGAGAAGTGATAAGGCAGTAGGAAGTGTGAAATATTATTATTTGTTGGCTTTTTTCAGGGCATTTTTTCCTAACCAGATATTTTCATCTGGTAGTGTAGTATTTGCTCTCCTTTTGCTTTCTTGCTGGATGTCACAGTCTTTGCAGAAGCCAGGTCTGAAGGATGCAACTTTAAGAGCCAACAGAATAGACCAGTGTCGATTTAGATGTTGGCAAAATCAGACAGACTGAGCAATAGATCAGGTAGGATACTTGGGGTTACAGAGCAGTCATGCAGAAGCTGCTTTTTCATGGGTATGAGACCAGTCCGCAGGAGGTTTTATCCTTGCTGTCTCAAAGGGAATACTGTCTGAATTTTTGCAATATGCCAATTTAAACCACACAAGTTGCTGATCATACTCAGTTGGACAAATTTATTTGATGTGGAAAAACACATACAACAAAACTTGAATTAAGGTAATGTCCCTTTATTCCTATTCATAGGACCATGAGTAGTACAGATTAAGTCCTCTCTGTGCTATTACAAGGCAGACTGCTTCACTGCCATGGGCCACCCACTGTGGCTGGAAGGCAGAGGCAGACAGTGCCCTGCTCATCTGAATGTTCTCACATAAATTAAATCAGTAAAATTCCAGTAGCTGAAGATCTACAATTGAACTGAAAATGTCTGGCTCTTATTCCTGGCTTTGTTGTAGATTGTATGGCCTTGGATGGAGTTTGGCTTCTTTTGTGTAGTTATGGAAGCCAAAGAGATGTGCTTTCTTCTGTTTATTTTAGCTGGAGCATCAGTGCAATGGCTCACTCAGTGTGCTGTGCAAGATAGACAATGGCAGGACCTTCACACAATCAGAGAATCACAGAATCCTTAGGATTGGAAGAGATCTTTGAAGATCATCCAGTCCAGCCCCTCTGCCAAAGCAGAGTCATTCTGAGCAGGGACACAGTAACGTGCCCAGGTGGGTTTTGAATGTCTCTGGAGAGGGAGACCTCATGACATCCCTGGGCAACCTGTTCTAGTGTTATGACACCCTCAATGTAAAGAAGTTCTACCTCATGTTGAGGTGGAATTTCTTGTGTTTTGGTTATGGCCATTGCTCCTTGTTCAGTCACTGGTCTGGCACCATCCTCTGGGCATGTGCCTTGTGTGCGTTGATGAGATCCCCTCTTAGTCTTCTCCAGTCTTCTCTGTAGCCTGCACTGGGCCCTCTCCAGTAGCTCCTTGTCTTTCTTGCACTGAGGAGCCCAGAACTGGGCACAGCACTCCAGATGTGCCTCACTGCAGTGGAGTAGAGGGGCACAATCACCTCCCCTGACCTGCTGGCCACACTGTGCCTGATGTCCCCAGGATCCCACTGGCTCTCCTGGCTGCAAGGGCACTGCTGGCTCATGGACAACTTGTTGTCCACCAGGACCCCCAGCTCCTTCTGCACAGAGCTGCCCTCCAGCAGGTCACCCCCAGCCTGTGCTGGTGCCTGGGGCTGTTCCTCCCCAGTGCAGGACTCTACACTTGCCCCTGTTGAGCCCCATTAGGTTTCTCTCTGCCCAGCTCCCCAGCCCATGAAGGTCCCTCTGAGTGGCAGCAAAGCCTTCAGGTGTGCCAGCTGCTCCCCCCAGTTCAGGATCATCTGCAAACTGGATTATGCAAACAACTGCAAAAGTGTAATTTTCTATCCCTTCATCCAAGTTGTTGATAAACAAGCTGATTAAGATTGGACCCAGTATTGATCCCTGGGGAATGCCACCACTAGAGGCCTTCAATTGGGTTCTACTCTGCTGGTCACAACCCTCCAAGCTCTGCCATTTCAGCCAGTTCTTGATCCAGCTCAATGTTCATTTAACCCACATTTCCTGAATTTACCTACCAGGATGTTATGTGAGACAGTTCCAAAAGACTTTCTTCCCATCCAGTAAATTCAGGACTGATGTGCTTTTGCACTACGGGGCACGCAATGACTCCTGACTGCTTGCTGAATGTGGCTGCTCATCTGCTTGCTGAGGAGGTCTGCAGATAATGCCGTAGCCCTATGAGTGGGTAGGTTTAATTCTTGATAGCAGCTGTGTGCAAAAGAAGTACTGAAGGTAGCCTTAGATGAGAAGTGAATTAAAGTGGTTGTCTCATTACACATTAGTCATAGGTGTGTCATAGGGGGACAATCTTGCAGAAATTCTTTGTAGTTTTTTGTGGAAGAAAGTGGAAAAGCATGTTCAACAAAAGGAACAGAAGCCAAGCCAAATCCCTAATGACCTATTCTTCTTCCTGCTAAGTGGCTACATGTGTTTTATTGCTGAGCATCCAGCTAAAACTTTCAGGGAAATTTTGGTGTGGTGCACTGGGAGTGCTGACTCAGTGCAGTTCTTGCAGCCTATTCAACAAAAACATCTGGTACAGCTCTGATTTACACTTGTTTGAAGAGAGAAAAGCAGGTGCATCTACTGCTGCAGTGGGAAGCTGTCAAAAGAAGGGATATTCTTCTGCACCAGCACTCATCCTGGTGACTCTGAGAGCAGTCACTGCTGCTACTCTTACACTCCAGATGCCTCATACTCTATCTCAGCATATAAATGTAAGGCAACCCTGAAGCAACTCACAACAAGAGACCATATTTCCTTCTTACACAGGACAATTTATACCACTTATGAAGGATTTATCTGTTCAGTGTAAGTGCCCTGTTTTCAAACAGTGAAGTTAAACTGATTTAAATTAGGTGGATTGGTTTAGCTCAATGGAAAAATATCATACAATGAAATAGAGATATCCTCCCAGGAGCTAATGACTAGTGAAAATTGTTGAAGGGTTCTACTATGAAAGAAGGCTGATCCGACAGACTTCCTTAATGAAAGTATTAAGCACTGATCACTTTGCTATGATACACTGCCATCATCCCGGAAGCTGAGAAGGAGTTCAGAAGTGAGTCTGCTCCTCTGGTGTGGTGCTGAAGAAGGCAGAAGGCCAGTCTGTGATGCTTGTAACTACGCACAAGCACCAGTTGAACAGTCCTGGTTTATGGCTTCTTAGACACCAATGTAGCAATCCACTAGTGAAGTCAGGATACATTCTTGTCTCAAATGCTCCTTTTCAAACAGTCTAGCTAAAGTTTTAAGTGTGGGGGCCATCTGCATTGTAAAGCTAAATATAACTGAAGTAAACTTATTCCAGGATTAATCAGGCTGCTGTAGTTTCATTCAAATTACTGGAGTTAACACTGGCACAAAGTTGGAAGAAGTGGCAAATGGAGCTCTAATCCCCTGTCATCCGTGAGGAATGTGGTCTTGTGGCAAAGTAGGTCAACAGCATCTTTGGCTGAATTAGGAACTGTGCTGCAAACAGATCAAGGGATGCGATCCTTGCATTCAGCTCAGCACTATTGAGACATATCTACAGTTCTAACTACAGCTCTGGGCTCTTCAGTGTAAGAGAGGCATGAACATATTGGAAAATAGTCCAGCAAAGGGCCATAAAAAGCATAGAGAGGTTGGATCATGTGACATAAGAGATGAAACAGCTGTTATTTATTTTTCAGAACAGAAGAATTGGGTAGATTGGCTGAATCTCACCTTTGTGTATGAATCCCTATTGGGGAGGAACAAAGAAGATGGAGCCAAAATCTTTTCAGGGGTGGCCAATGAAAGGACAAGTGACAATGGGAGCAAAGGAGATTTTGGGTTGTGGGTTTGTTTTTGTTCGTTTAACTGTTACAGTGGCTGAACACTGGCAAAAATTGGGCAGAGAGACTGTGAAGTCTCCATTTTCCAACATATTAAAAGTCTAACTATTTTATATCCTGAGTAACTTGATGCAAGCAATCATGCTCTGGGCAGAGATCTTGGTCTAGGTGTCTTTGGAGATATCCTAGAGGTGCCTCCCAACCTCAGTCATTCTGGGATCTTGTCACTGAAGAAAGTTGCAATGTTGCATCCAGCTTCACAATGGTACAGAACGAGCATAGTCTTTAATTCAGCCTAATTTACAGATTTCCAGTTCATGTACTACTTAGCTTCACTTGACAATCTTCCATTCTTCTAAACATGGTTCAGACTAATCCAGATAACGAGGAAACTATGCTACAAATTCTATCAGGACACAAAGGATTGTCTAAAATATAGGCAATCTTTATAATTACAGAAAAATTTGGGGAGAAAGATGAACAGTGCTCTGATTGTTATGGAGCAACAGAGCAAATGAGCTGAGATAGCAAACAGAAAGTGCTCTGCTGAGCCAATCAAATGGAAGGTAGGATATTCAAGTCTAACCATGATTTCAGTTTTGCATGTAATTTTGCTATGAAAGACCCTGAGTGCTAAATTTCATGTAAAGGTTTCCTGTGTTTTGCAGTTACATCTACTGGGATTAACCTTGCAACTTGTACTTCATTAAGAATGCTTCAGATGATAGCTCAGCTGAACAGAACCTGGATAAATCCTCCATAGCTACTTCAGCTCCATAGGATGAGGAATAAGTAGGAAGCATTAACATTCTGGCCAAGCTTAGTTTTCACAGGTTTGCTTTCCCAATAAGATGAAATTCTGTTCTCTAAAAGATAATTATGAGTAGAAATTGGAGTCCTAGACCCAGCTTGTGATCTGTAATGGAAGACAGCCTGCAGCATGCAGGTAGACACTACAATCCCAGGAAATTTAGCCAAGGTTGCTCTCTGGTTTGGGAACAAAAGTTCACCTGAACTTCAGAGCAGTGTTTTTTTACCTGGAAAAAAAGCCTTGCAGAGAGCTTTTGAAGCCTTCCGAAAGGTTCCAAGGTGGAACAAAAGCACTTCATGCTATTCTAATGTTTTACATCTATGTGAGTGATCCCTAGATTTTTGAGATGCCCCAGTGTTAGTAGGCAGCAAGGTTTTACTAAAGCAGGTTCTTTGGAACATCTGTTATCTATGCAAAGCCACTTCAATTGCAAAATACCAGCTATATTCAAAGGGGAAAAAATTGAAAGTTTTGAAGCAAGGGCAGAGTGCTTAAATGGGCTTACGTGATTATAATTCTGTGAGAAAACATTTTGACTGTTGGAAGTCATCAGGTTTGTACCCAGCCACTGTTCCTTTGTGTTTGCAGGTGCTTGCTGTATTCCCGTTTCTCTCTTGACTGTTATTTTCTCATTCCAGGTGTATTCTCTCTCTCAAACACTGAGAGTGCTTGGAACACAGCTATTATTTTAAATCACCTACTACTGCCCACATTGTGCGAACAGGCTGTAAAAGCAAGGGTAACTTTTTGTTCAGGTATGCAATGAGGTCTCTTGCCGGGAAATTGACATTATCACCCACTGTTCTTGGCTTTCTGGTAGTAACTACAATTTCTCATGATTGCCAGACAATACAAATGACTGTGGCTTAATTAGGGGATGAAGAAACACAGCACTTTCTTCCTGAATTCAGGAAGGGGTCTGCAGTGTTGAAAAGACTTCTCAGTAAGTCTTGTTCATGGTGTGGCATGGTGAAAACAGTTCCTAGGTTCTCAAGACACAGAGAAGGCATTTGCAAGGCTATCCCAGCCTAAAGATCCAGGGCTGGGTACTCAATATTGTACTAGGAGAAGAGGTACAGTGAACAAGATCTGTCAGGGTGCGTGGTTTTGGAATCCACCCTCAGTGGCAGAGGGGCTAGGACACCACTGCCCTGCAGATGTCCATGTCTTGAACCTTCCTGTAACCAGGCTCCAGTTTTTTTTTGTATGCATGACTTTGGATCTTTAAGAATCCAAAGGACTGAAGGATTCTTCAGTGTGAAATGAACTCAGCCTCTGTCCAGTCAGGTCTTGAAGAACTCTGAGGATTAAGACTGCATGTCCTCCTTGGATCCCAGTCCATGCAGCAAAGCCCTTCTCTTTATACCTGGTTTGAAACACTTATTCAACTTTTACCCCTCATCCTCCCAATAGGAGAAGCCCCCAGCCCTGTGTCACTGATCCATTTCCATAGGTACAGTGGGATTGTCAAGGCAATGTTGTATTGACTGTTCCATACAATTGGCTGCCAGCTGAGTTCTAGATAAGTCTGCTCCAACACCTTCTCCAGCTCACTAAGAAAGATGCTTTACTCTGCCTTGCCCCAGCTAAGGTGTTACCATTAATTATGCTAAACCAAAGTAGCCTAGGTAACCTATGCAGTATGCGTTCACCCTGTGTTCAGCTCCACAATGGCACAGGAAATTAAATTTTTTATGAAACTGATCTTGCTGAGTGCCTTTCTTGGGCAAAATAGGTGCATTTTAAAGTCCAGGGATTGTGTAAGAAATTACACATTGCGTTTATGTGTGTGCTCATATCCAACATAAATGTTGTATGCAAGAATGTATTCTTTAGCTGTTGCCTTTCTTTTTAATGTTACAGTTATGTAATGATCATATTTTCTTCTCACAAGGCCCCAGCTGACTGCAATGTCCATCCTTCACGGAGGTGCTGAAGAAGGTGGCTGGTAGTGACTGGGCTACAGCCCGCAGAGAACCACAAAGCAAGTGTGCTTGTTTGGGATTTCTGACCCACCAAGATGAACAGAGGTTAGCTGGTGTGATCAGCTGGTTGTGTGATGGTAGCAGTCTGTCAGGGAGGTCGATCATGGTGGTCACTGTGGAGTCACAAGGAATCACACAACTCCAGTGAAATTAAAGAACTTCTGTGCTGCACTGCAGCAGGGGAAGCTCTGGCCTGTTACTTAGATATTTGTTTGTGGCACTGAGATGAAAACCCTGCTTCTGGGGTGCACGAATTGACTGACGCAGGTCACAGAAATGTAGTAAATGAGGTCGAGGTTGTGGGTAGGAAGGAAAGTGCAAGTGAGGCCCTAGAAACTCAGTTGTGTGTGAGTTTCTAGGTGTATGCAGCGAGACTTAAAAACACAGTGTGGATAACAGGGAAAGAAGGAAGGAAGGGGGGAGGGAAGTGGCGGAAGTGGCGGAAGTGGCAGAAGGAAGTGGCGGAAGGAAGTGGCAGAAGTGGTGGAAGGAAGTGGCGGAAGTGGCGGAAGTGGCGGAAGGAAGTGGCGGAAGGAAGGAAGGAAGTGGTGGAAGGAAGGAAGTGGCGGAAGGAAGGAAGGAAGTGGAGGAAGGAAGGAAGTGGCGGAAGGAAGGAAGTGGCGGAAGGAAGTGGCAGAAGGAAGTGGCGGAAGGAAGGAAGTGGCGGAAGGAAGGAAGGAAGTGGTGGAAGGAAGGAAGTGGCGGAAGGAAGGAAGGAAGTGGCGGAAGGAAGGAAGGAAGGGGCGGAAGGAAGGAAGGGGCGGAAGGAAGGAAGGGGCGGAAGGAAGGAAGTGGCGGAAGGAAGTGGCGGAAGGAAGTGGCGGAAGTGGCGGAAGTGGCGGAAGTGGCGGAAGTGGCGGAAGGAAGGAAGGAAGGAAGGAAGGAAGGAAGGAAGGAAGGAAGGAAGTGGCGGAAGGAAGTGGCAGAAGGAAGTGGCGGAAGGAAGGAAGTGGCGGAAGGAAGTGGCGGAAGGAAGTGGCAGAAGGAAGTGGCGGAAGGAAGGAAGTGGCGGAAAGAAGTGGCAGAAGGAAGTGGCGGAGGGAAGGAAGTGGCGGAAGGAAGGAAGTGGAGGAAGGAAGGAAGTGGCGGAAGGAAGGAAGTGGCGGAAGGAAGTGGCGGAAGGAAGTGGCGGAAGGAAGTGGCGGAAGGAAGTGGCGGCAGGAAGGAAGGAAGGAAGGAAGGAAGGAAGGAAGTGGCGGAAGGAAGTGGCGGAAGGAAGTGGCGGAAGTGGCGGAAGGAAGGAAGGAAGGAAGGAAGTGGCGGAAGGAAGTGGCGGAAGGAAGGAAGGAAGTGGCGGAAGGAAGTGGCGGAAGGAAGTGGCGGAAGGAAGTGGCGGAAGTGGCGGAAGGAAGTGGCGGAAGTGGCGGAAGGAAGTGGCGGAAGGAAGGAAGGAAGTGGCGGAAGGAAGGAAGGAAGGAAGGAAGGAAGGAAGGAAGGAAGGAAGGAAGGAAGGAAGTGGCGGAAGGAAGGAAGGAAGTGGCGGAAGGAAGGAAGTGGCGGAAGGAAGTGGCGGAAGGAAGTGGCGGAAGGAAGTGGCGGAAGGAAGGAAGGAAGGAAGGAAGAAAGGAAGGAAGGAAGGAAGGAAGTAAGTGTCGGAAGGAAGGAAGGAAGTGTCGGAAGGAAGTGTCGGAAGGAAGTGTCGGAAGGAAGGAAGGAAGGAAGGAAGGAAGGAAGGAAGGAAGGAAGGAAGGAAGGAAGGAAGGAAGGACAAAGCTAGAGAGGAAAGTGGCATTGGGTTCCCTTATGCAAATGCTATTCTATTTGAAATGGCATTGGTCAGCCTGTGCCTCTTAAATGAGCAAGTTGCCTACACCCACATGGTGGGGCTGCCTCATGTGTTTAACAGCTGATACTGCTGTCCTTACCTGGAAATTAAGTACAGCACTTTAATGTGGATAATGCAGCTGGTTCACTATAAGTCTCAAATGTGCAGAGTAATGATGACAGGGAAATAGCATCATGTAAATATTGCAACATCTTGGCAGGGGGAGAGCGGCGGAAGGAGCAAAAAATTATCAGAGTGACATTGAAAAAGGGAAAATATAAAGTAATCTGAAACAGAAGACACACTTTCTCTGTGAGTGAGAACAATGTGGGAAGCATGGAGCTGGAGGAGTGGACAAGGCACCATTGTCAATGCTGAATTATCAATCATTATGCTGTATTTCTTGCACTGCCTGACCAAAAGCACTTTGTCTTGGAACAAGGATAAAGTAGGCATTTTCTGTACCTGCTCCAGTTCAGCTGCTGCATTCAGGGCTTGGCAACAAATTTCTGAAAACCGATTAGGAAGCTGGACATAACAGCCCAGTGATGAGAGTCTGTGAAGACTGGTTAATGAAATTATGAGGGCTGAGGGGCTGGCTAAGTGTGTGTGATTGCAGCTTGTCTGTCTTCAAAACAAAGGTGGCAGAGGCTGTGTCTGAGCTACAGACTTCAGCTTTACCACAGACAGCTTTCAGCTCATGAATTTTCTGCATTGATTATGGAGAACACTAAAATGTGTGTTCACACTCAGTCTGCTAAAGCCCCGCTGGGCTTTCAGAAGAGAAAGCTGATCCATAAATAAAGAGAGCTCCTTGGAGGTGGCATATAGAATAGACAGGCAAAAATTTAACACAGAGAGAAACAGAGCCTTCTGGGACTATTGAAAACATCCTCAAGCCTTGTGTTTTGCAATGATTGCAGTGGATGATGTTGTGTATCTGTCTTTGCTTAATATGTACAGCTGATTAGCAAATGCAGGCACAATATGAAATCTTTGCTGGTTGTTTCCATACGGGAAACAAGACTAGTGGTAAATTTTTCAGAATATTCTATGAGGAGCTTCCAGCCAGTGAATCTCAGTGAGCCTGGCCTGAGCAATGTGGACTTTGTGCGGAGTCCAGCAGTTGTGCTGACCTGCATGTAGGAGTGCATTTGACGCCTGACACCAGTCATTTCAGAGGGAGGAAAGTCAACTCAGGGTGCCACAGGGATTGCCTCTGCAACAGCTAGAGGTTGTTCCTGGACTGTCATTCTTTTCTACCAAGAGAAAAGTGTGGTAGTTTGGCACTGAGCAGGAATAGGGTTGTTATCTTGGGTCTTTTTCTTTCACACCTCTCAAATGCTTCTTGGAATGGATTATGAGACACCAAATTTGTTTGCAGACTACAGCTATCACTG
Source organism: Melozone crissalis (assembly GCF_028551555.1). Taxonomy (NCBI): domain Eukaryota; kingdom Metazoa; phylum Chordata; class Aves; order Passeriformes; family Passerellidae; genus Melozone; species Melozone crissalis. The sequence continues at coordinate 28,914,115 of NW_026535783.1, read as the reverse complement.
TATCACTGTGCAGAAGATGTTTATCTGGTTGTCTCTTTCTGCACAACACATTTTTACCACCTTTCACTTGGATTTTGCTGTAAACGGATGTATGCAATGCCATGTCTTTGGGTTTGCCCGTTTCTGTTAAGTTAGGCCCTTATCCAAGCAAACATTTTCCTATCTCTTTGAAGATAAGCCTCCTGCCCTTGCTGAAATCATTAAGATTGCTTGGGTCATTAGTTTTGATGTATGTGTGTGCATGCACATGACTAGCAATGACGCTTAGTGGCTATGAGAAAATACTTCCCTCCAAGGTAGATTGCTGAGAGGAGGTTCCGTCTATAAAAATCATGTAGTTACAAAAACTCTTCCCCTTCATCTTAGCCTGATGAAATCTGTGGCATCTCTCCAGATGAAGACTGGAAATGTTTTCCTTCCTTTTTTAGCTCACTGGGTCTGTGTGTGTGCCACAGGCACTTTATATCATTCTAGTTTATTTATACTTTCAACTTATTGATTGGTAGATGGGATGATAGCCTTTTGGATTTATTTTGCTGCTCATTTATAATTAATTTGGCTCACACATAAAAAAATCAACCTTTATTCATTTACCGTCTATTCACTGTGATTTTTTTTTTAGAAAGCTTAAAAGCAGAACAGCCATGCACTAGGCAACAGGCCAACATGCACGTGATTCTCACATGTTGCTGTAAGACCTGGTTGTCAATTTTACTTGCATTTGCCCAAAAGGAGAAGTATTCTTTGTCCGCCTGTACAGTGTGAGCACCTCCAGCCATACTGGTGAGTGCTTGTGCAGAGCTGCCGAAGTTGGCGTGACTTCCACTGGTATGTGTTACGGAAATGACGAGGAAAAGCTACTGCTCTGAGGGCATGTGTGTCCTTGCAAGCTCTTGAGGGTGATCCATACTGTGTGAAGCAGGAGGTCGTGAGAGAAGGATGGCCAAGGAAGTGAACTTGTGGCTCTCAACAAAAAGAAAACCCGCTGCTTTGCCAGTTGGCAGCCCTGTTGCTGAAGCTGAGAGATGGACTTGTAGAATAACTGTGCTGCTCCTGAGCTCTGATCACTCATAGCCCACTGAGTTGATCACACACACCTCACAGGGAGTATGCTCTGTATCACTCTCCCCAGCTACCAGTAACAACTGGCAACTAATTTGACTTGATAGATACAATAGATATGAGCATTTAATTCAAAATGACAATTCAAGGTTTCAAAGCAGTTCACCTGCTCTGCAACGCTTTAAAGATCTCCCAAAAGCAATCTTTTGTATGTGCTTGAAATCTGCCTCTGCCACTACTCAGATATATTTATAGACTACTGGTGGGCTGCCTATGAAAATTCTCATCCCACAGTTTTCCTTAAGGTTGGTGAAAACTTCTGTGTTTCATGAAGGTTAAGCTACAAAGAGAGAGGATAGCATTGTAAATGCCTTCTAAGCCCCTGAATCTGTGATCTCAGTAAAGCGTTCACTGTGCACTGTAGAAGGACAGTTCTGTATTGCTCAGGTAGAATCAAAGGGTTGCTTCACTTTCCTTGATCCTTGCAGTATATCCACCTATGTCTCTTTTAAATTACTCCTACAGATTATCTTCTGTGGATTTCCACTACTGTCCAAAAAAATAAAATAAAGAATAGTCTTGGTTCCCCCTGTTTTCCTGCCCCCCCTCTTCCCATCTTGCAAGCATGCCCAAGATGAATCACTGCATAATTATATTCCTATTGCTTGTATCCTTCCGTTGGCTCTCCCTTTCCGCTCATTTCATGCTTACTTGCCAATCAAGCCTATCATTTGGGGTCTGTTTATTTGCTGGGGTTCATTAACCAAAGGGAAGGTCTTCAGCAGCAGTCTAGGGAATACCTGAGATCCTCCAGACCACATCACAATCTCAGAGGACAGGCTTTACATGATCTTGCAGGTACAACATCCCTTAATTTGCCTTGAAATATTGAGCCCTGCTTTAGGCTCCTAGCAGATGTTGTGCTTTGAAATGGTGTCTGGGATGAGAGAAGAGTTTGCCTGAACTTCCAGCAGCGCACAGGGGGCATGATCGGTGGGGATGCAAGCTTTCAAGGGCAATGATGGGTGCCAGGGATATGCTTATAGCGTGGATAAGTACAGGAAGGGAGCTCAGGTAGGCCAATACCTGGTAAATGAAGCGAGGGATTGACAGAGGGATTTGAGGCTTCACATTGACACTGAATTTTCCACAGACATGCTGCTGTGGTTCCTGGGGTGGGAGCTCCCCTGGAAGGACAGCCATGTGTGCACGTGGGAAGCAGGGAAGATTTGCAGTATTTGAAGGCTTGATACAAGTGTGCCCTAAAATATGCTGGTCAAGATGAAACATCATGTTTAAACACCAGAGTTGGACTCTCATGGAGTTAGAGGCCTGACCAGGTATGCCTGATCCTTGTCTTCTCTTTTTGTCAGTGAGTTACCTGGATTGCAGCTCTCAGAGGGACCCCAAGTTGTCAGGAGCCTGAAATGACTGGGCATTGTTTTGACGCCTTACTTCAAACCTCGCAGGCTGTAGTGGTAATAAGGGCATTCTTGCAGTGTTAACAGACATCCTGTAGCACAGGCAGGTGCTGCAGGAGTACAGGAGTACTTACTCCCTCTGGTTTTCAAAGTTGCTTCGTACCCCGGAGTCTCCATCCCTGTAGAGTTGTGTAGAGCCACCAGCCCCATCCAGCATCCCTGCTTTAAGGAGGGGCCAGGTTTCCTGATGGAAGCTGAGACCTTTTTCTCTCCCTGCTCTAGCTGTACATCACCTTCTGGGTGTCACTGATTTGTGCTGCTGGTTTCAGTCATTGCTGCTGCACTGCTCTGTTTTGTTCTGTCTCTGGGCTTTGTGGTTGCAAAGCACTGAACTTAGGCTGCAGTTAGAGCTGCTGCTTTTCCCTGTCCAGCTCCTCCCAATTTCAGCTGTATGTATGCTGCTTATCTCTTAGTGTTTCGAGAGAAATTTTCTCAGGGTTATTAGTACTTTTTGTACCTCTGAGGTCTTTGTTCCAAGTCACCATGCAACATCAGTGCCTCAGCCAACTCCACACCCAGCCTTTCCATGGAGCAGTGTTCTCCTCTATTGCCTGGAGAGAAGGGATGCTGCTTTGCCCTTGGTCCAAGGCTGTTTCCAGTAAAGGTCTTCCCTACAAAAGAGAATGGCAAGGCAGAGGAAGAAAGCAATGCTCAGTTCTGTGCTCCTGTGTCTGTGCAGCACCCAGCAAAGGTGGCTAGCTGAGGAGAGTGTCCTATCCTCTGCAGCACATGCTCTCTCTAGGATGTGCTGGGCACAGTCCTCCCCCAGCTCCACTCTGGCCAGCACACGATTTTCCCAAAAATATACAATACAGTTCTTAATGTCTAATCTTATTCTGAGAACACTTTCCAGCTTTTCACTGGAAAGATGATTAATACTGCATTGCCCAGCCAGTCACACTATCCACAGTAGAGCTATAAATAAATACCACCCAGCAGTTGCATACAGCAAGCCCTATTTTATTATTTTCCATTCATAGTAAAAAACATGACAAGGTTGGAGAAGAAGCTGATTAGAGAAGAGGCTGAGTAACAGCTGTAGTTTAGTAGGCACCTTAGTCTTTCTTCCTCCAATATCCAGAGGGCAAAGAAATCCCACACTTATTTTTTGTGTAAGTTTTGCTGTTCTCTGCTTACAAAGGTATTATTTGTCCATCTAGTTGGCTGACCTATACATGATTAAGTGTGCAATGCGCTTCACGTGGCCCTAGGAAGGAAGGCTTTTTCTTTTCAAAATTAGGTGAAAGCCCTCTACCAGGATTGCTTTGTTCAATGGAAAATTGGTTTCTTAGCCAAATGCAAACAACTGCTATGGTTGCCATGGTTTCCTTATTTCTTATAAAGCAGAAGTTCCCTTCCAATGTTGGGCAAGCAGTTTTGGTTAAAAAAAAAGAAAAAAAAAAAAGAAAGAAAAAATCCCCCCCATTATTTGGGATTAAAAATTTCTAGTGAAAAATGAAGCCCTTTGCAAGAATGGTTTCCACTGACATTTTGCTGTTTTTTAAGATTTGGAATTATAATTTTTTAAAAAGAACACATTATGAAGCCTGTTAAACCGCAAGCTCTAGAGATTCCCACCCAAAACCATTTTTCAGCTAGCTTTATTAATGATCCCGCCTGAGCTATTCAGATGTGAGTCATTCCAGAGGGTGGGTGGATGGGAGGAGGAGTGCGGGAGGGGCGAGGGGCTGGCGTCTCTCCCGTGTGGGACGGAACCGGGAGGGAGGGAAGGAGGGAGGGCTGGTGCGGCTGCAGGCGCAGGGTGGGCCTGGCCCGGGCTGTGCTCGGGTCCTGGTGGCGCTGGGGACACCCGCGGCCTGCGGTGGGACGCCAGCGGCCTGCGGTGGGACGCCAGCGGCCTGCGGTGGGACACCAGCGGCCTGCGGTGGGACGCCAGCGGCCTGCCACAGCGCTGCCTTTGGAGCCTGGGGTGCACGCTGGGCATGGCCCCCCAGGCATCAGCCCCTCGGTGGGACTGCAAAGCCTTTCGGGGGAAATGCAGCTTCTCTTTTGCTGTCAGTGTGTGGCTTAGGAACACGGGAAAGGAACTGCTGTTATACGAACACTTCTAATTATATGGGCTTTGTTTTCACACAGCTGCTAGCTTTCTGAAATATATTATGAAAAAAAAAATCTGCCATGACTGTATTACTCACCAAAGCCTAGATTTTATCAAACGCTGTGCACAATAAACTTGCAGAAGCTACATAATTTGTTGGAAAAAAGTTCAATGCACTAATAAGATGTTTCATAGGATTAATTTCTTTGTTTGTTCTACAAAAACCTAGACACAGTTAAAAATGAAATCCCTCCAATCTCTTGCACAGAAATTGTTTTATAATCTTTTTGGAGGATACTTTCTCCAGCTCACTAAGGCACTTGCTAAATGATTAACTGAAAGGACTTAATTGGTCCCAGTGAAGACATACTTTCTTAAAATCAGCCTATGGTAATTCCTTTTCAAATTGTAATCTTTATGATTTTGCCATAGGAAGTGAAACACATAGCTAATTATAACACTGTTGAAGGAAAAAAATTAGAATCAAGGTAAGGATTTACAAAAAGAAACCAAAAAACAGTATTATCTTGATCTTGCTAAAATTTTTGAATGTGGTTGCATAATGAATTGCTTAATTGTCTTTGCTAGAAGCTCATTCTTGCTTGCTTTTGGTGAAAGAGGATAATTTTTTATGTTATGCCAAATAAAGGCATAACACAATAATAAAGGCATGTACAGCAGCCATGAGCAAAAAATGGAAATGCTAAAAAAACATGAGAAAGCAGAGAGAAATATTCTGATGACTCAATAAGCACTTACTCAGGTATTTGGTCCCCTATTTTGAGACTGGGTGAGATGCAGGTTATTAATTAGTTACATATTCTTATTATTGAAAAATCATGGCTATGTCTCCTATGATTTCTAAGACTCTGTTAAAAGTCATGGGCTTGGAGCTGGAGGGGAAGAAGATTTCTCTCCTGGGCACTCACTTTTCTCTGGTTTCCCCCTTTGCTTTAACATAAAGGCCTGGAAGTGTCCTCTTTCCTGCACTGGTGCAGCTGAGGGCACTGCCAAGCCCTCAGGGAGGACAGTGCTCTTACAGGGATAAGTGTCTGGGATGCAATACTCTGGTGTCCTGCACAGCAGGCAATGTCCCCATGTTACTGCTCTTGGTTGGGGTTTATGGGGTGCTGTTACAAGGATTCCCAATACCCCAAAACTTCAGGCTGCAGTTTCAGCCATTAAAGATCAAGTGCATCTTCAGGTGGTCCATCCCAAGAACCTGATGCAGCAGACTCTACAGCTTCCAAAACTTTATCTTCCTCCTAGGCTCAAGCTGCTGGCTGGTTTTGTGGGATTTCTGGTGCTTGCTGTTCAGTAAATGGCATATACCAGAAGAAGAGGCATGATCCTGAACACGGATTCTCTCCCTTATCTGCAGGGAGAGAACAGATCCTGCCTAGCTGGACCCCAGAGTGCACACAATGACTCTCCAATGACTCTGCAGGAATCTGAACCTTTAGCAGTAAGCAAGGAATATGTGCAAGTAAAACAAATGTGGAGAAAAAAAATCATAAATCAATCACTTAACTAATTTGTCTGAAGAATTGTGCTAGTCTAACAAGCAAAATTTTCTGAAAATATTCCCAAGTGCAGGCCCAGAAATTTTTTTGTGAGGCCATCTTTAAATTTAAAAACAGCATGTCCAGCAAAAGGAAAATGTTGAGTGGTTCAGCTCTGTTTTTGGAGGCAGACAAGCCTCCAGAATATGGAACTTCAGGTACTTCAAAAATCCACCAGTAGTCCAGGCATTTTTCTGAGTTATTTATATATACCTGAGGGTGTGAGGCTAAATTATTACACGAGGCAAAATGCTGGTAGTGGTTTGTAGAAAAAATGCACCAGTTGGGTGTTTACCATGCTTGTGACTGGAGTTTGCATGCCCTTCCTACTTTGAAGGTGGGAACAAGGATGCACATGTTGCTGGTTTTTAGAATGCTGGTTTCATTCAAATTGGAAAAGAATCAGGAGTAAGGCTGGAATGAGCGCTTATACTAAGAGCACTTATACTGTGCATAGCAAATGCGTGAGTGATGGGTGTACAGACGTGAAGAGCAACAGTGAAAATTTTATTAATGACTCTTTTCCTTTTGTACCCCAGCCTGGTTCCACACAGACACACATATATAGAGGTCAGGGTCTTCAGCAACTTAAACATTTTACCTGACTTTACTGCTTCTCAGCCTGTGTTCTTAAATACTTCATTTGTTTGTCTTCCCATCTTCTGTCTAGTCCATGTATTTGTTGCAGAAATGTGTGAGCCCACATTTCATCTATCATGGTAGATAATTTTCAAGCTATTACATGCTATTAGAATTCCAGTGTTGGAGTTTCAGCAAGAGAGTACAGCAGCGTTTATCCTTGGCTGTAGTAAGAAAATCACTTCAATTTTTTTTATCCCCTATAAACCTGCATATTGCAGGTGCTGTAGGTATTCTTTGACATTAGAAAGTGCTGATGTTTGGCTGATTAATGCTTGAGAATATGTAATGCACCCTGCCAATTTATTTTTAAATGAAATTTTGGATCAAATATTACATTAGAAAAAAAAAAGCCTCTCTGTGTGTGTATATATATATATATATATATATTTTAAAAAATATTATCTCCATTTATAATACATTTTAAGAATTTAAACGCTAAATTGCTCAGTCTGGAGGATCGTAACTTTGTATTTGATCTCACACCATGCCTTATGGATTTACAGTATGTTAAAAGTATTTAAAACGTCTGCAATAAAACTCTTCCACTGCTTTTGAAATGAAAATCAATTTTATATGCAATATGTTGCAGGGAGTTAAAACTTGTTAAGTAGGTTAAGTAGTGGGAGGAATATTATAGAAAATTATTGCATTCTATTGTAAGATAAATTAAAAAATAGTACAATTAGTAAAGAAATAAAATAAATTCTCTAATTAAATTAAAAAAAAATCACTAATTCAAAGTTATTGCTAACTGTTGAGAAACAGATAATGCAACGTTGAAGTCTGATCTGTAATGACCATCTCCCTGGCTCTAACTCTTCCCTTAGTTGATGAGTCTTAGGTTGCATCCCAGGTAATAGTGATGACAACCTCAGCTTTTAATTCCTGATTTAAGTGTCTTTTTACAAGCTTAATCCCAGACTGAGTGGACCAGGAGCGGGCTGCCATTCTGGGGTGGGGAGGAAGACTGTCACTGTCCTTGCTGTCCTTTACTCTGGACAGGAAGAGGTCTAGGCGTGCAGCAGGGAGATTTCAGATGTAGGGTTTGTTTCACCTGTTCCTGACTACAACACCATGCAGGATCTGAACTACCTGTTTAGGCTTGGCTTTGTGGCTGTAGGGAACAGCAGGTTGTGTCCCTGTGTTGGGGACAGCCACCACTCCCCACGAGCTGTTGTGCAAGGACAGGCAGCAGCCTTGCATGTCTGCCCGCACCAGGACAGCATATCTCACACCAGCAGCCTTGCTCTGGGCTGCTGCCCACAATGCCTGGCTGCTCTGCACCCTGCTGTGGGTGCGTGGTCTTGCTTCCTGGGCATCTGCATGCAGATTCCCCAGAGACAGGTATTGGCCCTTTTCAATCTGGAAAGGCTTGCAGTTCTGGAAGAATCTGCGATTTTGTGTGTTTATTTGTTTTCTTGAGAGCAACCCTGGCTTTGTTCTTTCTCTCCTGAGAGCAGTTCTAGTTGATGTTGCTATTGCATGGTGTAGAATACTGCCCCTCCATGCTGGCCCCTTCTGAATGGAGTCCCCAGGGGAGCCAATCTTCTGTGTTCAAGTGGCTTTCTATTGCAAATCAGTGCATATTTCTCTCCTCCTCCTCCTCCTTGCACCCCCTCAAAGTGCTATCTCATGCATGTTCACGTTCGAGTCTCTTCTTGTTTTTGTAACCTATTGGAGACAAAACCAGCGTTACCCTCTTCGGCTTGCAAGTTTGTGTGCTGAAGGGAGCAATAATGACTGGACAGCTTTGATTCACTCTCAGTTATATGCAGAATCCTTTCACAGACCCAAAAAAGCACACAACAGCCTCAGCTTCTCCTATTTGCTGCCTTATTTCTGGGTTCTGCTGCCAGCTCTGCCTGGAAAAAGAGAAATTTTGTTCTCTCTATTTTCCGCCTTCGCATTATTTATTGGCAGTCTCTCTCTCTTGTGAGTATAGATAGCAGTCTGTCTAAGGGACTTCTGAGCTTCCTCTGGGCACTAAGAAAAACCCATGGCACTAAGAAAGCCACCATTATCCTTGTGCAGTTTTATAGGGCTTTTTAATATATATTCTACTGGAAAATACCTAAGAAATAGAAAAGATTGAATTAACAGAGGGTAAACACTTGCTCCCTTGCCTTTGTAGTGGCCATCTCTTCTATTAGATACAGAACCTAATCTGATGCAATTTTTGCTTTAATTGCTCTCTTTGATATTCTCTATAAAGAAAGGATAGCAAAAGTATATGGACACTTTTTTGTTTCTTATGCTGGTCTGACCTCTGATTTTGTTCACTTGTTTTTAAGAACCCCTATGATATTCAGGGAGATCCAAGGATGGTTCAGTTTCCCCAGGGTTGTCAAAGAGTTTTGCAGCCAGTTCGATAAGCAAGATTTGTCCCTCTCCCTTTGCACTTTTTTCTGGGGTTTGGTTTATTTTCTCTTTCCAGAATAAACTCTGCTTTTCCCTCTCTTGCCTCTTTCCACTAATACAAGGTAATTTTTATTAGCTGCTGCTGCTGCAGAGTAATACTAGTTCTACTCGTAATAGTAGTAGATTTATTGCCTTACTTGTCAATCAAGGTGACAGATTTTCATGGTGCTCTTTTCGAGAGGAAAGTGAGATCTTCAGCACTGTGTAAGTGATTATGTCACATCTAATTTTCTTGTTTTCCAGACATTTAAGAGAAAGAAGCCTTTGGCTTGCAAAGTTAAGATAAAGAAATTAAAATTGTCTATAGTAACAGGTAACTAATTTTCCATGAAAATCTGTTTTCCTAATCTTAATGCTGCTATCTTTCTTTAGCTTTGGGAATTTGTTACTCTGTAGAATAACAAGATCATATGTAGATTAGCATAATAGCAGTTGCAACAATAGTATTTTTTTAATAGATCATTTAGTAGTGCTTTGATGTTTTTAACAATCCCTAATGGTTCAACATTAGGAATGACTCTCTAAGTGCTTGGAAATTGGGCTTTAAAAAGAAAAAAAATTGCTCTCATTATAGAAAAGGCACCTATTGATCCCTGTTACAGAATGGGGATGCTATCTCACCCTCTAGTTCTTCTGAATAAATAATGACCTTTGACATAATGCAGCACTGGACAGGTTAGAAATAGCAGCTAGCCTGTGAGAGAGGCTGAGATGTAACAGTTTCTCAGCTAAAATGAATCTGGGCTCTGCTATGGATGGGGTCGCCTTTTCACTCAGTTCTGCCACGGGATCTAACTAGAATTAAATATATTTGACGAATGACCTGAGAGAATCTTGCTGAAGAGGTTGTTCTAATCAGAGACAAAGAGGTCTGAGATTCTGTACAAGTCCCCAAACAGGCTGAACTCTCAGATATGCCTGAGGTCCTGTTATGGTCTCACCATAACAAGACTCCTGTGTCAGAAGTGGATTTAATTGTTTGTCCTGCAGCAAACCCAGAGCCTTTTGGTACTGATATTTCCTTTTACAAACACTTAAGCAGGGTCTTTGGAATTTCTTTTGTACATTCCAGATGAGGACGTGCTTCCCTGAGCTGCTGCAAGGCAGTCCAAAACACCATCTGCCAGGGGCCTTTGCTGAGCAACACCTGCTACTCTGGCCCTCCACATTCCTTGCTCTCTTCTGGAACCCTCCAGGTGAAGCACAGGCTATGCAGTGCCGCCTTGCACAGAGATATTCAAAGTCAGACATGCTTTGAAGCAAACATGCTCCTTGTCCCTGTGTGGAGTGGGAGATCCCTTGGCCTCTGGAAGAAAAGTGCTTGCACTGGCACATCAGACACACAGGATAACTAGGATTTGCTGAAGTCTCCTTAGGGCAAGGGGGTCACAGGCACAGCCACATCTGTGCCTGTTTCTGCAGCTAGCTCAGCCCAAGCAGGTCAGTTGTTGCTGTGTGGTGCTCCATCTCAAGGCATCACCATCAGGTGAGCAAGAGGCCCTGCAAGTTCCCCACAGCCTCTGGGAAGGTGGTTTCTATGGAGATGAATGTCACCTTTTAGCACAAGCTCCGCCTCTAACATCACAGGATTAAATACAGTGTGCATTTGCAAATCTCTGCCAGGGTTACCATTTTACACTCATCCATGTTCCAGCTCTACGTGCTCTGGTGGTCTCAGGTGAAGGTTTCTGGGGTCTTGCCACAAGCTATGGTCTCTGCTGTTTTCTGATACAGGCCTGTAAGACAGATGTGGTATTGATCTTAAGTGACTACCCTGAATGCCTCTGGTGCTTATGCTTTCCCATTGGAAGTAGAAGTATTGCTTTTTCTTACCAGGAAGACCCCTTCACCATGCAGAATCTGTAAGAGCTGCACTGGGATTAATCACTGTTAGCTATTACCAGAACTAGGCAGGCTTGTGTATGCAGAGATTACAAGGTCTAGGAATAAAAAATTAGTAAAAATCACGTGCTAGAAACTGGATCTTGGAAGTGTGAATTTTAGAGGTGAACAAAGGCTTTTGGAAAGTGTGTAATTTCCAAAAAAATAAGAAATAAATATTTTTGATTTTTAATTATTTACATGATTTCTCAAATAACCTTACATGACAGTATCCTGCCCTTTCATTATGTAGTTGGCCATGAACTTTCCTGAAAGGCATCCACAGACCTTGCAAAACTGAGAGCCAAACTCAAAGCCATCCAAGAGCTCAGATGTATCATAGGGCTCAATGCAGAATCCTCTGAGAACATGGATTTTCTATCCTAGGGAGTTTAAAATCTAGATTTTGAAATTATACATACATGTTTTATATTAGTATCATCACCAAAATGTGTCTCCACAGCAGCAATCAAAGCCTTGGGAGATATGTCTTTAAGTCAATGTAGGGAATTTTTTAAAGAGAAAACCTCCAAATGGGATATTTATATCTTCACAGGCTATCTTTAGGTGCCATTTGTCAAGTTCTTGCACAGTGTCTCCCAAACCTCCTCTTACTGAAACAGCAATATTCCACACCTCATTTTTAAACTTTGGGAAAACATGGAAAGCTCCTAAAATAATTTTCATTCATTTCTCAGAGCAATAGCATCAATGCCAGTAAAATGAAATTGAGCCATCCTGAAACTGAGCCTCCTCAAAGGCAATTTTGGAATAGCTTTTTCACATCAGCTGTGAAGCACTTGCGAGGACTGTAGGTTCCCAGCCTTATTGTTTGCTGTGAGAAGAGAAGGGCAGCACACCACGCTTGGGGTGTGCTGCATGTAGAAATAATGTTTCCCTGCACCACAGCATCTCTGTGGGGCGGCAGAGAGTGTGAATGAAACAAGAGCATAAGCAAGAGACTGGAATTGTATGTAGGGCTGACACGGAGTCTGGGAATGGAAAGGGAGACACAGCAGGGCACTGTCAAAGCAGATGTAAAGCAGAGGGTGCCACAGCTGTGCATGGGTCAGGGGAGAGTGCAGATTTTTGTGGAGTAAGGGGAGAGAAACAGAGAAAAGCACATGCAATCATTCTGCATAGAAGGTATAGTCCTGCTAATGAATAAGACAGGAAAGAGCAAAGCAAACTTAAGAAACATCCAGAACGGGAGTTTACACAAGACTGGGGACAAGGCTCTCAATGTGTGTTGTGATCTCAGAGGAAGGTATTTGCTGACCCCAAAGCTGTGAATCCAGAATGCATTTCCTAATGGCAGTGAATGGGGCTGCAGATAAAGACAAAGTAGAAAATACAAAATGGATCGGAGAGGGAGGAAGATGTGCAAAACTGTGTTATGGGTTGTTTTAAGTGATGAAAGAGTTTTTAAGGAAGGGCAGGGTCAACAGAGGAAATTTCATTCACAGGTGGACCAAGACAGTTTGGAGCATATAAGGCAAACAAGATCTGACATAAGGGCAGTGAAAATGTTAATGAGCAGGAGTAGTAGAAGTATTCCAGTTTTTCCTGTCTCCTGTGCTTGGAAGAAGAAACATGGAATGCTGCCTAACCGATAAAATCTGAAGGTAAATCACCAGAGACTTTCAATCAGTAGTCTAAGTAATTTGCTTTCATGATCTCAAAAGAAAAAGAAAGATACAACTTTCCCTCTGCCACTGAAAAAGCAAATATTTTATTGGTAATTTATAAAAAAATATTAAAATAATGGGAAAATGGACTAAATAGTAATTTATAAAAATTATTAAAATAATTGGAAAACTGATTAAATATCTGAAGACTAGAACTTGACTATTAGGAGGTGAGCAAGATGACACAGGAAGGTGTCGACCAGTTGAGCTAACATGACTCCTGATGAAAATAATGGAAAAATTGGTATAGGATACAATTTGTAGAGAAATAAAGCATAGGAATATAATTAATGCCAGTCAACATATATTTATGCCAAATATGCCTTGTCAAATAGAATTTATTTTATTCCTTCAGATAATAAATCTCATTGATAAAGGCAGCTGTGGAGGTATATGGTTCTCTGTAATGATATTAATCTCATACCACTGCCTTTTTGAGATAGAAATGCATGCTATTTGACACTGACATGTACAGGCACTAAGATTTGGCTAGCTGACACAAGTAGTTTCAAGGGAAGTCATGATAAATATGGGTTCTTACAGCATGTTCTAAAAAATTGTCTATTGAGCCTATTTGATGTCTTTCCTAATACCTGAAGGATAATACAATCTCCCTGAAAAGTACAGCTGACACTATGTCAGACAAAATGTCTGCAAAACCGTGTGCAAAAAACTACTGTACAAAAGGAGCAATGAGGATTATTCAGCAGGCCGTTTGAAGAAAAATGTTACTGTTCGGGGTAAGGCTGTGCAAGTTTGGATAGGGAATGGTGGCCTTACCTGCATGGGGTGGGACTACAGCCTGGGAAATAGCTTGGGGATCAAAATGGATAAAACCACTGAAATATTTAAACACAGTTATTGCCACAGCAAGTGGATGTAATGTTGCCTTTGGAGATATATGCAATTGAGAAATGAAGTCTAGAAAAGCTATGCTGAAAATTCAATATAGGAATACAGTGTTTGTCCATGACCACAGAAAATATTTCAGAAAAGAGAAAATGGTGTGGCAACTGGGGTTTGGGGAGAGAGAGGCAAAAACTATCTTGAAATGTGGAAACTGGATCTTTACTTTGTGGTGATATGGAAATGTTTTTGGATTAGCTGCAAATACAAATTTCTGAAAGACTAAACTCAGGTGGCTTGATTTTTACCTGTCCTCATTCAGAAAATATGACTGTACTTCATTAGAAAATAGTTTATTCCCCTAGAAAAGGAAGCATAACTTAACTGAAATGTCTTTCTTTCTGTCTGCTTATTTCTAGAAGGAACATAAATTTAAGAATTAATTCAGGTAATCTTGCCCAATATCCCCTGTAGAGATAAACTTGGAAAGCATTCAAAAAATTTCATTTTTTCCCCATCTCCGCGCGGTCCCTTCCTCTAATGTCTAAAGTGTCATTAGAGCACGAGTACCAGAGGGGAGCTCTAGTTGTAGAAAACAAAAGGTAACAGGGAACTAATAGTTAAATGTCAGATCAGAATTTCAGGCTAAAGGAGAGGAATGTGTATTTTTAACCATGTTAGAACAAAGCCATGTAAGAATTGGTGTCTCTCTTGAGCTGTCTCTGAGCAAAGGTGGGAGACCTCTCTGGAAAAATGCTAAGAGTCAAAGAGTTTGGGGACTCAGCAGGAAGTTAACATGAAATAATAAACAACTTGAGTTCCACAGGAGATCTTGACACAACATCTGACCATGTTTAATCTCAAGCATGGTGGCTAAGGAGAGGCTCATTGTCCAGTGGAGCATGTGGGAAATGGTATCATTAAGAAGTCCCAGTCAGAAGTAGATCTGAAGGAGATGCCATATGAGGTGAAACCACAGTCTGCATATGTCAGGGAGACTGGAGTTGAGCAGGGATATTTGGCTGTGCTACCTCTGCTCAGTCACAGGTTTGGCATGTGACATTCACCAAGGCTCAAAAATGCACCTCAAGGTTGGGGCATATCAGCCTCCTGGGAGGGCTTCACTCCCACCTGGTGTGCAAAGAAAGATTTTTACCTACTTGCCCATGCCTGAACGTTATGAAAAGCAGGACTGTGGGAAGCCTTATCTGAAATACCACAGACTCTCTTCAGTCCTTGTCCTCACATTACACCTGTCATGCTGCACAAGTCTTTATAGCTGATAGTTTATGGCCTAGTATCGTTAAGTGTGCATAAATATTTTCAAGACTTCGCAAGGCTTCTCCAGCACCTCCTCTCTTTCTATTCAGCATTGAACCACACCCTGTTACAGAAGGGAATTTAGTTATACATTTGAAAATCTTTTCTGTTTTTCTCAACAGCCCTGAAGAAAAGCTTTTACTGGGTTCACAAATAGAGAATGTAGCTTAAAATTTCCAAGAATAATTCCTTTTGCTAAGTAAATGTAATGTCAAGCAACTGCCTTTATTTTTCCTTATGTTATTCCTTTTGCCTTTGTCCCTTAGATGCTAGTGACTCAGAGTGGCTTATAAAATATGAAGAACAACATTCAAAGTCTCTCAGAGAATAAACAGTATTATTTCCTGACAAAACTGCACACTGACAATTATTGAGCAACAGCATGACATGCACAAGATATAGAAACCCTAAAAAGGGAGCTGACGTGATTGTAAGACTCCCACACAATCCAAGGGTAGAAGAAATTCACAGGTAGGACTCAGTTAAACTCTCCTCAACCTTGCTACTCACAGATTACATCCCTAAGGAAAAGAAATGTTTTGGGGTTTTTTGACATAGGCTAATGACATGAGCAACAGCTTCTCCTTACTAGCAGTCCTTTGCTTTTGGGAGTGAAGAATTTATAGTTTGACATTTAAATATTTTAAATGTCCAGAGAATCAGAGAAATTAATCTTCCAAGCAGATACACAGCAGAATTGTCCAAGTACCCACATGTGCTCAGTGCCTGTAACTTCCCATCTTTGCTAAGGTTTCTGTTGTCTGGTAGTGCTTGGGACTCTTTTCTCTCATGAATGCCTGTGTCTCAAAGTGATTCTTTCTTTGTCTTCTTGGACTCTTCCTTTCTTTTTCTGAATATTCATGGGACTTTCACCCCTCTCTCCATCCTCTTTTGGCATAGATTTAACTTTAAACAATCTTTAACACAGATTTAACTTTAACTTTTTTTTTGCAGATAACTCTGTCTCCTGCCTATCTAATTTGAATCAGCTGCTTTATATTCTGTTTCTCTCCAAGTATCACTTCATTGAGGAAGGTATTTTGGTTTTGCTTTATGATATGTTCTTGTATTGTCAAATGCAACATGAATAAAATGGAATTCCAAAGATCTCCTACTGGAATTCATCATATTCTAAATGGATATTATGGGTAGCAGCAGTATGATGCCCAAGTAAGTGGTTAGAAGAATGTTAAACAAAAGCTCCCAAACTTCCAGCCACAAGCACCAAAGTAGGCAGGTGTGACATCCTGATAAATGGAGAACTACTTAACATAGTGGAGTATGGTTTTATCTGTCTTTTCCTTTCTGCCACTCTGGTACACTAAGCATGACAGCTTCCCACTGCCCTCTGTTCTGGCAGGACCACCTTTTCAGGAGCTGGACTTGTCTGTCTCTCATTTTTACACCGTCAGTCCCTTTTAAACACCTCCCAGTGCTCTTCACCCATTCTCTATAGCTACCCTTTTTGTTGTCTGTCATGTTTCTCCTCTGACTCCATCTCTGTGGGCTCACAATTGATGAGAATAAAGCTGGTGGCAAAGCACAGCATTCCTTCTCCTAGTATGCCAGCAGTACTTAGAGCAGTTAACAGCGGATCAGTTCTCTGCAGCAGAGAAGGCAATTATTGTCCTGTACTCAGCACTGATGAGGTCTTCTTTAGGAAATTAGAAACAAACTGGAGAGTCCACAGGAGGAAGAAAGAGCAATTAAAGGTGAGAAAGTCTGTAATCAGAAAATCTTGAAAGAACACACTTTTCTGAGAGAGAGAAAAGGAAAGAAATAAGATATTCTTCCACTGCACATTTTTTAAGAGATCAGTGAATAATTGTTAGCAGCGTCCCTGGGAGGGTGAGGCAGGTAACCTGCAGTGAAGGAGAGCTGACCTCACTTTCCTCTAACCAATGTGCAGAGGTGCAGGGGGGCAGAACAGGTCAGGTTTTTGTCCTGCCAAAATGAGTAACCACCAAAATAATAGGTGCAGCCCAGTAATATCCATCCTTGGCCAGCTGTAACCCAGCCTGACAAGCCAAGAAGGCAGGGGCAAGGTAGGGTAGTTTTCTGACCCTGTCTGGGTCTTGTGGGCTGGATCCCATCATACAAAGCATCAGAACAGTTGAATTTTCACCTGCATGCAAGTTTAGTGCATTCACTTTACTCTTCAGTTTAATTGGACAAAAATCCAATTTGGAAGAGTGCTCATATTGCAATTAAGGCATAGCTCCAGTGTTTTGTATCACAAAACCATAAGCAGTATTTTGATAGGGTTGACAGCAATCTGGTCTAAAAAAGGTGCCCTGACCTCACAGTTACTTTCTGCTATTAGCCGGCTCCTCCACCACCTCCCCAAGCAAACTTTTGTGATTTGTCTGTGTGACTCCTTGTGAAGACTCAGCACAGATTGCCCTTCTGCAACTCCAATGAGAATGGTGAAATCTGCTTTCCGGAGCTGCAGAAATAATCCTCCTATGCTTGTTAGAAGGTCCCTGAAATAAACGGCCAGGGTAGGAGGCTAGAAATCAACTTCACTGGGGAGGCCTGCCTTTGGAAACTTTCTGCAAAAGTGCTGTTTTTAATTGGGTGGGGTTATGAACTTGCAGACATCACATGCTGCCCACAGCTGGTAAATCTGTCACAGTTTTTCTGGTGAGATTGTTAAGAATCATTTGAGCAGGAGTATGCACAGCTCTTGACAATGCTCTGGGATGTAATTTGCTTCATCATCAATTCCTCCACAGCTGTAGAGAATGCTGGGACTGCTTCCAGCCTCCTATAACGTCAGTAAGAAAGAATCCTGCTCAGCTCTGTTGCCTATTTCTGCAGCTCCAGAGCCCTGAGCACTTTCTGCCCCTTGCAGACCAAATGTTGCTGTCACATGTGACACTTTACATTACTTTTTTGATCCAAAGCCCTGGTGATTAACTCCTTGCTAACAGAAGGAGCAGTAAAACCTGACACTGAAAGAGAAGGAGAGATCATGCTGACCTTCTGCCATGTTCATTGCCAGCAAGGTTGGAAGAGGTGTTGATGGTCACGGTGCGGCAGCTAGAGAGTCCCACACTAGCCATATAGGTTGTTTAATTGCACCCTGCCAAATTCAGATCACTCAGTTAATTAAAAGTAACTGAGAAAGCACAATGGCTTTTCTAGGCCAGTGGCATTTCTGGCAAAATGAGTTCCATTTTTAGATTTCAGCAGGAGGGATGCTGAAACATAAAATGAGGATTTGCTGCACCCAGGGTCAAGTTGTCCAGTTTTTCTCTAGCAAAAGATCTGAGGTTTTATGCTCTCTCTTCTCCCAGATAGTATGGATATACTATGGAGGGACTTGTGAACTCTTACTTTTTTCTCTCCTTATTGATCCAACTGCATCTTTTGTGGGGAGCAGGGTTGGCAGGTGGAGGATGCAGGGTTTGTTTGATAAAATCCTCCTTTCCTGATGGTAAACAGCATGTTGCTGCTAGAATCCGAGCAACTTCTGTGGATACAGGCTGGTAAATATTTCCATGTGATTTCATATGTTCTCTTCACGCATAATTAAAGGCAAGTACAAGAAAACAATAGGCATTTGCTTTTGTTCAGAAGAGATATATGTTAAAGGATTAGCTTTCAAAAATGCTTCTGAGAAGTAATGACTGTATGAATGTGGTAAACTATAACTAAAGTATTTGGGGATTTGAAATGGATTTGAAATAGATTTTGAGAGCAATGGCTTGTGCTTTTACATTGAGTAAGAATATAGGTTCAGTATAAGTAAAGGTAATTGCTTAACTACTGCTATTCTCTTCCTGTCTACAAAAGCTATTGTTTATTTAGAAGTGAAGAAAATAAGGAGTGGCTGGAGATGTGTGCAATATTGCAAAACAAAAAGACAGTTGGAGAGAATATGTTTGCTAATGAGTAAGATGTTGAGTGATTCACAACAGTAAACAGTCTCAGCTCTCCTTTCATGTGAAGAAGAAGTGGTAATATGATGTCTTTGTGTGTGTGTTGCTGAGAGTGGGGGAAGGGACCACATGCCTTTGCCCCAGAGAAGAAGTTTTTGGATTCTCAGCTGCACTTTGAGTTTCTTGCAGGAACACCTGGCAAAAGATTACTCAGAAACCACCATGTTTGCATACGTGTTCCTGCAGCTCAGATGACATTTCTCACCATTAACAACCACCTTATATATGCTTCAGCAATGCATAGTAAAATTTGGTGAGAGTGTGTTGCATAGGTCAAACACACCTAACAACAAAGCTTTCTGGCAAAGAAAATCACTGCATTTAGAGACATAAAAGTGATACTTCCCTCCTCCGACTTTTCCAGCCTGTGCTGAAGGAACTGGTGTTATTCTGAACTGGTGTTATTCTGCTGAAACATGTCCTTTACTGTCTTCCAGGTGCTGGGACCATCAGGTACCTTAGGAGAATTTTCTTGTGTTTTCTCCTCCTCTCTGTTTTTGTCTGCTAAGGAGACAAGAGAGGAAAGAAATACCACCAACTACATGTACAGGACATAAACAGTCACCATATTTAATGTATAATTAACATTTGAGGGGTGAAAGTGGGCTTTGAGAGCAAAGGTTTTTAAGGAGGCTGTCATAATTCAGACTGAATAGTTACAGTCTCTCCTCCTGCTGAACAACTGCATAACAACATGTAGCAAGTCTTGAAAGGCATGAAAAGCAGCTGGCCCTCTCTGGAATTCTTCTCTCAATGAGATGTCTGCCAGTCACTCTGAAGAGCCCAGGGTGGCAACTGACATGCCTGACACTGCTCATCCCAATAGTGACTGCTACACAGGCCATGAACAGCCAACAGGAAGTTCAGTGAGCCCTGGAGACTGAAGGCAGGTCTGGCAGAATGCCAGGAGAATGTGTGCCATTGCCTCCTGAAAGGGTCTGGCATGGTTATACAGATTTCTGAAGGACAAAGCCAAGTCTGCTGACCTGGCGATATGATCATACATTGATGTGCCGATGCAACGCTCTGTCCCCGGAAAATTAATTGCCAGATGCAAGGCACAGAGCAGGGGGGATTTCAGGCACTTCAGGATGGGATCTGACACAACTTACCTTTTTTCAGTGTACAATTTCAGCAGCAGGGTTGGGATTGTTCATTGTTGGTACTAATTTCAAGTTTAGAAACATTTCTCCTTTATCTGAGTGCTGTTAGTGAATTGTTGCACCAGAGGGACAAATTATGTAGTAGGTGCTCAGATATGATGCTTTCTAATGAATGACACTTTAAATCATACTTCTGGAAGAACTCCACATAGCTTTCAAGTTCTAAATAAACTCCCCCACTAGAATCCTCCCCTCCCCTTCTTTTTCTGTCCCCAGCCTCATCTTCCTCACCACAGTACCCTTCCTCTCTTTGCCTTCCCTCCACTTTGGTGGAAGGAAGCTTAACTCTTACTAACCTGGGTGGTAAAAGCAACCGTTGCCATTGTGTTCACCACCTACCTTTCACAGGTCAAGGACAATTGTGTGAGGTTAAATTAAGAAAATGGGGAAAGAAGTAGCTGTGAACAAGCAGCCCTTAATTTGTGCATCTTGTTCTGATGAACAATGTGTGCAGGAGTTCCTGGTGGAGCCAGCTAGCTTGTCTGTATTTGGGGGTTGTCTTTTCTGTCCAGGCTGGATGCTCTGCTGGAAGCCTAGCTCGTCATGTTGCAGTAAGAGCAGTGGCTCTGCTTGGCTATGGCACTGGAGTGGCCATGGCACAGGCTGCCAATCCCAGCAGATGATCTAAACGTGAGACCAACTCTTTGTCACACAGCTGTCTGCACTACTCAAATGCTATGAGGACTGAGGTGCAAACATTTTATCTGTCTCTGTGTGTCAAGATAAAATTTATGTTTCCTGCTGTGGCACTGTTCTGATCTCTTAGGCTGCATACAAAGCTGTGTAAGAGAGTGCAGTGGGTCAGAAGGGATCCCTGCCACCTGAGGAGAGTGTGCTTTCTGGGCAGCAGTAACCTCTGGAGACTGATTCCATAGGTGGAGATCAAGGATGGAAATTTCATCTATTTGGTAGATTATAGAATAGCTGTATGATATGGAGAGCATCCAGTTTTGTTATGAAAGATGAAAAGGAAAGTTTCTTCCCATCTTGTCTGTTCTTATCCTACTGCCAGGTATTGTTATAGACTGACAGGAAAAACAATAGTCGTATGAGCATTAATGATGCAGCAGCAGATGCAAAAGCTCAGGACAATGCCAGAAGAATCTGAGACATACTTTCCTGGATGATGATCATGGTGCTTGGTATATCCAACACACTGTGTTACAAAAAGCTTTAGTTTCCAAAAAGGTTGGACTATCAATGCCAAGTCCCCAGGTACATGTCTTCTGCCAGGTACATGTCTTCTTGCTGTCTTAGCTGTTTTACCACTGCCTGGTCTACAGTTCTTGGTCATAAAAGGGTAGCATAAATCCAGTTGTTTTCTGAAAAAAACCCACCAACTATGGTCAAATTATGACTTGCTTTTGATCAAATGTCCCTACCATAGGCTGTCCCATAATTCTGTTGTCTGGCTTTAAAGCTGGTTCTCTACTTAGGCTGGTGATTTCCTCTGGGGCTATGAGAAATTGTAGTGGGTGCCTATCCCATCCTAGCAAATAATGACCTCTCCGTGCCTTGATGATTATGCTTTCCACAGTGGAAATACTGTACCACTTCCTTGCTGAAGCAAATGCTTGTACAATCCCTAAATATATGTATTTATTACCAGAGGTGCTCAGACAGCAGACTCACAGCCTTCTCTAAGGCTCTTTCACTGTTTTCTGCTCCCTTCTTTCTCATTTCTCCTGAGCTCTTCTAAAAGTCTTCAGTTTAGCACAAAATTAGTTTAAGAGAAAAATAGCCATTGAATGCTTCTCACCTTTATCCTAAGTGGGAAACTTGAGCTGTTGCAGTGCTGAGGATAATTTTCTCTGTGGATTCTGTTGCCTGAAACTGCTCATGGGTAAAAAAACCAGCATTCCTTTTAAACCATTTTCACATCACAGTCATCACACCTCTCCAAAGCACTGCAAAGCTTCACAGAGTTCCATGTTTAGCAGTAGACAGTACAAGCCTGTTGATGTTAGCTGCCACAGTGCAGAAATAACTTGAGAAAAGCATCATCATTCTTTCTCTATGAGGTCTTTAGTCAACACTTTTGTACTTTGTTTCCTCTTCTATGAGCAGGACAAATGTGGATGTGCCTTGCAGGAGGAATCTGTGAGGGTTAAGTGGCTTCTGTCTGCATCGTGCTTCATAAGACTCAGTAGCATTCCAGCTTATTCTGACAAGATAAATATAGAGTTGCACTTGTGATGGGAGTTTAAATCTCTGGTGTGTGATTTTTCAAGGAGATTTGTCTTTAGATGGTCTTACAGATGTTTTGTGCTTCCAGCTTTATTTTGAAGTGTCTGCACTTTTACTCTAGGATAAAAGTCATGTCATAACTAACCAGCAAAACTGCTTCAATACCTCCTTTGAGGAGTTTGTCCTTCCTTTGAAAAAATTCTATCTTGTCCATCTTGATGTGATGGTGTATTATCATGCTACTTTTTCAGAATGGCTAAAATGCTGTTAGAGGTGAAAGAAATATCTGCCCTTTTAATTCTTTTTGTGAGAAAAGCATTGATACCTTTCCTCTATCTTAAGGCAGATGTAGTCAATACTTCTGAAGAGGACTGAAGAAATAATGCAGACATTAATTAAGTTCAGTGTTTGAGCTGTGTTTCTTTTGGAAGGATGCTGGAGTTTGTCAGCGGACTATCTCGGAATAGCCGTTGCCAGGAAGAATATTTAATGATGCTTCCATGAAAGTTGTAGTTTGAAACAAATGTCTATAGTGTAAATGGAATCTGTGAAAGTTCTCTCGTGTTTCTTTACTCTTTTTTTTCCAATTTGGTCTGCATTAAATTGGTGTCAACAACTTTTCACTTTGTCATAATCTTCATTCTGATAAATAGGGCACTTTGGGTAAAAAGTTGTTTGGAAAAAAAATTGTTTCACAAAGCAGAAAGACCTGTTTCTAGCTCTTCATTTTCTTTTCCTGCACCAAGAGTTTTCTCAACTTTCCCTTTAACAAGTCAGTTTTCTTTTGCCAGTCTCCTTTTGTCAGTATCTCTTCAAAGCAGTGGGATTTCTGGTCAACATGTGCCTCAAGTATATGTTTTCTGAAATATACTTGGGCTCTCTGGGTCCTTGCTCTTCTCTGACTCCAGCAGCACATTTGTGCTGTGTGAAGGGGCATCAAAGCATGAACACCAAGTACCTGCTCCATCATAGCACCCATCACAGCACCCATCCTAAGGATTGTGTAAGAGCTGAGAAGACTATCTGCTTTAGGCCTAATGGACATGCTTGCTGAGACAGGGACATGCTGTTCCTGCATCCAGACATGTGCCCATCCCTCTCTTTGCATGACCCTGAACCTCGCTCAACACTGAGTCCTCCTTCCCGTGACCATCCAAGCTGGAGTTTAACCAAAGGGCTGACTCAGTAGGATGCCTCTGAGACTGTCGATGGTTTTAGGTTACAGCTCTGTGATGTTTTGGGTTAGAGAAAGGGTGTGTAAAACTCTAGTAAGACCCTGTTGTAAATGCTTGAAAACATTTTCTGTATTGCTTTCCTTAAATGTTGCCTGCATGCTCCAAAGCATTTCCAAATCTTGCAGCCTTGGAAAGATGTGTATGGATGTGTAAGGTATTTTACATTGCTGTGTGTAGACATTTGACATCTGTGAACTGTTTCGACCCTGTTTTCTTCATTTTCCTCTTCCTTTATGTAACCTGACCTAATGAAGTGTCATTCAAAAAGTGCCTGTGGAAGGATATGTGGAAGGATATATATATGCATATCCTGTTAGCTGGTGTTCAGCATAAAATCGAGGAGCATAAAATCAAGGGCAAGTGATGGGAAATCTGATTGCCCACACTTAGATACACAAACCCCAACAAGCAGGAGGTAACAGACAGTACCAAAGTTCAGATATCACTAGTTGCTGGGCAGGAGCCACTCCTTGGAGAAAGTTAGAAAGGAGAGATAGGAAGGGAATAAATAAGGTTACCATGTGTCTCAAGGGGGAGAGAAACTTTGTACGGGATATTTTTGAGTCTTGTAGGATTGTGTAAGAGATTTTTTCAAGATGACAATGGGGATGTGTGTTACTTACAAGATGTTTAAGAGAAGGGCCAAAGTAGGAAGTGTGGATCCATTATGGTGGATCCTGGAGCAACAGGTCTGGTGAATGGATGGTGTGGGACCAGGTTGCTGACCTGTTTGGCACTCTGTGTTGTGTGGCTGAATCCTGCACTTGGACCGCAACCTGTCCTGCTGTGGTACATAACAGCCTCTTCCTATTTGTTTTTACCATCTCACTCTCCCTTCAAGGTGCATTTTTGTGGGTCTGAGTGCCAGAACACAGACTGAAGGTCTCTCCTGGGTTACAATGTGGGATGTAACCAAGCTATGCATTCTTCTCCCATCTACATTTTTCTGGTGAACTGTGAATGGTAGGTCTCTTGCAATAGTTGCCCAGTGTGCTGAACCTTCCTGCCTAAATCTGACCATACAATCTGGGCACTCTGGGAACTTGGGACACCACCCCCACTGGAGAGATCCAGCGCAGGACCCGGACTTCCGCAGGAGGACCAGACTTTCCACAGGACCATCACTTTTGACAAGACTGCAACCATCATTTCAACAGTGCAACCATCACTTCAACAGTGCAACCACCACCCTGACCAACAGGGTGACAGGTTTTACTTTGACTTTGTGGGTCTAAGCTACTTTTCCTGTATCGTTGCATTTTTGTAATTTTTCTATTAAATTATAACTCCAACCTGAAATATCTCTCAAGATATTTGTGTGGGGTTCATTTCTCCCACTGGTTTACTTTCAAACCAGCAATAGGGACCCCATGTTTGAAGTGTCATTAGCTGGGGAAGAATGAAAGGTGTGCAATTTTTCCTAGAGGATTTCAGGTGTCTGTGTGTGTTTGTGTGCTGCATTGCTGTGAGCACAAGCAATCTGCTAGTGAGCTCAGGCTGGATTTGCTCAGGAGGAGGACACCTGCACCAGGAGAGACCCACGTTAAAGATGATGACTGGATAAATACACAAGGTTCATGTGAGACCACAATCTGTTCTTAAACAGTCATGTAGAATGGTGTGAATCAGCATAGGATAAATGTGTCATTTGAGGCAAACCCTATGAAAAAATACAATGCCAAAGCCAGATTCTGCCACTAAAAGCTTTTGTTCTCACACAAACAGCCTGTGTCATATCCCATATAACTGAAATATTCAGGTTGCCTTCACTGACCTGGAAAGAACTGACAACATCTTCAGTGTCTATGTCTTTCTGCCTTGTCCTGTTGGACATGAAAGGAAATGATTCTGTGGGTGCATTTGCAGATGCACTCTATGAGAGCTCATAGGTTAAGGCTGTGAGAGAGTGATGTTCCTTTGGAGTCAATGTCAGAGCCAATACTTTCATCAATGATGTGGATGATGGACAAAATGCATTTTATGTCATTTTTGGATGACAAATTTGGGATGAAAGCACATTGTTGATATGCTGGAGGTATACCAGTTCCCATTACAAGAATGTCATAATCTGGAGAAATTAACGGACAGGTCCTCAGGAATTTCAGCAGAGGGGAGTGTGAATTCCTGTCTGTGACAGAATAACCACAAGCAACAACTTTGGCTGGGTTCTAACGGAATAGGGAAGACCTTTGCTAAAAAAGGAACCTGATGATGGACAGCAAGATGAGCAAGAACCAGAAATGACCCCTTGAAGCATTTACGGATAACCATGTATTTTGTTACATTATGAAAATTGTAGTCAGCATATAGAGGAAAATATTTATTTCCTCTGTTCAGCAGATTTGAGGCCTCATCTAGAATATTATATAAAATTTTGGGCTCTTCAGTGCAAGTGAAATACTGAGAAACTGGAGGGACTCCAACAGAAGACAGGGATTAGGTTGAAGAGTTTGGCGATAATCCAAGGTGTCTATTGGTAGAAGATGGATTTATTTAGCCCAGAAGTGAAATACTAAGAGGAATTTTAATTTTGGGGGTTTTATTTGACAGCCATCTGAACATGACCCAACAGTCCAGCAACAGTGTGGCCAGCAAGACCAGGGCACTGTACTCAGCTCTGGTGAGGTCACCCCTTGAGTTCAGTTTTGGGCCTGTCATTACAAGAAGGACATTGCAAGAGCTGGAGCACGTCCAGAGGAGGGCAATGGAACTGATGAAAGATCTTGAAAGATCTGGAGCACAATCCAATGAGTGGCCAAGAGAACTTGGGGTGTTTAGCCTGGAGAAAAGGAGGCTCAGATATGACCTAATTGTCCTCTACAACCACCGGAAAAGAGACTTCAGAGGGGTGGGAGTTGATCTCTCTTCCCAGGCAGCAAGTGACAGTATGAGAGGAAACAACCTCCAGTTGTATCAGGGGAGGTTTAGGCTGCATATTAGGAAAAATATATTTTCACAGAAGGGTTGCCAATCACTTGCAAGGAACTGTTGCTGGCTAAGAAGCTGTGGAGCCACTGTCCCTAGAGGTCTTTAAAAGAGGTCAAGATGTGGCACTGAGGGACATGGTTTAATGGTGATCTTGGCAGTATTTGGTGAACAGCTAGACTTGATGATTTTAAAAATATTTTTCAACCTAAATGATCCTATGATTCTGTGATTTTTATTCCCATCTTAAATTACCCATTGGAAGGTTACAGAGAAGAGGGAGATAGACTCTGCTCAAAGGTGCAGAGTGAAGGGATGGGAAACAATGGAAGCAAGTTGCAGCAAGGCAAGTTTTGACTGAACAGTAAAAAAAAATAAAACAAAAAAAAAATCACCTGAAATCAGGATTGCCCTTAGACAGGGACCAGACTGATAAGTTCCTGGAGCATGGAGATTTTCAAAATCAGGGTCTTGCACTGAAGACCCCCAAAGGCCTCATTCAACATAAATTGTTCCATGATTCTCTAAGGATTCAACAAGTGGAGTTTCTTAATTTCTGGCATGCTTGTAGCATCATTGCAGATTGGGAGTGTATGGCTTCCCTGAGTGCTCAGAGGTACAGTTAGGGGTTATCCTCACTGATATGTGCCCTCTGATGACAGTCCTGCTATGCACATTAGAAGGTGCTGGAGAAGGCATTTGGACAGTGTCAGAAGCCTTGCAGAGTGACAATAATTGATTGCAGATAGGAAAATGCTATCTGTAGGTCATCCTTTGAAAATGAAGGAAAACAAATCCTAGGAGGTTATTTAACTCTTGAGACAGTCTCCAGACAGATGTTGGCTTGATGATTTTTTTACTGGGGATCCAACTGCGCCTGAAACATAATTGTTGAAAAATACAGTGCATATAAAATAAGATGTAAAAACATTGTCAGTGATTTATTTCTGAAGGTAGGTCTATATGGTATTGTGGAAGCAGATAATTCCATGCCCTGAGCCAAAATCAGTGTAGAAGCTGTATCACTATGATATTACTTAGGGAAGAGTCACCACATAGGCAAAGGACATTAACTTAGCCCCAGCAGTTTCAAGCTTCCAGTCAGCACAAAAGCTGCAAATCGAGCTCTTTCTGCAAAACTTGATGAAGATATAACTCATCTCCTATTCCCCAAGCAGGCACTACAATAATTTGCTGGCAGTATCTGCATGTACTTTTCTTCCCTCTATGCAGAAATTTAGTCTCTGAAGTCGAGGGATGTGAACCAGTTTATAAACCAAATATTTTTTGAGATTTTTGTCATCTTCACTATTTTGAGATATTTACTGAAAGGAACATATTGCTAAGGAAAATGAGTCAGACCTTCTCAGAGAGGAAAGGGTGATGAAAGAAGACTAGGCAAGCAGTTTTTAGGAACTTCTTTTTTTTTTTTATTTTTTATAAAGGATGCCATTCTTTTATTTAGGTTTCATTGTTTGTGGTTACTTGCCACTCTCCTGAGATGCTTTTCAAGTTATAAATTGCTCATTGCAAGTTCTTGATATAAAAGATAAGATTTGATGTATTCTGGTTAATTTGGAGTGGTCACATGTGGGGCACCACATGTCCCTCTTCCTTTTTATTCTCTAGATTAGAAATGTAGAACAAACACTTGCCATTCACACTGAAGGCTCAGTGTATGTTCTTCAATTTTCACATGTATCTGCCTGACTCTTTTTATGTTGCTGCCAAAATTTTTTTTTTGTTTAGAATATGCAGGGGAAGCAAGTATGCAAATTAATATGCACTGTAGTTATTTATTTGCTATGGATTGTAATTCTGGTGTCCTGGTAAATGGAGATGGAGTTTTGATATTAAACACTATGCTGTGTGAGTTTTGGCTGATTCAGCAAAAGTTCCTTCAGGCTGCTGCAAATGATTAAAAAAACAAGTATGAAAGAGAATGGATTTCATGCTGGAATAGTTAAGAAATGCCATTTCTGAACTTCAGAAATTTTGGAATAAGCTTGCAGGAAAATTTCCCCACACCATTTTATAACATCACTGTACTTTGATTTGATAAGACTTGGGGTCAAAAGATGACTTTACTATTAAGGAATGGGAGCTTGAGTTAAGAGAGATTTCAGTTGCTAAGGCAACCATCTCACAACAGTGCAGTACTGCAGAAAATAATAACCATTGTTAAATGATGTAATGAAATTAATGATCTTTTGGAAATATGTTTTGTTTTGATGTTTAAAACTGCTATGAGAGTAGGCTATTACATAATGGTAAGGTTGGGCAACATATTCTTCACCTGTTTTAATTTGTTGGCAACTTATTTTTTCTGCTTGAAGAACAATGAGGACCTATCTTTTTTTACTTTCTCAGACTGCCTGTTTTGAAATGTTTGGTTTTAGAACAAACATTTAAACTTTCTCTGAAATAAGATGTGGTAGGTATGGAAGATGAAAACATGTTTACCTTTAAAATAAATTCTTAAATTATCTCATTGTTTCTCCTACTTGCTTCTCTAACTTAGGTAAGGAATTTGTCATTCAAGAACAGATTCATATTTTGGTAAAAAAAAATTAAACCAAACCAAACCAAATCACAGTCACGTTAATGTTTTTGTTTCTTTCTGATGTGCATCAAGTTGTTCTTAATGAACTGGAAAAGTGGGCTGAATCAGAAAGCTGAAATTCAGTAATGAAAAAGAACTCAAATGCTCAACTACAACAAGAGAATAAGAAAAGGATGAGATGTCATGGCCTTCAACTAGGTTCTTTAGAATATATTGTTGTGAAAAAGCCAGATTTTGTCCTTGAAGTTATTAATAGCATAGTCTGTGAGACAGAAAAGACGATTATCCTGAGGCTGGTAATGCACATGTATGCAATCTACTGCATTACAGTAACTCTTGAAGTTGTATGCCAGCTCTAAGAAGATACAGACAAATTGGAGAGAGGCAAGAGGAAAATGTTAAAAGGCTTAAAACATGGGTTCTGAAGAAAGGCTAGAGTTTGATCTAGGAAAAGGAGTGGTTAAACAGGACATGGTAAATCTTCAAATGTATAGAAAGGATTGAAGAGGATGATCATCAATTGTACCTTGTGGCCAAGAAAAGCAGAAGAAATAGTAGTTTGTTTAATTTAAGGGACAGAAATATAGCTTAGGTGTTAAAGGCTTTTTCATAATTTTGCCATCATTACATGCTATAATTGAGGCAGTCATTAAACAGAAGTCATGAGGAAGTGGTGGGCCCTGACTCAGTGGATGGCCTCCCATATGGGCAAACTGGAGGAATATTAGTCAGGGCTGGTTTAGATGTTGTTTGTTCTGCCATGGGGCTTGGTCCAATCACTGTGTTACAGTGTGCATTAGTTAAACACACCACAACCTTACCAAGATAGTCTGCCCTTTGAATGCTCTGTAACACAAAAGCCATGAATTTAGGAAAATCAAAATTACTAGCAGCAAGTGTAGTTTCCCAATTCAAATTGTTTCCTTGTTTGATATTAACCCATAACTGAGGAACACAGGAGGTCATGTTATATGTAGAAAGCAGCAGAAAAGAGAACAACCATGCATGGATCATGAAAAAGAGTAAAAAGAAATAACAAATTTCAGCCTGGTTGAGGTGTCCAAGACCCTCTGGAGTGTCAGGACTGACATGACACACAGCTCGACCCCATAATTTACCTACAGATAGCAAAATGTGAGTGCAAATGAGGCCTGAAAAGTAGAAATTCAGGAGTTATAAGTGATCCTGGTACCTTGTTCCCTTAAGAAAGGTGTGTTTTTCTTGTGCTAAGACCTTGACCTGTTTAAATTAGCCCTGCCTGCAACACAAGGCATTGATTTAATTTAATCCTGTAAGCCTCTTGTCTGTTGAAGTTAGCTGAAATACTAGCTTTTGGTTTTTTTCTGATTTATTTTCTTTTACTATAATATTTTTTTTTCTAAGACATGTTTTTCCAAAGTATTTTTATTTCTTCCTCTGTAGACTTCTAAAATACACTCTTACTTCTCAGTGTCTCCCACTAAATTCCTTGTTCATTTCTAATGTCAGCTACTGTAGGATCCACCTACCAAAGCCCACCTAATTGTTAGTCATCTCTCCACCTCACCATCTGCAGGCCATGCCATTCATGGCATCAAATCCCTGCTCACCATATTTCAGTTACTCATATTCCTTTCAAGGTATGATTTACTTGGGTGCTGTGTTGTTTTTTCTTCTTTCCTGTACACCTCTCCTTCTTAAACCTGTTTTTCTTAACCTCAGGCTTCAAAGTCACAATCAAAATATTTGGTTGGACAATAAGAGAGAGGGTCTTGCAATGTCGTGCGCAACAGCATTCATCCTTCATTTCTGAGGTCCAAGTGTCCCTGCATGGTGATGGCTGAGTAGTCTTTCTGTTCATAGGAGAAAAAAACCAAAAGAACAACAAAGTGACCTCAGCTGCTGCTTGTATGTCTTCCTCTTGAGGCCCTTCACCATTTTCACTGCCCTTCTTTGGTCACTCTAAAAAAGCTTTTTGTCCTTCTTATAATGTGGCACCTAGAACTGCCCGGAGCAGTCACAGTGAGGCTGCCCCAGAGCAGAGCACAGCAGAGCAGAGCAGAGTGGGACAGTCCCCTCCCTTGCCCAGCTGTGATGCTGTGCCTGATGCCCCCCAGGACAGAGCTGGCTCTCTTGGCTTCCAGGGCACTGCAGGCTCACATTCAACTTGCCATCAACCAAGACCACCTGGTCCTTTTCCATGGCACGGCTCTCCAGCAGCTTTTGAAATAATAGCTTCTAAAATTTAATAATTGCTGGCTGTTAGTGATATACAAGCTAATAACCCTTTCAGGACATTATCTTAGTGACACAGATCACAAAATGATAGACTCAGAGAATCATATAGGTTGGAAAAGAGCTGTAAGATTTTTGAGTCCAATCTTTAACAGACAAATCTTCCACTAAACCATGTTGCTGAGTGCCACATCTACACATTTTTAAAGTACCTTTGGAGATAGTGTCTCAACAATTCCCTGGACAGCCGTTTCCAAAGCCTTTTGGCAAAGTTCTGGTGAAGAAATTTTTCCTAATATATTTGCAGTGAAGTAAGAGACTCAACAGTTTTTGGATCTTGAGATTTTTAGTTATGCTGGACATTTGTTGGGAGATGCAGTATTGGCTACAATGCTAACGGGATGGTGATTAGGTGTAGCATTCCAGGGAAAGTCATGACAGAAACAGGATAAAGCAAAGTATAACTGTGACCTCCTGAAAACTGGAGCAGGCAAATAGTCCAGATGGGCTGTAGATTTTTGATTATGGGAAATCAAAACTCTGCCACTGTACTGGATGAGTAGGCAGAGAGATGGGACAATTTGCTGATTGGCAGATCCCAGAGGTCCATCATCAATGGCACAGGGTCAGGTTGGAAGCCTGTCACTGGTGGTGTCCCCCAAGGTTCCATACTGGGCCCAGTGTTGTTTAACTTATTCACCAATGATTTGAATGAAGGCACAGATGCCTTCTCAGCATGAGACAAAGTTGTGAAGAGTGCCAACACCCCAGAGAGATGTGCAGCCCTTCAGAAGGACTTTGACAGGCTGGAGGGATGGGAAGAGAAGAAACATCTGAAATTCAACAGGGGCAAGTTTAGAATCCAAGAGAGTCAAGGAGCTACTGCAGAGGGTCCAACACAGGGCTAGGAAGATGATGAGAGGACTGGAGGATCTCTCTCATGAAGAAAATCTGAGGTAGCTGGGCTGGTTCAGCCTGGAGGAGAGACAACTGAGAGAGCACCTTATCAGTGGATGGCCTCCCATCCACCCATAATGTCCCTGAGGGTGATGTCCCTGCGTCCCAATGTTTCTGAGTATCTGAAGGGAGGGTGTCAAGAGAAAGGGGCCGGGCTCTCTCCAGTGTTCTCCAGCAACAGGACAAGGAGCAATGGGCACAAGAAAAACACAGAAAGTTCCATTTGAATGTGAGGAAAAAATTCTCTTTTTTTGAGGGTGAGAGAGCACCCAGTGAAAGAGGCTGCCTGGAGAGATTTTAAAGTCTTCTCTGGATGTTTTCACACTCCGTCTTGATGTAATCCTGTGCAATATGCTACAGGATGGCCCTGCCTGAGCAGGGAGGGTGGACTACATGACCTTACTGGTGGTCCTTTTAAACCCTACCTATTCTGTGATTTTGTGGTTCTGTTTTAAAAAGTTAAAGGGGCAAGGGGGCAGCAGTGTGACAATTCATGTGATGCAGTGAGAAGAGTGCAAACAAGTGTCACATGTCAGATGCATGCCTGTGGCATTAGTAAGTCAGGTATAGGTGCAGTCACCAGGAGGGTCAGATGGACCAACACCTCACCTCCATTAATCTCCCATCAGCAGTGAGAGAGAGGACAGCAGTGAATTTTGTCTATTTTATGTGATGAGTATGATCAGTTTTTGCTGGAAAGCAAAACAGAGGGCCAAACAACCTCTTCTGTCTCACTCTCTGATTCTGTTTGACAGCCTGATCTGAGCCACGTGTCCCACTCATGCATGGATGTCTTCCCTGACTTGCTGCAATCAGAGTCATGCAGGAGTACTCCAGGCAGGGCTGCTGGCGCGCAGCGCATTTTACCTGAATGCTGGCTGCTTGCAGGGGCGTTGTTCGTATTCATGCAAGGGTGAGGCCCTGAGGCTCAGAAATGAGAGTAATTTAGCAGTATGAGAGTTTTGGAAGGACACGTGAAGATCCTTCTCTTCTGCTGTCTGTGGGAGGGAGGGTGAGCAAAAGAGAGCTTATTTTAAACACGAACGAAGTGATTTTTAGTGACTTCTTTGAAGAAAGAAAAGACACATTTTTTAGTCTTCCTGAGTAATTTAAAGTGACAGAATCTGGTGAGAGACAGCAACATTTTATTAGGCATAAAATCCTGAAAAATATCTCACAGTTGTAACCCTGAGACAGAAATAGAGGTGCAAAAATTTTGTAATGTTTTGAGTGGCTTGGTAATATCAGCATACTCAATCCTCTCTTTTCAAAAATATGTCAGCCATCAAAGAAAGGAGTGTGGCGGGTGAGAAAACTGGTTTGATCAGGGATGGAGAAGATTTTTCCTGAAGTTCCTCCTACAGCAAAATCTCTTTTGCATTACAGCCTGGAAGAAGACAGGGAAAGAAGGGAGATCTCTTGCCCATTTCTGTTGTTACACCCAAATCAGAAGTAAATTTCCAAACAATTTGTGTGTTTACTGAAAATAATACCTGAATCTGATGTTGTGCATGAGGAAACAACTTGATGTTTTACAAAAGGGGAAAATGAAGCACAGGGCCTTACGGTATTAGAAGCTTTTCAACATGGTAAAGAGAAAGAATACCAGGAAATAAGTAATGATAGGGTTTGCAAAAAGAAGAGCATAAGAACATTTTCAACATGGTGAGGTTTTAGAAAGATTCAGTCCAAACAATATGCAAACCAGCTGTATCTACCATAGCATGAGAAACATTGAAAGGCAATTCTATTGTTACTTCCCACAAGGGCGACAACTTTTCCAGCATGGTGCAGGGAAAGAAGGAGGTAGGTCAGTGCTTTGCTGTTACCTTTCAGGGTAGAGATTATAGTGCCTTGAAGCTGTGTCTCTGGCTGGTAACTAGCAGCAACACAGCCAGGCAGACCGTCGAGCATGAACTCTGAGCTGTTGTTCATGGTAATGGTACCAGCTGCTCTGTGCACACATGTAGTTTGTCAAGAATATGAATCAGGATCTCAGAGGCAGTTGCTTGCAGCTGGCACCGTGAGGACCCTAAAGTGTGTTCTTGTCATGTAAAATACCACTATCCAGCGTCTCCTCCACCCGTGGGTACAGAATTCAGCCTCTCTGCTCATGGGTCCCTGCTGAGTTTCACTCCCATGGTGTTTATAAGGTATGGGAAGCATGTCACTCTTCCTGCCTTAGTTGAGGTACAGAATGAGATTTCTTTTGGACTACATTTTGTGTAGCCAGAGCAAGAGTTTCCATAAACACATGTGTGCAGTCCACTTATGTTGTAAGTTGCATGTTTTATGTAGACTGAGCGGAAAAGCAGTGATTATATGAGAGATATTTGGTGTCAGCTGAATAATGATCACAGATTGCATCTGTGCCTTCCATCTCTTTTATCTCCTTCAACCTACCTGTTTTCAACAGACCAACACCCTTTTAAGATGCCTGTGTCTCTTTATGGAAAATTGGAAGCATTTTGGTTTGCCTACCCCATGCAATGGAGAGGCATTTTGATGTCATCTCAGGTACAGAAATGTTATGCAGGTGTGTTAATACAGACCCTGTTTGGTGACAACTAGCTTAACTAAAAGGTAACATGGATTAATCAGTGTGAGGTGGCAGACTAAGGTGTCCTCTGTACTTCTGTTGTCCCAGGTTTCTCCATAAGCCGCTGCATCATGCTACCTAAGCTCACCCTTGCTTGAGTTTAATGGGAACTGGGTCAGGCTGGTATACTGCCAGCCTGAATAACTTTACTGCAAACTGTGAAGTTTGGGGGTGTTTCCACAGCTTCCTCAGGAAGAATTGGATGGAAAGGTGCCCACAAATCTGCCCTTATTCAAAATTGGTCACCCTCTGTAGCTGACTGTAAGACAGCCAAGTCAAATGGCTGCTCTTCTTCACTTCTATCCTGAAGTGTATCACCCATTTTCAGCTGTGTTGAAGGGATGCCCAAATGCAAAAACACAGCTGCTCCAAGCTTGGAGAGGGTGAGATGCTGTGGGGAGCCTAGCATGGAAAAGTGAAAGGGTGCAAGTAGTACTGGAAGGGCAAGGCATGACAGAAAGAGAAGAGTTGAGCTTGGAAGAAGGGCTAAGTGTAGCATGGCAGGTTATTGGGTCCCTGCCCAGAAAAGGGGGGCAGAATTGTGGCATTACCACCCTCACTAGCTGGGCAGGAGCAGGCAAGGCAGAAAGTCTCAAGGACATAGGAGGGATACTGGTTCTCACAGTGGTGGGAGGAGAAAGGTAAAGAGGAACAAAATGTCTTTCATTCTGTTTGGGAAATCATAATTAAAAGATTTGAAGCAATCAGGTTCAGATAAATAGAAATTATGTACTTTGAAAGTATAGGAATAAAAGATTAAAATTACCCACAGACTGTAATTATAACTCCTGCCCTCTGATCAGATTAAAGGGTTTCCAACAGGTATAAATGTGGCAGCTATTGTAAAAATATTGTTTTAGTCTTACATGTAAAGAGCTGTGCAGTTCACACAAGATTTAACAAAAAAATTACTTGGTAACTGGGTACATGAAGACAAATATTTCTTATGGTAGCTATGGCCATTCATTTTCACTCTGTTTTCTTTGTGCTGGAGGGAAATTTGAAACTGGGATGAAAATGGGGAGGAAGTGGGAACTGCAAAAAAAAAAGGGTGCTTGTTCCAGTGGCTTGGGAGGGTACATGGAAGGGAAGCAAATTCTATAACCAAGTATCCAGGCTGAATCGTGACTACTTGCATACCTCTTTTGTCTGATTTTGGGACTGAATGTATCACACATGTTTTGGCAGAGGCATAAGGAGGCATAGCCATTTTAGAGGCTAGGCTGAGGACTGTGATTTGTGTTTTCTCTCGCTTTCAACCCCACAGTGATTGTAAGGGTTTCATGGACATATTT
Source organism: Melozone crissalis (assembly GCF_028551555.1). NCBI lineage: Eukaryota > Metazoa > Chordata > Aves > Passeriformes > Passerellidae > Melozone > Melozone crissalis. Next base: position 28,878,074 of record NW_026535783.1, on the reverse strand, counting down.
TCCTATGTCATAGAGGAATCTGGATAGCAGGCAGTACTGAGGATGCCAAAAGAACACCTTGCTGAAGGCAGAATTTCTAGTCTTGCAGAGGTCAGACATGGGTCCCCTGCTCCCTTCCTTGAGAGTCAGACACCACCCTGTGCCTGGACTACAATACTTTCCGTGCTCCTGCCTGTGTTTCCCCCTGCGTTCTGGAGAGGATTGGAGTTCTCCACCTGGGAACTGGCAGTTCCAAAAGGAGCAGACATGCTGGTTTCTGCTGTGCGGATCTGAGTAAAAGAATCTTGCAGGCTACATGAAAAGCAGATGAGGTAGCATTCATTGAGGTACTTGGTCAATCCAGACTCCTCACAGCAGCTCAGCTCCTCTCTGATCGACAGCTACATTAGAAAAATGAAATTTGAACACAGCTTGGCAGGCAGTGCAGAACGTGGGTCATGTGAATTTTCCACCTGAGCGTCTTCCATTATCTGTGTTCAGTCAGGGTAAAAGAGAAAGCAAAACTCTGACATTGCCAGTGTTATGCAGATTGTGTTTTCATAGATTTTACTTTTGAGAGTGGAGTGATTTGCCAAACCTCTGATGTGACATGTGATTTGGAGATAAATTTCCATATGCTGTTTAAACCTTGTCACTATCACAGTTCACTTGTCATTTATAAAAGAATACTCATACCTTAAGTGGAAATATTAACATGTAGAGGTACTACCTTGTAGATACTGTCATCCTGCAGATCTCTTGTCCCAATCCACTTCAGCTCTGTAGCAGCATGCTACAAAGGATGCAACAGCTAACCTGAAGTCTGTCAATGGGGATTTATGAAGTTGTCTGTATTTCTGATACTTTTTTACAGTAAAAGAAAGCAGCTTTAGCTAGGTAATTAATTGCTCAGTATCTTTGTGTCTCAGCAGCCACATACTAACTCTTAACATTCTCATTTCACCTTTCCCATCTGTTCTGTAAATATTTATTATGCTTTGATCTACTTGATCTTTGTTTTGCATAAACATTGCTTTGGATATTACAGGGTCTCTGTCTCTGAATCTGGTTTTCATAGCAGAACATTTTAAACCTTTTCTTGAGTGAGCTTCTTTGTAACTCTAGATGTGTGCCAGAGAAGGTGGGGCAGTTGCTCGATCTTAAGTGGAAGAGACAATCACATAAAGATTGACAGGAACAACCTGAAAATCTTGTGAAGTACTTGTTATGTCCTTGTTTTTATGACTGCAATGCTGTTAGCATTTCCAGAATTTGCACCCATTCAAATATTGAAATTTGAATTTTCTGTTTTGCTTTTATGAAAGTGGATGTGAGACAAGTATGCCTTCTGGCCTGTTAAAAGGAATGAAGAAAAATCATTATTTCAGCATTTAATTGTAATTGAATTCTTAAAGCTACTTTTGTTATTTTTCCCTCGCTTTCCAGTCTGGATGCACAGAAAATATTTTTATCCAAAGGATAAAATATAGCTACGCCCTGAAAGACTGTATTTCTGACATGCAATTTTATTGTTCCTTTTGCTTTTGTTTCCTCTGTTAACAATTTTTTTTGCACCAGTATTGTCTCATTTCTGTCTCATAACTACTAATCAGAATGAGAACTCTCTAGTGAAAAGAGCACTATGCTGGGATGGGGGGCAAACAGGAGTAAGAATATGTATCACTATTTAGCTTTTGGGCTCCTGGGCATTACTGTAGTACAAAAAAAAATTGCAATCTAGCATAGTCAAGTGGGGCACTAGATATCTTCCTGCCCTAAGTCCCTAAATCCCGTTGAAAATGGGTTAGATCTGATTTTCTGACAGTCATGGAACAATTAAGAAGCTGTATAAATGTTAGGACCTTTCATTTTGCTAGTTAAGGTGCCAAAGACAATTTAAGCTCCTCAATTATTTCCTGCCACAAATTTATAGTCAGGTAATTATTAGCAGTGAGTTTTATTTCTTTAAATTGCCTGAGCAGAAAGAAGCTTTGTTCACAGGACTGCTGTGGGGGATGTGAAACAGCCACCTGAATACCCTCAGTTAATTTTGTTTGAACACGAAAAGTCTTCGCCCCTGAAGAGGCAAGTGTGTGCACCATTCAGGAGAGAATGTCTCACCACAAAACTGAGTGGCAGGAATGGGCAGTGGAGCACTTTGTGGAATTGCTGCTCTTAAATAGGTACCAAAGGAAGAAGCAGTCATACTAACCACACCATAGCTACGCTTAATCCATTGTCCTGAAGGCAAAGGAATAAATGGAGAAACCGGGGCAAGTGGTATTCCTGGAAGGATACTTGCTGGGATTGACCTTTGCAGACCAAGGTCAAGTAAAGGATGTAGGACACGAGTTATTGATTCAACTTTCCAGTGTTTAATCAGCCTCTGTGTAAGATGGTTGTGTGGGTAAGGGATTTCATGTCTATTAGGCTACAGACCTCTCACCATATTGCCAGTCTTCCCAGCTGCATTTCGCCTTGTCCTGACTGTCAGTTCCCTTTTATGGACATCAATGCCATTTCCAATCCTTTTGCACAAGGGTATGCTGGCTAAAACCTGCTGCCATTGTACCCACAAAGACAGGAACTGGATGGACTTTGACATCCTGAGGATGTGGTGACATGGCAGGCTTTGTCCAGCACAGTGCATCTCTGCTTGGTGGGATATCTCTGTCTGTGTTACCAGATGGAAGTGGGAGATGAGAATGGCTCATAGAGGGCAAAATAAGGCGAAACAGTAACCAGCAATCCTGAACAGTGGTTGCTGACAGAAATAAAAGGTGTCCATGTGGGTTTTTCTTGTGAACTACATGTGGGCCAAAGATGCTACTGACCCTAGGGGTGAAAGAAAACAGAGTGAGCACAAGCAATTGCAGAAGGTGGCTGTGAAAGGCTGTGAAAAGGGACAAATGTATGAAATCTTTGGGTCACACATGTAGATTGTGTGAAAATCCTCATCTGATTTTTTCAGGCCGATCTTTTTTATGTTGCCATTATGGTATTTCTTTGGAGGCCATGTCACAAAAAGTGAGGCAGTTGTGGGGGAGTCATGTTGGGAGACTCATGAACCTCTGTAAGAGACAAAAAGCAAAGGAAGGGCAAAACCACTGGGCTTCTCTATGAAGAAAGCTTAGGAAGCTGAGGGACTGGGGAAGTCCTATGTGTGTGCCTTGGCACTATTACATGGATGTGTCCTCCCTCTGCCAAGACGCTTATCACCACAGGGCTGCCTCATCAGCATGCCAGGGATGGTCAGTCTCTTGAAGTGCATTGTCTTCACTAGTTCTGGTAGCTTGGGAGTCTGGGATGGGCTGTGTTTGGAGATAACAAGCTGCATGGGTCTGCCCCCCATCCTTCTCCCTCCACAGAATGCAAGCCCACCATGTGCCCCCTAGATGTTTCTCAGGGGCCTGGTGCCAGGCTGCCTGAGCTCTTGGGAGCTTCATCCCATGTTTTCTGACCTTTATCGCATCACAAATTTGAGATATCATATATGGCCTCTGTATTTTGTAACAATAAGGACAACAAAAGAAAAATCAAGGCAGAGAAAAGCTTCCAGTAAGTCATTAGTTTGCAATCATTAGTTTTTTTTCTCTCATGCAATGATTGTTTCCATGGAGACTGGAGCAAACCAGTGGCTACAAGTGTGCATTCTGCTGGTCCCTGTTTCCACAGAAACATGTACACTGGATTGCCAGAAATCAAGTTACTCTTGTCCAGACAAACAAAGTGGCATGATTCAGGAGTAACAAGTTTCCTTCCAATTTTGTGCTCAGATGGTTAGTCGCAGAGAGTCAGGGCATGGCAGAGCATCTCACACCAATCCTTGTAACAGGTGCAGTGTGCTAATCCCAAAGAGTTTTGCTGGCTATGGGGCGAGATTACCAAACCGAAGACACCACAGAACATTGAATCTAGAAAAAAAGCAGGGGTGTAATATGGTCAGTAATTGTTGCTGATTGTTCTGCCACTAGAAACTGCCCTGTCGCTGCATTTGGGTGCCACCCTCGGTCGGCAACAGGAGCAGGAGGAGCTGCCTTGCACGCACGCACAGCCCACGTGTGCTCTTGTGAAGGGCATCCAGCACAGCCACAGTAGAAAGATTTCCCAGAAGCAAAGACTTGTTCCTTTCAGAATCTGGGGATAGCTATTTCATTATTTTCACTGCTGAAGCTTTTGGATGACCAAGCAAATAATCTGCTTAGGTGTCTTGTGCTTGCTGCTGCAAGACGTTCTCCTTTTTCATTGGTGTAACTGCTGAGGTTGTCTTGCTGGCTGGTGCAAAACCCACGTGTATTTTGGAAGCAGATAGTCAGCTAATATGAGCTTTAAGTTGGATAGGGAATATACTGTAGTGAAGAACATTGTCAAAAACTGAGTTTATTTATGTGCCAGGTTTGATTTAATTTCTTATCAACCCTTAAAGAAACTGCTTTATGTGCAACAGATAGTTAGGAAACAAGCTGATCCCTTGTGTGGCTATAAATGTACAACATTTTCTATTCTTTTGTTTGTAGGATTTCTGTCACTGAAAACTGTTGATTCTGTCTAGAAAACACACATTTTTTATTGCAGTTTTTCTACTCTTCAGACAAACTCTAAGAATATTGTTCCTGGCACAGCAGGCCACTAGAGAAGGGCTTAGAAAATGACACCCACTCTAGCTAACAATGGATTCAGTTGAGGCATTAGATCAATTTCATGTTGATCCAATTGAATTTCTTTAGGAATAAAAAAGGAAATTGTTTTGAGATTGGAGATATTATTTTAGTGTGCTAGATTGTCATTAATAGCCAGATTAAGGGCCATTGTGAGATTAAAGGCATCTCACAAGTCTGAGTCTTACCTTCAAAAGGATGTTTGCGATAATTGTTGGGTCAGGTATATTTTACTTCATTCTAGAGAAAGACAGATATGAAGGCCAGAAGAGACATCCAGCCCAAAATGCTGCAATAGAGATGATATGCTTTCATCTATTACTGCTGTATATAGGACCATAACCTTGTGGAATAAGCTTCCCTGCCAAGAAAATATTCTTTTAGAATTTGAGCAGAAAAAAAGAATCCACTGCTTTCAGAAATGGCTTGTCCTAATGGTTAATCATCCTTGCTGTAACAAATTGTTCCTTGTTTCTAATTTGTCTGGCATTAACTTCCAGACAGTGAGTTTATGCGTGGCTTTTTTCTCCATTTTAAAAGCCTCTTTAATATTTGTGATTTTCTCTCAGTGAATCTGCCTGCACTCGGTAATCAAGTCACCCCTCTATCTTCTGAATTTTTTTTTTGTGATAAGATAAGCAGCTCAGGCTCCTTGAATCACTTATACAATAAGGCTGTCCTGAAACCACAATTTCTTTTCTCATGAAAGTGTCTTCAATTTTTTTAACATCTCTTTGCAAGTATGAGGAAATCTATTTTTAACATTCCTTTAAAAGCATAAACAAGTGAACAATTTATGGGATTCTGACACTGAACTCATCAGCTCTGTTTAGAAAGCTGCAAAGACCTCAGTGCTAAATCCTATTCCCTCATTCATACACATGGAAACCCATTTACTTGTTAAATATCATGTTGTACTAGGAGCTTATGGGTAATTTTGTCTGCTGTTAGTCCTGAATAATTTTTTTGCCTCTTTTTAGCATATAGTTTGCTGATGTGGCTTAGATCTTAAAGCTGGCTGGTAGTACCTGTTTAAATCAGACAATAGCTTATACCTTTTGACTCGAAGATCTAAATTTTGTCACCCAAGCCTCACTCATTTGCCCATTTTTATGAGTAATTAAGGGTGTCTAGATATAGGACTTTCTTGCAGTGCAACTCTTGTGGACTCAGTGTGGTAGTGGGTCTGAGTGACCAGGTGCTGCTTGTCATAATCTGGCTTCAAAGACTCAGTCTTTCTACAGACCCGGCAAAGAAATTAAAATGTGCATAATGCATGTGCTCTGTACTAAGGAGTTGTACAGCTGCAGTGCAGGGAACTGGAAATGCTCTTCACATTGGAGTGGTTACCTTCCCTGCAACCATTACTCATTTATTTGCCTTCCCCTGTGCTACACTGTGGAGCCTTTCATCTTCTGCAAAGAACATTCATTTCTTTAACAGATATTCATTTTAAGTGGGTGTATTCTATTTTTGACACATCCATTTCATATCATTAGAATATCACCCTGCAGTGCTGGGGTGTATTTATTTATTTATTTTTAATTTTCCATTTCTCTCATATTTGCAACTGGCTGATTTTTTCTCCTTGTGAGTCAGGAGGGAAGCTGATTTCTCAAGTCATCTGTATCTTCCATGTGTCAGCTGTCAGCTGTACACCAACAGGGGTGGAACCAAACAATTGGCTGCAAATTGCTTTGGGGCTCTGCTGATGGGGGGGGCATGGGCTTCTCCCACAGCCCTGGGATGCTGGGAAGGTTCAACCCACTGATCTCTAGCTGCTGTAGCCCTGAGGTCTGGAACTGAATTCGGCTGCCTCCTGCTAGGCTTTGCTTAGAAGCCAAGGGATGAAGGAGGGAGCGCAGTAGGGCAGGCAGCCTCTACCACGAGGCAGAGAGGTGTCTGCGTGCCCTCGACCCTGAGGGAATGGGATAGAGCACACAGCTTTCCACAGCAGAAAGTGGGCTGCTCAGGGCTACCTCTGTATCCTAGAGGTCTCTACCATCCTAAATGTTTCCATGACTCCCACATCCCTCTCTGTCTGCTGTGCTCCTGCACAGTTGTAAGAGCCAGTATAAGGACACTGTAAGAAGCTCAATTTTACAGTGAAGTTCTCCATAAGGAAAATAACCCTTTTTGTCCTGGAATGAACTGAAAAATACCTGACCTGCTGGTTATTGCAGATGGAAATTTGAGAGCAAGGATCAAACTTGTGATATTAATCATTTTGTTGTTGCCTTTGCAGAGTGGGCTTTTGTTATTCTGCTGGTAGCTGCCTGAACAAGATTCTGGACTAATCAGTGTTGGCTCCACTTGCCGGCAACTGTTCTTCTGTTCATAGAAATACTGATGATATGACAAGCAGAAAAGAAATGTATTAGAGTAAAAAAAGGGTACTCTTTGGGCCAGAATTTAGAATCTGAATGCAAGGAAAGAACAGACATTTGTTAATTTTTGTCATGCAAAGTACTTGAAGTATTTACACAGTAAAAGCATAGTAAGAAACCAAATGACTCCTTCAGCTCCAACAGTTAAAAAGTAATAAATAAAAAAAAAGGGTTAAATAAGTTATTCTAAATCCATGACCAGTTTTTGCTGAATGAGTTACTAAGTGCGCTCTGGTGCTTTTCTTTCCTGTCAGGTTGTTTTATGATAGCAGGATGATACAAGCAGCAGTCTGTCTGCAGCCAGCTTGGCCTGCACAGGGAGCAGCACTGAGGGATTCCCAGCCAGGAGAGGGCAGTCACTGTGTTGGAGCTCAACAAACTCCTGATAAATCTTTGCTAATTTGGAAGGAGCATATCTGGAACAGGAAAACTGAGGCAACAGGTGAACAACAGTGCAAACAGCCTTTAATTTAATTCCTGTTCATAGGATGGCTGATTTGCTTCAGAGTGGGAGAGAAACAAAAGACAGTGAAGCTGACCTGGGCATGTTTGTCACCCAGAGCCTTCACTTCAGCTCTTTCCAGGTTATGCCCCCTTTAATAAGGGCTGTGCTGTTGAACGCAGAACTGACTTCAGGGCAGCATAATTAAGAGTGCATATAGCTCTGTGCTGCTGCCAGGAGGGCAAGAAAAAGACTAGCTCCTGAGTGCAGAAACCTAGAAGATAAGGGGGCTCTTGTGTGTGTCAAACACCGATAGCCAGAGAGTTGTGGAGCCAGACATGGATAACAGCTAACAGCCAAGAATTGTTGGTAATAATATACTGAGAAGGAGGAGGATGTGGCTGGAGAAGAGGTCATAAGGAGGTAGGGCAGCACATTTCTGGGAGAAATGCCCTTGTTCTGGCTCCTGGAGATGAGCACAACACAGCACAAGTGCAGGGATGAGACTGAGAAGCGGGCATGGACCACCCAAGACCCCTGAAGCCCTCCAGAACCCTTTTCCAGAAAAGTCTAGAGGAATGACTTTGCATGATGACAAATCTGCATAGAGAGTGAAAAGGGTGCAGAAATAATATGTACTCCTACCAAGCCCAGGTACAGGCATCCCCAGGACACCCCAGCTGGTTTGCCACTGGAGCCAGGAATGGTGATCTCTTTTCCTCTTTACTTTTCATTCTCTCTCCTCATCTTTAATTCATGTCTCTTTCTCTCTTTCCTTTCAGTCTCCCCCTTTATCCAAAACCCACTGCCACATGTTCACACAGGATGTCAGGGACCAACTTATACAAATTTCCATGCCAAGAATGTAATTTACTAATAGAACTCTGAACGCTTTTGTGGGTCCCCCTGACTTTTGTCATTACTTTTGACCATGAGCATTTATGAATCTTGTGTGTTTCCTTCCCTTTAAGGGTAGAATGTCACAATGAGAAAAACATAAAGCACCCATGAAACTGAGTGTAAACGCCAGCACAAGCTCCAAGTTCTCTGTAACATCTGGCATATAGCCCCAATCCAGTCAACAAGTGTTGCTTTACCAATTTTCATCTCTGCCCTGGTAGCAAGAACATGGCATGGTAGATATTTCACACATGTCTCCTCATGTAACTCATTGAGAGTTACAATCTGAGCAGCAAACCTGTGTTCAGATCTCACTGCTCTGAGAGCTGTCAGCTGTCAGTGGTCACTGCCTTCCCCACTCCAGTGCAGGGTGGTGTTTTCAGCAGCAGTGTACCCATGAGTCTGAGACATGAGTGCTGTCATATTCTGCCAACAGCATGGCTGCCTACAGTGGTGGGAATATCTTAGCCCAGCACATCCTGAGTCACAGCTCTCCCTGTCAAAGAGCTGTTTGGAGATCCTGGTTTGCAGGTGCTTGTGCATGCTTTTCCAGTGATACCTGATAGAGGTCACATGCGGCACTGAGCACCCTGACGCTGAGCAGGTACTACCCAGGAAGCCATGTCCCTGTGTGCTCCTGGCCCCAGAAGAAAGTAAACACAGGATACATGAGTGCTGCAGTATTTAGAGGATAGAGTGGTGCCACAGAGTATGGGTGAGAGGCTATTCTGCACGTAACTGGGGGTCTGTGTTTTCTGTAACTGCAGGGAAGGCGAAAGAAAATCAGGAGGAAACCTGGTGCAAGCCTGGTCCTTGGCTTGCTCCTTGTGTGCTTATATGAGGCATGTTCTAGATGCATTGCCAAGGATTACAACGTCTCTGGAGTCTGCAGTAAATTCAGCAGTCAGCCCATTAGGTTTACAGAAGAGGATTTACAGTTATTGTGAAACCTCCCAGGAGATGCTGTTATGTATAGGCTTAAGTTCGTCTTAGTGTGGAAGCAGGGTACAGCCCTCAGAGGAACACTTTTATTCTTGAATTTTTGATGTAGAAACTTCACTGGAATATATCTGTAGCTTTCCTGGCTTTAGTTTTCTCTGTGCTTTTTTTCTTTGTTTAGCATCAGTGCAGGGAAACCAGCCATAATAGTTTTGAGTTGTGATTTGTGAGTAGTGTTGCTACTGTGTGAGAAATATACTAATATCCTGACAGAAATAAAATTAGTTATATGGTGTTATGCAAACTTCATATCTTTGACTTCTTTTGCTTTACAAATTAATCCTATAAAACTTTGACATGTGCTACTTCTCAGCAGAGGGGCTTCTCTGAAAGTTATAAATTTAATCACTTCAGTTACTTCGTACACTCACCAGCAAGTCAATGGTTTACTGTTTCCTTGCAAATGTGCATCTACATTACACAAAGTGTCTAGCAGGAGACAAATTCAAACACTAAAAGCTTTTGAGAATGGATTTTTCTCAAGACACCAGATATTGATCATTGTACATTGTTAGATATGTATCAAGAGGTGGTTATGAAAGTACGTTTTCTGTTTCAGCAGAGGAAGAGAAGTACTTCAGTTTATGGAAAGCCAAGGTCATATTAAACTAGTACCTTTTGCATCTTTGCTAAATACACCTGCAGAGCAGACATACTTCTAGTGCTGATGCAAATGCATTGTGTTTACCAGGCTGGGAGAGACACCATCACATTGGACAAAGGAAAATAATTCATTTTTTTGGCAGCTCAGATACCAAGAAAACAGGAGGACAAAAGGTGAAGAACGTTTCTCTTATGAGAAGTAGCGTCAGGACTGAGAAGTTGTAACAACAGAGTAATTTTCACATTTTTTTGCTGTGCGTTTGCATCAATGTACACAGAGAGAGAGAGACACTGGTGCCTTTATACTCCTTTCCCAAAGAAGTTTGCTTAGCTTTAATGAATCCTTTTATGAGTGCCATGTCTCAGCCATGATTTACATGTCCAGGTTCACCCAAGCAATCCTGGCCCCTACAAGTCCTGCACGACTGTATCCAGAGCTGCAGCAAGGGTTGAGTCTTGGCTAGTCCACAAAGCAGAGGCAGCTGACACCATAGGCTTGGGGTAGTCCTCTCTATCCCAGGGACATCCAAGTTGTTATTATCAGTCTTGCAGAGAGAAGGCTTCTTGCAAGGATGAAAGGTTTCTTGGGCTAGTTAGAAGCAGAAGAACAAGGTAAAAACCTCATCAGCCTGTCCCTGTAGTACCTATCCTCTTTGGCTGGAAAAGTAGAACAACAGCTCACAGTCACTCTCTTTGATCCCATCTAGGTGCTCTGCAGGATCGCATGTGCTTCTCTGGAAACAATCCTCATGTGCTTCTCTGGAAACATCTTATCCAGAAAGATTACTTCTTTCTCAGCTGGAGAAATGAGCAGGTCCAGGGGGGATGCTATACAGTGTGTTTTTGGAGATGCTGGCTAGGAAAGCTGCCCCAGCTTCATGGTGGTGATTAAACTGAGTCCTATCTGCCCTACAGGCAGCAAATAATGCCTCATTTCCTACTACCTGTTTAATTTTGAACAGCTTCTGGGAAAACTCTGTGGTTGCTATATATAATGTGGAGTGCAGTGGTTTACATTTTAGGTTTCATTTTGCTCCTTAATAACAATGTGCAATAGATTTCCCCAACATAGCAGTCTCCAGATTAATTTGTATTTGTTCAGCCTGATGTAGAAAATCTTAAATGCATCTAAGTGATAACCATTTGCCATAGCTCAGGCTGTAGCTTTCTGGACCACTTTAGTATAAGGCACAGATGTAGCAGACAAATCTAGCAGTTTCTGGGGAGAAACATCAGTTGTACATTGGGAACAATTAACAATAAGAATGAAAAAATCCCCCTAAAATAAAGATTTTGTTGAGAGATCAAATACATATTAAAGTAGGTATCCACCACTTGCCAGAGAAAGGTCTGGGACTGATTATATTTTAAGCTTGAGAAAATCCATTCATTAAAGATGACACCATTTTAAAAATACACTTCATTCTCATGCTCATGCATAAGTCAATTTGCAGATACAGGTTTTGAACACACCACTGAAAATGGTGTTTTCACAGCTCATCACAATTACAGCCTGTTAATTTACTGCAGCACCAAGGGACAAGGATTAAGAAAGGGTTTGGGATGAGGAGAAGCAGACACACCAGGGAAGATGACAGGATACTTTCTGGAATTGGAGAAGAAATTTCTATACTCTAGCCCTTTCTCTATTACTTAAGTAAACAGGCCTGGATTCTAAACAAGGTAAGATTTCTGTCAGCCTCTTTCAGTGCTTTTCTCAGTACTGCAGTTAACCCCAGATGGCAACTAAGTGTACTTCTCTTTCCTGTGGTGGGATGTGGAAGAGAATTGGAAAGTGGCAAAAACAGCATGGGTTGAGATAAGAATAGTTTAATAAATAAAATAAGGTAACTATATAATAACAACAACAACAACAATACAGAAAAAAGAGATATAACAAAAAGATATAGATGAATAAAACTCATTTTTAAATAAGTGATATGCAATAAAATTGCTCACCACCCAGTTAGGACTGCTCAGTCCATCCATGAGCAGTAATGGATGCCCTCTGGGCAATTTCCTTCATATAGTGAACATAAAGTTCTGGGATACGGAATATCCCTTTGGTCAGTCCAGATCATCTGTCCTGGCCATGCTCCCTCTCAGCTTCCTGGGCATCTGCTCACTGGCTGAGCACATGAAACTGGAGAAGTCTTTGACACAGAGTAAGCACTTCTTAACAACAGCTAAAACATCAGTGTCTTATCAACATTATTCTCATAGTAAATGCAAACCACAGAACTGCACCAACTACTAGAAAAAAAAAATTAATTATCCTACTTGGAATCAAGGCACTCAGGAAGCAAGAAACATGGCAACCAATGCATCAGACCTTGTCTGAAAACTGGCAGTAACTGTACAGACAAGGGCCACTGAGTTGGTTTGTGTCTGTTCAAGAATTTGACTCATTATGCCTGTGCTATTCATAGCAGGAACCTCTTCCCTGTGATCTCCTGTCTTCACGGGAGTTTGTAATTAAACTATCCTCCAGAATTCTGGAACCTTTCAGCCTCATTCCAGGCAGTTCATCAGTTACAGAAAACTGCTTATGCGAAAGCTATTGATTTTAACTAGATGAGCAAAGCCAAAAAGCCCCCATCATCCCCAGTCCCCCTTGACAGATGCCTTAGACCAAGTTCCACCAACCTTTTCTGGGCTGTGCATGAGTTTTGCAAGTTCATCTGATCTTGGAGCCTTAAAGGGGCTGGTCCCTGATGCAGGACTGCCTGGCTCAGAAATCTCTAATGCATTTTTGCTATAGTATATATATATGTGTATATATATTTTTAAATTTTTAATATTTTTCTCTTTTTATGTATTTACACATACATATGAGTGGCCAGGAGAAAATACCCAAAAGTAGAAGAGTAAAGAGGCAGCAAATCTGTGTTAAATTGAATTACAAGCTTGTCAATCTCTTGTCCAGATCACTGCCCTTAGGACTTGCCAGAACCACTCATCCTATGCTCTTCTGCTGGGCCGAAGGGACCTATATGTAGTAGTAGGTTATTCCTTGGATTTGATTCCTCTTCAAAGTTCTTCATTCTCTCCTTCCAACTTGCCTCATGTGGAATGGCAGACCTTGGCCTATTGATGTGCCTGAGCAATTCCACAGGGAGAGACATTGCACTGCACTCAAGGGAGGCTTTGCACCTTCAGGCATCACTCTGACTAGCTCCCAGTGGGGCCAGCTCCACACACGTGAGAACAGCAGCATCAGAAGAGCTGGAAGGAGTCATTGTTAAAGAAAGGAGAAAGGAAAAAAAAACCAAATCAAACCTCACTTGGCACCCTGTATCATAGCAGCTGGGTGTCCTCTGTCTCCACTCTCCCAGCTTCTGGATGAGTTACATATGGATCTTTGAGCAATGCACAGGGTTCATAAAAGAGTAATGCTCCTTCATGAATATTTCAGTGATTTCATCAGATTACAGATACAATGTTTTTTGTTCCCTAGAGTTTCATCATTATGCCTTTTTTCTGTGATTGTAGATAGTTATGTATTGAAGCTCTGTTTTCCTTCATTATTCTGGGCAATATCTTTCTACAACAATTAGGGATATGGGTGTCTCTGTTTCCTAATTTCTGGATGAAATAGTATCTGTCTTTAATTGGTCAGTTACTAGATTATTTTTTTTTTACAAAATCAGACATTATTAACAATTTCTGCACCAGAAAATGTTTTCCAAAGCTGAGACATCCTCTTACTTCTACTTTTGGCAGGCATCGCCTAGGAAGAGAAATTGGTTCTTGTGATTTTTGGAAAAAAGTTTTCACTGGGGGAAGAAAGATCTGGCCTTTGCATCTCCTGTGCTGTCCATTCAGAATAATTTTCAGCAGCAGAGAGGCCAGTGCCATCTCTGTCTTTATTGATGATTTACATGTTTTGTTCATGGCTGAGCTCTGCATCTGCCACTTTTCATGCTGCCTCTACTGACAGTATTATTATACATACTTTTCAATACTTTGCCCAGACATTATCACTTCTAGCAGTGCATGGCTTCCAAGACCTGGCAGACATCTATTGCCTTTTTGCAAGCAAAAATCCATTTCCCTTAATAACCTCTCTCCCAGCCCCTTGTCAGTCACATGGAAAACAATTTTGTCTCTAAGCATATCATTTTTGGTAATCTCAGACTGTTGCTGCTGCTCATTGTGTCTCGGTTTGGCTGTATATGTGTCAATTCCGTTTGTTACACCATGATGAAGCAAAAATTGCTGCTGCTCAAAAACAATGTTCAATTTAAGGTTACAGTGTTTCCTAAATATTTTTAAAATGTCCAGAAAAATAGATTTGTCTTCCAGTTTCAGGGCTGATACTATGTGTTGATAGAGTTCAAAAACTTCCTCATCCACTGTGTGGAGAGAAACCCATGCACCATGTTGCTTGAAAACTTTCTCCTATTTCACTTTTAGGCTTTAATTACCTAGGTAAAAGCATTTACGCCCTTTCTCCAGTTGTCTCCTGCAACCCAGGAAATCTAGTGGCTGCCTGAATAAGTCTGGGATGCACTGCTTTGGCTTTGGGCGACTCAACCAGTTGTGCACTTTTCTCTCTCTCTGTTCTCTTTTTAGACCAAATGTTGGAATCCCACGGTACATAATATGAACATTTGTCACAATGATCATAATCCACTAGGTAAATGAGGGTCTGTCACTGCACTAAGTTTCTTCTAATACTTCATAAGTTTGTGAGTGAAGTGTAATATCCTTCTTTTGTCTCTGGTCATAATCTCCCTCGCTTTATGCATATCTACCCCATAACCTGTTGTGAGCAGGATGGGAACATATCATGGGTGGATCAGTCTCAGGCCTGCTTGAGCAGGTCTGCTGGAGGGCAACATGCCATCCCACTGCACCAGACTGCAGAGTGACACTGACCATTCCCTTTGCAGGACACAGGGTGGAAAGCAGAGTTGTCATGACCTCACCTGATTCCTGGTTGTGGTGGAAATAAGTGGCAGCAGGAGAGTGCTGCACCTTCACTGATCCTTGGGGCAATCCTGCCAGTGTGGACTAATGGGTGGAAAAAACAAATCTCCAATTTTTGCTTGGGGTAGAAACAAAAGCTGAAGAAGCAGTTGCAAACTAAAGATGTGCAAGTGCCTTTGGGCAGGCAGGGAAGGAAGGTGAGCATCTACTTTAGCAAGTGAAAGGAGTGTCAGTTTTCAACACTCTTGCTGATGGCAAACCAGAGATGCTGTCCTGCCTGCCTCTGTAACATCTGTGGCCTCAGCTGATGACACAAGAAAAAACAACAAGGACTTTTAACTGCAGCAGAGTCATTTTTCCATACCAGATCTGACTGTATTTTAAATAAATTTAGCTGAATCCACTGCATCGTGGACAATGACAGTTGTGGGAATGAGAGGCGCATGTGGTCTGTTTTGGGAAGAGTTCCTGTGTAAGGACTGGTCCTGCTTGCCCCCTGCATTTGCCTTCATGCCCAGCCATCTGTGAGAGCTCTAGCTGAGGCCAGCAGCAGTGTTAACTGCGTGGTGCAATTCCCTCTGGGTGACTGGGCTGGCACCATAGAGCCTGGTGCTGCTCCTCTGCATTCATGGTCTTCTTCCTTTGTGACTGCTGTAGCCAGCATGGCAGCCACAGCCTGAAGCCTCAGCAGCAGCGTCCCTGTTCACCCACCACTGCTCTGTTCCTGGGACAACATCCCTGTGATGGGCAGGACCAGTTCCAGCAGCCACGTCCTTCTCACAGCCAGGTCCTTTGCATCCAGCATAACACAGGCAGAAACATCAGCCATGCGTGAGTGAAAAGGGTGAAGAGGGTTATGTTTTGACTCTTGTAAGAAAGGCTAAGCAAGGTCAAGCTTTAGAAAAGATGTCAGACTGCTGCTGAGCTCCTGCCAGCTGTTGGCCTTACATGTGTGGAGTCTCAGATGTTAGGTATTTCTGTTAGGTGCACAGAGACAGACTCACCACAGCCATGACCAAGTGCTGTGGCAAAACTAATGAGCCTGGAGGAAGAGCTGTTCTAAGAAATCATGTTGGTATAGCACTCACACCCTGCCTCTTTCTTGATTTTGTGTAATCTCTGAATTTGTGTTAAATCTGTTAGTGGCTCTCCTCTCCTCCTTTTTTTTCTTTTAATCTCCCTGTGTCTTCCTCTAGAGTATATGCAGCACAGGAGAGATGGTAGGAAGATACTTTCCAAGTGGTTTAGATCTCAAAGAAAGGTTTATCTGTTTTCTAATAATCTGTTTTCTAATAATGACAAATAATAGTGACCTCAGTGATAATGGAAATGAAAATGAAGCTTATGGCCTGTAGGTACCAAATCTGCGCTTTATTTTTTTTTCTCTCTGTTCTGTTACTCACATTCTGTTTCCTAGTTTCTTTACTATCCTGAATGTATTTTCTTTCAGTTTTGTATTCATCATAAACATTATGAAACCTTTGCCTTCTTTCTGAACTGGTGGAGGAGAAAATACAGAGGGAGTAAACAACTTAACTAGGGCTATCCTTAAACAGAAGTATTTAAACAAGCACCTAGGGTGAAATAATTCATGTAACAGGATATGACAGGGACATGAGATTAACTGGAACTGTCTGCACGAGGAGCAGATGATAGCTCTCTCTGAGTTCAGACCTCTTGGGAAGCCCAGAGACAGGTAGCTTAGATTTGTGATGGTGCTAATACAGCAGAAAGGCTTGGGGCTCAGAGCTGTCTTTTAACCAGACATCTCAGACATCAGTTATCTCTGTCAAGTACCTTGCAAGGCATTGTTTCTAGTTTTCTCTCTGCATGATAGATAAATACCCCATTCCCTTATTCCAAACCAGGAGTGACTGAGATCTCAGACTAACTCTGTCATCCTTGGAATTGCCTCTGCTGCCCTATTCCCCTGCACACACACTTTCCCTCCTGTTGAGGAAGTACATGGTGGGGGAGGGTAGCGTGAGGACATATTACATAACTGTGTTCTGCATTTGTGTTGCTAGTGGTTACCTTCTAAATTCTGGTATTACCATACCCATTTCAAGTCCCCTGACACCCGTAGGGCTGAAGTGGAATGAGGCATTATAGTATTATCACATTAGTCACAGAGCGCATTTGTAATGCACATAGATTAGTAATTAAAAAGGTAGCTTTAGCTGTCTGGATGGGTCAGGAGAACCTGATTTTCCAGGGTCCTCCCTGTAGAAAGAATGCCAGCTAAAGCCTTTATGGCATCACTAGAATTACACAAAGGGAATCTTCTGTGTCAGAGTGCCTTTTCCTGAAAGAGCTAGCAAACACCAGCATTTTTCTCAAATGGAGTGAGTCAAATTGAGATTTACTCTGGCATCTCTCTAAGTGGTCCTTCAGAAGTGACTGGTGAGGATGGAGCAATGCACTTCACAGGTAAGAGAGAAACAACAGCATACTTCATTGATATAAAGGAGTAAGCTGATGAAGTTTAATGGTGAAGTGGCAGTGGTTGAAGTGATGGCATGCTATGCTTGATTATTGATTTCATAGGGACAGGGCCACACAAAGCGTTCAGGGAGATCCTGCCATTGACTCATAAGATTCAGAAAGGACCCCATTGCTTCCTAAACTTCTCAGAAATGAGTGTAGGTGCTCCTGGGTTCAATTCTAGCCCTAGAACTGGTCAACAGTTTATGTGTAAAGGATTGTATGAACAAGATAATCTCTTTACTTAGCTAAAATTCCAAAGTTTAGCGTGCTACTAATCACTCATCAAAAATGTGTTAAGGAATCTCTTGGCCTCAAAGAGTAACCTGGAGAGGTGTGTCTGCTCAAGAAGACATCCTGTTGTGCAGCCTGCTGCCAGCGAGCTCTGGCCTGTCCACTTCTTCCCGAGTAAGATGGGCATGGAGAGAGAAACATCTTGGCAGCAACAGTTTCAGCCGGTAGAAACTGTTTTACTGGAATGCTTCACTTCAGTTCCCTTGACATCACCTTTGCAATAAACGTGTCTTCTGTTCTTTGCAGTGTTTAAGTTCAAGGAAGAGTCAATGCAGGGACCATGCAGAGACCCAAGACACACATCATATTTTGAAGGCTAGTCACTATTTTGACTGCCTGCAGTTGAATTCCTCTCTGAGTCCTGCCAGCAGACCACCCTACTGGCTTATTTTGGTTGGCACAGCAAGTGATCAAGGCATGATGCAGCCGAGTTCAGCAAGAGTGTCCGCAGGACCTTGTCCTGTCAGAGGGTTTCCTGCTGTGATGTTTAGCAGGAAGCCAGGTATTAGTGATCTGCCTCCTTTCTACTGTTTTATGGTGCTATGTCCGGCATTATCTGCTACTCACTAATGGTGTAGGATGTATTCAAATTGTTCTAACTGGTCTGGTTTCTGTTCAACTCCCATCTTTTAGGTAAGTCTGTCACTTGGAAACAAGATACTTTCTTTTCATGTTGTGAATCACAAATTCTCTGTTCCTTCGTCTCATTTATTCTAGCATTGCTTCTGATCCTATTCTAATAAAAAGTCACTAAAATACTTGAATTACGGCACTGCTTCTTTTCTCTGGTGCTTGGTTTGCTCTGGATGTACAGAGGAAACTGTTGGGTTTCTAAATGGCCGTACATATAGGTGTGGAAGAGATATGGTACCTCTGATGTGGGTTTTTCAGGCTCTGCTTGACTCTCACAAGAGTTATGAGAAGACTTTAAGCACCACTCAAGGCTTTAAGCCTTATTCTGTAGGTTTACTCACTAGTCAGTGATGCTAGGAAGCTTTTTGCGTATAGGGCACATCCTATGATTCTGTATCCTTTGCACAATGCCACTGTTCATGTGAAATTGAAGCAAAGCTGAGGAAGACCCTTGTAGCCCAGTTAATGTTTGCTGTAGTTAGCTGCAAGACCAAGAAAATTGTTGGGTGATCTTTCAGTGCTGTTTCTGGAGGGCTCAGGAGGAGGCCAGCATGTCTGCTATCCAAGATACACTTACTGAAGTTGCACTGAGTCTGCTGCTTCCAGTGAAATTTCAGGGTCTCTGAGCTGGGTGAAACTCTAACTGGAGCTGCACAGATTGCACTCCCACTGAAGCTGAAGTTTTCAATGGATTCAGACTGTCAAACTACATTTAAACAGTGTAATTTGCACAAATTTTCCTCCAAATAATTTCATCCAAATTGATCACTAACTTGCCAAATTATCCTGCAATTTATTGCACTAATTTGTGACATATAGATGGTCTAAAGGAACAGAGATAAAAATTTACTCTAAGTCTAGAAAAGTCTTATAGTTTAGTCAAGTAATGATTATTAGTCTGTTAAATGATGCTAGCTCTTATATTTCAAATTATATACAGTTAGTTTTTGCAGTCCATATCTGATTTCTCCATTTATGGTGACTATATATTGAATACCTCTTGGCTGCTCTCTTTGCTACATCTGAAGCTGGCATTACTCAGATCATAAGACTGCATTCATTTGCTGACCAGTAGCTGACTTTGGTGAGTTTTAGCAACCCTGTCACAGATCTGGTTATACTCAGAATGTTGTATTTTCAAGTCCTCTGCTCTCTTACCATGCCTGTGCTCCTCTGTGCTATGTTTTTATTCTAGGTTGATAAGTAGTTAGTAAGAATAACTGCTTGCTATTGCTGTCTGTCTTGGTTCAGGCGCTCATCTGCCATTTGTGCTCAGTATGCATTGGAACTGTGTTAAAAAACTCAGTAATTTTATTTTAAATAGATAAACTGTTCTCATCGGTTTCACCTCCTTTTTTCTTTCTTTTTCCAATAACCCTCCTGAAATACACTTGTTTTTCCTCTTGAAACTAAATGAGCTACTATATTATAAAGGCTCACACTTAGGATACCATACTTATGAGAGGTCCCATTTTGCAGAAGTGTGCTGTTTTGTCCTTTTCATTTAAAAAATATACTTTTCTACTTTTACATACATACATACATACATATATATATATATATATATGTATATATATATCCTGGAATCTTGCAGGTTTTATAGGACTTGAAATTTTTATTCTGCTTCTTAATTCAATTGTGTTCAGCTGAAGTAGAAAAAGACAAAAGCATTGCAAGCTTGTTTTCTTGAAGATGAAAGTGAAAAGGAACAGGAGATATTCAGTATTTGAAAAGGCTGAGAGAAGAGCCTCCCTCACTTAGGACAAAACAGCCATTTCCTGGGAAAGAAAACAGTGCAGGAGTTGAAAGAGTACTAGTTGGGTACAGAATATGAATTGCTAAATGTCTGCACATCTGGGCAAACCCATGTTCGTGTTCAGAGCTGCAGCAGCAGGAAACAGCTGCAGCTTTGTTCAGGACTATTTTGGGACCTTGCTTCCTCAGATGGAGATGGCTGTTTGCCAAAGCATCTCAATCTAAGATTCTTCCTTAGACATTTGTGGGAATGGTGGGGAAATACAATTTTCCAGCAAATAGGTTTTAACTCATTTTTTTCTGTAAAAAGTGCTACTCTCTGATCTTATAGCTTCCTTATCTTATAGAACCTCTGGTGAAAGCTTGTGAGGTGTTTTCCCAGCCTGGACGGTCCCTTGGGGAATATGGGTCATTCTTGTCAGATAATGTCTTTTCTTTCATGGTAGCCATGGTAACAGTGGCACCTGAGCTCAGATTGACCAGAGGAGCTGCATGGTAGGCTGTGTCACCCAAACGTTTTCAGAATTCTCCCATTCATGGAAATTGTCTGCTTCAGGCTACATGAGGGTCTCGATTTGTTTTGTTTTGTTTTTCTTTGGTTTTGGAGTTTTCTCCCACATTGTCTGTAGGGTGAGTGAGAATCTACTTCTACTGTCATTAGTTGAAAAGGAAGCTAGCAATGGCTAGTGATTCGGTTTGAGGTCTGCATGCACATTAACATTGCAGTAAGTTGATATACACCTAAGAAAAAAATTGGTGATTTTTTTAAAAAGCAAACTGTTCAAACAAATATAGGCTGGATACTCCCCTCAGTGGCACTTCATAAATAGTTTATCACTTTTGAAGTTTAAAAATACCGTATCTGGAGCTGCTAAATGTCCTTGATTTCTCTGCTTTTAAGTAAAAGTGCGTATGGTTGCACATCAGCCATCCACAAAGCTCTGATTAATGTGATGTCTAAGACAGTAAGCATCAAAGGGAAGTACTGTGTTTTAAATCACTCTTTCTTCCAGCAGCAGAGTTCACCAGTGCCTTGAAGGCTGTGCTCTCCCTCTGGAAAACAAGAATTTCTCTTCTTTCACTTTTCAGTGATTCAGAAATATCAGATGTTCATACAATATGCTGCTATGTGAAATGCAGCAAATGAAAATTCACAAGAGGTTGCTCAAGTCCTGGTTAGAATTGCAGTGGGAGTTGGTCAGTATACAGGCTGCTTTCGGCAGCTCAGGTGTGCTGACTGCTCAGGGTGGGTTCTCCACTAGACAATTCTAGTTCACCCTGGGGCAGAGATCTTCCTTGCCATGACTGGAGTGGGAGACTGTCTGGGAGCTGCACTAGGGCTGCATGCTTCAGGGAATGCTAGTAGGATGGCTCAGTGTCTCAGAGATTGTCAGCTGCAGCTCTGCTGGCAGAACTGGAAGCACATCTCTGGAAATGTTTAGAACAGCTGATGGAAACTTTGTAGTTTAGTTATGACAAGGTTTCCTCTTTGAAGGGACCCTGTCCTCAGCTTGACTGCCATCTCAGACAAGGAAAGAAGACAATAGATTTGCATTTGAACATTGTCATGGTTGTTATTTGGGTTTATTGACAGTGCCAGCTGGCTTAGGACAGGGAAGTGGCCGTAGTGCCAGAGTAGCCTCTAAAACCACCATGAATATCCATAAGCCTGTGGCCTGTCTGTCCATAGGGAAAGATGGGCCTTGCAGAGGCTCATCTGGAGCTGGAAGGCTGCTCAGTGGGTAGGCTGCCTTCTCTTGCACTGCCTGCTTGGGCTCCTCTGGTGGACTTCCTTCAACACCCAGGAGAGAGCTGGGTGGGGTTGTTGGCAGAAAAGAGGGGGACATGCATAGATCAGCCCAGCAGAGAGGAGGCAGCTTTTAGAACCAAGAAAACCACTTAAAAAGACAGTGAAATAGGAATTTGCAACTTCATCTTAAACTCCATAACACAGGATTCTTCTGGGGAGATCCTGGTTGTTCCTTTGATGCTGATGTGAGTCCTGTGTTCTGAGAAAGATGGAGGAAGGCACTTGGGCCACATTATGGAGTGACACCTTGGCAAGGCAGCCTCCAGTACTTTTACCACTCACTCACAGCTGAGCTGCACAAAGAAGATGAACCAGGGCCTAGCATCTTGTGTGGCCCTTGCTGTTTTTAGGATTAATCTTCACACAAACTATTTGTTTATATCCAGATGAAACTTATTAGCAAGGATGAAAAACTGTTGTACTATGCAATAACCAGTAACATTTGCATTTTCTGTAAAAGCAAATTCATTCTCTGTAAAATCATTTCAAGGTTGACAGAAGGACTGATTGCTGCTGAAAAATTGATAATTTATCATTCTAATCTGTTATAAAGCAGGTGAATTTGCTGTTACCTTAACTCTCTCCCTGATGCATATGGATTATGATTTAGTATATAATAATGCTATCAGTATTGTTCAAATAATGCATTATGCTACCGTATATTTTGCAAATGTATTCCGGCAACTTGGTGTAGTTATCTCTTGATTTAGCTCTCGTCCATCCCCCAGTTACCTTTTGTCTATGCCCTGCTTACCATAATTATTTGTTTCTAGACTGTGTCTTCTGAGAGCTGGCACTGCATCCAAGGAAGGGAGAAGGGGAGTTCTTGTTGATATTTTAGCCTTTTCTAGGGCTGAGAGGGTAAGTGTTCTGTTGGGGGCGTGGGGGTGGAGTGCACAGTTGTGAAGGTTAGGTGCTGATTACCACCACGAGCTGGGCTGTGTGTGCACAGCGAATGTTCTGCCCTGAAGGAAGAAGTAACAGATGATGGAGCATAGGCTGCACATTTCTCTTCCCACACCATCAGCTGCCTGCCATCCTCTCTCCCTCTCTTTAATCCAGAGGGCAGGGCTTCTAGACAGCAGCTTCTTCCCTAAGCCCATCACAGCAGTGATGTCCAAAAGCCCTCTCATTCTTTGGTTTGGGTTTTTTATCCATACTATTCCCTTTTCTCCTCCCTCTGGATAGTTTTTAATACAGGGAAGGCCCACAGGCTACCAGGTAATGAAGAAAGTTCATTCCAGGTCCTGGCTGGTTAGTAATAGGAGAACAGGTATGGGTGGCTTTCACAAACAAACTCTGTAACGAGGTAGCCTGGAAGAACCAGTCATGCTCTGGAAGAACGGGTGTGAGGGCTTTTACAAACATCAAACTGCACAAGTTTGTTACAGAGTCCAACAGGGTCTAAACTTTGAGGCTTTAGGGAAGAGTATGTGTACTTAGTAGGCTTGTGAGTAGTAACTTTTCTGTCAAGATGGGCTATAAGCTATTTTTGATAATCATAGGATGTTTAATATGTGGGGGTACATGTAAAAGGGGGAATATGTGATAGGCAGTCTGAGTACCTCAGCCATTTGAGAAAGGAGGAAGGGAAGCTGTGGTTGGGAATTTAGGATAGGAAGGAAGCTGTATGTTCCAAAAGCCACAGGGTTATGCCCCATTGGACTCTCTTTTTGTTTGAATAAAGTTGATTCTTGCAGGACTCTGTTTTCTTTGTGGACAGTGGCCTTTGGCAGCGTGATTTTCTGCACAACTGGGGACTCATACAGGAAAGCTTTCACCTTCCAAGGATGGCAGACAGCAAACAGAGTTCCTGATGTACCTCCCCCACTATTAGATGACCACTCCCTTCAGTGGTGGCTGGCACTGAATGACTGATTGGGTACCCGAGAGCACCAGCCAGCGAGCAATGGACCAAAAGGTCTGCAAAGAGCTCCACTGGAAGGGAACACTGAAAATCTCACCACAGACTGCAATGGGAGTTTTGGGGACTAAGGATGAAAGGGTGCCCAGGGGAGGCAGTGAAGGAAAAATGAGAAGGGATCTCAGTAATAGCAACTGCAATCATGGAGTACCTCCAGATAGTTCCTAGGGGGGAACACTGAGGCTCTGAGATAGTTTGTGCATTCCCTCAGAGGCAACTAAGGAAATAGTCATAGAATACTGTTATTTTATCTGGCCAGAATATGATCTGTCAAGTGGATTTAAATGGCCCCCTTCTGGGACAGATGATGTTAGTCTTTGTCAGAATTTTCATTACATTTAAATTATACTGAGAAATGATTGGTTGAAAAGAAATGTGGAAAAATATGGTTAAGGCAAGTATCAGCAGTCGTCCATGTAGTAAGAAAAAAGAAGTAGGAGGAAAAGGAAATGAAGAAAAGAGTGAGGATTGGGACATTTTCCAGTACCTTCTCCTACCTTGTCTTCAAAATCTACACAGATCCAGGGCCAGATACAGATCCCTTGTATCTCCAACTTCCAGGACAGGGAAAACAAGAAAATACTGCTACTATAACCCCTCTCAGACACAGCAAGGCAAAAGGAAAGGACACCATATCCCTCTCCAGAACTAGAGAGGGAGCCCAGTATAAGACACCAAGTGCCCCCAGGACACTGGAAACAGATCCATCAAATGCTCCTATGTCAGGTTCCATTGGAGGAGCAGGGTGACAGATTTGGGTTTTAAATTCTGCCAGTTACCACTCAGGATATAAGAGGGTTGAAAAAGGAATATTGCCCCTTATTTGGATGACTCCATAGGGGTGGGGAAAAAGATAAGGGAATATTTGAGAAATGCAGATTATACTTGGAAAGATTGAGATTTCCTTTTAGGCATTTTTTTCAGGATATAGGAAAAATGGATGATTTGCAGACAGCTCACCAGCTGCAGGAAGATGAACACCCAGAGGCCATGGGAAGGGCTGGACAAAATTTACCTACAGTGGTTGATGCAATTCCCCAGCAGATCCCCAGTGGAACCTGAATAATTAAGACTGGCCTACATTTGAGATTACAATAACTGTTTAATTACAGTAATGAAAACAGTGGTTCCTAGAACTAACAATTCTATGTTCTTACAGCAAGAAAAAAATCAAGAGTGCTTCTCATTGTCTAGAAAAGACTAGGGATGCCTTGAGGGAAGAAGGGTCTTAGATCCTGAGGGACCAGACTTTGATGCATTGTTGAAGGTAAAGTTTGTGACAAAATCCTGGCCTGATATAAGAATACAGAAATTTGGAGAGTGGCAGGATAGGCCCCTCAGTCAGTTGGTTAGAAAGGCAGAGCAGGTGTATGTAAGTAGGGGTGAGGAAAAGGCAAGGGTGAAGGCAAGGGTAATGGCACAGTTTGTACAACCCCTGAAGCGAAAAGTGCAGTGTCACACAGGACAAAATGGAACGGGGATTTAACCAGGAATTAACCAGAAATTTAACAGGAATATGTCTTCCCCAGTGGTAGAGGATCAGCCAAGAGAGCATTGAGGAGTTAATGTCTATTTATAAGAGAAAGAAGGACATTGGAAGAGGGAATAACCCCAGAGATAAGTGGGCCCTGTGAGGAGGAACTCCATTGGCTCATGGGAATGGTTTGTTAGGGACGTCAGGGGCTTCCATTATACAAAGGACCCACCACACAGGAGCCTTTAATAACATACAAACTGGGTCTGGATCAAGAGGAAATACACTTCCTAGCAGACACAGGAGCTTCTTGGTCTACTTTGTATCTCATGCCAAAGAGGGCGTAATGGTCAAAATGGTCTTTGGTTATTCAAGGGACAGATGGAAAAGATGAGCGAGTATGTCTCATTCTACCACTCCTAGGGGAAGTGGGAGATAAATATAAGATGCATGAATTTTAACTTGTTCCAAATTGTGATTGTAACCTATTGCAAAGAGAATTAATGGCTAAATTGGGAATGTAAATCAATGTTATAAAAGGCGATACAGAGGTTAATACTTCTGTAAGACTGTGTAACTTCTCTGATTAAACTTAAGCTAAAGTGGATCCAGAAGTGTGGGCAGTCCCAGGGAAATATGGAAAATTGGATATGAACACTCTGCAGATTATTTCGAAACAACCTAGACAAGTGGTCTCTGAGAAGCAATGCCCTATTTCAAGAGATGGAAGGAAGGGATTACAGCCTGTTCTTTGGCTCTCAATAAAGAAAGGTCTTTTGGAGACATGCATGTGCCCCTATAATTTTCCCATCCTGAAGGTTAAAAACCAAATAGAATTTATAGAATGGTGCAGGACCTAAGAATAATAAGTGAGATTATTAAACCAAAGTATCCTATGGTCCCAAATCCTTATACTGTCTTGAACCAGTTTCCTTCCTGATATCATTACTATTTATCACTTAAAGGATGCTTTCTGGGAATGCTGACTTACAGAGGATAGTAAACAGTATTTTACTTTGGAGTGGGAACTCCAAAGATAAAGAAGAGAAAATAGGAAAGCAGTAATTGACATGGGCAGAGCTTCCGCAGGGATATATGGTCCTATTTGGACTACCCTCACAAAAAATATTAAAAGAATTTACTCTGCTCCCAGGGATTATGTTACTGCAACATGTGGATGTCTTGCTCCTATCAGGAGAGCAAGAGGAAGTTGTAGAAGAAGCCACTGTGGAATTACCTAATTTTCTAGCTAAAAAGGAGCTTAGAATACCTAAAAAGAAAGCACAAATTGTGGAGGAAAAGGTTAAATATTTGCGACATACTTTGACTAAAGGCTTGCAATGTATTGACCTAGAGAGGGTCCAAGGAATTTTAGAAGTACCAGGACTAAAAAGGATCTGTGACAATTTTTAGGACTAATAGGGTGTCGCAAAACCTGGATTGAGGACTTTTCTCTCTTAGCCAGATCCCAGCATGACCTTTTAACAGAAGACAGCCCCAATGTTGTGATATGGACATCAGCAGGAAAGCAGAACCTCAAAGCTTTAAAAAGCAGATTAACCGAGACTCCAGCCCTAGCCCTTCCAGACAGAGAAAAAGAGTTTGAATTACATGTGGATGTAAGGGGTTTAACAGGGCCATGGCAAAGGTATTCTAGTGCAAGGACATGGGGATACCTGAGGACAGGTGGTTTATTTTTCCAAAATGTTAGGCCAAATGGCAAGGGTGTGGCCCCATTTTTTGCAATATCTTGCAGCTGCAGCTTTATTGGTGGCTGAGACATGAAAATTAACAAAGCAAAAGGATCTCTTATTGACACTTTAGTCTTGCATCAAGTTAAGCCTTTGTTAACCAAAACAGCTTCAAAATGATGACCAGCATTAGGTTATTACAGTATGAAACTTGTTTGAAGGAACAGGAGGATTTAGAATTGAGAAGCAGGAAAGAGTTTAACCCTTTTAGCCTGGAGAAAGGTTTAACCTAGCCTCCCGTTTAACTGGTCCCAAACACCTGAAGGAAATTCATGGCTGTATTCAAGTAATAGAGCTCCAGACCCTAGCTAGGGAAGATTTACAGGGCATCACTTGGCCAAAAGGTGTTTATTGATGGATCTTCAAGAGGAACAGATGGAAAATTGGTGACAGGATATGCTATAGTCAAAGGAAGGGAATTGCATGAAAGAGGGAAGCTACCAATCACATGGTCAGCACAGAGTGCAGAATTGTATGCCTTAGTAAGAGCCTGAAAATTGTGCCAAAGAAAGGTAGTAATATATTTACAGGTTCAAAGGATGCATGTGGGGTGGTACATGCATTTGGAAAACTGGGACAAAAGAGGTCCATTAAAGTGCAGAGGAAAAACCTTAGGGCTCATGAGGGTTTAATGACTCACCTATTGGAAGCAGTTAATTTACCAAAAGAGGTGGCAATAGTACATGTTAGGGGACATCAGGCAGGGCACTCAGGGGAGGCAATAGCTAATTGAATGGTGGATGAAGAAGCTCAGAAACCAGCACTTTTCCCAGAAATCTCTAAGAGCCTCCTTTTGCTCCCAGTGGCTCAAAGGCTGGATGGTAAACAATTGGATACTGAAGGTTTTGGCCCTACAAATCTTAAAACAACTCCATGAAGGGAGTCATTGGTTCTCTTGGAAGCCTTCCTCAAGATGTATGCTGCCTTGGGTCTTTTTCCTCTGGCAACGTGAGCTACAGAAGGTTGCTTGATATGTGCCAAAGCCAATAAGCATGTTACAAAGAAAGCTGCCAGGTAGGGAGGCCTTGCGCTGTATGCCCATTTCAATGCTGCCAAGAGGATTTTACTGAAATGCCCTGAGTGGGAAGCCTTAAATAACTTCTGGTGATAGTCTGAGCTAACAGAGTCACCAGAAGTGTTCCCAGTTTTTTCAGCAGCTACTGGATGAGCTATTAATACAGTTTTGGAACAAATAATTACAAAATTTGCGATTATGAAAGCAATAGACTCTGATAGGGAACTTATTTTACAGAAAAATTCTTCAAGGAGTTATGGCAGCTTTAGGACTCTAAGGGATCTCCATACCCCCTGGCCAGAGTTTTGGCCAAGCAGAAAGAATGAGTGGGGAAATAAAGTAACATTTTTTGAAGATGGTGTTAGAAACTAAGATGCCATGGATATGGTTTTTGCCATTTGCTTTAGCCAGAATGTGAGCCAGAGGCAGAGAAGATATCGAATTTACTCCCTTTGAATTATTGCTTGGGGTTCCTAAGCCTGTTAATTTCAGCCCAGTTGAGGAGGCGGAGACAAGGGATGTATATTTAAAACTGTAAGTGTCCAGAATACTGTCTCTCATGAAATCTCTTTGACAGGAAGCCAAATTAGCACAGACCCTGCTTTGGAACTTTGCTGTTCTTAACATGCGACCAGGAGATTGAGTCCCAGTTAAGAACTGGAAAAAAACACTTCTGGTGGCAAAGTGGCATGGGCCATACCAATTGTTATTGACCACAGAAACCACAGTCATGACAGCAGAACACAGGTGGATCCATCGCATTCAGGTCAAGGTCTCTACAACTCCAGAGATTTGGACTTCTCAGATGGAGGAAAAATATGGGAAAAAGACTGTGGCTAACTCTCTATAAAAGTGGACCAGATCAGTAGCCCCAGAGCATCTACAAGGACCGTCCTCCACTTTGGATCTCCAGTGACTGGGGGTCTAACGCAAGCTGTGGGGTAACAGATTATGGCCAAAACGAGCTCTTTTTCTCAGGCAATTTTCTCATAGCAGTCTCATTTGGGACAAACTCTTCATATTGCAGTTAGAGGTTGGTGAATAACCATGATGTGTTGTTACTAGATTCATTCCTGCTTGTGCTGGCCAAAGGGTGAGCTGTTGAGAATATTAAGAAGTTCATGCACCCCATTTTGTTTATTCAGCTGACTTCTCTGAGTAGTATTATTATCAGCCCAAGCACTCAGAGTGAGAGCTGCATTATCCACTACATTCTCCAAATATATCAAGAGACTTGGAAAGAGATATTTTTAATTAGGGAAAGCTGGGAACAGATGATAGCCACAAATTAAAACTACTATCCACCATTCTATTTCAAATTTTCCTCTTGTCCAAACCCCCTGAATGGTGCTGTGAGCCCATGGCAGTGGGGTTGTTGCTTAGAATTAGGCTTGACTTTTTGGCAGGTGATTGTCTCCTTCCCTCATGGGATTGTTGTGTGTCATCGGCGTGCCCTCATTCTCTTTCTGTGTGGATGGAGGCTGATGGAAGGATCCCTATCAAAACTGTGCTGCTCTGATGTCTTTGCTGCACGTGCTCTGCAAGTTGCACTGTCTTGCAACGCCTCCAGACACCTTCGATGAAAGGAATATAAGCACCTATATGACTTCGAGCTGCTGTATTTTTTTAAGACTTAATTTCTTTTAAAAACTACATGACCATAATTACAATTTTCAGGAACAGTTCAGACCCAAGATTCTTTGCTGCCCTTTCCACTCCTTTCCATTGTACCCGCAGAATTCAAGAACTTTCTATTATTGTACTGAGCACCATATGTTATGTCTGACTAAGCCATGTCAGCACCGTGCTGTTTTCTGTTCTCTCCTGGCATCTCTGGGGAAAATGGTTTATGTAGCACAGTACTCCCAACAACCTACTGTGTTTCACTTCTTCCACAGGGGTATGTGGTCCTCTGTTTCCTGATGGGATTGTAAGCTGAGGAGGCTTAGGGATACTGATTATTCACACTGTTAGATTTTAGAGGAGCCCACCCACTGATTTGGGACCAGAATAATTTCTATCCATGCTTATTTGGAGCAGGATGGGGTGGAGAATAGCATGATCTCTGGCAGATAGTGATGCTCTAACCTATACAAATATGTTCAGCTTTGGAAAAATCTTATCAGTATGCATATCTTTGCTTTGGCCTTCACAGCATTTTTGCTTTTCAGAGAGAAATCAGCAACTGGTAACGCAGGTGTGCTTGACTGTTGTAATTGGGCGGATAAACTCATTTAAAAAAGAGTTGCAACACTAATTGTTTTGTCAACATAGGAGCTGTGTCACTTCTGCAAAGCCCTAAAAAATGCATGTCACTGTGCATTTTTTAGGGCTTTGCAGAAGTGGGAATTCCAAGAAGTGCATACACTGTGAAGATTGTAACTTTTCCTTGCACATGATCTGGCCAGGCAGTTTTACACTTCTGGTGGGTGATTACATTGCTCTATGATAACTCTGCATTCTGTTTAGAACCCCATGAAAAAGATTTGACTGTATTAAATTTTAACTGTAATTTAATTAAAACAGATTTATGTCCCAAGATTTACCTGTATTAAAAACACCCCTGTGCTAAAGCAAAACAATGAAAGATGCTTAGCCATACCTTGGAGAAAATGTGTTAGTGCATGTTGCCTACTTCACTGTTAGTGACTGATTTCTGATGATCCTGAGCTTTGCATTGTCGTTTCCATCAGGTATCACCTCTTTTCAGTACGTCACAATGTGCAAACCAGAGCAAAGCTGAGGCACAAGGAAGCAGTGGGTATGTGCTGCCAGGCACAGGGTTTGCAAAGAAAGGCATGGGGGAGGCATTTTACTACAAGGACATCCTTTCTGTAATTACTATCTCTCTGGGCTCCATTTCATTGCTTACCATCATGGGCTTGTGTTTTCTTTAGCAAAAGCAGCAGTGGTGAGTCAAATGACTCGTCTCCTTACTTTGGCTTTACTGCTCTCTTCACACTCACCCAAGGTTTTTGTTAATGCAAAAACAAGGACCCAGGCTCTGAAACAGCCCATAAGCTTGCAGGTAATGTCTGACACCACAGTTTTCTTGCTGCCAGCCAGGAAAGGCTGAGAACTGATACATCTAGGTGTGATTTTTAATATGCTAATATAGCCATCAAATGGAATATCCTATTGGTTTAAAGAAAGTGATCGTTAAAATTATGATACTTGTGTTCTTCTTATGAAGTGTAGGGAGGAGATCTCGGGCAGATAACATCTATCCCTGCTATTCTCAATGCTTTTCAAAGTGCTAAAACTTTTTTATTCATCTTACAGTTCACACAGGAGGCTAATAACACAGTCTCATCACAGTGCAACATGTGTGCCTGCTGGCCCTGCAGTGCTCCTCCTTGATCTGTCTGTAGTTCTGGTTTATCAGTTCGGTGGGGGAGTGTCTGTGTCAAACACAAAGAATCTTAATGTAAGTCATATCAGTGTTGTTAAAAGTAAAAGTTGAGGGTTTTGCAAGTTCAGATTCTGGAAGCAGAATTATGGCTTAAATCAATATTTATATTTAATAACTCTAATTCCAAGTGTCTTACACTCTCCTGATGCATCTGAGTCAGAAGAGTCACATTTATTTATTTATTTATTTATTTATTTATTTATTCATATTTCACTTAAACTTAAGCCAGTGTAGCCCAACAAAGACACCACTGATATCCAGAATATCATTGTAAATTAGAAATATCTAGTGCTCTACTGTATGTAAATACAGTGATATCAGCTGCACTTGGAGCAGCTCCAGGTCCTCAAGCCCCTCAGTCCTCCACCCTCTCTCACAGAGGGCACATAACAGGTGCCTAGAAAATTCTAGACAACCACAGTCTATGTGTAGGGCAATGGTACTTCCTTGGCACGAGTTCTAAGCTTCCAGTGATTTGCAAATCATGGCTCAGGGACTTTTGAATGAAGGTTTAGATCCCTTTATTGTATCATGCCAGAACCTCTAGCTCTCTAGCAAAGATATGCTGGGTCAGAAACTGCTGGAAATACTGAAATCACAGTAAAGGTGTAGCAGTATCTTAATCCTGGGGCTGTGGAGAAAACTGAAGGGGAAATGCTCTCTTTTGGCATTATCACAATATCATTCTGGCTAAATCTGTCAAAACTGTACTAGGAGCATCTCCCAAATGTAAGTTATCATTGTTTCATCAACTCTGGACATGCTCCTGGATCATGATGGGAGGACAGGAAAGGGACACATAGTCTTAACAGGCTCATCTTGGAATAATATGTAAAGAAACATCTTTAAGATTTCAGAAGAGAGTGAAGACATGGTAGTACTAGGTAACATGCAATAGATTGCCTTTCTTGCAAAAAAATTATTTTTTTCCAAGTCTAGAAACTTGAAAATCTTTCAGAGATATTGAAAAATCGCCTAGCATTAGGATAGGGCTTCGGATGACAAGAAGAGTAGCACTGAATGTGGCCACTCTAATGTCAGTGATGCAGGAGTGAGATCATTGGTGGTCTTGCTTGTTATTCCAGCCATCTAGTCTCATTGCCTGCAGAATGAATACCGTGACCAAGACTGTTGTAATGAGATCCTGGAAAAATAATGTCATTTTCTCGTTTTCTGAACCCAAGTGTAAAAAAAGGATCTCCCTTCTTAAGCTGAGGTAGTTATTCTCCCCTCTTTTCTCAATCATCTCTTCTATTTTCTTTTTTTTAATATTTGTGTCCCCTGAAGGACAGCACAGAGGCTGCCTGATGATTCATGGTATGTGATTTGTGATCAGACAAAACAGACCTTCCTTCAGATATGTTGTTAGTACTCTTGGTACATCCATCTTCATCTTTCCTTGCTGTCTTCTGAGCAGCTCAAGAAAGCAAAGGCTTTGATTCTGACCAGGCTAGAGATCCTCCTCGAACTGGGTGAGGCATACTTTAGGAGATTCGTCTGGGCTTTTAACAACCTCCCATTTTGCCTGGGGAGCAGGGAAGAAATTAGGAGGCACTATTATTGTGTAGACATTGGTATAGACATTATTTCTGCTGACTCATCACTGCCAGTTCTCCCCTTCCCCCTGCTCCAGGATATTTTCATGGATAATGAGTGGGCTCCAACAGTTCTAAAAACACAACTGTGACTGCAGCAGAGGAGTATGTTTTCTGGGTACGTTGCCACCCACAGGAAATGACAAGAGGTTTTTGTTGCTGATTTGCGTTTTTTTTGAAATTTGATTAGAATCATGGTATACCTCTAAATCAAATAGACTGAAGCCAGCTCCACATTTATGTTTTTGTGTGACTTGTGGTGGCATACAATACACCTAAATCCCCAGACGTGATTGTGGCTCAGCTCTCTCTGTAAACTCCTGTCCTCTTCTGAGCACTTTTACAATTGCATTATCATCTCTCCCTGAAGCCTGGCTCCTGGTTCTCTGTCATCAAGATTCTCAAAAGCAACAATCAGGATATAATATCAGCAGTAGCTTTGGAGCTATCAAGGACTCTGAAGCAAAAAACATGGTGTTCATCTTGCTCCAGCCTCTAGAGATTGGAAGAAATTGGATATTACTGAAAGTCATCAGAGGAAAGGAGCTGCTCAGTTCTGTGTGCATGCAGACCTCAGCACAGACAGGTCACACAGAGAGCAGAGGGTACTTCTGCAGTGTGGGTGTCTATGATTTATGATACCCCCAGACCTCTGCACCTTGTAGGACTGAGAGAACAGAAACCTTGGTTCTGGCTCAGACACCAGGGGAATGGTTCTGGAAAGTGCTGTGAGTACGCAGTGGCATCCAAGCCTAGACATGACTATAGATTTGCCCTGAATCTTCTTCTTGTTCCATTCTTGCTCCTGATTTGAGAAAACTTCTACTTGTTCCTCCGATGAAGCAAGGACCTTCACACTTTGCACAGTGATCATTCATGTCCTGACCATACCTTTCCCTGGTGCCAGGACACCATGGCTTCACTGTGAGTTTTCCACACGGCAGCCTGTGCCTGGAAGGGAAGGTAACTCCCTCTCTGTCACCTCAACATCTCTGAGACCTGCATCCCAAGAAGCATCAAGGCAAGAGCTAAATCTAGGGAACAAAATAGTTGTCTCATGTTTGTATGGGAGGACGAGAGTCCCTGTTTCTGTTAATCATGGCCAAATAGGAAGCAAAAACCCAGGTCTCCTTCTTGGTAGGAGGCTGAAGGATGGGGTTAAGTGTCAGGGGAAAATAGTGCCAAGAATAATAATGCATCTTGCCTCTTTCATCACTTTGTGCATCTACAGGCACCTGCCCCCGGCTCTTCATGTTGTCAGGCTGTTGCAGAAACCTCTGCAACATTTTGTGAAGGACCTCCAGAAAACAAAGAAAGGGAGTTCCAAAACTTAGCGAGCTTAGAGAGCTCAGAGAGCTTAGAGAGCTCAGAAGAGTAGGAAGGCCTACAAGGCAAAACATGTATTTGCTCTTTATTACTCAACTGATGATTTTCTATGCCTTAACTCTTCGCTCTCCACAGTCTACTTTTAATTAAGAAAGTGAACCACTAGTAGTTGAGTGATAAGAATTTCAAAGACCATAAGTTATGTGCCAAAAATTCAAGGGATTGTTCAAAATAATGGATTTTAAAAAATCTATGTATTTTCTCTTCTATGATTTTCTTTTTGGTATCTGATTCTGTAGTAACCTGTCATTTTAAATCTTCTCTCCCCACAACTTCAAAAATATTTTCCCTTCATAAAAACACTGCTTTTCTCCTGAATTCAGTACCTAGGTTTAGAAATGAGGAAAATAATCCCAAGCTAAATATAAAAATGTAAAAAAACCCCACTAAAATATTTTAGAATTTAAGTATTCTGATTTGATGACACAGAACTACTGATGATATTAGTGTAGAGGTTATGTATATGTATACATATTTGTACTGGTGGGTTCAGGGCAATAATCAATCATGACCTCAGTCTAAAGCAAACATAAAAGGATCTTTAGTAGTGTGGGAATTTGGCAGAACACACAAACACCTAACAAGTTTCAATTTGTTTGCAAAATCAAAACAGAAAACTCTGGCTGCCTTTTTTGTAGACCCACTATTTAGCATCAGTCTTCATGCATGAAGAATCAGAGTAGAGTCTGGTATGTATGAGTGATGTAACAGCACATATATTTTTGAGCACTTAGTACCAGGATGCTTTTGGGAGCATAGGGAAGCTGGTGGGAATAGTACAATGATGGTGGAGTATTATGAAAGGAGATGGATGCAGGCCCTAGAAGAAGTCTAAGAAGCACTGAAGGTAGTGTTATCAAAATGAGCATGTAACTCCTTGCTCATGCACAAAAATAAGTGGCTTGCTAAGTCTCTGTCCAAGTGGAGCTATGGGAGGTCTTGGATACATGGTGGTTTTTCAGCTCTTCCCTTTGTTCTGTTGCTGCAACTGGATGTAGGGGCAGGAAAAAGGCCCAGGCAGGAACCATCTCATCCAGCCACAGACAGATACTGTACTAGATCTGGATTTCCTGTGGTGTGTAGCCATAACATAACAAGGCAGTCTTGCCTGGGGTTATGGTTTCTGAAAATTAGTTATTCATGCTGTGGTGACAGGAGGGAGTTTGCTGCTCAGTGGGGCAGATGCACCCCTGACCTGCATGCAGGAGCACCTGCTGGCTCTGCACAGGTTGGCCCTATTCACAGAAAGAGCAGCAATATACTTTCTTCTTTTCCAGTCCCTTTCCTCAGGGCTGGAAATGGAAGCTGTGCCTGTTATGTACACAAAGATGAGGGATATTTTTGCAGTGCTCCTATCCCACCTGCAGTGATATTTTTTTCTGTCTGTTAACAACCCTCTCCAATCTCCTTATTTGTACTAGCTGTTTTCACCTAGATTTGGCAGAGTACAGGGTTTGGGAGGGTGGAAAGTGGAAAAAAAAAAAAAGAAAAAAGGGGAATACAGTTAGAAGAAAGGGGAGAGGATCACTTTTTGTGTGCCAAGCAAGGGTAAGTCAGCAGCTCTGGGAAATCAGCCTCTGCTCAGTGCTAGTGGATTTATACTGCAAACAGCACTGAAGGGAGTCAAGCTGAATTCATTCTCTTGTTGGCGCAACCACTTGTATGAAGCAAATCGTCGATATTTTTTAAACAGATTTTTACTGACTTTTCACATATTGATGGGATGTGCAATTTTTATTGTTAATCACTCAGCAGAAAATCAAAAATTGGTGCTGAAATTGACTCTTTCCAGGAAGACAAAAATTTGGTTGGACTAGGAAGTCATTTATGTCCTTCCTATTGCATGGACTTTGTGTGGTGACAGCACCTTCAGAACAGATGTGTTAACACATCTGGGAGCTTAACCTGGGTGAAATTGACTGTGCAAGGGTGCAGAACATCAGATTATTGAGTGCTTGGGAATGTCTGTGTTTTGTGGCTCTAAAATGCTAGCTGAAAAAGCAGCATTACAGATCATAATAGCATTGCATGGGTTTTACACCTAGCACTAATGTGGTTCTTTCCTGTCTGAGATATTACTTCTGGATCTTAGTTATTTTAGTACAATAGAGATAGCCCATGGAATTGCTTAACTGTGCCACTATGAATTATTTTCATTAGTGCCTAGGACTACCTAAGACAATAGCTCCGTTATGTTAGGCATTGCTGTTGTAAGAGATAATCCCTCCTACAGAGGTTTTGCAATCTAAATAATCAGTCACAGACTGAGAGGAGAAGGTAGAGGCAAAACCCAAAGTGCTACTTTGGAGAAACAGAGGAAAGAAATTGGAGTAATTTTCCTTTTTAAACATTTGAGATTTTGAGAACCTTGTTTCATCAAAAGAACAAGCCATGTTAATTTCACAAGTCAGAAATTACTCAGGGAGCCTCCACTAAAATTGCTTTTCTCCATCATCTTGGTAAGGGAATGTCTTCATACAGGAGGGAGCACTGCCCCAACAGTAGCCATCCCTTGAAGGGATGCCAGTGAGGTCTAGGCCAGCTGGTGGTTTAAGACCAGATAGGACCAGTTTGACACATCTCCCACCAGCCCCTAATGATGTCCTTCCCAATTCTGGTGACCACGGCACACACACAATCTGTCCCCATGAGTCATATGGTCAAAATGAGCCATCTTTTGCTGTTAAATTTCACTTTTCTGATGCTGTACATTTTGAATAGAGGCTTTTCAGATCTGGTAGCATTCATTTTTTATTGTGGGAAAGTGTATTTTATCCACTTGTCTTGTATGCAAAATGTCTGTCCTGCTACAGCTCAAACTTCCATTAAAAATTTACCATGGAACAGAGCTGAGCATAAAAGATGTGAGCCTTGGACAGATGTTCCTGCAAGTCCTAGCCAGGTAACTTTCAGGGTGTGGATTTAAGGTCTTGGTAGACAAGCTCACACTTCTCCTCCCCCTTACCTATATGCAAGCACTTTAGCAAGACTGAGCCCTTATAGAGGAGCTCCTCCTGTCACTATGCAAATCAATCCTTTCAGCTGCATTTGCATAATTGAGGAGCTGCACAGAGGGGCTGTGTCCCTCCTCCCTGACTGTTGGAAAAGGTTGCTTTAGCTTGTTTTCTGAACTGTTGAACAGATAACCATTTTTCTAAGTGATCCTGTTTGTCCATAAGCCTATTAGACTGTGCTATTTTTAATTCTTTAATACAGTGTGTTATATAAAAAAATACAAAAAGCAAATTAAGTTAGTTACCATAGCAGGTAGCCTCTTGGACTGCAATCAGTGAAGCAGATATTAACATGGAGAAAGGCTCATTAACTTTACCAAAGAGACTCTTTCCTTGCAGCTAATATGTGAGTCATACAGGTACATATTCTTGCAGGAACTAGATACTTTTTCCCATCACAGTCAATTGAACTGCCCATATTTTATAGCCATCTGTCTGCTTAGGGGTGTGTGTGTGTGAATTGTGTAATGTACTTTAAAATCTTAGCTTCAAAAGCAGAAGTAAGAAAAAAGGATTTGTTTACTCTTCAATATTTCCATTAAGGCTGGATAAAATCTTCTAAGTAGCACAGCAGTATTGCCAGATATTATGTCATCTAAGGAGCTGAATATAGTTTTTATCATATAAACTGAAGACTTGTAACAGAATAAATTTTATCCTGTGATATGGATTTTAATTGTGTATCTGAGGCTCTGATCCTCAGGATTCATTAACCATCCCCTCATCTCATCCTCCACTCATCAGCTGCTGCCTGACACCTTTGTAGCTGTCCCCAGCTTTGGGAAGGACCTGTGATAAATAAGACTGCTCTGTGGCAAAAGATAAAATGGTTTTGTTCAGCGCTTCCTTGCATTTGGGGGGAGCTGCACACCCTGACAAACACCCAATGGACTCTGAGGTTCAACCAATGAGGTTGATCATGGCTCTGTGCAAAGCACATCTCATTCCTTATCTTCTTCTTGGCCGAATGTGAGGACATTTTCTGCTGTATCTTCTCTGCTAATACATTTTCTGTTCTTCAAAAGTACTAACAACTTTCTGAAGACATGAGTGATCCCCACCATGTATGCCAGCCAATCTTCAGTGAGAGAGTTAATGAGGATATATAACACAGTGGAACATGGGTTTTACTGCAAATATTAGACCTTGGCCCTCTAATAGGATTTCCAAACTGAAGCAGCTGATTTCTTTGGTTTGTCACTGCGTAAGTAAAGAGCATATTGGATTGTGTCGTTCAGTTTGTGCTACTGCATCTTTGCATCTTTGGACACAAATAATGTGAGGTTTAGATGCTATAACACAACAATTTCTCCTGAAAGAAGTGCAGATGAGCTTCCATGTTAAGGCTGGCAACTCCCAGGCAGCAACGGTCACAGTGAAGACTTCATATAGCTGAAGATGGAGGGCACTAGCACTCCAAATCTGACTATTTGTTATTCTGGTCAACCAAAGCTGTTGAATGATACCTGACAGGTTTTTTTTTTTTTCTGATAATATGAAAACTTGCGACAATAGAGAATTTAAAATTAGGTCCCCTACTATCAAAGTAAAAATAGTCCCCTACTGGGGACTGCCACAGAAGCACAATGCACAAAAGGTCACCCTGCCCATCCATGACTGTCACAGACATTTTGCCAGAGTTAAATGGTTTTTTTTGTTTCTTTTCGGAGTTTGGTTTCTTTTTGGTGCCCAAAGCCTTCTTGGATCTCTCCTTCTGTAGCCAGAGCAGGCTAAAGTGAACCACGTGTATTGGCTAGCACACAGAATTTGTACTTTTGGTTTGTTGTAATTGTTCTGATGCTGGGGCCCAGGAAACTGGGGTCTGGGTTGTTTAGCACCTGAGAACTGAAGTGTTAGACACATACCTGAGAAGAAACTACCAAGACAAACTAAACCATGAATACCCTCTCTCTGAATTACAAAAATAGGAGCGGTGATCAGTCCTTTTGTTGGTATGAATTGGGCTCTGAATGCACAATGTCCTGTGCCTTATCCAAAAAGAGATGACAAGCCAGAACGTGTTTGTCTTCCTGAGGTGGTATGATAGGTGCTTAGAATTCAAACCTCAGGAGACACAAATTGGTCTCCTGATTACAAGAAGAAAACACTTCTATAATCTGTTAGACATTTGGTCTTCCTTATCCTACTTTATATTTTTGTTCAAGACAGAAAATCAGCCAGGTATCATACAAATCATAAGAGCATTGCTTTGAGGACTTGAAATTAAAACTACTTCCACTAGAGGGAATGGTCCTCTTGAGCCAATCAGGGAGAAAGAGAAATCATTCTCTGAAATTAAAGTTGTCTTTTTATTTCACTGTTCATATATATATATATTTTAATGCAAGCACTGTCATTCCAGTATTCGAATTACAAATTAGCCTTTGATCCAGCAAACAAATGCATTGCACTCTTATACTTGGTATATTTAGATTAATTAGATCCTCCTTATTTTAGAGAAAGAATTTCTTTAGGCTAAGAAAAGCAGTAAAGCCTATTGATTAAATGAGATCACATATCACATATATATGTGGTTGATAAGAGCCACTTAGTATTTCCTGAGTAGAAAAGAGAATTCAGCATTTTCATGTGGCTTCTATTAGTGTCTTATTAAACATTCATGTCATTTTCTTCCTTTTCCCTTACTTGTCTAATAAATATACCATTACAGCCATTAATTGCCCAGAGTTAAGTTGTTTAAGTGCTATAAGATATTCCAAGTAAATTGTTGGCTCCTGAGGTATTGGTTTTCTGTCTAGCTATCTGGTATTTTCGCAGTCCCTTGAAACTCCAAATTCAATCATCTCCACAGCAGCAGAAAGGTAATTGAAACATTAGGCACAGCTGAGTCCCCAAGGGAATGCACAAACAAAAGATAGGCAAGCTTACTGTGGTGTTCTACAAAGCTGGGTATATTCCATGCTAGGGGGAAAAAAAATCTTTATTATTAGATTAAACAAACCTGCTGCAGTTACAATTCATAATGTTACTGAAGTAGTACAAATGTAAATATTATTTTCCCCATTAATTGCATAAACATAGGGTTATAAAATCGTTTAAGTAATCTGGCAGGTAGATAGACACAGCTTGTGCAACCTTTGAAATCCACAGCTCAGGATCATTCCTGATTTGGGGATATCTGCAAATGTCAGCCCTCACCTTAGATTACTATTCCATAAAACACTCGCACTTATTTCGCTTAATGCCTGTCCTGTGCAAGGCACTTGCAGATCTTCTGGAAGTATGGTCCCCCCCAGCAAAGGACAACGTAGATGTACCAACACACATTAGGAAAACAGGACAAGAGGTGATTCATGCACAAGCTACCTTGAGGCATTGCAAGAAGGGCTGCTGCTGCTGCTGTTTAGGAGGACCATGAAGTGAGAGAGAGCACACCCTTTGTGGGGAGGCCTAGGCAAAGCAAGCCCTGAGCTGTCTTTTTCACAGGCTTGTAAAGAGGAGAATAAGGTGGAGTTAGGCTGTGGAGACTCAGACATGACAAGCAGGCAAATGGAGAATGACAAGGGGCTCTGAATGTAGCTCCAGGAAAAAGGAGTGAGATGATTAGAGAGGTAGACAAGGCAGTGGATGTGGAGGTGAGTGCTTTTGGCAAAAGCCAGCAGACAAGATGGGGAAGCTGAGCATAGGAGAAGCCAAAACCAGAATATGTTGGCCACTGAAGGAAGATTTAGTGAGATTGTTTTCAATAGAGAGCACTAAAAAATGAGTGTGATTTCATAACAGAGATGATAGCTGCCTGCTGACTTCCTCCAAAAGCTGAAGCCCCAAATCCACCTGTTTCCTCTGTCTGAGTGTATGATATGGTCCCAAAATTGTTCTTCCCTCCAGCTTCTCCTGCAGATCCACTAGCTCAGAAGAGGCTGCACAGCAGCTGCAGATGAGAAACAGAGGTGTTTCGGCTCACAGGTATTTCTCAACCAGTGACTGTCACTGGCATTGTCCAGCTGACATGGAGCAGCAGTAAGGCCTGTTTGGTGTGACATGGAAGGTTACTTAAAACAAGCAGAACAGCCTCTTGGCATAGGATTGTCAGAAGCTCCTCACAGGAGCTTATATTTCCTGGAGACCTCACTGCTGAATGAGAAAACTTCGTTTTTGTACTTGCATTCTGCCTTTGTTGCAGGATGCTCCCTGTGTCAGGGATACTACACATTTGTGTGTACGTCTTGAACACTTCAGGAGACATGGCCTCAGTTACCCACAGTAAGGCTATGAGCGGTCATGAGTGTCTTCTGGGACCAGCCCAGTGCAGGGGTCCTGGCCTCAGCTTACTTTGGGGAATAACAAAAAATGCCAGATATATTATCCCTTCCGACAAATGTTTTGTGATTGAGTCTGTCACTTTGATCTTTATATTTCTAAACTAATCCCCAAATCCCCACACTGTACCTCAGCAATTTATGAACAGAGGTTTTGTCTCCATCTCTCCAATGCTTTTAGGTCTGTGCAGTGTGGTTTGTAGAATGCTCCCAGTTTTCTAGGCTTTGTGTTCACTGTCCTCCCTTCTGCTTTAAAAATCTGCTCTGGCAAATGGTAGGTGCCTCAACAACACATTACAAATCAGAGCCAGGGAAGAACATCTGCCCTTAGTACACTTTAGGAAAGCCTTTTCTGCTCTCACATTTTAAGGATGTTATCAGCTTTGCAACTACTCTTCTGCCCACAAAACAACCAGGATAGCCTTTGCTAGACTGATTATGATGCTGGAAAGAGGAGACCGATCTCATTACACCTCTATCACTGTCTTGGTGTTTTATAGGTCCTGAGCGGCAGGCATTATTGCACTGAAATGTTTCTAAGATCCTCCCACTTGTTAACAGTAAAGTCAACTTTTGCTTGCACAAAAAGGAGCAAAAATATTATTCATTTATTGAAGCTACTATCCTCTTTCTACTCCAGTTTATCTCCAGTTAATGATTATTGTGTTAACCAAACTCACTCCTTGGGAAGTAAAGGGCTTGTCTTACTTAGCTCTCCCATCTTCCATGCAGAAGAAAATCCTTCTGTTTAAGGAGCAGAATCCTCTGCAGGTGACCATTTTCCACCAGTCTTTACTCAGGCATGAGTCAGCTGTTGCACAAAGTCAGCAGGGGCCTTTTCAGCAGCTTCAAACAGCTGCTGGATCAGATGTTGCCTGAGTGTGCTTGCTGAATAGGAGGGAGCAGGAAGCCTTTTGCTGCCTGTGCTGTCTGAAGCTTGACAAAGCTGAATTTTACAATTTACTCCCTCTCTGCCTTGAACACACTTTTCATAGAAAGCTACACTGGGTACCTGCTCGCTGCGCACAAGGTATGTTTCACTCAGCTTGCCTCTGCAGCCAAAATGTTCTGCTGCAGCAGCCTTTGAGCCATGACAGAGAAAGCCAAGTGGGAGATGGGTGTGAGGGATGCAGTCAGGTGTTGGTGCAGAGGGAAGTGACTGAGCTGCTCCCAAAGTCCTGCAAGGAACAGAGTGCCCAGGCATCAGCCCTCTTCCCTGCAGTTTGCTGACTTCTTTTTCATGGCATGTTGTGCAAGCAGCATTTCACAACATTTTCAGATGACAGAAAGTCTCTGCTTGTGGTCAGATATTTCTGACATCCCTAGTCTGTCATCATTAAAAGTTACAACCTACCTTTTTTATGAAGGTTTTTTTCAGCAGTTATAAATATTCAGCAATGACTAAATACTTAAGAATCAGTTTTTATTCTTACAAAATTTCATCTTTGCATTTCCTATGAATAAATTAATGCATGTGTGAACTACAGGGATCTTGTGCCAGGAGATCTCTATCACCATGTTCTGCTGAACTACAAACTGAGTGGAACATTTTCATGTACATAAATTAGTTTCACATGCAAAAATTGGCAGATGTCACAAATTAGTTCTTGAAAAATGCAGTCTAATAAAGCATAGACAACCCCACTGGAATAAGCAGGATCTCCCAAAGCATGTAGCATTCTGACTGTCTGCATGTAGCATTCTGTCTTGAAGCAATTATAACGTAAGTGGAGTAAACATTTGGCCAATACAGAAAATGGGCAAATCTCCCATTTATGAACCCTGCTGTGGTTTCTGCATTCACTTGGCAAGGGCTGTGGGATTGGTTTCCATAGGAACCATGGGAAAATGAAGGAAAAGCGCTTACCTGAAACCCAGTTGCATAATATTACCACTGCAAGTCTGTAGTGAGGCACTGGGTGCAGACCACTGGCACTGATCTGACCCTTTGAAGTGTAAGATATCCCTGCCATTCCCGCGGCACGGGAAGGCGCATGGGGTCTGCGCCCTGGGCTCTGGTGTGGCTGGGCGCCGAAACCTGTGATGGAAGATGGATTTGCAGCAGTGAATACCCGGAATTACAGAGGCCTCTTCAAACACAAAGCATTCAGCACAACTGCCTTAGAGCCTCCTGATTTGCAGAACAGTGTTTAGATGATGGGAGAATTGAGCACCTCCTCAACATTTCCTCTGGGTGGATATGCAAAATGCAGAGGTGTGCAGTCCAAGGACTTGATCCCAAGTGGGCTTGGCTGCTTCATCTTTGTGCTTTTAGTTCCTCCTACCTCTCAGAAAAGCAATTGTGTCTGCCTGTCTTCATTTCCATCTGCTTTGCTACATCAGCTGAAGGGAAAGGCTCAGTTTGTTCTCTCTCTGGGCCTGGGGTCACAAAAGCAAGTCTCTGCCTCCCTTAGCTTTAGGCCCAAAGGCAGATTGCCAGTGGTGACAGCCCAGCATGGGGAATACACCTTGATGTGCATGATTTGATGGAGCATGTGATGTTTGTAAAGCTTGGTCCACACCATCAGCTCCCACTCCCCACTTAGACTTCCACTGTTTCTGACTTTGGAGTCTCAGGGATACTTTCTGCAGCCCGCAATCTGCACTGCAATAAGCATTTCCTTGCTGCTTTTAGGATGAAAAAACACACTTTTGAACTAAAGTTCAAAATTAGTAAATTTTGCTCTGCAAAACACTATCACTGGTCCAGCAACTTCTTGTGGCTTTCAAAACAGGACAGTGTCCTGTATCTTAAAGGCAATAGCAGCAT
Organism: Melozone crissalis; assembly: GCF_028551555.1. Taxonomy (NCBI): domain Eukaryota; kingdom Metazoa; phylum Chordata; class Aves; order Passeriformes; family Passerellidae; genus Melozone; species Melozone crissalis. The sequence goes on along the minus strand of NW_026535783.1, from coordinate 28,833,577 downwards.
TATGGTGAGCTGAGGGAAGAGAAAATTTGCTGTGTTCAGAGGTTTCAGGACGGGATTAATACCTTACGGAATGCATACAGTAGTCAGTACAAAAACATATGTGTAAGGCACAGGTATGTGCCTTATCACTCCCTCATATATACAAATATAGAAGAACAGCAAGTTAAATTACTTGCTCTGTTGAGAAATTGCAGTATTCTTCAGGGCTGATACCGAAACTATTGCAAACTATCTTGGAAGCCTATTTATGAATATGAATTTCTGGAATTTGTTTACCCACCTGGGCTTCTCTGCATGTGGTGTAAACTGGGGAGTCTACCACAAACTTGGCATTTATTATGCAGATTGGTCTGAAAAAGCAGACAAGAATTGTCTGCATCTTGATCTTTGAACATCAGAAAAATAAAACTGTTTTAAATTGCTGGCTCTACTTTTTAAGATCAAGAACAGCCACTCATAATTTTTTTTTCCATCCCATTTCAGTGGAGCTTTGCTCTCTCTGAAGGACATTAAGCGAATGGTGACAACTTATTGTTGAAAACAAAATGATAGTGTTTGCTGTCATACCCATCAAAGAAGCAAATCACTGTGAGAGCTACTTTGCTAAGGCTAGAAAGTAACTAGGTTTGATTTAGTTTGAGTGTCATGTTTCTTTTGGTCCAACAAAAACCTCTAAATGTGCCCTGGAACCTAAAAATAGTCCTGATAAAATAATGAGATCTCTGTCTATGTCTTCTACAAGTGCCAGCAGATTGGATTGAATTATATCTGAGAACATAATTCATATAATCCAGAAATGAGTGAAGTCCTTGGTCTCTTTTATTTCTTTCTTTGCTAGGTTGCTGTACTGGATGATGCCATATTAACAGTTCTGAAGTTGGAGATGACTATTTATGAAGGAAGGCAAGTGTTCAACGGCTTGAGACAAATTGGTTTGAGGACCAGTTCCCAGAAGCTATGCTGGAAACTATACTCATCAACTCTGGTAACCCTATAAAATGTAGATAGGCCTTGCATTTGGTCTGGCTACTGCCAGTGACGTTGCAGGACTTGGCTTGTTCACCTGCCCTTCTAACTTCCACACTCTGCCTACATAAAGATCTTTGTGGGAAAGGTGTTTTTGCCATGGGAGAAGTTGGGCTGGACACTGAAGCTTCAGGAACTTCCAGCCTGAGGACTGACAAATGCAGTCCTGTGATTGCTCCAGCCCCTTTGCCTGCTCATGGGTCTCAACATCCCTGTTATGCACAGATAGCAAGGCACCCTTCCTTGCACCCTATACTTTGTTCCAGCAGAATCTGTGTGACTGTTCCTGGATGAATGCCTAGATCTGGAGCTCATCATTGTGTGATGAGCTAATTCTGCCCAGCATGTAGCCCAATGCCTAAGTATTTGGTTTGGGATCCTAGGCAGCAGAGATTTCTCAAGGGGGAAGGTCTACAAACGCACTTGTCTGCAGCGGGTGATGAATGTTTCAGGAAATTTAGTGTATCTGACTACGCACTGCAGCACCTTTTCCACAGTATTTCGGAACAGGTTTTGAGATGGGAGAAAATGGATTTTACCTGTAACATATTTTTGCATATTACTTATAATTCACATTGAAGCATACACATTAAGCAACAGCACACATGTGTAGTAGCAGCCTTTGATTGACACAGAGAGTCACAGGAAGGATGTATCACTCAGAAGGCAAAAGAGAAAACAGCAATCTGGTGAAATGGCAAAGAAGAGGGATATATTCACACAAAAAATATTGTTTAAGAAATGGAAATCTAGTTCTTGTAATGCTAATGGAGTGGAAAGTAATTTTCTACCTTACCTGCCAGAGTGGAAGCAGGATAAAAGGAAATTTTAAGAGCAAATAGCCAAAGATACCAAGGGCAATAATAAATTATTTGCTGTGTATCAGAAATAAGAAATTTGCAAGACAGTCAACGTCTGTACTGGACCATTAGAGTGTGAAATGGACAGTCCCATTGCACAGATACTAAATAGTACTTTTCTCTTGGCTTAAAGGCAGAAGTTATTGGAAAATAAGGATTCTCATTTTATTTTCTGTTACAGCTATAGCTGGTAAGCATGAACTATGGAGGCAAAGGCCTCAAAAAACCTCAACACATTCTTTAGTAATAAGGTACTAAAATTAAGGCAGAATTTATATACACTAAAAGAAAGAAAGGGGAAAAAAAAAAAAGGCCAACTATCTTTAGCTCACATACAGCTGTAGCAGTAGCAGACAATGTTGGAAGAGACCAGAACTGTACAATCTGAGCAGGCAAAATGAAGAGACCAGACCTCAATGAAAGTTTCAAGATGAAGATGATGCCATGGGTATTTTACCCAAATTTTCAGATTGTTTACTATTCTGTTCCTGACTTGTCTGACACATAAAGTTTTTTTCCATCTTTCTCCAAAATGCACTGTCCACAGGGAAAACTACTTTTTTTTTATTCTTCTCTGGCTGGGGAGGAGCAGTGCTTGTGACTAACTCAGAACCCACCAGCGCATTCAAGTTGCTTCACTTGCTTCTTTCATTGTGCACTGCCAGTTTGCAATTCCCTTCCCTAAACTGAAATTTAACTACAATTGTGTGGCCAAATAGTAATTTTCAATAGGGGCATTCTGATGTTCTTCATAAGGCTCTCTATGCCTCACTAATCCAAATCAGGGAATCTGCCACCTAACTAGTCCCTTTCCTCTTCAGGCCATTACAAAGCACTCTGGGGCACAGTGGCCCTAATGCTTCTCCTGACACTGCCCTGCTTTCTTGCTGAAAATGGCTGGTCTTGTATGCTGTTCATTTTCTACTTATTAACCACATTTTAATATATTACGAGACTCATCCACCTCACTTCGACTGCTCCAAGAGCCCTGATAAAAGCCTTCAGAAATCCTGAGGAAACATCAGTTCTGATGCAATGAGGTTGTTTATCTGGAAGCCTTTGTTTGGGGTCCAGTCACTTCATCTTGCTGAAGCCACAAGAAGAAAATGAGAAGGTAGGGAAAGTGGCAAACATGACAGACATGGAAGGAAAGGAATATTGACTTCTGTGAGATTCTAAGATTGAGGACTGTAATACAACCTCGTCTTCTCCCTCTGATAGTAATAGGATAAATAAAATAGAAGTACAGAGTAAAACCACAGACATCAGGAGCACCAGTAAGACGTGCCCAAACAGTCCATTGTGTGGACTTTGCGCAGCCAGATCAGCTCTGCATCCATATTGTCTGATGTGGGGAAGGTGTCCACAGCTGCTGCCCTGGGTGCCCAACCACCCATGTCCCAAGACTGAGTTCCCCTTTTTCGGGATTTGGGGCAGTAGTCATCAGCTGATGGCTTATCTACAGGACCAAAGCTGTGGTTTTTCTCACTTCAGGCACCGACACCTCTGCTGCATGGCACTGCCTTTCCAGAGAGCCTGCATGGCCCAGGAAATGGTTCAGCCAAGTAACTATGTCTACACAGTAAGATGGCATTCACTTCAAAAAGGCTAGATTCATATTACTGACATAAAGATGTCATTTGGAGTCCCTCTTTGCAAAACTCCTCTCCTCTGCCTGGCTGGTAGGATCAGGATCATTAAAATTTCACATCCTGGGCCCCAGGATTCTTCACTCTACTCTTATCTTGGCTTTTCAGTCCTTAACAAGCAAGCAATCAGTTTTCTCCTTATGGACAACTTTCTATGTCTTGTTAAATAGCACACTCAGAGATGTGCTGTCACTGAGGTGTCTCCATTAGCCCATTCACTGTGGACAGTGGAAGCAGTCTGACAGGCAAGAGTGGGCACTGAGATGGTTGCAGGGTTCCTGACAGAGTTCCCTTGAGCCTCATTTGTGGCAGCGGGAGTCCAAGCAGTTTCAGCTCATGTAAAGCAGACAAACTGACTCCCCACATTCTTCCCCTGTGATTCAAACCAGGGTCATCTTACAGATAGCTCTCCGCATAGGTGTCATACCAAACAAGTGGGTGAATGATCTTCTCCTTTCCCCTTTGCCCCATCAGGCCATGAAGAGCTGAATTCTCTATGGGGATGCAATGGACTGATGCGGGATCTATCCTGTGTGAGCATTGCCTCAGGTTGCCCTGGCAGAGGACACTGAGGGTGGCAACGTGAGGGCTCACCCTGGTGACGTGACCTCAGTCTGCGCTCAGAGCACCATCATGTTGGGAATGCAAGCTCTAGTTTCTGTGTATTTTCTGCTGCTTACTTTTCTTTGGCAATTCCTCCCTGCTCAAGCTATTATATCTACATGAAATGAATGCCTTTCTATGTGTGTGTGTGTAGGCTTGCAATAGCGAGGAATCCGGTAGCAGATCAGTTGTACATCATATTGATGTGCAAGGTGTGGTGTTCAATGTATAAAGATTTGTAGGCAGTGTTCATAGCTGACTTGCACTGCTTCTAATGATAAAAGAATTACTTCTAAATGAAAAAACTAATAAAAAACCCAGGGAGATTAAAAGTAAAGGTAAATTCAGTTAAATACTAAAAAAATACTTAAGGAAAGGTTGTATCTATGAGATATCTGTTGTCTAAACTGGCTGGGCGCATCACTGTGATGGACCCGATGCTATTCAAGCACAAATGTCAGGAGACAACTCATCATCCAGGACAGGGCAGCTGTGGCAGAGAATAGCCATGGCCCCTCATACACCCATTACCAGGGAAGCTGGGGCTGGCGTTTACATAAGGGGTGTGGCAGGTCTTCCCCTGGTGCTCCACTAGGTGATCTGGTCCCAGTCAGCTCCTTCTGCCCACAGCTGACCTTGACCCTGGCAGAAGACTAAAGACTGGATTAATTCTCGACACTGCCTTTTCTGACCCAACAAACTGATTATTGGAAAAGAGAACTTCAAATGTAGTGATTTTGTCAAGCATCAGATATTTTTCTTTCTTTGTAGTCTGTTATGAAACTTGGTTCAATGCTGTAATGTTCTGGTTTTGTTTTCTAGAGCTGTACTCTGTATGGTTCCCAATGTTAACCAAATACACTTTAGAATTCAATTTGGCTTCCCCTAAGGAAGAAGCACAGGAATTGAAAGAGATTTTTGCATAATGCTGGGTCATGCTAGGCAACTTCTCAGCACTTTGTACATTGATGTACACTTTGTACATCAAGATTCTGAATCTTGATTCTTGTGGAAGAAAGTAGTAACCCTCACAGGTACTAAATGCTCCTGGGATTGAAGACAAAGAATTACCAGTGGGCTGCATGATTCATCTCTGCCCTCATTGCTGAATATATGAGACAAAAATAAAATGTTTCAAAATCATATATCCTATGCCAACAAAAAAATTTAAAAATCAATACTAAAATAGTACATTCTGGGCAAAGTTCCCCTAAAACAGTAGGACAGCAGTTTCTATTTTTAAATTGATTGTCTGGGGCTTTTTTTCTTTCTGTAGTACAGGAAACAGCTGCACTTTGCTGTAAGAAGGAAAACTCAATCAAATAAAATGGGAGAAAAAAGTATCTTGTCTTTACATTAAACACATCCTTGAAGTTCTTTACTGACACATAACTGTGTTAATAGTTTCTCATCATCACAACTGCTGACACAAGCCATGGACTCCTTCTGACTCAGAACACACTCTGAGAGAGGATACGGAGTGAGGTGACACCAACCTGGACATTCTGCTCCTGCTGCATCAGCCTCTGGAGTATAAATCAGACCCTGACTCTCTTTTAGCCACAGTTCCTCACTTTGATACCAATGCTTTTGCTCTGTTGGATGTACAGAGGGCATCATAACAGTGTCCTACCTGCAAAAACTACACCAAACATCAGTGGATTCATAAAAAGGGTGTAAATGGCAAGACAAATATAATCTCCTGCAGACTGTCTTTAGAACAGGTTTCCCAGGAAACTGAGTTCTGCGCCTGTCCCAGACCTACATTCCTGACAGGATTAACTCTAGGAACATCCCCCCTGCTCTTCTGTGAGCAAACTTTTTTTCAATCTTAGTGGCTCTTAGCCATGTATCCAGCGCACAAACCTGTACAATGCTCAGCTTTTTGTAAGATGGGCTCCCTAGAACTCCATTGCTTCCCAGACACCCAATGCAGATTATTCTTTGGTCTGCTCCTTTTTAAAGGCTATCATGATGGTTGTCTGAACTGTGCCTTTAGCTCCATTACTGATCTCCACCTCAGTGGCTGCCCACCTGTAGCTGTGAGCTACACCCATGCATCTTGCTGGTGCTGTTAGTCCCTGGCAAGCAGAATTTAGCTTGAGATTGGACCTTGCTGTATTTCAATATCCCTCCACTTTCTTTAAGGTTTTTGACTTGGGCCCAGTTCTCCATGATCACATGACACTATGATCACAGTACTACAGATGAAATGAAAAAGATGAAAGAAATAAAGAGTAGAAAGGGAATGTGTTGGTTTTGACAATGATCCTTTATTGGGTGTTGATACACTATTCATCAGGGGTGCCTCCTTCTCCCTCGCTGGCTGCAATCATCAGGTGCTTGGCTCCATGCACTCTGGGAATTGCATGGAGGTGCAGGTGAGAGCACAGAGGGCAAAGCTCTTAATTTCAGTATACTCTATTAGCAGCACCTCCTACAGTGCGACAGTGCTGGCTATGGCTTGTGTAGGTTTCTGTCTGTGGGCTTTTATGCATAAGGCTGTGGGCTTCTGCCATGTGGCTACCCCATCCTACTATATCCTGGTTCAGATATCAGTTCTGCATCACTTGGGAAAAGTAAACACCCCAAAAAAGTGAATTTGCCACCTTCTGGTATGTCCCTACCTCATACCATATATTTCAGCTGAGTAGTTCAGTTCCTTGTCCTGTCTTGCCACTTTCTCTGCACCAATTTAATGCAAACAGCCCTTTAGGTGATGCTGTGGAAAGCACAAATGAGCTGTACAATGAAAGAGTAAGCCACTTCCAGCACTGGCCATAGCCTAGAAAACACACTAACTTTACAGTAAGAAAACATTTTAGTTTGTGAGAATTAGAATCAGATAGTTGTCATAGTACTGACAGGCAATTATAATGATGATCTCTGGTCTGGGTAGCAGCAATTGTCTCCAGGCTCTGGCACGGTTCTTGACCTCACTCAATAAGTCACAGAAGGACAGGGAAAATAGTGCCTTTCACTGCCACCAGCAAATGCCTTGACTCTCCCAGAACTGCATTGCTGAAGACATGTGGACTAGGTATCAGTAAAGAAAATACCCTGATGGCTGTGACACTGCCTCTCTATCATGTTAAATAACCAATGGCAAGGCACAAGCCAGATGAGCTGGGAATTTATCAGTTTGTACAAAGGTTATAATCAAGTGGAAGAAGTGCTTTTGTTGTTTCATCTTTGAGGGTAAGTCCCTTGTAAGCTCTGTTCACCCTATAAAGAAAGAAAAGGAATTCCTGGGAGAAAGATGAATACAATGTAGGAAGGCAACATCTTGGCTGATTGAGAGTTATTTGTGCTTCTTTTTTCCCTTCCAGCCTGCAGTGTTATTTTGAGTTAGCAGAGTTCAAGATAAACACTCTTTTGGAAACTTAAAACATGGAACTCTTTCTCCTCAGCTTGGGGCCTTAGAGCCTTCATTTGTTTTCCGTTGCTCCAAGTGAGCTGCAGTAAAAATACATAGTAGTTTGTTTCTCCTTTGTTATTTAACAACCCCAGGTGGAGGGTGTACCCTGCCATGGCAGCAGCTCAGTTGGTTGAGATACTGGCTCAGAAGGAGGACTCTGCTCCCATCAGCTGACAGAGGCCGCAGCTCCACTCCCAGGAGATCCCCAGCACATGACATATACAACAGAAATATAAAAACTTACCTCGTGTTTGAGGTAAGTTGCTTGCAAGCTGTATTTTTAGCAAAGCAAAACAAAACTGGTTAAAATGGACAGGTCTATTCAGTTTTCATTTTGATTCTGGAACTTACCTCACATTGAGAGTTTTAAATCTTTTCTGGGAACACTGGTATTGTTGTAAAGAAGACCTTGAATCATCTGATGGTCACCTTATTAATGATGTCTTCTCTTGGAATGAGCAGAAGGGGTGGACAGAGAACCCATCCCAGATGATGTGGCACCTTCAGGAAGGATGTGACTAGTGAAAAGGAAGGAGGGGTATGTATGACATGGCTGCTCTAGGTCTGGGTCTGAAAACTAAAAAATTAATTCATATGGAGGAAGGCCAGGTAGATGTATCTCCTTGGAAGAATGCACATATGGCCTAAACCTGTTTGTTATATGTGACCCTGAATGGTAGTACTCAAAACAGAACAGCAGTCAAGATGAGCATTTTTTATCAAATTTTGCCAAATTCTGCCAACAAATTATATCTGTCATGCTGATTTGCTAATAGAAACTAGATTACTTAAACTACCAATGCCACAAAACGAATCCCTTGTTTTGAAACTTGCCTCATGTGCTCCCCACATAATCACCAGCCTATTTTGAAGGAGGAGATGTTATACCACCAATGATTGCAGCATAATCACATGGAAGGGAGACATGACCATGACTTCTGCCACTGTGACTGAAAAATGCCAGCAGAACTTTCAAATCTATACAGTCTTCAGATACTTCCACTAATTTCCTTTCAGTTTCAAGAAACATGGGACCACACCATCTTCCTCTGGTGCTGGTGGAAGAACTGTAGGTGGCTGAAGACCTGCGCTTCTCCACATCAGTCTTTCAAGCAGAAGGGATCGCTGATGTTGAAGGACTATGATATCTTGTTCAGCATATCCTCAGCTCCTGCAGGCAGCACTGCTGAGGTCAGCAGGATGGCCTGGGTGAGAGGCAACAGCAGAAAAGAACAGAAATGGATCTCAGAGTGTCCCCGGAGTAAGGCTTGCCTGAAGAGCCTTGCACTGTCCATCTGCACACAGGCCTGCTCTGGAGCAGCAACCCTACCCTTCCTTAAGGCATGAGAATGTTGCTACAATGCAAGTTCTCCCTGGAAAATCTCAATTTCTTGCCAGCCTTTCACCCATTTGGATGCATTCAGAGTCCTTTTCTAGTTTGATTTTTTCGTGTGTTTGTTTGTTTGTTTGGGGTTTTTTTCTGGTCCTTTGTTTTGTTTTGCTTTGCTTTCTTCTGTATGTGACACTGAGAACAAGGAAGAGGTTTGTAAAAACTTGAGCCTAAGATGCATTTTGTATGCTGTGTTCATACCATAAAGGGATTTAACTTGCATATTAGAACCAGATCCTTGCTGTAGCTGAGCATTTTGCACAAGGTCATTGCAAAAGGAATTGTTTCTTTTGTTTCTTGGCAAATTATGCTGCTCTCCTCAAATAAAGTGTTCAAGAGAAAGGCATAGCAATTCTGTCTTTAGACAGGCATACAAATACTATAGTTGTGATACATAAATGTACTTCTCTGCTCCCTGCTCATAAGTGACTTAATTTTGAAAAATAACTAGAAAAGGTGAATAGGTGAGGAGTTTTCTCTCAGCATTACCACAGTGAGGCAATTTTCCTTTTGCCCTCTTGTTTGGTCTATAACTGGATCAGTTATACAATGTAACTTTAATTATCTGAATACAAAATTTATTTCAGTTTCTCATGACTCAGATAAACATGAACCTTCTGAGTCCGCAAATGCTACAAGGAAAAGCTCAGATGCTCTTCGAACTGCACAGAAAAGGGTTTTGCCTGTTTAGCTAGGATCTTTTTTTGTTCAGTTTGGGGTTTTTTTTGCTGTTTTTTTTGGAAGCATTTTTATTGCTGTCATGATCATCATCATCATTATCATCAGATTTCTTTGCATTTTTCCTCATCAGCATGGGAGTTGGCATTAACCAGGGTTTGGATAAGCAAGGTTTTCAAGTACACAGTGACTGGGAGACCCTATTTTTATTGTGGAGGGTACAGCACTCTGTCTCACCTGCCCCTGCTGTAGCAGCTCTACAGAACTTTTCCACTGTGTTTAAAGGGTAACTGCTTTACATAGAATATTTTTTTTAATGAAAATATTTGTTACTGAGTCTTCAGCCAGAATCAGCTGTGTGAGTAAAAAGTGGAAGCAGATAGGCTTTCTTGTGTTCACTCATGCAGCTGTGTTTATGCTACAGGCCACAGCAATCAGCACCAGCAAGCAGCAAAACTAACTCTGTCTTGATGCCTCTAAGAAAGCCCTTTCCAAATGATGTACTTTAGGGTCAGAGGATACAATGGCAGATTATTCCAACATTTCTGAGGATATTAGACACATGCAGTTGATATTTCTGTGTTCGCTGATGCTTACTTCATCAAATGAGACACAGACTCGAGGTACTCTAGAGAGGCTTTTTATGAATGTGTAGGAGTATCAGAGGCAGAAATTTCAAAGCTCTGTACCAGTCAGTGTGCTTTAAGAAGCCTGGGAGACCTCCTACTCAGCAACACTGCCCTTAAATGGCAGGTCTATTGCAGGCAAGTTCCCTTCATCAGAAAAAGCCCAGGCAAGCACAGATGCAGTTTTCAACTTAGTGGGCACTACCTTTTTTACGGTTTTATTGTCCATAGAGCTATTATTGCCGCTATGACTTAAAAGAAGTCCTTTCTTTGAAGAGTGTGGATGGAGAGGTGTTATACCATCTTTGATTCTCTTTTCTGCAGGGCTCTTTTACTCTCACTTTAGTGTCTCGACCCTGTCCTAGTGTAACTTCTCTCCCACAGAGATGGATAGGTTATGCTTACTCTCTAAAGAATCATTTGGCTCTTGGATAAATTATCCAAGACTATATGTAAATTTCCTGTTGTTTTTTCATAATTTGTTTACACTTGGCTTTGCCATATCCTTCAAAAAACATCCGTCTGCATGCGCTTAATCTTGATCTTCTAGTATGTAATTCTTGAACTTGAGTGAATGATAAAAAATAGTTTTCCCCCACAATAAAAAAAGGAAATAAAATTAAAGGTTCAGTTTAATTAACTGTTGCAATTCAAGACTTCAAAATCATAAGCAAGCTTTATTTCAGTATCTTTTAATACAAGAAGAGGTACTTATCACAAATAAAGGTATTTGGGAGGAAAACTTAATTAGTGAATCTTTTGATGACAGTGATAATGATGATGATGTTGAGGCAGTGTTACCATCATTCCAGTTCCACTAAAGTGGCTAGGAAACATAGCCAAATACTGCTTTGGAGTGTCACGTACATTGTGCTTTAGTTTCACAGTGGAGCATTAATTTTGGTCTGTAATTTGCAATGAGGAAGTCTCAGTAACCACTTCTGAATATAGGATCATAGCGTACATTTGAGACTGTTGATTATATCTCACTGCAATGCAGGACAAACAGATACAGACATGAACATCCAGTGCTTCATAAAAAATGCATTAATGTCATATTAATGTGCAATATATTAATTAAAATTATCCCTCTCCTCTCCACCTATTGAAGAAATGAGTACCAGTGTTGCCCTTAAAACCACTAATCACACCTTTCTTTATTTATGTCCAAGTTAACGTTACAGACCCACAGAATACAGTGACTTGAGGGGCATAAACACTCACATTATAGATAGATTGTAAATAATAAAAATCTTAAAGTCAAAGTTTTATGCAGTTTATTCATAATATCTGTTAATTTTTAGATAGCCTTTCAGATTCTGTAACGCTACAGCTTTTGTCAAGTGTGTTACGAGACTGTAAAATGCTTGTGTCTGTTGAGGTTCTCTCTGAATTACCTTGTGGCTATTTAGTGCAGCAAGCATGTGCCATATTCTGCCAACACAAGAAAATGTGAAGCTAGGAAAGCAAACAGCAAACTGCTTTATTCCCAATCACAGGGCAGAAAAAAATAGCTGTTTACTATCTTTCATCTGAGTGATGGTTTCAAGAATTTTGTGATATATATGGTTGCCTTCTTACTGTGCAGGGAAATACACCATTAATATAGAAAAGTATTACAGAAACAAAGCTTATTCTTCTCGGTATGAAATGGGAATATATTACTATGGTTTTACTTCTTTGAGCATATATGAAACATTCCTCCATTTTTTCCATGATGATACTTGGTCTGGAATTTGTCACTGTAGTCTGAACTGCGGGAAACCCAGCAAGGCACCTACTCCAGCATCAAGCCCTAAGCTGTGTAACATCAGGCCTCCTCCACTGCAGCTGGGAATTGTCCTCAGCAAAGCTGCAGTGGGTCTCCTGTGCTGTTTAGTGTCACAGAGAGATAGAGTGAAGGACAATTGGTAATGGATCTGGATGCCAGGGTTTATTTAAAACCCACAAAGATTAGAGCTTTTTACCCTTCTTGATATCTTACATAGACATTATTTGCAATGTAGTGCTCTTTGGAATTACATTGCTAAGGTCTCAGCTGCTCTCCCTGCAGCGAGGTTTTTGCTAGTGCAGGATACTTGGGCAGAAAGTCATGTTGCTTTGTTCTGTACCACTACACAGAACTACCTAACTTTGGCATCAGCAGCCAAGGACCATGGTCATTAAATTTAATTTTTCTCCATCTCTCTAATCTCTAGAGTCCTCCACCACTTTCAGGATCTTTCCTCCAGCTAGGTGGTTTACCTTCCTCTTTACCCTCCCATTTTCTTTCTAAACCCACCTCTTTAAGGGAGAATTTTTCTTTTGGCAACAGGTCTCCTTTCTGGAGATTCTAGCACCTGATTTTCTCAATTCAAATTGTCTACCTGCAGAAAGACAATGTATGATAAGCCTCCTAAGTGGTGGTGCTGTCTAATGGCTCTCACTCACTGGGTCACTTGGAATGTGCCTCTTTTCTTTAGTCCAGTTGCTGCCAAGTTTACAACCAGTCTGTTCTGATGGTGAGTAGTAAACTCTCAGGCTTCTGCCTGTGTGTTCAAGACACCAATTAAAGTCTGTCTCGCATACCCTTGCTCATACTCATACTCAATTATTTTGCCACCTGTGATACCATGCTACCGCCTGTTCACTCCTCACCACAGTGCAGCACAATGTATGACACCTGAATATTGGGCCACCATCTCCTCAAATGGCTTGTAATTACTGTGCATGGGAAAAGGCTCTGTGCACCTCTGCTACGACCAGCTATCAGCTTGCAATTAGATTCTAGCATCATCTGGACACCTCTCCAAGTAATACAGCCTTATTGCAGGGCTCCTTGAAACCAAATGCTGCTTTGCCACTTGCCACCTTCATGGAAATCCTGTTTAGGTGGAATTGCAGCTTACCCATGCAAGAGCGCTGCAGCACAGCAAGTACGACAGCGGCACAGTGCCACGGAACTCTGGCAGGTTGATGCTTTCTGTCACGAGATAGCATGTGGAACAAGGTGGTACATTTTATTTCCTCACACCGCCATCGTAATCATAACACTGTACCCTGGAGGGACACGGGGGTGAGCAGTGAGCAGCAGCCAAGAAGAAGTTCCTTGGAGCTAACCAAAGCCAAGTGCTTTCCAAGCAGAACAACTAGAGGACTGGATGGGCCCTGAGAAGTGGCCTGGATCGTACCATGCAATGCATCAGGACAAATCTAGTTACAGGATTCAAATCTATGTATAATGTGTTCTCAAGGACCCTTCATCAACTCCTGTTAAAAGCACTTTTTCTGCAGTCCAATAAAAGTTTTCCTGCTGAATTATTAAATGTGTGAATTTTTGTTCTACCCAGCAAGGATAAGAACTCCTTTTACTCTTTCACTTTGCAAATTACTCTTGTGCTTTTGATGTACTTTGTAGGTTGCTTCTGTTCCACTCTCTGCAGGGGTTGTCCAGTCCTCCATTTATGCTGTAGAAGTTGACATGAGTCACAGTGACATTCTGAAATTTTTACTGGTATGAAGATTTTTGGCTCAATGGTTTTTCCAGTTAGTCATTTCTTGAGAAAATTATGCAAGGTATTAATGGCACTATTTTCAAAGAACTTACATTTTGGATAAATGTTAATATTAAGCTTTTATTGTCACTGTTCTTCAAAGCAATAAGTCTGTGCAATTCCTTTCAGGTAGTTCAATCCCTCCATAAGAATTGCCGAATATACCTTACTATAGCACAGTAATTCCCTGTAAAGTCTCTGCTACTCCAGACAAAGGGCTTGTTTTTTCTGTAGGTGGAAACAGTTTTGCAGCAGGCTCTCCAATTCATTTCCTTCTGTAGTTGTCCTTTGGGCTCATGAAGTGCAGCTTTATCTTAAAGAGCTTGAAATTGAGGTTAAACATCCCACTTTAAGACAAGTAATAGGGATTTATACTTTTGTAGGTCACCAAAGGTTTGCAACTTTATGTTTCTAAGCATCAACTTCTGCATGGAGACTGTTCTGAAGATTCAGATTCAGATTAACTAAGATTAACTAACTTCTCAATATCTTCTCACAAAAAAAAAAGTATAAAAAACCCTGTTCAACAGTTGGTTTACTTCTGCATTGCAGTTGAGCTTTGTCCCTGAGCCATTCCTTCTTATAAAACTCAGTTCAAATATTCAGTTTTCCAGTTGGTCTGAAAATAATTAATGGGAAGAAAGCAAGTGCTGGATCTCTTTCTAGTTCAGAAATTGGAATTACATGTCAATGAAGTAACATGCAAGCTCACAGACCAATTTTCCACCATCCCTGAAAACTGCAAGTAAGTTCTCAATGACTGATAGTTGGAAGCAACTAGGAAAGAACAAGGTATATCTAATAGTTAACCAAATCATTAAATTTCTATAATGACATAACATCGGTGTAGCTCCATCAGTACTCAAACAACCCTGATCCCAATTTAGGAATTCCTGTTATTGTGCAAAATATGTTATATGCTGCCATCCTAGGCAGCACTTGATTCATCATTTGGCTATCTTAATTTCTTAAGATGAAAGGGGAAGTATTACTCTGCATCAGCAGTTCCAATATATTTTGGCTGCAGACTCTGATGGAGAATTCTAGCCTATTGGATGTGTCATGTAGCAAATAATTTTTCATGTGCTTGGTAATCATCTCAAGATTTGCTATAATTTTGAATGTGTGGCTCTTCCTGGCTCCCAAAGAGAATGTGTAGCTTTCCTCTATTTGCTTTGGACAATCTCAGCTAAGATAATTTGGGAAGCAGTGAAATCATTACTCATCAGCTGGAGGACATTCACTTCTTGTTGGGTTACTCTGTAACGATTAGGTGAGCTCAGTGAGTGGAGTGATCCATGGAGGAGTCTCTGCCTCCAAGGCAGAGGCAAATGTATGCCAGGGATGTGTTTCCTCTGTCTATCACTGAGCTACTTTCACAGGGTGGATTGTTTTCCTCTCAGTACTTTGCTTTTCTATATTCCCAATAGCAGCACTCTGACACAAAGGAGGACAAGTGTATGCACAATGAGATAACATCTGGGGCTTAGGCAGGACTATAGACAGGCCTTTAAGAGTTACACCCAGAAAAAAAAACAAAGCAGGCAAACGTTCTTGAAGTAGTAACAAGCTCCTTGGTTAATAATATGAGATAGATTGTTGTGTGTAATACAGAAGAGGCAGAATTGTCCTTTCTGCTCAGTTTTAGCTGGATTATAATTTCAAGGCTTGGCCTCTGTAGATAGAATTTTAGAATGGTTTAGGTTGGAAGGGCCTTAAAGATCATCTCATTCCAACCTCCCTGCTATGGTCAGGGACACCTTCCACCAGACCAAGATTCTCAGAGGCCCCATCCAACATGGCCTTGAACACTTCCAGGAGCATCCACAGCTTCTCTGAGTAACCAGTTCCAGTGCCTTACCATCCTCACAGCAAAGAACTTTTACCTCATATATAATCTAAAAATGTCCATGTAAAAATTCCCCCTCTGGCTTTGCTGTAGGCTTCCTTCAGGTACTGAAAGGCCACAGCCTTCTCTTTTCTAGGCTGAACAAACCCAATTCTCTCAGCTGTTTTTTATACGAGAGATGCTCCATCCCTCTGATGATTTTGGTGTCCCTCCTCTGGACTCACTCCAGCAGTTCCATGTCCTCCCTGTGCTGGGAGCCCAGAGCTGGATGCAGGTTCCAGGTGGGCTCTCCCCAGAGCAGAGCAGAGCAGAGGGGCAGAATCCCCTCCCTGCCCTGCTGCCCACGCTGCTCTGGATGCAGCCCAGGACACGTTTGGCTCTCTGGTCTGGGAGTGCCATGGCTGGGTCATGTCCAGCCTCTCACCCACCAGCACCCCCAAGTCCTTCTCACAGGGCTGCTCTCCATCTGCTCATGCCCAGCCTGTGTTGCTTCTGGGTCTTGGCATAATGAAAGATAAATAACTGAGTCTACATAAAAGGTACCAGGGAGACAAGTGATGTATAAAACACAAGGGACTTGGGATTTTTTGTTTTGATGTGGGGCAAGTAAAATTAAAAAAAAAAGCATAAAGAAGGAAGATCAATATGCTGGACATTTCTAAAAGAGAGTTAGAAAAATACATGTTGAAGTTGAATTGATATTCCTAGGAAATAAATTACATTACCTCAAGAGGGATCTTCAACCCTTTCACTGAAAGAAAGCTCCATCCTTGAAGAGTCTGTGTGGGAGCAAGTTACCTGGGCCAACATTAAAATTCAACTCCCAAAACCAAACCAAGTCTGTACTGCCCCTGCACCAGCCTCTCCTTCTCATCACAGAAGGACAAACACATAGAATGACAAAACTAATCTTCACACTGACAACACCAAGGCTTTAATACTGCTTTTATGAAAGCAAAAGATAAATACTAGATTTTGCTCTCATCCAGATCTATCTCCTTCTCTGTATCCACTTTCCTGCAGACACATCGCTGCAACTGATAGCTCATCCAAACTCACTGTGCAGGGAGGACTTCGGCTCAAGTGAGTGAGGCCATCCATCATGTCCCAAAGAGTCAGCACTGGGTCATGCATCCCCACCACAAGCATGCTACACCTGCCTTTGGGTACAGAGCAAGGATTCCTGTGTAGGGGATGTGTTTGTGGACAGGTAGTGAAGCAAGCCAAGTTTTCTCCTTGTGTTGTCTCTTCCAGGAAGGTGTTTAGGTGCTATTTTTCATTTGCCCAAGCATTTCTTCTGAAAGGTTTCCTGGAGAGGATGATGCATCAGGAAGGTCCTGGAGATGTCACTCTGAATGCTGGGACACCACAATGGGAAGGCAGTGCTTTATGATAACCACACACCTTTCCCTTTGATCTTCATTGGGACTTCCATTTCAAAGACTCAAATCAAATAGATAAGTGAAATAGTAATTAAAAAGCAAGACCCGGTCCTTCTCACATTCACAGCTGTGCAAATCTGGTGGAATTCTGGCACAATTATTCCTATTTAATTGCTATGGAAATGAACTAATAATAAAGTCTACTGTATCTATGCCTTTTTACATTTGCAAAGAAGCAGTCTAACACTTTTAGAGGCTTTTATGGCTCTATGAAGTCTTTAACAAAACTACAGAATCACAGAAATTGGAGACTGTGATAGCCACAATAAAGTTTCAGAATCAGAGAACATTCCAACATCCAGTGATACAACTGTAGTTTTCAAATGGCTGATAGAGGTGCCAGTAATGTTTAAAATGGGAAGACCTGGAATCACTGCACATGCATTTTTATACACACACAATGCCAGTCCTAAGCAAGTTTTGAGGTGTAGGAAGGGGAAGTAATTTTTCATTTTTACATCAGATTTGTCCAAATTTCTAGGGTTTTAGCCGAAGCATTTCTTGGGAGAAAATATTTTTTGCTTATTTGGCAATAACAACAAATTTCTTCAATTTTTTTTTTTACTTTTCTGTCTGTACAGTGACACATACACACATTTCAAATTCTGCTTTTCTGTGCGAGGAAAGATACCCAGTTTCTACTATAAATAGACAATGACTGCATTTATCCCTTGTGCTGATGTGACACTTCATAAACACAGTGCTGTATTTGCACTGTGTGATAAGAGTGGACAAACACTTAAAAATTAGCAATTTTTGGGGCTTTTTTCAATTCAGATTATAACAACTACTACTACATTTATTCATAAGCATGGATTAAAAAAAAAAGACACAGGGGAAATAGAATGCTTTTGAAATATTTTCATTGATATTTAAATTCTGTGCACTTAAGCTAGAGTTCAGTATATTGAAAGGAAAATCCGACCAGCTTGTCTCCAAAGACACAGCAGTAACTGGGGACTGCAACGAGAGTGAGCAGCTGGGAAACAAGAAAAACAACATGAGTAAGGATGTTTAAAAAAATTAAATTTGTCATTGCCAACATCTCTGTGATTTTCTTCTAGAGTTTAATATAGGATCATGGCACTTAGGGACATGGTATAGTGGTGAACTTGGCAGTGTCAGGTTAATAGTTGAACTTGATGATCTGAAAGGTCTTCTCCAGCCTAAACAATTCCATGATTTTATGATTTTATGATCATGTTGAAGTTACATCAGCCTTTCAGCCAGATTGCTTGTGTGTTATATCCAAGAAAGAAAACAGCAAAGGTCTTCAGGAGAACCATCAGTGATTTAATTCAAGGAAAATCTACTTTGTGCACGACAGGCATAAGGAGGAGGTGAAGGACATCCCTTCTGTGGTTTCCTAACATTCAGTCATAGCAAGCTCTCAGCAGCTCTGGTACGTGTTGAAATTCAGACTGTGCTTCTGAAGTGCAGACAAAACACAGTTATCAAGAGAACTAGTGCAGAAGGAGACCAAGAGCTTCCAAAGGCTGAAAGAGTACCCCAAGGTTGGGATGAGCAAGGTTACTGTGCAACTATATGTGTTCACTTTGTTAACACTCACACATATTAAAGACGACATATTTTAATTTTCTAACAGAAATTCTGAATCTGAACAACAGTACAATTCTTCACGGAAAGGGAAATCTCTAATGTGAGCTAAATACTAGATGTTAATAAATGATGAAAATGAAATATTGTCATTTCAATCAACAGGCACAACAGGCACATCTCTATTTTCACAGCAATAATAGGTTTTCATGGCGATATAAGTGGTTTGCTTCAAAGAAGTGATTGTGCATTTTAAGAGTAGGTAGGTCAGACCTGCAGAGAGCAAGAGAATGGTAAGTAAGCCTGAGTCAGAAATGGCTTTTCTTGAGAAGAAAGACTCTGATTAAAAGTCAAAGTAAAAGCTGAAGAGAATCAAAATAATTGTGGCAACTTGGCTTCTTCATCAGGAAAATCTTATTAAAAAAAAATCCTGGAACTTGCTAGAGCAGATTGTACCTGACTGGGAGGTATTTGCCATGGAACAGCTCCTACATAAACAAGAGCTCTCCTGTCAGTGTGCATGCAGCAAAACCCATACCTATTAAGCAAATAACATATGCTTCTAACTATGTGTTGGTACTTGAAAGTAAAAACAAAGCTTACATATTTCTACAAGAGTCTCTTTTAAACTGAAAGATATATTGCAATTTATACTACATCTGCATTCAGATAGGCATAAGAAAAGTTGGTGAGCAGTGCAAGCACTTATAGGATTTGGCATTCTGGTCAAGTGACACATAGGAGTTATGTCCTTGGCTCCTGGAAAGATGCAGTTTTGTTAAATTATTTTAGTTATTTCAAATACCTCTCCAAATCTTTGGTCCCCGTTGTGCCCATTATATATTTATACTGCAAGCTGTTGAGAGATGTGATGAACATCATCTACTAACCACAGGTTCTCCCTGCTGACTGGATGATCTTCAGTGGCAGGGAGTTCAGGAGGGAGCTTGGTGCTTTGCCTTGTTTTGTGTGTGCTTACTCCCTCTCAGTACACCCATGACTTAAGTTACATTATTCCAACTAGTTCAGCTAAGTGCACTGAATTGCCAATTCTAGTCAAAGCCTTTCCAGGAAATGCAAAGCACAGTTGCTAGTCCATTCAAATTCTTGATTTTGTAAAATGCTTTAAAGTGTGAGGATGGCAGCCAAAGTGGTGCTCCTGCTGTTAATAAGATAGCTATTGCAGAAAGCACTTGTTCTCATACTTTGTTGCTGGGAGAACTTTTGGGCAGTTAGTTCTTTACCTGATCTGAAAAAACTAAACAGCTTTGATTAAGACAAAACTGGAGCAAAATACCTTCAGTAAGGTCTCATCCTAACTGAGAAATTTAAAAGGGAAAGATGGAGCCAGAGGCCCACAAACCCCTTGCAGCTGGTGGCAGGGCCTGCATTCACTGCCCAGGGCCTGCAACATAGCCTTCTGCTGAATAAACATAGTATACTTCACATGCATGGGAAGCATTCTTGGGTGGGTTCTCTCAGATTTAGAAGAGGAGGGGACAGCTATTGTTCACCCTTCCTTATAAATAGAGTGCTGTCCAGACATGCATGGTTTCAGGACACAGCACAAACCATCATTCCCTCCTTCTAAAAACGGAAAGACACAAACATGCCCTGGTCCCTTGTATCCTGCCCCCACTCTCCCCAGAAGGGAGGAAGCACTCTACTTTTTTGGAAGGGCTAATTAGTAGGGAGGCAAGTTTCTGTCTGAGGGGGCAGAGGGGTAAATGCAGCAAAACTCTAGCCTTAAGGTTGTGTGAAATGGTCCTTGCTAAGGGATGCAGCAAAAACAGTGAATGTCAACACTATCCATGCCCAAACTGACCCTGTGTGTGAATAACATAATCTTACTGCCTTGAAACATCAACAGCCTTTTTTCCAAGGTCTCATTGTCAAAGGACTCCAAGAGGCTGGTCCAGCTCCTTGAAGGGCAGTGCTTTCCAAGGTATAATAAAACCTTTGCTCAAGGGGTAGGCAACCTTTCCAGAGATCAGAGAAAACAGCTGAGTGAAGCAGTGGGAACTGGATATCAACCCACCATGCAGAGAGCAAAATATTTTGCTGGACCCAACTTTTCTATAATTGTACACCACTGGTGAACAGACATTCTTCCTTTTCTATTTCTGCAGTGTGGGCACCTCTGGGGCTTCCTGGATGGGCTTCAGGCCCCTCTGTGGACACGTGTCATCAGTTCTTGTGCTGCTGCTAGTATCCCAATGTAAGCAGGGAGGTGCCCAGGAGCCCCCCTAATACCAGAATTCAAGGGTGGTGACTGTCTGAAATTACATGAATTGCAATGTCTCTGCCTGGTCTTTGTTGCCATAAATGGCTGTTACTTCAGGGGTGTTGACCCAGTGTTTAAGTGATGTCCCAATGGACACTTCCCTGGGCCAGAGGGCAAGGACTAGATCCCAAATTTGCTCACAGCTCTTCTTTTATAGAGGCAGGTGAGTAAAATGAATGAGGCAGTTTACTTTCTTCCATTTCTTTGTACTTGCAAATTCCCACCGTAAAACAAAGATGCATTTTTCTGAGGTCAGCACATTAGTTTTGTGTGGAAACACACTCTCTCTGCCTTTGCTTTGTTGTTGTTAGCAGACTAATTTCAGGGAGCAGCAGGAGTATCTCTCTTTCCTTGAAGTGGGTCAGCTCTGGACATAACATTGTACTCACTGCAAACTATTCCTTCTAGGTCTCTTCAGTTTGTGAAATTCCTATGTAAGTAAGGGATAGACCAGCACTTTATCACATCATAATAACTGGCTCATCCCAAGGGGGAGACCAAAAAACCATTTAGATTATGAAATGCATGATGGCAGGAGAATATGCAAGAATTATTTACCATCTCTTCCCCATACATACTTCTGCTTTAGAGGACTCATCCTAATTATTTCACATATTCATGAGTTTTTCTAAATGAATCTTTGGTATTATTTCTGAGTGACGCATGCTAAAACAATTCACTTGGACAGTGGGTACAACAGGTCTATGAACTGTCTGTAAATATAGTAAACCAACTTGCTTATACGAGAAATAGTCCATTATGACTGGCTATCTTTTTATATGCACAGCTGGAAAAAAAATTGGAAGCCTGATATTTATAGAAGCAAAAGTTCAACAATCACATCTTTAAGCTGAGCTCAGCACATCATTTCAAACAAGGTAAAATGGTGAGGGGCAGGAATTAAGATCCCACACTGTATTCCATGCAATTCCTTAAACTTTGTGCCTTGTTTTTAGAAGGGAATCTAGTGAATGGTTTGAATGACAGAAGGGAAAAGGTTGGTCTCTCCAGAGGGCTACTTGGGTAAGCTGGCCACACGTGTTCTCCATGCAGAGAAACCCAAAGGGACCCTTGATACCTTTTCCTGTCATGCCTGTGGACAGCAGGACATGTCCATCATACCCACAGCTTACCTTTGTATATGATAATTCATTCTGTGGGGACACTGAAGGTGACATGGTGCACTTACAGAGTGGGGAAAATTGTGTTCTTCTGCCATTTGCACACACAGTGGCTCCAGAAATACAGTTACAGGTGCGGCAGATGTCCGCTTCCTCAGCACTTTGTGCTCAGCACTGAGGAGCAGTCATGCAAGACTGCTGTAGCTCACTGTCAAGGATCTGGAAAGCAAAAATTTCCAAGCTTACTGTCAACAGACAGTCCAGCTTGCCTTGGATTTTCATGGCATCAGCTGTCCCTGCTGTAAGATGTGAAGAAGATGTGAAGTGTAGGGCTTTGCACTGTGACATTCTTGGATAGTCTGCCTGGCACAAGGCTCATCTTAACCACTTGTGGTGAGATGGGTTTAAGTATTAAAGCATGGCATTTAGTATCCCTCTGCTCACCATGGTCATTAGCTGCAACAACTACAGATGATAAAATTATACACAATTTACCTCTTTTTGCATGCTCAGCACCAGTAATGACATATTTATGCTGTTATTCATTCAAATATTTTGAAATGCACTATACATCACTGCTATATAGAAATTTATCATATAGAAATGTTTTTATGGTATGACTTTGTCTACATCTAGAGGAATGAATATATCTTCTTAAAATAGATGACAAATTATGTTAGGTACTTAAAAGTATTCTTTCTTCATATTTTCCTAATCTTTTATCATCTGAGATGTATAGCTCACTACAGTACCAATATCCTTGTGAGACTTTTTTAGGATCTGCATGACATTCAAGGTTCAGGGTGTGATACAAATCTTCCATCAATAGAAAACCATATTCAATTTGAAGACTTATTTCTCATAGTGTTTGGCATGTATTTCTGAACAGGCAAAATGAGTCTTAATTAGGAAATTGCGTTGCTGCTTCGTGTTTGGTACTCACTAATCTAGAGCAATGGTGGAGGATATCTACTCCTAGTCTTCTAAAAGACAAAAAAAAAAAAAAAAAAAAGAAAAAAGAAAAAAATCACATCCTCAGGAGCTGACTGTTAATCAGAAGCTGAGAAAGTTGGCCTGGAGATCTTCCTCTCTCTCCATGTCTCACATGACCTAATGTAATTGGAGCTGTCATTCACTGCATCATGTTTTTGAGCTATGATACATTTCTCTGTACCTAGTGGTGGCTTTGATGTTGATCCCAAAAAAATTGTCCATGTCTGAAAGCTTTAGACTTTGGATATCTGATATGAGGAACATTAGGTCAAGAACACCTTTGGACATCTATCTTTTCCTCTAGGGAGGAAAATTCAGAAGAAATTTTATTCCTTAGTCACAAAAGATTTTTAAGTTACCAAAGACCAAATTCTGCACCTCTTTGAGGAATGTTGGGGCAGAATGTTAACTGTCAGGTTAACAATGTTACTGCAGAGATAATACAGTAAAAGTGAAACAACCCTGAAGGGAATGGACATTGAATTTTTTAAAAACTTTTTTTCTTTTCTTTTTTTTAAGACTAGAAAGAACATCAAAAGCACCTTAAAAAACTCCTGAAGCATTTGACTTGTGGGATGGCTCCAAGGACAGGCTGCAAAAGCAACAGTTGGCCATTACTACAGTGGCCAGAAATCAAAATAGACTTTGTAAAAAGCTTTCTTTCTACTCAGGAAAAGACTCAAGTAATTTACTTGCAATGAATACTGCTATGTGGTACAGGTAGCTCTGGTAAGTCCTGGGAAGTAATTTTTCTGTGTGGAAAGGCCTGTTGCCAATGACAGCCCGGGACAAGGGAGTTTTCACAGCACTGAGAGTGTGACCACCAGTTAGTCTGTTGATGGTACATCCATAGGTCAGCCCCGTTGGCTGGTTAGCAGTGAAACAGTTAAGAAACACTGTCACAAAGGACACTTCAGTACAGCAACTAAAATCCTGCTGTCAGCTGAGAGGTCGGAAGTCCCACAAGGGATACAACGAACAGTGCATGCCAGTAGATTGCTGAAGCTGTTTGGACTGTAAAATCTATGAGTTCCAGAAAAGAGAACTATAGGATGGAGCCAAAC
Source organism: Melozone crissalis (assembly GCF_028551555.1). Lineage (NCBI taxonomy): Eukaryota > Metazoa > Chordata > Aves > Passeriformes > Passerellidae > Melozone > Melozone crissalis. Next base: position 28,809,484 of record NW_026535783.1, on the reverse strand, counting down.
TTTGTAAAAAGGCTTGGAAGGTCTGGCCTAGAGAAATCTCAGGTAGGAAATTGTTTCCAGCTCGTACAGAGGGGACCTTGAAAGAGGGGAAGTGAAATTGCTGTGACCAAGGAGTTAGGATGTAAATCACCAGCTATTAACCAGGGAAGAGAGAAACACTGTCCTTTTTTCCTAGCCCCCATCCTGTGAGGCTGGGGGAGGGAGAAGAAATGCAATTTGTCATGTCTGGAGACAGATGACAGAGGGTTGTCTGACAGGCCAAGTCTCCTGACTCTGATTTAAATGCAATTGTATGCTTTGTGGATGCTAAGCACAGCTCTCTTTCCTATAGCTTAAGCCTCTCCACCCCCGACAGACGACAAGCACAAGCAGCCACTGCTGGAGAGGATGCAAGCAGCAGCACAGATGAGGGATGGAGTCTGGATCCACATGAGAGGCTGGCATTTGCAAGCTGTCATTGAGCCCTGCTGTGAAACTGAAGTCTGCATCTCATTGATCAGGTATGGCTCTCAGTGTGCATTTCTGAGAGCATAGCGGAGATATCGTGCCAGCACAATGTTCAGCAGCAGCAACAGGAGGATGCTCTGGGGTAACTGGAAGTGAGACTTAGAATATCACTGGACTGTCTCTCCTGTTACGTAGCAGATAGTTATGCTACTACTGCGTACCGGTCTGTTTTCTAATCCCGTTCTCTGGAGGTCTTTCTGTGACTCTATGCCTGAAACAAGAGCATGATAAAGATATGTGTCTCCTTCTTCCTAATCTGGCTTGCTCCTGCAAGCTGCCTAAAGTGCTTACAGTTTGGAAAACCCTGGCCTATATGATGAAAGAGGAAGCATTAAATATAGCAAGGTTCAGAAGCATTTATCTCAGGTGACTTAAAGGTTGCAAATCTACCCTAATTTAGTTCCTTCAGTTTGTTACATTTAAGACCCATTCCCACAAGGTTTTGTGGACATTGTCTATTTATTGGAAATTGCTGAAAACAGTAAGGTAGGGTTCCTGAGAAAGAACTGCTTCCTCTTGCTAAGAAGACAGTATAATAATGTTACACGGTGTTTTACATTCTTATACAGTGTCAAGATTTACTGCTTGAATGTCTCTTTCACTTCTGCTTAATCAACAGTGACATTCACTGAGAAACTCTAGAAATCCATGCTGAGTCCAAACTTTGATAATTTTAGTCAGATTGATAACACACAACTTTGGTATGATCCCATGGTCTTCATGTGGAATTTGAGACCACATCGGTTTGAGTTCAGCTCCTGGTCAGCTCTCATAAGCTTGAATGCGGGTGAGATGTATTATTTTTGAAAATTTCCTGTCTGTCTGTTTACCCATATACAAACATGTGTTTACGTCCCCATATGAGTTACATTTTGGCAGAAGGAGCAAACTGTCTGACAAGGCTCTTTGCACTTCAAGGACTTTCCTTAAGGAGTAGGACATGCCCTCAGCTACTATAAATCAGTGCCCATCCCCTGCAGTCTGGCTGAGCAGCTCTGGAGAAGGCATGGGTCAAACCCTGCTTGAACCCAGTGCCAGGCTGGTGATGGTGATGCTGGCTGAGGACTGGACACGACAGCTCTGCTGGAGAAGCTGTGTCACTTTACACCAGCTGGGCACACAGCTGGTCTCTTCCCAGTGCCCAGGGAAACACATCTCAATGTGGAGACAAGCCAGAGACCAGGGGCCTTGTGACATGCAGAATACGCTCTCAACATGAGAATGTATGTTCTCCCCTTATTTTTTTGAGGTAAAAAGCTGAGAGCTGAAAAGCTTTGTTACTTTGCTACAGGTTCAGCACTCTCCTCTATTCATCAGTATCCCACTGGGAGCAAGAGGAGTTTCCAAAAATGTTGCTGTCTCTGGGAACCACACAGAATTCACTAGATTTTTTTTTCCTGCGTTGTCCCTAATTGTGCTCCCACTGAAGGTGTCTGGCAGACTGTCTTTGCTCACAGGAGCAGGCAGGACTGCACCTGCTGAGGTGGTCCATCCACTGTAGGCAGAGAGTGAGAGAGCAGCCTCACCATGCACTGCACACTGTTTTGGAGGTCAGAAAGTGGGTGCTGCTTGCAAGCTGGTGGCATGATTTGTTCAAGGTCTCCATACTCTCACAATAGGATAGCAAACGTGTCTGGAGTTGAAAGAAGGAGTTCCTGGTCTAATCCAGTCCAGCAGAGCTCTTGTGGCCCTGGCCCTGAACCATGTAAGGCTGACAGACGATCTGACCTGCATCCCTTCTCTGTCTGAGAAACTGATTTTGAGCATCACATTGCAGGTGCAGGAAGATTTCAGCCATGTAGAAAATGTTCCCTCTTCATTTGATTTCTTTCTTCTGTGTCTTTGTTTCTCTCTTTAACACAAGATATGATCAATATTTAATTTTTCTCCTTATTATACTCTGCACTGCAGGTCTGGCTTTGCTGCAAGTGTTACTATCTGTTACTCTTGGCCAAAAGTTAAGGGATATTTTGCAAAGGGCATTTTTCAAAAGATGCTTTCCTGTTTTTCAGTCTTCCTCCCTTGAATGTTTTGAAAACTTCTGCTCTCCCATCATAATCCTCTTCTCTGCACCTCAGTGAGCTGGGCTGTTTTTTCTCACAGCAAAGCCTAGACAATGAATACACAATGGTGAGAACTGACTGAACAAAAACATTGACTTCAGTTTATGTCAATTGCAGATAGAGTCTGATAAAGTGAAAGTGCTTCCCAGGTGAGGGGACAGTGGGTAGAAACATGTTTGACATAAGCCAGACAACTATCTGCATGTTGAGCTAATAATCTGGGTTGCTGTACAATGATCATTATTTATAAGAACAGCATAATACTGTGAAAAGAGAGTAGCCTGTCATAGTTTGTACATTTCCAGGTGGCCTGCTGAGCGTCAGTCTCTGCCTTCTGCTCTGGCAAAGCATCCTGCTGCCTAAAGATGGTGCTGACTTACTTTTTTTTCCTCCACTAAGTAACACAAGTGAGAGGTGAAGTCTTTTTTCTCCCACCCACTTTTGACCTCTTTGGCCCTTGCTATAGATAGTTTCTTCAGTTGTGCTCTGAAAGTACATATTCATAAACATGTGTGCTTATAAAAGTGTGTGCTTTCGCTCCATCATACACAGGTTATTTCCATACTGGGCTTTCAGGGACTTCCACCCACTAGGTGGAAAAACAAGTGTTTTTCCATAGCTTACCTCTGGATGAAATGAGCTATGGGGAGATGAATAGTTTATTTTGATATAGCTTAAAAGAGTTCCATTAATCTTCCTGTAGGGTTTTAAAAGCATTTTTGAATCATTGTAGTGATTTAACTATGCAGCTAATCCCCATGTAATTCTTTGTCAGTTCTGAAATGTATAAAATTTCTTTATTTAATACAGAAAAATTCATATTAGCAATATAGGATAATGGATAAGGTATTTTGGTCTGCAGGAGGTACAAATCAGAAGGCAGACTGATTTCCGCCAGCTAAATTACTTGCTCCACTGACTGTCTTTTTCTAATAGGCTGAGCTGAAGGCTCAGAAGCACAAATTGACAAAACTCAGAAAATAACAAGAAAAGGGGAATACAAAACCTGACTGAAGAGAAGAAGTTTAGGAAAAATTATTCTGGGACATTGAGAAAGATCTGGAGTCAAAAGAGTGTCACTACTTTCCAAGCAGCACTAATGGGGGTGGGGTGGAGGCAATGATGACGATGATGATAACAGAATGCAGGGCTAGTGGAGAAAACTACCATCAAAGGACCTGCAGACCACACCAGAGTCCTGGTTCTAGCCAGAATAGGCCAGTAGCTGGGAGGAGGCATGGCTGGGGCATTGAGGTTATCTACACCACTTCACATCATTACTGGGGCAAAAGGACTCTTTTCTGGGGAGAGGCGGTTCTGTCTGGCAGAGAAAAAGTGGTGAAGGGAGCTGTCTGGCTTTGTCTATTATGAGGATTTTTTGTATCTTTCCTTATACCTTTTGTAACTGATATTGTTGCTGTTGTTCTTATTGTCATTGCTATTGTACTTATGTCATTGCTATTTTAAGTAAATAGTCTTATCTCAACATGTTCTTCAGTGGTAATACTAAACTGGAGAATACCATTCCTGAAGTACAACCACCACTTGCCTTCAAAGTTTTGTCTCAGCTTTCTCAAGTTGCCAATGTGGTCTTCACTTCTTAGTGCACAGCAAACAGAGGAAAGAAATGGGGGACAGGCCTTTCCTTCTCCCTTGCTCCAGGCAATATGGCCATGAAGAATGGGGAGAAAATTGTGATATGTGATAGAAACATTCAAAGGCATGCAACAAACAGAGAAAATGTTGACACAAACTCCCTCGTCACCTTTCTCAACAGTAAACCTCCTCTCAGCTTCTGCTCTCCATAGTCTTAGCATAATTTTCCAGTCGTCTCCCTTCTTGCAAAGATATCTTTTCATTTTTTTCAGGCTTTTCAGCCACCCATTTTATTTTATTTTGTTGGAGGACTCATTTGTCAGTTTACTCCTTGGCATGCATTAGCAGACATTTATTTCAGTTGGAATTAAATGTCAAAACCCTCTAAGTCACTTTTCTTTTTTTTCCCTTTTGTTTCACAAAGCTCTCACTTTCTAGTGAAAGTTATCATTTTTTGAAATTTCACGTATTTCAACCAATTTGCAACTAACTTCAATCTCTTGATGATATAAATTCCCAGTAACTGTTCTGAATTTAAATGTTTGGTATTTTTGGATTTGGTTTGTCAAAAAAATGGCTGAGATTGCTTTTCTGAAATTCCCTGAGTTGCCTTACAGACAGTTTCAGTCACTGGTTGTCTTCAGGATCCGTAACAGGACTCTCCATTAGACAGAGTGGCTGAAAGTTAACATTCAGAGAAGCATGTTTGGATTATGAATTCAAGATTGAATCCCTCATCACTGGATCACTGAAACAATTGCTCAGCTGTCAGTTTGAAGCCAGAATTGTCATCTCCACTAATAGTTTCCATAGGTAGCCATTCCTGTTGCTTATTTCAGGGAAGTGCTTGTGAAGGTGACATTTGAGTTCTGACAGGCATCCCTTTATTTTTCTTGTTGCAAGCTTCAGGATCTGACAGCTCATTTTCAGCCATTAACTGGTCCTGGGCTTCCGCTGTGTCCAGATCTTTTATTACCTGAGAAACAGAGTTAGAGGGTGTTGAGGAAAGCTTCAGTTCTGACATGTTTGCTGGAAGCTGTTACGTTCATTCCAAACCATAAGTAAGGCATGGTAAACCTAGGGAAATAAAATAGTTCTGCACCTGCATTTCCAGGTGACACACAGTTTTTAGTGTCTGAGAAAACAGAACTAAGCTAAACCAAACCACCCTGCTCAAAAACATTGTGGTGGCAGTTGAGGAAAAAGGTAATTTGCCTGTTCCTCAGCAGGAATGAACTCACTTCGTTACTTCATTTTTAATTGTCAAATGAAAAAATATGTACATGTCTACACATGGTGCGCTTTAATAAAGTTATTAATTTACGAAGCAATGTCTAAACAGTAAACCTTAATCATTTATGTGTGCAAGGAACACCAACACATTGAAGCCTTTTCTAACTCACTTCCTAATGAGCCTCCGAAGCTCTTTTCCCTGGTGTATTTTTCCCAGTTACACTAGCTGTGCAAATCCTGAACTCATTTGTATTACCTTCCTGAAGGAAGCAATGCATTGAATATATAATCATTTGAATACCTTCTACTATTTTTTCAATTCCAAAGCATGTGTTAGGTCAAGTTTTGTGACTATTTTTCCTTTCAGTGTTACTCTTATTGTGACTCTCATTGCAGGAAGCAAAAAAATGTCAGCCGTTGATGGAGGCTTTGCAGCCTTAGTAATCCAGTTGACTATTCTGAAAGATATGGGCTAGCATTCACAGCAATAAATGAATGGATGACTCTCATGGTTTGACACTGGCACAAAGCCAGTGCCCCCATGAGAATACCCTCTCCCTGGTGTCTGCTGTGAGATGTGACCAGGAATAAGCAAAGCAGGCTCCCACTTAGGAATAAAGAAGAATTCATTAACTAAACTACAAGGGAAAGAAAAAAAAGAAACACACAAGGAAAATGAAAACTTCACAAATACATCTCCTCTTCCTCCCCACCAAATTCCCAATACAACACATTCCCCCAAATCACTGACTCTCGGTCCGGCACCACATTTCAAACAATCAATCCTCAGTTCAACAAGAGGAGAAGGAGTCCTTTTTGTGCCAATGGTGACCTCTTCCTTCATGTCCAGTGCTCTCACCACCGTGCATGGACCAGAGCTGCTTCTAGGGTTGCCTTTTAAGGATGCCTTGTCTCATTCCAAACAAGGGCACAGTCTCTCCTTTGGGACACCTGCCCCCCCTCCCCCCACATTTTTTGCACCCCCTGGGGCTGAGGGGTACCCACACTGAGCCCTCCTGGTTCTGAGGTACTGCCTCACCCTAAATGCAGTCTCTGTATCACAAGGAAACAGTCCATGGCTATACAAAAAAAAGTCCAGAAAAATGCCACTCCATCTTCTCTATTCCTCCAACATCTCTCTCTCTGGCCCAGACCTTCATCACTTGCCCATTTCCTTCTTCATCCTCTACGCTTATCTCTCTTCTAATAAGCCAGTACTTCTTTCTTCCACCCTTCCACCCTCAGGGGGGCCAGGCCTACCTCTCCCGGGCCACATGGCTTTCCTCTCCCCCGCCCAGCAGTGGAGAGCTGGGCAGGGGAGGTCTGACCTGCTACCCTCGATGGAAATCCAAACAGAGCCTCCCAGCGGGAGCCCTGCTTTTAACCCTGTGTTCTCAGAGGCGGATCCAATGCCCCAGTGGCCAAACCAGGTGCCAATATTAAAATCTGAGCACCCATTGGCCTGACTACAGCATCCCAGAAGACCCATTTCCTGTCAAACCACCACAATGACTTTCACAGTTGTTGTGATATACATATCAAAATTCAAAAGTTTTGTCTTAGAAGCAAGAGTTATTTGATTTGGGATGGCAGGAGACATTGTCTGGTTACACTGATTTGTTAGTTATGTCTTTCCAACAAAACAGGATGAGATGACTGGTGATTGGGTCCCAGTGAACTGTTCTGCGTGCCACTGAGTTGTGTCTTTGTGCTTTCCTTTGAGTTTGTGTACCATGGCCCCAGGGACATTCTTTTGACACATGCTTCTGCTAACTGGAAGTTCAAGTAATTGTCTGACCTATTTTGAGATTTCTAAACCACATAATCAACTAAACCTGAAACCCCTCGCAGTTACAAGTTTTGGCATTTTGCCCCTGCTTTTAGAAATCCTTGCAATAGATTTTAAACACTGGGAACACAGGGAAGAAAAGTAATTTAAAGATTAATTTGTTTTGAGAAAGGGTGGATGTGACTGGGATTACTTTAGAAAATGAGGAGGCCAGCACAACAGCGCTGCAGCAGTAATGTGGTATCAGTGGCCAGACTGTCAATGGTGGTGGCCAGAAAAGTCTTGGATGGCTTTGAATGTCCAAGTCTAATTGTTTCTGCACTTTTTACCGGCCAAGGTAGGGAAAATGCTGCTGTTAGACAAGGTGGAAAGACAGCCAAAGGAGGAGAAGAAGATGTAGATACCTTAATGATACTGGCTTTCACTAGCATTGCTACCATTTGACCATTTTTGCCTTCATGAGGAAGTAACTTTGAATAGCAGAGATATTCAGGAGTGTGAGGTGCCATGGGACTCTTTAGTGTCAGAGAGAACTTCTACTAAAATAGGTATGACAGATTCTATTTACTTTGAGCTGTAAACATATGAGATACAGGATCTCCTGTAGTTTGGGTTTTGTTACAAAGTTCAACTTCTGTTTTCTGCTGGTTTCCCATGCTCTTTTAAAGTCCCCTGTGTTCTATAGCCTACAGCAGAATAAAATGTGGGTGAAGAACATGTTAGGTGACTTGTGTCTTTACTGCTCTGTACCAGCAGAGGTGCACCCAGAGCAGCTTAGGCCCAGCCTTGGTGCTGTAGACCAGAAGTTTTCTGATGGGATGGCCACTCTGCACGGGCTTTTTTGTGAAGAGTGCTGACTGCCATGGTTCACCCAGGGTTGGTCTGGACTGACTATGGGTTTCAAATATCTGAATTCTTCTGCAATCTGTTCTTCTTTCAAGAGCTTTCCAAACATCAGAGCCTTCAGCTACAGTGTGAGAGTACTATTGACTGTCTCATGCTCCCGTCTCTGTGGCTGACACCATGGCCCCTTCTCCATGTGATATAGCCAGGTTGTGCTTTGTGGAGGTTTTCAGGTACCTCTGACCTATTCAGTGAGCTCAGCTTCTCCTTCTTCCTATCTTGGACTTCCTTCACAGGTCTGTATTTATCCACAGGCTTTTGCCTGTCCAGCAGAGAACAGTGCAGCATTTCCATGTACATCGTATTACCTGGCCAGATGAGATACAAGTGCCTCTGCATTAGCAAAGCTGGGGATGAAACTTGTGTTTCTGCTAAAAGCAGGGTGGTTTATGTTTTCAGACATCCACACAGTCCATTATGAAGATTTCTACGTCTTTTCTTCTAGATTTTTCTTCATTATCTGATAGCACTGTCTCCCTGAAAAGTTAGTTATCTTAGAACTGCAAATATGGTACAGATGTGTTTTAAATCTCACTACAGATACATGGGGTATTTGTCTTCTTGTATCTCTTCATGGCAAAATCTGATCTTCATTCTGTGGGAAACCCTCAGCAGAAAGGACTATAATCAGCCATAGACAACTGGGAAGGACAGAAGAGAAACTCTGCTCTGACACATGGATGTTCCAGGTCTGGTTTGGACTGTATCCTCAGGGAAACAGCCTGAGGATCCTTGCATTTCTAAAGCCTGCGCTGTTTCACTGCTAACGAATAAAGACTTTTATCCCTTGAGTCTGCATTTTTCCCTTGAGACAGTATCAGTAAGTGGAATTTCAAAAGCACAGGAAATTGCTTTACCCTTCTGCCACTGAAATCACTGAGTGTTTTACCCTTGGGATCAGTAGAAGGAGAATTAGGCCCATACTGAGCTCTTCTGAAAATTCCATTCTTTAATAAAAAGAAAAATGGGATGGTGATGGCTGTGTTCTAAAACCTCTTCATGAAGATGGAATTTTAAAAGCATGGACGGGTGCTGCAATTGCCTGTGTGACCTGCTATTTCATCCCCAGATGATAGTTTTTCCTTTGTAAATGATACTTTTAATTGCTTGTGAGATACTATGCCTCAGCTAACGAACATTAATGTGACAGAGCAGATTCTGTGGAAGAACTGGTAATCTATAGTAACAGAATTTGGCTGTTTTGAAGTTGACTTTGTGTTGCAGCATGATAACAGAGAAAAAATAGGCCTATTTTGTGATTAGCACTGAGACAGACTAAATGCCCTTTTTATTTCTTTGTGAATACAGTGGTCAAGTGAACAGTCGTAGCTCCCATAACAACAGAAAACAATTTTGAAAGAGCATATGTTTTCTCTTAAAATATTCTCTGACAAAGCACACGTTATACATTAATTGAGAAAACATCTGTCTGAAACCATCTGTAGGTGAAACTGTTTGGCTTCATTTCCGCAGTAATATAAGCTAAGCAATTACACAAGTTGAAAAATTGATGTCCTATTCTTCTGTTATGAAATGGAACAAAATGAATGGCATCCACCCTTTGAGAATCCAAGACAGTCAAGGACAACAGAGCCCCCAAACCCTGAAGTTTTGCTGAGAGTATCTGCAGAGTGAAAGATACAAAGTCTCAAGTTTACAACAGTTCATAAATGTTTTGGGACTCTTCCTTCATGATGAGTTGGAATTTTGCTCTTTTCCCCCTTCCTCAGTGGACTTTTGCTCAGTAATGCGGGCACTTATAGTTTTGTTCAGACTGCCTCTCCCTTCTTCCCTCATCTTCTTTGTTCTCAGTACTTCACACCTTCTTCTGCAGACTGATCTGAGTGTCAGGGTTCTGTAATGCATGACTTAGGCAGCAAGGCTGCATCTAGCACATGTGCAACCCCTTCAGTGGTTGTTTGATCATCTTTTTTCATTTCCAGCTAAAAAGCAATGAGAAGGAAGTTCCATCTCAGTGAAGGTAACCAAGAGCTTCCTGGTATCTACACTTTTGCATTCACTCCCAGTGGATAGAGGAAAGAGTTACGAAAATTCTGTGTCTGACTTCTGACTCTTTTTCAGACAGCTGCCCTGGAAAAAGGTTCATTAATGCTGGTAACATTGAAACAAGACTCCAAGTCTTAAATACTCACCTTGGCCCATCTCTGCCTGATCCTTGACTCTATTTGGTAGAAGACAGCATGTGAATAATCTTTGCCATCCAGATGTGCTTTGAATGCATTGCGGGTCAAGGCTAGCTCATTAATTTTTTCTGCATGTTCCATCTTACTCGTAGCCTGACCTGTCACATGTCCCTTTATGTTTGCTTGAAGACAACCAACTAAATCCCCACTGCACAATTATACAAATTCATGAGAGCTGTACAGTGTGGGTAAGATTCAGTCAGAAAACCAAACCAAACCAAACCAAACCAAATAAACACCCCCCCCCCCCCAAAAAAAAAACCACCAACAAAAGAAACAACCAAAACCCAGAGAAACTTTGATAAACTATAACAATTTCTTCCTTTTTGTAATTTGTTACTCACTCAGGATGTCCCCATCTATGCCCTAGCTCACTGGGACATGCAGGGAGCAACAGGGGCTGACTGTGAGAGGGTCCCACAAGAAAAGGCTACACAGTCCATTACAAGTGCTCTGCTAATTTTTTTTTTTTTTTGGCAATAGCATTTTTCCAATGAATTTCCTGCACTGTTCTTGGTTTGTACAACTTAGCTCTTAAACTCCGCTGTGCCATACTGTTCCTGCAAGCCAACATCAAAACAAAGAAACATTTTAACAAAGTTCTGTCGGGGTGGTCTCTGCTGACCTCAAGGTGACAGACAATCCACTTTATGCATAAACTCTGATGTACCAGCCACTGGGTAGCCCAAAGGCTTCTTCCTGGGCTGAGCAAAATAAATGTAGGCAGGAAGTAAAGTCTGTGACCATTTGTTTCTATATACATGTAGTACTGCAAAAACTTTGACCTCTGGGAAGAGATCACTGTGGTGCCAAGTTTTGACCAACACAAGGTTAGCTTGTGAAGCCAAGGAGAGCCCTTCCCTTCCCTTCCCTTCCCTTCCCTTCCCTTCCCTTCCCTTCCCTTCCCTTCCCTTCCCTTCCCTTCCCTTCCCTTCCCTTCCCTTCCCGAACCTTCCCTTCCCGAACCTTCCCTTCCCTTCCCTTCCCGAACCTTCCCTTCCCTTCCTTTCCCGAACCTTCCCGGAACCTTCCCGGAACCTTCCCGGAACCTTCCCTTCCCTTCCCGGAACCTTCCCTTCCCGGAACCTTCCCGGAACCTTCCCTTCCCTTCCCTGCCGCACTCCCAGCCAGCCGCGCTGTGGTTTTTCCCTCCCGGCACTCGAGGGCGGTCTTGTTTCACTTTTGCAGCAGCCGCGCCGGTCCCACACGGTTCTGAGCCCGTCTCTCCGATTCCTCCCGGCAAGAGCCCGGCCTCCCCTAGGACGTGCAGGTTTTGGCCTTTTCCAGGTAAAGAAATCCCAGTGCGGCGCTGCTCTTCAGTCCAGCCTCTTGACACTTGCGGAGGTAAAAGTGGTGATTGCACAAGGAGGAGCAAAAGCTTCTGCACGTCTTTGAAGACTTTAAATGCTGGCAGGTTTGAAGCAGCTAGATTTGCATGTAACAAAGGCTTTATAATGGAGATCACTGCTGCAGGAAAAACGGGGTTTTGAAAATACAGGAGTTTGTGTTGAACAGAACAAACACTTAGGAGCAATTATTACACGTTTGGACAATTTAAACTAATTTAAACAACCTTACTACATTTCCCCGGCTACCATGTAATAAGGTAGACTATGTACGTGAGAAAATGACAGCCTTGAAATCTTACAGGCTCTTGAAAAGACACTCAGGACCTATGGGCACCGTGGGTGTCTTCAGGAGCACATTGTGTTTTGCCTTAAACTTACCTCAGCACCTTAACAAGGTGAAAATTGCTACAGACTAGGAAGTGCCTGCTGCCCTCATTGCTTCTGGACCAGCCACGTTACAAACCTTCAGTCTGGCATGAGACATGCATAGGTACAACTGGTCAGCGTTCTCCAGTTAGTCCTGCATTATATAGTGGGGTCTGAAGAAAAGCTGTGTTACCAAATCTGCTTCCACCTGTCAGAAGGATAATTAGGATGCTGAATAACCCAGTTTTTTGGCTGAAATAGGAACAGAATCCACGCAGATGTGCACAATCTGACTTTCTCCTCATATCCACACTCTAGTCACTTTGTGCTTGGATATTTGCTTCTATTCATGCATAGATGCAGGTGGTGATCTTAGCACTACGTGGCAAAAACCATTCTCTGTAACATTTGCTGGGCATCAGGGACCACACAATTATTTCAGCCTGTTTTACTTTTCATGAGCCCTGGTTTGTGTTTGAAATCATCCATGTGGCTTTATGACATTACACCAGATTATCTAATTTTATTCACAGAGATGGAACAAAATATTTCTAACAGTCAAGGAGGCCATCAAAAAAAGGGGTAACTGGTGTATTTATTGATGACTTAGCACAGGAACCACAGGACCACACATTTGCATCTCTGCTACAGCTAAACTAGGCTGAATGGACTAACAGATCACAGATCAGTCAGATGTTCATATGAACAGCAACATGCCAAAAAGTTAGCACTGTTGAAAGCACCTAACACTGCACTCCCTCCTAAAGCTGTTTTAAAAATAATAAAAACTCATACAATTAAAATGGGGTCAAAATAAAAATTATAAGGTTAAGTGGACCTGCTGTTTTAAATCTTGAAGGCTGAATTTCCAGACTTCCTAAAAGCTTGGGAATTTTCATCAGTAGGAAACAGTTAGACAGTATTCACTTTAAGTGCATGTAGAAGCTCTCATATTTTTCAGGCAAAGACTAAACTTGTTGGTTTTTGAGTTTTTTTTAATAAATCAAATCCTCACTCTTGATAATTTCTAAAAGCAGATACGGACAATACCACCTATTGTTCATTAGGTATGGAAGTGTGTTACCCTAGTAGCACCAGGATGAATCCAAAAATCTAGCATTTTTTCACAACTATTCAGAAGGAAACATAACTATTTTGTTCTTCAAAAGAATTCAGGGCTCTACTGTTTTAAGTTTTTAGAAGATGTTTGTTCAGACTTTGTGTATATTACAGCAAATAGACTCACTCCTCATGACTCCAAAAGGTAGGGACAGGATGATTTTGTTGCACAGGCTTTTTGATTTGTCCACAGCTGCTGGAATTGCACACAGTTTGCACTTGCTGACACTTTTGAAGGAGCAGGGAGCTGAAGCTCCTTTGCCTGGTGCCTGGCTCAATGAATAAACCTTCCCCTGAATCACTTCATCCAGCCTACTCTCTGCAATAATGTCATTCCTCCTTTGAAGCACAAAGACTTTTCGCACAAGTTCATCCGACTTTTACTGATGACATTGATTTTCAGACATTGGCATTTATTTTTACCATCACCAAGCTACTCCATGGACTGAAATGAGTACCAGTCTCCATAAGTTCCGAATCTCACAGCACTCTGACTGTGTCCCTGCTGAGAGTCTTCCTCATCTTTTGGGAGCCTTGTCATGCATTCTCTGTCTTCCAGGGGTTTGGGAAGATGTGACAGATTCAATCCCACTGAAGTCAGATGCACCTGTGTGTAAGGGGTAGGGGCCTGGGGGTAGGGTGGGGGGAAGGAGCAGCCTGGGTGGCCTTCAGGGCTCTGGTCATGCTGCAGCACAGAAAAACTTGCCCAGTGTCAGCCCTGAGGATGTAAAATCTGGGGGTTAAGGCCTCCTAGGAGACATGACTCAGTAGACAATGCCATAGAAACAGGAAAGCTTATCAACTCTCACACTTTTATGTCATGCATGTCACTACCCTCAATAATTCTGCTCAGTGTTTCGTCCACCAATAAAGTAACTTCCAGGCATCTTGGAGAAACACATATACTACCATACAAGTGACAGGTGAAGTATCATCCATAAAGTGCATCAAACTCAGCATTTGGAAAAGCTGACTTTTCCTGCTGCATTTTTTTGGAAGTATCTATCAAGGAATGCTTGGCTTGCCCTACCCAACAAGATGAAGTCTCAGAGAAAGCATGGGAAATATGCAGAGGGGAAAGTGCTGTTCAACCCAAACAACATATCACCAGTAAAAAAGGTGTATGCTATCCTAGGACATAAAAAGGGTAACAGTGCAAAGGCTTCTGGTTTCAGATGAAAGAACAGTGGCAGGTGGGAGGATGAGACATTTCTGCACTGCTAAGGTGGGAATTGATCCCTCAAAAAGCAAGCATGCCACATGTTAGTCTGAAAAACAAGCTGCTGGAGTTCTATCCTAGATGTCCTGCTAATCTCCCTTCCTGTGTTGACCAAGTGATTTAGCACATCATTGCTGTGCACAAGAACAGTGCCTGCAGCACTGAAAGCGTTGCAGACCAAAGGCTTGTCCAGTATGAGTAGCTTGAAGACACTTCTGCAGTCTATACAGTTGTGCAAGTTTCCTGATGCAAGTGGTATTTCACACCTAAAAAAAAAATAAAAATAAAAAAAAATAATCAGGCAGTGCACATTGTGAAATGTGGGGTGTTTTTGTGAAAATCATTTTGTTACAGTGAAAATTGGATGGCAATCCCGGTGCACTAATGAACTGTCAAATCTGTGGTGTCACCCAGCCTACTAGCTGGCAAAGACTGATAAAGATCACAGAATCGTACCAGGGTGCTGATCATACTGCTGCTCCAGCTGTGTCCTGCAGACATGCACCCCAGTCCTTCTCTCCGCCTCTGCTCATGTGACTTAGAGCAGCTGATTAGATGAGGGGCGGGCCTCTATCAAACACCATGAGTCACACCTCTGGAAGTCCATGTATATATTGGATACATCACAAGATTCAGACACATCATAATTCAGGTCTTTCAGGCAAAATACATCAGTTTCATGGTCAAGGTTAAAGATGTATGTCCAACTAACCCTTAGTGACTGAAGTCTTCTCCTGTGCAATTCTGAGGTTCCCACTTCGCCTGAGGATGTTTGGTCCATTTGTTCTTAATTTATTAAGTCAATTTATCATGGCCTACTGAGATGCAAGATATGCCTGAGGAAGTCTATGGACTGCTTCCATGAAAATGTCAACATTCCTCATGTTAGTTGGTGTGATTTCATGTCTTTCTGCGTGGTGGTGGCTGTATGTCACACTGCCCATAGTGACAATGCTCTGGAAATGAGAAAGACGAAGAAACCCAGAGCCATTTGTTTTTCTTCTTTTTCCCTACTATTGGTAGCAGGTGCATTACAAAAGCAACTCTAATACACCGCAGGATAAGATCTTTTGATGGGTCACCACAGCACTGCTGCAATCAGTTCATAAAAGCCTTTTTCTGAGTATCCATCTGTTTTAGGCAATTTGTCTCAAGTTGAACAGGGCTGGCCTGCAAGTTCATAAAACTGCAGAGAGTCCTTGGACTTCTGAAGATCTCCTTGGACATCTGCGTCCACACATTCTGAATTCCTGCTGATAACACTGACTGGGCATACCTGCTCACCCTTTCATCTTAGATTTTGCCTCACATTTTATGTGAATGGTCTTCAACAGACCTGCCTGCTCTAGCTGAAAATTCCACTTCATCAGAACTAAGCAATTCTAACAAAGTTCATTGGGGAGAAAGAGAAGGCAAAAGAGGTAAACATTTTTTTTTAGTGTTGAAAATATGACCTAGCGAAATGCTTCAATGGAAATCCATATCCTCTAAAGTAACTTTTCATGCATCAAGGTTCATTAGGTGAGTCAGTACAAGAGTGGCTCTTCCAGAAAGTGGCATTAAAGAAACTAATTTTGCAGAGTTTACCTGAAAAACATTACCACTGTTACACTGTTACTTTCACCTGCCAGTAAACAAGCAGTTTAAAGCCGGCTCAAGGTAACACAGGGAAAAGTTAGCCTTGGTAGGAACTCCAGTGTTATTAGGGATCACTTGAACTGAAAAACAAGCTTGAACTGAAAAACAAGCTTTCAGAATACCAGCTTTACATCTCTAGTCTCATGGAAGAAAAAGAGCTGCAAATATATTTTGCCTGTGTTGAACAATGAAAATGGGTCACTTGATTTTGTTTGTCATACCAGGCCTTACCTGATTTCATTCCTGCCTGCAGTACCTTTGCTTAAACAATAGCACATGCTTTTCTGGGCCTTCCTAATGACTGTGATATCTGTTCTCTATTGAAACTGCATCACATTTCTGGTTCAAATTTATCTCAATTCAGCTTGCACTGCCCAAGGGACCTCTATGTCTATGCTGCTGCCAGCTCAGTGACCCTGCTATGATCAAATTTCCCATGGATGCATTTTGAGTGTGTAGATCAATCTCTCTCTCCCTTTATGCCCCAGGAGTCTCTTATGTTAATGCTTCTAAATTTCTAATTGTTCTGAGATTTCTTATTTCTGAGAAATCTCTGCAGCTAAATGTTGTTCTTCTGGAAACAGTGCTTCCTGAATTTGTTCCTGTGCTCTTTTCACTTGTACCCTTTTGCACTTAAGAGAGATTACAGGCTCTTTTTGCAGAAGACTGCAAGAGCAACATGAATATTGTGATTGTTTCCTTGGGGAAGACAGCCTCTGGAAATCAAGATTTTTAAATTTTTTTTTTGCTATACTGTTAATATTTTTTTGGAGGTGGGCAGGGATACCTTTGGCAAGTCTTATTTTATCTCTTCCTTTGCCAGATAGGAAATAATCTTCCCCTCACAGCAGAGATTATACTCCTTATACAAGTATTTATTTTGCACTTAATACCCCCTACAAATGCAGACAAAGTAATATTCCCTATGCTGCAACTTCACTACAACGCATCAGTCTTAGAGGATGGTTGAAAACACGTGACTTGTCTCCTGAGGAAAAGTCATGCCTGTAGCTGTAACTTCAATAGCAGTGCTTTCTTTTGGGACAGAAGTTGGAATAAATTCCAGAAGTCCACAACTCCTGCTCGTGGAATAACATTGGCTGAGTCTACGTGCCTCAAACTTCTAAGCACACTACTCAGCTTTGAGAGTAACATGGTTTCCTCATGCCAGTCTTTTCCAAGCAGCAGGTAACTTTTCTAGAGCATCCATGAACTTTCAATTTTGTTGACATGAGTGATATTATTGAGAGTCACAGAGAAGTTGTGGATGTCCCATACCTGTCAGAATTCCCTGTCAGAGGCCAGATTGGATGGAACTTTGAGTAATCTGGTCTAGTGGAGAGTGTCCCTGCCCATGGTGGGGCAGGTTGAAACAAGATGATCTTTAACGTCCCTACCAAGCCAAGCCATTCTATGATTCTGTGAAAATTCACTCACTGCACCACAAAGGTGGGGAGTCTTCCAGTTAATTGGAGCACTATCCTTTCCTGCCTCAAGACCATGCTTCCCATACCTGGCCCTTGTGACCAGCTGCCTTCACAGGTAAACCTTTTTGCCATCACTATTTTAATGCACAGAATGGTTGTTTTGCAACTTCAGAGTCCTTGCATATCTTGTACTTTTCCTCTTCTTGTCAGGCCCTCTCACTGCATTGCTGACACCAAGAGAAACATACACACAGCTGCTGTATTCAGCCACTTTGCTTTGGTGCCCAGTGCCAGGACAAGAGACAGCCCTGAAACGTGGGAGGTTCCTTCTGAGCCCTTTTCCACTGTGAGGGTGACCAAGCACTGCACAGGTTGCTCAGATAGATGGTGGAGTTTCCCTCATTGCTGGTATTCAAAAGCTGTC
The DNA here is from genome assembly GCF_028551555.1 of Melozone crissalis. NCBI lineage: Eukaryota > Metazoa > Chordata > Aves > Passeriformes > Passerellidae > Melozone > Melozone crissalis. The sequence continues at coordinate 28,791,647 of NW_026535783.1, read as the reverse complement.
TAGATATTGTCCTGGGCAAGTGGGTCCTGATGGTCATGCTGGAGTAGATGCTCTCCAAGGGTCCCTTCCAGTTTCAGCCAGACTGTGATTCTGGATGACTCAGTGTCACTGAAATCACCGTTTCTCTTCTGGAAATATTTACCTTTTGATAACTATGTTGCCATGATGTTAAGGAAAATTCTGCCTGAAAGGTTCAGACCGCTGTGTTATGAGCACACCACACATGTAATATATATATATTGCTTTGAAGTACATGATGAAAGTCATACCAAGTAGGGGATAGCAAAGAAACCACTCTTCATATTTCATGCTCTAAATATATTAATGAAGCAATGCTACTGTCCTGAAAATAGATAGAGAAGAACCCAGACATTGCCAATGTCTCTCAAAAGTTATCTTTAGCAAAAAGTTACAGTTTTCTAATCTTAAATATGTACAGGCATATGGGAATACCAGTACTGCTCATCATCAAGATGCCTTTGAAATAGGTTATTTGAGATGGCAAATCTATATGACAGGACTCAGGAAAACAAAATAACTAAATGAGGTGAAGCCATTTAAAAGTGTAGAAAGAATTTACTGCAGCGTGTAATGGAGCTGTCAGGCAGACTAGATCCCTCACTTGTTGTTACTGTTGCTTCACTGCACCTTCATATGACAAGGCTCTGCTTTCTCTAAGGAGACTGACTGCTGAGTTCGACTGTGTTGGATTCTGTAACACACATGCTTCCCCCAGTGTAAGAAACAGCTGGATGGTGGCAGGAATAGTCTGCATATTGGTTAACTTGAGAGACCTGTCAGAAATGGATGCAACTGTTTAAATTATCCTTTCAATGTAAGTAGTCTCATCTACTGCAGGAAGATGATGGAGCAGTCTCCTGGTGCAAACAGGAGGTTGGGCTCCTATTTCATAAACCTGTGTCTTCAGGTGAGATATTGAGCTTTTTTAGCTGTCTAGGGCTGTTGGAATGGCTTGACCATGACACACAGAACATGAGTTGTCAGCATCTAAATCACTATTTCTCCTTGTGGAGAGACTATTTGGGACTAACCTACAAAGACTCCAGGACCACAGGGCATAGGAGAAACTGAGATTCAGGCCAGACAGCAGCCACTGTAAATGCAATCAGTAAACTGTTGGGCTAGTAACCAAATGAAAGCCACAGTAGGCAGCCATTCACAGTGCATAGACTTCACTAGTTTTGGATGACCTGATGAAGGTGCTGCTATCCCTTCCCGACATTCATCTATCAGGATTAAGTATTTGGAAGCAAAGCGTATTCCTGTAACAATGCCATTTTTCACTGTTGACAAATCTTGTCACAGAATGGACTTTCTTATACTGTAAAGCAGTTGGATACAATGGGGTTAAGCATAGTGTAAATGCCAAGAGAGATTACAGCAAAACAGAAAATTTAGAATGGGCTGGACCTTGGCCAGGCACTGCATAGATGTGATAGGAAGCAGTGAGGGAAACCCATAGCTCCTGACTCTTTTCACACCCATCAGTGCCCCAGGTCAGGCTGCACCCAGGGTGGACTTGCTGTGCTTTGCCTTTGCAGTGGTCTTCCACACCAGTGTACTGGCCCCCAGGGGCAATGTTGCATGTAGCTGGGTTCCGCTCTTCCCACACAACTCAGCACGGAGCCAGGCGTTCAGCTCTGTCTCTGCAGAATGCAGAGATGCAGGGAGCAAAGCAGCAGTCAAAATTTTCATTCCATTAAGAATTCACACTTTCTTCCCCTGTCTTGCTGTTGTTGTCTCTAAACATGACAGACAATAATCAGAAAACAAAAGCATTTACATTCTCTCCACTGGCAAAGCAGCACATTCACAGCAACATCAAAGGTGGGTTTAGTGATCATTAGTGCAATACTGCACTTCAACATGATCAAAGCAATCAGTGCCCAAACACAATAAAGAAGATGGAGCTCTGATTCAGCTCTTCCATAAAAGGCAATGATGAAGTGATCTGGGGAGAAGGTGAAAGCAGTAAGTATATGAGGGCATGCGGCTGAGATATTCTTTTACATCAAAACAATTTCTCATTCAATATCCAATTATAACTCTGAGCTGTTCAGACCAACATTTCTGTCATCTCTGGCTTTCAATTGACATTGAAAATTGAGGAATAAAAAAACTACAATAAAACATGTCTCAGTTGAAATTCCTCCTGAAGTGTGTAACTGCAGATGGGTAATTGTTTGAGAGCTGGGATACTTGTGCTGGCCTTACTGATGCTGTCAGCCACCTTCAATCAATCACATTTGGGTGAGGGACACTTTAGTTACCACCTAGTCAACAAAAAAAGCCTTTTTGCTTTACTGTGTGAATCACAGAATGGTCTAGGTTGGATGGGACCTTAAAGATTGCCTGCTTCCAATACCCCTGCCAAGGACAGCGACACCTTTCAATACCCTGCATTGCTCAGAGCCTCATACAACCTGGTCTTACACACTTCCAGGGATGGGACATCCACAACTTCTCTGGGCAACCTGTTCCTGTGCCTCACTATTCTCACAGGAAAGAATTTCTTCCAAATATCTAATCTAAACCTACTGTCTCTCAGTTTGAAGACATTCCCCTTTGTCTGCTCCATCTTTTTTGTAGGCTCCCTCCACGTACTGGAAGGCTGCAATTAGATCACCCCAAAGCCTTCTGTTTTCCAGGCTGAAAAAAACCTTTCTCTCAGCCTTTCCTCAGAGAAGAGCTGCTCCACCCCCCTAGTCAACGTGGTGGTCTCCCAATGTCCCTCCTGTGCTGGGAGCCCAGAGCTGGATGCAGGTTCCAGGTGGGCTCTCCCCAGAGCAGAGCAGAGCAGAGGGGCAGAATCCCCTCCCTGCCCTGCTGCCCACGCTGCTCTGGATGCAGCCCAGGACACATTTGGCTCTCTGGGCTGGGAGTGCCATGGCTGGGTCATGTCCAGCCTCTCACCCACCAGCACCCCCAAGTCCTTCTCACAGGGCTGCTCTCCATCTGCTCATGCCCAGCCTGCTCTGATAACAGGAGCTGCCTGCACCAAGGGAGAAGGTTCAAAGTATAAAGCTCTAAGAGCAAGGACAGTGGACTTTGTGATGTTGGGTCTCCATAGCCAGAGTAACAAATGTCATTGAAGGCAAAAGTGTAGATATCAAGCCACTGTAATGGACTGATCTTTTTGTCTCTTGGACTTGTGCACCTCAGGTCACAAAAGTGCATCTTGGAAATCCCATAGGAAGGCCTCATCTCCTGCCCGATTGGGTGCAAATTGAAATTCTGAACTCCACTTTTTCTTAAAATCATTGAAACAGTCTCTTCTATATCAGAGAGGCATCATTTTAATGACTTGGCACAGCAGTTATGAATTTTCCCTGAATCCATATTCAAAATTACCGAGGGGGGCTGGGAAAAGAGAGGCTGTGAGAACTTGTTGTTTGGAGTTTGGGGATGGGAGGGGCTTTGTAGGGGTCAGGTTGGATTAACAAGACCTCAGATCCAGGAGTCTGGTCCCTAAGTATGTTGCCTGTGACTGCAACTGAGTCACTCTGTCTTCTCTTGTGTAAGCTAAACCACAAGAGCTTCTTAAGCCTTTCTCTGGAAGATGGATTTTCCACACTCGGAATGGCTTGTAAAGAAGATGCTTTAAAGAGGCATCTCAGGGGAAGAATACAAACAAAAGACCCAGGAAAAAGAAAGGCATTCAGCCATACTTAGCACGGCAGGGCAGTGGTTTGGAAGTGGCAAAGCATCAAGAAATATCGGGGTCTTGTGTCGATAGTAAATGAAGCCAGAAAGAAAGGGAAGCAACTGAGTGGTGTGTTCAAAGAAGGAGCCATGGCAAGCCAGAGACGATACAGGGTAACTCAGTAAGAGAGCAGGGGTGTTCTGCAGGGGTAGAAGACTATTTTTTTTTGAAGAATGAGACGAGTAATAAAGTTTGAGATAAAGAGATGCTTAACTGTGTTGGCAGTGGGTGTGAAACTGGTGCTGTTACACTCGCTCTCACAAAGCTTCATCAGTGAGCTCTTTGTCAGTATCAAGAAATGGCTTCAACTGGGTAGCATTCCCATTTTTGCTTTATAAATACTCACTGTCCTCTGGGTAACAGCAGCATAAGCATGACTTCTACCTAGTGGAACTTTTTAAAATTAGCTTACCTCCTCTTTCAGAAATAAAATAAATTTTCTTTACCAAAAACTTCAAGGTCACACAATGGAGGAGCATAATGATCTCTGGCTCTTCAGCACTGAGTCAAACAGTATGTAATTCTTGAAAAGAGCACAATATGCAGGTATGGAAGCTTTGGAGGCTGTCCCGCAGAGCAGAGGGTGTGAACCATCAAGCAGAGAGCACTGGGAGAATTACCTGAAAGACACCTGGGCACTTTTTGCTGCTCTGGATTTCCACTGTGAGTGGGATTCTGACCAAGCACTGCCTTTGTCCATTAGTTACTGCTCAGTCCTATTCCTGCTCTTCCCCTAAGGAGCTCATGTATTTGGTGTGCACTTGGGGGAGAGAAGTGAAGAATTTTGATCTATAAGGGTAAATAAAGGCATAGAATTGCTGTTTTAAGTTGTTCTAGTTCTTCATTGAATACAGTGTCTTCTTTCCAGACTTTCCTGTAGAAAAGTGACTCTCCCCTGGGAATGTTGCCTGCCAGTACTGGGGAAGCAGGCTGCAGCTCGGGTAGTGTGTAGTTCCAGAAAATACTTTGCTCACATTGTTCATTAGGAATCATCTTCTTAATTCTGTTACCCTCTGCAGGAAATACTCAGTTAATAATTTTAAAATTATCACCTATGAGAGCCCCTCGGCATTTGTGGCATGGTGGAATTGTGCACAGGACTTGGCTTCTGTGCAAAACAGTAACATGTGTCCACCCCGATCAGCCCCACCATCTTTTATGCTCAGATCCCACATCCAGGCAAAGGCTATATAGGGAAGATTCCTGTCTCCTTGCTGCATGTGGGGAGGAAGAGATGGCACAGACAGAGGCACAAAGAGTGGCTCGGCTCCTCTTTGTCTTCCTGAATTGTCAGAGTAGCAGAGGCCAAGTGCATTGGATTTTTGCTACAGAACAGTGAAGCAATGCAACAGACAAGAAAGGACCAGCAATTACCCATTTTCCAAGAAGTGGCTGCTTACCAGCTGCTGTATGTTTATAAATTTCCCTAAAGCTACCTTCAAATTCAGACTTTCTGTGTATAATCTGTTCTGTGCTCAGAAGAAATATGGAAAGTTTCCTTTTCTGCTGCTCATTTTTGTGAATCTAACCATCATATGAAAAAAGCTGCAATAGCTATGGGACAGATCACCCTTGAAAAGTCTGTATATACAGAAGAAACATTTGGTATGGTCATGCAAATACAATAAAGGGCTCATATCTCAAGGCTTAGCTCACGCATGATTCCAACTTTCTTATCTTGTTGTGATAACAAATTGGTCCTGCCCCTCAACAGCAAGGGAATTTGAATAGTACAGGCAGTTTTACACAGCAAGGGTGTGCAGAGCTTGTCTTCAGGCTTATATTTGTGTAATACCTGAGGTAGTGTGACTGCTGCGGTCAGAGGTCTGAGATCTGTCTGGTGAAGCCTTGAGGGAACCCATTCCAGCCTACACATTTTCCCAAGCAGATTTTCACATCCTCTGTGAGCACCAGGTTATCTAAATATACTGTTCTTTATTTACATTGATAAACAGAGGTATAATGCACCCAAAACTATCTCACACAGGCTGAATCCCTGTCCTGAGCAGAGCTGACACTGTAACTCTGCTCTAAGTACACAGCTGTATACACTGAGGAAAAAAGGCACTCCCATGCCAGCTCTGGCTTTCTGGTTTCCTTTCTGATCTCCCTCAGCTAGGGAGACTCCACTCTGCCAGTGGAAGGGTATCTGCCTGTCGTCTGACAGGCAGCTGGAGGGAGTGACCTGGCCTTTGCACGCAGGGTTGGAGTGAGGATGTGCTCAAGTGTCACCTCTGTGCCATGGTGGGGAGAAGGCCACATGGAAGTGTGTGTGGGTGGCACCCATAGCACACCCACGTGTGCCAAGCAACCCCACCACAAGGAGAAGATGTGCATAAGCACCAGAGATTCTCCTGGAGAAGGAGGGTGCCCTCCCCACTGACTAAACAGGCACCAGCTGGGAGTTCCTGGGAATCAGTTGCACTGTGATGGAAGGGTGACACCACCAACAGAAATTGTACATTATCTTTCAGAGCAGTGGTTTATTTGAAACCTGTTTCCAAGTGACCTGACAAATTCATTTCCAAAGTAACAACAGATGGCAGCAGACAGATGGCTTAGTGATTTCAAAGCCTCTCCAGAGAAAGGAAGTGTCACTATAAGCCTACACTATCTTAACATTAAGAAATAATGGGATCTTAACATCTGCATTAGCTGAAAATAGTGTGAGGACACAAGTTGTACGCTGGCGTTTTGCAGTTATTTTCATGGTTTCCATTTGCATAGCTTCACAATTCTCAAACCTTCTCTTTATCTCAAAACGGCATTTTGAACATTTAAACATTTAAATGATTTATTTTATGACCATAGATGTTTTCCCTGCATCATCTTGGTCCAATCACATAGTTCCTCAATGCTTCAGTTTCTTGTCTGCAAAACACAGATAAAAATCCCATATTGATCCTCGGCTTTTAGACAGCAGACTCCTTGACAGAGTATTTTTCCATATTTCCATATGTTCCTTCTTTTTCTTTTTTGTTGGTGCTGGACTCTCCTTTGGTGGAACCTTGTTCCCTGCAAGAAACAATGCTAAGAGGGCTGTATTCCTTTAATGAGTAAGGGAGCCTCAATTTTGACTGATTTTGGGGTTTATTTGGTTTTTTTTTTAATTTATGCTGAAGGTTTGCTTTTCTTTGTTGCAATTTTACTGGTGCCTGTCCCACCCCAAAACTGAACTCTTTTGATAGTTTTTATTATTTCATTTTCCCCTTTCCTTATATATTTTACTGCAGCAATTTTTGGAAAGAATTAAGTTTGTCCTCCCTTCTGCATCCTCATCACATGACAGAAGGCCCATTAAATGCTGGGACTAATAATTAAAACTTAAGGAGTGACCTCTTCTTTCTGAAGCCAAGTTCCATATAATCTCAGCTCTGACCTATCCTCCAGAGTATGTGTAACTTCCTCATCTTCTGGGAAGGTAATCAAACATAATCAAAAGGAATGAAAGGGATGACTCTGTCTTGTCATCTGGGGCATACCCATTAAGCAAAATCAGGAGACAGGAGGCTTGTGGCACAGCATAATTGATCTTTGGAGAGATGAAGTCATGGGCATGGATAAGACTCTTATTTGTCTCACTTGAGACAATTCATAGCTAAACTCAGTGGAATTACATACTTACAAAGTTTGTATAACTAAAAAGAAGGACCAGACCAGTTTTTCCTGTTCCAGGAAGCCCAGTCCTTCTCCACCACTGTGATTGTACTTCAGGGCTTACAAGGCCCTTTGCTACCCTGAATTTTCCTTTCTCCTTTTCTAGTGAGAGCAGTCTTGGTCACTTAGACCTGTTGTAGTTGCAGAGGAGGTAAGGCTTTGCCTGGTGGTGATGGGGCTATATCAAGCTCAAGCCCAGAACTCCATGAGGGTTTAAAAATTAGGAAGGGTAGAAGTGATAGCATGTGGGTACTGTGCAGTCAGAAGGAAAGATATGATAAGTGTATAGACTAAACAGACACGAAAAGATCCTCTCTGTCATCAAGTAGAAGATGACCATGGGTGCAGAAGGAGAAAGGAAGATGTAAATGAGGAGGGAAAGAACCAGCCCTTAGTATGAAGCCCATGAGAATGACATAATCTTAGCAAAGCAAGGCATAAACTGAGGAGCAAGAAATGGCAATGCCTGCTGGAACTAGCATGCAACAAGCAAACTTCAGCAGCTGCCGCAGGGCTGTCTGCTGTTCACTCTTTAGACAGCCCTTGTTAGGTGATGTGATACAGGCCTTCTGGACACAAAAGGACAGATCACCCCGAAATGGAGCATGGCTAGTGAAGGTTGGTCTGAAACAGCTGTGATACAAAGGGGCAGAGGTGCATTAGGATAGAAATTGTAGGCCACTCCAATAACAGGGAAGGGGTTAAATCTGCCTCTTGAAACACACAGGTCCGGGAAAACTCTGGTTCTGCTAGCTGCTGCAGAGAGGATATACAAGCTTAGAAGACAGAAGATGCTGGGAACAATTTCATTCCCAGCTTTTACCAAAATGTTCTTACCATCCTCTTGCCTCTCATTTTTTCCTCATCAGAGCTGAGTCAGTAAAAGCTGTCCTGTTTACAGAATGTATCCTAAGATCAAATAGGATCTGGGGACTGACTATGTTCCTCTAGCAGAGATCTGGGCTCAGGCCTATCATTGTTCATCCAAGTCAAAATTTTGATGCTAACTTGGTAGCTAGATGAGATGGGTGGATTTCCACTAGAGAGCAGTGGTGTCTCCTACAAAAAGGAGTCTGCCTTGCCAGTTGAAGGAAGGATATTTTAAAAAGCATATGAGTAACCATGGGGATTGGCACCAGCTAATGTAAATGGAAAAGACACCAGTCCCTGAGCAGACATAAATACAAAACTAAAAGTACAAGGACTGAATTCACTGTTTCTGAACAAGGGGAAAGCAGGTGGAAAAGCACAGCAGTCTTACTTTCTGTGAAGCCAGCACTGCATAAATTGCAGTCTCAGCTCCAGCAAACGTTCATCTGTCTCCACACAAGCTGTGAAAATAGAGAATTAACTGCTGGGTACATGAGAAGGATTCTGAGTACAACAGAGACATCTGCAAATATTCAATAAACCCAAATGTGGACTGTTGATACCAATATAGCTTCCACCATTAGAAACAAAGTGGGGGGAGCCCAATAACTGCTCCAATGACTTCAGCAAAAATGATGCAAATAAAGCCAGGTTATTTTTCAAAAAGTATGTTTTTGACTTGTTTCCTGAAAATTACATTTCTGCCAGAAGTCTTTCCCCAGTCAGGATCCTCTCCTCAGCAGACAGGAAGCAGGCACTGCTCTCAGCGGCATCTGGCTGTGAGGGTAATTGAATAGTACAGCAGAGCAGGTTTGGGACTCATCAACTCTCATGGGCATTAAAATGAGATTACACGGTTCTTGAAATAAATCAGCTATATTCTAGCCTCTAAGAAAAATGCTATTGCTCAATGAAACTCCTCTGGGTTTTTACAGCAATAAAATAGAACAATCATGTGTTGTACATCTGCTGCCCAGTATGGTACTCACTAGTCTTGACCATGTGCTTGGAGGTCCTGTGATCACCACAGGTGAGAAAGGGAATTACTTCATGTCATGTTGTCCTGTTAGAGCTTCCTAAGAGAGGCTTTAAAGTTTCCAAGTTCGAGAGAGAAAGTCAGACAAGAGCTCGACTTGACAAGATACACTTCTGTGCTTACAGAAATCAACGGTTGTTCTGCCACAGCCAAATAAGACACTAATTCTTTCCAGTCAATCAAGGTGACTTTTTAGTCATAAAACGTGTGTTTTGCATGTTTGTCCAGAACTTGCCATCAGTCTTGCTGCCTTTTATTTCTGGTAAGTCAGGATTGCAAAATTTGTTGGAAAAGGAATTAGCATGGTAGATGATAGGGAATTTTTAAGGTATATTTTGAGTTAAATTAAACAGACATTTTTTTAAAGATAAAAGAAAAGCTTAATGAACAGTGCCCTGAGCAAAATCCTCCAGCAACAAAAAGTTCTGCATAGACTCTGAAAAGTTTCATGTCAAGTAAACTTTTTACATATGCTCGCAGCAGCACTGATCCCAAGAGCATGGGACACCTCAGCCCAGCTGTGAGTCTATTCCCCAGCCTAGTTCTGCTGTCCATGGGTGTTCCCTGAGTTTGGGCTCCTCTTGGATCCCATTCTAGGATGGCTACAAGAAAGTGCTGAGGCTGTTGATTTTCTCATCGCTTCGTGAAGGGAAACTTCACAGCCTTCACAAAATCTGCCATTCCTGCTTGCAGTCAGATTAACACCTTCCAGATGGGCCTTCTTTTCCTCCATGCCACATCATACTTTGGTCACAAATTTCCACTACTAAGCAGTTACAATTAGGGTTTCCCCTTCACAGATCAAACTGGCTTATGAAGGGAGCTTTTTAGTCTCTTAAAAATTAATTTTGAGGAGCATTTTAAGTAGGGGGACAGAGATTCTGACTTGGATTTTGTGTCAAGAGAGGAGCCAATGTATAATTACTTTGTCCAGTTCTGTTAAGGAGATGGTCTCCAGCCATTCACAACTTTAGGCCTGCTTAAAGAAAAGGGAAGCTGAGGCCAGGCTGTTGGAACTGCTTGGGAGGCACCATACACAGCATATGGGAATCAGCTCATGCAGAGACAGGCTGTGACATGCCATGTACCCCACCTCTGACCCCTGTGCTGTAAAATGGCACTGACAGAAGCCTCAGAGAGGCTGTGTGCTTTGCCCAAGGTCACACGTGTGTCTGAGCAGAAAATGGTGCCCTAGTCCCCTGGGACACCACATCCCCACAGTACCAGCCTTCCTGCTATCCTTAACCTGGATTTTCTCTGCTTAAACAGTAAGGCACGTTCCCATTCCCCTATAGTTAATTATCAAGGAATAATTTATTCTCTGAGAGAAAATACATATTTCTCAGCCTACTGTGTGTTTCGACAACTATAAATCTCTTGAATAAATTGCTAGAATAACTATGCTGAACTTCTAAATCCTTATGAAAAATAACCATTACAGTTTTTATGTGTTTTACATACTATTAACTCAACACCTCCTCAGGGAAGATGAGACGTGGCAGCTCTGAATGGGCACTGGAGTTCCAAAAGTGAGAAACAGGGCTGCAAGTGCCTTGCTGGCATCACTCATTACTCCACCACCTTGCAGGAGAGATGATGTCTTGTGCTGCCTGGGGCTGTAATGTCATCCCCTCATAGGCAGGGGCGATCCAGGGCACGGTGCCCCCAGGCAAGGAACAGATGTGAAGGGAATGGGTTCGGAGGGCGCGGGACAGAGCCCTGCCCACGCAGCGATCCCCGCGGCGCACGGAGCACAGCAGCCGCCACTCGCTGTCATCTCCTTCATGGCTGTGCTGACTTCAAAGCTGCTGCATCTTCATTCTTTCAGCGGTGTGGTGTCCCTGTGCTGACCACGGGTGGTTTGTGCTCTCACGCTGGTTTCTGGGATCACTGAACTCTCCCTCTGAAGGCTCAGAGTCTGTTGCACGAACCGGGAGAAAAACATCAGTGAAACGGATGGTGCCATCTACTGGGAATTGAGACTTTTACAGACAAGACCGTGGACTGATCTGATGCAATCAGTTAGACTCTCTCCAGGCTTATCTGATTCTTTTGCAGCATGATGTTTATGGACACCCCATTGGCACGGCTGAAACTCAGAATCCAAATCTGTCTGTTTAGAAATTTCTATGGGGCACTTCCCTCCCACAAAATACTAGTGTAAGAGCACATGGAAGGGCCAAGAAAACTGCTACTGGCCTTTGCACCTGGGAGGAGAATATGTTCATGCCGTTGTGGTAAAGTGGGGATTAAATGCCCTGCAGCTGTGACAGACAGATATGGGTTGTCTTGGAGGTCTCATAGGAGAGGAAGGTGTTGAGCTTTCAAAAGAGTCTTGGAGAGATTCTCTCTTCTGCTTTTGCCAAAGCTGTTTCCCAAAAATTTATATAGAACACCCTTATAAAACAGGATATAAGTTTGTCACTAACCTTTGCCTCAGTACCTCAAGTATCCAAGAACCAGAGAACTCTGGGGCCTGGGAAGAGATGTTTTGCAGCCCCCTTTTCTAGACACTTGTATTACTGGATTTGGCCAGAGCTTTGATTACAAAATAGCATGGGGTTCAGACTGCTCAGCAACTCCTGTGTCATTTGGAGCAGCAGTTTCTCTTTGCTGCTCAGTAAAACACCTTCTTGTTCATAGTAGTCATAGCCAAACACTGAGTCAGGTTTTGCTGTGGTGTGGTGTCATTTTGTCACATCCCAAAGCAGAGCTAAACCATCAATAAGCATTTGCTGCTGGCCTAAGTCTGTCCACATTTGATTCAGTGGGTGTTTCATCTCTGATTTCTATAGGGAAATTATCTATCATGACTGTCTCAGAAAAATCCCTTCTGAAGTGCAAATTTCTCTTTGTAATGTTTGAAGCCTCCCTCCTTGTCTCAATTTATTGCTAATATATATTGTTTAACAAGCAAAAGCCAATTAAGTACCAATATTTTAAATGCTGTATCCAGCAGTTATTTTAGATGAGCTATTTGCTGTACTAGAGCTGCAGGCCCCTGTTTTGCTTTCTAAAATCATCACAATTTCATTATGTTGGCCTAGGAACAGAAATTCATCAATGCTTTAATGCCCTGAGAAGCAGACCTGAGACAGTTTCAGAGAAACAAGTTAACACATGGTTTGGATCCTGACTTGGACTGCAAGGCAGATGACTGCATGAAGGTTCACTTCAAATCCTAATCTAGCAAATTTCTCTTTAAATGAAACACACTTAGTGGAGGTACTTGAGAGCAGCCCTTTCCAACGTGCTCTGCTGTGAGCTAGGATGGGCAGGCTGCAACAGAACAGGACTTTGGAGCTGGCTTTTCTCACTGATGGGCTCCTGTTTAGAGATGGATCATCCACCCTTCTCTTCTCTGTTTTGCAGGATTTGCTAGACTTTAATTTTTATTTGTTTTTTTAATCCAACTACTCTATCCTTGATGCTCTAATATGTGCCTAGAATAGGGGCTGTCTTGTATTTGGGTAGGGAAAAAAAACCTAACCAAACCCAAAACTGACTCCAAGAGATTTTAATTCTGTCTGAGACATACCACAATAAAAACTGAGCAGCTCCCTGCTCTGTAAATCTTTCAGTGTTGTAACTTTTTAATGTGTAGGGGAGAGAAAAGCCCTTTCAAAAGCCCTAACCTCAAAATCCCAACCTGAAGTACTTGTATTCCTGGGAGAAGTCAAAAGAATCTGTAGGGAAATTGCCTTTGGATCTCTTGTGCTACTGTTTGATGTGAATGGCAATATTCTCCCAATTACTGTGCTGCAAGGGTGCTCTGAGAGCTTCAAGGGTTTTTATACCTGAGACTGGTTTTCCTCAAATCCTGAAAGGGAGACTTGTAGTCTACCTCTTAGAAGCACCCAAATGCACAGCTCCGTGTGGACAAACACCTTAATGTTCTCCATTTCTTAATCCTTGACTTTGAGAGGGTTTCAGTGTATCCTTAAAAGGAAGAGCTGGGAAAAATCTTTATTTGGGAGAGAAATATAACGCTACCAGCCTTAGTAAATGGAAATATAGTGCTCTTCTGAAAGTAATGTGTAAGAGAGAGAGGGAACAGGGGTGAGTGAAAGTTAACAGGCTGAGAAGGCTGGGAAGGGCAAGTGGGGACAGGACACTTTAAATTATTTGCTGCTTAACCATAATGTTAATCTGTGTGTCACAAATCCTCTTCAGATAGAATTTTAAGTGAAAACATGTCTGAATAGTATGTGTGCCTTCTTTCAAGAGGAGAAGCAGACTCAGAAAAAAAAAAAAAGTTGTTGAGTTTTTTTGTCTGCTAGAAGAGGTTTATTTTCAAACTCTGAGGCCTGATGCCATTCTTGTTTACGCAGCTTTCACATTCATGAAAATGCTTTCACTGGCCCTAACAGCTTTGCTCCCGATTTGCACCCATGTCCAGCATTCCAGCCAAAGAACAGTAAAAAGATTTAGAGGGAGGAGCAGGAGTAAATCCAGTGGTGAACAAAAATGTCTCCACAAGCTTCAGAGCTGGAGCTTAAAGCAGTGTAAAGCGTATGTCACATCCCTTGCCCTGTAAGCCAGTGACCTCAGAAACTCCAGTTTATACACCTTCACCCTTCATTTGCTAAAAGGAAAGGGAAAAGATTGTCATGGTACATTAACATGAAGGCTATGCGTGCGAGAGGCTCAAGGGAGATTTATAACCTTGGAGCTTTCTTTACAAATAGTCCTTGAAATAGTGCTTTGGGAGGGGGAAGTCAAACTTTCCTCCAGCACCAGATGGAATAAGCAGCTTAGATTTTTTTTCCTCTTCTTGTGATCCAAGGAGAGTAGAGCAGGTCTTGTCTGAGCTGCCTCACAGAAGCAGTGGTAATATTGATATTGATTTGTTCCAATGCATCCCTGGAGTACTTGCTTGGGGCAAGGGGGAATGTTGTCTCCTTGGCCCCTGTGAGGAACAACTTTTACTAAAAATTGCTAGGCGGGAGTGGATCTGTTTTGAATGGTAGGGAATATTAGGAACAAAGAAGAGACTCCTACTGCTTTCAAGTGCTTTTGGGACAAGCACATAATCCAGCCCAGTTCAGGCTGAATTGTGCACATGTGCTGAAGCCCTGCCAGCACAGCTGGCAACACCACTTTTCAGCAACAGCCTGGTTATCAATATGTGCTAACAAAGACCTTGTGCCCCGACTCCAGTGAATGATTAACTCTGTGTCTCTGGTGGCCACGTGGACCATGTGCCTTCACAGGCTAGTGCTGCCTGCTCTGGGAGCAGAGTATTCACTTCCCTTACCTCTCCTGACTCTGCCTGAGATGTGACTCATGTCCTTTCGAGAAGGATTTTGCTAAAGGTGGCATTGTTGAAGAGTGAGGTTTGCTCCAACATGCATGGGAGTCACCAAGAGGCACTGAGGCCTTCACACGTGGTGGACAAGTGTTATCAAGTGGAGAGCTGTGAGTGAATGACCCTCTATTTCAACAATGTGCTTTGTCATGGCAAATGATGTCACAGGTTGCACACAATCCCTCCTGCTTATGACTCTGAGTGGTGCCTGTACCCCCTTTGACAGACAAGGCTTCTCTGGAACAGGCTTACTGCTGGCAAAACTCTGGGGAGCGTGTGATGCAGAGAGAGTACAACAGCAACAACAACAACATGACTGCTATATTTGAGTCACACAGAAAAGGACATGCAGGACTTGAGGGATCACAGGAGCAGTAACATAATACACTCCTCGGAAGTGATCTGCTTTCAGGGGGTGAGTAACTCTTCTGGATATGGCACAGCAGAGGGGTAGGGAGGGTGCTGACATATATCTGCTTTCCTTCTCCAGTAGGAAACACCTTAATGTTCTCCTTAATATTTCCTGTAACCACCAAACACCATTCAGCAAGCCTATGTAAAGCTGTGTCAGACTAGCAACATTTTCATGTTGTACCTGAAAATTTTGCTTTGACTTCTAGTACCTTCGCACAGTAAATATTTGCATAATGTAAAGGAAAGTGGGGAGATCCCAGCCTAAAACCTTCCCTGCCCCTTCTTCTGCACATGATACTTTTTGGTGTAGCCACACATGGTGGTGCCCACTCTCCAGATGGCCATGCTCAGGGTATTCTAGAGACCATGGAATGTGATTTCTGGTAGAAATCAATGAACTGAAACCGGAATTCAGGTTAGCAACATTGTAGGACACATTTGTGAATATTGTATTTAAGTGACAAACAAGCTGTGTTTTGAATTCAGTGGCTTATAGTCTCCTTCAGCTGTGAAGATGCCCAGCTATGAAACTGCCCCTTCACGTGAAGCCTCTCCTCTTCCACTGGGGGCTTGATCCTGGTAGTTCTCCCTATGCACCAATGTCTCTGCCACTTCTCCCATCTTCAGGCCAGCTGGTGGTCCACCAGTGTCACTGGGGGCTAGGGGGAGCTAGACACAGCTGTAAGGATGAAGTAACTTCCTTTTGTAATTGCAAAATGGCTTCCAAGGGTCTTTCCCAGACTCTTTCTTTGGAAGTGAGAGTAGCTTGCCTGCCTCTGCACACCCAGCTGTGTGCTGCCAATGTGTTGATTGTGCTGTGAAGGGCCCAGGCCCTGACATGTTCCATGTCTCCTTCCTGCAGCTATTAGCACCTACCAGCATCTCTATTTTCTGGGAAAGACTTTCCCTGTGTGCACTGTGTCTTAAACATGGCAAAAGAGGTGCTTGCCCTTGTTCCCTTGCTATCCCTATGGGGTGTAGAAGCCTAGGTTGGTTGTAGGAGTCCTGAGCAACCCAGTAATGTGAGACTGCAGTATCAGAGGGCTAGGCTTCCAGCTCTGCCTCAACAAAGCAATGGTGCCCATGTCTAGATTTTCTAGATGTCTAGATCTCTAGATTTTCAGCATGTGAGAACTCTTGTTGGCTACTCTGTATATTTAAGGACTGCAGGGAATGAGGGCAAGGCCAGATCAAACCAAAAGGGTTATCTGTACTTTCCAGCATGATGGATAGCGTCCATTTCCCTTTCTGGGATGACAGTGTCATGCCTGTAGATGCATTAATGCCATCAGCTTTTTGCTACCAGGCACAACATCTTGGAAACAGGTCTATTTTAACACTTACTGTGGAGGTAACATTCATCAGACAGTAAAACTTACTTTGTGACTTCTGTAGAGGTCTGCAGAAGTGGCATAAGATGGAAGGACCTGGAGGGGATAACACTGCAGGCATGCACTCTCATGAGTTTGTCAAGCTGAGAGCACCACACAGTGCACGCATGGCTTTGGTGTTCTCACCTCCTGCTCTGACATCCTGGGTGTGTAAGGAAACCACTGGAACTATGAGATCTCTTCTTTAAGTCCCTGTCCACTCTGGCCCCAAGTGCCTTCACTTCCTCATTTTCGTGATCTTTATCTCTGTGGATACATTGTCACAGCCAGGACTTGGGGAGCATGTCCAAGGGGCTCTGCAGTGAAGG
The DNA here is from genome assembly GCF_028551555.1 of Melozone crissalis. Lineage (NCBI taxonomy): Eukaryota > Metazoa > Chordata > Aves > Passeriformes > Passerellidae > Melozone > Melozone crissalis. The sequence goes on along the minus strand of NW_026535783.1, from coordinate 28,774,939 downwards.
TGCAGCTACACTCAGGGCTGAGGCATATCATCAGCCTGGCAGCTGGGGCTGCTCTAAACACAAATCACTAAGCAGGAATTGCATGGAAGGGACCAGTGTTAGAGGCCTGGCTGCACAACACCATGCATTGATTGTGTTTTCTAAGGAAGGTATTTGAGTACTTTAGCTGATTGTCTGGAGCATCTTTATGATGAACAGGTGATTTCTGACGATCAGAAAGTGTTCAAATACTATGAAGAAGTTCAGGAAAAAGACATCAGATGACTTGGTCCTTGATGAAAGTTCTCTGCAATATTTAATTTCATGGTGGCATGAATGGTTGTACAGGGCAGACTAGCGTAACTTTGTCAGTGGTGACCTTTGGCTATGCCTGGTTGTGTCAGGAAGGGCAGGTTTGTCTTGGATATCTGTCTAAAATCTATATACTGCATGTTTCAAGGAGAAAGTGCAAGACAGATCACTTCTCTGGGTAACACACTGGCCATCACAGGGAGGACCTGTGCTGTCTGCTTTCAACCCTTACGAGTCAGGCAGGGCAAGAGTTGAATTTACATTGTCTGGTTCTGCTGTGGGAGTGTTGTGGGTGTGGCGAAGGCCATCAGCCTAGCACTTGGATACTGCATGTGGTGTAGGACACTTGCTCTTTGGGACTCCTGTAGCTAGTATCACAGTTGCCTGCCACAGACAAATAGTTTTGATGAGGTTTTTTCTGTCTTTGGAAGTTTTTTTGGTGCAGGATTTTTTAACTCCCATGGAGGTAAATAAGTAACCGGTGAAAAGTCCAGAACTCTTGGTGACAACCAGTTTTCATAGAGCAGGCTCTGATAAGAGTTGTGATCATGAAGAAAAATGTGAAAGCTTGATTCATCAAGTGCTAAAAAAACATAGAAAACAAATTCCACCTGTATTTATTTTCTATTTGATATTTTCAGGCCTACTTCACGATTTCTCAGGAACTAGATTGATGGCACAGATATTTTTGGTGCTGAGCTAAAGACTTCATCACTGCTGATGTTTTTCACACCCCAGCGACATCCCTGGCTGTAGCTGTAGCAGGCCCACATAGCCCCACAGACATGCTCCTCAACAGGCTGGCCGAACCTCCCCACTGAAAGAACAAGCCAGTTAAGCAGCTGTGACTCTGATTTCAAACACAGCTCTCACTATTGGCTAATAGTCGAAAGTGCCTTTTGAACAGCCATAACAGTTTCATGTGCTTAAGCAATGGCTTTAGAGATCTTCCTTTCATAGGAGCAACACCTACAATGCAGCCAACTGCAAAATCTCACCATCCTAGCCGAGAGTCCCACTTTGGTTTTCACAAGAAACTGCTGCACTGGCTGACCAAAAGCAAAATGCATAAATTATAACATTTATTTGGACAGATGAGTTTCTGTCTTTTTTTGCAACATCTGTGAATGATCAAGATTCTGTCTGATTGCTGGATAGCTAGCAAATCCAAGTTGAAACATCTGTGCATGAGATATGCATCATTGCTGATCCATCTGCAAAACACATCAGACATCAGTTGATTGATTTGAGCTTGATAGGGCTAGATAACCAAGCAGTAGGAAAAGATAACCAAGCAGTACATGGCACAGTGAGAGTTGTTCCCCCTGCCCTTCCTTCTTTCAACTCTATATAGTTCCACTGTTTATGTCTTTGCAGTTGTTTTTCCTACGTGGTGAAGTTATTGGGTTGAGTATGGATAAGGGAATGAAAGCCCCATCTCAAAAATGTGGAAACACATCTGTTCTTGGCAAAAATAACTTTATCTGTGACAGCCATCACCAAAATCATAAATTAATATCACGAAATCTTCCAGAAACTGCTTTGGGATCTCAGTGGGAATACGGAGGGTAGCATTCAGATTCTGTTAGAGGGATTTTAACATTTTTGGGTGTCTTCTCTTTTAGTTTTTAAATCAGGTTTATTCAAATGCAGTTGTGACACTGGAGATTGTTATTTAAAGCTGAAGTCTTATTTCCTGTCTTCCTAATCCCTGATTGCCACCACCATTCCTCATTGCTTCATACTGCCCGCTTCCTATAGCACATGGACATGCAGTTCTTGCTCTTCTGTCTGCTTCTTTATTAACTTCTGGAACTGCAGACATGCATGGTGATGATTAAGGAGAGTTTAATTTTTAGTTTTTTAATGTGGTGTGCAGGGGGATGTGGCCTGGTTTATGACTGCATCTGTTGCAGCAAATACAATATCCCTCAGTGCCGCAAAATCAGCCTAGACCTGGGGCTTGCATTCCCCTTCCAGCAATTAGAGAAGGATTCAGCAATTATCACTTGAGTAGCAGGGCTCTGAACAGTGCCTGAGAGGAGAAAATGAAACTCTGTCTCACTTAGCCCTACGTTGCACCGTCATGGGAAGTGATAGCAGCATGAAGCTGTGAGGTTTGCAGGGAGATGTGACCACACAGACGTGATACAGGCAGCAGGTGCAGAGTTAGAAAGTGACTCCTTTTTACAGACATCTTTCTGATTCTAACTGCTGTTGATGTGCCACATCTGGACAGCCAGCAAACAAATCCTGTGCTGAGATCATGTCACGCTCTAGTTTTTTTATGCTGCTCTCAGAGCAATGAGTGTAGAGTGTCTCTGTGCAGGCAGTACTGGTAAAACCCTATTTCTGAGACAGGCAGAGATGAAGGCTTGCTTTAGTAGCCTTGTGGGACTCTGTGACTATTATAGCTGACAGAGGGGATCTGCCACAGAGTTTAAAATCACAGCCATCAGCCAGCCTGTTAAATGATCTTCCCTCTGCCATTCAAGGGTAGCTTGTTAGCACAGTAGTTCAAACTTCCCAGTTTGATGTAATGCTTGGGTAAGTGCTTTGCAGATGTATTTTATTCCTGGTAGGAGCAGAGCAGTCATTGAGCAGCTGACTGGCCTAGCAGAAGAATCCCCTCTTCTGTAGGCATCCCTGTGTGAGATTACAGATGTCTACATGAGAAAAGATATCTTCTCCTTGAAGGCTGTTCCTTGGGTGGAGGAAAGGTCTTTCTGCATCAAAAGAAACAAGCAGAAAATCACAAATGGGGAGAAAAGCATGGATCTTATAACTGTGTAAATACCTGAAAAAGTTTGCAAACATGTTTCAGCTACTCTATTTCAAGTGATGCTGGGCAATGGGACCAGAGGCAATGGGCACAAATTGAAGCACAAGAAGTTTTCTCTGAACACCAGGAAACATTTTTTTACTGTGAGGGTGACCAAGCAATGGTGCAGATTGGCCAGAGAGGTGGTAGATCTCTGTCCTTGAGATATTCAAAAGTCAACTGGACTCAGTCCTGAGCAACTGGCTCTAAGTGGCTTTGCTGGACTTTGGGAGTGATTCTGTGACAATGAGTCAGGGCATCTCTTCAGACTAGTCTAATGTGACCATGGTCTTCACCCAGGTAACGGGAGTCCACCAGCTCAGTGGCACATGGCAGTGAAATGCCTTAGCCATGATCAGCTGTTAGTAGCAGTGCTTCCTCTTGTGCAGCTTCTCTCTGTTGCAGATACAGAAGCACATTAACAAGGACCCACATTTCACAACCATGGGAAAATGAGGCTCTGGAAAGTTGATATGAGGTTGTTTAGGTGTAAGACAGATCCAGAGGCCAATGCACTAGGCAACACTAGTTAGTGTGTGAGCTGGTTACACAATGTTATCCTAGGGAATAAAAGAAGCAATGCATTCCAGCTTTTTCTCCTACAAAAACTCTGTGACATTTCCTTTTGCTTCTGTCCATTATGCTCAATGGGGGCAATTTAACTGGTAACTGACAAAAGTGAGTTTGCAGCAAGTGTGCCCTGCTCAGATCTAATAAACCACATAAGAGTAGAAGAGGAACAGAATGGGAAGTGTCTCTGAATAATCAGCAGACGCAAAACATTTTACAATCTACTAAACTTGAAACACAGGCAAAGATTTGGTCAGTTTTGTTTCAGAACTAAGTAATTCTGTGGTATGAATTAAATAAAAGCCAACAAGAACATTTCTCTTCCACTGTGTGGGGGAAATATGCTCCAGATGCTTGCAATCCATTGGTAACAAGCAGCAGTGTCATGGACTCGATGGATTTTGAAATTATGCCTCTAACTGATTTTAAGAAAAAATAGTGACAAAATGTTCATAGACTGGGTAGGTAGAAATAATAAATGGAATGCTGTAACCCAGACCTCAGAGATGCCTCTTACTGTGCTTCTTTTGGGGCAATTTTCAGAGACAAGACCCAAAATCAGCCCTAATGTTGAGTGATGTATTCTCTGAAGGTACTGATAGATATATTGAAAATTTTCAAGTGACTGCCTGGTTTAAGACCTAAACCATGGTTCTGAGCATGCAGCACTGGAAATGCAGAAGAGCAACATTACTGCTGAGATAGTTTGCTGTCTGTGGAAAGCAGCCTTGACTGAGAATTTTTGGGATCTTTGCCACAGCAATAATCTTCTCTTGAGGAAGAACACAAGCACTGGGAAAAAACGTAGTTAAGCATTTAAAACATGAAGCTTCTGAAGCTGATACAATGGTTTTTTTTGTCTCAGAGCACCAGCTATGTGAGATATCAATGCCATTTTGCAGGGGGTTTTGCCCTTCTGATATTATGGCAGAGTTAGTTTGGAATTCTGGTGCCAGGATCAACCTAGCCTGTGCATAATCAGTGGCATAATAAGACACTGGGACCTATGTTCTTACTTACAGAGTACCTTTAATATAACTGTGTTCAGAGTTAGCAGAGGTTTTGTGGCTAGAAGACAAGCAAATGTGCTCATGGATTGGTGTGGTGAAGAAAAGCCCTCTTACTGCTCAGCATACTACTGCAGCATGGATGTCCCATTTTCCAGTGGCTTCTGTGGCAATTGATGTCTGCTGAACTCATCTGTGCTGTTCACACTAGCAAAGGTGCAGCCACAGTTTTTTGTGAGATTGAAAACTTTTTCTTATTATAGACATCACATATAACTATATATTAGAGTTATAGAGTTACAGTTATCTAATCAGCCATTTTTTTCTATTAAAAATGTGTTTTCTAAACTCTTGGTTTTGCTTACACCAGCAGTAGATAATGACCGTGACAGTGCTGGCTGCCACAGATGTATCAAGAGGTTTGACTGCTTCCCTTTGGGACACTTTTCATCCTCACTCAGGTGGACCATGTCCACTACAGGACCATGTCCACTACAACAGATGCCTGGCCCCTGCATATTGCTGCCCTATAGAATTGTGCAACCCTACCAGCCACTGAACTAGCTTTGTTATCTCAGCACAACACTATGTGTTTATTTGACATTCATCCCACTGTCTATCAAGGACCCCTGTATACTTCCAAGCAAACTTGAATACCTGGCTGTCAAACTGTATTCCTCAAATTTTCTGAAATACAAACTGTAAAAATATGAGTTTTCTTTCACAGGGTGTCTTCTGTTGGTTAGAGTGAGGTGACCAATCCCAAAAGTTAGACTCTTCTAGCACAGCAGAGAGACTCTTCTGACACAGCAGGCAGTTTGCAAATATGAATTCTCCCAGCATTTCCATATCTGCAACAAGATCTGCCTATGGAGGTGTGTGAGAACAGACAGGCAGGAAAAGTTATTGTGAAAATGTTTTGGAGGCCAGACCCTGTTCTGGGGTGACAAACACGGCCTTAAAATTAGACAACAAGGGGCAAACGCACACTAGGTCTCCATCCCTCCATTGCAAATTTTCTTGAAGGGAATCAGAGCAATCTCATAGAAATCTGCTGGAGTCTGTCAATAAACTGACCTCTTGGTATGTGCTGGTGAGCAAAAATGGTGCATTAAAGCCAGAAGGATTCGAATCCCAGGCAAGGAGTGACAGTTTTCATTGTGTGTCCAGGAGTGATGGGGAGAATCCCAGGAAGTCGGGTGTAAATGATCTGGTTTCCTCCACTGGGGTCTAGCCAAGAATTTAACACCTTTGTTTGCCTAGGAGAGGTCCTACAGTGCTTTTAGTGTCTGTAAGGGCCCCCACACTGCTGCTGTCTCATGCAAATGTGCTGAAAGAGCACTTCTGAGCAAGTGTCATGAATCAACACTGGCCCAGGCTCTCCAGGAAAAAAATAGTCCATCCTTCAGTCTTTACTGGGGGTGTCTCTGTAATTTATGGATATCTGGAGGCATACTTTTTGAGGAAGTGCAATCTCCTCCTTCCGTTTAGGGTTACAGCCTGAAGGCCATTTTTAGAACTGACAGGGACATGTCCTGTGCCAGCACAGGAAGAAAGTGTCCTGGCACACTGCATCTTGTCATGGTCTCCACTATAGGCATATTAGCTGGTCCCTGATGAGCAACTGGAGGGAGTGTTCTTCCAGGATGATATTTTGCACAGCCACAGAATTGTTACCACAGAGTTCTATTCTTTAAGTGATGATGATTTTTTAAAGTGATTATCTCAGGTGGAAAGGCTGGTTTGATGTAAGCTTACTGTAAAGAAAATCCCTTTCATATTTCACCATATCATAACTGATGCTCTGGTATCCACTTCCATTCATTCAGCCATTTATTCATTGATCAGCAGCTAAGCCCTATCATGCCATAGTCACTTCAGGAGGCCCCAAGCCTGGGACTAGTTATTTTGCCTGTGTCCAAGACACTGAGCCCAAAATCACAAGCCAAGTCTGAAGTGTTATTCTGGCAGCAGTGCCAAGCAGAATGAAGGCGCAAGAGGCTGGGGAAAAGAAATCCCTACTAGCAGAGCACCTTGAAGATGTGCCAAGTGCAAAAAGACAGAAAACTTCTCCTTTCCTAGGCAAGGCCAGGAAAGCAATCTTATGGGTGATGCAAAAGATAAAAAGGCAATGCAAAGACTGAATGAGCAGTAGATGCAGCAAGGCTGCTGAGCTGGTTTGCAGTGTTCTGGGGGTAAAACAGGCGGTGAACAAAGCCAAGCTCTGGCACCACAGGTTTTGTGACAAGAAGAAAAATTCTTGTGCCCTAATCCTAAAATACACAATGACAATGAAAATTTTGTTCTAGTAATACTAGTAATGAAAATTTTGTTCCATTTTAACAATTAATTCACTGTCAAACATTTTGAGAAACAACACTACCTCTTCCTGCCTTAATTTCCACATCTATCCTTTCTTCTGACCTGACAGTGACCAGGATATATCCTATAAGACTTGGTATTCATCTGACAAAGCTTTAATACATTTTTAGACAGGAAATGCTATTGTCATTGATAGCACTTCTCCCCCAGATTTTCATATCTTTAGGACACAGTCTCTGGATTGTTGATGTTAAAACATTTTCTGTCCACTTCAGTTGTTTGACTGCCACTCCATCTCACTGCTGCACTGTGCAAAGACAGACTGACACATCTAGACACTGATTTTTCTTAGTTTATAGTCCTACTGCTTGATAATAGAAAGAGGCACAATCAAGAAGACAGCAGAGGAAAGAAACATTCTAACATTCTTTAACTGGATTTAAAAATGTTAAATAGGACCAAGACGATAGATTACAGAAAAAAATAGGACGTCCCTTATTTCTTGTAGTAGAACTAGTCAAAGTTGTTTCCTGTGCTGAACCTAGATGATTTTATTCGAGCATATGGTCCTCTTGACTTCTATGCAGAGCTGTGAGAGCTGGTTTGCAATGGCACTGGATGCTTGGCAGCACCCAGTCTGCACTCTCTGTGTGGAGTCTAGACATTGCCCTGCCCTTGGGCTGTGATGTTGGCAGCTGTTGAGCAGAAGGACCCAAAGGCAGATGGTTCATGATGTCTAACAGGTATTGAGGCCTGAAGCCTCCCACAGTGAGAAGAATCTCTAGAAGATGGGTAAGGGGAAAGAGAGCATCCTAGGAAATGTACCATGTTATGCTTTAGGACGAATCCATAGAAATCATAATGCCATCTTCTGGTCAGAATGTCTTCGTGGACCAGAAGAAGAGGAGAAGAAAACAACAATAAATCCCAAATTCCTTCATCTGCAGAGAAAATAGATTGGAGTCAATGATGAGCGCTGCTCAAAACCCTGTCTGCACAGTATCTTACCACAGTAACCCTGGTGCAGATCCCATCTGTGAATGGGTGTGCACGTGGGCTGCAATCCTGTACAGTCTGGGCTGGGAAAGTAGCCCTGGTCCTTTGTGTGCAGATTCAAAAAAGCAGCTGAGATGAGCCTATGAGCTTCTGTTACTGATAAAAGCTAACCCCATGGCCTCAGGAGAACATACCAAGCAGCTGGCTTGACTGCTTCTCAGGTGTGGAGATGAAGTGACCTGAGAGATTCACGCAAGTCCTGTTTTGGATCTTGTATTTTCACTAGAAAATTCAAGATCCAAAGCAGGACTTCTAGTGAAAATTCAGGCTTAGGTGCCACTGTCTGTCTGAAGAAAGGCTACAGGCCTCATGAGATGTCAAAGCTAATTCTAGCAAATGCCTCTAAAGCTTAAAAAATGAGACTTTGGTTTAAAATAGTTGCAGATAGTCACAGTAAGTAGAAGTGCTGTCCACTACCAGAAGGCAAATAAGCAGGGTGAAGTAGCTTCTGTGCATGTGCCTGAATCAGGGAAGAATGGGTTGTCTTGCTCATGGTTTGGCACATATGGCTCAGTACCAACTCTTTAATCTTCACATGGTGAGGAGATATCCTTAGGAGAGAACTACCCTCCTAAATGTTTTTACAAGTATTCATTACTAAACACACAGACCAGTGGAGGGTTGCATTTCTTTGATTGTTCTGCTTTGGGTTTGTTTTCTGCACAACAGAGCATTTGACCAGATTTCAGCCTCAAGTGGAGATCCAGTTCAGCTGTGGTACAGTCCATCTGCATCAAGGTAAGCATGCTTCCAAGAACCCTCCTGGTTTGGATGAACATGGTCCTGCTGCTTTCATGTCCCTGGCAACTCACTCACTTGAAAGACACGACAACGATGAAAATAATTTGTTTTAAGTCATCATAGTGGGTGCAGAGGAGGTAATTTAGCCTGTTTGTGTAGCACATCTTTAACAAGGCATTTAGGGAGTAATCCTGTGGTCACTGAAATCCTGGACAGAGCTGTCAGTGGAGAGAGTGAAAATCAGATCCAGACTGGCTAAAAAAGTTACACAGCATTTCCAGTAGAAATGTTCATCATGCCTGATAAAAGTTTGGACAATGTTTCAGCTCTTCAAGATCACCTGCTTGGCAAAGTGAGATGCAACAGCTGCGGCTAAAGGCAGACATTATTCCCCTCCCCATCCAAAAATGCTGTTTCAGCAAATAAATTCAGCATTTAGAATGGTCAGGCTAGAGTTGTGCCATTTCTTGGAATAAGTAGAAAGCATATTTATGGCTCTTTTAAATTTATCTTCTTTAATCCTGAGGAAGAAGTGAAGGCATTTTCTTCAGTATTTAGTGAAGAGAAAGAAAATTCCCAACTGACAGAAAGCAAAGCAAGTGCTGACTAAAAGAAAATTACCCATTAAAGTAGACCTAGAATAAAAACTTAATTTCAGCTCTGCTACACTTGATGGGCTGACAAGAAACAAGAATCTTTACAGTCAAGTAAAGGATAATCACTGACAGGCTCATATCCAGCTATGCGGTCTTATGGAAGAGCTCAAGGCTAATCCAGAATTCCATGAAACTTTCTCAGTATGCTGTTTCTTTAATTTTCCTGGCACATTTTGCAGTCAGTGAAGCAAACTGTCTAAGTAACTCTTCACAAGACCTGAGCTTTAAATGCTTTGAGGTAGGGATGGCCATTAGCTGTGCACGCCTGCATAGCAAATAACCCAGCAGGATAAGCAGTGGCTCGCTGCCGAGCAAGGACACATTCAAGTGCTTCTCAGAAGGCAGGTCTGAAAGGGTTGGAAAACACATGGCAACTCTTTGGTGCCACAAATGACTGATCTGACCTTCACCACCCCAAAGAAAAATTCCACCCCACTGAAGTCAGTATCCTGAAAAACACCAAAACTGTTTTTCCCTTATGCAGAGCTAGACCCTTATGCAGAGCTGCACTCCCATTATGCACTCTGTGGCTCTCTCACTGCCTCAGTAAATGCAAGCAGCATTCACAGTGTATTTATATGGTTAAAAAAAAAAAAAAGGCACCTTATATACTGTTAAGACAACATTTTGTAACAAGTTACTGTTGCTTGCATATTGTCTTCAACTCTGACATGCTTGCTCATATTTTTAGAGCAAGTTACAAAAACAGAGAGAAAATAAGTTTATCTCTTGGAAAACCTCTCTCTGCTTTGTAGAAAACCCTTAATTACAGTTGCTAAAAAATGAGGATATATTTTCCCCCCAAAAAACATCCTGGAAAAAAAAAAGCTAGTTTAATGGATAAACTGAATTCAACGATATCTAAGTGGTTTAAATTTCCTTCAGTTGTTCCAAAGCAAAGCTGTCCTGATATTTTCTAGATGACATCACAAATATACCTATGTGAACTAAAGATTTTACAAATTTTGGAGCCTTCTGGAGGGTCCCAGTCTTTCCAGCTGCTTCCCAGATGGATGCTTATGTGCACAGCACTAGGGTTTGCTGGAGTTTTCAGGACTGATTTCTCTTGTATCTTCCCCAGCTCAGTGAAGGGCTTGAGAAGGGAGCGCAAAGAGAAGAGGGGCTGCGGCACCCCTCCTTTCCAAGGTCTAAGCAGCTGTTTTTCTGCCAGGAGGGCTGAGGGCTATATATGGGCTAGCAGTGGGGCTACAGTTCCCACAAAGAGAGAGGGACTAAAGCCCTATTTACGGAATTTAATAAAATCATGCAATCATCACATTCATTTTTTCCAGCCCTTTGCATTTTTCCTTCCAACATTATGAAATACTAACTGACTTACACTACTTTTTACTATTTTGTTAGAACTTTATTCTCACATTTAAATAGTTTGGGCTTTTATTGCACTCTTATAAAAATACTTTCAGATTGGGGAAAGCGGTTTGTAAACTGTCATTTAACATCTTCCAGCCTGGCTTCAAATGATCCTCTCCTTAATTTCAAGAGTGCTGGGGTCTAGCACAATTCAGAGCTCCCTGTTATGGTCATGTACTTTCTCTTCACCTCCTTTTAATGTCAAAGAGATTTATTTTTGTTTAGTTTTCTATCTCCATTCAAATTGAGATTACTATTATTAAGATGCATTTGGAGAGCAGAATTCTGTTCTCTTACTCTTTCCTGTTTATTTTTGGCTTTTAGCAAACTATGCCTGATAATTACAAGTAACCACTTCACTTTGTAATATATTCCCCATATTTCCCTTCCAGCTGACCTAACACTTTCATACAGTAACATACTACAAAGTTCACTAACCTTTTTTTATCTGGAGGCATAATTGGGATTCTGTGTTCGTGAATCTCTGAAGTCCACATCAATCCTTCTAAGCAAACTTCCTTTCAAATGCAGATAGAGTACTTTTTCTCAACTCGATGAAAAAAGCTCCTTTGCTCCTTTTATATGTGCTTTATGATATGTTTCATAATTTTAAACGGTGAGAAATACTCATGCTTAAATTTCATGGTCTTTAAAATCAGTTTTGCATTCATGTTCAACAGTGGGTGAATCACAGCTGACCTTCCTGTTAAAGGACTGTGAATATACTTCTGTCCTGAACTCTGTGCAAACCTCTTTTGTGGCAGCTTCTTTCACTCAAGGCTTACTGTGTTTGCCTGTACGGGGTGGCTTTCTTTCCCTCTGCAGGTTAATGTTAGGTAACAAAGGCACATGCATAATCGGGATATCTCCCGAGCATGTGTGTCACATGTACACACGGATGCACACCATCCCAGTTAGCACGTGCAGGAGTTTTGGACTGTGATGCTCTGCAGATCTGTCACCAGTAACATCCACTTGAGGAGACTTGTGCCTCTGACAGCCTGTCAGCCATTTCCACATAAATGCTCTTATGGCCTGGGAAACTAACTGAAGTTAGGCATCAGCTGAGGTACAAAAAAAAAAAAAAAAAAAAAAAAAAAAAAAAAAAAAAAAAAAAAAGAGAAAGACACAGTCTGTTTTTGCACACAGCCCAGGTGATCTCCTGGCCCCACCTAGCCGCCATAACTAAAGTGCTTTTGCATGCCAGCTGCTTCAACTAGCTGCTCAAACTGTGCTGCTGTAGCGGACACAGCTCCTCCAGTTACCTTGAATTAAGAACCATCTAGTGACAACTCAGGGCACAGACACTCTGTGGTCTAAGGCCCTGATCCAGAAAAGCATTTAAATGCGTGCTTGTTTACCCTTTCTGTACAATGTTCATAAGCATATGCTTAGATGTAAGGACATTTTGAAGGCCTATTGAAATAATTTTGCAAGCGACTGGGATAAACAAATCCAATTTTTCCAGAGAGAAATTTGTTAAATAAAAATGTTGTGTTTATCTCTTACATTTCTGCTAATAGAGCTAGGGTGTGGCTTTCACTGAAATGTCACAGTGCAAGTAAAAATTACTTTGGAAGTCTTTTTAAGACACGGCCTTTGTCTTTCCTCATTCTCTATTTTTCATTAGCAATTCACCACAAAGAATGCATTTCCCAATAATTCGAAAATAAGGCCAAGCAGCATGTTAATCTGCATAGCCTGCAACTGCCATGTGCTGTATTTCAGAAAGCACTGTTACATATTTGGCTACTTTAAAACAAAAAGCAAACCAAATGGTCACACAGAAGATACCTAATTGGTCTGCCAGCACATCTCTCTGCCATGAAAAATTTATTCTCTCTAAATTGATCAGGGTATTGTATGAATGCTTGACTATCTGTGACTGGTGGGAAAACTCACTATTTGATGCTCCAGTGTTGAGTCAGGGCTCTTTTTTGGAGGGCAGATAAAGAAAGAGGTACCACCTGCACTTCTTGCTCTGATGGTTACAGGAGTACCTGAATGGCTGGCAAAATGCTAGTTGTATTTTTCCCTGCTGAAAGAAAAACAAAAAGTAATAATTAAAATATCCTTGGTCATATAATGCTCTTTGCTCTGAATGGTTGGCATGACCTAACAAAAGAAGATGCATTTCATGTATTACTCCAGAAAAATTTGCATCATCAAAATCCACAAGATTCAGATATATAGCAATGCACAGAAAAGAAGGAAAAACAATTAAGGGTTTTGGCTCTGCCTACTTTCTTCTGGAGGCAGTTAATTTGCACCCAAAAAAGCAGACAAAAGTAAAGAATGGTACCTTTTCTTTCTTTGAGCTGATGGGAAATTTTTCATCAACTCTAAACCGGAATTTTACCTTGGGACAGATATCTGGATGTCAGGGGTAGAAAAAGATGTGCTTAGAAGTAAGAACACAGAAAAGCTAAAGAGACAGTGACTATCTGAGTCTGCAAACAGCCAGAAATGGTTTCTTGTGTTGCTTTGTGCATTGTTTTTTCACATACACAGCTTTGGAAGGAAGGGCCCACATTAATAAAGAAATTACAGTGGTCTTTTAAGACCATCTTTATTTACTCTGTGTACTAATCCCAAGGGTAGGTCAGGACCACCAGCAATTAAAAAAAACTGAAAAACCAAATCAGAAGAAAGCCCCTCAGGACAGTGAGCATAATGGTCACTACTAAGGTAGAAATTGTAAAAATTACTGGATAGTATATATGACTAATATATTAATATTATAAATATTGCAAATATAATAGCATATATTACTAATATAATTAGTATTATATTACTAATAAAATTATACTATAATATATATTACAATTATATATATATTTAATATAATTATATATAATTATGCTGACAAAATATAGAAAAATTCATCATAGAGAATGAGTGGCATAAAAGTAATACCTTATTCTTCTACTTAAACAAAAATATACTGCTTCATAGACTGACATGCCTTTTACCTTTCATTTGTCCTCTATTGTCTTGTTATTTAAGGCTTCAATAGATTTTGGCTTTGTTGTTGGGAAGTATTTAATTAAACAAGTAAGAATGAGCAAGAAGGATTGTTCCATACAATAATGCCACACACCTTAGTGAGCCACAGATTGTTAGGATTTTAACTTTAAAAGTTTACCCAGTTTAAGCCTTAAAAGTGGTAACAGTTTTGCTATATATTAATTATTTACACATGCTGTAATAAAATTATCAGGAGACTACTGAATATTTTGAGCGCTATGAAAGCCCATTCTTTTAATTTGCACTGGATTAAAATCTGGTGCATTTCTGGATTTTCTCAATACTTTTAAGACTGTATTAGCAGCAAGGGGTACTTTTGTGAAGATTTAAACACTAGCCTCCTTGGCTGGGACAGCTGAATTTCACTATTAGAGACTGATAAATTCTTCAGCGCATTTTTGATCATGTAAGGATCACACTTGGAGCACGGTACTAATAATACCAAGGTCACAGGCTCGATCCCTGTATGGGCCATTCTCGGAAAAATTGGAATGTTCTGAATATTACATATACATATATATATGTATTCAGAATATTCTGGTGATGCTGTGAACACTGCTTATGCAGAGCACACCGGCGCACAACTTTGGAATGGCCGCCCATGAAACAAGAATGAGTCAAAATAATTCAAGCCAACGGGCAATGTAGACGCTGGTCTGCTCTTATGAAGAATCACAATATTCCATTTTACATTCTCCTAAGGAGCGCGGTGGGAAGGGCAGGGGCACGGGCGGGCCGGCCCAGGGCGGACAGAGCCGCGGGCTGCGGGACGGGGCCCGGAGAGGTCCCGGTGTGGCACGGCCCGGCCGGAGGCTGCGGGACGCCCCCGCTGCCGCCCCCCCGCCCGCCTCCGCTGCCACGGGCCCCGCGCCCTCCCCTTCCTCCCCCCGCCCCGCAGGGACCTTTTAAGAGGAGGGGGCAGAGGCTGGAGGGCTTGGCCGGGGGACGGGGCTGCTCCTGCGAGAGCTCTGGGATTGAACCGGACGGCCAAAACCGAAAACTATCAGGGAGGAGGAAGAAAAAAAAAAGGGGGGAGGGCAAAAGACGTCCGAAAAAAAAAAAAAGAAAAGAAAAAAAGAAAAGCAAGAAAGAAAAGAAATAAATAAAATAGGAGGTGTGGAAGCACGGAAAGGTGGGGGAACAAAACAAGAACCGCAGGGGGACTCGGTCCGCAGGCTGCGCGCAGCGCGGGGATGGTGCGCCCCGGCGGGCTGGGCCGCCCGTCGCTGCTGCTGCTGCTGCTGGTGCTGCTGCTGCTGCAGGGCTCCCTCCTCCTGCTGGCCACAGCCCCGCACGGCCGCGCCGCCGCCTGCCCCCTCCGCAGAAAGGTAAGCGCCGCCCGCGGTGCCCTCCTGCCTCGGGGTGCCCTCCTGCCTCGGGGTGCCCTCCTGCCCGGCGGCGCTGCCGTCCGCCCGGCCCCGGCCCCGGCCCTGGCCCGCCCCGGCAGCGCGGGGGACGCGGGTCTGCCCCCCTCGGGCTGCGGTGACGGGACGGGGCGGCGTGCGGGGCCCCGGCCGCGGCTGAGCCCCCTCTGCCAGGCGGGCGCGCTAAGCCCAGCTCGGGCGGCAAGCGCTCAGCAGCGGCTTGGCGGCACTGCGGGGCAGGGTGCTGGGAGCGAGCATGGGGCAGGAGGAGCCGGGGGTGAGCCCCAGCAGGATCTTTACCCTGCAGCGAGTAGGGCGAGCTGCGCTGCTCGCCAGAAGACAGACTGGCCGAGAGTGACTTACTAACACCGTTCCGCGCAGGGTTACCGCCTAGTCCCGCTTCAGAACGCCGAGCATGCTGGAACAGGTTCGGACCAGCAGATGGCCATTTGGCGTGAAAACGCGGTCACACGTTATGTTAGGTTTTGCTTGTCTCCTGAAGTTAGCAGCTTGACTGCAGTAGCCGGGAGCAGCATGTGCTGATTTAGCTCCAGTGGGTAGTTAGCACAGCAGAGGATCCCTGCTGAAAGTTAGGGCTGATGTTACAGCTGCTGTGAAGCTGGTGCAGGCGATGTCTGTCATTTCCATGAAAGATCAGAAAAAATCATTCTTATTGAAGCTTGAAGCTTCTGATACAAAATTACCAAAAATCTTGTAGGAAAAGCCTTCTCGAACTTACTTTGTGTTAACAGGCCATCCGTGCTGTCTGTTGGCATCTCCTTGGACCTGACGTGATTGTGGAAGCCCTTAGAAGTAGGTGCAGACCTGCTGCTGTGCTGGGGGGGGTGCCAAGGCCACAGCAGGCTCACTGCAGGGTAGGCGTGAGAAAGTTCTGCAACTGAAGAAGGTCTGCTCTGTGACTTTACTCCGCTCTGTCACCTAGTCCTGCACCTACATGTAGTCCTTGTTCTTGGGGGCCTTCCTGCCTCTGTGGGCATGCTGGTTCCCCAGGATGTCTTCTCCTAGGATTTGGGGCATTATGGAATCAGCCGTATGCCAAGCTACATGTGCTTTGCTGCCTGAGCTTGAGTTAAACAGAGCCTGGCCCTACCTTGTGGGAGGGTGTCTTTCCAATTTGCTTGGAACCAGTTTGTCAACTGGATTTGTAGGTGGCCAGCTGTGACACTGCCATAAAGCCAGGTCAACCCTTTGGAGTGGTGTACCCCCTTCTCCTTGAGGGCATGAGGTGTAAAAGATGTGGGCCGGTATGAAACTACTGCAAGGAGCTAGTGAGAGCAAGTACAAAGAGGACAGCTCCTGAGCAGAAGTCAAACTTGTGGAAATGGATAACTTCACAGATTGGTGGGACATGCAGGAAGTTTTTTTCAGAAACAATTGACTGGTCTTCTGCCAGTTGCTAGCAAGACTGGAGGTGAAATGTGTTAATGGTAGGTAATTATCTGCTGATTACGCTGTCATTAAAATGTGAGACCACCTGTAGTTCTAGAATCGGCAGGCCGTTTCCGAGGGTCATTTAGGACAGTGGTAATAACCACACTGTCTAGGAATGGCAGTGTCTGCCTTATTTACAAAACTCTTGAGTTTATCCTTATGAATATTTACATGAACTCCTTAGGGAAAATATACTGTCTTGTTCCTGCATCACCACGGATGGGTTTTTAATTTACTTTAGCTTTTTATAGGATTCCTTTTCTCGCCTCTCTTAGACAGGTCTAACTTTGTTCTTTTTGTTAGGTTGCCTCAGTCTCTGCCATAAGAGGAGTATGTGTGTTGTTGCCTGAAAAGCTTCTATTTTAAAGAGCAAACCTACAGTATTTCAGAAGGCTTTCTCATCATTACTCAAAATTATAGTTAGAGCTACAAACCTAATCATCCTCCCCCCCTCAAAAAAAAATTGAAAGAAAGATATTGAAAACAATTAATTTAAAATAAGGTATGCTGGAATATTTTTGGGTTGTATCCCGATACTAAGTAATGTGGTCTGGTACTGCTTTATTTTTGCTTAGCATTGGAGTGTATTGGAAAAATCAAAGCCAGAAATCAGAGATTAATTGTGGAATACTTGTAGTTGGTTAGCATTTTATGATGTGTTGTTCCTGACAGAGGGCCAATTAATTTATATGGCTGCTTTTCCCCATGTATGCCCTTCAGCAGAGCAAGTCTTATGTCTGTTCTTAACCTGAGGCTTTTTAGTTAAAAACTTTATTTTTCATTCCTGGGACTTTGGATGTGTTCTATTAGTAGCTGTACCCAGTGCAGTGTTTATCCCTCAAGTGAGTTCTACTTTCAGTCTTAAACTGGGTTTGAGAGTGTCAGTAATGCAGGTGGGCAAAAGCTCAATATCAGTACTATTAAAAATGCGCTAACATTTTTGTGTGCATTACCATAGTTGCATAGGCATGTAATGTGGTGAGTAAAATCTTTGCCCCAATTAGGTATAAAGGGACATGACAAGATAGGATGCCAGGATAGATAAGAGAGAGGGAGAAGGCCATAATAGGTAGGGTTATAGGGCTGCCTGCCTGGGTGAAATATTGTATGCCATGTGCTTTGGCTTCTGAAGCTAGCACGAGAATATTGTGGATTGAGAAACAGGCCAGTTCTGGGCTGAGGTTTGGAAGGTGTGGTTGTGAGGTCACGTGGTGAATATTAGGGGTCCTGAAAGAAGTGAAGCCACAGAGGGCACCTACCTGCACAGAGAGGTATACACTTTGTGCTTTGAAATGCATCGTCTACATAGATGAGATAGAAGATGGAAGCAAGCAGCTCATGTAGAAGGAAGCAGACCAAGTGTAGGTTGACCATGTCTGGAGTTCTCATCCAGTTCTTCAGTCTCTAGACTGTTTTCCTTTCCCTCTGAGTCTTCATTCCCTGCATAGACAGCCTTCTGTCTATGTTTTTCTGTTTAGTTTTTTATACTCTCATGCTTTTCTAGATGTTTGGAGGGCTGTCACCAGATCAATTCTTTGTTCCTCCTGGTGTTTTTCTGGATTGTTTTCTGGGTATTTGCCATTTTTACTCTTGTTAGTATGTAATTCAGCCCAATTTGAGATAGTTTCTGTGAGAGGAGAAAAAAAAAGACACTTTCTCTGATTTTCTTTGGCATTTCTCTTCCAGAAGAATCATTGTTGCCTCACTTGAAGTGATGTGTGATATCTGACAAATGCAGTAGTATTTGTGTATTTTAAGACTACAGGTTGCATCCTATAATGGATCTCTAAATAGTGCTGGAAAAGCAAGCTGTTGGTGCTAGTTAAAATGAATAAAATCTGAGGCTTGGGGTTTTTTAATTAAAAAGAAGGAACCTCAGCTTCCAAGGAACTACCCATGCATTTGCAGAATTTTTGCAGTGACTGACACTGTTGTCCTGTCATACTGGGGAAGTGGTGTCTGTCCCTGTGTGTCCCCATTGCACCTCAGTGGACAGAGGAGTTCGTCCCCTGTGCAGCCTTGGTTGGGAAGGAGGCTTTCCAAGTCTTGTGGTAGGGAGTGGATCCCACAAGTCCCAGTGCGTTCTCTGTGACTATGCAAGTTTTTTCACCTGGGGAGGTAAGGCAGAGGAGAAGGCACCATGCTGTATTGCTGAGCATTCAGAAATACCTTGATCTGATGATTCCTTGGACCTTTGTGTGGCAGCAAGTTGGGAGGAGACCTGTGTTCTCTTGTGAGACTGCTGCTCTTTCCCCTTGTTCAGGGTTTTTCCTGTGATGAGTAATGCATTGACTACCGCCTGTAAATTGTAGAGTGGAGACAGAAATATGTATCTAAGCATCTTGAGCTACTCAAGAACCTTTTTGTTGTTACGCTGCTGAAACTGAAATTCCTCAAGCTGCACAACCCAGCTGCCATAAGCCTCCAGGACAACAGTTTGACTGTAATTTGTTTGTTTTAAAGCAACTTTTTTTGTTGCTTTAAACAGTGTTAAAGGATCTTACTGCAAATGAAAATTGGGCTGTAGCACTTCTGTCTCCTGCATGCTCGCAGGGAGGGGAGGTGCTGCGGTGATGGTGTATGGTGTGATGCTGAGCAAGGCTGGGCACTGCTCCTGTGCTATTTCATGGCTACCTAGAGCGCTGTTCAACAGCTGCCCTTTTGTGGTGGTGGGGTGAGATTATATCCTTGCTTTTCCCTCTCTGAAGCTGCACTGAGACATGCAAGAGCTCCAGGAGGTCTGCAGGGAGGTGGGAGTGCCTGAAGGTACAGCAGGGGAAGAAGGCAGGCCTGCTCAGGCACACCGAGGGCTTTGCCCCTTGCCCACTCGCACAGAGCAGTAACAGGGGGCTGTTTGCAGGGGTCTGGCACAGAGGCAGAGCACTGCTGGGATCCCAGTCTCCACTTTGGAAGGAAAAGGACATGCCAAAGGTGTGTGAGGCGCTAGCATGTCTGGAGCAGCTGCCGTGCCACCTTGAGAGGGAGAGTGAGCTTTGGGAGCTTCCTGTGTACCATCACTTGGTGATGACAACAACTGCTGGTGCCCAGAAACTGATTCTGCAGGGTCCAGGGAGCTTCCCATCAGTGGTGGCACACTGAGGTTTTCTGTCCTCTCATGCTGGCTCCAAGCTTTCTGTGGAGATCTGAGTGGTGCTTAGGGTGATGTCTCAAGTTCATGACTACTCGTCTACTCGTTTTGACATGCAAGTGCCAGCAAGAGTGCTCAGCTGCTTTGCTTAGTAATGTCAGGGTCTCGAGAACTGTGTGAAAATTTTTGCTGTGTCTCAACCTGCTCTCCTTCTGCCTGTGCTACAGGGTCTTTAAAGGAAGACTTCATGTACTCTGTGCCTGATGGTCTGTTTTTCTTCAGAGGTACGACTGGTACCAGGCAGTATTACCCTGCTTTCAGTATCCGATTATGAAAGTTGTGGGAATAAGCAAAGAAAAAAAAAAAGAGTATAATGCCAAAAGCCTTTCTAGCTGGGCTGTGTGCAGTAGTCCAGAGCAGTGCTAATGATCGTGTTAAAGTCTGGTTCCAGTTATCTGGGCTTGAGCCTTCTTGCTGGATTTATTGAGGAGCTGAAAAGCCAGCTGGTGACCGCTTGTTCTGTATGATTCCCTGCAGTTGTGGCTGGTTTTGTGCACTCCCACCTACACGATCAGGCCTGTGTGAAGAGAAGAAGTACTGACCTCCTAACCTCATGCCTGTCCCAGGTGCCTCCTCTGTCTTTATACTTGCAGTAGATGGAAAGCAGCACTTCTGGTCCTTCCTCCTTGCTGCCTGACCACTACTTCCAGTTCATTTCTCACCAGTGGCATGCCCTTTCATTTGCCCCTTCTGAAAACATTGGGGGAGAATCCTCTCTCATTTCCCCTTTTGTTTTACTTTGCATATTCATTCTTCTGTATTCTTCCCTGGTCTGTGTTAGATTTTTATTTACCCGTTGTGCTGTATCTTTGGTACCCCCTGGGGCTGTTCCTATTTCTTAGCCCTTCTTCCTATGGTCTTGAGGAGAGTTTTTGTGCTCTGTAATTCAGGTGTGCATTCCAGGACTGTAGGATTTGGAGTTGTAGGATGGGGTTGCCAGGTTCTGAGGTATCTTTCAGACTCTTGATATGCTGCAGAACAGTCTGAAAAGCCCTTTGGAATATATTTGGTTTGTACAATGTTCTTGGGCACATGGTGCAGTTCTTGAGGCTCTCCCATGCAGCTCCAGGAGTTGGACTTCAATGATCCCTGTGTGTCCCTTTCAGCTCAGGATATTTTATATTCCATAGTCCATGCAGGTGAAGAGGACTGGTGGCAGCACTTTGCTGAAGTGCTGCTGGATCTGTGGCCCGGTTCTGATGCATGGAGCTGCTGGAGAAGGTTGTCTGGGATGAGCCATTGCAGAGCAGTCTTTAAGATTAACCTTTCTGACCCTGAGTCTTTAGTGTCAGAAGTTTATAGGCAATGTGCTTCCAGTAAATTCCTGCAAGCAGCCTGTTCTGCTTTTGGCAGTCAGACAGGCTTCTTAGGTCAGCACACATGCACAGTTAGCCCCAGTGCTGAAGTTAGAGTTATCTGCTGGCTCAGGACTGACCAGATGTTTGAGTGCATCTGGAAGCCTGTTCTCTTACTTAGACATGCGAAGGCTACCTCTTCCTGTCTGTGCAGACAGACACCACTTGTATCCATTGTTCCAGTGAGTACTGTGGCACCAGTGATGAAGGGTGTGCCTGCTGCTGGTGTAAAGCGCATTGAAAGGATTCAAATTCAAGCAGGATCCATGTTGTCCCATCTGCTCTTCTGTCCCGTGGAAACACCACAACCCTGTATTGAGGTATCTCAGGTGATGCTGTGACGTGTATTTTCCAACAGAACAAATTTAAATCCGATTCTGACTTCTGGATGGCTGTGAGTTTTAAAAGGTTTTAAAAGCTAATTTTAAAAAAGATGGGTTTTTTTAATCCCTCTGTGTTTACAAGTGGGAAATCATGGGCCGAGTTTGGCCTGCAGAAATTTTTTTTCATTTATTTTCCAAGGTATTTCATGCTCTTCTCTGCTACTCAAGAAAGAGTACTGGGCCATGAGGGGTCTTTACTGGGTGTCTGTCTGCCATAAGCAAAATTTTTTATTTCTGCCTGTTCCAGCAGGTCTGCCTGCCAGCTGTGTTTTGTGTTACTCATTTTCTTGGTGTCTTGCTGTTGTGTTATAATCCCAGCTGTCAACCAAGCACCACACTCATTAAATTCCCATTCCATGCAAGAGAGGTTGCAGGAGAGTGCTGGAAGGGTGAATTGTTTGGTTCAGATAATGACAACTTAATAGCTAAAGCAAAAGTCATGCACACAAGCAAAGCAAAACAAGACATTCATGCACCACTTCCCAGGGCAGGCAGGTGTTCAGCTGTCCCCAGGAAAGCAGGCTCCATCACACATAGCAGTGACTTGAGAAGACAAACCCCATCATTCTGAATGTCCTCTCTCCTCTTCCCCCACCTCCCTGGCTTTTTGTGCTGAGTGTGATGCCATATGGTACGGAATATTGCTTTGGTCAGTTAGGGTCAGCTGTCCTGGCTGTATCCCCTCCCAACATCTTGTGCACTCTCAGCATGCATGCTCACAGTCATAAGACAGGGAGAAAAGGCCTTGGCTCTGTGCAAGCACTGCTCAGCACTAACAAAAACATCTCTATAATATCAGCACTGTTTTGAGCACAAATCCAAAACTCAGACCCATACCAGCCACTGTGAAGAAAATGAACTCCACCCCAAGCAAAACCAGTGCAGTCAAATGGGAAGTTCACCCATGATGCTGCACCACCTTCTGACTAAGCATCACAGCAGTTTGTTTGATGAAAGGTGCCTTGCTGTGCTGAAGTGAGAGGTGAAAGTGATAGAAATCCTGCTATCCTGCTTTGCTACAGCAAGTGGTGCCAATTTTTGACTTGATGAAAGGCACAAGTTGGGTAAGTGTTGTGCCTGAATCATGGTGCGCTAGGGCTGTGCTCTGCTGCTGCTTTAGATACCCAGATGATGTATCAGGTGATCCTACTGTTGAGAAGACGCAGTGTTACCCTTCAGGAAGAGAAAGCCCAGGCCAATATTCTTATGTTTTTATTTCATAAAAATGGAATTTTTACCTCAGGACCTGAGAAAAACAATGGTCAAAGAGGACTTTATGTGAGCAAAGTCACTTTAGGGAAAGTCCATGCTGGCCAGCTGCTGAGCCAGGTGACCTCCTGGCTTGGCACCATGTTTTCCTTAAGCCCTATGCTGCAGTGGCCTGGGGTAAACCTGTGTACTTACTCAGCTGTGTCTCCCTCTCTCCCAGCAAAATGAGCTGAACTCCTTCCTGTGGACAATCAAGAGAGATCCCCCATCTTATTTCTTTGGCACCATCCATGTCCCATACACGCGTGTCTGGGATTTTATCCCAGAGAACTCCAAGAAAGCCTTCCAGCAGAGCCACATTGTGTACTTTGAGCTGGATCTCACTGACCCCTACACCATCTCAGCTCTCACCAGCTGCCAACTCCTGCCACAGGGGAAGAACCTCCAAGATGTGCTGCCCCGAGACCTCTACCGCCGGCTGAAGCGGCACCTGGAGTATGTCAAGCTTATGATGCCGTCCTGGATGACCCCAGACCAACGGGGCAAAGGGCTGTATGCAGACTACCTCTTCAATGCCATTGCTGGCAACTGGGAGCAGAAGAGGCCAGTGTGGGTGATGCTGATGGTGAACTCCCTGACAGAGGTAGACATCAAGTCACGAGGCGTGCCTGTCCTGGATCTGTTCCTGGCCCAGGAAGCGGAGCGGCTGAGGAAGCAAACGGGCGCTGTGGAGAAAGTAGAAGAGCAGTGCCACCCACTCAACGGGCTGAACTTCTCCCAGGTGAGGTGGAGTGGTGTGCAGGGTGCCAGGCTAGCTCCTGAGCTGGATATCGCAGCAGAAACAGCATGGGCTGGGGCGCGGGGTAAGTGCTTTCTACCCAGAGACTTGTGTCTGCTCCCTGCAGCCCGTGCCTTTGCCTGCATCCTCAGGAGGATCAGGCCAGAGCTGAATTCATCCAGGCCTGGCCTACTCTATTTCTTGGGTAACCTGCTCTCTTCCTTGGCCATGTTCTACCCTCAGAGACACCGGACCTTTGGATGTGTGCTCTCTAACTCTGACTGGGCTGACCTGCAGGAGCTCAGGACAGGCTGGGGCTCAGTCTCCAAACTTGTTTTTGTAATAGCAAGTTTAAAAGAAAGAAGTGATTACTTGGGGAAAGCAGGGGTGCTGTGAGTAGTGCTGAGAAGTAATTGCTGGTTGGAAAGCATCACAGTGAATATTTTGATGCCCTCAGAAATAGGGGCCCATCACTTGCAATGAGAATAGTATTTTTTGTTTTTTGGGGTTTTTTTCCTTTCCTTTGTTACCAGGTGAGGGTCAGCACAGCACAGACTAGTATAGGCCCTGGTGCAAATGCCTTTGTGTTTGCAAACCTGTTGGAGTTCAGCACTGCTCTTCATGCAGCAGAATGACCTCTGTGTTGTCCATGTGTTGGATGAGGTGCTCCTCTCTGAACCAAATACACCAAGCAGTGGTGTCTGTTGTTGTCTCTGCCCAATGGGATCACAGGCATAACACTGCTCTCTGATGTGGGGTACCTTTGCTGCAGGGTGGTGCTAGTTTGGGGAGTTGAGTGGCATTTGCTTAGGAATAATCAAGACTTGCATTTTGCAATATGCCCTAGTAGCACAAGATGGGAGGACCTTTAGAGCTGGGGAGTTTGATGCCTGACCTTCCTCCCCTGCATCCTGAAGCCTGTGCTGTCAGTGATGCACGGTTTGGAAGGGAAAGAGCAGAAGACGAGTGCAGCACAGCAAGGGCAGGGGCAGCAGCCCAGGACAAATGTCTGAAGAGCTGCTATCCCAGACAGTGTTGGTGTGGGGACCATGGTGCATTACAGCCCAGGCTGTTGACTTGAGCAGTCCTTAACTGCGGGAAGGCCTTCTGCACTTCTCTTTTCCATTGTCTGGAGCTGGGCAACCTCATTTGCATCTCGTCTTTTGCTTAACACAGTGCTTTGAATCCTTATGCTGTTGCTGTTTCCTTCCAGCTAACCTGGGAATAGGCTGGAAGAAGAAGTCTCTCCTTTTCCATCTCTTACCTGGCTGAGAATTTATAAGCATTATTGCCCATGTTTTTCTTTTGTTGGGCATTGCCTCTATAGTTTATCATGATAGAAGTTGAGGCGAGGGCATTTTTATCCACTGCCTTGTAAGAAAGTAGTAGGGAGACTGAGATATATTAACTGCAAATGATGTCCCTGCTAAACTCATGTAAATATTGACTCTTAGACCTTCACAGCTTTCTTCAAAGAGCAGGTGGTTTTGTGTTGTTTAGCAGATGGGATAAATACCAAGTGATCCAAGAAGCTGCATGGGCAAGGGACACAATATCCAGAATTGCCCAGCCTTCTGAGAAGGCCAGAGAGACAAAATTTGCAGGAGAATCGATCCTCTAGTTGGGAAAATCATACCCCTTGGTTGCCCCATGGTGAGTGGAGGTGTGCATTTGCATCAGGAAGGCTGCACCTCCTTCCCTCCCTGCTCACTTCCCAGGGAAGGAGCACCCTATCCCTTGAGGGAACAGGTCTGGAGCAGCTACTGCACTGCAAATTCATACCTCCACTGCTGCCCACTACTAAATTTCCAATACAGGCAGCTCAAGGAAAAGGAAAACCAGAGGCAGATGATTGTTGAAATTGCTTCTAAGCCAATTTCATGGCTGTTTCAGAAACTGACTTGTGAACTTTCATGGTTGGCAATTGTGTAAGGCTTTGATTTCAGAGCTTTCTTGTCAGTTTGTTCAGACAGTAGAGTTAATTACGTGTTTAATAGAAACCAAACAAAGGGTTTGAAGTAGGCTCTTTGGAAAATACTTTCTTTAGTGTGCTGCTGTTTGGAAAACCCCAGTATTGGGCCACTTCTGTGCAAACACACAGACACAACTTAGAAATTTCTGTTGGGGAAAATGGAACAAAACCCATAAGGAACAGTCTAACACTGTAGAAGAAATATAGAATCACAGAATGGTCTGACTTTGAAGGGACCTCAAAGATCACTTAGTTCCATCCCCTCCACCATGGGAAGGGACATCCTTCACTAAGACCGGGTTGCTCAGAGCCCCATCCAACTTCGTCTCAAACACTTCCGGGGATGGGGCATCCCCGGCTTCTCTGGGCAATCTGTGCCAGTGCCTTACCACTCTCACAGTAAATAATTTCTTCCTAATATCTAATCTGAACCCACTCTTTCACTCTGAAGCCATTCCCCCTTGTCCCTTGTAAAAAATCTTTCTTGTAGGCTTCCTTCCCTTACTGGAAGGTGCATTATAGGTCACTCCAAAGCCTTCCCTTTTCCAGGCTGAACAATTCCAATTGTCTCAGCCTTTTCCTATAGGAGAGGTGCTCCTTTCTTCTAATCCATCTTGGTGGCCTGCTCTGGACCTACTCCAACACATCCATGGTGCTGGGAGCCCAGAGCTGGATGCAGGTTCCAGGTGGGCTCTCCCCAGAGCAGAGGGGCAGAATCCCCTCCCTGCCCTGCTGCCCACGCTGCTCTGGATGCAGCCCAGGACACGTTTGGCTCTCTGGGCTGGGAGTGCCCATGGCTGGGTCATGTCCAGCCTCTCACCCACCAGCACCCCCAAGTCCTTCTCACAGGGCCGCTCTCCATCTGCTCATGCCCAGCCTGTGCTGATTCTGGGGATGGTCCTGGCCCAGATGCAGCACCATGCACTTAGTCTTATTAAACTGCATGACATTCCCGTGGACCCACTTGTCAAATTTGTCCAGGTCTCTCTGGATGTCATCTAGGGAGATGCTTTTTTTCTTACAGCCAAATGACAGAGAAATTATTTACTTAGCAGAAAAGCAAGTTCAGTATTTTCAGTTTGTTTCTGCATAGGGTTTGCTTTTTCTTTCACATCCAAAATTATTCTTCTGGTGGTAAGGCAGACTCCCAAGCCACTTCCAAACTATACACTGTTACTAGCTAGGTCCCTGTTTTGATCCATTATATTGAGTAAGGCCTTGATGGTGTATGTTATTGCAGGTGAAGGTCTGGAACAGTTTATTCTTGTCTCCCTGGGCACAATGCTCAGTAACTGCAAAGTACAGACAAACCCAAATTAACAACACTCTTCTCCTTGTGAAGAGAAAACAGTAAAAATGAAAAAAAAAAACCCAAATAAAACCCACATACAACAGCCAAGAGTGCCTGTCAAGGGGCTCTTTTTCTTTGGGCTTTTGTTCCAAAGACTCTTGGTTTATGACTCTCTTATTTTACCTGCCAAATCTCTCTGTTCATGCTCAGCTCAGTCTGCCTGCCCATATTGCCAAATCATAAAAGTATCATTTTTGTTCAGTACACAATGATGTGTACACAATCTGTGAAATACTTTACTGCCTTCTCAGTCTCTCTCTCTTGTTCCAAGTTCTGTGCAGCTTCAGGAGTATGGAAAGATTAGTTTGTCTCCATGCCAGGGCCATGGTGTTTATTTTTCCTCTTTCATGCTGTTCCCATCCTAGTTTGTCTTACAGACTTGTTCTCCCACTCCACCGTCTTGGCTGGGTAGTGCCTCTCTTGTTGCAATACCCTGCATGGGTCTCATTCCTAGCTGTGTCTGGGCTTTGTAGCTATGTATGATCTGCCACTGCTGACTTCCAGCATGGAGTCAGTCCCTCTCAACTCTTCCTTTACAGTTATGCATGTGCTTACATGTTTGCCATATTGCAGGCATCAGTGCTCCAGCCCAAACCAGCTTTGCTGTTGGCTTCAGTAGTGTCACAAACACCAGCTTAGTACTGGCTCACAAGAGGAGCAAGTGTTGGCCCTTGTACTGTGCTTGCTTTGGTACACTAAGGTGGTGTCCAGGCTGTATTCCTCACAAACTTGTCCCTGCTTGAACACAAGGAGGTTGGCCTTATGTCTGCTCTTTGTGTGGACCCATGGTTAAGAGTGTAAACACTGTCCAGCCATCACTACTTCCTAGCCACGACCCTGGCCAGTTTGGCTTTTTCAATACTGGGACCCTTGGTAGAAGATTCTTGTACCTGATCTTAATTTGAGAATTGTTTCCCCACATGACTTTGCTGTGGTTATACCTTGTCACAGCATTCTTCCTATCTGAGCACTTGAGCATCCGATTACATTGCTGCATATTCAGACACAGTCTTCAGAGCTACTTGGGATGCAGTAGGAAGCCGGGAGCCACTAAGGGCTGACTGATCATGAAATTCTGGCTCCTGCTGACCCTGTTCCGGCCGTGGGATGACAATTAACCCTTTACGTTGCCTGTCTGTGGGGACACCAACTATTGTCAGCAATGAAAGAGGCAGGAACGATTGAGGGTTGATTAGAAGCTGATTTATTAGAGCATCAGACATAATTGCATTTAGGAAGGGCAACCGCAGAAGACAAGATAATGCAGAAGACATGCTAATATATACCCTTGACTATAGTTCTTCTGTGTCCTATCCAACTAATCAACAATTTTACAACCTTATATGGAAGCATAGCTTACCAGTCACTAACAATGTTACCTTATATGAAACTATAACATAGTCTTTATTAACATAACAATCCCACAATCCTCTATGCAAACCCCCTTAACAAGCTACTTAAATAACACACTTTACCTTAGCTTATTCATCTTTATATTTAATCAACCTATAATATTATGTCATGCCTAAACTGGCAGGCTCTTTAGCTCAACAACAGTATCGATTTTGATGGTACCCACACAACTTTCCATACTGTGTCTAGACATTCTCTCTCTTCAGCACTTTGCATCCCATGGTTTTTAGGTTGATACCTTCTGCATAGTCAGCCTAAGCAAATTCATGGTCTGTCCCTGACAGTCCAACTCCCACATCTCCCCCTTTCTGTTGAGAATTTAATAAAAATTCTTTACAACGATTTTTGTAAAATCTTCTGTAAACGTTTCACTAAATGTTGTAATAACATCAACACAACAACTATTGCAAGAACTAACAATTGTGTCTTAACTAGAGATAACAACCAACCTGATAAGCCACAACCTTTAAACAGTCTGTTTAACCAGTTTATAACATTTTCCATTTGTAGTTTCTTGACTCCTTCCTTTAATGGATGTTCCAGTGTATCGACTCACTATGGTCAGACAGATTCATGCAGCATAGTCCTTCAAAGTCTTGGCAACCATGTCCTTATGCCGGCAGCAGAAAGTCCCCTTTTATAGTAGAAAGCAACCCTGTTACATAGAGTGGCATGCCTAACACTACTGATATCTGTTAATGGACCACTTAGTGCAAGAGATGTAGCATTGGTTTGCTTACTCAGCCAACACCCCAAACTATCCAATTGTTTTAGTGCTTTTGCTGCATTAACCCAAGATGTCAATATGGATGCTGCAGCTCTTTTTTTTTTCTTTGTTCCAATAAATAACCTCATCTTTACATTCTGATTCAAATTGATGGATGAATCTTTTTTCTTGAGTTTCTCTATTGTGATTTAGTGTGACGTTGGGTGTTAGTAGAGTAAGTCTACCCAGGCTACATGGTCCACCTTTAATGTGCGACGGAAGGGCAGGCCAGGCCCTATCCCCACAAATGAAAAACATTCCTAATATTCCTAGTGGCAACTGAAGGGGTCTGTTGCTGGATCATGAAGGTGTGGGTGATGCATTATTGCATCAAAGGTTTTCATTATTATAGACAGGGTGGTAAGGGGAAACATCTCACAGAGCTGACTGATCTTTTGTTAAACTCCAGCTTGAATAATTAAACTTTACACAATAGTCCATTCTAACTGAACCTAACTGAGCTCTAGCTCCTAAGGTTCCAAGGTTGCTGGTAGCTCTGAGATAAGGTACTGAAGCTCTGGGCTGCTGGGCCTCTGGTGGTTGTGGGCATAGGCAGCTGGGGCATTTTTGTCATTGCACGGGCCGCCCTGTGCTCCCCTTGAGGTTTCCTGGTGGTAGCTTGCTGTCAACAACATATTTTGACTAGCATTGGCTAGGGCGATGACCACTTCTCTTACATCTGGAGCATATATTAAGAGCTTTAGATTTATAACAGTCTGTTTTAATGTGCCCTTGCTTGCCACACCCATGACATGGGCCAGGACCTTGCTGCTGCAGCCATTTTGGAATGGCTCGGATTGCTGTTAAAGCTTCAGCAAGCCCTTGGCCTACAGCTTGTACATGAAGAGCTACAGAGTGCTCTGATGTCCCAAGGCGATTACAACCCTTGACCATTTGCATTGTTCAGGCTCTGGTGAAAGGGCACGTGATACCTTTTTACACTGAATTTGCATTAGATACAGCCAATTTCTTTACCAGTTAATCTCTTGCCCTTTTGTGTGTAACTTGTCTCTCTAGGGCTTGCCTTTGGTGATCAATGTAGGGCTCATTAGGCCCTTGCTTTATTTCTACGAAGTCTAGAGTAGGCATATTGCCATTGGGCACTTGCGTAAGTGCCTTTCTTGCTGCATTTTTAATGTCATCTAAGGCTTGCCTCAGGAGGTTTGCTGGCTGGTCCTCAGGTTGTTTGTGTGCTCCTTCACTGGCAAGATGATCTGTAGTCAGTGCTGCCAAAGCTTGATTACCCAGGGAGTCCACCAACAATTGATTTAATAGCCTTTTCAGTCCTCACTCCCATAAGGTATACTGTGTTGGTGATACCAGCATTGTCATTAAATACTTGATATCATAAGGGGTTAAACATCAGCTGTGATGGTTGCATGAAATAAGTTATTAAAAAATGGTGATTCCCTCCCATAGTCCTTAGATGCTTTCTGTAGTTCCTTTATTTCCCCATAAGTCAGTGGCTCCCATTGTGGATTTGCTTCATACTGTCCCAGTGCCACAATAAATTTTGCTGCCACTTCTATATTCCTTTCTTTAATCACAGCTTTTTGGATCTTTTCCCAATGGTGGGAAAAGAACCTGGGGGATGTGGTGGAAGTTCCTCAGATCAAGGAGGGTCCAGGTCTTCTTCCAAGGAAGAATAACTTAAAATAAAAGTAGCTTTATTCTTAGAAAGGCTATGGCAGTGATGTTTAGCCGTAGTGGAGGAGGGTGGTAGGCTGTGTGACAAGATGGTGGCTTCCAGAGCCAAGGTTCCAGTTCTGGTTTCTGATTCCACAGAGGGGGTGTGGCCCATGGAGAGGGCAGAGTCATGGCAGGGGCCCTGGGGCAAGATGGTGGCTTGGAGGATGCAGGAAAATGGTGGCTGGAAGAAGAGGAGGAGAGAGGAAGAGGTGGAGCAGCGGGAAGGGGAGGGTCCAAGATGTTTTGGCCACCACCATCTTGGGCTGGAGGAGGAGGAGACAAGGATGGCATCTCATCCACACCTCTTGGAGGGTTCCATCTTGTAACCTACTCACAGGGGCCAAAGGGCAAGGAGCAGAGAGAACTGCGCTGCCTTGGGTGGGATTGGGGTAACAGAAGTACCAGAGCCATTAAACTTCTAATTTTCTAAAGATTTCCAAAATAAGGTGAAATGCAGGCAGCATACGGGGTGCTTCAGGGTCTCTCCTAGTAGCTATATTATAAAGTTTAATGCTCACAGAATCCCAAAAATCAACAGTAATGATCATTAAAGTCATACCATCGGGAAAACTGTGGAAAATCCACTTCATTGTCCTCTTTCCTCTTTGGCAATTGTTTGCCCTGCTCAATTGGAAGTGCCTTAAAACATCCATATATGCCCCCCTGTTCCACAAACATTCCTTGTCCTATGGTAATTCCCCACAGGCTCACCTGCACTCTCGCTGCAGATGCGTAGTTGGATCTGGATGCTTTTTCTTCCAGCCGTTCCAAGTGCCTGCTTCTTGCAGCACTCCAGAATTCCCAGGGGCCTTGCCGACCGAATCAGCTAAGCGCTGCTGCCTGATAGCTGATTTCCCAAACAGCCGGATCATCTGTGAAACTGGAGAGGTCCCTGTTCAGGCACCACTTGTCGCGTCGCTCCATCCATGCCCGCAAGGACAGAAAATTGTTGTGACAGGTCGGTGCGGAAGAAAAGCAGGTCACGGGTCTTAGGTGGAAAAATCTGACAGTCCTTTATTCTTCTGCCAGAGTAACAGGAGCACTCCGGAACACAGCCAAACACTAAGACCAGAAGCAAGGGGTGAGCCCAACTTACATACACTAACACAGAACATTCTAGCAACATTCTGACCAATAACAACTGGCAACGAAACCCATTTAACAAAGTAATTCCCATGATCCTCTTTGAACAAACTTTAACTCTCCCTAACTGGAAACAATGTCCCTGAACTTAGGATGTTGCTTCCCACGGCCTAGCTTTGATCCCGGCTAAGGCTGGCTCACTGGCCAGGCTGGGCCTTGGGAGCTCCTCAGGCTCCAACTCTGGCACGGAGGGCTTGAAAGTCCTGTCATTTCCATCTTCCAGCCAGTCTCTCATATAGCTCATTGCAGATAGAAAAGGAAGCAAAATTTTCTACCTTGACCATTTTGTATAATTAGGACATTATTTGTTTATGTTTCTACTCAAAAAAACAGCCTTTGCAAGCAGCAGAGTGCTGAGAGATTCTTGCTTTTCCCAGCATTTCCAGGTCCTGGATTACTAACGTGACTGTGAGAACTGTAGGCTGCTGCTTAGCAAATACAGCCCTTCTGACATGACAGCAACATCATTTTTGCTGTTTAATCTGTGCACCCACTTGGGTGAAAGGGCCACCCTTGATAACCCATTGTATAAAGTTATTATGTAAAAAAAGCCTGTATTTGTGGGGAAAGTAGGAAGCAAAGATACCATTGCTTTGTTAACAAGCGTTACATGATTTGCTGGTTGGATTTTTTTCGTGTTCTCAGGGAGTTAGAAGTGATGCCTTGAAATTAGGCACAAAGTATCTAATATTAAATTGGTGGGATTTGTGCTAGTCTTCTCATTTTGGGTAAAGGGGGTTCTTGCTGTACGTGATTGGCCAGTTATAATAGTTGTCTTTAATTTCCGAAATGATGAGGCCAGATTTGGCAGTGTTTCCATTCACAAAACCTTGGTTTGGGCTCATCTTTGACAAGAACAGTGATGGAGAATCTCAAAGAAAGAAAAAAGCAGGAAGGGCACACAGTAAAAAATCTGCAAAGAATAGATTAGATTCTGTGGTTTAGGTTGAGATTTGGAGCAGAGCAAGGCAAAAAGCAGTTTCTTGATGAAGGAGCAGACAGAGGAGCAGAGCATTTTATTGCTAAACCTGTTGGATGGGACACTGCTTGCAGTAACCTGGTTGCATCTGCTGCCCCACAGGTGTAACTTCCTGTGATGATTTCCTCAGGTGATGGGAACATCAGGGTTTTGTGCACATGAATTGGAGCTGGAACAAATTAATTGATCCTGTGTGCATCTTTAGCTTCTGGAGTCTGTGACCTAGATTTGTTTTTGTTTTCAGTTTGTGTGTAAATAAACCTGCAGACTCCATGTCTAGACATCAGGGATGGGGAATGGGCTGGCTGGTGGGAACCAAAATAACTAAGGCTTTGCCTATGTAATGAAATAATTACAGTTTAATTAAGATTTTTTTAACTGTCTGGGGATTTTAGGGCTCTTCCCCCAGTGAAAGTGGTGTTCAGTGGTGATATGCTGCCTCTGCATTCAAAAGGGTGGGGAGTTTGTTTCAAACAGCCGGGACTCGGTGGTAGGCCTTTGAAATCCCAGAACTTTGCTCCTTGCACTTGCACTCCATTTGCCTATCTGGATTTTCCCATTAAAAATGCCCTTAGCTAAGCATATTACACAGCAGAAACAGAAGATGTCAGGTGGCAAACATGGCTTCTTCTTATCTTGCCGTTGCTGCTCCCAAGGAGGTTCCTTGTGAGTGTCTGGCTGGCAGTTTTACAGTGTGAGCATGCCAGTGCACTTTCCTTTTCACTCAGTGAGCAAGGGCAGGGCAATGAAATGTGTGCACTGCTCTGAGAGCTCTTGTGACTGGGTTATCATGCCAACTACTGACAAGTGCACTAGGCTGGGTTATCCTGCTGTCCTCTGACAAGTAGTGCTAACCTGATGGGCTGGTTGGCAGGTGCACTGTGTGTCACTGGAGATCCTCCAGCTTTGGGTGAGGGCACTGTTGCTGCAGAGGGACACAGCCCTGTCAGCAGGCTGAGGGCTGCCAGGCATCATGGCCACTCAAGCTAGCACACAGAGCAGAATGCTTTTTGGCACAGCTCAGGCAAAACTGAGGATTGTGGAGCAGGGCAGAGATATGGCCTTGGCTTAGTCAGCTGTTCAGGAGTTGAGTGTCCCCTGCATGAAGCTTTGTTCTGCATGTTCTCAAGTTCTGATAGAATTACAGTGGTCTGATGCTATGGCTCTGTCAGATTGCAGATCCCAAGAGCTCACTAATTGCCATTAGAGAACTCAAAGCATGGGACTGGCTGCCAGTTTTCCCTTGGACAGGGGTTGCAGCTGGTCCGGACACCTTAAAGGTACATGCCTGTGGAAGTTGTGGAAGACAGCTTCCTTTCATATCTAAGATCTGGACTGCACTCCTATCCAGTGCTAACCCTCCTGTCCAGTACTGGTGAGATGGTACTTCTGGTACCACTGGACACACTCCAGCACCTCAATATCCTTAATAACAAATATGAAGGTTGGTATTTGGAATTAAGGATATTGAGGTGCTGGAATGTGGCCAGTGCAGGGCAACAAGGCTTGTGAAGGGCCTAGGAAACTTGCCTTATGAGGAGTTGCTGAGGTAGCTGGGTTTTTTTAGTCATGCGGAGGCCCAGGGGAGACTGGCCCAGACTGGATTGCAAGATCCGTGGGGATCCGTGTCAGCTTCTGCATCCCAGCTGACATGACTCATGGCAGTGGTTCTGAAGACTGATTTTTAATTTTCATCAACAAATTCAGATGAAAAATAAAGCCCAGCTTTAGTTTTCATCTGTTTGATTTTGTGAGGGTTTGTGTTCCACTGAAGAGCCTCTTGTGTACTTGTGTGAGCATTTCAGCTGTAACCAGTTTGTCCTTTAATGTGCTATTTGTTGAGCCTGTTCCAGAAGGGCATATTTTCTATTTGTTAACTGTTGACTCAGCTACTCCCAGGCCTAGCAGCATCTGTCTTATGACATGGCAGTCATTTGTGTGCTGGGTGCAGTGGTATTGTCACTGTCCCCATCTTTCCTTGTTTATGCATCTGTGTTTGGCTGTGGTTCTTTCAGGCACAGCAGTTTTCTGAGCACTCATGCTTGGGACTGTCAAAGTCCTTTTTACTCACACTGCTTCCCAGAGAAGAAAAAGTGTTACTGTTGTTGTTGGTCCAGTCCCTGTCTGCTCCCTGGTCAAGGTGAGCATGCAAACCAACTTACATATTTTTTCTCATCTGTATTTTTAGGTCTTCTAAGTACTGTTTCTGTTCCCCATGTCTTCAGTATTTGAAGTGTTTTGTATTTTTCTAAATTCCTACTGCCATACAATCTCTTGAGAAAACTATTCATTGATTCTGTTGTCTTACTGCAGAAAACTTGCAAAACACTATCAAGGTTTTTGGAAAGGGTATGGTTTCCATTACACTTATTGACTTAAAGTGTTTATATCCTATAATTATTTGCAATAATCTTCATGAAGGCTTTTATTAGATAATTTGAAAGATTGATTGTAAGTAGGATGAGGCTGAAAATAAGATAAGTTTTAAGATAACTGTTTCTTTTTCTGACCTAAGGCATAAAGGAAAGAGTAGGAACAATTCTTCATTTTTTGTTGATGATAGAGAAAATATTGGATTCTTCAATAAAATTCTTATAATCCAGCAAGCTTAGCAGCTATATGCACACCAGACATCATCCATTTACAGCATGCCTGGATGAAAGATGCTCAGATACCGAGATGTGTGAGCAGTTTCAAAGGGATTAGACCGATGGATGAAGGGTAGTCACACCAGGGAAACTCATACATGTCCCAAGGCCGTCTCTGGCTCAAGACATCTCTCAGCTCCTGAAACTTGAACTGAGGGCAGATGTGAGTGGAGGAGTTGTCCTGGAGGTTGTGGGCTTCTGCACTCCTGCACAGATGTGGACAGTTTGTTCCCAATATGGAAATGAGACGGGCTTGGAAGCTGATATGGAATGGGTCAGCTGCAGTAGGTTTGGCAGTGTCCCTGCTGGAGCATTCAGATGCCCACATGTTCTCCCTTTTCACAAAACTTATCTCTCTTGAGCATGCAGAGGTCACATGTGAACAGTTGAGTATGTGGGGAGCAGTTCACTGAATTCTGAAGCCAGGGAGAGGTTTAGGAAGGTTTATTCATGGATCTTGAGAACAGTCCTGCCAATTAAGACCAAATGTGTAACAGTGTTTAGTCTGCAATTAACTATGATGTCAATCCTGTTCTATTACTGTTTGAGGGAAGATTTAGGCAAGTGGCCTTGTGCATTTCTCAATCTCTTTGTTCCTAACAAGATTAGCAGGATTGCTAGCTTCAGCTGGAACTCAGATTAATCTTTGACAAAAATAGATACACTCACTTGACTTCCACAAAGTCCGGTCTGGTAAATGCATTACAAGACTGCTGTAGCAAATAAAATTTCAAATTTTTAATGGCAGATTTTATGTGTTTTTGTGTGACCCGTTCTGCTTTTTGAGTGTGTTCATTAGTAACACATAGTGTTAAAGACTGATTTGCATCTTATGCAGTCAAACCTTCATTTCTATATGGACCATCAGTGTATCCCACTCCCTCCATATTACCCAGATAGCACCACATGTGAAAAATATTTAAGCATATTTTAGGACCATCAGGCTGTCAAACCTCAAATTAACTGGGTTTGCAACTGTGCATCAAATCTGGCTGAATTCAGTCCACAGAAATCAGTTCTTCCAGGTGCTACTTGATGCAGAGAGCAAGCATTATCTTATTCTCTCCGAAATAAAAGCTGAGATTCTGGCTGCCTTTGCTGGGTATGTCTGGTGGACAGGTATGGTCACAGTGGCCACTTCTAATAGCTGTAGGGAGAGACCCCACTGAGACATGGTTTGTGGGGAGAATATAATGCCTTGTTGCTGTCTTGAGAGTGCCCCATGTAATGTTAGCCCCTCTGCCTTTCAGCGGGCTCATTGGGATGTCACACAGGCTGAGCCATCCTGCTGCCACCAAGGACATGAGTTTCATGGTGTGCTTCACTTGGCTGAGTGGGGAGCCTGCACAAGCCTTTTTTTCACTTCTGCTTGAGAGAAGTCAGCACAGGATGGGATCATGCAGTTCCTTGGCTTTGCTCTTCCATCATCTTTTGGCATTTTTAAGAGCTTCCTCCAAGCTCAGGGGAAGTGTTTGTGTTTCTCATGGGAACATATTGTATAAATAATGTCAGATGCTCTACACTAGCAGGAGAGCTGCAGCCCTGCTCTGGTGTGCTGCTGGAGGTATCCCAGCACAAAGTGCTGTTGAGGACTCTAGTACTGACACTGCAGTTTGCCTGATTCAGGAATGTAGGCCAATTTTTTAGTTCTCTCAGGTAAAAGCTTTACCTTTGTTTTGGATGCTGGATTAACTTCTTAAAGATCCTAACCGCTGAGAAAATTTCATCTAGACATTGTCCTAAACATCTTCCTGCCTCTCCAACTGCAAATCTTTGAGTCCTGGCTCCTGCATACACCTAAAGAATGTGGGTAAAAAGCAGGTCTTGATTTGGACTTGCTTTGCAGAGGGGAGCTGGCTAAACCACTCAAATGCTCAAAATCCACTGGTTTCGTCCCAGATTTTTACCTCTCTGTCTTCTGAAAGATAGGTTAGTTATGTCAGAATCCATTGGTAAAGAAAACCAAAGCAGCTTAGCTTTCCATGGTTGCACAGGATCAACACAGGATCAACACAACAACAAAGCTAACTTTCCCAGGTCTTTCCCTAGACATCTCAATCAAGGCTCTGGCAACTCTGTGATTGCTAGCCAAGACTAGAGCTGTCTCAGCAGGAAAGACATGCCCTTGTCCCCTGCTAGGCAGACAGATTTGCTACTATTCTGAGCTCAGTTTTCAAGCTCCTGCCTTATCCTGGATGGAACAGCCCATTCTGCTGGGAATGTGCAGCAGTTTGATCACCTGATCACAGAACTACAATTTCCAGATTACAGAATATTCAGAGTATCAAGTCCAGCTTTTAAATGAATGGTCCATGCAGGGTTGAACCACAGCCTTGGTGTTATTAGTACCATGCTCTAACCAAATGAGCTAACCGTAGGGCCACCTGTGATAGCCAATGCCTATAATCTTGTAAGAACTCTCCCAGCTTCCATGTATGCCTGAGACAATTCCTGCCCCTGGAGTTTCAGAGTATCCCCCAAAGTACAAACATACCAAACTCCTCAGTAGTTCTTTGAGAGAGGAACTAAACTGTCACTGTTGATATATTTGGCAAAATGATCTCCGGAAGTTTTTAAGGCTGAAATGTCTGTACTCAAGTACTTGCGGATATCCTGAGATGAGGTGTATCCTTACTCTCCTTGAGACCAGAGTGACTAATATAGATAGGTAATGTGCCTTTCACGCTTGTGAAGTGAAGCGTTGAAGTGTTGGCCACTTCATTTCCAGTTTCACAGCAGCCTGTATATATGGCTTGACTCTGTAAAATGCAGGCATATCAGGAGTGGTTGGAAGTTTCTGATGAAATAAATTGCACTGTGCAGCCTAAGTCTGAGCTCCTGTACAGTCTCTGTTGCTCAGCCAGTGTACAGTAACTTGTTATGCTAGGGTAATTTGATCACAAGTTTAACACCTGTGTGAATTTATAAGGCCTGTTTATAAAGATAAATGAGCTATTGTCACAGCTAGAGTCCCATGAGATAAGCTGCGTTTTTGTAATGTTCACAAACAAAGTAGCTAGACATGTTTTCTAGGAAGGATGAAATGGAGAAGGAAGAGAAGGTAACACTGAATATGTTTTTATTTGCTTTGAAGCTGTTGGTAAGTCAAAAGAAGAAGACATGGAAAGCTCAAGGTTTTAGTTGATCGGCAGTAATGCAGGGGATGGAAGTACTTGTTACCAGTATTTCACAGTTCCTGTGTGAGCATCTCCTTGAAACTCCACCAGAGAAGAACAAGAGAAAAATTATACTCCCATTTAGGTACTTCAGCACTCCAAGAAAGCTATTTACCTAAAACACGTGTGTGAATAACGTGTCTAGGAAGTATTGGTGCTGTCTTGGAGTAATGCAATTTCAGACCTTGTCCAGGTTAATAAAAAATGAATTAATCACTGAACTGAAAAGGATCCTTCCTTAGGTACAAATAATAATGACTGAACTTTATTTTTATGTGGAAAGAGAATATATAGTCCCAACCAATAATATGTATGATTGGTGCTCTAAGGGGGGTCAGATTTTTGAAACA
Source organism: Melozone crissalis (assembly GCF_028551555.1). NCBI lineage: Eukaryota > Metazoa > Chordata > Aves > Passeriformes > Passerellidae > Melozone > Melozone crissalis. The sequence continues at coordinate 28,735,901 of NW_026535783.1, read as the reverse complement.
GGAAAGAATTATAGGCCAAATAAAGTAGAAGGAAGAATTTAGGCATAAAAATAGGAGAGATAATTGGGAGTTGTTCAAGAATCCTAATTAGGCCCCCAATAAACCACGGTTCTGCATTTGCAAAGACAAAATTTTTGGTTTTGAAGAAAGCTGGTTTGGTTAATAAAGGAGATTAAAGCATTAAAAAACATCAAAATACAATAAATAGAGAAAATAGAGCAAGCAACACAAACAAGTAATCTGCAAGCAAGGACAGACAATTGATGGGGAAACTGAAGGGTACCGGGGAAGAGCTTTTGGGCAGCAGATTTGAACAATAAATTCTTTAAATGTATCAGGGATTCCTGAAATGCTAGCAGTGCTCTAGGCTCCATACTAACCAGGAGTGAAAAAGCATACTAAAAAAGCAGTGGTGGAAATAATCACTATTTATTTTGTGATGTTTGGAAAAGAGAAGGCTGTATTCCTAGCTTGGTCATAAGAGAATGTTTTCTGCTCTGCTGACAAATTGCTTCCAGTAATTGGCAAAAATGTTAAATGTCATTGTTTTTAATGTTCAAAACAATGGTTAACTTACAGTCCATAATTTTTAGAGACTAAGCCAAGGAGTTCTTTGAATCTTTAATTGCACTTGAAAAAATTCAGGGGAGGGGGAAAAAAACTACTGTAAGAGCATTTTTCTGGGACAATGAGGGACTAGCCTGCCAGACTACCCAAAGTTCAGTTTGATCAGAGCACAGAAAGTCTGATAAGCTCTCCAGCTGGTGGAGAATTGAGAGAAGACAGTATGGTACTAGCTAATTTTCCCTGAATGGGAAACTGGCTTTGTCAGACAACTTCTTCATATGAATATGATTTTTGGAATAATTGGTGGAGTAATTACACATAGCTTTGGAAGCTTTTGACCTTATTCCTGGTGATACTCTGATATAGGAGTACACACCAGACAAAATCAAACTGGCTTATTGTAAATAGCTGAGAATATTCATGCATTCTTATGAAACTGCTGCAGGGAGTCTCCTCCACCAGGGAGGAGGGAAGCTAAAAAAATAATGTAAAGAAGTACTGAAGGTGTCTGTTGCTGGTCCTGTGTTACCCAGTGGCTCTGCCAGTGATACAAATGCTGCGTAAGCGTTGGCACAAGTGCGGGAATGCTGCGATTGGAGGGGATGCACACAACAGGTCAGCTGTGCTGTGTGACAGTGTACATCTAGAGCAAGGCACGGACGTCAAGCTAGCAAGACTGGAGGCCTTGTCTGGAATATCCTGGTGGTGCAGCAGGCTTGGAAGATATCAGTTAACTACTCCCAAGCTCAGTAGTTCAGCTTCGAGGGAGCTTGCAGTGTTCACGTGAGTGACAGAAGGAGGGGAGAGATGTTCTGAGGATCCTAGTGCAGGAATGCTGCCTAGTCCTGGTGTCAGCACTTTAGAGAGCATTGAAGAGCTAGATAGTGGCCAGGAGAGAGCTACACAATTATTCTGGGACCTGAAGACCATGCTTTTATAACAGGAAAGTTAAAAAACCCCAAAAAACTGGACTTGATCCGACAAGTTGTGTCCAGAGAAACAGACAAATTATTCCTTAAATTTGCTTGGGTATTTGAGGCAGCAGGATAATATAAGAAATGCTATATGTCTAGTGGCCTAGATGTTGTTGAGGAAACAGACTATCAGATTCAATATAGTTGGTCTCTACTGAAGGCAATTAGCCAGTTAAACAAATTTCCTTAGGACCTAGTGGAGCTGCCATTATTTAGACTTCAAGTTGCCACTAGATATTTCTCTGAAACAGAAACTGTGTCTAGGTATCTCCTGATTTGTGCAAGGTATCAATGCACATTTTGATCTATCTGGCCAGGGACTATCTTTATGCTAATGTGAAACCAGACATTTTTCTTACAATGAGTCATAGGACAATAAGGTTTTCTAAAGCAGAAGTACTGTGACTTAAGCAGGCAAGAATGGGGTGGCATCTGCAGGTCAAAGCTGTGTGCTCTTTGCTGCACATCCTCTGCAAATGGGATGATCTTTTAGAAACATTTAAATGAAAGTTGATAGGAGGGGGTCTTGAGGTACTGGAGGCCCTTGCTACCTTGTTAGAAATATCCTCAGGCATCAGCTCTGTGTGTGTGTGTGTGTGTGTGTGTGACAGGAACCAAAAGACTTGTGGGTCTGCATGCAGTGCTGCAGTGCCTGCAGAGAAAGGTCCCTAGGGAGCAGGTATCATCTCTTCTGGACTCTGTTTGGCTGCTTAGCAAGGAATGAAGTGGGACCTTAGAGCCATAATGCTGCCTGGAAGCCACATTCCTGCTCAGGTTAGTCAGGAATGATCCACTGGAATTCGACACGACCTTCATCTCACTAAGGCCCTGTCTTAACCTTAATGGTTTCCGTCTGTTCCAGGACACTGTAAAGGGCCTGTTTCTGTCTGGCACAGAGTGTGACAGGTGCAGGGATGCATGGCAGGTGGGCAGTGTCCCCTGTGAGCATGTGGTCTGACACTAGTCCCCTCATATCCACAAAAGCCCTTCCCATACCTGGTGCTGTTAAGTGGGGGACTGGGATTGTGGTATGTGATAACAGCCCCAGCTTGTCATTGATGTGTGGCACTGAGCATAGGGAGCACCAGACAGATGAGGAATGACTTAAAAAGCATCTGTATTTCCAGGTCCCTTTAATTCAAGGCTGTCCAGACACTTTCCTGTGTGCTGTTGTTAAGATGCTTGAGTTGGTCCCCAGAGCAGTGCTTTGTGAAGGTTAGTGGCACAGCAGCAGTGTCAGGGTGGTGCATCGAGGTGGGAAATTGTGGCAGCAGTGGTGATGGTAGGTACCTGAATTCATTCACTCTGCTTGTTTATACTCTCAGTATTTCATCCCTACCTGAGGTTCATACTGTCTGAGGAAGTTGCAGCATGTATACACAGTGGCACTGTAATGAATTCCCTGGGAGTAATCTGCTTTTGGCCAAAATCTGATTGCTATTTTAGGCTTGTCCAGTTTAACAATAAAAGTTAACATTTCCAGTTTACCAAAGGAATAGTTGGAGCTCATTGCCACGATTACAAATCTGCTTCCAAAATGTCATTATGTTGTCACTGTTAGAGATAGCATTGTAGTTAGGTGGGGGTATCTCTTCTGTCCTCCTCATGCTCAGTGAGTGTTGGAAACCTGGCTAAAGACATTGCCTTGCTCAGGTAATTTTCTAACAGGTAGCGTTTCAAGGCTATTATCGTGTTTTGAAGACCTGTCATGAGTGAATCTGCTCCCTGTTGTGGTGGATTAGGGAAGATGGGTTGCCTCTGTTGTTGCAGCATAATGTTTTTGTAACCTCCAGAGAGCATGGGCTTGCAGGGGGAAGTCCGTGGCACTGCTTTCATGTTCCATTTACCATATATGATTGCACATGCAGCTAGGCAGACATTTAAAATTTAGAGGAATTATGTCCTTAGCTCAGGAACCTTAATGAATTAGATTCTGGTTTAGTTGATAAAGTGATGTTAGGTCATAGGTTGGACTTGATGATCTCAAAGGTCTTTTCCAACCTAGTTAATTCTGTGATTCTGTGTGACTGAGACAGGAGAAACAGGTGTTTCCACATACCATTGTCTTTAGGAGATGTATGTTCATCCATGATTGTTGTTTCTATGTATCCTCCTACCTGTGGGATACCTCTCTGGAAGGAGCCACCCTCTGGGCTCTTTACTGAGCTCAGAGCTGGTGGCTGTGGCTTGTCAGGGAGTGCAGGACTGCATGCTGGCATCAAGCAAGTTCTCTGGCAGTGCAGTGGGGTAATGGAGTGACTCAGTAGTATCTCCCTAGTGTACACGGTTGTGGTCCCATGTGCAGTATGCTTTTCTGTTCTTGCTCCTAATATAGATGCTGGAGATCTCTTGAGAGCCTGTTTGTTCAAGCAGGTCAGTAGAATTGCTGCATGGTGCTAGACCTCACCAAGTCGGGGCATTTGCCATGCAGTATGGAAACAGAGTGGTCAAGAACTTTGGACACAGTGTTAATAGAAACACTCAAGTTCAGTTCTACTTTCCCTTCAGCTGGGTTTTCCTCTTCTCTCCCTATCTTAACAGCAGTGTGGTTTAGGGCAGATGTCACTGTTGATTGTAGAAGTTAAATGAAATGTTACTTGATGCTCACATGGTTGTATTCACAGCAATGACAAACCCCAAGGTGTGTGTGTCTAGCTGAAGAAGGGCAGAGGTAAAAGCACAGGATTTGAGTTACTCCCATTTTCTGCTTCAGATTGTCATTCTTCCTTTTGTCCCACATCCAGGGCCTAGTTTTATAGCAACTATCAAGTCAGATCTGGTTTGCCTGGTACTATGATGCTCCATATAATCCTGCTGCTGTAATTTTCTCTGCTGCCTCTGAACCCCACAGGCATCAGAAATTCAGTTCTGTTCCTCTTCAGGATGAGCAGAATTCTTTTTTCCTTCCCCTTGCCAAATTCTGAGCTCCTGCTCTTTTCTGGAATAAGCACAAAGGGACAGATCAAGAACTGAGTTTTAACTTTCTTGCCTGGCTCCTTTTTACAGTTTAAAATCAACCTTTGGCCAGAGTTTTGTTGGTTTGGTTTGTTCTTTTCCTTTCAAGTATTTTTCCTGGAATACACACTGTTATTCACAGTTGGATAGGTCTGATGGAAGCCAGTGGAGTGAGTGGCTGAGCTCTGACTGTAATCAAGCAAGCGCTTTTACTTCATGGTTGAAGACAAAGGCAACCATTAAGCAAACTTTCCTGACTCTTGGGTGACAGGCATCAGCCCTGCAAAAGCATTGCTGTTTGAACTCTCTGTTGTAGTGACAGCAGGCCTCCTGGAAGCTGGTGTCTGCTGAATGTTTGTTCCTTCAGCATTGCAGGCAGTATGTGTGATGTCCTGGCAGATGGGTGCAGGGCTCAGGGCAGCAGGTCTCCCCACTGTGCTCCCGGACTCAGTGTGCATGCACCAGGTGGTGCCAGGAGATGAGCAAGAAGGAAGCCCAGATTCCTGCCAGTCTGACTGCCAAGACTTTGCTACACACTGCTTGAAAATAGCCTCCAGGCAGGACTGCATTCCTGGCTGGATTTGTACATCCGCATGCTCTGCAGGTTGCACAGCCAGATGTGCAGGGAGGGGTGGGATAAGGCTTAGGTTTCCACTCACTGACAGCCCCTTGAGAAGGAAAAAGGATTGCCCTTCCTTCCCTCCAGCTGGGAAGGGGAGGCCAGAGCATGTGCTTATGCTGTGGGTTTCCCAGAGCACGTGCTGTACATAGATAGTGCCATTCCACTGAAGGTTAATGAGCTTCCCAGGGTCTGGTGGTGAGAGCTGTGCAGACATTTGTCATCATCTGCCTGGCAGAGGGAACAAAAACGTGACTTGTTTCAAGGCTGGCAACAAGCCATTCACTCTAGAGCTGCTGCATTTTCTCAGTTATTTTCTCGCTAGCTGAGGTTCCTGGTTTTATATGCACACCTGCCTTTCTCAAGGACTTTCAGTGAACCAGAGGTTCTTCATGTTGCCACACTGTCCCAGAGCACAGTGCAGTGCTTCTGTTCAGAGCCTTTTTCTTTCCCCTCTTTGTCCCCTCATTTTTTTCCCAGTCACCCATGCCATGCAGAGGTGCAGTATTGCTTAATTAGGAGGAACATCTGCTTTGAAGCTGGAATCTCATACCAAATTGACCACGATCTTCTTCAGTCCCAGGATCTCTGCTTGCAAATGCCTGCCTCTACAGTGTCAGAGCTCAAGTGTTTGCATTAGCACTGCTGGTTTGCTTGAAGTCTTCTTTGCTCTCTGCTCTCACCATGTTTTAATCCAGCCTAGTAATCCTAGAAACTAGTCAATTTATCATCCAAGGTCTAGCTGTATGTCATAGAGTGGAAACCTGGAGATTCACCAATGTATGAGTATTCACATTAGGTATTGTAAGTATTACATGAGGTTTTCACGCATCCTGTAGATAGCTTACTCAGGTTCTAATAACATTTGTCCTGGACAAGATGTTCTTCCATCCCCTTCAGTCCCTAGAGGCGAGTGATTGCAGATTAGTTAGCTGATAGCAAGAATTTTATCCTGGCCACAGACAGTTCCAGCAGAGGATTTTATTGATGGACTTTCATAGCTAAGAGTTAATACAGCTGGGAAAGCACTTTTCTGAAAGCTGTACTGCATTTAGTTTTAATGAAGGCAGAAACTGTACAGTGATTTGAGTAGGAGCAGTCATCCCTTATCTCTGCTATGACCTCTAATATGAGTGGCAGGAGAAAATTAAGGCACTATCTTGTTGCTAAGACTCACAGGAATGAAAATCTGGTGAAGTGTCTAGGTCTCAGAGAATGGTGACTGAAGCCAATCCATTTCTGAGCTTCAGCTCCTACCAGGAAGATGATTTTATCATCAGTCACATGCCGTCTTATTTTAGAGTGGCAGAACCATGGTAGGAAACAGCTCTGTCCCAGCATGAGTCAAACAGCAAAGGGATTGCTAGTTTAGCCTTCAAAACTGCCCAGCATGAGCAGCTGTGGGAAAATGGGTTTTGAAATGGTTGGTACAGGAGTGAAGAGCGCTGAAGTGAAATTTCTCAAGGACAGAGACTATAAGTTTGAGATACTGCAGTCATTCAGTAAGTGACAGCGCATGATAAGTGGCACAATGGAACAGCTCCTAGTGTTGGCATCACTGCTTTCCCCTCTGCTTCTCCAAGCTATGTCAGTGGCAGGCACTTAGCATGCCCTGTAGACGTCTGGTGGCTCTTGAGTGTTTACATTTCATGCATATCTGCTCCTACTCTGTTTTTCTGATGTTCAAGCAATGTGTAGCCTTGCAGAATTTGGCTCTAAGGTTTTTCAAGGTGGTTATTCTTACACCAGGCTCTGCCCCTGAGATGTAGGGGTGAGTCACTCGTTGTGCATCACTTCAGGTGGCAAATGGAGTGGCAGCTACATAAAGCAATGCTTGACTGCAGAAATAAAGACATGAAGTACAGCTCATGAGAGAGTTGCTTGATATTCTCTATCACTTTTCATATATCACTTCAGGTTTTTGATGTTCAGGTCATTTGAGGACGCCTGTGGAGAGTCTCACAACTTGTCTTGGTGAAACAGTGAGGACTCCACATGGCTTTGCCAGCCATGAATCCCGGTGCTGATTTGTGGCTAGGCAAGGGCTAGGCAAGGGCTTTGTAGACTCACAAGAAAGGCTTGTGCTGGGAAGAGCAGACAGGTTGGAGTGTGAAAAACCAGGTATGGAGCCCATTGGATTGTAGCCCATTATGGTTTCTGTTTGACTGCAATCTTATAATGCTGTAATGCAAGTTGTCTGCAGAAATGTACCAAAGATTGCCTAGTACTGCATCAGTAATTATTAGTGGTAATTATTAGTGCTATCTGTGATAGCGGAGAGCCCTCTTCCTGTGTGGTTGACAAAAGTATTTCTAACCTTTTCATCTTTTGATTTGTTCTGACATGACTAGTAAATCTGCCCCTGATGTGCAGCCTGCTACATAGAAGGCTCTACTGAATTTAATTTGCATTTCTGTGGTCCATCTAATCAGACATTACAAGGACTCCAGTTATGCTTTGTAGATCCATTATCCTCTCCTGAGCTAGAGTTTACAACTGAAAATTGCACAAGAAGACATCCTTTATTCACTTGCATTCTTTCCAGTGAGCAGTGAAACATGAAAATCCTGGGCAGAGATTGAACATAGCAGTTCCCACCATCGCAGCATAGCCTGACTCATTAATGTCAATTTTGCATTCACTGCTTATCTGTAAAAACTAGGAATTGTGATTCTAGCTTGTCATTACAAAATCTAGAGATTGGATTATTCAGAAAACATAGAAGACATATACTTAATGGCTTGCAGACCAGAGAAGGGTCCAGTGATGACTGGACACAGCACAGGATGGTGGAAAATACATGCAGAAAATTGCGTTTAGAAGCAAGGAAATTAGAGAGGATGAGAGGAGGAACCAGATATTCTCTTAGCAATGGTATGCTATAGAAAAAAATTATTGTATCTTTCACAGGAGAATGAAACACATTAACAGACTTATTTATCTGTTGTCTCCACTGATCTTTCAAAGTGGAAGTAGATAACTTCCCTAGAAATGGGAAGGGAGCACAGGAAAAGGAACTAGTTTGGGACTGGATCTATAAGAGAAGTTTCCATTCAACCATCTACCTTGTAATGTGATTTGTGTGTCTGCTGATTTGGACCTTCTGATAAACAGTCTTACTTGTTCCTGTGTTGGTATTTTTTTCATGAACAGGATGAGACTGCTTGGATATGTTCCTTGAGCTTTTATTGAAGCATCATCCTCATTACATAGTTGAAACAATAGAAAGATGGCAATAGCTCACATCTTGCCAGCAGCAGCCAAAGATTTCTTTGTTAAAGAGCATTTTAAAAGCTTTCTAACCAATAGCATATTGCTAAAGCTTACAGACAACTGTTCCAGCCAATCACTAAAAGCACATATACACTTGCTTTGCACAGTGCTTGCTTGTCTGCTCCCTATTAACAATACACAATACTTCATTATTAAGCTTAAAACCTTCTACTATCTTGCTAGGCATATTTTTCTGCAGTCTTAAGGTCTATCTTAGCCAAGACTAAAACTCAAGCTATTGTTTAATGTCCTTGCTTGCTTTACTATTGTAACTTTTTGTACTTACAGATTTTGCAGCTGCAACTAATTCTAAGTTTTCTGTTCTTTCTGTTTCTAAGGCCCGCTTTTACAGCTTTCTGGAAATATTTTTACGTTTACTGTTTCCCACAGTTCCAACAGGTCAAAGAATGTTAATCAGGACAGCTGAATTAGTAAGTGTTGGCCTTAAATGTTTTCCAGGTTTTTTATCTTCTGAGGTCATGGTTTCCTAGCTTTTACACTGCATCCCTCCGAGGCCTAGCTAGCTTCTTATCCAGCTGTAGCCAGGAGGGAGAGCTGAACAAGATGTGGTTCCATAAAGGAGTGAATCAGATTGCAACAAATGCTATTGCATAATTAGCTCACTGTAATAGATTCAGAGGAACAGTGTGCTGAAATATCCGTGTTAATTGTTCAGATGACATAAGCTAGGCTGGCCTGGACCCTGCATTGCAGTGTAGCATGTTTTGCAAGTCCCCTACTTATGCACAATGAATCTCCTCTTGAAGAGATGAGCATAGAACACTGATGATGTTGTAGGACTGGGTATGTGACGTGGGAGATCAGGAATCAGAAGCTCCAAACATGTGCTCTTGGTGTCAGAACACCTGGCTGCATGATCTCTTCTCTCTTACCTTACCTCTGCTCCATCGTGCTCTGCAGTGATCAGCTCTGACACATACCAGAGACTTGGCATTGAGTGAAAAGGAAAGAAGTCTGAGCCCAAAGGATGTGTTCAAGAATGCCGGGCAAAGCCTGCAAGACAAGGTGTAGAGTAGGAGCAGGTTTTGGTGTTCAGGAGGAGGAGATGGAGAGTCTTACTTGCAAGTGGCGGCTGGAGGCAAGTTTCTGCAAACAGGTCGTGTGTGCTGCAGGGGAAGTGTGTGCTGTTGCTGTTGTGTTCCTGCAAGCTCCTGTGTATCTTGACCAGGGTGATCAGGTAATGTGGTGCCCTCCATGTCTCACCTATGCCCTGTGTCCTCGGCCAGCTCTGTGGCAGCCCTGCGATTCCTGATTGCCAGTCCTGCAGTGGAATTTTGACTAGAGATGCTCTGAGGATCTGGGGGAAACTCTTTTCTACCAAAAGTTTTGTGAAAAAGCCAGAGAGGCCTAAGTTTGAAAGAAAACCATGAACATGTTAATGTAATCCTGATGATAGTTTGAAAAAGGCTGTACTGTGATTATTATTGGGATAATATGGGATGGAAAAAGAGCCTGATGTTTCCACACTGAGAAATTATAATAGGAAGACCTGGCTTTCATTCTGAGACCTGCCCTTGCATTTCTGCCTCTACTGTGCCTTCTGTTCCTTGTATAATATCAGGATTAACAGTGCTGTCTGGAGCTGTCAGGAAGATGTTGCAGTGAATACTGCTGTGCTACTGGAAATAGCAGTAGCAAAAGAGTCTGCAGGAGCAGAGGATGGTAGCATGCTGATTCTGCTGTTGACTTTCCTAAACAAATACAGCCTGGCCACATGCTTTCACACTCTAGGTTCATTTTTTTTTTTTTTGTTCCTTTCCCAGCCTGAGAATCTAGCTCCCTTATTAGTAACAAGCCATTTCAGTAGCCTTTTAGGGAGGTAGAACACGGTTGCTACTGCAAAGCAAGCTGAGGTGACATGGGAGGTAGTCTGTCTGCTTTGAATGAAGGTGGATTTAGTTCCCCGAGAAGTCTAGGTTTTTCACATGCTGTGAAGATATGGTAATAAATTAGATTTCAAATATTTTATTTCAAGAGCTAAGAATGTATTTTTGGTAAAAAAGTAGAAAGAATGCATCAAGATTACAATACATACAGTTTCCTGGATAGGTACAAAATCTCTCCTGTAAGCAACAGACAAATAATTACATAGAACAAAAGAAAATACCAGAATGGGGTTATTTTGCTTACTTTCTCCACTGATCTGTTAATATGTCTTTTAATCTCAGGTGATGCTGCTTTTCTTTATGATGTTTCCTATTAAAGGATTTAGTGAATGTGGATTTGTTTATTTATGTTGGTTTAATTTTACCATGACTTTTATTAAGATTGATAGTGGCCCAGTATGGCAAAGACCCAGCAGTAGCTGGGTGTTTTCTGTTTTTCCTCTTAATAGACCTCAGTTTCTCTAGCAGGAATTAGATTTTCATGTTTGGAAAGATTATATTCTAAACCACAAGTACTTCAGAGGATAGTGTTGCACCAGTGACTTTACATACTTTTGTGGAGGGGAGGATAGCTGTTGTTTCCTGATTTCCTTATTTTCAGGGCTCTGGTGATTGTAAATGAATTATTTTGGAGACTGGAACAGTATTTCATATTTCTGTCACCAATGGGCCTGTTAAGAAAACAGGAGGAGGGTAAGTGCCTTTCAACTGGGGAAGAGGGTGTGTTGGCAGATGCTGTTTTGCAGCCTGAACATAATGTTCTTGAGAGTTTTGTCTCTTGAGTGCTCTTTCTTCTCATGGTTAAATGAGTTAAGCTGGGTCATGGCAAGTTTTAGTTCAAGCCTACATGTCATCTTAAGGGGGTTGTGTTTGGTGCAGGGGGTGATGTACAGTTTCCTGTAGGCTTCTTGCAGTGTGAAGAGCATCCCTTTGCTCCTGGATGTGATGTTTGCCAGCAAATTGCAAGGTAAGTAAATATGTATTGGCTGAAGCAGATTTTGAAAAGAGTCAGGTGGTTACAAGAACAAGTCTTTGTAGTCTCAGTATTATTTGAACTCTTATATTCCAGTCTGCATCTAAAAATCTTTCCTGGGATAACCCAAAGTCAGCATCGTTCTGGATTTTTGAAAGAGCTATTTAAAGGGTCCTATTTCTTTTCAGTGAGACTGTTTGTTAAAAGATGTTAGGTCTGAATCTCCTCACTATTACTTTGCATGTGTTGTGACAGTCCCGTCATCAACATCAGTGGAGAAGGAGTGTGAACAAGTGATTTTCCAGCTGTTAGTGCAATGTGACAGCTCAGATTGCTGGAGGTGAGAAGATGGTTTCTTGCTGGTTTGGCCATGCTCTCAGCTGTGTTGCTATGTAACAGAGATGCTGAGGGAAGGCATCAGAACACTTTCTGGCCTAGAGCAGAGTGGAGGTTGTGGCTAACTTTCCTTTGCTGAGTATCTTTTCCATGGATTATGCTTACAGCAAAGATGGCAGGATAGACAAAGACAGGTGCAAACAATCATCTTTCAGTGATCTCAGGTGATGACGTTTTTGGAAATATGATATAACTCAGGTCAAAGGAGATTTGAACCTTTTACGCATACAACTCACACTTTTTATTAGCATTGATACAGCACTGTTATCACAGGGAATAAATCAGGAGGAAGACTGACTTGGGGAATACAAACCATGTCCTTTGAGTTCTGTAGCTTAAAGGGTCGTTCAGCACAACGCTGGTAGCTGATGCTTATTCTCCCTCCCCACTGGATTGTTCATAGCCAGAAGGCAAGGAATCATATTTTCTAGGTCTGGCTTTCAAAGGTGCAAGTAAAAGTGTGTGGGAAAGGGTTTATTTTTCCACTACAATTTTCTAGGTTTCGGTAAGATCTCCGTGTTTTGAATTGCAGTGTGACTTTAATTTTGTGACAACAGGAAACATGGAAGGACTCTGAAATTTTTGTATTTCTAAATTTTTAAACTTTAATTCTCATTATATTTGCATGTAAAAGTTAATTTTTTTTTTAGTCCTACTGACTGCCAGTGATTTTGAATTGGGGTGAAAGAGTCACAGGACTTTTGAAATGCAATATCTTACACACAGGAACTCAATCATAGGTTAATTCTCTTTGGACAGCCCATTTTGAAAAACATCACTCTGATTTTCAGAAAGCTGGATGGATATGCATTGTGCTGACTTGTTGTACTTGTTCTGAAATTCTGGTAGCTTTGATTTCCTTCTGCCCAGCATTTCCAAGAGTGCCTGTTTTCTTGCTATCTTGGCAGTCTTTAAAAGATCCAGCTGTTCTATGCAGATTTCTCATGGGCTTTCAAGTTTCTGGCGGTGTAAGGCAGTAGGGAAAGACTAGAACTCTCTACCTGTGAATTCTCTTAGGTTGGAATGAGGAGAAGTTTTCCTCTCAGGAAGGCTGGACAGACATTGGTGCACACTGCCCAGGGAGCAGCCTGGGGGAGTCACTATCCCTGGAGCTGTTTAAGAAAAGACTAGATGTGGCACTTGGTGCTGTGGCCTGTTTGACAAGGTGGTGTTTGGTCATAGATTGGATTTATGATCTCAAAGGTGTTTTCCAGCCTGGATGATCTGTGATTTCTGTGATTCTGTGACACACATTCCTGTTCAAGTGTGTGTGTGTGTGTGTGTGTGCATATGAGCGTGTTAAGCTGAAGCAGCAGTGTGATGGGAGGTGACACATGTGAAGGGGATCTGAGAAAGACATGGAGTTGAGAGACTGGGTTTGGTAGAAACGTGATTTGTCAAGAAGGATTGGAGTATGGGGAAATCAGAATTCTCTTTGTGAGACTTAGTATTTCAGTGGGATTTTTGGGTATTTTTTGCCTTCTGGCATAAAGACTTGTAGAAGGGAGTCATCTGTGGCAGAGATTACTGCAGTCTCTTGGCTGTAGTCTCACTTTCAGCAACCTTTTCTGGTTACTAGAAATATCTTGAGAGTATGTCTGTGCTGTAGGAATGAGTTGAGTGGCTTCTGAGCGCTGTGGGTATCCATGAATAATTGCTGCTCAGTAACTAAATTAACAGCTAATTCAACAATGACACTTGGTATATTAAGTAGGTTTATAAGATAAACTGACTGGTTTAATTTAATAAAATTGAAATTGAAGGACCTGCAGTTGGCAGTTATTAAAGTTCCTGACTAAGCTGTTTTGCAGACAGCTACTGAGCTCATATGATGTAGATGAATTTTTTATCACCAGGTCTCATGATTCCGAGAAAAGTATAACCACCACTATGTAAATAATCTCTAAGATGACTTGTTTTGTCATGTAACAAACAGAAATATTTCATATCTTGTGCATTTGTGGAGTTTAACAAAACTGCCAGGGAGCATATGCTTTTTATAGTCTGTCCTCTCAGATATTAATTTTTGGGAAGACTAACGTATTATTTTGATTGCTAACTTTCTCTCTGCATACATTTCTTTTCACTGCTCTAGATGGCTCTTAATTATTGTGCATACAATATTTGGTACACAGTTTCAGGTTTGTAGTTGTTGTGGTTTAATCCCAGCCAGCAACTCAGCAACCAAGCCCCAGGCAGCAGCTTGGTTATTCCCACATGAATGGGATCAGGGAGAGAAGTGGAAGGGTAAGAGGTAGAAAACTCATAGTCAACCCAGATAAAGACACTTTAAAAGGAAAAGCAAAAGCCATACGCATTCCCTGCTTCCCATGGGCGGGCAAGTGGTTGGCATCTCCAGGACAGCAGGGCCCCCTCACGCCTCACAGTGGCTTGGGAGTACAAATTCCATCACTCCAAATGCTCCCCATTCCTCCTTCTTCTCCTCATCCTGAGACACTGAGCAAGAAGTCTCATGATCTGGAATATCCCTTTGGTCAGTTTGGGTCACCTTTACTGGCTGTGTCCCCTCCCATGCTTCCAGCCATCCCCCAACTTCCTCACCAGCCTGGCAGTACAAAAAGCAGGAAAGGCCTTGGCTCTGTGTAAGCTCTGCTCAGAAATAACAAAAACATCTCTTATGTTATTAACCATGTGTGCAGCACTAACCCAAAACACAGGCCCATACTTGACACTGCGAAGAAAGTTAACTCTACCCCATCCAAAACCAGCACAGTGTTACAGCAGCAGCTGAAACCTTTTTAATAGGGAGGAACAAATTTGCCAAAAAGACTAGAGGCTGGAGCAACCTATCAGTCAATAGAGCTCTTGGTTTCATTTCAGCAATCACTTTTCCAGGGCTGGTAAGATCTGGTATTCTGGTATCACATGAAACGGGAAAGTTCTGGGCAAAGTAGCCTGACCTAGAAAATGAGGAATGTTTCAGAGATAACTGGGAAAATAAGGCAACAAACCTTTTAGAAAGCAAAAATCCCAAAGTACTACATCACTTCAAAGTGGAGATGGACCTGGGAAATTCAATTGATACTGCTATTGTAGGAAATGACAATTTGAGAGACCTTTATTGGTTTTGTCCATGAATTCTAGTATGTCTTGTAAAAACAGAACTTGTTTCCTTTTTGCCTTTTTTTTTTTTTTTTTTTTTGTCTGAATACGGGTAATATACAGTATTCTACTTACTCTACTTTCTGAAATGAGCCCTTTTTTTTGAGCATCCTTTCCTTAAGCTTCACAAGAGTAGTAAGCACATGATGAATTAGGTATCAAAGGCTGAAGAACTATCACAAGGATGTTGCAACTCAGCCTTTCCTAACAGTTTATTTGCCTAGAGTTGCTGTCTTCATGCCTGAGGAAGCATATACTTTATAGCATGAGAGCATTTGATTATGACCTTTAAAAAGATTTCCTGAATTAAATTTATTTTCTTGTCCCAAGGTAAAAGTAAAGAAAAATGATGCATGGAAATGAAGCTAATGGTGTCTTAAGTGCAGTGCTGGAAACTGTACAGTGACGCAGGGAAATGCATTCCTCTTCTTTCCTTCCCATATTAGCTTCACCTCATACCCAACACATTGGTTGTTGCAAGCTGATGTCTTCTTCTTGTGGACTATAATTTGCTGACTTTTTTGTTTGTTAACTGTCTTCTGTAGGCAGGATGAACAGTGGTGATGCCTGTCTCTTTCCTCAGGCTTCTTTTGTCCTGAATTGGTTAAGTCAGTATCTTCATCCTTTCCAGTAGCTTATGTTTGCAAACCTCTGAACAGTCTTCCTTTTCTCCTCTGGACTCTGAACTTGTTTCTTTCTCAGTAGTGTACAAAACAGAATGCAAGAGACTGGCAGAGGCCTTGACAGGACTGGATGGGACAGCTTAATTACCTCCCAGTTGTTATGTATTACACTACTGGAAACTGCTTTGGCAAAAACATCATGTTGTTGATTCACAAATTTTCTAATGCCTTGCCACCCACAGATCCTGTGATGGTATGACTACCTTCTCAATAATTCCTCATGTTTATTTTTGTATTGATCCTGATTTTTGCTTCCCACATTTTGATTTGATCCACCTGAGATTATCCTTACATTTTACCATAACTGTTGTGAAATACTGTGCTATCTCCAAAGAGGACGTTCTGGTGACCTTTTTGACCTTGAAATTAAAACAACCTGACCAAAAATGAAAAAAACAAACCAAAACAAATCAAAACCCCACCAAAATTTGTTGTAATAAATCTTCACGTACTGAGACAGACACCCAGGAGTTCACAATCAATTTTGTTATTTTTAGCTCCTTAGCCTATTACAGAAAGGCTCATTCAGTTTGCAGTGAGAGCCCCTGTCCTGGGAAGAACTCATAAATTAGCTTGCCTAAGCATACTGCCTTTTTCAAAGTCTAAAAAGTTCTTAGATTTCTGTGCCCATTTGATTTGGAAGCTCAAGAGATATGACAAGCTGGAAACCCAAATTTGTCAGAAATGTTACAAATTAATTGTAATTGTGCATTTATTTCATTAATGTAGTAAATCCCATAAGCATTTATTTGATATCAAATACTTACTAAATAATGTCAGAACATATGAAGAATAAAATGGAATGTGGAAGGATTATGGTGTTTTAGTTCAGTCAGCCGTGCCAGTTTGTGCAGTGATCCTGAGTGCAGTGTGTTTTGCAGTGCTGCACGAGTCCCAAGCCATGTGTGACTGCAGACTCCTCAGCTGTGGTACTGCTGTGCCCAGTAGCACAGGGCACTGTGTGTGCTCTAGCTGAAGTCCATGTTTGGTATGCGTTGCTTGGAAAGAGAAGCAGCAAATGTTTTGGGAGCTTTGGCAGTGTGTCTGAGGTTGTGGTATTTCACATCTGCAGAGCAGGACTTCTGCAGTTGGAAGCTTTAGTGCCAGCAGTGAGCCCGTGCTCCAAGTTTCTGGTAGTTCCTGGTGAGCTGTTTCAACAGGCTTGGTGCAACCATCTGGTCACCCTATGAAAAGGAAACCTGGTGGTAGCACTTGGACTGTTTGTTAACTGTGGGACTTTTTTCCTCTCCAGAGTGTGTGCTTTCTGCAAGGCTTTTGTATGTTAGCTGTAATTCTTGCCAACACCTTTGAAAGACACCCCATGCTTTGTTTCTGAAAAGAATAGGGGTGAGGATTAAGAACCTTATGACAAAAGCAGACATATTTTCTTGTGTCAGCAGTTAAGAATTTGAAAGACTGTAAAAAAACTTTTTATAGAAAGCAACCACAGGACTCTCTTTCTACAACCACTCCCACCCCCTCTAGTAACCTGTCAATGTGTAGCTGCCCTTCAAAAGTAGGATAAAAGTTTCAGAGGACTGTCTGGGTTTAGCCAAAACAGTTACTTATGCAGCTGATGCTTTGTTATTTAGGTTCCCTTCCAAATAAGGGAAATTGACTTACAGGTTGGTGGTCATTTAATACTTTTCTTTGACTTGTTAAATTAGGAGTTTTCTTATAGGGTAGATAAAGCTGTGAAGTCTAATGAGTGTGATAAAAAAATTGAATGGACATAAGCAAGTAATGTACAAAATATTTTTTCTGGTGGCCAGTTTTTTTGAGCACTGTCCACCAGCAGGTCTGCCCTTGTTATGCCCAAATATTCATTGCACCATTTTGCAGCAGGGGAGCAGAAGCTGTGGAGGTAGGAGAGGAAGATGAGAGGAAAGGAGAGAAGGACTTGAAAGAACAGCCTTGGACTACCTGAGCATGGCAGAAAGGCTGAAGTAAGCAAATATTTTTGTTTTAAAAAAGTGCTATTATGGACCATCAGGAAAAGAATAGAACTGATACTGGTTTCATCAGAAACTTACTGATGAGGGGAGGGTGAGAAGATACCTGGTAAAAGTAACTATTTAAAAACCCGTAGAAGCAGGCACATGCAGCCAAGGCTTCTAAAGGAACTAGCGCAGGGTACTACAAACTGCTAGGCAGCCTGTTTGAACTTTCATGGAACACAAATGAGATCCAAGGAAACTAAGCTAGGCAAATGTAGTAACAGTCTTTAACAAGCTAAAAGCCCTGTCCCTGGAAATTGTTAAGCAGAAAGTTGAATTAAAACAATTCTCAAATGTTACGAAGGTCAAACATGTCAGCACTTCTATCAAAAACAGTTTTTCAGCTATTTTTGATTTGAAATTGAATTAAGCCTTTCTGCTGGTAGAAGATTGCAGACCATTCTGTGTAGTGCTGTTGCAACAATTCCATCAGTACAAAAAAACTATGAAAGTCTTAAAGTAGGAATTATTTTTATTTCATAATTGCTTAGGTTTGATTTTTGATGAAGTTTTTCAAAATGTGCAGTCATTTCATGTATAATCGCCTGGTGTCCCTGGATGACTCCTCTGTCTGACCAAAATTTAAATCATCACTGTGCTGCACCAAACACATCTTTGACATAATGTACTGAGGGTTGGCCCAGTTGCTTTTGAGTTTCATGGAGTAATTTAAGATAAAAGGTTGTCCTGACAAAATTTTGAGGGCCTCTGGAGCAGAGTTGTGTGATTGCTGAGTAAACTGAAAACATGGGCCTGGATTAATTGAAACGTGAGTAAAATTGTCTCTATGTTCCATCCTGGATAAAAAATAAATGTGCTAAGATATTTTCTGAGGGCCTCTGCAGAGGAGTGATATATTCCCAGCAGAGGCTGTGGATCTCTAGCAGACAGGCTGGGAATACATTCATGATTTGGATTGACATTTAGCTGACCATCCTTCTTGCAAAAAGAGGACTTCAGAGAAATGCCACATTCCGTTGCTGGAATAGATTGTTTCCCTAGCCAAGGATAGAGAATAAAGCAGTTACTTGCCAGGGTGTACAGGCTTTAAGTTTTGTTTTACTTGATTTGAACTGTTCAGGAATGTGTATGCAGTTGGACATGCTGAGATCCTGCTGTATGACTCAGGTTTGCACTTTTTGAGCAGTAGTGCTGCTGTTTTGTGTTTGTGAGCTTGCACTGTTCTGGTGTGAACAAAACAAGCAGGACTGTTCTCAGGTAGCAGTTCTGTCCACTTCATCTGAAAGGTCTCCTGGATGGAATTGTACTGGAGGGATTGCAGTAGAGACTGCAGAGGATTGGGATTCTGGGTTTGGCACTAAGCTTTGATGATGAGCAGAGGACATACCAAGGGAGTGAGTTATTCCCCTGTGGTCTCATTCTCACCATTTATGGGTGCATGTGGAAGCACTTCCTTCCCCAGTGCTTCTTGTCATCAGGCAGAAAATCAATACTGCTGTGTCAGGAGAATCTGATACATCACCTTGCAGCTCGAATGTCATACTGACATATTGACACCCTTTGCTGTTGCATCCAGGAGGTATGGAGAGCCTCATTATAAAAAGCAAATGTGACAGCACTTAACATGTGACCATCGGGAGCAGACCCTACCTTTCTTCCCTCCTTTGGAGCAGCGGAAAACTGGGAGCACTGAATTGAGTGAGCTCTGACTGGACTTGTCAGGTCCCCACCCCACCAATGGCACTTTCATTGGCTGAGTGGCCTATTTGCATAGTCACACAGTCAAAGTGGATGCCAGCAGGTCACAAGTAAGCCTGGAAGAGGGGGCTTGGAATGGAAAAGGAAGAGAATTTATATAGAGCTCTGGTTTGTGCAGCAAGAAGAAGGGCTTCAGCCCAGGTATCACAACCATCTCAATGTGCTCATAGAGTGTGAAATCCTTTTTTGAATGCAAGAAGGCAAGTAGAAGCAATGAAGTGAGACACTAGCACGTGTTACACCTAATTTTGAGCACTGTTCAGCTGGAAGCATGTAGCTGGTTAGAGCTGAATTTTCGGAAAGGGATGTGCATGCACATGACAAAAGGCTTTAATGTTCTCTGTGCTTGAAATTCACATGTGCATTCACTGCATTTTGGACTCACAGAGATCACAGTGATGTGCAAGGTATCCAGTGGCTTCTGAAATCTCTTCAAAAACTTACATTTCCTTTTTACATTAATTCCAAACCTCTCAGCAGATTCTGGAAGTGTGACCATGTTTCTGAGCTTTCTGGGATTTATGTAAGAGTTTGAAATGCAGTTTTGTCACAAACATCTGTTTGTGACAGCTCAAACATGTGACAGCATGTTTGAGCTGTCACAAACAGATGTTATTCTATATAAGGTTTGCTGGATCTTTACAAGATGTTTGATGTGAATTTAATTTTCAGAACCAAGTGCATTGAACAAAAAAATAAATATGGCATGTTCTGCACAGGAACCTCTGTTGTCCTGTTAGGTTTCTGTTTAGTTTTATTAAATCTTGAATGGTGCAGAGCCTGACAACTGGTGTGGCTGGGAGAAACACAAGTCTGGTTTTGGTGGAGGGGTGGTTTTGGATGAGTGTTCTTAGGGCAATGTCTAGGAAGATTCCTACACTAGCAGGGCTCTTGTGGGCTTTTCTTCCCTGATGAAATACTGCTGTGTCTGAAAAAATTAGGCAAGAAGTAATACGGACATTTCTCTGTCGTCAGTGAATCCCTGTCCTGCTCATGTGTAAGGAGGCAAAACCACTCCCAAGAGTAGAAAGCAAGCTAGTGCATCTCAGAAAAAAACAGCTGCTAGAAAGGAAGGGGAGGTTTGGAGCTAGGGTTGCTTTGGAGGGCAAACAAGCACGGCTTTGGAAACAGACTCGTGACAGAGTGCAGTGTAAGAGCTACAGCGTTAGGGTGCACTGTGTGTTGTGGCATGCTGTGTAGTGCTGGGAAGGGCTCCCTGTGAGCCGCGGTACCACCCAGTCCATCGGGGCCCTCACGGTTAATGCCTCTGGTAAAAGATTCCCCACCTGGGAGTGACGCCTCACTGGCTCTCAGACACCACGTGTCCAGTTCTTAGGAGGCAATTTTGTGTCAGAAATTGTTAGTTAGAAAGTTTACAGATGAGTCAAAAGTACCAACTGGGCGGCATTTTTCCTATGCTCAAATGACGAATTTGTAGCAGTTCAGGTTTATGAGAGTTTCTTTCTTCTGTGTGATGGATTTTGACACAAGTTTTTCAATTCCAGCTTTATTTTCCTTGCATATGAGTTTGTGTTGAGTGTTTTAATCCTTTAATGTGTATTAATATTTTAAAAAACCCCATAGAAGCTATATGATGTGGGATATGTAGAATATTGCAAGGGCTGATTATGTGCTTTATGTTACTTATTCGGCATCACAATTCATAGCATCAGTGATTGATACCAGAGTAATCACTGAACTCTTTTATCCTAAATCCAGTGTCACAACACTGCATACACACAAGGCTTGTGGGCCTGCATCTCAGATTTTGACTGAAGAGACAGAAGCATAAGGAGCTCCAGTAGGTGTTCCCTGATGCTAAGAGACAGAAGCATAAGGAGCTCCAGTAGGTGTTCCCTGATCCCTACATTACTAACAATGTAATGATGCATGAGGGAGGCGTACTTCAGCAGATCTTTGGGGTGGATAACAGTAGTGAAATTTAACCCAGGACTTTGTACACATTGTGTTCTCATTCAAATGCAAATTTTAAGGGTAGACTTTTTGTAGTACAAGTCTCGTGCTTATGCTGTACAGGCCTTCTTGAGGGTTTTTTGTTCAAAAAATGGAGTTGAGTCACTTGGTGTTTTTGAATCCTTTACAGTCTTTTGCACCAGAGATTTTGCTGAATATTACAGGCCACAAGTCAATATATTCTTGCATTTTTTCATACAGAGAATTGCTGGTTGAGTTGATACCAGTTACACTGTGGCTTTTTCATGTAATTTCTGAAAAGCATTGCCCTGCCTAGCCCAGGAAAACTGCCCAGTAATTCACTTTGAGGCCAAAGTGTAACATGCCCATAGATAAATCCTGACATCCTTTGTTCTTGTTTCTGTTCATTTCATCACACCTCAGAGCCTGCCTGCTTATCTTGGACCATTTTAATCTTGCCAGTCAGACTTACATAATCACGGTGACTTAGCAAAACTTCTGAGCTCTTGGCAGAGAGCTCTGCTTTTCTCAGGGATCTTTGAGCAAATGTTTATCCAGAACACTTACCCTGACAGTAAGTGTGTGTGACCATTTGCTGGAATTGCTGTGGGAAACGTGACCTGCCCTGGCCTTTAAAAAAATGATTTGACTATCTAGGGCTCAAAAGAGCTAAAGAAGACAGGGTTAGCAGGTGGAAAAGTTGTCTGCCTTGTTCACTGAAATGTTTAAGACATTTCTGTTCAGTTGGTCTAGAAGGTTTAAGTTCAAAGATATTCTCATGGCTTTTTGCCCCACAAAATCTTGCAGTACCTTTTTTTTTGACCATTCCAAGTGGTAGTGATGGAGGAGACCTTTAATAAAGCTTCTGCTGTCTAATTTGAGCTAGCATTCTTCTGCTTTCTTATCTTGATGGACTGCAGTTACATTTTGATGATATAACACTTTTATTTTCAAATGTAGGCAACAGAGGAATTTGAGTAATAAAGGCATGTAGTGAGCAAGTACTGCTCAGGGCTAGCACAGGAAAATAAGACTCTTTTCTTCTGGCTTGGATGCATTGAAACTGGCTCAGAAGACCACAGGTTAAAATCTTCCATATTTTGCCAGTAACAGTTTACCTTACAGGAGATGTGTTGCAAATCAGTTGAATTTAGACAGCCACTTAAAATTCCTGAGGGATCCTTGTTGGCATGCAACAATTCTTTCCAAGAGTGAAACAAAAATGTAACAAAAACCACCCAGATGCTTTCTAGCCTTTTGCTCCAAAGTGCCAAACAGCAGCTTCCTCATGGCATTGGCAGCAGATGGATTTTCCTGGGTCTGAAAATCTAAATATTCTAGATTGGTGTATTGGCTGAACTGGGACAACTGGCCGTATCCTAATGTGGACAGCCAGGGAGGTGAGTGGAGGTGCTGTCTGGTAGTGGATCCATGTGACTCATTCCAAGGGTATCATCTTAGGAGGTTCTTACTGCACAGCTGGTGGCTTGTAAATTCCCATTCTACCTTGGGACATGCTATTTTTGTTGTGTGGCTGAGCTCACAGGTACTATGAAGAACACAGATTTAGGCCTGTGTCTCACTGTTTGAAAATCTTGTCAGTCATTCCTCTTGGAAAACTTTTGCATTGAGAGCTTCCAGCCTTTGATCCTCTTGAAACCAGCTAGGGACCATTCCAGCAGTTCTTGTTTGAAGTTTTTTGTTGCAAGTGTAACATTATATAACAACATAGAAATATAATGTAAATTCTTTCTTTCACGCCTGTACCGATGGAAAGGTCATCTCAGCTCTGCTGTGCTCCTTTGGGAAGCCAGAACCTTCTCTTAATAGTTGCCTACAACATAAAGAGTAGTTCAAAACTGTTGTTCTGTTTGGAACAGCAGCCAGAGTCCTGGCCTAATTGTTCTATTGAGTGGAAAAATGTTTTATCAGTGCTGAATGTTTTATACAGAACATGCTTTCCTAGCTGGCAGAACTTCAAGAAAACCCAAAGATCTTGTTGCATGGTTACCAGAACCATGGGCCTATTTGTGGCATTGCAAGGTTAGGTTATTTACTCTAGCAACCTTGTAGTCTTGATTTGTTCACACAGAGAGGAATTGTGCAAGTAATGTACATCGATTTTGCAGAAAGATGGGGAAGCATTCCAGTCAATTAAAAATATGTGTTCTGAATTTTTTCATTCCACCAAAAAAAAGGTGTACAAATATTGGTGAGAATATGTTCAGTATTCTAAATTTCTAAGGAAGCAATCTTTGTTGTTTAGTCCTAAGCTATACATGGCCTGTGGTAGAGAGGACAAATTAAAAAAAATACTGAAGGTAAGCAGGCAAGTAAGAATTTTTCTTTCATCTAGCAGCATTCCAAAGAGCATCTGTGAGCACTGAGTGAAAAAAACATGGCAGCTAAACCCCATGTCATTAATACCAAGTTTGTTTAGTGTCTGTATTTGTGGATCAGGAAGATAGAAAGTGCTTCTAAATGTTGTCCTTAAGCTGTGAAAGATAGGCAGTCTTCAGCAATTTTACTAGTTTACTCCTTACAGTCACAAACACAGTGAAGTGTCATAATTTCTACATTTTTTAAATGCTTTCTACAGTTGGAAAGCCAATTTTTTTTTCCTTTCTAAGATAATTTTCCTGTGTGGATGTTAAAAAGTGTAAAAAAAAAATCTGTTAACCTCAGGATTTTTGTTTTGTTTCAACTGCATTTAAGACTATCCAGTGAAAAGAAAAGCAGAGGAAGTGGATCAAAGCAACTATTTTAGCAGAAGATTATTCAAAACAAACAAACAAAATGCCAACTAAAACATCAGTTGCAGATGTTGAATTTTAAAAGTATATCTAGTCTCAGCCCAGGAAACTCTAGTTTCAGGTTTTTTGCCTTGCAACTTGCTTATTTTTTTAATACAATCTTGAGATGGTTCTGTTAAGTGCCTTGTGAAGTAAGTATTGCACAAAAGAAAGAAATTATTGCTACTAGTGTACTGGTTAGACAGATCTGTAAATTGACAAGTGAGTATATTATAAGAGAAATAAGGATAGCTAGTAATTTCTTTTCATTTTGGTCATTGTTCCAAATTATTTTGAAGCTGGACATTGCTAACTGAAGAAATGCTGAGTAGGAGACAGTAGGAATTCTAAGTGTAGTAGGTTGAAAATAAAGGGGATATTTTTGCCTTCAACTTTGCTTCAGGACTGTAGAAACCTGAAATTAGACAAAGGGCTAGTCTGTTTCTTGAAGTAAAAATGTATCTGATGGAGATTTGATATGTGAAGGTTTTAGAAACAAACTTTGGTAATATTTACAAAATCTTTAACAAAGATGGAATTAAAAAAAAAGTTTAATCTTTCTCCAATAATGTGTAAATATGGATCACCAGTTCAAGGATTTTCTACACTGTACTAAGAATGCACTTCCTATGCACTATAGAATGAAAGCTTGGGAGATTCCTGCAGAACAGGGAGGAATCCCAATAAGCTCAGATGGAGATTTCTCAGGATGAGGGCAGCTGCAGGTTCATAGTCACATAATTAACCCTATAGAAAATGGGAGCAAGTTCCTGTGAGGTCTTGGAGGTGTCCAGATGTAAATTACAAGCCATCCTGAGAAATGGGAACAATCTACTCTACTGCTGGTCTTACCCCACATTCAGCACATTGTGGGGCATTTATTTCTGCTGCAGTCCATGGAAACATAAAACATACATTTTACACTGTAAATCACTGTAAATTACTCAGACAAAAGGCTATGTATTAGTGCAGTCTGTTAAAGTAAATGCATTGCAGTTCTTCCAGCACTGCAATGTAAGTAGTGTTCCTTTGATTCAACATTATCAACCATCCTTCTGCAATAAGAAGAGAAGGAAAAATTCATTAATTGCTTCTAAAGCCTTGTTTTTTATAGCTCCTCATTGAAAAAGGGTCGGTTTGTGTATTCCTGATTAAATTCCAGACAACAACTTAAAACTTTCAGTGTCTTCTGTTTGGTCCTGGTAAGACACACTGCAAAAATTTGGCAAAAGATGTGTTAGTGTGAGTTTATTGTCAGCAGAGACAGATCAAATTCTTCACTGCCTTTACCTGTGTCTGCATTTTTTTTGTCTGACTTGAGGCAAACTGCATGTCATCTAAGTGACTTGGGTGATCCTGCTACAGAAAAGGTGCTTCCTCTATTTGCAATGCTGGCTTTGAGAAAAAACCCAAATATGAATAATGCAAAGCCCATGGGAAATGCGTAACTCATAAGTATCCTAAAGTAGTTTCCATTTCCTTTTATTTCATTGACTTCAACTGTTTGTTTCTTGTCTGCTGGACAGGTCCCTCATACCACCTCCCTTTGCTAATGGCTTTAATCCAGTCTTTCTCACAGAAGTTTGAGAATTTGCCTCATTTTTCTCTCTTCATTACTAAAGCAACAGTTCTGCAAGTGACTTAGACGGCTCTGAAGGCTGCAGATGGTGGGTTAAACGTCCTTTTGCCATTTTCAGCCCATGCCAAAATCAGGCTTCTCCCGCCTGTGTGTGCAGGAGCTCCTCACGGTAGGTGGGTTCAGGCTTCAGCCACTGGCATTGCCAGTCCCAACTTTCTGTTGAAGGCTCACCAGACTTCTAAAGAGTTGCATCACGCTGGAGCAAGAAATCCTGCTTTCTTCTCAACACTTGGCCTCCTGGATCATTACCATGACAAAGGAGGATTATTGACTTTTTAGTCATGATGCTTTTGATTTAAGGCCTGGTTTGATTTGGGGCAATAGTGTTCATTGGCCCAGAGAAGCAATGGTCTCCTCCAGGTGAAGAGCAAGCAGAGAAATGTGCTTTTGAGAAGGAGGAAAAAAAAGGAAAGAATTGGCTGAAGAGGCTGAATGGAAGCTGTAATGGATGCAGTTTGTCTCTGGGAAGGACCCAAAAGCAGCCCATGATTCCTTAAGACAATTAAAAGCAAATTGTCTGGCTGAGCGATCCCAGAGCAAGGAAGATGCTCCCCAGACTATAATTCAAGGGGTTGAATGGCCCTCAAAAACTGAGAGTAGAAAGAAAAAAAAACCCGAAGATGAGGCAAATGATGGAACAGATGTGGGTGCTTTTGTTGGGAAGACTTGGAGGCTAGCGGGATAGCGATAGGCTAATTTGAGGCGAATAATGCCAGGTTCCTTTCATATGCAGAGTAGCACTTTGATCCCATGTGGATGAAAGTACTGAAAAGTGGAGAGGATGGCAGGGGGTCTTTTGTCTTTGACAAAAAAGGCATCTGCCAGGCTCTAACTCCCCTTTCCCCACCCCCTTAGCCTAGCAGGCCACTCCAACAATGCTAGCAAAGGGGACAAGTGTCTCCTGACAGCTGAAGAAATCTCCAGGAGGAGAATGAGGTTTGCAGCAATATGTATACTGGAGAGCTTAATCGATTTTTTCCACAGTACAAAAAGGGAGAGGGTTGGGGGAAAACAGGGATCACAGTGAAAATGGGAGGTGGGAGTTAAAAAAAATCCCTTTCTAATAAACTTGTTACTTTTGTTCTCCAAATGCATCTTTTCAGAAGATGCTTTGATGCTAGTATGAATACACTTAATGGAGCAGAGTAGGATGGAGTTGCTCAAGAGAGTGTGTGAAATGAGGAAGAATAGTCTTGCAAGGAGGATGAACGTAGAGTGATTTCTGTGCATTCCAATACAGGAAAGATCTTGAAAATAGTAAAATAGAGTAATGCAAGAGATATCTGCAAAACAGAAGAATACTTTTTGTACCACCTACTGGAGGAGCTCAGATCTACCCAAATTCTTAGGTTTAATTTCTAAGATAAACCAAAAATTTCTTTTTAACCTTTCCATATTTGCTGTTTTCTTAACTGCTTGGAATTACTAGCAATAAAAGGACTGCAGGATTGGATGGGGATTTTAGAAGGTAAGCAGTATTTATGCCTAGCAAATATAGCAATTTCAGACCAGCTGCTGATGTGGTACCTGCTTCTGCTCTGTTGACTTTCTTCAGTTTTTCACACCTGGTAAACAAGACTGATGTCCAGTTTGCAGAGTTTGATGGCTGTGGTCTACTTTAAGCATCACTTTGCACCCAGTCTAATGTTTTCTTTGAGAAGTGATGACAGATAATGAGTTATCAACTTCTGAGCAAGACCCATCTCAGTAAATTAAATCCTTCAAGAACAGTAGGTTCAGGAATCTTGACCTTTTTTTTTGAGACCCTGACAAAGTTTATCCATTACTGTTTACTGGAGATAACCTTCTCACTAGGGCAGAGCTTTAAGCAACCTCTGATATCGCAAACAGATCCTGCCCCTTTACCCCTCTCTTTCTGCTGAGGACTTTCAATTCCCCCAAGAAGGTAGGAGTGATAGAGGAATTGAGAGGAACTATCTAATTGCTTTGAGAGGCTGTACCCTTACACTGATGGCAAATTGTAATCCTGTGTAGCTGTTCAGTAGGTGTGCCATCATCCCCCCTCCAGCAGATGCCACCATTCTGTTCAGACCAGCTGATGTGGGGAGTATTTTTGACAACAGAATTTCCTGTACTCCAGCTGTGCAAAGCCTGATGCATG
Organism: Melozone crissalis; assembly: GCF_028551555.1. Taxonomy (NCBI): domain Eukaryota; kingdom Metazoa; phylum Chordata; class Aves; order Passeriformes; family Passerellidae; genus Melozone; species Melozone crissalis. The sequence goes on along the minus strand of NW_026535783.1, from coordinate 28,708,227 downwards.
AATTTCCGTAACTCATTAGGGAGGGCTGATTGTTAAGGACATTGATGCTCTCTTGATTTCTGCCTCTTTGTTGTATCTTGATTTTCTTGCTTCTGGTGCAGAAGGACATGAGCTGCTGCTGCTGTACTCAAAGAAGCAGAGACCACCCCTGTCCCTCACAGCACCAAGGTGGAGGTCCACTCTCTATGTGGGGGACTTCAGGTGGTTCTTGTGCGAACCTCCCCTCATGTACTATGTACAGTGATAAGATGCAGGTGGTCTAAGTGGGGAAATATGTTGTTTGTGGGGAAGTCTGAGCTGTCAGGGAACAGCTGTAATCCTCCATGACAAAAGAAGAAAAGCAGCTGATGCACTGCTACTCAAACCACCAATATGGCCATGGCGTCCCAGGCAGTTGTGGTTAGAATGGGATGTAGGAGTCTTGAGCAGTGTGCTGGGACACTTTGTTCCTTGAAATGAAACATGAACAATCTCATTGTAAAAGGTCCTTTGTGCTTTCCTATTTGGGCAGGCAAGCCCTTCAGCTGCTGCCGTCCTGAAATTTCTTTATATGTCCGGTATCAACTCTCACACCCCCAACCAGAAAGGTGGACTCTTAGCAAAGGCCATAGATCTGCCAGAGCTGCCTCACTGGGGCAGTTGTTTGTCATGTCAGCAGTAACATTAGAGATATGGAGGACGAGGGGGTGAGTTGCCTCTGTTCCTGTGACTATTTGTGCAGTCATCCTCATAACTGTAGGTCATCATTGAAATTTATGCTGTGTTTTTGGGGCAGATTTATGTAGCTCTTTGCAGCCTACTGTGTGCTCACAGGAAGGAAGATGCCTGTATGGCTCGGCCTGGCTGCTGCAGTGCAGGCCCAGTCTGTGTGGAGGCAAGACAATCTATTTCACCTGAAGCACATTGCAAGGGAGAAGGGAAGAGGTCTGTTTGGACCTGAGGGTAGCATGCAGAGCAAGTGACAGCAGGAGTACAGGCTGCAGGAGTACAACAGAGAGAGCAAGATTGTCCTTTTTCTCACATCTCACCCAGCAGGCTGGTATTTTCTCCCCAGAAGCAAGTTACCCTCTACTGATTTGTGTTTGGATGAAAATCAAACAGTAAAGATTGCAAAGCCTCTTTGATGTGCTTAGTCTACATTGAGGCAGTGCTACCTGACCAGCTCAGGAGGCTGCTACATTTCCTGACTGCTGTCTGGACAGGGACTGTCTGGTCATTGTTTCGAAGTCTGAAAAAGGACATACTACTTTAATGGTAAATAATCAAGCAGGTGGTATCCAATTGCTTAAAAATAGGCCATTCTCATGGCCTATTTTTGTCCAGCTTTTGGCTGGACTGATTGTACATGTGACATTTTCCTGGCATGACCTAGCAGTCGTGGCTGTAGAAGTCCCATATTTTCAGGATGGATTTGGCTTGTCTCTCAGTGAATGTTGTCTGGTCATCAGCATCCACCAAGAGTTCTCTGAAGCCAAACAAATGGAAAATAATGACTTTGGAGTCTGATAAACTCTAGCCTGCATGCAAACCTTTGTTCAAATGTAAAGTGGTTTCAATTTGGTTTTGTTCAATTTACTTTAAAATATAACAGATGTCCTTTGCAAGATAGGCACTGCTTAGTTATATGTAACTTACCCAAGCATCTACATGGAGTTATTATTTTAGTTGAGTGCAGTACCAATAAAGTGAATTCTTTCCCTTTTTGCCCAAATGAGATGTGAGTGAATGTTGCTATTTGCCCTCCCAGAATTAATGTTCTGTTGTGTGCTTTCATATTGGGTTACATACACAGTGGTTTGGATCCAAAGAGGTAAGTCTAGCTGTAGTGGGGACAGCATGATTTCAATTCTGATGGAATTTGCACCTTTCTGTAGAAGACAGATGATTGTGGTGGGGAAGTTGCACCTGTTTGTTTCTACATCTGCTCTGTAATCCCAAAATTTGGTTCACATAGTCTCAGTACAGTGAGTACGCTTACTCATGTGTGAGTTTCATAGTGTTGGCAAATACATTCAGTTCTAGAGTGCCTTTGATGGTGTTTGAGGCAAATGTCCAGGAGGAGTTAATTACACAGAGAGCTTACAGAGCTTACAAAATAACACTCTCATGAGTAATTTTTGAAAAAATTCAAAGCAGTACATCTGAGCTTACTTCCTTTAAAAATAAAAATAACAGAGCAGTAGGTAGTCAGAAAGCTTGTTACAGTTGTCCAGTTTTGGTGTGAAAACCAGTGGTAGCCCGGTGTAAGCATGAAGAGATGTGCTCGCAACAGATGGTAGTGTTTTACTTGCCAGATGGTGACAGAGGCCTGGTCCCTGCGCAGGAGAGTATGCAGCTCCATGCCTCACCAAAGGTGCCCACAGGCATCCCATGTTCAGCCTGGGGAGCTCCACCCCAAGTCTTTCCTTGGCTTCCTGCCTCTCTGGAGCTTGGTGGGTGCTGTCTGCAGTGGCTGGAGGTACAGAGATTTTGCATCCATTTGGCTTCAAAGACACCTGTTGGTCCAAAGTGCTCTCTCGTCCCCTTTTAGTGGCTGCCACCCTCATGGGCTGTGCAGTGCCCATGGCAGGGGATGCTTGGATCAGCCGCCAGTGTCTGGGTCAGGCCCTGAGGCCACCACCTTGGGAGAGCCAGGCTGTGCTGGAGGTGGGAAGGCAGCCACATCTGGAGAGTGATCTTGTCTGATCTTCTCTCTTTATGGGCAACAGAGAGGTCCCTGGGCAGCCAGATAGTTTTCCTTGAGGCCAAGGGGATGGGAATGTTTGCATTCCCAGGAGAAGGCTGAGGAGGAGGGAATGCTGTCAGCACGCTGCCTGGGGAGGCAGTCAGCTGGGAGAGACTGAGTGCTGAGCAGCTGCAGGGAGAGCAGCTTCCCGTGTCCCCCAGCAGCCACCACTCTTCCCTGGCCTGCTCCAGAGAGCCATTCCTGCCCGAAATAGGTGTGGTGTCTGAGAGGAGACACAAAGTAGGAAACAACAGCCTGTGACTGTTCTTGCAAATGAGGAAGGAAGGGCAAACAAGGAGAAGCCATGCTTTGTTTAGGAAGGTGGCTGAGGAGATATGAGGATAGAAGCCTGTCGGGCCCTGGGGCTCTGTGGTGGTCAGGCAAGCTGTCATCTAAGGGAGCAAGGTTGCCCCTACTTCTGCCTGCCTATTTGTAGCATTTGTATTCATTTGCATTCATTTGTATTCATCAAGTCACAGGCAAAACCCCATTGAGTTAAACGTGGTGAGTCCATTCCCCCTGAGCAGCCAGGATCCAAGGTGTGAGTAGCTGTGGCGCTGTAGGAGGCATGGATTGGTGATGTCTAGACTGGCAGGCTCAGAGCAGGAGCAGCTTCAGAGAGCCTTCAGCCAGTGGCTGTGTGTCTGTGACCTTCTCATGGGATGAAAAGAGAACTTACCAGGAACTCTGTCTTTTCCTCCCTTCTCCCCCTCCCTCAGGTGGTCTTTGCTTTGAATCAGACTCTCTTGCAGCAGGAGAGCCTCCGAGCAGGCAGTTTCCAGATCCCCTATACGACAGAAGACCTTATCAAGCATTACAACTGTGGGGACCTCAGCTCCATCATCTTCAACCATGACACTTCTCAAGTGAGTCTTGCCGCTGCAGCCCTTGTACTACACACATCTCCCTGTAGTGCTAACCCCTGTAACACGTGTGCTCGTCTCTCACTCCTTTCTGGGTGAGGGCCAGGGGCATGTTTCTGGCTCCCTGGCACATCTGCTTTCCTGAGCCTTCTGTTCCAGGAGTTTGCACCACCTCAACCCCTCTCCTGCACCCAAGCAGCAAAGGTGCACCTGGCTTTCCCTTTTGGATGAGTGCCGTGTTCGCTTTAGCATCAAAGCTCTGTGAGTTAATAATTTACTTTCTTAAGGATCCTGTGGTATTAAGCTAGTTTAGGTATGAGCAAACCTAATGCCAACAGAAAGCAGCAGCAGGCTCTCTTGTGTGAATAAGAACAGAGAAATGCACTCGTGGCTTGGACACTTTTGTAAGGCTGGGCGAGTTACAAGCTTTTTAATGTTCCCTATTAGTATGATTGTGTGCTGTGGACAAGGCCCAAAGGAGAGAAATGGAGTGAAACAAAGAAAAGATAGATTTAGACTGAATGTGAAGGAAAAGAGACCTTCTGAGACCTCACAGACTTGGGTTTATGGAGATGGTTTCCTAAGCAGCACAATGGAATGTAACACTGATCTTTAAACCATGAGAAAATGCCCAGCAGGGACTAATTTGGCCTATTTGGGCTGTTAGATTCACTAACCTCAGGCTGAGACATCGGGCCTCTCTGTTCTTGTTTGTGAGATATTGCCTGGCAATTCATGCACATCAGTGAAAACACAGGCTCTGTCCTTCGGGTGCTGAATAGGTGTTGGTACCTGAGCCTTCTGTGCTGAATAACCATTTTGCTGTGGCATACAGTGCAGAACTGCAGAGCTGCAAAGCCATACTAACTCCTGCTTCTCTGGTGCCGAGCTTTGTGTGTGTGCTGCTGCCTCCCCATCCTGCACACCCACGCTCCCACAGGTGCAAGCATCCTGGTCTTCAGTGCTGCCTAGCTTTTACACCGTGCACTCCATGCACAGGTTTCAAAGCATTTCTCAGAGGAGACCAGCATTTTAAGAGGATGCAGATGCTGCACCACTCTCCTGTTTAGATGTTACAGACTGCAGACATTGCCCCTAGGTCCTTGGAGAGAGCAGCTCCGAGACCAGCACCTTGCCAAGGGAAAAACTGTCCTTTATTGAATGTGAGGGGCTCCACCTCAGGGCACTCTCCTTGGCAGCAGAGCTGAATACTGATAGTGTGCCACACTGACAGTTTATGTTTGAAGTAGAACTTCTCCATAAGTTGTATTTGACTCCATGTTGCCCAGTAGATGACTACATCTGGGCTAACTACCCTTTGGAAAGATTCTGTAATAGTCTCTGGAGGAATCCAAAGTCTCTGCATCTGCTGCAGCCTTGCATGAGAAAGCACCTGGCTTATTAGTGGGTCTGCTCTCCAGAAATCACTGCTTACAGGCCCTTTAGTTAACCATCCCCATAACTGAATGCCTAAAGCTACTTGTCAAGAAGCCAGGATTGCTGCAACAATAGCAGACCCACATTTTCGCTCCACTGGCAAGAGGTCAGGGTAGTGTGCAGCCACAGCTGTCCTTGGGGGCCCCAGGGGAGGAAGCCAGCATTTTAAAAGATACCGTCAGGACAGGGCAAGTGGAGGTGGTAACGCGTTCCTTCTTGACAAAATCTGGCCCTCTTAAAGCTTAGATATTTTCTTTTTAGCTACTTCAAATTGCACGGTTATTCTTTGGCAGCCTGAGGGCTCTAATACCAGTCAAATTCTCTTAGAAGAGCATAATTATCGTTATAGTTATGTCATACCTGTGGCAATTTAAGAAAGAGGTATGTAGCTAAAGGCAGTTAGGGGCAAATACTTACTTTCTTCAACTGAACAATCAGGGTCTAGGGTCTTCAATGTGGCAAAATGATAGTATTTGTTGACTTTCAATTAAAAGAACCCATCTGGCTAGCTCATGAAATGATGCATTGAGAGAAATGAAGCACCGTGCATCATTAGAAGTTTATTAAGTATTTTTTTAGCTTGCTTTGGGTTTTGTCCTACTGGCTGTGCCTTGAGGGATGAGGCAGTTGCTACACTCTGTGTGGAACAAAAATGCCTGTGCATAATGGCTGCCTCTGAAGTAAATTCCCCTTTCATGAAGACTTTTTTTTTCTACCTTAGGTCCCAAATTTCATTAATGCTACACTTCCAGCCCATGAACGCATTACTGCCCAAGAAATAGACAGCTACTTCCGGCAGGAGCTCATCTACAAACGAAATGAGCGAATGGGCAGGAGGGTGAAGGACCTGCTGGAAGAGCACCCAGACAAGAGTTTCTTCTTTGCATTTGGAGCTGGTATGTGAGTGTGGTGCCAATTAACCTGAACTCATCCTTCCTGTGTCATTCAGAAGCATTTTGCAAATGCTTGCCTCAGTTTAAAGAGAGGTCAGTATTTTTACTGTGGCGGACACAGAACTCAGCTTTTCCCCAGCAGTTGTGCCCTAGTGGGAAAACCTTTTCAGTGTAGGAGACTGTTTTTCTTCAGTGTGCAAAGAGCTCACAGTGCATGTGCTTACTGCAATATCTCTTAATTACAGACATATTTGTTGTATGAGGAGGCAAAGATACTGAATCAACTGCAGTGCATGCACAGGAGGTCATCAAAATACACGCGTGTTTATTGTCTGGGCAGGCAGTGCAAGAGGGTGGGAGCAATAGGGAGCTGAGATGAAAGGCTGCATACCTGAGGCTGCACCAGTGCTTGAATTAACCTTTCAGGACATGTTCAAAAGACGAATATGCCAAATTGTGTGAATCTAAGGGACTCAATAAATGCAAGGGAATAAGCAAGGCACAATTTTGCCTTTCTCTTCTTCCTGCACCTCCCTACCTCTTTCACCGTGCTTCCACAAGGAAGTTGTGTCTGCTGCTATTTTGGAGCAGCACAGTAGGCTCAGCTGGGGAGAACCTACTCCATTTTATGCCTCTTAGCAGTCAGCAGGACTCTACAGGCACATCCAGCAGCACATCCAACTCAATAAGGCTAGCATCCACGCTTCAGACTAGGGCTGGGTAGAGGGTGTGAACAACACAATTGTTTTGCCATGACTCCCATCTTTTACTCTAGCTCCAGGGAAAGGAAGATGTTAGGATCAGCATTAAAAAAGATGGGTGGTAATTCCCAGAGAAGTATCACATCCCCTCCACCATGAGCCATATGGCCTTTGGGAAAGAGGGAAAACTGAGACTGGTGTCAGCATCCATGTGTGGTTTTCTAGTCTCAGTGCATATTGCTTTAGTGAGGATGAAAGATCTAGACCAGGCAAGGAGAATACTTACTTAAACACAAAAGGCATTTGTATTCAGAGTCTGTGAGAATTTCTGTGTTGGCATCAGGGAGTTGTGGTTACAAATTTACCCTAACAAGGGCCAAATGTGTGAGAGCTGAGGTGTCAGGAAGCGTAGCTGACCATGTTTGTTCAGATGTGTGTGAAGATTGTAACTTGCAGTCTTCCTGCAATATCAGTGCTCTGTGCAACTTGCTGTGACAAGGAGCAATGAAGCAGGCCCTGGTTGTGTATTGTATATTCTGTAGGCTAAGACCAGGGCATTGCTGCACTCCATTGCTGAAGTTCTGACCACATTTGCACCTGCTGCACTGATGTTTCTGACAAAAGCATGCACCAGCCCCAGGTCCAAGTTCCATCTGTTGCAGGTAGCTACTCTTCTGTCAGGAGGTCAGTTGCTGATATTTGGGCTTTGGTTAGTGCATCACAGCTTGAGTGATGAGCAGCCCACAAAAGCAGACATATGTGTTGCTCTGACATGTCCCAAGAGCAAGATCCTTTGATAGGAGAGAGCTTCTTCCCCTCCCTGCAGACTCTCTGAATCCCAGCAGCTGCAAACCACTTCTTTAGATGGTTTTGTGTCATTTGTTTTCCCTTCCATCAATTTCTTTCTGTTCCTACCCCTCTGCACAGACTGTCTTCGATGTCACAGGTGTGCACAGCACTGCCTCAGAGCCCAGAAGCACTGCAGGAGCAGGACAGATCCCTTTCCTTCTTAATTTCTCAGCTTTCTTGTTCTCAGCTTTCATGGCAGTACTAAAATCCTTTCCCAGGCTTGCTGGAATCTTGCTTTTCTTTTTAATGTTATTTTCCCAGTTCCCTTTTCTGTGTCCTGATTGCCAATATTTCTATACTGCAGCACTCCCAGGAGCCTTGTGCCTAAATGAACACCCTCGATCTTTGGCTATGTGTACATGGCTTGATCTCCAAAAACCCGGTGTGCTCTTCTCATGCTTTTCCATCATACTTTTGAACCCAGACAGCTTCCCTGTCTTCTCTGGGGACTTTGGACTGATTTTGAAATTGTCTCTAATTACTCTCTGGCTTTGGTACCAGTCTGTACTCTGTTCTCATCTGCTCTTCCAAGTAATTCTGTTCAAAGGATAGTGCCAGCCTCCCACATTTAGCAGCACAATTCTTGATTACACCCTTGTTTGACTGCATGAGGTTTTTTGGTGGGTTTTTGTTCATTTGTTTATTTGTTTCATTTGTTTCTTATTAAGCATCTAAACGAGAATTAGCATCACAGGATATATTGCAGAAAGCAGATCAATTTTTACAGATTTCTGAGGTTTCCTGAGTGCATATTGCAATTATGAATGCAGTCTTTCATTGTTTTCCAGCAAGCTAATTCAGCCGTTTGCTTATGCAGATTGCTGTATGTGATAGATAATTATGTGGAAGAGTTATTTTTATGCCAGCAAGCTGTGAAGATGAACAAATATCTTGTGATCAGTTTTAAGCATTGTTTGGAATTTTACTGCTGTTAATTACTGTGAAAAGGTTCCAGAAAAGTCCTCATACAAGGCAGGTTAGAATGAGTAGTAGGAAAAGAGAAGCAGAAAAAAAGGCTATATGAATGGAAATAAATCATGATGGCGTGGTGGCTTGCCTTCTTCTGACCACCAATGAAGAAAGTATCTCCTAGCAGTAGCTTATAACCTGCAGGACAAGGTTGTATTAAAATGGTAGCAGGATATTTAAGGGTCTCCCAGTCAGTAGAAAAGACTTTCAGTTGTTTTCTTTACAGATTTTTTTTCTTTACAGATTGTTTTTCAAAAAAACAGCTAGGCTTTTTGTAAGGAAAGTTCAGTCTTTTAATTAACAAAACACCATTGAAAAAACAACTTTTATCATCAATTATATGCAAGCAAGGTCATGGTTTGTGGGTGACTGTGGTATTACATATACCTTTTCTTGTTATTTAAAGTACTCTTGATATTTTTATTTTAAACAGAGGAAAATAAGAAAATACTGATTTATTTTATATGCTAACTGGATTGATAGGATTTAGAGAGGTGTAACAAATTGTGCAAAAGAAGTCTTCTCCCTTTTCAGGTCTTGATATAGCTGCATGACTATAGATGTTATGTTATTGAATTATTTGTGGTAATTTGGGCCATAATCAATTTGATCATTAGATTAATTACATTTTATGCCTTTTTAAAAAACAATGAGGCAGACTCTCCCTATATTTGGTCAAAAATACTTCACAGTCAGAGCTCATTTCTGGAACTATTTTTGTTTGGAAGTAATTTGCACCAAAGTGGAGAACTAAAAACCAGCAGATTTTGCTGAAAAGATCCAAAACACTTTGCTTCTGGCCAGAGTGCAAACAAGGAAAGTTTCAAGCCAAAGTAAGTCTCTTCGAGGGAATTAGAGGAAAGCCCGGGAAGAGAGGGCTGGCAATGCCAGCAGCATTCCACTATGTTCAGTAAAAATTTGTCTTAATTGTGGACAGGCCTTTATGTATGGCAGCAGCAGGGTTATGAGCCAGGCCTACTCCCTTTTGCCAGTGGTAGAACTTGTGAAGCAAGTTCTTCAAGCAAGCCAGCTATAATCTTTCACCAGCAGTCTTCCTTCCCAATGCATTTCTAATTTCACTGCATTCTGGAGCGGCATGTTCAGGCTCTGGATGCTAAGCCAATGTGAGTGATGGCACACATGATTCCGTGTAATGCCAGACAGGTAATGCTGTAGGTTTCTGGTTTATCTAGGAAGGGAACACTGTCAAAGTGAGAACTGCATTGTCCTGCTGTACTGTGGAGAGTTTTACCACTTGTCCAGGTTTTACAAGGGTGCTACATGCTCGCTAAACCTACCCAGAGTCAAGGGATAGTTGATACTGGCAGAGAGCTCTGGAAATTGTTTGATTCATCCCTGTGCTCAGAGCAGGATCATATAGAGCACACAGTTTTCCTAGGACTGGAGTATGGGCAAGGATGAAGATTCCAGAATCTCTCTGAGTAATCTCTTCTAGTGTTTAAGCACTGAAGATGCTTTTTCTTATGTGTAAGTCGGACTTCCTGAATATCACTTTTTGTCCATTGCCTCTTGTCCTTTCATGGAACATTACTACTGGGAAAAGTTCTGCTCTGTTTTGCAACCTCCTATGAGGTATTTATGCATAAGTTATGGACCCCCAGCCTTCTCTTGTCCAGACAGAATAGTCTCAGTCTCTCCTAGAATTACACACAATTATGTTCTAATTGTTTCATTATCTTTGTGGCCATTAGCAGCACTCTCTCCCGTATGTCCTCATCTCTTTTGTACTGGGAAGCATCCATCTAGACACTGGATGGACCCAGCTATGTGTTACCAGGGCTGAGGAGCAGGAAAGGATCGCCCTCCTCAATCTGCTGGCAGCACTTCCCCTCACACAGCCCAGGGGGCCATTGGCTGCCTTTGCCACAAGGACACCTTGCTGTCTTAAGTCCTGCTTGATGACCACCAAGACACCACATCCTTTTCTGCCAAACTAGTCTTCAGCCAGCTGGTGCTCAGCCTGTCATGGTGCCTGAAGCTATTCCTGCCCAGGTGCAGAACTTGATTTGCTGAACTTTATGAACTGAGCTTTCTCTCATCATAAATCCATACTGACCCCTCCCAACCATTTGCTTATCGCTGACACATTTGGAAATAATTTGCAGGCTGATCTGCCCCACCACCCCCCACAGGAGCAGAGGTGTTGCTGAGCAGTTTTTAATTCCCCAGATCCTTCTTCCTGTGCTTCTTGAAGACAAGAGTTACCCTTGCTTTCTTTGAGTCCTCAGGGACCTTCCCCACTTGCCATGACCTTTTGAAGGTAATTAAGAGTGGCCTCTAGTGTCATTAAGCAAGCTAACAGAGTTTCTCTGGATGTGTCCTACAGAGACTTGTATCCTATAGGGGCTGGTCTATTTGAATATTCCATAACCTGATCCTTCTCCACCCCTAGTGAATCTTCTTTGCTCTAGACTTTCACCCTAGTCATGGGAACCTGAGATTCCTGAAGGTAGGTTTGACCACTAAATAAAGTAACAGAGACATTTAGTACTTGGCCTTTTCCACATTCTTTGTCGTCAGGTCTTCTGCCCCTTCGGTGCTTAGATTATATTTATCTAGTCTACAGTTTACTGCTGACGTGCCAGTAGAGGCATTCCATGTTCCCCTTGATGTTTCTAACCAGATTCAAATCTAGATGGATTTTTCTTCAGCATGGTAATTTTATTCCATTTTATTCATTTAGCTTACTTATGGTTTCTCTTGGAGGAGCTGAAGAATAAGACAGAAAAAAAAAAAAGTGTTGGGGTTTTCATTTTGTAGGAGGAAGCATACTTAATGGCTTGAGATCTTGACTTTATTTTGACAGACAAGACCTCTGCTGAAGCCAGGTTTCTAGGAGCCAATTTTAAATTCCCTCTAGTCTCTCCTGCCTCTTTGAACGGTTGAGAAACTCCAAAGTGTCAGTTCATGAATAAGAAGTACAGAGGGATCTAAGATTCCTTATATCCCTATGGAAGAAATTACTGACTTCAGTGAGAGAAGCTGGCTGATTTGACAACCTCAGAAGCTGGTTCTCTTAATCTTGAGAACACTGGAAAATTCCTTTTTCCCTTAGAGCTATTTTTCCTTGCTCCTGAAAACAAACATCATTTTGAGGCTTTAAAGTATATTGGATGTTGGTAAGCCACCATTAACACAAATAAAAAAAGGATATCGATATCTTCAGCTACCATTTCTTCTAATTACTAAAGGAAATAACAAATGTGTTTATTTGGCATTAGTCACTGTATGGAGTCAAATCTCCAGGGACTGACTGTTTTTTTTCCCAGACAGAATGTGTTACCACCAATGGTTATCCCAGTCTGCTGTAGTCCACCAAATGGCTTCCTTCAGCTTCTCCAGGTTTTGAGGCAATACTTGTGATATGAGAGGTCAGTTTTGTGTCAGCCTTAGGTGCCACATAGGCTTGTCTAAACTCTTTTCCATCAATCCTTATGTCATAAAAAGAAAAAACTAAAAACAAAGAAACAAAAAAACCCAATAACAACAAGAAAAAAAACCAAAAACAAACAAAAAAAACCCCAACAAAACAAAACGCAAAAAAACACAAAAAAACCCCCCACAACAACAACAACAAAAAAACCAAAACAAAACAAAAATTCCAGGGGCAAGTGTGCTGAATCTGAGTGATGTGTTAGGTGGTGCTGTTTCTGTGTAGAGTTGTTCAGTCTTACTTCTTGACGTTTGCTGTTCCATCTGGAATCTTTAGATGTGAAATTATGCAGGAAGACCAAGATTTTTTGTCTCTGGGTAAAAAAAGATGGGAGAAAGGATCTGTCAGCAGTGAGTGCAAAAAGCAGTCAATGATGTAAAAGTCCAGGATGTGTCTGTCCAACTTCTATGGGTGTTTATACACATAAAACAAAACCAAACAAAAACTTCCCATGGGAATACAAAATTGCTCAGGGAAATGAGATATTACTTTGAAGTTTGGTGGAAATTCAGAATCCACCATGGAAAATTTGAAGCTGCCATCAGTATATTTGGAATTGGAGAAATGGGCTCCACAGGGAATGTAGATTTACTTATGCCTTATGTTAAAGATTTGAAATGTTTAATGAGTAAGTTCATGAAAAGTCTGTAAGAGGGTGAATATTTGTGGAACCTGGAAGAGTTTAAAAAAAGCTGGTGGGAGGAGCAGGAAGACAATGAAATGATAAAATAGATTTAAAAAACAGATTAAATGAGTCCTGTGGGGCCACCTCACTTCTCCCTGGGCTCAAAGGGCTTGCTGATTGCCTGCATGCTTCTGTCTCTGGAATGCAGCAGCATTTTAACTTCCTTGGATGGGAGGAAAGGCTGAGTGCCTGAAGGTGTGCCTGTACCTCTGTAATCTGAGAATGCCAGATACAACCCAGCAGCTTTGAGACTGTTTTCCTTAGCAGGCTCTTTGAGTCTCCAGAATGCTAATGACAGGGTTTATTAGAACAACAACCCCTGAAGGGGAAAGATAATGTTGTGTGGAGGCAGGACCCACATCCAGCGCCGCAGGGTTCACATGAAGGGCACTACGCCTGACATCTCTGACACTGAAATGAAGAAAGCTTTGCATTTCTCCATTAGAGGCAGTAACCTCTGTTCTAATATATTAGAACAGCTGTCAAAATCAGCCTGGTCAAAATACTGTGCTGTTTCTGCTCAGATACTGATGGTCTTCTTATCAGTGCTGGGTTTGCCCATTGCTGCCTTTACTGGGCAACTAAGGTGGGAAAACTTCCATCATGTAATGTGCGTTTTGAGCTATGGGAATTTCAAGTCCTTGATAACTTTTTTGCAGGAAAGGAAGGAGTGGTGTGTAATGGGAGCAGGTTCAGTGGCAGAGGTGCGTGTGAGTAGTGTAGATCAGGTATTACACTGGTAATTCCTTCCCTTACTGGTAACATAGTGCTGGCTGCTAGCGTAGCACCTCTGTAAGGGTCTTCTTGTCTCATGACCTAAGGAAAACTCTCAGTGAATGGACACCCACTAGCCAAGGCTGCCTGCATATAAACTGTTTCTCTTAAATGTTTTTTTTAACAAAACAAGCAATATGGGCATGTAAACTTTCCTTCTCTGTTAATTTAGCCAAAAATTCAGTCTCATAATCAGTGAAAAAGCTTTTTCTCACTATTTTTGGGGGATTGTTAGGGTGTTTGACTTGCCTAAGGGTAAAAATGGGAATCTCTGACGTAAAAAACACTCACGCCTTACATTTAAGAGGCCTAATTTTCAACAGAAACAGGTAGATTAATATCTTCTTATCTTTCTCAAGAAAAATGCCTTCATTTTGGCTCATTCAAATTGTAACTCCTCATGCTTCTTTTCCATGGTATTTGCCATGTTGTACAAGGCCACTTGCACAACATCTACTACTTTGAGAAGTTATGTGGATGAGTTGATTAGCAAACCACATCACTTTTGAAGAAATGGAAGATTATATTTTTTCCTCCTGAGTGAATTTAAGTTTGAGGCACTTGATTTAAGCCCTTCCATGTCTAGGGAATGTACTTTCTTGAGCACAGACACACCACTGTTCCGCAATTGTACCCACCAGATTTTCCTGTTTTGTTCAAGAGTAGTGAAGTATGATCCACTAAGACTTTGTAGTAATTAAAGATTTCCACAAAATCATGGTTTTGTGGACAAACACTTATCATGGCCTTAATAGGATAAAACCTTGGTTCAAAGTTTATGGAGTAGTATTTCATTAATATTTCATCTTGTAGGTAATCAAAGTAAGGATTTTGTTTGGAGGTGTGCAGTATGAAAAATACAGGAAGGCATGAGAGGGCTGTTTGTATGAGATTTGACCTGCAAGCCTGCAGAAGTGTTTTAATGCAACATCCTTATACTGCTACACCTAATGTGAATTCAGGGATTCTTTAAGTTGACTTACAGCATCACTGGTGCCACCTCATCCCTTTCAATCTTTGTCATTTCCTTCTCCCTGCAGTACTTGTGAGAATACCATGCTCTTTGTCCTTTGGTCTCTGTTGTGGTACCTGGGCTTTTCGGGACTTGGAAATACTGTGAGAAGCAAGAATTTACTGGATTTAGTATTACATGTTTTGCATTTGATACACTTACATGACAGATTTGGAATTCCAGCCACTTGTCTGGTGGCTCTGTTTTCCATATGTTGCTTGGATTATCTAATGCAACTGTGCAAAATTTCCTCCTCCTGATTCTGGGAGAAGTGATAAGTGTGAGCTTGCTACACCTGGGTGTATCATACTCATGCTTGAAAAGAGCGTCTTCCTCTTGAAAAGTGTGTACAGAAAGCATATGTATGAAGGAAACTGATTTGTAATTTAATTGATCACATCACCTGGTTTCCTTCCTTTGCTTTGGATCATAAAAAATACTTTGCATAGCTTTTTTCTTCCATAATTGTACTAGCTGGGTTGAAATTACTCCCAAGTTCTGCATCCCAGTGTGTACTTAAGAAGTCTGTGTTTATGTTAAAGGCAAAGTTATGAAGAATGAATGCAGATGATAATTACCATAAGCATTTCCAGGAAGTTTCTAAATAATTGGAAGATCCATACCTCTGAAACTTTCTTGAAAGTATTTTTTTCAGTGATGCATAGAGTCTCTGGCCCCAAAAGTCCATTCGAGTGCTTGTAGTCCAAATAAACTTCCCGCTTTATGATATCCCCAGTGGCTGGACTAATTTGTGCTGTTTTGTGATTGCAGTGCTAGAATTCTGTGCTTTAGTTGTTCCCACAACATCTTGGAAGTCAGCAGTCAAGATCAGGTTTCCTAACAAACAGTTTGGTGTCTTTACATGTATGTCCAGTGATTCATTGTCTTGGGATGTTTGTAAATGGTGAGGTCTTGACATGCATTTGGGGCGGATGGGAAGTGCCATCTTTCTACTAAAGAAAACACAGAATTATGTATACTTGGGGATTTCCTTTTACACAACTCTAAGAGGTCAAAGAACTTTATTTATCTGCTTGGAATAGTCAATTTTATTGAAATTCAGAGAGTAGTATAGTTTTCATTAGTGTTACAGACTTGGTTTTGGTTAAAAATTAAAATTTATTAACAGAAACAGAAACTTTGTTTTGCAGTATTTCCTAACTCCTTTTGCTAGACACAGAAATATTTCAGACTCACAATGGCTCAAATTTGGGTTCAACAATCTCTGCTGAAACCCAGTCATCTAGATAAAACTTACCCAAACTGTCATGGTTACAGAAGCAGCTCTGCAAGCGCTGACAGTAAAAGCTGCAAGCAGGAGACACAGGTTTCGGGGCAGTAGGAGCCTGTGTTCTGCAGGATTGAGTATGGCTGTTGAGGAAGGTCAGAAGCACACAATGCCTGGTCAAGTCTGCAAGTGCACATTGGTCCAACTGCATTGTTCTTTGAGCATATTGCCTGTTGGGGTCCCTGCATGCCATCTCCTTTAAGTGCAGATTAAAGCCCTGGGTCTTATTTACTCTCCAGTAGAGCGCAAGGCTGAGCTGGTCCACACAACAGCTTCTTAGTTTCTCTTTGAGCTTGAACATAGAAGAATAAAGATTCATGACTCCCCACCCCCTGCCAGAGTAAATTGACCTCTTGGAGGCATCTCTTCACCTAGTGGTGTGAGGATAATGCAGGGCTATGTACAGAAAGAAAAGAGCAAGCTTTCTGATAGGACAGAGCCCAGGGCCTTTCTTTTTGGGGAGCATTCAAGTGTGTTAGGCTAAAATAGAAAACAGGTGAAAGAGGCCTGCACCCTGTCATATGACTTATCGTCTAAGTCTCCCTTGCAGCAATAGCTGCTTCATCTTAAACCTTGGGGAGTGACTCTTTCTTGTGTTTCTTACTGCTGTTTTTGACAATCTGATCTCTCATACACCACTGAGTGCTTTTTGTGATGGTCCCCAGTAATGAGTCAAAAGTTCTGAGCCTAGAGAAGCTCCTGATAGAGTCCTGTACCTCAAACCCTCACTTTTCTGCTGCTTTTCAAATCTTGCATCTCACTCAGTTGAACCTGTAGATCCTCTGGGCCACAAACAAGCTCTGTCTCATGAAAAGTGGGTGGCCCACCTTTCAGATAGTGAATACTGCATCACCCAGCCCTTTATGTTCCTATCCTAAGTGGCTCCTGATTGATCATATCTTGTGAAAAATCTAATATCTCATGCCTGTTTGTATTTGTGTGCATCTCTTTCACACATATTTATTCAACTGGTCTGTTCTCTTTTGCACAATATTAGCTCATCATTTTTCTCTCACATGCAGACACAGTTCATTGCCTTGGCAACAGTGAGCAAAGGCACTCCTTTGTATGTACAGATAACTGTGATAAAAAATACATTAGTATCACTGCATTAAATTAAATTTAAAATAAAGAGCCCAGCTACAGAAAATCACTCAAGCAAGTCGACTTATTGAAATGGGATTCATCCATGTGCTACAGTGATTTCCTACATTCCAGTCTAAATCACTGCTCTGAGCAAGGATGACTGAAGATTGATGGAGGAGTAGAATGTTTAATGGCGTGGCATGAGCAGCTATTCAGTAGCTCACTCACACATGAAATCCATGTAACTGTAAGCTCTTAAACTGGCTCAAGGAAAATTATTTTAAGACCATACATTGCCCCATAGATTGCTTATCTTTATGTCTTGTCCCGTTTCTTCTGAAAGATTTGGATTAGGAAAATATGAGTTCAGAGACTTGGCCCTGCTTTTCACTTCTGAAGATGAGATTTGGCTCATGCATTGTTGCCTGCATGAGGTGAATGCCTCATCTGAACTTGGAATATACACTGCCCCTATCCTTGTCAGTTGAGAGGTACTTCTCTACAAGTCCAAGTTGACCAACCTGCCTGTCATTTGAAAGAATGCATCATCCTTTGGAAGCACACCTTCATCTGCTGTGTGGAGGTAGGGAAGGAGGAATTAATCCCTCTCCCCTTCTCTTTGCACATACCTCTCCTCTGTGTTGAAGGTGAGAGACAGAAGCTAGGTCTGGCATCTTATATACCTAATGTTTGTTTTACAGTAGCTAATTTTACTCAATTACCATATTTCATTGCAGTCATTCCTGTTCCCTGCTGCACCTGGTCTTTTTTGCTGACATGGTGGAATTCTTGCTTTGCTGTACCTGGAGCTGAGCCATCCTGAAGCAACAGATACCATCAGTACTAGGTTAGGTC
The DNA here is from genome assembly GCF_028551555.1 of Melozone crissalis. Classification (NCBI taxonomy): domain Eukaryota; kingdom Metazoa; phylum Chordata; class Aves; order Passeriformes; family Passerellidae; genus Melozone; species Melozone crissalis. The sequence goes on along the minus strand of NW_026535783.1, from coordinate 28,690,636 downwards.
AACATAATAGTACATAAGCTTTGCTCCTTCTGAAGACAAAATTTAATCTGAGGAGGTGGGGCAAAATCCATTTACTGTGTGAGAAAATATGGTACCCAATGGGTGTGCATTGCAGTGTTCAGTTGAAAGGTTTCATTTGAGCTAGATTGGTTTATGCTTTTAGGCTCCAGGGGAAAGCTCATCTTGTGCTCAAATGGTACCATCCAACTCATGCCTTCAGCTGGTACATCAAAAGCAGTTTCCTGTTGTGGCATGACAAACTGGTATTTTAGTACTCCAGTTCATTCAACCCCTTTTGGAATGAAAAGTCATTAATCCCTTATGTTTAGTATCCTGATAGTCTCAGCTCTATTAGAATTCTCTTTATGACTTCTTGCTTTCCCTGGCTACTAGAATAATTCTGTTGGTTCTATTGCCATGAATTTATGAACAGTATTATCAGAAAACAGTTCTTCTAGAGTTACCTATCAGTTTTAGCTCTGTGTACATCTACAGAAGCAAGGAATCACTCCAATTAGTAATTTCCCAAAGGCCAATTTTAATTTATGTAGGCTGTTAAATGAAGAAATGTTTTATGAAATCTGGATCTATGAGGGCATGTGCAAGGCCTTTGTTCTCTCTTTGTTCTCTCTTGCTTCTGCTTCTCAGCAGCCTGGTCTGATGACAGATTAGAGTGATGGTGGAAGCTATTCTGTGATCAGAGCATACAGTCAGGAAAGCTCCTGCAGTCTTTGAGTAGTCATTTATTCACTATGATGCCAAAATACAATCTGACCAGCCACGACAGCTGTCTGAAAATGGAGTAGAGATGTAAATCACAGAATGAGGGAAGAGCTATCTAAGTCCTTCTAAAACGGAGTCCTTTCATCAGCATGGCTGAGGTCAAGTTTCTGGCCCCAGTGGCATATAATGAAGAAGTTGGTCCGTTTGATGGTCTAAGTCATTGGCTTTCAGAGTGGAGAGTGTTGGCAGGATTCTGACCTTCTTTGCATCACCACCAGTAGTAGACTCACTGCTGCTCTTGAACAGAGGTGTCCAAACCTCATCTCTTATTCCCTCAAGTAATCCACAATGGCCTGATAATCACAGAGTCAGTTAGGTTGAAAAAAATGTCTGAGATGATAAAATCCAACCTTTGATCAACCACCACCATGCCAACTAGACCATGGCTCTAAGTGATGCATTCACTCTTTCCTTAAACACTTCCAGGGATGGTGACTCCACCACCTCCCTGGGCAGCCCATTATGCAACAACCTGTGGGACCAGAGTAATTGCAATCACATCTGCATTTTGGAGAGGCAGAATGTAGTAATTGGAGTGACCTTGGGAAAGTTCAGCAATCACTAATTAGAGATCCTCTGTTTCTGGTGCATGTTGATGGGGAGTGATAAAGCCCTGCCACCTTGAGTGTGGCACACCTCCTGTGATGAGGAAGGACTTTGTTGTTTTCTCCCTCATTCCATGTGGTTGGTGAGTTCTGATGTCATTTTTCTTTTAACTACAGGTCATTTCATGGGCAACAACACAGTGATTGATGTTTTGAGGAGAGAAGGGTATGAAGTAGAACACACTCCAGCTGGACAAGCCATCAACAAGTAATGCATGCTTTTACCTAGCTGAGCAGCCATTGGTGGGAGTTTGTAAACAATTATGAAGTAGGAATGGTAGCTGGAATTATAACTAAGAGGGAGCTAGGCTTTTTCTCTCCTTCCCAGCAGTTTGCTTTTCTCTTCCATGAGCTAGTTTGGAAAGGGGATTTTATTTGGTTTTGTTTTGGTGGGGCTGTTTTGTCTGTTTATTTTGTTTGGTTTTGGGGTTTTGTTGTTGGGGTTGGTGCTCTTTGCTTTGTTGGTTTGTTGTTGTTGGTTTTGTGGTGGTTTTTTGGTGGGTTTGGGGTTTTTTGTGTTTGTTTTTTTTTTTGGGGGGGGTTGTATTTTTTTGTTTGTTTTTTATTGTTCTGTTAATAAAATTTCTAGCCTTGTAAGTTTTTAAATCTTAAATGAACAGCCACAGAGTATGCATGCTTGGTTCATCAGATCTGGATGCTGTCTTGTATCATACAGACTCCCAGGTTTCTCTTTCCTCTCTTCTATGTTTGACTCCCCTGCCTTTTAATAATGCCCATCTTTTATACTGCTATTTTTTATTATTTCTGTTTACTCTCTCCCAGTCTGGAATCTGATTGCCCAGAGTCTTTGCAAGCTGTCTCTATGACTGATTGCTCTCATGTCCCCTCTTTTCTTCTGCATTTTTAAGCTAAGGTACTTGTTGTTCTGGTTCATCCTGCAGCTGTCCTTTGGGATATACCCTCCCTGCTTCTTTTTATCTTGCACTGGATGCTTTTATCCACCTCCATGGTTTCAGTAACTAGAGAATGCCAGATAATCTCCTCCTCCTCTCTCTACTGAGAATTACTTGTGCTTTGACTCACCTCTTCCTGGAATTCTTGCCACCAGCTTAGGGTCTGCAATCTTTGCTTTGCCCTTCTCCACACTCTTACCAAACATGTAGCTGTCAGACATACTCGCTCTTCACTGCTAAAAACCGCAAAGGAGAAAATTGGAAATTGGTCCCAATTACAGTACTATTTTCCTTTTGTCCTCTGTGCTGGCCATAGTGTCCCTGTTTGCATCTCTGTCCCTCCTTCCCCACATTTCTGATGTGGGACCCTCAGGCAGGACTACTGCCTTTTGATAGGATTTGTGCAGAGGGCACAGTGTTGGGTCTTGGTCTGTGCCAAGGACTCTACAGGTGTGGTGCAAGTTAGTAACAGCTGTTTTTCTCATGCTCTGATTGCTTCATTTTCCTCTTTATACCACCTTTGCTGTTGTCTGAAAACATGATATTGAAATTCTGGCAAGTCATGTTTCTGCAATGATTCTTAATATGGACATACATCATTAACTCTACATGCACTGAAAAAAACTGATTCAAGACTTAGCCCATGATTATATGAATGCCAGTCCCTAACCCTGTTTCTGCCATTGGGCATGTGGTCTGACAAGGAGAAGCACCTGTCCTTAAGCACAAGACTTAATGATTCTGTGACACTGGAGTTGTGCTAGATAATCAGTGTTTGTAAGGATGATTAAAAGCTAACAAACAAACAAAGAAAAACCCAAAACAGCCTGCACTGATATTTTCATGTTGCTTTTTTCATTCTTAGCTTAGGTATTCCTAAAAACAGCTACAGCAGCTTCTTAAAGCTTAAAGAAAGATAGCTTAATAGGTACCTGAGGATAAACAAGATCTGATGCTGCTCTGTAAAGATTTAAGGGCAGACAACTGAATAAAGGAGGGGTAGGTTTTCACTTATCAGGAAGGCTGGTATCAAGGTTACTTGGAGTAGCTGGGCACCCAGTTCCATAACCACATAGTGGGAGTTCATTTTTCAGCCTCTTGTTCCTTTGAAAGCCCTCAGTTTGGCATCAGTTGCATCTTAAACCTCTTATTAGGACTATTGGACAGAACATCTTCCCTGGAGACTTGATACTAAACCTGAGTAACAAGATGGCACTTCACTGTTAGCATTTCTGGATGACTTGGAAACAGATTTTAAAATATTAAATGCATTTTAAGAAAAATGTGGGTTCAAAGGAAAAGAGTATTTAAGATGAGGGAAAGGACCTGTGGCAAGAGTTTGTCAGAGTCCTAGGGCTTGGAAGGAAGATTTCACTTATTTGCTATCCAGGGCTTGTTCTAGGGGCAAATAGCAGAGCAGCCTAGACAGCAAACCCAGCGCTGCTCACGTAAATGTGGAGCTGTATCCAGCTGTTGTCCTGTGTAGTGCTGCACGCAGTCCAGTCAGTACCTGTGGACTATTTCACTCTTCGTGACTGAGACAGGGTAAAAAGGCAAGTGGTTGAACTGAGACAGAGAGTTTAAATGACTGCTCTGGTGTCAAGACTCAGTAGGTATATTAGCTGAGATATCCTCAAATACAAGGAGGGGGAAGGCTGCAGTCATCTGCTTTCCCTGCAACATGATGTTTCGCTGTAGCAGCACAGTCTGCTGCTTCCTGTGCTCTGGCTAAACAAAAAGTTCCTTGTGAGATATGTTGTAGATATCTGTGTGTAGGAACCAATAAGGATGCAGGTTAGTCATGCTCATTTTCCTGTAGTAGGCAGGACTGCCTGAGGTGTACTTTCCATCTGCAGAGCAAATGGGGTGGATGTCCCTAGATGGAGACAGAAAGGTTCCTTCTCCCTGGTCTCTCCCAGGCAGGGAAGGCAAAAGAGGTGCCCCAAGCAGGCAGTATTGCAAAGAACAGTTTCTAAATAGTACCACAAGTTTAGTCAAGCTCCTTCTGACTCACTTTGGTCTTTAACTCTTGTTCCTGATTTTAGAATATAATAATATATTGTAAAATATTCAGCACAGTCACAGCCATAATTAAGGTGCTTGCTGACTCTCTCTTAGCTGCTGTGATGGGAAATTGGCCTGGGGGAAAGAAGGATGGGCTTTTGAATCTGTTCCTTTTCCAGTGGTCTCTAGAAGAATTGCCTGCAGGAAGTGTTGGAAAGGAGGTTTGGAATATGGACGTGTCTGAGGTTGCATCTATCAGAATAAATGTCTGGCCATGCAGTATGCAGGTCATGTTCTACTTGTAGCAGTGCTGAGCTACAGCATGGTGTGGCTATGGGCTCAGAAGGGAAGGCTGCAGGCAGCATGGCACTCTGATCCACAGGGGTGGGGTCCTACCTGCTCTATGACTTAGTTAAGGAACAAAACAGTGAAGAGAAATGGTGGAAAAGGGACTCGTGGGCATAAGATCTTGAAACAGATTAAATCGGGTTGCTGGAGAGAGCTAATGAGAGTTCATCACTCTGCAAGGTGGATGAACTCTCATTAGCTCTTTCTAGCAACCTGATTTAATCTGCTTAAAGAGTGGATGATGTGAAGCAGCTGAGGAGGAGAGCTGAAGGGTGATGCCAGTCCAGAGGCAGTGACAATGTGTGACACTGCAATGATTTTGAATGAGATTGATAGCTAGGGTCCATTCTGCGGCAGACTCTCTCAAAAAACATGTGATCACTCTGATTTTCCTTGCAGCAAATAGGACAAATTATCTTTGTTTTCCATCTACTCTCTCAATGTTCTAGTCCACAACTTCATTTCCCCTTCTCCAGGAGCTACCCTGTATTTGCTGTCAAATAAGTGTGCATACAGTGATAGGCTAGCTTTAAAAGTGTACCCATGCTGAAATATGCCTCCTTCCAGACCACCTCCTTTTCATGTCATTGGAAGCTGAAAAAGGAACACAGTTTTAGGGAAGTTCCATTGATTAAAGGCAGGTTTCTGCTCGGTGGTCTGTGGTTTCCTGTTACTTTCCTGAATTTCAGCCCGAGCCAGTGTGCACTTTTGTTACAAAAGACTATTGCATTTCTTCTCTTTATGAAGTAGCCATGAAGATCAGTCAGATATTCCTGTTAGGTTCTGTGTACCCACAGAGTGGTTTGAGTTTGTGGTTTTGTCCAAGATGCTCATAAACAAGTAATGAGGGAAATTTGTTCTAAACAATGAGAAATGTGGCCCAGCAAAGCCATGAATGAATAGGATACTGCAGACTGCCTGTCTTAGAGTATAGATGAGATGTTGCTTGCTCTAAAAATAAAGAAACAGCTTCAGTAATCATAGTGAAGCTGATTGTTGTTTTTTTCAATTTATCATCTTTGCAGGAAGCTGAGTAGTCATAGCCCTGAGAGCTTTTTCTGGGAGCTCTACTTGGGGTTTCCAAGATTTGTCTTGTATAGGACAGTTTGTACATGCCCAAAGTCTCAGTACATATCTCACTGGAGCTCCTTTGAAATTCCCAATAGTGCTACCAGCCTAATGCAGGATCTGGGCCGCTGGGAGGTTAAGGTCTGACTCCCACTCCGTCATTACGTCCTATAAATGTGTGCAAAGCTCAGTTCTGTTCATGAGAGATGCAATTTCTCAGTTTCCTCCCCTTCATGTAGACCTCCATACTTGTCCATAAAACCCACTAAGACCACCATTTCATGCTCCTTGGTGTGCTTTATCTGAGTGGCAGAACAGCATTACACCCTTTTGCATTCAACCCTAGAAGCCAATATCACAACTGTGTGCTGAGCTCTGGTCTCTTATGTGTCAGACATGTTCTCTGATGTGATCTTTTGTAAAGGCTGTGAATCCACTGCTTTGTACTATCTTTTCGTCAAAAAGAAAATGAGAAGAGAGTGAACTTGGTGATGCCAAAATTAATCTGCTTTCAGTTGATGCAGACTAGATGGCTCAAAGGATTCTTTAATCATAGAATCATAGAATGCTAAGGGATTGGAAAGGACTTCAAAGATCATCTAGTCCTAATCCCCCTGCCATGGGCAGGGACACTTCCCACTAGACCAGATTGCAAGGTCTTATGCAATCTGGCTTTGGAAAATGCCAGGGTTGGGGCCCCACAAGCTCCCTGGACAACCTCTTCCAGTATTTCACCACCCTCACAGTAAAGAATTTCTTCCCAATACCTGTCCTAAATACATCCCTTCTTCAGTAACAGACAGGAGTGTTTGTTACTTCTGTCACTACAATTCCTGACAGAGTCCCTCTCCAGCTTCCCAGTAGGACACTTCAGATACTGGGAAATTGCAAGGAGGTCCCCATACAGCCTTCTCTTCTCCAGGATGAACAGGCCCAACTTCTTCAGTCTGTCTTCACAGGGAGGTGCTTCAGTCCTCTTATTAATGTTGTGGCCTCCTCTGGACTTGATCCAGCAGTTCCACCATGTCCTTCTCATGCTGAGGACCCCAGAGCTGGATGCAGGGTTCTGAGTGAGGTCTCACCAGAGCAGAGGGGCAGAATCCCCTCCCTGGCCCTGCTGCCCACGCTGCTCTGGATGCAGCCCAGGGTCCCATTGCCTTTCTGGGCTATGAGTGCTCATGGCTGGGTCAGGTTAAAGTTTTCTTCAATCATCACCCCCAAGTCCTTCTCCTCAGGGCTGCTGTCAATCTCCACTCAACACGTGGCTGTGTCTGGGATTGCCACAACCCAGGGACAGGACCCTGCACTTTGCCTTGTTGGACTTCATGGGGTTTGCACAGACCCACCTCTCCAGCCTGTCCAGGCCCCTCTGGATGGCATTGCTGCCTGCCAAGTGTGTTAGCTGCTCCATAGATCTTGGTGCTGATGCCAGACTTGCTGAGGGTGCCCTTGATCCCACTGTCCATGCCGCTGATCTTGAACAGCAGTGGTGCCAGGACTGACCCCGGAGGGAGACCCCTCATCACTGATTTCCATGTGGACAAGGAGCTGTTGACCACAATTGTTTGTGTGCGGCCTTCTGACCAGTTCTTTATCCACCAAGCAATCCATCCATCAAATGTGTGTCTATCTAGTTTGGAGACAAGGATATCATGTCAGACAGTGTCAAATACTTTGCCTATGTCCAGGCAGACGATGGCAGTTGCTCTGCCATGTCCATCAGTGCTGCTGCCCCATCAGAGAAGATAATCGAACTTAACAGGCATTGTTTGCCCTTGGTAAAGCCATGTTGGCTGCTTCCAATCACCTCTTTGTTTTCCATGTTTGTTTTTGTCTTCAGGAGAATCTGCTCCATGATCTTGCCTCACACAAGAGGTGAGACTTTTACTTTCTCCTTTTCAAAAATGAGGGTTATTTTTCCCTTTTCCTAGGTGTTGGGAATTTTACCTGAGTGCCACAAGTTTTCAGAAATTATTTAGTAGTAGCTTAGCAACTTATCTGCCAGCTTCCTTAGAACCCACAGATGAATCTCATCAGGCCCCACTCACTTGTGCACATTCAGGCTCTTTAGATGGTCTCAAACCTGATTCTCTCCTACATTGTTCTTAGGGCCTTGATACTCCCATTTGCCTTTCCTGACTTGGGCAGCTTGGCTGGAACGCTTGCCATTGAGCACTGACACATAGTGGTCATTGAGAACCTCAGCCTTCTCTGGGTCCAGCATGCAGCCATGTTACTGTTAATGGTATACTGAGCCTTTCCCTTCAAAGGCGGTAATTTTCAAGATGTGTTTCTGTCGCCATGGTCACGGTCTGTGAGCTAGCTTGTTTCTTACCTTCTCCACCAGTGAGAGGTGCTGATCCAGACCTGGTTTCATCAGCTGGTGTGCTTTAGTTGTGTTGTTTGCCCTTCCCTTTGTCCCCCAGGTTAGTTTGTTCTGGGCAGGAATGTTGAAAGAAATATCTGGTCTGTGTTCTGCAGCACATCAGATTAGAGGAGTGTGGTTTGACTCTGACTTAAAAGGGATTTGTCTCTAGATGTGCACGCTTATTACCAAGAGTTACTCCGCCCTTATCCAGACTGCATTCTTTCCTCTGACACAGACTGCCTCTTTTCCAAAGGTTTTTTTTTGCTAAAGAGTACTATTTTGATGATAAAATCAATATTGGCTTAAGGAAGAGAGAGCAGGAATACACAGCAGAGACATCAGCATCCAGGCAGAAACATCTATTTTATATGTATGTGCCTTGATACAGGATTTTGCCTCAAAGCCCTTTTAAATGCTATCTGTGTTCTCTCTTTCTTCCAGCCAAAAATCTCCCAAAACCTTGTTAGCCTTTTCATCATCACACAGTCCCTATGTCATGTCCCATGAGCTCCCACTACACCTCCAGAAGGAGGAGGAAGAGGAGGAGGGAGAGTTCCTGCCTCACCTGCTATTCCCTGACAGAATTGATGTGCTCATGAAAGTAGACAGGAAGTACAAAAAGAAGAAGAAAAAGCAGCAGAAGAAGCAAAAACTGCGACAATTTAACGACCTCTGGGTTCGCCTTGAAGAAAGGTATCTAATGGCTGGGGAGGGGGAGGATGGCTTTTCAAACTGGGCTTTACCTTGGATGGTTTCATACAGACCCTCAAACTTCTGCAGGGGTAGATATATCCTGTGGACAGGATCTGACCTTCTCCACTGCTGTGATTCTTTCTGAAGCATTTGCATGAGGTTTCTTGTGCGTTTAGTGGCAAAAAAAAAAAAAGCTTTCTTTTTTTTTTTCTTTGCATAGCTAGATTTTTGGAAAACTAGGCATAAAACAAGTGGAAGTCTTGTCTAGATCATTCTCCATTTGGGCTTGAGGGATTGTGAGCATATGGCAGTCCTCTCTTTCATGGAAGGCTGGGTCCGGTGGTAGATGGTACAGATCAAAGCCTTGGACCATTAAACAAAAGCTGCTGCATATGAGGAAACTATCATTCCTGACATATGTTCTCCTTGTACTTGGGCAATATTCATGCGGTATTTTCAGTCTCTGTATATTTCAGTCTGAAAAAGCATGACAGCCTAATGGATGGCAGAATTTATATAAAAAATGAGTGTGTTGTGGGGCAGATGTTCACACATATCCCTTACTTTTCATCCAGAAAAGCTTACTTACCAGAACTACGGCAATCCACAGGAAAACAAAAAAGGCCAATTTCTCTCATTACCTATAATAAGGCCTGTGACTGAATGTATACCTTAACGTTTCCCTCCTGTCAGATAACACACATGCCCAAATATGCTTTCTTTTGTACTTTGTGTGTTTGTATCTCTGCTATACTCAGCCTGAAGGCATTAAATTTTTGTGATACCATAAACAACCAGACAGGTGGGGGTAATGGAAAAAGTCTGACAGTTCTTGAAATGAAGCCTGTACATTATTTGGGTTTTTTCCCCTCTGAAGAATACTTCTTCCTGCTCCCCACATTATTCAGTATAGCAGAGTTCTCCTTTCCATGCTTTTCCTTTCATGTCCCTGTATCCTAATTGTACCACTGCTATGAGTGATACATGGCTCAGGCTGGCCCCAAGTGGCTGCAGCAGTTGTTCTCTTTGAGGCATTCAGCCATTGTCAGATCTTTTAGACCACATTTCCTTCTTTGCTCCTTCCTTCAGCCTTAATATTAGCTATTTGGGAGACGAATGCTCATGTAACATGTCCTCTGACAGACCTACACACAGTCCAAGATTCACCAATATAACAAATCCTATACTGATCACACATGATTTTGTCTCTTAGTGTACTATTTACTTCCTGTTAATGTAGTTTATACTAGCTGATTGTGAATGGATTTTTGGAGTTTATGTTGATAGTCTGTTTAGTCAAAATGCTAACAAATGTCTGTCTTAATCTCCCACTGTGCCTCCACAGTGCCATGTTCAGTGTTTCACATGCAGTTGCTCCCACAAAGATCAGGAAGTCAGAGGGCAGTGACTCTAAGACGCCTGTGCCCTTGCAGTATCAAGCCTTTAGAAGAAGAGGGAAAATGAAAAGATGTGCTACTGTGACCAAATTGAAGGCATGTTAGGGCTGCATAGATTTGAAGTACTGCCAGGCAGTAGTGAGGCAAAAGCAAAGCAAATGATGGCAGTCTAGGAAACTTTTGCATAAGTATGGGAGCAGGAAAAGCTGCTTTTCTTTTCTTCTTTTTATGTTTCCTTTCTTCCTCTACTATTTAAGATGTCCTTTGTGCTAGAAGCTTACCCTGGTGCTACATGACAAACGCTTTGTAGGGGTGACTCCTTAGCAGCAGAGAGGAGCTTAAACATCTGGAGATGGAGATGTTGCATGGCAATGTTCGGAAAGACAAAGGATGCCTGGGAGATTGCTGTGCCCATGTGCCGAGGGAGGGAAGGCAGCTGTCCCTCAGGCAGGAGCCCCACCCGTGCACTGGGCTCCTGTAAAGCCCTGGCTGTCTGCTGGGCTCTGCCACAGCGCCCGTGCCGCTGCCGGGCTGGGCTACGCATCCCTTCCCAGCGAAATCCAGCACGTCTGGGCTCCAGGGCCTGTATGCCTGGGAGTCTCAGCCCTCGCTCCAAACATTGCTCAGAGTGTGCAGACACCAGTAAAGCTGTTGGGTTTCTTACGAATGAGCCATTCACAGCTTTCAGGTTTACAGATGGGCTTGATGACCTTAAAGGTTATTTCCAACCTACATAATTCTATGATTCCTCCTGTGAGCCTGAAAATGTGAAAGGTGCAGCTGAAGTGATTTAGTAGTGTTGTAGTGCACTTGTCAGAATGGCCTTGGTTCGTGCCCCTGTATGCATCAGCTGCTGGCTGTATTTCCTTGATGTGCTGCCAGCTGGCTTCTCTCTGGCCATTGTTCAGATCTTTGGGTAAGGAAGAGTAGAGTGTTTTAAAAAAGGATAGTAATTGCCTTTAATTTCCCAAAGCATTTTTGCTTAGTGGACTGAAATAAGAATGGTGCACAGCGCCTGGGGATTGGCTGCAGAAGAAATTACTTGGGTTTGTATTTGCCAGGTGGACTTGCTTTTAGTTTTTTCCAGATTTGTCTTCAGGTTCTACACAGCACCCTGCAGTCCTGGGGGGTATGTGAGTCGCACAGCTGTGGTGTCAAGCATTGCTTTCAGTCCATTACCAAAGAGAACTACAACCTGTGTAGTGTCTGACCCTTCTGACTCCTGGCCTGCTGTGGTGTGTGATCTCCCCCAGATCAGGTTCAGTTTGCCTTAGCAGCCTGGAGCATACAAATTTCTCTCCTCCATCATGTATTACCACTATGGGAGTACAGCTTATGTATGCTCTAATTCAGTTCTTGTTCATCACGATGTCAGAGTACTACCACTGGGAGATACTCTGAAATGTGGTGATCTAGGATGTGTTTCTGGAAGCCATTCTTCTCTGCTTGAAGTATGTCATGTAAATATTTTTGTAATTCCTGACCTGTGGAAGAGATCATACAGTATAGGAACAAGGTGGGCCCCTATGGAGTGTGGTGCATGGAGCATGGCTGAGGAAGATGTACTCAGAAAACAGGTGCCTCACTCCAGCTGTGCTCAACAAGTGCCCCAGCAGTGACACTCCTCTGCATCAACACTTGTTTTGTTCTTATCTATTTTCTGCTTAGCTGACAGAGGTTAGGAATATGGTCATCTTACCCACCCGACTGACTGTATGGGACCAATGAGCAGGCTGGGTAGACTTGAGACAGGGCCAGTATTTTGGTGCTGTCATCACCCTCCTCAGTCTCTTCACTGTTCCCCTTCATGTCAACCTCACAGTTTGGCTAGGTAGCACCTCATCCTTGTGGGCTGGTGTGGGAGCTGTCCACATGTGTGAGGAAGGGACTAAACAGCACTCTGCCATTTAGGAGGCACAGACTTTTGGTCAGTGTGTAACTTGTACAAGAGACCATTCGGATGGACCCAGCAAACTGACAGGGGGTCACAGAGTCTGACCACCTCCTGCTCTGTGGCTGTTGGGCAGCTGTGGGCTGGATCAGGACTGATGTTCTTCTCTTGCCTTGCAGTGCTACTGATCCTCCTCCACGGATCCGCATCATCAATGGCTACATCACGGTCGAGCCCCAGCCCCGGGGCCACGGGCGGCCCAGCCGCGCTCGCGCAGACGCCAGCAGCGCTCACCAGATTCCCCATTCCCTCTGCCTTCCGCTGCTGGCTTTGACTTTGTGTAAGATAATGCTTCATTGAAACACAGGAGGATCCAAGCTGCAAGCCTCTTGCCTTAAAAATCAAAAAAAGAAGTTTATGCAAAAAAGAAATAGAAGACTATGAGTGGGACACCTATTCTTTGGGGTGTTCTTAAACTGCCTCCTTTTCTTGAGTCCAGATCATTAACTCTGTTAACTGGTTTGACCTTCCCAATAGAGGAGAAGATATTTTAATGAAAGTGTTATTTATCCTTCTCTTGCAGAAGAATTATTTCATGTTATCCCATAATACTTTGGGGAGATTATAATGCTGCTATAACATAGCTGTTGTTTAGCTGTTTGAGCCCAACTAAAGTACATATTTTTCACCTTCATTGCCTTGTAAAAAGATTTACACACCACTGACTTGTTTATTAGAAAAGAACATTTTGATCCTATGAGCACAGCTGGGAAAGAGAGTTGGTATTTTATGTCTCTACTGGTAATGCTTTTAATTCTTGCTTGTTAGGGCTCCAGATTACATATAAAGGTTCATGGCAACACCTACAGTAGAATAAAACAGTGAACACTTGTGAACAGAACGTGTCTGCTCTCTGTTTGGTGCTATTTAAGATGGGTCCCCCTGAACCTCTAGTGGCTGGGCAAGTGTCATAAGTGCAAACTAATGTACATTTAAGAAAAAAACAATTCTGTGGGAACTTCACAAATCACAATGTTGGAGTCCCCCAAAATAGGTTCTCAAGAGGTGATTTGCACAATTACGACTTAATTCTAGAAAATCCTTTCAAGTTTTCTACTAAGTTCATTACTTTCCAAATTAAGTCCTTTGCTGTCTGTGTGAAGTAGATGTGTTGTTGACTGTTGAATGTAAAGAAGCTTGGAAGTGGTGATGAATTTTCTGTATTTGTACAGGACATTCTCTTGTGATCACACTTAATTTGTGAGCAATATTTCACCCCCATCAATGAAACCCCAGGGTTTCATTGCCTGGGAAGATCTCTGAAGTTTCACCCGTGGATGAATTAGAGCCACTGTGTGGAGCTTAGTAACTGGGAAAGATAGTAATCATCTGCCCCAGTAAGACAAAAACCTTCAGGTTTCCTTTCCCTATGCCTTTACACCTACTTCACTGCTTTTTCCATTGATTGCAAAAAGTAGATCTTTTTCATAGCTTTCTATAGAACATCAGAGGAGGAACAACAAAGGTTCCAGCTTTCCTAACAGGCTTTTCATCTCTTGATCTCAAAATTTCAGTCCATTTCCAGAAGGGCTGAGCCTGAACACAGCCTCTGTTTGCTGAGGAAAACAGAAAGGAGAGGCTAAGTGTCACAGTGAGCAACAGCATTGTGGGGAATTAAATGTGTCTGGGCTAGAGTAGAAGACAGCACCACCTCATTGTGAATTCCTTGTCACACGTAATACTGCAAGACTTTGAGTACCTGAATGCATTCTGTCTTCCTTGGCTTTCATAGCAGCCAGGGTCCCCTGTCTCTCCCTCTGGTAGGTCTTTCACTGGTCATATGCCTGGATAGGCCTGGAGCTTGTTTTCCTTGACCTGAATGTGACCTGAAAGGAGCAGATTGTATGAAGTGTAGGTTACTTACAAAAATGCACTTCAGGCCTGACAAATTGGGCACATGGGATCATAGAATGGTTTGGTTTGGGTGGTTTGGTTTGGAAAGGACCTTAGGAGTTTGTCTCATTGCTGTGGCACAGGTTGAAAGAGCACTGCAAGCACTGGGAGAAAGTGGTTGAAGCAGAGTTTTCATTTCTTTTTTCCATTACAAGGCTGCTGTGTAAAACAGCCTCAGGCTGCCTTTTCTCTTTATTTTCTCCTCCAGGGTGGCTCCTGAGCTTCATCTCTGTGGGGTAACTGGGTTGAGTGAAACAGCCATCAATGTTTTTCTTAGGTTGGAATGAGGAAAGATGGTTTGAAAATACTTTGAAATAACAGAGACCCACACTAACACTGTGGATAATTCAGTTCTGGTGGTGTAACTCATTTTGAACCCTGTTTCCAACTGCCTGACTGTCAGAGAAATAGAAATATACTCAAACTGTGATGGATAGTGTGCCTACGGATGCTGCATCCTGGGAGTCTTTCTGCAAAGTAGTCAAATAAAGATGTTTTTGAGGGTCTTATGGACTTGGGTTGATAACTGTGAACTGAACTAGTGGTTCCAGTCCCTACTTTTCCTTCCAGACCAGTCCTCTGGTTGTCCTCTCTGCCTCCCCCCACCCCAGTAGCCGCTGGGTAGTACCAGCAGGAGGTCAGAGTCCAGCTTTCCACACATGGACACCCAGTGGAGGAACTGCTTCTGGAGTCCCAAGAAAAAATGGAGCAGAGCCTTTTTGCTCTGAGGTAGCTCTGAGACAAAAATGTTGGCCAAGACATGTTTTCAGCTCTCTGCTAGAGGCGATTTGGAGCCAGAGCTCCTCCTGGTGGCCTCTTACCTGCTGCTGAAAAGTTGGTTAGGAGGACATCCTATGTATGGAGGTGGCCTTTTCTAAAGAAATGGTAATAATCAGATATTTGGATTATGTTCAGATTAGAAGTAAAATAAATAGGACACTGTCTTTTCAAGTTGCATTGCAGCAGATATGCAGCTGCATGTAGTCACACATTATATCATTGTGATTTTCCACCTGGCTATTTGGTGCCTGATTTCAGGTGTCTGGTTTTAACATAGTGGAATGTTGTATAAACTCACTTGGCCCATCCCCAAGCTTGGTAGCAAGCAGAACTGTTCTCTGACACCTTCCAATGGTGGGTTTGGGCGTCAGTTACATGTGGAAGGCACGTGAAGTTTTGTGCTGGACTTTTGCAGCAAACTGGATAATTATTTGCCAGTATAGCTTCAAGGATATAAACTCACACTTAAGTAGATAAAATGGACAAAGGCCATTAAAAATGCTGGAGAAGAAATGCTATAAGCAACAATAATCTTAAATATCAGTCTCCTGCCCTGGAATGGAAGGCAAAAATATGTGCAACACAAGTACAGCAGCCCTCTGTCTGCCTGGGGGACTTAATGTTTCCAAGGACTTTGCTGCTGTGCAAACACCCCAGCCATGCTGGGGAACTTCATCACTACACAGACATCCCACACCCCGGCTCCTGTGCACGCACACAGTCTGCTTTCCCCTCAACACAAGTGCCAGCTCCTTAAATGCCACACAGTGCTACTGGGGTTTTTTGCAGTGTTGTTAGGCTGCACTGCTACTCGTGGAACTAGACCATAGTAATCAAAGTACTACTTGGCAAAGGAACTTATTCTCTAGAAGGTGACTTGGGACCGCTGTCACTCTAGTGAAGTTTGTTCATATTAACAGTGATAAAAGAAAATACAGAGTCTTTGCAATAGAAATCACCAAACATTGCCTAGGTTGCAGTCGTATTTTGCCAAAGGATCTTGGGCTGACAGAAGAGCCTCTTCAAATTTGTTCAAGCTTTTTCAAGCTTGATGCCTAAATTGTCTGGATGTGTGGAAGCTTACACACACTAAAAGTACTACACTCAGGAGAATTAACTGCATTGTTTATTTATTTATTATTGTGGGTATACTTGTCCATTGTCTGCTTGGGAGGTAAAGCTGTAATGTTAGAGTTGTTTTCCATGGTGAGACGCATATTTGAGGAAAAGCAGTTGGGTTTCAGAATTCTGAAAAAGCCTTTTTTTTCTGAGCCCAAGGACTGATTAGCTATAAAGGAAATTAGGCAAGTAGAGCAGTTTGCAGAAGAGCTGGCAAATAATGTCTTAACAATTCATCACCTAGTCAGCAGGAATGGAAACTGATAATCCATGAAGTGTTTAGGTGTACCACTGTGAATGAATACAAAATAAATTGCCTAAGAATTAGGATGTCAATGATGAAGTACAGTACAGAGATTGGTTTACAGCCTAAAAATTGACGAAAAAACCTTTCCAAAATTTCAGTGGTCACTGCTAAAAAGAAGCTGAATATTCTTCAAATGCCCAGTGCTTTACTGAATTTATCTGCTTTGTCTCGTCTGCCTTCTCTATTATTGTGTTCAGCCTTTACATGGAATTTCTTGCGCCTTAATTTCATTAAAACTCAGATTTCTTTTAAAAGTTCTTCATGTTTGCAAT
Organism: Melozone crissalis; assembly: GCF_028551555.1. NCBI lineage: Eukaryota > Metazoa > Chordata > Aves > Passeriformes > Passerellidae > Melozone > Melozone crissalis. Next base: position 28,674,134 of record NW_026535783.1, on the reverse strand, counting down.
ATGCCAACTGCATTTCTTAATGCATCAGTTCTGATTTTTTTTTTTTTTTAATGCAGAGTAAGTGTGCTGTACAACTGGAGGTGTTTATGTCTGTTCTGTATGTGGTAAACCATAGCACGTTAGAGGTCTCTGTAGCACCTCTGCCTTGCTGCACACAATCAGCTTGTACTGGCATGGCCCATCCGTCTGTCTGTCTACCCACCACTCCCGCCAGGATCCTGAATCCTTTTGCATGCTTCACAAGGCTCCTACTCACCATTTTGTACAGTTAACAGATCCAGAACTCACACGCTCATCTCACGGGTCCCATACAGTCACAGGTGCCATCAGGTAACCAGCCCTGCTCCTCTGCCTACTTGGTACCTCTGCTTGGACCCAGCACCTTCTGCTTGCTGACAGCTGCAGGCTGAGGTTTGCCCCCCACATCTGCACTCAGTGGCTTGGCAGAAGACACAGACCCTCTTGTGCACATGGCAAATGGTGCCATGCACCTGTGCCTGTGGCTTGAGGTCTCAGTGCAGCTGCTGGAGCTGAGCCCCTCACCTGCTTTGTTCTCCCTCACAGCTGCTGTTTTTCAGGATGCCCACTGTTCTTGTCATGGTGGCTGGTGGCCAAGACCACCACCCACTGTATTTAAGGAAAGATTTAAAAAACAAGATAGAAGCAACTTTATTGATCAGGCACAGGGTGTGTTCAGACAAGTGTAGTGACCAGCAAACCAGGCTGTTTTTTACCCCTTCCTGTCTACTCCCTTTCCTTGTTTCTCCCCTGTCCCCTTTCACTAAACATTCTTGTGTAAATTTTTATTAGTCACTACACCTCTCCCCTTGAACATCTCAAATCCTCACAATCCTCTTTTTTCCCCCTTTTCTTATTAGTTATGAAGGTGGCCATCTCCAAAGCTGGGTCTGGGAGTTTCTTTAAATCATCCATCAATTAGTAACTAGAAACTTTTAATCCTTGGCATCATCTCTCTTACCTGTTGTCTATCCAGTTTGTCTTTTAGTGTTCTCCCTTATCACTTCCCCTCTCATTTATTTTCCCTTTTGCACTGAATAGGTCCTTGATTAAGCTTAATCAAGGACAGATGCTCTTACTTTCATATGCCTATAGCACAAGATATTTTCCCAGTAGGATGACAAAAAGACAAGAGATTTTTATTGTTGGCAACTTGGATTTGAGTTGAGAATAGTACAGGCCAGGGCAAAGAGAGTATCAAACTCATATTAAAGCTTCCTTTGCTGAAACCAGCTCTATGTTGCTAAACCCAAGAAGCATAATTATATTATATTTTAATTATATTATAATTAAATTATTATATTGCTATCATTGAAAATCCAGCATGGAAAGAAAAACTGTAGGTTATGCAGTTAAAAGGGCTAGCATGACACCTCGATCTAATATCTTGTCTGACCTCATGGTGCAGCAGCAGCCACCAGCACCTTGCACTGAGCCCAGTGGAAGAAAATTACAGCGTCTTTTTTTTTTTTTTTAGCTTAGTTGTGGCTTGTGAATGATCTATAGCTTGCAGGAAGCATGGCTGCTGGATGACTCCGGGAGCAAATACAGGGATAACCTGTGGATTAGAAACTTGTTGGTCTAAAACACATCGCTTCTGAATTGGTACTGTACCTTTAACCTGCTTTCTCAGGGTCCAAAGTGTTTATTAGTAAGTCTAAAATGGACACCAACAGAACAGACCACTTATAGCAGTCAGGCATTGGGACAAGGGAAGCAAACACATGATGTGTGCCTTTTGTGGTAATACTTGTCTGATCTCTAGGACGTATCCTCTTGACCTGGCCAAGAGTTTTCAAGGAAATGCTTGTATAGTCATTGATTGTCCATAATCCAATGTTCAACCATCCACGGATGTGCAGTATGCCTCAGCTAACACTAGATGTTGCTCATGTACTTCAGAACCTGATACTCATCATGCAAAAGGAAACAGCCTTGAGGCTTTAGGAAAACTAGCCTAGGTACATAGCTACAGGCTTCCTATTTCAGAATTATTTCAGTCAGCAGTACAAATATATTTCTGCCTCATTTTAAGTGGTGGTTATGTCTTCTTATTCTTCTCACCATTGTTCATATCTGGCCAGTCCTGACTGAATGGTGATTTGAAAGAAAACTCTTATCTGCCTTCTTAAAATTTCCTGGTTTTTTCCTTTGTTGTATTTTTTTTTCACACTGCTTTTTTTTCACTGTGAAGCAGTGCTACCCAGGGTGGAAATATGCACACTCTAAGTGGATGTGGCAAAGTTGTTACTAAGTCTTCAGTACATCCTCACTGTTTTCTATCTTTGTACTCTGTCTTGTTCTGTTTGTCGTCTTGTTCTCTCTTGAACAAAAAAGTTATGTGATTAAAACACTAAAGTGGGAAATTGGAGTACTTTGATCAGATTCCTGCTCATCCAGGCATCATTTACCTGTTTTAGATTAGTAGTTTTGCTCTATTTGGCCTTGCTGTCTCTTTTTGTAAGAAGGGCCCTAGGGGCGCTCCCTCCCCACATAGAAGTACTACATTCTTAAATATATATCTGAGTGCTGGAATGCGAATGATAAAATTATGTGGGAGAAAAGTACACTTAGAGATAAAACCATTGCCTATATTAAAGATGAGAAGTCAATCCCACAATATTCAGCTCTCTAGAGTGCCATGTATTTGGAAGAATTAGAGGAATTAATGGCCAGTGTACGTACAGTCCTGGCAGCCAATTCCTCTGAACTCCAGCCAGACCACAGCTCTTGTTCTTTTGAGGCATACCTTGAAGACTTTGTCATATGCAAATCCTTCAAAGTACTTTAAACATGACTCTTTCACAGAAAATAAAACCACAAGAGCCCTGAATTCCATCCAATGACCATAAGTAAACATCAGGCTGGCTGTATATCTATCACCCTTCTGCAGGAGAGACTCTGCTCTATTTCTGCCTCTATACCTGTGAAAGAAAGCCACTTCCAATCCCAGTCCTTCTGCCTTTCTTGAAGAAAATCCCTTCCTTCCTGATGTGCTGTGACAAAAATATCATCTGTGTTTCCTTGGTTTTACTGCTCTTCTTGGGATATATATCACTCTTGGTTTTTATATCAGTTATTCTCCCAATGGAATCAAGGTGCTGCATCTTAATTCTTGATGTTACACAACATTTCAAACACATACTGTCTGGATGATAAATCCATGTACTCTGTCAGACATGGTCAAGGCCTGAATGTCTGGCAATTAACAAGCAAATATTATCAACATATCTACCTAATGCATGTCCTCCTGGTTACTACTTTGATTCACCTTGCACGCAGAAAGAAGTCCTTAGCAAGAGAAACTCAATGACCCATTTGTCAAGGATCTCTGACTTTATAGAGAAATCTCATCAGGTAATTTTCTTTCTCTGCACTGGTCTGTGAGTGGCTTCTCTGTAGTCAGACTGAATTAGAAAGATCTACAGCACAGACTTCACCTGTTTGAAGAGAGAAAATAGAAGATTTGACATTTAATTGCTGCAAAGTTAGACAGCAGGAGTGTTTGAACTACTGTAGTGAGTTTGTCCTGGCAGGCAGCTGAACCAGACAGCCACTTGCTCAGTCCCCCACAGTGGTGTGGGGAGAGAGTTGGAAGGGTAAAAGTGACAAAACTTGTGGGTTGAGACAAAGACAGTTTGATAGGTAAAGCAAAAACTGTGTGTGCAAACAAAGTTTCAGCAGGCAGATGTTCAATTGTCTCTGGGAAAGCAGGGTTTCATCACATGTAATGATTGCTTGGGAAGATAAATACCATAACTCCAAGTGCCCATACCCCTTCTCCCTTTTTCCCCCCCAGTTTTATGTGCTGAGCATGATGCCATACAATATGGAATATTGTTTTGGTCAGTTGGGGTCAGCTGTCCAGCTATGTCCCTTCCCAACCTTTTGTGCACTCCCCTCTTGCTCACCGGCCAAGCACCATGAGAAACAGAGGACTTACATTGTTCAAGCACTGTTCAGCAGTATCTAAAACACATGGATATCACTCTATTTTCAGCACCAATCCAAAATATAGAACCATACAAGATACTATGTAGAAAATTAACATTATTGAGCAATACCCAATACAGCTATGGAGGAAAAAATTATGCATTTGAAGTCTTTGAAGTTGCTAAAACTTTGTTATTTTTCTTTAACAGATAATACATGTTTCATTTGTAAGTAATAATGTCTAAGAAGCTTTCTCTCTCACTATGATGTCTAATCCTTCTGTTTGAGCAAACAGCATATTTGACAGATATTCAAATGAGGTGCTACTTAGAGTGCTGTCAATAATAACAGCAGTCCAGGAGGAAGTCTGGTTTGTGTGTTTCCCAAACACACAAACCCAAGTGCCTTGAGATTTGTGCATAACACAGAACTACGACACAGAGCAAGGAAGGGACAGCAAGCTGTAAGTGTGGAACTCTTTGAATGTTGAAAGATATAACAATATTTTAAAGATATGCTTTTGATCTGCTTCATTTGTAGACTTAAAAATTTAGGGCAAATGTTGTCTAAATGGTTCTTTCAAAACTGAGATACTGACTTTCTCGAGGAATATTCTCTGTCATGGTCTGTGTGAGGATGACCTGGTGCCACCTACTGGGAATTTATCTCTACTTGCTAACAACATAGGTTAGACGATTAAAGGGGCATCTCTCTAATGAGGAAAGGCGGAGAGAGCTGGGCTTGTTCAGCCTCAAGAAGGAATAACTGAGAGGGGATCTCACCAATATCTATAAATATCTCAAGGGAGGGTGTCAGGAGCATGGATGAGACCCTGTTCTTGGTGCCCAGCAACAGGGCAAGAGGAAGAAACTGATGCACAGGAAGTTCCACCTGAACTGAGGGAGAACTTTTTGCTACTGTGCAGATGACTGTGCATGGAACAGATTGCCCAGAGAAGGTGCACGAATATCACTGCAGATATTCAAGAACCATCTGATCACAATCCTTTGCCAAGTGCTCTGGGATGACCATGCTTGAGCAAGGAAGTCAGACCAGGTGATCCATGGTGATCCCTTCTGACCTGAACCATTTTGTGATTCTGTTTACAGTTGCAGTGTTCAGAACTGGAAATCTCAGTTTCTGAAACAGTATTCTCCAGAGTACAAGTCTGTTCAATAACTGAGCATGTTATTTTTCTTGTGAAAATTATTATGACTGATTGAATGTATCTCAAGTCTGTAATATTATAGACCCCTTCAGGGTCTGTTCCTTTCCACTGATAAGTTAAGCTTTTTGGTCCATATTCAGGGGTTGAGGAGTGGGTAGAAAAGCCTATTCAGAAAGGTGTAGCATCTGCCTGTGTATACAGTAGTGAAGTGAAAACATCATCAAAGCTCTGTGTGAGAAGTAGAAAGAACAGAGAACAGACTGTTCTGCTCTTGGCAGCGCTGTGTGGCACAGGAACATGGAAAACTTAGGCAACTAGTCCCAAAAGTGCTTTTATGGTGCGGACAATGAATACACAGATGCACAGGACAGGCCGGGGTATGGAAATTTTCTCAACTGTCAACAGTTCTTGGCTTTGGCACTTTTGTAAGCTAGATATGTACTTAGTAACATCTTACAGATTTTGCTTCCATAAACTTTTTCCATCTCTCTTTAGACCCTTGTAATAGTGTTTGCAGTATGTTTTGTCAAATGTTTCTATGGATGTGCTTATCCCTATATGAAGACATACATCCCTATTCATTTTTAACCAGACTCTTGGTAACTTTATATGTCCTTGAAAACAGCTGAACTGTTTTCAAATGAAAATGTCCACAAGTAATACTACTTGCACAAAGACATAATATGGGGTATGCTCTGATGGGAATATACTGTATTAGCTTTGGAAACATTTGAACACAAGCTCCTTCATCCTATTCTAAAAAATACACATTTCTTAAAATGTAGCTTTGTCTTGGTAAATTGTATTTATTGGCTGGCAGACCTTGTAGCTAGCACTGCTTAACATTCAAAATACGTAATACAAACTCAGTGACATGTGTCTTTGTCATGTTGGAAAAGGTTACATGGCAGCCTGGAGGAACCTGGAGGTTCCCAGCTCAGACAGCTGGAGGAGGTAATTGGATGTCACGGGCTCAAAGCTCTGGCATTTTCTGTTAGTTATGTTAGAGTTTTCGTTAGCTCCTTTGTTGCACTACTGCCTTCACATCACAATCCGTCTGTTGGAATCCAGGGATCTTGGAAAGAGTTGTTGGAAGAGATCCACCTACACCTTGTGGAGAACCTGCACAGGGCAGTGGACCCCCAGAGGAGTCTGTGGCCCCTGGGGAAGCCAGGCTGAAGCAGGCTCCTGGCAGCACCTGTGGCTCCATGGAGAGAAGAACCCATGCTGGAGAGGGTTTGTTGGTGGATTTGTGACCCCAGGAGGCACTCACCCTGGAGCAGCCTTTTCCTGACGGACTACACCACAGGGAATAGATCGATGTTGGAATAGTTCGTGAAGAACTACAGCCTTTGGGAAGGACCCTCATTGGAGAAGGTCATGGAAGACTGTCTCCCATGGGAGACACTCCAAACTGAAGCAGGTGAAGAGTGTGAGGAGTTCTTCCCCCGAGGGAAGGAGCAGCAGAAGCAACATGTGATGAACAGACCACAGCTCCCATTCCCTCTTCCCCTGATCCACTGGGGAGGTGCAGATGAGCTGGAGAATTTGTGAGTAAATCTGAGCCTGGGAAAAAGGGGAAGGTGAAGTAAATGTGTTTTAAGATTTCAGTTTATTTCTTATTACCCTACTCCAATTTAATATATTAAGCTTATTTTCCCAAGTCTGTTCCCTCCATGATGGTAATTGCTGGAAGATCTCTCCCTGTCCTTATCTCAGCCTATAAGCCTTTTGGTTATTTTTTTTCCCTTGTTCCATAGAGGAGTGGAAGTGATAGAGCAGCTTTGGTGGGCATCTGGCATCCCACCAGGATCAACCCATCACCAGCTGGCGAAGAAAAGTCTACCACAACTCTTCAGATGTTTCTCCTTGTTTTTCAGGAAAATCAGAACTACCTAATGTTGTGTTGCATTAAAGATTATGACACAAATGTTTAAAAAATAGACTTTTTCTCTAGTTGCATTTACTCCACTGAAACTCACAATTTTTTCCTCCTTTAGTTGGTCTTCCAAGAAGAGCTAGATAACAATAAACCTGAAATTTGGTTCAATGCCACTAATGCCCAACATTGCTCAAAAACACCATTGCAAATTTCAGGTAGGCCACACCTACGGAGATGTAATTATACACAAGCTGTTCTGGGGCAGTGCTAGTAAAATTATGTGTGTGAAAAAAAGGAAAAAAGTGCTCAGATGTTTAAGGTTATCTTCTTGTATAGCTCTGTGTAATATTTAATTCCTAATAAGGAAGTTATTACAGAATTATGCTTTGAGTAGTAATAGCCTGTTTGGTTTTCTCCTATTTCTTAGAGTGATTATAGACTTCCTAGGACTGTATTAAATGTGTAGGTTTTACTTTTCTGTACTTTGAAGCAATCAAATAAATGAAAATTAAAAGCAGCTTTGTTTTAGTATTCTCTGGAAATTTCACTAATATTTGAAATGTGTAAGTTTTGTTTTTTTAGTCATGAACTAAACAAATGTTTCCTAATCCCTGCATCTGTTGAAACTTGGATAATCCTAAGAAAGCTGTATTATACACTCCATCAGAAAATGGCTTTATAATGTATTTCTTCATTTCAGCAGGTGTACTGGATGCATTAATTCCTAGTAATCTTCCTAAATTACACAGAGATATTCCTAAATTAAACAGCACTGATAAATATTGGCAGGAATGTCAGAGGGATTATTGCTGGGATATTGAGGTACAGAGTTACAGAGTTTCTTTGTGTACAAACCTGCCCAAGACAACTGTGTGTTTCATTTCTGTAGGTGCCAACTCCACCAACAATTTTGAAAGGCAAAAATAGGGAAAATCCTAGTGGGACATGGGTCTGAATAACCACACCATGGGAATGAGTCTATCCCAGTGTACATTTGTTTATGGTTACCTGGGTCCAAGTTTGGTTATAACCCAAAAAATTTATGAATTTAATTTTATTTTTTGTTATTCAATTAATGCACTGTTGGATTTTTATTGGATACAGCTGTAGAACACTTGTATTTATGGTTTTTAACTACTTGTATCCATTTAGGTTGATAGTTCATACCCATGAATATGACATTGACTTGCAGCATGGACAAAATGGGAAAGGTGCAGGGTAATCAATGATTGTGAGGTTGCAACTGCTAACTTTTGTAAATACCTGTAAATAGATAATTTAAAACATTCTAATCCTGCCTAGAAGTGTGTCTTTCTCCAGACTTCAGTACTTGCATAATTTTTTTGTCATCACTTAGATGAACAGTTTGAAATACCTGCAGCTTATGATTTCATTCAGACTGAACTTGCCAAACTGTAACTGTAAAAACTAGTCTCACATGTTAGTAAGAAACACCACACTTGTACATCTGAGCTTTTACACTCAGGCTTAGGATGTTTTTGGGTATAGGACTCATCTTAGATCTGTCTGTTCTCTGTGGCTTTGTGAATACCTGTGCATCCTGTTCCCATGGCTTGCTATGCTCAACATTTCAGTTCCCTTTTTGCTGAATTAATTCTCATTGATGATCAGATCAATGCAATTCTTAACCTCTTCAACCACACAAAAGGATAGAAATAGGGGTTGTACTCAATTTTTTTAAGCATCACTTAATTGACAGATTGGGACCTACTTAAGTGTAATGCATTTTTTTTGTTTGTTTCATATTTTCCTAGAAAATGGCAGTACTGTGTAGACTGCAATTACACACACCTGTCCATAGATTTCAAAAGTTTGCCACTCTATCATAAAGTTAGTCTATTCTTTAAAAGAATTTTATAACAATGGAAATAATGACATTCACTCAGTGCAATAACTTTGTTATTATAATTAATATAATTATATTATATTATATATATAATATAATATAATTAATCTAATTAATTATATATATATAATAATATAATATTATTATATTATTATATATATATAATTAATCTAATATATTACCTGTGACAATAAAGTATCTATCCATAAAACTTTCCTCCCTGCTACTCCATGTATGGTAGTTATTCTCAGGAGCAATCTGTATGG